>NC_081294.1:171562601-177460101 GCF_030435805.1 Mustela lutreola
GAGAGAAAATAATTTAAGGATAACATAGCCAAAATATGAGTACAGGTGAGAAAAGCTGTCTATACCATCAAGGTAGAAAGTATAAAGAAGAGTTCAGACAAGAACTAAATGTCACACAGGAAAAATGGAATGTACAAAGAAAAGAAAATTAGTATTGATTTTTCACATATTAAAAATAAACAGTAAGAGTACAAAAAAAAGAATTCTTTAAAAAAGAAAATATGTTACATAAAGCAGAAATTATGTGTGCCAATGCCAAGGACTTATTCGAGAAGTTAAAATTTATGTTTTAATCTTTTATTTTTAATAACATATAATGTATTATTAGCCCCAGGGGTACGAGTGTGTGAATCGCCAGGTTTAGATACTTCACAGCACTCACCATAGCACATACCTTCCCAAAGAGAAGTTAAAAATTATTTTATGGGAAACATATCAACTCAAAAATCACACAGAGTGATTAAGGTGGAATGTGATATTTCTCTTGGGGTTGAGATTTGATGGTTCTCCACTGAGTCTTTCAGCTCTTTAAACAAAAGGGATTCTAAAAAGCTTTTGGATTAAGGGAATATGACAAAAAGAGCAAAAGGTCAGCACAAGGAAAACTACCAGTAATAATTACAAAGGAGATAAGAAAGGCATTAGAACCCAGAAACCAGAAGCATAACTGAGTACTGATCAGAAGATTTACATAGATATGTTGCTGCAATGGTTGGAAAGCTTAGCTGAATGCATGATGCGCTAGGCAAATGATGTGTCAGACATCCAAAACTGGCTGATTGTGAATTTCAGAGGAGATCTGAAATGGGCCAAAATAGAGAGGTGGGAAAATTATTAGTTTATTCAAAAATATGGCTTTGCTGTTGAACTACAATGATTATTTCTGTAAATATGGACCCAAAATAGTGTTTGTCAGATAAGTTGCAAAAATAAGTGAGGATGTTATCTATCAAAGTGACCCACATTCTAATGTTCAATGGGTGGGGGAAGGAATAAATTAATGTGACAAGGAGGAGGAGGCAAGTCTACATATGCAGTCCTTTATTTTCGTGTGTGCTCTGTAGACCCTCTCAACAGAAAATAAATAACAAATCAGAGAGAAGACAAATGGAAATGATGTGAAGAAGAGATGCTATTGGAGGATAGTTAATAAGACTAGGTGCCTTCTGCAGATAACTAATTTTGACAGTAGCGGACAGACCAAACATGAGAATATTTAAAATCTATAAAGGCTTCTTTAGGAAAGCTTTAGCAAGAGTAACAGTGCCATCAAATGAGACAGAAGGAGATGATATTGAAAACATTAAAGTGCAGGCCAAGGTACTGGCAATGCTTGACTTGCTTTGGAGAGGAAGAAGATGCAGAATGGCATTAGTGCAGTGAAAATGAGTGAAGGGAAGACAGAATTAGCCAGAGGGGATTTGAACAATATTGGGAAGCAAGACACATATACTTAAGCACTGCCAAGTGCCAATCCGTGTGTGCACATGACAGTTCCCACTATTGCATGCTGCTCCTTCATTAGGAGTCATTTGAAAGTCCTCATGGCACAACAAGGACAAGGAAACTTAATGGGATTGTTTGTACTTCTTATGAGAGAATGATCTATGTCAAGGCACTTCAGTCAGGGTTTTTGTCTTTCAAATACATGAAGACAGAATGTGGTCAAAACTGGGCCAGGTAATGATGCATAGCAGGGTAGAAATGCATCCGCTTTGACAGAAACAGACCCCTCTGAAATCAGGTTCAACCATCTCAGCTGCAGAGCCAAGCCACTGACCATTCAACCAGAATGCGTCTATCACAGGGGTGATAGACGCAAAGTGCTCAAAGACTTTTGTAGACTTTAGCGGGGGTAGAATTTCAAAATCTAAGGACTCTGAAGGGGGTATGTGAAGACAACACTGAAATAGTAAAACAAAATTGAAGAATTTAAACGGAAGGTTTAGACATATTTCTAGGCAGATACTAGAAGTCACTGTGATACGGAGTGTTCCACAGAACACATCACAGAAAGCACCAAGCATGAGAAATGTGAGGAGACAACAGACAAGAGACAGTTTTTAGAGACACTCCTCTACAGGTTGCAGGTTGTGATAATTGCAATCACAGTTTGGGGCACAAATTAAAGACAATATCACAGAGAGCAAACACAGTTGGGAAATGCTCTGCGGGTAATGGCAGGAGGGTAAAGCATTATTCATTCATTCATTCATTCATTCACTCATTCATTCATTCACTCACTCATTCATTCCCTCA
Source organism: Mustela lutreola (assembly GCF_030435805.1). NCBI lineage: Eukaryota > Metazoa > Chordata > Mammalia > Carnivora > Mustelidae > Mustela > Mustela lutreola. The sequence goes on from NC_081294.1 coordinate 171,564,861, forward strand.
CAGATTTCACAAGTATTTACTGCGTTATTCATAGTTAAATAGTGGAGAGAACTGTTGAGAAAAGAAATTACATAGAAAAAGAGATGAAAAGCACCACACACATTTTATTATGATATGCCAGATGGTGATCATAGGGGAGTAAGAGTCTATATCCAGAAATTTAAGGTTACCCAGGCTGGTTAAGTCAGTAGAACATGCTATTCCTGATCTCAAGGTCTTTAAGTTCAAGGCTAGCATTGGGTGTAAAGTTTACTTTTAAAAAAGTAAAGGTGCTTATGCTTTTATATGAAGAAGAAGGAGGAGGAGGAGGAGGCGGTGGCGGTGGAGGAGGAGGAGGAGGAGGAAGAGGATGGAGAGAAATTTGGGGAACTACATATAGGACATAGCATCATGTGAAACTCATGGTCTGATTTTCATAAATTTCAGAGAAGGTATTAGTTTGTCTGACTCAACCTGCCACTTGCACTTGGGGAATAAGGAAGGGGGCATGCTTCTCAGAGGTTTTTTGATTTGCCTTTGAGATGCTTTGAGCATCCACAGTTCTAAACCTTGAAGGGAGAAGAAGAGGAGCAGAGATGCATGAATTTAACAATGGTTATCACTCCTTCTGAACAATGTCTAAGGGACCAGCTTGTTATGAATAATGCATAAATAAATCTTAAACTGTTCATTTTATTTTCCGTTTTAAAATATCTTTGAAAGATATAAATCATGAAAGTTATAAGGGACTTTTATTTACCAATGATCTTTGAACTACATAAGGAATAGGACTTTTTCATATATATCTCTACCTATATAGCTATCACCCAGTATGCACTGGTGCACTGCACAGAAATGGCATTTCATATTTGTGGAACCTAATTAAGTATCTGTTTATCCTTTAGTGACCCTGTTTGCTTAAGCCTTTACCAATCAGTTTGTAAAAATAATTTCACGGATATGCTTAGACTAATAAAATTATATCCCAAAGTGTTCTTTCAAACATATTAACAAGTGACAAGAGGTGGCTGACATAATATTGTCTCCACTCTTTCTCAAATAGAAATTTTAAGAAATATTTCTTAAAATTAAAAGAAAAATAGACAAGATAGTGACTGGTTGGCCTGGCAGCATAGTTGAGTTAACCCAGTAAGTACCTCTTTAATGAATTCTTTACAAAGCAGCATAACTAACCAAGAAAAAAATAACAAGTATTACGGCAGTTAGAAAATACTTATAAGGTCAAAATGACATACAATTTCTGTAGTTATAATGTTGCTATCACTCAGTAAGTGAATGAAGAAAGTAGAGATAATATGAGAAAGGAATCCATCAAAATCCTTGAGAAGAACACAGAAAGCAACCTCTTCGACCTCAGAGCAGCAACTTCTTCCCAGAAATATCACCAAAAGCAAGGGAAGCAAGATAAAAAAATGAATGATTGGGACTTCATCAAGATCAAAAGCTTTTGCACGGCAAAGGAAATAGTCAACAAAACCAAAAGAGAACTCACAGAATGGGAGAAAGTATTTGCAAATGACATATCAGATGAAAGGCTAGTATCTAAAATATATAAAGAACATATCAAATTCAACACCCAAAGAACAAAAATTTTTTCCAGGCAAAAATATTTCTCACATATCTGGTAATTGTGTTATGGGGTAGAGAACTCCCCTTTTCACTCTTATGTATTATTTCAATACAATATGTCAAGCCCCTATGCACCCATATCACCAAGGAATGGGCAGAGGACATAAACAGATATTTTTGAAAAGAAGACATCTAGATGGCCAACAGACACATGAAAAAGTGTTCCATATAACTCGGCATCAGGAAAATACAATACAGAACCACAATTAGATACCACCTCACGCCAATCAGATTGGTTAAAGTTAATAAGTCAGGAAATGACAGGTGCTGGCGAGGATGTGGAGAAAGGGCAACATTCTTAAATGGTTGGTGGGAATGCAAGCTGGTGCAACCACTCTGGAAAACAGCATGGCGGTTCCTCAAAATGTTGAAAATAGAAATACCCTATGACCCAGCAATCGCACTATTGTGTATTTACTCTAAGGACACAAATATACTGATCCAGGGGCACCTGGGTGGCTCAGTGGATTAAAGCCTCTGCCTTCGGCTCGGGTCATGATCCCAGGGTCCTGGGATCGAGCCCCACATTGGGCTCTCTGCTTGGCAGGGAGCCTGCTTCCTCCTCTCTCTCTCTCTCTGCCTGCCTCTCTGCTTACTTGTGATCTCTGTCTGTCAAATGAATAAATAAAAAATCTAAAAAAATATATATATAGTGATCCAAAGGGGCATGTGCACCTGAATGTTTATAGCAGCAATGTCCACAGTAGCCAAACTGTGGGGAGAAACTAAATGTCCATCAACAGATGAATGGATAAAGGAGATGCGATATATATATATATATATATATATATATATATATATATATATATATTGGAATGCTATGCAGTCATCAATAAAATGAAATCTTGCCATTTCCAATGATGTGGATAGAACTAGAGGGTATCATTCTCAATGAAATAAGTCAATCAGAGAAAGATAATTATCATATGATCTCCCTGATAAGAGAAAGTTGACAAGCAAGGTGAATGTCATGGGGGGTAGGGAAGGAAAAAATGAAACAAGATGGGGTGTGTAGGGAGCCAAACAATAAGAGACTCAATATCAAAAAACAAACTGAGGGGATCGGGGGTATGGGGGTATGGAGAGGTTGGTTGGATTATGGACATTGGGGAATATGTGTGCTTTGATGATTGTTGTGAAATGTGTAAATCTGGTGATTCACAGACCTGCACCCCTGGGGCTAATAACACATTATATGTTAATTAAAATTTAAAAAAAATGGAAATAGAGCACAATGTTTCCCACTTTCTAAAAATAACACAACAGAAAATGTTCCCAAGATATAGAGATTTAACATCTCTAACACTTGTTCTCCTGGGTACTTATGTTCTGTCTATCATACGTGACAATGTTTGTTACTAGAGTTAAATCTAGTTTTCATATTTGGTCTTGTGGCATGTTGCTGAGATGCACAAAGGCTAATGTGACAGTCTTTTTTGGCAAAATTCATCTATCAAGGTACAGCCTAAGCTTATTACAGAGTGATTTTTGAAAATTGAAATGGCATCAAGAATGCTTAGTTTGTGCCTAGTGTTTTCAGGCATAAATATTTCTCACATATCTGGTAATTGTGTTATGGGGTAGAGAACTCCACTTTTCACTATTATGTATTATTTCAATAAAATATGTCAAGCCTCTATGCACCCACATCACCAGTGTCCGATTTTTCCAGTCGCTCCGCCCGTAACTGGGGCTCTGCTATGGAATCCCTTGCTTGGAGAGACACATGAGCCAGACAACAGGACTCCACCCTTCCCACAAAATGACGCCAAACTCTTGGGAGCTGGGACAAATCCCCAGAGAGGGAGACTTGTCCATAGTCCCTGAGGCCACCCCTACAATTCACGGCTATCTTGGGCACAACATCCAGAGACAAAAGCCTGAAGGAATGCCTCCCACTTGCCCTAGTTTCAGAAGCCGAGGAGCTCCCTCTCGGTCTGTACATCCGGCCTGCCATACCCTCGGCGCCACTCATAAACTGAGTTTGTGTTTTCAGATTTCTGTGCCCAATGCCTAGACCATCACAACCTCCAGGTTAGGGCCTCTGGAGTCACACCGAAAGACTGTGCCTTCCCTCCCAAAGGAAAGTGTGCCCAATCCATTTACCACAACCCTACAGATTACGGAAAAGCTCCAAGGTCCCTGAGGCCATCCTGATAGTGTACGCTGCCCTGGACTAAGAGGGGCACTCTGACACCAGCAGAGCAACTATCTCCACTTAGGCTCTCAGACACTGTCCCCAGAGACAGAAGATTGAAATGGACAGGCTCCTAGGCCCTAACCTGAACCTTAGCTTTGGTTACATGTGTCCGTCCTCAAAGGACGGGTTTCGTAGACCAGCATATGAGGCGTTTTTGAGTAACCAGAGCAAACCTCTCTCGTCTCCACATGGGGAGCTTTCTTACTGGAGCTGTATCAAACCCTTCAGGTAGGAGAGTTCTGCCGGGCCACTGAACAACCAGCACATTCCAAGGTCTCCATGGACACAAACCCACATTATGACGCATTCTCAGGAGAGGCCATTTCAACTCATCCCCCTGGGTAGCGTGCCCCAGAGCCAGCAGATCAAACATTTCTTGTCGCTAATGGCCAATGGGAATGCGAGGCATGCTGTACAGGGATCCATCCTTCGAACCCTGCTCTCCAGTCCTTCCGTATGGTATGTGCTGGAGCCATCCAACAGGACTCGACTGTCCCGCAGAAGGAAACCTTGTGGTTTGGGGCAACCTCCAAACTCAGCGTGGGAAAACTTCCTTGGCCTCATGAGGCCCCCACTTCATGAAGGTGCCATCATGGACACAAACTCCAGCCTCAGCCAACGTCTGATCTTCGGCCTGACTTCAGATGCAAGAGATTTCGATTCAGCCTCTGCAGAGTGGACATGCTCTGCCCTTGGCTCCAATCCTCACCCTAGCTTGTGTTTTCAGACTTCCGTCCTCACACTACTGGCCCACAAAACCACCCTACTGGGAATTCTGGGGCCACCATGAAGCACTCTGCCTGCCTCCCAGGAGAAAATCAGTGTCTATGGTGCTACCCAGAAACCCCAAATGAGGATCAAACTGCCTGGCCCTCAAAACACCACAATTGCATAGGATACCTTAAACACTGATGCTCTGTCGCACATAGCCTGAGCCCAGACCTTCCAACAGACACAGACACAGCTGGCTGCACACTCAGCACATTGGACCCGCCACTGCCTTAGGCCACCATCCATTTCCAACCTGGGTTTTCAGTCATCGGAAACTAGACCTTATGTCCAATGCCGGCACAGGGGGAACCTGATGCACAAGTCAGAACACCTCATTCCCCATGGCAAGAAACCTTGCTGCTGGCAGTGAGTCAAACCTTCAGTGTAGCAGAAAATGGCCTGGCCCATGAGGCTAAGCCCATGCGTGAGGGCACAAACACACATTGTGACCCTTGTTATGAGTACCTTATTCAAGTAAAGCCTCTCAGTGACTGGACCAAGAGCCCACATATGTGGCTTGCCATGCCCATAGGCACCCAGGCCTAACTAGATGGCGGTTATTCCAGTTGTCAGTACCCACTGCTGTGCTCTAGAATCCCTCTACTGGTGGGACACCTGTGGCAGAAAACAGTACTCTCCCCTTCCCACAGAATTAACCCAAACACTTGGGAGCTTGGACAATCCCCAGAGAGGAAGGCTCTTCCTCGGTCCCTGAAGCAACCCCTACCCTGAACGGCCATTGTGACACAATACCCACAGACAAAAGCCTGAGCGACTGCCTCCCACTTGCCCTCCTTTGATATCCATAGGATCTCCCCTAACAAACTGGTATAAGGCCTGCCATTACCTTGGCTCCTACCTGAGCCAAGTTTGTTTTTATAGACATCTGTCCCCACAGCCCTGGCAAACACAGCCTCTTGGCTGGGTCCTCTGGAGCCATACCACAGGACCGTGCCTGGGAAACGGTGCCTATTCCTTTGGCCACACACCTACAGAATGAGAATGTCCCATAGTTGACATGACCTCAATGCAGGAGATCTCGATTCAGCCTCTGCAGATTGGCCTGCCGTGCCCTCAGTCCCAAACCTCACGCTAGATTGGGTTTTCAGACTTCCTTCCTCACACTCCTGGCAAACAAGCCCTCCAGACTAGGAACTCCAGAACCACAAATGAGCCCAGTGCCTGCCGACCGGAAGAAACATGTTTCCATGTGGTGCTCTCCAGAAACCCCAGATGAGGATCAACCTGCTCGGGCCTCAACATTACCCGAACTGAATACGCTGCTCTGGGCACTAATGCTCTGTCTGACACAACCTGAAGCCAGAAGTCCAGACAGACAAGGAGACACCTGGACGCACATGCAGCACTTCAGACACACCATGGTCTTATCCCTTCATCTTGTCCTAACTTTGGTTTTCAGATATCTGAACCTAGACATTATATCAGTTCCCCACGCAGTTGGGTATCTGAAGCACAAATCAGACAACATTCTTCCCATGGCTGTAAAGCTTGCTCTTGGCATGGAGTCACACCATCAGGGTGGGAGAAACCACATGGCCCCTGATGCCACGCCCAAACTTGAGTGCCGCCTTGGGCACAAATTCACACTGTGACCCTCAGCATGAGCCCCATGTCAAAGAAAGTCTAGACAGGGCCTGGACCAAGAGCCCGCATATGGGGCTTACCAAGCCCCTATGCACCCAATCCTCACCAGTGTTTGAGTTTACCAGTCGCCCCGCCCGTACCTGGGGCTCTGCTCTGGAATCCCTTGCTTGGAGAGACACATGAGCCAGACAACAGGACTCCACCCTTCCCACAAAATGACCCCAAACTCTTGGGAGCTGGGACAAATCCCCAGAGAGGGAGACTCGTCCATAGTCCCTGAGGCCACCCCTACAATCCACGGCTATCCTGGACACAACATCCAGAGACAAAAGCCTGATGGAACGCCTCCCACTCGCCCTTCTTTCAGAAGAAGAGGAGCTCCCTCTCGGTCTGTACATCCGGCCTGCCATACCCTCGGTGCCACTCATAAGCTGAGTTTGTGTTTTCAGACTTCTGTGTCCACAGCCTGGACCCACAAAACCTCCAGGCTAGGGCCTTTGGAGCCACACCTAAAGATGGTGCTTGCCCTCTCCAAGGAAAGTGTGCCCAAGCAATTGACCACAACACTATAGGTTAGGGAAAAGCTCCAAGGCCCCTGAGTGAATTCAGATAGTTTAGGCCGCCCTGGACCAAAAGGGGCACTCTGAAACCAGCGGAGCAACTATCTCTACTTAGACTCTCAGTGTCCCCAGAGACAGAAGATTTAATTGGAGATACCCCTAGGCCCTAATCTGAAAATTAGCTTTGGTTTCCATGTGTCCGTTCTAAGAGGACTGGTTTCCTAGACAAGCATATGGGGCTTTTCTGAGGCACCATACCAAACCTCTCTCGTCTCCACATGGGGAACTTTCTTACTGGAGCTGTATCAAACCCTTCAAGTAGGAGAGTTCCGCAGGGCCACTGAACAACCAGAACATACCAAGGTCTCCATGGACACAAACCCACATTATGACGCATCCTCAGGAGAGGCCATTTCAACTCAGCCCCATGGGTAGCGTGCCCCAGAGCCAGCAGATCAAACATATCTTGTCGCCAATGGCCAATGGGAATGCGAGGCATGCTGTACAGGGATCCATCCTTCAGACCCTGCTCTCCAGTCCTTCCGTATGATATGTCCTGGAGCCATCCAACAGGACTCGACGGTCCCGCAGAAGGAAACTTTGTGGTTTGGGGCAACTTCCAAACTCAGCGTGGGAAAACTTCCTTGGCCTCATGAGGCCCCCTCTTCATGAAGGTGCCATCATGGACACAAACTCCAGCCTCAGCCAACGTCTCATCCTCGGCCTGACTTCAGATGCAGGAGATTTCGATTCAGCCTCTGCAGAGTGGACCTGCTCTGCCCTTGGCTCCAATCCTCACCCTAGCTTGTGTTTTCAGACTTCCGTCCTCACACTCCTGGCCCACAAACCCTCCGTACTCGGAATTCTGGGGCCACAATGAAGCACTCTACATGCATCCCAGGAGAAAAACAGTGTCTATGGTGCTGCCCAGAAACCCCAAATGTGGATCAAACTGCTTGACCCTCGGCAACACCCCAATTGCATAGGCTACCTTAAACACTGATGCTCTGTTGCACATAGCCTGAACCCAGACCTTCCAAGAGACACCGACACAGCTGGCTGCACACCCAGACATTGGACCCGCCATTGCCTTAGGCCACCATCCATTTCCAATCTGGGTTTTCAGTCATCGGAACCTAGACCTTATCTCCAATCCCTGCACAGGGGGAAACCTGATGCACAAGTCAAACTCCCTCCTTCCACATGTCAAGAAACCTTGCTGCTGGCAGTGAGTCAAACCTTCAGTGTAGGAGAAAACGGCATGGCCCATTAGGCCACGCCCATGCGTGAGGGTCGCCTTGGGCACAAACACACATTGTGACCCTCAGCGTGAGCTAATTATTCAAGTAATGCCTCTCAGTGACTGGACCAAGAGCCCGCAGATGTGGCTTGCCATGCCCATAGGCACCCAGGCCTAACTAGATGGCAGGTATTCCAGCAGTCAGTACCCACTGCTGTGCTCTAGAATCCCTCTACTGGGGGGACACCTGTGGCAGAAAACAGTATTCTTCCCTTCCCACAGAATGATCAAAAACACTTGGGAGCATGGACAATCCCCAGAGAGGAAGGCTATTCCTCGGCCCCTCAAGCACCCCCTACCCTGAACGGCCATTGTGAATGCAAAACCCAGAGACAAAGCCTGAGTGACTGCCTCCCACTTGCCCTCCTTTGATATCCAGAGAATCTCCACTCACAGACTGGAGATCAGGCCTGCCATTACCTTGGCCCCTACCTGAGCCAAGTTTGTTTTTTCAGACATCTGTCCCCACAGCCCTGGCAAACACAGCCTCTAGGCTGGGTCCTGTGGAGCCATACCACAGGACCATGCTTGCTCTCTCCTGGGAAACTGTACCTACTCCTTTGGCCACACACCTCCAGAATATGAGAAACCTCAAGGCCCCCGAGACATCCCACTACTGTAAGCCTTCCTGGACACACAGAGGCAATCTGACAGAAGCTGAGCAGTTACTTCCACTAAGGCATGCACACAGATATCCACAGAGACAGAAGGTTGAGCTGGACAGGCCCTTAGGTCCTAATAGCAACTCTTGCTTTGGTTCCCAAGTGTCACTCTTCAGAGTCTTTAGTTCGAAGAAGACTATATGGGGCTTTCCTGAGGCACTGAACAGAACACCTCTCGTCTCCACATGGGAAGCTTCTTTGTGTAGCCGTGTCAAACACCTAAGGTTGGAGAATCCTGCAGAGTCCCTGAGCCACCTCCACATTCCAAGGTCTCCCAGGCCACCAACCCACAGTAGGACTCATCTTCAGGAGAGTCCATTTCAACTCACCCATCTGGGTAGCTCACCCAAGAGCCCGAAGATTGAGCCTGCCTTTCCTGACTAAAGAGTGGGAATATGAGGTGGCGTTCCCAAGCATCCATTCTTAGACACCTGCTCTCGAGTCTTTCCGTCTTGGGCATCCTGGAACCATCCAATAGGACTCGACTGTCGTGCAGAAGGAAACCTTGAGATTTGGAGTAGTTCACAAATCCCATCGTAGGGAAAACTCTCTGCCTTCATGAAGCCCCCACACCCTTCAGGAAGAGGCAATCATGGACAAAATCTCTAGCCTGAGGCACGTCTCATAGTTTAGACGACCTCAATGCAGGAGATCTCGATTCAGCCTCTGCAGTTTGGCCTGCCGTGCCCTCCGTCCCAAACCTCACGCTAGATTGTGTTTTCAGACTTCCTTCCTCACACTCCTGGCAAACAAGCCCTCCAGACTAGGAACTCTAGAACCACAACCCAGCCCAGTGCCTGTCGACCGGAAAAAACATGTTTCCCTATGGGGCTCTCCAGAAACCCGAGATGAGGATCAACCTGCTTGGGCCTCGCTGGTACCCAAACTGGATAGGCTGCTCTGGGCACTAATGCTCTGTCTGACACAGCCTTAAGCCAGACGTCCAGACAGACAAGGAGACAGCTGGCCGCACACCCAGCACTTCGGAAACGCCATGGCCTTATGCCCTCATCCCTTCCTAACCTTGGTTTTCAGATATCTGAACCTAGACATTATAACAATTCCCCACACAGTTGGGTATCTGAAGCACAAATCAGACCTCCTCCTTCCATATGGCTGTAAAGCTTGCTCTTGGCATGGAGTCACACCTTCAGGGTGGGAGAAACCTTCATGGTCCCTGATGCCACGCCCAAACTTGAGTGCCGCCTTGGGCACAAATTCACACTGCGACCATCAGCATTAGCCCCATGTCAAAGAAAGGCCTGTCAGTGCATAGACCAAGAGCCCGCATATGGGGCTTGCCAAGCCCCTTTGCACCCAATCCTCACTAATATTTGAGTTTTCCAGTTGCCCCGCCCATACCTAGGGCTCTGCTCTGGAATCCCTTGCTTGGAGAGACACATGAGCCAGACAACAGGAGTCCACCTTCCCACAAAATGAACCCAAACTCTTGGGAGCTGGAACAAATCCCCAGAGAGGGAGACTCGTCCATAGTCCCTCAGGCCACCCCTACAATCCATGGCTATCCTGGACACAACATCCAGAGACAAAACCTGAAGGAACGCCTCCCACACGCCCCTGTTTCAGAAGCCGAGGAGCTCCCTCTAGGTCTGTGCATCAGGCCAGCCTTACCCTCGGCGCCACTCATAAGCTGAGTTTGTGTTTTCAGATTTCTGTGCCCACAGCCTGGACCCGCACAACCACCAGGCTAGGGCCTCTGGATTGTGCCTGCCCTCTCCAAGGAAAGTGTGCCCAATCCATTGACCAAAACGCTAAAGGTTAGGGAAAAGCTCCAAGGCCCCTGAGGCCATCCCGATAGTGTAGGCCGCCCTGGACCAAGAGGGGCACTCTGACACCAACGGAGCAACTATCTCCACTTAGGCTCTCAAACAGTGTCTCCAGAGACAGAAGATTGAAATGGACAGGCCCCTAGGCCCTAATCTGAACCTTAGCTTAGCTTTTCCATGTGTCCATCCTCAGAGGACTGGTTTCGTAGACAAGCATATGGGGCTTTTCTGAGGCACCATACCAAACCTCTTTCTTCTCCAAATGGGGGCTTTCTTACTGGAGCTGTATCAAACCCTTCAGGTAGGAGTGTTCCACAGGGCCATTGAACAAGAAGCACATTCCAAGGTCTCCATGGACACAAACCCACATTATGACGCATCCTCAGGAGAGGCCATTTCAACTCAGCCCCATGGGTAGCGTGCCCCAGAGCCAGCAGATCAAACATTTCTTGTCGCCAATGGCCAATGGGAATGCGAGGCATGCTGTACAGGGATCCATCCTTCGAACCCTGCTCTCCAGTCCTTCCGTATGGTATGACCAGGAGCCATCCAACAGGACTCGACAGTCCCGCACAAGGAAACCTTGTGGTTTGGGGCAACCTCCAAACTCAGCGTGGGAAAACTTCCTTGGCCTCATGAGGCCCCCGCTTCATGAAGGTGTCATCATGGACACAAACTCCAGTCTCAGCCAACGTCTGATCCTCGGCCTGACTTCAGATGCAAGAGATTTCGTATCTGCCTCTGCAGAGTTGGCCTGCTCTGCCCTAGGCTCCAATCCTCACCCTAGCTTGTGTTTTCAGACTTCCATCCTCACACTCCTGGCAGACAAACCCTCCCTACTTGGAATTCTGGGGCCACAATGCAGTACTCTACCTGCCTCCCAGGAAAAAAACAGTGTCTAAGGTGCTGCCCAGAAACCCCAAATGAGGATCAAACTGCTCGGAGCTCGGCAACACCCCAATTGCATAGGCTACCTTAAACACTGATGTTCTATCACACATAGACTGAGCCCAGACCTTGCAACAGACACCGACACAGCTGGCTGCACACCCAGCACATAGGACACGCCATTCCCTTAGGCCACCATCCATTCCCAACCTGGGTTTTCAGTCATCAGAACCTAGACCTTATCTCCAATCCCTGCAGAGGTGGGAACCTGATGCCCACATCAGAACCCCTCCTTCTCCATGTCAAGAAAACCTGCTGCTAGCAGTGAGTCAAACCGTCAGTGTAGGAGAAAATGGCATGTCCCATGAGGCCACGCCCATGCATGAGGGCCGCCTTGGGCACAAACACACATTGTGACCCTCAGCGTGAGCTAATTATTCAAGTACTGCCTCTCAGTGACTGGACAAGAGCCCACATATGTGGCTTCCCATGCTTATTGGCACCCAGGCCTCACTAGATCCAGGTGTTCCAATTGTCAGTACCCACTGGTGTGCTCTAGATTCCCCCTACTGCGGGGACACCTGTGGGAGAAATCAGTACTCTTTCCTTCCCACGGAATGAACCCAAACACTTGGGAGCTTGGACAATCCCCAGAGAGGAAGACTCTTCCTCGGCCCCTGAAGCAACCCCTACCCTGAACGGCCATTGTGAACACAACAACCCGAGACACTTGCGACTGCCTCCACTTGCCCTCCTTTGATATCCAGAGGATCTCCCCTCACGGACTGGAGATCAGGCCTGCCATTACCTTGGCCCCTACCTGAGCCAAGGTTCTTTTTTCAGACACCTGTCCCCACAACCCTGGCAAACACAGCCTCTAGGCTGGGTCCTCATGAGCCATACCACAGGACCATGCCTGCTCTCTCCTGGGAAACTGTGCCTTTTCCTTTGGCCACACACCTCCAGAATATGAGAAACCTCAAGGACCCTGAGGACATCCCACTACTGTAAGCCTCTCTGGACACACAGGGGGCATTCTGACACAAGCTGAGCAGCTACCTCCACAAAGGAATGCACACAGATGTCCACAGAGACAGAAGGTTGAGCCGGACAGGCCTCTAGGCCCTAATCTCAACCCTTGCTTTGGTTTCCAGGTGTCACTCCTCAGAGGTTTTGGTTCGGAGGAAAGGATATGGTGCTTACCTGAGGCACTGAACAGAACACCTCTCGTCTCCACATGGGAAGCTTCCTTGTTGGAGCTGTGTCAAACACCTCAGGTTGGAGAAACCTGCAGAGACCCTGAGCCACCTCCACATTTCAAGGTCTCCTAGGCCACCAACCCACAGTAGGACTCATCTAAAGGAGAGTCCATTTCAACTCACCCCTCTGAGTAGCTCACCCAAGAGCCCGCAGATTGAGCCTGCCTTGTCCTGACTAAAGAGTGGGAATAGGAGGTGGCGTTCCCAGGCATCCATGCTTAGACACCTGCTCTCGAGTCTTTCCGTATGGGGCATCCTGGAACCATCCAATAGGACTCGACTGTTGTGCAGAAGGAAACCTTGAGGTTTGGAGTAGTTCACAAATCCCATCATAGGGAAACCTCCCTGGCCTCATGAAGCCCCCACACCCTTCAGGAAGAGGCCATCATGGACAAAACTCTAGCCTGGGGCACGTCTCATAGTTGACATGACCTCAATGCAGGAGATCTCAATTCAGCCTCTGCAGAGTGGGCCTGCCGTGCCCTCGGTGCCAAACCTCACGCTAGCTTGTGTTTTCGGAGTTCCTTCCTCACACTCCTGGCAAACAAGCCCTCCAGACTAGGAACTCCAGAACCACAACGCAGTCCAGTGCATTCCCACCGGAAGAAAAACGTTTCCCTGTTGGGCTCTCCAGAAACTCCAGATGAGGATTAACCTGCTTGGGCCTCGACGGTAACCGAACTGGATAGGCTGCTCTGGGCACTAATGCTCTGTCTGACTCAGCCTGAAGCCAGACATCCAGACAGACAAGGAGACAGCTGGCCGCACACCCAGCAGTTCAGACATGCCATGGTCTTATGCTGTCATCTCTTCCTAACCTTGGTTTTCAGATATCTGAACCTAGACGTTATATCAATTCCCCACGCAGTTGGGTATCTGAAAAACAAATCAGAACTCCTCCTTCCCCACAGCTGTAAATCTTGCTCTTGGCATGGAGTCACACCTTCAGGGTGGGAGAAACCTTCATGGCCCCTGATGCCACGCCCAAACTTGAGTGCCGCCTTGGGCACAAATTCACACTGTGACGCTCAGCATGAGCCCCATGTCAACGAAAGGCCTGTCAGGGCCTGGACCAAGAGCACGCATATGGGGCTTGCCATGCCCCAATGCACCCAATCCTCACCAGTGTTTGAGTTTTCCAGTCGCCTCGCCCGTACCTGGGGATCTGCTTTGGAATCCCTTGCTTGGAGAGACACATGAGCCAGACAACAGGACTCCACCCTTCCCACAAAATGACCCCAAACTCTTGGGAGCTGGGACAAATCCGCAGAGAGGAAGACTCGTCCATGGGCCCTGTGGGCACCCCTACATTCCACGGCTACCCTGGACACAACATCAAGAGACAAAAGCCTTAAAGAACGCCTCCCACTCGCCCTTGTTTCAGAAGCCGAGGAGCTCCCTCTCGGTCTGTACATCCGGCCTGCCATACCCTCGGCGCCACTCATAAGCTGAGTTTGTGTTTTCAGACTTTTGTGCCCACAGCTTGGACCCACACAACCTCCAGGCTAGGGCCTCTGGAGCCACACCGAAAGATTGTGCCTCCCCTCTCCAAGGAAAGTGTGCCCAATCTATTGACCACAACCCTACAGGTTAGGAAAAAGCTCCAAGGCCCCTGAGATCATCCCGATAGTGTAGGCCGCCCTGGACTAAGAGGGGCACTCTGACACCAGTGGAGCATCTATCTCCACTTAGACTCTCAGACAGTGTAACCAGAGACTGAAGATTGAAATGGACAGGCCTCTAGGCCCTAATCTGAACCTTAGCTTTGGTTTCCATGTATCTGTCCTCAGAAGACTGGTTTCTTAGACCATCATATGGGGCTTTTCTGAGGCACCAGACCAAACCTCTCTCGTCTCCACATGGAGAGCTTTCTTACTGGAGCTGTATCAAACCCTTCAGGTATGAGAGTTCCGCCGGGCCACTGAACAACCAGCACATTCCAAGGTCTCCATGGACACAAACCCACATTATGACACATCCTCAGGAGAGGCCATTTCAACTCATCCCCCTGGGTAGCGTGCCCCAGAGCCAGCAGATCAAACATATCTTGTCGCTAATGGCCAATGGGAATGCGAGGCATGCTGTACAGGGATCCATCCTTCGAACCCTGCTCTCCAGTCCTTCCGAGTGGTATGTCCTGGAGCCATCCAACAGGACTCGACGGTCCCGCAGAAGGAAACCTTGTGGTTTGGGGCAACCTCCAAACTCAGCGTGGGAAAACTTCCTTGGCCTCATGAGGCCCCCGCTTTATGAAGGTGCCATCATGGACACAAACTCCAGCCTCAGCCAATGTCTGATCCTCGGCCTGACTTCAGATGCAGGAGATTTCGATTCAGCCTCTGCAGAGTGGACCTGCTCTGCCCTTGGCTCCAATCCTCACCCTAGCTTGTGTTTTCAGACTTCCGTCCTCACACTCCTGGCCCACAAACCCTCCCTACTGGGAATTCTGGGGCCACCATGAAGCACTCTGCCTGCCTCCCAGGAGAAAAAACAGTGTCTATGGTGCTGCCCAGAAACCCCAAATGAGCATCAAACTGCGTGGCCCTTGGCAACACCCCAATTGCATAGGCTACCTTAAACACTGATGGTCTGTCGCACATAGCCTGAGCCCAGACCTTCCAACAGAAACCGACACAGCTGGCTGCACACCCAGCACATAGGACCCGCCACTGCCTTAGGCCACCATCTATTCCGAACCTGGGTTGGGAACCGGGACCTTATCTCCAATACCTGCACAGGGGGGAACCTGATGCACAAGTCAGAACCCCTCTTCCCCATGTCAGGAAACCTTGCTGCTGGCAGTGAGTCAACCCTTAATTGTAGGAGAAAACCCATGGCCCATGAGGCCACGCCCATGCGAGAGGGCCACCTTGGGCACAAAAACAGACTGTGACCCTCAGCATGAGTATTGTATTCAAGTAACACCTCTCAGTGACTGGACCAAGAGCCCGCATATGTGGCCTGCCATGCCCTTAGGCACCCAGGCCTAACTAGATGGCGGGTATTCCAGCTGTCAGTACCCACTGTTTTGCTCTAAAATCCCTCTACTGGGGGGACAACTGTGGCAGAAAACTGTACCCTTCCCTTCCCTCAGAATGAACTCAAACACTTGGGAGCTTGGACAATACCCAGAGAGGAAGGCTATTCCTTGACCCCTGAAGCAACCCCTACCCTGATCGGCCATTGTGAACGAACACCCAGAGACAAAAGCCTGAGCGACTGCCTCCCACTTGCCCTCCTTTGATATCCAGAGGATCTCCCCTCACGGACTGGAGATCAGGCCTGCCATTACCTTGGCCCCTACCTGAGCCAAGGTTCTTTTTTCAGACACCTGTCCCCACAACCCTGGCAAACACAGCCTCTAGGCTGGGTCCTCCTGAGCCATACCACAGGACCATGCCTGCTCTCTCCTGGGAAACTGTGCCTTTTCCTTTGGCCACACACCTCCAGAATATGAGAAACCTCAAGGCCCCCGAGGACATCCCACTACTGTAAGCCTCCCTGGACACTCAGGGGCATTCTGACACAAGCTGAGCAGCTACCTCCACGAAGGCATGCACACAGATGTCCACAGAGACAGAAGGTTGAGCTGGACAGGCCCTTAGGCCCTAATCTCAACTCTAGCTTGGGTTTCCATGTGTCACTCCTCAGAGGCTTTGTTTTGAAGAACAGGATATGGGGCTTTCCTGTGGAACTGAACAGAACACCTCTCATCTCTACATGGGAAGCTTCCTTTGTGGAGCTGTGTCAAACACCTCAGGTTGGAGAAACCTGCAGAGTCCCTGAGCCATCTCTAAATTCCAAGGTCTCCCAGGTCACCAACACACAGTAGGACTCATCTTCAGGAGAGTCCATTTCAACTCACCCCTCTGAGTAGCTCACCCAAGAGCCTGCAGATTGAGCCTGCCTTCTCCTGACTAAAGAGTGGGAATATGAAGTGGCATTCCCAGGCATCCATGCTTAGACACCTGCTCTCGAGTCTTTCCGTATGGGGCATCCTGGAACCATCCAATAGGACTCAACTGTCGTGCAGAAGGAAACCTTGAGGTTTGGAGTAGTTCACAAATCCCATCGTAGGGAAACCTCCCTGGGCTCTTGAAGCCCCCACACCCTTCAGGAAGAGGCCATCATGGACAAAAACTCTAGCCTGAGGCTTGTCTCATAATTGACATGACCTCAGTGCAGGAGATCTCGATTCAGCCTCTGCAGAGTGGGCCTGCCGTGCCCTCGGTGCCAAACCTCACGCTAGCGTGTGTTTTCGGAGTTCCTTCCTCACACTCCTGGCAAACAAGCCCTCCAGACTAGGAACTCCAGAACCACAACGCAGTCCAGTGCCTTCCCACCGGAAGAAAAACGTTTCCCTGTTGGGCTCTCCAGAAACTCCAGATGAGGATCAACCTGCTTGGGCCTCGACGGTAACCGAACTGGATAGGCTGCTCTGGGCACTAATGCTCTGTCTGACTCAGCCTGAAGCCAGACATCCAGACAGACAAGGAGACAGCTGGCCGCACACCCAGCAGTTCAGACATGCCATGGTCTTATGCTGTCATCTCTTCCTAACCTTGGTTTTCAGATATCTGAACCTAGACGTTATATCAATTCCCCACGCAGTTGGGTATCTGAAAAACAAATCAGAACTCCTCCTTCCCCACAGCTGTAAATCTTGCTCTTGGCATGGAGTCACACCTTCAGGGTGGGAGAAACCTTCATGGCCCCTGATGCCACGCCCAAACTTGAGTGCCGCCTTGGGCACAAATTCACACTGTGACGCTCAGCATGAGCCCCATGTCAACGAAAGGCCTGTCAGGGCCTGGACCAAGAGCACGCATATGGGGCTTGCCATGCCCCAATGCACCCAATCCTCACCAGTGTTTGAGTTTTCCAGTCGCCTCGCCCGTACCTGGGGATCTGCTTTGGAATCCCTTGCTTGGAGAGACACATGAGCCAGACAACAGGACTCCACCCTTCCCACAAAATGACCCCAAACTCTTGGGAGCTGGGACAAATCCGCAGAGAGGAAGACTCGTCCATGGGCCCTGTGGGCACCCCTACATTCCACGGCTACCCTGGACACAACATCAAGAGACAAAAGCCTTAAAGAACGCCTCCCACTCGCCCTTGTTTCAGAAGCCGAGGAGCTCCCTCTCGGTCTGTACATCCGGCCTGCCATACCCTCGGCGCCACTCATAAGCTGAGTTTGTGTTTTCAGACTTTTGTGCCCACAGCTTGGACCCACACAACCTCCAGGCTAGGGCCTCTGGAGCCACACCGAAAGATTGTGCCTCCCCTCTCCAAGGAAAGTGTGCCCAATCTATTGACCACAACCCTACAGGTTAGGAAAAAGCTCCAAGGCCCCTGAGATCATCCCGATAGTGTAGGCCGCCCTGGACTAAGAGGGGCACTCTGACACCAGTGGAGCATCTATCTCCACTTAGACTCTCAGACAGTGTAACCAGAGACTGAAGATTGAAATGGACAGGCCTCTAGGCCCTAATCTGAACCTTAGCTTTGGTTTCCATGTATCTGTCCTCAGAAGACTGGTTTCTTAGACCATCATATGGGGCTTTTCTGAGGCACCAGACCAAACCTCTCTCGTCTCCACATGGAGAGCTTTCTTACTGGAGCTGTATCAAACCCTTCAGGTATGAGAGTTCCGCCGGGCCACTGAACAACCAGCACATTCCAAGGTCTCCATGGACACAAACCCACATTATGACACATCCTCAGGAGAGGCCATTTCAACTCATCCCCCTGGGTAGCGTGCCCCAGAGCCAGCAGATCAAACATATCTTGTCGCTAATGGCCAATGGGAATGCGAGGCATGCTGTACAGGGATCCATCCTTCGAACCCTGCTCTCCAGTCCTTCCGAGTGGTATGTCCTGGAGCCATCCAACAGGACTCGACGGTCCCGCAGAAGGAAACCTTGTGGTTTGGGGCAACCTCCAAACTCAGCGTGGGAAAACTTCCTTGGCCTCATGAGGCCCCCGCTTTATGAAGGTGCCATCATGGACACAAACTCCAGCCTCAGCCAATGTCTGATCCTCGGCCTGACTTCAGATGCAGGAGATTTCGATTCAGCCTCTGCAGAGTGGACCTGCTCTGCCCTTGGCTCCAATCCTCACCCTAGCTTGTGTTTTCAGACTTCCGTCCTCACACTCCTGGCCCACAAACCCTCCCTACTGGGAATTCTGGGGCCACCATGAAGCACTCTGCCTGCCTCCCAGGAGAAAAAACAGTGTCTATGGTGCTGCCCAGAAACCCCAAATGAGCATCAAACTGCGTGGCCCTTGGCAACACCCCAATTGCATAGGCTACCTTAAACACTGATGGTCTGTCGCACATAGCCTGAGCCCAGACCTTCCAACAGAAACCGACACAGCTGGCTGCACACCCAGCACATAGGACCCGCCACTGCCTTAGGCCACCATCTATTCCGAACCTGGGTTGGGAACCGGGACCTTATCTCCAATACCTGCACAGGGGGGAACCTGATGCACAAGTCAGAACCCCTCTTCCCCATGTCAGGAAACCTTGCTGCTGGCAGTGAGTCAACCCTTAATTGTAGGAGAAAACCCATGGCCCATGAGGCCACGCCCATGCGAGAGGGCCACCTTGGGCACAAAAACAGACTGTGACCCTCAGCATGAGTATTGTATTCAAGTAACACCTCTCAGTGACTGGACCAAGAGCCCGCATATGTGGCCTGCCATGCCCTTAGGCACCCAGGCCTAACTAGATGGCGGGTATTCCAGCTGTCAGTACCCACTGTTTTGCTCTAAAATCCCTCTACTGGGGGGACAACTGTGGCAGAAAACTGTACCCTTCCCTTCCCTCAGAATGAACTCAAACACTTGGGAGCTTGGACAATACCCAGAGAGGAAGGCTATTCCTTGACCCCTGAAGCAACCCCTACCCTGATCGGCCATTGTGAACGAACACCCAGAGACAAAAGCCTGAGCGACTGCCTCCCACTTGCCCTCCTTTGATATCCAGAGGATCTCCCCTCACGGACTGGAGATCAGGCCTGCCATTACCTTGGCCCCTACCTGAGCCAAGGTTCTTTTTTCAGACACCTGTCCCCACAACCCTGGCAAACACAGCCTCTAGGCTGGGTCCTCCTGAGCCATACCACAGGACCATGCCTGCTCTCTCCTGGGAAACTGTGCCTTTTCCTTTGGCCACACACCTCCAGAATATGAGAAACCTCAAGGCCCCCGAGGACATCCCACTACTGTAAGCCTCCCTGGACACTCAGGGGCATTCTGACACAAGCTGAGCAGCTACCTCCACGAAGGCATGCACACAGATGTCCACAGAGACAGAAGGTTGAGCTGGACAGGCCCTTAGGCCCTAATCTCAACTCTAGCTTGGGTTTCCATGTGTCACGCCTCAGAGGCTTTGTTTTGAAGAACAGGATATGGGGCTTTCCTGTGGAACTGAACAGAACACCTCTCATCTCTACATGGGAAGCTTCCTTTGTGGAGCTGTGTCAAACACCTCAGGTTGGAGAAACCTGCAGAGTCCCTGAGCCATCTCTAAATTCCAAGGTCTCCCAGGTCACCAACACACAGTAGGACTCATCTTCAGGAGAGTCCATTTCAACTCACCCCTCTGAGTAGCTCACCCAAGAGCCTGCAGATTGAGCCTGCCTTCTCCTGACTAAAGAGTGGGAATATGAAGTGGCATTCCCAGGCATCCATGCTTAGACACCTGCTCTCGAGTCTTTCCGTATGGGGCATCCTGGAACCATCCAATAGGACTCAACTGTCGTGCAGAAGGAAACCTTGAGGTTTGGAGTAGTTCACAAATCCCATCGTAGGGAAACCTCCCTGGGCTCTTGAAGCCCCCACACCCTTCAGGAAGAGGCCATCATGGACAAAAACTCTAGCCTGAGGCTTGTCTCATAATTGACATGACCTCAGTGCAGGAGATCTCGATTCAGCCTCTGCAGAGTGGGCCTGCCGTGCCCTCGGTGCCAAACCTCACGCTAGCGTGTGTTTTCGGAGTTCCTTCCTCACACTCCTGGCAAACAAGCCCTCCAGACTAGGAACTCCAGAACCACAACGCAGTCCAGTGCCTTCCCACCGGAAGAAAAACGTTTCCCTGTTGGGCTCTCCAGAAACTCCAGATGAGGATCAACCTGCTTGGGCCTCGACGGTAACCGAACTGGATAGGCTGCTCTGGGCACTAATGCTCTGTCTGACTCAGCCTGAAGCCAGACATCCAGACAGACAAGGAGACAGCTGGCCGCACACCCAGCAGTTCAGACATGCCATGGTCTTATGCTGTCATCTCTTCCTAACCTTGGTTTTCAGATATCTGAACCTAGACGTTATATCAATTCCCCACGCAGTTGGGTATCTGAAAAACAAATCAGAACTCCTCCTTCCCCACAGCTGTAAATCTTGCTCTTGGCATGGAGTCACACCTTCAGGGTGGGAGAAACCTTCATGGCCCCTGATGCCACGCCCAAACTTGAGTGCCGCCTTGGGCACAAATTCACACTGTGACGCTCAGCATGAGCCCCATGTCAACGAAAGGCCTGTCAGGGCCTGGACCAAGAGCACGCATATGGGGCTTGCCATGCCCCAATGCACCCAATCCTCACCAGTGTTTGAGTTTTCCAGTCGCCTCGCCCGTACCTGGGGATCTGCTTTGGAATCCCTTGCTTGGAGAGACACATGAGCCAGACAACAGGACTCCACCCTTCCCACAAAATGACCCCAAACTCTTGGGAGCTGGGACAAATCCGCAGAGAGGAAGACTCGTCCATGGGCCCTGTGGGCACCCCTACATTCCACGGCTACCCTGGACACAACATCAAGAGACAAAAGCCTTAAAGAACGCCTCCCACTCGCCCTTGTTTCAGAAGCCGAGGAGCTCCCTCTCGGTCTGTACATCCGGCCTGCCATACCCTCGGCGCCACTCATAAGCTGAGTTTGTGTTTTCAGACTTTTGTGCCCACAGCTTGGACCCACACAACCTCCAGGCTAGGGCCTCTGGAGCCACACCGAAAGATTGTGCCTCCCCTCTCCAAGGAAAGTGTGCCCAATCTATTGACCACAACCCTACAGGTTAGGAAAAAGCTCCAAGGCCCCTGAGATCATCCCGATAGTGTAGGCCGCCCTGGACTAAGAGGGGCACTCTGACACCAGTGGAGCATCTATCTCCACTTAGACTCTCAGACAGTGTAACCAGAGACTGAAGATTGAAATGGACAGGCCTCTAGGCCCTAATCTGAACCTTAGCTTTGGTTTCCATGTATCTGTCCTCAGAAGACTGGTTTCTTAGACCATCATATGGGGCTTTTCTGAGGCACCAGACCAAACCTCTCTCGTCTCCACATGGAGAGCTTTCTTACTGGAGCTGTATCAAACCCTTCAGGTATGAGAGTTCCGCCGGGCCACTGAACAACCAGCACATTCCAAGGTCTCCATGGACACAAACCCACATTATGACACATCCTCAGGAGAGGCCATTTCAACTCATCCCCCTGGGTAGCGTGCCCCAGAGCCAGCAGATCAAACATATCTTGTCGCTAATGGCCAATGGGAATGCGAGGCATGCTGTACAGGGATCCATCCTTCGAACCCTGCTCTCCAGTCCTTCCGAGTGGTATGTCCTGGAGCCATCCAACAGGACTCGACGGTCCCGCAGAAGGAAACCTTGTGGTTTGGGGCAACCTCCAAACTCAGCGTGGGAAAACTTCCTTGGCATCATGAGGCCCCCGCTTTATGAAGGTGCCATCATGGACACAAACTCCAGCCTCAGCCAATGTCTGATCCTCGGCCTGACTTCAGATGCAGGAGATTTCGATTCAGCCTCTGCAGAGTGGACCTGCTCTGCCCTTGGCTCCAATCCTCACCCTAGCTTGTGTTTTCAGACTTCCGTCCTCACACTCCTGGCCCACAAACCCTCCCTACTGGGAATTCTGGGGCCACCATGAAGCACTCTGCCTGCCTCCCAGGAGAAAAAAACAGTGTCTATGGTGCTGCCCAGAAACCCCAAATGAGCATCAAACTGCGTGGCCCTTGGCAACACCCCAATTGCATAGGCTACCTTAAACACTGATGGTCTGTCGCACATAGCCTGAGCCCAGACCTTCCAACAGAAACCGACACAGCTGGCTGCACACCCAGCACATAGGACCCGCCACTGCCTTAGGCCACCATCTATTCCGTACCTGGGTTGGGAACCGGGACCTTATCTCCAATACCTGCACAGGGGGGAACCTGATGCACAAGTCAGAACCCCTCTTCCCCATGTCAGGAAACCTTGCTGCTGGCAGTGAGTCAACCCTTAATTGTAGGAGAAAACCCATGGCCCATGAGGCCACGCCCATGCGAGAGGGCCACCTTGGGCACAAAAACAGACTGTGACCCTCAGCATGAGTATTGTATTCAAGTAACACCTCTCAGTGACTGGACCAAGAGCCCGCATATGTGGCCTGCCATGCCCTTAGGCACCCAGGCCTAACTAGATGGCGGGTATTCCAGCTGTCAGTACCCACTGTTTTGCTCTAAAATCCCTCTACTGGGGGGACAACTGTGGCAGAAAACTGTACCCTTCCCTTCCCTCAGAATGAACTCAAACACTTGAGAACTTGGACAATACCCAGAGAGGAAGGCTATTCCTTGACCCCTGAAGCAACCCCTACCCTGATCGGCCATTGTGAACGAACACCCAGAGACAAAAGCCTGAGCGACTGCCTCCCACTTGCCCTCCTTTGATATCCAGAGGATCTCCCCTCACGGACTGGAGATCAGGCCTGCCATTACCTTGGCCCCTACCTGAGCCAAGGTTCTTTTTTCAGACACCTGTCCCCACAACCCTGGCAAACACAGCCTCTAGGCTGGGTCCTCCTGAGCCATACCACAGGACCATGCCTGCTCTCTCCTGGGAAACTGTGCCTTTTCCTTTGGCCACACACCTCCAGAATATGAGAAACCTCAAGGCCCCCGAGGACATCCCACTACTGTAAGCCTCCCTGGACACTCAGGGGCATTCTGACACAAGCTGAGCAGCTACCTCCACGAAGGCATGCACACAGATGTCCACAGAGACAGAAGGTTGAGCTGGACAGGCCCTTAGGCCCTAATCTCAACTCTAGCTTGGGTTTCCATGTGTCACTCCTCAGAGGCTTTGTTTTGAAGAACAGGATATGGGGCTTTCCTGTGGAACTGAACAGAACACCTCTCATCTCTACATGGGAAGCTTCCTTTGTGGAGCTGTGTCAAACACCTCAGGTTGGAGAAACCTGCAGAGTCCCTGAGCCATCTCTAAATTCCAAGGTCTCCCAGGTCACCAACACACAGTAGGACTCATCTTCAGGAGAGTCCATTTCAACTCACCCCTCTGAGTAGCTCACCCAAGAGCCTGCAGATTGAGCCTGCCTTCTCCTGACTAAAGAGTGGGAATATGAAGTGGCATTCCCAGGCATCCATGCTTAGACACCTGCTCTCGAGTCTTTCCGTATGGGGCATCCTGGAACCATCCAATAGGACTCAACTGTCGTGCAGAAGGAAACCTTGAGGTTTGGAGTAGTTCACAAATCCCATCGTAGGGAAACCTCCCTGGGCTCTTGAAGCCCCCACACCCTTCAGGAAGAGGCCATCATGGACAAAAACTCTAGCCTGAGGCTTGTCTCATAATTGACATGACCTCAGTGCAGGAGATCTCGATTCAGCCTCTGCAGAGTGGGCCTGCCGTGCCCTCGGTGCCAAACCTCACGCTAGCTTGTGTTTTCGGAGTTCCTTCCTCACACTCCTGGCAAACAAGCCCTCCAGACTAGGAACTCCAGAACCACAACGCAGTCCAGTGCCTTCCCACCGGAAGAAAAACGTTTCCCTGTTGGGCTCTCCAGAAACTCCAGATGAGGATCAACCTGCTTGGGCCTCGACGGTAACCGAACTGGATAGGCTGCTCTGGGCACTAATGCTCTGTCTGACTCAGCCTGAAGCCAGATATCCAGACAGACAAGGAGACAGCTGGCCGCACACCCAGCAGTTCAGACATGCCATGGTCTTATGCTGTCATCTCTTCCTAACCTTGGTTTTCAGATATCTGAACCTAGACGTTATATCAATTCCCCACGCAGTTGGGTATCTGAAAAACAAATCAGAACTCCTCCTTCCCCACAGCTGTAAATCTTGCTCTTGGCATGGAGTCACACCTTCAGGGTGGGAGAAACCTTCATGGCCCCTGATGCCACGCCCAAACTTGAGTGCCGCCTTGGGCACAAATTCACACTGTGACGCTCAGCATGAGCCCCATGTCAACGAAAGGCCTGTCAGGGCCTGGACCAAGAGCACGCATATGGGGCTTGCCATGCCCCAATGCACCCAATCCTCACCAGTGTTTGAGTTTTCCAGTCGCCTCGCCCGTACCTGGGGATCTGCTTTGGAATCCCTTGCTTGGAGAGACACATGAGCCAGACAACAGGACTCCACCCTTCCCACAAAATGACCCCAAACTCTTGGGAGCTGGGACAAATCCGCAGAGAGGAAGACTCGCCCATGGGCCCTGTGGGCACCCCTACATTCCACGGCTACCCTGGACACAACATCAAGAGACAAAAGCCTTAAAGAACGCCTCCCACTCGCCCTTGTTTCAGAAGCCGAGGAGCTCCCTCTCGGTCTGTACATCCGGCCTGCCATACCCTCGGCGCCACTCATAAGCTGAGTTTGTGTTTTCAGACTTTTGTGCCCACAGCTTGGACCCACACAACCTCCAGGCTAGGGCCTCTGGAGCCACACCGAAAGATTGTGCCTCCCCTCTCCAAGGAAAGTGTGCCCAATCTATTGACCACAACCCTACAGGTTAGGAAAAAGCTCCAAGGCCCCTGAGATCATCCCGATAGTGTAGGCCGCCCTGGACTAAGAGGGGCACTCTGACACCAGTGGAGCATCTATCTCCACTTAGACTCTCAGACAGTGTAACCAGAGACTGAAGATTGAAATGGACAGGCCTCTAGGCCCTAATCTGAACCTTAGCTTTGGTTTCCATGTATCTGTCCTCAGAAGACTGGTTTCTTAGACCATCATATGGGGCTTTTCTGAGGCACCAGACCAAACCTCTCTCGTCTCCACATGGAGAGCTTTCTTACTGGAGCTGTATCAAACCCTTCAGGTATGAGAGTTCCGCCGGGCCACTGAACAACCAGCACATTCCAAGGTCTCCATGGACACAAACCCACATTATGACACATCCTCAGGAGAGGCCATTTCAACTCATCCCCCTGGGTAGCGTGCCCCAGAGCCAGCAGATCAAACATATCTTGTCGCTAATGGCCAATGGGAATGCGAGGCATGCTGTACAGGGATCCATCCTTCGAACCCTGCTCTCCAGTCCTTCCGAGTGGTATGTCCTGGAGCCATCCAACAGGACTCGACGGTCCCGCAGAAGGAAACCTTGTGGTTTGGGGCAACCTCCAAACTCAGCGTGGGAAAACTTCCTTGGCCTCATGAGGCCCCCGCTTTATGAAGGTGCCATCATGGACACAAACTCCAGCCTCAGCCAATGTCTGATCCTCGGCCTGACTTCAGATGCAGGAGATTTCGATTCAGCCTCTGCAGAGTGGACCTGCTCTGCCCTTGGCTCCAATCCTCACCCTAGCTTGTGTTTTCAGACTTCCGTCCTCACACTCCTGGCCCACAAACCCTCCCTACTGGGAATTCTGGGGCCACCATGAAGCACTCTGCCTGCCTCCCAGGAGAAAAAACAGTGTCTATGGTGCTGCCCAGAAACCCCAAATGAGCATCAAACTGCGTGGCCCTTGGCAACACCCCAATTGCATAGGCTACCTTAAACACTGATGGTCTGTCGCACATAGCCTGAGCCCAGACCTTCCAACAGAAACCGACACAGCTGGCTGCACACCCAGCACATAGGACCCGCCACTGCCTTAGGCCACCATCTATTCCGAACCTGGGTTGGGAACCGGGACCTTATCTCCAATACCTGCACAGGGGGGAACCTGATGCACAAGTCAGAACCCCTCTTCCCCATGTCAGGAAACCTTGCTGCTGGCAGTGAGTCAACCCTTAATTGTAGGAGAAAACCCATGGCCCATGAGGCCACGCCCATGCGAGAGGGCCACCTTGGGCACAAAAACAGACTGTGACCCTCAGCATGAGTATTGTATTCAAGTAACACCTCTCAGTGACTGGACCAAGAGCCCGCATATGTGGCCTGCCATGCCCTTAGGCACCCAGGCCTAACTAGATGGCGGGTATTCCAGCTGTCAGTACCCACTGTTTTGCTCTAAAATCCCTCTACTGGGGGGACAACTGTGGCAGAAAACTGTACCCTTCCCTTCCCTCAGAATGAACTCAAACACTTGGGAGCTTGGACAATACCCAGAGAGGAAGGCTATTCCTTGACCCCTGAAGCAACCCCTACCATGATCGGCCATTGTGAACGAACACCCAGAGACAAAAGCCTGAGCGACTGCCTCCCACTTGCCCTCCTTTGATATCCAGAGGATCTCCCCTCACGGACTGGAGATCAGGCCTGCCATTACCTTGGCCCCTACCTGAGCCAAGGTTCTTTTTTCAGACACCTGTCCCCACAACCCTGGCAAACACAGCCTCTAGGCTGGGTCCTCCTGAGCCATACCACAGGACCATGCCTGCTCTCTCCTGCGAAACTGTGCCTTTTCCTTTGGCCACACACCTCCAGAATATGAGAAAC
Source organism: Mustela lutreola (assembly GCF_030435805.1). Lineage (NCBI taxonomy): Eukaryota > Metazoa > Chordata > Mammalia > Carnivora > Mustelidae > Mustela > Mustela lutreola. The sequence continues at coordinate 171,592,214 of NC_081294.1, forward strand.
CTCAAGGCCCCCGAGGACATCCCACTACTGTAAGCCTCCCTGGACACTCAGGGGCATTCTGACACAAGCTGAGCAGCTACCTCCACGAAGGCATGCACACAGATGTCCACAGAGACAGAAGGTTGAGCTGGACAGGCCCTTAGGCCCTAATCTCAACTCTAGCTTGGGTTTCCATGTGTCACTCCTCAGAGGCTTTGTTTTGAAGAACAGGATATGGGGCTTTCCTGTGGAACTGAACAGAACACCTCTCATCTCTACATGGGAAGCTTCCTTTGTGGAGCTGTGTCAAACACCTCAGGTTGGAGAAACCTGCAGAGTCCCTGAGCCATCTCTAAATTCCAAGGTCTCCCAGGTCACCAACACACAGTAGGACTCATCTTCAGGAGAGTCCATTTCAACTCACCCCTCTGAGTAGCTCACCCAAGAGCCTGCAGATTGAGCCTGCCTTCTCCTGACTAAAGAGTGGGAATATGAAGTGGCATTCCCAGGCATCCATGCTTAGACACCTGCTCTCGAGTCTTTCCGTATGGGGCATCCTGGAACCATCCAATAGGACTCAACTGTCGTGCAGAAGGAAACCTTGAGGTTTGGAGTAGTTCACAAATCCCATCGTAGGGAAACCTCCCTGGGCTCTTGAAGCCCCCACACCCTTCAGGAAGAGGCCATCATGGACAAAAACTCTAGCCTGAGGCTTGTCTCATAATTGACATGACCTCAGTGCAGGAGATCTCGATTCAGCCTCTGCAGAGTGGGCCTGCCGTGCCCTCGGTGCCAAACCTCACGCTAGCTTGTGTTTTCGGAGTTCCTTCCTCACACTCCTGGCAAACAAGCCCTCCAGACTAGGAACTCCAGAACCACAACGCAGTCCAGTGCCTTCCCACCGGAAGAAAAACGTTTCCCTGTTGGGCTCTCCAGAAACTCCAGATGAGGATCAACCTGCTTGGGCCTCGACGGTAACCGAACTGGATAGGCTGCTCTGGGCACTAATGCTCTGTCTGACTCAGCCTGAAGCCAGACATCCAGACAGACAAGGAGACAGCTGGCCGCACACCCAGCAGTTCAGACATGCCATGGTCTTATGCTGTCATCTCTTCCTAACCTTGGTTTTCAGATATCTGAACCTAGACGTTATATCAATTCCCCACGCAGTTGGGTATCTGAAAAACAAATCAGAACTCCTCCTTCCCCACAGCTGTAAATCTTGCTCTTGGCATGGAGTCACACCTTCAGGGTGGGAGAAACCTTCATGGCCCCTGATGCCACGCCCAAACTTGAGTGCCGCCTTGGGCACAAATTCACACTGTGACGCTCAGCATGAGCCCCATGTCAACGAAAGGCCTGTCAGGGCCTGGACCAAGAGCACGCATATGGGGCTTGCCATGCCCCAATGCACCCAATCCTCACCAGTGTTTTAGTTTTCCAGTCGCCTCGCCCGTACCTGGGGATCTGCTTTGGAATCCCTTGCTTGGAGAGACACATGAGCCAGACAACAGGACTCCACCCTTCCCACAAAATGACCCCAAACTCTTGGGAGCTGGGACAAATCCGCAGAGAGGAAGACTCGTCCATGGGCCCTGTGGGCACCCCTACATTCCACGGCTACCCTGGACACAACATCAAGAGACAAAAGCCTTAAAGAACGCCTCCCACTCGCCCTTGTTTCAGAAGCCGAGGAGCTCCCTCTCGGTCTGTACATCCGGCCTGCCATACCCTCGGCGCCACTCATAAGCTGAGTTTGTGTTTTCAGACTTTTGTGCCCACAGCTTGGACCCACACAACCTCCAGGCTAGGGCCTCTGGAGCCACACCGAAAGATTGTGCCTCCCCTCTCCAAGGAAAGTGTGCCCAATCTATTGACCACAACCCTACAGGTTAGGAAAAAGCTCCAAGGCCCCTGAGATCATCCCGATAGTGTAGGCCGCCCTGGACTAAGAGGGGCACTCTGACACCAGTGGAGCATCTATCTCCACTTAGACTCTCAGACAGTGTAACCAGAGACTGAAGATTGAAATGGACAGGCCTCTAGGCCCTAATCTGAACCTTAGCTTTGGTTTCCATGTATCTGTCCTCAGAAGACTGGTTTCTTAGACCATCATATGGGGCTTTTCTGAGGCACCAGACCAAACCTCTCTCGTCTCCACATGGAGAGCTTTCTTACTGGAGCTGTATCAAACCCTTCAGGTATGAGAGTTCCGCCGGGCCACTGAACAACCAGCACATTCCAAGGTCTCCATGGACACAAACCCACATTATGACACATCCTCAGGAGAGGCCATTTCAACTCATCCCCCTGGGTAGCGTGCCCCAGAGCCAGCAGATCAAACATATCTTGTCGCTAATGGCCAATGGGAATGCGAGGCATGCTGTACAGGGATCCATCCTTCGAACCCTGCTCTCCAGTCCTTCCGAGTGGTATGTCCTGGAGCCATCCAACAGGACTCGACGGTCCCGCAGAAGGAAACCTTGTGGTTTGGGGCAACCTCCAAACTCAGCGTGGGAAAACTTCCTGGCCTCATGAGGCCCCCGCTTTATGAAGGTGCCATCATGGACACAAACTCCAGCCTCAGCCAATGTCTGATCCTCGGCCTGACTTCAGATGCAGGAGATTTCGATTCAGCCTCTGCAGAGTGGACCTGCTCTGCCCTTGGCTCCAATCCTCACCCTAGCTTGTGTTTTCAGACTTCCGTCCTCACACTCCTGGCCCACAAACCCTCCCTACTGGGAATTCTGGGGCCACCATGAAGCACTCTGCCTGCCTCCCAGGAGAAAAAACAGTGTCTATGGTGCTGCCCAGAAACCCCAAATGAGCATCAAACTGCGTGGCCCTTGGCAACACCCCAATTGCATAGGCTACCTTAAACACTGATGGTCTGTCGCACATAGCCTGAGCCCAGACCTTCCAACAGAAACCGACACAGCTGGCTGCACACCCAGCACATAGGACCCGCCACTGCCTTAGGCCACCATCTATTCCGAACCTGGGTTGGGAACCGGGAGCCCCATGTCTCCAATACCTGCACAGGGGGGAACCTGATGCACAAGTCAGAACCCCTCTTCCCCATGTCAGGAAACCTTGCTGCTGGCAGTGAGTCAACCCTTAATTGTAGGAGAAAACCCATGGCCCATGAGGCCACGCCCATGCGAGAGGGCCACCTTGGGCACAAAAACAGACTGTGACCCTCAGCATGAGTATTGTATTCAAGTAACACCTCTCAGTGACTGGACCAAGAGCCCGCATATGTGGCCTGCCATGCCCTTAGGCACCCAGGCCTAACTAGATGGCGGGTATTCCAGCTGTCAGTACCCACTGTTTTGCTCTAAAATCCCTCTACTGGGGGGACAACTGTGGCAGAAAACTGTACCCTTCCCTTCCCTCAGAATGAACTCAAACACTTGGGAGCTTGGACAATACCCAGAGAGGAAGGCTATTCCTTGACCCCTGAAGCAACCCCTACCCTGATCGGCCATTGTGAACGAACACCCAGAGACAAAAGCCTGAGCGACTGCCTCCCACTTGCCCTCCTTTGATATCCAGAGGATCTCCCCTCACGGACTGGAGATCAGGCCTGCCATTACCTTGGCCCCTACCTGAGCCAAGGTTCTTTTTTCAGACACCTGTCCCCACAACCCTGGCAAACACAGCCTCTAGGCTGGGTCCTCCTGAGCCATACCACAGGACCATGCCTGCTCTCTCCTGGGAAACTGTGCCTTTTCCTTTGGCCACACACCTCCAGAATATGAGAAACCTCAAGGCCCCCGAGGACATCCCACTACTGTAAGCCTCCCTGGACACTCAGGGGCATTCTGACACAAGCTGAGCAGCTACCTCCACGAAGGCATGCACACAGATGTCCACAGAGACAGAAGGTTGAGCTGGACAGGCCCTTAGGCCCTAATCTCAACTCTAGCTTGGGTTTCCATGTGTCACTCCTCAGAGGCTTTGTTTTGAAGAACAGGATATGGGGCTTTCCTGTGGAACTGAACAGAACACCTCTCATCTCTACATGGGAAGCTTCCTTTGTGGAGCTGTGTCAAACACCTCAGGTTGGAGAAACCTGCAGAGTCCCTGAGCCATCTCTAAATTCCAAGGTCTCCCAGGTCACCAACACACAGTAGGACTCATCTTCAGGAGAGTCCATTTCAACTCACCCCTCTGAGTAGCTCACCCAAGAGCCTGCAGATTGAGCCTGCCTTCTCCTGACTAAAGAGTGGGAATATGAAGTGGCATTCCCAGGCATCCATGCTTAGACACCTGCTCTCGAGTCTTTCCGTATGGGGCATCCTGGAACCATCCAATAGGACTCAACTGTCGTGCAGAAGGAAACCTTGAGGTTTGGAGTAGTTCACAAATCCCATCGTAGGGAAACCTCCCTGGGCTCTTGAAGCCCCCACACCCTTCAGGAAGAGGCCATCATGGACAAAAACTCTAGCCTGAGGCTTGTCTCATAATTGACATGACCTCAATGCAGGAGATCTCGATTCAGCCTCTGCAGAGTGGGCCTGCCGTGCCCTCGGTGCCAAACCTCACGCTAGCGTGTGTTTTCGGAGTTCCTTCCTCACACTCCTGGCAAACAAGCCCTCCAGACTAGGAACTCCAGAACCACAACGCAGTCCAGTGCCTTCCCACCGGAAGAAAAACGTTTCCCTGTTGGGCTCTCCAGAAACTCCAGATGAGGATCAACCTGCTTGGGCCTCGACGGTAACCGAACTGGATAGGCTGCTCTGGGCACTAATGCTCTGTCTGACTCAGCCTGAAGCCAGACATCCAGACAGACAAGGAGACAGCTGGCCGCACACCCAGCAGTTCAGACATGCCATGGTCTTATGCTGTCATCTCTTCCTAACCTTGGTTTTCAGATATCTGAACCTAGACGTTATATCAATTCCCCACGCAGTTGGGTATCTGAAAAACAAATCAGAACTCCTCCTTCCCCACAGCTGTAAATCTTGCTCTTGGCATGGAGTCACACCTTCAGGGTGGGAGAAACCTTCATGGCCCCTGATGCCACGCCCAAACTTGAGTGCCGCCTTGGGCACAAATTCACACTGTGACGCTCAGCATGAGCCCCATGTCAACGAAAGGCCTGTCAGGGCCTGGACCAAGAGCACGCATATGGGGCTTGCCATGCCCCAATGCACCCAATCCTCACCAGTGTTTGAGTTTTCCAGTCGCCTCGCCCGTACCTGGGGATCTGCTTTGGAATCCCTTGCTTGGAGAGACACATGAGCCAGACAACAGGACTCCACCCTTCCCACAAAATGACCCCAAACTCTTGGGAGCTGGGACAAATCCGCAGAGAGGAAGACTCGTCCATGGGCCCTGTGGGCACCCCTACATTCCACGGCTACCCTGGACACAACATCAAGAGACAAAAGCCTTAAAGAACGCCTCCCACTCGCCCTTGTTTCAGAAGCCGAGGAGCTCCCTCTCGGTCTGTACATCCGGCCTGCCATACCCTCGGCGCCACTCATAAGCTGAGTTTGTGTTTTCAGACTTTTGTGCCCACAGCTTGGACCCACACAACCTCCAGGCTAGGGCCTCTGGAGCCACACCGAAAGATTGTGCCTCCCCTCTCCAAGGAAAGTGTGCCCAACCTATTGACCACAACCCTACAGGTTAGGAAAAAGCTCCAAGGCCCCTGAGATCATCCCGATAGTGTAGGCCGCCCTAGACTAAGAGGGGCACTCTGACACCAGTGGAGCATCTATCTCCACTTAGACTCTCAGACAGTGTAACCAGAGACTGAAGATTGAAATGGACAGGCCTCTAGGCCCTAATCTGAACCTTAGCTTTGGTTTCCATGTATCTGTCCTCAGAAGACTGGTTTCTTAGACCATCATATGGGGCTTTTCTGAGGCACCAGACCAAACCTCTCTCGTCTCCACATGGAGAGCTTTCTTACTGGAGCTGTATCAAACCCTTCAGGTATGAGAGTTCCGCCGGGCCACTGAACAACCAGCACATTCCAAGGTCTCCATGGACACAAACCCACATTATGACACATCCTCAGGAGAGGCCATTTCAACTCATCCCCCTGGGTAGCGTGCCCCAGAGCCAGCAGATCAAACATATCTTGTCGCTAATGGCCAATGGGAATGCGAGGCATGCTGTACAGGGATCCATCCTTCGAACCCTGCTCTCCAGTCCTTCCGAGTGGTATGTCCTGGAGCCATCCAACAGGACTCGACGGTCCCGCAGAAGGAAACCTTGTGGTTTGGGGCAACCTCCAAACTCAGCGTGGGAAAACTTCCTTGGCCTCATGAGGCCCCCGCTTTATGAAGGTGCCATCATGGACACAAACTCCAGCCTCAGCCAATGTCTGATCCTCGGCCTGACTTCAGATGCAGGAGATTTCGATTCAGCCTCTGCAGAGTGGACCTGCTCTGCCCTTGGCTCCAATCCTCACCCTAGCTTGTGTTTTCAGACTTCCGTCCTCACACTCCTGGCCCACAAACCCTCCCTACTGGGAATTCTGGGGCCACCATGAAGCACTCTGCCTGCCTCCCAGGAGAAAAAACAGTGTCTATGGTGCTGCCCAGAAACCCCAAATGAGCATCAAACTGCGTGGCCCTTGGCAACACCCCAATTGCATAGGCTACCTTAAACACTGATGGTCTGTCGCACATAGCCTGAGCCCAGACCTTCCAACAGAAACCGACACAGCTGGCTGCACACCCAGCACATAGGACCCGCCACTGCCTTAGGCCACCATCTATTCCGAACCTGGGTTGGGAACCGGGACCTTATCTCCAATACCTGCACAGGGGGGAACCTGATGCACAAGTCAGAACCCCTCTTCCCCATGTCAGGAAACCTTGCTGCTGGCAGTGAGTCAACCCTTAATTGTAGGAGAAAACCCATGGCCCATGAGGCCACGCCCATGCGAGAGGGCCACCTTGGGCACAAAAACAGACTGTGACCCTCAGCATGAGTATTGTATTCAAGTAACACCTCTCAGTGACTGGACCAAGAGCCCGCATATGTGGCCTGCCATGCCCTTAGGCACCCAGGCCTAACTAGATGGCGGGTATTCCAGCTGTCAGTACCCACTGTTTTGCTCTAAAATCCCTCTACTGGGGGGACAACTGTGGCAGAAAACTGTACCCTTCCCTTCCCTCAGAATGAACTCAAACACTTGGGAGCTTGGACAATACCCAGAGAGGAAGGCTATTCCTTGACCCCTGAAGCAACCCCTACCCTGATCGGCCATTGTGAACGAACACCCAGAGACAAAAGCCTGAGCGACTGCCTCCCACTTGCCCTCCTTTGATATCCAGAGGATCTCCCCTCACGGACTGGAGATCAGGCCTGCCATTACCTTGGCCCCTACCTGAGCCAAGGTTCTTTTTTCAGACACCTGTCCCCACAACCCTGGCAAACACAGCCTCTAGGCTGGGTCCTCCTGAGCCATACCACAGGACCATGCCTGCTCTCTCCTGGGAAACTGTGCCTTTTCCTTTGGCCACACACCTCCAGAATATGAGAAACCTCAAGGCCCCCGAGGACATCCCACTACTGTAAGCCTCCCTGGACACTCAGGGGCATTCTGACACAAGCTGAGCAGCTACCTCCACGAAGGCATGCACACAGATGTCCACAGAGACAGAAGGTTGAGCTGGACAGGCCCTTAGGCCCTAATCTCAACTCTAGCTTGGGTTTCCATGTGTCACTCCTCAGAGGCTTTGTTTTGAAGAACAGGATATGGGGCTTTCCTGTGGAACTGAACAGAACACCTCTCATCTCTACATGGGAAGCTTCCTTTGTGGAGCTGTGTCAAACACCTCAGGTTGGAGAAACCTGCAGAGTCCCTGAGCCATCTCTAAATTCCAAGGTCTCCCAGGTCACCAACACACAGTAGGACTCATCTTCAGGAGAGTCCATTTCAACTCACCCCTCTGAGTAGCTCACCCAAGAGCCTGCAGATTGAGCCTGCCTTCTCCTGACTAAAGAGTGGGAATATGAAGTGGCATTCCCAGGCATCCATGCTTAGACACCTGCTCTCGAGTCTTTCCGTATGGGGCATCCTGGAACCATCCAATAGGACTCAACTGTCGTGCAGAAGGAAACCTTGAGGTTTGGAGTAGTTCACAAATCCCATCGTAGGGAAACCTCCCTGGGCTCTTGAAGCCCCCACACCCTTCAGGAAGAGGCCATCATGGACAAAAACTCTAGCCTGAGGCTTGTCTCATAATTGACATGACCTCAATGCAGGAGATCTCGATTCAGCCTCTGCAGAGTGGGCCTGCCGTGCCCTCGGTGCCAAACCTCACGCTAGCGTGTGTTTTCGGAGTTCCTTCCTCACACTCCTGGCAAACAAGCCCTCCAGACTAGGAACTCCAGAACCACAACGCAGTCCAGTGCCTTCCCACCGGAAGAAAAACGTTTCCCTGTTGGGCTCTCCAGAAACTCCAGATGAGGATCAACCTGCTTGGGCCTCGACGGTAACCGAACTGGATAGGCTGCTCTGGGCACTAATGCTCTGTCTGACTCAGCCTGAAGCCAGACATCCAGACAGACAAGGAGACAGCTGGCCGCACACCCAGCAGTTCAGACATGCCATGGTCTTATGCTGTCATCTCTTCCTAACCTTGGTTTTCAGATATCTGAACCTAGACGTTATATCAATTCCCCACGCAGTTGGGTATCTGAAAAACAAATCAGAACTCCTCCTTCCCCACAGCTGTAAATCTTGCTCTTGGCATGGAGTCACACCTTCAGGGTGGGAGAAACCTTCATGGCCCCTGATGCCACGCCCAAACTTGAGTGCCGCCTTGGGCACAAATTCACACTGTGACGCTCAGCATGAGCCCCATGTCAACGAAAGGCCTGTCAGGGCCTGGACCAAGAGCACGCATATGGGGCTTGCCATGCCCCAATGCACCCAATCCTCACCAGTGTTTGAGTTTTCCAGTCGCCTCGCCCGTACCTGGGGATCTGCTTTGGAATCCCTTGCTTGGAGAGACACATGAGCCAGACAACAGGACTCCACCCTTCCCACAAAATGACCCCAAACTCTTGGGAGCTGGGACAAATCCGCAGAGAGGAAGACTCGTCCATGGGCCCTGTGGGCACCCCTACATTCCACGGCTACCCTGGACACAACATCAAGAGACAAAAGCCTTAAAGAACGCCTCCCACTCGCCCTTGTTTCAGAAGCCGAGGAGCTCCCTCTCGGTCTGTACATCCGGCCTGCCATACCCTCGGCGCCACTCATAAGCTGAGTTTGTGTTTTCAGACTTTTGTGCCCACAGCTTGGACCCACACAACCTCCAGGCTAGGGCCTCTGGAGCCACACCGAAAGATTGTGCCTCCCCTCTCCAAGGAAAGTGTGCCCAACCTATTGACCACAACCCTACAGGTTAGGAAAAAGCTCCAAGGCCCCTGAGATCATCCCGATAGTGTAGGCCGCCCTAGACTAAGAGGGGCACTCTGACACCAGTGGAGCATCTATCTCCACTTAGACTCTCAGACAGTGTAACCAGAGACTGAAGATTGAAATGGACAGGCCTCTAGGCCCTAATCTGAACCTTAGCTTTGGTTTCCATGTATCTGTCCTCAGAAGACTGGTTTCTTAGACCATCATATGGGGCTTTTCTGAGGCACCAGACCAAACCTCTCTCGTCTCCACATGGAGAGCTTTCTTACTGGAGCTGTATCAAACCCTTCAGGTATGAGAGTTCCGCCGGGCCACTGAACAACCAGCACATTCCAAGGTCTCCATGGACACAAACCCACATTATGACACATCCTCAGGAGAGGCCATTTCAACTCATCCCCCTGGGTAGCGTGCCCCAGAGCCAGCAGATCAAACATATCTTGTCGCTAATGGCCAATGGGAATGCGAGGCATGCTGTACAGGGATCCATCCTTCGAACCCTGCTCTCCAGTCCTTCCGAGTGGTATGTCCTGGAGCCATCCAACAGGACTCGACGGTCCCGCAGAAGGAAACCTTGTGGTTTGGGGCAACCTCCAAACTCAGCGTGGGAAAACTTCCTTGGCCTCATGAGGCCCCCGCTTTATGAAGGTGCCATCATGGACACAAACTCCAGCCTCAGCCAATGTCTGATCCTCGGCCTGACTTCAGATGCAGGAGATTTCGATTCAGCCTCTGCAGAGTGGACCTGCTCTGCCCTTGGCTCCAATCCTCACCCTAGCTTGTGTTTTCAGACTTCCGTCCTCACACTCCTGGCCCACAAACCCTCCCTACTGGGAATTCTGGGGCCACCATGAAGCACTCTGCCTGCCTCCCAGGAGAAAAAACAGTGTCTATGGTGCTGCCCAGAAACCCCAAATGAGCATCAAACTGCGTGGCCCTTGGCAACACCCCAATTGCATAGGCTACCTTAAACACTGATGGTCTGTCGCACATAGCCTGAGCCCAGACCTTCCAACAGAAACCGACACAGCTGGCTGCACACCCAGCACATAGGACCCGCCACTGCCTTAGGCCACCATCTATTCCGAACCTGGGTTGGGAACCGGGACCTTATCTCCAATACCTGCACAGGGGGGAACCTGATGCACAAGTCAGAACCCCTCTTCCCCATGTCAGGAAACCTTGCTGCTGGCAGTGAGTCAACCCTTAATTGTAGGAGAAAACCCATGGCCCATGAGGCCACGCCCATGCGAGAGGGCCACCTTGGGCACAAAAACAGACTGTGACCCTCAGCATGAGTATTGTATTCAAGTAACACCTCTCAGTGACTGGACCAAGAGCCCGCATATGTGGCCTGCCATGCCCTTAGGCACCCAGGCCTAACTAGATGGCGGGTATTCCAGCTGTCAGTACCCACTGTTTTGCTCTAAAATCCCTCTACTGGGGGGACAACTGTGGCAGAAAACTGTACCCTTCCCTTCCCTCAGAATGAACTCAAACACTTGGGAGCTTGGACAATACCCAGAGAGGAAGGCTATTCCTTGACCCCTGAAGCAACCCCTACCCTGATCGGCCATTGTGAACGAACACCCAGAGACAAAAGCCTGAGCGACTGCCTCCCACTTGCCCTCCTTTGATATCCAGAGGATCTCCCCTCACGGACTGGAGATCAGGCCTGCCATTACCTTGGCCCCTACCTGAGCCAAGGTTCTTTTTTCAGACACCTGTCCCCACAACCCTGGCAAACACAGCCTCTAGGCTGGGTCCTCCTGAGCCATACCACAGGACCATGCCTGCTCTCTCCTGGGAAACTGTGCCTTTTCCTTTGGCCACACACCTCCAGAATATGAGAAACCTCAAGGCCCCCGAGGACATCCCACTACTGTAAGCCTCCCTGGACACTCAGGGGCATTCTGACACAAGCTGAGCAGCTACCTCCACGAAGGCATGCACACAGATGTCCACAGAGACAGAAGGTTGAGCTGGACAGGCCCTTAGGCCCTAATCTCAACTCTAGCTTGGGTTTCCATGTGTCACTCCTCAGAGGCTTTGTTTTGAAGAACAGGATATGGGGCTTTCCTGTGGAACTGAACAGAACACCTCTCATCTCTACATGGGAAGCTTCCTTTGTGGAGCTGTGTCAAACACCTCAGGTTGGAGAAACCTGCAGAGTCCCTGAGCCATCTCTAAATTCCAAGGTCTCCCAGGTCACCAACACACAGTAGGACTCATCTTCAGGAGAGTCCATTTCAACTCACCCCTCTGAGTAGCTCACCCAAGAGCCTGCAGATTGAGCCTGCCTTCTCCTGACTAAAGAGTGGGAATATGAAGTGGCATTCCCAGGCATCCATGCTTAGACACCTGCTCTCGAGTCTTTCCGTATGGGGCATCCTGGAACCATCCAATAGGACTCAACTGTCGTGCAGAAGGAAACCTTGAGGTTTGGAGTAGTTCACAAATCCCATCGTAGGGAAACCTCCCTGGGCTCTTGAAGCCCCCACACCCTTCAGGAAGAGGCCATCATGGACAAAAACTCTAGCCTGAGGCTTGTCTCATAATTGACATGACCTCAATGCAGGAGATCTCGATTCAGCCTCTGCAGAGTGGGCCTGCCGTGCCCTCGGTGCCAAACCTCACGCTAGCGTGTGTTTTCGGAGTTCCTTCCTCACACTCCTGGCAAACAAGCCCTCCAGACTAGGAACTCCAGAACCACAACGCAGTCCAGTGCCTTCCCACCGGAAGAAAAACGTTTCCCTGTTGGGCTCTCCAGAAACTCCAGATGAGGATCAACCTGCTTGGGCCTCGACGGTAACCGAACTGGATAGGCTGCTCTGGGCACTAATGCTCTGTCTGACTCAGCCTGAAGCCAGACATCCAGACAGACAAGGAGACAGCTGGCCGCACACCCAGCAGTTCAGACATGCCATGGTCTTATGCTGTCATCTCTTCCTAACCTTGGTTTTCAGATATCTGAACCTAGACGTTATATCAATTCCCCACGCAGTTGGGTATCTGAAAAACAAATCAGAACTCCTCCTTCCCCACAGCTGTAAATCTTGCTCTTGGCATGGAGTCACACCTTCAGGGTGGGAGAAACCTTCATGGCCCCTGATGCCACGCCCAAACTTGAGTGCCGCCTTGGGCACAAATTCACACTGTGACGCTCAGCATGAGCCCCATGTCAACGAAAGGCCTGTCAGGGCCTGGACCAAGAGCACGCATATGGGGCTTGCCATGCCCCAATGCACCCAATCCTCACCAGTGTTTGAGTTTTCCAGTCGCCTCGCCCGTACCTGGGGATCTGCTTTGGAATCCCTTGCTTGGAGAGACACATGAGCCAGACAACAGGACTCCACCCTTCCCACAAAATGACCCCAAACTCTTGGGAGCTGGGACAAATCCGCAGAGAGGAAGACTCGTCCATGGGCCCTGTGGGCACCCCTACATTCCACGGCTACCCTGGACACAACATCAAGAGACAAAAGCCTTAAAGAACGCCTCCCACTCGCCCTTGTTTCAGAAGCCGAGGAGCTCCCTCTCGGTCTGTACATCCGGCCTGCCATACCCTCGGCGCCACTCATAAGCTGAGTTTGTGTTTTCAGACTTTTGTGCCCACAGCTTGGACCCACACAACCTCCAGGCTAGGGCCTCTGGAGCCACACCGAAAGATTGTGCCTCCCCTCTCCAAGGAAAGTGTGCCCAACCTATTGACCACAACCCTACAGGTTAGGAAAAAGCTCCAAGGCCCCTGAGATCATCCCGATAGTGTAGGCCGCCCTAGACTAAGAGGGGCACTCTGACACCAGTGGAGCATCTATCTCCACTTAGACTCTCAGACAGTGTAACCAGAGACTGAAGATTGAAATGGACAGGCCTCTAGGCCCTAATCTGAACCTTAGCTTTGGTTTCCATGTATCTGTCCTCAGAAGACTGGTTTCTTAGACCATCATATGGGGCTTTTCTGAGGCACCAGACCAAACCTCTCTCGTCTCCACATGGAGAGCTTTCTTACTGGAGCTGTATCAAACCCTTCAGGTATGAGAGTTCCGCCGGGCCACTGAACAACCAGCACATTCCAAGGTCTCCATGGACACAAACCCACATTATGACACATCCTCAGGAGAGGCCATTTCAACTCATCCCCCTGGGTAGCGTGCCCCAGAGCCAGCAGATCAAACATATCTTGTCGCTAATGGCCAATGGGAATGCGAGGCATGCTGTACAGGGATCCATCCTTCGAACCCTGCTCTCCAGTCCTTCCGAGTGGTATGTCCTGGAGCCATCCAACAGGACTCGACGGTCCCGCAGAAGGAAACCTTGTGGTTTGGGGCAACCTCCAAACTCAGCGTGGGAAAACTTCCTTGGCCTCATGAGGCCCCCGCTTTATGAAGGTGCCATCATGGACACAAACTCCAGCCTCAGCCAATGTCTGATCCTCGGCCTGACTTCAGATGCAGGAGATTTCGATTCAGCCTCTGCAGAGTGGACCTGCTCTGCCCTTGGCTCCAATCCTCACCCTAGCTTGTGTTTTCAGACTTCCGTCCTCACACTCCTGGCCCACAAACCCTCCCTACTGGGAATTCTGGGGCCACCATGAAGCACTCTGCCTGCCTCCCAGGAGAAAAAACAGTGTCTATGGTGCTGCCCAGAAACCCCAAATGAGCATCAAACTGCGTGGCCCTTGGCAACACCCCAATTGCATAGGCTACCTTAAACACTGATGGTCTGTCGCACATAGCCTGAGCCCAGACCTTCCAACAGAAACCGACACAGCTGGCTGCACACCCAGCACATAGGACCCGCCACTGCCTTAGGCCACCATCTATTCCGAACCTGGGTTGGGAACCGGGACCTTATCTCCAATACCTGCACAGGGGGGAACCTGATGCACAAGTCAGAACCCCTCTTCCCCATGTCAGGAAACCTTGCTGCTGGCAGTGAGTCAACCCTTAATTGTAGGAGAAAACCCATGGCCCATGAGGCCACGCCCATGCGAGAGGGCCACCTTGGGCACAAAAACAGACTGTGACCCTCAGCATGAGTATTGTATTCAAGTAACACCTCTCAGTGACTGGACCAAGAGCCCGCATATGTGGCCTGCCATGCCCTTAGGCACCCAGGCCTAACTAGATGGCGGGTATTCCAGCTGTCAGTACCCACTGTTTTGCTCTAAAATCCCTCTACTGGGGGGACAACTGTGGCAGAAAACTGTACCCTTCCCTTCCCTCAGAATGAACTCAAACACTTGGGAGCTTGGACAATACCCAGAGAGGAAGGCTATTCCTTGACCCCTGAAGCAACCCCTACCCTGATCGGCCATTGTGAACGAACACCCAGAGACAAAAGCCTGAGCGACTGCCTCCCACTTGCCCTCCTTTGATATCCAGAGGATCTCCCCTCACGGACTGGAGATCAGGCCTGCCATTACCTTGGCCCCTACCTGAGCCAAGGTTCTTTTTTCAGACACCTGTCCCCACAACCCTGGCAAACACAGCCTCTAGGCTGGGTCCTCCTGAGCCATACCACAGGACCATGCCTGCTCTCTCCTGGGAAACTGTGCCTTTTCCTTTGGCCACACACCTCCAGAATATGAGAAACCTCAAGGCCCCCGAGGACATCCCACTACTGTAAGCCTCCCTGGACACTCAGGGGCATTCTGACACAAGCTGAGCAGCTACCTCCACGAAGGCATGCACACAGATGTCCACAGAGACAGAAGGTTGAGCTGGACAGGCCCTTAGGCCCTAATCTCAACTCTAGCTTGGGTTTCCATGTGTCACTCCTCAGAGGCTTTGTTTTGAAGAACAGGATATGGGGCTTTCCTGTGGAACTGAACAGAACACCTCTCATCTCTACATGGGAAGCTTCCTTTGTGGAGCTGTGTCAAACACCTCAGGTTGGAGAAACCTGCAGAGTCCCTGAGCCATCTCTAAATTCCAAGGTCTCCCAGGTCACCAACACACAGTAGGACTCATCTTCAGGAGAGTCCATTTCAACTCACCCCTCTGAGTAGCTCACCCAAGAGCCTGCAGATTGAGCCTGCCTTCTCCTGACTAAAGAGTGGGAATATGAAGTGGCATTCCCAGGCATCCATGCTTAGACACCTGCTCTCGAGTCTTTCCGTATGGGGCATCCTGGAACCATCCAATAGGACTCAACTGTCGTGCAGAAGGAAACCTTGAGGTTTGGAGTAGTTCACAAATCCCATCGTAGGGAAACCTCCCTGGGCTCTTGAAGCCCCCACACCCTTCAGGAAGAGGCCATCATGGACAAAAACTCTAGCCTGAGGCTTGTCTCATAATTGACATGACCTCAGTGCAGGAGATCTCGATTCAGCCTCTGCAGAGTGGGCCTGCCGTGCCCTCGGTGCCAAACCTCACGCTAGCTTGTGTTTTCGGAGTTCCTTCCTCACACTCCTGGCAAACAAGCCCTCCAGACTAGGAACTCCAGAACCACAACGCAGTCCAGTGCCTTCCCACCGGAAGAAAAACGTTTCCCTGTTGGGCTCTCCAGAAACTCCAGATGAGGATTAACCTGCTTGGGCCTCGACGGTAACCGAACTGGATAGGCTGCTCTGGGCACTAATGCTCTGTCTGACTCAGCCTGAAGCCAGACATCCAGACAGACAAGGAGACAGCTGGCCGCACACCCAGCAGTTCAGACATGCCATGGTCTTATGCTGTCATCTCTTCCTAACCTTGGTTTTCAGATATCTGAACCTAGACGTTATATCAATTCCCCACGCAGTTGGGTATCTGAAAAACAAATCAGAACTCCTCCTTCCCCACAGCTGTAAATCTTGCTCTAGGCATGGAGTCACACCTTCAGGGTGGGAGAAACCTTCATGGCCCCTGATGCCACGCCCAAACTTGAGTGCCGCCTTGGGCACAAATTCACACTGTGACGCTCAGCATGAGCCCCATGTCAACGAAAGGCCTGTCAGGGCCTGGACCAAGAGCACGCATATGGGGCTTGCCATGCCCCAATGCACCCAATCCTCACCAGTGTTTGAGTTTTCCAGTCGCCTCGCCCGTACCTGGGGATCTGCTTTGGAATCCCTTGCTTGGAGAGACACATGAGCCAGACAACAGGACTCCACCCTTCCCACAAAATGACCCCAAACTCTTGGGAGCTGGGACAAATCCGCAGAGAGGAAGACTCGTCCATGGGCCCTATGGGCACCCCTACATTCCACGGCTACCCTGGACACAACATCAAGAGACAAAAGCCTTAAAGAACGCCTCCCACTCGCCCTTGTTTCAGAAGCCGAGGAGCTCCCTCTCGGTCTGTACATCCGGCCTGCCATACCCTCGGCGCCACTCATAAGCTGAGTTTGTGTTTTCAGACTTTTGTGCCCACAGCTTGGACCCACACAACCTCCAGGCTAGGGCCTCTGGAGCCACACCGAAAGATTGTGCCTCCCCTCTCCAAGGAAAGTGTGCCCAATCTATTGACCACAACCCTACAGTTTAGGAAAAAGCTCCAAGGCCCCTGAGATCATCCCGATAGTGTAGGCCGCCCTGGACTAAGAGGGGCACTCTGACACCAGTGGAGCATCTATCTCCACTTAGACTCTCAGACAGTGTAACCAGAGACTGAAGATTGAAATGGACAGGCCTCTAGGCCCTAATCTGAACCTTAGCTTTGGTTTCCATGTATCTGTCCTCAGAAGACTGGTTTCTTAGACCATCATATGGGGCTTTTCTGAGGCACCAGACCAAACCTCTCTCGTCTCCACATGGAGAGCTTTCTTACTGGAGCTGTATCAAACCCTTCAGGTATGAGAGTTCCGCCGGGCCACTGAACAACCAGCACATTCCAAGGTCTCCATGGACACAAACCCACATTATGACACATCCTCAGGAGAGGCCATTTCAACTCATCCCCCTGGGTAGCGTGCCCCAGAGCCAGCAGATCAAACATATCTTGTCGCTAATGGCCAATGGGAATGCGAGGCATGCTGTACAGGGATCCATCCTTCGAACCCTGCTCTCCAGTCCTTCCGAGTGGTATGTCCTGGAGCCATCCAACAGGACTCGACGGTCCCGCAGAAGGAAACCTTGTGGTTTGGGGCAACCTCCAAACTCAGCCTGGGAAAACTTCCTTGGCCTCATGAGGCCCCCGCTTTATGAAGGTGCCATCATGGACACAAACTCCAGCCTCAGCCAATGTCTGATCCTCGGCCTGACTTCAGATGCAGGAGATTTCGATTCAGCCTCTGCAGAGTGGACCTGCTCTGCCCTTGGCTCCAATCCTCACCCTAGCTTGTGTTTTCAGACTTCCGTCCTCACACTCCTGGCCCACAAACCCTCCCTACTGGGAATTCTGGGGCCACCATGAAGCACTCTGCCTGCCTCCCAGGAGAAAAAACAGTGTCTATGGTGCTGCCCAGAAACCCCAAATGAGCATCAAACTGCGTGGCCCTTGGCAACACCCCAATTGCATAGGCTACCTTAAACACTGATGGTCTGTCGCACATAGCCTGAGCCCAGACCTTCCAACAGAAACCGACACAGCTGGCTGCACACCCAGCACATAGGACCCGCCACTGCCTTAGGCCACCATCTATTCCGAACCTGGGTTGGGAACCGGGACCTTATCTCCAATACCTGCACAGGGGGGAACCTGATGCACAAGTCAGAACCCCTCTTCCCCATGTCAGGAAACCTTGCTGCTGGCAGTGAGTCAACCCTTAATTGTAGGAGAAAACCCATGGCCCATGAGGCCACGCCCATGCGAGAGGGCCACCTTGGGCACAAAAACAGACTGTGACCCTCAGCATGAGTGTTGTATTCAAGTAACACCTCTCAGTGACTGGACCAAGAGCCCGCATATGTGGCCTGCCATGCCCTTAGGCACCCAGGCCTAACTAGATGGCGGGTATTCCAGCTGTCAGTACCCACTGTTTTGCTCTAAAATCCCTCTACTGGGGGGACAACTGTGGCAGAAAACTGTACCCTTCCCTTCCCTCAGAATGAACTCAAACACTTGGGAGCTTGGACAATACCCAGAGAGGAAGGCTATTCCTTGACCCCTGAAGCAACCCCTACCCTGATCGGCCATTGTGAACGAACACCCAGAGACAAAAGCCTGAGCGACTGCCTCCCACTTGCCCTCCTTTGATATCCAGAGGATCTCCCCTCACGGACTGGAGATCAGGCCTGCCATTACCTTGGCCCCTACCTGAGCCAAGGTTCTTTTTTCAGACACCTGTCCCCACAACCCTGGCAAACACAGCCTCTAGGCTGGGTCCTCCTGAGCCATACCACAGGACCATGCCTGCTCTCTCCTGGGAAACTGTGCCTTTTCCTTTGGCCACACACCTCCAGAATATGAGAAACCTCAAGGCCCCCGAGGACATCCCACTACTGTAAGCCTCCCTGGACACTCAGGGGCATTCTGACACAAGCTGAGCAGCTACCTCCACGAAGGCATGCACACAGATGTCCACAGAGACAGAAGGTTGAGCTGGACAGGCCCTTAGGCCCTAATCTCAACTCTAGCTTGGGTTTCCATGTGTCACTCCTCAGAGGCTTTGTTTTGAAGAACAGGATATGGGGCTTTCCTGTGGAACTGAACAGAACACCTCTCATCTCTACATGGGAAGCTTCCTTTGTGGAGCTGTGTCAAACACCTCAGGTTGGAGAAACCTGCAGAGTCCCTGAGCCATCTCTAAATTCCAAGGTCTCCCAGGTCACCAACACACAGTAGGACTCATCTTCAGGAGAGTCCATTTCAACTCACCCCTCTGAGTAGCTCACCCAAGAGCCTGCAGATTGAGCCTGCCTTCTCCTGACTAAAGAGTGGGAATATGAAGTGGCATTCCCAGGCATCCATGCTTAGACACCTGCTCTCGAGTCTTTCCGTATGGGGCATCCTGGAACCATCCAATAGGACTCAACTGTCGTGCAGAAGGAAACCTTGAGGTTTGGAGTAGTTCACAAATCCCATCGTAGGGAAACCTCCCTGGGCTCTTGAAGCCCCCACACCCTTCAGGAAGAGGCCATCATGGACAAAAACTCTAGCCTGAGGCTTGTCTCATAATTGACATGACCTCAGTGCAGGAGATCTCGATTCAGCCTCTGCAGAGTGGGCCTGCCGTGCCCTCGGTGCCAAACCTCACGCTAGCTTGTGTTTTCGGAGTTCCTTCCTCACACTCCTGGCAAACAAGCCCTCCAGACTAGGAACTCCAGAACCACAACGCAGTCCAGTGCCTTCCCACCGGAAGAAAAACGTTTCCCTGTTGGGCTCTCCAGAAACTCCAGATGAGGATCAACCTGCTTGGGCCTCGACGGTAACCGAACTGGATAGGCTGCTCTGGGCACTAATGCTCTGTCTGACTCAGCCTGAAGCCAGACATCCAGACAGACAAGGAGACAGCTGGCCGCACACCCAGCAGTTCAGACATGCCATGGTCTTATGCTGTCATCTCTTCCTAACCTTGGTTTTCAGATATCTGAACCTAGACGTTATATCAATTCCCCACGCAGTTGGGTATCTGAAAAACAAATCAGAACTCCTCCTTCCCCACAGCTGTAAATCTTGCTCTTGGCATGGAGTCACACCTTCAGGGTGGGAGAAACCTTCATGGCCCCTGATGCCACGCCCAAACTTGAGTGCCGCCTTGGGCACAAATTCACACTGTGACGCTCAGCATGAGCCCCATGTCAACGAAAGGCCTGTCAGGGCCTGGACCAAGAGCACGCATATGGGGCTTGCCATGCCCCAATGCACCCAATCCTCACCAGTGTTTGAGTTTTCCAGTCGCCTCGCCCGTACCTGGGGATCTGCTTTGGAATCCCTTGCTTGGAGAGACACATGAGCCAGACAACAGGACTCCACCCTTCCCACAAAATGACCCCAAACTCTTGGGAGCTGGGACAAATCCGCAGAGAGGAAGACTCGTCCATGGGCCCTGTGGGCACCCCTACATTCCACGGCTACCCTGGACACAACATCAAGAGACAAAAGCCTTAAAGAACGCCTCCCACTCGCCCTTGTTTCAGAAGCCGAGGAGCTCCCTCTCGGTCTGTACATCCGGCCTGCCATACCCTCGGCGCCACTCATAAGCTGAGTTTGTGTTTTCAGACTTTTGTGCCCACAGCTTGGACCCACACAACCTCCAGGCTAGGGCCTCTGGAGCCACACCGAAAGATTGTGCCTCCCCTCTCCAAGGAAAGTGTGCCCAATCTATTGACCACAACCCTACAGGTTAGGAAAAAGCTCCAAGGCCCCTGAGATCATCCCGATAGTGTAGGCCGCCCTGGACTAAGAGGGGCACTCTGACACCAGTGGAGCATCTATCTCCACTTAGACTCTCAGACAGTGTAACCAGAGACTGAAGATTGAAATGGACAGGCCTCTAGGCCCTAATCTGAACCTTAGCTTTGGTTTCCATGTATCTGTCCTCAGAAGACTGGTTTCTTAGACCATCATATGGGGCTTTTCTGAGGCACCAGACCAAACCTCTCTCGTCTCCACATGGAGAGCTTTCTTACTGGAGCTGTATCAAACCCTTCAGGTATGAGAGTTCCGCCGGGCCACTGAACAACCAGCACATTCCAAGGTCTCCATGGACACAAACCCACATTATGACACATCCTCAGGAGAGGCCATTTCAACTCATCCCCCTGGGTAGCGTGCCCCAGAGCCAGCAGATCAAACATATCTTGTCGCTAATGGCCAATGGGAATGCGAGGCATGCTGTACAGGGATCCATCCTTCGAACCCTGCTCTCCAGTCCTTCCGAGTGGTATGTCCTGGAGCCATCCAACAGGACTCGACGGTCCCGCAGAAGGAAACCTTGTGGTTTGGGGCAACCTCCAAACTCAGCGTGGGAAAACTTCCTTGGCATCATGAGGCCCCCGCTTTATGAAGGTGCCATCATGGACACAAACTCCAGCCTCAGCCAATGTCTGATCCTCGGCCTGACTTCAGATGCAGGAGATTTCGATTCAGCCTCTGCAGAGTGGACCTGCTCTGCCCTTGGCTCCAATCCTCACCCTAGCTTGTGTTTTCAGACTTCCGTCCTCACACTCCTGGCCCACAAACCCTCCCTACTGGGAATTCTGGGGCCACCATGAAGCACTCTGCCTGCCTCCCAGGAGAAAAAACAGTGTCTATGGTGCTGCCCAGAAACCCCAAATGAGCATCAAACTGCGTGGCCCTTGGCAACACCCCAATTGCATAGGCTACCTTAAACACTGATGGTCTGTCGCACATAGCCTGAGCCCAGACCTTCCAACAGAAACCGACACAGCTGGCTGCACACCCAGCACATAGGACCCGCCACTGCCTTAGGCCACCATCTATTCCGAACCTGGGTTGGGAACCGGGACCTTATCTCCAATACCTGCACAGGGGGGAACCTGATGCACAAGTCAGAACCCCTCTTCCCCATGTCAGGAAACCTTGCTGCTGGCAGTGAGTCAACCCTTAATTGTAGGAGAAAACCCATGGCCCATGAGGCCACGCCCATGCGAGAGGGCCACCTTGGGCACAAAAACAGACTGTGACCCTCAGCATGAGTATTGTATTCAAGTAACACCTCTCAGTGACTGGACCAAGAGCCCGCATATGTGGCCTGCCATGCCCTTAGGCACCCAGGCCTAACTAGATGGCGGGTATTCCAGCTGTCAGTACCCACTGTTTTGCTCTAAAATCCCTCTACTGGGGGGACAACTGTGGCAGAAAACTGTACCCTTCCCTTCCCTCAGAATGAACTCAAACACTTGGGAGCTTGGACAATACCCAGAGAGGAAGGCTATTCCTTGACCCCTGAAGCAACCCCTACCCTGATCGGCCATTGTGAACGAACACCCAGAGACAAAAGCCTGAGCGACTGCCTCCCACTTGCCCTCCTTTGATATCCAGAGGATCTCCCCTCACGGACTGGAGATCAGGCCTGCCATTACCTTGGCCCCTACCTGAGCCAAGGTTCTTTTTTCAGACACCTGTCCCCACAACCCTGGCAAACACAGCCTCTAGGCTGGGTCCTCCTGAGCCATACCACAGGACCATGCCTGCTCTCTCCTGGGAAACTGTGCCTTTTCCTTTGGCCACACACCTCCAGAATATGAGAAACCTCAAGGCCCCCGAGGACATCCCACTACTGTAAGCCTCCCTGGACACTCAGGGGCATTCTGACACAAGCTGAGCAGCTACCTCCACGAAGGCATGCACACAGATGTCCACAGAGACAGAAGGTTGAGCTGGACAGGCCCTTAGGCCCTAATCTCAACTCTAGCTTGGGTTTCCATGTGTCACTCCTCAGAGGCTTTGTTTTGAAGAACAGGATATGGGGCTTTCCTGTGGAACTGAACAGAACACCTCTCATCTCTACATGGGAAGCTTCCTTTGTGGAGCTGTGTCAAACACCTCAGGTTGGAGAAACCTGCAGAGTCCCTGAGCCATCTCTAAATTCCAAGGTCTCCCAGGTCACCAACACACAGGAGGACTCATCTTCAGGAGAGTCCATTTCAACTCACCCCTCTGAGTAGCTCACCCAAGAGCCTGCAGATTGAGCCTGCCTTCTCCTGACTAAAGAGTGGGAATATGAAGTGGCATTCCCAGGCATCCATGCTTAGACACCTGCTCTCGAGTCTTTCCGTATGGGGCATCCTGGAACCATCCAATAGGACTCAACTGTCGTGCAGAAGGAAACCTTGAGGTTTGGAGTAGTTCACAAATCCCATCGTAGGGAAACCTCCCTGGGCTCTTGAAGCCCCCACACCCTTCAGGAAGAGGCCATCATGGACAAAAACTCTAGCCTGAGGCTTGTCTCATAATTGACATGACCTCAGTGCAGGAGATCTCGATTCAGCCTCTGCAGAGTGGGCCTGCCGTGCCCTCGGTGCCAAACCTCACGCTAGCTTGTGTTTTCGGAGTTCCTTCCTCACACTCCTGGCAAACAAGCCCTCCAGACTAGGAACTCCAGAACCACAACGCAGTCCAGTGCCTTCCCACCGGAAGAAAAACGTTTCCCTGTTGGGCTCTCCAGAAACTCCAGATGAGGATCAACCTGCTTGGGCCTCGACGGTAACCGAACTGGATAGGCTGCTCTGGGCACTAATGCTCTGTCTGACTCAGCCTGAAGCCAGACATCCAGACAGACAAGGAGACAGCTGGCCGCACACCCAGCAGTTCAGACATGCCATGGTCTTATGCTGTCATCTCTTCCTAACCTTGGTTTTCAGATATCTGAACCTAGACGTTATATCAATTCCCCACGCAGTTGGGTATCTGAAAAACAAATCAGAACTCCTCCTTCCCCACAGCTGTAAATCTTGCTCTTGGCATGGAGTCACACCTTCAGGGTGGGAGAAACCTTCATGGCCCCTGATGCCACGCCCAAACTTGAGTGCCGCCTTGGGCACAAATTCACACTGTGACGCTCAGCATGAGCCCCATGTCAACGAAAGGCCTGTCAGGGCCTGGACCAAGAGCACGCATATGGGGCTTGCCATGCCCCAATGCACCCAATCCTCACCAGTGTTTGAGTTTTCCAGTCGCCTCGCCCGTACCTGGGGATCTGCTTTGGAATCCCTTGCTTGGAGAGACACATGAGCCAGACAACAGGACTCCACCCTTCCCACAAAATGACCCCAAACTCTTGGGAGCTGGGACAAATCCGCAGAGAGGAAGACTCGTCCATGGGCCCTGTGGGCACCCCTACATTCCACGGCTACCCTGGACACAACATCAAGAGACAAAAGCCTTAAAGAACGCCTCCCACTCGCCCTTGTTTCAGAAGCCGAGGAGCTCCCTCTCGGTCTGTACATCCGGCCTGCCATACCCTCGGCGCCACTCATAAGCTGAGTTTGTGTTTTCAGACTTTTGTGCCCACAGCTTGGACCCACACAACCTCCAGGCTAGGGCCTCTGGAGCCACACCGAAAGATTGTGCCTCCCCTCTCCAAGGAAAGTGTGCCCAATCTATTGACCACAACCCTACAGGTTAGGAAAAAGCTCCAAGGCCCCTGAGATCATCCCGATAGTGTAGGCCGCCCTGGACTAAGAGGGGCACTCTGACACCAGTGGAGCATCTATCTCCACTTAGACTCTCAGACAGTGTAACCAGAGACTGAAGATTGAAATGGACAGGCCTCTAGGCCCTAATCTGAACCTTAGCTTTGGTTTCCATGTATCTGTCCTCAGAAGACTGGTTTCTTAGACCATCATATGGGGCTTTTCTGAGGCACCAGACCAAACCTCTCTCGTCTCCACATGGAGAGCTTTCTTACTGGAGCTGTATCAAACCCTTCAGGTATGAGAGTTCCGCCGGGCCACTGAACAACCAGCACATTCCAAGGTCTCCATGGACACAAACCCACATTATGACACATCCTCAGGAGAGGCCATTTCAACTCATCCCCCTGGGTAGCGTGCCCCAGAGCCAGCAGATCAAACATATCTTGTCGCTAATGGCCAATGGGAATGCGAGGCATGCTGTACAGGGATCCATCCTTCGAACCCTGCTCTCCAGTCCTTCCGAGTGGTATGTCCTGGAGCCATCCAACAGGACTCGACGGTCCCGCAGAAGGAAACCTTGTGGTTTGGGGCAACCTCCAAACTCAGCGTGGGAAAACTTCCTTGGCCTCATGAGGCCCCCGCTTTATGAAGGTGCCATCATGGACACAAACTCCAGCCTCAGCCAATGTCTGATCCTCGGCCTGACTTCAGATGCAGGAGATTTCGATTCAGCCTCTGCAGAGTGGACCTGCTCTGCCCTTGGCTCCAATCCTCACCCTAGCTTGTGTTTTCAGACTTCCGTCCTCACACTCCTGGCCCACAAACCCTCCCTACTGGGAATTCTGGGGCCACCATGAAGCACTCTGCCTGCCTCCCAGGAGAAAAAACAGTGTCTATGGTGCTGCCCAGAAACCCCAAATGAGCATCAAACTGCGTGGCCCTTGGCAACACCCCAATTGCATAGGCTACCTTAAACACTGATGGTCTGTCGCACATAGCCTGAGCCCAGACCTTCCAACAGAAACCGACACAGCTGGCTGCACACCCAGCACATAGGACCCGCCACTGCCTTAGGCCACCATCTATTCCGAACCTGGGTTGGGAACCGGGACCTTATCTCCAATACCTGCACAGGGGGGAACCTGATGCACAAGTCAGAACCCCTCTTCCCCATGTCAGGAAACCTTGCTGCTGGCAGTGAGTCAACCCTTAATTGTAGGAGAAAACCCATGGCCCATGAGGCCACGCCCATGCGAGAGGGCCACCTTGGGCACAAAAACAGACTGTGACCCTCAGCATGAGTGTTGTATTCAAGTAACACCTCTCAGTGACTGGACCAAGAGCCCGCATATGTGGCCTGCCATGCCCTTAGGCACCCAGGCCTAACTAGATGGCGGGTATTCCAGCTGTCAGTACCCACTGTTTTGCTCTAAAATCCCTCTACTGGGGGGACAACTGTGGCAGAAAACTGTACCCTTCCCTTCCCTCAGAATGAACTCAAACACTTGGGAGCTTGGACAATACCCAGAGAGGAAGGCTATTCCTTGACCCCTGAAGCAACCCCTACCCTGATCGGCCATTGTGAACGAACACCCAGAGACAAAAGCCTGAGCGACTGCCTCCCACTTGCCCTCCTTTGATATCCAGAGGATCTCCCCTCACGGACTGGAGATCAGGCCTGCCATTACCTTGGCCCCTACCTGAGCCAAGGTTCTTTTTTCAGACACCTGTCCCCACAACCCTGGCAAACACAGCCTCTAGGCTGGGTCCTCCTGAGCCATACCACAGGACCATGCCTGCTCTCTCCTGGGAAACTGTGCCTTTTCCTTTGGCCACACACCTCCAGAATATGAGAAACCTCAAGGCCCCCGAGGACATCCCACTACTGTAAGCCTCCCTGGACACTCAGGGGCATTCTGACACAAGCTGAGCAGCTACCTCCACGAAGGCATGCACACAGATGTCCACAGAGACAGAAGGTTGAGCTGGACAGGCCCTTAGGCCCTAATCTCAACTCTAGCTTGGGTTTCCATGTGTCACTCCTCAGAGGCTTTGTTTTGAAGAACAGGATATGGGGCTTTCCTGTGGAACTGAACAGAACACCTCTCATCTCTACATGGGAAGCTTCCTTTGTGGAGCTGTGTCAAACACCTCAGGTTGGAGAAACCTGCAGAGTCCCTGAGCCATCTCTAAATTCCAAGGTCTCCCAGGTCACCAACACACAGGAGGACTCATCTTCAGGAGAGTCCATTTCAACTCACCCCTCTGAGTAGCTCACCCAAGAGCCTGCAGATTGAGCCTGCCTTCTCCTGACTAAAGAGTGGGAATATGAAGTGGCATTCCCAGGCATCCATGCTTAGACACCTGCTCTCGAGTCTTTCCGTATGGGGCATCCTGGAACCATCCAATAGGACTCAACTGTCGTGCAGAAGGAAACCTTGAGGTTTGGAGTAGTTCACAAATCCCATCGTAGGGAAACCTCCCTGGGCTCTTGAAGCCCCCACACCCTTCAGGAAGAGGCCATCATGGACAAAAACTCTAGCCTGAGGCTTGTCTCATAATTGACATGACCTCAGTGCAGGAGATCTCGATTCAGCCTCTGCAGAGTGGGCCTGCCGTGCCCTCGGTGCCAAACCTCACGCTAGCTTGTGTTTTCGGAGTTCCTTCCTCACACTCCTGGCAAACAAGCCCTCCAGACTAGGAACTCCAGAACCACAACGCAGTCCAGTGCCTTCCCACCGGAAGAAAAACGTTTCCCTGTTGGGCTCTCCAGAAACTCCAGATGAGGATCAACCTGCTTGGGCCTCGACGGTAACCGAACTGGATAGGCTGCTCTGGGCACTAATGCTCTGTCTGACTCAGCCTGAAGCCAGACATCCAGACAGACAAGGAGACAGCTGGCCGCACACCCAGCAGTTCAGACATGCCATGGTCTTATGCTGTCATCTCTTCCTAACCTTGGTTTTCAGATATCTGAACCTAGACGTTATATCAATTCCCCACGCAGTTGGGTATCTGAAAAACAAATCAGAACTCCTCCTTCCCCACAGCTGTAAATCTTGCTCTTGGCATGGAGTCACACCTTCAGGGTGGGAGAAACCTTCATGGCCCCTGATGCCACGCCCAAACTTGAGTGCCGCCTTGGGCACAAATTCACACTGTGACGCTCAGCATGAGCCCCATGTCAACGAAAGGCCTGTCAGGGCCTGGACCAAGAGCACGCATATGGGGCTTGCCATGCCCCAATGCACCCAATCCTCACCAGTGTTTGAGTTTTCCAGTCGCCTCGCCCGTACCTGGGGATCTGCTTTGGAATCCCTTGCTTGGAGAGACACATGAGCCAGACAACAGGACTCCACCCTTCCCACAAAATGACCCCAAACTCTTGGGAGCTGGGACAAATCCGCAGAGAGGAAGACTCGTCCATGGGCCCTGTGGGCACCCCTACATTCCACGGCTACCCTGGACACAACATCAAGAGACAAAAGCCTTAAAGAACGCCTCCCACTCGCCCTTGTTTCAGAAGCCGAGGAGCTCCCTCTCGGTCTGTACATCCGGCCTGCCATACCCTCGGCGCCACTCATAAGCTGAGTTTGTGTTTTCAGACTTTTGTGCCCACAGCTTGGACCCACACAACCTCCAGGCTAGGGCCTCTGGAGCCACACCGAAAGATTGTGCCTCCCCTCTCCAAGGAAAGTGTGCCCAATCTATTGACCACAACCCTACAGGTTAGGAAAAAGCTCCAAGGCCCCTGAGATCATCCCGATAGTGTAGGCCGCCCTGGACTAAGAGGGGCACTCTGACACCAGTGGAGCATCTATCTCCACTTAGACTCTCAGACAGTGTAACCAGAGACTGAAGATTGAAATGGACAGGCCTCTAGGCCCTAATCTGAACCTTAGCTTTGGTTTCCATGTATCTGTCCTCAGAAGACTGGTTTCTTAGACCATCATATGGGGCTTTTCTGAGGCACCAGACCAAACCTCTCTCGTCTCCACATGGAGAGCTTTCTTACTGGAGCTGTATCAAACCCTTCAGGTATGAGAGTTCCGCCGGGCCACTGAACAACCAGCACATTCCAAGGTCTCCATGGACACAAACCCACATTATGACACATCCTCAGGAGAGGCCATTTCAACTCATCCCCCTGGGTAGCGTGCCCCAGAGCCAGCAGATCAAACATATCTTGTCGCTAATGGCCAATGGGAATGCGAGGCATGCTGTACAGGGATCCATCCTTCGAACCCTGCTCTCCAGTCCTTCCGAGTGGTATGTCCTGGAGCCATCCAACAGGACTCGACGGTCCCGCAGAAGGAAACCTTGTGGTTTGGGGCAACCTCCAAACTCAGCGTGGGAAAACTTCCTTGGCCTCATGAGGCCCCCGCTTTATGAAGGTGCCATCATGGACACAAACTCCAGCCTCAGCCAATGTCTGATCCTCGGCCTGACTTCAGATGCAGGAGATTTCGATTCAGCCTCTGCAGAGTGGACCTGCTCTGCCCTTGGCTCCAATCCTCACCCTAGCTTGTGTTTTCAGACTTCCGTCCTCACACTCCTGGCCCACAAACCCTCCCTACTGGGAATTCTGGGGCCACCATGAAGCACTCTGCCTGCCTCCCAGGAGAAAAAACAGTGTCTATGGTGCTGCCCAGAAACCCCAAATGAGCATCAAACTGCGTGGCCCTTGGCAACACCCCAATTGCATAGGCTACCTTAAACACTGATGGTCTGTCGCACATAGCCTGAGCCCAGACCTTCCAACAGAAACCGACACAGCTGGCTGCACACCCAGCACATAGGACCCGCCACTGCCTTAGGCCACCATCTATTCCGAACCTGGGTTGGGAACCGGGAGCCCCATGTCTCCAATACCTGCACAGGGGGGAACCTGATGCACAAGTCAGAACCCCTCTTCCCCATGTCAGGAAACCTTGCTGCTGGCAGTGAGTCAACCCTTAATTGTAGGAGAAAACCCATGGCCCATGAGGCCACGCCCATGCGAGAGGGCCACCTTGGGCACAAAAACAGACTGTGACCCTCAGCATGAGTATTGTATTCAAGTAACACCTCTCAGTGACTGGACCAAGAGCCCGCATATGTGGCCTGCCATGCCCTTAGGCACCCAGGCCTAACTAGATGGCGGGTATTCCAGCTGTCAGTACCCACTGTTTTGCTCTAAAATCCCTCTACTGGGGGGACAACTGTGGCAGAAAACTGTACCCTTCCCTTCCCTCAGAATGAACTCAAACACTTGGGAGCTTGGACAATACCCAGAGAGGAAGGCTATTCCTTGACCCCTGAAGCAACCCCTACCCTGATCGGCCATTGTGAACGAACACCCAGAGACAAAAGCCTGAGCGACTGCCTCCCACTTGCCCTCCTTTGATATCCAGAGGATCTCCCCTCACGGACTGGAGATCAGGCCTGCCATTACCTTGGCCCCTACCTGAGCCAAGGTTCTTTTTTCAGACACCTGTCCCCACAACCCTGGCAAACACAGCCTCTAGGCTGGGTCCTCCTGAGCCATACCACAGGACCATGCCTGCTCTCTCCTGGGAAACTGTGCCTTTTCCTTTGGCCACACACCTCCAGAATATGAGAAACCTCAAGGCCCCCGAGGACATCCCACTACTGTAAGCCTCCCTGGACACTCAGGGGCATTCTGACACAAGCTGAGCAGCTACCTCCACGAAGGCATGCACACAGATGTCCACAGAGACAGAAGGTTGAGCTGGACAGGCCCTTAGGCCCTAATCTCAACTCTAGCTTGGGTTTCCATGTGTCACTCCTCAGAGGCTTTGTTTTGAAGAACAGGATATGGGGCTTTCCTGTGGAACTGAACAGAACACCTCTCATCTCTACATGGGAAGCTTCCTTTGTGGAGCTGTGTCAAACACCTCAGGTTGGAGAAACCTGCAGAGTCCCTGAGCCATCTCTAAATTCCAAGGTCTCCCAGGTCACCAACACACAGGAGGACTCATCTTCAGGAGAGTCCATTTCAACTCACCCCTCTGAGTAGCTCACCCAAGAGCCTGCAGATTGAGCCTGCCTTCTCCTGACTAAAGAGTGGGAATATGAAGTGGCATTCCCAGGCATCCATGCTTAGACACCTGCTCTCGAGTCTTTCCGTATGGGGCATCCTGGAACCATCCAATAGGACTCAACTGTCGTGCAGAAGGAAACCTTGAGGTTTGGAGTAGTTCACAAATCCCATCGTAGGGAAACCTCCCTGGGCTCTTGAAGCCCCCACACCCTTCAGGAAGAGGCCATCATGGACAAAAACTCTAGCCTGAGGCTTGTCTCATAATTGACATGACCTCAGTGCAGGAGATCTCGATTCAGCCTCTGCAGAGTGGGCCTGCCGTGCCCTCGGTGCCAAACCTCACGCTAGCTTGTGTTTTCGGAGTTCCTTCCTCACACTCCTGGCAAACAAGCCCTCCAGACTAGGAACTCCAGAACCACAACGCAGTCCAGTGCCTTCCCACCGGAAGAAAAACGTTTCCCTGTTGGGCTCTCCAGAAACTCCAGATGAGGATCAACCTGCTTGGGCCTCGACGGTAACCGAACTGGATAGGCTGCTCTGGGCACTAATGCTCTGTCTGACTCAGCCTGAAGCCAGACATCCAGACAGACAAGGAGACAGCTGGCCGCACACCCAGCAGTTCAGACATGCCATGGTCTTATGCTGTCATCTCTTCCTAACCTTGGTTTTCAGATATCTGAACCTAGACGTTATATCAATTCCCCACGCAGTTGGGTATCTGAAAAACAAATCAGAACTCCTCCTTCCCCACAGCTGTAAATCTTGCTCTTGGCATGGAGTCACACCTTCAGGGTGGGAGAAACCTTCATGGCCCCTGATGCCACGCCCAAACTTGAGTGCCGCCTTGGGCACAAATTCACACTGTGACGCTCAGCATGAGCCCCATGTCAACGAAAGGCCTGTCAGGGCCTGGACCAAGAGCACGCATATGGGGCTTGCCATGCCCCAATGCACCCAATCCTCACCAGTGTTTGAGTTTTCCAGTCGCCTCGCCCGTACCTGGGGATCTGCTTTGGAATCCCTTGCTTGGAGAGACACATGAGCCAGACAACAGGACTCCACCCTTCCCACAAAATGACCCCAAACTCTTGGGAGCTGGGACAAATCCGCAGAGAGGAAGACTCGTCCATGGGCCCTGTGGGCACCCCTACATTCCACGGCTACCCTGGACACAACATCAAGAGACAAAAGCCTTAAAGAACGCCTCCCACTCGCCCTTGTTTCAGAAGCCGAGGAGCTCCCTCTCGGTCTGTACATCCGGCCTGCCATACCCTCGGCGCCACTCATAAGCTGAGTTTGTGTTTTCAGACTTTTGTGCCCACAGCTTGGACCCACACAACCTCCAGGCTAGGGCCTCTGGAGCCACACCGAAAGATTGTGCCTCCCCTCTCCAAGGAAAGTGTGCCCAATCTATTGACCACAACCCTACAGGTTAGGAAAAAGCTCCAAGGCCCCTGAGATCATCCCGATAGTGTAGGCCGCCCTGGACTAAGAGGGGCACTCTGACACCAGTGGAGCATCTATCTCCACTTAGACTCTCAGACAGTGTAACCAGAGACTGAAGATTGAAATGGACAGGCCTCTAGGCCCTAATCTGAACCTTAGCTTTGGTTTCCATGTATCTGTCCTCAGAAGACTGGTTTCTTAGACCATCATATGGGGCTTTTCTGAGGCACCAGACCAAACCTCTCTCGTCTCCACATGGAGAGCTTTCTTACTGGAGCTGTATCAAACCCTTCAGGTATGAGAGTTCCGCCGGGCCACTGAACAACCAGCACATTCCAAGGTCTCCATGGACACAAACCCACATTATGACACATCCTCAGGAGAGGCCATTTCAACTCATCCCCCTGGGTAGCGTGCCCCAGAGCCAGCAGATCAAACATATCTTGTCGCTAATGGCCAATGGGAATGCGAGGCATGCTGTACAGGGATCCATCCTTCGAACCCTGCTCTCCAGTCCTTCCGAGTGGTATGTCCTGGAGCCATCCAACAGGACTCGACGGTCCCGCAGAAGGAAACCTTGTGGTTTGGGGCAACCTCCAAACTCAGCGTGGGAAAACTTCCTTGGCCTCATGAGGCCCCCGCTTTATGAAGGTGCCATCATGGACACAAACTCCAGCCTCAGCCAATGTCTGATCCTCGGCCTGACTTCAGATGCAGGAGATTTCGATTCAGCCTCTGCAGAGTGGACCTGCTCTGCCCTTGGCTCCAATCCTCACCCTAGCTTGTGTTTTCAGACTTCCGTCCTCACACTCCTGGCCCACAAACCCTCCCTACTGGGAATTCTGGGGCCACCATGAAGCACTCTGCCTGCCTCCCAGGAGAAAAAACAGTGTCTATGGTGCTGCCCAGAAACCCCAAATGAGCATCAAACTGCGTGGCCCTTGGCAACACCCCAATTGCATAGGCTACCTTAAACACTGATGGTCTGTCGCACATAGCCTGAGCCCAGACCTTCCAACAGAAACCGACACAGCTGGCTGCACACCCAGCACATAGGACCCGCCACTGCCTTAGGCCACCATCTATTCCGAACCTGGGTTGGGAACCGGGAGCCCCATGTCTCCAATACCTGCACAGGGGGGAACCTGATGCACAAGTCAGAACCCCTCTTCCCCATGTCAGGAAACCTTGCTGCTGGCAGTGAGTCAACCCTTAATTGTAGGAGAAAACCCATGGCCCATGAGGCCACGCCCATGCGAGAGGGCCACCTTGGGCACAAAAACAGACTGTGACCCTCAGCATGAGTATTGTATTCAAGTAACACCTCTCAGTGACTGGACCAAGAGCCCGCATATGTGGCCTGCCATGCCCTTAGGCACCCAGGCCTAACTAGATGGCGGGTATTCCAGCTGTCAGTACCCACTGTTTTGCTCTAAAATCCCTCTACTGGGGGGACAACTGTGGCAGAAAACTGTACCCTTCCCTTCCCTCAGAATGAACTCAAACACTTGGGAGCTTGGACAATACCCAGAGAGGAAGGCTATTCCTTGACCCCTGAAGCAACCCCTACCCTGATCGGCCATTGTGAACGAACACCCAGAGACAAAAGCCTGAGCGACTGCCTCCCACTTGCCCTCCTTTGATATCCAGAGGATCTCCCCTCACGGACTGGAGATCAGGCCTGCCATTACCTTGGCCCCTACCTGAGCCAAGGTTCTTTTTTCAGACACCTGTCCCCACAACCCTGGCAAACACAGCCTCTAGGCTGGGTCCTCCTGAGCCATACCACAGGACCATGCCTGCTCTCTCCTGGGAAACTGTGCCTTTTCCTTTGGCCACACACCTCCAGAATATGAGAAACCTCAAGGCCCCCGAGGACATCCCACTACTGTAAGCCTCCCTGGACACTCAGGGGCATTCTGACACAAGCTGAGCAGCTACCTCCACGAAGGCATGCACACAGATGTCCACAGAGACAGAAGGTTGAGCTGGACAGGCCCTTAGGCCCTAATCTCAACTCTAGCTTGGGTTTCCATGTGTCACTCCTCAGAGGCTTTGTTTTGAAGAACAGGATATGGGGCTTTCCTGTGGAACTGAACAGAACACCTCTCATCTCTACATGGGAAGCTTCCTTTGTGGAGCTGTGTCAAACACCTCAGGTTGGAGAAACCTGCAGAGTCCCTGAGCCATCTCTAAATTCCAAGGTCTCCCAGGTCACCAACACACAGGAGGACTCATCTTCAGGAGAGTCCATTTCAACTCACCCCTCTGAGTAGCTCACCCAAGAGCCTGCAGATTGAGCCTGCCTTCTCCTGACTAAAGAGTGGGAATATGAAGTGGCATTCCCAGGCATCCATGCTTAGACACCTGCTCTCGAGTCTTTCCGTATGGGGCATCCTGGAACCATCCAATAGGACTCAACTGTCGTGCAGAAGGAAACCTTGAGGTTTGGAGTAGTTCACAAATCCCATCGTAGGGAAACCTCCCTGGGCTCTTGAAGCCCCCACACCCTTCAGGAAGAGGCCATCATGGACAAAAACTCTAGCCTGAGGCTTGTCTCATAATTGACATGACCTCAGTGCAGGAGATCTCGATTCAGCCTCTGCAGAGTGGGCCTGCCGTGCCCTCGGTGCCAAACCTCACGCTAGCTTGTGTTTTCGGAGTTCCTTCCTCACACTCCTGGCAAACAAGCCCTCCAGACTAGGAACTCCAGAACCACAACGCAGTCCAGTGCCTTCCCACCGGAAGAAAAACGTTTCCCTGTTGGGCTCTCCAGAAACTCCAGATGAGGATCAACCTGCTTGGGCCTCGACGGTAACCGAACTGGATAGGCTGCTCTGGGCACTAATGCTCTGTCTGACTCAGCCTGAAGCCAGACATCCAGACAGACAAGGAGACAGCTGGCCGCACACCCAGCAGTTCAGACATGCCATGGTCTTATGCTGTCATCTCTTCCTAACCTTGGTTTTCAGATATCTGAACCTAGACGTTATATCAATTCCCCACGCAGTTGGGTATCTGAAAAACAAATCAGAACTCCTCCTTCCCCACAGCTGTAAATCTTGCTCTTGGCATGGAGTCACACCTTCAGGGTGGGAGAAACCTTCATGGCCCCTGATGCCACGCCCAAACTTGAGTGCCGCCTTGGGCACAAATTCACACTGTGTCGCTCAGCATGAGCCCCATGTCAACGAAAGGCCTGTCAGGGCCTGGACCAAGAGCACGCATATGGGGCTTGCCATGCCCCAATGCACCCAATCCTCACCAGTGTTTGAGTTTTCCAGTCGCCTCGCCCGTACCTGGGGATCTGCTTTGGAATCCCTTGCTTGGAGAGACACATGAGCCAGACAACAGGACTCCACCCTTCCCACAAAATGACCCCAAACTCTTGGGAGCTGGGACAAATCCGCAGAGAGGAAGACTCGTCCATGGGCCCTGTGGGCACCCCTACATTCCACGGCTACCCTGGACACAACATCAAGAGACAAAAGCCTTAAAGAACGCCTCCCACTCGCCCTTGTTTCAGAAGCCGAGGAGCTCCCTCTCGGTCTGTACATCCGGCCTGCCATACCCTCGGCGCCACTCATAAGCTGAGTTTGTGTTTTCAGACTTTTGTGCCCACAGCTTGGACCCACACAACCTCCAGGCTAGGGCCTCTGGAGCCACACCGAAAGATTGTGCCTCCCCTCTCCAAGGAAAGTGTGCCCAATCTATTGACCACAACCCTACAGGTTAGGAAAAAGCTCCAAGGCCCCTGAGATCATCCCGATAGTGTAGGCCGCCCTGGACTAAGAGGGGCACTCTGACACCAGTGGAGCATCTATCTCCACTTAGACTCTCAGACAGTGTAACCAGAGACTGAAGATTGAAATGGACAGGCCTCTAGGCCCTAATCTGAACCTTAGCTTTGGTTTCCATGTATCTGTCCTCAGAAGACTGGTTTCTTAGACCATCATATGGGGCTTTTCTGAGGCACCAGACCAAACCTCTCTCGTCTCCACATGGAGAGCTTTCTTACTGGAGCTGTATCAAACCCTTCAGGTATGAGAGTTCCGCCGGGCCACTGAACAACCAGCACATTCCAAGGTCTCCATGGACACAAACCCACATTATGACACATCCTCAGGAGAGGCCATTTCAACTCATCCCCCTGGGTAGCGTGCCCCAGAGCCAGCAGATCAAACATATCTTGTCGCTAATGGCCAATGGGAATGCGAGGCATGCTGTACAGGGATCCATCCTTCGAACCCTGCTCTCCAGTCCTTCCGAGTGGTATGTCCTGGAGCCATCCAACAGGACTCGACGGTCCCGCAGAAGGAAACCTTGTGGTTTGGGGCAACCTCCAAACTCAGCGTGGGAAAACTTCCTTGGCCTCATGAGGCCCCCGCTTTATGAAGGTGCCATCATGGACACAAACTCCAGCCTCAGCCAATGTCTGATCCTCGGCCTGACTTCAGATGCAGGAGATTTCGATTCAGCCTCTGCAGAGTGGACCTGCTCTGCCCTTGGCTCCAATCCTCACCCTAGCTTGTGTTTTCAGACTTCCGTCCTCACGATCCTGGCCCACAAACCCTCCCTACTGGGAATTCTGGGGCCACCATGAAGCACTCTGCCTGCCTCCCAGGAGAAAAAACAGTGTCTATGGTGCTGCCCAGAAACCCCAAATGAGCATCAAACTGCGTGGCCCTTGGCAACACCCCAATTGCATAGGCTACCTTAAACACTGATGGTCTGTCGCACATAGCCTGAGCCCAGACCTTCCAACAGAAACCGACACAGCTGGCTGCACACCCAGCACATAGGACCCGCCACTGCCTTAGGCCACCATCTATTCCGAACCTGGGTTGGGAACCGGGAGCCCCATGTCTCCAATACCTGCACAGGGGGGAACCTGATGCACAAGTCAGAACCCCTCTTCCCCATGTCAGGAAACCTTGCTGCTGGCAGTGAGTCAACCCTTAATTGTAGGAGAAAACCCATGGCCCATGAGGCCACGCCCATGCGAGAGGGCCACCTTGGGCACAAAAACAGACTGTGACCCTCAGCATGAGTATTGTATTCAAGTAACACCTCTCAGTGACTGGACCAAGAGCCCGCATATGTGGCCTGCCATGCCCTTAGGCACCCAGGCCTAACTAGATGGCGGGTATTCCAGCTGTCAGTACCCACTGTTTTGCTCTA
Organism: Mustela lutreola; assembly: GCF_030435805.1. Lineage (NCBI taxonomy): Eukaryota > Metazoa > Chordata > Mammalia > Carnivora > Mustelidae > Mustela > Mustela lutreola. The sequence goes on from NC_081294.1 coordinate 171,629,229, forward strand.
AAATCCCTCTACTGGGGGGACAACTGTGGCAGAAAACTGTACCCTTCCCTTCCCTCAGAATGAACTCAAACACTTGGGAGCTTGGACAATACCCAGAGAGGAAGGCTATTCCTTGACCCCTGAAGCAACCCCTACCCTGATCGGCCATTGTGAACGAACACCCAGAGACAAAAGCCTGAGCGACTGCCTCCCACTTGCCCTCCTTTGATATCCAGAGGATCTCCCCTCACGGACTGGAGATCAGGCCTGCCATTACCTTGGCCCCTACCTGAGCCAAGGTTCTTTTTTCAGACACCTGTCCCCACAACCCTGGCAAACACAGCCTCTAGGCTGGGTCCTCCTGAGCCATACCACAGGACCATGCCTGCTCTCTCCTGGGAAACTGTGCCTTTTCCTTTGGCCACACACCTCCAGAATATGAGAAACCTCAAGGCCCCCGAGGACATCCCACTACTGTAAGCCTCCCTGGACACTCAGGGGCATTCTGACACAAGCTGAGCAGCTACCTCCACGAAGGCATGCACACAGATGTCCACAGAGACAGAAGGTTGAGCTGGACAGGCCCTTAGGCCCTAATCTCAACTCTAGCTTGGGTTTCCATGTGTCACTCCTCAGAGGCATTGTTTTGAAGAACAGGATATGGGGCTTTCCTGTGGAACTGAACAGAACACCTCTCATCTCTACATGGGAAGCTTCCTTTGTGGAGCTGTGTCAAACACCTCAGGTTGGAGAAACCTGCAGAGTCCCTGACCCATCTCTAAATTCCAAGGTCTCCCAGGTCACCAACACACAGGAGGACTCATCTTCAGGAGAGTCCATTTCAACTCACCCCTCTGAGTAGCTCACCCAAGAGCCTGCAGATTGAGCCTGCCTTCTCCTGACTAAAGAGTGGGAATATGAAGTGGCATTCCCAGGCATCCATGCTTAGACACCTGCTCTCGAGTCTTTCCGTATGGGGCATCCTGGAACCATCCAATAGGACTCAACTGTCGTGCAGAAGGAAACCTTGAGGTTTGGAGTAGTTCACAAATCCCATCGTAGGGAAACCTCCCTGGGCTCTTGAAGCCCCCACACCCTTCAGGAAGAGGCCATCATGGACAAAAACTCTAGCCTGAGGCTTGTCTCATAATTGACATGACCTCAGTGCAGGAGATCTCGATTCAGCCTCTGCAGAGTGGGCCTGCCGTGCCCTCGGTGCCAAACCTCACGCTAGCTTGTGTTTTCGGAGTTCCTTCCTCACACTCCTGGCAAACAAGCCCTCCAGACTAGGAACTCCAGAACCACAACGCAGTCCAGTGCCTTCCCACCGGAAGAAAAACGTTTCCCTGTTGGGCTCTCCAGAAACTCCAGATGAGGATCAACCTGCTTGGGCCTCGACGGTAACCGAACTGGATAGGCTGCTCTGGGCACTAATGCTCTGTCTGACTCAGCCTGAAGCCAGACATCCAGACAGACAAGGAGACAGCTGGCCGCACACCCAGCAGTTCAGACATGCCATGGTCTTATGCTGTCATCTCTTCCTAACCTTGGTTTTCAGATATCTGAACCTAGACGTTATATCAATTCCCCACGCAGTTGGGTATCTGAAAAACAAATCAGAACTCCTCCTTCCCCACAGCTGTAAATCTTGCTCTTGGCATGGAGTCACACCTTCAGGGTGGGAGAAACCTTCATGGCCCCTGATGCCACGCCCAAACTTGAGTGCCGCCTTGGGCACAAATTCACACTGTGTCGCTCAGCATGAGCCCCATGTCAACGAAAGGCCTGTCAGGGCCTGGACCAAGAGCACGCATATGGGGCTTGCCATGCCCCAATGCACCCAATCCTCACCAGTGTTTGAGTTTTCCAGTCGCCTCGCCCGTACCTGGGGATCTGCTTTGGAATCCCTTGCTTGGAGAGACACATGAGCCAGACAACAGGACTCCACCCTTCCCACAAAATGACCCCAAACTCTTGGGAGCTGGGACAAATCCGCAGAGAGGAAGACTCGTCCATGGGCCCTGTGGGCACCCCTACATTCCACGGCTACCCTGGACACAACATCAAGAGACAAAAGCCTTAAAGAACGCCTCCCACTCGCCCTTGTTTCAGAAGCCGAGGAGCTCCCTCTCGGTCTGTACATCCGGCCTGCCATACCCTCGGCGCCACTCATAAGCTGAGTTTGTGTTTTCAGACTTTTGTGCCCACAGCTTGGACCCACACAACCTCCAGGCTAGGGCCTCTGGAGCCACACCGAAAGATTGTGCCTCCCCTCTCCAAGGAAAGTGTGCCCAATCTATTGACCACAACCCTACAGGTTAGGAAAAAGCTCCAAGGCCCCTGAGATCATCCCGATAGTGTAGGCCGCCCTGGACTAAGAGGGGCACTCTGACACCAGTGGAGCATCTATCTCCACTTAGACTCTCAGACAGTGTAACCAGAGACTGAAGATTGAAATGGACAGGCCTCTAGGCCCTAATCTGAACCTTAGCTTTGGTTTCCATGTATCTGTCCTCAGAAGACTGGTTTCTTAGACCATCATATGGGGCTTTTCTGAGGCACCAGACCAAACCTCTCTCGTCTCCACATGGAGAGCTTTCTTACTGGAGCTGTATCAAACCCTTCAGGTATGAGAGTTCCGCCGGGCCACTGAACAACCAGCACATTCCAAGGTCTCCATGGACACAAACCCACATTATGACACATCCTCAGGAGAGGCCATTTCAACTCATCCCCCTGGGTAGCGTGCCCCAGAGCCAGCAGATCAAACATATCTTGTCGCTAATGGCCAATGGGAATGCGAGGCATGCTGTACAGGGATCCATCCTTCGAACCCTGCTCTCCAGTCCTTCCGAGTGGTATGTCCTGGAGCCATCCAACAGGACTCGACGGTCCCGCAGAAGGAAACCTTGTGGTTTGGGGCAACCTCCAAACTCAGCGTGGGAAAACTTCCTTGGCCTCATGAGGCCCCCGCTTTATGAAGGTGCCATCATGGACACAAACTCCAGCCTCAGCCAATGTCTGATCCTCGGCCTGACTTCAGATGCAGGAGATTTCGATTCAGCCTCTGCAGAGTGGACCTGCTCTGCCCTTGGCTCCAATCCTCACCCTAGCTTGTGTTTTCAGACTTCCGTCCTCACGATCCTGGCCCACAAACCCTCCCTACTGGGAATTCTGGGGCCACCATGAAGCACTCTGCCTGCCTCCCAGGAGAAAAAACAGTGTCTATGGTGCTGCCCAGAAACCCCAAATGAGCATCAAACTGCGTGGCCCTTGGCAACACCCCAATTGCATAGGCTACCTTAAACACTGATGGTCTGTCGCACATAGCCTGAGCCCAGACCTTCCAACAGAAACCGACACAGCTGGCTGCACACCCAGCACATAGGACCCGCCACTGCCTTAGGCCACCATCTATTCCGAACCTGGGTTGGGAACCGGGAGCCCCATGTCTCCAATACCTGCACAGGGGGGAACCTGATGCACAAGTCAGAACCCCTCTTCCCCATGTCAGGAAACCTTGCTGCTGGCAGTGAGTCAACCCTTAATTGTAGGAGAAAACCCATGGCCCATGAGGCCACGCCCATGCGAGAGGGCCACCTTGGGCACAAAAACAGACTGTGACCCTCAGCATGAGTGTTGTATTCAAGTAACACCTCTCAGTGACTGGACCAAGAGCCCGCATATGTGGCCTGCCATGCCCTTAGGCACCCAGGCCTAACTAGATGGCGGGTATTCCAGCTGTCAGTACCCACTGTTTTGCTCTAAAATCCCTCTACTGGGGGGACAACTGTGGCAGAAAACTGTACCCTTCCCTTCCCTCAGAATGAACTCAAACACTTGGGAGCTTGGACAATACCCAGAGAGGAAGGCTATTCCTTGACCCCTGAAGCAACCCCTACCCTGATCGGCCATTGTGAACGAACACCCAGAGACAAATGCCTGAGCGACTGCCTCCCACTTGCCCTCCTTTGATATCCAGAGGATCTCCCCTCACGGACTGGAGATCAGGCCTGCCATTACCTTGGCCCCTACCTGAGCCAAGGTTCTTTTTTCAGACACCTGTCCCCACAACCCTGGCAAACACAGCCTCTAGGCTGGGTCCTCCTGAGCCATACCACAGGACCATGCCTGCTCTCTCCTGGGAAACTGTGCCTTTTCCTTTGGCCACACACCTCCAGAATATGAGAAACCTCAAGGCCCCCGAGGACATCCCACTACTGTAAGCCTCCCTGGACACTCAGGGGCATTCTGACACAAGCTGAGCAGCTACCTCCACGAAGGCATGCACACAGATGTCCACAGAGACAGAAGGTTGAGCTGGACAGGCCCTTAGGCCCTAATCTCAACTCTAGCTTGGGTTTCCATGTGTCACTCCTCAGAGGCTTTGTTTTGAAGAACAGGATATGGGGCTTTCCTGTGGAACTGAACAGAACACCTCTCATCTCTACATGGGAAGCTTCCTTTGTGGAGCTGTGTCAAACACCTCAGGTTGGAGAAACCTGCAGAGTCCCTGAGCCATCTCTAAATTCCAAGGTCTCCCAGGTCACCAACACACAGGAGGACTCATCTTCAGGAGAGTCCATTTCAACTCACCCCTCTGAGTAGCTCACCCAAGAGCCTGCAGATTGAGCCTGCCTTCTCCTGACTAAAGAGTGGGAATATGAAGTGGCATTCCCAGGCATCCATGCTTAGACACCTGCTCTCGAGTCTTTCCGTATGGGGCATCCTGGAACCATCCAATAGGACTCAACTGTCGTGCAGAAGGAAACCTTGAGGTTTGGAGTAGTTCACAAATCCCATCGTAGGGAAACCTCCCTGGGCTCTTGAAGCCCCCACACCCTTCAGGAAGAGGCCATCATGGACAAAAACTCTAGCCTGAGGCTTGTCTCATAATTGACATGACCTCAGTGCAGGAGATCTCGATTCAGCCTCTGCAGAGTGGGCCTGCCGTGCCCTCGGTGCCAAACCTCACGCTAGCTTGTGTTTTCGGAGTTCCTTCCTCACACTCCTGGCAAACAAGCCCTCCAGACTAGGAACTCCAGAACCACAACGCAGTCCAGTGCCTTCCCACCGGAAGAAAAACGTTTCCCTGTTGGGCTCTCCAGAAACTCCAGATGAGGATCAACCTGCTTGGGCCTCGACGGTAACCGAACTGGATAGGCTGCTCTGGGCACTAATGCTCTGTCTGACTCAGCCTGAAGCCAGACATCCAGACAGACAAGGAGACAGCTGGCCGCACACCCAGCAGTTCAGACATGCCATGGTCTTATGCTGTCATCTCTTCCTAACCTTGGTTTTCAGATATCTGAACCTAGACGTTATATCAATTCCCCACGCAGTTGGGTATCTGAAAAACAAATCAGAACTCCTCCTTCCCCACAGCTGTAAATCTTGCTCTTGGCATGGAGTCACACCTTCAGGGTGGGAGAAACCTTCATGGCCCCTGATGCCACGCCCAAACTTGAGTGCCGCCTTGGGCACAAATTCACACTGTGTCGCTCAGCATGAGCCCCATGTCAACGAAAGGCCTGTCAGGGCCTGGACCAAGAGCACGCATATGGGGCTTGCCATGCCCCAATGCACCCAATCCTCACCAGTGTTTGAGTTTTCCAGTCGCCTCGCCCGTACCTGGGGATCTGCTTTGGAATCCCTTGCTTGGAGAGACACATGAGCCAGACAACAGGACTCCACCCTTCCCACAAAATGACCCCAAACTCTTGGGAGCTGGGACAAATCCGCAGAGAGGAAGACTCGTCCATGGGCCCTGTGGGCACCCCTACATTCCACGGCTACCCTGGACACAACATCAAGAGACAAAAGCCTTAAAGAACGCCTCCCACTCGCCCTTGTTTCAGAAGCCGAGGAGCTCCCTCTCGGTCTGTACATCCGGCCTGCCATACCCTCGGCGCCACTCATAAGCTGAGTTTGTGTTTTCAGACTTTTGTGCCCACAGCTTGGACCCACACAACCTCCAGGCTAGGGCCTCTGGAGCCACACCGAAAGATTGTGCCTCCCCTCTCCAAGGAAAGTGTGCCCAATCTATTGACCACAACCCTACAGGTTAGGAAAAAGCTCCAAGGCCCCTGAGATCATCCCGATAGTGTAGGCCGCCCTGGACTAAGAGGGGCACTCTGACACCAGTGGAGCATCTATCTCCACTTAGACTCTCAGACAGTGTAACCAGAGACTGAAGATTGAAATGGACAGGCCTCTAGGCCCTAATCTGAACCTTAGCTTTGGTTTCCATGTATCTGTCCTCAGAAGACTGGTTTCTTAGACCATCATATGGGGCTTTTCTGAGGCACCAGACCAAACCTCTCTCGTCTCCACATGGAGAGCTTTCTTACTGGAGCTGTATCAAACCCTTCAGGTATGAGAGTTCCGCCGGGCCACTGAACAACCAGCACATTCCAAGGTCTCCATGGACACAAACCCACATTATGACACATCCTCAGGAGAGGCCATTTCAACTCATCCCCCTGGGTAGCGTGCCCCAGAGCCAGCAGATCAAACATATCTTGTCGCTAATGGCCAATGGGAATGCGAGGCATGCTGTACAGGGATCCATCCTTCGAACCCTGCTCTCCAGTCCTTCCGAGTGGTATGTCCTGGAGCCATCCAACAGGACTCGACGGTCCCGCAGAAGGAAACCTTGTGGTTTGGGGCAACCTCCAAACTCAGCGTGGGAAAACTTCCTTGGCCTCATGAGGCCCCCGCTTTATGAAGGTGCCATCATGGACACAAACTCCAGCCTCAGCCAATGTCTGATCCTCGGCCTGACTTCAGATGCAGGAGATTTCGATTCAGCCTCTGCAGAGTGGACCTGCTCTGCCCTTGGCTCCAATCCTCACCCTAGCTTGTGTTTTCAGACTTCCGTCCTCACGATCCTGGCCCACAAACCCTCCCTACTGGGAATTCTGGGGCCACCATGAAGCACTCTGCCTGCCTCCCAGGAGAAAAAACAGTGTCTATGGTGCTGCCCAGAAACCCCAAATGAGCATCAAACTGCGTGGCCCTTGGCAACACCCCAATTGCATAGGCTACCTTAAACACTGATGGTCTGTCGCACATAGCCTGAGCCCAGACCTTCCAACAGAAACCGACACAGCTGGCTGCACACCCAGCACATAGGACCCGCCACTGCCTTAGGCCACCATCTATTCCGAATCTGGGTTGGGAACCGGGAGCCCCATGTCTCCAATACCTGCACAGGGGGGAACCTGATGCACAAGTCAGAACCCCTCTTCCCCATGTCAGGAAACCTTGCTGCTGGCAGTGAGTCAACCCTTAATTGTAGGAGAAAACCCATGGCCCATGAGGCCACGCCCATGCGAGAGGGCCACCTTGGGCACAAAAACAGACTGTGACCCTCAGCATGAGTGTTGTATTCAAGTAACACCTCTCAGTGACTGGACCAAGAGCCCGCATATGTGGCCTGCCATGCCCTTAGGCACCCAGGCCTAACTAGATGGCGGGTATTCCAGCTGTCAGTACCCACTGTTTTGCTCTAAAATCCCTCTACTGGGGGGACAACTGTGGCAGAAAACTGTACCCTTCCCTTCCCTCAGAATGAACTCAAACACTTGGGAGCTTGGACAATACCCAGAGAGGAAGGCTATTCCTTGACCCCTGAAGCAACCCCTACCCTGATCGGCCATTGTGAACGAACACCCAGAGACAAATGCCTGAGCGACTGCCTCCCACTTGCCCTCCTTTGATATCCAGAGGATCTCCCCTCACGGACTGGAGATCAGGCCTGCCATTACCTTGGCCCCTACCTGAGCCAAGGTTCTTTTTTCAGACACCTGTCCCCACAACCCTGGCAAACACAGCCTCTAGGCTGGGTCCTCCTGAGCCATACCACAGGACCATGCCTGCTCTCTCCTGGGAAACTGTGCCTTTTCCTTTGGCCACACACCTCCAGAATATGAGAAACCTCAAGGCCCCCGAGGACATCCCACTACTGTAAGCCTCCCTGGACACTCAGGGGCATTCTGACACAAGCTGAGCAGCTACCTCCACGAAGGCATGCACACAGATGTCCACAGAGACAGAAGGTTGAGCTGGACAGGCCCTTAGGCCCTAATCTCAACTCTAGCTTGGGTTTCCATGTGTCACTCCTCAGAGGCATTGTTTTGAAGAACAGGATATGGGGCTTTCCTGTGGAACTGAACAGAACACCTCTCATCTCTACATGGGAAGCTTCCTTTGTGGAGCTGTGTCAAACACCTCAGGTTGGAGAAACCTGCAGAGTCCCTGAGCCATCTCTAAATTCCAAGGTCTCCCAGGTCACCAACACACAGGAGGACTCATCTTCAGGAGAGTCCATTTCAACTCACCCCTCTGAGTAGCTCACCCAAGAGCCTGCAGATTGAGCCTGCCTTCTCCTGACTAAAGAGTGGGAATATGAAGTGGCATTCCCAGGCATCCATGCTTAGACACCTGCTCTCGAGTCTTTCCGTATGGGGCATCCTGGAACCATCCAATAGGACTCAACTGTCGTGCAGAAGGAAACCTTGAGGTTTGGAGTAGTTCACAAATCCCATCGTAGGGAAACCTCCCTGGGCTCTTGAAGCCCCCACACCCTTCAGGAAGAGGCCATCATGGACAAAAACTCTAGCCTGAGGCTTGTCTCATAATTGACATGACCTCAGTGCAGGAGATCTCGATTCAGCCTCTGCAGAGTGGGCCTGCCGTGCCCTCGGTGCCAAACCTCACGCTAGCGTGTGTTTTCGGAGTTCCTTCCTCACACTCCTGGCAAACAAGCCCTCCAGACTAGGAACTCCAGAACCACAACGCAGTCCAGTGCCTTCCCACCGGAAGAAAAACGTTTCCCTGTTGGGCTCTCCAGAAACTCCAGATGAGGATCAACCTGCTTGGGCCTCGACGGTAACCGAACTGGATAGGCTGCTCTGGGCACTAATGCTCTGTCTGACTCAGCCTGAAGCCAGACATCCAGACAGACAAGGAGACAGCTGGCCGCACACCCAGCAGTTCAGACATGCCATGGTCTTATGCTGTCATCTCTTCCTAACCTTGGTTTTCAGATATCTGAACCTAGACGTTATATCAATTCCCCACGCAGTTGGGTATCTGAAAAACAAATCAGAACTCCTCCTTCCCCACAGCTGTAAATCTTGCTCTTGGCATGGAGTCACACCTTCAGGGTGGGAGAAACCTTCATGGCCCCTGATGCCACGCCCAAACTTGAGTGCCGCCTTGGGCACAAATTCACACTGTGACGCTCAGCATGAGCCCCATGTCAACGAAAGGCCTGTCAGGGCCTGGACCAAGAGCACGCATATGGGGCTTGCCATGCCCCAATGCACCCAATCCTCACCAGTGTTTGAGTTTTCCAGTCGCCTCGCCCGTACCTGGGGATCTGCTTTGGAATCCCTTGCTTGGAGAGACACATGAGCCAGACAACAGGACTCCACCCTTCCCACAAAATGACCCCAAACTCTTGGGAGCTGGGACAAATCCGCAGAGAGGAGGACTCGTCCATGGGCCCTGTGGGCACCCCTACATTCCACGGCTACCCTGGACACAACATCAAGAGACAAAAGCCTTAAAGAACGCCTCCCACTCGCCCTTGTTTCAGAAGCCGAGGAGCTCCCTCTCGGTCTGTACATCCGGCCTGCCATACCCTCGGCGCCACTCATAAGCTGAGTTTGTGTTTTCAGACTTTTGTGCCCACAGCTTGGACCCACACAACCTCCAGGCTAGGGCCTCTGGAGCCACACCGAAAGATTGTGCCTCCCCTCTCCAAGGAAAGTGTGCCCAACCTATTGACCACAACCCTACAGGTTAGGAAAAAGCTCCAAGGCCCCTGAGATCATCCCGATAGTGTAGGCCGCCCTAGACTAAGAGGGGCACTCTGACACCAGTGGAGCATCTATCTCCACTTAGACTCTCAGACAGTGTAACCAGAGACTGAAGATTGAAATGGACAGGCCTCTAGGCCCTAATCTGAACCTTAGCTTTGGTTTCCATGTATCTGTCCTCAGAAGACTGGTTTCTTAGACCATCATATGGGGCTTTTCTGAGGCACCAGACCAAACCTCTCTCGTCTCCACATGGAGAGCTTTCTTACTGGAGCTGTATCAAACCCTTCAGGTATGAGAGTTCCGCCGGGCCACTGAACAACCAGCACATTCCAAGGTCTCCATGGACACAAACCCACATTATGACACATCCTCAGGAGAGGCCATTTCAACTCATCCCCCTGGGTAGCGTGCCCCAGAGCCAGCAGATCAAACATATCTTGTCGCTAATGGCCAATGGGAATGCGAGGCATGCTGTACAGGGATCCATCCTTCGAACCCTGCTCTCCAGTCCTTCCGAGTGGTATGTCCTGGAGCCATCCAACAGGACTCGACGGTCCCGCAGAAGGAAACCTTGTGGTTTGGGGCAACCTCCAAACTCAGCGTGGGAAAACTTCCTTGGCCTCATGAGGCCCCCGCTTTATGAAGGTGCCATCATGGACACAAACTCCAGCCTCAGCCAATGTCTGATCCTCGGCCTGACTTCAGATGCAGGAGATTTCGATTCAGCCTCTGCAGAGTGGACCTGCTCTGCCCTTGGCTCCAATCCTCACCCTAGCTTGTGTTTTCAGACTTCCGTCCTCACACTCCTGGCCCACAAACCCTCCCTACTGGGAATTCTGGGGCCACCATGAAGCACTCTGCCTGCCTCCCAGGAGAAAAAACAGTGTCTATGGTGCTGCCCAGAAACCCCAAATGAGCATCAAACTGCGTGGCCCTTGGCAACACCCCAATTGCATAGGCTACCTTAAACACTGATGGTCTGTCGCACATAGCCTGAGCCCAGACCTTCCAACAGAAACCGACACAGCTGGCTGCACACCCAGCACATAGGACCCGCCACTGCCTTAGGCCACCATCTATTCCGAACCTGGGTTGGGAACCGGGAGCCCCATGTCTCCAATACCTGCACAGGGGGGAACCTGATGCACAAGTCAGAACCCCTCTTCCCCATGTCAGGAAACCTTGCTGCTGGCAGTGAGTCAACCCTTAATTGTAGGAGAAAACCCATGGCCCATGAGGCCACGCCCATGCGAGAGGGCCACCTTGGGCACAAAAACAGACTGTGACCCTCAGCATGAGTATTGTATTCAAGTAACACCTCTCAGTGACTGGACCAAGAGCCCGCATATGTGGCCTGCCATGCCCTTAGGCACCCAGGCCTAACTAGATGGCGGGTATTCCAGCTGTCAGTACCCACTGTTTTGCTCTAAAATCCCTCTACTGGGGGGACAACTGTGGCAGAAAACTGTACCCTTCCCTTCCCTCAGAATGAACTCAAACACTTGGGAGCTTGGACAATACCCAGAGAGGAAGGCTATTCCTTGACCCCTGAAGCAACCCCTACCCTGATCGGCCATTGTGAACGAACACCCAGAGACAAAAGCCTGAGCGACTGCCTCCCACTTGCCCTCCTTTGATATCCAGAGGATCTCCCCTCACGGACTGGAGATCAGGCCTGCCATTACCTTGGCCCCTACCTGAGCCAAGGTTCTTTTTTCAGACACCTGTCCCCACAACCCTGGCAAACACAGCCTCTAGGCTGGGTCCTCCTGAGCCATACCACAGGACCATGCCTGCTCTCTCCTGGGAAACTGTGCCTTTTCCTTTGGCCACACACCTCCAGAATATGAGAAACCTCAAGGCCCCCGAGGACATCCCACTACTGTAAGCCTCCCTGGACACTCAGGGGCATTCTGACACAAGCTGAGCAGCTACCTCCACGAAGGCATGCACACAGATGTCCACAGAGACAGAAGGTTGAGCTGGACAGGCCCTTAGGCCCTAATCTCAACTCTAGCTTGGGTTTCCATGTGTCACTCCTCAGAGGCTTTGTTTTGAAGAACAGGATATGGGGCTTTCCTGTGGAACTGAACAGAACACCTCTCATCTCTACATGGGAAGCTTCCTTTGTGGAGCTGTGTCAAACACCTCAGGTTGGAGAAACCTGCAGAGTCCCTGAGCCATCTCTAAATTCCAAGGTCTCCCAGGTCACCAACACACAGGAGGACTCATCTTCAGGAGAGTCCATTTCAACTCACCCCTCTGAGTAGCTCACCCAAGAGCCTGCAGATTGAGCCTGCCTTCTCCTGACTAAAGAGTGGGAATATGAAGTGGCATTCCCAGGCATCCATGCTTAGACACCTGCTCTCGAGTCTTTCCGTATGGGGCATCCTGGAACCATCCAATAGGACTCAACTGTCGTGCAGAAGGAAACCTTGAGGTTTGGAGTAGTTCACAAATCCCATCGTAGGGAAACCTCCCTGGGCTCTTGAAGCCCCCACACCCTTCAGGAAGAGGCCATCATGGACAAAAACTCTAGCCTGAGGCTTGTCTCATAATTGACATGACCTCAGTGCAGGAGATCTCGATTCAGCCTCTGCAGAGTGGGCCTGCCGTGCCCTCGGTGCCAAACCTCACGCTAGCGTGTGTTTTCGGAGTTCCTTCCTCACACTCCTGGCAAACAAGCCCTCCAGACTAGGAACTCCAGAACCACAACGCAGTCCAGTGCCTTCCCACCGGAAGAAAAACGTTTCCCTGTTGGGCTCTCCAGAAACTCCAGATGAGGATTAACCTGCTTGGGCCTCGACGGTAACCGAACTGGATAGGCTGCTCTGGGCACTAATGCTCTGTCTGACTCAGCCTGAAGCCAGACATCCAGACAGACAAGGAGACAGCTGGCCGCACACCCAGCAGTTCAGACATGCCATGGTCTTATGCTGTCATCTCTTCCTAACCTTGGTTTTCAGATATCTGAACCTAGACGTTATATCAATTCCCCACGCAGTTGGGTATCTGAAAAACAAATCAGAACTCCTCCTTCCCCACAGCTGTAAATCTTGCTCTTGGCATGGAGTCACACCTTCAGGGTGGGAGAAACCTTCATGGCCCCTGATGCCACGCCCAAACTTGAGTGCCGCCTTGGGCACAAATTCACACTGTGACGCTCAGCATGAGCCCCATGTCAACGAAAGGCCTGTCAGGGCCTGGACCAAGAGCACGCATATGGGGCTTGCCATGCCCCAATGCACCCAATCCTCACCAGTGTTTGAGTTTTCCAGTCGCCTCGCCCGTACCTGGGGATCTGCTTTGGAATCCCTTGCTTGGAGAGACACATGAGCCAGACAACAGGACTCCACCCTTCCCACAAAATGACCCCAAACTCTTGGGAGCTGGGACAAATCCGCAGAGAGGAGGACTCGTCCATGGGCCCTGTGGGCACCCCTACATTCCACGGCTACCCTGGACACAACATCAAGAGACAAAAGCCTTAAAGAACGCCTCCCACTCGCCCTTGTTTCAGAAGCCGAGGAGCTCCCTCTCGGTCTGTACATCCGGCCTGCCATACCCTCGGCGCCACTCATAAGCTGAGTTTGTGTTTTCAGACTTTTGTGCCCACAGCTTGGACCCACACAACCTCCAGGCTAGGGCCTCTGGAGCCACACCGAAAGATTGTGCCTCCCCTCTCCAAGGAAAGTGTGCCCAACCTATTGACCACAACCCTACAGGTTAGGAAAAAGCTCCAAGGCCCCTGAGATCATCCCGATAGTGTAGGCCGCCCTAGACTAAGAGGGGCACTCTGACACCAGTGGAGCATCTATCTCCACTTAGACTCTCAGACAGTGTAACCAGAGACTGAAGATTGAAATGGACAGGCCTCTAGGCCCTAATCTGAACCTTAGCTTTGGTTTCCATGTATCTGTCCTCAGAAGACTGGTTTCTTAGACCATCATATGGGGCTTTTCTGAGGCACCAGACCAAACCTCTCTCGTCTCCACATGGAGAGCTTTCTTACTGGAGCTGTATCAAACCCTTCAGGTATGAGAGTTCCGCCGGGCCACTGAACAACCAGCACATTCCAAGGTCTCCATGGACACAAACCCACATTATGACACATCCTCAGGAGAGGCCATTTCAACTCATCCCCCTGGGTAGCGTGCCCCAGAGCCAGCAGATCAAACATATCTTGTCGCTAATGGCCAATGGGAATGCGAGGCATGCTGTACAGGGATCCATCCTTCGAACCCTGCTCTCCAGTCCTTCCGAGTGGTATGTCCTGGAGCCATCCAACAGGACTCGACGGTCCCGCAGAAGGAAACCTTGTGGTTTGGGGCAACCTCCAAACTCAGCGTGGGAAAACTTCCTTGGCCTCATGAGGCCCCCGCTTTATGAAGGTGCCATCATGGACACAAACTCCAGCCTCAGCCAATGTCTGATCCTCGGCCTGACTTCAGATGCAGGAGATTTCGATTCAGCCTCTGCAGAGTGGACCTGCTCTGCCCTTGGCTCCAATCCTCACCCTAGCTTGTGTTTTCAGACTTCCGTCCTCACACTCCTGGCCCACAAACCCTCCCTACTGGGAATTCTGGGGCCACCATGAAGCACTCTGCCTGCCTCCCAGGAGAAAAAACAGTGTCTATGGTGCTGCCCAGAAACCCCAAATGAGCATCAAACTGCGTGGCCCTTGGCAACACCCCAATTGCATAGGCTACCTTAAACACTGATGGTCTGTCGCACATAGCCTGAGCCCAGACCTTCCAACAGAAACCGACACAGCTGGCTGCACACCCAGCACATAGGACCCGCCACTGCCTTAGGCCACCATCTATTCCGAACCTGGGTTGGGAACCGGGAGCCCCATGTCTCCAATACCTGCACAGGGGGGAACCTGATGCACAAGTCAGAACCCCTCTTCCCCATGTCAGGAAACCTTGCTGCTGGCAGTGAGTCAACCCTTAATTGTAGGAGAAAACCCATGGCCCATGAGGCCACGCCCATGCGAGAGGGCCACCTTGGGCACAAAAACAGACTGTGACCCTCAGCATGAGTATTGTATTCAAGTAACACCTCTCAGTGACTGGACCAAGAGCCCGCATATGTGGCCTGCCATGCCCTTAGGCACCCAGGCCTAACTAGATGGCGGGTATTCCAGCTGTCAGTACCCACTGTTTTGCTCTAAAATCCCTCTACTGGGGGGACAACTGTGGCAGAAAACTGTACCCTTCCCTTCCCTCAGAATGAACTCAAACACTTGGGAGCTTGGACAATACCCAGAGAGGAAGGCTATTCCTTGACCCCTGAAGCAACCCCTACCCTGATCGGCCATTGTGAACGAACACCCAGAGACAAAAGCCTGAGCGACTGCCTCCCACTTGCCCTCCTTTGATATCCAGAGGATCTCCCCTCACGGACTGGAGATCAGGCCTGCCATTACCTTGGCCCCTACCTGAGCCAAGGTTCTTTTTTCAGACACCTGTCCCCACAACCCTGGCAAACACAGCCTCTAGGCTGGGTCCTCCTGAGCCATACCACAGGACCATGCCTGCTCTCTCCTGGGAAACTGTGCCTTTTCCTTTGGCCACACACCTCCAGAATATGAGAAACCTCAAGGCCCCCGAGGACATCCCACTACTGTAAGCCTCCCTGGACACTCAGGGGCATTCTGACACAAGCTGAGCAGCTACCTCCACGAAGGCATGCACACAGATGTCCACAGAGACAGAAGGTTGAGCTGGACAGGCCCTTAGGCCCTAATCTCAACTCTAGCTTGGGTTTCCATGTGTCACTCCTCAGAGGCTTTGTTTTGAAGAACAGGATATGGGGCTTTCCTGTGGAACTGAACAGAACACCTCTCATCTCTACATGGGAAGCTTCCTTTGTGGAGCTGTGTCAAACACCTCAGGTTGGAGAAACCTGCAGAGTCCCTGAGCCATCTCTAAATTCCAAGGTCTCCCAGGTCACCAACACACAGTAGGACTCATCTTCAGGAGAGTCCATTTCAACTCACCCCTCTGAGTAGCTCACCCAAGAGCCTGCAGATTGAGCCTGCCTTCTCCTGACTAAAGAGTGGGAATATGAAGTGGCATTCCCAGGCATCCATGCTTAGACACCTGCTCTCGAGTCTTTCCGTATGGGGCATCCTGGAACCATCCAATAGGACTCAACTGTCGTGCAGAAGGAAACCTTGAGGTTTGGAGTAGTTCACAAATCCCATCGTAGGGAAACCTCCCTGGGCTCTTGAAGCCCCCACACCCTTCAGGAAGAGGCCATCATGGACAAAAACTCTAGCCTGAGGCTTGTCTCATAATTGACATGACCTCAGTGCAGGAGATCTCGATTCAGCCTCTGCAGAGTGGGCCTGCCGTGCCCTCGGTGCCAAACCTCACGCTAGCTTGTGTTTTCGGAGTTCCTTCCTCACACTCCTGGCAAACAAGCCCTCCAGACTAGGAACTCCAGAACCACAACGCAGTCCAGTGCCTTCCCACCGGAAGAAAAACGTTTCCCTGTTGGGCTCCCCAGAAACTCCAGATGAGGATCAACCTGCTTGGGCCTCGACGGTAACCGAACTGGATAGGCTGCTCTGGGCACTAATGCTCTGTCTGACTCAGCCTGAAGCCAGACATCCAGACAGACAAGGAGACAGCTGGCCGCACACCCAGCAGTTCAGACATGCCATGGTCTTATGCTGTCCTCTCTTCCTAACCTTGGTTTTCAGATATCTGAACCTAGACGTTATATCAATTCCCCACGCAGTTGGGTATCTGAAAAACAAATCAGAACTCCTCCTTCCCCACAGCTGTAAATCTTGCTCTTGGCATGGAGTCACACCTTCAGGGTGGGAGAAACCTTCATGGCCCCTGATGCCACGCCCAAACTTGAGTGCCGCCTTGGGCACAAATTCACACTGTGACGCTCAGCATGAGCCCCATGTCAACGAAAGGCCTGTCAGGGCCTGGACCAAGAGCACGCATATGGGGCTTGCCATGCCCCAATGCACCCAATCCTCACCAGTGTTTGAGTTTTCCAGTCGCCTCGCCCGTACCTGGGGATCTGCTTTGGAATCCCTTGCTTGGAGAGACACATGAGTCAGACAACAGGACTCCACCCTTCCCACAAAATGACCCCAAACTCTTGGGAGCTGGGACAAATCCGCAGAGAGGAAGACTCGTCCATGGGCCCTGTGGGCACCCCTACATTCCACGGCTACCCTGGACACAACATCAAGAGACAAAAGCCTTAAAGAACGCCTCCCACTCGCCCTTGTTTCAGAAGCCGAGGAGCTCCCTCTCGGTCTGTACATCCGGCCTGCCATACCCTCGGCGCCACTCATAAGCTGAGTTTGTGTTTTCAGACTTTTGTGCCCACAGCTTGGACCCACACAACCTCCAGGCTAGGGCCTCTGGAGCCACACCGAAAGATTGTGCCTCCCCTCTCCAAGGAAAGTGTGCCCAACCTATTGACCACAACCCTACAGGTTAGGAAAAAGCTCCAAGGCCCCTGAGATCATCCCGATAGTGTAGGCCGCCCTAGACTAAGAGGGGCACTCTGACACCAGTGGAGCATCTATCTCCACTTAGACTCTCAGACAGTGTAACCAGAGACTGAAGATTGAAATGGACAGGCCTCTAGGCCCTAATCTGAACCTTAGCTTTGGTTTCCATGTATCTGTCCTCAGAAGACTGGTTTCTTAGACCATCATATGGGGCTTTTCTGAGGCACCAGACCAAACCTCTCTCGTCTCCACATGGAGAGCTTTCTTACTGGAGCTGTATCAAACCCTTCAGGTATGAGAGTTCCGCCGGGCCACTGAACAACCAGCACATTCCAAGGTCTCCATGGACACAAACCCACATTATGACACATCCTCAGGAGAGGCCATTTCAACTCATCCCCCTGGGTAGCGTGCCCCAGAGCCAGCAGATCAAACATATCTTGTCGCTAATGGCCAATGGGAATGCGAGGCATGCTGTACAGGGATCCATCCTTCGAACCCTGCTCTCCAGTCCTTCCGAGTGGTATGTCCTGGAGCCATCCAACAGGACTCGACGGTCCCGCAGAAGGAAACCTTGTGGTTTGGGGCAACCTCCAAACTCAGCGTGGGAAAACTTCCTTGGCCTCATGAGGCCCCCGCTTTATGAAGGTGCCATCATGGACACAAACTCCAGCCTCAGCCAATGTCTGATCCTCGGCCTGACTTCAGATGCAGGAGATTTCGATTCAGCCTCTGCAGAGTGGACCTGCTCTGCCCTTGGCTCCAATCCTCACCCTAGCTTGTGTTTTCAGACTTCCGTCCTCACACTCCTGGCCCACAAACCCTCCCTACTGGGAATTCTGGGGCCACCATGAAGCACTCTGCCTGCCTCCCAGGAGAAAAAACAGTGTCTATGGTGCTGCCCAGAAACCCCAAATGAGCATCAAACTGCGTGGCCCTTGGCAACACCCCAATTGCATAGGCTACCTTAAACACTGATGGTCTGTCGCACATAGCCTGAGCCCAGACCTTCCAACAGAAACCGACACAGCTGGCTGCACACCCAGCACATAGGACCCGCCACTGCCTTAGGCCACCATCTATTCCGAACCTGGGTTGGGAACCGGGAGCCCCATGTCTCCAATACCTGCACAGGGGGGAACCTGATGCACAAGTCAGAACCCCTCTTCCCCATGTCAGGAAATCTTGCTGCTGGCAGTGAGTCAACCCTTAATTGTAGGAGAAAACCCATGGCCCATGAGGCCACGCCCATGCGAGAGGGCCACCTTGGGCACAAAAACAGACTGTGACCCTCAGCATGAGTATTGTATTCAAGTAACACCTCTCAGTGACTGGACCAAGAGCCCGCATATGTGGCCTGCCATGCCCTTAGGCACCCAGGCCTAACTAGATGGCGGGTATTCCAGCTGTCAGTACCCACTGTTTTGCTCTAAAATCCCTCTACTGGGGGGACAACTGTGGCAGAAAACTGTACCCTTCCCTTCCCTCAGAATGAACTCAAACACTTGGGAGCTTGGACAATACCCAGAGAGGAAGGCTATTCCTTGACCCCTGAAGCAACCCCTACCCTGATCGGCCATTGTGAACGAACACCCAGAGACAAAAGCCTGAGCGACTGCCTCCCACTTGCCCTCCTTTGATATCCAGAGGATCTCCCCTCACGGACTGGAGATCAGGCCTGCCATTACCTTGGCCCCTACCTGAGCCAAGGTTCTTTTTTCAGACACCTGTCCCCACAACCCTGGCAAACACAGCCTCTAGGCTGGGTCCTCCTGAGCCATACCACAGGACCATGCCTGCTCTCTCCTGGGAAACTGTGCCTTTTCCTTTGGCCACACACCTCCAGAATATGAGAAACCTCAAGGCCCCCGAGGACATCCCACTACTGTAAGCCTCCCTGGACACTCAGGGGCATTCTGACACAAGCTGAGCAGCTACCTCCACGAAGGCATGCACACAGATGTCCACAGAGACAGAAGGTTGAGCTGGACAGGCCCTTAGGCCCTAATCTCAACTCTAGCTTGGGTTTCCATGTGTCACTCCTCAGAGGCTTTGTTTTGAAGAACAGGATATGGGGCTTTCCTGTGGAACTGAACAGAACACCTCTCATCTCTACATGGGAAGCTTCCTTTGTGGAGCTGTGTCAAACACCTCAGGTTGGAGAAACCTGCAGAGTCCCTGAGCCATCTCTAAATTCCAAGGTCTCCCAGGTCACCAACACACAGTAGGACTCATCTTCAGGAGAGTCCATTTCAACTCACCCCTCTGAGTAGCTCACCCAAGAGCCTGCAGATTGAGCCTGCCTTCTCCTGACTAAAGAGTGGGAATATGAAGTGGCATTCCCAGGCATCCATGCTTAGACACCTGCTCTCGAGTCTTTCCGTATGGGGCATCCTGGAACCATCCAATAGGACTCAACTGTCGTGCAGAAGGAAACCTTGAGGTTTGGAGTAGTTCACAAATCCCATCGTAGGGAAACCTCCCTGGGCTCTTGAAGCCCCCACACCCTTCAGGAAGAGGCCATCATGGACAAAAACTCTAGCCTGAGGCTTGTCTCATAATTGACATGACCTCAGTGCAGGAGATCTCGATTCAGCCTCTGCAGAGTGGGCCTGCCGTGCCCTCGGTGCCAAACCTCACGCTAGCTTGTGTTTTCGGAGTTCCTTCCTCACACTCCTGGCAAACAAGCCCTCCAGACTAGGAACTCCAGAACCACAACGCAGTCCAGTGCCTTCCCACCGGAAGAAAAACGTTTCCCTGTTGGGCTCCCCAGAAACTCCAGATGAGGATCAACCTGCTTGGGCCTCGACGGTAACCGAACTGGATAGGCTGCTCTGGGCACTAATGCTCTGTCTGACTCAGCCTGAAGCCAGACATCCAGACAGACAAGGAGACAGCTGGCCGCACACCCAGCAGTTCAGACATGCCATGGTCTTATGCTGTCCTCTCTTCCTAACCTTGGTTTTCAGATATCTGAACCTAGACGTTATATCAATTCCCCACGCAGTTGGGTATCTGAAAAACAAATCAGAACTCCTCCTTCCCCACAGCTGTAAATCTTGCTCTTGGCATGGAGTCACACCTTCAGGGTGGGAGAAACCTTCATGGCCCCTGATGCCACGCCCAAACTTGAGTGCCGCCTTGGGCACAAATTCACACTGTGACGCTCAGCATGAGCCCCATGTCAACGAAAGGCCTGTCAGGGCCTGGACCAAGAGCACGCATATGGGGCTTGCCATGCCCCAATGCACCCAATCCTCACCAGTGTTTGAGTTTTCCAGTCGCCTCGCCCGTACCTGGGGATCTGCTTTGGAATCCCTTGCTTGGAGAGACACATGAGCCAGACAACAGGACTCCACCCTTCCCACAAAATGACCCCAAACTCTTGGGAGCTGGGACAAATCCGCAGAGAGGAAGACTCGTCCATGGGCCCTGTGGGCACCCCTACATTCCACGGCTACCCTGGACACAACATCAAGAGACAAAAGCCTTAAAGAACGCCTCCCACTCGCCCTTGTTTCAGAAGCCGAGGAGCTCCCTCTCGGTCTGTACATCCGGCCTGCCATACCCTCGGCGCCACTCATAAGCTGAGTTTGTGTTTTCAGACTTTTGTGCCCACAGCTTGGACCCACACAACCTCCAGGCTAGGGCCTCTGGAGCCACACCGAAAGATTGTGCCTCCCCTCTCCAAGGAAAGTGTGCCCAACCTATTGACCACAACCCTACAGGTTAGGAAAAAGCTCCAAGGCCCCTGAGATCATCCCGATAGTGTAGGCCGCCCTAGACTAAGAGGGGCACTCTGACACCAGTGGAGCATCTATCTCCACTTAGACTCTCAGACAGTGTAACCAGAGACTGAAGATTGAAATGGACAGGCCTCTAGGCCCTAATCTGAACCTTAGCTTTGGTTTCCATGTATCTGTCCTCAGAAGACTGGTTTCTTAGACCATCATATGGGGCTTTTCTGAGGCACCAGACCAAACCTCTCTCGTCTCCACATGGAGAGCTTTCTTACTGGAGCTGTATCAAACCCTTCAGGTATGAGAGTTCCGCCGGGCCACTGAACAACCAGCACATTCCAAGGTCTCCATGGACACAAACCCACATTATGACACATCCTCAGGAGAGGCCATTTCAACTCATCCCCCTGGGTAGCGTGCCCCAGAGCCAGCAGATCAAACATATCTTGTCGCTAATGGCCAATGGGAATGCGAGGCATGCTGTACAGGGATCCATCCTTCGAACCCTGCTCTCCAGTCCTTCCGAGTGGTATGTCCTGGAGCCATCCAACAGGACTCGACGGTCCCGCAGAAGGAAACCTTGTGGTTTGGGGCAACCTCCAAACTCAGCGTGGGAAAACTTCCTTGGCCTCATGAGGCCTCCGCTTTATGAAGGTGCCATCATGGACACAAACTCCAGCCTCAGCCAATGTCTGATCCTCGGCCTGACTTCAGATGCAGGAGATTTCGATTCAGCCTCTGCAGAGTGGACCTGCTCTGCCCTTGGCTCCAATCCTCACCCTAGCTTGTGTTTTCAGACTTCCGTCCTCACACTCCTGGCCCACAAACCCTCCCTACTGGGAATTCTGGGGCCACCATGAAGCACTCTGCCTGCCTCCCAGGAGAAAAAAACAGTGTCTATGGTGCTGCCCAGAAACCCCAAATGAGCATCAAACTGCGTGGCCCTTGGCAACACCCCAATTGCATAGGCTACCTTAAACACTGATGGTCTGTCGCACATAGCCTGAGCCCAGACCTTCCAACAGAAACCGACACAGCTGGCTGCACACCCAGCACATAGGACCCGCCACTGCCTTAGGCCACCATCTATTCCGAACCTGGGTTGGGAACCGGGAGCCCCATGTCTCCAATACCTGCACAGGGGGGAACCTGATGCACAAGTCAGAACCCCTCTTCCCCATGTCAGGAAACCTTGCTGCTGGCAGTGAGTCAACCCTTAATTGTAGGAGAAAACCCATGGCCCATGAGGCCACGCCCATGCGAGATGGCCACCTTGGGCACAAAAACAGACTGTGACCCTCAGCATGAGTATTGTATTCAAGTAACACCTCTCAGTGACTGGACCAAGAGCCCGCATATGTGGCCTGCCATGCCCTTAGGCACCCAGGCCTAACTAGATGGCGGGTATTCCAGCTGTCAGTACCCACTGTTTTGCTCTAAAATCCCTCTACTGGGGGGACAACTGTGGCAGAAAACTGTACCCTTCCCTTCCCTCAGAATGAACTCAAACACTTGGGAGCTTGGACAATACCCAGAGAGGAAGGCTATTCCTTGACCCCTGAAGCAACCCCTACCCTGATCGGCCATTGTGAACGAACACCCAGAGACAAAAGCCTGAGCGACTGCCTCCCACTTGCCCTCCTTTGATATCCAGAGGATCTCCCCTCACGGACTGGAGATCAGGCCTGCCATTACCTTGGCCCCTACCTGAGCCAAGGTTCTTTTTTCAGACACCTGTCCCCACAACCCTGGCAAACACAGCCTCTAGGCTGGGTCCTCCTGAGCCATACCACAGGACCATGCCTGCTCTCTCCTGGGAAACTGTGCCTTTTCCTTTGGCCACACACCTCCAGAATATGAGAAACCTCAAGGCCCCCGAGGACATCCCACTACTGTAAGCCTCCCTGGACACTCAGGGGCATTCTGACACAAGCTGAGCAGCTACCTCCACGAAGGCATGCACACAGATGTCCACAGAGACAGAAGGTTGAGCTGGACAGGCCCTTAGGCCCTAATCTCAACTCTAGCTTGGGTTTCCATGTGTCACTCCTCAGAGGCTTTGTTTTGAAGAACAGGATATGGGGCTTTCCTGTGGAACTGAACAGAACACCTCTCATCTCTACATGGGAAGCTTCCTTTGTGGAGCTGTGTCAAACACCTCAGGTTGGAGAAACCTGCAGAGTCCCTGAGCCATCTCTAAATTCCAAGGTCTCCCAGGTCACCAACACACAGTAGGACTCATCTTCAGGAGAGTCCATTTCAACTCACCCCTCTGAGTAGCTCACCCAAGAGCCTGCAGATTGAGCCTGCCTTCTCCTGACTAAAGAGTGGGAATATGAAGTGGCATTCCCAGGCATCCATGCTTAGACACCTGCTCTCGAGTCTTTCCGTATGGGGCATCCTGGAACCATCCAATAGGACTCAACTGTCGTGCAGAAGGAAACCTTGAGGTTTGGAGTAGTTCACAAATCCCATCGTAGGGAAACCTCCCTGGGCTCTTGAAGCCCCCACACCCTTCAGGAAGAGGCCATCATGGACAAAAACTCTAGCCTGAGGCTTGTCTCATAATTGACATGACCTCAGTGCAGGAGATCTCGATTCAGCCTCTGCAGAGTGGGCCTGCCGTGCCCTCGGTGCCAAACCTCACGCTAGCGTGTGTTTTCGGAGTTCCTTCCTCACACTCCTGGCAAACAAGCCCTCCAGACTAGGAACTCCAGAACCACAACGCAGTCCAGTGCCTTCCCACCGGAAGAAAAACGTTTCCCTGTTGGGCTCTCCAGAAACTCCAGATGAGGATCAACCTGCTTGGGCCTCGACGGTAACCGAACTGGATAGGCTGCTCTGGGCACTAATGCTCTGTCTGACTCAGCCTGAAGCCAGACATCCAGACAGACAAGGAGACAGCTGGCCGCACACCCAGCAGTTCAGACATGCCATGGTCTTATGCTGTCATCTCTTCCTAACCTTGGTTTTCAGATATCTGAACCTAGACGTTATATCAATTCCCCACGCAGTTGGGTATCTGAAAAACAAATCAGAACTCCTCCTTCCCCACAGCTGTAAATCTTGCTCTTGGCATGGAGTCACACCTTCAGGGTGGGAGAAACCTTCATGGCCCCTGATGCCACGCCCAAACTTGAGTGCCGCCTTGGGCACAAATTCACACTGTGACGCTCAGCATGAGCCCCATGTCAACGAAAGGCCTGTCAGGGCCTGGACCAAGAGCACGCATATGGGGCTTGCCATGCCCCAATGCACCCAATCCTCACCAGTGTTTGAGTTTTCCAGTCGCCTCGCCCGTACCTGGGGATCTGCTTTGGAATCCCTTGCTTGGAGAGACACATGAGCCAGACAACAGGACTCCACCCTTCCCACAAAATGACCCCAAACTCTTGGGAGCTGGGACAAATCCGCAGAGAGGAAGACTCGTCCATGGGCCCTGTGGGCACCCCTACATTCCACGGCTACCCTGGACACAACATCAAGAGACAAAAGCCTTAAAGAACGCCTCCCACTCGCCCTTGTTTCAGAAGCCGAGGAGCTCCCTCTCGGTCTGTACATCCGGCCTGCCATACCCTCGGCGCCACTCATAAGCTGAGTTTGTGTTTTCAGACTTTTGTGCCCACAGCTTGGACCCACACAACCTCCAGGCTAGGGCCTCTGGAGCCACACCGAAAGATTGTGCCTCCCCTCTCCAAGGAAAGTGTGCCCAACCTATTGACCACAACCCTACAGGTTAGGAAAAAGCTCCAAGGCCCCTGAGATCATCCCGATAGTGTAGGCCGCCCTAGACTAAGAGGGGCACTCTGACACCAGTGGAGCATCTATCTCCACTTAGACTCTCAGACAGTGTAACCAGAGACTGAAGATTGAAATGGACAGGCCTCTAGGCCCTAATCTGAACCTTAGCTTTGGTTTCCATGTATCTGTCCTCAGAAGACTGGTTTCTTAGACCATCATATGGGGCTTTTCTGAGGCACCAGACCAAACCTCTCTCGTCTCCACATGGAGAGCTTTCTTACTGGAGCTGTATCAAACCCTTCAGGTATGAGAGTTCCGCCGGGCCACTGAACAACCAGCACATTCCAAGGTCTCCATGGACACAAACCCACATTATGACACATCCTCAGGAGAGGCCATTTCAACTCATCCCCCTGGGTAGCGTGCCCCAGAGCCAGCAGATCAAACATATCTTGTCGCTAATGGCCAATGGGAATGCGAGGCATGCTGTACAGGGATCCATCCTTCGAACCCTGCTCTCCAGTCCTTCCGAGTGGTATGTCCTGGAGCCATCCAACAGGACTCGACGGTCCCGCAGAAGGAAACCTTGTGGTTTGGGGCAACCTCCAAACTCAGCGTGGGAAAACTTCCTTGGCCTCATGAGGCCCCCGCTTTATGAAGGTGCCATCATGGACACAAACTCCAGCCTCAGCCAATGTCTGATCCTCGGCCTGACTTCAGATGCAGGAGATTTCGATTCAGCCTCTGCAGAGTGGACCTGCTCTGCCCTTGGCTCCAATCCTCACCCTAGCTTGTGTTTTCAGACTTCCGTCCTCACACTCCTGGCCCACAAACCCTCCCTACTGGGAATTCTGGGGCCACCATGAAGCACTCTGCCTGCCTCCCAGGAGAAAAAAACAGTGTCTATGGTGCTGCCCAGAAACCCCAAATGAGCATCAAACTGCGTGGCCCTTGGCAACACCCCAATTGCATAGGCTACCTTAAACACTGATGGTCTGTCGCACATAGCCTGAGCCCAGACCTTCCAACAGAAACCGACACAGCTGGCTGCACACCCAGCACATAGGACCCGCCACTGCCTTAGGCCACCATCTATTCCGAACCTGGGTTGGGAACCGGGAGCCCCATGTCTCCAATACCTGCACAGGGGGGAACCTGATGCACAAGTCAGAACCCCTCTTCCCCATGTCAGGAAACCTTGCTGCTGGCAGTGAGTCAACCCTTAATTGTAGGAGAAAACCCATGGCCCATGAGGCCACGCCCATGCGAGAGGGCCACCTTGGGCACAAAAACAGACTGTGACCCTCAGCATGAGTATTGTATTCAAGTAACACCTCTCAGTGACTGGACCAAGAGCCCGCATATGTGGCCTGCCATGCCCTTAGGCACCCAGGCCTAACTAGATGGCGGGTATTCCAGCTGTCAGTACCCACTGTTTTGCTCTAAAATCCCTCTACTGGGGGGACAACTGTGGCAGAAAACTGTACCCTTCCCTTCCCTCAGAATGAACTCAAACACTTGGGAGCTTGGACAATACCCAGAGAGGAAGGCTATTCCTTGACCCCTGAAGCAACCCCTACCCTGATCGGCCATTGTGAACGAACACCCAGAGACAAAAGCCTGAGCGACTGCCTCCCACTTGCCCTCCTTTGATATCCAGAGGATCTCCCCTCACGGACTGGAGATCAGGCCTGCCATTACCTTGGCCCCTACCTGAGCCAAGGTTCTTTTTTCAGACACCTGTCCCCACAACCCTGGCAAACACAGCCTCTAGGCTGGGTCCTCCTGAGCCATACCACAGGACCATGCCTGCTCTCTCCTGGGAAACTGTGCCTTTTCCTTTGGCCACACACCTCCAGAATATGAGAAACCTCAAGGCCCCCGAGGACATCCCACTACTGTAAGCCTCCCTGGACACTCAGGGGCATTCTGACACAAGCTGAGCAGCTACCTCCACGAAGGCATGCACACAGATGTCCACAGAGACAGAAGGTTGAGCTGGACAGGCCCTTAGGCCCTAATCTCAACTCTAGCTTGGGTTTCCATGTGTCACTCCTCAGAGGCTTTGTTTTGAAGAACAGGATATGGGGCTTTCCTGTGGAACTGAACAGAACACCTCTCATCTCTACATGGGAAGCTTCCTTTGTGGAGCTGTGTCAAACACCTCAGGTTGGAGAAACCTGCAGAGTCCCTGAGCCATCTCTAAATTCCAAGGTCTCCCAGGTCACCAACACACAGTAGGACTCATCTTCAGGAGAGTCCATTTCAACTCACCCCTCTGAGTAGCTCACCCAAGAGCCTGCAGATTGAGCCTGCCTTCTCCTGACTAAAGAGTGGGAATATGAAGTGGCATTCCCAGGCATCCATGCTTAGACACCTGCTCTCGAGTCTTTCCGTATGGGGCATCCTGGAACCATCCAATAGGACTCAACTGTCGTGCAGAAGGAAACCTTGAGGTTTGGAGTAGTTCACAAATCCCATCGTAGGGAAACCTCCCTGGGCTCTTGAAGCCCCCACACCCTTCAGGAAGAGGCCATCATGGACAAAAACTCTAGCCTGAGGCTTGTCTCATAATTGACATGACCTCAGTGCAGGAGATCTCGATTCAGCCTCTGCAGAGTGGGCCTGCCGTGCCCTCGGTGCCAAACCTCACGCTAGCTTGTGTTTTCGGAGTTCCTTCCTCACACTCCTGGCAAACAAGCCCTCCAGACTAGGAACTCCAGAACCACAACGCAGTCCAGTGCCTTCCCACCGGAAGAAAAACGTTTCCCTGTTGGGCTCTCCAGAAACTCCAGATGAGGATCAACCTGCTTGGGCCTCGACGGTAACCGAACTGGATAGGCTGCTCTGGGCACTAATGCTCTGTCTGACTCAGCCTGAAGCCAGACATCCAGACAGACAAGGAGACAGCTGGCCGCACACCCAGCAGTTCAGACATGCCATGGTCTTATGCTGTCATCTCTTCCTAACCTTGGTTTTCAGATATCTGAACCTAGACGTTATATCAATTCCCCACGCAGTTGGGTATCTGAAAAACAAATCAGAACTCCTCCTTCCCCACAGCTGTAAATCTTGCTCTTGGCATGGAGTCACACCTTCAGGGTGGGAGAAACCTTCATGGCCCCTGATGCCACGCCCAAACTTGAGTGCCGCCTTGGGCACAAATTCACACTGTGACGCTCAGCATGAGCCCCATGTCAACGAAAGGCCTGTCAGGGCCTGGACCAAGAGCACGCATATGGGGCTTGCCATGCCCCAATGCACCCAATCCTCACCAGTGTTTGAGTTTTCCAGTCGCCTCGCCCGTACCTGGGGATCTGCTTTGGAATCCCTTGCTTGGAGAGACACATGAGCCAGACAACAGGACTCCACCCTTCCCACAAAATGACCCCAAACTCTTGGGAGCTGGGACAAATCCGCAGAGAGGAAGACTCGTCCATGGGCCCTGTGGGCACCCCTACATTCCACGGCTACCCTGGACACAACATCAAGAGACAAAAGCCTTAAAGAACGCCTCCCACTCGCCCTTGTTTCAGAAGCCGAGGAGCTCCCTCTCGGTCTGTACATCCGGCCTGCCATACCCTCGGCGCCACTCATAAGCTGAGTTTGTGTTTTCAGACTTTTGTGCCCACAGCTTGGACCCACACAACCTCCAGGCTAGGGCCTCTGGAGCCACACCGAAAGATTGTGCCTCCCCTCTCCAAGGAAAGTGTGCCCAACCTATTGACCACAACCCTACAGGTTAGGAAAAAGCTCCAAGGCCCCTGAGATCATCCCGATAGTGTAGGCCGCCCTAGACTAAGAGGGGCACTCTGACACCAGTGGAGCATCTATCTCCACTTAGACTCTCAGACAGTGTAACCAGAGACTGAAGATTGAAATGGACAGGCCTCTAGGCCCTAATCTGAACCTTAGCTTTGGTTTCCATGTATCTGTCCTCAGAAGACTGGTTTCTTAGACCATCATATGGGGCTTTTCTGAGGCACCAGACCAAACCTCTCTCGTCTCCACATGGAGAGCTTTCTTACTGGAGCTGTATCAAACCCTTCAGGTATGAGAGTTCCGCCGGGCCACTGAACAACCAGCACATTCCAAGGTCTCCATGGACACAAACCCACATTATGACACATCCTCAGGAGAGGCCATTTCAACTCATCCCCCTGGGTAGCGTGCCCCAGAGCCAGCAGATCAAACATATCTTGTCGCTAATGGCCAATGGGAATGCGAGGCATGCTGTACAGGGATCCATCCTTCGAACCCTGCTCTCCAGTCCTTCCGAGTGGTATGTCCTGGAGCCATCCAACAGGACTCGACGGTCCCGCAGAAGGAAACCTTGTGGTTTGGGGCAACCTCCAAACTCAGCGTGGGAAAACTTCCTTGGCCTCATGAGGCCCCCGCTTTATGAAGGTGCCATCATGGACACAAACTCCAGCCTCAGCCAATGTCTGATCCTCGGCCTGACTTCAGATGCAGGAGATTTCGATTCAGCCTCTGCAGAGTGGACCTGCTCTGCCCTTGGCTCCAATCCTCACCCTAGCTTGTGTTTTCAGACTTCCGTCCTCACACTCCTGGCCCACAAACCCTCCCTACTGGGAATTCTGGGGCCACCATGAAGCACTCTGCCTGCCTCCCAGGAGAAAAAACAGTGTCTATGGTGCTGCCCAGAAACCCCAAATGAGCATCAAACTGCGTGGCCCTTGGCAACACCCCAATTGCATAGGCTACCTTAAACACTGATGGTCTGTCGCACATAGCCTGAGCCCAGACCTTCCAACAGAAACCGACACAGCTGGCTGCACACCCAGCACATAGGACCCGCCACTGCCTTAGGCCACCATCTATTCCGAACCTGGGTTGGGAACCGGGAGCCCCATGTCTCCAATACCTGCACAGGGGGGAACCTGATGCACAAGTCAGAACCCCTCTTCCCCATGTCAGGAAACCTTGCTGCTGGCAGTGAGTCAACCCTTAATTGTAGGAGAAAACCCATGGCCCATGAGGCCACGCCCATGCGAGAGGGCCACCTTGGGCACAAAAACAGACTGTGACCCTCAGCATGAGTATTGTATTCAAGTAACACCTCTCAGTGACTGGACCAAGAGCCCGCATATGTGGCCTGCCATGCCCTTAGGCACCCAGGCCTAACTAGATGGCGGGTATTCCAGCTGTCAGTACCCACTGTTTTGCTCTAAAATCCCTCTACTGGGGGGACAACTGTGGCAGAAAACTGTACCCTTCCCTTCCCTCAGAATGAACTCAAACACTTGGGAGCTTGGACAATACCCAGAGAGGAAGGCTATTCCTTGACCCCTGAAGCAACCCCTACCCTGATCGGCCATTGTGAACGAACACCCAGAGACAAAAGCCTGAGCGACTGCCTCCCACTTGCCCTCCTTTGATATCCAGAGGATCTCCCCTCACGGACTGGAGATCAGGCCTGCCATTACCTTGGCCCCTACCTGAGCCAAGGTTCTTTTTTCAGACACCTGTCCCCACAACCCTGGCAAACACAGCCTCTAGGCTGGGTCCTCCTGAGCCATACCACAGGACCATGCCTGCTCTCTCCTGGGAAACTGTGCCTTTTCCTTTGGCCACACACCTCCAGAATATGAGAAACCTCAAGGCCCCCGAGGACATCCCACTACTGTAAGCCTCCCTGGACACTCAGGGGCATTCTGACACAAGCTGAGCAGCTACCTCCACGAAGGCATGCACACAGATGTCCACAGAGACAGAAGGTTGAGCTGGACAGGCCCTTAGGCCCTAATCTCAACTCTAGCTTGGGTTTCCATGTGTCACTCCTCAGAGGCTTTGTTTTGAAGAACAGGATATGGGGCTTTCCTGTGGAACTGAACAGAACACCTCTCATCTCTACATGGGAAGCTTCCTTTGTGGAGCTGTGTCAAACACCTCAGGTTGGAGAAACCTGCAGAGTCCCTGAGCCATCTCTAAATTCCAAGGTCTCCCAGGTCACCAACACACAGTAGGACTCATCTTCAGGAGAGTCCATTTCAACTCACCCCTCTGAGTAGCTCACCCAAGAGCCTGCAGATTGAGCCTGCCTTCTCCTGACTAAAGAGTGGGAATATGAAGTGGCATTCCCAGGCATCCATGCTTAGACACCTGCTCTCGAGTCTTTCCGTATGGGGCATCCTGGAACCATCCAATAGGACTCAACTGTCGTGCAGAAGGAAACCTTGAGGTTTGGAGTAGTTCACAAATCCCATCGTAGGGAAACCTCCCTGGGCTCTTGAAGCCCCCACACCCTTCAGGAAGAGGCCATCATGGACAAAAACTCTAGCCTGAGGCTTGTCTCATAATTGACATGACCTCAGTGCAGGAGATCTCGATTCAGCCTCTGCAGAGTGGGCCTGCCGTGCCCTCGGTGCCAAACCTCACGCTAGCTTGTGTTTTCGGAGTTCCTTCCTCACACTCCTGGCAAACAAGCCCTCCAGACTAGGAACTCCAGAACCACAACGCAGTCCAGTGCCTTCCCACCGGAAGAAAAACGTTTCCCTGTTGGGCTCCCCAGAAACTCCAGATGAGGATCAACCTGCTTGGGCCTCGACGGTAACCGAACTGGATAGGCTGCTCTGGGCACTAATGCTCTGTCTGACTCAGCCTGAAGCCAGACATCCAGACAGACAAGGAGACAGCTGGCCGCACACCCAGCAGTTCAGACATGCCATGGTCTTATGCTGTCCTCTCTTCCTAACCTTGGTTTTCAGATATCTGAACCTAGACGTTATATCAATTCCCCACGCAGTTGGGTATCTGAAAAACAAATCAGAACTCCTCCTTCCCCACAGCTGTAAATCTTGCTCTTGGCATGGAGTCACACCTTCAGGGTGGGAGAAACCTTCATGGCCCCTGATGCCACGCCCAAACTTGAGTGCCGCCTTGGGCACAAATTCACACTGTGACGCTCAGCATGAGCCCCATGTCAACGAAAGGCCTGTCAGGGCCTGGACCAAGAGCACGCATATGGGGCTTGCCATGCCCCAATGCACCCAATCCTCACCAGTGTTTGAGTTTTCCAGTCGCCTCGCCCGTACCTGGGGATCTGCTTTGGAATCCCTTGCTTGGAGAGACACATGAGCCAGACAACAGGACTCCACCCTTCCCACAAAATGACCCCAAACTCTTGGGAGCTGGGACAAATCCGCAGAGAGGAAGACTCGTCCATGGGCCCTGTGGGCACCCCTACATTCCACGGCTACCCTGGACACAACATCAAGAGACAAAAGCCTTAAAGAACGCCTCCCACTCGCCCTTGTTTCAGAAGCCGAGGAGCTCCCTCTCGGTCTGTACATCCGGCCTGCCATACCCTCGGCGCCACTCATAAGCTGAGTTTGTGTTTTCAGACTTTTGTGCCCACAGCTTGGACCCACACAACCTCCAGGCTAGGGCCTCTGGAGCCACACCGAAAGATTGTGCCTCCCCTCTCCAAGGAAAGTGTGCCCAACCTATTGACCACAACCCTACAGGTTAGGAAAAAGCTCCAAGGCCCCTGAGATCATCCCGATAGTGTAGGCCGCCCTAGACTAAGAGGGGCACTCTGACACCAGTGGAGCATCTATCTCCACTTAGACTCTCAGACAGTGTAACCAGAGACTGAAGATTGAAATGGACAGGCCTCTAGGCCCTAATCTGAACCTTAGCTTTGGTTTCCATGTATCTGTCCTCAGAAGACTGGTTTCTTAGACCATCATATGGGGCTTTTCTGAGGCACCAGACCAAACCTCTCTCGTCTCCACATGGAGAGCTTTCTTACTGGAGCTGTATCAAACCCTTCAGGTATGAGAGTTCCGCCGGGCCACTGAACAACCAGCACATTCCAAGGTCTCCATGGACACAAACCCACATTATGACACATCCTCAGGAGAGGCCATTTCAACTCATCCCCCTGGGTAGCGTGCCCCAGAGCCAGCAGATCAAACATATCTTGTCGCTAATGGCCAATGGGAATGCGAGGCATGCTGTACAGGGATCCATCCTTCGAACCCTGCTCTCCAGTCCTTCCGAGTGGTATGTCCTGGAGCCATCCAACAGGACTCGACGGTCCCGCAGAAGGAAACCTTGTGGTTTGGGGCAACCTCCAAACTCAGCGTGGGAAAACTTCCTTGGCCTCATGAGGCCTCCGCTTTATGAAGGTGCCATCATGGACACAAACTCCAGCCTCAGCCAATGTCTGATCCTCGGCCTGACTTCAGATGCAGGAGATTTCGATTCAGCCTCTGCAGAGTGGACCTGCTCTGCCCTTGGCTCCAATCCTCACCCTAGCTTGTGTTTTCAGACTTCCGTCCTCACACTCCTGGCCCACAAACCCTCCCTACTGGGAATTCTGGGGCCACCATGAAGCACTCTGCCTGCCTCCCAGGAGAAAAAAACAGTGTCTATGGTGCTGCCCAGAAACCCCAAATGAGCATCAAACTGCGTGGCCCTTGGCAACACCCCAATTGCATAGGCTACCTTAAACACTGATGGTCTGTCGCACATAGCCTGAGCCCAGACCTTCCAACAGAAACCGACACAGCTGGCTGCACACCCAGCACATAGGACCCGCCACTGCCTTAGGCCACCATCTATTCCGAACCTGGGTTGGGAACCGGGAGCCCCATGTCTCCAATACCTGCACAGGGGGGAACCTGATGCACAAGTCAGAACCCCTCTTCCCCATGTCAGGAAACCTTGCTGCTGGCAGTGAGTCAACCCTTAATTGTAGGAGAAAACCCATGGCCCATGAGGCCACGCCCATGCGAGATGGCCACCTTGGGCACAAAAACAGACTGTGACCCTCAGCATGAGTATTGTATTCAAGTAACACCTCTCAGTGACTGGACCAAGAGCCCGCATATGTGGCCTGCCATGCCCTTAGGCACCCAGGCCTAACTAGATGGCGGGTATTCCAGCTGTCAGTACCCACTGTTTTGCTCTAAAATCCCTCTACTGGGGGGACAACTGTGGCAGAAAACTGTACCCTTCCCTTCCCTCAGAATGAACTCAAACACTTGGGAGCTTGGACAATACCCAGAGAGGAAGGCTATTCCTTGACCCCTGAAGCAACCCCTACCCTGATCGGCCATTGTGAACGAACACCCAGAGACAAAAGCCTGAGCGACTGCCTCCCACTTGCCCTCCTTTGATATCCAGAGGATCTCCCCTCACGGACTGGAGATCAGGCCTGCCATTACCTTGGCCCCTACCTGAGCCAAGGTTCTTTTTTCAGACACCTGTCCCCACAACCCTGGCAAACACAGCCTCTAGGCTGGGTCCTCCTGAGCCATACCACAGGACCATGCCTGCTCTCTCCTGGGAAACTGTGCCTTTTCCTTTGGCCACACACCTCCAGAATATGAGAAACCTCAAGGCCCCCGAGGACATCCCACTACTGTAAGCCTCCCTGGACACTCAGGGGCATTCTGACACAAGCTGAGCAGCTACCTCCACGAAGGCATGCACACAGATGTCCACAGAGACAGAAGGTTGAGCTGGACAGGCCCTTAGGCCCTAATCTCAACTCTAGCTTGGGTTTCCATGTGTCACTCCTCAGAGGCTTTGTTTTGAAGAACAGGATATGGGGCTTTCCTGTGGAACTGAACAGAACACCTCTCATCTCTACATGGGAAGCTTCCTTTGTGGAGCTGTGTCAAACACCTCAGGTTGGAGAAACCTGCAGAGTCCCTGAGCCATCTCTAAATTCCAAGGTCTCCCAGGTCACCAACACACAGTAGGACTCATCTTCAGGAGAGTCCATTTCAACTCACCCCTCTGAGTAGCTCACCCAAGAGCCTGCAGATTGAGCCTGCCTTCTCCTGACTAAAGAGTGGGAATATGAAGTGGCATTCCCAGGCATCCATGCTTAGACACCTGCTCTCGAGTCTTTCCGTATGGGGCATCCTGGAACCATCCAATAGGACTCAACTGTCGTGCAGAAGGAAAGCTTGAGGTTTGGAGTAGTTCACAAATCCCATCGTAGGGAAACCTCCCTGGGCTCTTGAAGCCCCCACACCCTTCAGGAAGAGGCCATCATGGACAAAAACTCTAGCCTGAGGCTTGTCTCATAATTGACATGACCTCAGTGCAGGAGATCTCGATTCAGCCTCTGCAGAGTGGGCCTGCCGTGCCCTCGGTGCCAAACCTCACGCTAGCTTGTGTTTTCGGAGTTCCTTCCTCACACTCCTGGCAAACAAGCCCTCCAGACTAGGAACTCCAGAACCACAACGCAGTCCAGTGCCTTCCCACCGGAAGAAAAACGTTTCCCTGTTGGGCTCTCCAGAAACTCCAGATGAGGATCAACCTGCTTGGGCCTCGACGGTAACCGAACTGGATAGGCTGCTCTGGGCACTAATGCTCTGTCTGACTCAGCCTGAAGCCAGACATCCAGACAGACAAGGAGACAGCTGGCCGCACACCCAGCAGTTCAGACATGCCATGGTCTTATGCTGTCATCTCTTCCTAACCTTGGTTTTCAGATATCTGAACCTAGACGTTATATCAATTCCCCACGCAGTTGGGTATCTGAAAAACAAATCAGAACTCCTCCTTCCCCACAGCTGTAAATCTTGCTCTTGGCATGGAGTCACACCTTCAGGGTGGGAGAAACCTTCATGGCCCCTGATGCCACGCCCAAACTTGAGTGCCGCCTTGGGCACAAATTCACACTGTGACGCTCAGCATGAGCCCCATGTCAACGAAAGGCCTGTCAGGGCCTGGACCAAGAGCACGCATATGGGGCTTGCCATGCCCCAATGCACCCAATCCTCACCAGTGTTTGAGTTTTCCAGTCGCCTCGCCCGTACCTGGGGATCTGCTTTGGAATCCCTTGCTTGGAGAGACACATGAGCCAGACAACAGGACTCCACCCTTCCCACAAAATGACCCCAAACTCTTGGGAGCTGGGACAAATCCGCAGAGAGGAAGACTCGTCCATGGGCCCTGTGGGCACCCCTACATTCCACGGCTACCCTGGACACAACATCAAGAGACAAAAGCCTTAAAGAACGCCTCCCACTCGCCCTTGTTTCAGAAGCCGAGGAGCTCCCTCTCGGTCTGTACATCCGGCCTGCCATACCCTCGGCGCCACTCATAAGCTGAGTTTGTGTTTTCAGACTTTTGTGCCCACAGCTTGGACCCACACAACCTCCAGGCTAGGGCCTCTGGAGCCACACCGAAAGATTGTGCCTCCCCTCTCCAAGGAAAGTGTGCCCAACCTATTGACCACAACCCTACAGGTTAGGAAAAAGCTCCAAGGCCCCTGAGATCATCCCGATAGTGTAGGCCGCCCTAGACTAAGAGGGGCACTCTGACACCAGTGGAGCATCTATCTCCACTTAGACTCTCAGACAGTGTAACCAGAGACTGAAGATTGAAATGGACAGGCCTCTAGGCCCTAATCTGAACCTTAGCTTTGGTTTCCATGTATCTGTCCTCAGAAGACTGGTTTCTTAGACCATCATATGGGGCTTTTCGGAGGCACCAGACCAAACCTCTCTCGTCTCCACATGGAGAGCTTTCTTACTGGAGCTGTATCAAACCCTTCAGGTATGAGAGTTCCGCCGGGCCACTGAACAACCAGCACATTCCAAGGTCTCCATGGACACAAACCCACATTATGACACATCCTCAGGAGAGGCCATTTCAACTCATCCCCCTGGGTAGCGTGCCCCAGAGCCAGCAGATCAAACATATCTTGTCGCTAATGGCCAATGGGAATGCGAGGCATGCTGTACAGGGATCCATCCTTCGAACCCTGCTCTCCAGTCCTTCCGAGTGGTATGTCCTGGAGCCATCCAACAGGACTCGACGGTCCCGCAGAAGGAAACCTTGTGGTTTGGGGCAACCTCCAAACTCAGCGTGGGAAAACTTCCTTGGCCTCATGAGGCCCCCGCTTTATGAAGGTGCCATCATGGACACAAACTCCAGCCTCAGCCAATGTCTGATCCTCGGCCTGACTTCAGATGCAGGAGATTTCGATTCAGCCTCTGCAGAGTGGACCTGCTCTGCCCTTGGCTCCAATCCTCACCCTAGCTTGTGTTTTCAGACTTCCGTCCTCACACTCCTGGCCCACAAACCCTCCCTACTGGGAATTCTGGGGCCACCATGAAGCACTCTGCCTGCCTCCCAGGAGAAAAAAACAGTGTCTATGGTGCTGCCCAGAAACCCCAAATGAGCATCAAACTGCGTGGCCCTTGGCAACACCCCAATTGCATAGGCTACCTTAAACACTGATGGTCTGTCGCACATAGCCTGAGCCCAGACCTTCCAACAGAAACCGACACAGCTGGCTGCACACCCAGCACATAGGACCCGCCACTGCCTTAGGCCACCATCTATTCCGAACCTGGGTTGGGAACCGGGAGCCCCATGTCTCCAATACCTGCACAGGGGGGAACCTGATGCACAAGTCAGAACCCCTCTTCCCCATGTCAGGAAACCTTGCTGCTGGCAGTGAGTCAACCCTTAATTGTAGGAGAAAACCCATGGCCCATGAGGCCACGCCCATGCGAGAGGGCCACCTTGGGCACAAAAACAGACTGTGACCCTCAGCATGAGTATTGTATTCAAGTAACACCTCTCAGTGACTGGACCAAGAGCCCGCATATGTGGCCTGCCATGCCCTTAGGCACCCAGGCCTAACTAGATGGCGGGTATTCCAGCTGTCAGTACCCACTGTTTTGCTCTAAAATCCCTCTACTGGGGGGACAACTGTGGCAGAAAACTGTACCCTTCCCTTCCCTCAGAATGAACTCAAACACTTGGGAGCTTGGACAATACCCAGAGAGGAAGGCTATTCCTTGACCCCTGAAGCAACCCCTACCCTGATCGGCCATTGTGAACGAACACCCAGAGACAAAAGCCTGAGCGACTGCCTCCCACTTGCCCTCCTTTGATATCCAGAGGATCTCCCCTCACGGACTGGAGATCAGGCCTGCCATTACCTTGGCCCCTACCTGAGCCAAGGTTCTTTTTTCAGACACCTGTCCCCACAACCCTGGCAAACACAGCCTCTAGGCTGGGTCCTCCTGAGCCATACCACAGGACCATGCCTGCTCTCTCCTGGGAAACTGTGCCTTTTCCTTTGGCCACACACCTCCAGAATATGAGAAACCTCAAGGCCCCCGAGGACATCCCACTACTGTAAGCCTCCCTGGACACTCAGGGGCATTCTGACACAAGCTGAGCAGCTACCTCCACGAAGGCATGCACACAGATGTCCACAGAGACAGAAGGTTGAGCTGGACAGGCCCTTAGGCCCTAATCTCAACTCTAGCTTGGGTTTCCATGTGTCACTCCTCAGAGGCTTTGTTTTGAAGAACAGGATATGGGGCTTTCCTGTGGAACTGAACAGAACACCTCTCATCTCTACATGGGAAGCTTCCTTTGTGGAGCTGTGTCAAACACCTCAGGTTGGAGAAACCTGCAGAGTCCCTGAGCCATCTCTAAATTCCAAGGTCTCCCAGGTCACCAACACACAGTAGGACTCATCTTCAGGAGAGTCCATTTCAACTCACCCCTCTGAGTAGCTCACCCAAGAGCCTGCAGATTGAGCCTGCCTTCTCCTGACTAAAGAGTGGGAATATGAAGTGGCATTCCCAGGCATCCATGCTTAGACACCTGCTCTCGAGTCTTTCCGTATGGGGCATCCTGGAACCATCCAATAGGACTCAACTGTCGTGCAGAAGGAAACCTTGAGGTTTGGAGTAGTTCACAAATCCCATCGTAGGGAAACCTCCCTGGGCTCTTGAAGCCCCCACACCCTTCAGGAAGAGGCCATCATGGACAAAAACTCTAGCCTGAGGCTTGTCTCATAATTGACATGACCTCAGTGCAGGAGATCTCGATTCAGCCTCTGCAGAGTGGGCCTGCCGTGCCCTCGGTGCCAAACCTCACGCTAGCTTGTGTTTTCGGAGTTCCTTCCTCACACTCCTGGCAAACAAGCCCTCCAGACTAGGAACTCCAGAACCACAACGCAGTCCAGTGCCTTCCCACCGGAAGAAAAACGTTTCCCTGTTGGGCTCTCCAGAAACTCCAGATGAGGATCAACCTGCTTGGGCCTCGACGGTAACCGAACTGGATAGGCTGCTCTGGGCACTAATGCTCTGTCTGACTCAGCCTGAAGCCAGACATCCAGACAGACAAGGAGACAGCTGGCCGCACACCCAGCAGTTCAGACATGCCATGGTCTTATGCTGTCATCTCTTCCTAACCTTGGTTTTCAGATATCTGAACCTAGACGTTATATCAATTCCCCACGCAGTTGGGTATCTGAAAAACAAATCAGAACTCCTCCTTCCCCACAGCTGTAAATCTTGCTCTTGGCATGGAGTCACACCTTCAGGGTGGGAGAAACCTTCATGGCCCCTGATGCCACGCCCAAACTTGAGTGCCGCCTTGGGCACAAATTCACACTGTGACGCTCAGCATGAGCCCCATGTCAACGAAAGGCCTGTCAGGGCCTGGACCAAGAGCACGCATATGGGGCTTGCCATGCCCCAATGCACCCAATCCTCACCAGTGTTTGAGTTTTCCAGTCGCCTCGCCCGTACCTGGGGATCTGCTTTGGAATCCCTTGCTTGGAGAGACACATGAGCCAGACAACAGGACTCCACCCTTCCCACAAAATGACCCCAAACTCTTGGGAGCTGGGACAAATCCGCAGAGAGGAAGACTCGTCCATGGGCCCTGTGGGCACCCCTACATTCCACGGCTACCCTGGACACAACATCAAGAGACAAAAGCCTTAAAGAACGCCTCCCACTCGCCCTTGTTTCAGAAGCCGAGGAGCTCCCTCTCGGTCTGTACATCCGGCCTGCCATACCCTCGGCGCCACTCATAAGCTGAGTTTGTGTTTTCAGACTTTTGTGCCCACAGCTTGGACCCACACAACCTCCAGGCTAGGGCCTCTGGAGCCACACCGAAAGATTGTGCCTCCCCTCTCCAAGGAAAGTGTGCCCAACCTATTGACCACAACCCTACAGGTTAGGAAAAAGCTCCAAGGCCCCTGAGATCATCCCGATAGTGTAGGCCGCCCTAGACTAAGAGGGGCACTCTGACACCAGTGGAGCATCTATCTCCACTTAGACTCTCAGACAGTGTAACCAGAGACTGAAGATTGAAATGGACAGGCCTCTAGGCCCTAATCTGAACCTTAGCTTTGGTTTCCATGTATCTGTCCTCAGAAGACTGGTTTCTTAGACCATCATATGGGGCTTTTCTGAGGCACCAGACCAAACCTCTCTCGTCTCCACATGGAGAGCTTTCTTACTGGAGCTGTATCAAACCCTTCAGGTATGAGAGTTCCGCCGGGCCACTGAACAACCAGCACATTCCAAGGTCTCCATGGACACAAACCCACATTATGACACATCCTCAGGAGAGGCCATTTCAACTCATCCCCCTGGGTAGCGTGCCCCAGAGCCAGCAGATCAAACATATCTTGTCGCTAATGGCCAATGGGAATGCGAGGCATGCTGTACAGGGATCCATCCTTCGAACCCTGCTCTCCAGTCCTTCCGAGTGGTATGTCCTGGAGCCATCCAACAGGACTCGACGGTCCCGCAGAAGGAAACCTTGTGGTTTGGGGCAACCTCCAAACTCAGCGTGGGAAAACTTCCTTGGCCTCATGAGGCCCCCGCTTTATGAAGGTGCCATCATGGACACAAACTCCAGCCTCAGCCAATGTCTGATCCTCGGCCTGACTTCAGATGCAGGAGATTTCGATTCAGCCTCTGCAGAGTGGACCTGCTCTGCCCTTGGCTCCAATCCTCACCCTAGCTTGTGTTTTCAGACTTCCGTCCTCACACTCCTGGCCCACAAACCCTCCCTACTGGGAATTCTGGGGCCACCATGAAGCACTCTGCCTGCCTCCCAGGAGAAAA
Source organism: Mustela lutreola (assembly GCF_030435805.1). NCBI lineage: Eukaryota > Metazoa > Chordata > Mammalia > Carnivora > Mustelidae > Mustela > Mustela lutreola. Next base: position 171,669,889 of record NC_081294.1, read on the forward strand.
AAACAGTGTCTATGGTGCTGCCCAGAAACCCCAAATGAGCATCAAACTGCGTGGCCCTTGGCAACACCCCAATTGCATAGGCTACCTTAAACACTGATGGTCTGTCGCACATAGCCTGAGCCCAGACCTTCCAACAGAAACCGACACAGCTGGCTGCACACCCAGCACATAGGACCCGCCACTGCCTTAGGCCACCATCTATTCCGAACCTGGGTTGGGAACCGGGAGCCCCATGTCTCCAATACCTGCACAGGGGGGAACCTGATGCACAAGTCAGAACCCCTCTTCCCCATGTCAGGAAACCTTGCTGCTGGCAGTGAGTCAACCCTTAATTGTAGGAGAAAACCCATGGCCCATGAGGCCACGCCCATGCGAGAGGGCCACCTTGGGCACAAAAACAGACTGTGACCCTCAGCATGAGTATAGTATTCAAGTAACACCTCTCAGTGACTGGACCAAGAGCCCGCATATGTGGCCTGCCATGCCCTTAGGCACCCAGGCCTAACTAGATGGCGGGTATTCCAGCTGTCAGTACCCACTGTTTTGCTCTAAAATCCCTCTACTGGGGGGACAACTGTGGCAGAAAACTGTACCCTTCCCTTCCCTCAGAATGAACTCAAACACTTGGGAGCTTGGACAATACCCAGAGAGGAAGGCTATTCCTTGACCCCTGAAGCAACCCCTACCCTGATCGGCCATTGTGAACGAACACCCAGAGACAAAAGCCTGAGCGACTGCCTCCCACTTGCCCTCCTTTGATATCCAGAGGATCTCCCCTCACGGACTGGAGATCAGGCCTGCCATTACCTTGGCCCCTACCTGAGCCAAGGTTCTTTTTTCAGACACCTGTCCCCACAACCCTGGCAAACACAGCCTCTAGGCTGGGTCCTCCTGAGCCATACCACAGGACCATGCCTGCTCTCTCCTGGGAAACTGTGCATTTTCCTTTGGCCACACACCTCCAGAATATGAGAAACCTCAAGGCCCCCGAGGACATCCCACTACTGTAAGCCTCCCTGGACACTCAGGGGCATTCTGACACAAGCTGAGCAGCTACCTCCACGAAGGCATGCACACAGATGTCCACAGAGACAGAAGGTTGAGCTGGACAGGCCCTTAGGCCCTAATCTCAACTCTAGCTTGGGTTTCCATGTGTCACTCCTCAGAGGCTTTGTTTTGAAGAACAGGATATGGGGCTTTCCTGTGGAACTGAACAGAACACCTCTCATCTCTACATGGGAAGCTTCCTTTGTGGAGCTGTGTCAAACACCTCAGGTTGGAGAAACCTGCAGAGTCCCTGAGCCATCTCTAAATTCCAAGGTCTCCCAGGTCACCAACACACAGTAGGACTCATCTTCAGGAGAGTCCATTTCAACTCACCCCTCTGAGTAGCTCACCCAAGAGCCTGCAGATTGAGCCTGCCTTCTCCTGACTAAAGAGTGGGAATATGAAGTGGCATTCCCAGGCATCCATGCTTAGACACCTGCTCTCGAGTCTTTCCGTATGGGGCATCCTGGAACCATCCAATAGGACTCAACTGTCGTGCAGAAGGAAACCTTGAGGTTTGGAGTAGTTCACAAATCCCATCGTAGGGAAACCTCCCTGGGCTCTTGAAGCCCCCACACCCTTCAGGAAGAGGCCATCATGGACAAAAACTCTAGCCTGAGGCTTGTCTCATAATTGACATGACCTCAGTGCAGGAGATCTCGATTCAGCCTCTGCAGAGTGGGCCTGCCGTGCCCTCGGTGCCAAACCTCACGCTAGCGTGTGTTTTCGGAGTTCCTTCCTCACACTCCTGGCAAACAAGCCCTCCAGACTAGGAACTCCAGAACCACAACGCAGTCCAGTGCCTTCCCACCGGAAGAAAAACGTTTCCCTGTTGGGCTCTCCAGAAACTCCAGATGAGGATCAACCTGCTTGGGCCTCGACGGTAACCGAACTGGATAGGCTGCTCTGGGCACTAATGCTCTGTCTGACTCAGCCTGAAGCCAGACATCCAGACAGACAAGGAGACAGCTGGCCGCACACCCAGCAGTTCAGACATGCCATGGTCTTATGCTGTCATCTCTTGCTAACCTTGGTTTTCAGATATCTGAACCTAGACGTTATATCAATTCCCCACGCAGTTGGGTATCTGAAAAACAAATCAGAACTCCTCCTTCCCCACAGCTGTAAATCTTGCTCTTGGCATGGAGTCACACCTTCAGGGTGGGAGAAACCTTCATGGCCCCTGATGCCACGCCCAAACTTGAGTGCCGCCTTGGGCACAAATTCACACTGTGACGCTCAGCATGAGCCCCATGTCAACGAAAGGCCTGTCAGGGCCTGGACCAAGAGCACGCATATGGGGCTTGCCATGCCCCAATGCACCCAATCCTCACCAGTGTTTGAGTTTTCCAGTCGCCTCGCCCGTACCTGGGGATCTGCTTTGGAATCCCTTGCTTGGAGAGACACATGAGCCAGACAACAGGACTCCACCCTTCCCACAAAATGACCCCAAACTCTTGGGAGCTGGGACAAATCCGCAGAGAGGAAGACTCGTCCATGGGCCCTGTGGGCACCCCTACATTCCACGGCTACCCTGGACACAACATCAAGAGACAAAAGCCTTAAAGAACGCCTCCCACTCGCCCTTGTTTCAGAAGCCGAGGAGCTCCCTCTCGGTCTGTACATCCGGCCTGCCATACCCTCGGCGCCACTCATAAGCTGAGTTTGTGTTTTCAGACTTTTGTGCCCACAGCTTGGACCCACACAACCTCCAGGCTAGGGCCTCTGGAGCCACACCGAAAGATTGTGCCTCCCCTCTCCAAGGAAAGTGTGCCCAACCTATTGACCACAACCCTACAGGTTAGGAAAAAGCTCCAAGGCCCCTGAGATCATCCCGATAGTGTAGGCCGCCCTAGACTAAGAGGGGCACTCTGACACCAGTGGAGCATCTATCTCCACTTAGACTCTCAGACAGTGTAACCAGAGACTGAAGATTGAAATGGACAGGCCTCTAGGCCCTAATCTGAACCTTAGCTTTGGTTTCCATGTATCTGTCCTCAGAAGACTGGTTTCTTAGACCATCATATGGGGCTTTTCTGAGGCACCAGACCAAACCTCTCTCGTCTCCACATGGAGAGCTTTCTTACTGGAGCTGTATCAAACCCTTCAGGTATGAGAGTTCCGCCGGGCCACTGAACAACCAGCACATTCCAAGGTCTCCATGGACACAAACCCACATTATGACACATCCTCAGGAGAGGCCATTTCAACTCATCCCCCTGGGTAGCGTGCCCCAGAGCCAGCAGATCAAACATATCTTGTCGCTAATGGCCAATGGGAATGCGAGGCATGCTGTACAGGGATCCATCCTTCGAACCCTGCTCTCCAGTCCTTCCGAGTGGTATGTCCTGGAGCCATCCAACAGGACTCGACGGTCCCGCAGAAGGAAACCTTGTGGTTTGGGGCAACCTCCAAACTCAGCGTGGGAAAACTTCCTTGGCCTCATGAGGCCCCCGCTTTATGAAGGTGCCATCATGGACACAAACTCCAGCCTCAGCCAATGTCTGATCCTCGGCCTGACTTCAGATGCAGGAGATTTCGATTCAGCCTCTGCAGAGTGGACCTGCTCTGCCCTTGGCTCCAATCCTCACCCTAGCTTGTGTTTTCAGACTTCCGTCCTCACACTCCTGGCCCACAAACCCTCCCTACTGGGAATTCTGGGGCCACCATGAAGCACTCTGCCTGCCTCCCAGGAGAAAAAAACAGTGTCTATGGTGCTGCCCAGAAACCCCAAATGAGCATCAAACTGCGTGGCCCTTGGCAACACCCCAATTGCATAGGCTACCTTAAACACTGATGGTCTGTCGCACATAGCCTGAGCCCAGACCTTCCAACAGAAACCGACACAGCTGGCTGCACACCCAGCACATAGGACCCGCCACTGCCTTAGGCCACCATCTATTCCGAACCTGGGTTGGGAACCGGGAGCCCCATGTCTCCAATACCTGCACAGGGGGGAACCTGATGCACAAGTCAGAACCCCTCTTCCCCATGTCAGGAAACCTTGCTGCTGGCAGTGAGTCAACCCTTAATTGTAGGAGAAAACCCATGGCCCATGAGGCCACGCCCATGCGAGAGGGCCACCTTGGGCACAAAAACAGACTGTGACCCTCAGCATGAGTATTGTATTCAAGTAACACCTCTCAGTGACTGGACCAAGAGCCCGCATATGTGGCCTGCCATGCCCTTAGGCACCCAGGCCTAACTAGATGGCGGGTATTCCAGCTGTCAGTACCCACTGTTTTGCTCTAAAATCCCTCTACTGGGGGGACAACTGTGGCAGAAAACTGTACCCTTCCCTTCCCTCAGAATGAACTCAAACACTTGGGAGCTTGGACAATACCCAGAGAGGAAGGCTATTCCTTGACCCCTGAAGCAACCCCTACCCTGATCGGCCATTGTGAACGAACACCCAGAGACAAAAGCCTGAGCGACTGCCTCCCACTTGCCCTCCTTTGATATCCAGAGGATCTCCCCTCACGGACTGGAGATCAGGCCTGCCATTACCTTGGCCCCTACCTGAGCCAAGGTTCTTTTTTCAGACACCTGTCCCCACAACCCTGGCAAACACAGCCTCTAGGCTGGGTCCTCCTGAGCCATACCACAGGACCATGCCTGCTCTCTCCTGGGAAACTGTGCCTTTTCCTTTGGCCACACACCTCCAGAATATGAGAAACCTCAAGGCCCCCGAGGACATCCCACTACTGTAAGCCTCCCTGGACACTCAGGGGCATTCTGACACAAGCTGAGCAGCTACCTCCACGAAGGCATGCACACAGATGTCCACAGAGACAGAAGGTTGAGCTGGACAGGCCCTTAGGCCCTAATCTCAACTCTAGCTTGGGTTTCCATGTGTCACTCCTCAGAGGCTTTGTTTTGAAGAACAGGATATGGGGCTTTCCTGTGGAACTGAACAGAACACCTCTCATCTCTACATGGGAAGCTTCCTTTGTGGAGCTGTGTCAAACACCTCAGGTTGGAGAAACCTGCAGAGTCCCTGAGCCATCTCTAAATTCCAAGGTCTCCCAGGTCACCAACACACAGTAGGACTCATCTTCAGGAGAGTCCATTTCAACTCACCCCTCTGAGTAGCTCACCCAAGAGCCTGCAGATTGAGCCTGCCTTCTCCTGACTAAAGAGTGGGAATATGAAGTGGCATTCCCAGGCATCCATGCTTAGACACCTGCTCTCGAGTCTTTCCGTATGGGGCATCCTGGAACCATCCAATAGGACTCAACTGTCGTGCAGAAGGAAACCTTGAGGTTTGGAGTAGTTCACAAATCCCATCGTAGGGAAACCTCCCTGGGCTCTTGAAGCCCCCACACCCTTCAGGAAGAGGCCATCATGGACAAAAACTCTAGCCTGAGGCTTGTCTCATAATTGACATGACCTCAGTGCAGGAGATCTCGATTCAGCCTCTGCAGAGTGGGCCTGCCGTGCCCTCGGTGCCAAACCTCACGCTAGCTTGTGTTTTCGGAGTTCCTTCCTCACACTCCTGGCAAACAAGCCCTCCAGACTAGGAACTCCAGAACCACAACGCAGTCCAGTGCCTTCCCACCGGAAGAAAAACGTTTCCCTGTTGGGCTCTCCAGAAACTCCAGATGAGGATCAACCTGCTTGGGCCTCGACGGTAACCGAACTGGATAGGCTGCTCTGGGCACTAATGCTCTGTCTGACTCAGCCTGAAGCCAGACATCCAGACAGACAAGGAGACAGCTGGCCGCACACCCAGCAGTTCAGACATGCCATGGTCTTATGCTGTCATCTCTTCCTAACCTTGGTTTTCAGATATCTGAACCTAGACGTTATATCAATTCCCCACGCAGATGGGTATCTGAAAAACAAATCAGAACTCCTCCTTCCCCACAGCTGTAAATCTTGCTCTTGGCATGGAGTCACACCTTCAGGGTGGGAGAAACCTTCATGGCCCCTGATGCCACGCCCAAACTTGAGTGCCGCCTTGGGCACAAATTCACACTGTGACGCTCAGCATGAGCCCCATGTCAACGAAAGGCCTGTCAGGGCCTGGACCAAGAGCACGCATATGGGGCTTGCCATGCCCCAATGCACCCAATCCTCACCAGTGTTTGAGTTTTCCAGTCGCCTCGCCCGTACCTGGGGATCTGCTTTGGAATCCCTTGCTTGGAGAGACACATGAGCCAGACAACAGGACTCCACCCTTCCCACAAAATGACCCCAAACTCTTGGGAGCTGGGACAAATCCGCAGAGAGGAAGACTCGTCCATGGGCCCTGTGGGCACCCCTACATTCCAAGGCTACCCTGGACACAACATCAAGAGACAAAAGCCTTAAAGAACGCCTCCCACTCGCCCTTGTTTCAGAAGCTGAGGAGCTCCCTCTCGGTCTGTACATCCGGCCTGCCATACCCTCGGCGCCACTCATAAGCTGAGTTTGTGTTTTCAGACTTTTGTGCCCACAGCTTGGACCCACACAACCTCCAGGCTAGGGCCTCTGGAGCCACACCGAAAGATTGTGCCTCCCCTCTCCAAGGAAAGTGTGCCCAATCTATTGACCACAACCCTACAGGTTAGGAAAAAGCTCCAAGGCCCCTGAGATCATCCCGATAGTGTAGGCCGCCCTGGACTAAGAGGGGCACTCTGACACCAGTGGAGCATCTATCTCCACTTAGACTCTCAGACAGTGTAACCAGAGACTGAAGATTGAAATGGACAGGCCTCTAGGCCCTAATCTGAACCTTAGCTTTGGTTTCCATGTATCTGTCCTCAGAAGACTGGTTTCTTAGACCATCATATGGGGCTTTTCTGAGGCACCAGACCAAACCTCTCTCGTCTCCACATGGAGAGCTTTCTTACTGGAGCTGTATCAAACCCTTCAGGTATGAGAGTTCCGCCGGGCCACTGAACAACCAGCACATTCCAAGGTCTCCATGGACACAAACCCACATTATGACACATCCTCAGGAGAGGCCATTTCAACTCATCCCCCTGGGTAGCGTGCCCCAGAGCCAGCAGATCAAACATATCTTGTCGCTAATGGCCAATGGGAATGCGAGGCATGCTGTACAGGGATCCATCCTTCGAACCCTGCTCTCCAGTCCTTCCGAGTGGTATGTCCTGGAGCCATCCAACAGGACTCGACGGTCCCGCAGAAGGAAACCTTGTGGTTTGGGGCAACCTCCAAACTCAGCGTGGGAAAACTTCCTTGGCCTCATGAGGCCCCCGCTTTATGAAGGTGCCATCATGGACACAAACTCCAGCCTCAGCCAATGTCTGATCCTCGGCCTGACTTCAGATGCAGGAGATTTCGATTCAGCCTCTGCAGAGTGGACCTGCTCTGCCCTTGGCTCCAATCCTCACCCTAGCTTGTGTTTTCAGACTTCCGTCCTCACACTCCTGGCCCACAAACCCTCCCTACTGGGAATTCTGGGGCCACCATGAAGCACTCTGCCTGCCTCCCAGGAGAAAAAAACAGTGTCTATGGTGCTGCCCAGAAACCCCAAATGAGCATCAAACTGCGTGGCCCTTGGCAACACCCCAATTGCATAGGCTACCTTAAACACTGATGGTCTGTCGCACATAGCCTGAGCCCAGACCTTCCAACAGAAACCGACACAGCTGGCTGCACACCCAGCACATAGGACCCGCCACTGCCTTAGGCCACCATCTATTCCGAACCTGGGTTGGGAACCGGGAGCCCCATGTCTCCAATACCTGCACAGGGGGGAACCTGATGCACAAGTCAGAACCCCTCTTCCCCATGTCAGGAAACCTTGCTGCTGGCAGTGAGTCAACCCTTAATTGTAGGAGAAAACCCATGGCCCATGAGGCCACGCCCATGCGAGAGGGCCACCTTGGGCACAAAAACAGACTGTGACCCTCAGCATGAGTATTGTATTCAAGTAACACCTCTCAGTGACTGGACCAAGAGCCCGCATATGTGGCCTGCCATGCCCTTAGGCACCCAGGCCTAACTAGATGGCGGGTATTCCAGCTGTCAGTACCCACTGTTTTGCTCTAAAATCCCTCTACTGGGGGGACAACTGTGGCAGAAAACTGTACCCTTCCCTTCCCTCAGAATGAACTCAAACACTTGGGAGCTTGGACAATACCCAGAGAGGAAGGCTATTCCTTGACCCCTGAAGCAACCCCTACCCTGATCGGCCATTGTGAACGAACACCCAGAGACAAAAGCCTGAGCGACTGCCTCCCACTTGCCCTCCTTTGATATCCAGAGGATCTCCCCTCACGGACTGGAGATCAGGCCTGCCATTACCTTGGCCCCTACCTGAGCCAAGGTTCTTTTTTCAGACACCTGTCCCCACAACCCTGGCAAACACAGCCTCTAGGCTGGGTCCTCCTGAGCCATACCACAGGACCATGCCTGCTCTCTCCTGGGAAACTGTGCCTTTTCCTTTGGCCACACACCTCCAGAATATGAGAAACCTCAAGGCCCCCGAGGACATCCCACTACTGTAAGCCTCCCTGGACACTCAGGGGCATTCTGACACAAGCTGAGCAGCTACCTCCACGAAGGCATGCACACAGATGTCCACAGAGACAGAAGGTTGAGCTGGACAGGCCCTTAGGCCCTAATCTCAACTCTAGCTTGGGTTTCCATGTGTCACTCCTCAGAGGCTTTGTTTTGAAGAACAGGATATGGGGCTTTCCTGTGGAACTGAACAGAACACCTCTCATCTCTACATGGGAAGCTTCCTTTGTGGAGCTGTGTCAAACACCTCAGGTTGGAGAAACCTGCAGAGTCCCTGAGCCATCTCTAAATTCCAAGGTCTCCCAGGTCACCAACACACAGTAGGACTCATCTTCAGGAGAGTCCATTTCAACTCACCCCTCTGAGTAGCTCACCCAAGAGCCTGCAGATTGAGCCTGCCTTCTCCTGACTAAAGAGTGGGAATATGAAGTGGCATTCCCAGGCATCCATGCTTAGACACCTGCTCTCGAGTCTTTCCGTATGGGGCATCCTGGAACCATCCAATAGGACTCAACTGTCGTGCAGAAGGAAACCTTGAGGTTTGGAGTAGTTCACAAATCCCATCGTAGGGAAACCTCCCTGGGCTCTTGAAGCCCCCACACCCTTCAGGAAGAGGCCATCATGGACAAAAACTCTAGCCTGAGGCTTGTCTCATAATTGACATGACCTCAGTGCAGGAGATCTCGATTCAGCCTCTGCAGAGTGGGCCTGCCGTGCCCTCGGTGCCAAACCTCACGCTAGCTTGTGTTTTCGGAGTTCCTTCCTCACACTCCTGGCAAACAAGCCCTCCAGACTAGGAACTCCAGAACCACAACGCAGTCCAGTGCCTTCCCACCGGAAGAAAAACGTTTCCCTGTTGGGCTCTCCAGAAACTCCAGATGAGGATCAACCTGCTTGGGCCTCGACGGTAACCGAACTGGATAGGCTGCTCTGGGCACTAATGCTCTGTCTGACTCAGCCTGAAGCCAGACATCCAGACAGACAAGGAGACAGCTGGCCGCACACCCAGCAGTTCAGACATGCCATGGTCTTATGCTGTCATCTCTTCCTAACCTTGGTTTTCAGATATCTGAACCTAGACGTTATATCAATTCCCCACGCAGTTGGGTATCTGAAAAACAAATCAGAACTCCTCCTTCCCCACAGCTGTAAATCTTGCTCTTGGCATGGAGTCACACCTTCAGGGTGGGAGAAACCTTCATGGCCCCTGATGCCACGCCCAAACTTGAGTGCCGCCTTGGGCACAAATTCACACTGTGACGCTCAGCATGAGCACCATGTCAACGAAAGGCCTGTCAGGGCCTGGACCAAGAGCACGCATATGGGGCTTGCCATGCCCCAATGCACCCAATCCTCACCAGTGTTTGAGTTTTCCAGTCGCCTCGCCCGTACCTGGGGATCTGCTTTGGAATCCCTTGCTTGGAGAGACACATGAGCCAGACAACAGGACTCCACCCTTCCCACAAAATGACCCCAAACTCTTGGGAGCTGGGACAAATCCGCAGAGAGGAAGACTCGTCCATGGGCCCTGTGGGCACCCCTACATTCCACGGCTACCCTGGACACAACATCAAGAGACAAAAGCCTTAAAGAACGCCTCCCACTCGCCCTTGTTTCAGAAGCCGAGGAGCTCCCTCTCGGTCTGTACATCCGGCCTGCCATACCCTCGGCGCCACTCATAAGCTGAGTTTGTGTTTTCAGACTTTTGTGCCCACAGCTTGGACCCACACAACCTCCAGGCTAGGGCCTCTGGAGCCACACCGAAAGATTGTGCCTCCCCTCTCCAAGGAAAGTGTGCCCAACCTATTGACCACAACCCTACAGGTTAGGAAAAAGCTCCAAGGCCCCTGAGATCATCCCGATAGTGTAGGCCGCCCTGGACTAAGAGGGGCACTCTGACACCAGTGGAGCATCTATCTCCACTTAGACTCTCAGACAGTGTAACCAGAGACTGAAGATTGAAATGGACAGGCGTCTAGGCCCTAATCTGAACCTTAGCTTTGGTTTCCATGTATCTGTCCTCAGAAGACTGGTTTCTTAGACCATCATATGGGGCTTTTCTGAGGCACCAGACCAAACCTCTCTCGTCTCCACATGGAGAGCTTTCTTACTGGAGCTGTATCAAACCCTTCAGGTATGAGAGTTCCGCCGGGCCACTGAACAACCAGCACATTCCAAGGTCTCCATGGACACAAACCCACATTATGACACATCCTCAGGAGAGGCCATTTCAACTCATCCCCCTGGGTAGCGTGCCCCAGAGCCAGCAGATCAAACATATCTTGTCGCTAATGGCCAATGGGAATGCGAGGCATGCTGTACAGGGATCCATCCTTCGAACCCTGCTCTCCAGTCCTTCCGAGTGGTATGTCCTGGAGCCATCCAACAGGACTCGACGGTCCCGCAGAAGGAAACCTTGTGGTTTGGGGCAACCTCCAAACTCAGCGTGGGAAAACTTCCTTGGCCTCATGAGGCCCCCGCTTTATGAAGGTGCCATCATGGACACAAACTCCAGCCTCAGCCAATGTCTGATCCTCGGCCTGACTTCAGATGCAGGAGATTTCGATTCAGCCTCTGCAGAGTGGACCTGCTCTGCCCTTGGCTCCAATCCTCACCCTAGCTTGTGTTTTCAGACTTCCGTCCTCACACTCCTGGCCCACAAACCCTCCCTACTGGGAATTCTGGGGCCACCATGAAGCACTCTGCCTGCCTCCCAGGAGAAAAAAACAGTGTCTATGGTGCTGCCCAGAAACCCCAAATGAGCATCAAACTGCGTGGCCCTTGGCAACACCCCAATTGCATAGGCTACCTTAAACACTGATGGTCTGTCGCACATAGCCTGAGCCCAGACCTTCCAACAGAAACCGACACAGCTGGCTGCACACCCAGCACATAGGACCCGCCACTGCCTTAGGCCACCATCTATTCCGAACCTGGGTTGGGAACCGGGAGCCCCATGTCTCCAATACCTGCACAGGGGGGAACCTGATGCACAAGTCAGAACCCCTCTTCCCCATGTCAGGAAACCTTGCTGCTGGCAGTGAGTCAACCCTTAATTGTAGGAGAAAACCCATGGCCCATGAGGCCACGCCCATGCGAGAGGGCCACCTTGGGCACAAAAACAGACTGTGACCCTCAGCATGAGTATTGTATTCAAGTAACACCTCTCAGTGACTGGACCAAGAGCCCGCATATGTGGCCTGCCATGCCCTTAGGCACCCAGGCCTAACTAGATGGCGGGTATTCCAGCTGTCAGTACCCACTGTTTTGCTCTAAAATCCCTCTACTGGGGGGACAACTGTGGCAGAAAACTGTACCCTTCCCTTCCCTCAGAATGAACTCAAACACTTGGGAGCTTGGACAATACCCAGAGAGGAAGGCTATTCCTTGACCCCTGAAGCAACCCCTACCCTGATCGGCCATTGTGAACGAACACCCAGAGACAAAAGCCTGAGCGACTGCCTCCCACTTGCCCTCCTTTGATATCCAGAGGATCTCCCCTCACGGACTGGAGATCAGGCCTGCCATTACCTTGGCCCCTACCTGAGCCAAGGTTCTTTTTTCAGACACCTGTCCCCACAACCCTGGCAAACACAGCCTCTAGGCTGGGTCCTCCTGAGCCATACCACAGGACCATGCCTGCTCTCTCCTGGGAAACTGTGCCTTTTCCTTTGGCCACACACCTCCAGAATATGAGAAACCTCAAGGCCCCCGAGGACATCCCACTACTGTAAGCCTCCCTGGACACTCAGGGGCATTCTGACACAAGCTGAGCAGCTACCTCCACGAAGGCATGCACACAGATGTCCACAGAGACAGAAGGTTGAGCTGGACAGGCCCTTAGGCCCTAATCTCAACTCTAGCTTGGGTTTCCATGTGTCACTCCTCAGAGGCTTTGTTTTGAAGAACAGGATATGGGGCTTTCCTGTGGAACTGAACAGAACACCTCTCATCTCTACATGGGAAGCTTCCTTTGTGGAGCTGTGTCAAACACCTCAGGTTGGAGAAACCTGCAGAGTCCCTGAGCCATCTCTAAATTCCAAGGTCTCCCAGGTCACCAACACACAGTAGGACTCATCTTCAGGAGAGTCCATTTCAACTCACCCCTCTGAGTAGCTCACCCAAGAGCCTGCAGATTGAGCCTGCCTTCTCCTGACTAAAGAGTGGGAATATGAAGTGGCATTCCCAGGCATCCATGCTTAGACACCTGCTCTCGAGTCTTTCCGTATGGGGCATCCTGGAACCATCCAATAGGACTCAACTGTCGTGCAGAAGGAAACCTTGAGGTTTGGAGTAGTTCACAAATCCCATCGTAGGGAAACCTCCCTGGGCTCTTGAAGCCCCCACACCCTTCATGAAGAGGCCATCATGGACAAAAACTCTAGCCTGAGGCTTGTCTCATAATTGACATGACCTCAGTGCAGGAGATCTCGATTCAGCCTCTGCAGAGTGGGCCTGCCGTGCCCTCGGTGCCAAACCTCACGCTAGCTTGTGTTTTCGGAGTTCCTTCCTCACACTCCTGGCAAACAAGCCCTCCAGACTAGGAACTCCAGAACCACAACGCAGTCCAGTGCCTTCCCACCGGAAGAAAAACGTTTCCCTGTTGGGCTCTCCAGAAACTCCAGATGAGGATCAACCTGCTTGGGCCTCGACGGTAACCGAACTGGATAGGCTGCTCTGGGCACTAATGCTCTGTCTGACTCAGCCTGAAGCCAGACATCCAGACAGACAAGGAGACAGCTGGCCGCACACCCAGCAGTTCAGACATGCCATGGTCTTATGCTGTCATCTCTTGCTAACCTTGGTTTTCAGATATCTGAACCTAGACGTTATATCAATTCCCCACGCAGTTGGGTATCTGAAAAACAAATCAGAACTCCTCCTTCCCCACAGCTGTAAATCTTGCTCTTGGCATGGAGTCACACCTTCAGGGTGGGAGAAACCTTCATGGCCCCTGATGCCACGCCCAAACTTGAGTGCCGCCTTGGGCACAAATTCACACTGTGACGCTCAGCATGAGCCCCATGTCAACGAAAGGCCTGTCAGGGCCTGGACCAAGAGCACGCATATGGGGCTTGCCATGCCCCAATGCACCCAATCCTCACCAGTGTTTGAGTTTTCCAGTCGCCTCGCCCGTACCTGGGGATCTGCTTTGGAATCCCTTGCTTGGAGAGACACATGAGCCAGACAACAGGACTCCACCCTTCCCACAAAATGACCCCAAACTCTTGGGAGCTGGGACAAATCCGCAGAGAGGAAGACTCGTCCATGGGCCCTGTGGGCACCCCTACATTCCAAGGCTACCCTGGACACAACATCAAGAGACAAAAGCCTTAAAGAACGCCTCCCACTCGCCCTTGTTTCAGAAGCCGAGGAGCTCCCTCTCGGTCTGTACATCCGGCCTGCCATACCCTCGGCGCCACTCATAAGCTGAGTTTGTGTTTTCAGACTTTTGTGCCCACAGCTTGGACCCACACAACCTCCAGGCTAGGGCCTCTGGAGCCACACCGAAAGATTGTGCCTCCCCTCTCCAGGGAAAGTGTGCCCAACCTATTGACCACAACCCTACAGGTTAGGAAAAAGCTCCAAGGCCCCTGAGATCATCCCGATAGTGTAGGCCGCCCTGGACTAAGAGGGGCACTCTGACACCAGTGGAGCATCTATCTCCACTTAGACTCTCAGACAGTGTAACCAGAGACTGAAGATTGAAATGGACAGGCCTCTAGGCCCTAATCTGAACCTTAGCTTTGGTTTCCATGTATCTGTCCTCAGAAGACTGGTTTCTTAGACCATCATATGGGGCTTTTCTGAGGCACCAGACCAAACCTCTCTCGTCTCCACATGGAGAGCTTTCTTACTGGAGCTGTATCAAACCCTTCAGGTATGAGAGTTCCGCCGGGCCACTGAACAACCAGCACATTCCAAGGTCTCCATGGACACAAACCCACATTATGACACATCCTCAGGAGAGGCCATTTCAACTCATCCCCCTGGGTAGCGTGCCCCAGAGCCAGCAGATCAAACATATCTTGTCGCTAATGGCCAATGGGAATGCGAGGCATGCTGTACAGGGATCCATCCTTCGAACCCTGCTCTCCAGTCCTTCCGAGTGGTATGTCCTGGAGCCATCCAACAGGACTCGACGGTCCCGCAGAAGGAAACCTTGTGGTTTGGGGCAACCTCCAAACTCAGCGTGGGAAAACTTCCTTGGCCTCATGAGGCCCCCGCTTTATGAAGGTGCCATCATGGACACAAACTCCAGCCTCAGCCAATGTCTGATCCTCGGCCTGACTTCAGATGCAGGAGATTTCGATTCAGCCTCTGCAGAGTGGACCTGCTCTGCCCTTGGCTCCAATCCTCACCCTAGCTTGTGTTTTCAGACTTCCGTCCTCACACTCCTGGCCCACAAACCCTCCCTACTGGGAATTCTGGGGCCACCATGAAGCACTCTGCCTGCCTCCCAGGAGAAAAAAACAGTGTCTATGGTGCTGCCCAGAAACCCCAAATGAGCATCAAACTGCGTGGCCCTTGGCAACACCCCAATTGCATAGGCTACCTTAAACACTGATGGTCTGTCGCACATAGCCTGAGCCCAGACCTTCCAACAGAAACCGACACAGCTGGCTGCACACCCAGCACATAGGACCCGCCACTGCCTTAGGCCACCATCTATTCCGAACCTGGGTTGGGAACCGGGACCTTATCTCCAATACCTGCACAGGGGGGAACCTGATGCACAAGTCAGAACCCCTCTTCCCCATGTCAGGAAACCTTGCTGCTGGCAGTGAGTCAACCCTTAATTGTAGGAGAAAACCCATGGCCCATGAGGCCACGCCCATGCGAGAGGGCCACCTTGGGCACAAAAACAGACTGTGACCCTCAGCATGAGTATTGTATTCAAGTAACACCTCTCAGTGACTGGACCAAGAGCCCGCATATGTGGCCTGCCATGCCCTTAGGCACCCAGGCCTAACTAGATGGCGGGTATTCCAGCTGTCAGTACCCACTGTTTTGCTCTAAAATCCCTCTACTGGGGGGACAACTGTGGCAGAAAACTGTACCCTTCCCTTCCCTCAGAATGAACTCAAACACTTGGGAGCTTGGACAATACCCAGAGAGGAAGGCTATTCCTTGACCCCTGAAGCAACCCCTACCCTGATCGGCCATTGTGAACGAACACCCAGAGACAAAAGCCTGAGCGACTGCCTCCCACTTGCCCTCCTTTGATATCCAGAGGATCTCCCCTCACGGACTGGAGATCAGGCCTGCCATTACCTTGGCCCCTACCTGAGCCAAGGTTCTTTTTTCAGACACCTGTCCCCACAACCCTGGCAAACACAGCCTCTAGGCTGGGTCCTCCTGAGCCATACCACAGGACCATGCCTGCTCTCTCCTGGGAAACTGTGCCTTTTCCTTTGGCCACACACCTCCAGAATATGAGAAACCTCAAGGCCCCCGAGGACATCCCACTACTGTAAGCCTCCCTGGACACTCAGGGGCATTCTGACACAAGCTGAGCAGCTACCTCCACGAAGGCATGCACACAGATGTCCACAGAGACAGAAGGTTGAGCTGGACAGGCCCTTAGGCCCTAATCTCAACTCTAGCTTGGGTTTCCATGTGTCACTCCTCAGAGGCTTTGTTTTGAAGAACAGGATATGGGGCTTTCCTGTGGAACTGAACAGAACACCTCTCATCTCTACATGGGAAGCTTCCTTTGTGGAGCTGTGTCAAACACCTCAGGTTGGAGAAACCTGCAGAGTCCCTGAGCCATCTCTAAATTCCAAGGTCTCCCAGGTCACCAACACACAGTAGGACTCATCTTCAGGAGAGTCCATTTCAACTCACCCCTCTGAGTAGCTCACCCAAGAGCCTGCAGATTGAGCCTGCCTTCTCCTGACTAAAGAGTGGGAATATGAAGTGGCATTCCCAGGCATCCATGCTTAGACACCTGCTCTCGAGTCTTTCCGTATGGGGCATCCTGGAACCATCCAATAGGACTCAACTGTCGTGCAGAAGGAAACCTTGAGGTTTGGAGTAGTTCACAAATCCCATCGTAGGGAAACCTCCCTGGGCTCTTGAAGCCCCCACACCCTTCAGGAAGAGGCCATCATGGACAAAAACTCTAGCCTGAGGCTTGTCTCATAATTGACATGACCTCAGTGCAGGAGATCTCGATTCAGCCTCTGCAGAGTGGGCCTGCCGTGCCCTCGGTGCCAAACCTCACGCTAGCTTGTGTTTTCGGAGTTCCTTCCTCACACTCCTGGCAAACAAGCCCTCCAGACTAGGAACTCCAGAACCACAACGCAGTCCAGTGCCTTCCCACCGGAAGAAAAACGTTTCCCTGTTGGGCTCTCCAGAAACTCCAGATGAGGATCAACCTGCTTGGGCCTCGACGGTAACCGAACTGGATAGGCTGCTCTGGGCACTAATGCTCTGTCTGACTCAGCCTGAAGCCAGACATCCAGACAGACAAGGAGACAGCTGGCCGCACACCCAGCAGTTCAGACATGCCATGGTCTTATGCTGTCATCTCTTCCTAACCTTGGTTTTCAGATATCTGAACCTAGACGTTATATCAATTCCCCACGCAGTTGGGTATCTGAAAAACAAATCAGAACTCCTCCTTCCCCACAGCTGTAAATCTTGCTCTTGGCATGGAGTCACACCTTCAGGGTGGGAGAAACCTTCATGGCCCCTGATGCCACGCCCAAACTTGAGTGCCGCCTTGGGCACAAATTCACACTGTGACGCTCAGCATGAGCCCCATGTCAACGAAAGGCCTGTCAGGGCCTGGACCAAGAGCACGCATATGGGGCTTGCCATGCCCCAATGCACCCAATCCTCACCAGTGTTTGAGTTTTCCAGTCGCCTCGCCCGTACCTGGGGATCTGCTTTGGAATCCCTTGCTTGGAGAGACACATGAGCCAGACAACAGGACTCCACCCTTCCCACAAAATGACCCCAAACTCTTGGGAGCTGGGACAAATCCGCAGAGAGGAAGACTCGTCCATGGGCCCTGTGGGCACCCCTACATTCCACGGCTACCCTGGACACAACATCAAGAGACAAAAGCCTTAAAGAACGCCTCCCACTCGCCCTTGTTTCAGAAGCCGAGGAGCTCCCTCTCGGTCTGTACATCCGGCCTGCCATACCCTCGGCGCCACTCATAAGCTGAGTTTGTGTTTTCAGACTTTTGTGCCCACAGCTTGGACCCACACAACCTCCAGGCTAGGGCCTCTGGAGCCACACCGAAAGATTGTGCCTCCCCTCTCCAAGGAAAGTGTGCCCAACCTATTGACCACAACCCTACAGGTTAGGAAAAAGCTCCAAGGCCCCTGAGATCATCCCGATAGTGTAGGCCGCCCTAGACTAAGAGGGGCACTCTGACACCAGTGGAGCATCTATCTCCACTTAGACTCTCAGACAGTGTAACCAGAGACTGAAGATTGAAATGGACAGGCCTCTAGGCCCTAATCTGAACCTTAGCTTTGGTTTCCATGTATCTGTCCTCAGAAGACTGGTTTCTTAGACCATCATATGGGGCTTTTCTGAGGCACCAGACCAAACCTCTCTCGTCTCCACATGGAGAGCTTTCTTACTGGAGCTGTATCAAACCCTTCAGGTATGAGAGTTCCGCCGGGCCACTGAACAACCAGCACATTCCAAGGTCTCCATGGACACAAACCCACATTATGACACATCCTCAGGAGAGGCCATTTCAACTCATCCCCCTGGGTAGCGTGCCCCAGAGCCAGCAGATCAAACATATCTTGTCGCTAATGGCCAATGGGAATGCGAGGCATGCTGTACAGGGATCCATCCTTCGAACCCTGCTCTCCAGTCCTTCCGAGTGGTATGTCCTGGAGCCATCCAACAGGACTCGACGGTCCCGCAGAAGGAAACCTTGTGGTTTGGGGCAACCTCCAAACTCAGCGTGGGAAAACTTCCTTGGCCTCATGAGGCCCCCGCTTTATGAAGGTGCCATCATGGACACAAACTCCAGCCTCAGCCAATGTCTGATCCTCGGCCTGACTTCAGATGCAGGAGATTTCGATTCAGCCTCTGCAGAGTGGACCTGCTCTGCCCTTGGCTCCAATCCTCACCCTAGCTTGTGTTTTCAGACTTCCGTCCTCACACTCCTGGCCCACAAACCCTCCCTACTGGGAATTCTGGGGCCACCATGAAGCACTCTGCCTGCCTCCCAGGAGAAAAAAACAGTGTCTATGGTGCTGCCCAGAAACCCCAAATGAGCATCAAACTGCGTGGCCCTTGGCAACACCCCAATTGCATAGGCTACCTTAAACACTGATGGTCTGTCGCACATAGCCTGAGCCCAGACCTTCCAACAGAAACCGACACAGCTGGCTGCACACCCAGCACATAGGACCCGCCACTGCCTTAGGCCACCATCTATTCCGAACCTGGGTTGGGAACCGGGAGCCCCATGTCTCCAATACCTGCACAGGGGGGAACCTGATGCACAAGTCAGAACCCCTCTTCCCCATGTCAGGAAACCTTGCTGCTGGCAGTGAGTCAACCCTTAATTGTAGGAGAAAACCCATGGCCCATGAGGCCACGCCCATGCGAGAGGGCCACCTTGGGCACAAAAACAGACTGTGACCCTCAGCATGAGTATTGTATTCAAGTAACACCTCTCAGTGACTGGACCAAGAGCCCGCATATGTGGCCTGCCATGCCCTTAGGCACCCAGGCCTAACTAGATGGCGGGTATTCCAGCTGTCAGTACCCACTGTTTTGCTCTAAAATCCCTCTACTGGGGGGACAACTGTGGCAGAAAACTGTACCCTTCCCTTCCCTCAGAATGAACTCAAACACTTGGGAGCTTGGACAATACCCAGAGAGGAAGGCTATTCCTTGACCCCTGAAGCAACCCCTACCCTGATCGGCCATTGTGAACGAACACCCAGAGACAAAAGCCTGAGCGACTGCCTCCCACTTGCCCTCCTTTGATATCCAGAGGATCTCCCCTCACGGACTGGAGATCAGGCCTGCCATTACCTTGGCCCCTACCTGAGCCAAGGTTCTTTTTTCAGACACCTGTCCCCACAACCCTGGCAAACACAGCCTCTAGGCTGGGTCCTCCTGAGCCATACCACAGGACCATGCCTGCTCTCTCCTGGGAAACTGTGCCTTTTCCTTTGGCCACACACCTCCAGAATATGAGAAACCTCAAGGCCCCCGAGGACATCCCACTACTGTAAGCCTCCCTGGACACTCAGGGGCATTCTGACACAAGCTGAGCAGCTACCTCCACGAAGGCATGCACACAGATGTCCACAGAGACAGAAGGTTGAGCTGGACAGGCCCTTAGGCCCTAATCTCAACTCTAGCTTGGGTTTCCATGTGTCACTCCTCAGAGGCTTTGTTTTGAAGAACAGGATATGGGGCTTTCCTGTGGAACTGAACAGAACACCTCTCATCTCTACATGGGAAGCTTCCTTTGTGGAGCTGTGTCAAACACCTCAGGTTGGAGAAACCTGCAGAGTCCCTGAGCCATCTCTAAATTCCAAGGTCTCCCAGGTCACCAACACACAGTAGGACTCATCTTCAGGAGAGTCCATTTCAACTCACCCCTCTGAGTAGCTCACCCAAGAGCCTGCAGATTGAGCCTGCCTTCTCCTGACTAAAGAGTGGGAATATGAAGTGGCATTCCCAGGCATCCATGCTTAGACACCTGCTCTCGAGTCTTTCCGTATGGGGCATCCTGGAACCATCCAATAGGACTCAACTGTCGTGCAGAAGGAAAGCTTGAGGTTTGGAGTAGTTCACAAATCCCATCGTAGGGAAACCTCCCTGGGCTCTTGAAGCCCCCACACCCTTCAGGAAGAGGCCATCATGGACAAAAACTCTAGCCTGAGGCTTGTCTCATAATTGACATGACCTCAGTGCAGGAGATCTCGATTCAGCCTCTGCAGAGTGGGCCTGCCGTGCCCTCGGTGCCAAACCTCACGCTAGCTTGTGTTTTCGGAGTTCCTTCCTCACACTCCTGGCAAACAAGCCCTCCAGACTAGGAACTCCAGAACCACAACGCAGTCCAGTGCCTTCCCACCGGAAGAAAAACGTTTCCCTGTTGGGCTCTCCAGAAACTCCAGATGAGGATCAACCTGCTTGGGCCTCGACGGTAACCGAACTGGATAGGCTGCTCTGGGCACTAATGCTCTGTCTGACTCAGCCTGAAGCCAGACATCCAGACAGACAAGGAGACAGCTGGCCGCACACCCAGCAGTTCAGACATGCCATGGTCTTATGCTGTCATCTCTTCCTAACCTTGGTTTTCAGATATCTGAACCTAGACGTTATATCAATTCCCCACGCAGTTGGGTATCTGAAAAACAAATCAGAACTCCTCCTTCCCCACAGCTGTAAATCTTGCTCTTGGCATGGAGTCACACCTTCAGGGTGGGAGAAACCTTCATGGCCCCTGATGCCACGCCCAAACTTGAGTGCCGCCTTGGGCACAAATTCACACTGTGACGCTCAGCATGAGCCCCATGTCAACGAAAGGCCTGTCAGGGCCTGGACCAAGAGCACGCATATGGGGCTTGCCATGCCCCAATGCACCCAATCCTCACCAGTGTTTGAGTTTTCCAGTCGCCTCGCCCGTACCTGGGGATCTGCTTTGGAATCCCTTGCTTGGAGAGACACATGAGCCAGACAACAGGACTCCACCCTTCCCACAAAATGACCCCAAACTCTTGGGAGCTGGGACAAATCCGCAGAGAGGAAGACTCGTCCATGGGCCCTGTGGGCACCCCTACATTCCACGGCTACCCTGGACACAACATCAAGAGACAAAAGCCTTAAAGAACGCCTCCCACTCGCCCTTGTTTCAGAAGCCGAGGAGCTCCCTCTCGGTCTGTACATCCGGCCTGCCATACCCTCGGCGCCACTCATAAGCTGAGTTTGTGTTTTCAGACTTTTGTGCCCACAGCTTGGACCCACACAACCTCCAGGCTAGGGCCTCTGGAGCCACACCGAAAGATTGTGCCTCCCCTCTCCAAGGAAAGTGTGCCCAACCTATTGACCACAACCCTACAGGTTAGGAAAAAGCTCCAAGGCCCCTGAGATCATCCCGATAGTGTAGGCCGCCCTAGACTAAGAGGGGCACTCTGACACCAGTGGAGCATCTATCTCCACTTAGACTCTCAGACAGTGTAACCAGAGACTGAAGATTGAAATGGACAGGCCTCTAGGCCCTAATCTGAACCTTAGCTTTGGTTTCCATGTATCTGTCCTCAGAAGACTGGTTTCTTAGACCATCATATGGGGCTTTTCTGAGGCACCAGACCAAACCTCTCTCGTCTCCACATGGAGAGCTTTCTTACTGGAGCTGTATCAAACCCTTCAGGTATGAGAGTTCCGCCGGGCCACTGAACAACCAGCACATTCCAAGGTCTCCATGGACACAAACCCACATTATGACACATCCTCAGGAGAGGCCATTTCAACTCATCCCCCTGGGTAGCGTGCCCCAGAGCCAGCAGATCAAACATATCTTGTCGCTAATGGCCAATGGGAATGCGAGGCATGCTGTACAGGGATCCATCCTTCGAACCCTGCTCTCCAGTCCTTCCGAGTGGTATGTCCTGGAGCCATCCAACAGGACTCGACGGTCCCGCAGAAGGAAACCTTGTGGTTTGGGGCAACCTCCAAACTCAGCGTGGGAAAACTTCCTTGGCCTCATGAGGCCCCCGCTTTATGAAGGTGCCATCATGGACACAAACTCCAGCCTCAGCCAATGTCTGATCCTCGGCCTGACTTCAGATGCAGGAGATTTCGATTCAGCCTCTGCAGAGTGGACCTGCTCTGCCCTTGGCTCCAATCCTCACCCTAGCTTGTGTTTTCAGACTTCCGTCCTCACACTCCTGGCCCACAAACCCTCCCTACTGGGAATTCTGGGGCCACCATGAAGCACTCTGCCTGCCTCCCAGGAGAAAAAAACAGTGTCTATGGTGCTGCCCAGAAACCCCAAATGAGCATCAAACTGCGTGGCCCTTGGCAACACCCCAATTGCATAGGCTACCTTAAACACTGATGGTCTGTCGCACATAGCCTGAGCCCAGACCTTCCAACAGAAACCGACACAGCTGGCTGCACACCCAGCACATAGGACCCGCCACTGCCTTAGGCCACCATCTATTCCGAACCTGGGTTGGGAACCGGGAGCCCCATGTCTCCAATACCTGCACAGGGGGGAACCTGATGCACAAGTCAGAACCCCTCTTCCCCATGTCAGGAAACCTTGCTGCTGGCAGTGAGTCAACCCTTAATTGTAGGAGAAAACCCATGGCCCATGAGGCCACGCCCATGCGAGAGGGCCACCTTGGGCACAAAAACAGACTGTGACCCTCAGCATGAGTATTGTATTCAAGTAACACCTCTCAGTGACTGGACCAAGAGCCCGCATATGTGGCCTGCCATGCCCTTAGGCACCCAGGCCTAACTAGATGGCGGGTATTCCAGCTGTCAGTACCCACTGTTTTGCTCTAAAATCCCTCTACTGGGGGGACAACTGTGGCAGAAAACTGTACCCTTCCCTTCCCTCAGAATGAACTCAAACACTTGGGAGCTTGGACAATACCCAGAGAGGAAGGCTATTCCTTGACCCCTGAAGCAACCCCTACCCTGATCGGCCATTGTGAACGAACACCCAGAGACAAAAGCCTGAGCGACTGCCTCCCACTTGCCCTCCTTTGATATCCAGAGGATCTCCCCTCACGGACTGGAGATCAGGCCTGCCATTACCTTGGCCCCTACCTGAGCCAAGGTTCTTTTTTCAGACACCTGTCCCCACAACCCTGGCAAACACAGCCTCTAGGCTGGGTCCTCCTGAGCCATACCACAGGACCATGCCTGCTCTCTCCTGGGAAACTGTGCCTTTTCCTTTGGCCACACACCTCCAGAATATGAGAAACCTCAAGGCCCCCGAGGACATCCCACTACTGTAAGCCTCCCTGGACACTCAGGGGCATTCTGACACAAGCTGAGCAGCTACCTCCACGAAGGCATGCACACAGATGTCCACAGAGACAGAAGGTTGAGCTGGACAGGCCCTTAGGCCCTAATCTCAACTCTAGCTTGGGTTTCCATGTGTCACTCCTCAGAGGCTTTGTTTTGAAGAACAGGATATGGGGCTTTCCTGTGGAACTGAACAGAACACCTCTCATCTCTACATGGGAAGCTTCCTTTGTGGAGCTGTGTCAAACACCTCAGGTTGGAGAAACCTGCAGAGTCCCTGAGCCATCTCTAAATTCCAAGGTCTCCCAGGTCACCAACACACAGTAGGACTCATCTTCAGGAGAGTCCATTTCAACTCACCCCTCTGAGTAGCTCACCCAAGAGCCTGCAGATTGAGCCTGCCTTCTCCTGACTAAAGAGTGGGAATATGAAGTGGCATTCCCAGGCATCCATGCTTAGACACCTGCTCTCGAGTCTTTCCGTATGGGGCATCCTGGAACCATCCAATAGGACTCAACTGTCGTGCAGAAGGAAAGCTTGAGGTTTGGAGTAGTTCACAAATCCCATCGTAGGGAAACCTCCCTGGGCTCTTGAAGCCCCCACACCCTTCAGGAAGAGGCCATCATGGACAAAAACTCTAGCCTGAGGCTTGTCTCATAATTGACATGACCTCAGTGCAGGAGATCTCGATTCAGCCTCTGCAGAGTGGGCCTGCCGTGCCCTCGGTGCCAAACCTCACGCTAGCTTGTGTTTTCGGAGTTCCTTCCTCACACTCCTGGCAAACAAGCCCTCCAGACTAGGAACTCCAGAACCACAACGCAGTCCAGTGCCTTCCCACCGGAAGAAAAACGTTTCCCTGTTGGGCTCTCCAGAAACTCCAGATGAGGATCAACCTGCTTGGGCCTCGACGGTAACCGAACTGGATAGGCTGCTCTGGGCACTAATGCTCTGTCTGACTCAGCCTGAAGCCAGACATCCAGACAGACAAGGAGACAGCTGGCCGCACACCCAGCAGTTCAGACATGCCATGGTCTTATGCTGTCATCTCTTCCTAACCTTGGTTTTCAGATATCTGAACCTAGACGTTATATCAATTCCCCACGCAGTTGGGTATCTGAAAAACAAATCAGAACTCCTCCTTCCCCACAGCTGTAAATCTTGCTCTTGGCATGGAGTCACACCTTCAGGGTGGGAGAAACCTTCATGGCCCCTGATGCCACGCCCAAACTTGAGTGCCGCCTTGGGCACAAATTCACACTGTGACGCTCAGCATGAGCCCCATGTCAACGAAAGGCC
This sequence comes from Mustela lutreola, assembly GCF_030435805.1. Classification (NCBI taxonomy): domain Eukaryota; kingdom Metazoa; phylum Chordata; class Mammalia; order Carnivora; family Mustelidae; genus Mustela; species Mustela lutreola. The sequence goes on from NC_081294.1 coordinate 171,694,684, forward strand.
TGTCAGGGCCTGGACCAAGAGCACGCATATGGGGCTTGCCATGCCCCAATGCACCCAATCCTCACCAGTGTTTGAGTTTTCCAGTCGCCTCGCCCGTACCTGGGGATCTGCTTTGGAATCCCTTGCTTGGAGAGACACATGAGCCAGACAACAGGACTCCACCCTTCCCACAAAATGACCCCAAACTCTTGGGAGCTGGGACAAATCCGCAGAGAGGAAGACTCGTCCATGGGCCCTGTGGGCACCCCTACATTCCACGGCTACCCTGGACACAACATCAAGAGACAAAAGCCTTAAAGAACGCCTCCCACTCGCCCTTGTTTCAGAAGCCGAGGAGCTCCCTCTCGGTCTGTACATCCGGCCTGCCATACCCTCGGCGCCACTCATAAGCTGAGTTTGTGTTTTCAGACTTTTGTGCCCACAGCTTGGACCCACACAACCTCCAGGCTAGGGCCTCTGGAGCCACACCGAAAGATTGTGCCTCCCCTCTCCAAGGAAAGTGTGCCCAACCTATTGACCACAACCCTACAGGTTAGGAAAAAGCTCCAAGGCCCCTGAGATCATCCCGATAGTGTAGGCCGCCCTAGACTAAGAGGGGCACTCTGACACCAGTGGAGCATCTATCTCCACTTAGACTCTCAGACAGTGTAACCAGAGACTGAAGATTGAAATGGACAGGCCTCTAGGCCCTAATCTGAACCTTAGCTTTGGTTTCCATGTATCTGTCCTCAGAAGACTGGTTTCTTAGACCATCATATGGGGCTTTTCTGAGGCACCAGACCAAACCTCTCTCGTCTCCACATGGAGAGCTTTCTTACTGGAGCTGTATCAAACCCTTCAGGTATGAGAGTTCCGCCGGGCCACTGAACAACCAGCACATTCCAAGGTCTCCATGGACACAAACCCACATTATGACACATCCTCAGGAGAGGCCATTTCAACTCATCCCCCTGGGTAGCGTGCCCCAGAGCCAGCAGATCAAACATATCTTGTCGCTAATGGCCAATGGGAATGCGAGGCATGCTGTACAGGGATCCATCCTTCGAACCCTGCTCTCCAGTCCTTCCGAGTGGTATGTCCTGGAGCCATCCAACAGGACTCGACGGTCCCGCAGAAGGAAACCTTGTGGTTTGGGGCAACCTCCAAACTCAGCGTGGGAAAACTTCCTTGGCCTCATGAGGCCCCCGCTTTATGAAGGTGCCATCATGGACACAAACTCCAGCCTCAGCCAATGTCTGATCCTCGGCCTGACTTCAGATGCAGGAGATTTCGATTCAGCCTCTGCAGAGTGGACCTGCTCTGCCCTTGGCTCCAATCCTCACCCTAGCTTGTGTTTTCAGACTTCCGTCCTCACACTCCTGGCCCACAAACCCTCCCTACTGGGAATTCTGGGGCCACCATGAAGCACTCTGCCTGCCTCCCAGGAGAAAAAAACAGTGTCTATGGTGCTGCCCAGAAACCCCAAATGAGCATCAAACTGCGTGGCCCTTGGCAACACCCCAATTGCATAGGCTACCTTAAACACTGATGGTCTGTCGCACATAGCCTGAGCCCAGACCTTCCAACAGAAACCGACACAGCTGGCTGCACACCCAGCACATAGGACCCGCCACTGCCTTAGGCCACCATCTATTCCGAACCTGGGTTGGGAACCGGGAGCCCCATGTCTCCAATACCTGCACAGGGGGGAACCTGATGCACAAGTCAGAACCCCTCTTCCCCATGTCAGGAAACCTTGCTGCTGGCAGTGAGTCAACCCTTAATTGTAGGAGAAAACCCATGGCCCATGAGGCCACGCCCATGCGAGAGGGCCACCTTGGGCACAAAAACAGACTGTGACCCTCAGCATGAGTATTGTATTCAAGTAACACCTCTCAGTGACTGGACCAAGAGCCCGCATATGTGGCCTGCCATGCCCTTAGGCACCCAGGCCTAACTAGATGGCGGGTATTCCAGCTGTCAGTACCCACTGTTTTGCTCTAAAATCCCTCTACTGGGGGGACAACTGTGGCAGAAAACTGTACCCTTCCCTTCCCTCAGAATGAACTCAAACACTTGGGAGCTTGGACAATACCCAGAGAGGAAGGCTATTCCTTGACCCCTGAAGCAACCCCTACCCTGATCGGCCATTGTGAACGAACACCCAGAGACAAAAGCCTGAGCGACTGCCTCCCACTTGCCCTCCTTTGATATCCAGAGGATCTCCCCTCACGGACTGGAGATCAGGCCTGCCATTACCTTGGCCCCTACCTGAGCCAAGGTTCTTTTTTCAGACACCTGTCCCCACAACCCTGGCAAACACAGCCTCTAGGCTGGGTCCTCCTGAGCCATACCACAGGACCATGCCTGCTCTCTCCTGGGAAACTGTGCCTTTTCCTTTGGCCACACACCTCCAGAATATGAGAAACCTCAAGGCCCCCGAGGACATCCCACTACTGTAAGCCTCCCTGGACACTCAGGGGCATTCTGACACAAGCTGAGCAGCTACCTCCACGAAGGCATGCACACAGATGTCCACAGAGACAGAAGGTTGAGCTGGACAGGCCCTTAGGCCCTAATCTCAACTCTAGCTTGGGTTTCCATGTGTCACTCCTCAGAGGCTTTGTTTTGAAGAACAGGATATGGGGCTTTCCTGTGGAACTGAACAGAACACCTCTCATCTCTACATGGGAAGCTTCCTTTGTGGAGCTGTGTCAAACACCTCAGGTTGGAGAAACCTGCAGAGTCCCTGAGCCATCTCTAAATTCCAAGGTCTCCCAGGTCACCAACACACAGTAGGACTCATCTTCAGGAGAGTCCATTTCAACTCACCCCTCTGAGTAGCTCACCCAAGAGCCTGCAGATTGAGCCTGCCTTCTCCTGACTAAAGAGTGGGAATATGAAGTGGCATTCCCAGGCATCCATGCTTAGACACCTGCTCTCGAGTCTTTCCGTATGGGGCATCCTGGAACCATCCAATAGGACTCAACTGTCGTGCAGAAGGAAACCTTGAGGTTTGGAGTAGTTCACAAATCCCATCGTAGGGAAACCTCCCTGGGCTCTTGAAGCCCCCACACCCTTCAGGAAGAGGCCATCATGGACAAAAACTCTAGCCTGAGGCTTGTCTCATAATTGACATGACCTCAGTGCAGGAGATCTCGATTCAGCCTCTGCAGAGTGGGCCTGCCGTGCCCTCGGTGCCAAACCTCACGCTAGCGTGTGTTTTCGGAGTTCCTTCCTCACACTCCTGGCAAACAAGCCCTCCAGACTAGGAACTCCAGAACCACAACGCAGTCCAGTGCCTTCCCACCGGAAGAAAAACGTTTCCCTGTTGGGCTCTCCAGAAACTCCAGATGAGGATCAACCTGCTTGGGCCTCGACGGTAACCGAACTGGATAGGCTGCTCTGGGCACTAATGCTCTGTCTGACTCAGCCTGAAGCCAGACATCCAGACAGACAAGGAGACAGCTGGCCGCACACCCAGCAGTTCAGACATGCCATGGTCTTATGCTGTCATCTCTTCCTAACCTTGGTTTTCAGATATCTGAACCTAGACGTTATATCAATTCCCCACGCAGTTGGGTATCTGAAAAACAAATCAGAACTCCTCCTTCCCCACAGCTGTAAATCTTGCTCTTGGCATGGAGTCACACCTTCAGGGTGGGAGAAACCTTCATGGCCCCTGATGCCACGCCCAAACTTGAGTGCCGCCTTGGGCACAAATTCACACTGTGACGCTCAGCATGAGCCCCATGTCAACGAAAGGCCTGTCAGGGCCTGGACCAAGAGCACGCATATGGGGCTTGCCATGCCCCAATGCACCCAATCCTCACCAGTGTTTGAGTTTTCCAGTCGCCTCGCCCGTACCTGGGGATCTGCTTTGGAATCCCTTGCTTGGAGAGACACATGAGCCAGACAACAGGACTCCACCCTTCCCACAAAATGACCCCAAACTCTTGGGAGCTGGGACAAATCCGCAGAGAGGAAGACTCGTCCATGGGCCCTGTGGGCACCCCTACATTCCACGGCTACCCTGGACACAACATCAAGAGACAAAAGCCTTAAAGAACGCCTCCCACTCGCCCTTGTTTCAGAAGCCGAGGAGCTCCCTCTCGGTCTGTACATCCGGCCTGCCATACCCTCGGCGCCACTCATAAGCTGAGTTTGTGTTTTCAGACTTTTGTGCCCACAGCTTGGACCCACACAACCTCCAGGCTAGGGCCTCTGGAGCCACACCGAAAGATTGTGCCTCCCCTCTCCAAGGAAAGTGTGCCCAATCTATTGACCACAACCCTACAGGTTAGGAAAAAGCTCCAAGGCCCCTGAGATCATCCCGATAGTGTAGGCCGCCCTGGACTAAGAGGGGCACTCTGACACCAGTGGAGCATCTATCTCCACTTAGACTCTCAGACAGTGTAACCAGAGACTGAAGATTGAAATGGACAGGCCTCTAGGCCCTAATCTGAACCTTAGCTTTGGTTTCCATGTATCTGTCCTCAGAAGACTGGTTTCTTAGACCATCATATGGGGCTTTTCTGAGGCACCAGACCAAACCTCTCTCGTCTCCACATGGAGAGCTTTCTTACTGGAGCTGTATCAAACCCTTCAGGTATGAGAGTTCCGCCGGGCCACTGAACAACCAGCACATTCCAAGGTCTCCATGGACACAAACCCACATTATGACACATCCTCAGGAGAGGCCATTTCAACTCATCCCCCTGGGTAGCGTGCCCCAGAGCCAGCAGATCAAACATATCTTGTCGCTAATGGCCAATGGGAATGCGAGGCATGCTGTACAGGGATCCATCCTTCGAACCCTGCTCTCCAGTCCTTCCGAGTGGTATGTCCTGGAGCCATCCAACAGGACTCGACGGTCCCGCAGAAGGAAACCTTGTGGTTTGGGGCAACCTCCAAACTCAGCGTGGGAAAACTTCCTTGGCCTCATGAGGCCCCCGCTTTATGAAGGTGCCATCATGGACACAAACTCCAGCCTCAGCCAATGTCTGATCCTCGGCCTGACTTCAGATGCAGGAGATTTCGATTCAGCCTCTGCAGAGTGGACCTGCTCTGCCCTTGGCTCCAATCCTCACCCTAGCTTGTGTTTTCAGACTTCCGTCCTCACACTCCTGGCCCACAAACCCTCCCTACTGGGAATTCTGGGGCCACCATGAAGCACTCTGCCTGCCTCCCAGGAGAAAAAAACAGTGTCTATGGTGCTGCCCAGAAACCCCAAATGAGCATCAAACTGCGTGGCCCTTGGCAACACCCCAATTGCATAGGCTACCTTAAACACTGATGGTCTGTCGCACATAGCCTGAGCCCAGACCTTCCAACAGAAACCGACACAGCTGGCTGCACACCCAGCACATAGGACCCGCCACTGCCTTAGGCCACCATCTATTCCGAACCTGGGTTGGGAACCGGGAGCCCCATGTCTCCAATACCTGCACAGGGGGGAACCTGATGCACAAGTCAGAACCCCTCTTCCCCATGTCAGGAAACCTTGCTGCTGGCAGTGAGTCAACCCTTAATTGTAGGAGAAAACCCATGGCCCATGAGGCCACGCCCATGCGAGAGGGCCACCTTGGGCACAAAAACAGACTGTGACCCTCAGCATGAGTATTGTATTCAAGTAACACCTCTCAGTGACTGGACCAAGAGCCCGCATATGTGGCCTGCCATGCCCTTAGGCACCCAGGCCTAACTAGATGGCGGGTATTCCAGCTGTCAGTACCCACTGTTTTGCTCTAAAATCCCTCTACTGGGGGGACAACTGTGGCAGAAAACTGTACCCTTCCCTTCCCTCAGAATGAACTCAAACACTTGGGAGCTTGGACAATACCCAGAGAGGAAGGCTATTCCTTGACCCCTGAAGCAACCCCTACCCTGATCGGCCATTGTGAACGAACACCCAGAGACAAAAGCCTGAGCGACTGCCTCCCACTTGCCCTCCTTTGATATCCAGAGGATCTCCCCTCACGGACTGGAGATCAGGCCTGCCATTACCTTGGCCCCTACCTGAGCCAAGGTTCTTTTTTCAGACACCTGTCCCCACAACCCTGGCAAACACAGCCTCTAGGCTGGGTCCTCCTGAGCCATACCACAGGACCATGCCTGCTCTCTCCTGGGAAACTGTGCCTTTTCCTTTGGCCACACACCTCCAGAATATGAGAAACCTCAAGGCCCCCGAGGACATCCCACTACTGTAAGCCTCCCTGGACACTCAGGGGCATTCTGACACAAGCTGAGCAGCTACCTCCACGAAGGCATGCACACAGATGTCCACAGAGACAGAAGGTTGAGCTGGACAGGCCCTTAGGCCCTAATCTCAACTCTAGCTTGGGTTTCCATGTGTCACTCCTCAGAGGCTTTGTTTTGAAGAACAGGATATGGGGCTTTCCTGTGGAACTGAACAGAACACCTCTCATCTCTACATGGGAAGCTTCCTTTGTGGAGCTGTGTCAAACACCTCAGGTTGGAGAAACCTGCAGAGTCCCTGAGCCATCTCTAAATTCCAAGGTCTCCCAGGTCACCAACACACAGTAGGACTCATCTTCAGGAGAGTCCATTTCAACTCACCCCTCTGAGTAGCTCACCCAAGAGCCTGCAGATTGAGCCTGCCTTCTCCTGACTAAAGAGTGGGAATATGAAGTGGCATTCCCAGGCATCCATGCTTAGACACCTGCTCTCGAGTCTTTCCGTATGGGGCATCCTGGAACCATCCAATAGGACTCAACTGTCGTGCAGAAGGAAACCTTGAGGTTTGGAGTAGTTCACAAATCCCATCGTAGGGAAACCTCCCTGGGCTCTTGAAGCCCCCACACCCTTCAGGAAGAGGCCATCATGGACAAAAACTCTAGCCTGAGGCTTGTCTCATAATTGACATGACCTCAGTGCAGGAGATCTCGATTCAGCCTCTGCAGAGTGGGCCTGCCGTGCCCTCGGTGCCAAACCTCACGCTAGCGTGTGTTTTCGGAGTTCCTTCCTCACACTCCTGGCAAACAAGCCCTCCAGACTAGGAACTCCAGAACCACAACGCAGTCCAGTGCCTTCCCACCGGAAGAAAAACGTTTCCCTGTTGGGCTCTCCAGAAACTCCAGATGAGGATCAACCTGCTTGGGCCTCGACGGTAACCGAACTGGATAGGCTGCTCTGGGCACTAATGCTCTGTCTGACTCAGCCTGAAGCCAGACATCCAGACAGACAAGGAGACAGCTGGCCGCACACCCAGCAGTTCAGACATGCCATGGTCTTATGCTGTCATCTCTTCCTAACCTTGGTTTTCAGATATCTGAACCTAGACGTTATATCAATTCCCCACGCAGTTGGGTATCTGAAAAACAAATCAGAACTCCTCCTTCCCCACAGCTGTAAATCTTGCTCTTGGCATGGAGTCACACCTTCAGGGTGGGAGAAACCTTCATGGCCCCTGATGCCACGCCCAAACTTGAGTGCCGCCTTGGGCACAAATTCACACTGTGACGCTCAGCATGAGCCCCATGTCAACGAAAGGCCTGTCAGGGCCTGGACCAAGAGCACGCATATGGGGCTTGCCATGCCCCAATGCACCCAATCCTCACCAGTGTTTGAGTTTTCCAGTCGCCTCGCCCGTACCTGGGGATCTGCTTTGGAATCCCTTGCTTGGAGAGACACATGAGCCAGACAACAGGACTCCACCCTTCCCACAAAATGACCCCAAACTCTTGGGAGCTGGGACAAATCCGCAGAGAGGAAGACTCGTCCATGGGCCCTGTGGGCACCCCTACATTCCACGGCTACCCTGGACACAACATCAAGAGACAAAAGCCTTAAAGAACGCCTCCCACTCGCCCTTGTTTCAGAAGCTGAGGAGCTCCCTCTCGGTCTGTACATCCGGCCTGCCATACCCTCGGCGCCACTCATAAGCTGAGTTTGTGTTTTCAGACTTTTGTGCCCACAGCTTGGACCCACACAACCTCCAGGCTAGGGCCTCTGGAGCCACACCGAAAGATTGTGCCTCCCCTCTCCAAGGAAAGTGTGCCCAATCTATTGACCACAACCCTACAGGTTAGGAAAAAGCTCCAAGGCCCCTGAGATCATCCCGATAGTGTAGGCCGCCCTGGACTAAGAGGGGCACTCTGACACCAGTGGAGCATCTATCTCCACTTAGACTCTCAGACAGTGTAACCAGAGACTGAAGATTGAAATGGACAGGCCTCTAGGCCCTAATCTGAACCTTAGCTTTGGTTTCCATGTATCTGTCCTCAGAAGACTGGTTTCTTAGACCATCATATGGGGCTTTTCTGAGGCACCAGACCAAACCTCTCTCGTCTCCACATGGAGAGCTTTCTTACTGGAGCTGTATCAAACCCTTCAGGTATGAGAGTTCCGCCGGGCCACTGAACAACCAGCACATTCCAAGGTCTCCATGGACACAAACCCACATTATGACACATCCTCAGAAGAGGCCATTTCAACTCATCCCCCTGGGTAGCGTGCCCCAGAGCCAGCAGATCAAACATATCTTGTCGCTAATGGCCAATGGGAATGCGAGGCATGCTGTACAGGGATCCATCCTTCGAACCCTGCTCTCCAGTCCTTCCGAGTGGTATGTCCTGGAGCCATCCAACAGGACTCGACGGTCCCGCAGAAGGAAACCTTGTGGTTTGGGGCAACCTCCAAACTCAGCGTGGGAAAACTTCCTTGGCCTCATGAGGCCCCCGCTTTATGAAGGTGCCATCATGGACACAAACTCCAGCCTCAGCCAATGTCTGATCCTCGGCCTGACTTCAGATGCAGGAGATTTCGATTCAGCCTCTGCAGAGTGGACCTGCTCTGCCCTTGGCTCCAATCCTCACCCTAGCTTGTGTTTTCAGACTTCCGTCCTCACACTCCTGGCCCACAAACCCTCCCTACTGGGAATTCTGGGGCCACCATGAAGCACTCTGCCTGCCTCCCAGGAGAAAAAAACAGTGTATATGGTGCTGCCCAGAAACCCCAAATGAGCATCAAACTGCGTGGCCCTTGGCAACACCCCAATTGCATAGGCTACCTTAAACACTGATGGTCTGTCGCACATAGCCTGAGCCCAGACCTTCCAACAGAAACCGACACAGCTGGCTGCACACCCAGCACATAGGACCCGCCACTGCCTTAGGCCACCATCTATTCCGAACCTGGGTTGGGAACCGGGAGCCCCATGTCTCCAATACCTGCACAGGGGGGAACCTGATGCACAAGTCAGAACCCCTCTTCCCCATGTCAGGAAACCTTGCTGCTGGCAGTGAGTCAACCCTTAATTGTAGGAGAAAACCCATGGCCCATGAGGCCACGCCCATGCGAGAGGGCCACCTTGGGCACAAAAACAGACTGTGACCCTCAGCATGAGTATTGTATTCAAGTAACACCTCTCAGTGACTGGACCAAGAGCCCGCATATGTGGCCTGCCATGCCCTTAGGCACCCAGGCCTAACTAGATGGCGGGTATTCCAGCTGTCAGTACCCACTGTTTTGCTCTAAAATCCCTCTACTGGGGGGACAACTGTGGCAGAAAACTGTACCCTTCCCTTCCCTCAGAATGAACTCAAACACTTGGGAGCTTGGACAATACCCAGAGAGGAAGGCTATTCCTTGACCCCTGAAGCAACCCCTACCCTGATCGGCCATTGTGAACGAACACCCAGAGACAAAAGCCTGAGCGACTGCCTCCCACTTGCCCTCCTTTGATATCCAGAGGATCTCCCCTCACGGACTGGAGATCAGGCCTGCCATTACCTTGGCCCCTACCTGAGCCAAGGTTCTTTTTTCAGACACCTGTCCCCACAACCCTGGCAAACACAGCCTCTAGGCTGGGTCCTCCTGAGCCATACCACAGGACCATGCCTGCTCTCTCCTGGGAAACTGTGCCTTTTCCTTTGGCCACACACCTCCAGAATATGAGAAACCTCAAGGCCCCCGAGGACATCCCACTACTGTAAGCCTCCCTGGACACTCAGGGGCATTCTGACACAAGCTGAGCAGCTACCTCCACGAAGGCATGCACACAGATGTCCACAGAGACAGAAGGTTGAGCTGGACAGGCCCTTAGGCCCTAATCTCAACTCTAGCTTGGGTTTCCATGTGTCACTCCTCAGAGGCTTTGTTTTGAAGAACAGGATATGGGGCTTTCCTGTGGAACTGAACAGAACACCTCTCATCTCTACATGGGAAGCTTCCTTTGTGGAGCTGTGTCAAACACCTCAGGTTGGAGAAACCTGCAGAGTCCCTGAGCCATCTCTAAATTCCAAGGTCTCCCAGGTCACCAACACACAGTAGGACTCATCTTCAGGAGAGTCCATTTCAACTCACCCCTCTGAGTAGCTCACCCAAGAGCCTGCAGATTGAGCCTGCCTTCTCCTGACTAAAGAGTGGGAATATGAAGTGGCATTCCCAGGCATCCATGCTTAGACACCTGCTCTCGAGTCTTTCCGTATGGGGCATCCTGGAACCATCCAATAGGACTCAACTGTCGTGCAGAAGGAAACCTTGAGGTTTGGAGTAGTTCACAAATCCCATCGTAGGGAAACCTCCCTGGGCTCTTGAAGCCCCCACACCCTTCAGGAAGAGGCCATCATGGACAAAAACTCTAGCCTGAGGCTTGTCTCATAATTGACATGACCTCAGTGCAGGAGATCTCGATTCAGCCTCTGCAGAGTGGGCCTGCCGTGCCCTCGGTGCCAAACCTCACGCTAGCGTGTGTTTCCGGAGTTCCTTCCTCACACTCCTGGCAAACAAGCCCTCCAGACTAGGAACTCCAGAACCACAACGCAGTCCAGTGCCTTCCCACCGGAAGAAAAACGTTTCCCTGTTGGGCTCTCCAGAAACTCCAGATGAGGATCAACCTGCTTGGGCCTCGACGGTAACCGAACTGGATAGGCTGCTCTGGGCACTAATGCTCTGTCTGACTCAGCCTGAAGCCAGACATCCAGACAGACAAGGAGACAGCTGGCCGCACACCCAGCAGTTCAGACATGCCATGGTCTTATGCTGTCATCTCTTCCTAACCTTGGTTTTCAGATATCTGAACCTAGACGTTATATCAATTCCCCACGCAGTTGGGTATCTGAAAAACAAATCAGAACTCCTCCTTCCCCACAGCTGTAAATCTTGCTCTTGGCATGGAGTCACACCTTCAGGGTGGGAGAAACCTTCATGGCCCCTGATGCCACGCCCAAACTTGAGTGCCGCCTTGGGCACAAATTCACACTGTGACGCTCAGCATGAGCCCCATGTCAACGAAAGGCCTGTCAGGGCCTGGACCAAGAGCACGCATATGGGGCTTGCCATGCCCCAATGCACCCAATCCTCACCAGTGTTTGAGTTTTCCAGTCGCCTCGCCCGTACCTGGGGATCTGCTTTGGAATCCCTTGCTTGGAGAGACACATGAGCCAGACAACAGGACTCCACCCTTCCCACAAAATGACCCCAAACTCTTGGGAGCTGGGACAAATCCGCAGAGAGGAAGACTCGTCCATGGGCCCTGTGGGCACCCCTACATTCCACGGCTACCCTGGACACAACATCAAGAGACAAAAGCCTTAAAGAACGCCTCCCACTCGCCCTTGTTTCAGAAGCCGAGGAGCTCCCTCTCGGTCTGTACATCCGGCCTGCCATACCCTCGGCGCCACTCATAAGCTGAGTTTGTGTTTTCAGACTTTTGTGCCCACAGCTTGGACCCACACAACCTCCAGGCTAGGGCCTCTGGAGCCACACCGAAAGATTGTGCCTCCCCTCTCCAAGGAAAGTGTGCCCAACCTATTGACCACAACCCTACAGGTTAGGAAAAAGCTCCAAGGCCCCTGAGATCATCCCGATAGTGTAGGCCGCCCTAGACTAAGAGGGGCACTCTGACACCAGTGGAGCATCTATCTCCACTTAGACTCTCAGACAGTGTAACCAGAGACTGAAGATTGAAATGGACAGGCCTCTAGGCCCTAATCTGAACCTTAGCTTTGGTTTCCATGTATCTGTCCTCAGAAGACTGGTTTCTTAGACCATCATATGGGGCTTTTCTGAGGCACCAGACCAAACCTCTCTCGTCTCCACATGGAGAGCTTTCTTACTGGAGCTGTATCAAACCCTTCAGGTATGAGAGTTCCGCCGGGCCACTGAACAACCAGCACATTCCAAGGTCTCCATGGACACAAACCCACATTATGACACATCCTCAGGAGAGGCCATTTCAACTCATCCCCCTGGGTAGCGTGCCCCAGAGCCAGCAGATCAAACATATCTTGTCACTAATGGCCAATGGGAATGCGAGGCATGCTGTACAGGGATCCATCCTTCGAACCCTGCTCTCCAGTCCTTCCGAGTGGTATGTCCTGGAGCCATCCAACAGGACTCGACGGTCCCGCAGAAGGAAACCTTGTGGTTTGGGGCAACCTCCAAACTCAGCGTGGGAAAACTTCCTTGGCCTCATGAGGCCCCCGCTTTATGAAGGTGCCATCATGGACACAAACTCCAGCCTCAGCCAATGTCTGATCCTCGGCCTGACTTCAGATGCAGGAGATTTCGATTCAGCCTCTGCAGAGTGGACCTGCTCTGCCCTTGGCTCCAATCCTCACCCTAGCTTGTGTTTTCAGACTTCCGTCCTCACACTCCTGGCCCACAAACCCTCCCTACTGGGAATTCTGGGGCCACCATGAAGCACTCTGCCTGCCTCCCAGGAGAAAAAACAGTGTCTATGGTGCTGCCCAGAAACCCCAAATGAGCATCAAACTGCGTGGCCCTTGGCAACACCCCAATTGCATAGGCTACCTTAAACACTGATGGTCTGTCGCACATAGCCTGAGCCCAGACCTTCCAACAGAAACCGACACAGCTGGCTGCACACCCAGCACATAGGACCCGCCACTGCCTTAGGCCACCATCTATTCCGAACCTGGGTTGGGAACCGGGACCTTATCTCCAATACCTGCACAGGGGGGAACCTGATGCACAAGTCAGAACCCCTCTTCCCCATGTCAGGAAACCTTGCTGCTGGCAGTGAGTCAACCCTTAATTGTAGGAGAAAACCCATGGCCCATGAGGCCACGCCCATGCGAGAGGGCCACCTTGGGCACAAAAACAGACTGTGACCCTCAGCATGAGTATTGTATTCAAGTAACACCTCTCAGTGACTGGACCAAGAGCCCGCATATGTGGCCTGCCATGCCCTTAGGCACCCAGGCCTAACTAGATGGCGGGTATTCCAGCTGTCAGTACCCACTGTTTTGCTCTAAAATCCCTCTACTGGGGGGACAACTGTGGCAGAAAACTGTACCCTTCCCTTCCCTCAGAATGAACTCAAACACTTGGGAGCTTGGACAATACCCAGAGAGGAAGGCTATTCCTTGACCCCTGAAGCAACCCCTACCCTGATCGGCCATTGTGAACGAACACCCAGAGACAAAAGCCTGAGCGACTGCCTCCCACTTGCCCTCCTTTGATATCCAGAGGATCTCCCCTCACGGACTGGAGATCAGGCCTGCCATTACCTTGGCCCCTACCTGAGCCAAGGTTCTTTTTTCAGACACCTGTCCCCACAACCCTGGCAAATACAGCCTCTAGGCTGGGTCCTCCTGAGCCATACCACAGGACCATGCCTGCTCTCTCCTGGGAAACTGTGCCTTTTCCTTTGGCCACACACCTCCAGATTATGAGAAACCTCAAGGCCCCCGAGGACATCCCACTACTGTAAGCCTCCCTGGACACTCAGGGGCATTCTGACACAAGCTGAGCAGCTACCTCCACGAAGGCATGCACACAGATGTCCACAGAGACAGAAGGTTGAGCTGGACAGGCCCTTAGGCCCTAATCTCAACTCTAGCATGGGTTTCCATGTGTCACTCCTCAGAGGCTTTGTTTTGAAGAACAGGATATGGGGCTTTCCTGTGGAACTGAACAGAACACCTCTCATCTCTACATGGGAAGCTTCCTTTGTGGAGCTGTGTCAAACACCTCAGGTTGGAGAAACCTGCAGAGTCCCTGAGCCATCTCTAAATTCCAAGGTCTCCCAGGTCACCAACACACAGTAGGACTCATCTTCAGGAGAGTCCATTTCAACTCACCCCTCTGAGTAGCTCACCCAAGAGCCTGCAGATTGAGCCTGCCTTCTCCTGACTAAAGAGTGGGAATATGAAGTGGCATTCCCAGGCATCCATGCTTAGACACCTGCTCTCGAGTCTTTCCGTATGGGGCATCCTGGAACCATCCAATAGGACTCAACTGTCGTGCAGAAGGAAACCTTGAGGTTTGGAGTAGTTCACAAATCCCATCGTAGGGAAACCTCCCTGGGCTCTTGAAGCCCCCACACCCTTCAGGAAGAGGCCATCATGGACAAAAACTCTAGCCTGAGGCTTGTCTCATAATTGACATGACCTCAGTGCAGGAGATCTCGATTCAGCCTCTGCAGAGTGGGCCTGCCGTGCCCTCGGTGCCAAACCTCACGCTAGCGTGTGTTTTCGGAGTTCCTTCCTCACACTCCTGGCAAACAAGCCCTCCAGACTAGGAACTCCAGAACCACAACGCAGTCCAGTGCCTTCCCACCGGAAGAAAAACGTTTCCCTGTTGGGCTCTCCAGAAACTCCAGATGAGGATCAACCTGCTTGGGCCTCGACGGTAACCGAACTGGATAGGCTGCTCTGGGCACTAATGCTCTGTCTGACTCAGCCTGAAGCCAGACATCCAGACAGACAAGGAGACAGCTGGCCGCACACCCAGCAGTTCAGACATGCCATGGTCTTATGCTGTCATCTCTTCCTAACCTTGGTTTTCAGATATCTGAACCTAGACGTTATATCAATTCCCCACGCAGTTGGGTATCTGAAAAACAAATCAGAACTCCTCCTTCCCCACAGCTGTAAATCTTGCTCTTGGCATGGAGTCACACCTTCAGGGTGGGAGAAACCTTCATGGCCCCTGATGCCACGCCCAAACTTGAGTGCCGCCTTGGGCACAAATTCACACTGTGACGCTCAGCATGAGCCCCATGTCAACGAAAGGCCTGTCAGGGCCTGGACCAAGAGCACGCATATGGGGCTTGCCATGCCCCAATGCACCCAATCCTCACCAGTGTTTGAGTTTTCCAGTCGCCTCGCCCGTACCTGGGGATCTGCTTTGGAATCCCTTGCTTGGAGAGACACATGAGCCAGACAACAGGACTCCACCCTTCCCACAAAATGACCCCAAACTCTTGGGAGCTGGGACAAATCCGCAGAGAGGAAGACTCGTCCATGGGCCCTGTGGGCACCCCTACATTCCACGGCTACCCTGGACACAACATCAAGAGACAAAAGCCTTAAAGAACGCCTCCCACTCGCCCTTGTTTCAGAAGCCAAGGAGCTCCCTCTCGGTCTGTACATCCGGCCTGCCATACCCTCGGCGCCACTCATAAGCTGAGTTTGTGTTTTCAGACTTTTGTGCCCACAGCTTGGACCCACACAACCTCCAGGCTAGGGCCTCTGGAGCCACACCGAAAGATTGTGCCTCCCCTCTCCAAGGAAAGTGTGCCCAACCTATTGACCACAACCCTACAGGTTAGGAAAAAGCTCCAAGGCCCCTGAGATCATCCCGATAGTGTAGGCCGCCCTAGACTAAGAGGGGCACTCTGACACCAGTGGAGCATCTATCTCCACTTAGACTCTCAGACAGTGTAACCAGAGACTGAAGATTGAAATGGACAGGCCTCTAGGCCCTAATCTGAACCTTAGCTTTGGTTTCCATGTATCTGTCCTCAGAAGACTGGTTTCTTAGACCATCATATGGGGCTTTTCTGAGGCACCAGACCAAACCTCTCTCGTCTCCACATGGAGAGCTTTCTTACTGGAGCTGTATCAAACCCTTCAGGTATGAGAGTTCCGCCGGGCCACTGAACAACCAGCACATTCCAAGGTCTCCATGGACACAAACCCACATTATGACACATCCTCAGGAGAGGCCATTTCAACTCATCCCCCTGGGTAGCGTGCCCCAGAGCCAGCAGATCAAACATATCTTGTCGCTAATGGCCAATGGGAATGCGAGGCATGCTGTACAGGGATCCATCCTTCGAACCCTGCTCTCCAGTCCTTCCGAGTGGTATGTCCTGGAGCCATCCAACAGGACTCGACGGTCCCGCAGAAGGAAACCTTGTGGTTTGGGGCAACCTCCAAACTCAGCGTGGGAAAACTTCCTTGGCCTCATGAGGCCCCCGCTTTATGAAGGTGCCATCATGGACACAAACTCCAGCCTCAGCCAATGTCTGATCCTCGGCCTGACTTCAGATGCAGGAGATTTCGATTCAGCCTCTGCAGAGTGGACCTGCTCTGCCCTTGGCTCCAATCCTCACCCTAGCTTGTGTTTTCAGACTTCCGTCCTCACACTCCTGGCCCACAAACCCTCCCTACTGGGAATTCTGGGGCCACCATGAAGCACTCTGCCTGCCTCCCAGGAGAAAAAAACAGTGTCTATGGTGCTGCCCAGAAACCCCAAATGAGCATCAAACTGCGTGGCCCTTGGCAACACCCCAATTGCATAGGCTACCTTAAACACTGATGGTCTGTCGCACATAGCCTGAGCCCAGACCTTCCAACAGAAACCGACACAGCTGGCTGCACACCCAGCACATAGGACCCGCCACTGCCTTAGGCCACCATCTATTCCGAACCTGGGTTGGGAACCGGGACCTTATCTCCAATACCTGCACAGGGGGGAACCTGATGCACAAGTCAGAACCCCTCTTCCCCATGTCAGGAAACCTTGCTGCTGGCAGTGAGTCAACCCTTAATTGTAGGAGAAAACCCATGGCCCATGAGGCCACGCCCATGCGAGAGGGCCACCTTGGGCACAAAAACAGACTGTGACCCTCAGCATGAGTATTGTATTCAAGTAACACCTCTCAGTGACTGGACCAAGAGCCCGCATATGTGGCCTGCCATGCCCTTAGGCACCCAGGCCTAACTAGATGGTGGGTATTCCAGCTGTCAGTACCCACTGTTTTGCTCTAAAATCCCTCTACTGGGGGGACAACTGTGGCAGAAAACTGTACCCTTCCCTTCCCTCAGAATGAACTCAAACACTTGGGAGCTTGGACAATACCCAGAGAGGAAGGCTATTCCTTGACCCCTGAAGCAACCCCTACCCTGATCGGCCATTGTGAACGAACACCCAGAGACAAAAGCCTGAGCGACTGCCTCCCACTTGCCCTCCTTTGATATCCAGAGGATCTCCCCTCACGGACTGGAGATCAGGCCTGCCATTACCTTGGCCCCTACCTGAGCCAAGGTTCTTTTTTCAGACACCTGTCCCCACAACCCTGGCAAACACAGCCTCTAGGCTGGGTCCTCCTGAGCCATACCACAGGACCATGCCTGCTCTCTCCTGGGAAACTGTGCCTTTTCGTTTGGCCACACACCTCCAGAATATGAGAAACCTCAAGGCCCCCGAGGACATCCCACTACTGTAAGCCTCCCTGGACACTCAGGGGCATTCTGACACAAGCTGAGCAGCTACCTCCACGAAGGCATGCACACAGATGTCCACAGAGACAGAAGGTTGAGCTGGACAGGCCCTTAGGCCCTAATCTCACCTCTAGCTTGGGTTTCCATGTGTCACTCCTCAGAGGCTTTGTTTTGAAGAACAGGATATGGGGCTTTCCTGTGGAACTGAACAGAACACCTCTCATCTCTACATGGGAAGCTTCCTTTGTGGAGCTGTGTCAAACACCTCAGGTTGGAGAAACCTGCAGAGTCCCTGAGCCATCTCTAAATTCCAAGGTCTCCCAGGTCACCAACACACAGTAGGACTCATCTTCAGGAGAGTCCATTTCAACTCACCCCTCTGAGTAGCTCACCCAAGAGCCTGCAGATTGAGCCTGCCTTCTCCTGACTAAAGAGTGGGAATATGAAGTGGCATTCCCAGGCATCCATGCTTAGACACCTGCTCTCGAGTCTTTCCGTATGGGGCATCCTGGAACCATCCAATAGGACTCAACTGTCGTGCAGAAGGAAACCTTGAGGTTTGGAGTAGTTCACAAATCCCATCGTAGGGAAACCTCCCTGGGCTCTTGAAGCCCCCACACCCTTCAGGAAGAGGCCATCATGGACAAAAACTCTAGCCTGAGGCTTGTCTCATAATTGACATGACCTCAGTGCAGGAGATCTCGATTCAGCCTCTGCAGAGTGGGCCTGCCGTGCCCTCGGTGCCAAACCTCACGCTAGCGTGTGTTTTCGGAGTTCCTTCCTCACACTCCTGGCAAACAAGCCCTCCAGACTAGGAACTCCAGAACCACAACGCAGTCCAGTGCCTTCCCACCGGAAGAAAAACGTTTCCCTGTTGGGCTCTCCAGAAACTCCAGATGAGGATCAACCTGCTTGGGCCTCGACGGTAACCGAACTGGATAGGCTGCTCTGGGCACTAATGCTCTGTCTGACTCAGCCTGAAGCCAGACATCCAGACAGACAAGGAGACAGCTGGCCGCACACCCAGCAGTTCAGACATGCCATGGTCTTATGCTGTCATCTCTTCCTAACCTTGGTTTTCAGATATCTGAACCTAGACGTTATATCAATTCCCCACGCAGTTGGGTATCTGAAAAACAAATCAGAACTCCTCCTTCCCCACAGCTGTAAATCTTGCTCTTGGCATGGAGTCACACCTTCAGGGTGGGAGAAACCTTCATGGCCCCTGATGCCACGCCCAAACTTGAGTGCCGCCTTGGGCACAAATTCACACTGTGACGCTCAGCATGAGCACCATGTCAACGAAAGGCCTGTCAGGGCCTGGACCAAGAGCACGCATATGGGGCTTGCCATGCCCCAATGCACCCAATCCTCACCAGTGTTTGAGTTTTCCAGTCGCCTCGCCCGTACCTGGGGATCTGCTTTGGAATCCCTTGCTTGGAGAGACACATGAGCCAGACAACAGGACTCCACCCTTCCCACAAAATGACCCCAAACTCTTGGGAGCTGGGACAAATCCGCAGAGAGGAAGACTCGTCCATGGGCCCTGTGGGCACCCCTACATTCCACGGCTACCCTGGACACAACATCAAGAGACAAAAGCCTTAAAGAACGCCTCCCACTCGCCCTTGTTTCAGAAGCCGAGGAGCTCCCTCTCGGTCTGTACATCCGGCCTGCCATACCCTCGGCGCCACTCATAAGCTGAGTTTGTGTTTTCAGACTTTTGTGCCCACAGCTTGGACCCACACAACCTCCAGGCTAGGGCCTCTGGAGCCACACCGAAAGATTGTGCCCCCCCTCTCCAAGGAAAGTGTGCCCAACCTATTGACCACAACCCTACAGGTTAGGAAAAAGCTCCAAGGCCCCTGAGATCATCCCGATAGTGTAGGCCGCCCTAGACTAAGAGGGGCACTCTGACACCAGTGGAGCATCTATCTCCACTTAGACTCTCAGACAGTGTAACCAGAGACTGAAGATTGAAATGGACAGGCCTCTAGGCCCTAATCTGAACCTTAGCTTTGGTTTCCATGTATCTGTCCTCAGAAGACTGGTTTCTTAGACCATCATATGGGGCTTTTCTGAGGCACCAGACCAAACCTCTCTCGTCTCCACATGGAGAGCTTTCTTACTGGAGCTGTATCAAACCCTTCAGGTATGAGAGTTCCGCCGGGCCACTGAACAACCAGCACATTCCAAGGTCTCCATGGACACAAACCCACATTATGACACATCCTCAGGAGAGGCCATTTCAACTCATCCCCCTGGGTAGCGTGCCCCAGAGCCAGCAGATCAAACATATCTTGTCGCTAATGGCCAATGGGAATGCGAGGCATGCTGTACAGGGATCCATCCTTCGAACCCTGCTCTCCAGTCCTTCCGAGTGGTATGTCCTGGAGCCATCCAACAGGACTCGACGGTCCCGCAGAAGGAAACCTTGTGGTTTGGGGCAACCTCCAAACTTAGCGTGGGAAAACTTCCTTGGCCTCATGAGGCCCCCGCTTTATGAAGGTGCCATCATGGACACAAACTCCAGCCTCAGCCAATGTCTGATCCTCGGCCTGACTTCAGATGCAGGAGATTTCGATTCAGCCTCTGCAGAGTGGACCTGCTCTGCCCTTGGCTCCAATCCTCACCCTAGCTTGTGTTTTCAGACTTCCGTCCTCACACTCCTGGCCCACAAACCCTCCCTACTGGGAATTCTGGGGCCACCATGAAGCACTCTGCCTGCCTCCCAGGAGAAAAAAACAGTGTCTATGGTGCTGCCCAGAAACCCCAAATGAGCATCAAACTGCGTGGCCCTTGGCAACACCCCAATTGCATAGGCTACCTTAAACACTGATGGTCTGTCGCACATAGCCTGAGCCCAGACCTTCCAACAGAAACCGACACAGCTGGCTGCACACCCAGCACATAGGACCCGCCACTGCCTTAGGCCACCATCTATTCCGAACCTGGGTTGGGAACCGGGAGCCCCATGTCTCCAATACCTGCACAGGGGGGAACCTGATGCACAAGTCAGAACCCCTCTTCCCCATGTCAGGAAACCTTGCTGCTGGCAGTGAGTCAACCCTTAATTGTAGGAGAAAACCCATGGCCCATGAGGCCACGCCCATGCGAGAGGGCCACCTTGGGCACAAAAACAGACTGTGACCCTCAGCATGAGTATTGTATTCAAGTAACACCTCTCAGTGACTGGACCAAGAGCCCGCATATGTGGCCTGCCATGCCCTTAGGCACCCAGGCCTAACTAGATGGCGGGTATTCCAGCTGTCAGTACCCACTGTTTTGCTCTAAAATCCCTCTACTGGGGGGACAACTGTGGCAGAAAACTGTACCCTTCCCTTCCCTCAGAATGAACTCAAACACTTGGGAGCTTGGACAATACCCAGAGAGGAAGGCTATTCCTTGACCCCTGAAGC
This sequence comes from Mustela lutreola, assembly GCF_030435805.1. Classification (NCBI taxonomy): domain Eukaryota; kingdom Metazoa; phylum Chordata; class Mammalia; order Carnivora; family Mustelidae; genus Mustela; species Mustela lutreola. The sequence goes on from NC_081294.1 coordinate 171,715,520, forward strand.
AACCCCTACCCTGATCGGCCATTGTGAACGAACACCCAGAGACAAAAGCCTGAGCGACTGCCTCCCACTTGCCCTCCTTTGATATCCAGAGGATCTCCCCTCACGGACTGGAGATCAGGCCTGCCATTACCTTGGCCCCTACCTGAGCCAAGGTTCTTTTTTCAGACACCTGTCCCCACAACCCTGGCAAACACAGCCTCTAGGCTGGGTCCTCCTGAGCCATACCACAGGACCATGCCTGCTCTCTCCTGGGAAACTGTGCCTTTTCCTTTGGCCACACACCTCCAGAATATGAGAAACCTCAAGGCCCCCGAGGACATCCCACTACTGTAAGCCTCCCTGGACACTCAGGGGCATTCTGACACAAGCTGAGCAGCTACCTCCACGAAGGCATGCACACAGATGTCCACAGAGACAGAAGGTTGAGCTGGACAGGCCCTTAGGCCCTAATCTCACCTCTAGCTTGGGTTTCCATGTGTCACTCCTCAGAGGCTTTGTTTTGAAGAACAGGATATGGGGCTTTCCTGTGGAACTGAACAGAACACCTCTCATCTCTACATGGGAAGCTTCCTTTGTGGAGCTGTGTCAAACACCTCAGGTTGGAGAAACCTGCAGAGTCCCTGAGCCATCTCTAAATTCCAAGGTCTCCCAGGTCACCAACACACAGTAGGACTCATCTTCAGGAGAGTCCATTTCAACTCACCCCTCTGAGTAGCTCACCCAAGAGCCTGCAGATTGAGCCTGCCTTCTCCTGACTAAAGAGTGGGAATATGAAGTGGCATTCCCAGGCATCCATGCTTAGACACCTGCTCTCGAGTCTTTCCGTATGGGGCATCCTGGAACCATCCAATAGGACTCAACTGTCGTGCAGAAGGAAACCTTGAGGTTTGGAGTAGTTCACAAATCCCATCGTAGGGAAACCTCCCTGGGCTCTTGAAGCCCCCACACCCTTCAGGAAGAGGCCATCATGGACAAAAACTCTAGCCTGAGGCTTGTCTCATAATTGACATGACCTCAGTGCAGGAGATCTCGATTCAGCCTCTGCAGAGTGGGCCTGCCGTGCCCTCGGTGCCAAACCTCACGCTAGCTTGTGTTTTCGGAGTTCCTTCCTCACACTCCTGGCAAACAAGCCCTCCAGACTAGGAACTCCAGAACCACAACGCAGTCCAGTGCCTTCCCACCGGAAGAAAAACGTTTCCCTGTTGGGCTCTCCAGAAACTCCAGATGAGGATCAACCTGCTTGGGCCTCGACGGTAACCGAACTGGATAGGCTGCTCTGGGCACTAATGCTCTGTCTGACTCAGCCTGAAGCCAGACATCCAGACAGACAAGGAGACAGCTGGCCGCACACCCAGCAGTTCAGACATGCCATGGTCTTATGCTGTCATCTCTTCCTAACCTTGGTTTTCAGATATCTGAACCTAGACGTTATATCAATTCCCCACGCAGTTGGGTATCTGAAAAACAAATCAGAACTCCTCCTTCCCCACAGCTGTAAATCTTGCTCTTGGCATGGAGTCACACCTTCAGGGTGGGAGAAACCTTCATGGCCCCTGATGCCACGCCCAAACTTGAGTGCCGCCTTGGGCACAAATTCACACTGTGACGCTCAGCATGAGCACCATGTCAACGAAAGGCCTGTCAGGGCCTGGACCAAGAGCACGCATATGGGGCTTGCCATGCCCCAATGCACCCAATCCTCACCAGTGTTTGAGTTTTCCAGTCGCCTCGCCCGTACCTGGGGATCTGCTTTGGAATCCCTTGCTTGGAGAGACACATGAGCCAGACAACAGGACTCCACCCTTCCCACAAAATGACCCCAAACTCTTGGGAGCTGGGACAAATCCGCAGAGAGGAAGACTCGTCCATGGGCCCTGTGGGCACCCCTACATTCCACGGCTACCCTGGACACAACATCAAGAGACAAAAGCCTTAAAGAACGCCTCCCACTCGCCCTTGTTTCAGAAGCCGAGGAGCTCCCTCTCGGTCTGTACATCCGGCCTGCCATACCCTCGGCGCCACTCATAAGCTGAGTTTGTGTTTTCAGACTTTTGTGCCCACAGCTTGGACCCACACAACCTCCAGGCTAGGGCCTCTGGAGCCACACCGAAAGATTGTGCCTCCCCTCTCCAAGGAAAGTGTGCCCAACCTATTGACCACAACCCTACAGGTTAGGAAAAAGCTCCAAGGCCCCTGAGATCATCCCGATAGTGTAGGCCGCCCTAGACTAAGAGGGGCACTCTGACACCAGTGGAGCATCTATCTCCACTTAGACTCTCAGACAGTGTAACCAGAGACTGAAGATTGAAATGGACAGGCCTCTAGGCCCTAATCTGAACCTTAGCTTTGGTTTCCATGTATCTGTCCTCAGAAGACTGGTTTCTTAGACCAACATATGGGGCTTTTCGGAGGCACCAGACCAAACCTCTCTCGTCTCCACATGGAGAGCTTTCTTACTGGAGCTGTATCAAACCCTTCAGGTATGAGAGTTCCGCCGGGCCACTGAACAACCAGCACATTCCAAGGTCTCCATGGACACAAACCCACATTATGACACATCCTCAGGAGAGGCCATTTCAACTCATCCCCCTGGGTAGCGTGCCCCAGAGCCAGCAGATCAAACATATCTTGTCGCTAATGGCCAATGGGAATGCGAGGCATGCTGTACAGGGATCCATCCTTCGAACCCTGCTCTCCAGTCCTTCCGAGTGGTATGTCCTGGAGCCATCCAACAGGACTCGACGGTCCCGCAGAAGGAAACCTTGTGGTTTGGGGCAACCTCCAAACTCAGCGTGGGAAAACTTCCTTGGCCTCATGAGGCCCCCGCTTTATGAAGGTGCCATCATGGACACAAACTCCAGCCTCAGCCAATGTCTGATCCTCGGCCTGACTTCAGATGCAGGAGATTTCGATTCAGCCTCTGCAGACTGGACCTGCTCTGCCCTTGGCTCCAATCCTCACCCTAGCTTGTGTTTTCAGACTTCCGTCCTCACACTCCTGGCCCACAAACCCTCCCTACTGGGAATTCTGGGGCCACCATGAAGCACTCTGCCTGCCTCCCAGGAGAAAAAAACAGTGTCTATGGTGCTGCCCAGAAACCCCAAATGAGCATCAAACTGCGTGGCCCTTGGCAACACCCCAATTGCATAGGCTACCTTAAACACTGATGGTCTGTCGCACATAGCCTGAGCCCAGACCTTCCAACAGAAACCGACACAGCTGGCTGCACACCCAGCACATAGGACCCGCCACTGCCTTAGGCCACCATCTATTCCGAACCTGGGTTGGGAACCGGGAGCCCCATGTCTCCAATACCTGCACAGGGGGGAACCTGATGCACAAGTCAGAACCCCTCTTCCCCATGTCAGGAAACCTTGCTGCTGGCAGTGAGTCAACCCTTAATTGTAGGAGAAAACCCATGGCCCATGAGGCCACGCCCATGCGAGAGGGCCACCTTGGGCACAAAAACAGACTGTGACCCTCAGCATGAGTATTGTATTCAAGTAACACCTCTCAGTGACTGGACCAAGAGCCCGCATATGTGGCCTGCCATGCCCTTAGGCACCCAGGCCTAACTAGATGGCGGGTATTCCAGCTGTCAGTACCCACTGTTTTGCTCTAAAATCCCTCTACTGGGGGGACAACTGTGGCAGAAAACTGTACCCTTCCCTTCCCTCAGAATGAACTCAAACACTTGGGAGCTTGGACAATACCCAGAGAGGAAGGCTATTCCTTGACCCCTGAAGCAACCCCTACCCTGATCGGCCATTGTGAACGAACACCCAGAGACAAAAGCCTGAGCGACTGCCTCCCACTTGCCCTCCTTTGATATCCAGAGGATCTCCCCTCACGGACTGGAGATCAGGCCTGCCATTACCTTGGCCCCTACCTGAGCCAAGGTTCTTTTTTCAGACACCTGTCCCCACAACCCTGGCAAACACAGCCTCTAGGCTGGGTCCTCCTGAGCCATACCACAGGACCATGCCTGCTCTCTCCTGGGAAACTGTGCCTTTTCCTTTGGCCACACACCTCCAGAATATGAGAAACCTCAAGGCCCCCGAGGACATCCCACTACTGTAAGCCTCCCTGGACACTCAGGGGCATTCTGACACAAGCTGAGCAGCTACCTCCACGAAGGTATGCACACAGATGTCCACAGAGACAGAAGGTTGAGCTGGACAGGCCCTTAGGCCCTAATCTCACCTCTAGCTTGGGTTTCCATGTGTCACTCCTCAGAGGCTTTGTTTTGAAGAACAGGATATGGGGCTTTCCTGTGGAACTGAACAGAACACCTCTCATCTCTACATGGGAAGCTTCCTTTGTGGAGCTGTGTCAAACACCTCAGGTTGGAGAAACCTGCAGAGTCCCTGAGCCATCTCTAAATTCCAAGGTCTCCCAGGTCACCAACACACAGTAGGACTCATCTTCAGGAGAGTCCATTTCAACTCACCCCTCTGAGTAGCTCACCCAAGAGCCTGCAGATTGAGCCTGCCTTCTCCTGACTAAAGAGTGGGAATATGAAGTGGCATTCCCAGGCATCCATGCTTAGACACCTGCTCTCGAGTCTTTCCGTATGGGGCATCCTGGAACCATCCAATAGGACTCAACTGTCGTGCAGAAGGAAACCTTGAGGTTTGGAGTAGTTCACAAATCCCATCGTAGGGAAACCTCCCTGGGCTCTTGAAGCCCCCACACCCTTCATGAAGAGGCCATCATGGACAAAAACTCTAGCCTGAGGCTTGTCTCATAATTGACATGACCTCAGTGCAGGAGATCTCGATTCAGCCTCTGCAGAGTGGGCCTGCCGTGCCCTCGGTGCCAAACCTCACGCTAGCGTGTGTTTTCGGAGTTCCTTCCTCACACTCCTGGCAAACAAGCCCTCCAGACTAGGAACTCCAGAACCACAACGCAGTCCAGTGCCTTCCCACCGGAAGAAAAACGTTTCCCTGTTGGGCTCTCCAGAAACTCCAGATGAGGATCAACCTGCTTGGGCCTCGACGGTAACCGAACTGGATAGGCTGCTCTGGGCACTAATGCTCTGTCTGACTCAGCCTGAAGCCAGACATCCAGACAGACAAGGAGACAGCTGGCCGCACACCCAGCAGTTCAGACATGCCATGGTCTTATGCTGTCATCTCTTCCTAACCTTGGTTTTCAGATATCTGAACCTAGACGTTATATCAATTCCCCACGCAGTTGGGTATCTGAAAAACAAATCAGAACTCCTCCTTCCCCACAGCTGTAAATCTTGCTCTTGGCATGGAGTCACACCTTCAGGGTGGGAGAAACCTTCATGGCCCCTGATGCCACGCCCAAACTTGAGTGCCGCCTTGGGCACAAATTCACACTGTGACGCTCAGCATGAGCCCCATGTCAACGAAAGGCCTGTCAGGGCCTGGACCAAGAGCACGCATATGGGGCTTGCCATGCCCCAATGCACCCAATCCTCACCAGTGTTTGAGTTTTCCAGTCGCCTCGCCCGTACCTGGGGATCTGCTTTGGAATCCCTTGCTTGGAGAGACACATGAGCCAGACAACAGGACTCCACCCTTCCCACAAAATGACCCCAAACTCTTGGGAGCTGGGACAAATCCGCAGAGAGGAAGACTCGTCCATGGGCCCTGTGGGCACCCCTACATTCCACGGCTACCCTGGACACAACATCAAGAGACAAAAGCCTTAAAGAACGCCTCCCACTCGCCCTTGTTTCAGAAGCCGAGGAGCTCCCTCTCGGTCTGTACATCCGGCCTGCCATACCCTCGGCGCCACTCATAAGCTGAGTTTGTGTTTTCAGACTTTTGTGCCCACAGCTTGGACCCACACAACCTCCAGGCTAGGGCCTCTGGAGCCACACCGAAAGATTGTGCCTCCCCTGTCCAAGGAAAGTGTGCCCAACCTATTGACCACAACCCTACAGGTTAGGAAAAAGCTCCAAGGCCCCTGAGATCATCCCGATAGTGTAGGCCGCCCTAGACTAAGAGGGGCACTCTGACACCAGTGGAGCATCTATCTCCACTTAGACTCTCAGACAGTGTAACCAGAGACTGAAGATTGAAATGGACAGGCCTCTAGGCCCTAATCTGAACCTTAGCTTTGGTTTCCATGTATCTGTCCTCAGAAGACTGGTTTCTTAGACCATCATATGGGGCTTTTCTGAGGCACCAGACCAAACCTCTCTCGTCTCCACATGGAGAGCTTTCTTACTGGAGCTGTATCAAACACTTCAGGTATGAGAGTTCCGCCGGGCCACTGAACAACCAGCACATTCCAAGGTCTCCATGGACACAAACCCACATTATGACACATCCTCAGGAGAGGCCATTTCAACTCATCCCCCTGGGTAGCGTGCCCCAGAGCCAGCAGATCAAACATATCTTGTCGCTAATGGCCAATGGGAATGCGAGGCATGCTGTACAGGGATCCATCCTTCGAACCCTGCTCTCCAGTCCTTCCGAGTGGTATGTCCTCGAGCCATCCAACAGGACTCGACGGTCCCGCACAAGGAAACCTTGTGGTTTGGGGCAACCTCCAAACTCAGCGTGGGAAAACTTCCTTGGCCTCATGAGGCCCCCGCTTTATGAAGGTGCCATCATGGACACAAACTCCAGCCTCAGCCAATGTCTGATCCTCGGCCTGACTTCAGATGCAGGAGATTTCGATTCAGCCTCTGCAGAGTGGACCTGCTCTGCCCTTGGCTCCAATCCTCACCCTAGCTTGTGTTTTCAGACTTCCGTCCTCACACTCCTGGCCCACAAACCCTCCCTACTGGGAATTCTGGGGCCACCATGAAGCACTCTGCCTGCCTCCCAGGAGAAAAAAACAGTGTCTATGGTGCTGCCCAGAAACCCCAAATGAGCATCAAACTGCGTGGCCCTTGGCAACACCCCAATTGCATAGGCTACCTTAAACACTGATGGTCTGTCGCACATAGCCTGAGCCCAGACCTTCCAACAGAAACCGACACAGCTGGCTGCACACCCAGCACATAGGACCCGCCACTGCCTTAGGCCACCATCTATTCCGAACCTGGGTTGGGAACCGGGAGCCCCATGTCTCCAATACCTGCACAGGGGGGAACCTGATGCACAAGTCAGAACCCCTCTTCCCCATGTCAGGAAACCTTGCTGCTGGCAGTGAGTCAACCCTTAATTGTAGGAGAAAACCCATGGCCCATGAGGCCACGCCCATGCGAGAGGGCCACCTTGGGCACAAAAACAGACTGTGACCCTCAGCATGAGTATTGTATTCAAGTAACACCTCTCAGTGACTGGACCAAGAGCCCGCATATGTGGCCTGCCATGCCCTTAGGCACCCAGGCCTAACTAGATGGCGGGTATTCCAGCTGTCAGTACCCACTGTTTTGCTCTAAAATCCCTCTACTGGGGGGACAACTGTGGCAGAAAACTGTACCCTTCCCTTCCCTCAGAATGAACTCAAACACTTGGGAGCTTGGACAATACCCAGAGAGGAAGGCTATTCCTTGACCCCTGAAGCAACCCCTACCCTGATCGGCCATTGTGAACGAACACCCAGAGACAAAAGCCTGAGCGACTGCCTCCCACTTGCCCTCCTTTGATATCCAGAGGATCTCCCCTCACGGACTGGAGATCAGGCCTGCCATTACCTTGGCCCCTACCTGAGCCAAGGTTCTTTTTTCAGACACCTGTCCCCACAACCCTGGCAAACACAGCCTCTAGGCTGGGTCCTCCTGAGCCATACCACAGGACCATGCCTGCTCTCTCCTGGGAAACTGTGCCTTTTCGTTTGGCCACACACCTCCAGAATATGAGAAACCTCAAGGCCCCCGAGGACATCCCACTACTGTAAGCCTCCCTGGACACTCAGGGGCATTCTGACACAAGCTGAGCAGCTACCTCCACGAAGGCATGCACACAGATGTCCACAGAGACAGAAGGTTGAGCTGGACAGGCCCTTAGGCCCTAATCTCACCTCTAGCTTGGGTTTCCATGTGTCACTCCTCAGAGGCTTTGTTTTGAAGAACAGGATATGGGGCTTTCCTGTGGAACTGAACAGAACACCTCTCATCTCTACATGGGAAGCTTCCTTTGTGGAGCTGTGTCAAACACCTCAGGTTGGAGAAACCTGCAGAGTCCCTGAGCCATCTCTAAATTCCAAGGTCTCCCAGGTCACCAACACACAGTAGGACTCATCTTCAGGAGAGTCCATTTCAACTCACCCCTCTGAGTAGCTCACCCAAGAGCCTGCAGATTGAGCCTGCCTTCTCCTGACTAAAGAGTGGGAATATGAAGTGGCATTCCCAGGCATCCATGCTTAGACACCTGCTCTCGAGTCTTTCCGTATGGGGCATCCTGGAACCATCCAATAGGACTCAACTGTCGTGCAGAAGGAAACCTTGAGGTTTGGAGTAGTTCACAAATCCCATCGTAGGGAAACCTCCCTGGGCTCTTGAAGCCCCCACACCCTTCAGGAAGAGGCCATCATGGACAAAAACTCTAGCCTGAGGCTTGTCTCATAATTGACATGACCTCAGTGCAGGAGATCTCGATTCAGCCTCTGCAGAGTGGGCCTGCCGTGCCCTCGGTGCCAAACCTCACGCTAGCGTGTGTTTTCGGAGTTCCTTCCTCACACTCCTGGCAAACAAGCCCTCCAGACTAGGAACTCCAGAACCACAACGCAGTCCAGTGCCTTCCCACCGGAAGAAAAACGTTTCCCTGTTGGGCTCTCCAGAAACTCCAGATGAGGATCAACCTGCTTGGGCCTCGACGGTAACCGAACTGGATAGGCTGCTCTGGGCACTAATGCTCTGTCTGACTCAGCCTGAAGCCAGACATCCAGACAGACAAGGAGACAGCTGGCCGCACACCCAGCAGTTCAGACATGCCATGGTCTTATGCTGTCATCTCTTCCTAACCTTGGTTTTCAGATATCTGAACCTAGACGTTATATCAATTCCCCACGCAGTTGGGTATCTGAAAAACAAATCAGAACTCCTCCTTCCCCACAGCTGTAAATCTTGCTCTTGGCATGGAGTCACACCTTCAGGGTGGGAGAAACCTTCATGGCCCCTGATGCCACGCCCAAACTTGAGTGCCGCCTTGGGCACAAATTCACACTGTGACGCTCAGCATGAGCACCATGTCAACGAAAGGCCTGTCAGGGCCTGGACCAAGAGCACGCATATGGGGCTTGCCATGCCCCAATGCACCCAATCCTCACCAGTGCTTGAGTTTTCCAGTCGCCTCGCCCGTACCTGGGGATCTGCTTTGGAATCCCTTGCTTGGAGAGACACATGAGCCAGACAACAGGACTCCACCCTTCCCACAAAATGACCCCAAACTCTTGGGAGCTGGGACAAATCCGCAGAGAGGAAGACTCGTCCATGGGCCCTGTGGGCACCCCTACATTCCACGGCTACCCTGGACACAACATCAAGAGACAAAAGCCTTAAAGAACGCCTCCCACTCGCCCTTGTTTCAGAAGCCGAGGAGCTCCCTCTCGGTCTGTACATCCGGCCTGCCATACCCTCGGCGCCACTCATAAGCTGAGTTTGTGTTTTCAGACTTTTGTGCTCACAGCTTGGACCCACACAACCTCCAGGCTAGGGCCACTGGAGCCACACCGAAAGATTGTGCCTCCCCTCTCCAAGGAAAGTGTGCCCAACCTATTGACCACAACCCTACAGGTTAGGAAAAAGCTCCAAGGCCCCTGAGATCATCCCGATAGTGTAGGCCGCCCTAGACTAAGAGGGGCACTCTGACACCAGTGGAGCATCTATCTCCACTTAGACTCTCAGACAGTGTAACCAGAGACTGAAGATTGAAATGGACAGGCCTCTAGGCCCTAATCTGAACCTTAGCTTTGGTTTCCATGTATCTGTCCTCAGAAGACTGGTTTCTTAGACCATCATATGGGGCTTTTCGGAGGCACCAGACCAAACCTCTCTCGTCTCCACATGGAGAGCTTTCTTACTGGAGCTGTATCAAACCCTTCAGGTATGAGAGTTCCGCCGGGCCACTGAACAACCAGCACATTCCAAGGTCTCCATGGACACAAACCCACATTATGACACATCCTCAGGAGAGGCCATTTCAACTCATCCCCCTGGGTAGCGTGCCCCAGAGCCAGCAGATCAAACATATCTTGTCGCTAATGGCCAATGGGAATGCGAGGCATGCTGTACAGGGATCCATCCTTCGAACCCTGCTCTCCAGTCCTTCCGAGTGGTATGTCCTGGAGCCATCCAACAGGACTCGACGGTCCCGCAGAAGGAAACCTTGTGGTTTGGGGCAACCTCCAAACTCAGCGTGGGAAAACTTCCTTGGCCTCATGAGGCCCCCGCTTTATGAAGGTGCCATCATGGACACAAACTCCAGCCTCAGCCAATGTCTGATCCTCGGCCTGACTTCAGATGCAGGAGATTTCGATTCAGCCTCTGCAGAGTGGACCTGCTCTGCCCTTGGCTCCAATCCTCACCCTAGCTTGTGTTTTCAGACTTCCGTCCTCACACTCCTGGCCCACAAACCCTCCCTACTGGGAATTCTGGGGCCACCATGAAGCACTCTGCCTGCCTCCCAGGAGAAAAAAACAGTGTCTATGGTGCTGCCCAGAAACCCCAAATGAGCATCAAACTGCGTGGCCCTTGGCAACACCCCAATTGCATAGGCTACCTTAAACACTGATGGTCTGTCGCACATAGCCTGAGCCCAGACCTTCCAACAGAAACCGACACAGCTGGCTGCACACCCAGCACATAGGACCCGCCACTGCCTTAGGCCACCATCTATTCCGAACCTGGGTTGGGAACCGGGACCTTATCTCCAATACCTGCACAGGGGGGAACCTGATGCACAAGTCAGAACCCCTCTTCCCCATGTCAGGAAACCTTGCTGCTGGCAGTGAGTCAACCCTTAATTGTAGGAGAAAACCCATGGCCCATGAGGCCACGCCCATGCGAGAGGGCCACCTTGGGCACAAAAACAGACTGTGACCCTCAGCATGAGTATTGTATTCAAGTAACACCTCTCAGTGACTGGACCAAGAGCCCGCATATGTGGCCTGCCATGCCCTTAGGCACCCAGGCCTAACTAGATGGCGGGTATTCCAGCTGTCAGTACCCACTGTTTTGCTCTAAAATCCCTCTACTGGGGGGACAACTGTGGCAGAAAACTGTACCCTTCCCTTCCCTCAGAATGAACTCAAACACTTGGGAGCTTGGACAATACCCAGAGAGGAAGGCTATTCCTTGACCCCTGAAGCAACCCCTACCCTGATCGGCCATTGTGAACGAACACCCAGAGACAAAAGCCTGAGCGACTGCCTCCCACTTGCCCTCCTTTGATATCCAGAGGATCTCACCTCACGGACTGGAGATCAGGCCTGCCATTACCTTGGCCCCTACCTGAGCCAAGGTTCTTTTTTCAGACACCTGTCCCCACAACCCTGGCAAACACAGCCTCTAGGCTGGGTCCTCCTGAGCCATACCACAGGACCATGCCTGCTCTCTCCTGGGAAACTGTGCCTTTTCCTTTGGCCACACACCTCCAGAATATGAGAAACCTCAAGGCCCCCGAGGACATCCCACTACTGTAAGCCTCCCTGGACACTCAGGGGCATTCTGACACAAGCTGAGCAGCTACCTCCACGAAGGCATGCACACAGATGTCCACAGAGACAGAAGGTTGAGCTGGACAGGCCCTTAGGCCCTAATCTCACCTCTAGCTTGGGTTTCCATGTGTCACTCCTCAGAGGCTTTGTTTTGAAGAACAGGATATGGGGCTTTCCTGTGGAACTGAACAGAACACCTCTCATCTCTACATGGGAAGCTTCCTTTGTGGAGCTGTGTCAAACACCTCAGGTTGGAGAAACCTGCAGAGTCCCTGAGCCATCTCTAAATTCCAAGGTCTCCCAGGTCACCAACACACAGTAGGACTCATCTTCAGGAGAGTCCATTTCAACTCACCCCTCTGAGTAGCTCACCCAAGAGCCTGCAGATTGAGCCTGCCTTCTCCTGACTAAAGAGTGGGAATATGAAGTGGCATTCCCAGGCATCCATGCTTAGACACCTGCTCTCGAGTCTTTCCGTATGGGGCATCCTGGAACCATCCAATAGGACTCAACTGTCGTGCAGAAGGAAACCTTGAGGTTTGGAGTAGTTCACAAATCCCATCGTAGGGAAACCTCCCTGGGCTCTTGAAGCCCCCACACCCTTCAGGAAGAGGCCATCATGGACAAAAACTCTAGCCTGAGGCTTGACTCATAATTGACATGACCTCAGTGCAGGAGATCTCGATTCAGCCTCTGCAGATTGGGCCTGCCGTGCCCTCGGTGCCAAACCTCACGCTAGCGTGTGTTTTCGGAGTTCCTTCCTCACACTCCTGGCAAACAAGCCCTCCAGACTAGGAACTCCAGAACCACAACGCAGTCCAGTGCCTTCCCACCGGAAGAAAAACGTTTCCCTGTTGGGCTCTCCAGAAACTCCAGATGAGGATCAACCTGCTTGGGCCTCGACGGTAACCGAACGGGATAGGCTGCTCTGGGCACTAATGCTCTGTCTGACTCAGCCTGAAGCCAGACATCCAGACAGACAAGGAGACAGCTGGCCGCACACCCAGCAGTTCAGACATGCCATGGTCTTATGCTGTCATCTCTTCCTAACCTTGGTTTTCAGATATCTGAACCTAGACGTTATATCAATTCCCCACGCAGTTGGGTATCTGAAAAACAAATCAGAACTCCTCCTTCCACACAGCTGTAAATCTTGCTCTTGGCATGGAGTCACACCTTCAGGGTGGGAGAAACCTTCATGGCCCCTGATGCCACGCCCAAACTTGAGTGCCGCCTTGGGCACAAATTCACACTGTGACGCTCAGCATGAGCCCCATGTCAACGAAAGGCCTGTCAGGGCCTGGACCAAGAGCACGCATATGGGGCTTGCCATGCCCCAATGCACCCAATCCTCACCAGTGTTTGAGTTTTCCAGTCGCCTCGCCCGTACCTGGGGATCTGCTTTGGAATCCCTTGCTTGGAGAGACACTTGAGCCAGACAACAGGACTCCACCCTTCCCACAAAATGACCCCAAACTCTTGGGAGCTGGGACAAATCCGCAGAGAGGAAGACTCGTCCATGGGCCCTGTGGGCACCCCTACATTCCACGGCTACCCTGGACACAACATCAAGAGACAAAAGCCTTAAAGAACGCCTCCCACTCGCCCTTGTTTCAGAAGCCGAGGAGCTCCCTCTCGGTCTGTACATCCGGCCTGCCATACCCTCGGCGCCACTCATAAGCTGAGTTTGTGTTTTCAGACTTTTGTGCCCACAGCTTGGACCCACACAACCTCCAGGCTAGGGCCTCTGGAGCCACACCGAAAGATTGTGCCTCCCCTCTCCAAGGAAAGTGTGCCCAACCTATTGACCACAACCCTACAGGTTAGGAAAAAGCTCCAAGGCCCCTGAGATCATCCCGATAGTGTAGGCCGCCCTAGACTAAGAGGGGCACTCTGACACCAGTGGAGCATCTATCTCCACTTAGACTCTCAGACAGTGTAACCAGAGACTGAAGATTGAAATGGACAGGCCTCTAGGCCCTAATCTGAACCTTAGCTTTGGTTTCCATGTATCTGTCCTCAGAAGACTGGTTTCTTAGACCATCATATGGGGCTTTTCTGAGGCACCAGACCAAACCTCTCTCGTCTCCACATGGAGAGCTTTCTTACTGGAGCTGTATCAAACCCTTCAGGTATGAGAGTTCCGCCGGGCCACTGAACAACCAGCACATTCCAAGGTCTCCATGGACACAAACCCACATTATGACACATCCTCAGGAGAGGCCATTTCAACTCATCCCCCTGGGTAGCGTGCCCCAGAGCCAGCAGATCAAACATATCTTGTCGCTAATGGCCAATGGGAATGCGAGGCATGCTGTACAGGGATCCATCCTTCGAACCCTGCTCTCCAGTCCTTCCGAGTGGTATGTCCTGGAGCCATCCAACAGGACTCGACGGTCCCGCAGAAGGAAACCTTGTGGTTTGGGGCAACCTCCAAACTCAGCGTGGGAAAACTTCCTTGGCCTCATGAGGCCCCCGCTTTATGAAGGTGCCATCATGGACACAAACTCCAGCCTCAGCCAATGTCTGATCCTCGGCCTGACTTCAGATGCAGGAGATTTCGATTCAGCCTCTGCAGAGTGGACCTGCTCTGCCCTTGGCTCCAATCCTCACCCTAGCTTGTGTTTTCAGACTTCCGTCCTCACACTCCTGGCCCACAAACCCTCCCTACTGGGAATTCTGGGGCCACCATGAAGCACTCTGCCTGCCTCCCAGGAGAAAAAAACAGTGTCTATGGTGCTGCCCAGAAACCCCAAATGAGCATCAAACTGCGTGGCCCTTGGCAACACCCCAATTGCATAGGCTACCTTAAACACTGATGGTCTGTCGCACATAGCCTGAGCCCAGACCTTCCAACAGAAACCGACACAGCTGGCTGCACACCCAGCACATAGGACCCGCCACTGCCTTAGGCCACCATCTATTCCGAACCTGGGTTGGGAACCGGGACCTTATCTCCAATACCTGCACAGGGGGGAACCTGATGCACAAGTCAGAACCCCTCTTCCCCATGTCAGGAAACCTTGCTGCTGGCAGTGAGTCAACCCTTAATTGTAGGAGAAAACCCATGGCCCATGAGGCCACGCCCATGCGAGAGGGCCACCTTGGGCACAAAAACAGACTGTGACCCTCAGCATGAGTATTGTATTCAAGTAACACCTCTCTGTGACTGGACCAAGAGCCCGCATATGTGGCCTGCCATGCCCTTAGGCACCCAGGCCTAACTAGATGGCGGGTATTCCAGCTGTCAGTACCCACTGTTTTGCTCTAAAATCCCTCTACTGGGGGGACAACTGTGGCAGAAAACTGTACCCTTCCCTTCCCTCAGAATGAACTCAAACACTTGGGAGCTTGGACAATACCCAGAGAGGAAGGCTATTCCTTGACCCCTGAAGCAACCCCTACCCTGATCGGCCATTGTGAACGAACACCCAGAGACAAAAGCCTGAGCGACTGCCTCCCACTTGCCCTCCTTTGATATCCAGAGGATCTCCCCTCACGGACTGGAGATCAGGCCTGCCATTACCTTGGCCCCTACCTGAGCCAAGGTTCTTTTTTCAGACACCTGTCCCCACAACCCTGGCAAACACAGCCTCTAGGCTGGGTCCTCCTGAGCCATACCACAGGACCATGCCTGCTCTCTCCTGGGAAACTGTGCCTTTTCCTTTGGCCACACACCTCCAGAATATGAGAAACCTCAAGGCCCCCGAGGACATCCCACTACTGTAAGCCTCCCTGGACACTCAGGGGCATTCTGACACAAGCTGAGCAGCTACCTCCACGAAGGCATGCACACAGATGTCCACAGAGACAGAAGGTTGAGCTGGACAGGCCCTTAGGCCCTAATCTCAACTCTAGCTTGGGTTTCCATGTGTCACTCCTCAGAGGCTTTGTTTTGAAGAACAGGATATGGGGCTTTCCTGTGGAACTGAACAGAACACCTCTCATCTCTACATGGGAAGCTTCCTTTGTGGAGCTGTGTCAAACACCTCAGGTTGGAGAAACCTGCAGAGTCCCTGAGCCATCTCTAAATTCCAAGGTCTCCCAGGTCACCAACACACAGTAGGACTCATCTTCAGGAGAGTCCATTTCAACTCACCCCTCTGAGTAGCTCACCCAAGAGCCTGCAGATTGAGCCTGCCTTCTCCTGACTAAAGAGTGGGAATATGAAGTGGCATTCCCAGGCATCCATGCTTAGACACCTGCTCTCGAGTCTTTCCGTATGGGGCATCCTGGAACCATCCAATAGGACTCAACTGTCGTGCAGAAGGAAACCTTGAGGTTTGGAGTAGTTCACAAATCCCATCGTAGGGAAACCTCCCTGGGCTCTTGAAGCCCCCACACCCTTCAGGAAGAGGCCATCATGGACAAAAACTCTAGCCTGAGGCTTGACTCATAATTGACATGACCTCAGTGCAGGAGATCTCGATTCAGCCTCTGCAGATTGGGCCTGCCGTGCCCTCGGTGCCAAACCTCACGCTAGCGTGTGTTTTCGGAGTTCCTTCCTCACACTCCTGGCAAACAAGCCCTCCAGACTAGGAACTCCAGAACCACAACGCAGTCCAGTGCCTTCCCACCGGAAGAAAAACGTTTCCCTGTTGGGCTCTCCAGAAACTCCAGATGAGGATCAACCTGCTTGGGCCTCGACGGTAACCGAACGGGATAGGCTGCTCTGGGCACTAATGCTCTGTCTGACTCAGCCTGAAGCCAGACATCCAGACAGACAAGGAGACAGCTGGCCGCACACCCAGCAGTTCAGACATGCCATGGTCTTATGCTGTCATCTCTTCCTAACCTTGGTTTTCAGATATCTGAACCTAGACGTTATATCAATTCCCCACGCAGTTGGGTATCTGAAAAACAAATCAGAACTCCTCCTTCCCCACAGCTGTAAATCTTGCTCTTGGCATGGAGTCACACCTTCAGGGTGGGAGAAACCTTCATGGCCCCTGATGCCACGCCCAAACTTGAGTGCCGCCTTGGGCACAAATTCACACTGTGACGCTCAGCATGAGCCCCATGTCAACGAAAGGCCTGTCAGGGCCTGGACCAAGAGCACGCATATGGGGCTTGCCATGCCCCAATGCACCCAATCCTCACCAGTGTTTGAGTTTTCCAGTCGCCTCGCCCGTACCTGGGGATCTGCTTTGGAATCCCTTGCTTGGAGAGACACATGAGCCAGACAACAGGACTCCACCCTTCCCACAAAATGACCCCAAACTCTTGGGAGCTGGGACAAATCCGCAGAGAGGAAGACTCGTCCATGGGCCCTGTGGGCACCCCTACATTCCACGGCTACCCTGGACACAACATCAAGAGACAAAAGCCTTAAAGAACGCCTCCCACTCGCCCTTGTTTCAGAAGCCGAGGAGCTCCCTCTCGGTCTGTACATCCGGCCTGCCATACCCTCGGCGCCACTCATAAGCTGAGTTTGTGTTTTCAGACTTTTGTGCCCACAGCTTGGACCCACACAACCTCCAGGCTAGGGCCTCTGGAGCCACACCGAAAGATTGTGCCTCCCCTCTCCAAGGAAAGTGTGCCCAACCTATTGACCACAACCCTACAGGTTAGGAAAAAGCTCCAAGGCCCTGAGATCATCCCGATAGTGTAGGCCGCCCTAGACTAAGAGGGGCACTCTGACACCAGTGGAGCATCTATCTCCACTTAGACTCTCAGACAGTGTAACCAGAGACTGAAGATTGAAATGGACAGGCCTCTAGGCCCTAATCTGAACCTTAGCTTTGGTTTCCATGTATCTGTCCTCAGAAGACTGGTTTCTTAGACCATCATATGGGGCTTTTCTGAGGCACCAGACCAAACCTCTCTCGTCTCCACATGGAGAGCTTTCTTACTGGAGCTGTATCAAACCCTTCAGGTATGAGAGTTCCGCCGGGCCACTGAACAACCAGCACATTCCAAGGTCTCCATGGACACAAACCCACATTATGACACATCCTCAGGAGAGGCCATTTCAACTCATCCCCCTGGGTAGCGTGCCCCAGAGCCAGCAGATCAAACATATCCTGTCGCTAATGGCCAATGGGAATGCGAGGCATGCTGTACAGGGATCCATCCTTCGAACCCTGCTCTCCAGTCCTTCCGAGTGGTATGTCCTGGAGCCATCCAACAGGACTCGACGGTCCCGCAGAAGGAAACCTTGTGGTTTGGGGCAACCTCCAAACTCAGCGTGGGAAAACTTCCTTGGCCTCATGAGGCCCCCGCTTTATGAAGGTGCCATCATGGACACAAACTCCAGCCTCAGCCAATGTCTGATCCTCGGCCTGACTTCAGATGCAGGAGATTTCGATTCAGCCTCTGCAGAGTGGACCTGCTCTGCCCTTGGCTCCAATCCTCACCCTAGCTTGTGTTTTCAGACTTCCGTCCTCACACTCCTGGCCCACAAACCCTCCCTACTGGGAATTCTGGGGCCACCATGAAGCACTCTGCCTGCCTCCCAGGAGAAAAAAACAGTGTCTATGGTGCTGCCCAGAAACCCCAAATGAGCATCAAACTGCGTGGCCCTTGGCAACACCCCAATTGCATAGGCTACCTTAAACACTGATGGTCTGTCGCACATAGCCTGAGCCCAGACCTTCCAACAGAAACCGACACAGCTGGCTGCACACCCAGCACATAGGACCCGCCACTGCCTTAGGCCACCATCTATTCCGAACCTGGGTTGGGAACCGGGACCTTATCTCCAATACCTGCACAGGGGGGAACCTGATGCACAAGTCAGAACCCCTCTTCCCCATGTCAGGAAACCTTGCTGCTGGCAGTGAGTCAACCCTTAATTGTAGGAGAAAACCCATGGCCCATGAGGCCACGCCCATGCGAGAGGGCCACCTTGGGCACAAAAACAGACTGTGACCCTCAGCATGAGTATTGTATTCAAGTAACACCTCTCAGTGACTGGACCAAGAGCCCGCATATGTGGCCTGCCATGCCCTTAGGCACCCAGGCCTAACTAGATGGCGGGTATTCCAGCTGTCAGTACCCACTGTTTTGCTCTAAAATCCCTCTACTGGGGGGACAACTGTGGCAGAAAACTGTACCCTTCCCTTCCCTCAGAATGAACTCAAACACTTGGGAGCTTGGACAATACCCAGAGAGGAAGGCTATTCCTTGACCCCTGAAGCAACCCCTACCCTGATCGGCCATTGTGAACGAACACCCAGAGACAAAAGCCTGAGCGACTGCCTCCCACTTGCCCTCCTTTGATATCCAGAGGATCTCCCCTCACGGACTGGAGATCAGGCCTGCCATTACCTTGGCCCCTACCTGAGCCAAGGTTCTTTTTTCAGACACCTGTCCCCACAACCCTGGCAAACACAGCCTCTAGGCTGGGTCCTCCTGAGCCATACCACAGGACCATGCCTGCTCTCTCCTGGGAAACTGTGCCTTTTCCTTTGGCCACACACCTCCAGAATATGAGAAACCTCAAGGCCCCCGAGGACATCCCACTACTGTAAGCCTCCCTGGACACTCAGGGGCATTCTGACACAAGCTGAGCAGCTACCTCCACGAAGGCATGCACACAGATGTCCACAGAGACAGAAGGTTGAGCTGGACAGGCCATTAGGCCCTAATCTCAACTCTAGCTTGGGTTTCCATGTGTCACTCCTCAGAGGCTTTGTTTTGAAGAACAGGATATGGGGCTTTCCTGTGGAACTGAACAGAACACCTCTCATCTCTACATGGGAAGCTTCCTTTGTGGAGCTGTGTCAAACACCTCAGGTTGGAGAAACCTGCAGAGTCCCTGAGCCATCTCTAAATTCCAAGGTCTCCCAGGTCACCAACACACAGTAGGACTCATCTTCAGGAGAGTCCATTTCAACTCACCCCTCTGAGTAGCTCACCCAAGAGCCTGCAGATTGAGCCTGCCTTCTCCTGACTAAAGAGTGGGAATATGAAGTGGCATTCCCAGGCATCCATGCTTAGACACCTGCTCTCGAGTCTTTCCGTATGGGGCATCCTGGAACCATCCAATAGGACTCAACTGTCGTGCAGAAGGAAACCTTGAGGTTTGGAGTAGTTCACAAATCCCATCGTAGGGAAACCTCCCTGGGCTCTTGAAGCCCCCACACCCTTCAGGAAGAGGCCATCATGGACAAAAACTCTAGCCTGAGGCTTGTCTCATAATTGACATGACCTCAGTGCAGGAGATCTCGATTCAGCCTCTGCAGAGTGGGCCTGCCGTGCCCTCGGTGCCAAACCTCACGCTAGCGTGTGTTTTCGGAGTTCCTTCCTCACACTCCTGGCAAACAAGCCCTCCAGACTAGGAACTCCAGAACCACAACGCAGTCCAGTGCCTTCCCACCGGAAGAAAAACGTTTCCCTGTTGGGCTCTCCAGAAACTCCAGATGAGGATCAACCTGCTTGGGCCTCGACGGTAACCGAACTGGATAGGCTGCTCTGGGCACTAATGCTCTGTCTGACTCAGCCTGAAGCCAGACATCCAGACAGACAAGGAGACAGCTGGCCGCACACCCAGCAGTTCAGACATGCCATGGTCTTATGCTGTCATCTCTTCCTAACCTTGGTTTTCAGATATCTGAACCTAGACGTTATATCAATTCCCCACGCAGTTGGGTATCTGAAAAACAAATCAGAACTCCTCCTTCCCCACAGCTGTAAATCTTGCTCTTGGCATGGAGTCACACCTTCAGGGTGGGAGAAACCTTCATGGCCCCTGATGCCACGCCCAAACTTGAGTGCCGCCTTGGGCACAAATTCACACTGTGACGCTCAGCATGAGCCCCATGTCAACGAAAGGCCTGTCAGGGCCTGGACCAAGAGCACGCATATGGGGCTTGCCATGCCCCAATGCACCCAATCCTCACCAGTGTTTGAGTTTTCCAGTCGCCTCGCCCGTACCTGGGGATCTGCTTTGGAATCCCTTGCTTGGAGAGACACATGAGCCAGACAACAGGACTCCACCCTTCCCACAAAATGACCCCAAACTCTTGGGAGCTGGGACAAATCCGCAGAGAGGAAGACTCGTCCATGGGCCCTGTGGGCACCCCTACATTCCACGGCTACCCTGGACACAACATCAAGAGACAAAAGCCTTAAAGAACGCCTCCCACTCGCCCTTGTTTCAGAAGCCGAGGAGCTCCCTCTCGGTCTGTACATCCGGCCTGCCATACCCTCGGTGCCACTCATAAGCTGAGTTTGTGTTTTCAGACTTTTGTACCCACAGCTTGGACCCACACAACCTCCAGGCTAGGGCCTCTGGAGCCACACCGAAAGATTGTGCCTCCCCTCTCCAAGGAAAGTGTGCCCAACCTATTGACCACAACCCTACAGGTTAGGAAAAAGCTCCAAGGCCCCTGAGATCATCCCGATAGTGTAGGCCGCCCTAGACTAAGAGGGGCACTCTGACACCAGTGGAGCATCTATCTCCACTTAGACTCTCAGACAGTGTAACCAGAGACTGAAGATTGAAATGGACAGGCCTCTAGGCCCTAATCTGAACCTTAGCTTTGGTTTCCATGTATCTGTCCTCAGAAGACTGGTTTCTTAGACCATCATATGGGGCTTTTCTGAGGCACCAGACCAAACCTCTCTCGTCTCCACATGGAGAGCTTTCTTACTGGAGCTGTATCAAACCCTTCAGGTATGAGAGTTCCGCCGGGCCACTGAACAACCAGCACATTCCAAGGTCTCCATGGACACAAACCCACATTATGTCACATCCTCAGGAGAGGCCATTTCAACTCATCCCCCTGGGTAGCGTGCCCCAGAGCCAGCAGATCAAACATATCCTGTCGCTAATGGCCAATGGGAATGCGAGGCATGCTGTACAGAGATCCATCCTTCGAACCCTGCTCTCCAGTCCTTCCGAGTGGTATGTCCTGGAGCCATCCAACAGGACTCGACGGTCCCGCAGAAGGAAACCTTGTGGTTTGGGGCAACCTCCAAACTCAGCGTGGGAAAACTTCCTTGGCCTCATGAGGCCCCCGCTTTATGAAGGTGCCATCATGGACACAAACTCCAGCCTCAGCCAATGTCTGATCCTCGGCCTGACTTCAGATGCAGGAGATTTCGATTCAGCCTCTGCAGAGTGGACCTGCTCTGCCCTTGGCTCCAATCCTCACCCTAGCTTGTGTTTTCAGACTTCCGTCCTCACACTCCTGGCCCACAAACCCTCCCTACTGGGAATTCTGGGGCCACCATGAAGCACTCTGCCTGCCTCCCAGGAGAAAAAAACAGTGTCTATGGTGCTGCCCAGAAACCCCAAATGAGCATCAAACTGCGTGGCCCTTGGCAACACCCCAATTGCATAGGCTACCTTAAACACTGATGGTCTGTCGCACATAGCCTGAGCCCAGACCTTCCAACAGAAACCGACACAGCTGGCTGCACACCCAGCACATAGGACCCACCACTGCCTTAGGCCACCATCTATTCCGAACCTGGGTTGGGAACCGGGAGCCCCATGTCTCCAATACCTGCACAGGGGGGAACCTGATGCACAAGTCAGAACCCCTCTTCCCCATGTCAGGAAACCTTGCTGCTGGCAGTGAGTCAACCCTTAATTGTAGGAGAAAACCCATGGCCCATGAGGCCACGCCCATGCGAGAGGGCCACCTTGGGCACAAAAACAGAGTGTGACCCTCAGCATGAGTATTGTATTCAAGTAACACCTCTCAGTGACTGGACCAAGAGCCCGCATATGTGGCCTGCCATGCCCTTAGGCACCCAGGCCTAACTAGATGGCGGGTATTCCAGCTGTCAGTACCCACTGTTTTGCTCTAAAATCCCTCTACTGGGGGGACAACTGTGGCAGAAAACTGTACCCTTCCCTTCCCTCAGAATGAACTCAAACACTTGGGAGCTTGGACAATACCCAGAGAGGAAGGCTATTCCTTGACCCCTGAAGCATCCCCTACCCTGATCGGCCATTGTGAACGAACACCCAGAGACAAAAGCCTGAGCGACTGCCTCCCACTTGCCCTCCTTTGATATCCAGAGGATCTCCCCTCACGGACTGGAGATCAGGCCTGCCATTACCTTGGCCCCTACCTGAGCCAAGGTTCTTTTTTCAGACACCTGTCCCCACAACCCTGGCAAACACAGCCTCTAGGCTGGGTCCTCCTGAGCCATACCACAGGACCATGCCTGCTCTCTCCTGGGAAACTGTGCCTTTTCCTTTGGCCACACACCTCCAGAATATGAGAAACCTCAAGGCCCCCGAGGACATCCCACTACTGTAAGCCTCCCTGGACACTCAGGGGCATTCTGACACAAGCTGAGCAGCTACCTCCACGAAGGCATGCACACAGATGTCCACAGAGACAGAAGGTTGAGCTGGACAGGCCCTTAGGCCCTAATCTCAACTCTAGCTTGGGTTTCCATGTGTCACTCCTCAGAGGCTTTGTTTTGAAGAACAGGATATGGGGCTTTCCTGTGGAACTGAACAGAACACCTCTCATCTCTACATGGGAAGCTTCCTTTGTGGAGCTGTGTCAAACACCTCAGGTTGGAGAAACCTGCAGAGTCCCTGAGCCATCTCTAAATTCCAAGGTCTCCCAGGTCACCAACACACAGTAGGACTCATCTTCAGGAGAGTCCATTTCAACTCACCCCTCTGAGTAGCTCACCCAAGAGCCTGCAGATTGAGCCTGCCTTCTCCTGACTAAAGAGTGGGAATATGAAGTGGCATTCCCAGGCATCCATGCTTAGACACCTGCTCTCGAGTCTTTCCGTATGGGGCATCCTGGAACCATCCAATAGGACTCAACTGTCGTGCAGAAGGAAACCTTGAGGTTTGGAGTAGTTCACAAATCCCATCGTAGGGAAACCTCCCTGGGCTCTTGAAGCCCCCACACCCTTCAGGAAGAGGCCATCATGGACAAAAACTCTAGCCTGAGGCTTGTCTCATAATTGACATGACCTCAGTGCAGGAGATCTCGATTCAGCCTCTGCAGAGTGGGCCTGCCGTGCCCTCGGTGCCAAACCTCACGCTAGCTTGTGTTTTCGGAGTTCCTTCCTCACACTCCTGGCAAACAAGCCCTCCAGACTAGGAACTCCAGAACCACAACGCAGTCCAGTGCCTTCCCACCGGAAGAAAAACGTTTCCCTGTTGGGCTCTCCAGAAACTCCAGATGAGGATCAACCTGCTTGGGCCTCGACGGTAACCGAACTGGATAGGCTGCTCTGGGCACTAATGCTCTGTCTGACTCAGCCTGAAGCCAGACATCCAGACAGACAAGGAGACAGCTGGCCGCACACCCAGCAGTTCAGACATGCCATGGTCTTATGCTGTCATCTCTTCCTAACCTTGGTTTTCAGATATCTGAACCTAGACGTTATATCAATTCCCCACGCAGTTGGGTATCTGAAAAACAAATCAGAACTCCTCCTTCCCCACAGCTGTAAATCTTGCTCTTGGCATGGAGTCACACCTTCAGGGTGGGAGAAACCTTCATGGCCCCTGATGCCACGCCCAAACTTGAGTGCCGCCTTGGGCACAAATTCACACTGTGACGCTCAGCATGAGCCCCATGTCAACGAAAGGCCTGTCAGGGCCTGGACCAAGAGCACGCATATGGGGCTTGCCATGCCCCAATGCACCCAATCCTCACCAGTGTTTGAGTTTTCCAGTCGCCTCGCCCGTACCTGGGGATCTGCTTTGGAATCCCTTGCTTGGAGAGACACATGAGCCAGACAACAGGACTCCACCCTTCCCACAAAATGACCCCAAACTCTTGGGAGCTGGGACAAATCCGCAGAGAGGAAGACTCGTCCATGGGCCCTGTGGGCACCCCTACATTCCACGGCTACCCTGGACACAACATCAAGAGACAAAAGCCTTAAAGAACGCCTCCCACTCGCCCTTGTTTCAGAAGCCGAGGAGCTCCCTCTCGGTCTGTACATCCGGCCTGCCATACCCTCGGCGCCACTCATAAGCTGAGTTTGTGTTTTCAGACTTTTGTACCCACAGCTTGGACCCACACAACCTCCAGGCTAGGGCCTCTGGAGCCACACCGAAAGATTGTGCCTCCCCTCTCCAAGGAAAGTGTGCCCAACCTATTGACCACAACCCTACAGGTTAGGAAAAAGCTCCAAGGCCCCTGAGATCATCCCGATAGTGTAGGCCGCCCTAGACTAAGAGGGGCACTCTGACACCAGTGGAGCATCTATCTCCACTTAGACTCTCAGACAGTGTAACCAGAGACTGAAGATTGAAATGGACAGGCCTCTAGGCCCTAATCTGAACCTTAGCTTTGGTTTCCATGTATCTGTCCTCAGAAGACTGGTTTCTTAGACCATCATATGGGGCTTTTCTGAGGCACCAGACCAAACCTCTCTCGTCTCCACATGGAGAGCTTTCTTACTGGAGCTGTATCAAACCCTTCAGGTATGAGAGTTCCGCCGGGCCACTGAACAACCAGCACATTCCAAGGTCTCCATGGACACAAACCCACATTATGTCACATCCTCAGGAGAGGCCATTTCAACTCATCCCCCTGGGTAGCGTGCCCCAGAGCCAGCAGATCAAACATATCCTGTCGCTAATGGCCAATGGGAATGCGAGGC
The DNA here is from genome assembly GCF_030435805.1 of Mustela lutreola. NCBI lineage: Eukaryota > Metazoa > Chordata > Mammalia > Carnivora > Mustelidae > Mustela > Mustela lutreola. Next base: position 171,740,651 of record NC_081294.1, read on the forward strand.
ATGCTGTACAGAGATCCATCCTTCGAACCCTGCTCTCCAGTCCTTCCGAGTGGTATGTCCTGGAGCCATCCAACAGGACTCGACGGTCCCGCAGAAGGAAACCTTGTGGTTTGGGGCAACCTCCAAACTCAGCGTGGGAAAACTTCCTTGGCCTCATGAGGCCCCCGCTTTATGAAGGTGCCATCATGGACACAAACTCCAGCCTCAGCCAATGTCTGATCCTCGGCCTGACTTCAGATGCAGGAGATTTCGATTCAGCCTCTGCAGAGTGGACCTGCTCTGCCCTTGGCTCCAATCCTCACCCTAGCTTGTGTTTTCAGACTTCCGTCCTCACACTCCTGGCCCACAAACCCTCCCTACTGGGAATTCTGGGGCCACCATGAAGCACTCTGCCTGCCTCCCAGGAGAAAAAAACAGTGTCTATGGTGCTGCCCAGAAACCCCAAATGAGCATCAAACTGCGTGGCCCTTGGCAACACCCCAATTGCATAGGCTACCTTAAACACTGATGGTCTGTCGCACATAGCCTGAGCCCAGACCTTCCAACAGAAACCGACACAGCTGGCTGCACACCCAGCACATAGGACCCACCACTGCCTTAGGCCACCATCTATTCCGAACCTGGGTTGGGAACCGGGAGCCCCATGTCTCCAATACCTGCACAGGGGGGAACCTGATGCACAAGTCAGAACCCCTCTTCCCCATGTCAGGAAACCTTGCTGCTGGCAGTGAGTCAACCCTTAATTGTAGGAGAAAACCCATGGCCCATGAGGCCACGCCCATGCGAGAGGGCCACCTTGGGCACAAAAACAGAGTGTGACCCTCAGCATGAGTATTGTATTCAAGTAACACCTCTCAGTGACTGGACCAAGAGCCCGCATATGTGGCCTGCCATGCCCTTAGGCACCCAGGCCTAACTAGATGGCGGGTATTCCAGCTGTCAGTACCCACTGTTTTGCTCTAAAATCCCTCTACTGGGGGGACAACTGTGGCAGAAAACTGTACCCTTCCCTTCCCTCAGAATGAACTCAAACACTTGGGAGCTTGGACAATACCCAGAGAGGAAGGCTATTCCTTGACCCCTGAAGCATCCCCTACCCTGATCGGCCATTGTGAACGAACACCCAGAGACAAAAGCCTGAGCGACTGCCTCCCACTTGCCCTCCTTTGATATCCAGAGGATCTCCCCTCACGGACTGGAGATCAGGCCTGCCATTACCTTGGCCCCTACCTGAGCCAAGGTTCTTTTTTCAGACACCTGTCCCCACAACCCTGGCAAACACAGCCTCTAGGCTGGGTCCTCCTGAGCCATACCACAGGACCATGCCTGCTCTCTCCTGGGAAACTGTGCCTTTTCCTTTGGCCACACACCTCCAGAATATGAGAAACCTCAAGGCCCCCGAGGACATCCCACTACTGTAAGCCTCCCTGGACACTCAGGGGCATTCTGACACAAGCTGAGCAGCTACCTCCACGAAGGCATGCACACAGATGTCCACAGAGACAGAAGGTTGAGCTGGACAGGCCCTTAGGCCCTAATCTCAACTCTAGCTTGGGTTTCCATGTGTCACTCCTCAGAGGCTTTGTTTTGAAGAACAGGATATGGGGCTTTCCTGTGGAACTGAACAGAACACCTCTCATCTCTACATGGGAAGCTTCCTTTGTGGAGCTGTGTCAAACACCTCAGGTTGGAGAAACCTGCAGAGTCCCTGAGCCATCTCTAAATTCCAAGGTCTCCCAGGTCACCAACACACAGTAGGACTCATCTTCAGGAGAGTCCATTTCAACTCACCCCTCTGAGTAGCTCACCCAAGAGCCTGCAGATTGAGCCTGCCTTCTCCTGACTAAAGAGTGGGAATATGAAGTGGCATTCCCAGGCATCCATGCTTAGACACCTGCTCTCGAGTCTTTCCGTATGGGGCATCCTGGAACCATCCAATAGGACTCAACTGTCGTGCAGAAGGAAACCTTGAGGTTTGGAGTAGTTCACAAATCCCATCGTAGGGAAACCTCCCTGGGCTCTTGAAGCCCCCACACCCTTCAGGAAGAGGCCATCATGGACAAAAACTCTAGCCTGAGGCTTGTCTCATAATTGACATGACCTCAGTGCAGGAGATCTCGATTCAGCCTCTGCAGAGTGGGCCTGCCGTGCCCTCGGTGCCAAACCTCACGCTAGCGTGTGTTTTCGGAGTTCCTTCCTCACACTCCTGGCAAACAAGCCCTCCAGACTAGGAACTCCAGAACCACAACGCAGTCCAGTGCCTTCCCACCGGAAGAAAAACGTTTCCCTGTTGGGCTCTCCAGAAACTCCAGATGAGGATCAACCTGCTTGGGCCTCGACGGTAACCGAACTGGATAGGCTGCTCTGGGCACTAATGCTCTGTCTGACTCAGCCTGAAGCCAGACATCCAGACAGACAAGGAGACAGCTGGCCGCACACCCAGCAGTTCAGACATGCCATGGTCTTATGCTGTCATCTCTTCCTAACCTTGGTTTTCAGATATCTGAACCTAGACGTTATATCAATTCCCCACGCAGTTGGGTATCTGAAAAACAAATCAGAACTCCTCCTTCCCCACAGCTGTAAATCTTGCTCTTGGCATGGAGTCACACCTTCAGGGTGGGAGAAACCTTCATGGCCCCTGATGCCACGCCCAAACTTGAGTGCCGCCTTGGGCACAAATTCACACTGTGACGCTCAGCATGAGCCCCATGTCAACGAAAGGCCTGTCAGGGCCTGGACCAAGAGCACGCATATGGGGCTTGCCATGCCCCAATGCACCCAATCCTCACCAGTGTTTGAGTTTTCCAGTCGCCTCGCCCGTACCTGGGGATCTGCTTTGGAATCCCTTGCTTGGAGAGACACATGAGCCAGACAACAGGACTCCACCCTTCCCACAAAATGACCCCAAACTCTTGGGAGCTGGGACAAATCCGCAGAGAGGAAGACTCGTCCATGGGCCCTGTGGGCACCCCTACATTCCACGGCTACCCTGGACACAACATCAAGAGACAAAAGCCTTAAAGAACGCCTCCCACTCGCCCTTGTTTCAGAAGCCGAGGAGCTCCCTCTCGGTCTGTACATCCGGCCTGCCATACCCTCGGCGCCACTCATAAGCTGAGTTTGTGTTTTCAGACTTTTGTACCCACAGCTTGGACCCACACAACCTCCAGGCTAGGGCCTCTGGAGCCACACCGAAAGATTGTGCCTCCCCTCTCCAAGGAAAGTGTGCCCAACCTATTGACCACAACCCTACAGGTTAGGAAAAAGCTCCAAGGCCCCTGAGATCATCCCGATAGTGTAGGCCGCCCTAGACTAAGAGGGGCACTCTGACACCAGTGGAGCATCTATCTCCACTTAGACTCTCAGACAGTGTAACCAGAGACTGAAGATTGAAATGGACAGGCCTCTAGGCCCTAATCTGAACCTTAGCTTTGGTTTCCATGTATCTGTCCTCAGAAGACTGGTTTCTTAGACCATCATATGGGGCTTTTCGGAGGCACCAGACCAAACCTCTCTCGTCTCCACATGGAGAGCTTTCTTACTGGAGCTGTATCAAACCCTTCAGGTATGAGAGTTCCGCCGGGCCACTGAACAACCAGCACATTCCAAGGTCTCCATGGACACAAACCCACATTATGTCACATCCTCAGGAGAGGCCATTTCAACTCATCCCCCTGGGTAGCGTGCCCCAGAGCCAGCAGATCAAACATATCCTGTCGCTAATGGCCAATGGGAATGCGAGGCATGCTGTACAGAGATCCATCCTTCGAACCCTGCTCTCCAGTCCTTCCGAGTGGTATGTCCTGGAGCCATCCAACAGGACTCGACGGTCCCGCAGAAGGAAACCTTGTGGTTTGGGGCAACCTCCAAACTCAGCGTGGGAAAACTTCCTTGGCCTCATGAGGCCCCCGCTTTATGAAGGTGCCATCATGGACACAAACTCCAGCCTCAGCCAATGTCTGATCCTCGGCCTGACTTCAGATGCAGGAGATTTCGATTCAGCCTCTGCAGAGTGGACCTGCTCTGCCCTTGGCTCCAATCCTCACCCTAGCTTGTGTTTTCAGACTTCCGTCCTCACACTCCTGGCCCACAAACCCTCCCTACTGGGAATTCTGGGGCCACCATGAAGCACTCTGCCTGCCTCCCAGGAGAAAAAAACAGTGTCTATGGTGCTGCCCAGAAACCCCAAATGAGCATCAAACTGCGTGGCCCTTGGCAACACCCCAATTGCATAGGCTACCTTAAACACTGATGGTCTGTCGCACATAGCCTGAGCCCAGACCTTCCAACAGAAACCGACACAGCTGGCTGCACACCCAGCACATAGGACCCACCACTGCCTTAGGCCACCATCTATTCCGAACCTGGGTTGGGAACCGGGAGCCCCATGTCTCCAATACCTGCACAGGGGGGAACCTGATGCACAAGTCAGAACCCCTCTTCCCCATGTCAGGAAACCTTGCTGCTGGCAGTGAGTCAACCCTTAATTGTAGGAGAAAACCCATGGCCCATGAGGCCACGCCCATGCGAGAGGGCCACCTTGGGCACAAAAACAGAGTGTGACCCTCAGCATGAGTATTGTATTCAAGTAACACCTCTCAGTGACTGGACCAAGAGCCCGCATATGTGGCCTGCCATGCCCTTAGGCACCCAGGCCTAACTAGATGGCGGGTATTCCAGCTGTCAGTACCCACTGTTTTGCTCTAAAATCCCTCTACTGGGGGGACAACTGTGGCAGAAAACTGTACCCTTCCCTTCCCTCAGAATGAACTCAAACACTTGGGAGCTTGGACAATACCCAGAGAGGAAGGCTATTCCTTGACCCCTGAAGCATCCCCTACCCTGATCGGCCATTGTGAACGAACACCCAGAGACAAAAGCCTGAGCGACTGCCTCCCACTTGCCCTCCTTTGATATCCAGAGGATCTCCCCTCACGGACTGGAGATCAGGCCTGCCATTACCTTGGCCCCTACCTGAGCCAAGGTTCTTTTTTCAGACACCTGTCCCCACAACCCTGGCAAACACAGCCTCTAGGCTGGGTCCTCCTGAGCCATACCACAGGACCATGCCTGCTCTCTCCTGGGAAACTGTGCCTTTTCCTTTGGCCACACACCTCCAGAATATGAGAAACCTCAAGGCCCCCGAGGACATCCCACTACTGTAAGCCTCCCTGGACACTCAGGGGCATTCTGACACAAGCTGAGCAGCTACCTCCACGAAGGCATGCACACAGATGTCCACAGAGACAGAAGGTTGAGCTGGACAGGCCCTTAGGCCCTAATCTCAACTCTAGCTTGGGTTTCCATGTGTCACTCCTCAGAGGCTTTGTTTTGAAGAACAGGATATGGGGCTTTCCTGTGGAACTGAACAGAACACCTCTCATCTCTACATGGGAAGCTTCCTTTGTGGAGCTGTGTCAAACACCTCAGGTTGGAGAAACCTGCAGAGTCCCTGAGCCATCTCTAAATTCCAAGGTCTCCCAGGTCACCAACACACAGTAGGACTCATCTTCAGGAGAGTCCATTTCAACTCACCCCTCTGAGTAGCTCACCCAAGAGCCTGCAGATTGAGCCTGCCTTCTCCTGACTAAAGAGTGGGAATATGAAGTGGCATTCCCAGGCATCCATGCTTAGACACCTGCTCTCGAGTCTTTCCGTTTGGGGCATCCTGGAACCATCCAATAGGACTCAACTGTAGTGCAGAAGGAAACCTTGAGGTTTGGAGTAGTTCACAAATCCCATCAGAGGGAAACCTCCCTGGGCTCTTGAAGCCCCCACACCCTTCAGGAAGAGGCCATCATGGACAAAAACTCTAGCCTGAGGCTTGTCTCATAATTGACATGACCTCAGTGCAGGAGATCTCGATTCAGCCTCTGCAGAGTGGGCCTGCCGTGCCCTCGGTGCCAAACCTCACGCTAGCGTGTGTTTTCGGAGTTCCTTCCTCACACTCCTGGCAAACAAGCCCTCCAGACTAGGAACTCCAGAACCACAACGCAGTCCAGTGCCTTCCCACCGGAAGAAAAACGTTTCCCTGTTGGGCTCTCCAGAAACTCCAGATGAGGATCAACCTGCTTGGGCCTCGACGGTAACTGAACTGGATAGGCTGCTCTGGGCACTAATGCTCTGTCTGACTCAGCCTGAAGCCAGACATCCAGACAGACAAGGAGACAGCTGGCCGCACACCCAGCAGTTCAGACATGCCATGGTCTTATGCTGTCATCTCTTCCTAACCTTGGTTTTCAGATATCTGAACCTAGACGTTATATCAATTCCCCACGCAGTTGGGTATCTGAAAAACAAATCAGAACTCCTCCTTCCCCACAGCTGTAAATCTTGCTCTTGGCATGGAGTCACACCTTCAGGGTGGGAGAAACCTTCATGGCCCCTGATGCCACGCCCAAACTTGAGTGCCGCCTTGGGCACAAATTCACACTGTGACGCTCAGCATGAGCCCCATGTCAACGAAAGGCCTGTCAGGGCCTGGACCAAGAGCACGCATATGGGGCTTGCCATGCCCCAATGCACCGAATCCTCACCAGTGTTTGAGTTTTCCAGTCGCCTCGCCCGTACCTGGGGATCTGCTTTGGAATCCCTTGCTTGGAGAGACACATGAGCCAGACAACAGGACTCCACCCTTCCCACAAAATGACCCCAAACTCTTGGGAGCTGGGACAAATCCGCAGAGAGGAAGACTCGTCCATGGGCCCTGTGGGCACCCCTACATTCCACGGCTACCCTGGACACAACATCAAGAGACAAAAGCCTTAAAGAACGCCTCCCACTCGCCCTTGTTTCAGAAGCCGAGGAGCTCCCTCTCGGTCTGTACATCCGGCCTGCCATACCCTCGGCGCCACTCATAAGCTGAGTTTGTGTTTTCAGACTTTTGTGCCCACAGCTTGGACCCACACAACCTCCAGGCTAGGGCCTCTGGAGCCACACCGAAAGATTGTGCCTCCCCTCTCCAAGGAAAGTGTGCCCAACCTATTGACCACAACCCTACAGGTTAGGAAAAAGCTCCAAGGCCCCTGAGATCATCCCGATAGTGTAGGCCGCCCTGGACTAAGAGGGGCACTCTGACACCAGTGGAGCATCTATCTCCACTTAGACTCTCAGACAGTGTAACCAGAGACTGAAGATTGAAATGGACAGGCCTCTAGGCCCTAATCTGAACCTTAGCTTTGGTTTCCATGTATCTGTCCTCAGAAGACTGGTTTCTTAGACCATCATATGGGGCTTTTCTGAGGCACCAGACCAAACCTCTCTCGTCTCCACATGGAGAGCTTTCTTACTGGAGCTGTATCAAACCCTTCAGGTATGAGAGTTCCGCCGGGCCACTGAACAACCAGCACATTCCAAGGTCTCCATGGACACAAACCCACATTATGACACATCCTCAGGAGAGGCCATTTCAACTCATCCCCCTGGGTAGCGTGCCCCAGAGCCAGCAGATCAAACATATCCTGTCGCTAATGGCCAATGGGAATGCGAGGCATGCTGTACAGGGATCCATCCTTCGAACCCTGCTCTCCAGTCCTTCCGAGTGGTATGTCCTGGAGCCATCCAACAGGACTCGACGGTCCCGCAGAAGGAAACCTTGTGGTTTGGGGCAACCTCCAAACTCAGCGTGGGAAAACTTCCTTGGCCTCATGAGGCCCCCGCTTTATGAAGGTGCCATCATGGACACAAACTCCAGCCTCAGCCAATGTCTGATCCTCGGCCTGACTTCAGATGCAGGAGATTTCGATTCAGCCTCTGCAGAGTGGACCTGCTCTGCCCTTGGCTCCAATCCTCACCCTAGCTTGTGTTTTCAGACTTCCGTCCTCACACTCCTGGCCCACAAACCCTCCCTACTGGGAATTCTGGGGCCACCATGAAGCACTCTGCCTGCCTCCCAGGAGAAAAAAACAGTGTCTATGGTGCTGCCCAGAAACCCCAAATGAGCATCAAACTGCGTGGCCCTTGGCAACACCCCAATTGCATAGGCTACCTTAAACACTGATGGTCTGTCGCACATAGCCTGAGCCCAGACCTTCCAACAGAAACCGACACAGCTGGCTGCACACCCAGCACATAGGACCCGCCACTGCCTTAGGCCACCATCTATTCCGAACCTGGGTTGGGAACCGGGAGCCCCATGTCTCCAATACCTGCACAGGGGGGAACCTGATGCACAAGTCAGAACCCCTCTTCCCCATGTCAGGAAACCTTGCTGCTGGCAGTGAGTCAACCCTTAATTGTAGGAGAAAACCCATGGCCCATGAGGCCACGCCCATGCGAGAGGGCCAACTTGGGCACAAAAACAGACTGTGACCCTCAGCATGAGTATTGTATTCAAGTAACACCTCTCAGTGACTGGACCAAGAGCCCGCATATGTGGCCTGCCATGCCCTTAGGCACCCAGGCCTAACTAGATGGCGGGTATTCCAGCTGTCAGTACCCACTGTTTTGCTCTAAAATCCCTCTACTGGGGGGACAACTGTGGCAGAAAACTGTACCCTTCCCTTCCCTCAGAATGAACTCAAACACTTGGGAGCTTGGACAATACCCAGAGAGGAAGGCTATTCCTTGACCCCTGAAGCAACCCCTACCCTGATCGGCCATTGTGAACGAACACCCAGAGACAAAAGCCTGAGCGACTGCCTCCCACTTGCCCTCCTTTGATATCCAGAGGATCTCCCCTCACGGACTGGAGATCAGGCCTGCCATTACCTTGGCCCCTACCTGAGCCAAGGTTCTTTTTTCAGACACCTGTCCCCACAACCCTGGCAAACACAGCCTCTAGGCTGGGTCCTCCTGAGCCATACCACAGGACCATGCCTGCTCTCTCCTGGGAAACTGTGCCTTTTCCTTTGGCCACACACCTCCAGAATATGAGAAACCTCAAGGCCCCCGAGGACATCCCACTACTGTAAGCCTCCCTGGACACTCAGGGGCATTCTGACACAAGCTGAGCAGCTACCTCCACGAAGGCATGCACACAGATGTCCACAGAGACAGAAGGTTGAGCTGGACAGGCCCTTAGGCCCTAATCTCACCTCTAGCTTGGGTTTCCATGTGTCACTCCTCAGAGGCTTTGTTTTGAAGAACAGGATATGGGGCTTTCCTGTGGAACTGAACAGAACACCTCTCATCTCTACATGGGAAGCTTCCTTTGTGGAGCTGTGTCAAACACCTCAGGTTGGAGAAACCTGCAGAGTCCCTGAGCCATCTCTAAATTCCAAGGTCTCCCAGGTCACCAACACACAGTAGGACTCATCTTCAGGAGAGTCCATTTCAACTCACCCCTCTGAGTAGCTCACCCAAGAGCCTGCAGATTGAGCCTGCCTTCTCCTGACTAAAGAGTGGGAATATGAAGTGGCATTCCCAGGCATCCATGCTTAGACACCTGCTCTCGAGTCTTTCCGTATGGGGCATCCTGGAACCATCCAATAGGACTCAACTGTCGTGCAGAAGGAAACCTTGAGGTTTGGAGTAGTTCACAAATCCCATCGTAGGGAAACCTCCCTGGGCTCTTGAAGCCCCCACACCCTTCAGGAAGAGGCCATCATGGACAAAAACTCTAGCCTGAGGCTTGTCTCATAATTGACATGACCTCAGTGCAGGAGATCTCGATTCAGCCTCTGCAGAGTGGGCCTGCCGTGCCCTCGGTGCCAAACCTCACGCTAGCGTGTGTTTTCGGAGTTCCTTCCTCACACTCCTGGCAAACAAGCCCTCCAGACTAGGAACTCCAGAACCACAACGCAGTCCAGTGCCTTCCCACCGGAAGAAAAACGTTTCCCTGTTGGGCTCTCCAGAAACTCCAGATGAGGATCAACCTGCTTGGGCCTCGACGGTAACCGAACTGGATAGGCTGCTCTGGGCACTAATGCTCTGTCTGACTCAGCCTGAAGCCAGACATCCAGACAGACAAGGAGACAGCTGGCCGCACACCCAGCAGTTCAGACATGCCATGGTCTTATGCTGTCATCTCTTCCTAACCTTGGTTTTCAGATATCTGAACCTAGACGTTATATCAATTCCCCACGCAGTTGGGTATCTGAAAAACAAATCAGAACTCCTCCTTCCCCACAGCTGTAAATCTTGCTCTTGGCATGGAGTCACACCTTCAGGGTGGGAGAAACCTTCATGGCCCCTGATGCCACGCCCAAACTTGAGTGCCGCCTTGGGCACAAATTCACACTGTGACGCTCAGCATGAGCCCCATGTCAACGAAAGGCCTGTCAGGGCCTGGACCAAGAGCACGCATATGGGGCTTGCCATGCCCCAATGCACCCAATCCTCACCAGTGTTTGAGTTTTCCAGTCGCCTCGCCCGTACCTGGGGATCTGCTTTGGAATCCCTTGCTTGGAGAGACACATGAGCCAGACAACAGGACTCCACCCTTCCCACAAAATGACCCCAAACTCTTGGGAGCTGGGACAAATCCGCAGAGAGGAAGACTCGTCCATGGGCCCTGTGGGCACCCCTACATTCCACGGCTACCCTGGACACAACATCAAGAGACAAAAGCCTTAAAGAACGCCTCCCACTCGCCCTTGTTTCAGAAGCCGAGGAGCTCCCTCTCGGTCTGTACATCCGGCCTGCCATACCCTCGGCGCCACTCATAAGCTGAGTTTGTGTTTTCAGACTTTTGTGCCCACAGCTTGGAACCACACAACCTCCAGGCTAGGGCCTCTGGAGCCACACCGAAAGATTGTGCCTCCCCTCTCCAAGGAAAGTGTGCCCAACCTATTGACCACAACCCTACAGGTTAGGAAAAAGCTCCAAGGCCCCTGAGATCATCCCGATAGTGTAGGCCGCCCTAGACTAAGAGGGGCACTCTGACACCAGTGGAGCATCTATCTCCACTTAGACTCTCAGACAGTGTAACCAGAGACTGAAGATTGAAATGGACAGGCCTCTAGGCCCTAATCTGAACCTTAGCTTTGGTTTCCATGTATCTGTCCTCAGAAGACTGGTTTCTTAGACCATCATATGGGGCTTTTCTGAGGCACCAGACCAAACCTCTCTCGTCTCCACATGGAGAGCTTTCTTACTGGAGCTGTATCAAACCCTTCAGGTATGAGAGTTCCGCCGGGCCACTGAACAACCAGCACATTCCAAGGTCTCCATGGACACAAACCCACATTATGTCACATCCTCAGGAGAGGCCATTTCAACTCATCCCCCTGGGTAGCGTGCCCCAGAGCCAGCAGATCAAACATATCCTGTCGCTAATGGCCAATGGGAATGCGAGGCATGCTGTACAGAGATCCATCCTTCGAACCCTGCTCTCCAGTCCTTCCGAGTGGTATGTCCTGGAGCCATCCAACAGGACTCGACGGTCCCGCAGAAGGAAACCTTGTGGTTTGGGGCAACCTCCAAACTCAGCGTGGGAAAACTTCCTTGGCCTCATGAGGCCCCCGCTTTATGAAGGTGCCATCATGGACACAAACTCCAGCCTCAGCCAATGTCTGATCCTCGGCCTGACTTCAGATGCAGGAGATTTCGATTCAGCCTCTGCAGAGTGGACCTGCTCTGCCCTTGGCTCCAATCCTCACCCTAGCTTGTGTTTTCAGACTTCCGTCCTCACACTCCTGGCCCACAAACCCTCCCTACTGGGAATTCTGGGGCCACCATGAAGCACTCTGCCTGCCTCCCAGGAGAAAAAAACAGTGTCTATGGTGCTGCCCAGAAACCCCAAATGAGCATCAAACTGCGTGGCCCTTGGCAACACCCCAATTGCATAGGCTACCTTAAACACTGATGGTCTGTCGCACATAGCCTGAGCCCAGACCTTCCAACAGAAACCGACACAGCTGGCTGCACACCCAGCACATAGGACCCGCCACTGCCTTAGGCCACCATCTATTCCGAACCTGGGTTGGGAACCGGGAGCCCCATGTCTCCAATACCTGCACAGGGGGGAACCTGATGCACAAGTCAGAACCCCTCTTCCCCATGTCAGGAAACCTTGCTGCTGGCAGTGAGTCAACCCTTAATTGTAGGAGAAAACCCATGGCCCATGAGGCCACGCCCATGCGAGAGGGCCACCTTGGGCACAAAAACAGAGTGTGACCCTCAGCATGAGTATTGTATTCAAGTAACACCTCTCAGTGACTGGACCAAGAGCCCGCATATGTGGCCTGCCATGCCCTTAGGCACCCAGGCCTAACTAGATGGCGGGTATTCCAGCTGTCAGTACCCACTGTTTTGCTCTAAAATCCCTCTACTGGGGGGACAACTGTGGCAGAAAACTGTACCCTTCCCTTCCCTCAGAATGAACTCAAACACTTGGGAGCTTGGACAATACCCAGAGAGGAAGGCTATTCCTTGACCCCTGAAGCAACCCCTACCCTGATCGGCCATTGTGAACGAACACCCAGAGACAAAAGCCTGAGCGACTGCCTCCCACTTGCCCTCCTTTGATATCCAGAGGATCTCCCCTCACGGACTGGAGATCAGGCCTGCCATTACCTTGGCCCCTACCTGAGCCAAGGTTCTTTTTTCAGACACCTGTCCCCACAACCCTGGCAAACACAGCCTCTAGGCTGGGTCCTCCTGAGCCATACCACAGGACCATGCCTGCTCTCTCCTGGGAAACTGTGCCTTTTCCTTTGGCCACACACCTCCAGAATATGAGAAACCTCAAGGCCCCCGAGGACATCCCACTACTGTAAGCCTCCCTGGACACTCAGGGGCATTCTGACACAAGCTGAGCAGCTACCTCCACGAAGGCATGCACACAGATGTCCACAGAGACAGAAGGTTGAGCTGGACAGGCCCTTAGGCCCTAATCTCAACTCTAGCTTGGGTTTCCATGTGTCACTCCTCAGAGGCTTTGTTTTGAAGAACAGGATATGGGGCTTTCCTGTGGAACTGAACAGAACACCTCTCATCTCTACATGGGAAGCTTCCTTTGTGGAGCTGTGTCAAACACCTCAGGTTGGAGAAACCTGCAGAGTCCCTGAGCCATCTCTAAATTCCAAGGTCTCCCAGGTCACCAACACACAGTAGGACTCATCTTCAGGAGAGTCCATTTCAACTCACCCCTCTGAGTAGCTCACCCAAGAGCCTGCAGATTGAGCCTGCCTTCTCCTGACTAAAGAGTGGGAATATGAAGTGGCATTCCCAGGCATCCATGCTTAGACACCTGCTCTCGAGTCTTTCCGTATGGGGCATCCTGGAACCATCCAATAGGACTCAACTGTCGTGCAGAAGGAAACCTTGAGGTTTGGAGTAGTTCACAAATCCCATCGTAGGGAAACCTCCCTGGGCTCTTGAAGCCCCCACACCCTTCAGGAAGAGGCCATCATGGACAAAAACTCTAGCCTGAGGCTTGTCTCATAATTGACATGACCTCAGTGCAGGAGATCTCGATTCAGCCTCTGCAGAGTGGGCCTGCCGTGCCCTCGGTGCCAAACCTCACGCTAGCTTGTGTTTTCGGAGTTCCTTCCTCACACTCCTGGCAAACAAGCCCTCCAGACTAGGAACTCCAGAACCACAACGCAGTCCAGTGCCTTCCCACCGGAAGAAAAACGTTTCCCTGTTGGGCTCTCCAGAAACTCCAGATGAGGATCAACCTGCTTGGGCCTCGACGGTAACCGAACTGGATAGGCTGCTCTGGGCACTAATGCTCTGTCTGACTCAGCCTGAAGCCAGACATCCAGACAGACAAGGAGACAGCTGGCCGCACACCCAGCAGTTCAGACATGCCATGGTCTTATGCTGTCATCTCTTCCTAACCTTGGTTTTCAGATATCTGAACCTAGACGTTATATCAATTCCCCACGCAGTTGGGTATCTGAAAAACAAATCAGAACTCCTCCTTCCCCACAGCTGTAAATCTTGCTCTTGGCATGGAGTCACACCTTCAGGGTGGGAGAAACCTTCATGGCCCCTGATGCCACGCCCAAACTTGAGTGCCGCCTTGGGCACAAATTCACACTGTGACGCTCAGCATGAGCCCCATGTCAACGAAAGGCCTGTCAGGGCCTGGACCAAGAGCACGCATATGGGGCTTGCCATGCCCCAATGCACCCAATCCTCACCAGTGTTTGAGTTTTCCAGTCGCCTCGCCCGTACCTGGGGATCTGCTTTGGAATCCCTTGCTTGGAGAGACACATGAGCCAGACAACAGGACTCCACCCTTCCCACAAAATGACCCCAAACTCTTGGGAGCTGGGACAAATCCGCAGAGAGGAAGACTCGTCCATGGGCCCTGTGGGCACCCCTACATTCCACGGCTACCCTGGACACAACATCAAGAGACAAAAGCCTTAAAGAACGCCTCCCACTCGCCCTTGTTTCAGAAGCCGAGGAGCTCCCTCTCGGTCTGTACATCCGGCCTGCCATACCCTCGGCGCCACTCATAAGCTGAGTTTGTGTTTTCAGACTTTTGTGCCCACAGCTTGGACCCACACAACCTCCAGGCTAGGGCCTCTGGAGCCACACCGAAAGATTGTGCCTCCCCTCTCCAAGGAAAGTGTGCCCAACCTATTGACCACAACCCTACAGGTTAGGAAAAAGCTCCAAGGCCCCTGAGATCATCCCGATAGTGTAGGCCGCCCTAGACTAAGAGGGGCACTCTGACACCAGTGGAGCATCTATCTCCACTTAGACTCTCAGACAGTGTAACCAGAGACTGAAGATTGAAATGGACAGGCCTCTAGGCCCTAATCTGAACCTTAGCTTTGGTTTCCATGTATCTGTCCTCAGAAGACTGGTTTCTTAGACCATCATATGGGGCTTTTCTGAGGCACCAGACCAAACCTCTCTCGTCTCCACATGGAGAGCTTTCTTACTGGAGCTGTATCAAACCCTTCAGGTATGAGAGTTCCGCCGGGCCACTGAACAACCAGCACATTCCAAGGTCTCCATGGACACAAACGCACATTATGACACATCCTCAGGAGAGGCCATTTCAACTCATCCCCCTGGGTAGCGTGCCCAAGAGCCAGCAGATCAAACATATCTTGTCGCTAATGGCCAATGGGAATGCGAGGCATGCTGTACAGGGATCCATCCTTCGAACCCTGCTCTCCAGTCCTTCCGAGTGGTATGTCCTGGAGCCATCCAACAGGACTCGACGGTCCCGCAGAAGGAAACCTTGTGGTTTGGGGCAACCTCCAAACTCAGCGTGGGAAAACTTCCTTGGCCTCATGAGGCCCCCGCTTTATGAAGGTGCCATCATGGACACAAACTCCAGCCTCAGCCAATGTCTGATCCTCGGCCTGACTTCAGATGCAGGAGATTTCGATTCAGCCTCTGCAGAGTGGACCTGCTCTGCCCTTGGCTCCAATCCTCACCCTAGCTTGTGTTTTCAGACTTCCGTCCTCACACTCCTGGCCCACAAACCCTCCCTACTGGGAATTCTGGGGCCACCATGAAGCACTCTGCCTGCCTCCCAGGAGAAAAAAACAGTGTCTATGGTGCTGCCCAGAAACCCCAAATGAGCATCAAACTGCGTGGCCCTTGGCAACACCCCAATTGCATAGGCTACCTTAAACACTGATGGTCTGTCGCACATAGCCTGAGCCCAGACCTTCCAACAGAAACCGACACAGCTGGCTGCACACCCAGCACATAGGACCCGCCACTGCCTTAGGCCACCATCTATTCCGAACCTGGGTTGGGAACCGGGAGCCCCATGTCTCCAATACCTGCACAGGGGGGAACCTGATGCACAAGTCAGAACCCCTCTTCCCCATGTCAGGAAACCTTGCTGCTGGCAGTGAGTCAACCCTTAATTGTAGGAGAAAACCCATGGCCCATGAGGCCACGCCCATGCGAGAGGGCCACCTTGGGCACAAAAACAGAGTGTGACCCTCAGCATGAGTATTGTATTCAAGTAACACCTCTCAGTGACTGGACCAAGAGCCCGCATATGTGGCCTGCCATGCCCTTAGGCACCCAGGCCTAACTAGATGGCGGGTATTCCAGCTGTCAGTACCCACTGTTTTGCTCTAAAATCCCTCTACTGGGGGGACAACTGTGGCAGAAAACTGTACCCTTCCCTTCCCTCAGAATGAACTCAAACACTTGGGAGCTTGGAAAATACCCAGAGAGGAAGGCTATTCCTTGACCCCTGAAGCAACCCCTACCCTGATCGGCCATTGTGAACGAACACCCAGAGACAAAAGCCTGAGCGACTGCCTCCCACTTGCCCTCCTTTGATATCCAGAGGATCTCCCCTCACGGACTGGAGATCAGGCCTGCCATTACCTTGGCCCCTACCTGAGCCAAGGTTCTTTTTTCAGACACCTGTCCCCACAACCCTGGCAAGCACAGCCTCTAGGCTGGGTCCTCCCTAGCCATACCACAGGACCATGCCTGCTCTCTCCTGGGAAACTGTGCCTTTTCCTTTGGCCACACACCTCCAGAATATGAGAAACCTCAAGGCCCCCGAGGACATCCCACTACTGTAAGCCTCCCTGGACACTCAGGGGCATTCTGACACAAGCTGAGCAGCTACCTCCACGAAGGCATGCACACAGATGTCCACAGAGACAGAAGGTTGAGCTGGACAGGCCCTTAGGCCCTAATCTCAACTCTAGCTTGGGTTTCCATGTGTCACTCCTCAGAGGCTTTGTTTTGAAGAACAGGATATGGGGCTTTCCTGTGGAACTGAACAGAACACCTCTCATCTCTACATGGGAAGCTTCCTTTGAGGAGCTGTGTCAAACACCTCAGGTTGGAGAAACCTGCAGAGTCCCTGAGCCATCTCTAAATTCCAAGGTCTCCCAGGTCACCAACACACAGTAGGACTCATCTTCAGGAGAGTCCATTTCAACTCACCCCTCTGAGTAGCTCACCCAAGAGCCTGCAGATTGAGCCTGCCTTCTCCTGACTAAAGAGTGGGAATATGAAGTGGCATTCCCAGGCATCCATGCTTAGACACCTGCTCTCGAGTCTTTCCGTATGGGGCATCCTGGAACCATCCAATAGGACTCAACTGTCGTGCAGAAGGAAACCTTGAGGTTTGGAGTAGTTCACAAATCCCATCGTAGGGAAACCTCCCTGGGCTCTTGAAGCCCCCACACCCTTCAGGAAGAGGCCATCATGGACAAAAACTCTAGCCTGAGGCTTGTCTCATAATTGACATGACCTCAATGCAGGAGATCTCGATTCAGCCTCTGCAGAGTGGGCCTGCCGTGCCCTCGGTGCCAAACCTCACGCTAGCGTGTGTTTTCGGAGTTCCTTCCTCACACTCCTGGCAAACAAGCCCTCCAGACTAGGAACTCCAGAACCACAACGCAGTCCAGTGCC
This sequence comes from Mustela lutreola, assembly GCF_030435805.1. Classification (NCBI taxonomy): domain Eukaryota; kingdom Metazoa; phylum Chordata; class Mammalia; order Carnivora; family Mustelidae; genus Mustela; species Mustela lutreola. The sequence continues at coordinate 171,757,901 of NC_081294.1, forward strand.
TTCCCACCGGAAGAAAAACGTTTCCCTGTTGGGCTCTCCAGAAACTCCAGATGAGGATCAACCTGCTTGGGCCTCGACGGTAACCGAACTGGATAGGCTGCTCTGGGCACTAATGCTCTGTCTGACTCAGCCTGAAGCCAGACATCCAGACAGACAAGGAGACAGCTGGCCGCACACCCAGCAGTTCAGACATGCCATGGTCTTATGCTGTCATCTCTTCCTAACCTTGGTTTTCAGATATCTGAACCTAGACGTTATATCAATTCCCCACGCAGTTGGGTATCTGAAAAACAAATCAGAACTCCTCCTTCCCCACAGCTGTAAATCTTTCTTGGCATGGAGTCACACCTTCAGGGTGGGAGAAACCTTCATGGCCCCTGATGCCACGCCCAAACTTGAGTGCCGCCTTGGGCACAAATTCACACTGTGACGCTCAGCATGAGCCCCATGTCAACGAAAGGCCTGTCAGGGCCTGGACCAAGAGCACGCATATGGGGCTTGCCATGCCCCAATGCACCGAATCCTCACCAGTGTTTGAGTTTTCCAGTCGCCTCGCCCGTACCTGGGGATCTGCTTTGGAATCCCTTGCTTGGAGAGACACATGAGCCAGACAACAGGACTCCACCCTTCCCACAAAATGACCCCAAACTCTTGGGAGCTGGGACAAATCCGCAGAGAGGAAGACTCGTCCATGGGCCCTGTGGGCACCCCTACATTCCACGGCTACCCTGGACACAACATCAAGAGACAAAAGCCTTAAAGAACGCCTCCCACTCGCCCTTGTTTCAGAAGCCGAGGAGCTCCCTCTCGGTCTGTACATCCGGCCTGCCATACCCTCGGCGCCACTCATAAGCTGAGTTTGTGTTTTCAGACTTTTGTGCCCACAGCTTGGACCCACACAACCTCCAGGCTAGGGCCTCTGGAGCCACACCGAAAGATTGTGCCTCCCCTCTCCAAGGAAAGTGTGCCCAACCTATTGACCACAACCCTACAGGTTAGGAAAAAGCTCCAAGGCCCCTGAGATCATCCCGATAGTGTAGGCCGCCCTAGACTAAGAGGGGCACTCTGACACCAGTGGAGCATCTATCTCCACTTAGACTCTCAGACAGTGTAACCAGAGACTGAAGATTGAAATGGACAGGCCTCTAGGCCCTAATCTGAACCTTAGCTTTGGTTTCCATGTATCTGTCCTCAGAAGACTGGTTTCTTAGACCATCATATGGGGCTTTTCTGAGGCACCAGACCAAACCTCTCTCGTCTCCACATGGAGAGCTTTCTTACTGGAGCTGTATCAAACCCTTCAGGTATGAGAGTTCCGCCGGGCCACTGAACAACCAGCACATTCCAAGGTCTCCATGGACACAAACGCACATTATGACACATCCTCAGGAGAGGCCATTTCAACTCATCCCCCTGGGTAGCGTGCCCCAGAGCCAGCAGATCAAACATATCTTGTCGCTAATGGCCAATGGGAATGCGAGGCATGCTGTACAGGGATCCATCCTTCGAACCCTGCTCTCCAGTCCTTCCGAGTCGTATGTCCTGGAGCCATCCAACAGGACTCGACGGTCCCGCAGAAGGAAACCTTGTGGTTTGGGGCAACCTCCAAACTCAGCGTGGGAAAACTTCCTTGGCCTCATGAGGCCCCCGCTTTATGAAGGTGCCATCATGGACACAAACTCCAGCCTCAGCCAATGTCTGATCCTCGGCCTGACTTCAGATGCAGGAGATTTCGATTCAGCCTCTGCAGAGTGGACCTGCTCTGCCCTTGGCTCCAATCCTCACCCTAGCTTGTGTTTTCAGACTTCCGTCCTCACACTCCTGGCCCACAAACCCTCCCTAATGGGAATTCTGGGGCCACCATGAAGCACTCTGCCTGCCTCCCAGGAGAAAAAAACAGTGTCTATGGTGCTGCCCAGAAACCCCAAATGAGCATCAAACTGCGTGGCCCTTGGCAACACCCCAATTGCATAGGCTACCTTAAACACTGATGGTCTGTCGCACATAGCCTGAGCCCAGACCTTCCAACAGAAACCGACACAGCTGGCTGCACACCCAGCACATAGGACCCGCCACTGCCTTAGGCCACCATCTATTCCGAACCTGGGTTGGGAACCGGGAGCCCCATGTCTCCAATACCTGCACAGGGGGGAACCTGATGCACAAGTCAGAACCCCTCTTCCCCATGTCAGGAAACCTTGCTGCTGGCAGTGAGTCAACCCTTAATTGTAGGAGGAAACCCATGGCCCATGAGGCCACGCCCATGCGAGAGGGCCACCTTGGGCACAAAAACAGACTGTGACCCTCAGCATGAGTATTGTATTCAAGTAACACCTCTCAGTGACTGGACCAAGAGCCCGCATATGTGGCCTGCCATGCCCTTAGGCACCCAGGCCTAACTAGATGGCGGGTATTCCAGCTGTCAGTACCCACTGTTTTGCTCTAAAATCCCTCTACTGGGGGGACAACTGTGGCAGAAAACTGTACCCTTCCCTTCCCTCAGAATGAACTCAAACACTTGGGAGCTTGGACAATACCCAGAGAGGAAGGCTATTCCTTGACCCCTGAAGCAACCCCTACCCTGATCGGCCATTGTGAACGAACACCCAGAGACAAAAGCCTGAGCGACTGCCTCCCACTTGCCCTCCTTTGATATCCAGAGGATCTCCCCTCACGGACTGGAGATCAGGCCTGCCATTACCTTGGCCCCTACCTGAGCCAAGGTTCTTTTTTCAGACACCTGTCCCCACAACCCTGGCAAACACAGCCTCTAGGCTGGGTCCTCCTGAGCCATACCACAGGACCATGCCTGCTCTCTCCTGGGAAACTGTGCCTTTTCCTTTGGCCACACACCTCCAGAATATGAGAAACCTCAAGGCCCCCGAGGACATCCCACTACTGTAAGCCTCCCTGGACACTCAGGGGCATTCTGACACAAGCTGAGCAGCTACCTCCACGAAGGCATGCACACAGATGTCCACAGAGACAGAAGGTTGAGCTGGACAGGCCCTTAGGCCCTAATCTCAACTCTAGCTTGGGTTTCCATGTGTCACTCCTCAGAGGCTTTGTTTTGAAGAACAGGATATGGGGCTTTCCTGTGGAACTGAACAGAACACCTCTCATCTCTACATGGGAAGCTTCCTTTGAGGAGCTGTGTCAAACACCTCAGGTTGGAGAAACCTGCAGAGTCCCTGAGCCATCTCTAAATTCCAAGGTCTCCCAGGTCACCAACACACAGTAGGACTCATCTTCAGGAGAGTCCATTTCAACTCACCCCTCTGAGTAGCTCACCCAAGAGCCTGCAGATTGAGCCTGCCTTCTCCTGACTAAAGAGTGGGAATATGAAGTGGCATTCCCAGGCATCCATGCTTAGACACCTGCTCTCGAGTCTTTCCGTATGGGGCATCCTGGAACCATCCAATAGGACTCAACTGTCGTGCAGAAGGAAACCTTGAGGTTTGGAGTAGTTCACAAATCCCATCGTAGGGAAACCTCCCTGGGCTCTTGAAGCCCCCACACCCTTCAGGAAGAGGCCATCATGGACAAAAACTCTAGCCTGAGGCTTGACTCATAATTGACATGACCTCAGTGCAGGAGATCTCGATTCAGCCTCTGCAGAGTGGGCCTGCCGTGCCCTCGGTGCCAAACCTCACGCTAGCGTGTGTTTTCGGAGTTCCTTCCTCACACTCCTGGCAAACAAGCCCTCCAGACTAGGAACTCCAGAACCACAACGCAGTCCAGTGCCTTCCCACCGGAAGAAAAACGTTTCCCTGTTGGGCTCTCCAGAAACTCCAGATGAGGATCAACCTGCTTGGGCCTCGACGGTAACCGAACTGGATAGGCTGCTCTGGGCACTAATGCTCTGTCTGACTCAGCCTGAAGCCAGACATCCAGACAGACAAGGAGACAGCTGGCCGCACACCCAGCAGTTCAGACATGCCATGGTCTTATGCTGTCATCTCTTCCTAACCTTGGTTTTCAGATATCTGAACCTAGACGTTATATCAATTCCCCACGCAGTTGGGTATCTGAAAAACAAATCAGAACTCCTCCTTCCCCACAGCTGTAAATCTTGCTCTTGGCATGGAGTCACACCTTCAGGGTGGGAGAAACCTTCATGGCCCCTGATGCCACGCCCAAACTTGAGTGCCGCCTTGGGCACAAATTCACACTGTGACGCTCAGCATGAGCCCCATGTCAACGAAAGGCCTGTCAGGGCCTGGACCAAGAGCACGCATATGGGGCTTGCCATGCCCCAATGCACCGAATCCTCACCAGTGTTTGAGTTTTCCAGTCGCCTCGCCCGTACCTGGGGATCTGCTTTGGAATCCCTTGCTTGGAGAGACACATGAGCCAGACAACAGGACTCCACCCTTCCCACAAAATGACCCCAAACTCTTGGGAGCTGGGACAAATCCGCAGAGAGGAAGACTCGTCCATGGGCCCTGTGGGCACCCCTACATTCCACGGCTACCCTGGACACAACATCAAGAGACAAAAGCCTTAAAGAACGCCTCCCACTCGCCCTTGTTTCAGAAGCCGAGGAGCTCCCTCTCGGTCTGTACATCCGGCCTGCCATACCCTCGGCGCCACTCATAAGCTGAGTTTGTGTTTTCAGACTTTTGTGCCCACAGCTTGGACCCACACAACCTCCAGGCTAGGGCCTCTGGAGCCACACCGAAAGATTGTGCCTCCCCTCTCCAAGGAAAGTGTGCCCAACCTATTGACCACAACCCTACAGGTTAGGAAAAAGCTCCAAGGCCCCTGAGATCATCCCGATAGTGTAGGCCGCCCTAGACTAAGAGGGGCACTCTGACACCAGTGGAGCATCTATCTCCACTTAGACTCTCAGACAGTGTAACCAGAGACTGAAGATTGAAATGGACAGGCCTCTAGGCCCTAATCTGAACCTTAGCTTTGGTTTCCATGTATCTGTCCTCAGAAGACTGGTTTCTTAGACCATCATATGGGGCTTTTCTGAGGCACCAGACCAAACCTCTCTCGTCTCCACATGGAGAGCTTTCTTACTGGAGCTGTATCAAACCCTTCAGGTATGAGAGTTCCGCCGGGCCACTGAACAACCAGCACATTCCAAGGTCTCCATGGACACAAACCCACATTATGACACATCCTCAGGAGAGGCCATTTCAACTCATCCCCCTGGGTAGCGTGCCCCAGAGCCAGCAGATCAAACATATCTTGTCGCTAATGGCCAATGGGAATGCGAGGCATGCTGTACAGGGATCCATCCTTCGAACCCTGCTCTCCAGTCCTTCCGAGTGGTATGTCCTGGAGCCATCCAACAGGACTCGACGGTCCCGCAGAAGGAAACCTTGTGGTTTGGGGCAACCTCCAAACTCAGCGTGGGAAAACTTCCTTGGCCTCATGAGGCCCCCGCTTTATGAAGGTGCCATCATGGACACAAACTCCAGCCTCAGCCAATGTCTGATCCTCGGCCTGACTTCAGATGCAGGAGATTTCGATTCAGCCTCTGCAGAGTGGACCTGCTCTGCCCTTGGCTCCAATCCTCACCCTAGCTTGTGTTTTCAGACTTCCGTCCTCACACTCCTGGCCCACAAACCCTCCCTACTGGGAATTCTGGGGCCACCATGAAGCACTCTGCCTGCCTCCCAGGAGAAAAAACAGTGTCTATGGTGCTGCCCAGAAACCCCAAATGAGCATCAAACTGCGTGGCCCTTGGCAACACCCCAATTGCATAGGCTACCTTAAACACTGATGGTCTGTCGCACATAGCCTGAGCCCAGACCTTCCAACAGAAACCGACACAGCTGGCTGCACACCCAGCACATAGGACCCGCCACTGCCTTAGGCCACCATCTATTCCGAACCTGGGTTGGGAACCGGGAGCCCCATGTCTCCAATACCTGCACAGGGGGGAACCTGATGCACAAGTCAGAACCCCTCTTCCCCATGTCAGGAAACCTTGCTGCTGGCAGTGAGTCAACCCTTAATTGTAGGAGAAAACCCATGGCCCATGAGGCCACGCCCATGCGAGAGGGCCACCTTGGGCAAAAAACAGAGTGTGACACTCAGCATGAGTATTGTATTCAAGTAACACCTCTCAGTGACTGGACCAAGAGCCCGCATATGTGGCCTGCCATGCCCTTAGGCACCCAGGCCTAACTAGATGGCGGGTATTCCAGCTGTCAGTACCCACTGTTTTGCTCTAAAATCCCTCTACTGGGGGGACAACTGTGGCAGAAAACTGTACCCTTCCCTTCCCTCAGAATGAACTCAAACACTTGAGAACTTGGACAATACCCAGAGAGGAAGGCTATTCCTTGACCCCTGAAGCAACCCCTACCCTGATCGGCCATTGTGAACGAACACCCAGAGACAAAAGCCTGAGCGACTGCCTCCCACTTGCCCTCCTTTGATATCCAGAGGATCTCCCCTCACGGACTGGAGATCAGGCCTGCCATTACCTTGGCCCCTACCTGAGCCAAGGTTCTTTTTTCAGACACCTGTCCCCACAACCCTGGCAAACACAGCCTCTAGGCTGGGTCCTCCTGAGCCATACCACAGGACCATGCCTGCTCTCTCCTGGGAAACTGTGCCTTTTCCTTTGGCCACACACCTCCAGAATATGAGAAACCACAAGGCCCCCGAGGACATCCCACTACTGTAAGCCTCCCTGGACACTCAGGGGCATTCTGACACAAGCTGAGCAGCTACCTCCACGAAGGCATGCACACAGATGTCCACAGAGACAGAAGGTTGAGCTGGACAGGCCCTTAGGCCCTAATCTCAACTCTAGCTTGGGTTTCCATGTGTCACTCCTCAGAGGCTTTGTTTTGAAGAACAGGATATGGGGCTTTCCTGTGGAACTGAACAGAACACCTCTCATCTCTACATGGGAAGCTTCCTTTGTGGAGCTGTGTCAAACACCTCAGGTTGGAGAAACCTGCAGAGTCCCTGAGCCATCTCTAAATTCCAAGGTCTCCCAGGTCACCAACACACAGTAGGACTCATCTTCAGGAGAGTCCATTTCAACTCACCCCTCTGAGTAGCTCACCCAAGAGCCTGCAGATTGAGCCTGCCTTCTCCTGACTAAAGAGTGGGAATATGAAGTGGCATTCCCAGGCATCCATGCTTAGACACCTGCTCTCGAGTCTTTCCGTATGGGGCATCCTGGAACCATCCAATAGGACTCAACTGTCGTGCAGAAGGAAACCTTGAGGTTTGGAGTAGTTCACAAATCCCATCGTAGGGAAACCTCCCTGGGCTCTTGAAGCCCCCACACCCTTCAGGAAGAGGCCATCATGGACAAAAACTCTAGCCTGAGGCTTGTCTCATAATTGACATGACCTCAATGCAGGAGATCTCGATTCAGCCTCTGCAGAGTGGGCCTGCCGTGCCCTCGGTGCCAAACCTCACGCTAGCGTGTGTTTTCGGAGTTCCTTCCTCACACTCCTGGCAAACAAGCCCTCCAGACTAGGAACTCCAGAACCACAACGCAGTCCAGTGCCTTCCCACCGGAAGAAAAACGTTTCCCTGTTGGGCTCTCCAGAAACTCCAGATGAGGATCAACCTGCTTGGGCCTCGACGGTAACCGAACTGGATAGGCTGCTCTGGGCACTAATGCTCTGTCTGACTCAGCCTGAAGCCAGACATCCAGACAGACAAGGAGACAGCTGGCCGCACACCCAGCAGTTCAGACATGCCATGGTCTTATGCTGTCATCTCTTCCTAACCTTGGTTTTCAGATATCTGAACCTAGACGTTATATCAATTCCCCACGCAGTTGGGTATCTGAAAAACAAATCAGAACTCCTCCTTCCCCACAGCTGTAAATCTTGCTCTTGGCATGGAGTCACACCTTCAGGGTGGGAGAAACCTTCATGGCCCCTGATGCCACGCCCAAACTTGAGTGCCGCCTTGGGCACAAATTCACACTGTGACGCTCAGCATGAGCCCCATGTCAACGAAAGGCCTGTCAGGGCCTGGACCAAGAGCACGCATATGGGGCTTGCCATGCCCCAATGCACCCAATCCTCACCAGTGTTTGAGTTTTCCAGTCGCCTCGCCCGTACCTGGGGATCTGCTTTGGAATCCCTTGCTTGGAGAGACACATGAGCCAGACAACAGGACTCCACCCTTCCCACAAAATGACCCCAAACTCTTGGGAGCTGGGACAAATCCGCAGAGAGGAAGACTCGTCCATGGGCCCTGTGGGCACCCCTACATTCCACGGCTACCCTGGACACAACATCAAGAGACAAAAGCCTTAAAGAACGCCTCCCACTCACCCTTGTTTCAGAAGCCGAGGAGCTCCCTCTCGGTCTGTACATCCGGCCTGCCATACCCTCGGCGCCACTCATAAGCTGAGTTTGTGTTTTCAGACTTTTGTGCCCACAGCTTGGACCCACACAACCTCCAGGCTAGGGCCTCTGGAGCCACACCGAAAGATTGTGCCTCCCCTCTCCAAGGAAAGTGTGCCCAACCTATTGACCACAACCCTACAGGTTAGGAAAAAGCTCCAAGGCCCCTGAGATCATCCCGATAGTGTAGGCCGCCCTAGACTAAGAGGGGCACTCTGACACCAGTGGAGCATCTATCTCCACTTAGACTCTCAGACAGTGTAACCAGAGACTGAAGATTGAAATGGACAGGCCTCTAGGCCCTAATCTGAACCTTAGCTTTGGTTTCCATGTATCTGTCCTCAGAAGACTGGTTTCTTAGACCATCATATGGGGCTTTTCTGAGGCACCAGACCAAACCTCTCTCGTCTCCACATGGAGAGCTTTCTTACTGGAGCTGTATCAAACCCTTCAGGTATGAGAGTTCCGCCGGGCCACTGAACAACCAGCACATTCCAAGGTCTCCATGGACACAAACCCACATTATGACACATCCTCAGGAGAGGCCATTTCAACTCATCCCCCTGGGTAGCGTGCCCCAGAGCCAGCAGATCAAACATATCTTGTCGCTAATGGCCAATGGGAATGCGAGGCATGCTGTACAGGGATCAATCCTTCGAACCCTGCTCTCCAGTCCTTCCGAGTGGTATGTCCTGGAGCCATCCAACAGGACTCGACGGTTCCGCAGAAGGAAACCTTGTGGTTTGGGGCAACCTCCAAACTCAGCGAGGGAAAACTTCCTTGGCCTCATGAGGCCCCCGCTTTATGAAGGTGCCATCATGGACACAAACTGCAGCCTCAGCCAATGTCTGATCCTCGGCCTGACTTCAGATGCAGGAGATTTCGATTCAGCCTCTGCAGAGTGGACCTGCTCTGCCCTTGGCTCCAATCCTCACCCTAGCTTGTGTTTTCAGACTTCTGTCCTCACACTCCTGGCCCACAAACCCTCCCTACTGGGAATTCTGGGGCCACCATGAAGCACTCTGCCTGCCTCCCAGGAGAAAAAAACAGTGTCTATGGTGCTGCCCAGAAACCCCAAATGAGCATCAAACTGCGTGGCCCTTGGCAACACCCCAATTGCATAGGCTACCTTAAACACTGATGGTCTGTCGCACATAGCCTGAGCCCAGACCTTCCAACAGAAACCGACACAGCTGGCTGCACACCCAGCACATAGGACCCGCCACTGCCTTAGGCCACCATCTATTCCGAACCTGGGTTGGGAACCGGGACCTTATCTCCAATACCTGCACAGGGGGGAACCTGATGCACAAGTCAGAACCCCTCTTCCCCATGTCAGGAAACCTTGCTGCTGGCAGTGAGTCAACCCTTAATTGTAGGAGAAAACCCATGGCCCATGAGGCCACGCCCATGCGAGAGGGCCACCTTGGGCACAAAAACAGACTGTGACCCTCAGCATGAGTATTGTATTCAAGTAACACCTCTCAGTGACTGGACCAAGAGCCCGCATATGTGGCCTGCCATGCCCTTAGGCACCCAGGCCTAACTAGATGGCGGGTATTCCAGCTGTCAGTACCCACTGTTTTGCTCTAAAATCCCTCTACTGGGGGGACAACTGTGGCAGAAAACTGTACCCTTCCCTTCCCTCAGAATGAACTCAAACACTTGGGAGCTTGGACAATACCCAGAGAGGAAGGCTATTCCTTGACCCCTGAAGCAACCCCTACCCTGATCGGCCATTGTGAACGAACACCCAGAGACAAAAGCCTGAGCGACTGCCTCCCACTTGCCCTCCTTTGATATCCAGAGGATCTCCCCTCACGGACTGGAGATCAGGCCTGCCATTACCTTGGCCCCTACCTGAGCCAAGGTTCTTTTTTCAGACACCTGTCCCCACAACCCTGGCAAACACAGCCTCTAGGCTGGGTCCTCCTGAGCCATACCACAGGACCATGCCTGCTCTCTCCTGGGAAACTGTGCCTTTTCCTTTGGCCACACACCTCCAGAATATGAGAAACCTCAAGGCCCCCGAGGACATCCCACTACTGTAAGCCTCCCTGGACACTCAGGGGCATTCTGACACAAGCTGAGCAGCTACCTCCACGAAGGCATGCACACAGATGTCCACAGAGACAGAAGGTTGAGCTGGACAGGCCCTTAGGCCCTAATCTCAACTCTAGCTTGGGTTTCCATGTGTCACTCCTCAGAGGCTTTGTTTTGAAGAACAGGATATGGGGCTTTCCTGTGGAACTGAACAGAACACCTCTCATCTCTACATGGGAAGCTTCCTTTGAGGAGCTGTGTCAAACACCTCAGGTTGGAGAAACCTGCAGAGTCCCTGAGCCATCTCTAAATTCCAAGGTCTCCCAGGTCACCAACACACAGTAGGACTCATCTTCAGGAGAGTCCATTTCAACTCACCCCTCTGAGTAGCTCACCCAAGAGCCTGCAGATTGAGCCTGCCTTCTCCTGACTAAAGAGTGGGAATATGAAGTGGCATTCCCAGGCATCCATGCTTAGACACCTGCTCTCGAGTCTTTCCGTATGGGGCATCCTGGAACCATCCAATAGGACTCAACTGTCGTGCAGAAGGAAACCTTGAGGTTTGGAGTAGTTCACAAATCCCATCGTAGGGAAACCTCCCTGGGCTCTTGAAGCCCCCACACCCTTCAGGAAGAGGCCATCATGGACAAAAACTCTAGCCTGAGGCTTGTCTCATAATTGACATGACCTCAGTGCAGGAGATCTCGATTCAGCCTCTGCAGAGTGGGCCTGCCGTGCCCTCGGTGCCAAACCTCACGCTAGCGTGTGTTTTCGGAGTTCCTTCCTCACACTCCTGGCAAACAAGCCCTCCAGACTAGGAACTCCAGAACCACAACGCAGTCCAGTGCCTTCCCACCGGAAGAAAAACGTTTCCCTGTTGGGCTCTCCAGAAACTCCAGATGAGGATCAACCTGCTTGGGCCTCGACGGTAACCGAACTGGATAGGCTGCTCTGGGCACTAATGCTCTGTCTGACTCAGCCTGAAGCCAGACATCCAGACAGACAAGGAGACAGCTGGCCGCACACCCAGCAGTTCAGACATGCCATGGTCTTATGCTGTCATCTCTTCCTAACCTTGGTTTTCAGATATCTGAACCTAGACGTTATATCAATTCCCCACGCAGTTGGGTATCTGAAAAACAAATCAGAACTCCTCCTTCCCCACAGCTGTAAATCTTGCTCTTGGCATGGAGTCACACCTTCAGGGTGGGAGAAACCTTCATGGCCCCTGATGCCACGCCCAAACTTGAGTGCCGCCTTGGGCACAAATTCACACTGTGACGCTCAGCATGAGCCCCATGTCAACGAAAGGCCTGTCAGGGCCTGGACCAAGAGCACGCATATGGGGCTTGCCATGCCCCAATGCACCCAATCCTCACCAGTGTTTGAGTTTTCCAGTCGCCTCGCCCGTACCTGGGGATCTGCTTTGGAATCCCTTGCTTGGAGAGACACATGAGCCAGACAACAGGACTCCACCCTTCCCACAAAATGACCCCAAACTCTTGGGAGCTGGGACAAATCCGCAGAGAGGAAGACTCGTCCATGGGCCCTGTGGGCACCCCTACATTCCACGGCTACCCTGGACACAACATCAAGAGACAAAAGCCTTAAAGAACGCCTCCCACTCGCCCTTGTTTCAGAAGCCGAGGAGCTCCCTCTCGGTCTGTACATCCGGCCTGCCATACCCTCGGCGCCACTCATAAGCTGAGTTTGTGTTTTCAGACTTTTGTGCCCACAGCTTGGACCCACACAACCTCCAGGCTAGGGCCTCTGGAGCCACACCGAAAGATTGTGCCTCCCCTCTCCAAGGAAAGTGTGCCCAACCTATTGACCACAACCCTACAGGTTAGGAAAAAGCTCCAAGGCCCCTGAGATCATCCCGATAGTGTAGGCCGCCCTAGACTAAGAGGGGCACTCTGACACCAGTGGAGCATCTATCTCCACTTAGACTCTCAGACAGTGTAACCAGAGACTGAAGATTGAAATGGACAGGCCTCTAGGCCCTAATCTGAACCTTAGCTTTGGTTTCCATGTATCTGTCCTCAGAAGACTGGTTTCTTAGACCATCATATGGGGCTTTTCTGAGGCACCAGACCAAACCTCTCTCGTCTCCACATGGAGAGCTTTCTTACTGGAGCTGTATCAAACCCTTCAGGTATGAGAGTTCCGCCGGGCCACTGAACAACCAGCACATTCCAAGGTCTCCATGGACACAAACCCACATTATGACACATCCTCAGGAGAGGCCATTTCAACTCATCCCCCTGGGTAGCGTGCCCCAGAGCCAGCAGATCAAACATATCTTGTCGCTAATGGCCAATGGGAATGCGAGGCATGCTGTACAGGGATCCATCCTTCGAACCCTGCTCTCCAGTCCTTCCGAGTGGTATGTCCTGGAGCCATCCAACAGGACTCGACGGTCCCGCAGAAGGAAACCTTGTGGTTTGGGGCAACCTCCAAACTCAGCGTGGGAAAACTTCCTTGGCCTCATGAGGCCCCCGCTTTATGAAGGTGCCATCATGGACACAAACTCCAGCCTCAGCCAATGTCTGATCCTCGGCCTGACTTCAGATGCAGGAGATTTCGATTCAGCCTCTGCAGAGTGGACCTGCTCTGCCCTTGGCTCCAATCCTCACCCTAGCTTGTGTTTTCAGACTTCCGTCCTCACACTCCTGGCCCACAAACCCTCCCTACTGGGAATTCTGGGGCCACCATGAAGCACTCTGCCTGCCTCCCAGGAGAAAAAACAGTGTCTATGGTGCTGCCCAGAAACCCCAAATGAGCATCAAACTGCGTGGCCCTTGGCAACACCCCAATTGCATAGGCTACCTTAAACACTGATGGTCTGTCGCACATAGCCTGAGCCCAGACCTTCCAACAGAAACCGACACAGCTGGCTGCACACCCAGCACATAGGACCCGCCACTGCCTTAGGCCACCATCTATTCCGAACCTGGGTTGGGAACCGGGAGCCCCATGTCTCCAATACCTGCACAGGGGGGAACCTGATGCACAAGTCAGAACCCCTCTTCCCCATGTCAGGAAACCTTGCTGCTGGCAGTGAGTCAACCCTTAATTGTAGGAGAAAACCCATGGCCCATGAGGCCACGCCCATGCGAGAGGGCCACCTTGGGCAAAAAACAGAGTGTGACACTCAGCATGAGTATTGTATTCAAGTAACACCTCTCAGTGACTGGACCAAGAGCCCGCATATGTGGCCTGCCATGCCCTTAGGCACCCAGGCCTAACTAGATGGCGGGTATTCCAGCTGTCAGTACCCACTGTTTTGCTCTAAAATCCCTCTACTGGGGGGACAACTGTGGCAGAAAACTGTACCCTTCCCTTCCCTCAGAATGAACTCAAACACTTGAGAACTTGGACAATACCCAGAGAGGAAGGCTATTCCTTGACCCCTGAAGCAACCCCTACCCTGATCGGCCATTGTGAACGAACACCCAGAGACAAAAGCCTGAGCGACTGCCTCCCACTTGCCCTCCTTTGATATCCAGAGGATCTCCCCTCACGGACTGGAGATCAGGCCTGCCATTACCTTGGCCCCTACCTGAGCCAAGGTTCTTTTTTCAGACACCTGTCCCCACAACCCTGGCAAACACAGCCTCTAGGCTGGGTCCTCCTGAGCCATACCACAGGACCATGCCTGCTCTCTCCTGGGAAACTGTGCCTTTTCCTTTGGCCACACACCTCCAGAATATGAGAAACCACAAGGCCCCCGAGGACATCCCACTACTGTAAGCCTCCCTGGACACTCAGGGGCATTCTGACACAAGCTGAGCAGCTACCTCCACGAAGGCATGCACACAGATGTCCACAGAGACAGAAGGTTGAGCTGGACAGGCCCTTAGGCCCTAATCTCAACTCTAGCTTGGGTTTCCATGTGTCACTCCTCAGAGGCTTTGTTTTGAAGAACAGGATATGGGGCTTTCCTGTGGAACTGAACAGAACACCTCTCATCTCTACATGGGAAGCTTCCTTTGTGGAGCTGTGTCAAACACCTCAGGTTGGAGAAACCTGCAGAGTCCCTGAGCCATCTCTAAATTCCAAGGTCTCCCAGGTCACCAACACACAGTAGGACTCATCTTCAGGAGAGTCCATTTCAACTCACCCCTCTGAGTAGCTCACCCAAGAGCCTGCAGATTGAGCCTGCCTTCTCCTGACTAAAGAGTGGGAATATGAAGTGGCATTCCCAGGCATCCATGCTTAGACACCTGCTCTCGAGTCTTTCCGTATGGGGCATCCTGGAACCATCCAATAGGACTCAACTGTCGTGCAGAAGGAAACCTTGAGGTTTGGAGTAGTTCACAAATCCCATCGTAGGGAAACCTCCCTGGGCTCTTGAAGCCCCCACACCCTTCAGGAAGAGGCCATCATGGACAAAAACTCTAGCCTGAGGCTTGTCTCATAATTGACATGACCTCAATGCAGGAGATCTCGATTCAGCCTCTGCAGAGTGGGCCTGCCGTGCCCTCGGTGCCAAACCTCACGCTAGCGTGTGTTTTCGGAGTTCCTTCCTCACACTCCTGGCAAACAAGCCCTCCAGACTAGGAACTCCAGAACCACAACGCAGTCCAGTGCCTTCCCACCGGAAGAAAAACGTTTCCCTGTTGGGCTCTCCAGAAACTCCAGATGAGGATCAACCTGCTTGGGCCTCGACGGTAACCGAACTGGATAGGCTGCTCTGGGCACTAATGCTCTGTCTGACTCAGCCTGAAGCCAGACATCCAGACAGACAAGGAGACAGCTGGCCGCACACCCAGCAGTTCAGACATGCCATGGTCTTATGCTGTCATCTCTTCCTAACCTTGGTTTTCAGATATCTGAACCTAGACGTTATATCAATTCCCCACGCAGTTGGGTATCTGAAAAACAAATCAGAACTCCTCCTTCCCCACAGCTGTAAATCTTGCTCTTGGCATGGAGTCACACCTTCAGGGTGGGAGAAACCTTCATGGCCCCTGATGCCACGCCCAAACTTGAGTGCCGCCTTGGGCACAAATTCACACTGTGACGCTCAGCATGAGCCCCATGTCAACGAAAGGCCTGTCAGGGCCTGGACCAAGAGCACGCATATGGGGCTTGCCATGCCCCAATGCACCCAATCCTCACCAGTGTTTGAGTTTTCCAGTCGCCTCGCCCGTACCTGGGGATCTGCTTTGGAATCCCTTGCTTGGAGAGACACATGAGCCAGACAACAGGACTCCACCCTTCCCACAAAATGACCCCAAACTCTTGGGAGCTGGGACAAATCCGCAGAGAGGAAGACTCGTCCATGGGCCCTGTGGGCACCCCTACATTCCACGGCTACCCTGGACACAACATCAAGAGACAAAAGCCTTAAAGAACGCCTCCCACTCGCCCTTGTTTCAGAAGCCGAGGAGCTCCCTCTCGGTCTGTACATCCGGCCTGCCATACCCTCGGCGCCACTCATAAGCTGAGTTTGTGTTTTCAGACTTTTGTGCCCACAGCTTGGACCCACACAACCTCCAGGCTAGGGCCTCTGGAGCCACACCGAAAGATTGTGCCTCCCCTCTCCAAGGAAAGTGTGCCCAACCTATTGACCACAACCCTACAGGTTAGGAAAAAGCTCCAAGGCCCCTGAGATCATCCCGATAGTGTAGGCCGCCCTAGACTAAGAGGGGCACTCTGACACCAGTGGAGCATCTATCTCCACTTAGACTCTCAGACAGTGTAACCAGAGACTGAAGATTGAAATGGACAGGCCTCTAGGCCCTAATCTGAACCTTAGCTTTGGTTTCCATGTATCTGTCCTCAGAAGACTGGTTTCTTAGACCATCATATGGGGCTTTTCTGAGGCACCAGACCAAACCTCTCTCGTCTCCACATGGAGAGCTTTCTTACTGGAGCTGTATCAAACCCTTCAGGTATGAGAGTTCCGCCGGGCCACTGAACAACCAGCACATTCCAAGGTCTCCATGGACACAAACCCACATTATGACACATCCTCAGGAGAGGCCATTTCAACTCATCCCCCTGGGTAGCGTGCCCCAGAGCCAGCAGATCAAACATATCTTGTCGCTAATGGCCAATGGGAATGCGAGGCATGCTGTACAGGGATCCATCCTTCGAACCCTGCTCTCCAGTCCTTCCGAGTGGTATGTCCTGGAGCCATCCAACAGGACTCGACGGTCCCGCAGAAGGAAACCTTGTGGTTTGGGGCAACCTCCAAACTCAGCGTGGGAAAACTTCCTTGGCCTCATGAGGCCCCCGCTTTATGAAGGTGCCATCATGGACACAAACTCCAGCCTCAGCCAATGTCTGATCCTCGGCCTGACTTCAGATGCAGGAGATTTCGATTCAGCCTCTGCAGAGTGGACCTGCTCTGCCCTTGGCTCCAATCCTCACCCTAGCTTGTGTTTTCAGACTTCTGTCCTCACACTCCTGGCCCACAAACCCTCCCTACTGGGAATTCTGGGGCCACCATGAAGCACTCTGCCTGCCTCCCAGGAGAAAAAAACAGTGTCTATGGTGCTGCCCAGAAACCCCAAATGAGCATCAAACTGCGTGGCCCTTGGCAACACCCCAATTGCATAGGCTACCTTAAACACTGATGGTCTGTCGCACATAGCCTGAGCCCAGACCTTCCAACAGAAACCGACACAGCTGGCTGCACACCCAGCACATAGGACCCGCCACTGCCTTAGGCCACCATCTATTCCGAACCTGGGTTGGGAACCGGGACCTTATCTCCAATACCTGCACAGGGGGGAACCTGATGCACAAGTCAGAACCCCTCTTCCCCATGTCAGGAAACCTTGCTGCTGGCAGTGAGTCAACCCTTAATTGTAGGAGAAAACCCATGGCCCATGAGGCCACGCCCATGCGAGAGGGCCACCTTGGGCACAAAAACAGACTGTGACCCTCAGCATGAGTATTGTATTCAAGTAACACCTCTCAGTGACTGGACCAAGAGCCCGCATATGTGGCCTGCCATGCCCTTAGGCACCCAGGCCTAACTAGATGGCGGGTATTCCAGCTGTCAGTACCCACTGTTTTGCTCTAAAATCCCTCTACTGGGGGGACAACTGTGGCAGAAAACTGTACCCTTCCCTTCCCTCAGAATGAACTCAAACACTTGGGAGCTTGGACAATACCCAGAGAGGAAGGCTATTCCTTGACCCCTGAAGCAACCCCTACCCTGATCGGCCATTGTGAACGAACACCCAGAGACAAAAGCCTGAGCGACTGCCTCCCACTTGCCCTCCTTTGATATCCAGAGGATCTCCCCTCACGGACTGGAGATCAGGCCTGCCATTACCTTGGCCCCTACCTGAGCCAAGGTTCTTTTTTCAGACACCTGTCCCCACAACCCTGGCAAACACAGCCTCTAGGCTGGGTCCTCCTGAGCCATACCACAGGACCATGCCTGCTCTCTCCTGGGAAACTGTGCCTTTTCCTTTGGCCACACACCTCCAGAATATGAGAAACCTCAAGGCCCCCGAGGACATCCCACTACTGTAAGCCTCCCTGGACACTCAGGGGCATTCTGACACAAGCTGAGCAGCTACCTCCACGAAGGCATGCACACAGATGTCCACAGAGACAGAAGGTTGAGCTGGACAGGCCCTTAGGCCCTAATCTCAACTCTAGCTTGGGTTTCCATGTGTCACTCCTCAGAGGCTTTGTTTTGAAGAACAGGATATGGGGCTTTCCTGTGGAACTGAACAGAACACCTCTCATCTCTACATGGGAAGCTTCCTTTGAGGAGCTGTGTCAAACACCTCAGGTTGGAGAAACCTGCAGAGTCCCTGAGCCATCTCTAAATTCCAAGGTCTCCCAGGTCACCAACACACAGTAGGACTCATCTTCAGGAGAGTCCATTTCAACTCACCCCTCTGAGTAGCTCACCCAAGAGCCTGCAGATTGAGCCTGCCTTCTCCTGACTAAAGAGTGGGAATATGAAGTGGCATTCCCAGGCATCCATGCTTAGACACCTGCTCTCGAGTCTTTCCGTATGGGGCATCCTGGAACCATCCAATAGGACTCAACTGTCGTGCAGAAGGAAACCTTGAGGTTTGGAGTAGTTCACAAATCCCATCGTAGGGAAACCTCCCTGGGCTCTTGAAGCCCCCACACCCTTCAGGAAGAGGCCATCATGGACAAAAACTCTAGCCTGAGGCTTGTCTCATAATTGACATGACCTCAGTGCAGGAGATCTCGATTCAGCCTCTGCAGAGTGGGCCTGCCGTGCCCTCGGTGCCAAACCTCACGCTAGCGTGTGTTTTCGGAGTTCCTTCCTCACACTCCTGGCAAACAAGCCCTCCAGACTAGGAACTCCAGAACCACAACGCAGTCCAGTGCCTTCCCACCGGAAGAAAAACGTTTCCCTGTTGGGCTCTCCAGAAACTCCAGATGAGGATCAACCTGCTTGGGCCTCGACGGTAACCGAACTGGATAGGCTGCTCTGGGCACTAATGCTCTGTCTGACTCAGCCTGAAGCCAGACATCCAGACAGACAAGGAGACAGCTGGCCGCACACCCAGCAGTTCAGACATGCCATGGTCTTATGCTGTCATCTCTTCCTAACCTTGGTTTTCAGATATCTGAACCTAGACGTTATATCAATTCCCCACGCAGTTGGGTATCTGAAAAACAAATCAGAACTCCTCCTTCCCCACAGCTGTAAATCTTGCTCTTGGCATGGAGTCACACCTTCAGGGTGGGAGAAACCTTCATGGCCCCTGATGCCACGCCCAAACTTGAGTGCCGCCTTGGGCACAAATTCACACTGTGACGCTCAGCATGAGCCCCATGTCAACGAAAGGCCTGTCAGGGCCTGGACCAAGAGCACGCATATGGGGCTTGCCATGCCCCAATGCACCCAATCCTCACCAGTGTTTGAGTTTTCCAGTCGCCTCGCCCGTACCTGGGGATCTGCTTTGGAATCCCTTGCTTGGAGAGACACATGAGCCAGACAACAGGACTCCACCCTTCCCACAAAATGACCCCAAACTCTTGGGAGCTGGGACAAATCCGCAGAGAGGAAGACTCGTCCATGGGCCCTGTGGGCACCCCTACATTCCACGGCTACCCTGGACACAACATCAAGAGACAAAAGCCTTAAAGAACGCCTCCCACTCGCCCTTGTTTCAGAAGCCGAGGAGCTCCCTCTCGGTCTGTACATCCGGCCTGCCATACCCTCGGCGCCACTCATAAGCTGAGTTTGTGTTTTCAGACTTTTGTGCCCACAGCTTGGACCCACACAACCTCCAGGCTAGGGCCTCTGGAGCCACACCGAAAGATTGTGCCTCCCCTCTCCAAGGAAAGTGTGCCCAACCTATTGACCACAACCCTACAGGTTAGGAAAAAGCTCCAAGGCCCCTGAGATCATCCCGATAGTGTAGGCCGCCCTAGACTAAGAGGGGCACTCTGACACCAGTGGAGCATCTATCTCCACTTAGACTCTCAGACAGTGTAACCAGAGACTGAAGATTGAAATGGACAGGCCTCTAGGCCCTAATCTGAACCTTAGCTTTGGTTTCCATGTATCTGTCCTCAGAAGACTGGTTTCTTAGACCATCATATGGGGCTTTTCTGAGGCACCAGACCAAACCTCTCTCGTCTCCACATGGAGAGCTTTCTTACTGGAGCTGTATCAAACCCTTCAGGTATGAGAGTTCCGCCGGGCCACTGAACAACCAGCACATTCCAAGGTCTCCATGGACACAAACCCACATTATGACACATCCTCAGGAGAGGCCATTTCAACTCATCCCCCTGGGTAGCGTGCCCCAGAGCCAGCAGATCAAACATATCTTGTCGCTAATGGCCAATGGGAATGCGAGGCATGCTGTACAGGGATCCATCCTTCGAACCCTGCTCTCCAGTCCTTCCGAGTGGTATGTCCTGGAGCCATCCAACAGGACTCGACGGTCCCGCAGAAGGAAACCTTGTGGTTTGGGGCAACCTCCAAACTCAGCGTGGGAAAACTTCCTTGGCCTCATGAGGCCCCCGCTTTATGAAGGTGCCATCATGGACACAAACTCCAGCCTCAGCCAATGTCTGATCCTCGGCCTGACTTCAGATGCAGGAGATTTCGATTCAGCCTCTGCAGAGTGGACCTGCTCTGCCCTTGGCTCCAATCCTCACCCTAGCTTGTGTTTTCAGACTTCCGTCCTCACACTCCTGGCCCACAAACCCTCCCTACTGGGAATTCTGGGGCCACCATGAAGCACTCTGCCTGCCTCCCAGGAGAAAAAACAGTGTCTATGGTGCTGCCCAGAAACCCCAAATGAGCATCAAACTGCGTGGCCCTTGGCAACACCCCAATTGCATAGGCTACCTTAAACACTGATGGTCTGTCGCACATAGCCTGAGCCCAGACCTTCCAACAGAAACCGACACAGCTGGCTGCACACCCAGCACATAGGACCCGCCACTGCCTTAGGCCACCATCTATTCCGAACCTGGGTTGGGAACCGGGAGCCCCATGTCTCCAATACCTGCACAGGGGGGAACCTGATGCACAAGTCAGAACCCCTCTTCCCCATGTCAGGAAACCTTGCTGCTGGCAGTGAGTCAACCCTTAATTGTAGGAGAAAACCCATGGCCCATGAGGCCACGCCCATGCGAGAGGGCCACCTTGGGCAAAAAACAGAGTGTGACACTCAGCATGAGTATTGTATTCAAGTAACACCTCTCAGTGACTGGACCAAGAGCCCGCATATGTGGCCTGCCATGCCCTTAGGCACCCAGGCCTAACTAGATGGCGGGTATTCCAGCTGTCAGTACCCACTGTTTTGCTCTAAAATCCCTCTACTGGGGGGACAACTGTGGCAGAAAACTGTACCCTTCCCTTCCCTCAGAATGAACTCAAACACTTGAGAACTTGGACAATACCCAGAGAGGAAGGCTATTCCTTGACCCCTGAAGCAACCCCTACCCTGATCGGCCATTGTGAACGAACACCCAGAGACAAAAGCCTGAGCGACTGCCTCCCACTTGCCCTCCTTTGATATCCAGAGGATCTCCCCTCACGGACTGGAGATCAGGCCTGCCATTACCTTGGCCCCTACCTGAGCCAAGGTTCTTTTTTCAGACACCTGTCCCCACAACCCTGGCAAACACAGCCTCTAGGCTGGGTCCTCCTGAGCCATACCACAGGACCATGCCTGCTCTCTCCTGGGAAACTGTGCCTTTTCCTTTGGCCACACACCTCCAGAATATGAGAAACCACAAGGCCCCCGAGGACATCCCACTACTGTAAGCCTCCCTGGACACTCAGGGGCATTCTGACACAAGCTGAGCAGCTACCTCCACGAAGGCATGCACACAGATGTCCACAGAGACAGAAGGTTGAGCTGGACAGGCCCTTAGGCCCTAATCTCAACTCTAGCTTGGGTTTCCATGTGTCACTCCTCAGAGGCTTTGTTTTGAAGAACAGGATATGGGGCTTTCCTGTGGAACTGAACAGAACACCTCTCATCTCTACATGGGAAGCTTCCTTTGTGGAGCTGTGTCAAACACCTCAGGTTGGAGAAACCTGCAGAGTCCCTGAGCCATCTCTAAATTCCAAGGTCTCCCAGGTCACCAACACACAGTAGGACTCATCTTCAGGAGAGTCCATTTCAACTCACCCCTCTGAGTAGCTCACCCAAGAGCCTGCAGATTGAGCCTGCCTTCTCCTGACTAAAGAGTGGGAATATGAAGTGGCATTCCCAGGCATCCATGCTTAGACACCTGCTCTCGAGTCTTTCCGTATGGGGCATCCTGGAACCATCCAATAGGACTCAACTGTCGTGCAGAAGGAAACCTTGAGGTTTGGAGTAGTTCACAAATCCCATCGTAGGGAAACCTCCCTGGGCTCTTGAAGCCCCCACACCCTTCAGGAAGAGGCCATCATGGACAAAAACTCTAGCCTGAGGCTTGTCTCATAATTGACATGACCTCAATGCAGGAGATCTCGATTCAGCCTCTGCAGAGTGGGCCTGCCGTGCCCTCGGTGCCAAACCTCACGCTAGCGTGTGTTTTCGGAGTTCCTTCCTCACACTCCTGGCAAACAAGCCCTCCAGACTAGGAACTCCAGAACCACAACGCAGTCCAGTGCCTTCCCACCGGAAGAAAAACGTTTCCCTGTTGGGCTCTCCAGAAACTCCAGATGAGGATCAACCTGCTTGGGCCTCGACGGTAACCGAACTGGATAGGCTGCTCTGGGCACTAATGCTCTGTCTGACTCAGCCTGAAGCCAGACATCCAGACAGACAAGGAGACAGCTGGCCGCACACCCAGCAGTTCAGACATGCCATGGTCTTATGCTGTCATCTCTTCCTAACCTTGGTTTTCAGATATCTGAACCTAGACGTTATATCAATTCCCCACGCAGTTGGGTATCTGAAAAACAAATCAGAACTCCTCCTTCCCCACAGCTGTAAATCTTGCTCTTGGCATGGAGTCACACCTTCAGGGTGGGAGAAACCTTCATGGCCCCTGATGCCACGCCCAAACTTGAGTGCCGCCTTGGGCACAAATTCACACTGTGACGCTCAGCATGAGCCCCATGTCAACGAAAGGCCTGTCAGGGCCTGGACCAAGAGCACGCATATGGGGCTTGCCATGCCCCAATGCACCCAATCCTCACCAGTGTTTGAGTTTTCCAGTCGCCTCGCCCGTACCTGGGGATCTGCTTTGGAATCCCTTGCTTGGAGAGACACATGAGCCAGACAACAGGACTCCACCCTTCCCACAAAATGACCCCAAACTCTTGGGAGCTGGGACAAATCCGCAGAGAGGAAGACTCGTCCATGGGCCCTGTGGGCACCCCTACATTCCACGGCTACCCTGGACACAACATCAAGAGACAAAAGCCTTAAAGAACGCCTCCCACTCGCCCTTGTTTCAGAAGCCGAGGAGCTCCCTCTCGGTCTGTACATCCGGCCTGCCATACCCTCGGCGCCACTCATAAGCTGAGTTTGTGTTTTCAGACTTTTGTGCCCACAGCTTGGACCCACACAACCTCCAGGCTAGGGCCTCTGGAGCCACACCGAAAGATTGTGCCTCCCCTCTCCAAGGAAAGTGTGCCCAACCTATTGACCACAACCCTACAGGTTAGGAAAAAGCTCCAAGGCCCCTGAGATCATCCCGATAGTGTAGGCCGCCCTAGACTAAGAGGGGCACTCTGACACCAGTGGAGCATCTATCTCCACTTAGACTCTCAGACAGTGTAACCAGAGACTGAAGATTGAAATGGACAGGCCTCTAGGCCCTAATCTGAACCTTAGCTTTGGTTTCCATGTATCTGTCCTCAGAAGACTGGTTTCTTAGACCATCATATGGGGCTTTTCTGAGGCACCAGACCAAACCTCTCTCGTCTCCACATGGAGAGCTTTCTTACTGGAGCTGTATCAAACCCTTCAGGTATGAGAGTTCCGCCGGGCCACTGAACAACCAGCACATTCCAAGGTCTCCATGGACACAAACCCACATTATGACACATCCTCAGGAGAGGCCATTTCAACTCATCCCCCTGGGTAGCGTGCCCCAGAGCCAGCAGATCAAACATATCTTGTCGCTAATGGCCAATGGGAATGCGAGGCATGCTGTACAGGGATCCATCCTTCGAACCCTGCTCTCCAGTCCTTCCGAGTGGTATGTCCTGGAGCCATCCAACAGGACTCGACGGTCCCGCAGAAGGAAACCTTGTGGTTTGGGGCAACCTCCAAACTCAGCGTGGGAAAACTTCCTTGGCCTCATGAGGCCCCCGCTTTATGAAGGTGCCATCATGGACACAAACTCCAGCCTCAGCCAATGTCTGATCCTCGGCCTGACTTCAGATGCAGGAGATTTCGATTCAGCCTCTGCAGAGTGGACCTGCTCTGCCCTTGGCTCCAATCCTCACCCTAGCTTGTGTTTTCAGACTTCCGTCCTCACACTCCTGGCCCACAAACCCTCCCTACTGGGAATTCTGGGGCCACCATGAAGCACTCTGCCTGCCTCCCAGGAGAAAAAACAGTGTCTATGGTGCTGCCCAGAAACCCCAAATGAGCATCAAACTGCGTGGCCCTTGGCAACACCCCAATTGCATAGGCTACCTTAAACACTGATGGTCTGTCGCACATAGCCTGAGCCCAGACCTTCCAACAGAAACCGACACAGCTGGCTGCACACCCAGCACATAGGACCCGCCACTGCCTTAGGCCACCATCTATTCCGAACCTGGGTTGGGAACCGGGAGCCCCATGTCTCCAATACCTGCACAGGGGGGAACCTGATGCACAAGTCAGAACCCCTCTTCCCCATGTCAGGAAACCTTGCTGCTGGCAGTGAGTCAACCCTTAATTGTAGGAGAAAACCCATGGCCCATGAGGCCACGCCCATGCGAGAGGGCCACCTTGGGCAAAAAACAGAGTGTGACACTCAGCATGAGTATTGTATTCAAGTAACACCTCTCAGTGACTGGACCAAGAGCCCGCATATGTGGCCTGCCATGCCCTTAGGCACCCAGGCCTAACTAGATGGCGGGTATTCCAGCTGTCAGTACCCACTGTTTTGCTCTAAAATCCCTCTACTGGGGGGACAACTGTGGCAGAAAACTGTACCCTTCCCTTCCCTCAGAATGAACTCAAACACTTGAGAACTTGGACAATACCCAGAGAGGAAGGCTATTCCTTGACCCCTGAAGCAACCCCTACCCTGATCGGCCATTGTGAACGAACACCCAGAGACAAAAGCCTGAGCGACTGCCTCCCACTTGCCCTCCTTTGATATCCAGAGGATCTCCCCTCACGGACTGGAGATCAGGCCTGCCATTACCTTGGCCCCTACCTGAGCCAAGGTTCTTTTTTCAGACACCTGTCCCCACAACCCTGGCAAACACAGCCTCTAGGCTGGGTCCTCCTGAGCCATACCACAGGACCATGCCTGCTCTCTCCTGGGAAACTGTGCCTTTTCCTTTGGCCACACACCTCCAGAATATGAGAAACCACAAGGCCCCCGAGGACATCCCACTACTGTAAGCCTCCCTGGACACTCAGGGGCATTCTGACACAAGCTGAGCAGCTACCTCCACGAAGGCATGCACACAGATGTCCACAGAGACAGAAGGTTGAGCTGGACAGGCCCTTAGGCCCTAATCTCAACTCTAGCTTGGGTTTCCATGTGTCACTCCTCAGAGGCTTTGTTTTGAAGAACAGGATATGGGGCTTTCCTGTGGAACTGAACAGAACACCTCTCATCTCTACATGGGAAGCTTCCTTTGTGGAGCTGTGTCAAACACCTCAGGTTGGAGAAACCTGCAGAGTCCCTGAGCCATCTCTAAATTCCAAGGTCTCCCAGGTCACCAACACACAGTAGGACTCATCTTCAGGAGAGTCCATTTCAACTCACCCCTCTGAGTAGCTCACCCAAGAGCCTGCAGATTGAGCCTGCCTTCTCCTGACTAAAGAGTGGGAATATGAAGTGGCATTCCCAGGCATCCATGCTTAGACACCTGCTCTCGAGTCTTTCCGTATGGGGCATCCTGGAACCATCCAATAGGACTCAACTGTCGTGCAGAAGGAAACCTTGAGGTTTGGAGTAGTTCACAAATCCCATCGTAGGGAAACCTCCCTGGGCTCTTGAAGCCCCCACACCCTTCAGGAAGAGGCCATCATGGACAAAAACTCTAGCCTGAGGCTTGTCTCATAATTGACATGACCTCAATGCAGGAGATCTCGATTCAGCCTCTGCAGAGTGGGCCTGCCGTGCCCTCGGTGCCAAACCTCACGCTAGCGTGTGTTTTCGGAGTTCCTTCCTCACACTCCTGGCAAACAAGCCCTCCAGACTAGGAACTCCAGAACCACAACGCAGTCCAGTGCCTTCCCACCGGAAGAAAAACGTTTCCCTGTTGGGCTCTCCAGAAACTCCAGATGAGGATCAACCTGCTTGGGCCTCGACGGTAACCGAACTGGATAGGCTGCTCTGGGCACTAATGCTCTGTCTGACTCAGCCTGAAGCCAGACATCCAGACAGACAAGGAGACAGCTGGCCGCACACCCAGCAGTTCAGACATGCCATGGTCTTATGCTGTCATCTCTTCCTAACCTTGGTTTTCAGATATCTGAACCTAGACGTTATATCAATTCCCCACGCAGTTGGGTATCTGAAAAACAAATCAGAACTCCTCCTTCCCCACAGCTGTAAATCTTGCTCTTGGCATGGAGTCACACCTTCAGGGTGGGAGAAACCTTCATGGCCCCTGATGCCACGCCCAAACTTGAGTGCCGCCTTGGGCACAAATTCACACTGTGACGCTCAGCATGAGCCCCATGTCAACGAAAGGCCTGTCAGGGCCTGGACCAAGAGCACGCATATGGGGCTTGCCATGCCCCAATGCACCCAATCCTCACCAGTGTTTGAGTTTTCCAGTCGCCTCGCCCGTACCTGGGGATCTGCTTTGGAATCCCTTGCTTGGAGAGACACATGAGCCAGACAACAGGACTCCACCCTTCCCACAAAATGACCCCAAACTCTTGGGAGCTGGGACAAATCCGCAGAGAGGAAGACTCGTCCATGGGCCCTGTGGGCACCCCTACATTCCACGGCTACCCTGGACACAACATCAAGAGACAAAAGCCTTAAAGAACGCCTCCCACTCGCCCTTGTTTCAGAAGCCGAGGAGCTCCCTCTCGGTCTGTACATCCGGCCTGCCATACCCTCGGCGCCACTCATAAGCTGAGTTTGTGTTTTCAGACTTTTGTGCCCACAGCTTGGACCCACACAACCTCCAGGCTAGGGCCTCTGGAGCCACACCGAAAGATTGTGCCTCCCCTCTCCAAGGAAAGTGTGCCCAACCTATTGACCACAACCCTACAGGTTAGGAAAAAGCTCCAAGGCCCCTGAGATCATCCCGATAGTGTAGGCCGCCCTAGACTAAGAGGGGCACTCTGACACCAGTGGAGCATCTATCTCCACTTAGACTCTCAGACAGTGTAACCAGAGACTGAAGATTGAAATGGACAGGCCTCTAGGCCCTAATCTGAACCTTAGCTTTGGTTTCCATGTATCTGTCCTCAGAAGACTGGTTTCTTAGACCATCATATGGGGCTTTTCTGAGGCACCAGACCAAACCTCTCTCGTCTCCACATGGAGAGCTTTCTTACTGGAGCTGTATCAAACCCTTCAGGTATGAGAGTTCCGCCGGGCCACTGAACAACCAGCACATTCCAAGGTCTCCATGGACACAAACCCACATTATGACACATCCTCAGGAGAGGCCATTTCAACTCATCCCCCTGGGTAGCGTGCCCCAGAGCCAGCAGATCAAACATATCTTGTCGCTAATGGCCAATGGGAATGCGAGGCATGCTGTACAGGGATCAATCCTTCGAACCCTGCTCTCCAGTCCTTCCGAGTGGTATGTCCTGGAGCCATCCAACAGGACTCGACGGTTCCGCAGAAGGAAACCTTGTGGTTTGGGGCAACCTCCAAACTCAGCGAGGGAAAACTTCCTTGGCCTCATGAGGCCCCCGCTTTATGAAGGTGCCATCATGGACACAAACTGCAGCCTCAGCCAATGTCTGATCCTCGGCCTGACTTCAGATGCAGGAGATTTCGATTCAGCCTCTGCAGAGTGGACCTGCTCTGCCCTTGGCTCCAATCCTCACCCTAGCTTGTGTTTTCAGACTTCTGTCCTCACACTCCTGGCCCACAAACCCTCCCTACTGGGAATTCTGGGGCCACCATGAAGCACTCTGCCTGCCTCCCAGGAGAAAAAAACAGTGTCTATGGTGCTGCCCAGAAACCCCAAATGAGCATCAAACTGCGTGGCCCTTGGCAACACCCCAATTGCATAGGCTACCTTAAACACTGATGGTCTGTCGCACATAGCCTGAGCCCAGACCTTCCAACAGAAACCGACACAGCTGGCTGCACACCCAGCACATAGGACCCGCCACTGCCTTAGGCCACCATCTATTCCGAACCTGGGTTGGGAACCGGGACCTTATCTCCAATACCTGCACAGGGGGGAACCTGATGCACAAGTCAGAACCCCTCTTCCCCATGTCAGGAAACCTTGCTGCTGGCAGTGAGTCAACCCTTAATTGTAGGAGAAAACCCATGGCCCATGAGGCCACGCCCATGCGAGAGGGCCACCTTGGGCACAAAAACAGACTGTGACCCTCAGCATGAGTATTGTATTCAAGTAACACCTCTCAGTGACTGGACCAAGAGCCCGCATATGTGGCCTGCCATGCCCTTAGGCACCCAGGCCTAACTAGATGGCGGGTATTCCAGCTGTCAGTACCCACTGTTTTGCTCTAAAATCCCTCTACTGGGGGGACAACTGTGGCAGAAAACTGTACCCTTCCCTTCCCTCAGAATGAACTCAAACACTTGGGAGCTTGGACAATACCCAGAGAGGAAGGCTATTCCTTGACCCCTGAAGCAACCCCTACCCTGATCGGCCATTGTGAACGAACACCCAGAGACAAAAGCCTGAGCGACTGCCTCCCACTTGCCCTCCTTTGATATCCAGAGGATCTCCCCTCACGGACTGGAGATCAGGCCTGCCATTACCTTGGCCCCTACCTGAGCCAAGGTTCTTTTTTCAGACACCTGTCCCCACAACCCTGGCAAACACAGCCTCTAGGCTGGGTCCTCCTGAGCCATACCACAGGACCATGCCTGCTCTCTCCTGGGAAACTGTGCCTTTTCCTTTGGCCACACACCTCCAGAATATGAGAAACCTCAAGGCCCCCGAGGACATCCCACTACTGTAAGCCTCCCTGGACACTCAGGGGCATTCTGACACAAGCTGAGCAGCTACCTCCACGAAGGCATGCACACAGATGTCCACAGAGACAGAAGGTTGAGCTGGACAGGCCCTTAGGCCCTAATCTCAACTCTAGCTTGGGTTTCCATGTGTCACTCCTCAGAGGCTTTGTTTTGAAGAACAGGATATGGGGCTTTCCTGTGGAACTGAACAGAACACCTCTCATCTCTACATGGGAAGCTTCCTTTGAGGAGCTGTGTCAAACACCTCAGGTTGGAGAAACCTGCAGAGTCCCTGAGCCATCTCTAAATTCCAAGGTCTCCCAGGTCACCAACACACAGTAGGACTCATCTTCAGGAGAGTCCATTTCAACTCACCCCTCTGAGTAGCTCACCCAAGAGCCTGCAGATTGAGCCTGCCTTCTCCTGACTAAAGAGTGGGAATATGAAGTGGCATTCCCAGGCATCCATGCTTAGACACCTGCTCTCGAGTCTTTCCGTATGGGGCATCCTGGAACCATCCAATAGGACTCAACTGTCGTGCAGAAGGAAACCTTGAGGTTTGGAGTAGTTCACAAATCCCATCGTAGGGAAACCTCCCTGGGCTCTTGAAGCCCCCACACCCTTCAGGAAGAGGCCATCATGGACAAAAACTCTAGCCTGAGGCTTGTCTCATAATTGACATGACCTCAGTGCAGGAGATCTCGATTCAGCCTCTGCAGAGTGGGCCTGCCGTGCCCTCGGTGCCAAACCTCACGCTAGCGTGTGTTTTCGGAGTTCCTTCCTCACACTCCTGGCAAACAAGCCCTCCAGACTAGGAACTCCAGAACCACAACGCAGTCCAGTGCCTTCCCACCGGAAGAAAAACGTTTCCCTGTTGGGCTCTCCAGAAACTCCAGATGAGGATCAACCTGCTTGGGCCTCGACGGTAACCGAACTGGATAGGCTGCTCTGGGCACTAATGCTCTGTCTGACTCAGCCTGAAGCCAGACATCCAGACAGACAAGGAGACAGCTGGCCGCACACCCAGCAGTTCAGACATGCCATGGTCTTATGCTGTCATCTCTTCCTAACCTTGGTTTTCAGATATCTGAACCTAGACGTTATATCAATTCCCCACGCAGTTGGGTATCTGAAAAACAAATCAGAACTCCTCCTTCCCCACAGCTGTAAATCTTGCTCTTGGCATGGAGTCACACCTTCAGGGTGGGAGAAACCTTCATGGCCCCTGATGCCACGCCCAAACTTGAGTGCCGCCTTGGGCACAAATTCACACTGTGACGCTCAGCATGAGCCCCATGTCAACGAAAGGCCTGTCAGGGCCTGGACCAAGAGCACGCATATGGGGCTTGCCATGCCCCAATGCACCCAATCCTCACCAGTGTTTGAGTTTTCCAGTCGCCTCGCCCGTACCTGGGGATCTGCTTTGGAATCCCTTGCTTGGAGAGACACATGAGCCAGACAACAGGACTCCACCCTTCCCACAAAATGACCCCAAACTCTTGGGAGCTGGGACAAATCCGCAGAGAGGAAGACTCGTCCATGGGCCCTGTGGGCACCCCTACATTCCACGGCTACCCTGGACACAACATCAAGAGACAAAAGCCTTAAAGAACGCCTCCCACTCGCCCTTGTTTCAGAAGCCGAGGAGCTCCCTCTCGGTCTGTACATCCGGCCTGCCATACCCTCGGCGCCACTCATAAGCTGAGTTTGTGTTTTCAGACTTTTGTGCCCACAGCTTGGACCCACACAACCTCCAGGCTAGGGCCTCTGGAGCCACACCGAAAGATTGTGCCTCCCCTCTCCAAGGAAAGTGTGCCCAACCTATTGACCACAACCCTACAGGTTAGGAAAAAGCTCCAAGGCCCCTGAGATCATCCCGATAGTGTAGGCCGCCCTAGACTAAGAGGGGCACTCTGACACCAGTGGAGCATCTATCTCCACTTAGACTCTCAGACAGTGTAACCAGAGACTGAAGATTGAAATGGACAGGCCTCTAGGCCCTAATCTGAACCTTAGCTTTGGTTTCCATGTATCTGTCCTCAGAAGACTGGTTTCTTAGACCATCATATGGGGCTTTTCTGAGGCACCAGACCAAACCTCTCTCGTCTCCACATGGAGAGCTTTCTTACTGGAGCTGTATCAAACCCTTCAGGTATGAGAGTTCCGCCGGGCCACTGAACAACCAGCACATTCCAAGGTCTCCATGGACACAAACCCACATTATGACACATCCTCAGGAGAGGCCATTTCAACTCATCCCCCTGGGTAGCGTGCCCCAGAGCCAGCAGATCAAACATATCTTGTCGCTAATGGCCAATGGGAATGCGAGGCATGCTGTACAGGGATCCATCCTTCGAACCCTGCTCTCCAGTCCTTCCGAGTCGTATGTCCTGGAGCCATCCAACAGGACTCGACGGTCCCGCAGAAGGAAACCTTGTGGTTTGGGGCAACCTCCAAACTCAGCGTGGGAAAACTTCCTTGGCCTCATGAGGCCCCCGCTTTATGAAGGTGCCATCATGGACACAAACTCCAGCCTCAGCCAATGTCTGATCCTCGGCCTGACTTCAGATGCAGGAGATTTCGATTCAGCCTCTGCAGAGTGGACCTGCTCTGCCCTTGGCTCCAATCCTCACCCTAGCTTGTGTTTTCAGACTTCCGTCCTCACACTCCTGGCCCACAAACCCTCCCTACTGGGAATTCTGGGGCCACCATGAAGCACTCTGCCTGCCTCCCAGGAGAAAAAACAGTGTCTATGGTGCTGCCCAGAAACCCCAAATGAGCATCAAACTGCGTGGCCCTTGGCAACACCCCAATTGCATAGGCTACCTTAAACACTGATGGTCTGTCGCACATAGCCTGAGCCCAGACCTTCCAACAGAAACCGACACAGCTGGCTGCACACCCAGCACATAGGACCCGCCACTGCCTTAGGCCACCATCTATTCCGAACCTGGGTTGGGAACCGGGAGCCCCATGTCTCCAATACCTGCACAGGGGGGAACCTGATGCACAAGTCAGAACCCCTCTTCCCCATGTCAGGAAACCTTGCTGCTGGCAGTGAGTCAACCCTTAATTGTAGGAGAAAACCCATGGCCCATGAGGCCACGCCCATGCGAGAGGGCCACCTTGGGCAAAAAACAGAGTGTGACACTCAGCATGAGTATTGTATTCAAGTAACACCTCTCAGTGACTGGACCAAGAGCCCGCATATGTGGCCTGCCATGCCCTTAGGCACCCAGGCCTAACTAGATGGCGGGTATTCCAGCTGTCAGTACCCACTGTTTTGCTCTAAAATCCCTCTACTGGGGGGACAACTGTGGCAGAAAACTGTACCCTTCCCTTCCCTCAGAATGAACTCAAACACTTGAGAACTTGGACAATACCCAGAGAGGAAGGCTATTCCTTGACCCCTGAAGCAACCCCTACCCTGATCGGCCATTGTGAACGAACACCCAGAGACAAAAGCCTGAGCGACTGCCTCCCACTTGCCCTCCTTTGATATCCAGAGGATCTCCCCTCACGGACTGGAGATCAGGCCTGCCATTACCTTGGCCCCTACCTGAGCCAAGGTTCTTTTTTCAGACACCTGTCCCCACAACCCTGGCAAACACAGCCTCTAGGCTGGGTCCTCCTGAGCCATACCACAGGACCATGCCTGCTCTCTCCTGGGAAACTGTGCCTTTTCCTTTGGCCACACACCTCCAGAATATGAGAAACCACAAGGCCCCCGAGGACATCCCACTACTGTAAGCCTCCCTGGACACTCAGGGGCATTCTGACACAAGCTGAGCAGCTACCTCCACGAAGGCATGCACACAGATGTCCACAGAGACAGAAGGTTGAGCTGGACAGGCCCTTAGGCCCTAATCTCAACTCTAGCTTGGGTTTCCATGTGTCACTCCTCAGAGGCTTTGTTTTGAAGAACAGGATATGGGGCTTTCCTGTGGAACTGAACAGAACACCTCTCATCTCTACATGGGAAGCTTCCTTTGTGGAGCTGTGTCAAACACCTCAGGTTGGAGAAACCTGCAGAGTCCCTGAGCCATCTCTAAATTCCAAGGTCTCCCAGGTCACCAACACACAGTAGGACTCATCTTCAGGAGAGTCCATTTCAACTCACCCCTCTGAGTAGCTCACCCAAGAGCCTGCAGATTGAGCCTGCCTTCTCCTGACTAAAGAGTGGGAATATGAAGTGGCATTCCCAGGCATCCATGCTTAGACACCTGCTCTCGAGTCTTTCCGTATGGGGCATCCTGGAACCATCCAATAGGACTCAACTGTCGTGCAGAAGGAAACCTTGAGGTTTGGAGTAGTTCACAAATCCCATCGTAGGGAAACCTCCCTGGGCTCTTGAAGCCCCCACACCCTTCAGGAAGAGGCCATCATGGACAAAAACTCTAGCCTGAGGCTTGTCTCATAATTGACATGACCTCAATGCAGGAGATCTCGATTCAGCCTCTGCAGAGTGGGCCTGCCGTGCCCTCGGTGCCAAACCTCACGCTAGCGTGTGTTTTCGGAGTTCCTTCCTCACACTCCTGGCAAACAAGCCCTCCAGACTAGGAACTCCAGAACCACAACGCAGTCCAGTGCCTTCCCACCGGAAGAAAAACGTTTCCCTGTTGGGCTCTCCAGAAACTCCAGATGAGGATCAACCTGCTTGGGCCTCGACGGTAACCGAACTGGATAGGCTGCTCTGGGCACTAATGCTCTGTCTGACTCAGCCTGAAGCCAGACATCCAGACAGACAAGGAGACAGCTGGCCGCACACCCAGCAGTTCAGACATGCCATGGTCTTATGCTGTCATCTCTTCCTAACCTTGGTTTTCAGATATCTGAACCTAGACGTTATATCAATTCCCCACGCAGTTGGGTATCTGAAAAACAAATCAGAACTCCTCCTTCCCCACAGCTGTAAATCTTGCTCTTGGCATGGAGTCACACCTTCAGGGTGGGAGAAACCTTCATGGCCCCTGATGCCACGCCCAAACTTGAGTGCCGCCTTGGGCACAAATTCACACTGTGACGCTCAGCATGAGCCCCATATCAACGAAAGGCCTGTCAGGGCCTGGACCAAGAGCACGCATATGGGGCTTGCCATGCCCCAATGCACCCAATCCTCACCAGTGTTTGAGTTTTCCAGTCGCCTCGCCCGTACCTGGGGATCTGCTTTGGAATCCCTTGCTTGGAGAGACACATGAGCCAGACAACAGGACTCCACCCTTCCCACAAAATGACCCCAAACTCTTGGGAGCTGGGACAAATCCGCAGAGAGGAAGACTCGTCCATGGGCCCTGTGGGCACCCCTACATTCCACGGCTACCCTGGACACAACATCAAGAGACAAAAGCCTTAAAGAACGCCTCCCACTCGCCCTTGTTTCAGAAGCCGAGGAGCTCCCTCTCGGTCTGTACATCCGGCCTGCCATACCCTCGGCGCCACTCATAAGCTGAGTTTGTGTTTTCAGACTTTTGTGCCCACAGCTTGGACCCACACAACCTCCAGGCTAGGGCCTCTGGAGCCACACCGAAAGATTGTGCCTCCCCTCTCCAAGGAAAGTGTGCCCAACCTATTGACCACAACCCTACAGGTTAGGAAAAAGCTCCAAGGCCCCTGAGATCATCCCGATAGTGTAGGCCGCCCTAGACTAAGAGGGGCACTCTGACACCAGTGGAGCATCTATCTCCACTTAGACTCTCAGACAGTGTAACCAGAGACTGAAGATTGAAATGGACAGGCCTCTAGGCCCTAATCTGAACCTTAGCTTTGGTTTCCATGTATCTGTCCTCAGAAGACTGGTTTCTTAGACCATCATATGGGGCTTTTCTGAGGCACCAGACCAAACCTCTCTCGTCTCCACATGGAGAGCTTTCTTACTGGAGCTGTATCAAACCCTTCAGGTATGAGAGTTCCGCCGGGCCACTGAACAACCAGCACATTCCAAGGTCTCCATGGACACAAACCCACATTATGACACATCCTCAGGAGAGGCCATTTCAACTCATCCCCCTGGGTAGCGTGCCCCAGAGCCAGCAGATCAAACATATCTTGTCGCTAATGGCCAATGGGAATGCGAGGCATGCTGTACAGGGATCCATCCTTCGAACCCTGCTCTCCAGTCCTTCCGAGTGGTATGTCCTGGAGCCATCCAACAGGACTCGACGGTCCCGCAGAAGGAAACCTTGTGGTTTGGGGCAACCTCCAAACTCAGCGTGGGAAAACTTCCTTGGCCTCATGAGGCCCCCGCTTTATGAAGGTGCCATCATGGACACAAACTCCAGCCTCAGCCAATGTCTGATCCTCGGCCTGACTTCAGATGCAGGAGATTTCGATTCAGCCTCTGCAGAGTGGACCTGCTCTGCCCTTGGCTCCAATCCTCACCCTAGCTTGTGTTTTCAGACTTCCGTCCTCACACTCCTGGCCCACAAACCCTCCCTACTGGGAATTCTGGGGCCACCATGAAGCACTCTGCCTGCCTCCCAGGAGAAAAAACAGTGTCTATGGTGCTGCCCAGAAACCCCAAATGAGCATCAAACTGCGTGGCCCTTGGCAACACCCCAATTGCATAGGCTACCTTAAACACTGATGGTCTGTCGCACATAGCCTGAGCCCAGACCTTCCAACAGAAACCGACACAGCTGGCTGCACACCCAGCACATAGGACCCGCCACTGCCTTAGGCCACCATCTATTCCGAACCTGGGTTGGGAACCGGGAGCCCCATGTCTCCAATACCTGCACAGGGGGGAACCTGATGCACAAGTCAGAACCCCTCTTCCCCATGTCAGGAAACCTTGCTGCTGGCAGTGAGTCAACCCTTAATTGTAGGAGAAAACCCATGGCCCATGAGGCCACGCCCATGCGAGAGGGCCACCTTGGGCAAAAAACAGAGTGTGACACTCAGCATGAGTATTGTATTCAAGTAACACCTCTCAGTGACTGGACCAAGAGCCCGCATATGTGGCCTGCCATGCCCTTAGGCACCCAGGCCTAACTAGATGGCGGGTATTCCAGCTGTCAGTACCCACTGTTTTGCTCTAAAATCCCTCTACTGGGGGGACAACTGTGGCAGAAAACTGTACCCTTCCCTTCCCTCAGAATGAACTCAAACACTTGAGAACTTGGACAATACCCAGAGAGGAAGGCTATTCCTTGACCCCTGAAGCAACCCCTACCCTGATCGGCCATTGTGAACGAACACCCAGAGACAAAAGCCTGAGCGACTGCCTCCCACTTGCCCTCCTTTGATATCCAGAGGATCTCCCCTCACGGACTGGAGATCAGGCCTGCCATTACCTTGGCCCCTACCTGAGCCAAGGTTCTTTTTTCAGACACCTGTCCCCACAACCCTGGCAAACACAGCCTCTAGGCTGGGTCCTCCTGAGCCATACCACAGGACCATGCCTGCTCTCTCCTGGGAAACTGTGCCTTTTCCTTTGGCCACACACCTCCAGAATATGAGAAACCACAAGGCCCCCGAGGACATCCCACTACTGTAAGCCTCCCTGGACACTCAGGGGCATTCTGACACAAGCTGAGCAGCTACCTCCACGAAGGCATGCACACAGATGTCCACAGAGACAGAAGGTTGAGCTGGACAGGCCCTTAGGCCCTAATCTCAACTCTAGCTTGGGTTTCCATGTGTCACTCCTCAGAGGCTTTGTTTTGAAGAACAGGATATGGGGCTTTCCTGTGGAACTGAACAGAACACCTCTCATCTCTACATGGGAAGCTTCCTTTGTGGAGCTGTGTCAAACACCTCAGGTTGGAGAAACCTGCAGAGTCCCTGAGCCATCTCTAAATTCCAAGGTCTCCCAGGTCACCAACACACAGTAGGACTCATCTTCAGGAGAGTCCATTTCAACTCACCCCTCTGAGTAGCTCACCCAAGAGCCTGCAGATTGAGCCTGCCTTCTCCTGACTAAAGAGTGGGAATATGAAGTGGCATTCCCAGGCATCCATGCTTAGACACCTGCTCTCGAGTCTTTCCGTATGGGGCATCCTGGAACCATCCAATAGGACTCAACTGTCGTGCAGAAGGAAACCTTGAGGTTTGGAGTAGTTCACAAATCCCATCGTAGGGAAACCTCCCTGGGCTCTTGAAGCCCCCACACCCTTCAGGAAGAGGCCATCATGGACAAAAACTCTAGCCTGAGGCTTGTCTCATAATTGACATGACCTCAATGCAGGAGATCTCGATTCAGCCTCTGCAGAGTGGGCCTGCCGTGCCCTCGGTGCCAAACCTCACGCTAGCGTGTGTTTTCGGAGTTCCTTCCTCACACTCCTGGCAAACAAGCCCTCCAGACTAGGAACTCCAGAACCACAACGCAGTCCAGTGCCTTCCCACCGGAAGAAAAACGTTTCCCTGTTGGGCTCTCCAGAAACTCCAGATGAGGATCAACCTGCTTGGGCCTCGACGGTAACCGAACTGGATAGGCTGCTCTGGGCACTAATGCTCTGTCTGACTCAGCCTGAAGCCAGACATCCAGACAGACAAGGAGACAGCTGGCCGCACACCCAGCAGTTCAGACATGCCATGGTCTTATGCTGTCATCTCTTCCTAACCTTGGTTTTCAGATATCTGAACCTAGACGTTATATCAATTCCCCACGCAGTTGGGTATCTGAAAAACAAATCAGAACTCCTCCTTCCCCACAGCTGTAAATCTTGCTCTTGGCATGGAGTCACACCTTCAGGGTGGGAGAAACCTTCATGGCCCCTGATGCCACGCCCAAACTTGAGTGCCGCCTTGGGCACAAATTCACACTGTGACGCTCAGCATGAGCCCCATGTCAACGAAAGGCCTGTCAGGGCCTGGACCAAGAGCACGCATATGGGGCTTGCCATGCCCCAATGCACCCAATCCTCACCAGTGTTTGAGTTTTCCAGTCGCCTCGCCCGTACCTGGGGATCTGCTTTGGAATCCCTTGCTTGGAGAGACACATGAGCCAGACAACAGGACTCCACCCTTCCCACAAAATGACCCCAAACTCTTGGGAGCTGGGACAAATCCGCAGAGAGGAAGACTCGTCCATGGGCCCTGTGGGCACCCCTACATTCCACGGCTACCCTGGACACAACATCAAGAGACAAAAGCCTTAAAGAACGCCTCCCACTCGCCCTTGTTTCAGAAGCCGAGGAGCTCCCTCTCGGTCTGTACATCCGGCCTGCCATACCCTCGGCGCCACTCATAAGCTGAGTTTGTGTTTTCAGACTTTTGTGCCCACAGCTTGGACCCACACAACCTCCAGGCTAGGGCCTCTGGAGCCACACCGAAAGATTGTGCCTCCCCTCTCCAAGGAAAGTGTGCCCAACCTATTGACCACAACCCTACAGGTTAGGAAAAAGCTCCAAGGCCCCTGAGATCATCCCGATAGTGTAGGCCGCCCTAGACTAAGAGGGGCACTCTGACACCAGTGGAGCATCTATCTCCACTTAGACTCTCAGACAGTGTAACCAGAGACTGAAGATTGAAATGGACAGGCCTCTAGGCCCTAATCTGAACCTTAGCTTTGGTTTCCATGTATCTGTCCTCAGAAGACTGGTTTCTTAGACCATCATATGGGGCTTTTCGGAGGCACCAGACCAAACCTCTCTCGTCTCCACATGGAGAGCTTTCTTACTGGAGCTGTATCAAACCCTTCAGGTATGAGAGTTCCGCCGGGCCACTGAACAACCAGCACATTCCAAGGTCTCCATGGACACAAACCCACATTATGACACATCCTCAGGAGAGGCCATTTCAACTCATCCCCCTGGGTAGCGTGCCCCAGAGCCAGCAGATCAAACATATCTTGTCGCTAATGGCCAATGGGAATGCGAGGCATGCTGTACAGGGATCAATCCTTCGAACCCTGCTCTCCAGTCCTTCCGAGTGGTATGTCCTGGAGCCATCCAACAGGACTCGACGGTTCCGCAGAAGGAAACCTTGTGGTTTGGGGCAACCTCCAAACTCAGCGAGGGAAAACTTCCTTGGCCTCATGAGGCCCCCGCTTTATGAAGGTGCCATCATGGACACAAACTGCAGCCTCAGCCAATGTCTGATCCTCGGCCTGACTTCAGATGCAGGAGATTTCGATTCAGCCTCTGCAGAGTGGACCTGCTCTGCCCTTGGCTCCAATCCTCACCCTAGCTTGTGTTTTCAGACTTCTGTCCTCACACTCCTGGCCCACAAACCCTCCCTACTTGGAATTCTGGGGCCACCATGAAGCACTCTGCCTGCCTCCCAGGAGAAAAAAACAGTGTCTATGGTGCTGCCCAGAAACCCCAAATGAGCATCAAACTGCGTGGCCCTTGGCAACACCCCAATTGCATAGGCTACCTTAAACACTGATGGTCTGTCGCACATAGCCTGAGCCCAGACCTTCCAACAGAAACCGACACAGCTGGCTGCACACCCAGCACATAGGACCCGCCACTGCCTTAGGCCACCATCTATTCCGAACCTGGGTTGGGAACCGGGAGCCCCATGTCTCCAATACCTGCACAGGGGGGAACCTGATGCACAAGTCAGAACCCCTCTTCCCCATGTCAGGAAACCTTGCTGCTGGCAGTGAGTCAACCCTTAATTGTAGGAGAAAACCCATGGCCCATGAGGCCACGCCCATGCGAGAGGGCCACCTTGGGCAAAAAACAGAGTGTGACACTCAGCATGAGTATTGTATTCAAGTAACACCTCTCAGTGACTGGACCAAGAGCCCGCATATGTGGCCTGCCATGCCCTTAGGCACCCAGGCCTAACTAGATGGCGGGTATTCCAGCTGTCAGTACCCACTGTTTTGCTCTAAAATCCCTCTACTGGGGGGACAACTGTGGCAGAAAACTGTACCCTTCCCTTCCCTCAGAATGAACTCAAACACTTGAGAACTTGGACAATACCCAGAGAGGAAGGCTATTCCTTGACCCCTGAAGCAACCCCTACCCTGATCGGCCATTGTGAACGAACACCCAGAGACAAAAGCCTGAGCGACTGCCTCCCACTTGCCCTCCTTTGATATCCAGAGGATCTCCCCTCACGGACTGGAGATCAGGCCTGCCATTACCTTGGCCCCTACCTGAGCCAAGGTTCTTTTTTCAGACACCTGTCCCCACAACCCTGGCAAACACAGCCTCTAGGCTGGGTCCTCCTGAGCCATACCACAGGACCATGCCTGCTCTCTCCTGGGAAACTGTGCCTTTTCCTTTGGCCACACACCTCCAGAATATGAGAAACCACAAGGCCCCCGAGGACATCCCACTACTGTAAGCCTCCCTGGACACTCAGGGGCATTCTGACACAAGCTGAGCAGCTACCTCCACGAAGGCATGCACACAGATGTCCACAGAGACAGAAGGTTGAGCTGGACAGGCCCTTAGGCCCTAATCTCAACTCTAGCTTGGGTTTCCATGTGTCACTCCTCAGAGGCTTTGTTTTGAAGAACAGGATATGGGGCTTTCCTGTGGAACTGAACAGAACACCTCTCATCTCTACATGGGAAGCTTCCTTTGTGGAGCTGTGTCAAACACCTCAGGTTGGAGAAACCTGCAGAGTCCCTGAGCCATCTCTAAATTCCAAGGTCTCCCAGGTCACCAACACACAGTAGGACTCATCTTCAGGAGAGTCCATTTCAACTCACCCCTCTGAGTAGCTCACCCAAGAGCCTGCAGATTGAGCCTGCCTTCTCCTGACTAAAGAGTGGGAATATGAAGTGGCATTCCCAGGCATCCATGCTTAGACACCTGCTCTCGAGTCTTTCCGTATGGGGCATCCTGGAACCATCCAATAGGACTCAACTGTCGTGCAGAAGGAAACCTTGAGGTTTGGAGTAGTTCACAAATCCCATCGTAGGGAAACCTCCCTGGGCTCTTGAAGCCCCCACACCCTTCAGGAAGAGGCCATCATGGACAAAAACTCTAGCCTGAGGCTTGTCTCATAATTGACATGACCTCAATGCAGGAGATCTCGATTCAGCCTCTGCAGAGTGGGCCTGCCGTGCCCTCGGTGCCAAACCTCACGCTAGCGTGTGTTTTCGGAGTTCCTTCCTCACACTCCTGGCAAACAAGCCCTCCAGACTAGGAACT
This sequence comes from Mustela lutreola, assembly GCF_030435805.1. Classification (NCBI taxonomy): domain Eukaryota; kingdom Metazoa; phylum Chordata; class Mammalia; order Carnivora; family Mustelidae; genus Mustela; species Mustela lutreola. The sequence continues at coordinate 171,799,068 of NC_081294.1, forward strand.
CCAGAACCACAACGCAGTCCAGTGCCTTCCCACCGGAAGAAAAACGTTTCCCTGTTGGGCTCTCCAGAAACTCCAGATGAGGATCAACCTGCTTGGGCCTCGACGGTAACCGAACTGGATAGGCTGCTCTGGGCACTAATGCTCTGTCTGACTCAGCCTGAAGCCAGACATCCAGACAGACAAGGAGACAGCTGGCCGCACACCCAGCAGTTCAGACATGCCATGGTCTTATGCTGTCATCTCTTCCTAACCTTGGTTTTCAGATATCTGAACCTAGACGTTATATCAATTCCCCACGCAGTTGGGTATCTGAAAAACAAATCAGAACTCCTCCTTCCCCACAGCTGTAAATCTTGCTCTTGGCATGGAGTCACACCTTCAGGGTGGGAGAAACCTTCATGGCCCCTGATGCCACGCCCAAACTTGAGTGCCGCCTTGGGCACAAATTCACACTGTGACGCTCAGCATGAGCCCCATGTCAACGAAAGGCCTGTCAGGGCCTGGACCAAGAGCACGCATATGGGGCTTGCCATGCCCCAATGCACCCAATCCTCACCAGTGTTTGAGTTTTCCAGTCGCCTCGCCCGTACCTGGGGATCTGCTTTGGAATCCCTTGCTTGGAGAGACACATGAGCCAGACAACAGGACTCCACCCTTCCCACAAAATGACCCCAAACTCTTGGGAGCTGGGACAAATCCGCAGAGAGGAAGACTCGTCCATGGGCCCTGTGGGCACCCCTACATTCCACGGCTACCCTGGACACAACATCAAGAGACAAAAGCCTTAAAGAACGCCTCCCACTCGCCCTTGTTTCAGAAGCCGAGGAGCTCCCTCTCGGTCTGTACATCCGGCCTGCCATACCCTCGGCGCCACTCATAAGCTGAGTTTGTGTTTTCAGACTTTTGTGCCCACAGCTTGGACCCACACAACCTCCAGGCTAGGGCCTCTGGAGCCACACCGAAAGATTGTGCCTCCCCTCTCCAAGGAAAGTGTGCCCAACCTATTGACCACAACCCTACAGGTTAGGAAAAAGCTCCAAGGCCCCTGAGATCATCCCGATAGTGTAGGCCGCCCTAGACTAAGAGGGGCACTCTGACACCAGTGGAGCATCTATCTCCACTTAGACTCTCAGACAGTGTAACCAGAGACTGAAGATTGAAATGGACAGGCCTCTAGGCCCTAATCTGAACCTTAGCTTTGGTTTCCATGTATCTGTCCTCAGAAGACTGGTTTCTTAGACCATCATATGGGGCTTTTCGGAGGCACCAGACCAAACCTCTCTCGTCTCCACATGGAGAGCTTTCTTACTGGAGCTGTATCAAACCCTTCAGGTATGAGAGTTCCGCCGGGCCACTGAACAACCAGCACATTCCAAGGTCTCCATGGACACAAACCCACATTATGACACATCCTCAGGAGAGGCCATTTCAACTCATCCCCCTGGGTAGCGTGCCCCAGAGCCAGCAGATCAAACATATCTTGTCGCTAATGGCCAATGGGAATGCGAGGCATGCTGTACAGGGATCAATCCTTCGAACCCTGCTCTCCAGTCCTTCCGAGTGGTATGTCCTGGAGCCATCCAACAGGACTCGACGGTTCCGCAGAAGGAAACCTTGTGGTTTGGGGCAACCTCCAAACTCAGCGAGGGAAAACTTCCTTGGCCTCATGAGGCCCCCGCTTTATGAAGGTGCCATCATGGACACAAACTGCAGCCTCAGCCAATGTCTGATCCTCGGCCTGACTTCAGATGCAGGAGATTTCGATTCAGCCTCTGCAGAGTGGACCTGCTCTGCCCTTGGCTCCAATCCTCACCCTAGCTTGTGTTTTCAGACTTCTGTCCTCACACTCCTGGCCCACAAACCCTCCCTACTTGGAATTCTGGGGCCACCATGAAGCACTCTGCCTGCCTCCCAGGAGAAAAAAACAGTGTCTATGGTGCTGCCCAGAAACCCCAAATGAGCATCAAACTGCGTGGCCCTTGGCAACACCCCAATTGCATAGGCTACCTTAAACACTGATGGTCTGTCGCACATAGCCTGAGCCCAGACCTTCCAACAGAAACCGACACAGCTGGCTGCACACCCAGCACATAGGACCCGCCACTGCCTTAGGCCACCATCTATTCCGAACCTGGGTTGGGAACCGGGACCTTATCTCCAATACCTGCACAGGGGGGAACCTGATGCACAAGTCAGAACCCCTCTTCCCCATGTCAGGAAACCTTGCTGCTGGCAGTGAGTCAACCCTTAATTGTAGGAGAAAACCCATGGCCCATGAGGCCACGCCCATGCGAGAGGGCCACCTTGGGCACAAAAACAGACTGTGACCCTCAGCATGAGTATTGTATTCAAGTAACACCTCTCAGTGACTGGACCAAGAGCCCGCATATGTGGCCTGCCATGCCCTTAGGCACCCAGGCCTAACTAGATGGCGGGTATTCCAGCTGTCAGTACCCACTGTTTTGCTCTAAAATCCCTCTACTGGGGGGACAACTGTGGCAGAAAACTGTACCCTTCCCTTCCCTCAGAATGAACTCAAACACTTGGGAGCTTGGACAATACCCAGAGAGGAAGGCTATTCCTTGACCCCTGAAGCAACCCCTACCCTGATCGGCCATTGTGAACGAACACCCAGAGACAAAAGCCTGAGCGACTGCCTCCCACTTGCCCTCCTTTGATATCCAGAGGATCTCCCCTCACGGACTGGAGATCAGGCCTGCCATTACCTTGGCCCCTACCTGAGCCAAGGTTCTTTTTTCAGACACCTGTCCCCACAACCCTGGCAAACACAGCCTCTAGGCTGGGTCCTCCTGAGCCATACCACAGGACCATGCCTGCTCTCTCCTGGGAAACTGTGCCTTTTCCTTTGGCCACACACCTCCAGAATATGAGAAACCTCAAGGCCCCCGAGGACATCCCACTACTGTAAGCCTCCCTGGACACTCAGGGGCATTCTGACACAAGCTGAGCAGCTACCTCCACGAAGGCATGCACACAGATGTCCACAGAGACAGAAGGTTGAGCTGGACAGGCCCTTAGGCCCTAATCTCAACTCTAGCTTGGGTTTCCATGTGTCACTCCTCAGAGGCTTTGTTTTGAAGAACAGGATATGGGGCTTTCCTGTGGAACTGAACAGAACACCTCTCATCTCTACATGGGAAGCTTCCTTTGAGGAGCTGTGTCAAACACCTCAGGTTGGAGAAACCTGCAGAGTCCCTGAGCCATCTCTAAATTCCAAGGTCTCCCAGGTCACCAACACACAGTAGGACTCATCTTCAGGAGAGTCCATTTCAACTCACCCCTCTGAGTAGCTCACCCAAGAGCCTGCAGATTGAGCCTGCCTTCTCCTGACTAAAGAGTGGGAATATGAAGTGGCATTCCCAGGCATCCATGCTTAGACACCTGCTCTCGAGTCTTTCCGTATGGGGCATCCTGGAACCATCCAATAGGACTCAACTGTCGTGCAGAAGGAAACCTTGAGGTTTGGAGTAGTTCACAAATCCCATCGTAGGGAAACCTCCCTGGGCTCTTGAAGCCCCCACACCCTTCAGGAAGAGGCCATCATGGACAAAAACTCTAGCCTGAGGCTTGTCTCATAATTGACATGACCTCAGTGCAGGAGATCTCGATTCAGCCTCTGCAGAGTGGGCCTGCCGTGCCCTCGGTGCCAAACCTCACGCTAGCGTGTGTTTTCGGAGTTCCTTCCTCACACTCCTGGCAAACAAGCCCTCCAGACTAGGAACTCCAGAACCACAACGCAGTCCAGTGCCTTCCCACCGGAAGAAAAACGTTTCCCTGTTGGGCTCTCCAGAAACTCCAGATGAGGATCAACCTGCTTGGGCCTCGACGGTAACCGAACTGGATAGGCTGCTCTGGGCACTAATGCTCTGTCTGACTCAGCCTGAAGCCAGACATCCAGACAGACAAGGAGACAGCTGGCCGCACACCCAGCAGTTCAGACATGCCATGGTCTTATGCTGTCATCTCTTCCTAACCTTGGTTTTCAGATATCTGAACCTAGACGTTATATCAATTCCCCACGCAGTTGGGTATCTGAAAAACAAATCAGAACTCCTCCTTCCCCACAGCTGTAAATCTTGCTCTTGGCATGGAGTCACACCTTCAGGGTGGGAGAAACCTTCATGGCCCCTGATGCCACGCCCAAACTTGAGTGCCGCCTTGGGCACAAATTCACACTGTGACGCTCAGCATGAGCCCCATGTCAACGAAAGGCCTGTCAGGGCCTGGACCAAGAGCACGCATATGGGGCTTGCCATGCCCCAATGCACCCAATCCTCACCAGTGTTTGAGTTTTCCAGTCGCCTCGCCCGTACCTGGGGATCTGCTTTGGAATCCCTTGCTTGGAGAGACACATGAGCCAGACAACAGGACTCCACCCTTCCCACAAAATGACCCCAAACTCTTGGGAGCTGGGACAAATCCGCAGAGAGGAAGACTCGTCCATGGGCCCTGTGGGCACCCCTACATTCCACGGCTACCCTGGACACAACATCAAGAGACAAAAGCCTTAAAGAACGCCTCCCACTCGCCCTTGTTTCAGAAGCCGAGGAGCTCCCTCTCGGTCTGTACATCCGGCCTGCCATACCCTCGGCGCCACTCATAAGCTGAGTTTGTGTTTTCAGACTTTTGTGCCCACAGCTTGGACCCACACAACCTCCAGGCTAGGGCCTCTGGAGCCACACCGAAAGATTGTGCCTCCCCTCTCCAAGGAAAGTGTGCCCAACCTATTGACCACAACCCTACAGGTTAGGAAAAAGCTCCAAGGCCCCTGAGATCATCCCGATAGTGTAGGCCGCCCTAGACTAAGAGGGGCACTCTGACACCAGTGGAGCATCTATCTCCACTTAGACTCTCAGACAGTGTAACCAGAGACTGAAGATTGAAATGGACAGGCCTCTAGGCCCTAATCTGAACCTTAGCTTTGGTTTCCATGTATCTGTCCTCAGAAGACTGGTTTCTTAGACCATCATATGGGGCTTTTCTGAGGCACCAGACCAAACCTCTCTCGTCTCCACATGGAGAGCTTTCTTACTGGAGCTGTATCAAACCCTTCAGGTATGAGAGTTCCGCCGGGCCACTGAACAACCAGCACATTCCAAGGTCTCCATGGACACAAACCCACATTATGACACATCCTCAGGAGGGGCCATTTCAACTCATCCCCCTGGGTAGCGTGCCCCAGAGCCAGCAGATCAAACATATCTTGTCGCTAATGGCCAATGGGAATGCGAGGCATGCTGTACAGGGATCCATCCTTCGAACCCTGCTCTCCAGTCCTTCCGAGTGGTATGTCCTGGAGCCATCCAACAGGACTCGACGGTCCCGCAGAAGGAAACCTTGTGGTTTGGGGCAACCTCCAAACTCAGCGTGGGAAAACTTCCTTGGCCTCATGAGGCCCCCGCTTTATGAAGGTGCCATCATGGACACAAACTCCAGCCTCAGCCAATGTCTGATCCTCGGCCTGACTTCAGATGCAGGAGATTTCGATTCAGCCTCTGCAGAGTGGACCTGCTCTGCCCTTGGCTCCAATCCTCACCCTAGCTTGTGTTTTCAGACTTCCGTCCTCACACTCCTGGCCCACAAACCCTCCCTACTGGGAATTCTGGGGCCACCATGAAGCACTCTGCCTGCCTCCCAGGAGAAAAAAACAGTGTCTATGGTGCTGCCCAGAAACCCCAAATGAGCATCAAACTGCGTGGCCCTTGGCAACACCCCAATTGCATAGGCTACCTTAAACACTGATGGTCTGTCGCACATAGCCTGAGCCCAGACCTTCCAACAGAAACCGACACAGCTGGCTGCACACCCAGCACATAGGACCCGCCACTGCCTTAGGCCACCATCTATTCCGAACCTGGGTTGGGAACCGGGAGCCCCATGTCTCCAATACCTGCACAGGGGGGAACCTGATGCACAAGTCAGAACCCCTCTTCCCCATGTCAGGAAACCTTGCTGCTGGCAGTGAGTCAACCCTTAATTGTAGGAGAAAACCCATGGCCCATGAGGCCACGCCCATGCGAGAGGGCCACCTTGGGCACAAAAACAGACTGTGACCCTCAGCATGAGTATTGTATTCAAGTAACACCTCTCAGTGACTGGACCAAGAGCCCGCATATGTGGCCTGCCATGCCCTTAGGCACCCAGGCCTAACTAGATGGCGGGTATTCCAGCTGTCAGTACCCACTGTTTTGCTCTAAAATCCCTCTACTGGGGGGACAACTGTGGCAGAAAACTGTACCCTTCCCTTCCCTCAGAATGAACTCAAACACTTGGGAGCTTGGACAATACCCAGAGAGGAAGGCTATTCCTTGACCCCTGAAGCAACCCCTACCCTGATCGGCCATTGTGAACGAACACCCAGAGACAAAAGCCTGAGCGACTGCCTCCCACTTGCCCTCCTTTGATATCCAGAGGATCTCCCCTCACGGACTGGAGATCAGGCCTGCCATTACCTTGGCCCCTACCTGAGCCAAGGTTCTTTTTTCAGACACCTGTCCCCACAACCCTGGCAAACACAGCCTCTAGGCTGGGTCCTCCTGAGCCATACCACAGGACCATGCCTGCTCTCTCCTGGGAAACTGTGCCTTTTCCTTTGGCCACACACCTCCAGAATATGAGAAACCTCAAGGCCCCCGAGGACATCCCACTACTGTAAGCCTCCCTTGACACTCAGGGGCATTCTGACACAAGCTGAGCAGCTACCTCCACGAAGGCATGCACACAGATGTCCACAGAGACAGAAGGTTGAGCTGGACAGGCCCTTAGGCCCTAATCTCAACTCTAGCTTGGGTTTCCATGTGTCACTCCTCAGAGGCTTTGTTTTGAAGAACAGGATATGGGGCTTTCCTGTGGAACTGAACAGAACACCTCTCATCTCTACATGGGAAGCTTCCTTTGTGGAGCTGTGTCAAACACCTCAGGTTGGAGAAACCTGCAGAGTCCCTGAGCCATCTCTAAATTCCAAGGTCTCCCAGGTCACCAACACACAGTAGGACTCATCTTCAGGAGAGTCCATTTCAACTCACCCCTCTGAGTAGCTCACCCAAGAGCCTGCAGATTGAGCCTGCCTTCTCCTGACTAAAGAGTGGGAATATGAAGTGGCATTCCCAGGCATCCATGCTTAGACACCTGCTCTCGAGTCTTTCCGTATGGGGCATCCTGGAACCATCCAATAGGACTCAACTGTCGTGCAGAAGGAAACCTTGAGGTTTGGAGTAGTTCACAAATCCCATCGTAGGGAAACCTCCCTGGGCTCTTGAAGCCCCCACACCCTTCAGGAAGAGGCCATCATGGACAAAAACTCTAGCCTGAGGCTTGTCTCATAATTGACATGACCTCAATGCAGGAGATCTCGATTCAGCCTCTGCAGAGTGGGCCTGCCGTGCCCTCGGTGCCAAACCTCACGCTAGCGTGTGTTTTCGGAGTTCCTTCCTCACACTCCTGGCAAACAAGCCCTCCAGACTAGGAACTCCAGAACCACAACGCAGTCCAGTGCCTTCCCACCGGAAGAAAAACGTTTCCCTGTTGGGCTCTCCAGAAACTCCAGATGAGGATCAACCTGCTTGGGCCTCGACGGTAACCGAACTGGATAGGCTGCTCTGGGCACTAATGCTCTGTCTGACTCAGCCTGAAGCCAGACATCCAGACAGACAAGGAGACAGCTGGCCGCACACCCAGCAGTTCAGACATGCCATGGTCTTATGCTGTCATCTCTTCCTAACCTTGGTTTTCAGATATCTGAACCTAGACGTTATATCAATTCCCCACGCAGTTGGGTATCTGAAAAACAAATCAGAACTCCTCCTTCCCCACAGCTGTAAATCTTGCTCTTGGCATGGAGTCACACCTTCAGGGTGGGAGAAACCTTCATGGCCCCTGATGCCACGCCCAAACTTGAGTGCCGCCTTGGGCACAAATTCACACTGTGACGCTCAGCATGAGCCCCATGTCAACGAAAGGCCTGTCAGGGCCTGGACCAAGAGCACGCATATGGGGCTTGCCATGCCCCAATGCACCCAATCCTCACCAGTGTTTGAGTTTTCCAGTCGCCTCGCCCGTACCTGGGGATCTGCTTTGGAATCCCTTGCTTGGAGAGACACATGAGCCAGACAACAGGACTCCACCCTTCCCACAAAATGACCCCAAACTCTTGGGAGCTGGGACAAATCCGCAGAGAGGAAGACTCGTCCATGGGCCCTGTGGGCACCCCTACATTCCACGGCTACCCTGGACACAACATCAAGAGACAAAAGCCTTAAAGAACGCCTCCCACTCGCCCTTGTTTCAGAAGCCGAGGAGCTCCCTCTCGGTCTGTACATCCGGCCTGCCATACCCTCGGCGCCACTCATAAGCTGAGTTTGTGTTTTCAGACTTTTGTGCCCACAGCTTGGACCCACACAACCTCCAGGCTAGGGCCTCTGGAGCCACACCGAAAGATTGTGCCTCCCCTCTCCAAGGAAAGTGTGCCCAACCTATTGACCACAACCCTACAGGTTAGGAAAAAGCTCCAAGGCCCCTGAGATCATCCCGATAGTGTAGGCCGCCCTAGACTAAGAGGGGCACTCTGACACCAGTGGAGCATCTATCTCCACTTAGACTCTCAGACAGTGTAACCAGAGACTGAAGATTGAAATGGACAGGCCTCTAGGCCCTAATCTGAACCTTAGCTTTGGTTTCCATGTATCTGTCCTCAGAAGACTGGTTTCTTAGACCATCATATGGGGCTTTTCTGAGGCACCAGACCAAACCTCTCTCGTCTCCACATGGAGAGCTTTCTTACTGGAGCTGTATCAAACCCTTCAGGTATGAGAGTTCCGCCGGGCCACTGAACAACCAGCACATTCCAAGGTCTCCATGGACACAAACCCACATTATGACACATCCTCAGGAGAGGCCATTTCAACTCATCCCCCTGGGTAGCGTGCCCCAGAGCCAGCAGATCAAACATATCTTGTCGCTAATGGCCAATGGGAATGCGAGGCATGCTGTACAGGGATCCATCCTTCGAACCCTGCTCTCCAGTCCTTCCGAGTGGTATGTCCTGGAGCCATCCAACAGGACTCGACGGTCCCGCAGAAGGAAATCTTGTGGTTTGGGGCAACCTCCAAACTCAGCGTGGGAAAACTTCCTTGGCCTCATGAGGCCCCCGCTTTATGAAGGTGCCATCATGGACACAAACTCCAGCCTCAGCCAATGTCTGATCCTCGGCCTGACTTCAGATGCAGGAGATTTCGATTCAGCCTCTGCAGAGTGGACCTGCTCTGCCCTTGGCTCCAATCCTCACCCTAGCTTGTGTTTTCAGACTTCCGTCCTCACACTCCTGGCCCACAAACCCTCCCTACTGGGAATTCTGGGGCCACCATGAAGCACTCTGCCTGCCTCCCAGGAGAAAAAAACAGTGTCTATGGTGCTGCCCAGAAACCCCAAATGAGCATCAAACTGCGTGGCCCTTGGCAACACCCCAATTGCATAGGCTACCTTAAACACTGATGGTCTGTCGCACATAGCCTGAGCCCAGACCTTCCAACAGAAACCGACACAGCTGGCTGCACACCCAGCACATAGGACCCGCCACTGCCTTAGGCCACCATCTATTCCGAACCTGGGTTGGGAACCGGGAGCCCCATGTCTCCAATACCTGCACAGGGGGGAACCTGATGCACAAGTCAGAACCCCTCTTCCCCATGTCAGGAAACCTTGCTGCTGGCAGTGAGTCAACCCTTAATTGTAGGAGAAAACCCATGGCCCATGAGGCCACGCCCATGCGAGAGGGCCACCTTGGGCACAAAAACAGACTGTGACCCTCAGCATGAGTATTGTATTCAAGTAACACCTCTCAGTGACTGGACCAAGAGCCCGCATATGTGGCCTGCCATGCCCTTAGGCACCCAGGCCTAACTAGATGGCGGGTATTCCAGCTGTCAGTACCCACTGTTTTGCTCTAAAATCCCTCTACTGGGGGGACAACTGTGGCAGAAAACTGTACCCTTCCCTTCCCTCAGAATGAACTCAAACACTTGAGAACTTGGACAATACCCAGAGAGGAAGGCTATTCCTTGACCCCTGAAGCAACCCCTACCCTGATCGGCCATTGTGAACGAACACCCAGAGACAAAAGCCTGAGCGACTGCCTCCCACTTGCCCTCCTTTGATATCCAGAGGATCTCCCCTCACGGACTGGAGATCAGGCCTGCCATTACCTTGGCCCCTACCTGAGCCAAGGTTCTTTTTTCAGACACCTGTCCCCACAACCCTGGCAAACACAGCCTCTAGGCTGGGTCCTCCTGAGCCATACCACAGGACCATGCCTGCTCTCTCCTGGGAAACTGTGCCTTTTCCTTTGGCCACACACCTCCAGAATATGAGAAACCACAAGGCCCCCGAGGACATCCCACTACTGTAAGCCTCCCTGGACACTCAGGGGCATTCTGACACAAGCTGAGCAGCTACCTCCACGAAGGCATGCACACAGATGTCCACAGAGACAGAAGGTTGATCTGGACAGGCCCTTAGGCCCTAATCTCAACTCTAGCTTGGGTTTCCATGTGTCACTCCTCAGAGGCTTTGTTTTGAAGAACAGGATATGGGGCTTTCCTGTGGAACTGAACAGAACACCTCTCATCTCTACATGGGAAGCTTCCTTTGTGGAGCTGTGTCAAACACCTCAGGTTGGAGAAACCTGCAGAGTCCCTGAGCCATCTCTAAATTCCAAGGTCTCCCAGGTCACCAACACACAGTAGGACTCATCTTCAGGAGAGTCCATTTCAACTCACCCCTCTGAGTAGCTCACCCAAGAGCCTGCAGATTGAGCCTGCCTTCTCCTGACTAAAGAGTGGGAATATGAAGTGGCATTCCCAGGCATCCATGCTTAGACACCTGCTCTCGAGTCTTTCCGTATGGGGCATCCTGGAACCATCCAATAGGACTCAACTGTCGTGCAGAAGGAAACCTTGAGGTTTGGAGTAGTTCACAAATCCCATCGTAGGGAAACCTCCCTGGGCTCTTGAAGCCCCCACACCCTTCAGGAAGAGGCCATCATGGACAAAAACTCTAGCCTGAGGCTTGTCTCATAATTGACATGACCTCAATGCAGGAGATCTCGATTCAGCCTCTGCAGAGTGGGCCTGCCGTGCCCTCGGTGCCAAACCTCACGCTAGCGTGTGTTTCCGGAGTTCCTTCCTCACACTCCTGGCAAACAAGCCCTCCAGACTAGGAACTCCAGAACCACAACGCAGTCCAGTGCCTTCCCACCGGAAGAAAAACGTTTCCCTGTTGGGCTCTCCAGAAACTCCAGATGAGGATCAACCTGCTTGGGCCTCGACGGTAACCGAACTGGATAGGCTGCTCTGGGCACTAATGCTCTGTCTGACTCAGCCTGAAGCCAGACATCCAGACAGACAAGGAGACAGCTGGCCGCACACCCAGCAGTTCAGACATGCCATGGTCTTATGCTGTCATCTCTTCCTAACCTTGGTTTTCAGATATCTGAACCTAGACGTTATATCAATTCCCCACGCAGTTGGGTATCTGAAAAACAAATCAGAACTCCTCCTTCCCCACAGCTGTAAATCTTGCTCTTGGCATGGAGTCACACCTTCAGGGTGGGAGAAACCTTCATGGCCCCTGATGCCACGCCCAAACTTGAGTGCCGCCTTGGGCACAAATTCACACTGTGACGCTCAGCATGAGCCCCATGTCAACGAAAGGCCTGTCAGGGCCTGGACCAAGAGCACGCATATGGGGCTTGCCATGCCCCAATGCACCCAATCCTCACCAGTGTTTGAGTTTTCCAGTCGCCTCGCCCGTACCTGGGGATCTGCTTTGGAATCCCTTGCTTGGAGAGACACATGAGCCAGACAACAGGACTCCACCCTTCCCACAAAATGACCCCAAACTCTTGGGAGCTGGGACAAATCCGCAGAGAGGAAGACTCGTCCATGGGCCCTGTGGGCACCCCTACATTCCACGGCTACCCTGGACACAACATCAAGAGACAAAAGCCTTAAAGAACGCCTCCCACTCGCCCTTGTTTCAGAAGCCGAGGAGCTCCCTCTCGGTCTGTACATCCGGCCTGCCATACCCTCGGCGCCACTCATAAGCTGAGTTTGTGTTTTCAGACTTTTGTGCCCACAGCTTGGACCCACACAACCTCCAGGCTAGGGCCTCTGGAGCCACACCGAAAGATTGTGCCTCCCCTCTCCAAGGAAAGTGTGCCCAACCTATTGACCACAACCCTACAGGTTAGGAAAAAGCTCCAAGGCCCCTGAGATCATCCCGATAGTGTAGGCCGCCCTAGACTAAGAGGGGCACTCTGACACCAGTGGAGCATCTATCTCCACTTAGACTCTCAGACAGTGTAACCAGAGACTGAAGATTGAAATGGACAGGCCTCTAGGCCCTAATCTGAACCTTAGCTTTGGTTTCCATGTATCTGTCCTCAGAAGACTGGTTTCTTAGACCATCATATGGGGCTTTTCTGAGGCACCAGACCAAACCTCTCTCGTCTCCACATGGAGAGCTTTCTTACTGGAGCTGTATCAAACCCTTCAGGTATGAGAGTTCCGCCGGGCCACTGAACAACCAGCACATTCCAAGGTCTCCATGGACACAAACCCACATTATGACACATCCTCAGGAGAGGCCATTTCAACTCATCCCCCTGGGTAGCGTGCCCCAGAGCCAGCAGATCAAACATATCTTGTCGCTAATGGCCAATGGGAATGCGAGGCATGCTGTACAGGGATCCATCCTTCGAACCCTGCTCTCCAGTCCTTCCGAGTGGTATGTCCTGGAGCCATCCAACAGGACTCGACGGTCCCGCAGAAGGAAACCTTGTGGTTTGGGGCAACCTCCAAACTCAGCGTGGGAAAACTTCCTTGGCCTCATGAGGCCCCCGCTTTATGAAGGTGCCATCATGGACACAAACTCCAGCCTCAGCCAATGTCTGATCCTCGGCCTGACTTCAGATGCAGGAGATTTCGATTCAGCCTCTGCAGAGTGGACCTGCTCTGCCCTTGGCTCCAATCCTCACCCTAGCTTGTGTTTTCAGACTTCCGTCCTCACACTCCTGGCCCACAAACCCTCCCTACTGGGAATTCTGGGGCCACCATGAAGCACTCTGCCTGCCTCCCAGGAGAAAAAAACAGTGTCTATGGTGCTGCCCAGAAACCCCAAATGAGCATCAAACTGTGTGGCCCTTGGCAACACCCCAATTGCATAGGCTACCTTAAACACTGATGGTCTGTCGCACATAGCCTGAGCCCAGACCTTCCAACAGAAACCGACACAGCTGGCTGCACACCCAGCACATAGGACCCGCCACTGCCTTAGGCCACCATCTATTCCGAACCTGGGTTGGGAACCGGGAGCCCCATGTCTCCAATACCTGCACAGGGGGGAACCTGATGCACAAGTCAGAACCCCTCTTCCCCATGTCAGGAAACCTTGCTGCTGGCAGTGAGTCAACCCTTAATTGTAGGAGAAAACCCATGGCCCATGAGGCCACGCCCATGCGAGAGGGCCACCTTGGGCACAAAAACAGACTGTGACCCTCAGCATGAGTATTGTATTCAAGTAACACCTCTCAGTGACTGGACCAAGAGCCCGCATATGTGGCCTGCCATGCCCTTAGGCACCCAGGCCTAACTAGATGGCGGGTATTCCAGCTGTCAGTACCCACTGTTTTGCTCTAAAATCCCTCTACTGGGGGGACAACTGTGGCAGAAAACTGTACCCTTCCCCTCCCTCAGAATGAACTCAAACACTTGAGAACTTGGACAATACCCAGAGAGGAAGGCTATTCCTTGACCCCTGAAGCAACCCCTACCCTGATCGGCCATTGTGAACGAACACCCAGAGACAAAAGCCTGAGCGACTGCCTCCCACTTGCCCTCCTTTGATATCCAGAGGATCTCCCCTCACGGACTGGAGATCAGGCCTGCCATTACCTTGGCCCCTACCTGAGCCAAGGTTCTTTTTTCAGACACCTGTCCCCACAACCCTGGCAAACACAGCCTCTAGGCTGGGTCCTCCTGAGCCATACCACAGGACCATGCCTGCTCTCTCCTGGGAAACTGTGCCTTTTCCTTTGGCCACACACCTCCAGAATATGAGAAACCACAAGGCCCCCGAGGACATCCCACTACTGTAAGCCTCCCTGGACACTCAGGGGCATTCTGACACAAGCTGAGCAGCTACCTCCACGAAGGCATGCACACAGATGTCCACAGAGACAGAAGGTTGAGCTGGACAGGCCCTTAGGCCCTAATCTCAACTCTAGCTTGGGATTCCATGTGTCACTCCTCAGAGGCTTTGTTTTGAAGAACAGGATATGGGGCTTTCCTGTGGAACTGAACAGAACACCTCTCATCTCTACATGGGAAGCTTCCTTTGTGGAGCTGTGTCAAACACCTCAGGTTGGAGAAACCTGCAGAGTCCCTGAGCCATCTCTAAATTCCAAGGTCTCCCAGGTCACCAACACACAGTAGGACTCATCTTCAGGAGAGTCCATTTCAACTCACCCCTCTGAGTAGCTCACCCAAGAGCCTGCAGATTGAGCCTGCCTTCTCCTGACTAAAGAGTGGGAATATGAAGTGGCATTCCCAGGCATCCATGCTTAGACACCTGCTCTCGAGTCTTTCCGTATGGGGCATCCTGGAACCATCCAATAGGACTCAACTGTCGTGCAGAAGGAAACCTTGAGGTTTGGAGTAGTTCACAAATCCCATCGTAGGGAAACCTCCCTGGGCTCTTGAAGCCCCCACACCCTTCAGGAAGAGGCCATCATGGACAAAAACTCTAGCCTGAGGCTTGTCTCATAATTGACATGACCTCAATGCAGGAGATCTCGATTCAGCCTCTGCAGAGTGGGCCTGCCGTGCCCTCGGTGCCAAACCTCACGCTAGCGTGTGTTTTCGGAGTTCCTTCCTCACACTCCTGGCAAACAAGCCCTCCAGACTAGGAACTCCAGAACCACAACGCAGTCCAGTGCCTTCCCACCGGAAGAAAAACGTTTCCCTGTTGGGCTCTCCAGAAACTCCAGATGAGGATCAACCTGCTTGGGCCTCGACGGTAACCGAACTGGATAGGCTGCTCTGGGCACTAATGCTCTGTCTGACTCAGCCTGAAGCCAGACATCCAGACAGACAAGGAGACAGCTGGCCGCACACCCAGCAGTTCAGACATGCCATGGTCTTATGCTGTCATCTCTTCCTAACCTTGGTTTTCAGATATCTGAACCTAGACGTTATATCAATTCCCCACGCAGTTGGGTATCTGAAAAACAAATCAGAACTCCTCCTTCCCCACAGCTGTAAATCTTGCTCTTGGCATGGAGTCACACCTTCAGGGTGGGAGAAACCTTCATGGCCCCTGATGCCACGCCCAAACTTGAGTGCCGCCTTGGGCACAAATTCACACTGTGACGCTCAGCATGAGCCCCATGTCAACGAAAGGCCTGTCAGGGCCTGGACCAAGAGCACGCATATGGGGCTTGCCATGCCCCAATGCACCCAATCCTCACCAGTGTTTGAGTTTTCCAGTCGCCTCGCCCGTACCTGGGGATCTGCTTTGGAATCCCTTGCTTGGAGAGACACATGAGCCAGACAACAGGACTCCACCCTTCCCACAAAATGACCCCAAACTCTTGGGAGCTGGGACAAATCCGCAGAGAGGAAGACTCGTCCATGGGCCCTGTGGGCACCCCTACATTCCACGGCTACCCTGGACACAACATCAAGAGACAAAAGCCTTAAAGAACGCCTCCCACTCGCCCTTGTTTCAGAAGCCGAGGAGCTCCCTCTCGGTCTGTACATCCGGCCTGCCATACCCTCGGCGCCACTCATAAGCTGAGTTTGTGTTTTCAGACTTTTGTGCCCACAGCTTGGACCCACACAACCTCCAGGCTAGGGCCTCTGGAGCCACACCGAAAGATTGTGCCTCCCCTCTCCAAGGAAAGTGTGCCCAACCTATTGACCACAACCCTACAGGTTAGGAAAAAGCTCCAAGGCCCCTGAGATCATCCCGATAGTGTAGGCCGCCCTGGACTAAGAGGGGCACTCTGACACCAGTGGAGCATCTATCTCCACTTAGACTCTCAGACAGTGTAACCAGAGACTGAAGATTGAAATGGACAGGCCTCTAGGCCCTAATCTGAACCTTAGCTTTGGTTTCCATGTATCTGTCCTCAGAAGACTGGTTTCTTAGACCATCATATGGGGCTTTTCTGAGGCACCAGACCAAACCTCTCTCGTCTCCACATGGAGAGCTTTCTTACTGGAGCTGTATCAAACCCTTCAGGTATGAGAGTTCCGCCGGGCCACTGAACAACCAGCACATTCCAAGGTCTCCATGGACACAAACGCACATTATGACACATCCTCAGGAGAGGCCATTTCAACTCATCCCCCTGGGTAGCGTGCCCCAGAGCCAGCAGATCAAACATATCTTGTCGCTAATGGCCAATGGGAATGCGAGGCATGCTGTACAGGGATCCATCCTTCGAACCCTGCTCTCCAGTCCTTCCGAGTGGTATGTCCTGGAGCCATCCAACAGGACTCGACGGTCCCGCAGAAGGAAACCTTGTGGTTTGGGGCAACCTCCAAACTCAGCGTGGGAAAACTTCCTTGGCCTCATGAGGCCCCCGCTTTATGAAGGTGCCATCATGGACACAAACTCCAGCCTCAGCCAATGTCTGATCCTCGGCCTGACTTCAGATGCAGGAGATTTCGATTCAGCCTCTGCAGAGTGGACCTGCTCTGCCCTTGGCTCCAATCCTCACCCTAGCTTGTGTTTTCAGACTTCCGTCCTCACACTCCTGGCCCACAAACCCTCCCTACTGGGAATTCTGGGGCCACCATGAAGCACTCTGCCTGCCTCCCAGGAGAAAAAAACAGTGTCTATGGTGCTGCCCAGAAACCCCAAATGAGCATCAAACTGCGTGGCCCTTGGCAACACCCCAATTGCATAGGCTACCTTAAACACTGATGGTCTGTCGCACATAGCCTGAGCCCAGACCTTCCAACAGAAACCGACACAGCTGGCTGCACACCCAGCACATAGGACCCGCCACTGCCTTAGGCCACCATCTATTCCGAACCTGGGTTGGGAACCGGGAGCCCCATGTCTCCAATACCTGCACAGGGGGGAACCTGATGCACAAGTCAGAACCCCTCTTCCCCATGTCAGGAAACCTTGCTGCTGGCAGTGAGTCAACCCTTAATTGTAGGAGAAAACCCATGGCCCATGAGGCCACGCCCATGCGAGAGGGCCACCTTGGGCACAAAAACAGACTGTGACCCTCAGCATGAGTATTGTATTCAAGTAACACCTCTCAGTGACTGGACCAAGAGCCCGCATATGTGGCCTGCCATGCCCTTAGGCACCCAGGCCTAACTAGATGGCGGGTATTCCAGCTGTCAGTACCCACTGTTTTGCTCTAAAATCCCTCTACTGGGGGGACAACTGTGGCAGAAAACTGTACCCTTCCCCTCCCTCAGAATGAACTCAAACACTTGAGAACTTGGACAATACCCAGAGAGGAAGGCTATTCCTTGACCCCTGAAGCAACCCCTACCCTGATCGGCCATTGTGAACGAACACCCAGAGACAAAAGCCTGAGCGACTGCCTCCCACTTGCCCTCCTTTGATATCCAGAGGATCTCCCCTCACGGACTGGAGATCAGGCCTGCCATTACCTTGGCCCCTACCTGAGCCAAGGTTCTTTTTTCAGACACCTGTCCCCACAACCCTGGCAAACACAGCCTCTAGGCTGGGTCCTCCTGAGCCATACCACAGGACCATGCCTGCTCTCTCCTGGGAAACTGTGCCTTTTCCTTTGGCCACACACCTCCAGAATATGAGAAACCACAAGGCCCCCGAGGACATCCCACTACTGTAAGCCTCCCTGGACACTCAGGGGCATTCTGACACAAGCTGAGCAGCTACCTCCACGAAGGCATGCACACAGATGTCCACAGAGACAGAAGGTTGAGCTGGACAGGCCCTTAGGCCCTAATCTCAACTCTAGCTTGGGTTTCCATGTGTCACTCCTCAGAGGCTTTGTTTTGAAGAACAGGATATGGGGCTTTCCTGTGGAACTGAACAGAACACCTCTCATCTCTACATGGGAAGCTTCCTTTGTGGAGCTGTGTCAAACACCTCAGGTTGGAGAAACCTGCAGAGTCCCTGAGCCATCTCTAAATTCCAAGGTCTCCCAGGTCACCAACACACAGTAGGACTCATCTTCAGGAGAGTCCATTTCAACTCACCCCTCTGAGTAGCTCACCCAAGAGCCTGCAGATTGAGCCTGCCTTCTCCTGACTAAAGAGTGGGAATATGAAGTGGCATTCCCAGGCATCCATGCTTAGACACCTGCTCTCGAGTCTTTCCGTATGGGGCATCCTGGAACCATCCAATAGGACTCAACTGTCGTGCAGAAGGAAACCTTGAGGTTTGGAGTAGTTCACAAATCCCATCGTAGGGAAACCTCCCTGGGCTCTTGAAGCCCCCACACCCTTCAGGAAGAGGCCATCATGGACAAAAACTCTAGCCTGAGGCTTGTCTCATAATTGACATGACCTCAATGCAGGAGATCTCGATTCAGCCTCTGCAGAGTGGGCCTGCCGTGCCCTCGGTGCCAAACCTCACGCTAGCGTGTGTTTCCGGAGTTCCTTCCTCACACTCCTGGCAAACAAGCCCTCCAGACTAGGAACTCCAGAACCACAACGCAGTCCAGTGCCTTCCCACCGGAAGAAAAACGTTTCCCTGTTGGGCTCTCCAGAAACTCCAGATGAGGATCAACCTGCTTGGGCCTCGACGGTAACCGAACTGGATAGGCTGCTCTGGGCACTAATGCTCTGTCTGACTCAGCCTGAAGCCAGACATCCAGACAGACAAGGAGACAGCTGGCCGCACACCCAGCAGTTCAGACATGCCATGGTCTTATGCTGTCATCTCTTCCTAACCTTGGTTTTCAGATATCTGAACCTAGACGTTATATCAATTCCCCACGCAGTTGGGTATCTGAAAAACAAATCAGAACTCCTCCTTCCCCACAGCTGTAAATCTTGCTCTTGGCATGGAGTCACACCTTCAGGGTGGGAGAAACCTTCATGGCCCCTGATGCCACGCCCAAACTTGAGTGCCGCCTTGGGCACAAATTCACACTGTGACGCTCAGCATGAGCCCCATGTCAACGAAAGGCCTGTCAGGGCCTGGACCAAGAGCACGCATATGGGGCTTGCCATGCCCCAATGCACCCAATCCTCACCAGTGTTTGAGTTTTCCAGTCGCCTCGCCCGTACCTGGGGATCTGCTTTGGAATCCCTTGCTTGGAGAGACACATGAGCCAGACAACAGGACTCCACCCTTCCCACAAAATGACCCCAAACTCTTGGGAGCTGGGACAAATCCGCAGAGAGGAAGACTCGTCCATGGGCCCTGTGGGCACCCCTACATTCCACGGCTACCCTGGACACAACATCAAGAGACAAAAGCCTTAAAGAACGCCTCCCACTCGCCCTTGTTTCAGAAGCCGAGGAGCTCCCTCTCGGTCTGTACATCCGGCCTGCCATACCCTCGGCGCCACTCATAAGCTGAGTTTGTGTTTTCAGACTTTTGTGCCCACAGCTTGGACCCACACAACCTCCAGGCTAGGGCCTCTGGAGCCACACCGAAAGATTGTGCCTCCCCTCTCCAAGGAAAGTGTGCCCAACCTATTGACCACAACCCTACAGGTTAGGAAAAAGCTCCAAGGCCCCTGAGATCATCCCGATAGTGTAGGCCGCCCTAGACTAAGAGGGGCACTCTGACACCAGTGGAGCATCTATCTCCACTTAGACTCTCAGACAGTGTAACCAGAGACTGAAGATTGAAATGGACAGGCCTCTAGGCCCTAATCTGAACCTTAGCTTTGGTTTCCATGTATCTGTCCTCAGAAGACTGGTTTCTTAGACCATCATATGGGGCTTTTCTGAGGCACCAGACCAAACCTCTCTCGTCTCCACATGGAGAGCTTTCTTACTGGAGCTGTATCAAACCCTTCAGGTATGAGAGTTCCGCCGGGCCACTGAACAACCAGCACATTCCAAGGTCTCCATAGACACAAACGCACATTATGACACATCCTCAGGAGAGGCCATTTCAACTCATCCCCCTGGGTAGCGTGCCCCAGAGCCAGCAGATCAAACATATCTTGTCGCTAATGGCCAATGGGAATGCGAGGCATGCTGTACAGGGATCCATCCTTCGAACCCTGCTCTCCAGTCCTTCCGAGTGGTATGTCCTGGAGCCATCCAACAGGACTCGACGGTCCCGCAGAAGGAAACCTTGTGGTTTGGGGCAACCTCCAAACTCAGCGTGGGAAAACTTCCTTGGCCTCATGAGGCCCCCGCTTTATGAAGGTGCCATCATGGACACAAACTCCAGCCTCAGCCAATGTCTGATCCTCGGCCTGACTTCAGATGCAGGAGATTTCGATTCAGCCTCTGCAGAGTGGACCTGCTCTGCCCTTGGCTCCAATCCTCACCCTAGCTTGTGTTTTCAGACTTCCGTCCTCACACTCCTGGCCCACAAACCCTCCCTACTGGGAATTCTGGGGCCACCATGAAGCACTCTGCCTGCCTCCCAGGAGAAAAAAACAGTGTCTATGGTGCTGCCCAGAAACCCCAAATGAGCATCAAACTGCGTGGCCCTTGGCAACACCCCAATTGCATAGGCTACCTTAAACACTGATGGTCTGTCGCACATAGCCTGAGCCCAGACCTTCCAACAGAAACCGACACAGCTGGCTGCACACCCAGCACATAGGACCCGCCACTGCCTTAGGCCACCATCTATTCCGAACCTGGGTTGGGAACCGGGAGCCCCATGTCTCCAATACCTGCACAGGGGGGAACCTGATGCACAAGTCAGAACCCCTCTTCCCCATGTCAGGAAACCTTGCTGCTGGCAGTGAGTCAACCCTTAATTGTAGGAGAAAACCCATGGCCCATGAGGCCACGCCCATGCGAGAGGGCCACCTTGGGCACAAAAACAGACTGTGACCCTCAGCATGAGTATTGTATTCAAGTAACACCTCTCAGTGACTGGACCAAGAGCCCGCATATGTGGCCTGCCATGCCCTTAGGCACCCAGGCCTAACTAGATGGCGGGTATTCCAGCTGTCAGTACCCACTGTTTTGCTCTAAAATCCCTCTACTGGGGGGACAACTGTGGCAGAAAACTGTACCCTTCCCTTCCCTCAGAATGAACTCAAACACTTGAGAACTTGGACAATACCCAGAGAGGAAGGCTATTCCTTGACCCCTGAAGCAACCCCTACCCTGATCGGCCATTGTGAACGAACACCCAGAGACAAAAGCCTGAGCGACTGCCTCCCACTTGCCCTCCTTTGATATCCAGAGGATCTCCCCTCACGGACTGGAGATCAGGCCTGCCATTACCTTGGCCCCTACCTGAGCCAAGGTTCTTTTTTCAGACACCTGTCCCCACAACCCTGGCAAACACAGCCTCTAGGCTGGGTCCTCCTGAGCCATACCACAGGACCATGCCTGCTCTCTCCTGGGAAACTGTGCCTTTTCCTTTGGCCACACACCTCCAGAATATGAGAAACCACAAGGCCCCCGAGGACATCCCACTACTGTAAGCCTCCCTGGACACTCAGGGGCATTCTGACACAAGCTGAGCAGCTACCTCCACGAAGGCATGCACACAGATGTCCACAGAGACAGAAGGTTGAGCTGGACAGGCCCTTAGGCCCTAATCTCAACTCTAGCTTGGGTTTCCATGTGTCACTCCTCAGAGGCTTTGTTTTGAAGAACAGGATATGGGGCTTTCCTGTGGAACTGAACAGAACACCTCTCATCTCTACATGGGAAGCTTCCTTTGTGGAGCTGTGTCAAACACCTCAGGTTGGAGAAACCTGCAGAGTCCCTGAGCCATCTCTAAATTCCAAGGTCTCCCAGGTCACCAACACACAGTAGGACTCATCTTCAGGAGAGTCCATTTCAACTCACCCCTCTGAGTAGCTCACCCAAGAGCCTGCAGATTGAGCCTGCCTTCTCCTGACTAAAGAGTGGGAATATGAAGTGGCATTCCCAGGCATCCATGCTTAGACACCTGCTCTCGAGTCTTTCCGTATGGGGCATCCTGGAACCATCCAATAGGACTCAACTGTCGTGCAGAAGGAAACCTTGAGGTTTGGAGTAGTTCACAAATCCCATCGTAGGGAAACCTCCCTGGGCTCTTGAAGCCCCCACACCCTTCAGGAAGAGGCCATCATGGACAAAAACTCTAGCCTGAGGCTTGTCTCATAATTGACATGACCTCAATGCAGGAGATCTCGATTCAGCCTCTGCAGAGTGGGCCTGCCGTGCCCTCGGTGCCAAACCTCACGCTAGCGTGTGTTTCCGGAGTTCCTTCCTCACACTCCTGGCAAACAAGCCCTCCAGACTAGGAACTCCAGAACCACAACGCAGTCCAGTGCCTTCCCACCGGAAGAAAAACGTTTCCCTGTTGGGCTCTCCAGAAACTCCAGATGAGGATCAACCTGCTTGGGCCTCGACGGTAACCGAACTGGATAGGCTGCTCTGGGCACTAATGCTCTGTCTGACTCAGCCTGAAGCCAGACATCCAGACAGACAAGGAGACAGCTGGCCGCACACCCAGCAGTTCAGACATGCCATGGTCTTATGCTGTCATCTCTTCCTAACCTTGGTTTTCAGATATCTGAACCTAGACGTTATATCAATTCCCCACGCAGTTGGGTATCTGAAAAACAAATCAGAACTCCTCCTTCCCCACAGCTGTAAATCTTGCTCTTGGCATGGAGTCACACCTTCAGGGTGGGAGAAACCTTCATGGCCCCTGATGCCACGCCCAAACTTGAGTGCCGCCTTGGGCACAAATTCACACTGTGACGCTCAGCATGAGCCCCATGTCAACGAAAGGCCTGTCAGGGCCTGGACCAAGAGCACGCATATGGGGCTTGCCATGCCCCAATGCACCCAATCCTCACCAGTGTTTGAGTTTTCCAGTCGCCTCGCCCGTACCTGGGGATCTGCTTTGGAATCCCTTGCTTGGAGAGACACATGAGCCAGACAACAGGACTCCACCCTTCCCACAAAATGACCCCAAACTCTTGGGAGCTGGGACAAATCCGCAGAGAGGAAGACTCGTCCATGGGCCCTGTGGGCACCCCTACATTCCACGGCTACCCTGGACACAACATCAAGAGACAAAAGCCTTAAAGAACGCCTCCCACTCGCCCTTGTTTCAGAAGCCGAGGAGCTCCCTCTCGGTCTGTACATCCGGCCTGCCATACCCTCGGCGCCACTCATAAGCTGAGTTTGTGTTTTCAGACTTTTGTGCCCACAGCTTGGACCCACACAACCTCCAGGCTAGGGCCTCTGGAGCCACACCGAAAGATTGTGCCTCCCCTCTCCAAGGAAAGTGTGCCCAACCTATTGACCACAACCCTACAGGTTAGGAAAAAGCTCCAAGGCCCCTGAGATCATCCCGATAGTGTAGGCCGCCCTAGACTAAGAGGGGCACTCTGACACCAGTGGAGCATCTATCTCCACTTAGACTCTCAGACAGTGTAACCAGAGACTGAAGATTGAAATGGACAGGCCTCTAGGCCCTAATCTGAACCTTAGCTTTGGTTTCCATGTATCTGTCCTCAGAAGACTGGTTTCTTAGACCATCATATGGGGCTTTTCTGAGGCACCAGACCAAACCTCTCTCGTCTCCACATGGAGAGCTTTCTTACTGGAGCTGTATCAAACCCTTCAGGTATGAGAGTTCCGCCGGGCCACTGAACAACCAGCACATTCCAAGGTCTCCATGGACACAAACGCACATTATGACACATCCTCAGGAGAGGCCATTTCAACTCATCCCCCTGGGTAGCGTGCCCCAGAGCCAGCAGATCAAACATATCTTGTCGCTAATGGCCAATGGGAATGCGAGGCATGCTGTACAGGGATCCATCCTTCGAACCCTGCTCTCCAGTCCTTCCGAGTGGTATGTCCTGGAGCCATCCAACAGGACTCGACGGTCCCGCAGAAGGAAACCTTGTGGTTTGGGGCAACCTCCAAACTCAGCGTGGGAAAACTTCCTTGGCCTCATGAGGCCCCCGCTTTATGAAGGTGCCATCATGGACACAAACTCCAGCCTCAGCCAATGTCTGATCCTCGGCCTGACTTCAGATGCAGGAGATTTCGATTCAGCCTCTGCAGAGTGGACCTGCTCTGCCCTTGGCTCCAATCCTCACCCTAGCTTGTGTTTTCAGACTTCCGTCCTCACACTCCTGGCCCACAAACCCTCCCTACTGGGAATTCTGGGGCCACCATGAAGCACTCTGCCTGCCTCCCAGGAGAAAAAAACAGTGTCTATGGTGCTGCCCAGAAACCCCAAATGAGCATCAAACTGCGTGGCCCTTGGCAACACCCCAATTGCATAGGCTACCTTAAACACTGATGGTCTGTCGCACATAGCCTGAGCCCAGACCTTCCAACAGAAACCGACACAGCTGGCTGCACACCCAGCACATAGGACCCGCCACTGCCTTAGGCCACCATCTATTCCGAACCTGGGTTGGGAACCGGGAGCCCCATGTCTCCAATACCTGCACAGGGGGGAACCTGATGCACAAGTCAGAACCCCTCTTCCCCATGTCAGGAAACCTTGCTGCTGGCAGTGAGTCAACCCTTAATTGTAGGAGAAAACCCATGGCCCATGAGGCCACGCCCATGCGAGAGGGCCACCTTGGGCACAAAAACAGACTGTGACCCTCAGCATGAGTATTGTATTCAAGTAACACCTCTCAGTGACTGGACCAAGAGCCCGCATATGTGGCCTGCCATGCCCTTAGGCACCCAGGCCTAACTAGATGGCGGGTATTCCAGCTGTCAGTACCCACTGTTTTGCTCTAAAATCCCTCTACTGGGGGGACAACTGTGGCAGAAAACTGTACCCTTCCCTTCCCTCAGAATGAACTCAAACACTTGAGAACTTGGACAATACCCAGAGAGGAAGGCTATTCCTTGACCCCTGAAGCAACCCCTACCCTGATCGGCCATTGTGAACGAACACCCAGAGACAAAAGCCTGAGCGACTGCCTCCCACTTGCCCTCCTTTGATATCCAGAGGATCTCCCCTCACGGACTGGAGATCAGGCCTGCCATTACCTTGGCCCCTACCTGAGCCAAGGTTCTTTTTTCAGACACCTGTCCCCACAACCCTGGCAAACACAGCCTCTAGGCTGGGTCCTCCTGAGCCATACCACAGGACCATGCCTGCTCTCTCCTGGGAAACTGTGCCTTTTCCTTTGGCCACACACCTCCAGAATATGAGAAACCACAAGGCCCCCGAGGACATCCCACTACTGTAAGCCTCCCTGGACACTCAGGGGCATTCTGACACAAGCTGAGCAGCTACCTCCACGAAGGCATGCACACAGATGTCCACAGAGACAGAAGGTTGAGCTGGACAGGCCCTTAGGCCCTAATCTCAACTCTAGCTTGGGTTTCCATGTGTCACTCCTCAGAGGCTTTGTTTTGAAGAACAGGATATGGGGCTTTCCTGTGGAACTGAACAGAACACCTCTCATCTCTACATGGGAAGCTTCCTTTGTGGAGCTGTGTCAAACACCTCAGGTTGGAGAAACCTGCAGAGTCCCTGAGCCATCTCTAAATTCCAAGGTCTCCCAGGTCACCAACACACAGTAGGACTCATCTTCAGGAGAGTCCATTTCAACTCACCCCTCTGAGTAGCTCACCCAAGAGCCTGCAGATTGAGCCTGCCTTCTCCTGACTAAAGAGTGGGAATATGAAGTGGCATTCCCAGGCATCCATGCTTAGACACCTGCTCTCGAGTCTTTCCGTATGGGGCATCCTGGAACCATCCAATAGGACTCAACTGTCGTGCAGAAGGAAACCTTGAGGTTTGGAGTAGTTCACAAATCCCATCGTAGGGAAACCTCCCTGGGCTCTTGAAGCCCCCACACCCTTCAGGAAGAGGCCATCATGGACAAAAACTCTAGCCTGAGGCTTGTCTCATAATTGACATGACCTCAATGCAGGAGATCTCGATTCAGCCTCTGCAGAGTGGGCCTGCCGTGCCCTCGGTGCCAAACCTCACGCTAGCGTGTGTTTCCGGAGTTCCTTCCTCACACTCCTGGCAAACAAGCCCTCCAGACTAGGAACTCCAGAACCACAACGCAGTCCAGTGCCTTCCCACCGGAAGAAAAACGTTTCCCTGTTGGGCTCTCCAGAAACTCCAGATGAGGATCAACCTGCTTGGGCCTCGACGGTAACCGAACTGGATAGGCTGCTCTGGGCACTAATGCTCTGTCTGACTCAGCCTGAAGCCAGACATCCAGACAGACAAGGAGACAGCTGGCCGCACACCCAGCAGTTCAGACATGCCATGGTCTTATGCTGTCATCTCTTCCTAACCTTGGTTTTCAGATATCTGAACCTAGACGTTATATCAATTCCCCACGCAGTTGGGTATCTGAAAAACAAATCAGAACTCCTCCTTCCCCACAGCTGTAAATCTTGCTCTTGGCATGGAGTCACACCTTCAGGGTGGGAGAAACCTTCATGGCCCCTGATGCCACGCCCAAACTTGAGTGCCGCCTTGGGCACAAATTCACACTGTGACGCTCAGCATGAGCCCCATGTCAACGAAAGGCCTGTCAGGGCCTGGACCAAGAGCACGCATATGGGGCTTGCCATGCCCCAATGCACCCAATCCTCACCAGTGTTTGAGTTTTCCAGTCGCCTCGCCCGTACCTGGGGATCTGCTTTGGAATCCCTTGCTTGGAGAGACACATGAGCCAGACAACAGGACTCCACCCTTCCCACAAAATGACCCCAAACTCTTGGGAGCTGGGACAAATCCGCAGAGAGGAAGACTCGTCCATGGGCCCTGTGGGCACCCCTACATTCCACGGCTACCCTGGACACAACATCAAGAGACAAAAGCCTTAAAGAACGCCTCCCACTCGCCCTTGTTTCAGAAGCCGAGGAGCTCCCTCTCGGTCTGTACATCCGGCCTGCCATACCCTCGGCGCCACTCATAAGCTGAGTTTGTGTTTTCAGACTTTTGTGCCCACAGCTTGGACCCACACAACCTCCAGGCTAGGGCCTCTGGAGCCACACCGAAAGATTGTGCCTCCCCTCTCCAAGGAAAGTGTGCCCAACCTATTGACCACAACCCTACAGGTTAGGAAAAAGCTCCAAGGCCCCTGAGATCATCCCGATAGTGTAGGCCGCCCTAGACTAAGAGGGGCACTCTGACACCAGTGGAGCATCTATCTCCACTTAGACTCTCAGACAGTGTAACCAGAGACTGAAGATTGAAATGGACAGGCCTCTAGGCCCTAATCTGAACCTTAGCTTTGGTTTCCATGTATCTGTCCTCAGAAGACTGGTTTCTTAGACCATCATATGGGGCTTTTCTGAGGCACCAGACCAAACCTCTCTCGTCTCCACATGGAGAGCTTTCTTACTGGAGCTGTATCAAACCCTTCAGGTATGAGAGTTCCGCCGGGCCACTGAACAACCAGCACATTCCAAGGTCTCCATGGACACAAACGCACATTATGACACATCCTCAGGAGAGGCCATTTCAACTCATCCCCCTGGGTAGCGTGCCCCAGAGCCAGCAGATCAAACATATCTTGTCGCTAATGGCCAATGGGAATGCGAGGCATGCTGTACAGGGATCCATCCTTCGAACCCTGCTCTCCAGTCCTTCCGAGTGGTATGTCCTGGAGCCATCCAACAGGACTCGACGGTCCCGCAGAAGGAAACCTTGTGGTTTGGGGCAACCTCCAAACTCAGCGTGGGAAAACTTCCTTGGCCTCATGAGGCCCCCGCTTTATGAAGGTGCCATCATGGACACAAACTCCAGCCTCAGCCAATGTCTGATCCTCGGCCTGACTTCAGATGCAGGAGATTTCGATTCAGCCTCTGCAGAGTGGACCTGCTCTGCCCTTGGCTCCAATCCTCACCCTAGCTTGTGTTTTCAGACTTCCGTCCTCACACTCCTGGCCCACATACCCTCCCTACTGGGAATTCTGGGGCCACCATGAAGCACTCTGCCTGCCTCCCAGGAGAAAAAAACAGTGTCTATGGTGCTGCCCAGAAACCCCAAATGAGCATCAAACTGCGTGGCCCTTGGCAACACCCCAATTGCATAGGCTACCTTAAACACTGATGGTCTGTCGCACATAGCCTGAGCCCAGACCTTCCAACAGAAACCGACACAGCTGGCTGCACACCCAGCACATAGGACCCGCCACTGCCTTAGGCCACCATCTATTCCGAACCTGGGTTGGGAACCGGGAGCCCCATGTCTCCAATACCTGCACAGGGGGGAACCTGATGCACAAGTCAGAACCCCTCTTCCCCATGTCAGGAAACCTTGCTGCTGGCAGTGAGTCAACCCTTAATTGTAGGAGAAAACCCATGGCCCATGAGGCCACGCCCATGCGAGAGGGCCACCTTGGGCACAAAAACAGACTGTGACCCTCAGCATGAGTATTGTATTCAAGTAACACCTCTCAGTGACTGGACCAAGAGCCCGCATATGTGGCCTGCCATGCCCTTAGGCACCCAGGCCTAACTAGATGGCGGGTATTCCAGCTGTCAGTACCCACTGTTTTGCTCTAAAATCCCTCTACTGGGGGGACAACTGTGGCAGAAAACTGTACCCTTCCCTTCCCTCAGAATGAACTCAAACACTTGAGAACTTGGACAATACCCAGAGAGGAAGGCTATTCCTTGACCCCTGAAGCAACCCCTACCCTGATCGGCCATTGTGAACGAACACCCAGAGACAAAAGCCTGAGCGACTGCCTCCCACTTGCCCTCCTTTGATATCCAGAGGATCTCCCCTCACGGACTGGAGATCAGGCCTGCCATTACCTTGGCCCCTACCTGAGCCAAGGTTCTTTTTTCAGACACCTGTCCCCACAACCCTGGCAAACACAGCCTCTAGGCTGGGTCCTCCTGAGCCATACCACAGGACCATGCCTGCTCTCTCCTGGGAAACTGTGCCTTTTCCTTTGGCCACACACCTCCAGAATATGAGAAACCACAAGGCCCCCGAGGACATCCCACTACTGTAAGCCTCCCTGGACACTCAGGGGCATTCTGACACAAGCTGAGCAGCTACCTCCACGAAGGCATGCACACAGATGTCCACAGAGACAGAAGGTTGAGCTGGACAGGCCCTTAGGCCCTAATCTCAACTCTAGCTTGGGTTTCCATGTGTCACTCCTCAGAGGCTTTGTTTTGAAGAACAGGATATGGGGCTTTCCTGTGGAACTGAACAGAACACCTCTCATCTCTACATGGGAAGCTTCCTTTGTGGAGCTGTGTCAAACACCTCAGGTTGGAGAAACCTGCAGAGTCCCTGAGCCATCTCTAAATTCCAAGGTCTCCCAGGTCACCAACACACAGTAGGACTCATCTTCAGGAGAGTCCATTTCAACTCACCCCTCTGAGTAGCTCACCCAAGAGCCTGCAGATTGAGCCTGCCTTCTCCTGACTAAAGAGTGGGAATATGAAGTGGCATTCCCAGGCATCCATGCTTAGACACCTGCTCTCGAGTCTTTCCGTATGGGGCATCCTGGAACCATCCAATAGGACTCAACTGTCGTGCAGAAGGAAACCTTGAGGTTTGGAGTAGTTCACAAATCCCATCGTAGGGAAACCTCCCTGGGCTCTTGAAGCCCCCACACCCTTCAGGAAGAGGCCATCATGGACAAAAACTCTAGCCTGAGGCTTGTCTCATAATTGACATGACCTCAATGCAGGAGATCTCGATTCAGCCTCTGCAGAGTGGGCCTGCCGTGCCCTCGGTGCCAAACCTCACGCTAGCGTGTGTTTCCGGAGTTCCTTCCTCACACTCCTGGCAAACAAGCCCTCCAGACTAGGAACTCCAGAACCACAACGCAGTCCAGTGCCTTCCCACCGGAAGAAAAACGTTTCCCTGTTGGGCTCTCCAGAAACTCCAGATGAGGATCAACCTGCTTGGGCCTCGACGGTAACCGAACTGGATAGGCTGCTCTGGGCACTAATGCTCTGTCTGACTCAGCCTGAAGCCAGACATCCAGACAGACAAGGAGACAGCTGGCCGCACACCCAGCAGTTCAGACATGCCATGGTCTTATGCTGTCATCTCTTCCTAACCTTGGTTTTCAGATATCTGAACCTAGACGTTATATCAATTCCCCACGCAGTTGGGTATCTGAAAAACAAATCAGAACTCCTCCTTCCCCACAGCTGTAAATCTTGCTCTTGGCATGGAGTCACACCTTCA
Source organism: Mustela lutreola (assembly GCF_030435805.1). Lineage (NCBI taxonomy): Eukaryota > Metazoa > Chordata > Mammalia > Carnivora > Mustelidae > Mustela > Mustela lutreola. Next base: position 171,829,422 of record NC_081294.1, read on the forward strand.
GGGTGGGAGAAACCTTCATGGCCCCTGATGCCACGCCCAAACTTGAGTGCCGCCTTGGGCACAAATTCACACTGTGACGCTCAGCATGAGCCCCATGTCAACGAAAGGCCTGTCAGGGCCTGGACCAAGAGCACGCATATGGGGCTTGCCATGCCCCAATGCACCCAATCCTCACCAGTGTTTGAGTTTTCCAGTCGCCTCGCCCGTACCTGGGGATCTGCTTTGGAATCCCTTGCTTGGAGAGACACATGAGCCAGACAACAGGACTCCACCCTTCCCACAAAATGACCCCAAACTCTTGGGAGCTGGGACAAATCCGCAGAGAGGAAGACTCGTCCATGGGCCCTGTGGGCACCCCTACATTCCACGGCTACCCTGGACACAACATCAAGAGACAAAAGCCTTAAAGAACGCCTCCCACTCGCCCTTGTTTCAGAAGCCGAGGAGCTCCCTCTCGGTCTGTACATCCGGCCTGCCATACCCTCGGCGCCACTCATAAGCTGAGTTTGTGTTTTCAGACTTTTGTGCCCACAGCTTGGACCCACACAACCTCCAGGCTAGGGCCTCTGGAGCCACACCGAAAGATTGTGCCTCCCCTCTCCAAGGAAAGTGTGCCCAACCTATTGACCACAACCCTACAGGTTAGGAAAAAGCTCCAAGGCCCCTGAGATCATCCCGATAGTGTAGGCCGCCCTGGACTAAGAGGGGCACTCTGACACCAGTGGAGCATCTATCTCCACTTAGACTCTCAGACAGTGTAACCAGAGACTGAAGATTGAAATGGACAGGCCTCTAGGCCCTAATCTGAACCTTAGCTTTGGTTTCCATGTATCTGTCCTCAGAAGACTGGTTTCTTAGACCATCATATGGGGCTTTTCTGAGGCACCAGACCAAACCTCTCTCGTCTCCACATGGAGAGCTTTCTTACTGGAGCTGTATCAAACCCTTCAGGTATGAGAGTTCCGCCGGGCCACTGAACAACCAGCACATTCCAAGGTCTCCATGGACACAAACGCACATTATGACACATCCTCAGGAGAGGCCATTTCAACTCATCCCCCTGGGTAGCGTGCCCCAGAGCCAGCAGATCAAACATATCTTGTCGCTAATGGCCAATGGGAATGCGAGGCATGCTGTACAGGGATCCATCCTTCGAACCCTGCTCTCCAGTCCTTCCGAGTGGTATGTCCTGGAGCCATCCAACAGGACTCGACGGTCCCGCAGAAGGAAACCTTGTGGTTTGGGGCAACCTCCAAACTCAGCGTGGGAAAACTTCCTTGGCCTCATGAGGCCCCCGCTTTATGAAGGTGCCATCATGGACACAAACTCCAGCCTCAGCCAATGTCTGATCCTCGGCCTGACTTCAGATGCAGGAGATTTCGATTCAGCCTCTGCAGAGTGGACCTGCTCTGCCCTTGGCTCCAATCCTCACCCTAGCTTGTGTTTTCAGACTTCCGTCCTCACACTCCTGGCCCACAAACCCTCCCTACTGGGAATTCTGGGGCCACCATGAAGCACTCTGCCTGCCTCCCAGGAGAAAAAAACAGTGTCTATGGTGCTGCCCAGAAACCCCAAATGAGCATCAAACTGCGTGGCCCTTGGCAACACCCCAATTGCATAGGCTACCTTAAACACTGATGGTCTGTCGCACATAGCCTGAGCCCAGACCTTCCAACAGAAACCGACACAGCTGGCTGCACACCCAGCACATAGGACCCGCCACTGCCTTAGGCCACCATCTATTCCGAACCTGGGTTGGGAACCGGGAGCCCCATGTCTCCAATACCTGCACAGGGGGGAACCTGATGCACAAGTCAGAACCCCTCTTCCCCATGTCAGGAAACCTTGCTGCTGGCAGTGAGTCAACCCTTAATTGTAGGAGAAAACCCATGGCCCATGAGGCCACGCCCATGCGAGAGGGCCACCTTGGGCACAAAAACAGACTGTGACCCTCAGCATGAGTATTGTATTCAAGTAACACCTCTCAGTGACTGGACCAAGAGCCCGCATATGTGGCCTGCCATGCCCTTAGGCACCCAGGCCTAACTAGATGGCGGGTATTCCAGCTGTCAGTACCCACTGTTTTGCTCTAAAATCCCTCTACTGGGGGGACAACTGTGGCAGAAAACTGTACCCTTCCCTTCCCTCAGAATGAACTCAAACACTTGAGAACTTGGACAATACCCAGAGAGGAAGGCTATTCCTTGACCCCTGAAGCAACCCCTACCCTGATCGGCCATTGTGAACGAACACCCAGAGACAAAAGCCTGAGCGACTGCCTCCCACTTGCCCTCCTTTGATATCCAGAGGATCTCCCCTCACGGACTGGAGATCAGGCCTGCCATTACCTTGGCCCCTACCTGAGCCAAGGTTCTTTTTTCAGACACCTGTCCCCACAACCCTGGCAAACACAGCCTCTAGGCTGGGTCCTCCTGAGCCATACCACAGGACCATGCCTGCTCTCTCCTGGGAAACTGTGCCTTTTCCTTTGGCCACACACCTCCAGAATATGAGAAACCACAAGGCCCCCGAGGACATCCCACTACTGTAAGCCTCCCTGGACACTCAGGGGCATTCTGACACAAGCTGAGCAGCTACCTCCACGAAGGCATGCACACAGATGTCCACAGAGACAGAAGGTTGAGCTGGACAGGCCCTTAGGCCCTAATCTCAACTCTAGCTTGGGTTTCCATGTGTCACTCCTCAGAGGCTTTGTTTTGAAGAACAGGATATGGGGCTTTCCTGTGGAACTGAACAGAACACCTCTCATCTCTACATGGGAAGCTTCCTTTGTGGAGCTGTGTCAAACACCTCAGGTTGGAGAAACCTGCAGAGTCCCTGAGCCATCTCTAAATTCCAAGGTCTCCCAGGTCACCAACACACAGTAGGACTCATCTTCAGGAGAGTCCATTTCAACTCACCCCTCTGAGTAGCTCACCCAAGAGCCTGCAGATTGAGCCTGCCTTCTCCTGACTAAAGAGTGGGAATATGAAGTGGCATTCCCAGGCATCCATGCTTAGACACCTGCTCTCGAGTCTTTCCGTATGGGGCATCCTGGAACCATCCAATAGGACTCAACTGTCGTGCAGAAGGAAACCTTGAGGTTTGGAGTAGTTCACAAATCCCATCGTAGGGAAACCTCCCTGGGCTCTTGAAGCCCCCACACCCTTCAGGAAGAGGCCATCATGGACAAAAACTCTAGCCTGAGGCTTGTCTCATAATTGACATGACCTCAATGCAGGAGATCTCGATTCAGCCTCTGCAGAGTGGGCCTGCCGTGCCCTCGGTGCCAAACCTCACGCTAGCGTGTGTTTCCGGAGTTCCTTCCTCACACTCCTGGCAAACAAGCCCTCCAGACTAGGAACTCCAGAACCACAACGCAGTCCAGTGCCTTCCCACCGGAAGAAAAACGTTTCCCTGTTGGGCTCTCCAGAAACTCCAGATGAGGATCAACCTGCTTGGGCCTCGACGGTAACCGAACTGGATAGGCTGCTCTGGGCACTAATGCTCTGTCTGACTCAGCCTGAAGCCAGACATCCAGACAGACAAGGAGACAGCTGGCCGCACACCCAGCAGTTCAGACATGCCATGGTCTTATGCTGTCATCTCTTCCTAACCTTGGTTTTCAGATATCTGAACCTAGACGTTATATCAATTCCCCACGCAGTTGGGTATCTGAAAAACAAATCAGAACTCCTCCTTCCCCACAGCTGTAAATCTTGCTCTTGGCATGGAGTCACACCTTCAGGGTGGGAGAAACCTTCATGGCCCCTGATGCCACGCCCAAACTTGAGTGCCGCCTTGGGCACAAATTCACACTGTGACGCTCAGCATGAGCCCCATGTCAACGAAAGGCCTGTCAGGGCCTGGACCAAGAGCACGCATATGGGGCTTGCCATGCCCCAATGCACCCAATCCTCACCAGTGTTTGAGTTTTCCAGTCGCCTCGCCCGTACCTGGGGATCTGCTTTGGAATCCCTTGCTTGGAGAGACACATGAGCCAGACAACAGGACTCCACCCTTCCCACAAAATGACCCCAAACTCTTGGGAGCTGGGACAAATCCGCAGAGAGGAAGACTCGTCCATGGGCCCTGTGGGCACCCCTACATTCCACGGCTACCCTGGACACAACATCAAGAGACAAAAGCCTTAAAGAACGCCTCCCACTCGCCCTTGTTTCAGAAGCCGAGGAGCTCCCTCTCGGTCTGTACATCCGGCCTGCCATACCCTCGGCGCCACTCATAAGCTGAGTTTGTGTTTTCAGACTTTTGTGCCCACAGCTTGGACCCACACAACCTCCAGGCTAGGGCCTCTGGAGCCACACCGAAAGATTGTGCCTCCCCTCTCCAAGGAAAGTGTGCCCAACCTATTGACCACAACCCTACAGGTTAGGAAAAAGCTCCAAGGCCCCTGAGATCATCCCGATAGTGTAGGCCGCCCTAGACTAAGAGGGGCACTCTGACACCAGTGGAGCATCTATCTCCACTTAGACTCTCAGACAGTGTAACCAGAGACTGAAGATTGAAATGGACAGGCCTCTAGGCCCTAATCTGAACCTTAGCTTTGGTTTCCATGTATCTGTCCTCAGAAGACTGGTTTCTTAGACCATCATATGGGGCTTTTCTGAGGCACCAGACCAAACCTCTCTCGTCTCCACATGGAGAGCTTTCTTACTGGAGCTGTATCAAACCCTTCAGGTATGAGAGTTCCGCCGGGCCACTGAACAACCAGCACATTCCAAGGTCTCCATGGACACAAACCCACATTATGACACATCCTCAGGAGAGGCCATTTCAACTCATCCCCCTGGGTAGCGTGCCCCAGAGCCAGCAGATCAAACATATCTTGTCGCTAATGGCCAATGGGAATGCGAGGCATGCTGTACAGGGATCCATCCTTCGAACCCTGCTCTCCAGTCCTTCCGAGTGGTATGTCCTGGAGCCATCCAACAGGACTCGACGGTCCCGCAGAAGGAAACCTTGTGGTTTGGGGCAACCTCCAAACTCAGCGTGGGAAAACTTCCTTGGCCTCATGAGGCCCCCGCTTTATGAAGGTGCCATCATGGACACAAACTCCAGCCTCAGCCAATGTCTGATCCTCGGCCTGACTTCAGATGCAGGAGATTTCGATTCAGCCTCTGCAGAGTGGACCTGCTCTGCCCTTGGCTCCAATCCTCACCCTAGCTTGTGTTTTCAGACTTCCGTCCTCACACTCCTGGCCCACAAACCCTCCCTACTGGGAATTCTGGGGCCACCATGAAGCACTCTGCCTGCCTCCCAGGAGAAAAAAACAGTGTCTATGGTGCTGCCCAGAAACCCCAAATGAGCATCAAACTGCGTGGCCCTTGGCAACACCCCAATTGCATAGGCTACCTTAAACACTGATGGTCTGTCGCACATAGCCTGAGCCCAGACCTTCCAACAGAAACCGACACAGCTGGCTGCACACCCAGCACATAGGACCCGCCACTGCCTTAGGCCACCATCTATTCCGAACCTGGGTTGGGAACCGGGAGCCCCATGTCTCCAATACCTGCACAGGGGGGAACCTGATGCACAAGTCAGAACCCCTCTTCCCCATGTCAGGAAACCTTGCTGCTGGCAGTGAGTCAACCCTTAATTGTAGGAGAAAACCCATGGCCCATGAGGCCACGCCCATGCGAGAGGGCCACCTTCGGCACAAAAACAGACTGTGACCCTCAGCATGAGTATTGTATTCAAGTAACACCTCTCAGTGACTGGACCAAGAGCCCGCATATGTGGCCTGCCATGCCCTTAGGCACCCAGGCCTAACTAGATGGCGGGTATTCCAGCTGTCAGTACCCACTGTTTTGCTCTAAAATCCCTCTACTGGGGGGACAACTGTGGCAGAAAACTGTACCCTTCCCTTCCCTCAGAATGAACTCAAACACTTGAGAACTTGGACAATACCCAGAGAGGAAGGCTATTCCTTGACCCCTGAAGCAACCCCTACCCTGATCGGCCATTGTGAACGAACACCCAGAGACAAAAGCCTGAGCGACTGCCTCCCACTTGCCCTCCTTTGATATCCAGAGGATCTCCCCTCACGGACTGGAGATCAGGCCTGCCATTACCTTGGCCCCTACCTGAGCCAAGGTTCTTTTTTCAGACACCTGTCCCCACAACCCTGGCAAACACAGCCTCTAGGCTGGGTCCTCCTGAGCCATACCACAGGACCATGCCTGCTCTCTCCTGGGAAACTGTGCCTTTTCCTTTGGCCACACACCTCCAGAATATGAGAAACCACAAGGCCCCCGAGGACATCCCACTACTGTAAGCCTCCCTGGACACTCAGGGGCATTCTGACACAAGCTGAGCAGCTACCTCCACGAAGGCATGCACACAGATGTCCACAGAGACAGAAGGTTGAGCTGGACAGGCCCTTAGGCCCTAATCTCAACTCTAGCTTGGGTTTCCATGTGTCACTCCTCAGAGGCTTTGTTTTGAAGAACAGGATATGGGGCTTTCCTGTGGAACTGAACAGAACACCTCTCATCTCTACATGGGAAGCTTCCTTTGTGGAGCTGTGTCAAACACCTCAGGTTGGAGAAACCTGCAGAGTCCCTGAGCCATCTCTAAATTCCAAGGTCTCCCAGGTCACCAACACACAGGAGGACTCATCTTCAGGAGAGTCCATTTCAACTCACCCCTCTGAGTAGCTCACCCAAGAGCCTGCAGATTGAGCCTGCCTTCTCCTGACTAAAGAGTGGGAATATGAAGTGGCATTCCCAGGCATCCATGCTTAGACACCTGCTCTCGAGTCTTTCCGTATGGGGCATCCTGGAACCATCCAATAGGACTCAACTGTCGTGCAGAAGGAAACCTTGAGGTTTGGAGTAGTTCACAAATCCCATCGTAGGGAAACCTCCCTGGGCTCTTGAAGCCCCCACACCCTTCAGGAAGAGGCCATCATGGACAAAAACTCTAGCCTGAGGCTTGTCTCATAATTGACATGACCTCAGTGCAGGAGATCTCGATTCAGCCTCTGCAGAGTGGGCCTGCCGTGCCCTCGGTGCCAAACCTCACGCTAGCGTGTGTTTTCGGAGTTCCTTCCTCACACTCCTGGCAAACAAGCCCTCCAGACTAGGAACTCCAGAACCACAACGCAGTCCAGTGCCTTCCCACCGGAAGAAAAACGTTTCCCTGTTGGGCTCTCCAGAAACTCCAGATGAGGATCAACCTGCTTGGGCCTCGACGGTAACCGAACTGGATAGGCTGCTCTGGGCACTAATGCTCTGTCTGACTCAGCCTGAAGCCAGACATCCAGACAGACAAGGAGACAGCTGGCCGCACACCCAGCAGTTCAGACATGCCATGGTCTTATGCTGTCATCTCTTCCTAACCTTGGTTTTCAGATATCTGAACCTAGACGTTATATCAATTCCCCACGCAGTTGGGTATCTGAAAAACAAATCAGAACTCCTCCTTCCCCACAGCTGTAAATCTTGCTCTTGGCATGGAGTCACACCTTCAGGGTGGGAGAAACCTTCATGGCCCCTGATGCCACGCCCAAACTTGAGTGCCGCCTTGGGCACAAATTCACACTGTGACGCTCAGCATGAGCCCCATGTCAACGAAAGGCCTGTCAGGGCCTGGACCAAGAGCACGCATATGGGGCTTGCCATGCCCCAATGCACCCAATCCTCACCAGTGTTTGAGTTTTCCAGTCGCCTCGCCCGTACCTGGGGATCTGCTTTGGAATCCTTTGCTTGGAGAGACACATGAGCCAGACAACAGGACTCCACCCTTCCCACAAAATGACCCCAAACTCTTGGGAGCTGGGACAAATCCGCAGAGAGGAAGACTCGTCCATGGGCCCTGTGGGCACCCCTACATTCCACGGCTACCCTGGACACAACATCAAGAGACAAAAGCCTTAAAGAACGCCTCCCACTCGCCCTTGTTTCAGAAGCCGAGGAGCTCCCTCTCGGTCTGTACATCCGGCCTGCCATACCCTCGGCGCCACTCATAAGCTGAGTTTGTGTTTTCAGACTTTTGTGCCCACAGCTTGGACCCACACAACCTCCAGGCTAGGGCCTCTGGAGCCACACCGAAAGATTGTGCCTCCCCTCTCCAAGGAAAGTGTGCCCAACCTATTGACCACAACCCTACAGGTTAGGAAAAAGCTCCAAGGCCCCTGAGATCATCCCGATAGTGTAGGCCGCCCTAGACTAAGAGGGGCACTCTGACACCAGTGGAGCATCTATCTCCACTTAGACTCTCAGACAGTGTAACCAGAGACTGAAGATTGAAATGGACAGGCCTCTAGGCCCTAATCTGAACCTTAGCTTTGGTTTCCATGTATCTGTCCTCAGAAGACTGGTTTCTTAGACCATCATATGGGGCTTTTCTGAGGCACCAGACCAAACCTCTCTCGTCTCCACATGGAGAGCTTTCTTACTGGAGCTGTATCAAACCCTTCAGGTATGAGAGTTCCGCCGGGCCACTGAACAACCAGCACATTCCAAGGTCTCCATGGACACAAACCCACATTATGACACATCCTCAGGAGAGGCCATTTCAACTCATCCCCCTGGGTAGCGTGCCCCAGAGCCAGCAGATCAAACATATCTTGTCGCTAATGGCCAATGGGAATGCGAGGCATGCTGTACAGGGATCCATCCTTCGAACCCTGCTCTCCAGTCCTTCCGAGTGGTATGTCCTGGAGCCATCCAACAGGACTCGACGGTCCCGCAGAAGGAAACCTTGTGGTTTGGGGCAACCTCCAAACTCAGCGTGGGAAAACTTCCTTGGCCTCATGAGGCCCCCGCTTTATGAAGGTGCCATCATGGACACAAACTCCAGCCTCAGCCAATGTCTGATCCTCGGCCTGACTTCAGATGCAGGAGATTTCGATTCAGCCTCTGCAGAGTGGACCTGCTCTGCCCTTGGCTCCAATCCTCACCCTAGCTTGTGTTTTCAGACTTCCGTCCTCACACTCCTGGCCCACAAACCCTCCCTACTGGGAATTCTGGGGCCACCATGAAGCACTCTGCCTGCCTCCCAGGAGAAAAAAACAGTGTCTATGGTGCTGCCCAGAAACCCCAAATGAGCATCAAACTGCGTGGCCCTTGGCAACACCCCAATTGCATAGGCTACCTTAAACACTGATGGTCTGTCGCACATAGCCTGAGCCCAGACCTTCCAACAGAAACCGACACAGCTGGCTGCACACCCAGCACATAGGACCCGCCACTGCCTTAGGCCACCATCTATTCCGAACCTGGGTTGGGAACCGGGAGCCCCATGTCTCCAATACCTGCACAGGGGGGAACCTGATGCACAAGTCAGAACCCCTCTTCCCCATGTCAGGAAACCTTGCTGCTGGCAGTGAGTCAACCCTTAATTGTAGGAGAAAACCCATGGCCCATGAGGCCACGCCCATGCGAGAGGGCCACCTTGGGCACAAAAACAGACTGTGACCCTCAGCATGAGTATTGTATTCAAGTAACACCTCTCAGTGACTGGACCAAGAGCCCGCATATGTGGCCTGCCATGCCCTTAGGCACCCAGGCCTAACTAGATGGCGGGTATTCCAGCTGTCAGTACCCACTGTTTTGCTCTAAAATCCCTCTACTGGGGGGACAACTGTGGCAGAAAACTGTACCCTTCCCTTCCCTCAGAATGAACTCAAACACTTGAGAACTTGGACAATACCCAGAGAGGAAGGCTATTCCTTGACCCCTGAAGCAACCCCTACCCTGATCGGCCATTGTGAACGAACACCCAGAGACAAAAGCCTGAGCGACTGCCTCCCACTTGCCCTCCTTTGATATCCAGAGGATCTCCCCTCACGGACTGGAGATCAGGCCTGCCATTACCTTGGCCCCTACCTGAGCCAAGGTTCTTTTTTCAGACACCTGTCCCCACAACCCTGGCAAACACAGCCTCTAGGCTGGGTCCTCCTGAGCCATACCACAGGACCATGCCTGCTCTCTCCTGGGAAACTGTGCCTTTTCCTTTGGCCACACACCTCCAGAATATGAGAAACCACAAGGCCCCCGAGGACATCCCACTACTGTAAGCCTCCCTGGACACTCAGGGGCATTCTGACACAAGCTGAGCAGCTACCTCCACGAAGGCATGCACACAGATGTCCACAGAGACAGAAGGTTGAGCTGGACAGGCCCTTAGGCCCTAATCTCAACTCTAGCTTGGGTTTCCATGTGTCACTCCTCAGAGGCTTTGTTTTGAAGAACAGGATATGGGGCTTTCCTGTGGAACTGAACAGAACACCTCTCATCTCTACATGGGAAGCTTCCTTTGTGGAGCTGTGTCAAACACCTCAGGTTGGAGAAACCTGCAGAGTCCCTGAGCCATCTCTAAATTCCAAGGTCTCCCAGGTCACCAACACACAGGAGGACTCATCTTCAGGAGAGTCCATTTCAACTCACCCCTCTGAGTAGCTCACCCAAGAGCCTGCAGATTGAGCCTGCCTTCTCCTGACTAAAGAGTGGGAATATGAAGTGGCATTCCCAGGCATCCATGCTTAGACACCTGCTCTCGAGTCTTTCCGTATGGGGCATCCTGGAACCATCCAATAGGACTCAACTGTCGTGCAGAAGGAAACCTTGAGGTTTGGAGTAGTTCACAAATCCCATCGTAGGGAAACCTCCCTGGGCTCTTGAAGCCCCCACACCCTTCAGGAAGAGGCCATCATGGACAAAAACTCTAGCCTGAGGCTTGTCTCATAATTGACATGACCTCAATGCAGGAGATCTCGATTCAGCCTCTGCAGAGTGGGCCTGCCGTGCCCTCGGTGCCAAACCTCACGCTAGCGTGTGTTTCCGGAGTTCCTTCCTCACACTCCTGGCAAACAAGCCCTCCAGACTAGGAACTCCAGAACCACAACGCAGTCCAGTGCCTTCCCACCGGAAGAAAAACGTTTCCCTGTTGGGCTCTCCAGAAACTCCAGATGAGGATCAACCTGCTTGGGCCTCGACGGTAACCGAACTGGATAGGCTGCTCTGGGCACTAATGCTCTGTCTGACTCAGCCTGAAGCCAGACATCCAGACAGACAAGGAGACAGCTGGCCGCACACCCAGCAGTTCAGACATGCCATGGTCTTATGCTGTCATCTCTTCCTAACCTTGGTTTTCAGATATCTGAACCTAGACGTTATATCAATACCCCACGCAGTTGGGTATCTGAAAAACAAATCAGAACTCCTCCTTCCCCACAGCTGTAAATCTTGCTCTTGGCATGGAGTCACACCTTCAGGGTGGGAGAAACCTTCATGGCCCCTGATGCCACGCCCAAACTTGAGTGCCGCCTTGGGCACAAATTCACACTGTGACGCTCAGCATGAGCCCCATGTCAACGAAAGGCCTGTCAGGGCCTGGACCAAGAGCACGCATATGGGGCTTGCCATGCCCCAATGCACCCAATCCTCACCAGTGTTTGAGTTTTCCAGTCGCCTCGCCCGTACCTGGGGATCTGCTTTGGAATCCCTTGCTTGGAGAGACACATGAGCCAGACAACAGGACTCCACCCTTCCCACAAAATGACCCCAAACTCTTGGGAGCTGGGACAAATCCGCAGAGAGGAAGACTCGTCCATGGGCCCTGTGGGCACCCCTACATTCCACGGCTACCCTGGACACAACATCAAGAGACAAAAGCCTTAAAGAACGCCTCCCACTCGCCCTTGTTTCAGAAGCCGAGGAGCTCCCTCTCGGTCTGTACATCCGGCCTGCCATACCCTCGGCGCCACTCATAAGCTGAGTTTGTGTTTTCAGACTTTTGTGCCCACAGCTTGGACCCACACAACCTCCAGGCTAGGGCCTCTGGAGCCACACCGAAAGATTGTGCCTCCCCTCTCCAAGGAAAGTGTGCCCAACCTATTGACCACAACCCTACAGGTTAGGAAAAAGCTCCAAGGCCCCTGAGATCATCCCGATAGTGTAGGCCGCCCTAGACTAAGAGGGGCACTCTGACACCAGTGGAGCATCTATCTCCACTTAGACTCTCAGACAGTGTAACCAGAGACTGAAGATTGAAATGGACAGGCCTCTAGGCCCTAATCTGAACCTTAGCTTTGGTTTCCATGTATCTGTCCTCAGAAGACTGGTTTCTTAGACCATCATATGGGGCTTTTCTGAGGCACCAGACCAAACCTCTCTCGTCTCCACATGGAGAGCTTTCTTACTGGAGCTGTATCAAACCCTTCAGGTATGAGAGTTCCGCCGGGCCACTGAACAACCAGCACATTCCAAGGTCTCCATGGACACAAACCCACATTATGACACATCCTCAGGAGAGGCCATTTCAACTCATCCCCCTGGGTAGCGTGCCCCAGAGCCAGCAGATCAAACATATCTTGTCGCTAATGGCCAATGGGAATGCGAGGCATGCTGTACAGGGATCCATCCTTCGAACCCTGCTCTCCAGTCCTTCCGAGTGGTATGTCCTGGAGCCATCCAACAGGACTCGACGGTCCCGCAGAAGGAAACCTTGTGGTTTGGGGCAACCTCCAAACTCAGCGTGGGAAAACTTCCTTGGCCTCATGAGGCCCCCGCTTTATGAAGGTGCCATCATGGACACAAACTCCAGCCTCAGCCAATGTCTGATCCTCGGCCTGACTTCAGATGCAGGAGATTTCGATTCAGCCTCTGCAGAGTGGACCTGCTCTGCCCTTGGCTCCAATCCTCACCCTAGCTTGTGTTTTCAGACTTCCGTCCTCACACTCCTGGCCCACAAACCCTCCCTACTGGGAATTCTGGGGCCACCATGAAGCACTCTGCCTGCCTCCCAGGAGAAAAAAACAGTGTCTATGGTGCTGCCCAGAAACCCCAAATGAGCATCAAACTGCGTGGCCCTTGGCAACACCCCAATTGCATAGGCTACCTTAAACACTGATGGTCTGTCGCACATAGCCTGAGCCCAGACCTTCCAACAGAAACCGACACAGCTGGCTGCACACCCAGCACATAGGACCCGCCACTGCCTTAGGCCACCATCTATTCCGAACCTGGGTTGGGAACCGGGAGCCCCATGTCTCCAATACCTGCACAGGGGGGAACCTGATGCACAAGTCAGAACCCCTCTTCCCCATGTCAGGAAACCTTGCTGCTGGCAGTGAGTCAACCCTTAATTGTAGGAGAAAACCCATGGCCCATGAGGCCACGCCCATGCGAGAGGGCCACCTTGGGCACAAAAACAGACTGTGACCCTCAGCATGAGTATTGTATTCAAGTAACACCTCTCAGTGACTGGACCAAGAGCCCGCATATGTGGCCTGCCATGCCCTTAGGCACCCAGGCCTAACTAGATGGCGGGTATTCCAGCTGTCAGTACCCACTGTTTTGCTCTAAAATCCCTCTACTGGGGGGACAACTGTGGCAGAAAACTGTACCCTTCCCTTCCCTCAGAATGAACTCAAACACTTGAGAACTTGGACAATACCCAGAGAGGAAGGCTATTCCTTGACCCCTGAAGCAACCCCTACCCTGATCGGCCATTGTGAACGAACACCCAGAGACAAAAGCCTGAGCGACTGCCTCCCACTTGCCCTCCTTTGATATCCAGAGGATCTCCCCTCACGGACTGGAGATCAGGCCTGCCATTACCTTGGCCCCTACCTGAGCCAAGGTTCTTTTTTCAGACACCTGTCCCCACAACCCTGGCAAACACAGCCTCTAGGCTGGGTCCTCCTGAGCCATACCACAGGACCATGCCTGCTCTCTCCTGGGAAACTGTGCCTTTTCCTTTGGCCACACACCTCCAGAATATGAGAAACCACAAGGCCCCCGAGGACATCCCACTACTGTAAGCCTCCCTGGACACTCAGGGGCATTCTGACACAAGCTGAGCAGCTACCTCCACGAAGGCATGCACACAGATGTCCACAGAGACAGAAGGTTGAGCTGGACAGGCCCTTAGGCCCTAATCTCAACTCTAGCTTGGGTTTCCATGTGTCACTCCTCAGAGGCTTTGTTTTGAAGAACAGGATATGGGGCTTTCCTGTGGAACTGAACAGAACACCTCTCATCTCTACATGGGAAGCTTCCTTTGTGGAGCTGTGTCAAACACCTCAGGTTGGAGAAACCTGCAGAGTCCCTGAGCCATCTCTAAATTCCAAGGTCTCCCAGGTCACCAACACACAGTAGGACTCATCTTCAGGAGAGTCCATTTCAACTCACCCCTCTGAGTAGCTCACCCAAGAGCCTGCAGATTGAGCCTGCCTTCTCCTGACTAAAGAGTGGGAATATGAAGTGGCATTCCCAGGCATCCATGCTTAGACACCTGCTCTCGAGTCTTTCCGTATGGGGCATCCTGGAACCATCCAATAGGACTCAACTGTCGTGCAGAAGGAAACCTTGAGGTTTGGAGTAGTTCACAAATCCCATCGTAGGGAAACCTCCCTGGGCTCTTGAAGCCCCCACACCCTTCAGGAAGAGGCCATCATGGACAAAAACTCTAGCCTGAGGCTTGTCTCATAATTGACATGACCTCAATGCAGGAGATCTCGATTCAGCCTCTGCAGAGTGGGCCTGCCGTGCCCTCGGTGCCAAACCTCACGCTAGCGTGTGTTTCCGGAGTTCCTTCCTCACACTCCTGGCAAACAAGCCCTCCAGACTAGGAACTCCAGAACCACAACGCAGTCCAGTGCCTTCCCACCGGAAGAAAAACGTTTCCCTGTTGGGCTCTCCAGAAACTCCAGATGAGGATCAACCTGCTTGGGCCTCGACGGTAACCGAACTGGATAGGCTGCTCTGGGCACTAATGCTCTGTCTGACTCAGCCTGAAGCCAGACATCCAGACAGACAAGGAGACAGCTGGCCGCACACCCAGCAGTTCAGACATGCCATGGTCTTATGCTGTCATCTCTTCCTAACCTTGGTTTTCAGATATCTGAACCTAGACGTTATATCAATTCCCCACGCAGTTGGGTATCTGAAAAACAAATCAGAACTCCTCCTTCCCCACAGCTGTAAATCTTGCTCTTGGCATGGAGTCACACCTTCAGGGTGGGAGAAACCTTCATGGCCCCTGATGCCACGCCCAAACTTGAGTGCCGCCTTGGGCACAAATTCACACTGTGACGCTCAGCATGAGCCCCATGTCAACGAAAGGCCTGTCAGGGCCTGGACCAAGAGCACGCATATGGGGCTTGCCATGCCCCAATGCACCCAATCCTCACCAGTGTTTGAGTTTTCCAGTCGCCTCGCCCGTACCTGGGGATCTGCTTTGGAATCCCTTGCTTGGAGAGACACATGAGCCAGACAACAGGACTCCACCCTTCCCACAAAATGACCCCAAACTCTTGGGAGCTGGGACAAATCCGCAGAGAGGAAGACTCGTCCATGGGCCCTGTGGGCACCCCTACATTCCACGGCTACCCTGGACACAACATCAAGAGACAAAAGCCTTAAAGAACGCCTCCCACTCGCCCTTGTTTCAGAAGCCGAGGAGCTCCCTCTCGGTCTGTACATCCGGCCTGCCATACCCTCGGCGCCACTCATAAGCTGAGTTTGTGTTTTCAGACTTTTGTGCCCACAGCTTGGACCCACACAACCTCCAGGCTAGGGCCTCTGGAGCCACACCGAAAGATTGTGCCTCCCCTCTCCAAGGAAAGTGTGCCCAACCTATTGACCACAACCCTACAGGTTAGGAAAAAGCTCCAAGGCCCCTGAGATCATCCCGATAGTGTAGGCCGCCCTAGACTAAGAGGGGCACTCTGACACCAGTGGAGCATCTATCTCCACTTAGACTCTCAGACAGTGTAACCAGAGACTGAAGATTGAAATGGACAGGCCTCTAGGCCCTAATCTGAACCTTAGCTTTGGTTTCCATGTATCTGTCCTCAGAAGACTGGTTTCTTAGACCATCATATGGGGCTTTTCTGAGGCACCAGACCAAACCTCTCTCGTCTCCACATGGAGAGCTTTCTTACTGGAGCTGTATCAAACCCTTCAGGTATGAGAGTTCCGCCGGGCCACTGAACAACCAGCACATTCCAAGGTCTCCATGGACACAAACCCACATTATGACACATCCTCAGGAGAGGCCATTTCAACTCATCCCCCTGGGTAGCGTGCCCCAGAGCCAGCAGATCAAACATATCTTGTCGCTAATGGCCAATGGGAATGCGAGGCATGCTGTACAGGGATCCATCCTTCGAACCCTGCTCTCCAGTCCTTCCGAGTGGTATGTCCTGGAGCCATCCAACAGGACTCGACGGTCCCGCAGAAGGAAACCTTGTGGTTTGGGGCAACCTCCAAACTCAGCGTGGGAAAACTTCCTTGGCCTCATGAGGCCCCCGCTTTATGAAGGTGCCATCATGGACACAAACTCCAGCCTCAGCCAATGTCTGATCCTCGGCCTGACTTCAGATGCAGGAGATTTCGATTCAGCCTCTGCAGAGTGGACCTGCTCTGCCCTTGGCTCCAATCCTCACCCTAGCTTGTGTTTTCAGACTTCCGTCCTCACACTCCTGGCCCACAAACCCTCCCTACTGGGAATTCTGGGGCCACCATGAAGCACTCTGCCTGCCTCCCAGGAGAAAAAACAGTGTCTATGGTGCTGCCCAGAAACCCCAAATGAGCATCAAACTGCGTGGCCCTTGGCAACACCCCAATTGCATAGGCTACCTTAAACACTGATGGTCTGTCGCACATAGCCTGAGCCCAGACCTTCCAACAGAAACCGACACAGCTGGCTGCACACCCAGCACATAGGACCCGCCACTGCCTTAGGCCACCATCTATTCCGAACCTGGGTTGGGAACCGGGACCTTATCTCCAATACCTGCACAGGGGGGAACCTGATGCACAAGTCAGAACCCCTCTTCCCCATGTCAGGAAACCTTGCTGCTGGCAGTGAGTCAACCCTTAATTGTAGGAGAAAACCCATGGCCCATGAGGCCACGCCCATGCGAGAGGGCCACCTTGGGCACAAAAACAGACTGTGACCCTCAGCATGAGTATTGTATTCAAGTAACACCTCTCAGTGACTGGACCAAGAGCCCGCATATGTGGCCTGCCATGCCCTTAGGCACCCAGGCCTAACTAGATGGCGGGTATTCCAGCTGTCAGTACCCACTGTTTTGCTCTAAAATCCCTCTACTGGGGGGACAACTGTGGCAGAAAACTGTACCCTTCCCTTCCCTCAGAATGAACTCAAACACTTGGGAGCTTGGACAATACCCAGAGAGGAAGGCTATTCCTTGACCCCTGAAGCAACCCCTACCCTGATCGGCCATTGTGAACGAACACCCAGAGACAAAAGCCTGAGCGACTGCCTCCCACTTGCCCTCCTTTGATATCCAGAGGATCTCCCCTCACGGACTGGAGATCAGGCCTGCCATTACCTTGGCCCCTACCTGAGCCAAGGTTCTTTTTTCAGACACCTGTCCCCACAACCCTGGCAAACACAGCCTCTAGGCTGGGTCCTCCTGAGCCATACCACAGGACCATGCCTGCTCTCTCCTGGGAAACTGTGCCTTTTCCTTTGGCCACACACCTCCAGAATATGAGAAACCACAAGGCCCCCGAGGACATCCCACTACTGTAAGCCTCCCTGGACACTCAGGGGCATTCTGACACAAGCTGAGCAGCTACCTCCACGAAGGCATGCACACAGATGTCCACAGAGACAGAAGGTTGAGCTGGACAGGCCCTTAGGCCCTAATCTCAACTCTAGCTTGGGTTTCCATGTGTCACTCCTCAGAGGCTTTGTTTTGAAGAACAGGATATGGGGCTTTCCTGTGGAACTGAACAGAACACCTCTCATCTCTACATGGGAAGCTTCCTTTGTGGAGCTGTGTCAAACACCTCAGGTTGGAGAAACCTGCAGAGTCCCTGAGCCATCTCTAAATTCCAAGGTCTCCCAGGTCACCAACACACAGTAGGACTCATCTTCAGGAGAGTCCATTTCAACTCACCCCTCTGAGTAGCTCACCCAAGAGCCTGCAGATTGAGCCTGCCTTCTCCTGACTAAAGAGTGGGAATATGAAGTGGCATTCCCAGGCATCCATGCTTAGACACCTGCTCTCGAGTCTTTCCGTATGGGGCATCCTGGAACCATCCAATAGGACTCAACTGTCGTGCAGAAGGAAACCTTGAGGTTTGGAGTAGTTCACAAATCCCATCGTAGGGAAACCTCCCTGGGCTCTTGAAGCCCCCACACCCTTCAGGAAGAGGCCATCATGGACAAAAACTCTAGCCTGAGGCTTGTCTCATAATTGACATGACCTCAATGCAGGAGATCTCGATTCAGCCTCTGCAGAGTGGGCCTGCCGTGCCCTCGGTGCCAAACCTCACGCTAGCGTGTGTTTTCGGAGTTCCTTCCTCACACTCCTGGCAAACAAGCCCTCCAGACTAGGAACTCCAGAACCACAACGCAGTCCAGTGCCTTCCCACCGGAAGAAAAACGTTTCCCTGTTGGGCTCTCCAGAAACTCCAGATGAGGATCAACCTGCTTGGGCCTCGACGGTAACCGAACTGGATAGGCTGCTCTGGGCACTAATGCTCTGTCTGACTCAGCCTGAAGCCAGACATCCAGACAGACAAGGAGACAGCTGGCCGCACACCCAGCAGTTCAGACATGCCATGGTCTTATGCTGTCATCTCTTCCTAACCTTGGTTTTCAGATATCTGAACCTAGACGTTATATCAATTCCCCACGCAGTTGGGTATCTGAAAAACAAATCAGAACTCCTCCTTCCCCACAGCTGTAAATCTTGCTCTTGGCATGGAGTCACACCTTCAGGGTGGGAGAAACCTTCATGGCCCCTGATGCCACGCCCAAACTTGAGTGCCGCCTTGGGCACAAATTCACACTGTGACGCTCAGCATGAGCCCCATGTCAACGAAAGGCCTGTCAGGGCCTGGACCAAGAGCACGCATATGGGGCTTGCCATGCCCCAATGCACCCAATCCTCACCAGTGTTTGAGTTTTCCAGTCGCCTCGCCCGTACCTGGGGATCTGCTTTGGAATCCCTTGCTTGGAGAGACACATGAGCCAGACAACAGGACTCCACCCTTCCCACAAAATGACCCCAAACTCTTGGGAGCTGGGACAAATCCGCAGAGAGGAAGACTCGTCCATGGGCCCTGTGGGCACCCCTACATTCCACGGCTACCCTGGACACAACATCAAGAGACAAAAGCCTTAAAGAACGCCTCCCACTCGCCCTTGTTTCAGAAGCCGAGGAGCTCCCTCTCGGTCTGTACATCCGGCCTGCCATACCCTCGGCGCCACTCATAAGCTGAGTTTGTGTTTTCAGACTTTTGTGCCCACAGCTTGGACCCACACAACCTCCAGGCTAGGGCCTCTGGAGCCACACCGAAAGATTGTGCCTCCCCTCTCCAAGGAAAGTGTGCCCAACCTATTGACCACAACCCTACAGGTTAGGAAAAAGCTCCAAGGCCCCTGAGATCATCCCGATAGTGTAGGCCGCCCTAGACTAAGAGGGGCACTCTGACACCAGTGGAGCATCTATCTCCACTTAGACTCTCAGACAGTGTAACCAGAGACTGAAGATTGAAATGGACAGGCCTCTAGGCCCTAATCTGAACCTTAGCTTTGGTTTCCATGTATCTGTCCTCAGAAGACTGGTTTCTTAGACCATCATATGGGGCTTTTCTGAGGCACCAGACCAAACCTCTCTCGTCTCCACATGGAGAGCTTTCTTACTGGAGCTGTATCAAACCCTTCAGGTATGAGAGTTCCGCCGGGCCACTGAACAACCAGCACATTCCAAGGTCTCCATGGACACAAACCCACATTATGACACATCCTCAGGAGAGGCCATTTCAACTCATCCCCCTGGGTAGCGTGCCCCAGAGCCAGCAGATCAAACATATCTTGTCGCTAATGGCCAATGGGAATGCGAGGCATGCTGTACAGGGATCCATCCTTCGAACCCTGCTCTCCAGTCCTTCCGAGTGGTATGTCCTGGAGCCATCCAACAGGACTCGACGGTCCCGCAGAAGGAAACCTTGTGGTTTGGGGCAACCTCCAAACTCAGCGTGGGAAAACTTCCTTGGCCTCATGAGGCCCCTGCTTCATGAAGGTTCCATCATGGACACAAACTCCAGCCTCAGCCAACGTCTGATCCTAGGCCTGACTTCAGATGCAGGAGATTTCGATTCAGCCTCTGCAGAATGGACCTGCTCTGCCCTTGGCTCCAGTCCTCACCCTAGCTTGTGCTTTCAGACTTCCGTCCTCACACACCTGGCCCACAAACCCTCCGTACTCGGAATTCTGGGGCCACAATGAAGCACTCTTCCTGTCCCCTTAAGAAAAACATTGTCTATGGCATTGCTCAGAAACCCCAAATGAAAGCCAACCTGCTCAGCCCTCGGCAACAACCCAATTGCATAGGCCACCCTAAACACTATGCTCTGTCTTACATAGCTTGAGCCCAGAGCTTCTGACAGACACTGAGACAGTTGGCTGCTTACCCAGCACATCTAAACCACCATGGGTTAGGCCATTTCATCCCTTCCCATTCACCTGGGTGTCTTCCTAGAGGTATATTCTGAGGCTGTGTCAGACTGTGCATTTTTTCTGGAGCTGCCTATGGAATTGGAGTCGTCTTAGGGGCCTTGCAAGTTTCTCTTAATCTGGTGGGTTTGGGAAACTGAGACAGGCTGACATTCCTCGGAAGAGCAGGCCCAGTGCTGTTGTGTGGTACTGGAGGCCCCTTCCTGGAGGGCATATGGGTCAGGACTTTGGTTCCAAAGTCGTCAGACACAAACTCGGGTAAGAGTTAGGTTCGAGGTGATGGCAGACCCGATCTGTAGACCCTGAGGTAAGCTTCTCTGGATTTGAAATTCGGACAGCTGGGAGGCAGGAGCACAGGCTTTTCTGTCTGACTTGTTTGTCTATGATGACCACGAAATGGAGTGGTGGCCTCATGGGCCCATATCAGATTCTACCTCTCTGGGAATTCTGCTCGGCACCCAAGAGTTTGGTGTCTTTCTTGGGGATGGGGAGAGCGCAGTTTTCTGAGTCAGGGATCCCATCCAAAGAGGCATTCCAGAGATGGTTCCCTTGTTCTGGAGCCTGGATCACTCCAACAAGGCTTAGGATTTGGGCCTAGGGGCATGAAAGACCCACTCTATGTTTTCCTGGTACAGCTCCCGAGTGTTCTTGTTGGAAATGGGTCTCATTCTGAGGGTCACAATGCCTGTTTGTGCCCAGATGCCCATGCTGAGTGGGCTTGACCCCACGGGCTATGCACTTGGCTCCCACTCTGAGGGTTGGACAGCCATCTCAACATTCAGTTTTCCTGCCATGGGGAAGTAGGTGTACTTTTTTATGCTTCAGGTTCCCCCATGGGTAGGAATTTGAGCTAAGTTCTGGGACAGGTGCCTGAATACCCAGTTCGCTTTGAGATGAGGTCCTCGGGCCAAGGCAGGACCCACCTGCAGAAAATGAGGCCTGCTGTCTGGGTGGCTGACAGGAGGTCGGGCTTGAGCTGTGTCAGACAGAACATTCGTGCAGAGTTCGGCCTATGATATTGGGGTGCCGTTGAGAGCTGTGCAACTGGATCCTCATGGGGGATTTCTTTGCAGACCCTTTCTGCACTTCTTCTATCTGGTGAGCAGGAAGATGGCTGCATTATGGCTCCAGAATACCCAAGTTGGAGGGTTTGCAGGCGAGGAGTGTGAGGACAGAAGTCTGAAAACACAAGCTACGGTTAAGCTCAGTGCTGAGCACATGTCCATTCCAATGTACAGCAGTTGTTTCGAGATCTCCAGCACCTGGGCGAGGGTCAGATGTCTGATCATGCTGGAGTTTGTATCCATGATGGCCAACGAATGGTGGGGAGGCCTCAAGAATTCTTGAAGGTTTTTCCAAGCTGGAGCTTGTGAGCTTCTCCAAACATCAAGGTGACCTACTGAGGGACAGCAGAAGTCTTCTTACAGGGCTCCAGGGTTTCCCATATGGAAGATTCGATAGCAGTGCTCTCTGAATGGAGGCCTGGGAAGCCAATCTCGTGTTACCATTGCAGCTGAGGAACAGGGTAAGCTTGAACCAATGACACTGATTCCAAGTTCCAAGTGATTTGCGTTGATGGAAGTTCTCAGTCTAACAGGTCCCAATGCTGCTTGGTGTCCAGGGAGACCTTAGCATGTGGTTGCGGCTCTCTGGTCATTGAGGATTCTCTTTCCTGAGGATTAGACCCAGTACCCAGGAGCCAGGTTTCCTTCTCGGGACAGGAGGTGTTCTCTTGTATGGCTCACGGAGCACAGGTTGGACCATATGCTTGAATTTCCAGAACAGACCTCTAGGGAGAGAGGCCTCAAAACCTAAGCTAGGGTTCTGATGAGGTTTTAGGGGCATGGCAGTTTCAATCTTTGGACTCAGTGCCATTGACCTGCATGTCATCCTGGATGTAGGTGCTGAGGCTGTGTCAGGCTGTGCACTTTTTCCAGAGTGGACTATGAAATTGGGGTGCAGTCAGGGGCCTTGCAGTTTTCTCCTAATCTGGACGTTTTGGGAAACTGAGACGGGCAGGGTTTCCTCAGGAGAGCAGGCCCAGTGATGTCATGTGTTTCTCAAGGCCCCATCCTGGAGGTCATGTGTGTCAGGACTTTGGGACCAAAGACTTTAGACACAACCTCAGATAAGAGATAGGAGTGAGGTGATGGCAGTCCGGATCTGCAGACCCTGAGGGAAGCTCCTCGGGATTTGAAATTCAGGTGACTGGAAGGGAGGAGCACAGGCTTTTCTGTCTGGATTGTGTGTCTAGGATGGCCACTAAATGGAGGGGTGACCTCATGGGTCCATGGGATATTTTTCCACTCTGGTGATTCTGCTTGGCACCCAAGAGTTTGATTTCTTTCTGGGGAAGAGGAAAAGACTGTTTTCCATCTCAGGTATCCTGTCCAAACAGGGATTCCAGAGATGGGTTCTGGGTCCAGACACTGGGAAAACTTAACCAAAGCTTCGATTTGGGGCCTAGAGGCATGACATGCTCTCTCTGTGGGTTCCTGGTCCAGATCCCAAGGGGGATCTTTGGAAAGGGGTCTCATTCTGAGGGTCACAATGCCTGTTTGTGCCCAGCTGCCCATTCTGTGTAGGCGTGGTCTCATGGACCATGCACCTGGTTCCCACTCAGGGTTGGACAGCCAACTCAACATTCAGTTTTCTGGCCATGGGGAAGGAGGAGCACTCTTTTGTGCTTCCGAGTCCCCTATGGGCAGGAATTTGAGCTAAGTCTGGGACAGGTACCTGAATATCCAGGTTGCTTCAAGATGATGGCCTTGGGACAAGGTTGGACCCCCCTGGAGGATATGGGGCCCACTATCTGGGTGGCTGACAGGAGGTCGGGGATCAGGCGGTGTCAGACAGACCATTTATGCAGAGGTAGGTCTATTATATTGGGGTGCCATTGAGGGCCGTGCCGGAGGATCCTCACGTGGGTTTCTGCGAAGACCCATAGGGCACTTCTTCTTTCTGGTGGGCAGGCAGAAGGCTGCACTGTGGCTTCAGAATTCCCAATATGGAGGGCTTGTAGGCGAGGAGTGTGAGGACAGAAGTCTGAAAACACAAGCCACGGATAAGCTCAGTGCCGAGCACATGACCATTCCCTTGTGCAGTGGTTGTTTTGAGATTTATAGCACCTGAGTATGGGCCAGGGTCAGATGTCTGCTCACGCTGGAGTTTGCATCAATGATGGTCAACGAATTGTGGGGTGGCCTCAAGAATTCTTGGAGATTTTCCCAAGCAGGACCTTGTGAGCTGCTCCAAACAGCAAGATGTCCTACTGTGGGACAGGGGCAGTCCGCTTACAAGGCTCCAGGGTCGCCCATATAGAAAGATTCGACAGCAGAGGTCTCTGAATGGGGATATGGGAAGTCTTCCTTGCATTACCATTGCAGCTGAGGAACATGGCAGGCTTGATCTGCTGGTTTTTGTTCAAATTTCCAAGTGATCTAAGTTGACGGATGGTCTCAGTCTAATGAGTCACAATGCTGCTTGGTGTCCAGGGAGACCTTAGAATGTGGTGGTGAGGGCGCCTGGGTGGCTCAGTGGGCTAAGCCACTGCCTTCGGCTCAGGTTATGATCTCAGGGTCCTGGGATCGAGTCCCGCATCGGGCTCTCTGCTCAGGAGGGAGCCTGCTTCTTCCTCTCTCTCTCTGCCTGCCTCTATGCCTACTTGTGATCTCTCTCTGTCAAATAAATAAATAAAATCTTAAAAAAAAAAAAAAAAGAATGTGGTGGTGGGTCTGTGGCCATGCAGGATTCTCCTACCTGAGGGTTAGACCCAGTTCCCAGGAGCCAGGTTCCCTTCTTGGGACAAGAGGGGTTCTCTTTTATGGCTCAGGGACCACATGTCGGATCATATGTTGAATTTCAAGACCAGGCCTCTGGGCACAGAGGCCTGAATATCTAGGCTAGGGTTCTTATGAGGTTGTAGGGGCATGTCATCTTTAACCTTCGGACTTAGGGACTTTGACCTGCGAGTCTTCCTGGAGGTGGGTGCTGAGGCTGTGTCAGACTGTGCATTTTTTCCAGAGTGGCCCATGAAATTGGGGTGGGCTCAGGGGCCTTGTAGGTTTTTCCTAATCTGGAGGGTTTGGGCAACTGAGATGGCAGAATTTCCTCTAGAGAGCAGGCCCAGTGATGTAGTGTGGTTCTGGCAGCCCCATCCTGCAGGGCATGTGGTTAAGGGCTCTGGGACCAAAGTCTTCAGACACAAAATTGGGTATGAGTTAGGAGCGAGGTGATGGCAGCCCCGATCTGCAGACCCTGAGGGCAGTTCCTCAGGATTTGAAATTCGTGTGGCTGGGAGGCAGGAGCAAAGGCTTTTCTGTCTGGATTGTATCTAGGATGACCTTGGAATGGTGGGGTGTCCTCCTGTGTCCATGGAATATTCTACCTCTCTGGGGATTCTGCCCAGCACCCAAGAGTTTGGTGTCTCACTGGGAAGGAGAGAGTGCAGTTTACTGTTTCAGGGTTCCTGTCAACACAGGGATTCCAGAGATGGGTTCTAGGTCCCTGTGCCTGGATAACCCCACAAAGGCTAAGGATTTGGGCCTAAGGGCTTGACCGCCTGGCTCTTTGGGGCCCTGGTCCAGCTCCCACGGGGACTTGTTGGAAATGGGTCTCAGGGTAAGGGTCACAATGCCTGTTTGTGCCCAGCTGCCCATCCTGAGTGGGCATTGGCTCTTGTTCCATGCACCTGGATCCCAATCTGAGGGTTGGACCACCATATCAACATTTAATCTTCCTTCCATGGGGAAGGAGGAGTACTCTTTTTTGCTTCAGGTTCCCCCATGCACAGTAATTTGAGCTATGTTCTGGGACTGGTACGTGAATAACCAGGTTGGTTTGAGATGAAGGACTCAGGTCAAGGCAGGTAACACCTGCCAGATATGGGTCCCACTATCTGGGTGGCTACCAGGAGGTCAGGGCTCGAGCTGTGTCAGACAGAGCATTAGTTCACAAGGTGGCCTATGATATTGTGGTGCTATAGAGGGCTGTGCTGGTGGAACCTTATATGGGGTTTCACGCAGACCCATAGGGCACCTCTTCTTTCTGGTGGGCAGGCAGAAGGCTGCATTGTGGCTCCAAAATTCCCAATATGGGGGGCTTGAAGGCGAGGAGTGTGAGAACAGAAGGCTAAAAACACAATCTATGCTTAAGCTCAGTGCCGAGAACATGGCCGTTCCAATATGCAGCGGTTGTTTCGATATCTCCAGCATCTAAGTACAGGCGAGTGTCAGATGTCTGCTCATGATAGAGTTTATATCTATCGTGGCCAACAAATGAAATATCCAGCACCTGAGTAAAGGTGGATTTCAGATGTTTGCACACCCTGGAGTTTGTGTCTATGATGACCGAGAAACGGAGGAGTGGCATCAAGAAGCCATGGAGGATTCCACACACTGATGCATGTGAGATGCTCCAAACAGCAAGGTTGTTTTTTCTACTGGACAGTTAGAGTCTGGTTTGTTTGCTCCAGGGCCCCCCATGTGAAAAGTATGGGTAGCTGAGCCATTCCACATGGATGCCTGGAAAGCACACCTCCATTGACCAATGCAGCTGAGGAACATGCAGGTTCTTTACGGTGCCTCTGGGGCGAAGCACCAAGGTCTTGAGTTGACATGGAATCTCTTGCAGATGGGTTACAATGCTGGTTTTTTACCAGGTATATCTTAGAATGTGTTGGTGGCTAAGGTGCCTGCAGGATTCTCCTACCCTGAGAGTTTAACACAGGTCGAAGAGCACGGTTACCTTCTGGGGACAGGAGATGTAGTGTTGTGTGGCTCAGGGACCACATGCTGTATCATAAGTTCGTATTCAAGAACAGGCCTCTGAAGACAGATGCCTGACAACCTAATCTAGGGCTCCAATGAGTCCCAGGGGCATGAGAGGTTCAATCTTCAGACTTAGGACAGTTGACTTGGGTGTCTGCCAGGATGTAGGTGATCAGGGTGTTTCAGACTGCACACTTATGTCCAGAGTAGCCTCCAATATTGGGGTGGCCACAAGGGCCTTGAATGTTTCAACCAACTCTGGAGGATTTGGTTAACTGTGACATGCACAATTTCCATGGGGATGGCAAGCACAGTCCTGTGGTGTGGCTCCAAAGACTCCACCCTGGAGGGCATGTGAGCCATGGTTTTGGGAGGGAAGTCTGCAAACCCAAACTCGGGTTAAGTTTAGTGGCTAGGTTATCGCAGGGCAATGTGTAGACCTGGAAGGCTACTCGTCAGGAACAGTAACTGGAATGACCCAAAGGTAGAAGCACAGGCTTTTATATCTGGATTGTGTGTCCAGGGTGGCCTCAGAATGCAGCTGTGGTCTCATGGGTCCATGGGAGATTTTTCCTCTAAGGATACTGGCGGCTCCCAATAGTTTGATAACTTTTTGGGATGGAAGAGTGCTATTTTCGATCTTAGGTGTGCCCCAAAACAGGGATTCCAGAGATGGGCTCTGGGTCTGGGCGCCTGGAAAATCCTACCAAGGGTTGGGATTTGGGCTTACGGGCATACCAGGCCTGCAATGCAGGATCTTGGTGGTGCAACTGAGAGGGCTTGTTTGAAAGCATGCTCAGGCTGAGCATTACAATGCCTGTTTGTGCCCAGGGCGTTACAATGCCTGTTTGTGCCCTCAGGAGTGGGCGTGGTCCCATTGTCCATGTTCTGGCTCCCACCCTGAGGGATGGACACACATTCCAATGGCCAGGTATCCAGCCATGGGGAAGGAGAAAATATCTATTGTGCTTCATGTTCCCCCATAGGCAGGGATTACAGCAAAGGTCTGGGGACAGATGCCTGAATACCAAGGATGCATAGAGATGAAAAATTTGGGCCATGGCCGTTCTCACATGCTGGATATGGGCCCAATTCTCTGGATGTCTGACACGAGGTCTGGGCTCAGGTTCTGTCAGACACAGCACTAGTGGCCAGAGAAGCCTATATATTGGGGTTCTCTCCAGGGCCGAGCAAATTGATCGTCATGTGGGGTGTCTGGCCAAACTCATGAAGCACTTCTTTCTGTGGGGCAGGCAGAATGCTGTCTTATGGATCCAGAATTCCCTATCAAGAGGGTTTGGGGACAAGTAGGGTGAGAATGCAATTGTAAACACCAGCTATGCTTAAATTGAGTGCCAAGCGGAGTCAGTGTCAGTATGCAGCAGCTTATATGAGATATCCAGAACCTGAGTAAGGGCAGATGTCAGATGTTTGCTCACACTGGAGTTTGTATCTAGGATGACAACTAATGGAGGGGTGGCTTCAGGAGGCAATGGAGAATTACCCACGCTTAGGATTGTGAGATGCTCCAAACAACAAGGTTTCCTTCTAATGGACAGGAGGAGTCTGGTTTTTTTTTTTTTTTTTTTTTTTTTTTTTTTTTTTTTTTTTTCCTCCAGGGTCCCTCAAGTGGAAGTTTGCGTAGCAGAGCCTTCCCACATGGATGACTGGAAAGCACACGTCCAATGACCATTGCAGCTGAGGAACATGACAGGTTCATTTTGGTGGTTCTGGTGCCAAGTACCAAGGCCTTGAGTTGACTTGGAATCTCTTGCAGAGGTGTCCCAATACTGGTTTGTTACAAGGGAGGTCTTAGAATGTACTGGTGGCTAAGGGCTCATGAAGGATCTTCCTACCCTGAGGGTTTGGCACAGGTTGATGTGCACAGTTTCCATCTTGGGAGAGGAGATGTTCTGTTTTGTGGCTCAGGATACATATGTTGTATCCTGACTTGGTATTCAAGAACAGGCCTCTGAGGACAGATGCTTGCAACCTAATCTAGGGATCCAATTATGTCCTTGGTGCCCGTCAGGTTCAATTTTCTGACTAAGGACCATTGATATGGTTGTCTGACTGGATGTAGGTGATCAGGGTGTTTCAGACTATGCATTTGCATCCAGAGACACTTCCAATATTGGGGTGGGCTCAGGGGCCTTGCAGGTTTCTCCCAACTTGGAGGCTTTGGGGAACTGTGATGGGCACAGTTTCCTTGGGGATGGCAGGCCCAGTCCTGTGGTAAGGCTTCAGAGACCACATCCTTTAGGATATGAGAGCCATGGTTTTGGGAGGGAAGTCTGCAAACACAAATTTGGGTTAGGGATAGTGGCAAGGTGATCGCAGGTCCAATGCATAGACCTAGAGGGCAGCACGTCAGGAACTGTAATTAGGGTGACTGGAAGCTGCTAGCACAGGCTTTTCTATCTGGATTGTGTGTCCAGGATCGGCTCTGAATGTAGACTTGGTCTCATGGTTCAATGGGAGACTTTTCCTCTCTAAGGATCCTGGTGGATCTCCATATATTGGTGGTTTTTCAGAGAAGAAAAGAGTGCTCTTTTCCATCTTAGGGGTGCCCCAAAACAGGGAAGAATGCTGTTTTCCAGCTTAGGCTTACACCAAAACAGGGATTTCAGAGACGGGCTCTGGGTCTGGGCGCCTGGATATCCCACCAAGTGTTAGGATTTGGGCCTAGGGGCATTCCAGGCCCTAATGCAATGCAGGATCCTAATGGTGTAACTGAGAGGGCTTGTTTGAAATCATGCTCAGGCTGAGGGTCATCATGCCTGTTTGTGCCCAGGGGGGCCCTCAGGATAGGGCATAGTCTCATTGGCCGTTCAGCTGGATCCCACTTTGAGGGTTGGACACCCATCGCAACATCCAGGATTCCTGCCATGGAAAGAGGAGTTCTTTATTGTGCTTCAGGTTCCCCCATTGGCAGGGTTACAGGAAAGGTCTGTGGAAAGTTGCCTTAATACCAAGGATGTGGACAGATGACGGACTAAGAACTGCCAGGTAACAAAACAGCATTGTTACCCATGTTCATGACATTCCATGTCAAAATAAGCCCTGAGTACTTCGCCCCAGAGCAACCAGAATGAACTTGCCATGTTCCTAAGCTGCAGTGGTCAGTGGAGGTGTGGTTTCCAGGCATCCATATGGGAGTGCTCTGCTACACAAACTTTGCACATGGCAGGGACCCTGGAGACAACAAAACAGAATGTCCCTGTCCGGTAGAAGGAAACCTTTTGTTTGGAGCATCTCACAAGCCCCAGCGTGGGAAATCCTCCATTTCCTCTTGAAGCCACCACTTCATTTGTCAGTCATCATAGACACAAACTCCAGCATGAGCAAACATCTGACATCCGCCCTTACTCAGGTGCTGGATTTCAATTCAATCGCTGCACACTGGAACTGCCTTTAGTTTGACTGAATTAAACCATAGCTTGGGTTTACAAATCCATCCTCAGCCTACTGGTCCACAAGCCCTATTGAGAGGGAATTCTGGAGCTACAACACAATATTCTGCCTTCCCCATAGAAAGAAAAAGGGCCTGGAGAGTCTGCCCAGAAACTCCATATGATGATCAGTCTTCTCAGTGCTAGACGGAACCCCGATTCATAGGCTTCCCTGGGCACTAGTGCTGTGTCTGACATAGCCGGATCCAAGACCTAGTGTCAGCCACCCAGAGATCAGGGACCATATCCAGCATGTGAGACCGGCTATAGCCCAAGTCTGTCTTCTCTTCTATCCTTGGTATTCAGGCATCTGTACCCACACCTTTGATGAAATCCTTGCCATTGGGGGAACCTGAAGCACAATAGAGAACTCCTCCTTCCCCATGGAAGGTATTCTGGCAGTTGGGATAGTTGTTCAACCCTCAAAGTGGAAGGCAGCTCCATGGCCAAGGAGACCATGTGCAATCATGATGGCTTTCCCGGGCACAAGAAGGCATTGTGACCTTCAGCCTGAGCATGCTTTCAACCAAACGCTCTCAATTGTATCTCCAGGACCCCGAATTGCAGGCCTGGTACACACCTAGGCCCAAATCCTAACCCTGGTGGGATTTTACAGGGGCCCAGACACAGAGCCCATCTCTGGAATCCCTATTTTGGGGGACCCTTAAGATGGAAAACAGCACTCTTCCTTTCCCCGAGATAGTCACCAAACTCTTGGTAGCCACCAGGATCCTTGAGTGGAAAAATATGCCATGGACCCATGAGACCACACCTGCATTCCAAGGCCATCCTGGACATACAATCCAGATACATATCATGTGCTACCACCTTCGAGTCATCAGATTTACAGTTCCTGACGAGCTGCCTTCCAGGTCTATGCATTGGGCCTGCTATCATCTTGCCATTAACCTAACCTGAGTTTGTGTTTGCAGACTTCCCTCCTAAAACCATGGCTCACATGACCTCCAGGTTCTGGTATCTGAAGCCACACCACAAGACTGTGCCTGCGTTCCTCAAGGAAACTGTGCCCATCACTTTTGCCCGATACCTCTAGATTAGGAGAAACCTGCAAGGCCCCTGAGCCCAGCCCAATCATGGAGGCCACTCTGAGTGCAAATGCACAGTCTGAGACACCCTGATCACCTCCATCCAGGCAGACACCCAAGTCAATGGTCCTGAGTCAGAAGATTGAAACTGACATGCCCCGAGGACTTCATTGGCACACTAGATTAGGTTTTCAGGTGTCTCTCCTCAGAGGCCTGTTCTGGAATATCAACTTATGATATAATATATAGTCCCTGAGCCACAGAACAGAACATGTCCTCCCCGAAAAGGAAGCCATGCTCCTGGACCTGTGTCAAACCGTAAGGGTAGTTGGATCCTGAATGGCCCCTTAGCAACCAGCACATTCTATGATCTTCCTGGTAACAAACCATCATTGTGACCCATCTTCATGAGACTCCATGTCAACTCAAGGCCTCGATACATCGCCCCAGAGCCACCAGAATGCACCTGCAATGTTCCTCAGCTGCAATGGTCAATGGAGGGGCGATTTCCAGGCATTCATGTGGGGTTCTCTGCTACACAAACTTTCCACATGGAGAAACCAGAGAAAACAAACCAGACTCCTCCTGTCCGGTAGAAAGAAACTTTTCTACTTGGAGCATCTCACAAGCCCCAGCATGGGAAATCCTCCATGGCCTCTTGACGCCACCCTTCCACTTGTGGGTAATCATAGACACAAACTCCAGTGTGAGCAAACATCTGACATCCACCCTTACTCAGGTGCTGGATATTCAAAAAGGCAGCTGCACACTGGAACTGCCTTTTGCTTTGCACTGAACTTAACCATAGCTTTGTATTACTCTTCTATCCTCACCATACTGGTCTGCAATATCTCTTGATAGGGAATTCTGGAGCCACGACGCAGTATTCTGCCTTCCAAATAGAAAGAAGAAGGACCTGTTGAGTCTGCTCAGAAACTGCACATTAGGATCAATCTACTCAGACCAAGAGGCAACCCTGATTAATAGTTTTCCCTGACCACTAGTGCTGTGTCTGACAGAGTCTAGGCCCCGACCTTGTGTCAGCCACCCAGATTGTGAGGGCCCATATTTAGCATGAGAGATCGGCCATGGCCCTGGGCCATCATCTGTACCCATCCTTGGTATCCAGTCATCTGTTCCCCTAACTTTGCTGGAACTCCTGCCAATGGCGAACCTGAAGCACAATAGAGAACACCTCCTTCCCCATGGCAGGAATATTGGCTGTTGGGATGGTTGTCCAACCCTCAGCATAGGAGCCAGCTGCATGGCCAAGGAGACCATTCCCACTCCTGAGGGCTGACCTGGGCACAAGCAGGCATGGTGATCCTCAGCCTGAGCATGCTTTCAAACAAACACTCTCAGTTGCTCCTCCAGTACCAGCATTGCAGGCCTGGTATGCCCCTAGGCCCAAATCCTAACCCTTGGTGGGATTTTCCAGGTGCCCAGTCTCAGAGTCCATCTCAGAATCCCTGTTTGGGGCACCCTTAAGATGGAAAACAGCACTCTTCCCTTCCCTGAGAAAGGCACCAAACTATTGGGAGCCACCAGGATCCTTAGAGAGGAAAAATCTCCCATGGACCCATGAAAACAAACCTGCATTCCGAGGCCATCCTGTCCACACAATCCAGAGAGAAAAGTCTTCGCTACCACCTTCGAGTCACCCTATTTACATTTCCCGATGAGCTGCCCTCCGAGTCTATGCATTGGGCCTGTGATCATCTCGACACTAACCCTAACCCCAGTTTGTGTTTGCCGACTTCTCTCCCAAAACCATGGCTTACATGCCCACCAGGATGTGGTCCCTGGAGCCACATCACAGGAAAGTTCCTGCCATCCCCAAGAAAACTGTGCCCATCAGGTTGTCCAAACCCTCCAGATTAGGAGAAACCTGCCAGGCCCCTGAACCCACCCCAATATTGGAGGCTGCTCTGGATGCAAACGTGCAGTCTGAAACACCCTGAGCACCTCCATCGAGGCAGGCAGCCAAGTCAATGGTTCTGAGTCAGATGATTGAACCTGACATGCTCCTAGGACTTCACTGGAACCCTAGATTGGGTCTTCAGACATCTGTTCTCAGAGTCCTGTTCTGGAATATCAAGTTATGATACAACATGTGGTCCCTGATCCCCACAACAGAACATCTCCTGTCTCCAGAAGGAAACTGTGCTCTTGGATCTATGTCCAACTTTCAGGGTAGATGGATCCTGCATGACCCATTAGCCCCAGAACCTTCTATGATCTCCCTGGTAACAAACCAGCATTGTGACCCATCTTCCTGAGACTTTATGCCAACTCAAGGTGTTGGTACTTTGCCCAAGAGCCATGAAACGAACCTGCCATGTTCCTCAGGTACAAAGGTCAATGGACGTATGCTTTCTAGGCATCCAAGAGGTAGTTCTCTGCTACACAAAAATTCCACATAGGGAACCCTAGAGCAAACAAATAAGACTGCTCCTGTCAGGTTGAAGGAAACCTTGCTGTTTGGAGCATCTCACAAGCCCCAGCCTGGGAAGTCCTCCACATTCTCTTGATGCTAACCCTCCATTTGTCAGTCATCATAGACACAAATTCCAGCATGAGCAAACATCTGACATCTGCTCTTACTCAGGTGCTGGATATTCGAATCAGTCGTGCACACTGGAAATACCTTTCACTTGACACTGTATTCTTGCATAGTTTGGGTTTACAATTCCATCCTCACCCTACTGGACCGCAAGTCCTCTTGAGAGGGAATTAGGGAGACAAAACGCAACATTCTGCCTTCCCCATAGAAAGAAGAAGGGCCTGGTGAGTCTGCCCAGAAACTCCCCATGAAGATCAATCTACTTGGCCCTCGAGGGAACCCCGATTTATACTTTGCCCTGGCCACTAGCACTGTGTCTGAGAGAGCCTGAGCCCCAACCTCATGTCAGCCACCCAGAGTTTGGGGCCCTTATCCAGCATGTGGGACTGGCCATGACCCATGTAAGTCATCTCTACCCATCCTTGGTATTCCGGCAACTATCCCAGACCTTTGCTGAAATCCCTACCAGTGGGGGAACTTGAAGCACAATTGAGAACTCCTCCTTCCCCATGGCAGGAAGCCTGACTGTTGCTATGGGTGCCCAACCCTCAGAATGAGAATCCTCTGCATGGCCAATGAGACAAAGCCCAATCCTAAGGGCCGCCTGGGCAAAAGCCAGGCATTGTGTCCCTCAACCTTAGCATGCATTCAAACAAATGCTCTCAGTTGCTTCTCCAGGATCCTGCATCACAGGCTTGGTATGCCCTTAGGACCAAATCCTAACACTTCGTGGGATTTTCCATGCCAACATAACCAGATCCCATCTCTGGAATCTCTGTTTTGAAACACCCCTATGATGTAAAACAGCACTCTTCCCTCCCCTGAGAAAACTATTGGGAGCTGCCAGGATGCGTAGAGAGGAAAACTCTCCCATGGCTCCATGAGACCACACCTTCATTCCGAGGCCATCCTGGACACACAATCCAGATACAAGAGACTGTGCTACCACCTTCGAGTCACCTGATTTACAGTTCCAGACGAGCTGCCCTACAGACACCTCGCCATTAACCCTACCCCAAGTTTGTGTTTGCAGACTTCTCTCCCAAAACCATGGCTCACATGCCCTCCAGGATGGGTCTCTGGAGCCACACCACAGGAAAGATCCTGCTATCCCCAAGGAAACTGTGTCCATCACAGTTGCCCAAACCCTACAGATTAGGAGAAACCTGCAAGTCCCCTGAGCCAAGTCCAATATTGGAGGCCACTCTGGACACAAATGCGCAGTGTGCAACACCCTGATAACCTCCATCCAGGCAGACACCCATATCAATGGTCCTGAGTCAGAAGATTGAACCTGACAAGCTCCTAGGACCTCATTGGAAACCTAGATTAGCTTTTCAGGCATTTCGCATCAGAGGCCTGTTCTGGAATACCAATATGATACAACATATGGTCCCTGAACCCCACAATAGAATATCTCCTGTCCCCAGATGGAATTCGTGCTATTCAACTTGTGTCAAGCCTCAGGGTTTATGAATTGTGCACAACCCCTTAGCCACCAGCACATTCTAAGATCTCCCTGGTAACAAACCAGCATTGTGACCCATCTTCATGAGATTCCATGTCACTTCAAGTCCTTGGTAATTTGCCCCAGAGCCACCAGAATGAACCTGCCATGTTCCTCACCTGAAATGGTCAGTGGAGGTGTGCTTTCCAGGCATCCATGTGGGAGTGCTCTTCTACTTAGTCTTTCCACATGTGGGACCCTGGAGCAAACAAACGAGACTGCCACTGACCAGTAGAAGGGAACCTTCTGTTTGGAGCATCTCAGAAGCACCAGCATGAGAAATCCTCCATGGCCTCTTGACACAACCCCTCCATTTGTCAGTCATCATAGACAAAAACTCCAGCATGAGCAAACATCTGAAATCTGCCCTTATTTAGGTTCTGTATTTTCTTTTCCACCGCTGCACACTGGAACTGTGTTTCACTTGACACTGAATTTAACAATAGCTTGGGTTTAGAATTCCATCCTCAGCCTCCTGGTCCACAAGCCCTCTAGAGAGGGAATTTGGAGCCACAAGGCAACATTCTGCATTCCCACTAGAAAGAAATAGGGCCTGGTAAATCTTCCCAGAAACTCCACATGAGGATCAATCTACTTGGCACTCGATGGAACCTTGATTTATAGGCTGTCCTGGGCACTAGTACTAGTAATACTAGTACTAGTACTGTGTCTGACAGAGCCTGAGCCAAGACCTAGTTTCAAGCACCCAGAGATATGAACCCATATCCAGCATGTGAGATTGTCCAGGGCCCAAGTCCATCATCTCTATCCATCCTTGGTATTCAGGCACCTGTCCCCAGACCTTTCGTGGAATCCCTACCAATGAGGTAACCTAAAGCACAATAGAGAACTCCTCCTTCCCCATGGTAGAAATCCTGGCTGTTGATATGGGTGTCCAAACCTCAAAGTGGGAGCCAGCTGCATGGCCAAGGAGACAATGCCCACTCATGAGGGCTGCCCTGGGCACAAATAGCCATTGTGACCCTCAGCTTGATCATGCCTTCAAAAAAAATGCTCTTAGTTGCACCTCCAGGATCCTGCATTGCAGGCCTGATACGCCCTTAAGCCCAAATCCTAACACATCGTGGGATGTTCCATGTGTACATACCCAGAGCCCTTCACTGGAATCCCTGTTTTGAGGCACCCCTAAGATGGAAAACAGCACTCTTCGCTTCCCTGAGAAAGCCACCAAACTAATGGGAACCCCCAGCATCCTTGAGAAGAAAAATCTCCCATGGTCCCATGAGTCCACACCTGTATTCCGAGGCCAGTGTGGATATGCTACCCAGATACAAGAGACTGTGATACTGGCTTCGAGTCACCTGATTTACAGTTCCTGACGTGCTTCCCTCCAGGTCTTTGCATTGGGACTGTGAATACCTCTCCACTAAACCTATCCCGAGTTTGTGTTTGCAGATCTCTCTCTAAAAACCATAGCTCACATGCCCTCCAGGATGGGGCCCCTAGAGTCACATCACAAGACTGTGCTTGCCATCCCCAAGGAAACTGGGCCCATCACAGTTGCCCAAACCCTCCTGATTAGGAGAAACATGGAAGGCTCCTGAGCACATCCTAATATTGGAGGCTGCTCTGGATGCAAATGCGCAGTCTGAAACCCCTGATCACCTCCATCCAGGCAGAAACCCAAGTCAATGGTCCTGAGTCAGATAATTGAACCTGACATGGCCCTAGGACCTCATTGGAAGAGGGATTAGCTTTTCAGGCACCTGTCCTCAGGGGCTTCTTCTGGAATACCAACTTATGATACAAATTATGGTCCCTGAGCCCCAGAACAGAAAATCTCCTATCCCCAGATGGAAGCCGTGCTCTTGGACCTATTTCCAGCCATCAGGGTATATGAATTCTTCACAGCCCCTTAGCCACCAGAACATTCTAAGATCTCCCTTGTAACAACCTGCATTGTGACCCATATTCATGAGGTTCCATGTCAACTCAAGGCCCTGGTATTTGCCCCAGAGCCATCAGTACGAACATGCCATGTTCTTCAGCTGCAATGGTCAATGGAGATGTGTTTTCCAGGCCTCCATATGGGAGTGCTCTACTATACAAATTTCCACATGAGAAACTGGAGCAAACAAACTAGACTCCCCTTGTCAGGTAGAAAGAAACTTTGATGATTGACGCATCTAACAAGCCCGAGGGTGGGAAATCCTCCATGGACTCTTGACGCCACCTCTCCATTTGTTGGTCATCATAGACACAAACTCCAGCCTGAGCAAACATCTGACATCCACGCATATTCAGGTGCTGATATTGGAATCAGCTGCTGCACACTGGAACTGCCTTTCACTTCGGAATGAATTTAAGCCTAGCTTCAGACTACAATTTCATCCTCACCCTACTGGTCTGCCATATCTCTTGATAGGGAATTCTGGAGCCACAACGCAACATTCTGCCTTCTACATAGATAGAAGGATCTGGTGAGTCTGCCCAGAAACTGCACATGAGGATCAATATACTCAGCCCAGGAGCGAACCCCTATTTATAGTTTGCCCTGGCCACTAGTGCTGTGTCTGACAGAGCCTGAGCCCCGACCTCGTGTCAGCAACCCAGAGGGTGGGGCCCACATCAACCATGTGAGACTGGCCATGACCCAGGGCTGTCATTACTACCCATCCTTGGTATTCAGGCATCTGTCCCCTAGATCTTAGCTGGAATCCCTACCAATAGGGGAACCTGAAGCACAATAGAGAATTCCTCCTTTGCCATGGCAGGAATCCTGGCTTTCGGATGGGTGTCCAACCCTAAGAATGGGAACTGGCTGCATGGCTGAGTAGACATCGCCCACTCCTGATGGCCTCCTGGGCGCAAGCAGGCACTGGGACCCTCAGCTTGAGCATACCTTCAAACAAACGCTCTCAGTTGCACCTCCAGGATCCCGCATTGCAGGCCTGGTATGGCCCTAGGCCCAAATATTAACCCTTCGTGGGATTTTCCAAGCACTTAGACCCAGAGCTCATCTCTGGAATGCCTGTTTTGGGGCATGCCTAAGCTGAAAAACAGTACTCATCCCTTCCCTGAGAAATCAAACAAACTACTGAGAACCGCCATGATCCTTGAGAGGAAATATCTCCCATGGACCCTTGAGATCACACCTGCATTAAAGGCCATCCTGGAAATTAAATCCAGATACAATTACCTGTGCTACCGCCTTTGAGTCACGTGATTTACAGTTCCAGACTTCCTGCCCTCCTGGTCTATGGATTGGGACTACAATCACCTTGCCACTAACCCTAACCTAAGTTTGTGTTTGCAGACTTCTCTCTCAAAATCATGGCGCACATGTCCTCCAGGATGGGGTCTCTGGAGTCACACCACAGGACTGTGCCTGCAATCCCCAAGGAAACTGCCCATCACAGTTGTCCAAAAACTCCATATAAGGAGAAACCTGTAAGGAACCTGATCCAACCCTAGTATTGGATGCCACTCTGGACACAAATGCACAGTCTGAAACACCCTGATCACCTGCATCCAGTCAGACACCAGAGTCAATGATCCTGAGTCAGAAGATTGAATGACATTCCCCTAGGACCTCATTCAAACCCTATATTAGGTTTTCAGGCTTCTGTCCTCAGAGGCCTGTTCTGGATTACCAACTTATGATACAACATATGGCCGCTGAGCCCCACAACAGAATATCTCTTGCCCCCAGACGGAATCCGGGCTCTTGGGCCTCTGTAAAATCCTTAGGCTAGATGAATCCTGCATGGTGCATTAATCACCAGCACATTCTAAGATCTCCCTGGTAACAAACCAACATTTTGACCCATCTTCATGAGGTTCCATGTCCAATCCAGTCTTTATTTCTTTGCCTCAAATCCACCAGATGCCATGTTCCTCTGCTGTCATGGTCAATGAAGGTGTGCTTTCCAGGCATCCATGTGGGAGAGCTATGCTATCCGATCTTTCCACATGGGGAACCCTGTAGGAAACAAATTAGACTGCCCCCGTCCGGTAGATGGAACCCTTGCTCTTTGGAGCATCTCAAAAACACCAGCTTGGGAAATCCTCCATGGCCTCTTGACGCCACCCCTCCATTTGTGGGTCATCATAGACACAAACTCCAGCATGAGCAAATATCTGACATCCACCCTTACTCCAGTGCTGAATATTTGATTCAAGCATTGCACACTGGAAGTTCCTTTCGCTTGATACAGAATGTAACCATAGCTTAGATTTACAATTCCATCCTCAGCCTCCTGGTCCGCAAGCCCTCTTGATAGGGAATTCTGGAGCCACAACGCAGCATTCTGCCTTCCCCTTACAAACAAGAAAGGCCTGGTGAGTCTGTACAGAAACTGCACATGACAATCAATCTGCTCATTGTTCCAGGGAAAGGGTTCCCTTTATAGGCTGCCCTGGGCTAGTGTTGTGTCTGACAGAGCCTGAGCAAAACCTTCTGTCAACCATGCAGAGATCAGTGCCCATATCCAGCATGTGAGACCAGCCATGGCCCAAGTCCGTCACCTCTACCCATCCTTGGTATTCAGGCATCTGTCCCTAGACCTTTGCTGTAATCCCTTACAATGGGGGAATCTGAAGCACAATAGAGAACTCCTCCTTCCCCATGGCAGGATCCTGGCTGTTGGGATGGGTGTCCAACCTCAAATTGGGCGCTGGCTGCATGGCCAAAGAGATTACGCCCACTTGTGAGAGCCGCCATGGGCACAAGCAGGCAATGTGAATCTCAGCCTGATCATGCTTTCAAACAAGTCCTCTCAGTTGACCCAAAAGTATCCCGAATTGCAGGCCAGGTTTTCCTCTTGGCCCAAATCCTAACACTTAGTGGGATTATCCAGGAGTCCAGACCCAGAGCCAGTCTCTGGAATTCCCTATTTTGGGGAACCTCCAAGATGGAAAACAACACTCTTCCCTTCCCCGAGAAAGCCACAAAACTATTGGGAGCCGCCAGGTAACTTAGAGAGGAAAAACCTCCATGGACCCATTAGACCACACCTGCATTCCATGGCCTTCCTGAACACCTAATACAGACACAAAAGTCTGTGCTACCCCCTTTGAGTCATCTAATTTACAATTCCTGACCAGTTGCTTTCCAAGTCTATGCATTGGGCCTGCGATCACCTCGCCACTAACGTTAACCCGAGTTTGTGTATACAGACTTCTCTCCTAAAACCATGGCTCACATGCCCTCCAGGTAGTGGTATCTGGAGCCACACCTAAGAACTATGCCTGCCTTTCTGAAGGAAACTGTGCCCATCACTGTTGCCCAAAATATCTAGATTAGGAGAAACCTGCAAGGCCCCTGAGAGCACCTCAATATTGGAGGCCACTCTAGACTCAAATACGCAGTCTGAAAAACCCTGATCACCTCCATCCAGGCAGACACCCAAGTCAATGATCCTGAGTCAGAAGATTGAACCTAACATGCCCCAAGGACTTCATTGGAACACTAGATTAGGTTTTCAGGTATCAGTTTTCAGAGGCTGTTCTGGAATACCAACTTATGATACAACATGTGGTCCCTGAGCCACAGAACAGAATACCTCCTGGACCCAGAAGGAAGCCATGCTCATGGACCTGTGTCAAACCCTCAGGATAGATGAATCCTACATGGCCCTTTAGCAACCAGCACATTCTATGATCTCCCTGGTAACAAACCAGCATTGTGACCCATCTTCCTGAGACTCCATGTCAACTCAAGACATTGATACTATGCGCCAGAGCCACCAGAATGAACCTGCCATGTTCCTCAGCTCCAATGGTCAATGGAGGGGTGCTTTCTAGGCATCCATGCAGGAGTGCTCTGCTACACAAACTTTCCACATGGAGAAACCAGAGAAAACAAACCAGACTCCTCCTGTCTGGTAGAAAGAAACTTTGCTATTTGGATCATCTCACAAGCCCCAAGATGGGAAATCCTCCATGGACTCTTGATGCCACCCCTCCATTTGTCTGTCATCATTGACACAAACTCCAGCCTGGGCAAACATCTGACATCCGCCCATACTCAGGTGCTGATATTGGCATCAGCAGCTGCACACTGGAACTGCCTTTTGATTGGCAATGAATATAACCCCAGCTTCGGATTACAAATCCATCCTCACCCTACTGGTCCGCAACATCTCTTGATAAGGACTTCTGGAGCCACAACACAGCATTCTGCCTTCCCCATAGAAAGAAGAAGGACCTGGTGAGTCTGCCCAGAAACTGTACATGAGGATCAATCCACTCGGCCCACGAGGGAACCCTGATTTATAGTTTGCCCTGACCACTAGTGCTGTGGCTGACAGAGCCTGAGCCCCGACCTCTTGTCAGCCACCCATAGGGCGGGGCCCATATCCAGCATGTGAGACCAGTGATGGCCCATGTCCGTCATCTCTACAGACCGTCATCCATGGTATTCAGGCATCTGTCCCCTAGACCTTTGCTGGAATCCCTACCAATGGGGGAACCTGAAGCACAATAGAGAACTCCTTCCTTATGACAGGAATCCTAGCTTTTGGATGGGTGTCCAACCCTCAGAATGGGATCCAGCTGCATGGGCAATGAGACCACACCCACTTCTGAGGGCTGCCTGGGCACAAGCAGGCATTGTGACCTTCAACTTGAGCATGCTTTAAAACAAGTGCTCTCAGTTGCACCTCCAGGACCCACATTGCAGACCTTGTACTCCCCTATTCCCAAATCCTAACCCTTGGTGGAATTTTCCATGCACAAATACCTAAAGCCTGTCTATGGAATCCCTGTCCTGTGGCACCCATAAGATGGAAAACAACACTCTTCCTTTCCCTGAGAAAGCCACCAAACTATTGGGACTTGCCAGGATCCTTGAGAGGAAAAATCTACCATGGACCCATGAGACCACACCTGCATTCCAAGGCCATCCTGGAAATTCAATCAAGATACAATAGGCAGTGCTACTGCCTTCAAATCACCTGATTTACAGTTCCTGACTTGCTGCCCTCTAGGTCTAAGCATTGGGCCTGCAATCACCATGCCGCTAACCCTAACCCGAGTTTGTTTTTGTAGACTTCTCTCCCAAAATCATGGCTCACATGCCCCCCCAGAATGGGGTCTCTGGAGCCACACCAAAGGACTGTGCCTGGAATCCTCAAGGAAACTGTGCCCGTCACAGTTGCCAAAACCCTACAGTAAAGGAGAAAACTGCAATGACCATGAGCTCACCACAATATTGGATGCCACTCTGGACGCAAATGCGCAGTCTAAAATACCCTGATCACCTCCATCCAGGCAGACACCAGAGTCAATGTTTCTGAGTAAGAAGATTGAACCTGACATGTCCCTAGGACTTCATTGGAACCCTAGGTTAGGTTTTCAGGCATCTGTCATCAGAGGCCTGTTCTGGAATACCAACTTAGGAAACAACATATGGTCCCTGAGCCACACAACAGAACATCTCCTGTCCCCAGACGGAATCCGGGCTCCTGGACCTGTGTCAAATCCTCAGGGTAGATGAATCCTGCATGGCCCCTTAGCCACCAGCACATTCTTAGATCTCCCTGGTAACAAACCAGCATTGTGAACTAACTTCATGAGATTCCATGATCAATCAAGTATTTGGTACTTCGCCTCAGAGCCACCATAATGAACCTGCCATTTTCCTCAGCAGCAATGGAGGTGTGCTTTACAGGCATCCATGCGGGAGAGCTATGCTACCCATTCTTGCCACATGTGGGACCCTGGAGCCAGCAAACCAGACTGCCCCTGTCCGGTAGAAGGAAACCTTGCTGTTTGGAGCATCTCAAAAACACTAGCTTGGGAAATACTCCATGGCCTCTTGACGCCACCCCTCCATTTGTGGGTCATCATAGACACAAACTCCAGCATGGGCAAATATCTGACATCCACCCTTACTCAAGTGCTGAATATTCGATTCAACCATTGCACACTGGAAGTTCCTTTCACTTGATACAGAATGTAACCATAGCTTAGATTTACAATTCCATCCTCAGCCTCCTGGTCCACAAGCCCTCTTGATAGGGAATTCTAGAGCCACAAAGCAGCATTCTGCCTTCCCCTTACAAACAAGAAGGGCCTGGTGAGTCTGCCCAAAAACCGTACATGAGGATCAATCTGCTCGGCACTCGAGGGAACCCCAATTTATAGGCTGCCCTGGGCACTAGTGCTGTGTCTGACAGAGCCTGAGCCAAGACCTAGTGTCAGCCACCCAGTCATCGGGGCCCATATCCACGATTTGATACTGGCCATGGCCCATGTCCGTCATCTTTACCCATCCTTGATATTCTGGCATCTGTCCCCAGAGCTTTGCTGGAATCCCCGCTAATGGGGGAAGCTGAAGCACTATAGAGAACTCCTCTTTCCCCATGGCAGGATTCTGGCTGTTTGGATGGGTGTCCAACCCTCAAAGTGGGAGCCAGCTGCATGGCCAATCTGACCATGCCCACTCATGAGGGCTACCTGGGCATAAGCAGGTATTGTGACCCTCAGCCTGAGAATGATTTCAAACAAGCCCTCTCAGTTGCACCTCCAGGATCCTGCATGCAGGCCTGGTAAGCCACTAGGCCCAAATCCTAACACTTGGTGGAATTTTCCAGGGGACTAAACCCAGAGCCCGTCTCTGGAATCCGTATTTTGGGGTACACCTAACATGAAAAACAGTACTCTTCCCTTCCCTGAGAAAGCCACCAACTATTGGAAGCCACCAGGATCCTTAGAAAGGAAAAATCTCCCATGGACCCATGAGGCCACAACTGCATTCTGAGGCCATCCTGGACACACAATCCAGAGAAAAAGGCCTGTGTTACTGCCTTTGAGTCACCCGATTAACAGTTCCTGAAGAGCTTCCATGTCTATGCATTGGGCCAGTGATCACCTTGCCACTAACCCTAACACAAGTTTGTGTTTTCAGACTTCCCTCCCAAAACCATGGCTCACATGCCCTCCAGTTTGTGATAACTGGAGCCACACCACGGGATTGTATTTGTCTTCCCAAAGGAAACTGTGCTTGTCACTATTAAACAAACCCTCTATATTAGGAGAAACCTGCAAGGCCCCTAAGCCCAGCCCAATATTGGAGGCCACTCTGGACGCAAATGCACAGTCTGACACACCATATCACCTACATCCAGGCTGATATCCAAGTCAATGGTCCTGAGACAGAAGATTGAACCTGACATGTCCCTAGGATTCACTGGAACACTAGAATAGGTTTTCAGGTATCTGTACTCAGAGGGCTGTTCTGAATATCAACGTATGATACAACATGGTCACTGAGCCACACAACAGAACATCTCCTGTCCTTAGAAGAGAGCTGTGCTCTGGACCTGTGTCAAACACTCTGGGTAGATGAATCCTTCAAGGCCCCCTGGAAACCAGCATATTCTATGATCTCCCTGACAACATACCAGCATTGTGACCCATCTTCATGAGACTCCATAATAACTCAAGCCCTTGGTACTTCGCCCCAGAGCCACCAGAATGAAACTGCCATGTTCCTCTGCTGCCATGGTCAATGTAGGTGTACTTTCCAGGCAT
The DNA here is from genome assembly GCF_030435805.1 of Mustela lutreola. Lineage (NCBI taxonomy): Eukaryota > Metazoa > Chordata > Mammalia > Carnivora > Mustelidae > Mustela > Mustela lutreola. Next base: position 171,873,728 of record NC_081294.1, read on the forward strand.
CCAGTGGGAGTGCTCTGATACCAACTTTCCACATGGGGAACCTTCGAGGAAACAAACCAGACTCCCCTGTACGGTAAAAGAAATCTTTGCTGTATGGAGTATCTCACAAGCCTGAGCGTGGGTAATCCTCCATGGCCTCTTTAGGCCACCCATCCATTTGTTGGTCATCATAGACACTAACTCCAGCGTGAGCAATCAACTGACATCTGCGCTTACTCAAGTGCTGGATATTTGAATCAGCTGCTACACACTGGAATTGCCTTATGATTGGCACTGAATTTAAAAGTAGCTTGGCGGGACGCCTGGGTGGCTCAGTTGGTTAAGCAGCTGCCTTCGGCTCAGGTCATGATCCCAGCGTCCTGGGATCGAGTCCCATATCGGGCTCCTTGCTCCGCAGGGAGCCTGCTTCTCCGTCTGACTCTGCCTTCCACTCTGTCTGCCTGTGCTCGCTCTCGCTCACTCTCTCTGACAAATAAATAAAATCTTTAAAAAAAAAAATAGCTTGGGTTTGCAATTCCATCCTCACCCTGGTGTTCAGTAAGCTCTCTTGATAGGGAATTCTGAAGCCACAACACAGCATTCTGCCTTCCCCATAGCAAGAAAAAACGGCCTGGTGAGACTGCCCAGAAACCCTACATGAGGATAAATCTACTCGACCCTCGAGGGAACCCCATTTTTAGGTTTCCCTGGCCACTATTGCTGTGTCTGAGAGAACCTCGTCTCTGACCTCGTGTCAGGACCCAGAGACTGGGATCCATCTCCCGAATGTGAGACCGGCCATGGCCCAGGGCTGTCATCTCTACCCATTCTTGATTCAGGCATCTGTCCCCAGACATTTGCTGGAATCCCTGCCAATGGGGGAACCGGAAGCACAATAGGGAAATCCTCCTTCCCCATGGCAGGAATGATGGCTCTTGGATGGGTTTCCAGACCTCAGAGTGGTAGCCAGCTGAATGGCCAATGAGAACCCGCCCACTCATGAGGGCCGCCCTGACCACAAGCAGACATTGTGACCCCCAACCTGAGCATGCTTTCAAACAAACGCTCTCAGTTGCATCTCCAGAATCCAAATTTGCAGGCCTAATATGCCCCTAAGCACAAATCCTAACACCTGGTGGGATTTTTCAGGGGCCCAGAAACACAGCCTGGCTCTGGAATCCCTGTTTTGGGACACCCCTAAGATGGAAAATAGCACTCTTCCCTTCGCCAAGAAAGCCACCATAGTATAGGGAGCCGCTAGGATCCTTGAGAGGAAAAATCTCCCATGGATCCATGAGACCACACCTGCATTCCAAAGCCATTCTGGACACAAAAGCCAGATACACAAGGCTGTGCTACCACCTTCAAGGCAACTAATTTATAGTTCCTGACGAGCTGCCCTCCAGGTCTATGCATTGGGCCTGCGATCACCTCACCACTAACCTTAACCCGAGTTTGTGTTTGCAGACTTCTATCCCAAAGCCATGGCTCATATGTCCTCCAGGATGGGGTCTCTGGAGCCACACTGCAGGACTGTGCCTGCCATCCCCAAGGAAAATGTGTCCGTCATATTTGCCTAAAACCTCGAGATAAGGAGAAACCTGCAAGGCCCCTGAGCCCACCCCAATACTGGAGGCCTCTCTGGACACAAATGTGCAGTCTGAAATACGCTGATCACCTGAATCCAGGCAGATAACCAATTCAGTGTTCTTCAGTCAGAAGATTGAACCTGACATGCTCCTATGACCTCATTGTAACCCCTGATTAGGTTTTCAGACATCTGTAATCAGAGACCTGTTCTGGAGTACCAACTTAAGATACAACATATGGTCCCTGATCCCCACAACAGAACATTTCCTTTCTCCAGATGGAAGCCGTGCTCTTGGAACTTTGTCAAACCCTCAGGGTAGATGAATCTTACTTGGCCCGTAGCCACCAGCAGATTCTAAGATCTCACTGGTAACAAGCCAGCATTGTGAGCCATCTTCATGAGATTCCATGTCAACTCCAGGCCTTGGTACTTCGCCCCAGAGCCTCCAGAACGAACCTGCCATGTTCCTCAGCTACAATGTTCAGTGGAAGTGTGCTTTCCAGGCATCCATGTGGGAGTGCTCTGCTACCCAAACTTTCCACATGGGGGACTCTCGAGCAAACAAATCTGACTGCCCTGTCCTGTAGAAGGAAACCTTGCTATTTGGAGCATCTCACAAGTTCAAATGTGGGAAATCCTCTATGGCCTCTTTTCAACTCGCCTCCATTTGTCGGTCATTATAGACACAAACTCCAGCTTGAGCAAACATCTGACGTCTGCGCTTACTCAGGTGCTGGATATTCGAATCAGCCACTAAGCACAAGCACATTCGCTTGTCACTGAATTTATTCATAGCTTGGGTTTACAATTCCATCCTCACCCTACTGGTCCGCAAGCCCTCATGATAGGGAATTCTGCAGCCACAACACAGCATTCTGCCTTCCCAATAGAAAGAAGAAGGGCCTGGTGAGTCTTCCCAGAACTCCACATGATGATAAATCAACTTGTCCCTTGAGGGAACCCCTAATTATAGACAGCCCTGGGCCCTAGTGCTGTGTCTGACAGAGCCTGAGCTCCGACCTCGTGTCAGCCACCCAGAGGGCGGGGCCCATATCCCGCATGTGAGACTGGCCACGGACCAGAGCCGTCATCTTTACCCATCCTTGGTATTCAGGCATGTGTCCCCAGACCTTTCCTGGAATCCCTACCAATGAGGGAACCTGAATCACAATAGAGAAATCCTCATTCCCCATGGCAGGATTCCTGGAAGTTTGGAAGGGTGTCCAACACTCAGAGTGTTAGCCTACTGCATGGCCATTGAGAACACCCCCACTCCTGAGGGCCGCCCTATGCAAAAGCTGGCATAGTGACCCTCAGCCTGAGCATGCTTTCAAACAAACGCTCTCAGTTGTACCTCCAGGACTTGCATTGGAGGCCTGGTAAGCCCCTATGCCCAAATCATAACCCTTGGTGGGTATTTACAGGTGCCCAGAGCCAGAGCACATCTCTGCAATCCCTGTTATGGGACACCCTTAATATGTAAAACAGAACTCTTTCCTCTCTGAGAAAGCCACCACATTATAAGGAGCCGCCAGGATACTTGAGAGGAAATATCACCCATGGACTCCTGAGACCACACCTGCATTCTTAGTCCATCGTGGATACACAATCCAGATAAAAAAGCCTGTGCTACCGCCTTCGAGGCCTGCAATTTACATTTCCCAACGAGCTTCCCTCCAGGAGTATGCATTGGGCCTACAATCACTTCGCCACTAAACCTAACCCGTGATTGTGTTTGCAGACTCCCCTCCCAAAACCATGGCTCTCATGCCCTCCAGCATGGGGTCTCTGGAGCCACACCACAGGACTGTGCCCACCATTGCCAAGGAAACTGTGCCCGTCAAATTGACTTTCTTTCCAGATTAGGAGAAACCTGCAAGGCCCCTGAGCCCACCCAAATACTGGTTGCCACTCTGTACACAAATGCACAATCTGGAACACCCTGATCACCTACATCTAGGCAGACATTGAAGTCAATAATCCTGAGTCAGAGGATTGAACCTGACATTTCGTTAGGATTTTATTGGAACCCTAGATTAAACTTTCAGGCATCTATCCTCAGAGGCCTGTTCTTCAATACCAAATTATGATACATTTGGTCCGTTAGCCCCACAACAGAACATCTCTTGTCCGAAAAGGAAACCGTGCTCTTTGACCAGTGTCAAACCCTCAGGGTAGATGAATCCTACATGATCCCTTAGCCACCAGCACACTGTAAGGTCTCCATGGTAACAAACCTGCATTATGACCCAACTTCATGAGACTCCGTGTTAACTCCAGGCCTTGGTACTTCGCCCCAGAGCCACCAGAACGAATCGGCCATGTTTCTCAGCTGCAATTTTCAATGGAGGTGTGCTTTTCAGGCATCCATGGGGGAGTGCTCTGCTACCCAAACTTTCCACAGGGGGGAACCTGGAGCAAATAAACCAGACTCCCCCTGTCTGGTAGAAGGAAATTTTGCTGTTTGGAGCATCTCACAAGCCCCAGCATGTGAAATCCTCCATGGCCTCTTGACGCCACACCTCCATTTGTCGGTCATCATAGACAAAAACTCCAGCATGAGGAAACGTCTGACATTCACCTTTACTCTGGTGCTGGATATCTGGAATCAGCCACTGCACACTGGAACTGCCTTTCACTTGGCACTGAATTGAACCTTAGCTTGAGTTTACAATTCCATCCTCACCCTACTGGTCCCCAAGCCCTCTTGATAGAGAATTCTGGGGGCCACAACGCAGCTTTTTGTCTTCCCCTTAGAAAGAAGAAGGTCATGGTGATTCTGCCCAGAAACTCTGCATGAGGATCAATCTGCTCGGCCCTGGAGGGATCCCTGATTCATACTCAGCCCTGGCCACTAGTTCTGTGTCTGACAGAGCCTGAGCGCTCAATTCATGTCAGCTACTCAGAGAGTCAGGCCCATGTACAGCATGTGAGATTGGCCATGTCTCAGGTCCCTCATCTCTACCCATCCTTGGTATTCAGGCATCTGTCCCCAGACATTTGCTAGAATCCCTGCTAATGGGGGAACCTGAGGCACAGTAGATAATTCCTCCTTTTCCATTGCAGGAATCCTGGTAGTTGGGATGGGTGTCCTACATTAAAGTGGTAGCCAGCTGCATGACCAAGGAGACAACTCCCACTCATAAGGGCTGCCCTAATCACATCAGGCATTGTGACACTCAGATTAGCATGCTTTCAAACAAACGCTCTCAGTTGCACCTCCAAGTCACACACTGTAGGCCTGGTACTCCCCTAGGCCCGAATCCCAACCCTGGTGGGATTTTCCAAGCACCCAGACTCACAGCCCATCTCTGGAATCCCTGTTTGGGGAACCTCTAAGATGGAAAACAGCACTCTTCCATTCAAACCATACTATTGGGAGCTGCCAGGATCCGTAGAGAGGAAAAGACTCTCATGGAACCATTAGAAGACACCTGCATTCCAAGGCTATCATGGACACACAATCCAGATACAAAAGCCAGTGCTAGTGCCTTCGAGGTACGCGATTTACAGTTCCTGACGATCTGCCCTCCAGGTCTATGCATTGGGCCTACGATCACCTCACAACTCAACCTAACCCGAGTTTGTGATTGCAGACTTCTCTCCCAAAACCATGGCTTACATGCCATCCACCATGGAGTTTCTGGAGCCACACCACAGGACTGTGCCTGCCACCCCCAAGGAAACCGTGCCCACAAATTTGCCAAAACATTCAAGATTAGGAGAAACCTGCAAGGCCCCAGAGCCCACCCCAATATTGGAGGCCACTCTGTACACAAAGGCACAGTCAGAAACACCCTGATCGCCTACATATAGGCAGACACCGAAGTCAATGGTCCTGAGTCTGATGATTGAACCTGACATTCCCCTTGGACTTCATTGGAACCCTAGATGAAGTTTTCAAGCATCTGTCCTCAGGGGCCTGTTCTGGAATACCAACTTATGATACAACATTTGGTCCGTGAGCCCCACAACAGAACATCTCCGATCCCCAGAAAGAAACCGTGTTCTTCGACTGGTGTCAAACCCTCGGGATAGACGAATCATACATGGCCCCTTAGCCACCAGCACATAGTAAGATTTCCATGGTAACAAAACTGCATTGTGACCCATCTTCATGAGAATCCAGGCCTTGGTACTTTGCCCTAGAGCAACCAGAACGAACCTGCCATGTTCCTCAGCTGCAATGGTCAATGGAGGTGTGCTTTCCAGTATCCACGTGGGAGTACTATGCTACCCAAACTTTTCACATGGGGGAACCTGGTGTAAACAAACCAGACTTCCCCTGTCCAGTAGAAGGAAACCTTATGTTTGGATCAACTCACGGGCCTCAGCGTTTAAACTGCTCCATGGCCTCTTGAGGCCACCACTCCATTGGTCGGTCATCATAGACACAAACTCCAGTGTGAGCAAACATCTGACATGCACCCTTATCCCGGTGCTGGATGTCTTGAATAAACCACTGCACATTGGAACTGCCTTCCACTTGGCACTGAATTGAACCATAGCTTGTGTTTACAATTCCATCCTCACCTGACTGGTCCCCAAGCCCTCTTGATAGGGAAATCTGGGGACACAATGCAGCATTCTGCCTTTCCCATCGAATGAAGAAATGCCTGGTGAGTCTGCCCTGAAAACCCACATGAGGATCAATCAGGTAGGCCCTCGAGTCAACACCGATTTATAGGCTGCCATGGCCACTAGTGCCGTGTCTGACAGAGCCTGTGCCCGACTGAGTTTCAGCCACTAGAGAGCAGGCCCCATATCTAGCATTTGGGATTGCCATGGCCCAAGTATGTCATCTCTACCCATCCTTGATATTCAGGCACCTGTCCCCAGACCTTGGCAGGGATCCCTGCCAATTAGGGAACCTGAAGCACAATAGAGAGCTCTTCTTTCCCCATGGCAATAAACCTGGCTTTTGGGATGGGTGTCCAACCCTCAAAGGGGGAGCCAGTTACAACATCAATGACACCACACACACTCCTGAGGGCTACCCTGGGCACAAACAGGCATTGTGACCCTCAGCCTGAGCATGCTTTCAAACAATCCCTCTCAGTTTCACCACCATGATCCCTCATTGCAGGCCTGGTATGCCTCTAGGTTAAAATCTTAAAACTTGGTGGGATTTTCGAGGTGCCCAGACCCAGAGACCGTCTCTGGAATTTTTGTTTTGGTGCACCCTTCAGATGGAAAACAGCACTCATCCCTTCCCCGAAAAAGTCACCAAATTATGAGGAGCCACCAGGATCCATAGAGAGGCATTGTCTCCCATGGACCCATGAGAACACACCTGCATTCCGAAGCCATCCTGGACACAGAATCCAGAAAGAAAAGCCTGTGCTACTGCCTTCCATTCACCCTAATTACAGTTCCAGACGAGCTGCCCTCAAGGTCTATGCATTGGGCCTGTGATCACCTCGCCACTCACCTTAATTTGAATAGTGTTTGCAGACTTATCTACCAAAACCATGGCACACATGCCCTCCAGGATGGGGTCTCTGGATCCACACTGCAGTACTGTCCCTGCCATCCACAAGGAAACTGTTCCCGTCACAGTTGCCCAAACTGTCTAGATTAGGAGAAACCTACAAGGCCTCTGGGCCTACCCCAATTTCAGCAGCCGCTCTGAACACAAATGCACAGTCTGAAATACCCTGATCCCCTACATCCAGGAACACAGCCAAGTCAATGGTCCTGAGTCAGAATAGTGAACCTAACATGCCCCTAGGACGTCATTGGAACCATTGATTCGGTTTTCAGATATCTGTCCTCAGAGGCCTGTTTTGGAATGCGAACTTATGATACAACATGTGGTCCCTGGGCCACACAACAGAACATCTCCTGTCCCCAGAAGGAAACCGTGACCTACCATCTGTGCAAAATCCCAGGGTAGTAGATTTCTGCACAACTACTAAGCCACCAGCACATTCTAAGATCTATCTGGTAACAAACCAGCTGTGTGGCCCATCTGCAAGAGATTCCATGTCAAATCAAGGACTTGGTACTTTGCTATAGAGACACCAGAATAAAGCTGCCATGTTCTTCAGTTGCAATGGTCAATGAAGTTGAACTTTCCAGGCATCCATGCCGTAGAGCTCTGCTACCCAAACTTTCCACATGGGGGACCCTGGAACAAATAAACCACACTCCACCTGTCCAGTAGAACGAAACCTTGTTATTTGGAGCAGCTCATAAGTCTCAACGTGAAAACACCTCCATGGCTTCTTGACGCCACCCCTCCATTTGTCAGTCATCAAAGACACAAACTCCAGTGTGAGCAAATATCCGACGTCCTCCATTACTAAGGTGCTGGATATCTCGAAAAAGCCGCTGGACACAGGAACTGCCTTCCGCTTGGCACTGAATTGAACTGTAGCTTGTGTTTACATTTCCATCCTCACCCGACTGGTCCCCAAGCCTTCTTGATAGGGAATTATGGAGACACAACACAGCGTTCTGCCTTCCCGATAGAAACAAGAGCCTGGTAAGTCTGGCTAGAAATCCCACATGAGGATCAATCTGCTCGGTCCTATATCAGAGGGACCCCGATTTATAGGTTGCCCTGGCCACTAGTACTGTGTCTGACAGAGCCTGAGTCCAGACCTAGTGTCAGTCACCAGAGTTTGAGCTCCACATCTAGCATTTGGGATTCCCATGGCTCAAGTATTTCATCTCTACCCATCCTTGGTATTCAGGCACCTGTCCCCAGACCTTTGCTGGAATCCCTGACAATGGGGCATCCTGAAGCACAATAGAGAACTCCTACTTCTTCATAGCAGGAAACTTGGCTGTTAGGATGGGTGTTCAACCCTGAAAGGGGGATTCATTTACAAGTCCAGTGAGACCACGCAAACTCCTCAGCGATGCCATGGACACAAACAGGCCTTGTGACCCTCAGCCTGAGAATGCTTTCAAACAATCCTTCTCTGTTGCACCGCCATGAACCCGCATTGATGGCCTCATATGCACCTAAGCCCAAATCCTAACACTTGTTGTGATGTCCCAGATGCCATGAACCAGAGCCCGTCTCTGGAATCCCTGTTTTGGGGTACCCATAAGGTGGAAAACATCACTCTCCCCTTCCCCGAAAAAGCCAAACTATGGAGAGCCACCAGGATCCATAGAGAGGAAAAGACTCCCATGGACCCATGAGACCACACCTGCATTCCAAGGCCATCCTGGACACACAATCCAGAGAGAAAAGCCTGTGCTACTGCCTTCCAGTCTCCCTGATTATAGTTCATGACGAGCTTCCCTCCAGGTCTATGCATTGGGCCTGTGATCACCTCGCCACTCACCCTAATTCGAATTTGTGTTTGCAGACTTCTCTCCAAAAACCATGGCTCACATGCCCACCAGAATGTGATCTCTGGAGCCACACCACAGAACTCTGGCTGCCAACCTCAAGGACACTGTGCATATCAGATTTGCCCAAACCTTCCAGATTAGGAGAAACCTGTGTGGCCCCTGAGCGCACACCGATATTGCCAGCCACTCAGGATGGAAATACACAGTCTGAAATACCCTTATCACCTACATCCAGGGAGACAGCCAAGTCAATGATCGTGAGATAGACGATTGAAACTAAAATGCCCCTAGGCTCTCAATGGAACCCCATTAGGTTTTCAGGCATCTGTCCTCAGGGGCCTGTTCTGAAATACCAATCTATGACACATCATGTGGTCCCTGAGCCACACGACAGAACATCTCCTGTCCCCAGAAGAATACCATGCTCTTTGACCTGTGCCAAACCCTCAGGGTAGGAGAATCCTGCATGGCACCTTAGCAACCAGCGCATTCTAAGTTCTCCCTGGTAAAAAACCAGCATTGTGACCCATCTGCAAGAGATCCCATGTCAACTCAAGGCCTTGGCACTTTGTCCCAGAGCCACCAGAACGAACCTGCCATGTTGCTCAGCTGCAATTGTCAATGGAGGTGTGCTTTCCTGGCATCCATGCCGGAGAGCTCTTCTTCACAAACTTTCCACATGGGGGAACCTAGAGTAAACAAACCAGACTTCACCTGCTCAGTACAGGAAATGTTACTTTTTGCAGCAGTTCACAGGCCTCAGCATGTGAACTCCTCCATGGCCTCTTTATACCACCCCTCCACTTGTCGGTCCTCATAGACACAAACTGTAGTGTGAGCAAACATCTGACATCCACCCTTATTCCAGTGCTGGATGTCTCTAGTAAACTGCTACACATTGGAACTGCCTTCTGATTGGCACTGAATTGAACCATAGCTTGTGTTTACAATTCCACCCAAAACTGACTGGTCCCCAAGCCCTTCTTGATTGGGAAATCTGGAGCCACGACACAGCATTCTGCCTTCCCTATCGAATGAACAAATGCCTCGGAATCTTCCCAAGGAACTCCACATGAGGATCAATCTGCTCGGCCCTCGAGTCTACTCTGATATATAGGCTGCCACAGCCACTAGTGCTGTGTCTGACAGAGCCTGAGCCCCGACCGAGTTTCAGGCCTTATATCTAGCATTTGGGATTGCCATGGCCCAAGTACGTCATCTCTACCCATCCTTGGTATTCAGGCACCTATCTTGAGACCTTGCTGGGAAACCCTGCCAATGGGGCAACCTGAAGCACAGAAGAACCTGAAGGAAGAGAACTCATCCTTCCACATGGCAGGACATTTGACTGTTGGGTTGGGTGTCCAACTCTCTAAGGGGGAGCCAGATATATGACCAGTGAGACCACTCTCACTCCTGAGGGCGGCCATGGGAGCAAACAGGCATTGTGAGACTCAGCCTGAGCAAGCTTTCAAACAATCCCTCTCAGTTGTACTATCATGATCCCACATTGCAGGCCTCGTACACCCCTAGGCCCAAATCCTAACCCTTGGTGGGAAGTCCCAGATGCCCAGAAAAAAAGCCTGTCTCTGGAATCCCTGTTTTGGGGAACCCATAAGATGGAAAACAGCACTGTTCCCTTCCCCCGAAAAAGCCACCAAACTGAGCTGCACAGATCCATAGAGAGGAAAAGTATCCCATGGACCCATGAGACCACACCTGCATTCTGAGGCCATCCTGGACACACAATCTACAGAGAAAAGCCTGTGCTACTGCCTTCAAGTCACCCTAATTACAACTCCTGACAAGCTGCACTCCAGGTCTACTCATTGGGCCTGTGATCACCTTTCCACTAACCATAACCCGCATTTGTGTTTGCAGACTTCTCTCCCAAAACCATGGCTCATATGCCCTCCAGGACAGGGTCTCTGGATCCACGCCACAGGAGAGGGCCTGCCATCACAAAGGAAACTGTGCCCGTCAAACCTGCCCAAACCTTCCAGTTTAGGAGAAACACGCAAGAGCCCTGAGCCCAACCCAATATTGTCGGCAGCACTGGACACAAATGCCAGTCTGAAACACCCTGATCACCTACATCCAAGCAGACAGCAAATTCAATGTTCCTGGGTCAGAAGATTGTACCTGACATGCCCCTAGGACTTCATTGGAAGACTAGATTAGGTTTTCAGGCATCTGTCCTCAGGGTCCTGTTCTGAAATACCAACTTAGGATACAACATGTGGTCCCTGAGCCACACAATAGAATATCTCCTGTCCCCAGTAGGAAACCATACCCTTCGACCTGTGCCAAACCCTCAGCATTGGAGAATCCTGCACAGCACTTTAGACACCAGACATACTCTAGTTTGTGCGTTGATCCATACCACAATCTTTCCATCTGCTGGACAGTCGAGTCCTGTTGAATGGCTCCAGGATGTCCCATACGGAAAGACTGGAGAGCAGGATTCGAAGGATGGATGCCTGTACAGCATACCTCACATTCCCATTGGCTCTTTGTGACAAGACATGTTAGAACTACTATTTCTGGGGAGAGCTAACTAGGGGGCTGAGTTGAAATGGACTCTCCTGAGGATGGGTCATAATGTGGGTTTGTGTCCATGGAGACCTTGGAATATGCTGGCAGCTCAGGGGCCTTGAAGTATTTGCCTAAACGAAGGGTGTAATATGCCTCCAATAAAAAAAGATCCCTATGTGGAGATGAGAGAGGTTCTCTTTGGTGCCTCAGAAAAGCCCCAGATGCTGGTCTTCAAACCAGTTCTCTGAGGAGAGACACCTGGAAACCAAAGCTAGGGTTCAGATTAGGGCCTAGATGCCTGTCCGTTTCAATCATCTGTCTCTGGGGACACTGTCTGAGTATCTAAGTGGAGATAGTTGCTCAGCTGGTGTCAGAGTGCCCCTATTAGTCCATGGCCAAGGCATGGCCTTGGAGACCTTATTGGATTCTCCTAATCTGTAGGGTTGTGGCCAATGAATTGGGCACAGTTTTCTTGGAGAGGACTGGCACAGTCCTTCGGTGTGTCTCCATAGGCCCTAGCCTGGAGGGTGTGTGGGTCCAGGCTGTGGGCACAGAAGTCTGAAAACACAAACTCGGCTTAGGTGCGGAGCCAAGAGTATGGCAGGATGGACCCACAGACCGTGAGATGAGATCCTCAGCTTATGCAAAAAGGGCAAATGGGAGGCAGTCGCGCAAGCTTTGTCTTTGGATGTTTTGTCCCCCATAGCCGTGGAATGTAGGGGTGCCCTCAGGGGCAATGGAAGAGTCTCCCTCTCTGAGGAGTTGGGCCAGCTTCCAAGATTTTGGGGTCATTTTGTGGGTAGGGTGGAGTCCTGTTGTCTGGCTCAGGTTTTCTTCCAGGAGAGGGACTCCAGATCACAGTCCTGGGTTCAAGCGAATGGAATACTCGAGCTCTGGTAAGGATTGGGATCATAGGGGCTTAACAAGCCCCATATGTGGGCTCTTGGTCAAGGCCCTGAGAGACCTACTTCGACATGGGGCTCACGCTGATGGTCACAATGCGAGTTTTTACCCAAGGAGGCACTCAAGTTTAGGCTTGGTCTCAGGGGCCATGAAGGTTTCTCCTACCCTGAAGGTGTGACTCCTTGCCAACAGCAAGCTTTCCAGCCATGGGGAAGGAGGAGATCTGATTTGTGCTTCAGGTACCGACGTGTGCCAGGATTTGATATAATGTCTAGGTTTAGATGTCTGAAAACCCAGGTTGGGAAGAGATGACGGCGTAAGGCCATGGCCTGTCAGATGAGCTTAGTGTGAGGCCAGCTGTTTCATTGTCTGTCGGGACGTCAGGCTGTATTGGACAGAGCATTACTGCCCAGGGTAGCCTATCCAGTTGGGGTGCAGTCGAGGCCAGAGCAGGTTGGTCCTCATTTGAGGTTTCTGGAGAGCCCCATAGAGCAACGTTTTTCTTCTGGTGGGCAGGCAGAAGATTGTGTTGTGGTTCTGGAATTCCCAGTCTGGAGGGCTTGTTTGCCAGGAGTGTGAAGAGGGAAGTCTGAAAACACAAGCTAGCATTAGGTTTGGGGCTGAGGGCACAGTAGGCCCACTCTGTAGAGGCTGAATCGAGATCTCCTGCATCAGAGGTCAGGGCGAGTATCAGATGTTGCCTCAGACTGGAGTTTGTGTCCTTTATGGCCCCTTCCTGAGGGGGCGTGGGGGCGTCATGAGGCCAGGGAGGTTTCCCAATGCTGGGAGTTGTGAGCTGCTCCAAACATCAAGGTTTCCTCTGTAGGACAGTCGAGTACTATTAGATGGTTCTAGGATGACCCCTACGGAAAGACTCGAGAGAAGGGGTCTAAGCATGGATGTCTGGAAATGCCAACTTACATTCCCACTGGCTGCTCGGGGCAAGGCAGGCTCAATCTGCGGGCTCTTGGGCGGGTTACCCAGAGGGCTGAGTTGAAATGGACTCTCCTGAGGATGAGTCATACTGTGGGTTGGTGGCCATGGAGACCTAGGAATGTGGCGGTGGCTCAGGGACTCTGCAGGTTTCTCCAACCCGAAGGGTTTGCCAAAGCTCCAACAATGAAGCTTCCCATATGGAGACGATAGGTGTTCTGTTTGGTGCCTCAGGAAAGCCCCAGATGCTGGTCTTCAAACCCAGGCCTCTGAGGAGTGACACCTGGAAACCAAAGCAAGAGTTCAGATTAGGGTCCAGGGCCCAGTCTGGTTCAATCTACTGTCTCTGCGGACATCTGTCTGTGTGTCTGCGTGGAGGTAGTTGCTCAGCTTGTGTCAGGATGCCCTTGTTTGTCCAGAGAGGCTTATAGTAGTGGGATGTCCTCGGGGGCCTTGAGGTTTCTCCTATTCTGTGGGGTTGTGGGCAATGGAATGGGCACAGTCTCCTAGGAGAGAACAGGACAGTCCTGTGGTGTGGCTCCAGAGGCCCAAGCCTGGAGGCTATGTGGTCTAGGGCTGTGGGGACAGACATCCAAAAACACAAATTCGGCTGAGGTTTGGGGCTGAGGTTATGGCAGGAGTGATCTACAGTCCGTGAGGAGAGCTCATTGTGATTAGAAAGTAGGGCGAGTGAGAGGCGGTCGTTCAGGCTTATGTCTCTGGATGTTGTATTCATGATGGTCATTTAATGTAAGCGTGGCCTCATGGGCCATCACCTCTCTGGTGATTTGTCCGGCTCCCAAGAGATTGGGGTCATTTTGTGGGAAGGGAGGAGTCCTGTTTTCTGCCTCATGTGTCTCCACAACAGAGGGATTCTAGAGCAGAGCACTGGGTACAGACAACTGGCATACCCATGCTCTGGTTAGGCCTGGGGTCCTATGGGCATGGCAAGCCCATATGCGGATTCTTGGTCCAGCCACTGAGAGACGTTACTTGAAGAATGGACTCATGCTGAGGGTCACAAGGCATGTTTGTGCCCAAGGTGGTCCTCAATATTGGGCGGGGCCTCATTGAGCTTGCAGGTTTCTCCTACACTGAACCTTGGACATGCCAACCTCAAGGTTTCTTGCCATGGGGAAGGAGGAGTTCTGATTTCTGCATCACGTTCACCTCTGGGCACTAATTGGAGATAAGGTTTAGGTTCTGAAGCCTGAAAACCGAGGTTGGGAAGAGATGATGACCTAAGCCCATGGCAGGTCTGATGTGTTCAGTTTGGGGCCAGCTTTCTAGGTGTCGTTCAGGAGGTCTGCACTCAGGCTGTGCCAGACAGGGCATTCGTGCCCAGATAGGCTGTATAATTGGGGTACAGTTGAGTGGCATGCGAAGATAATCATTTGGGGTTTCTCCGTAGCCCCATAGGGCAAACTTTTTCTTCTGGAGGGCAGGCAGAGTGTTGCATTCTGGCTCCGGAACTGCCAAACTGGAGGCCTTGGGGCCAGGAATGGGAGGATGTATGTCTGAGAACAGAAGCTTTGCTTTGGTTTCGGGGCGAGGACACGGCAGGCACACTCTGCAGAGCTGAATCGAGATTTCATGCATCTGAAGTAAGGGCGAGGTTCAGATGTTGGCTCAGGTTGGAGTTTCTGTCCATGATGGCCCCTTCATGAAGGGGGGTCATCACACCGCCATAGGTGTTTTCCCATGATGGGAGTAGTGAGATTCTCCAAACCACAAGGATTTTCTGTGGGTCAATTGAAACCTGTTGGATGGCTCCAGGACATCCCATATGGAACAATTCCAGAGCAGGGCTCTAAGGATGGATGCCTGGGCATCCCGACTCACATTCCAATTGTCTCCTAGCGACATGACATGTTTGATTTCTGGCTATGATGTAGCAACCGAGGGGGATGAGTTGAAATGCATTCTCCTGAGGATGGGTCATAATGTGGGATTGTGTCCATGGAGACCTTGGAATGGGGCAGTGGCACCAGGGCCCTGAAGGATGCTCCTAAGCAGAGGTTTTGACACAGCTCCAATAAGCATGTTTCCCATGGGGAAACAAGATTTGTTCTCATTGGTGCTTCAGTAACCCCCCATATGCTGCTATTGGAAACCAGAACTCTGAGGAGACATGCCTGGAAACCAAGGCACTGGATCTGATTAGGGCCTGGGGCCTGTCTGGTTTAATCTTCTTCTCTCGGTTCATCTGTCTATGGGATTGAGTGGAGGTAGTTCCTCAGCTGGTGTCAGATTGCCCCTATTTGTCCTGGGCAGTCTACTCTATTGGGATGGCCACTTTGACTTTGGAGGTTTCTCCTAATTTGCAAGTTTGTGACCAATGAAATCGGCAGAATTCCTTTGGGGAGGGAAGGCACAATCCTGAGGTGTGGCTCTATGGGCTCCAGCATGGAGGGTGTGTGGGTCAGAGCTGTGGGGACATAAGTCTGAAAACAGAAACTCGTCTTAGGTTTGGGGACGTAGGTATGGGAGGCC
The DNA here is from genome assembly GCF_030435805.1 of Mustela lutreola. Classification (NCBI taxonomy): domain Eukaryota; kingdom Metazoa; phylum Chordata; class Mammalia; order Carnivora; family Mustelidae; genus Mustela; species Mustela lutreola. The sequence goes on from NC_081294.1 coordinate 171,889,473, forward strand.
CGATCTACAGATCTTGAGGAGATCTACAGATATTCAGGATATGAACAAACGGTGAGTGTGAGGCACTTCTTCAGGCTTTTGTCTCTGGATTTTGTGTCACTGATGGCCGTGGAATGTTGAGGTGTCCTCATGGACCATGGACAAGACTTCCTCTCTGGGGATTTGGACGATCCCAATATTTTGGGGTCATTCTGTGGGATGGGAGGAGTCCATTCTGTTTTTTTACCTCAGGTGTGCCACTAAAGAGGGATTCCAGAGCAGAGCCCTGGGAAGGGGTGACTGGACAACCCAAACTCTGGATAAGATTGGGGGCCTAAGGGCATGGCAATCCCCATATGGGATACCTTGGTCCAGCCACTGAGAGGTCTTACTTGAGTACAGTGCGCACACTGAGGGTCACAATGCATGTTTGTGCCCAATGTAGCCATCAAGCATGGGCGGGGACTCATGGGCCATGCTTGTTTCTCCTACACTGAACTTTGGACAAGATACGAACCACAAGGTTTCTTGCCATGGGGAAGGAGGAATTCTGATTTCTGCATCACGTTCACCCCTGGGCAGTGACTGGAGATAAGTTCTAAGTTCTGAATCCTGAAAATCGAGGTTGGGATGAGATGATAACCTAAGGTCATGGCGGGTCCGATCTGCTCAGTGTGCAGTCAGCTGTCTGGGTGTTGGTCAGGAGGACTGGACTCAGGCTGTGTCAGACAGTGCATTAGGGCCCAGGTTAGACTGTATTATTTGGGTACAGTTGAGTGCCATGTAGGTTCATCCTCATTTATTGTGTCAGGGAAGCTCACTAGGGCAACATTTTTCTTCTGGTGGGCAGGCAGAGTGTAGCATTGTGGGTCCGGAATTGCCAAACTTGAGGGCGTCGGGACCAGGAGTGTGAGGACGTAAGTCTGAGATCATAAGCTAGACTTAAGTTTCAGGGAGAGGGCACGGCAGGCACCCTCTGCATATCTGAATCAAAATCCCATTCATCTGAAGTCAGGACGAGGATCAGACTTTGGCGCAGGTTGGAGTTTCTGTCCATGATGGCCCCTTCATGAAAGGGGTGGAATCTCGAGGCCATGGAGGATTTCCCACGTTTGGAGTTTTGGGATGCACAAAACTGCAAGGATTCCTTCTGTGGGAAAATTGAGACCTGTTGGATGGCTCCAGGACATCCCATATGGAATGACTCCAGAGCAGGGTTCTAAGGATGGATGCCTGAGCAGACTGCCTCTTACTCCAATTGTCTCCCTGCAACAAGACAGGTTCTATCTGATGGCTATGAAGGAGCAACCATGGGAGCTGAGTTGAAATGGACTCTCCTGAGGATGTGTCTTAATGTGTGTTTGTGTCCATGAGGACGTTGGAATGGGGTGGTGGCCCCAGGGCTCTAAAGGATTCTAACCGGAGATTTTGAGACAACTCGAAAGAGCAAGTTTTCCATGTGGAGACAAGATTTGTTCTAATTGGTGCCTCAGGAAACCCACATATGCTGGTACTGGAACCAGGCCTCTGAGGAGAGATACATGGAAACCACAGCAATGCATCCGATTAGGTCCTAGGGGCCTCTCCGGTTCAATCTTCTTCTCTGTCGACATCTGTCTATTTTATGAAATGGAGGTAGTTGCTCAGCTGGTGTCAGACTGCCCCTGTTTGTCCGGGCGGCCTACACTATAGGGATGGCCTCGGGGACTTTGGAGGTTTCTCCTAAATTGTATGATTATGGACAATGGAATGGGCAGAATTCCTGTGGAGTGGGCAGGCACAGACGTGATGTGTGGCTCCAAGGGGCCCAGCCTTGAGGGTGTGTGGGCAAGGACTGTGGGGACAGATGTCTGAAAACACAAACTCAGCTTAGGTTTGGGGACGTAGGTATGGCAGGCCCGATCTACAGACCGTGATTAGAACTTTTTGGGATATGAAGAAAGGGTGAAAGTGAGACACATGTCAGGCTTTTGACCCTGGATTTTGTGTCAACGATGGCCGTGGAATGACAGGGAGTCCTCATGGGCCATGGAAGAGTCTTTCTCTCTGTGGATTTGGCCAGATCCCAATTGTTTTGGGTCAATCTGTGGGATGGGAGGAGTCCTTTCAGTTTTGTTAACTAAGGTGTCCCACCAAAAGAGGGATTACAGAGCAGAGCCCTGGGGAGGGGCGACTGGACAACAAGAAATCTAACTAAAAATAGGGGCCTAGGGGCATAGCAAGCCCAATATGCCTTCATTGAGGACAGAACTCATGCTGAGGGTCACAATGCGAGTTTATGCCCTCGTGGTGCTCAAGCATGGGTGGGGACTCATGGTGCATGCTTGTTTCTCCTACACTGAACGTTGGTCAACATGTCAAGCACATGAATTCTTGCCACGGGGAAGTCGTCATTCTGATTTCTGCATGTCATTCACCCCTGGGCAGTGATTGGAGATAAGGTGTAGGTTGTGAAGTCTGAAAACCGAGGTTGGGAAGAGATGACGACCTAAGGCCATGTCGGGTCCGATATGCTCAGCGTGGAGCCAGCTGTCTGGGTGTTGGTCGGGAGGTCCAAGCTTGGGCTGTGTCAGACAGGGCATTAGTGCCCAGGGTAGATTGTATAATTTGGGTACAATTGAGTGCCGTGCAGGGTGATCTTTATTTGGCATGTCTGGGTAGCCCAAAGGGCAATGTTTTTCTTCTGGAGGGCAGGCAGAGTGCTGCATTGTGGCTCAGAATTGCCAAACGTGAATCTGAAGTCAGGGCGAGGTTCAAACCTAGGTTCAGGTTTGAATTTCTGTCCATTCTGGCCTCTTCATGAATGGGACAGCATCTCGAGTCCATGGAGGTTTACCCACGATGGGAGTTGTGAGATGCTCCAAACAGCAAAGATTCCTTCTGATCAACAATTGAGACCTTTTGTATCACTCCAGTACATACCATACAGAATTACACCAGAGCAGGGATCTAAGGATGGATGCATGGGCAGCCCGCCTCACATTGCAGTTGTCTCCTAGCGAATAGACAGATTTGATATGCTGGCTCTGTCGGAGCAACCGAGGGGGCTGAGTTGAAATGGACTTTCCTGAAGATGGATGCTAATGTGGGTTTGTGTCCCTGGAGACCTTGGAATGGGGCGGTGGCGCATAGGCCCTGAAGGATTCTCCTAACCGGAGGTTTGAGACATCTCCAAAGGACAAGTTTCCCATGTGGAGACGAGATTTGTTCTGATTGGTGCCTCAAGAAATAGCCATATGCTGTTATTGGAATATAGGCCTCTGAGGAGAGATGCCTGGAAACCAAAAAATGGATCCAGTTAGGGCCCAGGGGCCTGTTCATTCCAATTTACCTCTGGGGACATCTGTATATGAATCTGAGTGCAGGTGGGTGCTCAGATGGGCTCAGATTGCCTCTCTTTGTCCTGGGCAGCCAACACCATTGGGATTGCCAAGGAGACTTTGGAACTTTATACTATTTGTAGGTTTGTGGCCAATGGAATGGGCATAATTCCCTTGGAGAGGGCATGTACAGTCCTCATATTTGGCTCTAGGAGCCTGAGCCTGTAGGGTGTGTGGGCCATGGCTGTGGGTACAGTTGTCTGAAAACAAACTTGGCTTAGGTTTCTGGTCATAGGTATGGCAGGACTGATCTACATAGCGTGAGGAGAACTCTTCAGGATATGAAAAAAGGGCGAGTGTGAGGTGCTTGCTCAGGCTTTTGTTTCTGGATATTGTGTCACTGATGGCCGTGGAATGTCCGGATGACCTCATGGGCAATTGTAGAGTCTTCCTCTCTGGGGATTTGGCCCGATTCCAAGAGTTGGGGGTCATTCTGTGGGATGGGAGGAGTGCATTTTGTTTTTTTTTAAACTAAGGTGTCCCACCAAAAGAGGGATTCCAGAGCAGAGCCCTGGGGAGGGGCAATTGGACATCCAGAAATATGGTTAAAAATTGAGGCCTAGGGTCATGGCAAGCCCATTATGACGTCTAATGGTCCAGCCACTGAGAGGACTTACTAGAGGACAAGACTCACGCTGAGAGTCACAATGCATGTTTATGCCCTCGCAACACTCAAGCATGGGCGGGGCCGCGGGGTGAACGCTGGATTCTCCTACAATGAACGTTGGACAACATGCCAACCACAAGGTTTCTTGCCATGGGTAAGGAGGAATTCTGATTTCTTCATCACGTTCGCCCCTTTGCAGGGTATGGAGTTAAGGTCTAAGTTATGAAGCCTGAAAATCTTGGTTAGGAAGAGATGATGGGATAAGACCATGCTGGGTCCGATGTGCTCATTGTGCAGTCAGCTTCCTGGGTGTTGTTCGGAGGTCCGGGCTCACGCTGTGTCACACAGTGTATTAGTGCCCAAGTTAGACTATATAATTTGGGTACAGTAGAGTGCCATGTAGGTCTATCCTCATTTGGGTTGTCTGGTAAGCTCCATGAGGCAAAATTTTTCTTCTGGAGTGCAGGCAGAGTGCTGCATTGTGGGTCCGGAATTGCCAAACTTGAGGGCTTGGGGGCCAGGAGTGTGAGGATGTAAGTCTGAGAATACAAGCTAGACATAGGTTTCAGGGAGAGGACAAGCCTGGCACACTCTGCAGAGCTGAATCGAGATCTTGTGCATCTGAAGTCAGGGTGAGGATTAGACGTTGGCTCAAGTTGGAGTTCCTGTCCATGATTTCCCCTTCATAAATGGGGTGGCATCACAAAACCATCAAGGTTTTCCAACCTTGGGAGTTGTGAGATGCTCCAAAACGCAAGGATTCCTTCTGATTAACAATTGAGACCTGTTGGATCAATCCAGTACATCCCATACGGAATGAAGCCAGAGAAGGGATCTAAGGATGGATGCCTGGGCAGCCCGCCTCTCATTCCAGTTGTCTCCTAGTGAATAGGCAGGTTTGATATTCTGGCCTTGGGGGAGCAACCGAGGGGGTTGTGTTGAAATGGACTCTTCTGCGGATGGGTTCTAATGTGGGTTTGTGTCCATGGAGACCTTGGAATGAGGTGGTGGCACTGGGGCCCTGAAGGGTTCTCCTAACCAGAGGCTTTGACTCAGCTACAACATGAAAGTTTCCCATGTGTAGATGAGATTTGTTCTGATGGGTGCCTCAAGAAACAGCCATATGCTGGTATTGGAATCCAGGCCTCTGAGGGAGATGCCTGGAAACCAAAGCAATGGGTCCAATTAGAAACTAGGGCCCTCTTCATTCCCATTTACCTCTGAGGACATCTGTCTATGGGTCTGAGTGCAGGTAGGTGCTCATATGGGCTCAGATTGCCCCTGTTTGTCCTGGGCAGCCAGATTTCCTGCCATGGGGAAGGAGCACTTCTCCATTATGATTCAGGTTCCCCCACTTGAAGGGATTCCAGCAAAGGTCTGGAGACAGGTGCCTGAATACAAAGGATGGGTAGCATTGATGGAATTTGGACGTGGCCTGTCCCACATGCTAGATATGGGAACCGCTCTCTGGGTGGCTGACACTAGGTCGGATCTCAGGCTCTGTTAGAAACAGAACTAGTGGCCAGGGCAGCCTATAAATCAGGGTTCCCTTGAGGGCCGAGCAGATTGATCCTCATGTGGGGTTTCTGGGAAGTCTCACCAGGCACTTATTGCTATGGGCAAGGCACAATGTAGCATTGTGGCTGTAGAATTCCCTATCAAGAGGACTTGGGGACTAGTAGGGTGAAGATGGAATTGTAAACAAAAGTTACCGTTCAATTCAGTGCCAATCGGAAGGCAGTTCCAATGTGCAGCGGCTTATTCAAGATATCCTGTACCTGAGTAAAGGAGGAAGTCAGATATTTGCTCACACTGGAGTTTGTGTCTATGAAGACCAACAAATGGGGCAGTGGCATCAAGAGGCCATGGAGGATTTCCCACGCTGAGGCTATGGAGATGCTCCAAACAGCAAGATTTGCCTTTAATGGACAGGTGGAGTCTGGTTTGTTTGCTCCAGGGTCCCCCATGTGGAAAGATTGGGTAAGAAAGCTCTTCTGCATGGATGCCTGGAAAGCACATCTCCACTGACCATTGTAGCTGAGGAACATTGGCAGGTTCATTCTGGTGGCTCAAGGGCAAAGTACCAAGGCCTGGAGTGGACATGGAATCTCTAGCAGATGGGCCACAATGCTGGTTTGTTACCAGGGAGATCTTAGAATGTTCTGGTGGCTAAGGTGCCATGCAGGATTATCCTACCTTGAGGGTTAGGCACAAGTTGAAGGGCATGGTTTCCTTCTGGGAACAGGCGATGTTCTGTTGTGTGGCTCAGGGCACACATGTTAAATCATAAATTGGTATTCCAGAACAGGCCTCTGAGGACAGAGGCCTGAGAACCTGATCTAAGGTTCCAATAAGGTCCTAGGGGCATGAAATGTTCAATCTTCTGACTCAGGACATAGACTTAACTGTGCCTGTATGTAGGTGACCAGGTTGTTTCACCTACGCATTTGCGTCCAGAGCAGCCACGAATATTGTGGTGGGCTCAGGGTCCTTGCAGGGCTTTCCTAATCTGGAAAGTATGGGAAACTATGACAATCACAGTTTCCATGGTGATGGCAGGCAGAGTCTTGTGCTGTGGCTCCAGAGAAATCATCCTAGAGGGCATGTGAACCGTGAGAGAAGTCTGGAAACACAAATTCGGGTTTCGGTTAGTGGCAATGTGTTCACAAGGTCAATGCGTAGACCATGAGGACAGCTTGTTAGAATCTGTAATTAGGGTGACTGAAGGCGGTTTTATAGGCTTTCCTATCTGGATTGTGTGTCCAGGATGGCCTTGAAATGCAGGTGTAGTCTCATGGGTCCATGGGAGACGTTTTTTCTCTAAGCATCCTGGAAGCTCCCCTTAATTTGGTGGCATTTTCAGAGAATGGAAGAGTGCTGTGCTGTCCCAAAACAGGGATTCCAGAGACAGGCTCTGAGTCTTGGTGCCTGGAAAACTCCAGCAAGGGTTAGGATTTGGGTCTAGGGGGGTATCAGGCCTGCAATGCGGGATGCTGGTAGTGGACTGAGAGTGTTTGTTTGATAGCATGATCAGGCTGAGGGTCACAGTGCATGTTTGTGCCCAGAGCGGCCCTCAAGAGTGGGCGTGGTATCATTGGCCAAGGAACTGGCTCCCAATGTGAGTGTTGGACACACATTCCAACAACCAGGTTTCCAGCCATGTGGAAGGAGGATTTCTCTATTGTGCTTCAGGTTCCCCCATTGGCAGGGATTCCAGCAAAGGTCTGGCACAGGTGCCTGAACACCAAGAATGTGTACAGATGACGGACTTGGGCCATGGTCAGTCTCGCATGCTGGATATGGGACCCCCTCTCTGGGTGGCTGACAGAAGGCTGGGGCTCAGGCTCTGTCCGACACAGCACTAGTGGCCAGGGCAGCCTATAAATCGGGGTTCCCTTAAAGGCCAAGTAGATTGATCCTCATGTGGGGTTTTGGGCATAATCACCAGGCACTTCTTCTTTCTATGGGGATGGCAGAATGCTGCGTCGTGATTCCAGAATCCCCTATCAAGATGGCTTGGGGACCAGTCGGGTGAGGATGGACTTGTATACATATGCTCGGTTAAATTCATTGCCAAGGGGGAGGCAGTTCCAATGTGCAGCAGCTGGTTCGAGAAAACCAGCACCTGAGTAAGGGTGGATGTCAGATGTTTGCTCACACTGGAGTTTATGTATGATGACCTACAAATGGAGAGGTTGTGTCAAGAGGCCATGGAGGATTTCCCATGCTGAGGATTGTGAGTTTCTCCAAATAGCAAGGTTTCTACTTGACTGGTGGAGTCTGCTTGGTTTGCTCCAGGGTCCCACATGTGGAAAGTTTGGGTAGCATAGCACTCCCACATCGATGCCTGGACAGTACAACTCCATTGACAATTGCAGGTGAAGAACATGTCAGGTTTGTTCTGGTGGCTCTTGGGCGAGGTGCAAAGGCCTTGAGTTGACTTGGAATCTCTTACCCATGGGTCACAGTGTTGCTTTGTTACCAGGGAGATCTAGGAATGTGATGGTGGCTAAGGGGCCATGCAGGATTCTCCAACCATGAGGGTTTGGCACATGTCAAAGATCCCCGTTTCCTTCTGGGGATAGGAGATGTTCTGTTGTGTTGCTCAGGGACCACATGTTGTATCACTAGTTGGTATTCCAGAACAGGCCTCTGAGGACAGATGCGTGAAACCTAATATAGGGTTCCAATGAGGACCAAGGGGCATGTCAGGTTCATTCTTCTGACTCAGGACCATTGACTTGGGTGTCTGCCTGGATTCAGTTGATCAGGGTATTTCAGACTGTGCATTTGCTTCCAGAGCGGCCCCCAGTAGTGGGTTGGGTTCTGGGGTTTTGCAGATTTCTCTTAATCTTAAGGTTTTGGGTAACTGAGATGGTCACAGTTCTTGGGGATGGCATGTCCCGGCCTGTAGTGCAGCTCCAAAGAACCCATCCTGGAGGGCATGAGAACCTTGGTTTTGGGTTAGTAGTCTGCAAACACAAACTTGGTTTAGGGTTAGTGGCGAGGTGATCGCAGGCACAGTGCATAGACCCGGAGGGCAGCTCATCAGGAACTGTAATTAGGGTTACCTGACGGCGGTAGCACAGGCTTTTGTATCTGGATTGTGTGTCCAAGATTGCCTCGGGATGCAGGTGTGGTCTCAAGGATCCATGGAACATTTTTCCTAAGGATCCTATCGGCTCCCAATAGTTTGGTGCCCATTAGGTGAAAGGAAGAGTGCTATTTTTTTTATCTTAGGGGTGCTCCAAAACAGGGATTTCAGAGACGGCCTCTGTGACTGGACACCAAGAAACTCTACCAAGGGTTAGGATTCAGGCTGAGGGGTGTACGAGTGCTGCCATGCGGATCCTGCTGGTGCAACTGAGAGCACTTGTTTAAATGCATGCTCAGGCTGAGGGTCACAATGCCTGCTTGTGCCCAGGGTGTCCCTAATGAGTGGGCGTGGTCTCATTGGCCATGCAGCTGGCTCCCACTCTGAGGTTTAGACACCCATCCCCAGGGCCAGGATTCCTGATTTGGGGAAGGAGCAGTTCCCTATTGTGCTTCAGGTTCCCCCATTGGAAGGGATTCCAGCAAACGTCTGGGGACAGGTGCATGAATACCAAGGATGGGTAGAGAGGACAGACTTGGGCCATGGCTGCACTAACGTGTTGGATATGGGCACCAAACTCTGGGTGGCTCACACTAGGTCGGTGCTCAGGCTCACAGCACTAGTGGCCAGGGCATCCTATAAATTGGGGTACCCTTAAGGGCTCAGCAGAATGATCCTCATGTGAGGTTGCTGGGTAGATTCACCAGGCCCTTCTTTTTTCTATGGCAAAGGCAGAATGCAGCGTTGTGGCTCCATAATTCCCTATCAAGAGGGCATGGGAACCAGTCGATTGAGGATGGAATTGTAATCACATGTTACGGTTTAATTCAGTGCCAAGTGGAAGTCATTCCAATGTGCAGAGGCTTATCGAGTCATCCAACACCTGAGTAAGAGCAGATGTCAGACGTTTAATCACACTGAAGTTTGTGTCTATGATGAATGACAAATGGAGAGGTGACATCAAGTGGCCATGGAGGATTGCCCACACTGAGGCTTGTGAGATGCTCTAAATAGCAAGGTTTCTTTCCTCTGGACAGGTGGAGTCTGATTTGTTTACTCCTGGGTCCCCCATGTTGAAAGTTTGGGTAGCAAAGCTCTACCGTTCAGACCGGGAAACCATAGTTCCATTGACCATTGCAGCTGAAGAACATGGCAGGTTCGTTCTGGTGGCTCTTGGGTGAAGTAACAAGGCCTTGAGTTGACTTGGAATCTCTTGCACATGGGTTGCAGTGCTCGTGTTACCAGGGAGATATTAGAATGTGCTGGTAGCTAAGGTGCCATGCAGGAATCTCCTACCCTGGGAGATTGGCAGAGGTCCAAGAGCACGGTTTCCTTCTGGGGCCAGAAGATGTTCTGTTGTGTGGCTAATGGACCACATATTGTATCATAAGTTAGTATTCCAGAACAGCCCTCTGAGGACTGATGCCTGAAAAACAAATCTAGGGTTCCAATGAGGTCCTAGGGGCATGTCAGGTTCAATCTTCTGACTTAGAACCATTGACTTGGGTGTTTCAGAGTGCGCATTATCATCCAGAGCAGCTACAATATTGGGTTTGGGCTCAGAGGACTTGCAGATTTCTCCTAATCTGGAAGGTTTGGGCAACTGTGAAGGGCACAGTTTCCGTGGGGATAGCAGGCTGAGTCCTGTGGTGTGGCTCCAGAGACCCCATCCTGGAGGGCATGTGAGCCATGGTTTTGGGAGAGAAGTCTTCAAACACAAACTCAGGTTAGGGTTAATGGCGAGGTGATCACAGGCCCAATGCGTATACCTGGAGTGCATCTCATCAGGAACTGTATTTAGGGTGACTGGAAGGCGATATCACAGACTTTTCTATCTGGATTGTGTGTCCAGGAAGTCCCCCGAATGCAGGTGTGGTTTCATGGGTTCATGAGAGACTTTTCCTCTCTAAGGATCCATAGTTTGGTGGTTTTTGGAAGAAGGGAAGAGTGCTATTTTCCATCTTAGGGGTGCCCCAAAACAGGGATTCCAGAGAGGGGCTCTGTGTCTGGGCACTGGGATAATCCCACCAAGGGTTTGTATTTGGGTCTTAGGTCATGCCAAGCCTGCAATATGGGATGCTGGTGGTGCAACTGAGAGGGCTAGTTTGAAATCATGCTCAGGCTGAGGGTCACCATGCCTGTTTGTACTCAGGGCGGTCCTCAGGTGTGGGTGTGTTCTGATTGGCGATGCAGCTGTCTCCACTCTGAGGGTTGGAAAACCATCTCTACAGCCAGGTTTCCTGCCATGACGAAGGATCAGTTCTCTTTTGTGCTTCAGGTTCCCCCATTGGCAGGGACTCTAGCAAAGTTCTGGGGACAGATGCCTGAATACCAAGGATGGGTAGAAAGGATGGACTGGGTCCATGTCCAGTCTCACATGCTGCATATGGGCCCAGCTCTCTGGGTATCTGACATGAGGTTGGGCTCAGGCTCTGTCAGATACAGCACTAGTGGCCAGGGCAATTTATAAATTGGGGTACCATCAAGGGCCGAGCAGAATGATCCTCATGTATGATTTCTAGGCAACTCACCAGGCACTTCTTCTTTCTATGGGGAAGGCAGAATGATGCGTTGTGGCTCCAGAACTCCCTATCAAGAGGGATTGGTGACCTGTTGGGTGAAGTTGTAATTGTAATCACAAGCTGCAGTTAAATTCAGTGCAAAGCAGAAGGGAGTTCCAATGTACAGCGGCTTATTGGAGACATCCAGCACCTGAGTAAGGGCAAATGTCAGACGTTTGCTTACACTGGAGTTTGTGTCTCTGATGACTGACAAATGGAGGGGTGGCATCAAGAGGCCATGGAGGATTTTCCACGCTGAGGCTTGTGAGATGCTCAAAATAGCAAGATTTCCTTCTACTGGACAGGAGGATTCTGGTTTGTTTGTTCCGGTGTCCCCCATATGGAAAGCTTGGGTGCAGAGCTCTCCTGCATGTATGCCGGGAAAGCACAGCTCCATTGACTATTGCAGCTGAAGATCATGGCAGGTTCGTTCTGGTGTTTCTTGGGCGAAGAAACAAGGCTTTCAGTTGACTTGGAATCTCTTACACATCGGTCACAGTGCTGGTGTTACCAGGGAGATATTAGAATATGCTGGTGGCTAAGGTGCCGTGCAGGATTCTCCAACCCTGAGGGTTTGACACAGGTCCAAGAAAATGGTTTCCTTCTGGAGACAGGTGTTGTTCTGTTGTGTGGCTCAGGGACCACATGTGCTATCATATGTTGGTTTTGCAAAACAGTCCTTTGAGGAGAGATGCCTGAAAATCTAATTTACGTTTCCAATGAGGTCCTAGGGGCATGTAAGGTTCAATCTTCTGACTCAGGATCATTGACTTGTTTGTCTGCCTGGATGTAGGTGATCAGGGTTTTCATACTGTGCATTTGCATCCAGAGCAGCATCCAATAGTGGGTTGGGCTCAGGGGCCTTGCAGGTTTCTCCTAATCTGGTGGGTTTGTGCAACTGTGATAGGCACAGTTTCCTTGGGGATGGCAGGCACAGTCTTGTGGTGTGGCACAGAGACCTCATCCTTGAGGGCATGTGAGCATGGTTTTGGGAGAGAAGTCTGCAAACACAAACTCGGGTTAAGGTTAAGGCGATGTGATACAGGTCCAATGCGTAGACCTGTAGGGCAGCTCTTAAGGAACTGTAATTAGTGGATCTCGAAGGCGGAATAACAGGCATTTTTATCTGGATTGTGTGTCCAGGATGGCCTCGGAACGCAGGTGTGGTCTCATGGGTCCAAGGGAGATTTGTCCTTTCTAAGCATCTTGGCAGCTACCAATAGTTACGTGGTTTTGGGGGGAAGGGAAGGTGATGTTTTCCATCTTAGGAGGACCCAAATCAGGGTTTCCAGAGATGGGCTCTGGGTCTAAGTGCTTGGAAAAGACCAACAAGGGTTAGGATTGAGCCTAGGGCCGTCCCAGGCCTGCAATGCAGGATCCTCGTGGTGCAACAGAGAGGGATTGTTTGAAAGCTTGCTCAGGCTGAGGGTCACAATGCCTGTTTGTACCCAGGGAAGCCCTGAGGAGTGGGTCTGTTCACATTATCGATGCAAATATCTCCACTCTGAGGGTTGGACAACCATCCCAACAGCCATGTTTCCTGCCAAGGGGAAGGATCAGTTCTCTATTGTGCTTCAGGTTCCCCCATTGGCAGGGATTCCAAAAAACGTCTGGGGACAGATGCCAGAATAACAAGGATAGATAGAGAGGATGGACTTGGGCCATGGCCTGTCTCACATTCTGCATATGGGCCCCACTCTCCAGGAGGTTGAATCGAGGATGGGGCTCAGGCTCTGTCAGACACAGCACTAGTGGCCAGGGCATCCTATAAATCGGGGTACCCTTGAGGGCGAAACAGATTGATCCTCATGTAGGGTTTTTGGCCAGACTCACCAGGCACTTCTTCTTTCTATGGGGAAAGCAGAATGCTGCATTGTGGCTCCAGAATTCCCTCTCAAGAGGGCATGGGGACCAGTCGGGTGAGCATGAAATTTTAAACACAAGCTACAGTTAAATTCAGTGCCAAGCATAAGACAGTTCCAAAGTGCAGTGACTTATTGAGACATCCAGCAACTGAGTAAGGGCAGATGTCAGACTTTTGCTCACACTGGAGTTTGTGTCTATGCTGACCGACAAATGGAGAGGTGGCATTAAGAGGCGATGGAGGACTTCCCACGCTGAGGCTTGCGAGATGCTCCAAACAGCAAGTTTTCCTTCTACTGGACAGGTGGAGTCTGGTTTGTTTGCTCCACGTTCACCCAATTGGAAAGATTGGGAAGCAGAGCTCTCCCGCATGTATGCTGGGAAAGTACAGCTCCTTTGACCTTTGCAGCTGAAGAATATGGCAGTTTCATTCTGGTGGCTCTTGGGGAAAACACCAAGGCCTTGAGTTGACTTGGAATCTCTTGCAAATGGCTCACAGTTCTGGTTTGATATGTGAAAGATATTAGAATGTGCTGGTGGCTAAGGTGCCATGCAGGATTCTCCTACCCTGAGGGATTAAAACAGGCCGAAGAGCACAGTTTCCTTCTGAGGACAGGAGATGTTCTGTTATGTGGCTTAGGGGCCACGTGTTGTATCATAAGTTAGTACGCCAGAACAGGCCTCTGAGGACAGATGCCTGAAAACCTAGTCTACGGTACAATGAGGTCTTAGTGTCATGTCACATTCAATCTTCTGACTCAAAACCATTGACATGGGTGTCTGCCTAGATGTACGTGATCAAGATGTTTCAGACTGTGCATTTGCATCCAGAGTATCCACCAGTATTGGGGTAGGCTCAGGGCCTTGCTGGTTTCTCCTAATCTGGAAGGTTTGGGCAACTGTGACGGGCACAGTCTCCTTGGGGATGGTAGGCACAGTCCTGTTGTGTGACTCCAGAGACCCCATCCTGGAGGGCATGAGAGCCATTGTTTGGGGAGAGAGGTCTGCAAACACAAATTCAGGTTAGGGTTAGTGGCAAGATGATCGCAGGCCTAATGCATAGACCTGGAGTGTAGCTCGTCTGAACTGTAATTAGCGTGACTTGAAGGCTGTAGCACAGGCTTTTCTCTCTGGATTGTGTGTCCAGGATGGCCTTAGAATGCAGGTGTGTTCTCATGGGTCCATGGGAGACTTTTCTTCTCTATGGATCCTGGTGGCTCCCTAAAGTTTGGTGGTTTTTTCGGGGAAGGGAAGAGTGCTGTTTTCCATCTTAGGGGTGGCCAAAAAGAGGGATTCCAGAGACGGGCTCTGGGGCTGGGAACCTAGAAAATCCCACCAAGTTTAAGATTAGTGCCTACAAGCGTACCAGATTGCAATGCGGGATCATGGTGGTGTAACTCAGAGAGATTGTTTGAAAGCATGCCCAGGCTGAGTGTCACAAGGTCTGTTCGTGCCCAGGGCGGCCCTCAGGAGTGGGCATGGTCTCATTGGTCTTGTAACTGGCTCCCTATTTGGGGGTAGGACACCCATCCCAACAGCTATTTTCCTCCCATGAGGAAGGACGAGTTCTCTGTTGTGCTTCAGGTTCTCCCATTACCAGGGATTACAGCAATGGTCTAGGGACAGGTGCCTGAATACCAAGGATGGGTAGAGATGACGTACCTGGGCCATGGCAATCCCAAATGCTACATATGGGGCCCACTCTCTGGTGACTTACTCTAGGTCGGGGCTCAGGCTCTGTCATACACAGCACTTGTGGCCTGGGCAACATATAAATCGGAGTTCCCTCGAGGGCCAAGAAGATTGATCCTCCTGTGGGGTTTCTGAACAGACTCACCAGGCACTTCTTTCTATAGGGAAGACAGAATGCTAAATTGTGTCTCCAGAATTCCCTATCAAGAGGGCTTGAGGACCAATTGGGTAAGGATGGAATTGTAAACACAAGCTACGGTTCAATTCAGTGCCAAGCAGAAGGCAGTTCCTATGTGCAGTGGCTTATTTGAGATATCCAGCAACTGAGTAAGGGCGAATGTCAGATATTTTCTCACACTGAAGTTTGTGTCTATGATGACTGACAAATGGAGAGGTGGCGTCAAGAGGCCATGGAGGGGTTTTCACGTTGAGGCTTTTGTGCTGCTCCAAACAGCAAGGTTTCATTCTACTGGACAGGTGGAGTCTGCATTACTTGCTCCAGGTTCCCCCATGTGGAAAGGTTGGGTAGTAGAGCTCTACCACATGGATGCCTGGAAAGCTCAACTCCATTGACCATTGCAGCTGAGGAACATGGCAGGTTCGTTCTGGTGTCTCTGGAGCAAAGTACAAGTCCTTGAAATGACATGGAATCTCTAGCTGATGGGCCACAATGCTGCTCTGTTACCAGGAAGATCTTAGAATGTGCTGGTGGGTAAGGTGCTGTGCAGGATTCTACTACCCTTGGCTTTGGCAAAGATGGAAGGGCACGGTTTCCTTCTGGGGACAGTAGATGTTCTGTTGTGTGGCCCAGGGACCATATGTTGTATTATAAGTTCACATTCCAGAACAGGCCTCTGAGGACAGATTTCTGAAAACCAAATCTAGGGTTCCAATGACGTCCTAGGGGCATGTTAGGTTTACTATTCTGACTCAGGATCATTGATTTGGCTGTCTGCCTGGATGTAGGTGTAGGCTCAGGGGCCTGGCAGGTGTTTCTAGAAGGTTTGGGCTACTGTGACAGGGATGGAAGGGACAGTCCTGAGGTGTGGATCCAGAGACCCCATCATGGAGGGGTGTGCCATGTGTGCCATAATTTTGGGAGAGAAGTCTGAAAACACAAATTCGGATTAGGGTTAGTGGCAATATGATTGCAGGCCCAGTGCATAGACCTGGAGGGCAACTCGTCTGGAACTGTAATTAGGGTGACTGGAAGGTGGTTGGAACTGTAATTAAGGTGACTGGAAGGCGGTAGCACAGGCTTTTCTCTCAGGATTGTGTGTCCAGAATGGCCTCGGATTGCAGGTGTTTTCTCATGGGTCCATGGGAGACTTTTCCTCTCTATGGATCCTGGTGGCTCCCCATAGTTTGGTGGCTTTTGGGGGGAAGGAAAAAGTGCTGTTTTACAGCTTAGGGGTGCCCAAAAACAGGGATTCCAGAGACGGGCTCAGCAGCTGGGAACCTGGAAAATCCCACAAAGTTTTAGGATTTATGCCTAGATGAGTACAAGCCCTGCAATGCAGGATCATGGTTGTGCAACTGAGAGGGATTGTTTGAAAGCATGCTCAGGCTGAGGGTTACAATGCCTGTTTGTGCCCAGGGCAGACCTCAGGAGTGCTTGTGGTCTCATTGGTTTTGTAACAGGCTCCCCCTTTGAGGGTTGGACACCCATCCCAACAGTCAGGTTTATTGTCATCTGGAAAGAGGAGTTACCTATTGTGTTTCAGGTTTCCCCTTGGCAGGGATTCCAGCAAATGTGTGGAGACAGGTGCCTTAATAGCAAGGATGGGTAGAGATGACGTACTTGGGCCATGACCATCCCAAATGTTAGATACGGGTCCTGCTCTCTGGTTGCTGAAACTCGGTCAGGGCTCAGGCTCTGTTGGAAACCTCAAGGTTTCCTTCTACTAGACAGGTCAAGTCTGTTTTTTTGTTTGTTTGTTTTTGTTTTTTTTTGTTTGTTTGTTTGTTTGCTCTAGGTTCCCCCATGAGAAAGTTTGTGAAGCAGAGCTATCTGGCATGGATGCCTGGAAAGCACACCTCCACTGACCATATCAGCTGAGGTACATGGAAGGTTTGTTCCGGTGGCTCTGGGGCGAAGGATCAAGGCCTTGAGTTGACATGGAATCTCTTGCAGGTGGGTCAAAATGCTGGTTTGTTACCAGGAAATCTTAGAATGTGCTGGTTTGCTAAGGTGCCATGCAGGATTCTCCTACCCTGTGGGTTTGGCACAGGTTGAAGACCAGGGTATCCTTCTGGGGACAGGAGATGTTCTGTCGTGTGGCTCAGGGAACACATGATGTGTCATAAATTGGTATTCCAGAACAGGCCCCTTGAGGACAGATGCCTGAAAACCTAATGGGGTTCCATTGAAGGCCTAGACGCATTTCATTTTCAATCTTCTAACTCACGATCATTGGCTTGAATGTCTCCCTGGATGTAGGTGATCAGGGTGTTTCAGGCTGCACATTTGCATCCAGAGTGGCCGACAGTATTGGGGGTGTCTCAGATGCCTACAGGTTTCTCCTAATATGGAAGGTTTGGGCAAATGTGATATGCACAGTCTCCTTGGGGATGGCAGCCAGAGTTCTGTGGTGTGGCTCCAGAGATCCCATTCTGGTGGGCATGTGAGCCATGGTTTTGGGAGAGAAGTCTGGAAACACAAATTTGGGTTAGGGTTATTGGTGATGTGATTGCAGGCCCAAGGCATAGACCGGGAGGGCAGCTAGTCAGGAACTTTGATTAGGGTGTCTGGAAGGCAGTAACACAGGCTTTTCTCTCTGGATTGTATGTCCCGGATGGCCTCAGAATGCAGGTGTGGTCTCGGGTCCATGGGAGATTTTCTTTTCTCTAAGGATCCTACTGGTGCTCCATAGTTTGGTGGCTTTCTCGGGAAAGGGAAGAGTGCCGATTTCCTTTTTAGGGGTGCCCCAAAACAAGGATTCCAGAGACGGGCTTTGGATCTGGGAACCTGGAAATTCCCACCAAGTGTTAGCATTTGGTCTTAGGGGTGTACCAGGCCTATAATGTGGGATCCTGGAGGTGCAACTGAGAGCGTTTGTATGAAAGCATGTTCAGGTTGAGCTCAGAATGCCTGCTTGTTCCCAGAGCGGAACTCATGAGTGGGCGTGGTCTCATTGGCCATACAACTGGCTCCCACTCTGAGGGTTGGACACCAATCCCAACAGCCAGGCTTCCTGCCATGGTAAAGGAGGAGTTCCCTACAGTGCTTCAGGTTCTCCCATTGGCAGGAATTCCAGCAAAGGTCTGGGCAGAAATGCCTGAATACCACGAATGTGTAGAGATGACGGTCCTGGGCCATGCAGGGTCTCACATGCTGGTAATGGACCACACTATTTGGGTGGCTGACACATGGTTGGGGCTCTGGCTCTGTCAGACACAGCACTAGTGGTCAGGGCAGCCTAAATCGGGGTTCCCTCGCGGGCCGAGCAGATTGATCCTCATGTGGAGTTTCTGTGCAGACTCATCAGGCCCTTTTTCTTTCTGTGGGGAAGGCAGAATGCTTTTTGTGGCTCCAGAATTCCCCTTAAAGAGTGCATGGGGACCAGTAGGGTGAGGATGGAATTGTAAACCCAAGCTACGGTTCAATTCAGTGCCAAGCGAAAGGCTGTTCCAGTGTGCAGTGGTTGATTGAAATATCCATCATCTGAGTTAGGGTGGATGTCAAATGTTGTTCAAGATGGAGTTTGTGTGTATGATGACTGAAAAATGGAGTAGTGGCGTCTAGAGGCCATGGAGGATTTCACACGCTGGGCCTTGCAAGATGCTCCAAACAGCAAGGTTTCCTTCTACAGGAGAGGGGGGTCTGGTTTGTTTACTCCAAGGTCCCCCATGTGGAAAGTTTGTGTAGCAGGTCACTTTCATATGGATGCTTGGAAAGCACAACTCCATTGACCATTGCAGCTGAGGACCATGGCAGATTCGTTCTGGTTGCTCTGGGACGAAGTACCAAGGCCTGGAGTTTACATGGAGTCTCATGAAGATGTGTCACAATGCTGGTTTGTTACCAGGGAGATCTTAGAAGGTGCTGGTGGCTAAGGGGCCATGTAGGATTCATCTACCATGAAGGTTTGACACCAGTCCAAGAACACGGTTTCCTTCTGGGGACAGGTTTATTGGCAAGGTGTTCGTAGGCGCAATGCATAGACCTGGAGGGTAGCTCGTCGGGAACTGTAAATTGCATGCCTTGAAAGTGGTAGCACAGGCTTTTTTATCTGGGTTGTGTATCCATTATGGACTAAGAATGCAGGTGTGGTCTCTTGGGTCAATGGGTGATTTTTCCTCTCAAGTATCCTGGCGGCTCCCTATAGTTTGGTGGCTTTCTCAGAGAAGGGAAGTGTGCTGTTTTCCATATTAAGGGTGTGCCGTAACAGGGATTGCAGAGAGGTGCTCTGGCTCTGGGAACCTGGAAATACCCACCAAGGGTTATGATTTGGGCATAGGGGCTTACCAGGCCTCCAATGCAGAACTGAGAGCGTTTCTTTGAAAGCTTGCTTAGGCAGAGTGTCACAATGCCTGATGTGCCTAGGGCGGCCCTCAGGAGTGGGCGTGGTCTCATTGGCCATGCAGTAGGCTACCATTCTGAGTGTTGGATACCCTTCCCAACTTCCAGGAATCCTGCCATGGGGAATGAGGATTTCTGTATTGTGATTCAGGTTCCCTCATTGGTAGGGATTCCAGGAAAGCTATGGGGACAGATGTCTCAATACCAAGGATGGGTAGAGATGACCGCCCTGGTCCTTGGCCTGTCTCACATGCTGGATATGGGCCCCACCCTCTGGGTGGCTGACATGAGGTCGGGGCTCAGTCTCTGTCAGAAACAGCACTAGTGGCCAGGGCTGCCTATAAATTGGGGCTCCTTTGAGGGCCAAGTAGATTGATTCTCAGGTGGGCTTTCTGCGCAGACTCACCAGGCCCTTCTTTCTATGGGGAAGGCAGAATGCTGCATTGTGGCTCTAGAATTCCCTATCAAGAGGGCTTACAGAACACTAGGGTGAGGATGGAATTGTAAACCCAAGCTACTTTTAAATTTAGTGCCAAGCAAAAGACAATTCCAGTGTGTAGTGGCTGATTCGAATATGCAGCACTTGAGTACATGCAGATGTCCGTTGTTTGCTCACGCTGGTGTTTGTGTCTATGATGACCCACAAATGGAGGGGTGGCCTCATGATACAATGGAGGATTACCCACACTCGGATTTGTGAGACACTCAATACAGCAAGGTTTCCTTTTACTGTACAGGGGAGTCTGGTTGGTTTCCTCCAGGGTTCCCCATGTGGAAAGTTGGTATCAGAGCACTCCTTCTGGATGCCTGGAAAGTACACCTACATTGACCATGGCAGCAGAGGAACATGGCAGTTTCATTCTGGTGGCTCTGGTGCGAAGTACCAAGGCCTTGAGGTGTCATGGAGTCTCATAAAGATGGGTCACAAAGCTGGTTTGTTATCAGGGAGACATTATAATATGCTGCCTGCAGAGGGTCGTGCAGGATTCATCTACCCAGAGTGTTTGACACAGGCCCAAGAGCATGGCTGCCTTTTGGGGACAGGAGATGTTCTGTTGTGTGGCTCATGGACCATGTTGTATCATAAGTTGATATTCCAGCACAGGCCTCTGAGTACAGATACCTGAAACCATTGACTTGGCTATCAGCCTGGATGTAGGTGATAGGGTGTGTCAGACTGCACATTTGTGTCCAGAGTGGCCTCCAGTATTGGGGTGGGCTCAGGGGCCTTGCAGGTTTCTCCTAATCTAGAGGGTTTAGGCAATAGTGACAGGTAAATTTTCCTTGGGAAAGACAGGCACACTCCCGTGGTGTGGCTCCAGATACCACAACCTGTAGGGCATGTGAGCCATGGTTTTGGGAGGGAAGTCTGCAAACACAAACTCGGGTTAGGGATAGTGGCAAGGTGATCACAGGCGCAATGCATAGACATGGATGGCAGCTCTTCAGGAACTGTTAATCGGGTGACTCAAAGGTGGTAGCACAGTCTTTTGTATCCAGATTGTGTGTACAGGATGACCTCAGAATGCAGGTGTGGTCTCATGGGTCCATGGGAGATTTTCCTCTCTAAATATCCTGGTGGCTCCCAATAGTTGGTGGCATTCTCGGGGAAGGGAAGAGTGCTGTTTTCTATATTTGGGGTGCCCCAAAATAGGGATTCCAAAGATGAGTTCTGGGACTGATCCCCTGGAAAATCCCACCAAGTGTTAGGATTTGGGCCTAGGCAATTACCAGGATTGCATGCAGGATCGTGGAGGTGTAACTGAGAGGGCTTGTTTGAAAGCATGCTCAGACTGAGGGTCGCAATGCCTGCTTGTGCCCAGGGTGGCCCTCATGAGTGGGCGTGGTCTTATTGGCCATGCAGCTGGCTCCCACTTTGAGGGTTGGACACCCATCCCAACAGACAGGATTCCTGCCATGGGGAAAGAGGAGTTCTCTATTGTGCTTCAGGTTCCCCCATTAACAGGGATTCCAGCAAAGGTCTGGGGACAGATGCCTGAATACCAAGGATGGGTAGAGATGATGGACCTGGGTCATGGCTGGTCTCACATGGTGGATATGGGCCCCAATCTCTGGGTGGCTGACACTAGGTCTTGGCTCAGGCTCTGTCAGACACAGCACTATTGCCCAGGGCAGCCTATAAATCAGGGTTCCCTCGAGCACCGAGCAGATTAATCCTCATGTGAGCTTTCTGGGCAGACTCACCAGGCCCTTCTTGTTTCTATGGGGAAGGCAGAATGCTGCATTTGGCTCCAGAATTCCCTATCTAGAGGGCTGGTGGACAAGGAAGCTGAGGATGTAATTGTAAACTCAAGCTATGATTAAATTCAGAGTGAAGCAAAAGGCACTTCCAGTGTGCAGTGGTTGAATTGAATATCCAGCAACTGAGTAAGGGTGGATGTCAGATATTTGCCCATGCTGGAGTTTGTGTCTATGATGACAGCGAAATTGAGGGGTGGTGTCAAGAGGCCAATGGAGGATTTCCCAAGCTAGGGATTGTGACATGCTCCAAACAGTGTCCTTCTAACAGACAGGAGGAGTTTGGTTTGTTTGCTCCAGGGTCCCACATGTGGAAAGTTTGGATAGCATAGCTCTCCCACATGGATGCCTAGAAAGCACACCTCCTTGACCATTGCAGCTGAGGAACATGGCAGGTTCTTTTTGGTGGTTCTGGGGCAAAGTATCAAGACCCTGAGTTGACATGGAGTCTCATGAAGATGTGTCACAATGCTGGTTTGTTACCAGGGAGATCATATAATATGCTGATTGCTAAGGGGCCATTCAGGATTCATCTACCCTGAGGGTTTGACACAGGTCCATGAGCACGGCTTCCTGCTGGGGCCTGGAGATGTTCTGTTCTGTGGCTCAGGGACCACATGTTGCATCATAAATTGGTATTCCAGAAAAGGCCTCTGAGGATGGATACCTGAAAACCTAATCCAATGCTCCAATGAAGTCCTCTGGGCATGTCAGGTTTAATCTTCTGACTCAGGACGATTGACTTGGGTGTCATCCTGGATGGAAGTGATCAGGTTGTTTCAGACTGTGCATTTGAGTCCAGTGCGGCCTCCAATATTGCACTGGGCTCAGGGGCCTTGTAGGTTTCTCCTAATCTAGAGGTTTTGGGCAACAGTGACAGGCACAGTTTCCATGAGTATGGCAGGCACAGTCCTTTGTTGTGGCTCCAGATACCACAACCATGAAGTCACGTGAAGCATGGTTTTGGGAGGGAATTCTGCTAACACAAACTCGGATTAGGGATAGTGGCAATGTATCCGCAGGCCCAATGCATAAACCTGGAGGGCAGAATGTCAGGAACTGTTAATCAGGTGACTCGAAGCCAGTAGCACAGGCTCTTGTATCTGGATTGTGCATCCACGATGGCCTCGGAATGCAGGTGTGGACACATGGGACCACGGGAGATTTTTCCTCTCAATGATCCTGGGGCTCCCGATAGTTTTGTGGCTTTCTCAGGGAAGAGAAGAGTGCTGTTTTCCTTATTAGGGGTGCCCTAAAACAGGGATTCCAGTGACGGGCTCTGGGTATGGGCACATGGAAAATCCCACCAAGGGTTAGGATTTGGGCCTAGGGGAGTACCAGGCTTGCAATGCGGGATCCTGGAGGTGCAACTGAGAGCATTTATTTGAAATCATGCTAAGGCGGAGGGTCATAATACCTGCTTGTGCTAAGGGCGGCCCTCATGAGTGGGATGGTCTCCTTGGCCATGCAACTGGATGCCACTCTGAGGTTTGGACGCCCACCTTAACATCCAGGATTCCTGCCATGAGAAGGAGGAGTTCTCTATTGTGCTTCAGGTTACCCTTTAGCTGGAATTCGAGCAAATGTCTGGAGACAGATGCCTGAATACCAAGAAGGGTAGTGATGATGGCCCTGGGCCATGGCCAATCTCACATTCTGGATATGCGACCCACCCGCTGGGTGGCTGACACCCAGCGGGAATCAGGCTCGGTCAGACACCACACTAGTGGCTAGGTCAGCCTATCAATTGGGGTTCCCTCGAGGTCGAGTAGACTGATCCTATTTGGAGTTTCTGGGCAGACTCACAAGGCCCTTCTTCTTTCTATGGGGAAGGCAGAATGCTGTGTTGTGGCTCCAGAATGCACTATCAAGAGGACTTGTGGACCAGGAGGGTGAGGATGGAATTGTAAACACTAGCTATGGTTAAATTCAGTGCCAAGTGAAAGGCATTTCCAGTGTGCAGTGGCTGATTGGAATATCCAGCACCTGAGTAAGGGTGGAGGTCAGATTTTGCTCACGCTGGAGTTTATGTCTATGATGACCAATAAATGGAGGGGTGGTGTCAAGAGGCCATGGAGGATTTCACATGGTGGAGCTTGTGAGATGCTCCACACAGCAAAGTTACCTTCTACCAGACAGGGGAGTCTGTTTGTTTGCTCCAGGGTTCCCCATGTATAAAGTTTGGGTATCAGAGCACTCTCCAATGGATGCCTGGAAAGCACACATCTATTTACCATTGCAGCTGAGGAACATGGCAGGTTCGTCTTGTCACTCTGAGTAAAAGTACCAGTTCTTTGAGTTGACATGAGTCTCATGATGATGGGTCAAAATGCTGGTTTGTTAACAGGATGATCTTAGAATATGCTGATGGCTAAGGGCCTGTGCAAAATTCATATACCCTGAGGGTTTGACTCAGGTCCAAGAGCACGACTTCAGTCTGGGGCAGGAAATGTTCAGTTGTGGGGCTCAGGGACCACATGTTGTATCATAAGTTGGTATTCAAGAACAGGCCTCTAAGGACAGAAGCCTAAAAACCTAATCGACAGTTCCAAATAAGTCTTAGGGGCATGTCAGTTTCAATCTTCTGACTCAGGGCCATTGACTTGGATGTCAGCCTGAATGAAGGTGATCAGGGTGTTTTGACTGCGCATATGCATTCAAAGCAGCCTCCATATGGGTGGGCTCAGGGGCTTTACAGGTTTCTCCTAATCTGGAGGGTTTGGGCAACTGTGACAGGCACAGTTTCCTTGGAGATAGCAGGCACAGTCCTGTGGTGTGGCTCTAGAGGCCCCATCCTGGAGGACATGTGAACCATGGTTTTGGTTCATGCAGACAAACACAAACTCGGGTTAAGGTTAGCGAGGTCATCGCAGGCCCAATGCATAGACCTGAGGGCATCTCATCAGGAACTGTAAATAAGGTGACTCGAAGGCGGTAGCACAGACTATTGTATCTGGATTTTTTTTCCATGATGGGCTCGGAATGCAGGTGTGGTCTCATGGGTTAATGGGAAATTTTTCCTCTCAAAGTTGCTGACTGCTCCCAATAGTTTGGTGTCTTTCTCGGGGAAGGGAAGAGTGCTGTATTCCAACTTAGGGGTGCCCCAAAACAGGGATTCCAGAGACAGGCTCTGGGTCTGGGTGCCTGGAAAATCCCACAAGCACCTTCCTGATGGCAGGAAACCAGGCTGTTTGGATGGGTGTCCAACCCTCAGAGTGGGAACCAGCTGTATGGCCCATTAGACCACGGTCACTCATGGGAGCCACCCTGGGCAAAAACAGGCATTGTGACCCTAAGCCTGAGCATGCTTTCAAGCAAGCCCTCTCATTTGCACCACCAGCATCCCACATTACAGATCTATTACACCCCTAGGCCAAAATCTTAACCCTTGGTGGGATTTTCCAGGCGCCCAGACCCAGAGTCTGTCTCTGTAATCCCTATTTTGGGGAAACCCTAAGATGGAAAACAGCACTCTTTCATTCCCCAAAAATGCCACCAAACTATTGGGTGCCACTAGGATCCTTAGAGAGGAAAAATCCCCCATGTACCCATGAGATAACACATGCATTCCGAGGTCATACAAGACACACAATCCAGATATAAAAGCCTGTGCTACCACCTTCGAGTCACCCCATTTACAGTTTCTGACAAGCTGCCCATTAGGTCTAGGCATTGGGCCTGTGATCGCCTCGACACTCACCGTAGCCCAAGTCTGTCTTCGGATACTTCTCTCCCAAACCATGGCTCACATGACCCCGGGATCTGGTCTTTGGAGCCACACCACAGGACTGTGCCTGACATCCCTAAGGATACTTTGCCCATCACAGTTGCCCAAACCCTCCAGATTAAGAGAAACCTGCAAGGCCCCTAAGCCCATCCCAATATTGGAAGCCGCTTTG
Source organism: Mustela lutreola (assembly GCF_030435805.1). Lineage (NCBI taxonomy): Eukaryota > Metazoa > Chordata > Mammalia > Carnivora > Mustelidae > Mustela > Mustela lutreola. The sequence goes on from NC_081294.1 coordinate 171,914,829, forward strand.
GACGCAAATGCATAGTCTGAAACACCCTGATCTCTTACATCCAGGCAGATTCCCAAGTCAATGATCTTGGGTTACAATATTGAAACTGACACGCCCCTAGGACCTCTTTGGAACTCTCCATTCGTTTTTCAGGCATCTGTTCTCAGAGGTCTGTTCGTGAATACCAGCTTATGATACAACATGTCGACCCTGAGCCACACAACAGAACAAATTCTGTCTCCAGAAGGAAACTGTGCTCTAGGACTTGTGTCAAAGGCTCAGGGTAGAAGAATCTTGCAAGGCCCCTTTGTCACCAGCACATTCTAAGATCTCCATGTTAACAATCCAGCATTGTAACCCATGTGCAAGACATTCCATGTCAACTCAAGGCCTTGGTCCTTCGCCGTAGAGCCACCAGAATGAACCTGCCATGTTCCTCGGCGGCAATGGTCAATGGAGATGTACTTTCCAGGAATCCACATGGGAGAGCTCTGCTACCCAAACTTTCCACAAGGGGGATCCTGGAGCAAACACACCAGACTCTACCTGTCCAGTAGAAGGAAACCTTGCCATTTGGAGCATCTCACAAGTCCCAGGGTGGGTAATCTTCCATAGCCTCTGGACATGACCCCTCCATTTGTCGGTCAACATAGAAACAAATTCGAGTGTGAACAAACATCTAACATCTGCCCGTACTCACATGCTGGATATCTCAAAAAAGATGCAGCACATTGGAACTGCCTTCCGCCTGGCACTGTATTTAACCGAAGCTGGTGTTTACAATTGCATCCTAACCTGCTGTTCCCCAAGACCTCTTGACAGGGAATTCTGGAGTCACAACACAGCATTCTGCTTCCCCAAAGAAGAATTGCCTGGTTAATCTGCCCAACAACCCAACGTGAGGATCAATCTGCTCCTCCCTTGAGGGAACACCAATTTATAGACTGCCCTGGCCACTAGTGCTGTGTCTGACAGAGCCAGAGCACCGACCTCATGTCAGCCTTCTAGAGAGTGGGGCCCATATCTTGCATGTGAGACCGGCCATGGACCAAGTCTGTCATCTCTACCCATCATTGGTATTCAGGCATCTGTACCCAGACCTTTCTGGAATCCCTGCCAGTGGGGGAACCTGAAGTACAATAGAGAACTCCTCCTTCCCCATGGCAGGAAACTTGGCTATTGGGATGTGTGTCCAACACTCAGAGTGGAAGCCTTCTGTATGGCCAAGAAGACCACGCCCACTTCTGAGGGCTGTCCTGGGCAAAACAGGCATTGTGACCCTCAGCCTGAGCATGCTTTCAAACAAGCCCTCTCAGTTGCACTAACAGGATACTTCAATGAAGGCCTGGTATTCCCCTAAGCACAAATCCTATCCCTGTGTGGGAATTTCCAGGCCCCCAGACCCAGAGCCTGTCTCTGGAATCCCTTTTTTGGTACACCCCTAAGATGGAAAACAGCACTCTTCCATTCCCTGAAAAAGCCACCAAACTATAAGGAGCCAGCAGATTACTTAGAGAGGAAAAATCTCCCATGGTACCATGAGACCACACCTGCATTCACAGGCCATCCTGGACACACAATCCACATAGAAAAGCCTGTGCTACCACCTAGAGTCACCCTAATTACAATTCCTGATGATCTGCCCTTCAGGTCTATCCACTGGGCTTGTGATCACATAGCCACTAACCCTAACCCAAGTTTGTGTTTGCAGACTTACCTCTTAAAACTATGGCTCACATGCCCTCCGGGATCTGGTCTCTGGATCCACACCACAGGACTGTGCCTGCCATCCCCAAGGAAACTTTGGCCATCACAGCTGCCAAAACCCTCCAATTAGGAGAAAACTACAAGTCCCCTGAGTCCACCCCAATATTGGAGGACATTGTGGATGAAAATGCAGAGTCTGAAACACACCCTGATTCCCTACATCCAGGCAGATACCCAAGTCAATGTTCCCGAGTATGAAGTTTGAACCTGACACACCCCTAGCACCTCACTGGAACTCCAGTTAGGTTTTCAGGCATCTGTACTCAGAGGCCATTTCTGTAATACCAAATTATGATACAACATGTGGTCCCTGAGCCATACAACAGATAAACTCCTATCCCCAGAAGGAAACTGTGCTCTCGGACCTGTGTCAATCCCTCAGGGTAGCATTATCCTGCATGACCCCGTAGCCACCAGCACTTTCTAAGATCTCCATGGTAACAAACCAGCATTGTGTCCCATCTGCAAGAGATTCCATGTCAACTCGAGGCCTTGCAACGTAGCCACAGAGGCAATAGAAGGAACCTACCATGTTCCTCAGCTGCAATGATCGATGGACATGTGCTTTCCAGGCATCCATGCAGGAGAGCTCTGCTACCCAAACTTTGCACAAGGAGGACTGTGGAGCAACCAAACCAGACTCCACCTGTCCAGTAGAAGGATACCTTGCTGTTTGGAACATCTCACAAACCTCAGCATGGGAAATTCTCCATGGCCTCTTGAAGCCACCCCTCTATTTGTTGGCCTTCATAAACACAAACTCCAGTGTGAGCAAACGTCTGACATCCGCCCTTACTCAGGTGCTGGATATCTCGAATCCACCGTTGCACATTAGTACTGCCTTCTGCTTGGCAATGAATTGAACCGTAGCTTGTGTTTACAATTCCATCTTCACCCTACTTGTCCACAAGCCCTCTTGATAGGGAATTCTGTATCCACAACTCAGCATTCTGCTTTCCTCATAGAAAGAAGAAGTGTCTGGCAGACAGCCCAGAAACCCAAAATGAGGATCAATCTACTCGGCCTGCAAAAGAACCCCAATTTATAGGCTTCCCTGGCCACTGTGTGACAGAGCCTGAGCCCCGACCCCGTGTCAGCCACCCAGAGAGCGGGGCCCGTATCCAGCATGTGAGACCAGCCATGGCCCAAGTCTGTGATATCTACACATCCTTGATATTCAGGCATCTCTCCTCAGACCTTTGCTGGAATCCCTGACAAGGGTGACATGAAGCACAATAGATAACTCCTTTTTCCTTATGACAGGAAACCAGGCTGTTTGGATGTGTGTCCAACCCTCAGAGTGGGAGCCATCTGCATGGGCAATGAGTCCACACCCACTCCTGAGGGCCGCCCTGGGCACAAACAGGCATGGTGACCCTCAGACTGAGCATGCTTTCAAACAATCCCTCTCCATTTCTCCACAGGGATCTCGCATTACAGGCCTGGTATGCCCCTAGGCACAAATCCTAACCCTTGGTAGGATATTCCAGGAATCCAGACCCAGAGCCCGTCTCTGGAATCCCTGTTTGGGGGCACCCCTATGATGGAAAACAGCACTTTTCCTTTCCCCGCTAAAGCCAACAAACTATTGGGAGCTGCCAGGACCCCTCGAGAGGAAAAATCTCCCATGGACCTAGGAGACCACACATCATTCTGAGGCCATCCTGGACACACAATACAGATAGAAAAGCCTGTGCTACTGCCTTCGAGTCACACTAATTATAGTTCCTGACGAACTGCCCTCCAAGTCTGTGCATTGGGCCTGCGATCGCTTTGCCACTAACACTCACCTGAGTTTTTGTTTGCAGACTTCTCTCCCAAAGCCATGGCACAAATTCCCTGCAGGATGGGGTCTCTAGAGGCACAACACTGGACTGTGCCTGTCATTGCCAAGGAAAATTTGCCCATCACAGTTTCCCAAACCCTCCAGTTTATGAGAAACTTGCAAGGCCCCTGAACCCACCCCAATATTGGAGGCCGCTCTGGACGTAAATGTGTCTTCTGAAACACCCTGATCACCTACATCTTACATACATTCAAGTCAAAGGTCATGAGTCAGAAGATTGAACCTGACATGCCCCTCGGACTTCATTGGAATGCTAGATTAGGTTTTCAGGCATCTGTCCTCAGATTCCTGTTCAGAAATATCAATGTGGTCCCTGAGCCACAGAACAGAACATCTCCTGTCCCCAGAAGAAAACCATGCTCTTCACCTGTGTAAAACCCTCCAGGGGGAGAATCCTGCATGGCCCCTTAGCCAGCAGCAAATTCTAAGATTTCCTTGGTAACAAAATAGCATTGGGACCCATCTGAAAGAGATTCCATGTTAATTCATCGCCCTTGGTACATCGCACCAGAGCCACCAGAATGAACCTTCCATATTCGTCAGCTGCAGTGGAGAATGGAGGTGGGCTTTCAAGGCAGCCATGCGGGAGAGCTCTGCTACCCCATCTTTCCACATGGAGGGCACTGGAGCAAACTAACCATATTCCACATGTCCAGTAGAAGGAAACCTTACTCTTTGGAGCATCTCACAAGCACCAACGTGGGTCATCCTCCATGGCCTTTTGATGCCACCACTCCATTAGTCATTCATCACAGATACGAACTCCAGTATGAGCAAACATCTGACATCCGACCTTACTCGGGTGCTAGATAACTCGAATCAGACACTGCACACAGGAACTGACTTCTGCTTGGCACTGAATTTAACCGTAGCTTGTGTTTAAAATTCCATCCTCACTCTCCTGGTCCCCATGGCCTTGTTATAGGTAATTCTCAAACCATGTCGTACCATTATGACTTCACCATAGAAAGAAGAAGTGCCCGGTGAGTCTTCCCAGAAAGCTCACATGAGGCTCAATCTTCTCAGCCCTTGAGGGAACCCCGATTTAAAGGCTTCCCTGGCCACTAGTGCTGTGTGTGACAGAGCCTGAGCCCTGACCTCGTGTCATCCACCCAGAGAGCGGGGCCCATATCCAGCATGTGAGACTGGCAATTGCCCAGGTCTGTCATCTCTACTCATTCTTGGTATTCAGGCATCTGTCCCCAGACCTTGCTGGAATCCTTGCCAATGGGGGAACCTGATGCACAGTAGTGAACTCTTTTTTCCTCTTGGAAGGAAACCTGTCTAAAGTTTTGGGTGTCCAACCTTCAGAGTGGGAGCCAGCTGCATTCCCAATGATTCCACTCCCTCTCCTGAGGGCCGCTCTGGGCACAAACAGGTACTGTGCCCCTCAGCCTGTGCATGCTCTCAAACAAGTCCTCTCATTTTCACCATCAGGGTCTCACATTGCAGCCCTGGTACTCCCTTGGGCCCAAATCCTAACCGTTGGTGGATTTTCCATAAGCCCAGACACAGAGCCCATCTCTGGAATCCCTGTATTGGGGCACCCCTAAGATCAAAGAAAGCACTCTTCCCTACACCGAAAAAGCCATCCAACTATTGGGAGCCACCAGGATCCTTAGACAGGAAAAATCTTCCATGGACCCATGAGACCACACCTGCATTCTTAGGCCATCCTGGATACACAATACAGATAGAAAAGCTTGTGCTACCGCCTTCCTGTCACCCTAATTACAGTTCTTGACGAGCTGTTTTCCAGGTCTATGCATTGGGCCTGCGATCAACTCACCACTAAACATCACCCCAGTTTCTGTTTGCAGTCTTCTCTCCCAAAACCATGGCTCACATGCTCTCTAGGATGGGGTCTCTGGAGCCACACCACAAGACTGTGCCTGCCATCCCCAAAGAAACTGTGCCCAACACAATATTCCAAAACCTCTAGATTAGGAGAAACCTGAAAGGCCCCTGAGACCACCCCAATTTTGATGCTGCTCTGGACGCAAATGCACAGTCTGAAACACCTTGATCACCGACATCCTGGCAGACACCCACGTCAATGGTCCTGAGTCAGAAGATTGAACCTGACAGGGCCCTAGGACCTCATTGGAATCCTAGATTAGGTTTTCAGGCATCTGTCCTAAGAGGCCTATTCTGGAATACCAACTTATGATACAACAAGTGGTCCCTGAGCCACAATACAGAACATCTCCTGTCCCCAGAAGGAAACCATGATTTTCAACCTGTGTCAAACTCAAAACGTCGGAGAATCCTGCATGTCTACATAACCACTAGCACATTCTAAGATCTCCCTGGTAACAATCCAGCATTGTGACCCATGTGCAAGAGATTCCGTGTCAACTCAAGGCCTTGGCACTTCTCGGCAAAGCCACCAGAAGGGACCAGAAATGTTCCTCAGCTGCAATGGTCAATAGAGGTGTGCTTTCAAGGCATCCATGCGGGAGAGCTCTGCTACCCAAACTTTCAACATGGGGGAACCTGGAGCAAACAAACCAGATGCCATGTGTCCAGTAGAAGGAAACCTTGCTGTTTGGAGCATCTTGTAAGACTCCACGTGGAAAATCCTCCATGGCCTCTTGACGGAACTTTTCCATTTGTTAGTCATCATAGACACAAACTCCAGTGTGAGCAAATATGTGAATCCACCCTTACTCAGGTGCTGGATATCTCGAATCAGCTGCTGCCCATTGGAAATTCCTTCCTCTTGGCACTGAATTTAACCTTAGCTTGTGTTGACAATTCCATCCTCTCCCTAATTTTCCCCAAGCCCTCTTGATAGGGAATACTGGGCCACAACTCAGCATTCTGCCTACCCCATAGAAAGAAATGCCTGGTGAGTCTGCCTAGAAACCCCACATAAGGATCAATCTGCTCGGCCCTTGATGGAACCCCAAATTATAGGCTGCCTTGACCACTAGTTCTGTGTCTGAGAGATCCTGAGCCCCGACCTCATGTCAGCCACCCAGAGAGAGAGCCCCATATCCAGCATGTGAGACTGGCCATGGCCCAAGTCCATCATCTCTACACATCCTTGGTATTCAGACACCTGTCCCCAGACCTTCCTGGTATCCCTCTCAATGGGGGAACCTGAAACACAATAGAGAATGCCTCTATCCCATGGCAGGAAGACTGGCTGCAATGATGAGTGTCCAGCTTTCAAAGTGGGATCCATATTCATGGCCAATGAGGCCACGGTAACTCATGAGGTCCTCCCTGGGGAGAAAGAGGCATTGTGACCCTCAGACTGAGCATGATTTCAAACAAGCCCTCTCTGTTGTACCACCAGGATCCCTCATTGCAGGCCTGGTATGCCCCTAGGCCCAAGTCCTAATCCTTGGGGCAATTTGCAAGGAGCCCAGACCCAGAGCCCGTCTCTGGACTCGCTGTTTTGGGGCACCCCTGTGATGGAAAACATCACTCTTCCTTTCCCCGAAAAAGCCACCAATTTATTGATAGTCGCCAGGATCCTTAGAGAGGAAAAATATCCCATGAACCCATCAGACAATACCTGCATATAGAGGCCATCCAGGACACACTTCCAGATACAAAATCCTGTGCTACCGTCTTTGAGTCAACCTAATTAAAGTTCCTGATGAGGTGCCCTCCATGTCTACACATTAGGCCTGTGATCAGCTCGCCACTAACCCTGAACCAAATTTGTGTTTGCAGACTTCTCTTCCAAAACTTTGGCTCACATATACTCCAGGTTGGCATCTCTGGAGCCACAGCACAGGCTGTGCCTGCAAACCCCAAGGAAATTCTGCCTGTCACAGTTGTCCAAACCCTCCAGATGAGGAGACACCTGCCAGGCCCCTGCGCCAACCCCAATATTGGAGGCCTCTCTGGACGCAAATGTGCAATCTGTATCATCCTGATCACCTGCATCCAGGCAGAAACACAACTCAATGATCCTGAGTCATAATATTTAACCTGACATTCCCCTAGGACCTCATTGGAATCCTAGATTAGGTTTTGAGGCATCTGTCCTTAGAGGCCAGTTTCAGAATACCAACATCTGATACAATATGTGGTCCCTGAGTCACACAACAGAAAATGTTCCTGTCCCCAGAAGTAAACCGTGCTCTTCTTCTTGTGTCAAACCCTCAGCGTAGCTGAATCCTGCATGGCACCTTAGCAATTACCACATTCTAAGATCTCCCGGGTAACAAACTAGCATTGAGAACCATCAGCAAGAGATTCCATGTGAACTCAAGGCCTTGATACTTCGACCCATAGCCACCAGAACAAACCTGCCATGTTCCTCAGCTGCAATAGTCATTGGAGGTGTGCTTTCCATGCATCTTTGCGGGAGTGTTCTGCTACCGAAAGTTTCCACATGGGGGACACTGTAGCAAACAAACAAGACTCCACCTGTCCAGCAGAAGTAAACTTTGCTTTTTGGAGCATCTCACAAGACCCAGCATTGGAAATCTTCCATGGCCTATTGATGTCACACCTCCATTTGTTAGTCATCATAGACACAAACTCCAGTGTGAGCAAAAGTCTGACATCGCCCTTTACTCAGGTGCTGGATATCTCGAATCAGCCACTGCACACTGGAACTGCCTTCCGCTTGGCACTGAATTGAACAGTAGCTTGTATTTACAATTCCATCCTCATCATCCTGGTCCCCAAGCCCTCTTGATAGAGAATTCTCCAGCCACATCGCAGCATTCTGCCTTCCCCATAGAAAGAAGAAGCTCCTGGTGAGTCTGCCCCACAACCCCACTTGAGGATCAATCTGCTCGGCCCTCGAGGGAACCCTGATTTATAGGCTGCTTTTGCCACTAGTGCTTTGTCTGACAGAGCCTGAGCCCTGACCTAGTGCCCTCCACCCAGAGATCGGGGCCCATATCCAACATGTGAGACCAGTCATTGCTCACATCAGTCATCTCTACCCATCCTTCAGGCATCTGACCCCAGTACTTTCCTGGAATTCCTGGCAATGGGGATGATAGGGTCTGAAATCAAAAGAGCGGGACTGGTACAAAGTGCAGGTCAAGCAAAGGTTTATTTTGCACCAAGCATAGAGAATCAAACTGACCGGTCAGGGCCATCTCTTGCAAAGAGGCGAACCCTCCCATCCTCACAGACTAACATTTATACAGGTAGTATAGCCAGGCTATACACAGGTGGCCAATGAGATTGCAATCTCAGAGAACACTGCACAGTCATGCTAAGAGATCCACACACAGAAAAAAAAAAATGCTAGGTACGGGTGCCTGGGTGGCTCAGTGGGTTAAGCCGCTGCCTTTGGCTCAGGTCATGATCTCAGGGTCCTGGGATCGAGTCCCGCATCGGGCTCTCTGCTCAGCAGGGAGCCTGTTTCTCTCTCTCTCTCTCTCTGCGTGCCTCTCCATCTACTTGTCATCTCTCTTTGTCAAAAAAATAAAATAAAATCTTAAAAAAAAAAGCTAGTTAACACACGGGTACCCATTTGAATTTCAATTTATCCGAGTAGATATATGTGTGCCCGACTGATTGGATGTCTTTACCTGGCCTGACCCTCCCTTGATCTAGGCTTTGCAAGTAAGTTCCTCTGGGAGGGCAGGGTCAATCTAAGTTTACTGCATAGGGTCAATCTAAGTTCAATACATAAACACAAAATGACTTCCTCTGGCCAATCAGGCTTTTACATTCCCCCCTTTTCTTTGGAGATTAGTCAAATCCTTGACTTTTCAGCCAGTTATATGCTCTCTGGTTGTAAGGTATTATATTGAGCTTGTAAGTCTAACATTTTATTGCTATAGTTTTCTTTTGTACAAATGGCACTAGTGCATAGTCGGCTTATGAGTTAGCCATTTACAGCTTCATCTAAATTCCTACCTATACATAACATAAACAGGTAACAATACGAGCAACAATAAACTCATAGTCTTTTGAGTCTTAGCTTTAGTCCATGGTCAGCGGGGTCCATTGGCTGAGGCTTCCACTTCTGGGCGGCGTCTTCATCCTTTGATTGTTTGACGTGACCCTCATGATTCCAGGCCCTAATGCCTTCTACTTTTATTGCTGTGGGGGTCGTCAGGATGACAGTAAATGGTCCCTTCCAGTAAGGCTCCAAGGTCCCCACTTGATAGCGACGTATCCAATCCAAGTCCTTGGGTTGGTAAGGATGTGATTCCACCTCCATCTCCATCCCAGTGTGGGCAGTCTAGAAACCTGCATGGCCTTTTTTTAAGACAGACTGTAATTCCTGCAGTGACTGGAGTGCAGACTGATCAGTAATTTCTTTTAGGGCTACCTCTTGTAGCCGAGGATAGAGCTGGTGGGGGAGGGTTGTCTCCCAAACATTATTTCAAATGTGGTCACCTTGTTTAAACAGGGTGTACATCATGTCCTGAGGTGGGCGAAGGAAGGAGATCCATCCATCCACTGCCAGTCTCCACCATTAGTTTTGTCAAGGTCTCTTTAAGATTCTGGTTCATTCTCCCTACTTACCCTGAACTCTGGGGCTGATAGGCACAATGTAGTTTCCAATTTGTGCCCATGGCCTTGGCCAATGTCTGAGAGACTGAGCTCAGAAATGCAGGGCCATTGTCTGACCCAATCACGAGAGGCAGCCCAAACCTAGGAATTATTTCTTCTAGTAGCCTTTTTGTCTACTGCTCCTGCTGTCTCATGTTTGGCAGAAAAAGCCTCTACCCAGCCTGGAAATGTATCTACAAAAACTAATATGTACTTGTGCCCATATTTTCCAGGGTTCATTTCTGTAAAATCTATTTCCCAATAAATTTCTGGTTCCTTACCTCTTTCTCTTTTCCCTCTTCCTATTCAAGTTTCTCCCACATTAACTGCCTGGCATTGAGCACATCTATCAACTACATCCTGAACGATATGCCCTAATTTAGAAACCTGGAATTGCTAGCCTATAAGGTCCTTGAGTTTGTGTATCTCCAGATAAGTACCTTGATGTATTTGGTCTACTAACTTCTTACCTAGTCTTCTAGGAAGAATTAACTTTCCTCTTTTAGTCTAACCCAGTCCCCTTCATAGTCTAATATAGCCCATATTTGTAAATACTTTAAATCTTCATCTGAATAGTCCGGTTTTTCAGGTAGGGCTAGAGAGGGAAGTGTAACCAGCTCTTGCACTGTTTCTCAGGCTGCTTGCTTTATGGCTCGATCTGCTCATCAGATCAGTCCCTTTTTGGTGTCCCGTGCAATGCATAACAGCCACCTCTTTTGGGTCCCAAATAGCCTGGAGGAGAACCAATATATCTCCTCAGTTTTAATTCCTTTTCCTTCTGCTGTTAATAGGTCCCTTTCTTTATAAATAGCCCCATGTATATGGAGAATAAGAAAGGCATACTTGCTGTCCATATAGATGTTGGCGGTTTTACCTTTGACCATTTGCAGTGCTTTAGTGAGTGCAATTAGTTCCGCTTTTTGTGCCGAAGTTCCATGTGGCAGGGCTGCTGTCCAGAGTTCCTGCCCAGGAGAAACCACCACAGCACTCCCATACCTCTTTCCATTGACCATGTTGCTACTCCCATCTGTGAACAGAGTCATCTTGGCATCCGGGAGGGGAATGTTTCTGAGATCTGGCTTTATTCCTGTGACTTGGGTTAGGACCTTCCCACAGTCGTGTGGATGATCAGCCATGTCCTCTGGCAGCAGTGTGGCTGTATTTAGCACAACCAGGGGCTGGGAGGTCACTCTTGGTTCATTGAGGAGGAGGGCCAGATACCCTGTCTCTCAGATGTTCATCATCCATCAGTCGCCTGGACTTTGGAGAAGGCCCTCAATATCGTGGGTGGTGGTCAAGATGAGATTTTGACCCTAAGTCAGTTTACCTGAACACTTGACCAGGAGAGCCGTGGCAGCAATTATACGGAGGCAACGGGGGAACCTGGCTGCTACTAAATGTAGTTTCTTGCTAAGATAGGCTACTGGCCTTCGCCAAGGCCTCAGAGTCTGATTTAAAACTCCTTTGGCCACCCCTGCTTTTTCATCCACATACAAGTGGAAGGGATTGGTAACATCTGGGATGGCCAATGCTGGAGCACTCAGTAAGGCTGTTTGTAACTCCCGAAATTCTCCTTCTGCCTCAGCTGTCCACTCCATCATAGTGAGCCTTCCTTTTGCCAGTTCGTAGAGAGTTTGGGCAATCTCCACAAACAGTGGTATCCACAGCCTACAGTAGCCCACCATCCCAAGAAACTCCCTCTCTTTTCGAGACATGGTGGGGCGGGGATATCGGTTGATCACCTGTTTCCTGGACTCAGACAGTGAACGCACTCCCTCGTGGAGATCAAAGCCTAGAAAAATGGCATGGCTATTACTGAGCTGTGCTTTCTTCATTGACACCTGAAACCCTTTTTCCTGCAGAGTGTGTAAGACAGCTCTCATCTCTGGCAAACATGACTCATAGTCCTCAGCGGTTACTAGCAAGTCATCAACGTACTGTAACAGAGTGACTCCTGGGTTGGGGCTTCTGTACTCACGCAAATCCTCATGTAGGGCCTTGTCGGAGTTATTGGGAGAATTCTTAAACTTTTAGGGAAGTCTTGTCCAGGTGATCTGGCCTAGGAATCCTTCCTGCGGGTTGGACCACTCAAAAACAAAAAAGGTGTTAAGAATTCCTTTGCTAAATACATGCAGAAAAAAAATGCACCCTCGAGCTCTAAGACAGTATACACAGTTCTTCTGGGCCCAGGAGGGAGAGTAGGTTATAAGGGTTAATCACTGTCAGGGGACATCTTCAACCAGTTTGTTAACTTCCCACAAGTCCTAGACGGGTCGGTACTCCCCAGTCTCTGTCTTTTTGACAGGCAGCACAGGTGTGTTCCATGGAGATTTGCAAGGAACTAGGATCCCGTCTCCTTGGAGATGGTTAATGTCTTTTCTGATCCTTCCTTTGCTTCCCAGGGTAGGCGGGTACTGCCGAACGTGAACAGCCATAGCTGTAGCCTTTAATTTTACCACCACAGGAGGTTGTTCCTTGGCCAAGCCAGGAGGCTTCCCTCCTGCCCAGACCTCGGGAAACTCATCCTGTAGGATTTGGAGAAGGGTCTCCCACACTGTGTCTCCTATGGTTTTGAGACTGGCCCATAAAGGAGGTATTCATCTTCTGCTGCCATAAGCACGTGTACAGTGGGTTGTTTCAAGGTTACAATCATGCCTCCTTCCAAGAACTGAATCTGGGACTTAACTTGTGGAGGAGATCTCTTCCCATCAAGTTATATGGGGCAGTAGGGAGGACCAAAAATTGATGTTTAACTCTTCCTGAGGCCAAATTTAAAGTCATTTCTGTTGCCCATTTATGTCTCTCTATTCCATTTGTTCCTTGTACCCAGAATTCCTCTCCAAGTAGTTTTCCCATAGGTTTAATTAATGATGAAAATTGGGCTCCCGTGTCCACCAAAAATCAACTGATTTCCCCTTCACTTCAATTTTTACCCAAGGTTCAGGGAGGAGCTCCGAACCATGGCCCCTTCAGTCTCTCGTGGCAAGCATTGCTGTCTTCATTTTGGGGCACTCCCAGGCCCAATGACCTTTTTCCTTACAGTAAGCACACTGATCTGAATCTAAGTCTCCCCACCTGTCTTCTCTGTGCTTAGGCTTTTCCTTCCATTTATTATCACCTACCTGTCTTCTCTCCATCTCATGTAATGCCAACACCTTAAACAGTTTTATTTTTTTGTCTGTTTTTCATCCTCTTGTGCATCCCTGTTGTTAAACAACTTTTCTGCTGTTCCCAATAACTCAGGCCGATTCTTCCCTTCAAATCCTTCAATTTTCTGAAGTTTCCTATACCTGGGGCTGACTGACTGACAAAGCAAGATCATCTAAGTGAGCTATCGTGCAACTTCCCTGAAGTTTACCTCTAGTTGTCTAGCTTAAGTAGGCAAACATTTAAAGACAATCAAACCTAGAATTTAACATCCATAATGGTGTGTTATTAAAACATATTTTTTCTCTCTAAAATAACCCTCATTTTCAGAGAAAGCCAAATCAGGACTAATTTATTTGAAAGACAAATCCAGTTTAACAAGCTTGGCCTACTTATTTACATAAGGTCAGCAAGAACAGTGAGGGATCATATAAATCTTTTAGAATCTTCTCTGCTGGAACTTCTCATAAGGAATCTCTAGGTTGAACTTATGATAGCCTCTCCAGGCCAGAAGCCAAGCTACATACTTGCCATCAGACGTGCCTGCAATACCTGTCGATTTAGGTGAATTCCACTCCCTGAGGTCCCCAAAGAATCCTGAGGTTCCTGCACCTTCCAGGAAGTAACATCCTTTACTCATCTGATGAGGCTGCTGGTAACTCTGTGAGCAAGGTATCAGGCCACTTGTTTCAAAGGGCTTTACGGTTCCAGGTTTTATAAACTCAGTCTTAGTTCCTTTAAGCTGTCTAGCCATATCTGAGTCTTTTCAAATATGACATCCCAGTCAAAGCCATGGTAAAATAACCAGTGTTTCCAATGGTGTCCTGTTACAAGGAGAACAGATTACTGTTGAACTTATTCAAATGACTGATTGCCATAGAACAAAGAATATTTGCTGAAACCTTTTGTTTTTAGAGGGTTCAGATAGAGAGAAAGAGTTGAATACCTTTATATGCTTACACATGACTACATTTTATCTCTATATGTTACAAATAACTTAAGAAAAAATTTCTCTAGTCTGGAAGAGCAAACATAAGACAAAACATCAAGAAATACAACATTACAATATTTCAGTTCACCTAATCCCATGTTAATAATTCTGGTTTAGTCCAAATGCAGCTTTTACTTCTGTAAATTCTTACCCTTTTCAGTTCCAGTTCCTGTATTTGTCCTGAAAGTCTCCCATATGAATTTTCTTTAAGACAGAATTTATCTTACAAGAGAATTGAAACAATTACATATGACAAAAACTCAGAATAGATATGGTAAAGAGCTGGTGAGATGAGAATTTACAATGTAACTGGCAAGAAAATCAGGTTGCTTCTATGACACGAAACATTTCCATAATCACAATATCAAGTGATGATCTATCAACATATTAAAACTTTAGGAAATGCATGGCATTTTTCCAACTGTAACCCAAGGTTTATCATTGGTTTAAATCTTGTCAACAATTGCTAACTCCTTAGAAAGTTTTAAAACATATGCCTAAATATAATTAGGGATGTTAAACACCTGATAAAACAAAATATAAAAACTGAATTTTCTGGGCAGGCAAAGAGAAAACCATAACAGATCAATTAACATAAGAAAACTGTGTCTTTTTAAAAAGAGAGAAAACCAGCTTTTCTATACCAGTGTCTTTTTTTTTTTTTTTTTACAGTATGCAGATAATGAGTTTACTAGGTTTCCCTACCATTGTGAATGATGTTGCAGACAAAGGGAGGAGGGTCTTTCAGTTGCTGTCCTGCTCGCATCCCTCGCGGGAACTTAGGAGCGCCTTAGCTAAGGGCTGTCCATATAAAGCCCAGACCAGGCTACTCTGTGGAGTAGATGACCGTTATGCCATATGATGCCCCGCGAGACTCAGGGTGCAGCCCACTCGGATTCAATAGCGGAAGTGGAGCCATACAGACACACTCACACAGTCAGGCACTTTTTAGATTCAAACTTTCATATATCTCCTACTTTTTACATACAGAGTTGCTTTTCTCACTTCAATCAGTCTTAATTACACTTAACAGAATTTTGTACTCTTAGAAATACCTTAACCTCTACTGAAGACTAAATATAAACAAATTGTGAGTTGTCACAACAGAAGTCTTTAGTTGGCAAATTTATCAATCAGGTAAGCACAGAACGTGTTCACCAGCAGATTTCAAAAGCACAAACCCAGTTCCAGCAGCCAACACTCTAGCATTTTATCCCATTTTGTTAAGACCTACATGTCCAACAAATTTAATTCCATTTGTAATTCAAGCAACCCTTCACAGTTTCAGGTTACCAAAGACTTCAGAAGCCACTTTAACAATTACTCATTAAAACCTTGAGGCAGACAAATAACCATCTCCACTTCAGATGCCATGCTCTCCCGCCAGCAAGGGGGAGGGTGTGGCTAGGCAGTCCACATCGGGCCAGAGAAGGCAAGGAATTCCCCGAAAAAAGGGAGTTTCTGCAGCTGCTTGCGAATATTCCTTAAAATCTTTGTCTCGAGTTCAGTTCATCCCACAGTGCCAGTTCTGCTTACCAAAAGTGGCACACTAGGCACTCATATTCCACGCCCGTCTCCAATGAACATCAGCATTAGTCAGTCGGCATTAGACTAACCACAGTTGGCTCCAGTCATACCCCTTAACACATGAAATGGGTGAGCGAGAAGCTTCACATCTATTATAAAGAATGGAGAGATGAAAGTCAGAGTCCCCTTACTCTCTGCTTGCCCCATTCCTTCAATCATAACAAACAACACAACAGATAACAAAAGGACCAGGCAATGACAACCACTGGCTCAACGATTCTTACCCAGACCTGCCACTGGTGGGGGATTTCTTTATCCCCCAACCGCTTAGGGAGACTCGAAACCCTCAACTGTACAAGGGGACTCAAACCCACCTGGCAACAGCCTAGGAGGACACGAACCCCCTGACCATCTAGGGGGATTCAAAGCCCATGACCGCCCAAGGGAACTTGAACCCCCTGACAGTCTAGGGGGACTCAAACCCCCAACTTCCCAGGGGCACTAGAAACCCCTGACCATCTAGGGTGACCCGAATCTTCTGACCACCCAGGGGGACTCGAACCCCCCAATGATCTAACAGCAGAGGGATGGGGTGTCCCCACATCCACTTCAGCCCTGGGGAGCATGGCTGTTTTCAGCTTCTCCCTGGTGGGCCATACCCTATAACTCCAACCAGACAGATAGATAGGATCCTGTGATCTTACCTCCAGAGGCTTTTCCCAAAAATTCAGATGCTGGCTCAGTTCTGATCATTGGAATCCTGGTGCCTCCTCCAGTGTTAGCGTCCATAATCAAAGGAGCGAGACTGATACAAAGCAAAGATCAGGCAAAGCTTTATTTCACGTCAAGCATCGAGAATCAAACTGACTGGTCAGGGCCATCACTTGTAAAGAGGCGACCCCTCCCAGACTCACAGACTAACTTTTATAGAGGTAGTTTAGCCAGGCTATACACAGGTGACCAATGAGATTGCAGTACACAGAGAACACTGCACAGTCATGCTAAGTCTGCCACACAGAGAAAAAAAATGCTAGGTAACACACAGGTTGCCAATTGAATTTCAATTTACCCTAGTAGATCTATGCATGCCCCACTGATTGGATGTCTTCACCTGGCCTGACCCACCCTTGTATCTAGGCTTTGCAAGTAAGATCCTCTGGGAAGGGTGGGGTCAATCTAAGTTTACTGCATAGGGTCAATCTAAGTTCACTACATAAACACAAAATGACTCCCTCTGGCCAATTAGGCCCTTACAACCCGAGTTTCTCAGTGAAGACTTTGTTCCCAGAGCCATGACCCACATGACCTCCAGGATGGGGCATCCAGAATTACACCACATCACTGAGCCTGCACTCCAGAAGAAACTCTGCCTGTCTCAGTTGCCCAAACCCTCCAGATTAGGAGAAATCTGCAAGGCCCCTGAGTCCACCCTAATTTAATAGGCCACTCTGGAAAAAGTGCACAGTCTCACACACTCTCAGCACTTACCTCCACAGGTCAATGACCCTGAGTCTGAGGATTGAACCTGCCATGACCCAAGGACCTCATTGGAACCCTAGCCTAGGTATCCAGGCCTCTGTGCCCAGAGGCCTGTTCTGGAAATTCAACATATGATCTGACATGTCGTCTCTGAGCCATACAACAGAACCTATCTTGTCCCAAGAAGGAAACCTGGCTCTTGGGAACAGGGTCAAGCCTAATTTTAGGAGAATCCTGCATGGCCCCAGAACCACCGCCACATTCTAGGGTCTCCGTGGACACTGAGCAGCATTGTGACCCGTAAGATTGAGAACATTCGTCAACTCAGATCACTTGGAATGTCAAACCAGGGCCAGCGGATCAAGTCTGCCCAGTTCCTCGGCTGCAATGGTTATGCAATGTGGGCTTTCAAGGCATCCATGCAGAGAGCCCTGGTCTCAAATCTTTCCATATCGGGGACCCTGGAGCTCTCTAAACAGACTTGCCCTGTCCTGCAGAAGGACACCTTTCTGTTTGGAGCAGCTCACCAGCTCCAGCTGGGGACATCCTCCAAGGCTTCTTGAGGCTACCACACCATTCCTTGGCCAGCATGGATATAAACTCCAGCATGATCAGACAGCTGAAACTCGCTCTTACTCAGGTGCTGGAGATGTCTAAACAGCGGCTACACATTGAAACTGCCATGCGCTCAGCACTGGCCTTAATTGTAGCTTGTGTTTTCTGTCTTCCGTCCTCACACTCCTCGCCTGCAAGCCCTCCCTATTGTGAATTCTGGAGCCACAACCCAGCCTTCTGCCTGCCCACCAGAAAGAAGAAGTGCCCTATGGGTCTGCACAGAAACTGCACATGAGGATCCACCTGCATGGCCCTCGGCAGCCCACTATCATTGTCCTCCCTGTGAACTAATACTTTGTCTGACACAGAACGAGCCCCGACCTTCTGTCAGTCACCCAGATAGGGGGTCCCATATCCTGTAGGTGGGACCTGCATTGGCCCGAGACCATCATATCGAACAAACCTATGTATCCAGGTAACTGTCCCTAGAACTTAGCTAAAATTCCTGCCCTTGGGGAAAACTGAAGCACAAAAGAGTACTCCTCCTTCCTGATGGCAGGACAACTGGATGTTGAGATGGTTGTGCAAACCCTGGTGTAGCAGCCAGCTGCAAGGCCCAAAAGACCATGCCCACTCAGGAGAGGCAGCTGGGCACAAAAAGGCATTGTGATCCTCAGCCAGAGGCCCCTCTCAAACAAGCCCCCTTGGGAGCTGGACAAGGTGCACACAGAGCGGGCCTGTCATGCCCCTAGGCCCAAATCCTAAGCCTTGGTGCCTAGGGGCATGACAGGCTCACTCTGTGGGCTCCTGGTCCAGATCCAAACAGGGCTTGTTTGAAAGAGGTCTCAGGCTGAGGGTCGCAATGCCTGTTTGTACCCAGATGTCCCTTCCTGAGTGCATGTGGTCTCATGGACCATGCAGCTGGCTCCAACTCTGAGGGTTGAACCACCATCTCAACATACAGTTTTCCTGCCAGGGGGAAGTAGGAGTACTCTATTGTGCTTCAGGTTCCCCCCAGGGCAGGAATTGGAGCTACGTTCTGGACACAGATACCTGAATACCCAGCTTGATTCAAGATGGCGAACTCAGGTGAAGGCAGGTGCCAACAGCAGGACATGGGGCATGCTACCTGGGTGGCTGACAGGAGGTCAGCCTCGGACTGTGTTAGACAGAGCATTAGTGCAAAGAGGGGGCCTAAGATCCTGGGTTGCCATTGAGGGCCGTGCACGTGGATCCTCATGGGGATTTCTGGGAAGACCCATAGGTATTTCTTCTTTCTGGTAGGCAGGCAGTAGTATGCGTTCTGTCTCCAGAATTTCCAGTATGGATGGCTTTCAGAGGAGGAGTTAGAGGATGGAATTTTGAAAGCACAAGCTACGGTTAAGTTCAGTGCCGAACACAGAGCAGTTCCAATGTGCATCGGCTGCTTCAATATCTCCAGCACCTGAATAAGGGCGAGGGTCAGATTTCTGCTCATGGTGGTGTTTGTATCCATGATGGCCAACGAGTGGTGGGGTGGTCTCAAGAAGCCTTGGTGACTTTCTGAAGCTGGAGCTTGTGAGCCGCTCCAAATAGCAAGGTGTCCTTATACTGGAGAGGGGAAGTCCTGTCAGAGGGCTCCAGGGTCCCCCATATGGAAAGATTCAACAGCTGAGCTCTCTGAATGGATTCCAGAAAACCCACCTCGCATTATCATTGCAGCCGAGGAACAGGGCATGCTTGATCCACTGCTCTGGTTTAACATTCCAAGTGATCTGAGTTGACGGAGGTTATCAGTCTGACGGTTCACAATGCTGCTTTGTGTCCAGGGAGACCTCAGAATATGGCAGTTGGTCTGGGGCCATGCAGGATTCTCCTACGCTGAGGGTTGGACCCAGTTCCCAAGAGCTAAGTTTCCTTCTTGGGACAGGAGGGGTTCTGTTGTATGGTTCAGGGACCACAGGTTGCACCTTAGGTTGATTTTCCAGAACAGATCATTGGGGACAGAGCCCTAAAAACCAAGGCTATATTTCCACTGAGGTCCTAGGGGCATGTTAGTTTCAATCCTCAGACTCAGGGCCCTTTACCTGCATGTCTTCCTGGAGGTAGGTGCTGAGAGTATGTCATACTAGGCACTTTATCCAGAGTGGCCTATGAAATTAGGGTGGGCTCAGGGGCCTTGCAGTTTCTCCTGATGTGGAGGGATTAGGCAACTGAGACAGGCAGAGTTTCCTTGGGAAAGCAGGCCCAGTGATGCAGTGTGGTTCTGAAGGCCCCATCCTGGAGGGCATGAGGGTCAGGGCGTTGGGACTGATGTCCTCAGACACAAACTCAGCTATGGGTTAGGGCCTAGGTGACAGCAGGCCCGATCTGCAGACCCTGAGGTCAGCTCCTCGTGATTTGAATTTCGGGTGGCTGGGAGGCAGTAGCAAAGTCCTTTTTTGTCTGCACTGAGTGTCTCCGATGGCCACGGAATAGAGCGGTTGCCTCATGGTTCCATGGGAGATGCTTCCTATCTGGGGATTCTGCCTGGCTCCCAAGAGTTCGGTGTCTTCCTGGGGTAAGGGAAGAGTACTGTTTTCTGACTCAGGGGTCCCATTCAATCAGGGATTGCAGAGATGGGGTCTGGGTCCTGGCACCTTGATTACCCCAACAAGGGATAGGATTTGGGCCTAGGTGCAACATAGTTTCGTTCTGTGGGCTCCTGGTGCTGCTCCTGAGGGGGCTTGTTTAAAAGGTTCTCAGGCTAAGCGTCACAATTCCGGTTTGATGCCCCTCCTGAGTGGGTGTGGTCTCATTCATCATGCAGCTGTCTCCCACCCTGAGGGTTGGACAACCATCTCAACATTCAGTTTTCTTGCCAGGGGGAGTAGGAGTACTCTTTTGTGCTTCAGGTTCCACCATGGGCAGCAATTGGAGCTACGTTCTAGTGACAGATGCTTGAATACCCAGGTGGTTAGAGATGACTGCCTCAGTCCATGGCACATCCAACCTGCAGGACATGGGGCCCGCTAGCTGGGTGGCTGACAGGAGGTTGGGACTCGGGCTGTGTCAGACAGAGCATTAGTGCACAGGGCGGCCTATGATAGTGGGGTGGCGTTGAGGGCCATGCACGTGGAACCTCATGTGTGATTTCTGGGCAGACCCATAGGGTATTTCTTTTTTCAGGTGGGCAGGAAGAAGAATGCATTGTGACCCAGAATTCTCAATATGGAGGGCTTGCAGAGGAGTAGTTACAAGATGGAATTCTGAAAGCACCAGCTTCAGTTTAGTTCAGTGCTGAGGAGATGACAGTTCCAATGTGCATCGGCTGCTTCGAGATTTCAGGCACCTGAATAAGGGCGAGGGTCAGATTTCTGCTTACACTGGAGTTTGTATCTATGATCTCCAATGACTGATGTTGGGGTGTCAAGAAGCCTTGGTGGCTTTTCCAAGCTAGAGCTTGTGAGCATCTCCAAACAGCAACGTGTCCTACCACTCGACAGGGGAAGCCCAATTTCAGAGATCCAGGGTCCCCCATATGTTAATATTCAACAGCAGAGGTCTCTGAATGGATGCCTGGAAAGCCCAACTCGCGTTACAATTGCAGCCGAGGAACATGCCAAGCTTGATCCACTGGCTCTGCTTCAAAGTTCCAAGGCTCTGAGTTGAGGGACCTTCTGAGTCTGACGGGTCACAATGCTGCTTGGTGTCCAGGGAGAATGTAGAATGTGACAATGGCTCTGAGGATATTCAGGATTCTTCTACACTAAGGGTTGGACCCAGTTCCCAAGAGCCAGGTTTCCTTCTCGGGACAGGTGGGGTTCTGTTGTATCACTCAGGGACCACATGTTGGACCATATGTTGGTATGCGAGTCAGGAGTCTGGGGAGATGCCTCCAAACGTACGCTAGGGTATAGCTTCTGTCCTAGGGGCATGTCAGGTTCAATCTTCTGTCTCTAGAGTTATTTACTTCAATGTCTGCCAGAAGGTAGGTGCTAAGGTATGTCAAAAGGCCCGTATTTGCCCAGAGAGGCCTATGGTATTGGGAGGGCTCCACAGCATTCCAGGTTTCTCCTAATAAGGAGGGTTTGGGCAACTTTGAAAGGCAGAGTTTCCTTCGGAAGGGCAGGCACACTCCTGCAGTGTGGTTCGGGAGCCCACCATGGAGGGCCTGTCAGCCAGGGCATGGGTGACAGAAGTCTGAAAACACAAAGTCGATGTAAAGTTAGAGCCAAGGTTATGGCAGGCCCAATCTGCAGACCCTGAGCGGAGGTCCGTGGGACTTGAAATTCGGGAAAGTGTGAGGTGTTAGCTCTGGCCTCTGCTTCTGCATTTCGTGTCTAGGTTGGAAACAGAATATAGAGGTGGTCTCATGGGGCCATGGAATATTCTCTCTCTCTCTCTCTGAGGATCTTGCCCGACTCCTAATGGTTTGGTGTCATTCTGGGGAAAGGGAGGAGTCCTGTATTCTCTGTAAAAGGTCCCCCCAAAATAGGGGTTCCAGAACAGGTGTCTGGGTATAGGTCTCTGGAGAAGAACTCAGTGGGTCAGGATTTTGGAGTAGGGGGCATGACAAGCCCGATATGCAGGCTCATGGTCCAGCTGCGGAGGGGTCTTATTTGAGAACGGGCCTTAGGCTGAGGGAAAAGGTGCGTGTTTGTGCCCATGGCGGCCTTACAACGTGGGTGTGGCCACAGGAGCCTATGAGGATTTTCCTATTCTGAGGGTTTGACACCATCCCAACATCAAGGCTTCCTGCCATGAGGAAAAGGAGCTCTGTTTTGTTCATCATGTTCCCCCATGTGCAGGGATTTGAGATAAGGTCTGGGGACCGGTGCCTGAAACCGAGGGAGAGTACAAATACCGGCCAAAGGACATGGCAGGTATGATCTGCTGGATATGCACCCAGAGTGTAGGTACCTGATGGGAGTTCTGGGCTCAGTTCTGCCTATGAAATTGTGGTGCCACCGAGGGCCGTGCGGGTTGATCCTCATTTGGGGTTCTTGTGCAGCCCCATAGGGCATATCTTCTTTCTGGTAGGCAAGCAGAGTGCTGAGTTGTGGCTCCAGAATCCCAGTATGGAGGGCTTGTGGGCCAGGAGTGTCAGGTTGGTATTCTGGAAACACTAGCTAGAGTTAGGATCAGGGCCGAGGACATGGCAGGCCAAATCTGCAGTGTCTGAATCAAGATCTCCAGCATCTGAGGTAAGTGTGAATGTCAGACTTTTGCTCAGGGTAGAGTTTGTGACCATGAGGTTCACCTCACGGAGAGGTGACCTCATGAGGCAATGGAGGATTTCCCTCGGAGGGGTCGCAAGATACACCATACCAGAATGTTTTCTTTTGCAGGACAGGAGGTGTCCTGTTTTCTGGCCCAAGGATCCCCCATATGAAAACACTCAAGGGCAAGCCTTCCGGATAGATGCCTGGAATATATGTTCCCACCATATGTTCCCATTGGCCCCTAGGAACAGGCCAGGGTGGATTGCTACCACTGGGTCGAGGTATCCTGGGGGCTGAGTTGGAATGGACTCTCATTATTATGGGTCATAATACAGGTTAGCCTCCATGGAGAACTTGGAAAGAGACGGTGGCTCATGGTACATAGAGGATTCCCTTACCCTGAAGGCTGGGCACAGCTCTGAATAGCAACGTTTCCTTCTGGAGCCAGGAGGTGTTCTGTTTTGGTCTGCTGGGACCCACAATATATTGGAATTAGATACCAGTCCTCAGGCACACAAATGCCTGAATTCCAAAGCGAGGGTGCAGATTACGGCCTAGAGGTATGTCATGTTCAATCTTCTTTCTCTAGGGTCATCTACCTGGTTGTCGGACGGGAGGTTGGTACACAGCGTGTGTCAGACAATGCAGGTTTTTCAAGAGAGGCCTACAAAATTGGGGTGACCTCAGGAACATTGTAGTGTCTTCCTAACTTAGATGGTTAGTGTCTTAGATGGTTAGTGTCTTCCTAACTTAGACGGTGCACAGGTGCCTGAAATCCTAAGCAAGGATGCAGATTACTTACTAGGGGTATGTCATGTTCAATCTTCTTTCGCTAGGGTCATCTACCTGGTTGTCTGACTGGATGTCTGTACACAGGGTGTGTCAGACTACACATTTTTTTTTTCCAAGAGAGGCCTACGAAATTGGGGTGGCCTCAGGAACTTTGCAGGGTTCTCCTAATTTGAAATGTTTTGGCAACGGTAAAGCGCACGTTTTCCTTTGGAAGATAGGCACCGTCCTGATAAGTGGCCCAGGAGGCCCCTGCCTGGAGGGTGTATTGGCAAGGGCTCTGGATATAGAAGTGTGAAAACAGAAATTCGGATTCGAATTAGGTCTGAGGGATGGCCATCCCGATCCGTAGGCCCTGAGGGGAGATTTCCCGGATCTAAACTTAGGGCGAGTGTGAGGCGGTATCTTAGCCTTCTAAGTCTGCATTTTGTTGTTATCATGGCAACAGAATGTAGGGGTGGCCTCATATTTTTCTCTTGTCATATACTTTTATCAGTGTTTTTGTTTGTACACTTCATTAATCTTTCCTTGTGGTCCATTTGGGCTGAACCTTCTCTGTGGAGAGCCATGCAGCAGAAGCTGGGAGTCACGTACTAGGCGAGGCTTGAGGAGAAGGGCAGATGAATGTTTATGTGGGAGCGCTCCAGGGAACGCACAACCTGTACTGAAGTATCGGGACTAGTATAAGATTAACCAGGGACCATGGGAACGGCACATGGGAACGGCACAAAAACAGAGTGAACAATAAGTTTCAGGGGCTCACGTCAGTAGGCACGAGCTCCCCGCATGATCTGGATTGAAGTCATCTGTATCCCTTCTGATTGGATGTTATAGTAGTTGTGTTATGTGGTGATTGGTTACTTTCTATCCACTGTATCCTATAACTTGGGGCTGTAATCGATGTTCGGGGTCCCGGGGCTGAAGACTGAATAAAGAAGTTTGCCACCCACCTCGTCTGAGGGTCGTTCTTGCGGGTCGAGAGCGACACTTCTCTTTACCTTTCTTTTTTCCTGTCTCTCTCTCTCTCTTTCTCTTTTTCTTTTTCTCTCTTTTTTCTTTCTTTTGGGCGGGGAATCCTGATTGTTCAGAAGTGTTCCGGGGGAACCTTGACTGCACCATGGTCTATAGATACATCCAGCTACATCCGTTCAGCCATCTCTCACCAGATTGACTAGGAGGAGGAATGCCCAACAGAAGAAAAATTCAGAGGGTGGGCCTTCTGCAACAGAGCTAATGGCTATCAACATAGAAAATATGTCAGGAGGAGAATTCAAGCTAACGATTATCCAGGCAATAGCTAGGTTGGAGAAAGCCATGGAAGACCAATCGGAATTGATTAGGCAAAACTGAAAGCCAAAAGGAATGATGTTCACAATGTAACTGCAGAACTGAAAGCACCAGGGATGATGCTCACAATGCTCTCAATGATTGTTGAGAGCAATCTAAATTCTCTAAAAGCTAGGGTAACTGAGACAGAAGATAGAATTCGTGATCTGGAGGACACAGATAGAGAGAAGGGATCAAGAGGAAGCCTGGAACAAACAGCTTAGAAACTATGAAAACTGAATAAGGAAAATAAATAATGCCATGAAATGTTCCAACATCAGAATTATTGGAATCCCTGAAGGGGAGGAGTAAGAAAGAAGTTTAGAAGATATTGTGGAACAAGTTTTCCATGAAAATTTTCCCAATCTCATGAATGCAACAAGTGGTCATGTACTAGAGGCAGAACGGTCTCCCCACAAAATTATAGAATCTCGAAAGTCCTCAAGACACCTAATAGAATGAGGAATTATAATTTTAAGCAGGCCATATTGAAAGAAGCTAGGACAAAGAAACTCCATATGTACAAAGGAAAGTCCATCAGAATAATGTCAGACCTGGCAAGATATATTCAGGGCACTAAATGAGAAGAACATGCAGCCAAGAATACTTTACCCAGCAAGACTGGCATTCAAAATGGATGGAGAGAGTTTCCAAGACCGACAAGGCTTAAAAGACTATGCACCACCAAGCCGACACTGCAGGAAATATGAAGGGTGGTTCTATAAAAGAGGAAAAATCGTAAGAGTATCATTGAACAGAAATATAGACACAATCTACAGAAAGAAAGACTTCAAAGGTAACACAATGTCAATAAAATATATCTACTAATAATTACTCTCAATGTGAATGTTCTAAATGCACCCATAAAACGACACAGGGTTGCAGATTGGATAAAACGACAGGTCCCATCCATATGTTGTCCACAAGAGACTCATTTTGATCCTAAGGATACACCCAGACTGAAAGTGAAGGGATGGAGAAGCATCTTTAATCCCATTGGGCCTCAAAATAAGCCCGGGGTAGTGATTCCCATATCAGAGAAATTAGATTTTAAACTAAATACTGTACTCCGAGATACAGAAGGACACTACATAATTCTTAAAGGGACTATCCACCAAGATGATCTAACAACTGTAAATATTTATAAATAAAGAAACAGAGCATTGAATGAC
Source organism: Mustela lutreola (assembly GCF_030435805.1). Lineage (NCBI taxonomy): Eukaryota > Metazoa > Chordata > Mammalia > Carnivora > Mustelidae > Mustela > Mustela lutreola. Next base: position 171,941,076 of record NC_081294.1, read on the forward strand.
ACATTGGACCAGATCGACCTTATAGATATATACAGAACATTCTACCCTAAAACAACAGAATACTCTTTCTTCTCCAGTGCCCATGGAACCTTCTCCAGAATAGACCACATACTGGAACACAAATCAGGACTCAACCGATACCAAAAGACTGAGATTCTCAGATCACAATACTTTGAATCTGGAGGTCAATCACAAGGAAAAGTTCAGAAGGAACTCAAACACCTGGAAGCTAAAGACCATCTTGCTTACAAATGCTTGGATCAATCAGGAGATCAAAGAAGAACTTAAACAATTCATGGAAACCAATGAGAAGTAAGACACTTTGGTCAGTCCAAAACCTATGGGATATAGCAAAGGCGGTCCTAAGGGGGAAATACTTAGCCATCCAAACCTCCTTCAAAAAAATTGAAAAATTCAGAATATACCAGTTGTCTCTACACCTTAAAGGACTGGAGAATCAACAACAAATTAATCCAACTTCACATATAAGAAGGGAAATCATCAAGATTAGAGCTGAGATCAATGAGGTAGATACCAGAGATACAGTAGAACATACCAATAAAACTAGAAGCTCTTTTTTGTTTTTGTTTTTCTTTTTCAATCAATAAGATAGATAAACCATTGGCCACACTAGCACAAAATAAAATAGAGAAAGCTCAAATTAATAAAATGATTAATGAAAAGGGAGAGATCACAACTAACACCAAGGAAATGGAAACAATCATCAGGATTTATTATCAAGTTATATGCCAATAAGTTAAGCAACCTAGATGAAATGGATGCATTCCTGGAAAACTATAAACAGCCAAAATTAATCCAGGAAGAAAGTGACAATCTGAATAGACTGATATCTATTAACAAGATTGAAGCAGTGATCAAAAAACTCCCAAAAGACAAGAGCCCAGGACTTGACAGATTCCCTGGGGAATTCTACCAAACTTTCAAGGAAGAAATAACACCAATTCTCCTGAAGCTGTTTCAAAAAACTGATGCAGAAGGAAAACTCTCAGAATCTTTTTATGAAGTGAGCATTACTCTGATCCCCAAACCAGGCAAAGACCTCACCAAAAAGGAGAATTTCAGACTAATATTGCTGATGAATATGGATGCTAAGATACTCAACAGGATCCTAGAAAACAGGATCCAACAGCACATCAAAAAAGATTTTCCACAATGACCAGGTGCTATTCATCCCTGGTTTGCAAGGATGGTTCGCCATTTGCAAATGAATTGATGTCATAGAACAAATCAATAAGAGAAGACAGAAGAACCACATGGTCCTCTCAATTGATACAGAAAAAGCATTTAATAAAATCCGGCATCTCTTCCTGATTAAAATGCTTCAAACTACAGGGATAGAGGGAAAATTCCTCAACTTCATAACATCTATGAAAAACCCACAACAAATGTCATCCTCCATGGTAAAAAGCTCACAGTCTTCCTGTTGAGATCAGGGACACGACAAGGATGCTGCCTCACCACTCTTGTTCAACATAGTATTAGAATTCCTAGCAACAACAATCAGATAATTAAGAGAAATAAATGGTATCACAATTGGCAAAGAAGAAAAACTCTCGCTCTTCGCAGATTACATGACACTTTATATGGAAATCCCAAAAGACTCCACTGCCAAACTGCTAGAACTCAGACAACAATTCAGTAATGTGGCAGGATACAAAGTCAATGTACAGAAATCAGTGGCTTTCTTATACACTAAAAATGAAAATACAGAAAGGGAAATTAGAGAATCAATTCCATTTACTATAGCACCAAGAACCATAAGATACCTGGGAATAAACCTAAACAAAGAGGTAAAGGGTCTGTACTCAAGGAACTATAGAACACTCATGAAAGAAATTGAAGAAGACACAAAAAGATAGACGACCATTCAGTGCTCTTCGATCAGAAGAATAAACATTGTTCAAATGTCTATACTGCCTAGAGCAATCTATACTTTCAATGCCATTCCAATCAAAATTCCACCAGTATTTTTCAAAGAGCAGGAGCAAATAATCCTACATTTCGTATGGAATCAGAAGAGAACCCGAATTGCTAAGGAAATGTTGAAAAACAAAAATAAAACTGGAGTCCTCATGTTACCTGATTTCAAGCTTTACTAAAAAGCTGTGATCACCAAGACAGCATGGTACTGGCATAAAAACGGACACCTAGACCAGTGGAACAGATTAGACACCCCAGATAGGGACACTCAACTCCATGGTCAACTAATCCTCAACAAAACAGGAACAAATATACAGTGGGAAAAAAAGACAGTCTCTTCAATAAATGGTGCTGGGAAAACTGGACAGCTATATGTAGAAGAATGAAACACAATCATTCTCTTACACCGTAAACACACACACACACACACACACACACACACAAAGTTAGTCCGTGAGGATGCAAGGTGTCGCTTCTTTATAAGAGACAGTCCTGACCGGGCAGTTTGATTCTTGACGCTTGGCTCAAAATAAAGCTTTGCTTGACCTTGACTTTGTATCAGTCTCGCTCCTTTGATTATGTACCATAACAGGGGCTCAGGCTGAGGGACAGAATGTGTATTAGTATCCAGGGACAAGTTCCTTAATAGGGGGTGGTCTCGTTGGTCATGTAGGCTTCTCCTAATCTGGAGATTTTGTGCAGTTCCATAGAGCATGGTTTCCTTCTGGAGGGCAGGCAGAGTCCTATTGTGTGGTTCCGGAGTTCTCTATCTGGAGGGCTTGTGGGCCAGCACTTTTGGGATGGAAGTCTGAAAATCCAAGCTAGGGTTAGGTATGGGCCTAGGTGCATAGCATACCTGATCACCTGTCCCTGGGGGAGCTACATGGGGAAATCAGTTGTAAATGGAGGACAGGATGAGAGTCACAAATCAATTTTGTGTCCATTGAGTCCTCAGAAAGAGGGCATAGTCTCCGCCACGCTGGTGTCTCCTACTCTCTGGATTTTACATATCTCCGAACAGCTAGAAATCCTTTCCACAGGACAGGAGGAGTTCTGTTTCTGTCTCAGGGATATCCCATATGTAGGGATTTGAGACCAAGCCACTGGGGACAGATATCTGTGAACACAAAGTAGGGTGAAAATTAGGGCCTAGGCACAAGGCAGTTCTTATCTGCTGGCTCTTGGTCTAGCTACATGGGTGGCAGAGTAGAGGTCATGGCTCAGGATGAATGACAGAATGTGTATTACTGTCCAAGACTGGCTCTTGTGAATGGGAGTGGCCTCAGGCCTGTGCATGTTTCTCCTAATCAAGGGCTTTAGTTCACCTCCATAGGTAAGGTTTCCTTCTGAAGGGCAGGGAGAGTCCTGTGGTATGGCTTCTGAGTCCCCAGTCTGGAAGGCTTGTGGGTCAGGACTCGGGAGAAAGAAGTCTGAAAACACAAGCTAGGGTTTGGGAAAGGTCCTAGGGCATGGCAGGTCAGATCTGCAGATGCTATGTTGAGCTCCTCAGGATCTGAGATTAGGGCAAATGTCATGTAATTACTCAGACTACAATTTGTGACCACTAGGGCTACCATAAGTTGAGGTGTACATGGAGGTTTCCCCTGCAATGGGGGTTCTGCACAATGCCGAATAGCAAGGTTTCATTCTGGGAGACAGGTGGAGTCTTCTTGTATGACTCTATGGTACCCATTTAGAGGGATTCACCAGCAGGGTTCTGCAGATGGATGCCTAAAAACACAAAATAGCGTTAGATATAGGGCCTAGGAGTATATCCGGTCCAATCTGCCAACTCTGGCTTGTGGACAAGGACACTAAGGACAGAAGTCTGAAAACCCAAGCTAGGTCTAGGGCTTGGGCCAAGGAAATGGCAGGCCCAATGTATAGACACTGAGGTGAGCTCTCCAAGAATCAAAGTTAAGGCGAGGGTCAGGATATCACTCAGACTGGAGTTTGTGTCCATGCCATCTTCCAAATATGAGGAGGCCTCATGCGGCCTTGGAGGTTTCTCCTACTCTGGGGTTTGTGCACAGTTCCAAACACATTGTTCTATTCTGGGGATAGGTCGTGTCCAGTTTTATTGCTCAGAGGTCCTCCATATTGAGGGATTTGGGAGTAGGGTTTCACATACGGATGCCTGAAAACCCAAGCTCCAATAAGGGTTAGGTCATAGTGGCATGTCAGCCCTTTTATCCTGATTCTAGGGTGAGTTAACCACTGTTTTATTTATTTATTTATTTATTTATTTATTTATTTATTTATTTTTAATGAGGCTCAGGCTAAGATAATGGGTGTTTGTGCCCAGGACAGCCTGCAAACTTGAGTGAGGCCTTATGGTCAATGCAGTTTTCTTCCAAATCTGAGGGTTTTAACTAGCTCCAAAAAGCATGGTTTCCTTCTGGGGGATAGGAGTAGCTCTCTTTTGTCGCTCAGGGGTCCCCCTTATGAGGAGATTCAAGATGAGGGCGCTGGTTATGGATGTCTGAAAACCCAGCCAGGGGTTAGAAATAGGGCCTAACAGCATGACAGGTCCGATATACTGGCATCTGGGACCAGCTGTCCCGGTGCCTGATTAGAGTATGGGACATTGATTGTATCAGACTTCATATTGGCACACATGGTAGTGAACGAAATGGGTGACATTGTGGGCCGTGCATGTTTCCCCCTATCTAGAAGTTTTGTAAAGCTCCATAGGGAATAGTTTCCTCCTATAGAGCATGGAGAGCCCTGGAATGTGGCCCTGCAGTCTCCACTCTGGAGTCATTTCACTCCAGGACTCAATGAATGGAATTCCAAAAATCAATGCTCAGTGTATGGTGAGGGTGCATGAATCCACAATCCGAAGATTCTGAGGCAAGCTTCCCAGACTCTGAAGTTAGGGAAAGCATCAGGCTTTCGCTCAGACCAGACTAGAATTTGGGTCCACTAGGGCTGTCAAATGTGTGGATGGCCTCCTGGGACCATAGAGGTTTCTCCTGCTCTGGGAGTTCTGTGCAGCTTCAAATAGCATGGTTTCATTCTTGGGGAGAGGTGGAGTCTTGTTGTATGTCTCAAGGATCCCTATATGGAAGGATTTGAGAGCAGGGCTCTGGATATGGATGCCTGAAAACCTAACCTAGAGTTAGCATTGGACTCTAGGGGCATGGCAGGAGGATCTTCAGACTCTGTGGCCAGCTGGGTGAGTGCCTGACTGGAGTTCAGAGCTCAGGCTGAGGGGCAGAATTTGGTTTAGGATCCAGGGTCCGGTTGCATCAAAGGTTGTGGCCCTTTGGCCATGGAGGTTTCTCCAAGTCTGGGGGTTTTTTGCAGATCAATTGAGCATGGCATCCTTCTGGAGGTAGAGTCCCATGGTATGGCTCTGAAGTTCTCTATCTGGAAGGCTTGTGAGCCAGGACTCTATGGATGGAAGTCTGAAGAGCCATACTATGTTTAGGGCTAGGGCCTAGGGCATGGCAGGACCAATCTACAGATGCTGAGGCGAGCCTCCATGGATTTCAGGTTAAGGCAAGTATCAGGATGTTGCTCAGCCTGGAGTTTGTGTCCCTGAGATCTGAAAAATGTGGGTTTGGCTTCATAGGGCCATGGAAATATTCTTCCCTCTGGGGATTTTGCACAGTTACAAAAAGTTTGGTCTATTCTGGGGGTTGTATGGTGTCCTGTTTTATATCCCAGGAGTACCACATATGGAGTGATTTGGGAGCACGGTTGTGGGTATGGATGCCTGGAAACCTAACCTATGATAAGGGTTATGTTCTAGTAGCATGGAAGTCCTTATATCCTGGTTCTGTGGTGAGCTGCCCAAAGGGCCGTGTTGAAAACAGGCCTCAGGTGAAGGATCATCATGGGTGTTTGTGTCCAGGGTGGGCTGCAAAGTGGGCATTGCCTCAGGGCCTACACAGTTTTCTTCCAACTCTGAGGCATTTACATAGCTCAGAAAGGCAAGGTTTACTTTTGGGGGGCAGTAGGAATTCTGTTTTGTGGCTCAAGGGTCTTCCATATGGAGGGATTCATGTGGAAGTCTCTGGGTATGGATGCTTGAAATGCCAACCTAGAGTTAGGATTAGGGCCTAAGGGCATGGCAGGTCTGAACTGCTGAATCTGGGGCCAGATGTCCTGGTGGCTTATTGGAGAACGGGACTCAGATTGTGTCATATAGCATAATATTGTCCAGATTGGAGTACAAAAGTGGGGTGTCATTGGGGCCTGTTAATGTTTCTTCTGATCTAGGAGTTTTGTGCAGCTCCATAGGGCATGGTTTCCTTCTGGAGGGCAGGGAGAGTCCTGTGGGGTGGATCTGAAGCCCCCAGACTGGAAGGATTGCATTCCAGGACTCAAGAAATAGAATTCTGTAAACCGTGTAGGAGGGTTAGGGAAGATGTCCATCAACAGACGAATGGATAAAGAAGATGTGGTATATATACACAATGGAATACTATGCAGCCATCAAAAGAAATGAAATATTGCCATTTGTGAGAACATGGATGGAACTAGAGTATATCATGCTTAATGAAATAAGTCAAGCAGAGAAAGACAACTATCATATGATCTCCCTGATATGAGGAAGTGGTGATGCAACATGGGGGCTTAAGTGGATAGGAGAAGAATCAATGAAACAAGATGGGATTGGGAGGGAGACAAACCATAAGTGACTCTTAATCTCACAAAACAAACTGAGGGTTGCTGGGGTGAGGGGGTTTTGGACATTGGGGAGGGTATGTGCTTTGGTGAGTGCTATGAAGTGTGTAAACCTGGCGATTCACAGACCTGTACCTCTGGGGATAAAAATATATGTTTATAAAAAATAAAAAAATTTAAAAAATAGAAGAATTCTGAAAACCAACGCTCAGAGTATGGTTAGTGTATGGCATTGATAATCGATCTGCCTGTCTGGGGATTCGACCCAGCTTCCAAGAGTTTGATGTCTTTCTGGTGGAAGGAAAGAGTGCTGTTTTCCAACTCAGGAGTCCCGGAGAAACAGGAATTCCAGAGACAGGTTCTGGGTCCAGTCGCCGGGATAACCACAGCAAGGATTAGGATTTGGGCTATGGGCATGTGAAGACCACACTGTGGGATCCCAGTCATGTACAGGAGGGGGCTTTTTTGAAAGGGGTCTCAGGCTGAGGGTCACAATGCCTGTTTCTGCCCAGTTGCCCCTCCTGAGTGGGCGTGGTCTCATGTGCCATGCAGCTGGCTCTCACTCTGAGGGTTGGACAATCATCTCAACAGCCAGTTATGCTGCTTGGCGAAGGAGGCATACTCTTTTGGGCTTTAGGTTGCCCCCTGGGCAGGAATTTGAGCTACGTTCTGGGGACAGTACTTGACTACCTATGTTGGTTGAGATGATGGCCTCGGGCCAAATCAGTTCCCACCTGCAGGATATGGGGCCCACTCTCTGGGTGGCTGACAGGAAGTTGGGGCTCAGGCTGTGTCACACAGATCATTAGTGCACAGGGTGGCCCATGATATTGGGGTGCCAATAAGGGCCGTGCAGGTGGATCTTCACATGGGGTTTCAGGACAAACCCACAGGGCACTTCGTCTTTCTGGTAGGCAGGCAGAAGGCTGTGTTGTGGCTCCAGAATTCCCAATATGGAGGGCTTGCAGGTGAGGAGTGTGAGGATGGAAGTTTGAAAACACTACCTCCCGTTAAGTTCAGTGCCAAATGCATGGCAATTCCTATGTGCTGCAGGTGTTTTGAGATCTCCAGCACCTGAGAAAGGGCGAGTGTCAGATGTCTGCTCACACTGGAGTTTGTATGCATGATCCAACAAATGGTGGGGTGGCCTCAAGAATCCTTGGGGTATTTCCAAAGTTGGAACTTGTGAGCTGCTCCAAACAGCAAGGTGCCTTTCTGTGAGACAAGGGAAGTGAGCTGCTCCAAACAGCAAGGTGCCTTTCTGCGAGACAAGGGAAGTCCGGTTAGAGGGCTCCAGGTTCACCCATATGGAAAGATTCGACGTCAGTGCTTTCTGAATGGATGCCTGAAGAGCCTGATCCCCATTACCATTGCAGCTGAGGAACAGGGCAGGCTTGATCCGAAGGCTCTGATTCGAAGTTGCAAGTGATCTGGGTAGCCAGAGTTTCTCAGTCTGATAGGTCACAATGCTGCTTAGTATCCAGGGAGACCTTAGAATGTGGTGGTGGCTCTGGGGCCATGCAGGACTCTCCTAAACTGAGGGTTGGACCCAGTTCCCAAGAGCCAGGTTTCCTGCTCGGGACAGGAGGGTTTCTGTTGTAAGGCTCAGGGTCCACATGTTTGACCATGTTTGTTTTCCAGAACAGGCCTCTGGGGACACAGGCCTGAAAACCTAAGCCAGGGATCCAGTGAGGTCCATTGACCTGTGTGTCTTCCTGGAGGTATGTGCTGAGGATGTGTCACACTGTGCATTTTTTCCAGAGCGGCCTATGTAACTGGTGTCGGCTCAGGGGCCTTGAAGGTTCCTCCTTATCTGGAGGGTTTGGGCAACTGAGATGGGCAGATTTTCCTCAGGGGAGCAGGCCCAATGATGTGGTGTGGTTCTTGAGGCCCCATCCTGGAGGCATGTGGGTGAGGGCTTTGGGATGGAATTCTCCTAACTGAAACTGGGGTAAGGGTTAGGGGCGAGATGATGGCAGGCCACATCTGCAGACCCTGAGGTCAGATTTTCGGGATTTGAAATTCGTGCAGCTGGGAGGCAATAGCACAGGATTTTCTGTCTGGATTGTGTGTCTAGGATAGCCACAGAATGGACAAGTGGCCCCATGGATCCATGGGAGATCCTTTCTGTTTGGGGATTCTACCCAGCTCCCAAGAGTTTGGTGTCTTTCTGGGGGTAGGGAAGATTGTTGTTTTCCATCTTCGGAGTCCTGGCCAAACAGGGATTCCAGAGATGGGTTCTGGATCTGGGTGCCTGGATAAGGATTAGGATTTGGGATATGGGCATAAGAAGCCCACTCTGTTGTCTTCTAGTCATGCTCCCGAGGGGACTTTTTTGAAAGTGTTTGAAAAGGGTCTCATGCTGAGGGTCACAATGCCTGTTTGTGCCCAGCTGCCCCTCCTGAGTGGGTGTGGTCTCTTGTGCGATGCAGCTGGCTCCCACTTTGAGGGTTGGACAACCATTTCAACATCCAGTTTTCCTGCATGGGGAAGGAGGCTTATTCTTTTGTGCTTTAGGTCCCCCCCTGGACAGGAATTTGAGCTACTATCTGGGGTCATGACCTTAATACCCAGCTTGGTTGAGATGATGGTCTCTGTCTAAAGCAGTTCCCACCTGCAGGATACGGGGCCCGCTATCTGGGTGGCTGACAGGAGGTCGGGGCTCAGGCTGTGTCACACAGATCATTACTGCACAGGGCCGCCCATGATATTGGGGTGCTGATGAGGGCCGTGCAGGTGGATCCTCACGTAGGGTTTCAGTGCAAACCCATAGGCCACTTCATCTTTCTGATAGGCAGGCAGAAGGCTGTGTCATGGCTCCAGAATTCCAAATATGGAGGGCTTGCAGGAGAGGAGTGTGAGTATGGAAGTCTGAAAACACTAGCTCCAGTTAAGTTCAGTGCCAAGCGAATGGCAGTTCCAATGTGCAACGGCTGTTTCGAGATCTCCAGCACCTGAGAAAGGACGAGTTTCAGATGTCTGCTCACGCTGGAGTTTGTATGCATGATCCAACAAATTGTTGGGTGGCCTCAAGAAGCCTTGGAGGCTTTCCCAAGCTGGAGCTTGTGAGCTGCTTCAAACAGCAAGGTGCCCTTCTGCGAGACAAGGGAAGTCCGGTTAGAAAGCTCTAGGTTAGTCTATATGGAAAGATTCAACAGCAGTGCTTTCTGAATGGATGCCTGTAAAGCCCTACTCACTTTACCATTGCAGCCGAGGAACAGGGCAGGCTTGATCTGAAGGCTGTGGTTTGAAGTTCCAAGTGATCTGGGTTGACAGAGATTCTCAGTCTGATGGGTTACAATGCTGCTTGGTGTCCAGGGAAACCTTAGAATGTGGCATTGGCTCTGGGTCCATGCAGGACTCTCCTACAGTGAGGGTTGGACCCAGTTCCCAAGAGCCAGGTTTTCTTCTTGGGACGGTGAGTGTTGTATGGCTCAGGGACCACATGTTGGATTGTATGTTGGTTTTTGAGAACAGGCCTCCATTGAACAGGCCTGAAAACCTAAACCAGGGATCCAATGAAGTCCTAGTGACATGTTAGGTTCAATCTTCAGATTCAGAGACATTGGCCTGTGTATCTTCCCGGAGGTATGTGCTGAGGATGGGTCAGACTGTGCATTTTTTTTCCAGAGCAGCCTATGAAATTGGTGTGGGCTCAGGGGGCTTGCAGTTTTCTCCTAATCTGGAGGGTTTGTTCAACTGAGGCAGTCACATTTTCTTTGGGAGAGCAGGCCCAGTGATGTGGTGTGGTTCTGGAGGCCTCGTCCTATAGGGCTTTTGTGTCAGGTCTTTGGGACGGAAGTCTTCCGACCCAAACTCTGGTAAGGGTTAGGAGCGAGGTGATGGCAAGCCATATCTGCAGACCCTGAGGTCAGCTCCTCGGGTTTTGAAATTTGGGCAGGTGGGAGGCAGTAGCACAGGCTTCTCTGTCTAGATTGTGTGTCTTGGATGGCCATGGAATGGACGGGTGGCCTCATGGGTCCTTGGGAGTTGCTTCCTATCTGTGGATTCTGCCTGGCTTCCAAGAGTTTGGTGTCTTTCTGGGGGAAGGGAAGTGTGCTGTTTTCTGTCTCGGGAGTCCTTTCCAAACAGTGATTCCAAAGATAGGTTCTGGGTCCGGGCACCTGGATAACTCAAGAAAGGATTAGGATTTGGGCTATAGGCATGACAGGCCTGCTCATGACAGGCCTACTCATGCCAGGCTCCTAGTCATGCTCCCGAGGGGACATGTTGGAAAGGGTCTCAGGCTGAGTGTCACAATGCCTGTTTGTGCCCAGTTGCCCCTCCTGAGTAGTTATGGTCTCATGCTCCATGCAGTTGGCTCCCACTCTGAGGGTTGGACAACCATCTCAAGATCCAGTTTTCCTGGCATGGGGAAAGAGGCACACTTTTTTGTGCTTCAGCTTGCCTCATTGGCAGGAATTGGAGCTACTTTATGGGGACAGGTACCTGAATCCCAGGTTGGTTAAGATGATGGCCTTAGGCCAAGGCAGGTCCCACCTGCAGGATATGGTGCCTGCTATCTGCGTGGCTGACAGGAGGTCGGGGCTCGGACTGTGTCATACAGATCATTAGTACAAAGGGTGGCCCATGATATTGGGGTGCCAATGAGGGCATGCATTTGGATCCTCATGTGGGCTTTCAGGGCAAACCCATAGGGCATTTCTTTCTGGTGGGCAGGCAGAAGGCTGTGTTGTGTCTCCAGAATTCCCAAAAAGGAGGTCTTGTAGACGAGGAGTGTGAGGACGGAAGTCTGAAAACACTAGCTCCGGTTAAGTTCAGTGCTGAACGCATGGCAGTTCTAATGTGCTGTGGTTATTTCGAGATCTCCAGCACCTGAGAAAGGGCGAGTGTCAGATGACTGCTCACGCTGGAGTTTGTATGCATGATCCAACAAATGGTTGGTTGGCCTCAAGAATCCTTGGGGGTTTTCCCAAGCTGGAGCTTGTGAGGTGTTCCAAACAGCAAGGTGCCCTTCTGTGACAACGGAAGTCCAGTTAGAGGGCTCCAGGATCAACCATATGGAACGATTCAACAGCAGTGCTTAAGACCCAGAATCGTGTTAGGGTTATGGGCGTGGTGATGGCAGGCCACATCTGCACACTCTGAGGTCAGCTCCTCGGGTTTTGAAATTTGTGTGGCTGGGTGGCAGTAGCACAGGCTTTTCTGTCTGTATTGTATGCCTAGGATGGCCATAGAATGGATGGTTGGCCTCATGGGTCCATGGGAGAATCGTCCTATCTGGGGATTTTTCCCTGCTCCCAAGAGTTTGGTGTCTTTCTGGGGGAAGGGAAGAGTGTTATTTTCCATATCAGGGCCTGGCCCAAACAGGGTTTCCAGAGACAGGTTCTGGATCTGGGCGCTGCCTCACCCAAACAAGGGTTAGGATTTGGGCCTAGGGGCATGACAGGCTTGCTCTGTGGACTCCTGCTCCAACCACCTCAGGGGCTTGTTTGAAAGGGGTCTCAGGCTGAGAGTCACAATGCCTGTTTGTGCCCAGTTGCTCCTCCTGAGTGGGTGTGGTCTCATGCGCCATGCAACTGGCTCCCACTCTGAGGGTTGGACAACCATCTCAATATCCAGTTGTTCTGCCAGAAGGAAAAGAAGCATAATACTCTTGTGCTTCAGGTTCCCCTATGGTCAGGAATTTGAGATAGGTTCTGGGGACACGACCTGAATACCCAGGTTGGTTGAGATGATGGCCTCAGGCCAAATCAGTTCCCACCTGCAGGATACGGGGCCTGCAATCTGGATGTCTGACAGGAGTTTGGAGCTCGGGCTGTGTTGTACAGATCATTAGTGCACAGGGCGGCCTGTGCTGTTGAGGGTAGTGCATGTAGATCCTCATGTGGGGCTTCTATCCAGACCCATAGGGCACTTCTTCTTTCTGGTGGGCAGGCAGAAGGCTGTGTTAAGGCTGCGGAATTCCCAATATTGAGGGCTTGCAGACATGGAGTGTGAAAACACTAGCTAAGGTTAAGTTCAGGTCCGAGTGCATGGCAATTCCAATATACAGCAGCTGTTTCGAGATCTCCAGCACCTGAGTAAGGGCAAGGGTCAGATGTCTGCTCAAGCTGGAATTTGTATCCATGATGGCCAAGGAATGGTGTGGTCGCATCAAGAATTCTTGGAGGCTTTCCCAACCTGGAGTTTGTGAGCTGCTCCAAACAGCAAGCTGTCCTTCAGAGAAACAGGGTAAGTCCGGTTAGAGGGCTCTAGGGTCCCCCATATGGAAATATTCGATAGCAGAGCTCTCTCAATGGAGGGCTGGAAAGCCCACCTCATATTACCATTGTAGCCGAGGAACAGGAAAGGCTTTATCCGCTGGCTCTGGGGAGGAAGCTCCAAGTGATCTGGGTTGATGGAGGTTCTAAGTCTGATGGGTCACGATGCTGCTTGCTGTCCAGGGATACCTTAGAATGTGGCGGTGGCTCTAGGACCATGCACGATTCTCCTAAGGAGAGACTTGGACACTGTTCCCAAGAGCCAGGTTTACTCCTCGGGACAGGAGGGATTCTGTTGTATGGCTAAGGGACCCACGTGGGATTATATGTTGGCTTTCCAGTACAGGCCTCTGCGGACAGAGACCTGAAAACCTAAGCTAGGTTTCTGATGAGGTCCTAGGGGCATGTCAGGTACAATCTTCAGACTCAGGGCCATTTACCTCCATGTCTTCCTGGAGTTGGGTTCTGAGGGTGTGTCAGACTGTGCATTTTTTCCAGAGCAGCCTACGAAATAAGGGTGGGCTCAGGGAATTTGCAGGTTTTTCCTAATCTGGAGGGTTTGGGCCACTAAGATGGGCAGATTTTCCTCGGGAGAGCAGGCCCAGTGATGTGGTGTGGTTCTGGAGGCCCTTTCCAGGAGGGTAAGAGGGTCAGGGCTTTGGGATGGAATTCTTCAGACCCAAATTCAGGTAAGGGTTAGGTTCGAGGTGATGGCAGGCTATATCTGCAGACCCTGAGGTCAGTTCATTGGGATCTGAAATTCAGGTGGCTGGGAGGCAGTAGCACAGGCTTTTTTGTCTGTATTGTATGTCTAGGATGGCCAGGGAATGGACAGGTGGCCTCATGGGTCCATGGGACATTCTTCATATCTGGGGACTCTGCCCTGATCCCGAGAGTTTTGTGTCTTTCTGGGGGAAGGGAAGAGTGCTGTTTTCTGTCTCAGGAATCCCAGACAAACAGGGATTCCAGGGACAGATTCAGGGTCCGGGTGCCTGGATAACCCCAGGAAGGATTAGGATTTGGGATATGGGTGTGAGAAACCTGCTCTGTGGGCTCCTAGACGTGATCTGGTGGGGGTTTGTTTGAAAGGTGTCTCAGGCTGAGTGTCACAATGCCTGTTTGTGCCCAGCTGCCCCTCCTGAGTGGGCGTGGTCTTATGAGCCATGAAGCTGACTCCCACATTGAGGGTTGGACAACCATCTCAACATCCAGTTTTCCTGCATGGGGAAAGAAGTGTACTCTTTTGTGCTTTAGGTTCCGCCCTGGGCAGGAATTTGAGCTAACTTCTGGGGAGAGGTTCCTGAATACCTAGGTTGGTTGTGATGACAGCCTCGAGCCAAAACAGTTCTCACCAGCAGGATATGGGCCCCACTATCTGGGTGGCTGTCAGGAGGTCGGGGCTCAGGCTGTGTCACATAGATGATTAATGCACAGGGCGGCCAATATATTGGGGGGCTGGAGAGGGCCATGCAGGTGGACACTCACGTGTCGTTTCAGGGAAAACCCATAGGTCACTACTTCTTTCTTTTTTGCAGGCAGAAGGCCTCATTGAGGCTCCAGAATTTCCAATATGGAGGGCTTGCAGGCGAGGAGTGTGAGGACGGCAGTCTGAAAACACTAGCTCCGGTTAAGTTCAGTGCCGAACGCATGGCAATTCCAATGTGCAGCGGCTGTTTTGAGATCTCCACAACCTGAGTATGGGCGAGTGTCAGATGTCTGCCCATGCTGGAGTTTGTATGCATGATCCAACAAATTGTTGGGTGGCCTCAAGAAGCCTTGGAGGCTTTCACAAGCTGGAGCTTGTGAGCTTCTCCAAACAGCAAGTTGCCTTTCTGTGAGACAAGGGAAGTCCAGTTAGAGGACTCCAGGTTCGCCCATATGGAAAGATTCGACATCAGTGCTCTCTGAATGGATGCCTGAAAATCCCTACCCCTGTTACCATTGCAGCCAAGGAACAGGGCTTGCTTGATCTGAAGGCTGTGTTTCGAAGTTTCAAGTGATCTGGGTTGACAGAGGTTCTCAGTCTGATGGGTTACAATGCTGCTTGGTGTCCATGGAGACCATAGAATGTGGCAGTGGCTCTGGGTCCATGCAGGATTCTCCTACAGTGAGGGATGGACCAAGTTCCCAAGAGCCAGGTTTCCTTCTCGGGACAGAGGGGTTTTGTTGTATGGCTCAGGTACCACATGTTCAACCATATGTTTGTTTTCCAGAACAGGGCTCTGGGGACACAGGCCTTAAAACCTAAGGCAGGGATCCAATTAGGTCCTAGGGACATGTCAGGTTCAATATTCAGACTCAGGGACATTGACCTTTGTGTCTTCCCGAAGGTATGTGCTAAGGATATATCAGACTGCACATTTTTTTCCAGAGTGGCCTACAAAATTGGTGGCATCTCAGGGGCCTTGCAGGATTCTCCTCATCTGGAGGGTTTGAGCAACTGAGTCAGGCAGATTTTCCTCGGGAGAGCAGGCCCAGTGATGCGGTGTGGTTCTGGAGGCAGGATCCTGGAGGGCATGTGGGTCAGGGCTTTGAGACAGAAGTCTTCAGACCCAAACTCGGATAAAAGTTAAGGGCGAGGTGATGGCAGGCCATATCTGCAGACCCTGAGTTCAGCTCCTCCAGTTATGAAATTCAGGAGACTGGAAGGCAGTAGCAGAGACTATTCTGTTTAGAGTGTGTGTCTAGGATGGCCAGGGAATGGATGGGTGGCCTCATGGATCCATGGGAGATTCTTTCTATCTGGGAATTCTTCCCTGCTCCCAAGATTTTGCTGTCTTTCTGGGGGAAGGAAGAGTGAAGTTTTCTGTCTCAGGGGTCCCACCCAAACAGAGATTCCAGAGACGTGTTCTGGGTCTTTGCACTACCTCACCCAAACAAGGGTTAGGATTTGGGCCTAGGGGTATGACAGGCTTGCTCTGCGGGCTCCTACTCCAACTCCCGAGGGGCCTTGTTTGAAAGGGGTCTCAGGCTGAGTGTCACAATGCCTGTTTGTGCCCAGTTGCCCCTCCTGAGTGGGTGTGGTCTCATGCGCCATGTGCTGACTCCCACTCTGAGGGTTGGACAACCATCTCAACATCCAGTATTCCTGCCATGGAAAAGAGGCGTACTCCTTTGTGCTTCAGGATCCACCATGGGCAGGAATCTGAGCTATGTTCTGGGGACAGGTACCTGTGTATGAGGTGGGTTGAGAAGATGGCCTCAGGCCAAGGCAGGTCCAACCTGCAGGATATGTGGCCCACTATCTGTGTGACTGACAGGAGGTAGGGGCTTGTGCTGTGTCACACAGATCATTAGTGCACAGGGTGACCTATGGTATTCGGGTGCTGCTGAGTACCATGCAGGTAGATCATGGGGTTTCTGGGCAGACCCATAAGGTACTTCTTCTTTCTGGTGGGCAGGCAGAAGTTTGTGTTGTGGCTGCAGAATTCCCAATATGGAGGGCTTGCAGGCATGGAGTGTGACGATAGAAGTGTGAAAACACCAGCTAAGGTTATCTACAGGGCCGAGTGCATGGCAGTTCCAATATACTGTGGCTGTTTCAAGATCTCCAGCACCTGAGTAAGGGTGAGAGTCAGATTTCTGCTCAAGCTGGAATTTGTATCCATGATGACCAAGGAATGGTGGGGTCGCCTCAAGAAGCCTTGGAGGCTTTCCCAATATGGAGTTTGTGAGATGCTCCAAATAGCAATGTTTCCTTCTGCGAAATAGGGGAAGTCTGGTTAGAGGGCTCCTGGGTCCCCCATATGGACATATTCAATAGCAAAACTCTCTCAATGGAGGCCTGGAAAGCCCACCTTGTATTACCATTGAAGCTGAGGAACAGGGCAGGCTTGATCCACTGGCTCTGGGGATGAAGTTTCAAGTATTCTGAGTTGACAGATGTTCTCAGTTTGATGGGTCACAATGCTGCTTGATTTCCAGGGAGACCTTAGAATGTGCCGGTGGCTCTGGGGCCATGCAGGATTCTCCTACGCTAAGACTTGGACCCTGTTCCAAAGAGCCAGGTTTCCTCCTCGGGACAGGAGGGTTTCAGTTGTATGGTTCAGGGACCACATGTTGGAGTATATGTTGGTTTTACAGAGCACACCTCTGGGGACAGAGATCTGAAAACCTAAGCTAGGGTTCCGATGAGGTCCTAGGGGCATGTCAGGTTCAATCTTCGGACTCAGGGCCATGGACCTGTGTGTCTTCCTGGAGATAAGTGCTGAGGGTGTGTCAGACTGCATTTTTCCAGAGCGGCCTATGAAATTAGGGTGGGCTCAGGGGACTTGAAGGTTTCTCCTAATCTGTAAGGTTGGGGCCACTGAGACGGGCAGATTTTCCTTGCATAGAAGGCCCAGTGATGTGGTGTGGTTCTGGCGGCCCCATCCTGGCGGGCATGTGGTTCAGGGCTTTGGGCAGAAGTCTTCAGACCAAATCTTGGGTAAGGTTTAGAGTCGAGGGGATGGCAGGCCATATTTGCAGACCCTGTTGTCGGCTCCTTCAGTTTGAAATTTGGGCAGCTGGGAGACAGTAGCACAAGTTTCCTGTCTGCACTGAGTGTCTCTGATGACCACGGAATGGATGGGTGGCCTCATGGCTCCATGTGATATTCTTCCTATCTGGGGATTCTGCCCGGCTCCCAAGAGTTTGGTGTCTTTCTGGGGGAAGTTAAGAGTTCTGTTTTCCATCTCATAGGTCCCACCCAAACTGGGATTTCGGAGAGGACTTCTGGGTCTGGGCACTGCCGCACCCAAACAAGGGTTAGGAATTGGGCCTAGGGGCATGACAGGCCTTCTCTGTGGGCTCCTACTCCAACCACCTCGGGGGCTTGTTTGAAAGGGATCTCAGGCTGAGGGTCACAATTCCTGTTTGTGCCCAACTGACCTTCCTGAGTGGGTGTGGTCTCATGCGCCATGTGCTTGCTCCCACTCTGCGGGTTAGACAACCATCTCAACCTCCAGTTTTCCTGCCATGGGGAAGGAGGCATACTTATTTTTGCTTCAGCATCTGCCATGGGCAGGAATTTGAGCTACGTTTTGGAGACATGTACCTGAATACCCATTTTGGTTAAGATGATAGCCTCTGGCCAAGGCAGGTCCCAACTGCTGGATATGGGGATCGCTATCTGGGTGGCTGACAGGAAGTTGGGGCTCAGGCAGTGGCACACAGATCATTAGTACACAGGATGGCCTATGATATTGGGGTGCTGTTGAGGGCCATGCAGGTAGATCCTCATGTGGGGTTTCTGGGCAGACCCATAGGGCACTTCTTTCTGGTGGGCAGGCAGAAGGCTGTGTTGTGGATGCAGAATTATCAATATGGAGGGCTTACTGGCATGCAATATGTGGACAGAAGTGTGAACACACCAGCTAAGGTTAATTTCAGGGCCGAACGCATGGCGGTTCCAATGTGCTGTGGCTGTTTTGAGATCTCAAGCACTTGAGTAAGGAAGACTGTCATTTGTCTGCTCCCACTGGAGTTTGCATTCATTGTGGCCAACGTATGGTGGAGTAGCCTCAAGAATCCTTGGAGGCTTTCCTAAGCTAGAGCTTGTGAGCTGCTCCAAACAGCAAAGTATCCTCTGCGGGACAGGGGAAGTCCAGTTAGAGTACTCCTGTGTCACCCATATGTAAAGATTCGACAGCAGAGCTCTCTGAATGGAGGCCTGGAAAGGCCACCTCGCATTACCATTACAGCCGAGGAAGACGGCCAGCTTGATCTGCTGGCTCTGCTACGAAGTTCCACGTGATTTGAGTTGAGTGAGGTTCTCAGTCTGATGGGTCACAATGATGCTTGGTGTCCAGGAAGACCTAAGAATGTGCCGGTGGCTCTGGGACTATGCAGGATTCTCCTATGCTGAGGGTTGGCTCCAGGTCCCAAGAGCCAGGTTTCTTTCTTGGGACAGGAGGGGTTCTCTTGTATGCCTCAGGGACCACATGTGGACCATAAGTAGTTTTCCAGAGCAGGTCTCTTGGGACATAGGCCGGAAAACCTAAAAAAGGGGTGTATGTGAGGTCATAGGGGCATGTCAGGTTCAATTCAGATTCAGACTCAGGGCCATAGACCTGCGTGCCCTCCTTGAGGTAGTTGCTGAGGGTGTTTATGACTGAATTTTGTTACAAAGTGGCCTGTGAAATTAGAGTGGTCTTAGGGGCTTTGCAGGATTCTCCTATTCTGGGGGTTTGGGGCTACTAAGATTGGCATATTTTCCCCAGGAGAGCAGGCCCAGTGATGCGGTGTTGTTCTGGTAGCCCTTTCCTGGAAGGCATGTGAGTCAGGTCTTTGGGACTGAAGTCTTCAGACACAAAATCGGGTAAGGGTTAGGGGCGAAATGATGGCAGGCCCAATCTTCAGACCCTGAGGGAAGTTCCTTGGGATATGATATTCAGGCAGGTGGGAGGCAGTAGCACAGGCTTTTCTGTCTGGATTGTGAGTTGAGAATGGCCATGCAATGGACGGGTCGCCTCATGGGTCCATGGGAGATTCTTCCTATCCTGGGATTCTGCCTGGTTCCCAAGAGTTTGGTGTCTTTCTGGGGAAGGGAAGAGTGCTGTTTTCCATCTCAGGGGTCCTGCCCAAACAGGGAATCCAAAGGCAGGTTCTGGACCATGCGCCTGGATAACCCCACCAAGGGTTAGGTTTTGGGGCATGAGAAACCTAGAGAAGTGGGCATGAGAAGCCCACTCTGTGGGCTCCTAGTCATGCTCCCAAGGGGGTTTGTTTGAAAGTGGTCTCTGACTGAGGGTCACAGTGCCTGTTTGTGCCATCTACCCTTCTTGTGTGGGCACAGTCTCATGGGCCATGCAGCTGTCTCCCACTCTGAGGTTTGCACAACCAATTCAACATCCTGTTTTCCTAACTTGGGGAAGAATGAGTACTCTTTTGTTCTTAGGTTCCCCCATGGGCAGGAATTTGAGCTACATTCTGTGGACAGATACCTGAATACCCAGGTTGGTTTGAGATGATGGCCTCGGACCAAGGCATTTCCCACCTGCAGGATATGGGGCTCACTTCTGGGTGACTGACAGGAGGTTGGCCTCGGGCTGTGTCAGACAGAGTATTCGTGCACAGGGCGGCCTATGAAGTTTGGGTGCTGTTGAGGGCCGTGCAGGTGGATCTTCACGTGGGGATTCTGGGCACACCCATAGGGCACTTCTTCTTTCTGGTGGGCAGGCAGAAGGCTGCGTTGTGCCTCCAGAATTCCCAATATGGAGGGCTTGCAGGCGAGGAGTTTTGTGACGGCATTCTGAAAACACAAGCTACGGTTAAGTTTAGTGCCGAGTGAATGGCAGTTCCAATCGTGCAGCGGCTGTTTTGAGATCTCAAGCACCTGAGTAAGGACTAGTGTCAGATGTCTGCTCACGCTGGAGTTTGTATCCATGATGGTCGATGAATGGTGTGGTGGCCTCAAGAAGCCTTGGAGGGTTTCCCAAGCTGGAGCTTGTGAGCTGCTCCAAACAGCAGTATTTCCTTCTGTTGGACAGGGGAAGTCCGGTTAGAGAGATCCTCGTTTCCCCATATGGAAAGACTCGACAGCAGAGCTCTGAATGGATGGCTGAAAGGCCACCTTGCATTACCATTGCAGCAGAGAAATAGGGCATGCTTGATCCGCTGACTCTGGTTTGAAGTTCCACGTGATTTGAGTTGACATAGGTTCTCAGTCTGATGGGTCACCATGATGTTTGGTGTCCAGGAAGACCTAAGAATGTGCTGGTGGCTCTAGGACCAAAACACATTTGGTCATACCCCAACGATACTACTGATACAGTTCTTTCTTTCTAGTTTTGTCTCGTGTCACACTTTAGTAAAATTCATATTACTTCTTGACTACACTTCCTCTGCTCTTGTCGTTCTTGTCTCTTGTCCTCTTATTCTTCCTGTTTTTCCTTACATATTTAGGATTGATATAATTTTAATTTCCTCTCATTTGAAGCTACTCTTGGAGGGGAGCCTAGGTGGATCAGTTTTTGAGTTTTAGCTCAGGTATTTTTCTTTTGGACCCTGGGATCCTGCCCAGAGTTGGACTCTATGCTCAGTAGGGAGTCCGGTTGAAGATTCTCTGCTTCTGCCCAACAGCCCCCCCCCAACACACTCTCTCCCTCTAATAAAAATTATTTTAAAAGAGATGAAAAATAAGAAAAACCTGAAAAAATAAATAAAAGGCTAAAAATGAAAATACAAAGAATGCTACTTCGTGTTTTCCCTAAGCTCTGAAGCTTTCTAGGCCTCTATTATCAGTAAACTTGAAAGGAGTGAATTGTTCATGCTGGTCTTCTAAGGAAGAGATCTCTTGCCCTGATCCTCAAGTGGATTCCAACTGGTGCAAATGCAGCTCTCCTAAGCACCAAAGACAGACCTCTGGGTAAGAAGGTGTGGATTCCAGTATGTGGTGCTGTATTACTCACTGAAAACATGCAGGACCAATGGGTGAGATGAATATCACTGCACCCTGCTCTCTACTTAGGAGCTGGTAATTTGGACCCCAGATCTGCAGTGAGCCATCACAGGGGAAAAAAATCCACCAGTCTTAACTCCTCAGTTTCTGTCAGAACTCTGTGTTCATGCTGCCAGTGACAAGGAATTTTTATCTCAGGCACATGACTGAGTTCTAACTTCAATTTTTTTGGTTTGTTCTTAAAGATTTTACTTGTTTATGTTAGAGAGAGAGAGTGAGAGAGAGAATGAGATGGGAGAAGGTCAGAGAGAGAAGCAAACTCCTCATGGAGCTGGGCACCTGATGGGGGACTTGATCCAGGGAGTCTGGGATGATGACCTGAACGGGAAGCAGTTACATAAACAGCTGAGCCACCCAGCTGATGCCAATTCCAATTTCTGTGAGTTATTGTGGCACAGACCCACACATTACCTGCAGGGTTTTGGAGGTCTTGCCATGCTTCTCTTTTTTGCTGGACCCTCTAAGGAAAGTGGACACCCAGTCATGCTGTGATTTGGGGTATAGGGCAACACAGAGCAGAAATCCAGGACCTAGCTTAGTGGTTTTCAGCCATTTTTCTCTAAGTGATGTCTGGGATCTCTGAAGCATCCAGGCCCCATCTGTTCATCTTCTGACCCCTGGGATCATGAGGTCATGCTGTCACATCTGGGATTCCACCCCGCTTCACCACTTGAACAGTTTTAAGCCATAAATGTCTCCCATCGTATTCAACTCCTATGTGTCTCAATCAAACTCTTCATTGTCAATAAAAACGTTGCAATAGGCTCCTTCAGGAAGGTGCCTCCCCTCTGCTGTATCCACAGTCATATCACCAGCACAACTTATTCCCACCCATGCCAATTAAACTCTAAAGCTGCTGCAGGAACCACAGTGAGAGCTAGAGGTTGCTCTTGAGGTGGTTCAGGATCTTTTTCTTGGGCTGGTTCTGTAGGTACAAGAAGAGAAATTATTATCACCAAGATTGACTTTTCATTTCCCTCCTAAATAAAGGAAAATTTCCCCACCACTCAATGTTCTCTGATTCTATGAAGCAATCCCTGGAAGGTCTCCCCTGATGGCAGGTCATAGTCACAGATATCTGAGAGTAATCACTACACCTGGACTACCAGTTGATGGAGACTTGCTCTGTGTAACCTAAGCTGTTTCCTCCACTGGTCTATATCAGCCACACCCGGTCCTCCTCACCTCAGCATCTCGCTGGTTCTCCTCCCTCTGCCCCTCCTCACCTGCCTGTGCTCATAACCCTCTAATAAAGAAATAAATCCTTAAAAAAATAAATAAAAGATTGAGCACAAAAGTGTACATTTAGGCCTTCAAGACCTGGTTGGAAACACCCTCCTTTGTGTATTCCTTTGTCATCTTTCTTCTTATGCAGATGGCATCACATGTGCATGACAACCCAGGGCGTGAGAAGGTCCATTGTGGAGGGTCTCTGCATTTCTGAAAGACCACATAAAGGATTTCAGTCTCCTAATCTGAAAAGCCCCTCAGCACTGTCATGGGGGAAAATCTGTGGTGACATGTTACCAAAATTTGGGGAGTTACTTGGTAATTAATCATAATGTAGAATACCTATAACATGTTGAAATCACCAAGTTAACTTCAAGAGTTATCAGATAAAAACCTTTAAAAATGACCAAAGAGTTACCTGGCTTCCTCAGTCAGTAGTATACTTGATCTCTGGGTTATGAGATTGAGCCCCACATCAGGCAGAGTTAATTAAAAAAGCAAAAATAACTAAAGAATTTACAGACTGCCAAAATCGATGAGGCTCAAGCAATGGAGCTGCTCGGTGTTGGAATGGACCCTGTCTCCCGTTCATTCAGCCACTGGGCACTGCACACTGAGATGGTACCAGTGCTTATCAGTCAACCAAGTTCTCCTTCTATGAGCTCAGGGTCTAGAGGAGAAGATGTACAAACAAGAAACAAAAGTGTGTTTGAAAAGAGCAATTGCTCCATAGGAAAAGAGCAAGGAACTACATCTAAGTTTTGAGCTCCACAAGGTGATGGGTATGACAAGGCTATCTTGATAAGACATTGAGAATTCCTATGGTAGGAAATTGAGAAGACAGCCCTGCACGAATCTGAGTGTATTCAGCCTGGCAGAGGACACCAAGGAGCAGATGATTGCAGAATTCGATGTTCCCAGAGTGGAGGTTAGAAAGGAGGCCAGGGTGGTCAGAGGAAGCTGAAAAAGAGAGCAGAGAGGGAGCATAGGAGGTCCCTGGCCAGGAGAAGTTCAACAGTATCAGTGCCCTTCTCCCAGTGCTGTGTGACCACATTTCCACACACTCAGTGGCTGAAACCACAAACACTGTCTCCCGGTATCAGGGGATCAGGAATCCAGCAGTGCTTAGCTGAGGGCTCCTTCTAGAGTATCTCATTATGTTGTGGCTTTTTACAACAAAACATGTAGAACCATCTTCACTGAGAACGTGAGATAACTTAGGGGCATGGGCCAGATACAGCCCATCTCAAAAACCTGAGTTGTTCTGTCTGTTGTTGACCCACAGTGCTAGGCCACAAGCATATGTATGCATCATGGTTCAACCTAGGGGCTTGTACTCCAGTCTGAAGATCTGAGAGAGAACATGGGTCAGAGTCAACATGGGGTTGGGCAATGAGCTTTTATATCCAAATCTCGGCAAGGACTTTGGGTCATGTTCCCATGTTCTGTCAAACTGAATTAAATCACTATATCCAGAACACATTCAGCGGAGGGGGTTACACAAGGATGTATATAGAGGAGTTGGGAAACAATGGAGCCCCTGAGGGGAGAAGGTGATGATCCCTGCAGGGTCCGTGCCTTGCCCAAAATCAGACTGGTAGGAAGGCATACCAGGCACGAACCCAACTATTTGAGTACACTCAAAGATGGGGTTCTGGTGCACATAGAATTTCACTGAGGCTCTGGAAAAGTTGTCTAGAAGGATGTGGTTATAGACATGGAAATGGTATTAGGCTGAGGGTGATCATTGGTATCCTAGAGAAGAGACATCTCCCAATGTTCTTGTCTGAGAGGGACCCCAGGTTATGGCAACACACTGAATTGACCCCTATCTACATCACACCCTTTGGAAAGGAGATAATGGCTTGCATCCCAGGGCAGGCAGTCTCTAAGGGCAAGGGTGCATTCTGACTATAAAGGGCCAAGGCTCCAATCCTTTCTTTAGGGTTTCCATTGAAAATTAGAAGTCTAGGATCTTGTGAAGCTATTATTCACCCATTGTAGGTGGGGATATCATCTTCTGGGACTCTAGAATGTTAGCACTGATGAACACATGTGTGCACACAGGAGCAACTGTGCATGTGCACAGAAAAACACACAAACCAGTTGGGACTATGGGTGGGATGGGACTAGGAGCAGATTCAAAGACTTTGATAAGAGGAAGGAAATTTGGTTGGAGGTATTTCCTTCATGTGACCCACAACTCTAATATCATAGATATTATCCCACATATGCCTCTGGATATCTGGTAGAAAGACATGCTAGAATCATCTGTATTTTACAGAGAAGACCATCCCTGTCAGACACAATGGCTTATCTAGTGTCAAAAACAGGTAATAATAGAGAGTTCTGTCTGAAACCTGATGTATTTCCAAGCTGGGGCCCTTGCTGCACCCAGATCTTCCTTGGGGTCCTGTGGAGAGGGGTGTGTTGATGTCACTAGGTACAGATGTGGCCTTGCATGCAGAAAAGGGATGAGGAGATGGCAAACCAGAGCACTGTTTCCATATGTGTAAAAACAGGACCGGACTGGGGCAGGGAATCCTAGGCTTTGATATCACGTCCTTGAGCATAGACCCCGACAGAACTTGGAACCCCTGCAACTAGGCACCCACATTCTAGTGTAGTCCATATCTGGGTCACTTGGCTACAGAAATATGATACAGAAAGATATTATCTGGATGCTTCCCTATTTTCCAGGGCTCTGGTTTTCATAAACCCCAGGGGAATGGCTTTTTCACATGCTGCAGACATTGGTTCAAAACGTGGACCCGAACGTCTCAGGGCATATGGCAAGAGGTGCCATAAGGTACGTAATACTGAGCAGAATAGGCAATTTGCACCTTTATGAGCCATCCAAGGGCAGCTCCATCCGTTCCTCTTGAGTTTTAGGGAAAGAGGAATTTATGGGGGGTTCCCAAAAATGGGCTATAGTAGGTTGAGGAGAGTGGATACCCTGGTAATCCCTTCTTGTTCACACCCTGTCCACACGTCATTGTGTACAGGATGGAAAGAGGATTCCTGAAGTATCTCTTACCTGTGCCAGAGCCCATCCAAGATCCTGAAGCTGTCGCACGTTTATCTCCTTGATGGAGGTGTGTGCATACTGCGGTGTGGTGTGTCTAGAATGGAGTGCCCTTGGTCTGAAGACCGGCAACGTCATCCAGACAGGGATCTGAGGCCTCCTGCCTGGATTCTGGGCACTGTATTTACAGAGATTTACAAAGAAGATGGGGCAGGATCTGAATGATGAGATCCCCTCCTCTACCTACTTGAAGGACAAGAAGGTGCCCCACACTGTCAACAGAGTCCATTGCTGGTTCGAGGTGAGTGCAGGTGTTGGGGAGATCCCACTCCAAGGATGTGAATACAGCACAAAGGGACCCACTTCCTAGAAGCCAGCTTGGGCTCCTAGAGTCCAGTAATCACATGCATCTCCATCTCATCTCTTTCCCAAACTTGCCTCATGGTCCTTCCCATGCCTTGGACAGAAGCAGAGTCATTGTCCACATATTTATAAGAATATCATTAAAGAGACTTTAAACTATGTCTCATGTCATTAATCTAGAGCTATTTTGTTCTGTGCTATGCATTTTCCTATCTTATGCTCTCAGGTGTCCCCATTGGCCCAAGAGCTCTTCCCCAGGTTTCACGAGAGTTGGGAGACTTTTATCCAAAGGGACCTTTAGCCCATGGTACTATGTCTCTTGCTCTGCTCCTTTGTTTTGAAGGAACACATCTTTGGGGTCACTCCAGGGTCAGGATAAGGGGCCTCATTGCGCTGCACACCATCCCTGAAGGCCAGTCATTTATCACAGCCATTGAGACCTTTACTGATGCAGGACTTTGATGTGATCCCCTTCTGTTACCAATGCACAGTACTCCACCCCATGTCCTTCATGCCCTAATATCCTAAGCCCTCTCACCTAAAATATCTCTGTGTTCTCGTCTCAAGAATGGGATAGGTTATCAGAAATCACAAGAATGGACAAGATGGCAGAGAACTAGGAGGAGGCGCCATTTCAACCTGTACCCTGAAAAGAGCTGATTATCTACCAAAGAACTCTGATCACCCATGAAATCAGCCTGAGATTAGAATTATACACGTCTGGATCTCTAATGGGGCAGAAGACTCCAGTGGGCAGCTAAAGCGGAGTGGGAACATTGGACTGATATTGGGAGATAAACAAAAGGGGGAGGGAGCCACCAGAAGTGACCCATTGCAATGTAATACACCAATATGAGTTTGCCCTGTGACTGGGGACCAGCATTAACATGGAGTCTGGTTGAAAGCACTCAAAAAGAGCAAAGGATGTGGGGGAAATTGTGAAAATTGGGGTGGTTAGGGACAGGGGCTTAAGTCCCTAGACCAAAGACAGCAACCCCTGGCTCTGAGCCAGAGAGAGTGCAGGGAGGGGGTGGGTGGAACCCAAGTCTTGGTCCCTGAGCCATGAGCACACTTGAGAGCGCGTGGGTAGTGGCTCCCATGAGGGGCTGGAAGCCTCAACAACCATCAGAACCACAGCCTTTTTGCACTCTCCACACACGTGCCACACGGTGCTATGAGTCTGAGTCGAGCCCCACACCCTCCCCTGAGAGAGGTCGGTGGAGGCCCCAATCCAGCACTTTCAGACCTGGAAAGTCTGAGCACTCCCAGCCCGGGCCAGCAGGAATATCTCAGTGTGCTATTGCTGCTTGCAACCTCTCTGGTGATCTGGAGCTTCCCCACATCCACCATTGTCATGGTTTTGAGTATAAGCAGGAGTTCCTGTGTCCCCAGTGACCATGACTCAGAATGTGCTCTGCCAGCGGCCAAGGGGGAATTTATGTGCTCTTGGGCACCCAGAGTGGAACAGACAGATGCTTCTCTCTGAGAGGGAGGTCTGAGTGAAGTTTGATTTCCTCTAAACCTCTAAAAACCATCAAAAGCTATCAAAGCGAGAGAAAACAAACGAAGAAACAAAGCAAAAACCTCCAGGGAACAAAAGCCTGAAAAATCGTTTTTCCGAGAGCCCACCCCCTTAAGGGGGACTGGAGGACTTAACTCAGGAAACATTGCCTGAAAACCCAGGCAGTAGGCCCTCCCCCAGAAAGCCAACTGGAAAATAAAAAAAAAAAAAATACAAGAGAACAACCACCACTACTTCATAGATACAACTTTTATGTTTAATTCATTCCCACTATTCTGGTTCAATACTTTTAAACCTCTCTACCATCACAGTGAGATGTCCAGTACATCAAGTTTTATAATAACCTCTCAACCTGAACTTTTTGATACCTATACCCATGGTTTTATTTTGCTTTTCTATTTTTTATTTTTGTTTAAATTTCATTTTAGTTTAGTTTAATTTTTTTTTATTTTTTAATATTAATATAGAGTTAAACTTCAAGGTAATCCACTTTCCCAAATCAATGCTACCCCTATAGGCAAACCAATTTTTTAAAAGATTTTATTTATTTATTTGACAGAGAGAAATCAAAAATAGATGGAGAGGCAGGCAGAGAGAGAGAGAGAGAGGGAAGCAGGCTCCCTGCCGAGCAGAGAGCCCGATGCGGGACCCGATCCCAGAACCGTGAGATCACGACCTGAGCCGAAGGCAGCGGCTTAAACCACTGAGCCACCCAGGCACCCCTAGGCAAACCAATTTTTAATCCCCCTATATCTTAGGAAAGTTCAGTCCTTTAACAAAGATATCAAGATACATCCAGGAAGAATCAAAATAACCTTCCTTGCCCACACTGAGAATTTGTAACTACTCTCCCATCCTTTTCTTCCACCAGTGTTTCTGTGTATTTGTGTTTGCCCTGATAGTATATAAATCTTATACTTAGGTTTCTTTTTGATGAAGTTCTTTTTTTTTTCTATATCTATATCTATATTTATATCTATCTATCTATCTCTATCTATCTATATATCTATATATATATTCCTCTAGACATCTACTTTTATCAGTCCTTTTGTTTGTCTGTTTTTGTTTGTATACTTCATAAATCTTACCTTTGGGCTGAGCCTTCTCTTTTATGTTACCTTTCATTTTTTCCTGTCTCTCTCTCTCTTTTTCTTTTTTTCTCTCTTTCCTTTTTCTTTCATTTGGGTGGGGACACTTGATTGCTCATAAGCGTATCAGGGTGCACTTTGACTGCACCATGGTTGATACATTTAGCCACATCCATCAGCCATCTCTCACCAAAATGTCTAGGAGGAGGAATGCCCAAGAAAAATGCAAAGGCTGGGCCTTCTGCAACAGAGCTAATAGTTATGCATATAGACAATATGTCAGAAAGAGAATTCAGGCTAACTATTATCCAGGCAATATCCAGGTGGGTGAAATCCATGGATGACAAAATGGAATTGATTAGAGCAGAACTGAAAGCCACCAGGGATGATGTTCACAATGTTCTCAGTGAGTTCCAATCTAATATAAATTCTCTAAAAGCTAGAGGAATTGAGACAGAAGATAGAATTAGTGATCTGAAAAACAAACAGATAAAGAGAAAGGATCAGGAGGAAACCTGGAACAAACAGCTTAGAAAGTATGAAAACAGAATCAGGGAAATAAATGATGGGATGAAACATTCCAACATCAGAATTTTTGGAATCCCTGAAGGGGAGGAGAGAAAAATCAGTCTAGAAATATTGTGGAATAAATTCTCCATGAAAATCTTTCCAATTTCCAAAATGGAACCAGCTTTTGTGTACTAGAGGCAAAAGAGGCTCCCCCCCAACCCCAAGATTATAGAATCTCCAAAGTCCTCAAGACACCTGATAGTAAGAATGACGAATTATAATTGTCCACAAGCTCTCCTGAAAACAGCTAGGACAAAGAAGCTCCTTATGTACAGAGGAAAGCCCATCAGAATAATGTGAGACCTGTCTACACAAGGCCAGAAAGGGCTGGCAAGATATATTCAGGGTATTGTATGAGAAGAATATGCAGCCATGAATACTTTATCATGTCAGCAAGACTGACATTCAAAATGAATGGGGAGATAATGAGTTTCCAAGACCGGCAAGGCTTAAAAGAGTATGGGGCCACCAAGATGACACTACAAGAACTATTAAGGGGGGTGCTATAAAAGAGGAAAAATCCTAAGAATGTCATTGAACAAAAATATGGAGAAAATCTACAGAAAGACTTCAAAGATAATACAATGTCAATAAAACATATCTCTCAATAATCACTCTCAATGTGAATAGCATAAATGCACCCATAAAATGACACAGGGTTGCCTATTGGATAAAACAACAGGACCCATGCATATGTTGTCTATAAGAGACTCATTTCGAACCTAAGGATACAACCAGACTGAAAGTGAGAAGATGGAGAAGTATCTTTCATGCCAATGGGCCTCAAAAGGACAGGGTAGCGGTTCTCATATCAGAAAAATTAGATTTCAAAATAAAGACTATAGTCAGAGATACATAAGGACACTACATAATTCTTTAGGGACTATCCACCAAGATGATCTAACAATTGTAAATATCTATGCCAATAGGGGAGCAGCAAATTACATAAGAAACTTATTAATCAAGTTAAAGTGTCATATTGATATGAATATATTAATAGTAGGATATGTTAAGTCATCTCTCTCAGAAATAGACAGATCATCCAAGCAGAAAATCAATAAAGAAACAAGAGCATTGGATGACACATTGGACCAGATGGACCTCATAGATATATACAGAACATTCCACCCTAAAACAACAGAATAATCCTGTTTCTTAATTGCACATGGAACCTTCTCCAGAATAGACCACATACCGGGTCACAAATCAGGGTTCAACTGATACCGAATGACTGAGATTACTCCCAGCATATTCTCAGATCACAATGCATTGAAACTGGAGCTCAATCACAAATAAAAGCTTGAAAGGAATTCAAACACCTGGAAGCTAAAGACCACCTTGCTTAAGAATGCTTGGATCAACCAGGAGATCATAGAAGAACTTAAACAATTCATGGAAACCAATGAGAATGAAGACACTTTGGTCCAAAACTGATACAGCAAAGGCAGTCCTAAGGGGAAATACATATCCATTCAAGCCTCCCTCAAAAAAATGGAAAAATCCAGAATACACCAGCTGTTTCTACATCTTAAAGAACTGGAGAATCAACAACAAATTATACCAACCTGAACAGAAGGAAGCCCAGCTCAGGCAGCTCCTGGTTTTGATAAATGCTGCCTGACTATCCCTTCTCATAGTATAAACATTTCATCTCTGTCTTCCACAGAGGAGTGTTTCCTGCTCTCAAAAACACCTGCTGATATGTTAGAGGAAAGAACCATACATTCTGCAGGCTAACACCAGCAAAGGAAAGTGGACACTTGAAATAATTAGCAACATAATTCAAGTCCCCCCAAAAGATATTCAAGGACCAGGATGGCAGGATGCCAGGATGGCATCAAATTTAACTCTCTACCATGGTTGTTGTTCTTAGATTGCATTGTCTGGGGAATTCTTGACACAACTGTGAGTGGGCAGGAAATAGACTACAATTTAATCTCTGAAGGACACCAGTTCAGGAAAATAATTAGCTTTGTGTATTTAGCATCCACTTAAAATTACTGGAAGATGTTTATTCTCCACAGTAAGATCAAGTTGTATTCTATTTCTTCATATCATATTTGGTCCATCAGCAGCACTACCACCATTCAGGGAGGGAGGTGGGATGGAGATCTAGGTCTCAGATGGCTTTGAAGTTAAAGTAAACCAATTATCACATATCTACCCAGAAATTAAGGAATAGAGTTTTAAAATGAGCAGGAATTTAGGATATTTTCAGTATTTCTTGGTCATTTATTAAAAGCCAAGCATGGCATCAAATTTAACTCTAAACGTTAGAATGTAAATTTGCTTTGGACCAACAATGTAAATGCTTCCCCTAGAGTTCCACTCTGTTTCCACTGATGTGTTGTTTCTAAATCCCACCAGACTGGAGAAAATGTCTCATTTACATTTGTATTCTCAGAAATTGGCACAGCTGTCCATCATAATTCAGATTCCAGATTCTCTGGAACGTTTACAGGATGAATGCGGCCATAAAACTTTGCGGGCCTACTGTGCAATGCCTTCTGTGATCTTGCCAAAGTCTCTTTTCTGGAGAAATCATTATGCTTCTGAAATTTCTAAGAAAAAACTTCAGAATGAGTTCTCCCCATCCTTGGGCTCCCCATCTTCCCGAAAGACAGAGGCGCACGTCTGGCCGCCATTGGTCCTTCAACGCTGCTCCCGGAATGGTCCACTGCACCGGTGCCATCCTGTGGGCTGCTTCTTTTCCGTGGGATTCCCAGGCGGCCGCAACATGCCCTGGGCGAGAAAGGGCCCTGGGCCATGGAGAGCAGGGCGGTGCGCAGGGCTGCCCAACGCCGGCCAATTCTCACGAGCGTTTTTTTTCTCCTTTGAAGTGATATATTCTCTGTCAAGTATTATATTGTTGTCCTAAGCTTCAGCCCATACTTCTCTTTTTCGGGTTTGTGTGTCATCTCAGACAAAAGACAACCACATTCCCTATGAATTTCCAACTCCATCCTTGGAGTAGTGCAAAGTGAGCCCCAGAGGGATATGTCTTGGTGAGAGGAGTGGTACAGGATGGCTTCTGCCCATTTCTGCACCCTTCAGTTACACCAGCAATGACTGCATGATCTGAGGTCAAGATGGCAGCACTGTGATCCCCCTGAGCCACAGGACTTACACTAAGTGGACAGCTCTTTCTATGCCAAGCTCAGCTCTAGCCACATAGGCCAGATGTGTGTCAAATGCTCAGACTTGGAAGCTATTTGTAACAGCAGTATCATTTAGGGCCTCTTAGTGCAGATGGCAGACAGGACGAGATTGGTGGGGCCACTCTCTCTAAAGATATATTACTAGGGAGAGGGAGGAGGTGGAGTCACCTTTATGATGTGATGCAGGGTAACGTGTGGGACAAGAGAAAGGAAGGCCAAAGGGCTTTGTAAGGGGCATCTTGAACTTATGCAGTTGCAAGGAAACCCCGGTCAGG
Organism: Mustela lutreola; assembly: GCF_030435805.1. Taxonomy (NCBI): domain Eukaryota; kingdom Metazoa; phylum Chordata; class Mammalia; order Carnivora; family Mustelidae; genus Mustela; species Mustela lutreola. The sequence continues at coordinate 171,973,547 of NC_081294.1, forward strand.
CTGATGGGTGTTTTGAGCAAGTAAAATTTTAAAAGTCAAAAAACACATGATAACTGGCATATGATCCATACCCAATCAGTATGGATGAAATGCTAAACAAACCACCGGATGAGCATAGCACTTTTAATAAAACCAATATGTTTCCTAGCTATCAGCACATGTTTGTTATGAAAGATTAGGCTATATGTAATTCGAAATGGAGAAACAGAAAGCAAAAATGGTAAGTTCTTTATAGATTCTGGACACTAGTCCTTTATCTGATATGTCGTTTGCAAATATCTTCTCCCATTCTGTCAGTTGTCTTTTGATTTTGTTAACTGTTTCCTTTGCTTAGCAAACTCAACACCCAAAGAACAAATAATCCAATCAAGAAATGGGCAGAGGACAAGAACAGACATTTCTGCAAAGAAGACATCCAGATGGCCAACAGACACATGAAAAAGTGCTCCATATCACTCGGCATCAGGAAAATACAAATAAAAACCACAATGCGGTATCACCTCACACCAGTCAGAATGGCTAAAATCAACAAGTCAGGAAATGACAGATGCTGGCGAGGATGCGGAGAAAGGGGAACCCTCCTACACTGTTGGTGGGAATGCAAGCTGGTGCAACCTCTCTGGAAAACAGCATGGATGTTCCTCAAAATGTTGAAAATAGACCTGCCCTATGACCCAGCAATTGCACTACTGGGTATTTACCCTAAAGATACAAACGTAGTGATCCAAAGGGGCACGTGTACTCGAATGTTTATAGCAGCAATGCCCACAATAGCCAAACTATGGAAAGAACCAAGATGTCCATCAACAGATGAATGGATCAAGAAGATGTGGTATATATACACAATGGAATACTATGCAGCCATCAAAAGAAATGAAATCTTGCCATTTGCGACAACATGGATGGAACCAGAGCGTATCATGCTTAGCGAAATAAGTCAAGCAGAGAAAGACAACTATCATATGATCTCCCTGATATGAGGAAGTGGTGATGCAACATGGGGGCTTAAGTGGGTATGAGAAGAATCAATGAAACAAGATGGGATTGGGAGGGAGACAAACCATAAGTGACTCTTAATATCACAAAACAAACTGAGGGTTGCTGGGGGGAGGGGGTTTGGGAGAAGGGGGTGGTATTATGGACATTGGGGAGGGTATGTGTTTTGGTGAGTGCTGTGAAGTGTGTAAACCTGGTGATTCACAGACCTGTACCCCTGGTGATAAAAATATATGTTTATAAAAAATAAAAAATTATATTAAAAAAAAAGAAAGCAAAAATGGCAGTCTTTTGCGTTATATGCACTTTGGTGCTTAGTTCAAAGTTCCATCACTTGTCCCTCTTGACTATTTCTCAAGGGACAAACATATCACTGGTCTCTGCTCCTCTCACTTCAGCATCTCTGTGGTTGTATCTGTGCTGAATACATAATTCAGCATATTCTCTCATTTATACTCTGGAAACATACACTCTTATTTATGGTGAGCTATTCAAAACTTACTGTGGATTTTACTGAGGAGATGAATGCAATTGTTTATATCACACATCTCACAATTAAAAAAAAAAAAAAGGGCGCCTGGGTGGCTCAGTGGGTTAAGCTGCTGCCTTCGGATCAGGTCATGATCTCAGGGTCCTGGGATCGAGTCCCGCATTGGGCTCTCTGCTCGGCGGGGAGCCTGCTTCCTCCTCTCTCTCTCTGTCTGCCGCTCTGCCTACTTGTGATCTCCCTCTGTCAAATAAATAAATAAAATATTTTAAAAAAAACTTAAAAATAACCATGACAATTTGTATCAACCCTGATCAGAGAGCTATCTACATTTTCTTCCCCTATTTCCTCCACCAGTATTTGGCCTCTTCTTAACAGATATCACTCAGATATCTATTTTGCTACACACATGATTTGGTTGGTCCATCCTGAGCTGACACCCCATCATCAATATGTCCAAACCCGTCTAGATGAACTAAATGCCTGTGTTCATTATCTCTGCCCTCTTTTGAAGACAAGCACCTGCTACATGAGTATGGCCCTCATGGCTCTACACTGCTCTAAACCATTTTATCTCAAATATACATAAAGCTCTGTCCCAGGGGACTACCAATAAATAAAATTTCCTCATATTATAAAAAAAATCCACTTTTGCATGGTATTTTGATTTCATGTTATTTTCACTCCCTTTTCCACATAAAATATACTGTGGATATTATTCCAACTCAGTTAATGGATAATGATGGATGATCTCTCTTTGTGTCAGTGCTAGATAATGGTTTGATTTCTTCTTTGCTGATTTGGATGGCTTTAATTTATTTTTGTTGTCTGACTGCTGAGGGTAGGACTTCTAGTACTATGTTGAATAACAGTGATAACAGTGGTGATAATGGAAATCCTTGCCATGTTCTTGACCTTAGCGGAAAAGCTCTCAGTTTTTCTCCATTGAGAGTGATATTCGCTGTGGGTTTTTCATAGATTGCTTTGATGATATTGCGGTAGGTACTCTCTACCATTCCCCACACTTTGAAGAGTTTTGATCAAGAAAAGATGTTGTACGTTGTCAAATGCTTTTTCAGCATCTATTGAAAGTATCATATGGTTCATATTCTTTCCTTTATTTATGTATTGTAATGCATTGATTGATTTGTGAACGTTGAACCATCCTGGAAGCCCTCGAATAAATTTCACTTGGTCGTGGTGACTAAACATTTTAATGTATGCTTTGATCCTATTGCCTCGTATTGCGTTGAGAATTTTCACATCTGTGTTCATCAGGGATACTGGTATTTAATTCTGCTTTTTGATGGGGTCTTTGTCTGGTTTTGGGGCCAAGGTAATGTTGGCCTCATAAAATGGGTTTGGAATACTTCCTTCCATTTTGTGTGTGTGTGGGGGACATTTTTAGGAGAATAGGTATTAATTCTTCTTTAAATGTTTGGTAGAATTTCCCTGGGAAGCCATCTGGCCCTGGACTCTTGTTTGTTTGGAGATTTTTTATGACTACTTCAATATCCTTACTGTTTATGGGTCTGTTCAGGTTTTTTATTTCTTCCTGGTTCAGTTGTTGTAGTCTATACATCCCTAGGAATGCATCCATTTCTTCAAGATATGTATATTTGCTTCCAGGACATATATTTGCTCATAATATGTTCTTATAATTGTTTGTGATTCTTTGGCGTTGCTTGTGATCTCTCCTCTTTCATTAATGATTTTATTTATTTGGGTCCTTTCTCTTTCTTTTTGAAAAGTCTGGCCAGGGATTTATCAAACATATTAATTCTTCTAAAGAACTAGCTCTTAGTTTTGTTAATTTCGTCTACTGTTTTTCTTTTTACTTATTTTTGTGGTTTCTATTTTATTGATTTCTGCTCTGATTGGTATTATTTCTATTGTCTGGCTGAGTTTAGGCTTTCTTTGCTGTTCTTTCTCCAGCTCCATTAAGTGTAGGGTTAGGTTGTGTATTTGAGACCTTTGTTTTTTCTTCAAAAAAGGCTTGAATAACTATATACTTTCCTCTCAGGACTGCCTTTGCTGTGTCCCACAGGTTTTGAACAATAGTGGGGTTTTTTTAAATTTATTTTTAATTTATTTTCAACATAACAGTATTCATTATTTTTCACCACACCCAGTGCTCCATGCAATCCATGCCCTCCATAATACCCACCACCTGGTACCCCAACCTCCCACCCCGCTGCCACTTCAAACCCCTCTGATTGTTTTCCAGAGTGCATAGTATCTCATAGTTCACCTCCCCTTCCAATTTCCCCCAACTCCCTTCTCCTCACTAACTCCCCATGTCCTCCATGCTATTTGTTATGCTCCACAAAAAAGTGAAACCATATGATAATTGACTCTCTCTGCTTGACTTATTTCACTCAGCATAATCTCTTTCAGTCCTGTCCATGTTGCTACAAATGTTGGGTATTCATCCTTTCTGATGGAGGCATAATTCTCCATAGAGTATATGGACCACATCTTCCTTATCCATTCATCCCCTGAAGGGCATCTTGGTTCTTTCCACAGTTTGGCGACAGTGGGCATTGCTGCTATAAACATTGGGGTACAGATGGCCCTTTCCCCAACCTTAGGGAAACAAAATGGAAAATACTCTTTTTTTTTAACTAAGCCTTGGTTATCCATAGAGAATGTTGCTGACACTATGAATGCCTCAGTAATCAGTGTTTTGCAGATGTCTGCTCTTAATTATTTTAATAGGTCCTGCAGCTCAGAAGTGTGAGCTGTGTGAAGCTCACACCATTGCATAAATCTGGGAAGCCATTGTTTGCCTCCAACCAAGGTGTTGCATGATGGCGTCAGTGCAGAGGTTAGTGTCCCCCCCAAGCACCTCACCAACAGACCGCTAATGCACAAATAACCTTCATTACCAAGAGTCTCTCTGGCCTCAGGTGTTTGTTTTTGTTTTTTTATTTTTTAATGCAAAATATGTAGCAAAGGGAAGGTTCACAGTTGGAAGCCATTTTCTCAAGCCATTAAGCCACCCTCATGAAGAACTTGATCATATCTTCACTACCACATCCATCATTGATGCCAGGCTTTGCAAGCATGAGCTGCTCTTGTTTTGAACACTTGCTCTACCAAAGAACACAAGCAAAATCAACCTGCAGTAAAATAAACTCACATTTTGGTGGCTTCAAACAATATAGCCGCTATGATTCCCTGCATTCTTCTCATTAAGCACATGAGCCTGCACAGTGGCCAGTCTTTGCAGAATTGCTGCTACCTCTGCCAGTGGGAGGACAGTCTTCAACTGCCCCTAGGAATGAACATGACACTGACATTCACATTTTATTGGCCAAAGGAAAGAACAAGGGGATTGCCATTTCACTTGTTTCTAGAATACAAAAATTTGGGAATAATTTAATAAACAGCACTAAGGTATGTCGCAATTACAGCTGATGAATAAAAATTTCTTTTAAAAAGTCTTCATTCTGATAATGTCTAGCTGTATTAACCGTCTCTCAAACACATTTCTAAATAATATGCTGTACAAAATGCAAGGAAAAGATTTGTATTAGCTTTTTGTTTCTATTACTTTTGCTTGTATTTGCCATGATTTGTCTTGTTCACTGTCTGACATTTAAACCCTTGCCATAGGATGATTCACCAAAGATCCTGTGTTAGGGTCCCTCATTATGGTAGGTGTTGATTTTTTTCACAAAAAAATGTTTAAAATTTTTGATAGGCACTGCGAGTTCAATAAAAAATAAATAGATAATTATTATTATAGAAAATATGAAAAGATATTTCATTTTTTAAAAATATGTGAAATCTGGATGGATCCTGGCATTTGGCAGAACATAAAACCTCCTAGTCGTCCAAACTAGTTGGGCCGGTAAAAGCTCGGCGAAGTCTCTTCAGGCACCACACGTCTTCTGGGCCGCCTCCCCGGGGCCTGGCCGGACATTGTGATTGCCCACAATCGAACCCCGCCAAGAGGCACTCTGCGAGATGGAACGTGGCGAGGCCAACCCTTGTGGACACTCAGCCTGCGCGGGTCCCATCCCTGGCGCTATTCCACGGGGTCTGGCCCATCACGAAGCCCGGGCTCGAACGTTCGCTTTCTTCTCCAGCCTTCTGCTTCCGGGTTCCTGTCCCTCCTGGCCTCCATATCAGGAACCGTGAGTCCTGCAGCCACGCATCTCCCAACCACGACGGCACCAACGGCGCCTTCCAGCGTTTCGGACAAACCTGTGAGGGAGATAAACCTGCGTGCCCAAAATGAGGTCATCCCCATCCTTTGGCGCCCCAACTTCCCGAATGACGGAGGCGCACGCCCGGCCGCCACCCATCCTTCAACTCTGCTCCCAGAAAGCTAACAGCACCGGTGCAAACCTGTGGGCCGCGTCTTCTCCGTGCGATTTCTGGGAGTCCACAACATGCCCCTGGGTGAGAAAGGGCCTTGGGCCATGGAGAGCAGGGCGGTCCGCAGGGCTGTCCGACGCCTGCCAATTCTCCTGAGTGTTCTGCCCAACCGATCCCGGTTTGGGCAGAACACTCATGAGAATTTGCCGGGAAAAGCCCGGCGAAGTATCTGCAGGCGCCACACGTCTGCAGGGCTGCCCTGGGGCCTGGCCGGGCATTGTGAATGCCCGCATCCGAACCCCACCAAGAGGCACCCGCAAGACGGAAGCGGCGAGGGGAACGCTTGCGGATCCTCGGCATTCGGGGGACCAACTCTGACGCTAAACCACGGGGTCGGGACCATCACGAAGCCCGGGATAGAACGTTCGCTTGCTTCCCCCTCTTGTGCTTCCGGGGTCCTGTCCCTCGTGGCCTCCATATCTTGAACCCTGAGTCCTGCGGCCACGCATCTCCCAACCTCACAGGCGCCAACGGCGACTTCCCGCGCTTCGGACAACCCTCGGGGTGAGATAAACCTGCGTGCCAAAAATAAGTTCATCCCCAACTTTGGGCGACCCATCTTCCCGAAAAACTGAAGCACACGACTGGCTGCCATCCGTCCTTCAACTCTGATCCAGGAACGGTACACTGCGCCAGCACCCCATGTGGGCCGCGTCTTTTCCGTGTGATTTCCTGTTGGCCGCAACATGCCGGGGGCGAGAAAGGGCCCTGGGCCATGGAGAGCAGGGCGGTCCGCAGGGCTGTCCAACGCCTGCCAATTCTCCCTAGCGTTCTGCCCAAACCGGGATCGGTTAGGGCAGAACGCTCGTGAGAATTTGCCAGAAAAGCCAGTCGAAATCTCTTTGGGCGCCGCACGTCTACAGGGCTGCCCCCCGGGGCCTGGCCGGGCATTGTGAGTGCCCGCACCCGAACTCCGCCAAGAGGCACCCGCGAGATGGAATGCGGCGAGGCCAACCCTTGCTGATACTCGGCTTTCGCGGGTCCAACACTGACGCTATACCACTGGGTCGGGACCAGCACGAAGCCCGAGCTCAACGTTCGCTTGCTTCCCCAGCCTTCTGCTTCCAGGGTCCTGTCCCTCGTGGCCTCCATATCGGGAACCCTGAGTCCTGCAGCCACGCATCTCCCAACCACGACGGCGCCAACGGCGCCTTCCGACGCATCGGACAACTCTCGGAGTGAGATAAACCTGCGTGCCCAAAATAAGCTCATCCCCATCCTTGGGCGCCCCATCTTCCCGAAAGACGGAGGTGAACGCCCGGCTGTCATCCTTCCTTCAACTCTGCTCCCGGAACAGTCCACTGTGACGGCGGCACCGTGTTGGCCGCGTCTTTTCCATGAGATTTCCGTGCATCCCCAACATGCCCGGGGTGAGAAGGGCACTGAGCATGGAGAGCAGGGCGGTGCTCAGGGCTGCCCAACGCCGGCCATTCTCATGAGCGTTCTGCCCAAACCGATCCCGGTTTCGGCAGAACGCTCATGAGAATTGGACGAAAAACGCCCGGTGAATTCTCCTCGGGTGCCGCACATCTGCAGGACCGGCCCACGGGGCCTGGCCGAGCACTGAGAGTGCCCGCTCCCGCACCCCGCCATGAGGCAATACACGAGACGGACTGCGGCAAGGCCAACGCCTGCGGATCCTCGGCCTGTGGGGGTCCCATTCCTGGTGCTATACCATGGGACCGGGCCTATCACGAAGCCCAGAATCCAACGCTCGCTCGCTTCCCCAGCCTTCTGCTTCCGGGGTCCTGTACCTCGTGGCTCTGTAGCGGGAAACCTGAGTCCTGCATCGACGCATCTCCCAACCACGCAGGCGCCAATGGCGCCTTCCGGCGCTTCGGACAACCCTCGGAGTGAGATAAACCTGCGTTCCCAATATGAGGTCATCCCCATCCTTGGGAGCCCCATCTTCCCGAGAGATGGAGGCGCACGCCTGGCCGCCATCCGTCCTTCAACTCTGCTCCCAGAATGCTCCACTGCACTAGCGCAAAAGGATGGGCCGCATCTTTTCCGTGCGATTTCCCTGCGGCTGCATCATATCCCGGGCGAGAAAGGGCCCCAGGACATGGAGAACAGGGCGGAGCGCAGGCCTGCCCAAAGCCGGCCAATTCTCACGAACGTTCTGCCCAAACCGATCCCAGTTTGGGCAGAACGCTCGTGAGAATTTTCCGGAAAACGCCCGGTGAAGTCTCCTCGGGAGCCGCATAACTGCAGGGCCGCCCCAACGGGGCCTGCCTGGTCATTGTGAGAGCCCGCTCCCGCACCCCGACAAGAAGCACTCCGCTAGACGGACTGCGGCGAGGCCAACACATGCGGATCCTCGTCCTGCGGGGGTCCCATCCCTGGCCTATACCATGGGTCCGGGTTCAACACGAAGCCCATGCTAGAACACTCACTCGCTTCCCCAGCCTTCTGCTTCAGGCGTCCTGTCCCTCGTGGCCTCCATATCGGGTACACTGAGTCCCACAGCCACGCATCTCCCAACCACGCAGGCACCAACGGCGCCTTCCGGCCCTTCAGACAACCCTGGGAGTGAGATAAACCTGCGTGCCCTAAATGAGGTCACACCAATTCTTGGCGTCCCATCTTCCCGAAAGACGGAGGCGCACGCCCGGGCGCCACCGGTCCTTTAACACTGCTCCCGGAACGCTCCAATGCGCCGGCGACCCCGAGTGGGACGCGTATTTTCCGTGCGATTTACGAGCGGCCGCAACATGCCCGGGGGCGAGAAAGGGCCCTGGGCCATGGAGAGCAGGGCGGTCCGCAGGGATGCCCAACGTCGGCCAATTCTCACGAGCGTTCTGCCCAATCTGATCCCAGTTTGGGCAGAACGCTTGTGAGAATTGGCCGGCAAGCGCCCGGCGAAGTCTCTTCGGCGCCGCACGTCTGCAGGGCCGCCCTCCCCCCCCCCCCGGGGGCCTGGCCGGGCATTGTGACTGCCCGCAACCGAACCCCGACAAGAGGCACACGCGAGATGGAACGTGGGGAGGACAACGCTTGCGGATCCTCAGCTTTCAGGGCTCCAATCCCTGACGCTATACCACGGGGTCGGGACCATCAGGAAGCCCGGGCTCGAACGTTCTCTTGCTTCCCTAGCCTTCTGCTTCCGGGGTCCTGTTTCTTGTGGCCTCCATATCGTGAACCCTGAGTTTTTCGGCCACGCATCTCCCAACCACGCAGGCGCCAACGGCGCCTTCTGGCTCTTCAGACAACCCCCGGGTGAGATAATCTGGCGTACCCAAAATGAGGTCATCCCATCCGTAGGAGCCCCATCTTCCCGAAATTTGGAAGGGCATGCCCGGTCGCCACCCCTCCTTCTACTCTGCTCCAAGAACGCTCCACTGCGCCAGCGCCACCGAATGTGCCGCATCTTTTGGTGCGATTTCCGGGCGGCCGCAACATGCCCTGAGCGAGAAAGGGCCCTGGGCCATGGAGAGCCAGGCTGTCTGCAGGGCTGCCCAACGCCAGCCAATTCTCATGAGCGTTGTGCCCAAACCGATCCCGGTTTGGGCAGAACGCTTGTGACAATTTGCCGGAAAATGCCTGGCGAAGACTCTTCGGGCACTGCACGTCTGCATGGCCACCACCCGGGGCCTGGCCGGGCATTGTGAGTGTCCGCACCCGAATCCCCCCAAGAGGCACTCCGCGAGATGGAACGTGGCGAGGCCAACGGTTGCAGATCCTCGGCCTTCCGGGGTCCCATCCCTGGCGCTATAAAACGGGGTCGGGACCATCACGAGCCCGGGCTTGAACTTTTGCTTGCTCCCCAGCCTTCTGCTTCTGGGGTCCTGTCCCTCGTGGCCTCCATATCGAGAACCCTGAGTCCTGCAGCCACGCATCTCCCAACCACGCAGGTGCCAACGGTGCCTTCCGACACATCGGACAACCCTCGGAGTGAGATAAACCTGCGTGCCCAAAATGAGTTCATCCCCATCCTTTGGTGCCCCAACTTCCTGAATGACGGGAGGCGCACGCTCGGCCGCCACCTATTCTTCAACTCTGCTCCCAGAAAGCTAAAAGCACCGGCGCAACCGTGTGGGCCGCATCTTCTCCGTGCGATTTCCGGGTGGCCGCAACATGCCCTGGGCTAGAAAGGGCCCTGGGCCATGGAGAGCAGGGAGGTCTTCAGGGATGTCCAACGCCTCCCAATTCTCCTGAGCGTTCTAGCAAAACCGATTCCGGTTTGGGCAGAATGATCGTGAGAATTAGTCGGGAAAAGCCCGGCGAAGTCTCTTCGGGGACTGCACGTCTGCAGGCCACCCCCCCCCCCCCGCGCCTGGCCGGGCATTGTGATTGCCCTCATCTGAACCCTGCCAAGAGGCACACCATGAGACGGACTGCGGCAAGGCCAACGCCTGCGGATGGATCCTCGGCCTGTGGATGTCCCATCCCTGGCGCTATACCATGGGGCTGGGCCCAACACGAAGCCCTGCCTAGGACTCTCGCTCGCTTCCCCAGCCTTCTGATTCCAGGGTCCTGTCAATGGTGGCTCTATATCGGGAACCCTGTATCCTGCAACCATGTATCTCCCAACCACACTGGCGCCAAAGGCGACTTCCGGCACTTCGGACAACCCTTGGGGTGAGATAAACCTGCGTGCCCCAAATAAGGTCATCCCCATCTTGGGCGCCCCATCTTCCCGAAACACGGAGGCGCACAACCGGCTGCCATCCATCCTTCAACTCTGCTCCCGGAATGGTCCACTGCTTCGGCGCCCCCGTGTGGGCCGCGTTTTTTCCATGCGATTTCCGGGCGGCCGTAACATGACCGGGGTGAGAAAGGGCCCTGGGCCTTGGAGAGCAGGGCGCTGCTCAGGGCTGCCCAACGCCGGCCAATTCTCACGAGGGTTCTGCCCAAACCGATCCCTGTTTGGGCAGAACGCTTGTGAGAATTTGCCGGACAACACCCGGCGAACTTGCTTCGGGCGTCACACGTCTGAGGGGCCGGCCACCCGGGCCTGGCCTGGCATTTCGTGCGCTGGCGCCCGAACTCCTCCTGGAGCCCTCTGCGAGGCAGACCGCGCGAGGCCGATGCCTGCTGTTCCTCAGCCTGCGGCGGTCCCCACGCTGGCGTTGTACCATGGGGCCCGGACCGTCAGGAAACCCGGGCCCGAACCCTCGCCTGCTTCCCCAGCCTTCTGCTTCCGGGGCCCTGTCCCTCGTGGCCTCCATATCGGGAACCCTGAGTCTGACGGCCATGGATCTCCTACCACGTCGGCGCCAACCGTGCCTTTTGGCACTTCAGAGAACTTCGGAACGAGATAAATCACTGAGTGCCCACAATGAGGTCAGCCCCATTCTTTGGCGCCTCATCTGCACGAAAGACAGAGGCGCTCGCCCGGCCGCCACCCGTCCTTCAACTCTGCTCCGGGAATGCTCCCTGCGCTGGGGGCCCCGTGTGAGCCACGTCGTTTCCTCAATTTTTCCAGGCGGCTGCCCGATGCCCCGGGTAAGAAAGGGCCCTGGGCCACGGAGAGCACCGCGGTCCGCAGGGCTACCCAACGCCGGCCAATTCTCACGAGCGTTCTGCCCAAACCGAGATCGGTTTGGGCAGAACGCTGGTGAGAATTGGTCGGAAAATACCCGGCGAACTAGCTTCGGGCGCTGAACGTCCGCACGGCCACCCCCCCCCCCCCGGGGCCTGGCGTGGCATTGCGAGCAATCGTGTACAAACCCAACCAGGAAACCCTCCGCAGGCAGGCTGTGGCGAGGCCGACGCCCCTGCTTATCGTTGGCCTGCTGGAGTCCCCTCCCTGGCGCTCTCCATGGGGTGGGTCTTGCCACGAAGCCCGGGTTCAAAAATTCGCCTGCTTCCCAGCCGTTGGCTTCCGGGGTCCTCTCCTTCGGTGCCTCCATCTGGGGAAACCTGAGTCCCGCGGCCATGCCTCCCCCTCCCACACAGGCGCCAACCGTGCCTTTCGGGGCTTCGGACAAGCCTTGGAGCGAGAGAAACCTACGTGCCCCAACTGAGGTCAGCACCATTCTTGGGCGACCCAATCGCACTAAAGACGGAGGCGTACCCGCAACCCCCACCCGTCTTTCAACTCTGCTCTGGGAACGCTCCCCTGCGCTGGGGCCTCCGGGTGGGCTGCGTCCTTTCCGCATGTTTTCCGGGTGCCTGCCCGATGATTCGGGACAGAAAGGGCCCTGGATCTCGGAGAGCAAGACGGTCAGCAGGGATGCCCAACGCCGGCCACCTCTCACGAGCGTTCTGACCAAACCGATCCCGGATTGGGCAGAACACTCCGGAAAATTGGCCGGAAAACGCCCGGCCGGAAAACGCTTCGGGCGCCACACGTCTAAAGGGCGCCTCCCCCCCCCCCCCCCGGCCTTGCCTGGCATTTCGTGCGCTGGCTCCCTAACTCCGCCAAGGAGCCCTCCGTGAGGCCGACTGCGGCGAGCCCAATGCCTGTTGATTCTCGGCCTGCGGGGTTCCCTCGCTGGCATTGTACGATAGGCCCGGGACCGTCAGGAAGCCCGGGCCCGAACCCTCGCCTGCTTCCACAGCCTTCTGCTTGCGGGTCCCTGTCCCTCGTGGCCTCCATATCGGGAACCCTGAGTCCCCGGCCACGCATCTCCCTACCACCTCGGCGCCAATGGTGCCTTTTGGCGCCTCAGAGAACCTCGGAGCGTGATAAACCACTGAGTGCCCACAATGAGGTCAGCCCCATTCTTTGGCGCCTCATCTGCACGAAAGACAGAGGCGCACGACCGGCCGCCACCCATCCTTCAACTCTGCTCCGGGAACGCTCCCCTGCGCTGGGGGCCCGTCTGAGCCAGGTCGTTTCCTCAAATTTTTCCAGGCGGCTGCCCGATGCCCCGGGTAAGAAATGGCCCTGGGCCACGGAGAGCACCACGGTCCGCAGGGATACCAAACGCCGGGGATACCAAACCATCCTGGTTTGGGCAGAACGCTCGTGAGAATTGGTCGGAAAATACCCGGTGAACTAGCTTCAGGCGCCGAATGTCCGCACGGCCGCCCCCCAGGGCCTGACGCTGCATTGCGAGCAATCGCCTACAAGCCCAACCAGGAAACCCTCCGCGAGGCAGGCTGCGGCGAGGCGGAGGCCCCTGCTTATCGTCGGCCTGCTGGAGTCCCCTCCCTGGCGCTGACCCATGGGGCCGGGCTTGCCATGAAGCCCGGGTTCTAAATTTTGCCTGCTTCATAGCCGTTGGCTTCTGGGCACCTGTCCTTCGGTGCCTCCATCTGGGGAAACCTGAGTCCCGCGGCCACTCCTCCGCCTCCCACAAAGGCGCCACCCTGGACTTTCCACGCTTCGGACAAGCCTAGGAGCGAGATAAACCTGCGTGCCCCAATTGAGGTCAGCCCCATCCTTGGGCGACCCAACAGCACTAAAGATGGAGGCGAACCCCCGACCGCCACCCGTCCTTCAACTCTGCTCCGGGAACGCTCCCCTGCGCCGTGGCCTCCTGGTGGGTCCTGTCGTTTCCGTGCGTTTTCCGGGCGCCCGCCCCATGACCCGGGCCAGAAAGGGCCCTGGGTCTTGGAGAGCAGCACGGTCCGCAGGGCTGCCCAACTCTGGCCAATTTTCAGGAGCGTTCTGCCCAGACCAATCCCGGATTGGGCAGAACCCTCGTGAGAATTGGCCGGAAAATTCCCGCCGAACTTGCTTCGGGTGTCACAGGTCTGAAGGGCTGTCCCCCCGCCCGGGTCTGGCCTGGCATTTCGTGTGCAGGGTCCCGAACTCCGCCAGGGAGCCCTCCGTGAGCCCGATGCCTGCTGATTCTCGGCCTGTGGGGGTCCTCTCGCTGGCATTGTACCATGGGGCCGGGACCGTCAGGAAGCCCGGGCCTGAACCCTCGCCTGCTTCCCCAGCCTTCTGCTTCCGCAGCCCTGTCCTTCGTGGCCTCCATATCGGGAACCCTGAGTCCCCTGACTACGCATCTCCCTACCACGTCGGCGCCACGGTGCCTTTCCGCACTTCAGACAAGCCTCAGAGCGAGCGATACCTGCATGTCCCAACTGAGGACAGCCCCATCCTTGGGGGCCCCATCCGCCCTAAAGAGGGATGCGTACGCCCGGCTGCCACCCGTCCATCTACTCTGCTCCGGGAATGCTCCCCTGCCCAGGGGCCTTGAGGTGGGCTGTGTCGTTTCCACACCTTTTCTGGTGGCCGCCCCATGCCCCGGGCCAGAATGGATCCTGGGCCACAAAGAGCAGGGCGGTCCGCAGGGCTGCCCAATGCCGGCCAATTGTCACGAGCGTTCTGCCCAAACTGATCCCAGTTTGGGCAGAACGCTCATGAGAATTGGCCGGAAAACACCCAGCAAACTCCCTTTGGGCGTTGCACGTCTGCAGGGCCTCCCAACCCCCACCTCCTTGGGGCTGGACCGCATTGCGAGCGCTCGCTCCCGAACCCGGCCAAGAGGCCCTCTTCGAGACAGAGTGCGGCGAGGCCGATGCCTGCTGATCCTTGGCCTGCATGGGTCCCATCCCTGGCGCTGGACCATGGGGCCAGGCCCGTCTCGAAACCCGGGCTCGAAAGCTCGCCTGCTTCCCTAGCCTTCTGCTTCCGGGGACCTGTCCCTCGTGCCCTCCATATCGGGAACCCCGAGACCCGAGGCCACGCATCTCCCTACCATGCCGGCACCAATGGTGCCTTTTGGTGCTTTGGACAACCCTCGGAGCAAGATAAACCCGGGTGCCTAAAATGAGGTTAGCACCATCCTTTGGCGCCCTATCTGCGCGAAAGACGGAGGCGCACGCCCGGCCGCCACCCATCCTTCAACTCTGCTCCGGGTACGCTCCCCTGTGCCGGCCCCCTCGGTGGGCCGCGTCGTTACTGCGCATTTTCCGGGCGGCCGCAGCATGCCCTGGGCGAGAAAGGGACCTGGGCCATGGAGAGGCGGGCGAGCCGCAGGGCGGACCAACGGCAACCACTTCTCACGAGCGTTCTGCCCAAACCAATCCCGGAATGGGCAGAACACTCGTGAGAATTGGCCGGAAAATGCCTGGCGCACTCGCTCGGGCATCGCACGTCTGCAGGACCTCTCCCCCCAACACCCGGGCCTGGACCAGCATTGCTAGTGCGCACTCCCGAACCCGGCCAAGAGGCCCTCTGCGAGACAGACTGCGGCGAGCTCGACGCCTGCTGATTCTTGGCTTGTGGGGGTCCCATCCCTGGCGCTAGTACCATGGGGCCAGGCCCGTCACGAATCCCAGGCTCGAACGCTTGCTTGCTTCCCCAGCCTTCTGCTTCTGGGGTCCTGTCCCTCGTGGCTTCCATATCGGGAACCCTGAGTCCCGCAGCCATGCATCTCCCAAGCACGCAGGTGCCAACATTGCCTTTCCGCGCTTTGGACAACCCTCGGAGCGAGATAGCCCTGTGTGCCCACAATGAGGTCATCCCCATCTTTTGGCGCCCCATCTTCCTGAAACACGGAGGTGCGCGCCCAACCACCACCCATCCTTCAACTCTGCTCCGGGTACGCTCCCCTGCACCGGCGCCGCTGGGTGGGCTGCGTCGTTACTCTGTGTTTTCGGGCTGCTGCAGCATGCCCTGGGCGAGAAAGTGCTCTGGCCTACGGAGATCCGGATGGGCCGCAAGGCCGCCCAATGCCAAACAATTCTCACGAGCATTCTGCCCAAACAAATCCCAGAAATTCTGCCCAAACAGATCCCAGAAATCGCTTTGGGCATCCCAGGTCTGCAGGGCCGCCCCATGGGCCTGGCACAGCAATACAAGCATTTGCCTCCGAACCCCGCCAGAAAGCCAACCAGGGGCACGTTCCAGCAAGGCCTAAGCCTCCTGCTCCTCAGCCTCCGAGGATCCCCTCCCTGGCACTGTCTGATGGGGCCAGGGCTGCGCCAAGGCCCGGGCACAAACCCTCACCTTCTTCCTTAGCCTTTCGTTTCCACGGTCCTGTCCCATGGAGCCACCAACTGGGGAACATTGAGTGCACGAGAATCCACCCCTCCACCATGCCTGCTTCGTCACAATCGGTGCCTTTGGGCGCTTGGGCCAATTTCAGAGGGAGAGAAACCTCCTGCCACACTGAGGTCAGCCCCATCCTTGGGCGCCCCTTTCCTGGACGAAAAGTCATAAGCGGACGCCCGGCCACAACCCGTCTCTCAACACTTCTCCTGGAACCCTCCCCTGCGCGAGGGTCCCCTGGTGGTCTGCATCCCATTGGCACGTTTTCTGGGTGGTTATGTCATTCCCTGAGCGAGAAAGGGCCCTCAGCCACTGGGAGTAGGGTGGTCCGCAGAGCAGCCCCATTCTGGCCAATTCTCATGATTGTTCTGCCCAAACTGGGATCAGTTTAGGCAGAATGCTCCTGAGAATTGGCTGGAACATGCTGGCGAACTGGCTTCAGGTGCAGCACGTCTGCAGGGCCGCCCCCTGGTCCTGGCCTGGCATGGCAAGATGTCCTGTCTGAAACATGCCAGAAAGCCCTCCAGTAGTCAGTCTGTGGTGAAGCCATCTCCTCCTGCTCCTCATCCTTTGAGCATCCCATTCCTGATACTGTCCGTTGGCGCTCGGCCTGAGCAGAGGCCTGGACAGGAACCCTGGCCTGCTTCCTCAGTCTTCCATTTCCAGGGACCTGTCCTTGGGTGCCTCCAACTGGGGAACCCTGAGTCTCCTGCCATGCCTCCTTAACCCACCTCGGTGCACACGGTGCCTTTCCACTCTTTGGACAAGCCTCAGAGCAAGAGAACGCCTGTGAGAACTGGCTGGAAAACACCTGGCAAAATCACTTTGGGCGCCACACGTCGGCAGGGCCGCCCCCGGGTCTTGCCGGGCACCACAAGCAGTCGTGTCAGAACCCCACCAGAAAACCCTCCAGATGGCAGGCTCCAGTGACGCTGATGCCTCCTGCTCCTCAGCTTCCGGGGGTCCCCTCTCTGGAGCTGTTGATGGGGCTAGACCTGCCACTAGGCCCGGGCATGAAACCTCACCTGTTTTCCCTGCATTTGGTTTCCAGGAGCCTGTCCCTCCGGGCCTCCACCTGGGGAACAAGGAGTCCTGCGCCATGCCTCTGCAACCCTCAACTCTACTCCAGGAACGCTCCCATGGGGCAGTGCCCCGGATGGGACACATCGTCTCGGCAAGTTTTCTGGGTCACTGCGACATGCCCCGAGCAAGAAAGGGCCCTCAGCCATGTGGAGTAGAGTGGTCCGCAGGGCTGCCCAATGCCAGCCAATTCTCACGAGCGTTCTATCCAAACCCATCCCAGTTTGGACAGAACGCTCGTGAGAATTGGCCCAAAAACGCCAGGCCAATTCCCTTCGGGCACCACACATCTGCACGGCAGCTCCCTGGGCATGGCCTGGCATCATGAGCCCAGCCACCACCCGTCCTTCAACTCTGCTTCAGGAACGCTCCCCTACACCAAGGCCTCTGGGTGGGCCTTGTCTCGGCGCATTTTCCAGGTGGCCGTGACATGCCCCCAGCGAGAAAGTGCCCTCAGCCACGGGGAGAAGGGTGGTCCAGAGGGCAATCCAACACCAGCCAATCCTCATGAGCGTTCTGCCCAACCGGGATTGGTTTGGGCAGAACGCTGGTGAGTTTGGCTGGAAAAGGCCCGGCTAAATCGCTTTGGGCGCCGAAAGTTTGCAGGGCAGCCCTGTAGGTATTGGCCGTCATCCCCAGTCGTCACGTCGAACTCTGCTGGAATGTCTTCTGAGTCTGGCACAGGCCAAGCAGATGCCTCCTGCTCCTAAGCCTCCAGGGGTCCCTTCCCTGGTGCTGGCCCATGGGTCTGGGACAGCCCTGATGCCTGAGCACGAATCCTCACCTGCTTGCTCAACCTTCTGTTTCCTGGGTCCTGTCCCTCGGTGCCCCAACTGGGAAAGCCTGAGTCCTGCGCCACGAGCATCCTAAGATCCTATGTCAAGGTGCCTTTCGGAGCTGCAGACAAGCCTCTGAGTGAGAGATACATTCATGCCTCCACTGAGGCCAGACCCATCCTTGGGCTCCCAAGTCACCCAAAGAGTAGGGTGCAGACGCCCCGCCACAAACCCTCCCTCAACTTTACTCCTGGAAGACTCCCCTCCGCCGGGGACCCCGGGTGGGTCGCTATGTCTCGGCGCGTTTTCTGGGTGGCCGCGACATGCCCTGAGCGAGAAAGGGCCCTCAGCCATGGGGAACAGGGCAATGTGCAGGGTTGCCTATCGTCGGCCAATTCTCACGAATGTTCTGCCCAAATCGATCCCAATTAGAGCAGAATGCTCGAGAGAACTGGCCGGAAAATGCCTGGCAAACAAGCTTTGTGCACCACACGTCTGCAGGGCTGCCCCCGGGCCTGGCCTGGGATCCCAAATGTTACGTCTGAACCCGGCCAGAAAGCCCTCCGTGAGTCCAGTTCAGTTGAGTCTGACACCTCCTGCTCCTTAACCTCTGGGGGTTCCCTCCATTGCACTGTCCAATTCGACTGGTACAGCCCCGTGGCCCAGGAATTAACCCTTGCCTGCTTTCTTGGCCTTCTGTTTCCAGGATCCTTTCCCTCGGGCCCTCCAATTGGAAAACCCTGAGTCCCATGACACATATCCACCTGCCACCCAGGTGGAAATAGTGCCTTTTAGAACTTTGGAAATGCCTTGGGGGCAGAGAAATCTTCATGCCCCCACTGAGGCCACTCCCAAGCATCGGTGCCCCAGTGGCTGGAAAAGTCAGAGGTGGATGCCACAACCTCTTCCTCATTCTGCTCTGGGAAATGTCCCCTGCACTAGGGCCCCTGGGTGGCCCTCATCGTCTCAGTGCCTTTACTGGATGACTGCGACATGCCCCGCCTGAGGAAGGGCCCACGGTCATGGGGACAGGGCGGTCCTCAGGGCTGCCCAACCCCGGCCAATTCTGATGAGTGTTCTGCCCAAATTGATCCAGATTGGGGCAAAATGTTCTTGAGATTTGGCCAGAAAACACCCTGCATTCTCGATTCAGGTGACATGTCTGCAGGGCCCCCTGTTGGGCCTGGCCCAGGATCCCATGTTGTCATGACTCGGACCCTGCCAAAAAGCCCTCCATGAATCAGTGGGAGATGAGGCCAATGCCTCCTGCTCCTTGGCAACCGTGGGTTCCCTCCCTGGAGCTGGGAGATGCGGTCTGCCATGCCCCTATTCCTTGGTCCTAACCCTCACCTAGTTTTCAGTCTTACCTTCACAGGGTCCTGTCTCTCGAACCCTCCACTGCAGGAAATCTGAAACCCACCCCATTAGTCCTCTTGCCACCTATTTGCAAACCATGGCTTTTGGAGCCTGAGTCAACCATTGTATGTGGAGACCCATGCCTGCCCTCCACCCAACAACGCCTTCCCACACCATCAGCAGCATAGTCTCTGCATGTTTTCCTGATGGCTACGCATGCACTGTGCAAGAACCCACTATAGTCCACCGGAGATGGGTGGTCCAAATAACCCCTTAATGCCAGCCTATTCTCACCATATGAATTTAGGTAGAATGCTCATGAGAATTGGCAGGAAATTCCCTGGAGACCTCACTTCGTGCAGCTCATGTCTGCCTTAACACAGCCTTTTCTAGAGTCCTGTCCTCAGTGAGCTTGGCAAGAACTCGGGGAAAGCCCTCCACAAGCCAGGTGATGCAAGGCCAATGACTCTCCCTACTGAGCCCTGGGTAACTGCCTCGGTCCCAGAAGATCTGACATACCATGCCCCTAGGCTCTAAATAAACTGTAGTTTCATTATTCATGCTTCCATTCTAAGGCTCCTGGCGCCAAATCCCCTCGGATAAAGGAGGTCTGAGTGACACCCCACCACTCCACCTGCCACATGGTAGGGATTCATGCTGATTGGAGTTGTGTCAAGCCCTCAAAGGGGGGTGAAACCTGCTTGCACCCATAAAGTTTTCCTGACCATCATGCCCCCTCCTCGGCCATAAAGCCATATACTTGTGATGGAAGAGGTGTGTCCCCAATTCATCCCTGTGGGCAGGCCCCCTCAGATTCAGTATATATGGCCTGCAATGTTCCAAGGCCCTAACTCTAAACTTTCTTTGGGTTTTCGGGCTTCCATTCCAAGGGACCTGACCCACAGGCCCCCTGAATTAAGGACCCCTGAGCAACACCTCAGGAATCCGCCCTCCACATGGATGGAACCCATGCCACTTGGAGCTGCGCTGAACCTTCAGAGGGGCAGAAACCTGCATGTCCCCCTAAAGCCACTCCTACCATCAGTGGCCCCCCAGAGACAAACCCTGATTCTTCAGGTGGCCAGATGAATGTCCTAAACTCTGCCTTGATGGGAGCCAATTTCAGCGTTGCCAAAGTGGTCCTGCTATGTCCCTAGGTTCTAACCGGAACACTAGGTGGGGTATACAGGATTCCATACCATGAGGCCTGGCACCCACACCCCCTAGATTGGGGATGCCTGAGACTTACTCTGGCACTCCACTAGTTCCTAGGGTGCAATAGTGCCATTGGGAGGTGCACACATTCCTCAGAGCTATGAAACCTGCATGCCCCCCCAAGGCCACACCCAGCATTGTTCAACCCCTGGACTCAAACCCGGAATCCAACCCGTGCCTCGGGCCTGTTCTCAACTCAGCACACCAGGGACCCCACCTCAGCAAGAAAAGTTCGGCCTGCCATGACCCTAGGCCCTTACCATAACCCTAATTTGGGTTTTTAGGTTTCTATCCAATGAGACCTGGCTCCCACATCCCCAAGATTAAGGACTGCAGAGTGACACCATGTGACTCCACTGACCACGTGGGCTGACTTCTTGTGGTTTGGGGCTGCACCAAACCCTCAGACAAGGAGAAACCTGCAAGCCCCCCTAAAGCCTCCCTCAATATGAGAGGCCTTATGGCCATAAAAACGGATTCTGCTGTGCCTCTGGATGCATGGCCTGGACTCAGCCCTGTGGAGAGCCCGCATCAGCACCAGTACATTGGGCCTGCCGTGCCCAAAGGCTCTAACACTAACCCTATGTGGTTGTACAGGCTTCCATGTCCAGAGGCCTTTTCCCTAAGCCTGATGATGGGCACCTGTGAGACTCACACTGGCATAAAGCACGCCTCGGAGACACCCCAGGGCTGCGCCCCACACACATGAGGAAACTGTGCCCTTTGGAGCTCAGCAGAACTCTCAGACTGGGAGAAACTTGCATGCCACTCTGAGGATGCTCCCAGTTTCTATAGCCTCCCTAGACACAAACTTGGAATCTGATATGCCTGATGCCCAGCCTGACGTCAGCCCACTGGAAAGCCTGCCTCAGCACCAGCAGATCAACCCTGCCTTGCCCTGAGGCCCTACCATAACTCTAGTTTCTGTTTTCAGGCTTCTAATTCAAGAGGCCTGGCCCCCAAACTCCCCAGATTAAGGACCCCCTGTGAAAACCCAAGAATCCGACTGCCATGCGGGGGGAGACTGTGCCATTTAGAGCTCTGCAGTGCCATCAGAGAGGAAGAAACATGCACACCCTTCTAAAACACTCTCAACATCAGTAGCCCCCCTGGCCAGAAACCCCAATTCTGCCACTCTGCAGGATGCGCTCCCTCAACTGAACCCTGAGGGGAATCTGCATCAGTGCTGGTGGATCAGAGCTGCAATTTGCCAAGGCCATTACCCTATCACTAAGTTGTGTTTTCAGGCTTCCTTCTACAGGGGTCTGTCCAGTAAGCCCTCTGGGTTGGGAACCCTAGATTCACACCGTAGGAGTCCACCTGCCACCTAGAAGGAAACCAGTCTGTTTGGACCTGCAAGGAACTGTCAGAAAGAGAGAAACCTCTGTGTCCCCATGATTACTCCCATATGTTCTTCAGCCCTCCCTAGCCTGGTACGCCACCTGAACCCAATCCTCAACGCAGCTCCTCAGAGATCCCACCTCTGGACCAGCAGTTCGGACCTGTCACACCCACAGCTCAGCTCTCCTCAGCAAGCCCTGTCAGCTCTAGGCAGACCTGGAACTACCCTGCCTGCTGAAAAATTGGGATCCCCTCTACATCTTCTCAACTTAAACTGGCCCAAGGCTTTCTTGAGAAAGGGGGAATGATGGGGGGCCTGGGTGACTCAGTGGGTTAAAGCCTCTGCCTTTAGCTCAGGTCATGATCCCAAGGACCTGGGATTGAGCCCCACATCGGGTTCTCTGATCAGTGGGGAGCCTCCTTCCCTTCCTCCCTCTCTCTCTCTCTCTCTCTCTCTGCCTATTTGTGATCTCTGTTAAATAAATAAAAATAAAATCTTTAGAAAAAGAAATAAAGAGGGGAAGGTTACCTCCTGAATGTTCAGCACCTCCTTTCCTCTTATGCCCTATTTCTCTCCACTTACCATTGTACCTGCAAACTGGAAGGAACATATCAATGGAACATGGACATGCTCTGAGGTCTAAATTTTTCCTGGAATCTTTTTGAGGGCTCCTTATGCAATCAGAAACTAGTGTATCCCACCACAGTGTTTTTGAAAATGATCATTGACAGAAAAGGAGAAGAAAAATCACTCCATTTTTACCTCACTCTTCATGAAATAGAACATGGTCTTCTTTCGTTCCTTGATTTCAGTTCCAATATGTTTCCATGCAGTGTTCATTCCTTTGCTTCAGCAGTAAGATTTTGTGATTCCTCACCTGCACAGAACACCCAGAGCTCATTGCAGTGAATACCCTCCCTAATAGCTGTCACCCATTGAGCTCTTCCCGCCCACACCCCTGCTCTATAACCACCCTCGGTTGGTGCTCTAAGTTTGAGTCCCTTTTCTCATTGACCCAGTTTTCTCCCCTCACTTTGTTCATGTTTTCTTTCTGAAATTCCATAGAAGTCAAATAATAGGCTATTGGTCATTTCTTATAGATTTTGCTTAGCTAAATCCACTCTAGATCCATCCACATCCTTGAAAATGGTAAGATGCCATTCTTTCTGAACTGTGCTCCTATTACTTTAAGAAGATGTGGGAGATTATATATCTATATTCATATATATATATATATATATATATATATATATATGCAAACACACACACACACACACACACACACATCAGTCATCAGTGAATGGACACTGAGACTCCCTCTATCATTTCACTATAGTTGATAATGCTGGTGTCAATATCACAGTGCTTGTATCCCATTGAATGTGCATTTTTGTGCCCTTTAGGTAAATACCTAGGAGGGCAGCTGCTAGATTCTAGGGTTGTTCAGTTCTTAGCTTTCAAAGGAACCACCATGCTCTTTTCTAAAGCGGCTCCAACAACCAGCATGCCCACTGACAGTGCAGGAGGTTTTCGCTGGAAGCAGAACATTCCCTGCCAGCAATTTACTAAGGAGGAAACAAAAAACCTTGGGGATAACATGACTCACCCAGCGTCCAGCAAGCAACCCCAGAAATTCAACCCAGGGTTCCTGACGCCATGCCCTGTGAGGCCATCAGAATGCCTCTATCCAGGGGAATTCCCAAAGACTCTCCTGACATCACCACCCATGAAACTGCAGAGAAAGGATGCCATGTCCAACTTTCTAAATGGTCCACTGAGTGAAACTAGAGAGCCAAGCTTCTCTTTTCAATCATCCAAGGCTCCTTGGAATCCTTTGGAATTTTCCCTCTGCCCTCCTTGGAACTCTTTGGATAAAAAACATGAATCCCTTAGGATACATCATGATGGACAAAGGAGAAGCCATCATCCAAGCTTCTCTCTGACCACAAGCAACCACATAACTCTAGATGCTGGCCATTCCACCACAGCTTAGGACCCATGGAATCAACACTGTTAGATGAAGGAACGAAGTCTATGTTTCAAACACACACGAAGTTCATCTCATCTTTACCCGTTGAATCCAGGGGATTTGATTAGAAAGAGAAGTTCCAAATACCGTGTAAGCCAGAAGCCAACAGAGAAAATGAGATCCCCTGCCAGGTGCTCCCTGCAAGGAAACTCAGGAACCCTAGCACCCACTCTCCATTTCTGACAGCTGCATTCGTGTGACTTTTTGGCTTCACTGGAGAGGACAGAAAACCCAGGATGTTTGGGGTGAGACGTTTTACCTCCCATGCTGGCATGGATGTGCCACTGTGCCCTACCGGCCTGCTCTTTTCTCTGAATGCTGACGTCCTGGGACAAGCTGCATGATGGATTCAAACGCTGATTTCCAAACTTCAGGTCTCATGGACCAAGAGCGAAGAAGGGTTGTCAGGTGAGGATAAGTAGGCACCTCCCACCTAAAACGTACACACCTGCTCTGATTCCTGGGAGAAGGAAGGAGAGACACATGCTTGATTCTTAAGTGGTCTTTCACTTCCTTCTCAAGCCGGCCAATGCCCTTGTCCTTTTTAGAGAAGCAAATAGATTCTTCTAAGTAGACACTCAAGTCCTCGGTTCCAAAGGCACCATGAATCGGGTTTGGCTCTCCCTGGCTGCAGACCCCCACCAGGAGGACCCTCCGGAACTATCCAGACAGCACATTACCAGCAAACCTGGGGCAATGTTTCACAATGCTGAGTGGGGGCCCAGCTCCAGCGGTTGTTACCACCACTCTTGAGCCTGGGGAAACAGAGAGTCTCCAGCTCAACCCTACGTCCTGTAAAAACAAGCTGCAGTGCCTCACGTTTCAGGGTTTCTCACCCAGCACCTCACCACTACCTTCAGAGCCAGCAAGCTGCACAGACTCCTCTTCTGGTGTGTTTCCCACAGCAGCTCGGCACTGCCTCCAGTGGTGGCAAGCAGCATTGACACTCTTACTACGCTCTCTCTCACCACAGCTCACCCCGCCCTCCAGTGGCGTGAATCGGCACTGCCAAGCCTTCCATGAACTCCTAATACAGCTCCCAAACCCTGCACAGGTTAAAGCCACATTGGCACTGCCCCTCCAGTTTAGGACCTCTATATCACACCCCACGAGTCTGTCTGCAATCCAGAAAAGCGTGCCATTCTAAGATATGCAGAACCCTAGGAACAACCCATATGGAACAACCTGCATGCCTCCCTGAGGACATCCCCAACCTCAGCACCAACCTCCAGTCACAAACTCACAGCCTGACGTGTTTCCTGACCCCTGGGCTAGACTCAGACCCCAGGGTTCTCACCTCAGGGCTGGCAGATGGGTCTTGGATACTCCTAAGTCCTAACCCAACCCCCAGTTTGTGTTTTCAGGCTTCCGTGCCCAGAGACCTTGCCAACAAGCCCTCCAGATTAGGAACCATGAGCCACACCTAAGGACTCTGTCTGGCATCCAAGGGAAACCCTTTCATTTGGAGCCTTCCTGAACCCTCAGACCGTGAGAGACCCGCATGCATTCCTGAGGCCACCCTCACCACAGATGGCCCACACAACAAAAAAATACAGAGCCTGACATGCCGCTTGACCCCCAACCTCAACTCAGCCTGTCAGGGAACCTGCCTCAGCACCAGCAGATTGGATCAGCCATGCCCCATGCCCTAACCCTATGTTGACTTTTCAGAATTCTGTCCCCACAGAACTGGCCCCCAAGCCCCTCAGATTGGGGACACCTGAGCCACACCCCAGGACTCTGGCTGCTACCCAGGAGGAAACAGTTCCCATAGGAGATGTGCATAACTCTCAGCGCAGGAGAAATCTGCATGTCCCCCAACCATCAGCAGTCCCCAGCCATAAAGCCGGATTCTGCCACAGGGCTGGAAAAATGGCCTCAACTCAGCCCTGAGAGGAGCCAGACTCAGTACTGGCAGATTGGGCCTGTAATGCCGCAGGCCCTAATCCTTATCCTAAGCGTGTTGTACAGAGGGTAAGCACCAAAGTTCTGCATATTGCAGATGCCTGAGACTCATGCAGTCACTCTGCCGGCCACCTAGGGAGAAATGGTGCCATTTAGAGCTGCACAGAAACCTCAGAGCGGGAGAAACATGCATACCCCCAGAGGGCAATACCAGCATCTAAACCCCATGGACCCAAACCCTCAAGACTCTGATCTGCCGCCTGACGCCCGCCCTCAACTCAGCCCTTCAGGGAGCCCTCCTCAGTTCTGAGAGATGTCATGCTATGCCTCTAGGCCCCAACCCTAACCATAGATTGGGTTTTCAGGCTTTCATCCCAAGATGCCCGGGCTCCAAGCGCTCCAGACTGGGGACTCTGGAGCCACACCACAGCACTCAGCAATGCCTTCCATAAGTTAACCATGCCCTATGGATCTGCACATAACTCCCAGTTTAGGAGAAACCTGCATGGTCCCCAAGGCTACCCCCATTTATGGAGGTCATCCCTGGATAGTGATTCACATTCGGACACAGAGTTTGAGCCTCATCTTCCAGTCAGCCACCCAAGTAGCTGGTCCCAGAGCCAGAAGATTAGACCTTTCATGCCACTATTCCTATCCTTAACCTAGCTTCTATTTTCAGGCATCTGTCCCCAAGGCCTGGTCTCAAATCCGTCCACATGTGGGACCCCCTTAGCCATAAACCAGAACTCCTCCTGTTCCCCAGAATGAAACCTTCCTATTTGGAGTTGTGCAGAACCCTCAGAGTAGGGAAACCTACATATCTCCTGAGGCCACCCCACTTTCAGAGCCTGTTCTGGACACAAACCCACATTGTGACCCTCAGCCTAATCCTGGTCGTAAAGTCATCCCTCTGAGGAGCTCGCTTGAAAGCCAACATATTTGGCCTGCCAATGCCCTAGGACCTAAACCAGCAATAGGCTGGGTTTTCTGGCATCCATACCTGGAACCCTGCACTCAAATCCCTCAACATGGGATCCAGATACCTCAACATGGGATCCCCCTGATCCATAAAACAGGGCTCCTCCTGTCCCCCAGAAGGAAATCTTGCTATTTGGAGCTGTGCAAACTCCCCGGAGCAGGAGAAACATCCATGGCCCCATGAGGCCAACCCCGTATTTGGTGTCCCTCATGGACATCAACTCCCGCCTGAGTGACCACCTGACACTTGCCTTAAGTTGAAATCCCGGGAGCTCTTCTCAGCATCTCCATATCAGGCCTGCCATGCCCTAGTCCCTAACCCTAAACCTAGCTTGGGTATTCAGACTTTTGTCCCCAGAGTTTTGCCCCAAAGCTCTCCAGATTGGGTTTTCAGGTGTCCATAGGGTTTTCAGGAATCCATACCCAGTGCCCAGCTCTCGAATACTTCCATACAGGGGACCGCTGATACATAAACACTACTCCTCCTTTCCTCCAGAATGAAACCGTGCTATTTGGAACTACACAAAACCCACAGAACGGGAGAAATTTCCATGGCCCCATTTGGCCAGTTCCATATGGACATAAACTCAAGCCTGAGTGACCATCTGACATGTGTCTTAATTTCAGATCCCAGGGAGCTATTCTCAGCATCTACATATCAGGCCTGCCATCCCTTAGCCTTAACCCTACTCCTCGCTTGGATTTTCAGACTTCTTCCCCAGAGTCCTGATCCACAAGCCCTCCAGACTGGGGACTCTGAGCCACACCACAAGACTTTCCCTGCCGTCCAGAAGGAAACACTGCTATATGAAGATGAACTGCCCCCAGATTAGGAGAAACATGCACTACCTCCAATTCCACACCACATTTGTAGGCCACCACTGTCACTAATACAGTCTGGCACAGCCTGGGCTGCGCCCATCAAATCAACACTTTCTGTAGTTCACCCTAGAACCAGTAGATCAAGCCTGCCATGACCATAGGCCTTATTTAACCCTAAGTTGGGAATTCAGTTTTCCATACCCAGAGCCCTGTTCTCAGTATATCCACATGGGGGATAATTGAGCCATAATTCAGGACATATCCTGTCTCCCAGAATGAGACTTTGCTAATTGGAGCTACAAAAAAAAAAAAAAAAAAAAAAAAAAAAAAAAAAAAAAAAGGAGTGGGAGAAATCTCCAAGGCCCCATTACACCAACTCCACATTCAGTGCCTTTCATGAACACAAACTACAGCCTGAGAAAACGCCGGACATTCTCCCTAACTTCACCCTAACTTCACATCCCGGGGAGCTCCCCTCAGCATCTGCAGATCACGCCTGCCATGCCCAATGCCCAAACCCTAACCCTAGCATGTGTTTTCGGGTATCTGTCCCTAGAGGCCTAGTCTCAAATCCCTCCATATGGGAATGCCTGAGCCACAAAACAGAGCTCGCCCTGCCCCCCAGAAGGAAACCTTACCATTTAGAGCTGTGTAAAACCCTCAGCGTAGGAGAAACCTGCATGTCCACTGAGGACACCCCCACATTCAGAGGCTGCCCTGGGCATAAATCCACATTGTGACTCTCAATATAAGCACAGTATTCAACTCATTCCCATGGGTATCTCACCCCAGAGCAAGCAGATCAGGCCTGCCATGCCTCTCGGCCCTAAATCTAAACCCTCGGTTGGGTTCTCAGGCATCCATACCTAGCGCCCTGTTCTCAAATCCTTGAATTGTGGGACACTCGAGCTTTAAAACAGTACTCCTCTGTCCCCCAGGAAGAAACCTTGCTATTTGGAGCTGCACAGAACCCCCAGAGTGGGAGAAACAGCCATGGCTTCATGAGGCCACCCTCACTTTTGGCGTCCCTCATGGACCCAAACTCCAGACTGAGTGACTGCTGGCCATGCATCCTAACTGCAGATCCTGTGCAGTTTGCCTCAGCTTCTGCAGACCGAGCCTTCCATGCCCTAGGACCTGACCTTCACCCTGGCTTTGGTTTTCAGACTTCCATCCCCAGAGTCCTGGCCCACATGGCCTCCAGACTGGGGAGTCTGGAGCCACAAAACAGGACTCTTCCTGCCATCCAGAAACCTTCATGGCTCCTGAGGGCACCGCCACTTTTGGAGGCCATCCTGGACACAAAACCACACTGTGACCCTCATCTGAGTCGCTTTCCTGGGTAGCTCTCCCCAGAGCCAGCAGATTGGGCCTTACATGTCCCTAGACCCTAAAGCTAACCCTCAGTTGGGTTTTCAGGCACCCAGAGGGCTGGTCTCGAATCCCTCCACATGGGATACCCCTTGAGCCATAAAACAGGACTTCTCCTGTCCCTCAGAAGGAAACCTCGGTATTTGGAGCTGCACAAAATGCCCAGAGCGGGAGAAACCTCCATGGGTCCATGAGGCCAGCCCCACATTCGGCGGCCCTCATTTTCACAAACGCTACCCTGAGCAACCACCTGACATTTGCCCCAACTCCAGGTCCTGGGGAGCTCATGTCAGCATGTGCAGATACGGCCTGCCATGCCGTAGGTCCTAACTCTCACCATACCTTGGGTTTTCAGACTTCCATCACCAGAGTCCTGGCTGACAAACCCTCGACATTGGGGATTGTGTAGCAACACCACAGAACTTCTGCATTCCCTCTTGAGGGAAACAAAGCCCTAAGGAGCTGCAAAAGCCCACAGATTAGGAAAAAACTGCACAAACTCTGAGACCACCCTCATTTATGGAGGCCATCCCTGGATAGTAATACACATTCCTACACTCAGCTTGAGACCTGACCTCCAGTCAGCCACCCAGGTAGCTGGCCCCAGATCCAGCAGATCCTACCTGCCATGCCCCTAGGGCCTAATCCTTTTTTTTAAATTTTTTTAATTTTTTATAAACATATATTTTTATCCCCAGGGGTACAGGTCTGTGAATCACCAGGTTTACACACTTCACAGCACTCACCAAAGCACGTACCCTCCCCAATGTCCATAATCCCACCACCTTCTCCCAACCCTCCCCCCCCCAGGGCCTAATCCTAACCCTACCTTGGGTTATCAGGCATCTGTCCCTAGAGGTCTGGTGTCGAATCCCTCCATACAGGGGGCCATGGACCACAAAACAGAACTCCTCCTGCCCCCACAGAAGGAAACCTTGTTATCAGGAGCCATGTAAAGCCCACAGAATAGAGGAAACCTTCATGACCCCTGAGACGACCTTCACATTCAGAGGTCGTACTGGACACATACCCGCATTGTGACCCTCAGCCTGAGCCCTGTTTTCAACTCAGGCCCCCGAACTCTGGTTAGCTTGCTAAAGAACCAACAGATCAGGCCTTCCATGTCCCCATGCCTTAATCCTAACCCTAGGTTGGATTTTCCAGCATCCATATCCAGAGCCCTGCTCTCAAATACCTCCGTAGTGGGAATTCCTGAGCCATAAAAGAGGACTTTGCCTGTACCCCAGAAGGCGTGCTTCCTCTTTGCAGCTGCACAAAACCTTTTAGAGCAGGAGAAACCTCCATGGCCCTATGAGGCCACCCTCACATTTTGCAGCCCTCATAGAAACAAATTTCAGCCTGAGCAACTGCTTGACACTTGCCCTATTTGAGATTCTAGGACCTCGCCTCAGCTTCTGCAGATGGGGCCTGCAATGCCTGCCCTAGGCCCTAATCATAACCCTAGCTTGGGTTTCAAACTTCCATCCCCAGAGTCCTGAACCACAAGCACTCTAGGTTGGGATCTCTGGAGCCACACCACAGGACTCTGCCTGCCCTCCAGAAGGAAACCATGCCATATGGAACTGCACAAAATCCCAGTTTAGGAGAAACCTGAATGCTCCTGATTCTAACCCCATTTAAGGAGGCCATCCCTTCACAGTAATACACATTCTGACATTACCTTGAGCCCCGACCTCCAGTCAGTCACCCAGGTAGCTTGTCCCAGAGCCAGCAGATAAGACCTGCAATGCCTCTAGACCTTAATCCTAAACCTAGATTGGAGACTCAGGCATCCATACCCAGAGCCCTCCTCTTATATCCCTCCATATGGCACCCACCTGAACCATAAAACAGGACTCCTGTACACCAGAAGGAACCTTGCTTTTTGCAGCTGAACATAAACCCCAGAGCAGCGGAAAACTCTATGACCCCATGAGGCCACCCCAACATTCAGCAGACCTCATAGACACAAACTCCAGCTTCATACTTGCCCCTACATCAGATCCCCAGTAGTTTGCCTCAGCATCTGCAGATCATAGAGTAATGCCCTAGGCCCTAACTCAAACCCTAGTTGGGGTTTTCAGACGTCTGTCTCCAAACTCCTGGTCCATAAGGCCTTAAGAATGGGGACTCTGGAGCCACACCAGAAGATTCTGCCTGCCATCCAAAAGGAAACTATGTCCTATGGAGCTGCAAAAAAAACCCAGATTAGGAGAAACATGCACGGCCCCTGAGGTTGTCCCCTAGTTCAGAGGACACCTTGGACACAAATCCATATTGTGACCCTGAGCCTGGGCCCCATTTTCAACTCAGCTCCCTAGGTAGCTTGCCGCAGATCCAGCAGATTGGGCCTGGCATGCCGCTAGGCCCAAATCCTAGGTCTAAATTGGCTTTCAGGCATCCATACCCATAGGCCTAGACTCCAATCCTTCCATATGGAGAACCCCTGAGCCATAAAATGGGACTCCTACTGTCCTCTAGAAGGATACCTTGCTCTTTGCCCCTGCTTAAAACCGCCAGAGAGCGAGAAACATCTATGGCTCCATGAGGCAAGCCCCACATTCGGAAACCCTCTTGGATACAAACTCCAGCCTGATTGACCACCTGACTAGTACTCTACATTCAGATCCCAAGGAGCTCGCTTCAGAGTCTGCAGATCAGGGCTGCCATGCCTTATACCCCAACTCAAACCCTAGCTTGCATTTTCCAACTTCCATCCCCAGAGTCCTCCCCACAAGCCCTCCAGACTGGGGACTCCAGAGCCACACCATGGGACTCTGCCTGCCCTCCAGAGAAAACAGTGCCTTACAGAGCTGCACAAGTGCACAGATTAGGAGAAACCTGCATGGCTGCCGAGGCCACCCCCATTTATGGAAGCCAGCATTGGACCTAATACATTCTGACACACCCCGAACCAATAGTCATCCACCCAGGTAGCTGGCCCCAGAGCCAGCAGTTTGGATTTGGCACATCCCTTGGCCCTAATCCTAATTTTAGCTTGGGTTTTCAGACATCTGTCCAAAGATACCTGGTCTAGAATCCCTCCAAGTGGGGGACCTCTGAGCCACAGAACACAGCTCTTCCTGACCCATGCCCCCCAGGAGGAAATCTTGTAATTTGGAGCTGTGTAAAACCCTCAGAGTAGGAGAAAACTTTATGGTCCCTGGCGCCACACTCACGACCTGGACATAAACCCATATTGTGCCCCTCAGCCTGAGCCCACTTTTCAACTCAGTCCCCTGGGGAGCTCACTGCAGAGCTTGCAGATCAGGTTTGCATGTACCTAAGCCCTAATCTTAACCCAAGATTTGGTTTTCAGGCATCCATACCCAGAGCCCTGCTCTTGAATGCCTCCATATGGAGGGCTCCAGAGCCATAAAATAGGAGTCCTCCTGACCCCCAGAATGAAACCTTGTTATTTTGACATGTGCAAAAACCCTACAGTGGGAAAAATACCCATGGCCCCATAAGGCTACCCCCACATTCAGCGTCCCCCATGAACATAAACTACAGCCTGAGTGACGACGTGAAACTCCCCCCTAACTTCAGGTAATGGGGAGATCGTTTCAAGCTCTATAGGTTGGGCATGCCATACCCTATGCCCTAACCCTAACCCTAACCATAGCTTGGGTTTTCAGATTTTCATCCCCAGTATTCTTTCCCACAAGTTTCCTCTCTGGTAGCCACAGCGTACAAGGAGAATAAAATACAGATGCATGCTTTTTGTCCCCCAGGAGTGGCCATACCATGTGGTTCCATAATGATCCTGGAAGGAAGTAACCTTCACAGAACAAAATTCATCTGGGATGACTCCCAAATCCCTTGTCCTGGACACTAGATCCCTCTGAGGCTGGGGTCACACAGAGGGACAGAGATTCCCCCTGCCCATCCAGATTTAAAGGATGCCTGCTGTTCCAGAACAAAAGATCCTGAAACAATTAATGGCCTAGCCATCCATCCAGGCACCTGGGAGATAAATCTACTCCAAGCAGTAAGGACAGACCGAGAGACAAAAACTGACAGCCTTGTGTGACATGTACCATGACATGGGACATTCAGGAGGACTGTGGGTGTGTTGGGTTGGCCAGAATGGAGGTCAGAAGGACCGGGAGTGCTTCGGGGAGGATGTGGCAGCTGTGCCCTTGGGTGGCTACACGTGTCAGTGTGACTGGGCATTTGCCAGACCAGAAAAAACAGTGCAGGCGAGGGGCAGTATCCCTAATCTCTCCCTAAACTGCAAGGCAAAAGTTCGGGAATCATCTTTCAGTACGATTTCATGTCACATGTGTCTGGAAGACCCTAAAGTTAATTGTGTAGAACATGAAGTATGTAGTTGACTGTGGCATTCAAGCCTGAGGGGTGGGGGTTAGAGCGCACTGGATATTTTAGACTCTACTTTCAGAGTATGATGACTTTTCCCGCCTTCATCTCCAACAGAAGCACAGGAAACAAAGGAAACTCAGATCTACACTTCGAAATGTCAACAGAAGTCTGAAAACACAAGTTCTCCCAAGAGCAAAAGCTTCAGGACCACCATGATGTACTTGGGACGCAGACAGCAAGGAACCAAAAGAACGCACATCATGTGCATGTGAGCTGGCCCACTTCTCTACCTGTCGGAAGCAAGCCATGCCTGTCTGGAGGGAATCCCACTTGCACCTGGTCCATCTGTCTGCTGCCCTTGAGCAGAGTAGAGGATGGGCTTATCTTGGTGTGGGTGTCATGGGGAGATGGCCAGCGGGCAACAGATGCTACTGCTGAGGACCTATTTAACACCAGCTCCCGGTCCTCAGCTAAGATGAAACAATATTTATGTTTAGTGACCTATTTCTGGGGACAGGGAATGTGCTCAGTGCTTTGGTGACTATATTTTTTAAAAGCCCCTTAGGCATCTAAGGACAATCAACAGCCTCCAGAAGCAGTGAAAGAGCCACACCCAGGAACCAAGAAGACAGACCAGAAAGGCTCTGCACAGGCCAGTTTGCATTTCTGGAGCTAGACTGCCCCCAGTGCCCCTGGGGATCCTTGGTCAGGCCTGGCGCACACCCTGATGCTGCACTGTTGGACCCCATGACAAGCCTCCTGGTCCCTTCCTCCGTGAGACACCCCCTATCCCTGCACGACCCCAACCTGCTTCTTGGAACTCCCATTCCCCTTTTTGACCCCATCGTTCACTTTTCCCATCATGGCCATAATACAGAGTACAGTTGAACTACTTTCTATTCTGTCATTTAAATATTATTTTATCATAGTTGCTTTAAAACTAAACCTTGCATCATTTACCCTGATGTAGAATCACTTGTTGCTTTGCATGACTGAACTGTGGATTCTGAGTGCCCTCACAGTGTCATGGGGCTAGTGTCCAGGGCTAGGCCCTCACTAAGCCAACCCAGAGGGCACAGTGAAGGCCTGAAACAGGCACTGCAGTTTTTGTGCAAGTATGGCAGCACAGCCAAAACCTGGGTTTTGGATCACAATGGCTCATGGCCTCTCAACCACTTCAGATGGCATGGGGGCACACCCTGAAGACACTTGCTAGTCCAGTGTCACCCTGGGAAATTTACAAGGAGTAGCCATTGTGTCAAAAGTGGGAAATCAATAGGAGTGGAGACGATGGGAGTCGGAACTCCTGAGAGAGAATCCACCTTGAGGACTGCCCAGAACTTCCTAGGAGTTCATCCCATTGTCTTGCATGAATCAATTCATCTAAAAACATTTCCTCAATTTAGAAATGATGAGTCTCGGGATGCCTAGGTGGTTTAGTTGGTCAAGTGGCTGCCTTCCCAGCATCAGGGATCAAGTCCCACATTGGGCTACTTGCTCGGCAGGGATCCTGCTTCTCCCTCTGCCTCTGCCTGCCATTCTATCTGCCTGTTATCACTCTGTTTCAATCTCTAACTAATTAGTAAAAAAATCTTTAAAAAAAGATGATCCTCAAACTCCAATAAAATGACTCTCCTAGGTCATAAGGGAAATCACTGAAAGTGCCAGACTGAGCCTGGATATGGCCTCCAGCAGGTCCCCCCCCCCAGAGCGGTTTCAGCTAGAGATGCAATCACCTATATATCTTTGCTGGACTCACCGATTCTCATGGGACTCTTCATTGGACCTATTCTGGGAACAAGGGTCATGTCTGCCACAGAAACCTCTGACACTGGTTCTAATGAGACTCTGCGATGTCAATTGATTCCCAAGCCATAGGCCATCTCAGAGTTTGTCAGCAAAGATACAGTTGTTTTCTTGAATGTTTTCTTTGCTGTGCAGAAGCTTTTGATTTTGGTGAATCCCCAAAGTTCATTTTCACTTTGTTTCCTTTGCCTTTGGAGACATATCTTTTTTTTTTTTTTAATTAAAATAATTTATTTATTTTCAGAAAAACAGTATTCATTATTTTTTAACAACGCCCAGTGCTCCATGCAATCTGTGCCCTCTATAAGACTATGAGACTATCAAACTATGGACTCTGAAAAACAATATGAGGGCTTTGAAAGAGTGGGTGGTGAGAGGTTGGCAGAAGTGATTGGTATGTATAAGAGAGAGGGCAGGGATTGCATAGATCCCTGACTGTGGTGGAAAAACAAAGAATAATGTTACACTGAAAAGAAATTAAAAAGAAAAAAAAAAGTTGTATGCCAATAAGCTAAGCAACCTAGGTGAAATGGCTGCATTCCTAGGAAAATATAAAATCCCAAATTTGAACCAGAAAGCAATGTAGAACCTGAATA
Organism: Mustela lutreola; assembly: GCF_030435805.1. NCBI lineage: Eukaryota > Metazoa > Chordata > Mammalia > Carnivora > Mustelidae > Mustela > Mustela lutreola. The sequence continues at coordinate 172,008,910 of NC_081294.1, forward strand.
GACTGTTATCCAGTAACGAGATTGAAGTAGTGATCAAAAACCTCCCAAAAAACAAGAGCTCAGGAACAGACATCTTCCCTGGGCATCTCTACCAAACTTTCAGAGAAGAAATAACACCTATTGACCTGAAGATCTTTTCAAAAATGGAAGCAGAAGAAAACTTCCAGACTCTTCTTATGTAGCCAGCATTACCCTGATCCCCAAACCAGGAAAAGACCTCACCAAAAAGGAGAATTTCAGACCAATATCACTGATGAATATGGATACTAAGATTCTCAACAATATGCAAGCTCATAGGGTCCAACAGTACATTCAAAAGATGATTCACCATGACCAAGTGGGATCTATTTCTAGGTTGCAAGGATGGTTCAACATTTGCAAATCAATCAGTGTCATTAAACAAATTAATAAGTGAAGACAGAAAAACCATATGGTCCTCCGAATTGCTGAAAAGAACACATTTGAGAAAATCCGGCTTTCGTTCCTGAATAAAACACTTCAAAGTAGGGTTAGAGGGAACCTTCATCAACTTCCTTAAGTGTATCTATGAAAACACCACAGCAAATACCATCCTCAATGGGTAAAAGCTGGCAGCCTTCCCTTAGAGATCAGGATCAAAACAGGGATGCCCACACTCTCCACTCTTATTCAACATAGTATTTGAAGTCCTAGCAACAGCAATCAGACAACAAGGAGAAATAAAAGGTATCCAAATTGGCAATGAAGAAGTCAAACTATCTCTTCACAGATGACTACTTTATATGGAAAACCCAAAAGACTCCACCCCCAAACTACTAGAACTCATAATGCACTTCAATAATGCGGGAGGATACAAAATCTTTGTACAGAAATCAGTGGTTTTCTTATCCTTTAACAATTAAAATACAGAAAGGGAAATTAGAGAATCAATTCCATTTACTACAGTTCCAAAACCGTAAGATACCTGGGAATAAACCAAAGAAAGAGATAAGCAATCTATACTCAGGGAACTATAGAACACTCATGAAAGAAATAGAAGAAAACCATAAACACGGAAGACCATTCCATGCTCATGGATCAGAAGAATAAACAGTCTTAAAATGTCTATACAGCATAGAGAAATCTATCCTTTTTATGCCATTCTGATCAAAATTCTTCCAGTATTTTTCAAAGAGCTGGAGCAAACACAAACCTAAAATTGGTGTGGAATCCGCGGACATCCCATATTGCTAAGGAAATGCCAAAAAGAAAAACAAAACTGGGAGCATCCTATTGCCTGGTTTCAAGGGTTACTACAAAGCTGTCATCACCAACACAGCAGGGGACTGGCATAAAAACAGGCCATTAGACTAGTGTAACAGAGTAGAGAGCTCAGATATGGACTATCAATCTATAGTCAGATAATTTTCAAGAAAGTAGGAAAAACTATACAAAGGAAAAAAGACAGTCTATTCAATAAATGCTGCTGGGAAAATTGGGACAGCTTTGTGTGGATGAATGAAACTTGACAATTCTCTGACACCATACAGAAAGAGAAACTCGAAATGGATAAAAGACCTCAACGTGAGGCAGGAATACATCAGAATCTTAGAGGAGAACATAGGCAGAAACCTCTTCAACATTGGCCATAGCAACTTCTTTCAAAATATGTCTCCAAAGGCAAAGAAACAAAAGCGAAGATGAACGTTTGGGACTTCATAAAGATCAAAAGCTTCTACACAGCAAAGGAAACAGTCAACAAAACAAAGAGGCAACCCAAGGAATTCAAGTAGATATTTGAAAATGACAGTACTGACAAAACCTTGATATCCAGGATCTATAAAGAATTCCTGAAACTCAACACACACAACACAGATAATCCTATTAAAAATGGGCAGAAGATACAAAGATACACTTCTCCAATGAAAACATAGAAATGGCTATCAGACACATGAAAAAATGTTCGTCATCACTAGCCATCAGGGAGATGCAAATTAAAACCTCATTGAGATATCACCTTACACCAATTAGAATGGCCTTAGCAAGATAGAAATCAACATGTGTTGGAGAGTATGTGGAGAAAGGGGAACCCTCTTACACTGATGGTGGGAAAGCAAGTCGGTGCAGCCCCTCTGAAGAACAGTGTGACGATTACTCAAGAAATTAAAAATAGAAATTCCCTAAGACCCTGCAATTTCACTACTGGGTATTTACCCCTAAAGAAACAGATGGAGTGAAAAGAAGGACCATCTCTACCCCCAAATTTATAGAAGCAATGTCCATGGTCACCAAACAGTGGATAGAACCAAGATGCCCTTCAACGGACGATTGGATAAGGAAGATGTGGTCCATATACAATATGGAGTATTGTGCCTCCATCAGAAAGGATGAATACCTAACATTTGTAGCTACATGAATGAGACTGGAAGAGATTCTGCTGAGTGAAATACGTCAAGCAGAGAGAATCAATTATCATAAGATTTTACTTCTGTGTGGAGCATGACAAATAGCATGGAGGACAAGGGGAGTTAGAGAGGAAAAGGGAGTTGGGGGAAATTGGAAGGGGAGGTGAACCATGAGAGATTATGGACTCTATAAAACAATCTGAGGGGTTTGAATTGGTGGGTGGGTGGGAGGATGGGGTACCCGGTGGTCAGTATTATAGAGGGAATGGATTGCATGGAGCAATGGGTGTGTTGAAAAAATAATGAATAATGTTATACCGAAAATAATTATAAAATAAATTAAAAAATAGAAGTCCTAAAACAGAAATCAGAAAACAAGGAGAAATAAAAGGTTTCCAAATTGGCAATGAAGAAGTCATACTCTCTCTCTCTTCACAGATGACATGATTTGTATGGAAATCGTGGAAAACCCAAAATACTCCACCCCCAAACTACTAGAACTCATACAGCAATTCAGTAACGTGGCAGGATACAAAGTCAATTACAGAAATCAGTAGATTTCCTATGCACTAACAATGAAAATACAGAAAGGGAAATTAGAGAATCGGTTCCATTTACTATAGCACCAAGAACCATAAGATACCTGGGAATAAACCTAACCAAAGAGATAAAGGATCTGTACTCAAGGAACTACAAAATACTCATGACAGAAGAAGACACAAAAATATGGAAGACCATTCCTTGCTCTTGGAACGGAAGGATAAACATTGTTAAAATGTCTATACTGCCTAGAGAAATCTATACTTTTAATGTCATTCTGATCAAAATTCCACCGGTATTCTTCAAAGAGCTGGAGCAAATAATCCAAAAATTTGTATGGAACCAGAAGAGACCCCGAATCGGTAAGGAAATATTGAAAAACAAAAATAAAACTGGGTATTTACCCCAAAGATACAGATGTCGTGAAAAGAAGGGCCATCTGTACCCCAATGTTTATAGCAGCAATGGCCATGGTCGCCAAACTATGGAAAGAACCAAGATGTCCTTCAACGGACGAATGGATAAGGAAGATGTGGTCCATATACACTATGGAGTATTATGCCTCCATCAGAAAGGATGAATACCCAACCTTTGTAGCAACATGGACAGGACTGGAAGAGATTATGCTGAGTGAAATAAGTCAAGCAGAGAGAGTCAATTATCATATGGTTTCACTTATTTGTGGAGCATAACAAATATCATGGAGGACAAGGGGTCTTAGAGAGGATAAGGGAGTTGGGGGAAATTGGAATGGGAGGTGAATCATGAGAGACTATGGACTCTGAAAAACAACTGAGGGGTTTGAACTGGCGGGGGCGTGGGAAGTTGGGGTACCAGGTGGTGAGTATTATAGAGGGCACAAATTGCATGGAGCACTGGGTGTGGTGAAAAAATAATGAATACTGTTTTTCTGAAAATAAATTAATTTAATTAAAAAAATTGTTAAAATGTTTATACTGGAGACAAGATGGCAGGGAAGTAGGAGGAGGTGCCCTTTCGACCTGGACCCTAAAGTGAGCTGATTACCTTCTATTGAACTCGACTCACCCACAAAATCAGCCTGAGACCCGAATTATACATGTCTGGATCTCTACCAGAGCAGAATACACCAATGGGCAGGTAAAGCGGAGTGGGAAAGACGGACTGATATCAGAAGATAAACAAAATGGGTAGGGTGCTACCAGAGGTGACCCACTGGAAAGTAATATCCCAATACGAGAGTGCCCTGAGTCTTGGGACCAGCATGATCTCAGAAGTCTGGTAGAAAGCACTAAAGAAGAGCAAAGGATCACTGGGGATAAATTGCAGGAATCAGGGTGTTAGGGTCAGGGGCTTGTCGCCAGACCCAGGACAGCCACCCCTGGTGCAGAGCCAGAAAGAATGCAGCAGAGAAACCAGGTCTTGGTCCCTGAACCACCAGCGAGCTCGCCTGAGAGCGTGTGGCGCCCAGCTCCCGTGAGGGGCTGGAAGCCTCGCCAGCCAACAGAAGCACAGCCTTTTTGCAGTCCCCACACAAGTGCCCTGCCATGCCCTCAGAGTCCGAGTCGTGCCCTGCGCCCTCCCCAGAGAGAGGTGGCACAGGCACCAGCCTGGTGCTCTCGGACCTGGAAAGACCAGGCACTCCAAGCTTGTGCCAGTGGGAAAATCTCAGTGTGCGATTGCTGCTTGGAACTTCTCTGGCAGTCTGGAGCTGCCTGGACAGCTGCCACTGCTGTGGTTTTGGGCACAAGCAAAAAATCTTGAGTCCCCAGGACCGCGAATGGGAACCTACTCTGCAAGCAGTGAAGGGGGGATTTATTTGGGCTCTGCAGCCAGATTGAGGCTTCTCTCTGAGAGGGAGGTCAGGGTACAGTTTGTTTTCCTCTAAACCTACAAAAAACATCAAAAGCCCTCAAGGAAAGAGAGAAAAACAAAAGTAAACAAATATAAAAATCTCCAGAGAACAAAAGCCTGAAAAAAACAGTTTCCTAAGAGCCCACCCCTTGAGGGGGGTGGGAGGACTTAACTCAGAGAACATCATTGAATGAAAACCCACGTGGCAGGCCCCTCCCCCAGAAAACCAACTGGGAAAGGAAAAAAAAAAGACAACCACCACGACTTCATAGGACAATTTTTATTATTAATTCGTTCCCATTATCCTGGCTCAATTTTTATAGATAATTTTTTATTATTATATAGAAAATATTTTAAACTATTTACTATCACAGTGAGAAGTCCAGTACATCAAATTACATAATAACCTTCTAACCTGAACTTTTTGATACATACAACTGTGTTTTAATTTTGCATTTCTATTTTTTTTTTTTTTGTAGGGCTGCTCTGTTGGTTTTAATTTTTTTCTAATTTTATATTTTTTGTAAACATATATTTTTATCCCCAGGGGTATAGGTCTGTGAATCACCAGGTTTACACACTTCACAGCACTCACCAAAGCACATACCCTCCCCAATGTCTATAATCCCACCCCCTTCTCCCAACCCCCCTCCTCCCAACAACACTCAGTTTGTTTTGTGAGATTAACAGTCACTTATGGTTTGTCTCTCTCCCAATTCCATCTTGTTTCATTGATTCTTTTTCTACCCACTTAAGCCCCCCCCCCGCCATGTTGCATCACCACTTCCTCATATCAGGGAGATCATATGATAGTTGTCTTTCTCTGCTTGACTTATTTCGCTAAGCATGATACGCTCTAGTTCCATCCATGTTGTTGCAAATGGCAAGATTTCATTTCTTTTGATGGCTGCATAGTATTCCATTGTGTATATATACCACATCTTCTTGATCCATTCATCTGTTGATGGACATCTAGGTTTTTTCCATAGTTTGGCTATTGTGGACATTGCTGCTACAAACATTCGGGTGCACATGCCACTTTGGATCACTACGTTTGTATCTTTAGGGTTAATACCCAGTAGCGCAATTGCTGGGTCATAGGGTAGTTCTATTTTCAACATTTTGAGGAACCCCCATGCTGTTTTCCAGAGTGGTTTCACCAGCTTGCATTCCCACCAACAGTGTAGGAGGGTTCCCTTTTCTCTGCATCCTCGCCAACATCTGCCATTTCCTGACTTGTTAATTTAGCTATTCTGACTAGTGTGAGGTGATACCTCATTGTGGTTTTTATTTGTATTTCCCTGATTCCCAGTGATATGGAGCACTTTTTCATGTGTCTGTTGGCCATCTGGATGTCTTCTTTACAGAAATGTCTGTTCATGTCCTCTGCCCAATTTCTTGATTGGATTATTTGTTCTTTGGGTGTTGAGTTTGCTAAGTTTTTTATAGATTTTGGACACTAGTCCTTTATCTGATATGTCATTTACAAATATCTTCTCCCATTCTGTCAGTTGTCTTTTGATTTTATTAACTGTTTCCTTTGCTGTGCAAAAGCTTTTGATCTTGATGAAATCCCAATAGTTTATTTTTGCCCTTGCTTCCCTTGCCCTTGGCGATGTTCCTAGGAAGATGTTGCCATGGCTGAGGTCGAAGAGGTTGCTGCCTGTGTTCTCCTCAAGGATTTTGATGGATTCCTTTCGCACATTGAGGTCCTTCATCCGTTTTGAGTCTATTTTCGTGTGTGGTGTAAGGAAATGGTCCAATTTCATTTTTCTGCATGTGGCTGTCCAATTTTCCCAGCACCATTTATTGAAGAGGCTGTCTTTTTTCCATTGGACATTCTTTCCTGCTTTGTCGAAGATGAGCTGACCATAGAGTTGAGGGTCTATTTCTGGGCTCTCTATTCTGTTCCATTGATCTATGGGTCTGTTTTTGTGCCAGTACCATGCTGTCTTGATGATGACAGCTTTGTAATAGAGCTTGAAGTCCGGAATAGTGATGCCACCAACGTTGGCTTTCTTTTTCAATATCCTTTTGGCTATTCGAGGTCTTTTCTGGTTCCATATAAATTTTAGAATTATTTGTTCCATTTCTTTGAAAAAGATGGATGGTACTTTGATAGGAATTGCATTAAATGTGTAGATTGCTTTAGGTAGCATAGACATTTTCACAATATTTATTCTTCCAATCCAGGAGCATGGAACATTTTTCCATTTCTCTGTGTCTTCCTCAGTTTCTTTCATGAGTACTTTATAGTTTTCTGAGTATAGAATCTGTGCCTCTTTGGTTAGGTTTATTCCTAGGTATCTTATGGTTTTGGGTGCAATTGTAAATGGGATGGAATCCTTACTTTCTCTTTCTTCTGTCTTGTTGTTGGTGTAGGGAAATGCAACTGAATTCTGTGCATTGATTTTGTACCCTGGCACTTTACTGAATTCCTGTACAAGTTCTAGCAGTTTTGGGGTGGAGTCTTTTGGGTTTTCCACATATAGTATCACATCATCTGCGAAGAGTGATAGTTTGACTTCTTCTTTGCCAATTTGGATGCCTTTAATTTCCTTTTGTTGTCTGATTGCTGAGGATAGTACCTCTAATACTATGTTGAATAGCAGTGGTGATAATGGACATCCCTGTCGTGTTCCTGACCTTATCGGAAAAACTTTCAGTTTTTCTCCATTGAGAATGATATTTGCGGTGGGTTTTTCATAGATGGCTTTGATGATATTGAGGTATGTGCCCTCTATCCATACACTTTGAAGAGTTTTGATCAGGAAGGGATGCTGTACTTTGTCAAATGCTTTTTCAGCACCTATTGAGAGTACCGTATGGTTCTTGTTCTTTCTTTTATTGATGTGTTGTATCACATTGTCTGATTTGCGGATGTTGAACCAACCTTGCAGCCCTGGAATAAATCCCACTTGGTCGTGGTGAATAATCCTTTTAATGTACTATTGAATCCTATTGGCTAGTATTTTGGTGAGAATTTACGCATCTGTGTTCATCAAGGATATTGGACTATAGCTCTCTTTTTTGATGGGATCCTTCTCTGGTTTGGGGATCAAGGTGATGCTGGCCTCATAAAATGAGTTTGGAAGTTTTCCTTCCATTTCTATTTTTTGGAACAGTTTCAGGAGAATAGGAATTAGTTCTTCTTTAAATGTTTGGTAGAATTCCCCCGGGAAGCCATCTGGCCCTGGGCTTTTGTTTGTTTGGAAATTTTTAATGACTGTTTCAATCTCCTTACTGGTTATGGGTCTGTTCAGGCTTTCTATTTCTTCCTGGTTCAGTTGTGGTAGTTTATATGTTTCTAGGAATGCATCCATTTCTTCCAGATTGTCAAATTTGTTGGCGTAGATTTTTTTTTGTTGTTGTTGATTTCAAATTGGTTAGATTTTAGTTCTTTATTTCTCAAGAAAGGGCTTTTATATCTCCTGAGAGGGTTTCTCTAATATCTTCCATGCCTTTTTCAAGCCCGGCTAGAACCTTGAGAATTGTCATTCTGAACTCTAGATCTGACTTATTACCAATGCCTGTATTGATTAGGTCCCTAGCCTTAGGTTCTTTTTTGTGGTGAATTTTTCTTGTTCTTTTTTTTTTTTTTTTTTTTGTGGTGAATTTTTCCGTCTTGTCATTTTGCCCAGATAAGGATATATGAAGGAGCAAGTAAAATACTAAAAGGGTGGCAACAACCCCAGGAAAATATGCTTTAACCAAATCAGAAGAGATCCCAAAACGTGAGGTGGGAGAAAAAGGATAAAAAAAGGTTCAAAAAGGAAGAAAGAAAAAAAAGAGAAAAAAAAGAAAAGAATTAAAAAAATAAAACGAATAAAATATAAAAAAGAAAATATATATATATATATATATATATATATATATATATATATATATATATATTAGATAAACTAGTTAAAAACTTTAAAAAAGAAAAGGGTAAAAATTAAAAAAAAAATAATTTTACCCAAAGGTGAGAAAAAAGAAAAAAAAAAGAAAAATGAAAAAATTAAATTAACTGCAAGACTAAAAAACAAACAAAAAAATCACAGGGAGAAAGCCATGAGTTCCGTTCTTTGCTTTCTCCTCCTCTGGAATTCTGCTGCTCTCCTTGGTATTGAAACCGTACTCCTTGGTAGGTGAACTTGGTCTTGGATGGATTTCTTGTTGATCTTCTGGGGGAGGGGCCTGGTGTAGTGATTCTCAAGTGTCTTTGCCCCAGGCGGAATTGCACCACCCTTACCAGGGGCCGGGCAGAGTAATCCGCTCAGGTTTGCTTTCAGGAGCTTTTGTTCCCTGAGTGCTTTCCATAGAGTTCTGGAGTACGGGAATACAATTGGCGGCCTCCTGGTCTCTGGCCTGGAGGAGCCAAGAGCCCGGGGCCCAACTCCTCAGTGTGCCCTCAGAGAACAGCACCCAGTTACTCTCGTCTGCCTGACCTCCGGCCGCGCTCCGAGCTCACCGAGCCTGTGGCTGGTTCAAGGTAACACTGAGTAGTGTGCTTACTGTCGGCTCTGTCTCTGTAGCCAGCTTTCCCATTCCAATACCCGCAAGCTCTGTGACACTCAGACACCCCCGATCCTTCTGTGACCCTGCGGGACCTGAGGTCACGCTGACCCCGCATGGGCTTTGTCCCGGTTTAGCCTCTGGAGCAATGTCCCTCAGTGGAACAGACTTTTAAAAGTCCTGATTTTGTGCTTCGTTGCTCGGCCGCTTGCCAGGAGACAGCCCCTCACCCCGGGGTCTATCTTCCCGTCGCTTTGGATTCACGTCTCCGCCAGTCCTACCTTTCAGAAAGTGGTTGTTTTTCTGTTTCCAGAATTGCTGTTCTTCTTCTCTTCGATATGCCGATGGATTTGTAGGTGTTTGCAATCTTTAGATAAGCTATCTAGCTGATCTCCGGCTAGCTGATGTAGTCTCAGCCTGCTACTTCTCCGCCATCTTGACTCCTCCCCCTCTGCATTTCTATTTTTTAAAATTCTTTTTTTTTTTTAATTTTAGTTTAGTTTAGTCTAGTTTATTCCTTTATTTAATTTTTATTTTCTAATATTCATATAGAGTTAAACTTCAAGGTAATCCCCTTTCCCCAATCAATGCTACCCCTATAGGTAAACCAATTCATAATCCCCCTTTATCTTAGGAAAGTGGAGTCTTTAACAAAGATATCAAGATACATCCAGGGAAAACAAACAAACAAACAAAAAAAAAACCTTCCTCACCCACACTGAAAATTTACAACCACTCTACCGTCTTTTTCTTCCACTAGTATTTCTGTGTTTTGTGTTTGTCCTGATAGTATATAAATCTTACACTCCGGGTTCTCTTTGATGAGATTATTCCTTTATTTGCATATATATATATTTTTTTCTCTTGTCATATACTTTTATCAGTCTTTTTGTTTGTCTGTTTTTGTTTGTAAACTTCATAAATCTAACCTTGGAGCCCATTTGGGCTGAAGCTTCTCTTTTATCTCACCTTTCATTCTTGTCTCTCTCACTCTCTCTCTCTTTTTTTTTGCTTTTCCTTTTCTTTTTCCTCTCATTTGGGTGGGTAACTCTGATTGATCAGAAGCGTTCCAGGGTGCACCTTGACTGCACCATGGTCGATACATCCAGCTACACCCATTCAGCCATCTCTCACCAAAATGACTGGGAGGAGGAATGCCCAACAGAAGAAAAATACAGAAAATGGACCTTCTGCAACAGACCTAATGGCTATCAACATAGACAATGTGTCAGAAAGAGAATTCAGGCTAACAATTAACCAAGCAATAGCTAGGTTGGAGAAAGCCATGAGTGACCAAATGGAATTGATTAGAGCAGAACTGAAAACGACCAGAGATCACAGTTTCAATATTAGGGAAGAGCTGAAAACTACCAGGGATGAGCTTCACAATGCTATCAATGAGTTCCAATCTAATCTAAATTCTCTCAAAGCTAGAGTAACTGAGACAGAAGATAGAATTAGTGATCTGGAGAATGAACAGATAGAGAAAAAGTATTAGGAGGAAGCCTGAAACAAAGAGCTTAGAGCCATGAAAACAGAATCAGGGAAATAAATGATGCCATGAAATGTTCCAACGTCAGAATTATTGGAATCCCTGAAAGGGAGGAGAAAGAATTATAGAAGATATAGTGTAAAAAGTCCTTCATGAAAATTTTCCGAATCCCATGAATGAAACCAGCATTCATGTACTAGAGGCCGAACGGTTTCCCCCCAATATTACAGATTCTCGAAAGTCCTCGGGACACCTACTAGTAAGAATGAAGAATTATAATTGTAGGGGGAACCTCTTGAAAGCAGCTGGGACAAAGAAGATCCTTACGTTCAGAAGAAAGCCCATCAGAATAATGTCAGAACTCTAAACAGAGACCTGGCAAGCCAGAAAGGGCTGGTAAAATATATTAAGGACATTGTATGAGAAAAAAATGCAGCCAAGAATACTTTATCCAGCAAGACTGGCATTCAAAATGGATGGAGAGATAAAGAGTTTCCAAGACTGGCAAGACTTAAAAGACTATGCAACCACCAAGGTGACACTGCAGGAAATATTAAGGGGGGTTCTATAAAAGAGGAAAAATTCTAAGAATAGCATGGAACAGGAATATAGAGACAATTTACAGAAAGAAAGACTTCAAAGGTAACACGATGTCAATAAAAACATATCTATCAATAATCACTCTCAATGTGAATGGCCTAAATGCACCCATAAAACAGCACAGGGTTGCAGATTGGATAAAACGACAGAACCCATCCATATGTTCTCTACAAGAGACCCATTTTGAACCAAATGATACACCCAGACTGAAAGTGAAGGGACGGAGAAGCATCTTTCTTGCCAATGGGCCTCAAAAGAAGGCTGGGGTAGCGATTCTCATATCAGATAAATTAGATTTTAAAGTAAAGGCTGTAGTCATAGATACAGAAGGACACTACATCATTCTAAAAGGGACTATCTACCAAGATGATCTAACAATTGTAAATATCTATGCTCCCAATATGGGAGCAGCCAACTACATAAGAAAACTGTTAATCAAGATAAAGAGTCATATTGATATGAATACACTCATCGTTGGAGATCTTAACATGCCTCTCTCAGAAATAGACAGATCATTAAAGCAGAAAATCAATGAAGACACAAGAGCATTGAATGACACATCGGAACAGATGGATCTCATAGATATATACAGAACATTCCACCCTAAAACAACAAGATACTCATTCTTCTCAAGTCCACATGGAGCCTTCTCAAGAATAGACCACATACTGAGTCACAAAACAGGACTCAACCGATACCAAAATACTGAGATTATTCCCTGCACATTTTCAGATCACAATGCTTTGAAACTGGTGCTCAATCACAAGGAAACGTTCAGAAGGAACTCAAACACCTGGAAGCTAAAGACCATCTTGCTTAAGAATGCTTGGATCAACCAGGAGATCAAAGAAGAACTGAAACAATGCATGGAAACCAATGAGAATGAAGACACTTCGATCCAAAACGTATGGGATACAGCAAAGGCGGTCCTAAGAGGAAATACATAGCCATCCAAGCATCCCTCAAAAAATAAAAAAAAAATAAAAAAAATAAAAACTGAAAAATCCAGAACACAGCAGCTGTCTCTACACCTTAAAGAACTGGAGAATCAACAACAAAACAAACCAACTCCACACACAAGAAGGGAAATAATCAAGATTAGAACTGAGATCGATGAGGTAGAAACCAGAGATACAGTAGAACATATCAGTGAAACTAGAAGCTAGTTTTTTGAAAGAATCAATAAGATCAATAAACGATTGGCCACACTAATCCAAAAGAAAAGAGAGAAAGCTCAAATTCATAAAATTATGAATGAAAAGGGAGAGATCACAACGAACACCAAGGAAGTAGAAACTACAATCAGACGTTATCAACAGTTATATGTCAATAAGCTAAGCAACCTAGATGAAATGGATGCATTCCTGGAAAACTATAAACTCCCAAAATTGAACCAGGAAGAAACTGACAACCTGAAGACTAATATCTAGTAATGAGATTGAAGCGGTGATCAAAAACCTCCCAAAAAAGGCCCTGATGGATTCCCTTGGGAATTCTACCAAACATTCAAAGAAGAAATAACACATATTCTCCTGAAACTGTTTGAAAAAATCTAAGCAGAGAGAAGTCGACAAGATGGCGGGGAAGTAGGAGGAGATGCCTTTTCAACCTGTACCCCAAAGTGAGCTGATTACTTACTAAAGAACTCCGATCACCCATGAAATCAGCCTGAGATCAGAATTATACACGTCTGGATCTCTACAGGGGCAGAAGACGCCAGTGGGCAGGTAAAGTGAGTGGGAATGGGGGACTAATATTGGAAGATAAACAAAAGGGGGAGGGAGCCACCAGAGGCGACCAGTTGGAAAGTAATACCCCAATAGGAGCGAGAGTGCCCTGCATCTGGGGACCAGCATTAACTTGGAGACTGGTGGAAAGCACTCCAAAAGAGCTAAGGATCTTGGAGGAGGGGGGATTGTGGGAATCAGGATGGCTAGGGACAGGGGCTTAAGTCCCTGGTCCCAGGATAGCCTCCCCTGGCACTGAGCCAGAGAGAGTGCAGCGGAGAAACCAGGTCTTAAGCCGCCAGCACACCTGAGAATGCATGGGTTCTGGCTCCCGTGAGGGGATGGGAGCCATGCTGAATGGCAGAATGCCTGAGCCCTGCTATAGAGCCTGACATACTCCCCTGAGAGAAGTATAAAGGCCCAGCCAGTGCCCTTTGATATGCGCTATTGTTTCAGAGACTGCACCAAACTCTCCCCCGAGAGAGGTGCATGAAGTCCCAGCCTGGTGCTCTCAGACCTGCGCCCTGTTCTCAGAGCCTGAGATGGGCGCGTGAACCTCAGCCTCCCCTGAAATTGGTGCGTGCAAGCCCGGCGCTCTTAGACCAAGAAAGACCAGGCACTCCGAGCCCGGGCCAGCGGGAATATCTCAGTGTGTGATTACTGCTTGGAACCTCTATGGCTGTCTGTAGCTTCCCAGACAGCCGCCACTTCCTTGGCTTTGGGTACAAGCAAAAGATCCTGCGTCCCCATGGACAGCGACTTGAAACCTGCTCTGCCAGCGGCCAAGGGGGAACTTATTTAGGCTCTGCAGCCAAACTGAGGCTTCTCTCTGAGAGGGAGATCAGATGCGGTTTGTTTTCTTCTAAAACTACAGAAACCATCAAAAGCGGTCAAAGTGAGAAAAAAAAAAAGTGAACAAACATAAAAACCTCCAGAGAACAAAAGCCTGAAAAAAAAAAAAAAAAAAAAAACAGTTTCCTCAGAGCCCACCACCTTGAGGGGGGGCGGGAGAACATAACTCAGGGAACATCACTGACTGAAAACCCACCTGGCAGGCCCCTCCCCCCAGAAAACAAACCAAGAAAGAAAAAAAAAAAGAGAGAGAGAGAAAAAAAAAAAACGAAAAAGGACTACAAGAGAACAACCACTACTTCATAGGAAAACTTTTCTTTTTCATTCATTCCCACTATTCTGGTTAATTTTTTTATATATATACGTAATTTTATTAACCTTTTTACCATCACAGCGAGCTGTCCAGTACATCAAATTCCATAATAAACTTCTAACCTGAACTTTTTGATACATACACCTATGTTGTCCTTTTGCATTTCTATTTTTTTTAATTCCTACATTTTTTAAAATATTTTAGTTTAGTTTAGTTTATTCCTTTTTATTTTTATCTTCTATTATTCATATAGAGTTAAACTTCAAAGTAGTCCCCTTTCCCCAATCAATACTACCCCTATAGGTAAGTAATTTTTAATACCCCTTTATCTTAGGAAAGTTGAGTCCTTTAACAAAGATATCAAGATACATCCAGGAAGAGTCAAAACAACCTTCCTCGCACACACTGAGAATTTATAACCACTCTCCAATCTTTATATTCCACCAGTGTTTCTGTGTTTTTGTGTTTGTCTTGATAGTATATAAATCTTACACTTGGGCTTCTTTTTGACGAGGTTCTTCCTTTTTCTATATATATATATATATATATATATTTCTCTTTTCATATACTTTTATCAGTCTTTTTGTTTGTCTGCTTTTGTTTGTCTACTTCATAAATCTTACCTTGGGGCCGATTTGGGCTGAACCTTCTCTTTCATCTTCCCTTTATTTCCTTTCTCTCTCTCTATCTCTTTTTTTTTTCTTTTTCTTTTATTTTGTCTCTCATTTGGGTGGGGAATCCTGATTGCTCAGAAGTGTTCCAGGGTGCACCTTGACTGCACTATGGTTGATACATCCAGCTACATCTGTTCAGTCATCTCTCACCAAAATGACTAGTAGTAGGAATGCCCAACAGTAGAAAAATAAAGGGGATGTACCTTCTGCACCAGAGCTAATGGCTATCAACATAGACAATATGTCGTAAAGAGAATTCAGGTTAACAATAATACAGGCAATAGCTAGTTTGGAGAAAGCCATGGATGACCAATCATAACTGATTAGGGCCAAGCTGAAAGCGATGAGAGATGATGTTCACAATGTTAGGGCGGAGCTTAAAGCTATGAGTGAGGAGGTTCACAATGCTTTCAATGAGTTCCAATATAATCTAAGCTCTCTCAAAGCTAGGGTAACTGAGACAGAAGATAGAATTAGTGATCTGGAGGACAAACAGATAGAAAGGATCAGGAGGAAGCCTGGAACAAACAGCTTAGAAACCACAAAAACAGAATCAGGGAAATAAATGATGCCATGAAACGTTCCAACGTCAGAATTATTGAAATCCCTGAAGGGGAGGAGAAAGAAAGAAGTCTAGAAGATATAGTGGAACAAGTCCTTCATGAAAATTTTCCCAATCTCGTGAATGGAACCAGCATTCATGTACTAGAGGCTAAATGGTCTCCACCCAAGATTATACATTCCAAAAAAAATCACGACACCTGATAGTTAAATTGAGGAATTATAAATGTAGGTATAATCTCCTGAAAACTGCTAGGGCAAAGAGGCTCCTTACTCACATAGGAAAGCCCATCAGAATAACATCAGACCTGTCCACAGAAGCCTGGCCAGCCAGAAAGGGCAGGCAAGATATATTCAGGGCTAAATGAGAAGAACATGCAGCCAAGAATACTTTCTCCAGAAAGACTGACGTTCAAAATGGATGGAGAGATAAAGAGTTTCCAAGAATGGCAAGGCTTAAAAGACTATGCAACCACCAAGGTGACACTGCAGGAAATATTAAGGGGGGTTCTATAAAAGAGGAAAAATTCTAAGAATAGCATGGAACAGGAATATAGAGACAATCTACAGAAAGAAAGACTTCAAAGGTAACACGGTGTCAATAAAAACATATCTATCAATAATCACTCTCAATGTGAATGGCCTAAATGCACCCATAAAACAGCACAGGGTTGCAGATTGGATAAAACGACAGAACCCATCCATATGTTCTCTACAAGAGACCCATTTTGAACCAAAAGATACACCCAGACTGAAAGTGAAGGGACGGAGAAGCATCTTTCTTGCCAATGGGCCTCAAAAGAAGGCCAGGGTAGCGATTCTCATATCAGATAAATTAGATTTTAAAGTAAGGGCTGTAGTCATAGATACAGAAGGACACTACATCATTCTTAAAAGGACTATCCACCAAGATGATCTAACAATTGTAAATATCTATGCTCCCAATATGGGAGCAGCCAATTACATAAGAAAACTGTTAATCAAGATAAAGAGTCATATTGATATGAATACACTCATCGTTGGAGATCTTAACATGCCTCTCTCAGAAATAGATCATTGAAGCAGAAAATCAATGAAGACACAAGAGCATTGAATGACACATTGGA
Organism: Mustela lutreola; assembly: GCF_030435805.1. NCBI lineage: Eukaryota > Metazoa > Chordata > Mammalia > Carnivora > Mustelidae > Mustela > Mustela lutreola. The sequence continues at coordinate 172,025,468 of NC_081294.1, forward strand.
ACAGATGGATCTCATAGATATATACAGAACATTCCACCCTAAAACAACAAGATACTCATTCTTCTCAAGTCCACATGGAGCCTTCTCAAGAATAGACCACATACTGAGTCACAAAACAGGACTCAACCGATACCAAAATACTGAGATTATTCCCTGCACATTCTCAGATCACAATGCTTTGAAACGGGAACTCAATCACAAGGAAACGTTCAGAAGGAACACAAACATTTTCATGGGACACAAACATCTGGAAGCTAAAAACCACCTTGCTTAAGAATGCTTGGATCAACCAGGAGATCAAAGAAGAACTGAAACAATGCATGGAAACCAATGAGAATGAAGACACTTCGATCCAAAACCTATGGGATACAGTAAAGGCAGTTCTAAGGGGGAAATACATAGACATCCAAGCCTCCCTCAAAAAAATTGAAAAACACCAACAGCAAGACAGAAAAAAGAGATATTAAGGAGTCAATCCCATTTACAATTGCATCCAAAACCATAAGATATCTAGGAATAAACCTTACCAAAGAGACACAGAATCTATACTCAGAAAACTATAAAGTACTCATGAAAGAAATTTAGGAAGACACAAATAAATGGAAAAATGTTCCATGCTCCTGGATTGGAAGAATAAATATTGTGAAAATGTCTATGCTACCTAAAGCAATCTACACATTTAATGCAATTCCTATCAAAGTACCATCCATCTTTTTCAAAGAAATGGAACAAATAATTCTAAAATTTATATGGAACCAGAAAAGACTTCGAATAGCCAAAGGGATATTGAAAAAGAAAGCCAACGTTGGTGGCATCACAATTCCGGACTTCAAGCTCTATTACAAAGCTGTCATCATCAAGACAGCATGGTACTGGCACAAAAACAGACACATAGATCAATGGAACAGAATAGAGAGCCCAGAAATAGACCCTCAACTCTATGGTCAACTCATCTTCGACAAAGCAGGAAAGAATGTCCAATGGAAAAAAGACAGCCTCTTCAATAAATGGTGCTGGGAAAATTGGACAGCCACATGCAGAAAAATGAAATTGGACCATTTCCTTACACCACACACGAAAATAGACTCAAAATGGATGAAGGACCTCAATGTGCGAAAGGAATCTATCAAAATCCTTGAGGAGAACACGGGCAGCAACCTCTTCGAACTCAGCCGCAGCAACATCTTCCTAGGAACAACGCAAAAGGCAAGGGAAGCAAGGGCAAAAATGAACTATTGGGATTTCATCAAGATCAAAAGCTTTTGCACAGCAAAGGAAACAGTTCACAAAATCAAAAGACAACTGACAGAATGGGAGAAGATATTTGCAAACGACATATCAGATAAAGGACTAGTGTCCAGAATCTATAAAGAACTTAGCAAACTCAACACTCAAAGAACAAATAACCCAATCAAGAAATGGGCAGAGGACAAGAACAGACATTTCTGCAAAGAAGACATCCAGATGGCCAACAGACACATGAAAAAGTGCTCCATATCACTCGGCATCAGGGAAATACAAATCAAAACCACAATGAGATATCACCTCACACCAGTCAGAATGGCTAAAATCAACAAGTCAGGAAATGACAGATGCTGGCGAGGATGCGGAGAAAGGGGAACCCTCCTACACTGTTGGTGGGAATGCAAGCTGGTGCAGCCACTCTGGAAAACAGCATGGAGGTTCCTCAAAATGTTGAAAATAGAACTGCCCTATGACCCAGCAATTGCACTATTGGGTATTTACCCTAAAGATACAAACGTGGTGATCCAAAGGGGCACGTGCACCCAAATGTTTATAGCAGCAATGTCCACAATAGCCAAACTATGGAAAGAACCTAGATGTCCATCAACAGATGAATGGATCAAGAAGATGTGGTATATATACACAATGGAATACTATGCAGCCATCAAAAGAAATGAAATCTTGCCATTTGCAACAACATGGATGGAACTAGAGCGTATCATGCTTAGCGAAATAAGTCAAGCAGAGAAAGACAACTATCATATGATCTCCCTGATATGAGGAAGTGGTGATGCAACATGGGGGCTTAAGTGGGTATGAGAAGAATCAATGAAACAAGATGGGATTGGGAGGGAGACAAACCATAAGTGACTCTTAATCTCACAAAACAAACTGAGGGTTGCTGGGGGGAGGGGGTTTGGGAGAACGGGGTGGGATTATGGACATTGGGGAGGGTATGTGCTTTGGTGAGTGCTGTGAAGTGTGTAAACCTGGTAATTCACAGACCTGTACCCCTGGGGATAAAAATATATGTTTATAAAAAATAAAAAATTAAAAAAAAATTGAAAAACCAGAATACACCAGCTGTCTCTATACCTTAAAGAACAGGAGAATTAACAAAAAATCAAACCAACTCCACATATAAGAAGGGAAATCATCAAGATTAGAGCTGAGATCAATGAGGTAGAAACCAAAGATACAGTAGAACGTATCAATGAAACTAGAAGTTGGTTTTTTTCGAAAAAATCAATAAGATCAATAAAGCACTGGCCACACTAATCCAAAAGAAAAGAGAGAAAGCCCAAATTCATAAATTATGAATGAAAAGGGAGAAATCACAACTAACACCAAGGAAGTAGAAACAATCATCAGAAGTTATTATCAATAGTTATAATCCAAAAAGCTTAGCAACCTTGATGAAATGGATGCATTCCTGGAAAACTATAAACTTCCAAAATTGAACCAGGAAGAAATCGACAACCTGAATCGACCGATATCTAGTAACGAGATATAAGCAGTGATCAAAAACCTCCCAAAAAACAAGAGCCCAGGAACTGACGGAGTGCTTGGGGAATTCTACCAAACTTTCAAAGAGGAAATAACATCTATTCTCCTGAAGCTGTTTCAAAAAATTGAAGAAGAAGGAAAACTTCCAGACTCTTTCTATGAAGCCAGAATTTTCCTGATCCCCAAACCAGGCAAAGACCCTACCAAAAAGGAGAATTTCAGACCAATATCACTGATAAATATGGATGCTAAGATTCTCAACAAGATCCTAGCAAACAGGGTCAAACAGCACATTAAAATGATTATCTACCATGACCAGGTGGGATTCATCCCTGGGCTACAAGGATGGTTCAACATTCACAAATCAATCAATGTCATTGAAAAAATTAATATGAGAAGAGAGAAGAACCACATGGTCCTCTCAATCAATGCAGAAAAAGCATTTGACAAAATCCAGCATCCTTTCATGATTAAAACCCTGCAAATAGGGATAGAGGGAACATTCCTGAACTTCATCAAATCTATCTATGAAAGACCCACAGCAAATATCATCCTCAATGGGAAGAAGCTTGCAGCCTTCCCGTTGAGATCAGGATCACGACAAGGATGCCCACTCTCACCAGTCTTGTTCAACATAGTATTAGAAGTCCTAGCAACAGCAATCAGACAACAAAGAAAAATAAAAGGTATCCAAATTGGCACTGAAGAAGTCAACCTCTCTCTTCGCAGAGGACATGATTCTTTATATGGAAAACCCAAAAGACTCCACCCCCAAACTATTAGAACTCATACAGCAATTCAGCAACGTGGCAGGATACAAAGTCAATGTATCCTGTATCCACAGAAATCATTGGCTTTCTTAACACTAATAATGAAAATACAGAAAGGGAAATCAAAGAATCATTCCATTTACTATAGCACCAAGAACATTAGATACCTTGGAATAATCCTAACCAAAGAGATAAATATTCTGTACTCAAAGAACTACAGAACACTCATGAAAGAAATTGAAGAAGACCCAAAAAGATGATAGACCATTCCATGCACTTGGATCAGAAGAATAAACATTGTTACAATGTCTATAATGCCTGGAGCAATCTATACTTTTAATGCTATTGCAATCAAAATTCCACCAGTATTTTACAAAGAGCAAGAGCAAATAATCCAAAAATTTGTATGGAATCAGAAGAGATCCTGAATCACTAAGGAAATGCTGAAAAACAAAAACAAAACGGGGGGCATGACATTACCTGATTTAAAGCTTTACTACAAAGCTGTGATCACCAAGACAGCATGGTACTCGCATAAAAACAGACACACAGACCAATGGAACATAGTAGAGAGCCCAGATATGGACCCTCAACTCTATGGTCAATTAATATTCGACAAAACAGGAAAAAAAAATATACAGTGGGGAAAAGTCAGTCTCTTCAATAAATGGTGCTGGGTAAACTGGGCAGCTATATGTAGAAAAATGAAACTCGTCCATTCTCTTACACCGTACACAAAGATAAACTCAATATGGATAAAAGACCTCAACGTGAGACAGGAATCCATCAGAATCCTAGAGGAGAACATAGGCAGAAATCTCTTCGATATCAGCCACAGCAACTTCTTTCAAGATATGACTCCAAAGCCAAGGGAAACAAAAGTGAAAATGAACTTTTGGGACTTCGTCAAAACCAAAAGCTTCTGCACAGCAAAGGAAACAGTCAAAACAAAGAGGCAACCCACAGAATGGGAGAAGATATTTGCAAATGACAGTGCAGACAAAATGTTGATATCCAGAATCTATAAAAAACTCCTCAAACTCAACACACACAAAACAGACAATCATATCAAAAAAATGGGCAGAAGATATGACAAGACACTTCTCCAATCAAGACGTACACATGGCTATCAGACACATGAAAAATGTTCATCATCACTAGCAAATTAAAACCACATTGAGATATCACCTTACACCAGTTAGAATGGCCAAAATTAGCAAGACAGGAAACAATAAGTGTTGGAGGGGATGTGGAGGAAGGGGAACCCTCTTCCACTGTTGGTGGGAATGCAAGTTGGTGCAGCCTCTTTGGAGAACAGTGTGGAAATTCCTCAAGAAATAAAAAATAGAACTTCCCTATGACCCTGCAATTGCACTCCTGGGTATTTACCCCAAAGATACAGATGTAGTGTAAAGAAGGGCCATCTGTACCGTAATGTTTATAGCAGCAATGGCCATCGTCGCCAAACTGTGGATAGAACCAAGATGCCCTTCAATGGACGAATGGATAAGGAAGATATGGTCCGTATACACTATGGAGTACTATGCCTCCATCAGAAAAGACGAATACCCAACTTTGGTAGCAACATGCATGGGATTGGAAGAGATCATACTGAGTGAAATAAATGAAGCAGAGAGAATCATTTATCATATGGTTTCACTTATTTGTGGAGCATTACAAATAGCATGGAGGACATGGGGAGATAGAAAAAGGGAGTTGTGGGAAATTGGAAGGGGAGGTGAACCATGAGAGACTATGGACTCTGAGAAAAAATCTGAGGGGTTTGAAGTGGCAGGGGGTGGGAGGTTGGGGTACCAGGTGGTGGGTATTATAGAGGGCATGATTGCATGGAGCACTGGGTGTGGTGAAAAAATAATGAATACTGTTATGCTGAAAATAAATTAATTAATTTAAAAAAACTGAGGGTTTTGAAGGGGCCGGGGTTGGGAGGTTGGGGTACCAGGTGGTGGGTATAATAGAGGGCATGGATTGCATGGAGCACTGGGTGTGGTACAAAAACAATGAATACTGTTATGCTGAAAATAAATTAATAAAATTAAAAAAAATCTTGTGGGAAAAAATATCTATACTGCCCAGAGCAATTGATCTTTTTAATGCCATTTGGATGAAAATTCCACTGGTATCATTCAAAGATCTGGAGCAAACACATGCCTAAAATTTGTGTGGAATCAGAAAATACCCCGTATTGCTAAGAAATGCCAAAAGAAATATAAAACTGGGATCATTGTTGCCTGATTTCAAGGGTTACTATGATGCTGTGATCACCAAGGCAGCATGGGACTGGCATAAAAACACACACATAGACCAGTAGAACAGTGTAGAGAGTTCAGATATGGATCATCAGCACTATGGTCAAATAGTCTTCAAGAAATTGAAAGAACCCTCTCCCCTTGCTAAAGGCTTGTTTAAGTAACCTGATGTCCCCACAGAAACCCCTCTCCCCTTGCTGAAGGCTTGATTGTCCCCATAGCCGGATGGCAACACATACCAGGATGTCTATTGTCTGTGATCACCCGGTCTGTGAAAAGAAAAGACAAATGAGGAATAGAGTGTATCTGGGACTTTCCAGAGTGCTGAGCCAAGGCCCACCAGAACAAACCGTTGTGTCCTTGTCTTAAACCCAGTGCCTGACAATGCTTGATTTAAATTTACCAATCAGACTCCTGTAACCATGCATATCTGCTTCTGTAAGCTCGCTTCCCGCCACCCCAACCTTGCCTTATATAATCTGCTCCCCAACCTAGCCTGGCATGCTCAGTCCACAAAGGCTGATGCGTCCGCAGGCACCTGTGTAACCAATAAACCTCTTGCAACTTGCATCCAGTGGAGGCTTGGTGTCTGCTTCTTGGGTGCGGATCGAGGGTCTTTCAAAATCAGGAAAAAAAATATACAGTGGAAAAAAGACAATCTCTTCAATAAATGGTGCTTGGAAAACTGGGCAGCTATATGTAGAATAAAAGTCGACCATTCTCTTACACCATACACAAAGATAAAATCATAATGGATAAAAGACTTCAATGTGAGACAGGAATCCATCAGAATCCTAGAGGAGAACATAGACATTAACCTCTTCAACACTGGCCATAACAACTTCTTTCAAGGTATGTCTCAAAGACAAAGAAAACAGAAGTGAAGATGAACTTTTGGGACTTCATCAAGATCAAATACTTCTGCAAAGCAAAGGAAACAGTCAATGAAACAAAGAGGCAACCCACGGATTGCGAGAAGATATTTGCAAATGACAGTACAGACAAAAGGTTGATATCCAGGATCTATAAAGAACTCCTCAAACTCAACACACACAAAACAGACAATCATATAAAAAAATTGGACAGAAGATAGGAACAGACACCTCTCCAATGAAGACATACAAATGGCTATCAGACACAGGAGAACATGTTCATCATCACTAGCCAACAAGGAGATGCAAATTAAAACCACATTGAGATAGCACCTTACACCAGTTAGAATGGCCAAAATTAGCAATACAGGAAACATGTGTTGAAGAGGATGTGGAGAAAGGGGAACCCTCTTACACTGCTGTCAGGAATACAAGTTGGTGCCGGCACTTTGGAGAAAAGAATGGAGATTCCTCAAGAAATTAAAAACAGAGCTTCCCTATGACCTTGCAATTGCACTACTGGGTATTTACCACAAAGATACAGATGTAGTGAAAAGAAGGGCCATCTGTACCCCCAATATTTAGAGCAGCAATAGCCATGATCGCCAAACTTTGGATAGAACCATGATGCTCTTCAAAGGACAAAAGGATAAGGAAGATGTGGGCCATATACACTATGGAGTATTATTCCTCCATCAGAAAGAATGAATACCCTACTTTTGTAGCAACGGGACTAGAAGAGATTCTACTGAGTAAAATAAGTCAAGCAGAGAGTGTCAATTATCATATGGTTTCACTTATGTGTGGAGCATAACAAATAGCATGGAGGACAAGGGGAGATGGAGAGGAGAAGGGAGTGGAGCGAAATTGGAAAGGGGGTGAACAATGAGAGACTATGAACTCTGAAAATGAATCAGAGGGATTTAAGTGGCAGAGGGTGGGGGGGTTGTGGGAACCAAAAGGTGGTTATTATAGAGGGCATGGATTGAATGGAGCACTGGATGTGGTTCTAAAACAATGAATAGGGTTACACTGAAAAGAAATTTAAAAAATGAACAGTTGTATGCCAATAAGCTAGGCCACCTAGGTGAAATGGATATATTCCCAGAAAACTATACAATCCCAAAATTGAACCAGGAAGACAGTCACAACCTGCATAGACCGTTAACCAGTAACGGTATTGAAGTCATGATCAAAAACCTCACAAAAGTTCCATCCACGTCATCAGTTGATGGACATCTAGGTTCTTTCCATAGTTTGGCTATTGTGGACATTGCTGCTATAAACATTCGGGTGCATGTGCCCCTTCGGATCACTACATTTGTATCTTTTGGGTAAATACCCAGTAGCGCAATTGCTGGGTCATAGGGTAGTTCTATTTTCAATATTTTGAGGAACTTCCATGCTGTTTTCCAGAGTGGTTTCACCAGCTTGCATTCCCACCAACAGTGTAGGAGGGTTCCCCTTTCTCCGCATCCTCGCCAGCATATGTCATTTCCTGACTTGTTAATTTTAGCCATTCTGATTGTGGTTTTAATTTTTATTTCCCTGATGCCGAGTGATATGAAACACTTTTTCATGTGTCTGTTGGCCATCTGGATGTCTTCTTTGCAGAAATGTCTGTTCATGTCTTCTGCCCATTTGTTTATTGGATTATTTGTTCTTTGGGTGTTGAGTGTGGTAAGCTTTTTATAGATATTGGACACTAGCCCTTTATCCGATATGTCGTTTGCAAATATCTTCTCCCATTCTGTCAGTTGTCTTTTGGTTTTGTTAACTGTTTCCTTTGCTGTGCAAAAGCTTTTGATCTTGATAAAATCCTAATAGTTCATTTTTGCCCTTGCTTCCCTTGCCCTTGGCGATGTTCCTAGGAAGATGTTGCTGCGGCTGAGGTCGAAGAGGTTGTTGCCTGTGTTCTCCTCAAGGATTTTGATGTATTCCTTTCTCACATTGAGGTCCTTCATCCATTTTGAGTCTATTTTCATGTGTGGTGTAAGGAAATGATCCAATTTCATTTTTCTGCATGTGGCTGTCCAATTTTCCCAACACCATTTATTGAAGAGACTTTTATCCATTGGACATTCTTTCCTGCTTTGTCGAAGATGAGTTGACCATAGAGTTGAGGATCTATTCCTGGGCTCTCTATTCTGTTCCATTGATCTATGTGTCTGTTTTTGTGCAAGTACAATGCTGTCTTGATAATGAAGCTTTGTAATAGAGCTTGAAGTCCCGAATTGTGATGCCACCAACCTTGGCTTTCTTTTTCAATATTCCTTTGGCTATTCGAGGTCTTTTCTGGTTCCATGTAAATTTTAGGATTATTTGTTCCATTTCTTTGAAAAAGATGTATGGTACTTTAATAGGAATTACATTAAATGTGTAGATTGCTTTAAGTAGCACAGATATTTTCACAATATTTTTTCTTCCAATCCAAGAGCATGGAACATTTTTCAATTTCTTTGTGTCTTCCTCAATTTCTTCCATGAATACTTTATAGTTTTCTGAGTATAGATTCTTTGCCTCTTTGGTTAGGTTTATTCCTAGGTATCTTATGATTTGGGGTGCAATTGTAAATGGGACTAGAGGGTATCATGCAGAGCAAAATAAGTCAAGCAGAGAAAGAAACCTACCATATGATCTCCCTGATATGAGGAAGTGGAGATGCAATGGGGGTGGGTGTTAATGGGTAGGAGAAGAATAAATGAAACAAGATGTGATTGGGATGGAGGCAAGCCATAAGTGACTCTTAATCTCATGAAACAAACTGAGGATTGCTGGGGGGAGGGTGGTTGGAGGAAGGGGGGTTGGGTTATGGACATTGGGGAGGTTATGTGCTATGGGGAGTGCTGTGTAGTGTGTAAACCTGGTGATTCACATACCTGTACCCTCAGGGATAAAAATATATGTTTATAAAAAATAAAAAAAATTGAAAAGGAAAAAAAAAATCTCCCACCTCCAAAAAAAGAGCCCATGACCTGACGAATTCTCTGGGCAAGTCTACCATACCTTCAGAGAAGAAGTAACACCTCTTCTCCTGAAGCTCTTTCAAAAAATTGAAGCAGAAGGAAAACTTCCAGACACTTCTTATGAAGCCAGCATTATGCTCATCCCGAAACCAGGGAAAGAAGTCACCATAAAGGATAATTTCAGACCAATATCACTGATGAATATGGATGCTAAGATTCTCAACAAGATCCTAGCTCATAGGATCCAACAGTACATTAAAAATATTATCCATCATGACTGGGTGAGATCCATCCCTAGGTTGCAAGGGTGGTTCAACATTCTCAAATCAATCATTGTCATAGAACAAATTAATAAGTGAAGAGAGGAGAACCACATGGTCCTCTCAAGTGATGAAGAAAAAGCATTTGACAAAATCCAACATCCATTTCTGATTAAAATGCTTCAAAGTATAGGGATAGAGGGAATATTCATCAACATCATAAAATTTTCCTATGAAAAAATCACAGTGAATATCATCCTCAATGGGTAAAAGCTGACAGTCTTCCCTTTGAGATGAGGAATATGACAAGGATGCCCACACTTACCACTCTTATTCAACATAATATTTGAAGTCCTAGCATCAGCAAACACACAACAAAGAGAAATAAAATGTATCCAAATTGGCAATGAAGAAGTCAAACTCTCTCTCTTCACGGATTTCATACTTTATATGGAACACCCAAAAGACTCCACCCCCAAACTACTAGAACTTATTCAGCAATTTAATGATGTGGCAGGATATAAAATCATTGTACAGAAATCATTGGCTTTCTTATACTTCACCAATGAAAATGAAGAAAGGAAAATTAGAGAATCAATCCATTTACTACAGCACCCAAACCTTAAGATACCTGGGAATAAACCAAACCAAAGAGGTAAAGGATCTGTACTCGAGGAACTACAGATCAATCATGAAAGAAATGGAAGAAAACAAAAAAGACAGAAGCCCATTGCGTGCTTATGGAACAGAAGAATAATCATTGTTAAAATGTCTATACTGCCTAGAGCAATCTATCCTTCTAATGCCATTCAATGAAAATTCCACCAGTATCTTTCAAAGAGCAGGAGCAAAACGGAGCCTAAAATTTGTGTGGAATCAGAAAAGACCCCGTATTGCTAAGGAAATGCCGAATAGAAAAGCAAAATGGGAGCATCACATTGCCGGATTTCAAGTGTTAATACAAAGCTGTGATCACCAAGACAGCATGGTACTCACATAACAGCAGAAACATTGACCAGTGGAATAGAGTAGAGAGCTCAGATATGGGCCATTAACTCTATGGTTAAATAATCTCCAACAAAGCAGGAGAAAATATACAGTGGAAAAAAAGGCAGCCTCTTCAATAAATGGTGCTGGGAAAACTGGGACAGCTATGTGTAGATGAATGAAACTCGGCCATTCTCTTACACCAAACAAAAAGAGAACCCAAAATGTATAAAAGACCTAAACTTGGGGTAGGAATCCATCAGAATCATAGAGGGGAACATAGGCAGTAAACTCTTCAACACTGGCCACAGCAAATTCTTTCAAGGACTGTCTTCAAAGGCAAAGCAAACAAAAGCGAACATGATTTTTTGGGACTTCATTGCTTCAAATCTTCTGCACAGCAAAGGAAACAGCAAAACAAAAAGGTCACCCACGGAATGGGAGAAGATATTTGCAAATGACAGTACAGACAAAAGGTTGATATCAGGATCTATAAAGAACTCATCAAACTCAACACACACAAAACAGACAATTATATATATATATAAAGCAGAAGATAGGAACAGACACATCTCCAAGGAAGACATACAAATGACTATCAGACAAATGAATAAAAGTTCATCATAACTACTTATCAGGGAGATTCAAATTAAAACCACATTGAGATATCACCTTACACCAGTTAGAATGGCCAAAATTAGCAATACAGGAAACAACATGTGTTGGAGAGGATGTGGAGAAAGGGGAACCCTCTTACAGTGTTGGTGGGAATGCAAGTTGTTGCAGCCTCTTTGGAGAACAGTGTTGGAGAATCCTCAAGAAATTAAAAACAGAACTTCCCTATGACCCTGCAATTACACTACTGGGTATTGACCCGAAAGATACAGGTGGAGTGAAAAGAAGGGCCATCTGTACCCCAATGTTTATAGCAGCAATGGCCACAGTCATCAAACTGTGGAAAGAACCAAGATGCCCTTCAACAGACGAATGGATAAAGAAGATGTGGTCCATATACACTATGGAGTATTATGCCTCCATCAGAAAGGATGAATACCCAACTTTTGGAGCAACATGGATGGGACTGGAAGAGATTCTGATTAGTGAAATAAGGCAAGCAGAGAGAGTCAATGATCATATGGTTTCAATTATTTGTGAAGCAAAACAAATAGCATGGAAGACATGGGGAGATAGAGAGGAGAAGGGAGTTGGGGGAAATTGGAAGGAGAGGTGAAGCATGAGAGACTATGGACTCTGAAAAATAATCTGAGTTTTTTGAAGGTGCAGGGGTTGGGAGGTCGGGTACCAGGTGGTGACCATTACAGAGGGCAGGGATTCCATGGAGCACTGGGTGTGGCGCAAAATAATGAATACTGTTATGCTGGAAATAAATAAAAAATAAATTAAAAAAAAGAAAAACATAATTGGAGCATGACTTTGCCCAATTTAAAGGGTTACTACAAAGCTGTGATCACCAAGACAGCATGGTACTGGCATAAAGGCAGACACATAGACATGTGGAACAGAGTAGAGAGCTCATATATTGACCATCAACTCTATGGTCAAATAATCTTCAACAAAGCGGGAAAATATACAGTGGAAAAAATACAGTCTCTTCAATAAATGGTGCTGGGAAAATTGGGCCAGCTCTGTGTAGATGAATGAAACTCGACCATCCTCTTCCACCATACACAAAGAGAAACTCGAAATGGATAAAAGAGCTCAATGTTGGAGGGAGGGGACCAGATGGCGGGGAAGTAGGAGGAGGCGAATTTTCAACCTGTACCCTAAAGTGAGCTGATTACCAACCAAAGAACTATGATCACCCATGAAATCAGCCTGAGGTCAGAATTATACACGTCTGGATCTCTATAATGGCAGAAGACGCGGGTTGGCAGGTAAATTGCGGTGGGAAAGGCAGACTGATATTGGAAGATAAACAAATGGGGGAGGGAGCCACCCAAGGCAACCAGTTGGAAAGTAATACCCCCAATATGAGTGAGGGTGCCCTGCGTCTGGGGACCAGCATTAACTTGGAGACTGGTTGAAAGCACTGCAAAAGCGCAAAGTATCATGGGGGGGGGGGGATTGTAGGAATTGGGGCGGCGAGGGACAGGGGCTTAAGTCCCAGGTCCCAGGACAGCCTCCCCTGGCACTGAGCCAGATGGAGTGCGGTGGAGAAACCAGGTCTTGGCCCCTGAGCCGCCAGCACAACCGAGATTGCGTGGGGTCTAGCTCCTGTGAGGGGCCAGGAGCCACATCATAAGACAGAATGCTCGAGCCCTGCTACAGAGCCTGAGATGCACGCGCCCCACATCCTCCCCTGAGAGATGTACACAAAAGCCCAGCTGGCGCTCTTTGACCCGCGCCATTGTTTCAGAGCCTAAGACGTGCACCCCAAACTCTCCTGTGACAGAAGTGCGCGATGGGCCAGGCTGGTGCTCTCGGACCTATGCCTCTTCTCAGAGCCTGAGACATGCGCGCAACCCACAGCCCTCCTTAGAGAGGCCTACGCAAGCCGGGCGCTCTTAGACCCAGAAAGACTAGGCACTCCCAGCCCGGGTAAGTGGGAAAATCTCAGTGTGCAATCGCTGCTTGGAATCTCTGCGGCGGTCTGGAGCTGTCCCAGACAGCCACCAATGCCATGGTTTGTGGTGTAAGCAGAAGATCCTGTGTCCCCAGGGACCGCGACTCAGAACCTGCTCTGCCAGTGGCCAAGGGGGAACTCATCTGGGCTCTGCAGCCAGACTGAGGCTTCTCTCTGAGAGGGATGTCAGGGTGCAGTCTGTTTTCCTCTAAAACTACAAAAACCATCAAAAGAGGTCAAAGCAAGAGGGGAAAAAATGTGAACAAACATAAAAACCTCCAGAGAACAAAAGCCTGAAAAAAATGGTTTCCTCAGAGCCCACCCCCTTGAGGGGGACTGGAGGACTTAACTCAGGGAACACCATTGACTGAAAACCCACGTGGCAGGCCCCTCCCCCAGAAAACCAACCAGGAAAGATGTTCACCATCAACCATTCCATTTTTATTTGGAAAATCCAAATAAAATACCTCCATGAGATATTACCTCACAGTATCAGAATGGCTAACAGCACCAGCACAAGAAAACAGATGTTGGGAGGATGTGGATAAAAGGGGACCCTCTTGCACTGTTGGTGGGAATGCAAGCTGCTGAACACGCTGTAGAAAAGAGTAAGACTTTTCCTCAAAGCATTAAATATAGAAATACCTGATGATCCAGCAATCACACTACTGTGTGTTTACCCAACATGAGAACAATAACTCAAAAGGATACATGTGCCCCTTTGTTTTTTGCAACATTATTTACAGTATTACAATATGGCGGCAATCCAAGTATCTCTTGATAAATTGATAAATGAGATGATACATGTACACACACACACACACAGTGGGAAATTACTCAGCCATAAAAAAATGAAATCTTGCCATTTGCAGACACATGGATGGAGCTAGAGTGTACTGTCCTAAGTGAAATCCATCAGAGAAAGACAAATGCCTTGTGATGTCACTCTTACATGGAACTTAAGAAATGAACAAATATAAATAAAGGAGAAAGAAGATACAAAATAAAATACCGACTCTGTGGTTACCATAGTGGAAGTGGATGCAGGGTTGAGTGAAATGGATGACGGGACTAAGAGTACACTTTTCTTGATGACAGCTGAGTATACATAGAATCACTGAATCACTACATTGTCCACCTGAAACTAATATACCACTGTATGTTAACTCTACCTGAATTAAAATAAACAATAAAAATGTTTTTTCTTTCAGTAAACTATTTGAAAAATCTTTTGCTATGCAATGTTCATAAGACTTACTTGTGAGAGTATTTACTGTGCAATAATTATTCACTCTATGCTTGGAATTCAAATTTCACTGAATTCTTACTTTTCCAGTTAATTGTAGCCCACAGGAGCCACGGTTCCTCTCCATCCAGGGTGAGGACCTATGCTTTCAAGAGTGTAAGTAGAGATGGATGTCACTTCACTGTCCAGAAAGCTATTATTGTTTCTGTTTTCGTGTGAGATTGTCATACAGTATGAGACAGATTTCAGAGCAGGTTTGTTATGCATCCTGGATCTCTAATTCAGTGGTCATTACCTGGATCTGTTTGGATGGTAAGTTCCTATGGATGGGCTTGCTTCCAAGCACATACCTGGAAGACAAATGTGGGTGGGCTGGGTGTGGGACAGGAAGAGTACCAAGTACAGACAAGGGTTATATCCCTCCCCTGATCTAGGAATGGCCATGGGAATGGGTACGGGAGGCAGAAGCAACAGGAAACTGCTAAGGTCACCAGCTGAAAGCAGGGTGTCTGGGTCAAGGAATCTTGAGATGCAGGGCTTGAAGTCTGTTCTGAGATACCTCTGGGTGGGAAGGGAGGACGGGAAAAGAAGGAGAAATTTCCTGCACCTGGCCCATGCCAGCTTCCCACCACTACTGGTACACATCAGTCTACACAGCTGACCCCGCCTGGGTTAAGGATGGTTTGTCTTGGATCCCTCAACCCTCAGTGGAACAGATGGCTCCAGGGCTCAGCGACATGCTGAGGGAGATGGGAAGGAAGGATGCCTCTCCCAGGTCATCCCCTCCATGAGCAGGCAGATCTCCAGGACTGCTAAAAACCCACTGAAAGTTTGTTGTTTTTTTTTTTTTTTTTAAGATTTTATTTATTTATTTCGCAGACAGAAATCACAAGTAGGCAGATAGGCAGGAAGAGAGAGAGAGGAGGAAGCAGGCTTCACACTGAGCAGGGAGCCAGATGCAGGGCTCGATCCCAGGTCCCTGGCTTCAACCCACTGAGCCACCCAGGTGCCTCCCCACTGGCAGCTTTGAAAGACATGCCATAAATGAACTAAGGCATTGAAAAATATAAAACAGTATTTGTTTTTAAGTTCAGAGCTGTCATCTCATGAAGTGAGAAGATCTTCCCTGAGGAATACTGAGGGAAGGGCAGGTCAGGTTGCAAAGAGAGATGTGGATTTCTTGATTGGGCACCTGTAGCCCCCTTCCAGGGCAAGATATTGTCCTCTCCTCACAGAGGAACCATAAAAGTTAGGGTTAGGGTTAAAAAGGTTAGGGTTAGGGTTAGGGAAGCCTTCAAACAAGAGATACATTCATTCCCCCACAGAGGCCAGAGCCTGGGCTGGGCTCCCCAGCCTCTTGAAAAGCTGGAGGAAGATGAATGGCTACTACCCACCCCTCAACTCTGCTCCTGGAAAGCTCCACTTCACCAGGTCCCCCGGGTGTTCCTCATCGTCTTGACGCATATTCTGGGCGGCCAGGACATTCCCCAAGTGAGAAATGGCCCTCAGCCACGGGTAACAGGGTGGTCCCCAGGGCTGCCCAATGCTGGCCAATTCTCACAAGCGTTCTGCCCCAATCAGGATTGATTTGGCTGGAAAACGCCTGGCGACCTCGCTTCAGGTGCCGAGAAAGGGCCCTCAACACGAGGACATGGCATCCACAGGGCTGCCCAACGCCAGCTTGACGAGCATTCTGCTCAAATCGATAAAAATATGGGCAGAACGCTTGTGAGAATTGGCGGCCCTATTGGCTAACTCACTTTAGGCGAACCAGGTCTACAGTGTTGATCCTAACAATCAACTCAGGCTTCCTGGGTGGGTCACCACAGTTTCTGCATATAAGTGTTGCCCTGCTCCTATGACCTAACCCTAATCCTAGTTTGGGTGTTCAAGCTTCCATCCCCAGAGGCCTGGCTCCCTAGCCTTTGAGACTAGGGATCCCATATTCCCAAAGCAGGACTCTGGCTGCCAACCATGAGGAAAAAGGACCCCATGGCCCTATGCAGAACCTTCCTGGCTAGAGAAACTTCTATGCCTCCTAAAGATGCCCACGGCTTATAAGGACCCACACACCACAATCCTGGAGCCTAACGGGCCACCAGAGCAATGCCCTAACTCAGCCATCTGGAGATCCTGGGTCTGCACTGGCATATCAGGCCTGCCATTCTCCCAGGACCAAACCCTAACCCTACTTCGGTGTTCAGGCTCTGGACCCCAGAGGTCTAACACCCAATCCCTCCCATGGATGGGAGCATCAGATTGATGGCCCGACTCAGACTCTTAGTCAGGAGGAGACCATTTCATTTTGTGCTCTCTAACACCCTCACAGCCCTAGAACTCGGCATGCTCCCTTGAAGCCATTTCTGTCATCATTGACCCTCCAGGCCAAAGCCTGAGGAGCCTCCTGATTCCCGCCCCCAACTATGCCCTTGGATGAGCCGATATCTGTGCTGGCAGATCCGACCTGCCTTGTCTCTAAGACATAACAGTAACCCTATCCCTAAGCCAAACCCTAATACTAACCCTAGCCCAGGTTGTGTGTTCCACTGTCAATCCTCTGACACCTGGTCCCCAAAGCCCCCAGATGGGGGACCACTGAGCTGTACAACATCATTGCACCTGATCCCAGGAGGACACACTGCCATTTGGAAATGTACTGAACCCACAGAGCAGAAGAAACCTGCATGATTTCTTGAGGCCACTCCCACTTCCGGCGGCCCCAAGCACCAGGAACAGAGTCTCACGGTCCTGCAGACATGCGCCCCCAGTCAGGCATCGAACTGGGTCACCAAAGCACTGGCAGATAGGGGATGACATGCCTCTAGGACCTAACCCTAAGCTTCATTTGCATACTCTCGCTTCCCACCCCAGAGGTCTGGCTCCCTAGCCCTCCAGACTGGGGACCCCATATTCCCAATGCAGGACTCTGGCTGCCAACCCCGAGTAAACTGGACCCCATGGCCCTGTGCAGGACCTCCTGTGCTGGAGAAAACTCCATGCCCCTAAAAGCCTGAGTCCGCACTGGCACATCAGGCCTGCTGTTCTCCCAGGACCAAACCCTCACCCTAGGTTCAGTGCTCAGGACCAAGACCTCGAGACATGACACCCAATCCCTTCCATGGATGGGAGCATCAGACTGATACCCAGATTCAGACTCGCAGACAGAAGGAGACCATTTCATTTGGTGCTCTCTAACAGCCTCAGAGCCCTAGAAACCAGCATGCTCCCCTGATGCCATTCCCGCCACCTTTGCCCCTCCAAGCCAAAAGCCCATGGCCTTAGGAACCTCCTGCATCCTGTCCTCAACTCAGTGCTTGTGTGAGCCTATATCTGTGCTTCCAGGTCCGATATGCCTTGTCCCTAAGACATAGTCCTAACCCTAAGCCTAACTGTAACCCTAATCCCTAACTCTAACCCTAACCTTAACTCCTAACCCCAGCCTATCCCTAACTCTGACTCTAAACCTAACCATTTCCCCTAAGACATAACCCTAACCCTTGTCCCTAAGACATAACACTAACCGTAACCCCTAAGCCCTAACCCTATCCCTAACCTATATCCATAACTCTAACCCTCCAGACAGGGGATTCCAAATCCACAACACGAGACTCTGCCTGCCCTCCAGAAAGAAAGATGCATGAACACCTACACACACTCGCACCATCTGCAGCGCCTCGGACATAATGCCGGATTCTGCCACAAGCCAGAGGCATGTCCACTCAACCCCGAGGGAGCCCGCCTCAATACCAGCATATCACAGCTGCCATGCCACTAGTCCTTAACCCTAACCCTAGATTGTGTGTACAGGCTTCCGTAGC
The DNA here is from genome assembly GCF_030435805.1 of Mustela lutreola. Taxonomy (NCBI): domain Eukaryota; kingdom Metazoa; phylum Chordata; class Mammalia; order Carnivora; family Mustelidae; genus Mustela; species Mustela lutreola. The sequence goes on from NC_081294.1 coordinate 172,043,992, forward strand.
CTTAGGTCTAGCCCACAAACTTGCCAGATTGGAGACCCCTGAGACTCACTCTGGCAGTTTTCCAGCTGCCTATGTATGTTATGATGTCATGTCTGAGCTTCTCAGACCTCAGAGCAGGAGATAACTTCATGTCCCAAGGCAAGCCTCGGCATCTGAGCCCCTCCTGAACAAAAACCCAGATTCACACGAGCCACCTATCATTCGCCCTCAACTCAGCCCTCCAAGGAGCCTGCCTCAGCACTGGCAGATCGGGGCTGCCATGCCCCTAGGCCATAACCCTAACCCTAGTTTCGGTTTTCAAGCTTCCATTCTGAGAGTCCAGGCAACAAACCCCCTGGATTAAGGAACCTTGACATACACCCCAGGACTCCGCTTGCCATACAATAGGAACCTATGCTGTTTGGAGTTGTGCTGAACCCTCAGAGGGGGAGAAACCTGCCCCTCTAAAGGCACTCCCACCACCTGTGGCCCCCCTGGCCATAAAATCGGATTCTGCTGAGCTGCTGGACACACGCCCTCAACTCAGCCCTGAGGGGACCCCACCTCAACATCAGCAGATTGGGTCACCATGTCCCTAGGTCCTTACTATTACCCCTGTTTGGGTTTTCAGGCTTCCATCCCAGGGGACCTGACCCCCACGTCCCCTAGATTAAGGACTACTGAGCGACACCACAGGACTCCACCTGCCACACAGGAGGAAACCTTGTGGTTTGGAGCTGTACCAAACCCTCAGACCGGGAGAAACCTGCAAGCCCCCCTAACGCCATCCCTACCATGAGTCACCCCCATTGCCATAAAACCGGATTCTGCTGTGATGCCAGATCTATGCCCTCAACTTGGCCCTTAGGGGAACCCGCATCAGCTTTAGCACATCAGGCCTGCCATGTCCTTAGCCCCTAACCCTAATCCTAGGTAGGGTGTACAGGCTTTTCATGTTCAGATGCCTCTCCCCCAAGCCCACCAGATTGGCCACCTCTGAGATTCATGCCGGTATAGATTAAGGATGCCTCAGTGACACCCCAGGAGTGCGTCCTCCACACAAGAGTAAACCATGCCATTTGGAGCTCTGCAGAACCCTCAGGGTGGGAGAAAACTCCATGCAACCCTGTGTTCACCACCAGGGCACAAACTTGGAGTCTGACATGCCCCCTGATACCCACCCTGAAGTAATCCCACCAGGGAGCCCACCTCAGCACAAGCAGATTAAGCATGCCATGCCCCTAGGACCTTAGCATAACTCTAGTTTCTGAATTTAGGCTTTCTGAATTCATGCTCCCCCAAGAGGCCTGGTCCCCAAACTCCCCAGATTCAGGAACCCTCTGTAACAAGCCAGAAACCTTACCACCATGCAGGGGGAAGCCATGTCATTTGGAGCTCCACAGTTCCCTCAGAGAGGGAGAAATCACCATGCCCCACTAAAGCCACCCCCACCATCAGCCATCCCTCTGGCCAGAAAACCTGACTCTTCTACATTGCAGGACACATTCCCTCAACTCAATCCCGAGGGTATCCCTCCTCAGTGTCGGCATATCTGGCCTGCCATGCCCCAAGGCCATGACCCTAACACTTTGTTGAATTTTCAGGCTTCCTTCCCCAGAGGCCTGTCCCAAAAGCCCTCTAGATTGGTAACCTTGGAGCCACACTGTAGGAGTTCACCTGCCACCCAGCAGGAAACTAGTCCCTTTGGAGCTGTGCAGAACCCTCAGAGCCAGAGGAATCTGCATGCCCCCATCAGGACCCCCGCATGTTCTGCAGCCCCCTGGCTACAAACCCAGAGCCTGATGCACCACCCGACCCCCATCATCAACTCAGCTCCTTGGGGAACTCACCTCAGCACCAAAAGTTCAGGCCCACCATGCCACTAGCTCAGCTCACCTCAAAGACCCCTGCCAGCTCTAGGCAGACCTGGAACTCCCCTGTCTGTGGCAAAGCTCTGGTGTCCCCCCTCCTTCTTCTCAATTTACACTGTCCCAGGCATCCATGAGAAAGGGGAAGGCTACCTCCTGAAGGCTTAATACCTCCTTTCCTCTTCTGCCATATTTTTCTCCAATTACCTTTGTACCTGGGCAGACTAGAAGGAACATATCTATGGAACATGAACATGCTCTGACATCTAAATCTTCCTGGAAGCTTTTTGAGGGCTCCTTATGCAAACAGAAACTAATGTATCATACCACATTGTGTTGGAAAGTGATCATTGACAGAACATTAGAGCAAAAATCCCTCCATTTTTACCTCACTCCTCATGAAGTAGAACATGGTATTCTTCTTTCCTTCCTTGACTTCCATTCCAATTCGTTTCCATGCAGTGTTCATTCCTTTGCTTCAAGGGTAGTAGGATTTTGTGATTCCTCACCTGCATAGAACACCGAGTGCTCATCACAGCAAGTACTCTCCCTAATAGTTGTCACTCATTTAAGCCTTCCACCCACACCCCTGTCCTCTAGCAACGATCAGTTTGTGTTCTAAGTTTGAGTGTGTTTCTTCATTGACCTTTCTGCCCTCACTATGTTCCTCTGTTTTCGTTCTGAAATTCCAGAGAATCCAAGTTACAGGCTATAGGTCTTTTCTTACTGATTTTACTTAGCCAAACCCACTGTAGATCCATACGCATCCTTACAGATGATAAGATTTCATCCTTTTTGAACCTGGCTCTTATTCCATTAAGAAGATGTGGGAGACAATGTTGATAGCAGCAATGGCCATGGTCACCAAACTGTGGAAAGAACCAAGATGCCCTTCAACAGACGAATGGATAAGGAAGATGTGGTCCATATACACTATGGAGGATTATGCCTCCATCACAAAGGATGAATACCCAACTTTTGTAGCAGCATGGATGGGACTGGAAGAGATTATGCTGAATGAAGTAAGTCATGCAGAGAGAGTCAACTATCCTATGGTTTCACTTATTTGTGGATCATAACAAATAGCATGGGGGACAAGGGGAGTTAGAGAGGAGAAGGTAGTTGGGGGAAATTGGAAGGGGAGGTGAACCATGAGAGACTATGGACTATGAAAACTATCTGAGGGTTTTGAAGGGGTGGGGGGTGGGAGGTTGGGGGAACCAGGTGGTGGGTATTGGAGAGGGCACGGATTGCATGGAGCACTGGGTGTGGTGCAAAAACAATGAATACTGTTATTCTGAAAAAATAAATAAATTTAAAAAAAAGAAGATGATGTGGGTGAATGAATACACACACACACACACACACACACACACACACACATAAAATCACTCATCAGTGAATGGACATTTGGACTCCCTCCATTGTTTTACTATGGTTGATAATGTGCTGTGGTTGATAATATTTACTATCATTGATAATGCTGCTGTAAATATCACGGTGCTTGTACCACACAGAATGTACATTTTTGTGCCCTTTAGGCAAATACCTAGGAGAACAATTGCTGGATACTAGTGTTGTTTTATTCTTATCTTTTGGAGGACACACCATTTTCTTTTCCAGAGTGGCTGCAACAACCCACATGCCCACCAACAGTGTAGGAGCGTTCCATTTTAGGGTGTTTTTAAAAGATTTTATTTATTTATTTGACAGAGAGAGATCAGAAGTGGCAGAGAGGCAGGCAGAGAGAGAGAGAGAGAGGGTGATGCAGGCTCCCTGCTGAGCAGAGAGACTAATGCAGGGTTCCATCCCAGGAACCTGGGATCATGACCTGAGCCAAAGGGAGGTGCTTAACCCACTGAGCCACCCAGGTGCCCTGAGGATTCCACTTTAAGCAGAACATTCCCTGCCAGCCATTTCCTATGGAGGAAATGTAAAACCTGAGGGACAACCTGACTCACTGAGCATCAGGCAAGCAGCCACAGAAATTCACCCCAGGGTTCCTGACGCCAAGTCCCTTGAAGCCATCAGAATGCCTTTATCCAGGGAAATTCCCAAATACTCTCCTTGTGACTTCACCACCCATGAAACTGCATAGAAAATAGAGCATGTCCAACCATATATAGCTGTTTGAGTGAACCTAGGAAAACAAGCATCCCTTTTAAATCGTCCAAGGCTCCTTGGAATCATTTTGAATTTTCCCTCAGCCCTCATTGGAACTCTTTGGATGCAAAGACCAATCCATTAGGACATATCACCTTGAACAAAGGAGAAGCCATCATCCAAGTCTCTATCTGACCACAAACATCCACCTCACTCTAGATGCCGGCCACAGCCTAGGCCCAGTGGAATAAACACTGTTAGATGAAGGAATACTTTCTATATTCAAAACGCACACCAGTCAATCTCATCTTCCCTTTCGAATCCAAGGGATTACCTAGGAAAAAGATGGTCCAAATACCTTTGTAATCCAGAAATAAACAGAGAAAATGAGATCCCTGCCAGGTGTTCCCTGCAGAGAAACTCGGGAACTCTGGCACCCACACTAGATTGCTTACAGCTGGTTCAGTGTGCCAATTGTGAGCTCCACCAGAGACAAAAGGAAAGCCCAGGAGGTTTGGGGTGAAAGAGAAGTTTTACCTCCCGTCCTGGCATGGATGTGCCACTGTGCCCCACTGGCCTGCTGTTTTCTCTGAATGCTGACGTCCTGGGACAAGCTGCATGACTGACTCAGATGCTGATTTTCTAAGTTCAGGTCTTGTGGAGCCAGAGTGAAGAAGGGTTGTCAGGTGCAGATAAGCAGGTTTCTCCCACCTACAGTCTGCACACCTGCTCCAATTCCTGGGAGAAGGAGAGACACATGCTTGTTTCTTAAGTGGTCATCCACTTCCTTCTCAAGCCAACAAATGCCCTTGTCCTTTTTGGAGAAACAAACATACTCTTCCAAACAAACACTCAACTCCTCAGTTCCAAATGCGCCATGAGTCAGGTTTGGTTTCCCCCGGCTCCAGAGCTCAGCTGGGAGGACCCTCCTGAGCCATCCTGACAGCAGACTACCAGCAAACCTGGGGAAACAGGGCACAATGCTGAGTGGGGGCCTGGCTCCAGTGCTTCTGATGACCTCTCGTGATCCTGGAGAAACAGAGACTATACAGCTAACCACTCTGTCCTGAAGAAACAATCTGTAGTGCCTCAGGATTCAAGGTCTCTCACCCAGCACCTCCCCACTGCCCTCAGAGCCAGCAGGCAGCATGGACTCTTCTTCTGGTGGGTTTCCCATGGCAGCTCGCCACTGCCTCCAGTGGTCGCAAGCAGCATTGCCACCCCTACCGTGCTCTCTCGCACCACAGCTCACTCACCACCTCCAGTGGCATGAACTGGCACTGTTGGGCCTTCCACAGACTCCTAAAGCAGCTCCCAAACCCTCCACAGGTCTAAAACCACACTGGCACTGTCCCTCCAGATTGGGGTCCTCTGGGCCACACCCCAGGTGTCTGCCTTCCACCCAGAAGGAAACTGTACCATTCGAAGCTGAGCAGAATCCTCAGAATGGAACAAACCCACACGACACCCTGAGGACACCCCCAACTTCGATGGTCCCTGCAGTCACAAACTCACAGTCTGATGTGCTTCCTGACCCCCATGTGACTCAGCCCCTGGGGATCCAGCCTCAGCACTAGGAGGTAGGGCCTGAATACCCCTAAGCCCTAACCCAAACCCTAGGTTATGTTTTCAGGATTCCATGCCCAGAGACATGGACAAAAATCTCTCAAGATTGAGAACCCCTGAGCCACAACCAAGGACTCTGCCTACCATCCAGGTTCCCCTGGATGCCCTTCGGAGCTACCCAGAACCCTCAGATCAGGAGATGCCCACATGCATTCCAGAGGCTGCCCTTACCTCTGATGGCCCACGAGGCAACAAAACCCAGAGACTGACATACCACATGACCCCATCCTTGACTCAGCCCATGGGACATCCCGCCTCAGCACTGGTAGATTGGGCCTGCCATGGCCCTAGGCCCTAACCCTAATTGTACATTAGCTTTGCAGGCTTCTGTCCCCAGAGACCTGTCCCCCAAGCCCTCCAGATTGGGGACCCCAGGGCCACACCCCAAGAGTCCGCCTGCCACTCAGGAGGAAACCATACCCACGCAGAACCCTCAGAACAGAACAAACCTGCATGCTTCCCTCAGACCACCCCCACCTCCAGCAGCCCACCTGGCCACAAAACCAAGACCCTGATGCACTGCTGGACCCCTGTCCTCAACTCAGCCCCCTGGGGATCTGCTTCAGTATGGGCATATTGGACCTGTCATACTCCTAGGCCCTAACAGTAACCCTAGGGTAGTTTCTCAGGCTTCTGTCCCCATAGAACTAGCCACCAATCCCTCCAGATTATGGACCCCTGAGCCACAGCCCAGGACTCCGCCTACCACCTAGGAGGAAACCGTGCGGCTTGAGGCTGTGCAAAACCCTCAGAGTGGGAGAAACCTGCATACCCTCCTTGAGGCCCACCCCCACTTTTGGCTCCCCACCAGACCACAAACATGCAGACTGCTGCTCAGCTGGATCCCCCTCCCTCAACTCTGCCTGCGGGGTCCTCTCCCTTCCTGGGGGCCCTCAGGGGAGCTGCATGGGCCCAACCCATGTTCCCGGATGGCCACGTCAACACCGAGTTTGAAAGAGCTCTAGATTGCATGTGCCAGCATGGCCTGAATCACTGCCTAATGCTGGCCAATTCTCACAGCTTTCTGCCCAAATCGATATCAATTTGTGCAGAAAAAAAATGTCAAATTTAGCCAGAAAAACCCGGCGAACTTGCATTAAGCAGCATGGGCTGTCAGGGCCACTGCCTGAGCCTGGCCTGGGGTCCCAATAGTTGTGGTCCAAGCCGTGCAAAAAAGCCCTCTGTGAGGCAGGTGCACGTGATGCCAACCACTCCCGCTTCCTTTGAGGTGCAGGCCCTGGCACTGGCAGATCACATCTGTGATGACCCTAGGCCCTTGCCCTAACCCTCAGCTGGGTTTTCAGGTTTCCATCTCCAGGGCCAGTAGCCTGAGTCCTCCAAACCAGGGACCCCAGAGCCACACTGCAGGAGTACACCTGCCCCCAGGAGGAAACCGGGCCGTTAGAAGATGTGGGAGTGGGAGAGGGGCTGAAACCTGAATTCCCTCCCCAGTCAACCCCACCCTTGACTCACCACTGGGCTCAAAAACGGAGGCTGAGTAGCTTTTGAGGCTTCTGTCCCCAGAGACCTGGCCCACGAGCCCTCCAGATTGCAGACCCCTGAGCCAAAACCCAAGACTCTGCCTGCCACACAGGAGTAAACTGCACCTTTTGGAGCCTCCCAAAACCCTCAGAGCAGGAGAAACCTTCATGTCCCTCCAAGGCCATCCCCACCTTTGTTACCCAGCTGGGCCACAAACATGGAGCCTGATGCTCAGCCAGAACCCCTGCCTCAACACTGTCCACTGTCCTCCCTCTATGTGGGGACCCTCGAGGGAGTCTCATGGTCCTGACCCATGTTTCCAAGATGTCCACTATAAGCACCTAGTGAGAAATTGCTCTAGACTGCGGGTGCCAGTGTGGCCTGAATTGCCACCCAACAACAACCAATTCTCATGACCTTTCTGCCAAATTGATATCGACTTGAACAGAAAGCTTGTGAGAATTGGCTGTAAAACCCCCATCAAACTTGCTGCCAGTGACTCGGAGCCAGAGGGCAACTGCCTGGGCCTGGCATGGGGTCTGGAGTAGTGCAGCCCGAATCCCGCGAGAAAGCCATCTACGAGCCAGGTGCACATGTGCCCAACACTTCCGGCTACTCAGTCCCCTGGTGTACCCACCCTGGTGCTGGCAGATCAGGCCTGCCATGCCCCCAGACCCTCACTCTAATGCTCAGTTGGGTTTTCAGGCTTCCATCCCCAGGAGCCTGTCCCCCAAGACTTCCAGATTAGGGATACAAAAGACACACCCCAAGAGACCACCTGCCACCCAGAAGGACAGCCGTGCTTTTTGGAGCTGTGCAGAACCCTCAGACATGGAGAAACTTGCATTCCAACCTGAGGAAACACCCACATGTGGTAGCCCCCTGGCCACAAAACCCGGTGCCTGATGTACCGCCTAACCACCATCCTCAATTCACCCTCTAGATAATCTCACCATAGCTTGGTTTTTCAGGCTTCTGTTCCCAGAGACCTGGGCCCCCATGCCCTCCAGATTGAGGACCCCTGAACCACACCCCAGGACTCCACTGCCACCCAGGATAAAACTGCTGTTCAGAGCTGCCCAAAGCCCTCAGAGTTGGAGAAAACCTGCATGCCCCGCTAAGGCCACCCACATCCATCGTCCCAACAGGCCACAAACAAGGAGGGTGATGCTCAGCCTTACCCCTCCCTCAACTCTGCTCCTGGGATGCTCCCCTGGTGGGGCCACTCGGTGGAGCCATGTGTGACCAGCCTGTGTTCCTGCATGGCCGTGACATGCACCTAGTGAGAAAGTGCTCTAGACCATGCCACACGTGCAACCCATAAAGCCGCCCATGCTGGCCAATTCTCACAAGCTTTATGCCCAAATCAATATCAATTTGGGCAAAAAAATTGTCAGAATTGTCAGAAAAATGCCAAGAGACCTTGCTTGGGAAACTAGGCTGTGGCCTAGGCCTGGGCCAGAGTCCCAAGTGGTCACAGACCAAACCCTGAGAGCAAGCCCTCTGTGAGGCAGGTGCATGTGGGTTAACCACTCCTGCTACTCAGCCCCCTGGGATGCCCGCCCTGGCACTGGCAGATCAGATCTGTCATGCCCCTAGGCCCTGGACCCATAGCTTAGTTTGGTTTTCAGACTGCCATCTCCAGGAGCATGTCCCCTGAGCCCTCAAGATTGGAGACCCCAGAGCCACACCCCAGGAGTATGCCTGTCACCCAGGAGGAAACCGTGCCATTCATAGCTGTGCAAAACCCTCAGAGCAGGAGATACCTGCATATCTCCCTGAAGCCACCCCCACCATCAGCACCCCAATGGGCAACAAACACAGAGGGTGACACTCAGCCAGACACCCTCCCTCAGCTCTACCCCTGGAAAGCTCCTGTGCACGAGGGCCCTCAGGGGAGCCGGGTTGGCCTGGACCATGTTCCGGGGTGGTCGAGACACCCACCTAGCTAGAAAGAGCTGTAGACTGCAGGTGCCACCATGGCCCAACTCGCTGCCCAACCACAATATCAATTTGGGCAGAAAGCTTATAAGAATTGGACACAAAAAACCCAGGAGCTCGCTTCTGGTGTCATGGGCCCCCAGAGCTGCGCCTGGGCCTGGTCCAGGGTCCCGAATATCGCAGCCTGAACCCTGAGAGATATCCCCCTACGAGCCAGGCATGTGGATGACCAATCCCTCCTGCTAGTCACTCCCCTCGGGTGCCTACCCTGGCGCTGGCAGTTCAGGCCTGCCAGGCCCCTAAGCCCTCGTACTAACCCTCAGATTGCTTTTGACACTTCCATCCCCAGGGGCCTGTCCCCCAAGCCCTCAAGATGGGGGATATCTGAGCCACACTGCAGAAGTCTACCTGGCACCCAGGAAGAAACCATGCTATTCAGAGTTGCTCAAACCCCTCAGACTGGGGGAAAACCACATGCTTCCCTGAGTCTACCCCAACATCTGGGGAACCCTCAGTCACAAAACACAGAGCTTGACATACCGCTGGTCACCCCTCCTTGACTCAGCTAAATGGAGATCCTGCCTCAGTGCCAAAAGATCAGCCTGCCATGCTCCTAGGCCCTAACCCTAACCCTAGTTTGGCTTTTTAGGCTTCCATCCCCAGAGACCTGGCCCCCAAGACCCCCAGATTGAGAAGTCCTGAGCCACAACCCAGGGTTCCTCCTGCCACCGAGGAGGAAACTGCTATTCAGAGCTGCACAAAACCCACAGAGCAGAAGAAACCTGCATGACTCCCTGAGGCCACCCAAACATTCATTGCCCCACGGGGCCACAAACATGGAGGCTGATGTTCAGCAAAAAACCCTGACTCAGCACAGCCCCCAGAAATCTCCACTGGCTGGGGGCCCTTGGGGGAGCCACGTGGGCCCAGCCAGTGTTCCCGGATGGTCAGAACACACACCTAGGGAGAAACTGCTCTAGACCGTGGGCACCAGCACAGCCCAAATCGCCACCAAACACTGGCCAACTCTCATAAGCTTTCTACTCAAATTGATATTGATTTAGACAGAAAACCCATGAGAATTGTTCAGAAAACTCCCAGGGAACCATCTGGCAGGGCCACAGGCCACCGCCTGTGCCTGCCCTTGAATCCCGAGTGGTCGTGGCCCAAACCCTGTAATATAACCCTATATGAGCTAGGGCCATGCGCAGCCTACCACTCCTGTTATTCAGTCCCGTGGGGTGCCTGCCCCGGGGCTGTTGGATTGGGCCTGCCAGGGCCCCAGGCCCTCGCCCTAAGCCTCCTTTGGATTTTTAGACTTCAGACCCTGGGATCTCTCCCCTGAGCACTCCAGATTGGGGGCCCCAGAGCCACACCGTAGGAGTCCACCTGCCACCCTGAAGGATACTGTGGCCTTCAGAGCTGTGCAGAACCCTCAGACTTGGAGAAAGTTGCATGCATCCCTGAGGCCACCCTCATCTCTGGTGGCCCGCCCCCATCCATAAAACCTGGAGTCTGACATGCTGCTTTACCCTCATCCTCAACGCACACCCCCCTCTGGGGATCCCGCCTCAGAGTTGGCTGATCAGGCCTGTCATTCTCCTAGGCCCTAACGGTAACCATAAGGTGGGCTCTCAGGCTTCTGTCCCCATAGAACTGACCCCCAATCCCTCCAGATTAAGGACCCCTGAGCCACACCCCAGGCCTCCGCCTGCCACCAGGAGGAAACCATGCCATTACAACCTGACCAAAAGCCTCAGAGCAGGAGAAACCTGCATGCCCCACCCACAAGGCCATCCCCCACTTTCAGAACTCAAGCAGGTCACAAACACGGTGGCTGACCCTCAGCCGGACCCGTTCCCTCAAGCTAGACTCTGACTCCCCGCCTGACCCTTTTCTTTGTCTCAGCCCCTCAGGGATCCCGCCTCAGTGCCAGCAGATTGGGCCTTCCATTCCCCCTGGCCCTAACCCTAACCCTAGTTTGTGTTTTCATGCTTCCAACCAAAAACTCCTGGCCCCCAAGCCCCACAGATTAAGGACACCTGCATGACACCTCATGACTGCACCCACCATGTGGAAGGAAACCATGCCATTGTAGCTTGCAGTACCCTCAGACAAGGAGAAACCTGTATGCCACCCTGAGGCCACCCTCAGCTTCTACAGCCCCTGGACACAAACCCATGCTCTGTCATGCTTTCTGATGCCCGCCCCCAAGTCAGCCCAGCTGACTTGAGAGCCTACCTCCTCATCAGAACATCAGGCCTGCCATGCCCCAGGGCCCTAAAACGAACCCTAGGTGTGGTGTATAGGTTTCCATGCCCAGAGGCCTGGCCCCTCAGCCCGCCAGATTGCAGAGCCTTGAGACTCAACCCCAGGACTCCACCAGCTGCCCAGAGAAAAACGTGTCCCTTTGGAGTTGTCCAGAACCCTCAGAGCAGGAGAAACCTGCATGTTGCCCGAGGCACCCTCAGCTTCTGAGGCACCCCGGACACAAACCCAGAGTCTGACATGCCACCTGATGCCCACCTTCAACTCAGCCCACCATGGAGCCTGCCTCAACACTGGCAGATTGGATTTGCCATACCCCTAGGCCCTAAACCTAACTCTAAGTTACATTTTCAGGCTTCCTTCCCCAGGGATCTGTCCCCCAAGCCCTCTAGATTGGGAGCCCTGGATCTACACTGTAGGAGTCTGCCTGCCACCCAGCAGGAAACCAGTCTCTTTGGAGCTGGTCAGAACCCTCAGAGCTGGAGAAACCTGCATGGCCACATGAGAACTCCCCCACATTGTGCAGCTTCCCAGTTAAAACCCGGAGCCTGATGCACGGCCTGACCCCTATCCTCAACTCAGCCCCTCGGAGAATCCACCTCAGCACCAGCAGTTCTGGCCTGCCACGCTAATAGCTCCTCTCTCCTCAGCAAACCCATCAGCTCTAGCCAGAGCTAGAATTCCCCTGTCTGCGGCAATGCCCAGGGATCCCCCATCCTTCCTCTCAATTTACACTAGCCCAGGCATTCATGAGAAAGGGGAAGGCTACCTCCTGAATGCTTAACACCTCCTTATCTCTTCTGCCATATTTGTTTCTACTTACCTTTGTACCTGGGCAGACTGGAAGGAACATATCAATGGATCATGGATATGCTCTGTCATCTGAATCTTCTTGCAAGCTTTCTGAGGGCTCCTTACGCACACAGAAACTAGTGTATTGTACCATAGCATGTTTGGAAATGATCATTAGTAGAACAGGACAGCGATAACCCCTCCATTTTTACCCCACTCCTCATGACGTAGAACATGGTCTTCTTCTTTCCTTCCTTGACTTCCATTCCAATTCGTTTCCATGCACTGTTCATTCCTTTGCTTCAGGGGTAGGATTTTGTGATTTCTCACCTGCATAGAACACCCAGAGCTCATTGCAACAAGTACTCTCCCTAATAGCCGCCACCCATTTAACCCTTACTGCCAACACCCCTGCCTTCTAGCAACCCTCAGTTTGTGCTCTAAGGCTGAGACTGCTCCCTCATTGTCCTATCTTTCTCCCCTCACTATGTTCATCTGTTTTATTTCTGAAATTCCATAGGAGTCAAATCATAGGCCATTGGTCTTTTCTTACTGGTTTTGCTTACTTTAATCCACGCTAGATCCTTCCACATTCTTGCTGATGGCAAGATTTCATTATGTTTGAGGCTGGGTCCTATGCTATTGGATAGATAGATAGATAGATATATAGATAGATCAATCTCTCACATCTTCTTTCTCCATTCATCAGAAAATGGACAGAGGGACTCCCTCCTTTGTTTTGCTATTGTTGATAATACTGCTATAAACATCATGGTGCTTGTACCCCACTGAATGTGCACTTTTCTGTCCTTTGGATAAATACCTAGGAGTACAATTTCTGGGTCCCAGAGTTGTTCATATTTTATCTTTTGGAGAAAACTCCATATTCTTTTCCAAAGAGGCTTCAAAAATCTGCATGTCCACTGACAGTGCAGGATGGTTCTGCTTTAAGCAGAACGTTAAGTTCCTGCAATTCCCTAGGAGGGAATGGAAAACCTGTGGGATAACCTGACTCACCAAGTGTCAGGCAAGCAGCCCCAGAAATTCACCCCAGGGTTTCTAACACCAAGCCCTTGAAGCCTCCAGGATGCCTCTATCTGGGGGAATTCCCAAAGACTCTCCTTCTGACTTCACCACCCATCAACTGCAGAGAAAATACAGCTGTCAACTATCTATTTAGTAAAACTAGAAGGTCAGGTTTCCCTTTTAAATCATCCAAGCCTCCTTGGAATCATTTTGAATATGCCCTCTGCCCTCACTGGAACTCTTTGGATGGAAAGATGAATCCATTAGGTTACATCACCTTTGACAAAGGAAAAGACATCATCCAAGTCACTATCTGACCTCAAACAGCCACGTAACTCTAGAAGCCTGCCATTCCCCCAGAGCCTAGGCCCAATGGAATAAACACTGTTAGATGAAGGAACACATTCTATGTTCAAAACACACACCAAGTCAATCTCATCTGTGATTCATGAACTGGCATGAGTCTCCTAATCCAGCTCACAACGCCTCACAGGTCTCAAGCCACAATGGCACTGTTCCTCCAGACTGGGGGCCCCTGAGACAGACCACAGAACTACACTTGCCACCCAGGATGAGACTGTGACTTTTGGAGATGCGCAAAACCTTCAGAGCAGGAAAAAAACTGCATGCCTCCTGAGGCGACCACCACAATCAGAGCAGGCACAGGCCACAAAACCAGTGCCTGGTGTTCACTCTGACCCCCATCCTCAATTCTGCCCTTATCAGTGTGAGCACTCAGGGTCCTGTGCAGGCCCAGCCTATGGTCATGGGTGGCTGCTACGTGAACCTAGCAACAAAGCAATCCAGACGTTAGGAGCACGCGTGACCAAGATCACTCCACAATGCCGGCCAATTCTCACAAAAATTCTGCCCAAATCGATATTGATTTGTGAAATCTCATGTGAACTGGCCAGAAACCTCCTTTGAACTCGCATCTAGAGGTGGGAGCCCTCAGAGAAGCTGCCTGGATCTGGACCATTTTCCTGAGGGTTCACAGCCCAAACCATGCCAGACAGAGCTCTAAACTCCAGAGGCACACGTGCTCGGAATTGCCCCAGAATGTTGGCAGTCCTGGCCTCTACTCAGTCCCCTGGGAGGCCAGCCTCAGCACTGGCAGAATGGGTGTGCCATGCCCCTATGACCTAAACCTAACCCTAAGTTGGGTGTTCAGGCTTACATTCCCTGATACCTGGCTCCCAAGCCCTTCAGATTGTGAACCCCAGAGCTGCACCCCAGGACTCCACTGCCACAAAGCAGGAAACATTACTGTTTTGAGCTACAGAAAACCCTCAGATGGGGAGAAACCTTCATACCCTCCTGGCCACCCCCACCTTCAGCACCCAAGTGAACCACAAACATGAAGCCTCATTCTCAGCCCAAGACCCTCCCTCAACTCTACCTCCAGAAATCTCCCATCAGCTGGGGCCCACAGGGGAGCCGTGTGGGACCAGTCCAAGTTCCTGGCTGGTCACAATGTGCATCTAAGGAGAAAGCACTCTAAACAATGGGTGTGCGTGCATCCCAATTTGCCTCCCAATCCCGGCCAATTCTCATGAGCTTCTCGCTCTTGATAATTAACCAGAAAATCCACCACTGAAATGGCTTTTGGCAGCACGGACATGCAGGGCAGCCACCTGGGCCTGGCTCATGATCTCAAGTGGTCACGGTCCAAACCCCATGAGAAAGCAGTCTAAAATCCTGGTGCAAACATGGCCATACCCTCACTCTACTCAGCCCCCTGGAGTGCCAGTCACAGTGATTTCAGATCACGCCTGCCATGCCCCAGACCCTAAACCTAACACTAGGTTGGGTATTCAGGCTTCCATCTACAGATTGAGGACTCCAGAGCCAAACCCCAGAATCCACCTGCTACCCAGATGGAAACTGTGCCATTAGAGCTGTGCCCAACCCTCAGAGCAGGAGAAATCTACATGCTTCCCTGAGGCCACGCCCACCTTCGGTGGCACCCATGGTCACCAACCCAGAGACTGAGGCACTGCATGATGCCTTCCCTCAACTTAGCCCACCAGAGCGTCCGCCTCAGCACCAGTAGATCTGGCCTGCCATGCCCTTAGGCCCTAACCCTAACGTAGTTTGGGTTTTCAGGATTCCACCCTAAAGGCCTGGCCCCAAAGCCCCCCAGATTAAGGACCCCGAGTAACACCCCTGAATTCAGTCCACAATGTGGTTGCAAACCAGACGATTTGGAGCTGTGCCAAACTCTCAGAGTGGGAGAAACCTGCAAGCCCTCACAAAGCCAACACCACTTTCGGTGGCCCCATGGCCACAAAAACGGACTCTGATGCAATGACTGACAAATCCTCAACTTGGCCCTGAGCAGAGCATGCCTCAGAAATGGCAGATCATGCCTGTCATGCCCCGAGGCCCTAAGCCTAAACCTAGGTGCGTGGCACAGGCTACCATGCTCAGACCTGGCCCACAACCTAGCCAGATGGGGGACCCCTGAGACTCACACCAGAATTATGCCTCCCACTGAGGGCACAACTCTGCTGCTTGGAGCTGCACAGAACCCTCAAAATGGGAGAAACCTCTATGACCCCATGAGGCCACCCCAGGTTCTGTGCCATGATCCTAGGCCCTAACCCTAATCCTAGTTTGGATTTTTAGGCTTCTATCCCAAAAGACCTGGCCCCCAAACCAGCCTCATTAAGGACCCCTGAGTGTTATCCTAGAATTCAGCCTCCCATGTGGTAGGAAGCTGTGCCATTTGATGCTTCACAGAACCCTCAGAGAGGGAGAAACCCTCATACCCCACTAAAGTGACCCCCCACACCATCTGCAGCCCCCCTGGCCACAAACCCAGATTCTGAGGCACCGCCTGACATATGCCCTCAACTCAGCCCCAAGGGGATCTTGTCTCAGTGCTGGCAGATCAGGCCTGCCATGTCCCTAGGTCCTAACCCTAATCCTAGTTGGGGTGTACAGGCTTCTGCACCCAGAGGCCTGGAACTTAAGTCCAGATTAAGGATGCCTGATACTCATGCGGGGACTCGGCCTGCCACGCAGGGCACAGCTGTGCTGTTTGGAGCTGTGCTGAACCATCAAAGCTGGAGAAACTTCCATGCACCCCTGAAGTCACCCCCAGGTTATGCGAATGCCTGGACACAAAACCAGAGGGTAACGTACTGTCTGACACCCTAATTCAACTCAGTGCACCAGGGCGCCTGCCTCAGCACTGGAATATCAGGTCTGCCATGCCCCTAGGCCTTAACCCTATCCCTAATTTGGGTTTTCATGCTTCCATCCCAAGAGACCTGACCCAAAGCCCCCAAGATTAAAGACCCCTGGTGACACCCCAGGACTCTGCCCACCATGCAGGAGGAAACCATGCTGTTTGGAGCTGTGCCAAATCCTCAGAGCAGGAGAAACCTGCATGCCCAACCTGAGGCCATCCCCACATTCTGCACACCATAGGCCACAAATGCAGGGGCTGACACTCAGACTGTCACCCAGGAGGAAACCATGCCAATTGAAGCTGAGTAGAACCCTCAGACTGGGAGAAACTGCAGGTCCCCCTGAGCACACCCCCCTCCGCTGTGGTCAGCGGTCCCCTGACCACAAACCTGGACCCTGTCATGCCACTGGACCCCTTTCCTCAATTCAGCCCCCTGGGATCCCTCCTCAGTGCCAGCAAATTAGGTCTGTCATGCTCCTGGCCCTAAACTTAACGCTAGGTTGGATTTTCAGTCTTCCTCCCCAGAGGCTGGGCCCCCATTTCCTCAATATTTGGACCCCTGAGCCCCAAAGCAGGACTCCATCTGCCAGCTAGGAGGAAACTGTTCTGTTTGGAGCTGCACAGAACCCTCAGAATGGGAGAAACCTGCACAGCCCATGAAGCAACCTCCACCATCGGCCACCCCTCAGGCACAAAACCAGAGTGTAATGCACCACTTGACCATGACCCTCAAATCATTGCCCCAGGCATCCCGCCTCAGCACCAGCAGATCAGGCCATCCATGCCCCTGTGCTATATCCCTAGCCCTAGGCTATACTTTCAGTCTTGTATCCTCTGAGGAGCCACACTAAAGCCCCAATGATGGGTTACACCTGAACTATACCAGAATATTTTGTGGCCCCATGAGGCTATCCCACTCTCAGCAACCCCCTATTCACTACCTGGATCCTAACACCCACACTGACCTAAGTCCTCAACTCTGCTCTCCAGGTCGCTCCTCTCAGGGTGGCAGATTGAGCCTGACATGTCCTGAGAATTCCATTCCTAGGGGCCTGGCCCCCTGCCCCAGGCACTGGGGTCAGCTTTGCCATACCACAGGACTCAGCCTAACACACAGGAGGAAAGCATGCCATGTAGAGCTCTAGAAATACTCAAAGCAGGAGAAAATGCCTGCCCATTTGAGCCCATCCCAGCAAACCACCACTTTCAGTGGCCTCTAGGCTACAAACCCTGTGCCTGACCTGAACGGGAACACTCATCCTTAATTCCTTAATTCCACACACACTGTCAGCTCTTTGGCCCTTCAATGCCCCTTGACCCTAACTCTATCCCTATGTTGGGCTCTCAGGTAACTGTCCCTTAAGGGAGGGCTCCAAAGCCCCAGCATTTGGGGATGGCTGAGCAATTCCAGAGGACTCAGCCTCCAACCCAGAAGGAAATCTTTCCATAATGGACTCCAATAAGTATATAGGTCAGTAGAAATATGAAAGCCCATCTCTTTCCATCCCACTGAACTCCCACTTTCAATGGCTCATGGATTGAAACCCTGAGCCGCACACTCACCTTAACCCATGCCCTCAACTCAGCCCTCCAGGACGCTCACCACACGGTTGGCAGTTCGGACCTTCCATGCTCCTAGGTCCTAACTATAACACTATTTGGAATTCTGAGAGCACCATCTGTAGAGGCCTGGCTCCCAAGCCACGGGTATTGGGAACACTTGAGCAAAACCAGAGGATCAGCCTGCCACACAAAAGGAAACTCCCTTTTTTACTCCAGACTGTATTCAGAGCATGAGATATCCGAATGCAAACCTGAGACAATGTCAGTGAACCTACACTTTCATCGACACTCTGAACACAATCCCTGAGCTTCATATACACCCTAAAACTCCATTTTAACTCAGACCTTGTGAAGATCTCCACAGTTCTGGATGATTGTATCTTCCAGGCTTCAGGGCCTTAACCCAATGTAAGGTCTAGATATGGGTGAAAATATGAACAGACATTTCTCCAATGACGACACACATGTGACCAACAGATATATGCATAAATGTTCCACATCACATGGCTTCTGGGAAACGCAAATCTAAACCACATTAAGGTGTCCTATCACACCAGGAAGAACGTCTAAAATTAACAAGACATGAAACCACAAGTGTTGGTGATTGTACAGATAATGAGGAAGATTCCTACACTCCTGGTGGGAATGCATACTGTTAGATCCACTCTGGAATACAGTACAGGGTTTTTTCAAGAAATTAAAAGTAAAGTTACCCTAAAACACAGCAATTGCACCACAGGGCTTTTACTACAAAAATAGAGATGTAATGAAAAGAACTGACACCTGCACCCCAGTGTTCATTCCAACAATATCCACTATACCTAAACTATGGAAAGAACCCAGATACCTATGGACAGAGGAATGGATAAAGAAGATGTGGTTCATATATTCAATGGAATATTACTCATCATCAGAAAGGATGAATATTTATCATCACATCAACCTGGATGGGTCTGGAAGATATTATGCTGAGTAAAATATGGCAATAAAAGAAACACAACTATCATATGGTTTCGCTCATATGTCAAATATCAGAAATAGGGCAGAGAACCATAGAAAAAGGAAAGGGAAACAGAATGAGAAGTCATCAGAGATGGGAAAAAACTATAATAGACTCTTAACTATAGTAACAAACTGAGGGTTGCTGGATGGGGGCAGGGGGTACCTGGGTGATGAGCACTAAGGAGGGCACATGATGCAATGAGCACTTGGTGTTATACACATCTGATATATTATTTAACACTACATCTGAAACTAATGATGTATGATAAGTTGGCTAATTGAATTTAATTTTTTTAAAAAATGAAAGAACTCAAAGAAACTACCTTAAAAATTTCTATGGAATCACAAAAGATACTGAAGAACCAACACAATGTTATGATGGAAAATAAAGCTTGAGGCATCACAATTCCATATTTCAAATTATAGTACAAAGCTTCAGTCATACTAACAGTATGGGACTGGTGCAGAAATATACACACTGACCAAGGGAACAGAATAGAAGCTCAGACATACACCCACAATCACGTGCCCAATTAGTCTTCTGCAAAACAGGCAAAAATATTAAAAGTGAAAAGGACAGTCTCTACAACAAAGGGTGTTGGGAAAACTGAACAGCTATGCACAAAAGAATGAAATTAGACCTCTTTCTTACACCAGATGGGCAAATAAACTCAAAACAGTTTCAAGACCTCAATGTAAGACCTGAAATCATAAAAATCCTACAAGAGGGCACAGAAAGTAACTTCTCTGACATGAACCATACATTTTCTAGACATGCCTCCTAAGGCAAAGGAAACAAAAGCAAAAATAATCTACTGGAACTACATCAATATGAAAGCTTACCACACAGCAGAGGAACAATGAAAATGTAATAAATAGAAGACAGCCTACTTAATGGGAGAAGATGTTTGCGAATACTATAGACAATAAAGGGGTAGTGTCCAAAATATGTAGAACTGATACAATGCAATGCCCAAAAAACAAATAATCCAGTTAAAAAATAGAAGACATAAACATACATTTCTCCAAAGAAGAAATACAGATGTCAACAGTCACATGAAAAGATGTTCACCATCACCCATCAACAGGAAAATCCAAATGAAAAGTTCCATGAGATACTACCTCACACTATCAGAATGGCTAACAGCACCAGCACAAGAAAACAGATGTTGGGAAGATGTGGATAAAAGGGAACCCTCTTACACTGTTGGTGGGAATGCAAGCTGCTGCAGCCACTGTAGAAAACAGTATGACTGTTCCTCAAAACGTTAAATATAGAACTTCATTGTGATCCAGCAATCACACTACCAGGTGTTTACCCGAAGAATATGAGAACAATAACTCAAAAGGCTACATGAGCCCCTATAT
The DNA here is from genome assembly GCF_030435805.1 of Mustela lutreola. Lineage (NCBI taxonomy): Eukaryota > Metazoa > Chordata > Mammalia > Carnivora > Mustelidae > Mustela > Mustela lutreola. The sequence continues at coordinate 172,064,206 of NC_081294.1, forward strand.
TTCTTGCAACATTATTTACAATATTACAATATGGAAGCAATCCAAGTATTTCTTGATAATTTTATTAATGAGGTGATATATGTATAAACACACACACACACACACACAGTGGGAAATTACTCAGCCATAAAAAGAATGAGATCTTGCCATTTGCAGACACATGGATGGAGCTAGAGTGTACTGTCCTAAGTGAAACCCATCAGTCGGAGAAAGACAAATGCCTTGTGATGTCACTCTTACATGGAATTTATGAAATAAACATACATAAATAAAGGAGAAAGAAGATACAAAGCAAAATACCGACTCTGTGGTTACCAGAGTGGAAGTGGATGCAAGGATCAGTGAAATGGATGACGGGGACTAAGAGTACACTTTTCTTGATGACAGCTGAGTATACATAGAATCACTGAATCACTACATTGTACACCTGAAACTAATATACCACTGTATGTTAACTCTACCTGAATTAAAATAAACAATAAAAATGTTTTTTCTTTCAGTAAACTATTTGAAAAATCTTTTGCTATGCAATGTTCATAAGACTTACTTGTGAGAGTATTTACTGTACAATAATTATTCACTCTATGCTTGGAATTCAAATTTCACTGAATTCTTATACTTCTCCTGTTAATGGTAGCCCACAGGAGCCATGGTCTCTTTCCATCCAGGGTCAGCACCTATGCTTTCAAGAGTGTAAGTAGTGACAGATGTCACTTCACTGTCCAGAAAGCTATTATTGTTTCTGTTTTCGTGTGAGATTGTCATAGAGTATGGGACAGCTTCCAGAGCAGGTTTCTTATGCACCCTGGATCTCTAATTCAATAAATAAAAGGGTAGTGTCATTACCTGGATCTGTTGGCTGATAAGTTCCTGTTGATGGGCTTTCTTCCAAGCACATACCTGGAAGACAAATGTGGGTAGGCTGGGTGTGGGACAGGAGGAAGACCAAGTACAGTCAAGGGATCCCTTCCCTTATCTAGGAATGGCCATGGGAGTGGATATGGGAGGCAGAAGCGACAGGAAACCACTAAGGTCACCAGCTGAAAACAGGGAGCCTGGGTCATGGGATCTTGAGATATAGGGCTTGAAGTCTGTTTTGAGCTACCTCTGTGTGGGAAGGGAGGAAGGAAAAAGAAGGAGAAATTGTCTGAACCTGGCCCATGCCAGCTTCCCACCACTACTGATACATATCAGTCTACACAGCTGACCCAGCCTGGGATCAAGATGGGCTGTCTTGGGTCCCTCAACCCTCAGTGGGACAGATGGCTCCAGAGATCAGGGACATGCTGAGGGAGATGGGAAGGAAGACTGCCACTCCCAGGTCATCCGCTCCTTGAGCAGGCAAACCTCCAGGACTGCTAAAAACCCACTGGCAGTTTTGAAAGACATGCCATGGATGAACTAAGGCATTGAGAAATATAAAACACTATTTGTTTTTAAGTTCAGAGCTGTCAGCTTATGAAGTGAGATCTTCCCTGAGGAAGACTGAGGGGAGGGCAGGTCAAGCTGAAAAGAGAGATGTGGCTTTCTTGACTGGGGACCTGCAGCCCCCTTCCAGGGCAAGGTATAGTCCTCCCCTCACAGAGGATCCATGGAAGTGTCCCATCAAAGGACTGACCAACCTGCCTCTTGAGAAGGTACCCTGGCATCAGGTTACACAGAGCAGAGGAGAGGGCCAGATGGAGGGAGGGCAATACCCTGAGGCCATGGGGCAAAAGCAGAGGCTCATGTCCATAAAGATGATGAAAAATAGGAGGCAACAGCATCGGAGCTGTCACAGTGCTCACAGCTACAGTGACTGGATGCCTTCTGTGCCAGGTATGGTTGACTTCAGTGGGCTCCAAACTAGTCTTGACCACAACCCTAGGAAGTGTGCACCACTACCGACCTCCTTTCCCCATGCTGCTGCTAAGAATCACGGTCACAGACCCTGGTCCATTTTTATGGAAATGAAGGAGTGCTCCCCGGGCACACTGCCCCTCTGGTGGTGGTCCAGTGAAACCCTTGTGCTTGAACAGATATTGCTATCTACCTGTATCCACACAACTCAACAGACAGGAGGGTGTCCCTGAGTTCTACAGGACCTTATGAGACAGATTAACAGACCCCACTACCCCACCCACCACCAACAGCCAGTGGGTCACTCAGGACCTCGGCTATTGTCATGGAGCTCACCATGATGTGTTTCTATCACTTTCAAAGACAGTTCTGTTCCCGCACAATACCATACAACCTGGTTGCTGACCTGGGGCCATGCCATGAACCCACATGGCACCATTCTGTTAGAGAAGGTCAAACTGCACCTCATAGAAAATGTTTCTAATTGGGGTGCCTGGGTGGCTCAGTGGGTTAAACCTCTGCCTTCATCTCAGGTCATGATCTCAGGAGCCTGGGATCAAGCCCCTCATTGGGCTCTCTGCTCAGCAGGGAGCCTGCTTCCCCTTCTCTCTCTACCTTCCTCTCTGCCTACTTGTGATCTCTCTCTCTGTCAAATAAATGGATAAAATCTTAAAAAAAAGAAAATAAAATGTTTCTAATGAAGTCCAAATCCATCAGGAATACGGTATAAACAGTGGTGCACCGCCTTTATGGTAGTCAGTAATTCTAACAAGGGTTGACCACTCCCCACCATCTCACAAAACCTTCTGTAAGGTTTTATAGGCCAGATAAACACGCCAGGCGAAGTGGGTGCAAGGCAAGATTTATGCAAGGCACTCTCCTGCAAAGTTTCAGGGCTCAAGAGAAGCGGAGCCAGGAAAGTTGCTCCGGGAGGAGATGGGCACCCTTGGGCGAGGTTCCTTGACTTCGGAAAGGGAGAGGGGGAAGTCACACTGGGAGGGAGTTGGTGGGGGTCTTTTATCTGTTTCCTGCATAGGTATCGGGTTACCTATGGAGATGTGACCTGCGCATACATCCTTTTGGTGGGAGAGTCAAGGGTGAAGGAAAAGGGGGGGCTGGCTGGAAGACGGCGGGGCCCGGCAGCGGTCATTTCCATTGTTCCTCTTGCACTCCAGGAGCCTCTGGAGCCGGTGGTCATTTATATTGTTCCTCCTGCACTCCTGGAGCCTGCCAACTCAACATTACGACATTTTTGGTGTAATGGGGGCAGCGACTCAGATCTGGCTACCTCCTGCTGGTAAAGGGGTGTCGTCATAGGGTCCTTTGTATGTGGATAGGAGGGTATAGGGATCCAGGAGGAGTTGGTTGACAGTGACCCTGGAAACCTCATGTATGTGTTCCTGAATGAAGCAAAGAACACAGGGAGTGATAAGTCCTAATAGGCAGAAGAGAATAATGGGACTTAGGATTGAAAGGAGCCAGGTCGTTAAGGGGGAGAGCCACCATTGAGAGGGTTTTATTACAGGGTGATGCTGGCCACCAAGGGAGTCACAGATTTTTGTCAGGGCACTGATATTGGTTTCAACTACACTGGATTCGTTGATATAATAATAGCATTCTTCATTGAGGAATAAACAGGTTCCTCCCTTGTCTGCAGTGAGCAGGTCCAGGGCTTGCTGGTTCTGTAGGGCTACCTGGGCCACTGAAGTAATCTGTCATTGTAGAGATGCCAAGGACTCAGCTGAGACTTCCATGGCTGTTCAGAGCTGTTCAGATATAACTCGGGTAGTGCCTATGGAGTGAGCTAGGGCCCCGGGGCCCAGCCAGGTGGCCACTAGGGAAGAAACCAAGGAGACCCCAATAACAAAGGGTAGAAACACAGCCCTTTTTTGTCACAGGAGGGGGGTGGAGAGGACGGCCATTTCCGCTAGGGCTGGCACCCTCCAGGCTGGCAATCTGTGGTGACCAGCTGACTAGACTGTGTGGTGTCTCCATGGGTCCAAGTTTCCACTAGGAAGAAGTATCACCTGAACTGAGGGTCACCGGAGGGGCAGCTATGGGGGGTGTGTAGAAGGAGGAGGGTGAGAAGAAGTGGTGCGGGAAATCCGCAACCACGTGGGCCCCAGGGTTTGGGAAGTCCAGCCATCCTGTTGTTGGGCTGGTTTTAGAGTGGAATTGTGTACCCATGGGTTTTGTCCTAGGAATTTTGCCCCTGTGGGAGTTGTAAGAATAACAGTATGGGGGCCGATCCACTTGGGCTGTAAGGACTTTGGGTGAAGTTCTCCTAGGAGAACTTGGTCCCCAGGATTTAGGGCCTGGGGAAGTCTCCACCCAGGCAGTCAGTGGCGGGGATGGTTGAATCTGCATGAGCCCTTAGGAGGGCTAGTAAGAGGGTCTGATAGGGCAGATAGCAGGGGTGGAGCAGAGGCAGGCAGGTTGTGATTGAGTAGGAAGGGCCTGCAGTACAGGAGCTCAAAGGGACTGAGTTCTGATGGGTGGCTAGGGGAGGCCCTAAGGCGGTTGAGTGCTAGTGAGAAAAGGGTTAGCCAAGACCGTCAGGTTTCAAGAGTGCGTTTGGTGAGTTGTTCCTTGAGGAGGCCATTGGTCCTCTTGACCCTACCCGAAGATTGGGGGTGATAGGGGATATGGAGTTTCCAGGTGACGTTGAGGCTCTCGGAGATCTGTGGTGTGATGCTGGAGATGAAGGCCGTTCCGTTGTCCGATTGTAGGGTTCGAGGGAGTCCAAACCTCGGAATGATGTGCTTAATGAGAACAGCAGCGACCACCTCTGCTGTTTCCCTAGTGGTGGGGAATGCCTCGATCCAGCCTGTGAAGGTGTCCACAAGAGTTAGTAGATACCTAAAGGTTTTGTGTCGAGGCATGTGAGTGAAGTCAAGTTGCCAGTCCTCGTCTGGCTGATGCCCTTGGAGCTGGTGCGTGGGTCCTGGTCTGCAGAGGCTGCCCTGGGCATTGACCGCAGGACAGGTTCTGTGGGCCTGGTGTACCTCCTTAATGGTCTTTTGGAGAAGAGGGTGATGAAAGCGAGGTTGGAGAAATGGGTATAGGGCCTTTGGACCGATGTGGAGAGACTTGTGGATGTCAGTAATGAGGGTGTGGATTAGGCTGCTTGGGAGGGCAATTTTGTCCTGGACAAAATACCATCCATTGTCATCCAACCTGCCACCTAATGTTTTAAGGGCCCGAGTCTCCTCATCAGTGTACAAGGGATTGTGAGGAGTGTTGAAAGAGGAGAGGGGCTGTAGAGGAGTTTAAGGCCATATGTCAGGGAATAGAGTCAGCCTTGTTGTTCCCCAAAGAGATGGGGTCCTTGGAGGCCTGACGACCATGGCAGTGGACAATAGCCACCTCAGGAGGGTACTTGAGAGCCTCAAGGGGTTTGGCAATAAGAGGCCCTTTGACTATGGGGGTTCCCTTGGTTGTGAGAAATACCCTTTCTTGCCAGAGGACAGAATCAGTGTTGTTAATAAGGAAAGCATATTTGGAGTCAGTATAAAGAGTGACCCATTGGCCCTCAGATAAGTGAAGGGCCCTGGTAAGAGCTACGAGTTCTGCCTTTTGAGAAGTAGTCCCAATGGGAAGGGGGCTGCTTCTATGACTGCATCCAGGGTGACCACTGCATAGGCCACAATTCGCTGTCCATCTGGAGCTATGAGGGAGCTCCGATCCACGAACAGAGTGCGATCGGGTTCAGTCAGTGGCTGGTCCGAATGTCCTGGATGGGAGGGAGAGAGTTCTTCCAGGTGTTGAGTGCAGGAGTGGAGAAGAGTGGGGGTAGACGAAGGTGTCGGCAAGAGAGTGGTGGGATTTAGGCGAAGGGGGACAGAGTGTGACCTGGGGGTTTTCTATGAACAGCAGGTGGTAGAATTGGAGATGGGAAGGAGTGAGCTGTGCCAAGTATTTGTGGCTGAATAAGTCCATCAGTCTATGGGTGGAGATGACCATGATGGGCTGTCCTAAGGTAAGTTTGAGGAGCTCCTTTGTCAATGAAGTGGCTGCCGCTAGGGCCTTGAGGCAGGGCTGCCATCCCTGGGCAGTGACATCTAGTTGCTTGGAGAGTTAATGGGAATAAGGAGACCCTGCTGCCAAAAGCGGTCACTGATGAACTTGAGTCCTCACTGGTGGGTTGCTACTACAGGTCTGGAAAGGTCCAATATCTGCAGGTCTACAGAGGGGAGACAGTCCGGGATAGAGGACGAGTCATAGGGAAGTAGCGGAAGGACAAGATGAGCAGAAGTCGAGGGAGAGGGAGAGAGACGAATGGTGGCCTGAAGTTTTTGGAGGATGTCCCTGCCTAGTAGGGGAACAGGGCAGGAAGGGATAATGAGGAAGAAGTGTGAGAAGGGGAACCCATCCAGGCTGCAGGTAAGGGGTGGGCTGGCCTTTGGAGTGGAGGAAGTACCATCAATTCCCATAACTGCAACTGGGGAGGGATGAGTAGGACCCATGTACGAAGGCAGGACAGCATGTGCCATGTCCAATAGAAAGGAAATGGACTTACCCGCTACCTGGAGCATGACGCTGGGCTTGGCATGGGTGAGAGGGATGTCCGAGTCTGGGCCCCATCAGTCATCCAATCAGAGAAGTTGGAAGACAGAACTAACCATCTCAGCATCTCCCCCACGTGGAGGCGCCGGGAATACCCTGAGGCTGGGTCAGTCCAATTTCCAGTGGCCCATCATGAGGCATTGAGGGCACGGCCTAGTAGGCGTTTTTGGATTGGGGCATTGACTGTCCCAGTGTCCCTTGGCTCTGCACTTGAAACAGGCCCCCAGAGGGACGCAGTTAGGTGCTCCCTTCTGTTGACCCCCAGAACCTGCCGGCCTTAGGGCTGCTACCAGGGCTTGGGTCTGCAGTTGGACCTTCTGTTGGAGTCTGGCTTGGCGCTTAAGTTCTGCCTCCTCTTGGGAGTTAAAGACTTTAAATGCCATTTTCACCAGATCAGAAATTGGAGTTTGAGGGCCATCCTCCACTTTCTTTAATTTTTGCCAAATGTCGGCGGCTGACTGAGAAATAAAGTGAGTAGCTAAAACAGTCGCCCCTGCTGGAGAGGCCAGGTCTAGGCAAGTGTATTGAGTCAGCGCCTCAGTAAGTTGGTTAAGAAACATGGCTGGGTTTTCATTGAGTTCCTGAAGGATTTCCCTTCACAAACCTTCTACAACTTTCCTTTGCATTCATGTTTTGTCTCAAACAACCATCTCACTTAGGACAAAATTATCTCCTTTCACTTTCAATAAAATATACTCCCATTCCTTAAATCTTTCTTATATATCTTCTACTTTCCTACATACAGAGTTGCTTCCTTTATTTAGCAGAATTTTGTACTCTTAGAAACACCTTTAGTTATTAACCTCTAGTCAGTTATTAATCATGAACGGCTATAACAGAATTCTTTAGATGCCAACTTATGAATCAGTTAAGCACAAACCATGCTAACTAACAGATTTAAATATTCTTATTTTCTTTGCTGTAAGAAGTCAAAAGCACAAAGCTATGTTCATTAATAAATGACTTGGCATTTTATCCCTTTGGAAAAGACCTAAATGTCCAACAGATTTAATCCCATTTGTCATCCAAGCAAAACTTAAAACTTTCAGGTTACCAAAGACCTTGAAAGCTATCTCAGCAATTACCCATTAAAACTTTGAGACAGACAATTAACCATCCGTTTAGTCATTTCTTTGCTAACAGATTTTAACAAATAACAAGAGCTTCAGTAAACTTTGACTAAAGTTTCAAATTTACTGTGGATAACTTTGTCAGGAGTTCGTATAGGAGGGGGGAGAGGGAGAGGGAAGGGTAAACGAGCGTGCTGGTTCAGAAATCCTGAACTTAAGGGACCTTGGCCCATCTGCCTTGGTGTCTACTGAGGTTATTTAGGTCCATGAAGATCTGATAATTAAACATGACTTCCGGCGGCCATTGCGACTGACTGTCTAATCAGTATTGTGGCCAAGCGACAGTATAGTAACGTCATTTTTGCAGGTCCTGGTCCAGTTCCAGGGTTTTAAGGCCTAAAACAGGCCTAAAACAGGCCTAAAACACCCCCGGGATGTTTTAGGGTTGAATTTGGATTGGGAGGACCCCAAGACTCCTTGACAGGCAACCTGAGGGCTAGAGGAATGCATCCCCTCATCCACCACTGGGTTGCGGGAAAACTGTGTCAAATACCCTAGAGGTTAGGACGTGTCCCAGCTTCTTAGAGTCACGGAGGTCACCTGGTGACCGGCGGGGTCCGCCCTGATGTGGGCGCGATTAGGGCAGGGCTTTCCAGATAGAGGCGCAGAATCCGGGGAAACTCACCATGGCTTCAGAAGTGGCGTTGGGAAAGGCAGCTCCAGGTCTGCTAGGGAGAGGAGAGAGCCTCCTCACCAGTGTGGGGACTCAATCCCCTCCTGGATTTTGGGCACCAAATGTAAGGTTTTATAGGTGAGATAAACATGCCAGGCGAAGTGGGTGCAAGGCAAGATTTATTAAAGGCACTCTCCTGCAAAGTTTCAGGGCTCAAGAGAAGGGGATCCAGGAAAGTTGCTCCGGGAGGAGGTGGGTACACTCTGGCAAGGTTCCTTGACTCTGGAAAGAGAGTAGGGGAAGTCACACTGGGAGGGAGTTGGCAGGGGTCTTTCATCTGTTTCCTGCATAGGTATCAGGTTACCTATGGGGACATAACCTGGGCATACATCCTTTTGGCAGGAGAGTCAAGGGTGAAATAAAGGGGGGTGGAGGCTGGAAGACTGCAGACCCCGGCGGAGGTCATTTCCATTGTTCCTCCTGCACTCCTGGAACCTACCAACCCAACACCTTCCACTGTATGGAGCTCATTCTCTGCCCTCATAAAAAAAAAAAAAAAGCCCAGTAAACAAAACTTTATCCTGAATGTTCCCCTCACCTACTGATTCAAATATTGTCCAACCACAATGGTATGAAACTAGAAATCAATCACAAGAAGAAAATGTGAGAGTCAAAAATATGTAGATTTAACAACATGGTAATAAACTACCAACAGTCAAAGAAGACATCAAGAAATTTTAAAAGTACCTCGAGACAAAAAGAAAAACCTACAAAAACTTAAGGGATACAGCAAAATTAGTTCTAAGGGGGAAGTTCATAGAAATTCAGGTCCCCGAAATCCACAAGAAAGTTCTCCTATAAACATTATAATTTTACATGATAAAGAAGTATTAAAAAAAAAAGCAAAGCCCCAAATCAGTAGGAGAAAGGAAAAAACAAAAAGGAATGTGAAAATGAATAATGATGACTAAAAAGACAAAAGATCAATGAAAATAAGAACTGCCTTTGTTGGAAAGATAAACAAAACTAACAAACTCTTAGCTAGACTCACCAAGAAGGAGAGAGGGCTCAAATACAATCAGGAAAGAAAGATGATTAATTCCTGTCTCACACCAAAATCCTAGAGAACACAGCAGCAACCTCTTCGATTTCCAACACAGCAATTTCTTTCAAGACAAGTCTCTAAAGACAAGGGAAACAGAAGCAAAAACAAATTTTGGTACTTCATCAAGATGAAAAGCTTGGAAACAATCAGCAAAACTAAAGGGCAACCTGTAAAATGGGAGTAGATATTTGCAAATACTATTACAGTTAAAGGTCTGGTATCCAAGATTTACACAGAATTTCTCAAACTCAACACCCCCCCCAAAAAAAAAAACAAAGAGTCCACTCAAGAAATTGTCAGAAGACCTAAAAAGACACTTCTCCAAAACGACATACGGATGACTAACAGACACATGAAAACATTCTCAACATGACTTGCCATCAATGAAATAAAAATCAAAACCACAATGAGACACCACCTTACACCTGTTAGAATGGTAAAAATTAAAAGACAGGGAACAACAAATGTTGATGAGGATGTGAAACATAAGGGTTCCCTCTTACACTGTTGGTTGGAATGCAAGCTGGTACAGTCACTCTGAAAAACAGCATGGAGTTTCCTCAAGACATTAAAAATAAAGCTACCATATAACCCACCAATTGCACTCCTGGGTATCTACCATATGGATTTGGTAAAATGAAGAGGCACATGCACCCCAGTGTTCCTAGCAGCAATGTCCACAATAGCCAAACTGTGGAAGGAGCAGAGATGTCCTTCAACAGATTAATGTATAAAGAAGATGTGGTTCATGGGCCCCTGGGTGACTCAGTGTGTTAAGCCTCTGCCTGTGGCTCAGGTCAAGATCTCAGGTTCCTGGGATCGAGAATGCATAGGGCTTTCTGCACAGTGGGGAGCCTGCTTCCCCTGCTCTCCCTGCCTGCCTCTCTGCCTATTTGTGATAGTTCTCTCTCTCTATGTGTCAAATAAATAAACAAAATCCTTTAAAAAAAGAAGAAGAATATGTGGTTCATATATACAATGGAATATTACTCAGCCATCAGAAATGATGAATACTTACCATTTGCATTGACATGGCTGGAACTGGAGGGGATTATGCTAAGTGAAATATGTCAAGCAGAGAAAGACAGTTATCATATGGTTTCTCTCATATGTGGAATATAAGGAATAACACAGAGGATCATAGGGACAGGGTGGGAAACCTGAATGGGAAGATATCTGAGAAGGAGAAAAACCATATGAGACTCTTGACTCTGGGAAACAAATTGAGCAGCAGCAGCAGGCTGCCCAGGTTTGGCCTCAGTCTTGCACATCAGGACTCAAGCACAACTAGAGCGTCATGGAGAATGGAGTACTATGTGGCCTTGGAATCTAATAGCAGGATCTGAGATTTCAGTTCCAAATGAAAACTGGCCTCTTCCACACAGCACAGGAAAGTGGAGGATTTCTCAGGGGTGTGGCTCTGGAAGAAGTGCTTCTGGTGGTTGAATTAATAGACACCAGGTAGAGAATACCTGCTGTGCCTCATCTGAGGAAGCAAGGGGCACCTGGGCAAGAATCAATAAGGTTTCCTGTGGGTGGCTTCCCACCAACCACCCTACTGAGCCAAGAGCATGAGAACCAAAGAGAAAATAACTTTTGTGGTACATCTGCAGCAGTAGGGCTGACCAGGTAGCAGAGCCCTATCCCTGGAGCAGGATGGCCTGCCCTCAAGAATAATGGTCCACCACCATGGCCTCACAATCTCCCAGCTGTCTGATCTGACAATGCATCCAGGCTCAGACCTGCTCATGCGATGAGTCATAAGATCCAGAGACTGCTTTCCACCCCAGCCCAATGCTACTCACAGAGAAGCAAACTCCCTCCTCAGAAATGTATTCATAATTAGCTCTGGAATTCCCATAGTTTCTCTACACTGGCCCACCCAGGTGTCTCATCCAAATCATTCCTCAAGTGCCCTAGGGTTCCAAGCCACTTTCAAGCTCCCCTTAGGAAGGCAGGAATTGGTCCGAGTAGGAAGACCAGCCAAATGACTCTACATGCTGGAAACTTGGACAGAATCTTCCCTGAACACCAACACCTCCAAGTCCAAGATTCATACCTTTGCTCATTGTGCACTGAGGACCATGTCAGCATGAACACTAGTTTTTCAAATCTCTTAGATCCCATTCCTTCAAATCAGAAACCCGGCTCCAGTCACCACTTCCTTTTCCCTTCAGAGAAGTAAGGAAAATGATAGAATTAAACACTACATGTGTTGGGCACCTGGGTATCTCAGTGGGTTAAGCCTCTGCCTTCAGATTAGGTCATGATCTCAGCATCCTGGGGTTGAGCCCCGTATCAGGCTCTCTGCTCAGCAAGGAACCTGCTTCCCGCTCTCTCTGCCTGCTGCTCTGCCTACTTGTGATGTCTCTCCCTCTGTGTCAAATAAAATCTTTAATCACACACACACACACACACACACACACACACACACACACACAATATGGTCGAGAAGCAGCTGGTTAAGACAACATCAGGTAGCAGGAGATGGGCTACATAGCTTGTCAAAGCATTGTGAACACCTACACATCCAACAGGAGATCAAAGAAAAGAAGAGAAACAATTCTAGAAACAGAAAATCAACCACTTTCTGAAAGGTAGGACCAGCAGAGAAGTGAATCCAAAGTGACAGCAAGATAGACTTGTGGTGGGAGGAGCCAGCTCCTGGCAAGTGGCAGAACAACAGAGCACAAATCAGGACATTTAAAAGTCTGCTCCACTGAGGGACATTGCTCCAGAGGCTAAACTGGGATGCAGTCCATGCGGGGTCAGCTTGGCCCCAGGTCCCGCGGGGTCACAGAAGGATCAGGGGTATCTGATTGTGAAAGAGCTCGCAGGTATTAGAGTGGGGAAGCCGGCTACAGAGACAGAGCAGAGAAGTGAGCTCTCAACTCGGGGTTACCTTGAACCGGGCACAGGCTGGGTGAGTTCAGAGTGTGGCTGGAGACCAGGGAGACGGGAGTGATTGAGCACTTTTCTCTGAGGGCGCACTGAGCAGTCGGGCCCCAAGCTCTCATCTACTCTGGGCTGCAGAGACTAGGAGGCTGGCATTTTCATTCCCGTCCTCCAGAACTATACAGAAAATGTTCAGGGAAGAAAATCTCCTGAAGATTACTTAGTCTGGCCCCTGGTAAAGGCGGTGTAATTCCACCTCCGGCAAAGGCACTTGAGAATCACTACAAGAGGCCCCTCCCTCAGAAGATCAACAAGAAATCCAGCCAAGACCAAGTTCATTTACCAAGGATAACAAGCACAATTCCAGAGGCGGAGAATAGAATTCATGGCTTTTCCCCCATGATTCTTTAGTCTTGCAGTTAATGTTTTTTTTTTAATTTTCTTTTTTTTTCTTCTGCTGATTTTTTTAAACTTTTACCCTTTCCTCTTTTAATGTTAACTAGTTTATCTTCATTGAAAAATAATCGTTTTTAACCTTCATTATTATAGTCATATTTTATTCTTCATTGTATCTAACTTTATTTTTGTATAAAAATGGGGTTTTTTCTTCTAAAAAAATTTGGGGTACAATTTCTTCTAATAGATCAAAATACACCCTAAATCTAGCTTGGGCTTGTTCTAGTCTCCAGACCGAGCAAATTCTCCCCACTTTCTTTTTCTTTTTTCTCCCAACCAACTTACTTTATCAACTCCTTTTTTTAGAAATATTTTTCATCTTTATAGGCATATTCCATCCCTTCATTGTGTTTACCCTTAAATATGTTCTTCATTCTTTAAAATATTGAGAGGTAGTTTCTTCTAAGAGACCAAAACACTCCCAAAATTAAGTAATTAAGTGGGTGACCCTGTTCTAGTCACCAGTCTAATATATATATTTGGGGTCTCTTCAGAATTAGATAAAGCACATTTTCCTGGGGTCTTTGCCACCCTTTGCCACCCTTCTTGAGATCAACCATCTCAAGAAGTGATTGAGGCTTTCCTTATCTGGACAAAATGACAAGGCAGAAAAACTCACCACAAAAAAAAAAAAAAAAAAAAAAAAAAAAAGAACAAGGGCAGTACCAAAGGCTGGAGACATAATCAATACATAATCAATACAGATATTGGTAATATCTAGAGTTCAGAATGACGACTCTCAAGGTTCTAGCTGGGCTCGAAAAAGGCATGGAAGATATTAGAGAAACCCTCTATGGAGAGATAAAAGTCCTTTCTGGAGAAATGACATAACTAAAATCTAACCAAGTTGAAAACAAAAAAGCTATTAATGAGGTGCAATCAAAAATTGAGGCTTTTACTGCTAGGATAAATGAGGCAGAAGAAAAAATAGTGATATAGTAGACCAACTGACAGAGAATAAAGAAGCTGAGCAAAAGAGAGACAAACAAATACTGGACCATGAGCAGAGAATTTGAGAGTTAAGTGACACCATAAGATGAAATTATTAGAATAATTGGGATTCCAGAAGAAGAAGAAAGAGAGAGGGGAGCAGAAAGTATATTGGAGAGAATTATTATAGAGAATTTCCCTAATATTGCAAAGGGAACAAGCATCATGAGATTCTCCCCTCAAAATCAATATGAATAGGTCCACACCCTGTCACCTAATAGTAAAATTTGCAAGTCTTAGCAACAAAGAGAAAATCCTGAATCAGCCCAGGAAAAGAAGTCTGTAACATACAATGGTAAAAATCTTAGAATGGCAGTGGACTTATCCACAGAGACCTGGCAGGCCAGAAAGAACTTCAGAGCACTAAACGAGAAAAACATGCAGCCAAGAATACTATATCCAGCTAGGCTATCATTGAAAATAGAAGGAAAGATAAAAATCTTCCAGGACAAACAAAAACTGAATATGCAAAGAATTTGCAATCACCTAATCAGCTGTATGGGAAATATTGAAAGGGGTCCTCTAATCAAAGAGAGAATCTAAAAGTACTAGATCAGAAAGGATAAGAGACAATACACAGTAACAGTCACCTTACAGGCAATACAATGGCACAAAATTCGTATCTCTCAATAGTTAACCTGAATCTAAATGGGCTAAATGCCCCAATCAAAAGACACAGGGTATCAGAATGGATAAAAAAACAAAGCCCATCAATATGCTGTCTACAAGAAACTCAATTTAGACCCAAAGACATCTCCAGATTTAAAGTGAAGAGGTGGAAAACAATTTACCACACTAATGAACATCAGAAGAAAGCTGGGGTGGCAATCCTTATAGCATATCAATTAGATTTTAAGCCAAACACTATAATAAGAGATGAGGAAGGACACTATGTCATACTCAAAGGGTCTGTCCAACAAGAAGATCTAGCAATTTTAAATATCTATGCCCCTAACTTGGGAGCAGCCAACTATATAAACCAATTAATAGTAACAAAATCAAAGAAACACATTGAAAATAATACAATAATAGTAGGGGACGTTAACACTCCCCTAACTTAAATGGAAAGATCTTCCAGCAAAAGATGAACAAGGAAATAAAAGCCTTAAATGACACACTGGACCAAATGGAAATCACAGATCTCTTCAGAACATTTCATCCCAAAGCAACAGAATACACATTCTTCTTTAGCACACATGGAACAGTCTCCAGAATGGAACACATCCTGTGTCATAAATCTGGTCTCAACTGGTATCAAAAGATTGGGATCGGGACGGCTGGGTGGCTCAGTGGGCTAAGGCCTCTGCCTTCGGCTCAGGTCATGATCCTAGAGTCCTGGGATCAAAACACACATCGGGCTCTCTGCTCAGTGGGGAGCCAGCTTCCTCCTCTCTCTCTGCCTGCATCTCTGCCTACTTGTGATCTCTGTCTGTCAAGTAAATAAATAAATAAACTTAAAAAAAATTGGGATTATTCCCTGCATATTTTCCGACCACAATGCTCTGAAGCTAGAACTCAATCACAAGAGGAAATTTGGAAAGAACACAAATACATGGAGACTAAACAGCATTCTTCTAAGGAATGAATGGGCCAACCAGGAAATTAAAGAAGAATTGAAAAAATTCATGGAAACAAATGATAATGAAAACACAACAATTCAAAATCTGTGGAGCACAACAAGGAAGTCCTGAGAGGAAAATATTTAGTGGTATAAGCCTTTCTCAAGAAACAAGAAAGGTCTGAAATACAGAAACTAACCCTACACCTAAATGAGCTGGAGAAAGAACAACAAAGGAAGCCTAAACCCAGCTTTTCTGCTAAAGTCAATAACACATCAGGGATGCCCATTATCACCACTGCTATTCAACATAGTACTAGAAGTCCTAGCCTCAGCAATCAGACAACAAAAAGAAATTAAAGGCATCCAAACCGACAAAGAAGACAAACTATTACTCTTTGCAGATATATGACACTCTATGTGGAAAAGACTCCACTCCAAAAATGCTAGAGCTTGTACAGGAATTCAGTAAATTGTCAGGATATAAAATCAATGCACAGGAATCAGTTATATTTCTTTACAACAACAGCAAGACAGAAGAAAGAGAAATTAAGAAGTCAATCCCATTTACAATTGCACCCAAAACCGTAAAATACCTAGGAATAAACCTAACCAAAGAGGCAAAGAATCTATACTCAGAAAACTATAAAGTACTCATGAAACAAATTAAGGAAGACACAAAGGAATGGAAAAATATTCTATGCTCCTGGATTGGAAGAACAAATATTGTGAAAATGTCTATTATACCTAAAGTAATCTGCACATTTAATGCCATCCTTACCAAAATCCCATCCATTTCTTCAAAGAAATGGAAGAAATAATCCTAAAATTTATATGGAACCAGAAAAGACCTCGAATAGCCAAAGGAATATTGAAAAAGAAAGCCAAAGTTGGTGGCATCACCATTCCGGACTTCAAGCTCTATTACAAAGCTGTCATCATCAAGACAGTATGGTACTGACACAAAAACAGACATACAGATCAAAGGAACAGAATAGAGAGCCCAGAAGTAGACTTCCGCTCTATAGTCAACTAATCTTCAACAAAGCAGGAAAGAATGTCCAATGGAGAAAAGACAGCCTCTTCAACAAATGGTGTTGGGAAAATTGGACAGTCACATGCAGAAAAATGAAATTGGACCATTTCCTTACACCACACATGAAAATAGACTCAAAATGGATGAAGGACTGCTATGTGAGAAAGGAATCCATCAAATCCTTGAGGAGAACACAGGCAAGGACCTCTTCAAACTCAGCTGCAGAAACTTCTTCCTAGGAACATCGCCAAAGGCAAGGGAAGCAAGGGCAAAGATGAACTATAGGGATTTTATCAAGTGCAAAAGCTTTTTCACAGCAAAAGAAACAGTTAACAAAACCAAAAGACAATTGACAGAATGGGAGAAGATATTTGCAAACCACATATGAGAGAAAGGGCTAGTATCCAAAATCTATAAAGAGCTTAGCAAACTCAACACCCAAAGAACAAATAATCCAATCAAGAAATGGCCAGAGGACATGAACAGACATTTCTGCAAAGAAGCCATCCAGATGGCCAACGGACACATGAAGAAATGCTCCAAATCACTCGGCATCAAGGAATTACAAATCAAAACCACAATGAGATCCCACCTCACACCAGTCAGATTGTCTGAAATTAACAAGTCAGGAAATGACAGATGCTGGCGAGGATGCTGAGAAAGGGGAACCCTCCTACACTGTTGGTGGGAATGCAAGCTGGTGCAACGACTCTGGAAAACAGCATGGAATTTCCTCAAAAAGTTGAAAATAAAGCTACCCTATGACCCAACTTTTGCACTACAGGGTATTCACTCTAAAGATACAAGTCTAGTGATCTGAATGGGCATGTGCACCCGAATGTTTTTAGCAGCAATGTCCACAATAGCCAAATTATGGAAAGAACCTAGATGCCCATCAACAGATGAATAGATAAATAAGATGTGGTACACACACACACACACACACACACACACACACAATGGAATAATATGCAGCCATCAAAAGAAATGAAATCTTGCCATTTGTGACAACATGGATGGAACTAGAGTGTATTATGCTTAGTGAAATAAGTCAATCAGAGAAAGACAGCTATCATATAATCTCCCTGAATGAGGAAGTGGAGATGCAACGTGGGGGGGGGGGTCGGTGGTAGGAAAATAATAAATGAAACATGATGTGATCGGGAGGGAGACAAACCATAAGTGACTCTTAATCTTACAAAATAAACAGGGTTTCTAGGGGGTGTCAGGAGAGGGTGGTGGGGTTATGGACATCAGGGAGGGTATGTGCTATGGTGAGTGCTGTGAAGTGTGTAAACCTGGTGATTCACAGATCTTTACCCCTTGGGCTAAACTTACATTATATGTTTATATAAAAATTTTTAAAAATTAAAAAAATAAAACAAAATAAATAAAAAATCCACACATACACTACACTTGCACAGCACACTTGGATCAAAACATAATTCCTTGGTCTTTCTCATATGGGCAGCCCTATGTTACCCTTACTAATGAGAGATAACACAAGTTTAGTCATCATATATATATATATATTTGACCTTTTGTTTTTCCTTTTGAGATTTGTGTCTTGAAGACAGTGCCTACATTGCTTCCTTAAAATAACAATAATAATAATGCCATGGTCACATAAAAGTCTGGATCTTGGTAACCAGACAACATGGCTCTGATAAGGATGAAGACACAACCTCTTCCCAGGGAGCAAAGCCCACACCCTCAGGGATCCTGACATGTCTCATGGGTGATGAGTTCCTTTGCTCCATGGAATTGTCTGAGTGCAAAGATATAGGCACCTGTCAGGGTACATTCTGTTTTCTTCATAAATTCCCCAATTCAAGTCAATAGTGATTCACTGGGTCAGGTTTCAGAGCCCAGGATGGTCCACCAGGTGAGCAGCAACCCCTATCTCCCCCACCCACTGTCAAGGAAGGCTAACAGGGGCTTGTGTTCCACTGGGAGCATAATGAGCCACACCCCAAGCTCCTAAACAACCTACACTCCTCCTGTGTTTCTCCCCCTCACAAAGGGCACAGCACCCTGTTACAGCTCTGAGTCTGTGCTTTAATTAAAAAAAATGTTTCTGCTATCAGAAAGTGGTTCACAGAAGAGAAAAACATGAGTCCCCATGAAGGAATTTTTAATACTTCAAAATATTGTTTTCCCATTGTTTAATTAAAACAGGAAATAAAAACACACAGATCACCCCTTCCACTAGCAGGTATGATTCACTGTAGTGAATTAAAGAGCAGGAAATAAGAATAATAGCCATTCTGATGACCCGCCATTTCCATAATCAAAGGTTTTTTTTAAGATTTTATTTATTTTTCTGACAGAGAGAGAGGAGCGAGAATGAGCACAAGTAGACAGAGAGGCAGGCAGAGGCAGAGGGAGAAGCAGGCTCCCTGCCGAGCAAGGAGCCCAATGTGGGACTCAATCCCAGGACGCTGGAATCATGACCTGAGCCGAAGGCAGCTGCTTAACCAACAGCTACCCAGGCGTCCCTTCCATAATCAAAGTTTTGAAACTTCACTGACATACAAAGAAAGGAGCACAAACCAACATCTCGTCCTGGCAGCACAGAGCAGTCAGAATTGGAGTGACAGGGACAGACAATGAGGTTGTGTGTGTTGGGTGAGGCTGGTGGCACAGAAGAAGGTGTTCTGCCAGTTCTCCACCTATGGCTCACTTGTCTTCATCCAGGAAACTGCTCACAGCTCTGACCTGTCACAACCGTCACACGGGAGAAGCAGCCACCCCCTGGAGCCAGTCCTGCCCACAACCTCTTACAGAATGCACTCAGCTCTACTCTGGGACCCCTGTCAGCTCTACTCAGACCTGGAATTCCCCTGTCTGCCAGAAAGCTCCAGGATTCCTTCTCCTTCTTCCAAAATTACACTGGCCCAAGGCTTTCATGAGAAATGCAGAATGCTACCTAATGAATGGTTAACACCTACTTTTGCCTTCTGTCATATTTCTCTCCACTTACCTCCTAGCTGGTAAATGGTAAATAACCTACCAATGGAACCTGAATGTGCTCTGAGATCTGACACTTCCATTATAGCCTTCTGAGAACTCCTTGTGCAATAAAATACCATATCTCATGACAGGGGGGTTTAAAACTATTTCTGTAAAGATTTTATTTATTTATTTAAACAGAGATCACAAGCAGGCAGAGAGAGAGAAAAAGGGAAGCAGGCTCTCTGCTGAGCAGAGAGCCTGATGTGGGGCTCAATTCCAGGACCCTGAGATCATGAACTGATCTCTACCAAAGGCAGAGGCTTTAACCCACTGAGCCACCCAGGCATCCTGTTTGGGGCAAGGATTAAAACTATTATTTACAGAACAATACAGCCAAATAATCTGATTTTAACTTGCTCTTCAATATACATTACAGTTTCTGTGTAAAAAGCCTTTCCATAGATATTACCTGCCAGCAGATTCATAAGGAGGAAACAGAAACTCTGTGGGATAACCTGACTCACCTAAGGTCAGGCAAGCAGTTGCAGAACTCACCCCAGGGCTCCTGACACCAAGCTCCTTGGAGCCACCAGCATGCATCTATCCATAAGAATTTCCAAAGTTTCTCCTTCTGACTCTACCACCAAAGAAACTGCAGAAAAAAATACAGCATGTCAAATTATCTAGATGATGCATTTAGTTAAATTAGAAAACCAAGGTCAACTTTTAAACAGTAAATGGCTACTTTGAATAACTTTGAATTTTCCCTATACGTTAATTATAACTCTTTTGATGAAAAGACTGATATATTAGGAAACATCACCTTTGACAAATGACAAGACATCATCCAAGTCTGTATCTGATGACAAAAAGCCACCCAACTCTAGATGTTGGCCACCTAACTATAACCTAGGCCCAACGGAATAAACCTTGTTTGATGAGGGATGAAATTGTATGTTAAAAACACACAAAGAGGGGCGCCTGGGTGGCTCAGTTGGTTGGACGACTGCCTTCAGCTCAGGTCATGATCCTGGAGTCCCGGGATTGAGTCCTGCATCTAGCTCCCAGCTCCACGGGGAGTCTGCTTCTCCCTCTGACCTTCTCCTCGCTCATGCTCTCTCTACTGTCTCTCTCTCAAATAAATCTTTAAAACACACACACACACACACACACACACACACACACACACACACACACACAAAGAGCTGGGGCGCCTGGATGGCTCAGTGGGTTAATGCCTCTGCCTTCTGCTCAGGTCATGATCCTGGGGTCCTGGGATTGAGCCCTGCATGGGGCTCTCTGCTATGCGGGGAGCCTGCTAACTCCTCTGTCTCTCTCTGCCTGCCTCTCTGCCTACTTGTGATCTCTGTCTGTCAAATAAATATATAAAATCTTTAAACACACACACACACACACACACACACACACACACAGGGTAAATCTTATCACCCCTTTCCAATGAGTGATTTCCTCAGAAACAGATGTTCAGATGATATTTTGTAAGCAATAAATCAACAGAAAAAAGGGTATTCCCTGAAATGTTCTACCTGCAGGGAAACTGAGTAGCTCTTGAACCAAATCCAGAATGATGACAATGACTTAAGTTTTACTTCGTGGCTCAACTAGAGGAAAGAGAAAAGTCCAGGAGATTTTGAGTTAATGAGAAGTTTTACCTCTACTCCTGACATGGATCTGACATTGCGCTGACTGTATCTGCTGCTTTCTCTGAACATAAATGTCCTGTGACAAGCTGCATCACTGACCCAGATGCTGGTGTTCAAAACTTCAGGTTTTCTGGAGCCAGAGCAGAGAAATGCTGTCAGGTGGGCCCAAGTAGGCATCTGCAATCTATGGCCTGCACATCTGTTTCAGTTTCTGGGAGAATGGGAAACACATACTTGTTTCTTTTTTTTTAAAAGATTTTATTTATTTATTTGACAGAGAGATTACAAGCAGGCAGGGAGACAGACAAAGAGAAAAGAGGAAGCAGGCTCCCTGCTAAGCAGAGAGCCCAATGTGGGGCTCGATCCCAGGACCGTGGGATCACAACCTCAGTGGAAGGCAGAGGCTTAACCCACTGAGCCACCCAGGTGCCCCCCACACACTTTTTTCTTAAGTAGTAATTATCTTCATCAAAAGTGGACTGATGACTTTGTCTTTTTTGGAAAAGTGAGATTACTCTTCCAAATGAACACCTCAACTCACCTGTTCCTTGTGCAACTTGAGTGGGGTCTCGTTTACTCCAGCTTCCAGGCCCCCAACTGGAGGACTCTCCTGCAGGATCCTGCAGCCTATGACCACAAACCCCAGGGCACGAGGCACAGTGTTGAAGTTGGGGGACTACTCTGAGTTTTGTTGTCACCACACCTGTGCCTGGGAGAACAGCAACTTGGAAGACTCTCTTGCACAATCCTGACAGCCTATCGCCACCATCCATGAGGGACACAGGGCACAATGATAAAATGGGTGGATGCCTCTGGGGCTGTTACCACCACACCTGTGCCTGGGGCCAGAGAAAAGAACTTGGAGGACCCACCTGCATGATCCTGACAGGCCATTACCATCATCTCCAAGGGACACAGGGAACAATGCTGAAGTTGGAGGATGGCTCTGAGGCTCGGTGCTGCCACAATTGTGCCTGAACTGGGGAACCCTGCTGAACTGGAGGTGCTGCTCATGGTCCATTACCTGCACTGTGTCAGAGACCGGGGTGCAACTCACTGACGTGGGGACTGTGTGCCATCCTTACATGCACTTTTCCTGGGGAACACTGGGAAACCTGAAATGTCCACAACTCACCCCACAAAACCTGGAGTGAGTGGGCGCCCTAGAGTTCAGGGATCTTGGGGATACAGCCAATTAATGGGTATAGGGCAGAAGAGACTTTCAAGGGAAAAAGAACTCATTTGAGTTCCCAGGATTAGCTCATTCCATGCCCCCTTCCCATATCCCAACTTCCCACGTGGGGCTCAACCTACCCCCCAGGTCCCTACCCTGGTCCACAGTGTCTACTCACCCACGAGGGAACCCCCACAGGTCAATCTCACCTTCTCCTACCTCACCGCTGCATCCTGGGGCAGCTGGGGGCCTACCCACAGAAAGGTAGCTTCACCCCCAGAGGATGATTGGTAAGGGAGGGTGGTGCCCCAAGCCCATTGGTTGCTTTGTCTGCCTGCATCCAGCCACTGGAACTTATACCGGTGCCTTCCTGTATCTGCAGGTGGTCCTAGAGTCCCTTCCCACCTGTACAGCTGGCTGGAACACACAGGCATGGGAGGAGCTTGGGGCAGGGCCCCCTCACACAGGGCCCATTCCCCACATCCCTCTAGCTGCAGGCCACCCTCAGAGCCTTGCCCTTTCCATTCCTGCACCAACACTTCCTGAGGAGCTGTGCCTGGCTCCTGAACAGGTCAGCTGTTCTTAGACCTTCTGAGGCTTGGGCTTCAGGAAATTCAATGGTATCCCACATTTCCAAGACGATTTTAAGACCCAAATAGTAATGCTCCAAGTGGGAATAACTCTCACCCCTAGAGTGGGCAGTACTTCTTAGACATTCAATGCACCCTCTAGGATGAGCCATTTGTGCTGCAATATATATACATGTGCTTGCTTCTGCAGGGAAGCTCCAGGATGAATGAGAACAACCGCCCTTCTGTGCTGTTGGAGTTGTAAACCAGGAATACTCTTCACTTAAAAAGAAAACATATTGCTATTATTGACACTAAATGACAAACCCTTTTAAACATTTTAGAGAGAAAGGAAGAGAGTTTTGTTCAAACCCAAGTAAAGACAGGTGCCTGAGAGACACAATCTTCACAAAAAAGGGAGAGCCCATGGCACCTGGGTGGCTCAGCCTTTAGGTGTCTGCCTTCAGCTCAGGTCATGATCCCAGGGTCCTGGAATCAAGCCTTGCATTGAGCTCCACATCAGGCTCCATGCTCAGTGGTAACCTGATTCTCCCTCACCCTTGGCTTGTGTGCACTCTCTCTCTCTTAAATAAATAAATAAAATCTTAAAGAAAAGGAGGACTCCAGGGAAGGGACATTTGGGGAAAATTTTTATATTCTGTTTTGTTTGTACACATCATCATGAGGAAGAACATTCCAGAACTTTTTCATATGTTTTCAGTTTGTGCAAATCAGTATGACTTTAATCTCATGGGAGCAGGAGAGGTTCTTCTATTTTTCTTATCTTTATGTTTGCAATGGCAGTCTTTGGTGATCTTTTTCTTCTCAAAGCAGATATGAAACATGTGCTTATGGCAGAAATAGGGCCTATGCTCTGAGGTTTTGCCCCATCATTTTGAGCTTGGTAAAATGTTAAGGGATAAGCTTCCCTGGGAGCCCAGGATCTGGCCCCATGGATGGTCAAAGATAAAAATTCCCATTATCATTCTAAGTACTTCTGAAGGGAAGAACTTGAGACAAAAGCACCTTTAACAATAGTACCAAGAAATCAAAATGATGTCTACAGAAGTTTACCTGTTCCATGGTCAACACAGATAACAGAAATGTTCACAGACGCTGGGCTCCTCCCATTCTCCTGCCCAAACCTCTGAAGCACACAGATAATTTAAAGTCAGAATTTTAAGCTGTCTGGCACCATTCCCTTGTACTATAGAACAAAACAGGGTAGCTCATTGTCACAACACTAGTATTAACATGAAGTTTCCCTAAAGTTGGGTACAATGTCTAAGTTCTTTCCTTGCAGATTTTGACTAATGTAAGTCGTAGTCCTACCATATAAACACTATGGTGATTGGGAAGTAAGTAACCGTAGGTAAAGGAATAGTTCAGCAATGTTTACAAGCATTGTCTCCCTTTGTAGAAGAGGCTGAGCTGAGTGTTTTTAAATACTATCTCATATCTGTCTTATAGAACATTCTGAACATACCAGAGTATGAATTAATTTTAAAAAGGTAATTTCAGTGACTTTAATATCAGAAAAGTATTATAATGTCTGTATTCTTAAAGATCTTTGAGTATCTTACTGGAGGTCCTCCACTGAGATAATTATCTTAATGATCATGATGGGCAGAGGTTAAAAGCCAGATGAATCTGTTCCAGTTGGCCATGCAAGAAAACCCTGAGACTTGAGATGTTTTCAGATTGAGAAGACCACATGGATAGGAGGGAAATAGTACCATGTATGGAATAACAAGGGATTTTGAATCAGTTTGGGGATGCCATTTAGGTTTCTGACACTAAAATTCACTCTTACTGGAGTCATCTCTAAGCCCCTATCTAACCACCTAGAAAATGTGCCTACTAAAATACCTACATCACAATTTAGAAGTTTATGAGGGACAATTCCACAAAGAGCCACTGTTATGGCTCTCAAGAGCAGGTGCTCAGGAAGCCATGATTACTATTTGGGTTTCTGATTTCTTTCTTTTCTCTCTCTTTCTTTCTTTCTTTCCTTCTTTTTTCAGAAAAA
Source organism: Mustela lutreola (assembly GCF_030435805.1). NCBI lineage: Eukaryota > Metazoa > Chordata > Mammalia > Carnivora > Mustelidae > Mustela > Mustela lutreola. Next base: position 172,088,785 of record NC_081294.1, read on the forward strand.
GAAGACATGTTGAAACCATATTTCTAATAGATGACTCAAGATGATTTTCAAATCTTAAGAAGGTCAAAAAGCTGCTATTTATTTCACTCAGAAATCATGTTGTTGGACTGGTGAGAACAATACAATAGCGCCATCATCAATTGGGGTGTGAAGCTTCCCATCTCCATATGACCATGTGGTCCCCACTAACTCAGGGCCACCAGAAAGGGCAGCTGGGGAGGGGGGCACAGGTCAAGGCTACCAGGTATGGCTGAAGCAGGAAGAACTCTGACTTAAGGCTCAAATCCTGCCTACCTTATTTATACTGCTCTTCAGAGATAGAGTGTCATTGTGAGCTCTGATGTAAGAATGGTTGAGAATCTCCATTGTGATTCCCTCTCTGACCCTTAGGATCTGTAGTAAAGTCACATTTAATTTTTTTTAATTTTATTTTTTGAGTGTTCCAAGATTCATTGTTTATGCACCTTACCTACTGCTCCATGTAATACATGCCCTCCTTAATACGCACTACCAGGCTCACCCATCCCCCCACTCGCCTCCCCTCCAAAACCCTAAGTTTATTTCTCAGAGTCCACAGTCTCTCATGGTTCATCTCCCCGTCCGATTTATCCGAATTCACATTTCCTTTCCTTCTCCGAATGTCCTCCGTGATATTACTTATGTTACACAAGTAAGTGAAACCATATGATAATTGACTTTCTCTGCTTGACTTATTTCACTCAGCTTAATATCCTCCTGTCCCATCTATGTTAATATAAAAGTTGGGTATTCAGAGGGACAAGATGGCAGGGAAGTAAGAGGAGGCGCCTTTTCAGCCCTTACACCAAAGTGAGCTGATTACCTACCAAAGAACTCCGATCACCCATGAAATCAGCCTGAGATCAGAATTATACACGTTGGATCTCTACTGGGGCAGAAGACACCAGTGGGCACGTAAAGCAGAGTGGGAATGGCGACTGATATCGGAAGATAAACAAAAGGAGGAGGGAGCCACCAAAGGTGATTGGTTGGAAAGTATTACCCCAATACGAGGGAGAGTGCCCTGCTTCTGGGGACCAGCATTAACTTGGAGACTGATTGAAAGCACTCCAAAGGAGCACAGGATCGCGGGGGGAAATTGTGGGAATCGGGGCAGCTAGGGACAGGGGCTTAAGTCCCAAGTCCCAGGAGAGCCTCCCTGATCACCATGACAGCATGGGACTAGAATTAAAACAGACCCATAGACAAGTGGAACACAGTAGACAGCTCAGATACGACCATCAACTCCATGGCCAAATAATCTTCAAGAAAGCAGGAAAAAAATATACAGTAGAAAAAAGACAGTCTCTTCAATAAATGTTGCAGGGGAAACTGGGCAGCTCTATTTAGAAGAATGAAAATGAACCATCCACTTACACCATACACAAAGATGAACTCATAATGGATAAAAGACTTCAACGTGAGACAGGAATCCATCAGAATCCTAGAGGAGAACATAGGCAGTATCTCTTCAATATCAGCCACAGTGCCTTCTTTCAAGACATGCCTCCAAACAAAAGGAAAAAAAAGCCAAAATAAACTTTGGGAACTCACCAAAATCAAAAGATTCTGCACTGCATAGGAAACAATAAAGAAAGAAAAGTGGCAACCCATGGAATAAGATAAGATATTGGCAAATGACAGGACAGACAAAAGGTTGGCATCCAGGATCTATGAAGAACTCCTCAAACTCAACAAAAACAAAACAGATAATTATATCAAAAAATGGGCAGAAGACATGAAAAGACACTTCTTCAATGAAGACATACAAATGGCTACCAGACACCTGAAAAAATGTCCATCATCACTAGGTATCAGGGAGATTCAAATGAAAACCACATTAAGATGACACTTTACACCAATTAGGATCGCCTAAATTAGCAAGACGGGAAACAACATGTGTTGGAGAGGATGTGGAGAAAGGGGAATCCTCTTACACTGTGGGTGGGAATGCCAGTTGGTGCAGCCTCTTTGGAGAAAACTGCGGAGATTCCTCAAGAAATTAAAAATAGAACTTCAATATAACCCTGCAATTACACTCCTACGTTTTTACCCCAAAGATATAGATGCTGTGAAAAGAAGGGCCATCAGTAGCCCAAATGTATAGCACCAATGGCCACGCTTGCCAAACTGTGGAAAGAACGAAGATGCCCTTAAATAGAAGAATGGATAAGGAAGATGTGGTCCATATACACTATTGAGTATTATGCTTCCATTCAGAAAGGATGAATACCCAACTTTGGTAGCAACATGGACGGGACTGGAAGAGATTCTGCTGAGTGAAATAAATCAAGCAGAGAGAGGCAATTATCATATGGTTTCACTTCTGTATGGAGTATAACAAATAGCATGGAGGACAAGGGGATATGGAGAGGAGAAGGGAGTGGAGGGAAATTGGAAGAGGAGGGGAACCATGAGAGACTATGGACTCTGAAAAAGAATCTGAGGGCACCTTTTATTTCTCTTTGTTGTCTGGTTCCTGTTGCTAGGACTTCTAATACTATGTCGAACAAGAGGGGTGAAAGTGGGCATCCTTGTCTTGTTCCTGATCTCAACGGGAATGCTGAAAGCTTTATCCCATTGAGGATGATATTTGCTGTGGGTCTTTCATAGATACATTTGATGAAGTCCAGGAATGTTCCCTCTATCCCTATACTTTGAAGCATTTTAATCAAGAACAGATACTGGAATTTGTCAAATGCTTTTTCTTCATCAATTAAGAGGATCATGTGGTTCTTCTCTTCTCAAATTAATTTGTCTATCACATTGTTTGATTTGTGAATGTTTAACCATCCTTGTAGGCCAGGGATGAATACCACCTGGTCATGGTGGATAATCTTTTTAATGTGCTATAGGATCCTGTTTGTTAGGATCTTCTTGAGAATCTTAGCATCTATATTCATCAGTGATATTGGTCTGAAATTCTCCTTTTTGGTAGGGTCTTTCCTTGAAAAACAATCTGAGGCGTTTGAAATGGCATGGGGGTGGGAGGTTGGGGTACCAGGTGGTGGGTATTATAGGGGGCATGGATTACATAGAGCACAGGGTGTGGTGAAAAAAATAATGAATACTGTTATGCAGAAAATAAATAAATTAATTAATTTTTAAAATCTATGCAACAGTAAAAAAAATAACTGAGGCATTGATAGAGAGGGGGTGGGAGGTTGGGGAAACACGTGGTGGGTAATAGAGAGGCACAGATTGCATGAAACACTGGGTGTGATGCTAAAACAATGAATACGGTTACACTGAAAAGAAATGGGGAAAAAAAAAAAAAACCAAGTATATGCCAATAAGCGAAGCAACCTACGTGGAATGGATGTATTCCTAGAAAACTGTAAAATCCCAAAAGTGATCCAGGAAGAAATGTACAACCTGAATAGACTGTTATCCAGTAACGAGATTAAAGCAGTGCTCAAAAACCTCCCAAAAGAAAGACCCCGGGACCTGAAGGATGCCCTTGCGAATTCTACCAAACTTTAAGAAAAGAACTAACACCTCTTTTCCTGAGGCTTTTTCCAAAATTTGAAGGAGACACTTTTTTTGATGCCAGCATTACCCTGATCCACAAACCAGGCAAAGACCTCACCAAAAAGGAGAATTTCAAACCAATTTCACTGATAAATATGGATGCTAAGATTTTTAACGAGATTCTAGCTCCTAGGAACCTACAGTACATTAAAACGTTTATCCATGATGACCGAGTAGGATCTATCCCTGGGTTGCAAGGTTGTTTCGACATTCGCAAATCAACCAATGTCATAGAACAAATTAAGAAGTGAAAATTAGAGAACCACATGGTCCTCTCAATTGATGAAGAAAAAACATTGGACAATATCCAGCATCTGTCCCTGACTAAAAAGCTGCAAAGTATAGGGATAGAGGGAATATTCGTCAATTTCATAAAATGTTTCTATGAAGAACCCACAGTGAATACCATCCTCAAAGGGTAAAAGCTGACAGCCATCGCTTTCAAATCGGGAACAAGACAAAGATGCCCACTCTCACGAATCTTGTTCAACATAGATTGTGAAGTCCTAGCAACAGCAATCAGACAACAAAGAGATTAAAAAAAAAAAAAAAAAAGATATCCAAGTTGGCAACCAAGAAGTCGAACTCTTTGTCCTCACAGACGACGTACTTGATATGGAAAACCCAAAAGACTCCACCCCCAAACTCTCAGAACTCATACCGCAATTCAATAATGTGGCAGGATATAAAATCATAGTACCGAAATCAGTGGCTATCTCCTACATTATCAATGAAAATACAGAAAGGGAATTTAGAGAATCAATTCTATTGATAAAGCATCCAAACCATAAGAAACGTGGGAATAAACCAAACCAAAGAGGTAAAGGATTTGTACTTGAGGAACTAAAGAACACTCATGAAAGAAATGGAAGAAAACTGAAAAGACGGAAAATCATTGCATTCTCATGGATCAGAAGAATAAACATTGTTAAAATGTCTATACTGCCTAGAGAAATCGATACACTTAATGCATTCCAATCAAAATTCCACGAGCATCTTTAAAAGAGTTGGAACAAACACATGCCTCAAACTTGTGTAGAATCAGATGCAACCCCGTATTGCTAAGAATTGCTAAAAAGAGAAACAAAACTGGGAGCTACATGTTGCCTGATTTCAAGGGTTGCTATGAAGCCGTGATCACCAAGATAGCATGGGACTGGCATAAAAACAGACCCATAGACCAGTGGAACACAGTAGACAACTCAGATATGGACCATCAAATCTATGGCCAAATAATCTTCAAGAAAGCAGGAAAAAAAAATACAGTGGAAAAAAGAAAGTCTCTTCAATAACTGGTACAGTGAAAACTGGGCAGCTCTATATAGAAGAATGAAACTCGACATCTTCTTACACCATACACAAAGTTAAACTCATAATGGATAAAAGACCTCAACGTGACACAGTAATCCATCAGAATCTTAGAGGAGAACATAGGCAGTAATCTCTTTGATATCAGCCAGAGCGACTTCTTTCAAGATATGACTCCAAACCAAAGGAAATAAAAGCCAAAATAAACTTCTGGGACTTCATCCAAACCAAAAGCTTCTGCACTGCATATGAAAGAGTAAGAAAGCAAAGAGGCAACACACGGAATGCAATAAGATATTTAAAAATGACCGTATAGAAAAAGGTTCATATCCAGGATCTATGAAGAAATCCTCAACCTCAACACACATAAAACAGATAATTATATCAAAAAAATAGGCAAGAGATATGAACAGATACTTCTCCAATGAAGACATATAAATATCAATCAGACACATGAAAACAATGTTCATCATCACTAGGCATCATGGAGATTCAAATGAAGACCATATTAAGATGTCACTTTACACCAGTTAGAATGGCCTAAATTAGGAAGACGGGAAACAACATGTGTTAGAAAGGATGTGGAGAAAGGGGAATCCTCTTACACTGTGGGTGAGAATGCAAGGTGGTGCAGACTCTTTAGAGAAGAGTGTGGATATTCCTCAAGAAATTAAAATTAGAACTTCCCTATAACCCTGCAATTACACTCCTAGATATTCACCTAAAAGATACAGATGGCGTGAAAAGAAGGGCCATCTGTAATCCAAATTTATAGCAGCAATGGCCATGCTTGCCAGACTGTGGAAAGAACCAAGATGCCCTTCAACGGAAGAATATGGATAAGGAATATGTGGTCCATATACACTATGGAGTATTATGCCTCCATTCATAAAGGATGGATACCCAACTTTGGGAGCAATATGGACGAGACTGGAAGAGATTCTGCTGAGTGAAATAAATAAAGCAGAGAGAGTTAATTATCATATGGTTTCACTTCTGTGTGGAGTATAACAAATAGCATGGTGGACAAGGGGAGATGGAGAGGAAAAGGAAGTGGAGAGAAATTCGAAGGGGAGGGAAACCATGAGAGACTATGGACTCTGAAAAAGAACCTAAGAGGGCATTGAATGAGCTGGGGTGGGAGGTTGGGGAAAGACGTGGTAGGTAATAGAGAGGGCACGGATTGCATGGAGCACTGGGTGTGGTGCTAAAACAATGAATACGGTTACACTAAAAAGGAAGTGGGGAAAAAAAAAAAAAACAAGTATATGCCAATAAGCGAAGCAACCTAGGTGAAATGGATGCATTCCTAGAAAACTGTAAAATTCCAAAATTGAACCAGGAAGAAATGTACAACCTGAATAGACCATTATCCAGTTAAGGGATTAAAGCAGTCATCCAAAAACCTACCAAAAGACAAGACCCCGGGACCTGAAGGATGCCCGAGTGAATTCCACCAAACGTTAAGAAAAAAACTAACACCTCTTCTCCTGGAGCTCTTTCTAAAATTTGAAGCAGAAGGAATACTTCCAGACGCTTTTTATAAAGCCAGCATTACCCTGATCCATGAACCAGGCAAAGACCTCATCAAAAAGGAGAATTTCAAACCAATATCACTGATGAATATGGATGCTAAGATTCTCAACAAGATTCTAGCTCCTAGGAACTTACAGTACATTAAAACGTTTATCTACCATGACCGAGTAGGATCCATCCCTGGGTTGCAAGATTGGTTCAACATCCGCAAATCAATCAATGTCATAGAACAATTTAAGATGTGAAGATTAGAGAAACACATGGTCCTCTCAATTGGTGAAGAAAAAGCATTTCCAATATCCAGCATCCACTAATGACTAAAATGCTGCAAAGTATAGGGATAGAAGGAATATTCGTCAACTTCCTAAAATGTTTATATGAAAAACCCACAGTGAATATCATCCTCAAAGGGTAAAAGCTGACAGCCTAAGCTTTGATGCCCACTCTCACCACTCTTGATCAACATAGGATGTGAAGTCCTAGCAACAGTAATCAGACAACAAAGAGGATAAAAGTTATCCAAGTTGGCAACCAAGACGTCAAACTCTTTCTCCTTACGGGACATACTTGATATGGAAAACCGAAAAGACTCTGCCCCCAAACTCTCAGAACTCATACCGCAATTCAATAATGTGGCAGGATATAAAATCATAGAACCGAAATCAGTGGCTATCTCCTACATTATCAATGAAAATACAGAAAGGGAATTTAGAGAATCAATTCCATTGATACAGCACCCAAACCATAAGAAACCTGGGAATAAACCAAACCAAAGAGGTAAAGGATTTGTACTCGAGATACTAGAGAACACTCATGAAAGAAATGCAAGAAATCCAAAAAGACGGAATGCCATTCATTCTAATGGATCAGAAGAATAAACATTGTTAAAATGTGTATACAGCTTAGAGCAATTGGTCCATTTAATGCCATTGCAATCAAAATTGCACTGGAATCTTTCAAAGAGCTGGAACAAACACACGACTCAAATTTGTGTGGAATCAGAAGTGACCCCGTATTGCTAAGAATTGCTAAAAAGAGAAACAAAACTAGGAGAAACACCTTGCCTTATTTCAAGGGTTACTATGAAGCAATGATCACCAAGACAGCATGGGACTGGCATAAAAACAGACCCATAGACCAGTGGAACACAGTAGACAGCTCAGATATGGACCATCAAATCTATGGCCAAATAATCTTCAAGAAAGCAAGGAAAAATATACAGTGGAAAAAAGAGAGTCTTCAATAAATGGTGCAGGATAACTGGGTAGCTCTATGTTGAAGAATGAAACTCGACCATCCTCTTACACTACACACAAAGATAAACTCATAATGCGTAAAAGACCTCAAAGTGAGATAGGAATCCATCAGATTCCTATGGAGAACATAGGCAGTATTCTCCTCAAATTCAGCCACAGTGACTTCTTTCAAGATATGCCTCCAAACCAAAGGAAACAGAAGCCAAAATAAACTTCTGGAACTTCATCAAGATCAAAAGCTTCTGCAGTGCATAGGAAACAGTCAAGAAAGCAAAGAGGCAACACACAGAATGCAATAAGATATTTTCAAATGACAGGACAGACAAAAAGTTCATATCCAGGATTTATGAAGAACTCCTCAAACTCAACACACACAAAACAGATAATCATATCAAAAAATGGGTAGAAGATATGAACAGACACTTCTTCATGAAGAAATGCAAATGACTATCAGACAGCTGAAGAAATGTACATCATCACTAGGCATCAGGGAGATTCAAATGAAAACCATATTAATTGTCACCTTACACCTTACAGTTAGAATGCAAGAATGCTTTCTTGCATTCTAACCTTATAGTTAGAATGGCATAAATTAGCAAGACTAGAAACAACATGTTTGGGAGAGGATGTGGAGAAAGGGGAATCCTCTTACACTGTGGGTGGGAAAGCAAGTTGGTCCAGCCTGTTTAGAGAACAGTGTGGATATTCCTCAAGAAATTAAAAATAAAACTTCCCTATAACACTGCAATTACACTGAGGGGTTTCAAGTGGCATGGGGGTGGGAGGTTGGGGTACCAGGTTGTGGGTATTATAGAGGGCACAAATTGCATGGAGCACAGGGTGTGGTGAAAAAAAATAATGAATATTGTTATTCAGAAAATAAATAAATTTAATTTAAAAAATATATGCAACAGTAAAAAAATTATCTGAGACATTGAAAGAGAGAGGTTGGGATGTTGGGGAAACACGTGTTGTGTAATAGAGAGGGCACGGATTGATGGAGCACTGGGTGTGGTGCTAAAACAATGAATACGGTTACACTGAAAAGAATTTGGAAAAAGAACACAAGTATATGCCAATAGCTAAGCAACCTAGGTGAAATGGATGCATTCCTAGAAAACTGTAAATACCAAAATTGAACCAGGAAGGAATTTACAACCTAAATGGACCATTATCCAGTAACGAGATTAAAGCAGTGATCAAAAACCTCCCAAATCAAGACCCTATGACCTGAAGGATGCCTTAGCGAATTCTACCAAAATTTATGTAAGAACTAACACCTCTTCTCCTGAAGCTCTTTCCAAAATATGAATCAGAAGGAAAACTTCCAGACACTTTCTATGAAGCCAGCATTACCCTGATGCACAAACCAGGCAAAGACCTCACCAAACAGGAGAATTTCAAACCAATATCACTGACGAATATGGATGCTAAGATTCTCAACAAGATTCTAGCTCATAGGAACCTACAGTACATTAAAAAGTCTATCCACCATGACTGGGTAGGACCTATCCCTGGGTTGCAAGGTTGGTTCGACATTCACAAATCAATCAATGTCATAGAACCAATTAAGAAGTGAAGAGAGAAGAACAACATGGTCCTCTCAATTGGTGAAGAAAAAGATTTGGACAAAATCCAGCATCCGCTCCTGACTAAAACGCTGCAAAGTATAGGGATAGAGGGAATATTCGTCAACTTCATAAAATGTTTCTATGAAAAACCCACAGTGTATACCATCCTCAAAAGGTAAAAGCTGACAGCCTTTGCTTTGAAATCAGGAACATGACAAGGATGCCCACTAAACCACTCTAGTTCAACATAGCATGTGAATTCCTAGCAACAGCCCTCAGACACAAAGAGAAATAAAAGTTATCCAAATTGGCAACGAAGAATTCAAACTCTCTCTCCTCACAGATGACATACTTGATATGGAAAACACAAAAGACTCCGCCCCCAAACTACCAGAACTCATACAGCAAATCAATAATGTGGCAGGATACAAGATCATGGTAGAGAAATCAGTGGCTTTCTTCTACATTATCAATGAAAATCCAGAAAGGGAAACTAGAGAATCAATTCCATTTACTACAGCACCCAAAACCTAAGATACCTGGGAATAAAGCAAACAAAGAGTTAAAGGATTTGTACTCGATGAACTAGAGAACACTAATGAAAAAATGCAAGAAAACGAATAACATGAAAAACCATTGCATTCTTATGGATAAAAATAATAAACTTTGTTAAAATGTCTATACTGCCTAGAGCAATCGATCCATTTAAGGCCATTCCAATCAAAATTCCACCGGTATCTTTCAAAGAGATGGAACAAACACACCCCTAAAATTTATGTGGAATCAGAAGCAGCACCGTATTGCTAAGAATTGCTGAAAAGAGAAACAAAACTGGGAGCACCACGTTGCCTGATTTCAAGGGATACTATGAAGCTGTGATCACCAGGAAAGCATGGGACTGGCATAAAAACAGACCCATAGACCAGTGGAACACAGTAGAGAGCTCAGATATGGACCATCAACTCTATGGCCAAATAATCTTCAAGAAAGCAAGAAAAAAATATACAGTGGAAAAAAGACAGTCTCTTCAATAACTGGTGCAGGAAAAACTGGGCAGCTCTATAAAGAGGTATGAAACTCGACCATCCTCTTACACCATACACAAAGATAAACTCATAATGGGTAAAAGACCTCAATGTGAGACAGGAATCCATCGGAATCCTAGCGGAGAAAATAGACAGTAATCTCTTCGATATCAGTCACAGCGACTTCTTTCAAGATATGTCTCCATAGGCAAAGAAAACAAAAGCGAAAATAAACTTCAGGGACTTCATCAAATTCACAAGCTTCTGTACTGCAGAGGAAACAGTCGAGAAAGCAAAGAGGCAACCCACAGAATGCAATAAGATATTTGCAAATGACAGGACAGACAAAAGTTTGATATCCAGGATCTAGGAATAACTCCGAAACTCAATACACAAAATGCAGATAATCATATCCAAACATGGGCAGAAGATATGAACAGGCACTTGTCCAATGAAGACATACAAATGGCTATCAGACACCTGAAAAAATGTTCATCATCAATAGGCATCAGGGAGATTCAAATGAAAACCACATTAAGATGTCACCTTGCACCAGTTAGGATGGCCTAAATTAGCAAGAAGGGAAATAACATGTGTTGGAGAGGATATGGAGAAAGGGTAAATCTCTTACACTGTTGGAGGGAATGCAAGTTGGTGCAGCCTCTTTGGAGAACAGTGGGGAGATTCCTAAAGAAATTAAAAATAGAACTTCCCTATAACCCTGCAATTGCACTTCTAGGTATTTACCCCAAATATAGAGATGGAATGAAAATAAGGGCCATCTGTAATCCAATGTGTGAACTTCTCCATGGCTTCTAGATGCCACCTCTCCATTGGTCCATCATCATAGACACTAACTCTAGTGTGAGCAAACATCTGACATCCACCCTTATTCCAGTGCTGGATGTCTTGAATAAACCGCTGCACATTGGAACTGCCTTCCACTTGGCATTGAATAGAACCGTAGCTTGTGTTTACAATTCCATCCTCATGTGACCGGTTCCCAGGCCCTCTTAATAGGGAATTCTGGAGTCTCAACGCAGCATTCTGCCTTCCCTATAGAAAGAAAGGCTTGGTGAGTCTGGCCAGAAATGCCTCATGAGGATCAATCTGCTTGGCCCTTGAGGGAGCCCTGATTTATAGGTTGCCTTGGCCACTAGTGCTGTGTCTGACACAGCCTGAGCCCCGACCTAGTGTCAGTCACCAGTGAGCGGGCCCATATCTAGCATTTGGGATTGCCATGGCCCAAGTATGTCATCTCTACCTATCCTTTGTATTCAGGCACCTTTCTCCAGAACTTTGCTGGAATCCCTGCCTTTAGGAGAACCTGAAGCACAATAGAGAGCTCCTCCTTCCCCATGGCAGGAGACATGGTTGTTGGGGTGGGTGTCCAACCCCCAATGTGGGAGTTACATGTCTAATGGGACCACGGCCACTCCTGAGGGCCGCCCTGTGCAAAAACAGGCATTGTGACCCTCAGCCTGAGCATGCTTTCAAACAAGCCCTCTCAGTTGCACCAACATGATTCCACATTGCAGGCCTGGTATGCCCTTAAGCACAAATCCTAAACCTTGGCTGGATATTCCAGGGACCCAAATCCAGATCTCATCTTAGGAATCGCTTTTTTGAGGCACCCCTATGATGGAAAACAGCACTCTTGCCTTCCCAAAAAAAGTCACCAAACTATGGAGAGCCACCAGGATCCTAAGTGAGGTAACGTCTCCCATGGACCCAAGAGACCACACCTGCATTCAGAGTCCATTCTGGACACACAATCCAGATAGAAAAGTCTGTGTTATCGCATTCCAGTCATCCTAATTACAGTTCCTGACGAGCTGCTCTCAGGTCTATGCACTGGGCCTGCGATCACCTTGCCACTAACCCTAACCTGCATTTGTGTTTGCAGACTTCTCTCCCAAAATCATGGCTCATATACCCTCCAGGATAGGGTCTCTGGCTCCACATCACAGGAGTGTGCCTGCCATTCCTAAGGAAACTGTGCCCGTCAAAGCTGCCCAAACCTTCCAGTTTAGGAGAAACATGAAAAGCCCCTGAGCCCACCCCAATATTGTCGGCAGCGCTGGATGCAAATGCCAGTCTGAAACACCCTGATCACCTTCATACTAGCAGACAGCCAAGTCAATGTTCCTGGGTCAGATGATTGAAACTGACATGCCCCCTAGGACCTCATTGGAACCCTAGATTAGGTTTTCAGACATCTGTCCTCAGGGTCCTGTTCTGGAATACCAACTTAGGATACAACATGTGGTCCCTGAGCCACACAACAGAATATCTCCAGTCCCCAGAAGGAAACCGTGCCCTTCGACCTATGCCAAACCCTCAGGGTTGGAGAATCCTGCACAGCACCTTAGACACCAGCACATACGCTAGTTTGTGTGTTGCTCCAAACCACAATGTTTCCATCTGCAGGACAGTCGAGTCCTGTTGAATGGCTCCAGGATGTCCCATACGGAACGACTCGAGATCAGGGTTCAAAAGATGGATTCCTGTAGAGTATACATCGCATTCACATTGGCTCTTTGAGCCAAGACATGTTTGAACTACTGGCTCTGGGTCAAGCTAACCAGGGGCCTAGTTGAAATGGACTCTCCTGAGAATGGGTCGTAATATGGGTTTGTGTCCATGGAGACCTTGGAATGGTGTTGTTGGCTCAGGGGTCTTGAAGAATTCGCCTAACCGAAGGGTTTGATACGGCTCCAATAAAAAAGCTCCCCATGTGGAGAAGAGAGAGGTTCTGTTTGGTGCCTCACAAAAGCCCCAGATGCTGGTCTTCAAAGCAATTCTCTAAGGAGAGACACCTGGAAACCAAAGGTAGGGTTCAGATTCGGGCCTAGGTGCCTGTCCGTTTCAATCTTCTCCTCTGGGGACACTGTCTGAGTTTTTAAGTGTAGATAGTTGCTCAGTTGGTGTCCGAGTGCCCCTCTTAGTCCAGGGCAGCCTACACTGTTGACATAGCCTCCGGGGCCTTGGAGGTTTCTCCTAATCTGTAGGGTTGTGGCCAATGGATTGGGCACAGTTTTCTTGGAGAGGACAGGCACAGTCTTTCGGTGTGTCTCCATAGGCCCTAGCCTGAAGTGTGTGTGGGTCCGGGCTGTGGTCACAGAAGTCTGAAAACACAAACTCGGCTTAGGTGTTGCGCCAAGGGTATGGCAAGCCTGACCCACAGACCATGAGGGGAGCTCCTCGGCTTATGAAAGAAGGGCAAATGGGAGGCAGTCGTGCAAGCTTTTGTCTCAGGATGTTGTGTCTCCCATAGCCATGGAGTATAGGCGTGCCCTCAGGGGGCACGAAGAGTCTCCCTCTCTGAGGAGTTGGGCCACCTCCCAAGATTTGGGGGTCATTTTGTGGGAAGATTGGAGTCCTGTTGTCAGGCTCAGGTATTCCTCCAGGAGAGGGACTCCAGATCACAGACCTGGGTACGAGCGACTGGAAAACTTGAACTCTGGTGAGGATTGGCAAGCCCCATATGCGGGCTCTTGGTCCAGGCCCTGAGAGGCCTTACTTCGACATGACACACTGATGGTCACAATGCAAGTTTGTGCCCATGGAGGCACTCAAGTTTGGGCTTGGCCTCAGGGGCCATGAAAGTTCCTCCTACCCTGAAGGTGTGACTCCATGCCAACAGCAAGCTTTTCAGCTATGGGGAAGGAGGAGTTTTGATTTGTGTTTCAGGTACCGACGTGTGCCAGGATTTGATATAATGTCTAGGTTTAGATGTCTGAAAACCCAGGTTGGGAAGAGATGACAGCGTAATGCCATGGCGTGTCTGATGTGCTGGGTTTGCGGCCAGCTGTCTCCCTGTCTTTTGGGACATCTGGCCTCAGGCCTTGTCAGACAGAGCATGAGTTCCCAGGCAGCCTATACAATTGGGTTGCAGTGGCGGCCCTACCAGGTTGATCCTCATTTGGGGTTTCTGGAGAGCCCCATAGAGCAACGTTTTTCTTCTGGTGGGCAGGCAAAGAGCTGTGTTGGGGTTCCTGAATTCCCAGTCAGGAGGGCTTGTTTGCCAAGAGTGTGAGGAGGGAAGTCTGAAAACACAAGCTAGCATTAGGTTTGGGGCTGAGGGCATGGAAGGCCCACTCAGTAGAGGCTGAATTGAGATCTCCTGCATCTGAGGTCAGGGTGAGTATCAGACGTTGCCTCAGGTTGGAGTTTGTGTCTATGATGGTTCTTTCCTGAAGGAGGTGGGGGCGTCATGAGGCCAGGGAGGTTTCCCTAAGCTGGGAGTTGTGAACTGCTCCAAACCTCAAGGTTTCCTTCTTCAGGACAGTCAAGTCCTATTGGATGGTTTCAGGATGCCCCATACAGAAAGACTCGAAGACAGGGATCTAAGCATGGATGCCTGGAAACACCACCTCACATTCCCACTGGCTGCTCGGGAAGGCAGGCTCAATCTGCGGGCTCTTGGGTGAGCTACCCGGGGGCTGAGTTAAAATGGACGCTCTTGAGGATGAGTCATAATGTGGTTTGGTGTCCATGGAGACCTTGGAATGTGGCGCTGGCTTAGGGAATTTGCAGGATTCTCCAACCGAAAGGGTTTGACAAAGTTCCAACCAGGAAGCTTCCCATGTGGAGACGAGAGATGTTCTGTTTGGTGCCTCAGGAAAGCCCCATATGCTGGTCTTCGAACCCAGGCCTCTGAGGAGTGACACCTGGAAACCAAAGCAAGAGTTCAGATTAGGGCCTATGGGGCCTGTCAGGTTCAATCTTCTGTCTCTGCAGATATCTGTCTGCGTGTCTGTGTGGACATAGTTGCTCAGCTTGTGTCAGAATGCCCCTGTTTGTCTAGGGTGGCTTACAGTAGTGGGATGTCCTCGGAGGCCTTGAGGTTTCTCCTATTCTGTGGGGTTGTGGGCAATGCAATGGGCAAAGTCTCCTAGGGGACAGCAGGTCAGTCCTTTGGTGTGGCTCCAGAGGCCCCAGCCTGGAGGCTGTGTGGGCCAGGGCTGTGGGGACAGACGTCCAAAAACACAAACTCAGCTGAGGTTTGGGGCCGAGGTTATGGCAGGAGTGATCTACACTCAGTGAGGGGAGCTCTTCGCGATTAGAAAGGAGGGTGAGTGAGAGGCAGTCGTTCAGGTTTATTTCTCTGGATGTTGTATTCACGATGATAGTTTAATGTAGGGGTGGCCTCATGGGCCGTGGAAGAGTTTCCCTCTCTGGTGATTTGCCCATCTGCCAAGAGTTTAGGGTCATTCTGTGGGAAGGGAGGAGTCCTGTTTTCTGCCTCATGTGTCCCCCCAATAGAGGGATTCTAGAGCAGAACACTGAGTACAGACAACTGGAATGCCCGCCCTCTGGTTCCGGGGGCCTATTGGCATGGCAAGACCCATATGTGGGCTCTTGGTACAGCCACTGAGAGGCTTTACTTAAATAGTGGACTCACGCTGAGCGTCACAATGCGTGTTTGTGTCCAAGGCGGCCCTCAATATTGGGCGGGGCTTCATTGAGCATGCAGGTTTCTTCTACATTGAAACTTGGACATGCCAACCTCAAGGATTCTTGCCATGGGGAAGGAGAAGTTCTGATTTCTGCATCACGTTCACCTCTGGGAAGTGACTGGAGATAAGGTCTAGGTTCTGAAGCCTGAAAACCGAGGTTGGGAAGAGATGACGACCTAAGGCCACGGAGGGTTCTATGTGATCGGTTTGGGGCCAGCTTTCCAGGTGTCATTCTGGAGGTCTGCTCTCAGGATGTGCCAGACAGGACATTTGTGCCCAGATAGGCTGTATAATTGGGGTACAGGTGACTGGTGTGCAGAAGATAATCATTTGGGGTTTCTCGGTAGCCCCATAGGGCAATATTTTTCTTCTGCAGGGCAAGCAGAGTGCTGCATTCTGGCTCTGGAATTGCCAAACTGGAGGGCTTTTGGGCCAGGAGTGTGAGGATGTAAGTCTGAGAACACAAGATTGGCTTGGGTTTCGGGGAGAGGAAATGGCAGGCACACTCTGTGGAGCTGAATTGAGATTTCGTGCATCTGAAGTCAGGGTGAGGTTCATACATTGGCTCAGGTTAAAGTTTCCATCCATGATGGTTCCTTCATGAAGGTGGGTCATCACGAAGCCATGGGGGTTTTCCCATGATGGGAGTAGTGAGATGCTCCGAACTGCAAGGATTTTCTGTGGGTCAATTGAAACTTATTGGATGGCTCCAGGACACCCCATATGGAGCGACTCCAGAGCAGGGTTATAAGGATGGATGTCTGGGCAGCCCACCTGGCATTCCAATTGTCTCCTAGCGACAGAACACGTTTGATCTGCTGGCTCTGGCGTAGCAACCGATGGGGCTGAGTTGAAATGGATTCTCCTGAGGATGGGTTCTAATGTGGGTTTGTGTCCATGGAAACCTTAGAATGGGGCGGTGGCACCGGGGCCCTGAAGGATTCTCCTAACTGGAGGTTTTGACACAGCTCCAACGAGCAAGTTTCCCATGGGGAGACAATATTTGTTCTCATTGGTGCTTCAGAAACCCCCCATATCCTGGTATTGGAAACCAGAACTCTGAGGAGAGATGCCTGGAAATTAAAGCAATGGATCTGATTAGGGCCTAGGGTCCTCTCTGGTTTAATCTTCTCTCGGATCATCTGTCTACAGGTCTGAGTGGAGGTAGTTCCTCAGCTGGTGTCAGATCGCCCCTGTTCGTCCCGGGCAGTCTACACTATTAGGATGGCCTCTCTGACTTCAGAGGTTTCTCCTAATTTGTAAGTTTGTGGCCAATGAAATGGGCAGAATTCCTTAGGAGAGAGAAGGCAAAGTCCTGAGGTGTGGCTCCAGGGGGCCAAGAGTGGAGGGTGTGTGGGACAGAGCTGCGGGGACAGAAGTCTGAAAACAGAAACTCGGCTTAGGTTCGGGGACGTAGGTATGGGAGGCCTGATCTACAGACCTTGAGGAGAACTCTTCAGGATATGAACAAAGGGTGAGTGTCAGACGCTTGCTCAGGCTTCTGTCTCTGGATTTTGTGTAACACATGGCCAGGTATGTCGGGGTGGCTTCATGGGCCATGGACGAGTTTCCATCTCTAGGGTTTTGACTGATCCCAAAATTTTGGGGTCATTCTGTGGAATGGGTGGAGTCTGCTCTGATTTTTTACCTCAGGTGTGCCACTAAAAGAGGGATTCCAGAGCACAGCCCTGGGTAGGGGCGACTGGATAATCTGAACTCTGGTAAAGATGGGGGCCTAGGGGCATGGCAAGCCCCATATGCGGGACCTTGGTCGAGCCACTGAGAGGTCTTACTTGAGGACAGAGCTCACACTGAGGGTCGCAATGCAATATTGTGCCCAACACAGCCCTCAAGCATCGGCGGGGATTCATGGGACATGCTGGTTTTTCCTACACTGAACTTTGGACAACATGCCAACCACTAGGTTTCCTGCCAGGGGTAAGGAGGAGTTCTGATTTCTGCATCAAACGTACCCCTGGGCAGTGATTGGAGATAAGGTCTAGGTTCTGAAGCCTTAAAACTGAGGTAGGAAAGAGATGATGACCTAAGGCCATGGTGGGTCTGATGTGCTCAGTGTGCGGTCAGCTGTCTGGGTGATGGTCAGGAGGTCTGGGTTCAGGTTGTGTCAGACAGTGCATTAGTGACCAGGTTAGACTTTATAATTTGGGTACAGTCAAGTGCCGTGTAGGTTTACCTCATTTAAGGTGCCTGGGCAGCTCATTAGGCAATATTTTTTTCTAGAGGGCAGGCAGAGTGCTGCATTGTGGGTCCGGAATTGCCAAACTTGAGGGCTTCGGGGCCAGGAGTGTGAGGACAGAAGTCTGAGAACACAAGCTAGACTTGGGTTTCAGGGCGAGGGCACGGCAGGTACCCCCTGCAGATCTGAACCAATATCTCATGCATCTGAAGTCAGGGCAAGGATCAGACGTTGGCTCAGGATGGAATTTCTGTGCATGACGGCCCCTTCATGAAGAGAGCAGAATCTCGAGGCCATGGAGGTTTTCCCACGTTGGGAGTTGTGGGATGCCCCTTCAAGGATTCCTTCTGCGGGACAATTGAAACCTGTTGGACAGCTCCAGGACATCCCATATGGAATGACTCCAGAGCACCATTCGAGGATGCATGCCT
Organism: Mustela lutreola; assembly: GCF_030435805.1. Lineage (NCBI taxonomy): Eukaryota > Metazoa > Chordata > Mammalia > Carnivora > Mustelidae > Mustela > Mustela lutreola. The sequence continues at coordinate 172,107,120 of NC_081294.1, forward strand.
GGGAAGCCCGCCTCGCATTCCAAGTGTCTCCTAGCAACAAGACAGTTTAGATCTGATGGCTCTGCAGGAGCAACCGGGGTGGCTGAGTTGAAATGGACTTTCCTGAGGATGGGTCCTAATGTGTGTTACTGTCCATGAGGGCCTTGGAATGGGGTGGTGGCACCAGATCCCTGAAGTATTCTCCTCAGCTTTTGACATAGCTCCCATGCACAAGTTTCCTTGTGGAGTCGATATTTGTTCTGATGGGTGCCTCAGGAAAACCCCTATGCTGGTAATGGAATCCAGGCTTTTGAGGAGACATGACTGTAAACCAAAGCAAGGGATCCGACTATGGCCTAGGGTCCTGTCTGGTTCAATCTTCTTCTCTGGGGACATCCATCTATGGTATGAGTGGAGGTAGATGACCAGCAGGTGTCAGACCACCCTTGTTTGTACCGGGCGACCTACACTATTGGGATGGACTCAGGGATTTTGGAGGGTTCTCCTAATTTGTACGGTTTTGGGAAATGGAATGGGCAGAATTCCCATGGATTAGGTAGGCACAGTCCTAATGTGAGTCTCCAGGGGCCCCAGCCTGGAGGGTGTATGGCCCAGGACGTTGAGGACAGAAGTCTGAAAACACAAACTCAGCTTAGGTTTGGGGACGTAGGTATGGCAGGCCCGATCTACAAACCATGAGAAGAACTTTTCAGGATATGAAGAAAGAGCGAGTCTGAGGTGCTTCCTCAGGCTTTTGTCTCTGTATTTTGTATCAGCGATGGCCGTGGAAGGTCGGGGAGGCCACATGGGCCATGGACGAATCTTCCTCTCTGTGGATTTGGCCCGATCCTAATTGTTTTTCATCAATCTGTGGGATGGGAGGACTCCTTTCAGGTTTGTTACCTCAGGTGTCCCACCAAAAGAGGAATTCCAAAGCAGAGCCCTGTGGAACAGTGCAGGGACAACCCGAACTATGGTTAAAAATTGGGGCCTAGGGGCATGGCAAGCCCAATATGCTGTCTCTTCATCCAGCCACTGAGAGGCCTTACCTGAGGACTGGGCTCGGGCTGAGGGTCACAATGTGTGTTTGTGACCAATGTGGCCCGCAAGCATGGGCGGGGCCTCATGGACCACACTCGTTTCAAGTACACTGAAAGTTGGACAACATGCCAAACAGAAGGTTTCTTGCCATGGGGAAGGAGTTCTGATTTCTGCTTTACTTTCAAACCTGGGCAGTGATTGGAGATAAGGTCTAGGTTCTGAAGCCTCAAAACTGAAGTAGGGAAGAGATGATGACCTAAGGCCATGGCAGGTCTGATGTGCTCAGTGTGCAGTCAGCTGTCTGGGTGTTGGTCAGGAGGTCCTGGCTCAGGTTGTGTCAGACAGTGCATTAGTGCCCAGGTTAGACTATATAATTTGGGTACAGTCGAGTGCCGTGTAGGTTTATCCTCATTTAAGGTGCCTGGGCAGCTCATTAGGCAATATTTTTTTCTAGAGGGCAGGCAGAGTGCTGCATTGTGGGTCCCAAATTGCCAAACATGAGGGCTTCGGGGCCAGGAGTGTGAGGACGGAAGTCTGAGAACACAAGCTAGACTTGGGTTTCAGGGCGAGGGCACGGCAGGTACCCCCTGCAGATCTGAACCAATATCTCATGTATCTGAAGTCAGGGCGAGGATCAGACGTTGGCTCAGGTTGGAGTTTCTGTGCATGACGGCCCCTTCATGAAGGGAGCAGAATCTCGAGGCCATGGAGGTTTTCCCACCTTGGGAATTGTGGGATGCCCCCTTCAAGGATTCCTTCTGGGGGACAATTGAGACCTGTTGGACAGCTCCAGGACATCCCATATGGAATGACTCCAGAGCACTGTTTAAGGCTGGATGGCTGGGAAGCCCGCCTCACATTCCAATTGTCTCCTAGCAAAAAGTCAGTTAGACCTGATTGCTCTGTGGGAGCAACCGGGGTGGCTGTGTTGAAATGGACTTCCCTAAAGATGGTTCTTAATATATGTCTGTGTCCATGAGGGCCTTGGAATGGTGCGGTCGCACCAGGACCCTGAATATTCTCCCTAGATTTTGACATAGCTCCCATGCACAAGTTTCCTTGTGGCACGAGATTTGTTCTAATGGGTGCCTCAGGAAACCCCTATGCTGGTATTGCAATCCAGGCTTTTGAGGAGACATGCCTGTAAACCAAAGCAATGGATCCGATATGGCCTAGGGTCCTGTCTGGTTCAATCTTCTTCATGGGGACATCCATCTATGGTATGAGTGGAGGGAGATGCCCAGCTGGTGTCAGACCGCCCTTGTTTTTCCCGGGCGACCTACAGTTTTGGGATGGCCTCAGGGAATTTGGACGGTTCTCCTAATTTGTACGGTTTTTGACAATGGAATGGGCAGAATTCCCATGGATTGGATAGGCACAGTCCTAATGTGAGTCTCTAGGGGCCCCAGCCTGGAGGGTGTGTGGCCCAGGACATTGAGGACAGAAATCTGAAAACACAAACTCAGCTTAGGTTTGGGGACGAAGGTATGGCAGGACTGATCTACAAACCATGAGAAGAACTCTACAGGATATGGAGAAAGTGCGAGTCTGAGGCGCTTGCTCAGGGTTTTGACTCTGGATTTTGTATCAGCGATGGCCGTGGAATGTCGGGGAGGCCTCATGAGCCATGGACGAATCTTCCTCTCTGTGGATTTTGCCCGATCCCAATTGTTTTTCGTCAATCTTTGGGATGGGAGGACTCCTTTCAGGTTTGTTACCTCAGGTGTCCCAGCAAAATAGGAATTCCAAAGCAGAGCCCTGGGGAAGAGTGAAGGGACAACCCGAACTATGGTAAAAAATTGGGGCTTAAGGGCATGGCTATCCCAATATGCTGTCTCTTCATCCAGCCACTGAGAGGCCTTCCTTGAGGACAGGGCTCAGGCTGAGGGTCACAATGTGTGTTTGTGACCAATGTGGCCCACGAGCATTGGCGGGGCCTCATGGGCCACACTAGTTTCAACTACACTGAACGTTGGACAAAATGCCAACCACAAGGTTTCTTGCCATGTGGAAGCAGTTCTGATTTCTACTTCACTTTCAAACCTGGGTTGTGACTGGAGATAAGGTCTAAGTTCTGAAGCCTGAAAACCAAGGTTGGGAAGAGATGACGACCTTAGGCCATGGCGGCTCCGATGTGCACACTGTGCGGCCAGCTGTCTGCATGGGGCCAGGATGTCCAGGCTCAGGCTGTGTCAGAAAGGGCATTAGTGCCCAGGTCAGCCTATATATTTGGGGTACAGCTAAGTGGCGTGCTGGTTGATCCTCATTTGGGGTTTCTGGGTAACCCCACAGGGGAATATTTTTCTTCTGGAGGGCAGGCAGAGTGCTGCATTGTAGTTATGGATTGCCAAACTGGAGGGCATGTGGGCCAGTAGTCTGAGGACGGAAGTCTGCGAACACAAGCTAGGCTTAGGTTTCTGGGTGAGGACATGGCAGGCACAATCTACAGACCTGAAGTGAGACCTCATGCATCTGAAGTCAGGGCGAGGATCAGACGATCGCTAAGGTTGGAGTTTCTTTCCCTGATGGCCCCTACTTGAAGGGGCGGGATCATGAGGCCAGGGGGTTTTCCCACGATGGGAATTGTGAGAAGCTCTAAACTGCAAAGATTCTTCTTCAGGACAATTGAGACTTGTTGGTTGGCTCCAGCCCAATGATTCCGAGCAGCGTTCTAAGGATGGATGGCTGGGTAGCCCACCTCGCATTCCAATTGTCTCATAGCAACAAGACAGGTTAGATCTGCTGGATATGGAGGTGCAACCGAGGAGGCTGAGATGAAATGGACTCTCCTGTGGTTGGGTCCTAATGTGTTTTTGTGTCTATGGAGAACATGGAATGAAGCGGTGGCACTGGGGATTCTGAAGGGTTCTCCTAACCAGAGGCTTTGACACAGCTCCAACGTGCAATTTTCCCATGTGTAGAAGAGATTTTTTCTGATGGGTGAGTCAAGAAACAGCCATATGCTGGTATTGAAATCCAGGCCTCTGAGGAGAGATGCCTGGAAACCAACGCAAACGATCTGATTAATGCCTAGGTGCCTGTTCGATCCTTTTTCCCTCTGGGGACATCAGACTACGGGTCTGAGTGCAGGTAGGTGCTCAGATGGGCTCAGATTGCCCCTGCTTGTCCTTGGAAGCCACCACTATAGGGATGGCCTCAGAGCTTTTGGAGGTTTATCCTATTAGTATGGTTGTGGCCATTGGAATGTGCACACAGAGTTCCCTTGGAGAGGGCAAGTACAGTCCTCAGGTTTGACTCCAGAGGCCTGAGCCTGTAGGGTGTGTAGGCCAGGGCTGTTTGAACAGTTGTCTGACAACACAAACTCGGCTTATGTTTCGGGTCATAGGTATGGATGGACTGATCTACAGACCATACGGAGAAATCTTCGGGATATGAAAAAAGGGCGAGTGTGAGGTTCTGGCTCAAGTTTTTGTCTCTGGATATCGTGTCATTCCTGGTCCTGAAATTTCCGGGTGACGTCATGGGAAATGGATGAGTCTTACTCTCTGGGGGTTTGGCCCCGTCCAAAGAGTTTGGGGTCATTCTGTGGGATGGAAGAAGTCCGTTTTTTTGTTGTTGTCATTTTGTTTTTTAACCTCAGGTGTCCCATCAAATGAGGGATTCGAGAGTAGAGCCCTGGGGAGGGGCAACTGGACAACCAGAAATCAGGTTAAAAATTGGGGCCTAGGGACATGTCAAGCCCTTTATGACATCTAATGGTCCAGCCACTAGGAGGACTTACTAGAGGACAGGACTCACCCTGAGGGTCAAAATGCGTGTTTATGCCCTCGTCGCACTCAAGAATGGGCGGGACCTCAGGGTGAATGCTGGTTTCTCCTACACTGAACATTGGATAACATGCCAACGACAAGGTTTCTGGCCATGGGTAAGGAGGAGTTCTGATTTCTGCATCACACGCACCCCTGGGCAGTGATTGGAGATAAGGTCTAGGTTCTGAAGCCTCAAAACTGAGGTACGGAAGAGATGATGACCCAAGGCCATGGCGGGTCTGATGTGCTCAATGTGCGGTCAGCTGTCTGGGTGTTCGTCAGGAGGTCCTGGCTCAGGTTGTGTCAGACAGTGCATTAGTGCCCAGGTTAGACTATATAATTTGGGTACAGTCGAGTGCCGTGTAGGTTTATCCTCATTTAAGGTGCCTGGGCAGCTCATTAGGCAATATTTTTTTCTAGAGGGCAGGCAGAGTGCTGCATTGTGGGTCCCGAATTGCCAAACATGAGGGCTTCGGGGCCAGGAGTGTGAGGACGGAAGTCTGAGAACACAAGCTAGACTTGGGTTTCAGGGCGAGGGCACGGCAGGTACCCCCTGCAGATCTGAACCAATATCTCATGCATCTGAAGTCAGGGCGAGGATCAGACGTTGGCTCAGGTTGGAGTTTCTTGCATGACGGCCCCTTCATGAAGGGAGCAGAATCTCGAGGCCATGGAGGTTTTCCCACCTTGGGAGTTGTGGGATGCTCCCTTCAAGGATTCCTTCTGGGGGACAATTGAGACCTGTTGGACAGCTCCAGGATATCCCATATGGAATGACTCCAGAGCCCCGTTGGAGGTTGGATGCCTGGGAAGCCCGCCTCATATTCCAATTGTCTCCTAGCAAGAAGACATTTTAGATCTGATGGCTCTGCGGGAGCAACCGGAGTGTCTGAGTTGTAATGGACTTTCCTGAGGATGGATCTTAATGTGTGTTTGTGTCCATGAGTGCCTTGAAATGGTGCGGTGGCACCGAGACCTGAAGTATTCTCCTCAGCTTTTAACCTAGCTCCCACGCACAAGTTTCCTTGTGGAGACGAGATTTGTTCTGATGGGTGCCTCAGGAAAACCCCTATGCTGGTATGGAATCCAGGCTTTTGTGGAGACATGCCTGTAAACCAAAGCAATGGATCCGATCATGGCCTAGGGTCATGTCTGGTTCAATCTTCTTCATGGGGACATCCATCTATGGTATGAGTGGAGGTAGATGCTCCGGTGGTGTCAGACCGTCCTTGTTTGTCCCGGGCGACCTACCCTATTGGGATGGCCACAGGGTCTTTGGAGGGTTCTCCTAATTTGTACAATTTTGGACAATGGAATGGGCTGAATTCCCATGGATTGGGTAGTCACAGTCCTAATGTGTGGCTCCAGGGGCCCCAGCCTGGAGGGTGTGTGGCCCAGGACTTTGAGGACAGAAGTCTGAAAACACAAACCTAGCTTAGGTTTGGGGACTTATGAATGGCAGACCCGATCTACAAACCATGAGAAGAACTCTTCAGGATAAGAAGAGTAGCGAGTCTGAGGCGCTTGCTCAGGCTTTTGTCTCTGGATTTTGTATCAACGCTGGCCGTGGAATGTCGGGGAGGCCTCATGGGCATGGACGAATCTTCCTCTCTGAGGATTTTGCCCGATCCCAATTTTTTCTCATCAACCTGTGGGATGGGAGGACTCCTTTCAGGTTTGTTACCTCAGGTGTCCCACCAAAAGAGGAATTCCAAAGCAGTGCCCTGGGGAAGAGTGAAGGGACAACCCGAACTATGGTTAAAAATTGGGGCCTAGGGGCATGGCAAGCCCAATGTGATGTCTTTTCATCCAGCCTCTGAGAGGCCTTACCTGAGGACTGGGCTCAGGCTGAGGGTCACAATGTGTGTTTGTGACCAATGTGGCCCAATAGCCTGGGCAGGACCTCATGGGCCACACTGGTTTCACTAAACTGAACGTTGGACAACATGCCAACCACACGGTTTCTTGCCATGGGGAAGCAGTTCTGATTTCTGCTTCACTTTCAAACCAGGGCAGTGATTGGAGATAAGGTCTAGGTTCTGAAGCCTGAAAACCGAGGTTGGGATGTAATGACGACCTAAGGCCATGGCGTGTCCGATGTGCTCAGTGTGCGGCCAGCTGTCTGGGTGGTGCCAGGAGGTCAGGCTCAGGCTGTTTCAGAAAGGGAATTAGTGCCCAGGTCAGCCTATATATTTGGGGAACAGCCAAGTGGCGTGCAGGTTGATCCTCATTTGGGGTTTCTGGTTAGCACCAGAGGGCAGTGCTTTTCTTCTTGAGCGCAGGCAGAGTGCTGCATTTTAGTTCTGGATTGCCAAACTGGAGGACATGTGGCCAGTAGTCTGAAGACGGAAGTCTGAGAACACAAGCTAGCCTTATGTTTCTGGGTGAGGACATGGCAGGCACAATCTACAGACCTGAATCGAGATCTCGTGCATCTGAAGTCAGGGCGAGGATCAGAGGATGGCTCAGGTTGGAGTTACTGTCCCTGATGGCCTCTTCATGAAGTGGGGGGATGACGAGGCCATGGGGGTTTTCCCACGATGGGAGTTCTGAGAAGCTCCCAACTGCAAAGATTCTTCTGCAGGACAATTGAGACCTGTTGGTTGGCTCCAGGAAAACGATTCCGAGCAGGTTGCTAATGTTGGATCGCTGGGTAGCCCACCTCGCATTCCAATTGTCTCCTAGCAACAAGACAGGTTAAACCCGCTGGATCTGGTAGAGCAACCGAGGAGGCTGAGTTGAAATGGACTCTCCTGTGGATGGAGCCTAATGTGTTTTTGTGTCTATGGAGACCTTGGTATGAAGGGGTGTCACTGGGGCCCTGAAGGGTTCTCCTGAACAGAGGCTTTGACTCAGCTCCAACGTGCAATTTTCCCATGTGTATATGAGATTAGTTCTGATGGGTGAGTTAAGAAACAGCCCATATGCTGGTATTGAAATCCAGGCCTCTGAGGAGAGATGCCTGGAAACCAAAGCAATGGATCAGATTAGTGCCTAGGGGCCTGTTCGTTCCATTTTACCTCTGGGGACATCTGTCTATGGGTCTGAGTGCAGGTAGGTGCTCAGATGGGCTCAGATTGCCCCTGTTTGTCCTGGGAAGCCACCACTATTGGGATGGCCTCAGGGACTTTGGAGGTTTATCCTATTAGTAGGGTTGTGGCTATTGGAATGGGCACACAGAGTTCCCTTGGAGAGGGCAAGTACAGTCCTCAGGTTTGGCTCCAGGAGTCTGAGCCTGTAGGGTGTGTAGGCCAGGGCTGTTTGAACAGTTATCTGACAACACAAACTCAGCTTATGTTTCGGGTCATAGGTATGGCTGGACTGATATACAGACCATGAGGAGAACTCTTTGGGATATGATAAAAGGGCGAGCGTGAGGCTCTTGCTCAAGTTTTTGTCTCTGGATATCATGTCACTAATGGTTGTAAAATTTCCAGGTGACTTCATGGAAAATGGACGAGTCTTACTCTCTGGGGGTTTGGCCCCGTCCAAAGAGTTTGGGGTCATTCTGTGGGATGGAAGAAGTCCGTTTTTTTGTTGTTGTTGTTTTGTTTTTTAACCTTAGATGTCCCACCCAATGAGGGATTCCTGTGTAGAGCCCTGGAGAGGCGCGACTGCACAACCAGAAATCAGGTTAAAAATTGGGGCCTAGGCACATGTCAAGCCCATTATGACATATAATGGTCCAGCCACTAGAGGACTTACTACAGGACAGGACTCACGCTGAGGGTCAGAATGCGTGTTTATGCCCTCGTCGCACTCAAGAATGGGCGGGGTCTCAGGGTGAATGCTGGTTCCTCCTACACTGAACGTTGGACAACATGCCAACCACAAGTTTTCTTGCCATGGGTAAGGACGAGTTCTGATTTTTGCATCACACTCACCCCTGGGCATTGATTGGAGATAAGGTCTAGGTTTTAAAGCCTGAAAACTGAGGTAGGGAAGAGATGATGACCTAAGGCCATTGCGGGTCTGATGTGATCAGTGTGTGGTCTGCTGTCCTGGTGTTGGTCAGGAGGTCCGGGCTCACTCTGTATCATACAGTGTATTAGTGGCCAGGTTTGACTATCTAATTTGGGTATAGTCGAGTGCCGTCTAGGTCTATCCTCATTTCGGGTCTGTGAGAAACTCCATAGGGCAACATTTTTCTTCTGGAGGGCAGGCAGAATGCTGCATTTTGTGTCCGGAATTGCCAAATGTGAGGGCTTGGGGCCAGGAGTGTGAGGACGGAAGCCTGTGAACACAAGCTAGACATAGGTTTCAGGGCGAGAGTAAGGAAGGTACACTGTGCAGAGCTGAATCAAGATCTTGTGCATCTGAATTCAGGGCGAAGATCAGATGTTGGCTTAGGTTAGAGTTCCTGTCCATGATTTCCCCTTCACAAATGGGTGGGGGGCATCACAAAGCCATCTAGATTTTCCCAGATTGGGAGTTGTGAGATGCTCCAAAACTCAAGGATTCCTTCTGCTGGACATTTGAGACCTGTTGGATGGCTCCAGGACATCCCATATGGAACGACGCCACAGCAGAGCTCTAAGGATGGATGGTTGGGCAGCCCGCCTCGCATTCCATTTGTCTCCTAGTGACAAGACAGGTTCAATCTGCTCGCTCTGGGGGAGCAACCAAGGGAGCTGAGTTGAAATGGAATTTCCTGCGGATGGGTTCTAATGTGGATTTCTGTCCATGGAGACCTTGTAAAGGGGCAGTGGCACATAGGCCCTGAAGGATTCTCCTAACTGGAGGTTTTGAGACATCTTCAAAGGATAATATTCCCATGTGGAGTCGAGATTTGTTCTGATTGGTGCCTCATGAAATCCCCATACGCTAATATTGGAAACCAGGCCTCTGAGGAGTGATACCTGTAAACTAAAGCAATGAATCTGATTAAGGCCTAGGGGCCTGTCTGATTCAATCTTCTTCTCTGGGGACATCCATATATGCTGAGTAGAGGTAGATGCTCAGCTGGTTTCAGATGACCCTTGTTTGTCCTGGGCGGCCTACATTATTGGGATGTCCTTGGGGACTCTGGAGGTTTTCCTAATTTGTACGATTGTGGACAATGGAATGGGCAGAATTCCCGTGGTATAGACAGGCACAGTCCTGATGTGTGCCTCCAGGGGCCCCAGCCTGAAGGGTCTGTGGGCCAGGAATGTGGGGACAGAAGCCTGAAAACACAAACTCGGCTTAGGTTTGGGACGTAGGTATGGCAGGCCCGATCTACAGACCGTGAGGAGAACTCTTCGGGATACGATGAAAGAGCGAGTGTGAGGTGCTTGCTCAGGCTTTTGTCTCTGGATTTGGTGTCAACGATGGCTGTGGAATGTCGGGGAGGCCTCATGGGCCATTGACGAGACTTCCTCTCTGTTAATTTGGCCCAATCCCAATTGTTTTGGGTCAATCTGAAGGATGGGAGGAGTTCTTTCAGTTTTGTTACCTCAGGTGTACCACCAAAAGAGGGATTCCAAAGCAGAGCTCTGGGGAGGGATGAATGGACAACCCGAACAATCCAATTGGGGTGAGGTCGAGAACTGAGCAGGTTGATCCTCATTTGGGGTTTCTGGAGAGCCCCATAGGGCAATGTTTTTCTTCTAGAGGGCCAGCAGAGGGCTGAATTGTGGTTCCAGAATTCCAAGTCTTGAGGGCATGTTTGCCAGGAGTGTGAGGAAGGAAGTCTGAAAACACAAGCTAGCACGAGGTTTGGGGCCAAGAGCATGGCAGGCCCACTCTGCAGAGGCTGAATCGAGATCTCCTGTATCTGAGGTCAGGGCGAGTATCAGATGTTGCCTCAAGCTGGAGTTTATGTCCATGACGGCCCCTTCCTGAAAGGGGTGGGGGCATCATGAGGCCAGGTACGTTTCCCTATGCTGGGAGTTGTGAGCTGCTCCAAACTTCAAAGTTTCCTTCTTCAGGACAGTCGAGTACTATTGGATGGTTCCAGGATGCCCCATACAGAAAGACTCGAGAGCAGGGGCCTAAGCATGGATGCCGAGAAACGCCAACTCACCTTCCCATTACCTGGTCGAGACAAGGCATGCTCAATCTGCGGGCTCTTGGGTGAGCTAACCAGAAGGCTGAGTTTAAATGGACCCTCCAGAGGATGAGTCATAATGTGGGTTGGTTGCCATGGAGACCATGGAATGTGGCAGTAGCTAAGGGACTCTGCAGGATTCTCCAACCCGAAGGGTTTGACACAGCTCCAACAAGGAAGCTTCCCATGTGGAGATGAGAGGTGTTCTGTCTGGTGCCTCAGGAAAGCCCCATATGCTGGTCTTCGAACACAGGGCCTCTGAGGAATGATACCTGGACACCAAAGCAAGAGTTCATAATAGGGCCTAGGGGCCTGTCTGGTTCAATCTTCTGTCTCTGCGGATATCTGTCTGTGTGTCTGCGTGGAGGTAGTTGCTCAGATTGTGTCAGAATCCCCCTGTTTGTCCAGTGCAGCTTGCGGTAGTGGGATGTCCTTGGGGACCTTGAGGTTTCTACTATTTTGTAGAGTTGTGGCCAATGGAACGGGCAGTTTCTAAGGAGAGAGCAGGCACAGTTCTGTGGTGTGGCTCCAGAGACCCCAGCCTGGAGGCTGTATGGGCCACGACTGTGCAGACAGACATCCAAAAACCCAAACTCAGCTCAGGTTTGGGGCCGAGGTTATGGCAGGCCTGATCTACAGTCCGTGAGGGGAGCTCCTCTGGATATGAAAGAAAGGTGAGAGGGAGGCAGTCGCTCAGGCTTTTGTCTCTGGATGTTTTGTCCACAATGGCCGTTTAATGTAGGAGTTGCCTCATGGGTCGTTGAAGTCTCCCTCTCTAGTAGTTTGTCCAGCCCCCAAGAGTTTGGGGTCATTCTGTGGGAAGGGAAGAGTCCTGTTTTCTGCTTCATGTGTCCCCCCAGTAGAGGGATTCCAGAGCATAGCAGTGGGTACTGACAACTGGAATACTCACCCTCTGGTTAAGCCTGGGGGCCTATGGATATGACAAGCCCCATATGCGTGATCTTGGTCCAGCCACTGAGAAGCGTTACTTTAATACGGGACTCACGCTGCAGGTCACAATGCGTGTCTGTGCCCTAGGCGGCACTCAAGCACTGGCGTGGCCTTTCGGACAATGTAGGTTTTCCTACATTGAACGTTGGACAACATGACAACCACAAGGTTTCTGGCCATGGGGAAGGAGGAATTCTAATTTCTGCATCATGTTCACCCCTGGGCAGTGATTGGAGATAAGGTCTAGGTTCTGAAGCCTGAAAACCGAGGTTGGGAAGAGATGACGACCTATGGCCATGGCGGGTCCTATGGGTCCAGATTGGGGCCAGCTGTCTGGGTGTCGTTTGGGATGTCTGGTCTCAGGCTGTGCCAGACAGGGCATTAGTATACAGGGTAGGCTGTATAATTGCTTTACAGTCGAGTGGCATGCATTAGATAATCATTTCGGGTTTCTTATTAGCAGCATAGGGCAAAGTTTTTCTTCTGGAGGGCAGGCAGAGTGCTGCTTTGTGGCTTTGGAATTCCCAAACTGGACGTCTTGTGGGCCAGGAGAGTGAGGATGGAAGTCTGAGAACACGAGCTGGCTTAGGTTTTGGAGCAAGGACATGGCAGGCACACTCTGCAGAGCTGAATTGAGATCTCATGCGTCTGAAGTCAGGTCGAGGATCAGACTTTGGCTCAGGAGTTTCTGTCCATGTTGGCCCCTTCATGAAGGGGGGGGGCACTATGAGACCATGGGGGTTTTCCTACAATTGGAGTTGTGAGATGCTCCAAACCGCAAGGATTCCTTCTGTGGGACAATTAAGATTTGTTGGATGGCTCCAGGACGTCTCATAAGGTATTTTTCCAGAACAGGGTTCTAAGTATGGATGCCTGTGCAGCCAGCCTCAGATTCCAATTGTCTCCTAGCAACAAGAAACGTTTGATCTGCTGGCTTGGGGTAGCAACCGAGGGGGCTGAGTTGAAATGGACTTTCCTGAGGATGGGTCTTAATGTTGGTTTGAGTCCATGGAGACCTTGGTATGGGGCAGTGGCACCAGGTCCCTGAAGGATTCTCCTAACCAGAGGTTTTGACAAAGCTCCAATGAGCAAGTTTTCCATGGGGAGATGAGATTTGTTCTTATTGGTGCCTCAGGAAACCACCATATGCTGGTATTGGAAACCAGGCCTCTGAGGAGAGATGCCTGGAAACCAAAGCAATGGATCTGATTAGGGCATAGGGGCCTGTTGGGTTCAATATTCTTCTCTGGGGACATCTGTTGTCTGAGTGGAGGTAGTTGCTCAGATGGATTGAGATCACCCCTGATTGTCCTGGGCGGTCTACACTATTGGGATGGCCTCAGTGATTTTGGAGGTTTTTCCTAATTTCCAAGGTTGTGGCCAATGGAATGGGAAGAATTCCCTTGAAAGGGAAGCACAGTCCTGAGGTGTGGCTCCAGGGACCCAAGTGTGGAGCGTGTGTGGTCCAGGGCTATTTGGACAGAAGTCTGAAAACACAAACTCCACTTAGGTTTGCGGATGTAGGTATGGCCAGCCCGATCTATAGACCTTGAGGAGAACTCTTCGGGATATGAACAAAGGGCAAATGTGAGGTGCTTGCTCATGCTTTTTTTTTTTTTTTTTCTGGATATGTGTCACCGATTGCCATGGAATGTCGGGGTGTCCTCATGGGCTATCGATGAGGCTCCCATTCTGGAGATTTGACCCGATCCCAAGAGTTTGGGGTCATTCTGTGGGAAGGGAGGAGGCCTTTCTGTTTTTTTTTTTTTTTTTTTTTTTTTTTTTTTTTTTAACCTCAGGTGGACCACCAAAAGAGGGATTCCAGAGCAGAGTCCTGGGGAGGGGCGACTGGACAACCAGATCTCTGGTTAACATTGGGACCTAAGAACATGGCAAGCCCCATATGTGGGCTCTTGGTCCAGACACTGAGAGGCCTTCCTTGAGGATAGGGCTCACACTGAGTTTCACAATGTGTTTTTGTGCCCAAGGAGCCCCTCAAGTCAGGGCGTGGCCTAATGTACCTTGTTGATTTCTCCTACTCTGAACGTTTCACAATATGGCAACCACAAGTTTTATGGCCATGGGGAAGAAGGAGTTCTGATTTCTGCAACACTTTCACTCCTGGACTGTGATTGGATTTAAGGTCTAGGTTCTGAAGCCTGAAAACTGAGGTTGGGAAGAGATGAAGACCTAAGGCCATGGTGTGTCTGATGTGCTCAGTGTTCGGTCAGCTGTTGAGTGTGGGTTGGGAGGTGCAGGCTCAGGCTGTGGCAGACAGGGAATTAGTGCCCAGGCTAGACTGTATCATTGGGGTGCAGTCGAGTTTCGTGGTACTCATTTGTGGTTACTGGGTAGCCCCAGAGGGCAACGTTTTTCTTCTGGAGGGAAGACACAGTGCCACATAGTGGCTCCAGAATTCCCAAACTGGAAGGCTTGTGGGCCAGGAGTGTGAGGACAAAATTCTGAGAACATAAGCCAGACTTATATTTTGGGGTGAGGGGACGGCAGGCACCATCTGCAGAGATGATTTGAGATCCCGTGTACCTGAAGACAGAGCTAGGATCAGACGTTGTCTCAGGTTGGAGTTTCTGTCCATGACGGCCCCTTCATGAAGGGGAGGGTGTCACGAGGCCATGGAGGTTTTCCAACGATGGGAATAGTGAGATGCTCAAAACCGCAATGATTCCTTCTGTGGGACAGTCGAGACCTGTTGGATTGCTCCAGCGCATCCCATAAGGAAGTTATCCAGAGCAGGGTTCTAAGGATGGATGCCTGGGCAGCCTGCCTCCCATTCCAGGTGTCTCATAGTGCCAAGGGAAGTTCGATCTGCTGGATCTAGGGGAGCAACCGAGGGGGGTATGTTTAAATGGGTGAGTTGAGGATGGGTCATAATGTGCATTTGTGTACATGGAGACCTTGGAATGGGGTGCTTGATCCGGGGCCTTGAGGGATGTTCATAACCGGAGGTTTTGATGGAACTCTAAGGAGTACGTTTCCTATGTGGAGAAAAGAATTGTTTTGATGAGTGCCTAAGGAATCTCCCATATGCTGGTATTGGAAACCAGGCCTCTGAGGAGAGATGCCTGAAACAAAAGCAATGGATATGATTAGGGCCTAGGTGCCTGTCCGGTTCAATCTTCTTTCCTGGGGATACGTGTCTACGGATCTGAGGGGAGGTAGTTGCTCAGCTTGTGTCAGATAGCCCCTGTTTGTCCTGGGCAGCCTATAATATTGGGATGGCCTCAGGACTTAGGAGTTTCTCCTAATCTATAGGGCGGTGGCCAATGGAATGGGCAGAAATCCCCTGGAGAGGGTAGGCACAGCCCTGAGTTTGGCTCTAGGGGCCCAGCCTTGAGGGTGTGTGGGCCAGGCCTGTGGGGACAAAAGTCTGAAAACACAAACTCCGCTTAGGATTTGGGACATAGGTATGGCACGCCCAATCTACAGACCGTGATAACACTTCAGGATATGAAAAAGGGTGAGTTTGAGGTGCTTGCTCAGGTTTTGTCTCTGGATTTGTGTCACCAATGTGGGTGGAATGCTAGCGTGGCCTCATGGGTTGTGGACGGCTTTCCTTCTCTGAGGATTTGGCCCGATCCCAAGAGTTTGGGTACATTCTGTGGGATGGGAGGAGTCCTTTCTGTTTTTTATTTTATTTTTTGTATCTCATGTGTCCCAATAAAAGAGGGATTCCAGAGCAGAGTCCTTGGGAGGGACAACTGGACAACCCCACCTCTGTTTAAGTTTGGGGGCTTAGGGGCATGGCAAGTCCAATATGTGGGCTATTGATTCAGACACTGAGAGGCCTTCCTTGAGGACAGGGCTCATGCTGAGGGTCACAATGCCTATTTGTGCCCAACAAGGCCCTCAAGCATGGGAAGGGCCTCATGGGCCACGCTGGATTCTCCTACACTGAACGTTGGAGAATATGCCAACCACAAGGTTTCCGGCCATGGCGAAGGAAGAGTTGTGATTTCTGCATCACATTCACCCCGGACAGTGATTGGAGTTTAGGTCTAGGTTCTGAAACCTGAAAACAGAGGTGGGGAAGAGATGAAGACCTAAGGACCTGATGGGTCCAATGAGCTCAGTGTGCGGCCAGCTGTTGAACGTAGGTCTGGAGGTGTGGGCTCATGCTGTGTCAGACAGGGCATTAGACAGGGTAGACTGTATATATGGGGTGTAGTCGAGTGGCGTTCAGTTGATCCTCATTTGGGTTTCTGGGTAGCTCCATAAGGCAACGTTTTTCTTCTGGAGGGCAGGGAGAGTGCTGCATTGTGGCCCCAGTATTGCCAAACAATAGGGCTTTTGGGCCAGGGGTGTGAGGACGGTAGTCTGAGAACACAAGCTAGGCTTAGTTTTTGGGGTGAGGGCACAGAAGGCACACTCTGCAGAGCTGAATCAAGATCTCATGCACCTGAAGCCAGGGTGAATATCAGACATTTGCTCAGGTTGGAGTCTCTGTCCATGATGGCCCCTTTATAAAGTGGAGCGTCTGAAGAGGCCATGTAGATTTTCACACAATGGGAGTTGTGAGATGCTCCAGACTGGAAAAATTCCTTCTGTGGGACACCTGAGACCTGTTGGATGGCTCTAGGATGTCCCATATGGAAAGACTCCAGAGTAGGGTTCTAAGGAGGATGCTTGGGCAGCCCGCCTCCCATTCTAGTTGTCTCCTAGCAACAAGGCAGGTTTGATCTGCAGGCCCTGGGGTAGAAACCAAGGGGGTTGAGTTCAAATGGACTCTCCCGAGGATAGATCATTATGTGGGTTTAGGTCCATGGAGACCTTGGAATGGGGCGCTTGATCCGGGGCCCTGAAAGATTATCCTAAACAGAAGTTTTTATAGAGCTCCAAAGAGTACATTTCCTATGTGGAGACGAGATTTTTCTGATGAGTGCCTCAGTAATCCCCCATATGCTGGTATTGGAAACCAGGGCTCTGAGGAGAGTTGCCTGGAAACAAAAGCAATGGATCTGATTAGGGCCTAAGTGCCTGTCCAGTTCAACCTTATTCTATGGGGTTTTCTGTCTCTGGGTCTGAGTGGAGGTAGTTTCCTAACTTGTGAAAGATAATCCCTGTTTGTCCTGGGCAGCCAACACTATTGGGATGGCCTTGGGGAGTTTGGAGGTTTCTCCTAATCTATAGGGTTGTGGCCAATGGAAATGGCAGAATTCCCCTGGAGAGGGAAGCCACAGTCCTGAGGTGTGGCTCCAGGGGCCCCAGCTTGGATGTTGTGAGAGCCAGGACTGTGGGTACAGAAGTCTGAAAACACAAACTCAGCTTAGGTTTGGGGATGTATGTATGAAGGCCCGATCTACAGACCGTGAACATTTTTTGGGCTATGAACAATGGGCGAGTATGTGGCGCTTGCTCAGGCTTTTGTCTCTGGATTTTGTGTCAACGGTGACCGTGGAATGTTGGGGTGTCCTCATGGGCCATGGACAAGTCTTTCTCTGGTGATTTGGCCTGATCCCAAGTGGTTGGGATCATTCTGTGGATGGGAAGAGTCCTTTCTGTATTTTTTTTTTTTTTAACCTCAGGTGTCCCACCAAAGAGGGATTCCAGAGCAGAGCCCTGAGTAGGGGTGACTAGACATCTCGAACTCTGGTTGAGATTGGGGGACTAGGGGCTTGGCAAGCCCCATATGTGGGCTGTGGTTCCAGTCACTAAGAGGCTTTACATGAGGATAGGGCTCACTCTGAGGGTCACAATGTGTGTTTGTGCAAATTGTGGCCCTCAGAGATAGGTGGGGCCTCATAGTCCCTGCTGCTTTCTCCTACAATGAATGTTGGACAACATGCGAAACACAAGGTTTCTTGCCATGGCGAAGGAGAAGTTCTTATTCTTGCATCACGTTCACTCCTGGGCAGTGAGTGGAGATAAGGTCTAGTTTCTGAAGGTGAAAACTGAGGTTGGGTAGAGATGATGGCCTAAAGACATTGTGGGTGTGATATTCTCAGTGTACGGCCAGCAGTCTGGGTGTTGGACTGGAGGTCTGCCCTCAGGCTGTGTCAGACAGGGCTTTAGTGTACAGGCTAGACTGTATAATTGGGGTATGGTCGAGTGGCATGCAGGTTGTTATTCATTTGTCTTTTCTCGTTAGCCCTATAGTGCAACGTTTTTCTTCTGGAGGGCAGGAGTGCTGCATTCTGGCTCCAGAATTGCCAAACTGGAGGGGTGTGGCCAGGATTGTGAGGACGGAAGTCTGAGAACACAAGTTAGGCTTAGGTTTCGGGGCGAGGGCACAGCAGGCACACTCTCAAGTGCTGAATCGAGATCTCGTGCTTCTGAATTCAGGGCGAGAATCAGACTTTGGTTCAGGATGGAGTTTCTGTCCATGATGGCCCATTTATGAAGGTGTGGGGCTTCATGAGGAAATGGAGGTTTTCTCACAGTGGGATTGTGTGATGCTTCAAACCACAAGGATTCATTCTGTGAGACAGTCAAGACAGGTTGGTTGGATTCAAGACGTCCCATAAAGAAGTTCTCCAGAGCAGGGTTCTAAGGATGGATGCCTGAGCAGCCCACCTCGCATTCCAACTGTCTCCTAGTGACAAGGCAGATTTGATCTGCTGGCTCTGGGTGAGCAACCGAGGGGGCTGATTTGAAATGGACTCTCCTGAGAATGGATCATAATGTAAGTTTGTGTCCTTGGAGACCTTGGAATTGGGCCATGGTGCCAGCGCCCTGAAGGATCCTCCTAACCTGAGGTATTGACACAGCTCCAAAGAGCAAGTTTCCCATGTGGAGATGAGATCTGTTCTGATTGTTTCCTTAGGAAACCCCCATATTCTGATATTGGAAACCAGGCCTCTGAGGAGAGATACCTAGAACCAAAGCAATGGGACAGAAGTTGTCTCAGGTTGGAGTTTCTGTCCATGATGGCCCTTTTATAAAGGGGAGCATCTCATAAGGCCATGTAGATTTTCCCACCATAGGAGTTGTGAGATGCTCCAATCTGCAAGGACTCCTTCTGCGGGACAGTCAAGACCTGTTGGAAGGCTCCAGAACATCCCATATGGAACGGCGCCAGAGCAGGATTCCAAGGATGGATGCCTAGAGAGTCTGCTTTGCATTCCAGTTGTCTCCTAGCGACAAGGCAGGTTTGATATTCTGGCTCTGGGGGAGTAATCGACGGGGCTGAGTTGAAATGTACTCTCCAGCCGAATGGTCATAATGCGGGTTTGTGTCCATGGAGACCTTGGAATAGGGCGGTGGCTCCGGTTACCTGAAGGTTTCTCCTAACTGGAGGTTTTTACAGAGCTCCAAAGGATAAGTTTCCCATGTGGAGACAAGATTTGTTCTGATTGGTATCTCTGGAAACCCCCACATGCTGGTATTAGAAAACAGGCCTCTGAGGAGAGATGCTTAAAAAAAAAAAGCAATGGAACCAATTACATTCTAGGGGCCTGTCCAGTTTAATCTTCTTCTTTTGGGATATCTGTCTACGGGTGAGTTGAGGTCGTTGCTCAGCTTGTGACAGATCGCCACTCTTTGTCCTGGGCGGCCTACAATATTGGAATGGCCTCTGGGGCTTTGGAGGTTTCTCCTAATCTGTAGGGTTGTGGCCAATGGAATGGGAAGAATTTCCTTGGAGAGGGCAGGCACAGTCCTGAGGTGTGGCTCCAGGGGCCTCAGCCTGGAGGGTGTGTGGGACAGGGATGTCAGGATAGAAGTCTGAAAACACAAACTTGGCTTAGGTTTGGGGACGTAGGTATGGCAGGCCCGATCTACAGACTATGAGGAGAATTTTGGGGGCTATGACCTAAGGGTGAGTGTGATGCGCTTGCTGAGGCTTATGTCTCTGGATTTTGTGTCAATAGTGGCCGTAGAATGTCGGGCTGGCCTCATGGGCCATGGACGAGTCTTTCTCTCTGGGGATGGCCCAATCCCAAGTGATTGGGGTCATTCTGTGGGTAGGAGGAGTCCTTTCTGTGTTTATTTACCTCAAATGTCCCACCAAAGAGGGATTCCAGAGCAGAGCCCTGAGTAGCGGTGACTAGATGTCTCTAACTCTGGTTAAGATTGGGTGACTTGGGGCATGGCAGGCCCCATATGTGGGCTCATGGTCCAGCCACTGAGAGGCTTTACTTGAGGACAGGGCTCACGCTGAGGGTCCCAATGTGTGTTTGTGCCCACCGCAGCTCTTAAGCATGGGCAGGGCTTCAGGGGCCCTACACTACCCTCAGGGGCCCTACTATTAGCCCTGTAGGCCCTACAGGGGTCCTACACTGAACGTTGGACAAGATGCCAACCACAAGATTCTGGCGAGAGGGAAGGAGGAATTCTGATTTCTGCATCACGTTCACTCATGGGAAGTGAGTAGAGATAAGGTCTAGATTTCTGTAGCCTGAAAACCGAGGTTGGAAAGAGATGGCGACCTAAGGTCATGGCGGTTCAGATGTTCTCAGTGTACGGCAAGCTGTCTGGGTGTCGGTTGGGAATTCAGGCCTCAGGTTGTGTCAGACAGGGCATTAGTGCACAGGCTAGACTGTATAATTGGTGTACAGTCAAGTGGCATGCAGGTTTATCCTCATTTGAGGTTTCTGGGTAGACCCATAGGGCAACGTTTTTCTTCTAGAGGACAGGCAGAGTGCAGCACTGTGTCTCCGGAAATCCCAAAAGGGAGGGTGTGTGGTCCATGAGAGTGAGTACGGAAGTCTGAGAACACTAGCTACGCTTAGGTTTTGGGGTGACGGCACAGCAGGTACACTCTGAAGAGCTGAATCAAGATGTGCATCTGAAGTCAAGGCGAAGATCAGCCGTTGGCTCAGGTTGGAGTTTCTTTCCATGATCCGCCTTCATGAAGATTGGGGGCATCATGTGACCTTGGAAGCTTTCCATGATATGAGTTGTGAGGTGGTCCATGCACAAGGACTCCTGTGGGACAGTCGAGACCTGTTGGATGGCTCAAGGATGTCCCATAAGGAATGACGCAAGAGCAGGGTTCTAAGGATGGATGCCTGAAGAGCCCAACTCGCATTTCAATTGTCTCCTAGGGACAAGGCAGGTTCAATCTGCTGGCCCTGGGGTATCAACCGAGGGGGTTTAGTTGAAATGGACTCTCCTGAGGATGGGTCATGATGTGGGATTGTGTCCATGGAGATATTCGAATGGGGCAGTGGCTCCGGTGACCTGAAGTTTTCTCCTAACTGGAGGTTATGACACAGCTCCATAGAGCAAGATTCCCATGTGGAGACAAGATTTTTTCTGATTGGTAGCTCCGGAAACCCCCTTATGCTGGTATTGCAATCCAGGACTCTGAGGAGAGATGCCTGAAAACAAAAGCAATGGATCCAATTAGGGCCTAGGTGCCTGTCTTGTTCAATATTCTTTTCTATGGATATCTGTCTAAGGGTCTGATTGAATGTAGTGGCTCAGCTTGTGCCAGATGGTCCCTGTATGTCCAGGACATCCTACACTATTGGGATGGCCTCAGAGATTTTGGATGTTTCTCCTAATCTGTCAGGTTGTGCCAAAGGAATGAGCAGAATTCCCTTGGAGAGGGCAGGCACAGTCCTGAGGTGTGGCTCCATGGGGCCCAGCCTTTAGGGTGTGTGGGCGAGGACAATGGAGATAGAAGTCTGAAAACACAAACTCGGCTTAGGTTTGGGGACATAGGTATGGCAGGCCCGATCTACAGACCTTGAGAATTTTGGGGGCTCTAGGCAAAGGGCAAGTGTGTGGTGCTTTTTCAGGCTTTTGTCTCCGGATTTTGTGTCAATGTTGGCCGTGGAATGTCAGGATGGCCTCATCCGCCATGGACGAGTATTTCTCTCTGTGAATTTGGCCCAATTCCAAGTGTTTGGGGTCATTCTTTGGATGGTAGGAGTCCTTTCTCTATTTTTTTTTTTTAACCTCATGTGTCCCACCAAGGAGGGATTCTAGAGAAGAGATCTGAGTAGAGGTGACTAGACTTCTCGAGCACTGGTTAAGGTTTGGGGAGTAGGAGCATGGCAATCTCCATATGCAGGCTCTTGGTCCAGCACCAGAGAGGCTTTACTTGAGGCCAGGATTCATGCTTAGGGTCCTAATGTGTGTTTGTGCCTATCGCAGCCTTCAAGCATGTCTGAGGCCTCATGGGCCATGCTGGTTTCCTCTACACTGAACATTGGACAACATGCCAACCACAGGGTTTCTGGTCATGGGGAAGGAGGAGTTCTGATTTCTGCATCACGTACACGGCATGGCAGTAAGTAGAGATAAGGTCTACTTTCTGAAGCCTGAAAACCGAGGTTGGGAAGAGATGATGACCTAAGGCCATAACGGGTCTGATGCACTTAGTGTGCGGCCAGATGTCTGTGTGTCCGTCATGAGGTCAGGGCTCAGGCTGTGTCAGGCAGGGCATTAGTCCCCAGGCTAGACTGTATAATTGGGGTAGAATGGAGTGATGTGTAGGTTGGTCCCCATTTGGGGTTTCTGGTTAGCCCCATAGGGAAACGTTTTTCTTCTGGAGGGCAGGCAGAGTGCTGCATTCTGGCTCCAGAATTGCCAACTTCAGGGCTTGTGGGCCAGGTGTTTTAGGACAGAAGTCTGAAAACACAAGTTCAGCTTTGAATTTGCAGCGGTGACATGGCAGGCACACTCTACAGACCTGAATTGAGATCTCGTGCATCTGAAGTCAGGGCGAGGATCAAATGTTGGCTTAGGTTGGAGTTTCTGTACATGATGTCCCCTTCATGAAGGTGGGCGGGCATCAGGGAACCATGGAAGTTTTCCCACTTTGTGAGTGTGTGATGCTCCAAACCACAAGGATTCCATCAGCGGGACAGTCACGATCTTTTGGATGGATCAAGGATGTCCCATAAGAAATGCTCCAAAGCACAGTTCTAATGATGGATGCCTGGGCATTCCAACTTGCATTCCAGTTGTGTCCTAGTGAAAAGGAGGATTCGATCTGCTGTCACTGAGGGAACAACCGAGGGGGCTGAATTGAAATGGACTCTCCTGAGGATCAGTCATGATGTGGATTTGTGTCCATGGAGACCTTGGAGAGGGGCAGTGTCTCTGGTGCCCTGAAGAATTCTCCTAACCTGAGGTTTTGATACAGCTCCAAAGAGCAAGTTTCCCATGTAGAGACGAGATTTTTTCTGAACCCCCTACAACCTGGTATTGGAAACCAAGCATCTAGGGAACAATGCCTGGAATCCAAAGCAATGGATCTGATTAGGGTCTAGGGGCCTGTCCTCTTCAATATTCTCCTCTGAGTGCCTCTGGCTAAGATTCAGAATGGAGGTCATTGCTCAGCTTGTGTCAGATCGCCCATGTTTGTTGGGGGAGGCCAACACTATTGGGCTGGTCTTGGGGATTGGAGGTTTCTTCTAATCTGTAAGTTTGTGGCAAATGAAATGGGCAGAGTTCCCTTGGAGAGCGCTGGCACAGTCCTGAGGTGTGACACCACCTTTCTGGGTGTCGTCCAGGAGGTCCAGGCTCAGGCTGTGTCAGACAGGGCATTAGTGCCAAGCGTAGACTGTATAATTGGAGTACAGTTGAGTGGCATGCAGGTTGATCCTCATTTGGTGTTTCTGGGTAGCTCCAGGGGCCACGTTTTTCTTCTGGAGGGAAGGCAGAGTGCTGCATTGTGGCTACGGAATTCTCACACTGGAGGGCTTGTGGGCCAGATTTGTGAGGAAGGAAGTGTGAGAACACAAGCTAGGCTTAGGTTTTGGGTCAAGATCACGGCAGGCACACTCTGTCGAGCTAAATCTAAATCTCGTGCATCTGAAGTCAGGGCGAGGATCAGACGTAGGCTCAGATTGAAGTTTCTGTTCAGGATGGCCCCTTCATGATGGTGGGGGGCATCATGGGGCTATGGAGACTTTCCCACGATGGGCAATGTAAGTTGCTCCAATTGGCAAGGATTCCTTCTACAGGACAGTCGAGACCGGTCAGATTGCTCCAGGACGTCCCATGCAGAACAACGGCAGCGCAGGGTTCTAAGGATAGATTCCTGGAGTGCCCGCCTCACATTCATATTGTCTCCTAGTGACAAGGCAGGTTCGATCTGCTTCTTCTGGTGGAGCAACCAAAGGGGATGTGTTGAAATGGACTCTCCTGAGGATGGGTCATAATGTGGGTTTGTGTCCATGGAGACCTTAGAATGGGGTGTTGGCTGCTGGGACCTGAAGGTTTCCCTTAACTGGAGGTTTTGACACAGCTCCAAAAAGCATGTTTTCCATGTGGAAATGAGATTTGTTCAGACTGGTACCTCCAGAAGAACACATATGCTGGTATTGGAAACCGGGCCTCTGAGGAGAGATGCCTGGAATCAAAAGCAATGGATCTGATTAGGGCCTAGGTGCCTGTCCGGTTCAATCTTCTTCTCTGGGGTTATCTGTCTATGGGTCAGAGTTGAGGTAGTTGCTCAGCTTGGGACAGATCGCCCTGTTTGTCCTGAGTGGCCAACACTATTGGGATGGCCTCAGGGACTTTGGAGTGTTCTCCTAATCTTTAGGGTTGTGGCCAATGGAATGGGCAGAATTCGCTTGGAGAAGGCAGGCACAGTTCTGAGGCTTGGCTCCAGGGGCCCCAGCCTGGAGGGTGCAGGGGCCAGGTCAGTGGGGACAGAAATCTGAAAACACAAACTCAGCTTAGGTTTGGGGACGTAGGTATGACAGGCCTGGTCTATAGACCATGAGGAGAATTTTTCGGGCTATGAACAAAGGTCAAGTGTGAGGCATATCTCCAGGCTTTTGTCTCTGGATTTTGTGTCAATGGTGGCCATGGAATGTCGGGATGGCCTCTTTGGCCATGGACGATTCTTTCTCTTTTAAGATTTGGTCAGATCCCAAGTTTTGGGGCTCATTCCGGGGATGGGAGGAATCCTTTCGATATTTTTTTCCTCAGGGGTCACACCATAGAGGGATTCCAGAGAAGAGACCTGAATAAGGGTGACTAGACCTCTCAACCTCTCATTAATATTGGGTGACTAAGGGATGGCAATGCGGGTTCTTGGTCCAGCCCCTGAGAGGCTTTACTTGAGGACAGGGCTCACACTGAGGGTCCCAATGTGTTTGGGCCCATTGCGGTTCTCAAGCATGGGTGGGGACTCATGGGCTACACTGGATTCTCCTACACTGAACGTTGGAAAACATGCCAACCACAAGGTTTCTTGCCTTGAGGAAGAAGGAGTTTCATTTCTGCATCACGTTCACCCCTGGGTAGTGAGTATAGATAAGGTCTAGGTTCTGAAGCCTGAAAACCAAGGTTGGGAAGAGATGATGACCTAAAGCCATGGTGGGTCTGATGTGCTCAGTGTACAGCCAGCTGTCTGGGTGTCGGTTGGGATTTAGGCCTCAGGCTGTGCAAGACAGGGCATTAGCGCTCAAGCGAAACTGTATAATTGGGGTAGAGTCAAGTGGCATGCAGGTTGATCCTCATTTGGCGTTTCTGATTAGCCCCATAGGGCAACGTTTCTCTTCTGGAGGGCAGTCAGAGTGCTGCATTGTGTCTCTCCAGAATTCCCAAACTGGAGGGCTGGTGGGCTCTGAGTGTGAGGACGAAGTCTGAGAACAATAGCTAGGTTTTGTTTCGGGGCAGGGTTTCTGCAGGCACACTCTGCAGAATTGAATCAAGATTTCGTGCATCTGAAGTCAGGGCAAGGATTAGACGTTGGCTCAGGTTGGAGTTTCTATCCAAGATGGCTCTTTCATGAAGGGGACGGTGCATCATGAGGCTACGGAGCTTTTACCATGATGGGAGTTGTGAGGTGCTCCTAAGCGCAAGGATTCCTACTGCAGGACAGCTGTGACCTATTGGATGGCTCCAGGACGTCCCATATGGAATTATTTCAGAATAGCTTTCTACAGATGGATGCGTAGCCAGCCCGCCTCGCATTCCAATTGTCTCCTAGTGACAAGATAGGCTCTGGGGGAGCACCCAAGGGCACTGAGTTGAAATAGACTCTCCTGCAGATGGGTCCTAATGTGGGATTGTGTCCATGGAGAACTTGGAATGAGGTGGTGGCACCGGGGCCCTCAAGGATTCTCCTAACCGTTGGTTTTGACACAGCTTGAAAGAGCACGTTTCCCATGTGAAGAGATTTTTTCTGATGCCTCAGGAAACCCCCATATGGTGGAATTGGAAACCAGGCCTCTGAGATTTTGACACAGCTCCACGAGCAAGTTTCCAATGTGCAGACAAGACTTGCTCTGATGTGTGCCTCTGGAAACCCCATAGGCTGGTATTGGAAACCAGGCCTCTGAGGAGAGATGCCTGGAAACGAAAGCAATGGATATGATTAGGGCCTAGGGGCCTGTCCAGCTCAATGTTCTTCTCTGGGGACATCTGTCTCCGAGTCTGTGTGGAGCTACTTGCTCAGCTAGTGTCAAATCACCCCTGTTTGTCCCGGGCGGCCAATATTTGGATGGCCCCAGGGACATTGGAGATTTCTCCTGATTTATATTGTTGTAGCCAATGGAATATGAAGAATTCCCTTTGAGAGGGCAGGCACAATCCTGAGGTGTGGCTCCAGGGGCCCTAGCCTGTAGGGTGTGGGGTCCAGGGCCGTGGGGACAAAAGTCTAAAAACATCAACTCAGCTTAGGTTTGAGGATGTAGGTATGGCAGGCCCATCTACAGATCATTAGAACTCTTTGGGATATGAACAAAGGGCGAGAGTGAGGCACTTGATCAGGCTTTTGTCTGGATTTTGAGTCAACGATGGTCATGGAATGTCGGGGTGGCACCAGTCAGAACAAATTAGGAGAAAGCTCCAGAGTCCCCAAGGCTATCCTAAGTGTGTAGGCTACCCGGGACAAACAGGGGCTATCTGCCACCAGCTGAGATACTACCTGCACTCAGACCTGGAGACAGATGTCCACAGAGAAGAAAATTGAACTGGACAGGCCCCTAGAACTTCAGCAGATCCATTTCTTTGGTTTCCAGCCATCTCTCCTCAGAGGCCTGGTTTCCAATAGCAGCATATGAGGCTTTCCTGAGGCACCCACCAGAACAAATCTCGTCTCCATATGGGAAACTTGCACGTGGGAACTGTGTCAAAACCTCTGATTAGTACAAAACTTCATGACCCTGGTGTCACCACCCCATTCCAAGGTCCCCATAGACACAAACCCACATTATGACCCATGCGCAGGAGAGTCCATTTCAACTCAGTGCCTTCGGTTGCTCCACCAGAGACAGCAGATTCAACTTGTCTTATTGCAATGAGACGATTGGAATGCGAGGTGAGAAACCCAGGCATCCATCTTTAGAACCCTGCTCTTGAGTCGTCCCTATGGGATGTCCTGGAGCCATCCAACAGGTATCAATTGTCCCGCAGAAGGAATCTTTGCGGTTTGGAGCATCTCACAACTCCCAACATGGGGAAACCTCGATGGCTTTGTGATGCCCCCCCGCTTCATGAAGGGGCCGTCTTGGACAGAATCTCCAAACTGAGCCATCGTCTGATCTTCTCCTTGACTTCAGATGCACGAGATCGCAGAGTGTGCCTGCCTTGCCCTCGCCCTGAAACCTAAGTCTAGCCTGTGTTCTCAGACATCTGTCCTCACATCCCTGCCCCCAAGCCCTCAAGTTTGGCAATTAGAGACCAACAATGCAGCACTCTGCCTTCCCTCCAGAAGAAAAATGTTGCCCTATGGAGCTTTCCAGACACCCCAAATGAGGATAAACCTACACGGCACTCGACTCTACCTAAATTGTATAGTCTAACCTGGGCACTAATGCACTGTCTGACACAGCCTGAGCCCGGACGTTCTGACCAACACCCAGACAGCTGACCGCACACTGAGCGCATCCGAACCACCATGGCCTTAGGTCATCATCTCCTCCCAAACTCGGTTTTCAGGCTTCAGAAGCTAGACCTTATCTCCAATCACTGCCCAGGGGTGAACGTGATGCAAAAATCAGAACTCCTCCTTCCCCATGGCCAAAACCTTGTGGATGGCATGTTGTCCAACGTTCAGTGTAGGAGACACCAGCGTGGTCCATAAGTTCCCGCCCATGCTTTAGGGCTACGTTTGGCACAAACATGCATTGTGACCCTCAGTGTGAGCTCTGTCCTCAAGGAAGTCCTCTCAGTGGCTGGACCAAGAGCCAGCATATGGGGATTGCCATGCCCCTAGGCCCCCAATCTTAACCAGATTTCGTGTTGTCCAATCGCCCCTCCCCAGGGCTCTGCTCTGGAATCCGTCTTTTAGTGACACACCTGAGTTAATAAAACAGAACGGACTCCTCCCATCATACAGAATGACCCCAAAAATCTTGGGATCGGGCCAATATCCCAGAGAGGGAGACTCGTCCATGGCTCATGAGGCCACACCAACATACCACAGCCATCGGTGACACAAAATCCAGAGACAAAAGCCTGAGCAAATGCCTCACACTCGCCCTTTGCTCATATCATGAAGAGTTCCCAAGGTCTGTAGATCGGGCCTGCCATAGCTACATCCCCAAACCTAAGCCGAGTTTCTGTTTTCAGACTTCTGTCCCCACAGCTCTGACCCACACACCCTCCAGGCCTGGTACCCTGGAGCCACACCTCAGGACTGTGCCTTCCCTCCCCAAAGGAATTCTGCCCATTTCATTGGCCAAAAACTTGCAAATTAGGAGAGACCTCCAAATTCACTGAGGCCACCCCGATAGTGTAGCCCAACCGGGAGGAACAGTGGTGATCTGACACAAGCTGAGGAACTACTTCCACTCAGACCCGTAGACAAATGTCCCCAGAGAAGAAGATTTAACTGGAAACAGATCCATTGCTTTCGTTTCCAGGCATCTCTCCTCAGAGTTCTGATTTCCATATGGGGGTTTACTGAAGCACCAATGAGAACAAATCTCATCTCCACATGGGAAACGTGCTCTGTGGAGCTGTGTCAATACCGCCGGTTAGGAGAATCCTTCAGGGCCCTGGTGCAACTGCCCCTTTCCAAGGTCTCCATGGACATAAACCCACATTATGACACATCCTCAGAAGAGTCCATTTCAACTCAGCCCCTTTGGTTGCTATGCCAGAGCCAGCAGATCAAACGTGTCCTGTTGCTAGGAGACAAATGGAATGTGAGGTGGGCTGCCTAGGCATTCATCCTTAGAACCCTCTTCTGCAGTCATTCCATATGGGACGTCCTGGAGCCATCCAACAGGTTTCAATTGACTTGCAGAAAATCCCTGTGGTTTGGAATATCTTACTACTCCTATCATGGGAAAACTCCCATGGTCTCGTTATGACCCCCCTTCATGAAGGGGCCATCATAGACAGAATCTCCAACCTGAGCCAACGTCTGATCCTTGCCCTGACTTCAGATGCTCGAAATCTCGATTCAGCTCTGTAGAGGGTGCCTGCCGTGCTCTCGCCCCAAAACCTAAACCTAGATTGTTTTCTCAGACTTCCGTCCTCACAGTCCTGGCCAAAAAGCCCTCCAGTTTGGCAATTCCGGAGCCAGAATCCAGCACTCTGCTGGCCCTCCAGAAGAAAAACTTTACCTAAAGGGGCTAAGGAGAAACCGCAAATGATTATCTTCTGCATGCCACTCGACTGTACCCCAATTATACAGCTTATCTGGGTATTAATGCCCTGCCTGACACAGCCTGAGCCCAGACCTCGTGACTGACATCCAGACAGCTAGCCGCAAACTGAGCACATCAGACATGGCATGGCCTTAGGTCATCATCTCTTCCTAACCTCGGACTTCAGGTTTCAGAACCTAGACCTTATCTCCAATCACTGCCTAGAGGTGAACGTGATGCAGGAATCAGAACTCCTCCTTCCCCATTGCAAGAAACCTTGTGGTTGGCATGTTGTGCAACATTCAATGTAGGAAAAACCTGCATGGTCAATGATGCCCCACCCATGATTGAGGGCCGCTTTGGGCACAAACACGCATTGCAATCCTCAGCATGAGTCCCCTATTCAGTTAATGCCTCTCAGTGGCTGGAACAAGAGCCGCCCTGGACAAACAGGGGCAATCTGACACAAGCTGAGCAACTACCTCCACACAGACACACAGAGAGATGTCCACAAAGACAGAAGATTGAAATGGACAGGCCCCTAGTCCCTAATATGAACTCTTGCTTCGGTTTCCAGGTGTCATTCCTCAGAGTCCTGGGTTCGAAGACCAGCATATGGGGCTTTACTGAGGAACCAAACAGAACACTTCTCGTCTCCACACGGGAAGCATCTTTGTTGAAGCTGTGTCAAACCCTTCAGGTTGGAGAATCCTGCAAAGACCCTGAGCCACCACCACATTCCAAGGTCTCCATGGCCACCAACCCACATTATGGCCCATCCTCAGCAGAGTCCATTTCAACTCAGCCCTCTGGGTAGCTCGCACAAGAGCCCGCAGATTGAGCCTGCCTTATCCCAAACAGTCAATGGGAAGGTGAGGTGGTGTTTCCAGGCATCCATGCTTAGACCCCTGCTCTCGAGTCTTTCTGTGTGGGGCATCCTGGAACCATCCAATAGGACTCGACTGTGTGCAGAAGGAAAACTTGAGGTTTGCAGCAGCTCACAACTCCCAGCATAAGGAAACGACTCTGGCCTCATAATGGCCCCACCCCCTTTAGGAAGGGGCCATCATGGACACAAACTCCAGCCTGAGGCAACTTCTGATACTCTCCCTGACCACAGATGCAGGAGATCTCAATTCAGCCTATGCAAAGTGGGCCTGCGTGCCCTCGACCCCAAACCTCACGCTAGCTTGTGTTTTCAGACTTCCTTCCTCAGACTCCTGGCAAACAAGCCATCCAGACTGGGAAATATGGAACCACAACTCAGCCTTCTGCCTGCCCACCAGTAGAAAAACTTTGCCCTAAGGGGCTCTCCAGAAACCCCAAATAAATATCAACGTGCTTCCACCTCAACTGCACCCAAATTGGTTAAGCAGCACTTGGCACTAATGCTCTGTCTGACACAGCCTGAGGCCAGACATCCGGACAGACAAGGATACAGCTGGCCTCACACCCAGCACATCGGACACGCCATGGCCTTAGGCCGTCATCTCTTCCCAACCTGGGTTTCAGATATTTGAACCTAGACATTATATCCAATCCCAGCACAGGTGGGTATCTTAAGCACAAATCAGAACTCCACCTTCCCCATGGTTGTAAAGCTTGCTGTTTGCATGGAGTCATACATTCAGAGTAGGATAAACCTTCATGTCCCCTGAGGCCAAGCCAAAACTTGAGTTATGCCTTGGGCACAAGCTCACATTGTGACCCTCAGCGTGAGCCCCATGTGGAAGTATGTCCTTTTGGGGCCTGGACTAAGAGCCCGAATATGGGGCTTGCCAAGCCCCAATGCTCCCAAACGTCACCAGAGTTCGAGTTTTCCAGTTGCCCGATCTGTGATCTGGAGTCCCTCTCTTGGAGAAACACCTGAGCCTGACAACAGGACTCCACCCTTCCCACAAATGACTCCAAAATCTTGGGAGCTGGTCCAAATCCTCAGAGAGGGAGACTTTCCCATAGCCCCCGAGGCCACCCCTACATTCCATGGCTACTGGGGACAGAACATCCAGAGACAACCTTGAGTGACCACCTCCCACTCGCCATTCTTTCATAACCTGAGGAGCTCCCCTCACGGTCTGCAGATCGGGCCTGTCATACCCTCAGTGCCACACCTAGCTGAGTTTCCACACCTAGCTGAGTTTGTGTTTTCAGACTTCTGTGCCCACAGCCTGGACCCAAACACCCTCCAGGCTAGGGCCTCTGGAGCCACACTGAATGATAGTGCCTGTCCTCTCCAAGAAAACTGTGCCCAATCCATTGGCCACAACCCTACAGATTAGGACAAACTTCCAAGGCCCCCGAGACCATGCCAATAGTGCAGGCCGCCCTGGAATAAGAGGGGCACTCTGACACCAGCTGAGCAACTATCTCCACTTAGACCCTCAACAGTGTCCCTAGAGACAGAAGATTGAAACGGACAGGCCCCTAAGCCTTAATCTAAATCCTAGCTTTGGTTTCCAGGTGTCTGTCCTCAGAGGACTGGTTTCGAAGACCAGCATCTGGGGCTTTTCTGATTCACTAAATAGAACTTCTCTCATCTCCACATGGGGAGCTTTCTTATTCGAGCTGTATCAAACCCTTTGGGAAGGCGAATTCTGCAAGCCCCCTGAGTCACCAGCACATTCCATGGTCTCCATGTACACAGACCCACATTACAACCCATCCTCAGCAGAGTCCATTTCAACTCAGCCCCTTGGGTAGCCTACCCTAGAGCCAGGAGTTCAAACATGTTTTGTCACTCATAGCCAATTGGAATGCGAGGTATGGTGTATAGGCATCCATCCTTCGAACTCTGCGCTCCAGTCCTTCCATATGGGACGTCCTGGAACCGTCAAACAGGACTCGAATGTCTCGAAGAAGGAAACCTTGTGGCTTGGAGCAATGCACAAACTCACCGTATGTGCTGGTTTCTAAGGTGCTGTGCAGGATTCTCCATCCCTGAGGGTTTGGAACAGGTCGAAGGGCACAGTTTCCTTCTGGGAACACGAGATGTTCTGTTGTGGGGCTCAGAGACCACTTGTTGACTCCTAAGTTGGTATTCCAGAAGAGGACCCTGGGGACAGATGCCTGAAAACCTAATCTAGGGTTTCACTGAGGTCCTAGGGGCATGTCAGGTTCAATCTTCTGACTCAGGGCCATTGACTTTGCTGTCTCCCTGGATGTAGGTGATCAGGGTCTTTCAGACTGTGAATTTGTGTCCAGCACTGCCAACAATATTGGGGTGGGCTCAGGGGCCTTGCAGGTTTCTCCTAATCTGGAAGGTTTGGGCAACTGTGATGGGCACAGTTACCTTGGGGATGGCAGGCACAATCCTGTGGTGTGTTTTTAGAGACCCTATCCTGGAGGGCATGTGACCCATGATATTGTGAGAGAAGTCTGCAAACACAAATGCGGGTTAGGGTTAGTGGCGAGGTGATCACAGGCGCAATGCGTGGACCTGGAGTGGAGCTCATCAGGAACTGTAATTAGGGTGACTGAAAGGCGGTAACACAGGCTTTTCTCTCTGGATTGTGTGTCCAGATGAGAGATGGACTCTGAATGCAGGTGTGGTCTCTTGGGTCCATGGGAGACGTTACCTCACTTAGGATCTGGTGGCTCTCCATAGTTTTGTGACTTTTTCGGGGAAGGGAGGAGTGCTGTTTTTCGGGGAAGGGAGGAGTGCTGTTTTCCATCTTAGGGGTGCCCCCAAACAGGGATTTCAGAGACGGCCTCTGTGACTGGGCACCAAGAAATTCTACCAAGGGTTAGGATTCGGGATGAGGGGTGTACCAGGGCTGCAATGCGGGATCCTGGTGCCACAACTGAGAGGACTTGTTTGAAAGCATGCTCAGGCTGAGGGCCACAATGCCCGCTTGTGCCAAGGGTGGCACTCGTGAGTGGGCGTGGTCTCATTGGCCATGTAGCTGGCTCCCACTCTGAGGCTTGGACACCCATCCCCACAGCCAGGTTTACTGCTATGGGGAAGGAGGAGCTCTCTATTGTGCTTCAGGTTCCCCCATTGGCAGGGATTCCAGGTAAGGTCTGGGGACAGATGCCTGAATATCAAGAATGGGTAGAGGGGATGGATTTGGGCTATAGCCGCACTTACATGCTGGATATGGGCCCCAAACTCTGGCTGGCTGACAATAGGTTGGGGCTCAGGCTCTGTCAGACACAGCACTAGTGGTCATGGAATCCTATAAAGCGTGGCACCCTTGAGAGCCAAGCAGAAAGATCCTCATGTGAGGTTTCTGGCCTGACTCACCAGGCACTTCTTCTTTCTATGGGGAAGGCAGAATGTAGCGTTGTGACTCCAGATTTCCCTATCAGAGGGCGTGGGGACCAGTCGGGTGAGGATTTAATTGTAATCATAAGCTACAGTTTAATTCAGTGCCAAGCTGAAGCCATTGCAATGTGCATTGGCTTATGCGAGACATCCAGCAACTGAGAAAGGGCAAATGTCAGACTTTTGCTCACAGTGGAGTTTGTGTCTATGCTGACCAACAAATGGAGAAGTGGCGTCAAGAGGCCATGGAGGATTTCCCACGCTGAGGTTTGTGAGATGCTCCAAACAACAAGATTTCATTCTACTGGACAGGTGGAGTCTGGTGTGTTTACTCCAGGGTCCCCCATGTGGAAAGTTTGGGGAGCATAGCTCTCCCAAATGTATAATGGGAAATCACAGCTCCTTTGACCATTGCTGCTGAAGAACATGGCAGTTTTGTTCTGATGGCTCTTGGGCAAAACACCAAGGCCTTGTGTTGACTTGGATTCTCTTGCACATGGGTCACAGTTATGGTTTGATATGTAAGAAATCTTAGAATGTGTTGGTGGCTAAGGTGCCATGCAGGATTCTCCTACCCCGAGAGATTGGAACAGGCTGAAGAGCACAGTTTACTTCTGGGGAAATGAAATGTTCTGTTGTGTGGCTCACATGTATCATAAGTTAATATTCCAGAACAGGCCTCTGAGGACAGATGACTGAAAACCTAATCTAGGGTAAAATGAGGTCCTAGGGTCATGTCACGTTCAATCTTCTGACTCATAGACATTGACTTGGGTGTCTGCCTAGATGTACGTGATCAAGAAGTTTCAGACTGCACATTTGCGTCCAGAGTGTCCACCAGTACTGGGGTGGGTCAGGGGCCTTACAGGTTTCTCCTAATCTGGAAGTTTTGGGCAACTATGACGGGCACAGTCTCCTTGGGGATGGCAGCACAGTCCAGTTGTATGGCTCTAGAGAACCGATTCTGGAGGGCAAGAGAGCCATTGTTTTGGGAGAGAAGTCTGCAAACACAAATTCTGATTAGGGTAGTGGTAAGATGATAGAGGGCCAATGTATAAACCTGGAGGGCAGAGCATCTGGAACTGTAATTAGGGTGACTGGAAGTTGGTAGCAGAGGCTTTTCTCTCTGGATTGTGTGTCCAGGATGGCCTCCGAATGCAGGTGTGTTCTCATGGGTCCATGGGAGACTTTTCCTCTCTATGGATCTGGTGGCTCCCCATAGTTTGGTGGCTTTTTCGGGGAAGAGAGTGCTGTTTTCCATTTAAGGGTGCCCCAAAGTAGGGAATCCAGAGACAGGCTCTGGGTCTGGGCGCCTGGAAAATCCCACCAAGTTTTAGGATTTGTGCCTAGAGGCGTACCAGGCCTGCACAGCAGGATTATGGTGGTGCAACTGAGAGGGATTGCTTGAAAGCATATTCAGGCTGAGGGACAAAATGCCTGTTTGTGCCCATGGCGGCCCTCAGGAGTGGGCGTGGTCTCACTGGTCTTGTAACTGGCTCCCACTTTGAGGGTTGGACACCCATCCCAACAGCCAAGATTCCTGCCATGAGAAAGGAGGAGTTCTCAATTGTGCTTCAGGTTCCCACATTGGCAAAGGCAAGGTCTGGGGACAGGTGCCTTAATACCAAGAATGGGTAGAGATGACGTACTTGGGCCATGGCAATCCCAAATGCTAGATGTGGGGCCCACTGTCTGGGGACAGACACTAGGTCGGGGCTCAGGCTCTGTCAGACACAGCACTAGTGGCCAGGGCAGCCAATAAATGGTTTGCCTCGAGGGCCGAGCAGATTGATCCTCATGTGGGGTTTCTGGCCTGACTCACCAGGGACTTCTTTCTATAGGGAAGGCAGAATGGTGCGTTGTGGCTCCAGATTTCCCTATCAAGAGGGCTTGGGGACCAGTCAGGTGAGGATGGAATTGTAAACACAAGCTACGGTTCAATTCAATGCCAAGCAGAAGGCAGTTCCTATGTGCAGCGGCTTATTCGAGATATCCAGCACCTGAGTAAGGGCGGATGTCAGATATTTGCTCACCCTGGAGTTTGTGTCTATGATAACTGACAAATGGAGGAGTGGCGTCAAGAAGCCATGAAGGGGTTTTCACGTTGAGGCTTATGAGCTACTCCAAATAGCAAATTTCGCTCTCCTGGCCAGGTGGAGTGTGACTGCTTTGCTCCAGGTTCGCCCATGTGAAAACTTTGGGTACCAGAGCTCAACACATGGATGACTGGAAAGCTCAACTCCACTGACCATTGCAGCTGAGGAACATGGCAGGTTCGTTCTGGTGTCTCTGGAGTGAAGTACCAAGTCCTTGAGTTGACTTGGAATCTCTTGCAGATGGGCCACAATGCTGGTTTGTTACTAGGGAGGTCTTATAATGTGCTGGTGGCGAAGGGGCTGTGCAGGATTATTCTATCCTGGGCTTTGGCACAGATGGAAGGGCACGGTTTCCTTCTGGGTTCAGGAGATGTTCTGTTATGTGGCCCAGGGACCACATGATATATCATAAGTTCACATTCCAGATCAGGCCTCAGAGGACAGATGTGTGAAAACTGAATCTAGGGTTCCAATGACGTCCTAGGGGCATGTTAGGTTCACTATTCTGATTCGGGACCATTCCTTTGGCTGTCTGCCTGGATGTAGGTGCGCTTTTGCATTCAGAGTGGGCGCCAATATTGGGGTAGGCTCAGGGGCCTTGCATGTTTCTCCTAATCTAGAAGGTTTGTGCAACTTTGATGGGCACAGTTTCCTTGGGGATGGCAGGGACAGTCCTGTGGCGTGGATCCAGAGACCCCATCCTGGAGGGCATGTGTGCCATGGTTTTCATAGAGAAGTCTGCAATCATTAATTCGGATTAGGGTTAGGAGTGAGCTGATCACAGGCCCAATGCAGAGATCTGGAGGGGAGCTCGTCTGGAACTGTAATTAGGGTGACTGGAAGGCGGTAGCACAGGCTTTTCTGTCTGGATTTTGTGTCCAGGATGGCCTCGGAATGCTGGTGTGTTCTCATGGATCCATGGGAGACTTTTCTTCTCTATGGATCCTGGGGGTTTCCCATAGTTTGGTGGCTTTTTCGGGGAAGGGAAGAGTGCTGTTTACATCTCCTGGGTGTCCCAAAACAGGAATTCCAGAGACGAGCCCTGGGTCTGGGCACTTGGAAAATCCCACCAAATTTTAGGATTTGTTCGTAGAGGCATTCCAGGCCTGCAATTCAGATCTGGGTAGTGAAGCTGAGAGGGATTGTTTGAAAGCATGCTCAGGCTGAGGGTCACAATGACTGTTTGTGCCCAGGGCGGCCCTCAGGAGTGGGCGTGGTCTCATTGGTCTTGTAACTGGCTCCCGCTTTGAAGATTGGACAGCCATTCCAACAGCCAGGTTTATTGCCATGGGTAAAGTGGAGTTCTCTATTGTGCTTCAGGTTCCCCATTGGCAGGGATTCCAGCAAAGATCTGGGGACAGGTGCCTGAATACCAAGGATGGGTAGAGATGACGTACTTGGGCCATGACCATCCCAAATGCTAGATATAGGGCCCACTCTCTGGTAGCTGAAACTCGGTCGGGGCTCAGGCTCTGTCAGACACAGCACTGGGGGCCAGAGAAGCCTATAATTCGGCATTCCCTTGAGGACTGAGCAGATGTATCCTTATGTGGGGTTTTTCCCCAGACTCACCAGGCACTTTTTCATTTGGTGGAGAAAGCAGAATGCTGCATTGTGGGTCCAGATTTCCCTATCAAGAGGGCTTGGGGACCAATTGAGTGAGGATAGAATTGTAAACACAAGCTACGGTTCTATTCAGTGCCAGGCAGAAGGCAGTTCCAATGTACAGTGGTTTATTCGAGACATCCAGCACCGGAATAAGGGTGGATGTCAGATGTTTGCTCACACTAGATTTTGTGTCTATGATGACCAACAAATGGGGGGGGGTGGCGTCAAGAGGCCATGGAGGAGTTTACACACTGAGTCCTGTGAGCTGCTCCAAATAGTAAGGTTTCCTTCTACTGGGTAGGTGAAGTCTGGTTTGTTTGCTCTTGGTTCCCCCATGTGGAAAGTTAGTGAAGCAGAGCTCTCCGGCATGGATTCCTGGAAAGCACACCTCCATTGACCATTGCAGCTGAGGAACATGGCAGGTTCATTCTGGTTGCTCTGGGGCAAAGTAACAATTCCTTGAGTTGACATGGAATCTCTTGCAGATGGGCCACAATGCTGGTTTGTTTCCAAGGAGATCTTAGAATGTGCTTGTTGCTAAGGTGCCAAGCAGGATTCTCCTACCCTGACGGTTTGGCACAGGTCGAAGTGCACTGTTTCCTTCTGGGGACAGGAGGTGTTCTGTCGTGTGGGTCAGGGACCACATGATGTGTCCTAAATTGGTATTCCAGAACAGGCCCCTGAGGACAGATGCCTGAAAACCTAACAGGGTTCCATTGATGGCCTAGGGACATTTCAGGTTCAAACTTATAACTCAGGATCATTAACTTGGCTATCTCCCTGGATGTAGGTGATCAGGGTGTTTCAGACTGCGCATTTGCATGCTGTGTGGCCAGCAATATTGGGGTGGGCTCAGGGGCCTTATTGGTTTCTACAAATCTAGAAGGTTTGGGCAACTCTGATATGCACACTGTCCTTGGGGATAACAGACAGAGTTCTGTGGTGTGGCTCCAGCGATCCTACTCTGGTTGGCATGTGAGCCATGGTTTTGATAGAGAGGTCTGGAAACATAAATTTTGGTATGTTTAGTGGCGATGTGATCGCAGGCCCAATGCATAGACCTGGAGGGAAGTTCGTCAGTAACTTTAATTAGGGTGACTGTACAGCTGTAGGACAGGCTTTTATTTCTGGATTGTGTGTCTAGAATGGTCTCAGAATGCAGGTGTATTCTCATGGGTCCATGGGAGACTTTTCCTCTCTAAGGATCTTGATGGCACTCCATAATTTGGTGGCTTTTTTGGGTAAGGTAAGAGTGCTGTTTTCCGTATTAGGGGTGCCCCAAAACAGGGATTCCAGTGACGGCCTTTGGGTCTCGGAACCTGGACAATCCCACCAAGGGTTAGCATTTTGGCCTTGGGGTGTACCAGACCTGTAATGCGGGATCCTAGGGTGCAATTGAGAGTGTTTGTTTGAAAGCATGTTCAGACTGAGGGTCACAATGCCTACTTGTGCCCGGGGTGGACCTCATGCATGGGCGTGGTCTCATTGGCCATACAGCTGGCTCCCACTCTGAGGGTTGGACACCAATCCCAACAACCAGGCTTCCTGCCACGAGGAAGTAGGAGTTCTCTACAGTGCTTCAGGTTCCCCCATGGGTAGGGTTCCAGCAAAGGTCTGGGCAGAATGGCCTGAATACCAAGGATAGGTAGAGGTGACGGTCCTGAGCCATGCATGGTCTCACATGCTGATAATGGGCCCTACGCTTTGGGTGTCTGACACACGATTGGGGCTCACGCTCTGTCATACACAGCTCTAGAGGCCAGGGCAGCCTATAAATCCGGGTTCCCTCGAGGGCCAAGCAGATTGATCCTCAGGTGGAGTTTCTGTGCAGACCTCATCAGGCACTTCTTCTTTCTATGGGGGAGGCAGAATGCTGCATTGTGACTCCAGAATTCTCTATTAAGAGTGCTTGGGGACCAGTAGGGTGAGGATGGAATTGTAAACCCAAGCTACGGTTCAATTCAGTGCCAAGCGAAAGGCTGTTCCAGTGTGCAGGGGCTGATTGGAATATCTATCATCTGAGTAAGGGTAGATGTCAAGTGTTTCTCAAGACGGAGATTGTGTGTATGATGACTGACAAATGGAGGGGTGGTGTCAAGAGGCCATGGAGGATTTCACACACTGGGGCTTGTGAGATGCTCCAAACAGCAAGGTTTCCTTCTACTGGAGAGGGGGTGTCTGGTTTCTTTTCTCCAGTGTCCCCCATGTGGAACATTTGGGTAGCAGAGCACTCCCACATGGATGTCTGGAAAGCACAACTCCATTGACCATTGCAGCTTTGGAACATGGCAGGTTCATTTTGTTGGCTCTGGGGCGAGTACCAATGCCTGGAGTTGACATGGAGTTTCGTGAAGATGGGTCACAATTCTGGATTGTTAGCAGGGAGATCTATGAATGTGCTGGTGGCTAGGGGCCCATGTAGGATTCATCTACCCTGAGGGTTTGACACCGGTGGATGAGCACGGTTTCCTTCTGGGGACAGGAGATGTCCTGTTGTGTGGCCCAGGGACCATATGTTTTATCATAAGTTTGTATTCCAGAACAGGCCTCTGAGGACAGAGGCCTGAAAACAGCTAGGGTTCCAATGACGTTTTAGGATAATGTCAGTTTCAATCTTCTGATTCAGGACCATTGACTTCAGTGTCTTCCTAGACGTAGGTGATTATGGTGTTTCTGACTGTGCATTTGTTTGCAGAGTGGCATCCAATATTGGGTTGTGCTCTAGGGCCTTGCAGGTTTCTCCTAATGTGGAAGGTTTGGGCAACTTTGATGGCACAGGTTCCTTGGGGATGGCAGGCACAGTCCTGTAGTGTGTCTCCAGAGACCCCATCCCGGAGGGCATGTGAGCCATGGTTTTGGGAGAGAAGTCTGCAAACACAAACTCGGGTTAGGTTTAGTGGCAAGGTGATCATGGGCCCAAAGAATAGGCCTATAGGGCAGATTGTCAGGAACTGTTAATTGGGTGACTCGAAGGCAGTAGCAGAGGCTTTTGTATCCAGATTGTGTGTCCACAATGGCCTCGGAATGCAGGTGTGGCCTCATGGGTCCATGGGAGATTTTTCCTCTTTAAGGTTCCTGTGGCTCCCAAGAGTTGCTGGCTTTCTCGGGGAAGGGAAGAGTGCTGTTTTCCATCTTAGGGGTGCCCCAAAATAGGGATTCCAGAGATGGGCTCTGGGTCTGGGAACCTGGAAAATCCCACCACGTGTTAGGATTTGGGCCTAGTGGCGTACCAGGTCTGCATGCGGGATCCTGGAGGTGCAACTGAGAGGGCTTGTTTGAAATCATGCTCAGGCTGCGTGTCACAATGCCTGCTTGTGCCCAGGGTGGCCCTAATGAGTGGGCGTGGTTTCCTTGGCCATGCAGCTGGCTCCCACTTTGAGGGTTGGACTCCCATCCCAACAGCCAGGATTTATGCCATGGGAAAAGAGGAATTCTCTTTTGTGCTTCAGGTTCCTCCATTAGCAGGGATTCCAGCAAAGTCTGGGGACAGATGCCTGAATACCAAGGATGGGTAGAGATGACGGACATGGGCCATGGCCGGTCTCAAATGGTGGATATGGACCCCGATCTCTGGGTGGCTGACACTAGGTTTTGGCTCAGGATCTGTCAGACACAGCACTAGTGCCCAGGGCAGCCTATAAATAAAGTTTCCCTAGGGTGCCTAGCAGATTGATCTTCATGTGGGGTTTATGGGCAGAACCAAGAGGCCTTTCTTGTTTCTAAGGGGAAGGCAGAATGCTGCATTGTGGCTCCAGAATTCCCTATCAAGAGGGCTTGCAGACCAGGAGGCTGAGGATGGAATTGTTAACCCAAACTCTGGTTACATTCAGTGTGAAGGGAAAGGCACTTTTTGTGTGCAGCAGTTGAATCGAATATCCAGCACCTGAGTAAGAGTGGATGTCAGATATTTGCTCATGCTGGAGTTTGTTTCTATGATGACTGACAAATGGAGGGATGGTGTCAAGAGGCCATGGAGGATTTCCCACTCTGGGGCTTGCTAGATGCTCCAAAAAGCAAGGTTTCTTTCTACCGGAAATGGGCAGTCTAGTTTGTTTGCTCTAGGGTCCCACACGTGGAAAGAATGCATAGCATAGTTCTCCTGCATGGATGCCTGGAAAGCACACCTCCATTGACCAATGCTGCTGAGGAACATTGCAGGTTCATTCTGGTGGCTCTTTGGCGAAGTAGCAAGGACTGGATTAGACATGGAATCTCATGAAGACAGGTCACAGTGCTGGTTTGTTACCAGGGAGATCTAAGAATGAGTTGGTGGCTAAGGGGCCGTGCAGGATTCATCTACCCTGAGGATTTGGCACAGATCTAAGAGCCCGGATTCCATCTGGGGACAGGAGATGTTCTGTTGTGTGGCTCAGGGACCATATGTTGTATAAGTTGGAATTCCCAAGCAGGCCTCTGAGGACTGAGGACTGAAAAACTAACCTCGGTTTCCTATGAAGTCCTAGGGGCATGTCAGGTTCAATGTTCTGACTCAGAACCATCGACTCTACTATCTGCCTGGATAGAGGTATCAGGGTGTTTAAGACTGTGCATTTGCGTCCAGAGCAGCCTCCTATATTGTGGTGGGCTCATGGTCCTTGCAGTTTACTCCTTATCTAGACGGAATGACGCCAGAGCAGGGTTCTAAGGATGAATGCCTTGACAGCCCACCTCGCATTCCTATTGTTTCCCCTGACAAGACAGGTTCGATTAGTTGGCTCTTGTAGAAAAAGCGAAGGGGTTGAGTTGAAATGGACTCTCCTGCAAATGGGTCTTAATGTGGGTTTGTGTTCATGCAGACCTTGGAATGGGGTGGTGGCACCGGGGCCCTGAAGGATTCTCCTAACCAGAGGTTTTGACACAGCTCCAACGTGAAATTTTACCATGTGGAGACGAGATTTGCTCTGATAGTGCCTCAGGAAACCCCCATATTCTGGTATTGGAAACCCGGCCTCTGAGGAGAGATGCCTGGAAACCAAAGCAATGGATCCAATTCCAACCTAGGGGCCTTTCAGGTTCATTCTTCCTCTCTGTGGACATCTGTCTACGGGTATGAATGGAGGCAGTTCCTAAGCTGGTGTCAGATCGCCCCTGTTTTTCCTGGGTGGCCTACACTATTGGGATGGCCTTGGGGACTTTGGAGGTTTCTCCTAATGTGTACGGCTGTGGCAAATGGAATGGGCAGAATTCCCTTGGAGAGGACAGGCACAGTCCTGAGTTGTGGCACCAAGGGTCCCAGGCTGGAGGGTACATGGGCCAGGACTATGGGGACAGAAGTCTGAAAACACAAATTCAGCTTAGGATTGGGGAGGTAGGTATGGCAGGCCCGATCTACAGACCGGGAGGAGACATCTTGGGATATGAACAAAGGGAGAGTGTGAGGCACATGCTCAGGCTTTTGTCCCTGGATTTTGTGTCATCGATGGCCATGGAATGACGGTGTGGTCTCATGGGCCATGGATGAGTCTCTATACTTTAGGGATTTGGCCCAATCCCAAGAGTTAGGGGTCATTATTGGTATGGTAGGCGTCCTTTCTGTTTCCTAACCAGGTCTCCCAACAAAAGAGGGATTCTTCAGCAGAGCCCTGGGGAGAGGAGACTGGACATCCTGACCTCTGGTTAAGATTGGGGGCCTAGGGGCATCGAAAGCCCCATATGTGGGCTCCTGATACAGCCACTGAGAGGCCTTACTTGAGGACAGGGCTCACACTGAGAGTCACAATTCGTGTCTGTGCCCAATGCTGCCCTCAAACATGGGCGGGGATTCATGGGCCCCAAGGTTTCTCCTACACTGAATGTTGGACAACATGCCAACCACAATATTTCTTGCCACGGAGAAGGATGAGTTCTGATTTCTGCATCACATTCAAACCTGGGCAGTGATTTGAGATAAGGTCTAGTTTCTGAAGCCTGATAAACGAAGTTGGGAAGAGATGACGAACTAAGGCCATGGCGGTTCCGATGTGCTCAGTGTGTGCCAGCTCTCTGGGTGTCAGTCGGGAGTTCCAGGCTCAGACTGTGTCAAACAGTGCATTAATGCCCAGGGTAGACTGTATAATTGTGGTACAGTTGAGTGGCGTGCAGGTTGATCCTCATTTGGGGTTTCTGGGTAGCCCCATAGGGCAACATTTTTCTTCTCGAGGGCAGCTAGATTGCTGCATTGTGGCTCCAGTAATGCCAAACTGGAGCACTTGTGGGCCAGGAGTATGAGGACGGAAGTCTGAGAACACAAGCTAGGCTTAGGATTTGGGGCGAAGGCACGGAAGGCACACTGTGTAGAGCTGACTCATGTTCCCGTGCATATGAAGTCAGGGCGGGGCTCAGACGTAGGCTCAGGTTAGGGTTCCTGTTCATGATGGCTCCTTCATGAAGGGGCTGGGCAACACAAGGCCATGGAGGTTTTCCCATGGTGGGAGTTCTGAGATGCTCCAAACCGCAAGGATCCCTTCTGCAGGACAATCAGGACCCATTGGATGGCTCAAGGATGTCCCGTACGGAATGACTCCAGAACAGGGTTCTAAGGATGGATGCCTGGGCAGCCCGCCTCACATTCCAATTGTCTGCTAGCGACAAGACAGGTAAGATCTTCTGGCTAGGGGAGCAACCAAGGGGGCTGAATTAAAATGGACTCTTCTGAATATGGGTCCTAATGTGGGTTTGTGTCCATGGAGACTTGGAATGGGGTGGTGACACTGGGGCCCTGAAGGATTCTCTTAACTGGAGATATTGACAGAGCTCTAACGAGAAATTTTCCCATGTGGAGACGAGATATGTTATGATAGGTGCCTCAAGACACCCCCATATGCTGATACTGGAAAACAGGCCTCTGAGGAAAATTCCTTTGGAGAGGTCAGGCACAGTCCTGAGTTGTGGCAACAGGGGCCCCAGCATGGAGGGTGTTGGGTCAAGGCTATGGGGACAGAAGTATGAAAACACAAACTCGGCTTAGGTTTGGAGAGGTAGGTATGGCAGACCCAATCTACAGACCGTGAGGAGAACTCTTCAGGATATTTATGAAGAGTGAGTGTGAGGCGCTTGCTCAGGCTTTTGGCTCTGGATATTGTGTCAACGATGGCCGTGGAATGTTGGGGTGGCCATGGACGAGTGTCCCTTTCTGGAAATTTGGCCTGATCCCAAGAGTATGGGCGCATTTTGTGAGATTCATTTTTTTTAACCTTTGTTGTCTCACCAAAGTGGGATTCTAG
This sequence comes from Mustela lutreola, assembly GCF_030435805.1. Lineage (NCBI taxonomy): Eukaryota > Metazoa > Chordata > Mammalia > Carnivora > Mustelidae > Mustela > Mustela lutreola. The sequence goes on from NC_081294.1 coordinate 172,151,524, forward strand.
AGCAGAGCCCTGGGAAGGGGCGACTTAACAGCCCAAATTCCAGTTAAGGATGGAGCCTAGAGACACGGCAAACCCCATAAGGGGGCTCTTGGTTCAGCCACTGAGAGGCCTTACTTGAGTACAGGGCTCACGCTGAGTGTCACTATGCATGTTTGTGCCAAACGCAGCCCTCTAGCATGGGCAGGGCCTCATGGGTCACACTTGTTTCTCCTACACTGAATGTTGGACATGATACCCACAATATTTCTTGCCATGGGGAAGGGTAAGTTTTGATTTCTGCATCACATTCATCCATTGGCAATGACTGGAGATAAGGTCTAGATTCTAAAGACTGAAAAACAATGTTGGGAAGAGATGACGACCTAGACCATGGTGGGTCTTATGGGCTCAGTGTGTGGCCAGCTGTCTGGGTGTCGGTCGGGAGTTCCAGGCTCAGGCTATGTCAGACAGGGCATTAGTGTCCAGAGATAGACTGTATAATTGGGGTAGAGTCTAGTGGCATGCAGGTTGTTCCTCACTTGGCGTTTCTGGGTAGCCCCAGAGGGAAAAGTTTTTCTTCTGGAGGGCAGGCAGAGTGCTGCATTGTGGCTCCAGTACTGCCAAACTGGAGCATTGGTGTGTCAGGAGTGCAAAATTTTTCTTCTGGAGCGCAGGCAGAGTGCTGCACTGTGGCTTCAGAATTCCCAATCTGGAGGGCTTGTGGGCCAGGAGTGTGAGGACGGAAGTCTGTCAACATAAGCTAGCCTTAGGTTTCAAGGCGAGGGCAAGGTGGGCACACTCTGCAGAGCTGAATCGAGATCTCATGCATCTGAAGTCAGGGCGAGGATCAGATGATGGCTCAATTTGGTGTTTCTGTCCATGACAGCCACTTCATGAAGTGGAGGGAGCATCACGAGATAATGGAATTTTTCCCACGATGGGAGTTTTGAGATGCTCCAAACCGCAAGGATTCCTTCTGTGGGACAATTGAGACCTGTTGGATGGCTCCAGGACTTCCCATATGGAACGACTCCAGAACATGATTCTAAGGATGGATAACTGGGCAGCCCGCCTCGTATTCCAATTGTCTCCTAGCGACAAGACAGGTTCAATCTCCTGGCTCTGTGAGAGCAACTAAGGGAGCTGAGTTGAAAAGGACTCTCCTGAGGATGGGTTCTAATTTGTGATTGTGTCCATAAGGACCTTGGAATGGGGCGGTGGCACTGGGTTCCTGAAGGATTCTCCTAACCGGAGGTTTTGACACAGCTCCAATGCACAACTTTCCCATGTGGAGACAAGGTTTGTTCTGATAGGTGCCTCAGGAAACCCCCATATGCCGGTATTGGAAACCAGGCCTCTGAGGAGAGATGCTTGGAAACAAAAGAAATGGATCTGATTCTGGCCTAGGGACCTGTCCTGTTCAATCTTCTTCTCTGGGCACTTCTGTCTACAGGTCTGAGTGGAGGTAGCTGCTCAGCTTGTGTCAGATCACCCCTGTTTATCCGGGGCGGCCTACAATATTGGGATGGCCTCAGGGACTTGGAGGTCTCTCCTAATTCGTACGGTTGTGGCCAATGGAATGGGCAGAATTCCCTTGGAGAAGGCAGGCACAGTCATGAGGTGTGGCTCCAGCGGCCCCATTATGTAGGGTGTGTGGGCCAGGACTGTGGGAACAGAAGTCTGAAAACACAAACTCGGCTTATGTTTTGTGATGTAGGTATGGCAGGCACGATCTACAGACTGCATAAATCTCTTCGGGGTAAACTTTTGGGGATATGAACAAAGGGGGAGTGTGAGGCGCATGCTCAACCTTTTGTCTCTGGATTTTGTGGTACCAATGGCCGTGGAATGTCGGGGTGACCTCAAAGGCCACGGATGAGTCTCCTTCTCAGGTTCCCACATTGGAAGGGATTCCAGCAAAGGTCTGGGGACAGATGCCCGAATACCCAGGATGGGTAGTGAGGACGGGCTAGACCATGGTGTGTCTCACATGCTAGACATGGGCCCTGCTCTCTGGGTGGCTGACACGAGGTCAGGTCTCAGGCTTTGTCAGACACAGCACTAGTGGCCAGAGCAGCCTCAAAATCGGGGATCCGCGAGGGCCGAGCAAATGAACCTCATGTGGGTTTTTGGGGCAGTCTTACCAGGCACCACTTCTTTCTATGGGAAAGGCAGAATGCTCCAGAATTACCTATCAAGGGGGCTTCAGGACCAGTAGGGTGAGGACGGAATTGTAAACAAAAGCTAGGGTTAAATTCAATTCAAAGCATAAGACAGTTCCAATGTGCAGCAAGTCATTTGAGACGTCCAGCACCTGAGTAAGGGCGGATGAAAGAAGTTTTCTCACAGTGGAGTTTGTGTCTATGATGACCGACAAATGGAGAGGTGGCTTCAAGAGAACATGGAGGATTTCCTATGATGAGGATTGTGAGATACTCCAAATATCAAGGTTTCCTTCTACTGGACAGATGGAGTCTGTTTTGTTTGCTCTGGGGTAACCCATGTGCAAATTTTTTGTAGCAGAGCCCTTCCACATGGATGCCTAGAAAGCACAAGTCCAATGACCATTGCAGCTGACAAACATGACAGGTTTGTAATGGTGGCCTGCGGCCACATGCCAAGGTTTCAGTTGACATGGAATCTCTTGCAGTTGTGTTCCAATGCTGGTTTGTTACCAGGGAGGTCTTAGAAAGTCCTGGGGGTTAAGGGGCCATGAAGGATTCTCCTACCCTGAGGGATTGGCACTGGTCGAAGAGCACAGTTTCCTTCTTAGGACAGGAGATGTTGTGTTCTGTAGCTCAGGGTCAATATGTTGTATCCTAACTTGGTATTACAGAACAGGTCTCTGAGGACAGATGCCTGAAACCTAATCTAGGGTTCCAATGATGTAATAGGTGCATGTCAGTTTCAATTTTCTGTCTCAGGACCATTGACTTGGGTATCTGCCTGGATGTAGGAGATCAGGGTGTTTCAGACTGAGCAATTTTGTCCAGAGCAGCTTCCAATATTGGGGTGGGTTCATTGGCCTTGAATGTTTCTCTTAATCTGGAAAGTTTGGGCAAATGTGATGGGCAAATTTTCCTTGGAGATGGCAGGCACAGTCCTGTGGTGTGGCTCCAGAGACCCCATCCTGGAGGACATGTGAGGCATGGTTTTGAGAGAGAAGTCTGCAAATGCTAACTAGGTTTATTCTTAGTGGCGTGGTGATCGCAGTCCAATGCATCAACCTGGAAGGCAGCTCGTCAGGAACTGTAATTAGGATGACTCGATGTCGGTAGCACAGCCTTTTTTATTTGCATTGTCTGTCCAGGATGGCCTCGGAATGCAGGTGTGGTCTCATGAGTCCATGGGAGATTTTTCCCCTCTAAGGATTCTTGCGGCTCCCCATATTTTGGTGGCTTTTTCAGGGAAGGGAAGAGTGCCGTTTTCCATCTTAGGGGTGCCCAACAACAGGGAAACCAGAGACGGGCTCTGGGTCTGGGCACCAAGAAATTCCCACCAAAAGTTAGAATTTGGGCCTAGGGGCATACCAGGTCTGCAATGCGGGATACTGGTGGTGCAATAGAGAGGGCTAATTATTAACATGGGAATAGGTGAACTGAAAGACTATAATGGTCTATCTCTTGAGGTTTTGTCTTATGTTTGATCTTCCAGACTAGGGAAAATCTCCTTAAGTTATCTGTAACTTGGAGGGGACAAGATGGCGGGGAAGTAGGAGGAGGCGCCTTTTCAACCTGTACCCTAAAGTGAGCTGATTGCCTAACAAAGAACTCCAATTACCCATGAAATTAGCCTTAGATCAGAATTATACACGTCTGGATCTCTACAAGGGCAGAAGACGCCAGTGGGCAGGTAATGTGGTGCGGGAACGGGGAACTGATATCGGAAGATAAACAACAGGAGGAGGGAGCCACCAGAGGCGACCAGTTGGAAAGTAATACCCCAATATGAGCAAGAGTGCCCTGCATCTGGGGACCAGGATTAACTTAGGGACTTTTTGAAATCACTCCAAAAGAGCAAAGGATAGTGGGGTGGGGAAATTGTGGGATTGAGGTGGCTAGGGACATGGGATTATATCCCTGGTCCCAGGACAGCCTTCCCTGGTGCTGAGCCAGAGATGGTGTAGCAGAGAAACCAGGTTTTGGACTCTAAGCCACGAGAGCATCCGAGAACACGTGGCGTCCTGCTCCTGTGAGGGGATGGGAGCCATGCCAGACACCAGAATGTGTGAGCCCTGCTATAGAGCCTGAGATGCGTGTGCTGCTCTTCCTCCCCTGAGAGAGGTACAAAGGCCCAGCCTGCGGCCTTTGATACACACCATTGTTTCAGAGCCTAAGACGCGTGCACCAAACTCTCCCCCCAGAGAGTTGCACGAAGGCCCAGCCTGGTGCTTTCGGACCTGCACCCCATTCTCAGAGCCTGAGACCCGTGTGTGACCCACAGGCTCCCCTGAAAGAGGTGCGGGCAAGCCAAGTGCTCTTAGACCCAGAAAGACCAGGCACTCCCAGCCTAGGCCATCGGGAAAATCTCAGTGTGCGATTACTGCTTGGAACCTCTCTGGCAGTCTGGAGCTGCCCAGACAGCCGCCACTGACATGGCTTTGGGTACAAGCAAAGGATCCTGCATGCCCAGGGACTGCGACTCGGGACCTGTTTTGCCAGCGGTCAAGGGGAAACATATTTGGGCTCTGAAGCCAGACTGAGGCTTCTCTCTGAGAAGGAGGTCAGGGTGCACTATGTTTTCCTCTAAAACTACAAAAACCATCAAAAGCCGTCAAGGTGAGAGAAAAAAAAAAAGTGAACAAACATAAAAACTGCCCGAGAACAAAAGCCTGATTAAAAACAAGTTTCCTCAGAGCCCACTCCCTTGAGGGGGGTGGGAGGACTTAACTCAGGGAACATCATTGAAAACCCACGTGGCAGCCCCCTCACCCAGAAAACAAACCAAGAAAGGAAAAAAAAAAAAAAGGACGACAATAGAACAACCACCTCTACTTCAAAGGAAAACTTTTATTTTTTACTCATTCCCACTACTCTGGTTCATTTTTTTTATATAGATAATTTTTAAACATATTTATCATCACAGTGAGCTCTCCAGTACATCAAATTCCATTATAACCTTCTAACCTGAACTTTTTTAAAAATTTATATTTTATTTATTTTTAGCATAACAATATTCATTATTTTTTTCACTACAACCAGTACTCCATGCAAAGCGTGCCCTCTATAATACCCACCACCTGGTACCCCAACCTTCCACCCCCGCCCCTTCAAACCCCTCAGATTATTTTTCAGAGTACATAGTCTCTCATGGTTCACCTCCCCAACTCCCTTCTCCTCTCTATCTCCCCATGTCCTCCATGCTCTTTGTTATGTTCCACAAATAAGTGAAACCATATGATAATTGACTCTCTCTGCTTGACTTATTTCACTCAGCATAATCTCTTCCAGTCCCATCCATGTTGCTACAAAAGTTGGGTATACGTCCTTTCTGGTGGAGGCATAATACTCCATAGTGTATATTAACCTAAACATTTTGATACATACACCTATGGGTTTTTTTTTTTTTTTTTGCATTTCTATTTTTTGAATTTATTTTTTTTTAAATTTTAGTTTAGTTTAGTCCAGTTTATTCCTTTTTATTTTTATTTTCTTATATTCAGATATAATTAAACTTCAAAGTACTCCCCTTTCCCCAACCAGTACTCTCCTATAGCTAAACAAATTTTTAATCCCCCTTTATCTTAGGAAACATGAGTCCTTTAGCAAAGATATCAAGATACATCCAAGAAGAAGCAAAACAAACTTCTTGGCTCACACTGAGAATTTATAACCACTCTCCCATCCTTTTCTTCTGCCAGTGTTTCTGTGTTTTTGTGTTTGTCCTGATAGTATATAAATCTTACACTTGGGGTTCTTTTTGACGAGGTTCTTCCTTTATTTGCATATATATATATATATATATATATATATATATATATATATATATATATTTCTGTTGTCATATACTTTTATCAGTATTTTTGTTTGTTTTTGTTTGTCTACTTCATAAATCTTACCTTGGGGCTCATCTGGGGTGAACCTTCTCTTTCATCTTCCCTTTCTTTCCTGTCTCTCTCTCTCTCCTTTTTTTCTTTTTCTTTTCTTTTGTCTCTCGTTTGGGTAGGAAATCCTGATTGCTCAGAAGTGTTCCAGGGTGCACCTTGACTGTAACAATGTCAATACATCCAGCTACATCTATTCAGTCATCTCTCACCAAAATGACTAGGAGGAGGAATGCCCAACAGTAGAAAAATATAGAAGATTGACCTTCAGCAACAGAGCTAATGGCTATCAACATAGACAATATGTCGGAAAGAGAATTCAGGCTAACAATTATCCAGGCAATAGCTAGGTTGGCGAAAGCCATGGATGACCAAACGGAATTGATTAGGGCTGAGCTGAAAGTGAAGAGAGATGATGTTCACAATGTTAGGGCGGAGCTTAAAGCTACCAGGGCTGAGGTTCACAATGCTCTCAATGAGTTCCAATCTAATCTAAATTCTCTCAAAGCTAGGGTAACTGAGACAGAAGTTTGAATTAGTGATCTGGAGGACAAACAGATAGAGAGAAAGGATCAGGAGGAGGCCTGGAAGAAACAGCCTAGAAACCATGAAAACAGAATCAGGGAAATAAATGATGCCACGAAACCTTCCAAAGTCAGAATTGTTGGAATCCCTGAAGGGGAGGAGAAAGAAAGAAGTCTAGAAGATATAGTGGAACAAGTTTTTCATGAAAATTTTCCCAAACTCCCGAATGGAATCTGCGTTCATGAACTAGAGTCTGAACGGTCTCCACCCAAGATTATACATTCCAAAAAACCATCACAACACTTGGTAGTCAAATTGAGGAATCATAATTGTAGGTATAATCTCATGAAAGCCGCTAGGACAAAGAGGCTCCTTTCTTACAGAGGAAAACCCATCAGAATAACATCAGACCTGTCCACAGAGACCTGGCAAGCCAGAAAGAGCTGGCAAGATATATTCAGGGCATTAAATGAGAAGAACATGCAGCCAAGAATACTTTATCCAGCAAGACTGACATTCAAAATGGATGGGGAGATATAGAGTTTCCAAGACCGGCAAGGCTTAAAAGACTATGCAACCTCCAAGCCGACACTGCACGAAATATTAAAGGGGGTTCTATAAAAGAGGAAAAAAACCTAAGAATAGCATTGAACAGAAATATAGAGACAGTCTACAGAAAGAAAGACTTCCTAGGTAACTCGATATCAATAAAAACGTATCTATCAATAATCACTCTCAATGTGAATGGCCTAAATGCGCCCATAAAATGACACAGGGTTGCAGATTGGATAAAACGACAGGACCCATCCATGTATTGTCTACAAGAGACCCATTTTGAACCTAAAGATACATGCAGACTGAAAGTGAAGGGATGGGGAAGCATCTTTCATGTCAATGGGCCTCAAAAGAAGGCTGGGGTAGCAATTCTTGTATCAGATAAATTATACTTTAAACTAAAGACTGTAGTCAGAGATACAGAAGGACACTACATCATTCTTAAAGAGACTATCCACCAAGATGATCTAACAATTGTAAATATCTATGCCCCCAATATGGGAGCAGGCAATAATAAAACTGTTAATCAAGATAAAGAGTCATATTGATATGAATACACTAATTGTTGGAGATCTTAACACGTCTCCCTCAGAAATAGATCATAAAAGGAGAAAATCAATAAAGAAACAAAAGCATTGAATGACACATTGGACCAGATGGACCTCATAGATATATACAGAACATTCCACCCTAAAACAACAGAATACTAATTCATCTCAAGTGCACATGGAACCTTCTCAAGAATAGACCACAAACTGGGTTATATATCAGGACTCAACCGATACCAAAAGACTGAGAAGATTCCCTGCATTTTCTCAGATCACAATGCTTTGAAACTGGAGCTCAATCACAAGGAAAAGTTCCGAAGGAACTCAAACACCTGGAAGCTAAAGACCACCTTGCTTAAGTATGCTTGGATCAAGCAGGAGATCAAAGAATAACTGAAAAAAAGTTATGGAAACCAATGAGAATGAAGAACATTCGGTCCAAAATTTATGGGATAGAGCAAAGGCGGTCATAAGGGGGAAATATATAGCCATCCAGCCCTCCCTCAAAAAAATTGAAAAATCCAGAACACAGCAGCTGACTCTACACCTTAAGGAACTGGAGAATCAACAACAAATCAAACCAACTCCACACATAAGAAGAGAAATAATCAAGATTAGAGCTGAGATTAATGAGATAGAAACCAGAGATACAATAGAACGTACTAATGAAACTAGAAGCTGGTTTTTTGAAAGTATCAATAAAATCGGTAGACCACTGGCCACACTAATCCAAAAGAAAAGAGAGAAAGCCCAAATTCATAAAATTATGAATGAAAAGGGAGAGATCACAACTAACACCAAGGAAGTAGAATCAATCATCAGAAGTTATTATCAACAGTTATATGCCAATAAGCTTAGCAACCTAGATGAAATGGATGCATTCCTGGAATAATATAAACTCCCAAAATTGAACCAGGAAGAAATTGACAACTTGAATAGACCAATATCTAGTAACGAGTTTGAAGCAGTGATCAAAAATCTCCCAAAAAACAAGAGCCCAGGACCTGACGGATTCCCTGGGGAATTCTATCAAACTTTCAAAGAAGAAATAAGACCTATTGTCCTGAAGATGTTTTAAAAAATTGAAGCAGAAGCCAGCATTACCCTGACCCCTAAACCAGGCAACGACCCTAAAAAAAAGGAGAATTTCGGACTAAAATCACTGATGAATATGGATACTAAGATTCTCAACAAGATCCTAGCAAACAGGATCCAACAGCCCATTAAAAAGATTATCCACCATGACCAGTTGGGATTCATCCCTGGGCTACAAGGATGGTTCAACATTCGCAAATCAATCAATGTGATAGAACAAATGAATAAGAGACGAGAGAAGAACCACATGGTCCTCTCAATCGATGCAGAAAAAGCAGTTGAAAAAATCCAGCATCCATTTCTGACAAAAATGCTTCAAAGTATAGGGATAGAAAGAACATTCCTGAATGTCATCAAATCTAACTATGAAAGACCCACAGCAAATATCATCCTCAATGGGAAAAAGCTTGCAGTCTTCCCGTTGAGATCAGGAACAAGTCAAGGATTCCCTGTATTACCACTCTTATTCAACATAGTATTAGAAGTCCTAGCAACAGCAATCAGACAACAAAGAGAAATAAAAGGTATCCAAGCTGGCAATGAAGAAGTCAAACTCTCTCTCTTCGCAGATGACATGATTCTTTATATGGAAAACCCAAAAGACTCCACCCCCAAACTGCTAGAACTCATACAGCAATTCAGCAACGTGGCAGGATACAAAGTCAATGTACAGAAATCAGTGGCTTTCTTATACACTAACAATGAAAATACAGAAAGGGAAATTAGAGAATCAATTTCATTTACTATAGCACCAGAACCATAAGATACCTGGGAATAAACCTTACCAAAGAGGTAAATGATCTGTACTTGAGGAACTACAGAAAACTCATGAAAGAAACTGAAGAAGAAACAAAAAGATGGAAGACCATTCCATACTCTTGGATCGGAAGAATAAACATTGTTAAATTGTCTATACTGCCTAGAGAAATCTATACTTTTAATGCCATTCTGATCAAAATTCCACCGGTATTCCTCAAAGAGCTTGAGCAAATAATCCAAAAATTTGTATGGAATCAGAAGAGACTCTGAATCGCTAAGGAATTGTTGAAATACAAAAATAAAACGGGGGCATCACATTACCTGATTTCAAGCTTTATTACAATGCTGTGACACCAAACAGCATGCTACTGACATTAAAACCGACAGATAGACCAGTGGAGCAGAGTAGAGAGCCCAGATATGGACCCTAAACTCTATGGGCAAATAATCCTCGACAAAACAGGAAAAAATATACAATGGAAAAAAGACAGTCTCTTCAATAAATGGTGCTGGGAAAAGTGGACAGCTATGTGTAGAAGAATGAAACTAGACCATTCTCTAACAACATACACAAAGATAAACTCAAAATGGATAAAAGACCTCAACGTGAGACAGGAATCCATCAGAATCCTTGAGGAGAACATAGGCAGCAATCTCTTCGATATCAGCCACACAAACTTCTTTCAAGTTGTCTCCAAAGGCGAAGTAAACAAAAGCGAAAATAAACCTTTCAGACTTCATCAAAATCAAAAGCTTCTGCACAGCAAAGGAAACAGTCAAAAAAACAAAGGTGCAACCCACGGAATGGGAGAAGATATTTGCAAATGACAGTGCAGACAAAAGATTGATATCCAGGATCCATAATGAACTCCTCAAATTCAACACGCACAAAACAGACAATCATATCAAAAAATGGGCAGAAGATATAAACATAAACTTCTCCAATGAAGACATACAAATGGCTATCAGACACATGAAAAAAATGTTCTTCATCACTAGCCCTCTGGGAGATTAAAATTAAAACCACATTGAGATATCACGTTTCACCAGTTAGAATGATCATTAGCAAGACAGGAAACAACTTGTGTTGGAGGGGATATGGAGAAAGGGGAACCCTCTTCCACTGTTGGTGGGAATGTAAGTTGGTGCAGCCTCTTTAGAGAACAGTGTGGAGATGCCTCAAGAAATTAAAAATAGAACTTCCCTATGACCCTGCAATTTCACTTCTGGATATTTACCCCAAAGATACAGATGTCATGAAAAGAAGGGCCATCTGTACCCCAATGAGTATAGCAGCAATGGCCACGGTAGCCAAACTATGGAAAGAACCAAGATGCCCTTCAAGGGATGAATGGATAAGGAAGATGTGGTCCATATACACTATGGATGCATACCCAACTTTTGTAGCAACATGGACGGGACTGGAAGAGATTATGCTGAGTGAAATCAGTCAAGCAGAGAGTATCAATTATCATATGGTTCACTTATTTGTGGAGCATAACAAATAGCATGGAGGACATGGGGAGTTAGAGAGAAGGGAGTTGGGGGAAATTGGAATGGGAGGTGAACCATGAGAGACTATGGACTCTATAAAACAATCTGAGGGGTTTGAATTGGCGGGTGGGTGGGAGGTGGGGGTAACAGGTGGTCGGTATTATAGAGGGCACGGATTGCATGGAGCACTGGGTGTGGTGAAAAAAATAATGAAGACTGTTATGCTGAAAATAAAAATAATAATAATAATAATACGCACTTGCGTCCAGAGTGTTGTTTGAAATTAAGGTCGGCACAGGGAATTTGTACTTTGCTTCTAATCTTCAGGGTTTGAGCAACCGTGAAGGGCAGAGTTTTCTTTTGGGTGGTAGGCATACTCATCCGGTGTGGCACAAGAGGCCCCATCCTGGAAAGCATGTGGTCCAGGGCCTTGGGGACAGAAATTTGCAAATGCAAACTAGATTTATGGTGAGGGCGGAGGCGATCACAGGCCCAATCTGCAGGCCTGAGTGCACCTCATAGTGTACTGAAATTAAGGTGTCATGGAGGCAGTATCAGAGGCTTTTCTGTCTGGATTGTGTGTCTAGGATGGTCGCAAAATGTAGGGGAGTCTTCATGGGGCCACGGGAGATTCTTCATCTCTGGGCATTGTGCCCAGCTCTCTAGAGTTTGGTGTCTCTGGGGAAAGGAAGACTGCTGCTTTCCGTCTCAGCAGATCCCCAAAGAGGGATTCCAGAGACAATTTCTGGGTGTTTCAGGGCACCTGAACAACACGAATGAGGGTGAGGATTTGGCCCTAGGGACCTGGCAGGCCCGCCCTGTGTCCTCTCGGTCCAGCTACCAAGGGGGTTTGTTTGAAAGCAGGCTCACTCTGAGGGTCACAATGCCTGTTTCTGCCCAGGGCAGCTCACATGAGTGGCCGTGGTCTCATGGGCCATGAGCTGGTTCCCACTCTGAGGGTTGGAAACCCATCTCAACAGCCAGGATTCCTGCCATGGGGCAGGAGGAGTACTCTTGTGCTTCAGGTTCCCCCATAAGCAGGGATTTCAGCTACAGTCTGAAGGAGAGATGACTGAATATCCAGGTTGAGTATATGTGATGGCTTCTGGTCACAACAGTTCCCACCTGCAGGATATGGGGCAAACTGTCTGTGTGGCTGATTAGAGGTCGTGGCTCAGGCTGTGTCAGACCAAGCATGATTGCCCATGGTGGCCGATGATATTAGGGTACCGTCGAGGGCCATGCTGGTGTATCCTCATATGGAGTTTCTGGGCAGAATCACCAGGCACTTCTTCTTTCTTTTGGGCAGGCAAATTCTGCATTGTGTTACCAGGTTCCCTATCAAGAGGCCTTGGGGACGGATGGAATTGAGGATGGAATTGTAAACACAAGCTATGGTTAAATACAGTGCGAAGCAGAAGGCAGTTCCCGTGTGCAGTGGCTGATTCGAGATATCCAGCACCTGAGTAAGGGCAGGTGTCTGAAGTTAGCTCACACTGTAGTTTGTGACTATGATGACCGACTAATGGAGTGGTGGCAGAAGATGCCATGGAGGATTTCCCACACTGTGGCTTGTGGGATGCTCCAAACATCATGGTTTCCTTGTAATGGACAGGGGGAGTCTGGTTTGTTGGCTCCAGATTGAAAGTTTGGGTAGCAGAGATCTCTCACATGGATGCCTGGAAAGCACACCCCCATTGACCATTGCAGCTGAGGAACAAAGCAGGTTCCATTGGTGGCTCTGGGGCGAAATTCCAAGCAGCCTGAGATGACATGGAGTTCCATGCTGTTGGATCATAATGATGGTTTGTATCCAGGGAAACGTTAGAATGTTCGAGTGGTAGGGGCCATGCAGGATTCTCCTCCACTGAGTCTTGGACATATCTACCAAGGGCAAGGTTTTTTACTGGGGACAGGAGGGGTTCTGTTGTGTGGCTCACAGACCATATGTTGGAATATAAGTTGGTTTTGGAAAAAAGGCCTCTGGGGACAGGCGCCTGAAAATATAAGCTATGGTATCAATGAAGTCTTAGGGGCATGTCAGGTTCAGTCGTCTGACTCAGGGCTTTTGACGTGGATATCTGCCTGGAAATAGGTGCTCCTGGTGTATCAGAATGCGCATTTGGGTCCAGAGTTTTCCTCAGAATTGAGGTGCGCTCAGGGGATTTGCATATTGCTACTAATCTTCAGGGTTTGGGCAACAGTGAAGGGCAGAGTTTCCTTTGAGTACGTAGGCACAATCATCTGGTTTGGCTCCAGAGGCCCCATCCTGGAGGGCTTCTGGACCAGGGCTTTGGGAATTAGGGTTAATGTGAGGGCCAAGGTGATCACAGGCCCGAAATGCAGGCCCTGAGGGCAGCTCATAGTGTACTGAAATTAAACTATCATGGAAGTGGTAGTGCAGGCTTTTCTGTCGGGTATGTGTCCAGGACAGTCACAAAAGGTAGGGGTGGCTTCATGAGGCCATGGTAAATTCTTCGTCGCTGGGGATTCTTCTCAGCTCCCAAGTGTTTTGTGTCTCTGGGAGAAGGGAAGACTGCTGTTTTCCGTCTCAGGGCACCCCCAAAAGAGGGATTAGAGACAGGTTCTTGGTCTGGTCGCCAGGAAAACACGAACGATGGTGAGAATTTGGCCCTAGGGATCTGGGAGCCCCACTCTGCGGGCTCCTGGGCCAGGATCTGAGGTTTATGTTTGAAAGCAGAATCCCACTGACGATCACAATGCCTGTTTGTGCCCAGGGCGGCTCCCATGAATGTCCATGGTCTCTTGGGCCATGCAGCTAGTTCCCACTCTGAGGGTTAGACACCCATCCCATCAGCCAGGTTTCCTGCCATCAAAAAGGAGGACTCATTCTGTGCTTCAGGTTACACCATAGGCAGGGATTTGAGATTTGAGCTACGGTCTGGGGACAGATGCCTGAATACCCAGGTTGTGTAGAGATGATGGCTTCGGGCCATGGCAGGTCCAGCTGCAGGATATTGGGCCCACTCTCTCCGTGGCTGACTGGAGGTCGTGGCTCAGGCTGTGTCAGACAGAGTCTTAGTGCCCATGGCAGCCTATTTATTATGGTGCTGTCGAGGGCCATGCAGGTGGTTCCTCGTGTGGGATTTCTTGTCAGACTCACCAGCCAATTCTTCTTTCTGTGGGGCAGGCAGAATGCTGTGTTATGGCTCCAGAATTCCCTATCAAGAGGGCTTGGGGACCAGGAAGTTGAGGATGGAATTGTAAACACAAGCTATGTTTCAATTCAGTGACAAACAGAAGGCACTTCCAGTTTGCAGTGGCTGATTCGAGACATCTAGCTCCTGAGTAAGGGCAGATGTCAGATGTTTGCTCACGCAGGAGATTGTGTCTGTGATGACCAAGGAATGGAGCAATGGCATCAAGAAGCCATGGAGGATTTCCCACGCTGGGGCTTGTGAGATGCTCCAAACAGCAAGGTCTCCTTCAACCAGACAGAGGAGTCGGTTTGTTTGCTCCAGGGTCCCCCATATGGAAAGGTTGGGTAGCAGAGTACTCCCTCATGGATGACTGGAAAGCACACCTTCATTGACCATTGTAGCTGAGGAACATGGCAGGTTCGATCTGCTGGCCCTGGAGCCAAGTTCCAAGGGGGCTGAGTTGACATGGAGTTTCATGCTGTTGGATCACAATGCTGGTTTGTATCCAGGGAGACGTTAGAAAGTTGGGGTGGTCAGGGGCCATGCAGGATTCTCCTACACTGAGTCTTGGACACAGCTACCAAGAGCAAGGTATCTTTCTGGGAACAGCAGGGGTTCTGTTGTGTTTCGCAGGGACCACATGTTGGAATATAAGTTGGTATTGGAGAACAGGCCTCTCAGGACGGGCACCTGAAAACCTAAGCTAGGGTCAATGAAGTCCTTCGTGTATGTCAGGTTCAAACTTCTACTCAGGGCCTTTGACTTGAATGTCTGCCTGGAGACAAGTGCTCATTGTGTGTCAGAATGTGCATTTGGTTCCAGAGCTTTCTTTGAATTTGAGGTGGGCTCAGGGGCTTTGTACTTTGCTCCTAACCTTCAGGGTTTGGGCAACAGTGAAGGGCAGAGTTTCCTTTGGGAGGGTAGTCACAGTCTTCTGGTGTGGCACCAGAGGCCCAATTCTGGATGGCATGAGGGCAGGATTTTGGAGACAGAAATCTGCCAATGCGAACTATGGTTAGGGTCAGGCCCGAGGTGATCACAGCCCTGATCTGCAGGCTCTGAGGGCAGCTCATTGTGTAGTGAAATTAAGGTGTCATGGAGGCGGTGGGTAGACTTTTCTGTCTGGATTGTGTGTCCAGAACGGTGGCCAAATGTAGGGATGGCTTCATGGGGCCATGGAACATTCTTCATCTCTGGGGTTTCTGCCCAGCTCCCAAGAGTTTGTGTCTCTGGGGGAAGGGAAGACTGCTGTTTTCCGTCTCAATGGAACCCCACTAGAGGGATTCCAGAGACAGTTTCTGGGTCTCAGCGCCAGAAAAACACCACCAAGTGTGAAGATTTGCCTCTAGGCACCTGGAAGGCCCACTCTGCCGGCTCCTGGTCCAGCTACCGTGGGGGTTTTTTGAAAGCAGGCTCACGCTGAGGATCACAAAGCCTGTTTGTGCCCAGGGCGGCTCCCATGTGTGGTCGTGGTCTCATGTCCATGCAGCTGGTTCCCACTCTGAGGGTGAAACACCCATCTCACCAGCCAGATTTCCTGCCATCAGGAAGGAGGTGTACCCTTGTTCTTCAGATTCCCTCATAGGGTGGGATTTGAGCTAAGGGCTAGGCACAGATGCCTGAATATCCAGTAGAGATGACGGCTTTGTGTCACAACAAGTCCCTTCTGTAATATATGGGACCCACTGTCTGGGTGGCTGACTAAAGGTCGTGGCACAAGCTGTGTCAGACAGAGCCTTAGTTCCCATGGTGGCCTATGACATTAGGGTGTCATCGAGGGCCCTGTAGGTGGATCCTCATGTGGGGTTACTGGGCAGACTTACCAGGCTATTCTTCTTTCTTGGGGCAGGCAGAATGCTGCGTTTTGGCTACAGAATTTCATATCAAGAGTGTTTGTGGACCAGGAGCGTGATGATGGAATGGTAAACACAAGCTAATGTTAAATTCAGTGCCAAGCGAAAAACAGTTCCAATGTGAAGTGGCTGATTGGAGATATCCAACACCTGAGTAAGGGCGGATGTCAGATGTTTGCTCACACTGGAGTTTTTGTCTATGATGACCAAAAAATGGAGGGGTGGCATCAAGAGGCAATGGAGGATTTACCACGCTAGGGCTTCTGAGATGATCCAAACAGCAAGGTTTTCTTCTACCAGACAGGGGGAGTCTGGTTTTTTTTTTTTTTTCTCCAGGGTCCCCCATGAGGGAAATTTGTGTAGCAGAGCACTCCCTCATGGATGCCTGGAAAGCACACCTGCATTGACCATTGCAGCTGAGGAACATGGCAGGTTTGTTGTGGTGGCTATGGGGCGTAGTACCAAGGCCTTGAGTTGACATGGAGTCTCATGTAAATTGGGCACAATGCTGGTTTGTTACAAGGGATATCTTAGAATGTGCTGGTGGCTAAGGGGCCATGCAGGATTCATCTAACCTGAGGGTTTGACACAGGTCCAAGAGCAAGGTTTCCTTCTGGGGACAGGAGATGTTCTGTTGTGGGGCTCAGGGACCACATATTGTATCATAAGTTGGTATTCCAGAACAGGCCTCTGAGGACAGGTGCCTGAAAACCTAATCTAGGGTACCAGTGAAGTCCTAGGGGCATGTAAGGATCAATATTGTGACTCAGGCCATTGACTTGGGTGTCTGCCTGGATGGAAGTGATCAGGGTGTTTCATACTGCACATTTGTGTCCAGATCGGCCTTGATAATTGGGGTATACTCAGGGTCCTTACAGGTTTTTCTCAGGTGCAGGATTTGGGCAACTGTGACCGGCACAGTTTCCTAGGGAATGGCAGGACAGTCCTGTGGTGTGGCTCCAGAGACCCCATCCTGGAGTGCATGTAAGCCATGGTTTTGGGAGATAAGTCTGCAAACACAAACTCTGGTGAGGGTTAGTGGCGACGTGATCGTAGGCTCAATGCATAGACCTGGAGTGTGGCTCATCAGGAAAGGTAAATTGGGTGACTTGAAGGCCCTTGCACAGGTTTTTGTATCTGGATTGTATGTCCAGGATGGCCTCAGAATGCAGGTGTGGTTTCATCGGTCCATGGGAGAATTTTTCTCTTTAAGGATCCTGGCGGCTCCCCATCATTTGGTGGCTTACTCAGGGAAGAGTGCTGTTTTCCATCTTAGGAGTGCCCCAATATAAGGATTCCAGAGACGGGCACTGGGACTGGGTGCCTGAAAATGCCACCAAGGTTAAGATTTGGGCCTAGGGTCGTACCAGGATTGCAATGCGGGATCCTGGTGGTGCCACTGAGAGGTCTTGTTTGAAAGTATGCCTAGGCTAAGGGTCAGCATGCATGGTTGTGCCCAGGGCAGCCCTCAGGAGTGGGCCTGGTCTCACTGGCCATGCAGCTGGCTTCCACTTTGAGAGTTCGATAGCCATCTCAACAGCTTGGTTTCCTGCCACGGGGAAGGACAAGTTCTCTATTGTGCTTCAGGTTCCCCCATTGGCAGGGAATCCAGCAGAGGTCTGGGGACACGTGCCTGAATACTAAGGATGGGTAGAGATGACGGACGTGGGCCATGGACTGTCTCACATGCTGGATATTGGGCCCACTGTCTAGGTGGCTGACATTAGGTCGAGGCTAAGGCTCTGTCAGACACAGCACTAGTGGCTAGGGACACCTATAAATCAGGGTTCCCTCCAGGGCCAAGCAGATTGACCCTCATGTGGGGTTTCTGGGCAGACTCACCAGGCCCTTCTTCTTTCTACTGGGAAGGCAGTGTTCTGCATTGTGGCTTCAGAATTCCCTATCAAGAAAACTCGGGGACCAGTAGGGTGAGGTTGGAATTGTAAACATAAGTTATGGTTCAATTCAGTGGTAAGCTGAAGGCAGTTTCAATGTGCAGCAGCTTATACGAGATATCAAGCACCTGAATAAGGGCAGATGTCAGATGTTTGTTCACACTGGAATTTTATCTATGATGACTGACAAATGGAGGGGTGGTGGCAAGAGGTCATGGACGATTTCCCATGTTGAGGCTTGTGAGAAGCTCCAAACAGCAAGATTTCTTTCGACTGGACAGGGGGAGTCTGAGTTGTTTGCTCCAGGGGCATCCATGTGCAAAGTTTGGGTAGCAGATCTCTCCTACATGGATGCCTTTAAAGCACACCTCCATTGATCTTTGCAGCTGAGGAACATGGCAGGACCTTCTGGTGGCTCTGGGGCAAAGTACCAAGACCTTGAGTTGACATGGAAACTCTTGCAGATGGGTCACAAAGCTGGTTTCTTACCAGATGGATCTTAGAATGTGCTGGAGGTTAAGGAGCCATGCAGGATTCTGCTAACTTGAGATTTTGGCACAGGTCGAAGAGCACGATTTCCTTCTGGGAACAGGAGATGTTCTGTTGTGTGGCTCAGGGACCACATGTTGTATCATATGTTGGTATTCCATAACAGGCCCCTGAGGACAGATGCCTGAAAACCTAATCTAGGGTTCCAATGAGGTCCTAGGGGTATGTCCGTTTCAATCTTCTGACTCAGGACCATTGACAATTGGGTGTCTGCCTAGATGTAGGTGATCAGGTGAAATCAGACTGCACATTTGCATACAGAGTGGCTGCCAATATTGGTTATTGCTCAGGGGCCGTGCAGGTTTCTCCTAATCTGGAAGGTTAGGAAAACTGTGAAGGGCACAGTTTCCTTGGAGATGGCAGGCAAAGTCCAGGGGTGTGGCTCCAGAAACCCCATCCTGGAGGGAATGTGAGCCATAGTTTTGGGAGAGAAGTCTGCAAACACAAATTCAGTTTAGGGTTACTGACGATGTGATCACAGGCCCAATGCATAGATCTAAAGGGCAGCACGTCAGGAACTGTAAATCAGGTGAGTGGAAGGCCCTATTAGAGACTTTTCTATCTGGATTGTGTGTCCAGGATGGCCTCGGAATGCAGGTGTGGTCTCATGGGTCTATGGGGACTTTTCCCTCTAAGGATCCTGGTGGCTCTCCATAAATTGGTGGCTTTTTCGGAGAAGGAAAGAGTGCTCTTTTCCATCTTAGGGGTGCCCCAAAACAGGGATTCCAGAGACAGGCTTTGAGTGTGGTCGCCTGAAAAAATACCACCAAGGGTTAGGATTTGGTCCTTGGGGCATACCAGGCTTGCAATGTGGGATCCTGGTGTTGCAACTGAGAGGGCTTGTTTGAAAGCATGCTCAGGCTGGGGGTCACAATGCCTGTTTGTGTACAGGGCGGCCTTCAGGAGTGGGGGTGGTCTCATTAGCAATGCAGTTGGCTCCCACTCTGAGGGTTGGACACCGACCCCAACATCCAGGTTTCCTGCCAAGGAGAAGAAGCAGTTCTCTATTGTGCTTCTGGGTCCCCTATTGCCTGAATACCAAGAATGGGTAGAGAGGACGGAGTTGGGCCATGGCCGGACTGATATGCTGGATATGGGCCCTGATCTCTGGGTGGCTGACACTAGGTCGAGGCACAGGCTCTGTCAGACACAGCACTAGTGCCCAGGCAGCCTATAAATCAGAATTCCCTCGAGGGCCAAGCACATTGATTCTCATGTGGGGTTTCTGGGCAGACTCAACAGGCACTTCTTTCTATGGGGAAGATTGAATGCTGCATTTTGGCTCCAGAAATCCTCATCAAGAGGGCTTGGGGACCTCTAGGGTGGGGATGGAATTGTAAACACAAGCTATGGTTCAGTGCAGTGCCAAGCAGAAGGCATTTCCAATGTGCAGCATCTCACTTGAGATATCCAGCATCTGAGTAAGGGCAGATGTCTAAATGTTTGCTCACACTGGAGTTTGTGTCTATAATGACCGAAAAATGGAGGAGTCGTGTCAAGAGGCCATGAAGGATTTCCCATATGGAGCTTGTGAGATGCTCTGAAAACAAGGTTTCCTTCTATTGGACAGGTCGAGGCTGGTTTGTTTGCTCCAGGGAACCCATGTGAAAAAATTGGGTAGCAGAGCTAACCTGCATGAATGCCTGGAAACCACACCTCCATTGACCATTGCAGCTGAAAAACATGGAAGGTTCGTTGTGGTGGCTCTGGGGCGATGTACCAAGGCCATTAGTTGACATGGAGTCTTATGAAGATGGGACACAATGCTGGTTTGTTACCAGGGAGATCTTAGAATGTGCTGGTGGCTCAGGGGCCATGCAGAGTTCATCTACCCTGACGGTTTGACACAGGTCCAAGAGCAAGTCTTTCTTCTGGGGACACGAGATGTTCTTTTCTGGGGCTCAGGGACGACATGTTTTATCATAGGTTGGTATTCCAGAACAGGTCACTGAGGACAGGTGCCTGAAAACCTCATATAGGGTTCCAATGAGGTCCTAGGGACATGTCAGTGTCAAACTTCTGACTCAAGACCATTGACATGGCTGCCTGCCTGGATGTAGGTGATGAGGGTGTATCAGACTGGGCATTGCATTCAGAGGGTCCACTAATATGGGGATTGGCTCAGGGGCCTTACAGGTTTCTCCTAATCTGGAGGGTTTGGGCAATTGTGACCGGCAGAGTTTCCTTGGGGATGGCAGGCAGAGTCCTGTGGTGTGGCTCCAGAGGCACCATCCTGGAGGGCAGGTGAGCCATGGATTTGGGAATGAAGTCTTCAAACACAATTCCAGTTAGGGTTAGTGGCACGGTGATCACAGGCCCAATGCATAGACCTGGAGGGCAGCTTGTGAGGAACTGTCATTAGGGTGACTCAAAGGAGCTAGCACAAGCTTTCTATCTGGATTGTGTGTCTAGGATGGCCTCGGAATACAGGTGTGGTCTCATGGGTCCATGGGATATTTTTCCTCTCTTTGGATCCTGGTGGCTCCCCAAGTTCGGTGACTTTTTTAGGGAAGGGAATTGTGTTGTTTCCATTTTAGAGGTGCCCTATAACAGGGATTCCAGAGAGTGGATCTAGGTCTGGGCGCCACGAAAATCCCACCAAGGATTAGGATTAGGGCTTAGTGGTGTACCAGGCCTGAAAAACGGGATCCTCGTGGTGAAACTGGGAGGGCTTGTTTTAAAGCATTCTCAGGCTGAGGGTCACAATATTGGTTTGTGCCCAGGGCTGCCGTCGGAAGTAGAGTGATTTCATTGCCTATGTACCAGGCTCCCACATTGAGAGTTGGACACCCACCCCAACAGTCAGGCTTCTTCCATGGGGAAGGAGGAGTTCTCTATTGTGCTTCAGGTACCGCATTGGTAGGGATTCTAGCAAAGGTCTGGGGACGGGTGCCTGAACACCAAGGATGAGTAGAGATGACAGATGTGTGCCATGGTCAGTCCCACATGCTAGATTTGGGGCCTGATATCTGGGTGGCTGACACTAAGTGGGGCTCAGGCTCTGTCAGACACAGCATAATCCAGGGCAGCCTATAAATCAAGGTTCCCTCGAGGGCCGAGCAGATGGATCCTCATATGGGTTTTCTGGGAATACTCACCAGGCACTTCTTCTTTCTACAGGGAAGGCAGAATGCTGCACTGTGACCCCAGAATTCCCTATCAAGATGGCTAAGAGACGAGTATGGTGAGTATGGAATTGTAAATACAAGCTATGTTTCAATTCAGTGCCAAACCGAAAGCAGTTCCAATGTGCAGCACCTTATTCAAGATTTCCAGCACCTGAATAAGGGCAGATGTCAGATGTTTGCTCACACTGTGGTTTGCGTTTATGATGACTCATAAATAGAGGGGTGGCGTCAAGAGTCCATGGAGTGTTCCCATGCTAAGGCTTGTGTGATACTCCAAACAGCACTGTTTCCTTCTACTGGACAGGTGGAGTCTGGTTTGTTTGCTCCATTGTCTCCCATGTGGAAAGATTTGTTAGCAGAGCTCTCCAGCGTGGATGACTGGAAAGCACACCTCCATTGACCATTGCAGTTGAGGAACATAGCAGGTTCATTCTGGTGGCTCTGGGGCGAAGGACCAAGGCCTTGAGTTGACATGGAATCTCTGGAAGATGGGCAACAATGCTGGTTTATTACGATGGAGATCTTAGAATGTGCTGGTGGCTAAGGTCCCGTGTAGGATTCTCTTATCCTGAGGGTTTAGCACAGGTCGAGGGCACAGTATATTTCTGTGGACATGAGATGTTCTGTTGTGTGGCTCAGGGACCACATGTTGTATCAGAAGTTGGTATTCCAGAACAGGCATCGGAGGACAGATGCCTGAAATCCTAATCTGTGTTTCCAATGATGTACCAGGGGCATATCAGTTTCAATCTTCTGACTCAGGACCATTGACTTGGCTGTCTGTCTGGATCTAGGTGATCAGGGTCTTTCAGACTGCGCATTTGCATCCAGAGTGGCTGCCAATATTGGGGTGGGCTCAGGGGCATTGCTGGTTTCTCCTAATCTTAAAGGTTTGTGCAACTGTGACGGGCACAGTTTCCTTGGGGAAGGAAGCCACAGTACAGGGGTGTGGCTCACATCCAGCAGGGCATGTGAGCCATGGCTTGGGGGAGAGGTCTGCAAACAAAAATTCCGGTTCGGGTTTGTGGCACAGCGATTGCAGGCCCAAAGTGTAGACCTGGAGTGCAGCTCGTGAGGAACTGTAGTTAGGGTGACTCAAAGGGGGTAGCACAGGCTTTTCTATCTGGATTGTGTGTCCAGGATGCCCTGGAATGCTGCTGTGTTCTCAAGGGCCCATGGGAGAATTTTCCTCTCTAAGGTTCTGTGTGGCTCTCCATAGATTGGTAGCTTTTTCAGGGAATGGTAGAATGCTGTTTTCCATCTTAAGGATGCCCCAAAAGAGGGATTCCAGAGATGGTCTCTGGGTCTGAGTGCTTGGAAAATCCCACCAAGGGTTAGGATTTGTGCCTAGGGACATCCCAGTCCTGCATTGCAGTATCCTGGTGGTGCAACTGATATGGCTTGTTTGAAAGAATGCTCAGAATGAGGGTCACAATGCATGCTTGTGACCAGTGAGGCCCTTAAGAGTTGGCGTGGTCTCATTGGCCATGCAGCATGCTCCCAATTTGAGGGCTGGGCACCCATTGCAACAGCCAGGTTTCCTTCCATTGGGAAGGAGCAGTTCTTTATGGTGCATCAGGTTCCCCAATTAGCAGGGATTCCAGCAAAGGTCTGAGGACAGATACCTGAATATCAAGGATGGGTAGAGATGACGGACTTGGGCCATGGCTGGTCTCACATGCTGGATATGTGCCCCACTCTCTGGGTGGCTGACACGAGGCCAGGGCTCAGGCTCTGTCAGTCACAGCACTAGTGGCCAGGGAAGCCTATAAATTGATGTTCTCTCAAGAGCCAAGCAAATTGATCCTCATGTTGTGTTTCTGGGAAGTTTCTGGGAAGATTCACCAGGCACTTCTTTCTATGGGGAAGGCGGAATGCTGCGTTGTTGCTCCAGAAATACTTATCAAAAGGGCTTGGGATACCGGTCGGTTGAAAATGGAATTGTAAACACAACCTATGATTAAATTCAGCTCAGGGTCTTGCAGTTTCCTCCTAATCTGGAGGGTTGTAAACCTGGATGGGCACAGTTTCCTTGTGGATGGCAGGCCAAGTCCTGAGGTGCAGCTCCATTGACCCCATCCTAGAGGACATGTGAGCTATGGTTTTGGGAGAGATGTTTGCAAACACAAACTCGGGTTATGGTTACTGGCGAGGTGATAACAGGCCCAATGCTTAGACCCAGAGGGCAGCTCGTCATGAACTGGAATTAGGGTGACTCAAAGGCAGAAGCGCAGGGTTTTATATCTGGATTGTTGTCTGGATTGTTTGATGGACTTGGGCCATGGCTGTTCCCAAATGCTACATATGGGCCCCACTCTCTGCATAGCTGACACGAGGTCGGGACTCAGGCTCTGTCAGACAGAGCACTAGTTGCCAGGGCAGGCTATAAATGGGGTTCTTCTAGGGCTAAGAATATTATTCCTCATATGGGGTTTTGGGCAGACTCACCAGGCACTTCTTCTTTCTATGGGGAAGGCAGAATGCTGCGATGTGGCTAAAAAATTTCCTATCAAGAGGGCTTGGGTACCAGTCGGTTGAGGATAGAATTGAAAACACAAACTATGGTTCAATTCAGTGCCAAGCAGAAGGCAGTCCCAATGTGCAGCAGGTTATTCAAGGCATCCAGCACCTCAGTAAGGGCATATGTCAAATGTTTGCTCACACTGGAGTTTGTGTCTATGATGACCGACAAATGGAAAGGTGGCGTCAAGAGGCCCTGGAGGGTTTCCCAAGCTGAGGCTTGTGACATGCTCCAAAAACAAGGTTTCCTTCTAATGGAAAGATGAAGTCTGGTTTGTTTGCTCTGGGGTCCCCCATGTGGATAGTTTGGTTAGCAGAGCTCTCCTGCATGGATGCCTGGAAAGCGCACCTCCATTGCCCATTGCGGCTGAAGAACATGGCAGGTTCGTTCTTGTGGCTCTTGGGCGAAGTCCCAAGGCCTTGATTTGACTTCGAATCTCTTGCACATGGGTCACAGTGCTGGTTTGTTACCAGGGAGATTGTAGAATGTGCTGGTGGCTAAGGTGCCATGCAGGATTTTCCTACCCTGAGGGTTTGACCCAGGTTGAAGAGCATGGTTTCCTTCTGGGGACAGGAGATGTTCTGTTGTGTGTCTCAGGGACCACATGTTGTATCATAATTTGGTATTCCAGAACAAGCCTCTGAGGACTGATACCTAAAAACCTAATCTAGCATTCCAATGAGGTCCTAGGGCATGTCAGGTTCAATCTTTTGACTCAGGACCATTGCCTTTGGTGACTGCCCGAATATAGGTGATCAGGGTGTTTCAAGCTGTGTATTTGTATCCAGAAAGTCCTCCTATATTGGGGTGGTCCCAGGGCCCATGCAGGTTTCCCCTAATCTGGAGGTTTTGGACAACTGTGATGGGCCATGTTTCCTTGTGGATGGCAGGCACAGTCCTGTAGTGTTTCTCCAGAGACCCCATTCTGGAGGGGGTCTGAGCCTTGGTTTTGGGAGTGATGTCTGGAAACACAAACTCGGGTTAGGGTTATGGGTGAGGGGATCACAGGGCCAATGCATAGACATGGAAGGCAGCTCATCAGCAACTGTAATTAGGGTGACTCGAAGGCGGAAGCACAAGCTTTTATATGGATTTTGTGTTCAGGATGGCCTCGAAGTTCAGGTGTGTTCTCATAGATCCATTAGATATTTTTCCTCTCAAAATTTCCTGGCGGTTCCCAATAGTTTGGTTCCTTTTTGCAGGAAGGGAAGAGTGCTGTTTTCCATTTCAGGGGTACCCCCAAAACAAGGACTCAAGAGACGGGCTCTACATCTGGGCCCCTGGAAAATCCCATCAAGGGTTAGGATTTTGGCCAAGAGGTGTACCAGGCCTGTAATGCTGGATACTGGTGGTGCAACTGAGGGGGCTTGTTTGAAATCATGCTCACGCTGAAGGTCGTAATGTCTGCTTGTGCCCAGGGTGGCCCTCATGAGTGGGCGTGGTCTCATTAGTCTTGTAACTGGCTCCCAATGTGAGGGTTGGACACCGATCTCAATGGCCAGGTTCCTAGCCATGTGGAAGAAG
Source organism: Mustela lutreola (assembly GCF_030435805.1). NCBI lineage: Eukaryota > Metazoa > Chordata > Mammalia > Carnivora > Mustelidae > Mustela > Mustela lutreola. The sequence continues at coordinate 172,177,153 of NC_081294.1, forward strand.
GAGTTCTCTATTGGGCTTCAGGTTTCCCCATTGGCAGGGATTCCAGCAAAGGTCATGGGACAGAAGGCTGAATACCAAGGATGGGTAGAAATGACAGATTTGAGCCATGGCCCATCTCACATGCTGGATATGGCCTCTCTCACTGGGTGGCTGACACTAGGTTGTGGCTCAGGCTCTGTCAGACCCAGCTCTAGTGGCCAGGGCAGCCAATAAATCAGGTTCCCTCGAGGGATGAACAGATGATCCTCATGTGGGGTTTCTGGGAAGTCTCACCACCCTCTTCCTACTATGGGGCAGGCTTAATGCTGTGTTGTGACTGCAGAATTCCCTATCAAGAGGGCTTGGAAACAGTAGGGTGAGGATGGAATTGTAAACACTAGCTATGGTTAAATTCAGTGCCAGGATGAACGCAATCCCAATGTGCAGCAGTGGATTGGAGATATCCAGCACCTGAGCAAGAGCGGATGTCAGATGTTTGCCTACACTGGAGTTTGTGTCTTGATGACCAACAAATGGAGGAGTGACTTCTAGAGGCCATGGAGGATTTCCCATGCTGAGTCTTGTGAGATGCTCTAAACAGCAAGGTTTCCTTCTACTGGACAGGTGGAGTCTGGTTTGTTTGTTCCAGGGTCCTCCATGTGGAAAGTTTGGGTAGCAGTGCTCTCCCACATGGATGCATGGAAAGCACACCTCCATTGACCATTGCAGCTGAGGAACATGGCAGGATCGTTCTGCTGGCTCTGTGGTGAAGTACCAAGGCCTTGAGTTGGCATGGAATCTCTGGCAGATGGGCCACAATGCTGCTTTGTTACCACGGAGATCTTACAATGTGTTGGTGGCTAAGGTGCTGGGCAGGATTCTCCTACCCTGAGGTTTTGGCACATGTTGAAGAACATGGTTTCCTTCGGGGCATAGGGGATGTTCTGTTGTGTGGCTCAGTGACTATTGTTGTATCCGAAATTGGTATTCCAGAACAGGCCTCGGAGGACAGATGTCTGAAAACCCAATCTGGGGTTCCAATGATGTCCCAAGGGCATGTCAGTTTCAATCTTCTAAGACAGGAACATTGACTTGGCTGTCTGCATGGATGTAGGTGACCATTGTGTTTCAGACTGCGCATCTGCATCCAGAGTGTCTTCCAATATTGGGGTGGGCTCAGGGGCCTTTCAGGTTTCTCCTAATCTGGAAGATTTGGGCGAATGTGATAAACACAGTTTCCTTGAGGATGGCAGGCACAGTACTGTAGTGTAGATCCAGAGACCTCATCCTGGAGGGCCTGTGAGCCATGATTTTTGGAGAAAGTTTTGCAAACACAAATTCGGGAACACAAATTCTTCGTCAGGAACTGTATTTAGGGTGACTGGAAGGAAGTAGCATAGGCTTTTATATCTGGATTGTATGTCCAGGAAGGCCTTGGAATGCAGGTGTCATCTCATGGGTCCATGGGAGGTTTTTTACCCTCTAAGGATCCTGGTGGCTCTCTATAGTTTGGTGGCTTTTTAGGGGAAGGGAAGAGTGCTATTTTCCATTATATGGGTGCCCCAAAACAGGGATTCCAGAGACGGGTTCTGATCAGGGCGCTAGGAAATTCCCACCAAATGTTAGGATTTAGGCCTAGTGGCATACCAGGACTTCAATGTGGGATCCTGGTGGTGCAACTGAGAGGGATTGTTTGAAGGCATGCTCAGGCTGAGGGTCACAATGCCTGTTTGTGACCAGGGCGCCCCTCAGGAGTGGGTGTGGTCTCATTGCTCATGCAGCTGTCTCTCACACTGAGGGTGGGACACACATCCCACCAGCCAGGTTTACTGCCATGTGGAAGGAGGAGTACTCTATTGTGTTTTAGGCTCCCCTATTGGCAGGGATTCCAGCAATGTTCTGGGGACAGGTGCCTGAACACGAAAGATGGGTAGAGATGCCAGACTTGGGCCATGCCTTGTCTCATATCTGGATACAAGTCCCACTTGTTGGGTGGCTGACACCAGGTCTGGGCTCAGGCTCTTTCAGACACAGCACTAGTGTCCAGGGCAGCCTATAAATTGGGTTCCATAGAGGGCTAAGCAGATGATCCTCATGTGGTGTTTCTGGGCAGACTCACCAGGCTCTCCTTCATTCTATGGGGCAGGCAGAATGTTGCATTGTGGCTCCAAATTTCCCTATCAGGAGGGTTTGGGGACAAGTAGGGTGCAGATGGAATTGTAAACACCAGCTACAGGTCAGTTCCAATGTGTAGTGGCTTATTTGATATATCCAGCACCCGAGTAAGGGCGGATGTCAGATGTTTGCTCACACTGGAGTTGGTGTCTATGATGACTGAGAAATGGAGGGCTGGCCTCAAGAGGCCATGGATGATTTCCCATGCTGAGGCGTGTGAGATGCTCCAAACAGCAAGTTTTCCTTCTACTGGACAGAGGGAGTCTGTTTTTTATGCTCCAGTGTCCCCCATGTGGAATGTATGGTCAGCAAAGCTCCCCCAATGGATGCTTGGACATGACATCTCCGTAGACCATTCCAGCTGAGGAACATGACAGGTTCATTCTGGTGGCTCTGGTGCCAAGAACCAAGGCCTTGAGTTGACATGGAATTTCTTGCAGATGGGCCAAAATGCTGGTTTGTTATCAGGGAGATTTTAAAATGTGCCAGTGGCTAAGGTGTTGTGCAGGATTCTACTACACTGAGGATTTGGCATAGGTCCAAGAACACGGTTTCCTTCTGGGGACAGGAGATGTTCTGTTGTTTGGCTCAGGGACCACATGTTGTATCCTAAGTTGGTATTCCAGAACAGTCCTCTGAGGACAGGTGCCTGAAAACTTAATCTAACCTTCCAGTGTGGTCCTAGGGGCATGTCCATTTCAATCTTCTGACTCAGAACAACTGACTTGGGTGTATGCCTGAATATAGTTTATCAGAATGTTTCAAACTATGCATTTGCATCCAGAGTAGCCTCCAATATTGGTGTGGGCTCAGGGGCAGGTTTCTCCTAATCTGGAGGGTTAGGGTAACTGTGATGGGCAAAGAGTCCTTGTGGATGGTAGGCAAAGTCCTGTGGTGTTTCTCCAGAGACCCCACCCTGGAGCTAATGTGAGCCATTATTTAGGGAGAGAAGTCTGCAAACACAAACTTGGGTTAGGGTTAGTGGCATGATGGTTGCAGGCCCAATGCGTTGACATGGAGGACAGCTCATCAGGAACTGTATATAGGGTGATGGGAAGGTGGTAGCACCGGCTTTTCTATCTGGATTGTGTGTTCAGGATGGCCTTGGAATGCAGGTGTGTTCTCATGGGTCCATGGGAGGTTTTTCCTCTCTAAAGATCCTTCTGGCTCCCAATAGTTTGGTGGCTTTAACAGGAAGGGAAGAGTGCTGTTTTCCAACTTAGGGGTGCCCCAGGATAGGATTCCAGAGACGAACTCTGGGTCTTGCCGCCCATAAAATTCCACCAAGGGTTAGGATTTGGATCTAGGTGCTTACCAGGCTTGCAATGTGGGATTCCTTTGGTGCAACTGAGAGGGCTTGTTTGAAAGCATGCTCAGGCTGAGGGTCACAATACCTGTTTGTGCCCAGGGCGGCCCTCAGGAGTGGATGTAATCTCATTGGCCATGTAGCTGGCTCCCACACTGAGGGATGGACACCCATCCTAACAGTCAGGATTCTTGACATGGGGAAGAAGGAGTTATCTATTGTGCTTCAGGTTCCCCCATTGGCTGGTATTCCAGAAAAGGTCTGGGGACCTAAGCCTGAATATCAAGGAAGGGTAGTGAGGACAGACTAGGGCCATGGCCTTTCTCAGATGCTGGATATGGGCCCCACTCTCTGGGTGGCTGACAGGAGGCCGGGGCTCAGGGTGTCAGACACAGCACTGCTGGCTAGGGCAGTCTATAAATCGGGGTACCCTCAAGGGTCGAGCAGTTTGATCCTCATGTGGGGTTTTTGGCACACTCACCAGGCACTTTTTATTTCTATGGAGAAGGTAGAATGCTGCAGTGTGGCTCCAGTATTCCCTATCAAGAGCACTTGGAGACCTTTCAGGTCCGAATGAAATTGTAAACACAAGCTACAGTAAAATTCAGTGCCAAGTGGAAGACAGTTCCATTGTGCAGCAGCTTATTTGAGACATCCAGCACCTGAGTTAGGACGGATGAAAAATGTTTGCTCACACTTGAGTTTGTGGCTATGATGACCGGCAATGGAGAGGTGGCGTCAAAAAGCCACAGAGGATTTCCCACACTGAGGCCTTTGAGATGCTCCAAATACCAAGATGTACTTCTACTGGACAGGTGGAATCTAGTTTGGTTGCTCCGGTGTCCCCCATGTGGAATGTTTGGGTAGCAGAACTCTCCTGCATGGATGCCTGGAAAGCACACCACAATTGACCATTGCAGATGAAGAACATGGCAGCTTCGTTCCGATGGCTCTTGGGTGAAGTTCCAAGGCCTTGAGTTGACTTGGTATCTCCTGCCCATGGGTCACAATGCTGATCTGTTATCAGGGAGATCTTAGAATGTACTGGTGGATAAGGTACCATGCAGGTTTCTCCTACCCTGAGTGTTTCACACAGGTCCAAGGGCACGATTTCCTTTTGGGGAAAGGAGTTGTTCTGTTGTATGGCTCAGGGACTACATGTTGTATTCATAAGTTGGTATTCCAGAACAGGCCTCTGAGGAAAGGTGCCTGAACCTAATTGGAGTTCCAATGAGGTCATAGGGGCATGTCATGTTCAATCTTCATACTCGGGACCAATGACTTGGGGGTCTGCCTGGATGTATGTAATCAGGGTGTTTCAGACTGCACATTTGCATTTAGAGTGGCTGCCAATATTGGGGTGGCCTAGGGGCCTTGCAGGATTCTCCTAATCTGGAGGGGTTTGGCAAATGAAATGACCAACGTTTCCTTGGGGATGGCAGTCACAGTATTGTGGTCTGGCTCCAGAGACCAGGTCCTGGAGGGCATGTGAGCCATGGATTTGAGAGAGAAGTCTGCAAACAAAAACTTGAATTAGGGTTAGTGGCAATGCGTTCACAAGCTCAGTGCATAGACCTAGAGCGCAGATGATCAGGAATTGTAATTAGGGTGACTCTAGGTGGTAGCACAGGCTTTTATATCTGGATTGTGTTCCACAATGGCCTCGGAATGCAGGTGTTGTCTCATGGGTCCACGGGAGATTTTTCTTTTCTAAGGATCCTGGTAGTTCCCAATAGTTTGGTGGCTTTTTCTGGAGAGGAAAGAGTGCTGTTTTTCATCTTAGGGGTGTCCCAAAACAGGGATTCCAGAGACAAACTCTGGGCCTGGGCGCCTAGAAAATCCCACCAAGTGTTAGGATTGGGGTCTAGGGGCATACCAGGCCTGCAATGTGGTATCCTGGTGGTGCAACTGAGAGGGCTTGTTTGATAGCATGCTCAGATTGGGAGTCACAATGCCTGTTTGTGCCCAGGGTGGCTCTGAGATGTGGGTGTGGTCTCATTGACCATGCAGCTGGCTCCCACTTTGAGGTTTGGACAATAATCACAACAGCCAGGTGTCCTGCCATGTGGAAGGAGGAGTTCTCTATTGTGCTTCAGGTTTCCTCAAAGGCAGGGATTCCAGAAAAGATCTGGGGACAGATGCCTGAATACCAAAGATAGGTAGAGATGATAGCCTTTGGCCATGGCCGGTCTCACATGCTGGATATGGGCACCTCTCTCTTGACGGCTGTCACGAGGTCGGGGCTCAGTCACTGTCAGACACAGCACTAGTGGCCAGGACAGTCTATAAATCGAGGTTCCCTCAGGGGAGGAGCAGATTGATCCTCATGTGGGGTTTCTGGGCAGACTCACCAAGAACTTCGTCTTTCTATGGGAAAGGCAGAATGCTGTTTTGTGGCTTCAGATTTCCCTATCAAGAGGGCTTGTGGACCAGTAGGTGATGATGGTATTGCAAACACCAGTTATTGTTAAATTCAGTGCCAAGCAAAAGGCAGTTCCAATGTGCAGTGTTGGATTCAAGATATCCAGCACCTGAGTAAGGGAGGATGTCAGATGTTTGCTCACACTGAAGTTTGTGTCTATAATGGCCAACAAGTGGAGGGTTTGTGTCTAGAAGGCTTGGAGGAGTTCCCATGCTGAGGCTTGTGAGATGCTCAAAATAGCAAGGTTTCCTTCTACTGGACATGTGGAGTCTGGTTTGTTTGTTCTAGGTTCCCTCATGTGGAAAGTTTGGGTAGCAGAGCACTACCTCATGGATACCTGGAAAGCAAACCTCCATTCTCCATTGCAGCTGAGGAACATGTCAGGTTTGTTCTGCTGGCTCTGGTGCTAAGTACCAAAGGCAATGAGTTAACATGGACTCTCTTTCAGATGGGTTACAATGTTGGTTTTTTACCAAGGAACACTTAGAATGTCCTGGTGCTAAGGGGCCAAGCAGGATTCTACTACCCAGAGGGTTTGACAGAGGTCAAAGAGCACGTTTTCTTTCTGGGGACAGGAGATGTTCTTGTTATATCATGTAATATCATAAGTTGGTATTCCAGAACAAGCCTCCTAGGACACTACCTTTAAACCTAATCTAGGATTCCAGTGACGTCCTAGGGGCATTTCAGGTTCAATCTTCTGACTCAGGACCATTGACTTTGGTGTCTGCCAGATGTAGGTGATCAGGATACTTCAGAGTGTGCATCTGCATACAGAACATCTTCCAATATGGTTGGGGGCCCTGGCGACTTTGAGGTTTCTCCTAATCTAGATGGTTTGGGAAACTGGGACAGGCAAATTTTCTTGGGGATGGCAGGCAGAGTCCTGTGGTATGACTACAAAAACCCCATATGAGCCATGGTTTGGGGAGAGTAGACTGCAAACTCAAACTCGGGATAGGCTTAGTGCTGAAGTGATCACAGGCCCAATGCGTATAACTGGAGGAGAGCTCGCCAGGAACTGTAATTAGGGTAACTGGAAGGAAGTAGCACAGGCTTTCCTATCTGCATTGTGTGTTTGGATGGCCTCAGAATGCAGGTGTGGTCTCATGGGTCCATGGGAGATTTTTCTTCCTTAAGGATCCTGGCAGCTCCCAATAGTTTGGTGGTTTTCTCAGGGAAGGGGAGAGGGCTGTTTTCCATCTTAGGGGTGCCCCCAAAACAGGGATTTTGGATATTGGCTCTGGGTCTGGGTGCCAAGAGATTCCCACCAAGGGTTAGGATTTGGGCCTAGGGGCATACCAGCCCTGCAATGCGGGATCCTGGTGGTGCAATAGAGAGGGATTATTTGAAAGCATGCTCAGGCTGAGGGTCACAATGCCTGTTTTTTCCCAGGGTGACCCATAAGAGTGGGTATGGTCTCATGGCCCATACATCTGTCTCCCTCTCTGAGGGTTGGACACCCATCCCAAGAGCTAGGTTCCATGCCATGGGGAAGGAGCAGTTTGCTATTGGGCTTCGAGTTCCCCCATTGGCAAGGATTCCAGCAAACGTTTGGGGACAGATACCCGAATACCAAGGATGGGTAGAGAGGACGGATTGAGCCATGGCCAGTCTCACATGCTGGATACGGGAACCATTCTCTGGGTGGCTGACATGAAGTCATGGCTCAGGCTCTGTCAGAAACAGCACTACTGGCCAGGGCAGCTGATAAATCGGGGATCCTTGAGGGCTGAGCAGATGATCCTCATGTGGGGTTTCTGGAAAGTCTCACCAGGCAATTCTTCTTTCTATGAAGAAGGAGGAATGCTGTGTTATGGCTCTAGAATTCCCTTCAAGAGGGCTTGGGGACGAGTCGGGAGAGGATGGAATTGTAAACACTAGCTACGGTTCAATTCAGTGCCAAGTGGTAGGTGTTCCAAAGGGCAGCAGCTTATTCAAGATAGACAGCCCCTGGGCACCTGGGTGGCTCAGTGGGTTAACCGCTGCCTTTGGCTCGGGTCATGATCTCAGGGTCCTGGGATCAAGTCCCGGGTCGAGCTCTCTGCTCAGCAGGGAGCCTGCTTCCTCCCCTCTCTCTCTGCCTGCCTCTCTGCCTACTTGTGATCTCGTTCTGTCAAATAAATAAATAAAATCTTTTAAAAAATAAATAAAAAGATAGCCAGCCCCTGAGTAAGGGGAGATTGCAGATATTTGATCACACTGGAGTTTGTGTCTATTATGTCCGACTAATGGAGGGGTGGTGTCAAGAGGCTATGGAGAATTTACCACGTTTGGGCAGAACGCTCATGAGAATTGGCCTGAAAAAGCCCGGTGAAGTCTCTTCGGGCACCGCACGACTGCAGGGACGCCCCAACCAGGGCCTGGCCGGGCATTGTGATGGGCCTCACCCGAACCACGCCAAGAGGCACTTCGTGAGACCGAACGCACCAAGGCCAATGCCTGAGTATCGTCGGCCAGCGGTTGTCCCATTCCTGGCGCTATACCAAAGGGTCGGGCCCATCACGAAGCCCGGGCTCGAACGCTCGCTTGCTTCCCCAGCCTTCGGCTTCTGGGGTGCTTTATCTCATGGCCTCCATATCGGGAAACCTGAGTCCCGCAGCCATGCATCTCCCAACCACGCAGGTGCAAACGGCACCTTCCGGCGCTTCGGACAACCCTTGGAGTGAGATAAACCTGCGTGCCCAAAATGAGGTCATCCCCATTCTTGGGAGCCCGAAAGACGGATGCGCACGCCGGGCTGCCAACCATTTTTCAACTCTGCTCCCGGACGCTCCACTGCGCTGGCGACCCGGGTTGGCCGCGTCTTTTCTGTGGAATTTCCGGGTGGCTGCAACATGCCCTGGGCGAGAAAGGGCCATGGGCCATGGAGAGCAGGGCGGTCCACAGGGCTGCCAATGCCCGCCAATTCTCACGAGCTTTCTGCCCAATCCGAAACTGGTTTGGGCAGAACACTCGTGAGAATTGGCCAGAAAATGACCGGCGAAGTCACCTCGGGCAAAGCACGTCTGCAGGGGCGCCCACCCGGGGCCTGGCCGGGCACTGTGAGTTCCCACACACGAACCCCACCAATAGGCACTCCGTGTGATGGACTGAGGCGAGGCAAACGCCTGCGGATCCTCGGCCTGCTGGGGTCCCATCCCTGGTGCTATACCACGGGGCCGGGCCATCACGAAGCCCGGGCTCAAACACTTGCTCCATTCCCCAGCCTTCTGCTTCCGGGGTCGTGTCCCTCGTGGCTCTCTATCGGGAACTCTGAGTCCCGCAGCCACGCATCTGCCAACCATGCAAGCGCCAACGGCACCTTCCGGTGCTTGGGACAACCCACGGAGTGAGATAAACCTGCATGCCCAAAATAAGGACATCTCCATTCTTGGGCGCCCCATCTTCCCAAAGTCGGAGGCACACGCCCGGCCGCCGTCCGTCCTTAAACTCAGCTCCCGGAACGCTCCGCTGCACCAGCGTCACTGTGTGGGCCGCGTCTTTTCCGTGCGTGCAAAAATGAGGTCATCCCCATCCTTGGGTGCCCCTTCTTCCTGAAAGACGGAGGCGCACGGCCGGCCACCATCCGTCCTTTAACTCTGTTCCAGGAACACTCCACTGCACCATGCCCCCGGGTGGGCAGCGTCTTTTCCGGGCGATATCCGGGCGTCCGCAAAATGCCCTGGGCGAGTAAGGGCCCTGGTCCATGGAGAGCAGAGTGGTCAGCAGGGCAGCCCAATGCCGACCAATTTTCACGAGCGTTCTGTCCAAACCGATCCCAGTTTGGGCAGAACGCTGGTGAGAATTGGCCGGAAAATGCCCGACGAAATCTCTTCAGGCGTCGCACGTCTGCATGGCGGCCCACTCTAGGCCTGGCCAAGCATTGTGAGTGCCCACACCCGATCCCCGCCAAAATGCACTCCGCGAGATGCACTGAGGTGAGCCCAACGCCTGCGAATCCTCGGCCTGCGGGGGACCCATTCCTGGCGCTATACCATGGGGCCGGGCCCATCACGAAGCCCGGGCTCAAACGCTCACTTTCTGCCCCAGCCTTCTGCTTCCAGGTCCCGTCCCTCGTGTCTCTCCATAACGGGAACCCTGAGTCACGCTGACACGCATTCCCACAACATAGGCGCCAACCACGCCATCGGCACTACGGACCACACTCGACGTGAGATAAACCTGTGTGCCCAAAATGAGATCATTCCGATCCTTGGGCGCCCCAACGTCCCGAAATACGGAGGCGCACGCCCGGCCGCCTCGACCTTCAAATCTGCTCCCTGAACGCTCAATGGCGCCGGTGCCCCCAGGTGGGCCGCATCTTTTCCATGCGATTTCCGGATGGCCGCAACATGCCCTGGGGGAGAAGGGGCCCTGGGCCATGGAGAGCAGGGCAGTCCCCAGGGCTGCCCAACGGCGGCCAATTCTCACCAGCTTTCTGCCCAAACCGATCCCGGTTTGGGCAGAAAGCTCGTGAGAATTGACCAGACAACACCCGGCGAGGTATATTCCTGCGCCAAACGTCAGCAGCTCAGCCCCCCTGGGGCCGGGACAGACATTGTGAGTGCCTGCACCTGAGCCACGCCAAGAGGCACTCCGGGAGACAGACTGCTTCAAGGCCAATGCCTGCGGATCCTAGGCCTGAGGGGGTCCCATCCCTGGTGCTATACCATGGGGCCGGGCCCATCATGAAGCCCGGGCTCGAACGCTCGCTTGCTTCCCCAGGCTTCTGCATCCGGGGTCCTGTCCCTCGTGGCTCTCCATATCGGGAATCCTGAGTCCCGCAGCCACGCATCTCCAAACCAAGCAGGCACAAACAAAGACTTCCAGCGCTTCGGACAATTCTCGGAGTGAGATAAACCTGCGTGTCCAAAATGAGGGCATCGAGATCCTTGGGTGCCCCATCTTGCCGAAAGAGGGAGGCGTGCGCCCGGCCGACACCCGACCTTCAACTTTGTTCCCGGAACGCTCAGCTTCGCAGGTGCCCCCGGGTGGGCCGCGTCTTTTAAGTGCGATTTCCCGGTGGCCGCAACATGCCCTGGGCTAGAAAGGGCCCTGGGCCATGGAGAGCAGGGCGGTTCGCAGGGCTGCCCAATGCCGGCCAATGATCAGGAGCGTTCTGCCCAATCCGATCCCGGTTTGGTCAGAACCCTCCTAGAATTGGCCAGAAAACGCCCGGCGAAGTCTCTTTGGGCGCTGCTCATCTGCAAGGACGCACCCCCCGGGGCCTGGCCAGGCATTGTGAGTGCCCGCACCAGAACCCCGGAAAGAGGCATTCTGCGAGACAGACTTCCACAAGGCCAATGCCTGTGGATCCTTGGGCTGCCGGGGTCCCATCCCTGGCCCTATACCATGGGGCCTGGCCAATCACGAAGCCTGGGCTCGAATGCTCGCTTGCTTCCCCAGGCTTCTGCATCCGGGGTCCTGTCTCTCGTGGCTCTCCATTTCGGGAACCACGATTCACGCTGCCACGCATCTCCCAATGACGTAGTCGCCAACCGCGCCATCGGCACTTAGGATCAACCACGGAGTGAGATAAACCTGTGTGCCGAAAATGAGGTCATCCCCATTCTTGGGCGCCCATCTTCCTGAAAGACGGAGGCGCACGGCCGGCCACCATCCGTCCTTTAACTCTGTTCCCAGAGCACTTCACTGCGCCACGCCCCCGGGTGGGCAGCGTCTTTTCCGGGCGATTTCCGGGCGTCCACAACATGCCCTGGGCGAGAACTGGCCCTGGTCCATGGACAGCAGGGCGGTCTGCAGGGCTGCCCAATTCCGGCCAATTCTCAGGAGCGTTCTGCCCTAACCGATCCGGGTTTGGGCAGAACGCTCGTGAGAATTGGCCAGAAAATGCCCGGCGAAATCTGTTCGGGTGTCGCATGTCTGAATGGCGGCCCACTCTAGGCCTGGCCAAGCGTTGTGAGTGCCCGCACCCGATCCCCGCCAAGATGCACTCCGCGAGACGGACTGCGGTGAGCCCAATGCCTGTGAATCCTCGGCCTGCGGGGGTCCCATTCCTGGCGCTATACCATGGGGCCGGGCCCATCACGAAGCCAGGGCTCGAACACTCGCTTGCTTCCCCAGCCTTCTGCTTCCGGGGTCCTGTCCCTCGTGGCTCTCCATATCGGGAATCCTGAGTCCCGCAGCCACGCATCTCCCAACCAAGCAGGCAGCAACACAGACTTCTGGCGTTTCAGACAACTCTTGGAGTGAGATAAACCTGCGTGTCCAAAATGAGGTCATCGAGATCCTTGGGCGCCCCATCTTCCCAAAAGACAGAAGCGTCCGCCCGGCCGACACTCGCCTTTCAACTCTGTTCCCGGAACGCACCACTTCGCTGGCGCCCCCGGGTGGGCTGCGTCTTTAAAGTGCGATTTCCCGGCGGCCGCAACATGCCCTGGGCGAGAAAGGGCCCTGGGCCATGGAGAGCAGGCCGGTTCGCAGGGCTTCCCAACGCCGGCTAATTCTCAGGAGCGTTCGGCCCAATCCGATCCCGGTTTGGTCAGAAACCTCGTAGAATAGGCCAGAAAACGCCTGGCGAAGTCTCTTCGGGCGCTGCACGTCTGCAAGGCCCCGCTCCCCGGGGCCTGGCCAGGCATTGTGAGTGCCCGCATCCATACCCCGCCAAGAGGCACTCTGTGAGACAGACTTCGACAAGGCCAATGCCTGCGGATCCTAGGCCTGCGGGGGTCCCATCCCTGGCCCTATACCATGGGGCCTGGCCAATCACGAAGCCCGGGCTCGAACGCTCGCTTGCTTCCCCAGGCTTCTGCATCCGGGGTCCTGTCCCTCGTGGCTCTCCATATCGGGAACCATGATTCACGCTGCCACGCATCTCCCAACGACGTAGTCGCCAACCGCGCCATCGGCACTTCGGACCAACCACGGAGTGAGATAAACCTGTGTGCCCAAAATGAGGTCATCCCCATTCTTGGGCGGCCATCTTCCTGAAAGACGGAGGCGCACGGCCGGCCACCATCCGTCCGTTAACTCTGTTCTGGGAACACTCCACTGCGCCGTGCCCCCGGGTGGGCAGCGTCTTTTCCGGGTGATTTCCGGGCGTCCGCAAAATGCCCTGGGCGAGTAAGGGCCCTGGTCTATGTAGAGCAGAGCGGTCGGCAGGGCAGCCCAATGCCGACCAATTTTCACGAGCGTTCTGCCCAAACCGGGATCGGTTTGGGCAGAACGCTGGTGAGAATTGGCTGGAAAATGCCCGACGAAATCTCTTCAGGCGTCGCACGTCTGCATGGTGGCCCACTCTAGGCCTGGCCAAGCATTGTGAGTGCCCGCACCCGATCCCCGCCAGAAGCACTCCTCGAGATGGACTGAGGCGAGCCCAACGCCTGCGAATCCTCGGCCTGCGGGGGTCCCATTCCTGGTGCTATACCATGGGGCCGGGCCCATCACGAAGCCCGGGCTCAAACACTCGCTTGCTTCCCCAGTCTTCTGCTTCCGGGGTCCTGACCCTCGTGGCCTCTCCATATCGGGAACCCTGAGTCCCACAGCCACTCATCTCCCAACCAATCAGGCACCAACAGCGACTCCCGGCGCTTCGGAAACTCTCGGAGTGAGATAAACCTGTGTGCCCAAAACTAAGTCATCCCCATGATTGGGCAGCCCATCTTACCGAAAAACAAGTGCACTCCCACCCGTCCTTAAACTCTTCTCCCAGAACGCTCCAATGCACCGGCGGTCCTGGGTGGGCCGTTTCTCTTCTGTTTGATTTCCTGTTGGACGCAACATGCCCTGGGCGAGAAAGGGCCCTGGGCCATGGAGAGCAGGGCAGTCCGCAGGGCTGCCCTACGCCAGCCAATTCCCATGAGCGTCCTGCCAAGTCTCTTCGACAGCCCCACGTCTGCAGGGCCACCCCCCCTGGGGACTGAAAGGACATTGTGAGAGCCCGCACTCTAACCCCGGCAAGAGGCATTCTGCGGGACGCACTTCAGTGAGGCCAACTCCTGGGGATCCTCGGCCTGCGGGGTTCCCATCCCTGGCGCTATACCATGGGGCATGGCCCATCACGAAGCCCGGGCTCAAACGCTCACTTTCTGCCCCAGCCTTCTGCTTCCAGGTCCCGTCCTTCATGTCTCTCCATAACAGGAACCCTGAGTCACGCTGACACGCATTCCCACGACGTAGGCGCCAACCGCGCCATCGGCACTACGGACCACACTCGGAGTGAGATAAACCTGTGTGCCCAAAATGAGATCATTCCGATCCTTGGGCGCCCAAACTTCCCGAAATACAGAGGTGCACGCCCGGCTGCCTCGTCCTTCAAATCTGCTCCTTGAACGCTCAATGGCGCCGGTGCCCCCATGTGGGCCGCATCTTTTCCATGCGATTTCCGGATGGCCGCAACATGCCCTGGGGGAGAAGGGGCCCTGGGCCATGGAGAGCAGGGCAGTCCCCAGGGCTGCCCAACGGTGGCCAATTCTCACGAGCGTTGTGCTAAAACCGATCCTGGTTTGGGCAGAAAGCTCGTGAGAATTGACCAGAAAACGCCCGGCGAGGTCTCTTCCTGCGCCCAACGTCTGCAGTGCCGCCCCCCTGGGGCCTGGACAGACATTGTGAGTGCCTGCACCTGAACCACGCCAAGAGGCACTCCGCGAGACAGACTGCTTCAAGGCCAATGCCTGCGGATCCTAGGCCTGCGGGGGTCCCATCCCTGGTGCTATAGCATGGGGCCGGGCCCATCACGAAGCCCGGGCTCGAACGCTCACTTGCTTCCCCAGCCTTCTGCTTCCAGGGTCCTGTACCTCGTGGCTCTCCATATCGGGAATCCTGAGTCCCGCAGCCACGCATCTCCCAACCAAGCAGGCGGCAACAAAGACTTCCAGCGCTTCAGACAATTCTCGGAGTGATATAAACCTGCGTGTCCAAAATGAGGGCATCGAGATCCTTGGGTGCCCCATCTTCCCTAAAGAGGGAGGCACGCGCCCGGCCGACACCCGACCTTCAACTTTGTTCCCGGAACGCACGACTTCGCTGGCGCATCCGGGTGGGCCGCATCTTTTAAGTGTGATTTCCCAGCAGCCGCAACATGCCCTGGGCTAGAAAGGGCCCTGGGCCATGGAGAGCAGGCCGGTTCACAGGGCTTCCCAACGCCGGCTAATTCTCAGGAGCGTTCTGCCCAATCTGATCCCGGTTTGGTCAAAACCCTCATAGAATTGGCCAGAAAAAGCCCGGCGAAGTCTCTTCGGGCGCTGCACTTCTACAAGGCCGCGCCCCCTGGGGCCTGGCCAGGCATTGTGAGTGCCTGCATCCGTTCCCCAGCAAGAGGAACTCCGTGAGACGGACTGCGACAAGGCCAACTCCTGCGGATCCTTGGCCTGCGGGGTCCCATCACTGGCCCTATACCATGGGGCCGGGCCCATCACGAAGCCCGGGCTTGAACGCTCGCTTGCTTCCACAGGCTTCTGCTTCTGGGGTCCTGTCCCTCGTGGCTCTCTATATCGGGAACCATGATACACGCTGCCACACATCTCCCAACGACGTAGTCGCCAACCGCGCCTTCGGCACTTCAGACCACCCACGGAGTGAGATAAACCTGTGTGCCCAAAATGAGGTCATCCCCATCCTTGGGCACCCAATCTTCCTGAAATACAGAGGCGCACGGCCGGCCACCATCAGTCCGTTAACTCTGTTCTGGGAACACTCCACTGCGCCGTGCCCCTGGATGGGCAGCATCTTTTCTGGGCAATTTCCGGGTGTCCGCTACATGCCTGGGCGAGTAAGGGACCTGGTCCATGGAGAGCAGAGCGGTCAGCAGGGCAGCCCAATGCCGACCAATTTTCACGAGCGTTCTGCCCAAACCGATCCCGGTTTGGGCAGAACGCTGGTGAGAATTGGCCGGAAAATGCCCGACGAAATCTCTTCGGGCGTCGCACGTCT
Source organism: Mustela lutreola (assembly GCF_030435805.1). Taxonomy (NCBI): domain Eukaryota; kingdom Metazoa; phylum Chordata; class Mammalia; order Carnivora; family Mustelidae; genus Mustela; species Mustela lutreola. The sequence goes on from NC_081294.1 coordinate 172,192,908, forward strand.
GCATGGTGGCCCACTCTAGGCCTGGCCAAGCATTGTGAGTGCCCGCACCCGATCCCCGCCAAGATGCACTCCGCGAGACAGACTGCGGCGAGCCCAATGCCTGTGAATCCTCGGCCTGCGGGGGTCCCATTCCTGGCGCTATACCATGGGGCCGGGCCCATCACAAAGCCTGTACTCGAACACTCGCTTGCTTCCCCAGCCTTTTGCTTCCGGGGTCCTGACCCTGGTGGCCTCTACATATCGGGAACCCTGAGTCCCGCAGCCACGCAACTCCCAACCAATCAGGCACCAACAGCGACTCCGGCACTTCAGAAACTCTCGGGGTGAGATAAACCTGTGTGCCCAGAACGCTCGTGAGAATTGGCCGGCCTTGGGCAGCCCTGTGGACCGCCCTACTCTCCATGGTCCAGGGACCTTTCTCGCCCAGGTCATTTGGCGGCTGCCTGGAAATTGCACCGGATAGACGCGGCCCACCAGGGGGCGCCGGCGCTGTGAGCATACCGGGAGCAGAGTTGAAGGACGGATGGCAACGGTGCGTGCGCTCCTGTCTTTGGAGAAGATGGGGCGCCCAAGGATGGGGATGACCTCATTTTGGGCACACAGGTTTCTCTCTTTCCGAGGGTTGTCCGAAGCACCGGGAGGCGCCATAGGGGAATGCGTGGTTGGAAGATGCATGGCTGCAGGACTCAGGGTTCCCGATATGAAGGCCAAGAGGAAAAAAACCCCGGAAGCAGAAGGCTGGGAAGCGAGCGAGCGTTCGAGCCCGAGCTTCGTGATGAGCCCGGACCCATGGTATAGCGCCAGGGACGGGACCCCCGCAGGACGAGAATCCGCAGGCGTTTTCCTCGCCAATGTCCGTCTCGTGGAGTGCCTCTTGGAGGGTGTGGGCGCGGCACTACAATGCCCAGCCAGGCCCCGGGGGGCGGCCCAGCAGAAGTTCGGCGCCCGCGTTGACTTCGCCGGGAGTTTTCCGGCCAATTCTCACGAGCGTTCTGATCAAACCAGGATCGGTTTGGGCAGAACGCTCGTGAGAATTGGCCGGTGTTGGGCAGCCCTACGGACCGCCATTCTCTCCATGGCCCAGGGCCCTTTCTCGCCCAGGGCACTTTCTCGCCCAGGGCATGTTGTGGCCACCCGGAAATCACTCGGAGTAGACGAGGACCACCCGGGGGCGCCGGCGCAGTGGAGCGTACCGGGAGCAGAGTTGAAGGACGGATGGCCGCCGGGCATGCGCCTCTGTCTTTCGGGAAGATGGAGCGCCCAAGGATGGGGATGACCTCCTTTTGGGCACGCAGCTATCTCTCACTGCGAGGGTTGTCCGAAGAGCCGGGAGGTGCTGTTGGCGCCTGCGTGGTTGGGAGATGCGTGGCTGTGGGACTCAGGTTTCCCGATATGGAGGCCACGAGGAACAGGACCCCTGAAGCAGAAGGAGCAAGCGTTCGAGCCCGGGCTTCGTGATGGGCCCAGACCCATTGTTTAGCGCTAGGGACGGGACCCCCGCAGGCCAAGGATCCCCAGGCGTTGTACTCGCTGCAGTCCGTCTCACAGAGTGCCTCTTGGTGGGTAGCGGGAGCGGGCACTCACAATGCCCAGCCAGGCCACGGGGGTGGGGGGCGGCCCGGCAGACGTGCGGCGCCCGAGGTGAATTCGCTGGGTGTTTTCCGGCCAATTCTAATGAGCGTTCTGCCCAAACCATTATCGGTTTGGGCAGAATGCTCGCGAGAATTGGCCGGCGTTGTGCAGCCCTGCCGTCCACCCTGGTCTCCAGGGCCCAGGGCCATTTCTCGCCCAGGGCATGTTGCGGCCGCCCGTAATCGCTCAGTATAGATGCGGCCCACACGGGGCCGCCGGCGTAGTGGAGCGTTCGGGGAGCAGAGTTGAAGCACGGATGTCGGCGTGGCGTGCGCCTCCGTCTTTCGGGAATGGGGCGTCCAAGGATGGGGATGACCTCATTTTGGGCACACAGGTTTCTCTCACTCCGAGGGTTGTCCGAAGCGCCGGGAAGCGCTGTTGGTGCCTGTGTGGTTGGGAGATGCCTGGCTGCGGGACTCAGGGTTCCCGATATGGATGCCACGAGGAACAGTACCCCGGAAGCAGAAGGCTGGGGAAGCGAGCGAGCGTTTGAGCCCGGGCTTTGTGATTGGCCCTGACCCATTGTACAGCGCCAAGAACGTGACCCCTGCAGGCCAAGGATCCGCAGGTGTTCTCCTCGCCGCAGTCTGACTCACGGAGTTCCTCTTGGTGGGGTGATGGAGCGGGCAGTCACAATGCCTAGCCAGGCCCCGGGGGTTGGCCCTGCAGAAGTGCGCCGCCCGAGGTGACTTCGCCGGCCGTGTTCCGGGCAATTCTCACGAGCGTTCTGCCCAAACAGATCCCGGTTTGGGCAGAACGCTCGTGAGAATTGGCCGGCCTTGGGCAGCCCTGAGGACCGCCCTACTCTCCATGGCCCAGGGCCCTTTCTTGCCCAGGTCATGTTTCGGCCGCCCGGAAATTGCACAGGATAGACACGGCCCACCAGGGGGCGCCTGCGCTGTGAGCATACCGGGAGCAGAGTTGAAGGACGGATGGCGACGTTGCGTGCGCCTCCGTTTTTTGGGAAGATGGGGCGCCCAAGACTGGGGATGACCTCATTTTGGGCACACAGGTTTCTCTCTTTCCGAGGGTTGTCCGAAGTGCCGGGAGGCGCCGTTGGGGAATGCGTGGTTGGAAGATGCATGGCTGTGGGACTCAGGGTTCCAGATATGAAGGCCACGAGGAAAAAAACCCCGGAAGCAGAAGGCTGGGAAGCGAGCGAGTGTTCGAGCCCGAGCTTCGTGATGGGCCCGGACCCATGGTATAGCGCCAGGGACAGGACCCCCGCAGGACGAGAATCCGCAGGTGTTGTCCTCGCCAATGTCCGTCTCGCAGAGTGCCTCTTGGTGGGTGCGTGCGCGGACACTATAATGCCCAGCCAGGTCCCGGGGGGCGGCCCAGCAGAAGTTCGGCGCCCGCATTGACTTCGCCGGGTGTTTTCCGGCAAATTCTCATGAGTGTTTTGATCAAACCGGGATCGGTTTGGGCAGAACGTTCCTGAGAATTGGCCGGCGTTGGGCAGCCCTACGGACCGCCATTCTCTCCATGGCCCAGGGCCCTTTCTCGCTCAGGGCCCTTTCTCGCCCAGAGCATGTTGCGGCCACCCGGGAATCACAGGGAATAGACGAGGACCCCCCGGGGGTGCCGGCGCAGTGGAGCGTACCGGGAGCAGAGTTGAAGGATGGATGGCGGCCGGGCATACGCCTCTGTCTTTCGGGAAGATGGGGCGCCCAAGGATGGGGATGACCTCATTTTGGTCACGCAGCTATCTCTCACTCCGAGGGTTGTCCGAAGAGCCGGGAGGCGCTGTTGGCGCCTGCATGGTTGGGAGATGCGTGGCTGTGGGACTCAGGTTTCCCGATATGGAGGCCACGAGGAACAGGACCCCAGAAGCAGAAGGAACGAGTGTTCGAGCCCGGGCTTCGTGATGGGCCCAGACCCATTGTTTAGCGCTAGGGACAGGACCACCGCAGGCTGATGATCCGGAGGTGTTGTCCTCGCCGCAGTCCGTCTCGCAGAGTGCCTCTTGGCATGGTGCGGGTGCAGGCACTCAGAATGCCCGGCCAGTCCCCAGGGGGCGGGGGGCGGGCGGCCCTGCAGACGTCCGGCTCCTGAAGATACTTCGCCGGACGTTTTCCGGCCAATTCTCACGACTGTTCTGCCCAAACCGCTCGTGAGAATTGGCCGGCGTTGGGCAACCCTGTGGAACGCCCTGCTCTCCATGGCCCAAGGCCTTTCTCGCCCCGGGCATGTTGCGGCCGCCTGGAAATCTCACGGAAAAGACTCGGCCAACCCGGGGACGCCGGCTTAGTGGAGCATTCCAGGAGTAGAGTTGAAGGACTGGTTGGGGCCGGGCGGGTGCCTCCGTCTTTCGAGAAGATGGGGTGCCCAAGGATGGGGATAACCTCATTTTGGTCATGGAGATTTATCTCACTCTGATGGTTTTCCGAAACTCCGGGGGGCACCGATGGCGCCTGCGTGGTTGGGAGATGCGTGGCTGTGGGACTTAGGGTTCCCAATATGGAGGCCACGAGGGACAGGACCCCGGAATAGAAGGCTGTTGAAGCAAGCGAGCGTTCGAGCCCACGCTTCGTGACAGGCATGGCCTCATGGTATAGCACCATCGAAGGGAACCCCGCAGTCCGAGGATCTGCAGGTGTTGGCCTCGCCACAGCCCGTCTCGCGAAGTGCCTCTTGGCGTGGTTCGTGTGTGGGCACTCACAATGCTCGCCCAGGCCCCGGGGTGGGGGGCGGCCCTGCAGACCTACGGCACGTGAAGAGACTTCGCCGGGCGTTTTCCGGCCAATTCTCACGAGCGTTCTGCCCAAACCAATTTCGGTTTGGGCAGAACGCTTGAGAGAATTGGCCGGTGTTGGGCAGCCCTGCAGACCGCTCTGCTCTCTAAGGCCTAGGGCCCTTTCTCGCCCAGGGCATGTTGCGGCCGCCGGGAAATCGCACAGAAAAACACGGAACACCCGGGGGCGCCGGCGCATTGGAGCGTTCCGGGAGCAGAGCTGAAGCACGGGTTGCGGCCGGGCATGCACCTCCATCTTTCCGGAAGATGGGGCGCCCAAGTATTGGGGTGACCTCATTTTGGGCAAGCAGGTTTATCTCACTCCGAGGGTTGTCCGAAGCGCTGGAAGGCGCCATTGGCGCCTGCGTGGTTGGGAGATGCATGGCTGTGGGACTCAGGGTTCCCGATATGTAGGCCACGAGGGACAGGACCCCGGAAGCAGAAGGCTGGGGAAGGAAGCGAGCGTTCGAGCCCGGGATTCGTTATGGGCCCGGCCCCACGGTATAGCGCCAGGGATGTGACCACCGCAGGCCGAGGATCCGCAGTAGTTGGCCTCACCTCAGTATGTCTCGCAGATGCCTCTTGGCGTGGTTCGGGTGCAGGCAATCACAATGCCCGACCAGGCCCCGGAGTGGGGCCTGCAGACATGCGGCGCCCGAAGAGACCTTGCCGGGCGTTTTCTGGCCAATTCTCACGAGTTCGGCCCAAACTGGGATCGGTTTGGGCAGAACGCTTGTGAGAATTGGCCGGCGTTGGGCAACCCTGCGGACCGCCCTGCTCTTCATGGCCCAGGGCCATTTCTCGCCCGGGGCATGTTGCGGCCGCTTGGAAATCGCACGGAAAAGATGCGGACCATCGGGGGCGCTGGCCCAGTGGAGCGTTCCGCGAGCAGAGTTGAACCACGGGTGGCGGCCGGGAGTGCGCCTCCGTTTTTCCGGAAGATTGGGCGCCCAAGGATTGGGATGACCTCATTTTGGGCACGCAGGTTTATCTCACTCCGAGGGTTGTCCGAAGCGCTGGAAAGCGCCATTGGCGCATGCGTGGTTGGAAGATGTGATGCGTGGCGGCGGGACTCAGGGTTCCCGATATGGAGGCTACGATGGACAGGACCCTGGAAGAAGAAGGCTGGGGAAGCAAGCGATCATTCGAGCCCAGGCTCGTGATGGGTCCGGCCCCATGGGTCCGGCCCCCGGACTCACCAGGGATGGGACACCAGCAGGCCGAGTATCCGCAGGCATTGGCATCGCCACAGTCCGTCTTGCGTAGGTCCTCTAGGCGGGGTTCGGTGCGGGCACTCACAATGCCCAGCCAGGCAGCGGGGGGGGGTGCGGCCCATCAGACGTGTGGCGCCCGAAGAGACCTTGTCGGGCGTTTTCCGGCCAATTCTCACGATTTCGGCCCAAACTGGGATTGGTTTGGGCAGAACGCTCGTGAGAATTTGCCGGCGTTGGGCAGCCCTGCGGACGGCCATGCTCTCCATGGCCCAGGGCACTTTCTCGCCCAGGGCATGTTGCAGCCGCCCGGAAATCGCACGGAAAAGCCGCCGCCCGCACAGGGGCACCGGCGCAGTGGAGCGTTCCTGGAGCAGAGTTGAAGGAGGGGTGGAACCGGGCGTACGCCTCCGTCTTTCGGGAAGATGGGGCGCCCAAGTATGGGGCTGACCTCATTTTGGGCACGCAGGTTTATCTCACTCCGAGGGTTGTCCCAAGCGCCGGAAGGCGCCGTTGGCGCCTGTGTTGTTGGGAGATGCGTGGCTGCGGGACTCAGAGTTCCCGATATGGAGGCCATGAGGGACAGGACCCCGGAAGCAGAAGGCTGGGAAGCAAGGGAACATTTGAGCCTGGGCTTCGTGTTGGGCACGGTCCCAAGCTATAGCGCCAGAAATGTGACCACCTCAGGCCGAGGATCTGCAGGCGTTGGACTCACCGCAATCCCTCTCGGGGATGCCTCTTGGTGTGGTTCGGGTGCGGGCACTCACAATGCCCGGCCAGGCCACGGGGGGGCGGCCCTGCAGACGTGCGGCGCCCGAAGAGACCTCGCCGGGCCTTTTCCGGCCAATTCTCACGAGCGTTCTCCCCAAACCGGGATCGGTGGGCTGAACGATCGTGAGAATTTTCCGTCGTTGAGCAGCCTTGCGGACCGCCGTACTATCCATGGCCCAGGGTCCTTTCTCGCCCCGGGCATTTTGTGGCCGGCCGGAAATCGCACGGAAAAGATGCTGCCCACCCTGGGGCGCCGATGCAGTGGAGCGTTCCGGGAGCAGAGTTGAAGGACGGGTGGCAGCCGGGCGTGTGCATAGGTCTTTCGGAAGATGGGGTGCCCAAGGATGGGGATGACCTCATTTTGGGCACGCAGGTTTATCTCACTCCGAGGGTTGTCCGAATTGCCAGAATGCGCCGTTCGCGCCTGCGTGGTTGGGAGATCCGTGGCTGTGGGACTCAGTGTTCCCGATGTGGACCCCACAAGGGACAGGACTCCGGATGCAGAAGGCTGGGGTAGAAGGCGAGCATTCGAGCCCCGGCTTCGTGATGGGCCCGGCTCCATGGTATAGCGCCAGGGATGGGACCACCGCAGGCTGAGGATCCGGAGGCATTGTCCTCGCTGCAGTCCGTCTCGCAGAGTGCCTCTTGGCATGGTGCGGGTGCAGGCACTCAGAATGCCCGGCCAGTCCCCGGGGGGCGGGGGGCGGGCGGCCCTGCAGACGTCCGGCTCCTGAAGATACTTCGCCGGGCGTTTTCCCGGCCAATTCTCACGAGCGTTCTGCCCAAACCGGGATCGGTTTGGGCAGAACGCTCGTGAGAATTGGCCGGTGTTGGGCAACCCTGTGGACTGCCCTGCTCTCCATGGCCCAGGGCCCTTTTTCTCCCCGCGCATGTTGTGGTCGCCTGGAAATTGCACGGTAAAGACGCGGACCACGCGGGGGCACCAGCGCAGTGGCGCGTTACGGGACCAGAGTTGAAGGACGGGTGGTGGCCGGGCATGCGTCTCCATCTTTTGGGAAGATGGGGCGCCCAAGGATGGGGATGAACTCATTTTGGGCACGCATGTTTATCTCACTCTGAGGGTTTTCCCAAGCGCTGGAAGGCGCCGTTTGCGCCAGCGTGTTTGGGAGATGCGTGGCTGCAGGACTCAGGGTTCCCGATATGGAGGGCACTAGGGACAGGACCTCGGAAGCAGAAGGCTCTGCAAGCAAGCGAGCAATCGAGCCCTGGCTTCGTGATGGTTCTGGCCCCATTGTATAGCACCAGGGATGGGACACCAGCAGGCCGAGGATCCGCAGTCGTTGGCCTCGCAGCAGTCCATCTCGCGTAGTGCCTCTCAGCAGGGTTCGGGTGCGGGCACTCACAATGCCTGGCCAGACCCTAGAGGGGAGGCCCTTCATACGTGCTTCGCCCGAAGGGACTTCGCCGGGCGTTTTCCGTCCAATTCTCACGAGCATTATGCCCAAACCGCGATCGGTTTTGGCAGAACGCTCGTGAGAATTGGACGGCATTGGGGAGCCCTGCAGACCGCTCTGCTCTCCATGGCCTAGGGCCCTTTCTAGCCCAGGGCATGTTGCTGCCGCCCAGAAATTGCACAGATAAGACGCGGCCCACCCGGGGAAGCCGATGCAGTGGAGCATTCCCGGAGCACAGTTGAAGGACGTTTGGTGGGCGGGCGTGCACTTCTGTCTTTCGGAAAATGGGGAGCCCAAGGATGGGGATGACCTCATTTTGGGCACGCAGGTTTATCTCACACCGAGGGTTGTCCGAAGCGCTGGAAGGCGCCATTGGCGCCTGCGTGGTTGGGAGATGCGTGGCTGTGGGACTCAGGGTTCCCGATATGTAGGCCACGAGGGACAGGACCCCGGAATAGAAGGCTGGTGAAGCAAGTGAGCGTTCGAGCCCATGCTTCCTGATGGGCCCAGCCCCACGGTATAGCGCCAGGGATGTGACCACCGCAGGCCGAGGATCCGCAGTAGTTGGCCTCACCTCAGTACGTCTCGCGGATGCCTCTTGGCGTGGTTCGGGTGCGGGCAATCACAATGCCCAACCAGGCCCGGGGGGGGGGTGCGGCCCTGCAGACGTGCGGTGCCCGAAGAGACTTTGCCAGGCATTTTCTGGACAATTCTCATGAGCGTTCTGCCCAAACTGGGATCGGTTTCGGCAGAATGCTCATGGGAATTGGCTGGCATTGGGCAGCCCTGCGGACCGCCTGCCCTCTATGGCCCAGGGCCCTTTCTCGCCCAGGGCATGTTTAGGCCGCCCGGAAATCGCACAGAAAAGACGCGGACCACCCGGGGGCGCCGACTTAGTGGAGCGTTCCAGGAGCAGAATTGAAGGACTGGTGGAGGCCGGGCATGCGCCTCCGTCTTTCCAGAAGATGGGGCCCCCAAGTATGGGGATGAACTCATTTTGGGCATGCAGGTTTATCTCACTCCGAGGGTTCTCCGAAGCACCAGAAGGCGCCGTTGGCACTTGCTTTTTTGGGAGATGCGTGGCTGCGGGATTCAGGGTTCACGATATGGAGGCCAGGAGGGACAGGACCCCGGAAGCAGAAGGCTGGGGAAGCAAGCGAGTGTTCGAGCCCGGTCTCGTGATCGGTCCGACCCCATGGTATAGCGCCAGTGATGGGACACCAGCAGGCCGAGGATCCGCAGGCGTTTGCCTCGCCACAGTCAGTCTCGCAAGTGCCTCTCCGTGGGGTTCTGGTGCGGGCACTCACAATGCCCGGCCAGGCCCCCGGGGGGGGGGGCGTCCCTGCAGACGTGCAGCGCCCGAAGAGACTTTGCCGGGCATTTTCCGGCCAATTCTCACGAGCGTTCTGGCCAAACCGGGATCGGTTTTGGCAGAACACTCGTGAGAATTGGTCGACATTGGGCAGCCTTGCGGATCGCCCTGCTCTCCATGGCCCAGGGCCCTTTCTCGACCCGGGCATGTTGTGGCGGCCCAGAAATCGTACGGAAAAGACGCGGCCCACCTGGCAGCGCTGGCACAGTGGAGCGTTCCGGGAGCAGAGTTGAAGGCCAGGTGGCGGCCGGCATGCGCCTCTGTCTTTCAGGAAGATGGGGAGCCCAAGGGCGGGGATGACCTCATTTTGGGGACGCAGGTTTTTCTCACTCCGAGGGTTGTCCGAAACGCCGGAAGGCGCCGTTGGCGCTTGCGTGGCTGGGAGATGCATGGCTGCAGGACTCATGGTTCCTGATATGGAGGCCATGAGGGACAGGACCCCGGAAGCAGAAGGCTGTGGAAGCGAGCGAGCGTTTGATCCCGGGCTTCGTGATGGGCCCGGCTCCATGGTATAGCGCCAGGCATGGGTCCCCCGCAGGCCGAGGATCCGCAATGGTTGGCCTCGCCGCAGTCCGGCTCGCGGAGTGCCTCTTGGCGGGGTTCATGTGCGGGTACTCACAATGCCCGGCCAGGCCCCGTGGCGGCGGCCCTGCAGACGTGCCGTGCCCGAAGAGACTTCGCCGGGCATTTTCCGTCCTATTCTCACGAGCGTTCTGCCCAAACCGGGATCGATTTGGGAAGAACGCTCATGAGACTTGGCCGGCGTTGGGCAGCCCTGCAGACCGCCCTGCTCTAATGGCCCAGGGCCCTTTCTCACCCAGTGCATGTTGCGGCCGCCCGGAAATTGCACGGTAAAGTCGCGGACCATGCAGGGGCACCGGCACAGTGGAGCGTTCCGGGAGCAGAGGTGAAGGACGGGTGGCGGCCCAGCGTGCGCCTCTGTCTTTCCGGAAGATGGGGCACTCAAGAATGTGAATGACCTCATTTTGGGCACGCAGGTTTATCTCACTCCGAGGGTTGTCCGAAGCACCAGAAGGCGCCGTTGGTGCCTGCGTGGTTGGAAGATGCGTGGCTGCGTGTCTCAGAGTTCCCGATATGTAGGCCACGAGGGACAGGATCCCAGAAGCAGAAAGCTGGGGAAGCAGGCATGCGTTCGTACGGGGCTTCGTTTTGGGCCCGGCTCCATGGTATCGCGCCAGGGATTGGACCCCCGCAGGCCGAGGATCCGTAGGCATTGGCCTCACCGCACTCCGTCTCGTGGAGTGCCTCTTGATGGGGTTCTGGTCCGGGCACTCACAATGCCCGCCAAGGCCCCGGGGGGGCGGCCCTGCAGACGTGCGGCTCCCCTATGACCTCATTGGAACTCCAATTAGGTTCAGGCACCTTTCCTCAGAGTCCTCTTCTGGAATACCAACTTATGATACAACATGTGGTCCCTGAGCCATACAACAGAACAACTCCTGTCCCCAAAAGGAAATCGTGCCATTGGACCTGTGTGAAACACTCAGGGTAGGAGAAACCTGCATGGTACCTTATCCACCAGTACATTCTAAGATCTCCCTGATAACAGACCAGCATTGTGACCCATGGGCAGGAGATACCAAGTCAACTCAAGGCCTTGGAACTTCACCCAAGAGCCATCGGAACGAAGCTGCCATGTTTTTCATCTGCAATGGTCAATGGTGGTATGCTTTCCAGGCATCCATGCAGGAGAGTTCTGCTACCCAAACATTCCACATGGGAGACACCGGAGCAACCAAACTAGACTCCACCTGTCCAGTAGAAGTAACCCTTGGTATTTGGAGCATCTCAAAGGCATCAGCGTGGGAAATCTTCTGTGGCCTCTATGCCACTTCTCCATTGCCGGTCATCATAGCCACAAACTCAAGTGTGAGCAAACATTTTTCATCCGTCCTAACTCAGGTGCTGGATGTCTCAAATAAGCCGCTGCACAATGGAACTGTCTTCCACGTGGCATTGAATTTTACTGTAGCTTGTGTTTACAATTTCATTCGGACCAGAAAGTTCTCCAAGTGCTCTTGATAGGGAATTCTGGAGCCACACTGCAGCATTCTGCCTTCCCCACCGAAAGAAAAAGTACCTGGTGAGTGTGCCAAAAACCCCACATGAGGATCAATCTGCTCGGCCATTGAGGGTACCCCGATTTATAGACTGCCCTAGCCAGCAGTGCTGTATCTGACAGCCTGAGCCCCGGCCTCCTGTCAGCCACCCAGAGAGTGGGGCCCATATCCAGCATCTGAGAAGGGCCATGGCCCAAGTCTGTCCTCTCTACCCTTCCTTGGTAATCAGGATTAGGTCCCCAGACATTTTCTGGAATCCCAGCCAATGGGGGAACCTGAAGCACAATAGATAACTCCTTCTTCCCCATGGCAGGAATCCTGACTGTTAGGATGGGTGTCCATCCCTCAGTGTGGGAGCCAGCTACATGGCCAATGAGATCACACCCACTCCTGAGGGCCATCCTGGGCACAAACAGGTATTGTGATCTTCAGCCTAGCATGCTTTCAAACAAGCCCTCTCAGTTGCACCAAAGGAATCCCACATTGTAAGCCTGGTATGCACCTAGACCCAAATCCTAACCCTTGGTGGAATTTTATGGGCGGCAAAACCCAGAGCTCGTCTCTGGAATCCTATCCTGGGGCACCCCTAAGATGGCAAAGAGCACTCTTCCCTTCCTGTAAAAGCCAACAAACTATTGGGAGCCAGCAGGATCCTTAGAGAGGAAAAACCTCCCATGGAACCATGAGAACACACCTGCATTCCAAGGCCATCCTGGACACACAGTCCAGATAGAAAAGCCGGTGCTACCGCCTTCCCATCACCCTATATACAGTTCCTGATGAGCTGCCCTCCATGTCAACGCATTGGGATTGCAACCATCACGCCACTAACCCTAACCTAAGTTTGTGTTTGCAGACTTCTTTCCCTAAATAATGGCTCACATTAGCTCCACGGTGGGGTCTCTGGAGAAACACCACAGGACTTTGCCTACCATCCACAAGGACTCTTTGCCCATCACAGTTACCCTAACCCTCCAGATTAGGAGAAACCTGCCCCTGAGCCCACACCAATATTGGAGGCTACTCTGGATGCAAATGCGTAGTCTGAAACACTCTGATAACCTATATTCATGCAGACACCCAAGTCAGTTGTTCTGAGTAAGAAGATTGAAATGGACATGCACCTAGGACCTCACTGGAACGTTAGATTAAGTTTTCAGGCACCTGTCCTCAGAGGACTGTTCTGGAATACCAACATAGGATACAACATGTGGTCCCTGAGCCACACAACAGAACAGCTCCTGTCCCCAGAAGGAAACCGTGTTCTTGGGCCTGTGCCAAACTCTCAGGGTAGTAGAATCCTGCACAACACCTTAGCCACCAGCACATTTTAAGATCTCCCTGATAGCAATCCAGCATTTTGGCCCCATCTGCAAGAGATTCCATGTCAACTCAAGGCCTTGGTTCTTGGCCCAAGAGCCACCAGAATGAACCTGTCATGTTCCTCAGCTGGAATGGTCTACGGAGATGTCATGTCCAGGCATCCATTGGCGGAGCTTTGCTGACCATACATTCCACATGGGGGACACTGGAGCATAAAAAACAGACTCCCTCTGTCCAGTAGAAGGAAACCTTGCTGTTTGGAGCATCTCACACGCCTCAGCATGGGAAATCCTCCATGGCCTCTTGAGGCCAGCCCTCCATTTCTCAGTCATCATAGACACAAACTCCAATGTGAGCAAACATCTGACATCCCACCTTACTCGGGTGCTAGATATCTCAAATAAGCCACTACACATTGGAACTGACCTGTAGCTGGTGTTTACAATTCCATCTGCACCCTACATGTCCCCAAACCCTCCTGATAGGGAAATCTAGAGCCACAATGCAACATTCTGCCTGGCCCTGGTGAGTCTGGCCAGAAACACCACATGAGGATCATCTGCTTAGCCCTCTATGGAACCCAATTTATAGGCTGCCCTGGACACTAGTGCTGTGTCTGAAAGAGCCTGAGCCCAGACCTGGTGTCAGCCACCCAGCAAGTGGGACCTGTATCCAGATATGAGACCAGGCATCGCCCAAGTCTGGCATCTCTACCCATCTTTCGTGTTCAGGCACCTGTCCCCAGAACATTGCTGGAATCCCTGCCAATGGGGGAGCCTGAAGCACAATAGAGAACTCCTCCTTCCACATGGCAGTAAACCTGGCTGGTGGGATGTGTGTCCCACCCTCAGTGTGAGAGACAGCTGCATGAGCAATGAGACTACACCCACTCCTGAGGGGCGCCCTGGTCACAAACAGGCATTGTGACCCTCAGCCTGAGCATGCTTTCAAACAATCCCTCTCAGTTGCACCACCAGGATCCCACATTGCAGGCCTGGTATGCCACTAGGCCTAAATCCTAACATTTGGTGGGAATTTCCTAGCGCCCTGATCAGAACCCGTCTCTGGAATCCCTGTTTTGGGGCACCCATATGATCGAAAACAGCACTCTTCCCTTCCCCTAAAGAGCCACCAAACTATGGAGAGCCACCAGGATCCTTAGAGGGTAAAAAACCTCCCATGGACCCATGAGATGACACCTGCATTCCAAGGCCTTCCTGGACATACAATCCAGACATAAAAGCCTGTGCTACAACCTTCCAGTCACCCTAAATACAGTTCCTGACGAAGAATTTGTGTTCCCGAATTTGTGTTTGCAAAACTTTCTCCAAAAATCATGGCTCACAGGCCCTCCAGGATGAGGTCTCTGGATCTACACTATAGTACTAAGCCTGCCATCCTCAAGGAAACTGTGTTTGTCACATTCGCCCAAATCTTCCAGATTAGGAGAAACCTGAAAGGCCCCTGAGCCCACCCCAATATTGGAAGACACTCTGGATGCAGATGCGCAGTCTGAAACACAATGGTCACCTACATCCATGCAGACAGCCAAGTCAATGTTCCTGTCTTAGATGATTGAAACTGACATGCCCCTGGGACATCACTGGAACCCCAGATTGGGTTTTCAGGCATCTGTCCTGCGAGGCCTGTTCTGGAATAACAACTTCGGACACAACAAGTAGTCACTGAGCCACACAACAGAACATCCCCTATGCCCCGAAGGAAACCATGTTCTTCAACATGTGCCAAACCCTCAGGGTAGGAGAATCCTGCCCAGCACCTTAGCCACCAACACATTGTAAGATCTCCGTGGTAACAAAGCAGCATTGTGGCCCATCTGCCAGAGATTCCATGCCAACTCAAGGCCTTGGTACTTCACCACAGAGCCAGCAGAACGATCCTGCCATGTTCCTCAGCTGCAATGGTCAATGGAGGTGTGCTTTCCATGCATCCATGTGGGAGAGCACTGCTACCCAATCTTTCCACATGGAGGACCCTGGAACAAACAAACCAGACTCCACCTGTCCAGTAGAAGGAAACCTTGCTGTTTAGAGCATCTCACAAGACTCAGCATGGGAAATCCTCCATGGCCTCTAGAAGTCACTCCTCCATTTGTTGGTCATCAAGACACAAACTCCAGTGTAGGCAAACATCTGACATCTGCTCTTGCTCAGGTGCTGGATATCTCCAATCCACTGCTGCACATTGGGATTGTCTTCATCCTGGCACTGAATTTAACCATAGCTAGTGTTTACAATTCCATCCTCACCCTACTGTTTCCAAGCCCTCTTGATAGGGAATTCTGCAGTCACAACACAGCATTAAGCCTGCCCCATAGTAGGAAGAGGGTGGTGAGACTTCCCAGAAACCCCACATGAGGATCATCTGTTCATCCCTCGAGGGAACCTGATTTATTGGCTGCCCTGGCCACTAGAGCTGGGTCTGACAGAGCCTGAGCCACAACCTAGTGTCAGCCACCCAGTGAGAGAGGCCATATCCAGCATGTGAGATGGGCCATGGCTCAAATCTGTCATTTCTACCCATCCTTGGTATTCAGCCTTCTGTCCCATGACCTTTGCTGGAATCCCTGCCAATGGGGAAACCTGAAGCCCAATAGAGAACTCCTTCTTCCACATGGCTAGGAACCTGGCCTTTGAGATCGGTGTCCAACCCTCAGATTGGGAGCCAGTTACAAGACTAATGAGACCACGCCCACTCATGAGGGCCACCCTGGGCACAAGCGGACATTACGACCCTCAGAATGAGCATGCTTTCAAACAAGCCCCCCTCAGTTGCATCATCAGGATCCAGCACTGCAGGCCTGGTACACCCCTTGGCCCAAATCCTAACCCTTGATGGGATTTTCCAGGGGCCCAGACCCAGAGCCCGTCTCTTGAGTCCTTGTTTTGGGGTACCCCTGAAATGGAAAACAGCACTCTTCCCTTCCTGCAAAAAGGAACCAAACTATTGGGAACCGCCAGGAAATTTTGAGAGGAAAAATATCTAATGGATCTATGAGAACACACCTAAATTTCGATGCCATCCTGGACACAGAATCCATATAAAAGCTTGTGCTTCCACCTTCGAGTCACCCTAATTACAGTTGCTGATGAGCTGCCTTCCATGTCTATGCATTGGCCCTGTGATCCCCTCGCCCATAACCCTAACCCGAGTTTGTGTTTCCAGACATCACTCCCAAAACCAAGGCTCACATCCCCTCCCGGATGGGGTCTCTGGAGAAACACTACAGGACTCTGCCTGCCATCCACAAGGAAACATGGCCCATCACAGTTGTCCAAAACCTCCAGATTAGGGGAAACCTCCATGAGCCCTGGGACCACCCCAATATTGGAGGACTTTCTGGATACAAATACACAGCTTGAAACACCCTGATCACCTATATTCGGGCAGTCACCAAAGGCAATGGTCCTGAGTCAAAAGATTGAACCTGACATGCCCTAGGACCTCATTGGAATGCTAGATTAGGTTTTTAGGCATCTGTCCTCAGAGTCCTGGTCTGGAATACCAAATTATGATACAACATGTGGTCCCTGAGACACACAACAGAACATCTCCTGTCCCCAGAAGGAAACCATGCTCTTCGACCTGGGTCAAACCCTCAGGGTAGGAAAATCCTGCATGGCACCTTAGCCACCAGCACATTCTACAATCTCCCTGGTAACAAACCAGCACTGTGACCCATGTGCAAGAGATTCGAAGTCAAATCAAGGCCTTGGGACTTCGCCCAAGAGCCACAAGAATGAACCTGCCATGTTCTTAAGCCACAATGGTCAATGGATTTGCGCTTTCCAGGCATCCATGCAGGAGAGCTCTGCTAACCAAACTATCCACATGGGGGACCCCAGAGCAAACAAACCAGACTTCATCTGTCCAGTAGAAGGAAACCTTGTTTTTGGAGCATCTCACAAGCCTCAGCTTGGGAAATCCTCCAGGGCTTCTTGACGCCACCTTTCCATTTGTCAGTCATCATAGACACAAACTCCAGTGTGAGCAAACATTTGACATATGCCCTTACTGAGGTGCTGGATGCCTTGAAAAAGCTGCTGCACATTGGAACTGCCTTCTGCTTGGCACTGAATTGAACCATAGTTTGTGTTTTCAATTCTATCCTCAACCGACTGGTACCCAAGCCCTCTTGATAGGAAATTTTTTAGCCACATCGCAGCATTCTGCCTTCCCCATAGAAAGAAAAATTGCCTGGTGAGTCTGCCCCAAACCCCATATGAGGAATAATACTCTTAGCCCTAGAAGAATCCCATTTATAGCCTGCCCTGGCAACTAGTGCTCTGTCTGACAGAGCCTGAGACCCGACCTCGTCTCAGCCATGCAGAGAGTGGGGCCCATATGTAGCATTTGGGAACAGCCATGGCCCAAGTCCATCAAACAATCCAGACAACAATCCAGATATAAAACCCTGCGCTTCTGCCTTCGAGTCACCCTAATTCCAGTTCATGACGAGCTGCCCTCTGGGTCTAAGTATTGGGCCTGTTATCACCTCGCCAGTAACCATAACCCGAGTTTGTGTTTGCAAACATCTCTCCCAAAACCATGGCTCACATGTCCTCTAGGATGGGGTCAATGGAGCTGCACCTCAGGACTTGGCCTGCCATCCACAAGGAAACTGTGCCCATCCAGGTTTCCAAACCCTGCAGATTAGGAGGAAACTGCAAGGCCCCTGAGCTGAATTTAACCATAGGTTATGTTTACAATTCCATTTTCAACCGACCGGTATCCCAAGCCCTTTTGATAAGTATTTCTGGAGCAACAACGCAGCATTCCGCCTTCCCCATAGAAAGAAGTGCCTGGTGAGTCTTCCCAGAAACACAACATGAAGATCAATTTGCTCGGCTCTTGAGAGAACATCAATTTATAGGCTTCCCTGGCCACTAGTGCTGTGACTGACAGAGCCTGAGCCCTGGCCTCGTGTCAGCCACCCAGAGAGTGGGGCACATATCCAGCATGTGAGACCAGCCATGGCCCAAGTCCGTCATGTCCACCCATCCTTGATATTCAGGCATCTGTCCTCAGACCATTGCTGGAATCACTGCAAATAGGGGAACCTGATGCACAATAAAGAACTGCTCCTTCCCCATGGAAGGAAACCTGGCTGTTGCGATGGGTGTCCAGCCATCAGAGTGGGAGCCTGCTGCATGGCCAATGAGACCAAGCCAACTCTTAAGGGCCTCACTGGTCACAAACATGCATAGTGACCCTCATCCTGAGCATGCTTTCAAACAAGCCATATCAGTTGCACCACCAGGATCCTGCAAGGCAGGACTGGGATGTCCCTAGGCACAATCCTTTTCCAATCATTCAGACCCAGAGCCCATCTCTGGAATCCCAGT
Source organism: Mustela lutreola (assembly GCF_030435805.1). Lineage (NCBI taxonomy): Eukaryota > Metazoa > Chordata > Mammalia > Carnivora > Mustelidae > Mustela > Mustela lutreola. The sequence goes on from NC_081294.1 coordinate 172,210,813, forward strand.
TTTGGGGCATCCTTAAGATGGAAAACAGCATTCTTCCATTCCCTGAAAAAGCTACCAATCTATGGAGAGCCACACAGAACCTTAGAGAGGAAAATTCTCCCATGGACCCTTGAGAATATAGCACCATTTCGATGGCATTGTGGACAAAGCCTGTGCTACCACCTTTGAGTCACCCTAATTACAGTTCCTCATGAGCTGCCCTCCAGGTCTACACTTTGGGCCTGCAATCACTGTGCCACAAACCCTAACTGGAATTTTTGTTTGCAGACCTCTCCCCCAAGCCATGGCTCACATGCCCTCCAGGATGTGGTCTCTGGAGCCACACCACTGTACTGTGGCTTTCTTCCCCAAGGAAACTGTGCCCGTCACAGTTGCACAAACCTTCAAGATTAGGAGAAACTGGCAATGCCCCTGAGCCCACCCCAATATTGGCAGCCACTCTGGATGCAAATGCGCAGTCTGAAAGACCCTGATCACCTAGATCCAGACAGACAGCCAAGTCAATGTTCCTGAGTCAGAAGATTGAAACTGATATGCCCCTGGTACATCATTGGAAACACAGATTAGGATTTCAGGCATCTGTCCTCAGATGCCTGTTCTGGAATACCAACTTCTGATACAACATGTGGTCCCTGAGCCACACAACAGAACATCTCCTGTCCACAGAAATATACTGTGGCCTCGACCTGTGCTAAACCCTCAGGGTAAGAGAATCCTACACAGGACCTTAGCCACCAGCACATTCTAAGATCTCCATCGTAATAAACCAGCATTGTTGCCCATCTTCCAGAGATTCCATGTCAACTCAAGGCCTTGGTCCTTCGCCCCAGAGCCACCAGTACGAACCTGCTATGTTCCTCAGCTGTAATGGTCAATGGAAGTATGCTTTCCAGTCATCCACGCTGGAGAGCTCTGCTAACCAAACTTTCCACAGGGGAGACAATGGAGCAAACAAACCAGACTCCACCTGTCCAGTAGAAGGAAACAGTGCTGTTTGTAGTATCACACAAGCCTTAGCGTGGGAACCCTCCATGGACTCTTGACGCCACCCCTCTATTTATGAGTCATCTTAGACGCAAACCACAGTGTGAGCAAACATCTGACATCTGCCCTTATTCAGGTGCTGGAAATCTTGAATAAGGTGCTGCACATTGGAACTGCTTTCAGTTTGGCACTGAATTCAAACATAGCTTGTATTTACAATTCCATACTCACCCTACTCGTCCCTTAGCCATCTTGATAGGGAATTCTGGGGTCACAGTGCAGCATTCTGTCTTCCCTGTAGAAAGAAGAAGTGCCTGGTGAGTATTCCCAGAAACCCCATATGAGGATCCATCTGCTCGGCCCTCGAGGGAACCTTGATTTATAGGCTGCCCTGGATTATGCTGTGTCTGACAGAGCCTGAGCCCCACATAGTGTCAGCCACCCAGAGATCAGGCCCCAAATCTAGCATGTGGGACCGACCATGGAACACATCCGTCATCTCTACTCATCCTTGGTGTTCAGGCACCCGTACCCAGACCTTTGCTAGAATCCCTGCCAAAGCGGTACCTGAAGCACAATAAAGAACTCCTCCTTCCCCATGGAAGAAGCCTGACTGTTGGGGTGGGTGTCCAACTCTCAATGTGGGAGCCAGGTACATAGGCAATGAAATCATGCTACTTCCGACGGCAGCCCTGGGCACAAACCAATATTGTGACTCTCAGCTTGAGCATGCTTTAAAACAGCCCTCCCAGTTTCACCACGAGGGTCCCGTTTTTCAGGCCTGGTACACCACTAAGCCCTAATCCTAACACTTGGTGGGATTTTCAGGCGCCCAGACCCAGAGTCCCTCTCTGGAATCCCTGTTATAGAGCACCTCTAAAATGGAAACAACACAATTCCCTTCCCTAAAAAAGTCACCGAACTTGGGGAGCCACCAGGATCCAAAGAGAGGAAAAATATCCCATGGACCCATGAGACCACACCTGTATTCCGAGGCCATCCTGGACACACAATTCAGATAGAAAAGCCTGTTCTACCGCCTTTGAGTCACCCTAATGACAGTTCCTCACAAGCTGCCCTCCAGGACTATGCATTGGGCCTGTGATCACCGTGCCACTAACCCTAACCGGAATTTGTGTGTGAAGACTTCATTCCCCAAACCATGGTTCACCTGCCCTCCAGGATGGTGTCTCTGGAGCCACACCACAGGACTGTGCCTGCCATCCCCAAGGAAGCTGGTCACAATTGCCCAAACCCTCCAGATTAGGAGAAACCTGTAAGGCCCCTGAGCCAATCCCCATATTGGTGGACCCTCTGAATGCAATGCCCAGTCTGATACACCCTCATCACCTACATCCAGGCAGGCAGCCATGTCAATGGTCCTGAGTCAGAAGTTTGACACTGACATGTCCCTAGGACCTCATTGGAACCCTATATGAGGTTCAGGCACCTGTCCTCAGTGACCTGTTCTGGAATACCAACCTATGATAAACATGTCGTCCCTGAGCCTCACAGAAGAACATCTCGTGTCCCCAGAAGAAAGACTTGCTCTTGGACCTGTGTCAAACTGTCAGGGTAGATGAACTCTGCATGGCCCCTGAGCCACCAGCACATTCTAAGATCTCCCTGGTAACAAACCAGCATTGTGTCCCATCTTCATAAGACTCCATGTCAACTCATGGTCTTGGTACATCGCCTCAGAGCCACCACAACGAACCTGCCATGTTTTTCAGCTGCAATGGTCAATGAAGGTGTGGTTTCCAGGCATTCATGCAGGTGAACTCTACTACCCAAATTTTTCACATGGGTTCCCTGGAGCAAGCAAACCATCCTCGACCTGTCCAGTAGAAGGAAACCTTGTTTTCAGAGCATCTCACAAGCTCCATATGGGAAATCCTTCATGGCCTCTTGACACGACCCCTCCATTTTTCGGTCATTATAGACACAAACTCCAGTGTGAGCAAACATTTAGACATCTACCCTTACTCAGATGCTGGATATCTCAAATAAGATGCTGCACATTGGAAATGCCTTCTGCTTGGCATTGAACTGAACCGTAGCTTGTGTTTACAATCCCATCCCCACCCTAGAGGTCCCCAATCCCTCTTGATGAAGATTTCAGGAGCCACAATGCAGCATTCAGCCTTCCCCATAGAAAGAAGAAGTGCCTGTTAAGTCTGCCCAGAAACCCCACATGAGAATCAATGTGCTTGGCCCTCGAGGGAATTCTGATTTATAGGCTGCCTGGGCACTAGTGCCCTGACCTAGTGTCAGCCACCCAGAGATCAGGGCCCATATCCAGCATATCAGTCCGGCCATGGCCCAACTCCGTCCTCTCTACCCATTCTTGGTATTCAGGCAATAGGGGACCCTGAAGCACAATAGAGAACTGCTTCTTCTCCATGGCAGGAAACCTGGCTGTAGGGGTCGGTGTCCAACCCTCAGAGTGAGAGGCAGCTGCATTGCTAATGAGACCACCCCCACTCCTGAAGGCCACCCTGTACACAAACAGGCATTGTGACCCCTAGCCTGAGGATACTTTCAAACAAGCCCTCTCAGTTTCACACCAGGATCCCACATCCCAGAGACCCCACATGAGGGTCAATCTGCTTGGCCCTGGAGGGAACCCTGATTTATAGGTGTCCCTGGCCACTAGTTCTGTGTCTGACAGAGCCTTAGCCTCGACCTAATGTCAGCCACCTAGACAGTGGGCCCAATATCCAGCATGTGAGACAGGCTATGGCCCACGTCCGTCATCTCTACCCATCCTTAGTATTCAGGCACGTGTCCCCAGACCTCTGCTGGATTCCCTGCCAATGGGGGAACCTGAAGCACAATAGAGAACTTGTCCTTCCCCGTGGCAGGAAACCAAGCTGTTGAGATGGCTATCGAACTCTCAAAGTGGAAGCCAGCTGCATGGCCAGTGAGACCAGGCCCACTCCTGAGGGCTGCCCTGGGCACAACCATGCATGCTGACCCTTAGCCTAGGCATACTTTCAAACAAGACCTCTCAGTGGCACCACCAGGATCCCGCATTGCAATCCTGGTACGACCCTAGGCCCAAATCTTAACCTTGGTGGCATTTTCAGGCACCCAGTCCCAGTGCCCGTCTCTGGAATCCTCATATTGGGGCACTCCTAAGATGGAAAACAGCACTCTTCCCTGAGTAAGCCACCAAATGATGGGGAGCCGCCAGGATCCTTAAAGAGAAAAATTCTCCCATGGACCGATGAAACCACACCTGCATTCTGAGGCCATCCTGGACATACAATCCAGATACAAAAACCTGTGCAAGGGCCTTCAAGTCACCCAATTTACCTTTCCTGATGAGCCACACTCCAGGTCTATGCATTGAGCCTACGATCACGTCGCCACTAACCCTCACCAGAGTTTGTGTTTGCAGACTTATCTCCCAAAACCATGGCTTACATGCACTCCAGGATGGGGTCTCTGGAGCCACACCACAGGACTGTCCTGCCATTCCCTAGGAAACTGTGCCGGTCACAGTTGCCCAAATCCTGCACCTGAGAAAAACCTGTAAGGACCCTGAGTATACCCCAATTATCAAGGCCGATCTGGACACAAATGTGCAGTATGAAACACCCTGATCACTTCCATCCAGGCAGACACCCAAGTCAATGGCCTGAGTCACAATATTGATCCTTACATGCCCCTAGGACTTCACTGGTACCCTAGATTAGGTTTTCAGGCACCTGTCCTCAGAGGCCTGTTCTGGAATACCAACTTATGATACAATATGTGGTCCCTGAGCCCCACAACAGAACATCTCCTGTCCCCAGAAGGAAACCTTGCTCTTGGACCTGTGTCAAACCCTCAGGTTAGATGAATCCTGCATGGCCCCTTAGCCACCAGCACATTCTAAGATATCCCTTGTAACAAACCAGCATTGTGCCCAATTTACATGAGACTCCATGTTAACTCAAGGCCTTGGTACTACGCCCCAAAGCCACCACAACAAACCTGCCATGTTCCTCAGCTGCAATGGTCAATGCAGGTGTGCTTTCCAGGCATCCATGAGGGTGTGCTCTGCTACACAAATTTCCCTCATGGGGGACCCTGGAGAAAAAAAAAAAAACAGACTCCCCCTGTCTGGTAGAAGAAAACCTTGCTGTTTGGATCATCTCAGAAGACCTAGCGTGGTAAATCCTCCATTGCCTCTTGACTCCACCCCTCCATTTTTTGGTCATCATAGACAAAAACTCCAGTGTGAGCAAACATCTGACATCCGCCCTTACTCAGGTGTTGGATATCTCCAATCAGCCACTGCACATTGGAACTGTTTTTCGCTTGGCACTGAATTTAACATTAGCGTGTGTATACCATTCCATCCTCACGCTCCTGGTCCACAAACACTCTTGATAGGAAATTCTGTAGCCAAAACGCAGCATTCTGCCTGCCCCAAGAAAGAGGAATAGCCTGGTAAGTCTGCCCAGTAACCCCACATGAGGATCCACCTACAGGGCCCTCGATGACACCCTAATGTCATAGGCCACCATGGGAACTAAGGCTCTGTCTGACACAGCTTGTGCCACGACCTTTAGTCAGCCACCCAGACAGTGGGTCCAATATATTACAGAAGGGACTTGTTGTGACCCAAAGCCGTCACCTCTACTGGATATTCAGGCATCTGTGCCTAGCACTTAGCTCAAATCCCACCCTATGAGGGAATCTTAAGAACAAGGGTACACCTCCTTCCTCATGGCAGGAAATCTGGCTGGTGAGATGGGAGTTTCACCCTCAGAGTGGGAACCAGCTGCATGGACATGAGATCACGACCACACATGAGAGTTGCCCTGGGCACAAACAGGCTTTGTGACCCTCAGTGTGAGCTTGCTTTCAAACAAACCCCCACGGTAGCTGGACCAGGAGCCGGAAGAGTGGGCCTTCCAGGTGCCTAGAGGCAAATCTTCACACTTGGTGGTGTTTTTCTGGCGCTGAGACCCAGAAACTGTCTCTGGAATCCCTCTCGTGCGGTCTATTGAGACGGAAAACAGCAGTCTTACCTTGCCCCAGAGACACAAACTCTTGGGAGCTGTGCAGAAACCCCAGAGATGAAGAATGTTCCATGGCCCCATGAAGCCATCGCTACATTTGGCCACCTTTATGGACACACAATCCAGACAGAAAAGTCTACCCACCACCTCCATGACACCTTAATTTCACTACACAATGAGCTGCCATCAGAGCCTGCAGATCAGGGCTGTGATCACCTCTGGCCTGACCCTAACCCTAGTTCGCATTGGCAGATTTCTGTCTCCAAAATCCTGCCCTCATGCCATCCAGGATTGGGACTCTGGTGCCACACCAGAAGACTGTGACTACCCTCCCAAAGGAAACTCTGCCCTTCACTGTTACCCACACCCTGAAGATTAGGAGCAAAGTACAAAGCCCCTGAGCCCACCTCAAATTCAAAGAAAGCTCTGGAACCAAATGCACATTCTGACACACAATGAGCACTTGTCTCTAGGCAGACATTCAAGTCAAATACACTGAGTAGAAGTTTGAACCTGACATATCCCAAGGACTTCATTAACCCTAGCTTAGGTTTTCAGGCGCCCGTCCTGAGAGGCCTATTCTCCAATACCAAATTATATTCCAACATGTGGTCCCTGAGCCACACAAAAGAAACCCTGCTGTCCCCAGAAAGATACCTTGCTCTTGGTAGCTGTGTCCAAGACTCAGTGTAGGAGAATCCTGCATGGCCCCTGACCACCCCAACTTTCTAACGTCTCCCTGGATACAAACCAGCATTGTGATCCAACAGCATGAAACTCCATGTCAACTCAGCCCCCTTGGAACTTGGCTCCAGGGCCAGCAGATTGAACCTGCCATGTTCCTCAGCTACAATGGTCAATGAAGGTGTGCTTTCCAGTCATCCATGAGGGAGTACTCTGCTACCCAACCTCTCCATATGGGCGACCCTGGAGCAAACAAACCAGACTCCTCTGTCCGGTTGAAGGAAACCTTGCTGTTTGGAGCATCTCACAAGCCCCAGCGTGGGAAATCCTCCATGGCTTCGTGAAGCCATTGCTCCATTCCTTGGTTATCATAGACACAATCTCCTGCGTGAGCAAACATCTGACATCTGCCCTTACTCAGGAGCTAGATGTCTCGAATCAGCCACTGCAAACTGGAAGTGCATTCTGTTTGCCACTGAATTGAAACATAGCTTGTGTTTACAATTCCATCCTCAACTTCCTGGTCCCCAAGCCCTCTTGATAGGGAATTCTGGAGCCATAACACAAAATTCTTCCTGCCCCACAGAAAGAAGAAGTGGCTGGTGAGTCTGACCAAAAACCCCACATGAGGAACCACCTGCATGGCTCTCGACAGCACCATAATAAATAGGCTGCCATGGGCACTAAGACTCTGTCTGACACAGCCTGAGCCACGACCTCCAGTCAGCCATGCAGAGTGTGGGCCCCATATCCTGCAGCTGGACCTGCCATGGCCCGAAGCCATCATCTCTACACAACCTGGGTGTTCAGGCATCTGTCCCCAGACTGTAGCTCAAATCTCAATTCCCTGCCTATGGTGTTACCTGAAGCACAGAATGAGTCCTCCTTTTTGATGGCAGGAAACCTGGCTGATGGGATGGGTGTCTAACCCTCAGAGTGGGAACTAGCTGCATGGCCCATGAGACCACGGCCATTCATGGGAGCCGCCCTGGGCACAAACAGGCATTGTGATCGTCAGTGGGAGTCTGCTTTCAAACAAACCCCCTCAGAACCTGGCCCAGGAGCCCGCAGAGTGGGGCTTCCAGATCCCTAGGGCCAAATGCTCACCATCGTTCGTGTTTTCCTGGCAACCAGACCAAGAACCTGTGTCTAATCCCTCTTTTGGGGGTGCCCTGAGACGGAAAACAGCAGTCTTCCCTTCTCCCAGAGACACAAAGCACATGGGAGCTGAGAAGAATCCCCAGTGATGAAGAATTTACCATGGCCTCATGAAGCCACCCCTACCTATTGTGACTGTCCTGGACACATACCCGACAGAAAAGCCTGCACTACCGCCTCCATGATAGTGTAATTTCAGTACACTATGAGCTGCCCTCAGGGCCTGCATTTCGGGCCTGTGATCACCTTGGCCCTCACATTAACCCTAATTCCCAAAGCTCTGGTTCAGAAGCCATCCAGGATGGGGTCTCTGGAGCCAAACCAGATGATTGTGCCTACGTACTTAAAGGAAACTCTGCCCTTCACTGTTGCCCAAACCCTGAAGATTAGTAGCAATATGCAAAACCCCTGAGCGCACCTCAATTCTGAGGAAAACTCTGGACACAAATTCGCATTCTGATACACCATGAGCACCTATTTCCAGGCAGATATCCACGTCAAAAGCCCTGAGTCAGACGACTGAACCTTACATGCCCCTAAGACTTCATTGATACCATAGCTTATATTTTCAGGCGCCTGTCCCCAGAGGCCTTTTTTCCAATACCAACTTATATTCCAACATATGGTCTGTGAGCCACACAACAGAACCCCTCCTGTCCCCAGTAAAATACCGTGCTCTTGGTAGATATGCCCAAGACTCAGTGGAGGAGAATCCTGCATGGCCCCTACCACTCGAACATTCTAACGTTTCCCTGGATACAAACCATCATTATGATCCAACAGCATGGAACTCCATGTCAACTCAGGCCGCTTGGAATTTCGCCCCAGAGCCACCAACAAACGGAACCTGCTTTGTTCCTCAGCTGCAATGGTCAATGGAGGTGTGCTTTCCAGGCATCCATGTGAGAGAGCTCTGCTACACAAACTTTCACTATGGGGATCCTGGAGCCAACAAACTAGACTCCCCCTGTCCAGTACAAGGAAACCTTGCTGTTTGGAGCATCCCACAAGCCACAGTGTGGGAAATCCTCCATGGCATCTTGCACCACAACTCCATTTGTCGGTCATCATAGTCACAAACTACAGTGTGAGCTAACTTCAGACATCTGCCCTTACTCAGGTGCTGGATATCTCGAATAAGCCACTGCACACGGGAACTGCCTTCTGCTTCACACTGAATTTAACCGTAGCTTGTGTTTACAATTCCATCCTCAATTCCATCCATCCCCAAGACATCTTGATAGGGAACCTGGTAACACAATGCAGAATTTGCCTGCCCAAAAGAAAGAAGAAGTGCCTGGTGATTCTGCCCAGAAACTCCATATGAGGATACACCATCATGGCCCTCGACAGTACCCTAATATCATCAACCACCATGGGCAATCAGGCTTGGTCTGACACAGCCTGAGCCACGACCTCTAGTCAGCCACACAGACAGTTTGCCCCATATCCTGCAGGTGGGACCTGTTGTGGCCAGAAGCCATCACATATACTCAACCTGGATATTCAGTCATCTCTCCTTCAGACTGTAGCTCAAATCCCTGCTTATGGGGGAACCTGAAGCACAAGAGTACTCCTCCTGCCCCATGGCAGGAATCCTGGCTGTTGAGATGGGTTTCCAACCCTCAGAGTAGGAAACAGCTGCATGGCCCATGAGACCACGGCCACTCATGTGAGCTGCCCTGGGCAGAAACAGGCATTGTGACCCTCAGAGTGAGCCTGCTTTCAAACAAACGCCCTTGGTAGCTGGACCGAGAGGACACAGGGCGGGCCTGCCAGGTCCCTAGGGCCAAATCTTCACCCTCATTCTTGTTGTTCAGGTGCCCTGATACACCCAGAAACTGTCTCTGGAATCCCTCTTTTGGGGATCTGCTGAGACGGAAAACAGCAGTCTTCCTTTCCCCAGAGACACCAAACTCTAGAGAGCTGGGCAGAATGCCCAGAGATGAAGACTCTCCCGTGGCCCCATGAAGACTCCCCTACATTTTGCAACCATCGTAGACACACAATCCAGACAGAAAAGCCTGTGATACCGACTCCATGACACGTTAATTTCAGTACACTATGAGGTGCACTCATACCTGCAGATTGGGCGTGTGATCACCTCCGCCCTCACCATAAACCTAGTTTGCATTTGCAAATTTCTGTCCCCAAGGCCCTGGACCACATGCTTTCCACGATGGGGCCTCTGGTGCCACACCAGATGAGTATGCTTACCACCCAAAAGAAAACTCTGCCCTTCACGGTTGATCAAACCCTGAAGATTAGAAGCAAAGTGTAAATTCCCTGAGCCGACCTTAATTTCAAACAACACTCTGGACCCAAGTGCGTATTATTATTATTTTTTTTATTTTCAGCATAACAGTCTTCATTATTTTTTCACCACACCCAGTGCTCCATGCAATCCGTGCCCTCTATAATACCGACCGCCTGTTACCCCAACCTCCCACCCACCCGCCAATTCAAACCCCTCAGATTGTTTTATAGAGTCCATAGTCTCTCATGGTTCACCTCCCCTTCCAATTTCCCCCAACTCCCTTCTCCTCTCTATCTCCCCATGTCCTCCATGCTATTTGATATGCTCCACAAATAAGTGAACCATATGATAATTGACACTCTCTGCTTGACTCATTTCACTCAGAATAATCTCTTCCAGTCCCGTCCATGTTGCTACAAAAGTTGTGTATGCATCCATAGTGTATATGGACCACATCTTCCTTATCCATTCATCCGTTGAAGGGCATCTTGGTTCTTTCCATAGTTTGGCTACCGTGGTCATTGCTGCTATACTCATTGGGGTACAGATGGCCCTTCTTTTCATGACATCTGTATCTTTGGGGTAAATATCCAGAAGTGAAATTGCAGGGCATAGGGAAGTTCTATTTTTAATTTCTTGAGGCATCTCCACATTGTTCTCCAAAGAGGCTGCACCAACTTACATTCCCACCAACAGTGGAAGAGGTTTCCCCTTTCTCCATATCCCCTCCAACACAAGTTGTTTCCTGTCTTGCTAATGACCATTCTAACTGGTGAAACGTGACATCTCAATGTGGTTTTAATTTGAATCTCCCTGAGGGCTAGTGATGATGAACATTTTTTTCATGTATCTGATAGCCATTTGTATGTCTTCATTGGATAAGTTTATGTTTATATCTTCTGCCCATTTTTTGATATGATTGTCTGTTTTGTGCGTGTTGAATTTGAGGAGTTCATTATAGATCCTGGATATCAGGAAAACTCTGCCCTTCACGGTTTATGTATGAAAAAGTTTAGGTTAATATACACTATGGAGTATTATGCCTCCATCAGAAAGGACGTATACCCAACTTTTGTAGCAACATGGGTGGGACTGGAAGAGATTATGCTGAGTGAAATAAGTCAAGAAGAGAGAGTCAATTATCATATGGTTTCACTTATTTGTGGAACATAACAAAGAGCATGGAGGACATGGGGAGATAGAGAGGAGAAGGGAGTTGGGGGAAATTGGAAGGGGAGGTGAACCATGAGAGACTATGTACTCTGAAAAATAATCTGAGGGGTTTGAAGGGGCAGGGGTGGAAGGTTGGGGTACCAGGTGGTGGGTATTATAGAGGGCACGGTTTGCATGGAGAACTAGGTGTAGTGCAAAAATAATGAATATTGTTATGCTAACAATGAATAAAATATAAATTTAAAAAAAGTTCAGGTTAGGAGGTTATTATGGAATTTGATGTACTGGACAGATCACTGTGATGGTAAATATGTTTAAAAAATTATCTATAGGGGCACCTGGGTGGCTCAGTGGGTTAAAGCCTCTGCTTTCAGCTTAGGTCATGGTCCCAGGGTCCTGGGATTGAGCCCCGCATCTGGCTCTCTGCTCAGCAGCGGGCCTGATTGCCTTCCTCTCTCTGCCTGCCTCTCTGCCTACTTGTGATCTGTCAAATAAATAAATAAAATCTTTAAAAAAAATTATCTATATAAAAAAATGAACCAGAGTAGTGGGAATGAGTAAAAAATAAAAGTTTTCCTTTGAAGTAGAGGTGGTTGTTCTCTTGTCGTCCTTTTTTTTTTTTTTTTTTTTTCATTTCTTGGTTTGTTTTCTGGGTGAGGGGGATGCCACGTGGGTTTTCAATGATGTTCCCTGAGTTAAGACCTCCCACCCCCCTCAAGGGAGTGGGTTCTGAGAAACTTGTTTTTAATCAGGCTTTTGTTCTCGGGCGGTTTTTATGTTTGTTCACTTTTTTTCTCTCACCTTGATGGCTTTTGATGGTTTTTGTAGTTTTAGAGGAAAACACAGTGCACCCTGACCTCCCTCTCAGAGAGAAGCATCAGTCTGGCTTCAGAGCCCAAATATGTTTCCCCTTGGCCACTGGCAAAGCAGGTTCCGAGTCGCAGTCCCTGGGCATGCAGGATCCTTTGCTTGTACCCAAAGCCATGGCAGTGGTGGCTGTCTGGACAGCTCCAGACCGACAGAGAGGTTCCAAGCAGCAATCGCACACTGAGATTTTCCCAATGGCCCAGGCTGGGAGTGCCTGGTCTTTCTGGGTCTAAGAGCACCCGGCTTGCCCACACCTCTTTCAGGGGATCCTGTGGGTCACACACGGGTCTCAGGCTCTGAGAATCGGGTGCAGGTCCGAAAGCACAGGCTGGGCCTTCATGCAACTCTCTGTGCGGAGAGTTTGGTGCACGCATCTTAGGCTCTGAATCAATGGTGTGTATCAAAGGCAGGCTGGGCCTTTGTACCTCTCTCAGGGGAGGATGAGCAGCACACGCATCTCAGGCTCTATAGCAGGGGTCGCACGTTCTGGTGTCCGGCGTGGCTCCCATCCCCTCACAGGAGCAGGACGCCACATGTTCTCGGGCGCTCTCGTGGCTTAGAGTCCAAGACCTGGTTTCTCTGCTACACCATCTCTGGCTCAGCACCAGGGAAGACTGTCCTGGGACCAGGGATTTAAGCCCCTGTCCCTAGCCACCCCAATTCCCACAATTTCCCCACCCCCACTATCCTTTGCTCTTTTGGAGTGCTTTCAAAAAGTCCCTAAGTTAATCCTGGTCCCCAGATGCAGGGCACTCTCGCTCATATTGGGGTACTACTTTCCAACTGGTCGCCTCTGGTGGCTCCCTCCTCCTGTTGTTTATCTTCCGATATCAGTTCCCCGTTCCCACACCACTTTACCTGCCCACTGGCGTCTTCTGCCCTTGTAGAGATCCAGACGTGTATAATTCTGATCTAAGGCTAATTTCATGGGTAATTGGAGTTCTTTGTTAGGCAATCAGCTCACTTTAGGGTACAGGTTGAAAAGGCGCCTCCTCCTACTTCCCCGCCATCTTGTCCCCCCTAAGTTACAGATAACTTAAGGAGATTTTCCCTAGTCTGAGGATCAAACATAAGACAAAACATCAAGAGATAGAACATTATAGTCTTTCAGTTCACCTAGTCCCATGTTAATAATTCTCGTTTAGTCTGAATGCAGCTTTTCCTTCTGTAAATTCTTACCCATTTCAGTTCCAGAATTTCAACATATCAAAGACCTGTATTTGTCCTGAAAGTCTCCCATATGAATTTTCTTTGAGACAGAATTTATCTTCCAAGAGAATTAAAACAATTACAAATGACAAAAAGAGCTGGTGAGATGAGAATTTACAATGAAACTGGCAAGAATATCAGGTTACTTCTGTGACACATAACATTTCCATAATCACAATATCAAGTGGTGATGTATCAACGTATTAAAACTTTAGGAAATGCATGGCATTTTCCCAAATGTAACCCAAGCTTTATTATTGGTTTAAATCTTATCAACAATTGCTAAAACCTTAGAAAGTTTTAAAACACATGCCTAAATATAATTAGGGATGTTAAACACCCGATAAAACAAAGCATAGAAACTGAATTTTTTTGGCAGGCAAAGAGAAAACCATAACAGATCGATTAACTTAAGAAAATTTTGTCTTTTTAAACAGAGAGAAAACCAGCTTTTCTATGCCAGTGTCTTTTTTTTAAGTATGCAGATAAAGAGTTTACTAGGTTTTCTCCATCCTCACCCTACTGATCCGAAAATCCTCTTGATAGGGAATTCTGGAGCCAAAACACAGTATTCTGCCTTCCCCATAGAAAGAAGAAGTGCCTGGTAAGACTTCCCAGAAAACCCACATGAGTATCATCTGCTCGGCCCTAGTGGATCCCTGATTGATAAGCTGCTCTTGCCACTAATTCCTTGTCTGACAGAGGCTGAGCCCTAACCTCGTGTCAGCCACCCAGAGAGCAGGACCCATATACAGCATATGAGACCGGCCATGGCCCAGTCCGTCCTCACTACCCATCCTTGGTATTTGGGCATCTGTCCCAGAGCTTTGCTGGCATCCGTTCTAATGGGGGAACCTGAATCCCAATAGAGAACTGCTCCTTCCCCATGGCAGAAAACCTAGCTCTTGGTGATGGGTGTCCAACCTTCAGAGAGGGAGACAGCTGCATGGGCAATGAGATCATTTCCACTCCTGAAGGGTGTCCAGGAACAAACAGGCATTGTGACCCTCAGCCTGAGCATCCTTTCAAATAAGCCCTCTCTATTGCACCACCAGGATCCCGCATTGCAGACCTGATATGCCCCTAGGGCCAAATTCTAACTTTTGGTGGGAATTTTTTGGTGCCCAGACCCAGAGCCCGTCTCTGGCTTCCCTGTTGTTGGGCACCCCTAAGATGGTAAACGGCACTCTTCCCTTCCCTGAAAAAGCCACCAAAGTATGGGGAGCCGCCAGAATCCTTAGAGGGGAAAAATCTCCCATGGACTCATGAGACCACACCTGCATTCCGAGGCCATCCTGGACAGACAATACCAATAAAAAAGGCTGTGCTACCGACATCGAGTCATCCTAATTACAGTTCCTGACGAGCTGCCTTCCAGGTCAACGCATTGGGCTGCGATCACCGCGCCACTATGAATAAACCTAGTTAGCGTTTGCAGACTTCTCTCCCAAAACCATGCCTCACATGTCCTCCAGGATGGGGTCTCTGGAGCCACACCACAGGACTGTGCCTGCCATCTCCAAGGAAAATTTGCCCATCACATTTGCCCAAACTTTCCAGATTAAGAGAAACATTCAAGGCCAATGAACCCACCCCAATATTGGAAGCTGCTCTGGACAAAATTGCTCAGTCTGAAACACCCTGATCACCTACATCCAGGCAGATACCCAAGTCAATGGTCCTGAGACAGAAAATTGAAACTGACATGCATCTACTACATCATTGGAACCCTAGATTAGGTTTCAGGCATCTGTCCTCAGAGGCCTGTTCTGTAATACCAAGTTAGGATACAACTTATTGACCCTGAGCCACAGAACACAACATCTCATGTCCTAAGAAGGAAACTGTGCTCTTCGACCAGTGCCAATCCGTCAGGGTAGGAGAATCCTTCATGGCCCCTTAACCCCCAGGACTTTCTGAAACCTCCCTGGAAACAATCCAGCATTGGAACACAACTGCAAGAGATTCCATGTCAACTGAAACCTTGGCATGTGGCCGCAGGCCACCATTACAAACCTGTCATGTTTGTCAGCTGCAATGGTCATTGGACTTGTGCTTTCTAGACATCCATGTGGAAGGGCTCTGCTGCAAAAAATTTCCACATGGGTTACCCCAGAGTAAACAAACCAGACTCCATCTTTCCAGTAGATGGAAACCTTGATATTTGGAGCATCTCACAATCCTCATCATGGGAAATCCTCCATGGTCTCTTGAAGCCACCTCTCCATTTGTCGGTCATCATAGACACAAACTCCACTGTGAGCAAACTTCTTTCATCTGCCCTTACTCAGGTGCTGGACGTCTCGAATGAGTTGGTGCACATTGGAACTGCCTTCTGCTTTGAATTGAATTTAATCCTAGCTTTTGTTTACAATTCCGTCCTCACCCTACTGGTCCTGAAGCCCTCTTGATAGGTAATTCTGGAGCCACAACGCAGCATTCTGCCTTTCCCATAGAAAGAAGTGGTGCCTGGTAAGACTGCCCCAAAAACCCACATGAGGTTCATCTGCTCGGCCTCGCGGATCCCCGATTTTGAGGCTGCTCTGGCCACTAGTGCTGTGTCTGACAAAGCCTGAGACCTGACCTTGTGTCAGCAACCCAGAGAGCAGGGCCCATGTCCAGCATGTGAGACCGGCCATGGTCTAGCCCATCCTCACTACCCATCCTGGGTATTCGGGCATCTGTCCCCAGACCTTTGCTGGAATCCCTTCCAATGGGGGAACCTGAATCCCAATAGAGAACTGCTCCTTCCCCATGGCAGGAAACTTAGCTGTTGGGAAGAGTGTCCAACTTTCAGCGTGGGAGCCAGCTGCATGGGCAACGAGACCATAGCCACTCCTGAAGTGTGCCCTGGGAACAAACAGGGATTCTCACCCTGAGCCTAAGCATGCCTTCAAACAAGCCCTCTCTCTTGCATCACAGGGATCCTACATTGCAGGCCTGGTACTCCCCTAGGCCCAAATCCTAACCAATGGTGGGGATTTCTTGGCGCCCAGACCCAGAGCCCGTCTCTGGTATCCCTGTTTTGGGGCACCCGTAAGATCAAAAACAGCACTCTTCCCTTCCCTGAAAAAGCCACCAAAGTATGGGGAGCCACCAGGATCCTCAGGGAGGAAAAATATCCCGTGGACCCATGAGACCACACCTGCATTCCGAGGCCATCCTGGACATACAATGTCGATAGAAAAGGCTGTGCAACCCGCCAATGAGTCATCCTAATTACAGTTTCTGACGAGTTGCCCTCCAGGTCAATGCATTGGGCTGCGATCACCGCGCCACTAAGAATAAACCTAGTTAGCATTTGCAGACTTCTCTCCCAAAACCATGCCTCACATGTCCTCCAGCATGGGGTCTCTGGAGCCACACCACAGGACTGTGCCTTCCATCACCAAGGAAACTTTTCCCATCACATTTGCCCAAACCCTCCAGATTAGGGGAAGCTTCCAAGGCCCCTGATCCCACCCCAATATTGGAAGCAGTTCTGGATGTAAATTCACAGTCTGAAACACTCTGACCACCTACATCCAGGCAGACACCCAAGTGAAAGATCCTGAGTCAGAAAATTGAACCTGACATGCCCCTAGGACATCACTGGAACCCAAGAATAGATTTTCAGGCATCTGTCCTCAGATGGCTCTTCTCTTAAACCAACTTATGATACACATCTGTTCCCTGAGCCACACAATAGAACATCTCCTGTCCCCAGAAGGAAATACTCCCCATTCCAATGTCTCCTTGGACACAAACCCACATTAGGACCCAACCACAGGAGAGTACATTTCATCTCAGCCCCCTCTTTTGCTCCCCCAAAGCCAGCAGATTGAACGTGTCTTGTCACTAGGAGACAATTTGAATGGGAGGCGGGCTGCCCAGGCATCCATCCTTAGAACCCTGCTCATTCAATTTGGGACGTCCTGGAGCATTCCATCAGGTCTCAATTTTCCCGCAGAAAGAATCCCTGCAGTTTGGAGCATTTCACAACTCCCATCGGGAGTCAAACTCCATGGCCTCGTGATGACCCCACCATTCATGAAAGGGCCATCATGGCCAGAAACTCCAACCTGAGCCAACGTCTGATCCTCGCCCTGACTTCAGATGCACAAGATCTTGACTCAGCTCTGCAGAGTGTGCCTGCTGTGCCGTCGCTCCGAAACCTATGCCTAGCTTGTGTTCTCAGATTATTGTCCTCACACTCTTGGCCCACCAGCCCTCCAGTTTGGGAATTCCAGAGTCACAATGCAATACTCTGCCTGCCCTCAAGAAAAAAAACGTTGCCCTCTGTGGCTCCCCAGAAACACCAAATGAGTATCAACTGCACACCACTCAGCTGTACCCCAATTATACAGTCTACCCTGGGCACTAATGTCCTGTCTGACAGCCTGAGCCTGGATCTCCTGACACACACCCAGATAGCTGGCCGCACACTGAGCACATTCAGATACGCCATGCCGTAGCTCTTCATCTTCCCAATCTCGGCTTTCAGGCTTCAGAGCCTAGACCTTATCTCCAATCACTGCCCAGGGGTGAACGTGATGCAAAAATCAGAACTCCTCCTTCCCCATAGCAAGACACCTTGTGGTTGGCATGTTGTCCAGCATTCAGTGTAGGAGAAACCAGTGTGGCCAATGAGGCCCCACCTATGCTTGAGGGCTGTGATGGGCACAAACACACATTGTGACCCTCAGCATGAGCCCTTTCCTAAAGTAAGGCCTATCAGTGGCTGGACCAAGAGCCGGCACATGGGGCTTGCGATGCTCCTAGGCCCCAATCTTAACCAGAGTTTGGGCTGTCCAGTTGCCCCTCCTCAGGGATCTGCTCTGGAAACACTCCTTTGGAGGCACACCTGAGGTATAAAAACAGAAATTTCTCTTCCCATCCACAGAATGACCCCAAACTCTTGCATCGGGCTAAAACGCCAGAGAGGGAGACTCATCCATGGCCTTTGAGGTCTCCCAGACATTCCACGGCCATTGGTGCCACAAAATCCAGGGATAAAAGTTTGAGCATGCACCTCACACTCCCCCTTTGTTCATATCCCCAAAAGTTTACCCCGAAGAGATTTATGCAGTCTGTAGATCGTGCCTGCCATACCTACATCACAAAACATAATCCGAGATTGTGTTTTCAGACTTCTATACCCACAGTCCTGGCCACATACCCTACATACTGGGGCCACTGGAGCCACACCTCATGACTGTGTGTGCCATCTCCAAGGGAATTCTGCCCATTCCATTGGCCACAACCGTACGCATTAGGAGATACCTCCAAGACTCTGAGGCTATCCCAATATTGTAGGCTGCCCCGGATAAACAGGGGTGATCTGACACAAGCTAAGCAACTACCTCCACTCAGACCTGTAGACATAAGTGCCCAGAGAAGAAGATTGAACAGGACAGGCCCGTAGGCCAGAATCGGATCCATTTCTTTTGTTTCCAGGCATCTCTCTTAAGAGGCCTGGTTTCCAATACCGGCATATGGGGGTTTCCTGAGGCACCCATCAGAACAAACCTCGTCTCCACATGGGAAAGTTGTGCATTGGAGCTGTGTCAAAACCTCCGTTTAGGAGAATCCTTCAGGAACCCAGTGCCACCGCCCCATTCCAAGGTCCTTATGGACACAATCACAACTTAGAACCCATCCACAGGAGAGTCCATTTCAACTCAGCTCCCTCAGTTGCTCTCACAGAGCCAGGAGAGTGAACCTGTCTTGTCGCTAGGAGACAATTGGAATACGAGGCGGGCTGCCCAGTTATCCATCCTTAGAATCGTGTTCTGGAGTCGTTCCATATGGGAAGTCCTGGAGCCATCCAACAGGTCTCAATTGCCCCACAGAAGGAATCCTTGCGGTTTGGAGCATCTCAAAACTCCCATCGTGGGAAAAATTCCATGGTCTCGTGATGCTCCCTCCACTTCATGAAGGGGCCGTCATGGACAGAAACACCAAATTGAGCCATCATCTGATCCTCGCCCTGACTTCAGATGCACAAGATCTCGATTCCGCTCTGCAGAGTGTGCCCACCTTGCCCTCGCCTTGAAACCTAAGGCTAGCTTATGTTGTCAGACTAACATCCTCACACTCGTGGCCTACAAGCCCTCCAGATTGGGAATTCTGGAGCCACAGTGCAGCACTCTGCCTGCCCTCCAGAAGAAAAATTTTGCACTCCTGGCCCACCAATGCTCCAGTTTGGCAGTACTGGAGCCCCAATGCAGCACTCTGCCTGACCTCCAGAAGAAAAATTTTGCCCTCTGGGGCTACCCAGAAACGCCGATTGAGGATCAACCTGCATGCCACTAGACTCTACCCCAATTATACAGTCTATCTCTGGACACTAATGCCCTGTCTGACATAGCCTGAGCCTGGAACTCCCGACCGATACCCAGACAGCTGGCCACACACTGAGCCCATAAGACCCGCCATGGTCTAGGTCGTCATCTCTTCCCAACATTGTTTTTCAGGCTTTGGAATGTAGACCTTATCTCCAGTCATTGCCAATGGATGAATGTGATGCAGAAATCAGAACTTATCCTTCCCCATGGCAAAAAATATTGTGGGTATCATGTTGTCCAACATTCAGTGTAGGAGAAACAAGTGTGGCCCATGAGGCCCTGCCCATGCTTGAGGGCTGCGTTTGGCACAAACATGCATAGTGACCCTGAGCATGAGCCCTGTACTCAAGTAAGGCCTCTCAGTGGCTGAACCAAGAGCCCCCTTATGTTGCTTGCTGTGTCTCTAGGCTCCATCCTTAACTGGAATTCGGGCTGTTATGTCGCCCCTTCCCAGGGCTCCGCGCTAGAATCCCACTTTGGTGAGACAACAAAGGTTAAAAAAAAAAATGCATCCCACAAAATGCGCCCATACTCTTGGGATCAGGCCAAATTTGCAGAAAGGGACACTCGTCCATGGCCCTTGAGGCCACCCCAACATTCCACGGCCATCGTTGACACAATACCCAGAGCCAAAAGCCTGAGCAAGTGCCTCACACTCACCCTTCATAAATATCCTGAAGAGTTCTCCTCACGGTCTGTAGATTGGGTCTGCCATACCTGCATCTCCAAACCTAAGCCGAGTTTGTGTTTTCATACTTCTGTCCCCAAAGCCCTGACCCAACACCCTCCATGTCGGGGCCCCTGTTGCCACAACTCAGGACTGTGCCTGTCCTTTCCAAAGGAATTTTCCTCAGAGACCTGGTTTCCAGTACCAGCATATGGGGATTTCTTGAGGCACCTATCATAACATATCTCGTCTCCACATGGGAAAATTGCTCGTTAGAGCTCTGTCAATATCTCCGGTTAGGAGAATCCTTCAGGGCCCCAGTGTCACTGCCCCATTCCAAGTCTCCATGGACACAAACCCACATTAGGACCCATATTCAGAAGAGTCCATTTTAATTCAGCCCCCTTGGTTGCTCCCCTAGCCAGAAGATCTTACCTGTCTTGTCGCTAGCAGACAATTGGAATGTGAGGCGGGCTGCCCAGGCATCCATCCTTAGAACCCTGTTCTGGAGTCATTCCGTACGGGACATCCTTGAGCCATCCAATGGGTCCTGATTGTCCTGCAGAAGGGATCCTTGCGGTTTGGAGCATCTCAGAACTCCCACCATGGGAAAACCTCCATGGCCTTGTGTTGCCCAGCCCCTTCATGAAGGAGCCATCATGAACAGGAACCCTAACCTGAGCCTACGTCTGAGCCCCGCCCTGACTTCATATGCACGGGAACATGAGTCAGCTCTACACAGTGTGCCTTCCGTGCCTTCGCCCCAAATCCTAAGCCTAGCTTGTGTTCTCAGACTTCCGTCCTCATACTCCTGGCCCACAAGTGCTCCAGTTTGGCATTACTGGAGCCACAATGCAGCAATCTAGCTGCCCTCGAGAAGAAAAATGTTGCCCTATGGGGCTACCCAGAAACCCCAAATGAGGATCAACCTGCACGCCACTCAACTGTACCACAATTATACAGTCTACCCTAGGCATTAATGCACTGTTTGACACAGTCTGAGCCTGGAACTCCCGACTGACACCCAGAGAGCTGGCACACACTGAGCACATCGGAACCGCCATGGCCTTAGTTCGTCATCTCTTCCCAACTTCGTTTATCAGGCTTCAGAAACTAGACCTTATCTCAAATCACTGCCCAGGTTTGAA
Organism: Mustela lutreola; assembly: GCF_030435805.1. NCBI lineage: Eukaryota > Metazoa > Chordata > Mammalia > Carnivora > Mustelidae > Mustela > Mustela lutreola. The sequence goes on from NC_081294.1 coordinate 172,232,301, forward strand.
TGGGATGCAGAAATCAGAAATCATCCTTCTCTGTGGCAAGAAATATTGTGGTTGGCATGTTGTCCAACATTCAGTGTAGGAGAAACCTTGGGGCCCATGAATCCCCGCCCATGCTTGAGGGCAGCATTGGGCACAAACACGAATTGTGACTCTCAGTGTGAGCCCTGTCCTCAAGTAAGGCCTCTCAGTGGCTGGAGCAGGAGCCCACATATGGGGCTTTCAATGCCCCTAGGCCCCCAATCTTAACCAGAGGTCAGGATGTCCAGTCGCCTCTCCCCAGGGCTCTGCTGAAGAATCCCTGTTTTGTTGGGAGATCTGGTTAGGAAACAGAAAGGACTCCTACCATCCCAATAATGACCCCTAACTCTTGGGATTGGGCCAAATCCCTAAAGTATAGAGACTCATCCATGGCCCATGAGACCACACCGTCATTCCATGGCCATCGATGACACAAAATCCAGGGACAAAAGCCTGAGCATGTGCCTCACACTCTCCCTTTGTTCATATCCCAAGATGTCTCCTCCCGGTCTGTAGATCGGGCCTGCCATACCTACCTCCCCAATCCTAAGCCGAATTTGTGTTTTCAGACTTCTGTCCCCATAGTCCTGGCCCATGTACCCTCCAGGCTGGGACCCTTGGTGCCACAACTCAGGACTGTGCCTGTCCTCTCCAAGGGAATTCTGCCCATTCCATTTGCCACAGCCGTACACATTAGGAGAAACCTCCAAAGTCCCCAAGGCCATCCCAATAGTGTAGGCCACCCAGGAAAAACAGGGGCGATCTGACACCAGCTTAGGAACTGCCTCCATTCATACCCGTAGACAGATGTCCACAGAGAGGAAGAATGAACCTGAAAGGCCCCTAGGTTGGAATTGGATCCATTGCTTTGGTTTCCAGGCATCTCTCCTCAGAGGCCGGGTTTCCAATACCAGAATATGGGGGTTTCCTGAGGCACCATCAGAGCAAATCTCGTCTCCACATGGGAAAATTTCATGTTGGAGCTGTGTCAAAACCTCTGGTTAGGAGAATCCTTCAGGGCCCCGGTGCCACCACCCCATTCCAAGGTCTGCATGGACACAAACCCACATTAAGACCCATTTGCAGGAGAGTCCATTTCAACTCAACCCCTTCGCTTTCTCTACAAGAGCCAACTAATCGAACCTGTCTTGTCAGGGGAAACAATAGGAATGCGAGGTGGGCTGTCAAGGCATTCATCCCTAGAACCCTGCTCTGGCGTCATTCCGTCTAGATAAGGAGTAAACTGCAAGGACCATGAGCCCACCACAATATAGGAGGCTGCTCTGGACGCAAATGCACAGTCTTAAACACCCTGATACCTCTATCCAGGCAGACAGCAGAGTCGATGGTCCTGAGTCAGAACATTGAACCTGACATGCCCCTAGGACTTCATAGGAAACCGAGGTTAGTTTTTCAGTCCTCAGTCCTCAGAGGCCTGCTTGGGAATTCCAACTTATACAACATATGGTCCCTGAGCCACACAACAGAACATCTCCTGTCCCCAGATGGAATCCGGGCTCTTAGATCTGTGCCAAATCCTCAGGGTAGATGAATCCTGCACGGCCCCTTAGCCACCAACTCATTCTTAGATCTCCCTGGTAACAAACCAGCACTGTGACCTGTCTTCATGAGATTCCATGTCTAATCCAGTCCTAGGTACTTCGCCACAGAACCACCAGAATGTACCTGCAATGTTCCTCAGCAGCATTGGTCAATGGAGGTGTGCTTTCCAGGCATCCATGCAGGAGAACTATGCTACGCATTCTTTCCACGTGTGGGACCCTGGAGCAAACAAACTAGACTGCCCATTTCCGGTAGAAGGAAACCTTGCTGTTTGGAGCATCTAGCAAGCCCCAGAGTGGGAAATCCTCCATGGCCTCTTGACACCATCCCTCCATTTGTCAGTCATCATAGAAACAAACTCCAGCATGAGCAAATATCTGACATCCACTCTTACTCAGGTGCTGGATATTCTATTCTACTGCTGCACACAAAAAGTGCCTTTCCCTTGACACTGAATGTAACCAGAGCTTGGGTTAACAATTCCATCCTCAGCCTCCTGGTCTGCAAGCCCTCTTGATAGGGAATTCTGGAACCACAATGCAGCATTCTGCCTTCCCCTTAGAAACAAGAAAGGCCTAGTGGTTCTGCCCAGAAAACCCACATGAAGATCAATCTGCTAGGCACTCTAGGGAACCTTTATTTATAGGCTGCCCTGGGCACTAGTGCTGTGTCTGACAGATCCTGAGCCAAAACCTAGTGTCAGCCACCCAGAGATTGGGGTTCATATCCACCATTTGAGACCGGCCATGGCCCATGTCCGTCATCTCTACCCATCCTTGGTATTCAGGCATCTGTCCCCAGACTTTGCTGGAATCCCTGCTAATGGAGGAACCTGAAGCACAAAAGAGAATTCCTCTTTCCCCATGGCATAAATCCTGGCTGTTGGGATGGGAGTCCAACCCTCAAAGTGGGAGCCAGCTGCATGGCCAAGGAAACCACGCCTACTCATTAGGGCCACCCTGGGCACAAGCAGGCATTGTGACACTCAGCCTGAGCATGATTTCAAACAAGCCCTCTCAGTTGCACCTCCAGGATCCCGCATGCAGGCCTGGTACGCCACTAGGCCCAAATCCTAATACGTGGTGGGATTTTCCAGGTGCCCAGACCCAGAGCCCATCTCTGGAATCCCTATTTTGGGGCACCCCTAAGATGGAAAACAGCACTCTTCCCTTCCCCGAGAAAGCCAGCAACTCTTGGGAGCCACAGGAACCTTAAAGAGGAAAAATCTCCCATGGACCCATGAGACCACACCTGCATTCCGAGGCCATTGTGGACACACAATCCGGATACAAAAGACTCTGCTACTGCCTTCGAGTCACCCGATTAACAGTTCCTGACAATCTTCCCTATAGGCTTATGCATTGGGCCCATGATCACCTTGCCACTAAACCTAACCCGAGTTTGTGTTTGTAGAATTCTCTCCCAAAACCATGGCTCACATGCCCTCCGGGACGAGGTCTCTGGAGACACTCTACAGGACTGTGGCTACCATCCCCAAGGAAACTGTGCCATCAAAGTTGCCCAAACCTTCCACATTAGGAGAAACCTGCAAGGCCCTAGAGCACAACCCAATATTGGAGGCCACTCTGCAAACAAATGCACAGTCAGAAACACCATGATCACCTACGTCTAGAAAGACACTGAAGTCAATGGTCCTGAGTCAGAAGATTGAAACTGACATTATCCTAAAACGTCATTGGAACCCTAGATGAAGTTTTCAGGCATCTGTCCTCAGAGGCCTGTTCTGGAATACCAACTTATGATAAAACATATGGTCCCTGGGCCACACAACAGAACATCTCCTGTCCCCAGAAGGAAACCGTGCTCATCAACCGGTGTCAAACCCTCAGGGTAGATGAATCCTACATGGGCCCTTAGCCACCAGCACATTCATAGATCTCCCTGCTAACAATCCAGAATTGTAACCCATCTTCACGAAACTCCATGTCAGCTCCAGGCATTGGTACTCGCCCCAGAGCCAACAAAATGAACCTGCCATGTTCCTAAGCTGCAATGGTCAATGAAGTTGTGCTTTCCAGACATCCATGTGGGAGTGCTCTGCTACCCAAATGTTCCACATGGGGGACACTGGAGAAAAGAAACCAGACACCCCCTCTCCAGTAGAAGGAAACCTTGCTGTTTGGAGCATCTCACAAGCCCCAGTGTGTGAAATCCTCCATGGTCTCTTGACACCACCCCTCCATTTGTCGGTCATCATACACACAATCTCCGTCTTGAGAAACATTTGACATCTGCCCTTACTCAGATGATAGATATTCCAATCAGCCCCTGCACACTGGAACAGCCTTTCGCTTGGCACTGAATTGAACCGTAGCTTGGGTTTACAATTCCATCCTCACCCTACTGTTCCCCAAGCACTCTTAATAGAGAATTCTGGAGTCACAATGCAGCATTCTGCCTCCCCCATAGAAAGAAGAAGTGCCTGATGAGGTCTGCACAGAAACTCCACCTGAGGATCAATCTGCTTGGCCCTCGAAGGAACCCCAATTTATAGGCTGCCCTGGCCTCTAGTGCTGTGTATGACAGAGCATGAGCCCCACCCGTGTGTCTGACATCCAAAGAGCAGGGCCCATTATCAGCATGTGAGACCATGCATGGCCCAGGAGCGTGATCTCTACCCATCCTTGGTATTCAGGCCATTCTGCCCAGACCTTTGCTGGAACCCTACCCATGGGGGAACCTGAAGCACTGTAGAGAACTCCTACTTCCTCATGGCACGAAGCCTGGCTGTTGGGATTGGTGTCCAACCCTCAGATGGGAGCCAGCTGTATGGCCAATGAGACCACGCCCACTCATGAGGTCCGCGCTGGGCACAAGTAGGCATTGTGACCCTCAGTCTGAACATGCTTTCAAACAAAAACTCTCAATTGCACCCCCAGGATTCCACATTACAGGCCTGGTTCTCCCCAAGGCCAAAATGCTAACCCTTGGAGGGATTGTCCAGGTGCCCAGACCCAAAGGCCGTCACTGGAATCCCTGTTTTGGGGCACCCCTAATATGGAAAACAGCACTCTTACCTTACCCAAAAAAGCCACCAAATTATGGAGCGCCATCAAGATCCTTAGAGAGGAAAAGTCTCCCATGGACCCATGAGGCCACACCTGCATTCTGAGACCATCCTTGAAACACAATCCAGAAATAAAAGCCTGTGCTACAGCCACACATTCCCCCTAATTAAAGTTTCCGACAAACTTCCCTCCAGGTCTATGCATTGGGCCTGCGATCACATCGCCACTAAACATACCAAAATTGTGTTTCCAGACCTCTCTACCAAAACCATGGCTCACATGCTAACCAGAATGGACAGTGTGCATATCAGAGTTGCCCAAACCTTCTAGATTTGGAGAAACCTGTAAGGCCCCTGAGCCCACCCCAATATTGCTGGCCACACAGGATGCAAATGCGCAGTCTGAAACACCCTGATCACCTACATCCAGGGAGATAGCCAAGTTAATGATCCTGAGTTATAAGTTTGAACCTGAAATGTCCCTAGGCCCTCAATGGAACCCCATTAGGTTTTCAGGCATCTGTCCTCAGGGGCCTGTTCTGGAATACCAATTTATGACACATCATGTGGTCCCTGACCCACACGACAGAACACCTCCTGTCCCCAGAAGGATACAGTGCTCTTCGACCTGTGCCAAACCGTCAGGGTACGAGAATCCTGCATGGCACCTTAGCAACAAGCACATTCTAAGATCTCCTTGGAAACAAACCAGGGTTGTGGCTTATCTGCAAGAGATTCCATGTCAACTCAAGGAATTGATACTTTGCCCCAGAGCAACCAGAATGAACCTGCCATGTTCCTCAGCTGCAATGGCCAATGGAGGTGTGCTTTCCAGGAATCCATGCCGGAGAGCTCTGCTTCACCAACTTTCCACATGGGGGAACCTAGAGCAAACAAACCAGACTTCACCTGCCCAGTAGAAGGAAACCTTACTGTTTGGAGCAGCTCACAGGACTCAGCGTGTAAACTCCTCCATGGCCTCTTGACGCCACCCCCCCCATTTGTTGGTCATCATAAACACAAAATCTAGTGTGAGCAAACATCTGACATCCACCCTTATTCTGGTGTTGGATATCTCAAATAAACCCCTGCACATTGGAACTGCCTTCCGCCTGGCACTGAATAGAACCGTAGCTTGTGTTTACAATTCCATCCTCACTCAACTGGTCCCCAAGCCCTCTTGATAGGGAAATATGGACCCACAATGCAGCATTCCGCCTTCTCCACCAAATGAAAAAGTGCCTGGTGAGTCTGGGGAGAAACCCCACATGAGGATACATCCGCTCGGTCCTCAAGGGACCGCCAAATTATAGGCTGCCCTGGCCCCCAGTGCTGTGTCTGACAGAGCCTGAGCCTCTACCGAGTTTCAGCTACCAGAGAGTGGGCCCTATATCTAGCATTTGGGATGGTCATGGCCCAAGTACATCATCTCTACCCATCCTTGGTATTCAGGCACCTGTCCTCAGATCTTTGCTGGAATCCCTACCAATGGGGAACCTGAAGCACAATAGAGACCTCCACTTTACCCATGGCAATTAACCTGACTGTTGGAATGGCTGTCCAATCCTTAAAGCGGGAGCCAGTTACAAGACCAATGAGACCACGCCCACTCCTGAGGGCCGCCCTGGGCACAAACAGTCATTGTGACCCTCAGCCTGAGCATGCTTTCAAACAATCCCTCTCAGCTTCACTACCATGATCCCGAATTGCAGGCCTGGAATGACTCTACGCACAAATCCTAAAACTTGGTGGGATTTTCCAGGTGCCCAGACCCAGGGCTCGTCTCTGGAATTCCTGTTTTGGGACACCCAGGAGATGTAAAACAGCACTCTTCCCTTCCCCGAAAAAGGCACCAAACTATGGGGAACCACCAGGATCCATAGAGAGGAAAAGTCTCCCATGGATCCATGAGAACACACTGGCATTCCGAGGCCATCCTGGACACAAAATCCAGACAGAAAAGCCTGTGCTACCGCCTTCCAGTCACTCTAATTACAATTCCAGCCGAGCTCCCCTCCAGATCTATGCATTGGGCCTGTGATCAGCTCGCCCCTAACTCTAATCTGAATTAATGTTTTCAGACTTCTCTATGAAAACCATGGCACACATGCCCTCCAGGATGGGGTCTCTGGATCCATGCCACAGGACTGTCCTGCCATCCCCAAGGAAACTGTGCCCATCAAAGTTGCACAAACCTTCTAGATTAGGAGAAACATGCAAGGCCCCTGAGCCTACCCCAATATTGGCGCCCACTCTGAATGCAAAAGCGCACCTACATCCAGGCAGACAGCCAAAGGAATGGTCCCGAATCAGAATAGTGAAACTAACATGCCCCTAGGACGTCATTGGAACCCTAGATTCAGTTTTCACACATCTGTCCTCTGAGGCCTGATCTGGAATGTGAACTTATGATACATCATGTGGTCCCTGGGCCACATAACAGAACGTCTCCTGAACCCAGAAGGAAACCGTGCCCTTCCATCTGTGCCAAAGCCCAGGGTAGCCCAGGCTGCACAGCCCCTTCGTCACCAGCACATTATAAGATCTCCCTAGTAACAAACCAGCATTGTGGGCCATCTGAAAGAGATTCCATGTCAACTCAAGGACTTTGTACTTCACTCCTGAGACACCAGAACGAACCTGCCATGTTCCTCAGCTGCAATGGTCAGTGGAGTTGAGCTTTCCAGGCATCCATGTGTTGAGCTTTGGTACCCATAGTTTTCACATGGGAGAGCCTGGAGCAAATCAGTCACACTCCACCTGGCCAGTAGAGCGAAATTTGCTATTTGGAGTAGCTCATAAGTCTCAACGTGAAAACCCCTTCATGGCTTCTTGACGCCACCCCTCCATTTGTCAGTTATCATAGACACAAACTCCAGGGTGAGCAAATATCTGACATCCGCCCTTACTCAGCTGCTGGATATCTCGAATAAGCCGCTGCACATAGGGACTGCCTTCTGCTTGGCATTGAATTAAACCGTAGCTTGCGTTTACAATTCCATCCTCACCCGACTGGTCCCCAAACCCTCTTGATAGGGAAATCTGGAGCCACAACGCAGCATTCTGCCTTCCCTATAGAAAGAAGTCCCTGGTGAGTCAGGTCAGAAACCGCACATGAGGATCAATCTGCTCGACCCTCGAGGCAACCCATTTATAGGTTGCCCTGGCCACTAGTGCTGTGTCTGACAGAGCCTGAGCCCCGACCTAGTGTCTGTCCCCAGACAGTGGGCCCCACATCTAGCATTTGGGATTGCCATGGCCCAAGTATGTCATCTCTACCCATCCTTGGTATTAAGGCTCCTGTCCCCAGACCTTTCCCTTGCCAATGTGGGAACCTGAAGCACAATTGAGAACTCCTCCTTCCTCATGGCAGGAATCTTGGCTGTTGGGATGGGTGTCCAACCCTCAAAGTGGGAGCCAGTTACAAGACCAGGGAGACCTACGCCCACTCCTGAGGGCCGCCCTGGTCACAAACAGGTCACAAACAGGTCACAAACAGGCATTTTATCCCTCAGCCTGAATATGCTTTCAAGCAATCCCTCTCAGTTGCACCACCATAATCCTGCTGTGCAGGCCTGGTATGCCTCTAGGCACAAATCCTAAAACTTGGTGGGATTTTCCAGGCGCCCAGACCCAGAGCCTATCTCTGGATTCCCTACTTTGGGGCACCCTTAAGATGGAAAACAGCACTCTCTTCCCCGAAAAAGCCACCAAACTATGGGGAGCCACCAGATCCATAGAGAGGAAAAGTCTCCCATGGACCCATGAGAACACACCTGCATTTGGAGGCCATCCTGGACACACAATCCAGAGAGAAAAGCCTCTGCTACCAACTTCCATTCACCCTAATTACAGTTCCAGATGCTCTGCCCTCCAGGTTTATACACTGGCCCTCTATCATCTTACCACTAACCCTAATTCGAATTTGTGTTTGCAGACTTCTTTCCCAAAACAATGCCTCTCTTGCCCTCCAGAATCGGTTCTTTAGAGCCATACAACAGGACTGTGCTGCCATCCCCAAGGAGACTGTGCCCGTCATAGTTGCCCAAAACTTCCAGATTAGGAGAAACCTGTAAGGCCCCTGACCCACCCCAATACTGGTGGACACTCTGGACGCAAATGTGCAGTCTGAAACTTCTTGATCACGTACATCTAGTCAGACACCCAAGTCAATGTCTCTGAGTCAGAAGATTGAATGGGACATGACCCTAGGACCTCATTTTACCCTAGATTATGTTTTCAGTCATCTGTCCTCAGAGGCCTGTTCTGGAATATTAACTTAGGATACATGTGAGCCACACAACAGAACATCTCATTTCCCCAGAAGGAAACTGTGCTCTTCAGCCTGTTCCAATCCCTCAGGGTAGGAGAATCCTGCATGGCACCTTAGCCACCAGCACATTCTAAGATCTCCCACATATCAAACCAGAACTGTGACCCATGTGCAAGAGAGTCAATTCAAGGCCTTGGTGTTTTGCCCAAGAGCCATCAGAACAAAACTGTCATGTTCTTCAGCAGCAATGGTCAAAGGAGCGGTAATTTCCAGTTATACATTTGGGAGAGCTCTGCTCCCCAAACTTTCCACATGGGGGACCCTGGAGTAAACACACCAGACTCCACCTGTCCAGTAGAAGGAAACCTTGTTGTTTGGAGCATCCCACAAACTTCAGTGTGGGAAATCCTCCATGGTCTCTTGACGCCACTTCTCAATTTGTCGTTCAGCATAGACACAAACTCCACTGTGAGCAAGTCTGACATTTGCCCTTTCTCAGTTGCTGGATGTCTCGCATAAGCCGATGCACATTGGAATGGCTTCAGCTTGGCACTGAATTAAACTGTAGCTTGTGATTACAATTACACCCTCACCCGATGATGCCCTCTTGATACATGCCCTCTTGATAGGGAAATCTGGAGTCACAACGCTACATTCTGCCTTCCCCATAGAAAGAAGAAGTGCCTGGTGAGTCAGGCCAGAAACCCCACATGAGGATCTTTCTGCTTGGCTCTCAAGGGTGCCACGCTTTATAGGATTCCATGACCACTAGTGCTGTGTCTGACAGAGCCTGAGCCCTGACCTATTGTCAGCCAGCCAGAGTTTGGGGCCCATATCCAGCATGTTAGTGCGGCTATAGCACAAATCCATCCCCTCTACCCATCCTTGATATTCAGGCATCTGTCCCCAGACCTTACCTGGAATCCCTGCCAATGCGGGAACCTGAAGCACAATAGAGAACTCCTCCTTCCCCATAGCAGGAAACCTGGCTGTGGGGATGGGTGTCCAAGCCTCAGAGTGGGAGCCAGCTGCATGGCCAATGAGACCACGCCCACTCATGAGGGCCGCCCTTGGCACAAGCAGGCATTGTGGCCCTCAGCCTGAGCATGCTTTCAAACAAGACCTCTCAGTTGTGCCACCAGGATCCCGCATTGCAGCCCTGGTACACCCCTCATCCCGAATCCTAACCCTTGGTAGAATTTCTTGGTGCCCAGTCACAGAGGCCGTCTCTGAAATCCCTGTTTGAGGGCACCCCTAAGATGGAAAGCAGCACTCCTCCCTTCCCCGAAAAACAGCACTCCTCCCTTCCCCGAAAAAGTCACAAAACTATGGAGAGCCACCAGATCCTAAGTGAGGTAACGTCTCCCATGGACCCAAGAGACCACACCTGCATTCAGAGTCCATCTCTCATCTGGACACACAATCCAGAGAGAAAAGCCTGTGTTACCGCCTTTCAGTCACCCTAATTACAGTTCCTGATGAGCTCCACTCCATGTCTATGCATTGCGCCTGTGATCACCTCGCCACTAACCCTAACCTGCATTTGTGTTTGCAGACTTCTCTCACAATATCATGGCTCACATGCCCTCCAGGATAGGGTCTCTAAAAACACACCACAGGATTGTGCCTGCCATCCCCAAGGTAACTGTGCCCATCACAGTTGCCCAAACCTTCCAGATTAGGAGAAACCTGCAAGGCCCCTGAGCCCACCCCAATATTGTTGGCAGTTCTGGACACAAATTCACAGTCTGAAAGACCCTTATCACCTACATCCAGGGAGACATCCAAGTCAATGGCCCTGAGTCAGAAGATTGAACCTGACATTCCCCTAGGACCTCATTGAAAACCTAGATTAGGTTTTCAGGCATCTGTCCCCAGGGTCCTGTTCTGGAATACCAACTTAGGAGTCAACATGTGGTATCTGAGCCCCACAACAGAACATCTCCTGTTCCCAGAAAGAAACTGTGCCCTTTGACCTGTTCCAAACCCTCAGGGAGGGAGAATCCTGCACAGCACCTTAGAAACCAGCACATACACTGAGTTTTTGCGTTGCTCCAAGCCACAAGGTTTCCTTCTGCGAGACAGTCGAGTCCTGTTTGATGGTTCCAGGACGTCCCATCTAGAAGGACTGGAGGGCAGAGTTCGAAGGATGGATGCCTGTACACCATTCCTCGCATTCCAATTGGCTATGAGCGACAAAACATGTTTGAACTCCTGGCTCTAGGGTAGGCTACCCAAGGGGCTGAGTTGAAATGAACTCTGCTGAGGATAGGTTGTAATGTGGGTTTGTGTACATGGAGACCATGGAATGTGCTGGTGGCTCAGGGGCCTTGCAGAATTCGCCTTACCAAAGGGTTTGATATAGCTCGAATAAGAAAGCTCCCCATGTGGAGATGAGAGAGGTTCTGTTTAGTGAATCAGAAAAGCCCCAGATGCTGGTCTTCGAAACCAGTCCTCTGAGGACAGACACCTGGAAACCAAAGCTAGGATTTAGATTAAGGCCTAGGGGCCTGTCCTTTTCAATCTTCTGTCTCTAGGGACACTGTTGAGGGTCTACGTGGAGATAGGTGCTCAGCTGGTGTCAGAATGCCTCTCTTATTCCAGGGCGGCCTGCACTATTGGCATGGCCTCGGGGGCCATGGAAGTTTGTCCTAATCTGTAGGGTTGTGGCCAATGGATTGGGCACAGTTTTCTTGGAGAGGACAGGCACTATCATTCTGGAGGGTGTTTCGGTCCGGGCTGTGGGCACAGAAGTCTGAAAACACAAACTCGGCTAGGTGTAGCACTGAGGGTATGACAGGCCCGATCTGCAGGCCGTGAGGGGAGCTCCTCAGGTTATGAAAAAATGGCGAGAGGGAGGTGGTCACTCAAGGTTTTGTCTCTGGATGTTGTGTCCCCAGTAGCCATGGAATGTAGGGGTGGCCTCAGGGGCTATGGGAGAGTCTCCCTCTCTGAGGATTTGGACCAGCTCCCAATATTTTGGAGTCATTTGTGGGAAGGGTGGAGTCCTGTTGTCAGGCTCAGGTGTTTCTCCAAGAGAGGGGCTCCAGATCACAGATCGGGGAACTGGAAAACTCGAACTCTGGTGAAGTTTGGGAGCATTGGGGCTTGGCAAGCCCCATATTCGGGCTCTTGGTCCAGGCCCCGAGAGGCCTTACTTCCACATGGGCATCATGCTGAGGGTCACAATGTGAGTTTGTGCCCAAGGGAGAACTCAAGTTTTGGCTTGGCCTCAGGGGACATGAAGGTTTCTCCTACCCTGAAGGTGTGACTCCATGCAAACAGCAAACTTTACAACCATGGGGAAGGTGGAGTTCTGATTTGTGCTTAAGATACCCACCTGTGCTGGGATTTGATATAATGTCTAGGTTCAAATGTCTGAAAACCCAGGTTGGGAAGAGATGATGGCCTAAGGCCATGGCGTGTCCGATGTGCTGGGTGTGAGGCCAGCTGTATTCTTGTCTGTCCGGATGTCTGGCCTCAGGCTGTGTCAGACAGGGCATTAGTGCCAAGGGCCGCTTATCCAATTTGGGTGCAGTTGAGGTGGAGGCACGTTGATCTTCATTTGGGGTTTCTGGAGAGCCCCATAGGGCAAAGATTTTCTACTGGTGGGCAGGCAGAGGGCTGAGTTGTGGTTCCATATTTCCCAGTCCGGGTGGCTTGTTTGCCAGTAGTGTGAGGAAGGAAGTCTGAAAACACAAGCTAGCGTGAGGTCTTGGGCCGAGGGCACGCAGGCCCACTTTGCATAGGCTGAATTGAGATCTCCTGCATCTGTGGTCAGGGAGAGTATCAGAAGTTGCCTCAGGCTGGAGTTTGTGTCCATGATGGCCTCTTCCTAAAGGGGGTGGGGCCATTATGAGGCCAGAGTCGTTTCCCTATGCTGGGAGTTGTGAGCTGCTGCAAACCTCAAGTTTTCCTTCTGCACACAGTCGAGTCCTATTGGATGGTTCCAGGATGCCCCACACAGAAAGACTCAAGAGCATGGGTCTAAGCATGGATGCCAGGAAACACCACCTCACCTTCCCATTGACTGGTTGGGATAAGGCAGGCTCAATCTGCGGGCTCTTAGGCGAGCTACCCAGAGGGCTGAGTTGAAATGGACTCTGCTGAGGATGGGCCATAATGTGGGTTGGTAGCCATGGAGACCTTGGAATGTGGTGTTGGCTCAGGGTCTTCGTAGGATTCTCCAACCTGAAGGGTTTGACACAGCTCCAACAAAGACGCTTCCCGTGTGGACACGAGAAGTGTACTGTTTGGTGCCTCAGGAAAGCCCCATATGCTTGTCTTCGAACCCAGGACTCTGAGGAATGACACCTGGAAACCAAAGCAAGAGTTCAGATTAGGGACTAGGGGCCTGTCCATTTCAATCTTCTGTCTTCATGGACATTTCTCTGCGTGTCTGTGTGGAGGTAGTTGCTCAGCTTGTGTCACATTGCCCCTGTTTGTCCAGGGCGGCTCTTGTTCCAGCCACTGAGAGGCATTAACTGAGTAGGGGACTCATGCTGAGGGTCGCAATGCGTTTTTGTGCCCAAAGCGGCCCTCAATCATGGGTGGGGCATCATTGACCATGCAGGTTTTTCCTACATTGAATGTTGGACAACATGCCAACCACAAGGTTTCTTGCAATGGGGAAGGAGGAGTTCTGATTCCTGCATCACGTTCACCTCTAGGCAGTGATTGGAGATAAGATCTAGGTTCTGAAACCTGAAGACCGAGGTTAGGAAGAGATGATGACCTAAGGCCATTCCATGTCTGAGGTGCCCAGTTTGCGGCCACCTGTCTGGATGTCAGTCACGAGGTCTGGGCTCAGGCTGTGTCAGACAGTGCATTAGTACCCAGATAAGCTGTATAATTGGGGTACAATCGAGTGGAATGCAGAAGATAATCATTTGCGGTTTCTCATTAGCCCCTTTGGGTAAAGTTTTTCTTCTGGAGGGCAGGCAGAGTGCTGGATTCTGGCTCCGGAATTGCCAAACTGGAGGGCTTTGGGTCCAGGACTGTGAGAACGGAAGTCTGAGAAAACAATCTAGGTTTAGGTTTTGGGGCGAGAGCACAGCAGGCACCCTCTGCAGAGCTGAATCGAGATTTCGTGCATCTCAAGTCAGGGCGAGGATCAGATGTTGGCTCAGGTTGGAGATTCTATCCATGATAGCCCCTTCATGTAGGGGGGTCATAACGAGAACATGGGAGTTTTCCTGTGATGGTAGTAGTAAGATATTCCAAACCACAGGGATTTTCTGCAGGTCAATTGAAACCTGTTGGATGGCTCCAGGACGTCCCATATGGAATGACTGCAGAACAGGGTTCTAAGGATGGATGCCTGGGCAGCCCGCCTCACATTCCATTTGTCTCCGAGCAACAGGACACGTTTGATCTGCTGGCTCTGGCATAGCAACCAAAGGGGCTGAGTTGAAATGGACTCTCCTGAGGTTGTGTCATAATGTGGGTTTATGTCCATGGAGACCTTGGAAATGGGCAGTTGCACCGGGGCCCTGAAGGATTCTCCTATCTGGCGGTATTGACACAGCTCCACAGAGCACGTTTCCCATGTGGAGATGAGATTTGTTCACATTGGTGCTTCAGTAAACCCCCATATGGAAATCAGAACTCTGAGGAGAGATGCCTGGAAACGAAAGCAATGGATCTGTTTCCAGTTAAATCTTCTTCTCTGGGGACATTTGTCTACGGGTCTGAGTGGAAGTAGTTCCTCAGCTTGTGTCAGATCACCACTGTTCCTCCCGGTTGGGCTACACTATCGGTATGGCCTCAGTGACTTTGGAGGTCTCTCCTAATTTGCAAGTTTTGTCCAATGAAATGGGCAGAATTTCTTTGGGGAGGGAAGGCACAGTCCTGAAGTGTGGCTCCAGGGTACCCAGGCTGGAGAGTGTGTGGGTCACAGCTGTGGGGACAGAGTCTGAAAACAGAAACTCGGCTTAGGTTTGGGGATGTAGCTATGGCAGGCCCGATCTACAGACCTTGGGAACTCTTCATGATATGAACAAAGGGCGAGTGTGAGGCATTGTCTCTGGATTTTGTGTCACCAATGGCTGTGGAATATCGGGGTGGTTTCATGAGCCATGGACGAGTCTCCCTCTCTGGGATATTGGCCCAATCCCAAGATTTTTGGGGTCATTCTGTATGATGGGAGGAGTCCGTTCTGTTTTTTTTACCTAAGGTGTGTCACTAAAAGACGGATTCCAGAGCAGAGTCTTGGGGAGGGGCGACTGGACAACACAAAATCTGGTTAAGATTGGGGGCCTAGAGGCATGGCAATCCCCATATGCGTGCTCTTGGTCCAGGCACTGAGAGGCCTTCCTTGAGGACAGAGCTCACACTGAGGGTCACAATGCATGTTTGTGCCAAACGTAGCCCTCAAGCATGGGCGGGGACTCATGGACCACGCTGGTGTCTCCTACACTGAACGTTGGACAACATGCCATCCACAAGGTTTTGGCCATGGGGAAGGAGGAGTTCTGATTTTTGCATCACGTTCACCCCTGGGCAGTGATTGGAGATAAGGTCTAGCTTCTGAAGCCTGAAAACCGAGTTTGGGAGGAGATGATGACCTAAGGCCATGGCGGTTCGGATGCGCTCAGTGTGCGGTCAGCTGTCTGGGTGTTGGTCAGAACGTCCGGGCTCAGGCTGTGTCAGACAGTGCATTAGTGCCCAGGTTAGATTATACAATTTAGGTAGAGTCGAGTGCCGTGTAGGTTTATCCTCATTTGGGGTGTCTGGAAAGCTCCATAGGGCAACATTTTTCTTCTGGAGGGAAGGCAGAGTGCTGCATTGTGGGTCTGTAATTGCCAAACGTGAGAGCTTGGGGGCCGGGATGTGAGGACAGAAGTCTGAGAACACAAGCTAGACTTAGGTTTCAGGGCGAGGGCAAGGCAGGCACACTATGCGATCTCGTGCATCTGAAGTCAGGGAGAAAATCAGACGATGACTCAGTTTGGAGATTCTGTCCAAGATGGCCCCTTCATGAAGCGGAGGGGGCATCACAAAGCCATCGAGGTTTTCCCATGTTGGGAGTTGTAAGATGCTCCTAACTGCAAAGATTCCTTCTGCGGGTCAATTGATACCTGTTGGATGGCTCCAGGACATCCCTTAGGGACGACTCAAGAGCAGGGTTCTAAAGATGGATGCCTGGGTTTCCCACCTCGCATTCCAATCGTCTCATTGCGATTAGAGAAGTTGAATCTTCTGTCTCTGGTGGAGCAACCAAGGGTGCTGAGTTGAAATGGACTCTCCTGCGCATGGGTCATAATGTGGGTTTGTGTCCATGGGGACCTTGGAATGGGGCGGTGACACCAGGGTCATGAAGTTTTGTACTAATCAGAGGTTTTGACGCAGTTCCCACATGCAAGTTTCCCATATGGAGACGAGATTTGTTCTGGTGGGTGCTTCAGGAAAGCCTCATATGCTGCTATTGGAAACTAGGCCTCTGAGGAGAGATGGCTGGAAACCAAAGAAATGGATCTGCTGAAGTCCTAGGGGCCTGTCCAGTTCAATTTTCTTCTCTGTAGACATCTGTCTCCAGGTCTGAGTGCAGGTAATATCTCAGCTGGTGGCAGATAGCCCCTGTTTGTCCCAAGTAGCCTACACACTTAGGATAGCCTTGGGGACTCGGGAGCGTTCTCCTAATTTGTTCTGACTGGTGCCACCCCGACATTCCACGACCATCGTTGACACAAAATCCAGACAAAAGCCTGAGCAAGCGCCTCACTCTCGCCCTTTGTTCATATCCCAAAGAGTTCTAATGATCTGTAGATGGGCCTGCCATACCTACATCCTCAAACCTAAGCTGAGTTGCTGTTTTTAGACGTTTGTCCCCACGGCCCTGGCCCACACACCCTCCAGGCTAGGGCCCCTGGAGCCACACCTCAGGATTGTGCCTGCCCTCTCAAAGGGAATTCTTCATATTCCATTGGTCACAATCATATAAATCAGGAGAAATCTCCCATGTCCCTGGGACCATCCCAATATTGCAGGCCGCCCAGAACAAACAGGGGTGATCTGACACTAGCTGAGCAACTAGCTCCACACAGACTCGGAGACAGATGTCCCCAGAGAAGAACATTGAACTGGACAGGCCCCTAGGCCCTAATCAGATCCATTGCTTTGGTTTCCAGGCATCTCTCCTCAGAGGCCTGGTTTCCAATACCATCCTATGGAGTTTCTAGAGGCACCCATCAGAGCATGTCTTGTCTGCACATTGGAAACTTGCTCGTGGAGCTGTGTCAGAACCTCAGAGGCCTGGTTTCCAACACCACCATATGGGGGTTTCCTGAGGCATCAATCAGAACAAATGTCTTCTCCACATGGGAAACGTGCTCTTTCAAGCTGTGTCAAAACCTCCGGTTAGGAGAATCCTTCAGGGCCCCGGTGCCACCACCTCATTCCAAGGTCTCCATGGACACAATCCTACATTAGGACCCATCTGCAGGAGAGTCTATTTCAACTCAGTGCCCTTGGGTGCTCCCCTAGAGCCAGCAGATCGAACCTATCTTGTCACTAGGAGACAATTGGAATGCGAGGCGGGCTGGCTAGGCGTCCATCTGTAGAAAACTACTCTGAAGTAATTCCATATGGGACGTCCTGGAGCCATCCAACAGGTCACAGCTGTCCTGCAGAAGGAATCCTTGCGCTTTGGAGCACCTCACAACTCCCATCATGGGAAAAGCTCTGTGGCCTCGTTGTGCACCGTCCCCTTCATGAAAGAGCCATCTTGGATAGAAACTCCAACCTGAGCCAACGTCTAATCCTCGCCCTGACTTCAGATGCACGAAATCTTGATTCAACTCTGCAGAGTGTGCCTGCCGAAACCTCGCCCCGAAGCAAAACCTAGCTGTTGTTCTCAGACTTCATCCTCACACTCCGAGCCCACCAGCCCTCCGGTTTCGGAATTCTGGAGAGACACAATGCAACACTCTGACTGCCCTCCAGAAGAGAAACGTTGCCCTATGGGGCTAACCAGAAATGCCTGCATGCCACTTGACTCTACCCTAAATATACCGTTTCGCTTGGACCCTAATGTCCTGTCTTGCACAGCCTGAGGCCTGAATTCCCAACCGACACCCAGATAGCTGGCTGTACACTGAGCACATCAGATCCACCATGGCTTTAGGTCATCATCTCTTCCCAACCTTGGTTTTCAGGCTTCAGAACCTAGACCTTATCTATACTCACTACCCAGGGGTGAACATGATGCAGAAATGAAACTCCTTCTTCCTCAAGGCAAGAAACCTTGTGGTTGGCATGTTTTCCAACGTTCAGTGTAGGAGAATCCAGTGTACCCATGAGTCCCCACACATGCTTGAGAACCGCAATGGGCACAAACACATTGGGACCCTCAGTGTGAGCCCTGACCTCAAGTAAAGCCTCTCAGGGGCTGGACCAAGAACCCGCATTGCCATCCCTTAGTACCCCAATATTAATGAGAGGTTGAGAGGTCTAGTCACCCCTATTCAGGTCTCTGCTCTGGAACCCCTGAGGAAAAAAATATCGAAGGGACTCCTCCCACCCCCGAATGAGCCCCAAAACTTGGTATCTGACCAAATCTTAAAAGAGAAAGAATCATCCATGTCCAAAGAGGCCATCCTGACATTCCATGGCCACCGTTGACACAAAATCCAGAGACAAAAGCCTGGAGATATGCCTCACACTTGCCCTTTGTTCATAGCCTGAAAAATTCTCCTCACGGTCTATAGATCAGGCCCGTCATACCTACGTCCCCAATCCTAAGCTGAGTTTGGGTTTTCAGATTTCTGTCCCCACTGTCCTCGCCCACGCACCCTCCAGGCTGGGGCCCTTGGAGCCAAGCCTCAGGACTGTGCCTGCCTTCTCCAAGCGAATTCTGCCCATTCCATTGGCCACAACCCTAAAGATTAGGAGAACACTGCAAAGTCCCTGAGGCCATCCCAATAGTGTTGGCCACTCAGGGCAAACAGGGCGATCTGTCCCAAGCTGAGCAACTACCTCAACTCTGACCCATAGACAGATAACCCCAGAGAAGAAGATTGAACCGGACAGGCACCTAGGCCCTAATCAGATCCATTGCTTTTGTTTCCAGGCATTTCTCCTCAGAGGCCTGGTTTCCAATACCAGCATATGTGTTCTTCTGGAGCTACCAATCTGAACAAATCTCATTTCCACATGGGAAACATGCTTTTTGGAGCTGTGTCAAAATCTCCAGTTAAGGGAAATTTTCAGGTCCCAGCAGCCAACACCCCATTCCAAGGTCTCCATGGACACAAACCCACATTATGACCCATCCTCAGGAGAGTCCATTTCAACACATCCCCTTTGGTTGCTCTCCCAAAGAAGCAGATCAAACCTGCCTTGTCACTAGGAGACAATAGGAATGTGAGGCGGGCACTCCAGGAATCCATCCTTAGAACCCTGCACTGCCGTTGTTCCGCATGGGACGTCCTGGAGCAATCTGACTGGTCTCAACTGTCCCGTAGAAGGAATCCTTGCCGATTGGAGCAACTTACAATGCCCGCCCACCTTCATGAAGGGGACATCATGTACAGAAACTCCAACCTAAGCCAACATTTGATTCTCGCCCTGACTTCAGATGCATGAGATCTCAATTCAGGTCTGTAGAGTGTGCCTGCCATGTCACCACTGCAAATTCAAAGCTGAACTTGTGTTTTCAGACTTCTGTCCTAAAACACCTGGCCCACAAGCCCTGAAGTTGGCAAATCTGGAGCCAGAATGCAGCACTCTGCCTGCCCTCCAGAAGAAAAACGTTGCCCCATGGGGCTAACCAGAAACCCCAAATGAGGACCAACCTACACATCACTCGACTGTACCCCAATTATACAGTCTAGCCTGGAGACTAATGCCCTACCTGACACAGCCTGAGCCCGGACCTCATGAAAGACACACAGACATCTGCCCGCACACTAAGTGCATAGGACCCGCCATGGCCTGAGGTCGTCATCTCTTCCCAATCTCTGTTTTCAGGCTTCAGAATCTAGACCTTATCTCCACTCACTACTAAGCAGTGTACGTGATGCAGAAATCAGAACTCCTCCTTCCCCATGACCAGAAACCCTGTGGTTGGCATGTTGTCCAACGGGCAGTGTAGGGGAAACCAGCATGGCCCATGAGGCTTCAGACATGCTTGAGGGCTGCGATGGGCACAAACACACATTAGGACCCTAAGCATGAACCCTGGCCTCAAGTAAAGCCTCTCCAGGGCTGAACCAAGAGCCCGCATATGGAGATTGACATGCCTCTACTCCCCAAACCTTAACCCGTGCTCGAGAAGTCTAGTCACCCCTACTCAGATCTCTTCTATAGAATCCCTCCTTGGTGGGACACATGATGTTTAAAAAAAATAGTGAAAGGACTCCTACCGTCCAAAGAATGACCCCAAACACTTGGAATTGGGCCAAATTCACAGAGAGAAATACTCGTCCATGGCCGATGAGGCCATCCTGACATTCCACGGCCACCATTGACACAAAATCCGGAGACAAAAACCTGAAAAAGCGCCACACACTCGCCCTTTGTTCAGAGCCTGAAAAATTCTCACGGTCTGTAGATCGGGCCTGCCATACCTATGTCCCCAAACCTAAGCCAAGTTTGTGTTTTCAGACTTCTGTCTCCATTGTCCTGGCCCACACACCCTCAAGGCTGGGCCCCATGGAGCCACACCTCAGGACTGTGCCTGCCCTCTCCAAGGGAATTCTGCTCATTCCTTTGGCACAACCCAACAGATTAGGAGAAACATCCGAAGTCCCCGAGGCCACCCCAATATTGTAGGATGTCCGTCACATACAGGGACCATCTGGCACAAGCTGAGCCACTACCTCCAATCAGACCTGTAGATAGATATCCATAGAACAGAAGATTTAACAGGACAGGCACCTAGGCCCTAATCGGATCCATTGCTTTTATTTCAGGTATCTCTCCTCAGAGGCCTGGATTCCAATACCAGCACATGGGGGTTTCTGGAGCTACCAATCAGAACAAATCGCATGCCACATGGGAATCATGCTATATGGAACTGTGTCAAAACCTCCAGTTAGGAGAAAATTTCACGTCACTGCAGCCACCGCCCCATTCCAATATCTCAATGGACACAATCCCACATTATGACCCATCCTCTGGAGAGTCCATTTGAACTCAAACCTGGCGGTTGCTCACCCAGTGCCAGCAGATCAAACCTGCTTTGTCACTAGGAGACAATTGGAATGCGAGTTCGCTGCCCAGGTATCCATTGTTAGAACTCTGCTCTGGAGAAATTCCTAATGGGTTGTCCTTGATCCATTCAACAGGTCTCAACTGTCCTGCAGAAGGAATCCTTCTGGTTTCCAGCATCACACACTCGCACTGTGGGAAAACCTCCATGGCCTCGTGATGCCTCCACCTTCAGGTAGAGGACATCATGGACAGAAACTCCCACCTGAGCCAACGTCTGATCCTCGCCCTGACTTCAGATGCATGAGATCTCAATTCAGCTCTGCAGAGTGTGCCTGCCTTGCCCTCGCCCCAAAACCTAAGCCAGCTCGCATTCTCAGACTTCCGTCCTCACACTCCTGGCTCACAAGCCTTCCACTTTGGGAATTCTGGAGACAGAATGCAGCACTCTGCCTGCCCTCCAGAAGAGAGACTTTGCCCTAGGGGTCTACCCAGAAACATCAAATGAGGATCAACCTGCAATTCTCTAGACTGTACCCCAATTATACAGTCTAGCCTGGGCACTAATGCCCTGTCTGACACAGCCTGACCCCAGACCTCGTGACCGACACCCAGACACCTGGCCACACACTGAACACATCGGACATGCCATGGCCTTAGGTCATCATCTCTTCCCAACCTTGGTCTTCAGGCTTCAGAACGTAGACCTTATCTCCACTCACAACTAAGCGGTGTACGTGATGCAGAAGTCAGAATTTCACCTTCCCCATGACCAGAAACCTTGTGGTTGGCATGTTGTCCAACGTTCAGTATATGAGAACCCAGCATGGCCCATGAGGCTTCAGACATGCTTGAGGGCTGCAATGGGCACAAACACACATTAGGACCCTAAGCATGAACCCTGGCCTCAAGTAAAGCCTCTCCGGGGCTGGACCAAGAACCTGCATATGGGGCTTGCCATGCCCCTACTCCCCCAATCCTAGCCAGAGCTTGAGAATCTAGTCAACTTATTCAGAGCTCTTTTCTGGAATCCCTCTTTGGTGGGACACATGAGGTTAAAAAAAAAAAAAAAAGAAAAAGAAAAAAAAAAAAAAAAGAAAGGACTCCTACCATCCAAAGAATGACCCCAAACACTTGGAATTCAGCCAAATTCACAGAGAGAAATACTCGTCCATGGTCGATGAGGCCAGCCTGACATTCCACGGCCACCATTGACACAAAATCCGGAGACAAAAACCTGAAAAAGCGCCACACACTCGCCCTTTGTTCAGAACCCCCAAAATTCTCAAGGTCTGTAGATCGCGCCTGCCATACCTATGTCCCCAAACCTAAGCCGAGTTTGTGTTTTCAGACTTCTATCTCCATTGTCCTCGCCCACACACCCTAAAGGCTGGGCCCCATGGAGCCACACCTCAGGACTGTGCCTGCCCTCTCCAAGGGAATTCTGCTCATTCCTTTGGCACAACCTGACAGATTAGGAGAAACATCCAAAATCTCTGAGGCCATGCCAATAGTGTAGGATGTCCTGGACATCCTACACACCCACAATGGCTTTAGGCCATCATCTCTACCCAACCTCAGTTTTCACCTTCAGAACCTAGACCTTATCTCCACTCACTGCTCAGGAGTGAACGTGAGGCAAGAATCAGAACTTTTCCTTCGCCATGGCAAGAAACCTTGTGGTTGGCATGTTGTCCAACGTTCATTGTAGGAGAAAGCAGCATGGACTATGAGGCCCCACCTATCCCTGAGGGCCACAATTTGCACAAACACACATTGTGACCCTCTGCGTGAGCCCTATCCTCATGTAAAGCCTCTTAGTGACTGGAACTACAGCCCACCTATGGGGCTTGCCAAGCCCCTAGTCCCCCAATCTCAACCAGAGTTTGAGATAGCTAGTCACCCCTACTCAGGGCTCTGCTCTGGAATCCCTCTTTGGTTGGACACCTGAGGTAAAAAAAAAAAAAAAATACAGAAAGGACTCTTCCCATCCACAGAATGATCCCAACCACTTGGGATCAGGCCTAATCACCAGAGAAAGACTTGTCCATGGCCCTTGAGGACACCCTGACATTCCACGGCCACTGTTGACACAAAATTCAGAGACAAAACCCTGAGCAAGAGCCACATACTCGCCCTTTGTTCATAGCCCAGAAAATTCTCACAGTCTGTAGATCGAGCCTTCATACATACATCCCCAAACATAAGCTGAGTTTGTTTTTTCAGACTTCTGTCCCCACAGTCCTGGCTCTCACACCATCCAAGCTGGGGCCCCTGGAGCCACACCTCAGGACTGTGGCTTCCCTCTCCAGGGGAATTCTGCCATTTCCATTGGCCACAATCCTATAGATTAGGAGAAACCTCCAAACTCCCCGAGGCCATCCCAATAGTGTTGGCTGCCCAGGACAAACAGGGATGATCTTTCATAAGTTAGGAAACTACCTCAACTCAGACCCAGAGACAGATATCCCCATAAAATAAGATTAAACTGGACAGGCACATAGGCCCTAATCAGATCCATTGCTTTTGTTTCCAGGCATCTCTCCTCAGAGGCCTGATTTCCAATACCAGCATATGGGGGATTACTGAGGCACTCATCAGAAAAATCTCGTCTCCACATAGGAAATGTACTCTTTGGAGCTCTATAAAAACCTCTGTTTAGGAGAATCTTTCAGAGCCCCGGATCAAGCGCCCCATTCCAAGGTCTCCATGGACTTAAACCCACATTATGATTTATCCTCGGGAGAGTCCATGTCAACTCACCCCCCTTGGTTTCTCCCTCAGGGCCTTCAGATCAAACCTGCCTTGTTGCTAGGAGACAACTAGAATGGGAGGCGGGCTGCCAGGCATCCATCCTTAGAACCCTACTCTGGAGTCGTTCCATATGGGACATCCTAGAGCCATCCAACAGGTCTCAAGTGTCCCACAGAAGGAATATTTGCAGTCTGGAGCATCTCACAACTCCCATTGTGGGAAAATATACATGGCCTCTTGAGACACTCCACTATAAAGGGGCCATCATGGACAGAGACTCCAACCTGAGCAAACGTCTGATATTCGCCCTGGCTTCAGGTGCATGAGATATTGATTCAGCTCTACAGAATGTGCCTTCTGTGCCCTCACCCCAAAAACTAAGCCTAGCTTGTGTTCTCAGACTACCGTCCTCACACCCCTGGCCCAAAAGCCCTACGGGTTTGGCAATACTGGGGCCACAATGCAGCACTCTGCCTGCCGTCCAGAAGAAAAACGTTGCCTTATGGAGCTACCAAGAAATCCAAATGACGATCAACTGAACACCACTCGACTGCACCCCAAATATACAATCTACCCTGTCTAATGCCCTGTCTGACACAGCATGAGCCCACACCTCCAGACCTACGCTCAACAGCTGGCCGCTCACTGAGCTCATTGGACCCATCAGGTCCTTAGGTCTTCGTCTCTTCCCAACCTCGGTTTTTGGGTTTCAGAACCTAGACCTACACTCCAATCACTGTCCGGGGTGAACGTGATGCAGAAATCACCACTCTTCCTTCGCCGTGGCTGGAAACCTTGTGGTTGGCATATTCTCCAACGTTCAGTGTAGGAGAATCCAGCGTGGCCCCT
Source organism: Mustela lutreola (assembly GCF_030435805.1). Lineage (NCBI taxonomy): Eukaryota > Metazoa > Chordata > Mammalia > Carnivora > Mustelidae > Mustela > Mustela lutreola. The sequence continues at coordinate 172,256,936 of NC_081294.1, forward strand.
GAGGCCCTTCCCATGCTTGAGGGCCTTGTTGGGCACAAATAGGCATTGTGACCCTCAGCATGAGCCCTGTCCTCAAGGAAGGCCTCTCAGTGTCTGAATCAAGAGCCCACATATTGGACTTGCCATGCCCCTAGGCCCCCAAACTTAAACAGAGGTGGGGTTGTCCAGTTGTCCCTCCCAAGGACTCTGCTCTGGAATCCCTCTTTCATTGGACACATGAGGTACAAAAATAAAATAAATAAAATAAAATAAAATAAAATAAAAAACAGAAAGGACTCCTCCCATCCCACAGAATGTACCCAAACTCTTGGGATCGGGTCAAATCCTCAGAGAAGGAAAGCCGTCCACAACCCATGAGGCCACGCCAGCATTCCACCCACATTCTTGACACAAATCCAGAGACAAAACCTGAGCAAGCACCTCAAACTCACCCTTTTTCATATCCCGAAGAGTTATCACGGTCTGTAGATTGGGCGTGCCATACCTATGTCCCCAATGCTAAGCGGAGTTTGTGTTTTCAGACTTTTGTCCCCACAGGCCTGGCCCACACACCCTCAAGGCTCGGCCACTAGAGCCAAACTCAGAACTGTACCTACCCTCTCCAGGGGATTTCTGCCCATTCCATTGTCCACAACCCTATAGATTAGGAGAAACCCCAAAGTCCTGAGGCCTTCCCAATATTATAGGCTGCCCAGGACAAACAGGGGCGATCTGACACAAGCTGAGCAACTACCTCCCCTCAGATCCGTAGACACGTATCCCCAGGAAAGAGATTGAACCGGACAGGCACCTAGGCCCTAATCATATCCATTGCTTTGTTTCAGGCATCTCTCCTCAGAGGCCTGGTTTCCAATACCAGCATATGAGAGATTCCTTAGGCACTCATCAAAACAATTCTCTTCTCCACATAGGAAACGTACTCTTTAGAGCTCCATCAAAACCTCCGGTTATGAACATCCCTCAAGGCCCCGGATCAAGCACCCCATTCCAAGGTCTCCATGGACACAAATGCACATTATGACCCATCCTCAACTCACCCATTTCAACACACCCGCCTCGGTTGCTCCCCTAGATCCATCAGATCGAACTTGCCTTGGCGCTATGAGACACCTGGCATGGGAGGCAGGCTGCCCAGGCATCCATCCTTTGAACCCTGCTCTGGATAACTTCCTTATGGGATGTCCTGGAGCCATCCAACAGGTCTCGACTGTCCCACAGAAGGAATCATTGCGGTTTGGAGCATCTCACAATTCCCATCTTGGGAAAACCTCCATGGCCTCATGACACCCTCCCCTTCATGAAGGGGCCGTCATGGACAGAAACTCTAACCTGAGCCAACGTCTGATCCTAGCTCTGTCTTCAGGTACAAGGGATCTCGAATCATCTCTGCAGAGGGTGCCTGCCGTCCCCTCACCCTGAAATCTAAGTCTGGCTTGAGTTCTCAGAATTTTTTCCTCACACTCCTGGCCCACAAGGCTTCCAGTTTGGGAATTCTGGATCCACTATGTGGCACTGTGTCTTCCCTCCTGAAGAAAAACGTTGCCCTCTGGGGCTACCCAGTAACCACAAATGAGTGCCAACCTGCACGAAACTCGACTGCACCCCAATGATACAGTCTAGCCTGGGAACTAATTCCCTGTCTGCCACAGCCTGAGCCTGCACCTCCCAACCCACACTCAACAGCTGACCGAACACTGAGCACATCAGACACACCATGGCCTTAGGTCTTCATCTCTTCCCAACCTCAGTTTTCAGGCTTCAGAACCTAGACCTTAAATCCAATCAGAGTCCAGGAGTGAAAGTGTTGCAGAAATTAGAACTCCTTCTTCCCCATGGCCAGAAAACTTGTGGTTGCCATTTTGTGCAACATTCAGTGTAGGAGAAACCAGCATGGTACATTAGGCCACGCCCTGACTTGAGGGGCTCCTTGGGCACAAAAACATATTGTGAAACTCAGTGTGAGCCCTATCCTCAAGGAAGGCCTCTCAGTGTCTGGACCAAGAGCCCACATATGGGGCTTGCCATGTTCTTAGGTCCCAATGTTAACCAGAGGACTGGTTGTCCAGTCGCCCCTCCCCAGGACTCTGCTCTGGAATCCCTCTTTTTGTGGTCCACCTGAGGTAAAAAAAACAGAAAGGCCTCCTCCCTTCCCACAGAATGACCCCAAATTCTTGGGATCAGGTCAAATCCCCAGAAAGGGAGCCTCATCGATGGCCCATGAGGACACCCCGACATTCCATGGCAATCGGTGACACATATCCAGAAAAAAAAAAAAGCATGAGCAAGCACCTCACATTTGCCCTTTGTTCATATCCCGAAGAGTTCTCCTCACGGTCTATAGATCGGGCCGGCCATACCTACATCCCCAAACCTAAGTGGAGTTTGTGTTTTCAGACCTTTGTCCAAATAGCCCTGGACCACACACGCTCCACACTTGGGTCCCTGGAGCCACACCTCAGGACTGTGCTTCCCTTTCAAGGGAATTCTTCCCATTCCATTGGCCACAGCCTTGCAAATTAGGAAAAACCTCCAAAGTCACCGAGGCCATCCCAATAGTGTAGGCCGCCCAGGACAAACAGAGGTGATGTCAAACCAGCTGAGCAACTACCTCCACTCAGACAACAGATGTCCCCAGAGAAGAATATTGAACCGGACAGGCCCCTAGGCCCTAATCAGATCCATTGCTTTGGTTTCCAGGCATCTCTCCTCAGAGGCCTGGTTTCCAATACCAGCATATGGTGGTTTCCTGAGGCACCAATAAGAACAAATCTCGTCTCCCCATGGAAAACTTGCTCATTGGAGCTTTGTCAAAACCTCTGGTTAGGAGAATCCTTCAGGGCCCTGGTGCCACTGCCCCATAGCAAGGTCTCCATGGACTCAAACCAACATTAAGACCATCCTCAGGAAAGTCCATTTCAACTCAGCCCCCTCTGTTGCTACCCCAAGCCAGCAGATCAAATGTTTCTTGTTGATAGGAGACAATTGGAATGTGAGGCTGGCTGCCCAGGCATCCATACTTAGAACCCTGTTCTGGAAAAATACCTTATGAGACGTCCTGGAGCCATCCAACAAATCTTAATTGTCCCACAGAAGGAATCCTTGTGTTTTGGAGCATCTCACAACTCCAAAAGTGGGTAAACCCCCATGGCCTCATAATGCCCCCCCCTTCATGAAGGGGCCAACATGAACAGAAACTCTCAAGGTCTGATCCTCGACCTGACTTCAGACGCATGGGATCTCAATTCAGCTCTGCAGAGTGTGCCTGCCATGTCCTTGCCCCGAAACCTAAGCCTAGCTTGTGTTCTCAGACTTCCGTCCTCACTCTCCTGGCCCATAAGATGTCCAGTTTGGGAATTCCAAAGCCACAAAGCAGCACTCTGCCTGCCCTCCAGAAGAAAATCTTTGCCCTATGCTGCTAATAAGAAACCCGAAATGATTATCTAATGCATGCCACTCGACTGTAAAGCAATTATACAGCCTACCCTGTATACTAATGCCCTGTCTGGCACAGCCTGAGACCAGACATCCCAAACGACACCCAGACAGCTGGCCCCAACCTGGACACATAGGACCCGCTATGGCTGTAGGTCGTCATCTCTTCCCAACCTCGGTTTTCAGGCTTCAGAACGTAGACCTTATCTCCAATCACTGCCCAGGGGTAGACGTGATGCAGAAATTAGAATTCTTTCTTCCCCATGGCCAGATACCTTTTGTTGGCATGTTGTCAACGTTCAATGTGGGAAAACCTGCATTGTCCGAAAGGCCACGCCAGTGCTTGAGGGCCGCCTAGGGCACAGACACGCATTGTGACCTGCAGCGTGAGTCCCGTATTAAAGTAACGCTTCTCAGTGGCTTGACCAAGATCCCGCATATGGGGCTTGTCATATCCATAGGCCCCCAGGCTTAACCAGAGGGTGAGTATTCCAGTTGTCAGTACCCACTGCTATGCTCTGGAATCCCTCTACTGGGGGGGCACATGAAGCAGAAAACAGGACTCTTCCCTTCCCACAGAATGACCCCAAACTCTTGGGGGCTGGACAAACTACTAGAGAGGGAGACTTCTACGACCCATGAGGCAACTCCTACATTAAACGGCCATTGTGGACAAAACATCCAGAGACAAAAGCCTGAGCGACTGCCTCCCTCTCACCCTTCTTTCATATCCAGAGGAGCTCCCCTCACGGACTGTAGATCAGGCCTGCCATAACCTCGGCCCCAAACCTGAGCTGAGTTTGGGTTTTTGGATGTCTGTCTGCACAGCCGTGGCCCACACAGCCTCCAGGCTGGGGTTTCTGGAGCCACACCACAGAACTGTGCCTGCTCTCTCCTTAGAAACTGCCCGTTCCATTGGCCACAACTCTACAAAATAGTAGAAACCTCAAGGTCCCCAAGGACATCCCACTACCGCAAGCCACACTGGACAAACAGGGGCATTATGACACAAGCTGAGCAACTACTCCCTCCATGCAGACACACAGACAGATATCCGCAGAGACAGAAGATTGAACCAGATAGGCCCCTAGGCCCTATTATGAACTCTTGCTTTGGTGTTCAGGTATCACTCCTCAGAGGCCTGGGTTGAAGACCAGCATATGGGGCTTTCCTGAGGCACCAGACAGAACACCTCTCATCTCCACATGGGAAGCTTCCTTGTTGGAGTTGTGTCAAACCCTTTGGGTTGGAGAATCCTGCAGAGTCCCTTAGCTACTGCCACATTCCAAGGTCTCCATGGCCACCAACCCACAATATGACTCATCCTCAGGAGAGTCCATTTAAACTCAGGCTTCTGGGTAGCTCACACAAGAGCCCACAGATTGAGCGTGCCTTGTCTCGACCAGGCAATGGGAAGGTGAGTTGGCGTTTCTCGGCATCCATGCTTAGGCCCCTGCTCTGGAGTCTTTCTATATGGGGCATCCTGGAACCATCCAATAGTACTCGACTGTCCTGAAGAAGGAAACTTTGACGTTTGGAGCAGCTCACAACACCCAGCGTAGGGAAACCCCCCTGGCCTCATGACGCCCCCACCCCCTTCAGGAAGGGGCCGTCATGGACACAAACTCCAGCTTGAGGCAACATCTGATACTCGCCCTGACCTCAGATGCAGGAGATCTCGATTCAGCCTCTGCACAGTGGGCCTGCCATGCTCTTGGCCCCAAACCTCGTGCTAGCTTGTGTTTTCAGACTTCCTTCCTCACACTCCTGGCAAACATGCCCTCAAGACTTGGAATTCTGGAACCACAATGCAGCCCTATGCTGACCCTCCAGAAGAAAAACATTGTTCTATGGGGATCTCCATAAACCCCAAATGAGGATCAACCTGCTCGGTTCTCGACCTCACCCCAATTGGATTGTTTGGGTTGTCCATTCATCCCTCCCCAGAGCTCTGCTTTGGAATCCCTCTTTTGGTGGGACACCTGAGGTAACAAAACTAAAAGGACTCCTCCCATCCTTCAGATTGACCCAAAACAATTGGGATTGGACCAAATTCACAGAGAGGAAGTCTCGTCCATGGCCCATGAGGCCTCCCTGAGATTCCATAGTCATCATTGACAACAAATCCAGAGACAAAAGCCTGAGCAAGCGCCTCACACTCGTTCTTTCATCGTATCCCGAAGAGTTCTCCTCACGGTCTGTAGGTCGGGCCTGCCATACCTATGTCCCAAACCTAAGCCGAGTTTGTGTTTTCAGACTTCTGTCCCCACATTCCTGGCCCACAGACCCTTCTGGCTGGGGTCCATGGAGCCACACATCAGGACTGTGCCTGTCCTTACCACGGGAATTCTGCCCATTCCATTGTCCACAGTCGTACAAATTAGGAAAAACCTCCAGAGTCCCCAAGGACATCCCAATAATGTAGGCCGCCAGGACAAACAAGGGTCATCTGAAACCAGCTGAGCATCTACCTCTACTCAGCGTAGATGGATGTCCCCAGAGAAGAAGATTGAATCAGACAGGCCCCTCGGCCTGAATCAGATTCTTTGCTTTAGTTCACAGGTATCTCTCCTCAGAGGCCTGGTTTTCAATATTAGCACATGGGGATTTCATGAGGCACCAATCAGAACAAATCTCGTCTCCACATGGGAAAATTATCCTTTGAAGATGTCTCAAAACCTTCAGTTAGGAGAATCCATTTCCATGGACAGAAATGCACATTAGAACCCATCCACAGGAAATTCCATTTCAACTCAGCTCCCTTGGTTGCTCCCCCAGAGCGAGCAGACTGAACCTGTCTTATCACTAGGAGACAATTGGAATGCCAGGCAGGCTGCCCAACCATCCATCCTTAGAGCTCTGCTCTGGCGTCGTTCTGTTTGGGATATCCTGGAGCCATCCAACAGGTCTCAAATGTCCAGCAGAAGGAATCCTTGTAGCATCTCACAACTCCCAACCTGGGAAAATCTAGATGGCTTTGTGATGCCCCCCCCCCATTTATGGAGGGGAAATCATGGACAAGAACTACAACCTAAGCCAACGTCTGATCTTCGCCCTGAATTCGGATGCACGAGATCTCGATGCAGCTCTGCAGAGTGTGCTTTCCTTAACCCTCGCCCTGAAACCTATGCCTAGCTTGTGTTCTCAGACTTCTGTCCTCACAATCCTGGCCCCCGTTCTCAGACTTCTGTCCTCACAATCCTGGCCCCCAAGCCCTCACATTTGGGAATTCGGGACACAAAATGCAGCATTCTGCCTGCCTTCCAGAAGAAAAATTTTGCCCTATGGAGTGTCTCACAAAAACCAAATGAGGATAGACATACACGGCACTCGAATGTACCCAATTTAGATAGTCTAACCTGGCCACTAATACACTGTCTGATACAGAGTGAGACCGTACCTCCTGACCAACACGGAGACAGCTGACCGCACAATGAGAACATCAGACCCACCATGGCCTTAGCTCGTATCTCTTCCCAACCTAACTTTTCAGGCCTTAGAACTTAGACCTTAACTCCAAGTCCTGACAAGGTTTGAATGTGATGCAGAAATCAGAACTCCTCCTTACCCATGGCAAGAAACCTTGTGATTGGAATGTTCTCCAACGTTCGGTGTAGGAGAAACCAGCATTCACCCTGAGGCCCCGCCCATTCTTGAGTGCGACGAGGGCATAAACATGCATTGTGACCCTCAGCGTGAGTCCTGTCCTCTAGTAAGTCCTCTCAGTGGCTGGACCATTAGATGGCATAATAGGCTTAACATGTCCTTAGGCCCCAATTTTTAACAAGATTTCTGGTTGTCCAGTCGCCCCTCCCCAGGGCTCTACTCGGGAATCCCTCATTTGGTGGGACATCTGAGGTTAAAAAACAAAACAAAACAAAACAACAACAAAAAAACGGACTTCTTCCATCCCACAGAAGGACCCCAAACTCTTTGGACGGGGCCAAACCCCCAGAAAGACTCATCCATTTCCCATGAAGTCACCCAGAAATTTCACGACCAGGAGTGACACGATATCCAGATACAAAAACTTGAGCAAGAGCCTCACACTCGCCCTTTTTTCATATCCCGAAGAGTTCTCCTCATGGTCTGTAGATCAGTCCTGCCATACCTATGAAACGAAACATAAGCCGAGTTTGTGTTTTCAGACAACTGTCCAAACAGCCCTGACCTACACACCATACAGGCTCAGGCCCCTGGAGCCAAACCTGAGGACTGTGCTTGCGCTATCCAAGGGAATTGTGTGTGCCCATTCCAATGGCCACAACCCTAATACTAGGATAAACCTCCAAGTCCCTGAGGCCATCCCAATAGTGGTGGCTTCCAAGGACAAGCAGGGGCAATCTGAGCCCATCTGAGCACCTACCTGCACTCAGACCCGTAGACAGATGTCCCCAGAGGTAAAAAGGAATGAACAGGACCCTAGGCACTAATCAGATCCATTGCTTTGGTTTCCAGGCATCTCTCCTCAGAGGCCTGGATTTCAATACAAGAATATGGATGTTTCTTGACTCACACATCAGAACAAATCTCATCTACACATGGGAAACTTGCACGTTGGAGGTGTGTCAAAGCTTCTGTTTAGGAGAACCCTTCAGGGCCCCAGGCCACCGCTTCATTCCAAGGTCTCCATAGACACAAAAACACATTAGGACCTATCCACAGGAGAGTCCATTTCAACTCACCCTCCTCGGTTGCACCCCCAGATCCAGCAGATCTAACCTGTCTTGTTGCTAGGAGACAATTGGAATGCGAGGAGGGCTACCCAGCCATCTATCCTTAGAACCCTGCTCGGAATCATTGGCCTGGCGTCAACCAACAGGTCTCAATTGTCCTGCAGAAGAATCTTTGCAGTTTGGAGCTTCTCACAACTCCCATCGTGGGAAAACACCCATGGCCTCAAAATCCCACCCCGCCTTCATGAAAGGGCCATCAGGAACAGAAAGTCCAACCTGAGCGACCGTCTGATCCTCGCCCTGACTTCAGATGCACGAGATCTCAATTCAGGTCTGTAGATTGTGCCTGCCATATCCTCACCCAGTAACCTAGGCCTAGGTTGTATTCTCGGACTTCCTTCCTGAGACTACTGGCCCACAAGCCCTCCAGTTTGGCAATCCAGAACTACAATGCAGCACTCTGCCTGCCTTCCAGAAGAAAAGCATTGCCCTATGGGGCTACCCAAGACCCCAAATGAGAATCAACCTGCACGCCATTTGGCCGTACCCCAAATATATAGGCTGACCTGAACACTAATGCCCTTTCTGACACAGCCTGAGCATGGACCTCCTGGGGCCACCCAGACAGCTGGCCACACACTGAGCACATCGGCGCCACCATGGCCTTAGTTCGTCATCTCTTCCCAACCTCGGTTTTCAGGCTTCAGAACCTAGACCTTATCTCCAATCACTGCCCAGGGTTGAAAATGATGCAGAAATCAGAACTCCTTCCCCATGGCAAGAAACCTTGTGGTTGGCATGTTGTCCAACGTTCAGGGTAGTTGAAACCAGTGTGGCCCATGAGGCCCCATCCATGCTTGCGGGCCACATTGGTCACAAACACACATTGTGACCCTCAGCCTGAGCCCAGTCCTCATGTAAGGCCTCTAAGTGGCCGGATGAAGAGACAGCATATTGGGCTTGCCATGCCCCTAGGCCCCAATTTTTAACCATAGTCCGGGTTGTCCCTTCACTCTTCCCCAGGGCTCTGCTTTGGAATTCTTCTTTTGGTGGGACAACTGAGGTAACAAACCTGAAAGGAGTCCTCCCATCCCACAGATTGACGAAAAAGAATTGGGTTCGCACCAGATCCACAGAGAGGAAGATTCGTCCATGGCCCATGAGGCCTCCCCGACATTCCATGGCCATCGCTGATACAAAATCTAGAGACAAAAGCCTGAGCAAGCGCCTCTGACTCGATCTTTCTTCATATCCTGCAGAGTTTTTCTCATGGTTTGTAGATCGGGCCTGCCATACCTACGTCCCCAAATCTAAGCAGAGTTTGTGTTTTCAGAATTATGTCCTCAAAGTCCTGGGCCACACACGCTCAAGCCTGGGGCCCCTGGATCCACACAATAAGACTGTGCCTACCCAATCCATGGGAATTCTGCCCATTCCATTGTCAAAACCGTACAAATTAGGAGAACACTCCAAAGTCCCTGAGGCCATCCCAAAAGTGTAGGTCGCCCGGGACAAACAAGGGCGGTCTGACATCAGCTGAGCATCTACCTCCACTAATAATATACATGGATCTCCCCAGAGAAGAAGATTGAACCAGACAGGACCCAAGGCCATAATCGGATCCATTGCTTAGGTTTACAGGCATGTCTCCTCAAAAGCCTGGATTCCAATACGAGCATAGGGGTTTTCGTGAGGCACCCATCAGAACAAATCTCGTCTCCACAAGGAAACTTGTGCATGGGAGCTATGTCAAAAGCTTAGGAGAATACTTCAGGGTCCCGGTGCCACCGCCCCCATTCAAAGGCCCTCATGGACACAAACACACATTAGGACCCATCCTCAGGAAAGTCCATTTCAACTCAGCCATCCTGTTTGCTCCCGCAGAGCCATCAGATCTAAACTGCCTTGTTGCTAGGAGACAATTGGAATGCGAGGCTGGCTTCCCAGGCATCCATCTTCGAACGCTGCTCTGGAGTCATTCCATATGGGATGTCCTGGAGCTGTCCAACAGGTCTCAATTTTCCTGCAGAAGGAATCCTTGAAGGGGGCATCCCACAACTCCCAACGTGGGAAAACCTCCATGGCCTCGAGATTCCGCTCCCTCTATGAAGGGGCCGTCATGCACAGAATTCCAACCTGAGCCAACGTCTGATCCTCGCCCTAACTTCAGATGCATGAGGTATTGGTTCAGTTCTGCAGGGGTACCTGCCGTGCCCTCGCCCTGAAGCCCAAGTCTAGCTTGTGTTCTCAGACTTCCGTCCTCACACTCCTGGCCCCGAAGCCCTCAAGTTTGGCAATTCCGGACCCGCAATACAGCACTCTGTCGGTCCTCTAGAAAATAATATTGCCTCATGAGCTGCCCAGGCACATTAAATGAGGATACACCTACACGGTACTCGACTGTACCCAAATTATAGTCTAACCTGGGCACTAATGCACTGTCTGACAAAACCTGAGCCCGGACCTCCTGACCAACACCCAGACAGCTGACTGCACAAAGAGCACATCAGAATCGCCCTGACCTTAGGTCATCATCTCTTCCCTACCTCAGTTTTCAGGCTTCAGAACCTAGACCTTATCTCCAATCCCTGCCCAGGGGTGAGTGTGATGCAGAAATCAGAACTCCTCCTTACCCATGGCAAGAAACCTTGTGGTTGCCATGTTGTCCAACGTTCAGTGTAGGAGAAACCAGCAGTCACCCTGAGGCCCGCCCATTCTTGAGTGCGACGAGGGCATAAACACGCATTGTGACCTTCATAGTGAGTCCTGTCCTCTAATAAATCCTGTCAGTGGCTGGACCATTAGATGTCATAATGGGCTTGACATGTCCCTAGGCCCCAATTTTTAACCAGATTTCTGGTTGTCCAGTTGCCCCTCCCCAGGCTCTACTCTGGAATCCCTCATTTGGTGGGACATCTGAGGTTAAAAAATAAAACAAACCAAAACACCACCAACAAAAAAACGGACTCTTCCATCCCACAGAATGACCCCAAACTCTGTGGTCAGGGCCAAAACCCAGACAGTAAGACTCGTCCATTTCCCATGAAGTCACCCGGAAATTTCACGACCATGAGTGACACGATATCCAGAGACAAAAACTTGAGCAAGAGCCTCACACTCGCCCTTTTTTCATATCCCGAAGGGTTCTCCTCATGGTCTGTAGATCAGTCCTGCCTTACCTATGACCCGAAACATAAGCCGAGTTTGTGTTTTCAGACAACTGTCCAAACAGCCTGGCCTACACACCCTACAGGCTCAGGCCCCTGAAGCCAAACCTGAGGACTGTACTTGTCCTCTCCAAGGGAATTGTGTGTGCCCATTCCAATGGCCACAACCGTACTAATAGGATCAACCTCCAAAGTCCCTGAGGCCATCCCAATAGTGGTGGCTTCCCAGGACAAACAGGGGTAATCTGAGCCCATTTGAGCACCTACCTGCACTCAGACCCATAGACAGATGTCCCCAGAGGTAAAAAGGAACGGACAGGCCCCTAGGCTAATCGGATCCATTGCTTTGGTTTCCGGGCATCTCTCCCCAGAGGCCTGGATTTCAATACCAGCATATGGCTGTTTCTTGACTCACCCTTCAGAACAAATCTCATCTACACATGGGAAACTTGCACGTTGGAGCTGAGTCAAAGCCTATGTTTAGGAGAACCCTTCGGAACCCCAGTGCCAGGCTTTATTGCAAGGTCTGGATAGACACAAAATCACATTGGGACCCATCCACAGGAGAGTCCATTTGAACTCACCCTCCTCAGTTGCTCCCCCAGATCCAGCAGATCTAACCTGTCTTCTAGCTAGGAGAAAATTGGAAAGCGAGGTGGGCTACCCAGCCATCTGTCCTTAGAACCCTGCTCGGAATCATTGGCCTGGAGCCAAACAACAGGTCTCAATTGTCCTGCAGAAGAAGCTTTGCAGTTTGTAGCTTCTCACAACTCCCATCGTGGGAAAACCCCCATGGCATCGAGATCCCTCCCCCTTCATGAAGGGGCCATAGGGAAGAAAGTCCACCCTGAGGGAACGTCTGATCCTCACTCTGACTTCAGATGCACGAGATCTCGTTTAAGGTGTAGATTGTGCCTGCCATGTCCTCACCCATAAAACCTAAGCCTAGCTTGTGTTCTCAGACTTCCGTCCTCAGACTACTGGCCCACAAGCCCTCCAGTTTGGCAATCCAGAAGTACAAGGCAGCACTCTGCCTGCCCTCCAGAAGAAAAACATTGCCCTCTGGGGCTACCCAGAAACCCCAAATGAGGATCAACCTGCACGCCATTCGGCTGTACCCCAAATATATAGGCTGACCTGGCCACTAATGCCCTTTATGACATAGCCTGAGCCTGGACCTCCTGGCCCTACCCAGACAGCTGGCCACAGACTGAGCACATCGGACCCGCCATGGCCTTAGGTCGTCATCTCTTCCCAAACTCGATTTTCAGGCTTAAGATCCTAGACCTTATCTCCCATCATTGCCCAGGTTTGAAAATGATGCAGAAATCAGAACTCCTTCCCCATGGCAAGAAACCTTGTGGTTGGCATGTTGTCCAACGTTCAGTGTAGTTGATATCAGTGTGGCCCATGAGGCCCCGCCCATGCTTGTGGGGCACATTGGTCACAAACAAACATTGTGACCCTCAGCCTGAGCCCAGACCTCAAGTAAGGCCTCTCAGTGGCTGGTGAAGAGAGAGAATATTGGGCTTGCCATGCCCCTAGGCCCCAATTTTGAACCATATTTCGGGTTGTCCCTTCACTCTTCGCCAGGGCTCTGCTTTGGAATTACTCTTTTGATGGGACACCTGAGGTAACAAATCTGACAGGAGTCCTCCCATCCCACAGATTTACGAAAAACAATTGGGATCGGGCCAAATCCACAGAGAGGAAGATTCATCCATGGCCCATGAGGCCTCCCCGACATCCCACGGACATCGCTGATACAAAATCCAGAGACAAAAGCCTGAGCAAGCGTCTCAGACTCGCTCTTTATTCATATCCTGAAGAGTTCTTCTCATGGTTTGTAGATAGGGCCTGCCATACCTACGTCCCCAAACCTAAGGTGAGGTTGTGTTTTCACACTTCTGTCCTCAAAGTCCTGGGCCACACCCCCTCCAGGCTGGGGCCCCTGGACTCACACATTAGGACTGTGCCTACCCAATCCATTGGAATTCTGCACATTGCATTGTCCAAAATCGTAAAAATTAGGAGAACCCTCCAAAGTCCCTGAGGCCATCCCAATAGTTTAGGTCGCCCGGGACAAAAAAGGGCGGTCTGATCCCAGCTGAGCATTTACTTCCACTCATACCATAGATGGATGTCCCCAGAGAAGAAGATTGAACCAGACAGGACCTTAGGCCATTATCGGATCCATTGCTTAGGTTTACAGGCATGTCTCCTCAAATCCCTGGATTCCAATACCAGCATAGTGGTTTTCCTGAAGCACCCATCAGAACATATCTCATCTCCCAAAGGAAACTTGTGCATAGAATCTATGTCAATAGCTTAGGAGAATACTTCATGGTCCCTGTGCCACCGCCCCATTCCATTGCCCTTATGGACACAAACACACATTGGGACCCATCCTCAGGAAAGTCCATTTCAACTCAGCCACCCCGGATACTCACGCAGAGCCATCAGATCTAAACTGTCTTAATGCTAGTGGACAATTGGAATGAGGGGTGGTCTTCCCAGGAATCCATCCTGAACGGTGCTCTGGAGTCATTCCATATGGGATGTCCTGGAGCTGTCCAACAGGTCTCAATTGTCCCACAGAAGGGATCCTTGAAGGGGGCATCCCACAACTCCCAACGTGGGAAAACCTCCATGGCCTCGAGATTCCGCTCCCTTCATGAAGGGGCAGTCAGGCACAGAAACTCCAACCTGAGCCAACGTCTGATCCTCGCCCTGACATCAGATGCATGAGATATTGGTTCAGGTCTGCAGGGGGTACCTGAAGTGCCCTCGCCCTGTAACCCAAGTCTAGCTTGTGTTCTCAGTCTTCTGTCCTCACTCGCCTGGCCCCGAAGCCCTCAAGTTTGGCAATTCCGGACCCACAGTGCAGCACTCTGCCTGCCCTTTAGAAAAAAAAATATTGTATCATGAGCTGCCCAGGCACCTTAAATGAGGATAAACTTACACAGCACTCGACTGTACCAAAATTATATAGTATAACCTGGGCACTAATGCACTGTCTGACACAACTTGAGCCCGGACCTCCTGACAAACACCTAGACAGCTGACCGCACCCTGAGCACATCAGACCCGCCATGGCCTTAGGTCATCATCTCTTCCCGATCTCAGTTTTCAGGCTTCAGAATCTAGACCTTATCTCCAATCACTTGCCAGGGGTGAGTGTGATGCAGAAATCAGAACTCCTCCTTACCCATGGCAAGAAACCTTGTGGTTGCCATGTTGTCCAATGTTCAGTGTAGGAGAAACCAGCATTCACCCTGAGGCCCCACCCATTCATGAGTGCGACGAGGTCATAAACTCGCATTGTGACCCTCAGCGTGAGTCCTGTCCTCTAGTAAGTCCTGTCAGTGGCTGGACCATTAGATGTCATAATGGGCTTGACATGTCCCTATCCCCTAATATGTAACCAGATTTCTGGTTGTCCAGTCGCCCCTCCCCAGGGCTCTACTCTGGAATCCCTCATTTGGTGGGATACCTGAGGTTAAAAAACAAAACAAAAGAAAACAAAAACAAATTAACGGACTTCTTCCATCCCACAGAATGACCCCAAACTCTTTGGACGGGGCCAAACCCCCAGAGAGTAAGAGTCTTCCATTTCCCATGAAGTTACCCAGAAATTTCACGACCATGAGAGACATGATATCCAGAGACAAAAACTTGAGCAAGAGCCTCACACTCCCCCTTTTTTCATATCCCGAAGGATTCTCCTCATGGTCTGTAGATCAGTGTTGCCATTCCTATGACCTGAAACATAAGCGGAGTTTGTGTTTTCAGACAACTGTCCAAACAGCCCTGGCCTACACACCCTACATGCTCAGGCCCCTGGTGCCAAACCTGAGGACTGTACTTGCCCTCTCCATGGGAAATTTGTGTGCCCATTCCAATGGCCACAAACCTACTAATAGGATAAACCTCCAAAGTCCCTGAGGCCATCCCAATATTGGTGGCTATCCAGGAGAAACAGGGGCAATCTGAGCCGATCTGAGCACCTACCTGCACTTAGAGCCATAGACAGATGTCCCCAGAGGTAAAAAGGAACGAACAGACCCCTAGGCACTAATCAGATCCATTGCTTTGGTTTCCAGGCATCTCTCCTCAGAAGCCTGGATTTCAATACCAGCATATGGCTGTTTCTTCACTCACCCACCAGAACAAATCTCATCTACACATGGGAATCTTGCACGTTGGAGCTGTGTCAAAGCCTCTCTTTAGGAGAACCCTTCAGGGCCCCAGTGCCACCTCTTCTTTCCAAGGTTTCCATAGACACAAAAACACATTAGGACCCATCCACAGGAGAGTCCATTTCAACTCAGCCTCCTCGGTTGCACCCCCAGATCCAGCAGATCTAACCTGTCTTGTTGCTAGGAGACAATTGGAATGCGAGGTGGGCTACCCAGCCATCCATCCTTAGAACCCTGCTCAGAATCATTGGCCTGGCGCCAACCAACAGGTCTCAATTTTCCTGCAGAAGAATCTTTGCAGTTTGGAGCTTCTCACAACTCCCATCGTGGGAAAACCCCCAATGGCCTCGTGCTCAACCCCCCCTTTGTTAATAGGCCATCAGGGACAGAAAGTCCAACCTGAGGTATCGTCTGATCCTCGCCCTGTCTTCAGATGCACGAGATCTCAATTCAGGTCTGTAGACTGTGCCTGCCATGTCCTCACCCAGAAACCTAAGCCTAGCTTGTGTTCTCAGACTTCTGTCCTTAGGTTTCCATGGGCACAAGGCTCTCTCTGATACAGACTGTGCCACGATCTCCAGTCAGCCACCCAGAGATGTGCCCCATTTCCTGAAGGTGTGATTTCATGTGGCCTGAAACCAACATCTCTACTCAGCCTGGATATTCAGTCCTCTGTCCCAGACCATAGCTCAAATCCATGCCTATGGGGGAACCTGATACACAAGAGTACTCCTCCTTCCCAACTCTCTGTGTGGCAAACAGCTGCATGGCCCATGAGACCACGGTCACACATGGAAAACTCCCTGGATACAAACAGGCATTGTGATCCTCAGCGTGAGCTTGCTTTCAAACAAAACCCCACAGTAGCTGGATCAGGAACCACAGAGTGGGACTTCCTGGTCCCTAAGGCCAAATCCTCACCCTTGATCATGTTTTCCAGGCACCCAGACCCAGAACCTGTCTCTGGAATCCCTATTTGGGTGTCCTCTGAGACGGAAAACAACAGTCTTCCCTTCCCTCAGAGACACCAAACTCTTGGAGCTGAGCAGAATCCCCAGAGATGATGAATTTCTCATGGACTCATGAAGCCACCCCTACCTTTTGTGACCATCCCGGACACACACCCGACAGAAGGATTTGCACTATGACACCTTTATTTCAGTACACTATGAGCTGCTCTCAGGTCCTGAACATCAGAACTGTGATCACCTCGGCCCTCACTCTAACCCTAGTTGGCTTTTGCAGATATCTCTCCCCAAAGCGCTGGCCCACATGCCCCCCCAGGATGGGGCCTATGGTGCCACACCAGATGACTGTCCTTACACTCCCAAAGGAAACTCTGCCCTTCACGGTTGCCCAAACCCTGAAGATTAGGAGCAAAGTTAAATTCCCTGAGCCCACCTCAATTTCTAAGAAGGCTCTGGACCCAATTGCACATTCTGACACACAATGAGCCACTGCCTCCAGGCAGACATCCAAATCCAAGGGCCTGAGTCAGAAGTTTGAACCTGCCATGACTATAGGACTTCATTGATACCCCAGTTTAGATTTTTAGGCACCTGTTCCCAGAGGCCTGTTCTCCAATACTGACTTATATTCCAACATGTGTTACTTGAGCCACACAACAGAACTGCTTCTGTCCCCAAAAGGATACCTTGCTCTTGGTAGCTGTGTCCATGTCTCAGTGTCGGAGAATCCTGCATGGCCTCTGACCACCCCAACATTCTAACGTCTCCCTGGATACAAACCAGCATTGTGATCCAACAGCATGAAACTCCATGTCAACTCAGGCCACTTGGAACTTCACCCCAGAACCACCAGATCGTTCCTGCCATGTTCCTTGCCTGCAGTGGTCAATGGAGTTGTGATTTTCAGGCATCCATGCGGGAGAGCTCTGCACCCAAACTTTCCATATGGGGCACACTGGGGCAAGCAAACCAGACTCACCCTGTCCAGTAGAAGGAAACCTTGTTATTTGGAGCATCTCACAAGCCTCAGGGTGGGAAATCCTCCATGGCCTCGTGACATCACCCTCCATTTGGCGGTCATTGTAGACACAAACTCCAGTGTGAGCAAGCATCTGACATCTGCCCTTACTCAGGTCCTGGGTACCTCACATCAGCCGCTGCACACTGGAACTGTCTTTCGCTTGGCACTGAATTGAACCATAGATTATGTTTACAAGTCCATCTTCACCTTCCTCGTCCCCAAACCCTCTTGATAGAGATCTTTGGAGCCACAATGCTGCATTCTGCCTACCACAAAGAAAGAAGACGTGCCTGTAGAGTCTGCCTGAAACCCCACATGAGGATCCACCTGCCTGGGCCTTGACGACACCTTAATATCATAGGCCACTATGGGCACTCAGGCTCTGTCTGACACAGTTTGAGCCATGATCTCCAGACAGCCACGCAGACAGTGAGCCCCATATCCTCTAGGTGGGACATGTCATAGCCCAAAAACCATCATCTCTATCCAACACGAGTATTCAGGCATCTTTCCTAGACCGTAGCTCAAATCCCTGCCTATGGGGGAACCTGAAGCACAGGAGAACTCCTCATTCCTGAGGTCAGGAAACCTGGCTCTTGAGATGGGTGTCCAACCTTCAGAGTGGGGCTCATGAGACCACTGTCACTCATGGGTGCCACCCTGGACACAAACAGGCATTGTGCCCCTAAGCCTGAGCATGCCCTCAAATATGCCCTCTCAGTTGCACCACCAGGATACCGCATTGCAGGCCTGGTACTCCCCTAGTTCCAAATACTAACACTTGGCGGGATATTCCAGGCACCCAGGCCCAGAGCCCGTCTCTTGAATCCCTGTTTTGAGGCACCCCTAATATGGAAAACAGCCCTATTCCCTTCCGCGAAAAGGCCACCAAACTATTGGGAGCCGCTAGAATTTTTAGAGAGGAAAAGTTTCCCATGTATCCATGAGAACACATCTGCATTCTGAGGCCATCCGGGACACACAATCCAGATATAATAGCCTATACTACCGCATTCGTATCACCCTCTTTACCATTCCTGATGAGCTGCTCTCCAGGTCTACGCATTGGGCCTGCGATCGCCTTGACATTAACTCTAACCCAAGTTTTTCTTTGCAGACGTCTCTCCCAAACCGTAGCTCACATGCCCTCCAGGATCTTGTCTTTGGAGACACACCACA
This sequence comes from Mustela lutreola, assembly GCF_030435805.1. Lineage (NCBI taxonomy): Eukaryota > Metazoa > Chordata > Mammalia > Carnivora > Mustelidae > Mustela > Mustela lutreola. Next base: position 172,275,578 of record NC_081294.1, read on the forward strand.
GGACTGTGCCTGTCATTCCCAAGGAAACTTCGCCCATCATAGTTGCCCCAAACCTCTAGATTAGGAGAAACTTGCAAGGTCCCTGAGCCCACCCTAATATTGGAGGACACTCTGCATGCAAATGCACACTCCTAAACACCCTGATTCCCTACGTCCAGTCAGACACCCAAGTCAATGGTCCTGAGTCAGAATATTGAACCAGACATTGAACCAGGACCTCATTGGAACCCCCCATTAGTTTTTAAGGCATCTGTCCTCAGAGGCCTATTCTGGAATAAAAACTTATGATACAACATGTGGTCCCTGAGCCACACAACAGAACAACTCTTGTCCCCAGAAGGAAACCGTGCTTTTGGACATGTGTCAAACTCTCAGGGTAGGAGAATCCTGCAAGGCCCCTTTGCCAACAGTGCATTGTAAGATCTCCCTGGTAACAAACCAGCATTGTGACCCATGTGCAAGATATTCCATGTCAACTCAAGGCCTTGTTACTTCGCCCCAGAGTCATCAGAATGAAACTGCCATATTCCTCAGCTGCAATGGTCAATGGAGGTGTGCTTTCCAGGCATCCATGCCGAAGAGCTCTGCTACCCAAACATGGGGTACTGTGGAACAAACAAACCAGACTCCACCTGTCCAGTAGAAGGAAACCTTGCTGTTTGGAGCATCTCACAAGTCTCAGAGTGGGAAATCCTCCATGGGCTCTTGATGCCACCCCTCCATTTATTGGTCATTGGTCATTGTAGACACAAACTCTAGTGTGAGCAAACATCTGACATCTGTCCTTACTCAGGTGCTGGATATATCAAAAAAGACGCTTCACACTGGAACTGCATTCCGCTTGGCACTGAATTGTACAGTAGCTTGTGTGTACAATTCCATCCTCACCCTACTGCTCCCCAAGGCCTCTTGATATTGAATTCTGGAGCTGCAATGCAGCATTCTGCCTCCCTCATAGGAAGAAGTGCCTGGTGAGTCTGCCCAGAATCCCCACATTATGATCAGTCTGCTTGGCCCTGGAGGGAACCCTGATTTATAGACTTCCCTGGCCACTAGTGTTGTGTCTTACAGAGCCTGTGTCCCGACCTAGAGTCAGTCACAGGGAGTGCAGGTCCCATATCTAGCATGTGGGACTGGCCATGGCCCAAGTCTGTCATCTCAAACCATACTTGGTATTCTCGCACCTTTCCCCAGATTTTGCTGAAATCCTTCCAATGGGGGAACCTGAAACACTATAGAATTCTACTCCTTTTCCATGGAAGGACACCTGGGTGTTGAAATGGGTATCCAGCTCTCAAAGTGGGAGCAAGGTACATGGCCAATGTGACCACGCCAACTCCTGATGGCTCCCCAGGGCACAAACAGGCATTGTGACCCTCACCCAAGTATGCTTTCAAACAAACTCTCTCAGTTCCACCACAAGGTTCCTGCATTGCAGGCCTGGTACTCCCCTAACCCCAAATTCTAACCCTTGGTGGGATTTTCCAGGCGCCCAAACGTAGAACCCATATCTAAAATCCCTGTTTTGGGGCACCTCTAAGATGGAAAACAGCACTCTTATTTTCCCCGAAAAAGCCACCAAGCTAAGGGGAGCCGCCAGGATCCTTAGAGACAAAAAGTGTCCCATGGATGCATGAGACCTCACCTACATTCTGAGGTCATTCTGGACACACAATCCAGATAGAAAAGTCTGTGCTACTGTCTTCTAGTCATCCTAATTACAGTTCCTGATGAGCTGACCCCCAGGTCTATGCATTTGGCCTGTGATCACCTCGTGACTAATACGAACCTGAATTTGTGTTTGCAGACTTCTTTCCCAAAACCATGGCTCACATGCCCTCCTGGATGGGGTCACTCGAGGTGCACCAAAGGACTGTGGCTGAATTCCCCAAGGAAACTGTGCCTATCACAGTTGCCCAAACCTTCCAGATTAAGAGAAACCTGCAAGGCCCCTGAGCCCACTCCAATTTTGGCGGCTGTCTAGATGCAAATGCACAGTATGAAACACCCTGATTAGCTAAATTCAGATGGACAGCCACGTCAATGGTCCTGAGTCAGAAGATTGAACCTCACATGCCATTGGACCTCATTGGAACACCTGATTAGGTTTTCAGGCATCTGTCCTCAGGGTTCTGTTCTGGAATACCATCTTATGATACAACCTGTCCCTGAGCCCAGAAAACGCCCGGCAAACTCTCTTCGGGCGCCACGCGTCTGAAGGGCAGTCCCACCGTGCATGGCCGGCATTGTGAGCGCTCTAGCATGCACCTCACCAGGAAGCCCTCCGTGAGGCAGGCTGTAGTGAGGTCGATGCCTCCTGCTAATCCTCGGCCTGCGGGGGTTCCCTCCCTGGTGCTGTCCCATGAGGCCGGGCCCACCACGAAGACTGGGCTCGAAATTTCGCCTGCTTCACAGCCTTCTGCTTCTGGGGTCCTGTCCCTTGGTACCTCCATCTGGGGAACCCTGGGTCCCGCAGCCACGCCTCCCTCTCCCATCCCAGCGCCAACGGTGCCTTTGGGTGCTTCGGACAAGACTCAGAGTGAGAGAAACCTGCATGCCCCAACTGAGGTCAGACCCATCTTTGGGCGCCCCATCCACCCCAAAGACGGAGGCGGAAGCCCGGCCGCCACCTGTCCTTCAACTCTGCTCTGAGAACGCTCCTATGCACTGGGGCCAATTCTCACGAGCGTTCTGCCCAAACCAGGATCAGTTTGGGCAGAACGCTCGTGAGAATTGGTCGGCGTTGGGCAGCCCTGTGGACCGCCCTGCTCTCCGTGGCCCAGGGCCCTTTCTCGCCCGCGGCATGGGGCGGCTGCCTGGAAAACGCACAGAAAGGACATGGCCCACGTGGGGCCTCTGGCCCAGGGGAGCGTTCCCAGAGTAGAGGTGAAGGACAGGTGGCGGCCAGGCGTCCGCCTCTGTCTTTTGGGCAGATGGGGCGCCTAAGGATGTGGCTGACCTCATTGTGGGCACGCAGGTTTTCTCGCTCCCAGGGTTGTCCGAAATGCCAAAAGGCACAATTGGTGCTGGCGTGGTAGGGAGATGCGTGGCCGCAGGACTCAGGGTTCCCGATATGGAGGCCATGAGGGACAGGACCCCGGAAACAGAAGGCTGGGGAAGCAGGCGATAATTTGAGCCCGGGCTTCGTGACGGGCCCGGCCCCATGGTACAGCGCCAGGGATGCGACTCCCCACAGGCCCAGGATTAGCAGGAGGCGTTGGCCTCGCCGTAGCCTGCCTCGAAGAAGGCTTCCTGGCGGGATTCCTACTGGATTGCTCGCAATGCCGCGCCAAGCCCCGGGGGAGGGGGGCGGACGGCCGTGCAGATGTGCGGCACCCAAGGCATGTTTGCTGGGCGTTTTCCAACCAATTCTCACGAGAGTTCTGCCCAACCCGGGATCGTTTTGGGCAGAGCGTTCGTGAGAATTGGCCGGTGTTTGGCAGCCCTGCCGACCGCCCTGCTCTCCGTGGACCAGGGCTCTTTCTTGCCCGGAAAACACACGGAAATGACGCGGCACACCCGGAGTCCCCGGTGCAGGGGTGTGTTCCCGGAGCAGAGTTGAAGGACAGGAGGCGGCCGGGCGAACGTCGTCTTCATCTTTAGGGCGGATGGGGCCCCCAAGAATGGGGCTGACCTCAGTTGGAGCATGCAAATTTCTCTCTCTCCGAGGACTGTCCGAAGCGCCCAAAAGCACCTTTGGTGACGGTGTGGAAGGGGGAGGCGTGGCCGTGGACTCAGGGATCCCCAGATGGAGGCACCGAGGGACAGGTCCCTGGAAGCAGAAGGCTGGGATGCAGGCAAAATTTCGAGCCTGGGATTCATGGCAGTCCTGGCCCCATGGGACAGCACCTGGTAAGGGACCCCGCAGGTCGAGGATTAGCAGTGAGGTCAGCCTCACTGCAGCCTCCTCGGGGAGGGCTTCCTGGCGATGTGCATGCTCAAGTGCTTGCGATGCCGGCCATTCCAGGTGGGGCGGCCCTGCAGACGTGCAGCACCCGAAGCGAGTTCGCCAGGCGTTTTCCAGCCAATTCTCACGAGGGTTCTGCCCAAACTGGGATCGGGAGAATTGGCCGGCCATGGGCAGCCTTGCCCAGCACCCTGCTCTCCATTACACAGGCCCCTTTCTCAACCAGAGCAAGGGTCGGCTTTCCGTAAAACGCGCGGAAACGAAACGAGTTTCCTCCGGGCCTACACGGAGGCCCTGGCCAGGGAAGCATTCCCGGTGCAGAGTTGAAGGACGGGTGGTGGCTGGGCATACTGGGATCGGTTTGGGCAGAAAGCTCATGAGAATTGGCCGGCGTTGGGCAGCCCTGCACACCGCCCTGCTCTCCGTGGCCCAGGGCCCTTTCTTGCCCGGGGCATGGGGCGGCTGCCTGGAAAAGGGGCAGGAATCGACGTAGCCCACGCGGGGCCCCCGGCACAGGGGAGTGTTCCCGGAGGAGAGTCGAAGGACGGGTGGTGGCAGGACGTGCGCCTCGGTCTTTTCGGGCTGAAAGGACGCCCAAGGATTGGCTGTCCTCAGTTGGGTCATGCAGGTTTCTCTCACTCCAAGGCTTGTCCGAAAGGCGAAGTGCACCGTTGGTACCGGGGTTGGAGGGGGAGGCATGGCCACGGGACTCAGGTTTCCCCAGATGGAGGCACGGAGGGACAGGACCCTGGAAGCGGAGGGCTTGAAAGCAGGCGAAATTTCGAGCCTGAGTCTCGGGGCAGCCCTGGACCCATGGGACAGTGCCAAGGAGGGGACCCCCACATGCCGAAGAGCAGGAGGCGTCGGACTCCCGGCAGCCTGCCTCGCGGAGGGCTTCCTGGCGAGGTTCGCTTCGTGCTCGAGTGCTTGTGATGCCACCCTGCCCGGGGGGGCGGCCCTGCAGAGGAGCGGCGCCCAAAGCGAGTTCGCCGGGTGTTTTCTGCAGGCTGAGGAGCTGGAGGCATCGGCCTCGCCGCAGCCTGTCCCACGTAGGGCTTCCTGGTGGTGTTCAGGGGGCAATTGCTCGAAAAGCTGGGCCAGGCCCAGTGGGGCGGCCGTGCAGACGTGTGACACCCGAAGCAGGTTAGCTGGACGTTTTATAGCCAATTCTCATGAGCGTTCTGCCCAAACCAGAATCGGTTTGGGAAGAATGCTCTTGAGAATTGGCCGGTGTTGGGAAGCCCTGGGGACAGCCCTGTTCTCCGTGACCCAGGGCCCTTTCTCGCCCGGGCATGGGACAGCAGCCCGGAAAAGGTGCAGAAACAATGCGGCCCACACGGGGCTCCAGTGCAGGGGACCGGTCCCGGAGCAGAGTTGAAGAACGGGTGCCCACAGGGCGTGCGCCTCCATCTTTTCAGTCGGATGGGGCGCCCAAGGATGGGGCTCTCCTCAGTTGGGGCATGGAGGTTTCTCTCGCTCTAAGGCTTGTCCAAAGCACCAAAATGCACCGTTGGCGCCGGGGTGGAAAGGGGAGCAGTAGCCCGGGGAATCAGGTTTCCCCAGATGGAGGTACGGAGGGACAGCGGAAGCAGAAGCCTGGGAAGCAGGTGAAATTTCGAGCCTGAGTCTCAGGGCATCCCTGGCCCCATGGGACAGTTCCAAGGAGGGGACCCTCAGAGGCCGAGGAACAGGAGACATCAGCCTCGCCACAGCCTGCCCCGCGTAGGGCTTCCTGGCAGTGTTCGGGCGCAATTGCTCGAAAAGCCGGGCCAGGCACCCGAAGCGAGTTTGCTGGACGTTTTCTGGCCAGTACTCACGAGCGTTCTGCCCAAACTGGGATCAGAATTGGTCGGCATTGGGCAGCCCTGCGGACCACCCTGCTCTCCGGGGCCAAGGGCCCTTTCTTGCCGGGGCATGGGGCAGCCGCCCAGAAAAGGCACGGAAAGGACATGGTCCATGAGGGGTCCCCGGGGCATGGGAGAGTTTCCAGAGCAGAGTTGAAGGACCGGTGGCGGCAGGGCGTGCGCCTCCGTCTTTCAGGAGGATGGGGCGCCCAAGATTGGGTATGACCTCAGTTGGGGCAGTTGGGTAGGACACCGGAAGTGGAAGGCTCGGGAAGCAGGCGAGGGTTGGAGTCCGGGCTTCGTGCCACGCCCAGCCCCATGGGACAACACCAGGGATGGAACCACCGCAGGCTGAGGATCAGCAGGCGTCGGCCTCACCACATCCTGCCTCACTTAGGGCTTCCTGGCGGGTTTCCGGCGCGAGTGCTCGCGATGCCAGGCCAGGCCCGGTGGGGGAAGGCTGCAGACATGCTACACCTGAAGCGAGTTCACTGGGTGTTGTCCGACCAATTCTCCTGAGCATTCTGCCCAAACCGGGATTGGTCTGGGCAGAACACTCATGAGAATTGGCCGGCATTGGGCGGCCCTGCGGACCGCCCTGCTCTCCGTGGCCCAGGGCCCTTTCTTGCCCCTTGCATGGGGCGGCCGCCAGGAAAAACCGTGGAAATGACGTGGCCCACCCGAGGGCCCTGAAGCAGGGGAGCGTTCCCAGAGAAAATTTGAAGGACAGGTGGTGGCCTGGCGTTCGCCTCCGTCTTTTTGGGCTGATGGGGCGCCCAAGGATGGGGCTGACCTCATTGTGGGCAGGCAGGTTATCTCGCTCCGAGGGTTGTCCAAAGTGCTGAAAGGCGCCGTTGGCGCCGGTGTGGTAGGGAGATGCGTGGCTGCAGGACACAGGGTTCCCGATATGGAGGCCACGAGGGACAGGACCCTGGAAGCAAAAGGCTGGGGATGCAGGGGATGGTTCGAGCACGGGCTTGGTGGTGGGCCCGGCCCCTGGGAAAGCGCCAGGAAGGGGACCCCTGCAGGCCACGAGGCAGGAGTAGTCGGCCTCAACACAGTCTGCCTCGCAGAGGGCTTCCTGACCGTGTTCGGGCGCGAGTTCTCGCGATGCTGGGCCAGGCTTGGGGAGGGTGGGGCTTCAGAAGTGCGGCGCCCGAAGCGAATTCGCTGGGCATTTTCCGGCCTATTCTCAGGAGCATTCTGCCCAAACCGGGATCAGTTGGGCAGAATGCTCCTGAGAATTGGCCGGCGTTGGGCAGCCTTGGGGTTCACCATGCTCTCCGTGGCCCTGGGCCCTTACTTGCTTGGGAATTGTCACGGACACCTGGAAAATGTGACAAATGACGCGACCCACCTGGGGGCACAAGTGCAGAGGAGCATTCGTGGAGCAGAGTTGAGATACGGGTTCCCCTTTCTCCACATCCTCTCCAACATATGTTGATTCCTATCTTGCTGATTTGGACTGTTCTAACTGGTGTCAGGTGCTATCTCAATGTGTTTTAATTTGAGTCTCCATGAGGGCTAGTGATGATGAACATGTTTTCATGTGACTGATAGCCATTTGTATGTCTTCATTGGAGAAATATCTGTTCCTATATTCTGCCCATGTTTTTATATGATTGTCTGCTTTGTGTGTGTTGAGTTTGAGGAGTTCTTTATAGATCCTGGATATCAACATGTTGTCTGTACTATCAATAGCAAATATCTTCTCCCATTCCCTGGGTTGCCTCTGTGTTTTGTTGACTGTTTCCTTTGCTGTGCAGAAGCTTTTGAATTGATGAAGTCCCAAAAATTCACCTTTGCTTTTCTTCGCTTTGTTTTTGGAGACATATCTTGAAAGAAGTTGTTGTGGCCAGTGTTGAAGAGGTTACTGCCTATGTTCCCCTCTATGATTCTCATGGATTCCTACCTCAAGTTTCAGTCTTTTATCCATTTCGAGTTCTCTGTGTTTGGTGTAAGAGAATGGTCAAGTTTCATTCATCTACACATAGCTGTCCCAATTTTCCCAGCACCATTTATTGAAGAGAGTGCCTTTATTCCACTGTATATTTTTCCTACTTTGTTGAAGATTATTTGACTGTAGAGTTTATTGCCCATATCTGAGCTGTCTACTCAGTTCCACTGGTCTATGGTTCTGTTTTTATGTGAGTCCCATGCTGTATTGGTGATCAGAGCTTTGTATAACACTGGAAATCAGACAACGTGATGCTCCCAGTTTTGTTTTTTCTTTTCAGCATTTCCTTAGCAATACAGTGTCTCTCTGATTCTACACAAATTTTAGGCTTGTGTTGGCTCCAGCACTTTAAAACATACCGGTGGAATTTTTTTTTGGAATGGCATTAAAAGGATCAATTGCTCTAGGCAGTCCCTTAACATTAAATGTCTAGACATACTAGAAATGTTTATGCTTCTGATCCATAAGCATGAAATGGGCTTCTGTCATTTTTGTTTTCTTCAATTTCTTTCATGAGTGTTGTATAGTTCCTCACTTACAGATCCTTTACCTCTTTGGTTTTGTTTATTCCCAGGTATGTTATTGTTTGGGTGTTGTAGTTAATGGAATCAGTTCTCTAATTTCCCTTTCTGTATTTTCATTGCTAATGTAAGAAAGCCAATGAGTCCTGTACAATGATTTTGTATCCTGCCACATCATTGGATTGCTGAATGCGTTCTAGTAGTTTGGGGGTGGAGACTTTTGGGTATTCCATATAAAGTATATCAAATGTGAAGAGAGAGATTGACTTCATTGCTAATTTGGATACATTTTATTTCTTTTTATTGTCTGTTTGCTGATGTGAGGACTTGAAATAATATGTTGAACAAGAGTGGTGAGAGTGGGCATCCTTCTCATGTTCCTGATCTCAAAGGGAAGGCTGTCAGCTTTTACCCATTGAGGAGGATATTTACTGTGAATTTTTCATGTAAACATTTTAAGAGGTTGACAAATATTTCCTCTATCCCTATACTTCGAAGCGTTTTAATCAGGAACGGATGCTGCCAAATGCTTTTTCGTCATCAATTGAGAGGACCATGTGGTTCCCTCATCTCTCTTATTAATTTGTTCTATGACATTGATTTGCAAATGTTGAACCACCCTTGCAACCTAGGCATAGATCTCACCCGATCATGGCAAATAATCTTTTTAATGTACTGTTGGATTCTATTAGCTAGGATCTTGCTGAGAATAGTAGCATCCATATTCATCAATTATATTGGTTTGAAATTCTCCTTCTTGATGAGGAATTTGCCTGGTGTGTGGACCAGGGTAATGCTGGCCTCAAAAAAAAGTGTCTGGATGTATTCCTTCTGTTTCAAATTTTGGAAAGAGCTTCAGGAGAAGAGGTGTTACTTCTTTTTTTAAAGTTTGGTGCAATTCGCTAGGGCATCCTTCAGGACCTGGGGTCTTGCCTTTTGGTAGGCTTTTGATCACTTTTTAAACCCGTTACTGGATAATGGTCTATTCGGGTTGTACATTTCTTCCTTGTTCAATTCTGGGATTTAACAGTTTTCTAGGAATGCATCCATTTCACCTAGGTTGCTTAGCTTATTTGCATATACTTTTTTCCCAATTTCTTTTCAGTTTAACCATATTCATTGTTTTAGCACCACACCCAGTGCTCCATGCAATCCGTCCCCTCTCTATTACCCATGACGTATTTCCCCAACTTCCCGTCCCTGCTCTTTCAATGCCCTCTTAGGTTCTTTTTCAGAGTCCATAGTCTCTCATGGTTCCCCTCCCCTTCCAATTTCCCTCCACTCCCTTCTCCTCTCCATCTCCCCTTGTCCTCCATGCTATTTGTTATACTCCACACATAAGTGAAACCCTATGATAATTGACTCTCTCTGATGGATTTATTTCACTCAGCAGAATCTCTTCCAGTCCCGTCCAGGTTGCTGCAAAAGTTGGGTATTCATCCTTTCTGAATGGAAGCATAATGCTTCATAGTGTATATGGACCACATCTTCCTTATCCATTCTTCCAAGGGCATCTTGGTTCTTCCCAAAGTTTGGCAAACGTGGCCATTGCTGCTATAAATTTGGGTTACAGATGGCCCTTCTTTTCACGCCATCTGTATCTTTGGGTTAAATACCTAGGATTGTAATTGCAGGATTATAGGGAAGTTCCATTTTTATTTTCTTGAGGAATCTCCACACCGTTCTCTAAAGAGGCTGCACCCCTTGCATTCCCACCCACAGTATAAGAGGATTCCCCTTTCTCCACATCCTCTCTAACACATATTGTTTCTCGTCTTGCTAATTTAGGCCATTCTAACTGGTGTAAAGTGACATCTTAATATGATCTTAAATTGAATCTCACTGATGCCTAGTGACGATGAACATTTTTTTCAAGTGTCTGACAGCCATTTGTATGTCTTCATTGGAGAAGTGTCTGTTCCTAACTTCTGCCTATTTTTTGATATAATTATCTATTTTGTGTGTGTTGATTTTGAGGAGTTCTTCATAGATCCTGTATATCAACCTTTTGTCTGTACTGTCATTTGTAAATATCTGATTTTGACGAAGTCCCCGAAGTTTATTTTGGCTTTTGTTTCCTTTGCCTTTGAACACATATCTTGAAAGAATTCGCTGTAGTTGATATCAAAAGATTACTGCCTATGTTCTCCTCTAGGATTCTGATGGATTCCTGTCTCACCTTGAGACAGGAATCTTTTTATCCATTATGATTTCCTCTTTGTGTATGGTGTAAGAGGATGGTCGAGTTTAATTCTTCTACATAGAGCTGCCCAATTTTCCCTGCACCATTTATTGAAGAGACTGCCTTTTTCCCACTGTATATTTTTCCTGCTTTCTTGAAGATTATTTGTCCATAGAGTTGATAGTCCATATCAGAGCTCTCTGTTGTGTTCCACTGGTCTAGGGTTCTGTTTTTATGCCAGTCCCATGCTGTCTTGGTGATCACAGCTTCATAGTAACCCTTGAAATCAGGCAACGTGGTGCTCCCATTTTGTTTCTCTTTTCAGCAATTATTAGCAATATGGGGTCGCTTCTATTCCACACAAATTTTAGGCGTGTGCTTGTTCCAACTCTTTGAAAGATATCGGTGGAATTTTTATTGCAATGGCATTAAATGGATCAATTGCTCTAAGCAGTATACACATTTTAAGAATGTTTATTCTTCTGATCCATGAGAAATCAATGGTTTTCCGTCTCATTGGTTTTCTTGCATTTCTGCCATGAGTGTTCTCTAGTTCCTCGAGTATAAATCCTTTACCTCTTTGGTTTGGTTTATTCCTAGGTATTTTATGGTTCAGGTGCTGTAGTAAATGGCATTGATTCTCTAATTTCCCTTTCTGTATTTTCATTGATAATGTAGAAGAAAGCCACTGATTTCTGTATCATGATTTTGTATCCTGCCACATTCTTGAATTGCTTTTTGAGGTCTGATAGATTGGGGGCGGAGTCTTTTGGGATTTCCATAACAATTATGTCATGCTTGAGGAAAGTTTGATTTCTTCATTTCCAACTTGGATACATTCATTTCTCTTCGTTGTCTGATTGCTGTTGCCGAACTTCACAGCCTATGTTGAACAAGGGTTGTGAGAGTGGGTGTCCTTGTCATGTTCCTGATTTCAAAGCAAAGGCTGGGATCTTTTACCATTTGAGGATTGTATTCACTGTGGGTTTTTCATAGAAACATTTTATGAAGTTGACAAATATTTCCTCTATCCCTGTACTTTGCAGCGTTTTAATCAGGAGCAGATGCTGGATTTTGTCAAATGCTTTTTATTCACCAATTTAGAGGACCATGTGGTTCTTCTCTCTTCACTTCTTAATAGGTTCTATGACATTGATTGATTTGTGAATGTCGAACCAACCTTGCAACCCAGGGATAGATCCTACTCGGTCTTGGTGGAATGACTGTTTAATGTACAGTAGGTTCCTAGGAGCTAGAATCTTATTGAGTTCTTAGCATCCATATTCATCAGTGATATTGCCTTGAAATTCTTCTTTTTGTTGATGTCTTTGCCTGGTTTGTGGATCAGGGTAATGCTGGCTTCATAAAAAGTGTCAGGAAGTTTTCCTTCTGCTACAAATTTCGGAAAGAGCTTCAGGAGAAGGGGTGTTAGTTCTTTTCTTAAAGATTGGTATAATTCGCTAAGGCATCCTTCAGGTAGCGGGATCTTGTCTTTTGGGAGGTTTTAGATCACTGCATTTATCTCATTACTGGATAATTGTCCATTCATGTTGTACATTTCTTCCTGGTTCAATTTTGGGATTTTTCAGTTTTGCAGGAATGCATCCATTTCACCTAAGTTGCTTTCCTAATTGGCATATATTGTTTTTTCCCCCAATTTCTTTTCAGTATAACTGTATTCATTGTTTTACCACCACACCCAGTCCTCCATGCAATCCGTGCTCTCTCTCTATTACCCACCAGGTGTTTCCGCAACCTCCCACCCCCGCACTTTCAAAGCCCTCAGGTTATTTTTCAGAGTCCATTGTCTCTCATGGTTTTTCTCCCCTTCCGATGTCCCTCCACTCCCTTCTTCTCTCCATCTCCCCTTGTCCTCCATGCAGTTTGTTACACACCACACGTAAATGAAACCATATTATAATAGCCACTCACTGCTTGATTTATTTCACACAGCAGAATCTCTTCCAGTCCTGTCCATGTTACTACCAAAGTTGGGTACTCATCCTTTCTGAATGGAGGCATAATACTCTATAGTGTATATGGACATTCCTTATCCATTCTTCTGTTGAAGGGCATCTTGGTTCTTTCCACAGTTTGGCAACCGTGGCCATTGATGCTCTAAATATTGGATTACAGTTGGCCCTTCTTTCACGCCATCTCTATATCTGGGATAAATACCTAGAAGTGCAATTGCAGGGTTATAGGGAAGTTCTACTTTTAATTTCTTTAGGAATCTCCCCACTGTTCTCCAAAGAGGCTGCACCAACTTGCATTCTCTCCAACAGTGTAAGAGATTTCCCCTTTCTCCACATCCTCTCCAACACATGTTATTTCCCGTCTTGCTAATTTAGGCCATCCTAACTGGTGCAAGGTGACATCTTAATGTGGTTTTCATTTGAATCTCCCTGATGCCTATTGATGATGAACATTTTTTCAGGTGTCTGATAGCCATTTGTATGTCTTCATTGGAGAAGTGTCTGTTCATATCTTCTGCCTATGTTTTGATATGATTATCTGTATTTTGTGTATTGAGTTTCAGAGTTATTCCTAGATCCTGGATATCAAACTTTTGTCTGTCCTTTCATTTGCAAATATCTCATTGCATTCTGTGGGTTGCCTCTTTGCTTTCTTGACTGTTTCCTATGCAGCGCAGAAGCTTCTGAATTTGATGAAATCCCTGAAGTTTATTTTCGCTTTTGTTTTCTTTGCCTATGGAGACATATCTTGAAAGAAGTCGCTATGGCTGATATCGAAGAGATTACTGCCTATTTTCTCCACTAGGATTCTGATGGATTCCTGTCTCACATTGAGGTCTTTTACCCATTATGAATTTATCTTTGTGTATGGTGTAAGAAGATGGTCGAGTTTCATTCCTCTTCATAGAGCTGCCCAATTTTCCCTGCACCAGTTATTGAAGAGACTGTCTTTTTTCCACTGTATATTTTTTCCTGCTTTCTTGAAGATTATTTGTCCATAGAGTTGATGGTCCATATCTGAGCTCTCTACTGGGCTCCACTGGCCTATGGGTCTGTTTTTATGCCGGTCCCATGCTTTCTTGGTGATCACAGCTTCATAGTATCACTTGAAATCAGGCAACGTTGTGCTCCCAATTTTGTTTCTCTTTTCAGCAATTCTTAGCAATACGGTGTTGCTTCTGATTCCACACAAATTTTAGGCGTGTGTTTGTTCCAGCTCTTTGAAAGATACCGGTTGAATTTTGATTGGAATGGCCTTAAATGGATCGATTGCTCTAGGCAGTATAGACATTTTAACAAAGTTTATTCTTTTCATCCATGAGAATGCAATGGTTTTCCATGTTTTTCGTTTTCTTGCATTTTTTCATTAGTGTTCTCTAGTTTGTCGAGTACAAATCCTTTAACTCTTTGTTTGGTTTATTCCCAGGTATCTTAGGTTTTGGGTGCTGTAGTAAATGGAATTGATTCTCTAATTTCCTTTTCTGGATTTTCATTGATAATGTAGAAGAAAGCCACTGATTTCTCTACCATGATCTTGTATCCTGCCACATTATTGATTTGCTGTATGAGTTCTGGTAGTTTGGGGACAGAGTCTTTTGCGTTTTCCATATCAATTATGTCATCTGTGAGGAGAGAGAGTTTGACTTCTTCGTTGCTAATTTGGATAACTTTTATTTCTCTTTGTGTCTGATGGCTGTTGCCAGACTTCACAGCCTATGTTGAACTAGAGTGGTTTAGTGGGCATCCTTGTCATGTTCCTGATTTCAAAGCAAAGACTGTCAGCTTTTACCATTTGAGGATGGTATACACTGTGGGTTTTTCATAGAAACATTTTATGAAGTTGACAAATATTCCCTCTATCCCTATACTTTGCAGCGTTTTAGTCAAGAGCGGATGCTGGATTTTGTCCAAATCTTTTTCTTCACCAATTGAGAGGACCATGTGGTTCTTCTCTCTAAACTTCTTAATTGGTTCTATGACATTGATTGATTTGTGAATGTCGAACCAACCTTGCAACCCAGGGATAGATACTACTCAGTCATGGTGGATAGACTTTTTAATGTACTGTAGGTTCCTAAGAACTAGAATCTTGTTGAGAATCTTAGCATCCATATTCATCAGTGATATTGGTTTGAAATTCTCCTTTTTGGTGAGGCCTTTGCCTGGTTTGTGGATCAGGGTAATGCTGGCTTCATAGAAAGTGTCTGGAAGTTTTCCTTCTGCTTCATATTTTGGAAAGAGCTTCAGGAGAAGAGGTGTTCGTTCTTACATAAAGTTTGGTAGAATTCGCTAAGGCATCCTTCAGGTCATAGGGTCTTCATTTGGGAGGTTTTTGATCACTGCTTTAATCTCGTTACTGGATAATGGTCTATTTACGTTGTACATTCCTTCCTGGTTCAATTTTGGTATTTACAGTTTTCTAGGAATGCATCCATTTCACCTAGGTTGCTTAGCTATTGGCATATACTTGTGTTCTTTTTCAAATTCTTTTCAGTGTAACCGTATTCATTGTTTTAGCACCACACCCAGTGCTCCATCAATCCATGCCCTATTACACACCACGTGTTTCCCCAACATCCCAAACCCTCTTTTTCATTGTCTCAGATAATTTTTTTACTGTTGCATATATTTTTTAAATTAAATTTATTTATTTTCTGAATAACAGTTTTCATAATTTTTTTTCACCACACCCTGTGCTCCATGCAATCTGTGCCCTCTATAATACCCACCACCTGGTACCCCAACCTCCCACCCCCATGCCACTTCAAACCCCTCAGTGTAAATGCAGGGTTATAGGGAAGTTCTATTTTTAAATTCTTGAGGCATATTCACACTGTTCTCTAAAAAGGCTGCACCAACTTGCTTTCCCACCCACAGTGTAAGAGGATTCCCCTTTCTCCACATCCTCTCCCAAACATGTTGTTTCCCGTCTTACTAATTTACGCCATTCTAACTGTAAGGTTAGAATGCAAGAAAGCATTCTTGCATTCTAACTGTAAGGTGTAAGGTGACAATTAATATGGTTTTCATTTGAATCTCCCTGATGCCTAATGATGATGCAAATTTCTTCAGCTGTCTGATAGCCATTTGTATTTCTTCATGAAGAAGTGTCTGTTCATATCTTCTACCCATTTTTTGATATGATTATCTGTTTTGTGTGTGTTGAGTTTGAGGTGTTCTTCATAAATCCTGGATATGAACTTTTGTCTGTCCTGTCATTTGAAAATATCTTATTGCATTCTGTGTGTTGCCTCTTTGCTTTCTTGACTGTTTCCTATGCACTGCAGAAGCTTTTGATTTTGATGAAGTTCCAAAAGTTTATTTTGGCTTCTGTTTCCTTTGGTTTGGAGGCATATCTTGAAAGAAGTCACTGTGGCTGAATTTGAGGAGAATACTGCCTATGTTCTCCTTAGGAATCTGATGGATTCCTATCTCACATTGAGGTCTTTTACCCATTATGAGTTTATCGTTGTGTGTGGTGTAAGTGGATGGTCGAGTTTCATTCTTCTACATAGAGCTGCCTAGTTATCCTGCACCATTTATTGAAGACTCTCTTTTTTCCACTGTATATTTTTCCTTGATTTCTTGAAGATTATTTGGCCATAGATTTGATGGTCCATATCTGAGCTGTCTACTGTGTTCCACTGGTCTATGGGTCAGTTTTTATGCCAGTCCCATGCTCTCTTGGTGATCATTGCTTCATAGTAACCCTTGAAATAAGGCAACGTGTTGCTCCTAGTATTGTTTCTCTTTTTAGCAATTCTTAGCAATACGGGGTCACTTCTGATTCCACACAAATTTGAGTCGTGTGTTTGTTCCAGCTCTTTGAAAGATTCCAGTGCAATTTTGATTGCAATGGCATTACATGGACCAATTGCTCTAAGCAGTATAGACATTTTAACAATGTTTATTCTTCTGATCCATGAGAATGAATGACTTTCCGTCTTTTTGGATTTCTTGCATTTCTTTCATGAGTGTTCTCTAGTATCTCGAGTACAAATCCTTTACCTCTTCGGTTTGGTTTATTCCCAGGTTTCTTATGGTTTGGGTGCTGTATCAATGGAATTGATTCTCTAAATTCCCTTTCTGTATTTTCATTGATAATGTAGGAGATAGCCACTGATTATAGTTCTATGATTTTATATCCTGCCACATTATTGAATTGCGGTATGAGTTCTGAGAGTTTGGGGGCAGATTCTTTTCGGTTTTCCATATCAAGTATGTCCTGTGAGGAGAAAGAGTTTGACTTCTTGGTTGCCAACTTGGATACCTTTTATCCTCTTTGTTGTCTGATTGCTGTTGCTAGGACTTCACATCCTCTGTTGATAAAGAGTGGTGAGAGTGGGCATCCTTGTCATGTTCCTGATTTCAAAGCTTAGGCTGTCAGCTTTTACCCTTTGGGGATGATATTCACTGTGGGTTTTTCATAGAAACATTTTATGAAGTTGACGAATATTCCTTCTATCCCTATACTTTGCAGCATTTTAGTCAGTAGTGGATGCTGGATATTGGAAATGCTTTTTCTTCACCAATTGAGAGGACCATGTGTTTCTCTAATCTTCACATCTTAAATTGATCTATGACATTGATTGATTTGCAGATGTTGAACCAATCTTGCAACCCATGGATGGATCCTACTCAGTCATGGTAGATAAACGTTTTAATGTACTGTAAGTTCCTAGGAGCTAGAATCTTGTTGAATATCTTAGCATCCATATTCACCAGTGATATTGGTTTGAAATTCTCCTTTTTGATGAGGTATTTGCCTGATTCATGGATCAGGGTAATGCTGGCTTTATAAAAAGTGTCTGGAAGTATTCCTTCTGCTTTAAATTTTGGAAAGAGCTTCAGGAGAAGAGGTGTTAGTTTTCTTCTTAACGTTTGGTGGAATTCGCTCGGGTATCCTTCAGGTCCCGGGGTCTTGTCTTTTGGTAAATTTTTGATTATGGCTTTAATCCATTAACTGGATAATGGTCTATTCAGGTTGTACATTTATTCCTGGTTCAATTTTGGAATTTTACAGTTTTCGAGAAATGCATCCATTTCACCTAGGTTGCTTCGCTTATTGGCATATACTTTTTTTTCCAGTTTCTTTTTAGTGTAACCGTATTCATTGTTTTAGCACCACACCCAGTGCTCCATGCAATCCATGCCCTCTCTATTACCTACCACGTCTTTCCCCAACCTCCCACACCAGTTCATTCAATGCCCTCTTAGGTTCTTTTTCAGAGTCCATAGTCTCTCATGGTTTCCCTCCCCTTCCAATTTCTCTCCTCTCCCTTCTCCTCTCCATCTCCCCTTGTACTCAATGCTCTTTGTTATACTCCACACAGAAGTGAAACCATATGATAATTAACTCTCTCTGATGGATTTATTTCACTCAGCAGAATATCTTCCAGTCCCGTCCATGTTGCTACCAAAGTTGGGTATCCATCCTTTCTGAATGGAGGCATAAGACTCCATAGTGTATATGGACCACATCTTCCTTATCCATTCTTCCATTGAAGGGCATCTTGGTTCTTTCCACAGTTTGGCAAGCGTGGCCATTGCTGCTATAAATTTGGGTTACAGATGGCCCTTCTTTTCATGCCATCTGTATCTTTTAGGTGAATACCTAGGAGTGTAATTGCAAGGTTATAGGAAAGTTCTATTTTTAATTTCTTGAGGAATATCCACACTCTTCTCTAAAGAGTCTGCACCACCTTGCATCCTCACCCACAGTGTAAGAGGATTCCCCTTTCTCCACCTCCTCTCCCAAACATGTTGTTTCCCGTCTTACTAATTTACGCCATTCTAACTGGTGTAAAGTGACATCTTAATATGGTTTTCATTTGAATCTCCATGATGCCTAATGATGATGAACATTGTTTTCAGGTGTCTGATAGCTATTTATATGTCTTCATTGGAGAAGTGTCTGCTCATATCTCCTGCCTATTTTTTGATATAATTATCTGTTTTATGTGTGTTGAGGTTGAGGATTTCTTCATAGATCCTGGATATGAACCTTTTTTCTATACGGTCATTTTTAAATATCTTATCGCATTCCATGTGTTGCGTCTTTGCTTTCTTACTGTTTCATATGCAGTGCAGAAGCTTTTGGTTTCGATGAAGTCCCAGAAGTTTATTTTGGCTTTTATTTCCTTTGGTTTGGAGTCATATCTTGAAAGAAGTCGCTCTGGCTGATATCAAAGAGATTACTGCCTATGTTCTCCTCTAAGATTCTGATGGATTACTGTGTCACGTTGAGGTCTTTTACCCATTATGAGTTTAACTTTGTGTATGGTGTAAGAAGATGTCGAGTTTCATTCTTCTATATAGAGCTGCCCAGTTTTCACTGTACCAGTTACTGAAGAGCCTGTCTTTTTTCCACTGTATATTTGTTTCCTGCTTTCTTGAAGATTATTTAGCCATAGATTTTATGGTCCATATCTGAGCTGTCTACTGTGTTCCACTGGTCTATGGGTCTGTTTGTATGCCAGTCCCCTGCTGTCTTGGTGATCACGGCTTCATATCAACCCTTGAAATCAGACAACATGTAGCTCCCAGTTTTGTTTCTCTTTTCAGCAATTCTTAGCAATACGGGGTCGCATCTGATTCCACACAAATTTGAGGCATGTGTTTGTTCCAACTGTTTTAAAGATGCTCGTGGAATTTTGATTGGAATGCATTAAATGTATCAATTTCTCTAGTCAGTATAGACATTTTAACAATGTTTATTCTTCTGATCCATGAGAATGCAATGATTTTCTGTCTTTTCAGTTTTCTTCCATTTCTTTCGTGAGTGTTCTTTAGTTCCTCAAGTAAAAACCCTTTACCTCTTTGGTTTGGTTTATTCCAAGGTTTCTTATGGTTTGGGTGCTGTATAAAATGGAATTGATTCTTTAAATTCCCTTTCTGTATTTTCATTGATAATGTAGGAGATAGTCACTGATTTCGGTACTATGATTTTATATCCTGCCACATTATTGAATTGCGGTATGAGTTCTGAGAGTTTGGGGGTGGAATCTTTTGGGTTTTCCATATCAAGTATGTCATCTGTGAGGACAAAGAGGTCGACTTCTTGGTTGCCAACTTGGATATCTTTTTTTTCTCTTTGTTGTCTGATTGCTGTTGCTAGGACTGCACAAGCTATGTTGAACAAGATTCGTGAGAGTGGGCATCCTTGTCTTGTTCCTGATTTGAAAGCGATGGCTGTCAGCTTTTACCCTTTGAGGATGGTATTCACTGTGGGTTTTTCATAGAAACATTTTATGAAGTTGACGAATATTCCCTCTATCCCTATACTTTGCAGCTTTTTACTCAGGGACAGATGCTGGATAATGTCAAATGTTTTTTCTTCATCAATTGAGAGTACCATGTGGTTCTCTAATTTTCCTTTCTTAATTGGTTCTATGACATTGATTGATTTGTGAATGTCGAACCAACCTTGCAACCCAGGGATAGATCCTACTCGAACATGGTGGATAAACGTTTTAATGTACTGTAGGTTCCTAGGAGCTAGAATCTCGTTGATAATCTTAGCATCCATATTCATCAGTGATATTGGTTTGAAATTCTCCTTTCTGGTGAGGCCTTTGCTTGGTTTGTGGATCAGGGTAATGCTGGCATCAAAAAAAGTGTCTGCTTCAAATTTTGGAAAGAGCCTCAGGAAAAGAGGTGTTAGTTCTTTTCTTAAAGTTTGGTAGAATTTGCAAGGGCATCATTCAGGTCCTGGGGTCTTTCTTTTGGGAGGTTTTTGATCAATGCTTTAACCTCATTACTGGATAACAGTCTATTCAGGTTGTACATTTCTTCCTGGATCACTTTTGGGATTTTACAGTTTTCTAGGAATGCATCCATTCCACCTAGGTTGCTTAGATTATTGGCATATACTTGTTTTTTTTTTCCCCATTTCTTTTCAGTGTAACCATATTCATTGTTTTAGCATCACACCCAGTGATTCATGCAATCTGTGCCCTCTCTATTACCCACCACGTGTTTCCCCTACCTCCCACCCCCTCTCTATCAATGCCTCAGATAATTTTTTTTACTGTTGCATATATTTTAAAAATTAATTAATTTATTTATTTTCTGAATAACAGTATTCATTATTTTTTTCACCACACCCCGTGCTCCATGTAATCCATGCCCGCTATAATACCCACCACCTGGTACCCCAACCTCCCACCCCCATGCCACTTCAAACGCCTCAGATTGTTTTTCGAGCAAAGACCGTACCAAAAAGGAGAATTTCAGACCAATATCACTGATGAATATAGATGCTAAGATTCTCAAGAAGATCCTAACAAACAGGTTCCTATAGCACTTTAAAAAGATTATCCACCATGACCAGGTGGGATTCATCCCTGGCCTACAAGCATGGTTAAACGTTCACAAATCAAACAATGTGATAGACGAATTAATTTGAGAAGAGAAGAACCACATGATCCTCTCAATTGATGAAGAAAAAGCATTTGACAAATTCCACCATCCGTTCTTGATAAAATTGCTTCAAAGTATAGGGATAGAGGGAACATTCCTGGACTTCATCAAATCTATCTATGAAAGACCCAAAGCAAATATCATCCTCAATGGGATAAAGTTTTCAGCATTCCCGTTGAGATCAGGAACAAGACAAGGATGCCCACTTTCACCCCTCTTGTTCAACATAGTATTAGAAGTCCTAGCAACAGGAATCAGACAACAAAGAGAAATAAAAGGTGCCCTAAGATTCTTTTTCAGAGTCCATAGTCTCTCATAGTTCCCCTCCTCTTCCAATTTCCCTCCACTCCCTTCTCCTCTCCATCTCCCCTTGTCCTCCATGCTATTTGTTATACTCCACACAGAAGTGAAACCATATGATAATTAACTCTCTCTGATGGATTTATTTCACTCAGCAGAATCTCTTCCAGTCTCGTCCATGTTGCTACCAAAGTTGGGTATTCATCCTTTCTGAATGGAGGCATAATTCTCCATAGTGTATATGGACCACATCTTCCTTATCCATTCTTCTGTTGAAGGGCATCTTCGTTCTTTCCACAGTTTGGCAAGCGTGGCCATTGCTGCTATACATTTGGGCTACAGACGGCCCTTCTTTTCACAGCATCTATATCTTTGGAGTAAAAACGTAGGAGTTTAATTGCAGGGTTATATTGAAGTTCTATTTTTAATTTCTTGAGGAATCTCTACACTGTTATCCAAAGAAACTGCACCAACTGGAATTCCCA
This sequence comes from Mustela lutreola, assembly GCF_030435805.1. Classification (NCBI taxonomy): domain Eukaryota; kingdom Metazoa; phylum Chordata; class Mammalia; order Carnivora; family Mustelidae; genus Mustela; species Mustela lutreola. The sequence goes on from NC_081294.1 coordinate 172,297,171, forward strand.
CCCACAGTGTAAGAGGATTCCCCTTTCTCCACATCCTCTCCAACACATGTTGTTTCCCGTCTTGCTAATTTAGGCCATCCTAACTGGTGTAAAGTGACATCTTAATGTGGTTTTCATTTGAATCTCCCTGATACCTAGTGATGATGGACATTTTTTCAGGTTTCTGGTAGCCATTTGTATGTCTTCATTGAAGAAGTGTCTTTTCATGTCTTCTGCCCATTTTTTGATATGATTATCTGTTTTGTTTGTGTTGAGTTTGAGGAGTTTTTCATAGATCCTGGATATCAACCTTTTGTCTGTCCTGTCATTTGCCAATATCTAATCTTATTCCATGTGTTGCCACTTTTCTTTCTTTATTGTTTCCTATGCAGTGCAGAATCTTTTGATTTTGGTGAGTTCCCGAAGTTTATTTTGGCTCTTTTTTCCCTTTGGTTTGGAGGCATGTCTTGAAAGAAGTCACTGTGGCTGATATTGAAGAGATACTGCCTATGTTCTCCTCTAGGATTCTGATGGATTCCTGTCTCACGTTGAAGTCTTTTATCCATTATGAGTTTATCTTTGTGTATGGTGTAAGAGGCTGGTCGATTTTCATTCTTCTAAAATGAGCTGCCCAGTTTCCCCTGCAACATTTATTGAAGAGACTGTCTTTATTCCACTGTATATTTTTTTCCTGGTTTCTTGAAGATTATTTGGCCATGGAGTTGATCGTCCATATCTGAGCTTTCTACTGTGTTCCACTGGTCTATGGGTCTGTTTTTATGCCAGGCCCATGCTGTCATGGTGATCAGGGAGGCTCTCCTGGGACTTGGGACTTAAGCCCCTGTCCCTAGCTGCCCCGATTCCCACAATTTCCCCCCGCGATACTTTGCTCTTTTGGAGTGCTTTCAACCAGTCTCCAAGTTAATGCTGGTCCCCAGAAGCAGGGCACTCTTGCTCGTATTGGGGTATTACTTTCCAACCAATCACCTTTGGTGGCTCCCTCCCCCTTTTGTTTATCTTCCGATATCAGTCGCCATTCCCACTCTGCTTTACTTGCCCACTGGTGTCTTCTGCCCCAGTAGAGATCCAACATGTATAATTCTGATATCAGGCTGATTTCATGGGTGATTGGAGTTCTTTGGTAGGTAATCAGCTCACTTTGGTGTAAGGGCTGAAAAGGCGCCTCCTCTTACTTCCCTGCCATCTTGTCCCTCTGAATACCCAACTTTTATATTAACTTAGATGGGACAGGAGGAGATTAAGCTGAGTGAAATAAGTCAAGCAGAGAAAGTAAATTACCATATGGTTTCACTTACTTGTGTAACATAAGGAATATCACGGAGGACATTCGGAGAAGGAAAGGAAATGTGAATTGGGATAAATCGGACGGGGAGAAGAACCATGAGAGACTGTGGACTCTGAGAAATAAACTTAGGGTTTTGGAGGGGAAGGGAGTGGGGGGATGGGTGAGCCTGGTAGTGGGTATTAAGGAGGGCATGTATTACATGGAGCACTAGGTATGGTGCATAAACAATGAATCTTGGAACACTCAAAAAGTAAAATTAAAAAAATTAAATGTGACTTTACTACAGATCCTAAGGGTCAGAGAGGGAATCACAATGGAGATTCTCAACCATTCTTACATCAGAGCTCACAATGACACTCTATATCTGAAGAGCAGTATAAAAAAGGTAGGCAGGATTTGAGCCTTAAGTCAGAGTTCTTCCTGCTTCAGACATACATGGCAGCCTTGGCCTGTGCCCCCCTCCCCAGATGCCCTTTCTGGTGACACTGAGCTAGTGGGGACCACATGGTCCTATGGAGATGGGAAGCTTCACACCCCTATTGATGATGGCGCTATTGTATTGTTCTCACCAGTCCAACAAAATGATTTCTGAGTGAAATAAATAGCAGCTTCTTGACCTTCTTAAGATTTGAAAATCATCTTGAGTCATCTATTAGAAATATGATTTCAACATGTCTTCTTTTTCTGAAAAAAGAAGGAAGGAAAGAAAGAAAGAAAGAAAGAAAGAAAGAAAGAAAGAAAAAAGAAAGAAAGAAAGAAACGCAAATAGTAATCATGGCTTCCTGAGCACTTGCTCTTGAGAGCCATAACAGTGGCTCTTTGTGGAATTGTCCCTCATAAACTTCTAAACTGTGATGTAGGTATTTTAGTAGGCACATTTTCTAGTTGGTTAGATAGGGGCTTAGAGATGACTCCAGTAAGAGTGAATTTTAGTGTCAGAAACCTAAATGGCATCCCCAAACTGATTCAAAATCCCTTGTTATTCCATACATGGTACTATTTCCATGTGGTCTTCTCAATCTGAAAACATCTCAAGTCTCAGGGTTTTCTTGCATGGCCAACTGGAACAGATTCATCTGGCTTTTAACCTCTGCCCATCATGATCATTAAGATAATTATCTCAGTGGAGGACCTCCAGTAAGATACTCAAATATCTTTAAGAATACAGACATTATAATACTTTTCTGATATTAAAGTCACTGAAATTACCTTTTTAAAATTAATTAACACTCTGGTATGTTCAGAATGTTCTATAAGACAGATCTGATATAGTATTTAAAAACACTCAGCTCAGCCTCTTCTACAAAGGGAGACAATGCTTGTAAACATTGCTGAACTATTCCTTTACCTACGGTTACTTATTACCAACCACCGTAGTGTTTATATGGTATGACTATGACTTACATTAGTCAAAATCTGCAAGGAAAGAACTTAGACATTGTACCCAACTTTCGGGACACTTCATGTTAATACTAGTGTTGTGACAATGAGCTATGCTGTTTTGTTCTATAGTACAAGGGAATGGTGCCAGACAGCTTAGAATTCTGACTTTAAATCATCTGTGTGCTTCAGAGATTTGGGCAGGAGAAGGGGAGGAGCCCAGCGTCTGTGAACATTTCTGTTATCTGTGTTGACCATGGAACAGGTAAACTTCTGTAGACATCATTTTGATTTCTTGGTACTATTGTTAAAGATGCTTTTGTCTCAAGTTCTTCCCTTCAGAAGTACTTAGAATGATAAAGGGAATTTTTATCTTTGACCATCCATGGGGCCAGATCCTGGGCTCCCAGGGAAGCTATCCCTTAACATTTTACCAAGCTCAAAATGATGGGGCAAAACCTCAGTGCATAGGCCCTATTTCTGTCCTAAGCACATGTTTCACATCTGCTTTGAGAAGAAAAAGATCACCAAAGACTGCCATTGCAAACATAAAGATAAGAAAAACAGAAGAACCTCTCCTGCTCCCATAAGATTAAAGTCATACGGATTTGCACAAACTGAAAACATATGAAAAAGTTCTGGAATGTTCTTCCTCATGATGATGTGAACAAACAAAACAGAATATAGAAATTTTCCCCAAATGTCCCTTCCCTGGAGTCCTCCTTTTCTTTAAGATTTTATTTATTTATGGAATACTATGCAGCCATCAAAAGAAATGAAATCTTGCCATTTGCGACAACATGGATGGAACTAGAGCGTATCATGCTTAGCGAAATAAGTCAAGCAGAGAAAGACAACTATCATATGATCTCCCAGATATGAGGAAGTGGTGATGCAACATGGAGGCTTAAGTGGGTAGGATAAATGAACCAAGAATAAATGAACCAAGATGGGATTGGGAGGGAGACAAACCATAAGTGACTCTTAATCTCACAAAACAAACTGAGGGTTGCTGAGGGGAGGGGATTTGGGAGAAGGGGGTGGGATTATGGACATTGGGGAGGGTATGTGCTTTGGTGAGTGCTGTGAAGTGTGCAAACCTGGCGATTCACACACCTGTACTCCTGGGGATAAAAATATATGTTTATAAAAAATAAAAATTAAAAAAAAAGATTTTATTTATTTATTTAAGAGAGAGAGAGAGAGAGAGTGCACACAAGCCAAGGGAGAGGGAGAATCAGGTTACCACTGAGCAGGGAGCCTGATGTGGAGCTCAATGCAGGGCTTGATTCAAGGACCCTGGGATCATGACCTGAGCTGAAGGCAGACACCTAAAGGCTGAGCCACCCAGGTGCCATGGGCTCTCCCTTTTTTGTGAAGATTGTGTCTCCCAGGCAGCTGTCTTGACTTGGGTTTTAATAAAACTCTCTTCCTTTCTCTCTAAAATGTTTATAAAATGTTTAAAAGGGTTTGTCATTTAGTGTCAATAATAGCGATATGTCTTCTTTTTAAGTGAAGAGTATTCCTGGTTTACAACTCCGACAGCACAGAAGGGCGGTTGTTCTCATTCATCCTGGAGCTTCCCTGCAGAAGCTAGCATATATATATATATATATATATATATATATATATATATATATATATATATATATTGCAGCACAATTGGCTCATCCTAGAGGGTGCGTTGAAGGTCTAAGAAGTACTGCCCACTCTAGGGGTGAGAGTTCTTCTCACTAGGAGCATTACTATTTGGGTCTTAAAGTTGTCTTGGAAAAGTGGGAAACCATTGCATTTCCTGAAGCCCAAGCCTTAGAAGGTCTGAGAACAGCTGACCTGTTCAGGAGCCAGGAACAGCTCCTCAGGTAGTGTTGGTGCAAGAATGGAAGGGGCAAGGCTCTGAGGGTGGGCTGCAGCTAGAGGGATGTGGGGAATGGGCCCTGTGTGAGGGGGCCCTGCTCCAAACTTCTCCCATGCCTGTGTGTCCCAGTCAGCTGTACAGGTGGGATGGGACTCTAGGACCACCTGCATATACAGGAAGGCACCAGTATCAGTTCCAGTGGCTGGATGCAGGCAGTCACAGCAACCAATGGGCATGGGGCACCACCCTCCCTTACCAATCATCCTGTGGGGGGGAGCTACCTTTCTGTGGGTAGGCCCCCAGCTGCCCAGGATGCAGCAGTGAGGTAGGAGAAGGCGAGATTGACCTGTGGGGGTTCCCTCGTGGGTGAATAGACACTGTGGACCAGGGTAGGAACCTGGGGGGTAGGTTGAGCCCCACGTGGGAGATTGCGATATGGGAAGGGGGCATGGAATGAGCTAATCCTGGGAACTCAAATGAGTTCTCCTTTTTCCCTTGAAAGTCTCTTCTGCCCTATATCCGTTAATTGGCCGTATCCCCAAGATCCCTGAACTCTAGGGCGCCCACTCACTCCAGGTTTTGTGGGGTGAGTTGTGGACATTTCAGGTTTCCCAGTGTTCTCCAGGAAAAGTGGATGTAAGGATGGCACACAGTCCCCACGTCATTGAGTTGCACCCCGGTCTCTGACACAGTGCAGGTAATGGACCTTGAGCAGCACCTCCAGTTCAGCAGGGTCCCCCTGTTCAGGCACAAGTGTGGCAGCACCAACCTCAGAGGCACCCCCCAACTTCAGCATTGTTCCCTGCGTCCCTAGGAGATGATGGTAATGTCCTGTCAGGATCATGCAGGTGGGTCCTCCAAGTTCCTTTCACTGGCCCCAGGCACAGGTGTGGTGGTAACAGCCCCAGAGGCATCCACCCATTTTATCATTGTGCCCTGTGTCCCTCATGGATGGTGGCGATAGGCTGTCAGGATTGTGCAGGAGAGTCCTCCAAGTCCCTGTTCTCCCAGGCACAGGTGTGGTGGCAACAAACCTTAGAGTAGTACCCCATCTTCAACACTGTGCCTCGTGCCCTGGGGTTGGTGGTCATAGGCTGCAGGATCCTGCAGGAGAATCCTCCAGTTGGGGGCCTGGAAGCTGGAGTAAACCAGACCCCACTCAAGTTGCACAAGGAACAGGTGAGTTGAGGTGTTCATTTGGAAGAGTAATCTCACTTTTCCAACAAAGACAGAGTCATCAGTCTACTTTTGATGAACATAATTACTACTTAAGGAAAAAATGTGTGTGGGGCACCTGGGTGGCTCAGTGGGTTAAGCTTCTGACTTCCGCTGAGGTTGTGATCCCACGGTCCTGGGATCGAGCCTCAAATTGGGCTCTCTGATTAGCAGGGAGCCTGCTTCCTCTTCTCTCTTTGTCTGCCTCCCGGACTGCTTGTAATCTCTCTGTCAAATAAATAAATAAAATCTTAAAAAAAAAGAAACAAGTGTGTGTTTCCCCTTCTCCCAGGAACTGAAACAGATGTGCAGGCCATAGATTGCAGATGCCTATTTGTGCCCACCTGACAGCATTTCTCTGCTCTGGCTCCAGAAAACCTGAAGTTTTGAACACCAGCATCTGGGTCAGTGATGCAGCTTGTCACAGGACATTTATGTTCAGAGAAAGCAGCAGATACAGTGGGCACAATGTCACATCCACGTCTGGAGTAGAGGTAAAACTTCTCATTAACTCAAAATCTCCTGGACTTTTCTCTTTCCTCTAGTTGAACTACGAAGTAAAACTTATGTCATTGCAGCATTCTGGATTTGGTTCAAGAGTTACTCACTTTCCCTGCAGGTAGACCATTTCAGGGAATACCCTTTTATCTGTTGATTTATTGCTTACAAAATATCATCTGAACATCTGTTTCTGAGGAAATCACTTATTGGAAGGGAGTGATAAGATTTACCCCTTGTGCGTGCATGTCTGTGTGTGTGTGTGTTTAAAGATTTTATTTATTTATTTGCAGAGATCACAAGTAGGCAGAGAGGCAGGCAGAGAGAGAGAGAGGAGTTAGCAGGCTCCCCACAGAGCAGAGAGCCCCAAGCGGGGCTCAATCCCAGGACCCTGGGATCATTACCTGAGCCAAAGGCAGAGGCTTTAACACACTGAGCCACCCAGGCGCCCCAGCTCTTTGTGTGTTTTTAACATACAATTTTATCCCTTATCTAACAAGGTTTATTCCGTTGGGCCTAGGGTATAGTTAGGTGGCCAACATCTAGAGTTGGGTGGCTTTTTGTCATCAGATACAGACTTGGATGATATCTTGTCATTTGTCAAAGGTGATGTTTCCTAATTTATCAGTCTTTTCATCAGAAGAGTTATAATTAACGTATAGGGAAAATTCAAAGTTATTCAAAGTAGCCATTTACTGTTTAAAAGTTGACCTTGATTTTCTAATTTAACTAAATGCCTCATCTAGATACTTTGACGTGCTGTATTTTTTCTGCAGTTTCTTTGGTGGTAGAGTCAGAAGGATAGACTTTGGAAATTCTTATGGATAGATGCATGCTGGTGACTCCAAGGAGCTTGGTGTCAGGAGCCCTGGGGTGAGTTCTGCAACTGCTTGCCTGACCTTAGGTGAGTCAGGTTATCCCACAGAGTTTCTGTTTCCTCCTTATGAATCTGCTGGCAGGTAATATCTATGGAAAGGCTTTTTACACAGAAACTGTAATGTGTATTGAAGAGCAAGTTAAAATCAGATTATTTGGCTGTATTGTTCTGTAAATAATAGTTTTAATCCTTGCCCCCGACAGGATGCCTGGGTGGCTCAGTGGGTTAAAGCCTCTGCCTTCGGTAGAGATCAGGTCATGATCTCAGGGTCCTGGAATTGAGCCCCACATCAGGCTCTCTGCTCAGCAGAGAGCCTGCTTCCCTTTTTCTCTCTCTCTGCCTGCTTGTGATCTCTGTTTAAATAAATAAATAAAATCTTTACAGAAATAGTTTTAAACCCTCCTGTCATGAGACATGGTATTGTATTGCACAAGGAGTCCTCAGAAGGCTATAATGAAAGTGTCAAATCACAGAGCACATTCAGGTTCCATTGGTAGGTTAGTGACCATTTACCAGGTAGGAGGTAAGTGGAGAGAAATATGACAGAAGGCAAAAGTAGGTGTTAACCATTCATTAGGTAGCATTCTGCATTTCTCATGAAAGCCTTGGGCCAGTGTAATTTTGGAAGAATGAGAAGGAATCCTGGAGCTTTCTGGCAGACAGGGGAATTCCAGGTCTGAGTAGAGCTGACAGGGGTCCCAGAGTAAAGCTGAGTGCATTCTGCAAGAGGTTGTGGGCAGGACTGGCTCCAGGGGGTGGCTGCGTCTCCCGTGTGACGGTTGTGACAGGTCAGAGCTGTGAGCTGTTTCCTGGATGAGGACAAGTGAGCCACAGGTGGAGAACTGGCAGAACACCTTCTTCTGTGCCACCAGCCTCACCCAACACACACAACCTCATTGTCTGTCCCTGTCACTCCAATTCTGACTGCTCTGTGCTGTCAGGACGAGATGTTGGTTTGTGCTCCTTTCTTTGCATGTCAGTGAAGTTTCAAAACTTTGATTATGGAAGGGACGCCTGGGTGGCTCAGTTGGTTAAGCAGCTGTTTTCGGCTCAGGTCATGATTCCAGCATCCTGGGATCGAGTTCCACATCGGGATCCTTGCTCGGCAGGGAGTCTGCTTCTCCCTCTGCCTCTGCCTGCCTCTCTGTCTACTTGTGCTCACTCTCGCTCCTCTCTCTCTCTGAAAAATAAATAAAATCTTAAAAAAAAAACTTTGATTATGGAAATGACGGGTCATCAGAATGGCTATTATTCTTATTTCCTGCTCTTTAATTCACCACAGTGAATCATACCTGCTAGTGGAAAAGGCGATCTGTGTGTTTTTATTTCCTGTTTAAATTAAATAATGGGAAAACAATCTTTTGAGGAATTAAAAAACCCTTCATGGGGACTCATGTTTTTCTCTTCTGTGAACCACTTTCTGATAGTAGAAACTTTTTTTTTTTTTAATTAAAGCTCAGACTCAGAGATGTAACAGGGTGCTGTGCCCTTTGTGAGGGGGAGAAACACAGGAGGAGTGTAGGTTGTTTAGGAGCTTGGGGTATGGCTCATTATGCTCCCAGTGGAACACAAGCCCCTGTTAGCCATTTGTTGAAGAGGCTGTCTTTTTTCCATTGGACATTCTTTCCTGCTTTGTTGAAGATTAGTTGACTATAGTCCACTCTGGGCTCTCTCTTCTATTCCTTTGATCTGTATGTCTGTTTTTATGTCAGTACCATACTGTCTTGATGATGACAGCTTTGTAATAGAGCTTGAAGTCCGGAATGGTGATGCCACCAACTTTGGCTTTCATTTTCAATATTCCTTTGGCTATTCGAGGTCCTTTCTGGTTCCATATAAATTTTAGGATTATTTCTTCCATTTCTTTGAAGAAATGGATGGGATTTTGGCAAGGATGGCATTAAATGTGCAGATTGCTTTAGGTATAATAGACATTTTCACAATATTTGTTCTTCCAAACCAGGAGCATAGAACATTTTTCCATTCCTTTGTGTCTTCCTTAATTTCTTTCATGAGTACTTTATAGTTTTCTGAGTATATATTCTTTGCCTCTTTGGTTATGTTTATTCCTAGGTATTTTACGGTTTTGGGTGCAATTGTAAATGGGATTGATTTCTTAATTACTCTTTCTTCTGTCTTGCTGTTGTTGTAAAGAAATACAACTGATTTCTGTGCATTGATTTTATATCCTGACACTTTACAGAACTCCTGTACAAGTTCTAGCATTTTTGGAGTGGAGCCTTTTGCATTTTCCACACAGAGTGTCATATATCTGCAAAGAGTAATAGTTTGTCTTTTTTGTCGAATTGGATGCCTTTAATTTCTTTTTGTTGTCTGATTGCTGAGGCTAGGACTTCTAGTACTATGTTGAATAGCAGTGGTGATAATGGGCATCCCTGATGTGTTCCTGACCTTAGCAGAAAAGCTGGGTTTAGGCTTCCTTTGTTGTTCTTTCTCCAGCTCCTTTAGGTGTAGGGTTATTTTCTGTATTTCAGACCTTTCTTGTTTCTTGAGAAAGGCATATATCACTATATATTTTCCTCTCAGGACTTCCTTGCTGTGTTCCACAGATTTTGAACTGTTGTGTTTTCATTATCATTTGTTTCCATGAATTTTTTCAATTCTTCTTTAATTTCCTGGTTGGCCCATTCATTTCTTAGAAGGATGCTGTTTAGTCTCCATGTATTTGTGTTCTTTCCAAATTTCCTCTTGTGATTGAGTTCTAGCTTCAGAGCATTGTGGTCTGAGAATATGCAGGGAATAATCCCATTTTTTTAAGTTTATTTATTTATTTATTTGACAGACAGAGATCACAAGTAGGCAGAGAGGCAGGCAGAGAGAGAGGAGGAAGCAGGCTCCCCACTGAGCAGAGAGCCTGATGAGTGTTTCCATCCCAGGGCTCTGGGATCATGACCTGAGCCGAAGGCAGAGGCCTTAGCCCACTGAGCCACCCAGCCGCCCCGATCCCAATCTTTTGATACCAGTTGAGACATGATTTATGACCCAGGATGTGATCCATTCTGGAGACTGTTCCATGTGTGCTGAGGAAGAATGTGTATTCTGTTGCTTTGGGATGAAATGTTCTGAAGAGATCTGTTATTTCCATTTGGTCCAGTGTGTCATTTAAGGCTTTTATTTCCTTGTTGATCTTTTGCTGGAAGATCTTTCCATTTCAGTGAGGGGAGTGTTGACGTCCCCTACTATTACTGTATTATTGTCAATGTGTTTCTTTGATTTTGTTACTATTAATTGGTTTATATTGTTGGCTGCTCCAAAGTTAGGGGCATAGATATTTAGAATTGCTAGATCTTCTTGTTGGACAGACCCTTTGAGTATGACATAGTGTCCTTCCTCGTCTCTTATTATAGTCTTTGGCTTAAAATCTAATTTATATCATATAAGGATGCCACCCCAGCTTTCTTCTGATGTTCATTAGCATGGTAAATTGTTTTCCACCTCCTCATTTTAAATCTGGAGATGTCTTTGGGTCTAAATTGAGTTTCTTGTAGACAGCATATTGATGGGTTTTGTTTTTTTATCCATTCTGATACCCTGTGTCTTTTGATTGGGGCATTTAGCCCATTTAGATTCAGGTTAACTATTGAGAGATACGACTTTTGTGCCATTGTATTGCCTGTAAGGTGACTGTTACTGTGTATTGTCTCTGATCCTTTCTGATCTAGTACTTTTAGTTTCTCTCTTTGATTAGAGGCCCCCTTTCTATATATCCCACACAGCTGATTAGGTGTTTGCAAATTCTTTGCATATTCAGTTTTTGTTTGTCCTGGAAGATTTTTATCTTTCCTTCTATTTTCAATGATAGCCTAGCTGGATATAGTATTCTTGGCTGCATGTTTTTCTCGTTTAGTGCTTTGAAGTTCTTTCTGGCCTGCCTGGTCTCTGTGGGTAAGTCCACTGCCAATCTAATATTTTTACCATCGTATGTTACAGACTTCTTTTCCTGGGCGGCTTTCAGGATTTTCTCTTTGTTGCTAAGACTTGTAAATTTTACTATTAGGTGACAGGGTATGGACCTATTCTTATTGATTTTGAGGGGGGAATACCTTGATGCTTGTTCCCTTTGCCATATTATGGAAATTCTCTATAATAATTCCCTCTAATATACTTTCTGCTCCCCTCTCTCTTTCTTCTTCTTCTGGAATCCCAATTATTCTAATAATTTCATCTTATGGTATCACTTAACTCTCAAATTCTCTGCTCATGGTCCAGTATTTGTTTGTCTCTCTTATGCTCAGCTTCTTTATTCTCTGTCAGTTGGTCTACTATATCACTATTTTTTCTTCTGCCTCATTTATCCTAGCAGTAAGAGCCTCAATTTTTGATTGCACCTCCTTAATAGCTTTTTTGTTTTCAACTTGGTTAGATTTTAGTTATGTCATTTCTCCAGAAAGGACTTTTATCTCTCCATAGAGGGTTTCTCTAATATATTCCATGCCTTTTTCGAGCACAGCTAGAACCTTGAGAGTTGTCATTCTGAACTCTAGATCAGACATATTACCAATATCTGTATTGATTAGGTCCCCAGCCTTTGGTACTGCCCTTGTTCTTTTTTTGCCTTGTCATTTTGTCCAGATAAGGAAAGTCTCAATCACTTCTTGAATGTTTGATCTCAAGAAGGGTGGCAAAGGGTGGCAAAGACCCCAGGAAAATGTGCTTTAACTAAATAAGAAGAGATCCCAAATCGTGGAAAGGAGATATATATATATATCTCCCTCCCACTATGTGTATATATATATATATATATATATATATATATATATATATTAGACTGGTGACTGGAACAGGGTCACCCTCTTAAAACTTAATTTTGGGAATATTTTGGTCTCTTAGAAGAAACTACCTTCCAAAATTTTAAAGAATGAAGAACATATTTAAGGGTAAACACAATGAAGGGATGGAATATGCCTATAAAGATGAAAAAAATTTTCTAAATAAAGGAGTTGATAAAGTAAGTTGGTTGGGAGAAAAAAAGAAAAAGAAAGTGGGGAGAATTTGCTCGGGCTGCCGACTAGAACAAGCCCAACATAGATTTAGAGTGTATTTTGATCTATTAGAAGAAATTGTACCCCAAATTTTTTTAGAAGAATAAACCCCATGTGTATACAAAAATAAAGTTACATACACTGAAGGATAAAATATGACTATAATAATGAAGGTTAAAAAAGATTATTTTTCAATGAAAGGCATTGTTAAATAAAATAGTTAACATTAAAAGAAGAAAGGGTAAAATTTAAAAAAAAATTAGCAGAAGAAAAAAAAGAAAATTAAAAAAACATTAACTGTAAGACTAAAGAATCATGGGGGAAAAGCCATGGATTCTATGCTTTGCTTTCTCCTCCTCTGGAATTGTGCTGTTATCGTTGGTAAATGAACTTGGTCTTGGCTGGATTTCTTGTTGATCTTCCGAGGGAGGGGCCTCTTGTAGTGATTCTCAAGTGCCTTTGCGGAGGTAGAATTACACCGCCTTTACCAGGGGTCAGACTAAGTAATCTTCGGGAGCTTTTCTTCCCTGAACACTTTCTGTAGACTTCTGGAGGACGGGAATGAAAATGCCGGCCTCCCAGTCTCTGCAGCCCAGAGTAGACGAGAGCTTGGGGCCCCACTCCTCAGTGTGCCCTCAGAGAAAAGTGATCAATTACTTCCGTCTCCCTGGTCTGCAGCCACACTCGGAACTCACCCAGCCTGTGCCCGATTCAAGGTAACCCCGAGTTGAGAGCTCACTTCTCTGCTCTGCCTCTGTAGCCGGCTTCCCCACTCTAATACCTGCGAGCTCTTTCATAATCAGACACCCCGGATCCTTCTGTGACCAGAAGGATCTGTGACAGATCATTCTGGGGCCAAGCTGACCCCGCATGGACTTCATCCCAATTTAGCCTCTGGAGAAATGTCCCTCAGTGGAGCAGACTTTTAAAAATCCTGATTTTGTGCTCTGTTGTTCTTCCCCTTGCCAGGAGCTGGCCCCTCCCACCACAAGTCTATCTTGCTGTCACTTTGGATTCACTTCTCTGCTGGTCCTACCTTTCAGAAAGTGGTTGATTCTCTGTTTCTAGAATTGTTTCTCTTCTTCTATTTGATCTCTTGTTGGATTTGTAGGTGTTCACAATGCTTTGACCAGCTATGTAGCCCATCTCCTGCTACCTGATATTGTCTTAACCAGCTGCTTCTCCACCATCTTGCGTGTGTTTGTGTGTGTGTGTGTGTGTGTGTTTTTAAAGATTTTATTTGATACAGAGGGAGAGACATCACAAGTAGGCAGAGCAGGAGGCAGAGAGAGGGGTAAGCAGGTTCCCTGCTGAGCAGAGAGCCTGATACGGGGCTCAACCCCAGGATGCTGAGATCATGACCTAATCTGAAGGCAGAGGCTTAACCCACTGAGACACCCAGGTGCCCAACACATGTAGTGTTTTATTATATCATTTTCCCTTACTTCTCTGAAGGGAAAAGGAAGTGGTGACTGGAGCCTGGTTTCTGATTTGAACGAATGGGATATAAGAGATTTGAAAAAATAGTGTTCATGCTGACATGGTCCTCAGTGCACAGTGAGCAAAGGTTTGAATCTTGGACTTGGAGGTGTTGGTGTTCAGGGAAGATGATGTCCAAGTTTCCAGCATGTAGAGTCACTTGGCTGGTCTTCCTACTCGGACCAGTTCCTGCCTTCCTAAGGGGAGCTTGAAAGTGGCTTGGAACCCTAGGGCACTTGAGGAATGATTTGGATGAGACACCTGGGTGGGCCAGGGTAGACAATCTAAGGGAATTCCAGAGCTAATGATGAATAGATTTCTGAGGCTGGAGTTTGCTTCTCTGTGAGTAGCATTGAGCTGGGGCAGAAAGCAGTCTCTGGATCTTAGGACTCATCATGTGAGCAGGTCTGAGCCGGAATGCATTGTCAGATCAGACAGCTGGGAGATTGTGAGGCCATGGTGGTGGACCATTACTCTTGAGGGAAGGCCATACTGCTCCAGGGATAGGGCTCTGCTACCTGGTCAGCCCTACTACTACAGATGTACACGAAAGTTATTTTCTCTTTGTTTCTCATGCTCTTGGCTCAGCAGGGTGTTTGGTGGGAAGCCACCCACAGGCAACCTTATTGATTCTTTCCCAGGTGCCCCTTGCTTCCTCAGATGAGGCACAGCAGGTATTCTCTACCTGGTGTCTATTAATTCAACCACCAGAAGCACTTCTTCCAGATCCACACCCCTGAGAAATCCTCCACTTTCCTGTGCTGTGTGGAAGAGGCCAGTTTTCATTTGGAACTGAAATCTCAGATCCTGCTATTAGATTCCAAGGCCACACAGTACTCCATTCTCCATGATGCTCTAGTAGTGCTTGAGTCCTGATGTGCAAGACTGAGGCCAAACCTGGGGAGCATGCTGCTGCTGCTCAATTTGTTTCCCAGAGTCAAGAGTCTCATATGTTTTTTCTCCTTCTCAGATATCTTCCAATTCAGGTTTCCCACCCTGTCCCTATGATCCTCTGTGTTGTTCCTTATATTCCACATATGAGTGAAACCATATGATAACTGTCTTTCTCTGCTTGACGTATTTCACTTAGCATAATCTCATTCGGTTCCAGCCATGTCGATGCAAATGGTAAGTATTCATCATTTCTGATGGCTGAGTAATATTCCATTGTATATATGAACCACATATTCTTCTTCTTATTTTAAAGGATTTTGTTTATTTATTTGACACACACAGAGAGAGACAACTATCACAAATAGGCAGGGAGGCAGGCAGGGATAGCAGGGGAAGCAGCTCCCCACTGTGTAGAAAGCCCTATGCATGCTCGATCCCAGGAACCTGAGATCTTGACCTGAGCCACAGGCAGAGGCTTAACACACTGAGTCACCCAGGGGTCCTGAACCACATCTTCTTTATACAATAATCTGTTGAAGGACATCTCTGCTCCTTCTACAGTTTGGCTATTGTGGACATTGCTGCTAGGAACACTGGGGTGCATGTGCCTCTTTATTTTACCAAATCCATATGGTAGATACCCAGGAGTGCAATTGGTGGGTCATAGGGTAGCTTTATTTTTAATGTCTTGAGGAAACTCCATGCTGTTTTTCAGAGTGAGTGTACCAGCTTGTGTTCCAACCAACAGTGTAAGAGGGTTCCCTGTTACACTGTTGTGTAATATGTTTCAAATCCTCATCAACATTTGTTGTTCCCTGTCTTTTAATTTTTGCCATTCTAACAGGTGTAAGGTGGTGTCTCATTGTGGTTTTGATTTTTATTTCCCTGTTGGCAAGTCATGTGGAGAATGTTTTCATGTGTCTGTTAGTCATCTGTATGTCTTTTTGGAGAAGTGTCTTTTTAGGTCTTCTGACCATTCTTTGAGTGGACTCTTTCTTTTTTGGGGTGTTGGGTTTGAGAAATTCTGTGTAAATCTTGGATACCAGACCTTTAACTGTAATAGCATTTGCAAATATCTACTCCCATTTTACAGGTTGCCCTTTAGTTTTGCTGATTGTTTCCAAGCTTTTCATCTTGATGAAGTACTGAAAGTTTATTTTTGCTTCTGTTTCCCTTATCTTTAGAGACTTGTCTTGAAAGAAATTGCTGTGTTGGAAATCGAAGAGGTTGATACCTGTGTTCTCTAGGATTTTGGTGTGAGACAGGTATTAACCATCTTTCTTTCCTGATTGTATTTGAGACCTCTCTCCTTCTTGGTGAGTCTAGCTAAGGGTTTCTTAGATTTGTTTATCTTTCCAACAAAGGCAGTTCTTATTTTCATTAATCTTTTGTCTTTTTAGTCATCATTATTCATTTTCACATTCCGTTTTGTTATTTCCTTATTCCTACTGATTTGGGGATTTGCTTGTTTTTTTTTTTTTTTTTTAATACTTCTTTATCATGTAAAATTATCATATTTATAGGAGAGCTTTCTTGTGGACTGACGGGGACCTGAATTTCTATGAACTTCCCCCTTAGAACTAATTTTGCTGTATCCCTTACATTTTTGTAGGTTTTTCTTTTTGTCTCGAGGTACTTTTAAAATTTCTTGATTTCTTCTTTGACTGTTGGTAGTTTATTACCATGTTGTTAAATCTCTACATATTTTTGACTCTCACATTTACTTCTTGTGATTGGTTTCTAGTTTCATATCATTGTGGTTGGACAATATTTGAATCAGCAGGTGAGGGGAACATTCAGGATAAAATTTTGTTTACTGGGCTTTTTTTTCTGAGGGCAGAGAATGAGCTCCATACAGTGGAAGGTGTTGGGTTGGCAAGTTCCAGGAGTGCAGGAGGAACAATGGAAATGACCACCGCCAGTCCCGCTGTCTTCCAGCCTCCACCCCCACTTTCCTTCACCCTTGACTCTCCCGCCAAAGGATGTATGCCCAGGTCATGTCCCCATAGGTAACCTGATACATATGCGGGAAACAGATGAAAGACCCCTGCCAACTCCCTCCCAGTGTGACTTCCCCTACTCTCTTTCCGGAGTCAAGGAACCTTGACAGAGGGTACCCACCTCCTCCCGGAGCAACTTTCCTGGTTCCCCTTCTCTTGAGCCCTGAAACTTTGCAGGAGAGTGCCTTTAATAAATCTTGCCTTGCACCCACTTCACCTGGTGTGTTTATCTCGTCTATAAAACCTTACATTTGGTGCCCCAAACCCGGGAGGGTTTTGAGAGCCTCCCACCCTGGTGAGGAGGCTCTCTCCTCTCCCTAGCCAGACCTGGACCTGCCTTTCCCAACACCACTTCTGAAGCCATGGTGGGTTTCCCCGGATTCCGTGCCTCTGTCTGGAAAGCCCTGCCCTAATCGTGCCCGCGTCAGGGCGGACCCTGCAGGTCACCAGGTGACCTCCGTGAATCTGAGAAGCTGGGAGACATCCTAACCTCTATGGTATTTGACACAGTTTTTCTGCAACCCAGTGGAGGATGAGGGGATGCCTTCCTCTTGCCCTCGGGTTGTCTGTCAAGGAGTCTTGGGGACCTCCCAATCCAAATTCAACCCTAAAACATCCCGGGGGTGTTTTAGGCCTGTTGGACAATCTTAAAACCCTGGAACTGGACCAGGACCTGCAAAAATGACGTTACTATACTGTAGCTTGGCCACAATACTGATTAGACAGTCAATCCCAATGGTCTCCAGAAGTTACGTTTAATTATCAGATTTTCATGGACCTAAATAACCTCAATAGACACCAAGGCAGATGGGCCAAGGTCCCTTAAGTTCAGGATTTCTTAACCAGCGCCCTTGTTTACCCGTCCCTCTCCCCACTCCTATCCGAACTCCTGACAAATTTATCCACAGTAAATATGAAACTTTAATCAGTTTACTGAAGCTCTTGTTATTTGTTAAAATCTGATAGCAAAGAAATGACTAAATGGATGGTTAATTGTCTGTCTCAAAGTTTTAATGGGTAATTTCTGAGATAGCATTCAAAGTCTTTGGTAACCTGAAAGTTTTAAGTTTTGCTTGAATGACAAATGGGAGTAAATCTGTTGGACATTTAGGTCTTTTCCAAAGGGATAAAATGCCAAGTCATTTATTACTGAACATAGCATTTTGCTTTTGACTTCTTACTGCAAAGAAAATAAGAATATTTAAATCTGTTAGTAAGCATGGTTTGTGCTTAACTGATTCATAAATTGGCATCTAAAGAATTCTGTTATAGCCATTCATGATTAATAACTGACTAGAGGTTAATAACTAAATGTGTTTCTAAGAGTACAAAATTCTGCTAAATAAAGGAAGCAACTCTGTATGTAGGAAAGTAGAACATATATGAGAAAGATTTAAGGAATGGGAGTATATTTTATTGAAAGTGAAAGGAGATAATTTTGTCATAAGTGAGATGGCTTTTTGAGACAAAACCTGAATGCAAAGGAAAGTTGTAGAAGGTTTGTGAAGGGAAATCATTCAGGAACCCAATGAAAACCCGGCCATGTTTCTTAACCAACTTACTGAGGCGCTGACTCAATACACTTGCCTAGACCTGGCCTCTCCAGCAGGGGCGACTGTTTTAGCTACTCACTTTATTTCTCAGTCAGCCGCCGACATTCGGCAAAAATTAAAGAAAGTGGAGGAGGAACCTCAAACTCCCATTTTTGATCTGGTGAAAATGGCATTTAAAGTCTTTAAATCCCAAGAGGAGGCAGAACTTAAGCACCAAGCCAGACTCTAACCAAAGGTCCAACTGCAGACCCAAGCCCTGGTAGCAGCCCTAAGGCCGGCAGGTTCTGGGGGTCAACAGAAGGGAGCACCTATCTGCGTCCCTCCGGGGGCCTGTTTCACGTGTGGAGCCAAGGGATACTGGGCCGGTCAATGCCCCAATCCAAAAACGCCTACTAGGCCGTGCCCTCAATGCCGCATGATGGGCCACTGGAAATTGGACTGCCCCAGCCTCAGGGTATTCCTGGCGACTCCACGTGGGGGAGACCCTGAGACGGTAAGTTCTGTCTTCCAACTTCTCCTATAGGATGACTGATGGAGCCCAGTCTTGGACACCCCTCTCACCCATGCCGAGCCCAGGGTCATGCTCCAGGTAGTGGGTAAGTCCCTTTCCTTTCTATAGGACACGGCACATGCTGTCCTGCCATTGTACTCAGCTCCTACTCATCCCTCCTCAGTTGCAGTTATGGGAATTGATGGTACTTCCTCCACTCCAAAGGCCAACCAACCCCTTACCTCCAGCCTGTATGGGTTCCCCATCTCACACTTCTTCCTCATTATCCCTTACTGCCCTGTTCCCTTACTAGGCAGGGACATCCTCCACAAACTTCAGGCCACCATTGGTCTCTCTCCCTCTCCCTTGACTTCTGTTCACCTCATCCTTCCTCTACTTCCCTATGACTCGTCCTCTATCCCAGACTTTCTCCCCTCTGTAGACCCACAGATATGGGACATTTCCAGACCTGTAGTAGCAACCCACCAGTGAGGACTCAAGTTCATCAGTGACCGCCTTTGGCAGCAGGGTCTCCTTATTCGCATTAACTCACCAAGGAACTAGATGTCACTGTCCAGGGATGGCAGCCCTGCCTCAAGGCCCTAGCGGCAGCCACTTCTCTGACAAAGGAGGCCTTCAAACTTACCTTAGGACAGCCCATCATGGTCTTCTCCCCCCATAGATTGATTGACTTAGTCAGCCACAAATAATTGGCACAGCTCACTCCTTCCCATCTCCAAGTCTACCACCTGCTGTTCATAGAAAACCCCCAGGTCACATTCTGTCTCCCTTCGCCTAAATCCCACCACTCTCTTGCTGACACCTTCATCTACCCCCACTCCTCCCCACTCCTGTGCTCAACACCTTGGAGAAATCTCTCCCTCCCATCCAGGACTTTGGGACCAGCCACTGACTGAACCCGATCGCACTCTGTTCATGGATGTGAGCTCCCTCATAGCTCCATAGGGACGGCGATGTGTGACCTATGCAGTGGTCACCCTGGATGCAGTCATATAAGCAACCCCCCTTCCCATTGGGACTGCTTCTCAAAAGGCAGAACTCCTGGCTCTTACCAAGGCCCTTCACTTATCTGAGGGTCAACGGGTCACTCTTTATACTGACTCCAAATATGCTCTCCTTATTACCCACACTCACTCTGTCCTATGGCGAGAAAAGGGATTTCTCACTCCAAGGGAACCCCCATAGTCAAAGGGCCTCTTATTGCCAAACTCCTTGAGGCTCTCAAGGACCCTACTGAGGTGGCTATTGTCCAATGCCATGGCCGTCAGGACTCCAAAGACCCCATCTCTTTGGGGAACAACAAGGCTGACTCTGTTGCCTGACAGATGGCCTTAAACACCTCTCTAGCCCCTCTCCTGTTTCTCAACACTCCTCACAGTCCCTGTACACTGATGAGGAGACTCGGGCCCCTAAAACATTAGGTGGCAGGTTGGATGACAATGGATGGTATTTTGTCCAGGACAAAATTTCCCCCCCAAACAGCCTAATCCACACCCTCTTTACTGACATCCACTAGTCTCTCCACATCGGTCCAAAGGCCCTATACCAATTTCTCCAACCTCTCTTTCACCACCCCCTCCTCCAAAAGACTATTAAGGAGGGACACAAGGCCTGCAGAACCTGTCCTGCGGTCAATGCCCAGGGCGGCCTCCTCAGACCAGGACCCACCCACCAGCTCCAAGGGCATCAGCCAGGCGAGGACTGGCAACTTGACTTCAATCACATGCCTTGACACAAAACCTTTAGATATCTACTAACTCTTGTGGACACCTTCACAGGCTGGATCGAGGCATTCCCCACCACTATGGAAACAGCAGAGGTGGTTGCCGCTGTTCTCATTAAGCACATCATTCCGAGGTTTGGACTCCCTTGAACCCTATAATCTGACAACGGACCGGCCTTCATCTCCAGCATCACACAACAGATCTCTGAGAGCCTCAACATCACCTGGAAACTCCATATCCCCTACCACCCCCAATCTTCGGGTAAGGTCAAGAGGGCCAATGGCCTCCTCAAGGAACAACTCACCAAACGCACTCTTGAAACCTGACTGTTTTTGCCAACCCTTTTTTCACTAGCACTCACCCGCCTTAGGGCCTCCCCTAGCCACCCATCAGGTCTCAGTCCCTTTGAGCTCCTGTACAGCAGGCCCTTTCTACTCAATCACAACCTGCCTGCCTCTGCTCCACCCCTCCTATCCTATAAGCCCTATCAGACCCTCTTACGAGCCCTCCTAAGGGCTCATGCAGGTTCAACCATCCTCGCCCCTGACAGCCCGAGTGGAGACTTCCCCCAGGCCCTAAATGCTGGGGACCAAGTTCTCCTAGGAGAACTTCACCCAAAGTCCTTACAGCCCAGGTGGACTGGCCCCCATACTGTTATTCTTACAACTCCCACAGGGGCAAAATTCCTAGGACACCACCCATGGGTACACATCTCCTCTCTAAAACCAGGCCCACAATAGGATGGCTGTACTTCCCAAACCCTGGGGCCCACGTGGTTGCAGATTTCCCGCACCACTTCTTCTCACCCTCCTCCTTCTACACCCCCCCATAGCTGTCCCTCAGGTGACCCTGAATTCAGGTGGTACTTCTTCCTAGTGGAAACTTGGGCACCACACGGTGTAGTCAGCTCGTCACCACAGATTTCCAGTCTGGAGGGTGCCAGCCCAAGCGGAAATGGCCGTCCTCTCCACCCACCTCCTGTGACAAAAAAGTGCTGTGTTTCTTCCTCTTGTTATTGGGGTCTCCTTGGTGTCTTCCCTAGTGGCCACCTGGCTGGGCACCGGGGCCATAGCTCACTCCATAGGTGCTACCCGAGATTTATGTGAACAACTCTGAACATCCATGGAAGTCTCAGCTGAGTCCTTGGCATCTCTACAATGACAGATTACTTCAGTGGCCCAGGTAGCCCTACAGAACCAGCGAGCCCTGGACCTGCTCACTGCAGACAAGGGAGGAACCTGTTTATTCCTCAATGAAGAATGCTGCTATTATATCAACGAATCCAGTGTAGTTGAAACCAATATCAGTGCCCTGACAAAAATCTGCGACTCCCTTGGTGGCCAGCATCACCCTGTAATAAAACACTCTCAATGGTGGCTCTCCCCCTTAACGACCTGGCTCCTTTCAATCCTAAGTCCCATTATTCTCTTCTGCCTATTAGGACTTATCACCCCCTGTGTTCTTTGCTTCATTCAGGAACGCATACATGAGGTTTCCAGGGTCACTGTCAACCAACTCCTCCTGGATCCCTATACCTGCCTATCCACATACAAAGGACCCTATGATGACGCCCCTTTACCAGCAGGAGGTAGCCAGATCTGAGTCGCTGCCCCCATTACACCAAAAAGGTCGGAATGTTGGGTTGGCAGGCTCCTGGAGTGCAGGAGGAACAATGGAAATGACTGCTGCCGGGTCCCGCCATCTTCCAGGCCCCCCTTTTCCTTCACCCTTGACTCGCCCACCAAAAGGATGTATGCGCAGGTCACATCTCCATAGGTAACCTGATACTTATGCAGGAAACAGATGAAAGACTCCCACCAACTCCCTCCCAGTGTGACTTCCCCCTCTCCATTTCCGGAGTCAAGGAACCTCTCCTGAGGGTGCCCACCTCCTCCCAGAGCAACTTTCCTGGCTCCCCTTCTCTTGAGCCCTGAAACTTCGCAGGAGAGTGCCTTTAATAAATCTTGCCTTTCACCCACTTTGCCTGGCATGTTTATCTCGCCTATAAAATCTTACAGAAGTTTTGCGAGATGGTGGGGAGTGGTCAACCCTTGTTAGAATTACTGACTACCATGAAGGCAGTGTACCACTGTTTACACCGTATTCCTGATGGATTTGCACTTCATTAGAAACATTTTCTTTTCTTTTTTTTTAAGATTTCCTGCATTTTTTTTGACAGAGAGAGAGATCACAAGTAGGCAGAGAGGCAGGTAGAGAGAGAAGGGGAAGCAGGCCCCCTGCTGAGCAGAGAGCCCAATGCGGGGATCGATCCCAGGCTACTGAGATCATGACCTGAGCGGAAGGCAGAGGTTTAACCCACTGAGCCACACAGACGCCCCAATTAGGAACATTTTCTATGAGGTGCAGGGTTGACCTTCTCTAACAGAAAGGTGCCATGTGGGTTCATGGCATGGCCCCAGGTCAGCAACCAGGATGTATGGTATTTTACGGGAACAGAACTGTCTTTGAAAGTGATAGAAACACATCATGGTGAGCTCCATGACAATAGCCGAGGTCCTGAGTGACCCACTGGGTGTTGGTGGTGGATGGGGTAGTGGGGTCTGTTAATCTGTCTCATAAGGTCCTGTGGAACTCAGGGACACCCTCCTGTCTGTTGAGTTGTGTGGATACAGGTAGACAGCAGTATCTGGTCAAGCACAAGGGTTGCACTGGACCACCACCAGAGGGGCAGTGTGCCCGGGGAGCACTCCATTTCCATAAAAATAGACCAGGGTCTGTGACCATGATTCTTAGCAGCAGGTTGGGTCAGCTGCGTAGACTGATGTATATTAGTAGTGGTGGGAAGCTGGCATGGGCCAGGTGCAGACAATTTCTCCTTCTTTTTCCTTCTTCCCTTCCCACACAGAGGTAGCTCAGAACAGACTTCAAGCCCTATATCTCAAGATCCCATGACCCAGGCTCCCTGCTTTCAGCTGGTGACCTTAGTGGTTTCCTGTCGCTTCTGCCTCCCATACCCACTCCCATGGCCATTCCTAGATCAGGGGAGGGATCCAACCCTTGACTGTACTTGGTCTTCCTCCTGTCCCACACCCAGCCCACCCACATTTGTCTTTCAGGTATGTGCTTGGAAGCAAGCCCATCAACAGGAACTTATCAGCCAACAGAACCAGGTAATGACCACTGAATTAGAGATCCAGGGTGCATATCAAATCTGCTCTGGAAGCTGTCCCATACTCTATGACAATCTCACACGAAAACAGAAACAATAATAGCTTTCTGGACAGTGAAGTGACATCCGTCTCTACTTACACTCTTGAAAGCATAGGTGCTGACCCTGGATGGAAAGGGACCGTGGCTCCTGTGGGCTACCATTAACAGGAGAAGTATAAGAATTCAGTGAAATTTGAATTCCAAGCATAGAGTGAATAATTATTGTACAGTAAATACTCTCACAAGTAAGTCTTATGAACATTGCATAGCAAAAGTTTACATCCAAATAGTTTACTGAAAGAAAAAAAAAAAACTTTTTTATTGTTTATTTTAATTCAGGTAGAGTTAACATACAGTGGTATATTAGTTTCAGGAGTACAATGTAGAGATTCGATGATTCTATGTATTACTCAACGGATATCAAGAAAAGTGTACTCTTAGTCCCCGTCATCCATTTCACTCATCCCTCCATCCACTTCCACTCTGGTAACCACAGAGTCGGTATTTTGCTTTGTATCTTCTTTCTCCTTTATTTATGTATTTTCGTTTCTTAAATTCCATGTAAGAGTGACATTGAAAGGCATTTATCTTGCTCCAACTGATGGGTTTCACTTAGGACAGTATCTCTAGCTCCATCCATGCGTCTGCAAATGGCAAGATCTCATTCGTTTTATGGCTGAGTAATTTCCCACTATGTGTGTGTGTGTGTGTGTGTGTGTGTGTATACATATATCATCTCATTAATCAAATTATCAAGAAATACTTGGATTGCTTCCATATTGTAATATTGTAAATAATGTTGCAAGAAATATAGGGGCTCATGTATCCTTTTGAGTTATTGTTCTCATATTCTTCGGGTAAACACCCGGTAGCGTGATTGCTGGATTACAATGAAGTTCTATATTTAACGTTTTGAGGAACAGTCATACTGTTTTCTAAAGTGGTTGCAGCAGCTTGCATTCTCACCAACAATGTAAGAGGGTCCCCTTTTATCCACATCTTCCCAACATCTGTTTTCTTCTGCTGGTGCTGTCAGCCATTCTGATAGTATGAAGTAGTATCTCATGGAACTTTTCATTTGGATTTTCCTGTTGATGGATGATGGTGAACATATTTTCATGTGACTGTTGACATCTGTATTTCTTCTTTGGAGAAATGTCTATTCATGTCTTCTATTTTTTTAACTGGATTATTTGTATTTTGGGCGTTGCGTTGTATCAGTTCTACATATTTTGACACTACCCCATTATTGCATATGGTATTCGCAAATATCTTCTCCCATTAAGTAGGCTGTCTTCTATTTATTACATTTTCATTGTTCTTCTGCTGTGTGGTAAGCTTTCATATTGATGTAGTTCCAGTAGTTTATTTTTGCTTTTGCTTCCTTTTCCTTAGGAGGCATGTCTAGAAAATGTATGGTTCATGGCAGAGAAGTTGCTTTCTGTGCCCTCTTGTAGGATTTTTATGATTTCAGGTCTCACATTGAAGTATTGAAACTGTTTTGAGTTAATTTGTCCATCTGGTGTAATAAAGCAGATTAATTTCATTCTTTTGTGCATAGCGGTCCAGTTTTCCCAAAACCATTTGTTGTAGAGCCTGTTCTTTTCCCTTTTAATACTTTTGCCTGTTTTGCAGAAGACTACTTGGGCACGTGATTGTGGGTTTATGACTGAGCTTCTATTCTGTTCCCTTGGTCACTGTGTATATTTCTGCACCAGTCCCATACTGTTAGGATGACTGAAGCTTTGTACTATAATTTGAAATATGGAATTGTGACGCCTCAAGCTTTGTTTTCCATCATAACATTGTGTTGGTTCTTCAGTATCTTTTGTGATTCCATAGAAATTTTTAAGTTAGTTTCTTTGAGTTCTTTCATTTTTTAAAAAATTTAAATTCAATTAGCCAACTTATCATACATCATTAGTTTCAGATGTAGTGTTAAATAATATATCAGATGTGTATAACACCAAGTGCTCATTGCATCATGTGCCCACCTTAGTGCCCATCACCCAGGTACCCCCTGCCCCCATCCAGCAACCCTCAGTTTGTTACTACAGTTAGTTACTACTATGTTTTTTTCCCATCTCTGATGACTTCTCATTCTGTTTCCCTTTCCTTTTTCTATGATTCTCTGCCCTATTTCTGATATTTGACATATGAGTGAAACCATATGATAGTTGTGTTTCCTTCATTGCCATATTTTACTCAGCATAATATCTTCCAGACCCATCACATTGATGTGATGATAAATACTCATCCTTTCTGATGGCTGAGTAATATTCCATTGAACATATGAACCACAGGTTCTTTATCCATTCCTCTGTCCATAGGTATCTGGGTTCTTTCCAAAGTTTAGGTATAGTGGATATTGTTGCAATGAACACTGGGGTGCAGATGGCAGTTCTTTTCATTACATCTCTATTTTTGTAGTAAAACCCCTGTGGTGCAATTGCTGTGTTTTACGGTAACTTTACTTTTAACTTCTTGAAGAAACCCTGTACTGTTTTCCAGAGCGGATGTAACAGTATGCATTCCCACCAGGAGTGTAGGAAGCTTCCCCATTTTCTGTATCATCACCAACACTTGTGGTTTCATGTCTTGTTAATTTTAGACGTTCTTCCTTGTGTGATAGGACACCTTAATGTGGTTTAGATTTGCGTTTCCCAGAATCCATGTGATGTGGAACATTTATGCATATATCTGTTGGTCACATGTGTGTCGTCATTGGAGAAATGTCTGTTCATATTTTCACCCATATCTAGACCTTACATTGGGTTAAGGCCCTGAAGCCTGGAAGATACAGTCATCCAGAACTGTGGAGATCTTCACAAGGTCAGAGTTAAAATGGAGTTTTAGGGTGTATGTGAAGCTCAGGGATTGTGTTCAGAGTGTGGATGAAAGTGTAGGTTCACTGACATTGTCTCAGGTTTGCATTCAGATTTCTCATGCTCTGAATCCAGTCTGGAGTAAAAAAGGGAATTTCCTTTTGTGTGGCAGGCTGATCCTCTGGTGTTGTTCAAGTGTTCCCAATACCCGGTGCTTGGGAGCCGGGCCTCTACAGGTGGTGCTCTCAGAACTCCAAATAGGGTTATGGTTAGGACATAGGACCATGGAAGGTCCGAACTGCCAATCATGTGGTGAGTGTCCTGGAGGGCTGAGTTGAGGGCATGGGTTAAGGTGAGTGTGCGGCTCAGGGTTTCAATCCATGAGCCATTGAAAGTGGGAGTTCAGTGGGATGGAAAGAGATGGGCCTTCATATTTCTACTGACCTCTATACTTCTTGGAGTCCATTATGGAAATATTTCCTTCTGGGTGGGAGGCTGAGTCCTCTGGTATTGCTCAGCCATCCCCAAATCCTGGGGCTTTGGAGCCCTCCCTTAAGGGACAATTACCTGAGAGCCCAACATAGGGATAGAGTTAGGGTCAAGGGGCATTGCAGGGCCAAAGAGCTGGCAGTGTGTGTGGAATTAAGAAATGAAAGATGAGTGTTCCCGTTCAGGTCAGGCACAGGGTTTGTGGCCTAGAGGCCACTGAAAGTGGTGTTTTGCTGGGATGGGCTCAGATGGGCAGGCATTTTCTCCTGCTTTGAATATTTCTAGAGGTCTACATGGCACACTATCCTCCTGTGTTTTAGGCTGAGTCCTGTTGTATGGCTAAGGTGACCCCAGTGCCTGGGGCAGGGGGCCAGGCCCCTAGGAATGGAATGCTCAGGACATGTCAGGCTCAATCTGCCACCCTGAGAGGAGCGACCTGGGGAGCAGAGTTGAGGACGTAGGTCAGTGTGAGTGTTAGGATCCAGGTAGTGAATAGGGGGTTGCTGAGAGTGGGATAGTCCCACGGGGCCACGAAATATTCTGGTATAGTTCAGGTGTAACCCATCAGTGGGGCTTTGGTGTGGATCCTCAGAGGACAGAAGACTGAAAGTATAGCCTAGGGCTAGGGATAGAGCACAGGGGCATGGCTGGCCTGATCTGCTGGTGCTTAGGCGGGAAGCCTTGGCAATGAGTTGAGGGTCATGGTCAAGTGGTACATTACACTCTGGGTTTGTGCCTGAGGGGTGGCCGATGGTGGAGGTTGCTTCATGGGCTGTTCAGGTTTCTCCCATTCTGAGGGTTCTGTGCAGCTCCAAACAGAACAGTTTCCTCCTGGGTGGCAGACGGAGTCCTGGTTTGGGGATCACGGGTCCAAATATGGAGGAAATGGGGGCCCAGCCTCTGGGGAGGAAGACTGAAAACCCAACCTAGCGTTAAGTTTAGGGCCAGGAGCATGGAAGACCTAATTTGATGGCACTGAGGAGGGATCCCAGTGGGCTGAATTGAGGGCAGGGGTCCGGTGGCATGACAGGGTCCAGGTTTGTAGTCAGGGGACCGCTGACCACAGCGGAGGAGGGTGTGCTCAGGGGGACATGCAGTTTCTCCCACTCTGAGGGTTCTACTCAGCTTCAATTGGCACGGTTTCCTCCTGGGTGACAGGCTGAGTGTCAGCCCCTGCATTTGTTGCCAATGGTGTGCAGAAGGTGGGGATGGCCTCAGGTGGGGCATGCAGGTTTCTCCCGCTCTGAGGATTTGGCACAGCTCCAAACAGCATGGTTTCCTCCTGCATGGTGGGCAGAGTCCTGGGGTGTCACCAGGGGTCTTTAATCTTGGGGGCTTGGGGTCAGGCCTCTTGGGATGGAAGCCTGAAAACCCAAATTAGGGGTAGGGTTAAGGCCTAGGGGCATGGCAGACCTGATATGCCAGTGCTGAGGCAGGTGCCCTGGTGCGCTGAGTTGAATTTAGGTGTCAGACAGTACGTTACCCTCTGGGTTTGTGTCCAGGCATTCACATAACCTGGGAGTGACTTCAGGGGTCCATGGAATTTTCTCCAGCTCTGAGGGCTCAGCGCAGCTCCAAACAGCCCAGCTGTGCCCTGCGTGGCAGGCTGAGACCCAGCATGAGTATCAGGCATTCTTTTTTTTTTTTTTTTTTTTTTTTTTTATAGTACTATCTAATTACATTTTTATTTTTTATTTTTTTAAAGATTTTTTTTTTAATTTTATTTTATTTTTATTTTTTATTTTTTATAAACATATATTTTTATCCCCAGGGGTACAGGTCTGTGAATCACCAGGTTTACACACTTCACAGCACTCACCAAATCACATGCCCTCCCCAATGTCCATAATCCCAACCCCTTCTCCCAAACCCCCTCCCCCCAGCAACCCTCAGTTTGTTTTGTGAGATTAAGAGTCACTTATGGTTTGTCTCCCTCCCAATCCCATCTTGTTTCATTTATTCTTCTTCTACCCACTTAAGCCTCCATGTTGCATCACCACTTCCTCATATCAGGGAGATCATATGATAGTTGTCTTTCTCTGCTTGACTTATTTCGCTAAGCATGATACGCTCTAGCTCTAGTATCAGGCATTCTTAATCTGGACTTAAGGACCAGGCCTCTGGGTGCAGAAGCCTGTACACCCCACCTAGGATTAGGATTAGGACCTAGGGACATGGCAGACCCGATCTGTCAGCACTGAGACACGATCCCCTTGGGGCTGAGTTGAGGGCATATGTCAGGTGGTGCCTCAGAATCCGGGTTTGTGGCCAAGGGGGCTGCAGATGGTGTGGGGGGGGTCACTTTAGTGGGGTATGCGGGTTTCTCCCTCTCTAAGGGTTCTGTGAACCTTCATATGGCACATCTTCCTACAACATGGGAGGCTGAATTCTGGGATAACACTCAGGGGTCCTTAATGAGGCTGGTTTGGGGGCCAGGTCTTTTGGGATGGAAGCCAGAAAACCAAAACTAGGATTAGGGTTAGGTCCTAGGACCATGGCAGGTTCTCTGGTGGGCTGAGTTGATGGCACATGTCTGGAGGTGCATCAGATTCCAGGTTTGTGACAAGGGGTTCCACAGAACCTGGGGTGGCCTCATGGGGTCATCGAGGTATCTCCCATTCTGAGGGTTCTGTGCAGCTCCAAGCAGCAGAGTTGTGCCCTCAGTGGGAGGCATAATTCTGGTGTGAGTCTCAGGGGTCCCCCGTCTGTCTGGGTTGTGGGCCAGGTCTCTGAGCATGATAACCTGTGCACCTCACCTAGGTTTAGGCTTAGGGCCTCGGGGCATGGCAGGCCTGACCTGCCATTTCTGAGGCATGCTCTGCTCAGGGCCAAGTTGAGGATTTGTCAGTCATTGCATCAGAGTCCGTTTTTGTGGCCTGGGGGCCACCAAAGGTGGTGCTAGCTTTACGAGGGAGTGCAGGTTTCTCCCACTCTGAGAGATTGGCACAGCTCCAAATAGTCTGGTTTGCAACCACATTGTGGACTGAATTCTTGGGTGTTAATCGGGGTTCTTAATCTGGGGGCCTTTGGAGCCAGGCCTTTAGGGTGGAATCCTGAAAACCCAAACTACGTTAGGGTTAGGGCCTAAGGGCATGGCAGGCCAGATCTACTGGTGCTGAGGCGGGCTCTCTGGTGGGCTGAGTTGAGGGAAGGCATCATGCAGGGCCTCAGTCTCTGGGTTGGTGACCATGGGTGCCACCGAAAGTGGGCGTGGCCTCATGGAGTCATGTAGATTTCTCCTGCTCTGAGGGTTGGGCACAGCTCTAATGGCACAGTTTCCATCTGGGTAGCAGGTGGATTCTGGGGTTTGGCTCTGGAGTCCTCAATCTGTAGATGGAAGCCTGAATACCCAACCTAGTGTTAGGTTTAGGGTCTGGGGCATGGCAGGCCTGATCTGAAATCGCTGGGACTGGCACTCCAGGGGTATGAGTAGAGTGAGGGTATGGCCATGTATGCACCAGGATTTTAAACTGCTTTCTCATGGGGTTTGGACCGTGACCACTTGAGATAATGGGCCAGGCCCAGGTGGCCGCCCTGCATGTCCATGCTGCCAAAAGCCATTTCGGTGGGGGATTTTCTGGCTAATTATCATGAGCAAGAAGCTCTTGAGAATTTGCCGGCATTGGGAGGCAATTTGGGATGCACTCACACCCATTGTTTAGAGTGCTTTCTTCCTAGATGCTCATTATGACCATCCAGGAACTTGGACTGGTCCCACACGGCTCCCCTGCAGGCCTCAGCTGATAGGAGATTTCCGGAGGTAGTGTTGTGTGAGGGTCTCTGGCTGACAATGAGGCTTCATGTTTGTGGTTCGTTTGGGTGCTGAAGGTGGGGGTGGCCTCAGGAGGGTATGAAGGTTTCTCCCCATCTGAGGGTTTTCTGCAGCTCAAAACAGTAATGTTTCCTGCTTTGTGGCAGTGGAGTCCTGGGGTGCAGCTCTGGGGTTCACAATCTGAAGGGCTTGGGAGCCAGGTATCAGGGAATGTAAGCCTGAACACCCAACTTAGGGTTAGGTTTAGGTCATAGGGGCATGGCACACCCATTCTGCCAGTGCTGAGGCTGGCCTCCCAGGGGACTGAGTAGAGGCCAGGACTGCCAACATTCTGGGGCAATTCCGAGCACGTGTGCCTCTGGAGTTTAGAGCTCTGTCTGGCATGGTTTGGGCTGTGAACCCTCAGGAAAATGGTCCAGATCCAGGCAGCTTCTCTGAGGGCTCCCACCTCTAGATGCGAGTTCAAAGGAGGTTTCTGGCCAGTTCACATGAGATTTCACAAATCAATATCGATTTGGGCAGAATTTTTGTGAGAATTGGCCGGCATTGTGGAGTGATTTTGGTCACGCGTGCTCCTAACGTCTGGATTGCTTTGTCGCTAGGTTCACGTAGCAGCCACCCATGACCATAGGCTAGGCCTGCACAGGACCCTGAGTGCTCACACTGATGAGGGCAGAATTGAGGATGGGGGTCAGAGTGAACACCAGGCACTGGTTTTGTGGCCTGTGCCTGCTCTGATTGTGGTGGTCGCCTCAGGAGGCATGCAGTTTTTTCCTGCTCTGAAGGTTTTGCGCATCTCCAAAAGTCACAGTCTCATCCTGGGTGGCAAGTGTAGTTCTGTGGTCTGTCTCAGGGGCCCCCAGTCTGGAGGAACAGTGCCATTGTGGCTTGAGACCTGTGAGGCGTTGTGAGCTGGATTAGGAGACTCATGCCAGTTCATGAATCACAGATGAGATTGACTTGGTGTGTGTTTTGAACATAGAATGTGTTCCTTCATCTAACAGTGTTTATTCCATTGGGCCTACGCGGTGGGGGAATGGCAGGCATCTAGAGTTATGTGGCTGTTTGAGGTCAGATAGTGACTTGGATGATGTCTTTTCCTTTGTCAAAGGTGATGTAAATTAATGGATTCATCTTTTCATCCAAAGAGTTCCAGTGAGGGCAGAGGGCACATTCAAAATGATTCCAAGGAGGCTTGGATGTTTTAAAAGGGAAACCTGACTTTCTAGTTTTACTAAATAGATATTTGGACAGCTGTATTTTCTCTGCAGTTCATGGGTGGTGAAGTCAGAAGGAGAATCTTTGGGAATTCCCCCAGATAGAGGCATCCTGGTGGCTTCAAGGGGCTTGGCATCAGGAACCCTAGGGTGAATATCTGGGGCTGCTTGCCTGAAACTTGGTGAGTCAGGTTATCCCACAGGTTTTCCATTCCCTCCTAGGGAATTGCAAGAAGGTAACGTTCTGCTTAAAGCAGAACCCTCCCACACTGTCAGTGGGCATGCAGATTTTTGCAGCCACTTTTGAAAAGAATATGGAGTTTTCTCCAAAAGCTAAAATCTGAACAACACTAGGACCCAGAAATTGTACTCCTAAGTATTTATCCAAAGGACACAAAAGTGCACATTCAATGGGGTACAAGCACCATGATGTTTATAGCAGTATTATCAACAATAGCAAAACATTCTGATGAATGGAGAAAGAAGATGTGAAAGATTGATCGATCTATCTATCTATCTATCTATCTATCTAATAGCATAGGACCCAGCCTCAAAAATAATGAAATCTTGCTATCAGCTAGAATGTGGAAGGATCTAGCGTGGATTAAAGTAAGCAAAACCAGTAAGAAAAGACCAATGGCCTATGATTTGACTCCTATGGAATTTCAGAAAGAAAATAGATGAACATAGTGAGGGGAGAAAGATAGGACAATGAGGGAGCAGTCTCAGCCTTAGAGCACAAACTGAGGGTTGCTAGAAGGCAGGGGTGTTGGCAGCAAGGGTTAAATGGGTGACAGCTATTAGTGAGAGTACTTGTTGCAATGAGCTTTGGGTGTTCTATGCAGGTGAAAATCACAAAATCCTACCCCTGAAGCAAAGGAATGAACAGTGCATGGAAACGAATTGGAATGGAAGTCATGGAAGGAAAGAAGACCATGTTCTACTTCATGAGGAGTGGGGTAAAAATGGAGGGGTTATCGCTGTCCTGTTCTACTAATGATCATTTCCAAACATGGTATGGTACAATACACTAGTTTCTGTTTGCATAAGGAGCCCTCAGAAAGCTTGCAGGAAGATTCAGATTTCAGAGCATATCCATGATCCATTGATATGTTCCTTCCAGTCTGCCCAGGTACAAAGGCAAGTGGAAACAAATATGGCAGAAGAGGTAAGGAGGTGTTAAGCATTCAGGAGGTAGCCTTCCCCTTTCTCATGAATGCCTGGATGAGTGTAAATTAAGAAGAAGGATGGGGGATCCCTGAGCTTTGCCGCAGACAGGGGAATTCTAGCTATGCCTAGAGCTGATGGGTTTGCCGAGGAGAGACAAGCTATTAGCATTGCAGGCCAGAACTGCTGGTGCTGAGGTGAGTTCCCTGAGGGGCTGAATCGATGATGGGCGTTAGGCCGTACAGCAGGCTCCAGGTTTGTAACTAGGGAGCTGCACAATGTGGGGGAGTTCTCATGTGGACATGCAGGTTTCTCCAGCTCTGAGGGTTCTGCACACCTCCAAACAGACTGGTTTCCTTCTGGGTGGCAAGCAGACTCCTACAGTGTAGCTCCAGGGCTCCCAATCTAGAGGTCTTGGGGACAGACCCCTGGGGAAGGAAGCCTGAAAATGCAACTTAGAGTTAGGTTTAGGGCCTAGGGGTATGGCAAATCTGATCTGCCAGTGTTGAGGCAGGCTCCATGGTGAGCTGAGTTGAAGGTGGGCATCAGGTGACATGTCAGACTCTGGGTTTGTGTCCAGGGGTGCCGCAGAAGCTGAGGGTGCCTTGGGCGACATGCAGGTTTCTCCTGCTCTGAGGGTTCTGGACAACTCCAAAGGGACACGTTTATCTCTGGGGAGCTGGTGGAGTCCTGGGGTTGAGTCTCAAGGGTCCCCAATCTGGTGGGCCGATGGGCCATGCCTCTGGGCATGGAAACCTATACACCACACCTAGGGTTCGGTTTAGGGCCCTGGGGCATGGCAGGCCTGATGTTCTGATGAGGAGGTAGGCTCTCAAGTCAGCTGGGCTGACTTGGGGGCGGGCATCAGGCAGTATGTCAGAGCCTCGGTTTGTGTCCAGGGGCTGTAGAAGCTGGGGGTAGCCTCAGGGTGACATGCATGTTTCTCCTTGTCTGAGGGTACTGCGAAGCTACAATGGCATGGAATCCTTCCGTGTGGTGGGTGCAGTCCTGAGGTGTCACTCAGGTGTCCTTAATCTCTGGGGCTTCAGGGCCAGGAGTTTTTGGTTGGAAGCATGAAAACGCAAACTAGGGTTAGGTTTAGGGCCAGGGGGAATGGCAGGCCCAATCTTCTGGCACTGAGGCGGTATCACTGGGGGGGCTGAGACAAAGAAAAGGGTCAGGCGGGTAGTCAGAGTCTAGCTTGAGGGAACGGGTCCGGCTGAGGGTCAGTGACCGTGTTTGTGACCCACTCGAGTGCTGAAAGTGGGGGATGGCCTCGTGGGTGGGGCATGCAGGTTTCTTCTGCTCTGAGGCTTTTGTTCAGGTTGTAATTGCATGGTTTCCTCCTGGTGGCAGGCGGAGGCCTGGGGTGTGGCTCAGGGGTCCTTAATCTGGAGGGATTGGGGGTCAGTTTTATGGGGACAAAAGCCTGAGAGCTCACCTTATGGTTACAGTTAGGGCATAGGAGAATGACAGGCCTGATCAGCCAACTCTGAGGCGGGATCCCCAGAGCGGGGTGTGTGTTGAGGATGAGGGTAAAGCGGCGTGTCAGACTCCAGGTTTTATGGATGGGGCAGGCCACCAAAGCTAAGGGTGGCCTCAGGGGTGCATGCAACTTTCTCCCAGTCTGAGGGTTCTGCACAGCTCTGAAGGCCACGGTATCCTTCAGGGTGGCAGGTGGACTCCTACAGTGTGGCTCCGGGGCCCCCAATCTGGAGTGCTCAGGGGAGAGATCCCAGAGTCTGAAGCCTAAAAATCCAAAGGAGGCTTAAGGTGAGGGCCTGGGGACCTGGCAGGCCCAATCCAACAACCCTGGGGCAGACACCCCACAGGACTGAATAACAGTGTAGTGGGCTGTGCATGGCCCTGGCTCATAGAGGGCAATATTACAGGGTTTGTGTCACGACCACTCAGGATTCAAGGGCAGGCACAGGCAGTGGTCTGCGGCGCTGCCAGATAGTTCACTGGGGGTTTTCTGAAAAATTCTCGTGGGTTTACTGCCTAAATCAATATTGATCTGAGTAGAAAGCTTATGAGACTTGGCCAGTGTTGGGTGGCGATTTGGGCTGTGCTGGCGCCCATGGTCTAGAGCAGTTTCTCCCTAAGGTGTGTGTCCTGGCCATCCGGGAACACTGGATGGGCCCACATGGCTCCCCCAAGGGCCCCCATCAAGTGGAGCTTTCTGGGGGCTGTGCTGAGTCAGGGTGTCTTGCTGAACATCAGCCTCCATGTTTGTGGCCCCGTGGGGCAATGAATGTTGGGGTGGCCTCAGGGAGTCATTCAGGTTTCTCCTGCTCTGTGGGTTTTGTGCAGCTCTGAATAGCACAGTTTCCTCCTCGGTGGCAGGAGGAGCACTGGGTTGTGGCTCAGGACTTCCCAATCTGGGGGGCTTGGGGACCAGGTCTCTGGGGATGGAAGCCTAAAAAGCCAAACTAGGGTTAGGGTTAGGGCCTAGGAGCATGACAATCCCAACCTTTTGGCACTGAGGCAGGATCCCCAATTGGCTGAGTCAAGGATGGGTGACCAGCGGTATGTCAAGCTCTGTGTTTTGTGACTGAGGGGTCCCCAGATGTAGGGGTGGACTCAGGGAAGTATGTGATTTTACCCCGGTCTGAGGGTTTTGAGCAACTCTGAATAGCATGGTTTCTTCCTGGGTGCCAGGTAGACTTCTGCAGTGTAGCTCAGTTATCCCCCATCTTGAGGGCTTGGGGGACAGGCCCCTGGAGATGGAAGTGTCAAAAGCAAACTGAGGGTTAGTACAAGGGCTTAGGGGCCTGGCAGGCCCAAACTGCCAGCACCAGGGTAGGCACCCCAGGGAAGTGACTAGCAGGAGGGATTGGCCACCTATATGCCTGGCTCGAAGGGGGCTATCTCTCAGGGTTCAGGCTGCGACATTCGGGACCCTGGACCAGGCCCAGGCGCAGCCCTGTGGGCCCATGACACCAGAAGTGAGCTCCTGGGTTTTTTGTGTCCAATTCTTATAAGCTTTCTGCCCAAATTGATAGTCTGGTTGGCCAGCGAGTTGGGCCATGGTGGCACCTGCTCTACAGCTCTTTCTAGCTAGGTGGGTGTCTCAGCCATCCAGGAACATGGGCCAGGCCCACCCGGTTCCCCTGAGGGCCCCCGTGCACCGGAGCTTTCCAGGGGTAGAGCTGAGGGAGGGTGTCTGGCTGAGTGTCACGCTCTGTGTTTGTTGCCCATTGGGATGCTGATGGTGAGGGTGGTTTCAGGGGGATATGCAGGTATCTCCTGCTCTGAGGGTTTTGCACAGCTATGAATGGCATGGTTTCTTCCTGGATGGCAGGTGTACTCCTGGGATGTGCCTCTGGTGTCCCCAATCTTGAGGGCTCAGGGGACAGGCTCCTGGGGATGAAAGTCTGAAAACCAAACTAAGCTATGGGTCCAGGGCCTAGGGGCATGACAGATCTGATCTACCAGTGCCAACGTGGGCATCCCAGGAGGCTGAGTAGCAGGAGCAGTTGACCCACATGCACCTGCCTCGCAGAGAGCTTTCTCTCAGGGTTTGGTCTGCAACCAATCGGGACTCTGCCCAGGCCTAGGCCACAGCCTAGTTGCCCAAACAAGGTCTCTTGGCATTTTCCTGACAATTATGACAATTTTTCTGCCCAAATTGATATTGATTTGGGCATAAAGCTTATGAGAATTGGCCAGCATGGGCGGCTTTATGGGCTGCACGTGTGGCTTGGTCTAGAGCACTTTCTCAATAGGTGCATTTCACGGCCATGCGGGAGCACGGGCTGGTCCCACGTTGCTCCACCGAGTAGTCCCATCAGGGGAGCATCCCAGGAGCAGTGTTGAGAGAGGGGTAAGGCTGAGCATCACCCTCTATGTTTTTGGCCTGGTGGGGCGATGGATGTGCGTGGCCTTAGAAGGGCATACAGGTCTTCTCTCACTCTGAGAGTTTTGGGCGGCTCTGAACAGCAGTTTCATCCTGGGTGGAAGTGGAGTCCTGGGGTGTGGTTCAGGGGTCCAGAATCTGGAGGGCATGGGGGCCCAGGTCTCTGGGAACAGAAGCCTGAAAAACCAAGCTATGGTGAGACTCTCTAGAGGGTGAATTGAGGATGGTGGTTAGGCGGTAGGTACATCAGGCGCCTGGTTTTGTGGCCAGGGGGCTGCCACAGGTGGGTGTTTCCTCGGGTTGGAATGCAGGTTTCTCCCTGTCTGAGTGTTCTGCACAGCTCCAAAAGGCACGGCTGTCCTTCTGGGTGGCAGGCGGTCTCTTGGGGTGTGTTTGTGGTATCCCTAATCTGGAAGGCTCAGGGGACAGGCCCCTGGGGATGGAAGCCTGAAAACCCAACTGAGCATTAGGTTGAGGGTCTGAGGGCATGGCAGGCTTGATCTGCCAGCACCAGGGTGAGCACACCAGGGGACTGAGTAGCCAGAAGGGTTGGGCATATGTGCACCTGGCTCGTAGATGGCTTTCTTGTGGGGTTTGGGTTGCACTACTCCAGACCCCATGCCAGGCCCAGGTGGTTGCCCTCTGGCTCCGAGTCACTGGCAGCAAGTTTGCTGGGGGTTTTCCAGCCAATTCTCACAAGCTTTCTGTTCAAGTCGATATCAATTTGGCAGAGAGATCATGATAAATGGTTGTTGTTGGGTGGCAATTCAGGCCACACTGGCACCCGCAGTCTAGAGCAATTTCTCACTAGGTGCTTATAGTGGACATCTTGGAAACATGGGCCAGGACCATGAGACTCCCTCGAGGGCCCCCACATAGAGGATTTTCTGTGGACAGAGCTGAGGCAGGGGTTCTGGCTGAGCATCAGGCTCCATGTTTGTGGCTCAGCTGGGCGCCGAAGGTTGGGGTGGCCTTGGGGGGACATGAAGGTTTCTCCTGCACTGAGGGTTTTGGGAGGCTCCAAAAGGTATAGTTTCCTCCTGGGTGGCAGGCAGAGTCTTGGGGTGTGGCTCAGGGGTCTGCAATCTGGAGGGCTCATGGGCCAGGTCTCTGGGGACAGAAGCCTGAAAAGCTACTCAGCCTCCGTTTTTGCAGCCCAGTGGTGAGTCAAGGGTGGTCGTCGACTGGGGAGGGCATTCAGGTTTCTCCCCTTCTCCCACTCCCACAACTCCTAACGACCCGGTTTCCTCCTGGGGGCAGGTATACTCCTGCAGTGTGGCTCTGGGGTCCCTGGTGTGGAGGACTCGGGCTACTGACCACTGGAAATGGAAACCTGAAAACCCAACCTAGGTTTAGGGCAAGGGCCTAGGGGCATCGCAGATGTGATCTGCCAGTGCCAGGGCCCGCACTTCAAAGGGAGTGGGAATGGTTGGCATCACGTGCACCTGCCTCACAGAGGGCTTTTTTGCAGGGCTTGGATTGCAAATATTGGGGCACCAGGCCAGGGTCAGGCAGTGGACCTGACAGCCCATACTGATAAATGCAAGTTCGCTGGGTTTTTCTGGCTAAATCTGACTTTTTTTCTGCCCAAATCGATATCGATTTGGGCAGAAAGCTGTGAGAATTGGCCAGCATTGGGCAGTGATTCAGGCCATGCTGGCATATGCAATCTAGAGTCTTTCTCACTCGGTGTTGACGTGGCCATCCGGGAACATGGGTCGGGCCCATGTGGCTCCCCTGAGGGCCCCCAGGAAGGGAGAGGGCCCCGCAGGTAGAGTTGGGGGAGGGGGATCCAGCTGAGCACCAGTCTGCATGTTTGTGGTCTGGTGGGGAGCCAAAAGTGGGGGTGGGTCTCAAGGAGGGTATGCAGGTTTCTCCCACTCTGAAGGTTTTGCACAGCTCCAAGCAGCACGGTTTCCTCCTGGGTGGCAGGCAGAGTCCTGGGCTGTGGCTCAGGGGTCCATAATCTGGAGGGATTGGTGGCTAGTTCTATGGGGACAGAAGCCTGAGAAATTACCCTAGGGTTACTATTAGGGCATAGGAGTATGACCGGTCCAATATGCCCATACTGAAGCAGATCCCCAGGGGGCTGAGTTGAGGACAGGGGTCCAGTAGTGCATCAGGGGCTTGGTTTTGTGCCCAGGTGGGCCGCTGGAGGTGGGGGTGGTCTGAGGGAAGCATGCGGGTTTGTTCTATTCTGAGGGTTCTGCATGGGTGTGGTTTCCTCCTGAGTGGCAGGCGAACTCTTGGGGTGTGGCCCTGGGGTCCCCAATCTGGAGGGCTTGGGGGACAGGTCTCTGGGGACAGAAGCCTGAAAAGCCAACATACGATTAGTGTTAGGGCCTAGGGCCATGGCAGGCCCAAACTGTCAGTGCTGAGGCGGGATCTCCCATGGGCTGAGTCAAGGATGGGGGTCAAGTGGTATGTCAATCTCTGGGTTTTGTTGCCATGTGGGCCATCAGCGGTGATGGCGGCCTCTGGAATGCATGTGGGCTTCCCCTGGTCTGAGGGTTCTGGGTAGCTCTGAAGGGCACCCAGGAGAACATGGATGGTAGGCGGAGTCCTTGGTTGTGGCTCAGGGGTTCCCAATCTGGAGAGATTTTTGGCCATGTCTCTGGGCATGGAAGCCTGAAAACACAACCTAGGGTTTGGTTTAAGGCATAGGGGTATTCTGGCCCTACCTCCTTGTGCTGAGGCTGGATCCCCAGGGGCTGAGTCAAACATGGGGGTCAGGAAGCACATCAGAATGAGTTTGTGACTGCGGGGACCATTGAAGCTGGGGGTGTCCTTAGGGAGTCATGTGGGTTTGTTCCATTCTGAGGGTTTTGCTCAGCTTCGAATGGTACAGTTTCCTCCTGGGTGGCAGGTGGACATCTGGGGTGTGGCCCAGAGGACCCCAATCTGGAGGGACAGTGCCAGTGTGGTTTTACACCTGTGGAGGGTTTGGGGGCTGCTTTAGGAGTCTGTGGAAAGCCCAACAGTGCCAGTTCATGCCACTGGAGGTGGTGGGTGAGCTGTGGTGCGAGAGAGCACGGTAGGGGTGGCAATGCTGCTTGCGACCACTGGAGGCAGGGGCGAGCTGCCATGGGAAACCCACCTGAAGAAGAGTCAGTGCTGCCTGCTGGCTCTGAGGGCAGTGGGGAGGTGCTGGGTGAGAGACCCTGAATCCTGAGGAACTACAGATTGTTTCTGCAGGACGGAGTGGTGAGCTGTATAGTCTCTGTTTCTCCAGGCTTAAGAGTGGTCATAAGAAACACTGGAGCCGGGCCCCCACTCTGCATTGTGACCTGTTTCCCCAGGTTTGCTGGTAGTCTGCTGTCAGGATGGCTCAGGAGGGTCCTCCCAGCTGGGCTCTGGAGCTGGGTGAAACCAAACCTGACTCATGGTGCATTTGGAACTGAGGAGTTGAATGTATGTTTGGAAGAGTATGTTTGTTTCTTTAAAAAGGACAAGGGCATTGGTCGGCTTGAGAAGGAAGTGGATGACCACTTAAGAAATAAGCATATGTCTCTCCTTCTCCCAGGAATTGGAGCAGGTGTGAAGACTAGGTGGGAGACGCCTGCTTATCCACACCTGACAACCCTTCTTCACTCTGGCTCCACAAGACCTGAACTTTGGAAATCAGCATCTGAGTCAGTCATGCAGTTTGTCCCAGGACGTCAGCATTCAGAGAAAACAGCAGGCCGGTGGGGCACAATGTCACATCCATGCCAGGACAGGAGGTAAAACTTCTCTTTCACCCCAAACCTCCTGGGCTTTTCTCTTGTCTCTGGTGGAGTTCACAATTGGCACACTGGGCCAGCTGTAAGCAATCTAGTGTGGGTGCCAGAGTTCCCGAGTTTCTCTGCAGGGAACACCTGTCAGGGATATCATTTTCTCTGTTTATTTCTGGATTACAAAGGTATTTGGACCATCTCTTTCCTAGGTAATCCCTTGGATTCGAAAGGGAAGATGAGATTGACTGGTGTGCGTTTTGAATATAGAAAGTATTCCTTCATCTAGCAGTGTTTATTCCACTGGGCCTAGGCTGTGGCCGGCATCTAGAGTGAGGTGGATGTTTGGGTCAGATAGAGACTTGGATGATGGCTTCTCCTTTGTCCAAGGTGATGTATCCTAATGGATTGGTCTTTGCATCCAAAGAGTTCCAATGAGGGCTGAGGGAAAATTCAAAATGATTCCAAGGAGCCCTGGACAATTTAAAAGGGATGCTTGTCTTCCTACGTTCACTCAAACAGCTATATATGGTTGGGCATGCTCTATTTTCTGTGCAGTTGGTGGGTTCTGTGGGTGGTGAAGGAGAGTGTTTGGGAATTTCCCTGGATAAAGGCATTCTGGTGGCTTCAACGGACTTGGCGTCAGGAACCCTGGGGTGAATTTCTGTGGCTGCTTGCCTGATGCTCAGTGAGTCAGGTTATCCCTCAGGTTTTACATTTCCTCCATAGGAAATGGCTGGCAGGGAATGTTCTGCTTAAAGTGGAACCCTCAGGAGCACCTGGGTGGCTCAGTGGGTTAAGCACCTCCCTTTGGATCAGGTCATGATCCTAGGTTCCTCCGATGGAACCCTGCCTTAATCTCTCTGCTCAGCAGGGACCCTGCTTCACGCTCTCTCTCTCTGCCTGCTTCTCTGCCTACTTCTGATCTCTCTCTGTCAAATAAATAAATAAAATCTTTAAAAAAACACCCTAAAATGGAACGCTCCTACACTGTTGGTGGGCATGTGGGTTGTTGCAGCCACTCTGGAAAAGAAAATGGTGTGTCCTCCAAATCCTAAGAACAGAGCAACACTAGGATCCAGCAATTGTCCTCCTAGGTATTTGCTTAAAGGGCACAAAAATGTACATTCTGTGTGGTACAAGCACCGTGATATTTACAGCAGCATTATCAACGATAGTAACCTTATCAACCACAGCACATTATCAACCATAGTAAAACAATGGAGGGAGTCCAAATGTCCATTCAATGATGAGTGTTTATATATATATATATATATATATATATATATATATATATGTGTGTGTGCGCGCGCGCGCGCGTGTGTGTGTATTCATTCACCCACATCACCTTCTCCTTTTTTTAATTAATTTATTTATTTTTAGAATAACAGTATTTATTGTTTTTGCACCACACCCATTGTTCCATGCAATCCGTGCCCTCTCCAATATCCACCACCTGGTTCCCCCAAAATCCCACCCCCGCCCCTTCAAAACCCTCAGATTGTTTTTCAGAGTCCATAGTCTCTCATGGTTCACCTCCCCTTCCAATTTCCCCCAACTCCCTTCTCCTCTCTAACTCTCCTTGTCCTCCATGCTATTTGTTATGATCCACAAATAAGTGAAACCATATGACAGTTGACTCTCTCTGCCTGACTCACTTCATTCAGCATAATCTCTTCCCGTCCCGTCCATGCTGCTACAAAAGTTGGGTATTCATCCTTTCTGATGGAGGCATAATCCTCCATAGTGTATATGGACCACATCTTCCTTATCCATTCGTCTGTTGAAGGGCATCTTGGTTCTTTCCACAGTTAGGCGACCATGGCCATTGCTGCTATAAACATTGTCTCCCACATCTTCTTAATGGAATAAGAGCCATGTTCAAAAAGGACGAAATCTTAACATCTGTAAGGATGTGGATGGATCTACAGTGGATTTAGCTAAGTAAAATGAGTAATAAAAGACCAATAGCCTGTAACTTGGATTCTGTAGATTTTCAGAACAAAAACAGATGAACATAGTGAGGGGAGAAGGCCAATGAAGAAACACACTCAAACTTAGAGCACAAACTGATCATTGCTAGAGGACAGGGGTGTGGGTGGAAGGGTTAAATGGGTGACAACTATTAGGGAGAGTACTTGCTGTGATGAGCTCTGGGTGTTCTATGCAGGTGGGGAATCACAAAATCCTACCCTTGAAGCAAAGGAATGAACACTGCATGGAAACAAATTGGAATGGAAGTCAAGGAAGGAATGAAGAACACCATGTTCTACTTCATGAGGAGTGAGGTAAAAATGGAGGGATTTTTGCTCTACTGTTTTGTCAATGATCACTTTCCAACACACTGTTGTATGATACACTAGTTTCTGTTTGCATAAGGAACCCTCAAAAAGCTTCCAGGAAGATTCAGATGTCAGAGCATGTTCATGTTCCATAGATATGTTCCTTCCAATCTGCCCAGGTACAAAGGTAATTGGAGAAAAATATGGCAGAAGAGGAAAGGAGGTATTAAGCCTTCAGGAGGTATCTTTCCCCTTTCTCATGAATGCCTGGGACAGTGTAAATTGAGAAGGAAGAGGGGGGATCCCAGAGCTTTGCCGCAGACAGGGGAGTTCCAGGTCTGCCTAGAGCTGACCGGGGTCTTTGAGGAGAGCTGAGCTAGTGGCATGGTGGGCTCGAACTGTTGGTGCTGAGGTGAGTTCCCCAAGGAGCTGAGTTGATGATGGGGGTCGGGTGGTGCATCAGGCTCTGGGTTTGTAGCAAGGGGGCTGCAGAACATGCAGGGGTCCTGATGGGGGCATGCAGGTTACTCTGGCTCTGAGGGTTCTGCACAGATCCAAAGGGACTAGTTTCCTGCTGGGTGGCAGGTGAACTCCTACAGTGTGGGTCCAAGGTTACCAATCTAGAGGGCTTAGGGGACAGGCCTCTGGGGAAGGAAGCCTGAAAATGCAACCAAGAGTTGGGGTCATGGCCTTGGGGCATGGCAGGCCTGATCTGCTGACACTGAGGTGGGATACCCTCGGGATTGAATTGAGGCTATGTGTCCTGCAACATAGAAGAGTCAGGGTTTCTGGCCAGAGGGATGGCTGATGGTGGGGGTGGCTTTAGAGGGGCATGCTGGTTTCTCCCTCTCTGAGGGAACTGTGGAGCTCCAAATGACATGGCTTCCCCCTGCATGGCAGTCAGGATTCTGGCTTGTTACAGAGGGGTCCTGAATCTGGGGAGTTTGGGGACCAGGCCTCTTGGGGGGAGCATGTATTCAGGAAGCCTGAATTCAGAAACTAGAGTTATGCTAAGGTCCTAGGGGCATGGCATGCTCAATCTGCTGTTGCTGAGATGGGCTCCCTGGTGGGATGACTTCAGGGTGGGTATCAGGGGGCATGTCAGACTCCAACTTTGTGCCCTGGGGGTGAACTCAGGGTTGCATGGAATTTTCTCCCACCCTGAGGGTTCTGCAGAGCTCCAAATGGCATGGTTTCCTCCTGTGTGGCGGACACAATCCTGGGATGTCACTGAGGCATCCTTAATCTATACCGGCATGAATCTCAGAAGTGGTCAATCTGGTGGGCTTGGGGGACAGGCATCTGAGCATGAAAGCCTGTACACCCTACCTAGGGTTAGGGTTAAGGGCTAAGGACATGGCAGGCCCGATGTGCTGGTGCTGATGTGGGCTCCTCTAAGGGCTGAGTTGAGGGCAGAGATATGGTATCACAGCAGAATCCGGTTTTATGGCCATGGGGGTGACTCATGGTAGGGATGGCGTTAGGGGGGGTTACAGGTTTCTCCTGGTCTGAAGGTTCGGTGCAGCTCCAAACCACAAGGTTTCCTCCCGTGTGGCAGGTGGAGTCCTGTGGTGTAGCTCAGTAGTCCTTAATCTAGGGGACTTGGGAATGGAAGCCTGAAAACCCAAACAGGGGTAATAGTAAGGGCCTAGGGACATGGTGACCCAATCTGCTGATATTGAGGTGGGGTCCCCTCAGGGCTGAGTTGAGGGCATGTGTCCAGCATCTCAGCAGAATCCGATTTTATGACCGGGGGGCCACAGATGGTGGGAGTGTCTTTATAGGGGCAGGTTTCTCCCCCTCTGACGGTTCAGCACAACTCCAAATGGCATAGGTTTCTACTGTATGGAGAGCGGAGTCCTAGGGTGTATGTCAAGGTTCCTTAATCCAGGGGGTTTGTTGCCTGGAATCTCAGAATGGAAGCCTGAAAACCCAAACTAGGGTTAGGGTTATGGCCTAGGAGCATGGCCGGTCTGATCTGCCAGTGCTGAGGCGGGCTCCATGGAGGGCTGAGTTGAGGGCGGGTAATAGGTGGCTCGTGTGAATCTGGGTTTTTGTTCAGGAGGGGCTCAGATGCCCAGGCTTGCCTTAGGGGACATGAAGTTATTCCCTGCTCTGAGGACTGACTTGCTTCAAATGGCACGATAACAACATAGGCAGCTGGTAGACTGCCAGAGTGAGTCTCA
The DNA here is from genome assembly GCF_030435805.1 of Mustela lutreola. Taxonomy (NCBI): domain Eukaryota; kingdom Metazoa; phylum Chordata; class Mammalia; order Carnivora; family Mustelidae; genus Mustela; species Mustela lutreola. The sequence goes on from NC_081294.1 coordinate 172,342,129, forward strand.
GGCGTCTCCAATCTGGCCAGTTTGTGGGCTAGACCTAAGGCTACGGAAGCCTGTACACACAACCTAGGGTTAGGGTTAAGGACTAGTGGCATGGAAGCTCTGATATGCTGGTATTGAGGTGGGCTCCCTCGGCGCTGAGTGGACATGCATCTGGCTTGTGGCAGAATCCGGCATTATATCCGGGGTGCTGCAGATGATGCGAGTGTGTGTAGGTGCTCATGCATCTTTCTTTCTGGAGGGCAGGCAGAGTCTCCTGGTGTGGATGTTGAATCCCCTGTCTGGAGGGTTAGAGTTAGGGATATAGGTTAGGGATACGGTTAGGGTTAGGATTAGGGGTTAGGGTTAGTGTTATGTCTTAGGTACAAGGGTTAGGGTTATGTATTAGGGAAAAAGGTTAGGTTTAGAGTCAGAGTTAGGGATAGGGTGGGGTTAGGGTTTAAGATTAGGGTTAGAGTTAGGGATTAGGGTTACAGTTAGGCTTAGGGTTAGGACTATGTCTTAGGGACAAGGCTGTCGGATCTGGAAACACAGATATAGGCTCACACAAGCACTGAGTTGAGGACGGGATGCAGGAGGCTCCTCAGGCCATGGGTTTTTGGCTTGGAGGGGAAAAGATGGCGGGAATGGCATCAGGGGAGCATCCTGGTTTCTAGGGCTCTGAGGGTGTTAGAGAGCACCAAATGAAATGGTCTCCTTCTGTCTGAGACTCTGAATATGGGTATCAGTCTGATGCTCCCATCCATGGAAGGGATTGGGTGTCATGTCTCGGGGACTTGGTCCTGAGCACCCAACCTAGGGTTAGGGTTTGGTCCTGGGAGAACAACAGGCCTGATGTGCCTGTGCAGACTCAGGCTCTCTGGAGGGCTGAGTTGAGGACATTGGTCTGGCAGTCCATCAGGCTCTGGTATTGTGGTGTGTGGGTACTCGGAAGGTGGGAATCTTTTAGGGGCATGGAGTTTTCTCCAGCACAGGAGGTCCTACACAGGGCCATGGGGTCCAGTTTCCTCGGGGTTGGCAGCCAGATTCCTGCATTGGGAATACGGGGTCCCCAGTCTGGAGGGGTAGGGAGCCAGACCTCTGGGGTGGGAAGCCAGAATACGCAAATGAAGCTTAGGGATAAGTCATAGAGGCATGTCATCCCCTACCTGCCAGTGCTGTGGTGACCCAGCTCGATGCCTGAGTTGGGGGCGCATGTCTACAAGACCGTGAGACTCGGTTCCTTGTCCTGGGGGCCGCCAGAAGTGGGGATGGCCTCAAGAAGGCATGCAGGTTTCTTCTGCTCTGTGGGTTCAGTACATTTCCAAATGGCCGTGTGTACTCCTGGGATCAGGTGAAATGATGGTGTGCAACTCAGGGGTCCCCCATCTCAGGGCTTTGTGGACCAGGCATTGGAGGATTGACAGTGGAACACACAACCTGGGCTAGGGTTAGTATTAGGGTTTGGCTTAGGGATAGAGTTACTGTTATGTCTTAGTGACAAGGCAGGTCAGATCTGCCAGCACAGATATCGACACATCCAAGGGCATAGTTGAGGGCGGGAATCAGGAGGCTCCTCAGTCTTTGGTCTGGAGGATCAAAGATGGCAGAAATGGCCTCAGGGGAGCATGCCGAGTTCTAGGGCTCTGAGGGTGTTAGAGAGCACAAAATGAAATGGTCTCCTCCTGACTAAGGGTCTGAGTAAGGCCATCAATCTGATGCTCCCATCCATGGGAGGGATTGGGTTTTAGACCTCTGGGGTCCAGAGCCTGAACACCGAAGTAGGGTTAGGGTTTGGTCCTTGGAGAATGGCAGGCCTGATATGCCAGTGCAGACCCAGGATCTCCAGATGGCTGAGTTGAGGGCATTGATCTGGTGGCCCATCAGGCTCCAGGATTGTGGTGTGTGGGTCCTTGTAAGCTGTGGGTGTCTTTAAGAGGCATGGAAGTTTCTCTAGCCAGGAGGGTTTTGCACAGGGCCATGGGGTCCAGTTTCCTCATGGGTGGCAGCCAGAGTCCTGTGTTGGGAATATGGGGTCCCTAGTCATAAAATCTAGGGAGCCAGGCCACTGGGGATGGAAGCTTGAATACCCAAACTAGGGTTAGGGTTAGGTGGTAGGGGCAGGGCAGCACCTATATGCCGACACTGTGGTGACCCACCCGGAAGCCTTAGTTGAGGGTTAGGATCAACCCTGTAGACCTGGTGCGCCTAAAGTGAGTTAGCCAATAGGGCCGCCAATTCTCACAAGCATTTTGCCCATATTGTTATCTATTTGAGCAGAATGCTCATCAGAATAGGCCGGCGTTGGGCAGCCCTGTGGACGCTATGTCCTCCGTGCTGAGGGCCCTTTGTCGGCACCCGAAGCGAGTTCGCCAGGCTTTTACCGGCCAAATCAATACTGATTTGGGCAGAACGATCGTGAGAATTGGCCAGCATTGGCCAGCCCTGGGGACCACCCTGTTCCCCGTGGCTGAGGGCCCTTTCTCGCTTGGGGAATGTCATGGCCGCCCGGAATATGCGTCAAGAGGATGCGGAACACCCTGGTGCCCTGGTGAAGGGGAGCTTTCCAGGAGCAGAGTTGAGGGGTGGGTAGTAGCCGGTCAACTTCCTCCAACTTTTCGGGAGGCTGGGGAGCCCAGGGATGGGTCTGGCCTCTGTGGGGGAATGAATGAGAATGTATCTCTTGTTTGAAGGCTTCCCTAGCCCTAACTCTAACCCTAAACCTAACCCTAACTTTTATGGTTCCTCTGTGTGTTGAGGACAATACCTTGTCCTGGAAGGGGGCTACAGGTGCCCAATCAAGAAATGCACATCTCTCTTTGCAACCTGACCAGCCCTTCCCTCAGTATTCCTCAGGGAAGATCTTCTCACTTCATGAGCTGACAGCTCTGAACTTAAAAATGAATATTGTTTTATATTTTTCAATGCCTTAGTTCATTTATGGCATGTCTTTCAAAACTGCCAGTGGGGAGGCACCTGGGTGGCTCAGTGGGTTGAAGCCAGGGTCCTGGGCTCAAGCCCTGCATTGGGCTCCATGATCAGTGTGGAGCCTGCTTCCTCCTCTCTCTCTCTTCCTGCCTATCTGCCTACTTGTGATTTCTGTCTGCCAAATAAATAAATAAAATTTTTTAAAAAACTGCCAGTGGGTTTTTAGCAGTCCTGGAGGTCTGCCTGCTCAAGGAGAGGATGACCTGGGAGAGGCAGCCTTCCTTCCCATCTCCCTCAGCATGTCCCTGAGCCGTGGAGCTATCTGTCCCACTGAGGACTGAGGGATCCAAGACAGCCCATCTTTAGCCCAGGCGGTGTCAGCTGTGTAGACTGATGTGTACCAGTAGTAGTGGGAAGCTGGTATGGGCCAGGTGCAGGCAATTTCTCCTTCTTTTTCCTTACTCTTTTTCCACCCAGAGGTAGCTCAGAACAAACTTCAAGCCCTGCATCTCAAGATCATTTGACCCAAACACCCTGCTTTCAGGTGATGACCTTAGCGGTTTCCTGTTGCTTCTGCCTCCCATACCCACTCCCATGGCCATTCCTAGATCAGGGGAGGGATCCAAACCTTGTATGTACTTGGTACTCTTCCTGTCCCACACCCAGCCCACCCACATTTGTCTTCCAGGTATGTGCTTGGAAGCAAGCCCATCCATAGGAATTTACCATCCAAACAGATCTAGGTAATGACCACTGAATTAGAGATCCAGGATGCATAACAAAACTGCTCTGAAATCTGTCTCATACTGTATGACAATCTCACATGAAAACAGAAACAATAATAGCTTTCTGGACAGTGAAGTGACATCCATCTCTACTTACACTCTTGAAAGCATAGGTCTTCACCCTGTTACAGTTAACAGGAAAAGTATAATAATTCAGTGAAATTTGAATTCCAAGCATAGAGTGAATAATTATTGTACAGTTATACTCTCACAAGTATGTATTATGAACATTGCACAGCAAAAGATTTTTCAAATAATTTACTGAAAGAAAAACTCTTTTATTCTTTATTTTAATTCAGGTAGAGTTAACATAGAGTGGTATATTAGTTTCAGGTGTACAATGTAGTGATTCAGTGATTCTATGTATACTCAGCTGTCATAAAGAAAATTGTACTCTTAGTCCCCATAATCCATTTCACTCATCCCTCCATCCACTTCCACTATGGTAACCACAGATTCGGCATTTTGCTTTGTATCTTCTTTCTCCTTTATTTATGTATATTCGTTTCTTAAATTCCATGTAAGAGTGACATCACAAGGCATTTGTCTTTCTCCGACTGATGGATTTCACTTAGGACAGTACTCTCTAGCTCCATCCATGTGTCTGCAAATGGCAAGATTTCATTTTTTTATGGATGAGTAATTTCCCACTGTGTGTGTGTGTGTGTGTGTGTGTGTGTGTGTGTGTGTGTTCATGTATCATCTCATTTATCAATTTATCAAGAGATACTTGGATTGCCTCCATATTGTAATACTGTAAATAATGTTGCAAAAAACATAGGGGCACATGTATCCTTTTGAGCTATTGTTCTCATGTTCATTGGGTAAACACACGGTAGTGTGATTGCTGGATCATAAGGTAGTTCTATATTTAACACTTAGAGGAACAGTCATACTCTTTTAAACAGTGGGTTCAGCAGCTTGCATTCCCCAACAGTGCAAGAGGGTCGCCTTTTATCCACATCCTCCCAACATCTGTTTTCTTGTGCTGGTGCTGTTAGCCAATCTGATAGTGTGAGTTAATATCTCATGGAGGTATTTTATTTGGATTTTCCTGTTGATGGTTGATGGTGAACATCTTTCCTGGTTGGTTTTCTGGGGGAGGGGCCTGCCACGTGGGTTTTCAGTCAATGGTGTTCCCTGAGTTAAGTCCTCCAGTCCCCCTCAAGGAGGTGGTCTCTGAGGAAACCGTTTTTGTTCAGAATTTTGTTCTCTGGAGGTTTTTATGTTTGTTCACTTTTTTTTTTTCCCTCTCGCCTTGACCACTTTTGATGGTTTTTGTAGTTTTAGAGGAAAACAGACTGCACCCTGACCTCCTTCTCAGAGAGAAGCCTCAGTCTGGCTGCAGAGCCCAGATGAGATCCCCCTTGGCCGCCTACAGAGCAGGTTCTGAGTCGCGGTCCCTGGGGACGCATGATCTGCTTGTACCACAAACCATGGCAGTGGTGGCTGTCTGGACAGCTCCAGACTGCCAGAGAGGTTCCAAGCAGAGATCGCACACTGAGATTTTCCCACTGGCCTGGGATGGGAGTGCCTGGTCTTTCTGGGTCTAAGAGCGCCAGGCTTGCACAGGACATTCTCAGGAGGGCTGTGGTCCTGCGCATGTCTCAGGCTCTGAGAAGAGGCGCAGGTCCGAGAGCACCAGCCTGGCCCTTCGCGCACCTCAATCACAGGAGAGTTTCGGGCGCACGTCTTAGACTCTGAAACAATGGCGCGGGTCAAAGATTGCCAGCTGGGCTTTTGTGTACATCTCTCAGGGGAGGATGTGGGGTAAGTGCATCTCAGGCTCTGTAGCAGGGCTCGAGCATTCTGTCCTATGATGTGACTCCTGGCTCCTCACAGGAGCCAGACCCCAGGCAATCAGGCGTGCTGGCGGCTCAGGGGCCAAGACCTGGTTTCTCAACCGCACTCCATCTGGCTCAGTGCCAGGGGAGGCTGTCCTGGGACCGGGGACTTAAGCCCCTGTCCCTCGCCGCCCCAATTCTTACAGTCCCCCCCCCCATGATACTTTGGGCTTTTGGAGTGCTTTCAACCAGTCTCCAAGTTAATGCTGGTCCCCAGACGCAGGGCACTCTCGCTCATATTGGGGGTATTACATTCGAACCAGTTGCCTCTGGTGGCTCCCTCCCCCTTTTGTTTATCTTCCAATATCAGTCTGCCTTTCCCACCGCAATTTACCTGCCCACCGGCATCTTCTGCCATTACAGAGATCCAGACGTGTATAATTCTGACCTCAGGCTGATTTCATGGGTGATCGTAGTTCTTTGGTTGGTAATCAGCTCACTTTATGGTACAGGTTGAAAAGTCGCCTCCTCCTACTTGCCTGTCATCTTGTCCCCTCCCCCCAATGTTGAGCTCTTTTATCCATTTCGAGTTTCTCTTTGTGTATGGTGGAAGAGAATGGTCGAGTTTCATTCATCTACACAGAGCTGGCCCAATTTTCCCAGCACCATTTATTGAAGAGACTGTATTTTTTCCACTGTATATTTTTCCGCTTTGTTGAAGATTATTTGACCATAGAGTTGATGGTCAATATATGAGCTCTCTACTCTATTCCACATGTCTATGTGTCTGTTTTTATGCCAGTACCATTCTGTCTTGGTGATCACAGCTTTGTAGTTACCCTTGAAATTGGGCAAAGTGATGCTCCAAATTTTCTTTTTCTTTTTTTTTTAATTTATTTTTTATTTTTTTTTCCAGCATAACAGTATTCATTGTTTTGCTCCACACCCAGTGCTCCATGCAATCCATGCCCTCTGTAATGCTCACTACCTGGTACCCTGACCTCCCACCCCCTGCCCCTTCAAATCACTCAGATTGTTTTTCAGAGTCCATAGTCTCTCATGGTTCACCTCTCCTTCCAATTTCCCCCAACTCCTTTCTCCTCTCTACCTCCCCATGTCTTCCATGCTATTTGTTAAGCTTCACAAATAATTGAAACCATATTATCATTGACTCTCTCTGCTTGACTTATTTCACTAAGGAGAATCTCTTCCAGTCCCATCCCTGTTGCTCCAAAAGCTGGGTATTCATCCTTTCTGATGGAGGCATAATACTCCATAGTGTATATGGACCACATCTTCCTTATCCTTTCGTCCGTTGAAGGGCATCTTGGTTCTCTCCACTGTTTGACGACCGCGGCCATTGCTGCTATAAACATTGGGGTACAGATGGCCCTTATTTTCACTCAACCTGTATCTTTTGGGTCAATACCCAGGAGTGTAATTGCGGGGTCATAGGGAAGTTCTGTTTTTAATTTCTTGAGGATTGTCCAACACTGTTCTCCAGAGAGGCTGCACCAACTTGCATTCCCACCAACAGTATAAGAGGGTTCCCCTTTCTCCACATCCTCTCCAACACATGTTGTGTTCTGTCTTGCTAATTTTGGTCATTCTAACTGGTGTAAGGTGATATCTCAATGTGGTTTTAATTTGAATCTCCCTGATGGCTAGTGACGATTAACATTTTTTCATGTGTCTGATAGCAATGTGTATGTCTTGATTGGAGAAGTGTCTTGTCATATCTTCTGATTTTTTTTTTGATATGATTGTCTGTTTTGTGATATGATCGTCTGTTTTGATATAATTGTCTGTTTTGTATGTGTTGAGTTTGAGGAGTTCTTTATAGATCCTGGATATCAACCTTTTTTCTGTACTCTCATTTGCAAATATCTTCTCCCATTCCGTGGGTTGCCCCTTTGTTTTCTTAAATGTTTCCTTTGCTGTGCAGAAGCTTTTGATTTTGATGAATTCCCAAAAGTTCATTTTCACTTATTTTCCTTTATCTTTGGAGACATTTCTTGAAAAAAGTTGCTGTGGCTGATATCGAAGAGATTACTGCCTATGTTCTCCTCTAGGGTTCTGATGGATTTCTGTCTCATGTTGAGGTCTTTTATCCATTTTGAGTTTATCTTTGTGTATGGTGTAAGAGAATGGTCGAGTTTCATTTTTCTACATAGACCTTTCCAGTTTATTCAACACCACTTATTGAAGAGACTGACTTTTTCCCACTGTATATATTTTCCTGTTTTGTCAAAGATTATTTGCCCATAGAGTTGAGGGTCCATATCTGGGCTCTCTACTCTGTTCCACTGGTCTATGTGTCTCTTTTTATGCCAATACCATGCTATCTTGATGATCTCAACTTTGTAGTAAATCTCTAATTTCCCACTCTGTATTTTCATTGTTAGTGTATAAGAAAGCCACTGATTTCTGTACATTGACTTTGTATCCTGCCACGTTGCTGAATTTCTGAATGATTTCTAGAATTTTGGGGGTGGAGTCTTTTGGGTTTTCCCTATAAAGAATCATGTCATCTGCAAAGAGAGTTTGACTTGTTCATTGCTAATTTGGATACCTTTTATTTCTCTTTGTTCTCTGATTGCTGTTGCTAGGAATTCTAATACTTAGTTGAACAAGTGTGGTGAAAGTAGGCATACTTGTCATGTTCCTGATATCAACGGGAAGACAGCAAGCTTTTTTTTAATTTATTTTTTTATTAATTTATTTATTTTCAGCATAACAGTATTCATTATTTTTTCACCACACCCAGTGCTCCATGCAATCTGTGCCCTCTATAATATCCACTACCTGGTACTCCAACCTCCCACACCCCCGCAACTTCAAACCCCTCAGATTGTTTTTCAGAGTCCATACGCTCTCATAGTTCACTTACCTTTCCAATTTACCCCAACTCCCTTCTCCTCTCTAACTCCCCATGCCTTCCATACTATTTGGTATGCTCCACAAATAAGTGAAATCATATGATCATTGACTCTCTGCTTGACTCATTTCATTTAGCAAAATCTCTTCCAGTCCCGTCCATGTTGCTCCAAAAGTTGGGTATTCATCCTTTCTGATGGAGGCATAATACTCCATAGTGTATATGGACCACATCTTCCTAATCCATTCGTCCGTTGAAGGGCATCTTGGTTCTTTCCACAGTTTGGCGACCGTGGCCATTGCTACTATAAACATTGGGGTACAGATGGCCTTTCTTTTCACTCCACTTGTATCTTTCGGGTCAATACCCAGGAGTGCAATTGCAGGGTCATAGGGAAGTTCTGTTTTTAATTTCTTGAGGATTCTCCAACACTGTTCTCCAAAGAGGCTGCACCAACTTGCATTCCCACCAACAGTGGAAGAGGGTTCCCCTTTCTCCACATCCTCTCCAACACATGTTGTTTCCTGTCTTGCTAATTTTGGTCATTCTAACTGGTATAAGGTGATATCTCAATGTGGTTTTAATTTGAATCTCCCTGATGGCTAGTGATGATGAACATTTATCCTTTTTGGTGAGTTATTTGCCTGGTTTCGGGATGAGCATAATGCTGGCTTCATAAAAAGTATATGGGAGTTTTCCTTCTGCTTCAATTTTTGGAAAGAGCTTCAGGATAAGAGGTGTTACTTCTTCTCTGAAGGTTTGGTAGAATTGCCCAGAAAATTCGTCAGATCCTGGGCTCCTTTTGTTGGGGTGGGAGATTTTTTTTCCTTTTTATTTTTTTTGATTTTTTATAAACATATATTTTTATCCCTGAGGGTACAGGTATGTGAATCACCAGGTTTACACACTTCACAGATCTCCCCATAGCACATAACCTCCCCAATGTCCATAACCCAAACCCTCTTCACCCAACCCCCCTCCCCCCAGCAACCCTCAGTTTGTTTCATGAGATTAAGTGTCACTTATGGTTTGTCTCCCTCCCAATCCCATCTTGTTTCATTTATTCTCCTACCCCTTAACCTCTCCCGCCCATTGCATCTCCACCTCCTCATATCAGGAAGATCATATGGTAGTTTTCATTCTCTGCTTGACTTATTTTGCTAAGCATGATACCCTCTAGTCCCATTTACAATTGCACCCAAAATCATAAGATACCTAGGAATAAACCTAACCAAAGAGGCAAAGAATCTATATTCAGAAAACTATAAAGTACTCATGGAAGAAATTGAGGAAGACTCAAAGAAATGGAAAAATGTTCCATGCTCCTGGATTGGAAGAATAAATATTGTGAAAATATCTGTGCTACCTAAAGCAATCTACACATTTAATGCAATTCCTATCAAAGTACCATCCATCTTTTTCAAAGAAATGGAACAAATAATCCTAAAATTTACATGGAACCAGAAAAGACCTCGAATAGCCAAAGGAATATTGAAAAAGAAAGCCAAAGTTGGTGGCATCACAATTCCGGACTTCAAGCTCTATTACAAAGCTGTCATCATCAAGACAGCATGGTACTGGCACAAAAACAGACACACAGATCAATGGAACAGAACAGTGAAGCCAGAACTAGACCCTCAACTATACTTCGACAAAGCAGGAAAGAATGTCCAATGGAAAAAAGTCTCTTCAATAAATGGTGTTGGGAAAATTGGACAGCCACATGCAGAAAAATGAAATTGGACCATTTCCTTACACCACACACAAAAATAGACTCAAAATGGATGAAGGACCTCGATGTGAGAAAGGAATACATCAAAATCCTTGAGGAGAACACAGGCAACAACCTCTTCGACCTCAGCGGCAGTAACATCTTCCTAGGAACATCGCCAAAGGCAAGGGAAGCAAGGAAAAACATGAACTATTGGGATTTCATCAAGATCAAAAGCTTTTGCACAGCAAAGGAAACAGTTAACAAAACCAAAAGACAACTGACAGAATGGGAGAAGATATTTGCAAATGACATATCGGATAAAGGGCTAGTGTCCAAATCTGTAAAGAGCTTAGCACACTCAACACCCAAAGAACAAATAATCCAATCAACAAATGGGCAGAGAACATGAACAGACATTTCTGCAAAGAAGACATCCAAATGGCCAACAGACACATGAAAAAGTGCTCCATATCACTCGGCATCAGGGATATAAAAATTAAAGCCACAATGCGATATCACCTCACACTAGTCAGAATGGCTAAAATTAACAAGTCAGGAAATGACAGATGCTGGCGAGGATGCGTAGAAAGGGGAACCCTCCTACACTGTTGGTGGGAATGCAAGCGGGTGAAACCACTCTGGAAAACAGCATGGAAGTTCCTCAAAATGTTGAAAATAGAACTACCCTATGACCCAGCAATTGCACTACTGGGTATTTGCCCAAAAGATACAAATGTAGTGATCCGAAGGGGCCCATGCACCAGAATGCTTTTAGCAGCACTGTCCACAATAGCCAAACTATGGAAAGAACCTAGATGTCTATCAAAAGAGGACGTGGATGGAACTTTTGTGAGGTTTTTGGTCATGACTTCAATACCGTTACTGGTTAACGATCTATGCAAGTTGTGACTGTCTTCCTGGTTCAATTTTGGGATTGTATAGTTTTCTGGGAATACATCCATTTCACCGAGGGGGCCTAGCTTATTGGCATACAACTGTTTATTTTTTAAATCTCTTTTCAATGTAACCCTATTCATTGTTTTAGAACCACATCCAGTGCTCCATTCAATCCATGCCGTCTATAATACTCACCTTTTGGTTCCCACAACCCCCCAACCCTCTGCCCCTTAAATCCCTCCAATTCATTTTCAGAGTCCATAGTCTCTCATGGTTCACCCCCCCTTCCAATTACCCTCCACTCCCTTCTCCGATCCATCTCCCCTGTCCTCCATGCTATTTGTTGTGCTCCACACATAGGTGAAACCATATAATTGACACTCTCTGCTTGACTTATTTCACTCAGTAGAATCTCTTCTAGTCCCGTCCATGTTGCTACAAAAGTAGGGTATTCATTCCTTCTGATGGAGGAATAATACTCCATAGTGTATATGGCCCACATCTTCCTTATCCTTTTGTCCTTTGAAGAGCATCTTGCTTCTATCCACAGTTTGGCAACCATGGCTATTGCTGTTCTAAATATTGGGGTACGAATGGCCCTTTTTTCACTATATCTGTATCTTTGTGGTAAATACCAAGTAGTGCAATTGCAAGGTCATAGGGAAGCTCTGTTTTTAATTTCTTGAGGAATCTCCATTCTTTTCTCCAAAGTGCCTGTACCAACTTGTATTCCGGACAGGAGTGTAAGAGGTTTCCCCTTTCCCCACATCCTCCCCAACACATGTTTCCTGTCTTGCTAATTTTGGCCATTCTAATTGGGGTAAGGTGCTATCAATGTGGTTTTAATTTGCATTTCCCTGTTGGCTAGTGATGATGAACATTTTTTCATGTGTCTGATAGCCATTTCTATGTCTTCATTGGAGAGGTGTCTGTTCCTATCTTCTGTCCAATATTTTATATGATTGTCTGTTTTGTGTGTGTTGAGTTTAAGGAGTTCTTTATAGATCCTAGATATCAACCTTTTGTCTGTACTGTCATTTGCAAATATCTTCTCGCAATCTGTGGGTTGCCTCTTTGTTTCACTGTCAGTTTCCTTTGCTCTGCAGAAGTATTTGATCCTGATGAAGTCCCAAAAGTACATTATCACTTTTGTTTTCTTTGTCTTTGAGACATACCTTGAAAGAAGTTGTTATGGCCAGTGTTGAAGAGGTTAATGTCTATGTTCTCCTCTAGGATTCTGATGGATTCCTGTCTCACATTGAAGTCTTTTATCCATTATGAGTTTATCTTTGTGTATGGTGTAAGAGGATGGTCGACTTTCATTCTTATACATATAGCTGCCCAGTTTTCCAAGCACCATTTATTGAAGAGACTGTCATTTTTCCACTGTATATTTTTTCCTGATTTCTTGAAGACTATTTGACCATAGTGCTGATGATCCCTATCTGAACTCTCTACACCGTTCTAGTGGTCTATGTGTCTTTTTTTATGCCAGTCCCATGCTGCCTTGGTGATCACATCATCATAGTAACCCTTAAAATCAGGCAACATTATACTCCCAGGTTTATTTTTCTTTTGGCATTTCTTAGCAATACGGGGTCTTTTCTGATTCCACACAAATTTCAGGCATGTGTTTGCTCCAGGTCTTTGAATGATACCGGTGGAATTTTCATCCAAATGGTATTAAAAGGATCGATTGCACTAGGCAGTATAGATATTTTTTCCCACAAGATGGTTTTTTTTTAATTTTATTAATTTATTTTCAGCATAACAGTATTCATTGTTTTTGTACCACACCCAGCACTCCATGCAATCCATGCCCTTTATTATACCCACCACCTGGTACCCCAACCTCCAACCCCTGCCCCTTCAAACCCTCAGTTTTTAATTAATTTATTTATTTTCAGCATAACAGTATTTATTACTTTTTTCACCACACCCAGTGCTCCATGCAATCCGTGCCCTCTATAATACCCACCACCTGGTACCCCAAAGTCCCACCCCCTGCCACTTCAAGCCACTCAGATTTTTTTTCAGAGTCCATAGTCTCTCATGGTTCACCTCCCCTTCCAATTTCTCTCAACTCCCTTTTTCTATCTCCCCATGTCCTCCATGCTATTTGTAATGCTCCACAAATAAGTGAAACCATATGATAAATGACTCTCTCTGCTTCACTTATTTCACTCAGCATTATCTCTTCCAGTCCCATCCATGTTGCTACCAAAGTTGGGTATTCGTCTTTTCTGATGGAGGCATAATACTCCATAGTGTATATGGACCACATCTTCCTTATCCATTCGTCCATTGAAGGGCATCTTGGTTCTATCCACAGTTTGGTGACCGTGGCCATTGCTGCAATAATCATTGGGGAACAGATGGCCCTTCTTTTCACGACATCTGTATCTTTGGGGTAAATACCCAGGAGTGCAATTGCAGGGTCATAGAGAAGTTCTATTTTTTTTTATTTCTTGAGAAATCTCCACACTGTTCTCCAAAGAGGCTGCAAGAACTTGCATTCCAACCAACAGTGGAAGAGGGTTCACATTCCTCCACATCCGCTCCAACACATATTGTTTCCTGTCTTGCTAATTTTGGCCATTCTAACTGGTGTAAGATGATATCTCAATGTGGTATTAATTTGCTAGTGATGATGAACATTTTTCATGTGTCTGATTGCCATTTGTACGTCTTCATTGGAGAAGTGTCTTGTCATATCTTCTGCCCATTTTTTGATATGATTGTCTGTTTTGTGTGTGTTGAGTTTGAGGAGTTCTTTATAGATCCTGGATATCAACCTTTTGTCTGTACTGTCATGTGCAAATACCTTCTCCCATTCCGTGGGTTATCTTTTGTTAAGCTTTTGATTTTGATGAAGCCCCAAAAGTTCATTTTCACTTTTGTTTCCCTTGCCTTTGGAGACATATCTTGAAAGAAGTTGCTGTGGCTGATCTCAAAGAGATTTCTGCCTATGTTCTTCTCTAGGATTCTGATGGATTCCTGCCTCACATTGAGGTCTTTTATCCATTTTGAGTTTATCTTTGTGTACAGTGTAAGAGAATGGTCGAGTTTCATTTTTCTACATATAGCTGCCTTTTGTTCCCAGCACCATTTATTGAAGAGACTGACTTTTTCCCACTGTATATTTTTTCCTGTTTTGTCAAAGATTATTTGACCATATAGTTCAGGGTCCATATCTGGGCTCTCTACTCTGTTCCACTGGTCAGTGTGTCTGTTTTTATGCGAGTTCCATGCTGTCTTGGTGATCACAGCTTTGTAGTAAACCTTGAAATCAGGTATTGTCATGCCCCCCATTTTATTTTTGTTTTTCAAAATTTCCTTAGTGATTCGGGATCTCTTCTGATTCCATACAAATTTTTGGATTATTTGCTCCAGCTCTTTGAAAAATACTGATGGAATTTTGATTGCAATAGCATTAAAAGTATAGATTGCTCCAGGCATTATCGACATTGTAACAAAGTTTATTCTTCCAATCGAAGTGCATGGAATGGTCTATCATCTTTTAGGGTCTTCTTCAATTTCTTTCATGAGAATTCTGTAGTTCCTTGAGTACAGAACATTTATCTCTTTGTATAGGATTATTCCCAGGTATCTTATGGTTCTTAGTGCTATAGTAAATGGAATGATTCTCTGATTTCCCTTTCTGTATTTTCATTATTAGTGCATAAAAAAGCCACTGATTTCTGTGGATACAGGATACATTGATTTGTATCCTGCCACGTTGCTGAATTGCTGTTTGAGTTCTAGTAGTTTGGGGGTGGAGTCTTTTGGGTTTTCCATATAAAGAATCATGTCATCTGCAAAGAGAGAGTTTGACTTCTTCAGTGCCAATTTGGATACCTTTTATTTTTCTTTGTTGTCTGATTGCTGTTGCTAGGACTTCTAATACTATGTTGAACAAGACTGGTAAGAGTGGGCATCCTTGTCGTGATCCTGATCTCAACGGGAAGGCTGCAAGCTTTTTCAATTGAGGATGATATTTGCTGTGGGTCTTTCATAGATAGATGAAGTTCATGAATATTCCCTCTATCCCTATACTTTGCAGCGTTTTAATCACGAATGGAAGCTGGATTTTGTCAAATGCTTTTTCTGCATTGATTGAGAGGACCATGTGGTTCTTCTCTCTTCTCATATTAATTTTTTCAATGACATTGATTGATTTATTAATGTTGAACCATCCTTGTAGCCCAGGGATTAATCCCACCTGGTCATGGTAGATAATCTTTTTAATGTGCTGTTTGACCCTGTTTACAAGGATCTTCTTGTTGAGAATCTTAGCATCCATATTCATCAGTGATATTGGTCTGAAATTATCCCTTTTGTTAAGGTCTTTGCCTGGTTTGGGGATCAGGGTAATTCTGGCTTCATAGAAAGTGTCTGGAAGTTTTCCTTCTGCTTCAATTTTTTGAAACAGCTTCAGGAGAATAGATGTTATTTCTTCTTTGAAAGTTTGGTAGAATTCCCCAAGCAATCCGTCAGTTCTTGGGCTCTTGTTTCTTGGGAGGTTTTTGATCACTGCTTATATCTCATTACTAGATATCGGTCGATTCAGGTTGTCGATATCTTCCTGGTTCAATTTTGGAAGTTTATCGTTTTCCAAGAATGCATCCATTTCATCAAGGTTGCTAAGCTTATTGGCATATAACTATTGATAATAACTTCTGATGATTGTTTCTACTTCTTCATTGTTAGTTGTGATCTCTCCGTTTTCATTTATAATTTTGTGAATTTGGGCTTTCTCTCTTTTCTTTTGGATTATTGTGGCCAGTGCCTTATTGATCTTATTTATTCTTTCAGAAAAACCAACTTCTAGTTTCATTAATACGTTCTACTGTATCTTTGGTTTCTACCTCATTGATCTCAGCTCTAATCTTGATGATTTCTCCGCTTATGTGTGGAGTTGGTTTGATTTTTTTGTTTATTCTCTAGTTCTTTAAGGTGTAGAGACATCTGGTGTATTCTGGATTTTTCAAAATTTTGAGGGAGGCTTGGATGTCTATGTATTTCCCCCTTAGAACCGCCTTTGCTGTATCCCATAGGGTTTGGATCGAAGTGTCTTCATTCTCATTGGTTTCCATTTGTTTCAGTTCTTCTTTGATCTCATGGTTGATCCAAGCATTCTTAAGCAAGATGGTCTTTAGCTTCCAGTTGTTTGAGATCCTACTGTACTTTTCCTTGTGATTAAGCTCCAGTTTCAAAGCATTATGATCTGAGAATATGCAGGGAAAAATCTCAGTCTTTTGATATCAGTTTAGTCCTGATTTATGACCCAGCATGTGGTCTATTCTTGAGAAGGTTACCTGTGCTCTTGAGAAGAATGAGTATTCTTTTGTTTTAGGGTGGAATGTTCTGAATATATCTATGAGATCCATCTGTTCCAATGTGTCATTCAATGCTCTTGTTTCTTTATTGATTTTCTGCTTCAATGATCTGTCTATTTCTGAGAGAGGCATGTTAAGATCTCATATGATTAGTGTATTCATATCAATATGACTCTTTATCTTAATTAACAGTTTTCTTATGTAATTGGATGCTCCCATATTGGAGGCATAGATATTTACAATTACTAGATCATCTTGGTGGATTGTCCCTTTAAGAATTATGTAGTGTCCTTCTGTATCTCTGACTACAGCCTTTAGTTTAAAATCTAATTTATCTGATATGAGAATCGCTACCCCGGCCTTCTTTTGAGGCCCATTGGCATGAAAGATGCTTCTCCGTCCCTTCACTTTCAGTTTGGGTGTATCTTTAGGTTCAAAATGGGTCTCTTGTAGAGAACATATGGATGGGTTCTGTCGTTTTATCCAATCTGCAACCCTGTACTGTTTTATGGGCGCATTTAGGCCATTCGCATTGAGATTGATTATTTATAGATACGTTTTTATTGACATTGTGTTACCTTTGAAGTCTTTCTTTCTGTAGATTGTCTCTATATTTCTCTTCCATGCTATTCTTAGGATTTTTACTCTTTTAATGAACCCCCCTTAATATTTCCTGCAGTGTCGGCTTGGTGGTGGCATAGTCTTTTAAGTCTTGCCGGTCTTGGAAACTCTTTATATCTCCATCCATTCTGAATGTCAGTCTTAATGGATAAAGTATTCTTGGCTGCATGTTCTTCTCATTTAGTGCCCTGAATATATCTTGCCAGCCTTTTCTGGCTTGCCAGGTTTCTGTGTACAGGTCTGATGTTATATTGATGGGCTTTCATATGTAAGTAAGGAGCCTCTTTGCCCTAGCAGCTTTCAGGAGATTATACCTACAATTATAATTCCTCAATTTGACTATCAGGTGTCGTGTTTTTTTGTTTGTTTTTTTTTTTTTTTGAATTTATAATCTTGGGTGGAGACCATTTAGCCTCCAGTACATGAATTCTGGTTCCATTTTTGAGATTGGGAAAATTTTCTTGAAGGACTTGTTCCACTATGTCTTCTAGATCTTTCTTTCTTCTCCCCTTCAGGGATTCCAGTAATTCTGAGGTTGGAACTTTTCATGGCATCATTTATTTCCCTGATTCTGTTTTTGTGATTTCTAAGCTGCTTGTTCCAGGATTCCTCCTGATCCTTTCTCTCTCTCTGTTTGTCCTCCAGATCACTAATTCTATATTCTGTCTCAGTTACTCTAGCTTTGAGAGAGTTTAGATTAGATTGGAACTCATTGAGAGCATTGTGGACCTCCTCCCTGGTAGCTTTAAGCTCCGCCCTAACATTGTGAACATCATGTCTCATCGCTTTCAGCTGGGCCCTAATCAATTATGTTTGGTCATCCATGCCTTTCTCCGAATTAGCTATTGCCTGGATTATTGTTAACCTGAATTCTCTTTCCAACATATTCTCTATGTTGATAGCCATTAGCTCTACTGCAGAAGGTCCATCCCCTGTATTTTTCTTCTGTTGGGCATTCTTCCTCCTAGTCATTTTGGTGAGAGATGACTGAACAGATGTAGCTGGATGTATCAACCATGGTGCAGTCAAGGTGCACCCTGGAACACTTCTGAACAATCAGGATTCCCCACCCAAATGAGAGACAAAATAAAAGAAAAAGAAAAAAAAAAGAGATAGAGAGACAGGAAAGAAAGGGAAGATTAAAGAGAAAGTTCAGCCCAAATGGGCCCCAAGGTAAGATTTATGAAGTAGACAAAAAAAAAGACTGATAAAAGTATATGACAAGAGAAAAAAATATATATATATACAAAAAAAGGAAGACCCTCGTCAAAAAGAACCCCACGTGTAAGATTTATATACTATCAGGACAAACACAAAAACACAGAAACACTGGTGGAAGATAAAGATTGGAGAATGGTTATAAATTCTCAGTGTGTGCGAGGAAGGTTGTTTTAATTCTTCCTGGATGTATCTTGATATCTTTGTTAAAGGACTCAACTTTCCTAAGATAAAGGGGTATTCTAAAAATTAGTTACCTATAGGGGTAGTATTGATTGGGGAAAGGGGACTAATTTTAAGTTTAACTCTATATGAATAATAGAAGATAAAAATAAAAAGGAAAAAACTAAACTAAACTAAAGTATAAAAAAATGTAGGAATAAAAAAATAGAAATGCAAAAGGAAAACATAGGTGTATGTATCAAAAAGGTCAGGTTAGAAAGTTATTATGGAATTTGATGTACTGGACAGCTAGCTGTGATGGTAAATAGGTTAATAAAATTACATATATATATATATATATATATATATATATATATATATACCAGAATAGTGGGAATGAATGAAAAAGAAAACTTTTCCTATGAAGTAGTGGTTGTACTCTTGTAGTCTTTTTTATTTTTTTTTCTCTCTCTTTTTTGTTTTTCTTTCTTGGTTTGTTTTCTGGGGGAGGGGCCTGCCACGTGGGTTTTCAGTCAGTGATGTTCCCTGAGTTAAGTTCTCACGCCCCCCTCAAGGTGGTGGGCTCTGAGGAAACTGTTTTTTTTTTGTTTTTTTTTTTGTTTTTTTTTTTAAGACTTTTGTTCTCTGGAGGTTTTTATGTTTATTCACTTTTTTCTCACTTTGACTGCTTTTGATGGTTTTTGTAGTTTTAGAGGAAAATAAACCACACCCTGATCTCCCTCTCAGAGAGAAGCCTCAGTCTGGTTGCAGAGTCTAAATAAGTTCCCCATGGGCCACTGGCAGAGCAGGTTTCAAGTCGCTGTCCCTGGGGTACCCAAAGCCAAGGAAGTGACGGCTGTCTGGGCAGGTCCAGACCACCAGAGAGGTTCCAAGCAGCAATCACACACTGAGATATTCCTGCTGGCCCGGGCTGGGAGTGCCTGGTCTTTCTGGGTCTAAGAGCGCCCGGCTTGCATGCACCAATTTCAGGGGAGGCTGAGGTTCACGTGCAGGTCTCAGGCTCTGAGAACAAGGTGCAGATCCGAGAGCACCAGGTTGGGCCTTCATGCACCTCTCTCAGGGGAGAGTTTGGTGCAGGCTTTGAAACAATGGCGCATATGAAAGGGCACTGGCTGGGCCTTTATACCTCTCTCAGGGGAGTATGTCAGGCTCTATAGCAGGGCTCATGCATTCTGCCATCCAGCGTGGCTCCCATTCCCTCAAGGGAGCCAGAACCCATGCATTCTCAGGTGCGCTGGCGGCTTAGGGACCAAGACCTGGTTTCTTGGCTGCACTCTCTCTGGCTCAGCACCAGGGGAGGCTGTCCTGGGACCAGGGACTTAAGCCCCTGTCTCTAGCCATCCCAATTCGCACAACCCCCCCCCCCCGGAGATTCTTAACTCTTTTGGAGTGCTTTCCTCCAGTCTCCAAGTTAATGCTGGTCCCCAGATGCAGGGCACTCTTGCTCCTATTGGGGTATTACTTTCCAACTGGTTGCCTCTGGTGGCTCCCTCCCCCTTTTGTTTATCTTCTGATATCAGTCCCCCATTCCCACTCCATGTTACCTGCCCACTGGTGTCTTCTGCCCCTGTAGAGATCCAGACGTGTATAATACTGATCTCAGGCTAATTTCATGGGTGATTGGAGTTCTTTGGTAGGTAATCAGCTCACTTTGGGGTACAGGTTGAAAAGCCATCTCCTCCTACTTCCGCGCCATCTTGTGGACCTCTCTCTGCTTCAATTTTTTGAAACAGTTTCAGGAGAATAGGTGTTATTTCTTCTTTGAATGTTTCATAGAATTCCCAAGGGAATCCATCAGGGCCTGGGCTCTTGTTTTTTCGGGTTTTGGATCACCGCTTCAATCTCATTACTAGATATTGGTCTTCAGATTGTCAGTTTCTTCCTGATTCAATTTTGGGAGTTTATAGTTTTCCAGGAATGCATCCATTTCATCTAGGTTGCTTAGCTTATTGGCATATAACTGTTGATAACTTCTGATAGTTGTTTCTACTTCCTTGGTGTTCGTTGTGATCTCTCCCTTTTCATTCATAATTTTATGAATTTGAGCTTTCTCTCTTTTCTTTTGGATTAGTGTGGCCAATGGTTTATCGATCTTATTGATTCTTTCAAAAAACCAGCTTCTAGTTTCACTGATATGTTCTACTGTATCTCTGGTTTCTACCTCATTGATCTCAGCTCTAATCTTGATTATTTCCCTTCTTGTGTGTGGAGTTGGTTTGTTTTGTTGTTGATTCTCCAGTTCTTTAATGTGTAAAGACAGCTGCTGTGTTCTGGATTTTTCAGTTTTGTTTTTTTTTTTTTGTTGTTTTTTGTTTGTCTGTTTGTTTGTGTGTTTGTTTGTTTTTTTTTGAGGGATGCTTGGATGGCTATGTATTACCCCCTTAGGACCGCCTTTGCTGTATCCCATAGGTTTTGGATCGAAGTGTCTTCATTCTCATTGGTTTCCATGCATTATTTCAGTTCTTCTTTGATCTCCTGGTTGATCCAAGCATTCTTAAGCAAGGTGGTCTTTAGCTTCCAGGTGTTTGAGTTCCTTCTGAACTTTTCCTTGTGATTGAGCTCCAGTTTCAAAGCATTATGATCTGAGTATGTGCAGGGAATAATCTCAGTCTTTTGGTATCGGTTGAGTCCTGTTTTGTGACTCAGTATGTGGTCTATTCTTGAGAAGGCTCCATGTGGACTTGAGAAGAATGAGTATTTTGTTGTTTTAGGGTGGAATGTTCTGTATATATCTATAAGGTCCATCTGGTCCAGTGTGTCATTCAATGCTCTTGTTTCTTTATTGATTTTCTGCTTCAATGATCTGTCTATTTCTGAGAGAGGCATGTTAAGATCTCCAATGATGAGTGTATTCTTATCAATATGACTCTTTATCTTGATTAACAGTTTTCTTATGTAATTGGATGCTCCCATATTGGGAGCATAGATATTTACAATTGTTAGATCATCTTGATGGATAGTCCCTTTAAGAATTATGTAGTGTCCTTCTGTATCTCTGACTACAGCCTTTAGTTTAAAATCTAATTTATCTGATATGAGAATCGCTACCCCGGCCTTCTTTTGAGGCCCATTGGCATGAAAGATGCTTCTCCATCCTTTCACGTTCAGTCTGGGTGTATCTTTAGGTTCAAAATGGGTCTCTTGTAGACAACATATGGATGGGTCCTGTCATTTAATCCAGTCTGCAGCCCTGTGCCATTTTATGTGCACTTTTAGGCCATTCACATTTAGGATGATTATTGATAGATACGTTTTTATTGACATCGTGTTACCTTTGAAGTCTTTCTTTCTGTAGATGGTCTCTATATTTCTGTTCATACTACTCTGGGGTTTTTTCCTCTTTTATAGAACCCCCTTAATATTTCCTGCAGTGTCGGCTTGGTGGTTGCATAGTCTTTTAAGTCTTGCCGGTCTTGGAAACTCTTTATCTCTCCATCCATTTTGAATGTCAGTCTTGCTGGGTAAAGTATTCTTGGCTGCATGTTCTTCTCATTCAGTGCCCTGAATATATCTTGCCAGCCCTCTCTGGCTTGCCAAGTGTCTGTTTAGAGTCTGACATTATTCTGATGGGCTTTCCTCTGTACATAAGGATCTTCTTTGTCCTAGCTACTTTCAAGAGGTTCTGCCTACAATTATATTTCTTCATTCTTACTACTAGGTGTCTCGAGGACTTTTGAGAATCTGTAATCTTGGGGGGAAACCGTTCGGCCTCTAGTACAGGAATGCTGGTTCCATTCACGAGATTCGGAAAATTTTCATGAAGAACTTGTTCCACTATATATTCTAGACTTCTTTCTTTCTCCTCTCCTTCAGGGATTCTAATAATTCTGACGTTGGAACATTTCATGGCATCATTTATTTCCGTGATTCTGTTTTCATGGCTCTAAGCTGTTTGTTGAAGGCTTCCTCCTGATACTTTTTCTCTATCTGTTCATTCTCCAGATCACTAATTCTATCTTCTGTCTCAGTTACTCTAGGTTTGAGAGAATTTAGATTAGAGTGGAACTCATTGAGAGCATTGTGAAGCTCATCCCTGGTAGTTTTCAGCTCTTCCCTAATATTGAAAACGTGATGTCTGGTCGTTTTAAGTTCGGCTCTAATCAATTCCTTTTGGTCACTCATGGCTTTCTCCAACCTAGCTATTGCTTGGATAATTGTTAGCCTGAATTCTCTTTCTGACACATTGTCTATTTTGATAGCCATTAGCTCTGTTGCAGAAGGTCCATTTTTTGTATTTTTCTTCTGTTGGGCATTCCTCCTCCTAGTCATTTTGGTGAGAGATAGCTGAATGGGTGTAGCTGGATGTATCGACAGTGGTGCAGTCAAGGTGCACCCTGGAATGCTTCTGATCAATCAGAGTTACCCACCCAAATGAGAGGAAAAAGAAAAAGAAAAGAAAAAAAGAGAGAGGGAGAGAGACAAGAATGAAAGGTGAGATAAAAGAGAAGGTTCAGCCCAAATGGGTTCCAAGGTAAGATTTATGAAGTTTACAAACAAAAACAGACAAAAAGATAAAAGTATATGAGAAGTAGGGGAGGGCACGCGGTACGTCGCGGGGCGCGACGCCCAGGCGCGCAGAGGCTGCCGCAGGAAGCGGGGCAGTGTCCAGGGCCGGCGGGGAGACGTGAAAGGTCAGCCCGTTTGGGGAGCCCTGAGGACGATTTTATACACACATCCGAGCTCTGACAGCAGTGACCTCCGTTTGGGAATTTCGCCCTCGCTCTGGAACCCCAGGATTCTGATGTCCAACGAGAACGAACAGACATTACCTTAGCTTGAATTTTCCCATCAATTCTCAATTATTAAACTGGAAAAAAAATCTAGAGAATTAGGAAATATGATGGGTTCCAGAGAGTGAGTCCAAAATTTTTTTCCCCTTTTCTAACTCAAAAAGCCTCGTGGCGGAACAGCTGTTTGACGCATTCAGAAGGAAGGATGACAGCTCTACAGAGGAACACGGCGTGAATGGAAGAAACCTGTCATTCTCTCATCTCAAAGAACCCAGCGCTCGTGTCACAGTATGAGAAGTTAGACGCTGACGAACGGCGTTTGCTGAACAAAGCCTTCAAGCCAGACAATGATCTGTTTGGACCCATTACCCTGCATTCAGAATCAGACTGGATCATCTCCCATCCGGAGGTTCCCCAAGACTTTGAAGAGTTTTTCAGTGATCCTTCAAGAAAGGCACCGTCTCCAGAGAAATGCAGTATTTATATACAGTGCATTGGGTCTCTGGGAAACACCAGAATTATCAGTGAAGAATATATTAAGTGGCTGAAAGGTTACTGTGAAGCATTTTTCTATGGCTTGACAGTAAAACTCCTAGAACCAGTTCCTCTCTGTCACGAGGTGTTCCTTTAGAGTCAATGATAACACACAAAACCTACAAATTCATGCAGGGCATATCCTGAGGTTCTTAAAAAAGAAGAAACCTAGAGATGCCTTCTGTATTGTGGGAATAACAATGATTGATCTTTACCCACGAGACTCCTGGAATTTTGTCTTTGGACAGGCCTCTTTGACAGATGGTGTGGGGATATTCAGCTTTGCCAGGTACGGCAGTGATTTTTATAACTCACACTATGAAGGCAAAGTGAACAAGCTACAGAGTATCTTCAAGTGACTATTCCATTTTTGATAACTATTACGTCCCCGAAGTGACCAGTATTTTGCTGCTTCGTTCCTGTAAGACTTTAACCCATGAGATTGGACACATATTTGGACTCCGGCACTGCCAGTGGCTTGCATGCCTCATGCAAGGCTCCAACCACTTGGAGGAAGCTGACCGGCGCCCCCTCAACCTTTGCCCCATCTGTTTACGCAAGCTGCAGTGTGCTGTGGGCTTCAACATCATAGACAGATACCAGGCGCTGGTGAGGTGGATTGACGATGAGTCCGCGGACAGCCCTGGAGTCCGCAGGGAGCGCAGTCGGGAGGATCACGTGACTTTGCCAAAGCCTGTGGATAATAAGATGCCTTGCTCTAGTCCAGAAATAAGGACCTTCGCCTAGGAGTAATTCCCATAAACCTTTGCGCATTATGCCTTCCCTTGGATGCCGTACTTCCTTAGAACAAACTGCTTTACTGACTCTGCCCTGTGTCAAGTAACAGAATGGAACCTTCTTTAAAGCATCTGAACTTTGAAATGAGGCTTACTTGGGATGCCGACAACTATAAACCCTCAGCCTGGTCGTGGTAGTGAGCTCGTCATTTCCGTCTTTGAAATCCGTTTATGCCTCACGAGGGAGTTAGGACTAACAGATAAGTAAGTAAATATAAAAATCACTGTATATATCCCAAGAAAGGATATCCAAGGAATGTAATTTCCAGGGGGTGATTTTTGATTCATTTCTCAGAAGGAGTGCGCTGCCTCCTACAGACCCAGCCTCGTCTGTGGACTGTCATTTCCAGGGAGCCTGTCTGCTCTCCCTTTATTCGCTGGTTTTCCCTTGAGCCTGAAAGAAGCGATAGTTCACTTGGGGTTTGGCAGCTTATAAAATGTGACGTCCTCTCAACCATATTTACAAGTGAAACTAACAGGACTTGTACAACAACAAGAGTCTTGCTCAATTTGTTACGATGGAGCTTATGTTTGTGAGTGTTGCCCTTTTCCTATAGGCTTCCAGCAGGTGTTAGGTTTATTCCTGCGATAGTATCACTTTCACTTTGCATTGTGCAGTGTTCCCTTGAGGAGGACGGAGAGTGTGATGGGGTGTCCTGTTGGTGTGGCAGGAATGCCTGTGTTGGCCTGTCAGGCTGTGAACATCGGCTGGATTTCCACTATGGGGGAACAGGCTGAAAACCACAGGCTTGAAGATTCGCCTTTACGAGAGCAATGTATCTCACGCCTCTAGAAATTAGATCAGATCATTTGGATGCTGGAGAGCAGATGGCCTTCTCCACGTTCCCATCTTCACCTGGAGGGTAAAACTTACAGGTAGTTTTAAATTTTGAAGTTTGGAACCTAAATTCTTTCCACGTTAACTTTATTTATGCAGTGCGATCGAAAGCACATATTCTAACTGAACATGCTTTTCCTTATGACATTCATTCTTCCTTGATGAGACCTCTTAAGGTCATTTACGTTCAGACTCATTGGAGGGCAAACACTTGGTGGTTCTAATATGAAAAGAGAACCCAAGGGAGCATGGACTTCTATGGATTCTGTTACAAGTTTTATTTCCTCGTACTGTTACTGGCCTTGTGTTCATTTTTCTTCTGTTTTCCTGCAAGGTAAGCACAGGTTTGGCTCTATAGGTCAGCAAGAGTTACAAACCTACACATTCAGATTTGGCTGTGTGTGTAAATTGGGGGGCGCGGTTGTTCCAACAAGACATAGAATCCATTTGTACCAGCTCTGCACGGGGAAACCAGGAAAATGTCTTCTATTTAAAGAATCAAATCATAAGAGTCCTGTTAAAAGTTGGACAGATGTTAAGTTTAATGTAATGGGCATTTATTCAGCAATCAAGTGTATAATACTGCCTTGTATTTACTTTCGGACAATTTCTTAGGGTTAAATTTAAAAACTATAATTTGTTTACTGCAAAAAAAAAAAAAGTATATGAGAAGAGAAAAAAAATATATATATATATTTGCATATATATATGCAAATAAAGGAATAACCTCATCAGAAAGAACCCCGAGTGTAAGATTTATATACTATCAGGACAAACTCAAAAACACAGAAATAGGGGCACCTGGGTGGCTCAGTGGGTTAAGCCGCTGTCTTCGGCTCAGGTCATGATCTCAGGGTCCTGGGATCGAGTCCCGAATCGGGCTATCTGCTCAGCAGGGAGCCTGCTTCCTCCTCTCTCTCTCTCTGCCTGCCTCTCTGCCTACTTGTGATCTCTCTCTCTGTCAAATATATAAATAAAAAAAAAAAAAACAGAAATACTGGTGGAAGAAAAAGATTGTAGAGTGGTTGTAAATTCTCAGTGTGGGTGAGGAAGGTTGTTTTTGTTTGTTTTGTTTTTGTTTTTTTCTGGATGTATCTTGATATATTTGTTAAAGACTCCACTTTCCTAAGATAAAGGAGGATTAGGAATTGTTATACCTATAGGGGTGGCATTGATTGGGGAAAACGGATTACCTTGAAGTTTAATTCAATATGAATATTAGAAAATAAAAATTAAAAAAGGAATAAACTAGACTAAACTAAACTAAAATTTTAAAAAATAAATTTAAAATACAGAAATGCAAAAGGAAAACACAGGTGTATGTATCAAAAAGTTCAGGTTAGGCTGGAAGATGGCTCTGTCCGGGGGGCTACGGTGCTGCCGCCGAGTACTTTCCTGGGTGCCAGTGCTCGTTATTGTCCTCGTTGTGCTTTGGTCCTACTACGCCTACGTCTTTGAACTCTGCCTGGATGGCGGAGAAGTAGCAAGCTGAGACTGCTTCAGCTAGCCGGAGATCAGCTAGATAGCTTATCTAAAGATTGCAAACACCTGAAAATCCATCGGCAGATCGAAGAGAAGAAGAACAGCAATTCTGGAAACAGAAAAACAACCACTTTCTGAAAGGTAGGACCGGCGGAGAAGTGAATCCAAAGCGACGGGAGGATAGACCCCGGGGGGAGGGGCCGGCTCCCGGCAAGCAGCGGAGCAACCGTGCACAAAATCAGGACTTTTAAAAGTCTGTTCCGCTGAGGGACATCGCTCCAGAGGCTAAACCGGGGCGAAACCCACGCGGGGTCAGCGTGGCCTCAGGTCCCGCAGGGTCACAGAAGGATCGGGGGTGTCTGAGTGTCGCAGAGCTTGCGGGTATTGGAACGGGAAAGCCGGCTACAGAGACAGAGCCGACAGTAAGCTCGCAGCTCGGTGTTACCTTGAACCGGTCGCAGGCTCGGTGAGCTCGGAGCGCGGCCGGAGGTCAGGCAGACGGGAGTAACTGGGCGCTGTTCTCTGAGGGCGCACTGAGGAGTGGGGCCCTGGG
Organism: Mustela lutreola; assembly: GCF_030435805.1. NCBI lineage: Eukaryota > Metazoa > Chordata > Mammalia > Carnivora > Mustelidae > Mustela > Mustela lutreola. Next base: position 172,369,386 of record NC_081294.1, read on the forward strand.
CTCTCGGCTCCTCCGGGCCGGAGACCAGGAGGCCGCCATTTGTATTCCCGTCCTACGGAACTCTACGGAAAGCGCTCAGGTAACAAAAGCTCCTGAAAGCAAACCCGAGCGGATTACTCACCCCGGCCCCGGGTAAGGGCGGTGTAATTCTGCCTGGGGCAAAGACACTTGAGAATCACTACACCAGGCCCCTCCCCCAGAAGATCAACAAGAAATCCAGCCGAGACCAAGTTCACCTACCAAGGAGTGCGGTTTCAATACCAAGGAAAGCAGCAGAATTCCAGAGGAGGAGAAAGCCAAACACGGAACTCATGGCTTTTTTCCTGGGATTTTTTTTAGTCTTGCAGTTAATTTGACTTTTTCTTTTTCATTTTTTTTTTTTTTCTCGCCTTCGGGTAAAATTTTTTTTTAACTGTTACCTTTTTCTTTTTTAATGATTTTTTACTAGTTTATCTAATATATATATTTTTTCTTTTTTACATTTTTCTTAGGTGTTTTCTTTTTTTAAAAATTCTTTTCTTTTCTTTTCTTTTTTTTTTCTTTTCTTTCTGTTTTTTTTTTTTTTCTTTCTTCCTTTTTGAACCTCTTTTTATCCCCTTTCTCCCCACTCACGATTTTGGATCTCTTCTAATTTGGTTAAAGCATATTTTCCTGGGGTTGTTGCCACCCTTTTAGTATTTTACTTGCCCCTTCATTTACTCTTATCTGGACAAAATGACAAGACATAAAAATTCAACACAAAAAAAAGAACAAGAGGCAGTACCGAAGGCTAGGGACCTAATCAATACAGACATCGGTAATATGTCAGATCTAGAGTTCAGAATGACAATTCTCAAGGTTCTAGCCGGGCTCGAAAAAGGCATGGAAGATATTAGAGAAACCCTCTCGAGAGATATAAAAGCCCTTTCTGGAGAAATAAAAGAACTAAAATCTAACCAAGGTGAAATCAAAAAAGCTATTAATGAGGTGCAATCAAAAATGGAGGCTCTAACTGCTAGGATAAATGAGGCAGAAGAAAGAATTAGTGATATAGAAGACCAAATGACAGAGAATAAAGAAGCTGAGCAAAAGAGGGACAAACAGCTACTGGACCACGAGGGGAGAATTCGAGAGATAAGTGACACCATAAGACGAAACAACATTAGAATAATTGGGATTCCAGAAGAAGAAGAAAGTGAGAGGGGAGCAGAAGGTATACTGGAGAGAATTATTGGGGAGAATTTCCCCAATATGGCAAAGGGAACGAGCATCAAAATTCAGGAGGTTCAGAGAACGCCCCTCAAAATCAATAAGAATAGGCCCACACCCCGTCACCTAATAGTAAAATTTACAAGTCTCAATGACAAAGAGAAAATCCTGAAAGCAGCCCGGGAAAAGAAGTCTGTAACATACAATGGAAAAAATATTAGATTGGCAGCTGACTTATCCACAGAGACCTGGCAGGCCAGAAAGAGCTGGCATGATATTTTCAGAGCACTAAACGAGAAAAACATGCAGCCAAGAATACTATATCCAGCTAGGCTATCATTGAAAATAGAAGGAGAGATTAAAAGCTTCCAGGACAAACAACAACTGAAAGAATTTGCAAACACCAAACCAGCTCTACAGGAAATCTTGAAAGGGGTCCTCTAAGCAAAGAGAGAGCCTACAAGTGGTAGATCAGAAAGGAACAGAGACCATATACAGTAACAGTCACCTTACAGGCAATACAATGGCACTAAATTCATATCTCTCAATAGTTACCCTGAATGTGAATGGGCTAAATGCCCCTGTCAAAAGACACAGGGTATCAGAATGGATAAAAAAACAAAGCCCATCTATATGTTGCCTCCAAGAAACACATTTTAAGCCCGAAGACACCTCCAGATTTAAAGTGAGGGGGTGGAAAAGAATTTACCATGCTAATGGACATCAGAAGAAAGCAGGAGTGGCAATCCTTATATCAGATCAATTAGATTTTAAGCCAAAGACTATAATAAGAGATGAGGAAGGACACTATATCATACTCAAAGGGTCTGTCCAACAAGAAGATTTAACAATTTTAAATATCTATGCCCCCAATGTGGGAGCAGCCAACTATATAAACCAATTAATAACAAAATCAAAGAAACACATCAACAATAATACAATAATAGTAGGGGACTTTAACACTCCCCTCACTGAAATGGACAGGTCATCCAAGCAAAAGATCAGCAAGGAAATAAAGGCCTTAAACGACACACTGGACCAGATGGACATCACAGATATATTCAGAACATTTCATCCCAAAGCAACAGAATACACATTCTTCTCTAGTGCACATGGAACATTCTCCAGAATAGATCACATCCTCGGTCCTAAATCAGGACTCAACCGGTATCAAAAGATTGGGATCATTCCCTGCATATTTTCAGACCACAATGCTCTAAAGCTAGAACTCAACCACAAAAGGAAGTTTGGAAAGAACCCAAATACATGGAGACTAAACAGTATCCTTCTAAAGAATGAATGGGTCAACCGGGAAATTAAAGAAGAATTGAAAAAAATCATGGAAACAAATGATAATGAAAATACAACGGTTCAAAATCTATGGGACACAACAAAGGCAGTCCTGAGAGGAAAATATATAGCGGTACAAGCCTTTCTCAAGAAACAAGAAAGGTCTCAGGTACACAACCTAACCCTACACCTAAAGGAGCTGGAGAAAGAACAAGAAAGAAACCCTAAGCCCAGCAGGAGAAGAGAAATCATAAAGATCAGAGCAGAAATCAATGAAATAGAAACCAAAAAAACAATAGAACAAATCAACGAAACTAGGAGCTGGTTCTTTGAAAGAATTAATAAAATTGATAAACCCCTGGCCCGACTTATCAAAAAGAAAAGAGAAAGGACCCAAATAAATAAAATCATGAATGAAAGAGGAGAGATCACAACTAACACCAAAGAAATACAAACTATTATAAGAACATACTATGAGCAACTCTACGGCAATAAATTTGACAATCTGGAAGAAATGGATGCATTCCTAGAAACATATAAACTACCACAAATGAGCCAGGAAGAAATAGAAAGCCTGAACAGACCCATAACCAGTAAAGAGATTGAAACAGTCATTAAAAATCTCCAAACAAACAAAAGCCCAGGGCCAGACGGCTTCCCGGGGGAATTCTACCAAACATTTAAAGAAGAACTAATTCCTATTCTCCTGAAACTGTTCCAAAAAATAGAAATGGAAGGAAAACTTCCAAACTCATTTTATGAGGCCAGCATCACCTTGATCCCAAAACCAGACAAGGATCCCACCAAAAAAGAGAGCTATAGACCGATATCCTTGATGAACACAGATGCGAAAATACTCAACAAAATACTAGCCAATAGGATTCAACAGTACATTAAAAGGATTATTCACCACGACCAAGTGGGATTTATTCCAGGGCTGCAAGGTTGGTTCAACATCCGCAAATCAGTCAATGTGATACAACACATCAATAAAAGAAAGAACAAGAACCATATGATACTCTCAATAGATGCTGAAAAAGCATTTGACAAAGTACAACATCCCTTCCTGATCAAAACTCTTCAAAGTGTAGGGATAGAGGGCGCATACCTCAATATCATCAAAGCCATCTATGAAAAACCCACCGCAAATATCATTCTCAATGGAGAAAAACTGAAAGCTTTTCCGCTAAGGTCAGGAACACGGCAGGGATGTCCATTATCACCACTGCTATTCAACATCGTACTAGAGGTCCTAGCCTCAGCAATCAGACAACAAAAGGAAATTAAAGGCATCCAAATCGGCAAAGAAGAAGTCAAATTATCACTCTTCGCAGATGATATGATACTATATGTGGAAAACCCAAAAGACTCCACTCCAAAACTGCTAGAACTTATACAGGAATTCAGTAAAGTGTCAGGATATAAAATCAATGCACAGAAATCAGTTGCATTTCTCTACACCAACAGCAAGACAGAAGAAAGAGATATTAAGGAGTCAATCCCATTTACAATTGCAGCCAAAACCATAAGATACCTAGGAATAAACCTAACCAAAGAGACACAGAATCTATACTCAGAAAACTATAAAGTACTCATGAAAGAAATTGAGGAAGACACAAAGAAATGGAACAATGTGCCATGCTCCTGGATTGGAAGAATAAATATTGTGAAAATGTCTATGCTACCTAAAGCAATTTACACATTTAATGCAATTCCTATCAAAGTACCATCCATCTTTTTCAAAGAAATGGAACAAATAATGCTAAAATTTATATGGAACCAGAAAAGACCTCGAATAGCCAAAGGGATATTGAAAAAGAAAGCCAACGTTGGTGGCATCACAATTCCGGACTTCAGGCTCTATTACAAAGCTGTCATCATCAAGACAGCATGGTACTGGCACAAAAACAGACACATAGATCAATGGAACAGAATAGAGAGCCCAGAAATAGACCCTCAAATCTATGGTCAACTAATCTTCGACAAAGCAGGAAAGAATGTCCAATGGAAAAAAGACAGCCTTTTCAATAAATGGTGCTGGGAAAATTGGACAGCCACATGCAGAAAAATGAAATTGGACCATTTCCTTACACCACACACAAAAATAGACTCAAAATGGATGAAGGACCTCAATGTACGAAAGGAATCCATCAAAATCCTTGAGGAGAACACGGGCAGCAACCTCTTCGACCTCTGCCGCAGCAACATCTTCCTAGGAACAACGCAAAAGGCAAGGGAAGCAAGGGAAAAAATGAACTACTGGGATTTCATCAAGATCAAAAGCTTTTGCACAGCAAAGGAAACAGTTAACAAAATCAAAAGACAACTGACAGAATGGGAGAAGATATTTGCAAACGACATATCAGATAAAGGACTAGTGTCCAGAATCTATAAAGAACTTAGCAAACTCAACACCCAAATAACAAATAATCCAATCAAGAAATGGGCAGAGGACATGAACAGACATTTCTGCAAAGAAGACATCCAGATGGCGAACAGACACATGAAAAAGTGCTCCATATCACTCGGCATCAGGGAAATACAAATCAAAACCACAATGAGATATCACCTCACACCAGTCAGAATGGCTAAAATCAACAAGTCAGGAAATGACAGATGCTGGCGAGGATGCGGAGAAAGGGGAACCCTCCTACACTGTTGGTGGGAATGCAAGCTGGTGCAGCCACTCTGGAAAACAGCATGGAGGTTCCTCAAAATGTTGAAAATAGAACTGCCCTATGACCCAGCAATTGCACTATTGGGTATTTACCCTAAAGATACAAACGTAGTGATCCAAAGGAGCACATGCACCCGAATGTTTATAGCAGCAATGTCCACAATAGCCAAACTATGGAAAGAACCTAGATGTCCATCAACAGATGAATGGATCAAGAAGATGTGGTATATATACACAATGGAATACTATGCAGCCATCAAAAGAAATGAAATCTTGCCATTTGCAACAACATGGATGGAACTAGAGCGTATCATGCTTAGCGAAATAAGTCAAGCAGAGAAAGACAACTATCATATGATCTCCCTGATATGAGGAAGTGGTGATGCAACATGGAGGCTTAAGTGGGTAGAAGAAGAATAAATGAAACAAGATGGGATTGGGAGGGAGACAAACCATAAGTGACTCTTAATCTCACAAAACAAACTGAGGGTTGCCGAGGGGAGGGGGTTTGGGAGAAGGGGTTGGGATTATGGACATTGGGGAGGGTATGTGCTTTGGCGAGTGCTGTGAAGTGTGTAAACCTGGTGATTCACAGACCTGTACCCCTGGGGATAAAAATATATGTTTATAAAAAATAAAAAAAGTATAAAAAAAAAAAAAAAAGTTCAGGTTAGAAGGTTATTATGGAATTTGATGTACTGGACATCTCACTGTGACAGTAAATAGGTTAAAAAATTTTCTATATAATAATAAAAAATTATCTTTAACAAAATGAGCCAGGATAGTGGGAACAAATTAATAATAAAAATTGTCCTATGAAGTAGTGGTGGTTGTTCTCTTGTTGTCTTTTTTTTTTCCTTTCCCAGTTGGTTTCCTGGGGGAGGGGCCTGCCACGTGGGGTTTCAGTCAATGATGTTCTCTGAGTTAAGTCCTCCCACCCCCATCAAGGGGGTGGGCTCTTAGGAAACTGGTTTTTTCAGGCTTTTGTTCTCTGGAGGTTTTTATATTTGTTCACTTTTGTTTTTCTCTCTTGCCTTGAGGGCTTTTGATGGTTTTTGTAGGTTTAGAGGAATGCAAACTGTACCCTGACCTCCGTCTCAGAAAGAAGCCTCAATCTGGCTGCAGAGCCCAAATAAATCCTCCCTTCAACACTGGCAGAGTAGGTTCCCAGTCGCGGTCCCTGGGGACTCAAGATTTTTTGCTTGTACCCAAAACCACAGCAGTGGCGGCTGTCTGGGCAGCTCCAGACTGCCAGAGAAGTTCCAAGCAGCAATCGCACACTGGGATTTTCCCACTGGCACAAGCTGGGAGTTCCTGGTCTTTCCAGGTCCGAGAGCACCAGGCTGGTGCCTGTGCCATCTCTCTCTGGGGAGGGCGCAGGGCATGACTCGGACTCTGATGGCATGGCAGGGCACTTGTGTGGGGACTGCAAAAAGGCTGTGCTTCTCTTGGCTGGCGAGGCTCTCAGCCCCTCATGGGAGCTGGGCGCCACACGCTCTCAGGCGAGCTTGCTGGTGGTTCAGGGACCAAGACCTGGTTTCTCTGCTGCACTCTTTCTGGCTATGCACCAGGGGTTGCTGTCCTGGGTCTGGGGACTTAAGCCCATGACCCTAACATCCCGATTCCTGCAATTTCTCCCCAGTGATCCTTTGCTCTTCTTGAGTGCTTTCTACCATACTTCTGAGATAATGCTGGTCCCCAGACGCAGGGCACTCTCGTATTGGGATATTACTTTCCAGTGGGTCACCTCTGGTAGCACCCTCCCCATTTTGTTTATCTTCCGATATCATTCCGACTTTCCCACTCCGCTTTACCTGCCCACTGGCATCTTCTGCTCTGGTAGAGATCCAGACGTGTATAATTCGGGTCTCAGGCTGATTTTGTCGGTGAGTGGAGTTCAATAGAAGTAATCAGCTCACTTTAGGGTCCAGGTTGAAAGGGAGCCTCCTTCTAATTCTCCGCCATCTTGTCTCCAGTATAACCATTTTAACAATGTTTTTTTAAAATTAAATTAATTTATTTATTTTCAGAAAAACAGTATTCATTATTTTTTTCACCAACCCAGTGCTCCATGCAATCTGTGCCCTCTATAATACCCACCACCTGGTACCCCAAGCTCCCACCCCCCTGCCACTTCAAACCCCTCAGTTGTTTTTCAGAGTCCATAGTCTCTCATGATTCACCTCCCCTTCCAATTCCCCCCAACTCCCTTTTCCTCTCTAAGACACCTTGTCCTCCATGATATTTGTTATGCTCCCCAAATAAGTGAAACCATATGATAATTGACTCTCTCTGCCTTTCTTCATTCAGCATAATCTCTTCCAGTCCCGTCCATGCTGCTACAAAAGTTGGGTATTCATCCTTTCTGAAGGAGGCATAATACGCCATAGTGTATATGGACCATATCTTCCTTATCCATTCGTCCGTTGAAGGGCATCTTCGTTCTTTCATAGTTTGGCGACCGTGGCCATTGCTGCTATAAACATTAGGGTACAGATGGCCCTTCTTTTCACGACATCTGTATCTTTGGGGTAAATACCCAGGAGTGCAATTGCAGGGTCATAGGGAAGTTCTATTTTTAATATCTTGAGGAATCTCCACACTGTTCTCCAACTTGCAATCCCACCAACAGTGTAAAAGGGTTCCCCTTTCTCCACATCCTCACCAACACATGTTGTTTCTTGTTTTGTTAATTTTGGCCATTCTAACTGGTGTAAGGTGATATCTCAATGTGGTTTTAATTTGAATCACCCTGAGGGCTAGTGATGATGTACATTTTTTCATGTATCTGATTGCCATTTGTATGTCTTTATTGGAGAATTGTCTGTTCATATCTTCTGCCCATTTTTTGATATGTTTGCCTATTTTTTATGTGTTGCGTTTGAGGAGTTCATTTTAGATCCTGAATATCAACCTTTTGTCTGTACTGTCATTTGCAAATATCTACTCAAATTCCGTGGGTTGCCTCATTGTTTTGTTCACTGTTTCCTTTGCTGTGTAGAAGCTTTTGATCTTTATGAAGTCCCAAACGTTCATCTTCACTTTTTTTTCCTTTGCCTTTGGAGACATATTTTGAAAGAAGTTGCTATGGCCAATGTTGAAGAGTTTTCTGCCTATGTTCTCCTCCAAGATTCTGATGGATTCCTGCCTCAGGTTGAGGTCTTTTATCCATTTCGAGTTTCTCTTTGTGTATGGTGTCAGAGAATGGTCGAGTTTCATTCATCTACACAAAGCTGTCCCAATTTTCTCAGCAGCATTTATTGAAAAGGCATTGTTTTTCCTTTGTATATTTTTTCCTGCTTTCTTGAAAATTATTTGACTATAGATTGATGGTCCATATCTGAGCTCTCTACTCTGTTACACTGGTCTAATGGCCTGTTTTTATGCCAGTCCCCTGCTGTCTTAGTGATCACAGCTTTGTAGTAACCCTTGAAACCAGGCAACAGGGTGCACCCAGTTTTGTTCTTTTCTTTTTGGCATTTCCTTAGCAATACGGGATCTCCTCTGATTCCACACCAATTTTAGGCTTGTGTTTGCTCCAGCTCTTTGAAAAATACCGGAGGAAATTTGATCAGAATGGCATTAAAAGGATAGATTTCTCTAGGCTGTATAGACTTTTTAAGACTGTTTATTCTTCTGATCCATGAGCATGGAATGGTCTCCCATCTTTATGGTTTTCTTCCATTTATTTCATGAGTGTTCTGTAGTTCCCTGAGTATAGATTGCTTATCACTTTGGTTTGGTTTATTCCCAGGTATCTTATGGTTTTGGAGATTGTAAATGGAATTGATTCTCTAATTTCCCTTTCTGTATTTTCATTGTTAAAGGATAAGAAAACCACTGATTTTTGTACAAAGATTTTGTATCCTCCCGCATTATTGAAGTGCTGTATGAGTTCTAGTAGTTTTGGGGTGGAGTCTTTTGGGTTTTCCATATAAAGTATGTCATCTGTGAAGAGAGAGTTTGACTTCTTCATTGCCAATTTGGATACATTTTATTTCTCCTTGTTGTCTGATTGCTTCAAATACTATGTTGAATAAGAGCGGAGAGAGTGGGCATCCCTGTCATGATCCTTATCTCTAAGGGAAGGCTGTCAGCTTTTACCCATTGAGGATGGTATTCACTGTGGTGTTTTCATAGATACACTTAGGGAAGCTGATGAAGGTTCGCTCTATCCCTACTTTGAAGTGTTTTATTCAGGAACAAAAGCCGGATTTTCTCAAATGTGTTCTTTTCACCAATTGAGATGACCATGTGGTTTTTCTGTCTTCGCTTATTAATTTGTTTATGACATTGATTGATTTGCGAATATTGAACCATCCTTGCAACCCAGGGATAGATCCCACCTGGTCATGGTGATTCATCTTTTGAATATACTGTTGGATCCTATGAGCTTGCATATTGTTGAGAATCTTAGTATCTATATTCATCAGTGATATTGGTCTGAAATTCTCCTTTTTGGTGAGGTCTTTTCCTGGTTTGTGGATCAGGGTAATGCTGGCTACATAAGAAGAGTCTGGAAGTTTTCTTCTACTTCCATTTTTGGAAAGATCTTCAGGTGAATAGGTGTTACTTCTACTCTGAAAGATTGGTAGAGATGCCCAGGGAAGCTGTCTGTACCTGAGCTCTTGTTTTTTGGGAGGTTTTTGATCACTACTTCAATCTCGTTACTGGTTAATGGTCTATTCAGGTTCTACATTGCTTACTGGTTCAATTTTGGAATTTTATACTTTCCTAGGAATGCAGCCGTTTCACCTAGGTTGCTTAGCTTATTAGCATACAACTGTTTTTTTTTTTTTTTCTTTTTAATTTCTTTTAAGTGTAACACTATTCTATGTTTTTCCACCACGGTCAGTGATCTATGTAATCCCTGCCCTCTCTTTTATACATACCAGTCTCTTCTGCCAACCTCTCACCCCCGGCTCTTTCAAAGCCCTCATATTGTTTTTCAGAGTCCATAGTCTGATAGTATCATAGTCTTATAGAGGGCACGGATTGCATGAAGCACTGGGCATGGTGAAAAAATAATGAATACTTTTTTTTTGAGAAAATAAATTAATTTAATAAAAAAAAAAAAGATATGTCTCCAAAGGCAAAGAAACCAAGCGAAAATGAACTTTGGAAATTCATCAAAATCAAAAGCTTCTGCACAGCAAAGGAAACATTCAAGAAAACAATGGTGAACGACGGAATGGGAGAAAATATTTTAAACCATTTTTTAACTGGATTATTTGTATTTTGGGGTGTTAAATTGTAGCCATTACACATATTTTGGACACTATCCCCATACTGCATAGGGTTTTTTTTTTTAATGAATATTTTCTCCCTTTCAGTATGTTGTCTTTTTTTAAATTAAATATATTTATTTTCAGCATAACAGTATTCATTATTTTTTACCACACCCAGTGCTCCATGCAGTCCGTGCCCTCTACAGTACCTACCACCTGGTACCCCAACCTCCCACACCCTTATTACTTCTTCCTTGCTCTTCTGCTGTGAGGAAACTTTATTATGTTACAGTCCCAGTTGTTTATTTTTGCCTTTATTTCCTTGCCTCAGGAGACAGTCTAGAAAATGTTTGCTTTGGTCCATGTCATGAAGTTACGGTCTGTGCCCTCTTGGATTTTTATGGTTTCAGTTCTCCCACTGAGGTCTTGAAACTGTTTTGAACTTCTATGTCTGTTTGGCATAAGGAAGCAGAGTAATTGCATTCTTCTGTGCATAGCTGTCCAGTTTTCCCAACACTATAGAGACTGTTCTTTTCCTTTCTATATTCTTGCCTGCTTTGTGGAAGCCTAATAGGCCACAGAATTGCGGGTTTATATCTGAGCTTCTATCCTGTTCCCTAGGTCACTGTGTGTATTTTTGTGCCAGTGCCATAGTTAGGATGACCACAGCTATGTAGTATAACTTGAAATCTGGAATTGTGATTCCTCCAGCATTGTTTTTCTTCTCAACATTGCATTGGCTGTTCAGTATCTTTGGTGGTTCCATACAAATTTTTAGGAGTGTTTGCTTGACTTCTTTTTGTTTAACTTAATTCAATGAGCCAACTTATAGGACACCATTAGTGTTATAGGACACTATAACACTTATAGGACAACTTATAGGACACCAACTTATAGGACACCTGTACTGTTCAATAATAGATCAAATGTGTATTCTGCCCAGTGCTCATTGCATCATGGGTCCTCTTTAAGGTCTACCACCCAGTTGCCCCATCCCCCACGCCACTGCCCTCCAGCAATCCTGAGTTCGTTTCTGTAATGAAGTGTCTCTCGTGGTTTTTCTCCCTCTCTGACGACTTCACATTCAGTTCCCCCCTTCTCCTCTGATCCTCTGTGCTGTTTCTTCTATTTTACATAGGTGAACCCATGTGACGCTTGCTTTTCTCTGATAGCCTTATTTCACTCAGCGTAATACCCAACAGTTCCTTCCAGGTGGATGCGATGGTTAGTCTTCATCCTCTATGATGGATGAATAATATTCTGTTGTAGATATGAACCACATCTTCTTTATCCATTCATCTGTCCATGGATATCAGCACTCTGTCCATAGTTTGGCTAGAGTGGTTAATGCTATAATGAACACTGGGCGGGGGGATGCCACTATTTTTCACTCAATCTGTATTTTCTTTCGATTTTATTTATTGACTTGACGGAGATAGAGAGAGATCACAAGCAGGCAGAGAGGCAGGCAGAGGGAGGGGGCGAAGCAGGCTCCCTTCTGAGCAGACAGCCTGATGTAGAGCTTGATCCCAGGGCCTTGAGATCCTGGAGGCTTGACCCACTGAGCCACCCAGATGCCCCACAATCTGTATCTTTGGGTTAAATACCAAGCAGTGCAATTGCTGTGTTGTCTATTTTTAAGTTTGGGAAGAAGCTCGATAACATGTGGCAGAGTGGTTGTACGAGGGTGCATTGCCACCAGCAGTGTAAGAGTGTTCCCCTCTAACCATGTCCTCGCCAGCATTTGTTTTCCCTGCCTTGACATTTTAGCCATGCCAGCTGTTGTAAGGTGGTATCTCACTGTGGTTTTGATTTGTATTTTCCTGATGGCTATTGCTGTAGAACACTTTTTTGTGTGTCTCTTGGTCACTTGTATGTCCTCTTAGTAGAAAGGTATGTTCGTGTTTTTGCCTATGTCTTCAGCTAGATTAGGGGTAGTCCCAGGATCATGGAAGGTGTGATCTGCTTAGGTATGGAGACCTTCAGAGACATCTGAATTGAAGGCCAGGGTTAAGGAGAGTATCAGGCCCAGGCTCTGTGTTCAGTCTGGTATGAAAATATAAATAAGCAGGGAGTGGTTCAATATGTCATTCAGATTTCTCCTGCTCTAAGTCCTTTCTGCAGTTCCAAAGGGCATGATTTCTGACTTTGTTGTAGGATGAGACTGTGCTTCGCTCAGGTGTCCCCATTCCCTGGGGATTTGGAGCCAGGCCTCTGGGTATGGTCCTTTAGGAACCAAACCTAGGGTTAGGATTGGGGCATAGGATCATGGCAGGTTAAGCCTTCCAGCTGTGTGGCAAGACTCCCAGAGGGCTGAGTTGAGGGTGTGGTTTGTGTCCAACAGGCCATGGAATGGGGGGGTGGCCTCAGGTGGCCATGAAGATTTCTCCTGCTCTGAATCATTATCGGGGTTCCAAATGCCATGGTTTCCTTCTGGGAGTCAAGCGGATTCCTCTGAAATTGTTCAGGTTTCCCCAGTCCCTGGGACTGTGGCGCCAGCCAGGTCTCTGAGGAAATACCCCTGGTAGACCACCCGAGGGTCAGGGTTGGGTTCAGGATTTAGGGTCATGGGTTAGGGTTAGGGTTCAGGGGTTTTCTAGGGTTAATATGTTTGACTTTACACAAGATGCACATGCTTAAATAAGACATTTTCTGAGAGTATTTTACATTGAGTAAATTTAGCATGTAACCCAAATAGTTATGGAGAAGAATGGAATGTTCCAAAGCAACACTTAAGACAATATTTACTGACATTTATGTTTTATCATCAAAATAATTAAAAATTGAATTGCTCTGTGACTCTTCTCACAGATGAATTTGCTGGCCCTGTCTTTCCGGTCTTGGCCAAAAGCTTCTTCTCATTGGGCTTCCTTAATGGGCGTCTCTGAATGGAATGGTTCTCTTAGCCCTTAGCCTGCATTCTTTCCTATTGTTGGTTTATTGATTATATCCTACACTCATTGGAAGTTCCCAGGTGGGACTAGAGCTATACATTTGCACTAAGTAGATTCTCCATACATACTTACTAATTCAACAAGTATGGTTTACTTTTTAATCAAAAATATCCATGTTTTATCAATGATTTTTTTAACCATTTCAGAATATATTTGGAGAAAGCTATTGCTCCATGACTATACATCTGTCAAGGCTGTGGCTTCATTATATTCTGTGTCATGCTTCCATGAGATGACCAGAATGCTGATGACCCATGTATGAAGCTCAACTTCAAACCTTAGGGGTGATTTCTGTGAAACCACTGGGAGGTGTTTGGGGGGCTTACACTGCTGAACACCACATATCATGCAGGGCCAGATGGGACGTGAGCAACCTTTCTTTCCCCAGCTTTTACATTTTCCTCCACCTTCTGTCAGCATGTTGCTTTCCCACCAACTGTATCTTTGCAGACAAACTCTGAGATGGCCTATGGCTTGAGACTCCATTGACATTGCAGAGTCTCATTAGAACCAGTGTCAGAGGTTTCTGTGGCACTGACATGACCCTTGTTCCCAGAATAGATCCCATGAAGAGTCCCATGAGAATCAGTGAGTCCAGCAAAGATATATAGCTGATTGCATCTCTAGCTGAAACCGCTCTGGGGGAACCTGCTGGAGGCCATCTCCAGGCTCAGTCTGGCTCTTTCACTGATTTCCCTTATGACCTAGGAGAGTCATTTTATCGGAGTTTGAGGATCATCATTTCTTTTTTTTTTTTTAAGATTTTTTTTACTAATTAGTTAGAGATTGAAACAGAGTGATCACAGGCAGATAGAATGGCAGGCAGAGGCAGAGGGAGAATCAGGCTCCTTGTCGAGCAAGTAGCCCAATGTGGGACTCGATCCCTGATGCTGGGAAGGCAGCGACTTAAACAACTGAACCACCTAGGCATCCCGAGACTCATCATTTCTAAAATGAGGAAATGTATTTAGATGAATTGATTCATGCAAGACAATTTGATGAACTCCTAGGAAGTTCTGGGCAGTCCTCAAGGTGGATTCTCTCTCAGGAGTTCCGACTCCCATCGTCCCCACTCCTATTAGTTTCCCCCTTTTGACACAATGGCTACTCCTTGTAAATTTCCCAGGGTGACACTGGACTAGCAAGTGTCTTCAGGGTGTGCCCCCATAGCATCCGAATTGGTTGAGAGGCCATGAGCCATTGTGATCCAAAACCTAGGTTTTGGCTGTGCTGCCTTACTTGCACAAAAACAGCAGTGCCTGCGTCAGGCCTTCACTGCGCCATCTGGGTTGGCTTAGTGAGGACGTAGCCCTGGACACTAGCCCCGTGACACTGTGAGGGCACTCGGAATCCACAGTTCATTCATGCAAAGCAACAAGTGTTTCTACATCAGGATTAATGATGCAAGGTTTAGTTTTAGAGCAACTATGATAAAATTAGATTTAAATGACAGAACAGAAAGTAGTTCAACTGTACTCTGTATTATGGCCGTGATGGGAAAAGTGAACGATGGAGTCAAAAAGGGGAATGGGAGTTCCAAGAAGCAGGCTGGGGTCGTCCAGGGATGGGGGTGTCTCGTGGACGAAGGGACCAGGAGGCTTGTCATGGCTTCCAACAGTGCAGCATCAGGGTGTGCGCCGGGCCTGACCCACGATCCCCAGGGACACTGGGGGCAGTCTAGCTCCAGAAGACCTACAGAAATGCAAACTGGCCTGTGCAGAGCCTTTCTGGTCTGTCTTCTTGGTTCCTAGGTGTGGCTCTTTCTCTGCTTCTGGAGGCTGTTGATTGTCCTTAGATACCTAAGGGGCTTTTAAAAAAATATAGTCACCAAAGCACTGAGCACATTCCCTGTCCCCAGAAATAGGTCACTAAACATAAATATTGTTTCATCTTAGCTGAGGACCAGGAGCTGGTGCTATATAGGTCCTCAGGAGGTAGCATCTGTTGCCCACAGGCCCACACCCCATGACACCCACACCAAGCTCAGCCCATCCTCTGCTCTGCTCAAGGGCAGCAGACAGATGGACCAGGTGCAGGTGGGATTCCCTCCAGGCAGGCATAGCTTGCATCCGACAGGTAGAGAAGTGGGCCAGTTCACATGCACAAGATGTGTATTCTTTTGTTTCCTTGGTGTCTGCCTCCCCTGTCCATCATGTTGGTCATGAAGATTTAGCTCCTGGGACAACTTGGGTTTTCGGATTTCTGTTGACATGTCGAAGTGTAGATATGAGTTTCCTTTGTTTCCTGTGCTTGTGTTGGAGATGAAGGCGGGAAAAGTCATCATGCACTGAAAGTAGAGTATGAAATATCCAGTGTGCTCTGACCCCCACCCCTCAGGCTTGAAAGCCACAGTCAACTACATACTTCATGTTCTACACAATCAGCTTTAGGGTCTCCCAGACACATGTGACATGAAATCGTACTGAAAGATGATTCCCGAACTTTTGTCTTGCAGTTTAGGGAGAGATTAGGGACACTGCCCCTTGCCTGCACTGTTTTTTCTGGTCTGGCAAATGCCCAGTCACACTGACACATGTAGCCACCCAAGGGCACAGCTGCCACATCCTCCCGGAGCACTCCCGGTCCTCCTGACCTCCATTCTGGCCAACCCAGCACACCCACAATCCTCCTGAGTGTCCCATATCATGGTACATGTCACACAAGGCTGTCAGTTTTTGTCTCTCGGTCTGTCCTTCATGCTTGGAGTAGATTTCTCTCCCAGGTGCCTGGCTGGATGGCAGGCCCATTAATTATTTCAGAATATTTTGTCCTGGAACAGCAGGCGTCCTTTAAATCCGGACGGGCAGGGGGAATCTCTCTCCCTCTGTGTGACCCCAGCCTCAGAGGGATCTAGTGTCCAGGACAGGGATTTGGGAGTCCTCCCAGATGAAGTTTGTTCAGTGAAGGTGGGTTCCTTCCAGGATCATTATGGAAAAACATGGCATGGCCATTCTGGGAGACAAAAAGCATGCTTCTGTATTGTATTCTCTTTGTACGCAGTAGCTACCAGAGAGGATACTTGTGGGAAAGGATACTGGGGATGAAAGTCTGAAAACCCAAGCTGGGGTAGGGTTAGGGTAGGGCATGGCATGCCCAACCTATAGAGCTTGAAATGATCTCCCCAGCACTGAAGTTAGGGGGGAGTTTCACGTGGTCACTCAAGCTGTAGTTTATGTCCACGGGGGCCGCTGAATGTGGGGGTGGCCTCATGGGTCCATGGGTTTTTTTCCCACTATAGGGTTTTTGCACATGTCAAAATAGCAAGGTTTCATTCTGGGGGTCAGGAGGACTCCTAGGTTATGGCTCAGGGGCCCTCCATATGGAGGAATTCAAGAGCAGGGCTCTGGGTATGGATGCCTGAAAACCAAATCTTGGGTTAAGATTAGGGCCTAGGTACATGCAAACCTGATCTGCAAGCTCTGCAGTGAGCTCCCCAGGGGACTGAATTGAAAAGGGGGCTCAGGCTGAGGGTCACAATATGGGTTTATGTCCAGGTCAGACTCCGAAGTGTGTGTGGCCTCAGGGACCATAAAGGTTTCTCAAACTCCAAGGGTTTTACACAGCTCCAAATTACAATATTTCCTCCTGGGGGGCATGGGTCAGGACGAGTTGTGTTTTGTGGCTCAGAGGTCCTCCACATGGAGGGATTCTAGACCAGGTCTCCAGGGACAGATGTCTGAAAACCCAATCTAGGATTAGGATTAGGGCCGAGGCACATGCCAAATCCAAACTGCTGGCTCTATGGCCAGCTAACTGGGTGGATGAATATTGGTTGGGGCTGTACCAGAATGTATTAGGTCCAATGCTGGCTTCCATAGATGGGGGTGGCCTCGGCAGCCATGCATGTTTCTCCTAATCTGTGCACTTGTGCAGCTCTATAGAACACAGTTTTCTCTGGAGGGTAGGCAGAGTCCCTTGGTGTGGCTCTGGAGTCCCCAATCTGGAGGGCTTGTGGGGCATGACTCTGGAGAAGGAAGTTGGAAAATGCATGCTAGGGTTTGGGTTGGGGCCTAAGGCATGGCAGACCTGATCTTCAAACTCTGAGGCGAGCTCCTTGGGATCTGAATATAGAGGACTAGTCAGGCGGTCGATCAGGCTGGAATTTGTATCCATGAGGGTTTCAGAATGTGGGGCTTGCCTCATTGAGCCATAGATGTTTCTCCCGCTGTGGCGGTTTTAAGCTGGGACAAAGAGCAAGGTATCCTTCTAGAGGACAGTAGGAGTCCCATTTTATGGCTCAGGGGTTCTCCATATGGAAGGATTGGAGACTAGGCCTATGGGTATGGATGGCTGAAAGCCAATTTAGACCTAGGATTAGGGCCTAGCGGCATGCCAGGACCAATCTGCTGGCTCTGTTGCAAGCTACCCAGGGGGCTGAATTGAAAATGGTGCCCAGGCTCAGGGTCACAATATGGATTTGTGTCCAATGTGGCCTCTGAACTAGGGGACAACCTCAGGGGCCATGCATGTTTCTCCTAATCTGGGCTTTTTTTGCAGCTCCATAGGACATAGTTTCCTTTTGGATGGCAGGCAGAATCTTGTGGTGCAGCCCCAGAGTCCCCATTCTTAAGGCCTTGTGGGCCAAGAGTTTGGAGACAGAAGTCTGAAAACCCCAACTAGGTTTTGAGTTAGAGCCCAGGGCATGACTCTCTGATCTGCAGATGCTGAGGCAAACTCCCGGGGATCTGATGTAGGGGCAAGTGTGAAGCTGGAGTTTGTGTCTATGAGGTCTGCTGAATGTTGGGGTGGCCTCATGGGGCCATAGAGTTTTCTCCTGCTCTGGGGTTTATGTTCACCTGCAAAAAGCAAGGTTCCTTCTGGTGTACAGGAGTCCTGTTTTATGGTTCAGGTGTGTGCCATATGGAGGGATATGAGGAGGGCTCTGGGTATGGATGCCTGGATCCCCAATCTAGGTTTAGGATTAAGGTCTAGGGGCATTGCAGGTCCTATCTGCTGGCGGTGGGACCAGCTACCTGGGTGACTGACTGGAGGTCAGGGCTCAAGGTAAATGTCAGAATGTGTTTTACTGTCGAGGGATGGCCTCCTTAAATGGGGTTAGAATCAGGAGCGTTCAGGTTTCTCCTAAACTGGGATTCTGTGCAGTTCCATATGGCATGGTTTCCTTCTGGAGGGCAGGAAGAGTCCTGTGGTGTGGCTCCAGAGATCCCAAACTAGAGTGCTTGTGGTTCAGGACTCTGGGGACGGAAGTTTGAAACCCAAGTTAAGGTTATGATTAGGGCCTAGGACATTGCAGGCCCAATCTGCAGAAGCTGAGGCGAGGTCCCAGAATCTCAAATACGGCAAGTGTCAAGCAGTTGCTCAGGCTGAAATTTGTTTCTATGAGGGCTGAAAAATGTGAGGGTGGTCTCATAGGGCCATGGAGGTTTCTCCTGCTCTAGAGGGTTTTGTGCAGCTGCAAAGAGGAAGCACTCCTTCTGGGGTACAGGCAAAGTCCTCTTTTATGGCTCAGGGGTTCCCACTATGGAGGGATTCGAGAGCAGGGCTCTGGATATAGATGCTGGAAAATCCAACCTAGGGTTAGGATTAAGGCATAGGGACATGGCAGGCCTGATCTGTTGGTTCTGTAGCAAGCTAACCAGGGTTCGGGGCCCTGAATTGAGAATGGGGCTCAGGCTGAGGGTCACAATGCGGGTATGTGTCCAGTACGGCCTCTGAATGTGAAGGTAACCTCAGGGTCATGCAGGTTTCCTCTATTCTGAGGGATTTACATGGCTCCTAATATCAAGGTTTCCTTCTGTGGGGGCAGGAGGAGTTCTGTTTTGTGGCCCATGGGCCGCCTGTATGGAGGGAATCGAGACCAGGCCTCTAGGGACAGATGCCTGATAACCAAAGGTAGGGTTAGGATTAGGCCCTAGGGGCATGGCAGGTAGGATCTGCTGGCTCTGGGGCCAGCTACCTGGGTGGCTGACTGGAGGTCAGGTCTCAAGCTGAGTGTAGGAATGTGCATTACTATCCAGGGATGGCCTCCATAGATGAGGTTGGTCTCAGAGTTTGTGCAGTTTTTCCCTAATCTGTGGGCTTTTGCAGCTCCTTAGGGCTTTGTTTCTCTCAAGAGGGAAGGCAGAAGCTCTGTGGTGTTTCTACACAATCCCCAATGTCGAGGGTTTGTCAGCCAGGACTCTGGTGATGGAAGACTGAAAACCCAAGGTAGCGTGAGAGTTAGGGCATAGGGCATGGCAGGCCTGATCTGTACATGCTGACATGAGCTCCCCAGGACCTGGAGTTGGGGAAAGTGTCAGGTGGTTGCTCAGGGTAGCGTTTGTGAACATGAGGGCCGCCGAATGTGGGGCTGGCCTCATGGACCCATGGAGGTTTCTCCCCCTCTGGGCATTTTGTGCAACTCCAAATACCGAGGTTTCCTTCTGGGGGACAGGAGCAGTCCTGTTTTATGGCTCAAGGGATATACCATTTGGAGGGATTAGAGACCAGCTCTGTGGGTATGGATGCCTGAAAACCCAACTGAGGGTTAGCTTTAGGGTCTAGGGACATGTAAGGCCCAATCTGCTGGCTCTGGTGAGAGCTACCAAGGAAAGCAGCTCAGATAAGGGTCACAGTGTGGTTTTGTGTCCAGGATGGTCTCCAAAAGTGGGGGTGCCCTCAGGAGCCATGCAGCTTTCTTTTCCTCTGAGGGTTTTACACAGCTCCAAATAGCAAGGTTTCTTTCTGGATGGCAGGAGGAGTTTTGTTTTGTGACTCAGGGGTCCTCCATATGGATGGATTCGAGACCAGCCCTCTGAGTATGAATGCTTGAAAACCCAATAGATTTAGGGCTTAGGAGCATGGCAGATCTGATTGGCTGGTTATGGGGCCAGCTACCAGGGACACTGAGTGGAGGTCAGTGCTCAAGCTGAGTGTCAGAATGCGTATCACTGTCCAGGGATGGTCTCTGTAAATAGGGGTGGCCTCGGGAGCCGTGCAGTTTTCTCCTAATATGGGGGGTTTGTGCAGCTCCATAGGGCATCGTTTCCTTCTGGATGGCAGGCAGAGTCCTGTTTTGTGGCTGCACACTCCCCGGTCTGGTGGCCATGTGGGCCAGGACTCTGGGGACGGAAGTCTGAAAACCAAAGCTAGGGTGAAGGTCAGGTCCTAGGGCATGGAAGGCTCGGTCTGCATAAGCTGAGGCAAACTGCACAGGATGTGCAGTTAGGATGCATGGACGGCAGTCACTTAGGCTGCTGTTTGGGTCCATGAGGGACGCCGAAAGTGAGGGTGGCCTCATGAAGCCATGGATGTTTCTCCCACTCTGGGGGTTCTGTGCAGCTCCAAATAGCAAGGTTTCCTCCTGGGGGACAGAGGAGTCCTGTTTTATGGCTCGGGGGTCCCACAATTCAGGGATTTGAAAGCATGGTGCTAGGTATAGATGCCTGAAAACCCAACCGAGGTTTAGATTTAGAGCCTAGAGGCATGGCAGGCCTGATCTGCTTGCTCTGGGGTGAGCTACCCATGGGAATGAGTTGAATACTGGGCTTAGGTTGAGAGTCACAATGTGGATTTGTGCCCAGGGAAGCCTCTGAATGTGGGGGTGCCCTCAGGGGACATGTAGATTTCTCCTACGCTGAGAGTTTTACACAGCTCTAAATGGTAAGGTTTCCTTCTGGGGGGGGGGCAGGGCAAGCTCTGTTTTGTGGCTCAGGCATTCCCATATAGAGGGATTTGAGACTAGGCCTCTAGGGACAGATGCCCGAAAACACATGCTAGGGTTAGGGTTTGGGCATTGGGCATGGCAGGCGTGATCTTCAGATGCTGAGGTGAGCCCCCTGGGATGCGAAGTTAGTTAGAATGTCAGGTGTTTGCTCAGGCTATAGTTTGTGTTCATGAAAGGCACTGAATGTGGGGTTGTTGTTAATGGGGTCTTGGAGATTTCTCCCACTCTGGGTTTTTTTGTTTTCTTTTGTTTTTTTTTTTGTTTTTGTTTTTGTTTTTGTTTTTGTTTTGTAGCTCCAAATAGCAAAGTTTCATTCTGGGAGACAGGATATGTCCTGAATTCTGGCTCAATTATCCCCCTTGTGGATATACTGAGAACAGGGCTCTGGGTATGGATAACTGAATTCCCAACTTAGGGTTAAGTAAGACCTATGGTCATGGCAGCCTTGATCTACTGGTTCTAGGGTGAGCTACAGAAAGGGTTGATTTGATGGGCGCATCCCAGGCTGTGCCAGACTGTATTAGTGACAGTGGTGGCTTACAAATGTGGGGTGGAATTGGAGGTAGTGCATGTTTCTCCTAATCTGGGGGCAGTGCATCTTCATATGGCAGGTTTTCCTTCTGGAGGGCAGGCAAAGTCTTGTGGTGTGGCTCAGAGTACCCAGTCTGGAGGGCTTGTGGATCAGGACTCTGGGGAAGAAGTCTGAAAATCCAAGCGAGGGATAGGGTTAAGGCTTAGGGATGGCAGGCCTGATATGTAGATGCTGAGGTTAGCTCCCTGAGATCTGAAATTAGGTCACGTGTCAGGTGGTCACTCAGGCTTGACTTTATGTCCATATGGAACTGGCCAAATGGGGCCATGGAAATTTCTCCCGTTCTGTGGGTTTTGTGTAGTTCCAAATAGCACAGTTTCATTCTGGAGGAAAGAAGGAGTAGTGTTTATGTCTCAGCGGTCCCCTGTATGGAAGTATTCGAGAGATGAGCACTGGGTATGGATGCCTAAGAACACCATGGACGCCTGAAAACACTGGAGTTAGAATTGCAGCCTAGAGGTATGGCAGACCTGATCTGCTGGCTCTGGAGTGAGATACCAAAGAGGATAATTTGAGGAGCAAAGGCTGTGCCAGACTGCACGTTAGTGTCCAGGGTGGCTTAAATTCAAGGTTGGAATTGTGAGCCTTGCAGCTTTCTCCTAAACAGGGGTTTCTGTGCAGCTCCATAGGACATGGTATCCTTCTGCAGGGCAGGCAGAGTCCTGTGGTGTTTCTCCAGGGTCCCCAATCTGGAGAGCTTTTGGGCAAAACTCTTGGGATAAAAGTCTGAATACCCAACCTAGGTTTAGGGTTATGGACTAGGGCATGGCAGGCCTGAAATGCAGATGCTGAGAAGAGCTCCCGGGATTTCAACTTAAGGCGAGTGTCAGGTGGTCACTCAGGCGGGAGTTGATGTCCATGAGGGACACCAAATACTGGGGCTGGCCTCATGGGGCCATGGATATTTCTCCTGCTCCAGGGAGTTTGCACAGCTCCAAATAGCAAGATTTCCTTCTGGGGGACAGGAGGAGCCGTGTTTTCTGGATCAGGGGTACACCATGTTGAGGGATTCGAGTGCAGGGTTCCAGGTATGGATGCCGGAAAACCCAGCCTATTGCTGGCTTAGGGCCTAGGGCATTGGCAGGCCAGATATGTTGGCATTCAGGCGAGCTCCTCAGAGGGATGAGTTGACAACCAGGATTAGGCTGAGGGTCACAATGCGGGTTTGTGTCCAGAACAGGCTCTGTTCTGTGGGGGTGGCCTCAGGAGCTATGTAGGTTTCCCTACTCTGAGGGTTCTTCACAACTCCAAATAGGAAGGTTTCCTTCTGGGGAACAGGAGGAGTTATGTTTTATGGCTAAGTGGGTCCCACATGTGGACGTATTTGAGACCAGGCCTTGGGGACAGATGCCTGAAAACAGAAGCTAGGGTAAGTATAGGACTAGTGGCATGAAAGGTCTAATCTTCTGGCTCTGGGACCAGCTACTTGGGTGGCTGACTGGAGGACGAGGCTCAAACTCTGTGTCCGAATGTGAATCACTATCCAGGGATGACCTCAATAAATGGGGGTGGCCTTGGGGACCATGCAGGTTTCTCCTAAACTGGGAGTTTTGTGCAGATCCATAGGGCATGGTTAACTTATAGAAGGCATTGCTGAGTGCTGTGATGTGGCTCCAGAGTCCCCAGTCTGGAGGGCTTGGAGGCCGGGCATCTTGGGATGGAAGCCTGAAAACCCAACCTAGGGTTAGGGTTGGGGCTTAGAGACATGGCATGACTGATCTTTCAGAAGTGAGGAGGGCTCCCTGAGGGCTAAGTTGAGGGCGGGCATCAGGTGGTAGATCAGAGTCTTGAGGTTTTGGGTCCATGGGGCTTAGATGCTGGTATTGCCCTCTGGGGGTATGCATGTTTCTCCCGCTCTGAGGTTTCTGTGCAGCTCTAAATGGCACCATTTCTCCCGAGGTGGCCAGCGGAGTGCCTGCATGAGTCTCAGTCATCTGCAATATGCAGGACTTTGGTGCTTACCCTCTGTACAACACGCCTAGGTTAAGGATTAGGGCCTGCGGCATTACAGGCCCAATCTGCCAGCACTGAGTCTTGCTCCTCGCAGGGCTGAGTTGAGGGCATTTCTCCAGCCCTGTGGTGGAATCCGGCTTTATGGCTAGGGACTGCTGATGGTTGGGGGACATGCAGATTTCTCCTGCTCTGAGAGTTATGCACATCTCCTATGCGAACTGTTTCCTCCTGGATAGCAGCCAGAGTCCTGGGGTGTGGCTCAGGTGTCCCCAATCTGAAGGGCTTGGGGGCCAGTTCTGTGGGGACAGAATTCTGAAAAGTCAACATAGGGTTAGGGCATGGGGCATGGCTGATCCAATCTGCTGGTGCTGAGGCAGGTTCCCTGACAGGATGAGTTGAGGATTGGGGTCAAGCGGCATGTCAGACTCTGGATTTTTTTGTTGTGTGGACCACCTGCGGTGAGGGTGGCCTCAGGAATCCATGCGTGTCTCTCCCGGTCTGAGGGTTCAGGAAGGTCCAAATGAAAGGGTTTCCCTTCGATGCCAGACAGAGTCCTTAGGTGTGGCTCATGGTTCCTAATCTGGAGGGCTTGTTGGCAAGGTCTCTGGGCACGGAAGCCTGAAAACACAAACTGGGGGTTGGGTTAGGACTTAGGAGTATCCAAACCCCATCTTCCAGCCCTGAGGTGAGAACCCTGGGGTTTGAGTCGAGCCCAGGAATCAGGAAACACGTCAGGCTGTGAGTTTGTGATTGGGGGTTGGTGCTGAGGTTGGGGATGTCCTCAGGGAGGCATGCAGGTTGCTCCATGTGGGTTGTTCCTAGTGTTCTGCGTAGCTTAGAATGGCACGCTTTTCTTCTGGATTGCAGACAGACTCGTGGGGTGTGATCTAGAGGTCCTAAACTGGAGGGGCAGTGCCAATGTGGCTTTAGACCTGTGGAGGGTTTGGGAGCTGCATTAGGAGTTCGTGGAAGGCTCGGCAGTGCCGATTAACGCCACTGGAGGGAGAGGTGAGCTGTGGTGCGAGAGAGCGTAGTAAGGGTGGCAATGCTGCTTGCCACCACTGGAGGCACTGGAGGCAGTGCCGAGCTGCTGTGGGAAACACACCAGAAGAGGAGTCTGTGCAGCTTGCTGGCTCTGAGGGCAGTGGTGAGGTGCTGGGTGAGAAACCCTGAAACGTGAGGCACTGCAGCTTGTTTTTACAGGACGTAGTGCTGAGCTGAAGACTCTCTGTTTCCCCAGTCTCAAGAGTGGTGGTAACAACCACTGGAGCCGTGCCCCCACTCAGCATTGTGAAACATTGCCCCAGGTTTGCTGGTAATGTGCTGTCAGGATAGTTCCAGAGGGTCCTCCTGGTGGGGGTCTGCAGCCAGGGAGAGCCAAACCCGTTTCATGGTGCCTTTGGAACCGAGGACTTGAGTGTCTACTTAGAAGAGTCTATTTGCTTCTCTGAAAAGGACAAGGGCACTGGCCAGCTTGAGAAGGAAGTGAAAGAACACTTAAGAATCAAGCATGTGTATCTCCTTCCTTCTCCCAGGAATCGGAGCAGGTGTGTAGGCTTTAGGTGGGAGGTGCCTACTTATCCGCACCTGACGACCCTTCTTCACTCTTGTTCCATGAGACGTGAAGTTTGGAAATCAGCGTCTGAATCCATCATGCAACTTGTCCCAGGACGTCAGCATTCAGAGTAAAGAGCAGGCCGGTGGGGCACAGTGGCACATCCATGCCAGCATGGGAGGTAAAATTTCTCTTTCACCCCAAACATCCTGGGTTATCTCTCCTCTCCAATGGAGCCAAAAAGTCACATGAGCGCAGCTGTCAGAAATGGAGAGTGGGTGCTAGGGTTCCTGAGTTTCCTTGTAGGGAGCACCTGGCAGGGGATCTCATTTGCTCTGTTGGCTTCTGGCTTACACGGTATTTGGAACATCTCTTTCTAATCAAATCCCCTGGATTCAAAGGGGGAAGATGAGATGAACTTGGTGTGTGTGTTTGAAACATAGACCTCATTCCTTCATCTAACAGTGTTGATTCCATGGGTCCTAGGCTGTGGTGGAATGGCCAGCATCCAGAGTTAGGTGGATGTTTGTGGTCATAGAGAAGCTTGGATGATGGCTTCTCCTTTGTCCATCATGATGTATCCTAAGGGATTCATGTTTTTTATCCAAAGAGTTCCAAGGAGGGCAGAGGGAAAATTCAAAAGGATTCCAAGGAGCCTTGGATGATTGAAAAGAGAAGCCTGGCTGTCTAGTTTCACTCGGTGGACCATTTAGAGAGTTGGACATGGCATCCTTTCTCTGCAGTTTCATGGGTGGTGAAGTCAGGAGAGTCTTTCATAATTCCCCTGGATAAAGGCATTTTGATGGACTCACAGGACATGGCATCAGGAAACCTGGGTTGAATTTCTGGGGTTGCTTGCTGGACGCTGGGTGAGTCATGTTATCCCCAATGTTTTTTGTTTCCTCCTTAGGAAATTGCTGGCAGGGAATGTTCTGCTTCCAGCAAAACCCTCCTGCACTGTCAGTGGGCATGTGGGTTGTTGCAGCCACTCTAGAAAAGAACATCGTGGTTCCTTTGAAAGCTAAGAACTGAACAACCCTAGAATCCAGCAGTTGCCCTCCTAGGTATCTTCCTATAAGGGAGGGTACACACTGTGATGAGCTCTCGGTGTTCTGTGCAGGTGAGGAATCACAAAATCCTACCGCTGAAGCAAAGGAATGAACACTGCATGGAAACATTGGAACTGAAATAAAGGAAGGAAAGAAGAAGACCATGTTCTCCTTCATGAAGAGCGAGGTAAAAATGGAGTGATTTTTCTTCTCCTTTTCTGTCAATGATTATTTTCAAAAACACTGTGGTGGGATACACTAGTTTCTGATTGCATAAAGATCCCTCAGAAAGCTGCCAGGAAAAATTTAGACCTCAGAACATGTCCATGTTCCATTGATATGTTCCTTCCAGTTTGCAGGTACAATGGTAAGTGGAGAGAAATAGGACAGAAGAGGAAAGGAGGTGCTGAACATTCAGGAGGTAGCCTTCCCCTGTTTCTTTCTTTTTTAAAAGATTTTATTTTTATATATTTGGCAGAGATCACAAATAGGCAGAGAGAGAGAGAGAGAAACAGAGGGGAAGGAAGGAGGCTCTAGACTGATCAGAGAACCCGATGCAGGGCTCAATTGCAGGACCTTGGGATCATGACCTGAGCTTAAGTCAGAGGCTATAACCCACTGAGGCACCCAGGCTACCCATCCTTCCCCCTTTCTCAAGAAAGCCCTGGGCCAGTTTAAGTTGAGAAGATGGAGAGGGGATCCCAGCTTTGCAGCAGGCAGGGTAGTTCCAGGACTTCCTAGAGCTGACAGGGTTCACTGAGGAGAGCTGAGTTGTGGGTGTGACAGGTCCAAACTGCTGGTCCAGAGGCGGGATCTCTGAGGAGCTGAGTTGAAGATGGGGTTCAGGTGGCGTACGAGGCTAGGGGGTGCTGAAGAACATAGGGGAGTACTCATGGGAACACACAGGTTTCTCTCTTTCTGACAGTTCCTTGCAGGTCCAAACAGACTGGTTTCCTACTAGGTGGCAGGTGGACTCCTATGGTGTGACTCTAGAGTTCCCAACCCAGATGGCTTGCTGGACAGACGCCTGTAGAAGGAAGCCTGAAAACGCAACTTAGGGTTAGGGTAATGTCCTTGGGGAATTGCAGCTCTGATCCACCAGCGCTGATTCAGATTCCCCTCAGGGTTGATTTGAGGGAGCTCATCCTGCAGTGTGGGAGAATCGGGGTTTCTGGCCAGGGGGGCTACTGATGTTGAGAGTGTTTTAGAAGGGTGTGCATGTTTCTACCTCTCTGAGGGC
The DNA here is from genome assembly GCF_030435805.1 of Mustela lutreola. NCBI lineage: Eukaryota > Metazoa > Chordata > Mammalia > Carnivora > Mustelidae > Mustela > Mustela lutreola. The sequence goes on from NC_081294.1 coordinate 172,396,778, forward strand.
ACTGTAGAGCTCTAAATGGCACAGTCTCCCCCCGCATGGCAGTCGGATTCTTGGGTTTTCACAGAGGGGTCCTTAATCTGGGGAGTTTGGGGGCCAGGCCTCTTGAATTGGAAGCCTGAAAACAGAAACTAGAGTTATGGTAGGGCCTCAGGGCAAGGCAGGCTTGATCTGCTGGTGCTGAGGCAGGCTTTCCAGTGGGCTGACGTCAGGTTGGGCATCACGCATATCAGATTCTAAGTTTGTGTCTAGGGAGGCTATAGAAACTGGGAGCATCCTCAGAGTGGCATGCAAGTTTCTCCCAGTCTGAGGGTTCTGCTGAGCTCCAAATGGCACAGTTTCCTCATGTGTGGGGGGCGCAGCCCTGGGGTGTCACTGAGGCATGCTTTATGCCAACTGTGAGTCTCACAGGTGCCCATCATCAGGCTTAGGGAAAAGGCCTCTGGACATGGAAGCCTGTATACCCACATAGGGTTAGTGTTAGGGCCTTTGGGCATGGCAGGCCCAATATACTGGTGCTGATGCGGGCTCTCCACAGGGCTGAGTCCAGGCCATACATCTGGAGGCACAGCAGAATCCGGTTTTATGGCCATAAGGCCTCTTATGTTGAGGGAGGCTTTAGGGGGGGCTTGCAGGTTTCTCCTTGTCTGAGGGTTTGGTGCAGCCCCAAACCACAAGAAGTCTGCCCACGTGGTCAGTGGAGTCACATGGTGTCACTCTGCTGTCCTTAATCTTGGGGATGTGGGAGCCAGGTCTCTTTGGATAGAAACCTAAAAACCCAAATTAGGGTTATGGTAAGGGCATAGGGTCGTGGCAGGTCTGAACTTTTCTTGCTGAGGTGGGGTCCCTGGTGTGCTGAGTTGAGAACAGGCACCAGGCAGGGGGTTGGATGCCGTGTTTGAGTCCAGGGGTTGAACAATGCTGGGTGTGGCCTTGGGGGGCCATGCAGGTTTCATAGCTCTGAGGAATGTGTGCACCTCCCAATGGCACTACTGCACCCTAGGAACCAGGGGAGTGCCAGAGTGAGTCTCAGGCATCCCCAATCTGGGGGGTGTGGGTGCCAGGCCTCAGGGTATGGAAGCTTGTATACCCCACCTAGTGTTCGGGTTAGAACCTAGGGACATGGCAGGACCAATTTGGCAACGCTGAAATTGGCTCCCATCGAGGCAGAGTTTAGGACATTCATCTGGCCACCTGAAGAATCAGGGATTGTCTCTGGGGGGCAACTGATGGTAGGAGTAGCTTTAGGGGGACATGCAGGTTTCTACCCCTCTGAAGGTTCAGCGCAGCTCCAAGTGGCATGGGTTCCATCCATGTGGAGGGCGGATTCCTGAGGTGTTGCTCAGGGGTCCTTAATTCAGGGTGCCTGGGGGTCAGACCCCTTGGAATGGAAGCCCGAAAACCCAAAGAAAGGCTAGAGTTAGGGCCTTGGAACATTGCAGGCCATATATAATGAATCTGAGGGGGCCTGCCCACAGGGATGAATTGGGGACACACCTCTTCCATCACAAGTATATGGCTTTATGGCCGAGGGGGGCGTGATGGTCAGGGAAGCTTTATGGGTGCAAGCAAGTTTCACCCCCTTGGAGGGCTTGACACAACTCCAATCAGCATGAATCCCTACCACATGGCAGGTGGAGTGGTGGGGTGTCACTCATACCTCCTTTATCCGAGGGGATTTGGGGCCAGGAGCCTTAGAATGGAAGTATGAATAATGAAACTACAGTTTATTTAGAGCCTAGGGGCATGGTATGTCAGATCTTCTGGGACCGAGGCAGTTACCCAGGGCCCAGTAGAGAGAGTCATTGGCCTTGAATCCGCTGGCTTGTGGAGGGCTTTCCCCGAGTTCTTGCCATGCTCACTGAGGACAGGACTCTAGAAAAGGCTGTGTTCAGGCAGACCTGAGCTGCACAAAGTGAGGTCTCCAGGGAATTTCCTGCCAATTCTCATGAGCATTCTACCTAAACCCATATGGTGAGAATAGGCTGGCATTAATGGGTTATTTGGACCACCCGTCTATGGTGGACTATAGTTTTTTCTTGCACAGTGCATGCGTAGCCATCTGGAAAACATGCAGAGACTATGCTGCTGATGGTGTGGAAAGGCCTTGTTGGGGGGAGGGCAGGCATGGGTCTCCACATACAATGGTTGACTCAGGCTCCAAAAGCCACGGTTTGCAAATAGGTGGCAAGAGGACTAATGGGGTGGGTTTCAGATTTCCTGCAGTGGAGGGTTCGAGAGACAGGACCCTGCGAAGGTAAGACTGAAAACTAGGTGAGGGTTAGGACCAAGGAATAGGTGCATGGCAGACCCCATCTCCAAGCTCCAGGGAGGGAACCCACGGTTGCCAAGGAGCAGGAGGCATTGGCCTCATCTCCAACTGATTCATGGAGGGCTTTTTGGCAGGGTCCGAGTCATGACAACATGGGATCCTGGGACAGGCCCAACAGGCGGCCCTGCAGACATGTGTCACCCGAATCGAGAACGCAGGGTATTTTCCGGCCAAATATCAAGAACGTTTTGCCTAAATGTGGATCAATTTGGGCAGAACACTCATCAGAATTGGCCGGGGTTGGGCAGCCCTGAGGACCGCCCTGTCCCCATGACCGTGGGCCCTTCCTCAGGCTGGGCATGTCGCAGTCATCCAGTAAAGGCACTGAGATGATGAGGGCCACCCAGGTGCCCTAGTGCAGGGGACATTTCCCGGAGCAGAATGAGGAAGAGGTTGTGGCATCCACCTCTGACTTTTCCAGCCACTGGGGCACCAATGCTTGGGAGTGGCCTCAGTGGGTGCATGAAGATTTCTCTGCCCCCAAGGCATTCCCAAAGTTCTAAAAGGCACTATTTCCACCTGGGTGGCAGGTGGATATGTGGCATGGGACTCAGGGTTTTCCAATTGGAGGGCCCGAGGGAGAGGATCCTGGAAACAGAAGGCCAAGAAAGCAGGCAAGGGTTAATTCCTGGGCCACGGGGCTGTACCAGTCGAATTGGACAGTGAAATGGAGGGAACCCCCAGAGGTTAAGGAGCAGGAGGTGTCAGACTCAACTGAACTGGACTCACAGAGGGCTTTCTGGCCGGGTTCAGACGTAACATTCGGGATCCCAGGCCAGGCACAGGGGGCATCCCTGCAGACGTGTGGTGCCCAAAGCTTGTTTGCCGGGCATTTTCCGGCCAGTTCTCTCGAGCATTATGCTCTAATTGGGATCGATTTGGGCAGAACATTCGTGAGAATTGGCCGGCGATAGGCAACCCTGCACATTGCCCCGTTCCCCATGGCTGAGGGCCCTTTCTCGCTCAGGGCATGTCGCGGCCACCCAGAAAATGCGCCGAGACATAGCGACCCACCCAGGGGCCCCAGCGGAGGGTAGTGTTACAGGAGTAAAGTTGAGGGAGGGTTTGTGGCGGGGTGTCTGCACCCGACTTTTTGGGTGACTTGGGAGCCCAAGGGTGGGTCTGGCCTCAGTGGAGGCAGGAATGTATCTCTCACTCAGAGGCTTGTCTGCAGCTCCGAAAGGCACCTTGACATAGGATCTTAGGATGCTCGTGGCACAGGTCTCAGGCTTTCCCAGTTGGGGCACCGAGGGACAGGACCCAGGAAACAGAAGGTTGAGCAAGCAGGCGAGGGCTTGTGCTTGGGCATCAGGGCTGTCCCAGACCCATGGGCCAGCGCCAGGGAGGGGACCCCTGGAGGCTGAAGACCAGGAGGCATCTGCTTGGCCTGTGCCAGACTCAGAAGACGTTCCAGCAGAGTTCGACGTAACGACTGGGGATGACGTCCGATACCTACAGGGCCACCCTGCAGACTTTCGGCGCCCAAAGCAATTTAGGCGGGCCTTTTCCAGCCAATACTCACGAGTGTTCTGCCCAAACAAATCCCGATTGGGCAGAGCGCTCATGAGGATTGGCTGGTGTTGGATTGCCCTCTGGACCACCCTTCTCCCCATGTCTGAGGGCCCTTTCTCGCTGGGGGCATGTCACGGCCACCAGGAAATTGCGCCGAGATAAGGCCCACCTGGGGGCCTTGGTGTAGGGGAGCGTTCCTGAAGCAGAGTTGAGGGACGGGTGGTGGCTGGGCTCATGATGCCGGGCCATGCCCAGGGATCTGCCGTGCAGATGCGCGGTGCCCGAAGTGAGTTGGCCTGGCGTTTTCGGGCCAATTCTCACGAGCGTTCTGCCCAAACCAGGATGGGTTTGGACAGAACGCTCGTGAGAATTGGCTGGCATTGGGCAGCCCTGCGGACCACTCTACTCCACATGGCCGAGGGCCCTTTCTTGCTCGGGACATGTCACAGTGACCCAGAAACCTTGCCGAGATGATGTGTCCCATCCGGGGGCACTGGCCCATGGGAGCGTTCCTGGAGTAGAGTTGAGGGTTGCGGAGGCGTGGCACGGGACTCCTTGTTCCCCAGGTGGAGGCCCGGAGGGACAGGACCCTGGAAACCAAATGCAGGGAAAGCAGGTGAGGTTTCATGCCCAGGCCTAGTGGCAGGGATAGCCCCATCAACAGCTCCAGGGAGGGTACCCCCAGAAGCTGAGGAGCAGGAGGCATCAGCGTTGCTGGAGCCTGCCATCTGGAGGGTTTTCTGGCGGGGTTCTGACACGACTGCTCGTGGTGCCCGGCAAGACCCGGGGGCGGCCCTGCCGACGCGGGGCGCCCAAAGTGATTTTGCCAGGTGTTTTCCAGCCAGTTCTCACATGCGTTCTCTTGCTCTGAGGCTTGTCCAAAGAGCGGAAAGGCACCGTGTGCACTGGGGTGGGATAGGGAGGTGTGGCAGGAGACTCAGGGTTCCCCAGTTGGAGGCACCAAAGGACAGGTCCCTGGAAATGGAAGACTGAGGAAGCAGGCCAGGGTTCTTGTCCAGGCCTCTACTCAGGCCGAGCCCCAACGGACAGTACCAGGGATGGGATGCTCGGAGGATGAGGAGCAGGAGGTGATAGCTTCACCACAGACTGACTACTGGATGGCTTTCTGGCATGTTTCAGACAGGACAGCTTGCCATGCCAGGCCAGGACCAGGGGGCGGCCCTGCAGATGTGCTGCAACTGAAGCCAGTTCGCCGGCATGTTCCAGCTAATTCTCAGGAGCATTCTGCCTAAACTGATCCCAGTTTGGGCAGAACGCTCCTGAGAATTGGCCAGCTTGGGGCTGCTCTGTGGACCACCCTACTCCCAGTGGCTGAGGGCCCTTTCTCGCTCAGGGCATGACACAACTGCCCGAAAAACGTGCCAATAGGATGCAGCCCACCCGGGTACCCTTGCGCAGGGGAGGTTTCCAGGAGAAGTGTTGAGGGATGGGTTGTGGCCAGGCATCTGCCTATGACTTTTCATCCAGGAAAGGGACGCCCAAGGATGGGGCTGATCTCAGTGTGGGCAGGAGGTTTCTCTCCCTCTGAAATTGGCGCAAGCGCCCGAAGGCACCGATTGTGATAAAGCGGGCGTGGCGGAGGGGGAGGCGTCTCGTACCCTCAATTTTCCCCAGTTGGTGGCCCCATGGGACAGGACCGTGGAAACGAAAGTCTAAGGAAGCAGGCGAGGGTTTGTGCCCGGGCCTCGGGGCAGCCTTGACAGCGCCATGGAGGGGACCCTCAGAGGCTGAGGAGCAGGAGGCTTAGGCCTTGCTGGAGCGTGCCCATGGTTGGCTTTCTGGCGAGGTTCGGAGGCAACTGCTCGTGTTGCTGTGCCAGGCACAGGGGGCGGCCTTGCAGACCTGGGACGCCCAAAGCGATTTCACTGGATGTTTTCCTGCCAATTCTCACAAGTGCTCTGCCCAAAATGGGATCGGTTTGGGCAGAGCGCTCGTGAGAATTGGCCGGCGTTGGGCGGACCTTAAGACCGCCCTGCTCTCCATGGCTCAGGGCCCTTTCTCGCCCAGGGCATGTTGCGGTCGCCCGGAAATTGCACGGAAAAGATGCGGCCCAATCTCGGCCGCCAGTGCAGTGGAGCGTTCTGGGAGCAGATTTGAAGGACGGGTGGTGGCTGGGCGTGCGCCTCCTTCGTTCGGGAAGATGGGGCGCCCAAGGATGGGGATGACCTCATTTTGGGCACGCAGGTTTATCTCACTCTGAGGGTTGACTGAAGCGCCGGGGGGCGCCGTTGGTGCCTCCTTGGTCGGGAGATGAGTGGCTGCGGGAACAGGGCTCCCGATATGGAGGCCACGAGGGACAGGACTCCGGAAGCAGAAGGCTGGGGAAGCAAGCGAGCGTTCGAGCCCAGGCTTCGTGACAGGCACGCCCCCATGGTATAGCACCAGGGAAGGGACCCGCGCAGGCTGAGGAATGCAGGTGTTGCCCTCACTGCAGCCCGGCTCCCGGAGTGCCTCTTGGAGTGGTTGGGTGTGGGCACTCACAAAGCCCGGCCAGGCCCCGGGCGGGGCGGCCCTGCAGATGTGCGGCACAGGAAGAGACTTCGCCGGGCGTTTTCTGGCCAATTCTCACGAGTGTTCTGACGGTTTGGTCAGAACGCTCTTGAGAATTGGCCGGCGTTGGGCAGCCCTGGGGACCGCCCTGCTCTCCAAGGCCCAGGGCTCTTTATCTCCCAGAGCATGTTGCGGCCACCCAGAAATCCCATGGAAAAGAAGCGCCCCACCTGAGGGCGCGGGCGAAAGGAGCCTTCCGAGAGCAGAGTTTAAGGACGGGTGGCAGCCGGGCCTGTGCTTCCCTCTTTCGGGAAGATGGGGTGCTCAAGGATGGGGATGACCTCATTTTGGGCACGCTGGTTTATCTCACTCCTAAGGTTGTCCGAAGCGCCGGGGGGCGCCGTTGGCGCCTGCGTGGTTGGGAGATGCGTGGCTGCGGGACTCAGGGTTCCCGATATGGAGGCCACGTGGGACAGGACCCTGGAAGCAGAAGGCTGGGGAAGCAAGCGAGTGTTCAAACCCAGGCTTCCTGAGGGTCCCGGCCCCATGGTATAGAGCCAGGGATGGGACCCCCGCAGGCCGAGGATCCGCAGACGTTGGCCTCGCCGCAGCCCATTTCGCAGAGTGCCTCTTGGCGGGGTTCGGGTGCGGGCACTCACAATGCCCGGGCAGGCCCCCCGGGGGGGGGGGGGCGCTGAAGACGTGAGGCTCCCGAAGAACCTTCGCCGGGCCTTTTCCGGCCAGTTTTCCCGAGCGTTCCACCCAAACCGGAATCGTTTTGGGCAGAACGCTGGTGAGAATTGGCCACCGCTGAGATGCCCTGCGGGCCGCCCTTTTCTCCATGGCCCAGGGCCCTTTCTCACCCAGGGCATGTTGCGGCCGCCCAGAAATCGCACGGGAAAGACGGGGCCCACCCCGGGCGCCGGCGCAGTGAAGCGTTCCGGGAGCAGATTTGAAGGACGGGTGGCGGCCGGGCGTGTGCCTCCGTCTTTCGGGAGGATGGGGTGCCCAAGGACGGGGATGACCTCATTTTGGGCACGGAGATTTATCTCACTTGGAGGGTTGTCTGAACCACCAGAAGGCGCCTTTGGCGCCTGCGTGGTTGGGTTTTGCGTGGCTGCGGGACTCAGGGTTCCCGATATGGAGGCCACGAGGGACAAGACCCTGGAACTAGAAGGCTGGGGAAGCAAGCTAGTGTTCGATCCCGGGCTTCGTGATGGGCCCAGCCCCATGGTATAGCACCAGGGATGGGACCTCCGCAGGCCGAAGATCAGCAGGTGTTTGCCTCTTCACAATCCGTTTCGCGGAGTGCCTCTTGGCGGGGTCCGGGTGCTGGCACTCACAATGCCCGGCCAGGCCCCGGGGGGGGGGGGGCAGCCCTGCAACGTGAAGCTCCCAAAAGGACTTCTCCAGGAGTTTTCCGACCAATTCTCACGAGCTTTCTGCCCAAACCGGGATTTCTTTAGTCAGAATGCTCGTGAGAATTGGCCGGCTTTGTGCAACCCTGCGGGCCGCCCTGCTGTCCATGTCCCAGGGCCCTTTCTTGCCCAGGGCATATTGCGGCCGCCCGGAAATCGCAAGGGAAAGACGCGGCCCGCCAGGGGGCGCAGGCGCAGTGGAGCATTCCGGGAGCAGAGTTGAAGGACCTATGGCGGCCGGGCGTGCGCCTCCGTCTTTCGGGAAGTTGGGGCCCCCAATAATGGGGATGACCTTATTTTGGGCACGCAGGTTTCTATCACTCCGAGGCTTGTCCAAAGTGCCGGAAGTTGCCGTTGGCACCTGCGTGGTTGGGAGGTGTGTGGCTGCGGGACTCAGGGTTCCTGATATGGAGTACACGAGTGACAGGACGCAGGAAGCAGAAGGCTGGGGTAGTGAGCAAGCTATCGAGCCCGGGCTTCCTGAGGGGCCCGGACCCATGGGATAGCACCAGGGATGGGACCCCCACAGGCCGAGGATCCGCAGGCGTTGGCCTTTCCGCAGTCGTTCTCGTGGAGTGCCTCTTGGTGGGATTTGGGTGCGGGCACTCACAAAGCCCGGCCAGGGCCCAGGATGGCGGCCCTGCAGAAGTGCGGCACCCGAGGAGTCTTCCCCGGGCGTTTTCCGGCCAATTCTCACGAGCATTCTACCCAAACCGAGATCGGTTTGGGCAGAACACTGGTGAGAATTGGCCGGCGTTGGGCAGCCCTGCGGACCGCCCTGCTCTCCATGGCCCAGGGCCCTTTTTCACCACGGACATGTTGCGGCCGCCCGGAAATCGCACGGAAAAGACGCGTCCCACCCGGGGGCGCAGTGCAGTGGAGCGTTCCGGGAGCAGAGTTGAAGTACGGGTTGCGGCAGGGTGTGCGCCTCCGTCTTTCGGGAAGATGGGGAGCCGAAAGATGGGGATGAACTCATTTTGGGCACGCAGGTTTATCTCAAACCAACGGTTGTTGGAAGCGCCAGAAGGCACCGTTGAAGCCTGCGTTGTTGGGAGATGCGTGGCTGCCGGACTCAGGCTTCCCGATATTGAAGCCACAAGGGAGAGGACCCCGGAAGCAGAAGGCTTGGGAAGCGAGCGAGCAATCGATCCCGGTCTTTGTGATGGGCCCGGCCCCATGGTATAGCGCCAGGGATGGGACCCCCGCAGGCCGAGGATCCGCAGGCGTTGGCCTCGCCGCAGTCGGTCTCGCACAGTGCCTATTGGCGGAGATTTTGTGCGGGCAATCACAAAGCCCGGAGAGGCCCCGGGGCGGGGGGGGGGGGGGCGGCCCTCAGAAATGCGGCTCCCGAGGAGTCTTTGCCGGGCGTTTTCTGGCCAATTCTCACGAGCATTCTACCCCAATCGAGATCGGTTTGGGCAGAACGCTTGTGAGGTTTGGACGGCATTGGGCTGCCCTGCGGACCACCCTGTTCTCCATTGCCCAGGGCCCTTTGTCACCCCGGCATGTTGCGGCTGCCCGGAAATCACACGGAAAAGACGCGGCCCACAAGGGGGCCCCGGCGCAGTGGAGCGTTCCGGGAGCATATTTGAGGGACAGATGGTGGCCGTGCGTGCGCCTCTGTCTTTCGGGAAGATGGGGCGCCCAATAATGGGGATGACTTCATTTTGGGCACACATGTTTATCTCACTCCGAGGGTTTTCCGAAGAGCCGGAAGGCGTCGTTGGGGCTTGCGAGGTTGGGAGATGCATGGCTGCGGGACGCAGGGTTCCCAATATAGAGCCACGAGGGACAGGACCTCTTGGCGGGGTTCCGGAGCTGGCCCTCACAATGCCCATCCAGGCCCCGGGTGGGTGGCCCTGAAGAAGTGCAGTACCCGAGGAGAATTGGCCGGTGTTGGGCAGCCCTGCGGACCGCCTTGCTCTCCATGGCCCAGGGCCCTTTCTCGCCCAGGGCATGTTGCGGCCGCCCAGAAATCGCACGGAAAAGACACGGCCCACACGGGTGCGCCGGCTCAGTGGAGCGTTCTGGGAGCTGATTCGAAGGACGGGTGGCGGCCGGACGTGCGCCTCCGTGGTTCGGGAAGATGGGATGCCCAAGGATGGGGATGACCTCATTTTGGGCACGCAGGTTTATCTCACTCCGAGGGTTGTCTGAAGCGCTGGGGGGGGGCGCTGTTGGCGCCTGCGTGGTCTGGAGATGAGTGGCTGCGGGAACAGGGTTCCCGATATGGAGGCCACGAGGGACAGGACTCCGGAAGCAGAAGGCTGGGGAAGCAAGCGAGCGTTCGAGCCCAGGCTTCGTGACAGGCATGCCCCCATGGTATAGCGCCTGGGACGGACCCCAGCAGGCTGAGGAACGCAGGTGTTGCCCTCACTGCAGACTGGCTCGCAGAGTGCCTCTTGGAGGGGTTGGGTGCGGGCACTCACAAAGCCCAGCCAGGCCCCGGGCAGGGCGGCCCTGCAGATCTGCAGCACCCGAAGAGACTTCGCCAGGCGTTTACTGGCCAATTCTCACGAGCTTTCAGCCCAAACCAGGATCGGTTTGGGCAGAACAATCGTGAGAATTGGCCGGCATTGGTTACCCTGCAGACCGCCCTGCTCTCCATGGCCCAGGGCCCTTTCTCACTCCGGCATTTTGCGGCCACCCGGAAATCGCATGGAAAAGAAGCGGCCCACACGGGGGCATGGTGCAGTGGAGCGTTCTGGGAGCAGAGTTGAAGGATGGATGGCGGCCGGGCTTGTGCGTCCATCTTTCGGGAAGATGGCGCGCCCAAGAATGGAGATGTCCTTATTTGGGGCACGCAGGTTTATCTCACTCCGGGGTTGTCCCAAGCGCCGGAAGGTGCCGTTGGTGCTTGCGTGGTTGGGAGATGCGTGGCTGCGGGACTCAGGGTTCCCGATAGAGAGCCACGAGGGACACGACCCCGGAAGCAGAAGGCTGGGGAAGTGAGCAATCGTTCGAGCCCGGGCTTCGTGATGGGCCAGGCCCCATGGTATAGTGCCAGGGATGGGACCCCAGCAGGCCGAGGATCCGCAGGCATTTGCCTCGCCGCAGTCCATCACAAGGAGTGCCTCTTGGCGGGGTTCGGGAGCGGGAACTCACAGTGCCCGGCCAGGCCCCGGGTGGGCGGCCCTGCAGACGTGCTGCGCCCAAGGAGTCTTTGCCAGGCGTTTTCCAGCCAATTCTCATGAGCGTTCTGCCCAAACCGGTTTCGGTTTGGGCAGAACGCTCGTGAGAATTGGCCGGCATTGGACATTTCTGCGGACCGCCCTGCTCTCCATGGCCCAGGGCCCTATGTCACCCCGGCATGTTGCGGCCGCCCGGAAATCACACGGAAAAGACACAGCCACACAGGGGCCCCGGCGCAGTGGTGCGTTCCGGGGTCACTGGAATCCTAGATTAGGTTTACAGTTATTGTCCTCAGAGGCTTGTTCTGGAATACCAACTTATGATATTACATGATATAACAAGAACATCTCCTGTCCCCAGAAAGAAAACGTGCTCTTTGACCTCTGTCAAACCCTCTGGGTAGTAGAATCCTGCTTGGCCCCTTAGCACCAGGACATTCTAAGTGTTCCTTGGTAAAAAACCAACATTGTAACCCATCTGAAAGAGAGTCCATGTTAACTCATTGCCCTTGGTACTTAGCACCAGAGCCAGCAGAACAAACCTGACATGTTCCTCAGCTGCAATGGAGAATGGAGGTTTGCTTTCCAGGTATCCTTGCTCTGCTACCCAAACTTTCCACATGGGGGAACCTAGAACAAACAAACCAGACTCCACATGTCCAGTAGAAGGAAACCTTGCTATTTCGAGCATCTCACAAGCCTCAGCATGGGAAATCCTCCAAGCCTTCTAGACACAAACCCTCCACTTGTTGGCCATTATAGACACAAACTTCAGTGTGAGCAAACATCTGACATCTGCCCTTACTCAGGTGCTGGATATCTTGAATCCAACACTGCACATTGGAACTGCCTTTTGCTTGGCACTGAATTTAACAATAACTGGTGTTTGCAATACCATCCTCACCTACTGGTCCACAAGCCCTCTTGATAGGGAAATCTGAAGCCACAACACAGCATTCTGCCTTTCCCATAGAAAGACCAAGTTCCTGGTGAGTCAGCCCAGAAACCCCACATGAGGATCAATCTGCTCCTCCCCTGAGGAAACCTCGATTTATAGACTGCCCTGGCCACTAGTGTTGTGTCTGACAGTGACTGAGCCCCAACCTCGTGACAGCCGTCAAGAGAGAGGTGCCCATATCCAGCATGTGAGCCCGGCCATGGCCCAAGGCTATCATCTCTACACATCCTTGTTATTCAGGCATCTGTCCCCAGATCTTTTCTGGAATCCCCGCCTATGAGGAAACCTGAAGCACAATAGAGAACTCCTCCTTCCACATGGCAGGACACCTGGCTGTTGTGATTATTGTCCAAACCTCAAAGTGGGAGCCAGCTGCATGGTCAATGAGACCACACACACTCCTCAGAGCCACCCTGGGCACAAACAGGCATTGTGACTCTCAATATGAGCATGCTATCAAACAAGCCCTCTCAGTTGCACCACCAGGATACCACATTGCAGGCCTGGTATGCCGCTAGACCCCAATCCTAACACTTGGTGGGATTTTCCAGGCGCCCAGTCCCAGAGTTCGTCTCTGGAATCCCTGTTTTGGGACACCCCTAAGATGAAAAACAGCACTCTTTCCTCTCCAGAAAAAGCCACCAAACTATTGGGAACTCCCAGGATCCTTAGAGAAGAAAAATCTCCCATGGACCCATGAGACAACACCTGCATTCCGAGGCCATCGTGGAACACAATCCAGATATAAAAGCCTGTGGTACCAACTAGAGTCACCCTAATTACAATTCCTGATCATCTGCGCTCTAGGTCTACGCACTGAGCTTGTGAACGCATTGCCACTAACCCTAATTCAAGTTTTTGTTTGCAGACTTCTCTCTCAAATTCATGGCTCACATGCCCTCCAGGACCTGGTCTATGGAGCCAGACCACAATACTGTGACTGCCATCCCCAAGGAAACGTTGGTCATTTCATTTGCCAAACCCCTCCAGATTAGGAGAATCCTACAAGGTCCCTAGGCCACCCCAATATTGAGAGCCACTCTAAATGCAAATGTGCAGTCTGAAACACCCTGATTACATACATCCAGGCAGACCCCCAAGTCAATGGTCCTGAGTCTGAAGATTGAACATGACATGCCCCTATGACCTCATTGGAACTCCAATTAGGTTCAGGCACCTTTCCTCAGAGGACTGTTCTGGAATACCAACTCATGAATACAACATGTGGTCCCTGAGCCATACAACAGAACAACTCCTGTCCCCAAAAGGAAATCGTGCCCTTGGACCTGTGTGAAACCCTCAGGGTAGGAGAAACCTGCATGGTTCCTTATCCACTAATACATTCTAAGATCTTCCTGATAACAGACCAGCATTGTGACTCATGGGCAGGAGATACCAAGTCAACTCAAGGCCTTGGAACGTCACCCAAGAGCCATCGGAACAATGCTGCCATGTTTTTCATCTGCAATGGTCAATTGTGGTGTGCTTTCCAGGCATCCATGCAGGAGAGTTCTTCTACCCAAACATTCCACATGGGGGACACCGGAGCAACCAAACTAGACTCCACCTGTCCAGTAGAAGTACATCTTGGTATTTGGAGCATCTCAAAGGCCTCAGTGTGGGAAATCCTCTGTGGCCTTTTGACGCCACCTCTCCATTGCCGGTCATCATAGCCACAAACTCCAGTGTGAGCAAACATTTTTCATCCGTCCTAACTCAGGTGCTGGATGTCTCAAATAAGCTGCTGCACAATGGAACTGTCTTGCACTTGGCACTGAATTTTACTGTAGCTTGTGTTTACAATTTCATTTGGACCTGAAAGGTCTCCAAGTGCTCTTGATAGGGAATTCTGGAGCCACACTGCAGCATTCTGCCTTCCCCATAGAAAGAAAAAGTGCCTGGTGAGTGTGCCAAAAACCCCACATGAGGATCAAACTGCTCAGCCCTTGAGGGTACCCCGAATTATAGACTGCCCTAGCCAGCAGTGCTGTGTCTGACAGCCAGAGCCCCGGCCTCCTGTCAGCCACCCAGAGAATGGGGCCCATATCCAGCATCTGAGAAGGGCCATGGCCCAAGTCTGTCCTCTCTACCCTTCCTTGGTATTCAGGATTAGGTCCCCAGACATTTTCTGGAATCCCAGCCAATGGGGGAACCTGAAGCACAATAGATAACTCCTTCTTCCCCATGGCAGGAATCCTGACTGTTAGGATGGGTGTCCATTCCTCAGTGTGGGAGCCAGCTACATGGCCAATGAGATCACACTCACTCCTAAGGGCCGCCCTGGGCACAAACAGGTATTGTGACCCTCAGCCTGAGCATGCTTTCAAACAAGCCCTCTCAGTTGCACCAAAGGAATCCCACATTGCAAGCCTGGTATGCACCTAGACCCAAATCCTAACCCTTGGTGGAATTTTATGGGCGGCAAGACCCAGAGCTCGTCTCTGGAATTCTATCCTGGGGCACCCTTAAGATGGAAAACAGCAGTCTTCCCTTCCTGTAAAAGCCACCAAACTATTGGGAGCCAGCAGGATCCCTAGAGAGGAAAAACCTCCCATGGACCCATGAGAACACACCTGCATTCCAAGACCATCCTGGACACACAATCCAGATAGAAAAGCCGGTGCTACCGCCTTCCCATCACGCTATATACAGTTCCTGATGAGCTGTCCTCCATATCAACGCATTGGGCCTGCAACCATCACGCCACTAACCCTAAACCAAGTTTGTGTTTGCAGACTTCTCTCCCTAAATAATGGCTCACATTAGCTCCAGGGTGGGGTCTCTGGAGAAACAACACAGGACTGTGCCTACCATCCACAAGGACTCTTTGCCCATCACAGTTACCCAAACCCTCCAGAATACGAGAAACCTGCCCCTGAGCCCACACCAATATTGGAGGCTACTCTGGATACAAATGCATAGTCTGAAACACTCTGATAACCTATATTCATGCATACACCCAAGTCAGTTGTTCTGAGTCAGAAGATTGAAATGGACATGCCACTAGGACCTCACTGGAACGTTAGATTAAGTTTTCAGGCACCTGTCCTCAGAGGACTGTTCTGGAATACCAACTTAGGATACAACATGTGGTCCCTGAGCCACACAACAGAACATCACCTGTCTCCAGAAGGAAACCGTGTTCTTGGACCTGTGCCAAATCCTCAGGGTAGTAGAATCCTGCACAACACCTTAGCCACCGGCACATTTTAAGATCTCCCTGATAACAATCCAGCATTTTGGCCCATCTGCAAGAGATTCCAGGTCAACTCAAGGCCTTGGTTCTTGGCCCCAGAGCCACCAGAATGAACCTGTCATGTTCCTCAGCTGGAATGGTCTATGGAGATTTCATGTCCAGGCATCCATTGCGGGAGCTTTGCTGACCATACATTACACTTGGGGGACACTGGAGCATAAAAATCAGACTCCCCCTGTCCAGTAGAAGGAAACCTTGCTGTTTGGAGCATCTCACACGCCTCAGCATGGGAAATCATCCATTGCCTCTTGACGCCAGCCCTCCATTTCTCAGTCATCATAGACACAAACTCCAATGTGAGCAAACATCTGACATCCGCCCTTACTCGGGTGCTGGATATCTCAAATAAGCCACTACACATTGGAACTGACCTGTAGCTGGTGTTTACAATTCCATCTGCACCCTACTTGTCCCCAAACCCTCCTGATAGGGAAATCTGGAGCCAAAATGCAACATTATGCCTGCCCCATAGAATGAAGGAGAGCCTGGTGAGTCTGCCCAGAAACACCACATGAGGATCATATGCTTAGCCCTCGATGGAACCCAATTTATAGGCTGCCCTGGACACTAGTGCTGTGTCTGAAAGAGCCTGAGCCCAGACCTGGTGTCAGC
The DNA here is from genome assembly GCF_030435805.1 of Mustela lutreola. Lineage (NCBI taxonomy): Eukaryota > Metazoa > Chordata > Mammalia > Carnivora > Mustelidae > Mustela > Mustela lutreola. The sequence continues at coordinate 172,412,505 of NC_081294.1, forward strand.
CACCCAACAAGTGGGACGTGTATCCAGATATGAGATAAGGCATGGCCCAAGTCTGGCATCTCTACCCATCCTTGGTGTTCAGGCACCTGTCCCCAGAACATTGCTGGAATCCCTGCCATTGGGGGAGCCTGAAACACAATAGAGAACTCCTCCTTCCACATGGCAGTAAACCTGGCTGGTGGGATGTGTGTCCCACCCTCAGTGTGAGAGACAGCTGCATGAGCAATGAGACCACACCCACTCCTGAGGGGCACCCTGGGCACAAACAGGCATTGTGACCCTCAGCCTGAGCATGCTTTCAAACAATCCTTCTCAGTTGCACCACCAGGATCCCACATTGAAGGACTGGTATGCCACTAGGCCTAAATCCTAACATTTGGTGTGAATTTCCTAGCGCCCTGATCAGAACCCGTCTCTGGAATCCCTGTTTTGGGGCACCCATATGATCGAAAACAGCACTCTTCCCTTCCCCTAAAAAGCCATGAAACTATGGAGAGCCACCAGGATCCTTATAGGGTAAAAAACCTCCCATGGACCCATGAGATGACACCTGCATTCCAAGGCCTTCCTGGACATAACAACCCAGATATAAAAGCCTGTGCTACTGCCTTCCAGTCACTCTAAATACAGTTCCTGATGAAGAATTTGTGTTCCCGAATTTGTGTTTGCAAAACTTTCTCCAAAAATCATGGCTCACAGGCCCTCCAGGATGAGGTCTCTGGATCTACACTACAGTACTGTGCCTGCCATCCTCAAGGAAACTGTGTTTATCACATTCGCCCAAATCTTCCAGATTAGGAGAAACCTGAAAGGCCCCTGAGCCCATCCCAATATTGGAAGACACTCTGGATGCAAATGCGCAGTCTGAAACACAATGGTCACCTACATCCATGCAGACAGCCAAGTCAATGTTCCTGTCTTAGAAGATTGAAACTGACATGCCCCTGGGACATCACTGGAACCCCAGATTGGGTTTTCAGGCATCTGTCCTCCGAGGCCTGTTCTGGAATACCAACTTCGGATACAACAAGTAGTCACTGAGCCACACAACAGAACATCCCCTATGCCCCGAAGGAAACCATGTTCTTCAACATGTGCCAAACCCTCAGGGTAGGAGAATCCTGCCCAGCACCGTAGCCACCAACACATTGTAAGATCTCCGTGGTAACAAAGCAGCATTTTGGCCCATCTGCCAGAGATTCCATGCCAACTCAAGGCCTTGGTACTTCACCACAGAGCCATCAGAACGGTCCTGCCATGTTCCTCAGCTTCAATGGTCAATGGAGGTGTGCTTTCCATGCATCCATGTTGGAGAGCACTACTATCCAAACTTTCCACATGGAGGACCCTGGAACAAACAAACCAGACTCCACCTGTCCAGTAGAAGGAAACCTTGCTGTTTAGAGCATCTCACAAGACTCAGCATGGGAAATCCTCCATGGCCTCTAGAAGTCACTCCTCCACTTGTTGGTCATCAAGACACAAACTCCAGTGTAGGCAAACATCTGACATCCGCTCTTGCTCAGGTGCTGGATATCTCCAATCCACTGCTGCACATTGGGATTGCCTTCATCCTGGCACTGAATTTAACCATAGCTGGTGTTTACAATTCCATCCTCACCCTACTGGTACCAAGCCCTCTTGAGAGGGAATTATGCAGTCACAATGCAGCATTAAGCCTGCCCCATAGTAAGAAGAAGTGGGTGGTGAGATTTCCCAGAAAACCCACATGAGGATCATCTGTTCATCCCTCGAGGGAACCTGATTTATTGGCTGCCCTGGCCACTAGAGCTGGGTGTGACAGAGCCTGAGCCACAACCTAGTGTCAGCCACCCAGAGAGAGAGGCCATATCCAGCATGTGAGATGGGCCATGGCTCAAATCTGTCATTTCTACCCATCCTTGGTATTCAGCCTTCTGTCCCATGACCTTTGCTGGAATCCCTGCCAATGGGGAAACCTGAAGCCCAATAGAGAACTCCTTCTTCAACATGGCTAGGAACCTGGCCGTTGAGATCGGTGTCCAACCCTCAGATTGGGAGCCAGTTACAAGACCAATGAGAATATGCCCACTCATGAGGGCCACCCTGGGCACAAGCAGACATTACGACCTTCAGCGTGAGCATGATTTCAAACAAGCCCCCTCAGTTGCACCACAAGGATCCAGCATTGCAGGCCTGGTATACCTCTTGGCCCAAATCCTAACCCTTGATGGGATTTTCCAGGGGCCCAGACGCAGAGCCCGTCTCTTGAGTCCTTGTTTTGGGGTACCCCTGAAATGGAAAACAGCACTCTTCCCTTCCCGGAAAAAGGAACCAAACTATTGGGAACCGCCAGGAAATTTTGAGAGGAAAAATATCTAATGGATCTATGAGAACACACCTGAATTTTGAGGCCATCCTGAACACCAAATCCATATAAAAGCTTGTGCTTCCGCTTCGAGTCACCCTAATTACAGTTGCTGATGAGCTGCCTTCCATGTCTATGCATTGGCCCTGTGATCCCCTCGCCCATAACCCTAACCCGAGTTTGTGTTTCCAGACATCACTCCCAAAACCAAGGCTCACATTCCCTCCCGGATGGGGTCTCTGGAGAAACACTACAGGACTCTGCCTGCCATCCACAAGGAAACATGGCCCATCACAGTTGTCCAAAACCTCCAGATTAGGGGAAACCTGCATGAGCCCTGGGACCACCCCAATATTGGAGGACTTTCTGGATACAAATACACAGCTTGAAACACCCTGATCACCTATATTCGGGAAGTCACCAAAGGCAATGGTCCTGAGTCAAAAGATTGAACCTGACATGCCCTAGGACCTCATTGGAATGCTAGATTAGGTTTTTAGGCATCTGTCCTCAGAGTCCTGGTCTGGAATACCAAATTATGATACAACATGTGGTCCCTGAGACACACAACAGAACATCTCCTGTCCCCAGAAGGAAACCATGCTCTTCGACCTGGGTCAAACCCTCAGGGTAGGAAAATCCTGCATGGCACCTTAGCCACCAGCACATTCTACAATCTCCCTGGTAACAAACCAGCACTGTGACCCATGTGCAAGAGATTCGAAGTCAAATCAAGGCCTTGGGACTTCGCCCAAGAGCCACAAGAACGAACCTGCCATGTTCTTCAGCCGCAATGGTCAATGGAGGTGCGCTTTCCAGGCATCCATGCGGGAGAACTCTGCTAACCAAACTATCCACATGGGGGACCCCAGAGCAAACAAACCAGACTTCATCTGTCCATTAAAAGGAAACCTTGTTTTTGGAGCATCTCACAAGCCTCAGCTTGGGAAATCCTCCAGGGCCTCTTGACACCACGTTTCCATATGTCGGTCATCATAGATACAAACTCCAGTGTGAGCAAACATTTGACATATGCCCTTACTGAGGTGCTGGATGCCTTGAATAAGGTGCTGCACATTGGAACTGCCTTCTGCTTTGCACTGAATTGAACCATAGTTTGTGTTTTCAATTCTATGCTCAACCGACTGGTACCCAAGCCTTCTTGATAGAAAATTTTTTAGCCACAGCACAGCATTCTGCCTTCCCCATAGAAAGAAGAAGTGCCTGGTGAGTCTGCCCAAAACCCCATATGAGGAATAATATTCTTAGCCCTAGAAGAACCCCATTTATAGCCTGCCCTGGCAACTAGTGCTCTGTCTGACAGAGCCTGAGACCTGACCTCGTCTCAGCCATGCAGAGAGTGGGGCCCATATGTAGCATTTGGGAACAGCCATGGCCCAAGTCCATCAAACAATCCAGACAACAATCCAGATATAAAACCCTGCGCTTCTGCCTTCGAGTCACCCTAATTCCAGTTCATGACAAGCTGCCCTCTGGGTCTAAGCATTGGGCCTGTGATCAACTCGCCAGTAACCATAACCTGCGTTTGTGTTTGCAAACATCTCTCCCAAAACCATAGCTCACATGTCCTCTAGGATGGGGTCAATGGAGCTGCACCTCAGGACTTGGCCTGCCATCCACAAGGAAACTGTGCCCATCGAGGTTTCCAGCCCTCTAGATTAGGAGGAATCTGTAAGGTCCTGAGCTGAATTTAACCATAGGTTGTGTTTACAATTCCATTTTCATCTGACAGGTATCCCAAGCCCTTTTGATAAGTATTTCTGGAGCAACAACGCAGCATTCTGCCTTCCCCATAGAAAGAAGTGCCTGGTGAGTCTTCCCAGAAACACAACATGAGGATCAATTTGCTCGGCTCTTGAGAGAACATCAATTTATAGGCTTCCCTGGCCACTAGTGCTGTGACTGACAGAGCCTGAGCCCTGGCCTCGTGTCAGCCACCCAGAGAGTGGGGCACATATCCAGCATGTGAGACCAGCCATGGCCCAAGTCCGTCATCTCTACCCATCCTTGATATTCAGGTATCTGTCCTCAGACCTTTGCTGGAATCCCTGCTAATAGGGGAACCTGATGCACAATAAAGAACTGCTCCTTCTCCATGGAAGGAAACCTGCCTGTTGCGATGGGTGCCCAGCCCTCAGAGTGGGAGCATGCTGCCAATGAGACCACGCCAACACTTAAGGGCCTCACTGGTCACAAACATGAATTGTGACCCCCATCCTGAGCATTCTTTCAAACAAGCCATATCAGTTAGACCACCAGGATCCTGCAATGCAGGACTGGGATGTCCCTAGGCACAAATCCTAACCCTCGGTGGGATTTTCGAAGCACTCAGACCCAGAGCCCATCTCTGGAATCCCTGTTTTGGGGCATCCTTAAGATGGAAAACAGCAATCTACCATTCCCTGAAAAAGATACCAATCTATGGAGAGCCACACAGAACCTTAGAGAGGAAAATTCTCCCATGGGCCCTTGAGAACACAGCAGCATTTCAGGGCATCCTGGACACACAATCCAGATAGAAAAGCCTGTGCTACCCCCTTTGAGTCACCCTAACTATAGTTCATCACGAGCTGCCCTCCAGGTCTACACTTTGGGCCTGCAATCACCGTGCCACTAACCCTAACCAGAATTTTTGTTTGCAGACGTCTCCCCCAAGCCATGGCTCACATGCCCTACAGGATGTGAGCCACACCCCTGTACTGTGGCTTCCTTCCCCAAGGAAACTGTGCCCGTCACAGTTGCACAAACCTTCAAGATTAGGAGAAACCAGCAATGCCCCTGAGCCAACCCCAATATTGGCAGCCACTCTGGATGCAAATTCGCAGTTCGAAAGACCCTGATCACCTAGATCCAGACAGACAGCCATGTCAATGGTCCTGAGTCAGAAGATTGAAACTGATATGCCCCTGGTACATCATTGGAAACACAGATTAGGATTTCAGGCATCTGTCCTAGATGCCTGTTCTGGAATACCAACTTCTGATACAACATGTGGTCCCTGAGCCACACAACAGAACATCTCCTGTCCACAGAAATATACTGTGCCCTCAACCTGTGCTAAACCCTCAGGGTAAGAGAATCCTACACGGGATCTTAGCCACCAGCACATTCTAAGATCTCCATTGTAATAAACCAGCATTGTTGCCCATCTTCCAGAGATTCCATGTCAACTCAAGGCCTTGGTCCTTCGCCCAAAGCCACCAGAACGAACCTGCTATGTTCCTCAGTTGCAATGGTCAATGGAGGTGTGCTTTCCAGTCATCCACGCTGGAGAGCTCTGCTAACCAAACTTTCCACAGGGGAGACAATGGAGCAAACAAACCAGACTCCACCTGTCCAGTAGAAGGAAACAGTGCTGTTTGGAGTATCTCACAAGCCTTAGCGTGGGAACCCTCCATGGACTCTTGACGCCACCCCTCTATTTATGAGTCATCATAGACGCAAACCACAGTGTGAGCAAACATCTGACATCTGCCCTTATTCAGGTGCTGGAAATCTTGAATAAGGTGCTGCACATTGGAACTGCTTTCAGTTTGGCACTGAATTGAAACATAGCTTGTATTTACAATTCCATACTCACCCTACTCGTCCCTTAGCCATCTTGATAGGGAATTCTGGGGTCACAGTGCAGCATTCTGTCTTCCCTGTAGAAAGAAGAATTTCCTGGTGAGTATTCCCAGAAACCCCATATGAGGATCCATCTGCTCGGCCCTCGAGGGAACCTTGATTTATAGGCTGCCCTGGATTATGCTGTGTCTGACAGAGCCTGAGCCCCACTTAGTGTCAGCCACCCAGAGATCAGGCCCCAAATCTAGCATGTGGGACCGACCATGGAACACATCCGTCATCTCTACTCATCCTTGGTGTTCAGGCACCCGTACCCAGACCTTTGCTAGAATCCCTGCCAAAGCGGTACCTGAAGCACAATAAAGAACTCCTCCTTCCCCATGGAAGAAGCCTGACTGTTGGGGTGGGTGTCCAACTCTCAATGTGGGAGCCAGGTACATAGGCAATGAAATCATGCTACTTCCGACGGCAGCCCTGGGCACAAACCAGTATTGTGACCCTCAGCCTGAGCATGCTTTCAAAAAAGCCCTACCAGTTTCACCACGAGGATCCCGTTTTTCAGGCCTGGTACACCACTAAGCCCTAATCCTAATCCTTGGTGGGATTTTCGAGGCGCCCAGACCCAGATCCCCTCTCTGGAATCCCTGTTATAGGGCACCTCTAAAATGGAAACAACACAATTCCCTTCCCCATAAAAGTCACCGAACTTGGGAAGCCACCAGGATCCAAAGAGAGGAAAAATATCCCATGGACTCATGAGACCACACGTGTATTCCGAGGCAATCCTGGACCCACAATCCAGATAGAAAAGCCTGTGCTACCACCTTTGAGTCACCCTAATGACAGTTCCTCACAAGCTGCCCTCCAGGTCTATGCATTGGGCCTGTGATCACCGTGCCACTAACCCTAACCGGAATTTGTGTTTGAAGACTTCATTCCCAAAACCATGGCTCACCTGCCCTCCAGGATGGTGTCTCTGGAGCCATACCACAGGACTGTGCCTGCCATCCCCAAGGAAACTCTGCAAGTCACAATTGCCCAAACCCTCCAGATTAGGAGAAACCTGTAAGGCCCCTGAGCCAATCCCCATATTGGTGGACCCTCTGAATGCAATGCCCAGTCTGATACACCCTCATCACCTACATCCAGGCAGGCAGCCATGTCAATGGTCCTGAGTCAGAAGTTTGAAACTGACATGTCCCTAGGTCCTCATTGGAACCCTAGATTATGTTTTCAGGCCCCTGTCCTCAGAGGCCTGTTCTGGAATACCAACTTATGATACAATATGTGGTCCCTGAGCCCCACAACAGAACATCTCCTGTCCCCAGAAGGAAACCTTGCTCTTGGACCTGTGTCAAACCCTCAGGTTAGATTAATCCTGCATGACCCCTTAGCCACCAACACATTCTAAGATATCCCTTGTAACAAACCAGCATTGTGCCCAATTTACATGAGACTCCATGTCAACTCAAGGCCTTGGTACTACGCCCCATAGCCACCACAACAAACCTGCTATGTTCCTCAGTTGCAATGGTCAATGCAGGTGTGCTTTCCAGGCATCCATGAGGGAGTGCTCTGCTACACAAATTTCCCTCATGGGGGACCCTGGAGGAAAAAAACCAGACTCCCCCTGTCTGGTAGAAGGAAACCTTGCTGTTTGGATCATCTCAGAAACCCTAGCGTGGTAAATCCTCCATTACCTCTTGACGCCACCCCTCCATTTTTTGGTCATCATAGACAAAAACTCCAGTGTGAGCAAACGTCTGACATCCGCCCTTACTCAGGTGTTGGATATCTCCAATCAGCCACTGCACATTGGAACTGTTTTTCGCTTGGCACTGAATTTAACATTAGCATGTGTTTACCATTCCATCCTCATGCTCCTGGTCCACAGACACTCTTGATAGGAAATTCTGTAGCCACAACGCAGCATTCTGCCTGCCCCAAGAAAGAAGAATATCCTGGTAAGTCTGTCCAGTAACCCCACATGAGGATCCACCTGCAGGGCCCTCGACGACACCCTAATGTCATAGGCCACCATGGGAACTAAGGCTCTGTCTGACACAGCCTGCACCACGACCTTTAGTCAGCCATCCAGACAGTGGGTCCCATATACTACAGATGGGACTTGTTGTGGCCCAAAGCTGTCATCTCTACTCAACCTGGATATTCAGGCATCTGTGCCTAGCCCTTAGCTCAAATCCTACCCTATGAGGGAATCTGAAGAACAAGGGTACACCTCCTTCCTGATGTCAGGATTTCTGGCTGGTAAAATGGGTGTTTCACCCTCAGAGTGGGAACCAGCTGCATGGACATGAGACCACGACCACACATGGGAGCCGCCCTGGGCACAAACACGCTTTGTGACTCTCAGCGTGAGCCTGCTTTCAAACAAACCCCCACGGTAGCTGGATCAGGAGCCGGCAGAGTGGGCCTTCCAGGTGCCTAGAGGCAAATCTTCACACTTGGTGGTGTTTTTCTGGTGCTGAGACCCAGAAACTGTCTCTGGAATACCTCTAGTGGGGATCCATTGAGACGGAAAACAGCAGTCTTCCCTTCCCCCAGAGACACAAACTCTTGGGAGCTGGGCAGAAACCCCAGAGATGAAGAATGTTCCATGGCCCCATGAAGCCATCCCTACATTTGGCCACCGTTCTGGACACACAATCCAGACAGAAAAGTCTACCACCGCCTCCATGACACCTTAATTTCACTACACAATGAGCTGCCCTCAGATCCTGCAGATCAGGGATGTGATCACCTCGGGCCTGACCTTAACCCTAGTTCGCATTGGCAGATTTCTGTCTCCAAAATCCTGCCCTCATGCCATCCAGAATTGGGCCTCTGGTGCCACACCAGAAGACTGTGACTACCCTCCCAAAGGAAACTCTGCCCTTCACTCTTTCCCAAACCCTGAAGATTAGGAGCAAAGTACAAAGCCCCTGAGCCCACCTCAAATTCAAAGAAAGCTCTGGAACCAAATGCACATTCTGACACACAATGAGCACTTGTCTCCAGGCAGACATTCAAGTCAAAGGCCCTGAGTAGAAGTTAGAACCTGACATACACGAAGGACTTCATTGACCCTAGCTTAGGTTTTCAGGTGCCCGTCCTGAGAGGCCTGTTCTCCAATACCAACTTATATTCCAACATGTGGTCCCTGAGAAACACAACAGAACTCCTGCTGTTCCCAGAAAGATACCTTGGTCTTGGTAGCTGTGTCCAAGACTCAGTGTAGGAGAATCCTGCATGGCCCCTGACCACCCCAACTTTCTAATGTCTCCTTGGATACAAACCAGCATTGTGATCCAACAGCATGAAACTCCATGTCAACTCAGCCCCCTTGGAACTTGTCTCCAGGGCCAACAGATCGAACCTGCCATGTTCCTCAGCTACAATGGTCAATGAAGGTGTGCTTTCCAGTCATCCATGAGGGAGTACTCTGCTACCCAACCTTTCCATATGGGGGACCCTGGAGCAAACAAACCAGACACCTCTGTCCGGTTGAAGGAGACCTTGCTGTTTGGAGCATCTCACAAGCACCACTGTGGGAAATCCTCCATGGCTTCTTGATGCCATTGCTCCATTCCTTGGTCATCACAGACACAATCTCCTGCGTGAGCAAACATCTGACATCTGCCCTTACTCAGGAGCTAGATGTCTCGAATCAGCCACTGCAAACTGGAAGTGCCTTCTGTTTGTCACTGAATTGAACCATAGCTTGTGTTTACAATTCTATCCTCAACTTCCTGGTCCCCAAACCCTCTTGATAGGGAATTCTGGAGCCAAAACACAGCATTCTGCCTGCCCCACAGAAAGAAGAAGTGGCTGGTGAGTCTGACCAGAAATCCCACACGAGGAACCACCTGCATGGCCGTCGACAGCACCATAAAAATAGGCTGCCGTGGGCACTAAGACTCTGTCTGACACAGCCTGACCCACGACCTCCAGTCATCCACGGAGAGAGTGGGCCCCATATCCTGCAGCTGGACCTGCCATGGCCCGAAGCCATCATCTCTACACAACCTGGGTATTCAGGCATCTGTCCCCAGACCGTAGCTCAAATCTCAAATCCCTGCCTATGGTGTAACCTGAAGCACAGAATGAGTCCTCCTTTCTGATGGCAGGAAACCTGGCTGATGGGATGGGTGTCTAACCCTCAGAGTGGGAACTAGCTGCATGGCCCATGAGACCATTGCCATTCATGGGAGCCGCCCTGGGCACAAACAGGCATTGTGATCGTCAGTGGGAGTCTGTTTTCAAACAAACCCCCTCGGAACCTGGCCCAGGAGCCCGCAGAGTGGGGCTTCCAGATCCCTAGGGCCAAATTCTCACCATCGTTCATGTTTTCCTGGCGACCAGACCAAGAAACTGTCTCTAATCCCTCTTTTGGGGGTGCCCTGAGACGGAAAACAGCAGTCTTCTCTTCTCCCAGAGACACAAAACACTTGGGAGCTGAGAAGAATCCCCAGCGACGAAGAATTTACCATGGCCTCATGAAGCCACCCCTACATTTTGTGATTGTCCTGGACACATACCCGACAGAAAAGCCTGCACTACCGCCTCCATGATAGTGTAATTTCAGTACACTATGAGCTGCCCTCAGGGCCTGCATTTCGGGCCTGTGATCACATTGGCCCTCACATTAACCCTAATTCCCAAAGCCCTGGTCCAGAAGCCCTCCAGGATGGGGTTTCTGGAGCCAAACCAGATGATTGTGCCTACGTACTCAAAGGAAACTCTGCCCTTCACTGTTGCCCAAACCCTGAAGATTAGTAGCAATATGCAAATCCCCTGAGCGCACCTCAATTCTGAGGAAAACTCTGGACCCAAATGCGCATTCTGATACACCAGGAGCACCTATTTCCAGGCAGATATCCACGTCAAAGGCCCTGAGTCAGACGACTGAACCGGACATGCCCCTAAGACTTCATTGATACCATAGCTTATATTTTCAGGCGCCTGTCCCCAGAGGCCTTTTTTTCCAAAACCAACTTATATTCCAACATATGGTCTTTGAGCCACACAACAGAACCCCTCCTGTCCCCAGTAAAAAACATTGCTCTTGGTAGATAAGTCCAAGACTCAGTGGAGGAGAATCCTGCATGGCCCCTACCACTCAAACATTCTAACGTTTCCCTGGATACAAACCATCATTATGATCCAACAGCATGGAGCTTAATGTCAATTCAGGCTGCTTGGAATTTCGCCCCAGAGCCACCAATGGAACCTGCTTTGTTCCTCAGCTGCAATGGTCAATGGAGGTGTGATTTCCAGGCATCCATGTGAGAGATCTCTGCTACCCAAACTTTCACTATGGGGATCCTGGAGCCAACAAACCAGACTCCCCCTATCCAGTACAAGGAAACCTTGCTGTTTGGAGCATCCCACAAGCCACAGTGTGGGAAATCCTCCATGGCATCTTGCGCCACCACTCCATTAGTCGGTCATCATAGTCACAAACTACAGTGTGAGCGAACTTCAGACATCTGCCCTTACTCAGGTGCTGGATATCTCGAATCAGCCACTGCACACGGGAACTGCCTTCTGCTTCGCACTGAATTTAACCGTAGCTTGTGTTTACAATTCCATCCTCAATTCCATCCGTCCCCAAGGCCTCTTGATAGGGAATCTGGTAACACAATGCAGAATTTGCCTGCCCAACAGAAAGAAGAAGTGCCTGGTGATTCTGCCCAGAAACTCCATATGAGGGTACACCGGCATGGCCCTCGACGGTACCCTAATATCATCGGCCACCATGGGCAATCAGGCTTGGTCTGACACAGCCTGAGCCACGACCTCTAATCAGCCACACAGACAGATTGCCCCATATCCTGCAGGTGGGACCTGTTGTGACCAGAAGCCATCACATATACTCAACCTGGATATTCAGTCATCTCTCCTTCAGACTGTAGCTCAAATCCTTGCTTATGGGGGAACCTGAAGAACAAGAGTACTCCTCCTGCACCATGGCAGGAATCCTGGCTGTTGAGATGGGTTTCCAACCCTCAGAGTGGGAACCAGCTGCATGGCCCATGAGACCACGGCCACTCATGTGAGCTGCCCTGGGCATAAACAGGCATTGTGACCCTCAGAGTGAGCCTGCTTTCAAACAACCCCCCTTGGTAGCTGGACAGAAAGGACACAGGGCGGGCCTGCCAGGTCCCTAGGGCCAAATCCTCACCCTCATTCGTGTTGTTCAGGTGCCCTGAAACACCCAGAAACTGTCTCTGGAATCCCTCTTTTGGGGATCTGCTGAGACAGAAAATAGTAGTCTTCCTTTCTCCAGAGACACCAAACTCTAGAGAGCTGGGCAGAATGCCCAGAGATGAAGAATCTCCTGTGGCCCCATGAAGACTCCCCTACATTTTGCGACCATCCTAGACACACAATCCAGACAGAAAAGCCTGTGATACTGCCTCCATGACACCTTAATTTCAGTACACTATGAGGTGCACTCAGGCCTGCAGATTGGGCCTGTGATCGCCTCCGCCCTCACCATAAACCTAGTTTGCATTTGCAAATTTCTGTCCCCAAGGCCCTGGACCACATGCTTTCCACGATGGGGCCTCTGGTGCCACACCAGATGAGTATGCTTACCACCCAAAAGAAAACTCTGCCCTTCACGGTTGCTCAAACCCTGAAGATTAGAAGCAAAGTACAAATTCCCTGAGCCGACCTTAATTTCAAAGAACACTCTGGACCCAAGTGCGTATTATTATTATTATTATTATTATTATTATTATTATTTTCAGCATAACAGTATTCATTATTTTTTCACCACACCCAGTGCTCCATGCAATCCGTACCCTCTATAATACCGACCACCTGTTACCCCAACCTCCCACCCACCCGCCAATTCAAACCCCTCAGATTGTTTTATAGAGTCCATAGTCTCTCATGGTTCACCTCCCCTTCTAATTTCCCCCAACTCCCTTCTCTCTAACTCCCCATGTCCTCCATGCTATTTGTTATGCTCCACAAATAAGTGAACCATATGATAATTGATACTTTCTGCTTGACTGATTTCACTCAGCATAATCTCTTCCAGTCCCGTCCATGCTGCTACAAAAGTTGGGTATTCATCCATAGTGTATATGGACCACATCTTCCTTATCCATTCGTCTGTTGAAGGGCATCTTTCCATAGTTTGGTTACCGTGGCCATTGCTGCTATAGTCATTGGGGTACAGATGGCCCTTCTTTTCATGACATCTGTATCTTTGGGGTAAATATCCAGAAGTGAAATTGCAGGGTCATAGGGAAGTTCTATTGAGGCATCTCCACACTGTTCTCCAAAGAGGCTGCACCAACTTACATTCCCACCAACAGTGGAAGAGGGTTCCCCTTTCTCCATATCCCCTCCAACACAAATTGTTTCCTGTCTTGCTTATGACCATTCTAACTGGTGAAACGTGATATCTCAATGTGGTTTTAATTTGAATCTCCCTGAGGGCTAGTGATGATGAACATTTTTTTCATGTGTCTGATAGCCATTTGCATGTCTTCATTGGAGAAGTTTATGTTTATATCTTCTGCCCATTTTTTGATATGATTGTCTGTTTTGTGCGTGTTGAATTTGAGGAGTTCATTATAGATCCTGGATATCAATCTTTTGTCTGTACTGTCATTTGCAAATATCTTCTCCCATTCCGTGGCTTGCACCTTTGTTTTTTTGACTGTTTCCTTTGCTGTGCAGAAGCTTTTGATTTTGATGAAGTCTGAAAGGTTTATTTTCGCTTTAGTTTCCTTTGCCTTTGGAGACATAACTTGAAAGAAGTTTGTGTGGCTGATATCGAAGAGATTGCTGCCTATGATCTCCTCAAGGATTCTGATGGATTCCTGTCTCACGTTGAGGTCTTTTATCCATTTTGAGTTTATCTTTGTGTACGGTGTTAGAGAATGGTCGAGTTTCATTCTTCTACACATAGCTGTCCAGTTTTCCCAGCACCATTTATTGAAGATACTGTCTTTTTTTCCATTGTATATTTTTTCCTGTTTTGTCGAGGATATTTGCCCATAGAGTTGAGGGTCCATATCTGGGCTCTCTACTCTGTTCCACTGGTCTATGTGTCTGTTTTAATGTCAGTACCATGCTGTTTTGGTGTCACAGCATTGTAATAGAGCTTGAAATCAGGTAATGTGATGCCCCCGTTTTATTTTTGTTTTTCAACAATTCCTTAGCGATTCAGAGTCTCTTCTGATTCCATACAAATTTTTGGATTGTTTGCTTCAGCTCTTTGAGGAATACCGGTGGAATTTTGATCAGAATGGCATTAAAAGTATAGATTGCTCTAGGCAGTATAGACAATTTAACAATGTTTATTCTTCCGATCCAAGAGTATGGAATGGCCTTCCATCTTTTTGTGTCTACTTCAGTTTCTTTCATGAGTGTTCTGTAGTTCCTCAAGTACAGATCCTTTACCTCTTTGGTAAGGTTTATTCCCAGGTATCTTATGGTTCTGATGCTATAGTAAATGAAATTGATTCTCTAATTTCCCTTTCTGTATTCTCATTGTTAGTGTATAAGAAAGCTGCTGATTTCTGTACATTGACTTTGTATCCTGCCACGTTGCTGAATTGCTGTATGAGTTCTAGGAGTTTGGGTTTTCCATATAAAGAATCATGTCATCTGTGAAGAGAGAGAGTTTGACTTCTTCATTGCCAGCTTGGATACCTTTTATTTCTCTTTGTTGTCTGATTGCTGTTGCTAGGACTTCTAATACTATATTGAGCAAGAGTGGTAAGACAGGGCATCCTTGACTTGTTCCTGATCTCAACGGGAAGACTGCAAGCTTTTTCCCATTGAGGATGATATTTGCTGTGGCTCTTTCATAGTTAGATTTGATGACGTTCAGGAATGTTCTTTCTATCCCTATACTGTGAAGCGTTTTTGTCAGAAACGGATGCTGGATTTTTTCAACATCTTTTTCTGCATCGTTTGAGAGGACCATGTGGTTCTTCTCTCGTCTCGTATTCATTTGTTCTATCACATTGATTGATTTGCGTATGTTGAACCATCCTTGTAGCCCAGGGATGAATCCCAACTGGTCATGGTGGATAATCTTTTTAATGGGCTGTTGGATCCTGTTTGCTAGGATCTTCTTGAGAATCTTAGCATCCATATTCATCAGTGATTTTAGTCTGAAATTCTCCTTTTTTTTTTTAGGGTTGTTGCCTGGTTTAGGGGTCAGGGTAATGCTGGCTTCTGCTTCAATTTTTTGAAACATCTTCAGGATAATAGGTCTTATTTCTTCTTTGAAAGTTTGATAGAATTCCCCAGGGAATCCGTCAGGTCCTGGGCTCTTGTTTTTTGGGAGATTTTTGATCACTGCTTCAAACTCGTTACTAGATATTGGTCTATTCAAGTTGTCAATTTCTTCCTGGTTCAATTTTGGGAGTTTATAGTATTCCAGGAATGCATCCATTTCATCTAGGTTGCTATGCTTATTGGCATATAACTGTTGATAATAAATTCTGATGATTGATTTGTATTTCCCTGATGCCGAGTGATATGGAGCACTTTTTCATGTGTCTGTTTGCCATCTGGATGTCTTCTTTGCAGAAATGTCTGTTCATGTCCTCTGCCCATTTCTTGATTGGATTATTTGTTCTTTGGGTGTTGAGTTTGCTAAGTTCTTTATAGATTCTGGACACTAGTCCTTTATCTGATATGTCGTTTGCAAATATCTTCTCCCATTCTGTCAGTTGTCTTTTGATTTTGTTAACTGTTTCCTTTGCTGTGCAAAAGCTTTTGATCTTGATGAAATCCCAGTAGTTCATTTTTTCCCTTGCTTCCCTTGCCTTTTGCGTTGTTCCTAGGAAGATGTTGCTGCGGCAGAGGTCGAAGAGGTTGCTGCCCGTGTTCTCCTCAAGGATTTTGATGGATTCCTTTCGTACATTGAGGTCCTTCATCCATTTTGAGTCTATTTTTGTGTGTGGTGTAAGGAAATGGTCCAATTTCATTTTTCTGCATGTGGCTGTCCAATTTTCCCAGCACCATTTATTGAAAAGGCTGTCTTTTTTCCATTGGACATTCTTTCCTGCTTTGTCGAAGATTAGTTGACCATAGATTTGAGGGTCTATTTCTGGGCTCTCTATTCTGTTCCATTGATCTATGTGTCTGTTTTTGTGCCACAATGAGATATCACCTCACACCAGTCAGAATGGCTAAAATCAACAAGTCAGGAAATGACAGATGCTGGCGAGGATGCGGAGAAAGGGGAACCCTCCTCCACTGTTGGTGGGAATGCAAGCTGGTGCAGCCACTCTGGAAAACAGCATGGAGGTTCCTCAAAATGTTGAAAATAGAACTGCCCTATGACCCAGCAATTGCACTATTGGGTATTTACCCTAAAGATACAAATGTAGTGATCCAAAGGGGCACATGCACCCGAATGTTTATAGCAGCAATGTCCACAATAGCCAAACTATGGAAAGAACCTAGATGCCCATCAACAGATGAATGGATCAAGAAGATGTGGTATATATACACAATGGAATACTATGCAGCCATCAAAAGAAATGAAATCTTGCCATTTGCAACAACATGGATGGAACTAGAGCGTATCATGCTTAGCGAAATAAGTCAAGCAGAGAAAGACAACTATCATATGATCTCCCTGATATGAGGAAGTGGTGATACAACATGGAGGCTTAAGTGGGTAGAAGAAGAATAAATGAAACAAGATGGGATTGGGAGGGAGACAAACCATAAGTGACTCTTAATCTCACAAAACAAACTGAGGGTTGCCGGGGGGAGGGGGTTTGGGAGAAGAGGGTGGGATTATGGACATTGGGGAGGGTATGTGATTTGGTGAGTGCTGTGAAGTGTGTAAACCTGGTGATTCACAGACCTGTACCCCTGGGGATAAAAATATATGTTTATAAAAAATAAAAAATTAAAAAAAAAATTCTGATGATTGTTTCTACTTCCTTGGTGTTAGTTGTGATCTCTCCCTTTTCATTCATAATTTTATGAATTTGGGCTTTCTCTCTTTTCTTTTGGATTAGTGTGGCCAGAGGTCTATCGATTTTATTGATACTTGCAAAAAACCAGCTTCTAGTTTCATTAGTGCATTCTATTGTATCTCTGGTTTCTACCTCATTGATCTCAGCTCTAATCTTGATTATTTTTCTTCTTATGTGTGGAGTTGGTTTGATTTGTAGTTGATTCTCCAGTTCCTTAAGGTGTAGAGTCAGCTGCTGTGTTCTGGATTTTTCAATTTTTTTGAGGGAGGGCTGGATGGCTATATATTTCCCCCTTAGGACCGCCTTTACTCTATCACATAAATTTTGGACCGAAGGGTCTTCATTCTCATTGGTTTCCATGATTTTTTTTCAGTTATTCTTTGATCTCCTGCTTGATCCAAGCATACTTAAGCAAGGTGGTCTTTAGCTTCCAGGTGTTTGAGTTCCTTCGGAACTTTTCCTTGTGATTGAGCTCCAGTTTCAAAGCATTGTGATCTGAGAAAATGCAGGGAATCTTCTCAGTCTTTTGGTATCGGTTGAGTCCTGATATATAACCCAGTTTGTGGTCTATTCTTGAGAAGGTTCCATGTGCACTTGAGATGAATTAGTATTCTGTTGTTTTAGGGTGGAATGTTCTGTATATATCTATGAGGTCCATCTGGTCCAATGTGTCATTCAATGCTTTTGTTTCTTTATTGATTTTCTCCTTTTATGATCTATTTCTGAGGGAGACGTGTTAAGATCTCCAACAATTAGTGTATTCATATCAATATGACTCTTTATCTTGATTAACAGTTTTATTATTGCCTGCTCCCATATTGGGGGCATAGATATTTACAATTGTTAGATCATCTTGGTGGATAGTCTCTTTAAGAATGATGTAGTGTCCTTCTGTATCTCTGACTACAGTCTTTAGTTTAAAATATAATTTATCTGATACAAGAATTGCTACCCCAGCCTTCTTTTGAGGCCCATTGACATGAAAGATGCTTCCCCATCCCTTCACTTTCAGTCTGCATGTATCTTTAGGTTCAAAATGGGTCTCTTGTAGACAATACATGGATGGGTCCTGTCGTTTTATCCAATCTGCAACCCTGTGTCATTTTATGGGCGCATTTAGGCCATTCACATTGAGAGTGATTATTGATAGATACGTTTTTATTGATATCGAGTTACCTAGGAAGTCTTTCTTTCTGTAGACTGTCTCTATATTTCTGTTCAATGCTATTCTTAGGATTTTTTCCTCTTTTATAGAACCCCCTTTAATATTTCGTGCAGTGTCGGCTTGGAGGTTGCATAGTCTTTTAAGCCTTGCCGGTCTTGGAAACTCTATATCTCCCCATCCATTTTGAATGTCAGTCTTGCTGGATAAAGTATTCTTGGCTGCATGTTCTTCTCATTTAATGCCCTGAATATATCTTGCCAGCTCTTTCTGGCTTGCCAGGTCTCTGTGGACAGGTCTGATGTTATTCTGATGGGTTTTCCTCTGTAAGAAAGGAGCCTCTTTGTCCTAGCGGCTTTCATGAGATTATACCTACAATTATGATTCCTCAATTTGACTACCAAGTGTTGTGATGGTTTTTTGGAATGTATAATCTTGGGTGGAGACCGTTCAGACTCTAGTACATGAACGCAGATTCCATTCGGGAGTTTGGGAAAATTTTCATGAAAAACTTGTTCCACTATATCTTCTAGACTTCTTTCTTTCTCCTCCCCTTCAGGGATTCCAACAATTCTGACTTTGGAAGGTTTTGTGGCATCATTTATTTCCCTGATTCTGTTTTCATGGTTTCTAGGCTGTTTCTTCCAGGCCTCCTCCTGATCCTTTCTCTCTATCTGTTTGTCCTCCAGATCACTAATTCAAACTTCTGTCTCAGTTACCCTAGCTTTGAGAGAATTTAGATTAGATTGGAACTCATTGAGAGCATTGTGAACCTCAGCCCTGGTAGCTTTAAGCTCCGCCCTAACATTATGAACATCATCTCTCTTCACTTTCAGCTCAGCCCTAATCAATTCCGTTTGGTCATCCATGGCTTTCTCCAACCTAGCTATTGCCTGGATAATTGTTAGCCGGAATTCTCTTTCCAACATATTGTCTATGTTGATAGCCATTAGCTCTGTTGCTGAAGGTCCATCCTCTATATTTTTCTACTGTTGGGCATTCCTCCTCCTAGTCATTTTGGTGAGAGATGACTGAATAGATGTAGCTGGATGTATTGACAGTGTTACAGTCAAGGTGCACCCTGGAACACTTCTGAGCAATCAGGATTTCCTACCCAAATGAGAGACAAAAGAAAAGAAAAAGAAAAAAAGGAGAGAGAGAGAGACAGGAAAGAAAGGGAAGATGAAAGAGAAGGTTCAGCCCAGATGAGCCCCAAGGTAAGATTTATGAAGTAGACAAACAAAAACAAACAAAAAGACTGATAAAAGTATATGACAACAGAAAAAAAAATATATATATATGCAAATAAAGGAAGAACCTCATCAAAAAGAACCCCAAGTGTAAGATTTATATACTATCAGGACAAACACAAAAACACAGAAACACTGGCAGAAGAAAAAGATGGGAAAGTGGTTATAAATTCTCAGTGTGAGCCAAGAAGATTGTTTTGCTTCTTCTTGGATATATCTTGATATCTTTGTTAAAGGACTCATGTTTCCTAAAATAAAGAGGGATTAAAATTTGTTTAGCTATAGGAGAGTATTGGTTGGGGAAAGGGGAGTACTTTGAAGTTTAATTCTATCTGAATATTAGAAAATAAAAATAAAAAGGAATAAACAGGACTAAACTAAACTAAAATTAAAAATACTAAATTAAAAAAATAGAAATGCAAAAAAAAAAAAACACATAGGTGTATGTATCAAAAACTTTAGGTTAATATACACTATGGAGTATTATGCCTTCATCAGAAATGATGTATACCCAACTTTTGTAGCAACATGGATGGGACTGGAAGAGATTATGCTGAGTGAAATAAGTCAAGCAGAGAGAGTCAATTATCATATGGTTTCACTTATTTGTGGAACATAACAAAGAGCATGGAGGACATGGGGAGATAGAGAGGAGAAGGGAGTTTGGGGAAATTGGAAGGGGAGGTGAACCATGAGAGACTATGTATTCTGAAAAATAATCTGAGGGGGTTGAAGGGGCGGGGGTGGAAGGTTGGGGTACCAGGTGGTGGGTATTATAGAGGGCACGGTTTGCATGGAGAACTGGTTGTAGTGCAAAAATAATGAATATTGTTATGCTAAAAATAAATAAAATATAAATTTTTTAAAAAGTTCAGGTTAGAAGGTTATAATGGAATTTGATGTACTGGACAGCTCACTGTGATGATAAATATGTTTAAAAAATTATCTATATAAAAAAATGAACCAGAGTAGTGGGAATGAGTAAAAAATAAAAGTTTTCCATTGAAGTAGAGGTGGTTGTTCTCTTGTCGTTCTTTTTTTTTTTTTTTTCCTTTCTTGGTTTGTTTTCTAGGTGAGGGGGCTGCCACGTGGGTTTTCAATGATGTTCCCTGAGGTAAGTCCTCCCGCCCCCCTCAAGGGAGTGGGCTCTGAGGAAACTTGTTTTTAATCAGGCTTTTGTTCCCGGGCGGTTTTTATGTTTGTTCACTTTTTTTTTTCTCTCACCTTGACGGCTTTTGATGGTTTTTGTAGTTTTAGAGGAAAACATAGTGCACCCTGACCTCCCTCTCAGAGAGAAGCCTCAGTCTGGCTTCAGAGCCCAAATATGTTTCCCCTTGACCACTGGCAAAGCAGGTTCCGAGTCGCAGTACCTGGGCATGCAGGATCCTTTGCTTGTACCCAAAGCCATGGCAGTGGCGGCTGTCTGGGCACCTCCAGACTGCCAGAGAGGTTCCAAGCAGCAATCGCACACTGAGATTTTCCCGATGGCCCAGGCTGGGAGTGCCTGGTCTTTCTGGGTCTAAGAGCACCCGGCTTGCCCGCACCTCTTTCAGGGGAGCCTGTGGGTCACACACGGGTCTCAGGCTCTGAGAATGGGGTGCAGGTCTGAAAGCACCAGGCTGGGCCTTTGTGCAACTCTCTGGGGGTAGAGTTTGGTGCACGAGTCTTAGGCTCTGAAACAATGGTGTGTATCAAAGGCCGCAGGCTGGGCCTTTGTACCTCTCTCAGGGGAGGATGAGCAGCACACGCATCTCAGGCTCTATAGCAGGGCTCGCACGTTCTGGTGTCCGGCATGGCTCCCATCCCCTCACAGGAGCAGGACGCCACGTGTTCTCGGATGCTCTCGTGGCTTAGAGTCCAAGACCTGGTTTCTCTGCTACACCATCTCTGGCTCAGCACCAGGGAAGGCTGTCCTGGGACCGATTTAATCCCCTGTCCCTAGCCACCCCAATCCCACAATTTCCCCACCCCACTATCCTTTGCTCTTTTGGAGTGCTTTCAAAAAGTCCCTAAGTTAATCCTGGTCCCCAGATGCAGGGCACTCTCGCTCATATTGGGGTACTACTTTCCAACTGGTCGCCTCTGGTGGCTCCCTCCTCCTGTTGTTTATCTTCCGATATCAGTTCCCCATTCCCACACCACTTTACCTGCCCACTGGCGTCTTCTGCCCTTGTAGAGATCCAGACGTGTATAATTCTGATCTAAGGCTAATTTCATGGGTAATTGGAGTTCTTTGTTAGGCAATCAGCTCACTTTAGGGTACAGGTTGAAAAGGCGCCTCCTCATACTTCCCCGCCATCTTGTCCCCTCCAAGTTACAGATAACTTAAGGAGATTTTCCCTAGTCTGGAAGATCAAACATAAGACAAAACATCAAGAGATAGAACATTATAGTCTTTCAGTTCACCTAGTCCCATGTTAATAATTCTGGTTTAGTCTGAATGCAGCTTTTCCTTCTATAATTCTTACCCATTTCAGTTCCAGAATTCCAACATATCAAAGTCCTGTATTTGTTCTGAAAGTCTCCCATATGAATTTTCTTTGAGACAGAATTTATCTTCCAAGAGAATTAAAACAATTACAAATGACAAAAAGAGCTGGTGAGATGAGAATTTACAATGAAACTGGCAAGAATATCAGGTTACTTCTGTGACACATAACATTTCCATAATCACAATATCAAGTGGTGATCTATCAACGTATTAAAACTTTTTAGGAAATGCATGGCATTTTCCCAAATGTAACCCAAGCTTTATTATTGGTTTAAATCTTATCAACAATTGCTAAAACCTTAGAAAGTTTTAAAACACATGCCTAAATATAATTAGGGATGTTAAACACCCGATAAAACAAAGCATAGAAACTGAATTTTTTTGGCAGGCAAAGAGAAAACCATAACAGATCGATTAACTTAAGAAAATTTTGTCTTTTTAAACAGAGAGAAAACCAGCTTTTCTATGCCAGTGTCTTTTTTTTAAGTATGCAGATAAAGAGTTTACTAGGTTTTCTCCATCCTCACCCTACTGATCCGAAAATCCTCTTGATAGGGAATTCTGGAGCCAAAACACAGTATTCTGCCTTCCCCATAGAAAGAAGAAGTGCCTGGTAAGACTTCCCAGAAAACCCACATGAGTATCATCTGCTCGGTCCTAGCGGATCCCTGATTTATAAGCTGCTCATGCCACTAATTCTTTGTCTGACAGAGGCTGAGCCCCAACCTCGTGTCAGCCACCCAGAGAGCAGGACCCATATACAGCATATGAGACCGGCCTTGGCCCAGTCCGTCCTCACTACCCATCCTTGGTATTTGGGCATCTGTCCCAGAGCTTTGCTGGCATCCGTTCTAATGGGGGAACCTGAATCCCAATAGAGAACTGCTCCTTCCCCATGGCAGAAAACCTAGCTCTTGGGGATGGGTGTCCAACCTTCAGAGAGGGAGACAGCTGCATGGGCAATGAGATCATTCCTACTCCTGAAGGGTGTCCAAGAACAAACAGGCATTGTGACCCTCAGCCTGAGCATCCTTTCAAATAAGCCCTCTCTATTGGACCACCAGGATCCCGCATTGCAGACCTGGTATGCCCCTAGGACCAAATTCTAACTTTTGGTGGGAATTTCTTGGTGCCCAGACCCAGATCCCGTCTCTGGTATCCCTGTTGTTGGGCACCCCTAAAATGGAAAATGGCACTCTTCCCTTCCCTGAAAAAGCCACCAAAGTATGGGGAGCCGCCAGGATCCTTAGAGGGGAAAAATCTCCCATGGACTCATGAGACCACACCTGCATTCCGAGGCCATCCTGGACAGACAATGCCAATAAAAAAGGCTGTGCTACCAACATCGAGTCATCCTAATTACAGTTCCTGACGAGCTGCCTTCCAAGTTCATGCATTGGGCTGCAATCACCGAGCCACTAAGAATAAACCTAGTTAGCGTTTGCAGACTTCTCTCCCAAAACCATGCCTCATATGTCCTCCAGGATGGGGTCTCTGGAGCCACACCACAGGACTGTGCCTGCCATCTCCAAGGAAAATTTGCCCATCACATTTGCCCAAACTTTCCAGATTAAGAGAAACATTCAACGCCAATGAACCCACCCCAATATTGGAAGCTGCTCTGGACAAAATTGCTCAGTCTGAAACACCCTGATCACCTACATCCAGGCAGATATCCAAGTCAATGGTCCTGAGACAGAAAATTGAAACTGACATGCACCTACTACATCATTGGAACCCCAGATTAGGTTTCAGGCATCTGTCCTCAGAGGCCTGTTCTGTAATACCAAGTTAGGATACAACATATTGACCCTGAGCCACAGAACACAACATCTCCTGTCCTAAGAAGGAAACTGTGCTCTTTGACCGGTGCCAATCCGTCAGGGTAGGAGAATCCTTCATGGCCCCTTAACCCCCAGGACTTTCTAAAACCTCCCTGGTAACAAACCAGCATTGGAACACAACTGCAAGAGATTCCATGTCAACTGAAAACTTGGCATGTGCCCGCAGGCCACTATTACAAACCTGTCATGTTTGTCAGCTGCAATGGTCATTGGACTTGTGCTTTCTAGGCATCCATGCGGAAGGGCTCTGCTGCAAAAAATTTCCACATGGGTTACCCCAGAGCAGACTCCATCTGTCCATTAGAAGAAAACCTTGATATTTGGAGCATCTCACAATCCTCATCATGGGAAATCCTCCATGGTCTCTTGAAGCCACCTCTCCATTTGTTGGTCATCATAGACACAAACTCCACTGCATGCTATCATCTTTCATCCACCCTTACTCAGGTGCTGGACGTCTCGAATGAGTTGGTGCACATTGGAACTGCCTTCTGCTTTGAATTGAATTTAACCCTAGCTTTTGTTTACCATTCCGTCCTCACCCTACTGGTCCTGAAGCCCTCTTGATAGGTTATTCTGGAGCCACAATGCAGCATTCTGCCTTTCCCATAGTAAGAAGTGGTGCCTGATAAGACTGCCCCAAAAACCCACATGAGGTTCATCTCCTCGGCCCTCGCAGATCCCCGATTTTGAGGCTGCTCTGGCCACTACTGCTGTGTCTGACAAAGCCCGAGACCTGACCTCGTGTCAGCAACCCAGAGAGCAGGGCCCATGTCCAGCATGTGAGACCGGCCATGGTCTAGCCCGTCCTCACTACCCATCCTGGGTATTCGGGCATCTGTCCCCAGACCTTTGCTGGAATCCCTTCCAATGGGGGAACCTGAAGCCCAATAGAGAACTGCTCCTTCCCCATGGCAGGAAACTTAGCTGTTGGGAAGATTGTCCAACTCTCAGAGTGGGAGCCAGCTGCATGGGCAACGAGACCATAGCCACTCCTGAAGTGTACCCTGGGAACAAACAGGGATTCTGACCCTGAGCCTAAGCATGCCTTCAAACAAGCCCTCTCTCTTGCATCACAAGGATCCTACATAGCAGGCCTGGTACTCCCCTAGGCCTAAATCCGAACCATTGGTGGGAATTTCTTGGCGCCCAGACCCAGAGCCCGTCTCTGGTATCCCTGTTTTGGGGCACCCCTACGATCGAAAACAGCACTCTTCCCTTCCCTGAAAAAGCCACCAAAGTATGGGGAGCCACCAGGATCCTCAGGGAGGAAAAATATCCCGTGGACCCATGAGACCACGCCTGCATTCCAAGGCCATCCTGGACATACAATATCGATAGAAAAAGCTGTGCAACCGCCACTGAGTCATCCTAATTACAGTTTCTGACGAGTTGCCCTCCAGGTCAACGCATTGGGCTGTGATCACCGTGCCACTAAGAATAAACCTAGTTTGCATTTGCAGACTTCTCTCCCCAAACCATGCCTCACATGTCCTCCAGGATGGGGTCTCTGGAGCCACACCACAGGACTGTGCCTTCCATCACCAAGGAAACTTTTCCCATCACATTTGCCCAAACCCTCCAGATTAGGGGAAGCTTCCAAGGCCCCTGATCCCACCCCAATATTGGAAGTGGCTCTGGATGTAAATTCACAGTCTGAAACACTCTGACCACCTACATCCAGGCAGAAACCCAAGTGAATGATCCTTAGTCAGAAAATTGAACCTGACATGCCCCTAGGACATCACTGGAACCCAAGAATAGATTTTCAGGCATCTGTCCTCAGATGGCTGTTCTCTTAAACCAACTTATGATACACATGTGTTCCCTGAGCCACACAACAGAACATCTCCTGTCCCCAGAAGGAAATACTCCCCATTCCAATGTCTCCATGGACACAAACCCACATTAGGACCCAACCACAGGAGAGTACATTTCATCTCAGCCCCCTCTTTTGCTCCCCCAAAGCCAGCAGATTGAACGTGTCTTGTCACTAGGAGACAATTTGAATGGGAGGCGGGCTGCACAGGCATCCAACCCTGCTCTGGAGTCATTCCATTTGGGACGTCCTGGAGCATTCCATCAGGTCTCAATTTTCCCGCAGAAAGAATCCCTGCAGTTTGGAGCATCTCACAACTCCCATCGGGGGTCAAACTCCATGTCCTCGTGATGACCCCACCCTTCATGAAGGGGCCATCATGCCCAGAAACTCCAACCTGAGCCAACGTCTGATACCCGCCCTGAATTAAGATGCACATGATCTTGACTCAGCTCTGCAGAGTGTGCCTGCTGTGCCATTGCTCCGAAACCTATGCCTAGCTTGTGTTCTCAGATTATTGTCCTCACACTCTTGGCCCACAGGCCTTCCAGTTTGGGAATTCCAGAGTCACAGTGCAGTACTCTGCCCGCCCTCAAGAAAAAAAAAAAAAAGTTGCCCTCTGTGGTTCCCCAGAAACCCCAAATGAGGATCAACTGCACACCACTCAGCTGTACCCCAATTATACAGTCTACCCTGGGCACTAATGCCCTGTCTGACAGCCTGAGCCTGGATCTCCTGACACACACCCAGACAGCTGGCCGAACACTGAGCACATTGAGATCTGCCATGCCCTAGCTCTTCATCTCTTCCCAATCTCGGCTTTCAGGCTTCAGAGCCTAGACCTTATCTTCAATCACTGCCAGGGGTGAATGTGATGCAAAAATCAGAACTCCTCCTTCCCCATAGCAAGACACCTTGTGGTTGGCATGTTGTCCAGCATTCAGTGTAGGAGAAACCAGTGTGGCCAATGAGGCCCCACCTATGCTTGAGGGCTGTGATGGGCACAAACACACATTGTGACCCTCAGCGTGAGCCCTTTCCTAAAGTAAGGCCTATCAGTGGCTGGACCAAGAGCCAGCACATAGGGCTTGCGATGCCTCTAGGCCCCCAATCTTAACCAGAGTTTGGGCTGTCCAGTTGCCCCTCCCCAGGGATCTGCTCTGGAAACACTCCTTTGGAGGCACACCTGAGGTATAAAAACAGAAATGTCTCTTCCCATCCACAGAATGACCCCAAACTCTTGCATCGGGCTAAAACGCCAGAGAGGGAGACTCATCCATGGCCTTTGAGGTCTCCCCGACATTCCATGGCCATTGGTGCCACAAAATCCAGAGATAAAAAGTTGAGCATGCACCTCACACTCCCCCTTTGTTCATATCCCAAAAAGTTTACTCCTAAGATAATTATGCAGTCTGTAGATCGTGCCTGCCATACCTACATCACAAAACATAAGCCGAGTTTGTGTTTTCAGACTTCTGTCCCCACAGTCCTGGCCCACACACCCTACATACTGGGGCCACTGGAGCCACACCTCCTAACTGTGCGTGCCATCTCCAAGGGAATTCTGCCCATTCCATTGGCCACAACCGTACGAATTAGGAGAGACCTCCAAGACTCTGAGGCCATCCCAATATTGTAGGCCGCCCCAGATAAACAGGGGTGATCTGACACAAGCTTAGCAACTACCTCCACTCAGACCTGTAGACATAAGTGCCCAGAGAAGAAGATTGAACAGGACAGGCCCCTAGGCCAGAATCGGATCCATTTCTTTTGTTTACAGGCATCTCTCTTCAGAGTCCTGGTTTCCAATACCGGTATATGGGGGTTTCCTGAGGCACCCATCAGAACAAACCTCGTCTCCACATGGGAAACTTGTGCATTGGAGCTGTGTCAAAACCTCTGGTTAGGAGAATCCTTCAAGAACCCAGTGCCACCGCCCCATTCCAAGGTCCTTATGGACACAAACACAAATTAGAACCCATCCTCAGGAGAGTCCATTTCAATTCAGCTCCCTCAGTTGCTCTCACAGAGCCAGGAGATTGAACCTGTCTTGTCGCTAGGAGACAATTGGAATATGAGGCGGGCTGCCCAGTTATCCATCCTTAGAATCGTGTTCTGGAGTCGTTCCATATGGGAAGTCCTGGAGCCATCCAACAGGTTTCAATTGCCCCACAGAAGGAATCCTTGCGGTTTGGAGCATCTCAAAACTCCCATCGTGGGAAAAATTCCATGGTCTCGTGATGCTCCCTCCACTTCATGAAGGGGCCGTCATGGACAGAAACACCAAATTGAGCCAACATCTGATCCTCGCCCTGACTTCAGATGCACGAGATCTCGATTCAGCTCTGCAGAGTGTGCCCGCCTTGCCCTCGCCTTGAAACCTAAGTCTAGCTTATGTTGTCAGAATTCCGTCCTCACACTCCTTGCCCACAAGCCCTCCAGATTGGGAATTCTGGAGCCACAGTGCAGCACTCTGCCTGCCCTCGAGAAGAAAAATTTTGCACTCCTGGCCCACCAATGCTCCAGTTTGGCAGTACTGAAGCCACAATGCAGCACTCTGCCTGCCCTCCAGAAGAAAAACGTTGCCCTCTGGGGCTACCCAGAAACGCCAAGTGAGGATCAACCTGCATGCCACTAGACTCTACCTGAATTATACAGTCTATCTCTGGACACTAATGCTCTGTCTGACATAGCCTGATCCTGGAACTCCCGACCGACACCCAGACAGCTGGCCACGCACTGAGCCCATAAGACCCGCCATGGTCTAGGTCGTCATCTCTTCCCAACATTGTTTTTCAGGCTTTGGAATGTAGACCTTATCTCCAGTCATTGCCAATGGATGAATGTGATGCAGAAATCAGAACTTATCCTTCCCCATGGCAAGAAATATTGTGGGTATCATGTTGTCCAACATTCAGTGTAGGAGAAACAAGTGTGGCCCATGAGGCCCTGCCCATGATTGAGGGCTGCATTTGGCACAAACATGCATAGTGACCCTGAGCATGAGCCCTGTATTCAAGTAAGGCCTCTCAGTGGCTGAACCAAGAGCCCCCTTATGGGGCTTGCTGTGTCTCTAGGCTCCATCCTTAACTGGAATTCGGGCTGTTAAGTCGCCCCTTCCCAGGGCCCCACTCTAGAATCCCACTTTGGTGAGACCACAAAGGTTAAAAAAAATGCATCCCACAAACTGCGCCCATAATCTTGGGATCAGGCCAAATTTCCAGAAAGGGACACTCGTCCATGGCCCTTGAGGCCACCCCAACATTCCATGGCCATCGTTGACACAATATCCAGAGCCAAAAGCCTGAGCAAGCACCTCACACTCACCCTTCATAAATATCCTGAAGAGTTCTCCTCACGGTCTGTAGATTGGGTTTGCCATACCTACATCTCCAAACCTAAGCCGAGTTTGTGTTTTCATACTTCTGTCCCCATAGCCCTGACCCAACACCCTCCATGCTGGGGCCCCTGTTGCCACAACTCAGGACTGTGCCTGTGCTCTCCAAAGGAATTTTCCTCAGAGGCCTGGTTTCCAGTACCAGCATATGGGGATTTCTTGAGGCACCTATCATAACATATCTCGTCTCCACATGGGAAAATTGCTCGTTAGAGCTCTGTCAATATCTCTGGTTAAGAGAATCCTTCAGGGCCCCAGTGTCACTGCCCTATTCCAAGTCTCCATGGACACAAACCCACATTAGGACCCATATTCAGAAGAGTCCATTTTAATTCAGCCCCCTTGGTTGCTCCCCTAGCCAGAAGATCTTACCTGTCTTGATGCTAGCAGACAATTGGAATGTGAGGCGGGCTGCCCAGGCATCCATCCTTAGAACCCTGTTCTGGAGTCATTCCGTACGGGACGTCCTTGAGCCATCCAATGGGTCCTGACTGTCCTGCAGAAGGAATTCTTGCAGATTGGAGCATCTCAGATCTTCCACCATGAGAAAACCTCCATGGCCTTGTGTTGTCCGGCCCCTTCATGAAGGAGCCATCATGGGCAGGAACCCTAACCTGAGCTTACGTCTGAGCCTCGCCCTGACTTCAGATGCACGGTATCACGAGTCAGCTCTACACAGTGTGCCTTCCGTGCCCTCGCCCCTAAGCCTAGCTTGTGTTCTCAGACTTCTGTCCTATACTCCTGGCCCGCTAGTGCTCCAGTTTGGCATTACTGGAGCCACAATGCAGCAATCTAGCTGCCCTCCAGAAGAAAAATGTTTCCCCATGGGGCTAACCAGAAACCCCAAATGAGGATCAACCTGCACGCCACTCAACTGTACCACAATTATACAGTCTACCCTGGGCATTAATGCACTGTTTGACACAGTCTGAGCCTGGAACTCCCGACTGACACCCAGAGAGCTGGCACACACTGAGCACATTGGACCCGCCATGGCCTTAGGTCGTCATCTCTTCCCAACTTTGTTTATCAGGCTTCAGTAACTAGACCTTATCTCCAATCACTGCCCAGGTTTGAACGTGATGCAGAAATCAGAACTCATCCTTCTCCATAGCAAGAAATATTGTGGTTGGCATGTTGTCCAACATTCAGTGTAAGAGAAACCTTGGGGCCCATGAATCCCCGCCCATGCTTGAGGGCAGCATTGGGCACAAACACGAATTGTGACTCTCAGTGTGAGCCCTGTCCTCAAGTAAGGCCTCTCAGTGGCTGGAGCAGGAGCCCACATATGGGGCTTTCGATGCCCCTAGGCCCCCAATCTTAACCAGAGGTCAGGATGTCCAGTTGCCTCTCCCCAGGGCTCTGCTGAAGAATCCCTCTTTTGTTGGGAGACCTGGTTAGGAAACAGAAAGGACTCCTACCATCCCAATAATGACCCCTAACTCTTGGGATTGGGCCAAATCCCTAAAGTGTGGAGACTCATCCATGGCCCATGAGACCACACCATCATTCCATGGCCATCAATGACACAAAATCCAGAGTCAAAAGCCTGAGCATGTGCCTCACACTCGCCCTTTGATCATATCCCAAAGAGGTCTCCTCACTGTCTGTAGATCGGGCCTGCCATACCTACCTCCCCAATCCTAAGCCGAATTTGTGTTTTCAGACTTCTGTCCCCATAGTCCTGGCCCATACACCCTCCAGGCTGGGGCCCCTGGTGCCACAACTCAGGACTGTGCCTGTCCTCTCCAAGGGAATTCTGCCCATTCCATTTGCCACAGCCGTACACATTAGGAGAAACCTCCAAAGTCCCCAAGGCCATCCCAATAGTGTAGGCCATCCAGGAAAAACAGGGGCGATCTGACACCAGCTTAGGAACTGCCTCCACTCATACCCGTAGACAGATGTCCACAGAGAGGGAGATTGAACCTGACAGGCCCCTAGGTTGGAATTGGATCCATTGCTTTGGTTTCCAGGCATCTCTCCTCAGAGGCCGGGTTTCTAATAACAGAATATGGGGGTTTCCTGAGGCACCATCAGAGCAAATCTCGTCTCCACATGGTAAAATTTCACGTTGGAGCTGTGTCAAAACCTCCGGTTAGGAGAATCCTTCAGGGCCCCGGTGCCACCACCCCATTCCAAGGTCTGCATGGACACAAACCCATATTAAGACACATTTGCAGGAGAGTCCATTTCAACTCAACCCCTTCGCTTTCTCTACAAGAGCCAACTAATCGAACCTGTCTTGTCACTAGGAAACAATAGGAATGCGAGGTGGGCTGTCCAAGCATCCATCCTTAGAACCCTGCTCTGGCATCATTCCGTCTAGATAAGGAGTAAACTGCAAGGACCATGAGCCCACCACAATATAGGAGGCTGCTCTGGATGCAAATGCACAGTCTTAAATACCCTGATACCTCTATCCAGGCAGACACCAGAGTCGATGGTCCTGAGTCAGAACATTGAACCAGACATGCCCCTAGGACTTCATAGGAAACCGAGATTAGTTTTTCAGTCCTCAGTCCTCAGAGACCTGCTTTGGAATTCCAACTTATGATACAACATATGGTCCCTGAGCCACACAACAGAACATGTCCTGTCCCCAGATGGAATCCGGGCTCTTAGACCTGTGTCAAATCATCAGGGTAGATAAATCCTGCATGGCACCTTAGCCACCAACTCGTTCTTAGATCTCCCTGGTAACAAACCAGCACTGTGACCTGTCTTCATGAGATTCCATGTCTAATCCAGTCCTTGGTACTTCGCCACAGAGCCACCAGAATGAACCTGCAATGTTCCTCAGCAGCATTGGTCAATGGAGGTGTGCTTTCCAGGCATCCATGCAGGAGAACTATGCTACGCATTCTTTCCACGTGTGGGACCCTGGAGCAAACAAACTAGACAGCCCATTTCCAGTAGAAGGAAACTTTGCTGTTTGGAGCATCTAGCAAGCCCCAGAGTGGGAAATCCTCCATGGCCTCTTGACACCATCCCTCCATTTGTCAGTCATCATAGAAATAAACTCCAGCATGAGCAAATATCTGACATCCACTCTTACTCAGGTGCTGGATATTCGATTCAAGTGCTGCACACAAAAGGTGCCTTTCCCTTGACACTGAATGTAACCAGAGCTTGGGTTAACAATTCCATCCTCAGCCTCCTGGTCTGCAAGCCCTCTTGATAGGGAATTCTGTAGCCACAATGCAGCATTCTGCCTTCCCCTTAGAAACAAGAAAGTCCTGGTGGTTCTGCCCAGAAACCCCACATGAAGATCAATCTGCTAGGCACTCTAGGGAACCTTTATTTATAGGCTGCCTTGGGCACTAGTGCTGTTTCTGACAGATCCTGAGCCAAGACCTAGTGTCAGCCACCCAGAGATCGGGGTCCATATCCACCATTTGAGACCGGCCATGGCCCATGTCCTTCATCTGTACCCATCCTTGGTATTCAGGCATCTGTCCCCAGACTTTGCTGGAATCCCTGCTAATGGAGGAACCTGAAGCACAAAAGAGAATTCCTCTTTCCCCATGGCATAAATCCTGGCTGTTGGGATGGGAGTCCAACCCTCAAAGTGGGAGCCAGCTGCATGGCCAAGGAAACCACGCCTACTCATTAGGGCCACCCTGGGCACAAGCAGGCATTGTGACACTCAGCCTGAGCATGATTTCAAACAAGCCCTCTCAGTTGCACCTCCAGGATCCCGCATGCAGGCCTGGTACGCCACTAGGCCCAAATCCTAACACGTGGTGGGATTTTCCAGGTGCCCAGACCCAGAGCCCATCTCTGGAATCCCTATTTTGGGGCACCCCTAAGATGGAAAACAGCACTCTTCCCTTCCCCGAGAAAGCCAGCAACTCTTGGGAGCCGCAGGAACCTTAAAGAGGAAAAATCTCCCATGGACGCATGAGACCCCACCTGTATTCCGAGGCCATTGTGGACACACATTCCGGATACAAAAGCCTCTGCTACTGCCTTCGAGTCACCCGATTAACAGTTCCTGACAATCTTTCCTATATAGGCCTATGCATTGGGCCCATGATCACCTTGCCACTAAACCTAACCCGAGTTTGTGTTTGTAGACTTCTCTCCCAAAACCATGGCTCACATGCCCTCCAGGATGGGGTCTCTGGAGACACACTACAGGACTGTGCCTGCCATCCCCAAGGAAACTGTGCCATCAAAGTTGCCCAAACCTTCCATATTAGGAGAAACCTGCAAGGCCCTAGAGCACAACCCAATATTGGAGGCCATTCTGCAAACAAATGCACAGTCAGAAACACCATGATCACCTACGTCTAGGAAGACACTGAAGTCAATGGTCCTGAGTCAGAAGATTGAAACTGACATTATCCTAAAACTTCATTGGAACCCTAGATGAAGTTTTCAGGCATCTGTCCTCAGAGGCCTGTTCTGGAATACCAACATATGATAAAACATATGGTCCCTGGGCCACACAACAGAACATCTCCTGTCCCCAGAAGGAAACCGTGCTCATCGACCGGTGTCAAACCCTCAGGGTAGATGAATCCTACATGGGCCCTTAGCCACCAGCACATTCATAGATCTCCCTGCTAACAAGCCAGAATTGTGACCCATCTTCACGAAACTCCATGTCAGCTCCAGGCATTGGTACTCACCCCAGAGCCAACAAAATGGACCTGCCATGTTCCTAAGCTGAAATGGTCAATGGAGTTGTGCTTTCCAGACATCCATGTGGGAGTGCTCTGCTACCCAAATGTTCCACATGGGGGACACTGGAGAAAAGAAACCAGACACCCCCTCTCCAGTAGAAGGAAACCTTGCTGTTTGGAGCATCTCACAAGCCCCAGTGTGTGAAATCCTCCATGGCCTCTTGACACCACCCCTCCATTTGTCGGTCATCATACACACAATCTCCGTCTTGAGAAACATTTGACATCTGCCCTTACTCAGATGATAGATATTCCAATCAGCCCCTGCACACTGGAACAGCCTTTCGCTTGGCACTGAATTGAACCGTAGCTTGGGTTTACAATTCCATCCTCACACTCACACTCTTAATAGAGAATTCTGGAGTCACAATGCAGCATTCTGCCTCCCCCATAGAAAGAAGTGCCTGATGAGGTCTGCACAGAAACTCCACCTGAGGATCAATCTGCTTGGCCCTCGAGGGAACCCCGATTTATAGGCTGCCCTGGCCTCTAGTACTGTGTATGACAGAGCATGAGCCCCAACCGTGTGTCTGACAACCAAAGAGCAGGGCCCATTATCAGCATGTGAGACCATGCATGGCCCAGGAGCGTGATCTCTACCCATCCTTGGTATTCAGGCAATTCTGCCCAGACCTTTGCTGGAACCCTACCAATGGGGGAACCTGAAGCACTGTAGAGAACTCCTACTTCCTCATGGCACGAAGCCTGGCTGTTGGGATTGGTGTCCAACCCTCAAAGTGGGAGGCAGCTGTATGGCCAATGAGACCACGCCCACTCATGAGGTCCGCCCTGGGGACAAGTAGGCATTGTGACCCTCAGTCTGAACATGCTTTCAAACAAACACTCTCAATTGCACCCCCAGGATCCCGCATTACAGGCCTGGTACTCCCCAAGGCCAAAATGCTAACCCTTGGTGGGATTGTCCAGGTGCCCAGACCCAAAGGCCGTCACTGGAATCCCTGTTTTGGGGCACCCCTAATATGGAAAACAGCACTCTTACCTTACCCAAAAAAGCCACCAAATTATGGATCGCCATCAAGATCCTTAGAGAGGCAAAGTCTCCCATGGACCCATGAGACCACACCTGCATTCTGAGACCATCCTGGACACACAATCCAGAAATAAAAGTCTGTGCTACAGCCGTACAGTCACCCTAATTAAAGTTCCCGACGAACTTCCCTCCAGGTCTATGCATTGGGCCTGCGATCACATCGCCACTAAACATACCAAAATTTGTGTTTACAGACCTCTCTACCAAAACTATGGCTCACATGCCAACCAGAATGGGATCTCTGGAGCCACACCACAGAACTCTGTCTGTTATCCCCAAGGACAGTGTGCATATCAGAGTTGCCCAAACCTTCTAGATTTGGAGAAACTGTAAGGCCCCTGAGCCCACCCCAATATTGCTGGCCACACAGGATGCAAATGCGCAGTCTGAAACACCCTGATCACCTACATCCAGGGAGATAGCCAAGTTAATGATCCTGAGTTATAAGTTTGAACCTGAAATGTCCCTAGGCCCTCAATGGAACCCCATTAGGTTTTCAGGCATCTGTCCTCAGGGGCCTGTTCTGGAATACCAATTTATGACACATCATGTGGTCCCTGACCCACACGACAGAACACCTCCTGTCCCCAGAAGGATACAGTGCTCTTTGACCTGTGCCAAGCCGTCAGGGTAGGAGAATCCTGCATGGCACTTTAGCAACCAGCACAATCTAAGATCTCCTTGGAAACAAACCAGCGTTGTGGCTTATCTGCAAGAGATTCCATGTCAACTCAAAGAATTGTTACTTTGCCCCAGAGCCACCAGTACGAACCTGCCATGCTCCTCAGCTGCAATGTTCAATGGAGGTGTGCTTTCCAGAAATCCATGCCGGAGAGCTCTGCTTCACCAACTTTCCACATGGGGGAACCTAGAGCAAACAAACCAGACTTCACCTGCCCAGTAGAAGGAAACCTTACTGTTTGGAGCAGCTCAAAGGACTCAGCGTGTAAACTCCTCCATGGCCTCTTGACGCCACACCCCTCATTTGTTGGTCATCATAGACACAAAATCTAATGTGAATAAACATCTGACATCCACCCTTATTCCGGTGCTGGATGTCTCGAATAAACCACTGCACATTGGAACTGCCTTCCGCCTGGCACTGAATAGAACCGTAGCTTGTGTTTACAATTCCACCCTCACTCAACTGGTCCCCAAGCCCTCTTGATAGGGAAACCTGGACCCACAATGCAGCATTCTGCCTTCTCCACCAAATGAAAAAGTGCCTGGTGAGTCTGGGGAGAAACCGCACATGAGGATACATCCGCTCGGTCCTCAAGGGAACGCCGAATTATAGGCTGCCCTGGCCCCCAGTGCTGTGTCTGACAGAGCCTGAGCCCCTACCGAGTTTCAGCTACCAGAGAGTGGGCCCTATATCTAGCATTTGGGATGGTCATGGCCCAAGTACGTCATCTCTACCCATCCTTGGTATTCAGGCACCTGTCCCCAGATCTTTGCTGGAATCCCTACCAATGGGGAACCTGAAGCACAACAGAGAACTCCACTTTACCCATGGCAATAAACCTGGCTGTTGGAATGGCTGTCCAATCCTTAAAGCGGGAGCCAGTTACAAGACCAATGAGACCACGCCCACTCCTGAGAGCCGCCCTGGGCACAAACAGTCATTGTGACCCTCAGCCTGAGCATGCTTTCAAACAATCCCTCTCAGCTTCACAACCATGATCCCGAATTGCAGGCCTGGAATGCCTCTACGCCCAAATCCTAAAATTTGGTGGGATTTTCCAGGTGCCCAGACTCAGGGCTCGTCTCTGGAATTCCTGTTTTGGAACACCCAGGAGATGTAAAACAGCACTATTCCCTTCCCCGAAAAAGCCACTAAACTATGGGGAACCACCAGGATCCAGAGAGAGGAAAAGTCTCCCATGGATCCATGAGAACACACCGGCATTCCGAGGCCATCCTGGACACAAAATCCAGAGAGAAAAGCCTGTGCTACCGCCTTCCAGTCACCCTAATTACAGTTCCAGCCGAGCTCCCCTCCAGATCTATGCATTGGGCCTGTGTTCACCTCGCCCCTAACCCTAATCTGAATTAATGATTGCAGACTTCTCTATGAAAACCATGGCACACATGCCCTCCAGGATGGGGTCTCTTGATCCACGCCACAGGACTGTCCTGCCATCCCCAAGGAAACTGTGCCCATCAAAGTTGCACAAACCTTCTAGATTAGGAGAAACCTGCAAGGCCCCTGAGCCTACCCCAATATTGGCGGCCACCCTGAATGCAAAAGCGCACCTACATCCAGGCAGACAGCCAAAGGAATGGTCCCGAATCAGAATAGTGAACCTAACATGCCCCTAGGACGTCATTGGAACCCTAGATTCAGTTTTCACACATCTGTCCTCTGAGTCCTGATCTGGAATGTGAACTTATGATACATCATGTGGTCCCTGGGCCACATAACAGAACATCTCCTGAACCCAGAAGGAAACCGTGCCCTTCCATCTGTGCCAAAGCCCAGAGTAGCCCAGGCTGCACAGCCCCTTCGCCACCAGCACATTATAAGACCTCCCTAGTAACAAACCAGCATTGTGGCCCATCTGCAAGAGATTCCAAGTCAACTCAAGGACTTGGTACTTCACTCCAGAGACACCAGAACGAACCTGCCATGTTCCTCAGCTGCAATGGTCAGTGGAGTTGAGCTTTCCAGGCATCCATGTGTTGAGCTCTGGTACCCAAAGTTTTCACATGGGGGAAACTGGAGCAAATCAGTCACACTCCACCTGGCCAGTAGAGCGAAATTTGCTATTTGGAGTAGCTCATAAGTCTTAACGTGAAAATACCTTCATGGCTTCTTGACGCCACCCCTCCATTTGTCAGTTATTATAGACACAAACTCCAGGGTGAGCAAATATCTGACATCTGCCCTTACTCAGGTGCTGGATATCTCGAATAAGCCGCTGCACATAGGGACTGCCTTCTGCTTGGCATTGAATTGAACCGTAGCTTGTGTTTACAATTCCATCCTCACCCGACTGGTCCCCAAGCCCTCTTGATAGGGAAATCTGGAGCCACAACACACCATTCTGCCTTCCCTAAAGAAAGAAGTCCCTGGTGAGTCAGGCCAGAAACCCCACATGAGGATCAATCTGCTCGGCCCTCGAGGCAACCCATTTATAGGTTGCCCTGGCCACTAGTGCTGTGTCTGACAGAGCCTGAGCCCCGACCTAGTGTCTGTCCCCAGACAGTGGGCCCCACATCTAGCATTTGGGATTGCCATGGCCCAAGTACGTCATCTCTACCCATCCTTGGTATTAAGGCTCCTGTCCCCAGACCTTTCCCTTGCCAATGTGGGAACCTGAAGCACAATTGAGAACTCCTCCTTCCTCATGGAAGGAATCTTGGCTGTTGGGATGGGTGTCCAACCCTCAAAGTGGGAGCCAGTTACAAGACCAGTGAGACCACGCCCACACTTGAGGGCCGCCCTGGGCACAAACAGGCATTTTGTCCCTCAGCCTGAATATGCTTTCAAACAATCCCTCTCAATTGCACCACCATAATCCTGTGCAGGCCTGGTAGGCCTCTAGGCACAAATCCTAAAACTTGGTGGTATATTCAAGGCGCCTAGACCCTGAACCTGTCTCTGGATTCCCTACTTTGGGCCACACTTAAGATGGAAAACAGCACTCTCTTCTGCGAAAAAAGCCACCAAACTATGGGGAGCCACCAGATCCATAGAGAGGAAAAGTCTCCCATGGACCCATGAGAACACACCTGCATTTGGAGGCCATCCTGGACACACAATCCAGAGAGAAAGGCCTCTGCTACCAAATTCCAGTCACCCTTATTACAGTCCCAGATGCTCTGCCCTCCAGGTTTATACATTGGCCCTCTATCATCTTACCACTAACCCTAATTCGAATTTGTGTTTGCAGACTACTCTCCCAAAACAATGGCACTCTTGCCCTCCAGAATAGGTTCTTTAGAGCCATACAACAGGACTGTGCTGCCATCCCCAAGGAGACTGTGCCCATCATAATTGCCCAAAACTTCCAGATTAGGAGAAACCTGTTAGGGCCCTGACCCACCCAAATACTGGTGGACACTCTGGACGCAAATGTGCAGTCTGAAACTTCTTGATCATGTACATCTAGGCAGACACCCAAGTCTATGTCTCTGAGTCAGAAGATTGAACGTGACTTTACCCTAGGACCTCATTTTACCCTAGATTATGTTTTCAGTCATCTGTCCTCAGAGGCCTGTTCTGGAATATTAACTTAGGATACATGTGAGCCACACAACAGAACATCTCATTTCCCCAGAAGGAAACTGTGCTCTTCAGCCTGTTCCAATCCCTCAGGGTAGGAGAATCCTGCATGGCACCTTAGCCACCAGCACATTCTAAGATCTCCCACATATCAAACCAGAACTGTGACCCATGTGCAAGAGATTCCAAGTCAACTCAAGGCCTTGGTGTTTTGCCCAAGATCCATCAGAACAAAGCTGCCATGTTCTTCAGCAGCAATGGTCAAAGGAGCTGTGATTTCCCGTCATACATTTGGGAGAGCTCTGCTCCCCAAACTTTCCACATGGGGGACCCTGGAGTAAACACACCAGACTCCACCTGTCCAGTAGAAGGAAACCGTGTTGTTTGGAGCATCTCACACACCTCAGCGTGGGAAATCCTCCATGGTCTCTTCACGCCACTTCTCCATTTGTCGGTCAGCATAGACACAAACTCCACTGTGAGCAAGTCTGACATTTGCCCTTACTCAGTTGCTGGATGTCTCGCATAAGCTGATGCACATTGGAATGGCTTCAGCTTGGCACTGAATTAAACTGTAGCTTGTGATTACAATTACATCCTCACCCGACTGGTCCCCTTGCCCTCTTGATAGGGAAATCTGGAGTCACAACACTACATTCTGCCTTCCGCGTAGAAAGAAGAAATGCCTGGTGAGTCAGGCCAGAAACCCCACATGAGGATCTTTCTGCTTGGCTCTCAAGGGTGCCACGCTTTATAGGATTCCATGACCACAAGTGCTGTGTCTGACAGAGCCTGAGCCCCAACCTATTGTCAGCCAGCCAGAGTTTGGGGCCCATATCCAGCATGTTAGTGCGGCTATAGCACAAATCCATCCCCTCTACCCATCCTTGATATTCAGGCATCTGTCCCCAGACCTTACCTGGAATCCCTGCCAATGGGGGAACCTGAAGCACAATAGAGAACTCCTCCTTCCCCATAGCAGGAAACCTGGCTGTGGGGATGGGTGTCCAAGCCTCAGAGTGGGAGCCAGCTGCATGGCCAATGAGACCACGCCCACTCATGAGGGTCGCCCTTGGCACAAGCAGGCATTGTGGCCCTGAGCCTGAGCATGCTTTCAAACAAGCCCTCTCAGTTGTGGCACCAGGATCCCGCATTGCAGCCCTGGTACACCCCTCATCCCGAATCCTAACCCTTGGTAGAATTTCTTGGTGCCCAGTCACAGAGGCCGTCTCTGAAATCCCTGTTTGGTGGTACCCCTAAGATGGAAAACAGCACTCCTCCTTTCCCCGAAAAAGTCACAAAACTATGGAGAGCCACCAGATCCTAAGTGAGGTAACGTCTCCCATGGACCCAAGAGACCACACCTGCATTCAGAGTCCATCTCTCATCTGGACACACAATCCAGAGAGAAAAGCCTGTGTTACCGCCTTTCAGTCACCCTAATTACAGTTCCTGATGAGCTCCAATCCAGGTCCACGCATTGCGCCTGTGATCACCTCGCCACTAACCCTAACCTGCACTTGTGTTTGCAGACTTCTCTCACAATATCATGGCACACATGCTCTCCAGGATAGGGTCTCTAAAAACACACCACAGGATTGTGCCTGCCATACCCAAGGTAACTGTGCCCATCACAGTTGCCCAAACCTTCCAGTTTAGGAGAAACCTGCAAGGCCCCTGAGCCCACCCCAATATTGTTGGCAGTGTTTGACAAAAATTCACAGTCTGAAAGACCCTTATCACCTACATCCAGGGAGATATCCAAGTCAATGGCCCTGAGTCAGAAGATTGAACCTGACATGCCCCTAGGACCTCATTGAAACCCTAGATTAGGTTTTCAGGCATCTGTCCCCAGGGTCCTTTTCTTGAATACCAACTTAGGAGTCAACATGTGGTCTCTGAGCCCCACAACAGAACATCTCCTGTTCCCAGAAGGAAACTGTGCCCTTCGACCTGTTCCAAACCCTCAGGGATGGAGAATGCTGCACAGCACCTTAGAAACCAGCACATACGCTGAGTTTGTGCATTGCCCCAAGCCACAAGGTTTCCTTCTTCGAGACAGTCGAGTCCTGTTTGATGGTTCCAAGATGTCCCATATGGAAGGACTGGAGGACAGAGTTTGAAGGATGGATGCCTGTACACCATACCTCGCATTCCAATTGGCTTTGAGCGACAAAACATGTTTGATCTCCTGACTCTAGGGTAGGCTACCCAAGGGGCTGAGTTGAAATGGACTCTGCTGAGGATGGGTTGTAATGTGGGTTTGTGTACATGGAGACCATGGAATGTGCTGGTGGCTCAGGGGGCTTGCAGAATTTGCCTTACCAAAGGGTTTGATACAGCTTGAATAAGAAAGCTCCCCATGTGGAGATGAGAGAGGTTCTGTTTAGTGAATCAGAAAAGCCCCAGATGCTGGTCTTCGAAACCAGTCCTCTGAGGACAGACACCTGGAAACCAAAGCTAGGATTTAGATTAAGGCCTAGGGGCCTGTCCATTTCAATCTTCTGTCTCTAGGGACACTATTGAGGATCTAAGTGGAGATAGTTGCTAAGTTGGGGTCAGAATGCCTCTCTTAGTCCAGGGCAGCCTGCACTGTTGCCATGGCCTCGGGGGCCTTGGAAGTTTGTCCTAATCTGTAGGGTTGTGGCCAATGGATTCGGCAGAGTTTTCTTGGAGAGGACAGGCACTATCATTCTGGAGGGTGTTTGGGTCCGGGCTGTGGGCATAGAAGTCTGAAAACACAAACTCAGCTAGGTGTAGCACTGAGGGTATGACAGGCCCGATCTGCAGGCAGGAGGGGAGCTCCTCAGGTTATGAAAGAATGGCGAGTGAGAGGTGGTCACTCAAGGTTTTGTCTCTGGATGTTGTGTCCCCAGTAGCCATGGAATGTAGGGGTGGCCTCAGGGGCTATGTGAGAGTCTCCCTCTCTGAGGATTTGGACCAGCTCCCAATATTTTGGAGTCATTTGTAGGAAGGGTGGAGTCCTGTTGTCAGGCTCAGGTGTTTCTCCAAGAGAGGGGCTCCAGATCACAGATCGGGCAACTGGAAAACTCGAACTCTGGTGAAGTTTGGGAGCACTGGGGCTTGGCAAGCCCCATATTTGGGCTCTTGGTCCAGGCCCCAAGAGGCCTTACTTCCACATGGGGATCACGCTGATGGTCACAATGTGAGTTTGTGCCCAAGGGAGAACTCAAGTTTTGGCTTGGCCTCAGGGGACATGAAGGTTTCTCCTACCCTGAAGGTGTAACTCCATGCAAATAGCAAGCTTTACAACCATGGGGAAGGTGGAGTTCTGATTTGTGCTTAAGATACCCACCTGTGCTGGGATTTGATATAATGTCTAGGTTCAAATGTCTGAAAACCCAGGTTGGGAAGAGATGATGGCCTAAGGCCATGGCGTGTCCAATGTGCTGGGTGTGAGGCCAGCTGTATCCTTGTCTGTCCGTATGTCTGGCCTCAGGCTGTGTCAGACAGAGCATTAGTGCCGAGGGCCGCTTATCCAATTTGGGTGTAGTCGACGTGGAGACACATTGATCTTCATTTGGGGTTTCTGGAGAGCCCCATAGAGCAAAGATTTTCTACTGGTGGCCAGGCAGAGGGCTGAGTTGTGGTTCCATATTTCCCAGTCTGGATGGCTTGTTTGCCAGGAGTGTGAGGAAGGAAGTCTGAAAACACAAGCTAGCATGAGGTCTTGGGCCGAGGGCACGCAGGCCCACTTTGCATAGGCTTAATTGAGATCTCCTGTATCTGTGGTCAGGGAGAGTATCAGAAGTTGCCTCAGGCTGGAGTTTGTGTCCATGATGGCCTCTTCCTAAAGGGGGTGGGGCCATTATGAGGCCAGAGTCGTATCCCTATGCTGGGAGTTGTGAGCTGCTGCAAACCTCAAGTTTTCCTTCTGCACACAGTCGAGTCCTATTGGATGGTTCCAGGATGCCCCACACAGAAATACTTCAGAGCAGGGGTCTAAGCATGGATGCCAGGAAACACCACCTCACCTTCCCATTGACTGGTTGGGATAAGGCAGGCTCAATCTGCGGGCTCTTGGGCGAGCTACCCAGAGGGCTGAGTTGAAATGGACTCTGCTGAGGATGGGCCATAATGTGGGTTGGTGGCCATGGAGACCTTGGAATGTGGTGGTGGTTCAGGGTCTTTGTAGGATTCTCCAACCTGAAGGGTTTGACACAGCTCCAACAAAGAAGCTTCCCGTGTGGACACGAGAAGTGTTCTGTTTGGTGCCTCAGCAAAGCCCCATATGCTTGTCTTCGAACCCAGGACTCTGAGGAATGACACCTGGAAACCAAAGCAAGAGTTCAGAGTAAGGACGAGGGGCCTGTCCATTTCAATCTTCTGTCTTCGTGGACATCTCTCTGCGTCTGTGTGGAGGTAGTTGCTCAGCTTGTGTCAGATTGCCCCTGTTTGTCCAGGGCGGCTCTTGTTTCAGCCACTGAGAGGCATTAACTGAGTAGGGGACTCATGCTGAGGGTCGCAATGCGTGTTTGTGCCCAAAGGGGCCCTCAATCATGGGTGGGGCATCATTGACCATGCAGGTTTTTCCTACATTGAATGTTGGACAACATGCCAACCACAAGGTTTCTTGCAATGGGGAAGGAGGAGTTCTGATTCCTGCATCACGTTCACCTCTAGGCAGTGATTGGAGATAAGATCTAGGTTCTGAAACCTGAAGACCGAGGTTAGAAGAGATGACGACCTAAGGCCATTCCATGTCTGATGTGCCCAGTTTGCGGCCACCTGTCTGGATGTCAGTCACGAGGTCTGGGCTCAGGCTGTGTCAGACAGGGCATTAGTACCCAGATAAGCTGTATAATTCAGGTACCGTGAAGTGGCATGCAGAAGATAATCATTTGCGGTTTCTCATTAGCCCCTTTGGGTAAAGTTTTTCTTCTGGAGGGCAGGCAGAGTGCTGGATTTTGGCTCCGGAATTGCCAAACTGGAGGGCTTTTGGGCCAGGACTGTGAGAACGGAAGTCTGAGAAAACAAGCTAGGTTTAGGTTTTGGGGCAAGAGCATGGCAGGCTCTGCAGAGATGAATCGAGATTTCGTGCATTTGAAGTCAGGGCGAGGATCAGACGTTGGCTCATGTTGGAGATTCTATCCATGATGGCCCCTGCATGAAGGGGGGGGTCATAACGAGACCATGGGAGTTTTCCCGTGATGGGAGTAGTAAGATATTCCAAACCACAGGGATTTTCTGCAGGTCAATTGAAACCTGTTGGATGGCTCCAGGACGTCCCATATGGAATGACTGCAGAACAGGGTTCTAAGGATGGATGCCTGGGCAGCCCGCCTCACATTCCATTTGTCTCCTAGCAACAGGACACGTTTGATCTGCTGGCTCTGGTGTAGCAACCAAAGGGGCTGAGTTGAAATGGACTCTCCTGAGGTTGTGTCATAATGTGGGTTTATGTCCATTGAGACCTTGGAAAGGGGCAGTTGTACCGGGGCCCTGAAGGATTCTCTAACTGGCGGTATTGACACAGCTCCACAGAGCACGTTTCTCATGTGGAGATGAGATTTGTTCTCATTGGTGCTTCAGTTAACCCCCATATAGAAATCAGAACTCTGAGGAGAGATGCCTGGAAATGAAAGCAATGGATCTGTTTCCAGTTAAATCTTCTTCTCTGGGGACATTTGTCTACGGGTCGGAGTGGAAGTAGTTCCTCAGCTTGTGTCAGATCACCACTGTTCCTCCCGGTTGGGCTACACTATCGGGATGGCCTCAGTGACTTTGGAGGTCTCTCATAATTTGCAAGTTTTGGGCCA
Source organism: Mustela lutreola (assembly GCF_030435805.1). Taxonomy (NCBI): domain Eukaryota; kingdom Metazoa; phylum Chordata; class Mammalia; order Carnivora; family Mustelidae; genus Mustela; species Mustela lutreola. The sequence continues at coordinate 172,457,123 of NC_081294.1, forward strand.
ATGAAATGGGCAGAATTCCTTTGGGGAGGGAAGGCACAGTCCAGAAGTGTGGCTCCAGGGTACCCAGCCTGGAGGGTGTGTGGGTCACAGCTGTGGGGACAGAAGTCTGAAAACAGAAACTCGGCTTAGGTTTGGGGATGTAGCTATGGCTGGCCCGATCTACAGACCTTGGGAACTCTTCATGATATGAACAAAGGGCGAGTGTGAGGCGTTTGCTCAGGATTTTGTCTCTGGATTTTGTGTCACCAATGGCTGTGGAATGTCAGGGTGGCTTCATGAGCCATGGACGAGTCTCCCTCTCTGGGATATTGGCCCGATCCCAAGATTTTGGAAGTCATTCTGTATGATGGGAGGAGTCCGTTCTGGTTTTTTTTTTTTTTTTTTTTTCCTCAGGTGTGTCACTAAAAGACGGATTCCAGAGCAGAGTCCTGGGAAGGGGCGACTGGACAACACGAAATCTGTTTAAGATTGGGGGCCTAGGGGCATGGCAATCCCCATATGCGGGCTCTTGGTCCAGCCACTGAGAGGACTTCCTTGAGGACAGAGCTCACACTGACGGTCACAATGCATGTTTGTGCTGAACATAGCCCTCAAGCATGGGTGGGGACTCATGGACCACGCTGGTGTCTCCTACACTGAACGTTGGACAACATGCCATCCACAAGGATTTGGCCATGGGGAAGGAGGAGTTCTGATTTTTGCATCATGTTCACCCCTGGGCAGTGATTGGAGATAAGGTCTAGCTTCTGAAGCCTGAAAACCGAGTTTGGGATAATATGATGACCTAAGGCCATGGCGGGTCGGATGCGCTCAGTGTGCGGTCAGCTGTCTGGGTGTTGGTCAGTACGTCCGGGCTCAGGCTGTGTCAGACAGTGCATTAGTTCCCAGGTTAGACTATACAATTTAGGTACAGTCGAGTGCCGTGTAGGTTTATCTTCATTTGGGGTGTCTGGAAAGCTCCATAGGGCAACATTTTTCTTCTGGAGGGAAGGCAGAGTGCTGCATTGTGGGTCTGTAATTGCCAAACGTGAGGGCTTGGGGGCCGGGATGTGAGGACAGAAGTCTAAGAACACAAGCTAGACTTAGGTTTCAGGGCGGGCGAGGGCAAGACAGGCACAATCTGTGATCTTGTGCATCTGAAGTCAGGGAGAAGATCAGACGATGGCTCAGTTTGGAGATTCTGTCCAAGATGGCCCCTACATGAAGTGGGGGCAGGGCCATAGAGGTTTTCCCATGTTGGGAGTTGTGAGATGCTCCAAACAGCAAAGATTCCTTCTGCGGGACAATTGATACCTGTTGGATGGCTCCAGGACATCCCATAGGGACGACTCAAGAGCAGGGTTCTAAAAATGGATGCCTGGGTTTCCCACCTCGCATTCCAATCGTCTCATTGTGATAAGACAAGTTGAATCTTCTGTCTCTGGTGGATCAACTGAGGGCGCTGAGTTGATATGGACTCTTCTGCACATGGGTCATAATGTGGCTTTGTGTCCATGGGGACCTTGGAATGGGGCGGTGACACCAGGGTCATGAAGTTTTCTACTAATCAGAGGTTTTGACACAGTTCCCACGTGCAAGTTTCCCATATGGAGACGAGATTTGTTCTGGTGGGTGCTTCAGGAAAGCCTCATATGCTGCTATTGGAAACCAGGCCTCTGAGGAGAGATGGCTGGAAACCAAAGCAATGGATCTGCTGAAGTCCTAAGGGCCTTTCCAGTTCAATTTTCTTCTTTGTGGACATCTGTCTCCAAGTCTGAGTGCAGGTAGTATCTCAGCTGGTGGCAGATAGCCCCTGTTTGTCCCGGGTAGCCTACACACTTAGGATAGCCTTGGGGACTCTGGAGCTTTCTCCTAATTTGTTCTGACTGGTGCCACCCCGACATTCCACGACCATCGTTGACAGAAATTCCAGACAAAAGCCTGAGCAAGCACCTCACTCTCGCCCTTTGTTCATATCCCAAAGAGTTCTAATGATCTGTAGATGGGCCTGCCATACCTACATCCTCAAACCTAAGCTGAGTTTCTGTTTTTAGACTTTTGTCCCCACGGCCCTGGCCCACACACCCTCCAGGCTAGGGCCCCTGGATCCACAACTCAGGATTGTGCCTGCCCTCTCAAAGGGAATTCTTCATATTCCACTGGCCACAACCATATAAATCAGGAGAAATCTCCAATGTCCCTGGGACCATCCCAATATTGTAGGCCGCCCGGAACAAACAGGGGTGATCTGACATTAGCTGAGCACCTAGCTCCACACAGACTCAGAGACAGATGTCCCCAGAGAAGAACATTGAACTGGACAGGCCCCTAGGCCCTAATCAGATTTGCTTTGGTTTCCAGGCATCTCTCCTCAGAGGCCTGGTTTCCAATACCAGCCTATGGGGTTTCCAGAGGCACCCATCAGAGCAAGTCTTGTCTGCACATTGGAAACTTGCTCGTGGAGCTATGTCAGAACCTCAGAGGCCTGGTTTCCAATACCACCATATGGGGGTTTCCTGAGGTATCAATCAGAACAAATATCTTCTCCACATGGGAAACGTGCTCTTTCAAGCTGTGTCAAAATCCCCGGTTAGGAGAATCCTTCAGGGCCCCGGTGCCACCACCTCATTCCAAGGTCTCCATGGACACAATCCCACATTAGGACCCATCTGCAGGAGAGTCTATTTCAACTCAGTGCCCTTGGGTGCTCCCCTAGAGCCAGTAGATCGAACCTATCTTGTCACTAGGAGACAATTGGAATGCGAGGCGGGCTGGCTAGGCATCCATCTGTAGAAAACTACTCTGAAGTAATTCCATATGGGATGTCCTAGAGCCATCCAACAGGTCACAGCTGTCCTGCAGAAGGAATCCTTGCGCTTTGGAGCACCTAACAACTCCCATCATGGGAAAAGCTCTGTGGCCTCGTGGTGCACCGTCCCCTTCATGAAAGAGCCATCTTGGATAGAAACTCCAACCTGAGCCAACGTCTAATCCTCGCCCTGACTTCAGATGCACGAAATCTTAATTCAACTCTGCAGAGTGTGCCTGACCAATTCTCCCGAGCATTCTGCCCAAACCGGGATTGGTCTGGGCAGAACACTCATGAGAATTGGCCGGCATTGGGCGGCCCTGCGGACCGCCCTGCTCTCCGTGGCCCAGGGCCCTTTCTTGCCCCTTGCATGGGGCGGCCGCCAGGAAAAACCGTGGAAATGACGTGGCCCACCCGAGGGCCCTGGTGCAGGGGAGCGTTCCCAGAGAAAATTTGAAGGACAGGTGGCGGCCTGGCGTTCGCCTCCGTCTTTTCGGGCTGATGGGGCGCCCAAGGATGGGGCTGACCTCATTGTGGGCAGGCAGGTTATCTCGCTCCGAGGGTTGTCCAAAGTGCTGAAAGGCGCCGTTGGCGCCGGTGTGGTAGGGAGATGCGTGGCTGCAGGACACAGGGTTCCCGATATGGAGGCCACGAGGGACAGGACCCTGGAAGCAAAAGGCTGGGGATGCAGGGGATGGTTCGAGCACGGGCTTGGTGGTGGGCCCGGCCCCTGGGAAAGCGCCAGGAAGGGGACCCCTGCAGGCCTGAAGCAGGAGTAGTCAGCCTCAACACAGTCTGCCTCGCAGAGGGCTTCCTGACAGTGTTCGGGCGCGAGTTCTCGCGATGCTGGGCCAGGCTTGGGGGGGGGGGGGGGCGCTTCAGAAGTGCGGCGCCCGAAGCGAATTCGCCGGGCATTTTCCGGCCTATTCTCAGGAGCATTCTGCCCAAACCGGGATCAGTTGGGCAGAATGCTCCTGAGAATTGGCCAGCGTTGGGCAGCCTTGGGGTTCACCATGCTCTCCGTGGCCCTGGGCCCTTACTTGCTTGGGAATTGTCACGGACACCTGGAAAATGTGACAAATGACGCGACCCACCTGGGGGCACCAGTGCAGAGGAGCATTCCTGGAGCAGAGTTAAGATACGGGTTCCCCTTTCTCCACATCCTCTCCAACATATGTTGATTCCTATCTTGCTGATTTGGGCTGTTCTAACTGGTGTCAGGTGCTATCTCAATGTGTTTTAATTTGAGTCTCCATGAGGGCTAGTGATGATGAACATGTTTTCATGTGACTGATAGCCATTTGTATGTCTTCATTGGAGAAATGTCTGTTCCTATATTCTGCCCATGTTTTTATATGATTGTCTGCTTTGTGTGTGTTGAGTTTGAGGAGTTCTTTATAGATCCTGGATATCAACATGTTGTCTGTACTATCATTTGCAAATATCTTCTCCCATTCCCTGGGTTACCTCTGTGTTTTGTTGACTGTTTCCTTTGCTGTGCAGAAGCTTTTGAATTGATGAAGTCCCAAAAATTCACCTTTGCTTTTCTTCGCTTTGTTTTTGGAGACATATCTTGAACGAAGTTGTTGTGGCCAGTGTTGAAGAGGTTACTGCCTATGTTCCCCTCTATGATTCTCATGGATTCCTACCTCAAGTTTAGGTCTTTTATCCATTTCGAGTTCTCTGTGTTTGGTGTAAGAGAATGGTCAAGTTTCATTCATCTACACATAGCTGTCCCAATTTTCCCAGCACCATTTATTGAAGAGAGTGCCTTTATTCCACTGTATATTTTTCCTACTTTGTTGATGATTATTTGACTGTAGAGTTTATTGCCCATATCTGAGCTGTCTACTCAGTTCCACTGGTCTATGGTTCTGTTTTTATGTGAGTCCCATGCTGTATTGGTGATCAGAGCTTTGTATAACACTGGAAATCAGACAACGTGATGCTCCCAGTTTTGTTTTTCTTTTCGTCATTTCCTTAGCAATACAGTGTCTCTCTGATTCTACACAAATTTTAGGCTTGTGTTGGCTCCAGCACTTTAAAACATACCGGTGGAATTTTTTTTTGGAATGGCATTAAAAGGATCAATTGCTCTAGGCAGTCCCTTAACATTAAATGTCTAGACATATTAGCAATGTTTATGCTTCTGATACATAAGCATGAAATGGGCTTCTGTCATCTTTGTTTTCTTCAATTTCTTTCATGAGTGTTGTATAGTTCCTCACTTACAGATCCTTTACCTCTTTGGTTTTGTTTATTCCCAGGTATGTTATTGTTTGGGTGTTGTAGTTAACGGATTCAGTTCTCTAATTTCCCTTTCTGTATTTTCATTGGTAATGTAAGAAAGCCAATGAGTCCTGTACAATGATTTTGTATCCTGCCACATCATTGGATTGCTGAATGCGTTCTATTAGTTTGGGGGTGGAGACTTTTGGGTATTCCATATAAAGTATATCAAATGTGAAGAGAGAGATTGACTTCATTGCCAATTTGGATACATTTTATTTCTTTTTATTGTCTGTTTGCTGATGTGAGGACTTGAAATAATATGTTGAATAAGAGTGGTGAGAGTGGGCATCCTTCTCATGTTCCTGATCTCAAAGGGAAGGCTGTCAGCTTTTACCCATTGAGGAGGATATTTACCGTGAATTTTTCATATAAACATTTTAAGAGGTTGACAAATATTTCCTCTATTCCTATACTTCGAAGCGTTTTAATCAGGAACGGATGCTGCCAAATGCTTTTTCGTCATCAATTGAGAGGACCATGTGGTTCCCTCACCTCTCTTATTAATTTGTTCTATGACATTGATTTGCAAATGTTGAACCACCCTTGCAACCTAGGCATAGATCTCACCCGATCATGGCAGATAATCTTTTTAATGTACTGTTGGATTCTATTAGCTAGGATCTTGCTGAGAATAGTAGCATCCATATTCATCAATTATATTGGTTTGAAATTCTCCTTCTTGATGAGGACTTTGCCTGGTGTGGGGATCAGGGTAATGCTGGCTTCAAAAAACTGTCTGGAAGTATTCCTTCTGTTTCAAATTTTGGAAAGTGCTTCAGAAGAAGAGGTGTTAGTTCTTTTTTTAAAGTTTGGTGCAATTCTCTAGGGCATCCTTCAGGACCTGGGGTCTTGTCTTTTGGTAGGCTTTTGATCACTGTTTAAACCTGTTACTGGATAACAGTCTATGCGGGTTGTATATTTCTTCCTTATTCAAGTTTGGGATTTAACAGTTTTCTAGGAATGCATCCATTTCACCTAGGTTGCTTAGCTTATTTGCATATATTTTTTCCCAATTTCTTTTCAGTTTAACCATATTCATTGTTTTAGCACCACACCCAGTGCTGCATGCAATCCGTCCCCTCTCTATTACCCACCAAGTATTTCCCCAAACTCTCACCCCTGCTCTTTCAATGCCCTCTTAGATTTCTTTTTTCAGAGTCCATAGTCTCTCATGGTTCCCCTCCCCTTCCAATTTCCCTCCACTCCCTTCTCCTCTCCATCTCCCCTTGTCCTCCATGCTATTTGTTATACTCCACACAGAAGTGAAATTCTATGATAATTGACTCTCTCTGATGGATTTATTTCACTCAGCAGAATCTCTTCCAGTCCCGTCCAGGTTGCTGCAAAAGTTGGGTATTCATCCTTTCTGAATGGAAGCATAATACTTCATAGTGTATATGGACCACATCTTCCTTATCCATTCTTCTAAGGGCATCTTGGTTCTTCCCACAGTTTGGCAAGTTGGCCATTGCTGCTATAAATTTGGGTTACAGATGGCCCTTCTTTTCACGCCATCTGTATCTTTGGGTTAAATACCTAGGAGTGTAATTGCAGAATTATAGGGATGTTCCATTTTTAATTTCTTGAGGATTCTCCACACCGTTCTCTAAAGAGGCTGCACCCCTTGCATTCCCACCCACAGTATAAGAGGATTCCCCTTTCTCCACATGCTCTCTAACACATATTGTTTCTCGTCTTGCTAATTTAGGCCATTCTAACTGGTGTAAAGTGACATCTTAATATGATCTTAACTTGAATCTCTCTGATGCCTAGTGAGGATGAACATTTTTTTTCAAGTGTCTGACAGCCATTTGTATGTCTTCATTGGAGAAGTGTCTGTTCCTAACTTCTGCCTATTTTTTGATATATTTATCTGTTTCGTGTGTGTTGATTTTGAGGAGTTCTTCATAGATCCTGTATATCAACCCTTTGTCTGTACTGTCATTTGTAAATATCTGATTTTGACGAAGTCCCCGATGTTTATTTTGGCTTTTGTTTCATTTGCCTTTGAAGACATATCTTGAAAGAATTCGCTGTGGTTGATATCAAAAGATTACTGCCTATGTTCTCCTCTAGGATTCTGATGGATTCCTGTCTCACCTTGAGACAGGAATCTTTTTATCCATTATGATTTCCTCTTTGTGTATAGTGTAAGAGGATGGTCGAGTTTCATTCTTCTACATAGAGCTGCCCAATTTTCCCTGCACCATTCATTGAAGAGACTGCCATTTTCCCACTGTATATTTTTTCCTGCTTTCTTGAAGATTATTTGTCCATAGAGTTGATAGTCCATATCTGAGCTCTCTATTGGGTTCCACTGGTCTAGGGGTCTGTTTTTATGCCAGTCCCATGCTGTCTTGGTGATCACAGCTTCATAGTAACCCTTGAAATCAGGCAACGTGGTGCTCCCGTTTTGTTTCTCTTTTCAGCAATTCTTAGCAATATGGGGTCGCTTCTATTCCACACAAATTTTAGGCGTGTGCTTGTTCCATCTCTTTGAAAGATATCGGTGGAATTTTTATTGCAATGACATTAAATGGATCAATTGCTCTAAGCAGTATACACATTTTAAGAATGTTTATTCTTCTGATCCATGAGAAATCAATGGTTTTCCGTCTCATTGGTTTTCCTGCATTTCTTTCATGAGTGTTCTCTAGTTCCTCGAGTATAAATCCTTTACCTCTTTGGTTTGGTTTATTCCCAGGTATCTTATGGTTCGGGTGCTGTAGTAAATGGCATTGATTCTCTAATTTCCCTTTCTGTATTTTCATTGATAATGTAGAAGAAAGCCACTGATTTCTGTATCATGATTTTGTATCCTGCCACATTCTTGAATTGCTATTTGAGGTCTGATAGATTGGGGGCGGAGTCTTTTGGGATTTCCATAACGATTATGTCATGCTTGAGGAGAGAAAGTTTGATTTCTTCGTTTCCAACTTGGATACCTTTTATTTCTCTTTGTTGTCTGATTGCTGTTGCCGAACTTCACAGCCTATGTTGAACAAGGGTTGTGAGAGTGGGTGTCCTTGTCATGTTCCTGATTTCAAAGCAAAGGCTGGGATCTTTTACCATTTGAGGATTTTATTCACTGTGGGTTTTTCATAGAAACATTTTATGAAGTTGACAAATATTTCCTCTATCCCTATACTTTGCAGCATTTTAGTCAGGAGCAGAGTCTGGATTTTGTAAAATGCTTTTTATTCACCAATTGAGAGGACCATGTGGTTCTTCTCTCTTCACTTCTTAATAGGTTCTATGACATTGATTGATTTGTGAATGTCGAACAACCTTGAAACCCAGGGATAGATCCTACTCGGTCTTGGTGGAATGACTGTTTAATGTACAGTAGGTTCCTAGGAGCTAGAATCTTATTGAGTTCTTAGCATCCATATTCATCAGTGATATTGCATTGAAATTCTTCTTTTTGTTGATGTCTTTGCCTGGTTTGTGGATCAGGGTAATTCTGGCTTCATAAAAAGTGTCTGGAAGTTTTCCTTCTGCTACAAATTTCGGAAAGAGCTTCAGGAGAAGAGGTGTTATTTCTTTTCTTAAAGATTGGTATAATTCGCTAATGCATCCTTCATGTCGCGGGATCTTGTCTTTTGGGAGGTTTTAGATCACTGCACTTATCTCATTACTGGATAATTGTCCATTCAGGTTGTACATTTCTTCCTGGTTCAATTTTGGGATTTTACAGTTTTGTAGGAATGCATCAATTTCACCTAAGTTGCTTTCCTAATTGGCATATATTGTTTTTTCCCCCAATTTCTTTTCAGCATAACTGTATTCATTGTTTTACCACCACACCCAGTCCTCCATGCAATCCGTGCTCTCTCTCTATTACCCACCAGGTGTTTCCGCAACCTCCCACCCCCGCTCTTTCAAAGCCCTCAGGTTATTTTTCAGAGTCCATTGTCTCTCATGGTTTTTCTCCCCTTCCGATGTCCCTCCACTCCCTTCTTCTCTCCATCTCCCCTTGTCCTCCATGCAGTTTGTTCAACACCACACGTAAATGAAACCATATCATAATAGCCACTCACTGCTTGATTTATTTCACTCAGCAGAATCTCTTCCAGTCCTGTCCATGTTACTACCAAAGTTGGGTACTCATCCTTTCTGAATGGAGGCATAATACTCTATAGTGTATATGGACCTTCCTTATCCATTCTTCCGTTGAAGGGCATCTTGGTTCTTTCCACAGTTTGGCAACCGTGGCCATTGATGCTCTAAATATTGGATTACAGATGGCCCTTCTTTCATGCCATCTCTATATTTGGGGTAAATACCTAGAAGTGCAATTGCAGGGTTATAGGGAAGTTCTATTTTTAATTTCTTTAGGAATCTCCCCACTGTTCTCCAAAGAGGCTGCACCAACTTGCATTCCCTCCAACAGTGTAAGAGATTTCCCCTTTCTCCACATCCTCTCCAACACATGTTGTTTCCCGTCTTGCTAATTTAGGCCATCCTAACTGGTGCAAGGTGACATCTTAATGTGGTTTTCATTTGAATCTCCCTGATGCCTATTGATGATGAACTTTTTTTCAGGTGTTTGATAGCCATTTGTATGTCTTCATTGGAGAAGTGTCTGTTCATATCTTCTGCCCATGTTTTGATATGATGATCTGTATTTTGTGTATTGAGTATCGGAGTTATTCCTAGATCCTGGATATCAAACTTTTGTCTGTCCTGTCATTTGCAAATATCTTATTGCATTCTGTGGGTTGCCTCTTTGCTTTCTTGAATGTTTCCTATGCAGCGCAGAAGCTTCTGAATTTGATGAAGTCCCTGAAGTTTACTTTCACTTTTGTTTTCTTTGCCTATGGAGACAAAGAAGTCGCTGTGGCTGATATCGAAGAGATTGCTGCCTATTTTCTCCGCTAGGTTTCTGATGGATTCCTGTCTCACATTGAGGTCTTTTACCCATTATGAGTTTATCTTTGTGTATGGTGTAAGAGGATGGTCGAGTTTCATTCTTCTTTATAGAGCTGCCCAGTTTTCCCTGCACCAGTTATTGAAGAGACTGTCTTTTTTCCACTGTATATTTTTTTCCTTCTTTCTTGAAGATTATTTGTCCATAGAGTTGATAGTCCATATCTGAGCTCTCTACTGTGTTCCACTGTTCTATGGGTTTGTTTTTATGCCAGTCCCCTGCTTTCTTGGTGATCACATCTTCATAGTATCACTTGAAATCAGGCAACATGGTGCTCCCAATTTTGTTTCTCTTTTCAGCAATTCTTAGCAATACGGTGTTGCTTCTGATTCCACACAAATTTTAGGCATGTGTTTGTTCCAGCTCTTTGAAAGATACCGGTTGAATTTTGATTGGAATGGCCTTAAATGGATCGATTGCTCTAGGCAGTATAGACATTTTAACAAAGTTTATTCTTTTCATCCATGAGAATGCAATGGTTTTCCATGTTTTTCGTTTTCTTGCATTTTTTCATTAGTGTTCTCTAGTTTGTCGAGTACAAATCCTTTAACTCTTTGTTTGGTTTATTCCCAGGTATCTTAGGTTTTGGGTGCTGTAGTAAATGGAATTGATTCTCTAATTTCCTTTTCTGGATTTTCATTGATAATGTAGAAGAAAGCCACTGATTTCTCTACCATGATCTTGTATCCTGCCACATTATTGATTTGCTGTATGAGTTCTGGTAGTTTGGGGGCAGAGTCTTTTGCGTTTTCCATATCAATTATGTCATCTGTGAGGAGAGAGAGTTTGACTTATTCGTTGCTAATTTGGATAACTTTTATTTCTCTTTGTGACTGATTGCTGTTGCCGGACTTCACAGCCTATGTTGAACTAGAGTGGTTTAGTGGGCATCCTTGTCATGTTCCTGATTTCAAAGCAAAGGCTGTCAGCTTTTACCTTTTGAAATGGTATACACTGTGGGTTTTTCATAGAAACATTTTATGAAGTTGACGAATATTCCCTCTATCCCTATACTTTGCAGCGTTTTAGTCAGGAGCGGATGCTGGATTTTGTCCAAATCTTTTTCTTCACCAATTGAGAGGACCATGTCGTTCTTCTCTCTTCACTTCTTAATTGGTTCTATGACATTGATTGATTTGTGAATGTCGAACCAACCTTGCAACCCAGGGATAGATCCTACTCAGTCATGGTGGATAGACTTTTTAATGTACTGTAGGTTCCTAAGAGCTAGAATCTTGTTGAGAATCTTAGCATCCATATTCGTCAGTGATATTGGTTTGAAATTCTCCTGTTTGGTGAGGACTTTGCCTGGTTTGTGGATCAGGGTAATGCTGGCTTCATAGAAAGTGTCTGGAAGTTTTCCTTCTGCTTCATATTTTGGAAAGAGCTTCAGGAGAAGAGGTGTTAGTTCTTACATAAAGTTTGGTAGAATTCGCTAAGGCATCCTTCAGGTCATAGGGTCTTGATTTGGGAGGTTTTTGATCACTGCTTTAATCTCGTTACTGGATAATGGTCCATTTAGGTTGTACATTCCTTCCTGGTTTAATTTTGGTATTTACAGTTTTCTAGGAATGCATCCATTTCACCTAGGTTGCTTAGCTATTGGCTTATACTTGTGTTCTTTTTCCAAATTCGTTTCAGTATAACCGTATTCATTGTTTTAGCACCACACCCAGTGCTCCATCAATCCGTGCCCTCTCTATTACACAACACGTGATTCCCCAACATCCCAACCCCTCTCTTTCAATGTCTCAGATAATTTTTTTACTGTTGCATATATTTTTAAATTAAATTTATTTATTTTCTGAATAACAGCATTCATTATTTTTTTTCACCACACCCTGTGCTCCATGCAATCTGTGCCCTCTATAATACCCACCACCTGGTACGCAATATCCACACTGTTCTCTAAACAGGCTGCACCCACTTGCTTTCCCACCCACAGTGTAAGAGGATTCCCCTTTCTCCACATCCTCTCCCAAACATGTTGTTTCCCGTCTTACTAATTTACGCCATTCTAACTGTAAGGTTAGAATGCAAGAATGCTTTCTTGCTTTCTAACTGTAAGGTGTAAGGTGACAATTAATATGGTTTTCATTTGAATCTCCCTGATGCCTAGTGATGATGCAAATTTCTTCAGCTGTCTGATAGCCATTTGTATTTCTTCATGAAGAAGTGTCTGTTCATATCTTCTACCCATTTTTTGATATGATTATCTGTTTTGTGTGTGTTGAGTTTGAGGTGTTCTTCATAAATCCTGGATATGAACTTTTGTCTGTCCTGTCATTTGAAAATATCTTATTGCATTCTGTGTGTTGCCTCTTTGCTTTCTTGACTGTTTCCTATGCACTGCAGAAGCTTTTGATTTTGATGAAGTTCCAAAAGTTTATTTTGGCTTCTGTTTCCTTTGGTTTGGAGGCATATCTTGAAAGAAGTCACTGTGGCTGAATTTGAGGAGAATACTGCCTATGTTCTCCTTAGGAATCTGATGGATTCCTATCTCACATTGAGGTCTTTTACCCATTATGAGTTTATCGTTGTGTGTGGTGTAAGTGGATGGTCGAGTTTCATTCTTCTACATAGAGCTGCCTAGTTATCCTGCACCATTTATTGAAGACTCTCTTTTTTCCACTGTATATTTTTCCTTGATTTCTTGAAGATTATTTGGCCATAGATTTGATGGTCCATATCTGAGCTGTCTACTGTGTTCCACTGGTCTATGGGTCAGTTTTTATGCCAGTCCCATGCTGTCTTGGTGATCATTGCTTCATAGTATCCCTTGAAATAAGGCAACGTGTTGCACCTAGTATTGTTTCTCTTTTTAGCAATTCTTAGCAATACGGGGTCACTTCTGATTCCACACAAATTTGAGTCGTGTGTTTGTTCCAGCTCTTTGAAACATTCCAGTGCAATTTTGATTGCAATGGCATTACATGGACCAATTGCTCTAAGCAGTATAGACATTTTAACAATGTTTATTCTTCTGATCCATGAGAATGAATGGCTTTCCGTCTTTTTGGATTTCTTGCATTTCTTTCATGAGTGTTCTCTAGTATCTTGAGTACAAATCCTTTACCTCTTTGGTTTGGTTTATTCCCAGTTTTCTTATGGTTTGGGTGCTGTATCAATGGAATTGATTCTCTAAATTCCCTTTCTGTATTTTCATTGATAATGTAGGAGATAGCCAATGATTTCGGTTCTATGATTTTATATCCTGCCACATTATTGAATTGCGATATGAGTTCTGAGAATTTGGGGGCAGAGTCTTTTCGGTTTCCCATATCAAGTATTTCCTGTGAGGAGAAAGAGTTTGACTTCTTGGTTGCCAACTTGGATACCTTTTATCCTCTTTGTTATTTTATTGCTGTTGCTAGGACTTCACATCCTCTGTTGATAAAGAGTGGTGAGAGTGGGCATCCTTGTCATGCTCCTGATTTCAAAGCTTAGGCTGTCAGCTTTTACCCTTTGGGGATGATATTCACTGTGGGTTTTTCATAGAAACATTTTATGAAGTTGACGAATATTCCTTCTATCCCTATACTTTTTTTGTGTGTGTGTGTAAGTTGCTTTTTTTTATTTCATTGCTATATTTCATCTACATACACACATGCAAATCTGGTTTAAAAATTGAGGCAAATATGAAAGACTGTATGTTCATCAAATGTTTTCAATAATAAAAAATTTTATATAAAAATAAGTAGAAATAATTTTTTTTAATTTTTTTATTTTTGATAAACATATATTTTTATCCCCAGGGGTACAGGCCTGTGAATCACCAGGTTTACACACTTCACAGCACTCACCAAATCACATACCCTCTCCAATGTCCATAATCCCACCCCCTTCTCCCAAACCCCCTCCCCCCGGCAACCCTCAGTTTGTTTTGTGAGATTGAGTCACTTATGGTTTGTCTCCCTCCCAATCCCATCTTGTTTCATTTATTCTTCTTCTACCCACTTAAGCCTCCATGTTGTATCACCACTTCCTCATATCAGGGAGATCATATGATAGTTGTCTTTCTCTGCTTGACTTATTTCGCTAAGCATGATATGCTCTAGTTCCATCCACGTTGTTGCAAATGGCAAGATTTCATTTCTTTTGATGGCTGCATAGTATTCCATTGTGTATATATACTATATCTTCTTGATCCATTCATCTGTTGATGGACATCTAGGTTCTTTCCATAGTTTGGCTATTGTGGACATTGCTGCTATAAACATTCGGGTGCATGTGCCCCTTTGGATCACTACATTTGTATCTTTAGGGTAAATACCCAATAGTGCAATTGCTGGGTCATAGGGCAGTTCTATTTTCAACATTTTGAGGAACCTCCATGCTGTTTTCCAGAGTGGCTGCACCAGCTTGCATTCCCACCAACAGTGTAGGAGGGTTCCCCTTTCTCCGCATCCTCGCCAGCATCTGTCATTTCCTGACTTGTTGATTTTAGCCATTCTGACTGGTGTGAGGTGATATCTCATTGTGGTTTTGATTTGTATTTCCCTGATGCCGAGTGATATGGAGCACTTTTTCATGTGTCTGTTGGCCATCTGGATGTCTTCTTTGCAGAAATGTCTGTTCATGTTCTCTGCCCATTTCTTGATTGGATTATTTGTTCTTTGGGTGTTGAGTTTGCTAAGTTCTTTATAGATTCTGGACACTAGTCCTTTATCTGATATGTCGTTTGCAAATATCTTCTCCCATTCTGTCAGTTGTCTTTTGATTTTATTAACTGTTTCCTTTGCTGTGCAAAAGCTTTTGATCTTGATGAAATCCCAGTAGTTCATTTTTTCCCTTGCTTCCCTTGCCTTTTGCGTTGTTCCTAGGAAGATGTTGCTGCGGCAGAGGTCGAAGAGGTTGCTACCCGTGTTCTCCTCAAGGATTTTGATGGATTCCTTTCGTACATTGAGGTCCTTCATCCATTTTGAGTCTATTTTTGTGTGTGGTGTAAGGGAATGGTCCAATTTCATTTTTCTGCATGTGGCTGTCCAATTTTCCCAGCACCATTTATTGAAAGGGCTGTCTTTTTTCCATTGGACATTCTTTCCTGCTTTGTCGAAGATTAGTTGACCATAGATTTGAGGGTCTATTTCTGGGCTCTCTATTCTGTTCCATTGATCTATGTGTCTGTTTTTGTGCCAGTACCATGCTGTCTTGATGATGACAGCTTTGTAATAGAGCCTGAAGTCCGGAATTGTGATGCCACCAACGTTGCTTTCTTTTTCAATATCCCTTTGGCTATTCGAGGTCTTTTCTGGTTCCATATAAATTTTAGCATTATTTGTTCCATTTCTTTGAAAAAGATGGATGGTTCTTTGATAGGAATTGCATTAAATGTGTAGATTGCTTTAGGTAGCATAGACATTTTCACAATATTTATTCTTCCAATCCAGGAGCATGGAACATTTTTCCATTTCTTTGTGTCTTCCTCAATTTCTTTCATGAGTACTTTATAGTTTTCTGAGTATAGATTCTGTGTCTCTTTGGTTAGGTTTATTCCTAGGTATCTTATGATTTTGGATGCAATTGTAAATGGGATTGACTCCTTAATATCTCTTTCTTCTGTCTTGCTGTTGGTGTAGAGAAATGCAACTGATTTCTGTGCATTGATTTTATATCCTGACACTTTACTGAATTCCTGTATAAGTTCTAGCAGTTTTGGAGTGGAGTCTTTTGGGTTTTCCACATATAGTATCATATCATCTGCGAAGAGTGATAATTTGACATCTTCTTTGCCGATTTGGATGCCTTTAATTTCCTTTTGTTGTCTGATTGCTGAGGCTAGGACCTCTAGTACGATGTTGAATAGCAGTGGTGATAATGGACATCCCTGCCGTGTTCCTGACCTTAGCGGAAAAGCTTTCAGTTTTTCTCCATTGAGAATGATATTTGTGGTGGGTTTTTCATAGATGGCGTTGATGATATTGAGGTATGTGCCCTCTATCCCTACACTTTGAAGAGTTTTGATCAGGAAGGGATGTTGTACTTTGTCAAATGCATTTTCAGCATCTATTGAGAGTATCATATGGTTCTTGTTCTTTCTTTTATTGATGTGTTGTATCACATTGACTGATTTGCGGATGTTGAACCAACCTTGCAGCCCTGGAATAAATCCCACTTGGTCGTGGTGAATAATCCTTTTAATGTACTGTTGAATCCTATTGGCTAGTATTTTGTTGAGTATTTTCGCATCTGTGTTCATCAAGGATATCGGTCTATAGCTCTCTTTTTTGGTGGGATCCTTGTCTGGTTTTGGGATCAAGGTGATGCTGGCCTCATAAAATGAGTTTGGAAGTTTTCCTTCCATTTCTATTTTTTGGAACAGTTTCAGGAGAATAGGAATTAGTTCTTCTTTAAATGTTTGGTAGAATTCCCCCGGGAAGCCGTCTGGCCCTGGGCTTTTGTTTGTTTGGAGATTTTTAATGACTGTTTCAATCTCCTTACTGGTTATGGGTCTGTTCAGGCTTTCTATTTCTTCCTGGTTCAGTTGTGGTAGTTTATATGTTTCTAGGAATGCATTCATTTCTTCCAGATTGTCAAATTTATTGGCGTAGAGTTGCTCATAGTATGTTCTTATAATAGTTTGTATTTCTTTGGTGTTAGTTGTGATCTCTCCTCTTTCATTCATGATTTTATTTATTTGGGTCCTTTCTCTTTTCTTTTTGATAAGTCGGGCCAGAGGTTTATCAATTTTATTAATTCTTTCAAAGAACCAGCTCCTAGTTTCGTTGATTTCTTCTATTGTTTTTTTGGTTTCTATTTCATTGATTTCTGCTCTGATCTTTATGATTTCTCTTCTCCTGCTGGGCTTAGGGTTTCTTTCTTGTTCTTTCTCCAGCTCCTTTAGGTGTAGGGTTAGGTTGTTTACCTGAGACCTTTCTTGTTTCTTGAGAAAGGCTTGTAGCACTATATATTTTCCTCTCAGGACTGCCTTTGCTGTGTCCCACAGATTTTGAACCGTTGTATTTTCATTATCATTTGTTTCCATGATTTTTTTCAATTCTTCTTTAATTTCCCGGTTGACCCATTCATTCTTTAGAAGGATACTGTTTAGTCTCCATGTATTTGGGTTCTTTCCAAACTTCCTTTTGTGGTTGAGTTCTAGCTTTAGAGCATTGTGGTCTGAAAATATGCAGGGAATGATCCCAATCTTTTGATACCGGTTGAGTCCTGATTTAGGACCGAGGATGTGATCTATTCTGGAGAATGTTCCATGTGCACTAGAGAAGAATGTGTATTCTGTTGCTTTGGGATGAAATATTCTGAATATATCTGTGATGTCCATCTGGTCCAGTGTGTCGTTTAAGGCCTTTATTTCCTTGCTGATCTTTTGCTTGGATGACCTGTCCATTTCAGTGAGGGGAGTGTTCAAGTCCCCTACTATTATTGTATTATTGTTGATGTGTTTCTTTGATTTTGTTATTAATTGGTTTATATAGTTGGCTGCTCCCACATTGGGGGCATAGATATTTAAAATTGTTAAATCTTCTTGTTGGATAGACCCTTTGAGTATGATATAGTGTCCTTCCTCATCTCTTATTATAGTCTTTGGCTTAACATCTAATTGATCTGATATAAGGATTGCCACTCCTGCTTTCTTCTGATGTCCATTAGCATGGTAAATTCTTTTCCACCCCCTCACTTTAAATCTGGAGGTGTCTTCGGGCTTAAAATGTGTTTCTTGGAGGCAACATATAGATGGGGTTTTTTTTGTTATCCATTCTGATACCCTGTGTCTTTTGACAGGGGCATTTAGCCCATTCACATTCAGGGTAACTATTGAGAGATATGAATTTAGTGCCATTGTATTGCCTGTAAGGTGACTGTTACTGTATATGGTCTCTGTTCCTTTCTGATCTACCACTTGTAGGCTCTCTCTTTGCTTAGAGGACCCCTTTCAATATTTCCTGTAGAGCTGGTTTGGTATTTGCAAATTCTTTCAGTTGTTGTTTGTCCTGGAAGCTTTTAATCTCTCCTTCTATTTTCAATGATAGCCTAGCTGGATATAGTATTCTTGGCTGCATGTTTTTCTCGTTTAGTGCTCTGAAAATATCATGCCAGCTCTTTCTGGCCTGCCAGGTCTCTGTGGATAAGTCAGCTGCCAATCTAATATTTTTACCATTGTATGTTACAGACTTCTTTTCCCGGGCTGCTTTCAGGATTTTCTCTTTGTCATTGAGACTTGTAAATTTTACTATTAGGTGACGGGGTGTGGGCCTATTCTTATTGATTTTGAGGGGCATTCTCTGAACCTCCTGAATTTTGATGCTCGTTCCCTTTGCCATATTGGGGAAATTTTCCCCAATAATTCTCTCCAGTATACCTTCTGCTCCCCTCTCACTTTCTTCTTCTTCTGGAATCCCAATTATTCTAATGTTGTTTCGTCTTATGGTGTCACTTATCTCTCGAATTCTCCCCTCGTGGTCCAGTAGCTGTTTGTCCCTCTTTTGCTCAGCTTCTTTATTCTCTGTCATTTGGTCTTCTATATCACTAATTCTTTCTTCTGCCTCATTTATCCTAGCAGTTAGAGCCTCCATTTTTGATTGCACCTCATTAATAGCTTTTTTGATTTCACCTTGGTTAGATTTTAGTTCTTTTATTTCTCCAAAAAGGGCTTTTATATCTCTCGAGAGGGTTTCTCTAATATCTTCCATGCCTTTTTCGAGCCCGGCTAGAACCTTGAGAATTGTCATTCTGAACTCTAGATCTGACATATTACTGATGTCTGTATTGATTAGGTCCCTAGCCTTCGGTACTGCCTCTTGTTCTTTTTTTTTGTGTTGAATTTTTACGTCTTGTCATTTTGTCCAGATAAGACTAAATGAAGGGGCAAGTAAAATACTAAAAGGGTGGCAACAACCCCAGGAAAATATGCTTTAACCAAATTAGAAGAGATCCAAAATCGTGAGTGGGGAGAAAGGGGATAAAAAGAGGTTCAAAAAGGAAGAAAGAAAAAAAAAGAAAGAAAGAAAAGAAAAGAAAAGAATTTTTTAAAAAAGAATACACCTAAGAAAAATGTAAAAAAGAAAAAATATATATATTAGATAAACTAGTATAAAATCGTTAAAAAATAAAAAGGTAACAGTTAAAAAAAAAAATTTTACCCGAAGGCGAGAAAAAAAAAATGAAAAAGAAAAAATTAAATTAACTACAAGACTAAAAAAAATCACAGGAAAAAAGCCATGAGTTCCGTGCTTGGCTTTCTCCTCCTCTGGAATTCTGCTGCTCTCCTTGGTATTGAAACCGCACTCCTTGGTAGGTGAACTTGGTCTTGGCTGGATTTCTTGTTGATCTTCTGGGGGAGGGCCCTGTTGTAGTGATTCTCAAGTGTCTTTGCCCCAGGTGGAATTACACCGCCCTTACCCGGGGCCGGGGTGAGTAATCCGCTCGGGTTTGCTTTCAGGAGCTTTTGTTCCCTGAGCGCTTTCCGTAGAGTTCCAGAGGACAGGAATACAAATGGCGGCCTCCTGGTCTCCGGCCTGGAGGAGCCGAGAGCCCAGGGCCGCACTCCTCAGTGCGCGCTCAGAGAACCGCGCCCAGTTACTCCCGTCTGCCTGACCTCCGGCCGCGCTCTGAGCTCACCGAGCCTGCGACCGGTTCAAGGTAACACGGAGCTGTGAGCTTACTGTCGGCTCTGTCTCTGTAGCCGGCTTTCCCGTTCCAATACCCGCAAGCTCTGTGACACTCAGACACCCCCAATCCTTCTGTGACCCTGCGGGACCTGAGGCCACGCTGACCCCGCGTGGGCTTCGCCCCGGTTTAGCCTCTGGAGCGATGTCCCTCAGCGGAACAGACTTTTAAAAGTCCTGATTTTGTGCACGGTTGCTCTGCCGCTTGCCGGGAGCCGGCCCCTCCCCCCGGGGTCTATCTTCCCGTCGCTTTGGATTCACTTCTCCGCTGGTCCTACCTTTCAGAAAGTGGTTGTTTTTCTGTTTCCAGAATTGCTGTTTTTCTTCTCTTCAATCTGCCGATGGATTTTCAGGTGTTTGCAATCTTTAGATAAGGTATCTAGCTGATCTTCGGCTAGCTGAAGCAGTCTCAGCTTGCTACTTCTCCGCCATCTTGACTCCTCCCCTTCTATCCCTATACTTTGCAGCATTTTAGTCAGTAGTGGATGCTGGATATTGGAAATGCTTTTTCTTCACCAATTGAGAGGACCATGTGTTTCTCTAATCTTCACATCTTAAATTGATCTATGACATTGATTGATTTGCAGATGTTGAACCAATCTTGCAACCCATGGATGGATCCTACTCAGTCATGGTAGATAAAAGTTTTAATGTACTGTAAGTTCCTAGGAGCTAGAATCTTGTTGAATATCTTAGCATCCATATTCACCAGTGATATTGGTTTGAAATTCTCCTTTTTGATGAGGTCTTTGCCTGGTTCATGGATCAGGGTAATGCTGGCTTTATAAAAAGTGTCTGGAAGTATTCCTTCTGCTTCAAATTTTGGAAAGAGCTTCAGGAGAAGAGGTGTTAGTTTTCTTCTTAACGTTTGGTGGAATTCGCTCGGGCATCCTTCAGGTCCCGGGGTCTTGTCTTTTGGTAGGTTTTTGATTATGGCTTTAATCCATTAACTGGATAATGGTCTATTCAGGTTGTACATTTATTCCTGGTTCAATTTTGGAATTTTACAGTTTTCGAGGAATGCATCCATTTCACCTAGGTTGCTTCGCTTATTGCATATACTTTTTTTTCCAGTTTCTTTTTAGTGTAACCGTATTCATTGTTTTAGCACCACACCCAGTGCTCCATGCAATCCATGCCCTCTCTATTACCTACCACGTCTTTCCCCAACCTCCCACACCAGTTCATTCAATGCCCTCTTAGGTTCTTTTTCAGAGTCCATAGTCTCTCATGGTTTCCCTCCCCTTCCAATTTCTCTCCTCTCCCTTCTCCTCTCCATCTCCCCTTGTCCTCCATGCTATTTGTTATACTCCACACAGAAGTGAAACCATATGATAATTAACTCTCTCTGATGGATTTATTTCACTCAGCAGAATATCTTCCAGTCCCGTCCATGTTGCTACCAAAGTTGGGTATCCATCCTTTCTGAATGGAGGCATAAGACTCCATAGTGTATATGGACCACATCTTCCTTATCCATTCTTCCGTTGAAGGGCATCTTGGTTCTTTCCACAGTTTGGCAAGCGTGGCCATTGCTGCTATAAATTTGGATTACAGATGGCCCTTCTTTTCACGCCATCTGTATCTTTTAGGTGAATACCTAGGAGTGTAATTGCAAGGTTATAGGAAAATTCTATTTTTAATTTCTTGAGGAATATCCACACTCTTCTCTAAAGAGTCTGCACCACCTTGCATCCTCACCCACAGTGTAAGAGGATTCCCCTTTCTCCACCTCCTCTCCCAAACATGTTGTTTCCCGTCTTACTAATTTATGCCATTCTAACTGGTGTAAAGTGACATCTTAATATGGTTTTCATTTGAATCTCCATGATGCCTAATGATGATGAACATTGTTTTCAGGTGTCTGATAGCTATTTATATGTCTTCATTGGAGAAGTGTCTGTTCATATCTCCTGCCTATTTTTTGATATAATTATCTGTTTTATGTGTGTTGAGGTTGAGGATTTCTTCATAGATCCTGGATATGAACCTTTTTTCTATACGGTCATTTTTAAATATCTTACCGCATTCCATGTGTTGCCTCTTTGCTTTCTTACTGTTTCATATGCAGTGCAGAAGCTTTTGGTTTGGATGAAGTCCCAGAAGTTTATTTTGGCTTTTATTTCCTTTGGTTTGGAGTCATATCTTGAAAGAAGTCGCTCTGGCTGATATCAAAGAGATTACTGCCTATGTTCTCCTCTAAGATTCTGATGGATTACTGTGTCACGTTGAGGTCTTTTATCCATTATGAGTTTAACTTTGTGTATGGTGTAAGAAGATGTCGAGTTTCATTCTTCTATATAGAGCTGCCCAGTTTTCACTGTACCAGTTACTGAAGAGCCTGTCTTTTTTCCACTGTATATTTGTTTCCTGCTTTCTTGAAGATTATTTAGCCATAGATTTTATGGTCCATATCTGAGCTGTCTACTGTGTTCCACTGGTCTATGTGTCTGTTTGTATGCCAGTCCCCTGCTGTCTTGGTGATCACGGCTTCATATCAACCCTTGAAATCAGACAACATGTAGCTCCCAGTTTTCTCTTTTCAGCAATTCTTAGCAATACGGGGTCGCATCTGATTCCACACAAATTTGAGGCATGTGTTTGTTCCAACTGTTTTAAAGATGCTCGTGGAATTTTGATTGGAATGCATTAAATGTATCGAATTCTCTAGTCAGTATAGACATTTTAACAATGTTTATTCTTCTGATCCATGAGAATGCAATGATTTTCCGTCTTTTCAGTTTTCTTCCATTTCTTTCGTGAGTGTTCTTTAGTTCCTCAAGTAAAAACCCTTTACCTCTTTGGTTTGGTTTATTCCAAGGTTTCTTATGGTTTGGGTGCTGTATAAAATGGAATTGATTCTTTAAATTCCCTTTCTGTATTTTCATTGATAATGTAGGAGATAGTCACTGATTTCGGTACTATGATTTTATATCCTGCCACATTATTGAATTGCGGTATGAGTTCTGAGAGTTTGGGGGTGGAATCTTTTGGGTTTTCCATATCAAGTATGTCATCTGTGGGGACAAAGAGGTCGACTTCTTGGTTGCCAACTTGGATATCTTTTTTTTCTCTTTGTTGTCTGATTGCTGTTGCTAGGACTTCACAAGCTATGTTGAACAAGATTCGTGAGAGTGGGCATCCTTGTCTTGTTCCTGATTTGAAAGCGATGGCTGTCAGCTTTTACCCTTTGAGGATGGTATTCACTGTGGGTTTTTCATAGAAACATTTTATGAAGTTGACGAATATTCCCTCTATCCCTATACTTTGCAGCTTTTTACTCAGGGACAGATGCTGGATAATGTCAAATGTTTTTTCTTCATCAATTGAGAGTACCATGTGGTTCTCTAATTTTCACTTCTTAATTGGTTCTATGACATTGATTGATTTGTGAATGTCGAACCAACCTTGCAACCCAGGGATAGATCCTACTCGAACATGGTGGATAAACGTTTTAATGTACTGTAGGTTCCTAGGAGCTAGAATCTCGTTGATAATCTTAGCATCCATATTCATCAGTGATATTGGTTTGAAATTCTCCTTTCTGGTGAGGCCTTTGCTTGGTTTGTGGATCAGGGTAATGCTGGCATCAAAAAAAGTGTCTGCTTCAAATTTTGGAAAGAGCCTCAGGAAAAGAGGTGTTAGTTTTTTTCTTAAAGTTTGGTAGAATTTGCAAGGGCATCCTTCAGGTCCTGGGGTCTTTCTTTTGGGAGGTTTTTGATCACTGCTTTAACCTCGTTACTGGATAACAGTCTATTCAGGTTGTACATTTCTTCCTGGATCACTTTTGGGATTTTACAGTTTTCTAGGAATGCATCCATTCCACCTAGGTTGCTTAGATTATTGGCATATACTTGTTTTTTTTTCCCATTTCTTTTCAGTGTAACCATATTCATTGTTTTAGCATCACACCCAGTAATTCATGCAATCTGTGCCCTCTCTATTACCCACCACGTGTTTCCCCTACCTCCCACCCCCTCTCTATCAATGCCTCAGATAATTTTTTTTTTACTGTTGCATATATTTTAAAAATTAATTAATTTATTTATTTTCTGCATAACAGTATTCATTATTTTTTCACCACACCCCGTGCTCCATGTAATCCATGCCCGCTATAATACCCACCACCTGGTACCCCAACCTCCCACCCCCATGCCACTTCAAACGCCTCAGATTGTTTTTCGAGCAAAGACCGTACCAAAAAGGAGAATTTCAGACCAATATCACTGATGAATATAGATGCTAAGATTCTCAAGAAGATCCTAACAAACAGGTTCCTATAGCACTTTAAAAAGATTATCCACCATGACCAGGTGGGATTCATCCCTGGCCTACAAGCATGGTTAAACGTTCACAAATCAAACAATGTGATAGACGAATTAATTTGAGAAGAGAAGAACCACATGATCCTCTCAATTGATGAAGAAAAAGCATTTGACAAATTCCACCATCCGTTCTTGATTAAATTGCTTCAAAGTATAGGGATAGAGGGAACATTCCTGGACTTCATCAAATCTATGAAAGACCCAAAGCAAATATCATCCTCAATGGGATAAAGTTTTCAGCATTCCCGTTGAGATCAGGAACAAGACAAGGATGCCCACTTTCACCCCTCTTGTTCAACATAGTATTAGAAGTCCTAGCAACAGGAATCAGACAACAAAGAGAAATAAAATGTGCCCTAAGATTCTTTTTCAGAGTCCATAGTCTCTCATAGTTCCCCTCCTCTTCCAATTTCCCTCCACTCCCTTCTCCTCTCCATCTCCCCTTGTCCTCCATGCTATTTGTTATACTCCACACCGAAGTGAAACCATATGATAATTAACTCTCTCTGATGGATTTATTTCACTCAGCAGAATCTCTTCCAGTCTCGTCCATGTTGCTACCAAAGTTGGGTATTCATCCTTTCTGAATGGAGGCATAATTCTCCATAGTGTATATGGACCACATCTTCCTTATCCATTCTTCTGTTGAAGGGCATCTTCGTTCTTTCCACAGTTTGGCAAGCGTGGCCATTGCTGCTATACATTTGGGCTACAGACGGCCCTTCTTTTCACAGCATCTATATCTTTGGAGTAAAAACGTAGGAGTTTAATTGCAGGGTTATATTGAAGTTCTATTTTTAATTTCTTGAGGAATCTCTACACTGTTATCCAAAGAGACTGCACCAACTGGCATTCCCACCCACAGTGTAAGAGGATTCCCCTTTCTCCACATCCTCTCCAACACATGTTGTTTCCCGTCTTGCTAATTTAGGCCATCCTAACTGGTGTAAAGTGACATCTTAATGTGGTTTTCATTTGAATCTCCCTGATACCTAGTGATGATGGACATTTTTTCAGGTTTCTGGTAGCCATTTGTATGTCTTCATTGAAGAAGTGTCTTTTCATGTCTTCTGCCCATTTTTTGATATGATTATCTGTTTTGTTTGTGTTGAGTTTGAGGAGTTTTTCATAGATCCTGGATATCAACCTTTTGTCTGTCCTGTCATTTGCCAATATCTAATCTTATTCCATGTGTTGCCACTTTTCTTTCTTTATTGTTTCCTATGCAGTGCAGAATCTTTTGATTTTGGTGAGTTCCCGAAGTTTATTTTGGCTTTTTTTTCCCTTTGGTTTGGAGGCATGTCTTGAAAGAAGTCACTGTGGCTGATATTGAAGAGATACTGCCTATGTTCTCCTCTAGGATTCTGATGGATTACTGTCTCACGTTGAAGTCTTTTATCCATTATGAGTTTATCTTTGTGTATGGTGTAAGAGGCTGGTCGATTTTCATTCTTCTAAAAAGAGCTGCCCAGTTTCCCCTGCAACATTTATTGAAGAGACTGTCTTTATTCCACTGTATATTTTTTTCCTGGTTTCTTGAAGATTATTTGGCCATGGAGTTGATCGTCCATATCTGAGCTTTCTACTGTGTTCCACTGGTCTATGGGTCTGTTTTTATGCCAGGCCCATGCTGTCATGGTGATCAGGGAGGCTCTCCTGGGACTTGGGACTTAAGCCCCTGTCCCTAGCTGCCCCGATTCCCACAATTTCCCCCCGCGATCCTTTGCTCTTTTGGAGTGCTTTCAACCAGTCTCCAAGTTAATGCTGGTCCCCAGAAGCAGGGCACTCTTGCTCGTATTGGGGTATTACTTTCCAACCAATCACCTTTGGTGGCTCCCTCCCCCTTTTGTTTATCTTCCGATATCAGTCGCCATTCCCACTCTGCTTTACTTGCCCACTGGTGTCTTCTGCCCCAGTAGAGATCCAACATGTATAATTCTGATATCAGGCTGATTTCATGGGTGATTGGAGTTCTTTGGTAGGTAATCAGCTCACTTTGGTGTAAGGGCTGAAAAGGAGCCTCCTCTTACTTCCCTGCCATCTTGTCCCTCTGAATACCCAACTTTTATATTAACTTAGATGGGACAGGAGGAGATTAAGCTGAGTGAAATAAGTCAAGCAGAGAAAGTAAATTACCATATGGTTTCACTTACTTGTGTAACATAAGGAATATCACGGAGGACATTCGGAGAAGGAAAGGAAATGTGAATTGGGATAAATCGGACGGGGAGAAGAACCATGAGAGACTGTGGACTCTGAGAAATAAACTTAGGGTTTTGGAGGTGAAGGGAGTGGGGGGATGGGTGAGCCTGGTAGTGGGTATTAAGGAGGGCATGTATTACATGGAGCACTAGGTATGGTGCATAAACAATGAATCTTGGAACACTCAAAAAGTAAAATTAAAAAAATTAAATGTGACTTTACTACAGATCCTAAGGGTCAGAGAGGGAATCACAATGGAGATTCTCAACCATTCTTACATCAGAGCTCACAATGACACTCTATATCTGAAGAGCAGTATAAAAAAGGTAGGCAGGATTTGAGCCTTAAGTCAGAGTTCTTCCTGCTTCAGCCATACATGGCAGCCTTGGCCTGTGCCCCCCTCCCCAGATGCCCTTTCTGGTGGCCCTGAGCTAGTGGGGACCACATGGCCATATGGAGATGGGAAGCTTCACACCCCTATTGATGATGGCGCTATTGTATTGTTCTCACCAGTCCAACAAAATGATTTCTGAGTGAAATAAATAGCAGCTTCTTGACCTTCTTAAGATTTGAAAATCATCTTGAGTCATCTATTAGAAATATGATTTCAACATGTCTTCTTTTTCTGAAAAAAGAAGGAAGGAAAGAAAGAAAGAAAGAAAGAAAGAAAGAAAGAAAGAAAGAAAGAAAGAAAAAAAGAAAGAAAAAAGAAAGAAAGAAAGAAACGCAAATAGTAATCATGGCTTCCTGAGCACCTGCTCTTGAGAGCCATAACAGTGGCTCTTTGTGGAATTGTCCCTCATAAACTTCTAAACTGTGATGTAGGTATTTTAGTAGGCACATTTTCTAGGTGGTTAGATAGGGGCTTAGAGATGACTCCAGTAAGAGTGAATTTTAGTGTCAGAAACCTAAATGGCATCTCCAAACTGATTCAAAATCCCTTGTTATTCCATACATGGTACTATTTCCATGTGGTCTTCTCAATCTGAAAACATCTCAAGTCTCAGGGTTTTCTTGCATGGCCAACTGGAACAGATTCATCTGGCTTTTAACCTCTGCCCATCATGATCATTAAGATAATTATCTCAGTAGAGGACCTCCAGTAAGATACTCAAAGATCTTTAAGAATACAGACATTATAATACTTTTCTGATATTAAAGTCACTGAAATTACCTTTTTAAAATTAATTAACACTCTGGTATGTTCAGAATGTTCTATAAGAGAGATATGAGATAGTATTTAAAAACACTCAGCTCAGCCTCTTCTACAAAGGGAGACATTGCTTGTAAACATTGCTGAACTATTCCTTTACCTATGGTTACTTATTACCAACCACCGTAGTGTTTATATGGTATGACTATGACTTACATTAGTCAAAATCTGCAAGGAAAGAACTTAGACATTGTACCCAACTTTCGGGACACTTCATGTTAATACTAGTGTTGTGACAATGAACTATGCTGTTTTGTTCTATAGTACAAGGGAATGGTGCCAGACAGCTTAGAATTCTGACTTTAAATCATCTGTGTGCTTCAGAGATTTGGGCAGGAGAAGGGGAGGAGCCCAGCGTCTGTGAACATTTCTGTTATCTGTGTTGACCATGGAACAGGTAAACTTCTGTAGACATCATTTTGATTTCTTGGTACTATTGTTAAAGATGCTTTTGTCTCAAGTTCTTCCCTTCAGAAGTACTTAGAATGATAAAGGGAATTTTTAACTTTGACCATCCATGGGGCCAGATCCTGGGCTCCCAGGGAAGCTATCCCTTAACATTTTACCAAGCTCAAAATGATTGGGCAAAACCTCAGTGCATAGGCCCTATTTCTGTCCTAAGCACATGTTTCACATCTGCTTTGAGAAGAAAAAGATCAACAAAGACTGCCATTGCAAACATAAAGATAAGAAAAACAGAAGAACCTCTCCTGCTCCCATAAGATTAAAGTCATACGGATTTGCACAAACTGAAAACATATGAAAAAGTTCTGGAATGTTCTTCCTCATGATGATGTGAACAAACAAAACATAATATAGAAATTTTCCCCAAATGTCCCTTCCCTGGAGTCCTCCTTTTCTTTAAGATTTTATTTATTTATGGAATACTATGCAGCCATCAAAAGAAATGAAATCTTGCCATTTGCGACAACATGGATGGAACTAGAGCGTATCATGCTTAGCGAAATAAGTCAAGCAGAGAAAGACAACTATCATATGATCTCCCTGATATGAGGAAGTGGTGATGCAACATGGAGGCTTAAGTGGGTAGGATAAATGAACCAAGAATAAATGAACCAAGCTGGGATTGGGAGGGAGACAAACCATAAGTGACTCTTAATCTCACAAAACAAACTGAGGGTTGCTGGGGAGAGGGGATTTGGGAGAAGGGGGTGGGATTATGGACATTGGGGAGGGTATGTGCTTTGGTGAGTGCTGTGAAGTGTGTAAACCTGGCGATTCACACACCTGTACCCCTGGGGATAAAAATATATGTTTATAAAAAATAAAAATTAAAAAAAAGATTTTATTTATTTATTTAAGAGAGAGTGCACACAAGCCAAGGGAGAGGGAGAATCAGGTTACCACTGAGCAGGGAGCCTGATGTGGAGCTCAATGCAGGGCTTGATTCAAGGACCCTGGGATCATGACCTGAGCTGAAGGCAGACACCTAAAGGCTGAGCCACCCAGGTGCCATGGGCTCTCCCTTTTTTGTGAAGATTGTGTCTCCCAGGCAGTTGTCTTGACTTGGGTTTGAATAAAACTCTCTTCCTTTCTCTCTAAAATGTTTAAAAGGGTTTGTCATTTAGTGTCAATAATAGCGATATGTCTTCTTTTTAAGTGAAGAGTATTCCTGGTTTACAACTCCGACAGCACAGAAGGGCGGGTGTCTCATTCATCCTGGAGCTTCCCTGCAGAAGCTAGCATATATATATATATATATATATATATATATATATATATATATATATATATATATATTGCAGCACAATTGGCTCATCCTAGAGGGTGCGTTGAAGGTCTAAGAAGTACTGCCCACTCTAGGGGTGAGAGTTCTTCTCACTAGGAGCATTACTATTTGGGTCTTAAAGTTGTCTTGGAAAAGTGGGAAACCATTGCATTTCCTGAAGCCCAAGCCTTAGAAGGTCTGAGAACAGCTGACCTGTTCAGGAGCCAGGCACAGCTCCTCAGGTAGTGTTGGTGCAAGAATGGAAGGGGCAAGGCTCTGAGGGTGGGCTGCAGTTAGAGGGATGTGGGGAATGGGCCCTGTGTGAGGGGGCCCTGCTCCAAACTTCTCCCATGCCTGTGTGTCCCAGTCAGCCGTACAGGTGGGATGGGACTCTAGGACCACCTGCATATACAGGAAGGCACCAGTATCAGTTCCAGTGGCTGGATGCAGGCAGTCACAGCAACCAATGGGCATGGGGCACCACCCTCCCTTACCAATCATCCTGTGGGGGTGGAGCTACCTTTCTGTGGGTAGGCCCCCAGCTGCCCAGGATGCAGCAGTGAGGTAGGAGAAGGCGAGATTGACCTGTGGGGGTTCCCTCGTGGGTGAATAGACACTGTGGACCAGGGTAGGAACCTGGGGGGTAGGTTGAGCCCCACGTGGGAGATTGCGATATGGGAAGGGGGCATGGAATGAGCTAATCCTGGGAACTCAAATGAGTTCTCCTTTTTCCCTTGAAAGTCTCTTCTGCCCTATATCCGTTAATTGGCCGTATCCCCAAGATCCCTGAACTCTAGGGCGCCCACTCACTCCAGGTTTTGTGGGGTGAGTTGTGGACATTTCAGGTTTCCCAGTGTTCTCCAGGAAAAGTGGATGTAAGGATGGCACACAGTCCCCACGTCATTGAGTTGCACCCCGGTCTCTGACACAGTGCAGGTAATGGACCTTGAGCAGCACCTCCAGTTCAGCAGGGTCCCCCTGTTCAGGCACAAGTGTGGCAGCACCAACCTCAGAGGCACCCCCCAACTTCAGCATTGTTCCCTGCGTCCCTAGGAGATGATGGTAATGTCCTGTCAGGATCATGCAGGTGGGTCCTCCAAGTTCCTTTCACTGGCCCCAGGCACAGGTGTGGTGGTAACAGCCCCAGAGGCATCCACCCATTTTATCATTGTGCCCTGTGTCCCTCATGGATGGTGGCGATAGGCTGTCAGGATTGTGCAGGAGAGTCCTCCAAGTCCCTGTTCTCCCAGGCACAGGTGTGGTGGCAACAAACCTTAGAGTAGTACCCCATCTTCAACACTGTGCCTCGTGCCCTGGGGTTGGTGGTCATAGGCTGCAGGATCCTGCAGGAGAATCCTCCAGTTGGGGGCCTGGAAGCTGGAGTAAACCAGACCCCACTCAAGTTGCACAAGGAACAGGTGAGTTGAGGTGTTCATTTGGAAGAGTAATCTCACTTTTCCAACAAAGACAGAGTCATCAGTCTACTTTTGATGAACATAATTACTACTTAAGAAAAAAAATGTGTGTGGGGCACCTGGGTGGCTCAGTGGGTTAAGCCTCTGACTTCCGCTGAGGTTGTGATCCCACGGTCCTGGGATCGAGCCTCAAATTGGGCTCTCTGATTAGCAGGGAGCCTGCTTCCTCTTCTCTCTTTGTCTGCCTCCCGGACTGCTTGTAATCTCTCTGTCAAATAAATAAATAAAATCTTAAAAAAAAAGAAACAAGTGTGTGTTTCCCCTTCTCCCAGGAACTGAAACAGATGTGCAGGCCATAGATTGCAGATGCCTATTTGTGCCCACCTGACAGCATTTCTCTGCTCTGGCTCCAGAAAACCTGAAGTTTTGAACACCAGCATCTGGGTCAGTGATGCAACTTGTCACAGGACATTTATGTTCAGAGAAAGCAGCAGATACAGTGGGCGCAATGTCACATCCATGTCAGGAGTAGAGGTAAAACTTCTCATTAACTCAAAATCTCCTGAACTTTTCTCTTTCCTCTAGTTGAGCCACGAAGTAAAACTTAAGTCATTGTCAGCATTCTGGATTTGGTTCAAGAGTTACTCACTTTCCCTGCAGGTAGACCATTTCAGGGAATACCCTTTTATCTGTTGATTTTTTGCTTACAAAATACCATCTGAACATCTGTTTCTGAGGAAATCACTTATTGGAAAGGAGTGATAAGATTTACCCCTTGTGCGTGTGTGTGTGTGTGTGTTTAAAGATTTTATTTATTTATTTGACAGACAGAGATCACAAGTAGGCAGAGAGGCAGGCAGAGAGAGAGAGAGGAGTTAGCAGGCTCCCCGCAGAGCAGAGAGCCCCATGCGGGGCTCAATCCCAGGACCCTGGGATCATGACCTGAGCCAAAGGCAGAGCCTTTAACACACTGAGCCACCCAGGCGCCCCAGCTCTTTGTGTGTTTTTAACATACAATTTCATCCCTTATCTAACAAGGTTTATACCGTTGGGCCTAGGGTATAGTTAGGTGGCCAACATCTATAGTTGGGTGGCTTTTTGTCATCAGATACAGACTTGGATGATGTCTTGTCATTTGTCAAAGGTGATGTTTCCTAATTTATCAGTCTTTTCATCAGAAGAGTTATAATTAACGTATAGGGAAAATTCAAAGTTATTCAAGGTAGCCATTTACTGTTTAAAAGTTGACCTTGGTTTTCTAATTTAACTAAATGCATCATCTAGATACTTTGCCGTGCTGTATTTTTTCTGCAGTTTCTTTGATGGTAGAGTCAGAAGGAGAGACTTTGGAAATTCTTATGGATAGATGCATGCTGTTGGCTCCAAGGAGCTTGGTTTCAGGAGCCCTGGGGTGAGTTCTGCAACTGCTTCCCTGACCTTAGGTAAGTCAGGTTATACCACAGAGTTTCTGTTTCCTCCTTATGAATCTGCTGGCAGGTAATATCTATGGAAAGGCTTTTTACACAGAAACTGTAATGTATATTGAAGAGCAAATTAAAATCAGATGATTTGGCTGTATTGTTCTGTAAATAATAGTTTTAATCCTTGCCCCCGACAGGATGTCTGGGTGGCTCAGTGGGTTAAAGCCTCTGCCTTCTGTAGAGATCAGATCATGATCTCAGGGTCCTGGAATTGAGCCCCACATCAGAGCCTGCTTCCCTTTCTCTCTCTCTGCCTGCTTGTGATCTCTGTTTAAATAAATAAATAAAATCTTTACAGAAATAGTTTTAAAGCCTCCTGTCATGAGATATGGTATTTTATTGCACAAGGAGTCCTCAGAAGGCTATAATGAAAGTGTCAGATCACAGAGCACATTCAGGTTCCATTGGTAGGTTAGTGATCATTTACCAGGTAGGAGGTAAGGGGAGAGAAATATGACAGAAGGCAAAAGTAGGTGTTAACCATTCATTACGTAGCATTCTGCATTTCTCATGAAAGCCTTGGGCCAGTGTAATTTTGGAAGAAGGAGAAGGAATCCTGGAGCTTTCTGGCAGACAGGGGAATTCCAGGTCTGAGTAGAGCTGACAGGGGTCCCAGAGTAGAGCTGAGTGCATTCTGCAAGAGGTTGTGGGCAGGACTGGCTCCAGGGGGTGGTGTGTCTCCCGTGTGACGGTTGTGACAGGTCAGAGCTGTGAGCAGTTTCCTGGATGAGGACAAGTGAGCCACAGGCGGAGAACTGGCAGAACACCTTCTTCTGTGCCACCAGCCTCACCCAACACACACAACCTCATTGTCTGTCCCTGTCACTCCAATTCTGACTGCTCTGTGATGCCAGGATGAGATGTTGGTTTGTGCTCCTTTCTTTGCATGTCAGTGAAGTTTCAAAACTTTGATTATGGAAGGGACGCCTGGGTGGCTCAGTTCGTTAAGCAGCTGCCTTCGGCTCAGGTCATGATTCCAGCATCCTGGGATCGAGTTCCACATCGGGATCCTTTCTCAGCAGGGAGCCTGCTTCTCCCTCTGCCTCTACCTGCCTCTCTGTCTACTTGTGCTCACTCTCGCTCCTCTCTCTCTCTGAAAAATAAATAAAATCTTAAAAAAAACAAACTTTGATTATGGAAATGGCGGGTCATCAGAATGGCTATTATTCTTATTTCCTGCTCTTTAATTCACCACAGTGAATCATACCTGCTAGTGGAAGGGGCGATCTGTGTGTTTTTATTTCCTGTTTAAATTAAACAATGGGAAAACAATCTTTTGAGGAATTAAAAAACCCTTCATGGGGACTCATGTTTTTCTCTTCTGTGAACCACTTTCTGATAGGAAAATTTTTTTTTAAATTAAAGCTCAGACTCAGAGCTGTAACAGGGTGCTGTGCCCTTTGTGAGGGGGAGAAACAGAGGAGGAGTGTAGGTTGTTTAGGAGCTTGGGGGGTGGCTCATTATGCTCCCACTGGAACATAAGCCCCTGTTAGCCTTCCTTGACAGTGGGTGGGGAAGATAGAGGTTGCTGCTCACCTGGTGGACCATCCTGGTCTCTGAAACCTGACCCAGTGAATCACTATTGACTTGAACTGGGGAATTTATGAAGAAAACAGAATGAACCCTGAAGGGTGCCTATATCCTTTGCACTCAGACAATTCCATGGAGCAAAGGAACTCATCACCCATGAGACATGTCAGGATCCCTGAGGGTGTGGGCTTTGCTCCCTGGGAAGAGGTTGTGTCTTCATCCTTATCTGAACCAGAACCATGTTGTCTGGTTACCAAGATCCAGACTTTTATGTGACCATGGAATTATTATTGTTATTTTACGGAAGCAATGTAGGCACTGTCTTCAAGATACAAATGTCAAAAGGAAAAACAAAAGGATATATATATATATATATATATATATATATATATATATATATATTTATAATGACTAAACTTGTGTTATCTCTCATTAGTAAGGGTAACTTAGGGCTGCCCATATGAGAAAGACCAAGGAATTATATTTTGATCGAAGTGTGCTCTGCAAGTGTAGTGTATGTGTGGATTTTTTATTTATTTTGTTTTATTTTTTAATTTTTTTAAATGTTTAAAAATTTTTATATAAACATAAAAGGTAAGTTTAGCCCAAGGGGTACAGATCTGTGAATCACCACGTTTACACACTTCATAGCACTCACCATAGCACATACCCTCTCTGATGTCCATAACCCCACCACCGTCTCCTGACACCCCCTAGAAATCCTGTTTATTTTGTGAGATTAAGAGTCACTTATGGTTTGTCTCCCTCCCGATCCCATCATGTTACATTTATTATTTTCCTAACACCGAAGCACCCCCACGTTGCATCTCCACTTCCTCATGTCAGGGATATCATATGATAGCTGTCTTTCTCTGATTCACTTATTTCACTAAGCATAATACTCTCTAGTTCCATCCATGTTGTCACAAATGGCAAGATTTCATTTCTTTTAATGGCTGCATATTATTCCAGTGTGTGTGTGTGTGTGTGTGTGTGTGCGCCACATCTTTTTTATCCATTCATCTGTTGATGGGCATCTAGGTTATTTCCATAGTTTGGCTATTGTGGACATTGCTGCTAAAAACATTCGGGTGCACATGCCCATTTGGATCACTAGACTTGTATCTTTAGAGTGAATACCCTGTAGTGCAAAAGTTGGGTCATAGGGCAGTTCTATTTTCAACTTTTTGAGGAAATTCCATGATGTTTTCCAGAGTCGTTGCACCAGCTTGCATCACACCAACAGTGTAGGAGGGTTCCCCTTTCTTTGCATCCTTGCCAGCATATGTCACTTCCTGGCTTGTTGATTTTAGCCATTCTGACTGGTGTGAGGTGGAATCTCATTGTGGTTTTGATTTGTAATTCCCTGATGCCGAGTGATTTGGAGCATTTCTTCATGTGTCCGTTGGCCATCTGGATGGCTTTATTGCAGAAATGTCTGTTCATGTCCTCTGCCCATTTCTTGATTGGATTATTTGTTCTTTGGGTGTTGAGTTTGCTAAGCTCTTTATAGATTTTGGATACTAGCCTTTTATCTCACATGGGGTTCGCAAATATCTTCTCCCATTCTGTCAGTTGTCTTTTGGTTTTGTTAACTGTTTCTTTTGCTGTGATAAAGCTTTTTCACTTGATGAAATCCCTATAGTTCATCTTTGCCCTTGGTTCCCTTGCCTTTGGCGATGTTCCTAGGAAGAAGTTTCTGCAGCTGAGGTTGAAGAGGTTCTTGCCTGTGTTCTCCTCAAGGACTTTGATGGATTCCTTTCTTACCTTGCGGTCCTTCATCCATTTTGAGTCTATTTTCATGTGTGGTGCAAGGAAATGGTCCAATTTCATTTTTCTACTTGTGACTGTCCAATTTTCCCAACACCATTTGTTGAAGAGGCTGTCTTTTTTTCCACTGGACATTCTTTCCTGCTTTGTTGAAGATTAGTTGACTATAGAGCGGAAGTCTACTTCTGGGCTCTCTCTTCTATTCCTTTGATCTGTATGTCTGTTTTTGTATCAGTACCATACTGTCTTGATGATGACAGCTTTGTAATAGAGCTTGAAGTCCGGAATGGTGATGCCACCAACTTTGGCTTTCGTTTTCAATATTCCTTTGGCTATTCGAGGTCTTTTCTGGTTCCATATAGATTTTAGTATTATTTCTTCCATTTCTTTGAAGAAATGAATGGGATTTGGTAAGCATGGCATTAAATGTGCAGATTGCTTTAGGTATAATAGACATTTTCAAAATAATTGTTCTTCCAATCCAGGAGCATAGAACATTTTTCCATTCCTTTGTGTCTTCCTTAATTTCATTCATGAGTACTTTATAGTTTTCTGAGTATAGATTCTTTGCCTCTTTGGTTAGGTTTATTCCTAGGTATTTTACGGTTTGGGGTGCAATTGTAAATGGGATTGACTTCTTAGTTTCTCTTTCTTCTGTCTTGCTGTTGTTGTAAAGAAATACAACTGATCTCTGTGCATTGATTTTATATCCTGACACTTTACAGAACTCCTGTACAAGTTCTAGCATTTTTGGAGTGGAGCCTTTTGCGTTTTCCACACAGAGTGTCATATATCTGCAAAGAGTAATAGTTTGTCTTCTTTGTTGATTTGGATGCCTTTAATTTCTTTTTGTTGTCTGATTGCTGAGGCTAGGACTTCTAGTACTATGTTGAATAGCAGTGGTGATAATGGACATCGCTGATGTGTTCCTGACCTTAGCAGAAAAGCTGGGTTTAGGCTTCCTTTGTTGTTCTTTCTCCAGCTCCTTTAGGTGTAGGGTTATTTTCTGTATTTCAGACCTTTCTTGTTTCTTGAGAAAGGCGTATATCACTATATATTTTCCTCTCAGGACTTCCTTGCTGTGTTCCACAGATTTTGAACTGTTGTGTTTTCATTATCATTTGTTTCCATGATTTTTTTCAATTCTTCTTTAATTTCCTGGTTGGCCCATTCATTCCTTAGAAGGATGCTGTTTAGTCTCCATGTATTTGTGTTCTTTCCAAATTTCCTCTTGTGATTGAGTTCTAGCTTCAGAGCATTGTGGTCTGAGAATATGCAGGGAATAATCCCAATTTTTTTAAGTTTATTTATTTATTTATTTGACAGACAGAGATCACAAGTAGGCAGAGAGGCAGGCAGAGAGAGAGGAGGAAGCAGGCTCCCCACTGAGCAGAGAGCCTGATGAGTGTTTCGATCCCAGGACTCTGGGATCATGACCTGAGCCGAAGGCAGAGGCCTTAGCCCACTGAGCCACCCAGCCGCCCCGATCCCAATCTTTTGATACTAGTCGAGACATGATTTATGACCCAGGATTGATCCATTCTGGAGACTGTTCCATGTGTGCTAAAGAAGAATGTGTATTCTGTTGCTTTGGGATGAAATGTTCTGAAGAGATCTGTTATTTCCATTTGGTCCAGTGTGTCATTTAAGGCTTTTATTTCCTTGTTGATCTTTTGCTGGAAGATCTTTCCATTTCAGTGAGGGGAGTGTTAATGTCCCCTACTATTATTGTATCATTGTCAATTTGTTTCTTTGATTTTGTTACTATTAATTGGTTTATGTAGTTGGCTGCTCCCAAGTTAGGGGCATAGATATTTAGAATTGCTAGATCTTCTTGTTGGACAGACCCTTTGAGTATGACATAGTGTCCTTACTTGTCTCTTATTATAGTCTTTGGCTTAAAATCTAATTGATATCCTATAAGGATTGCCACCCCAGCTTTCTTCTGATGTTCATTAGCATGGTAAATTGTTTTCCACCTCCTCATTTTAAATCTGGAGATGTCTTTGGGTCTAAATTGAGTTTCTTGTAGACAGCATATTGATGGGTTTTGTTTTTTTATCCATTCTGATACCCTGTGTCTTTTGATTGGGGCATTTAGCCCATTTAGATTCAGGTTAACTATTGAGAGATACGAATTTTGTGCCATTGTATTGCCTGTAAGGTGACTGTTCCTGTGTATTGTCTCTGATCCTTTCTGATCTAGTACTTTTAGGTTCTCTCTTTGATTAGAGGACCCCTTTCAATATATCCCGCACAGCTGATTAGCTGTTTGCAAATTCTTTGCATATTCAGTTTTTGTTTGACCTGGAAGATTTTTATCTTTCCTTCTATTTTCAATGATAGCCTAGCTGGATATAGTATTCTTGGCTGCATGTTTTTCTCGTTTAGTGCTTTGAAGTTCTTTCTGGCCTGCCTGGTCTCTGTGGGTAAGTCCACTGCCAATCTAATATTTTTACCATTGTATGTTACAGACTTCTTTTCCTGGGCGGCTTTCAGGATTTTCTCTTTGTTGCTAAGACTTGTAAATTTTACTATTAGGTGACAGGGTGTGGACCTATTCTTATTGATTTTGAGGGGGGAATCTCTTGATGCTTGTTCCCTTTGCCATATTAGGGAAATTCTCTATAATAATTCCCCCTAATATACTTTCTGCTCCCCTCTCTCTTTCTTCTTCTTCTGGAATCCCGATTATTCTAATAATTTCATCTTATGGTGTCACTTAACTCTCAAATTCTCTGCTCATGGTCCAGTATTTGTTTGTCTCTCTTTTGCTCAGCTTCTTTTTTCTCTGTCAGTTGGTCTACTATATCACTATTTTTTCTTCTGCCTCATTTATCCTAGCAGTAAGAGCCTCAATTTTTGATTGCACCTCCTTAATAGCTTTTTTGTTTTCAACTTGGTTAGATTTTAGTTATGTCATTTCTCCAGAAAGGACTTTTATCTCTCCAGAGAGGGTTTCTCTAATATCTTCCATGCCTTTTTCGAGCACAGCTAGAACCTTGAAAGTTGTCATTCTGAACTCTAGATCAGACATATTACCAATATCTGTATTGATTAGTTCCCCAGCCTTTAGTACTGCCCTTGTTCTTTTTTTTTGTGATGAGTTTTTCTGCCTTGTCATTTTGTCCAGATAAGGAAAGTCTCAATCACGTCTTGAGATGGTTGATCTCAAGAAGGGTGGCAAAGGGTGGCAAAGACCCCAGGAAAATGTGCTTTAATTAAATAAGAAAAGACCCCTAATCGTGGAAGGGAGATTATATATATATATATATATATATATATATATATATATATATCAGTCTAATATATATATAATATATTTTAGACTGGTGACTAGAACAGGGTCACCCACTTAATTACTTAATTTTGGGAGTATTTTGGTCTCTTAGAAGAAACTACCTCCCAAAATTTTAAATAATGAAGAACATATTTAATGGTAAACACAATGAAGGGATGGAATATACCTATAAAGATGAAAAAAAAATTTCTAAAAAAAGGAGTTGATAAAGTAAGTTGGTTGGGAGAAAAAAGAAAAAGAAAGTGGGGAGAATTTGCTCGGGCTGGAGACGAGAAAAAGCCCAAGATAGATTTAGAGTGTATTTTGATCTATTAGAAGAAATTGTACACCAAATTTTTTTAGAAGAAAAAACCCCATGTGTATACAAAAATAATGTTAGATACAATGAAGGATAAAATATGACTATAATAATGAAGGTTAAAAAAGATTATTTTTCAATGAAAGGCATTGTTAAGATAAACTAGTTAACATTAAAAGAAGAAAGGGTAAAAGTTAAAAAACAATTGCAGAAGAGAAAAAAGAAAATTTAAAAAAAAATCATTAACTGCAAGACTAAAGAATCATGGGGGAAAAGCCATGAATTCTATGCTTTGCTTTCTCCTCCTCTGGAATTTTGCTGTTATCCTTGGTAAATGAAGTTGGTCTTGGCTGGATTTCTTGTTGATCTGCCGAGGGAGGGGCCTCTTGTAGTGATTCTCAAGTGCCTTGCCGGAGGTGGAATTACACCGCTTTTAGCAGGGGTAGACTAAGTAATCTTCGGGAGCTTTTCTTCCCTGAACACTTTCTTTAGAGTTCTGGAGGACGGGAATGAAAATGCCGGCCTCTCAGTCTCTGCAGCCCAGAGTAGACGAGAGCTTGGGGCCCCACTCCTCAGTGCGCCCTCAGAGAAAAGTGCTCAATTACTCCCGTCTCCCTGGTCTCCAGCCACACTTGGAACTCACCCAGCCTGTGCCCGGTTCAACGTAACCCCGAGTTGAGAGCTCACTTCTCTGCTCTGTCTCTGTAGCCGGCTTCCCCACTCTAATACCTGCGAGCTCTTTCATAATCAGACACCCTGGATCCTCCTGTGACCAGAAGGATCTGTGACCGATCCTTCTGGGGCCAAGCAGACCCCGCATGGACTTCATCCCCGTTTAGCCTCTGGAGCAATGTCCCTCAGTGGAACAGACTTTTAAATGTCCTGATTTTGTGCTCTGTTGTTCTGCCACTTGCCAGGAGCTGGCTCCTCCCACCACAAGTCTATCTTGCTGTCACTTTGGATTCACTTCTCTGCTGGTCCAACCTTTCAGAAAGTGGTTGATTCTCTGTTTCTAGAATTGTTTCTCTTCTTCTATTTAATCTCCTGTTGGGTTTGTAGGTGTTCACAATGCTTTGGCCAGCTATGTAGCCCATCTCCTGCTACCTGATGTTGTCTTAACCAGCTGCTTCTCCACCATCTTGCGTGTGTATGTGTTTGTGTGTGCGTGTGTGTGTGTGTTTAAAGATTTTATTTGATACAGAGGGAGAGACATCACAAGTAGGCAGAGCAGCAGGCACAGAGAGGAGGAAGTAGGTTCCCTGCTGAGCAGAGTCTGATACGGGGCTCAACCCCAGGATGCTGAGATCATGACCTAATCTGAAGTCAGAGGCTTAACCCACTGAGACACCCAGGTGCCCAACACATGTAGTGTTTCATTATATCATTTTCCTTACTTCTCTGAAGGGAAAAGGAAGTGGTGACTGGAGCCTGGTTTCTGATTTGAAGGAATGGGATATAAGAGATTTGAAAAAATAGTGTTCATGCTGACATGGTCCTCAGTGCACAGTGAGGAAAGGTTTGAATCTTGGACTTGGAGGTGTTGGTGTTCTGGGAAGATGATGTCCAAGTTTCCAGCATGTAGAGTCACTTGGCTGGTCTTCCTACTCGGACCAGTTACTGCCTTCCTAAGGGGAGCTTGAAAGTGGCTTGGAACCCTAGGGCACTTGAGGAATGATTTGGAAGAGACACCTGGGTGGGCCAGTGTAGACAAACTAAGGGAATTCCAGAGCTAATGATGAATACATTTCTGAGGCTGGAGTTTTCTTCTCTGTGAGTAGCATTGAGCTTGGGCGGAAAGCAGTCTCTGGATCTTAGGACTCATCGTGTGAGCAGGTCTGAGCCGGAATGCATTGTCAGATCAGAGAGCTGGGAGATGGTGAGGCCATGGTGGTGGACCATTACTCTTGAGGGAAGGCCATACTGCTCCAGGGATAGGGCTCTACTACCTGGTCAGCCCTACTACTGCAGATGTACCACGAAAGTTATTTTCTCTTCGGTTCTCATGCTCTTGGCTCAGCAGGGCGGTTGGTGGGAAGCCACCCACAGGCAACCTTATTGATTCTTGCCCAGGTGCCCCTTGCTTCCTCAGATGAGGCACAGCAGGTATTCTCTACCTGGTGTCTATTAATTCAACCATCAGAAGCACTTCTTCCAGAGCCACACCCCTGAGAAATCCTCCACTTTCCTGTGCTGTGTGGAAGAGGCCAGTTTTCATTTGGAACTGAAATCTCAGATCCTGCTATTAGATTCCAAGGCCACACAGTACTCCATTCTCCATGATGCTCTAGTTGTGCTTGAGTCCTGATGTGCAAGACTGAGGCCAAATCTGGGCAGCCTGCTGGTGCTGCTCAATTTGTTTCCCAGAGTCAAGAGTCTAATATGTTTTTTCTCCTTCTCAACTATCTTCCAATTCCGGTTTCCCACCCTGTCCCTATGATCCTCTGTGTTGTTCCTTATATTCCACATATGAGTGAAACCATATGATAACTGTCTTTCTCTGCTTGACGTATTTCACTTAGCATAATCTCCTCCAGTTCCAGCCATGTCAATGCAAATGGTAAGTATTCATCATTTCTGATGGCTGAGTTATATTCCATTGTATATATGAACCACATATTCTTCTTCTTTTTTTAAAGGATTTTGTTTATTTATTTGACACAGAGAGAGAGAGCCAACTATCACAAATAGGCAGAGAGGCAGGCAGGGATAGCAGGAGAAGCAGCTCCCCACTGTGTAGAAAGCCCTATGCATGCTCGATCCCAGGAACCTGAGATCTTGACCTGAGCCACAGGCAGAGGCTTAACACACTGAGTCACCCAGGGGCCCCTGAACCACATCTTCTTTATACATTAATCTGTTGAAGGACATCTCTGCTCCTTCCACAGTTTGGCTATTGTGGACATTGATGCTAGGAAAACTGGGGTGCATGTGCCTCTTCATTTTACCAAATCCATATGGTAGATACCCAGGAGTGCAATTGGTGGGTCATAGGGTAGCTTTATTTTTAATGTCTTGAGGAAACTCCATGCTGTTTTACAGAGTGAGTGTACCAGCTTGCTTTCCAACCAACAGTGTAAGAGGGAACTGTTGTGTAATATGTTTCACATCCTCATCAACATTTGTTGTTCCTTGTCTTTTAATTTTTACCATTCTAACAGGTGTAAGGTGGTGTCTCATTGTGGTTTTGATATTTATTTCCCGGATGGCAAGTCATGTGGAGAATGATTTCATGTGTCTGTTAGTCATCTGTATGTCTTTGTGGAGAAGTGTCTTTTTAGGTCTTCTGACCATTTCTTGAGTGGACTCTTTGTTTTTTGGGTGTGTCTTCTTAGGTCTTCTGACCATTTCTTGAGTGGACTCTTTGTTTTTTGGGTGTTGAGTTTGAGAAATATTGTGTAAATCTTGGATACCAGACCTTTAACTGTAATAGCATTTGCAACTATCTACTCCCATTTTACAGGTTGCTGTTTAGTTTGCTGATTGTTTCCAAGCTTTTCATCTTGATGAAGTACTGAAAGTTTATTTTTGCTTCTGTTTCCCTTGTCTTTAGAGACTTGTCTTGAAAGAAGTTGCTGTGTTGGAAATCGAAGAGGTTGCTGCCAGTGTTCTCTAGGATTTTGATGTGAGACAGGAATTAATCATCTTTCTTTCCTGATTGTATTTGAGACCTCTCTCCATCTTGGTGAGTCTAGCTAAGGGTTTCTTAGTTTTGTTTATCTTTCCAACAAAGGCAATTCTTATTTTCATTGATCTTTTGTCTTTTTAGTCATCATTATTCATTTTCACATTCCGTTTTGTTATTTCCTTATTCCTACTGATTTGGGGATTTCCTTTTTTTTTAATACTTCTTTATCATGTAAAATTACAATGTTTGTAGGAGAGCTATCTTGTGCACTGACGGCGACCAATTTCTGTGAACTTCCCCCTTAGAACTAATTTTGCTGTATCCCTTACATTTTTGTAGGTTTTTCTTTTTGTCTCGAGGTACTTTTAAAATTTCTTGATTTCTTATTTGACTGTTGGTAGTTTATTACCATGTTGTTAAATCTCTACATAAATTTGACTCTCGCATTTTCTTCTTGTGATTGATTTCTAGTTTCATATCATTGTGGTTGAACAATATTTGAATCAGCAGGTGAGGGTAACATTCAGGATAAATTTTTGTTTACTGGGCTTTTTTTCTGAGGGCAGAGAATTAGCTCCATACAGTGGAAGGTGTTGGGTTGGCAAGTTCCAGGAGTGCAGGAGTAACAATGGAAATGACCGCCGCCGGGTCCCGCCGTCTTCCAGCCTCCACCCCCAGTTTCCTTCACCCTTGACTCTCCCGCCAAAAGGATGTATGCCCAGGTCATGTCCCCATAGGTAACCTGATACCTATGAGGGAAACAGATGAAAGACCCCTGCCAACTCCCTCCCAGTGTGACTTCCCCTACTCTCTTTCCGGAGTCAAGGAACCTTGACAGAGAGTACCCACCTCCTCCCGGAGCAACTTTCCTGGTTCCCCTTCTCTTGAGTCCTGAAACTTTGCAAGAGAGTGCCTTTAATAAATCTTGCCTTGCACCCACTTCGCCTGGCGTGTTTATCTCGCCTATAAAACCTTACATTTGGAGCCCAAAACCCCGGAGGGTTTTGAGAGCCTCCCACCCTGGTGAGGAGGCTCTCTCCTCTCCCTAGCCAGACCTGGACCTGCCTTTCCCAACGCCACTTCTGAAGCCATGGTGAGTTTCCCCGGATTCCGAGCCTCTCTCTGGAAAGCCCTGCCCTAATCGTGCCCACGTCAGGGCGGACCCCACTGGTCACCAGGTGACCTCCGTGACTCTGAGAAGCTGGGAGACATCCTAACCTCTAGGGTATTTGACACAGTTTTTCTGCAACCCAGTGGTGGATGAGGGGATGCCTTCCTCCTGCCATCGGGTTGTCTGACAAGGAGTCTTGGGGACCTCCCAATCTAAATTCAACCCTAAAACATCCCGGGGGTGTTTTAGGCCTGATGGACAATCTTAAAACCCTGGAACTGGACCAGGACCTGCAAAAATGACGTTACTATACTGTAGCTTGGCCACAATACTGATTAGACAGTCAGTCCCAATGGTCTCCAGAAGTCACGTATAATTATCAGATTTTCATGGACCTAAATAACCTCAATAGACACCAAGTCAGATGGGCCAAGGTCCCTTAAGTTCAGGAT
This sequence comes from Mustela lutreola, assembly GCF_030435805.1. Taxonomy (NCBI): domain Eukaryota; kingdom Metazoa; phylum Chordata; class Mammalia; order Carnivora; family Mustelidae; genus Mustela; species Mustela lutreola. Next base: position 172,501,211 of record NC_081294.1, read on the forward strand.
TTCTGAACCAGCGCCCTTGTTTACCCGTCCCTCTCCCCAACCTATCCGAACTCCTGACAAATTTATCCACAGTAAATATGAAACTTTAATCAGTTTACTGAAGCTCTTGTTATTTGTTAATATCTGTTACCAAAGAAATGACTAAATGGATGGTTAATTGTCTGTCTCAAAGTTTTAATGGGTGATTGCTGAGATAGCTTTCAAAGTCTTTGGTAACCTGAAGGTTTATGTTTTGCTTGGATGACAAATGGGATTAAATCTGTTGGATATTTAGGTCTTTTCCAAAGGGATAAAATGCCAAGTCATTTATTACTGAACATAGCTTTGTGCTTTTGACTTCTTACAGCAAAGAAAATAAGAATATTTAAATATGTTAGTAAGCATGGTTTGTGCTTAACTGATTCATAAATTGGCATCTAAAGAATTCTGTTCTAGCCGTTCATGATTAATAACTGACTAGAGGTTCATAACTAAAGGTGTTTCTAAGAGTGCAAAATTCCGCTAAATAAAGGAAGCAACTCTGTATGTAGGAAAGTAGAAGATATATGAGAAAGATTTAAGGAATGAGAGTATATTTTATTGAAAGTGAAAGGAGATAATTTTGTCCTAAGTGAGATGGCTTTTTGAGACAAAACCTGAATGCAAAGGAAAGTTGTAGAAGGTTTGTGAAGGGAAATCATTCAGGAACCCAAGGAAAACCCGGCCATGTTTCTTAACCAACTTACTGAGGCGCTGACTCAATACACTTACCTAGACCTGGCCTCTCCAGCAGGGGCGACTGTTTTAGCTACTCACTTTATTTCTCAGTCAGCCGCCGACATTCGGCAAAAATTAAAGAAAGTGGAGGAGGACCCTCAAATTCCCATTTTTGATCTGGTGAAAATGGCATTTAAAGTCTTTAACTCCCAAGAGGAGGCAGAACTTAAGCACCAAGCCAGACTCCAACCGAAGGTCCAACTGCGGACCCAAGCCCTGGTAGCAGCTCTAAGGCCGGCAGGTTCTGGGGGTCAACAGAAGGGAGCACCTAACTGCGTCCCTCCTGGGGGCCTGTTTCACGTGTGGAGCCAAGGGATACTGGGCCCGTCAATGCCCCAATCCAAAAACGCCTACTAGGCCGTGCCCTCAATGCCGCATGATGGGCCACTGGAAATTGGACTGCCCCAGCCTCAGGGTATTGCGGCGCCTCCACGTGGGGGAGACTCTGAGACGGTAAGTTCTGTCTTCCAACTTCTCCTATTGGATGACTGATTGAGCCCAGTATCGGACACCCCTCTCACCCATGCCGAGCCCAGGGTCATGCTCCAGGTAGTGGGTAAGTCCCTTTCCTTTCTATTGGACATGGCACATGCTGTCCTGCCTTTGTACTCAGCTCCTACTCATCCCTCCTCAGTTGCAGTTATGGGAATTGATGGTACTTCCTCCACTCCAAAGGCCAGCCAACCCCTTTCCTGCAGCCTGTATGGGTTCCCCTTCTCACACTTCTTCCTCATTATCCCTTACTGCCCTGTTCCCTTACTAGGCAGGGACATTCTCCACAAACTTCAGGCCACCATTTGTCTCTCTCCCTCTCCCTTGACTTCTGTTCACCTCATCCTTCCTCTACTTCCCTATGACTTGTCCTCTATCCCAGACTGTCTCCCCTCTGTAGACCCACAGATATGGGACATTTCCAGACCTGTAGTAGCAACCCACCAGTGAGGACTCAAGTTCATCAGTGACCGCCTTTGGCAGCAGGGTATCCTTATTCGCATTAACTCTCCAAGGAACTAGATGTCACTGTCCAGGGATGGCAGCCCTGCCTCAAGGCCCTAGCGGCAGCCACTTCTCTGACAAAGGAGGCCCTCAAACGTACCTTAGGACAGCCCATCATGGTCTTCTCCCCCCATAGACTGATGGACTGAATCAGCCAAAAATACTTGGCACAGATCACTCCTTCCCATCTCCAAGTCTACCACCTGCTGTTCATAGAAAACCCCCAGGTCACACTCTGTCTCCCTTCACCTAAATCCCACCCCTCTCTTGCCGACACCTTCATCTACCCCCACTCCTCTCCACTCCTGTGCTCAACACCTGGAAGAACTCTCTCCCTCCCATCCAGGACTTTGGGAAAAGCCGATGACTGAACCTGATCGCACTCTGTTCATGGATGTGAGCTCCCTCATAGCTCCATATGGACGGCGATGTGTGACCTATGCAGTGGTCACCCTGGATGCAGTCCTATAAGCAACCCCCCTTCCCATTGGGACTACTTCTCAAAAGGCAGAACTCCTGGCTCTTACCAAGGCCCTTCACTTATCTGAGGGCCAACGGGTCACTCTTTATACTGACTCCAAATATGCTCTCCTTATTACCCACACTCACTCTGTCCTCTGGTGAGAAAGGGGATTTCTCACAACCAAGGGAACCCCCATAGTCAAAGGGCCTCTTATTGCCAAACTCCTTGACGCTCTCAAGTACCCTACTGAGGTGGCTATTGTCCACTGCCATGGCCGTCAGGACTCCAAAGACCCCATCTCTTTGGGGAACAACAAGGCTGACTCTGTTGCCTGACAGATGGCCTTAAACACCTCTCTAGCCCCTCTCCTGTTTCTCAACACTCTTCACAGTCCCTGTACACTGATGAGGAGACTCGGGCCCCTATAACATTAGGTGGCAGGTTGGATGACAAGGGATGGTATTTGTCCAGGACAAAATTGCCCTCCCAAACAGCCTAATACACACCCTCTTTACTGACGTTCACCAGTCTCTCCACACCGGTCCAAAGGCCCTATACCAACTTCTCCAACCTCTCTTTCACCACCCCCTCCTCCAAAAGACTATTAAGGAGGGACACAAGGCCTGTAGAACCTGTCCTGTGGTCAATGCCCAGGGCGGCCTCCTCAGACCAGGACCCACCCACCAGCTCCAAGGACATCAGCCAGGCAAGGTCTGGCAACTTGACTTCAATCACATGCCTCGACACAAAACCTTTAGATATCTACTAACTCTTGTGGACACCTTCACAGGCTGGATCGAGGCATTCCCCACCACTAGGGAAACAGCAGAGGTGGTTGCCGCTGTTCTCATTAAGCACATCATTCCGAGGTTTGGACTCCCTCGAACCGTACAATCAGACAACGGACCGGCCTTCATCTCCAGCATCACACAACAGATCTCTGAGAGCCTCAACATCACCTGGAAACTCCATAACCCCTACCATCCCCAATCGTCAGGTAAGGTCAAGAGGGCCAATGGCCTCCTCAAGGAACAAATCACCAAACGCACTCTTGAAACCTGACTGTCTTGGCCAACCCTTTTCTCACTAGCACTCACCTGCCTTAGGGCCTCCCCTAGCCACCCATCAGGTCTCAGTCCCTTTGAGCTCCTGTACAGCAGGCCCTTTCTACTCAATCACAACATGCCTGCCTCTTCTCCACCCCTCCTATCCTATCTGCCCTATCAGACCCTCTTACAAGCACTCCTATGGGCTCATACAGGTTCAACCATCCTCGCCCCTGATAGCCCGAGTGGAGACTTCCCCCAGGCCCTAAATGCTGGGGACCAAGTTCTCCTAGGAGAACTTCACCCAAAGTCCTAACAGCCCAGGTGGACTGGCCCCCATACTGTTATTCTTACAACTCCCATAGGGGCAAAATTCCTAGGACACCACCCATGGGTACACATCTCCTCTCTAAAACCAGCCCTACAACAGGATGGCTGGACTTCCCAAACCCTGGGACCCACGTGGTTGCAAATTTCCCGCACCACTTCTTCTCACACTCCTCCTTCTACACCCCCCATAGCTGTCCCTCAGGTGACCCTGAATTCAGGTGGTACTTCTTCCTAGTGGAAACTTGGGCACCACACGGTCTAGTCAGCTGGTCACCACAGAATACCAGTCTGGAGGGTGCCAGCCCAAGCGGAAATGGCCGTCCTCTCCACCCCCCTCCTGTGACAAAAAAGGGCTGTGTTTCTTCCTCTTGTTATGGGGTTCTCCTTGGTGTCTTCCCTAGTGGCCACCTGGCTGGGCACCGGGGCAATAGCTCACTCCACAGGTGCTACCTGAGATTTATCTGAACAGCTCTGAACAGCCATGGAAGTCTCAGCTGAGTCCTTTGCATCTCTACAATGACAGATTATTTCAGTGGCCCAGGTAGCCCTACAGAACCAGCGAGCCCTGGACCTACTCCCTGCAGACAAGGGAGGAACCTGTTTATTCCTCAATGAAGAATGCTGCTATTATATCAACGAATCCAGTGTAGTTGAAACCAATATCAGTGCCCTGACAAAAATCTGCGACTCCCTTGGTGGCCAGCATCACCCTGTAATAAAACCCTCTCAATGGTGGTTCTCCCCCTTAACGACCTGGCTCCTTCCAATCTTAAGTCCTATTATTCTCTTCCGCCTATTAGGACTTATCACCCCCTGTGTTCTTTGCTTCATTCAGGAACGCATACGTGAGGTTTCCAGGGTCACTGTCAACCAACTCCTCCTGGATCCCTATACCTGCCTATCCACATACAAAGGACCCTATGATGTCGCCCCTTTACCAGCAGGAGGTAGCCAGATCTGAGTCGCTGCCCCCATTACACCAAAAAGGTCGGAATGTTGGGTTGGCAGGCTCCGGGAGTGCAGGAGGAACAATAGAAATGACCACCGGCTTCAGGGGCTCCAGGAGTGCAGGAGGAACAATGGAAGTGACTGCTGCCTGATCCCGCCATCTTCCAGCCCCCCCTTTTCCTTCACCCTTGACTCTCCCACCAAAAGGATGTATGCGCAGGTCACATCTCCATAGGTAACCTGATACATATGCAGGAAACCGATAAAAGACCCCCACCAACTCCCTCCCAGTGTGACTTCCCCCTCTCCCTTTCCGGAGTCAAGGAACCTCTACTGAGGGTGCCCACCTCCTCCCAGAGCAACTTTCCTGGCTCCCCTTCTCTTGAGCCCTGAAACTTCGCAGGAGAGTGCCTTTAATAAATCTTGCCTTGCACCCACTTTGCCTGGCGTGTTTATCTCGCCTATAAAACCTTACAGAATGTTTTGCGAGATGGTGGGGAGTGGTCAACCCTTGTTAGAATTAATGACTACCATGAAGGCAGTGTACCACTGTTTACACCTTATTCCTGATGGATTTTCACTTCATTAGAAACATTTTCTTTTCTTTTCTTTTCTTTTTATAAGATTTCATCCATTTTTTTTGACAGAGAGAGAGATCACAAGTAGGCAGAGAGGCAGGTAGAGAGAGAAGGGGAAGCAGGCCCCCTGCTGAGCAGAGAGCCCAATGTGGGGCTCGATCCCAGGCTCCTGAGATCATGACCTGAGATGAAGGCAGAGGTTTAACCCACTGAGCCACCCAGGCGCCCCAATTAGGAATATTTTCTATGAGGTGCAGGGTTGACCTTCTCTAATAGAAAGGTGCCATGTGGGTTCATGGCATGGCCCCAGGTCAGCAGCTTGGATGTATGGTATTGTACGGGAACAGAACTGTCTTTGAAAGTGATAGAAACACATCATGGTGAGCTCCATGACAATAGCCGAGGTCCTGAGTGACCCACTGGGTGTTGGTGGTGGGTGGGGTAGTGGGGTCTGTTAATCTGTCTCATAAGGTCCTGTGGAACTCAGGGACACCCTCCTGTCTGTTGAGTTGTGTGGATACAGGTAGACAGCAGTATCTGGTCAAGCACAAGGGTTGCACTGGACCACCACCAGAGGGGCAGTGTGCCCGGGGACAACTCCATTTCCATAAAAATAGACCAGGGTCTGTGACCATGATTCTTAGCAGCAGCATGGGGAAAGGAGGTCGGTAGTGGTGCACACTTCCTAGGGTTGTGGTCAAGACTAGTTTGGAGCCCACTGAAGTCAACCATACCTGGCACAGAATGCATCCAGTCACTGTAGCTGTGAGCACTGTGCCAGCTCTGATGCTGCTGCCTCCTATTTTTCATCATCTTTATGGACATGAGCCTCTGCTTTTGCCCCATGGCCTCCAGGGCATTGCCCTCCCTCCATCTGGCCCTCTCCTCTGCCCTGTGTAACCTGATGCCAGGGTACCTTCTCAAGAGGCAGCTCAGTCAGTCCCTTGATGGGACACTTCCATGGATCCTCTGTGAGGTGAGGACGATACCTTGCCCTGGAAGGGGGTTGCAGGTCCCCAGTCAAGAAAGCCACATTTCTCTTTTCAGCCTGACCTCCCCTCCCCTCAGTCTTCCTCAGGGAAGGTCTTCTCACTTCATGAGCTGAAAGCTCTGAACTTAAAAACGAATATCGTTTTATATTCCTCAATGCCTTAGTTCATCCATGGCATGACTTTCAAAACTGCCAGTGGGTTTTTAGCAGTCCTGGAGGTCTGCCTGCTCAAGGAGGGGATGACCTGGGAGTGGCAGCCTTCCTTCCCATCTTCCTCAGCATGTCCCTGATCCCTGGAGCCATCTGTCCCACTGAGGGTTGAGGGACCCAAGACAGCCCATCTTGAGCCCAGGTTGGGTCAGCTGCGTAGACTGATGTATATTAGTAGTGGTGGGAAGCTGGCATGGGCCAGGTGCAGACAATTTCTCCTTCTTTTTCCTTCTTCCCTTCCCACACAGAGGTAGCTCAGAACAGTCTTCAAGGCCTATATCTCAAGATCCCATGACCCAGGCTCCCTGCTTTCAGCTGGTGACCTTAGTGGTTTCCTGTCGCTTCTGCCTCCCATACCCACTCCCATGGCCATTCCTAGATCAGGGGAGGGATCCAACCCTTGACTGTACTTGGTCTTCCTCCTGTCCCACACCCAGCCCACCCACATTTGTCTTCCAGGTATGTGCTTGGAAGCAAGCCCATCAACAGGAACTTATCAGCCAACAGAACCAGGTAATGACCACTGAATTAGAGATCCAGGGTGCATATCAAACCTGCTCTGGAAGCTGTCCCATACTCTATGACAATCTCACACGAAAACAGAAACAATAATAGCTTTCTGGACAGTGAAGTGACATCCGTCTCTACTTACACTCTTGAAAGCATAGGTGCTGACCCTGGATGGAAAGGGACCGTGGCTCCTGTGGGCTACCATTAACAGGAGAAGTATAAGAATTCAGTGAAATTTGAATTCCAAGCATAGAGTGAATAATTATTGTACAGTAAATACTCTCACAAGTAAGTCTTTTGAACATTGCATATCAAAAGTTTACATCCAAATAGTTTACTGAAAGGAAAAAACTTTTTTATTGTTTATTTTAATTCAGGTAGAGTTAACATACAGTGGTATATTAGTTTCAGGTGTACAATGTAGTGATTCAGTGATTCTATGTATTACTCAACGGATATCAAGAAAAGTGTACTCTTAGTCCCCGTCATCCATTTCACTCATCCCTCCATCCACTTCCACTCTGGTAACCACAGAGTCGGTATTTTGCTTTGTATCTTCTTTCTCCTTTATTTATGTATTTTCGTTTCTTAAATTCCATGTAAGAGTGACATTGAAAGGCATTTGTCTTGCTCCAACTGATGGGTTTCACTTATGACAGTATCTCTAGCTCCATCCATGCGTCTGCAAATGGCAAGATCTCATTCTTTTTATGGCTGAGTAATTTCCCACTGTGTGTGTGTGTGTGTGTGTGTGTGTGTGTGTGTGTGTGTGTGTGTACATATATCATCTCATTAATCAAATTATCAAGAAATACTTGGATTGCTTCCATATTGTAATATTGTAAATAATGTTGCAAGAAATATAGGGGCTCATGTATCCTTTTGAGTTATTGTTCTCATATTCTTCGGGTAAACACCCGGTAGCGTGATTGCTGGATTACAATGAAGTTCTATATTTAACGTTTTGAGGAACAGTCATACTGTTTTCTAAAGTGGCTGCAGCAGCTTGCATTCTCACCAACAATGTAAGAGGGTCCCCTTTTATCCACATCTTCCCAACATCTGTTTTCTTCTGCTGGTGCTGTCAGCCATTCTGATAGTGTGAGGTAGTATCTCATGGAACTTTTCATTTGGATTTTCCTGTTGATGGGTGATGGTGAACATATTTTCATGTGACTGTTGACATCTGTATTTCTTCTTTGGAGAAATGTCTATTCATGTCTTCTATTTTTTTAACTGGATTATTTGTATTTTGGGCGTTGCGTTGTATCAATTCTACATATTTTGACACTACCCCATTATTGCATATGGTATTCGCAAACATCTTATCCCATTAAGTAGGCTGTCTTCTATTTATTACATTTTCATTGTTCTTCTGCTGTGTGGTAAGCTTTCATATTGATGTAGTTCCAGTAGTTTATTTTTGCTTTTGCTTCCTTTTCCTTAGGAGGCATGTCTAGAAAATGTATGGTTCATGGCAGAGAAGTTGCTTTCTGTGCCCTCTTGTAGGATTTTTATGATTTCAGGTCTCACATTGAAGTATTGAACCTGTTTTGAGTTAATTTGTCCATCTGGTGTAATAAAGCAGATTAATTTCATTCTTTTGTGCATAGCGGTCCAGTTTTCCCAAAACCAATTTTTGTAGAGCCTGTTCTTTTACCTTTTAATACTTTTGCCTGTTTTGCAGAAGACTACTTGGGCACGTGATTGTGGGTTTATGTCTGAGCTTTTATTCTGTTCCCTTGGTCACTGTGTATATTTCTGCACCAGTCCCATACTGTTAGGATGACTGAAGCTTTGTACTATAATTTGAAATATGGAATTGTGACGCCTCAAGCTTTGTTTTCAATCATAACATTGTGTTGGTGCTTCAGTATCTTTTGTGATTTCATAGAAATTTTTAAGGTAGTTTCTTTGAGTTCTTTCATTTTTTTAAAAATTTAAATTCAATTAGCCAACTTATCATACATCATTAGGTTCAGATGTAGTGTTAAATAATATATCAGATGTGTACAACACCAAGTGCTCATTGCATCATGTGCCCACCTTAGTGCCCATCACCCAGGTACCCCCTGCCCCCATCCAGCAACCCTCAGTTTGTTACTACAGTTAGTTACTATCATGTTTTTTTCCCATCTCTGATGACTTCTCATTCTGTTTCCCTTTCCTTTTTCTATGGTTCTCTGCCCTATTTCTGATATTTGACAAATGAGTGAAACCATATGATAGTTGTGCTTCTTTCATTGCCGTATTTTACTCAGCATAATATCTTCCACACCCATCCAGGTTGATGTGATGATAAATAATCATCCTTTCTGATGGCTGAGTAATATTCCATTGAATATATAAACCACATCTTCTTTATCCATCCCTCTGTCCATAGGTATCTGGGTTCTTTCCATAGTTTAGGTATAGTGGATATTGTTGCAATGAACACTGGGGTGCAGGTGTCAGTTCTTTTCATTACATCTCTATTTTTGTAGTAAAAGCCCTGTGGTGCAATTGCTGTGTTTTAGGGTAACTTTACTTTTAACTTCTTGAAGAAACCCTGTACTGTTTTCCAGAGCGGATGTAACAGTATGCATTCCCACCAGGAGTGTAGGAAGCTTCCCCATTTTCTGTATCATCACCAACACTTGTGGTTTCATGTCTTGTTAATTTTAGACGTTCTTCCTTGTGTGATAGGACACCTTAATGTGGTTTAGATTTGCGTTTCCCAGAAGCCATGTGATGTGGAACATTTATGCATATATCTGTTGGTGACATGTGTGTCGTCATTGGAGAAATGTCTGTTCATATTTTCACCCATATCTAGACCTTACATTGGGTTAAGGCCCTGAAGCCTGGAAGATACAATCATCCAGAACTGTGGAGATCTTCACAAGGTCTGAGTTAAAATGGAGTTTTAGGGTGTATATGAAGCTCAGGGATTGTGTTCAGAGTGTGCATGAAAGTGTAGGTTCACTGACATTGTCTCAGGTTTGCATTCAGATTTCTCATGCTCTGAATCCAGTCTGGAGTGAAAAAGGGAATTTCCTTTTGTGTGGCAGGCTGATCCTCTGGTGTTGTTCAAGTGTTCCCAATACCCGGTGCTTGGGAGCCAGGCCTCTACAGATGGTGCTCTCAGAACTCCAACTAGGGTTATGGTTAGGACATAGGAGCATGGAAGGTCCGAACTGCCAACCATGTGGTGAGTGTCCTGGAGGGCTGAGTTGAGGGCATGGGTTAAGGTGAGTGTGCGGCTCAGGGTTTCAATCCATGAGCCATTGAAAGTGGGAGTTCAGTGGGATGGAAAGAGATGGGCCTTCATATTTCTACTGACCTCTATACTTATTGGAGTCCATTATGGAAAGATTTCCTTCTGGGTGGGAGGCTGAGTCCTCTGGTATTGCTCAGCCATCCCCAAATCCTGGGGCTTTGGAGCCCTCCCTTAAGAGACAGTTACCTGAGAGCCCAACATAGGGATAGAGTTAGGGTCAAGGGGCATTGCAGGGCCAAAGAGCTGGCAGTGTGTGTGGAATTAAGAAATGAAAGATGAGTGTTCCCGTTCAGGTCAGGCACAGGGTTTTTAGCCTAGAGGCCACTGAAAGTGGTGGTTTGCTGGGATGAGCTCAGATGGGCAGGCATTTTCTCCTGATTTGAATATTTCTAGAAGTCTACATGGCACACTTTCCTCCTGTGTGTTAGGCTGAGTCCTGTTGTATGGCTAAGGTGACCCCAGTGCCTGGGGCAGGGGACCAGGCCCCTAGGAATGGAATGCTCAGGACATGTCAGGCTCAAACTGCCACCCTGAGAGGAGCGACCTGGGGAGCAGAGTTGAGGACGTAGGTCAGTGTGAGTGTTAGGATCCAGGTAGTGAATAGGGGGTTGCTGAGAGTGGGATAGTCTCACGGGGCCACGAAATATTCTGGTATAGTTCAGGTGTAACCCATCAGTGGGGCTTTGGTGTGGATCCTCAGAGGACAGAAGACTGAAAGTATAGCCTAGGGCTAGGGATAGATCACAGGGGCATGGCTGGCCTGATCTGCTGGTGCTGAGGCGGGATGCCTAGGGCAATGAGTTGAGGGTCATGGTCAAGTGGTGCATTACACTCTGGGTTTGTGCCTGAGGGGTGGCCGATGGTGGAGGTTGCTTCATGGGCTGTTCAGGTTTCTCCCATTCTGAGGGTTCTGTGCAGCTCCAAACAGAACAGTTTCCTCCTGGGTGGCAGACGGAGTCCTGGTTTGGGGATCAGGGGTCCAAATATGGAGGAAATGGGGGCCCAGCCTCTGGGGAGGAAGACTGAAAACCCAACCTAGCGTTAAGTTTAGGGCCAGGAGCATGGAAGACCTAATTTGCTGGCACTGAGGAGGGATCCCAGGGGGCTGAATTGAGGGCAGGGGTCTGGTGGCATGACAGGGTCCAGGTTTGTGGTCAGGGGACAGCTGACCACAGTGGAGGAGGGTGTGCTCAGGGGGACATGCAGTTTCTCCCACTCTGAGGGTTCTACTCAGCTTCAATTGGCACGGTTTCCTCCTGGGTGTCAGGCTGAGTGTCAGCCCCCGCATTTGTTGCCAATGGTGTGCAGAAGGTGGGGATGGCCTCAGGTGGGGCATGCAGGTTTCTCCCGCTCTGAGGATTTGGCACAGCTCCAAACAGCATGGTTTCCTCCTGCATGGTGGGCAGAGTCCTGTGGTGTCACCAGGGGTCTTTAATATTGGGGGCTTGGGGTCAGGCCTCTTGGGATGGAAGCCTGAAAACCCAAATTAGGGATAGGGTTAAGGCCTAGGGGCATGGCAGACCTTATATGCCAGTGCTGAGGCAGGTGCCCTGGTGCGCTGACTTGAATTTGTGTCAGACAGTACGTTACACTCTGGGTTTGTGTCCAGGCATTCACATAACCTGGGAGTGACTTCAGGGCTCCATGGAAGTTTCTCCAGCTCTGAGGGTTCAGCGCAGCTCCAAACAGCACAGCTGTGCCCTGCGTGGCAGGCAGAGTCCCAGCATGAGTATCAGGCATCCTTAATCTGGACTTAAGGACCATGCCTCTGGGTGCAGAAGCCTGTACACCCCACCTAGGATTAGGATTAGGACCTAGGGACATGGCAGGCCCGATCTGTCAGCACTGAGACACGATCCCCTTGGGCTGAGTTTAGGGCATATGTCAGGCGGTGCCTCAGAATCCGGGTTTGTGGCCAGGGGGGCTGCAGATGGTGTGTGGGGGGGGTCACTTTAGTGGGATATGCGGGTTTCTCCCTCTCTGAGGTTTCTGTGAAGCTTCATATGGCACATCTTCCTAGGACATGGGAGGCTGAATTCTGGGATAACACTCAGGGGTCCTTAATGAGGCTGGTTTTGGGGCCAGGTCTTTTGGGATGGAAGCCAGAAAACCCAAACTAGGATTAGGGTTAGGGCCTAGGACCATGGCAGGTTCTCTGGTGGGCTGAGTTGAGGGCACATGTCTGGAGGTGCATCAGATTCCAGGTTTGTGTCAAGGGGTTCCACAGAACCTGGGGTGGCCTCATGGGTTCATAGAGGTATCTCCCATTCTGAGGGTTCTGTGCAGCTCCAAGCAGCAGAGTTGTGCCCTCAGTGGGAGGCATAATCCTGGTGTGAGTCTCAGGGGTCCCCCATCTGTCTGGGTTGTGGTCCAGGTCTCTGAGAATGATAACCTGTGCACCTCACCTAGGTTTAGGCTTAGGGCCTCGGGGCATGGCAGGCCTGATCTGCCATTTCTGAGGCATGATCTGCTCAGGGCCAAGTTGAGGATTTGTCATTCATTGCATCAGAGTCCGTTTTTGTGGCCGGGGGGCCACCGAAGTTGGTGCTGGCTTTACGAGTGAGTGCAGGTTTCTCCCACTCTGAGAGTTTGGCACAGCTCGAAATCGTCTGGTTTGCATCCACATTGTGGACTGAATTCTGGGGTGTTAATTGGGGTTCTTAATCTGGGGGGCTTTGGATCCATGCCTTGAGGGTGGAATCCTGAAAACCCAAACTACGTTAGGGTTAGGGCCTAAGGGCATGGCAGGCCAGATCTACTGGTGCTGAGGCGGGCTCTCTGGTGGGCTGAGTTGAGGGAAGGCATCATGCAGGGCCTCAGTCTCTGGGTTGGTGACCATGGGTGCCACCGAAAGTGGGCGTGGCCTCAGGGAGGCATGGAGATTTCTTCTGCTCTGAGGGTTGGGCACAGCTCTAATGTCACAGTTTCCATCTGGGTAGCAGGTGGATCCTGGGGTGTGGCTCTGGAGTCCTCAATCTGTAGATGGAAGCCTGAAAACCCAACCTAGTGTTAGGTTTAGGGTCTGGGGCATGGCAGGCCTGATCTGAAATCGCTGGGACTGGCACTCCAGGGGTATGAGTAGAGTGAGGGTATGGCCATGTATGCACCAGGATTTTAAACTGCTTTCTCATGGGGTTTGGACCGTGACCACTTGAGATCATGGGCCAGGCCCAGGTGGCCGCCCTGCATGTCCGTGCTGCCAAAAGCCATTTCAGTGGGGGATTTTCTGGATAATTATCATGAGCGAGAAGCTCATGAGAATTGGCCGGCATTGGGAGGCAATTTGGGATGCACTCACACCCATTGTTTAGAGTGCTTTCTTCCTAGATGCTCATTATGACCATCCAGGAACTTGGACTGGTCCCACGGGGCTCCCCTGCGGTCCCCAGCTGATGGGAGATTTCCGGAGGTAGAGTTGTGGGAGGGTCTCGGGCTGAGAATGAGGCTTCATGTTTGTGGTTCCTTTGGGTGCTGAAGGTGGGGGTGGCCTCAGGAGGGTATGAAGGTTTCTCCCCATCTGAGGGGTTTTCTGCAGCTCTAAACAGTAATGTTTCCTGCTTTGTGGCAGTGGAGTCCTGGGGTGCAGCTCTGGGGTTTCCAATCTGGAGGGCTTGGGGACCAGGTCTCTGGGAATGTAAGCCTGAACCCCCAACCTAGGCCTAGGTTTAGGTCCTAGGGGCATGCACACCCATTCTGCCAGTGCTGAGGCTGGCCTCCCAGGGGACTGAGTAGAGGCCAGGACTGCCAGCATTCTGGGGCAACTCCGAGCATGTGTGCCTCTGGAGTTTAGAGCTCTTTCTGGCATGGTTTGGGCTGTGAACCCTCAGGAAAATGGTCCAGATCCAGGCAGCTTCTCTGAGGGCTCCCACCTCTGGATGCAATTTCAAAGGAGGTTTCTGGCCATTTCACATGAGATTTCTTCCCAAATCGATATTGATTTGGGCAGAATTTTTGTGGGAATTGGCCGGCATTGTGGAGTGATTTTGGTCATGTGTGCTCCTAACGTCTGGATTGCTTTGTCGCTAGGTTCACGTAGCAGCCACCCGTGACCATGGGCTGGGCCTGCACAGGTCCCTGAGAACTCACACTGATGAGGGCAGAATTGAGTATGGGGGTCAGAGTGAACACCAGGCACTGGTTTTTTGGCCTGTGCAGGCTCTGATTGTGGTGGTCACCTCAGGAGGCATACAGTTTTTTCCTGCTCTGAAGGTTTTGCACATCTCCAAAAGTCACAGTCTCATCCTGGGTGGCAAGTGCAGAAGTGCAGTTCTGTGGTCTGTCTCAGGGGCCCCCAGTCTGGAGGGACAGTGCCATTGTGGCTTGAGACCTGTGAGGCGTTGTGAGCTGGATTAGGAGACTCGTGCCAGTTCGTGAATCACAGATGAGATTGACTTGGTGTTTGTTTTGAACATAGAATGTGTTCCTTCATCTAACAGTGTTTATCCCATTGGGCCTACACGGTGGGGGAATGGCAGGTATCTAGAGTTATGTGGCTGTTTGAGGTCAGATAGTGACTTGTATGATGTCTTTTCCTTTGTCAAAGGTGATGTAAACTTATGGATTCATCTTTCCATCCAAAGAGTTCCAGTGAGGGCAGAGGGCACATTCAAAATGATTCCAAGGAGGCTCGGATGATTTAAAAGGGAAACATGACCTTCTAGTTTTACTAAATAGATACTTGGACAGCTGTATTTTCTCTGCAGTTCATGGGTGGTGAAGTCAGAAGGAGAATCTTTGGGAATTCCCCCAGAGAGAGGCATCCTGGTGGCTTCAAGGGGCTTGGCATCAGGAACCCTGGGGTGAATATCTGGGGCTGCTTGCCTGATACTTACTGAGTCAGGTTATCCCACAGGTTTTCCATTCCCTCCTAGGGAATTGCAGGAAGGTAACGTTCTGCTTAAAGCAGGACCCTCCCGCACTGTCAGTGGGCATGCAGATTTTTGCAGCCTCTTTGGAAAAGAATATGGAGTTTTCTCCAAAAGCTAAAATCTGAACAACACTAGGACCTAGAAATTGTACTCCTAAGTATTTATCCAAAGGACACAAAAGTGCACATTCAATGGGGTACAAGCACCATGATGTTTATAGCAGTATTATCAACAATAGGAAAACAAAGGAGGGAGTCCCTCTGTCCATTTTCTGATGAATGGAGAAAGAAGATGTGAGAGATTGATCTATCTATCTATCTATCTATCTATCCAATAGCATAGGACCCAGCCTCAAAAATAATGAAATCTTGCCATCAGCAAGAATGTGGAAGGATCTAGCGTGGATTAAAGTAAGCAAAACCAGTAAGAAAAGAACAATGGCCTATGATTTGACTCCTATGGAATTTCAGAAAGAAAACAGATGAACATAGTGAGGGGAGAAAGATAGGACAATGAGGGAGCAGTATCAGCCTTAGAGCACAAACTGAGGGTTGCTAGAGGGCAGGGTTTTTGGCAGGAAGGGTTAAATGGGTGACGGCTATTAGGGAGAGTACTTGTTGCGATGAGCTCTGGGTGTTCTATGCAGGTGAGAAATCACAAAATCCGAACTCCTGAAGCAAAAGAATGAACAGTGCATGGAAACGAATTGGAATGGAAGTCAAGGAAGGAAAGAAGAAGACCATGTTCTACTTCATGAGGAGTGGGGCAAAAATGGAGGGGTTATCGCTGTCCTGTTCTACTAATGATCATTTCCAAACATGGTATGGTACAATACACTAGTTTCTGTTTGCATAAGGAACCCTCAGAAAGCTTGCAGGAAGATTCAGATGTCAGAGCATATCCATGATCCATTGATATGTCCCTTCCAGTCTGCCCAGGTACAAAGGTAAATGGAAACAAATATGGCAGAAGAGGTAAGGAGGTGTTAAGCATTCAGGAGGTAGCCTTCCCCTTTCTCATGAATGCCTGGACGAGTGTAAATTAAGAAGAAGGATGGGGGATCCCTGAGCTTTGCCGCAGACAGGGGAATTCTAACTATGCCTAGAGCTGACGGGTTTACCGAGGAGAGACAAGCTATTAGCATGGCAGGCCAGAACTGCTGGTGCTGAGGTGAGTTCCCCGAGGGGCTGAATCGATGATGGGGGTCAGGCCGTACATCAGGCTCCGGGTTTGTAACTAGGGAGCTGCACAATGTGGGGGAGTTCTCATGTGGGCATGCAGGTTTCTCCAGCTCTGAGGGTTCTGCACAGCTCCAAACAGACTGGTTTCCTGCTGGGTGGCAAGCAGACACCTACAGTGTAGCTCCAGGGCTCCCAATCTAGAGGTCTTGGGGGAAAGACCCCTGGGAACGGAAGCCTGAAAATGCAACATAGAGTTAGGTTTAGGGCCTAGGGGTATGGCAAATCTGATCTGCCAGTGTTGAGGCAGGCTCCATGGTGGGCTGAGTTGATGGTGGGCATCAGGTGACATGTCAGACTCTGGGTTTGTGTCCAGGGGTGCCGCAGAAGCTGAGGGTGCCTCGGGCGACATGCAGGTTTCTCCTGCTCTGAGGGTTCTGGACAACTCCAAAGGGACACGTTTTTCTCTGGGCAGCTGGTGGAGTCCTCGGGTTGAGTCTCAAGGGTCCCCAATCTGGTGGGCCGAGGGGCCAGGCCTCTGGGCATGGAAACCTATACACCATACCTAGGGTTCGGTTTAGGGCCCTGCGGCATGGAAGGCCTGATGATCTGATGAGGAGGTAGGCTCTCAAGTCAGCTGGGCTGACTTGGGGGCGGGCATCAGGCAGCATGACAGAGCCTGGGTTTGTGTCCAGGGGCTGTAGAAGCTGGGATAGCCTCAGGGTGACATGCAGGTTTCTCCTTGTCTGAGGGTAATGCGAAGCTACAATGGCATGGCTTCCTTCCGCGTGGTTGGTGCAGTCCTGAGGTGTCACTCAGGTGTCCTTAATCTGTGGGGCGTCGGGGCCAGGAATTTTTGGTTGGAAGCATGAAAACGCAAACTAGGGTTAGGGTTAGGGCCAGGGGGAATGGCAGGCCCAATCTTCTGGCACTGAGGCGGGATCACTGGGGGGCTGAAACAAAGAAAAGGGTCAGGCAGGGAGTCAGAGTCTAGCTTGAGGGAAGGGGTCCGGCAGAGGGTCAGCCACCGTGTTTGTGACCCACTCGAGTGCTGAAAGTGGGGGATGGCCTCGTGGGTGGGGCATGCAGGTTTCTCCTTCTCTGAGGCTTTTGGTCAGGTTGTAATTGCATGGTTTCCTCCTGGTGGCAGGCGGAGGCCTGGGGTGTGGCTCAGGGGTCCTTAATCTGGAGGGATTGGGGGTCAGTTCTAGGGGACAGAAGCCTGAGAGCTCACCTTATGGTTACCGTTAGGGCCTAGGAGAATGACAGGCCTGATCAGCCAACTCTGAGTCGGGATCCCCAGAGGGGGGTGTGTGTTGAGGATGAGGGTAACGCGGCGTGTCAGACTCCAGATTTTATGGATGGGGCGGGCCACCAAAGCTAAGGGTGGCCTCAGGGGTGCATGCAAGTTTCTCCCAGTCTGAGGGTTCTGCACAGCTCTGAAGGCCACGGTATCCTTCAGGGTGGCAGGTGGACTCCTACAGTGTGGCTCCGGGGCCCCCAATCTGGAGTGCTCAGGGGAGAGATCCCAGGGTCCGAAGCCTAAAAATCCAAAGGAGGCTTAAGGTGAGGGCCTGGGGCCCTGGCAGGCCCAATCCAACAGCCCTGGGGCAGGCACCCCACAGGACTGAATAACAGGAGTAGTAGGCTGTGCATGGCCCTGGCTCATAGAGGGCTATATCACAGGGTTTGTGTCACGACCACTCGGGATTCAAGGGCAGGCACAGGCAGTGGCCTGCGGCACTGCCAGATAGTTCACTGGGGTTTTTCTGAACAATTCTCATGGGTTTTCTGCCTAAATCAATATTGATCTGAGTAGAAAGCTTATGAGAGTTGGCCAGTGTTGGGTCGCGATTTGGGCTGTGCTGGCGCCCATGGTCTAGGGCAGTTTCTCCCTAGGTGAGTGTCCTGGCCATCCGGGAGCACTGGCTGGGCCCACGTGGCTCCCCCAAGGGCCCCCATCAAGTGGAGCTTTCTGGGGGCTTTGCTGAGTCAGGGTGTCTTGCTGAACATCAGCCTCCATGTTTGTGGCCCCGTGGGGCAATGAATGTTGGGGTGGCCTCAGGGAGTCATGCAGGTTTCTTCTGCTCTGTGGGTTTTGTGCAGCTCTGAATAGCACAGTTTCCTCCTCGGTGGCAGGAGGAGCCCTGGGTTGTGGCTCAGTACTTCCCAATCTGGGGGGCTTGGGGGCCAGGTCTCTGGGGATGGAAGCCTAAAAAGCCAAACGAGGGTTAGGGTTAGGGCCTAGGAGCATGACAGGCCCGATCTTTTGGCACTGAGGCAGGAACCCCAATTGGCTGAATCAAGGATGGGTGACCAGCGTTATGTCAAGCTCTGGGTTTTGTGACTGAGGGGTCCCCAGATGTAGGGGTAGACTCAGGGAAGCATGTGGTTTTACCCCAGTCTGAGGGTTTTGAGCAACTCTGAATAGCATGGTTTCTTCCTGGGTGCCAGGTAGACTTCTGCAGTGTGGCTCAGATATCCCCCATCTTGAGGGCTTGGGGGACAGGCCCCTGGAGATGGAAGTGTCAAAAGCAAACTGAGGGTTAGTACGAGGGCTTAGGGGCCTGGCAGGCCCGAACTGCCAGCGCCAGGGTAGGCACCCCAGAGAAGTGACTAGCAGGAGGGATTGGCCACCCATATGCCGGGCTCGAAGGGTTCAGGCTGCGACATTCGGGACCCTGGACCAGGCCCAGGCACAGCTCTGTGGGCCCATGACACCAGAAGCGAGCTCCTGGGTTTTTTGTGTCCAATTCTTATAAGCTTTCTGCCCAAGTTGATATTGTGGTTGGGCAGCAAGTTGGGCCATGGTGGCACCCACTCTACAGCTCTTTCTAGCTAGGTGGGTGTCTCGGCCATCCAGGAACATGGGTCAGGCCCACCCGGTTCCCCTGAGGGCCCCCGTGCACCGGAGCTTTCCAGGGGTAGAGCTGAGGGAGGGTGTCTGGCTGAGTGTCACCCTCTGTGTTTGTTGCCCATTGGGATGCTGATGGTGAGGGTGGTTTCAGGGGGGTATGCAGGTATCTCCTGCTCTGAGGGTTTTGCACAGCTATTAATGGCATGGTTTCTTCCTGGATGGCAGGTGTACTCCTGGGATGTGGCTCTGGGGTCTCCAATCTTGAGGGCTCAGGGGACAGGCTCCTGGGGATGAAAGTCTGAAAACCAAACTAAGCTATGGGTCCAGGGCCTAGGGGCATGACAGATCTGATCTGCCAGTGCCACCGTGGGCATCCCAGGGGGCTGAGTAGCAGGAGCGGTTGACCCACATGCACCTGCCTTGCAGAGAGCTTTTTCTCAGGGTTTGGTCTGCAACCAATTGGGACTCTGGCCCAGGCATAGGCCACAGCCTAGTTGCCCAAACAAGGTCTCTTGGCATTTTCCTGACAATTATGACAATTTTTCTGCCCAAATTGATATTGATTTGGGCATAAAGCTTATGAGAATTGGCCAGCATGGGCGGCTTTATGGGCTGCACGTGTGGCTTGGTCTAGAGCACTTTCTCACTAGGTGCATTTCACGGCCATGCGGGAACACGAGCTGGTCCCACGTGGCTCCACCGAGTAGCCCCACCAGGGGAGCATCCCAGGAGCAGAGTTGAGGGAGGGGTAAGGCTGAGCATCACCCTCTTTGTTTGTGGCCTGTTGGGGCAATGGATGTGCGTGGCCTTAGAAGGGCATGCAGGTTTTCTCTCACTCTGAGGGTTTTGGGCAGCTCTGAACAGCAGTTTTATCCTGGGTGGCAGTGGAGTCCTGGGGTGTGGTTCAGGGGTCCGGAATCTGGAGGGCATGGGGGCCCAGGTCTCTGGGAACAGAAGCCTGAAAAACCAAGCTATGGTGAGACTCTCTAGAGGGTGAATTGAGGATGGTGGTTAGGCGGTATTTCAGGCGCCGGGTTTTGTGGCCAGGGGGCTGCCACAGGTGGGTCTTTCCTCAGGTTGGAATGCAGGTTTCTCCCTGTCTGAGTGTTCTGCACAGCTCCAAAAGGCCCGGCTGTCCTTCTGGGTGGCAGGCGGTCTCTTGGGGTGTGTTTTTGGTATCCCTAATCTGGAAGGCTCAGGGGACAGGCCCCTGCGGATGGAAGCCTGAAAACCCAATTGAGCATTAGGTTGAGGGTCTGGGGGCATGGCAGGCCTGATCTGCCAGCACCAGGGTGAGCACACCAGGGGACTGAGTAGCCAGAAGGGTTGGGCATATGTGCACCTGGCTCGTAGATGGCTTTCTTGCGGGGTTCGGGTTGCACTACTCCAGACCCCATGCCAGGCCCAGGCGGTTGCCCTCTGGCTCCAAGTCACTGGCAGCAAGTTTGCTGGGGGTTTTCCAGCCAATTCTCACAAGCTTTCTGTTCAAGTCGATATCAATTTGGCAGAGAGATCATGGGAAATGGTTGTTGTTGGGTGGCAATTCAGGCCACACTGGCACCCGCAGTCTAGAGCAATTTCTCACTAGGTGCTTATAGTGGACATCTTGGAAACATGGGCCAGGACCATGAGACTCCCTCGAGGGCCCCCACATAGAGGGTATTCTGTGGACAGAGTTGAGGCAGGGGTTCTGGCTGAGCATCAGACTCCATGTTTGTGGCTCAGCTGGGCGCCGAAGGTTGGGGTGGCCTTGGGGGGACATGAAGGTTTCTCCCGCTCTGAGGGTTTTGGGAGGCTCCAAAAGGTACAGTTTCCTCCTGGGTGGCAGGCAGAGTCTTGGGGTGTGGCTCAGGGGTCTGCAATCTGGAGGGCTCATGGGCCAGGTCTCTGGGGACAGAAGCCTGAATAGCTACTCAGCCTCCGTTTTTGCAGCCCAGTGGTGAGTCAAGGGTGGGGGTGGACTGGGAGGGCATGCAGGTTTCTCACCTTCTCCCACTCCCACAGCTCCTAACGACCCGGTTTCCTCCTGGGGGCAGGTGTACTCCTGCAGTGTGGCTCTGGGGTCCCTGGTGTGGAGGACTCAGGCTACTGGCCACTGGAGATGGAAACCTGAAAACCCAATCTAGGTTTAGGGCAAGGGCCTAGGGGCATCGCAGGTGTGATCTGCCAGTGCCAGGGCCCGCACCTCAAAGGGAGCAGGAGTGGTTGGCATCACGTGCACCTGCCTCACAGAGGGCTTTTTTGCAGGGCTTGGATTGCAAATATTGGGGCCCCAGGCCAGGCTCAGGCAGTGGACCTGACAGCCCATGCTGATAAATGCAAGTTCGCTGGGTTTTTCTGGCTAAATCTGATGTTTTTCTGCCCAAATTGATATCGATTTGGGCAGAAAGCTGTGAGAATTGGCCAGCATTGGGCAGTGATTCAGGCCATGCTGGCATATGCAATCTAGAGCTCTTTCTCACTCGTTGTTGACGTGGCCATCCGGGAACATGGGTCGGGCCCATGCGGCTCCCCTGAGGGCCCCCAGGAAGGGAGAGGGCCCCGCAGGCAGAGTTGAGGGAGGGGGATCCAGCTGAGCACCAGTCTGCATGTTTGTGGTCTGGTGGGGAGCCAAAAGTGGGGGTGGGTCTCAAGGAGGGTATGCAGGTTTCTCCCACTCTGAGGGTTTTGCACAGCTCCAAGCAGCACGGTTTCCTCCTGGGTGGCAGGCGGAGTCCTGGGCTGTGGCTCAGGGGTCCATAATCTGGAGGGATTGGTGGCTAGTTCTATGGGGACAGAAGCCTGAGAAACTACCCTAGGGTTACTATTAGGGCCTAGGAGCATGACAGGTCCAATATGCCCATATTGAAGCAGATCCCCAGGGGGCTGAGTTGAGGACAGGGGTCCAGTAGTGCATCAGGGGCTTGGTTTTGTGCCTGGGTGGGCTGCTGTAGGTGGGGGTGGTCTGAGGGAATCATGCGGGTTTGTTCTGTTCTGGGGGTTCTGCATGGGTGTGGTTTCCTCCTGAGTGGCAGGCGAACTCCTGGGGTGTGGCCCTGGGGACCCCAATCTGGAGAGATTGGGGGACAGGTCTCTGGGGACAGAAGCCTGAAAAGCCAACGTACGATTAGGGTTAGGGCCTAGGGCCATGGCAGGCCCAAACTGTCAGTGCTGAGGCGGGATCTCCCATGGGCTGAGTCAAGGATTGGGGTCAAGTAGTATGTTAATCTCTGGGTTTTGTTTCCATGTGGGCCATCAGAGGTGATGGTGGCCTCCGGAAGGCATGTGGGCTTCTCCTGGTCTGAGGTTTCTGGGTAGCTCCGAAGGGCACCCAGGAGAACATGGATGGTAGGCGGAGTCCTTGGTTGTGTCTCAGGGGTTCCCAATCTGGAGGGATTTTTGGCCATGTCTCTGGGCATGGAAGCCTGAAAACACAACCTAGGGTTTGGGTTAGGGCTTAAGGGTATTCTGACCCTACCTCCTGGTGCTGAGGCTGGATCCCCAGGGGCTGAGTCAAACATGGGGGTCAGGAAGCACATCAGAATGAGTTTGTGACTGCGGGGACCATCGAAGTTGGGGGTGTCCTTAGGGAGTCATGTGGGTTTGTTCCATTCTGAGGGTTTTGCTCAGCTTCGAATGGTACAGTTTCCTCCTGGGTGGCAGGTGGACATCTGGGGTGTGGCCCAGAGGACCCCAATCTGGAGGGACAGTGCCAGTGTGGTTTTACACCTGTGGAGGGTTTGGGGGCTGCTTTAGGAGTCTGTGGAAAGCCCAACAGTGCCAGTTCATGCCACTGGAGGTGGTGGGTGAGCTGTGGTGTGAGAGAGCACGGTAGGGGTGGCAATGCTGCTTGCGACCACTGGAGGCTGTGGTGAGCTGCCATGGGAAACCCACCTGAAGAAGAGTCAGTGCTGCCTGCTGGCTCTGAGGGCAGTGGGGAGCTGCTGGGTGAGAGACCCTGAATCCTGAGGAACTACAGATTGTTTCTGCAGGACGGAGTGGTGAGCTGTATAGTCTCTGTTTCTCCAGGCTTAAGAGTGGTCATAAGAAACACTGGAGCCGGGCCCCCACTCAGCATTGTGCCCTGTTTCCCCAGGTTTGCTGGTAGTCTGCTGTCAGGATGGCTCAGGAGGGTCCTCCCAACTGGGCTCTGGAGCCGGGGGAAACCAAACCTGACTCATGGTGCATTTGGAACTGAGGAGTTGAATGTTTGTTTGGAAGAGTATGTTTGTTTCTTTAAAAAGGACAAGGGCATTGGTCGGCTTGAGAAGGAAGTGGATGACCACTTAAGAAATAAGCATATGTCTCTCCTTCTCCCAGGAATTGGAGCAGGTGTGAAGACTAGGTGGGAGACGCCTGCTTATCCACACCTGACAACCCTTCTTCACTCTGGCTCCACAAGACCTGAACTTTGAAAATCAGCATCTGAGTTAGACATGCAGCTTGTCCCAGGACGTCAGCATTCAGACAAAACAGCAGGCCGGTGGGGCACAATGTCACATCCATGCCAGGACAGGAGGTAAAACTTCTCTTTCACCCCAAACCTCCTGGGCTTTTCTCTTGTCTCTGGTGGAGTTCACAATTGGCACACTGGACCAGCTGTAAGCAATCTAGTGTGGGTGCTAGAGTTCCCGAGTTTCTCTGCAGGGAACATCTGGCAGGGATATCATTTTCTCTGTTTATTTCTGGATTACAAAGGGATTTGGACCATATCTTTCCTAGGTAATCCCTTGGATTCGAAAGGGAAGATGAGATTGACTGGTGTGCGTTTTGAATATAGAAAGTATTCCTTCATCTAGCAGTGTTTATTCCACTGGGCCTAGGCTGTGGCCGGCATCTAGAGTGAGGTGGATGTTTGGGTCAGATAGAGACTTGGATGATGGCTTCTCCTTTGTCCAAGGTGATGTATCCTAATGGATTGGTCTTTGCATCCAAAGAGTTCCAATGAGGGCTGAGGGAAAATTCAAAATGATTCCAAGGAGCCTTGGACAATTTAAAAGGGATGCTTGTCTTCCTACGTTCACTCAAACAGCTATATATGGTTGGGCATTCTCTATTTTCTGTGCAGTTGGTGGGTTCTGTGGGTGGTGAAGGAGAGTGTTTGGGAATTTCCCTGGATAAAGGCATTCTGGTGGTTTCAAGGGACTTGGCATCAGGAACCCTGGGGTGAATTTCTGTGGCTGCTTGCCTGATGCTCAGTGAGTCAGGTTATCCCTCAGGTTTTACATTTCCTCCATAGGAAATGGCTGGCAGGGAATGTTCTGCTTAAAGTGGAACCCTCAGGAGCACCTGGGTGGCTCAGTGGGTTAAGCACCTCCCTTTGGATCAGGTCATGATCCTAGGTTCCTCTGATGGAACCCTGCCATAATCTCTCTGCTCAGCAGGGAGCCTGCTTCACGCTCTCTCTCTCTGCCTGCTTCTCTGCCTACTTCTGATCTCTCTGTCAAATAAATAAATAAAATCTTTAAAAAAAACCCTAAAATGGAACGCTCCTACACTGTTGGTGGGCATGTGGGTTGTTGCAGCCACTCTGGAAAAGAAAATGGTGTGTCCTCCAAAACCTAAGAACAGAACAACACTAGGATCCAGCAATTGTCCTCCTAGGTATTTGCTTAAAGGGCACAAAAATGTACATTCTGTGTGGTACAAGCACCGTGATATTTACAGCAGCATTCGTAACATTATCAACCACAGCACATTATCAACCATAGTAAAACAATGGAGGGAGTCCAAATGTCCATTCAATGATGAGTGATTTTATATATATGTGTGTGTGTGTATGTGTGTGTGTGTATTCATTCACCCACATCATCTTCTTCTTTTTTTAATTAATTTTTTATAGAATAACAGTATTTATTGTTTTTGCACCACACCCATTGCTCCATGCAATCCGTGCCCTCTCCAATACCCACCACCTGGTTCCCACAAACTCCCACCCCGCCCCTTCAAAACCCTCAGATTGTTTTTCAGAGTTCATAGTCTCTCATGGTTCACCTCCCCTTCCAATTTCCCCCAACTCCCTTCTCCTCTCTAACTCTCCTTGTCCTCCATGCTATTTGTTATGATCCACAAATAAGTGAAACCTTATGATAGTTGACTCTCTCTACCTGACTTACTTCATTCAGCATAATCTCTTCCCGTCCCGTCCATGCTGCTACAAAAGTTGGGTATTCATCCTTTCTGATGGAGGCATAATACTCCATAGTGTATATGGACCACATCTTCCTTATCCATTCGTCTGTTGAAGGGCATCTTGGTTCTTTCCACAGTTAGGCGACCATGGCCATTGCTGCTACAAACATTGTCTCCCACATCTTCTTAATGGAATAAGAGCAAGTTTCAAAAAGGATGAAATCTTATCATCTGTAAGGATGTGGATGGATCTACAGTGGATTTAGCTAAGTAAAATCAGTAAGAAAAGACCAATAGCCTGTAACTTGGATTCTGTAGATTTTCAGAACGAAAACAGATGAACATAGTGAGGGGAGAAGGCCAATGAAGAAACACACTCAAACTTAGAGCACAAACTGATCATTGCTAGAGGACAGGGGTGTGGGTGGAAGGGTTAAATGGGTGACAACTATTAGGGAGAGTACTTGCTGTGATGAGCTCTGGGTGTTCTATGCAGGTGGGGAATCACAAAATCCTACCCTTGAAGCAAAGGAATGAACACTGCATGGAAACAAATTGGAATGGAAGTCAAGGAAGGAATGAAGAACACCATGTTCTACTTCATGAGGAGTGAGGTAAAAATGGAGGGATTTTTGCTCTACTGTTTTGTCAATGATCACTTTCCAACACACTGTTGTATGATACACTAGTTTCTGTTTGCATAAGGAGCCCTCAAAAAGCTTCCAGGAAGATTCAGATGTCAGAGCATGTTCATGTTCCATAGATATGTTCCTTCCAGTCTGCCCAGGTACAAAGGTAATTGGAGAAAAATATGGCAGAAGAGGAAAGGAGGTATTAAGCCTTCAGGAGGTATCTTTCCCCTTTCTCATGAATGCCTGGGACAGTGTAAATTGAGAAGGAAGAGGGGGGATCCCAGAGCTTTGCCGCAGACAGGGGAGTTCCAGGTCTGCCTAGAGCTGACCGGGGTCTTTGAGGAGAGCTGAGCTAGTGGAATGGTGGGCCCGAACTGTTGGTGCTGAGGTGAGTTCCCCAAGGAGCTGAGTTGATGATGGGGGTCGGGTGGTGCATCAGGCTTTGGGTTTGTAGCAAGGGGGCTGCAGAACATGCAGGGGTCCTGATGGGGGCATGCAGGTTTCTCTGGCTCTGAGGGTTCTGCACAGATCCAAAGGGACTAGTTTCCTGCTGGGTGGCAGGTGAACTACTACAGTGTGGGTCCAAGGTTACTAATCTAGAGGGCTTAGGGGACAGGCCTCTGGGGAAGGAAGCCTGAAAATGCAACCAACAGTTAGGGTCTTGGCCTTGGGGCATGGCAGGCCTGATCTGCTGACACTGAGGTGGGATACCCTCGGGATTGAATTGAGGCTATGTGTCCTGCAACGTAGAAGAGTCAGGGTTTCTGGCCAGAGGGATGGCTGATGGTGGGGGTGGCTTTAGAGGGGCATGCTGGTTTCTCCCTCTCTGAGGGAACTGTGGAGCTCCAAATGACATGGCTTCCCCCTGCATGGCAGTCAGGATTCTGGCTTGTTACAGAGGGGTCCTGAATCTGGGGAGTTTGGGGACCAGGCCTCTTGGGGGGAGCATGTATTCAGGAAGCCTGAATTCAGAAACTAGAGTTATGCTAAGGTCCTAGGGGCATGGCATGCTCAATCTGCTGTTGCTGAGATGGGCTCCCTGGTGGGATGACTTCAGGGTGGGTATCAGGGGGCATGTCAGACTCCAACTTTGTGCTCTGGGGGTGAACTCAGGGTTGCATGGAATTTTCTCCCACCCTGAGGGTTCTGCAGAGCTCCAAATGGCATGGTTTCCTCCTGTGTGGCGGACGCAATCCTGGGGTGTCACTGAGGCATCCTTAATCTATACCGGCATGAATCTCAGAAGTGGCCAATCTGGTGGGCTTGGGGGACAGGCATCTGAGCATGAAAGCCTGTACACCCTACCTAGGGTTAGGGTTAAGGGCTAAGGACATGGCAGGCCCAATGTGCTGGTGCTGATGTGGGCTCCTCTAAGGGCTGAGTTGAGGGCAGAGATATGGTATCACAGCAGAATCCGGTTTTATGGCCATGGGTGTGACTCATGGTAGGGATGGCGTTAGGGGGGTTTACAGGTTTCTCCTGGTCTGAAGGTTCGGTGCAGCTCCAAACCACAAGGTTTCCTCCCGTGTGGGAGGTGGAGTCCTGTGGTGTCGCTCAGTAGTCCTTAATCTAGGGGATTTGGGGATGGAAGCCTGAAAACCCAAACAGGGGTAATAGTAAGGGCCTAGGGACATGGTGACCCAATCTGCTGATGTTGAGTTGGGGTCCCCTCAGGGCTGAGTTGAGGGCGTGTGTCCAGCAGCTCAGCAGAATCCGATTTTACGACCGGGGGGCCACAGATGGTGGGAGTGTCATTATAGGGGTAGGTTTCTCCCCCTCTGACGGTTCAGCACATCTCCAAATGGCATAGGTTTCTACTGTATGGCGAGCGGAGTCCTAGGGTGTATGTCAAGGTTCCTTAATCCAGGGGGTTTGTTGCCTGGAATCTCAGAATGGAAGCCTGAAAACCCAAACTAGGGTTAGGGTTATGGCCCAGGGGCATGCCAGGTCTGATCTGCCAGTGCGGAGGCGGGCTCCATGGAGGGCTGAGTTGAGGGCGGGTAATAGGTGGCTCGTGTGAATCTGGGTTTTTGTTCAGGAGGGGCTCAGATGCCGAGGCTTGCCTTAGGGGACACGAAGTTATTCCCTGCTCTGAGGTCTGACTAGCTACAAATGGCTCCATAACAACATAGGCAGCTGGCAGACTGCCAGAGTGAGTCTCAGGCATCTCCAATCTGGCCAGTTTGTGGGCTAGACCTAAGGCTACAGAAGCCTGTACATACAACCTAGGGTTAGGGTTAAGGACTAGTGGCATGGAAGCTCTGATATGCTGGTATTGAGGTGGGCTCCCTCGGGGCTTAGTGGACATGCATCTGGCTTGTGGCAGAATCCGGCATTATGTCCGGGGTGCTGCAGATGATGCGAGTGTGTGTAGGTGCTCATGCATCTTTCTTTCTGGAGGGCAGGCAGAGTCTCCTGGTGTGGATGTTGAATCCCCTGTCTGGAGGGTTAGAGTTAGGGATATAGGTTAGGGATAGGGTTAGGGTTAGGGGTTAGGGTTAGTGTTATGTCTTAGGGACAAGAATTAGGGTTATGTCTTAGGGAAAAAGGTTAGGTTTAGAGTCAGAGTTAGGGATAGGGTGGGGTTAGGGTTTAAGATTAAGGTTAGAGTTAGGGATTAGGGTTACAGTTAGGCTTAGGGTTAGGACTATGTCTTAGGGACAAGGCATGTCGGATCTGGAAACACAGATATAGGCTCACACAAGCACTGAGTTGAGGACGGGACCCAGGAGGCTCCTCAGGCCATGGGTTTTTGGCTTGGAGGGGCAATAATGGCGGGAATGGCATCAGGGGCGCATGCTGGTTTCTAGGGCTCTGAGGGTGTTAGAGAGCACCAAATGAAATCGTCTCCTTCTGTCTGAGACTCTGAATATGGGTATCAGTCTGATGCTCCCATCCATGGAAGGGATTGGGTGTCATATCTCGGGGTCCTGGTCCTTAGCACCCAACCTAGGGTTAGGGTTTGGTCCTGGGAGAACAGCAGGCCTGATGTGCCAGTGCAGACTTAGGCTCTATGGAGGGCAGAGTTGAGGACATTGGTCTGGCTGTCCATCAGGCTCTGGGATTGTGGTGTGAGGGTCCTCGGAAGGTGGGAATCTTTTAGGGGCCTGGAGTTTTCTCCAGCACAGGAGGTACTGCACAGGGCCATGGGGTCCAGTTTCCTCGGGGTTGGCAGCCAGATCCTGCATTGGGAATATGGGGTCCCCAGTCTGGAGGGGTAGGGAGCCAGACCTCTGGGCGTTGGAAGCCAGAATACGCAAAGGAAGCTTAGGGTTAAGTCATAGAGGCATGTCATCCCCTACCTGCCAGTGCTGTGGTGACCCAGCTCAATGCCTGAGTTGGGGGCGCATGTCTACAGGACCGTGAGACTCGGTTCCTTGTCCTTGGGGCCGCCAGAAGTGGGGATGGCCTCAAGAAGGCATGCAGGTTTCTTCTGCTCCGTGGGTTCAGTACATTTCCAAATGGCAGTGTGTCCTCCTGGGATCAGGTGCAATGATGGTGTGCAGCTCAGGGGTCCCCCATCTCGGGGCTTTGGGGACCAGGTATCAGAGGATTGACAGTGGAACACACAACCTGGGCTAGTGTTAGTATTAGGGTTTGGCTTAGGGATAGGGTTATTGTTATGTCTTAGAGACAAGGCAGGTCGGATCTGCCAGCACAGATATCGACACATCCAAGGGCATAGTTGAGGGCGGGCATCAGGAGGCTCTTCAGTCTTTGGTCTGGAGGATCAAAGATGGAAGAAATGGCCTCAGGGGAGCATGCCGAGTTCTAGGGCTCTGAGGGTGTTAGAGAGCACAAAATGAAATGGTCTCCTCCTGACTAAGAGTCTGATTAAGGCCATAAATCTGATCCTCCCATCGATGGGAGGGATTGGGTTTTAGACCTCTGGGGTCCAGAGCCTGAACACTGATGTAGGGTTAGGGTTTGGTCCTTGGAGAATGGCAGGCCGGATATGCCAGTGCAGACCCAGGATCTCCAGATGGCTGAGTAGAGGGCATTGCTCTGGTGGCCCATCAGGCTCCAGGATTGTGGTGCGTGGGTCCTTTTAAGTTGTGGGTGTCTTTAAGAGGCATGGAAGTTTCTCTAGCCAGGAGGGTTTTGCACAGGGCCATGGGGTCCAGTTTCCTCATGGGTGGCAGCCAGAGTCCTGTGTTGGGAATATGGGGTCCCTAGTCTCAAAGTCTAGGGAGCCAGGCCTCTGGGGATGGAAGCTTGAACACCCAAACTAGGGTTAGGGTTAGGTGGTAGGGGCAGGGCAGCACCTATATGCCGACACTGTGGTGACCCACACGGAAGCCTTAGTTGAGGGTTAGGATCAACCCTGTAGAACTGGTGCGCCTAAAGTGAGTTAGCCAATAGGGCCGCCAATTCTCACAAGCATTTTGCCCATATTGTTATCTATTTGAGCAGAATGCTCATCAGAATAGGCCGGCATTGGGCAGCCCTGTGGATGCTATGTCCTCCATGCTGAGGGCCCTTTGTCGGCACCCGAAGCGAGTTCGCCAGGCTTTTACCGGCCAAATCAATACTGAGTTGGGCAGAACGATCGTGAGAATTGGCCAGCATTGGGCAGCCCTGGGGACCACCCTGTTACCCGTGGCTGAGGGCCCTTTCTTGCTTGGGGAATGTCCCGGCCGCCCGGAATATGCGTCAAGACGATGCGGAACACCCGGGGGCCCTGGTGAAGGGGAGCTTTCCAGGAGCAGAGTTGAGGGGTGGGTAGTAGCCGTTCATCTTCCTCCAACTTTTCGGGAGGCTGGGGAGCCCAGGGATGGGTCTGGCCTCTGTGGGGGAATGAATGAGAATGTATCTCTTGTTTGAAGGCTTCCCTAACCCTAACTTTAACCCTAACCCTAACTTTTATGGTTCCTCTGTGAAGTGAGGACAATACCTTGTCCTGGAAGGGGGCTAGAGGTCCCCAATCAAGAAATTCACATCTCTCTTTGCAACCTGACCTGCCCTTCCCTCAGTATTCCTCAGGGAATATCTTCTCACTTCATGAGCTGACAGCTCTGAACTTAAAAACGAATATTGTTTTATATTTTTCAATGCCTTAGTTCATTTATGGCATGTCTTTCAAAACTGCCAGTGGGGAGGCACCTGGGTGGCTCAGTGGGTTGAAGCCAGGGTCCTTGGCTCAAACCCTGCATTAGGCTCCAAGCTCAGTGTGGAGCCTCCTTCCTCCTATCTCTCTCTTCCTGCCTATCTGCCTACTTGTGATTTCTGTCTGCCAAATAAATAAATAAAATCTTTAAAAAAACTGCCAGTGGGTTTTTAGCAGTCCTGGAGGTCTGCCTGCTCATGGAGGGGATGACCTGGGAGAGGCTGCCTTCGTTCCCATCTCCCTCAGCATGTCCCTGAGCCCTGGAGCCATCTGTCCCTCTGAGGGCTGAGGGATCCAAGACAGCCCATCTTTACCCCAGGCGGTGTCAGCTGTGTAGACTGATGTGTACCAGTAGTGGTGGGAAGCTGGTATGGGCCAGGTGCAGACAATTTCTCCTTCTTTTTCCTTCCTCCTTTTCCACCCAGAGGTAGCTCAGAACAGACTTCAAGCCCTGCATCTCAAGATCACTTGACCCAGACACCCTGCTTTCAGCTGGTGACCTTAGCGGTTTCCTGTTGCTTCTGCCTCCCATACCCACTCCCATGGCCATTCCTAGATCAGGGGAGGGATCCAACCCTTGTATGTACTTGGTACTCTTCCTGTCCCACACCCAGCCCACCCACATTTGTCTTCCAGGTATGTGCTTGGATGCAAGCCCATCCATAGGAACTTACCATCCAAACAGATCTAGGTAATGACCACTGAATTAGAGATCCAGGATGCATAACAAACCTGCTCTGAAATTTGTCTCATACTGTATGACAATCTCACATGAAAACAGAAACAATAATAGCTTTCTGGACAGTGAAGTGACATCCATCTCTACTTACACTCTTGAAAGCATAGGTTCTCACCCTGTTACAGTTAACAGGAAAAGTATAAGAATTCAGTGAAATTTGAATTCCAAGCATAGAGTGTATAATTATTGTACAGTTATACTCTCACAAGTATGTCTTATGAACATTGCACAGCAAAAGATTTTTCAAATAGTTTACTGAAAGAAAAACTTTTTTATTGTTTATTTTAATTCAGGTAGAGTTAACATACAGTGGTATATTAGTTTCAGGTGTACAATGTAGTGATTCAGTGATTCTATGTATACTCAGCTGTCATCAAGAAAAGTGTACTCTTAGTCCCCATCATCCATTTCACTCATCCCTCCATCCACTTCCACTATGGTAACCACAGATTCAGCATTTTGCTTTGTATCTTCTTTCTCCTTTATTTATGTATGTTCGTTTCTTTAATTCCATGTAAGAATGACATCACAAGGCATTTGTCTTTCTCCGACTGATGGATTTCACTTAGGTCAGTACTCTCTAGCTCCATCCAAGGGTCTGCAAATGGCAAGATTTCATTTTTTTATGGTTGAGTAATTTCCCACTGTGTGTGTGTGTGCATGTATCATCTCATTTATCAAGAGATCCTTGGATTGCCTCCATATTGTAATACTGTAAATAATGTTGCAAAAAACATAGGGGCACATGTATCCTTTTCAGTTATTGTTCTCATGTTCATTGGGTAAACACACGGTAGTGTGATTGCTGGATCATAATGTAGTTCTATATTTAACGCTTTGAGGAACAGTCATACTCTTTTCTACAGTGGGTTTAGCAGCTTGCATTCCCCAACAGTGCAGGAGGGTCGCCTTTTATCCACATCCTCCCAACATCTGTTTTCTTGTGCTGGTGCTGTTAGCCAATCTGATAGTGTGAGTTAATATCTCATGGAAATATTTTATTTGGATTTTCCTGTTGATGGTCGATGGTGAACATCTTTCCTAGTTGGTTTTCTGGGGGAGGGGCCTGCCACGTGGGTTTTCAGTCAATGGTGTTCCCTGCGTTAAGTCCTCCAGTCCCCCTCAAGGGGGTGGGCTCTGAGGAAACCGTTTTTTTTTTTTTTTTTCAGACTTTTGTTCTCTGGCGGTTTTTAAGTTTGTTCACGTTTTTTTTTTCCCTCTCGCCCTGACCACTTTTGATGGTTTTTGTAGTTTTAGAGGAAAACAGAATGCACCCTAACCTCCCTCTCAGAGAGAAGCCTCAGTCTGGCTGCAGAGCCCAGATGAGATCCCCCTTGGCCGCCTGCAGAGCAGGTTTTGAGTCACGGTCCCTGGAGACGCAGGATCTTCTGCTTGTACCACAAACCATGGCAGTGGTGGCTGTCTGGACAGCTCCAGACCTCCAGAGAGGTTCCAAGCAGCGATCGCACACTGAGATTTTCCCACTGGCCGGGGCTGGGAGTGCCTGGTCTTTCTGGGTCTAAGAGCGCCAGGCTTGCGCAGGACTCTCTCAGGAGGGCTGTGGGTCCTGCACATGTCTCAGGCTCTGAGAAGGGGCGCAGGTCCGAGAGCACCAGCCTGGCCCTTCACGCACCTCTCTCACAGGAGAGTTTGGTGCGCACGTCTTAGGCTCTGAAACAATGGCCCGGGTCAAAGAGCGCCAGCTGGGCTTTTGTGTACATCTCTCAGGGGAGGATGTGGGGTGTGTGCATCTCAGGCTCCGTAGCA
This sequence comes from Mustela lutreola, assembly GCF_030435805.1. Classification (NCBI taxonomy): domain Eukaryota; kingdom Metazoa; phylum Chordata; class Mammalia; order Carnivora; family Mustelidae; genus Mustela; species Mustela lutreola. Next base: position 172,534,557 of record NC_081294.1, read on the forward strand.
GGGCTCGAGCATTCTGTCCTATGATGTGACTCCTGGCCCCTCCCAGGAGCCAGACCCCAGGCAATCATGCATGATGGTGGCTCAGGTGCCAAGACCTGGTTTCTCAACCGCACTCCATCTGGCTCAGTGCCAGGGGAGGCTGTCCTGGGACCGGGGACTTAAGCCCCTGTCCCTCGCCGCCCCAAATTCCTACAGTTTCCCCCCACCATGATACTTTGCACTTTTGGAGTGCTTTCAAACAGTCTCCAGTTAATGCTGGTCCCCAGACTCAGGGCACTCTCGCTCATATTGGGGGTATTAATTTCGAACCAGTCGCCTCTGGTGGCTCCCTCCCCCTTTTGTTTATCTTCCAATATCAGTCTGCATTTCCCACCGCAATTTACCTGCCCACCGGCGTCTTCTGCCATTATAGAGATCCAGACGTGTATAATTCTGACCTCAGGCTGATTTCATGGGTGATTGTAGTTCTTTGGTTGGTAATCAGCTCACTTTAGGGTACAGGTTGAAAAGTCGCCTCCTCCTACTTGCCTGCCATCTTGTCCCCTCCCCCCAATGTTGAGCTCTTTTATCCATTTCGAATTTCTCTGTGTATGGTGGAAGAGAAGGGTCGAGTTTGATTCATCTACACAGAGCTGGCCCAATTTTCCCAGCACCATTTATTGAAGAGACTGAATTTTTTCCACTGTATATTTTACCGCTTTGTTGAAGATTATTTGACCATAGAGTTGATGGTCAATATATGAGCTCTCTACTCTATACCACATGTCTATGTGTCTGTTTTTATACCAGTACCATTCTGTCTTGGTGATAACAGCTTTGTAGTTACCTTTGAAATTGGGCAAAGTGATGCTCCCAATTTTCTTTTTCTTTTTTTTTTTTAAATTTATTTTTTATTTATTTCCAGCATAACAGTACCCATTATTTTGCACCACACCCAGTGCTCCATGCAATCCATGCCCTCTGTAATACTCACCACCTGGTACCCCGACCTCCCACCCCCTGCCCCTTCCAAACACAAAGATGGTTTTTCAGAGTCCATAGTCTCTAATAGTTCACCTCTCCTTCCAATTTCCCCCAACTCTTTCTCCCTTCTATCTTCCCATGTCTTCCATGCTATTTGTTATGCTTCACAAATAATTGAAACCATATGATCATTGACTCTCTCTGCTTGACTTATTTCACTAAGGAGAATCTCTTCCAGTCCCATCCCTGTTGCTCCAAAAGTTGGGTATTCATCCTTTCTGATGGAGGCATAATACTCCATAGTGTATATGGACCACATCTTCCTGATCCATTCGTCCATTGAAGGGCATCTTGGTTCTTTCCACAGTTTGACGACCATGGCCATTGCTGCTATAAACATTGGGGTAGAGATGGCCCTTCTTTTCACTCCACCTGTATCTTTCGGGAAATACACAGGAGTGCAATTGAAGGGTCATAGGGAATTTCTGTTTTTAATTTCGCACAAGTTCTGTTTTAATTTGTCCAAGCCAATATTAGTGGCTTCCCAGGACAAACAGGTGCCATCTGATCTCTTCTGAGCACCTACCTGCACTCAGACACGTAGACAGATATCCCCAGAGGTAAAAAGGAACGGAGAGGCCCCTAGCCACAAATCGGATCCATTGCTTTGGTTTCTGGGCATCTCCTCTGAGAGGCCTGCATTTCAATACCAGCATATGGCTGTTGCCTGACTCACCCTTCAGAACAAATCTCTTCTACACATGGGAAACTGGCACGCTGGAGCTTGGTCAAAGCTTCTGTTTAGAAGAACCCTTCAGAGCTCCAGTGCCACCCCTTCAGTCCAAGGTCTTCATAGACACAAAAACACATTAGGACCCATCCACAGGAGAGTCCATTTCAACTCAGCCTCTGCGGATGCTCCCCCAGATCCAGCAGATTTACATTGTCTTGTTTCTAGGAGACAATTGGAATGCGAGGTGGCTACCCAGGCATCCATCCTTAGAAACCTGCTCAGAATCGTTGGCCTGGAGCCAACCAACAGGTCTCAATTGTCCTACAGAAGAATCTTGGCAGTTTGGAGCTTCTCACAACTCCCATCGTGGGAAAACTCCAACGTCCTCGTGATCCCTCCCCCTTCATGAAGGGGCCATCAGGGACAGAAACTCCAACGTGAGCGATCGTCTGATCCTCGCCCTGACTTCAGATCCACGAGATCTCGAGTCAGGTCTGTAGATTGTGCCTGCCATGTCCTCACCCAGAAACCTAAGCCTAGCTTGTGTTCTCAGACTTCCTTCCTCAGACTACGGGTCCTCAATCCCTCCAGTTTGGCAATCCAGAACTACAATGCAACACTCTGCCTGCCCTCCAGAAGAAAAACATTGCCCTCTGGGGCTACCCAGAAACCCCAAATGAGGATCAACCTGCATGCCACTTGGCTGTACCTCAAATATATAGGCTGACCTTGGCACTGATGCCGTTGCAGACACAACCTGAGCCTGGACCTCCTGGCCCCACCCAGACAGCTGGCCGCACTCTGAGCACATCGGACCCGCCATGGCCTTAGGTCTGCATCTCTTCTCAACCTCGATTTTCAGGCTTCAGATCCTATAACTTAGCTCAAAACACTGACCATGGTTGAAAATGATGCAGAAATCAGAACTCCAACCCCATGGCAAGAAACCTTGTGGTTGCCATGTTGTCCAACGTTCAGTGTAGTTGACCAGTGTGGCCCATGAGGCCCCGCCCATTCTCGCGGGCCACATTGGTCACAAACACACATTGTGACCCTCAGCCTGAGCCCAGTCCTCAAGTAAGGCCTCTCATTGGCTGGACCCTGAGCCCGCATATGGGGCCTGCCATGCCCCTGGCCGCAATTTTTAACCATAGTTCGCTTTGTCCCTTCACTCTTCCCTAGGGCTCTGCTTTGGAATTCCTTTTTGGTGGGACACCTGAGGTAACAAACCTGAAAGGAGTCCTCCCATCCCACAGATTGACGAAAAACAATTGGGATCAGGCCAAATCCAAAGAGTGGAAGATTCGTCCATGGCCCATGAGGCCTCCCCGACATTCCGCGGCCATCGCTGACACAAAATCCAGAGACAAAAGCATGAGCAAGCGCCTCAGACTCGCTGTTTCTTCATATCCTGAAGAGTTCTTCTCATGGTTTGTCGATCGGGTCTGCCATACCTACATCCCCAAACCGAAGTTGAGTTTGTGTTTTAAGACTTCTGTCCTCAAAGTCATGGGCCACACACCATCCAGGCTGGGTCCCCTGGAGTCACACATTAGGACCCGCCTACCCAATCCATGGGAATTCTGCCCATTCCATTGTCCCAAACCGTACAAATCAGGAGAACCCTCCAAAGTCCCTGAGGCCATCCCAATAGTGTAGGTCGCCCGGCACAAACAAGGGCGGTCTGACACCAGCTGAGCAACTACCTCCACTCATTCCATAGATGGATGTCCCCAGAGAAGAAGATTGAAACAGACAGGACCCAGGCCATAATCATATCCATTGCTTTGGTTTACAGGCATGTCTCCTCAAAAGCATGGATTCCAATACTACCATAAGGGTTTTCCTGAAGCACCCATCAGAACAAATCTCGTCTCCACAAGAAACTTGTGCATGGAAGCTATGTCCAAAGCTTAGGAGAATACTTCAGGGTCCCGGTGCCACCGCCTCATTCCAAGGCCCTCATGGACACGAACACACATTAGGGCCCATCCTCAGGAAAGTCCATTTTAACTCAGCCACCCAGGTTTCTCCCGCAGAGCCATCAGATATAAACTGCCTTGTTGCTATGAGACAATGGGAATGCGAGGCTCGTGTCCCAGGCATCCATCCTCGAACAGTGCCCTGGGGTCATTCCATATGGGATGTCCTGGATCTGTCCAACAGGTCTCAATTGTCCGCAGAAGGAATCCTTGAAGGGGGCATCCCACAACTCCCAACGTGGGAAAACCTCCATGGCCTCGAGATTCCGCTCCTTTCATGAAGGGACCGTCATGCATATAAACTCCATCCTGAGCCAAAGTCTGATCCTCGCCCTGACTTCAGATGCATGACATCTTGGTTCTGATGTGAAGGAGGTACCTGCCGAGCCCTCGCCCTGAGACCCAAATCTAGCTTGTGTTCTCAGACTTCCGTCCTCACACTCCTGGCCCCGAAACCCTCAAGTTGGGCAATTCTGGACCCACAATGCAGCACTCTGCCTGCACTCTAGAAAAAAAAAAAAATATTGCCTAATGAGCTGCCCAGGCAGCTTAAATGAGGATCAACCTACACGGCACTCTAATGTACCCAAATTATATAGTCTAGCCTGGGCACTAATGCTCTTTCTGACACAACCTGAGCCCGGTCCTCCTGACCAACATCCAGACAGCTGACCGCACACAGAGCACATCAGACCCGCCATGGCCTTACTTCATCATCTCTTCCCGACCTCAGTTTTCAGGCTTCAGAACCTAGAGCTTATATCCAATCCCTGCCCAGGGGTGAGTGTGATGCAGAAATCAGAACTCCTCCTTATCTATGACAAAAAACCTTGTGGTTGGCATATTGTCCATCGTTCAGTGTAGGAGAAACCAGCATTCAACCTGAGTCCCCGCCCATTCTTGATTGCGACGAGGGCATAAACATGCATTGTGACCCTCAGCGTGAGTCCTGTCCTTTAGTAAGAACTCTTAGTGACTGGACCATTAGATGTCCTAATGGGCTTGACATGTCCCTAGGCCCCAATATTTAACCAGATTTAGGTTGTCCAGTCGCCCCTCCCCAGGGCTCTACTCTGGAGTCCCTCATTTGGTGGGACACCTGAGGTTAAAAAACAAAATAGCAACAGCAAAAAAACAGACGGATTCCATCCCACAGAATGACCCCAAACTCTATGGACAGGGCCACACCTCCAGAGAGTAAGACTCGTCCATTTCCCATGAAGTCACCCGGAAATTTCATGAACATGGGTGACACGATATCCAGAGACAAAAACTTGAACAAGAGACTCACACTCGCCCTTTTTCCACATCCAGAAGAGTTCTCTTCATGGTCTGTAGATCAGTCCTGCCATACCTATGACCCGAATCATAAGCCGATTTTGTGTTTTCAGACAACGGTCCAAACAGCCCTGGACTACACACCGTACAGGCTCAGGACCCTGGAGCCAAATCTGAGGACTGTCCTTGCCCTCTCCAAGGGATTTCTGTGTGCCCATTCCAATGGCCACAACCCTCCTAAGAGGATAAACCTCCAAAGTCCCTGAGGCCATCTCAATAGTGGTGGCTTCCCAGGACAAACAGGGGCAATCTGAGCACATCTGAGCGCCTACCTGAACTCAGACGTGAAGACTGATGTCCCCAGAGGGAAAAAGGAACGAACAGACCCCTAGGCACTAATCGGAACCATTGCTTTGGTTTCCAGGCATCTCTCCTCAGAGGCCTGGGTGTCAATTCCAGAATATGGCTGTTTCTTGACTCACCCATCCGAACCAATCTCCTCTACACATGGGAAACATGCACTTTGGTGCTTTGTCAAAACTTCTGTTTAGGAGAACACTTCAGGGCCCCAGTGCCACCACTTCATTCCAAGGTCTCCATAGATACAAAAACACATTAGGACCCCTCCACAGGAGAGTCCATTGCAACTCAGCCTCCTCGGTTGCTCCCCCAGATGCAGCAGATCTAACATGTCTTGTTGCTAGGAGACAATTTGAATGCGAGGTGGGCTACCCAGCCATCCATCCTTAGAACCCTGCTCGGAATCGTTGGCCTGGAGCCAACCAACAGGTCTCAATTGTCCTGTAGAGGAATCTTTGCAGTTTGGAGCTTCTCACTACTCCCATCGTGGGAGAACCCCCATGGCCTCGTGATCCCCCCCCTTCATGAAGGGTCCATCAGGAACAGACCCTCCAACCTGAGAGATCGTCTGATCCTCGCCCTGACTTCAAATCCATGTGATCTCGAGTCTGGTCTGTAGATTGTGCCTGCCATGTCCTCACCCAGAAACCTAAGCCTAGCTTCTGTTCTCAGACTTCCGTCCTCAGACTACGGGCCCACAAGCCCTCCAGTTTGGCAATCCAGAACTACAATGCAACACTCTGCCTGCCCTCCAGAAGAAAAACTTTGCCCTCTGGGGCTACCCAGAAACCCCAAATGAGGATCAACCTGAAGGCCACTTGGCTGTACCCCAAATATATAGGATGACCTGGGCACTGATGCCGTTGCAGACACAACCTGAGCCTGGACCTCCTGGCCCCACCAGACAGCTGGCCTCACTCTGAGCACATCGGACCCGCCATGGCCTTAGGTCGTCATCTCTTCTCAGCCTCGATTTTCAGGCTTCAGATCCTATAACTTATCTCAAACCAATGCCCAGCGTTGAAAATGATGCAGAAATCAGATCTCCATCCCCATGGCAAGAAACCTTGTGGTTGCCATGTTGTCCAACGTTCCGTGTAGTTGAAACCAGTGTGGCCCATGAGGCCCCGCCCATGCTCGCGGGCCACATTGGTCACAAACACACATTGAGACCCTCAGCCTGAGCCCAGTCCTCAAGTAAGGCCTCTCAAGGCTGGACCTTGAGCCCGCATATGGGGCCTGCCATGCCCCTGGCCCCAATTTTTAACCATAGTTCGCTTTGTCCCTTCACTCGTCCCTAGGGCTCTGCTTTGGAATTCCTCTTTTGGTGGGACACCTGAGGTAACAAACCTGAATGGAGTCCTCCCATCCCACAGATTGACGAAAAACAATTGGGATCGGGCTAAATCCACAGAGAGGAAGATTCGTCCATGGCCCATGAGGTCTCCCCGACATTCATCGGCCATCGCTGATACAAAATCCCGAGACAAAAGCTTGAGCAAAAGCCTCAGACTCGCTGTTTCTTCATATCCTGAAGAGTTCTTCTCATGGTTTGTCGATTGGGTCTGCCATACCTACATCCCCAAACCTAAGCTGAGTTTGTGTTTTTAGACTTCTGTCCTCAAAGTCCTGGGCCACACACCCTCCAGGCTGGGTCCCCTGGAGTCACACATTAGTACTGCGCCTACCCAATCCCTGGGAATTCTCCCCATTCCATTGTCCCAAACCGTACAAATTAGGAGAACCCTCCAAAGTCCCTGAGGCCATCCCAATAGTGTAGGTCGCCCGGCACAAACAAAGGCGGTCTGACACCAGCTGAGCAACTACCTCCACTCATTCCATAGATGGATGTCCCCAGAGAAGAAGACTGAACCAGACAGGAACCTAGGACATAATCGGATCCATTGCTTTGGTTCACAGGCATATCTCCTCAAAAGCCTGGATTCCAATACGACCATAGGGGTTTTCCTGAAGCACCCATCAGAAAAATTCTCGTCCCCACAAGAAACTTGTGCATGGGAGCTATGTCAAAAGCTTAGGAGAATACTTCAGGGTCCCGGTGCCACTGCCTCATTTCAAGGCCCTCATGTACACAAACAAACATTAGGACCCATCCTCAGGAAAGTCCATTTCAACTCAGCCACCCAGGTTTCTCCCTCAGAGCCATCAGATCTAAACTGCCTTGTTGCTAGGAGACAATTGGAATGCGAGCACACGTCCAGGCATCCATCCTCGAACGGTGCACTGGAGTCATTCCATATGGGATGTCCTGGACCTCTCCAACAGGTCTCAATTGTCCCGCAGAAGGAATCCTTGAAGGGGGCATCCCACAACTCCCAACGTTGGAATACCTCCATGGCCTCGAGATTCCGCTCCCTTCATGAAGGGGCCGTCATGCACAGAAACTCCAACCTGAGCCAACGTCTGATCCTCGCCCTGACTTCAGATGCATGACATCTTGGTTCTGATGTGAAGTGGGTACCTGCCGTGCCCTCGCCCTGAAACCCAAATCTAGCTTGTGTTCTCAGACTTCCGTCCTCACACTCCTGGCCCCAAAACCCTCAAGTTTGGTAATTCCGGACCCACAATGCAGCACTCTGCCTGCCCTCTAGAAAAAAAAAAATATATATATTGCCTAATGAGCTGCCCAGGCAGCTTAAATGAGGATCAACCTACACGGCACTCGAATGTACCCCAATTATGTAGTCTAACCTGGGCACTAAACCACTTTCTGACAAACCTGAGCCCGGACCTCCTGACCAACACCCAGAGAGCTGACCGCACACTGAGCACATCAGACCTGCCATGGCCTTAGGTCATCATCTCTTCCCGACCTCAGTTTTCAGGCTTCAGAACCTAGACCTTATCTCCAATCCCTGCCCAGGGGTGAGTGTGATGCAGAAATCAGAACTCCTCCTACCTATGGCAAGAAACCTTGTGGTTGGCATGTTGTCCAACGTTCAGTGTAGGAGAAACCAGCATTCACCCTGAGTCCCCGCCCATTCTTGAGTGCAACGAGGGCATAAACATGCCTTGTAACCCTCAGCGTGAGTCCTGTCCTCTAGTAAGTCCTCTTAGTGACTGGACCATTAGATGTCCTAATGGGCTTGACATGTCCCTAGGCCCCAATATTTAACCAGATTTCTGGTTGTCCAGTCACCCCTCCCCAGGGCTCTACTCTGGAGTCCCTCATTTGGTGGGACACCTGAGGTTAAAAAACAAAACAAAACAAAACAACAACAACAACAAAACAGACTTATTCCATCCCACAGAATGACCCCAAACTCTTTGGACGGGGCCACACCTCCAGATAGTAAGACTCGTCCATTTTCCATGAAGTCACCCGGAAATTTCATGAACATGGGTGACACGATATCCAGACACAAAAACTTGAACAAGAGACTCACACTCGCCCTTTTTCCATATCCCGAAGAGTTCTCCTCATGGTCTGTAGATCAGTCCTGCCATACCTTTGACCCGAAACATAAGCCGAGTTTGTGTTTTTCAGACAGCGGTCCAAACAGCCCTGGCCTACACACCGTACAGGCTCAGGACCCTGGAGCCAAACCTGAGGACTGTACTTGCCCTCTCCAAGGGATTTCTGTGTGCCCATTCCAATGGCCACAACCCTCCTAAGAGAATAAACCTCCAAAGTCCCTGAGGCCATGTAAATAGTGGTGGCTTCCCAGAACAAACAGGGGCAATCTGAGCCCATCTGAGGGCCTACTTGCACTCAGACCCGTAGACTGGTGTCCGCAGAGGGAAAAAGGAACGAAGAGACCCCTAGGCACTAATCGGATATATTGCTTTGGTTTCCAGGCATCTCTCCTCAGAGGCCTGGATTTCAATACCAGAATATGGCTGTTTCTTGACTCACCCATCAGAACCAATCTCCTCTACACATGGGAAACTTGCACTTTGGTGCTTTGTCAAAGCTTCTGTTTAGGAGAACCCTTCAGGGCCCCAGTGCCACCGCTTCATTCCAAGGTCTCCATAGACACAAAAACACATTAGGACCCATCCACAGGAGTGTCCATATCAACTCAGCCTCCTCGGTTGCTCCCCCAGATCCAGCAGATCTAACATGTCTTGTTGCTAGGGGACAATTGGAATGCGAAGTGGGCTACCCAGCCATCCATCCTTAGAACCCTGCTCTTTATCGTTGGCCTGGACCCAACCAAAAGGTCTCAATTGTCCTGCAAGAATCTTTGCAGTTTGGAGCTTCTCACAACTCCCATTCTGCGAAAACCCCCATGGCCTCGTGATCCCCCCCTTCATGAAGTGTCCATCAGGGACAGAACCACAACCTGAGCGATCGTCTGATACTCGCCCTGACTTCAGATCCACGGGACCTCGAGTCAGGTCTGTAGATTGTGCCTGCCATGTCCTCACCCAGAAACCTAAGCCTAGCTTCTATTCTCAGACTTCCGTCCTCAGACTACGGGCCCACAAGCCCTCCAGTTTGGCAATCCAGAACTACAATGCAACACTCTGCCTGCCGTCCAGAAGAAAAACATTGCCCTCTGGGGCTACCCAGAAACCCCAAATGAGGATCAACCTGCACGCCACTTGGCTGTACCCCAAATATATAGGCTGACCTGGGCACTGATGCCGTTGCAGACACAACCTGAGCCTGCACCTCCTGGCCCCACCAGACAGCTGGCCTCACTCTGAGCACATCGGACCCGCCATGGCCTTAGGTCGTCATCTCTTCTCAACCTCGATTTTCAGGCTTCAGATCCGATAACTTATCTCAAACCAATGCCCAGGGTTGAAAATGATGCAGAAATCAGATCTCCATCCCCATGGCAAGAAACCTTGTGGTTGCCATGTTGTCCAACGTTCCGTGTAGTTGAAACCAGTGTGGCCCATGAGGCCCCGCCCATGCTCGAGGGCCACATTGGTCACAAACACACATTGAGACCCTCAGCCTGAGCCCAGTCCTCAAGTAAGGCCTCTCAGTGGCTTGACCCTGAGCCCGCATATGGGGCCTGCCATGCCCCTGGCCCCAATTTTTAACCATAGTTCGCTTTGTCCCTTCACTCGTCCCTAGGGCTCTGCTTTGGAGCTCCTCTTTTGGTGGGACACCTGAGGTAACAAACCTGAAAGGAGCCCTCCCATCCCACAGATTGACGAAAAACAATTGGGATCAGGCTAAATCCACAGAGAGGAAGATTCGTCCATGGCCCATGAGGTCTCCCCGACATTCATCGGCCATCGCTGATACAAAATCCTGAGACAAAAACTTGAGCAAAAGCCTCAGACTCGCTGTTTCTTCATATCCTGAAGAGTTCTTCTCATGGTTTGTCGATTGGGTCTGCCATACCTACATCCCCAAACCTAAGCTGAGTTTGTGTTTTTACACTTCTGTCCTCAAAGTCCTGGGCCACACACCCTCCAGGCTGGGTCCCCTGGAGTCACACATTAGTACTGCGCCTACCCAATCCCTGGGAATTCTCCCCATTCCATTGTCCCAAACCGTACAAATTAGGAGAACCCTCCAAAGTCCCTGAGGCCATCCCAATAGTGTAGGACGCCCGGCACAAACAAGGGCGGTCTGACACCAGTTGAGCAACTACCTCCACTCATTCCATAGATGGATGTCCCCAGAGAAGAAGATTGAACCAGACAGGACCGTAGGACATTATCGGATCCATTGCTTTGGTTCACAGGCATGTCTCCTCAAAAGTCTGGATTCCAATACGACCATAGTGGTTTTCCTGAAGCACCCATCAGAAAAATTCTCGTCTCCACAAGAAACTTGTGCATGGGAGCTATGTCAAAAGCTTAGGAGAATACTTCAGGGTCCCGGTGCCACGGCCTCATTTCAAGGCCCTCATGTACACAAACAAACATTAGGACCCATCCTCAGGAAAGTCCATTTCAACTCAGCCACCCAGGTTTCTACCGCAGAGCCATCTGATCTAAACTGCCTTGTTGCTAGGAGACAATTGTAATGCGAGCGCACGTCCAGGCATCCATCCTCGAACGGTGCACTGGAGTCATTCCATATGGGATGTCCTGGACCTCTCCAACAGGTCTCAAATGTCCCGCAGAAGGAATCCTTGAAGGAGGCATCCCACAACTCCCAACGTGGGAATACCTCCATGGCCTCGAGATTCCGCTCCCTTCATGAAGGGGCCGTCATGCACAGAAACTCCAACCTGAGCCAACGTCTGATCCTCGCCCTGACTTCAGATGCATGACATCTTGGTTCTGATGTGAAGTGGGTACCTGCCGTGCCCTCGCCCTGAAACCCAAATCTAGCTTGTGTTCTCAGACTTCCGTCCTCACACTCCTGGCCCCAAAACCCTCAAGTTTGGTAATTCCGGACCCACAATGCAGCACTCTGCCTGCCCTCTAGAAAAAAAAAAAAATTGCCTAATGAGCTGCCCAGGCAGCTTAAATGAGGATCAACCTACACGGCACTCTAATGTACCCCAATTACATAGTCTAACCTGGGCACTAAACCACTTTCTGACACAACCTGAGCCCGGACCTCCTGACCAACACCCAGAGAGCTGACCGCTCACTGAGCACATCAGACCCGCCATGGCCTTAGGTCATCATCTCTTTCCGACCTCAGTTTTCAGGCTTCAGAACCTAGACCTAATCTCCAATCCCTGCCCAGGGGTGAGTGTGATGCAGAAATCAGAACTCCTCCTACCTATGGCAAGAAACCTTGTGGTTGGCATGTTGTCCAACGTTCAGTGTAGGAGAAACCAGCATTCACCCTGAGTCCCCGCCCATTCTTGAGTGCAACGAGGGCATAAACATGCCTTGTATCCCTCAGCGTGAGTCCTGTCCTCTAGTAAGTCCTCTTAGTGACTGGACCATTAGATGTCCTAATGGGCTTGACATGTCCCTAGGCCCCAATATTTAACCAGATTTCTGGTTGTGCAGACGCCCCTCCCCAGGGCTCTACTCTGGAGTCCCTCATTTGGTGGGACACCTGAGGTTAAAAAACAAAACAAAACAAAACAACAACAACAACAAAACAGACTTATTCCATCCCACAGAATGACCCCAAACTCTTTGGACGGGGCCACACCTCCAGAGAGTAAGACTCGCCCATTTTCCATGATGTCACCCGGAAATTTCATGAACATGGGTGACACGATATCCAGAGACAAAAACTTGAACAAGAGACTCACACTCACCCTTTTTCCATATCCCGAAGAGTTCTCCTCATGGTCTGTAGATCAGTCCTGCCATACCTTTGACCCAAAACATAAGCCGAGTTTGTGTTTTCAGACAACGGTCCAAACAGCCCTGGCCTACACACCGTACAGGCTCAGGACCCTGGAGCCAAACCTGAGGACTGTACTTGCCCTCTCCAAGGGATTTCTGTGTGCCCATTCCAATGGACACAACCCACCTAAGAGGATAAACCTCCAAAGTCCCTGAGGCCATCTCAATAGTGGTGGCTTCCCAGAACAAACAGGGGCAATCTGAGCCCATCTGAGGGCCTACTTGCACTCAGACCCGTAGACTGGTGTCCGCAGAGGCAAAAAGGAACGAAGAGACCCCTAGGCACTAATCGGATATATTGCTTTGGTTTCCAGGCATCTCTCCTCAGAGGCCTGGATTTCAATACCAGAATATGGCTGTTTATTGACTCACCCATCAGAACCAATCTCCTCTACACATGGGAAACTTGCACTTTGGTGCTTTGTCAAAGCTTCTGTTTAGGAGAACCCTTCAGGGCCCCAGTGTCACCGCTTCATTCCAAGGTCTCCATAGACACAAAAACACATTAGGACCCATCCACAGGAGAGTGCATTTCAACTCATCCTCCTCGGTTGCTCCCCCAGATCCAGCAGATCTAACATGTCTTGTTGCTAGGAGACAATTGGAATGCGAGGTGCGCTACCCAGCCATCCATCCTTAGAACCCTGCTCTTTATCGTTGGCCTGGAGCCAACCAACAGGTCTCAATTGTCCTGCAAGAATCTTTGCAGTTTGGAGCTTCTCACAACTCCCATCGTGGGAAAACCCCCATGGCCTCGTGATTCCCCCCCCCGCCCTTCATGAAGTGTCCATCAGGGACAGAACCACAACCTGAGCGATCGTCTGATACTCGCCCTGACTTCAGATCCACGGGATCTCGAGTCAGGTCTGTAGATTGTGCCTGCCATGTCCTCACCCAGAAACCTAAGCCTGGCTTCTGTTCTCAGACTTCCGTCCTCAGACTACGGGCCCACAAGCCCTCCAGTTTGGCAATCCAGAACTACAATGCAATACTCTGCCTGCCCTCCAGAAGAAAAACATTGCCCTCTGGGGCTACCCAGAAACCCCAAATGAGGATCAACCTGCACGCCACTTGGCTGTACCCCAAATATATAGGCTGACCTGGGCACTGATGCCCTTGCAGACACAACCTGAGCCTGGACCTCCTGGCCCCACTAGACAGCTGGCCTCACTCTGAGCACATCGGACCCGCCATGGCCTTAGGTCGTCATCTCTTCTCAACCTCGATTTTCAGGCTTCAGATCCGATAACTTATCTCAAACCAATGCCCAGGGTTGAAAATGATGCAGAAATCAGATCTCCATCCCCATGGCAAGAAACCTTGTGGTTGCCATGTTGTCCAACGTTCCGTGTAGTTGAAACCAGTGTGGCCCATGTGGCCCCGCCCATGCTCGCGGGCCACATTGGTCACAAACACACATTGAGACCCTCAGCCTGAGCCCAGTCCTCAAGTAAGGCCTCTCAGTAGCTTGACCCTGAGGCCGCATATGGGGCCTGCCATGCCCCTGGCCCCAATTTTTAACCATAGTTCGCTTTGTCCCTTCACTCGTCCCTAGGGCTCTGCTTTGGAACTCCTCTTTTGGTGGGACACCTGAGGTAACAAACCTGAAAGGAGCCCTCCCATCCCACAGATTGACGAAAAACAATTGGGATCGGGCTAAATCCACAGAGAGGAAGATTCGTCCATGGCCCATGAGGTCTCCCCGACATTCATCGGCCATCGCTGATACAAAATCCCGAGAGAAAAGCTTGAGCAAAAGCCTCAGACTCGCTGCTTCTTCATATCCTGAAGAGTTCTTCTCCTGGTTTGTCGATTGGGTCTGCCATACCTACATCCCCAAACCTAAGCTGAGTTTGTGTTTTTACACTTCTGTCCTCAAAGTCCTGGGCCACACACCCTCCAGGCTGGGTCCCCTGGAGTCACATATTAGTACTGCGCCTACCCAATCCCTGGGAATTCTCCCCATTCCATTGTCCCAAACCGTACAAATTAGGAGAACCCTCCAAAGTCCCTGAGGCCATCCCAATAGTGTAGGTCGCCCCGCACAAACAAGGGCGGTCTGACACCAGCTGAGCAACTACCTCCACTCATTCCATAGATGGATGTCCCCGGAGAAGAAGATTGAACCAGACAAGACCCTAGGACATAATCGGATCCATTGCTTTGGTACACAGGCATGTCTCCTCAAAAGCCTGGATTCCAATACGACCATAGGGGTTTTCCTGAAGCACCCATCAGAAAAATTCTCGTCTCCACAAGAAACTTGTGCATGGGAGCTATGTCAAAAGCTTAGGAGAATACTTCAGGGTCCCGGTGCCAGGGCCTCATTTCAAGGCACTCATGTACACAAACAAACATTAGGACCCATCCTCAGGAAAGTCCATTTCAACTCAGCCACCCAGGTTTCTCCCTAGAGCCATGAGATCTAAAATGCCTTGTTGCTAGGAGACAATTGGAATGCGAGCGCACGTCCAGGCATCCATTCTCGAACGGTGCACTGGAGTCATTCCATATGGGATGTCCTGGACCTCTCCAACAGGTCTCAAATGTCCCGCAGATGGAATCCTTGAAGGGGGCATCCCACAACTCCCAACGTGGGAATACCTCCATGGCCTCGAGATTCCGCTCCCTTCATGACGGGGCCGTTTGCACAGAAACTCCAACCTGAGCCAACGTCTGATCCTCGCCCAGACTTCAGATGCATGACATCTTGGTTCTGATGTGAAGTGGGTACCTGCCGTGCCCTCGCCCTGAAACCCAAATCTACCTTGTGTTCTCAGACTTCCGTCCTCACACTCCTGGCCCCAAAACCCTCAAGTTTGGTAATTCCGGACCCACAATGCAGCACTCTGCCTGCCCTCTAGAAAAAAAAAAAAAATTGCCTAATGAGCTGCCCAGGCAGCTTAAATAAGGATCAACCTACATGGTACTCGAATGTACCCCAATTACATAGTCTAACCTGGGCACTAAACCACTTTCTGACACAACCTGAGCCCGGACCTCCTGACCAACACCCAGAGAGCTGACCGCACACTGAGCACATCAGACCCGCCATGGCCTTAGGTCATCATCTCTTTCCGACCTCAGTTTTCAGGCTTCAGAACCTAGACCTAATCTCCAATCCCTGCCCAGGGGTGAGTGTGATGCAGAAATCAGAACTCCTCCTACCTATGGCAAGAAACCTTGTGGTTGGCATGTTGTCCAACGTTCAGTGTAGGAGATACCAGCATTCACCCTGAGTCCCCGCCCAGTCTTGAGTGCAACGAGGGCATAAACATGCCTTGTAACCCTCAGCGTGAGTCCTGTCCTCTAGTAAGTCCTCTTAGTGACTGGACCATTAGATGTCCTAATGGGCTTGACATGTCCCTAGGCCCCAATATTTAACCAGATTTCTGGTTGTGCAGTCGCCCCTCCCCAGGGCTCTACTCTGGAGTCCCTCATTTGGTGGGACACCTGAGGTTAAAAAACAAAACAAAACAAAACAACAACCACAACAAAACAGACTTATTCCATCCCACAGAATGACCCCAAACTCTTTGGACGGGGCCACACCTCCAGAGAGTAAGACTCGTCCATTTTCCATGAAGTCACCCGGGAATTTCATGAACATGGGTGACACGATATCCAGAGACAAAAACTTGAACAAGAGACTCACACTCGCCCTTTTTCCATATCCCGAAGAGTTCTCCTCATGGTCTGTAGATCAGTCCTGCCATACCTTTGACCCGAAACATAAGCCGAGTTTGTGTTTTCAGACAACGGTCCAAACAGCCCTGGCCTACACACCGTAGAGGCTCAGGACCCTGGAGCCAAACCTGAGGACTGTACTTGCCCTCTCCAAGGGATTTCTGTGTGCCCATTCCAATGGCCACAACCCTCCTAAGAGGATAAACCTCCAAAGTCCCTGAGGCCATCTCAATAGTGGTGGCTTCCCAGAACAAACAGGGGCAATCTGAGCCCATCTGAGGGCCTACTTGCACTCAGACCCATAGACTGGTGTCCGCAGAGGCAAAAAGGAAAGAAGAGACCCCTAGGCACTAATCGGATATATTGCTTTGGTTTCCAGGCATCTCTCCTCAGAGGCCTGGATTTCAATACCAGAATATGGCTGTTTCTTGACTCACCCATCAGAACCAATCTCCTCTACACATGGGAAACTTGCACTTTGGTGCTTTGTCAAAGCTTCTGTTTAGGAGAACCCTTCAGGGGCCCAGTGCCACCGCTTCATTCCAAGGTCTCCATAGACACAAAAACACATTAGGTCCCATCCACAGGAGAGTGCATTTCAACTCAGCCTCCTCGGTTGCTCCCCCAGATCCAGCAGATCTAACATGTCTTGTTGCTAGGAGACAATTGGAATGCGAGGTGGGCTACCCAGCCATCCATCCTTAGAACCCTGCTCTTTATCGTTGGCCTGGAGCCAACCAACAGGTCTCAATTGTCCTGCAAGAATCTTTGCCGTTTGGAGCTTCTCACAACTCCCATCGTGGGAAAACCCCCATGGCCTCGTGATCGCCCCCCTTCATGAAGTGTCCATCAGGGACAGAACCACAACCTGAGCGATCGTCTGATACTCGCCCTGACTTCAGATCCACGGGATCTCGAGTCAGGTCTGTAGATTGTGCCTGCCATGTCCTCACCCAGAAACCTAAGCCTAGCTTCTGTTCTCAGACTTCCGTCCTCAGACTACGGGCCCACAAGCCCTCCAGTTTGGCAATCCAGAACTACAATGCAACACTCTGCCTGCCCTCCAGAAGAAAAACATTGCCCTCTGGGGCTACCCAGAAACCCCAAATGAGGATCAACCTGCACGCCACTTGGCTGTACCCCAAATATATAGGCTGACCTGGGCACTGATGCCCTTGCAGACACAACCTGAGCCTGGACCTCCTGGCCCCACCAGACAGCTGGCCTCACTCTGAGCACATCGGACCCGCCATGGCCTTAGGTCGTCATCTCTTCTCAACCTCGATTTTCAGGTTTCAGATCCTATAACTTATCTCAAACCAATGCCCAGGGTTGAAAATGATGCAGAAATCAGATCTCCATCCCCATGGCAAGAAACCTTGTGGTTGCCATGTTGTCCAACGTTCCGTGTAGTTGAAACCAGTGTGGCCCATGTGGCCCCGCCCATGCTCGCGGGCCACATTGGTCACAAACACACATTGAGACCCTCAGCCTGAGCCCAGTCCTCAAGTAAGGCCTCTCAGTGGCTTGACCCTGAGCCCGCATATGGGGCCTGCCATGCCCCTGGCCCCAATTTTTAACCATAGTTCGCTTTGTCCCTTCACTCGTCCCTAGGGCTCTGCTTTGGAACTCTTCTTTCGGTGGGACACCTGAGGTAACAAACCTGAAAGGAGCCCTCCCATCCCACAGATTGACGAAAAACAATTGGGATCGGGCTAAATCCACAGAGAGGTAGATTCGTCCATGGCCCATGAGGTCTCCCCGACATTCATCGGCCATCGCTGATACAAAATCCCGAGACAAAAGCTTGAGCAAAAGCCTCAGACTCGCTGCTTCTTCATATCCTGAAGAGTTCTTCTCATGGTTTGTCGATTGGGTCTGCCAAACCTACATCCCCAAACCTAAGCTGAGTTTGTGTTTTTAGAATTCTGTCCTCAAAGTCCTGGGCCACACACCCTCCAGGCTGGGTCCCCTGGAGTCACACATTAGTACTGCGCCTACCCAATCCCTGGGAATTCTCCCCATTCCATTGTCCCAAACCGTACAAATTAGGAGAACCCTCCAAAGTCCCGGAGGACATCCCAATAATGTAGGTCGCCCGGCACAAACAAGGGCGGTCTGACACCAGCTGAGCAACTACCTCCACTCATTCCATAGATGGATGTCCCCAGTGAAGAAGATTGAACCAGACAAGACCCTAGGACGTAATCGGATCCATTGCTTTGGTTCACAGGCATGTCTCCTCAAAAGCCTGCATTCCAATAGGACCATAGGGGTTTTCCTGAAGCACCCATCAGAAAAATTCTCGTCTCCACAAGAAACTTGTGCATGGGAGCTATGTCAAAAGCTTAGGAGAATACTTCAGGGTCCCGGTGCCACGGCCTCATTTCAAGGCCCTCATGTACACAAACAAACATTAGGACCCATCCTCAGGAAAGTATATTTCAACTCAGCCACCCAGGTTTCTCCCGCAGAGCCATGAGATCTAAAATGCCTTGTTGCTAGGAGACAATTGGAATGCGAGCGCACGTCCAGGCATCCATCCTCGAACGGTGCACTGGAGTCATTCCATATGGGATGTCCTGGACCTCTCCAACAGGTCTCAATTGTCCCGCAGATGGAATCCTTGAAGGGGGCATCCCACAACTCCCAACGTGGGAATACCTCCATGGCCTCGAGATTCCGCTCCCTTCATGACGGGGCCGTCATGCACAGAAACTCCAACCTGAGCCAACGTCTGATCCTCGCCCAGACTTCAGATGCATGACATCTTGGTTCTGATGTGAAGTGGGTACCTGCCGTGCCCTCGCCCTGAAACCCAAATCTAGCTTGTGTTCTCAGACTTCCGTCCTCACACTCCTGGCCCCAAAACCCTCAAGTTTGGTAATTCCGGACCCACAATGCAGCACTCTGCCTGCCCTCTAGAAAAAAAAAAAAATTGCCTAATGAGCTGCCCAGGCAGCTTCAATGAGGATCAACCTACACGGCACTCGAATGTACCCCAATTACATAGTCTAACCTGGGCACTAAACCACTTTCTGACACAACCTGAGCCCGGACATCCTGACCAACACCCAGAGAGCTGACCACACACTGAGCACATCAGACCCGCCATGGCCTTAGGTCATCATCTCTTTCCGACCTCAGTTTTCAGGCTTCAGAACCTAGACCTAATCTCCAATCCCTGCCCAGGGGTGAGTGTGATGCAGAAATCAGAACTCCTCCTACCTATGGCAAGAAACCTTGTGGTTGGCATGTTGTCCAACGTTCAGTGTAGGAGAAACCAGCATTCACCCTGAGTCCCCGCCCAGTCTTGAGTGCAACGAGGGCATAAACATGCCTTGTAACCCTCAGCGTGAGTCCTGTCCTCGAGTAAGTCCTCTTAGTGACTGGACCATTAGATGTCCTAATGGGCTTGACATGTCCCTAGGCCCCAATATTTAACCAGATCTCTGCTTGTCCAGTCGCCCCTCCCCAGGGCTCTACTCTGGAGTCCCTCATTTGGTGGGACACCTGAGGTTAAAAAACAAAACAAAACAAAACAACAACAACAACAAAACAGACTTATTCCATCCCACAGAATGACCCCAAACTCTTTGGACGGGGCCACACCTCCAGAGAGTAAGACTCGTCCATTTTCCATGAAGTCACCCGGAAATTTCATGAACATGGGTGACACGATATCCAGAGACAAAAACTTGAACAAGAGACTCACACTCGCCCTTTTTCCATATCCCGAAGAGTTCTCCTCATGGTCTGTAGATCAGTCCTGCCATACCTTTGACCCGAAACATAAGCCGAGTTTGTGTTTTCAGACAACGGTCCAAACAGCCCTGGCCTACACACCGTACAGGCTCAGGACCCTGGAGCCAAACCGGAGGACTGTACTTGCCCTCTCCAAGGGATTTCTGTGTGCCCATTCCAATGGCCACAAGCCTCCTAAGAGGATAAACCTCCAAAGTCCCTGAGGCCATCTCAATAGTGGTGGCTTCCCAGAACAAACAGGGGCAATCTGAGCCCATCTGAGGGCCTACTTGCACTCAGACCCGTAGACTGGTGTCCGCAGAGGCAAAAAGGAACAAAGAGACCCCTAGGCACTAATCGGATATATTGCTTTGGTTTCCAGGCATCTCTCCTCAGAGGCCTGGATTTCAATACCAGAATATGGCTGTTTCTTGACTCACCCATCAGAACCAATCTCCTCTACCATGGGAAACTTGCACTTTGGTGCTTTGTCAAAGCTTCTGTTTAGGAGAACCCTTCAGGGCCCCAGTGCCACCGCTTCATTCCAAGGTCTCCATAGACACAAAAACACATTAGGGCCCATCCACAGGAGAGGCCATTTCAACTCAGCCTCCTCGGTTGCTCCCCCAGATCCAACAGATCTAACATGTCTTGTTGCTTGGAGACAATTGGAATACGAGGTGGGCTACCCAGCCATCCATCCTTAGAACCCTGCTCTTTATCGTTGGCCTGGAGCCAACCAAGATGTCTCAATTGTCCTGCAAGAATGTATGCAGTTTGGAGCTTCTCACAACTCCCATCGTGGGAAAACCCCCATGGCCTCGTGATCCCCCCCCTTCATGAAGTGTCCATCAGGGACAGAACCACAACCTGAGCGATCGTCTGATACTCGCCCTGACTTCAGATCCACGGGATCTCGAGTCAGGTCTGTAGATTGTGCCTGCCATGTCCTCACCCAGAAACCTAAGCCTAGCTTCTGTTCTCAGACTTCCGTCCTCAGACTACGGGCCCACAAGCCCTCCAGTTTGGCAATCCAGAACTACAATGCAACACTCTGCCTGCCCTCCAGAAGAAAAACATTGCCCTCTGGGGCTACCCAGAAACCCCAAATGAGGATCAACCTGCACGCCACTTGGCTGTACCCCAAATATATAGGCTGACCTGGGCACTGATGCCCTTGCAGACACAACCTGAGCCTGGACCTCCTGGCCCCACCAGACAGCTGGCCTCACTCTGAGCACATCGGACCCGCCATGGCCTTATGTCGTCATCTCTTCTCAACCTCGATTTTCAGGCTTCAGATCCTATAACTTATCTCAAACCAATGCCCAGGGTTGAAAATGATGCAGAAATCAGATCTCCATCCCCATGGCAAGAAACCTTGTGGTTGCCATGTTGTCCAACGTTCCGTGTAGTTGAAACCAGTGTGGCCCATGTGGCCCCGCCCATGCTCGCGGGCCACATTGGTCACAAACACACATTGAGACCCTCAGCCTGAGCCCAGTCCTCAAGTAAGGCCTCTCAGTGGCTTGACCCTGAGCCCGCATATGGGGCCTGCCATGCCCCTGGCCCCAATTTTTAACCATAGTTCGCTTTGTCCCTTCACTCGTCCCTAGGGTCTGCTTTGGAACTCCTCTTTTGGTGGGACACCTGAGGTAACAAACCAGAAAGGAGCCCTCCAATCCCACAGATGGACGAAAAACAATTGGGATCGGGCTAAATCCACAGAGAGGAAGATTCGTCCACGGCCCATGAGGTCTCCCCGACATTCATCGGCCATCGCTGATACAAAATCCCGAGACAAAAGCTTGAGCAAAAGCCTCAGACTCCCTGTTTCTTCATATCCTGAAGAGTTCTTCTCATGGTTTGTCGATTGGGTCTGCCATACCTACATCCCCAAACCTAAGCTGAGTTTGTGTTTTTACACTTCTGTCATCAAAGTCCTGGGCCACACACCCTCCAGGCTGGGTCCCCTGGAGTCACACATTAGTACTGCGCCTACCCAATCCCTGGGATTTCTCCCCATTCCATTGTCCCAAACCGTACAAATTAGGAGAACCCTCCAAAGTCACTGAGGCCATCCCAATATTGTAGGTCGTCCGGCACAAACAAGGGCGGTCTGACACCAGCTGAGCAACTACCTCCACTCATTCCATAGATGGATGTCCCCAGAGAAGAAGATTGAACCAGACAGGACCCTAGGACATAATCGGATCCATTGCTTTGGTTCACAGGCATGTCTCCTCAAAAGCCTGGATTCTAATACGACCATAGGGGTTTTCCTGAAGCACCCATCAGAAAAATTCTCGTCTCCACAAGAAACTTGTGCATGGGAGCTATGTCAAAAGCTTAGGAGAATACTTCAGGGTCCCGGTGCCAGGGCCTCATTTCAAGGCCCTCATGTACACAAACAAACATTAGGACCCATCCTCAGGAAAGTCCATTTCAACTCAGCCACCCAGGTTTCTCCCGCAGAGCCATGAGATCTAAACTGCCTTGTTGCTAGGAGACAATTGGAATGCGAGCGCACGTCCAGGCATCCATCCTCGAACGGTGCACTGGAGTCATTCCATATGGGATGTCCTGGACCTCTCCAACAGGTCTCAAATGTCCCGCAGAAGGAATCCTTGAAGGGGGCATCCCACAACTCCCAACGTGGGAATACCTCCATGGCCTCGAGATTCCGCTCCCTTCATGAAGGGGCCGTCATGCACAGAAACTCCAACCTGAGCCAACGTCTGATCCTCGCCCAGACTTCAGATGCATGACATCTTGGTTCTGATGTGAAGTGGGTACCTGCCGTGCCCTCGCCCTGAAACCCAAATCTAGCTTGTGTTCTCAGACTTCCGTCCTCACACTCCTGGCCCCAAAACCCTCAAGTTTGGTAATTCCGGACCCACAATGCAGCACTCTGCCTGTCCTCTAGAAAAAAAAAAAAATTGCCTAATGAGCTGCCCAGGCAGCTTCAATGAGGGTCAACCTACACGGCACTCGAATGTACCCCAATTACATAGTCTAACCTGGGCACTAAACCACTTTCTGACACAACCTGAGCCCGGACCTCCTGACCAACACCCAGAGAGCTGACCGCACACTGAGTACATCAGACCCGCCATGGCCTTAGGTCATCATCTCTTTCCGACCTCAGTTTTCAGGCTTCAGAACGTAGACCTAATCTCCAATCCCTGCCCAGGGGTGAGTGTGATGCAGAAATCAGAACTCCTCCTACCTATGGCAAGAAACCTTGTGGTTGGCATGTTGTCCAACGTTCAGTGTAGGAGAAACCAGCATTCACCCTGAGTCCCCGCCCAGTCTTGAGTGCAACGAGGGCATAAACATGCCTTGTAACCCTCAGCGTGAGTCCTGTCCTCTAGTAAGTCCTCTTAGTGACTGGACCATTAGATGTCCTAATGGGCTTGACATGTCCCTAGGCCCCAATATTTAACAAGATTTCTGGTTGTGCAGTCGCCCCTCCCCAGGGCTCTACTCTGGAGTCCCTCATTTGGTGGGACACCTGAGGTTAAAAAACAAAACAAAACAAAACAACAACCACAACAAAACAGACTTATTCCATCCCACAGAATGACCCCAAACTCTTTGGACGGGGCCACACCTCCAGAGAGTAAGACTCGTCCATTTTCCATGAAGTCACCCGGAAATTTCATGAACATGGGTGACACGATATCCAGAGACAAAAACTTGAACAAGAGACTCACACTCGCCCTTTTTCCATATCCCGAAGAGTTCTCCTCATGGTCTGTAGATCAGTCCTGCCATACTTTTGACCCGAAACATAAGCCGAGTTTGTGTTTTCAGACAACGGTCCAAACAGCCCTGGCCTACACACCGTACAGGCTCAGGACCCTGGAGCCAAACCTGAGGACTGTCCTTGCCCTCTCCAAGGGATTTCTGTGTGCCCATTCCAATGGCCACAACCCTCCTAAGAGGATAAACCTCCAAAGTCCCTGAGGCCATCTCAATAGTGGTGGCTTCCCAGAACAAACAGGGGCAATCTGAGCCCATCTGAGGGCCTACTTGCACTCAGAACCGTAGACTGGTGTCCGCAGAGGCAAAAAGGAACGAAGAGACCCCTAGGCACTAATCAGATATATTGCTTTGGTTTCCAGGCATCTCTCCTCAGAGGCCTGGATTTCAATACCAGAATATGGCTGTTTCTTGACTCACCCATCAGAACCAATCTCCTCTACACATGGGAAACTTGCACTTTGGTGCTTTGTCAAAGCTTCTGTTTAGGAGAACCCTTCAGGGCCCCAGTGCCACCGCTTCATTCCAAGGTCTCCATAGACACAAAAACACATTAGGACCCATCCACAGGAGAGTCCATTTCAACTGAGCCTCCTCGGTTGCTCCCCCAGATCCAGCAGATCTAACATGCCTTGTTGCTAGGAGACAATTGGAATGCGAGGTGGGCTACCCAGCCATCCATCCTTAGAACCCTGCTCTTTATCGTTGGCCTGGAGCCAACCAACAGGTCTCAATTGTCCTGCAAAAATCTTAGCAGTTTGGAGCTTCTCACATCTCCCATCGTGGGAAAACCCCCATGGCCTCGTGATCCCCCCCCTTCATGAAGTGTCCATCAGGGACAGAACCACAACCTGAGCGATCGTCTGATACTCGCCCTGACTTCAGATCCACGGGATCTCGAGTCAGGTCTGTAGATTGTGCCTGCCATGTCCTCACCCAGAAACCTAAGCCTAGCTTCTGTTCTCAGACTTCCGTCCTCAGACTACGGGCCCACAAGCCCTCCAGTTTGGCAATCCAGAACTACAATGCAACACTCTGCCTGCCCTCCAGAAGAAAAACATTGCCCTCTGGGGCTACCCAGAAACCCCAAATGAGGATCAACCTGCAAGCCACTTGGCTGTACCCCAAATATATAGGCTGACATGGGCACTGATGCCCTTGCAGACACAACCTGAGCCTGGACCTCCTGGCCCCTCCAGACAGCTGGCCTCACTCTGAGCACATCGGACCCGCCATGGCCTTAGGTCGTCATCTCTTCTCAACCTCGATTTTCAGGCTTCAGATCCGATAACTTATCTCAAACCAATGCCCAGGGTTGAAAATGATGCAGAAATCAGATCTCCATCACCATGGCAAGAAACCTTGTGGTTGCCATGTTGTCCAACGTTCAGTGTAGTTGAAACCAGTGTGGCCCATGAGGCACCGCCCATGCTCGCGGGCCACATTGGTCACAAACACACATTGTGACCCTCAGCCTGAGCCCAGTCCTCAAGTAAGGCCTCTCAGTGGCTTGACCCTGAGCCCGCATATGGGGCCTGCCATGCCCCTGGCCCCAATTTTTAACCATAGTTCGCTTTGTCCCTTCACTCGTCCCTAGGGCTCTGCTTTGGAACTCCTCTTTTGGTGGGACACCTGAGGTAACAAACCTGATAGGAGCCCTCCCATCCCACAGATTGACGAAAAACAATTGGGATCAGGCTAAATCCACAGAGAGGAAGATTCATCCATGGCCCATGAGGTCTCCCCGACATTCATCGGCCATCGCTGATACAAAATCCCGAGACAAAAGCTTGAGCAAAAGCCTCAGACTCGCTGTTTCTTCATATCCTGAAGAGTTCTTCTCATGGTTTGTCGATTGGGTCTGCCATACCTACATCCCCAAACCTAAGCTGAGTTTGTGTTTTTAGACTTCTGTCCTCAAAGTCCTGGGCCACACACCCTCCAGGCTGGGTCCCCTGGAGTTACACATTAGTACTGCGCCTACCCAATCCCTGGGAATTCTCCCCATTCCATTGACCCAAACCGTACAAATTAGAGGAACCCTCCAAAGTCCCGGAGGCCATCCCAATAGTGTAGGTAGCCCGGCACAAACAAGGGCGGTCTGACACCAGCTGAGCAACTACCTCCACTCATTCCATAGATGGATGTCCCCAGAGAAGAAGATTGAACCAGACAGGACCCTAGGACATAATCGGATCCATTGCTTTGGTTCACAGGCATGTCTCCTCAAAAGCCTGGATTCCAATACGACCATAGGGGTTTTCCTGAAGCACCCATCAGAAAAATTCTCGTCTCCACAAGAAACTTGTGCATGGGAGCTATGTCAAAAGCTTAGGAGAATACTTCAGGGTCCCGGTGCCACGGCCTCATTTCAAGGCCCTCATGTACACAAACAAACATTAGGACCCATCCTCAGGAAAGTCCATTTCAACTCAGCCACCCAGGTTTCTCCCGCAGAGCCATCAGATCTAAACTGCCTTGTTGCTAGGAGACAATTGGAATGCGAGCGCAGGTCCAGGCATCCATCCTCGAACGGTGCACTGGAGTCATTCCATATGGGATGTCCTGGACCTCTCCAACAGGTCTCAATTGTCCCCCAGAAGGAATCCTTGAAGGGGGCATCCCACAACTACCAACGTGGGAATACCTCCATGGCCTCGAGATTCCACTCCCTTCATGAAGGGGCCGTCATGCACAGAAACTCCAACCTGAGCCAACGTCTGATCCTCGCCCTGACATCTTGGTTCTGATGTGAAGTGGGTACCTGCCGTGCCCTCGCCCTGAAACCCAAATCTAGCTTGTGTTCTCAGACTTCCGTCCTCACACTCCTGGCCCCAAAACCCTCAAGTTTGGTAATTCCGGACCCACAATGCAGCACTCTGCCTGCCCTCTAGAAAAAAAAAAAATTGCCTAATGAGCTGCCCAGGCAGCTTAAATGAGGATCAACCTACACGGCACTCGAATGTACCCCAATTATATAGTCTAACCTGGGCACTAAACCACTTTCTGACACAACCTGAGCCCGGAACTCCTGACCAACATCCAGAGAGCTGAACGCACACTGAGCACATCAGACCCGCCATGGCCTTAGGTCATCATCTCTTTCCGAACTCAGTTTTCAGGCTTCAGAACGTAGACCTAATCTCCAATCCCTGCCCAGGGGTGAGTGTGATGCAGAAATCAGAACTCCTCCTACCTATGGCAAGAAACCTTGTGGTTGGCATGTTGTCCAACGTTCAGTGTAGGAGAAACCAGCATTCACCCTGAGTCCCCGCCCAGTCTTGAGTGCAACGAGGGCATAAACATGCCTTGTAACCCTCAGCGTGAGTCCTGTCCTCTAGTAAGTCCTCTTAGTGACTGGACCATTAGATGTCCTAATGGGCTTGACATGTCCCTAGGCCCCAATATTTAACCAGACTTCTGGTTGTCCAGTCACCCCTCCCCAGGGCTCTACTCTGGAGTCCCTCATTTGGTGGGACACCTGAGGTTAAAAAACAAAACAAAACAAAACAACAACAACAACAAAACAGACTTATTCCATCCCACAGAATGACCCCAAACTCTTTGGACGGGGCCACACCTCCAGAGAGTAAGACTCGTCCATTTTCCATGAAGTCACCCGGAAATTTCATGAACATGGGTGACACGATATCCAGAGACAAAAACTTGAACAAGAGACTCACACTCGCCCTTTTTCCATATCCCGAAGAGTTCTCCTCATGGTCTGTAGATCAGTCCTGCCATACTTTTGACCCGAAACATAAGCCGAGTTTGTGTTTTCAGACAACGGTCCAAACAGCCCTGGCCTACACACCGTACAGGCTCAGGACCCTGGAGCCAAACCTGAGGACTGTACTTGCCCTCTCCAAGGGATTTCTGTGTGCCCATTCCAATGGCCACAACCCTCCTAAGAGGATAAACCTTCAAAGTCCCTGAGGCCATCTCAATAGTGGTGGCTTCCAAGAACAAACAGGGGCAATCTGAGCCCATCTGAGGGCCTACTTGCACTCAGACCCGTAGACTGGTGTCCGCAGAGGCAAAAAGGAACGAAGAGACCCCTAGGCACTAATCGGATATATTGCTTTGGTTTCCAGGCATCTCTCCTCAGAGGCCTGGATTTCAATACCAGAATATGGCTGTTTCTTGACTCACCCATCAGAACCAATCTCCTCTACACATGGGAAACTTGCACTTTGGTGCTTTGTCAAAGCTTCTGTTTAGGAGAACCCTTCAGTGCCCCAGTGCCACAGCTTCATTCCAAGGTCTCCATAGACACAAAAACACATTAGGACCCATCCACAAGAGAGTCCATTTCAACTCAGCCTCCTCGGTTGCTCCCCCAGATCCAGCAGATCTAACATGTCTTGTTGCTAGGAGACAATTGGAATGCGAGGTGGGCTACCCAGCCATCCATCCTTAGAACCCTGCTCTTTATCGTTGGCCTGGAGCCAACCAACAGGTCTCAATTGTCCTGCAAGAATCTTTGCAGTTTGGAGCTTCTCACAACTCCCATTGTGGGAAAACCCCCATGGCCTCGTGATTCCCCCCCCCTTCATGAAATGTCCATCAGGGACAGAACCACAACCTGAGCGATCATCTGATACTCGCCCTGACTTCAGATCCACGGGATCTCGAGTCAGGTCTGTAGATTGTGCCTGCCATGTCCTCACCCAGAAACCTAAGCCTAGCTTCTGTTCTCAGACTTCCGTCCTCAGACTACGGGCCCACAAACCCTCCAGTTTGGCAATCCAGAACTACAATGCAACACTCTGCCTGCCCTCCAGAAGAAAAACATTGCCCTCTGGGGCTACCCAGAAACCCCAAATGAGGATCAACCTGCACGCCACTTGGCTGTACCCCAAATATATAGGCTGACCTGGGCACTGATGCCGTTGCGGACAAAACCAGAGCCTGGACCTCCTGGCCCCTCCAGACAGCTGGCCTCACTCTGAGCACATCCGACCCGCCATGGCCTTAGGTCGTCATCTCTTCTCAACCTCGATTTTCAGGCTTCAGATCCTATAACTTATCTCAACCCAATGCCCAGGGTTGAAAATGATGCAGAAATCAGATCTCCATCTCCATGGCAAGAAACCTTGTGCTTGCCATGTTGTCCAACGTTCAGTGTAGTTGAAACCAGTGTGGCCCATGAGGCCCCGCCCATGCTCGCGGGCCACATTGGTCACAAACACACATTGAGACCCTCCGCCTGAGCCCAGTCCTCAAGTAAGGCCTCTCAGTGGCTTGACCCTGAACCCGCATATGGGGCCTGCCATGCCCCTGGCCCCAATTTT
Source organism: Mustela lutreola (assembly GCF_030435805.1). Lineage (NCBI taxonomy): Eukaryota > Metazoa > Chordata > Mammalia > Carnivora > Mustelidae > Mustela > Mustela lutreola. The sequence goes on from NC_081294.1 coordinate 172,563,614, forward strand.
TAACCATAGTTCGCTTTGTCCCTTCACTCGTCCCTAGGGCTCTGCTTTGGAACTCCTCTTTTGGTGGGACACCTGAGGTAACAAACCTGAAAGGAGCCCTCCCATCCCACAGATTGACGAAAAACAATTGGGATCGGGCTAAATCCACAGAGAGGTAGATTCGTCCATGGCCCATGAGGTCTCCCCGACATTCATCGGTCATCGCTGATACAAAATCCCGAGACAAAAGCTTGAGCAAAAGCCTCAGACTCGCTGTTTCTTCATATCCTGAAGAGTTCTTCTCATGGTTTGTCGATTGTGTCTGCCATACCTACATCCCCAAACCTAAGCTGAGTTTGTGTTTTTAGACTTCTGTCCTCAAAGTCCTGGGCCACACACCCTCCAGGCTGGGTCCCCTGGAGTCACACATTAGTACTGCGCTTACCCAATCCCTGGGAAATCTCCCCATTCCATTGTCCCAAACCGTACAAATTAGGAGAACCTTCCAAAGTCCCGGAGGCCATCCCAATAGTGTAGGTCGCCCGGCACAAACAAGGGCGGTCTGACACCAGCTGAGCAACTACCTCCACTCATTCCATAGATGGATGTCCCCAGAGAAGAAGATTGAACCAGACAGGACCCTAGGACATAATCGTATCCATTGCTTTGGTTCACAGGCATGTCTCCTCAAAAGCCTGGATTCCAATACGACCATAGGGGTTTTCCTGAAGCACCCATCAGAAAAATTCTCGTCTCCACAAGAAACTTGTGCATGGGAGCTATGTCAAAAGCTTAGGAGAATACTTCAGGGTCCCGGTGCCACGGCCTCATTTCAAGGCCCTCATGTACACAAACAAACATTAGGACCCATCCTCAGGAAAGTCCATTTCAACTCAGCCACCCAGGTTTCTCCCGCAGAGCCATCAGATCTAAACTGCCTTGTTGCTAGGAGACAATTGGAATGCGAGCGCACGTCCAGGCATCCATCCTCGAACGGTGCACTGGAGTCATTCCATATGGGATGTCCTGGACCTCTCCAGCAGTTCTCAATTGTCCCGCAGAAGGAATCCTTGAAGGGGGCATCCCACAACTCCCAACGTGGGAATACCTCTATGGCCTCGAGATTCCGCTCCCTTCATGAAGGGGCCGTCATGCACAGAAACTCCAACCTGAGCCAACGTCTGATCCTCGCCCTGACTTCAGATGCATGACATCTTGGTTCTGATGTGAAGTGGGTACCTGCCGTGCCCTCGCCCTGAAACCCAAATCTAGCTTGTGTTCTCAGACTTCCGTCCTCACACTCCTGGCCCCAAAACCCTCAAGTTTGGTAATTCCGGACCCACAATGCAGCACTCTGCCTGCCCTCTAGAAAAAAAAAAAAAATGCCTAATGAGCTGCCCAGGCATCTTAAATGAGGATCAACCTACACGGCACTCGAATGTACCCCAATTATATAGTCTAACCTGGGCACTAAACCACTTTCTGACACAACCTGAGCCCGGACCTCCTGACCAACACCCAGAGAGCTGACCGCACACTGAGCACATCAGACCTGCCATGGCCTTAGGTCATCATCTCTTCCCGACCTCAGTTTTCAGGCTTCAGAACCTAGACCTTATCTCCAATCCCTGCCCAGGGGTGAGTGTGATGCAGAAATCAGAACTCCTCCTACCTATGGCAAGAAACCTTGTGGTTGGCATGTTGTCCAACGTTCAGTGTAGGAGAAACCAGCATTCACCCTTAGTCCCCGCCCATTCTTGAGTGCAACGAGGGCATAAACATGCCTTGTAAACCTCAGCGTGAGTCCTGTCCTCTAGTAAGTCCTCTTAGTGACTGGACCATTAGATGTTCTAATGGGCTTGACATGTCCCTAGGCCCCAATATTTAACCAGACTTCTGGTTGTCCAGTCACCCCTCCCCAGGGCTCTACTCTGGAGTCGCTCATTTGGTGGGACACCTGAGGTTAAAAAACAAAACAAAACAAAACAACAACAACAACAAAACAGACTTATTCCATCCCACAGAATGACCCCAAACTCTTTGGACGGGGCCACACCTCCAGAGAGTAAGACTCGTCCATTTTCCATGAAGTCACCCGGAAATTTCATGAACATGGGTGACACGATATCCAGAGACAAAAACTTGAACAAGAGACTCACACTCGCCCTTTTTCCATATCCCGAAGTGTTCTCCTCATGGTCTGTAGATCAGTCCTGCCATACCTTTGACCCGAAACATAAGCCGAGTTTGTGTTTTCAGACAACGGTCCAAACAGCCCTGGCCTACACACCGTACAGGCTCAGGACCCTGGAGCCAAACCTGAGGACTGTCCTTGCCCTCTCCAAGGGATTTCTGTGTGCCCATTCCAATGGCCACAACCCTCCTAAGAGGATAAACCTCCAAAGTCCCTGAGGCCATCTCAATAGTGGTGGCTTCCCAGAACAGACAGGGGCAATCTGAGCCCATCTGAGGGCCTACTTGCACTCAGAACCGTAGACTGGTGTCCGCAGAGGCAAAAAGGAACGAAGAGACCCCTAGGCACTAATCAGATATATTGCTTTGGTTTCCAGGCATCTCTCCTCAGAGGCCTGGATTTCAATACCAGAATATGGCTGTTTCTTGACTCACCCATCAGAACCAATCTCCTCTACACATGGGAAACTTGCACTTTGGTGCTTTGTCAAAGCTTCTGTTTAGGAGAACCCTTCAGGGCCCCAGTGCCACCGCTTCATTCCAAGGTCTCCATAGACACAAAAACACATTAGGACCCATCCACAGGAGAGTCCATTTCAACTCAGCCTCCTCGGTTGCTCCCCCAGATCCAGCAGATCTAACATGCCTTGTTGCTAGGAGACAATTGGAATGCGAGGTGGGCTACCCAGCCATCCATCCTTAGAACCCTGCTCTTTATCGTTGGCCTGGAGCCAACCAACAGGTCTCAATTGTCCTGCAAGAATCTTAGCAGTTTGGAGCTTCTCACATCTCCCATCGTGGGAAAACCCCCATGGCCTCGTGATCCCCCCCCTTCATGAAGTGTCCATCAGGGACAGAACCACAACCTGAGCGATCGTCTGATACTCGCCCTGACTTCAGATCCACGGGATCTCGAGTCAGGTCTGTAGATTGTGCCTGCCATGTCCTCACCCAGAAACCTAAGCCTAGCTTCTGTTCTCAGACTTCCGTCCTCAGACTACGGGCCCACAAGCCCTCCAGTTTGGCAATCCAGAACTACAATGCAACACTCTGCCTGCCCTCCAGAAGAAAAACATTGCCCTCTGGGGCTACCCAGAAACCCCAAATGAGGATCAACCTGCAAGCCACTTGGCTGTACCCCAAATATATAGGCTGACCTGGGCACTGATGCCCTTGCAGACACAACCTGAGCCTGGACCTCCTGGCCCCTCCAGACAGCTGGCCTCACTCTGAGCACATCGGACCCGCCATGGCCTTAGGTCGTCATCTCTTCTCAACCTCGATTTTCAGGCTTCAGATCCGATAACTTATCTCAAACCAATGCCCAGGGTTGAAAATGATGCAGAAATCAGATCTCCATCCCCATGGCAAGAAACCTTGTGGTTGCCATGTTGTCCAACGTTCAGTGTAGTTGAAACCAGTGTGGCCCATGAGGCACCGCCCATGCTCGCGGGCCACATTGGTCACAAACACACATTGAGACCCTCCGCCTGAGCCCAGTCCTCAAGTAAGGCCTCTCAGTGGCTTGACCCTGAGCCCGCATATGGGGCCAGCCATGCCCCTGGCCCCAATTTTTAACCATAGTTCGCTTTGTCCCTTCACTCGTCCCTAGGGCTCTGCTTTGGAACTCCTCTTTTGGTGGGACACCTGAGGTAACAAACCTGAAAGGAGCCCTCCTATCCCACAGATTGACGAAAAACAATTGGGATCAGGCTAAATCCACAGAGAGGAAGATTCATCCATGGCCCATGAGGTCTCCCCGACATTCATCGGCCATCGCTGATACAAAATCCCGAGACAAAAGCTTGAGCAAAAGCCTCAGACTCGCTGTTTCTTCATATCCTGAAGAGTTCTTCTCATGGTTTGTCGATTGGGTCTGCCATACCTACATCCCCAAACCTAAGCTGAGTTTGTGTTTTTAGACTTCTGTCCTCAAAGTCCTGGGCCACACACCCTCCAGGCTGGGTCCCCTGGAGTTACACATTAGTACTGCGCCTACCCAATCCCTGGGAATTCTCCCCATTCCATTGTCCCAAACCGTACAAATTAGGAGAACCCTCCAAAGTCCCGGAGGCCATCCCAATAGTGTAGGTAGCCCGGCACAAACAAGGGCGGTCTGACACCAGCTGAGCAACTACCTCCACTCATTCCATAGATGGATGTCCCCAGAGAAGAAGATTGAACCAGACAGGACCCTAGGACATAATCGGATCCATTGCTTTGGTTCACAGGCATGTCTCCTCAAAAGCCTGGATTCCAATACGACCATAGGGGTTTTCCTGAAGCACCCATCAGAAAAATTCTCGTCTCCACAAGAAACTTGTGCATGGGAGCTATGTCAAAAGCTTAGGAGAATACTTCAGGGTCCCGGTGCCACGGCCTCATTTCAAGGCCCTCATGTACACAAACAAACATTAGGACCCATCCTCAGGAAAGTCCATTTCAACTCAGCCACCCAGGTTTCTCCCGCAGAGCCATCAGATCTAAACTGCCTTGTTGCTCGGAGACAATTGGAATGCGAGCGCACGTCCAGGCATCCATCCTCGAACGGTGCACTGGAGTCATTCCATATGGGATGTCCTGGACCTCTCCAGCAGTTCTCAATTGTCCCGCAGAAGGAATCCTTGAAGGGGGCATCCCACAACTCCCAACGTGGGAATACCTCTATGGCCTCGAGATTCCGCTCCCTTCATGAAGGGGCCGTCATGCACAGAAACTCCAACCTGAGCCAACGTCTGATCCTCGCCCTGACTTCAGATGCATGACATCTTGGTTCTGATGTGAAGTGGGTACCTGCCGTGCCCTCGCCCTGAAACCCAAATCTAGCTTGTGTTCTCAGACTTCCGTCCTCACACTCCTGGCCCCAAAACCCTCAAGTTTGGTAATTCCGGACCCACAATGCAGCACTCTGCCTGCCCTCTAGAAAAAATAAAAAAATGCCTAATGAGCTGCCCAGGCATCTTAAATGAGGATCAACCTACACGGCACTCGAATGTACCCCAATTATATAGTCTAACCTGGGCACTAAACCACTTTCTGACACAACCTGAGCCCGGACCTCCTGACCAAAACCCAGAGAGCTGACCGCACACTGAGCACATCAGACCTGCCATGGCCTTAGGTCATCATCTCTTCCCGACCTCAGTTTTCAGGCTTCAGAACCTAGACCTTATCTCCAATCCCTGCCCAGGGGTGAGTGTGATGCAGAAATCAGAACTCCTCCTACCTATGGCAAGAAACCTTGTGGTTGGCATGTTGTCCAACGTTCAGTGTAGGAGAAACCAGCATTCACCCTTAGTCCCCGCCCATTCTTGAGTGCAACGAGGGCATAAACATGCCTTGTAAACCTCAGCGTGAGTCCTGTCCTCTAGTAAGTCCTCTTAGTGACTGGACCATTAGATGTTCTAATGGGCTTGACATGTCCCTAGGCCCCAATATTTAACCAGACTTCTGGTTGTCCAGTCACCCCTCCCCAGGGCTCTACTCTGGAGTCGCTCATTTGGTGGGACACCTGAGGTTAAAAAACAAAACAAAACAAAACAACAACAACAACAAAACAGACTTATTCCATCCCACAGAATGACCCCAAACTCTTTGGACGGGGCCACACCTCCAAAGAGTAAGACTCGTTCATTTTCCATGAAGTCACCCGGAAATTTCATGAACATGGGTGACACGATATCCAGAGACAAAAACTTGAACAAGAGACTCACACTCGCCCTTTTTCCATATCCCGAAGAGTTCTCCTCATGGTCTGTAGATCAGTCCTGCCATACCTTTGACCCGAAACATAAGCCGAGTTTGTGTTTTCAGACAACGGTCCAAACAGCCCTGGCCTACACACCGTACAGGCTCAGGACCCTGGAGCCAAACCTGAGGACTGTACTTGCCCTCTCCAAGGGATTTCTGTGTGCCCATTCCAATGGCCACAACCCTCCTAAGAGGATAAACCTCCAAAGTCCCTGAGGCCATCTCAATAGTGGTGGCTTCCCAGAACAGACAGGGGCAATCTGAGCCCATCTGAGGGCCTACTTGCACTCAGACCCGTAGACTGGTGTCCGCAGAGGCAAAAAGGAATGAAGAGACCCCTAGGCACTAATCGGATATATTGCTTTGGTTTCCAGGCATCTCTCCTCAGAGGCCTGGATTTCAATACCAGAATATGGCTGTTTCTTGACTCACCCATCAGAACCAATCTCCTCTACACATGGGAAACTTGCACTTTGGTGCTTTGTCAAAGCTTCTGTTTAGGAGAACCCTTCAGGGCCCCAGTGCCACCGCTTCATTCCAAGGTCTCCATAGACACAAAAACACATTAGGACCCATCCACAGGAGAGTCCATTACAACTCAGCCTCCTCGGTTGCTCCCCCAGATCCAGCAGATCTAACATGTCTTGTTGCTAGGAGACAATTGGAATGCGAGGTGGGCTACCCAGCCATCCATCCTTAGAACCCTGCTCTTTATCGTTGGCCTGGAGCCAACCAACAGGTCTCAATTGTCCTGCAAGAATCTTTGCAGTTTGGAGCTTCTCACAACTCCCATCGTGGGAAAACCCCCATGGTCTCGTCATCCCCCCCCTTCATGAAGTGTCCATCAGGGACAGAACCACAACCTGAGCGATCGTCTGATACTCGCCCTGACTTCAGATCCACGGAATCACGAGTCAGGTCTGTAGATTGTGCCTGCCATGTCCTCACCCAGAAACCTAAGCCTAGCTTCTGTTCTCAGACTTCCGTCCTCAGATTACGGGCCCACAAGCCCTCCAGTTTGGCAATCCAGAACTACAATGCAACACTCTGCCTGCCCTTCAGAATAAAACATTGCCCTCTGGGGCTACCCAGAAACCCCAAATGAGGATCAACCTGCACGCCACTTGGCTGTACCCCAAATATATAGGCTGACCTGGGCACTGATGCCCTTGCAGACAAAACCTGAGCCTGGACCTGCTGGCCCCACCAGACAGCTGGCCTCACTCTGAGCACATCCGACCCGCCATGGCCTTAGGTCGTCATCTCTTCTCAACCTCGATTTTCAGGCTTCAGATCCTATAACATATCTCAAACCAATGCCCAGGGTTGAAAATGATTCAGAAATCAGATCTCCATCCCATGGCAAGAAACCTTGTGGTTGCCATGTTGTCCAACGTTCCGTGTAGTTGAAACCAGTGTGGCCCATGTGGCCCCGCCCCTGCTCGCGGGCCACATTGGTCACAAACACACATTGAGACCCTCAGCCTGAGCCCAGTCCTCAAGTAAGGCCTCTCAGTGGCTTGACCCTGAGCCCGCATATGGGGCCTGCCATGCCCCTGGCCCCAATTTTTAACCATAGTTCGCTTTGTCCCTCCACTCGTCCCTAGGGCTCTGCTTTGGAACTCCTCTTTTGGTGGGACACCTGAGGTAACAAACCTGAAAGGAGCCCTCCCATCCCACAGATTGACGAAAAACAATTGGGATCGGGCTAAATCCACAGAGAGGTAGATTCGTCCATGGCCCATGAGGTCTCCCCGACATTCATCGGCCATCGCTGATACAAAATCCTGAGACAAAAGCTTGAGCAAAAGCCTCAGACTCGCTGTTTCTTCATATCCTGAAGAGTTCTTCTCATGGTTTGTCGATTGGGTCTGCCCTACCTACATCCCCAAACCTACGCTGAGTTTGTGTTTTTAGACTTCTGTCCTCAAAGTCCTGGGCCACACACCCTCCAGGCTGGGTCCCCTGGAGTCACACATTAGTACTGCTCCTACCCAATCCCTGGGAATTCTCCCCATTCCATTGTCCCAAACCGTACAAATTAGGAGAACCCTCCAAAGTCCCGGAGGCCATCCCAATAGTGTAGGTCGCCCGGCAAAAACAAGGGCGGTCTGACACCAGCTGAGCAACTACCTCCACTCATTCCATAGATGGATGTCCCCAGAGAAGAAGATTGAACCAGACAGGACCCTAGGACATAATCGGATCCATTGCTTTGGTTCACAGGCATGTCTCCTCAAAAGCCTGGATTCCAATACGACCATAGGGGTTTTCCTGAAGCACCCATCAGAAAAATTCTCGTCTCCACAAGAAACTTGTGCATGGGAGCTATGTCAAAAGCTTAGGAGAATACTTCAGGGTCCCGGTGCCACGGCCTCATTTCAAGGCCCTCATGTACACAAACAAACATTAGGACCCATCCTCAGGAAAGTCCATTTCAACTCAGCCACCCAGGTTTCTCCCGCAGAGCCATCAGATCTAAACTGCCTTGTTGCTAGGAGACAATTGGAATGCGAGCGCACGTCCAGGCATCCATCCTCGAACGGTGCACTGGAGTCATTCCATATGGGATGTCCTGGACCTCTCCAACAGGTCTCAATTGTCCCGCAGAAGGAATCCTTGAAGGGGGCATCCCACAACTCCCAACGTGGGAATACCTCCATGGCCTCGAGATTCCGCTCCCTTCATGAAGGGGCCGTCATGCACAATAACTCCAACCTGAGCCAACGTCTGATCCTCGCCCTGACTTCAGATGCATGACATCTTGGTTCTGATGTGAAGTGGGTACCTGCCGTGCCCTCGCCCTGAAACCCAAATCTAGCTTGTGTTCTCAGACTTCCGTCCTCACACTCCTGGCCCCAAACCCCTCAAGTGTGGTAATTCCGGACCCACAATGCAGCACTCTGCCTGCCCTCTAGAAAAAAAAAAAAATTGCCTAATGAGCTGCCCAGGCAGCTTAAATGAGGATCAACCTACACGGCACTCGAATGTACCCCAATTATATAGTCTAACCTGGGCACTAAACCACTTTCTGAGACAACCTGAGCCCGGAACTCTTGACCAACACCCAGAGAGCTGAACGCACACTGAGCACATCAGTCCCGCCATGGCCTTAGGTCATCATCTCTTTCCGAACTCAGTTTTCAGGCTTCAGAACCTAGACCTAATCTCCAATCCCTGCCCAGGGGTGAGTGTGATGCAGAAATCAGAACTCCTCCTACCTATGGCAAGAAACCTTGTGGTTGGCATGTTGTCCAACGTTCAGTGTAGGAGAAACCAGCATTCACCCTGAGTCCCCGCCCAGTCTTGAGTGCAACGAGGGCATAAACATGCCTTGTAACCCTCAGCGTGAGTCCTGTCCTCTAGTAAGTCCTCTTAGTGACTGGACCATTAGATGTCCTAATGGGCTTGACATGTCCCTAGGCCCCAATATTTAACCAGATCTCTGCTTGTCCAGTCGCCCCTCCCCAGGGCTCTACTCTGGAGTCCCTCATTTGGTGGGACACCTGAGGTTAAAAAACAAAACAAAACAAAACAAAACAACAACAACAACAAAACAGACTTATTCCATCCCACAGAATGACCCCAAACTCTTTGGACGGGGCCACACCTCCAGAGAGTAAGACTCGTCCATTTTCCATGAAGTCACCCGGAAATTTCATGAACATGGGTGACACGATATCCAGAGACAAAAACTTGAACAAGAGACTCACACTCGCCCTTTTTCCATATCCCGAAGAGTTCTCCTCATGGTCTGTAGATCAGTCCTGCCATACCTTTGACCCGAAACATAAGCCGAGTTTGTGTTTTCAGACAACGGTCCAAACAGCCCTGGCCTACACACCGTACAGGCTCAGGACCCTGGAGCCAAACCTGAGGACTGTCCTTGCCCTCTCCAAGGGATTTCTGTGTGCCCATTCCAATGGCCACAACCCTCCTAAGAGGATAAACCTCCAAAGTCCCTGAGGCCATCTCAATAGTGGTGGCTTCCCAGAACAAACAGGGGCAATCTGAGCCCATCTGAGGGCCTACTTGCACTCAGACCCGTAGACTGGTGTCCGCAGAGGCAAAAAGGAACGAAGAGACCCCTAGGCACTAATCGGATATATTGCTTTGGTTTCCAGGCATCTCTCCTCAGAGGCCTGGATTTCAATACCAGAATATGGCTGTTTCTTGACTCACCCATCAGAACCAATCTCCTCTACACATGGGAAACTTGCACTTTGGTGCTTTGTCAAAGCTTCTGTTTAGGAGAACCCTTCAGGGCCCCAGTGCCACCGCTTCATTCCAAGGTCTCCATAGACACAAAAACACATTAGGACCCATCCACAGGAGAGTCCATTACAACTCAGCCTCCTCGGTTGCTCCCCCAGATCCAGCAGATCTAACATGTCTTGTTGCTAGGAGACAATTGGAATGCGAGGTGGGCTACCCAGCCGTCCATCCTTAGAACCCTGCTCTTTATCGTTGGCCTGGAGCCAACCAACAGGTCTCAATTGTCCTGCAAGAATCTTTGCAGTTTGGAGCTTCTCACAACTCCCATCGTGGGAAAACCCCCATGGTCTCGTGATCCCCCCCCCTTCATGAAGTGTCCATCAGGGACAGAACCACAACCTGAGCGATCGTCTGATACTCGCCCTGATTTCAGATCCACGGGATCTCGAGTCAGGTCTGTAGATTGTGCCTGCCGTGTCCTCACCCAAAAACCTAAGCCTAGCTTCTGTTCTCAGACTTCCGTCCTCAGACTACGGGCCCACAAGCCCTCCAGTTTGGCAATCCAGAACTACAATGCAACATTCTGCCTGCCCTCCAGAAGAAAAACATTGCCCTCTGGGGCTACCCAGAAACCCCAAATGAGGATCAACCTGCACGCCACCGGCTGTACCCCAAATATATAGGCTGACCTGGGCACTGATGCCGTTGCAGACAAAACCTGAGCCTGGACCTCCTGGCCCCACCAGACAGCTGGCCTCACTCTGAGCACATCCGACCCGCCATGGCCTTAGGTCGTCATCTCTTCTCAACCTCGATTTTCAGGCTTCAGATCCTATAACTTATCTCAACCCAATGCCCAGGGTTGAAAATGATGCAGAAATCAGATCTCCATCCCCATGGCAAGAAACCTTGTGGTTGCCATGTTGTCCAACGTTCCGTGTAGTTGAAACCAGTGTGGCCCATGTGGCCCCGCCCATGCTCGCGGGCCACATTGGTCACAAACACACATTGAGACCCTCAGCCTGAGCCCAGTCCTCAAGTAAGGCCTCTCAGTGGCTTGACCCTGAGCCCGCATATGGGGCCTGCCATGCCCCTGGCCCCAATTTTTAACCATAGTTCGCTTTGTCCCTCCACTCGTCCCTAGGGCTCAGCTTTGGAACTCCTCTTTTGGTGGGACACCTGAGGTAACAAACCTGAAAGGAGCCCTCCCATCCCACAGATTAACGAAAAACAATTGGGATCGGGCTAAATCCACAGAGAGGTAGATTCGTCCATGGCCCATGAGGTCTCCCCGACATTCATCGGCCATCGCTGATACAAAATCCTGAGACAAAAGCTTGAGCAAAAGCCTCAGACTCGCTGTTTCTTCATATCCAGAAGAGTTCTTCTCATGGTTTGTCGATTGGGTCTGCCATACCTACATCCCCAAACCTAAGCTGAGTTTGTGTTTTTAGACTTCTGTCCTCAAAGTCCTGGGCCACACACCCTCCAGGCTGGGTCCCTTGGAGTCACACATTAGTACTGCTCCTACCCAATCCCTGGGAATTCTCTCCATTCCATTGTCCCAAACCGTACAAATTAGGAGAACCCTCCAAAGTCCCGGAGGCCATCCCAATAGTGTAGGTCGCCCGGCACAAACAAGGGCGGTCTGACACCAGCTGAGCAACTACCTCCACTCATTCCATAGATGGATGTCCCCAGAGAAGAAGATTGAACCAGACAGGACCCTAGGACATAATCGGATCCATTGCTTTGGTTCACAGGCATGTCTCCTCAAAAGCCTGGATTCCAATACGACCATAGGGGTTTTCCTGAAGCACCCATCAGAAAAATTCTCGTCTCCACAAGAAACTTGTGCATGGGAGCTATGTCAAAAGCTTAGGAGAATACTTCAGGGTCCCGGTGCCACGGCCTCATTTCAAGGCCCTCATGTACACAAACAAACATTAGGACCCATCCGCAGGAAAGTCCATTTCAACTCAGCCACCCAGGTTTCTCCCGCAGAGCCATCAGATCTAAACTGCCTTGTTGCTAGGAGACAATTGGAATGCGAGCGCACGTCCAGGCATCCATCCTCGAACGGTGCACTGGAGTCATTCCATATGGGATGTCCTGGACCTCTCCAACAGGTCTCAATTGTCCCGCAGATGGAATCCTTGAAGGGGGCATCCCACAACTCCCAACGTGGGAATACCTCCATGGCCTCGAGATTCCGCTCCCTTCATGAAGGGGCCGTCATGCACAGAAACTCCAACCTGAGCCAACGTCTGATCCTCGCCCTGACTTCAGATGCATGGCATCTTGGTTCTGATGTGAAGTGGGCACCTGCCGTGCCCTCGCCCTGAAACCCAAATCTAGCTTGTGTTCTCAGACTTCCGTCCTCACACTCCTGGCCCCAAAACCCTCAAGTGTGGTAATTACTGACCCACAATGCAGCACTCTGCCTGCCCTCTAGAAAAAAAAAAATTGCCTAATGAGCTTCCCAGGCAGCTTAAATGAGGATCAAGCTACACGGCACTCGAATGTACCCCAATTATATAGTTTAACCTGGGCACTAAACCACTTTCTGACACAACCTGAGCCCGGACCTCCTGACCAACACCCAGAGAGCTGATCACACCCTGAGCACATCAGACCCACCATGGCCTTAGTTCATCATATCTTCCCGACTTCAGTTTTCAGGCTTCAGAACCTAGACCTGATCTCCAATCCCTGCCCAGAGGTGAGTGTGATGCAGAAATCAGAACTCCTCCTTACCTCTGGCAAGAAACCTTGTGGTTGGCATGTTGTCCAACGTTCAGTGTAGGAGATACCAGCATTCACCCTGAGTCCCCGCCCATTCTTGAGTGCGACGAGGACATAAACATGCATTGTGACCCTCAGCGTGAGACCTGTCCTCTAGTAAGTCCTCTTAGGGACTGGACCATTAGATGTGATAATGGGCTTCACATGTCCCTAGGCCCCAATATTTAACCAGATTTCTGTTTGTCCAGTCGCCCCCCACCAGGGCTCTAATCTGGAGTCCCTCATTTGGTTGGACACCTGAGGTTAAAAAACAAAACAAAACAAAACAACAACAACGACAAAAAAACAGACATATTCCATTCCACAGAATGACCCCAAACTCTTTGGATGGGGCCAAAACTCCAGAGAGTAAGACTTGTCCATTTCCCATGAAGTCAACCCGAAATTTCATGAACATGGGTGACACGATATCCAGAGACAAAAACTTGAACAAGAGACTCACACTCGCCCTTTTTCCATATCCCGAAGAGTTCTCCTCAAGGTCTGTAGATCAATCCTGCCATACCTATGACCCGAAACATAAGCCGATTTTTTGTTTTCAGGCAACGGTCCAAACAGCCCTGGCCTACACACCGTACAGGCTCAGGACCCTGGAGCCAAACTTGAGGACTGTACTTGCCCTCTCCAAGGGATTTTGTGTGCCCATTTCAATGGCCACAACCCTCCTAAGAGGATAAACCTCCAAAGTCCCTGAGGCCATCTCAATAGTGGTGGCTTCCCAGGACAAAGAGGGGGCAATCTTAGCCCTTCTGAGCGCCACCTGCATTCAGACGCATAGACTGATGTCCCCAGAGGGAAAAAGGATCGAACAGACCCCTAGGCACTAATCGGATCCATTGCTTTGGTTTCCAGACATCTCTCCTCAGAGGCCTGGATTTCAATACCAGAACATGGCTGTTTCTTGACTCACCCATCAGAACCAATCTCCTCTACACATGGGAAACTTGCACGTTGGTTCTATGGCAAACTTCTGTTTAGGAGAACCCTTCAGGTCCCCAGTGCCAACGCTTCATTCCAAGGTCTCCATAGATACAAAAACACATTAGGACCCATCCATAGGAGAGTCCATTTCAATTCAGCCTCCTCGGTTGCTCCCCCAGATCCAGCAGATCTAAACTGTCTTGTTGCTAGGAGACAATTGGAATGCGAGGTGGGCTACCCAGCCATCCATCCTTAGAACCCTGCTCGGAATCTTTGGACTGGAGCCAACCAACAGGTCTCAATTGTCCGGCAGAGGAATCTTGGCAGTTTGGAGATTCTCACAACTCCCATCGTGGGAAAACCCCCATGGCCTCGTGATCCCCCCACTTCATGAAGAGGCCATCAGGGACAGAACCTCCAACCTGAGCGATCGTCTGTTCCTCACCCTGACTTCAGATCCACGAGATCTCGAGTCAGGTCTGTAGATGTTGTCTGCCATGTCCTCACCCAGAAACCTAAGCCTAGCTTCTGTTCTCAGACTTCCGTCCTCAGACTACGGGCCCACAAGACCTCCAGTTTGGCAATCCAGAACTACAATGCAACACTCTGCCTGCCCTCCAGAAGAAAAACATTGCTCTCTGGGGCTACCCAGAAACCCCAAATGAGGATCAACCTGCACGCCACTTGGCTGTACCCCAAATATATAGGCTGACCTGGGCACTGATGCCCTTGCAGACACAACCTGAGCCTGGACCTCCTGGCCCCAACCAGACAGCTGGCCACACTCTGAGCACATCGTACCCGCCTTGGCCTTAGGTCCTCATCTCTTCTCAACCTCGATTTTGAGGCATCAGATCCTATAACTTATCTCAATCCACTGCCCAGGGTTGAAAATGATGCAGAAATCAGAACTCCATCCCCATGGCAGAAATCTTGTGGTTGCCATGTTGTCTGTCCAACGTTCAGTGTAGTTGAAACCAGTGTGGCCCATGAGGCCCCGCCCATGCTCACGGGCAACATTGGTCACAAACACACATTGTGACCCTCAGCCTGAGCCCAGTCTTCAAGTATGGCCTCTCAGTGGTTGGACCCTGAGCCCGTATATGGGGCCTGCCATGCCCCTGGCCCCAATTTTTAACCATAGTTCGCTTTGTCCCTTCACTCTTCCCTAGGGCTCTGCTTTGGAATTCCTCTTCTGGTGGGACACCTGAGGTAACAAACCTGAAAGGAGTCCTCCCATCCCACAGTTTGACGAAAAACAATTGGGATCGGGCCAAATCCACAGAGAGGAAGATTCGTCCATGGCCCATGAGGTCTCCCCGACATTCCACGGCCAACGCTGATACAAAATCCAGAGACAAAAGCCTGAGCAAGCGTCTCAGACTCGCTGTTTCTTCATATCCTCAAGAGTTCTTCTCATGGTTTGTCGATCGGGTCCGCCATACCTACATCCCCAAACCTAAGCTGAGTTTGTGTTTTTAGACTTCTGTCCTCAAAGTCCTGAGCCACATGCCCTCCAGGCTGGGTCCCCTGGAGTCACACATTAGGACTGTGCCTACCCAATCCATGGGAATTTCGCCCATTCCATTGTCCCAAACCGTACAAATTGTTGTGGTTGTTGTTGTTTTGTTTTGTTTTTGTTTTGTTTTGTTTTTTAACGTCAGGTGTACCACCACATGAGGGACTCCAGAGTAGAGACCTGGAGAAGGGCCCCTGGACAACCAGAAATCTGGTTAAATATTGGGGCCTAGGGACATGTCAAGCCCATTATGACATCTAATGCGCCAGTCACTAAGAGGATTTACTAGACGACAGGACTCACGCTGAGGGTCACAATGCATGTTTATGCCCTCGTCGCACTCAAGAATGGGCGGGGACTCAGGGTGAATGCTGGTTTCTCCTACACTGAACGTTGGACAACATGCCAACCACAAGGTTTCTTGCCATGGGTAAGGAGGAGCTCTGATTTCTGCATCACACTCACCCCTGGGCAGGGATTGGAGATAAGGTCTAGGTTCTGAAGCCTGAAAACTGAGGTCGGGAGGAGATGATGACCTAAGGCCATGGCGGGTCTGATGTGCTCAGTGTGCGCTCAGCTGTCTGGATGTTGGTCAGGAGGTCCGCGCTCAGGTTGTGTCAGAAATTGCATTAGTGCCCAGGTTAGACTATATAATTTGGGTACATTCGAGTGCCGTGTAGTTTGATCCTCATTTAAGCTGCCTAGGCAGCTCATTAGGCAATTTTTTTTTTCTAGAGTGCAGGCAGAGTGCTGCATTGTGGGTCCTGAATTGCCAAACTTGAGCATTTCGGGGCCAGAAGTGTGAGTTCGGAATTCTGAGAACACAAGCTAGATTTGGGTTTCAGGGCGAGGGCACGGCAGGTACCCACTTCACATCAGAACCAAGATGTCATGCATCTGAAGTCAGGGCGAGGATCAGACGTTGGCTCAGGTTGGAGTTTCTGTGCATGACGGCCCCTTCATGAAGGGAGCGGAATCTCGAGGCCATGGAGATTTTCCCACGTTGGGAGTTGTGGGATGCCCCCTTCAAGGATTCCTTCTGCGGGACAATTGAGACCTGTTGGAGAGGTCCAGGACATCCCATATGGAATGACCTCAGGGCACCGTTCGAGGATGGATGCCTGGGACGCTCGCCTCGCAATCCAATTGTCTCCTAGCCACAAGGCAGTTTAGATCTGATGGCTCTGCGGGAGAAACCTGGGTGGCTGAGTTGAAATGGACTTTCCTGAGGATGGGTCCTAATGTGTGTTTGTGTCCATGAGGGCCTTGGAATGAGGCAGTGGCACCAGGACCCTGAAGTATTCTCCTAAGCTTTTGAAATAGCTCCCATGCACAAGTTTCCTTGTGGAGACGAGATTTGTTCTGATGGGTGCTTCACGAAAACCCCTATGCTAGAATTGGAATCCAGGCTTTTGAGGAGACATACCTGTGAACCAAAGCATTGGATCCGATTATGGCCTAGGGTCCTGTCTGGTTCAATCTCCTTCTCTGGGGACATCCATCTATGGAATGAGTTGAGGTAGTTGCTCAGCTGGTGTCAGACCACCCTTGTTTGTGCCGTGTGACCTACACTATTGAGATGGCCTCAGGGACTTTGGAGGGTTCTCCTAATTTGTACGGTTTGGGACAATGGAATGGGCAGAATTCCCATGGATTAGGTAGGCGCAGTCCTAATGTGTGACTCCACGGGACCCAGCCTTGAGGGTGTTTTGAGCAGGACATTGAGGACAGATGCCTAAAAACACAAACTCAGCTTAGGTTTGGGGATGTAGGTATGGCAGACCCGATCGACAAACCATGAGAAGAACTCTTCAGGATATGAAAAAACAGCGAGTCTGAGGCGCTTGCTCAGGCTTTTGTCTCTGGATTTTGTATCAGCGATGGCCGTGGAATGTCGGTGAGACCTCATGGGCCATTGACGAATCTTCCTCTCTTTGGATTTGTCCCGATCCCAATTGTTTTTCGTCAATCTGTGGGAAGGGAGAACTCCTTTCAGGTTTTTTACCTCAGGTGTCCCACCAGAAGAGGAATTCCAAAGCAGAGCCCTAGGGAAGAGTGAAGGGACAAAGCGAACTATGGTTAAAAATTGGGGCCAGGGGCATGGCAGGCCCCATATGCGGGCACAGGGTCCAGCCACTGAGAGGCCTTACTTGAGGACTGGCCTCAGGCTGAGGGTCACAATGTGTATTTGTGACCAATGTGGCCCGCGAGCATAGGCGGGGCCTTATGGGCCACACTGGTTGCAACTACACTGAACGTTGGACAACATGGCAACCACAAGGTTTCTTGCCATGGGGATGGAGTTCTGATTTCTGCATCATTTTCAACCGTGGGCTGTGGTTTAAGATAAGTTATAGGATCTGAAGCCTGAAAATCGAGGTTGAGAAGAGATGACGACCTAAGGCCATGGCGGGTCCGATGTGCTCAGAGTGTGGCCAGCTGTCTGGGTGGTGCGAGGTGGTCCAGGCTCAGGTTGTGTCTGCAACGGGATCAGTGCCCAGGTCAGCCTATATATTTGGGGTACAGCCAAGTGGCATGCAGGTTGATCCTCATTTGGGGTTTCTGGGTAGCCCCAGAGAGCAATGTTTTTCTTCTGGAGGGCAGGCAGAGTGTTGCATTGTAGTTCTGGATTGCCAAACTGGAGGGCTTGTGGGCCCGTAGTCTAAGGACAGAAGTCTGAGAACACCAACTAGGCTTAGGTTTCTGCGTGAGGACATGGCAGGCAAAATCTATAGACCTGACTCGAAATCTCGTGGATCTGAAGTCAGGGCGAGGATCAGACGATCGCTCAGGTTGGAGGTTCAGTCCCTGATGGACCCTTCATGAAAGGAGGGGATCACGAGGCCATGGGAGTTTTCCCACGATGGGAGTAGTGAGAAGCTCCAAACTGCAAAGATTCTTCTGCAGGAAAATTGATACCTGTTGGTTGGCTCAAGGCCAACGATTCCGAGCAGGGTTCTAAGGATGTTTGCCTAGGTAGCCCTCCTCGCATTCCAATTGTCTCCTAGCAAAAGATATGTTAGATCTGCTGGATCTGGGGGAGCAACCGAGGAGGCTGAGTTGAAATGGACTCTCCTGTGGATGGGTCCTAATGTGTTTTTGTGTCTATGGAGACCTTGGAATGAAGCGGTGGCACTGGGGCCCTGAAGGGTTCTCCTAAACAGAAGCTTTGACAAAGCACCAAAGTGCAAGTTTCCCATGTGTAGAGGAGATTGGTTCTGATGGGTGAGTCAAGAAACAGCCATATTCTGGTATTGAAATCCAGGCCTCTGTGGAGAGATTCCTGGAAAACAAAGCAATGGATCCGATTAGTGCGTACGGGTCTGTTCGTTCCTTTTTCACTCTGGGGAATTCAGTCTACTGGTCTGAGTGCAGGTAGGCGCTCAGATGGGCTCAGATTGCCCCTGTTTGTCCTGGGAAGCCTCCACTATTGAGATGGACTCAGGGACCTTAGAGGTTTATCCTATTAGTAGGGTTGTGGCCATTGGAATGGGCACACAGAAATCCGATGGAGAGGGCAAGTACAGTCCTCAGGTTTGGCTCCAGGGACCTGAGCATGTACGGTGTGTAGGCCAGGGCTGTTTGGACCGTTGTCTGAAAACACAAACTCGGCTTATGTTTCGGGTCATAGGTATGGCAGGAGTGATCTACAGACCATGAGGAGATCTCTTCGGGATATGGAAAAAGGGCGAGTGTGAGTCTCTCGTTCAAGTTTTTGTCTCTGGATATCGTGTCACACATGTTTATGAAATTTCCGGGTGACTTCATGGGAAATGGACGAGTCTTACTCTCTGGAGGTGTGGCCGCGTCCAAAGAGTTTGGGGTCATTCTGTGGGATGTATAAGTCTGTTTTTTTTTTTTTTTTTTGTTGTTGTTGTTGTGGTTGTTTTGTTTTGTTTTGTTTTTTAACCTCAGGTGTCCCACCAAATGAGGGACACCAGAGTAGAGCCCTGGGGAGGGGCGACTGGACAACCAGATATCTGCTTAAATATTGGGACCTAGGGACATGTCAAGCCCATTATGAAATCTAATGGTCCAGTCCCTAAGAGGACTTACCCGAGGACAGGACTCACGCTGAAGGTCACAATGCATGTTTATACTCTCTTCGCACTCAAGAATGGGCGGGGACTCAGGGTGAATGCTAGTTTCTCCTACACTGAACGTTGGACAACATGCCAACCACAAGGTTTCTTGCCATAGGTAGGAGGAGTTCTGATTTCTGCATCACACTCACCCCTGGGCAGGGATTGGAGTTAAGGTCTAGGTTCTGAAGCCTGAAAACTGAGGTCGGGAAGAGATGATGACCTAAGGCCATGGCGGGTCTGATGTGCTCAGTGTGTGGTCAGCTATCTGGGTGTTGGTCAGGAGGACTGGCCTCAGGATGTGTCAGAAAGTTCATTAGTGCCCAGGTTAGACTATATAATTTGGGTACATTCGAGTGCCGTGTACGTTGATCCTCATTTAAGCTGCCTGGGCAGCTCATTAGGCAATATGTTTTTTTTTTTAGAGGGCAGGCAGAGTGCTGCATTGTGGGTCCGGAATTTCCAAACTTGAGAGTTTCGGGGCCAGGAGTGTGAGGACGGAAGTCTGAGATCACAAGCTAGATTTGGTTTCAGGGCGAGGGCACGGCAGGTACCCCCTTCACATCAGAACCAAGATGTCATGCATCTGAAGTCAGGGCGAGGATCAGACGTTGGCTCAGGTTGGAGTTTCTGTGCATGACGGCCCCTTCATGAAGGGAGTGGAATCTCGAGGCCATGGAGGTTTTCCTACGTTGGGAGTTGTGGGATGCCCCCTTCAGGAATTCCTTCTGCGGGTCAATGGAGACCTGTTGGAGACGTCCAGGGCATCCCATATGGAATGACTTCAGGGCACCATTCGAGATTGGTTGCCTGGGACGCGCGCCTCGCATTCCAATTGTCTCCTAGCAACAAGGCAGTTTAGATCTGATGGCTCTGCGGGAGAAACCTGGGTGGCTGAGTTGAAATGGACTTTCCTGAGGATGGGTCCTAATGTGTGTTTGTGTCCATGAGAGCCTTGGAGTGAGGCGGTGGCACCGGGACCCTGAAGTATTCTCCTAAGCTTTTGACATAGCTCCCATGCACAAGTTTCCTTGTGGAGACGAGATTTGTTCTGATGGGTGCTTCAGGAAAACCCTTTTGCTAGTACTGGAATCCAGGCTTTTGAGGAGACATGCCTGTAAACCAAAGCAATGGATCCGATTATGGCCTAGGGTCCTGTCTGGTTCAATCTTCTTCTCTGGGGACATCCCTCTATGGAATGAGTGGAGGTAGTTGCTCAGCTGGTGTCAGACCACCCTTCTTTGTGCCGGGTGACCTACACTATTGGGGTGGCCTCAGGGACTTTGGAGGGTTCTCCTAATTTGTACGGTTTGGGACAATGGAATGGGCAGAATTCCCATGGATTGGGTAGGCGCAGTCCTAATGTGTGACCCCAGGGGACCCTGCCTGGAGGGTGTGTGTCCCAGGACTTTGAGGACAGAAGTCTAAAAACACAAACTCAGCTTAGGGTTGGGGATGTAGGTATGGCAGACCCGATCGACAAACCATGAGAAGAACTCTTGAGGATATGAAGAAACAGCAAGTCTGCGGCGCTTGCTCAGGCTTTTGTCTCTGGATTTTGTATCAGCGATGGCCGATGAATGTCGGGGAGACCTCATGGGCCATGGACGAATCTTCCTCTCTGTGGATTTGGCCCGATCCCAATTGTTTTTCGTCAATCTGTTGGATGGGAGGACTCCTTTCATGTTTGTTACCTCAGGTGTCCCACCAGAAGAGGAATTTCAAAGCAGAGCCCTAAGGAAGAGTGAAGGGACAAAGTGAACTATTGTTAAAAATTGGGGCCAGGGGCATGGCAGGCCCCATATGCGGGCTCGGGGTCCAGCCACTGAGAGGCCTTACTTGAGAACTGGGCTCAGGCTGAGGGTCACAATGTGTGTTTGTGACCAATGTGGCCCGGGAGCATGGGCGGGGCCTCATGGGCCACACTTGTTTCAACTACACTGAACGTTGGACAACATGGCAACCACAAGGTTTCTTGGCTTGGGGTTGGAGTTCTGATTTCTGCATCATTTTCAACATTGTGCAGTGGTTTGAGATTTGTTATAGGTTCTGAAGCCTGAGAATCGAGGTTGAGAAGAAATGAGGACCTAAGGCCATGGCGGGTCCAATATTCTCAGAGTGAGGCCCGATGTCTGTTTGGGCCAAGAGGTCCAGGCTCAAGTTGTGTCTGCAAGGTCATCAGTGCCCAGGTCAGCCTATATATTTGGGGTACAGCCAAGTTGCGTGCAGGTTGATCCTCATTTGGGGTTTCTGGGTAGCCCCAGAGGGCAATGTTTTTCTTCTGGAGGGCAGGCAGAGTGTTGCATTGTAGTTCTGGATTGCCAAACTGGAGGGCTTGTGGGCCCGTAGTATGAGAACGGAAGTCTGAGAACACAAGCTAGGCTTAGGTTTCTGGGTGAGGACATGACAGGCACAATCTACAGACCTGACTCGAGATCTCGAGGATATGAAGTCAGGGGTATGATTAGACGATCGCTCCAGTTGGAGGTTCTGTCCCTGATGGCCCCTTAATGAAGAGAGGGGATCACGAGGCAATGGGGTTTTTCCCACGATGGGAGTTGTTGGAAGCTCCAACCTGCAAAGATTCTTCTGCAGGACAATTGATACCTGTTGGTTGGCTCCAGTCCAACGATTCCGAGCAGGGTTCTAAGGATGGATGGCTGGGTAGCCCACCTCGCATTCCAATTGTCTCCTATCAACAAGACATGTTAGATCTGCTGGATCTGGGGGAGCCACCGAGGAGGCTGAGTTGAAATGGACTCTCCTGTGGATGGGTCCTAATGTGTTTTTGTGTCTATGGATACGTTGGAATGAAGCGTCGGCACTGGGGCCCTGAAGGGTTCTCCTAAACAGAAGCTTTGATCAAGCTCCAACGTGCCAGTTTCCCATGTGTAGAGGAAATTTGTTCTGATGGGTGAGTCAAGAAACAGCCATATTCTGGAATTGAAATCCAGGCCTCTGAGGAGAGATGCCTGGAAACCGAAGCAATTGATCTGATTATGTCCTAGGGTCCTGTCTGGTTGAATCTTCTTCCCTGGGGACATCCATCTATGGAATGAGTGGAGGTAGATGCTCAGCTGGTGTCAGACCGCCCTCGTTTGTGCCTGGCGACCTACACTATTGGGATGGCCTCAGGGACTTTGGAGGGTTCTCCTAATTTGTACGGTTTGGGACAATGAAATGGGCAGAATTCCCATGGATTGGGTAGGCGCAGTCCTATTGTGTGACTCCAGGGGACCCAGCCTGGAGGGTTTGTGGCTCAGGACGTTGAGGACAGAAGTCTAAAAACACAAACTCTGCTTAGGTTTGGGGATGTAGGTATGGCAGACCCGATCGACAAACCATGAGAAGAACTCTTCAGGATATGAAGAACCAGCGAGTCTGAGGCACTTGCTCAGGATTTTGTCTCTGGATTTTGTATCAGTGATGGCCGTGGAATGTCGAGGAGGCCTCATGGGCCATGGACCAATCTTCCTCTCTGTGGATTTGGCCCGATCTCAATTGTTTTTCGTGAATCTGTGGGAGGGGTGGACTCCTTTCAGGTTTGTTACCTCAGGTGTCCCACCAAAAGAGGAATTCCAAAGCAGACACCTAGGGAAGAGTGAAGGGACAAAGCGAACTATGGTTAAAAATTGGGGCCCGGGGCATGGCAGGCCCCATATGCGTGCTCTGGGTCCAGCAACGGAGAGACCTTACTTGAGGACTGGCTCTGGCTGAGGGTCACATTGTGTATTTGTGACCAAAGTGGCCCGCGAGCATGGGCGGGGCATCATGTGCCTCACTTGTTTCAACTACACTGAATGTTGGACAACATGGCAACCACAAGGTTTCTTGGCTTGGGGTTGGAGTTCTGATTTCTGCATCATTTTCAACATTGTGCAGTGGTTTGAGATAAGTTATAGGTTCTGAAGCCTGAGAATCGAGGTTGAGAAGAGATGACGACCTAAGGCCATGGCGGGTCCTATGTGCTCAGAGAGCGGCCAGCTATCTGGGTGGGGCCAGGAGGTCCAGGCACAGGTTGTGTCTGCAAGGGCATCAGTGCCCTGGTCATCCTATATATTTGGGGTACTGCCAAGTGGCGTGCAGGTTGATCCTCATTTGGGGTTTCTGTGTAGCCCCAGAGTGCAATATTTTTCTTCTGGAGGGCAGGCAGAGTGTTGCATTGTAGTTCTGGATTGCCAAACTGGAGGGCTTGTGGGCCAGTAGTCTGAGGACGGAAGTCTGAGAACACAAGCTAGGCTTAGGTTTCTGGGTGAGGACATGGCAGGCACAATCTACAGACCTGACTCGAGATCTCGTGGATCGAAGTCAGGGCGAGGATCAGACGATCGCTCAGGTTGGAGTTTCTGTCACTGATGGCCCCTTCATGAAGGGGGGGTGGGATCACGAGGCCATGGGAGTTTTCCCACGATGGGAGTTGTGAGAAGCTCCGAACTGCAAAGATTCTTCTGCAGGATAATTGAGACCTGTTGTTTGGCTGCAGGCCAACGATTCCGAGCAGGGTTCTAAGGATGGATGCCTGGGTAGCCAACCTCGCATTCCAATTGTCTCCTAGCAATAAGACAATGTAGATCTGCTGGATCTGGGTGAGCAACCGCAGAGGCTGAGTTGAAATGGACTCTCCTGGGGATGGGTCATAATGTGTTTTTGAGTCTATGAAGACCTTGGACTGAAGCGGTGGCACTGGGGCAATGAAGGGTTCACCTAAAGAGAAGCTGTGACCAAGCTCCAACGTGCAAGTTTCCCATGTGTAGAGGAAATTTGTTCTGATGGGTGAGACAAGAAACAGCCATAATCTGGTATTGCATTCCAGGCCTCTGAGGAGAGATGCCTGGAAACCAAAGCAATGGATCCGATTAGTGCCTAGGAGACTGTTCCTTCCTTTTTCCCTCTGGGGACATCAGTCTACGTGTCTGAGTGCAGGTAGGTGCTCAGATGGGCTCAGATTGCCCCTGTTTGTCCTGGGAAGCCACCACTATTGAGATGGCCTCAGGGACTTTGGAGGTTTATCCTCTTAGGTGGGTTGTGTCCATTGGAATGGGCACACAGAAATCCCTTGGAGAGGGCAAGTACAGTCCTCAGGTTTGGCTCCAGGGTCCTGAGCCTGTACGGTGTGTAGGCCAGGGCTGTTTGGACTGTTGTCTGAAACACAACCTCGGCTTATGTTTCGGTCATAGGTATGGCAGGACTGATCTACAGACCATGAAGAGAACTCTTCGGGATATGGAAAAATTGCGAGTGTGAGTCTCTTGTTTACGTTTTTGTCTCTGGATATCGTGTCACCCATGTTTATGAAATTTCCGGGTGACTTCATGGGAAATGGGCGAGTCTTACTCTCTGGAGGGGTGTCCCCATCCAAAGAGTTTGGGGTCATTCTGTTGGATGGAATAAGTCTGTTTTTTTGTCATTGTTGTTGTTTTGTTTTGTTTTGTTTTTTAACCTCAGGTGCCACACCAAATGAGGGATTCCAGAATAGAGCCCAAGGGAGGTACGGTGGGATAAGCAGAAATCTGGTTAAATATTGGGGCCTAGGGACATGTCAAGCCCATTATGATATCTAATGCGCCAGTCACTAATAGGACTTAGTAGAGGACAGGATCATGCTTAGGGTCACCATGGATGTTTATGCCTTCATCGCACTCAAGAATGGGCGCGGCCTCAGTGTGAATGCTGGTTTCTCCTACACTGAACGTTGGACAACATGCCAACCACAAGGTTTCTTGCCATAGGTAGGAGGAGTTCTGATTTCTGCATCACACTCACCCCTGGGCAGGGATTGGAGATTAGGTCTAGGTTCTGAAGCCTGAAAACTGAGGTCGGGAAGAGATGATGACCTAAGGCCATGGTGGTTCTGATGTGCTCAGTGTGCGGTCAGCTGTCTGGGTGTTGGTCAGGAGGTCCGGGCTCAGGTTGTGTCAGAAAGTGGTTTAGTGCCCAGGTTAGACTATATAATTTGGGTACATTCGAGTGCCGTGTAGGTTGATCCTCATTTAAGCTGCCTGGGCAGCTCATTAGGCAATATTTTTTATTTCTAGAGGGCAGGCAGAGTGCTGCATTGTGGGTCCAGAATTTCCAAACTTGAGGGCTTCGGGGCCAGGAGTGTGAGGACGGAAGTCTGAGAACACAAGCTAGACTTGGGTTTCAGGGCGAGGGCACGGCAGGTACCCCCTGCACATCGGAACCAAGATGTCATTCATCTGAAGTCAGGGCGAGGATCAGACGTTGGCTCAGGTTGGAGTTTCTGTGCATGACGGCCCCTTCATGAAGGGAGCGGAATCTCGAGGCCATGGAGGTTTTCCCACGTTGGGAGTTGTGGGATGCCCCCTTCAAGGATTCCTTCTGCGGGACAATTGAGACCTGTTGGACAGATCAAGGACATCCCATATGGAATGACTCCAGGGCACCGTTTGAGGATGGATGCCTGGGAACCACGCAGCGCATTCCAATTGATCCTAGCAACAAGAGAGTTTAGATCTGATGGCTCTGTGGGAGCAACCTCGTTGGCTGAGTTGAAATGGAATTTCCTGAGGATGGGTCCTAATGTGTGTTTGTGTCCATGAGGGCCTTGGAATTCGGCGGTGGCCCCGGACCCTGAAGTATTCTCCTAAGCCTTTGACATAGCTCCCATGCACAAGTTTCCTTGTGGAGACGAGATTTGTTCTGATGGGTGCCTCAGGAAATGCCCTATGCTAGTACTGGAATCCAGGCTTTTGAGGAGACATGCCTGTAAAGTAAAGCAATGGATCTGTTTATGGCCTAGTGTCCTGTCGGGTCAATCTTCTTCTCTGGGGACATCCATGTATGGAATGAGTGGAGGTAGATGTTCAGCTGGTATCAGACCGCGCTCGTTTGTGCTGGGCGTCCTACACTATTGGGATGGCCTCAGGGACTTTGGAGGTTTCTCCTAATTTGTACGGTTTGGGAAAATGGAATGGGCAGAATTCCCATGGATTGGGTAGGCACAGTCCTAATGTGTGACTACAGGGGCCCCAGCCTGGAGGGTTTGTGGCCCAGGACTTTGAGGACAGAAGTTAAAAACACAAACTCAGTTTGGGTATGGGGATGTGGTATGGCAGACCCGATCGACAAACCATAAGAAGAACTCTTCAGGATATGAAGAAACAGCGAGTCTGAGGCACCTGCTCAGTCTTTTGTCTCGGGATTTTGTATCAGCGATGGCCCTGGAATGTCCGGGAGGCCTCATGGGCCATGGACCAATCTTCCTCTCTGTGGATTTGGCCCGATCCCAATTGTTTTCCGTCAATCTGTGGGAGGGGAGGACTCCTTTCAGGTTTGTTACCTCAGGTGTCCCACCAAAAGAGGAAATCCAAAGCAGAGCCCTAGGGAAGTGTGAAGGGACAAAGCGAACTATGGTTAAAAATTGGGGCCCGGGGCATGGCAGGCCCCATATGCGGGCTCAGTGTCCAGCCACTGAGAGGCCTTACTTGAGGACTGGGCTTAGGCTGAGGGTCACAATGTGTGTTTGTGACCAATGTGGCCCACGAGATGGGCGGGGCCTCATGGGCCACACTGGTTTCAACTACACTGAACGTTGGACAACATGGCAACCACAAGGTTTCTTGCCTTGAGGTTGGAGTTCTGATTTCTGCTCTATTTTCAACCGTGGGCAGTGGTTTGAGATAAGTTATAGGTTCTGAAGCCTGAAAATCGAGGTTGAGAAGAGATGACGACCTAAGGCCATGGCGGGTCCAATGTGCTCAGAGTGCGGCCAGCTGTCTGGGTGGGTCAGGAGGTCCAGGCACAGGTTGTGTCTGCAAGGACATCAGTGCCCAGGTCAGCCTATATATTAGGGGTACAGCCAAGTGGCGTGAAGGTTGATCCTCATTTGGGGTTTCTGGGTAGCCCCAGAGGGCAATGTTTTTCTTCTGGAGGGCAGGCAGAGTGTTGCATTGTAGTTCTGGATTGCCAAACTGGAGGGCTTTTGGGCCAGTAGTCTGAGGACGGAAGTCTGAGAACAGAAGCTAGGCTTAGATTTCTGGGTGAGGACATGGCAGGCACAATCTACAGACCTGACTCGAGACTTCGTGGATCGAAGTCAGGGTGAGGATCAGACGATCACTCAGGTTGGACTTTCTGTCCCTGATGGCCCCTTCATGAAGGGGGGGCGGATCACGAGGCCGTGGGATTTTTCCCACGATGGGAGTTGTGAGAAGCTCCAAACTGCAAAGATTCTTCTGCAGGAAAATTGAGACCTGTTGCTTGGCTCCAGGCCAACGATTCCGAGCAGGTTTCTAAGGATGGATGCCTGGGTAGCCAACCTCGCATTCCAATTGTCTCCTAGCAACAAGACAATGTAAATCTGCTGGATCTGGGGGAGCATCCGCAGAGGCTGAGTTGAAATGGACTCTCCTGTGGATGGGTCCTAATGTGTTTTTGTGTCTATGAAGACCTTGGAATGAAGCGGTGGCACTGGGGCACTGAACGGTTCTTCTAAACAGAAGCTTTGACCAAGCTCCAACGTGCAAGTTTCCCATGTGTAGAGGAAATTTGTTCTGATGGGTGAGTCAAGAAACAGCCATATTCTGGAATTGACATCCAGGCCTCTGAGGAGAGATGCCTGGAAACCAAAGTATGGATCTGATTATGTCCTAGGGTCCTGTCTGGTTCTATCTTCTTCCCTGGGGACATCCATCTATGGAATGAGTGGAGGTAGATGCTCAGCTGGTGTCAGACCGCCTTTGTTTGTGCCGGGCAACCTATACTATTGGGATGGCCTCAGGGACTTTGGAGGGTTCTCCTAATTTGTACAGTTGGTACAATGGAATGGGCAGAATTCCCATGGATTGCGTAGGCGCAGTCCTAATGTGTGACTCCAGGGGACCCAGCCTGGAGGGTGTGTGGCCCAGGACTTTGAGGACAGAAGTCTAAAAACACAAACTCAGCTTAAGTTTGGGGATGTAGGTATGGCAGACCCGGTCGACAAACCATGAGAAGAACTCTTCAGGATATGAAGAAACAGCGAGTCTGAGGCGCTTGTCAGGCTTTTGTCTCTGGATTTTGTATCAGCGATGGCCGTGGAATGTCAGGGAGGCCTCATGGGCCATGGACGAATCTTCCTCTCTGTGGATTTGGCTCGATCCCAATTGTTTTTCGTCAATCTGTGGGATGGGAGGACTCCGTTCAGGTTTGTTACCTCAGGGGTCCCCCAAAAGAGGAATTCCAAAGCAGAGCCCTAGGGAAGAGTGAAGGGACAAAGCGAACTATGGTTAAAAATTGGGGCCAGGGGCATGGCAGGCCCCATATGCGGGCTCAGGGTCCAGCCACTGAGAGGCCTTTCTTGAGGACTGGGCTCAGGCTGAGGGTCTCAATGTGTGTTTGTGACCAATGTGGCCCGCGAGCATGGGCGGGGCCTCATGGGCCACACTGCTTTCAACTACACTGAACGTTGGACAACATGGCAACCACAAGGTTTCTTGCCTTGGGTTTGGATTTCTGATTTCTGCATCATTTTCAACCGTGGGCAGTGGTTTGAGCTAAGTTATAGGATCTGAAGCCTGAAAATCGAGGTTGAGAAGAGATGACGACCAAAGGCCATGGCGGGTCCGATGTGCTCAGAGTGCGGCCAGCTGTCTTGGTGGGTCAGGAGGTACAGGCTCAGGTTGTGTCTGCAAGGGCATCAGTGCCCAGGTCAGCTTATATATTTGGGATACAGCCAAGTGGCGTGCAGGTTGATCCTCATTTTGGGTTTCTGGGTAGCCCCAGAGGGCAATGTTTATCTTCTGGAGGGCAGGCAGAGTGTTGCATTGTAGTTCTGGATTGCCAAACTGGAGGGCTTGTGGGACCGTAGTCTGAGGACGGAAGTCTGAGAACACAAGCTAGGCTTAGGTTTCTGGGTGAGGACATGGCAGGCACAATCTAAGGACCTGACTAGAGATCTCGTGGATCTGAAGTCAGGGCCAGGATCAGACGATCGCTCAGGTTGGAGATTCTGTCCCTTTTGGACCCTTCATGAAGGGGGGGGGATCACGAGGCCATGGGGGTTTCCCACGATGGGTGTTGTGAGAAGCTCCAAACTGCAATGATTCTTCTACAGGACAATTGAGAACTGTTGGTTGCCTCCAGGCCAATGATTCCGAGCAGGGTTCTAAGGATGGATGGCTGGGAACCCTCCTCTCATTCCAATTGTCTCCTAGCAACAAAACAGGTTAGATCTGCTGGATCTGGGTGAGCAACCGCAGAGGCTGAGTTGAAATGGACTCTACTGGGGATGGTCCTAATGTGTTTTTGTCTATGGAGACCTTGGAATGAAGCGGTGGTATGGGGGCCCTGAAGGGTACTCCTAAACTGAGGCTTTGACACAGCTCCTACGTGCAAGTTTCCCATGTGTAGAAGAGGTTTGTTCTGAAGGGTGAGTCAGGCAACAGCCATATGCTGGTATTGAAATGCAGGCCTCTGAGAGGAGATGTCCGGAAACCAAAGCAATGGATCCGATATGTGGCTAGGGGCCTGTCTGTTCCTTTTTACCTCTGGGGATATCTGTCTACGGGTCTGAGTGCAGGTAGGTGCTCAGAAGAGATCAGATGGCACCTGTTTGTCCTGGGAAGCCACTAATATTGGCTTGTGCAAATTAAAACAGAACTTGTGTGAAAATAAAAACAGAACTTCCCTATGACCCTTCGATTGCACTCCTGTGTATTGACCCGAAAGATACAGGTGGAGTGAAAAGAAGGGCCATCTCTACCGCAATGTTTATAGCAGCAATGGCCATGGTCGTCAAACTGTGGAAAGAACCAAGATGCCCTTCAATGGACGAATGGATCAGGAAGATGTGGTCCATATACACTATGGGGTATTATGCCTCCATCAGAAAGGATGAATACCCAACTTTTGGAGCAACAGGTATGGGACTGGAAGAGATTCTCCTTAGTGAAATAAGTCAAGCAGAGAGAGTCAATGATCATATGGTTTCAATTATTTGTGAAGCATAACAAATAGCATGGAAGACATGGGAAGATAGAAGGGAGAAAAAGTTGGGGGAAATTGGAAGGAGAGGTGAACCATTAGAGACTATGGACTCTGAAAAACCATCTGAGTGTTTTGAAGGGGTAGGGGGTGGGAGGTCGGGGTACCAGGTGGTGAGTATTACAGAGGGCATGGATTGCATGGAGCACTGGGTGTGGTGCAAAATAATGGGTACTGTTATGCTGGAAATAAATAAAAAATAAATTAAAAAAAAAGAAAAAGAAAATTGGGAGCATCACTTTGCCCAATTTCAAAGGTAACTACAAAGCTGTGATGACCAAGACAGAATGGTACTGGCATAAAAACAGACACATAGACATGTGGTATAGAGTAGAGAGCTCATATATTGACCATCAACTCTATGGTCAAATAATCTTCAACAAAGCGGTAAAATATACAGTGGAAAAAATTCAGTCTCTTCAATAAATGGTGCTGGGAAAATTGGGCCAGCTCTGTGTAGATGAATGAAACTCGACCATTCTCTTCCACCATACACAAAGAGAAACTCGAAATGGATAAAAGAGCTCAACATTGGGGGGAGGGGACAAGATGGCAGGCAAGTAGGAGGAGGCGACTTTTCAACCTGTTCCCTAAAGTGAGCTGATTACCAACCAAAGAACTACAATCACCCATGAAATCAGCCTGAGGTCAGAATTATACACGTCTGGATCTCTATAATGGCAGAAGACGCCGGTGGGCAGGTAAATTGCGGTGGGAAATGCAGACTGATATTGGAAGATAAACAAAAGGGGGAGGGAGCCACCAGAGGCGACTGGTTCGAAATTAATACCCCCAATATGAGCGAGAGTGCCCTGAGTCTGGGGACCAGCATTAACTGGAGACTGTTTGAAAGCACTCCAAAAGTGCAAAGTATCATGGTGGGGGGAAACTGTAGGAATTTGGGGCGGCGAGGGACAGGGGCTTAAGTCCCCGGTCCCAGGACAGCCTCCCCTGGCACTGAGCCAGATGGAGTGCGGTTGAGAAACCAGGTCTTGGCACCTGAGCCACCATCATGCATGATTGCCTGGGGTCTGGCTCCTGGGAGGGGCCAGGAGTCACATCATAGGACAGAATGCTCGAGCCCTGCTACGGAGCCTGAGATGCACACACCCCACATCCTCCCCTGAGAGATGTACACAAAAGCCCAGCTGGCGCTCTTTGACCCGGGCCATTGTTTCAGAGCCTAAGACGTGCGCACCAAACTCTCCTGTGAGAGAGGTGCGTGAAGGGCCAGGCTGGTGCTCTCGGACCTGCGCCCCTTCTCAGAGCCTGAGACATGTGCAGGACCCACAGCCCTCCTGAGAGAGTCCTGCGCAAGCCTGGCGCTCTTAGACCCAGAAAGACCAGGCACTCCCAGCCCCGGCCAGTGGGAAAATCTCAGTGTGCGATCGCTGCTTGGAACCTCTCTGGAGGTCTGGAGCTGTCCAGACAGCCACCACTGCCATGGTTTGTGGTACAAGCAGAAGATCCTGAGTCTCCAGGGACCGTGACTCAAAACCTGCTCTGCAGGCGGCCAAGGGGGATCTCATCTGGGCCCTGTAGCCAGACTGAGGTTTCTCTCTGAGAGGGAGGTTAGGGTGCATTCTGTTTTCCTCTAAAACTACAAAAACCATCAAAAGTGGTCAGGGCGAGAGGGAAAAAAAAAAAGTGAACAAACATAAAAACCTCCAGAGAACAAAAGTCTGAAAAAAAAAAAAAAAAACAAACGGTTTCCTCAGAGCCCACCCCCTTGAGGGGGACTGGAGGACTTAACGCAGGGAACACCATTGACTGAAAACCCACGTGGCAGGCCCCTCCCCCAGAAAACCAACTAGGAAAGATGTTCACCATCGACCATCAACAGGAAAATCCAAATAAAATATCTCCATGAGATATTAACTCACACTATCAGATTGGCTAACAGCACCAGCACAAGAAAGCAGATGTTGGGAGGATGTGGATAAAAGGCGACCCTCCTGCACTATTGGGGAATGCAAGCTGCTGAACCCACTGTAGAAAAGAGTATGACTGTTCCTCAAAGCGTTAAATATAGAACTACATTATGATCCAGCAATCACACTACCGTGTGTTTACCCAATGAACATGAGAACAATAACTCAAAAGGATACATGTGCCCCTATGTTTTTTGCAACATTATTTACAGTATTACAATATGGAGGCAATCCAAGGATCTCTTGATAAACTGATAAATGAGATGATACATGCACACACACACACACACAGTGGGAAATTACTCAACCATAAAAAAATGAAATCTTGCCATTTGCAGACCCATGGATGGAGCTAGAGAGTACTGTCCTAAGTGAAATCCATCAGTCGGAGAAAGACAAATGCCTTGTGATGTCATTCTTACATGGAATTAAAGAAACGAACATACATAAATAAAGGAGAAAGAAGATACAAAGCAAAATGCTGAATCTGTGGTTACCATAGTGGAAGTGGATGGAGGGATGAGTGAAATGGATGATGGGGACTAAGAGTACACTTTTCTTGATGACAGCTGAGTATACATAGAATCACTGAATCACTACATTGTACACCTGAAACTAATATACCACTGTATGTTAACTCTACCTGAATTAAAATAAACAATAAAAAAGTTTTTCTTTCAGTAAACTATTTGAAAAATCTTTTGCTGTGCAATGTTCATAAGACATACTTGTGAGAGTATAACTGTACAATAATTATACACTCTATGCTTGGAATTCAAATTTCACTGAATTCTTATACTTTTCCTGTTAACTGTAACAGGGTGAGAACCTATGCTTTCAAGAGTGTAAGTAGAGATGGATGTCACTTCACTGTCCAGAAAGCTATTATTGTTTCTGTTTTCATGTGAGATTGTCATACAGTATGAGACAAATTTCAGAGCAGGTTTGTTATGCATCCTGGATCTCTAATTCAGTGGTCATTACCTAGATCTGTTTGGATGGTAAGTTCCTATGGATGGGCTTGCATCCAAGCACATACCTGGAAGACAAATGTGGGTGGGCTGGGTGTGGGACAGGAAGAGTACCAAGTACATACAAGGGTTGGATCCCTCCCCTGATCTAGGAATGGCCATGGGAGTGGGTATGGGAGGCAGAAGCAACAGGAAACCGCTAAGGTCACCAGCTGAAAGCAGGGTGTCTGGGTCAAGTGATCTTGAGATGCAGGGCTTGAAGTCTGTTCTGAGCTACCTCTGGGTGGAAAAGGAGGAAGGAAAAAGAAGGAGAAATTGTCTGCACCTGGCCCATACCAGCTTCCCACCACTACTGGTACACATCAGTCTACACAGCTGACACCGCCTGGGGTAAAGATGGGCTGTCTTGGATCCCTCAGCCCTCAGAGGGACAGATGGCTCCAGGGCTCAGGGACATGCTGAGGGAGATGGGAACGAAGGCAGCCTCTCCCAGGTCATCCCCTCCATGAGCAGGCAGACCTCCAGGACTGCTAAAAACCCACTGGCAGTTTTTTTAAAGATTTTATTTATTTATTTGGCAGACAGAAATCACAAGTAGGCAGATAGGCAGGAAGAGAGAGATAGGAGGAAGGAGGCTCCACACTGAGCTTGGAGCCTAATGCAGGGTTTGAGCCAAGGACCCTGGCTTCAACCCACTGAGCCACCCAGGTGCCTCCCCACTGGCAGTTTTGAAAGACATGCCATAAATGAACTAAGGCATTGAAAAATATAAAACAATATTCGTTTTTAAGTTCAGAGCTGTCAGCTCATGAAGTGAGAAGATATTCCCTGAGGAATACTGAGGGAAGGGCAGGTCAGGTTGCAAAGAGAGATGTGAATTTCTTGATTGGGGACCTCTAGCCCCCTTCCAGGACAAGGTATTGTCCTCACTTCACAGAGGAACCATAAAAGTTAGGGTTAGGGTTAAAGTTAGGGTTAGGGAAGCCTTCAAACAAGAGATACATTCTCATTCATTCCCCCACAGAGGCCAGACCCATCCCTGGGCTCCCCAGCCTCCCGAAAAGTTGGAGGAAGATGAACGGCTACTACCCACCCCTCAACTCTGCTCCTGGAAAGCTCCCCTTCACCAGGGCCCCCGGGTGTTCCGCATCGTCTTGACGCATATTCCGGGCGGCCGGGACATTCCCCAAGCAAGAAAGGGCCCTCAGCCACGGGTAACAGGGTGGTCCCCAGGGCTGCCCAATGCTGGCCAATTCTCACGATCGTTCTGCCCAACTCAGTATTGATTTGGCCGGTAAAAGCCTGGCGAACTCGCTTCGGGTGCCGACAAAGGGCCCTCAGCATGGAGGACATAGCATCCACAGGGCTGCCCAATGCCGGCCTATTCTGATGAGCATTCTGCTCAAATAGATAACAATATGGGCAAAATGCTTGTGAGAATTGGCGGCCCTATTGGCTAACTCACTTTAGGCGCACCAGTTCTACAGGGTTGATCCTAACCCTCAACTAAGGCTTCCGTGTGGGTCACCACAGTGTCGGCATATAGGTGCTGCCCTGCCCCTACCACCTAACCCTAACCCTAGTTTGGGTGTTCAAGCTTCCATCCCCAGAGGCCTGGCTCCCTAGACTTTGAGACTAGGGACCCCATATTCCCAACACAGGACTCTGGCTGCCACCCATGAGGAAACTGGACCCCATGGCCCTGTGCAAAACCCTCCTGGCTAGAGAAACTTCCATGCCTCTTAAAGACACCCACAACTTAAAAGGACCCACGCACCACAATCCTGGAGCCTGATGGGCCACCAGAGCAATGCCCTCTACTCAGCCATCTGGAGATCCTGGGTCTGCACTGGCATATCCGGCCTGCCATTCTCCAAGGACCAAACCCTAACCCTACATCAGTGTTCAGGCTCTGGACCCCAGAGGTCTAAAACCCAATCCCTCCCATCGATGGGAGGATCAGATTTATGGCCTTAATCAGACTCTTAGTCAGGAGGAGACCATTTCATTTTGTGCTCTCTAACACCCTCAGAGCCCTAGAACTCGGCATGCTCCCCTGAGGCCATTTCTTCCATCTTTGATCCTCCAGACCAAAGACTGAAGAGCCTCCTGATGCCCGCCCTCAACTATGCCCTTGGATGTGTCGATATCTGTGCTGGCAGATCCGACCTGCCTTGTCTCTAAGACATAACAATAACCCTATCCCTAAGCCAAACCCTAATACTAACACTAGCCCAGGTTGTGTGTTCCACTGTCAATCCTCTGATACCTGGTCCCCAAAGCCCCGAGATGGGGGACCCCTGAGCTGCACACCATCATTGCACCTGATCCCAGGAGGACACACTGCCATTTGGAAATGTACTGAACCCACGGAGCAGAAGAAACCTGCATGCCTTCTTGAGGCCATCCCCACTTCTGGCGGCCCCAAGGACAAGGAACCGAGTCTCACGGTCCTGTAGACATGCGCCCCCAACTCAGGCATTGAGCTGGGTCACCACAGCACTGGCAGGTAGGGGATGACATGCCTCTATGACTTAACCCTAAGCTTCCTTTGCGTATTCTGGCTTCCAACGCCCAGAGGTCTGGCTCCCTACCCCTCCAGACTGGGGACCCCATATTCCCAATGCAGGATCTGGCTGCCAACCCCGAGGAAACTGGACCCCATGGCCCTGTGCAGTACCTCCTGTGCTGGAGAAAACTCCAGGCCCCTAAAAGATTCCCACCTTCCGAGGACCCTCACACCACAATCCCAGAGCCTGATGGACAGCCAGACCAATGTCCTCAACTCTGCCCTCCATAGAGCCTAAGTCTGCACTGGCACATCAGGCCTGCTGTTCTCCCAGGACCAAACCCTAACCCTAGGTTGGGTGCTAAGGACCAGGACCCCGAGATATGACACCCAATCCCTTCCATGGATGGGAGCATCAGACTGATACCCATATTCAGAGTCTCAGACAGAAGGAGACGATTTCATTTGGTGCTCTCTAACACCCTCAGAGCCCTAGAAACCAGCATGCGCCCCTGATGCCATTCCCGCCATTATTGCCCCTCCAAGCCAAAAACCCATGGCCTGAGGAGCCTCCTGGGTCCCGTCCTCAACTCAGTGCTTGTGTGAGCCTATATCTGTGTTTCCAGATCCGACATGCCTTGTCCCTAAGACATAGTCCTAACCCTAAGCCTAACTGTAACCCTAATCCCTAACTCTAACCTTAATCTTAAACCCTAACCCCACCCTATCCCTAACTCTGACTCTAAACCTAACCTTTTTCCCTAAGACATAACCCTAATTCTTGTCCCTAAGACATAACACTAACCCTAACCCCTAACCCTAACCCTATCCCTAACCTATATCCCTAACTCTAACCCTCCAGACAGGGGATTCAACATCCACACCAGGAGACTCTGCCTGCCCTCCAGAAAGAAAGATGCATGAGCACCTACACACACTCGCATCATCTGCAGCACCCCGGACATAATGCCGGATTCTGCCACAAGCCAGATGCATGTCCACTAAGCCCCGAGGGAGCCCACCTCAATACCAGCATATCAGAGCTTCCATGCCACTAGTCCTTAACCCTAACCCTAGGTTGTATGTACAGGCTTCTGTAGCCTTAGGTCTAGCCCACAAACTGGCCAGATTGGAGATGCCTGAGACTCACTCTGGCAGTCTGCCAGCTGCCTATGTTGTTATGGAGCCATTTGTAGCTAGTCAGACCTCAGAGCAGGGAATAACTTCGTGTCCCCTAAGGCAAGCCTCGGCATCTGAGCCCCTCCTGAACAAAAACCCAGATTCACACGAGCCACCTATTACCCGCCCTCAACTCAGCCCTCCATGGAGCCCGCCTCCGCACTGGCAGATCAGACCTGGCAAGCCCCTGGGCCATAACCCTAGCCCTAGTTTGGGTTTTCAGGCTTCCATTCTGAGATTCCAGGCAACAAACCCCCTGGATTAAGGAACCTTGACATACACCCTAGGACTCCGCTCGCCATACAGTAGAAACCTATGCCATTTGGAGATGTGCTGAACCGTCAGAGGGGGAGAAACCTACCCCTATAATGACACTCCCACCATCTGTGGCCCCCCGGTCGTAAAATCGGATTCTGCTGAGCTGCTGGACACACGCCCTCAACTCAGCCCTGAGGGGACCCCAACTCAACATCAGCAGATTGGGTCACCATGTCCCTAGGCCCTTACTATTACCCCTGTTTGGGTTTTCAGGCTTCCATCCCCAAATCCCCTAGATTAAGGACTACTGAGCGACACCACAGGACTCCACCTCCCACACGGGAGGAAACCTTGTGGTTTGGAGCTGCACCGAACCTTCAGACCAGGAGAAACCTGTAAACCCCCCTAACGCCATCCCTACCATGAGTCACACCCATGGCCATAAAACCGGATTCTGCTGTGATACCATATCTCTGCCCTCAACTCAGCCCTTAGAGGAGCCCACATCAGCACCAGCACATTAACCCTAACCCTAGGTAGGGTGTACAGGCTTTCATGCTCAGATGCCTGTCCCCCAAGCCCACCAGATTGGCCACTTCTGAGATTCATGCCGGTATAGATTAAGGATGCCTCAGTGACACCCCAGGATTGCGTCCGCCACACAGGAGGAAACCATGCCATTTGGAGCTCTGCAGAACCCTCAGGGTGGGAGAAAATTCCATGCAACCCTGAGTTCACCCCCAGAGCACAAAGTTGGAGTCTGACATGCCCCCTGATACCCACCCTGAAGTCATCCCACCAGGGAGCCCATCTCAGCAACAGCAGATTGAGCATGCCATGCCCCTAGGACCTTAGCATAACTCTAGTTTCTGAATTCAGGCTTCCTGAATACATGCTCCCCCCAAGAGGCCTGGTCCCCAAACTCCCCAGATTCAGGACCCCTCTGTAACAAGCCAGAATCCTGACTGCCATGCAGGGGGAAGCCATGTCATTTGGAGCTCCACAGTTCCCTCAGAGAGGGAGAAACCAGCATGCCCCTCTAAAGCCACCCCCATCATCAGCCATCCCTCTGGCCAGAAACCCTGACTCTTCTACGTTGCAGGACACATAGCCTCAATTCAATCCCGAGGGTATCCCACCTCAGTGTCAGCAGATCAGGCCTGCCATGCCCCAAGGCCAAGACCCTAACTCTTGGTTGCATTTTCAGGCTTCCTTCCCCAGAGGCCTGTCTCCTAAGCCCTCTAGATTAGTAACCTTGGACCCACACTGTAGGAGTTCACCTGCCACCCAGCAGGAAACTAGTCCCTTTGGATCTGTGCAGAACCCTCAGAGCCAGAGAAACCTGCATGCCCCCATCAGGACCCCTGCATGTTCTGCAGCCCCCTTGCTACAAACCCAAAGCCTGATGCACCACCCGACCCCCATCATCAACTCAGCTCCTTGGGGAACTCACCTCAGCACCAACAGTTCGGGCCCACCATTCCACTAGCTCAGCTCTCCTCAAAGACCCCGGTCAGCTCTAGGCAGACCTGGAACTCCCCTGTCTGCGGCAAAGCTCTGGGATCCCCCCTCTTCCTTCTCAATTTACACTGTCCCAGGAATTCATGAGAAAGGGGAAAGATACCTCCTGAAGGCTTAATACCTCCTTTCCTCTTCTGCCATATTTTTCTCCAATTACCTTTGTACCTGGGCAGACTGGAAGGAACATATCTATGGAACATGAACATGCTCTGACATCTGAATCTTCCTGGAAGCTTTTTGAGGGCTCCTTATGCAAACAGAAACTAGTGTATCATACAACAGTGTGTTGGAAAGTGATCATTGACAAAACAGTAGAGCAAAAATCCCTCCATTTTTACCTCACTCCTCATGAAGTAGAACATGGTGTTCTTCATTCCTTCCTTGACTTCCATTCCAATTTGTTTCCATGCAGTGTTCATTCCTTTGCTTCAAGGGTAGGATTTTGTGATTCCCCACCTGCATAGAACACCCAGAGCTCATCACAGCAAGTACTCTCCCTAATA
This sequence comes from Mustela lutreola, assembly GCF_030435805.1. NCBI lineage: Eukaryota > Metazoa > Chordata > Mammalia > Carnivora > Mustelidae > Mustela > Mustela lutreola. The sequence continues at coordinate 172,602,933 of NC_081294.1, forward strand.
GTTGTCACCCATTTAACCCTTCCACCCACACCCCTGTCCTCTAGCAACGATCAGTTTGTGCTCTAAGTTTGAGTGTGTTTCTTCATTGGCCTTCTCCCCTCACTATGTTCATCTGTTTTCGTTCTGAAAATCTACAGAATCCAAGTTACAGGCTATTGGTCTTTTCTTACTGATTTTACTTAGCTAAATCCACTGTAGATCCATCCACATCCTTACAGATGATAAGATTTCATCCTTTTTGAAACTTGCTCTTATTCCATTAAGAAGATGTGGGAGACAATGTTTGTAGCAGCAATGGCCATGGTCGCCTAACTGTGGAAAGAACCAAGATGCCCTTCAACAGACGAATGGATAAGGAAGATGTGGTCCATATACACTATGGAGTATTATGCCTCCATCAGAAAGGATGAATACCCAACTTTTGTAGCAGCATGGACGGGACGGGAAGAGATTATGCTGAATGAAGTAAGTCAGGTAGAGAGAGTCAACTATCATAAGGTTTCACTTATTTGTGGATCATAACAAATAGCATGGAGGACAAGGAGAGTTAGAGAGGAGAAGGGAGTTGGGGGAAATTGGAAGGGGAGGTGAACCATGAGAGACTATGGACTCTGAAAAACAATCTGAGGGTTTTGAAGGGGCGGGGTGGGAGTTTGTGGGAACCAGGTGGTGGGTATTGGAGAGGGCACGGATTGCATGGAGCAATGGGTGTGGTGCAAAAACAATAAATACTGTTATTCTATAAAAAATTAATTAATTAAAAAAAGAAGAAGATGATGTGGGTGAATGAATACACACACACACACACACATACACACACACACATATATATAAAATCACTCATCATTGAATGGACATTTGGACTCCCTCCATTGTTTTACTATGGTTGATAATGTGCTGTGGTTGATAATGTTACGATCGTTGATAATGCTGCTGTAAATATCACGGTGCTTGTACCACACAGAATGTACATTTTTGTGCCCTTTAAGCAAATACCTAGGAGGACAATTGCTGGATCCTAGTGTTGTTCTGTTCTTAGGTTTTGGAGGACACACCATTTTCTTTTCCAGAGTGGCTGCAACAACCCACATGCCCACCAACAGTGTAGGAGCGTTCCATTTTAGGGTGTTTTTTAAAAGATTTTATTTATTTATTTGACAGAGAGATCAGAAGTAGGCAGAGAAGCAGGCAGAGAGAGAGAGCGTGAAGCAGGCTCCCTGCTGAGCAGAGAGATTATGGCAGGGTTCCATCAGAGGAACCTAGGATCATGACCTGATCCAAAGGGAGGTGCTTAACCCACTGAGCCACCCAGGTGCTCCTGAGGGTTCCACTTTAAGCAGAACATTCCCTGCCAGCCATTTCCTATGGAGGAAATGTAAAACCTGAGGGATAACCTGACTCACTGAGCATCAGGCAAGCAGCCACAGAAATTCACCCCAGGGTTCCTGATGCCAAGTCCCTTGAAACCACCAGAATGCCTTTATCCAGGGAAATTCCCAAACACTCTCCTTCACCACCCACAGAACCCACCAACTGCACAGAAAATAGAGAATGCCCAACCATATATAGCTGTTTGAGTGAACGTAGGAAGACAAGCATCCCTTTTAAATTGTCCAAGGCTCCTTGGAATCATTTTGAATTTTCCCTCAGCCCTCATTGGAACTCTTTGGATGCAAAGACCAATCCATTAGGATACATCACCTTGGACAAAGGAGAAGCCATCATCCAAGTCTCTATCTGACCCAAACATCCACCTCACTCTAGATGCCGGCCACAGCCTAGGCCCAGTGGAATAAACACTGCTAGATGAAGGAATACTTTCTATATTCAAAACGCACACCAGTCAATCTCATCTTCCCTTTCGAATCCAAGGGATTACCTAGGAAAGATATGGTCCAAATCCCTTTGTAATCCAGAAATAAACAGAGAAAATGATATCCCTGCCAGATGTTCCCTGCAGAGAAACTCGGGAACTCTAGCACCCACACTAGATTGCTTACAGCTGGTCCAGTGTGCCAATTGTGAACTCCACCAGAGACAAGAGAAAAGCCCAGGAGGTTTGGGGTGAAAGAGAAGTTTTACCTCCTGTCCTGGCATGGATGTGACATTGTGCCCCACCGGCCTGCTGTTTTGTCTGAATGCTGACGTCCTGGGACAAGCTGCATGTCTAACTCAGATGCTGATTTTCAAAGTTCAGGTCTTGTGGAGCCAGAGTGAAGAAGGGTTGTCAGGTGTGGATAAGCAGGCGTCTCCCACCTAGTCTTCACACCTGCTCCAATTCCTGGGAGAAGGAGAGACATATGCTTATTTCTTAAGTGGTCATCCACTTCCTTCTCAAGCCGACCAATGCCCTTGTCCTTTTTAAAGAAACAAACATACTCTTCCAAACAAACATTCAACTCCTCAGTTCCAAATGCACCATGAGTCAGGTTTGGTTTCCCCCGGCTCCAGAGCCCAGTTGGGAGGACCCTCCTGAGCCATCCTGACAGCAGACTACCAGCAAACCTGGGGAAACAGGGCACAATGCTGAGTGGGGGCCCGGCTCCAGTGTTTCTTATGACCACTCTTAAGCCTGGAGAAACAGAGACTATACAGCTCACCACTCCGTCCTGCAGAAACAATCTGTAGTTCCTCAGGATTCAGGGTCTCTCACCCAGCACCTCCCCACTGCCCTCAGAGCCAGCAGGCAGCACTGACTCTTCTTCAGGTGGGTTTCCCATGGCAGCTCACCACAGCCTCCAGTGGTCGCAAGCAGCATTGCCACCCCTACCGTGCTCTCTCACACCACAGCTCACCCACCACCTCCAGTGGCATGAACTGGCACTGTTGGGCTTTCCACAGACTCCTAAAGCAGCCCCCAAACCCTCCACAGGTGTAAAACCACACTGGCACTGTCCCTCCAGATTGGGGTCCTCTGGGCCACACCCCAGATGTCCACCTGCCACCCAGGAGGAAACTGTACCATTCGAAGCTGAGCAAAACCCTCAGAATGGAACAAACCCACATGACTCCCTAAGGACACCCCCAACTTCGATGGTCCCCGCAGTCACAAACTCATTCTGATGTGCTTCCTGACCCCCATGTTTGACTCAGCCCCTGGGGATCCAGCCTCAGCACCAGGAGGTAGGGTCAGAATACCCTTAAGCCCTAACCCAAACCCTAGGATGTGTTTTCAGGCTTCCATGCCCAGAGACATGGCCAAAAATCCCTCCAGATTGGGAACCCCTGAGACACAACCAAGGACTCCGCCTACCATCCATGTTCTCCTGGGTGCCCTTCGGAGCTACCCAGAAACCTCAGACCAGGAGAAGCCCACATGCCTTCCGGAGGCCGCCATCACCTCTGATGGCCCACATGGAAACAAAACCCAGAGATTAACATACTACTTGACCCCCATCCTTGACTCAGCCCATGGGAGATCCCGCCTCAGCACTGAGAGTTTGGGCCTGCCATGGCCCTAGGCCCTAACCCTAATCGTACGTTGGCTTTTCAGGCTTCTGTCCCCAGAGACCTGTCCCCCAATCTCTCCAGATTGGGGTCCCCAGGGCCACACCCCAGGAGTTCGCCTGCCACTCAGGAGGAAACCACACCCATGCAGAACCCCCAGAACAGAACAAACCCGCATGATTCCCTCAGACCACCCCCACCTACAGCAGCCCACCCGGGCACAAAACCAAGCCCCTGATGCACTACTGGACCCCTGTCCTCAACTCAGCCCCCTGGGGATCTGCTTCAATATGGGCATATTGGACCTGTCATACTCCTAGGCCCTAATAGTAACCCTAGGGTAGTTTCTCAGGCTTCTGTCCCCATAGAACTAGCCACCAATCCCTCCAGATTATGGACCCCTGAGCCACAGCCCAGGACTCCGCCTGCCACCCAGGAGGAAACCGTGCTGCTTGGAGCTGTGCAAAACCCTCAGAGTGGGAGAAACCTGCATACCCTCCTTGAGACCCACCCCCACTTTTGGCTCCCCACCAGACCACAAACATGCAGACTGGTGCTCAGCTGGATCCCCCTCCCTCAACTCTGCCTGCGGGGCCCTCTCCCTTCCTGGGGGCCCTCAGGGGAGCCGCATGGGCCCGACCCATGTTCCCGGATGGCCACGTCAACAACGAGTGAGAAAGAGCTCTAGATTGCATATGCCAGCATGGCCTGAATCACTGCCCAATGCTGGCCAATTCTCACAGCTTTCTGCCCAAATCGATATCAATTTGGGCAGAAAAACATCAGATTTAGCCAGAAAAACCCAGCGAACTTGCATTTATCAGCATGGGCTGTCAGGTCCACTGCCTGAGCCTGGCCTGGGGCCCCAATATTTGCAATCCAAGCCCTGCAAAAAAGCCCTCTGTGAGGCAGGTGCACGTGATGCCAACCACTCCTGCTCCCTTTGAGGTGCGGGCCCTGGCACTGGCAGATCACACCTGCGATGCCCCTAGGCCCTTGCCCTAAACCTAGATTGGGTTTTCAGGTTTCCATCTCCAGTGGCCAGTAGCCTGAGTCCTCCACACCAGGGACCCCAGAGGCACACTGCAGGAGTACACCTGCCCCCAGGAGGAAACCGGGTCGTTAGGAGCTGTGGGAGTGGGAGAAGGTGAGAAACCTGCATGCCCTCCCAGTCCACCCCCACCCTTGACTCACCACTGGGCTGCAAAAACGGAGGCTGAGTAGCTATTCAGGCTTCTGTCCCCAGAGACCTGGCCCATGAGCCCTCCAGATTGCAGACCCCTGAGCCACACCCCAAGACTCTGCCTGCCACCCAGGAGGAAACTGTACCTTTTGGAGCCTCCCAAAACCCTCAGAGCGGGAGAAACCTTCATGTCCCCCCAAGGCCACCCCAACCTTCGGCGCCCAGCTGAGCCACAAACATGGAGTCTGATGCTCAGCCAGAACCCCTGCCTCAACTCTGTCCACAGAATACCCTCTATGTGGGGGCCCTCGAGGGAGTCTCATGGTCCTGGCCCATGTTTCCAAGATGTCCACTATAAGCACCTAGTGAGAAATTGCTCTAGACTGCGGGTGCCAGTGTGGCCTGAATTGCCACCCAACAACAACCATTTCCCATGATCTCTCTGCCAAATTGATATCGACTTGAACAGAAAGCTTGTGAGAATTGGCTGGAAAACCCCCAGCAAACTTGCTGCCAGTGACTCGGAGCCAGAGGGCAACCGCCTGGGCCTGGCATGGGGTCTGGAGTAGTGCAACCCGAACCCCGCAAGAAAGCCATCTACGAGCCAGGTGCACATATGCCCAACCCTTCTGGCTACTCAGTCCCCTGGTGTGCTCACCCTGGTGCTGGCAGATCAGGCCTGCCATGCCCCCAGACCCTCAACCTAATGCTCAATTGGGTTTTCAGGCTTCCATCCCCAGGGGCCTGTCCCCTGAGCCTTCCAGATTAGGGATACCAAAAACACACCCCAAGAGACCGCCTGCCACCCAGAAGGACAGCCGGGCCTTTTGGAGCTGTGCAGAACACTCAGACAGGGAGAAACCTGCATTCCAACCTGAGGAAAGACCCACCTGTGGCAGCCCCCTGGCCACAAAACCCGGCGCCTGAAATACCGCCTAACCACCATCCTCAATTCACCCTCTAGAGAGTCTCACCATAGCTTGGTTTTTCAGGCTTCTGTTCCCAGAGACCTGGGCCCCCATGCCCTCCAGATTCCGGACCCCTGAACCACACCCCAGTACTCCACTGCCACCCAGGATAAAACTGCTGTTCAGAGCTGCCCAAAACCCTCAGAGTGAGAGAAAACCTGCATGCCCTTCTAAGGCCACGCACATCCATTGCCCCAACAGGCCACAAACAAAGAGGGTGATGCTCAGCCTTACCCCTCCCTCAACTCTGCTCCTGGGATGCTCCCCTGGTGGGGCTACTCGGTGGAGCCACGTGGGACCAGCTCGTGTTCCCGCATGGCCGTGAAATGCACCTAGTGAGAAAGTGCTCTAGACCAAGCCACACGTGCAGCCCATAAAGCCGCCCATGCTGGCCAATTCTCATAAGCTTTATGCCCAAATCAATATCAATTTGGGCAGAAAAATTGTCATAATTGTCAGGAAAATGCCAAGAGACCTTGTTTGGGCAACTAGGCTGTGGCCTAGGCCTGGGCCAGAGTCCCAATTGGTTGCAGACCAAACCCTGAGAAAAAGCTCTCTGCAAGGCAGGTGCATGTGGGTCAACCGCTCCTGCTACTCAGCCCCCTGGGATGCCCACGGTGGCACTGGCAGATCAGATCTGTCATGCCCCTAGGCCCTGGACCCATAGCTTAGTTTGGTTTTCAGACTTTCATCCCCAGGAGCCTGTCCCCTGAGCCCTCAAGATTGGAGACCCCAGAGCCACATCCCAGGAGTACACCTGCCATCCAGGAAGAAACCATGCCATTAATAGCTGTGCAAAACCCTCAGAGCAGGAGATACCTGCATACCCCCCTGAAACCACCCTCACCATCAGCATCCCAATGGGCAACAAACACAGAGGGTGACACTCAGCCAGACACCCTCCCTCAGCTCTACCCCTGGAAAGCTCCGGTGCACGGGGGCCCTCAGGGGAACCGGGTGGGCCTGACACATGTTCCTGGATGGCCGAGACACCCACCTAGCTAGAAAGAGCTGTAGAGTGGGTGCCACCATGGCCCAACTTGCTGCCCAACCACAATATCAACTTGGGCAGAAAGCTTATAAGAATTGGACACAAAAAACCCAGGAGCTCGCTTCTGGTGTCATGGGCCCACAGAGCTGTGCCTGGGCCTGGTCCAGGGTCCCGAATGTCGCAGCCTGAACCCTTCGAGCCCGGCATATGGGTGGCCAATCCCTCCTGCTAGTCACTTCTCTGGGGTGCCTACCCTGGCGCTGGCAGTTCGGGCCTGCCAGGCCCCTAAGCCCTCGTACTAACCCTCAGTTTGCTTTTGACACTTCCATCTCCAGGGGCCTGTCCCCCAAGCCCTCAAGATGGGGGATATCTGAGCCACACTGCAGAAGTCTACCTGGCACCCAGGAAGAAACCATGCTATTCAGAGTTGCTCAAAACCCTCAGACTGGGGTAAAACCACATGCTTCCCTGAGTCTACCCCTACATCTGGGGACCCCTCAGTCACAAAACCCAGAGCTTGACATAACGCTGGTCACCCATCCTTGATTCAGCCAATTGGGGTTCCTGCCTCAGTGCCAAAAGATCGGGCCTGTCATGCTCCTAGGCCCTAACCCTAACCCTCGTTTGGCTTTTTAGGCTTCCATCCCCAGAGACCTGGCCCCCAAGCCCCCCAGATTGGGAAGTACTGAGCCACAACCCAGGGCTCCTCCTGCCACCGAGGAGGAAACTGTGCTATTCAGAGCTGCACAAAACCCACAGAGCAGAAGAAACCTGCATGACTCCCTGAGGCCACCCCAACATTCATTGCCCCACGGGGCCACAAACATGGAGGCTGATGTTCAGCAAGACACCCTGACTCAGCAAAGCCCCCAGAAAGCTCCACTTGATGGGGGCCCTTGGGGGAGCCACGTGGGCCCAGCCAGTGCTCCCGGATGGCCAGGACACTCACCTAGGGAGAAACTGCCCTAGACCATGGGCGCCAGCACAGCCCAAATCGCGACCCAACACTGGCCAACTCTCATAAGCTTTCTACTCAGATCAATATTGATTTAGGCAGAAAACCCATGAGAATTGTTCAGAAAAACCCCAGTGAACTATCTGGCAGTGCCGCAGGCCACTGCCTGTGCCTGCCCTTGAATCCCGAGTGGTCGTGACACAAACCCTGTGATATAGCCCTCTATGAGCCAGGGCCATGCACAGCCTACTACTCCTGTTATTCAGTCCTGTGGGGTGCCTGCCCCAGGGCTGTTGGATTGGGCCTGCCAGGGCCCCAGGCCCTCACCTTAAGCCTCCTTTGGATTTTTAGGCTTCGGACCCTGGGATCTCTCCCCTGAGCACTCCAGATTGGGGGCCCCGGAGCCACACTGTAGGAGTCCACCTGCCACCCTGAAGGATACCGTGGCCTTCAGAGCTGTGCAGAACCCTCAGACTGGGAGAAACTTGCATGCACCCCTGAGGCCACCCTTAGCTTTGGTGGCCCGCCCCATCCATAAAATCTGGAGTCTGACACGCTGCGTTACCCTCATCCTCAACACACACCCCCCTCTGGGGATCCCGACTCAGAGTTGGCTGATCAGGCCTGTCATTCTCCTAGGCCCTAACGGTAACCATAAGGTGAGCTCTCAGGCTTCTGTCCCCTAGAACTGACCCCCAATCCCTCCAGATTAAGGACCCCTGAGCCACACCCCAGGCCTCCGCCTGCCACCAGGAGGAAACCATGCAATTACAACCTGACCAAAAGCCTCAGAGAAGGAGAAACCTGCATGCCCCACCCACGAGGCCATCCCCCACTTTCAGCACTCGAGTGGGTCACAAACACGGTGGCTGACCCTCTGCCGGACCCCTTCCCTCAAGCTAGACTCTGACTCCCTGCCTGACCCTTTTCTTTGTTTCAGCCCCCCAGTGATCCCGCCTCAGTGCCAGAAGATTGGGCCTGCCATTCCCCCTGGCCCTAACCCTAACCCTAGTTTGCGTTTTCATGCTTCCAACCAAAAATTCCTGGCCCCGACGCCCCACAGATTAAGGACACCTGAGTGACACCTCAGGACTGCACCAACCACGCGGAAGGAAGCCATGCCATTGTAGCTTCGCATTACCCTCAGACAAGGAGAAACCTGCATGTCACCCTGAGGCTATCCCAGCTTCTACAGCCCCTGGACACAAACCCAGGCTCTGTCATGCTGCCTGATGCCCGCCCCCAAGTCAGCCCAGCTGACTTGAGAGCCTACCTCCTCATCAGATCATCAGGCCTTCCATGCCGCAGGGCCCTAAACCGAACCCTAGGTATGGTGTATAGGTTTCCATGCCCAGAGGCCTGGCCCCTCGGCCCACCAGATTGGGGACCCTTGAGACTCAACCCGAGGACTCCACCAGCTGCCCAGAGAAAAACGTGTCCCTTTGGAGTTGTCCAGAACCCTCAGAGCAGGAGAAACCTGCATGTCGCCCGAGGCACCCTCAGCTTCTGCGGCACCCCTGGACACAAACCCAGAGTCTGACATGTCACCTGATGCCCACCATCAACTCAGCCCACCATGGAGCCTGCCTCAACACTGGCAGATCAGATTTGCCATACCCCTAGGCCCTAAACCTAACTCTATGTTGCATTTTCAGGCTTCCGTTCCCAGGGGTCTTTCCCCCAAGACCTCTAGATTGGGAGCCCTGGAGCTACACTGTAGGTGTCTGCTTGCCACCCAGCAGGAAACCAGTCTGTTTGGAGCTGTGCAGAACCCTCAGAGCTGGAGAAACCTGCATGCCCACATGAGAACTCCCCCACATTGTGCAGCTCCCTAGTTACAAACCCGGAGCCTGATGTACGGCCTGACCCCCATCATCGATTCAGCCCCTCGGGGAACTCACCTCAGCACCAGCAGTTCTGGCCTGCCATGCTAATAGCTTGTCTCTCCTCGGTAAACCCGTCAGCTCTAGGCATAGTTAGAATTCCCCTGTCTGCGGCAAAGCTCAGGGATCCCCCATCCTTCTTCTTAATTTACACTCGTCCAGGCATTCATGAGAAAGGGGAAGGCTACCTCCTGAATGCTTAACACCTCCTTACCTCTTCTGCCATATTTGTTTCCATTTACCTTTGTACCTGGGCAGACTGGAAGGGACATATCAATGGATCATGGATATGCTCTGACATCTGAATCTTCCTGCAAGCTTTCTGAGGGTTCCTTATGCAAACAGAAACTAGTGTATTGTACCATACCATGTTTGGAAATGATCATTAGTAGAACAGGACAGCGATAACCCCTCCATTTTTGCCCCACTCCTCATGAAGTAGAACATGGTCTTCTTCTTTCCTTCCTTGACTTCCATTCCAATTCGTTTCCATGCACTGTTCATTCTTTTGCTTCAGGAGTTCGGATTTTGTGATTTCTCACCTGCATAGAACACCCAGAGCTCATCGCAACAAGTACTCTCCCTAATAGCCGTCACCCATTTAACCCTTCCTGCCAAAAACCCTGCCCTCTAGCAACCCTCAGTTTGTGCTCTAAGGCTGATACTGCTCCCTCATTGTCCTATCTTTCTCCCCTCACTATGTTCATCTGTTTTCTTTCTGAAATTCCATAGGAATCAAATCATAGGCCATTGTTCTTTTCTTACTGGTTTTGCTTACTTTAATCCACGCTAGATCCTTCCACATTCTTGCTGATGGCAAGATTTCATTATTTTTGAGGCTGGGTCCTATGCTATTGGATAGATAGATAGATAGATAGATAGATCGATCAATCTCTCACATCTTCTTTCTCCATTCATCAGAAAATGGACAGAGGGACTCCCTCCTTTGTTTTCCTATTGTTGATAATACTGCTATAAACATCATGGTGCTTGTACCCCATTGAATGTGCACTTTTGTGTCCTTTGGATAAATACTTAGGAGTACAATTTCTAGGTCCTAGTGTTGTTCAGATTTTAGCTTTTGGAGAAAACTCCATATTCTTTTCCAAAGAGGCTGCAAAAATCTGCATGCCCACTGACAGTGCGGGAGGGTCCTGCTTTAAGCAGAACGTTACCTTCCTGCAATTCCCTAGGAGGGAATGGAAAACCTGTGGGATAACCTGACTCAGTAAGTATCAGGCAAGCAGCCCCAGATATTCACCCCAGGGTTCCTGATGCCAAGCCCCTTGAAGCCACCAGGATGCCTCTCTCTGGGGGAATTCCCAAAGATTCTCCTTCTGACTTCACCACCCATGAACTGCAGAGAAAATACAGCTGTCCAAGTATCTATTTAGTAAAACTAGAAGGTCATGTTTCCCTTTTAAATCATCCGAGCCTCCTTGGAATCATTTTGAATGTGCTCTCTGCCCTCACTGGAACTCTTGGGATGGAAAGATGAATCCATAAGTTTACATCACCTTTGACAAAGGAAAAGACATCATCCAAGTCACTATCTGACCTCAAACAGCCACATAACTCTAGACGCCTGCCTTACCCCCACCGTGTAGGCCCAATGGGATAAACACTGTTAGATGAAGGAACACATTCTATGTTCAAAACACACACCAAGTCAATCTCATCTGTGATTCACGAACTGGCACGAGTCTCCTAATCCAGCTCACAACGCCTCACAGGTCTCAAGCCACAATGGCACTGTCCCTCCAGACTGGGGGCCCCTGAGACAGACCACAGAACTGCACTTGCCACCCAGGATGAGACTGTGACTTTTGGAGATGTGCAAAACCTTCAGAGCAGGAAAAAACTGTATGCCTCCTGAGGTGACCACCACAATCAGAGCCTGCACAGGCCAAAAAACCAGTGCCTGGTGTTCACTCTGACCCCTATACTCAATTCTGCCCTCATCAGTGTGAGTTCTCAGGGACCTGTGCAGGCCCAGCCCATGGTCACGGGTGGCTGCTACGTGAACCTAGCGACAAAGCAATCCAGACGTTAGGAGCACACGTGACCAAAATCACTCCACATTGCCGGCCAATTCCCACAAAAATTCTGCCCAAATCAATATCGATTTGGGAAGAAACCTCATGTGAAATGGCCAGAAACCTCCTTTGAAATTGCATCCAGAGGTGGGAGCCCTCAGAGAAGCTGCCTGGATCTGGACCATTTTCCTGAGGGTTCGCAGCCCAAACCATGCCAGAAAGAGCTCTAAACTCCAGAGGCAAACATGCTCAGAGTTGCCCCAGAATGCTGGCAGTCCTGGCCTCTACTCAGTCCCCTGGGAGGCCAGCCTCAGCACTGGCAGAATGGGTGTGCATGCCCCTAGGACCTAAACCTAGGCCTAGGTTGGGGGTTCAGGCTTACATTCCCAGAGACCTGGTCCCCAAGCCCTCCAGATTGGAAACCCCAGAGCTGCACCCCAGGACTCCACTGCCACAAATCAGGAAACATTACTGTTTAGAGCTGCAGAAAACCCCTCAGATGGGGAGAAACCTTCATACCCTCCTGAGGCCACCCCCACCTTCAGCACCCAAAGGAACCACAAACATGAAGCCTCATTCTCAGCCCGAGACCCTCCCACAACTCTACCTCCGGAAATCTCCCATCAGCTGGGGACCGCAGGGGAGCCCCGTGGGACCAGTCCAAGTTCCTGGATGGTCATAATGAGCATCTAGGAAGAAAGCACTCTAAACAATGGGTGTGAGTGCATCCCAAATTGCCTCCCAATGCCGGCCAATTCTCATGAGCCTCTCGCTCATGATAATTATCCAGAAAATCCCCCACTGAAATGGCTTTTGGCAGCACGGACATGCAGGGCGGCCACCTGGGCCTGGCCCATGATCTCAAGTGGTCACGGTCCAAACCCCATGAGAAAGCAGTTTAAAATCCTGGTGCATACATGGCCATACCCTCACTCTACTCAAACCCCTGGAGTGCCAGTCCCAGCGATTTCAGATCAGGCCTGCCATGCCCCAGACCCTAAACCTAACACTAGGTTGGGTTTTCAGGCTTCCATCTACAGATTGAGGACTCCAGAGCCACACCCCAGGATCCACCTGCTACCCAGATGGAAACTGTGACATTAGAGCTGTGCCCAACCCTCAGAGCAGAAGAAATCTCCATGCCTCCCTGAGGCCACGCCCACTTTCGGTGGCACCCATGGTCACCAACCCAGAGACTGAGGCCCTGCATGATGCCTTCCCTCAACTCAGCCCACCAGAGAGCCCGCCTCAGCACCAGTAGATCTGGCCTGCCATGCCCTTAGGCCCTAACCCTAACGTAGTTTGGGTTTTCAGGATTCCACCCTCAAGGCCTGGATCCAAAGCCCCCCAGATTAAGAACCCCAATTAACACCCCAGAATTCAGTCCACAATGTGGATGCAAACCAGACGATTTCGAGCTGTGCCAAACTCTCAGAGTGGGAGAAACCTGCACTCCCTCGTAAAGCCAGCACCAACTTCGGTGGCCCCCCGGCCACAAAAACGGACTCTGATGCAATGACTGACAAATCCTCAACTTGGCCCTGAGCAGATCATGCCTCAGAAATGGCAGATCAGGCCTGCCATGCCCCGAGGCCCTAAGCCTAAACCTAGGTGAGGTGCACAGGTTATCATTCTCAGAGACCTGGACCACAACCCAGACAGACGGGGGACACCTGAGACTCAAACCAGAATTATGCCTCCCACTGAGGGCACAACTCTGCTGCTTGGAGCTGCACAGAACCCTCAGAATGGGAGATACCTCCCCAGGTTCTGTGGAACCCCTTGACACAAACCTGGAATCTGATGCACCTCCAGACATGTGCCCTCAACTCAGCCCACCAGAGAACCTGCCATGGTCCTAGGCCCTAACCCTAATCCTAGTTTGGGTTTTCTGGCTTCCATCCCAAAAGACCTGGCCCCCAAACCAGCCTCATTAAGGACCCCTGAGTGTTATCCCAGAATTCAGCCTCCCATGTCCTAGGAAGATGTGCCATATGAAGCTTCACAGAAACATCAGAGAGGGAGAAACCCGCATACCCCACTAAAGTGACCCCCCCCCACACACCATCTGCAGCCCCCCTGGCCACAAACCCGGATTCTGAGGCACCGCCTGACATATGCCCTCAACTCAGCCCCAAGGGGATCGTGTCTCAGTGCTGGCAGATCGAGCCTGCCATGTCCCTAGGTCCTAATCCTAATCCTAGGTGGGGTGTACAGGCTTCTGCACCCAGAGGCCTGGTCCTTAAGTCCAGATTAAGGATGCCTGATACTCATGCTGGGACTCTGCCTGCCACGCAGGGCACAGCTGTGCTGTTTGGAGCTGCGCTGAACCCTCAGAGCTGGAGAAACTTCCATGGAGCCCTGAAGTCACTCCCAGGTTATGTGAATGCCTGGACACAAACCCAGAGTGTAACGTACTGTCTGAAACTCAAATTCAACTCAGCACACCAGGGCACCTGCCTCAGCACTGGCATATAAGGTCTGCCATGCCCCTAGGCCTTAACCCTATCCCTAATTTGGGTTTTCAGACTTCCATCCCAAGAGGCCTGACCCCAAGCCCCCAATATTAAAGACCCCTGGTGACACCCCAGGACTCTGCCCACCATGCAGGAGGAAACCATGCTGTTTGGAGCTGTGCCAAATCCTCAGAGCGGGAGAAACCTGCATGCCCCACCTGAGGCCATCCCCACCTTCTGCACACCATTGGCAACAAATGCGGGGGCTGACACTCAGCCTGACACCCAGGAGGAAACCGTGCCAATTGAAGCTGAGTAGAACCCTCAGAGTGGGAGAAACTGCATGTCCCCCTGAGCACACCCTCCTCCACTGTGGTCAGCTGTCCCCTGACCACAAACCTGGACCCTGTCATGCCACCAGACCCCTGCCCTCAATTCAGCCCCCTGGGATCCCTCCTCAGTGCCAGCAAATTAGGTCTTCCATGCTCCTGGCCCTAAACTTAACGCTAGGTTGGGTTTTCAGTCTTCCTCCCCAGAGGCTGGGCCCCCATTTCCTCCATATTTGGACCCCTGATCCCCAAACCAGGACTCCGTCTGCCACCCAGGAGGAAACTGTTCTGTTTGGAGCTGCACAGTACCCTCAGAATGGGAGAAACCTGAACAGCCCATGAAGCAACCTCCACCATCGGCCACCCCTCAGGCACAAACCCAGAGTGTAATGCACCACTTGACCATGACCTTCAACTCATTGCCCTAGGCATCCGCCTCAGCACCAGCAGATCAGGCCAGCCATGCCCCTGTGCTCTATCCCTAGCCCTAGGCTATACTTTCAGTCTTCTGTCCTCTGAGGATCCACACCAAAGCCCCACTGATGGGTTACACCTGAACTATACCAGAATATTTCGTGGCCCCGTGAGACTATCCCACTCTCAGCAACCCCCTATTCACTACCTGGATCCTAACACTCACACTGACCTACGTCCTCAACTCTGCTCCCCAGGTCGCTCCTCTCAGGGTGGCAGTTTGAGCCTGACATGTCCTGAGCATTCCATTCCTAGGGGCCTGGCCCCCTGCCCCAGGCACTGGGGTCACCTTAGCCATACAACAGGACTCAGCCTAACACACAGGAGGAAAGTGTGCCATGTAGACTTCTAGAAATATTCAAATCAGGAGAAAATGCCTGCCCATCTGAGCCCATCCCAGCAAACCACCACTTTCAGTGGCCTCTAGGCTAAAAACCCTGTGCCTGACCTGAACGGGAACACTCATCTTTCATTTCTTAATTCCACACACACTGCCAGCTCTTTGGCCCTGCAATGCCCCTTGACCCTAACTCTATCCCTATGTTGGGCTCTCAGGTAACTGTCTCTTAAGGGAGGGCTCCAAAGCCCCAGGATTTGGGGATGGCTGAGCAATACCAGAGGACTCAGCCTCCCACCCAGAAGGAAATCTTTCCATAATGGACTCCAATAAGTATAGAGGTCAGTAGAAATATGAAGGCCCATCTCTTTCCATCCCACTGAACTCCCACTTTCAATGGCTCATGGATTGAAACCCTGAGCCGCACACTCACCTTAGCCCATGCCCTCAACTCAGCCCTCCAGGACACTCACCACATGGTTGGCAGTTCGGACCTTCCATGCTCCTATGTCCTAACCATAACCCTAGTTGGAGTTCTGAGAGCACCATCTGTAGAGGCCTGGCTCCCAAGCACCGGGTATTGGGAACACTTGAACAACACCAGAGGATCAGCCTGCCACACAAAAGGAAATTCCCTTTTTCACTCCAGACTGGATTCAGAGCATGAGAAATCTGAATGCAAACCTGAGACAATGTCAGTGAACCTACACTTTCATGCACACTCTGAACACAATCCCTGAGCTTCATATACACCCTAAAACTCCATTTTAACTCAGACCTTGTGAAGATCTCCACAGTTCTGGATGATTGTATCTTCCAGGCTTCAGGGCCTTAGCCCAATGTAAGGTCTAGATATAGGTGAAAATATGAACAGACATTTCTCCAATGACGACACACATGTGACCAACAGATATATGCATAAATGTTCCACATCACATGGCTTCTGGGAAATGCAAATCTAAACCACATTAAGGTGTCCTTTCACACAAGGAAGAACGTCTAAAATTAACAAGACATGAAACCACAAGTGTTGGTGATGATACAGAAAATGGGGAAGCTTCCTACACTCCTGGTGGGAATGCATACTGTTACATCCGCTCTGGAAAACAGTACAGGGTTTCTTCAAGAAGTTAAAAGTAAAGTTACCCTAAAACACAGCAATTGCACCACAGGGCTTTTACTACAAAAATAGAGATGTAATGAAAAGAACTGACACCTGCACCCCAGTGTTCATTGTAACAATATCCACTATACCTAAACTATGGAAAGAACCCAGATACCTATGGACAGAGGGATGGATAAAGAAGATGTGGTTCATATATTCAATGGAATATTACTCAGCCATCAGAAAGGTTGATTATTTATCATCACATCAACCTGGATGGGTGTGGAAGATATTATGCTGAGTAAAATATGGCAATGAAAGAAGCACAACTATCACATGGTTTCACTCATTTGTCAAATATCAGAAATAGGGCAGAGAACCATAGAAAAAGGAAAGGGAAACAGAATGAGAAGTCATCAGAGATGGGAAAAAAACATAATAGTAACTAACTGTAGTAACAAACTGAGGGTTGCTGGATGGGGGCAGGGGGTACCTGGGTGATGGGCACTAAGGTGGGCACATGATGCAATGAGCACTTGGTGTTATACACATCTGATATATTATTTAACACTACATCTGAACCTAATGATGTATTATAAGTTGGCTAATTGAATTTAAATTTTTTAAAAAATGAAAGAACTCAAAGAAACTACCTTAAAAATTTCTATGAAATCACAAAAGATACTGAAGCACCAACACAATGTTATGATTGAAAACAAAGCTTGAGGCGTCACAATTCCATATTTCAAATTATAGTACAAAGCTTCAGGCATCCTAACAGTATGGGACTGGTGCAGAAATATACACAGTGACCAAGGGAACAGAATAGAAGCTCAGACATAAACCCACAATCACGTGCCCAAGTAGTCTTCTGCAAAACAGGCAAAAGTATTAAAAGGGAAAAGAACAGGCTCTACAACAAATGGTTTTGGGAAAACTGGACCGCTATGCACAAAAGAATGAAATTAATCTGCTTTATTACACCAGATGGACAAATTAACTCAAAACAGGTTCAATACTTCAATGTGAGACCTGAAATCATAAAAATCCTACAAGAGGGCACAGAAAGCAACTTCTCTGCCATGAACCATACATTTTCTAGACATGCCTCCTAAGGAAAAGGAAGCAAAAGCAAAAATAAACTACTGGAACTACATCAATATGAAAGCTTACCACACAGCAGAAGAACAATGAAAATGTAATAAATAGAAGACAGCCTACTTAATGGGAGAAGATGTTTGCGAATACCATATGCAATAATGGGGTAGTGTCAAAATATGTAGAATTGATACAACGCAACGCCCAAAATACAAATAATCCAGTTAAAAAAATAGAAGACATGAATAGACATTTCTCCAAGGAAGAAATACAGATGTCAACAGTCACATGAAAATATGTTCACCATCACCCATCAACAGGAAAATCCAAATGAAAAGTTCCATGAGATACTACCTCACACTATCAGAATGGCTGACAGCACCAGCAGAAGAAAACAGATGTTGGGAAGATGTGGATAAAAGGGGACCCTCTTACATTGTTGGTGAGAATGCAAGCTGCTGCAGCCACTTTAGAAAACAGTATGACTGTTCCTCAAAACGTTAAATATAGAACTTCATTGTAATCCAGCAATCACGCTACCGGGTGTTTACCCGAAGAATATGAGAACAATAACTCAAAAGGATACATGAGCCCCTATATTTCTTGCAACATTATTTACAATATTACAATATGGAAGCAATCCAAGTATTTCTTGATAATTTGATTAATGAGATGATATATGTACACACACACACACACACACACACACACACACACACACAGTGGGAAATTACTCAGCCATAAAAAGAATGAGATCTTGCCATTTGCAGACGCATGGATGGAGCTAGAGATACTGTCATAAGTGAAACCCATCAGTTGGAGCAAGACAAATGCCTTTCAATGTCACTCTTACATGGAATTTAAGAAACGAAAATACATAAATAAAGGAGAAAGAAGATACAAAGCAAAATACCGACTCTGTGGTTACCAGAGTGGAAGTGGATGGAGGGATGAGTGAAATGGATGACGGGGACTAAGAGTACACTTTTCTTGATATCCGTTGAGTAATACATAGAATCACTGAATCACTACATTGTACACCTGAAACTAATATACCACTGTATGTTAACTCTACCTGAATTAAAATAAACAATAAAAAAGTTTTTTCCTTTCAGTAAACTATTTGGATGTAAACTTTTGATATGCAATGTTCAAAAGACTTACTTGTGAGAGTATTTACTGTACAATAATTATTCACTCTATGCTTGGAATTCAAATTTCACTGAATTCTTATACTTCTCCTGTTAATGGTAGCCCACAGGAGCCACGGTCCCTTTCCATCCAGGGTCAGCACCTATGCTTTCAAGAGTGTAAGTAGAGACGGATGTCACTTCACTGTCCAGAAAGCTATTATTGTTTCTGTTTTCGTGTGAGATTGTCATAGAGTATGGGACAGCTTCCAGAGCAGGTTTGATATGCACCCTGGATCTCTAATTCAGTGGTCATTACCTGGTTCTGTTGGCTGATAAGTTCCTGTTGATGGGCTTGCTTCCAAGCACATACCTGGAAGACAAATGTGGGTGGGCTGGGTGTGGGACAGGAGGAAGACCAAGTACAGTCAAGGGTTGGATCCCTCCCCTGATCTAGGAATGGCCATGGGAGTGGGTATGGGAGGCAGAAGCGACAGGAAACCACTAAGGTCACCAGCTGAAAGCAGGGAGCCTGGGTCATGGGATCTTGAGATATAGGCCTTGAAGACTGTTCTGAGCTACCTCTGTGTGGGAAGGGAAGAAGGAAAAAGAAGGAGAAATTGTCTGCACCTGGCCCATGCCAGCTTCCCACCACTACTAATATACATCAGTCTACGCAGCTGACCCAACCTGGGCTCAAGATGGGCTGTCTTGGGTCCCTCAACCCTCAGTGGGACAGATGGCTCCAGGGATCAGGGACATGCTGAGGAAGATGGGAAGGAAGGCTGCCACTCCCAGGTCATCCCCTCCTTGAGCAGGCAGACCTCCAGGACTGCTAAAAACCCACTGGCAGTTTTGAAAGTCATGCCATGGATGAACTAAGGCATTGAGGAATATAAAACGATATTCGTTTTTAAGTTCAGAGCTTTCAGCTCATGAAGTGAGAAGACCTTCCCTGAGGAAGACTGAGGGGAGGGGAGGTCAGGCTGAAAAGAGAGATGTGGCTTTCTTGACTGGGGACCTGCAACCCCCTTCCAGGGCAAGGTATCGTCCTCACCTCACAGAGGATCCATGGAAGTGTCCCATCAAGGGACTGACTGAGCTGCCTCTTGAGAAGGTACCCTGGCATCAGGTTACACAGGGCAGAGGAGAGGGCCAGATGGAGGGAGGGCAATGCCCTGGAGGCCATGGGGCAAAAGCAGAGGCTCATGTCCATAAAGATGATGAAAAATAGGAGGCAGCAGCATCAGAGCTGGCACAGTGCTCACAGCTACAGTGACTGGATGCATTCTGTGCCAGGTATGGTTGACTTCAGTGGGCTCCAAACTAGTCTTGACCACAACCCTAGGAAGTGTGCACCACTACCGACCTCCTTTCCCCATGCTGCTGCTAAGAATCATGGTCACAGACCCTGGTCTATTTTTATGGAAACGGAGTGCTCCCCGGGCACACTGCCCCTCTGGTGGTGGTCCAGTGCAACCCTTGTGCTTGACCAGATACTGCTGTCTACCTGTATCCACACAACTCAACAGACAGGAGGGTGTCCCTGAGTTCCACAGGACCTTATGAGACAGATTAACAGACCCCACTACCCCACCCACCACCAACACCCAGTGGGTCACTCAGGACCTCGGCTATTGTCATGGAGCTCACCATGATGTGTTTCTATCACTTTCAAAGACAGTTCTGTTCCCGTACAATACCATACATCCAAGCTGCTGACCTGGGGCCATGCCATGAACCCACCTGGCACCTTTCTATTAGAGAAGGTCAACCCTGCACCTCATAGAAAATATTCCTAATTGGGGCGCCTGGGTGGCTCAGTGGGTTAAACCTCTGCCTTCATCTCAGGTCATGATCTCAGGAGCCTGGGATCGAGCCCCACATTGGGCTCTCTGCTCAGCAGGGGGCCTGCTTCCCCTTCTCTCTCTACCTGCCTCTCTGCCTACTTGTGATCTCTCTCTCTCTGTCAAAAAAATGGATGAAATCTTATAAAAAAAAAAAAAAAAGAAAAGAAAATGTTTCTAATGAAGTGAAAATCCATCAGGAATAAGGTGTAAACAGTGGTACACTGCCTTCATGGTAGTCATTAATTCTAACAAGGGTTGACCACTCCCCACCATCTCGCAAAACATTCTGTAAGGTTTTATAGGCGAGATAAACACGCCAGGCAAAGTGGGTGCAAGGCAAGATATATTAAAGGCACTCTCCTGCGAAGTTTCAGGGCTCAAGAGAAGGGGAGCCAGGAAAGTTGCTCTGGGAGGAGGTGGGCACCCTCAGTAGAGGTTCCTTGACTCCGGAAAGGGAGAGGGGGAAGTCACACTGGGAGGGAGTTGGTGGGGGTCTTTTATCGGTTTCCTGCATATGTATCAGGTTACCTATGGAGATGTGACCTACGCATACATCCTTTTGGTGGGAGAGTCAAGGGTGAAGGAAAAGGGGGGGCTGGAAGACGGCGGGACCCGGCAGCGGTCGCTTCCATTGTTCCTCCTGCACTCCAGGTGCCTCTGGAGCCGGTGGTCATTTCTATTTTTCCTCCTGCACTCCCGGAGCCTGCCAACCCAACATTCCGACCTTTTTGGTGTAATGGGGGCAGCGACTCAGATCTGGCTACCTCCTGCTGGTAAAGGGGCGACATCATAGGGTCCTTTGCATGTGGATAGGCAGGTATAGGGATCCAGGAGGAGTTGGTTGACAGTGACCCTGGAAACCTCACATATGCGTTCCTGAATGAAGCAAAGAACACAGGGGGTGATAAGTCCTAATAGGCGGAAGAGAATAATGGGACTTAGGATTGGAAGGAGCCAGGTCGTTAAGGGGGAGAACCACCATTGAGAGGGTTTTATTACAGGGTGATGCTGGCCACCAAGGGAGTCGCAGATTTTTGTCAGGGCACTGATATTGGTTTCAACTACACTGGATTCGTTGATATAATAGCAGCATTCTTCATTGAGGAATAAACAGGTTCCTCCCTTGTCTGCAGGGAGCAGGTCCAGGGCTTGCTGGTTCTGTAGGGCTACCTGGGCCACTGAAATAATCTGTCATTGTAGAGATGCAAAGGACTCAGCTGAGACTTCCATGGCTGTTCAGATCTGTTCAGATAAATCTCAGGTAGCACCTGTGGAGTGAGCTATTGCCCCGGTGCCCAGCCAGGTGGCCACTAGGGAAGACACCAAGGAGAACCCCATAACAAGAGGAAGAAACACAGCCCTTTTTTGTCACAGGAGGGGGGTGGAGAGGACGGCCATTTCCACTTGGGCTGGCACACTCCAGACTGGTAATCTGTGGTGACCAGCTGACTAGACCATGTGGTGCCCAAGTTTCCACTAGGAAGAAGTACCACCTGAATTCAGGGTCACCTGAGGGAAAGCTATGGGGGGTGTAGAAGGAGGAGTGTGAGAAGAAGTGGTGCGGGAAATTTGCAACCACGTGGGCACCAGGGTTTGGGAAGTCCAGCCATCCTGTTGTAGCGCTGGTTTTAGAGAGGAGATGTGTACCCATGGGTGGTTTCCTAGGAATTTTGCCCCTGTGGGAGTTGTAAGAATAACAGTATGGGGGCCAGTCCACCTGGGCTGTAAGGACTTTGGGTGAAGTTCTCCTAGGAGAACTTGGTCCCCAGCATTTAGGGCCTGGGGGAAGTCTCCACTCGGGCTGTCAGGGGCGAGGATGGTTGAACCTGCATGAGCCCTTAGGAGTGCTTGTAAGAGGGTCTGATAGGGCAGATAGGATAGGAGGGGTGGAGAAGAGGCAGGCATGTTGTGATTGAGTAGAAAGGGCCTGCTGTACAGGAGCTCAAAGGGACTGAGACCTGATGGGTGGCTAGGGGAGGCCCTAAGGCAGGTGAGTGCTAGTGAGAAAAGGGTTGGCCAAGACAGTCAGGTTTCAAGAGTGCGTTTGGTGATTTGTTCCTTGAGGAGGCCATTGGCCCTCTTGACCTTACCCGACGATTGGGGATGGTAGGGGTTATGGAGTTTCCAGGTGATGTTGAGGCTCTCAGAGATCTGTTGTGTGATGCTGGAGATGAAGGCCGGTCCGTTGTCTGATTGTACGGTTCGAGGGAGTCCAAACCTCGGAATGATGTGCTTAGTGAGAACAGCGGCAACCACCTCTGCTGTTTCCCTAGTGGTGGGGAATGCCTCGATCCAGCCTGTGAAGGTGTCCACAAGAGTTAGTAGATAACTAAAGGTTTTGTGTCGAGGCATGTGATTGAAGTCAAGTTGCCAGACCTTGCCTGGCTGATGTCCTTGGAGCTGGTGGGTGGGTCCTGGTCTGAGGAGGCCGCCCTGGGCATTGACCACAGGACAGGTTCTACAGGCCTTGTGTCCCTCCTTAATAGTCTTTTGGAGGAGGGGGTGGTGAAAGAGAGGTTGGAGAAGTTGGTATAGAGCCTTTGGACCGGTGTGGAGAGACTGGTGAATGTCAGTAAAGAGGGTGTGGATTAGGCTGTTTGGGAGGGCAATTTTGTCCTGGACAAAATACCATCCCTTGTCATCCAACCTGCCACCTAATGTTATAGGGGCCCGAGTCTCCTCATCAGTGTACAGGGACTGTGAGGAGTGTTGAGAAACAGGAGAGGGGCTAGAGAGGTGTTTAAGGCCATCTGTCAGGCAACAGAGTCAGCCTTGTTGTTCCCCAAAGAGATGGGGTCTCTGGAGTCCTGACGGCCATGGCAGTGGACAATAGCCACCTCAGTAGGGTACTTGAGAGCGTCAAGGAGTTTGGCAATAAGAGGCCCTTTGACTATGGGGGTTCCCTTGGTTGTGAGAAATCCCCTTTCTCGCCAGAGGACAGAGTGAGTGTGGGTAATAAGGAGAGCATATTTGGAG
Organism: Mustela lutreola; assembly: GCF_030435805.1. Lineage (NCBI taxonomy): Eukaryota > Metazoa > Chordata > Mammalia > Carnivora > Mustelidae > Mustela > Mustela lutreola. The sequence continues at coordinate 172,626,151 of NC_081294.1, forward strand.
TCAGTATAAATAGTGACCCGTTGGCCCTCAGATAAGTGAAGGGCCTTGGTAAGAGCCAGGAGTTCTGCCTTTTGAGAAGTAGTCCCAATGGGAAGGGGGGTTGCTTATATGACTGCATCCAGGGTGACCACTGCATAGGTCACACATCGCCGTCCATATGGAGCTATGAGTGAGCTCACATCCATGAACAGAGTGCGATCAGGTTCAGTCATCGGCTTGTCCCAAAGTCCTGGATGGGAGGGAGAGAGTTCTTCCAGGTGTTGAGCACAGGAGTGGAGAGCAGTGGGGGTAGATGAAGTTGTCGGCAAGAGAGTGGTGGGATTTAGGCGAAGGGAGACAGAGTGTGACCTGGGGGTTTTCTATGAACAGCAGGTGGTAGACTTGGAGATGGGAAGGAGTGATCTGTGCCAAGTATTTTTGGCTGATTCAGTCCATCAGTCTATGGGGGGAGAAGACCATGATGGGCTGTCCTAAGGTACGTTTGAGGGCCTCCTTTGTCAGAGAAGTGGCTGCCGCTAGGGCCTTGAGGCAGGGCTGCCATCCCTGGACAGTGACATCTAGTTCCTTGGAGAGTTAATGCGAATAAGGAGACCCTGCTGCCAAAGGCGGTCACTGATGAACTTGAGTCCTCACTGGTGGGTTGCTACTACAGGTCTGGAAATGTCCCATATCTGTGGGTCTACAGAGGGGAGACAGTCTGGGATAGAGGACGAGTCATAGGGAAGTAGAGGAAGGATGAGGTGAACAGAAGTCAAGGGAGAGGGAGAGAGACAAATGGTGGCCTGAAGTTTGTGGAGAATGTCCCTGCCTAGTAAGGGAACAGGGCAGTAAGGGATAATGAGGAAGAAGTGTGAGAAGGGGAACCCATACAGGCTGCATGTAAGGGGTTGGCTGGCCTTTGGAGTGGAGGAAGTACCATCAATTCCCATAACTGCAACTGAGGAGGGATGAGTAGGAGCTGAGTACAAAGGCAGGACAGCATGTGCCATGTCCAATAGAAAGGAAAGGGACTTACCCACTACCTGGAGCATGACCCTGGGCTCGGCATGGGTGAGAGGGGTGTCCGATACTGGGCTCCATCAGTCATCCAATAGGAGAAGTTGGAAGACAGAACTTACCGTCTCAGAGTCTCCCCCACGTGGAGGCGCCGCAATACCCTGAGGCTGGGGCAGTCCAATTTCCAGTGGCCCATCATGCGGCATTGAGGGCACGGCCTAGTAGGCGTTTTTGGATTGGGGCATTGACGGGCCCAGTATCCCTTGGCTCCACACGTGAAACAGGCCCCCGGAGGGATGCAGTTAGGTGCTCCCTTCTGTTGACCCCCAGAACCTGCCGGCCTTAGAGCTGCTACCAGGGCTTGGGTCCGCAGTTGGACCTTCGGTTGGAGTCTGGCTTGGTGCTTAAGTTCTGCCTCCTCTTGGGAGTTAAAGACTTTAAATGCCATTTTCACCAGATCAAAAATGGGAGTTTGAGGGTCCTCCTACACTTTCTTTAATTTTTGCCGAATGCCAGCGGCTGACTGAGAAATAAAGTGAGTAGCTAAAACAGTCGCCCCTGCTGGAGAGGCCAGGTCTAGGTAAGTGTATTGAGTCAGCGCCTCAGTAAGTTGGTTAAGAAACATGGCCGGGTTTTCCTTGGGTTCCTGAATGATTTCCCTTCACAAACCTTCTACAACTTTCCTTTGCATTCAGGTTTTGTCTCAAAAAGCCATCTCACTTAGGACAAAATTATCTCCTTTCACTTTCAATAAAATATACTCTCATTCCTTAAATCTTTCTCATATATCTTCTACTTTCCTACATACAGAGTTGCTTCCTTTATTTCGCAGAATTTTGTACTCTTAGAAACACCTTTAGTTATTAACCTCTAGTCAGTTATTAATCATAAACGGCTAGAACAGAATTCTTTGGATGCCAATTTATGAATCAGTTAAGCACAAACCATGCTTACTAACAGATTTAAATGTTCTTATTTTCTTTGCTGTAAGAAGTCAAAAGCACAAAGCTATGTTCAGTAATAAATGACTTGGCATTTTATCCCTTTGGAAAAGACCTAAATATCCAACAGATTTAATCCCATTTGTCATCCAAGCAAAACATAAACCTTCAGGTTACCAAAGACTTTGAAAGCTATCTCAGCAATCACCCATTAAAACTTTGAGACAGACAATTAACCATCCATTTAGTCATTTCTTTGGTAACAGATATTAACAAATAACAAGAGCTTCAGTAAACTGATTAAAGTTTCATATTTACTGTGGATAAATTTGTCAGGAGTTCGGATAGGAGTGGGGAGAGGGACGGGTAAACAAGGGCGCTGGTTCAGAAATCCTGAACTTAAGGGATCTTGGACCATCTGCCTTGGTGTCTATTGAGGTTATTTAGGTCCATGAAAATCTGATAATTATACGTGACTTCTGGAGACCATTGGGACTGACTGTCTAATCAGTATTGTGGCCAAGCTACAGTATAGTAACGTCATTTTTGCAGGTCCTGGTCCAGTTCCAGGGTTTTAAGATTGTCCAACAGGCCTAAAACACCCCCGGGATGTTTTAGGGTTGAATTTAGATTGGGAGGTCCCCAAGACTCCTTGTCAGACAACCCGATGGCAGGAGGAAGTCATCCCCTCATCCACCACTGGGTTGCAGAAAAACTGTGTCAAATACCCTAGAGGTTAGGATGTCTCCCAGCTTCTCAGAGTCACGGAGGTCACCTGGTGACCAGTGGGGTCCGCCCTGACATAGGCGTGATTAGGGCAGGGCTTTCCAGACAGAGGCACGGAATCCGGGGAAACTCACCATGGCTTCAGAAGTGGCGTTGGGAAAGGCAGGTCCAGGTCTGGCTAGGGAGAGGAGAGAGCCTCCTCACCAGGGTGGGAGGCTCTCAAAACCCTCCGGGGTTTTGGGCTCCAAATGTAAGGTTTTATAGGCGAGATAAACACGCCAGGCAAAGTGGGTGCAAGGCAAGATTTATTAAAGGCACTCTCCTGCAAAGTTTCAGGACTCAAGAGAAGGGGAACCAGGAAAGTTGCTCCGGGAGGAGGTGGGTACTCTCTGTCAAGGTTCCTTGACTCCGGAAAGAGAGTAGGGGAAGTCACACTGGGAGGGAGTTGGCAGGGGTCTTTCATCTGTTTCCCTCATAGGTATCAGGTTACCTATGGGGACATGACCTGGGCATACATCCTTTTGGCGGGAGAGTCAAGGGTGAAGGAAACTGGGGGTGGAGGCTGGAAGACGGCGGGACCCGGCGGCGGTCATTTCCATTGTTCCTCCTGCACTCCTGGAACTTGCCAACCCAACACCTTCCACTGTATGGAGCTAATTCTCCGCCCTCAGAAAAAAAGCCCAGTAAACAAAACTTTATCCTGAATGTTACCCTCACCTTCTGATTCAAATATTGTTCAACCACAATGATATGAAACTAGAAATCAATCACAGGAAGAAAATGCGAGAGTCAAATTTATGTAGAGATTTAACAACATGGTAATAAACTACCAACAGTCAAATAAGAAATCAAGAAATTTTAAAAGTACCTCGAGACAAAAAGAAAAACCTACAAAAATGTAAGGGATACAGCAAAATTATTTCTAAGGGGGAAGTTCACAGAAATTGGTCGCCGTCAGTCCACAAGAAAGCTCTCCTACAAACATTGTAATTTTACATGATAAAGAAGTATTTAAAAAAAAAAAAAAAACAAGGAAATCCCCAAATCAGTAGGAATAAGGAAATAACAAAACGGAATGTGAAAATGAATAATGATGACTAAAAAGACAAAACATCAATGAAAATAAGAATTGCCTTTGTTGGAAAGATAAACAAAACTAAGAAACCCTTAGCTAGACTCACCAAGATGGAGAGAGGTCTCAAATACAATCAGGAAAGAAAGATGATTAATTCCTGTCTCACACCAAAATCCTGGCAGCAACCTCTTCGATTTCCAACACAGCAACTTCTTTCAAGACAAGTCTCTAAAGACAAGGGAAACAGAAGCAAAAATAAACTTTCAGTACTTCATCAAGATGAAAAGCTTGGAAACAATCAGCAAACTAAATGGCAACCTGTAAAATGGGAGTAGATACTTGCAAATGCTATTACAGTTAAAGGTCTGGTATCCAAGATTTACACAATATTTCTCAAACTCAACACCCAAAAAACAAAGAGTCCACTCAAGAAATGGTCAGAAGACCTAAAAAGACACACCCAAAAAACAAAGAGTCCACTCAAGAAATGGTCAGAAGACCTAAAAAGACACTTCTCCACAAAGACATACAGATGACTAACAGACACATGAAATCATTCTCCACATGACTTGCCATCAGGGAAATAAATATCAAAACCACAATGAGACACCACCTTACACCTGTTAGAATGGCAAAAATTAAAAGACAGGGAACAACAAATGTTGATGCGGATGTGAAACATATTACACAACAGTGTAAGAGGGAACCCTCTTACACTGTTGGTTGGAACGCAAGCTGGTACACTCACTCTGAAAAACAGCATGGAGTTTCCTCAAGATATTAAAAATAAAGCTACCCTATGACCCACCAATTGCACTCCTGGGTATCTACCATATGGATTTGGTAAAATGAAGAGGCACATGCACCCCAGTTTTCCTAGCATCAATGTCCACAATAGCCAAACTGTGGAAGGAGCAGAGATGTCCTTCAACAGATTAATGTATAAAGAAGATGTGGTTCAAGGGCCCCTGGGTGACTCAGTGTGTTAAGCCTCTGCCTGTGGCTCAGGTCAAGATCTCAGGTTCCTGGGATCGAGCATGCATAGGGCTTTCTACACAGTGGGGAGCTGCTTCCCCTGCTATCCCTGCCTGCCTCTCTGCCTATTTGTGATAGTTGTCTCTCTCTCTGTGTGTCAAATAAATAAACAAAATCCTTTAAAAAAAGAAGAAGAATATGTGGTTCATATATACAATGGAATATTACTCAGCCATCAGAAATGATGAATACTTACCATTTGCATTGACATGGCTGGAACTGGAGGAGATTATGCTAAGTGAAATACGTCAAGCAGAGAAAGTTATCATATGGTTTCACTCATATGTGGAATATAAGGAACAACACAGAGGATCATAGGGACAGGGTGGGAAACCGGAATTGGAAGATAGTTGAGAAGGAGAAAAAACATATTAGACTCTTGACTCTGGGAAACAAATTAAGCAGCAGCAGCAGGCTGCCCAGATTTGGCCTCAGTCTTGCACATCAGGACTCAAGCACAACTAGAGCATCATGGAGAATGGAGTACTGTGTGGCCTTGGAATCTAATAGCAGGATCTGAGATTTCAGTTCCAAATGAAAACTGGCCTCTTCCACACAGCACAGGAAAGTGGAGGATTTCTCAGGGGTGTGGCTCTGGAAGAAGTGCTTCTGATGGTTGAATTAATAGACACCAGGTAGAGAATACCTGCTGTGCCTCATCTGAGGAAGCAAGGGGCACCTGGGCAAGAATCAATAAGGTTGCCTGTGGGTGGCTTCCCACCAACCGCCCTGCTGAGCCAAGAGCATGAGAACCGAAGAGAAAATAACTTTCGTGGTACATCTGCAGTAGTAGGGCTGACCAGGGAGTAGAGCCCTATCCCTGGAGCAGTATGGCCTTCCCTCAAGAGTAATGGTCCACCACCATGGCCTCACCATCTCCCAGCTCTCTGATCTGACAATGCATTCCGGCTCAGACCTGCTCACACGATGAGTCCTAAGATCCAGAGACTGCTTTCCGCCCAAGCTCAATGCTACTCACAGAGAAGAAAACTCCAGCCTCAGAAATGTATTCATCATTAGCTCTGGAATTCCCTTAGTTTGTCTACACTGGCCCACCCAGGTGTCTCTTCCAAACCATTCCTCAAGTGCCCTAGGGTTCCAAGCCACTTTCAAGCTCTCCTTAGGAAGGCAGTAACTGGTGCGAGTAGGAAGACCAGCCAAGTGACTCTACATGCTGGAAACTTGGACATCATCTTCCCAGAACACCAACACCTCCAAGTCCAAGATTCAAACCTTTCCTCACTGTGCACTGAGGACCATGTCAGCATGAACACTATTTTTTCAAATCTCTTATATCCCATTCCTTCAAATCAGAAACCAGGCTCCAGTCACCACTTCCTTTTCCCTTCAGAGAAGTAAGGAAAATGATATAATAAAACACTACATGTGTTGGGCACCTGGGTGTCTCAGTGGGTTAAGCCTCTGCCTTCAGATTAGGTCATGATCTCAGCATCCTGGGGTTGAGCCCCGTATCAGACTCTGCTCAGCAGGGAACCTGCTTCCTCCTCTCTGTGCCTGCTGCTCTGCCTACTTGTGATGTCTCTACCTCTGTGTCAAATAAAATCTTTAAACACACACACACACACACACACACACACACACACGCACACACACACACATACACACGCAAGATGGTGGAGAAGCAGCTGGTTAAGACAACATCAGGTAGCAGGAGATGGGCTACATAGCTGGTCAAAGCATTGTGAACACCTACAAACCCAACAGGAGATTAAATAGAAGAAGGGAAACAATTCTAGAAACAGAGAATCAACCACTTTCTGAAAGGTAGGACCAGCAGAGAAGTGAATCCAAAGTGACAGCAAGATAGACTTGTGGTGGGAGGAGCCAGCTCCTGGCAAGTGGCAGAACAACAGAGCACAAAATCAGGACATTTAAAATTCTGTTCCACTGAGGGACATTGCTCCAGAGGCTAAACTGGGATGAAGTCCATGCGGGGTCTGCTTGGCCCCAGAAGGATCGGTCACAGATCCTTCTGGTCACAGGAGGATCCGGGGTGTCTGATTATGAAAGAGCTCGCAGGTATTAGAGTGGGGAAGCCAGCTACAGAGACAGAGCAGAGAAGTGAGCTCTCAACTCGGGGTTACGTTGAACCGGGCACAGGCTAGGTGAGTTCCAAGTGTGGCTGGAGACCAGGGAGATGGGAGTAATTGAGCACTTTTCTCTGAGGGCGCACTGAGGAGTGGGGCCCCAAGCTCTCGTCTACTCTGGGCTGCAGAGACTGAGAGGCTGGCATTTTCATTCCCGTCCTCCAGAACTCTAAAGAAAGTGTTCAGGGAAGAAAAGCTCCCGAAGATTACTTAGTCTGGCCCCTGGTAAAAGCGGTGTAATTCCACCTCCGGCAAGGCACTTGAGAATCACTACAAGAGGCCCCTCCCTCGGCAGATCAACAAGAAATCCAGCCAAGACCAACTTCATTTACCAAGGATAACAGCAAAATTCCAGAGGAGGAGAAAGCAAAGCATAGAATTCATGGCTTTTCCCCCATGATTCTTTAGTCTTGCAGTTAATGATTTTTTTTTAAAATTTTCTTTTTTCTCTTCTGCAATTGTTTTGTAACTTTTACCCTTTCTTCTTTTAATGTTAACTAGTTTATCTTAACAATGCCTTTCATTGAAAAATAATCTTTTTTAACCTTCATTATTATAGTCATATTTTATCCTTCATTGTATCTAACATTATTTTTGTATACACATGGGGTTTTTTGTTCTAAAAAATTTTGGTGTACAATTTCTTCTAATAGATCAAAATACACTCTAAATCTATCTTGGGCTTTTTCTCGTCTCCAGCCCAAGCAAATTCTCCCCACTTTCTTTTTCTTTTTTCTCCCAACCAACTTACTTTATCAACTCCTTTTTTTAGAAAATTTTTTTCATCTTTATAGCTATATTCCATCCCTTCATTGTGTTTACCATTAAATATGTTCTTCATTCTTGAAGATTTTGGGAGGTAGTTTCTTCTAAGAGACCAAAATACTCCCCAAATTAAGTAATTAAGTGGGTGACCCTGTTCTAGTCACCAGTCTAATATATATTATATATATATATATCTCCCTTCCACGATTTGGGGTCTCTTCTTATTTAGTTAAAGCACATTTTCCTGGGGTCTTTGCCACCCTTTGCCACCCTTCTTGAGATCAACCATCTCAAGAAGTGATTGAGACTTTCCTTATCTGGACAAAATGACAAGGCAGAAAAACTCATCACGAAAAAAAGAACAAGGGCAGTACTAAAGGCTGGGGAACTAATCAATACAGATATTGGTAATATGTCTGATCTAGAGTTCAGAATGACAACTTTCAAGGTTCTAGCTGTGCTCGAAAAAGGCATGGAAGATATTAGAGAAACCCTCTCTGGAGAGATAAAAGTCCTTTCTGGAGAAATGACATAACTAAAATCTAACCAAGTTGAAAACAAAAAAGCTATTAAGGAGGTGCAATAAAAAATTGAGGCTCTTACTGCTAGGATAAATGAGGCAGAAGAAAAAATAGTGATATAGTAGACCAACTGACAGAGAAAAAAGAAGCTGAGCAAAAGAGAGACAAACAAATACTGGACCATGAGCAGAGAATTTGAGAGTTAAGTGACACCATAAGATGAAATTATTAGAATAATCGGGATTCCAGAAGAAGAAGAAAGAGAGAGGGGAGCAGAAAGTATATTAGGGGGAATTATTATAGAGAATTTCCCTAATATGGCAAAGGGAACAAGCATCAAGAGATTCCCCCCTCAAAATCAATAGGAATAGGTCCACACCCTGTCACCTAATAGTAAAATTTACAAGTCTTAGCAACAAAGAGAAAATCCTGAAAGCCGCCCAGGAAAAGAAGTCTGTAACATACAATGGTAAAAATATTAGATTGGCAGTGGACTTACCCACAGAGACCAGGCAGGCCAGAAAGAACTTCAAAGCACTAAACGAGAAAAACATGCAGCCACGAATACTATATCCAGCTAGGCTATCATTGAAAATAGAAGGAAAGATAAAAATCTTCCAGGTCAAACAAAAACTGAATATGCAAAGAATTTGCAAACACCTAATCAGCTGTGCGGGATATATTGAAATGGGTCCTCTAATCAAAGAGAGAACCTAAAAGTACTAGATCAGAAAGGATCAGAGACAATACACAGGAACAGTCACCTTACAGGCAATACAATGGCACAAAATTCGTATCTCTCAATAGTTAACCTGAATCTAAATGGGCTAAATGCCCCAATCAAAAGACACAGGGTATCAGAATGGATAAAAAAACAAAACCCATCAATATGCTGTCTACAAGAAACTCAATTTAGACCCAAAGATATCTCCAGATTTAAAATGAGGAGGTGGAAAACAATTTACCATGCTAATGAACATCAGAAGAAAGCTGGGGTGGCAATCCTTATAGGATATCAATTAGATTTTAAGCCAAAGACTATAATAAGAGATGAGGAATGACACTATGTCATACTCAAAGGGTCTGTCCAACAAGAAGATTTAGCAATTCTAAATATCTATGCCCCTAACTTGGGAGCAGCCAACTATATAAACCAATTAATAGTAACAAAATCAAAGAAACAAATTGACAATAATACAATAATAGTAGGGGACGTTAACACTCCCCTCACTGAAATGGAAAGATCTTCCAGCAAAAGATCAACAAGGAAATAAAAGCCTTAAATGACACACTGGACCAAATGGAAATAACAGATCTCTTCAGAACATTTCATCCCAAAGCAACAGTATACACATTCTTCTTTAGCACACATGGAACAGTCTCCAGAATGGATCAATCCTGGGTCATAAATCATGTCTCGACTAGTATCAAAAGATTGGGATCGGGGCGGCTGGGTGGCTCAGTGGGCTAAGGCCTCTGCCTTCGGCTCAGGTCATGATCCCAGAGTCCTGGGATCGAAACACTCATCAGGCTCTCTGCTCAGTGGGGAGCCTGCTTCCTCCTCTCTCTCTGCCTGCCTCTCTGCCTACTTGTGATCTCTGTCTGTCAAATAAATAAATAAATAAACTTAAAAAAAATTGGGATTATTCCCTGCATATTCTCAGACCACAATGCTCTGAAGCTAGAACTCAATCACAAGAGGAAATTTGGAAAGAACACAAATACATGGAGACTAAACAGCATCCTTCTAAGGAATGAATGGGCCAACCAGGAAATTAAAGAAGAATTGAAAAAAATCATGGAAACAAATGATAATGAAAACACAACAGTTCAAAATCTGTGGAACACAGCAAGGAAGTCCTGAGAGGAAAATATATAGTGATATACGCCTTTCTCAAGAAACAAGAAAGGTCTGAAATACAGAAAATAACCCTACACCTAAAGGAGCTGGAGAAAGAACAACAAAGGAAGCCTAAACCCAGCTTTTCTGCTAATGTCAGGAACACATCAGCGATGTCCATTATCACCACTGCTATTCAACATAGTACTAGAAGTCCTAGCCTCAGCAATCAGACAACAAAAAGAAATTAAAGGCATCCAAATCAACAAAGAAGACAAACTATTACTCTTTGCAGATATATGACACTCTGTGTGGAAAACGCAAAAGGCTCCACTCCAAAAATGCTAGAACTTGTACAGGAGTTCTGTAAAGTGTCAGGATATAAAATCAATGCACAGAGATCAGTTGTATTTCTTTACAACAACAGCAAGACAGAAGAAAGAGAAACTAAGAAGTCAATCCCATTTACAATTGCACCCCAAACCGTAAAATACCTAGGAATAAACCTAACCAAAGAGGCAAAGAATCTATACTCAGAAAACTATAAAGTACTCATGAATGAAATTAAGGAAGACACAAAGGAATGGAAAAATGTTCTATGCTCCTGGATTGGAAGAACAATTATTTTGAAAATGTCTATTATACCTAAAGCAATCTGCACATTTAATGCCATGCTTACCAAATCCCATCCATTTCTTCAAAGAAATGGAAGAAATAATACTAAAATTTATATGGAACCAGAAAAGACCTCGAATAGCCAAAGGAATATTGAAAACGAAAGCCAAAGTTGGTGGCATCACCATTCCGGACTTCAAGCTCTATTACAAAGCTGTCATCATCAAGACAGTATGGTACTGACACAAAAACAGACATACAGATCAAAGGAATAGAAGAGAGAGCCCAGAAGTAGACTTCCGCTCTATAGTCAACTAATCTTCAACAAAGCAGGAAAGAATGTCCAGTGGAAAAAAAGACAGCCTCTTCAACAAATGGTGTTGGGAAAATTGGACAGTCACAAGTAGAAAAATGAAATTGGACCATTTCCTTGCACCACACATGAAAATAGACTCAAAATGGATGAAGGACCGCAAGGTAAGAAAGGAATCCATCAAAGTCCTTGAGGAGAACACAGGCAAGAACCTCTTCAACCTCAGCTGCAGAAACTTCTTCCTAGGAACATCGCCAAAGGCAAGGGAACCAAGGGCAAAGATGAACTATAGGGATTTCATCAAGTGAAAAAGCTTTATCACAGCAAAAGAAACAGTTAACAAAACCAAAAGACAACTGACAGAATGGGAGAAGATATTTGCGAACCCCATGTGAGATAAAAGGCTAGTATCCAAAATCTATAAAGAGCTTAGCAAACTCAACACCCAAAGAACAAATAATCCAATCAAGAAATGGGCAGAGGACATGAACAGACATTTCTGCAATAAAGCCATCCAGATGGCCAACGGACACATGAAGAAATGCTCCAAATCACTCGGCATCAGGGAATTACAAATCAAAACCACAATGAGATTCCACCTCACACCAGTCAGAATGGCTAAAATCAACAAGCCAGGAAGTGACATATGCTGGCAAGGATGCAAAGAAAGGGGAACCCTCCTACACTGTTGGTGTGATGCAAGCTGGTGCAACGACTCTGGAAAACATCATGGAATTTCCTCAAAAAGTTGAAAATAGAACTGCCCTATGACCCAACTTTTGCACTACAGGGTATTCACTCTAAAGATACAAGTCTAGTGATCCAAATGGGCATGTGCACCCGAATGTTTTTAGCAGCAATGTCCACAATAGCCAAACTATGGAAATAACCTAGATGCCCATCAACAGATGAATGGATAAAGAAGATGTGGCACACATACATACACACACACACACACACACACACACACACTGGAATAATATGCAGCCATTAAAAGAAATGAAATCTTGCCATTTGTGACAACATGGATGGAACTAGAGAGTATTATGCTTAGTGAAATAAGTGAATCAGAGAAAGACAGCTATCATATGATATCCCTGACATGAGGAAGTGGAGATGCAACGTGGGGGTGCTTCGGTGTTAGGAAAATAATAAATGTAACATGATGGGATCGGGAGGGAGACAAACCATAAGTGACTCTTAATCTCACAAAATAAACAGGGTTTCTAGGGGGTGTCAGGAGATGGTGGTGGGGTTATGGACATCAGAGAGGGTATGTGCTATGGTGAGTGCTGTGAAGTGTGTAAACGTGGTGATTCCCAGATCTGTACCCCTTGGGCTAAACTTACCTTTTATGTTTATATAAAAATTTTTAAAATTTAAAAAAATTAAAAAATAAAACAAAATAAATAAAAAATCCACACATACACTACACTTGCAGAGCACACTTCGATCAAAATATAATTCCTTGGTCTTTCTCATATGGGCAGCCCTAAGTTACCCTTACTAATGAGAGATAACACAAGTTTAGTCATTATAAATATATATATATATATATATATATATATATATATATATATAGCCTTTTGTTTTTCCTTTTGACATTTGTATCTTGAAGACAGTGCCTACATTGCTTCCTTAAAATAACAATAATAATAATTCCATGGTCACATAAAAGTCTGGATCTTGGTAACCAGACAACATGGTTCTGGTTCAGATAAGGATGAAGACACAACCTCTTCCCAGGGAGCAAAGCCCACACCCTCAGGGATCCTGACATGTCTCATGGGTGATGAGTTCCTTTGCTCCATGGAATTGTCTGAGTGCAAAGGATATAGGCACCCTTCAGGGTTCATTCTGTTTTCTTCATAAATTCCCCAGTTCAAGTCAATAGTGATTCACTGGGTCAGGTTTCAGAGACCAGGATGGTCCACCAGGTGAGCAGCAACCCCTATCTTCCCCACCCACTGTCAAGGAAGGCTAACAGGGGCTTATGTTCCAGTGGGAGCATAATGAGCCACCCCCAAGCTCCTAAACAACCTACACTCCTCCTCTGTTTCTCCCCCTCACAAAGGGCACAGCACCCTGTTACAGCTCTGAGTCTGAGCTTTAATTTAAAAAAAAATTTTCCTATCAGAAAGTGGTTCACAGAAGAGAAAAACATGAGTCCCCATGAAGGGTTTTTTAATTCCTCAAAAGATTGTTTTCCCATTGTTTAATTTAAACAGGAAATAAAAACACACAGATCGCCCCTTCCACTAGCAGGTATGATTCACTGTGGTGAATTAAAGAGCAGGAAATAAGAATAATAGCCATTCTGATGACCCGCCATTTCCATAATCAAAGTTTGTTTTTTTAAGATTTTATTTATTTTTCAGAGAGAGAGAGGAGCGAGAGTGAGCACAAGTAGACAGAGAGGCAGGCAGAGGCAGAGGGAGAAGCAGGCTCCCTGCTGAGAAAGGATCCCGATGTGGAACTCGATCCCAGGATGCTGGAATCATGACCTGAGCCGAAGGCAGCTGCTTAACGAACTAAGCCACCCAGGCGTCCCTTCCATAATCAAAGTTTTGAAACTTCACTGACATGCAAAGAAAGGAGCACAAACCAACATCTCATCCTGGCAGCACAGAGCAGTCAGAATTGGAGTGACAGGGACAGACAATGAGGTTGTGTGTGTTGGGTGAGGCTGGTGGCACAGAAGAAGGTGTTCTGCCAGTTCTCCGCCTGTGGCTCACTTGTCCTCATCCAGGAAACTGCTCACAGCTCTGACCTGTCACAACCGTCACACGGGAGACACACCACCCCCTGGAGCCAGTCCTGCCCACAACCTCTTGCAGAATGCACTCAGCTCTACTCTGGGACCCCTGTCAGCTCTACTCAGACCTGGAATTCCCCTGTCTGCCAGAAAGCTCCAGGATTCCTTCTCCTTCTTCCAAAATTACACTGGCCCAAGGCTTTCATGAGAAATGCAGAATGCTACGTAATGAATGGTTAACACCTACTTTTGCCTTCTGTCATATTTCTCTCCCCTTACCTCCTCCCTGGTAAATGGTCACTAACCTACCAATGGAACCTGAATGTGCTCTGTGATCTGACACTTTCATTATAGCCTTCTGAGGACTCCTTGTGCAATAAAATACCATATCTCATGACAGGAGGCTTTAAAACTATTTCTGTAAAGATTTTATTTATTTATTTAAACAGAGATCACAAGCAGGCAGAGAGAGAGAAAGGGAAGCAGGCTCTGATGTGGGGCTCAATTCCAGGACCCTGAGATCATGATCTGATCTCTACAGAAGGCAGAGGCTTTAACCCACTGAGCCACCCAGGCATCCTGTCAGGGGCAAGGATTAAAACTATTATTTACAGAACAATACAGCCAAATCATCTGATTTTAATTTGCTCTTCAATATACATTACAGTTTCTGTGTAAAAAGCCTTTCCATAGATATTACCTGCCAGCAGATTCATAAGGAGGAAACAGAAACTCTGTGGTATAACCTGACTCACCTAAGGTCAGGGAAGCAGTTGCAGAACTCACCCCAGGGCTCCTGAAACCAAGCTCCTTGGAGCCAACAGCATGCATCTATCCATAAGAATTTCCAAAGTCTCTCCTTCTGACTCTACCATCAAAGAAACTGCAGAAAAAATACAGCACGGCAAAGTATCTAGATGATGCATTTAGTTAAATTAGAAAACCAAGGTCAACTTTTAAACAGTAAATGGCTACCTTGAATAACTTTGAATTTTTCCTATACGTTAATTATAACTCTTCTGATGAAAAGACTGATAAATTAGGAAACATCACCTTTGACAAATGACAAGACATCATCCAAGTCTGTATCTGATGACAAAAAGCCACCCAACTCTAGATGTTGGCCACCTAACTATACCCTAGGCCCAACGGTATAAACCTTGTTAGATAAGGGATGAAATTGTATGTTAAAAACACACAAAGAGCTGGGGCGCCTGGGTGGCTCAGTGTGTTAAAGGCTCTGCCTTTGGCTCAGGTCATGATCCCAGGGTCCTGGGATTGAGCCCCGCATGGGGCTCTCTGCTCTGCGGGGAGCCTGCTAACTCCTCTCTCTCTCTCTGCCTGCCTCTCTGCCTACTTGTGATCTCTGTCTGTCAAATAAATAAATAAAATCTTTAAACACACACACACACACACACGCACAAGGGGTAAATCTTATCACTCCTTTCCAACAAGTGATTTCCTCAGAAACAGATGTTCAGATGATATTTTGTAAGCAAAAAATCAACAGATAAAAGGGTATTCCCTGAAATGGTCTACCTGCAGGGAAAGTGAGTAACTCTTGAACCAAATCCATAATGCTGACAATGACTTAAGTTTTACTTCGTGGCTCAACTAGAGGAAAGAGAAAAGTTCAGGAGATTTTGAGTTAATGAGAAGTTTTACCTCTACTCCTGACATGGATGTGACATTGCGCCCACTGTATCTGCTGCTTTCTCTGAACATAAATGTCCTGTGACAAGTTGCATCACTGACCCAGATGCTGGTGTTCAAAACTTCAGGTTTTCTGGAGCCAGAGCAGAGAAATGCTGTCAGGTGGGCACAAATAGGCATCTGCAATCTATGGCCTGCACATCTGTTTCAGTTCCTGGGAGAAGGGGAAACACACACTTGTTTCTTTTTTTTTAAGATTTTATTTATTTATTTGACAGAGAGATTACAAGCAGTCCGGGAGGCAGACAAAGAGAGAAGAGGAAGCAGGCTCCCTGCTAATCAGAGAGCCCAATTTGAGGCTCGATCCCAGGACCGTGGGATCACAACCTCAGCGGAAGTCAGAAGCTTAACCCACTGAGCCACCCAGGTGCCCCACACACATTTTTTCCTTAAGTAGTAATTATGTTCATCAAAAGTAGACTGATGACTCTGTCTTTGTTGGAAAAGTGAGATTACTCTTCCAAATGAACACCTCAACTCACCTGTTCCTTGTGCAACTTGAGTGGGGTCTGGTTTACTCCAGCTTCCAGGCCCCCAACTGGAGGATTCTCCTGCAGGATCCTGCAGCCTATGACCACCAACCCCAGGGCACGAGGCACAGTGTTGAAGATGGGGTACTACTCTAAGGTTTGTTGCCACCACACCTGTGCCTGGGAGAACAGGGACTTGGAGGACTCTCCTGCACAATCCTGACAGCCTATCGCCACCATCCATGAGGGACACAGGGCACAATGATAAAATGGGTGGATGCCTCTGGGGCTGTTACCACCACACCTGTGCCTGGGGCCAGTGAAAGGAACTTGGAGGACCCACCTGCATGATCCTGACAGGACATTACCATCATCTCCTAGGGACGCAGGGAACAATGCTGAAGTTGGGGGGTGCCTCTGAGGTTGGTGCTGCCACACTTGTGCCTAAACAGGGGGACCCTGCTGAACTGGAGGTGCTGCTCAAGGTCCATTACCTGCACTGTGTCAGAGACCGGGGTGCAACTCAATGACGTGGGGACTGTGTGCCATCCTTACATCCACTTTTCCTGGAGAACACTGGGAAACCTGAAATGTCCACAACTCACCCCACAAAACCTGGAGTGAGTGGGCACCCTAGAGTTCAGGGATCTTGGGGATACGGCCAATTAACGGATATATGGCAGAAGAGACTTTCAAGGGAAAAAGGAGAACTCATTTGAGCTCCCAGGATTAGCTCATTCCATGCCCCCTTCCCATATCCCAACCTCCCACGTGGGGCTTAACCTACCCCCCAGGTCCCTACCCTGGTCCACAGTGTCTATTCACACACGAGGGTACCCCCACAGGTCAATCTTGCCTTCTCCTACCTCACTGCTGCATCCTGGGCAGCTGGGGGCCTACCCACAGAAAGGTAGCTTCACCCCCACAGGATGATTGGTAAGGGAGGGTGGTGCCCCAAGCCCATTGGTTGCTGTGACTGGAACTTATACTGGTGCCTTCCTGTATATGCAGGTGGTCCTAGAGTCCCTTCCCACGTGTACAGCTGACTAGGACACACAGGCATGGGAGGAGTTTGGAGCAGGGCCCCCTCACACAGGGCCCATTCCCCACATCCCTCTAGCTGCAGACCACCCTCAGAGCCTTGCCCCTTCCATTCATGCACCAACACTACCTGAGGAGCTGTGCCTGGCTCCTGAACAGGTCAGCTGTTCTCAGACCTTCTGAGGCTTGGGCTTCAGGAAATGCAATGATTTCCGACATTTCCAAGACAATTTTAAGACCCAAATAGTAATGCTCCAAGTGGGAAGAACTCTCACCCCTAGAGTGGGCAGTACTTCTTAGACCTTCAATGCACCCTCTAGGATGAGCCATTTGTGCTGCAATATATATACATGTGCTTGCTTCTGCAGGGAAGCTCCAGGATGAATGAGAACAACCGCCCTTCTGTGCTGTTGGAGTTGTAAACCAGGAATACTCTTCACTTAAAAATAAAACATATTGCTATTATTGACACTAAATGACAAACCCTTTTAAACATTTTAGAGAGAAAGGAAGACAGTTTTATTCAAACCCAAGTCAAGACAGCTGCCTGGGAGACACAATCTTCACAAAAAAGGGAGAGCCCATGGCACCTGGGTGGCTCAGCCTTTAGGTGTCTACCTTCAGCTCAGGTCATGATCCCAGGGTCCTGGAATCAAGCCCTGCATTGAGCTCCACATCAGGCTCCCTGCTCAGTGGTAACCTGATTCTCCCTCTCCCTTGGCTTGTGTGCACTCTCTCTCTCTCTTAAATAAATAAATAAAATCTTAAAGAAAAGGAGGACTCCAGGGAAGGGGCATTTGGGGAAAATTTCTATATTCTGTTTTGTTTGTACACATCATCATGAGGAAGAACATTCCAGAACTTTTTCATATGTTTTCAGTTTGTGCAAATCAGTATGACTTTAATCTTATGGGAGCAGGAGAGGTTCTTCTGTTTTTTCTTATCTTTATGTTTGCAATGGCAGTCTTTGGTGATCTTTTTCTGCTCAAAGCAGATGTGAAACATGTGCTTAGGACAGAAATAGGGCCTATGCACTGAGGTTTTTCCCCATCATTTTGAGCTTGGTAAAATGTTAAGGGATAGCTTCCCTGGGAGCCCAGGATCTGGCCCCATGGATGGTCAAAGATAAAAATTCCCTTTATCATTCTAAGTACTTCTGAAGGGAAGAACTTGAGACAAAAGCATCTTTAACAATAGTACCAAGAAATCAAAATGATGTCTACAGAAGTTTACCTGTTCCATGGTCAACACAGATAACAGAAATGTTCACAGACGCTGGGCTCCTACCCTTCTCCTGCCCAAATCTCTGAAGCACACAGATAATTTAAAGTCAGAATTTTAAGCTGTCTGGTACCATTCCCTTGTACTATAGAACAAAACAGCATAGCTCATTGTCACAACACTAGTATTAACATGAAGTGTCCCTGAAGTTGGGTACAATGTCTATGTTCTTTCCTTGCAGATTTTGACTAATGTAAGTCATAGTCATACCATATAAACACTATGGTGGTTGGTAATAAGTAACCGTAGGTAAAGGAATAGTTCAGCAATGTTTACAAGCATTGTCTCCCTTTGTAGAAGAGGGTGAGCTGAGTGTTTTTAAATACTATCTCTGATCTGTCTTATAGAACATTCTGAACATACCAGAGTGTTAATTAATTTTAAAAAGGTAATTTCAGTTACTTTAATATCAGAAAAGTATTATAATGTCTGTATTCTTAAAGATCTTTGAGTATCTTACTGGAGGTCCTCCACTGAGATAATTATCTTAATGATCATGATGGGCAGACGTTAAAAGCCAGATGGATCTGTTCCAGTTGGCCACGAAAGAAAACCCTGAGACTTGAGATGTTTTCAGATTATGAAGACCACATGGATAGGAGGGAAATAGTACCCTGTATGGAATAACAAGGGATTTTGAATCAGTTTGGGGATGCCATTTAGGTTTCTGACACTAAAATTCACTCTTACTGGAGTCATCTCTAAGCCCCTATCTAACCACCTAGAAAATGTGCCTACTAAAATACCTACATCACAGTTTAGAAGTTTATGAGGGACAATTCCACAAAGAGCCACTGTTATGGCTCTCAAGAGCAGGTGCTCAGGAAGCCATGATTACTATTTGGGTTTCTTTCTTTCTTTCTTTCTTTCTTTTTTCTTTCTTTCCTTCTTTTTTCAGAAAAAGAAGACATGTTGAAATCATATTTCTAATAGATGACTCAAGATGATTTTCAAATCTTAAGAAGGTCAAGAAGCTGCTATTTATTTCACTCAGAAATCATGTTGTTGGACTGGTGAGAACAATACAATAGCGCCATCATCAATAGGGGTGTGAAGCTTCCCATCTCCATATGACCATGCGGTCCCCACTAGCTCAGGGCCACCAGAAAGGGCATCTTGGGAGGGGGGCACAGGCCAAGGCTGCCAGGTATGGCTGAAGCAGGAAGAACTCTGACTTAAGGCTCAAATCCTGCCTACCTTATTTATACTGCTCTTCAGAGATAGAGTGTCATTGTGAGCTCTGATGTAAGAATGGTTGAGAATCTCCATTGTGATTCCCTCTCTGACCCTTAGGATCTGTAGTAAAGTCACATTTAATTTTTTTTAATTTTACTTTTTGAGTGTTCCAAGATTCATTGTTTATGCACCATGCCTAGTGCTCCATGTAATACATGCCCTCCTTAATACCCACTACCAGGCTCACCCATCCCCCCACTCCCTTCCCCTCCAAAACCCTAAGTTTATTTCTCAGAGTCCACAGTCTCTCATGGTTCATCTCCCCGTCCGATTTATCCCAATTCACATTTCCTTTCCTTCTCCGAATGTCCTCCGTGATATTCCTTATGTTACACAAGTAAGTGAAACCATATGATAATTGACTTTCTCTGCTTGACTTATTTCACTCAGCTTAATCTCCTCCTGTCCCATCTATGTTAATATAAAAGTTGGGTATTCAGAGGGACAAGATGGCAGGGAAGTAAGAGGAGGTGCCTTTTCAGCCCTTACACCAAAGTGAGCTGATTACCCACCAAAGAACTCCGATCACCCATGAAATCAGCCTGAGATCAGAATTATACACGTTGGATCTCTACTGGGGCAGAAGGCACCAGTGGGCAAGGAAAGCAGAGTGGGAATGGCGACTGATATCGGAAGATAAACAAAAGGGGGAGGGAGCTACCAAAGGTGATTGGTTGGAAAGTAATACCCCAATACGAGCAAGAGTGCCCTGCTTCTGGGGACCAGCATTAACTTGGAGACTGGTTGAAAGCACTCCAAAAGAGCAAGGGATCGTGGGGGGAAATTGTGGGAATCGGGGCAGCTAGGGACAGGGGCTTAAGTCCCAAGTCCCAGGAGAGCCTCCCTGATCACCATGACAGCATGGGACTGGCATAAAAACAGACCCATAAACCAGTGGAACACAGTAGACAGCTCAGATATGGACCATCAAGTCCATGGCCAAATAATCTTCAAGAAAGCAGGAAAAAATATACAGTGGAAAAAAGACAGTCTCTTCAATAAATGTTGCAGGGGAAACTGGGCAGCTCTATTTAGAAGAATGAAAATCGACCAGCCTCTTACACCATACACAAAGATAAACTCATAATGGATATGTGAGACAGGAATCCATCAGAATCCTAGAGGAGAACATAGGCAGCATCTCTTCAATATCAGCCGCAGTGACTTCTTTCAAGACATGCCTCCAAACCAAAGGAAAAGAAAAAGCCAAAATAAACTTCGGGAACTCACCAAAATCAAAAGATTCTGCACTGCTTAGGAAACAATAAAGAAAGAAACGTGGCAACTCATGGAATAAGATAAGATATTGGCAAATGACAGGACAGACAAAGGTTGATATCAAGGATCTATGAAGAACTCCTCAAACTCAACACAAACAAAACAGATAATCATATCAAAAAATGGGCAGAACACTTGAAAAGACACTTCTTCAATGAAGACATAAAAATGGCTACCAGACACCTGAAAAAATGTCCGTCATCACTAGGTATCAGGGAGATTCAAATGAAAACCACATTAAGATGTCACTTTACACCAGTTGGAATGGTCTAAATTAGCAAGACGGGAAACAACATGTGTTGGAGAGGATGTGGAGAAAGGGGAATCCTCTTACACTGTGGGTGGGAATGCCAGTTGGTGCAGTCTCTTTGGAGAACAGTGTAGAGATTCCTCCAATGGTAAAAGATCCCAGCCTTTGCTTTGAAATCAGGAACATGACAAGGACACCCACTCTCACAACCCTTGTTCAACATAGGCTGTGAAGTTCGGCAACAGCAATCAGACAACAAAGAGAAATAAAAGGTATCCAAGTTGGCAACGAAGAAATCAAACTTTCTCTCCTCAAGCATGACATAATCGTTATGGAAATCCCAAAAGACCCCGCCCCCAATCTATCAGACCTCAAATAGCAATTCAAGAATGTGGCAGGATACAAAATCATGATACAGAAATCAGTGGCTTTCTTCTACATTATCAATGAAAATACAGAAAGGGAAATTAGAGAATCAATGCCATTTACTACAGCACCCGAACCATAAGATACCTGGGAATAAACCAAACCAAAGAGGTAAAGGATTTATACTCGAGGAACTAGAGAACACTCATGACAGAAATGCAAGAAAACCAATGAGACGGAAAACCATTGATTTCTCATGGATCAGAAGAATAAACATTCTTAAAATGTGTATACTGCTTAGAGCAATTGATCCATTTAATGCCATTGCAATAAAAATTCCACCGATATCTTTCAAAGAGATGGACCAAGCACACGCCTAAAATTTGTGGGGAATAGAAGCGACCCCGTATTGCTAAGAATTGCTGAAAAGAGAAACAAAACGGGAGCACCACGTTGCCTGATTTAAAGGGTTACTATGAAGCTGTGATCACCAAGACAGCATGGGACTGGCATAAAAACAGACCCCTAAACTAGTGGAACACAATAGAGAGCTCAGATATGGACTATCAACTCTATGGACAAATAATCTTCAAGAAAGCAGGAAAAAATATACATTGGGAAAAAGGCAGTCTCTTCAATAAATGGTGCAGGGAATTGGGCAGCTCTATGTAGAAGAATGAAACTCGACCATCCTCTTACACTATACACAAAGAGGAAATCATAATGGATAAAAAGATTCCTGTCTCAAGGTGAGACAGGAATCCATCAGAATCCTAGAGGAGAACATAGGCAGTAATCTTTTGATATCAACCACAGCGAATTCTTTCAAGATATGTCTTCAAAGGCAAATGAAACAAAAGCCAAAATAAACTTCGGGGACTTCGTCAAAATCAGATATTTACAAATGACAGTACAGACAACAGGTTGGTATACAGGATCTATGAAAAACTCCTCAAAATAAACACACACAAAACAGATAATTATATCAAAAAAATAGGCAGAAGTTATGAACAGACACTTCTCCAATGAAGACATACAAATGGCTATCAGACACTTGAAAAAAAATGTTCATCGTCACTAGGCATCAGTGAGATTTAACTTAAGATCATATTAAGATGTCACTTTACACCAGTTAGAATGGCCTAAATTAGCAAGACGAGAAACAATATGTGTTAGAGAGGATGTGGAGAAAGGGGAATCCTCTTATACTGTGGGTGGGAATGCAAGGGGTGCAGCCTCCTTAGAGAACGGTGTGGAGATTCCTCAAGAAATTAAAAATGGAACTTCCCTATAATCCTGCAATTACACTCCTAGGTATTTAACCCAAAGATACAGATGGTGTGAAAAGAAGGGCCATCTAACCCAAATTTATAGCAGAAATGGCCACACTTGCCAAACTGTGGGAAGAACCAAGATGCCCTTAGAAGAATGGATAAGGAAGATGTGGTCCATATACACTATGAAGGATTATGCTTCCATTCAGAAAGGATGAATACCCAACTTTTGCAGCAACCTGGACGGGACTGGAAGAGATTCTGCTGAGTGAAATAAATCCATCAGAGAGAGTCAATTATCATAGGGTTTCACTTATGTGTGGAGTATAACAAATAGCATGGAGGACAAGGGGAGATGGAGAGGAGAAGGGAGTGGAGGGAAATTGGAAGGGGAGGGGAACCATGAGAGACTATGGACTCTGAAAAAGAATCTAAGAGGGCATTGAAAGAGCAGGGGTGGGAGGTTGGGGAAATACTTGGTGGGTAATAGAGAGGGGATGGATTGCATGCAGCACTGGGTGTGGTGATAAAACAATGAATATGGTTAAACTGAAAAGAAATTGGGAAAAAAGTATATGAAATAAGCTAAGCAACCTAGGTGAAATGGATGCATTCCTAGAAAACTGTTAAATCCCAAAATTGAACAAGGAAGAAATGTTCAACCCGAATAGACCGTTATCCAGTAACGGGTTTAAACAGTGATCAAAAGCCTACCAAAAGACAAGACCCCAGGTCCTGACGGATGCCCTAGCGAATTGCACCAAACTTTAAAAAAAGAACTAACACCTCTTCTCCTGAAGCTCTTTCCAAAATTTGAAATAGAAGGAATACTTCCAGACAGTTTTTTTGAAGCCAGCGTTACCCTGATCCACACACCAGGCAAAGTCCTCATCAAGAAGGAGAATTTCAAACCAATATAATTGATGAATATGGATGCTACTATTCTCAGCAAGATCCTAGCTAATAGAATCCAACAGTACATTAAAAAGATTATCTGCCATGATCGGGTGAGATCTATGCCTAGGTTGCAAGGGTGGTTCAACATTTGCAAATCAATGTCATAGAACAAATTAATAAGAGAGGTGAGGGAACCACATGGTCCTCTCAATTGATGACGAAAAAGCATTTGGCAGCATCCGTTCCTGATTAAAACGCTTCGAAGTATAGGGATAGAGGAAATATTTGTCAACCTCTTAAAATGTTTATATGAAAAATTCACAGTAAATATCCTCCTCAATGGGTAAAAGCTGACAGCCTTCCCTTTGAGATCAGGAACATGAGAAGGATGCCCACTCTCACCACTCTTGTTCAACATATTATTTCAAGTCCTCACATCAGCAAACAGACAATAAAAAGAAATAAAATGTATCCAAATTGGCAATGAAGTCAATCTCTCTCTTCACATTTGATATACTTTATATGGAATACCCAAA
Source organism: Mustela lutreola (assembly GCF_030435805.1). Classification (NCBI taxonomy): domain Eukaryota; kingdom Metazoa; phylum Chordata; class Mammalia; order Carnivora; family Mustelidae; genus Mustela; species Mustela lutreola. The sequence goes on from NC_081294.1 coordinate 172,650,183, forward strand.
AGTCTCCACCCCCAAACAACTAGAACGCATTCAGCAATCCAATGATGTGACAGGATACAAAATCATGCTACAGGACTCATTGGCTTTCTTACATTACCAATGAAAATACAGAAAGGGAAATTAGAGAATTGATTCCGTTAACTACAACACCCAAACAATAACATACCTGGGAATAAACAAAACCAAAGAGGTAAAGGATCTGTAAGTGAGGAACTATCCAACACTCATGAAAGAAATTGAAGAAAACAAAAATGACAGAAGCCCATTTCATGCTTATGGATCAGAAGCATAAACATTGCTAATAGGTCTAGACATTTAATGTTAAGGGACTGCCTAGAGCAATTGATCCTTTTAATGACATTCCAAAAAAAAAAATTCCACTGGTATGTTTTAAAGTGCTGGAGCCAACACAAGCCTAAAATTTGTGTAGAATCAGAGAGACACTGTATTGCTAAGGAAATGCCGAAAAGAAAAACAAAACTGGGAGCATCACATTGTCTGATTTCCAGTGTTATACAAAGCTCTGATCACCAATACAGCATGGGACTCACATAAAAACAGAACCATAGACCAGTGGAACTGAGTAGAGAGCTCAGATATGGCCAATAAACTCTACAGTCAAATAATCTTCAACAAAGTAGGAAAAATATACAGTGGAATAAAGGCAGTCTCTTCAATAAATGGTGCTGGGAAAATTGGGACAGCTATGTGTAGATGAATGAAACTCGACCATTCTCTTACACCAAACACAGAGAACTCGAAATAGATAAAAGACCTAAACTTGAGGTAGGAATCCATGAGAATCATAGAGGGGAACATAGGCAGTAACCTCTTCAACACTGGCCACAACAACTTCTTTCAAGATATGTCTCCAAAAACAAAGCGAAGAAAAGAAAAGGTGAATTTTTGGGACTTTATCAATTCAAAAGCTTCTGCACAGCAAAGGAAAGAGTCAACAAAACACAGAGGCAATCCAGGGAATGGGAGAAGATATTTGCAAATGATAGTACAGACAACATGCTGATATCCAGGATCTATAAAGAACTCCTCAAACTCAACACACACAAAGCAGACAATCATATAAAAACATGGGCACAATATAGGAACAGACATTTCTCCAATGAAGACATACAAATGGCTATCAGACTTATGAAAAAATGTTCATCATCACTAGCCCTCATGGAGACTCAAATTAAAACACATTGAGATAGCACTTGACACCAGTTAGAACGGCCCAAATCAGCAAGATAGGAATCAACATGTGTTGGAGAGGATGTGGAGAAAGGGGAACCCGTATCTCAACTCTGCTCCAAGAATGCTCCTCTGCACTGGTGCCCCCATGTGGGTCACGTCATTTGTCACATTTTCCAGGTGTCCGTGACAAGTCTCAAGCAAGTAAGGACCCAGGGTAACGGGGAGCAGGGTGAACCCCAAGGCTGCCCAACGCCGGCCAATTCTCAGGAGCGTTCTGCCCAACCGATCCCGGTTTGGGCAGAATGCTCCTGAGAATAGGCCGGAAAATGCCCGGCGAATTTGCTTCGGGTGCCGCACATCTGAAGGGCCCCCTCCCACAGCCTGGCCCAGCATCGCGAGGGCTCCCGCCCGAACACGGTCAGGAAGCCCTCTGCGAGGCAGACTGTGTTGAGGCCGACTACTCCTGCTTCATGGCCTGCAGGGGTCCCCTTCCTGGCGCTGTCCCATGGGGCCGGGCCCAGCACCAAGCCCGTGCTCGAACCATCACCTGCATCCCCAGTCTTCTGCTTCCAGGGTCCTATCCATCGTGGCCTCCATATCGGAACCCTGTGTCCCGCAGCCACGCATCTCCCTACCACACCGGCGCCAACGGTGCCTTACAGCACTTCGGACAACCCTCGGAGCGAGATAACCTGCCTGCCCACAATGAGGTCAGCTCCATCCTTGGGCGCCCCATCAGCCCGAAAAGACGGAGGCGAACGCCAGGCCGCCACCTGTCCTTCAAATTTGCTCTGGGAACGCTCCCCTGCACCAGGGCCCTCAGGTGGGCCACGTCATTTCCACGGTTTTTCCTGGCGGCCGCCCCATGCAACGGGCGAGAAAGGGCCCTGGGCCATGGAGAGCAGGGTGGTCCGCAGGGCCGCCCAATGACGGCCAATTCTCATGAGTGTTCTGCCCAGACCAATCCCGGTTTGGGCAGAACTCTCGGGAGAATTGGTCGGACAACACCCAGCGAACTCGCTTCGGGTGTAGCATGTCTGCAGCCTTCCCCCACCGGCCCTGGCCTGGCATCGCGAGCACTCGCGCCGGAAACCCGCCAGGAAGCCCTCCGTGAGGCAGGATGTGGCGAGGCCGACGCCTGCTGATCCTTGGCCTGCGGTGGTTCCATCCCTGGTGCTGTCCCATGGGGCCGGGCGTGGCACGAAGCCCGGACTCCAACCCTCGCCTGCTTCCCGAGCCTTCTGCTTCTGGTGTCCTACCTTCGTGGCCTCAGTATGGGAAACCCTGAGTCCCGCGGCCACTCATCTCCCTACCAACCAGTGCCAAAGGTGCCTTTCGGTGCTTCGGACAAGCCTCGGAGTGAGAGAAACCTGCATGCCCCAACTGATGTCAGACCCAATCTTGGGCGCCCCATCCGCCTGAAAGATGGAGGTGCACGCCCTGCCGCCAGCGGTCCTTCAACTCTGCTCTGGAAACGCTCCCATGCCCCGGGTCCCCTCATGGGCCATGTCCTTTCCATGCCTTTTCTGGGTGGCTGCCCCATGCCCCGGCATGAAAGGGCCCTGGGCCACGGAGAGCAGGGTGGTCCACAGGGCTGCCCAATGCCGGCCAATTCTCACGAGCGTTCTGCCCAAACTGATCCCAGTTTGGGCAGAACGGTTGTGAGAACTGGCCGGAAAACGTCCAGCGAACTCGCTTCGGATGTCGCACTTCTGTACAGCCGCCCCCATGGGCCTGGCCCGGCTTTTCGAGCAATTGCGCCCGATCACTGCCAGGAAGCCCTACGCGGGGCAGGCTGCGGCGAGGCCGATGCCTCCTGCTCCTTGGCCTCTGAGGGTCCCCTCCTTGGAACTGTCCCATGGGGCCAGGGATGCCCTGAGACTCGGGCTCGAAATTTCACCTGCTTCCCAGCCTTCCCCTTCCGCTGTCCCTCCGTACCACCATTTGGGGAAACCTGAGTGCCTCGGCTACTCCTCCCCTTTCCACCCTGGCGCCAATGGTGCATTTCGGTGCTTCGGGCAAGCCTAAGAGCGAGAGAAATCTCCATGCCCCATCTGAGGAAGCCCCATCCTTGGGCGCCCCATCCGACCAAAAAGATGGAGGCGCACGCCCTGCCGGCACTCGTTCTTCAACTCTGCTCCGGGACCGGTCCCCTGCACCGGAGCCCCGCGTGGGCCACATTGTTTCCGCACCTTTTCCCGGCTGCTGTCCCATGCCCCGGGCGAGAAAGGGCCGTGGGTCACGGAGAACAGGGCTGTCCCCAGGGCTTCCCAACGCCGGCCAATTCTCACGAGCGTTCTTCCCAAACCAATTCCGGTTTGGACAGAACGCTCGTGAGAATTGGCTAGAAAACGTCCAGCAAACCCGCTTCGGGTGTCACACGTCTGCACGGACGCCCCATTGGGCCTGGCCCGGCTTTTCGAGCAATTGCCCCCCGAACACCGCCAGGAAGCCCTACGTGGGACAGGCTGCGGCGAGGCCGACGCCTCCGGCTCCTCAGCATGCGGAAAACACCCGGCGAACTCGCTTTGGGCGCCACTCCTCTGCAGGGCCGCCCCCCCGGGCCTGGGCGGCATCACAAGCACTCGAGAACGAACCTCCCCAGGAAGCCCTCGCGACGCAGGCTGCAGGGAGGCCGACGCCTCCTGCTCTTTGGCATGCGGGGGTCCCCTCCTTGGCACTGTCCCATGGGTCCAGGGCTGCCCCGAGACTCAGGCTCGAAATTTCGCCTGCTTTCAAGCATTCCGCTTCCAGGGTCCTGTCCCTCCGTGCCTCCATCTGAGGAAACCGGAGTCCCGCGGCCATGCCTCCCCCTCCAACCCGATACCAACGGTGCACTTCACCTTTCGGACAAGCCTCCCAGTGAGAGAAACGTGCATGACCCAACTGAGGACAGCCCATCCTTGGGCGTCCTTTCAGCCCGAAAAGACCGAGGCGCACACCCTGCCACCACCCGTCCTTCAACTCTCCTCCGGGAACACTCCCCTGTGCCGGGGGCCCCGCGTGGGCCACGCCGCATCCTGCCCCTTTTCCAGGCAGCCGCTCCATGCCCCAGGCGAAAAAGGGCCCTGGGCCACGGAGAGCAGGGCGGTGCGCAGGGCTGCCCAACGCTGGCCAATTCTCATGAGCTTTCTGCCCAAACCGATCCCAGTATGCCCAGCCACCACCCGTCCTTCAACTCTGCACCGGGAATGCTTCCCTGGCCAGGGCCTCCGGGTGGGCCTGGAGGAAACTCGGTTCGTTTCCATGTGTTTTCCAGAAAGCCGACCCTTGCTCTGGTCGAGAAAGGGGCCTGTGTAATGGAGAGCAGGGTGCCGCGCAGGGCTGCCCATCGCCGCCAATTCTCCCGATCCCAGTTTGGGCAGAACCCTCGTGAGAATAGGCTGGAAAACGCCTGGCGAACTCGCTTTGGGCGCTGCACGTCTGCAGGGCCGCCCCACCTGGAATGGCCGGCATCGTGAGCGCTTGAGCACGCACATCGCCACGAAGCCCTCCCCGAGCAGGCTGCAGTGAGGCCAACCTCACTGCTAAGAATCGACCAGTGGGGTCCCTTCCCTGGCGCTGTCCCATGGGGCCAGGCCTGCCATGAATCCCAGGCTCGAAATTTTGCCTGCTTCCCAGCCTTCTGCTTCCGGGGTCCTGTCCCTCGGTGCCTCCATCTGCGGATCCCTGAGTTCCACGGCCACGCCTCCCCCTCCCACACCGTCACCAAAGCTGCCTTTGGGTGCTTTGGACAGTCCTCAGAGAGAGAGAAATTTGCATGCCCCAACTGAAGTCAGCCCCATTCTTGGGCGCCCCATCCGCCCTAAAGATGAAGACGTTCGCCCGGCCGCCTCCTGTCCTTCAACTCTGCTCCGGGAACACACCCCTGCGCCAGGGCCTCCAGGTGGGCCACGTCATTTCTGTGTGTTTTCCGGGCAAGAAAGAGCCCTGGTCCATGGAGAGCAGGGCGGTCGGCAGGGCTGCCAAACACCGGCCAATTCTCACGGACACTCTGCCCAAAACGATCCCGGGTTGGGCAGAACTCTCATGAGAATTGGTTGGAAAATGCCCGGCAAACATGCTTCGGGTGCCGCACGTCTGCAAGGCTGCCCCTCCCCACCCCCGGGGCTTGGCACGGCATTGCGAGCAATCCAGTAGGAACCCCGCCAGGAAGCCTTCTGCGAGGCAGGCTACAGCGAGGCCGACACCTCCTGCTAATCCTGGGCCTGCGGGGAGTCGCATCCCTGGCACTATACCATGGGGCCGGGCCCGTCACAAAGCCCGGGCTCAAACTATCGCCTGCTTCCCCAGCCTTCTGCTTCCGGCGTCCTGTCCCTCATGGCCTCCATATCAGGAACCCTGAGTCCTGCGGCCACGCATCTCCCTACCACGCCAGCGCCAATGGTGCCTTTTGGCATTTTGGACAACCATGGGAGCGAGAAAACCTGCATGCCCACAAAGAGGTCAGCCGCATCCTTAGGCACCTCATCTGCCCGAAAGACGGAGGCGCACACCTGGCCGCCACCCTTCCTTCAACTCTACTCCGGGAACATCCCCTGGGCCAGAGGCCCCGCGTGGGCCACGTCGTTTCCGTGCGTTTTCCAGGCAGCCGCCCCATGCTCCGGGCGAGAAAGGGCCCTGGGCCACGAAGAGCAGGGCAGTACACAGGGCTGCCCAACGCCGACCAATTCTCACGAGCGTTCTGCCTAAACCGATCCTGGTTTGGGCAGAACGCTCGTGAGAATTGGCCCCAGTGCATAGGAGCGTTCCCAGAGCAGAGTTGAAGGACAGGTGGCGGCCGGGCTTCCGCCTCCGTCTTTAGGGCGGATGGGGCACCCAAGGATGGGGCTGACCTCAGTTGGGGCATGCAGGTTTCTCTCGCTCCGAGTCTTGTCCGAAGCACCCAAAGGCACCGTTGGCGCTGGGGTGGGAGGGGGAGGCGTGGCTGCGGGACCCAGGGTTCCCCAGTTGGAGGCACCGAGGGACAGGACCCCGGAAGAAGAAGGCTGTGAAGCAGGCGAAATTTTGAGCCCAGTCTTCTTGGTGGGCCCGGCCCCATGGGACAGCACCAGGGAGGGAACCCTCGTAGGTCAAGGATTAGCAGGAGGCGTCGGCCTCACTGCAGCCTGCCTCACGGAGGGCTTCCTGGTGAGGTGCATGCTCGAGCACTCGCGATGCCGGCCATGCGCGGTGGGGCTGCCCTTCAGACGCGTGGCGCCCGAAGAGAGTTTGCCGGGCGTTTTCCGGGCTCAGGGACACGTTGTATCATAAGATGGTATTCCAGAACAGAACCCTGAGGACAGATGCCTGAAAACCTAATCAAGTGTTCCAATGAGGTCCAATGGCATGTGAGGTTCAATCTTCTGACTCAGGACCATTGACGTGGCTGTCCATCTGAATGTAGCTAATCTGGGTGTTTCATATAGTGCATTTGCATCCAGACAGCCGCCAAAATTGGAGTGGGCTCAGGGGCCTTGCAGGTTTCTCTTAATCTGGAAGGTTTGGGCAACTGTGATAGGCACAGTTTCCTTGGGGAATTCAGCCACAGTCCTTTGGTGCACCTCGAGTGACCCCATCCAGGAGGGCATGTGAGCCATGGTTTTGGGAAAGAAGTCTGCAAACACAAATTCAGGTTCGGATTAGTCGCGAGGTGATCACAGGCCAAATGCATAGACCTGGGGGTCAGCTCATCAGCAACTGTAATTAGGATGACTAGAAGACATTAGCACAGACTTTTCCATCTGGATTGTGTGTCCAGAATGACCTCAGAATGTAGGTGAGGTCTCATGCATCCATGGGACACTTTTTGTCCCTAAGGATCCTGGCGGCTCCCCTTAGCTTGGTGGCTTTTTCGGGGAAAATAAGAGTGCTGTTTTCCATCTTAGAGGTGCCCCAAAACAGGGATTTTAGATATGGGTTCTAAGTCTGGGCGCCTGGAAAATCCCACCAAGGGTTAGAATTTGGGGTTAGGGGAGTACCAGGCCTGCAATGCAGGAACCTTGTGGTGGAACTGAGAGAGTTTGTTTGAAAGCATACTTGGGTGAGGGTCACAATGCCTGTTTGTGCCCTGGGGAGCCATCAGGAGTTGACGTGGTCACATTGGCCTTGTACCTTGCTCCCACTTTGAGAGCTGGATACCCATTTCAACACCCAGGTGTCCTTCCATGGAAAAGGAGTAGAACTCTATAGTGTTTCAGGTTCCCCCACTGGAAGGATTTCAGCAAAATCTGGGGAAAGGTGCGAGAATACCAAGTATGGGTAGAGATGACAGACTTGGGCCATGGCCAGTCCCACATGCTAAATATGGGACCTGCACTCCCTGTGACTGACTCTAGGTCGGGACACAGGCTCTGTAAGACACAACACTAGTGGCCAGGGACGTCTATAAACCGGGGTTCCCTCCAGGTCCAAGCAGACTGATCCTAATGTGGCGATTCTGGGCAGACTAACCAGGCACTTCTTCCTATGAGGGAGGCAGAATGCTGCATTGCGGCTCCAGAATTCAATATCAAGAGGCCTTGGGGAGCAGTAGGGTGAGGATGGAATTGTAGACACAAGCTACTGTACAATTCAGTGCCAAGCGGAACGCAGTTCCAGTGTGAAGCGTCTTTTTTGATATATCCAGCACCTGAGTAAGGACGGATGTCAGATGTTTGCTCACACTAGAGTTTGTGTCTACAATGACCAATAAATGGAGGGGTGGCATCAAGAGCCCATGGAGGATTTCCCACTCTGAGACTTGTGAGATGCTCCAAACAGCAAGGTTTCCTTCTACTGGACAGATGGAGTCTGGTTTGTTTGCTCCACAGTACCCCATGCTTGGGTAGCAGAGCTCTTCGGCATGGATGCCTGGAAAGCACACCTCCATTGACCATTGGAGCTGAGGAATATGGCAGTTTCGTTCTGATGACTCTGGGGCGAAGTACCAAGGCCTTGAGTTGACATGGAATATCTTGCACATGGGTCACAATGCTGGTTTGTTACCAGGGAGATCTTACAATGCACTGTTGGCAAAGGGGCCTTGCAGGATTCTCCTACCCTGAGAGTTTGACATATGTCCAAGAGCACGGTTTCTTCTGGGGACAAGAGTTGTTCTGTTGTGTGGCTCAGGGACCACATGTTGTATCATAAGTTTTTATTCCGGAATAGGCCTCTGAGGACAGATGCCTTAAAAACTAATGGGGGGTTCCAATGAGGTCCTGGTTCAATGTCTGGTTCAATATTCTGACTCAGGACCATTGACTTGGGTGTCTGACTGGACGTAGGGAATCAGGGTGTTTCAGAGTGTGCATTTGCATGCAGAGTGTCCTACAATATTGGGGTGGGCTCAGGGACCTTGCAGGTTTCTCCTAATCTAGAGGTTTGGGGCAACTATGATGGGCGAAGTTTCCTTGGGAATGACAGGCACAGTCCTGTGGTGTGTCTCCAAAGACGAGATCCTGGAGGGCATGTGAGCTATGGTTTGGGAGAGACGTCTGCAAAGAAAAACGTGGGTTAGAGTTAGTGTCAAGGCGATCGCAGGCCCAATGCGTAGACCTGGAGAGCAGCTCATCAGGAACTGTAAAGAGGGTGATACGAATGTGGTAGTACATGCTATTATATCTGGATTGTGTGTCCCGGATGGCCTCAGAATGCAGATGTGTTCTTATGGATACATGGGAAACTTTTCCTCTCTAAGGATTCTAGCGGCTCCCAATAGTTTGGTGGCCTTTTCGCGGAAGGGAATAGGGCTGTTTTCCATATTAGGGGTGCCTCAAAACAGGGATTCAAGAGACGGGCTCTGGGCCTGGGTGCCTGGAATATCCCGCCAAGTGTTAGTATTTGGAACTAGGGGAGTACCAGGCCTGCAATGCGGTATCCTGGTGGTGCAACTGAGAGGGCATATTTGAATGCATGCTCAGGCTTAGGGGCATAATGCCTGTTTGTGTCCAGGGTGGCACCCATGAGTGACAGTGGTCCCATGGGCCCCACTCTGAAGGTTGGACACCCATCTCAACAGCCAGGTTTCCTGCCCTCAGGAATGAGGAGTTCTCCTGTGCTTCAGGTCCCCATAGGCAGGGATTTGAGCTACAGTCTAGGAATTATGCCTGAATACTCATGTTGGATAGAGGTTATGGTTTTGGGCTATGACATGTCCCACATAGAGGATATGGGGCCCACTGTCTGCGTGGCTGTCTGGAGGTCATGGCTCAAACTGTGTCAGACAGAGCCTGAGTGCCGATAGTGGCCTATGATATTAAGGTGCAGTCAAGGCCCAGGCAGGTGGATCCTCATGTGGGGTTTCAGGCAGACTCTACAGGCACGTCTTCTTTCTTGGTGGTAGGCAGAATGCATCATTGTGGCTCCAAAGTTCTCTATCAAGAGGGTTTGGCGACGAGGAAGGTGAAGATGGACTTGTAAACATAATCTATGGTTCAATTCAGTGCCAAGCGAAAGACAGTTCCAGTGTGCAGCGGCTGATGTGAGGTACCCAGGACCTGAGTAAGGGCAGATGTCAGATGCTTGCTCACACTGGAGTTTGTCTACAATGACCACCAAATGGAGGGGTGGTGTCACGAGGCCATGGAGAATTTCCCACCCTGAGGCTTGTGAGATGCTCCAAATAGCAAGGTTTCCTTCTACTGGACAGGGTGAGTCTGGTTTGCTTGCTCCAGTGTCCCCCATATGGAAAGTTTGGGTGCAGAGCTCTACTGCATGGATGCCTGAAAAGCACAACTCCATTGACCACTGCAGGCAAGGAACATGGCAGTTTCGATCTGGTGGCTCTGGGGTGAAGTTCCAAGCGGCCTGAGTTGACATGGAGTTTCATGCTGTTGGATCATAATGCTGGTTTGTATCCAGGGAGACGTTAGAATGTTGGGGTGGTCAGAGGCCATGCAGGATTCTCCTACACTGAGACATGGACACAGCTACCAAGAGCAAGGTATCCTTTTGGGGAAAGAAGCGGTTCTGTTGTGTGGCTCAAGTAACACATATTGGAATATAAGTCAGTATTGGAGAACAGGCCTCTGGGAACAGGTGCCTAAAAATCTAAACTGGGGTATCAATGAAGTCCTATAGTCATGGCAGGTTCAAACTTCTGACTCAGGCCCTTGGATTTGGATGTCTGCCTGGAGGCAGTGGCTCATTGTGTGTCAGAATGTGCATTTGGGTCCAGAGCCTTCTTAGAAATTGAGGTGTGCTCAGAGGATTTTACTTTGCTCCTAATCTTCGGGGTTTGGGCAACCGTGAAGGGCTGAGTTTCCTTTGGGAGTGTAAGGACAGTCATCTGGTGTGGCACCATAGGCCCCATTCTGGGGGGGCATGTGGGCCAGTGCTTTGGGGAGAGATATCTGCAAAAGCAAACTAGGGTTAGATTGAGGGCCAAGGTGATCACAGGTACGATGTTCAGGCCCAGAGGGCAGCTCCTAGTGTACTGAAATTAAGGTGTCATAGTGCAGGTTCTTCTGTCGGGTGTGTGTCCGGGATGGTCGCAAAAGGTAGGAGTGGCTTCATGAGTCCATGAGAAATTCTTCATCTCTGGGGATTCTGCTCAGCTCCCAAGAGTTTGGTGTCTCTGAGGGAAGGGAAGACTGTTGTTTCACGTCTCAGAGGACACCCAAATAGGGATTCCAGAGACAGGTTCTGGGTATGCGTGACTTGAAAACATTAACAAGTGTGAGTATTTGCCCTTAGGGTCCTGGAAGTCCCACTCTGTGGGCTCCTGATCCAGCTACTGCGGGGTGTTGTTTGAAAGCAGGCTCATGCTGCCTGTTTGTATCCAGGGAGACTTCCATGTGTGACCGTGGTCTCGTGGGCCATGCAGCTGGTTGCCACTCAGAGAGTTGGGAAGGAGGAGTACTCTTGTGTGTCAGGTTCACCCATAGGCATGGATATGAACTACGGGCTGGGACAGAAGGCTGAATATCCAGGTTGAGTAGAGATGTTGGTTTCACGCCACAGGAAGTCACACCTTCAGGAAATGGGGCCCATCTCTGGGTGGCTGACTGGAGGTCGTGGCTCAGTCTGTGTCAGATAGAGCCTTGTGCCCATGGAAACCTAAGGACGGATGTCTGAGAACACAAGCTAGGCTTAGGTTTCTGGGTGAGATGGCAGGCACAATCTACAGACCTGAATCGAGATCTCGTGGATCTGAAGTCAGGGCGAGGATCAGACGATCGCTCAGGTTGGACTTTCTGTCCCTGATGGCCTCTTCATGAAGGGGGGCGGGATCACGAGGCCATTGGGGGTTTTCCCACGATGGGAGTTGTGAAAGCTCCAAACTGCAAAGATTCTTCTGCAGGACAATTGAGACCTGTTGGTTGGTGCCAGGTCAAAGATTCCGAGCAGGGTTCTAAGGATGGATGGCTGGGTAGCCCACCTCGCATTCCAATTGTCTCCTAGCAACAAAACAGGTTAGATCTGCTGGATCTTGGGCAGCAACCGAGGAGGCTGAGTTCAAATGGAGTTTCCTGTGGATGGGTCTTAATGTGTTTTTGTGTCTATGGAGAACTTGGAATGAAGCGGTGGCACTGGGGGCCTGAATGGATCTCCTAAACAGAGGCTTTGACACAGCTCCAACGTGCAAGTTTCCCATGTGTAGATGAGAATTGTTCTGATGGGTGAGTGAAGAAACAGCCTTATGCTGGTATTGAAATCCAGGATTCTGAGGAGAGATGATTGGAAACCAAAGCAATGGATGCGATTAGTGCCTAGGGGTCTGTTCATTCATTTTTACCTCTGGGGACATCTGTCTATGGGTCTGAGTGCAGGTAGGTGCTCAGATGGGCTAAGATTGCCTCTGTTTGTCATGGGAAGCCACCACTATTGGGATGGCCTCAGGGACTTTGGAGGTTTATCCTATTAGTAGGTTTGTGGCCATTGGAAAGGGCACACACAATTCCCTTGGAGAGGGCAAGTACAGTCCTCAGGTTTGGCACCAGGGCCCTGAGCATGTAGGGTGTGTAGGCCAGGGCTGTTTGGACAGTTGTCTGAATACACAAACTCGGCTTATGTTTCGGGTCATAGGGATGGCAGGACAGATGTACAGACCATGAGGAGAACCCTTCAGGATATGAAAAAAGGGGGAGTGTGAGGCTCATGCTCAAGTTTTTGTCTCTGGATATCGTGTCACTCATGGTCGTGAAATTTCCGGGTGACTTTATGGGAAATGGATGAATCCTACTCTCTGGGGGTTTGGCCCCGTCCAAAGAGTTTGGGGTCATTCTGTGGGATGGAAGAAGTCCGTTTTTTTTTTTTTTTCTGTTGTTGTTGTTGGTGGTGTTGTTTTGTTTTGTTTTTCAACCTCAGGTGTCCCACCAAATGAGGGATTCCAGAGTAGAGCCCTGGGGAGGGGCGACTGGACAACCAGAAATCTGGTTAAGGAGGAGTCAAGATGGCGGAGAAGTAGCAGGCTGAGACTACTTCAGCTAGCCGGAGATCAGCTAGATAGCTTATCTAAAGATTGCAAACACCTGAAAATTCATCGGCAGATCGAACACAAGAAGAACAGCAATTCTGGAAACAGATAAACAATCACTTTCTGAAAGGTAGGACCGGCGGAGAAGTGAATCCAAAGCGACGGGAAGACAGACCCCGGGGGGAGGGGCCGGCTCCCGGCAAGAGGCGGAGCAACGGCGCACAAAATCAGGACTTTAAAAGTCTGTTCCGCTGAGGGACATTGCTCCAAAGGCTAAACCGGAGTGAAGCCCACGCGGGGTCAGCGTGGCCTCAGGTCCCGCAGGGTCACAGAAGGATCGGGGGTGTCTGAGTGTCACAGAGCTTGCAGGTATTAGAACGGGAAAGCCGGCTACAGAGACAGAGCCAACAGTAAGCTCGCAGCTCGGTGTTACCTTGAACAGGTTGCAGGTTCGGTGAGCTCAGGGCGCGGCCAGAGGTCAGGCAGACGGGAGTAACTGTGCGCTGTTCTCTGAGGGCGCACTGAGGAGTGCGGCCCTGGGCTCTCGGCTCCTCCGGGCCGGAGACCAGGAGGCCGCCATTTGTATTCCTGTCCTCCGGAACTCTATGGAAAGCGCTCAGGGAACAAAAGCTCCTGAAAGCAAACCTGAGCGGATTACTCACCCCGGGCCCCGGGTAAGGGCGGTGTAATTCCGCCTGGGGCAGACACTTGAGAATCACTACAACAGGCCCCTCCCCCAGAAGATCAAGAAGAAATCCAGCCGAGACCAAGTTCACCTACCAAGGAGTGAGGTTTCAATACCAAGGAGAGCAGCAGAATTCTAGAGGAGGAGAAAGCCAAGCACGGAACTCATAGCTTTTTACCTTTGATTTTTTTTTAGTCTTGCAGTTAATTTAATTTTTTTTCTTTTTCATTTTTTTTTTTTCTCGCCTTCGGGTAAATTTTTTTTTAACTGTTACCTTTTTCTTTTTTAATGATTTTTTACTAGTTTATCTAATATATATATTTTTTCTTTTTTACATTTTTCTTAGGTGTTTTCTTTTTTTAATTCTTTTCTTTTCTTTTTTTTTTTCTTTTTTCTTTTTTTTTTTCTTTCTTCCTTTTTGAACCTCTTTTTATCCCCTTTCTCCCCCCTCACGATATTGGGTCTCTTCTAATTTGGTTAAAGTTTATTTTCCTGGGGTTGTTGCCTACCTTTTAGTATTTTACTTGCCCCTTCATATACCCTTATCTGGACAAAATGACAAGACGGAAAAATTCAACACAAAAAAAAGAACAAGAGGCAGTACTGAAGGCTAGGGACCTAATCAATACAGACATTGGTAATATGTCATATCTAGAGTTCAGAATGACAATTCTCAAGGTTCTAGACGGGCTCAAAAAAGGAATGGAAGATATTAGAGAAACCCTCTCGAGAGATATAAAAGCCCTTTCTGGAGAAATAAAAGAACTAAAATCTAACCAAGTTGAAATCAAAAAAGCTATTAATGAGGTGCAATAAAAAATGGAGGCTCTCACTGCTAGGATAAATGAGGCATAAGAAAGAATTAGTGATATAGAAGACCAAATGACAGAGAATAAAGAAGCTGAGCAAAAGAGGGACAAACAGCTACTGGACCACGAGGGGAGAATTCGAGAGATATGTGACACCATAAGACGAAACAACATTAGAATAATTGGGATTCCAGAAGAAGAAGAAAGAGAGAGGAGAGCAGAAGGTATACTGGAGAAAATTATTGGGGAGAATTTCCCCAATATGGCAAAGGGAACGAGCATCAAAATTCAGGAGATTCAGAGAATGCCCCTCAAAATCAATAAGAATAGGCCCACACCCCGTCACCTATTAGTAAAATTTACAAGTCTCAGTGACAAAGAGAAAATCCTGAGAGCAGCCTGGGAAAAGAAGTCTGTAACATACAATGGTAAAAATATTAGATTGACAGCTGACTTATCCACAGAGACCTGGCAGGCCAGAAAGAGCTGGCATGATATTTTCAGAGCACTAAACAAGAAAAACATGCAGCCAAGAATACTATATCCAGCTAGGCTATCATTGAAAATAGAAGGAGAGATTAAAAGCTTCCAGGACAAACAAAAACTGAAAGAATTTGCAAACACCAAACCAGCTCTACAGGAAATATTGAAAGGGGTCCTCTAAGCAAAGAGAGAGCCTACAAGTGGTAGATCAGAAAGGAACAGAGACCATATACAGTGACAGTCACATTACAGGCAATACAATGGCACTAAATTCATATCTCTCAATAGTTACCTTGAATGTTAATGGGCTAAATGCCCCTGTCAAAAGACAAAGGGTATCAGAATGGATAAAAAAACAAAACCCATCTATATGTTGCCTCCAAGAAACTCATTTTAAGCCCGAAGACACCTCCAGATTTAAAGTGAGGGGGTGGAAAAGAATTTACCATGCTAATGGACATCAGAAGAAAGCAGGAGTGGCAATCCTTATATCAGATCAATTAGATTTTAAGCCAAAGACTATAATAAGAGATGAGGAAGGACACTATATCATACTCAAAGGGTCTGTCCAACAAGAAGATTTAACAATTTTAAATATCTATGCCCCCAACGTGGGAGCAGCCAACTATATAAATCAATTAATAACAAAATCAAAGAAACACATCAACAATAATACAATAATAGTAGGGGAATTTAACACTCCCCTCACTGAAATGGACAGATCATCCAAGCAAAAGATCAGCAAGGATATAAAGGCCTTAAATGACACACTGGACAATATGGACATCACAGATATATTCAGAATATTTAATCCCCAAGCAACAGAATACACATTCTTCTCTAGTGCACATGGAACATTCTCCAGAATAGATCACATCCTCGGTCCTAAATCAGGACTCAACCGGTAACAAAAGATTGGGATCATTCCCTGCATATTTTCAGACCACAATGCTCTAAAGCTAGAACTCAACCACAAAAGGAAGTTTGGAAAGAACCCAAATAAATGGAGACTAAACAGCATCCTTCTAAAGAATGAATGGGTCAACCGGTAAATTAAAGAAGAATTGAAAAAAATCATGGAAACAAATGATAATGAAAACACAATGATTCAAAATCTGTGGGACACAACAAAGGCAGTCCTGAGAGGAAAATATATAGCAGTACAAGCCTTTCTCAAGAAACAAGAAAGGTCTCAGGTACACAACCTAACCCTACACCTAAAAGAGCTGGAGAAAGAACAAGAAAGAAACCCTAAGCCCAGCAGGAGAGGAGAAATCATAAAGATCAGAGCAGAAATCAATGAAATAGAAACCAAAAAAAAAAAAAAAAAAAACAATAGAACAAATCAACGAAACTAGGAGGAGGTTCTTTGAAAGAATTAATAAAATTGATAAACCCCTGGCCCGACTTTTCAAAAGGAAAAGAGAAAGGACCCAAATAAATAAAATCATGAATGAAAGAGGAGAGATCACAACTAACACCAAAGAAATACAAACTATTATAAGAACATACTATGAGCAACTCTACGCCAATAAATTTGACAATCTGGAAGAAATGGATGCATTCCTAGAAACATATAAACTACCACAACTGAACCAGGAAGAAATACAAAGCCTGAACAGACCCATAACCAGTAAGGAGATTGAAACAGTCATTAAAAATCTCCAAACAAACAAAAGCCCAATGCCAGACGGCTTCCCGGGGGAATTCTACCAAACATTTAAAGAAGAACTAATTCCTATTCTCAGAAACTGTTCCAAAAAATAGAAATGGAAGGAAAACTTCCAAACTCATTTTATGAGGCCAGCATCACCTTGATCCCAAAACCAGACAAGGATCCCATCAAAAAAGAGAGCTATAGACCAATATCCTTGATGAACACAGATGCGAAAATACTCAACAAAATACTAGCCAATAGGATTCAACAGTACATTAAAAGGATTATTCACCACGACCAAGTGGGATTTATTCCAGGGCTGCAAGGTTGATTCAACATCCGCAAATCAGTCAATGTGATACAACACATCAATAAAAGAAAGAACAAGAACCATAGGATACTCTCAATAGATGCTGAAAAAGCATTTGACAAAGTACAACATCCCTCCCTGTTCAAAACTCTTCAAAGTGTAGGGATAGAGGGCACATACCTCAATATCATCAAAGCCATCTATGAAAAACCCACCGCAAATATCATTCTCAATGAAGAAAAACTGAAAGCTTTTCCACTAAGGTCAGGAACACGGCAGGGATGTCCATTATCACCACTGCTATTCAACATAGTACTAGCGGTCCTAGCCTCAGCAATCAGACAACAAAAGGAAATTAAAGGCATCCAAATCGGCAAAGAAGAAGTCAAACTATCACTCTTCATAGATGATATGATACTATATGTGGAAAACACAAAAGACTCCACTCCAAAACTGCTAGAACTTATACAATAATTCAGTAAAGTGTCAGGATATAAAATCAATGCACAGAAATCAGTTGCATTTCTCTACACCAACAGCAAGACAGAAGAAAGAGAAATAAAGGAGTCAATCCCATTTACAATTGCATCCAAAACCATAAGATACCTAGGAATAAACCTAACCAAAGAGACACAGAATCTATACTCAGAAAACTATAAAGTACTCATGAAAGAAATTGAGGAAGACACAAAGAAATGGAAAAATGTTCCATGCTCCTGGATTGGAAGAATAAATATTGTGAAAATGTCTATGCTACCTAAAGCAATCTACACATTTAACGCAATTCCTATCAAAGTACCATCCATCTTTTTCAAAGAAATGGAACAAATAATGCTAAAATTTATATGGAACCAGAAAAGACCTCGAATAGCCAAAGGGATATTGAAAAAGAAAGCCAACGTTGGTGGCATCACAATTCCGGACTTCAAGCTCTATTACAAATCTGTCATCATCAAGACAGCATGGTACTGGCACAAAAACAAACACATAGATCAATGGAACAGAATAGAGAGCCCAGAAATAGACCCTCAACTCTACAGTCAACTAATCTTCGACAAAGCAGGAAAGAATGTCCAATGGAAAAAAGACAGCCTCTTCAATGAATGGTGCTGGGAAAATTGGACAGCCACATGCAGAAAAATGAAATTGGACCATTTCCTTACACCACACACAAAAATAGACTCAAAATGGATGAAGGACCTCAATGTGCAAAAGGAATCCTTCAAAATCCTTGAGGAGAACACAGGCAGCAACCTCTTCGACCTCTGCCGCAGCAACATCTTCCTTGGAACAACGCAAAAGGCAAGGGAAGCAAGGGAAAAAAATGAACTATTGGGATT
The DNA here is from genome assembly GCF_030435805.1 of Mustela lutreola. Taxonomy (NCBI): domain Eukaryota; kingdom Metazoa; phylum Chordata; class Mammalia; order Carnivora; family Mustelidae; genus Mustela; species Mustela lutreola. The sequence continues at coordinate 172,668,041 of NC_081294.1, forward strand.
TCATCAAGATCAAAAGCTTTTGCACAGCAAAGGAAACAGTTAACAAAATCAAAAGACAACTGACAGAATGGGAGAAGATATTTACAAACGACATATCAGATAAAGGACTAGTGTCCAGAATCTATAAAGAATTTAGCAAACTCAACACCCAGAGAACAAATAATCCAATCAAGAAATGGGCAGAGGACATGAGCAGACATTTCTGCAAAGAAGACATCCAGATGGCCAACAGACACATGAAAACGTGCTCCATATCACTCGGCATCAGGGAAATACAAATCAAAACCACAATGAGATATCACCTCACACCAGTCAGAATGGCTAAAATCAACAAGTCAGGAAATGACAGATGCTGGCGAGGATGCGGAGAAAGGGGAACCCTCTTACACTCTTGGTGGGAATGCAAGCTGGTGCAGCCACTCTGGAAAGCAGCATGGAGGTTCCTCAAAATGTTGAAATTAGAACTGCCCTATGACCCAGCAATTGCACTATTGGGTTTTTACCCTAAAGATACAAATGTAGTGATCCAAAGGGGCACGTGCACCCGAATGTTTATAGCAGCAATGTCCACAATAGCCAAACTATGGAAAGAACCTAGATGTCCATCAACAGATGAATGGATCAGGAAGATGTGGTATATATACACAATGGAATACTATGCAGCCATCAAAAGAAATGAAATCATGCCATTGCGACAACATGGATGGAACTAGAGCGTATCATGCTTAGCGAAATAAGTCAAGCAGAGAAAGACAACTATCATATGATCTCCCTGATATGAGGAAGTGGTGATGCAACATGGGGGCTTAAGTGGGTAGGAGAAGAATCAATGAAACAAGATGGGATTGGGAGGGTTACAAACCATAAGTGACTCTTAATCTCACAAAACAAACTGAGGGTTGCTGGGGGGAGGGGGTTTGGGAGAAGGGGGTGGGATTATGAACATTGGGGAGGGTATGTGCTTTGGTGAGTGCTGTGAAGTGTGTAAACCTGGTGATTCACAGACCTGTACCCCTGGGGATAAAAATATATGTTTATAAAAAATAAAAACTTTAAAAAAAAAAAGAAATAAATCTGGTTAAATATTAGGGCCTCAGGGACTTTGGAGGTTTATCCTATTAGTAGGGTTGTGGCCATTTGAATGGGCACATACAATTCCCTTGGAGAGGGCAAGCACAGTCCTCAGGTTTGGCTTCAGGGCCTGAGCCTGTAGAGTGTGTAGGCCAGAGCTGTTTAGACAGTTGTCTAAAAACACAAACTCGGCTTTGTTTCGGGTCATAGGTATGGCAGAACTGATCTACAGACCATGAGGAGAACTCTTTGGGATATGAAAAAAGGGCGAGTGTGAGGCTCTTGCTCAAGTTTTTGTCTCTGATATCGTGTCACTCATGGTCGTGAAATTTCCGGGTGACTTCATGGGAAATGGACGAGTCTTACTCTCTGGGGGTTTGACCCCGTCGAAAGAGTTTGGGGACATTCTGTGGGATGGAAGAGGTCCGTTTTTTTGTTGTTGTTGATTTGTATTGTTTTGTTTTTCCACCTCAGGTGTCCCACCAAATGAGGGATTCCAGAGTAGAGCCCTGGGGAGGGGCGACTGGACAACCAGAAATCTGGTTAAAATTTGCGGCCTAGGGACAGGTAAAGCCCATTATGACATCTAATGGTCCAGCCACTGAGAGGACTTACTAGAGGACAGGACTCACGCTGAGGTTCACAATGCGTTTTTAAGCCCCCGTCGCACACAAGAAAGGGCGGGGCCTCAGGGTGAATGCTGGTTTCTCCTACACTGAACGTTGGACAACATGCCAACCACAAGGTTTCTTGCCATAGGTAAGGAGGAGTTCTGATTTCTGCATCACACTCACCCCTGTGCAGGGATTGGAGATAAGGTCTAGCTTCTGAAGCCTGAAAACTGAGGTCGGGAAGAGATGATGACCTAAGGCCATGGCGGGTCTGATGTGTGCGGTCAGCTGTCTGGGTGTTGGTCAGGAGGTCCGGGCTTAGGTTGTGTCAGAAATTGCATTAGTGCCCAGGTTAGACTACATAATTTGGGTATATTCGAGTGCCGTGTAGGTTTATCCTCATTTAAACTGCCTGGGCAGCTCAGTAGGCAATATATTTTTTCTAGAGGGCAGGCAGAGTGCTTCATTGTTTTTCCAGAATTGCCAAACTTGAGGGCTTCGGGGCCAGGAGTGTGAGGACGGAAGTCTGAGAACACAAACTAGACTTCGGTTTCAGGGTGAGGGCACGACAGGTACCCCCTGCAGATCTGAACCAATATCTCATGCATCTGATGTCAGGGAGAGGATCAGTCGTTGGCTCAGGTTGGAGTTTCTGGGCCTGACCGCCCCTTCATGAAGGGAGCGGAATCTCGAGGCCGAGGAGGATTTCCCACGTTGGGAGTTTTGGGATGCCCCCTTCAAGTATTCCTTCTGCGGGACAATTGAAACCTGTTGGACAGCTCCAGGACATCCCATATGGAATGACTCCGGAGCACCATTCGAGGATGCATGCGTAGGAAGCCCGCCTCGCATTCCAATTTTCTCCTAGCAACAAGACAGTTTAGATCTAATGGCTCTGCCAGAGCAACCGGGCTGGCTGAGTTAAAATGGACGTTCCTGAGGATGGGTCCTAATGTGTGTTTGTGTCCATGAGGGCCTTGGAATGAGGCGGTGGCACCGGGACCCTGAAGTATTCTCCTAAGCTTTTGACATAGCTCCCATGCACAAGTTTCCTTGTGGAGATGAGTTTTGTTCTGATGGGTGCCTCAGGAAAACCCCTATGCTAGTATTGGAATCCAGGCTTTTGAGGAGACATGACTGTAAACCAAAGCAATGGATCCGATAATGGCCTAGGGTCCTGTCTGGTTCAATCTTCTTCTCTGGGGACATCCATGTATGGTATGAGTGGAGGTAAATGCTCAGCTGGTGTCAGACCGCCTTGTTTGTCCCGGACGACTTACACTTTTGGGATGGCCTCAGGGACTTTGGAGGTTTCTCCTAATTTGTACGATTTTGGACAATGGAATGGGCAGAATTCCCATGGATTGAGTAGGCACAGTCCTGATGTGTGGCTCCACGGACCCCAGCCTGGAGGGTGTGTGGCCCAGGAGTTTGAGGACAGAATTCTGAAAACACAAACTCAGCCTAGGTTTGGGGACGTAGGTATGACAGGTCCGATCTACAAACCATGAGAAGAACTCGTCAGGATATGAAGAAAGCGAGTCTGAGGCTTTTGCTCAAGCTTTTGTCTCTGGATATTGTATCAGTGATGGCCGTGGAATGTCGGGGAGGCCTCAAGGGCCATGGACGAATCTTCCTCTCTGTGGATCTGGTCTGTTCCCAATTGTTTTTCGTCAATCTGTGGGTTGGTAGGACTCCTTTCAGGTTTGTTACCTCAGGTATCCCACCAAAAGAGGAATTCCAAAGCAGAGACTTGGGGAAGTGTGAAGGGACAACCCAGACTATGATTTAAAATTGGGGCCTAGGGGCATGGCAAGCCCAATATGCTGTTTCTTCATCCAGCCACTGAGAGGCCTTACCTGAGGACCGGGCTCAGGCTGAGGGTCACAATGTGTGTTTTTGACCGAGGTGGCCCACAAGCATGGACGGGGCTTCATGTGCAGCACTCGTTTCAACTACACTGAACGTTAGACAACATGCCAACCACAAGGTTTCCTGGCATGAATATGGAGTTCTGATTTCTGCATCATTTTCAAACCTGGGCAGTGATTGGAGATAATGTCTAGGTTCTGAATCCTGAACACCGAAGTTGGGAAGAGATGACGACCTAAGGCTATGGCGGGTCCAATGTGCTCAGTGTGCGGCCAGCTGTCTGGATGGGGCCAGGAGGTCCAGACTCAGGCTGTGTCAGAAAGGGCATTAGTGCCCAGGTCAGCCTATATATTTGTTGTACTGTGAAGCGGCGTGCAGGTTGATCCTCTTTTGTGGTTTCTGGGTAGCCCCAGAGGGCAATGTTTTTCTTCTGGAGGGCAGGCAAAGTGCTGCATTGTAGTTCTGGATTGCTAAACTGGAGGGCTTGTGGGCCAGTAGTCTAAGGATGAAAGTCTGAGAATAAAATCTAGGCTTAGGTTTCTGGCTGAGGACATGGAAGGCACAATCTACAGACCTGAATCGAGTTCTCATACATCTGAAATCAGGTCGAAGACCAGATGATTGCTCAGGTTGGACTTTCTGTCCCTGAAGGCCCCTTCATGAAGGGGGGGTGATCACGAGGCCATGGGGTTTCTCCCACGTTGGTAGTTGTGAGAACCTACAATCTGCAAAGATTCTTCTGCAGGACAATTGAGACCTGTTCGTTGGCTCCAGGCCACCGATTCAGAGCAGGGTCCTAAGGATGGATGGCTGGGTAGCCCTCCAGGCAATCCAATTGTCTCCTAGCAACAGGACAGGTAAGATCTGCTGGATCTGGGGGAGTAACCAAGGAGGCTGAGTTGAAATGGACTCTCCTGTGCATGGGTCCTAATGTGTTTTTGTGTCTATGGAGACCTTGGAAAGAAGCGATGGCACTGGGGCCCTGAAGGGTTCTCCTAAACAGAGGCTTTGACACAGATCCAACGTGTAAGTTTCCCATGTGTAGGTGAGATTTGTTCTGATGGGTGAGTCAAGAAACAGCCAAATTCTCGTATTGAAATCCAGGCCTCTGAGGCGAGATGCCTCCAAACCAAAGCAATGGATCCGATTAGTGCCTAGGGACCTGTTCGTTCCTTTTCACCTCTGGAGACATCAGTCTATGGGTCTGAGTGCAGGTAGGTGCTCAGATGGGCTCAGATTGCCCCCGGTTGACCTGGGAAGCCACAACTATTGGGATGGCCTCAGGGACTTTGGAGGTTTATCCTATTAGTAAGTTTGTGGCCATTGGAATGGGCACATACAATTCCCTTGGAGAGGCAAGTACAGTCCTCAGGTTTGGCTCCAGGGGCCTGAGCCTGTAGGGTGTGTAGGCCAGAGCTGTTTGGACAGTCGTCTGAAAACACAAACTTGGCTTATGTTTCGGGTCATAGGTATGGCAGGACTGATCTACTGGCCATGAGGAGAACTCTTCGGGATATGAAAAAATGGCGAGTGTGAGGCTCTTGCTCAAGTTTTTGTCTTTGGATATCATGTCACTCATGGATGTGAAATTTCCGGGTGACTTCATGGGAAATGGACGAGTCTTACTCTCTGGGGATTTGGCCCCGTCCAAAGAGTTTGGGGTCTTTCTGTGGGATGGAAGAAGTCCGTTTTTTTTTTTGTTTTGTTTTTTTGTTTTTGTTTTTTTTTTTGTTGTTGTTGTTGTTTTGTTTTTCAACCTCAGGTGTCCCACCAAATGAGGGATTACAGAGTAGAGCCCTGGGGAGGGGCGACTGGACAACCAGAAATCTGGTTAAAAATTGGGGCCTAGGGACATGTCAAGCCCATTATGACATCTAAGGGTCCATCCACTGAGAGGACTTACTAGAAGACAGGACTCACGCTGAGGGTCACAATGCGTGTTTATTCTCTCGTCGCACTCAAGAATGGGCGGGGCCTCAGGGTGAATGCTGGTTTCTCCTACACTGAACTTTGGACAACATGCCAACCACAAGGTTTCTTGCCATGGGTAAGGAGGAGTTCTGATTTCTGCATCACATTCAACCCTTTTCAGGGATTGGAGTTAAGGTCTAAGTTCTGAAGCCTAAAAAGTTAGGTCGGGAAGAGATAACGAGCTAAGGCCATGGCGGGTCTGCTGTTCTCAGTGTGCGGTTAGCTCTCTCGGTGTTGGTCAGGAGGTCAGGGCTCACTCTGTATCAGACAGTGTATTAGTGGCCATGTTAGACTATCTAATTTGGGTACATTCGAGTGCCGTGTATGTCTATCCTCATTTGGGTTTTGTGAGAAACTCCATAGGGCAAAATTTTTCTTCTGGAAGGCAGGCAGAATGCTGCATTTTGTGTCCCGAATTCCCAAATGTGAGGGCTTGGGGGCCAGGAGTGTGAGGACGGAAGTCTGAGAACACAAGCCAGACATAGGTTTCAGGGCGAGAGCAAGGAAAGCACACTCTGCAGAGCTGCATCGAGATCTCGTGCATCTGAATTCAGGGTGAAGATCAGACGTTGGCTTAGGTTGGAGTTCCTGTCCATGATTTCCCCTTCATAAATGGGGGAGGGGGGCATCACAAAGCCATCTATATTTTCCAATTTTGGGTGTTGTGAGATGTTCCAAAACTCAAGGATTCCTTCTGCTGGACATTTGAGACCTGTTGGATGGCTCCAGGACATCCCATACGGAATGACGCCAGAGCTGAGCTCTAAGGATGGATGGTTGGGCAGCCCGCCTTGCATTCCAATTGTCTCCTAGTAAAAAGACAGGTTCAGTCTGCTCGCTCTGGGGGAGCAACCAAGGGAGCTGAGTTGAAATGGAATTTCCTGCAGATGGGTTCTAATGCAGATTTCTGTCCATGGAGACCTTGTAATGGGGCAGTGGCACACAGGCCCTGAAGGATTCTCCTAACTGGAGGTTTTGAGACATCTTCAAAGGATAATTTTCCCATGTGGAGACGAGATTTGTTCTGATTGGTGCCTCATGAAATCCCCATATGCTAATATTGGAAACCAGGCCTCTGAGGAGAGATACCTGTAAACTAAAGCAATGAATCTGATTCAGGTCTAGGGGCCTGTCTGATTCAATCTTCTTCTCTGGGGACATCCATCTACGCTGAGTAGAGGTAGATGCTCAGCTGGTTTCAGATGACCCTTTTTTGTCCTCGGCAGCCTACATTATTGGGATGTCCTTGGGGACTCTGGAGGTTTTTCATAATTTGTACGATTGTGGACAATGGAATGGGCAGAATTCCCGTGGTATGGACAGGCACAGTCCTGATGTGTGGCTCCAGGGTCCCCAGCGTGAAGGGTCTGTGGGCCAGGAATGTGGGGACAGAAGTCTGAAAACACAAACTCGGCTTAGGTTTGGGACGTAGGTATGGCAGGCCCGATCTACAGACCGTGAGGAGAACTCTTCGGGATACGACGAAAGAGCGAGTGTGAGGCGCTTGCTCAGGCTTTTGTCTCTGGATTTGTTGTCAACGATGGCTGTGGAATCTCGGGGAGGCCTCATGGGCCATGGAGGAGACTTCTTCTCTGTGAATTTGGACCAATCCCAATTGTTTTGGGTCAATATGAAGGATGGGAGGAGTCCTTTTAGTTTTGTTACCTCAGGTGTCCCAACAAAAGGGATTACAAAGCAGAGCTCTGGGGAGGGATGAATGGACAACCCGAACAATCCAATTGGGGTGAGGTCGAGAACCGAGCAGGTTGATCCTCATTTGGGGTTTATGGAGATCCCCATAGAGCAACGTTTTTCTTCTGGACAGCCAGCATAGGGCTGCATTGTGGTTCCAGAATTCCAAGTCTTGAGGGCCTGTTTGCCAGGAGTGTGAGGAAGGAAGTCTGAAAACAGAAGCTAGCACGAGGTTTGGGGCCAAGAGCATGGCAGGCCCACTGTGCAGAGGCTGAATTGAGATCTTCTGCATCTGAGGTCAGGGCGAGTATCAGATGTTGCCTCAAGCTGGAGTTTGTGTCCATGATGACCCCTTCCTGAAGGGGGTGGGGGCGTCATGAGGCCTGGGAGGTTTCCCTACACTGGGAGTTTTGAGCTGCTCCAAACTTCAAAGTTTCCTTCTTCAGGACAGTCGAGTACTATTGGATGGTTCCAGGATGCCCCATACAGAAAGACTCGAGAGCAGGGGCCTAAGCATGGATGCCGACAAACGCCAACTCACCTTCCCATTGCCTGGTCGAGACAAGGCACGCTCAATCTGCGGGCTCTTGGGTGAGCTACCCAGAAGGCTGAGTTTAAATGGACTTTCCTGAGGATGAGTCATAATGTGGGTTGGTGGCCATGGAGACCTTGGAATGTGGCAGTAGCTAAGGGACTCTGCAGGATTCTCCAACCTGAAGAGTTTGACAAAACTCCAACAAGGAAGCTTTCCATGCAGAGATGAGAGGTGTTCTGTCTGGTGCCTCAGGATAGCCCCATATGCTGGTCTTCGAACCCAGGCCTCTGAGGAGTGATACCTGGACACCAAAGCAAGAGTTCATAATAGGGCCTCGGGGCCTGTCTGGTTCAATCTTCTGTCTCTGCGGATATCAGTCTGTGTGTCTGCATGGAGGTACTAGTTGCTCAGCTGGTGTCATAATGCCCCTGTTTGTCCAGTGCGGCTTGCGGTAGTGGGATGTCCTTGGGGACCTTGAGGTTTCTACTATTTTGTAGAGTTGTGGCCAATGGAACGGGCAGTTTCTTAGGAGAGAGCAGGCACAGTTCTGTGGTGTGGCTCCAGAGACCCCAGCCTGGAGGCGGTGTGGGCCACGGCTGTGCAGACAGACATCCAAAAACCCAAACTCAGCTCAGGTTTGGGGCCGAGGTTATGGCAGGCCTGATCTACAGTCTGTGAGGGGAGCTCCTCTGGATATGAAAGAAGGGTGAGAGGGAGGCAGTCGCTCAGTCTCTGGATGTTTTGTCCACAATGGCTGTTTAATGTAGGAGTTGCCTCATGGGTTGTAGATTTCTCCCTCTCTGGTAGTTTGTCCAGCCCCCAAGAGTTTGGGGTCATTCTGTGGGAAGGGAAGAGTCCTGTTTTCTGCTTCATGTGTCCCCCCAGTAGAGGGATTCTAGAGCATAGCAGTGGGTACTGACAACTGGAATACTCGCCCTCTGGTTAAGCCTGGGGGCCTATGGATATGACAAGCCCCATATGCGGGGTCTTGGTCCAGCCACTGAGAGGCGTTACTTTAATACGGGACTCACGCTGCAGGTCACAATGCATGTCTGTGCCCTAGGCGGCCCTCAAGCACTGGCGTGGCCTTTCGGACAATGCAGGTTTTCCCACATTGAACGTTGGACAACATGCCAACCACAAGGTTTCTGGCCATGGGGAAGGAGGAATTCTAATTTCTTCCTCACGTTCACCCCTGGGCAGAGATTGGAGATGAGGTCTAGGTTCTGAAGCCTGAAAACCGAGGTTGGGAAGAGATGACGACCTACGGACATAGCGGGTCCTATGTGTCCAGGTTGCGGCCAGGTGTCTGGGTGTCGTTTGAGATGTCTGGTCTCAGGCTGTGCCAGACAGGGCATTAGTATACAGGGTAGGCTGTATAATTGCTTTACAGTCGAGTGGCATGCATTACATAATCATTTGGGGTTTCTTATTAGCAGCATAGGGCAAAGTTTTTCTTCTGGAGGGCAGGCAAAGTGCTGCATTGTGGCTTCGGAATTCCCAAACTGGAGGGCTTGTGGGCCAGGAGAGTGAGGACGGAAGTCTGAGAACACAAGCTAGGCTTAGGTTTCGGGGCAAGGACATGGCAGGCACACCCTGCAGAGCTGAATTGAGATCTCATGCGTCTGAAGTCAGGTCGAGGATCAGACTTTGGCTTAGGTTGGAGTTACTGTCCATGTTGGCCCCTTCATGAAGGGGGGCGCATTATGAGGCCATGGGGGTTTTCCCCACTATTGGAGTTGTGAGATGCTCCAAACCGCAAGGATTCCTTCTGTGGGACAATTAAGATTTGTTGGATGGCTCCAGGACGTCTCATAAGGTATTTTTCCAGAACAGGGTTCTAAGTATGGATGCCTGGGCATGCAGCCTCACATTCCAATTGTCTCCTAGCAACAAGAAACGTTTGATCTGCTGGCTTGGGGTAGCAACAGAGGGGGCTGAGTTGAAATGGACTTTCCTGAGGATGGTCTTAATGTTGGTTTGAGTCCATGGAGACCTTGGTATGGGGCAGTGGCACCAGGGCCCTGAAGGATTCTCCTAACCAGAGGATATTACAAAGCTCCAACGAGCAAGTTTTCCATGGGGAGACGAGATTTGTTCTTATTGGTGCCTCAGGAAACCACCATATGCTGGTATTGGAAACCAGGCCTCTGAGGAGAGATGCCTGGAAACTAAAGCAATGGATCTGATTAGGGCCGAGGGGCCTGTCCGGTTCAATATTCTTCTCTGGAAACATCTGTTGTCTGAGTGGAGGTAGTTGTTCAGCTGGTTTGAGATCATCCCTGTTTGTCCTGGGCGGCCTACACTATAGGGATGGCCTCGGTGACTTTGGAGGTTTTTCCTAATTTGCAAGGTTGTGGCAAATGGAATGGGAAGAATTCCCTTGAAAGGGAAGCAAAGTCCTGAGGTGTGGCTCCAGGGACCCAAGTGTGGAGCGTGTGTGGTCCAGGGCTATTTGGACACATGTCTGAAAACACAAACTCCACTTAGGTTTGGGAATGTAGGTATGGCCGGCCCAATCTATAGACCGTGAGGAGATCTCTTCGGGCTATGAACAAAGGGTGAATGTGAGGTGCTTGCTCATGTTTTTTTTTTTTTTTTTCTGGATATGTGTCACCGATTGCCATGGAATGTCGGGGTGTCCTCATGAGCCATCGATGAGGCTCCCTTTCTGGGGATTTGACCCGATCCCAAGAGTTTTGGGTCATTCTGTTTGAATGGAGGAGGCCTTTCTGTTTTTTTTTAACCTCAGGTAGACCACCAAAAGAGGGATTCCCGAGCAGAGTCCTGGGGAGGGGCAACTGGACAACCAGAACTCTGGTTAACATTGGGAGCTAAGAACATGGCAAGCCCCATATGTGGGCTCTTTGTCCAGACACTGAGAGGCCTTCCTTGAGGATAGGGCTTACACTGAGTTTCACAATGTGATTTTGTGCCCAAGGATCCCCTCAAGTCAGGGCGTGGCCTAATGTACCATGTTGGTTTCTCCTACACTGAACGTTTCACAATATGGCAACCACAAGTTTTCTGGCCATGGGGAAGAAGGAGTTCTAATTTCTGCAGCACTTTCACTCCTGGACTGTGATTGGATTTAAGGTCTAGGTTCTGAAGCCTGAAAACTGAGGATGGAAAGAGATGAAGACCTAAGGCCATGGTGTGTCTGATGTGCTCAGTGTTCGGCCAGCTGTTGAGTGTGGGTTGGGAGGTGCAGGCTCAGGCTGTGGCAGACAGGAAATTAGTGCCCAGGCTAGACTGTATCATTGGGGTGCAGTCGAGTTTCGTGCAGGTTGGTACTCATTTGTGGTTACTGGTTAGCCCCAGAGGGCAACGTTTTTCTTCTGGAGGGAAGACACAGTGCCACATAGTGGCTCCAGAATTCCCAAACTGGAAGGCTTGTGGGCCAGGAGTGTGAGGAAAAAATTCTGAGAACACAAGCCAGACTTAGATTTCGGGGTGAGGGGACGGCAGGCACCCTCTTCAGAGATGATTCGAGATCCCGTGTACCTGAAGACAGAGCTAGGATCAGACGTTGGCTCAGGCTGGAGTTTCTGTCCATGACGGCCCCTTCATGAAGGGGAGGGTGTCACGAGGCCATGGAGGTTTTCCCACGATGGGAATTGTGAGATGCTCCAAACCACAATGATTTCTTCTGTGGGACAGTCGAGACCTGTTGGATGGCTCCAGGACATCCCATAAGGAAGTTATCCAGAGCAGGGTTCTAAGGATGGATGCCTGGGCAGCCTGCCTCCCATTCCAGGTGTCTCATAGCGCCAAGGCAAGTTCGATTTGCTGGATCTAGGGGAGAAAACAAGGCGGGTGTGTTGAAATGGGTGAGTTGAGGATGGGTCATAATGTGCATTTGTGTCCATGGAGACGTTGGAATGGGGTGCTTGATCCGGGGCCTTGAGGGATGTTCATAACCGGAGGTTTTGATGGAGCTCTAAAGAGTACGTTTCCTATGTGGAGAAGAGAATTGTTTTGATGAGTGCCTAAGGAATCTCCCATATGCTGGTATTGGAATCCAGGCCTCTGAGGAGAGATGCCTGGAAACAAAAGCAATGGATATGATTAGGGCCTAGGTGCCTGTCCGGTTCAATCTCTTTCCTGGGGATACGTGTCTATGGATCTGAGGGGAGGTAGTTGCTCAGCTTGTGTCAGATCGCCCCTGTTTTTCCTGGGAAGCCTATAATATTGGGATGGCCTCGGGACTTTGGAGTTTCTCCTAATCTATAGGGATGTGGCCAATGGAATGGGCAGAAATCCCCTGGAGAGGGCAGGCACAGTTCTGAGTTTGGCTCTAGGGGCCCAGCCTTGAGGGTGTGTGGGCCAGGCCTGTGGGGACAGAAGTCTGAAAACACAAACTCCGCTTAGGATTGGGGACATAGGTATGGCACGCCCAATCTACAGACCGTGATAACACTTCGGGATATGAAAAAGGGTGAGTTTGAGGTGCTTGCTCAGGTTTTGTCTCTGGATTTGTGTCAATAATGTGGGTGGAATGCTGGCGTGGCCTCATGGGTTGTGGACGGCTTTCCTTCTCTGAAGATTTGACCCAATCCCAAGAGTTTGGGTACATTCTGTGGGATGGGAGGAGTCCTTTCTGGTTTTTATTTTATTTTATTTTATTTTATTTTATTTTATTTTATTTTATGTACCTCATGTGTGCCAATAAAAGAGGGATTCCAGAGCAGAGTCCTTGGGAGGGACAACTGGATAACCCCAGCTCTGTTTAAGTTTGGGGGCCTAGGGGTATGGCAAGTCCAATATGTGGGCTCTTGATTCAGACACTGAGAGGCCTTCCTTGAGGACAGTGCTCATGCTGAGGGTCACAATGCCTATTTGTGCCCAACATGGCCCTTGAGCATGGGAAGGGCCTCATAGGCCACGCTGGATTTTCCTACACTGAACGTTGGAGAATATGCCAACCACAAGGTTTCGGGCCATGGTGAAGGATGAGTTGTAATTTCTGCATCACGTTCATCCCTGAACAGTGGTTGGAGTTTAGGTTTAGGTTCTGAAACCCGAAAACCGAGTTTGGGAAGAGATGAAGACCTAAGGACCTGACGGGTCCAATGAGCTCAGTGTGCGGCCAGCTGTTGAGCGTAGGTCTGGAGGTGTGGGCTCATGCTGTGTCAGACAGGGCATTAGACATGGTAGACTGTATATTTGGGGTGCAGTCGAGTGGCATTCAGTTGATCCTCATTCGGGCTTCTAGGTAGCTCCATAAGGCAACGTTTTTCTTCTGGAGGGCAGGCAGAGTGCTGCATTGTGGCCCCAGTATTGCCAAACTGTAGGGCTTTTGGGCCAGGGGTGTGAAGACGGTAGTCTGAGAACACAAGCTAGGCTTAGTTTTTGGGGTGAGGGCACAGAAGGCACACTCTGCAGAGCCGAATCAAGATCTCATGCACCTGAAGCCAGGGCGAATATCAGACGTTTGCTCAGGTTGGAGCTTCTGTCCATGATGGCCCCTTTATAAAGTGGAGCGTCTCAAGAGGCCATGTAGATTTTCCCACAATGGGAGTTGTGAGATGCACCAGACTGCAAAGATTCCTTCTGTGGGACACTTGAGACCTGTTGGATGGCTCTAGGATGTCCCATATGGAACGATTCCAGAGTAGGGTTCTAAGGATGTATGCCTGGGCAGCCCACCTCCCATTCTAGTTGTCTCCTAGCAACAAGGCAGGTTTGATCTGCAGGCCCTGCGGGAGAAACCAAGGGGGTTGAGTTGACATGGACTCTCCCGAGGATAGATCATAATGTGGGTTTAAGTCCATGGAAACCTTGGAATGGGGCGCTTGATCCGGGGCCCTGAAAGATTCTCCTAAACAGAGGTTTTTATAGAGCTCCAAAGAGTACATTTCCTATGTGGAGACGTGATTTTTCTGATGAGTGCCTCAGTAATCCCCCATATGCTGGTATTGGAAACCAGGCCTCTGAGGAGAGATGCCTGGAAACAAAAGCAATGGATCTGATTAGGGCCTAAGTGCCTGTCCAGTTCAATCTTATTCTATGGGGATATCTGTCTCTGGGTCTGAGTGGAGGTAATTTCCTAACTTGTGAAAGATCATCCCTGTTTGTCCTGGGCAGCCAACACTATTGGGATGGCCTCAGGGAGTTTGGAGGTTTCTCCTAATCTATAGGGTTGTGGCCAATGGAAATGGCAGAATTCCCCTGGAGAGGGAAGCCACAGTCCTGAGGTGTGGCTCCAGGGGCCCCAGCTTGGATGGTGTGTGGGCCAGGACTGTGGGGACAGAAGTCTGAAAACACAAACTCAGATTAGGTTTGGGGATGTATGTATGAAGGCTCGATCTACAGACCATGAGAATTTTCCGGGCTATGAACAAAGGGCAAGTTTGTGGCGCTTGCTCAGGCTTTTGTCTCTGGATTTTGTGTCAACGGTGGCCGTGGAATGTCGGGGTGTCCTCTAGGGCCATGGACAAGTCTTTCTCTGGTGACTTGGCCTGATCCCAAGTGGTTGGGATCATTCTGTGGATGGGAAGACTCCTTTCTGTATTTTTTTTTTTTTTTACCTCAGGTGTCCCACCAAAGAGGGATTCCAGAGCAGAGCCCTGAGTAGGGGTGACTAGACATCTCTAACTCTGGTTGAGATTGGGGGACTAGGGGCTTGGCAAGCCCCATATGTGGGCTGTTGTTCCTGTCACTAAGAGCCTTTACATGAGGATAGGGCTCACGCTGAGGGTCACAATGTGTGTTTGTGCAAATTGTGGCCCTCAGGGATAGGTGGGGCCTCATAGTCCATGCTGCTTTCTCCTACAATGAACGTTGGACAACATGCCAACCACAAGGTTTCTTGCCATGGCGAAGGATAAGTTCTGATTCTTGCATCACGTTCACTCCTGAGCAGTGAGTGGAGATAAGGTCTAGGTTCTGAAGGTGAAAACTGAGGTTGGGTAGAGATGATGGCCTAAAGCCATTGTGGGTATGATATGCTCAGTGTACGGCCAGCTGTCTGGGTGTTGGACTGGAGGTCTGCCCTCAGGCTGTGTCAGACAGGGCTTTAGTGCACAGGCTAGACTGTATAATTGGGGTATGGTCAGGTGGCATGCAGGTTGTTACTCATTTGGCATCTCTGGTTAGCCCTATAGGGCAATATTTTTCTTATGGAGGGCAGGCAGAGTGCTGCATTGTGTCTCCAGAATTGCCAACCTGGAGGGGTGTGGCCAGGATTGTGAGGACGGAAGTCTGAGAACACAAGTAGGCTTAGGTTTTGGGGCGAGGGCACAGCAGGCACACTCTCAAGTGCTAAATCGAGATCTCGTGCTTCTGAATTCAGGGCGAGGATCAGACTTTGTCTTAGGATGGAGTTTCTGTCCATGATGGCCCATTTATGAAGGTGTGGGGCATCATGAGGAAATGGAGGTTTTCTCACAGTGGGATTGTGTGATGCTTCAAACCATAAGGAATCATTCTGCGAGACAGTCAAGACAGGTTGGTTGGATTCAAGACGTCCCATAAAGAAATTCTCCAGAGCAGGGTTCTAAGGATGGATTCCTGGCAGCCCACCTCGCATTCCAACTGTCTCCTAGTGACAAGGCAGGTTTGATCTGCTGGCTCCGGGTGAACAGCCGAGGGGGCTGATTTGAAATGGACTCTCCTGAGGATGGATCCTAATGTAAGTTTGTGTCCTTGGAGACCTTGGAATTGGGCCATGGTGCCAGCACCCTGAAGGATCCCCCTAACCTGAGTTATTGACACAGCTCCAAAGAGCAAGTTTCCCATGTGGAGATGAGATCTGTTCTGATTGTTTCCTTAGGAAACCCCCATATTCTGATATTGGAAACCAGGCCTCTGAGGAGAGATACCTAGAAACCAAAGCAATGGATCAGAAGTTGGCTCAGGTTGGAGTTTCTGTCCATGATGGCCCCTTTATAAATGGGAGCACCTCATGAGGCCATGTAGGTTTTCCCACGATAAGAGTTGTGAGATGCTCCAATCTGCAAGGATTCCTTCTACGGGACAGTCAAGACCTGTTGGAAGGCTCCAGGACATCCCATATGGAACGGCGCCAGAGCAGGATTCCAAGTATGGATGCCTAGAGAGTCTGCTTTGCATTCCAGTTGTCTCCTAGCGACAAGGCAGGTTTGATATTCTGGCTCTGGGGGAGTAATTGACGGGGCTGAGTTGAAATGTACTCTCCTGCCGAATGGTCATAATGCGGGTTTGTGTCCATGGAGACCTTGGAATAGGGCGGTGGCTCCAGTTACCTGAAGGTTTCTCCTAACTGGAGGTTTTTACAGAGCTCCAAAGGATAAGTTTCCCATGTGGAGACAAGATTTGTTCTGATTGGTATCTCTGGAATCCCCCATATGCTGGTATTGGAAAACAGGCCTCTGAGGAGAGATGCTTAGAAACAAAAGCAATGGAACCAATTACGTTCTAGGGGCCTGTCCAGTTTAATACATTTCTCTTGGGATATCTGTCTACGGGTGAGTTGAGGTCGTTGCTCAGCTTGAGACAGATCACCCCTCTTTGTCCTGGGCGGCCTACACTATTGGAATGGCCTCTGGGACTTTGGAGGTTTCTCCTAATCTGTAGGGTTGTGGCCAATGGAATGGGAAGAATTTCCTTGGAGAGGGCAGGCACAGTCCTGAGGTGTGGCTCCAGGGGCCTCAGCCTGGAGGGTGTCTGGAACAGGGATGTCAGGATAGAAGTCTGAAAACACAAACTCGGCTTAGGTTTGGGGACGTAGGTATGGCAGGCCCGATCTACAGACTATGAGGAGAGTTTTTTGGGCTATGACCTAAGATGTGAGTGTGATGCGCTTGCTGAGGCTTATGTCTCTGGATTTTGTGTCAATAGTGGCCTTGGAATGTCAGGCTGGCCTCATGGGCCATGGACGAGTCTTTCTCTCTGGGGATGGCCTGATCCCAAGTGATTGGGTCATTCTGTGAGTGGGAGGAGTCCTTTCTGTGTTTATTTACCTCAAATGTCCCACCAAAGAGGGATTCCAGAGCAGAGCCCTGAGTAGGGGTGACTAGATGTCTCTACCTCTGGTTAAGATTGGGTGACTTGGGGCATGGCAGGCCCCATATGAGGGCTCATGGTCCAGCCACTGAGAGGCTTTACTTGAGGACAGGGTTCAAACTGAGGGTCCCAATGTGTGTTTGTGCCCTCCGCAGCTCTTAAGCATGGGCAGGGCCTCAGGGACCCTACACTACCCTCAGGGGCCCTACTACTACCCCTGTAGGCCCTACAGGGGTCCTACACTGAACATTGGACAAGATGCCAACCACAAGATTCTGGCGAGAGGGAAGGAGGAGTTCTTAATTCTGCATCACGTTTACACATGGGAAGTGAGTAGAGATAAGGTCTAGGTTTCTGTCGCCTGAAAACCAGGTTGGAAAGAGATGGCCACCTAAGGCCATGGCGGTTCAGATGTTCTCAGTGTACGGCAAGCTGTCTGGGTGTCGGTTGGGAATTCAGGCCTCAGGTTGTGTCAGACAGGGCATTAGTGCACAGGCTAGACTATATAATTGGTGTACAGTTGAGTGGCGTGCAGGTTTATCCTCATTTGAGGTTTCTGGGTAGACCCATAGGGCAACGTTTTTCTTCTAGAGGGCAGGCAGAGTGCAGCACTGTGTCATCAGAAATCCCAAAATGGAGGGCGTGTGGTCCAGGAGAGTGAGGACGGAATTCTGAGAACACTAGCTATGCTTAGGTTTTGGGGTGAGGGCACAGCAGGTACACTCTGAAGAGCTTAATCAAGATCTCGTGCATCTGAAGTCAAGGCGAAGATCAGCCGTTGGCTCAGGTTGGAGTTCCTTTCCATAATCCGCCTTCATGAAGATTGGGGGCATCATGTGACCTTAGAAGCTTTCCATGATATGAGTTGTGAGGTGGTCCATGCACAAGGACTCCTGTGGGACAGTCGAGACCTGTTGGATGGCTCAAGGATGTCCCATAAGGAACGACGCAAGAGCAGGGTTCTAAGGATGGATGCCTGAAGAGCCCAACTCACATTTCAATTGTCTCCTGGCGACAAGGCAGGTTCAATCTGCTGGCTCTGGGGTAGCAACCAAGGGGGTTTAGTTGAAATGGACTCTCCTGAGGATGGGTCATAATGTGGGATTGTGGCCATGGAGATATTCGAATGGGGCAGTGGCTCCGGTGACCTGAAGTTTTCTCCTAACTGGAGGTTATGACACGGCTCCATAGAGCAAGATTCCCATGTGGAGACGAGATTTGTTCTGATTGGTAGCTCCGGAAATCCCTTATGCTGGTATTGGAATCCAGGCCTCTGAGGAGAGATGCCTGAAAACAAAAGCAATGGATCCAATTAGGGCCTAGGTGCCTGTCTTGTTCAATATTCTTTTCTATGGATATCTGTCTAAGGGTCTGATTGGATGTAGTGGCTCAGCTTGTGCCAGATGGTCCCTGTATGTCCAGGACATCCTACACTATTGGGATGGCCTCAGAGATTTTGGATGTTTCTCCTAATCTGTCAGGTTGTGCCAAAGGAATGAGCAGAATTCCCTTGGAGAGGGCAGGCACAGTCCTGAGGTGTGGCTCCATGGGGCCCAGCCTTTAGGGTGTGTGGGCGAGGACAATGGAGAAAGAAGTCTAAAAACACAAACTCGGCTTAGGTTTGGGGACATAGGTATGGCAGGCCCGATCTACAGACCTTGAGAATTTTGGGGGCTCTGAACAAAGGGCAAGTGTGTGGCGCTTTTTCAGGTTTTTGTCTCCGGATTTTGTGTCAATGGTGGCCGTGGAATGTCAGGCTGGCCTCATCGACCATGGACGAGTATTTCTCTCTGTGGATTTGGCCAAATTCCAAGTGTTTGGGGTCATTGTTTGGATGGTAGGAGTTCTTTCTTCTTCTTTTTTTTTTTTTTTTTACCTCATGTGTCCCACCAAAGAGGGATTCCAGAAAAGAGCTCTGAATAAGGTTGACTAGACTTCTCAAGCTCTGGCTAGGATTGGGGGAGTAGGGGCATGGCAAGCTCCATATGCAGGCTCTTGGTCCTGCCCCGGAGAGGCTTTACTTGAGGCCAGGGTTCATGCTTAGGGTCCTAATGTGTGTTTGTGCCCATCGCAGCCCTCAAGCATGTCTGAGGCCTCATGGGCCATGCTGGGTTCTCATAAACTGAACGTTGGACAACATGCCAACCACAAGGTTTCTGGTCATGGGGAAGGTGAAGTTCTGATTTCTGCATCACGTACACCGCTTAGTTGTGAGTGGAGATAAGGTCTAGGTTCTGAAGCCTGAAGACCAAGGTTGGGAAGAGATGATGACCTAAGGCCATGGCATGTCCGATGTGTTCAGTGTGTGGCCAGGTGTCTGGGTGTCGGTCACGAGGTCTGGGGTCAGGCTGTGTCAGACAGGGCATTAGTGCCCAGGCTAGACTGTATAATTGGGGCACAGTCTAGAGAATTGCAGGTTGATCCTCATTTGATGTTTCTGGTTAGACCCCTAGGGCAAAGTCTCTCTTCTGGAGGGCAGGCAGAGTGCTGCATTCTGTCTCCAGAATTCCCAAAGTGGAAGGCTTGTGAGCCAGGAGTGTGAGGACGGAAGTCTGAGAACACGAGCTGGCTTAGGTTTTGGGGCGAGGGCAAGGCAGGCACACTCTGCAGAGCTGAATTGAGATCTCATGCATCTGAAGTCAGGGCGAGGTTCAGACGTTGGCTCAGGTGGGAGTTTCTGTCCACGATGTCCTCTAACTGAAGGTGGAGGCATCACGAGGCCATGGAGGTTTTCCCACGGTGCAAGTGTGTGATGCTGCAAACCACAAGGATTCCTTCTTCAGGACAATTGAGACCTGTTGAATGGATCAAGGACACCCCAATAGGAATTTCTCCAGAGCAGAGTTCTAACAACAGATACCTGGGCAGCGAACTCGCATTCCAATTGTCTCCTAGTGACAAAGCAGGTTTGATCTGCTGGCACTGGGTGAGCAACCGCCAGGTTTGAGTTGAAATGAACTCTCCTGAGGATGGGTCATAATGTGGGATTGTGTCCATTGAGACATTGGAATGGGGCGGTGGCTCCAGTGACGTGAAATTTTCTCCTAACTGGAGGTTTTGACACAGTTCCATATAGCATGATTCCCATGTGGCATTTTATTTGTTCTGATTGGTAGCTCCAGAAACCCCCATGTGCTGGTATTAGAATCCAGGCCTCTGAGGAGAGATACCTGAAAACAAAAGCAATGGATCCGATTAGGGCCTAGGTGCCTGTCCTGTTCAATCTTCTTTTCTATGCATATCTAACTACAGGTCTGATTGGAGGTAGTGGCTCAGCTTGTTCCAGATGGCCCCTGTATGTCCCGGACATATGTCCGGGACTTCGGATGTTTCTCCTAATCTGTCGGGTTGTGCCAAAGGAATGAGCAGAATTCCCTTGGAGAGGGCAGGCACAGTCCTGAGCTGTGGCTCCATGGGGCCCAGCCTTGAGGGTGTGTGGGCCAGGACAATGGAGACAGAACTGTGAAAACACAAACTCGGCTTAGGTTTGGGGACATAGGTATGGCAGGCCCGATCTACAGACCGTGAGAATTTTACAGGCTCTGAACAAAGGGAGAGTGTGTGGCGCTTTTTCAGGCTTTTGTCTCTGGACTTTGTGTCAATGGTGGCCGTGGAATGTCAGGATTGCCTCATCGGCCACGGACGAGTATTTCTCTCTGTGAATTTGGCCCAATTCCAACTGTTTGGGGTCATTCTTTGGACGGTAGGAGTCCTTTCTCTATTTTTTTTTTTAACCTCATGTGTCCCACCAAGGAGGGATTCTAGAGAAGAGATCTGAGTAGGGTTGACTAGACTTCTTGAGCACTGGTTAAGGTTTGGGGAGTAGGGGCATGGCAATCTCCATATGCGGGCTCTTGTTCCTGCCCCGGAGAGGCTTTACTTGAGGCCACGGTTCATGCTTAGGGTCCTAATGTGTGTTTGTGCCCATCGCAGCCCTCAAGCATGTCTGAGGCCTTATGGGCCATGCTGGTTTCTCCTACACTGCACGTTGGACAACATGCCAACCACAGGTTTCTGGTCATGGGGAAGGAGGTGTTCTGATTTCTGCATCACGTACACGGCATGGCAGTGAGTAGAGATAAGGTCTAGATTCTGAAGCCAGAAAACCGAGGTTGGGAAGAGATGATGACATAAGGCCATGGCGGGTCCAATGCACTTAGTGTGCGGCCAGATGTCTGTGTGTCCATCATGAGGTCCGGGCTCAGGCTGTGTCAGGCAGGGCATTAGTGCCCAGGCTAGACTGTATAATTGGGGTACAGTCGACTAGACTGTATAATTGGGGTACAGTCGAGGGATGTGTAGGTTGGTCCTCATTTGGGGTTTCTGGTTAGCCCCATACGGCAACGTTTTTCATCTGGAGGGCAGGCAGAGTGCTGCATTCTGGCTCCAGAATTGCCAACTTCAGGGCTTGTGGGCCAGGTGTTTTAGGACAGAAGTCTGAGAACACAACTTCAGCTTTGAATTCACAGCGGTGACTTGGCAGGCACACTCTACAGACCTGAATTGAGATCTCGTGCATCTGAAGTCAGGGTGAGGATCAGATGTTGGCTTAGTTTGGAGTTTCTGTACATGATATCCCCTTCATGAAGGTGGGTGGGCATCAGGAAACCATGGAAGTTTTCCCACTTTGTGAGTGTGTGATGCTCCAAACCACAAGGATTCTGTCAGTGGGACAGTCACGACCTTTTGGATGGATCAAGGACGTCCCATAAGAATTGCTCCAAAGCACAGTTCTAATGATGGATGCCTCGGCAGTCCAACTTGCACTCCAGTTGTGTCCTAGTGAAAAGGAGGATTCGATCTGCTGTCACTGGGGGAACAACCGAGGGTGCTGAATTGAAATGGACTCTCCTGAGGATCAGTCATGATGTGGATTTGTGTCCATGGAGCCCTTGGAATGAGGCCGTGGCTCTGTTGCCCTGAAGAATTCTCCTAACCTGAGGTTTTGATGCAGAACCAAAGAGCAAGTTTCCCATGTAGCGACGAGATTTGCTCTGAAACCCCCACAACCTGGTATTGGAAACCAAGCATCTGGGGAACAATGCCTGGAATCCAAAGCGATGGATCTGATTAGGGTCTAGGGGCCTGTCCTCTTCAATATTCTCCTCTGAGTGTCTCTGTCTAAGATTCAGAATGGAGGTCACTGCTCAGCTTGTGTCAGATCGCCCATGTTTGTTGGGGGAGGCCAACAGTATTGGGCTGGTCTTTGGGATTGGAGGTTTCTCCTAATCTGTAAGGTTGTGGCAAATGAAACGGGCAGAGTTACCTTGGAGAGCACTGGCACAGTCCTTAGGTGTGACACCACCTTTCTGGGTGTCGTCCAGGAGGTCCAGGCTCACGCTGTGTCAGACAGGGCATTAGTGCCAAGCGTAGACTGTATAAATGGAGTACAGTTGAGTGGCATGCAGGTTGATCCTCATTTGGCGTTTCTGGGTAGCCCCAGGGGCAACGTTTTTCTTCTGGAGGGAAGGCAGAGTGCTGCATTGTGGCTACGGAATTCTCACACTGGAGGGCTTGTGGGCCAGAATTGTGAGGAAGGAAGTGTGAGAACACAAGCTAGGCTTAGGTTTTGGGTCAAGATCATGGCAGGCACACTCTGTAGAGCTAAATCTAAATCTCATGCATCTGAAGTCAGGGCGAGGATCAGATAGAGGCTCAGGTTGAAGTTTCTGTTCAGGATGGCCCCTTCATGATGGTGGGGGGCATCATGGGGCTATGGAGACTTTCCCACGATGGGCATTGTAAGTTGCTCCAATCGGCAAGGATTCCTTCTACGGGACAGTCGAGACCGGTCAGATTGCTCCAGGACGTCCCATGCGGAACAACGGCAGAGCAGGGTTCTAAGGATGGATTCCTGGAATGCCCGCCTCACATTCCTATTGTCTCCTAGTGACAAGGCAGGTTCGATCTGCTTCTTTTGTGGAGCAACCAAAGGGGATGTGTTGAAATGGACTCTCCTGAGGATGGGTCATAATGTGGGTTTGTGCCCATGGAGACCTTGGAATGGGGTGTTGGCTGCTGGGACCTGAAGGTTTCCCTTAACTGGAGGTTTTGACACAGCTCCAAAAAGCATGTTTCCCACGTGTAAATGAGATTTGTTCAGACTGGTACCTCCAGAAGAACACATATGCTGGTATTGGAAACCAGGCCTCTGAGGAGAGATGCCTGGAATCAAAAGCAATGGATCTGATTAGGGCCTAGGTGCCTGTCTGGTTCAATCTTCTTCTCTGGGGTTATCTGTAATGGGTCTGCGTTGAGGTAGTTGCTCATCTTGGGACAGATCGCCCTGTTTGCCCTGAGTAGCCAACACTATTGGGATGGCCTCAGGGACTTTGGAGTGTTCTCCTAATCTTTAGGGTTGTGGCCAATGGAATTGGCAGAATTCGCTTGGAGAAGGCAGGCACAGTCCTGAGGCTTGGCTCCAGGGGCCCCAGCCTGGAGGGTGCGTGGGCCAGGACAGTGGGGACAGAAATCTGAAAACCCAAAATCAGCTTAGGTTTGGGGACGTGGGTATGACAGGCCTGATCTATAGACTGTGAGGAGAATTTTTCAGGCTATGAACAAAGGGCAAGTGTGAGGCATATCCCCAGGCTTTTGTCTCTGGATTTTGTGTCAACGGTGGCCATGGAATGTCGGGATGGCCTCTTTGTCCATGGACGATTCTTTCTCTTTTAAGATTTGGTCAGATCCCAAGTTTTGGGGCTCATTCGGGGGATGGGAGGAGTCCCTTCGATATTTTTTTCCTCAGGGGTTCCAGAGCAGAGACCTGAATAGGGGTGACTAGACCTCTCAACCTCTCATTAATATTGGGGGACTAAGGGATGGCAATGCGGGTTCTTGTCCCAGCCCCTGAGAGGCTTTACTTGAGGACAGGGCTCACACTGAGGATCCCAATGTGTTTGTGCCCATTGCGGTTCTCAAGCATGGGCAGGGACTCATGGGCTACACTGGATTCTCCTACACTGAACGTTGTAAAACATGCCAACCACAAGGTTTCTTGCCTTGAGGAAGAAGGAGTTTCATTTCTGCATCACGTTCACCCCTGGGTAGTGAGTATAGATAAGGTCTAGGTTCTGAAGCCTGAAAACCAAGGTTGGGAAGAGATGATGACCTAAAGCCATGGCGGGTCTGATGTGCTCAGTGTACAGCCAGCTGTCTGGGTGTAGGTTGGGAATTCAAGCCTCAGGCTGTGCAAGACAGGGCATTAGCGCCCAAGCGAAACTGTATAATTGGGGTAGAGTCAAGTGGCATGCAGGTTGATCCTCATTTGGCGTTTCTGGTTAGGCCCATAAGGCAACGTTTCTCTTCTGGAGGGCAGTCAGAGTACTGCATTGTGTCTCTCCAGAATTCCCAAACTGGAGGGCTGGTGGGCTCGGAGTGTGAGGACGAAGTCTGAGAACAATAGCTAGGTTTTACTGCAGGGCGGGGTTTCGGCAGGCACACTCTGTAGAGTTGAATCAAGATTTCGTGCATCTGAAGTCAGGGCGAGGATTAGACGTTGGCTCAGGTTGGAGTTTCTATCCAAGATGGCTCTTTCATGAAGGGGACGGTGCAATACGAGGCCACAGAGCTTTTCCCATGATGGGAGTGGTTAGGTGCTCCAAAGCACAAGGATTCCTACTGCAGGACAGCTGTGACCTGTTGGATGGCTCCAGGACGTCCCATATGGAATTACTTCAGAGTAGTTTTCTACAGATGGATGCCTAGCCAGCCCGCCTCGCATTCCAATTGTCTCCTAGTGACAAGATAGGTTCGATCTGCTGGCTCTAGGGGAGCACCCAAGGGCACTGAGTTGAAACAGACTCTCCTGCTGATGGGTCCTAATGTGGGATTGTGTCCATGGAGACCTTGGAATGAGGTGGTGGCACCGGGGCCCTGAAGGATTCTCCTAACCGGAGGTTTTGACACAGCTTGAAAGAGCACGTTTCCCATGTGGAGAAGATATTTGTTCTGATTGATGCCTCAGGAAACCCCCATATGGTGGTATTGGAAACCAGGCCTCTGAGGTTCTGACATAGCTCCATGAGCAAGTTTCCAATGTGCAGACAAGACTTGCTCTGATGGGTGCCTCTGGAAACCCCATAGGCTGGTATTGGAAACCAGGCCTCTGAGGACAGATGCCTGGAAACCAAAGCAATGGATCTGATTAGGGCCTAGGGGCCTGTCCAGTTCAATGTTCTTCTCTGGGGACATCTGTCTCTGAGTCTGTGTGGAACTAGGTGCTCAGCTAGTGTCAGATCACCCCTGTTTGTTCCGGGCGGCCTACAATATTGGGATGGTCCCAGGGACATTGGAGATTTCTCCTGATTTATATGGTTGTCGCCAATGGAATATGAAGAATTCCCTTTGAGAGGGCAGGCAGAATCCTGAGGTGTGGCTCCAGGGGCCCTAGCCTGGAGGGTGTGTGGGCCAGGGCCGTGGGGACAAAAGTCTAAAAACAGCAACTCAGCTTAGGTTTGAGGATGTAGGTATGGCAGGCCCACCTACAGATCATTAGAACTCTTTGGGATATGAACAAAGGGCGAGAGTGAGGCGCTTGCTCAGGCTTTTGTCTGGATTTTGTGTCAACGATGGTCGTGGAATGTCGGGGTTGCACCAGTCAGAACAAATTAGGAGAAAGCTCCAGAGTCCCCAAGGCATTCCTAAGTGTGTAGGCTACCCAGGACAAACAGGGGCTATCTGCCACCAGTTGAGATACTACCTGCACTCAGACCTGGAGACAGATGTCCACAGAGAAGAAAATTGAACTGGACAGGCCCCTAGGACTTCAACAGATCCATTGCTTTGGTTTCCAGCCATCTCTCCTCAGAGGCCTGGTTTCCAATAGCAGCATATGAGGCTTTCCTGAGGCACCCACCAGAACAAATCTCGTCTCCATATGGGAAACTTGTACGTGGGAACTGTGTCAAAACGTCTGATTAGTAGAAAACTTCATGACCCTGGTGTCACCACCCCATTCCAAGGTCCCCATGGGCACAAACCCACATTATGACACATGCGCAGGAGAGTCCATTTCAACTCAGCGCCCTCGGTTGCTCCACCAGAGACAGAAGATTCAACATGTTTTATCGCAATGAGACGATTGGAATGCGAGGTGGGAAACCCAGGCATCCATCTTTAGAACCCTGCTCTTGAGTCGTCCCTATGGGATGTCCTGGAGCCATCCAACAGGTATCAATTGTCCTGCAGAAGGAATCTTTGCAGTTTGGAGCATCTCACAACTCCCAACATGGGAAAACCTCTATGGCCCTGCCCCCACTTCATGTAGGGGCCATTTTGGACAGAATCTCCAAACTGAGCCGTCGTCTGATCTTCTCCCTGACTTCAGAAGCACGAGATCGCAGAGTGTGCCTGCCTTGCCCTCACCCTGAAACCTAAGTCTAGCTTGTGTTCTCAGACTTCTGTCCTCACATCCCGGCCCCCAAGCCCTCATGTTTGGCAATTACAGACCCACAATACAGCACTCTGCCTTCCCTCCAGAAGAAAAATGTTGCCCTATGGATCTTTAGAAACACCCCAAATGAGGATAAACCTACACGGCACTCGACTGTACTTAAATTGTATAGTCAAACCTGGGAACTCAAGTTTGGCAATTCCGGACCCACAATGCAGCACTCTGCCTGCCCTCTAGAAAAAAAAAAAATATTGCCTAATGAGCTGCCCAGGCAGCTTAAATGAGGATAAACCTACACGGCACTAGAATGTACCCAAATTATATAGTCTAACCTGGGCACTAATGCACTTTCTGACACAACCTGAGCCCGGACCTCCTGACCAACACCCAGATAGCTGACAGCACACTGAGCACATCAGACCCGCCATGGCCTTAGGTCATCATCTCTTCCCTACCCCAGTTTTCAGGCTTCAAAACCTAGACCTTATCTCCAATCCCTGCCCAGGGGTGAGTGTAATGCAGAAATCAGAACTCCTCCTTACCCATGGCAAGAAACCTTGTGGTTGGCATGTTGTCCAACGTTAAGTGTAGGAGAAATCAGCATTCACCCTGAGGCCCCGCCCATTCTTGAGTGCGAGGAGCGCATAAACATGCATTGTGACCCTCAGTGTGAGTCCTGTCCTCTAGTAAGTCCTCTTAGGGACTGGACCATTAGATGTCATAATGGGCTTGACATGTCCCTAGGCCACAATATTTAACCAGATTTCTGGTTGTCCAGTCGCCCCTCCCCAGAGCTCTACTCTGGAGTCCCTCATTTGGTGGGACACCTGAGGTTAAAAAACAAAACAAAACAAACCAACAACAACAAAAAAACGGACGTATTCCATGCCACAGAATGACCCCAAACTCTTTGGACGGGGCCACACCTCCAGAGAGTAAGACTCGTCCATTTCCCATGAAGTCACCCGGAAATTTCATGAACATGTTGTGACACGATATCCAGAGACAAAAACTTGAGCAAGAGCCTCATACTCGCCCTTTTTTCATATCCCGAAGAGTTCTCCTCATGGTCTGTAGATCTGTCCTGCCATACCTATGACCCAAAACATAAGCCGAGTTTGTGTTTTCAGACAACGGTCCAAACAGCATTGGCCTACACACCCTACAGCCTGAGGCCCCTGGAGCCAAACTGAGGACTGTACTTGCCCTCTCCAAGGGATTACTGTGTGCCCATTCCAATGGCCACAAACCTACTAATAGGATAAACCTCCAAAGTCCCTGAGGCCATCTCAATAGTGGTGGCTTCCCAGGACAAACAGGGGCAATCTGAGCCCATCTGAGCACATACCTGCACTCAGAACCGTAGACTGATGTCCCAAGAGGGAAAAAAGAACCAACAGAACCCTAGGCACTAATCGGATCCATTGCTTTAGTTTCCAGGCATCTCTCCTCAGAGGCCTGGATTTCAATACCAGAATATGGCTGTTTCTTGACTCACCCATCAGAACAAATCTCCTCTACACATGGGAAACTTGCACGTTGGAGCTTGGTCAAAGCTTCTGTTTAGGAGACCCTTCAGGGCCCCAGTGCCACCGCTTCATTCCAAGGTCTCCATAGACACAAAATCACATTAGGACCCATCCACAGGAGAGTCCATTTCAACTCAGCCTCCTCGGTTGCTCCCCCAGATCCAGCAGATCTAACATGTCTTGTTGCTAGGAGACAATTGGAATGCGAGGTGGGCTACCCAGCCATCCATCCGTAGAACCCTGCTCGGAATCGTTGGCCTGGAGCCAACCAACAGGTCTCAATTGTCTTGCAGAAGAATCTTTGCAGTTTCGAGTTTCTCACAATTCCCATCGTGGGAAAACCCCCATGGCCTCGTGATCCCCCCCCCTTCATGAAGGGGCCATCAGGGACAGAACCTCCAAGCTGAGCGATCGTCTGATCCTCGCACTGACTTCAGATCCACGTGATCTCGAGTCAGGTTTGTAGATTGTGCCCGATATGTCCTAACCCAGAAAACTAAGCCGAGATTGTGTTCTCAGACTTCCGTCCTCAGACTACGGGCCCACAAGCCCTCCAGATTGGCAATCCACAACAACAATGCAACACTCTGCCTGCCCTCCAGAAGAAAACCATTGCCCTCTGTGGCTACCCATAAACCCCAAATGAGGATCAACCTGCACGCCACTTGGCTGTACCCCAAATATATAGGCTGACATGGGCACTGAAGCCCTTTCAGACACAACCTGAGCCTGGACCTCCTGGCCCCACCCAGACAGCTGGCCACACTCTGAGCACATCGGACCCACCATGGCCTTAGGGCGTCATCTCTTCTCAACCTCGATTTTCAGGCTTCAGAACCTATAACTTATCTCAAACCACTGCCCAGGGTTGAAAATGATGCAGAAGTCAGAACTCAATCCCCATGGCAAGAAACCTTATGGTTGCCATGTTGTCCAACGTTCAGTGTAGTTGAAACCAGTGTGGCCCATGAGGCCCCGCACATGCTCGCGGGCAACATTGGTCACAATGTGTGTTTGTGGTCACAAACACAAAGTGTGACCCTCAGCCGGAGTCCAGTCCTCAAGTAAGGCCTCTCAGTGGCTGGACCCTGAGACCGCATATGGGGCCTGCCATGCCCCTGGCCCCAATTTTTAACCATAGTTCGCTTGTCCCTTCACTCTTCCCTAGTGCTCTGCTTTGGAATTCCTCTTTTGGTGGGACACCTGAGGTAAAAAACCTGAAAGGAATCCTCCCATCCCACAGATTGACGAAAAACAATTGGGATCGGGCCAAATCCACAGAGAGGAAGATTCGTCCATGGCCCATGAGGCCATCGCTGATACAAAATCCAGAGACAAAAGCCTGACAAGCACCTCAGACTCGCTGTTTCTTCATATCCTGAAGAGTTCTTCTCATGGTTTGTCGATCGGATCTGCCATACCTACATCCCAAACCTAAGCTGAGTTTGTGTTTTTAGACTTCTGTCCTCAAAGTCCTGGTCCACACACCCTCCAGGCTGGGTCCCCTGGAGTCACACATTAGGACTGCGCCTACCCAATCCATAGGAATGCTGACCATTCCATTGTCCCAAACCGTACAAATTAGGAGAACCCTCCAAAGTCCCTGAGGCCATCCCAATAATGTAGGTCGCCCAGCACAAACAAGGACGGTCTGACTCCAGCTGAGAATCTACCTCCACTCATTCCATAGATGGATGTTCCCAGAGAAGAAGATTGAACCAGACAGGACCCTAGGCCATAATCGGATCCATTGCTTTGGTTTACAGGCATGTCTCCTCAAAAACCTGGATTACAATACTAGCATAGGGGTTTTCCGGAGGCACCCATCAGATCAAATCTCGTCTCCAGAGGAAACTTGTGCATGGGAGCTATGTCAAAAGCTTAGGAGAATACTTCAGAATCCCGGTGCCACTGCTTCATTCCAAGGCCCTCATGGACACAAACAAACATTAGGACCCATCCTCAGGAAAGTCCATTTCAACTCAGCCAACCAGGTTGCTCCCGCAGAGCCATCAGATCTAAACTGTCTTGTTGCTAGCAGACAATTGGAATGCGAGGCGCGCTTCTGAGGCATCCATCCTGGAACGGTTCCCTGGAGTCATTCCATATGGGATGTCCTGGACCTCTCCAACAGGTCTCCATTGTCCCGCAGAAGGAATCCTTGAAGGGAGCATCACACAACTCCCAACGTGGGAAAACCTCCATGGCCTCGAGATTCCGCTCCCTTCATGAAGGGTCCGTCATGCACAGAAACTCCAACCTGAGCCAACGTCTGATCCTCGCCCTGACTTCAGATGCATGACATCTTGGTTCCGATGTGCAGAGGTTACCTGCTGTGCCCTGGCCCTGAAACCCAAGTCTAGCTTGTGTTCTCAGACTTCCGTCCTCACACTCCTGGCACCGAAGCCCTCATGTTTGGCAATTCCGGACCCAGAATGCAGCACTCTGCCTGCCCTCTAGAAAAAAAAAATATTGCCTAATGAGCTGCCCAGGCAGTATCAATGAGGATAAACCTACACGGCACTCGAATGTACCCAAATTATATAGTCTAACCAGGGCACTAATGCACTTTCTGACACAACCTGAGACCGGACCTCCTGACCAACACCCAGACAGATGTCCGCACACTGAGCACATCAGACCCATCATGGCCTTAGGTCATCATCTCTTCCCTACCCCAGTTTTCAGGCTTCAAAACCTAGACCTTATCTCCAATCCCTGCCCATGGGTGACTGTGATGCAGATATCAGAACTCCATGGGTGACTGTGATGCAGATATCAGAACTCCTCCTTACCCATGGCAAGAAACCTTGTGGTTGGCATGTTGTCCGACGTTAAGTGTAGGAGAAACCAGCATTCACCCTGAAACCCCGCCCATTCTTGAGTGCGAGGAGCGCATAAACATGCCTTGTGACCCTCAGTGTGAGTCCTGTCCTCTAGTAAGTCCTCTTAGGGACTGGACCATTAGATGTCATAATGGGCTTGACATGTCCCTAGGCCGCAATATTTAACCAGATTTCTGGTTGTCCAGTCGCCCCTCCCCAGAGCTCTACTCTGGAATCCCTCATTTGGTGGGACATCTGAGGTTAAAAAACAAAGCAAAACAAAACAACAACAACAACAAAACAGACTTACTCCATCCCACAGAATGACCCCAAACTCTTTGGATGGGGCCACACCTCCAGAGAGTTAGAGTCGTCCATTTCCCATGAAGTCACCCGGAAATTTCATGAACATGTTGTGAAACGATATCCAGAGACAAAAACTTGAGCAAGAGCCTCACACTCGCCCTTATTTCATATCCCGAAGAGTTCTCCTCATGGTCTGTAGATCAGTCCTGCCATACCTATGACCCGAATCATAAACCGAGTTTGTGTTTTCAGACAACGGCCCAAACAGCCCTGGCCTACACACCCTACAGGCTCAGGCCCCTGGAGCCAAACCTGAGGACTGTACTTGCCCTCTCCAAGGGATTTCTGTGTGCCCATTCCAATGGCCACAACCCTACTAATAGGATAAACCTCCAAAGTCCCTGAGGCCATCTCAATACTGGTGGCTTCCCAGGACAACCAGGGGAAATCTGAGCCCATCTGAGCACCTACCTGCACTCAGACCCGTAGACTGATGTCCCCAGAGGGAAAAAGGAACGAACAGACCCTTAGGCACTAATCGGATCAATTGCTTTGTTTTCCAGGCATCTCTCCTCGGAGGCCTGGATTTCAATACCAGAATATGGCTCTTTCTTGACTCACACATCAGAACACATTCCCTCTACACATGGGAAACTAGCACGTTGGAGCTTGGTCAAAGCTTCTGTTTAGGAGGACCCTTAAGTGCCCCAGTGCCACTGCTTCATTCCAAGGTCTTCATAGACACAAAAACACATTAGGACCCATCCACAGGAGAGTCCATTTCAACTCTGCCTCCTCGGTTGCTCCCCCAGATCCAGCAGATCTACATTGTCTTGTTGCTAGGAGTCAATTGGAATGCAAGGTTGCCTACCCAGGCATCCATCCTTAGAAACATGCTTGGAATCATAGGCCTGGAGCCAACCAACAGGTCTCAATTG
Source organism: Mustela lutreola (assembly GCF_030435805.1). Lineage (NCBI taxonomy): Eukaryota > Metazoa > Chordata > Mammalia > Carnivora > Mustelidae > Mustela > Mustela lutreola. The sequence continues at coordinate 172,699,770 of NC_081294.1, forward strand.
TACTGCAGTAGAATCTTACACTTTGGAGCTTCTCACAACTCCCATCGTGTGAAAACGTCCACGGCCTCGTGATCCCCACCCCCTTCATGAAGGGGCCATCAGGGACAGAACCTCCAACCTGAGCGATCGACTGATCCTCGCCCTGACTTCAAACCACAAGATCTCGAGTCAGGTCTGTAGATTGTGCCTGCCATGTCCTCACCCAGAATCCTAAGCCTAGCTTGTGTTCTCAGACTTCTGTCCTCAGACTACGGTCCCACAAGCCCTCCAGTTTGGCAATTCAGAACTACAATGCAATACTCTGCCTGCCGTCCAGAAAAAAACATTGCCCTCTGGGGCTACCCAGAAACCCCAGATGAGGATCAACCTGCACGCCACTTGGCTGTCCCCAAATATATAGGCTGACCTGGGCACTGATGCCCTTGAAGACACAACCTAGGCCTGGACGTCCTGGCCCCACCAGACAGCTGGCCGCACTCTGAGCACATAGGACCCGCCATGGCCTTAGGTCGTCATCTCTTCTCAACCTCGATTTTCAGGCTTCAGAACCTATAACTTATCTCAAAACACTGCCCAGGGTTGAAAATGATGCAGAAATCAGAACTCCATCCCCAAGGCAAGAATCCTTGTGGTTGCCATGTTGTCCAACGTTCAGTGTAGTTGAAACCAGTGTGGCCCATGAGGCCCCGCCCATGCTCGAGGGCCACATTGGTCACAAACACACATTGTGACCCTCAGCCTGAGCCCAGTCTTCAAGTAAGGCCTCTCAGTGGCTGGACCCTGAGCACGCATATGAGGCCTGCCATGCCCCCGGCCCCAAATGTTAACCATATTTCGCTTTGTCCCTTCACTCTTCCCTACGGCTCTGCTTTGGAATTCCTCTTTTGGTGGGACACCTGAGATAACAAACCTAAAAGGAGTCCTCCCATCCCACAGATTGACGAAAACCAATTGGGATCGGGCCAAATCCACAGAGAGGAAGATTTGTCCATGGCCCATGAGGCCTCCCCGACTTTCCGCGGCCATCATGATACAAAATCCAGAGACAAAAGCCTGAGCACGTGCCTCAGACTCGCTCATTCTTCATATCCTGAAGAGTTCTTCAGATAAGAACTTACACGGCACTCGAATGCACACAAAATATATAGTCTAACCTGGGCACTAATGCACTGTCTGACAACCTGAGCCCGGACCTCGTGACCAACACCCAGACAGCTGACCGCACACTGAGCATATCAGACACGCCATGGCCTTAGGTCATCATCTCTTCCCTACCTCAGTTTTCAGGCTTCATAACCTAGACCTTATCTCCAATCACTGCCCAGGGGTGACTCTGTTGCAGAAATCAGAACTCTTCCTTACACATGGCAAGAAACCTTGTGGTTGGCATGTTGTCCAACGTTCAGTGTAGGAGAAACCAGCATTCACCTTGAGGTGAATACAAAATCCAGAGACAAAAGCCTGAGCACGCGCCTCAGACTCGCTCATTCTTCATATACTGAAGAGTTCTTCAGATAAGAACCTACACGGCACTCGAATGCACCCAAAATATATAGTCTAACCTGGGCACTAATGCTCTGTCTGACAACCTGAGCCCGGACTTCGTGAACAACACCCAGACAGCTGACGGCACACTGAGTACATCAGACCCGCCATGGCCTTAGGTCGTCATCTCTTCCCTACCTCAGATTTCAGGCTTCAGAACCTAGACCTTACCTCCAATCAGTGCCCAGGGGTGAACATGATGCAGAAATCAGAACTCTTCCTTACCCATGGCAAGAAACCTTGTGGTTGGCATGTTGTCCAACATTCAGTGTAGGAGAAACCAGCATTCACCCTGAGGCCCCGCCCATTCTTGAGTGCGACAGGGCATAAACAGGCATTGTGACCCTCAGCGTGAGTCCTGTCCTCTAGTACATCCTCTCAGTGGCTGGAACATTAGATGTCCTAATGGGCTTGAAATGTCCCTAGGCCCCAATTTTTACCAGATTTCTGGTTGTCCAGTCGCCCCTCCCCAGGGCTCTACTCTGGAATCCCTCATTTGGTGGGACACCTGAGGTTGAAAAACAAAACTAAACAAATCAACAACAACAGAACTACCGACTTCTTCCATCAAACAGCCATTGGTTTGGCTTCCAGGCATCTCTTCTCAGAGGCCTGGATTTCAATAACAGCACGCATATGGCTGTTTCTTGACTCACCCATCAGAACAAATCTCATCTACACATGGGAAACTTGCACGATGGAGCTGTGTGAAAGCCTCTCTTTAGGAGAACCCTTTAGGGCCCCAAGCCAACGCTTCATTCCAAGAGGCCCCGCACATGCTTGCGGGCCACATTGGTCACAAACACACATTGTTACCCTCAGCCTGAGCCCAGTTTTCAGGTAAGGCCTCTCAGTGGTTGGATGGAGAGACAGCATATTGGGCTTGCCATGCCCCTAGCCCCAATTTTTAACCATAGTTCGGGTTGTCCCTTCACTCTTCCCCAAGGCTCTGCTTTGGTATTCCTCTTTTGGTGGGACACCTGAGGTAACAACCTGAAAGGAGTCCTCCCATCCCACAGATTGACTAAAAACAATTGGAATCTGGCCCAATCCACAGAGAGCAAGATTCGTCCATGGCCCTTGAGGCCTCCCCAACATTCCACGTCCATCGCTGATACAAAATTCAGAGACAAATGCCTGAGCACGCGCCTCAGACTCGCTCATTCTTCATATCCTGAAGAGTTCTTCCGATAAGAACCTACACGGCACTCGAATGCACCCAAAATATATAGTCTAACCTGGGCACTAATGCACTGTCTGACAACCTGAGACCGGACCTCGTGACCAACACCCAGACAGCTGACCGCACACTGAGCACATCAGACCCGCCATGGCCTTAGGTCATCATCTCTTCCCTACCTCAGTTTTCAGGCTTCATAACCTAGACCTTATCTCCAATCACTGCCCAGCGGTGACTGTGATGCAGAAATCAGAACTCTTCCTTACCCATGGCAAGAAACCTTGTTGTTGGCATGTTGTCCAACGTTCAGTGTAGGAGAAACCAGCATTCATCCTGAGGCCCCGCCCATTCTTGAGTGCGACGAAGGCATAAATACGCATTGTGACCCTCAGCGTGAGTCCTGTCCTCTAGTACGAACTCTCAGTGGCTGGACCAATAGATGTCATAATGGGCTTGACATGTCCCTAGGCCCCAATTTTTAACCAGATTTCTGGTTGTCCAGTCGCCCCTCCCCAGGGCTCTACTCTGGAATCCCTAATTTGGTGGGACACCTGAGGTTGAAAAACAAAACAAAACAAATCAACAACAACAGAACAACGGACTTCTTCCATCCCAATGAATGTCGCCGAACTCTTTGGACGGGGCCAAACCCCCAGAGAGTAAGACTCGTCCATTTCCCATGAAGTCACCCGGAAATTTCACGACCATGAATGACATGATATACAGAGACAAAAACTTGAGCAATGGCCTCACACTCGCCCTTTTTTCATATCCCAAAGAGTTCTCCTCATGGTCTGTAGATCAGTCCTGCCATACATATGCCCCGAACATAAGCCGAGTTTGTGTTTTCAGACAACTGTCCAAATAGCCGTGGCCTACACACCCTACAGGCTCAGGCCCCTGGAGCCAAACCTGACGACTGTGCTTGCCCTCTCCAAGGGAATTGTATGTGCCCATTCCAATGGCCTCAACCCTACTAATAGGTTAAACCTCCAAAGACCCTGAGGCCATTTCAATATTTGTGGCTTCCCTGGACAAACAGGGGCAATCTGGGCCCATCTGAGCACCTACCTGCACTCAGACCCATAGACTGATGTCCCCAGTGGTAAAAATGAACGAAGAGTCTCATAGGAATCTATCGGATCCATTGGTTTGGCTTCCAGGCATCTCTCCTCAGGGGCCTGGTTTTCAATCACAGCCAGAATATGGCTGTTTCTTGACTCACCCATCAGAACAAATCTCATGGACACGTGGGATAATTGCACGATGGAGCTGTGTGAAAGCCTCTCTTTAGGAGAACGCTTCAGGGCCCCAGTGCCACTGCTTCATTCCAAGGTCTCCATAGAAAGAAAATCATATTAGGACACATTCACGGGAGAGTCCATTTCAACTCAGCCTCCTCGATTGCCCCCCCCACGATCTAGCAGATCTAACCTGTCTTGTTGCTTGGAGACAATTGGAATGCGAGGTGAGCTACCCAGCCATCCATCCTTAGAACCCTGCTCGGAAACGTTGTCCTGGAGCCAAGCAACAAGACTCAATTGTCCTTCAGAAGAATCTTTGCAGTTGGGAGCTTCTCACAACTCCCATCGTGGGAAAACCCCCATGGCCTCGTTGTCCACCCCCCCTTCAAGAAGGGGCCATCAGGGACAGAAAGTCCAACCTGAGCCATCGTCTGATCCTCGCCCTGACTTCAGACGCACGAGACCTCGATTCAGGTCTGTAGATTGTGCCTGCCATATCCTCCCCCAGAAACCTAGGCTTAGCTTGGGTTCTGAGACTTCCGTCCTCAGACTACTGGCCCACAAGCCCTCCAGTTTAGCAATCCAGAACTACAATGCAGCACTCTGCCTGCCCTCCAGAAGAAAAACATTGCCCTTTGGGGCTACCCAGAAAACCCCAATGAGGATCAACCTGCACGGCATTCGGCTGTACACCAAATATATAGGCTGACTTGGGCACTAATGGCCTTTCTGACACAGCCTGAGCCTGGACCTCCTGGCCCCACCCAGACAGCTGGCCGCACACTGAGCATATCGGACCCACCATGGCCTTAGTTCGTCATCTCTTCTCAACCTCGGTTTTCAGGCTTCAGAACCTAGACGTTATCTCTAATCACGGCCCGGGTTTGAAAATGATGCCGAAATCATAACTCTTTCCCCATGGCAAGAAACCCTGTGGTTGGCATGTTGTCCGAGGTTCAGTGTAGTTGAAACCAGTGTGGCCCATGAGGCCCCACCCATGCTTAGAGGCCACATTGGTCACAAACACACATTGTGACCCTCAGCCTGAGCCCAGACCTCAGGTAAGGCCTCTCAGTGGCAGGATAGAGAGACAGCATATTAAGCTTGCCATGACCCTAGGCCCAAATATTTAACCATATTTCGGGTTATCCCTTCACTCTTCCCCAGGGCTCTGCTTTGGAATTCCTCTTTTGGTGGGACACCTGAGGTAACAAACCTGAAAGGAGTCCTCCCATCCCACAGATTGACGAAAAACAATTGGGATCGGGCCAAATCCACAGAGAGCAAGATTCGTCCATGGCCCATGAGGCCTCCCCAACATTCCACGGCCATCGTTGATACAAAATCCAGAGACAAAAGCCTGAGCACGCGACTCAGACTCGCTCATTCTTCATATACTGAAGAGTTCTTCAGATAAGAACCTACACGGCACTCGAATGCACCCAAAATATATAGTCTAACCAGGGCACTAATGCACTGTCTGACAACCTGAGACCGGACCTCGTGACCAACACCCAGACAGCTGACCGCACACTGAGCACATCAGACTCGCCATGGCCTTAGGTCATCATCTCTTCCCTACCTCCGTTTTCAGGCTTCAGAACCTAAACCTTATCTCCAATCACTGCCCAGGGGTGACTGTGATGCAGAAATCAGAACTCTTCCTTACCCATGGCAAGAAACCTTGTGGTTGGCATGTTGTCCAACATTCAGTGTAGTAGAATCCAGCATTCACCCTGAGGCCCCGCCCATTCTTGAGTGCGACGAGGGCATAAACACGCATTGTGACCCTCAGCGTGAGTCCTGTCCTCTAGTACGTCCTCTCAGTGGCTGGACCAATAGATGTCATAATGGGCTTGACATGTCCCTAGGCCCCAATTTTTAACCAGATTTCTGGTTGTCCAGTCGCCCCTCCCCAGGGCTCTACTCTGGAATCTCTCATTTGGTGGGACACCTGAGGTTGAAAAACAAAACAAAACAAACCAACAACAACAGAACAACGGACTTCTTCCATCCCACAGAATGACCCCAAACTCTTTGGACGGGGCCAAACCCCCAGAGAGTAAGACTCGTCCATTTCCCATGAAGTCACCTGGAAATTTCACGACCATGGTTGACACGATATCCAGAGACAAAAACTTGAGCAAGAGCCTCACACTCGCCCTTTTTTCATATCCCGAAGAGTTCTCTTCATGGTCTGTAGATCAGTCCTGCCATACCTATGACCCGAAACATAAGCCGAGTTTGTGTTTTCAGACAACAGTCCAAACAGCCCTGGCCTACACACCCTACAGGCTCAGGCCCCTGGAGCCAAACCTGAAGACTGTGCTTCCCCTCTCTAAGAGAATTGTATGTGCTCATTCCAGTGGCCACAACCGTACTAAGAGGATAAACCTCCAAAGTCCCTGAGGCCATCCCAATATTTGTGACTTCCCAGGACAAACCGGGGCAATCTGGGCCCATCTGAGCAACTACCTGCACTCAGACCCGTACACTGATGTCCCCAGAGGTAAAAAGAAACGAACAGGCCCCTAGGAAACTATCGGATCCATTGGCTTGGCTTCCAGGCATCTCTCTACAGAGGCCTGGATTTCAATAACAGCCAGCATATGGCTGTTTCTTGCCTCACCCATCAGAACAAATCTCATCTACACATGGGAAACTTGCACGATGGAGCTGTGTGAAAGCCTCTCTTTAGGAGAACCCTTCAGGTCCCCAGTGCTTCCGCTTCATTCCATGAGGCCCCGCCCATGCTTGCAGGCCACATTGGTCACAAACACACATTGTGACCCTCAGCCTGTGCCCAGACCTTAGGTAAGGCCTCTCAGTGGCTGGATGGAGAGACAGCATATTGGGCTTGCCATGCCCCTAGGCCACTATTTTTAACCATAGTTCGGGTTGTCCCTTCACTCTTCCCCAAGGCTCTGCTTTGGTATTCCTCTTTTGGTGGGACACCTGAGGTAACAAACCTGAAAGGAGTCCTCCCATCCCACATATTGACTAAAAACAATTGGAATCGGGCCCCATTCACAGAGAGCAAGATTCGTCCATGGCCCATGAGGCCTCCCGAACATTCCAAGGCCATCGCTGATACAAAATCCAGAGACAAAAGCCTGAGTATGCGCCTCAGACTGGCTCATTCTTCATATCCTGAAGAGTTCTTCAGATAACAACCTACACGGCACTCGAATGCACCCAAAATATATAGTCTAACCTGGGCACTAATGCACTGTCTGACAACCTGAGACCGGACCTCGTGACCAACACCCAGACAGCTGACCGCACACTGAGCACATCAGACCCGCCATGGCCTTAGGTCATCATCTCTTCCCTACCTCAGTTTTCAGGCTTCAGAACCTAGACCTTATCTCCAATCACTGCCCAGGGGTGACTGTGATGCAGAAATCAGAACTCTTCCTTACCCATGGCAAGAAACCTTGTGGTTGGCATGTTGTCCAACGTTTAGTGTAGGAGAAACCAGCATTCACCCTGAGGCCCCGCCCATTCTTGAGTGCGACGAGGGCATAAACACGCATTGTGACCCTCAGCGTGAGTCCTGTCCTCTAGTACGTCCTCTCAGTGGCTGGACCATTAGATGTCATAATGGGCTTTACCTGTCCCTAGGCCCCAATTTTTAACCAGATTTCTGGTTGTCCAGTCGCCCCTCCCCAGGGCTCTACTCTGGAATCCCTCATTTGGTGGGACACCTGAGGTTCAAAAACAAAACAAAACAAATCAACAACAACAGAACAACGGACTTCTTCCATCCCACAGAATGACCCCAAACTCTTTGGACGGGGCCAAACCCCCAGAGAGTAAGACTCGTCCATTTCCCATGAAGTCACCCGGAAATTTCACGACCATGAGTGACATGATATCCAGAGACAAAAACTTGAGCAAGAGCCTCACACTCGCCCTTTTTTCATATCCCGAAGAGTTCTCCTCATGGTCTTTAGATCAGTCCTGCCATACCTATGACCCGAAACATAAGCCAAGTTTGTGTTTTCAGACAACTGTCCAAACAGCCCTGGCCTACACACCCTACAGGCTCAGGCCCCTGGAGCCAAACCTGAAGACTGTGCTTGCCTCTCCAAGGGAATTGTATGTGCCCTTTCCAATGGCCACAACCCTACTAATAGGATAAACCTCCAAGGTCCCTGAGGCCATCCCAATATTTGGGGCTTTCCAGGACAAGCAGGGGCAATCTGGGCCCATCTGAGCTCCTACCGGCACTCAGACCCGTAGACTGATGTCCCCAGAGGTAAAAAGTAACGAACAAGCCCATAGGCAACTATCGGATCCATTGCTTTGGTTTCCAGGCATCTCTCCTTAGAGATCCTTAGAACCCTTAGAACCCTGCTCTTGCGTCGTTCCTTATGGGACATCCTTGAGCCATCGAAAAGGTCTCGACTGTCCCACAGGAGTACTTGTGCATGGACCACCTCACAACTCATATCATGGAAAGCTTCCAAGGTCACATGATGCCCCCAATCTTCATGTAGGCGGATCATGGAAAGAAACTCCACCCTGACCCAACAGCTGATCTTCGCCTTGACTTCAGATGCACGAGATCTTGATTAAGCTCTTCAGAGTGTACCTGCTGTGCCCTCACCCCAAAACCTAAGCATAGCTAGTGTTCTCAGAATTCCGTCCTCACTCTCCTGGTCCACACGCCCTCCATTTTGGGATTTCTGATGACACAGTGCTGCACTCTGCCTGCCCTCTAGAAGAAAAACGTTGCCCTATGGGTCTACCCAGAAACCTCAAATGAGGATAAACCTGCACGCCACTCAACTGTACACCAATTATATAGTCTAGCCTGTGCACTAATGCCCTGTCTGACACAACCTGAGGCCTGAATTCCCAACCGACACCCAGACAGCTTGCCGTACACTGAGAACATCTGAACCGCCATGGCCTTAGGTGGCCATCTCTTTCCAACCTGGTTTTCAGGCGACAGAAACCTAGACCTTATCTCTACTCATTTCCCATGGGTGAACGTGATGCAGAAATCATAACTCCTCCTTCCCTCTCGCCAGAATCTTGTGGTTGGAATCTTATCCAAAGTTCAGTGTAGGAGCCCTGTAGGGCCTACAGGAGTAGTAGTGGGGCCCCTGAGGGTAGTGTAGGTTCCCTGAGGCCCTGCCCATGCTTAAGAGCTGCGGTGGGCACAAACACACATTGGGACCCTCAGTTTGAACCCTGTCCTCAAGTAAAGCCTCTCAGTGGCTGGACCATGAGCCCGCCTATGGGGCCTGCCATGCCCCAAGTCACCCAATCTTAACCAGAGGTTGAGACATCTAGTCACCCTTACTCAGGGCTCTGCTGTGGAATCCCTCTTTGGTGGGACATTTGAGGTAAGTAAACACAGAAAGGATTCCTCCCACCCACAGAATGACCCCAATCACTTGGGATCAGGACATCCCCAGAGACAAAGACTTTTCCATGGCCCATGAGGCCAGCCCGACATTCCACGGCCACTATTGACACAAAATCCAGAGACATAAGCCTCACCCTTAGGTCATAGCCCAAAAAATTCTCCTCATAGTCTGTAGATCGGGCCTGCCATACCTACGTCCCCAAACCGTGTTTTCAGACTTCTATCCTGACATCCCTGTTCCAGACACCCTCCAGGCTGAGGCCCCTGGAGGCACACCTCAGGACTGTGCCTGCCCTCTCCAAGGAAATTCTTCCCATTCCATTGGCCACAACCCTACAGATTAGGAGAAACCTCCAAAGTCCCAGAGGCCATTCCAATAGTGTAGGCCGCCCAGGACAAAGAGGGGTGATCTGTCTCAAGCTGAGCAACGACCTCAACTCACCCGTAGACAGATATCCCAAGAGAAATGTATTAAACTGGACAGGCCCCTAGAACGTAATTGGTTCCATTGCTTTTGTTTCTAAGCATCTCTCCTCAGAGGCCTGTTTTCCAATACCAGCATATGGGGGATTCCAGAGATACCAATCAGAACAAATCTTGTCTCCACATGGGAAACTTATCCTTTGGAGCTCTGTAAAAACCTCCAGTTAGGAGAAACCTTCAGGTAACCGGAGCCACCGCCCTATTCCAAGGTCTCCATGGACACAAACCCGCATTATGACCATTCGGCAGGAGAGTACATTTCAACTCAGCCCCGTCAATTACTCCCCCAGAGCCAGAATATCAAACCTGCCTTGTCGCTAGGAGACAACTGGAATGCAAAGCAGACTCTCTAGGCATCCATACTTGGAATCCTGCTCTGGCGCCGTTCCATATGGGATGTCCTGGAGCCTTCCAACAGGTCTTGACTGTCCCGTAGAAGGAATCCTTGCAGATTGGAGCATCTCACAACTCTTATCGTGGGAAAACCTACATGGCCTCATGAGGTGCTCCCATTTATAAAGGGGCCATCATGGACAGAAACTCCAACCTGAGCCAACTTCTGATCCATTGCTTTGGTTTCTAGGTATCTCTCCTCAGAGGCCTGGTTTCCAATATCAGAATATGGGGGTTTCCTAAGGAAACAATCAGAACAGATCTCATCTCCACATGGGAAACTTGCTCTTTGGAGCTGTGTCAATAACTCAGGTTAGGGGGATCCTTCAGGGTGCTGGCACCATGGCCCAATTCCAAGGTCTCCAAGGACACAAACTTACATTAGGATCCATCCTCAGGAGAGTCCATTTCAAATCAGCCCCCTCGGCTGTTCACCCGGAGCCAGCAGATCAAACCTGCCTTGTCACTAGGAGACAGTTGGAATGCGAGGTGGGCTGCCAGGAATCCATCCTTAGAACCCTGCTCTGGAGAATTTCTTTATGGGACGTCTTGAATCCAACCAACCTGTCTTGACTGTCTCGCAGAATGATTCCTTATGGTTTGAAGCATCACACAATCCCACTGTGAGAAAACCTCCATTTCCTCATGATGCCCCACACCTTCATAAATGGGCCATCATGGACAGAAACTCCATCCTAAGACAAAGTCTGATCCTCGCCCTGAATTCAGAAGCACGAGATCTCGATTTAGCACTTGAGAGTGTGCCTGCTGTGCCCTCGCCCCAAAACCTAAGCCTACTTGTGTTCTCAGACTTCCGTCCTCACAATCCTGGCCACACCCCTCCAGGTTGGCAATTCTGGAGACACAATGCAGCACTCTGCCTGCCCTCCATAAGAAAAATATTGCCCTATAGGGCTAACCAGAGATGCCAAATGAGTAACAACCTGCATGCCACCTGACCATACCCCAATTATACAGTCTAGCCTGTGCACTAAAGCCCTGTCTGACACAGCCTGAGGGCAGACCTCCAGTCTAACACCCAGACAGCTGGCCGTACACTGAGCATATCACACCCACAATGGCTTTAGGCCATCATCTCTACCCAACCTCAGTTTTCACCTTCAGAACCTAGACCTTATCTCCACTCATTGCTCAGGAGTGAACGTGATGCAAGAATCAGAACTTATCCTTCGCCATGGCAAGAAACCTTGTGGTTGGCATGTTGTCCAACGTTCATTGTAGGAGAAAGCAGCATGGACTATGAGGCCCCACCTATCCCTGAGGGCCACAATTTGCACAAACACACATTGTGACCCTCAGCGTGAGCCCTATCCTCATGTAAAGCCTCTTAGTGACTGGAACAACAGCCCACATATGGGGCTTGCCAAGCCCCTAGTCCCCCAATCTCAACCAGAGTTCGAGATGTCTAGTCACCCCTACTCAGGGCTCTGCTCTGGAATCCCTCTTTGGTGGGACACCTGAGGTAAAAAAAAAAAAAATACAGAAAGGAGTCTTCCCATCCACAGAATGATCCCAACCACTTGGGATCAGGCCAAGTCACCAGAGAAAGACTTGTCCATGGCCCTAGAGGACACCCCGACATTCCACGGCCACCGTTGACACAAAATCCAGAGACAAAATCCTGAGCAAGCGCCACATACTCGCCCTTTGTTCATAGCCCGGGAAATTCTCATGGTCTGTAGATCGAGCCTTCATACATACATCCCCAAACCTAAGCTGAGTTTGTGTTTTCAGACTTCTGTCCCCACAGTCCTGGCCCACACACCATCCAAGCTGGGGCCCTTGGAGCCTCAACTGAGGACTGTGGCTTCCTTCTCCAGGGGAATTCTGCCATGTCCATTGGCCACAACCCTATAGATTAGGAGAAACCTCCAAACTCCCTGAGGCCATCCCAATAGTGTTGGCTGCCCAGGACAAACAGGGATGATCTTTCACAAGTTAGGAAATTACCTCCACTCAGACCCAGAGACAGATATCCCCATAGAATAAGATTGAACTGGACAGGCACTTAGGCCCTAATCAGATCCATTGCTTTTGTTTCCAGGCATCTCTCCTCAGAGGCCTGGTTACCAATACCAGCATATGGGGGATTACTGAGGCACTCATAGAAAAATCTCGTCTTCACATAGGAAATGTACTCTTTGGAGCTCTATAAAAACCTCTGTTTAGGAGAATCTTTCAGGGCCCCGGATCAAGCGCCCCATTCCAAGGTTTCCATGGACTTAAACCCACACTATGATCTATCCTCGGGAGAGTCCATGTCAACTCAACCCCCTTGGTTTCTCCCGCAGGGCCTGCAGATCAAACCTGCCTTGTTGAGAGGAGACAACTAGAATGGGAGTTGGGCTGCCCAGGCATCTATCCTTAGAACCCTACTCTGGAATCGTTCCATATGGGACATCCTAGAGCCAACCACCAGGTCTCAAGTGTCCCACAGAAGGAATCTTTGCAGTCTGGTGCATCTCACAACTCCCATTGTGGGAAAATCGTCATGGCCTCTTGAGACGCTCCACTTTATAAAGGGGCCATCATGGACAGAAACTCCAACCTGAGCAAACGTCTGATATTCGCCCTGGCTTCAGGTGCATGAGATCTTGATTCAGCTCTGCAGAGTGTGCCTTCTGTGCCCTCACGCCGAAAACTAAGCCTAGCTTGTGTTCTCAGACTACTGTCCTCACACCCCTGGCCCAAAAGCCCTACAGTTTGGCAATACTGGGGCCACAATGCAGCACTCTGCCTGCCCTCCAGAAGAAAAACGTTGCCTTATGGAGCTACCTAGAAACCCGAATGAGGATCAACTGAACGCCACTCGACTATACCCCAAATATCAGTCTACATGTCTAATGCCCTGTCTGACAGAGCATGAGCCCACACCTCCAGACCTACGGTCAACAGCTAGCCACACACTGAGCTCATTGTACCCATCAGGTCCTTAGGTCTTCATCTCTTCCCAACCTCGGTTTTCGGGTTTCAGAACCTAAACCTAAACTCCAATCACTGTCCAGGGGTGAACGTGATGCAGAAATCACAACTCTTCCTTCGCCATGGCCGGAAACCTTGTGGTTGGCATATTCTCCAACGTTCAGTGTAGGAGAATCCAGCGTGGCCCATGAGGCCCTTCCCATGCTTGAGGGCCTTGTTGGGCACAAATAGGCATTGTGACCCTCAGCATGAGCCCTGTCCTCAAGGAAGACCACTCAGTGTCTGAATCAAGAGCCCACATATTGGACTTGCCATGCCCCTAGGCCCCCAAACTTAAACAGAGTTGGGGTTATCCAGTTGTCCCTCCCAAGGACTCTGCTCTGGAATCCCTCTTTTATTGGCACACATGAGGTACATAAAATAAAATAAAAAACAGAAAGGACTCCTCCCATCCCACAGAATGTACCTAAACTCTTGGGATTGGGTCAAATCCTCAGAGAAGGAAAGCCGTCCACAACCCATGAGGCCACGCCAGCATTCGACCCACATTGTTGACACAAATCCAGAGACAAAACCTGAGCAAGCACCTCAAACTCACCCTTTTTCATATCCCGAAGTGTTATCACGGTCTGTAGATTGGGCGTGCCATACCTATGTCCCCAATCCTAAGCGGAGTTTGTGTTTTCAGACTTCTGTCCCCACAGGCCTGGCCCACACACCCTCAAGGCTGGGCCCCTAGAGCCAAACTCAGAACTGTGCCTGCCCTCTCCAGGGGATTTCTGCCCATTCCATTGGCCACAACCCTATAGATTAGGAGAAACTCCAAAGTCCCGAGGCCTTTCCTAATATTATAGGCTGCCCAGGACAAACAGGGGCGATCTGACACAAGTCGAGCAACTACCTCCCCTCAGATCCATAGACACGTATCCCCAGGAAAGAGATTGAACCAGACAGGCACCTAGGCCCTCATCATATCCATTGCTTTTGTTTCCAGGCATCTCTCCTCAGAGGCCTGGTTTCCAATACCAGCATATGGGAGATTCCTTAGGCACTCATCAAAACAATTCTCTTCTCTACATAGGAAACGTACTCTTTAGAGCTCCATCAAAACCTCCGGTTATGAACATCCCTCAAGGCCCCGGATCAAGCACCCCATTCCAACGTCTCCATGGACACAAATGCACATTATGACCCATCCTCAACTCACCCATTTCAACACACCCGCCTCGGTTACTCCCCTAGATCCAGCAGATCGAACTTGCCTTGGCGCTATGAGACACCTGGAATGGGAGGCAGGCTGCCCAGGCATCCATCCTTAGAACCCTGCTCTGGATAACTTCCTTATGGGATGTCCTGGAGCCATCCAGCAGGTCTCAACTGTCCCACGGAAGGAATCATTGCGGTTTGGAGCATCTCACAATTCCCATCGTGGGAAAACCTCCATGGCCTCGTGACACCCTCCCCTTCATGAAGGGGCCGTCATGGACAGAAACTCCAACCTGAGCCAACGTCTGATCCTAGCTCTGTCTTCAGGTACACGGGATCTCGAATCATCTCTGCAGAGGGTTCCTGCTGTCCCCTCACCCCGAAATCTAAGTCTGGCTTGTGTTCTCAGAATTATTTCCTCACACTCCTGGCCCACAAGCCTTCCAGTTTGGGAATTCTGGAGCCATTATGTGGCACTGTGTCTTCCCTCCAGAAGAAAAACGTTGCCCTCTGGGGCTACCCAGTAACCACAAATGAGGACCAACATGCACGAAACTCGACTGCACCCCAATGATACAGTCTAGCCTGGGCACTAATTCCCTGTCTGCCACAGCCTGAGCCTGCACCTCCCAACCCACACTCAACAGCTGGCCGAACACTGAGCACATCAGACACACCATGGCCTTAGGTCTTCATCTCTTCCCAACCTCAGTTTTCAGGCTTCAGAACCTAGACCTTAAATCCAATCACAGTCCAGGAGTGAAAGTGCTGCAGAAATTAGAACTCCTTCTTCCCCATGGCCAGAAAACTTGTGGTTGCCATATTGTGCAACGTTCAGTGTAGGAGAAACCAGCATGGTACATTAGGCCACGCCCTGACTTGAGCGGCTCCTTGGGCACAAAAACACATTGTGAAATCAATGTGAGCCCTATGCTCAATGAAGGCCTCTCAGTGTCTGGACCAAGAGCCCACATATGGGCCTTGCCATGTTCTTAGGACCCAATGTTAACCAGATTTCTGGTTGTCCAGTCGCCCCTCCCCAGGACTCTGCTGTGGAATCCCTCTTTTGGTGGTCCACCTGAGGAAAAAAAAAAAAAAAAAAAAAAAAAAAAAAAAAACCAGAAATGCCTCCTACCTTCCCACAGAATGACCCCAAACTCTTGGGATTGGGTCAAATCCCCAGAAAGGGAGCCTCATTGATGGCCCATGAGGACACCCGGACATTCCATGGCAATTGGTGACACATATCCAGAAAAAAATAAGCATGAGCAAGCACCTCACTTTCGCCCTTTGTTCATATCCCGAAGAGTTCTCCTCACGGTCTATATATCGGGGCGGCCATACCTACAGACCCAAACCTAAGTGGAGTTTGTGTTTTCAGACTTTTGTCCAAATAGCTCTGGACCACACACGCTCCACACTTGGGTCCCTGGAGCCACACCTCAGGACTGTGCTTCCCTTTCAAGAGAATTCTTCCCATTCCATTGGCCACAACCTTGCAAATTAGGAAAAACCTCCAAAGTTACCGAGGCCATCCCAATAGTGTAGGCCGCCCAGGACAAACAGGTGTGATCTCAAACCAGCTGAGCAACTACCTCCACTCTGACAAAAGATGTCCCCAGAGAAGAATATTGAACCGGACAGGCCCCTAGGCCCTAATCAGATCCATTGCTTTGGTTTCCAGGCATCTCTCCTCAGAGGCCTCATTTCCAATACCAGCAAATGGTGGTTTCCTGAGGCACCAATAAGAACAAATCTCGTCTCCCCATGGAAAACTTGCTCATTGGAGCTTTGTTATCACCTCTGGTTAGGAGAATCCTTCAGGGCCCTGGTGCCACTGCCCCATACCAAGGTCTCAATGGACTCAAACCAACATTAAGACCATCCTCAGGAAAGTCCATTTCAACTCATTTAAGACCATCCTCAGGAAAGTCCATTCCAACTCAGCCCCCTCTGATGCTACCCCAAGCCAGCAGATCAAACGTTTCTTGTTGCTAGGAGACAATTGGAATTGAGGCTGTCTGCCCAGGCATCCATACTTAGAACCCTGTTCTGGAAAAATACCTTATGCGACGTCCTGAAGCCATCCAACAAATCTTAATTGTCCCACAGAAGGAATCCTTGCGGTTTGGAGCATCTCACAACTCTAATAGTGGGAAAACCCCCATGGCCTCATAATGCCCCCCCCCCTTCATGAAGGGGCCAACATGGACAGAAACACCAACCTGAGCCAAAGTCTGATCCTCGACCTGACTTCAGACTCATGATATCTCAATTCAGCTCTGCAGAGTGTGCCTGCCATGTCCATTCCCCGAAACCTAAGCCTAGCTTGTGTTCTCAGACTTCCGTCCTCACTCTCCTGGCCCACAAGCCCTCCAGTTTGGGAATTCCGAAGCCACAATGCAGCACTCTGCCTGCCCTCCAGAAGAAAAACTTTGCCCTATGCTGCTAATAAGAAACCCCAAATGATTATCTAATGCATGCCACTCGACTGTAAAGCAATTATACAGCCTACCCTGAATACTAATGCCCTGTCTGGCACAGCCTGAGACAAGACATCTCAAACGACACCTAGACAGCTGGCTCCAACCTGGACACACGGGATCCGCTATGGCTGTAGTTCGTCATCTCTTCCCAACCTCGGTTTTCAGGCTTCAGAACCTAGACCTTATCTCCAATCACTGCCCAGGGGTGAACGTGATGCAGAAATTAGAATTCCTCCTTCCCCATGGCCAGAAACCTTGTGGTTGGCATGTTGTCCAACGTTCAATGTGGGAAAACCTGCATTGTCGGAAAGGCCACGCCAGTGCTTGAGGGCCGCCTAGGGCACAGACATGCATTGTGACCTGTAGCGTGAGTCCTGTATTAAAGTAACGCCTCTCAGTGGCTGGACCAAGATCCTGCATATGGGGCTTGTCATATCCATAGGCCCCCAGGCTTAACCAGAGAGCGAGTATTCCAGTTGTCAGTACCCACTGCTATGCTCCAGAATCCCTCTACTGGGGGGACACATGAAGCAGAAAATGGGACTCTTCCCTTCCCACAGAATGACCCCAAACTCTTGGGGGCTGGACAAACTACCAGAGAGGGAGACTTCTATGACCCATGAGGCAACTCCTACATTAAACGGCCATTGTGGACAAAATATCCAGAGACAAAAGACTGAGCGACTGCCTCCCTCTCACCCTTCTTTCATATCCAGAGGAGCTCCCCTCACGGACTGTAGATCAGGCCTGCCATAACCTCGGCCTCACACCTGAGCTGAGTTTGTGTTTTTGGATGTCTGTCTGCACAGCCGTGGCCCACACCGCCTCCAGGCTGGGGTCTCTGGAGCCACACCACAGAACTGTGCCTGCTCTCTCCTAAGAAACTGCCCATTCAATTGGCCACAACTCTACAAAATAGTAGAAACCTCAAGGTCCCCAAGGACATCCCACTACCGCAAGCCGCACTGGACAAACAGGGGCATTATTACACCAGCTGAGCAACTACTACCTCCATGCAGACACACAGACTGATATCCGCAGAGACAGAAGATTGAACCAGACAGGCCCCGAGGCCCTATTATGAACTCTTGCTTTGGTGTCCAGGTATCACTCCTCAGAGGCCTGGGTTCTAAGACCAGCATATGGGGCTATCCTGAGGCACCAGACAGAACACCTCTCATCTCCACATGGAAAGCTTCCTTGTTGGAGTTGTGTCAAACCCTTCGGGTTGGAGAATCCTGCAGAGTCCCTTAGCTACTGCCACATTCCAAGGTCTCCATGGCCATCAACCCACATTATGACTCATCCTCAGGAGAGTCCATTTAAACTCAGCCTTCTGGGTAGCTCACCCAAGAGCCCGCAGATTGAGCGTGCCTTGACTCGACCAGGCAATGGGAAGGTGAGTTGGCGTTTCTCGGCATCCATGCTTAGGCCCCTGCTCTCGAGTCTTTCTGTATGGGGCATCCTGGAACAATCCAATAGTACTCGACTGTCCTAAAGAAGGAAACTTTGAAGTTTGGAGCAGCTCACAACTCCCAGCGTAGGGAAACCTCCCTGGACTCATGACGCCCCCACCCCCTTCAGGAAGGGGCCGTCATGGACACAAACTCCAGCTTGAGGCAACATCTGATACTCACCCTGACCTCAGACACAGGAGATCTCGATTCAGCCTCTGCACAGTGGGCCCAAACCTCGTGCTACCTTGTGTTTTCAGACTTCCTTCCTCACACTCCTGGCAAACATGTCCTCAAGACTTGGAATTCTGGAACCAAAATTCAGCTCTATGCTGGCCCTCCAGAAGAAAAACGTTGCTCTATGGGGATCTCCATAAACCCCAAATGAGGATCAACCTGCTCGGTTCTCGACCTCACCCCAATTGGATTGTTTGGGTTGTCCATTCATCCCTCCCCAGAGCTCTGCTTTGGAATCCCTCTTTTGGTGGGACACCTGAGGTAACAAAACTAAAAGGACTCCTCCCATTCTTCAGATTGACCCAAAACAATTGGGATTGGACCAAATTCATAGAGAGGAAGTCTCGTCCATGTCCCATGAGGCCTCCCCGAGATTCCACAGCCATCGTTGACAACAAATCCAGAGACAAAAGTCTGAGCAAGCGCCTCACACTCGCTCTTTTGTCGTATCCCGAAGAGTTCTCCTCATGGTCTGTAGATCGGGCCTGCCATACCTACTTCCCAAACCTAAGCTGAGTTTGTGTTTTCAGACTTCTGTCCCCACATTCCTGGCCCACAGACCCTTCACGCTGGGGCCCCTGGAGCCACACATCAGGACTGTGCCTGTCCATACCACGGGAATTCTGCCCATTCCATTGTCCACAATCGTACAAATTAGGACAAACCTCCAGAGTCCCCAAGGACATCCCAATAATGTAGGCCGCCCAGGACAAACAAGGGTCATCTGAAACCAGCTGAGCATCTACCTCTACTCAGCGTAGATGGATGTCCCCAGAGAAGATGATTGAATCAGACAGGCCCCTAGGCCTGAATCAGTTTCATTGCTTTCGGTTACAGGTATCTCTCCTCAGAGGCCTGGTTTCCAATATTATCATATGGGGATTTCATGAGGCAGCAATCAGAACAAATCTCTTCTCCACATGGGAAAATTATCCTTTGAAGATGTCTCAAAACCTCCAGTTAGGAGAATCCTTCAGGGCCTGTGTGCCACTGCACCATTACAAAGTCTCCATGGACAGAAATCCACATTAGAACCCATCCGCAGGAAATTCCATTTCAACTCAGCTCCCTTGTTTGCTCTCCCAGAGGGAGCAGACTGAACCTGTCTTCACTAGGAGACAATTGGAGTGCGAGGCGGTCTGCCCAACCATTCATCCTTAGAGCTCTGCTCTGGTGTCGTTCCGTATCGGATGTCCTGGAGCCATCCAACAGGTCTCAAATGTCCAGCAGAAGGAATCCTTGAGTTTTGGAGCATCTCACAACTCCCAACCTGGGAAAATCTAGATGGCTTTGTGATGCCCCCCCCATTTATGAAGGGGAAATCATGGACAGGAACTCCAACCTAAGCCAACGTCTGATCTTCACCCTGAATTCAGATGCACGAGATCTCGATGCAGCACTGCAGAGTGTGCTTTCCTTGCCCTCGCCCTGAAACCTATGACTAGCTTGTGTTCTCAGACTTCCGTCCTCACACTCCTGGCCCCCAAGCCCTCACATTTGGAAATTCGGGACACAAAATGAAGCATTCTGCCTGCCTTCCAGAAGAAAAATTTTGACCTATGGAGTTTCTCACATAACCCAAATGAGGATAGACATACACGGCACTCGAATATACCAAATTAGATAGTCTAACCTGGCCACTAATAAAATGTCTGATAGAGAGTGAGCCCGGACCTCCTGACCAAAACCGAGACAGCTGACCGCACACTGAGAATATCACACCCGCCATAGTCTTAGCTCGTTATCTCTTCCCAACCTAACTTTTCAGGCTTCAGAACTTAGACCTTAACTCCAAGACCTGACAAGGGTTGAATGTGATGCAGAAATCAGAACTCCTCCTTACCCAAGGCAAGAAGCCTTGTGGTTGGAAAGTTGTCCAATGATCAGTGTAGGAGAAACCAGCATTCACCCTGAGGCCCCGCCCATTCTTGAGTGCGACGAGGGCATAAACACGCATTGTGACACTCAGCGTGAGTCCTGTCCTCTAGTACGTCCTCTCAGTGGCTGGACCCTTAGATGTCATAATGGGCACAACCAATCCAATGGCCACAACCCTACTACTAGGATAAACCTCCACAGTCCCTGAGACCATCCCAATATTTGTGGCTTCCCAGGACAAACAAGGGCAATCTGTGCCCATCTGAGCACCTACCGGCTTCAGACCCGTAGACTGATGTCCCCAGAGGTAAGAAGGAACGAACAGGCCCCTAGGCCCTAATCGGATCCATTGCTTTGGTTTCCAGGCATCTCTCCTCAGAGGCCTGGATTTCAATAACAGCATATGGCTGTTTCTTGACTCACCCATCAGAACAAATATCATGTACTCATGGGAAACTTGCACGATGGAGCTGTGTGAAAGCCTCTCTTTAGGGGAACCCTTCAGGGCCCCAGTGCCACCGCTTCATTCCAAGGTCTCCATAGACACAAAATCATATTAGGACACATCCACGGGAGAGATCATTTCAACTCAGCCTCCTCGGTTCCTCCCCCAGATCCAGCAGATCTAACCTGTCTTGTTGCTTGGAGACAATTGGAATGCGAGGTGGGCTACCCAGCCATCCATCCTTAGATCCCTGCTCGGAATCGTTGTACTGGAGCCAACCAACAGGTCTCAATTGTCCTGCAGAAGAATCTTTGCAGTTGGGAGCTTCTCACAACTCCCATCGTGGGAAAACCCCCATGGCCTCGCGATCCAGCCCCACCCTTCAAAAAGGGCCATCAGGGACAGAATGTCCAACCGAGCGATCGTCTGATTCTCGCCCAGTCTTCAGAAGCACGAGATCTCGATTCAGGTTTGTAGATTGTGCCTGCCATAATCTGACACAGAAAGCTAGGCCTAGCTTGGGTTCTCAGACTTCCGTCCTCTGACTACTGAACCACAAACCCTCCATTTTGGCAATCCAGAACTACAATGCAGCACTCTGCCTGCCCTCCAGAAGAAAAACATTGCCCTCTGGGGCTACCCAGAAACCCCAAATGAGGATCAACCTGCACGCCATTCGGCTGTACCCCAAATATATAGGCTGACCTGGGCACTAATGCCCTTTCTGACACAGCCTGATCTTGGACCTCCTGGCCCCACCCAGACAGCTGGCCGCACACTGAGCACATCGGACCCGTCATGGCCTTAGTTCGTCATCTCTTCTCAACCTCGGTTTTCAGGCTTCAGAACCTAGACCTTATCTCCAATCACGGCCCGGGTTTGAAAATGATGCAGACATCAGTACTCTTTCCCCATGGCAAGAAAACTTGTGGATGGCATGTTTTCCAAGATTCAGTGTAGTTGAAACCAGTGTGGCCCATGAGGCCCCGCCCATGCTTGCGGGCCACATTGGTCACAAACACACATTGTGACCCTCAGCCTGAGCCCAGTCCTCAGGTAAGGCCTCTCAGTGCCTGCATGGAGAGACAGCATATTGGCCTTGCCATGCCCCTAGGCCCCAATTTTTAACCATAGTTGGGTTTGTCCCTTCACTCTTCCCCAGGGCTCTGCTTTGGAATTCCTCTTTTGGTGGGAAACCTGAGGTAACAAACCTGAAAGGAGTCCTCCCATCCCACAGATTGACGAAAAACAATTGGGATCGGGTCAAATCCACAGAGAGCAAGATTCGTCCATGGCCCATGAGGCCTCCCCAACATTCCACGGCCATCGCTGATACAAAATCCAGATTCAAAAGACTGAGCACGCGCCTCAGACTCGCTCATTCTTCATATCCTGAAGAGTTCTTCAGATATGAATCTACACGGCACTCGAATGCACCCAAAATGTATAGTCTAACCTGGGCACTAATGCACTGTCTGACAACCTGAACCCGGACCTCGTGACCAACCCCCAGACAGCTGACCACACACTGAGCACATCAGACCCGCCATGGCCTTAGGTCATCATCACTTCCCTACCTCAGTTTTCAGGCTTCAGAACCTAGACGTTATCTCCAATCACTGCCCAGGGGTGACTGTGTTGCAGAAATCAGAACTCTTCCTTACCCATGGCAAGAAACCTTGTGGTTGGCATGTTGTCCAACTTTCATTGTAGGAGAAACCAGCATTCACCATGAGGCCCGCCCATTTTTGAGTGCGACGAGGGCATAAACACGCATTGTGACCCTCAGCGTGAGTCCTGTCCTATAGTACGCCCTCTCAGTGTCTGGACCATTAGATGTCATAATGGGCTTGACATGTCCCCAGGCCCCAATTTTTAACCAGATTTCTGGTTGTCCAGTCGCCCCTCCCCAGGGCTCTACTCTGGAATCCCTCATTTAGTGGGACACCTGAGGTTTAAAAACAGAACAAAACAAACCAACAACAATAGAACAACGGACTTCTTCCATCCCACAGAGTGAACCCAAACTCTTTGGACGGGGCCAAACCCCCAGAGAGTAAGACTCGTCCATTGCCCATGAAGTCACCCGGAAACTTCACGACCATGAGTGACACGGTATCAAGAGACAAAAACTTGAGCAAGAGCCTCACACTCGCCCTTTTTTCATATCCCGAAGAGGTCTGCTCAAGGTCTGTAGGTCAGTCCTGCCATACCTACGACCCAAAACATAAGCCGAGTTTGTGTTTTCAGACAACTGTCCAAACAGCCCTGGCTTACACACCCTACAGGCTCAGGCCCCTGGAGCCAAACATGACGACTGTGCTTGCCCTCTACAAGGGAATTGTATGTGCACATTCCAATGGCCACAACCCTACTAAGAGGATAAACCTCCAAAGTCCCTGAGGCCATCCCAATATTGGTGGCTTCCCAGGACAAACAAGGGCAATCTGGGCCCATCTGAGCACCTACCGGCTTCAGACCCATAGACTGATGACCCCAGAGATAAAAAGGAACGAACAGGCCCCTAGGCCCTAATCGGATCCATTGCTTTGGTTTCCAGGCATCTCTCCTCAGAGGCCTGGATTTCAATAACAGCATATGGCTGTTTCTTGACTCACCCATCAGAACAAATATCATCTACACATGGGAAACTTGCACGATGGAGCTGTGTGAAAGCCTCTCCTTAGGGGAACCCTTCAGGGCCCCAGTGCCACCGCTTAATTCCAAGGTCTCCTTAGACACAAAATCATATTAGGACACATCCACGGGAGAGACCATTTCAACTCAGCCTTCTCAGATGCTCCCCCAGATCCAGCAGATCTAACCTGTTTGTTACTTGGAGACAATTGGAATGCAAGGTGGTCTACCCAGCCATCCATCCTTAGAACCATGCTCGGAATCGTTGTCCTGGAGCCAACCAACAGGTCTCAATTGTCCTGCAGAAGAATCTTTGCAGTTGGGAGCTTCTCACAACTCCCATAGTGGGAAAACCCCCATGGCCTCGCGATCCACCCCCCCCTTCAATAAGGGCCATCAGGGACAGAATGTCCAACCTGAGCGATCGTCTGATCCTCGGCCTGACTTCAGAAGCACGAGATCTCGATTCAGGTCTGTAGATTGTGCCTGCCATATCCTCACCCAGAAAGCTAGGCCTAGCTTGGGTTCTCAGACTTCCGTCCTCTGACTACTGAACCTTAATCCCTCCAGTTTGGCAATCCAGAACTACAATGCAGCACTCTGCCTGCCCTCCAGAAGAAAAACATTGCCCTCTGGGGCTACCCAGAAACCCCAAATGAGGATCAACCTGCACGCCATTCGGCTGTACCCCAAATATATAGGCTGACCTGGGCACTAATGCCCTTTCTGACACAGCCTGATCCTGGACCTCCTGGCCCCACCCAGACAGCTGGCCGCACACTGAGGACATCGGACCCGTCATGGCCTTAGTTCGTCATCTCTTCTCAACCTCGGTTTTCAGGCTTCAGAACCTAGACCTTATCTCCAATCACGGCCCGGGTTTGAAAATGATGCAGACATCAGAACTCTTTCCCCATGGAAAGAAAACTTGTGGATGGCATGTTGTCCAAGGTTCAGTGTAGTTGAAACCAGTGTGGCCCATGAGGCCCCGCCCATGCCTGTGGGCCACATTGGTCACAAACACACATTGTAACCCCTCATCCTTAGCCCAGTCCTCCTTTAAGGCCTCTCAGTGGCTGATGGAGAGACAGCATATTGGGCTTGCCATGCCACTAGGCCCCAATTTTTAACCATAGTTCAGTTTGTCCCTTCACTCTTCCCCAGGGCTCTGCTTTGGAATTCCTCTTTTGGTGGAACACCTGAGGTAACAAACCGGAAAGGAGTCCTCCCATCCCACAGATTGACGAAAAACTATTGGGATCGGGCCAAGTCCACAGAGAGCAAGATTCGTCCATGGCCCATGAGGCCTCCCCAACATTCCACGGCCATCGCTGATACAAAATCCAGAGACAAAAGCCTGAGCACGCAACTCAGACTCGCTCATTCTTCATATCCTGAAGAGTTCTTCAGATCAGAACCTACACGGCACTAGAATGCACCCAAAATATATAGTCTAACCTGGGCACTAATGCACTGTCTGACAACCTGAGCCCGGACCTCGTGACCAACACCCAGACAGCTGACCGCACACTGAGCACATCAGACCCGCCATGGCCTTAGGTCATCATCTCTTCCCTACCTCAATTTTCAGGCTTCAGAACCTAGACCTTATCTCCAATCACTGCCCACGTGTCACTTTGATGCAGAAATCAGAACTCTTCCTTACCCATGGCAAGAAACCTTGTGGTTGGCATGTTGTCCAACGTTCAGTGTAGGAGAAACCAGCATTCACCCTGAGGCCCCGCCCATTCTTGAGTGCGATGAGGGCATAAACACGCATTGTGACCCTCAGCGTGAGTCCTGTCCTCTAGAACGTCCTCTCAGTGGCTGGACCCTTAGATGTCATAATGGGCTTGACATGTCCCTAGGCCCCAATTTTTAACCAGATTTCTGGTTGTCCAGTCGCCCCTCCCCAGGGCTCTACTGTAGAATCCCTAAATTGGTGGGACACCTGAGGTTAAAAAACAAAACAAAACAAATCAAAAACAACAGAACAATGGACTTCTTCCATCCCACAGAATGACCCCAAACTCTTTGGACGGGGCCAACCCCCAGAGAGTAAGACTCATCCATTTCCCATGAGGTCACCCGGATATTTCACGACCATGAGTGACATGATATCCAGAGACAATAACTTGAGCTAGAGCCTCACACTCGCCCTTTTTTCATATCCCGAAGAGTTCTAAACATGGTCTGTAGATCAGTCTTGCCATACCTATGACCCGAAACATAAGCCGAGTTTGTGTTTTCAGACAACTGTCCAAACAGCCCTGGCCTACACACCCTACAGGCTCCGGCCCCTGGAGCCAAACCTGACGACTTGATTGCCCTCTCCAAGGGAATTGTATGTGCACATTCCAATGGCCACAACCGTACTAAGAGGATAAACCTCCAAATTCCCTGAAGCCATCCCAATATTTGTGGCTTCCCAGGACAAACAAGGGCAATCTGGGCCCATCTGAGCACCTACCGGCACTAAGACCCGTAGACTGATGTCCCCAGAGGTAAAAAGGAACGAACAGGCCCCTAGTCATCTATCGGATCCATTGCTTTGGTTTCCAGGCATCTCTCCTCAGAGGCCTGGATTTCAATAACAGCATATGGCTGTTTCTTGACTCACCCATCAGAACAAATCTCATCTACACATCAGAAACTTGCACGATGGAGCTATGTGAAAGCCTCTCTTTAGGAGAACCCTTCAGGGCCCCAGTGCCACCGCTTCATTCCAAGGTCTCCATAGACACGAAATCATATTAGGACACATCCACGGGAGAGTCCATTTCAAATCAGCCTCCTCGGTTGCTCCCCCAGATCCAGCAGATCTAACCTGTCTTGTTGCTTGGAGACAATTGGAATGCGAGCCGGGCTACCCAGCCATCCATCCTTAGAACCCTGCTCGGAATCGTTGTCCTGGAGCCAACCAACAGGTCTCAATTGTCCTGCAGAAGAATCTTTGCAGTTGGGAGATTCTCACAACTCCCATCGTGGGAAAACCCCCATGGCCTCGTGATCCACCCCACCTTCAAGAAGGGGCCATCAGGGACAGACTGTCCAACCTGAGCGATCGTCTGATCCTCGCCCAGACTTCAGATGCACGAGATCTCGATTCATGTCTGTAGATTGTGCCTGCCATATCCCCACCCAGAAACCTAGGCCTAGCTTGGGTTCTCAGACTTCCGTCCTCAGAATACTGGCCCACAAGCCCTCCAGTTTCGCAATCCAGAATTACAATGCAGCACTCTGCCTGCCCTCCAGAAGAAAAACATTGCCCTCTGGGGCTACCCAGAAATTACAAATGAGGTTCAACGGGGCACACCATTCGGCTGTACCCCAAATATATAGGCTGACCTGGGCACTAATGCCCTTTCTGACACAGCCTGATCCTGGACCTCCTGGCCCCACCCAGACAGCTGACCGCACACTGAGCACATCGGACCCGCCATGGCCTTAGCTCTTCATCTCTTCCCAACCTCGGTTTTCAGGCTTCAGAACCTAGACCTTATCTCCAATCACTTCCCGGGTTTGAAAATGATGCAGAAATCAGAACTCTTTCCCCATGGCAAGACACCTTGTGGTTGTCATGTTGTTCAAGATTCAGTGTAGTTGAAACCAGTGTGGCCATGGGGCCCCGCCCATGCTTGGGGGCCACATGGTCACAAACACACATTGTGACCCTCAGCCTGAGCCCAGTCCTCCTTTAAGGCCTCTCAGTGGCTGGATGGAGAGACAGCATATTGGGCTTGCCATGCCCCTAGACCTCAAATTTTTACCATAGTTCGGGTTGTCCCTTCACTCTTCCCCAGGGCTCTGCTTGGAATTCCTCTTTTGGTGGGACACCTGAGGTAACAAACCTGAAAGGAGTCCTCCCATCCCACAGATTGACGAAAAACAATTGGGATCGGGCCAAATCCACAGAGAGCAAGATTCGTCCATGGCCCTTGAGGCCTCCCCAACATTCCACGGCCATCGCTGATACAAAATCCAGAGACAAAAGCCTGAGCACGCGACTCAGACTCGCTCATTCTTCATATCCTGACAAGTTCTTCAGATAAAACCTACACGGCACTCGAATGCACCCAAAATATATAGTCTAACCTGGGCACTAATGCACTGTCTGATAACCTGAGCCCGGACCTCGTGACCAACACCCAGACAGCTGACCGCACACTGAGCACATCAGACCCGCCATGGCCTTAGGTGATCATCTCTTCCCTACCTCAGTTTGAAGGCTTCAGAACCTAGACCTTATCTCCTATCACTGCCCAGCGGTGACTGTGATGCAGAAATCAGAACTCTTCCTTACCCATGGCAAGAAACCTTGTGGTTGGCATGTTGTCCAACGTTCAGTGTAGGAGAAAGCAGCATTCACACTGAGGCCCCGCCCATTCTTGAGTGCGACGAGGGCATAAACACGCATTGTGACCCTCAGCGTGAGTCCTGTCCTCGAGTATGCCCTCTCAGTGGCTGGACCATTAGATGTCATAATGGGCTTTACCTGTCCCTAGGCCCCAATTTTTAACCAGATTTCTGGTTGTCCAGTCGCCCCTCCCCAGGGCTCTACTCTGGAATCCCTCATTTGGTGGGACACCTGAGGTTGAAAAACAAAACAAAACAAATCAACAGCAACAGAACAATGGACTTCTTCCATCCCACAGAATGACCCCAAACTCTTTGGACGGGGCCAAGCCCCAGAGAGTAAGACTCATCCATTTCCCATGAGGTCACCCGGAAATTTCACGACCATGAGTGACACGATATCCAGAGACAATAACTTGAGCTACAGCCTCACACTCGCCCTTTTTTCATATCCCGAAGAGTTCTAAACATGGTCTGTAGATCAGTCCTGCCATACCTATGACCCGAAACATAAGCCGAGTTGGTATTTTCAGACAACTGTACAAACAGCCCTGGCCTACACACCCTACAGGCTCCGGCCCCTGGAGCCAAACCTGACGACTTGATTGCCCTCTCCAAGGGAATTGTATGTGCCCATTCCAATGGCCACAACCGTACTAAGAGGATAAACCTCCAAAGTCACTGTGGCCATCCCAATATTTGTGGCTTCCCAGGACAAACAGGGGCAATCTGGGCCCATCTGAGCACCTACCCTCAGTCAGACCCGTAGAATGATGTCCCCAGAAGTAAAAAGGAACAACAGGCCCCTAGGCACCTAACGGATCTATTGCTTTGGTTTCCAGGAAATTCTCCTCAGAGGCCTGGATTTCAATATCAGCATATGGCTATTTCTTGACTCACCCATTAGAACAAATCTCATCTACACATGGGAAACTTGCACGATGGAGCTGTGTGAAAGCCTCTCTTTAGGAGAACCCTTCAGGGCCCCAGTGCCACCGCTTCATTCCAACGTCTCCATAGACACGAAATCATATTAGGACACATCCACGGGAGAGTCCATTTCAAATCAGCCTCCTCGGTTGCTCCCCCAGGTCCAGCAGATCTAACCTGTCTTGTTGCTTGGAGACAATTGGAATGCGAGGTGGGCTACCCAGCCATCCATTCTTAGATCCCTGCTCAGAACCATTGGCCTGGAGCCAACCAACAGGTCTCAATTGGCCTTCAGAAGAATCTTTGCAGTTGCGAGCTTCTCACTACTCCCATCGTGGGAAAACCCCCATGGCCTCGTGATCCACCCCACCTTCAAGAAGGGCCATCAGGGACAGAATGTCCAACCTGAGAGAACGTCTGATCCTCGCCCTGTCTTCAGATGCACGAGATCTCGATTCAGGTCTGTAGATTGTGCCTGCCATATCCTCACCCAGAAACCTAGGCCTAGCTTGGGCTCTCAGACATCTGTCCTCAGACTACTGGCCCACAAGCACTCCAGTTTGGCAATCCAGAACTACAATGCAGCACTCTGCCTGCCCTCCAGAAGAAAAACATTGCCCTCTGGGGCTACCCAGAAATTACAAATGAGGTTCAACGGGGCACACCATTCGGCTGTACCCCAAATATATAGGCTGACCTGGGCACTAATGCCCTTTCTGACACAGCCTGATCCTGGACCTCCTGGCCCCACCCAGACAGCTGACCGCACACTGAGCACATCGGACCCGCCATGGCCTTAGCTCTTCATCTCTTCCCAACCTCGGTTTTCAGGCTTCAGAACCTAGACCTTATCTCCAATCACTTCCCGGGTTTGAAAATGATGCAGAAATCAGAACTCTTTCCCCATGGCAAGACACCTTGTGGTTGTCATGTTGTTCAAGATTCAGTGTAGTTGAAACCAGTGTGGCCATGGGGCCCCGCCCATGCTTGGGGGCCACATGGTCACAAACACACATTGTGACCCTCAGCCTGAGCCCAGTCCTCCTTTAAGGCCTCTCAGTGGCTGGATGGAGAGACAGCATATTGGGCTTGCCATGCCCCTAGACCTCAAATTTTTACCATAGTTCGGGTTGTCCCTTCACTCTTCCCCAGGGCTCTGCTTGGAATTCCTCTTTTGGTGGGACACCTGAGGTAACAAACCTGAAAGGAGTCCTCCCATCCCACAGATTGACGAAAAACAATTGGGATCGGGCCAAATCCACAGAGAGCAAGATTCGTCCATGGCCCTTGAGGCCTCCCCAACATTCCACGGCCATCGCTGATACAAAATCCAGAGACAAAAGCCTGAGCACGCGACTCAGACTCGCTCATTCTTCATATCCTGACAAGTTCTTCAGATAAAACCTACACGGCACTCGAATGCACCCAAAATATATAGTCTAACCTGGGCACTAATGCACTGTCTGATAACCTGAGCCCGGACCTCGTGACCAACACCCAGACAGCTGACCGCACACTGAGCACATCAGACCCGCCATGGCCTTAGGTGATCATCTCTTCCCTACCTCAGTTTGAAGGCTTCAGAACCTAGACCTTATCTCCTATCACTGCCCAGCGGTGACTGTGATGCAGAAATCAGAACTCTTCCTTACCCATGGCAAGAAACCTTGTGGTTGGCATGTTGTCCAACGTTCAGTGTAGGAGAAAGCAGCATTCACACTGAGGCCCCGCCCATTCTTGAGTGCGACGAGGGCATAAACACGCATTGTGACCCTCAGCGTGAGTCCTGTCCTCGAGTATGCCCTCTCAGTGGCTGGACCATTAGATGTCATAATGGGCTTTACCTGTCCCTAGGCCCCAATTTTTAACCAGATTTCTGGTTGTCCAGTCGCCCCTCCCCAGGGCTCTACTCTGGAATCCCTCATTTGGTGGGACACCTGAGGTTGAAAAACAAAACAAAACAAATCAACAGCAACAGAACAATGGACTTCTTCCATCCCACAGAATGACCCCAAACTCTTTGGACGGGGCCAAGCCCCAGAGAGTAAGACTCATCCATTTCCCATGAGGTCACCCGGAAATTTCACGACCATGAGTGACACGATATCCAGAGACAATAACTTGAGCTACAGCCTCACACTCGCCCTTTTTTCATATCCCGAAGAGTTCTAAACATGGTCTGTAGATCAGTCCTGCCATACCTATGACCCGAAACATAAGCCGAGTTGGTATTTTCAGACAACTGTACAAACAGCCCTGGCCTACACACCCTACAGGCTCCGGCCCCTGGAGCCAAACCTGACGACTTGATTGCCCTCTCCAAGGGAATTGTATGTGCCCATTCCAATGGCCACAACCGTACTAAGAGGATAAACCTCCAAAGTCACTGTGGCCATCCCAATATTTGTGGCTTCCCAGGACAAACAGGGGCAATCTGGGCCCATCTGAGCACCTACCCTCAGTCAGACCCGTAGAATGATGTCCCCAGAAGTAAAAAGGAACAACAGGCCCCTAGGCACCTAACGGATCTATTGCTTTGGTTTCCAGGAAATTCTCCTCAGAGGCCTGGATTTCAATATCAGCATATGGCTATTTCTTGACTCACCCATTAGAACAAATCTCATCTACACATGGGAAACTTGCACGATGGAGCTGTGTGAAAGCCTCTCTTTAGGAGAACCCTTCAGGGCCCCAGTGCCACCGCTTCATTCCAACGTCTCCATAGACACGAAATCATATTAGGACACATCCACGGGAGAGTCCATTTCAAATCAGCCTCCTCGGTTGCTCCCCCAGGTCCAGCAGATCTAACCTGTCTTGTTGCTTGGAGACAATTGGAATGCGAGGTGGGCTACCCAGCCATCCATTCTTAGATCCCTGCTCAGAACCATTGGCCTGGAGCCAACCAACAGGTCTCAATTGGCCTTCAGAAGAATCTTTGCAGTTGCGAGCTTCTCACTACTCCCATCGTGGGAAAACCCCCATGGCCTCGTGATCCACCCCACCTTCAAGAAGGGCCATCAGGGACAGAATGTCCAACCTGAGCGATCGTCTGATCCTCGCCCTGAGTTCAGATGCACGAGATCTCGATTCAGGCCTGTAGATTGTGCCTGCCATATCCCCACCCAGAAACCTAGGCCTAGCTTGGGTTCTTAGACTTCCGTCCTCAGACTACTGGCCCACATCCCTCCAGTTTGGCAATCTAGAACTACAATGCAGCACTCTGCCTGCCCTCCAGAAGAAAACCATTGCCCTCTGGGGCTACCCAGAAACCCCAAATGAGGATCAACCTACACGCCAATCGGCTGACCCCAAATATATAGGCTGACCTGGGCACTAATGCCCTTTCTGACACAGCCTGATCCTGGACCTCCTGGCCCCACCCAGACAGCTTTCCACACACTGAGCACATCGGACCCGCCATGGCCTTAGGTCGTCATCTCTTCCCAACCTTGGTTTTCAGGCTTTAGAACCTAGACCTTATCTCCAATCACTGCCCAGGTTTGAAAATAATTGGGCTTGCCATGCCCCTAGGCCCCAATTTTTAACCATAGTTCGGCTTGTCCCTTCACTCTTCCCCAGGGTCTGCTTTGGAATTCCTCTTTTGTTGGGACACCTGAGGTAACAAACCTGAAAGGAGTCCTCCCATCCCAGAGATTGATGAAAAACAATTTGTATCGGGCCAAATCTACAGAGAGGAGGATTCCTCCATGGCCTATTAGGCCCTCCCGCCATCCCACGGCCTTTGCTGCTACAAAATCCAGAAACAAAAGCCTGAGCAAAAAATCTAATGGCACTGGCGGAGAAACCATATGGCATGTCTCGGAGCTGGCCAACAGGTCTCAATTGTCCCGCAGAAGGAATCTTTGAAGGGGGCATCTCACAACTCCCAACGTGAGAATACCTACATGGACTCGAGACTCCTCTCCCTTTATGAAGGGGCCGTCATGCACAGAAACTCCAACCTAATCCAACGTCTGATCCTCGCCCTGACGTCAGATGCATGAGATACTGGTTCAGATCTGCAGGGGGTAACTGCCGTCCCCTCGCTCGGAAGCCCAAGTCTAGCTAGTGTTCTCAGACTTCCGTCCTCACTCTCCTGGCCCCGAAGCCCTCATGTTTGGCAATTCAGACCCCCAATGCAGCACTCTGCCTGCCCTCTAGAAAAAATATATTGCCTAATGAGCTGCCCAGGCAGGTTAAATGAGGATAAACCTACACGGCACTCAACTGTACCCTAATTATATAGTCTAACCTGGGCACTAATGCACTCTCTGACATAACCTGAGGCCGGACCTCCTGACCAACACCCAGACAGCTGACCGCACACTGAGCACATCAGACCCGTCATGGCCGTAGGTCAACATCACTTCCCGACCTCAGTTTTCAGGCTTCAGAACCTAGACCTTATCTCCAATCACTGCCCAGCGGAGACTGTGATGCAGAAATCAGAACTCCTCCTTACCTATGGCAAGAAACCTTCTGTTTGGTATGTTGTACAATGTTCAGTTTAGGAGAAACAAGCATTCACCCTGAGGCCCCGCCCATTCTTGAGTGCGACGTGGGCATAAACACGCATTGTGACCCTTACCGTGAGTCCTGTCCCCTAATAAGTCCTCTCAGTGGCTGGACCATTAGATGTCATAATGGGCTTGACATGTCTATATTCCCTAATATTTAACCAGATTTCTGGTTGTCCAGTCGCTCCACTCTGGAATCGCTCATTTGGTGGGACACCTGAGGTTAAAAAACAAAACAACAACAACAAAAAAACGGACTTCTTCCATCCCACAGAATGACCCCAAACTCCTTGGACGGGGCCAAACCCCCAGAGAGTAGGATTCGTCCATTTCCCATGAAGTCACCCTGAAATTTCACGACCATGAGTGACACGATATCCAGAGACAAAGACATGAGTAAGAGCCTCACACTTGCCCTTTTTTCATATCCCGAAGGGTACTCCTCATGGTCTGTAGATCAGTCCTGCCATTCCTATGACCCGAAACATAAGCCGAGTTTGTGTATTCAGACATCTATCCAAACAGTTCTGGCCTACACACCCTACATGCTCAGGCCCCTGGTGCCAAACCTGAGGACTGTACTTGCCCTCTCCAGGGGAATTGTGTGTGCCCATTCCAATGGCTGCATACCTACTAATAGGATAAGCCTCCAAAGTCCCTGAGGCAATCCCAATACTGGTGGCTTCCCATGACAAACAGGGGCAATCAGAGCTCATCTGAGCACCTACCTGCATTCAGACCCGTAGACTGATGTCCCCAGAGGTAAAAAGGAACGAACAGACCCCTAGGCACCTATCGGATCCATTGCTTTGGTTTCCAGGCATCTCTCCTCAGCGTCCTGGATTTCAATACCAGCATATGGCTGTTTCTTCATTCACCCATCAAAACAAATCTCATCTACACATGGGAAACAAGCACGTTGGAGCTGTGTCAAAGCCTCTTTAGGAGATCCATTCAGGCTCCCAGTGCCACCGCTTCATTCCAAGTTCTCCTTAGACACAAAAACACATTAGGACCCATCCACAGGAGAGTCCATTTCAACTCAGCCTCCTCGGTTGCTCCCCCAGATACAACAGATCTAACCTGTCTTGTTGCTAGGAGACAATTGGAATGCGAGGTGGGCTACCCAGCCATCCATCCTTTGAACCCTGCTCGGAATCGTTGGCCTGGCTCCAACCAACAGGTCTCAATTGTCCTGCAGAAGAATCTTTGCAGTTTGGAGCTTCTCACAACTCCCATCTTGGGAAATCCCCCAATGGCCTCGTGACCCCCCCTTTATGAAGAGGGCATCAGGGACAGAAAGTCCAACCTGAGCGTTCGTCTGATCCTCGCCCTGACTTCAGATGCACGAGATCTCGATTCAGTTCTGTCCATTGTGCCTGCCATGTCCTCACCCAGAATCCTAAGACTAGCTTGTGTTCTCAGACTTCCGTTCTTAGGTTCAATGGGCACAAGGGTCTGACTGACAGAGACTGAGCCACGACCTCCAGTCAACCACCCAGAGATAGGCCCCATTTCCTGAAGGTGTGACTTCCTGTGTCCTGAAACCAACATCTCTACTCAACCTGTATATTCAGTCTTCTGTCCCAGACCGTAGCTCAAATCCATGCCTATGGGGGAACCTCACACACAAGAGTACTCCTCCTTCCCAACTCTCTGTGTGGCAACCAGCTGCATGGCCCAAGAGACCACGGTCACACATGGAAGACTCCCTGGATACAAACAGGCAGTGTGAGCTTGCTTTCAAACACAACCCCGCAGTAGCTGGATCAGGAGCCCACAGAGTGGGACTTCCAGGACCCTAAGGGCAAATACTCACCCTTGTTAATGTTTTCAAGTCATGCATACCCAGAACCTGTCTCTGGAATCCCTATTTGGGTGTCCTCTGAGACGTGAAACAACAGTCTTCCCTTCCCACAGAGACACCAAACTCTTGGGAGCTGAGCAGAATCCCCAGAGATGAAGAATTTCTCATGGACTTATGAAGCCACCCCTACCTTTCGCGACCATCCCGGGCACACACCCGACAGAAGAACCTGCGCTATGACACCTTAATTTCAGTACACTATGAGCTGCCCTCTGGGCCTGAACATCGGACCTGTGATCACCTCGGCCCTCACTCTAACTCTAGTTTGCTTTTGCAGATAACTCTCCCCAAAGCACTGACCTACATGCCCCCCCAGGATGGGGCCTATGGTGCCACACCAGATGACTGTCCTTACACTCCCAAAGGAAACTCAGACCTTCACGGTTGCCCAAAAACTGAAGATTAGGAGCAAAGTAAAACCCCCTGAGCCCACCTCAATTTCTAAGAAAGCTCTGGACCCAAATGCACATTCTGACAAACAATATGCCACTGCCTCCAGGCAGACATCCAAATCCAAGGGCCTGAGTCAGAAGTTTGAACCTGCCATGACTATAGGACTTCATTGATACCCCAGTTTAGATTTTTAGGCACTGTTTCCAGAGGCCTGTTCTCCAATACTGACTTATATTCCAACATGTAGTCCCTGAGCCACACAACAGAACAACTCTTGTCCCCAGAAGGAAACCGTGCTCTTGGACATGTGTCAAACTCTCAGGGTAGAAGAATCCTGCAAGTACCCTTTGCCAACAGTGCATTGTAAGATCTCCCTGGTAACAAACCAGCATTGTGACCCATGTGCAAGATATTCCATGTCAACTCAAGGCCTTGGTACTTCGCCCTAGAGTCATCAGAACGAAACTGCCATATTCCTCAGCTGCGATGGTCAATGGAGGTGTGCTTTCCAGGCATCCATGCCGAAGAGCTCTGCTACCCAAACATGGGGTACTGTGGAGCAAACAAACCAGACTCCACCTGTCCAGTAGAAGGAAACCTTGCTGTTTGGAGCATCTCACAAGTCTCAGAGTGGGAAATCCTCGATGGGCTCTTGATGCCACCCCTCCATTTCTTGGTCATTGTAGACAAAAACAGTAGTGTGAGCAAACATCTGACATCTGTCCTTACTCAGTTGCTGGATATATCAAA
This sequence comes from Mustela lutreola, assembly GCF_030435805.1. Lineage (NCBI taxonomy): Eukaryota > Metazoa > Chordata > Mammalia > Carnivora > Mustelidae > Mustela > Mustela lutreola. The sequence goes on from NC_081294.1 coordinate 172,736,097, forward strand.
AAAGACGCTTCACACTGGAACTGCGTTCCGCTTGGCACTGAATTGTACAGTAGCTTGTGTCTACAATTCCATCCTCACCCTACTGCTCCCCAAGGCCTCTTGATATTGAATTCTGGAGCCGCAATGCAGCATTCTGCCTCCCTCATAGGAAGAAGTGCCTGGTTAGTCTGCCCAGAATCGCCACATTAGGATCAGTCTGCTTAGCCCTGGAGGGAACCCCGATTTATAGACTTCCCTGGCCACTAGTGTTGTGTCTTACAGAGCCTGTGTCCCGACCTAGAGTCAGTCACAGGGAGTGCAGTTCCCATATCTAGCATGTGGGACTGGCCATGGCCCAAGTCTGTCATCTCTACCCATACTTGGTATTCTCGCACCTTTCCCCAGATTTTGCTGAAATCCTTCCAATGGGGGAACCTGAAACACTATAGAGTTCTACTCCTTTTCCATGGAAGGACACCTGGGTGTTGAAATGGGTATCCAGCTCTCAAAGTGGGAGCAAGGTACAAGGCCAATGTGAACAGGCCAACTCCTGATGGCTCCCCAGGGCACAAACAGGCATTGTGACCCTCACCCAAGTATGCTTTCAAACAAACTCTCTCAGTTCCACCACAAGGTTCCTGCATTGCAGGCCTGGTACTCCCCTAACCCCAAATTCTAACCCTTGGTGGGATTTTCCAGGCGCCCAGACTTAGAACCCATATCTAAAATCCCTGTTTTGGGGCACCTCTAAGATGGAAAACAGCACTCTTATTTTCCCCGAAAAAGCCACCAAGCTAAGGGGAGCCGCCAGGATCCTTAGAGACAAAAAGTCTCCCATGGATGCATGAGACCTCACCTACATTCTGAGGTCATTCTGGACACACAATCCAGATGGAAAATCTGTGCTACTGTCTTCTAGTCATCCTAATTACAGTTGCTGATGAGCTGACCCCCAGGTCTATGCATTTGGCCTGTGATCACCTCGCGACTAATCCGAACCTGAATTTGTGTTTGCAGACTTCTTTCCCAAAACCATGGCTCACATGCCCTCCTGGATGGGGTCACTCGAGGTGCACCAAAGGACTGTGGCTGAATTCCCCAAGGAAACTGTGCCTATCACAGTTGCCCAAACCTTCCAGATTAAGAGAAACCTGCAAGGCCCCTGAGCCCACTCCAATTTTGGCGGCTGTCTGGATGCAAATGCACAGTATGAAACACCCTGATTAGCTACATTCAGATCGACAGCCACGTCAATGATCCTGAGTCAGAAGATTGAACCTCACAAGCCATTGGACCTCATTGGAACACCTGATTAGGTTTTCAGGCATCTGTCCTCGGGGTTCTGTTCTGGAATACCATCTTATGATACAACATGTCCCTGAGATCAGAAAACGCCCAGCAAACTCTCTTCGGGTGCCACACGTCTGAAGGGCAGGCCCCCCGCGCATGGCTGGCATCGCGAGCGCTCGAGCATGCACCTCATCAGGAAGCCCTAATTGAAGCAGGCTACAGTGAGGCCGACGCCTCCTGATAATCCTCGGCCTGCGGGGGTTCCCTCCCTGGTGCTGTCCCATGAGGACGGGCCCACCAGGAAGACCGGGCTCCAAATTTCACCTGCTTCCCAGCCTTCTGCTTCCGGGGTCCTGTCCCTCAGTGCCTCCATCTGGGGAACCCTGGGTCCCGCAGCCACGCCTCCGCCTCCCACCCCAGCGCCAACGGTGCCTTTGGGTGCTTCAGACAAGACTCGGAGCAAGAGAAACCTGTCAAAACAGCTCTGGCCTACACACCCTACAGGCTCAGGCCCCTGGAGCCAAACCTGAGGACTGTGCTTGCCCTCTCCAAGGGAATTGTATGTGCCCATTCAAATGGCCAAAACCCAACTAATTGGATAAACCTCCAAAGTCCCTGAGGCCATCCCAATAGTTGTGGCTTCGAAGGACAAACAGGGGCAATCTGAGCCCATCTGAGCACCTACCTGCAACAGACCCATAGACTGATGTCCCCAGAAGTAAAAAGGAACGAACAGGCCCCTAGGCACTAATCGGATCCATTGCTTTGTTTTCCAGACATTTCACCTCAGAGGCCTGGATTTCAATACCAGCATATGGCTATTTCTTGACTCACCCATCAGAACAAATCTCATCTACACATGGGAAACTTGCACGTTGGAGCTGTGTCAAAGCCTCTGTTTAGGAGAACCCTTCAGGGCCCCAGTGCCACCGCTTCTTTCCAAGGTCTCCATAGACACAAAGACATATTAGGACACATCCACGGGAGAGTCCATTTCAGCTCAGCCTCCTCGGTTGCTCCCCCAGATCCAGCAGATCTAACCTGTCTTGTTGCTTGGAGACAATTGGAGTGCGAGGTGGGCTACCCAGCCATCCATTCTTAGAACCATGCTCGGAATCGTTGGCCTGGAGCCAAACAACAGGTCTCAATTGTCCTGCAGAAGAATCTATGCAGTTGGGAGCTTCTCACAACTCCCATCGTGGCAAAACTCCCATGGCCTCGTGATCCACCCCCCCCTTCAAGAAGGGGCCATCAGGGACAGAAAGTCCAACCTGAGCCATCGTCTGATCCTCGCTCTGAATTCAGATGCACGAGATCTCGATTCAGGTCTATAGATTGTGCCTGCCATATCGTCACCCAGAAACCTAGGCCTAGCTTGGGTTCTCAGACTTCCGTCCTCAGACTACTGGCCCACAAGCCCTCCAGTTTGGCAATACAGAACTACAGCACTCTGCCTGTTCTCCAGAAGAAAAACATTGCCCTCTGGGGCTACCCAGAAACCCCAAATGAGGATCAACCTGCACGCCATTCGGCTGTACCCCAAATATATAGGCTGACCTGGGCACTAATTCCCTTTCTGACACAGCCTGACCTGGACCTCCTGGCCCCACCCAGACAGCTGGCCGCACATTGAGCACATCGGACCTGCCATGGCCTTACGTCATCATCTCTTCTCAACCTCGGTTTTCAGGCTTCAGAACCTAGACCTTATCTCCAATCACTGCCTGGGTTTGAAAATGATGCAGAAATCAGAACTCTTTTCCCATGGCAAGAAACCTTGTGGTTGGCATGTTGTCCAACGTTCAGTGTCGGTGAGACCCGTGTGGCCCATGAGGCCCCGCCCATGCTTGCGGGCCACATTGGTCACGAACACACATTGTGACCCTCAGCCTGAGCCCAGTCCTCAGGTAAGGCCTCTCAGTGGCTGGATGGAAAGACAGCATATTGGGCTTGCCATGCCCCTAGGCCCCAATTTTTCACCATAGTTCGGGTTGTCCCTTCACTCTTCCCCAGGGCTCTGCTTTGGAATTCCTCTTTTGGTGGGACACCTGAGGTAACAAACCTGAAAGGAGTCCTCCCATCCCACAGATTGACGAAAAACAGTTGGGATCGGGCCAAATCCACCGAGAGGAAGATTCGTCCATGGCCCATGAGGCATACCCAACATTCCAGGGCCATCGCTGATACAAAATCCAGAGAAAAAAGCCTGATCAAGCGCCTCAGCCTCGCTCATTCTTCATATCCTGAAGAGTTCTTCCCATGGTTTGTAGATCGGGCGTGCCATACCTACGTCCCCAAACCTAAGCTGAGTTTGTGTTTTCAGATTCTGTCCTCAAACTCCTGGGCCACACCCCCTCCAGGCTGGGCCCCAAGAGCCACACATTAGGACTGTGCCTACCCAATCCATGGGAATTCTGCCCATTCCATTGTCCACAATCGTACAAATTAGGAGAACCCTACAAAGCCCCGGAGGCCATCACAATGGTGTAGGTCGTCCAGGACAAAAAAGGGCGGTCTGACACCAGCTGAGCATCTACCTCCACTCATACCATAGATGGATGTCCCCAGAGAAGAAGATTGACCCAGACAGGACCCTAGGCCATTATCGGATCCTTTACTTTGGTTTACAGGCATGTCTCCTCAAAAGCCTTGATTCCCATACCAGCATAGGGGTTTTCTTGAGGCACCATAAAACAAATCTCGTCTCCACAAGGAAACGTGTGCATGGGAGTTATGCCAAAAGCTTAGGAGAATACTTCTGGGTCCAGGTGCCACCGGCCCATTCCAAGGCCCTCATGGACACAAACACACATTAGGACCCATCCTCAGGAAAGTCCATTTCAACTCAGCCACCCCGGTTGCCCCCGCAGATCCATCAGATCTAAACTGTCTTGTTGCTAGGAGACAATTGGAATGCGATGCGGGCTTCCCAGTCATCGATCCTTGAACGGTGCTCGGGAGTCAATCCATATGGGACGTCCTGGAGCTGTCCAACAGGTCTCATTTGTCCCGCAGAAGAAATCCTTGAAGGGGGCTTCCCAGAACTCCTAACGTGGGAAAACCTCCAGGGCCTCGAGATTCATCTCCCTTCATGAAGGGGCCGTCAGGCACAGAAACTCCAACCTGAGCCAACGTCTGATCCTCGCCCTGACATCAAATGCATGAGATATTGGTTCAGATCTGCAGGGGGTACCTGCCGTGCCCTCACCCTGAAACCGAAGTCTAGCTTGTGTTCTCAGACTTCCGTCCTCACACTCCTGGCCCCGAAACCCTCATGTTTGGCAATTCCGGACCGACAATGAAGCACTCTGCCTGCCCTCTAGAAAAAATATATTGCCTAATGAGCTGCCCAGGCGGCTTAAAGGAGGAAAAACCTACACGGCACTCGAATGTACCCTAATTATATAGTCTAACCTGGGCACTAATGCACTGTCTGACACAACCTGAGCCCGGACCTCCTGACCAACACCCAGACAGCCGACCGCACACTGAACACATCAGACCCGCCATGGCCTTAGGTCATCATCTCTTCCCTACGTCAGTTTTCAGGCTTCAGAACCTAGACCTTATCTCCAATCACTGCCCACGTGTCACTTTGATGCAGAAATCAGAACTCTTCCTTACCCATGGCAAGAAACCTTGTGGTTGGCATGTTGTCCAACGTTCAGTGTAGGAGAAACCAGCATTCACCCTGAGGCCCCGCCCATTCTTGAGTGTGACGGGGGCATAAACACGCATTGTGACCCTCAGCGTGAGTCCTATCCTCTAGAACGTCCTCTCAGTGGCTGGACCCTTAGATGTCATCATGGGCTTGACATGTCCCTAGACTCCAATTTTTAACCAGATTTCTGGTAGTCCAGTCGCCCCTCCCCAGGGCTCTACTCTGGAATCACTCATTTGGTGGGGCACCTGAGGTTGAAAAAAAAAACTAAACAAATCAACAACAACAACAAAACGGACCACTTCCATCCCACAGAATTACCCCAAACTCTTTTGACGGGGCCAAACCCCCAGAGAGTAAGACTCGTCTAATTGCCATGAAGTCACCCGGAAATTTCCAACCATGAGTGACATGATATCCAGAGACAAAAACTTGAGCAAGAGCCTCACACTCGCCCTTTTTTCATATCCCAAAGTGTTCTCCTCATTTTCTGTAGATCAGTCCTGCCATACCTATGACCCGAAACATAAGCCGAGTTTGTGTTTTCAGACAACTGTCCAAACAACTCTGGCCTACACACCCTACAGGTTCAGGCCCCTGGAGCCAAACCTGAGGACTGTGCTTGCCCTCTCCAAGGGAATAGTATGTGCCCATTCAAATGGCCAAAACCCAACTATTAGGATAAACCTCCAAAGTCCCTGAGGCCATCCCAATTGTTGTGGCTTCCCAGGACAAACAGGTGCAATCTGAGCCCATCTGAGCACCTACCTGCACTCAGACCCATAGACTGATTTCCCCAGAAGTAAAAAGGAACGAACAGGCCCCTAGGCACTAATGGGATCCATTGCTTTGTTTTCTAGGCATTTCTCCTCAGAGGCCTATATTACAATACCAGCATATTGTTGTTTCTTTGCTCACCCATCAGAACAAATCTCATCTACACATGGGAAACTTGCACGATGGAGCTGTGTGAAAGCCTCTCTTTAGGAGAACCCTTCAGGGCCCCAGTGCCACCGCTTCTTTCCAAGGTCTCCATAGACACAAAGACATATTAGGACACATCCACGGGAGAGTCCATTTCAGCTCAGCCTCCTCGGTTCCTCCCCCAGATCCAGCAGATCTAACCTGTCTTGTTGCTTGGAGACAATTGGAATGCGAGATGGGCTACCCAGCCATCCATCCTTAGAACCCTGCTCGGAATCGTTGGCCTGGAGCCAAGCAACAGGTCTCAATTGTCCTGCAGAAGAATCTTTGCAGTTGGGAGTTTCTCACAACTGCCATCGTGGGAAAACCCCCATGGCCTCGTGATCCACCCCCCCTTCAAGAAGGGGCCATCAGGGACAGAAAGTCCAACCTGAGCGATCGTCTGATCCTCGCCCTGACTTCAGATGCACGCGATATCGATTCAGGTCTGTAGATTGTGCCTGCCATATCATCACCCAGAAACCTAGGCCTAGCTTGGGTTCTCAGACTTCCGTCCTCAGACTACTGGCCCAAAAGCCCTCCAGTTTGGCAATCAGAACTACAATCAGCACTCTGGCTACCATCCAGACGAAAAACATTGCCCTCTGGGGCTATCCAAAAACCCCAAATGAGAATCAACCTGCACGCCATTCGGCTGTACCCCAAATATATAGGCTGACCTGGGCACTAATTCCCTTTCTGACACAGCCTGACCTGGACCTCCTGGCCCCACCCAGACAGCTGGCCGCACATTGAGCACATCGGACCCGCCATGGCCTTACGTCATCATCTCTTCTCAACCTCGGTTTTCAGGCTTCAGAACCTAGACCTTATCTCCAATCACTGCCTGGGTTTGAAAATGATGCAGAAATCAGAACTCTTTCCCCATGGCAAGAAACCTTGTGGTTGGCATGTTTTCCAACGTTCAGTGTCGGTGAGACCCGTGTGGCCCATGAGGCCCCGCCCATGCTTGCGGGCCACATTGGTCACAAACACACATTGTGACCCTCAGCCTGAGCCCAGTCCTCAGGTAAGGCCTCTCAGTGGCTGGATGGAAAGACAGCATATTGGGCTTGCCATGCCCCTAGGCCCCAATTTTTCACCATAGTTCGGGTTGTCCCTTCACTCTTCCCCAGGGCTCTGCTTTGGAATTCCTCTTTTGGTGGGACACCTGAGGTAACAAACCTGAAAGGAGTCCTCCCATCCCACAGATTGACGAAAAACAATTGGAATGGGCCAAATCCACAGAGAGGAATATTCGTCGATGGCCCATGAGGCCTACCAAACATTCCAAGGCCATCGCTGATACAAAATCCAGAGACAAAAGCCTGAGCAAGCGCCTCAGACTCGCTCATTCTTCATATCCTGAAGAGTTCTTCCCATGGGTTGTAGATCGGGCGTGCCATACCTACGCCCCCAAACCTAATCTGAGTGTGTGTTTTCAGACTTCTGTCCTCAAAGTCCTGGGCCACACACCCTCCAGGCTGGGGCCCCTGGAGCCACACATTAGGACTGTGCCTACCCAATCCATGGGAATTCTGCCCATTCCTTTGTCCAAAATAGTACAAATTAGGAGAATCCTCCAAAGCCCCGGAGGCCATCCCAATAGTTTAGGTCGCCTGGTACAAAAAAGGGCGGTCTGACAACAGCTGAGCATCTACCTCCACTCATACCATAGATGGATGTCCCCAGAGAAGAAGATTGAACCAGACAGGACCCTAGGCCATTATCGGATCCTTTGCTTTGGTTTACAGGCATGTCACCTCAAAAGCCTGGATTCCAATATCAGTATAGGGGTTTTCTTGAGGCACCATAAGAACAAATCTCGTCTCCACTAGGAAACGTGTGCATGGGAGCTATGTCAAAAGCTTAGGAGAATACTTCAGGGTCCCGGTGCCACAGCCCCATTCCAAGGCCCTCATGGACACAAACACATTAGGACACATCATCAGGAAATTCCATTTAAACACAGCCACCCCGGTTGCTCCCGCAGATCCATCAGATCTAAACTGTCTTGTTGCTAGGAGACAATTGGAATGCGAGGCCAGATTCCCAGGCATACATCCTCGAACGGTGTTCTGGAGTAATTCCATATGGGATATCCTGGAGCTGTCCAACAGGTCTCAATTGTCCCGCAGAAGGAATCCTTGAAGTGGGCTTCCCACGACTCCCAAAGTGGGAAAACCCTCAGGGCCTCTAGATTCCGCTCCCTTCATGAAGGGGCCGTCAGGCAGAGAAACTCCAACCTGAGCCAACGTCTGATCCTCGCCTTGACATCAAAGGCATGCGATATAGGTTCAGAACTGCAGGGGGTACCTGCCGTGCCCTCACATTGAAACCGAAGTCTAGCTTGTGTTCTCAGACTTCCGTCCTCACACTCCTGGCCCCGAAACCCTCAAGTTTGGCAATTCCGGACCGACAATGAAGCACTCTGCCTGCCCTCTAGAAAAAATATATTGCCTAATGAGCTGCCCAGGCAGCTTAAAGGAGGAAAATCCTACACGGCACTCAAATGTACCCAAATTATATAGTCTAACATTGGCACTAATGCACTGTCTGACACAACCTGAGCCCGGACCTCCTGACCAACAACCAGACAGCTGACCGCACACTGAGCACATCAGACCCGTCATGGCCTTAGGTCATCATCTCTTCCCTACGTCAGTTTTCAGGCTTCAGAACCTAGACCTTATCTCCAATCACTGCCCAGGGGTGACTTTGATGTAGAAATCAGAACTCTTCCTTACCCATGCCAAGAAACCTTGTGGTTGGCATGTTGTCCAACGTTCAGTGTAGGAGAAACCAGCATTCACCCTGAGGCCCCCCCATTCCTGAGTGTGACGTGGGCATAAACACGCATTGTGACCCTCAGCGTGAGTCCTGTCCTCTAGTAAGTCCTCTCAGTCGCTGGACCCTTAGATGTCATCATTATCTTGACATGTCCCTAGGCCCCAATATTTGACCAGATTTCTGGTTGTCCAGTCGCCCCTCCGCCGGGCAATACTCTTGAATCCCTCATATGGTGGGACACCTGAGGTTGAAAAACATAACAAAACAAATCAACAACAACAACCAAAGGGACCTCTTCCATCCCAACGAATGGCCCCAAACTCTTTGGACGGGGCCAAAACCCAGAGAGTAAGTCTCGTCCAATTCCAATGAAGTCAACCGGAAATTTCACGATCAGGAGTGACACGATATCCAGAGACAAAAACTTGAACAAGAGCCTCACACTAGCCCTTTTTTCATATCCCAAAGAGTTCTCCTCATTTTCTGTAGATCAGTGCTGCCATACCTATGACACAAAACATAAGACGAGTTTGTGTTTTCAGACAACTGTCCAAACAGCTCTGGCCTACACACCCTACAGGCTCAGGCCCCTGGAGCCAAACCTGACGACTGTGCTTGCCCTCTCCAAGGGAATTGTGTGTGCCTATTCCAATGGCCACAACCCTACTAATAGGATAAACCGCCAAAGACCCTGAGGCCATCCCAATAGTTGTGGCTTCCCAGGACAAACAAGGGCAATCTGTGCCCATCTGAGCACCTACCTGCACTCAGACCCGTAGACTGATGTCCCCAGAAGTAAAAAGAAGCAAACAGGTCCCTAGGCACTAATCAGATCCATTGCTTTGTTTTCCAGGCATTTCTCCTCAGAGGCCTGGAATTCATTACCAGCATATGGCTGTTTCTTGACTCACCCATCAGAACAAATCTCATCTACACATGTGAAACATGCACGATGGAGCTGTGTGAAAGCCTCTCTTTTGGAGAACGCTTCAGGGCCCCAGTGCCACCGCTTCATTCCAAGGCCTCCATAGACACAAAATCATATTAGGACACATCCACGAGAGAGTCCATTTCAACTCAGCCTCCTCGGTTGCTCCCCCAGATCCAGCAGATCTAACCTGTCTTGTTGCTTGGAGACAATTGGAATGCGAGATGGGCTACCCAGCCATCCATCCTTAGAACCCTGCTCGGAATCGTTGTCCTGGAGCCAACCAACAGGTCTCAATTGTCCTGCAGAAGAATCTTTGCAGCTGGGAGCTTCTCATAACTCCCATCGTGGGAAAACCCCCATGGCCTCGTGATCCACCCCCCTTTCAAGAAGGGGCCATCAGGGACAGAATGTCCAACCTGAGCGATCGTCTGATCCTCGCTCTGTTCAGATGCACGCGATATCGATTCAGGTCTGTAGATTGTGCCTGCCATATCCTCATCCAGAAACCGAGGCCTAGCTTGGGTTCTCAGACTTCTGTCCGCAGACTACTGGCCCCAAAGCCCTCCAGTTTGGCAATCCAGAACTACTCTGCCTACCCTCCAGAAGAAAAACATTGCCCTCTGGGGCTACCCAGAAACCCCAAATGAGGATCAACAGGGCACACCATTCGGCTGTACCCCAAATATATAGGCTGACCTGGGCACTAATGCCCTTTCTGACACAGCCTGAGCCTGGACATCCTGGCCCCACCGAGACAGCTGGCCGCACACTGAGCACATCGGACCCGCCATGGCCTTAGGTCGTCATCTCTTCTCAACCTCGGTTTTCAGGCTACAGAACCTAGACCTTATCTCCAATCACGGCCCGGGTTTCAAAATGATGCAGAAATCAGAACTCTTTCACCATGGCACGAAACCTTATGGTTGGCATGTTGTCCAAGGTTCAGTGTACTTGAAACCAGTGTGGCCCATGAGGCCCGGCTCATGCTTGTGGGCCACATTGGTCACAAACACACATTGTGACCCTCAGCCTGAGCCCAGTCCTCAGGTAAGGCCTCTCAGTGGCTGGATGGAGAGACAGCATATTGGGCTTGCCATGCCCCTAGGACCCCATTTTTAACCATATTTCTTATTGTCCCTTCGCTCTTCCCGAGGGCTCTGCTTTGGAATTCCTCTTTTGTTGGGACACCTGAGGTAACAAACCTGATAGGAGTCCTCCCATCCCACAGATTGACGAAAAACAATTGGGATCGGGCCAAGTCCAGAGAGAGCAAGATTCGTCCATGGCCCATGAGGCCTCCCCAACATTCCACGGCCATCGCTGATACAAAATCCAGAGACAAAAGCCTGAGCACGCGACTCAGACTCGCTCATTCTTCATATCCTGAAGAGTTCTTCAGATAAGAACTTACACGGCACTCGAATGCACCCAAAATATATAGTCTAACCTAGGCACTAATGCACTGTCTGACAACCTGAGCCCGGACCACGTGACCAACACCCAGACAGTTAACCGCACACTGAGCACATCACCCCTGCCATGGCCTTAGGTCATCATCTCTTCTCTACCTCAGTTTTCAGGCTTCAGAACCTAGACCTTATCTCCAATCACTGCCCAGGTGTCACTGTGATGCAGAAATCAGAACTCTTCCTTACCCATGGCAAGAAACCTTGTGGTTGGCATGTTGTCCAACGTTCAATGTAGGAGAATCCAGCATTCACCCTGAGGCCCCGCCCATTCTTGAGTGCGACGAGGGCATAAACACGCATTGTGACCCTCAGCGTGAGTCCTGTCCTCTAGTACGTCCTCTCAGTGGCTGGACCATTAGATGTCATAATGGGCTTGATATGTCCCTAGGCCCCAATTTTTAACCAGATTTCTGGTTGTCCAGTAGCCCCTCCCCAGGGCTCTACTCTGGAATCCCTCATTTGGTGAGACACCTGAGGTTGAAAAACAAAACAAACAAATAAACAACAACAGATCAACGGACTTCTTCCATCCCATAGAATGACCCCAAACTCTTTGGACGGGGCCAAACCCCCAGAGAGTAAGACTCGTCTATTTCCCATGAAGTCACCCGGAAATTTCACGACCATGAGTGACACGATATCCAGAGACAAAAGCTTGAGCAGAGCCTCACACTCGCCCTTTTTCCATATCCCGAAGAGTTCTCCTCATGGTCTGTAGATCAGTCCTGCCATACCTATGACCCGAAACATAAGCCGAGTTTGTGTTTTCAGACAACTGTCCAAAGAGCCCTGGCCTACACACCCTACAGGCTCAGGCCCCTGGAGCCAAACCTGACGACTGTGCTTGCCCTCTCCAAGGGAATTGTATGTGCCCATTCCAGTGGCCACAACCGTACTAAGAGGATAAACCTCCAAAGTCCCTGAAGCCATCCCAATATTTGTGGCTTCCCAGGACAAACCGGGGCAATCTGGGCCCATCTGAGCACCTACCGGCACTCAGACCCGTAGACTGATGTCCCCAGAGGTAAAAAGGAACGAACAGGCCCCTAGGCACCTATCGGATCCATTGCTTTGGTTTCCAGGCATCTCTCCTCAGAGGCCTGGATTTCAATAACAGCATATGACTGTTTCTTGACTCACCCATCAGAACAAATCTCATCTACACATGGGAAACTTGCACGATGAAGCTGTGTGAAAGCCTCTCTTTAGGAGAACCCTTGAAGGCCCCAGTGCCACCGCTTCATTTCAAGGTCTCCATAGACACAAATTCGTATTAGGACACATCCACGGGAGAGCCCATTTCAACTCAGCCTCCTCGGTTGCTCCCCCAGATCCAGCAGATCTAACCTGTCTTGTTGCTTGGAGACAATTGTAATGGGAGGTGGGCTACCCAGACATCCATCCTTAGAACCCTGCTCTGAATCGTTGTCCTGGAGCCAAACAACAGGTCTCAATAGTCCTGCAGAAGAATCTTTGCATTTGGGAGCTTCTCACAACTACCATCGTGGGAAAACCCCCATGGCCTCATGATCTTCCGCCCCTTCAAGAAGGGGCCATCAGGGACAGAATGTCCAACCTGAGAGAACGTCTGATCCTCGCCCTGTCTTCAGATGCACGAGATCTCGATTCAGGTCTGTAGATTGTGCCTGCCATATCCTCACCCAGAAACCTAGGCCTAGCTTGGGCTCTCAGACATCTGTCCTCAGACTACTGGCCCACAAGCACTCCAGTTTGGCAATCCAGAACTACAATGCAGCACTCTGCCTGCCCTCCAGAAGAAAACCATTGCCCTCTGGGGCTACCCAGAAACCCCAAATTAGGATCAACGGGGCACGCCATTCGGCTGTACCCCAAATATATATGCTGACCTGGGCACTAATGCCCTTTCTGACACAGCCTGAGCCTGGAACTCCTGGCCCCACCCAGACAGCTGGCCGCACACAGACCACATCGGACCCGCCATGGCCTTAGGTCGTCATCTCTTCTCAATCTCGGTTTTCAGGCTTCAGAACCTAGACCTTATCTCCAATCACGGCCCGGGTTTGAAAATGATGCAGAAATCAGAACTCTTTCCCCATGGCAAGAAACCTTGTGGTTGGCATGTTGTCCAAGGTTCAGTGTACTTGAAACCAGTGTGGCCCATGAGGCCCGGCCCATGCTTGCGGGCCACATTGGTCACAAACACACATTGTGACACTCAGCCTGAGCCCAGTCCTCAGGTAAGGCCTCTCTGTGGCTGGATGGAGAGACAGCATATTGTGCTTGCCATGCCCCTAAGCCCCAATTTTTCACCATAGTTCGGGTTGTCCCTTCATTCTTCCCCAGGGCTCTGCTTTGGAATTCCTCTTTTGGTGGGACACCTGAGTTAACAAACCTGAAAGGAGTCCTCCCATCCCACAGATTGACGAAAATCAATTAGGATCGGGCCAAATCCACAGAGAGCAAGATTCGTCCATGGTCCATGAGGCCTCCCCACCATTCCACGGCCATCGCTGATACAAAATCCAGAGACAAAAGCCTGAGCACGCGACTCAGACTCGCTCATTCTTCATATCCTGAAGAGTTGGTTCGATAAGAACCTACACGGCAATCGAATGCACCCACAATATATAGTCTAACCTGGGCACTAATGCGCTGTCTGACAACATGAGCCCGGACCTCGTGACCAACACCCAGACAGCTGACCGCACACTGAGCACATCAGACCCGCCATGGCCTTAGGTCATCATCTCTTCCCTACCTCAGTTTTCAGGCTTCAGAACCTAGACCTTACCCTAAATTTTCAGGCTTCAGATCCATGAAACTAACCCTAACCCTGACCCCTACCCTAATCCTTACGCTTACCCTGACCTCAACTATGTCTAACCCTAAGCCTGACCCTAAGTCTTTCTTAACCCTAACCCTAACACTAACATTGTCTAAACCCAGCTCTGTTCCCTCCAGCAGGGACAACCCCTGCACCCAGGCCTCCCAGGTGCTGGGAGGAGGCTATATGGGGGTCACTGAATGGGCACTGCATTGAGTGGAGTGTGAGCCTTGAGCAGCATGGGGACCGGCAGCTCAGGGAGTTCTGGTGCAGCAGGAAGTTCGGTAAGGAGCCCCCAGGCAGTCGTGACCTCACTTTCCTGACGACAGAGCCCAAAGGAATTGGAACCCACGTATCCAGGCACCCCATTACAGAGAAAGCCCCCTGCCCAGCTCATTTCTACGCACATCCTAAAGGAAGCGACATGTTCTTCTGCTGTACTGAAGCCGAGAGGATTCAGGGAGAAGAGAGCTCGCCGGCCAGACAAGTCCCCGCCCTGGCAGGTCATATCAGGTTTCCCCAACGCCTCAGGCCTTTGGCTAATAAAATCAAAAGGAGACATGAGGGGGCTCAGAGTCAGAGAGTCCCACACCTTCTATTCGACCGGTGTAGCCCTAGGTCTCTTCCCCGTCTCTGTGTGTTTGTGTGTGTGTGTGTGTGTGTGTGTGTGCCACTGGGTTTCTGTGTCTGTGTGTAAAGAGGACCTGGTCATGCCATCGTGGATTGAGATGCCCCAAGCAGGATGAGGCTGATATGGGGTTAGATGTCTGGTGGGTAAGTCATGTTCACACCCCAGTTTAAGGCTGCTTAAGTGGGATCAGTTGTAGGGTCTACACCCTTCTGCCCAGGGTTTATCCTGAGATCCTGAATGGATGGGTCCATGACTCAGGAGCAGGGCTAACCCTAACAGTAACCACTAACCCTGACCCTGACACTGACTGTGAGCCTGCCCCAAACCCTAACCCAAGCCCTGACCCTGACTCTGACCCTGACTGTGATCCTTACCTGAACGCAAAACAAAACCTAAGCCTGGCAAGGACCCTGATGTGGACCCTGAACCTAAACCTAACTCTGACATTACCGTAAATATGACTAATACCTAACCATGACCCAGACCCTGACCCTAATCCTAACCCTGATGCTGATCTAAACCTGACCCTAACACTAACCCTGACACTGAATGTTAGCCTGAACCTAACTCTAACCCTAAACGTAACCATGACCTTGACACTAACACGGGCCCTGACCCGAAACCTAACGTTGAGCCTAACCCTAAAACTAACCCCTAACATTATCCCTGACACTGACCCTAACCCTGTCTAACCCTAACCCTCAAACTACCTCTAATCCTAACTCTAACCCCACTTTAACAGTAATCCTGACCCTCTCCCTGACCCTGATCATAACCCTAACTCTGAACTTTGCCTATGTCAGACCTTAACCTTAAACCTGACCCTGGCCTTGACCTTAATACTGACCCTAACCCTGACTGTAAACCTAACTCTGACCCAATTCGTGAGCCTGAACAGATTAGTAACCCTAAAGCTAACCCTGATCCTGAACCTACTCATAAAACAGAACCTAAACATAAAGCTGACCTTACCATAACCATAAACCTAATCCTGACCCTGACCCTAACCCTGACATTAAACTAGTCCCAAACCTAACCCTGACCCTGACATGAACCTTGCCCCCAAAACAAAACTTGAACCTGACCCTAAATCTGACCATGACCCTGAACCTGACCCTTAACCTAACCGTCACCCTAACACTGACCCTGACCCTGACTCTGACAGTAATGGTAACTCTGACCCTATTGTGAGCCTGACCCTAAACCTAACCATGAACCTAACCCTAACCCTGACCCCTACCCTAACCCTAACACTATCCCTGACCCCAACGATATCTCACCCTAACCCTTACCCTAAGTCTCTCGCTAACACTAACCCTAACCCTAACCCTAACCTTAACTCGGTCTGAACCCATCTCTCTTCCCAGAAGCGGGGACAATAGTTGCATCCAGGACTCCCAGGGGCTGGGATTGGCTGTGTGGGGGTCACTGGATGAACAGGGCATGGAGTGGTGGGTGAGCCTTGAGCAGCTAGGGGATGGGCACGCTCAGGGTGCTCTGGTGGGAGCAGAAAGTTTGGTAAGGAGCCCCCATTCAATGGTGACCTCACTTCCCTGACGACAGAGCCCAACGGAATTAGAATCCAGGTATCCAGGCACCCCATTACAGAGAAAACCCCCCTGCCCAGCTCATTTCTAGGCACATCCTAAAGGAAGCGACATGTTCTTCTGCTGTACTGAAGCCCTGAGGATGCAGGGAGAAGAGAGCTCACCCACCATACACGTCCCCTCACTGGCAGGTCATATCAGGCTTCCCCAATGCCTCAGGCCCTTTGGCAAATAAAATCAAAAGGTGACACCAGGGGGCTCAGAGTCAGAGAGTCCCACACCTTTTAATTGAACGGTATAGCTCTAAGTCTCCTCCCCGTGTGTGTGTGTGTGTGTGTGTGTGTGTGTGTGTGTGTGTGCCTCTGTGTATCTGTGGCTCTGTGTGTAAAGAGGACCTGGCCATGCCATCGTGGGTGAAGATGTCCCAAGCAGGAGCAGGCTGATGAGGGGTTAGATGCCTGGTGGGCAGGTCATGTTTACATCCCAGTGTAATGCTGGCTAAGTGGGATCGGGTGTGGGGTCTACAGCCTTCTGCCAAGGGTTTTTCCTGAGAACCTAAAGGGAGGGGACAATGAACCAGGAGCGGGGCGAACCCTAACAGTAACCACTGACCCTGACCCTGACACTGTGAGCCTGCCCCAAACCCTAACCCGAGCCCTGACCCTGACCCTGACCCTAACCCTGACCGTGATCCTGACCTGAACCCTAAACCTAAAACTAAGCCTGATGCTGACCCTGATCCGGACCCTGAACCTAAACCTAAGTCTGAGATAACCTAACTATGACTCATCCCTAAACAGGACCCTGACCTGGCCCTAATCCTAATCCTGACGCTGACCTAACCCTGACCCTAACACTAACCCTGACCCTGACTGTGTGCCTGACCCTAAACCTAACCCTAAAGGTAACCCTAACACTGACCCTAATATGGACCCTGTACCCAAACCGAACACTGACCCTGACCCTAACACTAACCCCTACCCTAAACCAAACCCTCACCCTGACCTTACCCTGTCTAACCCTAACCCTCACGATAACACTACTTCTAACTCTAACCCTAACCCCATCCCAAACTTTTCCCCTAAACCTAACTGTGAACCTGAATCGAACATAAAGCAAAGACTGAACCTAAACCTGACCCTGGCCCTGACCTTCACCTGACCCTGACCCTGACCCTAATCCTAACCATGACCTTAACACTGACCACTACATAACCCTGTCCCTGACCCAAATGTGGACTTTAACCAATACCTGATCCTGACGCTAAACCTGAAACTGGCCCTAAACTTCACCATGACCCTGACCCAGGCCATGACCATCAACCTAACCCTGACCTTAACAGTGACCCTGACCCAAACCTAACACTAACCCTGAGACTGAATGTGAGCCTGACCATAACTCTACCCTTAAACGTAACCTTAACCCTGACACTACCACGGGTCCTCCGCTGATCCTATCACTGAACCTAACCCTAACACTATACTCTAACCCTTCCTCGAACCCTGACCCTAAACATGTCTAACCCTAACCCTCAACCTAACTCTAACCCTAACACTAACCCTAAACTTTAACAATAACCCTTACCCTATACCTGCCTATGATCATAACCCTAACCCTGAACTTTGCCTCTACCAGACCCTGACCCTAAACCTGACCCTGGCCCTGACCCTATACCTAACCATGACACTAACACTGACCACTACATAACCTTGTCCCTAACCCAAATGTGGACTTTGAACCAATACCTGATCCTGACCCTAAACCTGACACTGGCTCTGAACTTCACCCTGACCCTGACCCAGGCCATGATCATAAACCTAACCCTGAGCCTAATAGTGATCCCCACCCTGACCTGAACACTAAACCTGAGCCTGGCTGTTATCCTACCCTACTCTAACCCTAAATGTAACCCTGACCCTGACACTAACGCGGGCCCTACCCCGAATCCTATTGCTGAAACTAACCCTAACACTAACCCCTAACCTACCACGGACCCTGACCCTAACAAGTTCTAACCCTAACCATCAACCTAACGCTAACCCTAACACTAACGCTGAACTTTAACAATAACCCTGACCCTATAGCTGACTATGATCATAACCCTAACCCTGAACTTTGCCTATACCAGACACTGACCCTAAACCTAACCCTGAAAATTGCTATTAGGGACCCTGATCCTAAACCTGACCATGGCCCTGACCCTAAACCTAACCATGACAGTAACACTGACTACTGCATAACCTTGTCACAACCCAAATGTGGACTTTAAACCAATACCTGATCCTGACCCTAAATCTGACACTGCCCTAAACTATACCCTGACCGTGACGCAGGCCATGACCATAAACCTAACCCAGACCCTAACATTGACCCTAACCATGACCCTAATACTAACCCTGACACTGAATGTGAGCCTGACTCTAACTCTACCCCTAAATGTAACCCTGACCCTGACACTAACACGTGCCCTCCGCGAATCCTATCGCTGAAACTAACCCTAACACTAAACCCTAACCCTACCACGGACCCTGACCCTAACGAGGGCTAACCCTAACTCTCAACCTAACTCTAACCCTAAACCTAACCCTAAACATAAACAATAACCCGGACCCTATGCCTGATTATGATCATTACCCTTACCCGGAACTTTGCATACAGCAGACCCTGACCCTAAATCTGACCCTGGCCCAGACTCTAAACAGAACCATGACCCTAACAATGACCACTAAATAATCATGTCCCTGACCCGAATGTGGACTTTAAACCAATACCTGAACCTGACCGTAAACCTGACACTGGCCCTAGACTTCACCATGACCCTGACCCAGGCAAAGACTATAAACCTAACCCTGACTCTAACAGTGATGCTGACCCTGACCCTAACACTAACCCTACATTGAATGGGAGCCTGACCCTAACTCTAACCCTAAATGTAACCCGCACCCTGACACTAACACGGGCCCTGACCCGAAACCTAATGCTGAACCTAACCCTAAAACTAACCCCTAACATTATCCCTGACCCTGACCCAAACCCGGTCTAACCCTAACCCTCAACCTAGCTCTAACCCTAACCCTAAACCCAATTTAACAATTATCCTAACCCTCTCCCTGAACTTGATCATAACCCTAATTCTGAACATTGCCTATGTCAGAACTTAACCTTAAAAATGACCCTGGCCTTGACCTTAACTCTGACCCTAACCATGACTGTAAACCTAACTCTGACCCAATCCGTGATCCTGAACAGAATCGTCACCCTAAATCTCACCCTGATCCTGAACCTACTCATAAAACAGAACCTAAACATAAAGCTGGCCTTACCATAACCATGAACCTAACCCTGACCCTGACCCTAACCCTGACAATAAACCTGTCCCAAATCTAAACCTGACCCTGACATGAACCTTGCCCCCACACCAAAACTTGAACCTGACTCTAAATCTGACCATGACACTGAACCTGACCCTAAAACTAACCGTCATGCTAACACTGACCCTGTCCCTGACTCTGACTGTAACGCTAACCCTGAACCTACTGTGATCCTGACCCTAAACCTAACCATGAACCTAACCCTAACCCTGACCCCTACCCTAAGCTTTACGGTAAGCCTGACCTCAACGACGTCTAACCCTAACCCTGACCCTAAGTCTTTCTTAACCCTAACCCTAACACTAACCTTGTCTAAACCCAGCTCTGTTCCTTCCAGCGGGGACAACAGCTGCACCTAGTCCTCCCAGGGGGTGGGAGGAGGCTGTATGGGGGTCACTGCATGGGCACTGCGTTGAGTGGAGTGTGAGCCTTGAGCAGCTTGGGGACCAGCGGCTCAGGGAGCTCTGGTGGAGCAGGAAGTTCGGTAAGGAGCCCCCAGGCAGTGGTGACCTCACTTCCCTGACGACAGAGCCCAAGGGAATTGAAACCCACGTATCCAGGCACCCCATTACAGAGAAGCCCCCAATGCCCAGCTCATATCTAGGCACATCCTAAAGGAAGCAACTTGTTCTTCTGCTGTACTGAAGCTGAGAGGATGCAGGGAGAAGACAGCTCGCCCGCCAGACAAGTCCCCTACCTGGCAGGTCATATCAGGTTTCCCCAACGCTTCAGGCCCTTTGGATAATAAACTCAAAAGGGGACACCAGGGGGCTCAGAGTCAGAGAGTCCCACACCTTCTTATCGACCAGTGTAGCCCTAGGTCTCCTCCCTGTCTCTGCTCTGTGTGTGTGTGTGTGTGTGTGTGTGTGTGTGTGTGTGCTTGTGTGTGTGTGCCACTAGGTTTCTGTGTCTGTGTGTAAAGAGGACCTGGCTATGCCATCGTGGGTGGAGATGACCCAGTAGGATCAGGCTGATGAGGGTTTAGATATCTGGGGGGAAGTCATGTTCACACCCCAGTTTAAGGCTGGTTAAGTGGGATCGGTTGTAGGGTCTACACCCTTCTGCCCAGGGTTTATCCTGAGACCCTGAACGGATGGGTCCATGACCCAGGATCAGGGATAACCCTAACAGAACCACTAACCCTGACCCTGAAACTGACTGTGAGCCTGCCCTATACCGAACCCAAGCCCTGACCCTGACCCTGACCCTGACCCTGACTGTGATCCTGACCTGAACCCTAAACCTAAACCTAAGCCTGACACTGACCCTGATGTGGACCCTGAACCCAAACCTAACTCTGACATTACCGTAACCATGACTGAAACCTAACTAGGACCCTGACCCTGACCCTAATCCTAATCCTGACGCTGACCTAACCCGGACGCTAACCCTAAGCCTGAACGTGACTGTGAGCCTGATGCTAGCCCTAAAACTAAAGGTAACTCTAACCATGACCCTCTACGGACCCTGAACCTAAACCTAACGCTGAACCTGACCCTAACACTAACCCCTACCCTAAACCAAACCCTAGCCCTGACCTTATGCTGTCTAACCCACCCTAACCATAACCCTACTTCTAAATCTAACCCAAACCCCATCCCAAACCCTACCGCCAAAACCTAAGTGTGACACTGAACCGAATATTGACCCTCTACCAAAGCCTGACCCTCAACCTGACCCTGGCACTGACCTTCATCTGACCGTGACCCTGACCCTCATCCAAACCATGACACTACACTAACCACTACATAAACCTATCCCTGACCCAAATGTGGATTTTAAACCAACCTGAACCAGACCCTCAACCTGACACTGGTGCTAAACTTCTCCCTGAGCGTGACCCAGACCATGACCAAAAACCTAACCTTGACCCTAACAGTGACCCCGACCCTGACCTGAAAACTAAACCTGACCCTGACTGTGAGCCTGACCTTAACTCGAACCATAAATGTAACTCTGACCCTTACCCTGACACTGGCCCTCCTCGAATCCTATTGCTGATCCTAACCCTAACACTAACCCCTAAACCTACCACGGACACTGACCCTAACAAGTTCTAACCCTAACAGTCAACCTAACCCTAACCCTAACACTAACCCTAAACTTAAACAATAACCATGACCCTATACCTGATAATGATCATAACTCTAACCCAGAACTTTGCCTATACCAGACCCTGACCCTAAATCACCCTCATCCTGATCCTAAACCTAACCATGACCCTCACAATGACCACAATATAACCCTGTCCCTGACCCGAATGTGGACTTTAAACCAATACCTGATCCTACGTAAACCTGACACTGGCCCTAGACTTCACCCTGACCCCGACCCAGGCAAAGACCATAAACTTAACTCTGACCCAAACAATGACCCTGACGCTGAAACTAACACTAAACCTGACACTGAATGAGAGCCTGACCTTCTTTCTAACCCTAAACGTAACCCTGACCCTGACACTAACATGGGCCCTGACCCGAAAGCTAAGGCTGAACCTAACCCTAAGAAAATCCCTAACATTATCCCTGACACTGACCCTAACCCAGTCTAACCCTAACCCTCAATCTACCTCTTAGCCTAACCTGTCCCAAACCTAACCCTGACCCTGACATGAACCTTGCCACCAAACCAAAACTTGAACCTGACCGTAAATCTGACCATGACCCTGCCTGGACATAAACCTAACCGTCAGCCTAACACTGACCCTGACCCTGACTCTGACTGTAACGCTAACCCTGAACCTACTGTGATCCTGACCCTAAACCTAACCATGAACCTGACCCCTACCCTAAGCCTTACGCTAACCCTGACCCCAAAGATGTCTAACCCTAAACCTGACCCTACGTCTTTCTTAGCCCTAACCCTAACACTAAGCTGGTCTAAACCCAGCTCTGTTCCCTCCAGCGGGGAAAACAGCTGCACCCAGGCCTGCCAGGGTCTGGGAGGAGGCTGTATGTGGGTCACTGGATGGGCACTGCATTGAGTGGAGTGTGAGCCATGAGCAGTGTGGGGACCGGTGGCTCAGGGAGCTCTGGTGGAGCAGGAAGTTTGGTAAGGAACCCCCAGGCAGTGGTGACCTCACTTCCTTGATGAAGGGCCCAACGGTATTGGAACCCACGTATCCAGGCATCCCATTACAGAGAAACGCCCTCCCCAGCTCTATCTAGGCACATCCTAAAGGAAGCGACATGTTCTTCTGCTGTACTGAAGCCGAGAGGATGCAGGGAGAAGAGAGCTGGCCCGTCTGACACATCCCCTCCCTGGCAGGTCATATCAGGTTTCCCCAATGCCTCAGGCCCTTTGGCTAAAAAATCAAAAGGTGACACCAGGGGGTTCAGATCAGAGAGTCCCACACCTTCTGATCCACTCGTATAGGCTTAGGTCTCTTCCCCGTATGTGTGTGTGTGTGTTGGGGGGTGCCTCTGTGTGTCTGTGTGTAAAGAGGTCCTGGCTATGCCAACGAGGGTGGAGATGCCCCAAACAGGATCAGGCTGATGAGCGTTTAGATATCTGGTGGGCAAGGCATGTTCACACTCCAGTTTAAGGCTGGTTAAGTGGGATCGGGTTTAGGGTCTACACCCTTCTACCCAGGGTTTATCCTGAGACCCTGAATGGATGGGTCCATGACCCAGGATCAGGGCTAACCCTAAAAGTAACCACTAACCCTGACCCTGACCCTGACTGACTGTGAGACTGCCCCAAAACCTAACCCAAGCCCTGACCCTGACCCTGAACGTGACCCTGACTGTGATCCTGACCTGAACCCTAAACCTAAACCTAAGCCTGACACTGACCCTGATGTGGACCCTGAACCTAAACCTAACTCTGACTTTACCGTAACCATGACTCAAACCTAACCAGGACCCTGACCCTGACCCTAATCCTAACCCTGATGCTGACCTAACCCGGACCCTAACCCTAACCCTGATCGTACTTGAATTGACCCTAACCCTAAACCTTATGGTAACTCTAAGAATGACCCTAATAAGGACCCTGAACCTACAGCTCATGCTGACCCTGAACCTAACACTAACCCCTACCCTAAACCAAACCCTAACCCTGACCTTATGCTGTCTCACCCACCCTAACCATAACCCTACTTATAAATCTAACCCAAAACCCATCCCAACACCTACCACCAAAACCTAAGTATGACACTGAACCGAATATTGACCTTCTACCAAAGCCTGACCCTCAACCTGACCCTGGCCCTGACCTTCATCTGACCGTGACGCTGACCCTAATCCAAACCATGACACTACACTAACCACTACATAAACCTGTCCCTGACCCGAATGTGGATTTTAAACCAACCTGAACCAGACCCTCAACCTGACACTGGTGCTAATCTTCACCCTGAGCGTGACCCAGACCATGACCATAAACCTAACCTTGACCCTAACAGTGACCCCGACCCTGACCTGAAAACTAAACCTGACCCTGACTGTGAGCCTGACCTTAACTCGAACCATAAATGTAACTCTGACCCTTACCCTGACACTGGCCCTCCTCGAATCCTATTGCTGATCCTAACCCTAACACTAACCCCTAAACCTACCACGGACACTGACCCTAACAAGTTCTAACCCTAACAGTCAACCTAACCCTAACCCTAACACTAACCCTAAACTTAAACAATAACCATGACCCTATACCTGATAATGATCATAACTCTAACCCAGAACTTTGCCTATACCAGACCCTGACCCTAAATCACCCTCATCCTGATCCTAAACCTAACCATGACCCTCACAATGACCACAATATAACCCTGTCCCTGACCCGAATGTGGACTTTAAACCAATACCTGATCCTACGTAAACCTGACACTGGCCCTAGACTTCACCCTGACCCCGACCCAGGCAAAGACCATAAACTTAACTCTGACCCAAACAATGACCCTGACGCTGAAACTAACACTAAACCTGACACTGAATGAGAGCCTGACCTTCTTTCTAACCCTAAACTTAACCCTGACCCTGACACTAACATGGGCCCTGACCCGAAAGCTAAGGCTGAACCTAACCCTAAGAAAATCCCTAACATTATCCCTGACACTGACCCTAACCCAGTCTAACCCTAACCCTCAATCTACCTCTTAGCCTAACCTGTCCCAAACCTAACCCTGACCCTGACATGAACCTTGCCACCAAACCAAAACTTGAACCTGACCGTAAATCTGACCATGACCCTGCCTGGACATAAACCTAACCGTCAGCCTAACACTGACCCTGACCCTGACTCTGACTGTAACGCTAACCCTGAACCTACTGTGATCCTGACCCTAAACCTAACCATGAACCTGACCCCTACCCTAAGCCTTACGCTAACCCTGACCCCAAAGATGTCTAACCCTAAACCTGACCCTACGTCTTTCTTAGCCCTAACCCTAACACTAAGCTGGTCTAAACCCAGCTCTGTTCCCTCCAGCGGGGAAAACAGCTGCACCCAGGCCTGCCAGGGTCTGGGAGGAGGCTGTATGTGGGTCACTGGATGGGCACTGCATTGAGTGGAGTGTGAGCCATGAGCAGTGTGGGGACCGGTGGCTCAGGGAGCTCTGGTGGAGCAGGAAGTTTGGTAAGGAACCCCCAGGCAGTGGTGACCTCACTTCCTTGATGAAGGGCCCAACGGTATTGGAACCCACGTATCCAGGCATCCCATTACAGAGAAACGCCCTCCCCAGCTCTATCTAGGCACATCCTAAAGGAAGCGACATGTTCTTCTGCTGTACTGAAGCCGAGAGGATGCAGGGAGAAGAGAGCTGGCCCGTCTGACACATCCCCTCCCTGGCAGGTCATATCAGGTTTCCCCAATGCCTCAGGCCCTTTGGCTAAAAAATCAAAAGGTGACACCAGGGGGTTCAGATCAGAGAGTCCCACACCTTCTGATCCACTCGTATAGGCTTAGGTCTCTTCCCCGTATGTGTGTGTGTGTGTTGGGGGGTGCCTCTGTGTGTCTGTGTGTAAAGAGGTCCTGGCTATGCCAACGAGGGTGGAGATGCCCCAAACAGGATCAGGCTGATGAGCGTTTAGATATCTGGTGGGCAAGGCATGTTCACACTCCAGTTTAAGGCTGGTTAAGTGGGATCGGGTTTAGGGTCTACACCCTTCTACCCAGGGTTTATCCTGAGACCCTGAATGGATGGGTCCATGACCCAGGATCAGGGCTAACCCTAAAAGTAACCACTAACCCTGACCCTGACCCTGACTGACTGTGAGACTGCCCCAAAACCTAACCCAAGCCCTGACCCTGACCCTGAACGTGACCCTGACTGTGATCCTGACCTGAACCCTAAACCTAAACCTAAGCCTGACACTGACCCTGATGTGGACCCTGAACCTAAACCTAACTCTGACTTTACCGTAACCATGACTCAAACCTAACCAGGACCCTGACCCTGACCCTAATCCTAACCCTGATGCTGACCTAACCCGGACCCTAACCCTAACCCTGATCGTACTTGAATTGACCCTAACCCTAAACCTTATGGTAACTCTAAGAATGACCCTAATAAGGACCCTGAACCTACAGCTCATGCTGACCCTGAACCTAACACTAACCCCTACCCTAAACCAAACCCTAACCCTGACCTTATGCTGTCTCACCCACCCTAACCATAACCCTACTTATAAATCTAACCCAAAACCCATCCCAACACCTACCACCAAAACCTAAGTATGACACTGAACCGAATATTGACCTTCTACCAAAGCCTGACCCTCAACCTGACCCTGGCCCTGACCTTCATCTGACCGTGACGCTGACCCTAATCCAAACCATGACACTACACTAACCACTACATAAACCTGTCCCTGACCCGAATGTGGATTTTAAACCAACCTGAACCAGACCCTCAACCTGACACTGGTGCTAATCTTCACCCTGAGCGTGACCCAGACCATGACCATAAACCTAACCTTGACCCTAACAGTGACCCCGACCCTGACCTGAAAACTAAACCTGACCCTGACTGTGAGCCTGACCTTAACTCGAACCATAAATGTAACTCTGACCCTTACCCTGACACTGGCCCTCCTCGAATCCTATTGCTGATCCTAACCCTAACACTAACCCCTAAACCTACCACGGACACTGACCCTAACAAGTTCTAACCCTAACAGTCAACCTAACCCTAACCCTAACACTAACCCTAAACTTAAACAATAACCATGACCCTATACCTGATAATGATCATAACTCTAACCCAGAACTTTGCCTATACCAGACCCTGACCCTAAATCACCCTCATCCTGATCCTAAACCTAACCATGACCCTCACAATGACCACAATATAACCCTGTCCCTGACCCGAATGTGGACTTTAAACCAATACCTGATCCTACGTAAACCTGACACTGGCCCTAGACTTCACCCTGACCCCGACCCAGGCAAAGACCATAAACTTAACTCTGACCCAAACAATGACCCTGACGCTGAAACTAACACTAAACCTGACACTGAATGAGAGCCTGACCTTCTTTCTAACCCTAAACTTAACCCTGACCCTGACACTAACATGGGCCCTGACCCGAAAGCTAAGGCTGAACCTAACCCTAAGAAAATCCCTAACATTATCCCTGACACTGACCCTAACCCAGTCTAACCCTAACCCTCAATCTACCTCTTAGCCTAACCTGTCCCAAACCTAACCCTGACCCTGACATGAACCTTGCCACCAAACCAAAACTTGAACCTGACCGTAAATCTGACCATGACCCTGCCTGGACATAAACCTAACCGTCAGCCTAACACTGACCCTGACCCTGACTCTGACTGTAACGCTAACCCTGAACCTACTGTGATCCTGACCCTAAACCTAACCATGAACCTGACCCCTACCCTAAGCCTTACGCTAACCCTGACCCCAAAGATGTCTAACCCTAAACCTGACCCTACGTCTTTCTTAGCCCTAACCCTAACACTAAGCTGGTCTAAACCCAGCTCTGTTCCCTCCAGCGGGGAAAACAGCTGCACCCAGGCCTGCCAGGGTCTGGGAGGAGGCTGTATGTGGGTCACTGGATGGGCACTGCATTGAGTGGAGTGTGAGCCATGAGCAGTGTGGGGACCGGTGGCTCAGGGAGCTCTGGTGGAGCAGGAAGTTTGGTAAGGAACCCCCAGGCAGTGGTGACCTCACTTCCTTGATGAAGGGCCCAACGGTATTGGAACCCACGTATCCAGGCATCCCATTACAGAGAAACGCCCTCCCCAGCTCTATCTAGGCACATCCTAAAGGAAGCGACATGTTCTTCTGCTGTACTGAAGCCGAGAGGATGCAGGGAGAAGAGAGCTGGCCCGTCTGACACATCCCCTCCCTGGCAGGTCATATCAGGTTTCCCCAATGCCTCAGGCCCTTTGGCTAAAAAATCAAAAGGTGACACCAGGGGGTTCAGATCAGAGAGTCCCACACCTTCTGATCCACTCGTATAGGCTTAGGTCTCTTCCCCGTATGTGTGTGTGTGTGTTGGGGGGTGCCTCTGTGTGTCTGTGTGTAAAGAGGTCCTGGCTATGCCAACGAGGGTGGAGATGCCCCAAACAGGATCAGGCTGATGAGCGTTTAGATATCTGGTGGGCAAGGCATGTTCACACTCCAGTTTAAGGCTGGTTAAGTGGGATCGGGTTTAGGGTCTACACCCTTCTACCCAGGGTTTATCCTGAGACCCTGAATGGATGGGTCCATGACCCAGGATCAGGGCTAACCCTAAAAGTAACCACTAACCCTGACCCTGACCCTGACTGACTGTGAGACTGCCCCAAAACCTAACCCAAGCCCTGACCCTGACCCTGAACGTGACCCTGACTGTGATCCTGACCTGAACCCTAAACCTAAACCTAAGCCTGACACTGACCCTGATGTGGACCCTGAACCTAAACCTAACTCTGACTTTACCGTAACCATGACTCAAACCTAACCAGGACCCTGACCCTGACCCTAATCCTAACCCTGATGCTGACCTAACCCGGACCCTAACCCTAACCCTGATCGTACTTGAATTGACCCTAACCCTAAACCTTATGGTAACTCTAAGAATGACCCTAATAAGGACCCTGAACCTACAGCTCATGCTGACCCTGAACCTAACACTAACCCCTACCCTAAACCAAACCCTAACCCTGACCTTATGCTGTCTCACCCACCCTAACCATAACCCTACTTATAAATCTAACCCAAAACCCATCCCAACACCTACCACCAAAACCTAAGTATGACACTGAACCGAATATTGACCTTCTACCAAAGCCTGACCCTCAACCTGACCCTGGCCCTGACCTTCATCTGACCGTGACGCTGACCCTAATCCAAACCATGACACTACACTAACCACTACATAAACCTGTCCCTGACCCGAATGTGGATTTTAAACCAACCTGAACCAGACCCTCAACCTGACACTGGTGCTAATCTTCACCCTGAGCGTGACCCAGACCATGACCATAAACCTAACCTTGACCCTAACAGTGACCCCGACCCTGACCTGAAAACTAAACCTGACCCTGACTGTGAGCCTGACCTTAACTCGAACCATAAATGTAACTCTGACCCTTACCCTGACACTGGCCCTCCTCGAATCCTATTGCTGATCCTAACCCTAACACTAACCCCTAAACCTACCACGGACACTGACCCTAACAAGTTCTAACCCTAACAGTCAACCTAACCCTAACCCTAACACTAACCCTAAACTTAAACAATAACCATGACCCTATACCTGATAATGATCATAACTCTAACCCAGAACTTTGCCTATACCAGACCCTGACCCTAAATCACCCTCATCCTGATCCTAAACCTAACCATGACCCTCACAATGACCACAATATAACCCTGTCCCTGACCCGAATGTGGACTTTAAACCAATACCTGATCCTACGTAAACCTGACACTGGCCCTAGACTTCACCCTGACCCCGACCCAGGCAAAGACCATAAACTTAACTCTGACCCAAACAATGACCCTGACGCTGAAACTAACACTAAACCTGACACTGAATGAGAGCCTGACCTTCTTTCTAACCCTAAACGTAACCCTGACCCTGACACTAACATGGGCCCTGACCCGAAAGCTAAGGCTGAACCTAACCCTAAGAAAATCCCTAACATTATCCCTGACACTGACCCTAACCCAGTCTAACCCTAACCCTCAATCTACCTCTTAGCCTAACCTGTCCCAAACCTAACCCTGACCCTGACATGAACCTTGCCACCAAACCAAAACTTGAACCTGACCGTAAATCTGACCATGACCCTGCCTGGACATAAACCTAACCGTCAGCCTAACACTGACCCTGACCCTGACTCTGACTGTAACGCTAACCCTGAACCTACTGTGATCCTGACCCTAAACCTAACCATGAACCTAACCCTAACCCTGACCCCTACCCTAAGCCTTACGCTAACCCTGACCCCAAAGATGTCTAACCCTAAACCTGACCCTACGTCTTTCTTAGCCCGAACCCTAACACTAAGCTGGTCTAAACCCAGCTCTGTTCCCTCCAGCGGGGAAAACAGCTGCACCCAGGCCTGCCAGGGTCTGGGAGGAGGCTGTATGTGGGTCAATGGATGGGCAATGCATTGAGTGGAGTGTGAGCCTTGAGCAGCGTGGGGACCGGCGGCTCAGGGAGCTCTGGTGGAGCAGGAAGTTTGGTAAGGAACCCCCAGGCATTCGTGACCTCACTTTCCTGATGACAGAGCCCAACGCAATTGGAACCCACGTATCCAGGCATCCCATTACAGAGAAAAGCCCTCCCCAGATCTCTCTAGGAACATCCTAAAGGATGCACCACGTTCTTCTACTGTACTGAAGCCCAGAGGATGCAGGGAAGAGTGAGCTCGCCCGCCAGACACGTCCCCTCCCTGGCAGGTCATATCAGGTTTCCCCAACGCCTCAGGCCCTTTGGCTAATAAAATCAAAAGGTGACACCAGTGCCCTCAGAGTCGGAAAGTCCCACACCTTCTGATCTATGGGTGTAGCCCTAGGTGTCCTCCCTGTCTCTCTCCCTGTGTGTGTGTGTGTGTGTGTGTGTGTGTGTGTGTGTGTGTGTATGAGTGCGAGTGCCTCTGGGTGTCTGTGTGTCTGTGTGTAAAGAGTACCTGGCCATGCCATCCTGGGTGGAGATGCCCCAAGCAGGATGAGACTGATATGGGGTTAGATGTCTGGTGGGTAAGTCATGTTCACACCCCAGTTTAAGGCTGCTTAAGTGGGATCAGTTGTAGGGTCTACACCCTTCTGCCCAGGGTTTATCCTGAGACCCTGAATGGATGAGTCCATGACTCAGGAGCGGGGCTAACCATAACAGTAACCACTAAGCCTGACCCTGACACTGACTGTGAGCCTGCCCCAAACCCTAACCCAAGCCCTGACCCTGACTCTGTCCCTGACCCTTACTGTGATCCTTACCTGAACCATAAACCGAAACATAAGCCTGGCAAAGACCCTGATGTGGACCCTGAACCTAAACCTAACTCTGACATTACCGAAAATATGACTAATACCTCACCATGACCTATACCCTGACCCTAATCCTAACCCTGACGCAGACCTATCCCTGACCCTAACACTAACCCTGACACTGAATGTGAGCCTGAACCTAACTCTAACCCTAAACGTAATCCTGACCCTGACACTAACACGGGCCCTGACCCGAAACCTAATGCTGAACATAACCCTAAAACTAACCCCTAACATTATCCCTGACACTGACCTTAACCCGGTCTAATCCTAACCCTCAACCTACCTCTAACCCTAACCCTAACCCCACTTTAACAATTATCCTGACCCTCACCCTGAACCTGATCATAACCCTAATTCTGAACTTTGCCTACGTCAGAACTTAACCTTAAAACTGACCTTGGCCTTGACCTTAACACTGACCCTAACCCTGACTGTAAACCTAACTCTGACCCAATCCGTGAGCCTGAACAGATTAGTAACCCTAAAGCTAACCCTGATCCTGAATCTACTCATAAAACAGAACCTAAAAATAAAGCTGACCTTACCATAACCATGAACCTAACCCTGACCCTGACCCTAACCCTGACACTAAACCTGTCCCAAACCTAACCCTGACCTGACATGACCTTGCCCCCAAACCAAAACTTGATCCTGTCCCTAAAACTGACCATGACCCTGAACCTGACCCTAAACCCAACTGTGATCCTAACACTGACCCTGAGCCTGACTCTGCCTGTAACGCTAACCCTGAACCTACTGTGATCCTGACCCTAAACCTGACCATGAACCTAACCCTAACCCTGACCCCTACCCTAAGCCTTATGCTAACCCTGACCCCAAAGACGTCTAACCCTAACCCTGACCCTAAGTCATTCTTAACCCTAACCCTAACACTAACCTGGTCTAAAACCAGCTCTGTTCCCTCCAGCGGGGAAAACAGCTGCACGCAGGCCTCAAAGGGGCTGTGGGGAGGCGGTATGGGGGTCACAGGATGGGCACTGCATTGAGTGGAGTGTGAGCCTTGAGCAGCTTGGGGACCGGCGGCTCAGGGAGCTCTGGTGGAGCAGGAAGTTCGGTAAGGAGCCCCCAGGCAGTGGTGACCTCACTTCCTTGATGACTGAGCCCAAGGGAATTGGAACCCACATATCCAGGCACCCCATTACAGAGAAAACCGCCATGCCCAGCTCATTTCTAGGCACAACCTAAAGGAAGCGACATGTTCTCTGTTGTACTAAAGCCGAGAGGATGCAGGGAGAAGAGAGCTGGCCCGTCTGACACGTCCCCTCCCTGGCAGGTCATATCAGGTTTCCCCATCACCTCAGGCCCTTTGGCTAATAAATTTAAAAGGTGACACCAGGGGGCTCAGAGTCAGAGAGTCCCACACCTCTTATCCACTTGTGTAGCCCTAGGTCTCCTCCCTGTCCCTGTGTGTGTGTGTGTGTGTGTGTGTGTGTGTGTGCCTCTGGGTGTCTGTGTGTCTGTGTGTAAAGAGGACCTGGCCATGCCATCCTGGGTGGAGATGCCCCAAGCAGGATCAGGCTGATGAGGGGAGTAGATGTCTCATGGGCAAGTCATGTTCACACCCCAGTTTAAGGCAGGTTAAGTGGGATTGGGTGTAGGGTCTATACCATTCTGCCCAGGGTTTATCCTGAGACCCTGAAGGGACGGGTCCATGACCCAGGAGCGGGGCTAATCCTAACAGTAACCACTAACCCTGACCCTGACACTGATGTGAGCCTGCCCCAAACCCTAAAGCAAGCCCTGACCCTGACTGTGATCCTGACCTGAACCCTAAACCTAACCTAAGCCTGACACTGAGCCTGATGTGGACCCTGAACCTAAACCTAACTCTGACATTACCATAACCATGATTCAAACCTAACCAGGACCCTGACCCTGACCCTAATCCTAACCCTGATGCTGACCTAACCAGGACCCTAACCCTACCCCTGGACGTGACAGTGTGCTTGACCCTAACCCTAAACCTAATGGTAACTCTAACCGTGACCCTAAAAAGGACCCTGAACCTACACATCATGCTGACCCTGACCTTAACACTAACCCCTAACCTAAACCAAACCGTAACCCTGACCTTCCACTGTCTATCCCTAACCCTAACCATAACCCTACTTCTAACTCTAACCCTAACCCCAATCCCAAACCCTACTGCCAAAACCTAACTGTGACACTGATCCAAACATTGACCCTATACCAAAGCCTGACCCTCAACCTGACCCTGGCCCTGACCTTTACCTGACCCTGACTCTGACCCTAATCCTAACCTTGACACTAACTCTGACCACTACATAACCCTGTCCCTGACCCGAATGTGGACTTTAAACCAATACCTGAACCTGACCCTAAGCAGGACACTGGTGCTAAACTTCACCCTGACCCTGACCCAGACCATGACGATAACCTAACCTTGACCCTTACAGTGACCCCGACAATCAACTGAACACTAAACCTGACCCCGAATGTGAGACTGAACCCTAGTCAAACCCTAAATATAACCCTGACCCTGACACTAACATGGGCCCTCCCTCGAATCCTATAGCTGAACCTAACCCTAACACTAACCCGTAACCCTACCACGGACCCTGACCCTAACAAGTTCTAACCCTAACCGTCAACCTAACGCTAAACATAAAACTAACCCTAAACTTTAACAATAACCCTGACCCTATACCTGACTAAGATCATAACCCTAACCCTGAACTTTGCCTATACCAGACCCTGACCCTAAACCGGACACTGGCCCTGAACCTTAACCTAACCATGAACCTAACAATGACCACTACCTAACCCTGTCCCTGACCCGAATGTGTACTTTAAACAATACCTGATCCTGACCGTAAACCTGACACTGGTCCTAGACTTCACCCTGTCCCCGACCCAGGCAAAGACCAGAAACCTAAGTCTGACCCTAACAGTGACCCTGACCCTCACCCTAACACTAAACCTGACACTGAATGTGAGCCTGAACTTATCTCTAACCTTAAACGTAACCGTGACCTTGACACTAACACGGGCCCTGACCCGAAACCTAACGCTGAACCTAACCCTAAAACTAACGCCTAACATTATCCCTGACACTGACCTTAACCCGGTCTAATCCTAACCCTCAACCTACCTCTAACCCTAACCCTAAACCTAACCCCACTTTAACAATTATCCTGACCCTCCCCCTGAACCTGATCATAACCCTAACTCTGAACTTTGCCTACGTCAGAACTTAACCTTAAAACTGACCCTGGCCTTGACCTTAACACTGACCCTAACCCTGACTGTAAACCTAACTCTGACCCAATCCGTGAGCCTGAGCAGATTAGTAACCCTAAAGCTAACCCTGATCCTGAATCTACTCATAAAACAGAACCTAAACATAAAGCTGACCTTACCATAACCATGAACCAAACACTGACCCTGACCCTAACCCTGACACTAAACCTGTCCCAAACCAAACCCTGACCTGACATGACCTTGCCCCCAAACCAAAACTTGAACCTGACCCTAAAACTGACCATGACCCTGAATCTTACCCTAAACGTAACCGTGAGCCTAACACTGACCCTGAGCCTGACTCTGACCGTAACGCTAATCCTGAACCTACTGTGAGCCAGACCCTAAACCTAACCATGAACCTAACCCTAACCCTGACCCCTACCCTAAGCCTTATGCTAACCCTGACCCCAAAGACGTCTAATCCTAACCTTGACCCTAATTCTTTCTTAACCCTAACCCTAACACTAACCTGGTCTAAATCCATCTCTTTTCAATCCAGTGGGGTAAACAGCTGCACGCAGGCCTCCCAGGGGCTGTGGGGAGGCTGTATGGGGGTCACAGGATGGGCACTGCATTGAGTGGAGTGTGAGCCTTGAGAAGCGTGGGAACCGGCGGCTCAGGGAGCTCTGGTGGAGCAGGAAGTTCGGTAAGGAACCCCCAGGCAGTGGTGACCTCAATTCCTTGATGAAGGGCCCAACGGAATTGGAACCCACGTATCCAGGCATCCATTACAGAGAAACGCCCTCCCCAGCTCTATCTAGGCACATCCTAAAGGAAGCGACATGTTCTTCTGCTGTACTGAAGCCGAGAGGATGCAGGGAGAAGAGAGCTGGCCCGTCTGACACGTCCCCTCCCTGGCAGGTCATATCAGGTTTCCCCAATGCCTCAGGCCCTTTGGCTAAAAAATCAAAAAGTGACACCAGGGGGCTCAGATCAGAGAGTCCCACACCTTCTGATCCACTCTTATAGGTTTAGGTCTCCTCCCCGCTGTGTGTGTTGTGTGTGTGTGGGAGTGCCTCTGTGTGTCTGTGTGTCTGTGTGTAAAGAGGTCCTGGCTATGCCATCGAGGGTGGAGATGCCCCAAGCAGGATCAAGCTGATGAGGGCTTAGATATCTGGTGGGAAAGTCATGTTCACACCCCAGTTTAAGGCTAGTTAAGAGGTATCGGGTGTAGGGTCTACACCCTTCTGCCCAGGGTTTATCCTGAGTCGTGTCCTCTAGTAAGTCCTCTCAGTGGCTGGACCATTAGACGTCATAATGGGCTTGCCATGCCCCTAGGCCCCAAGTTTTAACCAGCTTTCTGGTTGTCCAGTCGCCCCTCCCCAGGGCTCTGCCCTGGAAACTCTCTTTTGGTGGGACAACTGAGGTAAAAACAAAACAAAACGGACTCCTCCCATCTCAAAGAATAACCCCAAACTCTTGGGAGCGGGCCCAATGCCCAGAGAGGAAGACTCGTCCATGGCCCATGAGGCCACCCGGACATTCCACGGCCATCCGTGACACAATATCCAGAGACAGAATCTTGAGCAAGCGTCTCACACTCGCCCCCTTGTTCATATCCTGAAGAGTTCTCCTCACGGTCTGTAGATCAGTCCTGCAATACCTACGACCCGAATCCTAAGCCGGGTTTGTGTTTTCAGACAACTGGCCCACAAAACCTACAGGCACAGGTTCTTGGAGCCAAACCTGAGGACTGTACCTGGGAATTCTGCCCATTCCATTGGCCACAAACCTAGAAATAGGATGATAAACCTCCAAAGTGCCCGGGGCCATCCCAATAGTGTTGACTGCCCAGGAAATACAAGGGCGGTCTGACACCAGCTGAGCATCTACCTGCACTTAGACCCGTGGACAGATGTCCCCAGAGGTAAATTGGAATGAGCAGGCCCCTAGATCCTAATCGGATCCATTGCTTTGTTGTCTAGGCATCTCTCCCCAGAGGCCTGGATTCCAATAGCAGCATATGGCTGTCTCTTGAGGCACCCATCAGAACAAATCTCGTCTCCACGTGGGAATCATGCACGTTGGAGCTGTGTCAAAGCCTCTGGTTAGGAGAACCCTTCAGGGACCCTGTGCCACTGCCTCATTCCAAGTTCTCCATGGACACAAACCCACATTAGGACCCATCCACAAGAGAGTCCATTTCAACTCAACCCTCTCAGTTTCTCCCCCAGATCCAGCAGATCTAACCTGTCTTGCCACTAGGACACAAGAGGAATGAGAGTCGGGCTTCCCAGCCATCCATCCTTAGAACCCTACTCGGAATCGATCCGTATGGGAAGTCCTGGAGCCAACCAACAGGTCTCAATCGCCCTGCAGAAGAATCTTTACGGTTTGGAGCATCTCACAACTCCCATCGTGGGAAAAATTCCATGGCCTCGTGATCCACCACCTCTTCATGAAGAGGGCCATAAGGGACAGAAACTCCAACCTGAGCGTTCGTCAGATCCTCACCTGATTTCAGATGCACGAGATCTCGTTTCAGCTCTGCAGAGCGTACCTGCCATGCCCTCGCCCAGAAACCTAAGGTTGCTTGTGTTCTCAGACTTCTGTCCTCAACTCCTGGCCCACAAGCCCTCCAGTTTGGCAATTCCAGAACTACAATGCAGCCCTCTGCCTGCCGTCCAGAAGAAAAAACATTGCCCTCTGGGGCTAACCAGAAGCCCCAAAGGAGGATCAAACTTTTCGCCACTTGACTGTACCCCAATCCTACAGGATGCCCTGGGCACTCATGCCCTTTCTGTCACAGCCTGAGCCTGGACCTCCCGACCCACACCCAGCCAGCTGGACTCACACTGAACACATCGGACCTGCCAAAGCCTTAGGTCGTCATCTCTTCCCAACTTCGGTTTTCAGGCTTCAGAACCTAGACGTTTTCTCCAATCACTGCCCAGGGTTGAACATGAGGCAGAAATCAGAAATCCTTCCCCATGGCAAGAAATCTTGTGGTTGGCGTGTTGCCCAACGTTCAGCGTAGTTGATAGCAGTGTGGCCCTTTGACCCCGCCATGCTTGAGGGCCGCGTTGGTCACAGATACGCATTGTGACCCTCAGCGTGAGCCCAGTCCCCAAGTAAGGTCTCTCAGTGGCTGGACCAAGAGACGGCATATTGGGCTTGCCATGCCCCTAGGCCCCAATTTTTAACCATAGTTCGTGTTGTCCATTCGCCCTTCCCCAGTGCTCTGCTTTAGAATGAGGTAACCAAACTGAAAGGACTCCTCCCATCCCACAGATTGACCCCCAAATTGGGATCGGGCCAAATCCACAGAGAGGAAGACTCATCCATGGCCCATGAGGCCTCCCCGACATTCCACGCCCATCGTTGACACAAAATCCAGAGACAAAAGCCTGAATAAGCGCCTCACACTCGCTCTTTCTTCCTATGCCAAAGAGTTCCCCTCACGGTCTGTAGATCGGGACTGCCATACCTACGTCCCCAAAACAAGCCGAGTGTGTGTTTTCAGACTTCTGTCCCCACATTCCTGGCTTCCACACCCTCCAGCCTGGGGACCCTGGAGCCACACATCAGGTCTGTGCCTCTCAACTCCACGGGAATTCTGCCCCTTCCATTGACCACAATCATACAAACTCGGAGAAACCTCCAAAGTCCCCAAGACCATCCCCATAGTATAGAACGCCCAGGACAAACAAGGGCTGCCTGGAACCAGCTGAGCATCCATCTCCACTCATACTGTAGATGGATGTCCCCAGAGAAGGAGATTGAACGGGTCAGGGCCCTAGGCCCTAATGGGGTCCATTGTTTTGGTTTCCTGCTATCTCTCCTCAGAGGCCTGGTTTCCAATATCAGCATGTGGGGCTTTCCTGAGGCACCAATCAGATCAAATCTAGTCTCCACATGGGAAACTTGTCTTTTGGAGATGAGGCAAAACCTCTGGTTAGGAGAAGCATTCAGGGTCCGTGTGTCACAGCTCCGTGCCAGGGTCTCTATGCACACAAACCCACAATAGGTCCCATCCGCAGTAGAGTCCATTTCAGCTCAGCCCCTTCCGTTGCTCCCCTAGAGCTAGCATATCAAAACTGTCTATTAACTGGGAGACAGTTAGAATCGATACAGTCTGCCCAGGGTTCCATCCTTCGATCCCTGCTTTGCTGTCGTTCCTTATGAAACATCCTGGAGCGATCCAACAGATCTCAATTGCTGATCAGAAAAAAATCCTTGTGGCTTGGAGCATATCCCAACTCCCCTCCTGGGTAAACCTCCATGGCTTCGAGATGCTGCCCCCTTCAAGAAAGGGCCATAATGGACAGAAACTCCAACCTGAGCCTAGGTCTGAACCTCTCCCTGACTTCAGATGTACGAAGTCCCGATTCAGATGTGCAGAGAGTGCCTGCCGTGCCCTCGTCCCGAAACCTACGCCTAACTTGTGTTCTCATTCTTCCGTCCTCACACTCCTTGCCCAAAGGGCATCCAGTTTGGGAATTCCGGAGCCACAAAGCAGCACTCTGCCTGCCCTCCAGAAGAAAAACGTTGCCCTTGGGGCTACCCAGAAACGCTAAATGAGGATCAAGCTGCACGGCACTCGACTCTCCCCCAATTATACAATATACCCTGAAAACTAATGCCTGGTCTGACGCAGCCTAGGCCTGAACCTCCCGACCAACACTCAGCGAGCTGGCTCCACACTGAGCACGTCGGACCTGTCGTGGACTTAAGTCGTCATCACTTCCCAAGCTCGGTTTTCAGACTACACAACCTAGACCTTAACTCCAATCACGGCCCAGCGGTGAAAGAGATGAAAAAAAATCAGAACTACTACTTCCCCATGGCAAGAATACATGTGGTTGGCATGGAGCCCAACGTTCAGTGTAGGAGCAACAGTGTGGACCATGATTCCCGCCCATGCTTGAGCGCTTAGAAGGCATAAACACACATTGTGACCCTCAGCGTGAGTTCTGTCCTCAAGGAAGGCCTCTCAGTGGCTGGAACTAACCATAGTTCGGTTTGTCCATTCACCCCTCCGCAGGGCTCTGCTTTGAAATCCCTCTTTTGGTGGGACACCTGAGGTAACCAAACTGATAGGACTCCTCCCATCCCCCTGATGGACCCCAAACAATTGGGTACGTGCCAAATCCACAGAGAGGAAGACTTGTCCATGGCCCATGAGGCCTCCTCGACATTCCACGGCCATTGTTGACACAAAATCCAGAGACAAAAGCCTGAATAAATGCCTCACACTCACTCTTTCTTCATATCCCGAAGAGTTCTCCTCAGGGCCTGTAGATCGGGCCTGCCATACTTATGTCCCCAAACGTAAGCCGCGTTAGTGTTTTCAGACTTCTATCCCCACGCTCCTGGCCCACACAC
Source organism: Mustela lutreola (assembly GCF_030435805.1). NCBI lineage: Eukaryota > Metazoa > Chordata > Mammalia > Carnivora > Mustelidae > Mustela > Mustela lutreola. Next base: position 172,775,594 of record NC_081294.1, read on the forward strand.
CCTCCAGGCTGGGGCCCCTGGAGCCACACATCAGGTCTGTGCCTGCCCACTCCACTGGAATTCTGCCCATTCACTTGACCACACGCCTCCAAATTAGGAGAAACCTCCGCAGTCCCTGAGGCCATCCCAATTGTGTAGGCCGCCCGGGACAAACAAGGGCGTCTGACAACAGCTGAGCATCTACCTCCACTCATACCGTAGTTGGATGTCACCAGGGTAGTAGATTGAACCTCACAGGTCCCTAGGCCGTAATCGGATCCATTGCTTTGGTTTCCAGGCATCTCTCCTCAGAGGCATGTTTCCAAATACCAGCATGCGGGGGTTTCCGGAGGCAAATCTTGTCTCGACATGGGAAAATAGCAGGCTGGAACTGTGTCAAAACTTCCGGTTAGGAGAATCCTTCAGGGCCCGGTGCCACCACCCCTTTCCAAGGTCTCCATGGACACAAACCCACATTAGGATCCATCCGCAGGAGAGTCCATTTCAACTCTGGCTTCTCGGTTGCTCCGCCAGAGCCAGCAGATAGAACCTGTCTTGTCGCTAGGAGACGATTGAGATGCGAGGCGGCTTGCCCAGGGCTCCGCCCTTAGAACCCTGCTCTGGCGTCCTTCCATATGGAACGTCCTGGACCCATCCAAAAGGTCTCACATGTCCTGCAGAAGGAATCCTTGCCTTTTGGAGCATCTCACCACTCCCAACGTGGGAAAACCGTGATGGCTTTCTGAAGCCCCCACCCCCTTTCTGAAGGGGAAATCATGGACAGGAACTCCAACCTGAGCCAACGTCTGATCCTCGGCCTGAATTCAGATGCACGACATCTCGATGCAGCTCTGCAGAGTGTGCCGGCCTTGCCCTCGCCCTTAAACCTATGTGAAACTTCTGTTCTCCAATGTCCGTCCTCACACTCCTGGCCCCCAAGACCTCACGTTTGGCAATTCTGGACCCACAAGGCAGCACTCTGCCTGCCCTCCAGATAGAAAGCAAAATGGTGCCCTATGGAGCTTCCCAGACACCCGAAATGAGGATAGACCTACACGGCACCCTTCTGTACACAAATTATATCGACACATCTGGGCACTAATACACTGTCTGACACAGCCTGAGCCCGGACTTCCTGACCAACACCCAGACAGCTGACCGCACACTGAGCACAACAGACCCGCCATGGCCTTAGCTCGTCATCTATTCCCAACCTAGCTTCTCAGGTTTCAGGACATAGACCTTAACTCCACACCCCGCCAAGGGGTGAATGTGATGCAGAAATCAGAACTCCTCCTTCCCTATGGCAAGAAACCTTGTGGTTGGCATGTTGTCCCACGTTCAGCGTAGGAGAAACCAGCGTTCACCATGAGGCCCGGCCCATGCTTGAGTACGAAGAGGGCACAAACACGCATTGTGACCCTCAGCGTGAGTCCTGTCCTCTAGTAAGTCCTCTCAGTGGCTGGACCATTAGACGTCATAATGGGCTTGCCATGCCCCTAGGCCCCAAGTTTTAACCAGCTTTCTGGTTGTCCAGTCGCCCCTCCCCAGGGCTCTGCCCTGGAAACTCTCTTTTGGTGGGACAACTGAGGTAAAAACAAAACAAAACGGACTCCTCCCATCTCAAAGAATAACCCCAAACTCTTGGGAGCGGGCCCAATGCCCAGAGAGGAAGACTCGTCCATGGCCCATGAGGCCACCCGGACATTCCACGGCCATCCGTGACACAATATCCAGAGACAGAATCTTGAGCAAGCGTCTCACACTCGCCCCCTTGTTCATATCCTGAAGAGTTCTCCTCACGGTCTGTAGATCAGTCCTGCAATACCTACGACCCGAAACCTAAGCCGGGTTTGTGTTTTCAGACAACTGGCCCACAAAACCTACAGGCACAGGTTCTTGGAGCCAAACCTGAGGACTGTACCTGGGAATTCTGCCCATTCCATTGGCCACAAACCTAGAAATAGGATGATAAACCTCCAAAGTGCCCGGGGCCATCCCAATAGTGTTGACTGCCCAGGAAATACAAGGGCGGTCTGACACCAGCTGAGCATCTACCTGCACTTAGACCCGTGGACAGATGTCCCCAGAGGTAAATTGGAATGAGCAGGCCCCTAGATCCTAATCGGATCCATTGCTTTGTTGTCTAGGCATCTCTCCCCAGAGGCCTGGATTCCAATAGCAGCATATGGCTGTCTCTTGAGGCACCCATCAGAACAAATCTCGTCTCCACGTGGGAATCATGCACGTTGGAGCTGTGTCAAAGCCTCTGGTTAGGAGAACCCTTCAGGGACCCTGTGCCACTGCCTCATTCCAAGTTCTCCATGGACACAAACCCACATTAGGACCCATCCACAAGAGAGTCCATTTCAACTCAACCCTCTCAGTTTCTCCCCCAGATCCAGCAGATCTAACCTGTCTTGCCACTAGGACACAAGAGGAATGAGAGTCGGGCTTCCCAGCCATCCATCCTTAGAACCCTACTCGGAATCGATCCGTATGGGAAGTCCTGGAGCCAACCAACAGGTCTCAATCGCCCTGCAGAAGAATCTTTACGGTTTGGAGCATCTCACAACTCCCATCGTGGGAAAAATTCCATGGCCTCGTGATCCACCACCTCTTCATGAAGAGGGCCATAAGGGACAGAAACTCCAACCTGAGCGTTCGTCAGATCCTCACCTGATTTCAGATGCACGAGATCTCGTTTCAGCTCTGCAGAGCGTACCTGCCATGCCCTCGCCCAGAAACCTAAGGTTGCTTGTGTTCTCAGACTTCTGTCCTCAACTCCTGGCCCACAAGCCCTCCAGTTTGGCAATTCCAGAACTACAATGCAGCCCTCTGCCTGCCGTCCAGAAGAAAAAACATTGCCCTCTGGGGCTAACCAGAAGCCCCAAAGGAGGATCAAACTTTTCGCCACTTGACTGTACCCCAATCCTACAGGATGCCCTGGGCACTCATGCCCTTTCTGTCACAGCCTGAGCCTGGACCTCCCGACCCACACCCAGCCAGCTGGACTCACACTGAACACATCGGACCTGCCAAAGCCTTAGGTCGTCATCTCTTCCCAACTTCGGTTTTCAGGCTTCAGAACCTAGACGTTTTCTCCAATCACTGCCCAGGGTTGAACATGAGGCAGAAATCAGAAATCCTTCCCCATGGCAAGAAATCTTGTGGTTGGCGTGTTGCCCAACGTTCAGCGTAGTTGATAGCAGTGTGGCCCTTTGACCCCGCCATGCTTGAGGGCCGCGTTGGTCACAGATACGCATTGTGACCCTCAGCGTGAGCCCAGTCCCCAAGTAAGGTCTCTCAGTGGCTGGACCAAGAGACGGCATATTGGGCTTGCCATGCCCCTAGGCCCCAATTTTTAACCATAGTTCGTGTTGTCCATTCGCCCTTCCCCAGTGCTCTGCTTTAGAATGAGGTAACCAAACTGAAAGGACTCCTCCCATCCCACAGATTGACCCCCAAATTGGGATCGGGCCAAATCCACAGAGAGGAAGACTCATCCATGGCCCATGAGGCCTCCCCGACATTCCACGCCCATCGTTGACACAAAATCCAGAGACAAAAGCCTGAATAAGCGCCTCACACTCGCTCTTTCTTCCTATGCCAAAGAGTTCCCCTCACGGTCTGTAGATCGGGACTGCCATACCTACGTCCCCAAAACAAGCCGAGTGTGTGTTTTCAGACTTCTGTCCCCACATTCCTGGCTTCCACACCCTCCAGCCTGGGGACCCTGGAGCCACACATCAGGTCTGTGCCTCTCAACTCCACGGGAATTCTGCCCCTTCCATTGACCACAATCATACAAACTCGGAGAAACCTCCAAAGTCCCCAAGACCATCCCCATAGTATAGAACGCCCAGGACAAACAAGGGCTGCCTGGAACCAGCTGAGCATCCATCTCCACTCATACTGTAGATGGATGTCCCCAGAGAAGGAGATTGAACGGGTCAGGGCCCTAGGCCCTAATGGGGTCCATTGTTTTGGTTTCCTGCTATCTCTCCTCAGAGGCCTGGTTTCCAATATCAGCATGTGGGGCTTTCCTGAGGCACCAATCAGATCAAATCTAGTCTCCACATGGGAAACTTGTCTTTTGGAGATGAGGCAAAACCTCTGGTTAGGAGAAGCATTCAGGGTCCGTGTGTCACAGCTCCGTGCCAGGGTCTCTATGCACACAAACCCACAATAGGTCCCATCCGCAGTAGAGTCCATTTCAGCTCAGCCCCTTCCGTTGCTCCCCTAGAGCTAGCATATCAAAACTGTCTATTAACTGGGAGACAGTTAGAATCGATACAGTCTGCCCAGGGTTCCATCCTTCGATCCCTGCTTTGCTGTCGTTCCTTATGAAACATCCTGGAGCGATCCAACAGATCTCAATTGCTGATCAGAAAAAAATCCTTGTGGCTTGGAGCATATCCCAACTCCCCTCCTGGGTAAACCTCCATGGCTTCGAGATGCTGCCCCCTTCAAGAAAGGGCCATAATGGACAGAAACTCCAACCTGAGCCTAGGTCTGAACCTCTCCCTGACTTCAGATGTACGAAGTCCCGATTCAGATGTGCAGAGAGTGCCTGCCGTGCCCTCGTCCCGAAACCTACGCCTAACTTGTGTTCTCATTCTTCCGTCCTCACACTCCTTGCCCAAAGGGCATCCAGTTTGGGAATTCCGGAGCCACAAAGCAGCACTCTGCCTGCCCTCCAGAAGAAAAACGTTGCCCTTGGGGCTACCCAGAAACGCTAAATGAGGATCAAGCTGCACGGCACTCGACTCTCCCCCAATTATACAATATACCCTGAAAACTAATGCCTGGTCTGACGCAGCCTAGGCCTGAACCTCCCGACCAACACTCAGCGAGCTGGCTCCACACTGAGCACGTCGGACCTGTCGTGGACTTAAGTCGTCATCACTTCCCAAGCTCGGTTTTCAGACTACACAACCTAGACCTTAACTCCAATCACGGCCCAGCGGTGAAAGAGATGAAAAAAAATCAGAACTACTACTTCCCCATGGCAAGAATACATGTGGTTGGCATGGAGCCCAACGTTCAGTGTAGGAGCAACAGTGTGGACCATGATTCCCGCCCATGCTTGAGCGCTTAGAAGGCATAAACACACATTGTGACCCTCAGCGTGAGTTCTGTCCTCAAGGAAGGCCTCTCAGTGGCTGGAACTAACCATAGTTCGGTTTGTCCATTCACCCCTCCGCAGGGCTCTGCTTTGAAATCCCTCTTTTGGTGGGACACCTGAGGTAACCAAACTGATAGGACTCCTCCCATCCCCCTGATGGACCCCAAACAATTGGGTACGTGCCAAATCCACAGAGAGGAAGACTTGTCCATGGCCCATGAGGCCTCCTCGACATTCCACGGCCATTGTTGACACAAAATCCAGAGACAAAAGCCTGAATAAATGCCTCACACTCACTCTTTCTTCATATCCCGAAGAGTTCTCCTCAGGGCCTGTAGATCGGGCCTGCCATACTTATGTCCCCAAACGTAAGCCGCGTTAGTGTTTTCAGACTTCTATCCCCACGCTCCTGGCCCACACACCCTCCAGGCTGGGGCCCCTGGAGCCACACATCAGGTCTGTGCCTGCCCACTCCACTGGAATTCTGCCCATTCACTTGACCACACGCCTCCAAATTAGGAGAAACCTCCGCAGTCCCTGAGGCCATCCCAATTGTGTAGGCCGCCCGGGACAAACAAGGGCGTCTGACAACAGCTGAGCATCTACCTCCACTCATACCGTAGTTGGATGTCACCAGGGTAGTAGATTGAACCTCACAGGTCCCTAGGCCGTAATCGGATCCATTGCTTTGGTTTCCAGGCATCTCTCCTCAGAGGCATGTTTCCAAATACCAGCATGCGGGGGTTTCCGGAGGCAAATCTTGTCTCGACATGGGAAAATAGCAGGCTGGAACTGTGTCAAAACTTCCGGTTAGGAGAATCCTTCAGGGCCCGGTGCCACCACCCCTTTCCAAGGTCTCCATGGACACAAACCCACATTAGGATCCATCCGCAGGAGAGTCCATTTCAACTCTGGCTTCTCGGTTGCTCCGCCAGAGCCAGCAGATAGAACCTGTCTTGTCGCTAGGAGACGATTGAGATGCGAGGCGGCTTGCCCAGGGCTCCGCCCTTAGAACCCTGCTCTGGCGTCCTTCCATATGGAACGTCCTGGACCCATCCAAAAGGTCTCACATGTCCTGCAGAAGGAATCCTTGCCTTTTGGAGCATCTCACCACTCCCAACGTGGGAAAACCGTGATGGCTTTCTGAAGCCCCCACCCCCTTTCTGAAGGGGAAATCATGGACAGGAACTCCAACCTGAGCCAACGTCTGATCCTCGGCCTGAATTCAGATGCACGACATCTCGATGCAGCTCTGCAGAGTGTGCCGGCCTTGCCCTCGCCCTTAAACCTATGTGAAACTTCTGTTCTCCAATGTCCGTCCTCACACTCCTGGCCCCCAAGACCTCACGTTTGGCAATTCTGGACCCACAAGGCAGCACTCTGCCTGCCCTCCAGATAGAAAGCAAAATGGTGCCCTATGGAGCTTCCCAGACACCCGAAATGAGGATAGACCTACACGGCACCCTTCTGTACACAAATTATATCGACACATCTGGGCACTAATACACTGTCTGACACAGCCTGAGCCCGGACTTCCTGACCAACACCCAGACAGCTGACCGCACACTGAGCACAACAGACCCGCCATGGCCTTAGCTCGTCATCTATTCCCAACCTAGCTTCTCAGGCTTCAGGACATAGACCTTAACTCCACACCCCGCCAAGGGGTGAATGTGATGCAGAAATCAGAACTCCTCCTTCCCTATGGCAAGAAACCTTGTGGTTGGCATGTTGTCCCACGTTCAGCGTAGGAGAAACCAGCGTTCACCATGAGGCCCGGCCCATGCTTGAGTACGAAGAGGGCACAAACACGCATTGTGACCCTCAGCGTGAGTCCTGTCCTCTAGTAAGTCCTCTCAGTGGCTGGACCATTAGACGTCATAATGGGCTTGCCATGACCCTAGGCCCCAAGTTTTAACCAGCTTTCTGGTTGTCCAGTCGCCCCTCCCCAGGGCTCTGCCCTGGAAACTCTCTTTTGGTGGGACAACTGAGGTAAAAACAAAACAAAACGGACTCCTCCCATCTCAAAGAATAACCCCAAACTCTTGGGAGCGGGCCCAATGCCCAGAGAGGAAGACTCGTCCATGGCCCCTGAGGCCACCCGGACATTCCACGGCCATCCGTGACACAATATCCAGAGACAGAATCTTGAGCAAGCGTCTCACACTCGCCCCCTTGTTCATATCCTGAAGAGTTCTCCTCACGGTCTGTAGATCAGTCCTGCAATACCTACGACCCGAAACCTAAGCCGGGTTTGTGTTTTCAGACAACTGGCCCACAAAACCTACAGGCACAGGTTCTTGGAGCCAAACCTGAGGACTGTACCTGGGAATTCTGCCCATTCCATTGGCCACAAACCTAGAAATAGGATGATAAACCTCCAAAGTGCCCGGGGCCATCCCAATAGTGTTGACTGCCCAGGAAATACAAGGGCGGTCTGACACCAGCTGAGCATCGACCTGCACTTAGACCCGTGGACAGATGTCCCCAGAGGTAAATTGGAATGAGCAGGCCCCTAGATCCTAATCGGATCCATTGCTTTGTTGTCTAGGCATCTCTCCCCAGAGGCCTGGATTCCAATAGCAGCATATGGCTGTCTCTTGAGGCACCCATCAGAACAAATCTCGTCTCCACGTGGGAATCATGCACGTTGGAGCTGTGTCAAAGCCTCTGGTTAGGAGAACCCTTCAGGGACCCTGTGCCACTGCCTCATTCCAAGTTCTCCATGGACACAAACCCACATTAGGACCCATCCACAAGAGAGTCCATTTCAACTCAACCCTCTCAGTTTCTCCCCCAGATCCAGCAGATCTAACCTGTCTTGCCACTAGGACACAAGAGGAATGAGAGTCGGGCTTCCCAGCCATCCATCCTTAGAACCCTACTCGGAATCGATCCGTATGGGAAGTCCTGGAGCCAACCAACAGGTCTCAATCGCCCTGCAGAAGAATCTTTACGGTTTGGAGCATCTCACAACTCCCATCGTGGGAAAAATTCCATGGCCTCGTGATCCACCACCTCTTCATGAAGAGGGCCATAAGGGACAGAAACTCCAACCTGAGCGTTCGTCAGATCCTCACCTGATTTCAGATGCACGAGATCTCGTTTCAGCTCTGCAGAGCGTACCTGCCATGCCCTCGCCCAGAAACCTAAGGTTGCTTGTGTTCTCAGACTTCTGTCCTCAACTCCTGGCCCACAAGCCCTCCAGTTTGGCAATTCCAGAACTACAATGCAGCCCTCTGCCTGCCGTCCAGAAGAAAAAACATTGCCCTCTGGGGCTAACCAGAAGCCCCAAAGGAGGATCAAACTTTTCGCCACTTGACTGTACCCCAATCCTACAGGATGCCCTGGGCACTCATGCCCTTTCTGTCACAGCCTGAGCCTGGACCTCCCGACCCACACCCAGCCAGCTGGACTCACACTGAACACATCGGACCTGCCAAAGCCTTAGGTCGTCATCTCTTCCCAACTTCGGTTTTCAGGCTTCAGAACCTAGACGTTTTCTCCAATCACTGCCCAGGGTTGAACATGAGGCAGAAATCAGAAATCCTTCCCCATGGCAAGAAATCTTGTGGTTGGCGTGTTGCCCAACGTTCAGCGTAGTTGATAGCAGTGTGGCCCTTTGACCCCGCCATGCTTGAGGGCCGCGTTGGTCACAGATACGCATTGTGACCCTCAGCGTGAGCCCAGTCCCCAAGTAAGGTCTCTCAGTGGCTGGACCAAGAGACGGCATATTGGGCTTGCCATGCCCCTAGGCCCCAATTTTTAACCATAGTTCGTGTTGTCCATTCGCCCTTCCCCAGTGCTCTGCTTTAGAATGAGGTAACCAAACTGAAAGGACTCCTCCCATCCCACAGATTGACCCCCAAATTGGGATCGGGCCAAATCCACAGAGAGGAAGACTCATCCATGGCCCATGAGGCCTCCCCGACATTCCACGCCCATCGTTGACACAAAATCCAGAGACAAAAGCCTGAATAAGCGCCTCACACTCGCTCTTTCTTCCTATGCCAAAGAGTTCCCCTCACGGTCTGTAGATCGGGACTGCCATACCTACGTCCCCAAAACAAGCCGAGTGTGTGTTTTCAGACTTCTGTCCCCACATTCCTGGCTTCCACACCCTCCAGCCTGGGGACCCTGGAGCCACACATCAGGTCTGTGCCTCTCAACTCCACGGGAATTCTGCCCCTTCCATTGACCACAATCATACAAACTCGGAGAAACCTCCAAAGTCCCCAAGACCATCCCCATAGTATAGAACGCCCAGGACAAACAAGGGCTGCCTGGAACCAGCTGAGCATCCATCTCCACTCATACTGTAGATGGATGTCCCCAGAGAAGGAGATTGAACGGGTCAGGGCCCTAGGCCCTAATGGGGTCCATTGTTTTGGTTTCCTGCTATCTCTCCTCAGAGGCCTGGTTTCCAATATCAGCATGTGGGGCTTTCCTGAGGCACCAATCAGATCAAATCTAGTCTCCACATGGGAAACTTGTCTTTTGGAGATGAGGCAAAACCTCTGGTTAGGAGAAGCATTCAGGGTCCGTGTGTCACAGCTCCGTGCCAGGGTCTCTATGCACACAAACCCACAATAGGTCCCATCCGCAGTAGAGTCCATTTCAGCTCAGCCCCTTCCGTTGCTCCCCTAGAGCTAGCATATCAAAACTGTCTATTAACTGGGAGACAGTTAGAATCGATACAGTCTGCCCAGGGTTCCATCCTTCGATCCCTGCTTTGCTGTCGTTCCTTATGAAACATCCTGGAGCGATCCAACAGATCTCAATTGCTGATCAGAAAAAAATCCTTGTGGCTTGGAGCATATCCCAACTCCCCTCCTGGGTAAACCTCCATGGCTTCGAGATGCTGCCCCCTTCAAGAAAGGGCCATAATGGACAGAAACTCCAACCTGAGCCTAGGTCTGAACCTCTCCCTGACTTCAGATGTACGAAGTCCCGATTCAGATGTGCAGAGAGTGCCTGCCGTGCCCTCGTCCCGAAACCTACGCCTAACTTGTGTTCTCATTCTTCCGTCCTCACACTCCTTGCCCAAAGGGCATCCAGTTTGGGAATTCCGGAGCCACAAAGCAGCACTCTGCCTGCCCTCCAGAAGAAAAACGTTGCCCTTGGGGCTACCCAGAAACGCTAAATGAGGATCAAGCTGCACGGCACTCGACTCTCCCCCAATTATACAATATACCCTGAAAACTAATGCCTGGTCTGACGCAGCCTAGGCCTGAACCTCCCGACCAACACTCAGCGAGCTGGCTCCACACTGAGCACGTCGGACCTGTCGTGGACTTAAGTCGTCATCACTTCCCAAGCTCGGTTTTCAGACTACACAACCTAGACCTTAACTCCAATCACGGCCCAGCGGTGAAAGAGATGAAAAAAAATCAGAACTACTACTTCCCCATGGCAAGAATACATGTGGTTGGCATGGAGCCCAACGTTCAGTGTAGGAGCAACAGTGTGGACCATGATTCCCGCCCATGCTTGAGCGCTTAGAAGGCATAAACACACATTGTGACCCTCAGCGTGAGTTCTGTCCTCAAGGAAGGCCTCTCAGTGGCTGGAACTAACCATAGTTCGGTTTGTCCATTCACCCCTCCGCAGGGCTCTGCTTTGAAATCCCTCTTTTGGTGGGACACCTGAGGTAACCAAACTGATAGGACTCCTCCCATCCCCCTGATGGACCCCAAACAATTGGGTACGTGCCAAATCCACAGAGAGGAAGACTTGTCCATGGCCCATGAGGCCTCCTCGACATTCCACGGCCATTGTTGACACAAAATCCAGAGACAAAAGCCTGAATAAATGCCTCACACTCACTCTTTCTTCATATCCCGAAGAGTTCTCCTCAGGGCCTGTAGATCGGGCCTGCCATACTTATGTCCCCAAACGTAAGCCGCGTTAGTGTTTTCAGACTTCTATCCCCACGCTCCTGGCCCACACACCCTCCAGGCTGGGGCCCCTGGAGCCACACATCAGGTCTGTGCCTGCCCACTCCACTGGAATTCTGCCCATTCACTTGACCACACGCCTCCAAATTAGGAGAAACCTCCGCAGTCCCTGAGGCCATCCCAATTGTGTAGGCCGCCCGGGACAAACAAGGGCGTCTGACAACAGCTGACCATCTACCTCCACTCATACCGTAGTTGGATGTCACCAGGGTAGTAGATTGAACCTCACAGGTCCCTAGGCCGTAATCGGATCCATTGCTTTGGTTTCCAGGCATCTCTCCTCAGAGGCATGTTTCCAAATACCAGCATGCGGGGGTTTCCGGAGGCAAATCTTGTCTCGACATGGGAAAATAGCAGGCTGGAACGGTGTCAAAACTTCCGGTTAGGAGAATCCTTCAGGGCCCGGTGCCACCACCCCTTTCCAAGGTCTCCATGGACACAAACCCACATTAGGATCCATCCGCAGGAGAGTCCATTTCAACTCTGGCTTCTCGGTTGCTCCGCCAGAGCCAGCAGATAGAACCTGTCTTGTCGCTAGGAGACGATTGAGATGCGAGGCGGCTTGCCCAGGGCTCCGCCCTTAGAACCCTGCTCTGGCGTCCTTCCATATGGAACGTCCTGGACCCATCCAAAAGGTCTCACATGTCCTGCAGAAGGAATCCTTGCCTTTTGGAGCATCTCACCACTCCCAACGTGGGAAAACCGTGATGGCTTTCTGAAGCCCCCACCCCCTTTCTGAAGGGGAAATCATGGACAGGAACTCCAACCTGAGCCAACGTCTGATCCTCGGCCTGAATTCAGATGCACGACATCTCGATGCAGCTCTGCAGAGTGTGCCGGCCTTGCCCTCGCCCTTAAACCTATGTGAAACTTCTGTTCTCCAATGTCCGTCCTCACACTCCTGGCCCCCAAGACCTCACGTTTGGCAATTCTGGACCCACAAGGCAGCACTCTGCCTGCCCTCCAGATAGAAAGCAAAATGGTGCCCTATGGAGCTTCCCAGACACCCGAAATGAGGATAGACCTACACGGCACCCTTCTGTACACAAATTATATCGACACATCTGGGCACTAATACACTGTCTGACACAGCCTGAGCCCGGACTTCCTGACCAACACCCAGACAGCTGACCGCACACTGAGCACAACAGACCCGCCATGGCCTTAGCTCGTCATCTATTCCCAACCTAGCTTCTCAGGTTTCAGGACATAGACCTTAACTCCACACCCCGCCAAGGGGTGAATGTGATGCAGAAATCAGAACTCCTCCTTCCCTATGGCAAGAAACCTTGTGGTTGGCATGTTGTCCCACGTTCAGCGTAGGAGAAACCAGCGTTCACCATGAGGCCCGGCCCATGCTTGAGTACGAAGAGGGCACAAACACGCATTGTGACCCTCAGCGTGAGTCCTGTCCTCTAGTAAGTCCTCTCAGTGGCTGGACCATTAGACGTCATAATGGGCTTGCCATGCCCCTAGGCCCCAAGTTTTAACCAGCTTTCTGGTTGTCCAGTCGCCCCTCCCCAGGGCTCTGCCCTGGAAACTCTCTTTTGGTGGGACAACTGAGGTAAAAACAAAACAAAACGGACTCCTCCCATCTCAAAGAATAACCCCAAACTCTTGGGAGCGGGCCCAATGCCCAGAGAGGAAGACTCGTCCATGGCCCATGAGGCCACCCGGACATTCCACGGCCATCCGTGACACAATATCCAGAGACAGAATCTTGAGCAAGCGTCTCACACTCGCCCCCTTGTTCATATCCTGAAGAGTTCTCCTCACGGTCTGTAGATCAGTCCTGCAATACCTACGACCCGAAACCTAAGCCGGGTTTGTGTTTTCAGACAACTGGCCCACAAAACCTACAGGCACAGGTTCTTGGAGCCAAACCTGAGGACTGTACCTGGGAATTCTGCCCATTCCATTGGCCACAAACCTAGAAATAGGATGATAAACCTCCAAAGTGCCCGGGGCCATCCCAATAGTGTTGACTGCCCAGGAAATACAAGGGCGGTCTGACACCAGCTGAGCATCGACCTGCACTTAGACCCGTGGACAGATGTCCCCAGAGGTAAATTGGAATGAGCAGGCCCCTAGATCCTAATCGGATCCATTGCTTTGTTGTCTAGGCATCTCTCCCCAGAGGCCTGGATTCCAATAGCAGCATATGGCTGTCTCTTGAGGCACCCATCAGAACAAATCTCGTCTCCACGTGGGAATCATGCACGTTGGAGCTGTGTCAAAGCCTCTGGTTAGGAGAACCCTTCAGGGACCCTGTGCCACTGCCTCATTCCAAGTTCTCCATGGACACAAACCCACATTAGGACCCATCCACAAGAGAGTCCATTTCAACTCAACCCTCTCAGTTTCTCCCCCAGATCCAGCAGATCTAACCTGTCTTGCCACTAGGACACAAGAGGAATGAGAGTCGGGCTTCCCAGCCATCCATCCTTAGAACCCTACTCGGAATCGATCCGTATGGGAAGTCCTGGAGCCAACCAACAGGTCTCAATCGCCCTGCAGAAGAATCTTTACGGTTTGGAGCATCTCACAACTCCCATCGTGGGAAAAATTCCATGGCCTCGTGATCCACCACCTCTTCATGAAGAGGGCCATAAGGGACAGAAACTCCAACCTGAGCGTTCGTCAGATCCTCACCTGATTTCAGATGCACGAGATCTCGTTTCAGCTCTGCAGAGCGTACCTGCCATGCCCTCGCCCAGAAACCTAAGGTTGCTTGTGTTCTCAGACTTCTGTCCTCAACTCCTGGCCCACAAGCCCTCCAGTTTGGCAATTCCAGAACTACAATGCAGCCCTCTGCCTGCCGTCCAGAAGAAAAAACATTGCCCTCTGGGGCTAACCAGAAGCCCCAAAGGAGGATCAAACTTTTCGCCACTTGACTGTACCCCAATCCTACAGGATGCCCTGGGCACTCATGCCCTTTCTGTCACAGCCTGAGCCTGGACCTCCCGACCCACACCCAGCCAGCTGGACTCACACTGAACACATCGGACCTGCCAAAGCCTTAGGTCGTCATCTCTTCCCAACTTCGGTTTTCAGGCTTCAGAACCTAGACGTTTTCTCCAATCACTGCCCAGGGTTGAACATGAGGCAGAAATCAGAAATCCTTCCCCATGGCAAGAAATCTTGTGGTTGGCGTGTTGCCCAACGTTCAGCGTAGTTGATAGCAGTGTGGCCCTTTGACCCCGCCATGCTTGAGGGCCGCGTTGGTCACAGATACGCATTGTGACCCTCAGCGTGAGCCCAGTCCCCAAGTAAGGTCTCTCAGTGGCTGGACCAAGAGACGGCATATTGGGCTTGCCATGCCCCTAGGCCCCAATTTTTAACCATAGTTCGTGTTGTCCATTCGCCCTTCCCCAGTGCTCTGCTTTAGAATGAGGTAACCAAACTGAAAGGACTCCTCCCATCCCACAGATTGACCCCCAAATTGGGATCGGGCCAAATCCACAGAGAGGAAGACTCATCCATGGCCCATGAGGCCTCCCCGACATTCCACGCCCATCGTTGACACAAAATCCAGAGACAAAAGCCTGAATAAGCGCCTCACACTCGCTCTTTCTTCCTATGCCAAAGAGTTCCCCTCACGGTCTGTAGATCGGGACTGCCATACCTACGTCCCCAAAACAAGCCGAGTGTGTGTTTTCAGACTTCTATCCCCACATTCCTGGCTTCCACACCCTCCAGCCTGGGGACCCTGGAGCCACACATCAGGTCTGTGCCTCTCAACTCCACGGGAATTCTGCCCCTTCCATTGACCACAATCATACAAACTCGGAGAAACCTCCAAAGTCCCCAAGGCCATCCCCATAGTATAGAACGCCCAGGACAAACAAGGGCTGCCTGGAACCAGCTGAGCATCCATCTCCACTCATACTGTAGATGGATGTCCCCAGAGAAGGAGATTGAACGGGTCAGGGCCCTAGGCCCTAATGGGGTCCATTGTTTTGGTTTCATGCTATCTCTCCTCAGAGGCCTGGTTTCCAATATCAGCATGTGGGGCTTTCCTGAGGCACCAATCAGATCAAATCTAGTCTCCACATGGGAAACTTGTCTTTTGGAGATGACGCAAAACCTCTGGTTAGGAGGAGCATTCAGGGTCCGTGTGTCACAGCTCCGTGCCAGGGTCTCTATGCACACAAACCCACAATAGGTCCCATCCGCAGTAGAGTCCATTTCAGCTCAGCCCCTTCCGTTGCTCCCCTAGAGCTAGCATATCAAAACTGTCTATTAACTGGGAGACAGTTAGAATCGATACAGTCTGCCCAGGGTTCCATCCTTCGATCCCTGCTTTGCTGTCGTTCCTTATGAAACATCCTGGAGCGATCCAACAGATCTCAATTGCTGATCAGAAAAAAATCCTTGTGGCTTGGAGCATATCCCAACTCCCCTCCTGGGTAAACCTCCATGGCTTCGAGATGCTGCCCCCTTCAAGAAAGGGCCATAATGGACAGAAACTCCAACCTGAGCCTAGGTCTGAACCTCTCCCTGACTTCAGATGTACGAAGTCCCGATTCAGATGTGCAGAGAGTGCCTGCCGTGCCCTCGTCCCGAAACCTACGCCTAACTTGTGTTCTCATTCTTCCGTCCTCACACTCCTTGCCCAAAGGGCATCCAGTTTGGGAATTCCGGAGCCACAAAGCAGCACTCTGCCTGCCCTCCAGAAGAAAAACGTTGCCCTTGGGGCTACCCAGAAACGCTAAATGAGGATCAAGCTGCACGGCACTCGACTCTCCCCCAATTATACAATATACCCTGAAAACTAATGCCTGGTCTGACGCAGCCTAGGCCTGAACCTCCCGACCAACACTCAGCGAGCTGGCTCCACACTGAGCACGTCGGACCTGTCGTGGACTTAAGTCGTCATCTCTTCCCAAGCTCGGTTTTCAGACTACACAACCTAGACCTTAACTCCAATCACGGCCCAGCGGTGAAAGAGATGAAAAAAAATCAGAACTACTACTTCCCCATGGCAAGAATACATGTGGTTGGCATGGAGCCCAACGTTCAGTGTAGGAGCAACAGTGTGGACCATGATTCCCGCCCATGCTTGAGCGCTTAGAAGGCATAAACACACATTGTGACCCTCAGCGTGAGTTCTGTCCTCAAGGAAGGCCTCTCAGTGGCTGGAACTAACCATAGTTCGGTTTGTCCATTCACCCCTCCGCAGGGCTCTGCTTTGAAATCCCTCTTTTGGTGGGACACCTGAGGTAACCAAACTGATAGGACTCCTCCCATCCCCCTGATGGACCCCAAACAATTGGGTACGTGCCAAATCCACAGAGAGGAAGACTTGTCCATGGCCCATGAGGCCTCCTCGACATTCCACGGCCATTGTTGACACAAAATCCAGAGACAAAAGCCTGAATAAATGCCTCACACTCACTCTTTCTTCATATCCCGAAGAGTTCTCCTCAGGGCCTGTAGATCGGGCCTGCCATACTTATGTCCCCAAACGTAAGCCGCGTTAGTGTTTTCAGACTTCTATCCCCACGCTCCTGGCCCACACACCCTCCAGGCTGGGGCCCCTGGAGCCACACATCAGGTCTGTGCCTGCCCACTCCACTGGAATTCTGCCCATTCACTTGACCACACGCCTCCAAATTAGGAGAAACCTCCGCAGTCCCTGAGGCCATCCCAATTGTGTAGGCCGCCCGGGACAAACAAGGGCGTCTGACAACAGCTGACCATCTACCTCCACTCATACCGTAGTTGGATGTCACCAGGGTAGTAGATTGAACCTCACAGGTCCCTAGGCCGTAATCGGATCCATTGCTTTGGTTTCCAGGCATCTCTCCTCAGAGGCATGTTTCCAAATACCAGCATGCGGGGGTTTCCGGAGGCAAATCTTGTCTCGACATGGGAAAATAGCAGGCTGGAACGGTGTCAAAACTTCCGGTTAGGAGAATCCTTCAGGGCCCGGTGCCACCACCCCTTTCCAAGGTCTCCATGGACACAAACCCACATTAGGATCCATCCGCAGGAGAGTCCATTTCAACTCTGGCTTCTCGGTTGCTCCGCCAGAGCCAGCAGATAGAACCTGTCTTGTCGCTAGGAGACGATTGAGATGCGAGGCGGCTTGCCCAGGGCTCCGCCCTTAGAACCCTGCTCTGGCGTCCTTCCATATGGAACGTCCTGGACCCATCCAAAAGGTCTCACATGTCCTGCAGAAGGAATCCTTGCCTTTTGGAGCATCTCACCACTCCCAACGTGGGAAAACCGTGATGGCTTTCTGAAGCCCCCACCCCCTTTCTGAAGGGGAAATCATGGACAGGAACTCCAACCTGAGCCAACGTCTGATCCTCGGCCTGAATTCAGATGCACGACATCTCGATGCAGCTCTGCAGAGTGTGCCGGCCTTGCCCTCGCCCTTAAACCTATGTGAAACTTCTGTTCTCCAATGTCCGTCCTCACACTCCTGGCCCCCAAGACCTCACGTTTGGCAATTCTGGACCCACAAGGCAGCACTCTGCCTGCCCTCCAGATAGAAAGCAAAATGGTGCCCTATGGAGCTTCCCAGACACCCGAAATGAGGATAGACCTACACGGCACCCTTCTGTACACAAATTATATCGACACATCTGGGCACTAATACACTGTCTGACACAGCCTGAGCCCGGACTTCCTGACCAACACCCAGACAGCTGACCGCACACTGAGCACAACAGACCCGCCATGGCCTTAGCTCGTCATCTATTCCCAACCTAGCTTCTCAGGCTTCAGGACATAGACCTTAACTCCACACGCCGCCAAGGGGTGAATGTGATGCAGAAATCAGAACTCCTCCTTCCCTATGGCAAGAAACCTTGTGGTTGGCATGTTGTCCCACGTTCAGTGTAGGAGAAACCAGCGTTCACCATGAGGCCCGGCCCATGCTTGAGTACGAAGAGGGCACAAACACGCATTGTGACCCTCAGCGTGAGTCCTGTCCTCTAGTAAGTCCTCTCAGTGGCTGGACCATTAGACGTCATAATGGGCTTGCCATGACCCTAGGCCCCAAGTTTTAACCAGCTTTCTGGTTGTCCAGTCGCCCCTCCCCAGGGCTCTGCCCTGGAAACTCTCTTTTGGTGGGACAACTGAGGTAAAAACAAAACAAAACGGACTCCTCCCATCTCAAAGAATAACCCCAAACTCTTGGGAGCAGGCCCAATGCCCAGAGAGGAAGACTCGTCCATGGCCCCTGAGGCCACCCGGACATTCCACGGCCATCCGTGACACAATATCCAGAGACAGAATCTTGAGCAAGCGTCTCACACTCGCCCCCTTGTTCATATCCTGAAGAGTTCTCCTCACGGTCTGTAGATCAGTCCTGCAATACCTACGACCCGAAACCTAAGCCGGGTTTGTGTTTTCAGACAACTGGCCCACAAAACCTACAGGCACAGGTTCTTGGAGCCAAACCTGAGGACTGTACCTGGGAATTCTGCCCATTCCATTGGCCACAAACCTAGAAATAGGATGATAAACCTCCAAAGTGCCCGGGGCCATCCCAATAGTGTTGACTGCCCAGGAAATACAAGGGCGGTCTGACACCAGCTGAGCATCTACCTGCACTTAGACCCGTGGACAGATGTCCCCAGAGGTAAATTGGAATGAGCAGGCCCCTAGATCCTAATCGGATCCATTGCTTTGTTGTCTAGGCATCTCTCCCCAGAGGCCTGGATTCCAATAGCAGCATATGGCTGTCTCTTGAGGCACCCATCAGAACAAATCTCGTCTCCACGTGGGAATCATGCACGTTGGAGCTGTGTCAAAGCCTCTGGTTAGGAGAACCCTTCAGGGACCCTGTGCCACTGCCTCATTCCAAGTTCTCCATGGACACAAACCCACATTAGGACCCATCCACAAGAGAGTCCATTTCAACTCAACCCTCTCAGTTTCTCCCCCAGATCCAGCAGATCTAACCTGTCTTGCCACTAGGACACAAGAGGAATGAGAGTCGGGCTTCCCAGCCATCCATCCTTAGAACCCTACTCGGAATCGATCCGTATGGGAAGTCCTGGAGCCAACCAACAGGTCTCAATCGCCCTGCAGAAGAATCTTTACGGTTTGGAGCATCTCACAACTCCCATCGTGGGAAAAATTCCATGGCCTCGTGATCCACCACCTCTTCATGAAGAGGGCCATAAGGGACAGAAACTCCAACCTGAGCGTTCGTCAGATCCTCACCTGATTTCAGATGCACGAGATCTCGTTTCAGCTCTGCAGAGCGTACCTGCCATGCCCTCGCCCAGAAACCTAAGGTTGCTTGTGTTCTCAGACTTCTGTCCTCAACTCCTGGCCCACAAGCCCTCCAGTTTGGCAATTCCAGAACTACAATGCAGCCCTCTGCCTGCCGTCCAGAAGAAAAAACATTGCCCTCTGGGGCTAACCAGAAGCCCCAAAGGAGGATCAAACTTTTCGCCACTTGACTGTACCCCAATCCTACAGGATGCCCTGGGCACTCATGCCCTTTCTGTCACAGCCTGAGCCTGGACCTCCCGACCCACACCCAGCCAGCTGGACTCACACTGAACACATCGGACCTGCCAAAGCCTTAGGTCGTCATCTCTTCCCAACTTCGGTTTTCAGGCTTCAGAACCTAGACGTTTTCTCCAATCACTGCCCAGGGTTGAACATGAGGCAGAAATCAGAAATCCTTCCCCATGGCAAGAAATCTTGTGGTTGGCGTGTTGCCCAACGTTCAGCGTAGTTGATAGCAGTGTGGCCCTTTGACCCCGCCATGCTTGAGGGCCGCGTTGGTCACAGATACGCATTGTGACCCTCAGCGTGAGCCCAGTCCCCAAGTAAGGTCTCTCAGTGGCTGGACCAAGAGACGGCATATTGGGCTTGCCATGCCCCTAGGCCCCAATTTTTAACCATAGTTCGTGTTGTCCATTCGCCCCTCCCCAGTGCTCTGCTTTAGAATGAGGTAACCAAACTGAAAGGACTCCTCCCATCCCACAGATTGACCCCCAAATTGGGATCGGGCCAAATCCACAGAGAGGAAGACTCATCCATGGCCCATGAGGCCTCCCCGACATTCCACGCCCATCGTTGACACAAAATCCAGAGACAAAAGCCTGAATAAGCGCCTCACACTCGCTCTTTCTTCCTATGCCAAAGAGTTCCCCTCACGGTCTGTAGATCGGGACTGCCATACCTACGTCCCCAAAACAAGCCGAGTGTGTGTTTTCAGACTTCTATCCCCACATTCCTGGCTTCCACACCCTCCAGGCTGGGGACCCTGGAGCCACACATCAGGTCTGTGCCTCTCAACTCCACGGGAATTCTGCCCCTTCCATTGACCACAATCATACAAACTCGGAGAAACCTCCAAAGTCCCCAAGGCCATCCCCATAGTATAGAACGCCCAGGACAAACAAGGGCTGCCTGGAACCAGCTGAGCATCCATCTCCACTCATACTGTAGATGGATGTCCCCAGAGAAGGAGATTGAACGGGTCAGGGCCCTAGGCCCTAATGGGGTCCATTGTTTTGGTTTCCTGCTATCTCTCCTCAGAGGCCTGGTTTCCAATATCAGCATGTGGGGCTTTCCTGAGGCACCAATCAGATCAAATCTAGTCTCCACATGGGAAACTTGTCTTTTGGAGATGACTCAAAACCTCTGGTTAGGAGGAGCATTCAGGGTCCGTGTGTCACAGCTCCGTGCCAGGGTCTCTATGCACAGAAACCCACAATAGGTCCCATCCGCAGTAGAGTCCATTTCAGCTCAGCCCCTTCCGTTGCTCCCCTAGAGCTAGCATATCAAAACTGTCTATTAACTGGGAGACAGTTAGAATCGATACAGTCTGCCCAGGGTTCCATCCTTCGATCCCTGCTTTGCTGTCGTTCCTTATGAAACATCCTGGAGCGATCCAACAGATCTCAATTGCTGATCAGAAAAAAATCCTTGTGGCTTGGAGCATATCCCAACTCCCCTCCTGGGTAAACCTCCATGGCTTCGAGATGCTGCCCCCTTCAAGAAAGGGCCATAATGGACAGAAACTCCAACCTGAGCCTAGGTCTGAACCTCTCCCTGACTTCAGATGTACGAAGTCCCGATTCAGATGTGCAGAGAGTGCCTGCCGTGCCCTCGTCCCGAAACCTACGCCTAACTTGTGTTCTCATTCTTCCGTCCTCACACTCCTTGCCCAAAGGGCATCCAGTTTGGGAATTCCGGAGCCACAAAGCAGCACTCTGCCTGCCCTCCAGAAGAAAAACGTTGCCCTTGGGGCTACCCAGAAACGCTAAATGAGGATCAAGCTGCACGGCACTCGACTCTCCCCCAATTATACAATATACCCTGAAAACTAATGCCTGGTCTGACGCAGCCTAGGCCTGAACCTCCCGACCAACACTCAGCGAGCTGGCTCCACACTGAGCACGTCGGACCTGTCGTGGACTTAAGTCGTCATCACTTCCCAAGCTCGGTTTTCAGACTACACAACCTAGACCTTAACTCCAATCACGGCCCAGCGGTGAAAGAGATGAAAAAAAATCAGAACTACTACTTCCCCATGGCAAGAATACATGTGGTTGGCATGGAGCCCAACGTTCAGTGTAGGAGCAACAGTGTGGACCATGATTCCCGCCCATGCTTGAGCGCTTAGAAGGCATAAACACACATTGTGACCCTCAGCGTGAGTTCTGTCCTCAAGGAAGGCCTCTCAGTGGCTGGAACTAACCATAGTTCGGTTTGTCCATTCACCCCTCCGCAGGGCTCTGCTTTGAAATCCCTCTTTTGGTGGGACACCTGAGGTAACCAAACTGATAGGACTCCTCCCATCCCCCTGATGGACCCCAAACAATTGGGTACGTGCCAAATCCACAGAGAGGAAGACTTGTCCATGGCCCATGAGGCCTCCTCGACATTCCACGGCCATTGTTGACACAAAATCCAGAGACAAAAGCCTGAATAAATGCCTCACACTCACTCTTTCTTCATATCCCGAAGAGTTCTCCTCAGGGCCTGTAGATCGGGCCTGCCATACTTATGTCCCCAAACGTAAGCCGCGTTAGTGTTTTCAGACTTCTATCCCCACGCTCCTGGCCCACACACCCTCCAGGCTGGGGCCCCTGGAGCCACACATCAGGTCTGTGCCTGCCCACTCCACTGGAATTCTGCCCATTCACTTGACCACACGCCTCCAAATTAGGAGAAACCTCCGCAGTCCCTGAGGCCATCCCAATTGTGTAGGCCGCCCGGGACAAACAAGGGCGTCTGACAACAGCTGAGCATCTACCTCCACTCATACCGTAGTTGGATGTCACCAGGGTAGTAGATTGAACCTCACAGGTCCCTAGGCCGTAATCGGATCCATTGCTTTGGTTTCCAGGCATCTCTCCTCAGAGGCATGTTTCCAAATACCAGCATGCGGGGGTTTCCGGAGGCAAATCTTGTCTCGACATGGGAAAATAGCAGGCTGGAACTGTGTCAAAACTTCCGGTTAGGAGAATCCTTCAGGGCCCGGTGCCACCACCCCTTTCCAAGGTCTCCATGGACACAAACCCACATTAGGATCCATCCGCAGGAGAGTCCATTTCAACTCTGGCTTCTCGGTTGCTCCGCCAGAGCCAGCAGATAGAACCTGTCTTGTCGCTAGGAGACGATTGAGATGCGAGGCGGCTTGCCCAGGGCTCCGCCCTTAGAACCCTGCTCTGGCGTCCTTCCATATGGAACGTCCTGGACCCATCCAAAAGGTCTCACATGTCCTGCAGAAGGAATCCTTGCCTTTTGGAGCATCTCACCACTCCCAACGTGGGAAAACCGTGATGGCTTTCTGAAGCCCCCACCCCCTTTCTGAAGGGGAAATCATGGACAGGAACTCCAACCTGAGCCAACGTCTGATCCTCGGCCTGAATTCAGATGCACGACATCTCGATGCAGCTCTGCAGAGTGTGCCGGCCTTGCCCTCGCCCTTAAACCTATGTGAAACTTCTGTTCTCCAATGTCCGTCCTCACACTCCTGGCCCCCAAGACCTCACGTTTGGCAATTCTGGACCCACAAGGCAGCACTCTGCCTGCCCTCCAGATAGAAAGCAAAATGGTGCCCTATGGAGCTTCCCAGACACCCGAAATGAGGATAGACCTACACGGCACCCTTCTGTACACAAATTATATCGACACATCTGGGCACTAATACACTGTCTGACACAGCCTGAGCCCGGACTTCCTGACCAACACCCAGACAGCTGACCGCACACTGAGCACAACAGACCCGCCATGGCCTTAGCTCGTCATCTATTCCAAACCTAGCTTCTCAGGCTTCAGGACATAGACCTTAACTCCACACGCCGCCAAGGGGTGAATGTGATGCAGAAATCAGAACTCCTCCTTCCCTATGGCAAGAAACCTTGTGGTTGGCATGTTGTCCCACGTTCAGCGTAGGAGAAACCAGCGTTCACCATGAGGCCCGGCCCATGCTTGAGTACGAAGAGGGCACAAACACGCATTGTGACCCTCAGCGTGAGTCCTGTCCTCTAGTAAGTCCTCTCAGTGGCTGGACCATTAGACGTCATAATGGGCTTGCCATGACCCTAGGCCCCAAGTTTTAACCAGCTTTCTGGTTGTCCAGTCGCCCCTCCCCAGGGCTCTGCCCTGGAAACTCTCTTTTGGTGGGACAACTGAGGTAAAAACAAAACAAAACGGACTCCTCCCATCTCAAAGAATAACCCCAAACTCTTGGGAGCAGGCCCAATGCCCAGAGAGGAAGACTCGTCCATGGCCCCTGAGGCCACCCGGACATTCCACGGCCATCCGTGACACAATATCCAGAGACAGAATCTTGAGCAAGCGTCTCACACTCGCCCCCTTGTTCATATCCTGAAGAGTTCTCCTCACGGTCTGTAGATCAGTCCTGCAATACCTACGACCCGAAACCTAAGCCGGGTTTGTGTTTTCAGACAACTGGCCCACAAAACCTACAGGCACAGGTTCTTGGAGCCAAACCTGAGGACTGTACCTGGGAATTCTGCCCATTCCATTGGCCACAAACCTAGAAATAGGATGATAAACCTCCAAAGTGCCCGGGGCCATCCCAATAGTGTTGACTGCCCAGGAAATACAAGGGCGGTCTGACACCAGCTGAGCATCTACCTGCACTTAGACCCGTGGACAGATGTCCCCAGAGGTAAATTGGAATGAGCAGGCCCCTAGATCCTAATCGGATCCATTGCTTTGTTGTCTAGGCATCTCTCCCCAGAGGCCTGGATTCCAATAGCAGCATATGGCTGTCTCTTGAGGCACCCATCAGAACAAATCTCGTCTCCACGTGGGAATCATGCACGTTGGAGCTGTGTCAAAGCCTCTGGTTAGGAGAACCCTTCAGGGACCCTGTGCCACTGCCTCATTCCAAGTTCTCCATGGACACAAACCCACATTAGGACCCATCCACAAGAGAGTCCATTTCAACTCAACCCTCTCAGTTTCTCCCCCAGATCCAGCAGATCTAACCTGTCTTGCCACTAGGACACAAGAGGAATGAGAGTCGGGCTTCCCAGCCATCCATCCTTAGAACCCTACTCGGAATCGATCCGTATGGGAAGTCCTGGAGCCAACCAACAGGTCTCAATCGCCCTGCAGAAGAATCTTTACGGTTTGGAGCATCTCACAACTCCCATCGTGGGAAAAATTCCATGGCCTCGTGATCCACCACCTCTTCATGAAGAGGGCCATAAGGGACAGAAACTCCAACCTGAGCGTTCGTCAGATCCTCACCTGATTTCAGATGCACGAGATCTCGTTTCAGCTCTGCAGAGCGTACCTGCCATGCCCTCGCCCAGAAACCTAAGGTTGCTTGTGTTCTCAGACTTCTGTCCTCAACTCCTGGCCCACAAGCCCTCCAGTTTGGCAATTCCAGAACTACAATGCAGCCCTCTGCCTGCCGTCCAGAAGAAAAAACATTGCCCTCTGGGGCTAACCAGAAGCCCCAAAGGAGGATCAAACTTTTCGCCACTTGACTGTACCCCAATCCTACAGGATGCCCTGGGCACTCATGCCCTTTCTGTCACAGCCTGAGCCTGGACCTCCCGACCCACACCCAGCCAGCTGGACTCACACTGAACACATCGGACCTGCCAAAGCCTTAGGTCGTCATCTCTTCCCAACTTCGGTTTTCAGGCTTCAGAACCTAGACGTTTTCTCCAATCACTGCCCAGGGTTGAACATGAGGCAGAAATCAGAAATCCTTCCCCATGGCAAGAAATCTTGTGGTTGGCGTGTTGCCCAACGTTCAGCGTAGTTGATAGCAGTGTGGCCCTTTGACCCCGCCATGCTTGAGGGCCGTGTTGGTCACAGATACGCATTGTGACCCTCAGCGTGAGCCCAGTCCCCAAGTAAGGTCTCTCAGTGGCTGGACCAAGAGACGGCATATTGGGCTTGCCATGCCCCTAGGCCCCAATTTTTAACCATAGTTCGTGTTGTCCATTCGCCCCTCCCCAGTGCTCTGCTTTAGAATGAGGTAACCAAACTGAAAGGACTCCTCCCATCCCACAGATTGACCCCCAAATTGGGATCGGGCCAAATCCACAGAGAGGAAGACTCATCCATGGCCCATGAGGCCTCCCCGACATTCCACGCCCATCGTTGACACAAAATCCAGAGACAAAAGCCTGAATAAGCGCCTCACACTCGCTCTTTCTTCCTATGCCAAAGAGTTCCCCTCACGGTCTGTAGATCGGGACTGCCATACCTACGTCCCCAAAACAAGCCGAGTGTGTGTTTTCAGACTTCTATCCCCACATTCCTGGCTTCCACACCCTCCAGGCTGGGGACCCTGGAGCCACACATCAGGTCTGTGCCTCTCAACTCCACGGGAATTCTGCCCCTTCCATTGACCACAATCATACAAACTCGGAGAAACCTCCAAAGTCCCCAAGGCCATCCCCATAGTATAGAACGCCCAGGACAAACAAGGGCTGCCTGGAACCAGCTGAGCATCCATCTCCACTCATACTGTAGATGGATGTCCCCAGAGAAGGAGATTGAACGGGTCAGGGCCCTAGGCCCTAATGGGGTCCATTGTTTTGGTTTCCTGCTATCTCTCCTCAGAGGCCTGGTTTCCAATATCAGCATGTGGGGCTTTCCTGAGGCACCAATCAGATCAAATCTAGTCTCCACATGGGAAACTTGTCTTTTGGAGATGACTCAAAACCTCTGGTTAGGAGGAGCATTCAGGGTCCGTGTGTCACAGCTCCGTGCCAGGGTCTCTATGCACAGAAACCCACAATAGGTCCCATCCGCAGTAGAGTCCATTTCAGCTCAGCCCCTTCCGTTGCTCCCCTAGAGCTAGCATATCAAAACTGTCTATTAACTGGGAGACAGTTAGAATCGATACAGTCTGCCCAGGGTTCCATCCTTCGATCCCTGCTTTGCTGTCGTTCCTTATGAAACATCCCGGAGCGATCCAACAGATCTCAATTGCTGATCAGAAAAAAATCCTTGTGGCTTGGAGCATATCCCAACTCCCCTCCTGGGTAAACCTCCATGGCTTCGAGATGCTGCCCCCTTCAAGAAAGGGCCATAATGGACAGAAACTCCAACCTGAGCCTAGGTCTGAACCTCTCCCTGACTTCAGATGTACGAAGTCCCGATTCAGATGTGCAGAGAGTGCCTGCCGTGCCCTCGTCCCGAAACCTACGCCTAACTTGTGTTC
Organism: Mustela lutreola; assembly: GCF_030435805.1. Classification (NCBI taxonomy): domain Eukaryota; kingdom Metazoa; phylum Chordata; class Mammalia; order Carnivora; family Mustelidae; genus Mustela; species Mustela lutreola. Next base: position 172,802,304 of record NC_081294.1, read on the forward strand.
TCATTCTTCCGTCCTCACACTCCTTGCCCAAAGGGCATCCAGTTTGGGAATTCCGGAGCCACAAAGCAGCACTCTGCCTGCCCTCCAGAAGAAAAACGTTGCCCTTGGGGCTACCCAGAAACGCTAAATGAGGATCAAGCTGCACGGCACTCGACTCTCCCCCAATTATACAATATACCCTGAAAACTAATGCCTGGTCTGACGCAGCCTAGGCCTGAACCTCCCGACCAACACTCAGCGAGCTGGCTCCACACTGAGCACGTCGGACCTGTCGTGGACTTAAGTCGTCATCTCTTCCCAAGCTCGGTTTTCAGACTACACAACCTAGACCTTAACTCCAATCACGGCCCAGCGGTGAAAGAGATGAAAAAAAATCAGAACTACTACGTCCCCATGGCAAGAATACATGTGGTTGGCATGGAGCCCAACGTTCAGTGTAGGAGCAACAGTGTGGACCATGATTCCCGCCCATGCTTGAGCGCTTAGAAGGCATAAACACACATTGTGACCCTCAGCGTGAGTTCTGTCCTCAAGGAAGGCCTCTCAGTGGCTGGAACTAACCATAGTTCGGTTTGTCCATTCACCCCTCCGCAGGGCTCTGCTTTGAAATCCCTCTTTTGGTGGGACACCTGAGGTAACCAAACTGATAGGACTCCTCCCATCCCCCTGATGGACCCCAAACAATTGGGTACGTGCCAAATCCACAGAGAGGAAGACTTGTCCATGGCCCATGAGGCCTCCTCGACATTCCACGGCCATTGTTGACACAAAATCCAGAGACAAAAGCCTGAATAAATGCCTCACACTCACTCTTTCTTCATATCCCGAAGAGTTCTCCTCAGGGCCTGTAGATCGGGCCTGCCATACTTATGTCCCCAAACGTAAGCCGCGTTAGTGTTTTCAGACTTCTATCCCCACGCTCCTGGCCCACACACCCTCCAGGCTGGGGCCCCTGGAGCCACACATCAGGTCTGTGCCTGCCCACTCCACTGGAATTCTGCCCATTCACTTGACCACACGCCTCCAAATTAGGAGAAACCTCCGCAGTCCCTGAAGCCATCCCAATTGTGTAGGCCGCCCGGGACAAACAAGGGCGTCTGACAACAGCTGACCATCTACCTCCACTCATACCGTAGTTGGATGTCACCAGGGTAGTAGATTGAACCTCACAGGTCCCTAGGCCGTAATCGGATCCATTGCTTTGGTTTCCAGGCATCTCTCCTCAGAGGCATGTTTCCAAATACCAGCATGCGGGGGTTTCCGGAGGCAAATCTTGTCTCGACATGGGAAAATAGCAGGCTGGAACGGTGTCAAAACTTCCGGTTAGGAGAATCCTTCAGGGCCCGGTGCCACCACCCCTTTCCAAGGTCTCCATGGACACAAACCCACATTAGGATCCATCCGCAGGAGAGTCCATTTCAACTCTGGCTTCTCGGTTGCTCCGCCAGAGCCAGCAGATAGAACCTGTCTTGTCGCTAGGAGACGATTGAGATGCGAGGCGGCTTGCCCAGGGCTCCGCCCTTAGAACCCTGCTCTGGCGTCCTTCCATATGGAACGTCCTGGACCCATCCAAAAGGTCTCACATGTCCTGCAGAAGGAATCCTTGCCTTTTGGAGCATCTCACCACTCCCAACGTGGGAAAACCGTGATGGCTTTCTGAAGCCCCCACCCCCTTTCTGAAGGGGAAATCATGGACAGGAACTCCAACCTGAGCCAACGTCTGATCCTCGGCCTGAATTCAGATGCACGACATCTCGATGCAGCTCTGCAGAGTGTGCCGGCCTTGCCCTCGCCCTTAAACCTATGTGAAACTTCTGTTCTCCAATGTCCGTCCTCACACTCCTGGCCCCCAAGACCTCACGTTTGGCAATTCTGGACCCACAAGGCAGCACTCTGCCTGCCCTCCAGATAGAAAGCAAAATGGTGCCCTATGGAGCTTCCCAGACACCCGAAATGAGGATAGACCTACACGGCACCCTTCTGTACACAAATTATATCGACACATCTGGGCACTAATACACTGTCTGACACAGCCTGAGCCCGGACTTCCTGACCAACACCCAGACAGCTGACCGCACACTGAGCACAACAGACCCGCCATGGCCTTAGCTCGTCATCTATTCCTAACCTAGCTTCTCAGGCTTCAGGACATAGACCTTAACTCCACACGCCGCCAAGGGGTGAATGTGATGCAGAAATCAGAACTCCTCCTTCCCTATGGCAAGAAACCTTGTGGTTGGCATGTTGTCCCACGTTCAGTGTAGGAGAAACCAGCGTTCACCATGAGGCCCGGCCCATGCTTGAGTACGAAGAGGGCACAAACACGCATTGTGACCCTCAGCGTGAGTCCTGTCCTCTAGTAAGTCCTCTCAGTGGCTGGACCATTAGACGTCATAATGGGCTTGCCATGACCCTAGGCCCCAAGTTTTAACCAGCTTTCTGGTTGTCCAGTCGCCCCTCCCCAGGGCTCTGCCCTGGAAACTCTCTTTTGGTGGGACAACTGAGGTAAAAACAAAACAAAACGGACTCCTCCCATCTCAAAGAATAACCCCAAACTCTTGGGAGCGGGCCCAATGCCCAGAGAGGAAGACTCGTCCATGGCCCCTGAGGCCACCCGGACATTCCACGGCCATCCGTGACACAATATCCAGAGACAGAATCTTGAGCAAGCGTCTCACACTCGCCCCCTTGTTCATATCCTGAAGAGTTCTCCTCACGGTCTGTAGATCAGTCCTGCAATACCTACGACCCGAAACCTAAGCCGGGTTTGTGTTTTCAGACAACTGGCCCACAAAACCTACAGGCACAGGTTCTTGGAGCCAAACCTGAGGACTGTACCTGGGAATTCTGCCCATTCCATTGGCCACAAACCTAGAAATAGGATGATAAACCTCCAAAGTGCCCGGGGCCATCCCAATAGTGTTGACTGCCCAGGAAATACAAGGGCGGTCTGACACCAGCTGAGCATCTACCTGCACTTAGACCCGTGGACAGATGTCCCCAGAGGTAAATTGGAATGAGCAGGCCCCTAGATCCTAATCGGATCCATTGCTTTGTTGTCTAGGCATCTCTCCCCAGAGGCCTGGATTCCAATAGCAGCATATGGCTGTCTCTTGAGGCACCCATCAGAACAAATCTCGTCTCCACGTGGGAATCATGCACGTTGGAGCTGTGTCAAAGCCTCTGGTTAGGAGAACCCTTCAGGGACCCTGTGCCACTGCCTCATTCCAAGTTCTCCATGGACACAAACCCACATTAGGACCCATCCACAAGAGAGTCCATTTCAACTCAACCCTCTCAGTTTCTCCCCCAGATCCAGCAGATCTAACCTGTCTTGCCACTAGGACACAAGAGGAATGAGAGTCGGGCTTCCCAGCCATCCATCCTTAGAACCCTACTCGGAATCGATCCGTATGGGAAGTCCTGGAGCCAACCAACAGGTCTCAATCGCCCTGCAGAAGAATCTTTACGGTTTGGAGCATCTCACAACTCCCATCGTGGGAAAAATTCCATGGCCTCGTGATCCACCACCTCTTCATGAAGAGGGCCATAAGGGACAGAAACTCCAACCTGAGCGTTCGTCAGATCCTCACCTGATTTCAGATGCACGAGATCTCGTTTCAGCTCTGCAGAGCGTACCTGCCATGCCCTCGCCCAGAAACCTAAGGTTGCTTGTGTTCTCAGACTTCTGTCCTCAACTCCTGGCCCACAAGCCCTCCAGTTTGGCAATTCCAGAACTACAATGCAGCCCTCTGCCTGCCGTCCAGAAGAAAAAACATTGCCCTCTGGGGCTAACCAGAAGCCCCAAAGGAGGATCAAACTTTTCGCCACTTGACTGTACCCCAATCCTACAGGATGCCCTGGGCACTCATGCCCTTTCTGTCACAGCCTGAGCCTGGACCTCCCGACCCACACCCAGCCAGCTGGACTCACACTGAACACATCGGACCTGCCAAAGCCTTAGGTCGTCATCTCTTCCCAACTTCGGTTTTCAGGCTTCAGAACCTAGACGTTTTCTCCAATCACTGCCCAGCGTTGAACATGAGGCAGAAATCAGAAATCCTTCCCCATGGCAAGAAATCTTGTGGTTGGCGTGTTGCCCAACGTTCAGCGTAGTTGATAGCAGTGTGGCCCTTTGACCCCGCCATGCTTGAGGGCCGCGTTGGTCACAGATACGCATTGTGACCCTCAGCGTGAGCCCAGTCCCCAAGTAAGGTCTCTCAGTGGCTGGACCAAGAGACGGCATATTGGGCTTGCCATGCCCCTAGGCCCCAATTTTTAACCATAGTTCGTGTTGTCCATTCGCCCCTCCCCAGTGCTCTGCTTTAGAATGAGGTAACCAAACTGAAAGGACTCCTCCCATCCCACAGATTGACCCCCAAATTGGGATCGGGCCAAATCCACAGAGAGGAAGACTCATCCATGGCCCATGAGGCCTCCCCGACATTCCACGCCCATCGTTGACACAAAATCCAGAGACAAAAGCCTGAATAAGCGCCTCACACTCGCTCTTTCTTCCTATGCCAAAGAGTTCCCCTCACGGTCTGTAGATCGGGACTGCCATACCTACGTCCCCAAAACAAGCCGAGTGTGTGTTTTCAGACTTCTATCCCCACATTCCTGGCTTCCACACCCTCCAGGCTGGGGACCCTGGAGCCACACATCAGGTCTGTGCCTCTCAACTCCACGGGAATTCTGCCCCTTCCATTGACCACAATCATACAAACTCGGAGAAACCTCCAAAGTCCCCAAGGCCATCCCCATAGTATAGAACGCCCAGGACAAACAAGGGCTGCCTGGAACCAGCTGAGCATCCATCTCCACTCATACTGTAGATGGATGTCCCCAGAGAAGGAGATTGAACGGGTCAGGGCCCTAGGCCCTAATGGGGTCCATTGTTTTGGTTTCCTGCTATCTCTCCTCAGAGGCCTGGTTTCCAATATCAGCATGTGGGGCTTTCCTGAGGCACCAATCAGATCAAATCTAGTCTCCACATGGGAAACTTGTCTTTTGGAGATGACTCAAAACCTCTGGTTAGGAGGAGCATTCAGGGTCCGTGTGTCACAGCTCCGTGCCAGGGTCTCTATGCACAGAAACCCACAATAGGTCCCATCCGCAGTAGAGTCCATTTCAGCTCAGCCCCTTCCGTTGCTCCCCTAGAGCTAGCATATCAAAACTGTCTATTAACTGGGAGACAGTTAGAATCGATACAGTCTGCCCAGGGTTCCATCCTTCGATCCCTGCTTTGCTGTCGTTCCTTATGAAACATCCCGGAGCGATCCAACAGATCTCAATTGCTGATCAGAAAAAAATCCTTGTGGCTTGGAGCATATCCCAACTCCCCTCCTGGGTAAACCTCCATGGCTTCGAGATGCTGCCCCCTTCAAGAAAGGGCCATAATGGACAGAAACTCCAACCTGAGCCTAGGTCTGAACCTCTCCCTGACTTCAGATGTACGAAGTCCCGATTCAGATGTGCAGAGAGTGCCTGCTGTGCCCTCGTCCCGAAACCTACGCCTAACTTGTGTTCTCATTCTTCCGTCCTCACACTCCTTGCCCAAAGGGCATCCAGTTTGGGAATTCCGGAGCCACAAAGCAGCACTCTGCCTGCCCTCCAGAAGAAAAACGTTGCCCTTGGGGCTACCCAGAAACGCTAAATGAGGATCAAGCTGCACGGCACTCGACTCTCCCCCAATTATACAATATACCCTGAAAACTAATGCCTGGTCTGACGCAGCCTAGGCCTGAACCTCCCGACCAACACTCAGCGAGCTGGCTCCACACTGAGCACGTCGGACCTGTCGTGGACTTAAGTCGTCATCACTTCCCAAGCTCGGTTTTCAGACTACACAACCTAGACCTTAACTCCAATCACGGCCCAGCGGTGAAAGAGATGAAAAAAAATCAGAACTACTACTTCCCCATGGCAAGAATACATGTGGTTGGCATGGAGCCCAACGTTCAGTGTAGGAGCAACAGTGTGGACCATGATTCCCGCCCATGCTTGAGCGCTTAGAAGGCATAAACACACATTGTGACCCTCAGCGTGAGTTCTGTCCTCAAGGAAGGCCTCTCAGTGGCTGGAACTAACCATAGTTCGGTTTGTCCATTCACCCCTCCGCAGGGCTCTGCTTTGAAATCCCTCTTTTGGTGGGACACCTGAGGTAACCAAACTGATAGGACTCCTCCCATCCCCCTGATGGACCCCAAACAATTGGGTACGTGCCAAATCCACAGAGAGGAAGACTTGTCCATGGCCCATGAGGCCTCCTCGACATTCCACGGCCATTGTTGACACAAAATCCAGAGACAAAAGCCTGAATAAATGCCTCACACTCACTCTTTCTTCATATCCCGAAGAGTTCTCCTCAGGGCCTGTAGATCGGGCCTGCCATACTTATGTCCCCAAACGTAAGCCGCGTTAGTGTTTTCAGACTTCTATCCCCACGCTCCTGGCCCACACACCCTCCAGGCTGGGGCCCCTGGAGCCACACATCAGGTCTGTGCCTGCCCACTCCACTGGAATTCTGCCCATTCACTTGACCACACGCCTCCAAATTAGGAGAAACCTCCGCAGTCCCTGAGGCCATCCCAATTGTGTAGGCCGCCCGGGACAAACAAGGGCGTCTGACAACAGCTGACCATCTACCTCCACTCATACCGTAGTTGGATGTCACCAGGGTAGTAGATTGAACCTCACAGGTCCCTAGGCCGTAATCGGATCCATTGCTTTGGTTTCCAGGCATCTCTCCTCAGAGGCATGTTTCCAAATACCAGCATGCGGGGGTTTCCGGAGGCAAATCTTGTCTCGACATGGGAAAATAGCAGGCTGGAACGGTGTCAAAACTTCCGGTTAGGAGAATCCTTCAGGGCCCGGTGCCACCACCCCTTTCCAAGGTCTCCATGGACACAAACCCACATTAGGATCCATCCGCAGGAGAGTCCATTTCAACTCTGGCTTCTCGGTTGCTCCGCCAGAGCCAGCAGATAGAACCTGTCTTGTCGCTAGGAGACGATTGAGATGCGAGGCGGCTTGCCCAGGGCTCCGCCCTTAGAACCCTGCTCTGGCGTCCTTCCATATGGAACGTCCTGGACCCATCCAAAAGGTCTCACATGTCCTGCAGAAGGAATCCTTGCCTTTTGGAGCATCTCACCACTCCCAACGTGGGAAAACCGTGATGGCTTTCTGAAGCCCCCACCCCCTTTCTGAAGGGGAAATCATGGACAGGAACTCCAACCTGAGCCAACGTCTGATCCTCGGCCTGAATTCAGATGCACGACATCTCGATGCAGCTCTGCAGAGTGTGCCGGCCTTGCCCTCGCCCTTAAACCTATGTGAAACTTCTGTTCTCCAATGTCCGTCCTCACACTCCTGGCCCCCAAGACCTCACGTTTGGCAATTCTGGACCCACAAGGCAGCACTCTGCCTGCCCTCCAGATAGAAAGCAAAATGGTGCCCTATGGAGCTTCCCAGACACCCGAAATGAGGATAGACCTACACGGCACCCTTCTGTACACAAATTATATCGACACATCTGGGCACTAATACACTGTCTGACACAGCCTGAGCCCGGACTTCCTGACCAACACCCAGACAGCTGACCGCACACTGAGCACAACAGACCCGCCATGGCCTTAGCTCGTCATCTATTCCCAACCTAGCTTCTCAGGCTTCAGGACATAGACCTTAACTCCACACGCCGCCAAGGGGTGAATGTGATGCAGAAATCAGAACTCCTCCTTCCCTATGGCAAGAAACCTTGTGGTTGGCATGTTGTCCCACGTTCAGTGTAGGAGAAACCAGCGTTCACCATGAGGCCCGGCCCATGCTTGAGTACGAAGAGGGCACAAACACGCATTGTGACCCTCAGCGTGAGTCCTGTCCTCTAGTAAGTCCTCTCAGTGGCTGGACCATTAGACGTCATAATGGGCTTGCCATGACCCTAGGCCCCAAGTTTTAACCAGCTTTCTGGTTGTCCAGTCGCCCCTCCCCAGGGCTCTGCCCTGGAAACTCTCTTTTGGTGGGACAACTGAGGTAAAAACAAAACAAAACGGACTCCTCCCATCTCAAAGAATAACCCCAAACTCTTGGGAGCAGGCCCAATGCCCAGAGAGGAAGACTCGTCCATGGCCCCTGAGGCCACCCGGACATTCCACGGCCATCCGTGACACAATATCCAGAGACAGAATCTTGAGCAAGCGTCTCACACTCGCCCCCTTGTTCATATCCTGAAGAGTTCTCCTCACGGTCTGTAGATCAGTCCTGCAATACCTACGACCCGAAACCTAAGCCGGGTTTGTGTTTTCAGACAACTGGCCCACAAAACCTACAGGCACAGGTTCTTGGAGCCAAACCTGAGGACTGTACCTGGGAATTCTGCCCATTCCATTGGCCACAAACCTAGAAATAGGATGATAAACCTCCAAAGTGCCCGGGGCCATCCCAATAGTGTTGACTGCCCAGGAAATACAAGGGCGGTCTGACACCAGCTGAGCATCTACCTGCACTTAGACCCGTGGACAGATGTCCCCAGAGGTAAATTGGAATGAGCAGGCCCCTAGATCCTAATCGGATCCATTGCTTTGTTGTCTAGGCATCTCTCCCCAGAGGCCTGGATTCCAATAGCAGCATATGGCTGTCTCTTGAGGCACCCATCAGAACAAATCTCGTCTCCACGTGGGAATCATGCACGTTGGAGCTGTGTCAAAGCCTCTGGTTAGGAGAACCCTTCAGGGACCCTGTGTCACTGCCTCATTCCAAGTTCTCCATGGACACAAACCCACATTAGGACCCATCCACAAGAGAGTCCATTTCAACTCAACCCTCTCAGTTTCTCCCCCAGATCCAGCAGATCTAACCTGTCTTGCCACTAGGACACAAGAGGAATGAGAGTCGGGCTTCCCAGCCATCCATCCTTAGAACCCTACTCGGAATCGATCCGTATGGGAAGTCCTGGAGCCAACCAACAGGTCTCAATCGCCCTGCAGAAGAATCTTTACGGTTTGGAGCATCTCACAACTCCCATCGTGGGAAAAATTCCATGGCCTCGTGATCCACCACCTCTTCATGAAGAGGGCCATAAGGGACAGAAACTCCAACCTGAGCGTTCGTCAGATCCTCACCTGATTTCAGATGCACGAGATCTCGTTTCAGCTCTGCAGAGCGTACCTGCCATGCCCTCGCCCAGAAACCTAAGGTTGCTTGTGTTCTCAGACTTCTGTCCTCAACTCCTGGCCCACAAGCCCTCCAGTTTGGCAATTCCAGAACTACAATGCAGCCCTCTGCCTGCCGTCCAGAAGAAAAAACATTGCCCTCTGGGGCTAACCAGAAGCCCCAAAGGAGGATCAAACTTTTCGCCACTTGACTGTACCCCAATCCTACAGGATGCCCTGGGCACTCATGCCCTTTCTGTCACAGCCTGAGCCTGGACCTCCCGACCCACACCCAGCCAGCTGGACTCACACTGAACACATCGGACCTGCCAAAGCCTTAGGTCGTCATCTCTTCCCAACTTCGGTTTTCAGGCTTCAGAACCTAGACGTTTTCTCCAATCACTGCCCAGGGTTGAACATGAGGCAGAAATCAGAAATCCTTCCCCATGGCAAGAAATCTTGTGGTTGGCGTGTTGCCCAACGTTCAGCGTAGTTGATAGCAGTGTGGCCCTTTGACCCCGCCATGCTTGAGGGCCGCGTTGGTCACAGATACGCATTGTGACCCTCAGCGTGAGCCCAGTCCCCAAGTAAGGTCTCTCAGTGGCTGGACCAAGAGACGGCATATTGGGCTTGCCATGCCCCTAGGCCCCAATTTTTAACCATAGTTCGTGTTGTCCATTCGCCCCTCCCCAGTGCTCTGCTTTAGAATGAGGTAACCAAACTGAAAGGACTCCTCCCATCCCACAGATTGACCCCCAAATTGGGATCGGGCCAAATCCACAGAGAGGAAGACTCATCCATGGCCCATGAGGCCTCCCCGACATTCCACGCCCATCGTTGACACAAAATCCAGAGACAAAAGCCTGAATAAGCGCCTCACACTCGCTCTTTCTTCCTATGCCAAAGAGTTCCCCTCACGGTCTGTAGATCGGGACTGCCATACCTACGTCCCCAAAACAAGTCGAGTGTGTGTTTTCAGACTTCTATCCCCACATTCCTGGCTTCCACACCCTCCAGCCTGGGGACCCTGGAGCCACACATCAGGTCTGTGCCTCTCAACACCACGGGAATTCTGCCCCTTCCATTGACCACAATCATACAAACTCGGAGAAACCTCCAAAGTCCCCAAGGCCATCCCCATAGTATAGAACGCCCAGGACAAACAAGGGCTGCCTGGAACCAGCTGAGCATCCATCTCCACTCATACTGTAGATGGATGTCCCCAGAGAAGGAGATTGAACGGGTCAGGGCCCTAGGCCCTAATGGGGTCCATTGTTTTGGTTTCCTGCTATCTCTCCTCAGAGGCCTGGTTTCCAATATCAGCATGTGGGGCTTTCCTGAGGCACCAATCAGATCAAATCTAGTCTCCACATGGGAAACTTGTCTTTTGGAGATGACGCAAAACCTCTGGTTAGGAGGAGCATTCAGGGTCCGTGTGTCACAGCTCCGTGCCAGGGTCTCTATGCACACAAACCCACAATAGGTCCCATCCGCAGTAGAGTCCATTTCAGCTCAGCCCCTTCCGTTGCTCCCCTAGAGCTAGCATATCAAAACTGTCTATTAACTGGGAGACAGTTAGAATCGATACAGTCTGCCCAGGGTTCCATCCTTCGATCCCTGCTTTGCTGTCGTTCCTTATGAAACATCCTGGAGCGATCCAACAGATCTCAATTGCTGATCAGAAAAAAATCCTTGTGGCTTGGAGCATATCCCAACTCCCCTCCTGGGTAAACCTCCATGGCTTCGAGATGCTGCCCCCTTCAAGAAAGGGCCATAATGGACAGAAACTCCAACCTGAGCCTAGGTCTGAACCTCTCCCTGACTTCAGATGTACGAAGTCCCGATTCAGATGTGCAGAGAGTGCCTGCCGTGCCCTCGTCCCGAAACCTACGCCTAACTTGTGTTCTCATTCTTCCGTCCTCACACTCCTTGCCCAAAGGGCATCCAGTTTGGGAATTCCGGAGCCACAAAGCAGCACTCTGCCTGCCCTCCAGAAGAAAAACGTTGCCCTTGGGGCTACCCAGAAACGCTAAATGAGGATCAAGCTGCACGGCACTCGACTCTCCCCCAATTATACAATATACCCTGAAAACTAATGCCTGGTCTGACGCAGCCTAGGCCTGAACCTCCCGACCAACACTCAGCGAGCTGGCTCCACACTGAGCACGTCGGACCTGTCGTGGACTTAAGTCGTCATCTCTTCCCAAGCTCGGTTTTCAGACTACACAACCTAGACCTTAACTCCAATCACGGCCCAGCGGTGAAAGAGATGAAAAAAAATCAGAACTACTACTTCCCCATGGCAAGAATACATGTGGTTGGCATGGAGCCGAACGTTCAGTGTAGGAGCAACAGTGTGGACCATGATTCCCGCCCATGCTTGAGCGCTTAGAAGGCATAAACACACATTGTGACCCTCAGCTGAGTTCTGTCCTCAAGGAAGGCCTCTCAGTGGCTGGAACTAACCATAGTTCGGTTTGTCCATTCAACCCTCCGCAGGGCTCTGCTTTGAAATCCCTCTTTTGGTGGGACACCTGAGGTAACCAAACTGATAGGACTCCTCCCATCCCCCTGATGGACCCCAAACAATTGGGTACGTGCCAAATCCACAGAGAGGAAGACTTGTCCATGGCCCATGAGGCCTCCTCGACATTCCACGGCCATTGTTGACACAAAATCCAGAGACAAAAGCCTGAATAAATGCCTCACACTCACTCTTTCTTCATATCCCGAAGAGTTCTCCTCAGGGCCTGTAGATCGGGCCTGCCATACTTATGTCCCCAAACGTAAGCCGCGTTAGTGTTATCAGACTTCTATCCCCACGCTCCTGGCCCACACACCCTCCAGGCTGGGGCCCCTGGAGCCACACATCAGGTCTGTGCCTGCCCACTCCACTGGAATTCTGCCCATTCACTTGACCACACGCCTCCAAATTAGGAGAAACCTCCGCAGTCCCTGAGGCCATCCCAATTGTGTAGGCCGCCCGGGACAAACAAGGGCGTCTGACAACAGCTGAGCATCTACCTCCACTCATACCGTAGTTGGATGTCACCAGGGTAGTAGATTGAACCTCACAGGTCCCTAGGCCGTAATCGGATCCATTGCTTTGGTTTCCAGGCATCTCTCCTCAGAGGCATGTTTCCAAATACCAGCATGCGGGGGTTTCCGGAGGCAAATCTTGTCTCGACATGGGAAAATAGCAGGCTGGAACTGTGTCAAAACTTCCGGTTAGGAGAATCCTTCAGGGCCCGGTGCCACCACCCCTTTCCAAGGTCTCCATGGACACAAACCCACATTAGGATCCATCCGCAGGAGAGTCCATTTCAACTCTGGCTTCTCGGTTGCTCCGCCAGAGCCAGCAGATAGAACCTGTCTTGTCGCTAGGAGACGATTGAGATGCGAGGCGGCTTGCCCAGGGCTCCGCCCTTAGAACCCTGCTCTGGCGTCCTTCCATATGGAACGTCCTGGACCCATCCAAAAGGTCTCACATGTCCTGCAGAAGGAATCCTTGCCTTTTGGAGCATCTCACCACTCCCAACGTGGGAAAACCGTGATGGCTTTCTGAAGCCCCCACCCCCTTTCTGAAGGGGAAATCATGGACAGGAACTCCAACCTGAGCCAACGTCTGATCCTCGGCCTGAATTCAGATGCACGACATCTCGATGCAGCTCTGCAGAGTGTGCCGGCCTTGCCCTCGCCCTTAAACCTATGTGAAACTTCTGTTCTCCAATGTCCGTCCTCACACTCCTGGCCCCCAAGACCTCACGTTTGGCAATTCTGGACCCACAAGGCAGCACTCTGCCTGCCCTCCAGATAGAAAGCAAAATGGTGCCCTATGGAGCTTCCCAGACACCCGAAATGAGGATAGACCTACACGGCACCCTTCTGTACACAAATTATATCGACACATCTGGGCACTAATACACTGTCTGACAAAGCCTGAGCCCGGACTTCCTGACCAACACCCAGACAGCTGACCGCACACTGAGCACAACAGACCCGCCATGGCCTTAGCTCGTCATCTATTCCCAACCTAGCTTCTCAGGCTTCAGGACATAGACCTTAACTCCACACGCCGCCAAGGGGTGAATGTGATGCAGAAATCAGAACTCCTCCTTCCCTATGGCAAGAAACCTTGTGGTTGGCATGTTGTCCCACGTTCAGTGTAGGAGAAACCAGCGTTCACCATGAGGCCCGGCCCATGCTTGAGTACGAAGAGGGCACAAACACGCATTGTGACCCTCAGCGTGAGTCCTGTCCTCTAGTAAGTCCTCTCAGTGGCTGGACCATTAGACGTCATAATGGGCTTGCCATGCCCCTAGGCCCCAAGTTTTAACCAGCTTTCTGGTTGTCCAGTCGCCCCTCCCCAGGGCTCTGCCCTGGAAACTCTCTTTTGGTGGGACAACTGAGGTAAAAACAAAACAAAACGGACTCCTCCCATCTCAAAGAATAACCCCAAACTCTTGGGAGCGGGCCCAATGCCCAGAGAGGAAGACTCGTCCATGGCCCCTGAGGCCACCCGGACATTCCACGGCCATCCGTGACACAATATCCAGAGACAGAATCTTGAGCAAGCGTCTCACACTCGCCCCCTTGTTCATATCCTGAAGAGTTCTCCTCACGGTCTGTAGATCAGTCCTGCAATACCTACGACCCGAAACCTAAGCCGGGTTTGTGTTTTCAGACAACTGGCCCACAAAACCTACAGGCACAGGTTCTTGGAGCCAAACCTGAGGACTGTACCTGGGAATTCTGCCCATTCCATTGGCCACAAACCTAGAAATAGGATGATAAACCTCCAAAGTGCCCGGGGCCATCCCAATAGTGTTGACTGCCCAGGAAATACAAGGGCGGTCTGACACCAGCTGAGCATCTACCTGCACTTAGACCCGTGGACAGATGTCCCCAGAGGTAAATTGGAATGAGCAGGCCCCTAGATCCTAATCGGATCCATTGCTTTGTTGTCTAGGCATCTCTCCCCAGAGGCCTGGATTCCAATAGCAGCATATGGCTGTCTCTTGAGGCACCCATCAGAACAAATCTCGTCTCCACGTGGGAATCATGCACGTTGGAGCTGTGTCAAAGCCTCTGGTTAGGAGAACCCTTCAGGGACCCTGTGCCACTGCCTCATTCCAAGTTCTCCATGGACACAAACCCACATTAGGACCCATCCACAAGAGAGTCCATTTCAACTCAACCCTCTCAGTTTCTCCCCCAGATCCAGCAGATCTAACCTGTCTTGCCACTAGGACACAAGAGGAATGAGAGTCGGGCTTCCCAGCCATCCATCCTTAGAACCCTACTCGGAATCGATCCGTATGGGAAGTCCTGGAGCCAACCAACAGGTCTCAATCGCCCTGCAGAAGAATCTTTACGGTTTGGAGCATCTCACAACTCCCATCGTGGGAAAAATTCCATGGCCTCGTGATCCACCACCTCTTCATGAAGAGGGCCATAAGGGACAGAAACTCCAACCTGAGCGTTCGTCAGATCCTCACCTGATTTCAGATGCACGAGATCTCGTTTCAGCTCTGCAGAGCGTACCTGCCATGCCCTCGCCCAGAAACCTAAGGTTGCTTGTGTTCTCAGACTTCTGTCCTCAACTCCTGGCCCACAAGCCCTCCAGTTTGGCAATTCCAGAACTACAATGCAGCCCTCTGCCTGCCGTCCAGAAGAAAAAACATTGCCCTCTGGGGCTAACCAGAAGCCCCAAAGGAGGATCAAACTTTTCGCCACTTGACTGTACCCCAATCCTACAGGATGCCCTGGGCACTCATGCCCTTTCTGTCACAGCCTGAGCCTGGACCTCCCGACCCACACCCAGCCAGCTGGACTCACACTGAACACATCGGACCTGCCAAAGCCTTAGGTCGTCATCTCTTCCCAACTTCGGTTTTCAGGCTTCAGAACCTAGACGTTTTCTCCAATCACTGCCCAGGGTTGAACATGAGGCAGAAATCAGAAATCCTTCCCCATGGCAAGAAATCTTGTGGTTGGCGTGTTGCCCAACGTTCAGCGTAGTTGATAGCAGTGTGGCCCTTTGACCCCGCCATGCTTGAGGGCCGCGTTGGTCACAGATACGCATTGTGACCCTCAGCGTGAGCCCAGTCCCCAAGTAAGGTCTCTCAGTGGCTGGACCAAGAGACGGCATATTGGGCTTGCCATGCCCCTAGGCCCCAATTTTTAACCATAGTTCGTGTTGTCCATTCGCCCCTCCCCAGTGCTCTGCTTTAGAATGAGGTAACCAAACTGAAAGGACTCCTCCCATCCCACAGATTGACCCCCAAATTGGGATCGGGCCAAATCCACAGAGAGGAAGACTCATCCATGGCCCATGAGGCCTCCCCGACATTCCACGCCCATCGTTGACACAAAATCCAGAGACAAAAGCCTGAATAAGCGCCTCACACTCGCTCTTTCTTCCTATGCCAAAGAGTTCCCCTCACGGTCTGTAGATCGGGACTGCCATACCTACGTCCCCAAAACAAGTCGAGTGTGTGTTTTCAGACTTCTATCCCCACATTCCTGGCTTCCACACCCTCCAGCCTGGGGACCCTGGAGCCACACATCAGGTCTGTGCCTCTCAACACCACGGGAATTCTGCCCCTTCCATTGACCACAATCATACAAACTCGGAGAAACCTCCAAAGTCCCCAAGGCCATCCCCATAGTATAGAACGCCCAGGACAAACAAGGGCTGCCTGGAACCAGCTGAGCATCCATCTCCACTCATACTGTAGATGGATGTCCCCAGAGAAGGAGATTGAACGGGTCAGGGCCCTAGGCCCTAATGGGGTCCATTGTTTTGGTTTCCTGCTATCTCTCCTCAGAGGCCTGGTTTCCAATATCAGCATGTGGGGCTTTCCTGAGGCACCAATCAGATCAAATCTAGTCTCCACATGGGAAACTTGTCTTTTGGAGATGACGCAAAACCTCTGGTTAGGAGGAGCATTCAGGGTCCGTGTGTCACAGCTCCGTGCCAGGGTCTCTATGCACACAAACCCACAATAGGTCCCATCCGCAGTAGAGTCCATTTCAGCTCAGCCCCTTCCGTTGCTCCCCTAGAGCTAGCATATCAAAACTGTCTATTAACTGGGAGACAGTTAGAATCGATACAGTCTGCCCAGGGTTCCATCCTTCGATCCCTGCTTTGCTGTCGTTCCTTATGAAACATCCTGGAGCGATCCAACAGATCTCAATTGCTGATCAGAAAAAAATCCTTGTGGCTTGGAGCATATCCCAACTCCCCTCCTGGGTAAACCTCCATGGCTTCGAGATGCTGCCCCCTTCAAGAAAGGGCCATAATGGACAGAAACTCCAACCTGAGCCTAGGTCTGAACCTCTCCCTGACTTCAGATGTACGAAGTCCCGATTCAGATGTGCAGAGAGTGCCTGCCGTGCCCTCGTCCCGAAACCTACGCCTAACTTGTGTTCTCATTCTTCCGTCCTCACACTCCTTGCCCAAAGGGCATCCAGTTTGGGAATTCCGGAGCCACAAAGCAGCACTCTGCCTGCCCTCCAGAAGAAAAACGTTGCCCTTGGGGCTACCCAGAAACGCTAAATGAGGATCAAGCTGCACGGCACTCGACTCTCCCCCAATTATACAATATACCCTGAAAACTAATGCCTGGTCTGACGCAGCCTAGGCCTGAACCTCCCGACCAACACTCAGCGAGCTGGCTCCACACTGAGCACGTCGGACCTGTCGTGGACTTAAGTCGTCATCTCTTCCCAAGCTCGGTTTTCAGACTACACAACCTAGACCTTAACTCCAATCACGGCCCAGCGGTGAAAGAGATGAAAAAAAATCAGAACTACTACTTCCCCATGGCAAGAATACATGTGGTTGGCATGGAGCCGAACGTTCAGTGTAGGAGCAACAGTGTGGACCATGATTCCCGCCCATGCTTGAGCGCTTAGAAGGCATAAACACACATTGTGACCCTCAGCTGAGTTCTGTCCTCAAGGAAGGCCTCTCAGTGGCTGGAACTAACCATAGTTCGGTTTGTCCATTCAACCCTCCGCAGGGCTCTGCTTTGAAATCCCTCTTTTGGTGGGACACCTGAGGTAACCAAACTGATAGGACTCCTCCCATCCCCCTGATGGACCCCAAACAATTGGGTACGTGCCAAATCCACAGAGAGGAAGACTTGTCCATGGCCCATGAGGCCTCCTCGACATTCCACGGCCATTGTTGACACAAAATCCAGAGACAAAAGCCTGAATAAATGCCTCACACTCACTCTTTCTTCATATCCCGAAGAGTTCTCCTCAGGGCCTGTAGATCGGGCCTGCCATACTTATGTCCCCAAACGTAAGCCGCGTTAGTGTTATCAGACTTCTATCCCCACGCTCCTGGCCCACACACCCTCCAGGCTGGGGCCCCTGGAGCCACACATCAGGTCTGTGCCTGCCCACTCCACTGGAATTCTGCCCATTCACTTGACCCCACGCCTCCAAATTAGGAGAAACCTCCGCAGTCCCTGAGGCCATCCCAATTGTGTAGGCCGCCCGGGACAAACAAGGGCGTCTGACAACAGCTGAGCATCTACCTCCACTCATACCGTAGTTGGATGTCACCAGGGTAGTAGATTGAACCTCACAGGTCCCTAGGCCGTAATCGGATCCATTGCTTTGGTTTCCAGGCATCTCTCCTCAGAGGCATGTTTCCAAATACCAGCATGCGGGGGTTTCCGGAGGCAAATCTTGTCTCGACATGGGAAAATAGCAGGCTGGAACTGTGTCAAAACTTCCGGTTAGGAGAATCCTTCAGGGCCCGGTGCCACCACCCCTTTCCAAGGTCTCCATGGACACAAACCCACATTAGGATCCATCCGCAGGAGAGTCCATTTCAACTCTGGCTTCTCGGTTGCTCCGCCAGAGCCAGCAGATAGAACCTGTCTTGTCGCTAGGAGACGATTGAGATGCGAGGCGGCTTGCCCAGGGCTCCGCCCTTAGAACCCTGCTCTGGCGTCCTTCCATATGGAACGTCCTGGACCCATCCAAAAGGTCTCACATGTCCTGCAGAAGGAATCCTTGCCTTTTGGAGCATCTCACCACTCCCATCGTGGGAAAACCGTGATGGCTTTCTGAAGCCCCCACCCCCTTTCTGAAGGGGAAATCATGGACAGGAACTCCAACCTGAGCCAACGTCTGATCCTCGGCCTGAATTCAGATGCACGACATCTCGATGCAGCTCTGCAGAGTGTGCCGGCCTTGCCCTCGCCCTTAAACCTATGTGAAACTTCTGTTCTCCAATGTCCGTCCTCACACTCCTGGCCCCCAAGACCTCACGTTTGGCAATTCTGGACCCACAAGGCAGCACTCTGCCTGCCCTCCAGATAGAAAGCAAAATGGTGCCCTATGGAGCTTCCCAGACACCCGAAATGAGGATAGACCTACACGGCACCCTTCTGTACACAAATTATATCGACACATCTGGGCACTAATACACTGTCTGACACAGCCTGAGCCCGGACTTCCTGACCAACACCCAGACAGCTGACCGCACACTGAGCACAATAGACCCGCCATGGCCTTAGCTCATCATCTATTCCCAACCTAGCTTCTCAGGTTTCAGGACATAGACCTTAACTCCACACCCCGCCAAGGGGTGAATGTGATGCAGAAATCAGAACTCCTCCTTCCCTATGGCAAGAAACCTTGTGGTTGGCATGTTGTCCCACGTTCAGCGTAGGAGAAACCAGCGTTCACCATGAGGCCCGGCCCATGCTTGAGTACGAAGAGGGCACAAACACGCATTGTGACCCTCAGCGTGAGTCCTGTCCTCTAGTAAGTCCTCTCAGTGGCTGGACCATTAGACGTCATAATGGGCTTGCCATGCCCCTAGGCCCCAAGTTTTAACCAGCTTTCTGGTTGTCCAGTCGCCCCTCCCCAGGGCTCTGCCCTGGAAACTCTCTTTTCGTGGGACAACTGAGGTAAAAACAAAACAAAACGGACTCCTCCCATCTCAAAGAATAACCCCAAACTCTTGGGAGCGGGCCCAATGCCCAGAGAGGAAGACTCGTCCATGGCCCATGAGGCCACCCGGACATTCCACGGCCATCCGTGACACAATATCCAGAGACAGAATCTTGAGCAAGCGTCTCACACTCGCCCCCTTGTTCATATCCTGAAGAGTTCTCCTCACGGTCTGTAGATCAGTCCTGCAATACCTACGACCCGAAACCTAAGCCGGGTTTGTGTTTTCAGACAACTGGCCCACAAAACCTACAGGCACAGGTTCTTGGAGCCAAACCTGAGGACTGTACCTGGGAATTCTGCCCATTCCATTGGCCACAAACCTAGAAATAGGATGATAAACCTCCAAAGTGCCCGGGGCCATCCCAATAGTGTTGACTGCCCAGGAAATACAAGGGCGGTCTGACACCAGCTGAGCATCTACCTGCACTTAGACCCGTGGACAGATGTCCCCAGAGGTAAATTGGAATGAGCAGGCCCCTAGATCCTAATCGGATCCATTGCTTTGTTGTCTAGGCATCTCTCCCCAGAGGCCTGGATTCCAATAGCAGCATATGGCTGTCTCTTGAGGCACCCATCAGAACAAATCTCGTCTCCACGTGGGAATCATGCACGTTGGAGCTGTGTCAAAGCCTCTGGTTAGGAGAACCCTTCAGGGACCCTGTGCCACTGCCTCATTCCAAGTTCTCCATGGACACAAACCCACATTAGGACCCATCCACAAGAGAGTCCATTTCAACTCAACCCTCTCAGTTTCTCCCCCAGATCCAGCAGATCTAACCTGTCTTGCCACTAGGACACAAGAGGAATGAGAGTCGGGCTTCCCAGCCATCCATCCTTAGAACCCTACTCGGAATCGATCCGTATGGGAAGTCCTGGAGCCAACCAACAGGTCTCAATCGCCCTGCAGAAGAATCTTTACGGTTTGGAGCATCTCACAACTCCCATCGTGGGAAAAATTCCATGGCCTCGTGATCCACCACCTCTTCATGAAGAGGGCCATAAGGGACAGAAACTCCAACCTGAGCGTTCGTCAGATCCTCACCTGATTTCAGATGCACGAGATCTCGTTTCAGCTCTGCAGAGCGTACCTGCCATGCCCTCGCCCAGAAACCTAAGGTTGCTTGTGTTCTCAGACTTCTGTCCTCAACTCCTGGCCCACAAGCCCTCCAGTTTGGCAATTCCAGAACTACAATGCAGCCCTCTGCCTGCCGTCCAGAAGAAAAAACATTGCCCTCTGGGGCTAACCAGAAGCCCCAAAGGAGGATCAAACTTTTCGCCACTTGACTGTACCCCAATCCTACAGGATGCCCTGGGCACTCATGCCCTTTCTGTCACAGCCTGAGCCTGGACCTCCCGACCCACACCCAGCCAGCTGGACTCACACTGAACACATCGGACCTGCCAAAGCCTTAGGTCGTCATCTCTTCCCAACTTCGGTTTTCAGGCTTCAGAACCTAGACGTTTTCTCCAATCACTGCCCAGGGTTGAACATGAGGCAGAAATCAGAAATCCTTCCCCATGGCAAGAAATCTTGTGGTTGGCGTGTTGCCCAACGTTCAGCGTAGTTGATAGCAGTGTGGCCCTTTGACCCCGCCATGCTTGAGGGCCGCGTTGGTCACAGATACGCATTGTGACCCTCAGCGTGAGCCCAGTCCCCAAGTAAGGTCTCTCAGTGGCTGGACCAAGAGACGGCATATTGGGCTTGCCATGCCCCTAGGCCCCAATTTTTAACCATAGATCGTGTTGTCCATTCGCCCCTCCCCAGTGCTCTGCTTTAGAATGAGGTAACCAAACTGAAAGGACTCCTCCCATCCCACAGATTGACCCCCAAATTGGGATTGGGCCAAATCCACAGAGAGGAAGACTCATCCATGGCCCATGAGGCCTCCCCGACATTTCACGCCCATCGTTGACACAAAATCCAGAGACAAAAGCCTGAATAAGCGCCTCACACTCGCTCTTTCTTCCTATGCCAAAGAGTTCCCCTCACGGTCTGTAGATCGGGACTGCCATACCTACGTCCCCAAAACAAGCCGACTGTGTGTTTTCAGACTTCTATCCCCACATTCCTGGCTTCCACACCCTCCAGCCTGGGGACCCTGGAGCCACACATCAGGTCTGTGCCTCTCAACTCCACGGGAATTCTGCCCCTTCCATTGACCACAATCATACAAACTCGGAGAAACCTCCAAAGTCCCCAAGGCCATCCCCATAGTATAGAACGCCCAGGACAAACAAGGGCTGCCTGGAACCAGCTGAGCATCCATCTCCACTCATACTGTAGATGGATGTCCCCAGAGAAGGAGATTGAACGGGTCAGGGCCCTAGGCCCTAATGGGGTCCATTGTTTTGGTTTCCTGCTATCTCTCCTCAGAGGCCTGGTTTCCAATATCAGCATGTGGGGCTTTCCTGAGGCACCAATCAGATCAAATCTAGTCTCCACATGGGAAACTTGTCTTTTGGAGATGACGCAAAACCTCTGGTTAGGAGGAGCATTCAGGGTCCGTGTGTCACAGCTCCGTGCCAGGGTCTCTATGCACACAAACCCACAATAGGTCCCATCCGCAGTAGAGTCCATTTCAGCTCAGCCCCTTCCGTTGCTCCCCTAGAGCTAGCATATCAAAACTGTCTATTAACTGGGAGACAGTTAGAATCGATACAGTCTGCCCAGGGTTCCATCCTTCGATCCCTGCTTTGCTGTCGTTCCTTATGAAACATCCTGGAGCGATCCAACAGATCTCAATTGCTGATCAGAAAAAAATCCTTGTGGCTTGGAGCATATCCCAACTCCCCTCCTGGGTAAACCTCCATGGCTTCGAGATGCTGCCCCCTTCAAGAAAGGGCCATAATGGACAGAAACTCCAACCTGAGCCTAGGTCTGAACCTCTCCCTGACTTCAGATGTACGAAGTCCCGATTCAGATGTGCAGAGAGTGCCTGCCGTGCCCTCGTCCCGAAACCTACGCCTAACTTGTGTTCTCATTCTTCCGTCCTCACACTCCTTGCCCAAAGGGCATCCAGTTTGGGAATTCCGGAGCCACAAAGCAGCACTCTGCCTGCCCTCCAGAAGAAAAACGTTGCCCTTGGGGCTACCCAGAAACGCTAAATGAGGATCAAGCTGCACGGCACTCGACTCTCCCCCAATTATACAATATACCCTGAAAACTAATGCCTGGTCTGACGCAGCCTAGGCCTGAACCTCCCGACCAACACTCAGCGAGCTGGCTCCACACTGAGCACGTCGGACCTGTCGTGGACTTAAGTCGTCATCTCTTCCCAAGCTCGGTTTTCAGACTACACAACCTAGACCTTAACTCCAATCACGGCCCAGCGGTGAAAGAGATGAAAAAAAATCAGAACTACTACTTCCCCATGGCAAGAATACATGTGGTTGGCATGGAGCCGAACGTTCAGTGTAGGAGCAACAGTGTGGACCATGATTCCCGCCCATGCTTGAGCGCTTAGAAGGCATAAACACACATTGTGACCCTCAGCGTGAGTTCTGTCCTCAAGGAAGGCCTCTCAGTGGCTGGAACTAACCATAGTTCGGTTTGTCCATTCAACCCTCCGCAGGGCTCTGCTTTGAAATCCCTCTTTTGGTGGGACACCTGAGGTAACCAAACTGATAGGACTCCTCCCATCCCCCTGATGGACCCCAAACAATTGGGTACGTGCCAAATCCACAGAGAGGAAGACTTGTCCATGGCCCATGAGGCCTCCTCGACATTCCACGGCCATTGTTGACACAAAATCCAGAGACAAAAGCCTGAATAAATGCCTCACACTCACTCTTTCTTCATATCCCGAAGAGTTCTCCTCAGGGCCTGTAGATCGGGCCTGCCATACTTATGTCCCCAAACGTAAGCCGCGTTAGTGTTATCAGACTTCTATCCCCACGCTCCTGGCCCACACACCCTCCAGGCTGGGGCCCCTGGAGCCACACATCAGGTCTGTGCCTGCCCACTCCACTGGAATTCTGCCCATTCACTTGACCACACGCCTCCAAATTAGGAGAAACCTCCGCAGTCCCTGAGGCCATCCCAATTGTGTAGGCCGCCCGGGACAAACAAGAGCGTCTGACAACAGCTGAGCATCTACCTCCACTCATACCGTAGTTGGATGTCACCAGGGTAGTAGATTGAACCTCACAGGTCCCTAGGCCGTAATCGGATCCATTGCTTTGGTTTCCAGGCATCTCTCCTCAGAGGCATGTTTCCAAATACCAGCATGCGGGGGTTTAGGGAGGCAAATCTTGTCTCGACATGGGAAAATAGCAGGCTGGAACTGTGTCAAAACTTCCGGTTAGGAGAATCCTTCAGGGCCCGGTGCCACCACCCCTTTCCAAGGTCTCCATGGACACAAACCCACATTAGGATCCATCCGCAGGAGAGTCCATTTCAACTCTGGCTTCTCGGTTGCTCCGCCAGAGCCAGCAGATAGAACCTGTCTTGTCGCTAGGAGACGATTGAGATGCGAGGCGGCTTGCCCAGGGCTCCGCCCTTAGAACCCTGCTCTGGCGTCCTTCCATATGGAACGTCCTGGACCCATCCAAAAGGTCTCACATGTCCTGCAGAAGGAATCCTTGCCTTTTGGAGCATCTCACCACTCCCAACGTGGGAAAACCGTGATGGCTTTCTGAAGCCCCCACCCCCTTTCTGAAGGGGAAATCATGGACAGGAACTCCAACCTGAGCCAACGTCTGATCCTCGGCCTGAATTCAGATGCACGACATCTCGATGCAGCTCTGCAGAGTGTGCCGGCCTTGCCCTCGCCCTTAAACCTATGTGAAACTTCTGTTCTCCAATGTCCGTCCTCACACTCCTGGCCCCCAAGACCTCACGTTTGGCAATTCTGGACCCACAAGGCAGCACTCTGCCTGCCCTCCAGATAGAAAGCAAAATGGTGCCCTATGGAGCTTCCCAGACACCCGAAATGAGGATAGACCTACACGGCACCCTTCTGTACACAAATTATATCGAC
The DNA here is from genome assembly GCF_030435805.1 of Mustela lutreola. NCBI lineage: Eukaryota > Metazoa > Chordata > Mammalia > Carnivora > Mustelidae > Mustela > Mustela lutreola. Next base: position 172,826,419 of record NC_081294.1, read on the forward strand.
ACATCTGGGCACTAATACACTGTCTGACACAGCCTGAGCCCGGACTTCCTGACCAACACCCAGACAGCTGACCGCACACTGAGCACAACAGACCCGCCATGGCCTTAGCTCGTCATCTATTCCCAACCTAGCTTCTCAGGTTTCAGGACATAGACCTTAACTCCACACCCCGCCAAGGGGTGAATGTGATGCAGAAATCAGAACTCCTCCTTCCCTATGGCAAGAAACCTTGTGGTTGGCATGTTGTCCCACGTTCAGCGTAGGAGAAACCAGCGTTCACCATGAGGCCCGGCCCATGCTTGAGTACGAAGAGGGCACAAACACGCATTGTGACCCTCAGCGTGAGTCCTGTCCTCTAGTAAGTCCTCTCAGTGGCTGGACCATTAGACGTCATAATGGGCTTGCCATGCCCCTAGGCCCCAAGTTTTAACCAGCTTTCTGGTTGTCCAGTCGCCCCTCCCCAGGGCTCTGCCCTGGAAACTCTCTTTTGGTGGGACAACTGAGGTAAAAACAAAACAAAACGGACTCCTCCCATCTCAAAGAATAACCCCAAACTCTTGGGAGCGGGCCCAATGCCCAGAGAGGAAGACTCGTCCATGGCCCATGAGGCCACCCGGACATTCCACGGCCATCCGTGACACAATATCCAGAGACAGAATCATGAGCAAGCGTCTCACACTCGCCCCCTTGTTCATATCCTGAAGAGTTCTCCTCACGGTCTGTAGATCAGTCCTGCAATACCTACGACCCGAAACCTAAGCCGGGTTTGTGTTTTCAGACAACTGGCCCACAAAACCTACAGGCACAGGTTCTTGGAGCCAAACCTGAGGACTGTACCTGGGAATTCTGCCCATTCCATTGGCCACAAAACTAGAAATAGGATGATAAACCTCCAAAGTGCCCGGGGCCATCCCAATAGTGTTGACTGCCCAGGAAATACAAGGGCGGTCTGACACCAGCTGAGCATCGACCTGCACTTAGACCCGTGGACAGATGTCCCCAGAGGTAAATTGGAATGAGCAGGCCCCTAGATCCTAATCGGATCCATTGCTTTGTTGTCTAGGCATCTCTCCCCAGAGGCCTGGATTCCAATAGCAGCATATGGCTGTCTCTTGAGGCACCCATCAGAACAAATCTCGTCTCCACGTGGGAATCATGCACGTTGGAGCTGTGTCAAAGCCTCTGGTTAGGAGAACCCTTCAGGGACCCTGTGCCACTGCCTCATTCCAAGTTCTCCATGGACACAAACCCACGTTAGGACCCATCCACAAGAGAGTCCATTTCAACTCAACCCTCTCAGTTTCTCCCCCAGATCCAGCAGATCTAACCTGTCTTGCCACTAGGACACAAGAGGAATGAGAGTCGGGCTTCCCAGCCATCCATCCTTAGAACCCTACTCGGAATCGATCCGTATGGGAAGTCCTGGAGCCAACCAACAGGTCTCAATCGCCCTGCAGAAGAATCTTTACGGTTTGGAGCATCTCACAACTCCCATCGTGGGAAAAATTCCATGGCCTCGTGATCCACCACCTCTTCATGAAGAGGGCCATAAGGGACAGAAACTCCAACCTGAGCGTTCGTCAGATCCTCACCTGATTTCAGATGCACGAGATCTCGTTTCAGCTCTGCAGAGCGTACCTGCCATGCCCTCGCCCAGAAACCTAAGGTTGCTTGTGTTCTCAGACTTCTGTCCTCAGCTCCTGGCCCACAAGCCCTCCAGTTTGGCAATTCCAGAACTACAATGCAGCCCTCTGCCTGCCGTCCAGAAGAAAAAACATTGCCCTCTGGGGCTAACCAGAAGCCCCAAAGGAGGATCAAACTTTTCGCCACTTGACTGTACCCCAATCCTACAGGATGCCCTGGGCACTCATGCCCTTTCTGTCACAGCCTGAGCCTGGACCTCCCGACCCACACCCAGCCAGCTGGACTCACACTGAACACATCGGACCTGCCAAAGCCTTAGGTCGTCATCTCTTCCCAACTTCGGTTTTCAGGCTTCAGAACCTAGACGTTTTCTCCAATCACTGCCCAGGGTTGAACATGAGGCAGAAATCAGAAATCCTTCCCCATGGCAAGAAATCTTGTGGTTGGCGTGTTGCCCAACGTTCAGCGTAGTTGATAGCAGTGTGGCCCTTTGACCCCGCCATGCTTGAGGGCCGCGTTGGTCACAGATACGCATTGTGACCCTCAGCGTGAGCCCAGTCCCCAAGTAAGGTCTCTCAGTGGCTGGACCAAGAGACGGCATATTGGGCTTGCCATGCCCCTAGGCCCCAATTTTTAACCATAGTTCGTGTTGTCCATTCGCCCCTCCCCAGTGCTCTGCTTTAGAATGAGGTAACCAAACTGAAAGGACTCCTCCCATCCCACAGATTGACCCCCAAATTGGGATCGGGCCAAATCCACAGAGCGGAAGACTCATCCATGGCCCATGAGGCCTCCACGACATTCCACGCCCATCGTTGACACAAAATCCAGAGACAAAAGCCTGAATAAGCGCCTCACACTCGCTCTTTCTTCCTATGCCAAAGAGTTCCCCTCACGGTCTGTAGATCGGGACTGCCATACCTACGTCCCCAAAACAAGCCGAGTGTGTGTTTTCAGACTTCTATCCCCACATTCCTGGCTTCCACACCCTCCAGCCTGGGGACACTGGAGCCACACATCAGGTCTGTGCCTCTCAACTCCACGGGAATTCTGCCCCTTCCATTGACCACAATCATACAAACTCGGAGAAACCTCCAAAGTCCCCAAGGCCATCCCCATAGTATAGAACGCCCAGGACAAACAAGGGCTGCCTGGAACCAGCTGAGCATCCATCTCCACTCATACTGTAGATGGATGTCCCCAGAGAAGGAGATTGAACGGGTCAGGGCCCTAGGCCCTAATGGGGTCCATTGTTTTGGTTTCCTGCTATCTCTCCTCAGAGGCCTGGTTTCCAATATCAGCATGTGGGGCTTTCCTGAGGCACCAATCAGATCAAATCTAGTCTCCACATGGGAAACTTGTCTTTTGGAGATGACGCAAAACCTCTGGTTAGGAGGAGCATTCAGGGTCCGTGTGTCACAGCTCCGTGCCAGGGTCTCTATGCACACAAACCCACAATAGGTCCCATCCGCAGTAGAGTCCATTTCAGCTCAGCCCCTTCCGTTGCTCCCCTAGAGCTAGCATATCAAAACTGTCTATTAACTGGGAGACAGTTAGAATCGATACAGTCTGCCCAGGGTTCCATCCTTCGATCCCTGCTTTGCTGTCGTTCCTTATGAAACATCCTGGAGCGATCCAACAGATCTCAATTGCTGATCAGAAAAAAATCCTTGTGGCTTGGAGCATATCCCAACTCCCCTCCTGGGTAAACCTCCATGGCTTCGAGATGCTGCCCCCTTCAAGAAAGGGCCATAATGGACAGAAACTCCAACCTGAGCCTAGGTCTGAACCTCTCCCTGACTTCAGATGTACGAAGTCCCGATTCAGATGTGCAGAGAGTGCCTGCCGTGCCCTCGTCCCGAAACCTACGCCTAACTTGTGTTCTCATTCTTCCGTCCTCACACTCCTTGCCCAAAGGGCATCCAGTTTGGGAATTCCGGAGCCACAAAGCAGCACTCTGCCTGCCCTCCAGAAGAAAAACGTTGCCCTTGGGGCTACCCAGAAACGCTAAATGAGGATCAAGCTGCACGGCACTCGACTCTCCCCCAATTATACAATATACCCTGAAAACTAATGCCTGGTCTGACGCAGCCTAGGCCTGAACCTCCCGACCAACACTCAGCGAGCTGGCTCCACACTGAGCACGTCGGACCTGTCGTGGACTTAAGTCGTCATCTCTTCCCAAGCTCGGTTTTCAGACTACACAACCTAGACCTTAACTCCAATCACGGCCCAGCGGTGAAAGAGATGAAAAAAAATCAGAACTACTACTTCCCCATGGCAAGAATACATGTGGTTGGCATGGAGCCGAACGTTCAGTGTAGGAGCAACAGTGTGGACCATGATTCCCGCCCATGCTTGAGCGCTTAGAAGGCATAAACACACATTGTGACCCTCAGCGTGAGTTCTGTCCTCAAGGAAGGCCTCTCAGTGGCTGGAACTAACCATAGTTCGGTTTGTCCATTCAACCCTCCGCAGGGCTCTGCTTTGAAATCCCTCTTTTGGTGGGACACCTGAGGTAACCAAACTGATAGGACTCCTCCCATCCCCCTGATGGACCCCAAACAATTGGGTACGTGCCAAATCCACAGAGAGGAAGACTTGTCCATGGCCCATGAGGCCTCCTCGACATTCCACGGCCATTGTTGACACAAAATCCAGAGACAAAAGCCTGAATAAATGCCTCACACTCACTCTTTCTTCATATCCCGAAGAGTTCTCCTCAGGGCCTGTAGATCGGGCCTGCCATACTTATGTCCCCAAACGTAAGCCGCGTTAGTGTTATCAGACTTCTATCCCCACGCTCCTGGCCCACACACCCTCCAGGCTGGGGCCCCTGGAGCCACACATCAGGTCTGTGCCTGCCCACTCCACTGGAATTCTGCCCATTCACTTGACCACACGCCTCCAAATTAGGAGAAACCTCCGCAGTCCCTGAGGCCATCCCAATTGTGTAGGCCGCCCGGGACAAACAAGGGCGTCTGAAAACAGCTGAGCATCTACCTCCACTCATACCGTAGTTGGATGTCACCAGGGTAGTAGATTGAACCTCACAGGTCCCTAGGCCGTAATCGGATCCATTGCTTTGGTTTCCAGGCATCTCTCCTCAGAGGCATGTTTCCAAATACCAGCATGCGGGGGTTTCCGGAGGCAAATCTTGTCTCGACATGGGAAAATAGCAGGCTGGAACTGTGTCAAAACTTCCGGTTAGGAGAATCCTTCAGGGCCCGGTGCCACCACCCCTTTCCAAGGTCTCCATGGACACAAACCCACATTAGGATCCATCCGCAGGAGAGTCCATTTCAACTCTGGCTTCTCGGTTGCTCCGCCAGAGCCAGCAGATAGAACCTGTCTTGTCGCTAGGAGACGATTGAGATGCGAGGCGGCTTGCCCAGGGCTCCGCCCTTAGAACCCTGCTCTGGCGTCCTTCCATATGGAACGTCCTGGACCCATCCAAAAGGTCTTACATGTCCTGCAGAAGGAATCCTTGCCTTTTGGAGCATCTCACCACTCCCAACGTGGGAAAACCGTGATGGCTTTCTGCAGCCCCCACCCCCTTTCTGAAGGGGAAATCATGGACAGGAACTCCAACCTGAGCCAACGTCTGATCCTCGGCCTGAATTCAGATGCACGACATCTCGATGCAGCTCTGCAGAGTGTGCCGGCCTTGCCCTCGCCCTTAAACCTATGTGAAACTTCTGTTCTCCAATGTCCGTCCTCACACTCATGGCCCCCAAGACCTCACGTTTGGCAATTCTGGACCCACAAGGCAGCACTCTGCCTGCCCTCCAGATAGAAAGCAAAATGGTGCCCTATGGAGCTTCCCAGACACCCGAAATGAGGATAGACCTACACGGCACCCTTCTGTACACAAATTATATCGACACATCTGGGCACTAATACACTGTCTGACACAGCCTGAGCCCGGACTTCCTGACCAACACCCAGACAGCTGACCGCACACTGAGCACAACAGACCCGCCATGGCCTTAGCTCGTCATCTATTCCCAACCTAGCTTCTCAGGCTTCAGGACATAGACCTTAACTCCACACCCCGCCAAGGGGTGAATGTGATGCAGAAATCAGAACTCCTCCTTCCCTATGGCAAGAAACCTTGTGGTTGGCATGTTGTCCCACGTTCAGCGTAGGAGAAACCAGCGTTCACCATGAGGCCCGGCCCATGCTTGAGTACGAAGAGGGCACAAACACGCATTGTGACCCTCAGCGTGAGTCCTGTCCTCTAGTAAGTCCTCTCAGTGGCTGGACCATTAGACGTCATAATGGGCTTGCCATGCCCCTAGGCCCCAAGTTTTAACCAGCTTTCTGGTTGTCCAGTTGCCCCTCCCCAGGGCTCTGCCCTGGAAACTCTCTTTTGGTGGGACAACTGAGGTAAAAACAAAACAAAACGGACTCCTCCCATCTCAAAGAATAACCCCAAACTCTTGGGAGCGGGCCCAATGCCCAGAGAGGAAGACTCGTCCATGGCCCATGAGGCCACCCGGACATTCCACGGCCATCCGTGACACAATATCCAGAGACACAATCTTGAGCAAGCGTCTCACACTCGCCCCCTTGTTCATATCCTGAAGAGTTCTCCTCACGGTCTGTAGATCAGTCCTGCAATACCTACGACCCGAAACCTAAGCCGGGTTTGTGTTTTCAGACAACTGGCCCACAAAACCTACAGGCACAGGTTCTTGGAGCCAAACCTGAGGACTGTACCTGGGAATTCTGCCCATTCCATTGGCCACAAAACTAGAAATAGGATGATAAACCTCCAAAGTGCCCGGGGCCATCCCAATAGTGTTGACTGCCCAGGAAATACAAGGGCGGTCTGACACCAGCTGAGCATCGACCTGCACTTAGACCCGTGGACAGATGTCCCCAGAGGTAAATTGGAATGAGCAGGCCCCTAGATCCTAATCGGATCCATTGCTTTGTTGTCTAGGCATCTCTCCCCAGAGGCCTGGATTCCAATAGCAGCATATGGCTGTCTCTTGAGGCACCCATCAGAACAAATCTCGTCTCCACGTGGGAATCATGCACGTTGGAGCTGTGTCAAAGCCTCTGGTTAGGAGAACCCTTCAGGGACCCTGTGCCACTGCCTCATTCCAAGTTCTCCATGGACACAAACCCACATTAGGACCCATCCACAAGAGAGTCCATTTCAACTCAACCCTCTCAGTTTCTCCCCCAGATCCAGCAGATCTAACCTGTCTTGCCACTAGGACACAAGAGGAATGAGAGTCGGGCTTCCCAGCCATCCATCCTTAGAACCCTACTCGGAATCGATCCGTATGGGAAGTCCTGGAGCCAACCAACAGGTCTCAATCGCCCTGCAGAAGAATCTTTACGGTTTGGAGCATCTCACAACTCCCATCGTGGGAAAAATTCCATGGCCTCGTGATCCACCACCTCTTCATGAAGAGGGCCATAAGGGACAGAAACTCCAACCTGAGCGTTCGTCAGATCCTCACCTGATTTCAGATGCACGAGATCTCGTTTCAGCTCTGCAGAGCGTACCTGCCATGCCCTCGCCCAGAAACCTAAGGTTGCTTGTGTTCTCAGACTTCTGTCCTCAACTCCTGGCCCACAAGCCCTCCAGTTTGGCAATTCCAGAACTACAATGCAGCCCTCTGCCTGCCGTCCAGAAGAAAAAACATTGCCCTCTGGGGCTAACCAGAAGCCCCAAAGGAGGATCAAACTTTTCGCCACTTGACTGTACCCCAATCCTACAGGATGCCCTGGGCACTCATGCCCTTTCTGTCACAGCCTGAGCCTGGACCTCCCGACCCACACCCAGCCAGCTGGACTCACACTGAACACATCGGACCTGCCAAAGCCTTAGGTCGTCATCTCTTCCCAACTTCGGTTTTCAGGCTTCAGAACCTAGACGTTTTCTCCAATCACTGCCCAGGGTTGAACATGAGGCAGAAATCAGAAATCCTTCCCCATGGCAAGAAATCTTGTGGTTGGCGTGTTGCCCAACGTTCAGCGTAGTTGATAGCAGTGTGGCCCTTTGAACCCGCCATGCTTGAGGGCCGCGTTGGTCACAGATACGCATTGTGACCCTCAGCGTGAGCCCAGTCCCCAAGTAAGGTCTCTCAGTGGCTGGACCAAGAGACGGCATATTGGGCTTGCCATGCCCCTAGGCCCCAATTTTTAACCATAGTTCGTGTTGTCCATTCGCCCCTCCCCAGTGCTCTGCTTTAGAATGAGGTAACCAAACTGAAAGGACTCCTCCCATCCCACAGATGGACCCCCAAATTGGGATCGGGCCAAATCCACAGAGAGGAAGACTCATCCATGGCCCATGAGGCCTCCCCGACATTCCACGCCCATCGTTGACACAAAATCCAGAGACAAAAGCCTGAATAAGCGCCTCACACTCGCTCTTTCTTCCTATGCCAAAGAGTTCCCCTCACGGTCTGTAGATCGGGACTGCCATACCTACGTCCCCAAAACAAGCCGAGTGTGTGTTTTCAGACTTCTATCCCCACATTCCTGGCTTCCACACCCTCCAGCCTGGGGACCCTGGAGCCACACATCAGGTCTGTGCCTCTCAACTCCACGGGAATTCTGCCCCTTCCATTGACCACAATCATACAAACTCGGAGAAACCTCCAAAGTCCCCAAGGCCATCCCCATAGTATAGAACGCCCAGGACAAACAAGGGCTGCCTGGAACCAGCTGAGCATCCATCTCCACTCATACTGTAGATGGATGTCCCCAGAGAAGGAGATTGAACGGGTCAGGGCCCTAGGCCCTAATGGGGTCCATTGTTTTGGTTTCCTGCTATCTCTCCTCAGAGGCCTGGTTTCCAATATCAGCATGTGGGGCTTTCCTGAGGCACCAATCAGATCAAATCTAGTCTCCACATGGGAAACTTGTCTTTTGGAGATGACGCAAAACCTCTGGTTAGGAGGAGCATTCAGGGTCCGTGTGTCACAGCTCCGTGCCAGGGTCTCTATGCACACAAACCCACAATAGGTCCCATCCGCAGTAGAGTCCATTTCAGCTCAGCCCCTTCCGTTGCTCCCCTAGAGCTAGCATATCAAAACTGTCTATTAACTGGGAGACAGTTAGAATCGATACAGTCTGCCCAGGGTTCCATCCTTCGATCCCTGCTTTGCTGTCGTTCCTTATGAAACATCCTGGAGCGATCCAACAGATCTCAATTGCTGATCAGAAAAAAATCCTTGTGGCTTGGAGCATATCCCAACTCCCCTCCTGGGTAAACCTCCATGGCTTCGAGATGCTGCCCCCTTCAAGAAAGGGCCATAATGGACAGAAACTCCAACCTGAGCCTAGGTCTGAACCTCTCCCTGACTTCAGATGTACGAAGTCCCGATTCAGATGTGCAGAGAGTGCCTGCCGTGCCCTCGTCCCGAAACCTACGCCTAACTTGTGTTCTCATTCTTCCGTCCTCACACTCCTTGCCCAAAGGGCATCCAGTTTGGGAATTCCGGAGCCACAAAGCAGCACTCTGCCTGCCCTCCAGAAGAAAAACGTTGCCCTTGGGGCTACCCAGAAACGCTAAATGAGGATCAAGCTGCACGGCACTCGACTCTCCCCCAATTATACAATATACCCTGAAAACTAATGCCTGGTCTGACGCAGCCTAGGCCTGAACCTCCCGACCAACACTCAGCGAGCTGGCTCCACACTGAGCACGTCGGACCTGTCGTGGACTTAAGTCGTCATCTCTTCCCAAGCTCGGTTTTCAGACTACACAACCTAGACCTTAACTCCAATCACGGCCCAGCGGTGAAAGAGATGAAAAAAAATCAGAACTACTACTTCCCCATGGCAAGAATACATGTGGTTGGCATGGAGCCCAACGTTCAGTGTAGGAGCAACAGTGTGGACCATGATTCTCGCCCATGCTTGAGCGCTTAGAAGGCATAAACACACATAGTGACCCTCAGCGTGAGTTCTGTCCTCAAGGAAGGCCTCTCAGTGGCTGGAACTAACCATAGTTCGGTTTGTCCATTCACCCCTCCGCAGGGCTCTGCTTTGAAATCCCTCTTTTGGTGGGACACCTGAGGTAACCAAACTGATAGGACTCCTCCCATCCCCCTGATGGACCCCAAACAATTGGGTACGTGCCAAATCCACAGAGAGGAAGACTTGTCCATGGCCCATGAGGCCTCCTCGACATTCCACGGCCATTGTTGACACAAAATCCAGAGACAAAAGCCTGAATAAATGCCTCACACTCACTCTTTCTTCATATCCCGAAGAGTTCTCCTCAGGGCCTGTAGATCGGGCCTGCCATACTTATGTCCCCAAACGTAAGCCGCGTTAGTGTTTTCAGACTTCTATCCCCACGCTCCTGGCCCACACACCCTCCAGGCTGGGGCCCCTGGAGCCACACATCAGGTCTGTGCCTGCCCACTCCACTTGAATTCTGCCCATTCACTTGACCACACGCCTCCAAATTAGGAGAAACCTCCGCAGTCCCTGAGGCCATCCCAATTGTGTAGGCCGCCCGGGACAAACAAGGGCGTCTGACAACAGCTGAGCATCTACCTCCACTCATACCGTAGTTGGATGTCACCAGGGTAGTAGATTGAACCTCACAGGTCCCTAGGCCGTAATCGGATCCATTGCTTTGGTTTCCAGGCATCTCTCCTCAGAGGCATGTTTTCAAATACCAGCATGCGGGGGTTTCCGGAGGCAAATCTTGTCTCGACATGGGAAAATAGCAGGCTGGAACTGTGTCAAAACTTCCGGTTAGGAGAATCCTTCAGGGCCCGGTGCCACCACCCCTTTCTAAGGTCTCCATGGACACAAACCCACATTAGGATCCATCCGCAGGAGAGTCCATTTCAACTCTGGCTTCTCGGTTGCTCCGCCAGAGCCAGCAGATAGAACCTGTCTTGTCGCTAGGAGACGATTGAGATGCGAGGCGGCTTGCCCAGGGCTCCGCCCTTAGAACCCTGCTCTGGTGTCCTTCCATATGGAACGTCCTGGACCCATCCAAAAGGTCTCACATGTCCTGCAGAAGGAATCCTTGCCTTTTGGAGCATCTCACCACTCCCAACGTGGGAAAACCGTGATGGCTTTCTGAAGCCCCCACCCCCTTTCTGAAGGGGAAATCATGGACAGGAACTCCAACCTGAGCCAACGTCTGATCCTCGGCCTGAATTCAGATGCACGACATCTCGATGCAGCTCTGCAGAGTGTGCCGGCCTTGCCCTCGCCCTTAAACCTATGTGAAACTTCTGTTCTCCAATGTCCGTCCTCACACTCATGGCCCCCAAGACCTCACGTTTGGCAATTCTGGACCCACAAGGCAGCACTCTGCCTGCCCTCCAGATAGAAAGCAAAATGGTGCCCTATGGAGCTTCCCAGACACCCGAAATGAGGATAGACCTACACGGCACCCTTCTGTACACAAATTATATCGACACATCTGGGCACTAATACACTGTCTGACACAGCCTGAGCCCGGACTTCCTGACCAACACCCAGACAGCTGACCGCACACTGAGCACAACAGACCCGCCATGGCCTTAGCTCGTCATCTATTCCCAACCTAGCTTCTCAGGCTTCAGGACATAGACCTTAACTCCACACCCCGCCAAGGGGTGAATGTGATGCAGAAATCAGAACTCCTCCTTCCCTATGGCAAGAAACCTTGTGGTTGGCATGTTGTCCCACGTTCAGCGTAGGAGAAACCAGCGTTCACCATGAGGCCCGGCCCATGCTTGAGTACGAAGAGGGCACAAACACGCATTGTGACCCTCAGCGTGAGTCCTGTCCTCTAGTAAGTCCTCTCAGTGGCTGGACCATTAGACGTCATAATGGGCTTGCCATGCCCCTAGGCCCCAAGTTTTAACCAGCTTTCTGGTTGTCCAGTCGCCCCTCCCCAGGGCTCTGCCCTGGAAACTCTCTTTTGGTGGGACAACTGAGGTAAAAACAAAACAAAACGGACTCCTCCCATCTCAAAGAATAACCCCAAACTCTTGGGAGCGGGCCCAATGCCCAGAGAGGAAGACTCGTCCATGGCCCATGAGGCCACCCGGACATTCCACGGCCATCCGTGACACAATATCCAGAGACACAATCTTGAGCAAGCGTCTCACACTCGCCCCCTTGTTCATATCCTGAAGAGTTCTCCTCACGGTCTGTAGATCAGTCCTGCAATACCTACGACCCGAAACCTAAGCCGGGTTTGTGTTTTCAGACAACTGGCCCACAAAACCTACAGGCACAGGTTCTTGGAGCCAAACCTGAGGACTGTACCTGGGAATTCTGCCCATTCCATTGGCCACAAACCTAGAAATAGGATGATAAACCTCCAAAGTGCCCGGGGCCATCCCAATAGTGTTGACTGCCCAGGAAATACAAGGGCGGTCTGACACCAGCTGAGCATCGACCTGCACTTAGACCCGTGGACAGATGTCCCCAGAGGTAAATTGGAATGAGCAGGCCCCTAGATCCTAATCGGATCCATTGCTTTGTTGTCTAGGCATCTCTCCCCAGAGGCCTGGATTCCAATAGCAGCATATGGCTGTCTCTTGAGGCACCCATCAGAACAAATCTCGTCTCCACGTGGGAATCATGCACGTTGGAGCTGTGTCAAAGCCTCTGGTTAGGAGAACCCTTCAGGGACCCTGTGCCACTGCCTCATTCCAAGTTCTCCATGGACACAAACCCACATTAGGACCCATCCACAAGAGAGTCCATTTCAACTCAACCCTCTCAGTTTCTCCCCCAGATCCAGCAGATCTAACCTGTCTTGCCACTAGGACACAAGAGGAATGAGAGTCGGGCTTCCCAGCCATCCATCCTTAGAACCCTACTCGGAATCGATCCGTATGGGAAGTCCTGGAGCCAACCAACAGGTCTCAATCGCCCTGCAGAAGAATCTTTACGGTTTGGAGCATCTCACAACTCCCATCGTGGGAAAAATTCCATGGCCTCGTGATCCACCACCTCTTCATGAAGAGGGCCATAAGGGACAGAAACTCCAACCTGAGCGTTCGTCAGATCCTCACCTGATTTCAGATGCACGAGATCTCGTTTCAGCTCTGCAGAGCGTACCTGCCATGCCCTCGCCCAGAAACCTAAGGTTGCTTGTGTTCTCAGACTTCTGTCCTCAACTCCTGGCCCACAAGCCGTCCAGTTTGGCAATTCCAGAACTACAATGCAGCCCTCTGCCTGCCGTCCAGAAGAAAAAACATTGCCCTCTGGGGCTAACCAGAAGCCCCAAAGGAGGATCAAACTTTTCGCCACTTGACTGTACCCCAATCCTACAGGATGCCCTGGGCACTCATGCCCTTTCTGTCACAGCCTGAGCCTGGACCTCCCGACCCACACCCAGCCAGCTGGACTCACACTGAACACATCGGACCTGCCAAAGCCTTAGGTCGTCATCTCTTCCCAACTTCGGTTTTCAGGCTTCAGAACCTAGACGTTTTCTCCAATCACTGCCCAGGGTTGAACATGAGGCAGAAATCAGAAATCCTTCCCCATGGCAAGAAATCTTGTGGTTGGCGTGTTGCCCAACGTTCAGCGTAGTTGATAGCAGTGTGGCCCTTTGAACCCGCCATGCTTGAGGGCCGCGTTGGTCACAGATACGCATTGTGACCCTCAGCGTGAGCCCAGTCCCCAAGTAAGGTCTCTCAGTGGCTGGACCAAGAGACGGCATATTGGGCTTGCCATGCCCCTAGGCCCCAATTTTTAACCATAGTTCGAGTTGTCCATTCGCCCCTCCCCAGTGCTCTGCTTTAGAATGAGGTAACCAAACTGAAAGGACTCCTCCCATCCCACAGATGGACCCCCAAATTGGGATCGGGCCAAATCCACAGAGAGGAAGACTCATCCATGGCCCATGGACATGGGCCATGGCCTCCCCGACATTCCACGCCCATCGTTGACACAAAATCCAGAGACAAAAGCCTGAATAAGCGCCTCACACTCGCTCTTTCTTCCTATGCCAAAGAGATCCCCTCACGGTCTGTAGATCGGGACTGCCATACCTACGTCCCCAAAACAAGCCGAGTGTGTGTTTTCAGACTTCTATCCCCACATTCCTGGCTTCCACACCCTCCAGCCTGGGGACCCTGGAGCCACACATCAGGTCTGTGCCTCTCAACTCCACGGGAATTCTGCCCCTTCCATTGACCACAATCATACAAACTCGGAGAAACCTCCAAAGTCCCCAAGGCCATCCCCATAGTATAGAACGCCCAGGACAAACAAGGGCTGCCTGGAACCAGCTGAGCATCCATCTCCACTCATACTGTAGATGGATGTCCCCAGAGAAGGAGATTGAACGGGTCAGGGCCCTAGGCCCTAATGGGGTCCATTGTTTTGGTTTCCTGCTATCTCTCCTCAGAGGCCTGGTTTCCAATATCAGCATGTGGGGCTTTCCTGAGGCACCAATCAGATCAAATCTAGTCTCCACATGGGAAACTTGTCTTTTGGAGATGACGCAAAACCTCTGGTTAGGAGAAGCATTCAGGGTCCGTGTGTCACAGCTCCGTGCCAGGGTCTCTATGCACACAAACCCACAATAGGTCCCATCCGCAGTAGAGTCCATTTCAGCTCAGCCCCTTCCGTTGCTCCCCTAGAGCTAGCATATCAAAACTGTCTATTAACTGGGAGACAGTTAGAATCGATACAGTCTGCCCAGGGTTCCATCCTTCGATCCCTGCTTTGCTGTCGTTCCTTATGAAACATCCTGGAGCGATCCAACAGATCTCAATTGCTGATCAGAAAAAAATCCTTGTGGCTTGGAGCATATCCCAACTCCCCTCCTGGGTAAACCTCCATGGCTTCGAGATGCTGCCCCCTTCAAGAAAGGGCCATAATGGACAGAAACTCCAACCTGAGCCTAGGTCTGAACCTCTCCCTGACTTCAGATGTACGAAGTCCCGATTCAGATGTGCAGAGAGTGCCTGCCGTGCCCTCGTCCCGAAACCTACGCCTAACTTGTGTTCTCATTCTTCCGTCCTCACACTCCTTGCCCAAAGGGCATCCAGTTTGGGAATTCCGGAGCCACAAAGCAGCACTCTGCCTGCCCTCCAGAAGAAAAACGTTGCCCTTGGGGCTACCCAGAAACGCTAAATGAGGATCAAGCTGCACGGCACTCGACTCTCCCCCAATTATACAATATACCCTGAAAACTAATGCCTGGTCTGACGCAGCCTAGGCCTGAACCTCCCGACCAACACTCAGCGAGCTGGCTCCACACTGAGCACGTCGGACCTGTCGTGGACTTAAGTCGTCATCTCTTCCCAAGCTCGGTTTTCAGACTACACAACCTAGACCTTAACTCCAATCACGGCCCAGCGGTGAAAGAGATGAAAAAAAATCAGAACTACTACTTCCCCATGGCAAGAATACATGTGGTTGGCATGGAGCCCAACGTTCAGTGTAGGAGCAACAGTGTGGACCATGATTCCCGCCCATGCTTGAGCGCTTAGAAGGCATAAACACACATTGTGACCCTCAGCGTGAGTTCTGTCCTCAAGGAAGGCCTCTCAGTGGCTGGAACTAACCATAGTTCGGTTTGTCCATTCACCCCTCCGCAGGGCTCTGCTTTGAAATCCCTCTTTTGGTGGGACACCTGAGGTAACCAAACTGATAGGACTCCTCCCATCCCCATGATGGACCCCAAAAAATTGGGTACGTGCCAAATCCACAGAGAGGAAGACTTGTCCATGGCCCATGAGGCCTCCTCGACATTCCACGGCCATTGTTGACACAAAATCCAGAGACAAAAGCCTGAATAAATGCCTCACACTCACTCTTTCTTCATATCCCGAAGAGTTCTCCTCAGGGCCTGTAGATCGGGCCTGCCATACTTATGTCCCCAAACGTAAGCCGCGTTAGTGTTTTCAGACTTCTATCCCCACGCTCCTGGCCCACACACCCTCCAGGCTGGGGCCCCTGGAGCCACACATCAGGTCTGTGCCTGCCCACTCCACTGGAATTCTGCCCATTCACTTGACCACACGCCTCCAAATTAGGAGAAACCTCCGCAGTCCCTGAGGCCATCCCAATTGTGTAGGCCGCCCGGGACAAACAAGGGCGTCTGACAACAGCTGAGCATCTACCTCCACTCATACCGTAGTTGGATGTCACCAGGGTAGTAGATTGAACCTCACAGGTCCCTAGGCCGTAATCGGATCCATTGCTTTGGTTTCCAGGCATCTCTCCTCAGAGGCATGTTTCCAAATACCAGCATGCGGGGGTTTCCGGAGGAAAATCTTGTCTCGACATGGGAAAATAGCAGGCTGGAACTGTGTCAAAACTTCCGGTTAGGAGAATCCTTCAGGGCCCGGTGCCACCACCCCTTTCCAAGGTCTCCATGGACACAAACCCACATTAGGATCCATCCGCAGGAGAGTCCATTTCAACTCTGGCTTCTCGGTTGCTCCGCCAGAGCCAGCAGATAGAACCTGTCTTGTCGCTAGGAGACGATTGAGATGCGAGGCGGCTTGCCCAGGGCTCCGCCCTTAGAACCCTGCTCTGGCGTCCGTCCATATGGAACGTCCTGGACCCATCCAAAAGGTCTCACATGTCCTGCAGAAGGAATCCTTGCCTTTTGGAGCATCTCACCACTCCCAACGTGGGAAAACCGTGATGGCTTTCTGAAGCCCCCACCCCCTTTCTGAAGGGGAAATCATGGACAGGAACTCCAACCTGAGCCAACGTCTGATCCTCGGCCTGAATTCAGATGCACGACATCTCGATGCAGCTCTGCAGAGTGTGCCGGCCTTGCCCTCGCCCTTAAACCTATGTGAAACTTCTGTTCTCCAATGTCCGTCCTCACACTCCTGGCCCCCAAGACCTCACGTTTGGCAATTCTGGACCCACAAGGCAGCACTCTGCCTGCCCTCCAGATAGAAAGCAAAATGGTGCCCTATGGAGCTTCCCAGACACCCGAAATGAGGATAGACCTACACGGCACCCTTCTGTACACAAATTATATCGACACATCTGGGCACTAATACACTGTCTGACACAGCCTGAGCCCGGACTTCCTGACCAACACCCAGACAGCTGACCGCACACTGAGCACAACAGACCCGCCATGGCCTTAGGTCGTCATCTATTCCCAACCTAGCTTCTCAGGCTTCAGGACATAGACCTTAAATCCACACCCCGCCAAGGGGTGAATGTGATGCAGAAATCAGAACTCCTCCTTCCCTATGGCAAGAAACCTTGTGGTTGGCATGTTGTCCCACGTTCAGCGTAGGAGAAACCAGCGTTCACCATGAGGCCCGGCCCATGCTTGAGTACGAAGAGGGCACAAACACGCATTGTGACCCTCAGCGTGAGTCCTGTCCTCTAGTAAGTCCTCTCAGTGGCTGGACCATTAGACGTCATAATGGGCTTGCCATGCCCCTAGGCCCCAAGTTTTAACCAGCTTTCTGGTTGTCCAGTCGCCCCTCCCCAGGGCTCTGCCCTGGAAACTCTCTTTTGGTGGGACAACTGAGGTAAAAACAAAACAAAACGGACTCCTCCCATCTCAAAGAATAACCCCAAACTCTTGGGAGCGGGCCCAATGCCCAGAGAGGAAGACTCGTCCATGGCCCATGAGGCCACCCGGACATTCCACGGCCATCCGTGACACAATATCCAGAGACACAATCTTGAGCAAGCGTCTCACACTCGCCCCCTTGTTCATATCCTGAAGAGTTCTCCTCACGGTCTGTAGATCAGTCCTGCAATACCTACGACCCGAAACCTAAGCCGGGTTTGTGTTTTCAGACAACTGGCCCACAAAACCTACAGGCACAGGTTCTTGGAGCCAAACCTGAGGACTGTACCTGGGAATTCTGCCCATTCCATTGGCCACAAACCTAGAAATAGGATGATAAACCTCCAAAGTGCCCGGGGCCATCCCAGTAGTGTTGACTGCCCAGGAAATACAAGGGCGGTCTGACACCAGCTGAGCATCGACCTGCACTTAGACCCGTGGACAGATGTCCCCAGAGGTAAATTGGAATGAGCAGGCCCCTAGATCCTAATCGGATCCATTGCTTTGTTGTCTAGGCATCTCTCCCCAGAGGCCTGGATTCCAATAGCAGCATATGGCTGTCTCTTGAGGCACCCATCAGAACAAATCTCGTCTCCACGTGGGAGTCATGCACGTTGGAGCTGTGTCAAAGCCTCTGGTTAGGAGAACCCTTCAGGGACCCTGTGCCACTGCCTCATTCCAAGTTCTCCATGGACACAAACCCACATTAGGACCCATCCACAAGAGAGTCCATTTCAACTCAACCCTCTCAGTTTCTCCCCCAGATCCAGCAGATCTAACCTGTCTTGCCACTAGGACACAAGAGGAATGAGAGTCGGGCTTCCCAGCCATCCATCCTTAGAACCCTACTCGGAATCGATCCGTATGGGAAGTCCTGGAGCCAACCAACAGGTCTCAATCGCCCTGCAGAAGAATCTTTACGGTTTGGAGCATCTCACAACTCCCATCGTGGGAAAAATTCCATGGCCTCGTGATCCACCACCTCTTCATGAAGAGGGCCATAAGGGACAGAAACTCCAACCTGAGCGTTCGTCAGATCCTCACCTGATTTCAGATGCACGAGATCTCGTTTCAGCTCTGCAGAGCGTACCTGCCATGCCCTCGCCCAGAAACCTAAGGTTGCTTGTGTTCTCAGACTTCTGTCCTCAACTCCTGGCCCACAAGCCCTCCAGTTTGGCAATTCCAGAACTACAATGCAGCCCTCTGCCTGCCGTCCAGAAGAAAAAACATTGCCCTCTGGGGCTAACCAGAAGCCCCAAAGGAGGATCAAACTTTTCGCCACTTGACTGTACCCCAATCCTACAGGATGCCCTGGGCACTCATGCCCTTTCTGTCACAGCCTGAGCCTGGACCTCCCGACCCACACCCAGCCAGCTGGACTCACACTGAACACATCGGACCTGCCAAAGCCTTAGGTCGTCATCTCTTCCCAACTTCGGTTTTCAGGCTTCAGAACCTAGACGTTTTCTCCAATCACTGCCCAGGGTTGAACATGAGGCAGAAATCAGAAATCCTTCCCCATGGCAAGAAATCTTGTGGTTGGCGTGTTGCCCAACGTTCAGCGTAGTTGATAGCAGTGTGGCCCTTTGACCCCGCCATGCTTGAGGGCCGCGTTGGTCACAGATACGCATTGTGACCCTCAGCGTGAGCCCAGTCCCCAAGTAAGGTCTCTCAGTGGCTGGACCAAGAGACGGCATATTGGGCTTGCCATGCCCCTAGGCCCCAATTTTTAACCATAGTTCGTGTTGTCCATTCGCCCCTCCCCAGTGCTCTGCTTTAGAATGAGGTAACCAAACTGAAAGGACTCCTCCCATCCCACAGATTGACCCCCAAATTGGGATCGGGCCAAATCCACAGAGAGGAAGACTCATCCATGGCCCATGAGGCCTCCCCGACATTCCACGCCCATCGTTGACACAAAATCCAGAGACAAAAGCCTGAATAAGCGCCTCACACTCGCTCTTTCTTCCTATGCCAAAGAGTTCCCCTCACGGTCTGTAGATCGGGACTGCCATACCTACGTCCCCAAAACAAGCCGAGTGTGTGTTTTCAGACTTCTATCCCCACATTCCTGGCTTCCACACCCTCCAGCCTGGGGACCCTGGAGCCACACATCAGGTCTGTGCCTCTCAACTCCACGGGAATTCTGCCCCTTCCATTGACCACAATCATACAAACTCGGAGAAACCTCCAAAGTCCCCAAGGCCATCCCCATAGTATAGAACGCCCAGGACAAACAAGGGCTGCCTGGAACCAGCTGAGCATCCATCTCCACTCATACTGTAGATGGATGTCCCCAGGGAAGGAGATTGAACGGGTCAGGGCCCTAGGCCCTAATGGGGTCCATTGTTTTGGTTTCCTGCTATCTCTCCTCAGAGGCCTGGTTTCCAATATCAGCATGTGGGGCTTTCCTGAGGCACCAATCAGATCAAATCTAGTCTCCACATGGGAAACTTGTCTTTTGGAGATGACGCAAAACCTCTTGTTAGGAGAAGCATTCAGGGTCCGTGTGTCACAGCTCCGTGCCAGGGTCTCTATGCACACAAACCCACAATAGGTCCCATCCGCAGTAGAGTCCATTTCAGCTCAGCCCCTTCCGTTGCTCCCCTAGAGCTAGCATATCAAAACTGTCTATTAACTGGGAGACAGTTAGAATCGATACAGTCTGCCCAGGGTTCCATCCTTCGATCCCTGCTTTGCTGTCGTTCCTTATGAAACATCCTGGAGCGATCCAACAGATCTCAATTGCTGATCAGAAAAAAATCCTTGTGGCTTGGAGCATATCCCAACTCCCCTCCTGGGTAAACCTCCATGGCTTCGAGATGCTGCCCCCTTCAAGAAAGGGCCATAATGGACAGAAACTCCAACCTGAGCCTAGGTCTGAACCTCTCCCTGACTTCAGATGTACGAAGTCCCGATTCAGATGTGCAGAGAGTGCCTGCCATGCCCTCGTCCCGAAACCTACGCCTAACTTGTGTTCTCATTCTTCCGTCCTCACACTCCTTGCCCAAAGGGCATCCAGTTTGGGAATTCCGGAGCCACAAAGCAGCACTCTGCCTGCCCTCCAGAAGAAAAACGTTGCCCTTGGGGCTACCCAGAAACGCTAAATGAGGATCAAGCTGCACGGCACTCGACTCTCCCCCAATTATACAATATACCCTGAAAACTAATGCCTGGTCTGACGCAGCCTAGGCCTGAACCTCCCGACCAACACTCAGCGAGCTGGCTCCACACTGAGCACGTCGGACCTGTCGTGGACTTAAGTCGTCATCTCTTCCCAAGCTCGGTTTTCAGACTACACAACCTAGACCTTAACTCCAATCACGGCCCAGCGGTGAAAGAGATGAAAAAAAATCAGAACTACTACTTCCCCATGGCAAGAATACATGTGGTTGGCATGGAGCCCAACGTTCAGTGTAGGAGCAACAGTGTGGACCATGATTCCTGCCCATGCTTGAGCGCTTAGAAGGCATAAACACACAATGTGACCCTCAGCGTGAGTTCTGTCCTCAAGGAAGGCCTCTCAGTGGCTGGAACTAACCATAGTTCGGTTTGTCCATTCACCCCTCCGCAGGGCTCTGCTTTGAAATCCCTCTTTTGGTGGGACACCTGAGGTAACCAAACTGATAGGACTCCTCCCATCCCCCTGATGGACCCCAAACAATTGGGTACGTGCCAAATCCACAGAGAGGAAGACTTGTCCATGGCCCATGAGGCCTCCTCGACATTCCACGGCCATTGTTGACACAAAATCCAGAGACAAAAGCCTGAATAAATGCCTCACACTCACTCTTTCTTCATATCCCGAAGAGTTCTCCTCAGGGCCTGTAGATCGGGCCTGCCATACTTATGTCCCCAAACGTAAGCCGCGTTAGTGTTTTCAGACTTCTATCCCCACGCTCCTGGCCCACACACCCTCCAGGCTGGGGCCCCTGGAGCCACACATCAGGTCTGTGCCTGCCCACTCCACTGGAATTCTGCCCATTCACTTGACCACACGCCTCCAAATTAGGAGAAACCTCCGCAGTCCCTGAGGCCATCCCAATTGTGTAGGCCGCCCGGGACAAACAAGGGCGTCTGACAACAGCTGGGCATCTACCTCCACTCATACCGTAGTTGGATGTCACCAGGGTAGTAGATTGAACCTCACAGGTCCCTAGGCCGTAATCGGATCCATTGCTTTGGTTTCCAGGCATCTCTCCTCAGAGGCATGTTTCCAAATACCAGCATGCGGGGGTTTCCGGAGGCAAATCTTGTCTCGACATGGGAAAATAGCAGGCTGGAACTGTGTCAAAACTTCCGGTTAGGAGAATCCTTCAGGGCCCGGTGCCACCACCCCTTTCCAAGGTCTCCATGGACACAAACCCACATTAGGATCCATCCGCAGGAGAGTCCATTTCAACTCTGGCTTCTCGGTTGCTCCGCCAGAGCCAGCAGATAGAACCTGTCTTGTCGCTAGGAGACGATTGAGATGCGAGGCGGCTTGCCCAGGGCTCCGCCCTTAGAACCCTGCTCTGGCGTCCTTCCATATGGAACGTCCTGGACCCATCCAAAAGGTCTCACATGTCCTGCAGAAGGAATCCTTGCCTTTTGGAGCATCTCACCACTCCCAACGTGGGAAAACCGTGATGGCTTTCTGAAGCCCCCACCCCCTTTCTGAAGGGGAAATCATGGACAGGAACTCCAACCTGAGCCAACGTCTGATCCTCGGCCTGAATTCAGATGCACGACATCTCGATGCAGCTCTGCAGAGTGTGCCGGCCTTGCCCTCGCCCTTAAACCTATGTGAAACTTCTGTTCTCCAATGTCCGTCCTCACACTCCTGGCCCCCAAGACCTCACGTTTGGCAATTCTGGACCCACAAGGCAGCACTCTGCCTGCCCTCCAGATAGAAAGCAAAATGGTGCCCTATGGAGCTTCCCAGACACCCGAAATGAGGATAGACCTACACGGCACCCTTCTGTACACAAATTATATCGACACATCTGGGCACTAATACACTGTCTGACACAGCCTGAGCCCGGACTTCCTGACCAACACCCAGACAGCTGACCGCACACTGAGCACAACAGACCCGCCATGGCCTTAGCTCGTCATCTATTCCCAACCTAGCTTCTCAGGCTTCAGGACATAGACCTTAACTCCACACCCCGCCAAGGGGTGAATGTGATGCAGAAATCAGAACTCCTCCTTCCCTATGGCAAGAAACCTTGTGGTTGGCATGTTGTCCCACGTTCAGTGTAGGAGAAACCAGCGTTCACCATGAGGCCCGGCCCATGTTTGAGTACGAAGAGGGCACAAACACGCATTGTGACCCTCAGCGTGAGTCCTGTCCTCTAGTAAGTCCTCTCAGTGGCTGGACCATTAGACGTCATAATGGGCTTGCCATGCCCCTAGGCCCCAAGTTTTAACCAGCTTTCTGGTTGTCCAGTCGCCCCTCCCCAGGGCTCTGCCCTGGAAACTCTCTTTTGGTGGGACAACTGAGGTAAAAACAAAACAAAACGGACTCTTCCATCTCAAAGAATAACCCCAAACTCTTGGGAGCGGGCCCAATGCCCAGAGAGGAAGACTCGTCCATGGCCCATGAGGCCACCCGGACATTCCACGGCCATCCGTGACACAATATCCAGAGACAGAATCTTGAGCAAGCGTCTCACACTCGCCCCCTTGTTCATATCCTGAAGAGTTCTCCTCACGGTCTGTAGATCAGTCCTGCAATACCTACGACCCGAAACCTAAGCCGGGTTTGTGTTTTCAGACAACTGGCCCACAAAACCTACAGGCACAGGTTCTTGGAGCCAAACCTGAGGACTGTACCTGGGAATTCTGCCCATTCCATTGGCCACAAACCGAGAAATAGGATGATAAACCTCCAAAGTGCCCGGGGCCATCCCAATAGTGTTGACTGCCCAGGAAATACAAGGGCGGTCTGACACCAGCTGAGCATCGACCTGCACTTAGACCCGTGGACAGATGTCCCCAGAGGTAAATTGGAATGAGCAGGCCCCTAGATCCTAATCGGATCCATTGCTTTGTTGTCTAGGCATCTCTCCCCAGAGGCCTGGATTCCAATAGCAGCATATGGCTGTCTCTTGAGGCACCCATCAGAACAAATCTCGTCTCCACGTGGGAATCATGCACGTTGGAGCTGTGTCAAAGCCTCTGGTTAGGAGAACCCTTCAGGGACCCTGTGCCACTGCCTCATTCCAAGTTCTCCATGGACACAAACCCACATTAGGACCCATCCACAAGAGAGTCCATTTCAACTCAACCCTCTCAGTTTCTCCCCCAGATCCAGCAGATCTAACCTGTCTTGCCACTAGGACACAAGAGGAAAGAGAGTCGGGCTTCCCAGCCATCCATCCTTAGAACCCTACTCGGAATCGATCCGTATGGGAAGTCCTGGAGCCAACCAACAGGTCTCAATCGCCCTGCAGAAGAATCTTTACGGTTTGGAGCATCTCACAACTCCCATCGTGGGAAAAATTCCATGGCCTCGTGATCCACCACCTCTTCATGAAGAGGGCCATAAGGGACAGAAACTCCAACCTGAGCGTTCGTCAGATCCTCACCTGATTTCAGATGCACGAGATCTCGTTTCAGCTCTGCAGAGCGTACCTGCCATGCCCTCGCCCAGAAACCTAAGGTTGCTTGTGTTCTCAGACTTCTGTCCTCAACTCCTGGCCCACAAGCCCTCCAGTTTGGCAATTCCAGAACTACAATGCAGCCCTCTGCCTGCCGTCCAGAAGAAAAAACATTGCCCTCTGGGGCTAACCAGAAGCCCCAAAGGAGGATCAAACTTTTCGCCACTTGACTGTACCCCAATCCTACAGGATGCCCTGGGCACTCATGCCCTTTCTGTCACAGCCTGAGCCTGGACCTCCCGACCCACACCCAGCCAGCTGGACTCACACTGAACACATCGGACCTGCCAAAGCCTTAGGTCGTCATCTCTTCCCAACTTCGGTTTTCAGGCTTCAGAACCTAGACGTTTTCTCCAATCACTGCCCAGCGTTGAACATGAGGCAGAAATCAGAAATCCTTCCCCATGGCAAGAAATCTTGTGGTTGGCGTGTTGCCCAACGTTCAGCGTAGTTGATAGCAGTGTGGCCCTTTGACCCCGCCATGCTTGAGGGCCGCGTTGGTCACAGATACGCATTGTGACCCTCAGCGTGAGCCCAGTCCCCAAGTAAGGTCTCTCAGTGGCTGGACCAAGAGACGGCATATTGGGCTTGCCATGCCCCTAGGCCCCAATTTTTAACCATAGTTCGTGTTGTCCATTCGCCCCTCCCCAGTGCTCTGCTTTAGAATGAGGTAACCAAACTGAAAGGACTCCTCCCATCCCACAGATTGACCCCCAAATTGGGATCGGGCCAAATCCACAGAGAGGAAGACTCATCCATGGCCCATGAGGCCTCCCCGACATTCCACGCCCATCGTTGACACAAAATCCAGAGACAAAAGCCTGAATAAGCGCCTCACACTCGCTCTTTCTTCCTATGCCAAAGAGTTCCCCTCACGGTCTGTAGATCGGGACTGCCATACCTACGTCCCCAAAACAAGCCGAGTGTGTGTTTTCAGACTTCTATCCCCACATTCCTGGCTTCCACACCCTCCAGCCTGGGGACCCTGGAGCCACACATCAGGTCTGTGCCTCTCAACTCCACGGGAATTCTGCCCCTTCCTTTGACCACAATCATACAAACTCGGAGAAACCTCCAAAGTCCCCAAGGCCATCCCCATAGTATAGAACGCCCAGGACAAACAAGGGCTGCCTGGAACCAGCTGAGCATCCATCTCCACTCATACTGTAGATGGATGTCCCCAGAGAAGGAGATTGAACGGGTCAGGGCCCTAGGCCCTAATGGGGTCCATTGTTTTGGTTTCCTGCTATCTCTCCTCAGAGGCCTGGTTTCCAATATCAGCATGTGGGGCTTTCCTGAGGCACCAATCAGATCAAATCTAGTCTCCACATGGGAAACTTGTCTTTTGGAGATGACGCAAAACCTCTGGTTAGGAGGAGCATTCAGGGTCCGTGTGTCACAGCTCCGTGCCAGGGTCTCTATGCACACAAACCCACAATAGGTCCCATCCGCAGTAGAGTCCATTTCAGCTCAGCCCCTTCCGTTGCTCCCCTAGAGCTAGCATATCAAAACTGTCTATTAACTGGGAGACAGTTAGAATCGATACAGTCTGCCCAGGGTTCCATCCTTCGATCCCTGCTTTGCTGTCGTTCCTTATGAAACATCCTGGAGCGATCCAACAGATCTCAATTGCTGATCAGAAAAAAATCCTTGTGGCTTGGAGCATATCCCAACTCCCCTCCTGGGTAAACCTCCATGGCTTCGAGATGCTGCCCCCTTCAAGAAAGGGCCATAATGGACAGAAACTCCAACCTGAGCCTAGGTCTGAACCTCTCCCTGACTTCAGATGTACGAAGTCCCGATTCAGATGTGCAGAGAGTGCCTGCCGTGCCCTCGTCCCGAAACCTACGCCTAACTTGTGTTCTCATTCTTCCGTCCTCACACTCCTTGCCCAAAGGGCATCCAGTTTGGGAATTCCGGAGCCACAAAGCAGCACTCTGCCTGCCCTCCAGAAGAAAAACGTTGCCCTTGGGGCTACCCAGAAACGCTAAATGAGGATCAAGCTGCACGGCACTCGACTCTCCCCCAATTATACAATATACCCTGAAAACTAATGCCTGGTCTGACGCAGCCTAGGCCTGAACCTCCCGACCAACACTCAGCGAGCTGGCTCCACACTGAGCACGTCGGACCTGTCGTGGACTTAAGTCGTCATCTCTTCCCAAGCTCGGTTTTCAGACTACACAACCTAGACCTTAACTCCAATCACGGCCCAGCGGTGAAAGAGATGAAAAAAAATCAGAACTACTACTTCCCCATGGCAAGAATACATGTGGTTGGCATGGAGCCCAACGTTCAGTGTAGGAGCAACAGTGTGGACCATGATTCCCGCCCATGCTTGAGCGCTTAGAAGGCATAAACACACATAGTGACCCTCAGCGTGAGTTCTGTCCTCAAGGAAGGCCTCTCAGTGGCTGGAACTAACCATAGTTCGGTTTGTCCATTCACCCCTCCGCAGGGCTCTGCTTTGAAATCCCTCTTTTGGTGGGACACCTGAGGTAACCAAACTGATAGGACTCCTCCCATCCCCCTGATGGACCCCAAACAATTGGGTACGTGCCAAATCCACAGAGAGGAAGACTTGTCCATGGCCCATGAGGCCTCCTCGACATTCCACGGCCATTGTTGACACAAAATCCAGAGACAAAAGCCTGAATAAATGCCTCACACTCACTCTTTCTTCATATCCCGAAGAGTTCTCCTCAGGGCCTGTAGATCGGGCCTGCCATACTTATGTCCCCAAACGTAAGCCGCGTTAGTGTTTTCAGACTTCTATCCCCACGCTCCTGGCCCACACACCCTCCAGGCTGGGGCCCCTGGAGCCACACATCAGGTCTGTGCCTGCCCACTCCACTGGAATTCTGCCCATTCACTTGACCACACGCCTCCAAATTAGGAGAAACCTCCGCAGTCCCTGAGGCCATCCCAATTGTGTAGGCCGCCCGGGACAAACAAGGGCGTCTGACAACAGCTGAGCATCTACCTCCACTCATACCGTAGTTGGATGTCACCAGGGTAGTAGATTGAACCTCACAGGTCCCTAGGCCGTAATCGGATCCATTGCTTTGGTTTCCAGGCATCTCTCCTCAGAGGCATGTTTTCAAATACCAGCATGCGGGGGTTTCCGGAGGCAAATCTTGTCTCGACATGGGAAAATAGCAGGCTGGAACGGTGTCAAAACTTCCGGTTAGGAGAATCCTTCAGGGCCCGGTGCCACCACCCCTTTCCTAGGTCTCCATGGACACAAACCCACATATAGGATCCATCCGCAGGAGAGTCCATTTCAACTCTGGCTTCTCGGTTGCTCCGCCAGAGCCAGCAGATAGAACCTGTCTTGTCGCTAGGAGACGATTGAGATGCGAGGCGGCTTGCCCAGGGCTCCGCCCTTAGAACCCTGCTCTGGCGTCCTTCCATATGGAACGTCCTGGACCCATCCAAAAGGTCTCACATGTCCTGCAGAAGGAATCCTTGCCTTTTGGAGCATCTCACCACTCCCAACGTGGGAAAACCGTGATGGCTTTCTGCAGCCCCCACCCCCTTTCTGAAGGGGAAATCATGGACAGGAACTCCAACCTGAGCCAACGTCTGATCCTCGGCCTGAATTCAGATGCACGACATCTCGATGCAGCTCTGCAGAGTGTGCCGGCCTTGCCCTCGCCCTTAAACCTATGTGAAACTTCTGTTCTCCAATGTCCGTCCTCACACTCCTGGCCCCCAAGACCTCACGTTTGGCAATTCTGGACCCACAAGGCAGCACTCTGCCTGCCCTCCAGATAGAAAGCAAAATGGTGCCCTATGGAGCTTCCCAGACACCCGAAATGAGGATAGACCTACACGGCACCCTTCTGTACACAAATTATATCGACACATCTGGGCACTAATACACTGTCTGACACAGCCTGAGCCCGGACTTCCTGACCAACACCCAGACAGCTGACCGCACACTGAGCACAACAGACCCGCCATGGCCTTAGCTCGTCATCTATTCCCAACCTAGCTTCTCAGGCTTCAGGACATAGACCTTAACTCCACACCCCGCCAAGGGGTGAATGTGATGCAGAAATCAGAACTCCTCCTTCCCTATGGCAAGAAACCTTGTGGTTGGCATGTTGTCCCACGTTCAGCGTAGGAGAAACCAGCGTTCACCATGAGGCCCGGCCCATGCTTGAGTACGAAGAGGGCACAAACACGCATTGTGACCCTCAGCGTGAGTCCTGTCCTCTAGTAAGTCCTCTCAGTGGCTGGACCATTAGACGTCATAATGGGCTTGCCATGCCCCTAGGCCCCAAGTTTTAACCAGCTTTCTGGTTGTCCAGTCGCCCCTCCCCAGGGCTCTGCCCTGGAAACTCTTTTGGTGGGACAACTGAGGTAAAAACAAAACAAAACGGACTCCTCCCATCTCAAAGAATAACCCCAAACTCTTGGGAGCGGGCCCAATGCCCAGAGAGGAAGACTCGTCCATGGCCCATGAGGCCACCCGGACATTCCACGGCCATCCGTGACACAATATCCAGAGACAGAATCTTGAGCAAGCGTCTCACACTCGCCCCCTTGTTCATATCCTGAAGAGTTCTCCTCACGGTCTGTAGATCAGTCCTGCAATACCTACGACCCGAAACCTAAGCCGGGTTTGTGTTTTCAGACAACTGGCCCACAAAACCTACAGGCACAGGTTCTTGGAGCCAAACCTGAGGACTGTACCTGGGAATTCTGCCCATTCCATTGGCCACAAACCTAGAAATAGGATGATAAACCTCCAAAGTGCCCGGGGCCATCCCAATAGTGTTGACTGCCCAGGAAATACAAGGGCGGTCTGACACCAGCTGAGCATCTACCTGCACTTAGACCCGTGGACAGATGTCCCCAGAGGTAAATTGGAATGAGCAGGCCCCTAGATCCTAATCGGATCCATTGCTTTGTTGTCTAGGCATCTCTCCCCAGAGGCCTGGATTCCAATAGCAGCATATGGCTGTCTCTTGAGGCACCCATCAGAACAAATCTCGTCTCCACGTGGGAATCATGCACGTTGGAGCTGTGTCAAAGCCTCTGGTTAGGAGAACCCTTCAGGGACCCTGTGCCACTGCCTCATTCCAAGTTCTCCATGGACACAAACCCACATTAGGACCCATCCACAAGAGAGTCCATTTCAACTCAACCCTCTCAGTTTCTCCCCCAGATCCAGCAGATCTAACCTGTCTTGCCACTAGGACACAAGAGGAATGAGAGTCGGGCTTCCCAGCCATCCATCCTTAGAACCCTACTCGGAATCGATCCGTATGGGAAGTCCTGGAGCCAACCAACAGGTCTCAATCGCCCTGCAGAAGAATCTTTACGGTTTGGAGCATCTCACAACTCCCATCGTGGGAAAAATTCCATGGCCTCGTGATCCACCACCTCTTCATGAAGAGGGCCATAAGGGACAGAAACTCCAACCTGAGCGTTCGTCAGATCCTCACCTGATTTCAGATGCACGAGATCTCGTTTCAGCTCTGCAGAGCGTACCTGCCATGCCCTCGCCCAGAAACCTAAGGTTGCTTGTGTTCTCAGACTTCTGTCCTCAACTCCTGGCCCACAAGCCCTCCAGTTTGGCAATTCCAGAACTACAATGCAGCCCTCTGCCTGCCGTCCAGAAGAAAAAACATTGCCCTCTGGGGCTAACCAGAAGCCCCAAAGGAGGATCAAACTTTTCGCCACTTGACTGTACCCCAATCCTACAGGATGCCCTGGGCACTCATGCCATTTCTGTCACAGCCTGAGCCTGGACCTCCCGACCTACACCCAGCCAGCTGGACTCACACTGAACACATCGGACCTGCCAAAGCCTTAGGTCGTCATCTCTTCCCAACTTCGGTTTTCAGGCTTCAGAACCTAGACGTTTTCTCCAATCACTGCCCAGGGTTGAACATGAGGCAGAAATCAGAAATCCTTCCCCATGGCAAGAAATCTTGTGGTTGGCGTGTTGCCCAACGTTCAGCGTAGTTGATAGCAGTGTGGCCCTTTGACCCCGCCATGCTTGAGGGCCGCGTTGGTCACAGATACGCATTGTGACCCTCAGCGTGAGCCCAGTCCCCAAGTAAGGTCTCTCAGTGGCTGGACCAAGAGACGGCATATTGGGCTTGCCATGCCCCTAGGCCCCAATTTTTAACCATAGTTCGTGTTGTCCATTCGCCCCTCCCCAGTGCTCTGCTTTAGAATGAGGTAACCAAACTGAAAGGACTCCTCCCATCCCACAGATTGACCCCCAAATTGGGATCGGGCCAAATCCACAGAGAGGAAGACTCATCCATGGCCCATGAGGCCTCCCCGACATTCCACGCCCATCGTTGACACAAAATCCAGAGACAAAAGCCTGAATAAGCGCCTCACACTCGCTCTTTCTTCCTATGCCAAAGAGTTCCCCTCACGGTCTGTAGATCGGGACTGCCATACCTACGTCCCCAAAACAAGCCGAGTGTGTGTTTTCAGACTTCTATCCCCACATTCCTGGCTTCCACACCCTCCAGCCTGGGGACCCTGGAGCCACACATCAGGTCTGTGCCTCTCAACTCCACGGGAATTCTGCCCCTTCCTTTGACCACAATCATACAAACTCGGAGAAACCTCCAAAGTCCCCAAGGCCATCCCCATAGTATAGAACGCCCAGGACAAACAAGGGCTGCCTGGAACCAGCTGAGCATCCATCTCCACTCATACTGTAGATGGATGTCCCCAGAGAAGGAGATTGAACGGGTCAGGGCCCTAGGCCCTAATGGGGTCCATTGTTTTGGTTTCCTGCTATCTCTCCTCAGAGGCCTGGTTTCCAATATCAGCATGTGGGGCTTTCCTGAGGCACCAATCAGATCAAATCTAGTCTCCACATGGGAAACTTGTCTTTTGGAGATGACGCAAAACCTCTGGTTAGGAGGAGCATTCAGGGTCCGTGTGTCACAGCTCCGTGCCAGGGTCTCTATGCACACAAACCCACAATAGGTCCCATCCGCAGTAGAGTCCATTTCAGCTCAGCCCCTTCCGTTGCTCCCCTAGAGCTAGCATATCAAAACTGTCTATTAACTGGGAGACAGTTAGAATCGATACAGTCTGCCCAGGGTTCCATCCTTCGATCCCTGCTTTGCTGTCGTTCCTTATGAAACATCCTGGAGCGATCCAACAGATCTCAATTGCTGATCAGAAAAAAATCCTTGTGGCTTGGAGCATATCCCAACTCCCCTCCTGGGTAAACCTCCATGGCTTCGAGATGCTGCCCCCTTCAAGAAAGGGCCATAATGGACAGAAACTCCAACCTGAGCCTAGGTCTGAACCTCTCCCTGACTTCAGATGTACGAAGTCCCGATTCAGATGTGCAGAGAGTGCCTGCCGTGCCCTCGTCCCGAAACCTACGCCTAACTTGTGTTCTCATTCTTCCGTCCTCACACTCCTTGCCCAAAGGGCATCCAGTTTGGGAATTCCGGAGCCACAAAGCAGCACTCTGCCTGCCCTCCAGAAGAAAAACGTTGCCCTTGGGGCTACCCAGAAACGCTAAATGAGGATCAAGCTGCACGGCACTCGACTCTCCCCCAATTATACAATATACCCTGAAAACTAATGCCTGGTCTGACGCAGCCTAGGCCTGAACCTCCCGACCAACACTCAGCGAGCTGGCTCCACACTGAGCACGTCGGACCTGTCGTGGACTTAAGTCGTCATCTCTTCCCAAGCTCGGTTTTCAGACTACACAACCTAGACCTTAACTCCAATCACGGCCCAGCGGTGAAAGAGATGAAAAAAAATCAGAACTACTACTTCCCCATGGCAAGAATACATGTGGTTGGCATGGAGCCCAACGTTCAGTGTAGGAGCAACAGTGTGGACCATGATTCCCGCCCATGCTTGAGCGCTTAGAAGGCATAAACACACATAGTGACCCTCAGCGTGAGTTCTGTCCTCAAGGAAGGCCTCTCAGTGGCTGGAACTAACCATAGTTCGGTTTGTCCATTCACCCCTCCGCAGGGCTCTGCTTTGAAATCCCTCTTTTGGTGGGACACCTGAGGTAACCAAACTGATAGGACTCCTCCCATCCCCCTGATGGACCCCAAACAATTGGGTACGTGCCAAATCCACAGAGAGGAAGACTTGTCCATGGCCCATGAGGCCTCCTCGACATTCCACGGCCATTGTTGACACAAAATCCAGAGACAAAAGCCTGAATAAATGCCTCACACTCACTCTTTCTTCATATCCCGAAGAGTTCTCCTCAGGGCCTGTAGATCGGGCCTGCCATACTTATGTCCCCAAACGTAAGCCGCGTTAGTGTTTTCAGACTTCTATCCCCACGCTCCTGGCCCACACACCCTCCAGGCTGGGGCCCCTGGAGCCACACATCAGGTCTGTGCCTGCCCACTCCACTGGAATTCTGCCCATTCACTTGACCACACGCCTCCAAATTAGGAGAAACCTCCGCAGTCCCTGAGGCCATCCCAATTGTGTAGGCCGCCCGGGACAAACAAGGGCGTCTGACAACAGCTGAGCATCTACCTCCACTCATACCGTAGTTGGATGTCACCAGGGTAGTAGATTGAACCTCACAGGTCCCTAGGCCGTAATCGGATCCATTGCTTTGGTTTCCAGGCATCTCTCCTCAGAGGCATGTTTTCAAATACCAGCATGCGGGGGTTTCCGGAGGCAAATCTTGTCTCGACATGGGAAAATAGCAGGCTGGAACGGTGTCAAAACTTCCGGTTAGGAGAATCCTTCAGGGCCCGGTGCCACCACCCCTTTCCTAGGTCTCCATGGACACAAACCCACATATAGGATCCATCCGCAGGAGAGTCCATTTCAACTCTGGCTTCTCGGTTGCTCCGCCAGAGCCAGCAGATAGAACCTGTCTTGTCGCTAGGAGACGATTGAGATGCGAGGCGGCTTGCCCAGGGCTCCGCCCTTAGAACCCTGCTCTGGCGTCCTTCCATATGGAACGTCCTGGACCCATCCAAAAGGTCTCACATGTCCTGCAGAAGGAATCCTTGCCTTTTGGAGCATCTCACCACTCCCAACGTGGGAAAACCGTGATGGCTTTCTGCAGCCCCCACCCCCTTTCTGAAGGGGAAATCATGGACAGGAACTCCAACCTGAGCCAACGTCTGATCCTCGGCCTGAATTCAGATGCACGACATCTCGATGCAGCTCTGCAGAGTGTGCCGGCCTTGCCCTCGCCCTTAAACCTATGTGAAACTTCTGTTCTCCAATGTCCGTCCTCACACTCCTGGCCCCCAAGACCTCACGTTTGGCAATTCTGGACCCACAAGGCAGCACTCTGCCTGCCCTCCAGATAGAAAGCAAAATGGTGCCCTATGGAGCTTCCCAGACACCCGAAATGAGGATAGACCTACACGGCACCCTTCTGTACACAAATTATATCGACACATCTGGGCACTAATACACTGTCTGACACAGCCTGAGCCCGGACTTCCTGACCAACACCCAGACAGCTGACCGCACACTGAGCACAACAGACCCGCCATGGCCTTAGCTCGTCATCTATTCCCAACCTAGCTTCTCAGGCTTCAGGACATAGACCTTAACTCCACACGCCGCCAAGGGGTGAATGTGATGCAGAAATCAGAACTCCTCCTTCCCTATGGCAAGAAACCTTGTGGTTGGCATGTTGTCCCACGTTCAGTGTAGGAGAAACCAGCGTTCACCATGAGGCCCGGCCCATGCTTGAGTACGAAGAGGGCACAAACACGCATTGTGACCCTCAGCGTGAGTCCTGTCCTCTAGTAAGTCCTCTCAGTGGCTGGACCATTAGACGTCATAATGGGCTTGCCATGCCCCTAGGCCCCAAGTTTTAACCAGCTTTCTGGTTGTCCAGTCGCCCCTCCCCAGGGCTCTGCCCTGGAAACTCTTTTGGTGGGACAACTGAGGTAAAAACAAAACAAAACGGACTCCTCCCATCTCAAAGAATAACCCCAAACTCTTGGGAGCGGGCCCAATGCCCAGAGAGGAAGACTCGTCCATGGCCCATGAGGCCACCCGGACATTCCACGGCCATCCGTGACACAATATCCAGAGACAGAATCTTGAGCAAGCGTCTCACACTCGCCCCCTTGTTCATATCCTGAAGAGTTCTCCTCACGGTCTGTAGATCAGTCCTGCAATACCTACGACCCGAAACCTAAGCCGGGTTTGTGTTTTCAGACAACTGGCCCACAAAACCTACAGGCACAGGTTCTTGGAGCCAAACCTGAGGACTGTACCTGGGAATTCTGCCCATTCCATTGGCCACAAACCTAGAAATAGGATGATAAACCTCCAAAGTGCCCGGGGCCATCCCAATAGTGTTGACTGCCCAGGAAATACAAGGGCGGTCTGACACCAGCTGAGCATCTACCTGCACTTAGACCCGTGGACAGATGTCCCCAGAGGTAAATTGGAATGAGCAGGCCCCTAGATCCTAATCGGATCCATTGCTTTGTTGTCTAGGCATCTCTCCCCAGAGGCCTGGATTCCAATAGCAGCATATGGCTGTCTCTTGAGGCACCCATCAGAACAAATCTCGTCTCCACGTGGGAATCATGCACGTTGGAGCTGTGTCAAAGCCTCTGGTTAGGAGAACCCTTCAGGGACCCTGTGCCACTGCCTCATTCCAAGTTCTCCATGGACACAAACCCACATTAGGACCCATCCACAAGAGAGTCCATTTCAACTCAACCCTCTCAGTTTCTCCCCCAGATCCAGCAGATCTAACCTGTCTTGCCACTAGGACACAAGAGGAATGAGAGTCGGGCTTCCCAGCCATCCATCCTTAGAACCCTACTCGGAATCGATCCGTATGGGAAGTCCTGGAGCCAACCAACAGGTCTCAATCGCCCTGCAGAAGAATCTTTACGGTTTGGAGCATCTCACAACTCCCATCGTGGGAAAAATTCCATGGCCTCGTGATCCACCACCTCTTCATGAAGAGGGCCATAAGGGACAGAAACTCCAACCTGAGCGTTCGTCAGATCCTCACCTGATTTCAGATGCACGAGATCTCGTTTCAGCTCTGCAGAGCGTACCTGCCATGCCCTCGCCCAGAAACCTAAGGTTGCTTGTGTTCTCAGACTTCTGTCCTCAACTCCTGGCCCACAAGCCCTCCAGTTTGGCAATTCCAGAACTACAATGCAGCCCTCTGCCTGCCGTCCAGAAGAAAAAACATTGCCCTCTGGGGCTAACCAGAAGCCCCAAAGGAGGATCAAACTTTTCGCCACTTGACTGTACCCCAATCCTACAGGATGCCCTGGGCACTCATGCCATTTCTGTCACAGCCTGAGCCTGGACCTCCCGACCTACACCCAGCCAGCTGGACTCACACTGAACACATCGGACCTGCCAAAGCCTTAGGTCGTCATCTCTTCCCAACTTCGGTTTTCAGGCTTCAGAACCTAGACGTTTTCTCCAATCACTGCCCAGGGTTGAACATGAGGCAGAAATCAGAAATCCTTCCCCATGGCAAGAAATCTTGTGGTTGGCGTGTTGCCCAACGTTCAGCGTAGTTGATAGCAGTGTGGCCCTTTGACCCCGCCATGCTTGAGGGCCGCGTTGGTCACAGATACGCATTGTGACCCTCAGCGTGAGCCCAGTCCCCAAGTAAGGTCTCTCAGTGGCTGGACCAAGAGACGGCATATTGGGCTTGCCATGCCCCTAGGCCCCAATTTTTAACCATAGTTCGTGTTGTCCATTCGCCCCTCCCCAGTGCTCTGCTTTAGAATGAGGTAACCAAACTGAAAGGACTCCTCCCATCCCACAGATTGACCCCCAAATTGGGATCGGGCCAAATCCACAGAGAGGAAGACTCATCCATGGCCCATGAGGCCTCCCCGACATTCCACGCCCATCGTTGACACAAAATCCAGAGACAAAAGCCTGAATAAGCGCCTCACACTCGCGCTTTCTTCCTATGCCAAAGAGTTCCCCTCACGGTCTGTAGATCGGGACTGCCATACCTACGTCCCCAAAACAAGCCGAGTGTGTGTTTTCAGACTTCTATCCCCACATTCCTGGCTTCCACACCCTCCAGCCTGGGGACACTGGAGCCACACATCAGGTCTGTGCCTCTCAACTCCACGGGAATTCTGCCCCTTCCATTGACCACAATCATACAAACTCGGAGAAACCTCCAAAGTCCCCAAGGTCATCCCCATAGTATAGAACGCCCAGGACAAACAAGGGCTGCCTGGAACCAGCTGAGCATCCATCTCCACTCATACTGTAGATGGATGTCCCCAGAGAAGGAGATTGAACGGGTCAGGGCCCTAGGCCCTAATGGGGTCCATTGTTTTGGTTTCCTGCTATCTCTCCTCAGAGGCCTGGTTTCCAATATCAGCATGTGGGGCTTTCCTGAGGCACCAATCAGATCAAATCTAGTCTCCACATGGGAAACTTGTCTTTTGGAGATGACGCAAAACCTCTGGTTAGGAGGAGCATTCAGGGTCCGTGTGTCACAGCTCCGTGCCAGGGTCTCTATGCACACAAACCCACAATAGGTCCCATCCGCAGTAGAGTCCATTTCAGCTCAGCCCCTTCCGTTGCTCCCCTAGAGCTAGCATATCAAAACTGTCTATTAACTGGGAGACAGTTAGAATCGATACAGTCTGCCCAGGGTTCCATCCTTCGATCCCTGCTTTGCTGTCGTTCCTTATGAAACATCCTGGAGCGATCCAACAGATCTCAATTGCTGATCAGAAAAAAATCCTTGTGGCTTGGAGCATATCCCAACTCCCCTCCTGGGTAAACCTCCATGGCTTCGAGATGCTGCCCCCTTCAAGAAAGGGCCATAATGGACAGAAACTCCAACCTGAGCCTAGGTCTGAACCTCTCCCTGACTTCAGATGTACGAAGTCCCGATTCAGATGTGCAGAGAGTGCCTGCCGTGCCCTCGTCCCGAAACCTACGCCTAACTTGTGTTCTCATTCTTCCGTCCTCACACTCCTTGCCCAAAGGGCATCCAGTTTGGGAATTCCGGAGCCACAAAGCAGCACTCTGCCTGCCCTCCAGAAGAAAAACGTTGCCCTTGGGGCTACCCAGAAACGCTAAATGAGGATCAAGCTGCACGGCACTCGACTCTCCCCCAATTATACAATATACCCTGAAAACTAATGCCTGGTCTGACGCAGCCTAGGCCTGAACCTCCCGACCAACACTCAGCGAGCTGGCTCCACACTGAGCACGTCGGACCTGTCGTGGACTTAAGTCGTCATCTCTTCCCAAGCTCGGTTTTCAGACTACACAACCTAGACCTTAACTCCAATCACGGCCCAGCGGTGAAAGAGATGAAAAAAAATCAGAACTACTACTTCCCCATGGCAAGAATACATGTGGTTGGCATGGAGCCCAACGTTCAGTGTAGGAGCAACAGTGTGGACCATGATTCCCGCCCATGCTTGAGCGCTTAGAAGGCATAAACACACATAGTGACCCTCAGCGTGAGTTCTGTCCTCAAGGAAGGCCTCTCAGTGGCTGGAACTAACCATAGTTCGGTTTGTCCATTCACCCCTCCGCAGGGCTCTGCTTTGAAATCCCTCTTTTGGTGGGACACCTGAGGTAACCAAACTGATAGGACTCCTCCCATCCCCCTGATGGACCCCAAACAATTGGGTACGTGCCAAATCCACAGAGAGGAAGACTTGTCCATGGCCCATGAGGCCTCCTCGACATTCCACGGCCATTGTTGACACAAAATCCAGAGACAAAAGCCTGAATAAATGCCTCACACTCACTCTTTCTTCATATCCCGAAGAGTTCTCCTCAGGGCCTGTAGATCGGGCCTGCCATACTTATGTCCCCAAACGTAAGCCGCGTTAGTGTTTTCAGACTTCTATCCCCACGCTCCTGGCCCACACACCCTCCAGGCTGGGGCCCCTGGAGCCACACATCAGGTCTGTGCCTGCCCACTCCACTGGAATTCTGCCCATTCACTTGACCACACGCCTCCAAATTAGGAGAAACCTCCGCAGTCCCTGAGGCCATCCCAATTGTGTAGGCCGCCCGGGACAAACAAGGGCGTCTGACAACACCTGAGCATCTACCTCCACTCATACCGTAGTTGGATGTCACCAGGGTAGTAGATTGAACCTCACAGGTCCCTAGGCCGTAATCGGATCCATTGCTTTGGTTTCCAGGCATCTCTCCTCAGAGGCATGTTTTCAAATACCAGCATGCGGGGGTTTCCGGAGGCAAATCTTGTCTCGACATGGGAAAATAGCAGGCTGGAACGGTGTCAAAACTTCCGGTTAGGAGAATCCTTCAGGGCCCGGTGCCACCACCCCTTTCCTAGGTCTCCATGGACACAAACCCACATATAGGATCCATCCGCAGGAGAGTCCATTTCAACTCTGGCTTCTCGGTTGCTCCGCCAGAGCCAGCAGATAGAACCTGTCTTGTCGCTAGGAGACGATTGAGATGCGAGGCGGCTTGCCCAGGGCTCCGCCCTTAGAACCCTGCTCTGGCGTCCTTCCATATGGAACGTCCTGGACCCATCCAAAAGGTCTCACATGTCCTGCAGAAGGAATCCTTGCCTTTTGGAGCATCTCACCACTCCCAACGTGGGAAAACCGTGATGGCTTTCTGCAGCCCCCACCCCCTTTCTGAAGGGGAAATCATGGACAGGAACTCCAACCTGAGCCAACGTCTGATCCTCGGCCTGAATTCAGATGCACGACATCTCGATGCAGCTCTGCAGAGTGTGCCGGCCTTGCCCTCGCCCTTAAACCTATGTGAAACTTCTGTTCTCCAATGTCCGTCCTCACACTCCTGGCCCCCAAGACCTCACGTTTGGCAATTCTGGACCCACAAGGCAGCACTCTGCCTGCCCTCCAGATAGAAAGCAAAATGGTGCCCTATGGAGCTTCCCAGACACCCGAAATGAGGATAGACCTACACGGCACCCTTCTGTACACAAATTATATCGACACATCTGGGCACTAATACACTGTCTGACACAGCCTGAGCCCGGACTTCCTGACCAACACCCAGACAGCTGACCGCACACTGAGCACAACAGACCCGCCATGGCCTTAGCTCGTCATCTATTCCCAACCTAGCTTCTCAGGCTTCAGGACATAGACCTTAACTCCACACGCCGCCAAGGGGTGAATGTGATGCAGAAATCAGAACTCCTCCTTCCCTATGGCAAGAAACCTTGTGGTTGGCATGTTGTCCCACGTTCAGTGTAGGAGAAACCAGCGTTCACCATGAGGCCCGGCCCATGCTTGAGTACGAAGAGGGCACAAACACGCATTGTGACCCTCAGCGTGAGTCCTGTCCTCTAGTAAGTCCTCTCAGTGGCTGGACCATTAGACGTCATAATGGGCTTGCCATGCCCCTAGGCCCCAAGTTTTAACCAGCTTTCTGGTTGTCCAGTCGCCCCTCCCCAGGGCTCTGCCCTGGAAACTCTTTTGGTGGGACAACTGAGGTAAAAACAAAACAAAACGGACTCCTCCCATCTCAAAGAATAACCCCAAACTCTTGGGAGCGGGCCCAATGCCCAGAGAGGAAGACTCGTCCATGGCCCATGAGGCCACCCGGACATTCCACGGCCATCCGTGACACAATATCCAGAGACAGAATCTTGAGCAAGCGTCTCACACTCGCCCCCTTGTTCATATCCTGAAGAGTTCTCCTCACGGTCTGTAGATCAGTCCTGCAATACCTACGACCCGAAACCTAAGCCGGGTTTGTGTTTTCAGACAACTGGCCCACAAAACCTACAGGCACAGGTTCTTGGAGCCAAACCTGAGGACTGTACCTGGGAATTCTGCCCATTCCATTGGCCACAAACCTAGAAATAGGATGATAAACCTCCAAAGTGCCCGGGGCCATCCCAATAGTGTTGACTGCCCAGGAAATACAAGGGCGGTCTGACACCAGCTGAGCATCTACCTGCACTTAGACCCGTGGACAGATGTCCCCAGAGGTAAATTGGAATGAGCAGGCCCCTAGATCCTAATCGGATCCATTGCTTTGTTGTCTAGGCATCTCTCCCCAGAGGCCTGGATTCCAATAGCAGCATATGGCTGTCTCTTGAGGCACCCATCAGAACAAATCTCGTCTCCACGTGGGAATCATGCACGTTGGAGCTGTGTCAAAGCCTCTGGTTAGGAGAACCCTTCAGGGACCCTGTGCCACTGCCTCATTCCAAGTTCTCCATGGACACAAACCCACATTAGGACCCATCCACAAGAGAGTCCATTTCAACTCAACCCTCTCAGTTTCTCCCCCAGATCCAGCAGATCTAACCTGTCTTGCCACTAGGACACAAGAGGAATGAGAGTCGGGCTTCCCAGCCATCCATCCTTAGAACCCTACTCGGAATCGATCCGTATGGGAAGTCCTGGAGCCAACCAACAGGTCTCAATCGCCCTGCAGAAGAATCTTTACGGTTTGGAGCATCTCACAACTCCCATCGTGGGAAAAATTCCATGGCCTCGTGATCCACCACCTCTTCATGAAGAGGGCCATAAGGGACAGAAACTCCAACCTGAGCGTTCGTCAGATCCTCACCTGATTTCAGATGCACGAGATCTCGTTTCAGCTCTGCAGAGCGTACCTGCCATGCCCTCGCCCAGAAACCTAAGGTTGCTTGTGTTCTCAGACTTCTGTCCTCAACTCCTGGCCCACAAGCCCTCCAGTTTGGCAATTCCAGAACTACAATGCAGCCCTCTGCCTGCCGTCCAGAAGAAAAAACATTGCCCTCTGGGGCTAACCAGAAGCCCCAAAGGAGGATCAAACTTTTCGCCACTTGACTGTACCCCAATCCTACAGGATGCCCTGGGCACTCATGCCATTTCTGTCACAGCCTGAGCCTGGACCTCCCGACCTACACCCAGCCAGCTGGACTCACACTGAACACATCGGACCTGCCAAAGCCTTAGGTCGTCATCTCTTCCCAACTTCGGTTTTCAGGCTTCAGAACCTAGACGTTTTCTCCAATCACTGCCCAGGGTTGAACATGAGGCAGAAATCAGAAATCCTTCCCCATGGCAAGAAATCTTGTGGTTGGCGTGTTGCCCAACGTTCAGCGTAGTTGATAGCAGTGTGGCCCTTTGACCCCGCCATGCTTGAGGGCCGCGTTGGTCACAGATACGCATTGTGACCCTCAGCGTGAGCCCAGTCCCCAAGTAAGGTCTCTCAGTGGCTGGACCAAGAGACGGCATATTGGGCTCGCCATGCCCCTAGGCCCCAATTTTTAACCATAGTTCGTGTTGTCCATTCGCCCCTCCCCAGTGCTCTGCTTTAGAATGAGGTAACCAAACTGAAAGGACTCCTCCCATCCCACAGATTGACCCCCAAATTGGGATCGGGCCAAATCCACAGAGAGGAAGACTCATCCATGGCCCATGAGGCCTCCCCGACATTCCACGCCCATCGTTGACACAAAATCCAGAGACAAAAGCCTGAATAAGCGCCTCACACTCGCTCTTTCTTCCTATGCCAAAGAGTTCCCCTCACGGTCTGTAGATCGGGACTGCCATACCTACGTCCCCAAAACAAGCCGAGTGTGTGTTTTCAGACTTCTATCCCCACATTCCTGGCTTCCACACCCTCCAGCCTGGGGACCCTGGAGCCACACATCAGGTCTGTGCCTCTCAACTCCACGGGAATTCTGCCCCTTCCTTTGACCACAATCATACAAACTCGGAGAAACCTCCAAAGTCCCCAAGGCCATCCCCATAGTATAGAACGCCCAGGACAAACAAGGGCTGCCTGGAACCAGCTGAGCATCCATCTCCACTCATACTGTAGATGGATGTCCCCAGAGAAGGAGATTGAACGGGTCAGGGCCCTAGGCCCTAATGGGGTCCATTGTTTTGGTTTCCTGCTATCTCTCCTCAGAGGCCTGGTTTCCAATATCAGCATGTGGGGCTTTCCTGAGGCACCAATCAGATCAAATCTAGTCTCCACATGGGAAACTTGTCTTTTGGAGATGACGCAAAACCTCTGGTTAGGAGGAGCATTCAGGGTCCGTGTGTCACAGCTCCGTGCCAGGGTCTCTATGCACACAAACCCACAATAGGTCCCATCCGCAGTAGAGTCCATTTCAGCTCAGCCCCTTCCGTTGCTCCCCTAGAGCTAGCATATCAAAACTGTCTATTAACTGGGAGACAGTTAGAATCGATACAGTCTGCCCAGGGTTCCATCCTTCGATCCCTGCTTTGCTGTCGTTCCTTATGAAACATCCTGGAGCGATCCAACAGATCTCAATTGCTGATCAGAAAAAAATCCTTGTGGCTTGGAGCATATCCCAACTCCCCTCCTGGGTAAACCTCCATGGCTTCGAGATGCTGCCCCCTTCAAGAAAGGGCCATAATGGACAGAAACTCCAACCTGAGCCTAGGTCTGAACCTCTCCCTGACTTCAGATGTACGAAGTCCCGATTCAGATGTGCAGAGAGTGCCTGCCGTGCCCTCGTCCCGAAACCTACGCCTAACTTGTGTTCTCATTCTTCCGTCCTCACACTCCTTGCCCAAAGGGCATCCAGTTTGGGAATTCCGGAGCCACAAAGCAGCACTCTGCCTGCCCTCCAGAAGAAAAACGTTGCCCTTGGGGCTACCCAGAAACGCTAAATGAGGATCAAGCTGCACGGCACTCGACTCTCCCCCAATTATACAATATACCCTGAAAACTAATGCCTGGTCTGACGCAGCCTAGGCCTGAACCTCCCGACCAACACTCAGCGAGCTGGCTCCACACTGAGCACGTCGGACCTGTCGTGGACTTAAGTCGTCATCTCTTCCCAAGCTCGGTTTTCAGACTACACAACCTAGACCTTAACTCCAATCACGGCCCAGCGGTGAAAGAGATGAAAAAAAATCAGAACTACTACTTCCCCATGGCAAGAATACATGTGGTTGGCATGGAGCCCAACGTTCAGTGTAGGAGCAACAGTGTGGACCATGATTCCCGCCCATGCTTGAGCGCTTAGAAGGCATAAACACACATAGTGACCCTCAGCGTGAGTTCTGTCCTCAAGGAAGGCCTCTCAGTGGCTGGAACTAACCATAGTTCGGTTTGTCCATTCACCCCTCCGCAGGGCTCTGCTTTGAAATCCCTCTTTTGGTGGGACACCTGAGGTAACCAAACTGATAGGACTCCTCCCATCCCCCTGATGGACCCCAAACAATTGGGTACGTGCCAAATCCACAGAGCGGAAGACTTGTCCATGGCCCATGAGGCCTCCTCGACATTCCACGGCCATTGTTGACACAAAATCCAGAGACAAAAGCCTGAATAAATGCCTCACACTCACTCTTTCTTCATATCCCGAAGAGTTCTCCTCAGGGCCTGTAGATCGGGCCTGCCATACTTATGTCCCCAAACGTAAGCCGCGTTAGTGTTTTCAGACTTCTATCCCCACGCTCCTGGCCCACACACCCTCCAGGCTGGGGCCCCTGGAGCCACACATCAGGTCTGTGCCTGCCCACTCCACTGGAATTCTGCCCATTCACTTGACCACACGCCTCCAAATTAGGAGAAACCTCCGCAGTCCCTGAGGCCATCCCAATTGTGTAGGCCGCCCGGGACAAACAAGGGCGTCTGACAACAGCTGAGCATCTACCTCCACTCATACCGTAGTTGGATGTCACCAGGGTAGTAGATTGAACCTCACAGGTCCCTAGGCCGTAATCGGATCCATTGCTTTGGTTTCCAGGCATCTCTCCTCAGAGGCATGTTTTCAAATACCAGCATGCGGGGGTTTCCGGAGGCAAATCTTGTCTCGACATGGGAAAATAGCAGGCTGGAACGGTGTCAAAACTTCCGGTTAGGAGAATCCTTCAGGGCCCGGTGCCACCACCCCTTCCCTAGGTCTCCATGGACACAAACCCACATATAGGATCCATCCGCAGGAGAGTCCATTTCAACTCTGGCTTCTCGGTTGCTCCGCCAGAGCCAGCAGATAGAACCTGTCTTGTCGCTAGGAGACGATTGAGATGCGAGGCGGCTTGCCCAGGGCTCCGCCCTTAGAACCCTGCTCTGGCGTCCTTCCATATGGAACGTCCTGGACCCATCCAAAAGGTCTCACATGTCCTGCAGAAGGAATCCTTGCCTTTTGGAGCATCTCACCACTCCCAACGTGGGAAAACCGTGATGGCTTTCTGCAGCCCCCACCCCCTTTCTGAAGGGGAAATCATGGACAGGAACTCCAACCTGAGCCAACGTCTGATCCTCGGCCTGAATTCAGATGCACGACATCTCGATGCAGCTCTGCAGAGTGTGCCGGCCTTGCCCTCGCCCTTAAACCTATGTGAAACTTCTGTTCTCCAATGTCCGTCCTCACACTCCTGGCCCCCAAGACCTCACGTTTGGCAATTCTGGACCCACAAGGCAGCACTCTGCCTGCCCTCCAGATAGAAAGCAAAATGGTGCCCTATGGAGCTTCCCAGACACCCGAAATGAGGATAGACCTACACGGCACCCTTCTGTACACAAATTATATCGACACATCTGGGCACTAATACACTGTCTGACACAGCCTGAGCCCGGACTTCCTGACCAACACCCAGACAGCTGACCGCACACTGAGCACAACAGACCCGCCATGGCCTTAGCTCGTCATCTATTCCCAACCTAGCTTCTCAGGCTTCAGGACATAGACCTTAACTCCACACGCCGCCAAGGGGTGAATGTGATGCAGAAATCAGAACTCCTCCTTCCCTATGGCAAGAAACCTTGTGGTTGGCATGTTGTCCCACGTTCAGTGTAGGAGAAACCA
The DNA here is from genome assembly GCF_030435805.1 of Mustela lutreola. Lineage (NCBI taxonomy): Eukaryota > Metazoa > Chordata > Mammalia > Carnivora > Mustelidae > Mustela > Mustela lutreola. The sequence goes on from NC_081294.1 coordinate 172,870,931, forward strand.
GCGTTCACCATGAGGCCCGGCCCATGCTTGAGTACGAAGAGGGCACAAACACGCATTGTGACCCTCAGCGTGAGTCCTGTCCTCTAGTAAGTCCTCTCAGTGGCTGGACCATTAGACGTCATAATGGGCTTGCCATGCCCCTAGGCCCCAAGTTTTAACCAGCTTTCTGGTTGTCCAGTCGCCCCTCCCCAGGGCTCTGCCCTGGAAACTCTTTTGGTGGGACAACTGAGGTAAAAACAAAACAAAACGGACTCCTCCCATCTCAAAGAATAACCCCAAACTCTTGGGAGCGGGCCCAATGCCCAGAGAGGAAGACTCGTCCATGGCCCATGAGGCCACCCGGACATTCCACGGCCATCCGTGACACAATATCCAGAGACAGAATCTTGAGCAAGCGTCTCACACTCGCCCCCTTGTTCATATCCTGAAGAGTTCTCCTCACGGTCTGTAGATCAGTCCTGCAATACCTACGACCCGAAACCTAAGCCGGGTTTGTGTTTTCAGACAACTGGCCCACAAAACCTACAGGCACAGGTTCTTGGAGCCAAACCTGAGGACTGTACCTGGGAATTCTGCCCATTCCATTGGCCACAAACCTAGAAATAGGATGATAAACCTCCAAAGTGCCCGGGGCCATCCCAATAGTGTTGACTGCCCAGGAAATACAAGGGCGGTCTGACACCAGCTGAGCATCTACCTGCACTTAGACCCGTGGACAGATGTCCCCAGAGGTAAATTGGAATGAGCAGGCCCCTAGATCCTAATCGGATCCATTGCTTTGTTGTCTAGGCATCTCTCCCCAGAGGCCTGGATTCCAATAGCAGCATATGGCTGTCTCTTGAGGCACCCATCAGAACAAATCTCGTCTCCACGTGGGAATCATGCACGTTGGAGCTGTGTCAAAGCCTCTGGTTAGGAGAACCCTTCAGGGACCCTGTGCCACTGCCTCATTCCAAGTTCTCCATGGACACAAACCCACATTAGGACCCATCCACAAGAGAGTCCATTTCAACTCAACCCTCTCAGTTTCTCCCCCAGATCCAGCAGATCTAACCTGTCTTGCCACTAGGACACAAGAGGAATGAGAGTCGGGCTTCCCAGCCATCCATCCTTAGAACCCTACTCGGAATCGATCCGTATGGGAAGTCCTGGAGCCAACCAACAGGTCTCAATCGCCCTGCAGAAGAATCTTTACGGTTTGGAGCATCTCACAACTCCCATCGTGGGAAAAATTCCATGGCCTCGTGATCCACCACCTCTTCATGAAGAGGGCCATAAGGGACAGAAACTCCAACCTGAGCGTTCGTCAGATCCTCACCTGATTTCAGATGCACGAGATCTCGTTTCAGCTCTGCAGAGCGTACCTGCCATGCCCTCGCCCAGAAACCTAAGGTTGCTTGTGTTCTCAGACTTCTGTCCTCAACTCCTGGCCCACAAGCCCTCCAGTTTGGCAATTCCAGAACTACAATGCAGCCCTCTGCCTGCCGTCCAGAAGAAAAAACATTGCCCTCTGGGGCTAACCAGAAGCCCCAAAGGAGGATCAAACTTTTCGCCACTTGACTGTACCCCAATCCTACAGGATGCCCTGGGCACTCATGCCATTTCTGTCACAGCCTGAGCCTGGACCTCCCGACCTACACCCAGCCAGCTGGACTCACACTGAACACATCGGACCTGCCAAAGCCTTAGGTCGTCATCTCTTCCCAACTTCGGTTTTCAGGCTTCAGAACCTAGACGTTTTCTCCAATCACTGCCCAGGGTTGAACATGAGGCAGAAATCAGAAATCCTTCCCCATGGCAAGAAATCTTGTGGTTGGCGTGTTGCCCAACGTTCAGCGTAGTTGATAGCAGTGTGGCCCTTTGACCCCGCCATGCTTGAGGGCCGCGTTGGTCACAGATACGCATTGTGACCCTCAGCGTGAGCCCAGTCCCCAAGTAAGGTCTCTCAGTGGCTGGACCAAGAGACGGCATATTGGGCTTGCCATGCCCCTAGGCCCCAATTTTTAACCATAGTTCGTGTTGTCCATTCGCCCCTCCCCAGTGCTCTGCTTTAGAATGAGGTAACCAAACTGAAAGGACTCCTCCCATCCCACAGATTGACCCCCAAATTGGGATCGGGCCAAATCCACAGAGAGGAAGACTCATCCATGGCCCATGAGGCGTCCCCGACATTCCACGCCCATCGTTGACACAAAATCCAGAGACAAAAGCCTGAATAAGCGCCTCACACTCGCGCTTTCTTCCTATGCCAAAGAGTTCCCCTCACGGTCTGTAGATCGGGACTGCCATACCTACGTCCCCAAAACAAGCCGAGTGTGTGTTTTCAGACTTCTATCCCCACATTCCTGGCTTCCACACCCTCCAGCCTGGGGACACTGGAGCCACACATCAGGTCTGTGCCTCTCAACTCCACGGGAATTCTGCCCCTTCCATTGACCACAATCATACAAACTCGGAGAAACCTCCAAAGTCCCCAAGGTCATCCCCATAGTATAGAACGCCCAGGACAAACAAGGGCTGCCTGGAACCAGCTGAGCATCCATCTCCACTCATACTGTAGATGGATGTCCCCAGAGAAGGAGATTGAACGGGTCAGGGCCCTAGGCCCTAATGGGGTCCATTGTTTTGGTTTCCTGCTATCTCTCCTCAGAGGCCTGGTTTCCAATATCAGCATGTGGGGCTTTCCTGAGGCACCAATCAGATCAAATCTAGTCTCCACATGGGAAACTTGTCTTTTGGAGATGACGCAAAACCTCTGGTTAGGAGGAGCATTCAGGGTCCGTGTGTCACAGCTCCGTGCCAGGGTCTCTATGCACACAAACCCACAATAGGTCCCATCCGCAGTAGAGTCCATTTCAGCTCAGCCCCTTCCGTTGCTCCCCTAGAGCTAGCATATCAAAACTGTCTATTAACTGGGAGACAGTTAGAATCGATACAGTCTGCCCAGGGTTCCATCCTTCGATCCCTGCTTTGCTGTCGTTCCTTATGAAACATCCTGGAGCGATTCAACAGTTCTCAATTGCTGATCAGAAAAAAATCCTTGTGGCTTGGAGCATATCCCAACTCCCCTCCTGGGTAAACCTCCATGGCTTCGAGATGCTGCCCCCTTCAAGAAAGGGCCATAATGGACAGAAACTCCAACCTGAGCCTAGGTCTGAACCTCTCCCTGACTTCAGATGTACGAAGTCCCGATTCAGATGTGCAGAGAGTGCCTGCCGTGCCCTCGTCCCGAAACCTACGCCTAACTTGTGTTCTCATTCTTCCGTCCTCACACTCCTTGCCCAAAGGGCATCCAGTTTGGGAATTCCGGAGCCACAAAGCAGCACTCTGCCTGCCCTCCAGAAGAAAAACGTTGCCCTTGGGGCTACCCAGAAACGCTAAATGAGGATCAAGCTGCACGGCACTCGACTCTCCCCCAATTATACAATATACCCTGAAAACTAATGCCTGGTCTGACGCAGCCTAGGCCTGAACCTCCCGACCAACACTCAGCGAGCTGGCTCCACACTGAGCACGTCGGACCTGTCGTGGACTTAAGTCGTCATCTCTTCCCAAGCTCGGTTTTCAGACTACACAACCTAGACCTTAACTCCGATCACGGCCCAGCGGTGAAAGAGATGAAAAAAAATCAGAACTACTACTTCCCCATGGCAAGAATACATGTGGTTGGCATGGAGCCGAAAGTTCAGTGTAGGAGCAACAGTGTGGACCATGATTCCCGCCCATGCTTGAGCGCTTAGAAGGCATAAACACACATTGTGACCCTCAGCGTGAGTTCTGTCCTCAAGGAAGGCCTCTCAGTGGCTGGAACTAACCATAGTTCGGTTTGTCCATTCACCCCTCCGCAGGGCTCTGCTTTGAAATCCCTCTTTTGGTGGGACACCTGAGGTAACCAAACTGATAGGACTCCTCCCATCCCCCTGATGGACCCCAAACAATTGGGTACGTGCCAAATCCACAGAGAGGAAGACTTGTCCATGGCCCATGAGGCCTCCTCGACATTCCACGGCCATTGTTGACACAAAATCCAGAGACAAAAGCCTGAATAAATGCCTCACACTCACTCTTTCTTCATATCCCGAAGAGTTCTCCTCAGGGCCTGTAGATCGGGCCTGCCATACTTATGTCCCCAAACGTAAGCCGCGTTAGTGTTTTCAGACTTCTATCCCCACGCTCCTGGCCCACACACCCTCCAGGCTGGGGCCCCTGGAGCCACACATCAGGTCTGTGCCTGCCCACTCCACTGGAATTCTGCCCATTCACTTGACCACACGCCTCCAAATTAGGAGAAACCTCCGCAGTCCCTGAGGCCATCCCAATTGTGTAGGCCGCCCGGGACAAACAAGGGCGTCTGACAACAGCTGAGCATCTACCTCCACTCATACCGTAGTTGGATGTCACCAGGGTAGTAGATTGAACCTCACAGGTCCCTAGGCCGTAATCGGATCCATTGCTTTGGTTTCCAGGCATCTCTCCTCAGAGGCATGTTTTCAAATACCAGCATGCGGGGGTTTCCGGAGGCAAATCTTGTCTCGACATGGGAAAATAGCAGGCTGGAACGGTGTCAAAACTTCCGGTTAGGAGAATCCTTCAGGGCCCGGTGCCACCACCCCTTCCCTAGGTCTCCATGGACACAAACCCACATATAGGATCCATCCGCAGGAGAGTCCATTTCAACTCTGGCTTCTCGGTTGCTCCGCCAGAGCCAGCAGATAGAACCTGTCTTGTCGCTAGGAGACGATTGAGATGCGAGGCGGCTTGCCCAGGGCTCCGCCCTTAGAACCCTGCTCTGGCGTCCTTCCATATGGAACGTCCTGGACCCATCCAAAAGGTCTCACATGTCCTGCAGAAGGAATCCTTGCCTTTTGGAGCATCTCACCACTCCCAACGTGGGAAAACCGTGATGGCTTTCTGAAGACCCCACCCCCTTTCTGAAGGGGAAATCATGGACAGGAACTCCAACCTGAGCCAACGTCTGATCCTCGGCCTGAATTCAGATGCACGACATCTCGATGCAGCTCTGCAGAGTGTGCCGGCCTTGCCCTCGCCCTTATACCTATGTGAAACTTCTGTTCTCCAATGTCCGTCCTCACACTCCTGGCCCCCAAGACCTCACGTTTGGCAATTCTGGACCCACAAGGCAGCACTCTGCCTGCCCTCCAGATAGAAAGCAAAATGGTGCCCTATGGAGCTTCCCAGACACCCGAAATGAGGATAGACCTACACGGCACCCTTCTGTACACAAATTATATCGACACATCTGGGCACTAATACACTGTCTGACACAGCCTGAGCCCGGACTTCCTGACCAACACCCAGACAGCTGACCGCACACTGAGCACAACAGACCCGCCATGGCCTTAGCTCGTCATCTATTCCCAACCTAGCTTCTCAGGCTTCAGGACATAGACCTTAACTCCACACGCCGCCAAGGGGTGAATGTGATGCAGAAATCAGAACTCCTCCTTCCCTATGGCAAGAAACCTTGTGGTTGGCATGTTGTCCCACGTTCAGTGTAGGAGAAACCAGCGTTCACCATGAGGCCCGGCCCATGCTTGAGTACGAAGAGGGCACAAACACGCATTGTGACCCTCAGCGTGAGTCCTGTCCTCTAGTAAGTCCTCTCAGTGGCTGGACCATTAGACGTCATAATGGGCTTGCCATGCCCCTAGGCCCCAAGTTTTAACCAGCTTTCTGGTTGTCCAGTCGCCCCTCCCCAGGGCTCTGCCCTGGAAACTCTCTTTTGGTGGGACAACTGAGGTAAAAACAAAACAAAACGGACTCCTCCCATCTCAAAGAATAACCCCAAACTCTTGGGAGCGGGCCCAATGCCCAGAGAGGAAGACTCGTCCATGGCCCATGAGGCCACCCGGACATTCCACGGCCATCCGTGACACAATATCCAGAGACAGAATCTTGAGCAAGCGTCTCACACTCGCCCCCTTGTTCATATCCTGAAGAGTTCTCCTCACGGTCTGTAGATCAGTCCTGCAATACCTACGACCCGAAACCTAAGCCGGGTTTGTGTTTTCAGACAACTGGCCCACAAAACCTACAGGCACAGGTTCTTGGAGCCAAACCTGAGGACTGTACCTGGGAATTCTGCCCATTCCATTGGCCACAAACCTAGAAATAGGATGATAAACCTCCAAAGTGCCCGGGGCCATCCCAATAGTGTTGACTGCCCAGGAAATACAAGGGCGGTCTGACACCAGCTGAGCATCGACCTGCACTTAGACCCGTGGACAGATGTCCCCAGAGGTAAATTGGAATGAGCAGGCCCCTAGATCCTAATCGGATCCATTGCTTTGTTGTCTAGGCATCTCTCCCCAGAGGCCTGGATTCCAATAGCAGCATATGGCTGTCTCTTGAGGCACCCATCAGAACAAATCTCGTCTCCACGTGGGAATCATGCACGTTGGAGCTGTGTCAAAACCTCTGGTTAGGAGATCCCTTCAGGGACCCTGTGCCACTGCCTCATTCCAAGTTCTCCATGGACACAAACCCACATTAGGACCCATCCACAAGAGAGTCCATTTCAACTCAACCCTCTCAGTTTCTCCCCCAGATCCAGCAGATCTAACCTGTCTTGCCACTAGGACACAAGAGGAATGAGAGTCGGGCTTCCCAGCCATCCATCCTTAGAACCCTACTCGGAATCGATCCGTATGGGAAGTCCTGGAGCCAACCAACAGGTCTCAATCGCCCTGCAGAAGAATCTTTACGGTTTGGAGCATCTCACAACTCCCATCGTGGGAAAAATTCCATGGCCTCGTGATCCACCACCTCTTCATGAAGAGGGCCATAAGGGACAGAAACTCCAACCTGAGCGTTCGTCAGATCCTCACCTGATTTCAGATGCACGAGATCTCGTTTCAGCTCTGCAGAGCGTACCTGCCATGCCCTCGCCCAGAAACCTAAGGTTGCTTGTGTTCTCAGACTTCTGTCCTCAACTCCTGGCCCACAAGCCCTCCAGTTTGGCAATTCCAGAACTACAATGCAGCCCTCTGCCTGCCGTCCAGAAGAAAAAACATTGCCCTCTGGGGCTAACCAGAAGCCCCAAAGGAGGATCAAACTTTTCGCCACTTGACTGTACCCCAATCCTACAGGATGCCCTGGGCACTCATGCCCTTTCTGTCACAGCCTGAGCCTGGACCTCCCGACCCACACCCAGCCAGCCTGGACTCACACTGAACACATCGGACCTGCCAAAGCCTTAGGTCGTCATCTCTTCCCAACTTCGGTTTTCAGGCTTCAGAACCTAGACGTTTTCTCCAATCACTGCCCAGGGTTGAACATGAGGCAGAAATCAGAAATCCTTCCCCATGGCAAGAAATCTTGTGGTTGGCGTGTTGCCCAACGTTCAGCGTAGTTGATAGCAGTGTGGCCCTTTGACCCCGCCATGCTTGAGGGCCGCGTTGGTCACAGATACGCATTGTGACCCTCAGCGTGAGCCCAGTCCCCAAGTAAGGTCTCTCAGTGGCTGGACCAAGAGACGGCATATTGGGCTTGCCATGCCCCTAGGCCCCAATTTTTAACCATAGTTCGTGTTGTCCATTCGCCCCTCCCCAGTGCTCTGCTTTAGAATGAGGTAACCAAACTGAAAGGACTCCTCCCATCCCACAGATTGACCCCCAAATTGGGATCGGGCCAAATCCACAGAGAGGAAGACTCATCCATGGCCCATGAGGCCTCCCCGACATTCCACGCCCATCGTTGACACAAAATCCAGAGACAAAAGCCTGAATAAGCGCCTCACACTCGCTCTTTCTTCCTATGCCAAAGAGTTCCACTCACGGTCTGTAGATCGGGACTGCCATACCTACGTCCCCAAAACAAGCCGAGTGTGTGTTTTCAGACTTCTATCCCCACATTCCTGGCTTCCACACCCTCCAGCCTGGGGACCCTGGAGCCACACATCAGGTCTGTGCCTCTCAACTCCACGGGAATTCTGCCCCTTCCATTGACCACAATCATACAAACTCGGAGAAACCTCCAAAGTCCCCAAGGCCATCCCCATAGTATAGAACGCCCAGGACAAACAAGGGCTGCCTGGAACCAGCTGAGCATCCATCTCCACTCATACTGTAGATGGATGTCCCCAGAGAAGGAGATTGAACGGGTCAGGGCCCTAGGCCCTAATGGGGTCCATTGTTTTGGTTTCCTGCTATCTCTCCTCAGAGGCCTGGTTTCCAATATCAGCATGTGGGGCTTTCCTGAGGCACCAATCAGATCAAATCTAGTCTCCACATGGGAAACTTGTCTTTTGGAGATGACGCAAAACCTCTGGTTAGGAGAAGCATTCAGGGTCCGTGTGTCACAGCTCCGTGCCAGGGTCTCTATGCACACAAACCCACAATAGGTCCCATCCGCAGTAGAGTCCATTTCAGCTCAGCCCCTTCCGTTGCTCCCCTAGAGCTAGCATATCAAAACTGTCTATTAACTGGGAGACAGTTAGAATCGATAAAGTCTGCCCAGGGTTCCATCCTTCGATCCCTGCTTTGCTGTCGTTCCTTATGAAACATCCTGGAGCGATCCAACAGATCTCAATTGCTGATCAGAAAAAAATCCTTGTGGCTTGGAGCATATCCCAACTCCCCTCCTGGGTAAACCTCCATGGCTTCGAGATGCTGCCCCCTTCAAGAAAGGGCCATAATGGACAGAAACTCCAACCTGAGCCTAGGTCTGAACCTCTCCCTGACTTCAGATGTACGTAGTCCCGATTCAGATGTGCAGAGAGGGCCTGCCGTGCCCTCGTCCCGAAACCTACGCCTAACTTGTGTTCTCATTCTTCCGTCCTCACACTCCTTGCCCAAAGGGCATCCAGTTTGGGAATTCCGGAGCCACAAAGCAGCACTCTGCCTGCCCTCCAGAAGAAAAACGTTGCCCTTGGGGCTACCCAGAAACGCTAAATGAGGATCAAGCTGCACGGCACTCGACTCTCCCCCAATTATACAATATACCCTGAAAACTAATGCCTGGTCTGACGCAGCCTAGGCCTGAACCTCCCGACCAACACTCAGCGAGCTGGCTCCACACTGAGCACGTCGGACCTGTCGTGGACTTAAGTCGTCATCTCTTCCCAAGCTCGGTTTTCAGACTACACAACCTAGACCTTAACTCCAATCACGGCCCAGCGGTGAAAGAGATGAAAAAAAATCAGAACTACTACTTCCCCATGGCAAGAATACATGTGGTTGGCATGGAGCCCAACGTTCAGTGTAGGAGCAACAGTGTGGACCATGATTCCCGCCCATGCTTGAGCGCTTAGAAGGCATAAACACACATAGTGACCCTCAGCGTGAGTTCTGTCCTCAAGGAAGGCCTCTCAGTGGCTGGAACTAACCATAGTTCGGTTTGTCCATTCACCCCTCCGCAGGGCTCTGCTTTGAAATCCCTCTTTTGGTGGGACACCTGAGGTAACCAAACTGATAGGACTCCTCCCATCCCCCTGATGGACCCCAAACAATTGGGTACGTGCCAAATCCACAGAGAGGAAGACTTGTCCATGGCCCATGAGGCCTCCTCGACATTCCACGGCCATTGTTGACACAAAATCCAGAGACAAAAGCCTGAATAAATGCCTCACACTCACTCTTTCTTCATATCCCAAAGAGTTCTCCTCAGGGCCTGTAGATCGGGCCTGCCATACTTATGTCCCCAAACGTAAGCCGCGTTAGTGTTTTCAGACTTCTATCCCCACGCTCCTGGCCCACACACCCTCCAGGCTGGGGCCCCTGGAGCCACACATCAGGTCTGTGCCTGCCCACTCCACTGGAATTCTGCCCATTCACTTGACCACACGCCTCCAAATTAGGAGAAACCTCCGCAGTCCCTGAGGCCATCCCAATTGTGTAGGCCGCCCGGGACAAACAAGGGCGTCTGACAACAGCTGAGCATCTACCTCCACTCATACCGTAGTTGGATGTCACCAGGGTAGTAGATTGAACCTCACAGGTCCCTAGGCCGTAATCGGATCCATTGCTTTGGTTTCCAGGCATCTCTCCTCAGAGGCATGTTTCCAAATACCAGCATGCGGGGGTTTCCGGAGGCAAATCTTGTCTCGACATGGGAAAATAGCAGGCTGGAACGGTGTCAAAACTTCCGGTTAGGAGAATCCTTCAGGGCCCGGTGCCACCACCCCTTTCCAAGGTCTCCATGGACACAAACCCACATTAGGATCCATCCGCAGGAGAGTCCATTTCAACTCTGGCTTCTCGGTTGCTCCGCCAGAGCCAGCAGATAGAACCTGTCTTGTCGCTAGGAGACGATTGAGATGCGAGGCGGCTTGCCCAGGGCTCCGCCCTTAGAACCCTGCTCTGGCGTCCGTCCATATGGAACGTCCTGGACCCATCCAAAAGGTCTCACATGTCCTGCAGAAGGAATCCTTGCCTTTTGGAGCATCTCACCACTCCCAACGTGGGAAAACCGTGATGGCTTTCTGAAGCCCCCACCCCCTTTCTGAAGGGGAAATCATGGACAGGAACTCCAACCTGAGCCAACGTCTGATCCTCGGCCTGAATTCAGATGCACGACATCTCGATGCAGCTCTGCAGAGTGTGCCGGCCTTGCCCTCGCCCTTAAACCTATGTGAAACTTCTGTTCTCCAATGTCCGTCCTCACACTCCTGGCCCCCAAGACCTCACGTTTGGCAATTCTGGACCCACAAGGCAGCACTCTGCCTGCCCTCCAGATAGAAAGCAAAATGGTGCCCTATGGAGCTTCCCAGACACCCGAAATGAGGATAGACCTACACGGCACCCTTCTGTACACAAATTATATCGACACATCTGGGCACTAATACACTGTCTGACACAGCCTGAGCCCGGACTTCCTGACCAACACCCAGACAGCTGACCGCACACTGAGCACAACAGACCCGCCATGGCCTTAGGTCGTCATCTATTCCCAACCTAGCTTCTCAGGCTTCAGGACATAGACCTTAACTCCACACCCCGCCAAGGGGTGAATGTGATGCAGAAATCAGAACTCCTCCTTCCCTATGGCAAGAAACCTTGTGGATGGCATGTTGTCCCACGTTCAGCGTAGGAGAAACCAGCGTTCACCATGAGGCCCGGCCCATGCTTGAGTACGAAGAGGGCACAAACACGCATTGTGACCCTCAGCGTGAGTCCTGTCCTCTAGTAAGTCCTCTCAGTGGCTGGACCATTAGACGTCATAATGGGCTTGCCATGCCCCTAGGCCCCAAGTTTTAACCAGCTTTCTGGTTGTCCAGTCGCCCCTCCCCAGGGCTCTGCCCTGGAAACTCTCTTTTGGTGGGACAACTGAGGTAAAAACAAAACAAAACGGACTCCTCCCATCTCAAAGAATAACCCCAAACTCTTGGGAGCGGGCCCAATGCCCAGAGAGGAAGACTCGTCCATGGCCCATGAGGCCACCCGGACATTCCACGGCCATCCGTGACACAATATCCAGAGACAGAATCTTGAGCAAGCGTCTCACACTCGCCCCCTTGTTCATATCCTGAAGAGTTCTCCTCACGGTCTGTAGATCAGTCCTGCAATACCTACGACCCGAAACCTAAGCCGGGTTTGTGTTTTCAGACAACTGGCCCACAAAACCTACAGGCACAGGTTCTTGGAGCCAAACCTGAGGACTGTACCTGGGAATTCTGCCCATTCCATTGGCCACAAAACTAGAAATAGGATGATAAACCTCCAAAGTGCCCGGGGCCATCCCAATAGTGTTGACTGCCCAGGAAATACAAGGGCGGTCTGACACCAGCTGAGCATCGACCTGCACTTAGACCCGTGGACAGATGTCCCCAGAGGTAAATTGGAATGAGCAGGCCCCTAGATCCTAATCGGATCCATTGCTTTGTTGTCTAGGCATCTCTCCCCAGAGGCCTGGATTCCAATAGCAGCATATGGCTGTCTCTTGAGGCACCCATCAGAACAAATCTCGTCTCCACGTGGGAATCATGCACGTTGGAGCTGTGTCAAAGCCTCTGGTTAGGAGAACCCTTCAGGGACCCTGTGCCACTGCCTCATTCCAAGTTCTCCATGGACACAAACCCACATTAGGACCCATCCACAAGAGAGTCCATTTCAACTCAACCCTCTCAGTTTCTCCCCCAGATCCAGCAGATCTAACCTGTCTTGCCACTAGGACACAAGAGGAATGAGAGTCGGGCTTCCCAGCCATCCATCCTTAGAACCCTACTCGGAATCGATCCGTATGGGAAGTCCTGGAGCCAACCAACAGGTCTCAATCGCCCTGCAGAAGAATCTTTACGGTTTGGAGCATCTCACAACTCCCATCGTGGGAAAAATTCCATGGCCTCGTGATCCACCACCTCTTCATGAAGAGGGCCATAAGGGACAGAAACTCCAACCTGAGCGTTCGTCAGATCCTCACCTGATTTCAGATGCACGAGATCTCGTTTCAGCTCTGCAGAGCGTACCTGCCATGCCCTCGCCCAGAAACCTAAGGTTGCTTGTGTTCTCAGACTTCTGTCCTCAGCTCCTGGCCCACAAGCCCTCCAGTTTGGCAATTCCAGAACTACAATGCAGCCCTCTGCCTGCCGTCCAGAAGAAAAAACATTGCCCTCTGGGGCTAACCAGAAGCCCCAAAGGAGGATCAAACTTTTCGCCACTTGACTGTACCCCAATCCTACAGGATGCCCTGGGCACTCATGCCCTTTCTGTCACAGCCTGAGCCTGGACCTCCCGACCCACACCCAGCCAGCTGGACTCACACTGAACACATCGGACCTGCCAAAGCCTTAGGTCGTCATCTCTTCCCAACTTCGGTTTTCAGGCTTCAGAACCTAGACGTTTTCTCCAATCACTGCCCAGGGTTGAACATGAGGCAGAAATCAGAAATCCTTCCCCATGGCAAGAAATCTTGTGGTTGGCGTGTTGCCCAACGTTCAGCGTAGTTGATAGCAGTGTGGCCCTTTGACCCCGCCATGCTTGAGGGCCGCGTTGGTCACAGATACGCATTGTGACCCTCAGCGTGAGCCCAGTCCCCAAGTAAGGTCTCTCAGTGGCTGGACCAAGAGACGGCATATTGGGCTTGCCATGCCCCTAGGCCCCAATTTTTAACCATAGTTCGTGTTGTCCATTCGCCCCTCCCCAGTGCTCTGCTTTAGAATGAGGTAACCAAACTGAAAGGACTCCTCCCATCCCACAGATTGACCCCCAAATTGGGATCGGGCCAAATCCACAGAGAGGAAGACTCATCCATGGCCCATGAGGCCTCCCCGACATTCCACGCCCATCGTTGACACAAAATCCAGAGACAAAAGCCTGAATAAGCGCCTCACACTCGCTCTTTGTTCCTATGCCAAAGAGTTCCCCTCACGGTCTGTAGATCGGGACTGCCATACCTACGTCCCCAAAACAAGCCGAGTGTGTGTTTTCAGATTTCTATCCCCACATTCCTGGCTTCCACACCCTCCAGCCTGGGGACCCTGGAGCCACACATCAGGTCTGTGCCTCTCAACTCCACGGGAATTCTGCCCCTTCCATTGACCACAATCATACAAACTCGGAGAAACCTCCAAAGTCCCCAAGGCCATCCCCATAGTATAGAACGCCCAGGACAAACAAGGGCTGCCTGGAACCAGCTGAGCATCCATCTCCACTCATACTGTAGATGGATGTCCCCAGAGAAGGAGATTGAACGGGTCAGGGCCCTAGGCCCTAATGGGGTCCATTGTTTTGGTTTCCTGCTATCTCTCCTCAGAGGCCTGGTTTCCAATATCAGCATGTGGGGCTTTCCTGAGGCACCAATCAGATCAAATCTAGTCTCCACATGGGAAACTTGTCTTTTGGAGATGACGCAAAACCTCTGGTTAGGAGGAGCATTCAGGGTCCGTGTGTCACAGCTCCGTGCCAGGGTCTCTATGCACACAAACCCACAATAGGTCCCATCCGCAGTAGAGTCCATTTCAGCTCAGCCCCTTCCGTTGCTCCCCTAGAGCTAGCATATCAAAACTGTCTATTAACTGGGAGACAGTTAGAATCGATACAGTCTGCCCAGGGTTCCATCCTTCGATCCCTGCTTTGCTGTCGTTCCTTATGAAACATCCTGGAGCGATCCAACAGATCTCAATTGCTGATCAGAAAAAAATCCTTGTGGCTTGGAGCATATCCCAACTCCCCTCCTGGGTAAACCTCCATGGCTTCGAGATGCTGCCCCCTTCAAGAAAGGGCCATAATGGACAGAAACTCCAACCTGAGCCTAGGTCTGAACCTCTCCCTGACTTCAGATGTACGAAGTCCCGATTCAGATGTGCAGAGAGTGCCTGCCCTGCCCTCGTCCCGAAACCTACGCCTAACTTGTGTTCTCATTCTTCCGTCCTCACACTCCTTGCCCAAAGGGCATCCAGTTTGGGAATTCCGGAGCCACAAAGCAGCACTCTGCCTGCCCTCCAGAAGAAAAACGTTGCCCTTGGGGCTACCCAGAAACGCTAAATGAGGATCAAGCTGCACGGCACTCGACTCTCCCCCAATTATACAATATACCCTGAAAACTAATGCCTGGTCTGACGCAGCCTAGGCCTGAACCTCCCGACCAACACTCAGCGAGCTGGCTCCACACTGAGCACGTCGGACCTGTCGTGGACTTAAGTCGTCATCTCTTCCCAAGCTCGGTTTTCAGACTACACAACCTAGACCTTAAATCCAATCACGGCCCAGCGGTGAAAGAGATGAAAAAAAATCAGAACTACTACTTCCCCATGGCAAGAATACATGTGGTTGGCATGGAGCCCAACGTTCAGTGTAGGAGCAACAGTGTGGACCATGATTCCCGCCCATGCTTGAGCGCTTAGAAGGCATAAACACACATTGTGACCCTCAGCGTGAGTTCTGTCCTCAAGGAAGGCCTCTCAGTGGCTGGAACTAACCATAGTTCGGTTTGTCCATTCACCCCTCCGCAGGGCTCTGCTTTGAAATCCCTCTTTTGGTGGGACACCTGAGGTAACCTAACTGATAGGACTCCTCCCATCCCCCTGATGGACCCCAAACAATTGGGTACGTGCCAAATCCACAGAGAGGAAGACTTGTCCATGGCCCATGAGGCCTCCTCGACATTCCACGGCCATTGTTGACACAAAATCCAGAGACAAAAGCCTGAATAAATGCCTCACACTCACTCTTTCTTCATATCCCGAAGAGTTCTCCTCAGGGCCTGTAGATCGGGCCTGCCATACTTATGTCCCCAAACGTAAGCCGCGTTAGTGTTTTCAGACTTCTATCCCCACGCTCCTGGCCCACACACCCTCCAGGCTGGGGCCCCTGGAGCCACACATCAGGTCTGTGCCTGCCCACTCCACTGGAATTCTGCCCATTCACTTGACCACACGCCTCCAAATTAGGAGAAACCTCCGCAGTCCCTGAGGCCATCCCAATTGTGTAGGCCGCCCGGGACAAACAAGGGCGTCTGACAACAGCTGAGCATCTACCTCCACTCATACCGTAGTTGGATGTCACCAGGGTAGTAGATTGAACCTCACAGGTCCCTAGGCCGTAATCGGATCCATTGCTTTGGTTTCCAGGCATCTCTCCTCAGAGTCATGTTTTCAAATACCAGCATGCGGGGGTTTCCGGAGGCAAATCTTGTCTCGACATGGGAAAATAGCAGGCTGGAACGGTGTCAAAACTTCCGGTTAGGAGAATCCTTCAGGGCCCGGTGCCACCACCCCTTTCCTAGGTCTCCATGGACACAAACCCACATATAGGATCCATCCGCAGGAGAGTCCATTTCAACTCTGGCTTCTCGGTTGCTCCGCCAGAGCCAGCAGATAGAACCTGTCTTGTCGCTAGGAGACGATTGAGATGCGAGGCGGCTTGCCCAGGGCTCCGCCCTTAGAACCCTGCTCTGGCGTCCTTCCATATGGAACGTCCTGGACCCATCCAAAAGGTCTCACATGTCCTGCAGAAGGAATCCTTGCCTTTTGGAGCATCTCACCACTCCCAACGTGGGAAAACCGTGATGGCTTTCTGCAGCCCCCACCCCCTTTCTGAAGGGGAAATCATGGACAGGAACTCCAACCTGAGCCAACGTCTGATCCTCGGCCTGAATTCAGATGCACGACATCTCGATGCAGCTCTGCAGAGTGTGCCGGCCTTGCCCTCGCCCTTAAACCTATGTGAAACTTCTGTTCTCCAATGTCCGTCCTCACACTCCTGGCCCCCAAGACCTCACGTTTGGCAATTCTGGACCCACAAGGCAGCACTCTGCCTGCCCTCCAGATAGAAAGCAAAATGGTGCCCTATGGAGCTTCCCAGACACCCGAAATGAGGATAGACCTACACGGCACCCTTCTGTACACAAATTATATCGACACATCTGGGCACTAATACACTGTCTGACACAGCCTGAGCCCGGACTTCCTGACCAACACCCAGACAGCTGACCGCACACTGAGCACAACAGACCCGCCATGGCCTTAGCTCGTCATCTATTCCCAACCTAGCTTCTCAGGCTTCAGGACATAGACCTTAACTCCACACCCCGCCAAGGGGTGAATGTGATGCAGAAATCAGAACTCCTCCTTCCCTATGGCAAGAAACCTTGTGGTTGGCATGTTGTCCCACGTTCAGTGTAGGAGAAACCAGCGTTCACCATGAGGCCCGGCCCATGCTTGAGTACGAAGAGGGCACAAACACGCATTGTGACCCTCAGCGTGAGTCCTGTCCTCTAGTAAGTCCTCTCAGTGGCTGGACCATTAGACGTCATAATGGGCTTGCCATGCCCCTAGGCCCCAAGTTTTAACCAGCTTTCTGGTTGTCCAGTCGCCCCTCCCCAGGGCTCTGCCCTGGAAACTCTCTTTTGGTGGGACAACTGAGGTAAAAACAAAACAAAACGGACTCCTCCCATCTCAAAGAATAACCCCAAACTCTTGGGAGCGGGCCCAATGCCCAGAGAGGAAGACTCGTCCATGGCCCATGAGGCCACCCGGACATTCCACGGCCATCCGTGACACAATATCCAGGGACAGAATCTTGAGCAAGCGTCTCACACTCGCCCCCTTGTTCATATCCTGAAGAGTTCTCCTCACGGTCTGTAGATCAGTCCTGCAATACCTACGACCCGAAACCTAAGCCGGGTTTGTGTTTTCAGACAACTGGCCCACAAAACCTACAGGCACAGGTTCTTGGAGCCAAACCTGAGGACTGTACCTGGGAATTCTGCCCATTCCATTGGCCACAAACCTAGAAATAGGATGATAAACCTCCAAAGTGCCCGGGGCCATCCCAATAGTGTTGACTGCCCAGGAAATACAAGGGCGGTCTGACACCAGCTGAGCATCTACCTGCACTTAGACCCGTGGACAGATGTCCCCAGAGGTAAATTGGAATGAGCAGGCCCCTAGATCCTAATCGGATCCATTGCTTTGTTGTCTAGGCATCTCTCCCCAGAGGCCTGGATTCCAATAGCAGCATATGGCTGTCTCTTGAGGCACCCATCAGAACAAATCTCGTCTCCACGTGGGAATCATGCACGTTGGAGCTGTGTCAAAGCCTCTGGTTAGGAGAACCCTTCAGGGACCCTGTGCCACTGCCTCATTCCAAGTTCTCCATGGACACAAACCCACATTAGGACCCATCCACAAGAGAGTCCATTTCAACTCAACCCTCTCAGTTTCTCCCCCAGATCCAGCAGATCTAACCTGTCTTGCCACTAGGACACAAGAGGAATGAGAGTCGGGCTTCCCAGCCATCCATCCTTAGAACCCTACTCGGAATCGATCCGTATGGGAAGTCCTGGAGCCAACCAACAGGTCTCAATCGCCCTGCAGAAGAATCTTTACGGTTTGGAGCATCTCACAACTCCCATCGTGGGAAAAATTCCATGGCCTCGTGATCCACCACCTCTTCATGAAGAGGGCCATAAGGGACAGAAACTCCAACCTGAGCGTTCGTCAGATCCTCACCTGATTTCAGATGCACGAGATCTCGTTTCAGCTCTGCAGAGCGTACCTGCCATGCCCTCGCCCAGAAACCTAAGGTTGCTTGTGTTCTCAGACTTCTGTCCTCAACTCCTGGCCCACAAGCCCTCCAGTTTGGCAATTCCAGAACTACAATGCAGCCCTCTGCCTGCCGTCCAGAAGAAAAAACATTGCCCTCTGGGGCTAACCAGAAGCCCCAAAGGAGGATCAAACTTTTCGCCACTTGACTGTACCCCAATCCTACAGGATGCCCTGGGCACTCATGCCCTTTCTGTCACAGCCTGAGCCTGGACCTCCCGACCCACACCCAGCCAGCTGGACTCACACTGAACACATCGGACCTGCCAAAGCCTTAGGTCGTCATCTCTTCCCAACTTCGGTTTTCAGGCTTCAGAACCTAGACGTTTTCTCCAATCACTGCCCAGGGTTGAACATGAGGCAGAAATCAGAAATCCTTCCCCATGGCAAGAAATCTTGTGGTTGGCGTGTTGCCCAACGTTCAGCGTAGTTGATAGCAGTGTGGCCCTTTGACCCCGCCATGCTTGAGGGCCGCGTTGGTCACAGATACGCATTGTGACCCTCAGCGTGAGCCCAGTCCCCAAGTAAGGTCTCTCAGTGGCTGGACCAAGAGACGGCATATTGGGCTTGCCATGCCCCTAGGCCCCAATTTTTAACCATAGTTCGTGTTGTCCATTCGCCCCTCCCCAGTGCTCTGCTTTAGAATGAGGTAACCAAACTGAAAGGACTCCTCCCATCCCACAGATTGACCCCCAAATTGGGATCGGGCCAAATCCACAGAGAGGAAGGCTCATCCATGGCCCATGAGGCCTCCCCGACATTCCACGCCCATCGTTGACACAAAATCCAGAGACAAAAGCCTGAATAAGCGCCTCACACTCGCTCTTTCTTCCTATGCCAAAGAGTTCCCCTCACGGTCTGTAGATCGGGACTGCCATACCTACGTCCCCAAAACAAGCCGAGTGTGTGTTTTCAGACTTCTATCCCCACATTCCTGGCTTCCACACCCTCCAGCCTGGGGACCCTGGAGCCACACATCAGGTCTGTGCCTCTCAACTCCACGGGTATTCTGCCCCTTCCATTGACCACAATCATACAAACTCGGAGAAACCTCCAAAGTCCCCAAGGCCATCCCCATAGTATAGAACGCCCAGGACAAACAAGGGCTGCCTGGAACCAGCTGAGCATCCATCTCCACTCATACTGTAGATGGATGTCCCCAGAGAAGGAGATTGAACGGGTCAGGGCCCTAGGCCCTAATGGGGTCCATTGTTTTGGTTTCCTGCTATCTCTCCTCAGAGGCCTGGTTTCCAATATCAGCATGTGGGGCTTTCCTGAGGCACCAATCAGATCAAATCTAGTCTCCACATGGGAAACTTGTCTTTTGGAGATGACGCAAAACCTCTGGTTAGGAGAAGCATTCAGGGTCCGTGTGTCACAGCTCCGTGCCAGGGTCTCTATGCACACAAACCCACAATAGGTCCCATCCGCAGTAGAGTCCATTTCAGCTCAGCCCCTTCCGTTGCTCCCCTAGAGCTAGCATATCAAAACTGTCTATTAACTGGGAGACAGTTAGAATCGATACAGTCTGCCCAGGGTTCCATCCTTCGATCCCTGCTTTGCTGTCGTTCCTTATGAAACATCCTGGAGCGATCCAACAGATCTCAATTGCTGATCAGAAAAAAATCCTTGTGGCTTGGAGCATATCCCAACTCCCCTCCTGGGTAAACCTCCATGGCTTCGAGATGCTGCCCCCTTCAAGAAAGGGCCATAATGGACAGAAACTCCAACCTGAGCCTAGGTCTGAACCTCTCCCTGACTTCAGATGTACGAAGTCCCGATTCAGATGTGCAGAGAGTGCCTGCCCTGCCCTCGTCCCGAAACCTACGCCTAACTTGTGTTCTCATTCTTCCGTCCTCACACTCCTTGCCCAAAGGGCATCCAGTTTGGGAATTCCGGAGCCACAAAGCAGCACTCTGCCTGCCCTCCAGAAGAAAAACGTTGCCCTTGGGGCTACCCAGAAACGCTAAATGAGGATCAAGCTGCACGGCACTCGACTCTCCCCCAATTATACAATATACCCTGAAAACTAATGCCTGGTCTGACGCAGCCTAGGCCTGAACCTCCCGACCAACACTCAGCGAGCTGGCTCCACACTGAGCACGTCGGACCTGTCGTGGACTTAAGTCGTCATCTCTTCCCAAGCTCGGTTTTCAGACTACACAACCTAGACCTTAAATCCAATCACGGCCCAGCGGTGAAAGAGATGAAAAAAAATCAGAACTACTACTTCCCCATGGCAAGAATACATGTGGTTGGCATGGAGCCCAACGTTCAGTGTAGGAGCAACAGTGTGGACCATGATTCCCGCCCATGCTTGAGCGCTTAGAAGGCATAAACACACATTGTGACCCTCAGCGTGAGTTCTGTCCTCAAGGAAGGCCTCTCAGTGGCTGGAACTAACCATAGTTCGGTTTGTCCATTCACCCCTCCGCAGGGCTCTGCTTTGAAATCCCTCTTTTGGTGGGACACCTGAGGTAACCTAACTGATAGGACTCCTCCCATCCCCCTGATGGACCCCAAACAATTGGGTACGTGCCAAATCCACAGAGAGGAAGACTTGTCCATGGCCCATGAGGCCTCCTCGACATTCCACGGCCATTGTTGACACAAAATCCAGAGACAAAAGCCTGAATAAATGCCTCACACTCACTCTTTCTTCATATCCCGAAGAGTTCTCCTCAGGGCCTGTAGATCGGGCCTGCCATACTTATGTCCCCAAACGTAAGCCGCGTTAGTGTTTTCAGACTTCTATCCCCACGCTCCTGGCCCACACACCCTCCAGGCTGGGGCCCCTGGAGCCACACATCAGGTCTGTGCCTGCCCACTCCACTGGAATTCTGCCCATTCACTTGACCACACGCCTCCAAATTAGGAGAAACCTCCGCAGTCCCTGAGGCCATCCCAATTGTGTAGGCCGCCCGGGACAAACAAGGGCGTCTGACAACAGCTGAGCATCTACCTCCACTCATACCGTAGTTGGATGTCACCAGGGTAGTAGATTGAACCTCACAGGTCCCTAGGCCGTAATCGGATCCATTGCTTTGGTTTCCAGGCATCTCTCCTCAGAGTCATGTTTTCAAATACCAGCATGCGGGGGTTTCCGGAGGCAAATCTTGTCTCGACATGGGAAAATAGCAGGCTGGAACGGTGTCAAAACTTCCGGTTAGGAGAATCCTTCAGGGCCCGGTGCCACCACCCCTTTCCTAGGTCTCCATGGACACAAACCCACATATAGGATCCATCCGCAGGAGAGTCCATTTCAACTCTGGCTTCTCGGTTGCTCCGCCAGAGCCAGCAGATAGAACCTGTCTTGTCGCTAGGAGACGATTGAGATGCGAGGCGGCTTGCCCAGGGCTCCGCCCTTAGAACCCTGCTCTGGCGTCCTTCCATATGGAACGTCCTGGACCCATCCAAAAGGTCTCACATGTCCTGCAGAAGGAATCCTTGCCTTTTGGAGCATCTCACCACTCCCAACGTGGGAAAACCGTGATGGCTTTCTGCAGCCCCCACCCCCTTTCTGAAGGGGAAATCATGGACAGGAACTCCAACCTGAGCCAACGTCTGATCCTCGGCCTGAATTCAGATGCACGACATCTCGATGCAGCTCTGCAGAGTGTGCCGGCCTTGCCCTCGCCCTTAAACCTATGTGAAACTTCTGTTCTCCAATGTCCGTCCTCACACTCCTGGCCCCCAAGACCTCACGTTTGGCAATTCTGGACCCACAAGGCAGCACTCTGCCTGCCCTCCAGATAGAAAGCAAAATGGTGCCCTATGGAGCTTCCCAGACACCCGAAATGAGGATAGACCTACACGGCACCCTTCTGTACACAAATTATATCGACACATCTGGGCACTAATACACTGTCTGACACAGCCTGAGCCCGGACTTCCTGACCAACACCCAGACAGCTGACCGCACACTGAGCACAACAGACCCGCCATGGCCTTAGCTCGTCATCTATTCCCAACCTAGCTTCTCAGGCTTCAGGACATAGACCTTAACTCCACACCCCGCCAAGGGGTGAATGTGATGCAGAAATCAGAACTCCTCCTTCCCTATGGCAAGAAACCTTGTGGTTGGCATGTTGTCCCACGTTCAGTGTAGGAGAAACCAGCGTTCACCATGAGGCCCGGCCCATGCTTGAGTACGAAGAGGGCACAAACACGCATTGTGACCCTCAGCGTGAGTCCTGTCCTCTAGTAAGTCCTCTCAGTGGCTGGACCATTAGACGTCATAATGGGCTTGCCATGCCCCTAGGCCCCAAGTTTTAACCAGCTTTCTGGTTGTCCAGTCGCCCCTCCCCAGGGCTCTGCCCTGGAAACTCTCTTTTGGTGGGACAACTGAGGTAAAAACAAAACAAAACGGACTCCTCCCATCTCAAAGAATAACCCCAAACTCTTGGGAGCGGGCCCAATGCCCAGAGAGGAAGACTCGTCCATGGCCCATGAGGCCACCCGGACATTCCACGGCCATCCGTGACACAATATCCAGGGACAGAATCTTGAGCAAGCGTCTCACACTCGCCCCCTTGTTCATATCCTGAAGAGTTCTCCTCACGGTCTGTAGATCAGTCCTGCAATACCTACGACCCGAAACCTAAGCCGGGTTTGTGTTTTCAGACAACTGGCCCACAAAACCTACAGGCACAGGTTCTTGGAGCCAAACCTGAGGACTGTACCTGGGAATTCTGCCCATTCCATTGGCCACAAACCTAGAAATAGGATGATAAACCTCCAAAGTGCCCGGGGCCATCCCAATAGTGTTGACTGCCCAGGAAATACAAGGGCGGTCTGACACCAGCTGAGCATCTACCTGCACTTAGACCCGTGGACAGATGTCCCCAGAGGTAAATTGGAATGAGCAGGCCCCTAGATCCTAATCGGATCCATTGCTTTGTTGTCTAGGCATCTCTCCCCAGAGGCCTGGATTCCAATAGCAGCATATGGCTGTCTCTTGAGGCACCCATCAGAACAAATCTCGTCTCCACGTGGGAATCATGCACGTTGGAGCTGTGTCAAAGCCTCTGGTTAGGAGAACCCTTCAGGGACCCTGTGCCACTGCCTCATTCCAAGTTCTCCATGGACACAAACCCACATTAGGACCCATCCACAAGAGAGTCCATTTCAACTCAACCCTCTCAGTTTCTCCCCCAGATCCAGCAGATCTAACCTGTCTTGCCACTAGGACACAAGAGGAATGAGAGTCGGGCTTCCCAGCCATCCATCCTTAGAACCCTACTCGGAATCGATCCGTATGGGAAGTCCTGGAGCCAACCAACAGGTCTCAATCGCCCTGCAGAAGAATCTTTACGGTTTGGAGCATCTCACAACTCCCATCGTGGGAAAAATTCCATGGCCTCGTGATCCACCACCTCTTCATGAAGAGGGCCATAAGGGACAGAAACTCCAACCTGAGCGTTCGTCAGATCCTCACCTGATTTCAGATGCACGAGATCTCGTTTCAGCTCTGCAGAGCGTACCTGCCATGCCCTCGCCCAGAAACCTAAGGTTGCTTGTGTTCTCAGACTTCTGTCCTCAACTCCTGGCCCACAAGCCCTCCAGTTTGGCAATTCCAGAACTACAATGCAGCCCTCTGCCTGCCGTCCAGAAGAAAAAACATTGCCCTCTGGGGCTAACCAGAAGCCCCAAAGGAGGATCAAACTTTTCGCCACTTGACTGTACCCCAATCCTACAGGATGCCCTGGGCACTCATGCCCTTTCTGTCACAGCCTGAGCCTGGACCTCCCGACCCACACCCAGCCAGCCTGGACTCACACTGAACACATCGGACCTGCCAAAGCCTTAGGTCGTCATCTCTTCCCAACTTCGGTTTTCAGGCTTCAGAACCTAGACGTTTTCTCCAATCACTGCCCAGGGTTGAACATGAGGCAGAAATCAGAAATCCTTCCCCATGGCAAGAAATCTTGTGGTTGGCGTGTTGCCCAACGTTCAGCGTAGTTGATAGCAGTGTGGCCCTTTGACCCCGCCATGCTTGAGGGCCGCGTTGGTCACAGATACGCATTGTGACCCTCAGCGTGAGCCCAGTCCCCAAGTAAGGTCTCTCAGTGGCTGGACCAAGAGACGGCATATTGGGCTTGCCATGCCCCTAGGCCCCAATTTTTAACCATAGTTCGTGTTGTCCATTCGCCCCTCCCCAGTGCTCTGCTTTAGAATGAGGTAACCAAACTGAAAGGACTCCTCCCATCCCACAGATTGACCCCCAAATTGGGATCGGGCCAAATCCACAGAGAGGAAGACTCATCCATGGCCCATGAGGCCTCCCCGACATTCCACGCCCATCGTTGACACAAAATCCAGAGACAAAAGCCTGAATAAGCGCCTCACACTCGCTCTTTCTTCCTATGCCAAAGAGTTCCCCTCACGGTCTGTAGATCGGGACTGCCATACCTACGTCCCCAAAACAAGCCGAGTGTGTGTTTTCAGACTTCTATCCCCACATTCCTGGCTTCCACACCCTCCAGCCTGGGGACCCTGGAGCCACACATCAGGTCTGTGCCTCTCAACTCCACGGGTATTCTGCCCCTTCCATTGACCACAATCATACAAACTCGGAGAAACCTCCAAAGTCCCCAAGGCCATCCCCATAGTATAGAACGCCCAGGACAAACAAGGGCTGCCTGGAACCAGCTGAGCATCCATCTCCACTCATACTGTAGATGGATGTCCCCAGAGAAGGAGATTGAACGGGTCAGGGCCCTAGGCCCTAATGGGGTCCATTGTTTTGGTTTCCTGCTATCTCTCCTCAGAGGCCTGGTTTCCAATATCAGCATGTGGGGCTTTCCTGAGGCACCAATCAGATCAAATCTAGTCTCCACATGGGAAACTTGTCTTTTGGAGATGACGCAAAACCTCTGGTTAGGAGGAGCATTCAGGGTCCGTGTGTCACAGCTCCGTGCCAGGGTCTCTATGCACACAAACCCACAATAGGTCCCATCCGCAGTAGAGTCCATTTCAGCTCAGCCCCTTCCGTTGCTCCCCTAGAGCTAGCATATCAAAACTGTCTATTAACTGGGAGACAGTTAGAATCGATACAGTCTGCCCAGGGTTCCATCCTTCGATCCCTGCTTTGCTGTCGTTCCTTATGAAACATCCTGGAGCGATCCAACAGATCTCAATTGCTGATCAGAAAAAAATCCTTGTGGCTTGGAGCATATCCCAACTCCCCTCCTGGGTAAACCTCCATGGCTTCGAGATGCTGCCCCCTTCAAGAAAGGGCCATAATGGACAGAAACTCCAACCTGAGCCTAGGTCTGAACCTCTCCCTGACTTCAGATGTACGAAGTCCCGATTCAGATGTGCAGAGAGTGCCTGCCGTGCCCTCGTCCCGAAACCTACGCCTAACTTGTGTTCTCATTCTTCCGTCCTCACACTCCTTGCCCAAAGGGCATCCAGTTTGGGAATTCCGGAGCCACAAAGCAGCACTCTGCCTGCCCTCCAGAAGAAAAACGTTGCCCTTGGGGCTACCCAGAAACGCTAAATGAGGATCAAGCTGCACGGCACTCGACTCTCCCCCAATTATACAATATACCCTGAAAACTAATGCCTGGTCTGACGCAGCCTAGGCCTGAACCTCCCGACCAACACTCAGCGAGCTGGCTCCACACTGAGCACGTCGGACCTGTCGTGGACTTAAGTCGTCATCTCTTCCCAAGCTCGGTTTTCAGACTACACAACCTAGACCTTAACTCCAATCACGGCCCAGCGGTGAAAGAGATGAAAAAAAATCAGAACTACTACTTCCCCATGGCAAGAATACATGTGGTTGGCATGGAGCCCAACGTTCAGTGTAGGAGCAACAGTGTGGACCATGATTCCCGCCCATGCTTGAGCGCTTAGAAGGCATAAACACACATAGTGACCCTCAGCGTGAGTTCTGTCCTCAAGGAAGGCCTCTCAGTGGCTGGAACTAACCATAGTTCGGTTTGTCCATTCACCCCTCCGCAGGGCTCTGCTTTGAAATCCCTCTTTTGGTGGGACACCTGAGGTAACCAAACTGATAGGACTCCTCCCATCCCCCTGATGGACCCCAAACAATTGGGTACGTGCCAAATCCACAGAGAGGAAGACTTGTCCATGGCCCATGAGGCCTCCTCGACATTCCACGGCCATTGTTGACACAAAATCCAGAGACAAAAGCCTGAATAAATGCCTCACACTCACTCTTTCTTCATATCCCGAAGAGTTCTCCTCAGGGCCTGTAGATCGGGCCTGCCATACTTATGTCCCCAAACGTAAGCCGCGTTAGTGTTTTCAGACTTCTATCCCCACGCTCCTGGCCCACACACCCTCCAGGCTGGGGCCCCTGGAGCCACACATCAGGTCTGTGCCTGCCCACTCCACTGGAATTCTGCCCATTCACTTGACCACACGCCTCCAAATTAGGAGAAACCTCCGCAGTCCCTGAGGCCATCCCAATTGTGTAGGCCGCCCGGGACAAACAAGGGCGTCTGACAACAGCTGAGCATCTACCTCCACTCATACCGTAGTTGGATGTCACCAGGGTAGTAGATTGAACCTCACAGGTCCCTAGGCCGTAATCGGATCCATTGCTTTGGTTTCCAGGCATCTCTCCTCAGAGGCATGTTTTCAAATACCAGCATGCGGGGGTTTCCGGAGGCAAATCTTGTCTCGACATGGGAAAATAGCAGGCTGGAACGGTGTCAAAACTTCCGGTTAGGAGAATCCTTCAGGGCCCGGTGCCACCACCCCTTTCCTAGGTCTCCATGGACACAAACCCACATATAGGATCCATCCGCAGGAGAGTCCATTTCAACTCTGGCTTCTCGGTTGCTCCGCCAGAGCCAGCAGATAGAACCTGTCTTGTCGCTAGGAGACGATTGAGATGCGAGGCGGCTTGCCCAGGGCTCCGCCCTTAGAACCCTGCTCTGGCGTCCTTCCATATGGAACGTCCTGGACCCATCCAAAAGGTCTCACATGTCCTGCAGAAGGAATCCTTGCCTTTTGGAGCATCTCACCACTCCCAACGTGGGAAAACCGTGATGGCTTTCTGCAGCCCCCACCCCCTTTCTGAAGGGGAAATCATGGACAGGAACTCCAACCTGAGCCAACGTCTGATCCTCGGCCTGAATTCAGATGCACGACATCTCGATGCAGCTCTGCAGAGTGTGCCGGCCTTGCCCTCGCCCTTAAACCTATGTGAAACTTCTGTTCTCCAATGTCCGTCCTCACACTCCTGGCCCCCAAGACCTCACGTTTGGCAATTCTGGACCCACAAGGCAGCACTCTGCCTGCCCTCCAGATAGAAAGCAAAATGGTGCCCTATGGAGCTTCCCAGACACCCGAAATGAGGATAGACCTACACGGCACCCTTCTGTACACAAATTATATCGACACATCTGGGCACTAATACACTGTCTGACACAGCCTGAGCCCGGACTTCCTGACCAACACCCAGACAGCTGACCGCACACTGAGCACAACAGACCCGCCATGGCCTTAGCTCGTCATCTATTCCCAACCTAGCTTCTCAGGCTTCAGGACATAGACCTTAACTCCACACGCAGCCAAGGGGTGAATGTGATGCAGAAATCAGAACTCCTCCTTCCCTATGGCAAGAAACCTTGTGGTTGGCATGTTGTCCCACGTTCAGTGTAGGAGAAACCAGCGTTCACCATGAGGCCCGGCCCATGCTTGAGTACGAAGAGGGCACAAACACGCATTGTGACCCTCAGCGTGAGTCCTGTCCTCTAGTAAGTCCTCTCAGTGGCTGGACCATTAGACGTCATAATGGGCTTGCCATGACCCTAGGCCCCAAGTTTTAACCAGCTTTCTGGTTGTCCAGTCGCCCCTCCCCAGGGCTCTGCCCTGGAAACTCTCTTTTGGTGGGACAACTGAGGTAAAAACAAAACAAAACGGACTCCTCCCATCTCAAAGAATAACCCCAAACTCTTGGGAGCAGGCCCAATGCCCAGAGAGGAAGACTCGTCCATGGCCCCTGAGGCCACCCGGACATTCCACGGCCATCCGTGACACAATATCCAGAGACAGAATCTTGAGCAAGCGTCTCACACTCGCCCCCTTGTTCATATCCTGAAGAGTTCTCCTCACGGTCTGTAGATCAGTCCTGCAATACCTACGACCCGAAACCTAAGCCGGGTTTGTGTTTTCAGACAACTGGCCCACAAAACCTACAGGCACAGGTTCTTGGAGCCAAACCTGAGGACTGTACCTGGGAATTCTGCCCATTCCATTGGCCACAAACCTAGAAATAGGATGATAAACCTCCAAAGTGCCCGGGGCCATCCCAATAGTGTTGACTGCCCAGGAAATACAAGGGCGGTCTGACACCAGCTGAGCATCTACCTGCACTTAGACCCGTGGACAGATGTCCCCAGAGGTAAATTGGAATGAGCAGGCCCCTAGATCCTAATCGGATCCATTGCTTTGTTGTCTAGGCATCTCTCCCCAGAGGCCTGGATTCCAATAGCAGCATATGGCTGTCTCTTGAGGCACCCATCAGAACAAATCTCGTCTCCACGTGGGAATCATGCACGTTGGAGCTGTGTCAAAGCCTCTGGTTAGGAGAACCCTTCAGGGACCCTGTGCCACTGCCTCATTCCAAGTTCTCCATGGACACAAACCCACATTAGGACCCATCCACAAGAGAGTCCATTTCAACTCAACCCTCTCAGTTTCTCCCCCAGATCCAGCAGATCTAACCTGTCTTGCCACTAGGACACAAGAGGAATGAGAGTCGGGCTTCCCAGCCATCCATCCTTAGAACCCTACTCGGAATCGATCCGTATGGGAAGTCCTGGAGCCAACCAACAGGTCTCAATCGCCCTGCAGAAGAATCTTTACGGTTTGGAGCATCTCACAACTCCCATCGTGGGAAAAATTCCATGGCCTCGTGATCCACCACCTCTTCATGAAGAGGGCCATAAGGGACAGAAACTCCAACCTGAGCGTTCGTCAGATCCTCACCTGATTTCAGATGCACGAGATCTCGTTTCAGCTCTGCAGAGCGTACCTGCCATGCCCTCGCCCAGAAACCTAAGGTTGCTTGTGTTCTCAGACTTCTGTCCTCAACTCCTGGCCCACAAGCCCTCCAGTTTGGCAATTCCAGAACTACAATGCAGCCCTCTGCCTGCCGTCCAGAAGAAAAAACATTGCCCTCTGGGGCTAACCAGAAGCCCCAAAGGAGGATCAAACTTTTCGCCACTTGACTGTACCCCAATCCTACAGGATGCCCTGGGCACTCATGCCCTTTCTGTCACAGCCTGAGCCTGGACCTCCCGACCCACACCCAGCCAGCCTGGACTCACACTGAACACATCGGACCTGCCAAAGCCTTAGGTCGTCATCTCTTCCCAACTTCGGTTTTCAGGCTTCAGAACCTAGACGTTTTCTCCAATCACTGCCCAGGGTTGAACATGAGGCAGAAATCAGAAATCCTTCCCCATGGCAAGAAATCTTGTGGTTGGCGTGTTGCCCAACGTTCAGCGTAGTTGATAGCAGTGTGGCCCTTTGACCCCGCCATGCTTGAGGGCCGCGTTGGTCACAGATACGCATTGTGACCCTCAGCGTGAGCCCAGTCCCCAAGTAAGGTCTCTCAGTGGCTGGACCAAGAGACGGCATATTGGGCTTGCCATGCCCCTAGGCCCCAATTTTTAACCATAGTTCGTGTTGTCCATTCGCCCCTCCCCAGTGCTCTGCTTTAGAATGAGGTAACCAAACTGAAAGGACTCCTCCCATCCCACAGATTGACCCCCAAATTGGGATCGGGCCAAATCCACAGAGAGGAAGACTCATCCATGGCCCATGAGGCCTCCCCGACATTCCACGCCCATCGTTGACACAAAATCCAGAGACAAAAGCCTGAATAAGCGCCTCACACTCGCTCTTTCTTCCTATGCCAAAGAGTTCCCCTCACGGTCTGTAGATCGGGACTGCCATACCTACGTCCCCAAAACAAGCCGAGTGTGTGTTTTCAGACTTCTATCCCCACATTCCTGGCTTCCACACCCTCCAGCCTGGGGACCCTGGAGCCACACATCAGGTCTGTGCCTCTCAACTCCACGGGAATTCTGCCCCTTCCATTGACCACAATCATACAAACTCGGAGAAACCTCCAAAGTCCCCAAGGCCATCCCCATAGTATAGAACGCCCAGGACAAACAAGGGCTGCCTGGAACCAGCTGAGCATCCATCTCCACTCATACTGTAGATGGATGTCCCCAGAGAAGGAGATTGAACGGGTCAGGGCCCTAGGCCCTAATGGGGTCCATTGTTTTGGTTTCCTGCTATCTCTCCTCAGAGGCCTGGTTTCCAATATCAGCATGTGGGGCTTTCCTGAGGCACCAATCAGATCAAATCTAGTCTCCACATGGGAAACTTGTCTTTTGGAGATGACGCAAAACCTCTGGTTAGGAGGAGCATTCAGGGTCCGTGTGTCACAGCTCCGTGCCAGGGTCTCTATGCACACAAACCCACAATAGGTCCCATCCGCAGTAGAGTCCATTTCAGCTCAGCCCCTTCCGTTGCTCCCCTAGAGCTAGCATATCAAAACTGTCTATTAACTGGGAGACAGTTAGAATCGATACAGTCTGCCCAGGGTTCCATCCTTCGATCCCTGCTTTGCTGTCGTTCCTTATGAAACATCCTGGAGCGATCCAACAGATCTCAATTGCTGATCAGAAAAAAATCCTTGTGGCTTGGAGCATATCCCAACTCCCCTCCTGGGTAAACCTCCATGGCTTCGAGATGCTGCCCCCTTCAAGAAAGGGCCATAATGGACAGAAACTCCAACCTGAGCCTAGGTCTGAACCTCTCCCTGACTTCAGATGTACGAAGTCCCGATTCAGATGTGCAGAGAGTGCCTGCCGTGCCCTCGTCCCGAAACCTACGCCTAACTTGTGTTCTCATTCTTCCGTCCTCACACTCCTTGCCCAAAGGGCATCCAGTTTGGGAATTCCGGAGCCACAAAGCAGCACTCTGCCTGCCCTCCAGAAGAAAAACGTTGCCCTTGGGGCTACCCAGAAACGCTAAATGAGGATCAAGCTGCACGGCACTCGACTCTCCCCCAATTATACAATATACCCTGAAAACTAATGCCTGGTCTGACGCAGCCTAGGCCTGAACCTCCCGACCAACACTCAGCGAGCTGGCTCCACACTGAGCACGTCGGACCTGTCGTGGACTTAAGTCGTCATCTCTTCCCAAGCTCGGTTTTCAGACTACACAACCTAGACCTTAACTCCAATCACGGCCCAGCGGTGAAAGAGATGAAAAAAAATCAGAACTACTACTTCCCCATGGCAAGAATACATGTGGTTGGCATGGAGCCCAACGTTCAGTGTAGGAGCAACAGTGTGGACCATGATTCCCGCCCATGCTTGAGCGCTTAGAAGGCATAAACACACATAGTGACCCTCAGCGTGAGTTCTGTCCTCAAGGAAGGCCTCTCAGTGGCTGGAACTAACCATAGTTCGGTTTGTCCATTCACCCCTCCGCAGGGCTCTGCTTTGAAATCCCTCTTTTGGTGGGACACCTGAGGTAACCAAACTGATAGGACTCCTCCCATCCCCCTGATGGACCCCAAACAATTGGGTACGTGCCAAATCCACAGAGAGGAAGACTTGTCCATGGCCCATGAGGCCTCCTCGACATTCCACGGCCATTGTTGACACAAAATCCAGAGACAAAAGCCTGAATAAATGCCTCACACTCACTCTTTCTTCATATCCCGAAGAGTTCTCCTCAGGGCCTGTAGATCGGGCCTGCCATACTTATGTCCCCAAACGTAAGCCGCGTTAGTGTTTTCAGACTTCTATCCCCACGCTCCTGGCCCACACACCCTCCAGGCTGGGGCCCCTGGAGCCACACATCAGGTCTGTGCCTGCCCACTCCACTGGAATTCTGCCCATTCACTTGACCACACGCCTCCAAATTAGGAGAAACCTCCGCAGTCCCTGAGGCCATCCCAATTGTGTAGGCCGCCCGGGACAAACAAGGGCGTCTGACAACAGCTGAGCATCTACCTCCACTCATACCGTAGTTGGATGTCACCAGGGTAGTAGATTGAACCTCACAGGTCCCTAGGCCGTAATCGGATCCATTGCTTTGGTTTCCAGGCATCTCTCCTCAGAGGCATGTTTTCAAATACCAGCATGCGGGGGTTTCCGGAGGCAAATCTTGTCTCGACATGGGAAAATAGCAGGCTGGAACGGTGTCAAAACTTCCGGTTAGGAGAATCCTTCAGGGCCCGGTGCCACCACCCCTTCCCTAGGTCTCCATGGACACAAACCCACATATAGGATCCATCCGCAGGAGAGTCCATTTCAACTCTGGCTTCTCGGTTGCTCCGCCAGAGCCAGCAGATAGAACCTGTCTTGTCGCTAGGAGACGATTGAGATGCGAGGCGGCTTGCCCAGGGCTCCGCCCTTAGAACCCTGCTCTGGCGTCCTTCCATATGGAACGTCCTGGACCCATCCAAAAGGTCTCACATGTCCTGCAGAAGGAATCCTTGCCTTTTGGAGCATCTCACCACTCCCAACGTGGGAAAACCGTGATGGCTTTCTGAAGCCCCCACCCCCTTTCTGAAGGGGAAATCATGGACAGGAACTCCAACCTGAGCCAACGTCTGATCCTCGGCCTGAATTCAGATGCACGACATCTCGATGCAGCTCTGCAGAGTGTGCCGGCCTTGCCCTCGCCCTTAAACCTATGTGAAACTTCTGTTCTCCAATGTCCGTCCTCACACTCCTGGCCCCCAAGACCTCACGTTTGGCAATTCTGGACCCACAAGGCAGCACTCTGCCTGCCCTCCAGATAGAAAGCAAAATGGTGCCCTATGGAGCTTCCCAGACACCCGAAATGAGGAT
Organism: Mustela lutreola; assembly: GCF_030435805.1. Taxonomy (NCBI): domain Eukaryota; kingdom Metazoa; phylum Chordata; class Mammalia; order Carnivora; family Mustelidae; genus Mustela; species Mustela lutreola. Next base: position 172,903,799 of record NC_081294.1, read on the forward strand.
AGACCTACACGGCACCCTTCTGTACACAAATTATATCGACACATCTGGGCACTAATACACTGTCTGACACAGCCTGAGCCCGGACTTCCTGACCAACACCCAGACAGCTGACCGCACACTGAGCACAACAGACCCGCCATGGCCTTAGGTCGTCATCTATTCCCAACCTAGCTTCTCAGGCTTCAGGACATAGACCTTAACTCCACACCCCGCCAAGGGGTGAATGTGATGCAGAAATCAGAACTCCTCCTTCCCTATGGCAAGAAACCTTGTGGTTGGCATGTTGTCCCACGTTCAGTGTAGGAGAAACCAGCGTTCACCATGAGGCCCGGCCCATGCTTGAGTACGAAGAGGGCACAAACACGCATTGTGCCTCTCAGCGTGAGTCCTGTCCTCTAGTAAGTCCTCTCAGTGGCTGGACCATTAGACGTCATAATGGGCTTGCCATGCCCCTAGGCCCCAAGTTTTAACCAGCTTTCTGGTTGTCCAGTCGCCCCTCCCCAGGGCTCTGCCCTGGAAACTCTCTTTTGGTGGGACAACTGAGGTAAAAACAAAACAAAACGGACTCCTCCCATCTCAAAGAATAACCCCAAACTCTTGGGAGCGGGCCCAATGCCCAGAGAGGAAGACTCGTCCATGGCCCATGAGGCCACCCGGACATTCCACGGCCATCCGTGACACAATATCCAGAGACAGAATCTTGAGCAAGCGTCTCACACTCGCCCCCTTGTTCATATCCTGAAGAGTTCTCCTCACGGTCTGTAGATCAGTCCTGCAATACCTACGACCCGAAACCTAAGCCGGGTTTGTGTTTTCAGACAACTGGCCCACAAAACCTACAGGCACAAGTTCTTGGAGCCAAACCTGAGGACTGTACCTGGGAATTCTGCCCATTCCATTGGCCACAAACCTAGAAATAGGATGATAAACCTCCAAAGTGCCCGGGGCCATCCCAATAGTGTTGACTGCCCAGGAAATACAAGGGCGGTCTGACACCAGCTGAGCATCGACCTGCACTTAGACCCGTGGACAGATGTCCCCAGAGGTAAATTGGAATGAGCAGGCCCCTAGATCCTAATCGGATCCATTGCTTTGTTGTCTAGGCATCTCTCCCCAGAGGCCTGGATTCCAATAGCAGCATATGGCTGTCTCTTGAGGCACCCATCAGAACAAATCTCGTCTCCACGTGGGAATCATGCACGTTGGAGCTGTGTCAAAACCTCTGGTTAGGAGAACCCTTCAGGGACCCTGTGCCACTGCCTCATTCCAAGTTCTCCATGGACACAAACCCACATTAGGACCCATCCACAAGAGAGTCCATTTCAACTCAACCCTCTCAGTTTCTCCCCCAGATCCAGCAGATCTAACCTGTCTTGCCACTAGGACACAAGAGGAATGAGAGTCGGGCTTCCCAGCCATCCATCCTTAGAACCCTACTCGGAATCGATCCGTATGGGAAGTCCTGGAGCCAACCAACAGGTCTCAATCGCCCTGCAGAAGAATCTTTACGGTTTGGAGCATCTCACAACTCCCATCGTGGGAAAAATTCCATGGCCTCGTGATCCACCACCTCTTCATGAAGAGGGCCATAAGGGACAGAAACTCCAACCTGAGCGTTCGTCAGATCCTCACCTGATTTCAGATGCACGAGATCTCGTTTCAGCTCTGCAGAGCGTACCTGCCATGCCCTCGCCCAGAAACCTAAGGTTGCTTGTGTTCTCAGACTTCTGTCCTCAACTCCTGGCCCACAAGCCCTCCAGTTTGGCAATTCCAGAACTACAATGCAGCCCTCTGCCTGCCGTCCAGAAGAAAAAACATTGCCCTCTGGGGCTAACCAGAAGCCCCAAAGGAGGATCAAACTTTTCGCCACTTGACTGTACCCCAATCCTACAGGATGCCCTGGGCACTCATGCCCTTTCTGTTCACAGCCTGAGCCTGGACCTCCCGACCCACACCCAGCCAGCCTGGACTCACACTGAACACATCGGACCTGCCAAAGCCTTAGGTCGTCATCTCTTCCCAACTTCGGTTTTCAGGCTTCAGAACCTAGACGTTTTCTCCAATCACTGCCCAGGGTTGAACATGAGGCAGAAATCAGAAATCCTTCCCCATGGCAAGAAATCTTGTGGTTGGCGTGTTGCCCAACGTTCAGCGTAGTTGATAGCAGTGTGGCCCTTTGACCCCGCCATGCTTGAGGGCCGCGTTGGTCACAGATACGCATTGTGACCCTCAGCGTGAGCCCAGTCCCCAAGTAAGGTCTCTCAGTGGCTGGACCAAGAGACGGCATATTGGGCTTGCCATGCCCCTAGGCCCCAATTTTTAACCATAGTTCGTGTTGTCCATTCGCCCCTCCCCAGTGCTCTGCTTTAGAATGAGGTAACCAAACTGAAAGGACTCCTCCCATCCCACAGATTGACCCCCAAATTGGGATCGGGCCAAATCCACAGAGAGGAAGACTCATCCATGGCCCATGAGGCCTCCCCGACATTCCACGCCCATCGTTGACACAAAATCCAGAGACAAAAGCCTGAATAAGCGCCTCACACTCGCTCTTTCTTCCTATGCCAAAGAGTTCCCCTCACGGTCTGTAGATCGGGACTGCCATACCTACGTCCCCAAAACAAGCCGAGTGTGTGTTTTCAGACTTCTATCCCCACATTCCTGGCTTCCACACCCTCCAGCCTGGGGACCCTGGAGCCACACATCAGGTCTGTGCCTCTCAACTCCACGGGAATTCTGCCCCTTCCATTGACCACAATCATACAAACTCGGAGAAACCTCCAAAGTCCCCAAGGCCATCCCCATAGTATAGAACGCCCAGGACAAACAAGGGCTGCCTGGAACCAGCTGAGCATCCATCTCCACTCATACTGTAGATGGATGTCCCCAGAGAAGGAGATTGAACGGGTCAGGGCCCTAGGCCCTAATGGGGTCCATTGTTTTGGTTTCCTGCTATCTCTCCTCAGAGGCCTGGTTTCCAATATCAGCATGTGGGGCTTTCCTGAGGCACCAATCAGATCAAATCTAGTCTCCACATGGGAAACTTGTCTTTTGGAGATGACGCAAAACCTCTGGTTAGGAGGAGCATTCAGGGTCCGTGTGTCACAGCTCCGTGCCAGCGTCTCTATGCACACAAACCCACAATAGGTCCCATCCGCAGTAGAGTCCATTTCAGCTCAGCCCCTTCCGTTGCTCCCCTAGAGCTAGCATATCAAAACTGTCTATTAACTGGGAGACAGTTAGAATCGATACAGTCTGCCCAGGGTTCCATCCTTCGATCCCTGCTTTGCTGTCGTTCCTTATGAAACATCCTGGAGCGATCCAACAGATCTCAATTGCTGATCAGAAAAAAATCCTTGTGGCTTGGAGCATATCCCAACTCCCCTCCTGGGTAAACCTCCATGGCTTCGAGATGCTGCCCCCTTCAAGAAAGGGCCATAATGGACAGAAACTCCAACCTGAGCCTAGGTCTGAACCTCTCCCTGACTTCAGATGTACGAAGTCCCGATTCAGATGTGCAGAGAGTGCCTGCCGTGCCCTCGTCCCGAAACCTACGCCTAACTTGTGTTCTCATTCTTCCGTCCTCACACTCCTTGCCCAAAGGGCATCCAGTTTGGGAATTCCGGAGCCACAAAGCAGCACTCTGCCTGCCCTCCAGAAGAAAAACGTTGCCCTTGGGGCTACCCAGAAACGCTAAATGAGGATCAAGCTGCACGGCACTCGACTCTCCGCCAATTATACAATATACCCTGAAAACTAATGCCTGGTCTGACGCAGCCTAGGCCTGAACCTCCCGACCAACACTCAGCGAGCTGGCTCCACACTGAGCACGTCGGACCTGTCGTGGACTTAAGTCGTCATCTCTTCCCAAGCTCGGTTTTCAGACTACACAACCTAGACCTTAACTCCAATCACGGCCCAGCGGTGAAAGAGATGAAAAAAAATCAGAACTACTACTTCCCCATGGCAAGAATACATGTGGTTGGCATGGAGCCCAACGTTCAGTGTAGGAGTAACAGTGTGGACCATGATTCCCGCCCATGCTTGAGCGCTTAGAAGGCATAAACACACATTGTGACCCTCAGCGTGAGTTCTGTCCTCAAGGAAGGCCTCTCAGTGGCTGGAACTAACCATAGTTCGGTTTGTCCATTCACCGCTCCGCAGGGCTCTGCTTTGAAATCCCTCTTTTGGTGGGACACCTGAGGTAACCAAACTGATAGGACTCCTCCCATCCCCCTGATGGACCCCAAACAATTGGGTACGTGCCAAATCCACAGAGAGGAAGACTTGTCCATGGCCCATGAGGCCTCCTCGACATTCCACGGCCATTGTTGACACAAAATCCAGAGACAAAAGCCTGAATAAATGCCTCACACTCACTCTTTCTTCATATCCCGAAGAGTTCTCCTCAGGGCCTGTAGATCGGGCCTGCCATACTTATGTCCCCAAACGTAAGCCGCGTTAGTGTTTTCAGACTTCTATCCCCACGCTCCTGGCCCACACACCCTCCAGGCTGGGGCCCCTGGAGCCACACATCAGGTCTGTGCCTGCCCACTCCACTGGAATTCTGCCCATTCACTTGACCACACGCCTCCAAATTAGGAGAAACCTCCGCAGTCCCTGAGGCCATCCCAATTGTGTAGGCCGCCCGGGACAAACAAGGGCGTCTGACAACAGCTGAGCATCTACCTCCACTCATACCGTAGTTGGATGTCACCAGGGTAGTAGATTGAACCTCACAGGTCCCTAGGCCGTAATCGGATCCATTGCTTTGGTTTCCAGGCATCTCTCCTCAGAGGCATGTTTTCAAATACCAGCATGCGGGGGTTTCCGGAGGCAAATCTTGTCTCGACATGGGAAAATAGCAGGCTGGAACGGTGTCAAAACTTCCGGTTAGGAGAATCCTTCAGGGCCCGGTGCCACCACCCCTTTCCTAGGTCTCCATGGACACAAACCCACATATAGGATCCATCCGCAGGAGAGTCCATTTCAACTCTGGCTTCTCGGTTGCTCCGCCAGAGCCAGCAGATAGAACCTGTCTTGTCGCTAGGAGACGATTGAGATGCGAGGCGGCTTGCCCAGGGCTCCGCCCTTAGAACCCTGCTCTGGCGTCCTTCCATATGGAACGTCCTGGACCCATCCAAAAGGTCTCACATGTCCTGCAGAAGGAATCCTTGCCTTTTGGAGCATCTCACCACTCCCAACGTGGGAAAACCGTGATGGCTTTCTGAAGCCCCCACCCCCTTTCTGAAGGGGAAATCATGGACAGGAACTCCAACCTGAGCCAACGTCTGATCCTCGGCCTGAATTCAGATGCACGACATCTCGATGCAGCTCTGCAGAGTGTGCCGGCCTTGCCCTCGCCCTTAAACCTATGTGAAACTTCTGTTCTCCAATGTCCGTCCTCACACTCCTGGCCCCCAAGACCTCACGTTTGGCAATTCTGGACCCACAAGGCAGCACTCTGCCTGCCCTCCAGATAGAAAGCAAAATGGTGCCCTATGGAGCTTCCCAGACACCCGAAATGAGGATAGACCTACACGGCACCCTTCTGTACACAAATTATATCGACACATCTGGGCACTAATACACTGTCTGACACAGCCTGAGCCCGGACTTCCTGACCAACACCCAGACAGCTGACCGCACACTGAGCACAACAGACCCGCCATGGCCTTAGCTCGTCATCTATTCCCAACCTAGCTTCTCAGGCTTCAGGACATAGACCTTAACTCCACACCCCGCCAAGGGGTGAATGTGATGCAGAAATCAGAACTCCTCCTTCCCTATGGCAAGAAACCTTGTGGTTGGCATGTTGTCCCACGTTCAGTGTAGGAGAAACCAGCGTTCACCATGAGGCCCGGCCCATGCTTGAGTACGAAGAGGGCACAAACACGCATTGTGACCCTCAGCGTGAGTCCTGTCCTCTAGTAAGTCCTCTCAGTGGCTGGACCATTAGACGTCATAATGGGCTTGCCATGCCCCTAGGCCCCAAGTTTTAACCAGCTTTCTGGTTGTCCAGTCGCCCCTCCCCAGGGCTCTGCCCTGGAAACTCTCTTTTGGTGGGACAACTGAGGTAAAAACAAAACAAAACGGACTCCTCCCATCTCAAAGAATAACCCCAAACTCTTGGGAGCGGGCCCAATGCCCAGAGAGGAAGACTCGTCCATGGCCCATGAGGCCACCCGGACATTCCACGGCCATCCGTGACACAATATCCAGAGACAGAATCTTGAGCAAGCGTCTCACACTCGCCCCCTTGTTCATATCCTGAAGAGTTCTCCTCACGGTCTGTAGATCAGTCCTGCAATACCTACGACCCGAAACCTAAGCCGGGTTTGTGTTTTCAGACAACTGGCCCACAAAACCTACAGGCACAGGTTCTTGGAGCCAAACCTGAGGACTGTACCTGGGAATTCTGCCCATTCCATTGGCCACAAACCTAGAAATAGGATGATAAACCTCCAAAGTGCCCGGGGCCATCCCAATAGTGTTGACTGCCCAGGAAATACAAGGGCGGTCTGACACCAGCTGAGCATCGACCTGCACTTAGACCCGTGGACAGATGTCCCCAGAGGTAAATTGGAATGAGCAGGCCCCTAGATCCTAATCGGATCCATTGCTTTGTTGTCTAGGCATCTCTCCCCAGAGGCCTGGATTCCAATAGCAGCATATGGCTGTCTCTTGAGGCACCCATCAGAACAAATCTCGTCTCCACGTGGGAATCATGCACGTTGGAGCTGTGTCAAAGCCTCTGGTTAGGAGAACCCTTCAGGGACCCTGTGCCACTGCCTCATTCCAAGTTCTCCATGGACACAAACCCACATTAGGACCCATCCACAAGAGAGTCCATTTCAACTCAACCCTCTCAGTTTCTCCCCCAGATCCAGCAGATCTAACCTGTCTTGCCACTAGGACACAAGAGGAATGAGAGTCGGGCTTCCCAGCCATCCATCCTTAGAACCCTACTCGGAATCGATCCGTATGGGAAGTCCTGGAGCCAACCAACAGGTCTCAATCGCCCTGCAGAAGAATCTTTACGGTTTGGAGCATCTCACAACTCCCATCGTGGGAAAAATTCCATGGCCTCGTGATCCACCACCTCTTCATGAAGAGGGCCATAAGGGACAGAAACTCCAACCTGAGCGTTCGTCAGATCCTCACCTGATTTCAGATGCACGAGATCTCGTTTCAGCTCTGCAGAGCGTACCTGCCATGCCCTCGCCCAGAAACCTAAGGTTGCTTGTGTTCTCAGACTTCTGTCCTCAACTCCTGGCCCACAAGCCCTCCAGTTTGGCAATTCCAGAACTACAATGCAGCCCTCTGCCTGCCGTCCAGAAGAAAAAACATTGCCCTCTGGGGCTAACCAGAAGCCCCAAAGGAGGATCAAACTTTTCGCCACTTGACTGTACCCCAATCCTACAGGATGCCCTGGGCACTCATGCCCTTTCTGTCACAGCCTGAGCCTGGACCTCCCGACCCACACCCAGCCAGCCTGGACTCACACTGAACACATCGGACCTGCCAAAGCCTTAGGTCGTCATCTCTTCCCAACTTCGGTTTTCAGGCTTCAGAACCTAGACGTTTTCTCCAATCACTGCCCAGGGTTGAACATGAGGCAGAAATCAGAAATCCTTCCCCATGGCAAGAAATCTTGTGGTTGGCGTGTTGCCCAACGTTCAGCGTAGTTGATAGCAGTGTGGCCCTTTGACCCCGCCATGCTTGAGGGCCGCGTTGGTCACAGATACGCATTGTGACCCTCAGCGTGAGCCCAGTCCCCAAGTAAGGTCTCTCAGTGGCTGGACCAAGAGACGGCATATTGGGCTTGCCATGCCCCTAGGCCCCAATTTTTAACCATAGTTCGTGTTGTCCATTCGCCCCTCCCCAGTGCTCTGCTTTAGAATGAGGTAACCAAACTGAAAGGACTCCTCCCATCCCACAGATTGACCCCCAAATTGGGATCGGGCCAAATCCACAGAGAGGAAGACTCATCCATGGCCCATGAGGCCTCCCCGACATTCCACGCCCATCGTTGACACAAAATCCAGAGACAAAAGCCTGAATAAGCGCCTCACACTCGCTCTTTCTTCCTATGCCAAAGAGTTCCCCTCACGGTCTGTAGATCGGGACTGCCATACCTACGTCCCCAAAACAAGCCGAGTGTGTGTTTTCAGACTTCTATCCCCACATTCCTGGCTTCCACACCCTCCAGCCTGGGGACCCTGGAGCCACACATCAGGTCTGTGCCTCTCAACTCCACGGGAATTCTGCCCCTTCCATTGACCACAATCATACAAACTCGGAGAAACCTCCAAAGTCCCCAAGGCCATCCCCATAGTATAGAACGCCCAGGACAAACAAGGGCTGCCTGGAACCAGCTGAGCATCCATCTCCACTCATACTGTAGATGGATGTCCCCAGAGAAGGAGATTGAACGGGTCAGGGCCCTAGGCCCTAATGGGGTCCATTGTTTTGGTTTCCTGCTATCTCTCCTCAGAGGCCTGGTTTCCAATATCAGCATGTGGGGCTTTCCTGAGGCACCAATCAGATCAAATCTAGTCTCCACATGGGAAACTTGTCTTTTGGAGATGACGCAAAACCTCTGGTTAGGAGGAGCATTCAGGGTCCGTGTGTCACAGCTCCGTGCCAGGGTCTCTATGCACACAAACCCACAATAGGTCCCATCCGCAGTAGAGTCCATTTCAGCTCAGCCCCTTCCGTTGCTCCCCTAGAGCTAGCATATCAAAACTGTCTATTAACTGGGAGACAGTTAGAATCGATACAGTCTGCCCAGGGTTCCATCCTTCGATCCCTGCTTTGCTGTCGTTCCTTATGAAACATCCTGGAGCGATCCAACAGATCTCAATTGCTGATCAGAAAAAAATCCTTGTGGCTTGGAGCATATCCCAACTCCCCTCCTGGGTAAACCTCCATGGCTTCGAGATGCTGCCCCCTTCAAGAAAGGGCCATAATGGACAGAAACTCCAACCTGAGCCTAGGTCTGAACCTCTCCCTGACTTCAGATGTACGAAGTCCCGATTCAGATGTGCAGAGAGTGCCTGCCGTGCCCTCGTCCCGAAACCTACGCCTAACTTGTGTTCTCATTCTTCCGTCCTCACACTCCTTGCCCAAAGGGCATCCAGTTTGGGAATTCCGGAGCCACAAAGCAGCACTCTGCCTGCCCTCCAGAAGAAAAACGTTGCCCTTGGGGCTACCCAGAAACGCTAAATGAGGATCAAGCTGCACGGCACTCGACTCTCCGCCAATTATACAATATACCCTGAAAACTAATGCCTGGTCTGACGCAGCCTAGGCCTGAACCTCCCGACCAACACTCAGCGAGCTGGCTCCACACTGAGCACGTCGGACCTGTCGTGGACTTAAGTCGTCATCTCTTCCCAAGCTCGGTTTTCAGACTACACAACCTAGACCTTAACTCCAATCACGGCCCAGCGGTGAAAGAGATGAAAAAAAAATCAGAACTACTACTTCCCCATGGCAAGAATACATGTGGTTGGCATGGAGCCCAACGTTCAGTGTAGGAGCAACAGTGTGGACCATGATTCCCGCCCATGCTTGAGCGCTTAGAAGGCATAAACACACATTGTGACCCTCAGCGTGAGTTCTGTCCTCAAGGAAGGCCTCTCAGTGGCTGGAACTAACCATAGTTCGGTTTGTCCATTCACCCCTCCGCAGGGCTCTGCTTTGAAATCCCTCTTTTGGTGGGACACCTGAGGTAACCAAACTGATAGGACTCCTCCCATCCCCCTGATGGACCCCAAACAATTGGGTACGTGCCAAATCCACAGAGAGGAAGACTTGTCCATGGCCCATGAGGCCTCCTCGACATTCCACGGCCATTGTTGACACAAAATCCAGAGACAAAAGCCTGAATAAATGCCTCACACTCACTCTTTCTTCATATCCCGAAGAGTTCTCCTCAGGGCCTGTAGATCGGGCCTGCCATACTTATGTCCCCAAACGTAAGCCGCGTTAGTGTTTTCAGACTTCTATCCCCACGCTCCTGGCCCACACACCCTCCAGGCTGGGGCCCCTGGAGCCACACATCAGGTCTGTGCCTGCCCACTCCACTGGAATTCTGCCCATTCACTTGACCACACGCCTCCAAATTAGGAGAAACCTCCGCAGTCCCTGAGGCCATCCCAATTGTGTAGGCCGCCCGGGACAAACAAGGGCGTCTGACAACAGCTGAGCATCTACCTCCACTCATACCGTAGTTGGATGTCACCAGGGTAGTAGATTGAACCTCACAGGTCCCTAGGCCGTAATCGGATCCATTGCTTTGGTTTCCAGGCATCTCTCCTCAGAGGCATGTTTTCAAATACCAGCATGCGGGGGTTTCCGGAGGCAAATCTTGTCTCGACATGGGAAAATAGCAGGCTGGAACGGTGTCAAAACTTCCGGTTAGGAGAATCCTTCAGGGCCCGGTGCCACCACCCCTTTCCTAGGTCTCCATGGACACAAACCCACATATAGGATCCATCCGCAGGAGAGTCCATTTCAACTCTGGCTTCTCGGTTGCTCCGCCAGAGCCAGCAGATAGAACCTGTCTTGTCGCTAGGAGACGATTGAGATGCGAGGCGGCTTGCCCAGGGCTCCGCCCTTAGAACCCTGCTCTGGCGTCCTTCCATATGGAACGTCCTGGACCCATCCAAAAGGTCTCACATGTCCTGCAGAAGGAATCCTTGCCTTTTGGAGCATCTCACCACTCCCAACGTGGGAAAACCGTGATGGCTTTCTGAAGCCCCCACCCCCTTTCTGAAGGGGAAATCATGGACAGGAACTCCAACCTGAGCCAACGTCTGATCCTCGGCCTGAATTCAGATGCACGACATCTCGATGCAGCTCTGCAGAGTGTGCCGGCCTTGCCCTCGCCCTTAAACCTATGTGAAACTTCTGTTCTCCAATGTCCGTCCTCACACTCCTGGCCCCCAAGACCTCACGTTTGGCAATTCTGGACCCACAAGGCAGCACTCTGCCTGCCCTCCAGATAGAAAGCAAAATGGTGCCCTATGGAGCTTCCCAGACACCCGAAATGAGGATAGACCTACACGGCACCCTTCTGTACACAAATTATATCGACACATCTGGGCACTAATACACTGTCTGACACAGCCTGAGCCCGGACTTCCTGACCAACACCCAGACAGCTGACCGCACACTGAGCACAACAGACCCGCCATGGCCTTAGCTCGTCATCTATTCCCAACCTAGCTTCTCAGGCTTCAGGACATAGACCTTAACTCCACACGCCGCCAAGGGGTGAATGTGATGCAGAAATCAGAACTCCTCCTTCCCTATGGCAAGAAACCTTGTGGTTGGCATGTTGTCCCACGTTCAGTGTAGGAGAAACCAGCGTTCACCATGAGGCCCGGCCCATGCTTGAGTACGAAGAGGGCACAAACACGCATTGTGACCCTCAGCGTGAGTCCTGTCCTCTAGTAAGTCCTCTCAGTGGCTGGACCATTAGACGTCATAATGGGCTTGCCATGCCCCTAGGCCCCAAGTTTTAACCAGCTTTCTGGTTGTCCAGTCGCCCCTCCCCAGGGCTCTGCCCTGGAAACTCTCTTTTGGTGGGACAACTGAGGTAAAAACAAAACAAAACGGACTCCTCCCATCTCAAAGAATAACCCCAAACTCTTGGGAGCGGGCCCAATGCCCAGAGAGGAAGACTCGTCCATGGCCCATGAGGCCACCCGGACATTCCACGGCCATCCGTGACACAATATCCAGAGACAGAATCTTGAGCAAGCGTCTCACACTCGCCCCCTTGTTCATATCCTGAAGAGTTCTCCTCACGGTCTGTAGATCAGTCCTGCAATACCTACGACCCGAAACCTAAGCCGGGTTTGTGTTTTCAGACAACTGGCCCACAAAACCTACAGGCACAGGTTCTTGGAGCCAAACCTGAGGACTGTACCTGGGAATTCTGCCCATTCCATTGGCCACAAACCTAGAAATAGGATGATAAACCTCCAAAGTGCCCGGGGCCATCCCAATAGTGTTGACTGCCCAGGAAATACAAGGGCGGTCTGACACCAGCTGAGCATCGACCTGCACTTAGACCCGTGGACAGATGTCCCCAGAGGTAAATTGGAATGAGCAGGCCCCTAGATCCTAATCGGATCCATTGCTTTGTTGTCTAGGCATCTCTCCCCAGAGGCCTGGATTCCAATAGCAGCATATGGCTGTCTCTTGAGGCACCCATCAGAACAAATCTCGTCTCCACGTGGGAATCATGCACGTTGGAGCTGTGTCAAAGCCTCTGGTTAGGAGAACCCTTCAGGGACCCTGTGCCACTGCCTCATTCCAAGTTCTCCATGGACACAAACCCACATTAGGACCCATCCACAAGAGAGTCCATTTCAAATCAACCCTCTCAGTTTCTCCCCCAGATCCAGCAGATCTAACCTGTCTTGCCACTAGGACACAAGAGGAATGAGAGTCGGGCTTCCCAGCCATCCATCCTTAGAACCCTACTCGGAATCGATCCGTATGGGAAGTCCTGGAGCCAACCAACAGGTCTCAATCGCCCTGCAGAAGAATCTTTACGGTTTGGAGCATCTCACAACTCCCATCGTGGGAAAAATTCCATGGCCTCGTGATCCACCACCTCTTCGTGAAGAGGGCCATAAGGGACAGAAACTCCAACCTGAGCGTTCGTCAGATCCTCACCTGATTTCAGATGCACGAGATCTCGTTTCAGCTCTGCAGAGCGTACCTGCCATGCCCTCGCCCAGAAACCTAAGGTTGCTTGTGTTCTCAGACTTCTGTCCTCAACTCCTGGCCCACAAGCCCTCCAGTTTGGCAATTCCAGAACTACAATGCAGCCCTCTGCCTGCCGTCCAGAAGAAAAAACATTGCCCTCTGGGGCTAACCAGAAGCCCCAAAGGAGGATCAAACTTTTCGCCACTTGACTGTACCCCAATCCTACAGGATGCCCTGGGCACTCATGCCCTTTCTGTCACAGCCTGAGCCTGGACCTCCCGACCCACACCCAGCCAGCCTGGACTCACACTGAACACATCGGACCTGCCAAAGCCTTAGGTCGTCATCTCTTCCCAACTTCGGTTTTCAGGCTTCAGAACCTAGACGTTTTCTCCAATCACTGCCCAGGGTTGAACATGAGGCAGAAATCAGAAATCCTTCCCCATGGCAAGAAATCTTGTGGTTGGCGTGTTGCCCAACGTTCAGCGTAGTTGATAGCAGTGTGGCCCTTTGACCCCGCCATGCTTGAGGGCCGCGTTGGTCACAGATACGCATTGTGACCCTCAGCGTGAGCCCAGTCCCCAAGTAAGGTCTCTCAGTGGCTGGACCAAGAGACGGCATATTGGGCTTGCCATGCCCCTAGGCCCCAATTTTTAACCATAGTTCGTGTTGTCCATTCGCCCCTCCCCAGTGCTCTGCTTTAGAATGAGGTAACCAAACTGAAAGGACTCCTCCCATCCCACAGATTGACCCCCAAATTGGGATCGGGCCAAATCCACAGAGAGGAAGACTCATCCATGGCCCATGAGGCCTCCCCGACATTCCACGCCCATCGTTGACACAAAATCCAGAGACAAAAGCCTGAATAAGCGCCTCACACTCGCTCTTTCTTCCTATGCCAAAGAGTTCCCCTCACGGTCTGTAGATCGGGACTGCCATACCTACGTCCCCAAAACAAGCCGAGTGTGTGTTTTCAGACTTCTATCCCCACATTCCTGGCTTCCACACCCTCCAGCCTGGGGACCCTGGAGCCACACATCAGGTCTGTGCCTCTCAACTCCACGGGAATTCTGCCCCTTCCATTGACCACAATCATACAAACTCGGAGAAACCTCCAAAGTCCCCAAGGCCATCCCCATAGTATAGAACGCCCAGGACAAACAAGGGCTGCCTGGAACCAGCTGAGCATCCATCTCCACTCATACTGTAGATGGATGTCCCCAGAGAAGGAGATTGAACGGGTCAGGGCCCTAGGCCCTAATGGGGTCCATTGTTTTGGTTTCCTGCTATCTCTCCTCAGAGGCCTGGTTTCCAATATCAGCATGTGGGGCTTTCCTGAGGCACCAATCAGATCAAATCTAGTCTCCACATGGGAAACTTGTCTTTTGGAGATGACGCAAAACCTCTGGTTAGGAGGAGCATTCAGGGTCCGTGTGTCACAGCTCCGTGCCAGGGTCTCTATGCACACAAACCCACAATAGGTCCCATCCGCAGTAGAGTCCATTTCAGCTCAGCCCCTTCCGTTGCTCCCCTAGAGCTAGCATATCAAAACTGTCTATTAACTGGGAGACAGTTAGAATCGATACAGTCTGCCCAGGGTTCCATCCTTCGATCCCTGCTTTGCTGTCGTTCCTTATGAAACATCCTGGAGCGATCCAACAGATCTCAATTGCTGATCAGAAAAAAATCCTTGTGGCTTGGAGCATATCCCAACTCCCCTCCTGGGTAAACCTCCATGGCTTCGAGATGCTGCCCCCTTCAAGAAAGGGCCATAATGGACAGAAACTCCAACCTGAGCCTAGGTCTGAACCTCTCCCTGACTTCAGATGTACGAAGTCCCGATTCAGATGTGCAGAGAGTGCCTGCCGTGCCCTCGTCCCGAAACCTACGCCTAACTTGTGTTCTCATTCTTCCGTCCTCACACTCCTTGCCCAAAGGGCATCCAGTTTGGGAATTCCGGAGCCACAAAGCAGCACTCTGCCTGCCCTCCAGAAGAAAAACGTTGCCCTTGGGGCTACCCAGAAACGCTAAATGAGGATCAAGCTGCACGGCACTCGACTCTCCCCCAATTATACAATATACCCTGAAAACTAATGCCTGGTCTGACGCAGCCTAGGCCTGAACCTCCCGACCAACACTCAGCGAGCTGGCTCCACACTGAGCACGTCGGACCTGTCGTGGACTTAAGTCGTCATCTCTTCCCAAGCTCGGTTTTCAGACTACACAACCTAGACCTTAACTCCAATCACGGCCCAGCGGTGAAAGAGATGAAAAAAAAATCAGAACTACTACTTCCCCATGGCAAGAATACATGTGGTTGGCATGGAGCCCAACGTTCAGTGTAGGAGCAACAGTGTGGACCATGATTCCCGCCCATGCTTGAGCGCTTAGAAGGCATAAACACACATTGTGACCCTCAGCGTGAGTTCTGTCCTCAAGGAAGGCCTCTCAGTGGCTGGAACTAACCATAGTTCGGTTTGTCCATTCACCCCTCCGCAGGGCTCTGCTTTGAAATCCCTCTTTTGGTGGGACACCTGAGGTAACCAAACTGATAGGACTCCTCCCATCCCCCTGATGGACCCCAAACAATTGGGTACGTGCCAAATCCACAGAGAGGAAGACTTGTCCATGGCCCATGAGGCCTCCTCGACATTCCACGGCCATTGTTGACACAAAATCCAGAGACAAAAGCCTGAATAAATGCCTCACACTCACTCTTTCTTCATATCCCGAAGAGTTCTCCTCAGGGCCTGTAGATCGGGCCTGCCATACTTATGTCCCCAAACGTAAGCCGCGTTAGTGTTTTCAGACTTCTATCCCCACGCTCCTGGCCCACACACCCTCCAGGCTGGGGCCCCTGGAGCCACACATCAGGTCTGTGCCTGCCCACTCCACTGGAATTCTGCCCATTCACTTGACCACACGCCTCCAAATTAGGAGAAACCTCCGCAGTCCCTGAGGCCATCCCAATTGTGTAGGCCGCCCGGGACAAACAAGGGCGTCTGACAACAGCTGAGCATCTACCTCCACTCATACCGTAGTTGGATGTCACCAGGGTAGTAGATTGAACCTCACAGGTCCCTAGGCCGAAATCGGATCCATTGCTTTGGTTTCCAGGCATCTCTCCTCAGAGGCATGTTTTCAAATACCAGCATGCGGGGGTTTCCGGAGGCAAATCTTGTCTCGACATGGGAAAATAGCAGGCTGGAACGGTGTCAAAACTTCCGGTTAGGAGAATCCTTCAGGGCCCGGTGCCACCACCCCTTTCCTAGGTCTCCATGGACACAAACCCACATATAGGATCCATCCGCAGGAGAGTCCATTTCAACTCTGGCTTCTCGGTTGCTCCGCCAGAGCCAGCAGATAGAACCTGTCTTGTCGCTAGGAGACGATTGAGATGCGAGGCGGCTTGCCCAGGGCTCCGCCCTTAGAACCCTGCTCTGGCGTCCTTCCATATGGAACGTCCTGGACCCATCCAAAAGGTCTCACATGTCCTGCAGAAGGAATCCTTGCCTTTTGGAGCATCTCACCACTCCCAACGTGGGAAAACCGTGATGGCTTTCTGAAGCCCCCACCCCCTTTCTGAAGGGGAAATCATGGACAGGAACTCCAACCTGAGCCAACGTCTGATCCTCGGCCTGAATTCAGATGCACGACATCTCGATGCAGCTCTGCAGAGTGTGCCGGCCTTGCCCTCGCCCTTAAACCTATGTGAAACTTCAGTTCTCCAATGTCCGTCCTCACACTCCTGGCCCCCAAGACCTCACGTTTGGCAATTCTGGACCCACAAGGCAGCACTCTGCCTGCCCTCCAGATAGAAAGCAAAATGGTGCCCTATGGAGCTTCCCAGACACCCGAAATGAGGATAGACCTACACGGCACCCTTCTGTACACAAATTATATCGACACATCTGGGCACTAATACACTGTCTGACACAGCCTGAGCCCGGACTTCCTGACCAACACCCAGACAGCTGACCGCACACTGAGCACAACAGACCCGCCATGGCCTTAGCTCGTCATCTATTCCCAACCTAGCTTCTCAGGCTTCAGGACATAGACCTTAACTCCACACGCCGCCAAGGGGTGAATGTGATGCAGAAATCAGAACTCCTCCTTCCCTATGGCAAGAAACCTTGTGGTTGGCATGTTGTCCCACGTTCAGTGTAGGAGAAACCAGCGTTCACCATGAGGCCCGGCCCATGCTTGAGTACGAAGAGGGCACAAACACGCATTGTGACCCTCAGCGTGAGTCCTGTCCTCTAGTAAGTCCTCTCAGTGGCTGGACCATTAGACGTCATAATGGGCTTGCCATGCCCCTAGGCCCCAAGTTTTAACCAGCTTTCTGGTTGTCCAGTCGCCCCTCCCCAGGGCTCTGCCCTGGAAACTCTCTTTTGGTGGGACAACTGAGGTAAAAACAAAACAAAACGGACTCCTCCCATCTCAAAGAATAACCCCAAACTCTTGGGAGCGGGCCCAATGCCCAGAGAGGAAGACTCGTCCATGGCCCATGAGGCCACCCGGACATTCCACGGCCATCCGTGACACAATATCCAGAGACAGAATCTTGAGCAAGCGTCTCACACTCGCCCCCTTGTTCATATCCTGAAGAGTTCTCCTCACGGTCTGTAGATCAGTCCTGCAATACCTACGACCCGAAACCTAAGCCGGGTTTGTGTTTTCAGACAACTGGCCCACAAAACCTACAGGCACAGGTTCTTGGAGCCAAACCTGAGGACTGTACCTGGGAATTCTGCCCATTCCATTGGCCACAAACCTAGAAATAGGATGATAAACCTCCAAAGTGCCCGGGGCCATCCCAATAGTGTTGACTGCCCAGGAAATACAAGGGCGGTCTGACACCAGCTGAGCATCGACCTGCACTTAGACCCGTGGACAGATGTCCCCAGAGGTAAATTGGAATGAGCAGGCCCCTAGATCCTAATCGGATCCATTGCTTTGTTGTCTAGGCATCTCTCCCCAGAGGCCTGGATTCCAATAGCAGCATATGGCTGTCTCTTGAGGCACCCATCAGAACAAATCTCGTCTCCACGTGGGAATCATGCACGTTGGAGCTGTGTCAAAGCCTCTGGTTAGGAGAACCCTTCAGGGACCCTGTGCCACTGCCTCATTCCAAGTTCTCCATGGACACAAACCCACATTAGGACCCATCCACAAGAGAGTCCATTTCAACTCAACCCTCTCAGTTTCTCCCCCAGATCCAGCAGATCTAACCTGTCTTGCCACTAGGACACAAGAGGAATGAGAGTCGGGCTTCCCAGCCATCCATCCTTAGAACCCTACTCGGAATCGATCCGTATGGGAAGTCCTGGAGCCAACCAACAGGTCTCAATCGCCCTGCAGAAGAATCTTTACGGTTTGGAGCATCTCACAACTCCCATCGTGGGAAAAATTCCATGGCCTCGTGATCCACCACCTCTTCATGAAGAGGGCCATAAGGGACAGAAACTCCAACCTGAGCGTTCGTCAGATCCTCACCTGATTTCAGATGCACGAGATCTCGTTTCAGCTCTGCAGAGCGTACCTGCCATGCCCTCGCCCAGAAACCTAAGGTTGCTTGTGTTCTCAGACTTCTGTCCTCAACTCCTGGCCCACAAGCCCTCCAGTTTGGCAATTCCAGAACTACAATGCAGCCCTCTGCCTGCCGTCCAGAAGAAAAAACATTGCCCTCTGGGGCTAACCAGAAGCCCCAAAGGAGGATCAAACTTTTCGCCACTTGACTGTACCCCAATCCTACAGGATGCCCTGGGCACTCATGCCCTTTCTGTCACAGCCTGAGCCTGGACCTCCCGACCCACACCCAGCCAGCTGGACTCACACTGAACACATCGGACCTGCCAAAGCCTTAGGTCGTCATCTCTTCCCAACTTCGGTTTTCAGGCTTCAGAACCTAGACGTTTTCTCCAATCACTGCCCAGGGTTGAACATGAGGCAGAAATCAGAAATCCTTCCCCATGGCAAGAAATCTTGTGGTTGGCGTGTTGCCCAACGTTCAGCGTAGTTGATAGCAGTGTGGCCCTTTGACCCCGCCATGCTTGAGGGCCGCGTTGGTCACAGATACGCATTGTGACCCTCAGCGTGAGCCCAGTCCCCAAGTAAGGTCTCTCAGTGGCTGGACCAAGAGACGGCATATTGGGCTTGCCATGCCCCTAGGCCCCAATTTTTAACCATAGTTCGTGTTGTCCATTCGCCCCTCCCCAGTGCTCTGCTTTAGAATGAGGTAACCAAACTGAAAGGACTCCTCCCATCCCACAGATTGACCCCCAAATTGGGATCGGGCCAAATCCACAGAGAGGAAGACTCATCCATGGCCCATGAGGCCTCCCCGACATTCCACGCCCATCGTTGACACAAAATCCAGAGACAAAAGCCTGAATAAGCGCCTCACACTCGCTCTTTCTTCCTATGCCAAAGAGTTCCCCTCACGGTCTGTAGATCGGGACTGCCATACCTACGTCCCCAAAACAAGCCGAGTGTGTGTTTTCAGACTTCTATCCCCACATTCCTGGCTTCCACACCCTCCAGCCTGGGGACCCTGGAGCCACACATCAGGTCTGTGCCTCTCAACTCCACGGGAATTCTGCCCCTTCCATTGACCACAATCATACAAACTCGGAGAAACCTCCAAAGTCCCCAAGGCCATCCCCATAGTATAGAACGCCCAGGACAAACAAGGGCTGCCTGGAACCAGCTGAGCATCCATCTCCACTCATACTGTAGATGGATGTCCCCAGAGAAGGAGATTGAACGGGTCAGGGCCCTAGGCCCTAATGGGGTCCATTGTTTTGGTTTCCTGCTATCTCTCCTCAGAGGCCTGGTTTCCAATATCAGCATGTGGGGCTTTCCTGAGGCACCAATCAGATCAAATCTAGTCTCCACATGGGAAACTTGTCTTTTGGAGATGACGCAAAACCTCTGGTTAGGAGGAGCATTCAGGGTCCGTGTGTCACAGCTCCGTGCCAGGGTCTCTATGCACACAAACCCACAATAGGTCCCATCCGCAGTAGAGTCCATTTCAGCTCAGCCCCTTCCGTTGCTCCCCTAGAGCTAGCATATCAAAACTGTCTATTAACTGGGAGACAGTTAGAATCGATACAGTCTGCCCAGGGTTCCATCCTTCGATCCCTGCTTTGCTGTCGTTCCTTATGAAACATCCTGGAGCGATCCAACAGATCTCAATTGCTGATCAGAAAAAAATCCTTGTGGCTTGGAGCATATCCCAACTCCCCTCCTGGGTAAACCTCCATGGCTTCGAGATGCTGCCCCCTTCAAGAAAGGGCCATAATGGACAGAAACTCCAACCTGAGCCTAGGTCTGAACCTCTCCCTGACTTCAGATGTACGAAGTCCCGATTCAGATGTGCAGAGAGTGCCTGCCGTGCCCTCGTCCCGAAACCTACGCCTAACTTGTGTTCTCATTCTTCCGTCCTCACACTCCTTGCCCAAAGGGCATCCAGTTTGGGAATTCCGGAGCCACAAAGCAGCACTCTGCCTGCCCTCCAGAAGAAAAACGTTGCCCTTGGGGCTACCCAGAAACGCTAAATGAGGATCAAGCTGCACGGCACTCGACTCTCCCCCAATTATACAATATACCCTGAAAACTAATGCCTGGTCTGACGCAGCCTAGGCCTGAACCTCCCGACCAACACTCAGCGAGCTGGCTCCACACTGAGCACGTCGGACCTGTCGTGGACTTAAGTCGTCATCTCTTCCCAAGCTCGGTTTTCAGACTACACAACCTAGACCTTAACTCCAATCACGGCCCAGCGGTGAAAGAGATGAAAAAAAATCAGAACTACTACTTCCCCATGGCAAGAATACATGTGGTTCGCATGGAGCCCAACGTTCAGTGTAGGAGCAACAGTGTGGACCATGATTCCCGCCCATGCTTGAGCGCTTAGAAGGCATAAACACACATAGTGACCCTCAGCGTGAGTTCTGTCCTCAAGGAAGGCCTCTCAGTGGCTGGAACTAACCATAGTTCGGTTTGTCCATTCACCCCTCCGCAGGGCTCTACTTTGAAATCCCTCTTTTGGTGGGACACCTGAGGTAACCAAACTGATAGGACTCCTCCCATCCCCCTGATGGACCCCAAACAATTGGGTACGTGCCAAATCCACAGAGAGGAAGACTTGTCCATGGCCCATGAGGCCTCCTCGACATTCCACGGCCATTGTTGACACAAAATCCAGAGACAAAAGCCTGAATAAATGCCTCACACTCACTCTTTCTTCATATCCCGAAGAGTTCTCCTCAGGGCCTGTAGATCGGTCCTGCCATACTTATGTCCCCAAACGTAAGCCGCGTTAGTGTTTTCAGACTTCTATCCCCACGCTCCTGGCCCACACACCCTCCAGGCTGGGGCCCCTGGAGCCACACATCAGGTCTGTGCCTGCCCACTCCACTGGAATTCTGCCCATTCACTTGACCACACGCCTCCAAATTAGGAGAAACCTCCGCAGTCCCTGAGGCCATCCCAATTGTGTAGGCCGCCCGGGACAAACAAGGGCGTCTGACAACAGCTGAGCATCTACCTCCACTCATACCGTAGTTGGATGTCACCAGGGTAGTAGATTGAACCTCACAGGTCCCTAGGCCGTAATCGGATCCATTGCTTTGGTTTCCAGGCATCTCTCCTCAGAGGCATGTTTTCAAATACCAGCATGCGGGGGTTTCCGGAGGCAAATCTTGTCTCGACATGGGAAAATAGCAGGCTGGAACGGTGTCAAAACTTCCGGTTAGGAGAATCCTTCAGGGCCCGGTGCCACCACCCCTTTCCTAGGTCTCCATGGACACAAACCCACATATAGGATCCATCCGCAGGAGTGTCCATTTCAACTCTGGCTTCTCGGTTGCTCCGCCAGAGCCAGCAGATAGAACCTGTCTTGTCGCTAGGAGACGATTGAGATGCGAGGCGGCTTGCCCAGGGCTCCGCCCTTAGAACCCTGCTCTGGCGTCCTTCCATATGGAACGTCCTGGACCCATCCAAAAGGTCTCACATGTCCTGCAGAAGGAATCCTTGCCTTTTGGAGCATCTCACCACTCCCAACGTGGGAAAACCGTGATGGCTTTCTGAAGCCCCCACCCCCTTTCTGAAGGGGAAATCATGGACAGGAACTCCAACCTGAGCCAACGTCTGATCCTCGGCCTGAATTCAGATGCACGACATCTCGATGCAGCTCTGCAGAGTGTGCCGGCCTTGCCCTCGCCCTTAAACCTATGTGAAACTTCTGTTCTCCAATGTCCGTCCTCACACTCCTGGCCCCCAAGACCTCACGTTTGGCAATTCTGGACCCACAAGGCAGCACTCTGCCTGCCCTCCAGATAGAAAGCAAAATGGTGCCCTATGGAGCTTCCCAGACACCCGAAATGAGGATAGACCTACACGGCACCCTTCTGTACACAAATTATATCGACACATCTGGGCACTAATACACTGTCTGACACAGCCTGAGCCCGGACTTCCTGACCAACACCCAGACAGCTGACCGCACACTGAGCACAACAGACCCGCCATGGCCTTAGCTCGTCATCTATTCCCAACCTAGCTTCTCAGGCTTCAGGACATAGACCTTAACTCCACACCCCGCCAAGGGGTGAATGTGATGCAGAAATCAGAACTCCTCCTTCCCTATGGCAAGAAACCTTGTGGTTGGCATGTTGTCCCACGTTCAGCGTAGGAGAAACCAGCGTTCACCATGAGGCCCGGCCCATGCTTGAGTACGAAGAGGGCACAAACACGCATTGTGACCCTCAGCGTGAGTCCTGTCCTCTAGTAAGTCCTCTCAGTGGCTGGACCATTAGACGTCATAATGGGCTTGCCATGCCCCTAGGCCCCAAGTTTTAACCAGCTTTCTGGTTGTCCAGTCGCCCCTCCCCAGGGCTCTGCCCTGGAAACTCTCTTTTGGTGGGACAACTGAGGTAAAAACAAAACAAAACGGACTCCTCCCATCTCAAAGAATAACCACAAACTCTTGGGAGCGGGCCCAATGCCCAGAGAGGAAGACTCGTCCATGGCCCATGAGGCCACCCGGACATTCCACGGCCATCCGTGACACAATATCCAGAGACAGAATCTTGAGCAAGCGTCTCACACTCGCCCCCTTGTTCATATCCTGAAGAGTTCTCCTCACGGTCTGTAGATCAGTCCTGCAATACCTACGACCCGAAACCTAAGCCGGGTTTGTGTTTTCAGAAAACTGGCCCACAAAACCTACAGGCACAGGTTCTTGGAGCCAAACCTGAGGACTCTACCTGGGAATTCTGCCCATTCCATTGGCCACAAACCTGGAAATAGGATGATAAACCTCCAAAGTGCCCGGGGCCATCCCAATAGTGTTGACTGCCCAGGAAAAACAAGGGCGGTCTGACACCAGCTGAGCATCTACCTGCACTTAGACCCGTGGACAGATGTCCCCAGAGGTAAATTGGAATGAGCAGGCCCCTAGATCCTAATCGGATCCATTGCTTTGTTGTCTAGGCATCTCTCCCCAGAGGCCTGGATTCCAATAGCAGCATATGGCTGTTTCTTGAGGCACCCATCAGAACAAATCTCCTCTCCACGTGGGAATCATGCACGTTGGAGCTGTGTCAAAGCCTCTGGTTAGGAGAACCCTTCAGGGACCCTGTGCCACTGCCTCATTCCAAGTTCTCCATGGACACAAACCCACATTAGGACCCATCCACAAGAGAGTCCATTTCAACTCAACCCTCTCAGTTTCTCCCCCAGATCCAGCAGATCTAACCTGTCTTGCCACTAGGACACAAGAGGAATGAGAGTCGGGCTTCCCAGCCATCCATCCTTAGAACCCTACTCGGAATCGATCCGTATGGGAAGTCCTGGAGCCAACCAACAGGTCTCAATCGCCCTGCAGAAGAATCTTTACGGTTTGGAGCATCTCACAACTCCCATCGTGGGAAAAATTCTATGGCCTCGTGATCCACCACCTCTTCATGAAGAGGGCCATAAGGGACAGAAACTCCAACCTGAGCGTTCGTCAGATCCTCACCTGATTTCAGATGCACGAGATCTCGTTTCAGCTCTGCAGAGCGTACCTGCCATGCCCTCGCCCAGAAACCTAAGGTTGCTTGTGTTCTCAGACTTCTGTCCTCAACTCCTGGCCCACAAGCCCTCCAGTTTGGCAATTCCAGAACTACAATGCAGCCCTCTGCCTGCCGTCCAGAAGAAAAATCATTGCCCTCTGGGGCTAACCAGAAGCCCCAAAGGAGGATCAAACTTTTCGCCACTTGACTGTACCCCAATCCTACAGGATGCCCTGGGCACTCATGCCCTTTCTGTCACAGCCTGAGCCTGGACCTCCCGACCCACACCCAGCCAGCTGGACTCACACTGAACACATCGGACCTGCCAAAGCCTTAGGTCGTCATCTCTTCCCAACTTCGGTTTTCAGGCTTCAGAACCTAGACGTTTTCTCCAATCACTGCCCAGGGTTGAACATGAGGCAGAAATCAGAAATCCTTCCCCATGGCAAGAAATCTTGTGGTTGGCGTGTTGCCCAACGTTCAGCGTAGTTGATAGCAGTGTGGCCCTTTGACCCCGCCATGCTTGAGGGCCGCGTTGGTCACAGATACGCATTGTGACCCTCAGCGTGAGCCCAGTCCCCAAGTAAGGTCTCTCAGTGGCTGGACCAAGAGACGGCATATTGGGCTTGCCATGCCCCTAGGCCCCAATTTTTAACCATAGTTCGTGTTGTCCATTCGCCCCTCCCCAGTGCTCTGCTTTAGAATGAGGTAACCAAACTGAAAGGACTCCTCCCATCCCACAGATTGACCCCCAAATTGGGATCGGGCCAAATCCACAGAGAGGAAGACTCATCCATGGCCCATGAGGCCTCCCCGACATTCCACGCCCATCGTTGACACAAAATCCAGAGACAAAAGCCTGAATAAGCGCCTCACACTCGCTCTTTCTTCCTATGCCAAAGAGTTCCCCTCACGGTCTGTAGATCGGGACTGCCATACCTACGTCCCCAAAACAAGCCGAGTGTGTGTTTTCAGACTTCTATCCCCACATTCCTGGCTTCCACACCCTCCAGCCTGGGGACCCTGGAGCCACACATCAGGTCTGTGCCTCTCAACTCCACGGGAATTCTGCCCCTTCCATTGACCACAATCATACAAACTCGGAGAAACCTCCAAAGTCCCCAAGGCCATCCCCATAGTATAGAACGCCCAGGACAAACAAGGGCTGCCTGGAACCAGCTGAGCATCCATCTCCACTCATACTGTAGATGGATGTCCCCAGAGAAGGAGATTGAACGGGTCAGGGCCCTAGGCCCTAATGGGGTCCATTGTTTTGGTTTCCTGCTATCTCTCCTCAGAGGCCTGGTTTCCAATATCAGCATGTGGGGCTTTCCTGAGGCACCAATCAGATCAAATCTAGTCTCCACATGGGAAACTTGTCTTTTGGAGATGACGCAAAACCTCTGGTTAGGAGGAGCATTCAGGGTCCGTGTGTCACAGCTCCGTGCCAGGGTCTCTATGCACACAAACCCACAATAGGTCCCATCCGCAGTAGAGTCCATTTCAGCTCAGCCCCTTCCGTTGCTCCCCTAGAGCTAGCATATCAAAACTGTCTATTAACTGGGAGACAGTTAGAATCGATACAGTCTGCCCAGGGTTCCATCCTTCGATCCCTGCTTTGCTGTCGTTCCTTATGAAACATCCTGGAGCGATCCAACAGATCTCAATTGCTGATCAGAAAAAAATCCTTGTGGCTTGGAGCATATCCCAACTCCCCTCCTGGGTAAACCTCCATGGCTTCGAGATGCTGCCCCCTTCAAGAAAGGGCCATAATGGACAGAAACTCCAACCTGAGCCTAGGTCTGAACCTCTCCCTGACTTCAGATGTACGAAGTCCCGATTCAGATGTGCAGAGAGTGCCTGCCGTGCCCTCGTCCCGAAACCTACGCCTAACTTGTGTTCTCATTCTTCCGTCCTCACACTCCTTGCCCAAAGGGCATCCAGTTTGGGAATTCCGGAGCCACAAAGCAGCACTCTGCCTGCCCTCCAGAAGAAAAACGTTGCCCTTGGGGCTAAATGAGGATCAAGCTGCACGGCACTCGACTCTCCCCCAATTATACAATATACCCTGAAAACTAATGCCTGGTCTGACGCAGCCTAGGCCTGAACCTCCCGACCAACACTCAGCGAGCTGGCTCCACACTGAGCACGTCGGACCTGTCGTGGACTTAAGTCGTCATCTCTTCCCAAGCTCGGTTTTCAGACTACACAACCTAGACCTTAACTCCAATCACGGCCCAGCGGTGAAAGAGATGAAAAAAAATCAGAACTACTACTTCCCCATGGCAAGAATACATGTGGTTGGCATGGAGCCCAACGTTCAGTGTAGGAGCAACAGTGTGGACCATGATTCCCGCCCATGCTTGAGCGCTTAGAAGGCATAATCACACATTGTGACCCTCAGCGTGAGTTCTGTCCTCAAGGAAGGCCTCTCAGTGGCTGGAACTAACCATAGTTCGGTTTGTCCATTCACCCCTCCGCAGGGCTCTGCTTTGAAATCCCTCTTTTGGTGGGACACCTGAGGTAACCAAACTGATAGGACTCCTCCCATCCCCATGATGGACCCCAAACAATTGGGTACGTGCCAAATCCACAGAGAGGAAGACTTGTCCATGGCCCATGAGGCCTCCTCGACATTCCACGGCCATTGTTGACACAAAATCCAGAGACAAAAGCCTGAATAAATGCCTCACACTCACTCTTTCTTCATATCCCGAAGAGTTCTCCTCAGGGCCTGTAGATCGGGCCTGCCATACTTATGTCCCCAAACGTAAGCCGCGTTAGTGTTTTCAGACTTCTATCCCCACGCTCCTGGCCCACACACCCTCCAGGCTGGGGCCCCTGGAGCCACACATCAGGTCTGTGCCTGCCCACTCCACTGGAATTCTGCCCATTCACTTGACCACACGCCTCCAAATTAGGAGAAACCTCCGCAGTCCCTGAGGCCATCCCAATTGTGTAGGCCGCCCGGGACAAACAAGGGCGTCTGACAACAGCTGAGCATCTACCTCCACTCATACCGTAGTTGGATGTCACCAGGGTAGTAGATTGAACCTCACAGGTCCCTAGGCCGTAATCGGATCCATTGCTTTGGTTTCCAGGCATCTCTCCTCAGAGGCATGTTTTCAAATACCAGCATGCGGGGGTTTCCGGAGGCAAATCTTGTCTCGACATGGGAAAATAGCAGGCTGGAACGGTGTCAAAACTTCCGGTTAGGAGAATCCTTCAGGGCCCGGTGCCACCACCCCTTTCCTAGGTCTCCATGGACACAAACCCACATATAGGATCCATCCGCAGGAGTGTCCATTTCAACTCTGGCTTCTCGGTTGCTCCGCCAGAGCCAGCAGATAGAACCTGTCTTGTCGCTAGGAGACGATTGAGATGCGAGGCGGCTTGCCCAGGGCTCCGCCCTTAGAACCCTGCTCTGGCGTCCTTCCATATGGAACGTCCTGGACCCATCCAAAAGGTCTCACATGTCCTGCAGAAGGAATCCTTGCCTTTTGGAGCATCTCACCACTCCCAACGTGGGAAAACCGTGATGGCTTTCTGAAGCCCCCACCCCCTTTCTGAAGGGGAAATCATGGACAGGAACTCCAACCTGAGCCAACGTCTGATCCTCGGCCTGAATTCAGATGCACGACATCTCGATGCAGCTCTGCAGAGTGTGCCGGCCTTGCCCTCGCCCTTAAACCTATGTGAAACTTCTGTTCTCCAATGTCCGTCCTCACACTCCTGGCCCCCAAGACCTCACGTTTGGCAATTCTGGACCCACAAGGCAGCACTCTGCCTGCCCTCCAGATAGAAAGCAAAATGGTGCCCTATGGAGCTTCCCAGACACCCGAAATGAGGATAGACCTACACGGCACCCTTCTGTACACAAATTATATCGACACATCTGGGCACTAATACACTGTCTGACACAGCCTGAGCCCGGACTTCCTGACCAACACCCAGACAGCTGACCGCACACTGAGCACAACAGACCCGCCATGGCCTTAGCTCGTCATCTATTCCCAACCTAGCTTCTCAGGCTTCAGGACATAGACCTTAACTCCACACCCCGCCAAGGGGTGAATGTGATGCAGAAATCAGAACTCCTCCTTCCCTATGGCAAGAAACCTTGTGGTTGGCATGTTGTCCCACGTTCAGCGTAGGAGAAACCAGCGTTCACCATGAGGCCCGGCCCATGCTTGAGTACGAAGAGGGCACAAACACGCATTGTGACCCTCAGCGTGAGTCCTGTCCTCTAGTAAGTCCTCTCAGTGGCTGGACCATTAGACGTCATAATGGGCTTGCCATGCCCCTAGGCCCCAAGTTTTAACCAGCTTTCTGGTTGTCCAGTCGCCCCTCCCCAGGGCACTGCCCTGGAAACTCTCTTTTGGTGGGACAACTGAGGTAAAAACAAAACAAAACGGACTCCTCCCATCTCAAAGAATAAACCCAAACTCTTGGGAGCGGGCCCAATGCCCAGAGAGGAAGACTCGTCCATGGCCCATGAGGCCACCCGGACATTCCACGGCCATCCGTGACACAATATCCAGAGACAGAATCTTGAGCAAGCGTCTCACACTCGCCCCCTTGTTCATATCCTGAAGAGTTCTCCTCACGGTCTGTAGATCAGTCCTGCAATACCTACGACCCGAAACCTAAGCCGGGTTTGTGTTTTCAGACAACTGGCCCACAAAACCTACAGGCACAGGTTCTGGAGCCAAACCTGAGGACTGTACCTGGGAATTCTGCCCATTCCATTGGCCACAAACCTGGAAATAGGATGATAAACCTCCAAAGTGCCCGGGGCCATCCCAATAGTGTTGACTGCCCAGGAAAAACAAGGGCGGTCTGACACCAGCTGAGCATCGACCTGCACTTAGACCCGTGGACAGATGTCCCCAGAGGTAAATTGGAATGAGCAGGCCCCTAGATCCTAATCGGATCCATTGCTTTGTTGTCTAGGCATCTCTCCCCAGAGGCCTGGATTCCAATAGCAGCATATGGCTGTTTCTTGAGGCACCCATCAGAACAAATCTCGTCTCCACGTGGGAATCATGCACGTTGGAGCTGTGTCAAAGCCTCTGGTTAGGAGAACCCTTCAGGGACCCTGTGCCACTGCCTCATTCCAAGTTCTCCATGGACACAAACCCACATTAGGACCCATCCACAAGAGAGTCCATTTCAACTCAACCCTCTCAGTTTCTCCCCCAGATCCAGCAGATCTAACCTGTCTTGCCACTAGGACACAAGAGGAATGAGAGTCGGGCTTCCCAGCCATCCATCCTTAGAACCCTACTCGGAATCGATCCGTATGGGAAGTCCTGGAGCCAACCAACAGGTCTCAATCGCCCTGCAGAAGAATCTTTACGGTTTGGAGCATCTCACAACTCCCATCGTGGGAAAAATTCTATGGCCTCGTGATCCACCACCTCTTCATGAAGAGGGCCATAAGGGACAGAAACTCCAACCTGAGCGTTCGTCAGATCCTCACCTGATTTCAGATGCACGAGATCTCGTTTCAGCTCTGCAGAGCGTACCTGCCATGCCCTCGCCCAGAAACCTAAGGTTGCTTGTGTTCTCAGACTTCTGTCCTCAACTCCTGGCCCACAAGCCCTCCAGTTTGGCAATTCCAGAACTACAATGCAGCCCTCTGCCTGCCGTCCAGAAGAAAAAACATTGCCCTCTGGGGCTAACCAGAAGCCCCAAAGGAGGATCAAACTTTTCGCCACTTGACTGTACCCCAATCCTACAGGATGCCCTGGGCACTCATGCCCTTTCTGTCACAGCCTGAGCCTGGACCTCCCGACCCACACCCAGCCAGCTGGACTCACACTGAACACATCGGACCTGCCAAAGCCTTAGGTCGTCATCTCTTCCCAACTTCGGTTTTCAGGCTTCAGAACCTAGACGTTTTCTCCAATCACTGCCCAGGGTTGAACATGAGGCAGAAATCAGAAATCCTTCCCCATGGCAAGAAATCTTGTGGTTGGCGTGTTGCCCAACGTTCAGCGTAGTTGATAGCAGTGTGGCCCTTTGACCCCGCCATGCTTGAGGGCCGCGTTGGTCACAGATACGCATTGTGACCCTCAGCGTGAGCCCAGTCCCCAAGTAAGGTCTCTCAGTGGCTGGACCAAGAGACGGCATATTGGGCTTGCCATGCCCCTAGGCCCCAATTTTTAACCATAGTTCGTGTTGTCCATTCGCCCCTCCCCAGTGCTCTGCTTTAGAATGAGGTAACCAAACTGAAAGGACTCCTCCCATCCCACAGATTGACCCCCAAATTGGGATCGGGCCAAATCCACAGAGAGGAAGACTCATCCATGGCCCATGAGGCCTCCCCGACATTCCACGCCCATCGTTGACACAAAATCCAGAGACAAAAGCCTGAATAAGCGCCTCACACTCGCTCTTTCTTCCTATGCCAAAGAGTTCCCCTCACGGTCTGTAGATCGGGACTGCCATACCTACGTCCCCAAAACAAGCCGAGTGTGTGTTTTCAGACTTCTATCCCCACATTCCTGGCTTCCACACCCTCCAGCCTGGGGACCCTGGAGCCACACATCAGGTCTGTGCCTCTCAACTCCACGGGAATTCTGCCCCTTCCAATGACCACAATCATACAAACTCGGAGAAACCTCCAAAGTCCCCAAGGCCATCCCCATAGTATAGAACGCCCAGGACAAACAAGGGCTGCCTGGAACCAGCTGAGCATCCATCTCCACTCATACTGTAGATGGATGTCCCCAGAGAAGGAGATTGAACGGGTCAGGGCCCTAGGCCCTAATGGGGTCCATTGTTTTGGTTTCCTGCTATCTCTCCTCAGAGGCCTGGTTTCCAATATCAGCATGTGGGGCTTTCCTGAGGCACCAATCAGATCAAATCTAGTCTCCACATGGGAAACTTGTCTTTTGGAGATGACGCAAAACCTCTGGTTAGGAGAAGCATTCAGGGTCCGTGTGTCACAGCTCCGTGCCAGGGTCTCTATGCACACAAACCCACAATAGGTCCCATCCGCAGTAGAGTCCATTTCAGCTCAGCCCCTTCCGTTGCTCCCCTAGAGCTAGCATATCAAAACTGTCTATTAACTGGGAGACAGTTAGAATCGATACAGTCTGCCCAGGGTTCCATCCTTCGATCCCTGCTTTGCTGTCGTTCCTTATGAAACATCCTGGAGCGATCCAACAGATCTCAATTGCTGATCAGAAAAAAATCCTTGTGGCTTGGAGCATATCCCAACTCCCCTCCTGGGTAAACCTCCATGGCTTCGAGATGCTGCCCCCTTCAAGAAAGGGCCATAATGGACAGAAACTCCAACCTGAGCCTAGGTCTGAACCTCTCCCTGACTTCAGATGTACGAAGTCCCGATTCAGATGTGCAGAGAGTGCCTGCCGTGCCCTCGTCCCGAAACCTACGCCTAACTTGTGTTCTCATTCTTCCGTCCTCACACTCCTTGCCCAAAGGGCATCCAGTTTGGGAATTCCGGAGCCACAAAGCAGCACTCTGCCTGCCCTCCAGAAGAAAAACGTTGCCCTTGGGGCTACCCAGAAACGCTAAATGAGGATCAAGCTGCACGGCACTCGACTCTCCCCCAATTATACAATATACCCTGAAAACTAATGCCTGGTCTGACGCAGCCTAGGCCTGAACCTCCCGACCAACACTCAGCGAGCTGGCTCCACACTGAGCACGTCGGACCTGTCGTGGACTTAAGTCGTCATCTCTTCCCAAGCTCGGTTTTCAGACTACACAACCTAGACCTTAACTCCAATCACGGCCCAGCGGTGAAAGAGATGAAAAAAAATCAGAACTACTACTTCCCCATGGCAAGAATACATGTGGTTGGCATGGAGCCCAACGTTCAGTGTAGGAGCAACAGTGTGGACCATGATTCCCGCCCATGCTTGAGCGCTTAGAAGGCATAAACACACATTGTGACCCTCAGCGTGAGTTCTGTCCTCAAGGAAGGCCTCTCAGTGGCTGGAACTAACCATAGTTCGGTTTGTCCATTCACCCCTCCGCAGGGCTCTGCTTTGAAATCCCTCTTTTGGTGGGACACCTGAGGTAACCAAACTGATAGGACTCCTCCCATCCCCATGATGGACCCCAAACAATTGGGTACGTGCCAAATCCACAGAGAGGAAGACTTGTCCATGGCCCATGAGGCCTCCTCGACATTCCACGGCCATTGTTGACACAAAATCCAGAGACAAAAGCCTGAATAAATGCCTCACACTCACTCTTTCTTCATATCCCGAAGAGTTCTCCTCAGGGCCTGTAGATCGGGCCTGCCATACTTATGTCCCCAAACGTAAGCCGCGTTAGTGTTTTCAGACTTCTATCCCCACGCTCCTGGCCCACACACCCTCCAGGCTGGGGCCCCTGGAGCCACACATCAGGTCTGTGCCTGCCCACTCCACTGGAATTCTGCCCATTCACTTGACCACACGCCTCCAAATTAGGAGAAACCTCCGCAGTCCCTGAGGCCATCCCAATTGTGTAGGCCGCCCGGGACAAACAAGGGCGTCTGACAACAGCTGACCATCTACCTCCACTCATACCGTAGTTGGATGTCACCAGGGTAGTAGATTGAACCTCACAGGTCCCTAGGCCGTAATCGGATCCATTGCTTTGGTTTCCAGGCATCTCTCCTCAGAGGCATGTTTTCAAATACCAGCATGCGGGGGTTTCCGGAGGCAAATCTTGTCTCGACATGGGAAAATAGCAGGCTGGAACGGTGTCAAAACTTCCGGTTAGGAGAATCCTTCAGGGCCCGGTGCCACCACCCCTTTCCTAGGTCTCCATGGACACAAACCCACATATAGGATCCATCCGCAGGAGTGTCCATTTCAACTCTGGCTTCTCGGTTGCTCCGCCAGAGCCAGCAGATAGAACCTGTCTTGTCGCTAGGAGACGATTGAGATGCGAGGCGGCTTGCCCAGGGCTCCGCCCTTAGAACCCTGCTCTGGCGTCCTTCCATATGGAACGTCCTGGACCCATCCAAAAGGTCTCACATGTCCTGCAGAAGGAATCCTTGCCTTTTGGAGCATCTCACCACTCCCAACGTGGGAAAACCGTGATGGCTTTCTGAAGCCCCCACCCCCTTTCTGAAGGGGAAATCATGGACAGGAACTCCAACCTGAGCCAACGTCTGATCCTCGGCCTGAATTCAGATGCACGACATCTCGATGCAGCTCTGCAGAGTGTGCCGGCCTTGCGCTCGCCCTTAAACCTATGTGAAACTTCTGTTCTCCAATGTCCGTCCTCACACTCCTGGCCCCCAAGACCTCACGTTTGGCAATTCTGGACCCACAAGGCAGCACTCTGCCTGCCCTCCAGATAGAAAGCAAAATGGTGCCCTATGGAGCTTCCCAGACACCCGAAATGAGGATAGACCTACACGGCACCCTTCTGTACACAAATTATATCGACACATCTGGGCACTAATACACTGTCTGACACAGCCTGAGCCCGGACTTCCTGACCAACACCCAGACAGCTGACCGCACACTGAGCACAACAGACCCGCCATGGCCTTAGCTCGTCATCTATTCCCAACCTAGCTTCTCAGGCTTCAGGACATAGACCTTAACTCCACACCCCGCCAAGGGGTGAATGTGATGCAGAAATCAGAACTCCTCCTTCCCTATGGCAAGAAACCTTGTGGTTGGCATGTTGTCCCACGTTCAGCGTAGGAGAAACCAGCGTTCACCATGAGGCCCGGCCCATGCTTGAGTACGAAGAGGGCACAAACACGCATTGTGACCCTCAGCGTGAGTCCTGTCCTCTAGTAAGTCCTCTCAGTGGCTGGACCATTAGACGTCATAATGGGCTTGCCATGCCCCTAGGCCCCAAGTTTTAACCAGCTTTCTGGTTGTCCAGTCGCCCCTCCCCAGGGCTCTGCCCTGGAAACTCTCTTTTGGTGGGACAACTGAGGTAAAAACAAAACAAAACGGACTCCTCCCATCTCAAAGAATAACCCCAAACTCTTGGGAGCGGGCCCAATGCCCAGAGAGGAAGACTCGTCCATGGCCCATGAGGCCACCCGGACATTCCACGGCCATCCGTGACACAATATCCAGAGACAGAATCTTGAGCAAGCGTCTCACACTCGCCCCCTTGTTCATATCCTGAAGAGTTCTCCTCACGGTCTGTAGATCAGTCCTGCAATACCTACGACCCGAAACCTAAGCCGGGTTTGTGTTTTCAGACAACTGGCCCACAAAACCTACAGGCACAGGTTCTGGAGCCAAACCTGAGGACTGTACCTGGGAATTCTGCCCATTCCATTGGCCACAAACCTGGAAATAGGATGATAAACCTCCAAAGTGCCCGGGGCCATCCCAATAGTGTTGACTGCCCAGGAAAAACAAGGGCGGTCTGACACCAGCTGAGCATCTACCTGCACTTAGACCCGTGGACAGATGTCCCCAGAGGTAAATTGGAATGAGCAGGCCCCTAGATCCTAATCGGATCCATTGCTTTGTTGTCTAGGCATCTCTCCCCAGAGGCCTGGATTCCAATAGCAGCATATGGCTGTTTCTTGAGGCACCCATCAGAACAAATCTCGTCTCCACGTGGGAATCATGCACGTTGGAGCTGTGTCAAAGCCTCTGGTTAGGAGAACCCTTCAGGGACCCTGTGCCACTGCCTCATTCCAAGTTCTCCATGGACACAAACCCACATTAGGACCCATCCACAAGAGAGTCCATTTCAACTCAACCCTCTCAGTTTCTCCCCCAGATCCAGCAGATCTAACCTGTCTTGCCACTAGGACACAAGAGGAATGAGAGTCGGGCTTCCCAGCCATCCATCCTTAGAACCCTACTCGGAATCGATCCGTATGGGAAGTCCTGGAGCCAACCAACAGGTCTCAATCGCCCTGCAGAAGAATCTTTACGGTTTGGAGCATCTCACAACTCCCATCGTGGGAAAAATTCTATGGCCTCGTGATCCACCACCTCTTCATGAAGAGGGCCATAAGGGACAGAAACTCCAACCTGAGCGTTCGTCAGATCCTCACCTGATTTCAGATGCACGAGATCTCGTTTCAGCTCTGCAGAGCGTACCTGCCATGCCCTCGCCCAGAAACCTAAGGTTGCTTGTGTTCTCAGACTTCTGTCCTCAACTCCTGGCCCACAAGCCCTCCAGTTTGGCAATTCCAGAACTACAATGCAGCCCTCTGCCTGCCGTCCAGAAGAAAAAACATTGCCCTCTGGGGCTAACCAGAAGCCCCAAAGGAGGATCAAACTTTTCGCCACTTGACTGTACCCCAATCCTACAGGATGCCCTGGGCACTCATGCCCTTTCTGTCACAGCCTGAGCCTGGACCTCCCGACCCACACCCAGCCAGCTGGACTCACACTGAACACATCGGACCTGCCAAAGCCTTAGGTCGTCATCTCTTCCCAACTTCGGTTTTCAGGCTTCAGAACCTAGACGTTTTCTCCAATCACTGCCCAGGGTTGAACATGAGGCAGAAATCAGAAATCCTTCCCCATGGCAAGAAATCTTGTGGTTGGCGTGTTGCCCAACGTTCAGCGTAGTTGATAGGAGTGTGGCCCTTTGACCCCGCCATGCTTGAGGGCCGCGTTGGTCACAGATACGCATTGTGACCCTCAGCGTGAGCCCAGTCCCCAAGTAAGGTCTCTCAGTGGCTGGACCAAGAGACGGCATATTGGGCTTGCCATGCCCCTAGGCCCCAATTTTTAACCATAGTTCGTGTTGTCCATTCGCCCCTCCCCAGTGCTCTGCTTTAGAATGAGGTAACCAAACTGAAAGGACTCCTCCCATCCCACAGATTGACCCCCAAATTGGGATCGGGCCAAATCCACAGAGAGGAAGACTCATCCATGGCCCATGAGGCCTCCCCGACATTCCACGCCCATCGTTGACACAAAATCCAGAGACAAAAGCCTGAATAAGCGCCTCACACTCGCTCTTTCTTCCTTTGCCAAAGAGTTCCCCTCACGGTCTGTAGATCGGGACTGCCATACCTACGTCCCCAAAACAAGCCGAGTGTGTGTTTTCAGACTTCTATCCCCACATTCCTGGCTTCCACACCCTCCAGCCTGGGGACCCTGGAGCCACACATCAGGTCTGTGCCTCTCAACTCCACGGGAATTCTGCCCCTTCCATTGACCACAATCATACAAACTCGGAGAAACCTCCAAAGTCCCCAAGGCCATCCCCATAGTATAGAACGCCCAGGACAAACAAGGGCTGCCTGGAACCAGCTGAGCATCCATCTCCACTCATACTGTAGATGGATGTCCCCAGAGAAGGAGATTGAACGGGTCAGGGCCCTAGGCCCTAATGGGGTCCATTGTTTTGGTTTCCTGCTATCTCTCCTCAGAGGCCTGGTTTCCAATATCAGCATGTGGGGCTTTCCTGAGGCACCAATCAGATCAAATCTAGTCTCCACATGGGAAACTTGTCTTTTGGAGATGACGCAAAACCTCTGGTTAGGAGGAGCATTCAGGGTTCGTGTGTCACAGCTCCGTGCCAGGGTCTCTATGCACACAAACCCACAATAGGTCCCATCCGCAGTAGAGTCCATTTCAGCTCAGCCCCTTCCGTTGCTCCCCTAGAGCTAGCATATCAAAACTGTCTATTAACTGGGAGACAGTTAGAATCGATACAGTCTGCCCAGGGTTCCATCCTTCGATCCCTGCTTTGCTGTCGTTCCTTATGAAACATCCTGGAGCGATCCAACAGATCTCAATTGCTGATCAGAAAAAAATCCTTGTGGCTTGGAGCATATCCCAACTCCCCTCCTGGGTAAACCTCCATGGCTTCGAGATGCTGCCCCCTTCAAGAAATGGACATAATGGACAGAAACTCCAACCTGAGCCTAGGTCTGAACCTCTCCCTGACTTCAGATGTACGAAGTCCCGATTCAGATGTGCAGAGAGTGCCTGCCGTGCCCTCGTCCCGAAACCTACGCCTAACTTGTGTTCTCATTCTTCCGTCCTCACACTCCTTGCCCAAAGGGCATCCAGTTTGGGAATTCCGGAGCCACAAAGCAGCACTCTGCCTGCCCTCCAGAAGAAAAACGTTGCCCTTGGGGCTACCCAGAAACGCTAAATGAGGATCAAGCTGCACGGCACTCGACTCTCCCCCAATTATACAATATACCCTGAAAACTAATGCCTGGTCTGACGCAGCCTAGGCCTGAACCTCCCGACCAACACTCAGCGAGCTGGCTCCACACTGAGCACGTCGGACCTGTCGTGGACTTAAGTCGTCATCTCTTCCCAAGCTCGGTTTTCAGACTACACAACCTAGACCTTAACTCCAATCACGGCCCAGCGGTGAAAGAGATGAAAAAAAATCAGAACTACTACTTCCCCATGGCAAGAATACATGTGGTTGGCATGGAGCCCAACGTTCAGTGTAGGAGCAACAGTGTGGCCCATGATTCCCGCCCATGCTTGAGCGCTTAGAAGGCATAAACACACATTGTGACCCTCAGCGTGAGTTCTGTCCTCAAGGAAGGCCTCTCAGTGGCTGGAACTAACCATAGTTCGATTTGTCCATTCACCCCTCCGCAGGGCTCTGCTTTGAAATCCCTCTTTTGGTGGGACACCTGAGGTAACCAAACTGATAGGACTCCTCCCATCCCCATGATGGACCCCAAACAATTGGGTACGTGCCAAATCCACAGAGAGGAAGACTTGTCCATGGCCCATGAGGCCTCCTCGACATTCCACGGCCATTGTTGACACAAAATCCAGAGACAATAGCCTGAATAAATGCCTCACACTCACTCTTTCTTCATATCCCGAAGAGTTCTCCTCAGGGCCTGTAGATCGGGCCTGCCATACTTATGTCCCCAAACGTAAGCCGCGTTAGTGTTTTCAGACTTCTATCCCCACGCTCCTGGCCCACACACCCTCCAGGCTGGGGCCCCTGGAGCCACACATCAGGTCTGTGCCTGCCCACTCCACTGGAATTCTGCCCATTCACTTGACCACACGCCTCCAAATTAGGAGAAACCTCCGCAGTCCCTGAGGCCATCCCAATTGTGTAGGCCGCCCGGGACAAACAAGGGCGTCTGACAACAGCTGAGCATCTACCTCCACTCATACCGTAGTTGGATGTCACCAGGGTAGTAGATTGAACCTCACAGGTCCCTAGGCCGTAATCGGATCCATTGCTTTGGTTTCCAGGCATCTCTCCTCAGAGGCATGTTTCCAAATACGAGCATGCGGGGGTTTCCGGAGGCAAATCTTGTCTCGACATGGGAAAATAGCAGGCTGGAACTGTGTCAAAACTTCCGGTTAGGAGAATCCTTCAGGGCCCGGTGCCACCACCCCTTTCCTAGGTCTCCATGGACACAAACCCACATATAGGATCCATCCGCAGGAGAGTCCATTTCAACTCTGGCTTCTCGGTTGCTCCGCCAGAGCCAGCAGATAGAACCTGTCTTGTCGCTAGGAGACGATTGAGATGCGAGGCGGCTTGCCCAGGGCTCCGCCCTTAGAACCCTGCTCTGGCGTCCTTCCATATGGAACGTCCTGGACCCATCCAAAAGGTCTCACATGTCCTGCAGAAGGAATCCTTGCCTTTTGGAGCATCTCACCACTCCCAACGTGGGAAAACCGTGATGGCTTTCTGAAGCCCCCACCCCCTTTCTGAAGGGGAAATCATGGACAGGAACTCCAACCTGAGCCAACGTCTGATCCTCGGCCTGAATTCAGATGCACGACATCTCGATGCAGCTCTGCAGAGTGTGCCGGCCTTGCCCTCGCCCTTAAACCTATGTGAAACTTCTGTTCTCCAATGTCCGTCCTCACACTCCTGGCCCCCAAGACCTCACGTTTGGCAATTCTGGACCCACAAGGCAGCACTCTGCCTGCCCTCCAGATAGAAAGCAAAATGGTGCCCTATGGAGCTTCCCAGACACCCGAAATGAGGATAGACCTACACGGCACCCTTCTGTACACAAATTATATCGACACATCTGGGCACTAATACACTGTCTGACACAGCCTGAGCCCGGACTTCCTGACCAACACCCAGACAGCTGACCGCACACTGAGCACAACAGACCCGCCATGGCCTTAGCTCGTCATCTATTCCCAACCTAGCTTCTCAGGCTTCAGGACATAGACCTTAACTCCACACCCCGCCAAGGGGTGAATGTGATGCAGAAATCAGAACTCCTCCTTCCCTATGGCAAGAAACCTTGTGGTTGGCATGTTGTCCCACGTTCAGTGTAGGAGAAACCAGCGTTCACCATGAGGCCCGGCCCATGCTTGAGTACGAAGAGGGCACAAACACGCATTGTGACCCTCAGCGTGAGTCCTGTCCTCTAGTAAGTCCTCTCAGTGGCTGGACCATTAGACGTCATAATGGGCTTGCCATGCCCCTAGGCCCCAAGTTTTAACCAGCTTTCTGGTTGTCCAGTCGCCCCTCCCCAGGGCTCTGCCCTGGAAACTCTCTTTTGGTGGGACAACTGAGGTAAAAACAAAACAAAACGGACTCCTCCCATCTCAAAGAATAACCCCAAACTCTTGGGAGCGGGCCCAATGCCCAGAGAGGAAGACTCGTCCATGGCCCATGAGGCCACCCGGACATTCCACGGCCATCCGTGACACAATATCCAGAGACAGAATCTTGAGCAAGCGTCTCACACTCGCCCCCTTGTTCATATCCTGAAGAGTTCTCCTCACGGTCTGTAGATCAGTCCTGCAATACCTACGACCCGAAACCTAAGCCGGGTTTGTGTTTTCAGAAAACTGGCCCACAAAACCTACAGGCACAGGTTCTTGGAGCCAAACCTGAGGACTGTACCTGGGAATTCTGCCCATTCCATTGGCCACAAACCTAGAAATAGGATGATAAACCTCCAAAGTGCCCGGGGCCATCCCAATAGTGTTGACTGCCCAGGAAAAACAAGGGCGGTCTGACACCAGCTGAGCATCTACCTGCACGTAGACCCGTGGACAGATGTCCCCAGAGGTAAATTGGAATGAGCAGGCCCCTAGATCCTAATCGGATCCATTGCTTTGTTGTCTAGGCATCTCTCCCCAGAGGCCTGGATTCCAATAGCAGCATATGGCTGTCTCTTGAGGCACCCATCAGAACAAATCTCGTCTCCACGTGGGAATCATGCACGTTGGAGCTGTGTCAAAGCCTCTGGTTAGGAGAACCCTTCAGGGACCCTGTGCCACTGCCTCTTTCCACGTTCTCCATGGACACAAACCCACATTAGGACCCATCCACAAGAGAGTCCATTTCAACTCAACCCTCTCAGTTTCTCCCCCAGATCCAGCAGATCTAACCTGTCTTGCCACTAGGACACAAGAGGAATGAGAGTCGGGCTTCCCAGCCATCCATCCTTAGAACCCTACTCGGAATCGATCCGTATGGGAAGTCCTGGAGCCAACCAACAGGTCTCAATCGCCCTGCAGAAGAATCTTTACGGTTTGGAGCATCTCACAACTCCCATCGTGGGAAAAATTCCATGGCCTCGTGATCCACCACCTCTTCATGAAGAGGGCCATAAGGGACAGAAACTCCAACCTGAGCGTTCGTCAGATCCTCACCTGATTTCAGATGCACGAGATCTCGTTTCAGCTCTGC
The DNA here is from genome assembly GCF_030435805.1 of Mustela lutreola. Classification (NCBI taxonomy): domain Eukaryota; kingdom Metazoa; phylum Chordata; class Mammalia; order Carnivora; family Mustelidae; genus Mustela; species Mustela lutreola. The sequence continues at coordinate 172,944,169 of NC_081294.1, forward strand.
AGAGCGTACCTGCCATGCCCTCGCCCAGAAACCTAAGGTTGCTTGTGTTCTCAGACTTCTGTCCTCAACTCCTGGCCCACAAGCCCTCCAGTTTGGCAATTCCAGAACTACAATGCAGCCCTCTGCCTGCCGTCCAGAAGAAAAAACATTGCCCTCTGGGGCTAACCAGAAGCCCCAAAGGAGGATCAAACTTTTCGCCACTTGACTGTACCCCAATCCTACAGGATGCCCTGGGCACTCATGCCCTTTCTGTCACAGCCTGAGCCTGGACCTCCCGACCCACACCCAGCCAGCTGGACTCACACTGAACACATCGGACCTGCCAAAGCCTTAGGTCGTCATCTCTTCCCAACTTCGGTTTTCAGGCTTCAGAACCTAGACGTTTTCTCCAATCACTGCCCAGGGTTGAACATGAGGCAGAAATCAGAAATCCTTCCCCATGGCAAGAAATCTTGTGGTTGGCGTGTTGCCCAACGTTCAGCGTAGTTGATAGGAGTGTGGCCCTTTGACCCCGCCATGCTTGAGGGCCGCGTTGGTCACAGATACGCATTGTGACCCTCAGCGTGAGCCCAGTCCCCAAGTAAGGTCTCTCAGTGGCTGGACCAAGAGACGGCATATTGGGCTTGCCATGCCCCTAGGCCCCAATTTTTAACCATAGTTCGTGTTGTCCATTCGCCCCTCCCCAGTGCTCTGCTTTAGAATGAGGTAACCAAACTGAAAGGACTCCTCCCATCCCACAGATTGACCCCCAAATTGGGATCGGGCCAAATCCACAGAGAGGAAGACTCATCCATGGCCCATGAGGCCTCCCCGACATTCCACGCCCATCGTTGACACAAAATCCAGAGACAAAAGCCTGAATAAGCGCCTCACACTCGCTCTTTCTTCCTTTGCCAAAGAGTTCCCCTCACGGTCTGTAGATCGGGACTGCCATACCTACGTCCCCAAAACAAGCCGAGTGTGTGTTTTCAGACTTCTATCCCCACATTCCTGGCTTCCACACCCTCCAGCCTGGGGACCCTGGAGCCACACATCAGGTCTGTGCCTCTCAACTCCACGGGAATTCTGCCCCTTCCATTGACCACAATCATACAAACTCGGAGAAACCTCCAAAGTCCCCAAGGCCATCCCCATAGTATAGAACGCCCAGGACAAACAAGGGCTGCCTGGAACCAGCTGAGCATCCATCTCCACTCATACTGTAGATGGATGTCCCCAGAGAAGGAGATTGAACGGGTCAGGGCCCTAGGCCCTAATGGGGTCCATTGTTTTGGTTTCCTGCTATCTCTCCTCAGAGGCCTGGTTTCCAATATCAGCATGTGGGGCTTTCCTGAGGCACCAATCAGATCAAATCTAGTCTCCACATGGGAAACTTGTCTTTTGGAGATGACGCAAAACCTCTGGTTAGGAGGAGCATTCAGGGTTCGTGTGTCACAGCTCCGTGCCAGGGTCTCTATGCACACAAACCCACAATAGGTCCCATCCGCAGTAGAGTCCATTTCAGCTCAGCCCCTTCCGTTGCTCCCCTAGAGCTAGCATATCAAAACTGTCTATTAACTGGGAGACAGTTAGAATCGATACAGTCTGCCCAGGGTTCCATCCTTCGATCCCTGCTTTGCTGTCGTTCCTTATGAAACATCCTGGAGCGATCCAACAGATCTCAATTGCTGATCAGAAAAAAATCCTTGTGGCTTGGAGCATATCCCAACTCCCCTCCTGGGTAAACCTCCATGGCTTCGAGATGCTGCCCCCTTCAAGAAATGGACATAATGGACAGAAACTCCAACCTGAGCCTAGGTCTGAACCTCTCCCTGACTTCAGATGTACGAAGTCCCGATTCAGATGTGCAGAGAGTGCCTGCCGTGCCCTCGTCCCGAAACCTACGCCTAACTTGTGTTCTCATTCTTCCGTCCTCACACTCCTTGCCCAAAGGGCATCCAGTTTGGGAATTCCGGAGCCACAAAGCAGCACTCTGCCTGCCCTCCAGAAGAAAAACGTTGCCCTTGGGGCTACCCAGAAACGCTAAATGAGGATCAAGCTGCACGGCACTCGACTCTCCCCCAATTATACAATATACCCTGAAAACTAATGCCTGGTCTGACGCAGCCTAGGCCTGAACCTCCCGACCAACACTCAGCGAGCTGGCTCCACACTGAGCACGTCGGACCTGTCGTGGACTTAAGTCGTCATCTCTTCCCAAGCTCGGTTTTCAGACTACACAACCTAGACCTTAACTCCAATCACGGCCCAGCGGTGAAAGAGATGAAAAAAAATCAGAACTACTACTTCCCCATGGCAAGAATACATGTGGTTGGCATGGAGCCCAACGTTCAGTGTAGGAGCAACAGTGTGGCCCATGATTCCCGCCCATGCTTGAGCGCTTAGAAGGCATAAACACACATTGTGACCCTCAGCGTGAGTTCTGTCCTCAAGGAAGGCCTCTCAGTGGCTGGAACTAACCATAGTTCGGTTTGTCCATTCACCCCTCCGCAGGGCTCTGCTTTGAAATCCCTCTTTTGGTGGGACACCTGAGGTAACCAAACTGATAGGACTCCTCCCATCCCCATGATGGACCCCAAACAATTGGGTACGTGCCAAATCCACAGAGAGGAAGACTTGTCCATGGCCCATGAGGCCTCCTCGACATTCCACGGCCATTGTTGACACAAAATCCAGAGACAATAGCCTGAATAAATGCCTCACACTCACTCTTTCTTCATATCCCGAAGAGTTCTCCTCAGGGCCTGTAGATCGGGCCTGCCATACTTATGTCCCCAAACGTAAGCCGCGTTAGTGTTTTCAGACTTCTATCCCCACGCTCCTGGCCCACACACCCTCCAGGCTGGGGCCCCTGGAGCCACACATCAGGTCTGTGCCTGCCCACTCCACTGGAATTCTGCCCATTCACTTGACCACACGCCTCCAAATTAGGAGAAACCTCCGCAGTCCCTGAGGCCATCCCAATTGTGTAGGCCGCCCGGGACAAACAAGGGCGTCTGACAACAGCTGAGCATCTACCTCCACTCATACCGTAGTTGGATGTCACCAGGGTAGTAGATTGAACCTCACAGGTCCCTAGGCCGTAATCGGATCCATTGCTTTGGTTTCCAGGCATCTCTCCTCAGAGGCATGTTTCCAAATACGAGCATGCGGGGGTTTCCGGAGGCAAATCTTGTCTCGACATGGGAAAATAGCAGGCTGGAACTGTGTCAAAACTTCCGGTTAGGAGAATCCTTCAGGGCCCGGTGCCACCACCCCTTTCCTAGGTCTCCATGGACACAAACCCACATATAGGATCCATCCGCAGGAGAGTCCATTTCAACTCTGGCTTCTCGGTTGCTCCGCCAGAGCCAGCAGATAGAACCTGTCTTGTCGCTAGGAGACGATTGAGATGCGAGGCGGCTTGCCCAGGGCTCCGCCCTTAGAACCCTGCTCTGGCGTCCTTCCATATGGAACGTCCTGGACCCATCCAAAAGGTCTCACATGTCCTGCAGAAGGAATCCTTGCCTTTTGGAGCATCTCACCACTCCCAACGTGGGAAAACCGTGATGGCTTTCTGAAGCCCCCACCCCCTTTCTGAAGGGGAAATCATGGACAGGAACTCCAACCTGAGCCAACGTCTGATCCTCGGCCTGAATTCAGATGCACGACATCTCGATGCAGCTCTGCAGAGTGTGCCGGCCTTGCCCTCGCCCTTAAACCTATGTGAAACTTCTGTTCTCCAATGTCCGTCCTCACACTCCTGGCCCCCAAGACCTCACGTTTGGCAATTCTGGACCCACAAGGCAGCACTCTGCCTGCCCTCCAGATAGAAAGCAAAATGGTGCCCTATGGAGCTTCCCAGACACCCGAAATGAGGATAGACCTACACGGCACCCTTCTGTACACAAATTATATCGACACATCTGGGCACTAATACACTGTCTGACACAGCCTGAGCCCGGACTTCCTGACCAACACCCAGACAGCTGACCGCACACTGAGCACAACAGACCCGCCATGGCCTTAGCTCGTCATCTATTCCCAACCTAGCTTCTCAGGCTTCAGGACATAGACCTTAACTCCACACCCCGCCAAGGGGTGAATGTGATGCAGAAATCAGAACTCCTCCTTCCCTATGGCAAGAAACCTTGTGGTTGGCATGTTGTCCCACGTTCAGTGTAGGAGAAACCAGCGTTCACCATGAGGCCCGGCCCATGCTTGAGTACGAAGAGGGCACAAACACGCATTGTGACCCTCAGCGTGAGTCCTGTCCTCTAGTAAGTCCTCTCAGTGGCTGGACCATTAGACGTCATAATGGGCTTGCCATGCCCCTAGGCCCCAAGTTTTAACCAGCTTTCTGGTTGTCCAGTCGCCCCTCCCCAGGGCTCTGCCCTGGAAACTCTCTTTTGGTGGGACAACTGAGGTAAAAACAAAACAAAACGGACTCCTCCCATCTCAAAGAATAACCCCAAACTCTTGGGAGCGGGCCCAATGCCCAGAGAGGAAGACTCGTCCATGGCCCATGAGGCCACCCGGACATTCCACGGCCATCCGTGACACAATATCCAGAGACAGAATCTTGAGCAAGCGTCTCACACTCGCCCCCTTGTTCATATCCTGAAGAGTTCTCCTCACGGTCTGTAGATCAGTCCTGCAATACCTACGACCCGAAACCTAAGCCGGGTTTGTGTTTTCAGAAAACTGGCCCACAAAACCTACAGGCACAGGTTCTTGGAGCCAAACCTGAGGACTGTACCTGGGAATTCTGCCCATTCCATTGGCCACAAACCTAGAAATAGGATGATAAACCTCCAAAGTGCCCGGGGCCATCCCAATAGTGTTGACTGCCCAGGAAATACAAGGGCGGTCTGACACCAGCTGAGCATCTACCTGCACGTAGACCCGTTTACAGATGTCCCCAGAGGTAAATTGGAATGAGCAGGCCCCTAGATCCTAATCGGATCCATTGCTTTGTTGTCTAGGCATCTCTCCCCAGAGGCCTGGATTCCAATAGCAGCATATGGCTGTCTCTTGAGGCACCCATCAGAACAAATCTCGTCTCCACGTGGGAATCATGCACGTTGGAGCTGTGTCAAAGCCTCTGGTTAGGAGAACCCTTCAGGGACCCTGTGCCACTGCCTCTTTCCACGTTCTCCATGGACACAAACCCACATTAGGACCCATCCACAAGAGAGTCCATTTCAACTCAACCCTCTCAGTTTCTCCCCCAGATCCAGCAGATCTAACCTGTCTTGCCACTAGGACACAAGAGGAATGAGAGTCGGGCTTCCCAGCCATCCATCCTTAGAACCCTACTCGGAATCGATCCGTATGGGAAGTCCTGGAGCCAACCAACAGGTCTCAATCGCCCTGCAGAAGAATCTTTACGGTTTGGAGCATCTCACAACTCCCATCGTGGGAAAAATTCCATGGCCTCGTGATCCACCACCTCTTCATGAAGAGGGCCATAAGGGACAGAAACTCCAACCTGAGCGTTCGTCAGATCCTCACCTGATTTCAGATGCACGAGATCTCGTTTCAGCTCTGCAGAGCGTACCTGCCATGCCCTCGCCCAGAAACCTAAGGTTGCTTGTGTTCTCAGACTTCTGTCCTCAACTCCTGGCCCACAAGCCCTCCAGTTTGGCAATTCCAGAACTACAATGCAGCCCTCTGCCTGCCGTCCAGAAGAAAAAACATTGCCCTCTGGGGCTAACCAGAAGCCCCAAAGGAGGATCAAACTTTTCGCCACTTGACTGTACCCCAATCCTACAGGATGCCCTGGGCACTCATGCCCTTTCTGTCACAGCCTGAGCCTGGACCTCCCGACCCACACCCAGCCAGCTGGACTCACACTGAACACATCGGACCTGCCAAAGCCTTAGGTCGTCATCTCTTCCCAACTTCGGTTTTCAGGCTTCAGAACCTAGACGTTTTCTCCAATCACTGCCCAGGGTTGAACATGAGTCAGAAATCAGAAATCCTTCCCCATGGCAAGAAATCTTGAGGTTGGCGTGTTGCCCAACGTTCAGCGTAGTTGATAGCAGTGTGGCCCTTTGACCCCGCCATGCTTGAGGGCCGCGTTGGTCACAGATACGCATTGTGACCCTCAGCGTGAGCCCAGTCCCCAAGTAAGGTCTCTCAGTGGCTGGACCAAGAGACGGCATATTGGGATTGCCATGCCCCTAGGCCCCAATTTTTAACCATAGTTCGTGTTGTCCATTCGCCCCTCCCCAGTGCTCTGCTTTAGAATGAGGTAACCAAACTGAAAGGACTCCTCCCATCCCACAGATTGACCCCCAAATTGGGATCGGGCCAAATCCACAGAGAGGAAGACTCATCCATGGCCCATGAGGCCTCCACGACATTCCACGCCCATCGTTGACACAAAATCCAGAGACAAAAGCCTGAATAAGCGCCTCACACTCGCTCTTTCTTCCTATGCCAAAGAGTTCCCCTCACGGTCTGTAGATCGGGACTGCCATACCTACGTCCCCAAAACAAGCCGAGTGTGTGTTTTCAGACTTCTATCCCCACATTCCTGGCTTCCACACCCTCCAGCCTGGGGACCCTGGAGCCACACATCAGGTCTGTGCCTCTCAACTCCACGGGAATTCTGCCCCTTCCATTGACCACAATCATACAAACTCGGAGAAACCTCCAAAGTCCCCAAGGCCATCCCCATAGTATAGAACGCCCAGGACAAACAAGGGCTGCCTGGAACCAGCTGAGCATCCATCTCCACTCATACTGTAGATGGATGTCCCCAGAGAAGGAGATTGAACGGGTCAGGGCCCTAGGCCCTAATGGGGTCCATTGTTTTGGTTTCCTGCTATCTCTCCTCAGAGGCCTGGTTTCCAATATCAGCATGTGGGGCTTTCCTGAGGCACCAATCAGATCAAATCTAGTCTCCACATGGGAAACTTGTCTTTTGGAGATGACGCAAAACCTCTGGTTAGGAGAAGCATTCAGGGTCCGTGTGTCACAGCTCCGTGCCAGGGTCTCTATGCACACAAACACACAATAGGTCCCATCCGCAGTAGAGTCCATTTCAGCTCAGCCCCTTCCGTTGCTCCCCTAGAGCTAGCATATCAAAACTGTCTATTAACTGGGAGACAGTTAGAATCGATACAGTCTGCCCAGGGTTCCATCCTTCGATCCCTGCTTTGCTGTCGTTCCTTATGAAACATCCTGGAGCGATCCAACAGATCTCAATTGCTGATCAGAAAAAAATCCTTGTGGCTTGGAGCATATCCCAACTCCCCTCCTGGGTAAACCTCCATGGCTTCGAGATGCTGCCCCCTTCAAGAAATGGCCATAATGGACAGAAACTCCAACCTGAGCCTAGGTCTGAACCTCTCCCTGACTTCAGATGTACGAAGTCCCGATTCAGATGTGCAGAGAGTGCCTGCCGTGCCCTCGTCCCGAAACCTACGCCTAACTTGTGTTCTCATTCTTCCGTCCTCACACTCCTTGCCCAAAGGGCATCCAGTTTGGGAATTCCGGAGCCACAAAGCAGCACTCTGCCTGCCCTCCAGAAGAAAAACGTTGCCCTTGGGGCTACCCAGAAACGCTAAATGAGGATCAAGCTGCACGGCACTCGACTCTCCCCCAATTATACAATATACCCTGAAAACTAATGCCTGGTCTGACGCAGCCTAGGCCTGAACCTCCCGACCAACACTCAGCGAGCTGGCTCCACACTGAGCACGTCGGACCTGTCGTGGACTTAAGTCGTCATCTCTTCCCAAGCTCGGTTTTCAGACTACACAACCTAGACCTTAACTCCAATCACGGCCCAGCGGTGAAAGAGATGAAAAAAAATCAGAACTACTACTTCCCCATGGCAAGAATACATGTGGTTGGCATGGAGCCCAACGTTCAGTGTAGGAGCAACAGTGTGGACCATGATTCCCGCCCATGCTTGAGCGCTTAGAAGGCATAAACACACATTGTGACCCTCAGCGTGAGTTCTGTCCTCAAGGAAGGCCTCTCAGTGGCTGGAACTAACCATAGTTCGGTTTGTCCATTCACCCCTCCGCAGGGCTCTGCTTTGAAATCCCTCTTTTGGTGGGACACCTGAGGTAACCAAACTGATAGGACTCCTCCCATCCCCCTGATGGACCCCAAACAATTGGGTACGTGCCAAATCCACAGAGAGGAAGACTTGTCCATGGCCCATGAGGCCTCCTCGACATTCCACGGCCATTGTTGACACAAAATCCAGAGACAAAAGCCTGAATAAATGCCTCACACTCACTCTTTCTTCATATCCCGAAGAGTTCTCCTCAGGGCCTGTAGATCGGGCCTGCCATACTTATGTCCCCAAACGTAAGCCGCGTTAGTGTTTTCAGACTTCTATCCCCACGCTCCTTGCCCACACACCCTCCAGGCTGGGGCCCCTGGAGCCACACATCAGGTCTGTGCCTGCCCACTCCACTGGAATTCTGCCCATTCACTAGACCACACGCCTCCAAATTAGGAGAAACCTCCGCAGTCCCTGAGGCCATCCCAATTGTGTAGGCCGCCCGGGACAAACAAGGGCGTCTGACAACAGCTGAGCATCTACCTCCACTCATACCGTAGTTGGATGTCACCAGGGTAGTAGATTGAACCTCACAGGTCCCTAGGCCGTAATCGGATCCATTGCTTTGGTTTCCAGGCATCTCTCCTCAGAGGCATGTTTTCAAATACCAGCATGCGGGGGTTTCCGGAGGCAAATCTTGTCTCGACATGGGAAAATAGCAGGCTGGAACGGTGTCAAAACTTCCGGTTAGGAGAATCCTTCAGGGCCCGGTGCCACCACCCCTTTCCAAGGTCTCCATGGACACAAACCCACATTAGGATCCATCCGCAGGAGAGTCCATTTCAACTCTGGCTTCTCGGTTGCTCCGCCAGAGCCAGCAGATAGAACCTGTCTTGTCGCTAGGAGACGATTGAGATGCGAGGCGGCTTGCCCAGGGCTCCGCCCTTAGAACCCTGCTCTGGCGTCCTTCCATATGGAACGTCCTGGACCCATCCAAAAGGTCTCACATGTCCTGCAGAAGGAATCATTGCCTTTTGGAGCATCTCACCACTCCCAACGTGGGAAAACCGTGATGGCTTTCTGAAGCCCCCACCCCCTTTCTGAAGGGGAAATCATGGACAGGAACTCCAACCTGAGCCAACGTCTGATCCTCGGCCTGAATTCAGATGCACGACATCTCGATGCAGCTCTGCAGAGTGTGCCGGCCTTGCCGTCGCCCTTAAACCTATGTGAAACTTCTGTTCTCCAATGTCCGTCCTCACACTCCTGGCCCCCAAGACCTCACGTTTGGCAATTCTGGACCCACAAGGCAGCACTCTGCCTGCCCTCCAGATAGAAAGCAAAATGGTGCCCTATGGAGCTTCCCAGACACCCGAAATGAGGATAGACCTACACGGCACCCTTCTGTACACAAATTATATCGACACATCTGGGCACTAATACACTGTCTGACACAGCCTGAGCCCGGACTTCCTGACCAACACCCAGACAGCTGACCGCACACTGAGCACAACAGACCCGCCATGGCCTTAGCTCGTCATCTATTCCCAACCTAGCTTCTCAGGCTTCAGGACATAGACCTTAACTCCACACCCCGCCAAGGGGTGAATGTGATGCAGAAATCAGAACTCCTCCTTCCCTATGGCAAGAAACCTTGTGGTTGGCATGTTGTCCCACGTTCAGTGTAGGAGAAACCAGCGTTCACCATGAGGCCCGGCCCATGCTTGAGTACGAAGAGGGCACAAACACGCATTGTGACCCTCAGCGTGAGTCCTGTCCTCTAGTAAGTCCTCTCAGTGGCTGGACCATTAGACGTCATAATGGGCTTGCCATGCCCCTAGGCCCCAAGTTTTAACCAGCTTTCTGGTTGTCCAGTCGCCCCTCCCCAGGGCTCTGCCCTGGAAACTCTCTTTTGGTGGGACAACTGAGGTAAAAACAAAACAAAACGGACTCCTCCCATCTCAAAGAATAACCCCAAACTCTTGGGAGCGGGCCCAATGCCCAGAGAGGAAGACTCGTCCATGGCCCATGAGGCCACCCGGACATTCCACGGCCATCCGTGACACAATATCCAGAGACAGAATCTTGAGCAAGCGTCTCACACTCGCCCCCTTGTTCATATCCTGAAGAGTTCTCCTCACGGTCTGTAGATCAGTCCTGCAATACCTACGACCCGAAACCTAAGCCGGGTTTGTGTTTTCAGAAAACTGGCCCACAAAACCTACAGGCACAGGTTCTTGGAGCCAAACCTGAGGACTGTACCTGGGAATTCTGCCCATTCCATTGGCCACAAACCTAGAAATAGGATGATAAACCTCCAAAGTGCCCGGGGCCATCCCAATAGTGTTGACTGCCCAGGAAATACAAGGGCGGTCTGACACCAGCTGAGCATCTACCTGCACTTAGACCCGTGGACAGATGTCCCCAGAGGTAAATTGGAATGAGCAGGCCCCTAGATCCTAATCGGATCCATTGCTTTGTTGTCTAGGCATCTCTCCCCAGAGGCCTGGATTCCAATAGCAGCATATGGCTGTCTCTTGAGGCACCCATCAGAACAAATCTCGTCTCCACGTGGGAATCATGCACGTTGGAGCTGTGTCAAAGCCTCTGGTTAGGAGAACCCTTCAGGGACCCTGTGCCACTGCCTCTTTCCAAGTTCTCCATGGACACAAACCCACATTAGGACCCATCCACAAGAGAGTCCATTTCAACTCAACCCTCTCAGTTTCTCCCCCAGATCCAGCAGATCTAACCTGTCTTGCCACTAGGACACAAGAGGAATGAGAGTCGGGCTTCCCAGCCATCCATCCTTAGAACCCTACTCGGAATCGATCCGTATGGGAAGTCCTGGAGCCAACCAACAGGTCTCAATCGCCCTGCAGAAGAATCTTTACGGTTTGGAGCATCTCACAACTCCCATCGTGGGAAAAATTCCATGGCCTCGTGATCCACCACCTCTTCATGAAGAGGGCCATAAGGGACAGAAACTCCAACCTGAGCGTTCGTCAGATCCTCACCTGATTTCAGATGCACGAGATCTCGTTTCAGCTCTGCAGAGCGTACCTGCCATGCCCTCGCCCAGAAACCTAAGGTTGCTTGTGTTCTCAGACTTCTGTCCTCAACTCCTGGCCCACAAGCCCTCCAGTTTGGCAATTCCAGAACTACAATGCAGCCCTCTGCCTGCCGTCCAGAAGAAAAAACATTGCCCTCTGGGGCTAACCAGAAGCCCCAAAGGAGGATCAAACTTTTCGCCACTTGACTGTACCCCAATCCTACAGGATGCCCTGGGCACTCATGCCCTTTCTGTCACAGCCTGAGCCTGGACCTCCCGACCCACACCCAGCCAGCTGGACTCACACTGAACACATCGGACCTGCCAAAGCCTTAGGTCGTCATCTCTTCCCAACTTCGGTTTTCAGGCTTCAGAACCTAGACGTTTTCTCCAATCACTGCCCAGGGTTGAACATGAGGCAGAAATCAGAAATCCTTCCCCATGGCAAGAAATCTTGTGGTTGGCGTGTTGCCCAACGTTCAGCGTAGTTGATAGCAGTGTGGCCCTTTGACCCCGCCATGCTTGAGGGCCGCGTTGGTCACAGATACGCATTGTGACCCTCAGCGTGAGCCCAGTCTCCAAGTAAGGTCTCTCAGTGGCAGGACCAAGAGACGGCATATTGGGCTTGCCATGCCCCTAGGCCCCAATTTTTAACCATAGTTCGTGTTGTCCATTCGCCCCTCCCCAGTGCTCTGCTTTAGAATGAGGTAACCAAACTGAAAGGACTCCTCCCATCCCACAGATTGACCCCCAAATTGGGATCGGGCCAAATCCACAGAGAGGAAGACTCATCCATGGCCCATGAGGCCTCCCCGACATTCCACGCCCATCGTTGACACAAAATCCAGAGACAAAAGCCTGAATAAGCGCCTCACACTCGCTCTTTCTTCCTATCCCAAAGAGTTCCCCTCACGGTCTGTAGATCGGGACTGCCATACCTACGTCCCCAAAACAAGCCGAGTGTGTGTTTTCAGACTTCTATCCCCACATTCCTGGCTTCCACACCCTCCAGCCTGGGGACCCTGGAGCCACACATCAGGTCTGTGCCTCTCAACTCCACGGGAATTCTGCCCCTTCCATTGACCACAATCATACAAACTCGGAGAAACCTCCAAAGTCCCCAAGGCCATCCCCATAGTATAGAACGCCCAGGACAAACAAGGGCTGCCTGGAACCAGCTGAGCATCCATCTCCACTCATACTGTAGATGGATGTCCCCAGAGAAGGAGATTGAACGGGTCAGGGCCCTAGGCCCTAATGGGGTCCATTGTTTTGGTTTCCTGCTATCTCTCCTCAGAGGCCTGGTTTCCAATATCAGCATGTGGGGCTTTCCTGAGGCACCAATCAGATCAAATCTAGTCTCCACATGGGAAACTTGTCTTTTGGAGATGACGCAAAACCTCTGGTTAGGAGGAGCATTCAGGGTCCGTGTGTCACAGCTCCGTGCCAGGGTCTCTATGCACACAAACCCACAATAGGTCCCATCCGCAGTAGAGTCCATTTCAGCTCAGCCCCTTCCGTTGCTCCCCTAGAGCTAGCATATCAAAACTGTCTATTAACTGGGAGACAGTTAGAATCGATACAGTCTGCCCAGGGTTCCATCCTTCGATCCCTGCTTTGCTGTCGTTCCTTATGAAACATCCTGGAGCGATCCAACAGATCTCAATTGCTGATCAGAAAAAAATCCTTGTGGCTTGGAGCATATCCCAACTCCCCTCCTGGGTAAACCTCCATGGCTTCGAGATGCTGCCCCCTTCAAGAAAGGGCCATAATGGACAGAAACTCCAACCTGAGCCTAGGTCTGAACCTCTCCCTGACTTCAGATGTACGAAGTCCCGATTCAGATGTGCAGAGAGTGCCTGCCGTGCCCTCGTCCCGAAACCTACGCCTAACTTGTGTTCTCATTCTTCCGTCCTCACACTCCTTGCCCAAAGGGCATCCAGTTTGGGAATTCCGGAGCCACAAAGCAGCACTCTGCCTGCCCTCCAGAAGAAAAACGTTGCCCTTGGGGCTACCCAGAAACGCTAAATGAGGATCAAGCTGCACGGCACTCGACTCTCCCCCAATTATACAATATACCCTGAAAACTAATGCCTGGTCTGACGCAGCCTAGGCCTGAACCTCCCGACCAACACTCAGCGAGCTGGCTCCACACTGAGCACGTCGGACCTGTCGTGGACTTAAGTCGTCATCTCTTCCCAAGCTCGGTTTTCAGACTACACAACCTAGACCTTAACTCCAATCACGGCCCAGCGGTGAAAGAGATGAAAAAAAATCAGAACTACTACTTCCCCATGGCAAGAATACATGTGGTTGGCATGGAGCCCAACGTTCAGTGTAGGAGCAACAGTGTGGACCATGATTCCCGCCCATGCTTGAGCGCTTAGAAGGCATAAACACACATTGTGACCCTCAGCGTGAGTTCTGTCCTCAAGGAAGGCCTCTCAGTGGCTGGAACTAACCATAGTTCGGTTTGTCCATTCACCCCTCCGCAGGGCTCTGCTTTGAAATCCCTCTTTTGGTGGGACACCTGAGGTAACCAAACTGATAGGACTCCTCCCATCCCCCTGATGGACCCCAAACAATTGGGTACGTGCCAAATCCACAGAGAGGAAGACTTGTCCATGGCCCATGAGGCCTCCTCGACATTCCACGGCCATTGTTGACACAAAATCCAGAGACAAAAGCCTGAATAAATGCCTCACACACACTCTTTCTTCATATCCCGAAGAGTTCTCCTCAGGGCCTGTAGATCGGGCCTGCCATACTTATGTCCCCAAACGTAAGCCGCGTTATTGTTTTCAGACTTCTATCCCCACGCTCCTGGCCCACACACCCTCCAGGCTGGGGCCCCTGGAGCCACACATCAGGTCTGTGCCTGCCCACTCCACTGGAATTCTGCCCATTCACTTGACCACACGCCTCCAAATTAGGAGAAACCTCCGCAGTCCCTGAGGCCATCCCAATTGTGTAGGCCGCCCGGGACAAACAAGGGCGTCTGACAACAGCTGAGCATCTACCTCCACTCATACCGTAGTTGGATGTCACCAGGGTAGTAGATTGAACCTCACAGGTCCCTAGGCCGTAATCGGATCCATTGCTTTGGTTTCCAGGCATCTCTCCTCAGAGGCATGTTTCCAAATACCAGCATGCGGGGGTTTCCGGAGGCAAATCTTGTCTCGACATGGGAAAATAGCAGGCTGGAACTGTGTCAAAACTTCCGGTTAGGAGAATCCTTCAGGGCCCGGTGCCACCACCCCTTTCCAAGGTCTCCATGGACACAAACCCACATTAGGATCCATCCGCAGGAGAGTCCATTTCAACTCTGGCTTCTCGGTTGCTCCGCCAGAGCCAGCAGATAGAACCTGTCTTGTCGCTAGGAGACGATTGAGATGCGAGGCGGCTTGCCCAGGGCTCCGCCCTTAGAACCCTGCTCTGGCGTCCTTCCATATGGAACGTCCTGGACCCATCCAAATGGTCTCACATGTTCTGCAGAAGGAATCCTTGCCTTTTGGAGCATCTCACCACTCCCAACGTGGGAAAACCGTGATGGCTTTCTGAAGCCCCCACCCCCTTTCTGAAGGGGAAATCATGGACAGGAACTCCAACCTGAGCCAACGTCTGATCCTCGGCCTGAATTCAGATGCACGACATCTCGATGCAGCTCTGCAGAGTGTGCCGGCCTTGCCCTCGCCCTTAAACCTATGTGAAACTTCTGTTCTCCAATGTCCGTCCTCACACTCCTGGCCCCCAAGACCTCACGTTTGGCAATTCTGGACCCACAAGGCAGCACTCTGCCTGCCCTCCAGATAGAAAGCAAAATGGTGCCCTATGGAGCTTCCCAGACACCCGAAATGAGGATAGACCTACACGGCACCCTTCTGTACACAAATTATATCGACACATCTGGGCACTAATACACTGTCTGACACAGCCTGAGCCCGGACTTCCTGACCAACACCCAGACAGCTGACCGCACACTGAGCACAACAGACCCGCCATGGCCTTAGCTCGTCATCTATTCCCAACCTAGCTTCTCAGGCTTCAGGACATAGACCTTAACTCCACACGCCGCCAAGGGGTGAATGTGATGCAGAAATCAGAACTCCTCCTTCCCTATGGCAAGAAACCTTGTGGTTGGCATGTTGTCCCACGTTCAGTGTAGGAGAAACCAGCGTTCACCATGAGGCCCGGCCCATGCTTGAGTACGAAGAGGGCACAAACACGCATTGTGACCCTCAGCGTGAGTCCTGTCCTCTAGTAAGTCCTCTCAGTGGCTGGACCATTAGACGTCATAATGGGCTTGCCATGCCCCTAGGCCCCAAGTTTTAACCAGCTTTCTGGTTGTCCAGTCGCCCCTCCCCAGGGCTCTGCCCTGGAAACTCTCTTTTGGTGGGACAACTGAGGTAAAAACAAAACAAAACGGACTCCTCCCATCTCAAAGAATAACCCCAAACTCTTGGGAGCGGGCCCAATGCCCAGAGAGGAAGACTCGTCCATGGCCCATGAGGCCACCCGGACATTCCACGGCCATCCGTGACACAATATCCAGAGACAGAATCTTGAGCAAGCGTCTCACACTCGCCCCCTTGTTCATATCCTGAAGAGTTCTCCTCACGGTCTGTAGATCAGTCCTGCAATACCTACGACCCGAAACCTAAGCCGGGTTTGTGTTTTCAGACAACTGGCCCACAAAACCTACAGGCACAGGTTCTTGGAGCCAAACCTGAGGACTGTACCTGGGAATTCTGCCCATTCCATTGGCCACAAACCTAGAAATAGGATGATAAACCTCCAAAGTGCCCGGGGCCATCCCAATAGTGTTGACTGCCCAGGAAATACAAGGGCGGTCTGACACCAGCTGAGCATCTACCTGCACTTAGACCCGTGGACAGATGTCCCCAGAGGTAAATTGGAATGAGCAGGCCCCTAGATCCTAATCGGATCCATTGCTTTGTTGTCTAGGCATCTCTCCCCAGAGGCCTGGATTCCAATAGCAGCATATGGCTGTCTCTTGAGGCACCCATCAGAACAAATCTCGTCTCCACGTGGGAATCATGCACGTTGGAGCTGTGTCAAAGCCTCTGGTTAGGAGAACCCTTCAGGGACCCTGTGCCACTGCCTCTTTCCAAGTTCTCCATGGACACAAACCCACATTAGGACCCATCCACAAGAGAGTCCATTTCAACTCAACCCTCTCAGTTTCTCCCCCAGATCCAGCAGATCTAACCTGTCTTGCCACTAGGACACAAGAGGAATGAGAGTCGGGCTTCCCAGCCATCCATCCTTAGAACCCTACTCGGAATCGATCCGTATGGGAAGTCCTGGAGCCAACCAACAGGTCTCAATCGCCCTGCAGAAGAATCTTTACGGTTTGGAGCATCTCACAACTCCCATCGTGGGAAAAATTCCATGGCCTCGTGATCCACCACCTCTTCATGAAGAGGGCCATAAGGGACAGAAACTCCAACCTGAGCGTTCGTCAGATCCTCACCTGATTTCAGATGCACGAGATCTCGTTTCAGCTCTGCAGAGCGTACCTGCCATGCCCTCGCCCAGAAACCTAAGGTTGCTTGTGTTCTCAGACTTCTGTCCTCAACTCCTGGCCCACAAGCCCTCCAGTTTGGCAATTCCAGAACTACAATGCAGCCCTCTGCCTGCCGTCCAGAAGAAAAAACATTGCCCTCTGGGGCTAACCAGAAGCCCCAAAGGAGGATCAAACTTTTCGCCACTTGACTGTACCCCAATCCTACAGGATGCCCTGGGCACTCATGCCCTTTCTGTCACAGCCTGAGCCTGGACCTCCCGACCCACACCCAGCCAGCTGGACTCACACTGAACACATCGGACCTGCCAAAGCCTTAGGTCGTCATCTCTTCCCAACTTCGGTTTTCAGGCTTCAGAACCTAGACGTTTTCTCCAATCACTGCCCAGGGTTGAACATGAGGCAGAAATCAGAAATCCTTCCCCATGGCAAGAAATCTTGTGGTTGGCGTGTTGCCCAACGTTCAGCGTAGTTGATAGCAGTGTGGCCCTTTGACCCCGCCATGCTTGAGGGCCGCGTTGGTCACAGATACGCATTGTGACCCTCAGCGTGAGCCCAGTCCCCAAGTAAGGTCTCTCAGTGGCTGGACCAAGAGACGGCATATTGGGCTTGCCATGCCCCTAGGCCCC
This sequence comes from Mustela lutreola, assembly GCF_030435805.1. Lineage (NCBI taxonomy): Eukaryota > Metazoa > Chordata > Mammalia > Carnivora > Mustelidae > Mustela > Mustela lutreola. The sequence goes on from NC_081294.1 coordinate 172,961,400, forward strand.
AATTTTTAACCATAGTTCGTGTTGTCCATTCGCCCCTCCCCAGTGCTCTGCTTTAGAATGAGGTAACCAAACTGAAAGGACTCCTCCCATCCCACAGATTGACCCCCAAATTGGGATCGGGCCAAATCCACAGAGAGGAAGACTCATCCATGGCCCATGAGGCCTCCCCGACATTCCACGCCCATCGTTGACACAAAATCCAGAGACAAAAGCCTGAATAAGCGCCTCACACTCGCTCTTTCTTCCTATGCCAAAGAGTTCCCCTCACGGTCTGTAGATCGGGACTGCCATACCTACGTCCCCAAAACAAGCCGAGTGTGTGTTTTCAGACTTCTATCCCCACATTCCTGGCTTCCACACCCTCCAGCCTGGGGACCCTGGAGCCACACATCAGGTCTGTGCCTCTCAACTCCACGGGAATTCTGCCCCTTCCATTGACCACAATCAAACAAACTCGGAGAAACCTCCAAAGTCCCCAAGGCCATCCCCATAGTATAGAACGCCCAGGACAAACAAGGGCTGCCTGGAACCAGCTGAGCATCCATCTCCACTCATACTGTAGATGGATGTCCCCAGAGAAGGAGATTGAACGGGTCAGGGCCCTAGGCCCTAATGGGGTCCATTGTTTTGGTTTCCTGCTATCTCTCCTCAGAGGCCTGGTTTCCAATATCAGCATGTGGGGCTTTCCTGAGGCACCAATCAGATCAAATCTAGTCTCCACATGGGAAACTTGTCTTTTGGAGATGACGCAAAACCTCTGGTTAGGAGGAGCATTCAGGGTCCGTGTGTCACAGCTCCGTGCCAGGGTCTCTATGCACACAAACCCACAATAGGTCCCATCCGCAGTAGAGTCCATTTCAGCTCAGCCCCTTCCGTTGCTCCCCTAGAGCTAGCATATCAAAACTGTCTATTAACTGGGAGACAGTTAGAATCGATACAGTCTGCCCAGGGTTCCATCCTTCGATCCCTGCTTTGCTGTCGTTCCTTATGAAACATCCTGGAGCGATCCAACAGATCTCAATTGCTGATCAGAAAAAAATCCTTGTGGCTTGGAGCATATCCCAACTCCCCTCCTGGGTAAACCTCCATGGCTTCGAGATGCTGCCCCCTTCAAGAAAGGGCCATAATGGACAGAAACTCCAACCTGAGCCTAGGTCTGAACCTCTCCCTGACTTCAGATGTACGAAGTCCCGATTCAGATGTGCAGAGAGTGCCTGCCGTGCCCTCGTCCCGAAACCTACGCCTAACTTGTGTTCTCATTCTTCCGTCCTCACACTCCTTGCCCAAAGGGCATCCAGTTTGGGAATTCCGGAGCCACAAAGCAGCACTCTGCCTGCCCTCCAGAAGAAAAACGTTGCCCTTGGGGCTACCCAGAAACGCTAAATGAGGATCAAGCTGCACGGCACTCGACTCTCCGCCAATTATACAATATACCCTGAAAACTAATGCCTGGTCTGACGCAGCCTAGGCCTGAACCTCCCGACCAACACTCAGCGAGCTGGCTCCACACTGATCACGTCGGACCTGTCGTGGACTTAAGTCGTCATCTCTTCCCAAGCTCGGTTTTCAGACTACACAACCTAGACCTTAACTCCAATCACGGCCCAGCGGTGAAAGAGATGAAAAAAAATCAGAACTACTACTTCCCCATGGCAAGAATACATGTGGTTGGCATGGAGCCCAACGTTCAGTGTAGGAGCAACAGTGTGGACCATGATTCCCGCCCATGCTTGAGCGCTTAGAAGGCATAAACACACATTGTGACCCTCAGCGTGAGTTCTGTCCTCAAGGAAGGCCTCTCAGTGGCTGGAACTAACCATAGTTCGGTTTGTCCATTCACCCCTCCGCAGGGCTCTGCTTTGAAATCCCTCTTTTGGTGGGACACCTGAGGTAACCAAACTGATAGGACTCCTCCCATCCCCCTGATGGACCCCAAACAATTGGGTACGTGCCAAATCCACAGAGAGGAAGACTTGTCCATGGCCCATGAGGCCTCCTCGACATTCCACGGCCATTGTTGACACAAAATCCAGAGACAAAAGCCTGAATAAATGCCTCACACACACTCTTTCTTCATATCCCGAAGAGTTCTCCTCAGGGCCTGTAGATCGGGCCTGCCATACTTATGTCCCCAAACGTAAGCCGCGTTAGTGTTTTCAGACTTCTATCCCCACGCTCCTGGCCCGCACACCCTCCAGGCTGGGGCCCCTGGAGCCACACATCAGGTCTGTGCCTGCCCACTCCACTGGAATTCTGCCCATTCACTTGACCACACGCCTCCAAATTAGGAGAAACCTCCGCAGTCCCTGAGGCCATCCCAATTGTGTAGGCCGCCCGGGACAAACAAGGGCGTCTGACAACAGCTGAGCATCTACCTCCACTCATACCGTAGTTGGATGTCACCAGGGTAGTAGATTGAACCTCACAGGTCCCTAGGCCGTAATCGGATCCATTGCTTTGGTTTCCAGGCATCTCTCCTCAGAGGCATGTTTTCAAATACCAGCATGCGGGGGTTTCCGGAGGCAAATCTTGTCTCGACATGGGAAAATAGCAGGCTGGAACGGTGTCAAAACTTCCGGTTAGGAGAATCCTTCAGGGCCCGGTGCCACCACCCCTTTCCAAGGTCTCCATGGACACAAACCCACATTAGGATCCATCCGCAGGAGAGTCCATTTCAACTCTGGCTTCTCGGTTGCTCCGCCAGAGCCAGCAGATAGAACCTGTCTTGTCGCTAGGAGACGATTGAGATGCGAGGCGGCTTGCCCAGGGCTCCGCCCTTAGAACCCTGCTCTGGCGTCCTTCCATATGGAACGTCCTGGACCCATCCAAAAGGTCTCACATGTCCTGCAGAAGGAATCATTGCCTTTTGGAGCATCTCACCACTCCCAACGTGGGAAAACCGTGATGGCTTTCTGAAGCCCCCACCCCCTTTCTGAAGGGGAAATCATGGACAGGAACTCCAACCTGAGCCAACGTCTGATCCTCGGCCTGAATTCAGATGCACGACATCTCGATGCAGCTCTGCAGAGTGTGCCGGCCTTGCCCTCGCCCTTAAACCTATGTGAAACTTCTGTTCTCCAATGTCCGTCCTCACACTCCTGGCCCCCAAGACCTCACGTTTGGCAATTCTGGACCCACAAGGCAGCACTCTGCCTGCCCTCCAGATAGAAAGCAAAATGGTGCCCTATGGAGCTTCCCAGACACCCGAAATGAGGATAGACCTACACGGCACCCTTCTGTACACAAATTATATCGACACATCTGGGCACTAATACACTGTCTGACACAGCCTGAGCCCGGACTTCCTGACCAACACCCAGACAGCTGACCGCACACTGAGCACAACAGACCCGCCATGGCCTTAGCTCGTCATCTATTCCCAACCTAGCTTCTCAGGCTTCAGGACATAGACCTTAACTCCACACGCCGCCAAGGGGTGAATGTGATGCAGAAATCAGAACTCCTCCTTCCCTATGGCAAGAAACCTTGTGGTTGGCATGTTGTCCCACGTTCAGTGTAGGAGAAACCAGCGTTCACCATGAGGCCCGGCCCATGCTTGAGTACGAAGAGGGCACAAACACGCATTGTGACCCTCAGCGTGAGTCCTGTCCTCTAGTAAGTCCTCTCAGTGGCTGGACCATTAGACGTCATAATGGGCTTGCCATGCCCCTAGGCCCCAAGTTTTAACCAGCTTTCTGGTTGTCCAGTCGCCCCTCCCCAGGGCTCTGCCCTGGAAACTCTCTTTTGGTGGGACAACTGAGGTAAAAACAAAACAAAACGGACTCCTCCCATCTCAAAGAATAACCCCAAACTCTTGGGAGCGGGCCCAATGCCCAGAGAGGAAGACTCGTCCATGGCCCATGAGGCCACCCGGACATTCCACGGCCATCCGTGACACAATATCCAGAGACAGAATCTTGAGCAAGCGTCTCACACTCGCCCCCTTGTTCATATCCTGAAGAGTTCTCCTCACGGTCTGTAGATCAGTCCTGCAATACCTACGACCCGAAACCTAAGCCGGGTTTGTGTTTTCAGACAACTGGCCCACAAAACCTACAGGCACAGGTTCTTGGAGCCAAACCTGAGGACTGTACCTGGGAATTCTGCCCATTCCATTGGCCACAAACCTAGAAATAGGATGATAAACCTCCAAAGTGCCCGGGGCCATCCCAATAGTGTTGACTGCCCAGGAAATACAAGGGCGGTCTGACACCAGCTGAGCATCGACCTGCACTTAGACCCGTGGACAGATGTCCCCAGAGGTAAATTGGAATGAGCAGGCCCCTAGATCCTAATCGGATCCATTGCTTTGTTGTCTAGGCATCTCTCCCCAGAGGCCTGGATTCCAATAGCAGCATATGGCTGTCTCTTGAGGCACCCATCAGAACAAATCTCGTCTCCACGTGGGAATCATGCACGTTGGAGCTGTGTCAAAGCCTCTGGTTAGGAGAACCCTTCAGGGACCCTGTGCCACTGCCTCATTCCAAGTTCTCCATGGACACAAACCCACATTAGGACCCATCCACAAGAGAGTCCATTTCAACTCAACCCTCTCAGTTTCTCCCCCAGATCCAGCAGATCTAACCTGTCTTGCCACTAGGACACAAGAGGAATGAGAGTCGGGCTTCCCAGCCATCCATCCTTAGAACCCTACTCGGAATCGATCCGTATGGGAAGTCCTGGAGCCAACCAACAGGTCTCAATCGCCCTGCAGAAGAATCTTTACGGTTTGGAGCATCTCACAACTCCCATCGTGGGAAAAATTCCATGGCCTCGTGATCCACCACCTCTTCATGAAGAGGGCCATAAGGGACAGAAACTCCAACCTGAGCGTTCGTCAGATCCTCACCTGATTTCAGATGCACGAGATCTCGTTTCAGCTCTGCAGAGCGTACCTGCCATGCCCTCGCCCAGAAACCTAAGGTTGCTTGTGTTCTCAGACTTCTGTCCTCAACTCCTGGCCCACAAGCCCTCCAGTTTGGCAATTCCAGAACTACAATGCAGCCCTCTGCCTGCCGTCCAGAAGAAAAAACATTGCCCTCTGGGGCTAACCAGAAGCCCCAAAGGAGGATCAAACTTTTCGCCACTTGACTGTACCCCAATCCTACAGGATGCCCTGGGCACTCATGCCCTTTCTGTCACAGCCTGAGCCTGGACCTCCCGACCCACACCCAGCCAGCTGGACTCACACTGAACACATCGGACCTGCCAAAGCCTTAGGTCGTCATCTCTTCCCAACTTCGGTTTTCAGGCTTCAGAACCTAGACGTTTTCTCCAATCACTGCCCAGGGTTGAACATGAGGCAGAAATCAGAAATCCTTCCCCATGGCAAGAAATCTTGTGGTTGGCGTGTTGCCCAACGTTCAGCGTAGTTGATAGCAGTGTGGCCCTTTGACCCCGCCATGCTTGAGGGCCGCGTTGGTCACAGATACGCATTGTGACCCTCAGCGTGAGCCCAGTCCCCAAGTAAGGTCTCTCAGTGGCTGGACCAAGAGACGGCATATTGGGCTTGCCATGCCCCTAGGCCCCAATTTTTAACCATAGTTCGTGTTGTCCATTCGCCCCTCCCCAGTGCTCTGCTTTAGAATGAGGTAACCAAACTGAAAGGACTCCTCCCATCCCACAGATTGACCCCCAAATTGGGATCGGGCCAAATCCACAGAGAGGAAGACTCATCCATGGCCCATGAGGCCTCCCCGACATTCCACGCCCATCGTTGACACAAAATCCAGAGACAAAAGCCTGAATAAGCGCCTCACACTCGCTCTTTCTTCCTATGCCAAAGAGTTCCCCTCACGGTCTGTAGATCGGGACTGCCATACCTACGTCCCCAAAACAAGCCGAGTGTGTGTTTTCAGACTTCTATCCCCACATTCCTGGCTTCCACACCCTCCAGCCTGGGGACCCTGGAGCCACACATCAGGTCTGTGCCTCTCAACTCCACGGGAATTCTGCCCCTTCCATTGACCACAATCATACAAACTCGGAGAAACCTCCAAAGTCCCCAAGGCCATCCCCATAGTATAGAACGCCCAGGACAAACAAGGGCTGCCTGGAACCAGCTGAGCATCCATCTCCACTCATACTGTAGATGGATGTCCCCAGAGAAGGAGATTGAACGGGTCAGGGCCCTAGGCCCTAATGGGGTCCATTGTTTTGGTTTCCTGCTATCTCTCCTCAGAGGCCTGGTTTCCAATATCAGCATGTGGGGCTTTCCTGAGGCACCAATCAGATCAAATCTAGTCTCCACATGGGAAACTTGTCTTTTGGAGTGACGCAAAACCTCTGGTTAGGAGGAGCATTCAGGGTCCGTGTGTCACAGCTCCGTGCCAGGGTCTCTATGCACACAAACCCACAATAGGTCCCATCCGCAGTAGAGTCCATTTCAGCTCAGCCCCTTCCGTTGCTCCCCTAGAGCTAGCATATCAAAACTGTCTATTAACTGGGAGACAGTTAGAATCGATACAGTCTGCCCAGGGTTCCATCCTTCGATCCCTGCTTTGCTGTCGTTCCTTATGAAACATCCTGGAGCGATCCAACAGATCTCAATTGCTGATCAGAAAAAAATCCTTGTGGCTTGGAGCATATCCCAACTCCCCTCCTGGGTAAACCTCCATGGCTTCGAGATGCTGCCCCCTTCAAGAAAGGGCCATAATGGACAGAAACTCCAACCTGAGCCTAGGTCTGAACCTCTCCCTGACTTCAGATGTACGAAGTCCCGATTCAGATGTGCAGAGAGTGCCTGCCGTGCCCTCGTCCCGAAACCTACGCCTAACTTGTGTTCTCATTCTTCCGTCCTCACACTCCTTGCCCTAAGGGCATCCAGTTTGGGAATTCCGGAGCCACAAAGCAGCACTCTGCCTGCCCTCCAGAAGAAAAACGTTGCCCTTGGGGCTACCCAGAAACGCTAAATGAGGATCAAGCTGCACTGCACTCGACTCTCCCCCAATTATACAATATACCCTGAAAACTAATGCCTGGTCTGACGCAGCCTAGGCCTGAACCTCCCGACCAACACTCAGCGAGCTGGCTCCACACTGAGCACGTCGGACGTGTCGTGGACTTAAGTCGTCATCTCTTCCCAAGCTCGGTTTTCAGACTACACAACCTAGACCTTAACTCCAATCACGGCCCAGCGGTGAAAGAGATGAAAAAAAATCAGAACTACTACTTCCCCATGGCAAGAATACATGTGGTTGGCATGGAGCCCAACGTTCAGTGTAGGAGCAACAGTGTGGACCATGATTCCCGCCCATGCTTGAGCGCTTAGAAGGCATAAACACACATTGTGACCCTCAGCGTGAGTTCTGTCCTCAAGGAAGGCCTCTCAGTGGCTGGAACTAACCATAGTTCGGTTTGTCCATTCACCCCTCCGCAGGGCTCTGCTTTGAAATCCCTCTTTTGGTGGGACACCTGAGGTAACCAAACTGATAGGACTCCTCCCATCCCCCTGATGGACCCCAAACAATTGGGTACGTGCCAAATCCACAGAGAGGAAGACTTGTCCATGGCCCATGAGGCCTCCTCGACATTCCACGGCCATTGTTGACACAAAATCCAGAGACAAAAGCCTGAATAAATGCCTCACACACACTCTTTCTTCATATCCCGAAGAGTTCTCCTCAGGGCCTGTAGATCGGGCCTGCCATACTTATGTCCCCAAACGTAAGCCGCGTTAGTGTTTTCAGACTTCTATCCCCACGCTCCTGGCCCGCACACCCTCCAGGCTGGGGCCCCTGGAGCCACACATCAGGTCTGTGCCTGCCCACTCCACTGGAATTCTGCCCATTCACTTGACCACACGCCTCCAAATTAGGAGAAACCTCCGCAGTCCCTGAGGCCATCCCAATTGTGTAGGCCGCCCGGGACAAACAAGGGCGTCTGACAACAGCTGAGCATCTACCTCCACTCATACCGTAGTTGGATGTCACCAGGGTAGTAGATTGAACCTCACAGGTCCCTAGGCCGTAATCGGATCCATTGCTTTGGTTTCCAGGCATCTCTCCTCAGAGGCATGTTTTCAAATACCAGCATGCGGGGGTTTCCGGAGGCAAATCTTGTCTCGACATGGGAAAATAGCAGGCTGGAACGGTGTCAAAACTTCCGGTTAGGAGAATCCTTCAGGGCCCGGTGCCACCACCCCTTTCCAAGGTCTCCATGGACACAAACCCACATTAGGATCCATCCGCAGGAGAGTCCATTTCAACTCTGGCTTCTCGGTTGCTCCGCCAGAGCCAGCAGATAGAACCTGTCTTGTCGCTAGGAGACGATTGAGATGCGAGGCGGCTTGCCCAGGGCTCCGCCCTTAGAACCCTGCTCTGGCGTCCTTCCATATGGAACGTCCTGGACCCATCCAAAAGGTCTCACATGTCCTGCAGAAGGAATCATTGCCTTTTGGAGCATCTCACCACTCCCAACGTGGGAAAACCGTGATGGCTTTCTGAAGCCCCCACCCCCTTTCTGAAGGGGAAATCATGGACAGGAACTCCAACCTGAGCCAACGTCTGATCCTCGGCCTGAATTCAGATGCACGACATCTCGATGCAGCTCTGCAGAGTGTGCCGGCCTTGCCCTCGCCCTTAAACCTATGTGAAACTTCTGTTCTCCAATGTCCGTCCTCACACTCCTGGCCCCCAAGACCTCACGTTTGGCAATTCTGGACCCACAAGGCAGCACTCTGCCTGCCCTCCAGATAGAAAGCAAAATGGTGCCCTATGGAGCTTCCCAGACACCCGAAATGAGGATAGACCTACACGGCACCCTTCTGTACACAAATTATATCGACACATCTGGGCACTAATACACTGTCTGACACAGCCTGAGCCCGGACTTCCTGACCAACACCCAGACAGCTGACCGCACACTGAGCACAACAGACCCGCCATGGCCTTAGCTCGTCATCTATTCCCAACCTAGCTTCTCAGGCTTCAGGACATAGACCTTAACTCCACACCCCGCCAAGGGGTGAATGTGATGCAGAAATCAGAACTCCTCCTTCCCTATGGCAAGAAACCTTGTGGTTGGCATGTTGTCCCACGTTCAGTGTAGGAGAAACCAGCGTTCACCATGAGGCCCGGCCCATGCTTGAGTACGAAGAGGGCACAAACACGCATTGTGACCCTCAGCGTGAGTCCTGTCCTCTAGTAAGTCCTCTCAGTGGCTGGACCATTAGACGTCATAATGGGCTTGCCATGCCCCTAGGCCCCAAGTTTTAACCAGCTTTCTGGTTGTCCAGTCGCCCCTCCCCAGGGCTCTGCCCTGGAAACTCTCTTTTGGTGGGACAACTGAGGTAAAAACAAAACAAAACGGACTCCTCCCATCTCAAAGAATAACCCCAAACTCTTGGGAGCGGGCCCAATGCCCAGAGAGGAAGACTCGTCCATGGCCCATGAGGCCACCCGGACATTCCACGGCCATCCGTGACACAATATCCAGAGACAGAATCTTGAGCAAGCGTCTCACACTCGCCCCCTTGTTCATATCCTGAAGAGTTCTCCTCACGGTCTGTAGATCAGTCCTGCAATACCTACGACCCGAAACCTAAGCCGGGTTTGTGTTTTCAGACAACTGGCCCACAAAACCTACAGGCACAGGTTCTTGGAGCCAAACCTGAGGACTGTACCTGGGAATTCTGCCCATTCCATTGGCCACAAACCTAGAAATAGGATGATAAACCTCCAAAGTGCCCGGGGCCATCCCAATAGTGTTGACTGCCCAGGAAATACAAGGGCGGTCTGACACCAGCTGAGCATCGACCTGCACTTAGACCCGTGGACAGATGTCCCCAGAGGTAAATTGGAATGAGCAGGCCCCTAGATCCTAATCGGATCCATTGCTTTGTTGTCTAGGCATCTCTCCCCAGAGGCCTGGATTCCAATAGCAGCATATGGCTGTCTCTTGAGGCACCCATCAGAACAAATCTCGTCTCCACGTGGGAATCATGCACGTTGGAGCTGTGTCAAAGCCTCTGGTTAGGAGAACCCTTCAGGGACCCTGTGCCACTGCCTCATTCCAAGTTCTCCATGGACACAAACCCACATTAGGACCCATCCACAAGAGAGTCCATTTCAACTCAACCCTCTCAGTTTCTCCCCCAGATCCAGCAGATCTAACCTGTCTTGCCACTAGGACACAAGAGGAATGAGAGTCGGGCTTCCCAGCCATCCATCCTTAGAACCCTACTCGGAATCGATCCGTATGGGAAGTCCTGGAGCCAACCAACAGGTCTCAATCGCCCTGCAGAAGAATCTTTACGGTTTGGAGCATCTCACAACTCCCATCGTGGGAAAAATTCCATGGCCTCGTGATCCACCACCTCTTCATGAAGAGGGCCATAAGGGACAGAAACTCCAACCTGAGCGTTCGTCAGATCCTCACCTGATTTCAGATGCACGAGATCTCGTTTCAGCTCTGCAGAGCGTACCTGCCATGCCCTCGCCCAGAAACCTAAGGTTGCTTGTGTTCTCAGACTTCTGTCCTCAACTCCTGGCCCACAAGCCCTCCAGTTTGGCAATTCCAGAACTACAATGCAGCCCTCTGCCTGCCGTCCAGAAGAAAAAACATTGCCCTCTGGGGCTAACCAGAAGCCCCAAAGGAGGATCAAACTTTTCGCCACTTGACTGTACCCCAATCCTACAGGATGCCCTGGGCACTCATGCCCTTTCTGTCACAGCCTGAGCCTGGACCTCCCGACCCACACCCAGCCAGCTGGACTCACACTGAACACATCGGACCTGCCAAAGCCTTAGGTCGTCATCTCTTCCCAACTTCGGTTTTCAGGCTTCAGAACCTAGACGTTTTCTCCAATCACTGCCCAGGGTTGAACATGAGGCAGAAATCAGAAATCCTTCCCCATGGCAAGAAATCTTGTGGTTGGCGTGTTGCCCAACGTTCAGCGTAGTTGATAGCAGTGTGGCCCTTTGACCCCGCCATGCTTGAGGGCCGCGTTGGTCACAGATACGCATTGTGACCCTCAGCGTGAGCCCAGTCCCCAAGTAAGGTCTCTCAGTGGCTGGACCAAGAGACGGCATATTGGGCTTGCCATGCCCCTAGGCCCCAATTTTTAACCATAGTTCGTGTTGTCCATTCGCCCCTCCCCAGTGCTCTGCTTTAGAATGAGGTAACCAAACTGAAAGGACTCCTCCCATCCCACAGATTGACCCCCAAATTGGGATCGGGCCAAATCCACAGAGAGGAAGACTCATCCATGGCCCATGAGGCCTCCCCGACATTCCACGCCCATCGTTGACACAAAATCCAGAGACAAAAGCCTGAATAAGCGCCTCACACTCGCTCTTTCTTCCTATGCCAAAGAGTTCCCCTCACGGTCTGTAGATCGGGACTGCCATACCTACGTCCCCAAAACAAGCCGAGTGTGTGTTTTCAGACTTCTATCCCCACATTCCTGGCTTCCACACCCTCCAGCCTGGGGACCCTGGAGCCACACATCAGGTCTGTGCCTCTCAACTCCACGGGAATTCTGCCCCTTCCATTGACCACAATCAAACAAACTCGGAGAAACCTCCAAAGTCCCCAAGGCCATCCCCATAGTATAGAACGCCCAGGACAAACAAGGGCTGCCTGGAACCAGCTGAGCATCCATCTCCACTCATACTGTAGATGGATGTCCCCAGAGAAGGAGATTGAACGGGTCAGGGCCCTAGGCCCTAATGGGGTCCATTGTTTTGGTTTCCTGCTATCTCTCCTCAGAGGCCTGGTTTCCAATATCAGCATGTGGGGCTTTCCTGAGGCACCAATCAGATCAAATCTAGTCTCCACATGGGAAACTTGTCTTTTGGAGATGACGCAAAACCTCTGGTTAGGAGGAGCATTCAGGGTCCGTGTGTCACAGCTCCGTGCCAGGGTCTCTATGCACACAAACCCACAATAGGTCCCATCCGCAGTAGAGTCCATTTCAGCTCAGCCCCTTCCGTTGCTCCCCTAGAGCTAGCATATCAAAACTGTCTATTAACTGGGAGACAGTTAGAATCGATACAGTCTGCCCAGGGTTCCATCCTTCGATCCCTGCTTTGCTGTCGTTCCTTATGAAACATCCTGGAGCGATCCAACAGATCTCAATTGCTGATCAGAAAAAAATCCTTGTGGCTTGGAGCATATCCCAACTCCCCTCCTGGGTAAACCTCCATGGCTTCGAGATGCTGCCCCCTTCAAGAAAGGGCCATAATGGACAGAAACTCCAAACTGAGCCTAGGTCTGAACCTCTCCCTGACTTCAGATGTACGAAGTCCCGATTCAGATGTGCAGAGAGTGCCTGCCGTGCCCTCGTCCCGAAACCTACGCCTAACTTGTGTTCTCATTCTTCCGTCCTCACACTCCTTGCCCAAAGGGCATCCAGTTTGGGAATTCCGGAGCCACAAAGCAGCACTCTGCCTGCCCTCCAGAAGAAAAACGTTGCCCTTGGGGCTACCCAGAAACGCTAAATGAGGATCAAGCTGCACGGCACTCGACTCTCCCCCAATTATACAATATACCCTGAAAACTAATGCCTGGTCTGACGCAGCCTAGGCCTGAACCTCCCGACCAACACTCAGCGAGCTGGTTCCACACTGAGCACGTCGGACCTGTCGTGGACTTAAGTCGTCATCTCTTCCCAAGCTCGGTTTTCAGACTACACAACCTAGACCTTAACTCCAATCACGGCCCAGCGGTGAAAGAGATGAAAAAAAATCAGAACTACTACTTCCCCATGGCAAGAATACATGTGGTTGGCATGGAGCCCAACGTTCAGTGTAGGAGCAACAGTGTGGACCATGATTCCCGCCCATGCTTGAGCGCTTAGAAGGCATAAACACACATTGTGACCCTCAGCGTGAGTTCTGTCCTCAAGGAAGGCCTCTCAGTGGCTGGAACTAACCATAGTTCGGTTTGTCCATTCACCCCTCCGCAGGGCTCTGCTTTGAAATCCCTCTTTTGGTGGGACACCTGAGGTAACCAAACTGATAGGACTCCTCCCATCCCCCTGATGGACCCCAAACAATTGGGTACGTGCCAAATCCACAGAGAGGAAGACTTGTCCATGGCCCATGAGGCCTCCTCGACATTCCACGGCCATTGTTGACACAAAATCCAGAGACAAAAGCCTGAATAAATGCCTCACACACACTCTTTCTTCATATCCCGAAGAGTTCTCCTCAGGGCCTGTAGATCGGGCCTGCCATACTTATGTCCCCAAACGTAAGCCGCGTTAGTGTTTTCAGACTTCTATCCCCACGCTCCTGGCCCGCACACCCTCCAGGCTGGGGCCCCTGGAGCCACACATCAGGTCTGTGCCTGCCCACTCCACTGGAATTCTGCCCATTCACTTGACCACACGCCTCCAAATTAGGAGAAACCTCCGCAGTCCCTGAGGCCATCCCAATTGTGTAGGCCGCCCGGGACAAACAAGGGCGTCTGACAACAGCTGAGCATCTACCTCCACTCATACCGTAGTTGGATGTCACCAGGGTAGTAGATTGAACCTCACAGGTCCCTAGGCCGTAATCGGATCCATTGCTTTGGTTTCCAGGCATCTCTCCTCAGAGGCATGTTTTCAAATACCAGCATGCGGGGGTTTCCGGAGGCAAATCTTGTCTCGACATGGGAAAATAGCAGGCTGGAACTGTGTCAAAACTTCCGGTTAGGAGAATCCTTCAGGGCCCGGTGCCACCACCCCTTTCCAAGGTCTCCATGGACACAAACCCACATTAGGATCCATCCGCAGGAGAGTCCATTTCAACTCTGGCTTCTCGGTTGCTCCGCCAGAGCCAGCAGATAGAACCTGTCTTGTCGCTAGGAGACGATTGAGATGCGAGGCGGCTTGCCCAGGGCTCCGCCCTTAGAACCCTGCTCTGGCGTCCTTCCATATGGAACGTCCTGGACCCATCCAAAAGGTCTCACATGTCCTGCAGAAGGAATCCTTGCCTTTTGGAGCATCTCACCACTCCCAACGTGGGAAAACCGTGATGGCTTTCTGAAGCCCCCACCCCCTTTCTGAAGGGGAAATCATGGACAGGAACTCCAACCTGAGCCAACGTCTGATCCTCGGCCTGAATTCAGATGCACGACATCTCGATGCAGCTCTGCAGAGTGTGCCGGCCTTGCCCTCGCCCTTAAACCTATGTGAAACTTCTGTTCTCCAATGTCCGTCCTCACACTCCTGGCCCCCAAGACCTCACGTTTGGCAATTCTGGACCCACAAGGCAGCACTCTGCCTGTCCTCCAGATAGAAAGCAAAATGGTGCCCTATGGAGCTTCCCAGACACCCGAAATGAGGATAGACCTACACGGCACCCTTCTGTACACAAATTATATCGACACATCTGGGCACTAATACACTGTCTGACACAGCCTGAGCCCGGACTTCCTGACCAACACCCAGACAGCTGACCGCACACTGAGCACAACAGACCCGCCATGGCCTTAGCTCGTCATCTATTCCCAACCTAGCTTCTCAGGCTTCAGGACATAGACCTTAACTCCACACGCCGCCAAGGGGTGAATGTGATGCAGAAATCAGAACTCCTCCTTCCCTATGGCAAGAAACCTTGTGGTTGGCATGTTGTCCCACGTTCAGTGTAGGAGAAACCAGCGTTCACCATGAGGCCCGGCCCATGCTTGAGTACGAAGAGGGCACAAACACGCATTGTGACCCTCAGCGTGAGTCCTGTCCTCTAGTAAGTCCTCTCAGTGGCTGGACCATTAGACGTCATAATGGGCTTGCCATGCCCCTAGGCCCCAAGTTTTAACCAGCTTTCTGGTTGTCCAGTCGCCCCTCCCCAGGGCTCTGCCCTGGAAACTCTCTTTTGGTGGGACAACTGAGGTAAAAACAAAACAAAACGGACTCCTCCCATCTCAAAGAATAACCCCAAACTCTTGGGAGCGGGCCCAATGCCCAGAGAGGAAGACTCGTCCATGGCCCATGAGGCCACCCGGACATTCCACGGCCATCCGTGACACAATATCCAGAGACAGAATCTTGAGCAAGCGTCTCACACTCGCCCCCTTGTTCATATCCTGAAGAGTTCTCCTCACGGTCTGTAGATCAGTCCTGCAATACCTACGACCCGAAACCTAAGCCGGGTTTGTGTTTTCAGACAACTGGCCCACAAAACCTACAGGCACAGGTTCTTGGAGCCAAACCTGAGGACTGTACCTGGGAATTCTGCCCATTCCATTGGCCACAAACCTAGAAATAGGATGATAAACCTCCAAAGTGCCCGGGGCCATCCCAATAGTGTTGACTGCCCAGGAAATACAAGGGCGGTCTGACACCAGCTGAGCATCTACCTGCACTTAGACCCGTGGACAGATGTCCCCAGAGGTAAATTGGAATGAGCAGGCCCCTAGATCCTAATCGGATCCATTGCTTTGTTGTCTAGGCATCTCTCCCCAGAGGCCTGGATTCCAATAGCAGCATATGGCTGTCTCTTGAGGCACCCATCAGAACAAATCTCGTCTCCACGTGGGAATCATGCACGTTGGAGCTGTGTCAAAGCCTCTGGTTAGGAGAACCCTTCAGGGACCCTGTGCCACTGCCTCTTTCCAAGTTCTCCATGGACACAAACCCACATTAGGACCCATCCACAAGAGAGTCCATTTCAACTCAACCCTCTCAGTTTCTCCCCCAGATCCAGCAGATCTAACCTGTCTTGCCACTAGGACACAAGAGGAATGAGAGTCGGGCTTCCCAGCCATCCATCCTTAGAACCCTACTCGGAATCGATCCGTATGGGAAGTCCTGGAGCCAACCAACAGGTCTCAATCGCCCTGCAGAAGAATCTTTACGGTTTGGAGCATCTCACAACTCCCATCGTGGGAAAAATTCCATGGCCTCGTGATCCACCACCTCTTCATGAAGAGGGCCATAAGGGACAGAAACTCCAACCTGAGCGTTCGTCAGATCCTCACCTGATTTCAGATGCACGAGATCTCGTTTCAGCTCTGCAGAGCGTACCTGCCATGCCCTCGCCCAGAAACCTAAGGTTGCTTGTGTTCTCAGACTTCTGTCCTCAACTCCTGGCCCACAAGCCCTCCAGTTTGGCAATTCCAGAACTACAATGCAGCCCTCTGCCTGCCGTCCAGAAGAAAAAACATTGCCCTCTGGGGCTAACCAGAAGCCCCAAAGGAGGATCAAACTTTTCGCCACTTGACTGTACCCCAATCCTACAGGATGCCCTGGGCACTCATGCCCTTTCTGTCACAGCCTGAGCCTGGACCTCCCGACCCACACCCAGCCAGCTGGACTCACACTGAACACATCGGACCTGCCAAAGCCTTAGGTCGTCATCTCTTCCCAACTTCGGTTTTCAGGCTTCAGAACCTAGACGTTTTCTCCAATCACTGCCCAGGGTTGAACATGAGGCAGAAATCAGAAATCCTTCCCCATGGCAAGAAATCTTGTGGTTGGCGTGTTGCCCAACGTTCAGCGTAGTTGATAGCAGTGTGGCCCTTTGACCCCGCCATGCTTGAGGGCCGCGTTGGTCACAGATACGCATTGTGACCCTCAGCGTGAGCCCAGTCCCCAAGTAAGGTCTCTCAGTGGCTGGACCAAGAGACGGCATATTGGGCTTGCCATGCCCCTAGGCCCCAATTTTTAACCATAGTTCGTGTTGTCCATTCGCCCCTCCCCAGTGCTCTGCTTTAGAATGAGGTAACCAAACTGAAAGGACTCCTCCCATCCCACAGATTGACCCCCAAATTGGGATCGGGCCAAATCCACAGAGAGGAAGACTCATCCATGGCCCATGAGGCCTCCCCGACATTCCACGCCCATCGTTGACACAAAATCCAGAGACAAAAGCCTGAATAAGCGCCTCACACTCGCTCTTTCTTCCTATGCCAAAGAGTTCCCCTCACGGTCTGTAGATCGGGACTGCCATACCTACGTCCCCAAAACAAGCCGAGTGTGTGTTTTCAGACTTCTATCCCCACATTCCTGGCTTCCACACCCTCCAGCCTGGGGACCCTGCAGCCACACATCAGGTCTGTGCCTCTCAACTCCACGGGAATTCTGCCCCTTCCATTGACCACAATCAAACAAACTCGGAGAAACCTCCAAAGTCCCCAAGGCCATCCCCATAGTATAGAACGCCCAGGACAAACAAGGGCTGCCTGGAACCAGCTGAGCATCCATCTCCACTCATACTGTAGATGGATGTCCCCAGAGAAGGAGATTGAACGGGTCAGGGCCCTAGGCCCTAATGGGGTCCATTGTTTTGGTTTCCTGCTATCTCTCCTCAGAGGCCTGGTTTCCAATATCAGCATGTGGGGCTTTCCTGAGGCACCAATCAGATCAAATCTAGTCTCCACATGGGAAACTTGTCTTTTGGAGATGACGCAAAACCTCTGGTTAGGAGGAGCATTCAGGGTCCGTGTGTCACAGCTCCGTGCCAGGGTCTCTATGCACACAAACCCACAATAGGTCCCATCCGCAGTAGAGTCCATTTCAGCTCAGCCCCTTCCGTTGCTCCCCTAGAGCTAGCATATCAAAACTGTCTATTAACTGGGAGACAGTTAGAATCGATACAGTCTGCCCAGGGTTCCATCCTTCGATCCCTGCTTTGCTGTCGTTCCTTATGAAACATCCTGGAGCGATCCAACAGATCTCAATTGCTGATCAGAAAAAAATCCTTGTGGCTTGGAGCATATCCCAACTCCCCTCCTGGGTAAACCTCCATGGCTTCGAGATGCTGCCCCCTTCAAGAAAGGGCCATAATGGACAGAAACTCCAACCTGAGCCTAGGTCTGAACCTCTCCCTGACTTCAGATGTACGAAGTCCCGATTCAGATGTGCAGAGAGTGCCTGCCGTGCCCTCGTCCCGAAACCTACGCCTAACTTGTGTTCTCATTCTTCCGTCCTCACACTCCTTGCCCAAAGGGCATCCAGTTTGGGAATTCCGGAGCCACAAAGCAGCACTCTGCCTGCCCTCCAGAAGAAAAACGTTGCCCTTGGGGCTACCCAGAAACGCTAAATGAGGATCAAGCTGCACGGCACTCGACTCTCCCCCAATTATACAATATACCCTGAAAACTAATGCCTGGTCTGACGCAGCCTAGGCCTGAACCTCCCGACCAACACTCAGCGAGCTGGCTCCACACTGAGCACGTCGGACCTGTCGTGGACTTAAGTCGTCATCTCTTCCCAAGCTCGGTTTTCAGACTACACAACCTAGACCTTAACTCCAATCACGGCCCAGCGGTGAAAGAGATGAAAAAAAATCAGAACTACTACTTCCCCATGGCAAGAATACATGTGGTTGGCATGGAGCCCAACGTTCAGTGTAGGAGCAACAGTGTGGACCATGATTCCCGCCCATGCTTGAGCGCTTAGAAGGCATAAACACACATTGTGACCCTCAGCGTGAGTTCTGTCCTCAAGGAAGGCCTCTCAGTGGCTGGAACTAACCATAGTTCGGTTTGTCCATTCACCCCTCCGCAGGGCTCTGCTTTGAAATCCCTCTTTTGGTGGGACACCTGAGGTAACCAAACTGATAGGACTCCTCCCATCCCCCTGATGGACCCCAAACAATTGGGTACGTGCCAAATCCACAGAGAGGAAGACTTGTCCATGGCCCATGAGGCCTCCTCGACATTCCACGGCCATTGTTGACACAAAATCCAGAGACAAAAGCCTGAATAAATGCCTCACACACACTCTTTCTTCATATCCCGAAGAGTTCTCCTCAGGGCCTGTAGATCGGGCCTGCCATACTTATGTCCCCAAACGTAAGCCGCGTTAGTGTTTTCAGACTTCTATCCCCACGCTCCTGGCCCGCACACCCTCCAGGCTGGGGCCCCTGGAGCCACACATCAGGTCTGTGCCTGCCCACTCCACTGGAATTCTGCCCATTCACTTGACCACACGCCTCCAAATTAGGAGAAACCTCCGCAGTCCCTGAGGCCATCCCAATTGTGTAGGCCGCCCGGGACAAACAAGGGCGTCTGACAACAGCTGAGCATCTACCTCCACTCATACCGTAGTTGGATGTCACCAGGGTAGTAGATTGAACCTCACAGGTCCCTAGGCCGTAATCGGATCCATTGCTTTGGTTTCCAGGCATCTCTCCTCAGAGGCATGTTTTCAAATACCAGCATGCGGGGGTTTCCGGAGGCAAATCTTGTCTCGACATGGGAAAATAGCAGGCTGGAACGGTGTCAAAACTTCCGGTTAGGAGAATCCTTCAGGGCCCGGTGCCACCACCCCTTTCCAAGGTCTCCATGGACACAAACCCACATTAGGATCCATCCGCAGGAGAGTCCATTTCAACTCTGGCTTCTCGGTTGCTCCGCCAGAGCCAGCAGATAGAACCTGTCTTGTCGCTAGGAGACGATTGAGATGCGAGGCGGCTTGCCCAGGGCTCCGCCCTTAGAACCCTGCTCTGGCGTCCTTCCATATGGAACGTCCTGGACCCATCCAAAAGGTCTCACATGTCCTGCAGAAGGAATCCTTGCCTTTTGGAGCATCTCACCACTCCCAACGTGGGAAAACCGTGATGGCTTTCTGAAGCCCCCACCCCCTTTCTGAAGGGGAAATCATGGACAGGAACTCCAACCTGAGCCAACGTCTGATCCTCGGCCTGAATTCAGATGCACGACATCTCGATGCAGCTCTGCAGAGTGTGCCGGCCTTGCCCTCGCCCTTAAACCTATGTGAAACTTCTGTTCTCCAATGTCCGTCCTCACACTCCTGGCCCCCAAGACCTCACGTTTGGCAATTCTGGACCCACAAGGCAGCACTCTGCCTGTCCTCCAGATAGAAAGCAAAATGGTGCCCTATGGAGCTTCCCAGACACCCGAAATGAGGATAGACCTACACGGCACCCTTCTGTACACAAATTATATCGACACATCTGGGCACTAATACACTGTCTGACACAGCCTGAGCCCGGACTTCCTGACCAACACCCAGACAGCTGACCGCACACTGAGCACAACAGACCCGCCATGGCCTTAGCTCGTCATCTATTCCCAACCTAGCTTCTCAGGCTTCAGGACATAGACCTTAACTCCACACCCCGCCAAGGGGTGAATGTGATGCAGAAATCAGAACTCCTCCTTCCCTATGGCAAGAAACCTTGTGGTTGGCATGTTGTCCCACGTTCAGTGTAGGAGAAACCAGCGTTCACCATGAGGCCCGGCCCATGCTTGAGTACGAAGAGGGCACAAACACGCATTGTGACCCTCAGCGTGAGTCCTGTCCTCTAGTAAGTCCTCTCAGTGGCTGGACCATTAGACGTCATAATGGGCTTGCCATGCCCCTAGGCCCCAAGTTTTAACCAGCTTTCTGGTTGTCCAGTCGCCCCTCCCCAGGGCTCTGCCCTGGAAACTCTCTTTTGGTGGGACAACTGAGGTAAAAACAAAACAAAACGGACTCCTCCCATCTCAAAGAATAACCCCAAACTCTTGGGAGCGGGCCCAATGCCCAGAGAGGAAGACTCGTCCATGGCCCATGAGGCCACCCGGACATTCCACGGCCATCCGTGACACAATATCCAGAGACAGAATCTTGAGCAAGCGTCTCACACTCGCCCCCTTGTTCATATCCTGAAGAGTTCTCCTCACGGTCTGTAGATCAGTCCTGCAATACCTACGACCCGAAACCTAAGCCGGGTTTGTGTTTTCAGACAACTGGCCCACAAAACCTACAGGCACAGGTTCTTGGAGCCAAACCTGAGGACTGTACCTGGGAATTCTGCCCATTCCATTGGCCACAAACCTAGAAATAGGATGATAAACCTCCAAAGTGCCCGGGGCCATCCCAATAGTGTTGACTGCCCAGGAAATACAAGGGCGGTCTGACACCAGCTGAGCATCTACCTGCACTTAGACCCGTGGACAGATGTCCCCAGAGGTAAATTGGAATGAGCAGGCCCCTAGATCCTAATCGGATCCATTGCTTTGTTGTCTAGGCATCTCTCCCCAGAGGCCTGGATTCCAATAGCAGCATATGGCTGTCTCTTGAGGCACCCATCAGAACAAATCTCGTCTCCACGTGGGAATCATGCACGTTGGAGCTGTGTCAAAGCCTCTGGTTAGGAGAACCCTTCAGGGACCCTGTGCCACTGCCTCTTTCCAAGTTCTCCATGGACACAAACCCACATTAGGACCCATCCACAAGAGAGTCCATTTCAACTCAACCCTCTCAGTTTCTCCCCCAGATCCAGCAGATCTAACCTGTCTTGCCACTAGGACACAAGAGGAATGAGAGTCGGGCTTCCCAGCCATCCATCCTTAGAACCCTACTCGGAATCGATCCGTATGGGAAGTCCTGGAGCCAACCAACAGGTCTCAATCGCCCTGCAGAAGAATCTTTACGGTTTGGAGCATCTCACAACTCCCATCGTGGGAAAAATTCCATGGCCTCGTGATCCACCACCTCTTCATGAAGAGGGCCATAAGGGACAGAAACTCCAACCTGAGCGTTCGTCAGATCCTCACCTGATTTCAGATGCACGAGATCTCGTTTCAGCTCTGCAGAGCGTACCTGCCATGCCCTCGCCCAGAAACCTAAGGTTGCTTGTGTTCTCAGACTTCTGTCCTCAACTCCTGGCCCACAAGCCGTCCAGTTTGGCAATTCCAGAACTACAATGCAGCCCTCTGCCTGCCGTCCAGAAGAAAAAACATTGCCCTCTGGGGCTAACCAGAAGCCCCAAAGGAGGATCAAACTTTTCGCCACTTGACTGTACCCCAATCCTACAGGATGCCCTGGGCACTCATGCCCTTTCTGTCACAGCCTGAGCCTGGACCTCCCGACCCACACCCAGCCAGCTGGACTCACACTGAACACATCGGACCTGCCAAAGCCTTAGGTCGTCATCTCTTCCCAACTTCGGTTTTCAGGCTTCAGAACCTAGACGTTTTCTCCAATCACTGCCCAGGGTTGAACATGAGGCAGAAATCAGAAATCCTTCCCCATGGTAAGAAATCTTGTGGTTGGCGTGTTGCCCAACGTTCAGCGTAGTTGATAGCAGTGTGGCCCTTTGACCCCGCCATGCTTGAGGGCCGCGTTGGTCACAGATACGCATTGTGACCCTCAGCGTGAGCCCAGTCCCCAAGTAAGGTCTCTCAGTGGCTGGACCAAGAGACGGCATATTGGGCTTGCCATGCCCCTAGGCCCCAATTTTTAACCATAGTTCGTGTTGTCCATTCGCCCCTCCCCAGTGCTCTGCTTTAGAATGAGGTAACCAAACTGAAAGGACTCCTCCCATCCCACAGATTGACCCCCAAATTGGGATCGGGCCAAATCCACAGAGAGGAAGACTCATCCATGGCCCATGAGGCCTCCCCGACATTCCACGCCCATCGTTGACACAAAATCCAGAGACAAAAGCCTGAATAAGCGCCTCACACTCGCTCTTTCTTCCTATGCCAAAGAGTTCCCCTCACGGTCTGTAGATCGGGACTGCCATACCTACGTCCCCAAAACAAGCCGAGTGTGTGTTTTCAGACTTCTATCCCCACATTCCTGGCTTCCACACCCTCCAGCCTGGGGACCCTGGAGCCACACATCAGGTCTGTGCCTCTCAACTCCACGGGAATTCTGCCCCTTCCATTGACCACAATCAAACAAACTCGGAGAAACCTCCAAAGTCCCCAAGGCCATCCCCATAGTATAGAACGCCCAGGACAAACAAGGGCTGCCTGGAACCAGCTGAGCATCCATCTCCACTCATACTGTAGATGGATGTCCCCAGAGAAGGAGATTGAACGGGTCAGGGCCCTAGGCCCTAATGGGGTCCATTGTTTTGGTTTCCTGCTATCTCTCCTCAGAGGCCTGGTTTCCAATATCAGCATGTGGGGCTTTCCTGAGGCACCAATCAGATCAAATCTAGTCTCCACATGGGAAACTTGTCTTTTGGAGATGACGCAAAACCTCTGGTTAGGAGGAGCATTCAGGGTCCGTGTGTCACAGCTCCGTGCCAGGGTCTCTATGCACACAAACCCACAATAGGTCCCATCCGCAGTAGAGTCCATTTCAGCTCAGCCCCTTCCGTTGCTCCCCTAGAGCTAGCATATCAAAACTGTCTATTAACTGGGAGACAGTTAGAATCGATACAGTCTACCCAGGGTTCCATCCTTCGATCCCTGCTTTGCTGTCGTTCCTTATGAAACATCCTGGAGCGATCCAACAGATCT
The DNA here is from genome assembly GCF_030435805.1 of Mustela lutreola. Classification (NCBI taxonomy): domain Eukaryota; kingdom Metazoa; phylum Chordata; class Mammalia; order Carnivora; family Mustelidae; genus Mustela; species Mustela lutreola. Next base: position 172,984,533 of record NC_081294.1, read on the forward strand.
CAATTGCTGATCAGAAAAAAATCCTTGTGGCTTGGAGCATATCCCAACTCCCCTCCTGGGTAAACCTCCATGGCTTCGAGATGCTGCCCCCTTCAAGAAAGGGCCATAATGGACAGAAACTCCAACCTGAGCCTAGGTCTGAACCTCTCCCTGACTTCAGATGTACGAAGTCCCGATTCAGATGTGCAGAGAGTGCCTGCCGTGCCCTCGTCCCGAAACCTACGCCTAACTTGTGTTCTCATTCTTCCGTCCTCACACTCCTTGCCCAAAGGGCATCCAGTTTGGGAATTCCGGAGCCACAAAGCAGCACTCTGCCTGCCCTCCAGAAGAAAAACGTTGCCCTTGGGGCTACCCAGAAACGCTAAATGAGGATCAAGCTGCACGGCACTCGACTCTCCGCCAATTATACAATATACCCTGAAAACTAATGCCTGGTCTGACGCAGCCTAGGCCTGAACCTCCCGACCAACACTCAGCGAGCTGGCTCCACACTGAGCACGTCGGACCTGTCGTGGACTTAAGTCGTCATCTCTTCCCAAGCTCGGTTTTCAGACTACACAACCTAGACCTTAACTCCAATCACGGCCCAGCGGTGAAAGAGATGAAAAAAAATCAGAACTACTACTTCCCCATGGCAAGAATACATGTGGTTGGCATGGAGCCCAACGTTCAGTGTAGGAGCAACAGTGTGGACCATGATTCCCGCCCATGCTTGAGCGCTTAGAAGGCATAAACACACATTGTGACCCTCAGCGTGAGTTCTGTCCTCAAGGAAGGCCTCTCAGTGGCTGGAACTAACCATAGTTCGGTTTGTCCATTCACCCCTCCGCAGGGCTCTGCTTTGAAATCCCTCTTTTGGTGGGACACCTGAGGTAACCAAACTGATAGGACTCCTCCCATCCCCCTGATGGACCCCAAACAATTGGGTACGTGCCAAATCCACAGAGAGGAAGACTTGTCCATGGCCCATGAGGCCTCCTCGACATTCCACGGCCATTGTTGACACAAAATCCAGAGACAAAAGCCTGAATAAATGCCTCACACTCACTCTTTCTTCATATCCCGAAGAGTTCTCCTCAGGGCCTGTAGATCGGGCCTGCCATACTTATGTCCCCAAACGTAAGCCGCGTTAGTGTTTTCAGACTTCTATCCCCACGCTCCTGGCCCGCACACCCTCCAGGCTGGGGCCCCTGGAGCCACACATCAGGTCTGTGCCTGCCCACTCCACTGGAATTCTGCCCATTCACTTGACCACACGCCTCCAAATTAGGAGAAACCTCCGCAGTCCCTGAGGCCATCCCAATTGTGTAGGCCGCCCGGGACAAACAAGGGCGTCTGACAACAGCTGAGCATCTACCTCCACTCATACCGTAGTTGGATGTCACCAGGGTAGTAGATTGAACCTCACAGGTCCCTAGGCCGTAATCGGATCCATTGCTTTGGTTTCCAGGCATCTCTCCTCAGAGGCATGTTTCCAAATACCAGCATGCGGGGGTTTCCGGAGGCAAATCTTGTCTCGACATGGGAAAATAGCAGGCTGGAACGGTGTCAAAACTTCCGGTTAGGAGAATCCTTCAGGGCGCGGTGCCACCACCCCTTTCCATGGTCTCCATGGACACAAACCCACATTAGGATCCATCCGCAGGAGAGTCCATTTCAACTCTGGCTTCTCGGTTGCTCCGCCAGAGCCAGCAGATAGAACCTGTCTTGTCGCTAGGAGACGATTGAGATGCGAGGCGGCTTGCCCAGGGCTCCGCCCTTAGAACCCTGCTCTGGCGTCCTTCCATATGGAACGTCCTGGACCCATCCAAAAGGTCTCACATGTCCTGCAGAAGGAATCCTTGCCTTTTGGAGCATCTCACCACTCCCAACGTGGGAAAACCGTGATGGCTTTCTGAAGCCCCCACCCCCTTTCTGAAGGGGAAATCATGGACAGGAACTCCAAACTGAGCCAACGTCTGATCCTCGGCCTGAATTCAGATGCACGACATCTCGATGCAGCTCTGCAGAGTGTGCCGGCCTTGCCCTCGCCCTTAAACCTATGTGAAACTTCTATTCTCCAATGTCCGTCCTCACACTCCTGGCCCCCAAGACCTCACGTTTGGCAATTCTGGACCCACAAGGCAGCACTCTGCCTGCCCTCCAGATAGAAAGCAAAATGGTGCCCTATGGAGCTTCCCAGACACCCGAAATGAGGATAGACCTACACGGCACCCTTCTGTACACAAATTATATCGACACATCTGGGCACTAATACACTGTCTGACACAGCCTGAGCCCGGACTTCCTGACCAACACCCAGACAGCTGACCGCACACTGAGCACAACAGACCCGCCATGGCCTTAGCTCGTCATCTATTCCCAACCTAGCTTCTCAGGCTTCAGGACATAGACCTTAACTCCACACCCCGCCAAGGGGTGAATGTGATGCAGAAATCAGAACTCCTCCTTCCCTATGGCAAGAAACCTTGTGGTTGGCATGTTGTCCCACGTTCAGTGTAGGAGAAACCAGCGTTCACCATGAGGCCCGGCCCATGCTTGAGTACGAAGAGGGCACAAACACGCATTGTGACCCTCAGCGTGAGTCCTGTCCTCTAGTAAGTCCTCTCAGTGGCTGGACCATTAGACGTCATAATGGGCTTGCCATGCCCCTAGGCCCCAAGTTTTAACCAGCTTTCTGGTTGTCCAGTCGCCCCTCCCCAGGGCTCTGCCCTGGAAACTCTCTTTTGGTGGGACAACTGAGGTAAAAACAAAACAAAACGGACTCCTCCCATCTCAAAGAATAACCCCAAACTCTTGGGAGCGGGCCCAATGCCCAGAGAGGAAGACTCGTCCATGGCCCATGAGGCCACCCGGACATTCCACGGCCATCCGTGACACAATATCCAGAGACAGAATCTTGAGCAAGCGTCTCACACTCGCCCCCTTGTTCATATCCTGAAGAGTTCTCCTCACGGTCTGTAGATCAGTCCTGCAATACCTACGACCCGAAACCTAAGCCGGGTTTGTGTTTTCAGACAACTGGCCCACAAAACCTACAGGCACAGTTTCTTGGAGCCAAACCTGAGGACTGTACCTGGGAATTCTGCCCATTCCATTGGCCACAAACCTAGAAATAGGATGATAAACCTCCAAAGTGCCCGGGGCCATCCCAATAGTGTTGACTGCCCAGGAAATACAAGGGCGGTCTGACACCAGCTGAGCATCTACCTGCACTTAGACCCGTGGACAGATGTCCCCAGAGGTAAATTGGAATGAGCAGGCCCCTAGATCCTAATCGGATCCATTGCTTTGTTGTCTAGGCATCTCTCCCCAGAGGCCTGGATTCCAATAGCAGCATATGGCTGTCTCTTGAGGCACCCATCAGAACAAATCTCGTCTCCACGTGGGAATCATGCACGTTGGAGCTGTGTCAAAGCCTCTGGTTAGGAGAACCCTTCAGGGACCCTGTGCCACTGCCTCATTCCAAGTTCTCCATGGACACAAACCCACATTAGGACCCATCCACAAGAGAGTCCATTTCAACTCAACCCTCTCAGTTTCTCCCCCAGATCCAGCAGATCTAACCTGTCTTGCCACTAGGACACAAGAGGAATGAGAGTCGGGCTTCCCAGCCATCCATCCTTAGAACCCTACTCGGAATCGATCCGTATGGGAAGTCCTGGAGCCAACCAACAGGTCTCAATCGCCCTGCAGAAGAATCTTTACGGTTTGGAGCATCTCACAACTCCCATCGTGGGAAAAATTCCATGGCCTCGTGATACACCACCTCTTCATGAAGAGGGCCATAAGGGACAGAAACTCCAACCTGAGCGTTCGTCAGATCCTCACCTGATTTCAGATGCACGAGATCTCGTTTCAGCTCTGCAGAGCGTACCTGCCATGCCCTCGCCCAGAAACCTAAGGTTGCTTGTGTTCTCAGACTTCTGTCCTCAACTCCTGGCCCACAAGCCCTCCAGTTTGGCAATTCCAGAACTACAATGCAGCCCTCTGCCTGCCGTCCAGAAGAAAAATCATTGCACTCTGGGGCTAACCAGAAGCCCCAAAGGAGGATCAAACTTTTCGCCACTTGACTGTACCCCAATCCTACAGGATGCCCTGGGCACTCATGCCCTTTCTGTCACAGCCTGAGCCTGGACCTCCCGACCCACACCCAGCCAGCTGGACTCACACTGAACACATCGGACCTGCCAAAGCCTTAGGTCGTCATCTCTTCCCAACTTCGGTTTTCAGGCTTCAGAACCTAGACGTTTTCTCCAATCACTGCCCAGGGTTGAACATGAGGCGGAAATCAGAAATCCTTCCCCATGGCAAGAAATCTTGTGGTTGGCGTGTTGCCCAACGTTCAGCGTAGTTGATAGCAGTGTGGCCCTTTGACCCCGCCATGCTTGAGGGCCGCGTTGGTCACAGATACGCATTGTGACCCTCAGCGTGAGCCCAGTCCCCAAGTAAGGTCTCTCAGTGGCTGGACCAAGAGACGGCATATTGGGCTTGCCATGCCCCTAGGCCCCAATTTTTAACCATAGTTCGTGTTGTCCATTCGCCCCTCCCCAGTGCTCTGCTTTAGAATGAGGTAACCAAACTGAAAGGACTCCTCCCATCCCACAGATTGACCCCCAAATTGGGATCGGGCCAAATCCACAGAGAGGAAGACTCATCCATGGCCCATGAGGCCTCCCCGACATTCCACGCCCATCGTTGACACAAAATCCAGAGACAAAAGCCTGAATAAGCGCCTCACACTCGCTCTTTCTTCCTATGCCCAAGAGTTCCCCTCACGGTCTGTAGATCGGGACTGCCATACCTACGTCCCCAAAACAAGCCGAGTGTGTGTTTTCAGACTTCTATCCCCACATTCCTGGCTTCCACACCCTCCAGCCTGGGGACCCTGGAGCCACACATCAGGTCTGTGCCTCTCAACTCCACGGGAATTCTGCCCCTTCCATTGACCACAATCAAACAAACTCGGAGAAACCTCCAAAGTCCCCAAGGCCATCCCCATAGTATAGAACGCCCAGGACAAACAAGGGCTGCCTGGAACCAGCTGAGCATCCATCTCCACTCATACTGTAGATGGATGTCCCCAGAGAAGGAGATTGAACGGGTCAGGGCCCTAGGCCCTAATGGGGTCCATTGTTTTGGTTTCCTGCTATCTCTCCTCAGAGGCCTGGTTTCCAATATCAGCATGTGGGGCTTTCCTGAGGCACCAATCAGATCAAATCTAGTCTCCACATGGGAAACTTGTCTTTTGGAGATGACGCAAAACCTCTGGTTAGGAGGAGCATTCAGGGTCCGTGTGTCACAGCTCCGTGCCAGGGTCTCTATGCACACAAACACACAATAGGTCCCATCCGCAGTAGAGTCCATTTCAGCTCAGCCCCTTCCGTTGCTCCCCTAGAGCTAGCATATCAAAACTGTCTATTAACTGGGAGACAGTTAGAATCGATACAGTCTGCCCAGGGTTCCATCCTTCGATCCCTGCTTTGCTGTCGTTCCTTATGAAACATCCTGGAGCGATCCAACAGATCTCAATTGCTGATCAGAAAAAAATCCTTGTGGCTTGGAGCATATCCCAACTCCCCTCCTGGGTAAACCTCCATGGCTTCGAGATGCTGCCCCCTTCAAGAAAGGGCCATAATGGACAGAAACTCCAACCTGAGCCTAGGTCTGAACCTCTCCCTGACTTCAGATGTACGAAGTCCCGATTCAGATGTGCAGAGAGTGCCTGCCGTGCCCTCGTCCCGAAACCTACGCCTAACTTGTGTTCTCATTCTTCCGTCCTCACACTCCTTGCCCAAAGGGCATCCAGTTTGGGAATTCCGGAGCCACAAAGCAGCACTCTGCCTGCCCTCCAGAAGAAAAACGTTGCCCTTGGGGCTACCCAGAAACGCTAAATGAGGATCAAGCTGCACGGCACTCGACTCTCCCCCAATTATACAATATACCCTGAAAACTAATGCCTGGTCTGACGCAGCCTAGGCCTGAACCTCCCGACCAACACTCAGCGAGCTGGCTCCACACTGAGCACGTCGGACCTGTCGTGGACTTAAGTCGTCATCTCTTCCCAAGCTCGGTTTTCAGACTACACAACCTAGACCTTAACTCCAATCACGGCCCAGCGGTGAAAGAGATGAAAAAAAATCAGAACTACTACTTCCCCATGGCAAGAATACATGTGGTTGGCATGGAGCCCAACGTTCAGTGTAGGAGCAACAGTGTGGACCATGATTCCCGCCCATGCTTGAGCGCTTAGAAGGCATAAACACACATTGTGACCCTCAGCGTGAGTTCTGTCCTCAAGGAAGGCCTCTCAGTGGCTGGAACTAACCATAGTTCGGTTTGTCCATTCACCCCTCCGCAGGGCTCTGCTTTGAAATCCCTCTTTTGGTGGGACACCTGAGGTAACCAAACTGATAGGACTCCTCCCATCCCCCTGATGGACCCCAAACAATTGGGTACGTGCCAAATCCACAGAGAGGAAGACTTGTCCATGGCCCATGAGGCCTCCTCGACATTCCACGGCCATTGTTGACACAAAATCCAGAGACAAAAGCCTGAATAAATGCCTCACACACACTCTTTCTTCATATCCCGAAGAGTTCTCCTCAGGGCCTGTAGATCGGGCCTGCCATACTTATGTCCCCAAACGTAAGCCGCGTTATTGTTTTCAGACTTCTATCCCCACGCTCCTGGCCCACACACCCTCCAGGCTGGGGCCCCTGGAGCCACACATCAGGTCTGTGCCTGCCCACTCCACTGGAATTCTGCCCATTCACTTGACCACACGCCTCCAAATTAGGAGAAACCTCCGCAGTCCCTGAGGCCATCCCAATTGTGTAGGCCGCCCGGGACAAACAAGGGCGTCTGACAACAGCTGAGCATCTACCTCCACTCATACCGTAGTTGGATGTCACCAGGGTAGTAGATTGAACCTCACAGGTCCCTAGGCCGTAATCGGATCCATTGCTTTGGTTTCCAGGCATCTCTCCTCAGAGGCATGTTTCCAAATACCAGCATGCGGGGGTTTCCGGAGGCAAATCTTGTCTCGACATGGGAAAATAGCAGGCTGGAACGGTGTCAAAACTTCCGGTTAGGAGAATCCTTCAGGGCGCGGTGCCACCACCCCTTTCCATGGTCTCCATGGACACAAACCCACATTAGGATCCATCCGCAGGAGAGTCCATTTCAACTCTGGCTTCTCGGTTGCTCCGCCAGAGCCAGCAGATAGAACCTGTCTTGTCGCTAGGAGACGATTGAGATGCGAGGCGGCTTGCCCAGGGCTCCGCCCTTAGAACCCTGCTCTGGCGTCCTTCCATATGGAACTTCCTGGACCCATCCAAAAGGTCTCACATGTCCTGCAGAAGGAATCCTTGCCTTTTGGAGCATCTCACCACTCCCAACGTGGGAAAACCGTGATGGCTTTCTGAAGCCCCCACCCCCTTTCTGAAGGGGAAATCATGGACAGGAACTCCAACCTGAGCCAACGTCTGATCCTCGGCCTGAATTCAGATGCACGACATCTCGATGCAGCTCTGCAGAGTGTGCCGGCCTTGCCCTCGCCCTTAAACCTATGTGAAACTTCTGTTCTCCAATGTCCGTACTCACACTCCTGGCCCCCAAGACCTCACGTTTGGCAATTCTGGACCCACAAGGCAGCACTCTGCCTGCCCTCCAGATAGAAAGCAAAATGGTGCCCTATGGAGCTTCCCAGACACCCGAAATGAGGATAGACCTACACGGCACCCTTCTGTACACAAATTATATCGACACATCTGGGCACTAATACACTGTCTGACACAGCCTGAGCCCGGACTTCCTGACCAACACCCAGACAGCTGACCGCACACTGAGCACAACAGACCCGCCATGGCCTTAGCTCGTCATCTATTCCCAACCTAGCTTCTCAGGCTTCAGGACATAGACCTTAACTCCACACGCCGCCAAGGGGTGAATGTGATGCAGAAATCAGAACTCCTCCTTCCCTATGGCAAGAAACCTTGTGGTTGGCATGTTGTCCCACGTTCAGTGTAGGAGAAACCAGCGTTCACCATGAGGCCCGGCCCATGCTTGAGTACGAAGAGGGCACAAACACGCATTGTGACCCTCAGCGTGAGTCCTGTCCTCTAGTAAGTCCTCTCAGTGGCTGGACCATTAGACGTCATAATGGGCTTGCCATGCCCCTAGGCCCCAAGTTTTAACCAGCTTTCTGGTTGTCCAGTCGCCCCTCCCCAGGGCTCTGCCCTGGAAACTCTCTTTTGGTGGGACAACTGAGGTAAAAACAAAACAAAACGGACTCCTCCCATCTCAAAGAATAACCCCAAACTCTTGGGAGCGGGCCCAATGCCCAGAGAGGAAGACTCGTCCATGGCCCATGAGGCCACCCGGACATTCCACGGCCATCCGTGACACAATATCCAGAGACAGAATCTTGAGCAAGCGTCTCACACTCGCCCCCTTGTTCATATCCTGAAGAGTTCTCCTCACGGTCTGTAGATCAGTCCTGCAATACCTACGACCCGAAACCTAAGCCGGGTTTGTGTTTTCAGACAACTGGCCCACAAAACCTACAGGCACAGTTTCTTGGAGCCAAACCTGAGGACTGTACCTGGGAATTCTGCCCATTCCATTGGCCACAAACCTAGAAATAGGATGATAAACCTCCAAAGTGCCCGGGGCCATCCCAATAGTGTTGACTGCCCAGGAAATACAAGGGCGGTCTGACACCAGCTGAGCATCTACCTGCACTTAGACCCGTGGACAGATGTCCCCAGAGGTAAATTGGAATGAGCAGGCCCCTAGATCCTAATCGGATCCATTGCTTTGTTGTCTAGGCATCTCTCCCCAGAGGCCTGGATTCCAATAGCAGCATATGGCTGTCTCTTGAGGCACCCATCAGAACAAATCTCGTCTCCACGTGGGAATCATGCACGTTGGAGCTGTGTCAAAGCCTCTGGTTAGGAGAACCCTTCAGGGACCCTGTGCCACTGCCTCTTTCCAAGTTCTCCATGGACACAAACCCACATTAGGACCCATCCACAAGAGAGTCCATTTCAACTCAACCCTCTCAGTTTCTCCCCCAGATCCAGCAGATCTAACCTGTCTTGCCACTAGGACACAAGAGGAATGAGAGTCGGGCTTCCCAGCCATCCATCCTTAGAACCCTACTCGGAATCGATCCGTATGGGAAGTCCTGGAGCCAACCAACAGGTCTCAATCGCCCTGCAGAAGAATCTTTACGGTTTGGAGCATCTCACAACTCCCATCGTGGGAAAAATTCCATGGCCTCGTGATCCACCACCTCTTCATGAAGAGGGCCATAAGGGACAGAAACTCCAACCTGAGCGTTCGTCAGATCCTCACCTGATTTCAGATGCACGAGATCTCGTTTCAGCTCTGCAGAGCGTACCTGCCATGCCCTCGCCCAGAAACCTAAGGTTGCTTGTGTTCTCAGACTTCTGTCCTCAACTCCTGGCCCACAAGCCCTCCAGTTTGGCAATTCCAGAACTACAATGCAGCCCTCTGCCTGCCGTCCAGAAGAAAAATCATTGCCCTCTGGGGCTAACCAGAAGCCCCAAAGGAGGATCAAACTTTTCGCCACTTGACTGTACCCCAATCCTACAGGATGCCCTGGGCACTCATGCCCTTTCTGTCACAGCCTGAGCCTGGACCTCCCGACCCACACCCAGCCAGCTGGACTCACACTGAACACATCGGACCTGCCAAAGCCTTAGGTCGTCATCTCTTCCCAACTTCGGTTTTCAGGCTTCAGAACCTAGACGTTTTCTCCAATCACTGCCCAGGGTTGAACATGAGGCAGAAATCAGAAATCCTTCCCCATGGCAAGAAATCTTGTGGTTGGCGTGTTGCCCAACGTTCAGCGTAGTTGATAGCAGTGTGGCCCTTTGACCCCGCCATGCTTGAGGGCCGCGTTGGTCACAGATACGCATTGTGACCCTCAGCGTGAGCCCAGTCCCCAAGTAAGGTCTCTCAGTGGCTGGACCAAGAGACGGCATATTGGGCTTGCCATGCCCCTAGGCCCCAATTTTTAACCATAGTTCGTGTTGTCCATTCGCCCCTCCCCAGTGCTCTGCTTTAGAATGAGGTAACCAAACTGAAAGGACTCCTCCCATCCCACAGATTGACCCCCAAATTGGGATCGGGCCAAATCCACAGAGAGGAAGACTCATCCATGGCCCATGAGGCCTCCCCGACATTCCACGCCCATCGTTGACACAAAATCCAGAGACAAAAGCCTGAATAAGCGCCTCACACTCGCTCTTTCTTCCTATGCCAAAGAGTTCCCCTCACGGTCTGTAGATCGGGACTGCCATACCTACGTCCCCAAAACAAGCCGAGTGTGTGTTTTCAGACTTCTATCCCCACATTCCTGGCTTCCACACCCTCCAGCCTGGGGACCCTGGAGCCACACATCAGGTCTGTGCCTCTCAACTCCACGGGAATTCTGCCCCTTCCATTGACCACAATCATACAAACTCGGAGAAACCTCCAAAGTCCCCAAGGCCATCCCCATAGTATAGAACGCCCAGGACAAACAAGGGCTGCCTGGAACCAGCTGAGCATCCATCTCCACTCATACTGTAGATGGATGTCCCCAGAGAAGGAGATTGAACGGGTCAGGGCCCTAGGCCCTAATGGGGTCCATTGTTTTGGTTTCCTGCTATCTCTCCTCAGAGGCCTGGTTTCCAATATCAGCATGTGGGGCTTTCCTGAGGCACCAATCAGATCAAATCTAGTCTCCACATGGGAAACTTGTCTTTTGGAGATGACGCAAAACCTCTGGTTAGGAGGAGCATTCAGGGTCCGTGTGTCACAGCTCCGTGCCAGGGTCTCTATGCACACAAACCCACAATAGGTCCCATCCGCAGTAGAGTCCATTTCAGCTCAGCCCCTTCCGTTGCTCCCCTAGAGCTAGCATATCAAAACTGTCTATTAACTGGGAGACAGTTAGAATCGATACAGTCTGCCCAGGGTTCCATCCTTCGATCCCTGCTTTGCTGTCGTTCCTTATGAAACATCCTGGAGCGATCCAACAGATCTCAATTGCTGATCAGAAAAAAATCCTTGTGGCTTGGAGCATATCCCAACTCCCCTCCTGGGTAAACCTCCATGGCTTCGAGATGCTGCCCCCTTCAAGAAAGGGCCATAATGGACAGAAACTCCAACCTGAGCCTAGGTCTGAACCTCTCCCTGACTTCAGATGTACGAAGTCCCGATTCAGATGTGCAGAGAGTGCCTGCCGTGCCCTCGTCCCGAAACCTACGCCTAACTTGTGTTCTCATTCTTCCGTCCTCACACTCCTTGCCCAAAGGGCATCCAGTTTGGGAATTCCGGAGCCACAAAGCAGCACTCTGCCTGCCCTCCAGAAGAAAAACGTTGCCCTTGGGGCTACCCAGAAACGCTAAATGAGGATCAAGCTGCACGGCACTCGACTCTCCGCCAATTATACAATATACCCTGAAAACTAATGCCTGGTCTGACGCAGCCTAGGCCTGAACCTCCCGACCAACACTCAGCGAGCTGGCTCCACACTGAGCACGTCGGACCTGTCGTGGACTTAAGTCGTCATCTCTTCCCAAGCTCGGTTTTCAGACTACACAACCTAGACCTTAACTCCAATCACGGCCCAGCGGTGAAAGAGATGAAAAAAAATCAGAACTACTACTTCCCCATGGCAAGAATACATGTGGTTGGCATGGAGCCCAACGTTCAGTGTAGGAGTAACAGTGTGGACCATGATTCCCGCCCATGCTTGAGCGCTTAGAAGGCATAAACACACATTGTGACCCTCAGCGTGAGTTCTGTCCTCAAGGAAGGCCTCTCAGTGGCTGGAACTAACCATAGTTCGGTTTGTCCATTCACCCCTCCGCAGGGCTCTGCTTTGAAATCCCTCTTTTGGTGGGACACCTGAGGTAACCAAACTGATAGGACTCCTCCCATCCCCCTGATGGACCCCAAACAATTGGGTACGTGCCAAATCCACAGAGAGGAAGACTTGTCCATGGCCCATGAGGCCTCCTCGACATTCCACGGCCATTGTTGACACAAAATCCAGAGACAAAAGCCTGAATAAATGCCTCACACTCACTCTTTCTTCATATCCCGAAGAGTTCTCCTCAGGGCCTGTAGATCGGGCCTGCCATACTTATGTCCCCAAACGTAAGCCGCGTTAGTGTTTTCAGACTTCTATCCCCACGCTCCTGGCCCACACACCCTCCAGGCTGGGGCCCCTGGAGCCACACATCAGGTCTGTGCCTGCCCACTCCACTGGAATTCTGCCCATTCACTTGACCACACGCCTCCAAATTAGGAGAAACCTCCGCAGTCCCTGAGGCCATCCCAATTGTGTAGGCCGCCCGGGACAAACAAGGGCGTCTGACAACAGCTGAGCATCTACCTCCACTCATACCGTAGTTGGATGTCACCAGGGTAGTAGATTGAACCTCACAGGTCCCTAGGCCGTAATCGGATCCATTGCTTTGGTTTCCAGGCATCTCTCCTCAGAGGCATGTTTCCAAATACCAGCATGCGGGGGTTTCCGGAGGCAAATCTTGTCTCGACATGGGAAAATAGCAGGCTGGAACGGTGTCAAAACTTCCGGTTAGGAGAATCCTTCAGGGCCCGGTGCCACCACCCCTTTCCTAGGTCTCCATGGACACAAACCCACATAAAGGTTCCATCCGCAGGAGAGTCCATTTCAACTCTGGCTTCTCGGTTGCTCCGCCAGAGACAGCAGATAGAACCTGTCTTGTCGCTAGGAGACGATTGAGATGCGAGGCGGCTTGCCCAGGGCTCCGCCCTTAGAACCCTGCTCTGGCGTCCTTCCATATGGAACGTCCTGGACCCATCCAAAAGGTCTCACATGTCCTGCAGAAGGAATCCTTGCCTTTTGGAGCATCTCACCACTCCCAACGTGGGAAAACCGTGATGGCTTTCTGAAGCCCCCACCCCCTTTCTGAAGGGGAAATCATGGACAGGAACTCCAACCTGAGCCAACGTCTGATCCTCAGCCTGAAATCAGATGCACGACATCTCGATGCAGCTCTGCAGAGTGTGCCGGTCTTGCCCTCGCCCTTAAACCTATGTGAAACTTCTGTTCTCCAATGTCCGTCCTCACACTCCTGGCCCCCAAGACCTCACGTTTGGCAATTCTGGACCCACAAGGCAGCACTCTGCCTGCCCTCCAGATAGAAAGCAAAATGGTGCCGTATGGAGCTTCCCAGACACCCGAAATGAGGATAGACCTACACGGCACCCTTCTGTACACAAATTATATCGACACATCTGGGCACTAATACACTGTCTGACACAGCCTGAGCCCGGACTTCCTGACCAACACCCAGACAGCTGACCGCACACTGAGCACAACAGACCCGCCATGGCCTTAGCTCGTCATCTATTCCCAACCTAGCTTCTCAGGCTTCAGGACATAGACCTTAACTCCACACCCCGCCAAGGGGTGAATGTGATGCAGAAATCAGAACTCCTCCTTCCCTATGGCAAGAAACCTTGTGGTTGGCATGTTGTCCCACGTTCAGTGTAGGAGAAACCAGCGTTCACCATGAGGCCCGGCCCATGCTTGAGTACGAAGAGGGCACAAACACGCATTGTGACCCTCAGCGTGAGTCCTGTCCTCTAGTAAGTCCTCTCAGTGGCTGGACCATTAGACGTCATAATGGGCTTGCCATGCCCCTAGGCCCCAAGTTTTAACCAGCTTTCTGGTTGTCCAGTCGCCCCTCCCCAGGGCTCTGCCCTGGAAACTCTCTTTTGGTGGGACAACTGAGGTAAAAACAAAACAAAACGGACTCCTCCCATCTCAAAGAATAACCCCAAACTCTTGGGAGCGGGCCCAATGCCCAGAGAGGAAGACTCGTCCATGGCCCATGAGGCCACCCGGACATTCCACGGCCATCCGTGACACAATATCCAGAGACAGAATCTTGAGCAAGCGTCTCACACTCGCCCCCTTGTTCATATCCTGAAGAGTTCTCCTCACGGTTTGTAGATCAGTCCTGCAATACCTACGACCCGAAACCTAAGCCGGGTTTGTGTTTTCAGACAACTGGCCCACAAAACCTACAGGCACAGTTTCTTGGAGCCAAACCTGAGGACTGTACCTGGGAATTCTGCCCATTCCATTGGCCACAAACCTAGAAATAGGATGATAAACCTCCAAAGTGCCCGGGGCCATCCCAATAGTGTTGACTGCCCAGGAAATACAAGGGCGGTCTGACACCAGCTGAGCATCTACCTGCACTTAGACCCGTGGACAGATGTCCCCAGAGGTAAATTGGAATGAGCAGGCCCCTAGATCCTAATCGGATCCATTGCTTTGTTGTCTAGGCATCTCTCCCCAGAGGCCTGGATTCCAATAGCAGCATATGGCTGTCTCTTGAGGCACCCATCAGAACAAATCTCGTCTCCACGTGGGAATCATGCACGTTGGAGCTGTGTCAAAGCCTCTGGTTAGGAGAACCCTTCAGGGACCCTGTGCCACTGCCTCTTTCCAAGTTCTCCATGGACACAAACCCACATTAGGACCCATCCACAAGAGAGTCCATTTCAACTCAACCCTCTCAGTTTCTCCCCCAGATCCAGCAGATCTAACCTGTCTTGCCACTAGGACACAAGAGGAATGAGAGTCGGGCTTCCCAGCCATCCATCCTTAGAACCCTACTCGGAATCGATCCGTATGGGAAGTCCTGGAGCCAACCAACAGGTCTCAATCGCCCTGCAGAAGAATCTTTACGGTTTGGAGCATCTCACAACTCCCATCGTGGGAAAAATTCCATGGCCTCGTGATCCACCACCTCTTCATGAAGAGGGCCATAAGGGACAGAAACTCCAACCTGAGCGTTCGTCAGATCCTCACCTGATTTCAGATGCACGAGATCTCGTTTCAGCTCTGCAGAGCGTACCTGCCATGCCCTCGCCCAGAAACCTAAGGTTGCTTGTGTTCTCAGACTTCTGTCCTCAACTCCTGGCCCACAAGCCCTCCAGTTTGGCAATTCCAGAACTACAATGCAGCCCTCTGCCTGCCGTCCAGAAGAAAAAACATTGCCCTCTGGGGCTAACCAGAAGCCCCAAAGGAGGATCAAACTTTTCGCCACTTGACTGTACCCCAATCCTACAGGATGCCCTGGGCACTCATGCCCTTTCTGTCACAGCCTGAGCCTGGACCTCCCGACCCACACCCAGCCAGCTGGACTCACACTGAACACATCGGACCTGCCAAAGCCTTAGGTCGTCATCTCTTCCCAACTTCGGTTTTCAGGCTTCAGAACCTAGACGTTTTCTCCAATCACTGCCCAGGGTTGAACATGAGGCAGAAATCAGAAATCCTTCCCCATGGCAAGAAATCTTGTGGTTGGCGTGTTGCCCAACGTTCAGCGTAGTTGATAGCAGTGTGGCCCTTTGACCCCGCCATGCTTGAGGGCCGCGTTGGTCACAGATACGCATTGTGACCCTCAGCGTGAGCCCAGTCCCCAAGTAAGGTCTCTCAGTGGCTGGACCAAGAGACGGCATATTGGGCTTGCCATGCCCCTAGGCCCCAATTTTTAACCATAGTTCGTGTTGTCCATTCGCCCCTCCCCAGTGCTCTGCTTTAGAATGAGGTAACCAAACTGAAAGGACTCCTCCCATCCCACAGATTGACCCCCAAATTGGGATCGGGCCAAATCCACAGAGAGGAAGACTCATCCATGGCCCATGAGGCCTCCCCGACATTCCACGCCCATCGTTGACACAAAATCCAGAGACAAAAGCCTGAATAAGCGCCTCACACTCGCTCTTTCTTCCTATGCCAAAGAGTTCCCCTCACGGTCTGTAGATCGGGACTGCCATACCTACGTCCCCAAAACAAGCCGAGTGTGTGTTTTCAGACTTCTATCCCCACATTCCTGGCTTCCACACCCTCCAGCCTGGGGACCCTGCAGCCACACATCAGGTCTGTGCCTCTCAACTCCACGGGAATTCTGCCCCTTCCATTGACCACAATCAAACAAACTCGGAGAAACCTCCAAAGTCCCCAAGGCCATCCCCATAGTATAGAACGCCCAGGACAAACAAGGGCTGCCTGGAACCAGCTGAGCATCCATCTCCACTCATACTGTAGATGGATGTCCCCAGAGAAGGAGATTGAACGGGTCAGGGCCCTAGGCCCTAATGGGGTCCATTGTTTTGGTTTCCTGCTATCTCTCCTCAGAGGCCTGGTTTCCAATATCAGCATGTGGGGCTTTCCTGAGGCACCAATCAGATCAAATCTAGTCTCCACATGGGAAACTTGTCTTTTGGAGATGACGCAAAACCTCTGGTTAGGAGGAGCATTCAGGGTCCGTGTGTCACAGCTCCGTGCCAGGGTCTCTATGCACACAAACCCACAATAGGTCCCATCCGCAGTAGAGTCCATTTCAGCTCAGCCCCTTCCGTTGCTCCCCTAGAGCTAGCATATCAAAACTGTCTATTAACTGGGAGACAGTTAGAATCGATACAGTCTGCCCAGGGTTCCATCCTTCGATCCCTGCTTTGCTGTCGTTCCTTATGAAACATCCTGGAGCGATCCAACAGATCTCAATTGCTGATCAGAAAAAAATCCTTGTGGCTTGGAGCATATCCCAACTCCCCTCCTGGGTAAACCTCCATGGCTTCGAGATGCTGCCCCCTTCAAGAAAGGGCCATAATGGACAGAAACTCCAACCTGAGCCTAGGTCTGAACCTCTCCCTGACTTCAGATGTACGAAGTCCCGATTCAGATGTGCAGAGAGTGCCTGCCGTGCCCTCGTCCCGAAACCTACGCCTAACTTGTGTTCTCATTCTTCCGTCCTCACACTCCTTGCCCAAAGGGCATCCAGTTTGGGAATTCCGGAGCCACAAAGCAGCACTCTGCCTGCCCTCCAGAAGAAAAACGTTGCCCTTGGGGCTACCCAGAAACGCTAAATGAGGATCAAGCTGCACGGCACTCGACTCTCCCCCAATTATACAATATACCCTGAAAACTAATGCCTGGTCTGACGCAGCCTAGGCCTGAACCTCCCGACCAACACTCAGCGAGCTGGCTCCACACTGAGCACGTCGGACCTGTCGTGGACTTAAGTCGTCATCTCTTCCCAAGCTCGGTTTTCAGACTACACAACCTAGACCTTAACTCCAATCACGGCCCAGCGGTGAAAGAGATGAAAAAAAATCAGAACTACTACTTCCCCATGGCAAGAATACATGTGGTTGGCATGGAGCCCAACGTTCACTGTAGGAGCAACAGTGTGGACCATGATTCCCGCCCATGCTTGAGCGCTTAGAAGGCATAAACACACATTGTGACCCTCAGCGTGAGTTCTGTCCTCAAGGAAGGCCTCTCAGTGGCTGGAACTAACCATAGTTCGGTTTGTCCATTCACCCCTCCGCAGGGATCTGCTTTGAAATCCCTCTTTTGGTGGGACACCTGAGGTAACCAAACTGATAGGACTCCTCCCATCCCCATGATGGACCCCAAACAATTGGGTACGTGCCAAATCCACAGAGAGGAAGACTTGTCCATGGCCCATGAGGCCTCCTCGACATTCCACGGCCATTGTTGACACAAAATCCAGAGACAAAAGCCTGAATAAATGCCTCACACTCACTCTTTCTTCATATCCCGAAGAGTTCTCCTCAGGGCCTGTAGATCGGGCCTGCCATACTTATGTCCCCAAACGTAAGCCGCGTTAGTGTTTTCAGACTTCTATCCCCACGCTCCTGGCCCGCACACCCTCCAGGCTGGGGCCCCTGGAGCCACACATCAGGTCTGTGCCTGCCCACTCCACTGGAATTCTGCCCATTCACTTGACCACACGCCTCCAAATTAGGAGAAACCTCCGCAGTCCCTGAGGCCATCCCAATTGTGTAGGCCGCCCGGGACAAACAAGGGCGTCTGACAACAGCTGAGCATCTACCTCCACTCATACCGTAGTTGGATGTCACCAGGGTAGTAGATTGAACCTCACAGGTCCCTAGGCCGTAATCGGATCCATTGCTTTGGTTTCCAGGCATCTCTCCTCAGAGGCATGTTTTCAAATACCAGCATGCAGGGGTTTCCGGAGGCAAATCTTGTCTCGACATGGGAAAATAGCAGGCTGGAACGGTGTCAAAACTTCCGGTTAGGAGAATCCTTCAGGGCCCGGTGCCACCACCCCTTTCCAAGGTCTCCATGGACACAAACCCACATTAGGATCCATCCGCAGGAGAGTCCATTTCAACTCTGGCTTCTCGGTTGCTCCGCCAGAGCCAGCAGATAGAACCTGTCTTGTCGCTAGGAGACGATTGAGATGCGAGGTGGCTTGCCCAGGGCTCCGCCCTTAGAACCCTGCTCTGGCGTCCTTCCATATGGAACGTCCTGGACCCATCCAAAAGGTCTCACATGTCCTGCAGAAGGAATCCTTGCCTTTTGGAGCATCTCACCACTCCCAACGTGGGAAAACCGTGATGGCTTTCTGAAGCCCCCACCCCCTTTCTGAAGGGGAAATCATGGACAGGAACTCCAACCTGAGCCAACGTCTGATCCTCGGCCTGAATTCAGATGCACGACATCTCGATGCAGCTCTGCAGAGTGTGCCGGCCTTGCCCTCGCCCTTAAACCTATGTGAAACTTCTGTTCTCCAATGTCCGTCCTCACACTCCTGGCCCCCAAGACCTCACGTTTGGCAATTCTGGACCCACAAGGCAGCACTCTGCCTGCCCTCCAGATAGAAAGCAAAATGGTGCCGTATGGAGCTTCCCAGACACCCGAAATGAGGATAGACCTACACGGCACCCTTCTGTACACAAATTATATCGACACATCTGGGCACTAATACACTGTCTGACACAGCCTGAGCCCGGACTTCCTGACCAACACCCAGACAGCTGACCGCACACTGAGCACAACAGACCCGCCATGGCCTTAGCTCGTCATCTATTCCCAACCTAGCTTCTCAGGCTTCAGGACATAGACCTTAACTCCACACCCCGCCAAGGGGTGAATGTGATGCAGAAATCAGAACTCCTCCTTCCCTATGGCAAGAAACCTTGTGGTTGGCATGTTGTCCCACGTTCAGTGTAGGAGAAACCAGCGTTCACCATGAGGCCCGGCCCATGCTTGAGTACGAAGAGGGCACAAACACGCATTGTGACCCTCAGCGTGAGTCCTGTCCTCTAGTAAGTCCTCTCAGTGGCTGGACCATTAGACGTCATAATGGGCTTGCCATGCCCCTAGGCCCCAAGTTTTAACCAGCTTTCTGGTTGTCCAGTCGCCCCTCCCCAGGGCTCTGCCCTGGAAACTCTCTTTTGGTGGGACAACTGAGGTAAAAACAAAACAAAACGGACTCCTCCCATCTCAAAGAATAACCCCAAACTCTTGGGAGCGGGCCCAATGCCCAGAGAGGAAGACTCGTCCATGGCCCATGAGGCCACCCGGACATTCCACGGCCATCCGTGACACAATATCCAGAGACAGAATCTTGAGCAAGCGTCTCACACTCGCCCCCTTGTTCATATCCTGAAGAGTTCTCCTCACGGTCTGTAGATCAGTCCTGCAATACCTACGACCCGAAACCTAAGCCGGGTTTGTGTTTTCAGACAACTGGCCCACAAAACCTACAGGCACAGTTTCTTGGAGCCAAACCTGAGGACTGTACCTGGGAATTCTGCCCATTCCATTGGCCACAAACCTAGAAATAGGATGATAAACCTCCAAAGTGCCCGGGGCCATCCCAATAGTGTTGACTGCCCAGGAAATACAAGGGCGGTCTGACACCAGCTGAGCATCTACCTGCACTTAGACCCGTGGACAGATGTCCCCAGAGGTAAATTGGAATGAGCAGGCCCCTAGATCCTAATCGGATCCATTGCTTTGTTGTCTAGGCATCTCTCCCCAGAGGCCTGGATTCCAATAGCAGCATATGGCTGTCTCTTGAGGCACCCATCAGAACAAATCTCGTCTCCACGTGGGAATCATGCACGTTGGAGCTGTGTCAAAGCCTCTGGTTAGGAGAACCCTTCAGGGACCCTGTGCCACTGCCTCTTTCCAAGTTCTCCATGGACACAAACCCACATTAGGACCCATCCACAAGAGAGTCCATTTCAACTCAACCCTCTCAGTTTCTCCCCCAGATCCAGCAGATCTAACCTGTCTTGCCACTAGGACACAAGAGGAATGAGAGTCAGGCTTCCCAGCCATCCATCCTTAGAACCCTACTCGGAATCGATCCGTATGGGAAGTCCTGGAGCCAACCAACAGGTCTCAATCGCCCTGCAGAAGAATCTTTACGGTTTGGAGCATCTCACAACTCCCATCGTGGGAAAAATTCCATGGCCTCGTGATCCACCACCTCTTCATGAAGAGGGCCATAAGGGACAGAAACTCCAACCTGAGCGTTCGTCAGATCCTCACCTGATTTCAGATGCACGAGATCTCGTTTCAGCTCTGCAGAGCGTACCTGCCATGCCCTCGCCCAGAAACCTAAGGTTGCTTGTGTTCTCAGACTTCTGTCCTCAACTCCTGGCCCACAAGCCCTCCAGTTTGGCAATTCCAGAACTACAATGCAGCCCTCTGCCTGCCGTCCAGAAGAAAAATCATTGCCCTCTGGGGCTAACCAGAAGCCCCAAAGGAGGATCAAACTTTTCGCCACTTGACTGTACCCCAATCCTACAGGATGCCCTGGGCACTCATGCCCTTTCTGTCACAGCCTGAGCCTGGACCTCCCGACCCACACCCAGCCAGCTGGACTCACACTGAACACATCGGACCTGCCAAAGCCTTAGGTCGTCATCTCTTCCCAACTTCGGTTTTCAGGCTTCGGAACCTAGACGTTTTCTCCAATCACTGCCCAGGGTTGAACATGAGGCAGAAATCAGAAATCCTTCCCCATGGCAAGAAATCTTGTGGTTGTCGTGTTGCCCAACGTTCAGCGTAGTTGATAGCAGTGTGGCCCTTTGACCCCGCCATGCTTGAGGGCCGCGTTGGTCACAGATACGCATTGTGACCCTCAGCGTGAGCCCAGTCCCCAAGTAAGGTCTCTCAGTGGCTGGACCAAGAGACGGCATATTGGGCTTGCCATGCCCCTAGGCCCCAATTTTTAACCATAGTTCGTGTTGTCCATTCGCCCCTCCCCAGTGCTCTGCTTTAGAATGAGGTAACCAAACTGAAAGGACTCCTCCCATCCCACAGATTGACCCCCAAATTGGGATCGGGCCAAATCCACAGAGAGGAAGACTCATCCATGGCCCATGAGGCCTCCCCGACATTCCACGCCCATCGTTGACACAAAATCCAGAGACAAAAGCCTGAATAAGCGCCTCACACTCGCTCTTTCTTCCTATGCCAAAGAGTTCCCCTCACGGTCTGTAGATCGGGACTGCCATACCTACGTCCCCAAAACAAGCCGAGTGTGTGTTTTCAGACTTCTATCCCCACATTCCTGGCTTCCACACCCTCCAGCCTGGGGACCCTGCAGCCACACATCAGGTCTGTGCCTCTCAACTCCACGGGAATTCTGCCCCTTCCATTGACCACAATCATACAAACTCGGAGAAACCTCCAAAGTCCCCAAGGCCATCCCCATAGTATAGAACGCCCAGGACAAACAAGGGCTGCCTGGAACCAGCTGAGCATCCATCTCCACTCATACTGTAGATGGATGTCCCCAGAGAAGGAGATTGAACGGGTCAGGGCCCTAGGCCCTAATGGGGTCCATTGTTTTGGTTTCCTGCTATCTCTCCTCAGAGGCCTGGTTTCCAATATCAGCATGTGGGGCTTTCCTGAGGCACCAATCAGATCAAATCTAGTCTCCACATGGGAAACTTGTCTTTTGGAGATGACGCAAAACCTCTGGTTAGGAGGAGCATTCAGGGTCCGTGTGTCACAGCTCCGTGCCAGGGTCTCTATGCACACAAACCCACAATAGGTCCCATCCGCAGTAGAGTCCATTTCAGCTCAGCCCCTTCCGTTGCTCCCCTAGAGCTAGCATATCAAAACTGTCTATTAACTGGGAGACAGTTAGAATCGATACAGTCTGCCCAGGGTTCCATCCTTCGATCCCTGCTTTGCTGTCGTTCCTTATGAAACATCCTGGAGCGATCCAACAGATCTCAATTGCTGATCAGAAAAAAATCCTTGTGGCTTGGAGCATATCCCAACTCCCCTCCTGGGTAAACCTCCATGGCTTCGAGATGCTGCCCCCTTCAAGAAAGGGCCATAATGGACAGAAACTCCAACCTGAGCCTAGGTCTGAACCTCTCCCTGACTTCAGATGTACGAAGTCCCGATTCAGATGTGCAGAGAGTGCCTGCCGTGCCCTCGTCCCGAAACCTACGCCTAACTTGTGTTCTCATTCTTCCGTCCTCACACTCCTTGCCCAAAGGGCATCCAGTTTGGGAATTCCGGAGCCACAAAGCAGCACTCTGCCTGCCCTCCAGAAGAAAAACGTTGCCCTTGGGGCTACCCAGAAACGCTAAATGAGGATCAAGCTGCACGGCACTCGACTCTCCGCCAATTATACAATATACCCTGAAAACTAATGCCTGGTCTGACGCAGCCTAGGCCTGAACCTCCCGACCAACACTCAGCGAGCTGGCTCCACACTGAGCACGTCGGACCTGTCGTGGACTTAAGTCGTCATCTCTTCCCAAGCTCGGTTTTCAGACTACACAACCTAGACCTTAACTCCAATCACGGCCCAGCGGTGAAAGAGATGAAAAAAAATCAGAACTACTACTTCCCCATGGCAAGAATACATGTGGTTGGCATGGAGCCCAACGTTCAGTGTAGGAGTAACAGTGTGGACCATGATTCCCGCCCATGCTTGAGCGCTTAGAAGGCATAAACACACATTGTGACCCTCAGCGTGAGTTCTGTCCTCAAGGAAGGCCTCTCAGTGGCTGGAACTAACCATAGTTCGGTTTGTCCATTCACCCCTCCGCAGGGCTCTGCTTTGAAATCCCTCTTTTGGTGGGACACCTGAGGTAACCAAACTGATAGGACTCCTCCCATCCCCCTGATGGACCCCAAACAATTGGGTACGTGCCAAATCCACAGAGAGGAAGACTTGTCCATGGCCCATGAGGCCTCCTCGACATTCCACGGCCATTGTTGACACAAAATCCAGAGACAAAAGCCTGAATAAATGCCTCACACTCACTCTTTCTTCATATCCCGAAGAGTTCTCCTCAGGGCCTGTAGATCGGGCCTGCCATACTTATGTCCCCAAACGTAAGCCGCGTTAGTGTTTTCAGACTTCTATCCCCACGCTCCTGGCCCACACACCCTCCAGGCTGGGGCCCCTGGAGCCACACATCAGGTCTGTGCCTGCCCACTCCACTGGAATTCTGCCCATTCACTTGACCACACGCCTCCAAATTAGGAGAAACCTCCGCAGTCCCTGAGGCCATCCCAATTGTGTAGGCCGCCCGGGACAAACAAGGGCGTCTGACAACAGCTGAGCATCTACCTCCACTCATACCGTAGTTGGATGTCACCAGGGTAGTAGATTGAACCTCACAGGTCCCTAGGCCGTAATCGGATCCATTGCTTTGGTTTCCAGGCATCTCTCCTCAGAGGCATGTTTCCAAATACCAGCATGCGGGGGTTTCCGGAGGCAAATCTTGTCTCGACATGGGAAAATAGCAGGCTGGAACGGTGTCAAAACTTCCGGTTAGGAGAATCCTTCAGGGCCCGGTGCCACCACCCCTTTCCTAGGTCTCCATGGACACAAACCCACATAAAGGTTCCATCCGCAGGAGAGTCCATTTCAACTCTGGCTTCTCGGTTGCTCCGCCAGAGACAGCAGATAGAACCTGTCTTGTCGCTAGGAGACGATTGAGATGCGAGGCGGCTTGCCCAGGGCTCCGCCCTTAGAACCCTGCTCTGGCGTCCTTCCATATGGAACGTCCTGGACCCATCCAAAAGGTCTCACATGTCCTGCAGAAGGAATCCTTGCCTTTTGGAGCATCTCACCACTCCCAACGTGGGAAAACCGTGATGGCTTTCTGAAGCCCCCACCCCCTTTCTGAAGGGGAAATCATGGACAGGAACTCCAACCTGAGCCAACGTCTGATCCTCAGCCTGAAATCAGATGCACGACATCTCGATGCAGCTCTGCAGAGTGTGCCGGTCTTGCCCTCGCCCTTAAACCTATGTGAAACTTCTGTTCTCCAATGTCCGTCCTCACACTCCTGGCCCCCAAGACCTCACGTTTGGCAATTCTGGACCCACAAGGCAGCACTCTGCCTGCCCTCCAGATAGAAAGCAAAATGGTGCCGTATGGAGCTTCCCAGACACCCGAAATGAGGATAGACCTACACGGCACCCTTCTGTACACAAATTATATCGACACATCTGGGCACTAATACACTGTCTGACACAGCCTGAGCCCGGACTTCCTGACCAACACCCAGACAGCTGACCGCACACTGAGCACAACAGACCCGCCATGGCCTTAGCTCGTCATCTATTCCCAACCTAGCTTCTCAGGCTTCAGGACATAGACCTTAACTCCACACCCCGCCAAGGGGTGAATGTGATGCAGAAATCAGAACTCCTCCTTCCCTATGGCAAGAAACCTTGTGGTTGGCATGTTGTCCCACGTTCAGTGTAGGAGAAACCAGCGTTCACCATGAGGCCCGGCCCATGCTTGAGTACGAAGAGGGCACAAACACGCATTGTGACCCTCAGCGTGAGTCCTGTCCTCTAGTAAGTCCTCTCAGTGGCTGGACCATTAGACGTCATAATGGGCTTGCCATGCCCCTAGGCCCCAAGTTTTAACCAGCTTTCTGGTTGTCCAGTCGCCCCTCCCCAGGGCTCTGCCCTGGAAACTCTCTTTTGGTGGGACAACTGAGGTAAAAACAAAACAAAACGGACTCCTCCCATCTCAAAGAATAACCCCAAACTCTTGGGAGCGGGCCCAATGCCCAGAGAGGAAGACTCGTCCATGGCCCATGAGGCCACCCGGACATTCCACGGCCATCCGTGACACAATATCCAGAGACAGAATCTTGAGCAAGCGTCTCACACTCGCCCCCTTGTTCATATCCTGAAGAGTTCTCCTCACGGTTTGTAGATCAGTCCTGCAATACCTACGACCCGAAACCTAAGCCGGGTTTGTGTTTTCAGACAACTGGCCCACAAAACCTACAGGCACAGTTTCTTGGAGCCAAACCTGAGGACTGTACCTGGGAATTCTGCCCATTCCATTGGCCACAAACCTAGAAATAGGATGATAAACCTCCAAAGTGCCCGGGGCCATCCCAATAGTGTTGACTGCCCAGGAAATACAAGGGCGGTCTGACACCAGCTGAGCATCTACCTGCACTTAGACCCGTGGACAGATGTCCCCAGAGGTAAATTGGAATGAGCAGGCCCCTAGATCCTAATCGGATCCATTGCTTTGTTGTCTAGGCATCTCTCCCCAGAGGCCTGGATTCCAATAGCAGCATATGGCTGTCTCTTGAGGCACCCATCAGAACAAATCTCGTCTCCACGTGGGAATCATGCACGTTGGAGCTGTGTCAAAGCCTCTGGTTAGGAGAACCCTTCAGGGACCCTGTGCCACTGCCTCTTTCCAAGTTCTCCATGGACACAAACCCACATTAGGACCCATCCACAAGAGAGTCCATTTCAACTCAACCCTCTCAGTTTCTCCCCCAGATCCAGCAGATCTAACCTGTCTTGCCACTAGGACACAAGAGGAATGAGAGTCGGGCTTCCCAGCCATCCATCCTTAGAACCCTACTCGGAATCGATCCGTATGGGAAGTCCTGGAGCCAACCAACAGGTCTCAATCGCCCTGCAGAAGAATCTTTACGGTTTGGAGCATCTCACAACTCCCATCGTGGGAAAAATTCCATGGCCTCGTGATCCACCACCTCTTCATGAAGAGGGCCATAAGGGACAGAAACTCCAACCTGAGCGTTCGTCAGATCCTCACCTGATTTCAGATGCACGAGATCTCGTTTCAGCTCTGCAGAGCGTACCTGCCATGCCCTCGCCCAGAAACCTAAGGTTGCTTGTGTTCTCAGACTTCTGTCCTCAACTCCTGGCCCACAAGCCCTCCAGTTTGGCAATTCCAGAACTACAATGCAGCCCTCTGCCTGCCGTCCAGAAGAAAAAACATTGCCCTCTGGGGCTAACCAGAAGCCCCAAAGGAGGATCAAACTTTTCGCCACTTGACTGTACCCCAATCCTACAGGATGCCCTGGGCACTCATGCCCTTTCTGTCACAGCCTGAGCCTGGACCTCCCGACCCACACCCAGCCAGCTGGACTCACACTGAACACATCGGACCTGCCAAAGCCTTAGGTCGTCATCTCTTCCCAACTTCGGTTTTCAGGCTTCAGAACCTAGACGTTTTCTCCAATCACTGCCCAGGGTTGAACATGAGGCAGAAATCAGAAATCCTTCCCCATGGCAAGAAATCTTGTGGTTGGCGTGTTGCCCAACGTTCAGCGTAGTTGATAGCAGTGTGGCCCTTTGACCCCGCCATGCTTGAGGGCCGCGTTGGTCACAGATACGCATTGTGACCCTCAGCGTGAGCCCAGTCCCCAAGTAAGGTCTCTCAGTGGCTGGACCAAGAGACGGCATATTGGGCTTGCCATGCCCCTAGGCCCCAATTTTTAACCATAGTTCGTGTTGTCCATTCGCCCCTCCCCAGTGCTCTGCTTTAGAATGAGGTAACCAAACTGAAAGGACTCCTCCCATCCCACAGATTGACCCCCAAATTGGGATCGGGCCAAATCCACAGAGAGGAAGACTCATCCATGGCCCATGAGGCCTCCCCGACATTCCACGCCCATCGTTGACACAAAATCCAGAGACAAAAGCCTGAATAAGCGCCTCACACTCGCTCTTTCTTCCTATGCCAAAGAGTTCCCCTCACGGTCTGTAGATCGGGACTGCCATACCTACGTCCCCAAAACAAGCCGACTGTGTGTTTTCAGACTTCTATCCCCACATTCCTGGCTTCCACACCCTCCAGCCTGGGGACCCTGCAGCCACACATCAGGTCTGTGCCTCTCAACTCCACGGGAATTCTGCCCCTTCCATTGACCACAATCATACAAACTCGGAGAAACCTCCAAAGTCCCCAAGGCCATCCCCATAGTATAGAACGCCCAGGACAAACAAGGGCTGCCTGGAACCAGCTGAGCATCCATCTCCACTCATACTGTAGATGGATGTCCCCAGAGAAGGAGATTGAACGGGTCAGGGCCCTAGGCCCTAATGGGGTCCATTGTTTTGGTTTCCTGCTATCTCTCCTCAGAGGCCTGGTTTCCAATATCAGCATGTGGGGCTTTCCTGAGGCACCAATCAGATCAAATCTAGTCTCCACATGGGAAACTTGTCTTTTGGAGATGACGCAAAACCTCTGGTTAGGAGGAGCATTCAGGGTCCGTGTGTCACAGCTCCGTGCCAGGGTCTCTATGCACACAAACCCACAATAGGTCCCATCCGCAGTAGAGTCCATTTCAGCTCAGCCCCTTCCGTTGCTCCCCTAGAGCTAGCATATCAAAACTGTCTATTAACTGGGAGACAGTTAGAATCGATACAGTCTGCCCAGGGTTCCATCCTTCGATCCCTGCTTTGCTGTCGTTCCTTATGAAACATCCTGGAGCGATCCAACAGATCTCAATTGCTGATCAGAAAAAAATCCTTGTGGCTTGGAGCATATCCCAACTCCCCTCCTGGGTAAACCTCCATGGCTTCGAGATGCTGCCCCCTTCAAGAAAGGGCCATAATGGACAGAAACTCCAACCTGAGCCTAGGTCTGAACCTCTCCCTGACTTCAGATGTACGAAGTCCCGATTCAGATGTGCAGAGAGTGCCTGCCGTGCCCTCGTCCCGAAACCTACGCCTAACTTGTGTTCTCATTCTTCCGTCCTCACACTCCTTGCCCAAAGGGCATCCAGTTTGGGAATTCCGGAGCCACAAAGCAGCACTCTGCCTGCCCTCCAGAAGAAAAACGTTGCCCTTGGGGCTACCCAGAAACGCTAAATGAGGATCAAGCTGCACGGCACTCGACTCTCCGCCAATTATACAATATACCCTGAAAACTAATGCCTGGTCTGACGCAGCCTAGGCCTGAACCTCCCGACCAACACTCAGCGAGCTGGCTCCACACTGAGCACGTCGGACCTGTCGTGGACTTAAGTCGTCATCTCTTCCCAAGCTCGGTTTTCAGACTACACAACCTAGACCTTAACTCCAGTCACGGCCCAGCGGTGAAAGAGATGAAAAAAAATCAGAACTACTACTTCCCCATGGCAAGAATACATGTGGTTGGCATGGAGCCCAACGTTCAGTGTAGGAGTAACAGTGTGGACCATGATTCCCGCCCATGCTTGAGCGCTTAGAAGGCATAAACACACATTGTGACCCTCAGCGTGAGTTCTGTCCTCAAGGAAGGCCTCTCAGTGGCTGGAACTAACCATAGTTCGGTTTGTCCATTCACCCCTCCGCAGGGCTCTGCTTTGAAATCCCTCTTTTGGTGGGACACCTGAGGTAACCAAACTGATAGGACTCCTCCCATCCCCCTGATGGACCCCAAACAATTGGGTACGTGCCAAATCCACAGAGAGGAAGACTTGTCCATGGCCCATGAGGCCTCCTCGACATTCCACGGCCATTGTTGACACAAAATCCAGAGACAAAAGCCTGAATAAATGCCTCACACTCACTCTTTCTTCATATCCCGAAGAGTTCTCCTCAGGGCCTGTAGATCGGGCCTGCCATACTTATGTCCCCAAACGTAAGCCGCGTTAGTGTTTTCAGACTTCTATCCCCACGCTCCTGGCCCACACACCCTCCAGGCTGGGGCCCCTGGAGCCACACATCAGGTCTGTGCCTGCCCACTCCACTGGAATTCTGCCCATTCACTTGACCACACGCCTCCAAATTAGGAGAAACCTCCACAGTCCCTGAGGCCATCCCAATTGTGTAGGCCGCCCGGGACAAACAAGGGCGTCTGACAACAGCTGAGCATCTACCTCCACTCATACCGTAGTTGGATGTCACCAGGGTAGTAGATTGAACCTCACAGGTCCCTAGGCCGTAATCGGATCCATTGCTTTGGTTTCCAGGCATCTCTCCTCAGAGGCATGTTTCCAAATACCAGCATGCGGGGGTTTCCGGAGGCAAATCTTGTCTCGACATGGGAAAATAGCAGGCTGGAACGGTGTCAAAACTTCCGGTTAGGAGAATCCTTCAGGGCCCGGTGCCACCACCCCTTTCCTAGGTCTCCATGGACACAAACCCACATAAAGGTTCCATCCGCAGGAGAGTCCATTTCAACTCTGGCTTCTCGGTTGCTCCGCCAGAGCCAGCAGATAGAACCTGTCTTGTCGCTAGGAGACGATTGAGATGCGAGGCGGCTTGCCCAGGGCTCCGCCCTTAGAACCCTGCTCTGGCGTCCTTCCATATGGAACGTCCTGGACCCATCCAAAAGGTCTCACATGTCCTGCAGAAGGAATCCTTGCCTTTTGGAGCATCTCACCACTCCCAACGTGGGAAAACCGTGATGGCTTTCTGAAGCCCCCACCCCCTTTCTGAAGGGGAAATCATGGACAGGAACTCCAACCTGAGCCAACGTCTGATCCTCAGCCTGAAATCAGATGCACGACATCTCGATGCAGCTCTGCAGAGTGTGCCGGTCTTGCCCTCGCCCTTAAACCTATGTGAAACTTCTGTTCTCCAATGTCCGTCCTCACACTCCTGGCCCCCAAGACCTCACGTTTGGCAATTCTGGACCCACAAGGCAGCACTCTGCCTGCCCTCCAGATAGAAAGCAAAATTGTGCCGTATGGAGCTTCCCAGACACCCGAAATGAGGATAGACCTACACGGCACCCTTCTGTACACAAATTATATCGACACATCTGGGCACTAATACACTGTCTGACACAGCCTGAGCCCGGACTTCCTGACCAACACCCAGACAGCTGACCGCACACTGAGCACAACAGACCCGCCATGGCCTTAGCTCGTCATCTATTCCCAACCTAGCTTCTCAGGCTTCAGGACATAGACCTTAACTCCACACCCCGCCAAGGGGTGAATGTGATGCAGAAATCAGAACTCCTCCTTCCCTATGGCAAGAAACCTTGTGGTTGGCATGTTGTCCCACGTTCAGTGTAGGAGAAACCAGCGTTCACCATGAGGCCCGGCCCATGCTTGAGTACGAAGAGGGCACAAACACGCATTGTGACCCTCAGCGTGAGTCCTGTCCTCTAGTAAGTCCTCTCAGTGGCTGGACCATTAGACGTCATAATGGGCTTGCCATGCCCCTAGGCCCCAAGTTTTAACCAGCTTTCTGGTTGTCCAGTCGCCCCTCCCCAGGGCTCTGCCCTGGAAACTCTCTTTTGGTGGGACAACTGAGGTAAAAACAAAACAAAACGGACTCCTCCCATCTCAAAGAATAACCCCAAACTCTTGGGAGCGGGCCCAATGCCCAGAGAGGAAGACTCGTCCATGGCCCATGAGGCCACCCGGACATTCCACGGCCATCCGTGACACAATATCCAGAGACAGAATCTTGAGCAAGCGTCTCACACTCGCCCCCTTGTTCATATCCTGAAGAGTTCTCCTCACGGTTTGTAGATCAGTCCTGCAATACCTACGACCCGAAACCTAAGCCGGGTTTGTGTTTTCAGACAACTGGCCCACAAAACCTACAGGCACAGTTTCTTGGAGCCAAACCTGAGGACTGTACCTGGGAATTCTGCCCATTCCATTGGCCACAAACCTAGAAATAGGATGATAAACCTCCAAAGTGCCCGGGGCCATCCCAATAGTGTTGACTGCCCAGGAAATACAAGGGCGGTCTGACACCAGCTGAGCATCTACCTGCACTTAGACCCGTGGACAGATGTCCCCAGAGGTAAATTGGAATGAGCAGGCCCCTAGATCCTAATCGGATCCATTGCTTTGTTGTCTAGGCATCTCTCCCCAGAGGCCTGGATTCCAATAGCAGCATATGGCTGTCTCTTGAGGCACCCATCAGAACAAATCTCGTCTCCACGTGGGAATCATGCACGTTGGAGCTGTGTCAAAGCCTCTGGTTAGGAGAACCCTTCAGGGACCCTGTGCCACTGCCTCTTTCCAAGTTCTCCATGGACACAAACCCACATTAGGACCCATCCACAAGAGAGTCCATTTCAACTCAACCCTCTCAGTTTCTCCCCCAGATCCAGCAGATCTAACCTGTCTTGCCACTAGGACACAAGAGGAATGAGAGTCGGGCTTCCCAGCCATCCATCCTTAGAACCCTACTCGGAATCGATCCGTATGGGAAGTCCTGGAGCCAACCAACAGGTCTCAATCGCCCTGCAGAAGAATCTTTACGGTTTGGAGCATCTCACAACTCCCATCGTGGGAAAAATTCCATGGCCTCGTGATCCACCACCTCTTCATGAAGAGGGCCATAAGGGACAGAAACTCCAACCTGAGCGTTCGTCAGATCCTCACCTGATTTCAGATGCACGAGATCTCGTTTCAGCTCTGCAGAGCGTACCTGCCATGCCCTCGCCCAGAAACCTAAGGTTGCTTGTGTTCTCAGACTTCTGTCCTCAACTCCTGGCCCACAAGCCCTCCAGTTTGGCAATTCCAGAACTACAATGCAGCCCTCTGCCTGCCGTCCAGAAGAAAAAACATTGCCCTCTGGGGCTAACCAGAAGCCCCAAAGGAGGATCAAACTTTTCGCCACTTGACTGTACCCCAATCCTACAGGATGCCCTGGGCACTCATGCCCTTTCTGTCACAGCCTGAGCCTGGACCTCCCGACCCACACCCAGCCAGCTGGACTCACACTGAACACATCGGACCTGCCAAAGCCTTAGGTCGTCATCTCTTCCC
The DNA here is from genome assembly GCF_030435805.1 of Mustela lutreola. Lineage (NCBI taxonomy): Eukaryota > Metazoa > Chordata > Mammalia > Carnivora > Mustelidae > Mustela > Mustela lutreola. The sequence continues at coordinate 173,016,399 of NC_081294.1, forward strand.
AACTTCGGTTTTCAGGCTTCAGAACCTAGACGTTTTCTCCAATCACTGCCCAGGGTTGAACATGAGGCAGAAATCAGAAATCCTTCCCCATGGCAAGAAATCTTGTGGTTGGCGTGTTGCCCAACGTTCAGCGTAGTTGATAGCAGTGTGGCCCTTTGACCCCGCCATGCTTGAGGGCCGCGTTGGTCACAGATACGCATTGTGACCCTCAGCGTGAGCCCAGTCCCCAAGTAAGGTCTCTCAGTGGCTGGACCAAGAGACGGCATATTGGGCTTGCCATGCCCCTAGGCCCCAATTTTTAACCATAGTTCGTGTTGTCCATTCGCCCCTCCCCAGTGCTCTGCTTTAGAATGAGGTAACCAAACTGAAAGGACTCCTCCCATCCCACAGATTGACCCCCAAATTGGGATCGGGCCAAATCCACAGAGAGGAAGACTCATCCATGGCCCATGAGGCCTCCCCGACATTCCACGCCCATCGTTGACACAAAATCCAGAGACAAAAGCCTGAATAAGCGCCTCACACTCGCTCTTTCTTCCTATGCCAAAGAGTTCCCTTCACGATCTGTAGATCGGGACTGCCATACCTACGTCCCCAAAACAAGCCGAGTGTGTGTTTTCAGACTTCTATCCCCACATTCCTGGCTTCCACACCCTCCAGCCTGGGGACCCTGCAGCCACACATCAGGTCTGTGCCTCTCAACTCCACGGGAATTCTGCCCCTTCCATTGACCACAATCAAACAAACTCGGAGAAACCTCCAAAGTCCCCAAGGCCATCCCCATAGTATAGAACGCCCAGGACAAACAAGGGCTGCCTGGAACCAGCTGAGCATCCATCTCCACTCATACTGTAGATGGATGTCCCCAGAGAAGGAGATTGAACGGGTCAGGGCCCTAGGCCCTAATGGGGTCCATTGTTTTGGTTTCCTGCTATCTCTCCTCAGAGGCCTGGTTTCCAATATCAGCATGTGGGGCTTTCCTGAGGCACCAATCAGATCAAATCTAGTCTCCACATGGGAAACTTGTCTTTTGGAGATGACGCAAAACCTCTGGTTAGGAGGAGCATTCAGGGTCCGTGTGTCACAGCTCCGTGCCAGGGTCTCTATGCACACAAACCCACAATAGGTCCCATCCGCAGTAGAGTCCATTTCAGCTCAGCCCCTTCCGTTGCTCCCCTAGAGCTAGCATATCAAAACTGTCTATTAACTGGGAGACAGTTAGAATCGATACAGTCTGCCCAGGGTTCCATCCTTCGATCCCTGCTTTGCTGTCGTTCCTTATGAAACATCCTGGAGCGATCCAACAGATCTCAATTGCTGATCAGAAAAAAATCCTTGTGGCTTGGAGCATATCCCAACTCCCCTCCTGGGTAAACCTCCATGGCTTCGAGATGCTGCCCCCTTCAAGAAAGGGCCATAATGGACAGAAACTCCAACCTGAGCCTAGGTCTGAACCTCTCCCTGACTTCAGATGTACGAAGTCCCGATTCAGATGTGCAGAGAGTGCCTGCCGTGCCCTCGTCCCGAAACCTACGCCTAACTTGTGTTCTCATTCTTCCGTCCTCACACTCCTTGCCCAAAGGGCATCCAGTTTGGGAATTCCGGAGCCACAAAGCAGCACTCTGCCTGCCCTCCAGAAGAAAAACGTTGCCCTTGGGGCTACCCAGAAACGCTAAATGAGGATCAAGCTGCACGGCACTCGACTCTCCCCCAATTATACAATATACCCTGAAAACTAATGCCTGGTCTGACGCAGCCTAGGCCTGAACCTCCCGACCAACACTCAGCGAGCTGGCTCCACACTGAGCACGTCGGACCTGTCGTGGACTTAAGTCGTCATCTCTTCCCAAGCTCGGTTTTCAGACTACACAACCTAGACCTTAACTCCAATCACGGCCCAGCGGTGAAAGAGATGAAAAAAAATCAGAACTACTACTTCCCCATGGCAAGAATACATGTGGTTGGCATGGAGCCCAACGTTCACTGTAGGAGCAACAGTGTGGACCATGATTCCCGCCCATGCTTGAGCGCTTAGAAGGCATAAACACACATTGTGACCCTCAGCGTGAGTTCTGTCCTCAAGGAAGGCCTCTCAGTGGCTGGAACTAACCATAGTTCGGTTTGTCCATTCACCCCTCCGCAGGGCTCTGCTTTGAAATCCCTCTTTTGGTGGGAGACCTGAGGTAACCAAACTGATAGGACTCCTCCCATCCCCCTGATGGACCCCAAACAATTGGGTACGTGCCAAATCCACAGAGAGGAAGACTTGTCCATGGCCCATGAGGCCTCCTCGACATTCCACGGCCATTGTTGACACAAAATCCAGAGACAAAAGCCTGAATAAATGCCTCACACTCACTCTTTCTTCATATCCCGAAGAGTTCTCCTCAGGGCCTGTAGATCGGGCCTGCCATACTTATGTCCCCAAACGTAAGCCGCGTTAGTGTTTTCAGACTTCTATCCCCACGCTCCTGGCCCGCACACCCTCCAGGCTGGGGCCCCTGGAGCCACACATCAGGTCTGTGCCTGCCCACTCCACTGGAATTCTGCCCATTCACTTGACCACACGCCTCCAAATTAGGAGAAACCTCCGCAGTCCCTGAGGCCATCCCAATTGTGTAGGCCGCCCGGGACAAACAAGGGCGTCTGACAACAGCTGAGCATCTACCTCCACTCATACCGTAGTTGGATGTCACCAGGGTAGTAGATTGAACCTCACAGGTCCCTAGGCCGTAATCGGATCCATTGCTTTGGTTTCCAGGCATCTCTCCTCAGAGGCATGTTTTCAAATACCAGCATGCGGGGGTTTCCGGAGGCAAATCTTGTCTCGACATGGGAAAATAGCAGGCTGGAACGGTGTCAAAACTTCCGGTTAGGAGAATCCTTCAGGGCCCGGTGCCACCACCCCTTTCCAAGGTCTCCATGGACACAAACCCACATTAGGATCCATCCGCAGGAGAGTCCATTTCAACTCTGGCTTCTCGGTTGCTCCGCCAGAGCCAGCAGATAGAACCTGTCTTGTCGCTAGGAGACGATTGAGATGCGAGGTGGCTTGCCCAGGGCTCCGCCCTTAGAACCCTGCTCTGGCGTCCTTCCATATGGAACGTCCTGGACCCATCCAAAAGGTCTCACATGTCCTGCAGAAGGAATCCTTGCCTTTTGGAGCATCTCACCACTCCCAACGTGGGAAAACCGTGATGGCTTTCTGAAGCCCCCACCCCCTTTCTGAAGGGGAAATCATGGACAGGAACTCCAACCTGAGCCAACGTCTGATCCTCGGCCTGAATTCAGATGCACGACATCTCGATGCAGCTCTGCAGAGTGTGCCGGCCTTGCCCTCGCCCTTAAACCTATGTGAAACTTCTGTTCTCCAATGTCCGTCCTCACACTCCTGGCCCCCAAGACCTCACGTTTGGCAATTCTGGACCCACAAGGCAGCACTCTGCCTGCCCTCCAGATAGAAAGCAAAATGGTGCCCTATGGAGCTTCCCAGACACCCGAAATGAGGATAGACCTACACGGCACCCTTCTGTACACAAATTATATCGACACATCTGGGCACTAATACACTGTCTGACACAGCCTGAGCCCGGACTTCCTGACCAACACCCAGACAGCTGACCGCACACTGAGCACAACAGACCCGCCATGGCCTTAGCTCGTCATCTATTCCCAACCTAGCTTCTCAGGCTTCAGGACATAGACCTTAACTCCACACGCCGCCAAGGGGTGAATGTGATGCAGAAATCAGAACTCCTCCTTCCCTATGGCAAGAAACCTTGTGGTTGGCATGTTGTCCCACGTTCAGTGTAGGAGAAACCAGCGTTCACCATGAGGCCCGGCCCATGCTTGAGTACGAAGAGGGCACAAACACGCATTGTGACCCTCAGCGTGAGTCCTGTCCTCTAGTAAGTCCTCTCAGTGGCTGGACCATTAGACGTCATAATGGGCTTGCCATGCCCCTAGGCCCCAAGTTTTAACCAGCTTTCTGGTTGTCCAGTCGCCCCTCCCCAGGGCTCTGCCCTGGAAACTCTCTTTTGGTGGGACAACTGAGGTAAAAACAAAACAAAACGGACTCCTCCCATCTCAAAGAATAACCCCAAACTCTTGGGAGCGGGCCCAATGCCCAGAGAGGAAGACTCGTCCATGGCCCATGAGGCCACCCGGACATTCCACGGCCATCCGTGACACAATATCCAGAGACAGAATCTTGAGCAAGCGTCTCACACTCGCCCCCTTGTTCATATCCTGAAGAGTTCTCCTCACGGTCTGTAGATCAGTCCTGCAATACCTACGACCCGAAACCTAAGCCGGGTTTGTGTTTTCAGACAACTGGCCCACAAAACCTACAGGCACAGGTTCTTGGAGCCAAACCTGAGGACTGTACCTGGGAATTCTGCCCATTCCATTGGCCACAAACCTAGAAATAGGATGATAAACCTCCAAAGTGCCCGGGGCCATCCCAATAGTGTTGACTGCCCAGGAAATACAAGGGCTGTCTGACACCAGCTGAGCATCTACCTGCACTTAGACCCGTGGACAGATGTCCCCAGAGGTAAATTGGAATGAGCAGGCCCCTAGATCCTAATCGGATCCATTGCTTTGTTGTCTAGGCATCTCTCCCCAGAGGCCTGGATTCCAATAGCAGCATATGGCTGTCTCTTGAGGCACCCATCAGAACAAATCTCGTCTCCACGTGGGAATCATGCACGTTGGAGCTGTGTCAAAGCCTCTGGTTAGGAGAACCCTTCAGGGACCCTGTGCCACTGCCTCTTTCCAAGTTCTCCATGGACACAAACCCACATTAGGACCCATCCACAAGAGAGTCCATTTCAACTCAACCCTCTCAGTTTCTCCCCCAGATCCAGCAGATCTAACCTGTCTTGCCACTAGGACACAAGAGGAATGAGAGTCGGGCTTCCCAGCCATCCATCCTTAGAACCCTACTCGGAATCGATCCGTATGGGAAGTCCTGGAGCCAACCAACAGGTCTCAATCGCCCTGCAGAAGAATCTTTACGGTTTGGAGCATCTCACAACTCCCATCGTGGGAAAAATTCCATGGCCTCGTGATCCACCACCTCTTCATGAAGAGGGCCATAAGGGACAGAAACTCCAACCTGAGCGTTCGTCAGATCCTCACCTGATTTCAGATGCACGAGATCTCGTTTCAGCTCTGCAGAGCGTACCTGCCATGCCCTCGCCCAGAAACCTAAGGTTGCTTGTGTTCTCAGACTTCTGTCCTCAACTCCTGGCCCACAAGCCGTCCAGTTTGGCAATTCCAGAACTACAATGCAGCCCTCTGCCTGCCGTCCAGAAGAAAAAACATTGCCCTCTGGGGCTAACCAGAAGCCCCAAAGGAGGATCAAACTTTTCGCCACTTGACTGTACCCCAATCCTACAGGATGCCCTGGGCACTCATGCCCTTTCTGTCACAGCCTGAGCCTGGACCTCCCGACCCACACCCAGCCAGCTGGACTCACACTGAACACATCGGACCTGCCAAAGCCTTAGGTCGTCATCTCTTCCCAACTTCGGTTTTCAGGCTTCAGAACCTAGACGTTTTCTCCAATCACTGCCCAGGGTTGAACATGAGGCAGAAATCAGAAATCCTTCCCCATGGCAAGAAATCTTGTGGTTGGCGTGTTGCCCAACGTTCAGCGTAGTTGATAGCAGTGTGGCCCTTTGACCCCGCCATGCTTGAGGGCCGCGTTGGTCACAGATACGCATTGTGACCCTCAGCGTGAGCCCAGTCCCCAAGTAAGGTCTCTCAGTGGCTGGACCAAGAGACGGCATATTGGGCTTGCCATGCCCCTAGGCCCCAATTTTTAACCATAGTTCGTGTTGTCCATTCGCCCCTCCCCAGTGCTCTGCTTTAGAATGAGGTAACCAAACTGAAAGGACTCCTCCCATCCCACAGATTGACCCCCAAATTGGGATCGGGCCAAATCCACAGAGAGGAAGACTCATCCATGGCCCATGAGGCCTCCCCGACATTCCACGCCCATCGTTGACACAAAATCCAGAGACAAAAGCCTGAATAAGCGCCTCACACTCGCTCTTTCTTCCTATGCCAAAGAGTTCCCCTCACGGTCTGTAGATCGGGACTGCCATACCTACGTCCCCAAAACAAGCCGAGTGTGTGTTTTCAGACTTCTATCCCCACATTCCTGGCTTCCACACCCTCCAGCCTGGGGACCCTGCAGCCACACATCAGGTCTGTGCCTCTCAACTCCACGGGAATTCTGCCCCTTCCATTGACCACAATCATACAAACTCGGAGAAACCTCCAAAGTCCCCAAGGCCATCCCCATAGTATAGAACGCCCAGGACAAACAAGGGCTGCCTGGAACCAGCTGAGCATCCATCTCCACTCATACTGTAGATGGATGTCCCCAGAGAAGGAGATTGAACGGGTCAGGGCCCTAGGCCCTAATGGGGTCCATTGTTTTGGTTTCCTGCTATCTCTCCTCAGAGGCCTGGTTTCCAATATCAGCATGTGGGGCTTTCCTGAGGCACCAATCAGATCAAATCTAGTCTCCACATGGGAAACTTGTCTTTTGGAGATGACGCAAAACCTCTGGTTAGGAGAAGCATTCAGGGTCCGTGTGTCACAGCTCCGTGCCAGGGTCTCTATGCACACAAACCCACAATAGGTCCCATCCGCAGTAGAGTCCATTTCAGCTCAGCCCCTTCCGTTGCTCCCCTAGAGCTAGCATATCAAAACTGTCTATTAACTGGGAGACAGTTAGAATCGATACAGTCTGCCCAGGGTTCCATCCTTCGATCCCTGCTTTGCTGTCGTTCCTTATGAAACATCCTGGAGCGATCCAACAGATCTCAATTGCTGATCAGAAAAAAATCCTTGTGGCTTGGAGCATATCCCAACTCCCCTCCTGGGTAAACCTCCATGGCTTCGAGATGCTGCCCCCTTCAAGAAAGGGCCATAATGGACAGAAACTCCAACCTGAGCCTAGGTCTGAACCTCTCCCTGACTTCAGATGTACGAAGTCCCGATTCAGATGTGCAGAGAGTGCCTGCCGTGCCCTCGTCCCGAAACCTACGCCTAACTTGTGTTCTCATTCTTCCGTCCTCACACTCCTTGCCCAAAGGGCATCCAGTTTGGGAATTCCGGAGCCACAAAGCAGCACTCTGCCTGCCCTCCAGAAGAAAAACGTTGCCCTTGGGGCTACCCAGAAACGCTAAATGAGGATCAAGCTGCACGGCACTCGACTCTCCCCCAATTATACAATATACCCTGAAAACTAATGCCTGGTCTGACGCAGCCTAGGCCTGAACCTCCCGACCAACACTCAGCGAGCTGGCTCCACACTGAGCACGTCGGACCTGTCGTGGACTTAAGTCGTCATCTCTTCCCAAGCTCGGTTTTCAGACTACACAACCTAGACCTTAACTCCAATCACGGCCCAGCGGTGAAAGAGATGAAAAAAAATCAGAACTACTACTTCCCCATGGCAAGAATACATGTGGTTGGCATGGAGCCCAACGTTCAGTGTAGGAGCAACAGTGTGGACCATGATTCCCGCCCATGCTTGAGCGCTTAGAAGGCATAAACACACATTGTGACCCTCAGCGTGAGTTCTGTCCTCAAGGAAGGCCTCTCAGTGGCTGGAACTAACCATAGTTCGGTTTGTCCATTCACCCCTCCGCAGGGCTCTGCTTTGAAATCCCTCTTTTGGTGGGAGACCTGAGGTAACCAAACTGATAGGACTCCTCCCATCCCCCTGATGGACCCCAAACAATTGGGTACGTGCCAAATCCACAGAGAGGAAGACTTGTCCATGGCCCATGAGGCCTCCTCGACATTCCACGGCCATTGTTGACACAAAATCCAGAGACAAAAGCCTGAATAAATGCCTCACACTCACTCTTTCTTCATATCCCGAAGAGTTCTCCTCAGGGCCTGTAGATCGGGCCTGCCATACTTATGTCCCCAAACGTAAGCCGCGTTAGTGTTTTCAGACTTCTATCCCCACGCTCCTGGCCCGCACACCCTCCAGGCTGGGGCCCCTGGAGCCACACATCAGGTCTGTGCCTGCCCACTCCACTGGAATTCTGCCCATTCACTTGACCACACGCCTCCAAATTAGGAGAAACCTCCGCAGTCCCTGAGGCCATCCCAATTGTGTAGGCCGCCCGGGACAAACAAGGGCGTCTGACAACAGCTGAGCATCTACCTCCACTCATACCGTAGTTGGATGTCACCAGGGTAGTAGATTGAACCTCACAGGTCCCTAGGCCGTAATCGGATCCATTGCTTTGGTTTCCAGGCATCTCTCCTCAGAGGCATGTTTTCAAATACCAGCATGCGGGGGTTTCCGGAGGCAAATCTTGTCTCGACATGGGAAAATAGCAGGCTGGAACTGTGTCAAAACTTCCGGTTAGGAGAATCCTTCAGGGCCCGGTGCCACCACCCCTTTCCAAGGTCTCCATGGACACAAACCCACATTAGGATCCATCCGCAGGAGAGTGCATTTCAACTCTGGCTTCTCGGTTGCTCCGCCAGAGCCAGCAGATAGAACCTGTCTTGTCGCTAGGAGACGATTGAGATGCGAGGCGGCTTGCCCAGGGCTCCGCCCTTAGAACCCTGCTCTGGCGTCCTTCCATATGGAACGTCCTGGACCCATCCAAAAGGTCTCACATGTCCTGCAGAAGGAATCCTTGCCTTTTGGAGCATCTCACCACTCCCAACGTGGGAAAACCGTGATGGCTTTCTGAAGCCCCCACCCCCTTTCTGAAGGGGAAATCATGGACAGGAACTCCAACCTGAGCCAACGTCTGATCCTCGGCCTGAATTCAGATGCACGACATCTCGATGCAGCTCTGCAGAGTGTGCCAGCCTTGCCCTCGCCCTTAAACCTATGTGAAACTTCTGTTCTCCAATGTCCGTCCTCACACTCCTGGCCCCCAAGACCTCACGTTTGGCAATTCTGGACCCACAAGGCAGCACTCTGCCTGCCCTCCAGATAGAAAGCAAAATGGTGCCCTATGGAGCTTCCCAGACACCCGAAATGAGGATAGACCTACACGGCACCCTTCTGTACACAAATTATATCGACACATCTGGGCACTAATACACTGTCTGACACAGCCTGAGCCCGGACTTCCTGACCAACACCCAGACAGCTGACCGCACACTGAGCACAACAGACCCGCCATGGCCTTAGCTCGTCATCTATTCCCAACCTAGCTTCTCAGGCTTCAGGACATAGACCTTAACTCCACACCCCGCCAAGGGGTGAATGTGATGCAGAAATCAGAACTCCTCCTTCCCTATGGCAAGAAACCTTGTGGTTGGCATGTTGTCCCACGTTCAGTGTAGGAGAAACCAGCGTTCACCATGAGGCCCGGCCCATGCTTGAGTACGAAGAGGGCACAAACACGCATTGTGACCCTCAGCGTGAGTCCTGTCCTCTAGTAAGTCCTCTCAGTGGCTGGACCATTAGACGTCATAATGGGCTTGCCATGCCCCTAGGCCCCAAGTTTTAACCAGCTTTCTGATTGTCCAGTCGCCCCTCCCCAGGGCTCTGCCCTGGAAACTCTCTTTTGGTGGGACAACTGAGGTAAAAACAAAACAAAACGGACTCCTCCCATCTCAAAGAATAACCCCAAACTCTTGGGAGCGGGCCCAATGCCCAGAGAGGAAGACTCGTCCATGGCCCATGAGGCCACCCGGACATTCCACGGCCATCCGTGACACAATATCCAGAGACAGAATCTTGAGCAAGCGTCTCACACTCGCCCCCTTGTTCATATCCTGAAGAGTTCTCCTCACGGTCTGTAGATCAGTCCTGCAATACCTACGACCCGAAACCTAAGCCGGGTTTGTGTTTTCAGACAACTGGCCCACAAAACCTACAGGCACAGGTTCTTGGAGCCAAACCTGAGGACTGTACCTGGGAATTCTGCCCATTCCATTGGCCACAAACCGAGAAATAGGATGATAAACCTCCAAAGTGCCCGGGGCCATCCCAATAGTGTTGACTGCCCAGGAAATACAAGGGCGGTCTGACACCAGCTGAGCATCTACCTGCACTTAGACCCGTGGACAGATGTCCCCAGAGGTAAATTGGAATGAGCAGGCCCCTAGATCCTACTCGGATCCATTGCTTTGTTGTCTAGGCATCTCTCCCCAGAGGCCTGGATTCCAATAGCAGCATATGGCTGTCTCTTGAGGCACCCATCAGAACAAATCTCGTCTCCACGTGGGAATCATGCACGTTGGAGCTGTGTCAAAGCCTCTGGTTAGGAGAACCCTTCAGGGACCCTGTGCCACTGCCTCATTCCAAGTTCTCCATGGACACAAACCCACATTAGGACCCATCCACAAGAGAGTCCATTTCAACTCAACCCTCTCAGTTTCTCCCCCAGATCCAGCAGATCTAACCTGTCTTGCCACTAGGACACAAGAGGAATGAGAGTCGGGCTTCCCAGCCATCCATCCTTAGAACCCTACTCGGAATCGATCCGTATGGGAAGTCCTGGAGCCAACCAACAGGTCTCAATCGCCCTGCAGAAGAATCTTTACGGTTTGGAGCATCTCACAACTCCCATCGTGGGAAAAATTCCATGGCCTCGTGATCCACCACCTCTTCATGAAGAGGGCCATAAGGGACAGAAACTCCAACCTGAGCGTTCGTCAGATCCTCACCTGATTTCAGATGCACGAGATCTCGTTTCAGCTCTGCAGAGCGTACCTGCCATGCCCTCGCCCAGAAACCTAAGGTTGCTTGTGTTCTCAGACTTCTGTCCTCAACTCCTGGCCCACAAGCCCTCCAGTTTGGCAATTCCAGAACTACAATGCAGCCCTCTGCCTGCCGTCCAGAAGAAAAAACATTGCCCTCTGGGGCTAACCAGAAGCCCCAAAGGAGGATCAAACTTTTCGCCACTTGACTGTACCCCAATCCTACAGGATGCCCTGGGCACTCATGCCCTTTCTGTCACAGCCTGAGCCTGGACCTCCCGACCCACACCCAGCCAGCTGGACTCACACTGAACACATCAGACCTGCCAAAGCCTTAGGTCGTCATCTCTTCCCAACTTCGGTTTTCAGGCTTCAGAACCTAGACGTTTTCTCCAATCACTGCCCAGGGTTGAACATGAGGCAGAAATCAGAAATCCTTCCCCATGGCAAGAAATCTTGTGGTTGGCGTGTTGCCCAACGTTCAGCGTAGTTGATAGCAGTGTGGCCCTTTGACCCCGCCATGCTTGAGGGCCGCGTTGGTCACAGATACGCATTGTGACCCTCAGCGTGAGCCCAGTCCCCAAGTAAGGTCTCTCAGTGGCTGGACCAAGAGACGGCATATTGGGCTTGCCATGCCCCTAGGCCCCAATTTTTAACCATAGTTCGTGTTGTCCATTCGCCCCTCCCCAGTGCTCTGCTTTAGAATGAGGTAACCAAACTGAAAGGACTCCTCCCATCCCACAGATTGACCCCCAAATTGGGATCGGGCCAAATCCACAGAGAGGAAGACTCATCCATGGCCCATGAGGCCTCCCCGACATTCCACGCCCATCGTTGACACAAAATCCAGAGACAAAAGCCTGAATAAGCGCCTCACACTCGCTCTTTCTTCCTATGCCAAAGAGTTCCCCTCACGGTCTGTAGATCGGGACTGCCATACCTACGTCCCCAAAACAAGCCGAGTGTGTGTTTTCAGACTTCTATCCCCACATTCCTGGCTTCCACACCCTCCAGCCTGGGGACCCTGCAGCCACACATCAGGTCTGTGCCTCTCAACTCCACGGGAATTCTGCCCCTTCCATTGACCACAATCATACAAACTCGGAGAAACCTCCAAAGTCCCCAAGGCCATCCCCATAGTATAGAACGCCCAGGACAAACAAGGGCTGCCTGGAACCAGCTGAGCAACCATCTCCACTCATACTGTAGATGGATGTCCCCAGAGAAGGAGATTGAACGGGTCAGGGCCCTAGGCCCTAATGGGGTCCATTGTTTTGGTTTCCTGCTATCTCTCCTCAGAGGCCTGGTTTCCAATATCAGCATGTGGGGCTTTCCTGAGGCACCAATCAGATCAAATCTAGTCTCCACATGGGAAACTTGTCTTTTGGAGATGACGCAAAACCTCTGGTTAGGAGAAGCATTCAGGGTCCGTGTGTCACAGCTCCGTGCCAGGGTCTCTATGCACACAAACCCACAATAGGTCCCATCCGCAGTAGAGTCCATTTCAGCTCAGCCCCTTCCGTTGCTCCCCTAGAGCTAGCATATCAAAACTGTCTATTAACTGGGAGACAGTTAGAATCGATACAGTCTGCCCAGGGTTCCATCCTTCGATCCCTGCTTTGCTGTCGTTCCTTATGAAACATCCTGGAGCGATCCAACAGATCTCAATTGCTGATCAGAAAAAAATCCTTGTGGCTTGGAGCATATCCCAACTCCCCTCCTGGGTAAACCTCCATGGCTTCGAGATGCTGCCCCCTTCAAGAAAGGGCCATAATGGACAGAAACTCCAACCTGAGCCTAGGTCTGAACCTCTCCCTGACTTCAGATGTACGAAGTCCCGATTCAGATGTGCAGAGAGTGCCTGCCGTGCCCTCGTCCCGAAACCTACGCCTAACTTGTGTTCTCATTCTTCCGTCCTCACACTCCTTGCCCAAAGGGCATCCAGTTTGGGAATTCCGGAGCCACAAAGCAGCACTCTGCCTGCCCTCCAGAAGAAAAACGTTGCCCTTGGGGCTACCCAGAAACGCTAAATGAGGATCAAGCTGCACGGCACTCGACTCTCCCCCAATTATACAATATACCCTGAAAACTAATGCCTGGTCTGACGCAGCCTAGGCCTGAACCTCCCGACCAACACTCAGCGAGCTGGCTCCACACTGAGCACGTCGGACCTGTCGTGGACTTAAGTCGTCATCTCTTCCCAAGCTCGGTTTTCAGACTACACAACCTAGACCTTAACTCCAATCACGGCCCAGCGGTGAAAGAGATGAAAAAAAATCAGAACTACTACTTCCCCATGGCAAGAATACATGTGGTTGGCATGGAGCCCAACGTTCAGTGTAGGAGCAACAGTGTGGACCATGATTCCCGCCCATGCTTGAGCGCTTAGAAGGCATAAACACACATAGTGACCCTCAGCGTGAGTTCTGTCCTCAAGGAAGGCCTCTCAGTGGCTGGAACTAACCATAGTTCGGTTTGTCCATTCACCCCTCCGCAGGGCTCTGCTTTGAAATCCCTCTTTTGGTGGGACACCTGAGGTAACCAAACTGATAGGACTCCTCCCATCCCCCTGATGGACCCCAAACAATTGGGTACGTGCCAAATCCACAGAGAGGAAGACTTGTCCATGGCCCATGAGGCCTCCTCGACATTCCACGGCCATTGTTGACACAAAATCCAGAGACAAAAGCCTGAATAAATGCCTCACACTCACTCTTTCTTCATATCCCGAAGAGTTCTCCTCAGGGCCTGTAGATCGGGCCTGCCATACTTATGTCCCCAAACGTAAGCCGCGTTAGTGTTTTCAGACTTCTATCCCCACGCTCCTGGCCCGCACACCCTCCAGGCTGGGGCCCCTGGAGCCACACATCAGGTCTGTGCCTGCCCACTCCACTGGAATTCTGCCCATTCACTTGACCACACGCCTCCAAATTAGGAGAAACCTCCGCAGTCCCTGAGGCCATCCCAATTGTGTAGGCCGCCCGGGACAAACAAGGGCGTCTGACAACAGCTGAGCATCTACCTCCACTCATACCGTAGTTGGATGTCACCAGGGTAGTAGATTGAACCTCACAGGTCCCTAGGCCGTAATCGGATCCATTGCTTTGGTTTCCAGGCATCTCTCCTCAGAGGCATGTTTTCAAATACCAGCATGCGGGGGTTTCCGGAGGCAAATCTTGTCTCGACATGGGAAAATAGCAGGCTGGAACGGTGTCAAAACTTCCGGTTAGGAGAATCCTTCAGGGCCCGGTGCCACCACCCCTTTCCAAGGTCTCCATGGACACAAACCCACATTAGGATCCATCCGCAGGAGAGTGCATTTCAACTCTGGCTTCTCGGTTGCTCCGCCAGAGCCAGCAGATAGAACCTGTCTTGTCGCTAGGAGACGATTGAGATGCGAGGCGGCTTGCCCAGGGCTCCGCCCTTAGAACCCTGCTCTGGCGTCCTTCCATATGGAACGTCCTGGACCCATCCAAAAGGTCTCACATGTCCTGCAGAAGGAATCCTTGCCTTTTGGAGCATCTCACCACTCCCAACGTGGGAAAACCGTGATGGCTTTCTGAAGCCCCCACCCCCTTTCTGAAGGGGAAATCATGGACAGGAACTCCAACCTGAGCCAACGTCTGATCCTCGGCCTGAATTCAGATGCACGACATCTCGATGCAGCTCTGCAGAGTGTGCCGGCCTTGCCCTCGCCCTTAAACCTATGTGAAACTTCTGTTCTCCAATGTCCGTCCTCACACTCCTGGCCCCCAAGACCTCACGTTTGGCAATTCTGGACCCACAAGGCAGCACTCTGCCTGCCCTCCAGATAGAAAGCAAAATGGTGCCCTATGGAGCTTCCCAGACACCCGAAATGAGGATAGACCTACACGGCACCCTTCTGTACACAAATTATATCGACACATCTGGGCACTAATACACTGTCTGACACAGCCTGAGCCCGGACTTCCTGACCAACACCCAGACAGCTGACCGCACACTGAGCACAACAGACCCGCCATGGCCTTAGCTCGTCATCTATTCCCAACCTAGCTTCTCAGGCTTCAGGACATAGACCTTAACTCCACACGCCGCCAAGGGGTGAATGTGATGCAGAAATCAGAACTCCTCCTTCCCTATGGCAAGAAACCTTGTGGTTGGCATGTTGTCCCACGTTCAGCGTAGGAGAAACCAGCGTTCACCATGAGGCCCGGCCCATGCTTGAGTACGAAGAGGGCACAAACACGCATTGTGACCCTCAGCGTGAGTCCTGTCCTCTAGTAAGTCCTCTCAGTGGCTGGACCATTAGACGTCATAATGGGCTTGCCATGCCCCTAGGCCCCAAGTTTTAACCAGCTTTCTGGTTGTCCAGTCGCCCCTCCCCAGGGCTCTGCCCTGGAAACTCTCTTTTGGTGGGACAACTGAGGTAAAAACAAAACAAAACGGACTCCTCCCATCTCAAAGAATAACCCCAAACTCTTGGGAGCGGGCCCAATGCCCAGAGAGGAAGACTCGTCCATGGCCCATGAGGCCACCCGGACATTCCACGGCCATCCGTGACACAATATCCAGAGACAGAATCTTGAGCAAGCGTCTCACACTCGCCCCCTTGTTCATATCCTGAAGCGTTCTCCTCACGGTCTGTAGATCAGTCCTGCAATACCTACGACCCGAAACCTAAGCCGGGTTTGTGTTTTCAGAAAACTGGCCCACAAATCCTACAGGCACAGGTTCTTGGAGCCAAACCTGAGGACTGTACCTGGGAATTCTGCCCATTCCATTGGCCACAAACCTAGAAATAGGATGATAAACCTCCAAAGTGCCCGGGGCCATCCCAATAGTGTTGACTGCCCAGGAAATACAAGGGCGGTCTGACACCAGCTGAGCATCTACCTGCACTTAGACCCGTGGACAGATGTCCCCAGAGGTAAATTGGAATGAGCAGGCCCCTAGATCCTAATCGGATCCATTGCTTTGTTGTCTAGGCATCTCTCCCCAGAGGCCTGGATTCCAATAGCAGCATATGGCTGTCTCTTGAGGCACCCATCAGAACAAATCTCGTCTCCACGTGGGAATCATGCACGTTGGAGCTGTGTCAAAGCCTCTGGTTAGGAGAACCCTTCAGGGACCCTGTGCCACTGCCTCATTCCAAGTTCTCCATGGACACAAACCCACATTAGGACCCATCCACAAGAGAGTCCATTTCAACTCAACCCTCTCAGTTTCTCCCCCAGATCCAGCAGATCTAACCTGTCTTGCCACTAGGACACAAGAGGAATGAGAGTCGGGCTTCCCAGCCATCCATCCTTAGAACCCTACTCGGAATCGATCCGTATGGGAAGTCCTGGAGCCAACCAACAGGTCTCAATCGCCCTGCAGAAGAATCTTTACGGTTTGGAGCATCTCACAACTCCCATCGTGGGAAAAATTCCATGGCCTCGTGATCCACCACCTCTTCATGAAGAGGGCCATAAGGGACAGAAACTCCAACCTGAGCGTTCGTCAGATCCTCACCTGATTTCAGATGCACGAGATCTCGTTTCAGCTCTGCAGAGCGTACCTGCCATGCCCTCGCCCAGAAACCTAAGGTTGCTTGTGTTCTCAGACTTCTGTCCTCAACTCCTGGCCCACAAGCCCTCCAGTTTGGCAATTCCAGAACTACAATGCAGCCCTCTGCCTGCCGTCCAGAAGAAAAAACATTGCCCTCTGGGGCTAACCAGAAGCCCCAAAGGAGGATCAAACTTTTCGCCACTTGACTGTACCCCAATCCTACAGGATGCCCTGGGCACTCATGCCCTTTCTGTCACAGCCTGAGCCTGGACCTCCCGACCCACACCCAGCCAGCTGGACTCACACTGAACACATCGGACCTGCCAAAGCCTTAGGTCGTCATCTCTTCCCAACTTCGGTTTTCAGGCTTCAGAACCTAGACGTTTTCTCCAATCACTGCCCAGCGTTGAACATGAGGCAGAAATCAGAAATCCTTCCCCATGGCAAGAAATCTTGTGGTTGGCGTGTTGCCCAACGTTCAGCGTAGTTGATAGCAGTGTGGCCCTTTGACCCCGCCATGCTTGAGGGCCGCGTTGGTCACAGATACGCATTGTGACCCTCAGCGTGAGCCCAGTCCCCAAGTAAGGTCTCTCAGTGGCTGGACCAAGAGACGGCATATTGGGCTTGCCATGCCCCTAGGCCCCAATTTTTAACCATAGTTCGTGTTGTCCATTCGCCCCTCCCCAGTGCTCTGCTTTAGAATGAGGTAACCAAACTGAAAGGACTCCTCCCATCCCACAGATTGACCCCCAAATTGGGATCGGGCCAAATCCACAGAGAGGAAGACTCATCCATGGCCCATGAGGCCTCCCCGACATTCCACGCCCATCGTTGACACAAAATCCAGAGACAAAAGCCTGAATAAGCGCCTCACACTCGCTCTTTCTTCCTATGCCAAAGAGTTCCCCTCACGGTCTGTAGATCGGGACTGCCATACCTACGTCCCCAAAACAAGCCGAGTGTGTGTTTTCAGACTTCTATCCCCACATTCCTGGCTTCCACACCCTCCAGCCTGGGGACCCTGGAGCCACACATCAGGTCTGTGCCTCTCAACTCCACGGGAATTCTGCCCCTTCCATTGACCACAATCATACAAACTCGGAGAAACCTCCAAAGTCCCCAAGGCCATCCCCATAGTATAGAACGCCCAGGACAAACAAGGGCTGCCTGGAACCAGCTGAGCATCCATCTCCACTCATACTGTAGATGGATGTCCCCAGAGAAGGAGATTGAACGGGTCAGGGCCCTAGGCCCTAATGGGGTCCATTGTTTTGGTTTCCTGCTATCTCTCCTCAGAGGCCTGGTTTCCAATATCAGCATGTGGGGCTTTCCTGAGGCACCAATCAGATCAAATCTAGTCTCCACATGGGAAACTTGTCTTTTGGAGATGACGCAAAACCTCTGGTTAGGAGGAGCATTCAGGGTCCGTGTGTCACAGCTCCGTGCCAGGGTCTCTATGCACACAAACCCACAATAGGTCCCATCCGCAGTAGAGTCCATTTCAGCTCAGCCCCTTCCGTTGCTCCCCTAGAGCTAGCATATCAAAACTGTCTATTAACTGGGAGACAGTTAGAATCGATACAGTCTGCCCAGGGTTCCATCCTTCGATCCCTGCTTTGCTGTCGTTCCTTATGAAACATCCTGGAGCGATCCAACAGATCTCAATTGCTGATCAGAAAAAAATCCTTGTGGCTTGGAGCATATCCCAACTCCCCTCCTGGGTAAACCTCCATGGCTTCGAGATGCTGCCCCCTTCAAGAAAGGGCCATAATGGACAGAAACTCCAACCTGAGCCTAGGTCTGAACCTCTCCCTGACTTCAGATGTACGAAGTCCCGATTCAGATGTGCAGAGAGTGCCTGCCGTGCCCTCGTCCCGAAACCTACGCCTAACTTGTGTTCTCATTCTTCCGTCCTCACACTCCTTGCCCTAAGGGCATCCAGTTTGGGAATTCCGGAGCCACAAAGCAGCACTCTGCCTGCCCTCCAGAAGAAAAACGTTGCCCTTGGGGCTACCCAGAAACGCTAAATGAGGATCAAGCTGCACGGCACTCGACTCTCCCCCAATTATACAATATACCCTGAAAACTAATGCCTGGTCTGACGCAGCCTAGGCCTGAACCTCCCGACCAACACTCAGCGAGCTGGCTCCACACTGAGCACGTCGGACGTGTCGTGGACTTAAGTCGTCATCTCTTCCCAAGCTCGGTTTTCAGACTACACAACCTAGACCTTAACTCCAATCACGGCCCAGCGGTGAAAGAGATGAAAAAAAATCAGAACTACTACTTCCCCATGGCAAGAATACATGTGGTTGGCATGGAGCCCAACGTTCAGTGTAGGAGCAACAGTGTGGACCATGATTCCCGCCCATGCTTGAGCGCTTAGAAGGCATAAACACACATTGTGACCCTCAGCGTGAGTTCTGTCCTCAAGGAAGGCCTCTCAGTGGCTGGAACTAACCATAGTTCGGTTTGTCCATTCACCCCTCCGCAGGGCTCTGCTTTGAAATCCCTCTTTTGGTGGGACACCTGAGGTAACCAAACTGATAGGACTCCTCCCATCCCCCTGATGGACCCCAAACAATTGGGTACGTGCCAAATCCACAGAGAGGAAGACTTGTCCATGGCCCATGAGGCCTCCTCGACATTCCACGGCCATTTTTGACACAAAATCCAGAGACAAAAGCCTGAATAAATGCCTCACACTCACTCTTTCTTCATATCCCGAAGAGTTCTCCTCAGGGCCTGTAGATCGGGCCTGCCATACTTATGTCCCCAAACGTAAGCCGCGTTAGTGTTTTCAGACTTCTATCCCAACGCTCCTGGCCCGCACATCCTCCAGGCTGGGGCCCCTGGAGCCACACATCAGGTCTGTGCCTGCCCACTCCACTGGAATTGTGCCCATTCACTTGACCACACGCCTCCAAATTAGGAGAAACCTCTGCAGTCCCTGAGGCCATCCCATTTGTGTAGGCCGCCCGGGACAAACAAGGGCGTCTGACAACAGCTGAGCATCTACCTCCACTCATACCGTAGTTGGATGTCACCAGGGTAGTAGATTGAACCTCACAGGTCCCTAGGCCGTAATCGGATCCATTGCTTTGGTTTCCAGGCATCTCTCCTCAGAGGCATGTTTCCAAATACCAGCATGCGGGGGTTTCCGGAGGCAAATCTTGTCTCGACATGGGAAAATAGCAGGCTGGAACTGTGTCAAAACTTCCGGTTAGGAGAATCCTTCAGGGCGCGGTGCCACCACCCCTTTCCAAGGTCTCCATGGACACAAACCCACATATAGGATCCATCCGCAGGAGAGTCCATTTCAACTCTGGCTTCTCGGTTGCTCCGCCAGAGCCAGCAGATAGAACCTGTCTTGTCGCTAGGAGACGATTGAGATGCGAGGCGGCTTGCCCAGGGCTCCGCCCTTAGAACCCTGCTCTGGCGTCCTTCCATATGGAACGTCCTGGACCCATCCAAAATGTCTCACATGTCCTGCAGAAGGAATCCTTGCCTTTTGGAGCATCTCACCACTCCCAACGTGGGAAAACCGTGATGGCTTTCTGAAGCCCCCACCCCCTTTCTGAAGGGGAAATCATGGACAGGAACTCCAACCTGAGCCAACGTCTGATCCTCGGCCTGAATTCAGATGCACGACATCTCGATGCAGCTCTGCAGAGTGTGCCGGCCTTGCCCTCGCCCTTAAACCTATGTGAAACTTCTGTTCTCCAATGTCCGTCCTCACACTCCTGGCCCCCAAGACCTCACGTTTGGCAATTCTGGACCCACAAGGCAGCACTCTGCCTGCCCTCCAGATAGAAAGCAAAATGGTGCCCTATGGAGCTTCCCAGACACCCGAAATGAGGATAGACCTACACGGCACCCTTCTGTACACAAATTATATCGACACATCTGGGCACTAATACACTGTCTGACACAGCCTGAGCCCGGACTTCCTGACCAACACCCAGACAGCTGACCGCACACTGAGCACAACAGACCCACCATGGCCTTAGCTCGTCATCTATTCCCAACCTAGCTTCTCAGGCTTCAGGACATAGACCTTAACTCCACACGCCGCCAAGGGGTGAATGTGATGCAGAAATCAGAACTCCTCCTTCCCTATGGCAAGAAACCTTGTGGTTGGCATGTTGTCCCACGTTCAGCGTAGGAGAAACCAGCGTTCACCATGAGGCCCGGCCCATGCTTGAGTACGAAGAGGGCACAAACACGCATTGTGACCCTCAGCGTGAGTCCTGTCCTCTAGTAAGTCCTCTCAGTGGCTGGACCATTAGACGTCATAATGGGCTTGCCATGCCCCTAGGCCCCAAGTTTTAACCAGCTTTCTGGTTGTCCAGTCGCCCCTCCCCAGGGCTCTGCCCTGGAAACTCTCTTTTGGTGGGACAACTGAGGTAAAAACAAAACAAAACGGACTCCTCCCATCTCAAAGAATAACCCCAAACTCTTGGGAGCGGGCCCAATGCCCAGAGAGGAAGACTCGTCCATGGCCCATGAGGCCACCCGGACATTCCACGGCCATCCGTGACACAATATCCAGAGACAGAATCTTGAGCAAGCGTCTCACACTCGCCCCCTTGTTCATATCCTGAAGCGTTCTCCTCACGGTCTGTAGATCAGTCCTGCAATACCTACGACCCGAAACCTAAGCCGGGTTTGTGTTTTCAGAAAACTGGCCCACAAATCCTACAGGCACAGGTTCTTGGAGCCAAACCTGAGGACTGTACCTGGGAATTCTGCCCATTCCATTGGCCACAAACCTAGAAATAGGATGATAAACCTCCAAAGTGCCCGGGGCCATCCCAATAGTGTTGACTGCCCAGGAAATACAAGGGCGGTCTGACACCAGCTGAGCATCTACCTGCACTTAGACCCGTGGACAGATGTCCCCAGAGGTAAATTGGAATGAGCAGGCCCCTAGATCCTAATCGGATCCATTGCTTTGTTGTCTAGGCATCTCTCCCCAGAGGCCTGGATTCCAATAGCAGCATATGGCTGTCTCTTGAGGCACCCATCAGAACAAATCTCGTCTCCACGTGGGAATCATGCACGTTGGAGCTGTGTCAAAGCCTCTGGTTAGGAGAACCCTTCAGGGACCCTGTGCCACTGCCTCATTCCAAGTTCTCCATGGACACAAACCCACATTAGGACCCATCCACAAGAGAGTCCATTTCAACTCAACCCTCTCAGTTTCTCCCCCAGATCCAGCAGATCTAACCTGTCTTGCCACTAGGACACAAGAGGAATGAGAGTCGGGCTTCCCAGCCATCCATCCTTAGAACCCTACTCGGAATCGATCCGTATGGGAAGTCCTGGAGCCAACCAACAGGTCTCAATCGCCCTGCAGAAGAATCTTTACGGTTTGGAGCATCTCACAACTCCCATCGTGGGAAAAATTCCATGGCCTCGTGATCCACCACCTCTTCATGAAGAGGGCCATAAGGGACAGAAACTCCAACCTGAGCGTTCGTCAGATCCTCACCTGATTTCAGATGCACGAGATCTCGTTTCAGCTCTGCAGAGCGTACCTGCCATGCCCTCGCCCAGAAACCTAAGGTTGCTTGTGTTCTCAGACTTCTGTCCTCAACTCCTGGCCCACAAGCCCTCCAGTTTGGCAATTCCAGAACTACAATGCAGCCCTCTGCCTGCCGTCCAGAAGAAAAAACATTGCCCTCTGGGGCTAACCAGAAGCCCCAAAGGAGGATCAAACTTTTCGCCACTTGACTGTACCCCAATCCTACAGGATGCCCTGGGCACTCATGCCCTTTCTGTCACAGCCTGAGCCTGGACCTCCCGACCCACACCCAGCCAGCTGGACTCACACTGAACACATCGGACCTGCCAAAGCCTTAGGTCGTCATCTCTTCCCAACTTCGGTTTTCAGGCTTCAGAACCTAGACGTTTTCTCCAATCACTGCCCAGCGTTGAACATGAGGCAGAAATCAGAAATCCTTCCCCATGGCAAGAAATCTTGTGGTTGGCGTGTTGCCCAACGTTCAGCGTAGTTGATAGCAGTGTGGCCCTTTGACCCCGCCATGCTTGAGGGCCGCGTTGGTCACAGATACGCATTGTGACCCTCAGCGTGAGCCCAGTCCCCAAGTAAGGTCTCTCAGTGGCTGGACCAAGAGACGGCATATTGGGCTTGCCATGCCCCTAGGCCCCAATTTTTAACCATAGTTCGTGTTGTCCATTCGCCCCTCCCCAGTGCTCTGCTTTAGAATGAGGTAACCAAACTGAAAGGACTCCTCCCATCCCATAGATTGACCCCCAAATTGGGATCGGGCCAAATCCACGGAGAGGAAGACTCATCCATGGCCCATGAGGCCTCCCCGACATTCCACGCCCATCGTTGACACAAAATCCAGAGACAAAAGCCTGAATAAGCGCCTCACACTCGCTCTTTCTTCCTATGCCAAAGAGTTCCCCTCACGGTCTGTAGATCGGGACTGCCATACCTACGTCCCCAAAACAAGCCGAGTGTGTGTTTTCAGACTTCTATCCCCACATTCCTGGCTTCCACACCCTCCAGCCTGGGGACCCTGGAGCCACACATCAGGTCTGTGCCTCTCAACTCCACGGGAATTCTGCCCCTTCCATTGACCACAATCATACAAACTCGGAGAAACCTCCAAAGTCCCCAAGGCCATCCCCATAGTATAGAACGCCCAGGACAAACAAGGGCTGCCTGGAACCAGCTGAGCATCCATCTCCACTCATACTGTAGATGGATGTCCCCAGAGAAGGAGATTGAACGGGTCAGGGCCCTAGGCCCTAATGGGGTCCATTGTTTTGGTTTCCTGCTATCTCTCCTCAGAGGCCTGGTTTCCAATATCAGCATGTGGGGCTTTCCTGAGGCACCAATCAGATCAAATCTAGTCTCCACATGGGAAACTTGTCTTTTGGAGATGACGCAAAACCTCTGGTTAGGAGGAGCATTCAGGGTCCGTGTGTCACAGCTCCGTGCCAGGGTCTCTATGCACACAAACCCACAATAGGTCCCATCCGCAGTAGAGTCCATTTCAGCTCAGCCCCTTCCGTTGCTCCCCTAGAGCTAGCATATCAAAACTGTCTATTAACTGGGAGACAGTTAGAATCGATACAGTCTGCCCAGGGTTCCATCCTTCGATCCCTGCTTTGCTGTCGTTCCTTATGAAACATCCTGGAGCGATCCAACAGATCTCAATTGCTGATCAGAAAAAAATCCTTGTGGCTTGGAGCATATCCCAACTCCCCTCCTGGGTAAACCTCCATGGCTTCGAGATGCTGCCCCCTTCAAGAAAGGGCCATAATGGACAGAAACTCCAACCTGAGCCTAGGTCTGAACCTCTCCCTGACTTCAGATGTACGAAGTCCCGATTCAGATGTGCAGAGAGTGCCTGCCGTGCCCTCGTCCCGAAACCTACGCCTAACTTGTGTTCTCATTCTTCCGTCCTCACACTCCTTGCCCTAAGGGCATCCAGTTTGGGAATTCCGGAGCCACAAAGCAGCACTCTGCCTGCCCTCCAGAAGAAAAACGTTGCCCTTGGGGCTACCCAGAAACGCTAAATGAGGATCAAGCTGCACGGCACTCGACTCTCCCCCAATTATACAATATACCCTGAAAACTAATGCCTGGTCTGACGCAGCCTAGGCCTGAACCTCCCGACCAACACTCAGCGAGCTGGCTCCACACTGAGCACGTCGGACGTGTCGTGGACTTAAGTCGTCATCTCTTCCCAAGCTCGGTTTTCAGACTACACAACCTAGACCTTAACTCCAATCACGGCCCAGCGGTGAAAGAGATGAAAAAAAATCAGAACTACTACTTCCCCATGGCAAGAATACATGTGGTTGGCATGGAGCCCAACGTTCAGTGTAGGAGCAACAGTGTGGACCATGATTCCCGCCCATGCTTGAGCGCTTAGAAGGCATAAACACACATTGTGACCCTCAGCGTGAGTTCTGTCCTCAAGGAAGGCCTCTCAGTGGCTGGAACTAACCATAGTTCGGTTTGTCCATTCACCCCTCCGCAGGGCTCTGCTTTGAAATCCCTCTTTTGGTGGGACACCTGAGGTAACCAAACTGATAGGACTCCTCCCATCCCCCTGATGTACCCCAAACAATTGGGTACGTGCCAAATCCACAGAGAGGAAGACTTGTCCATGGCCCATGAGGCCTCCTCGACATTCCACGGCCATTTTTGACACAAAATCCAGAGACAAAAGCCTGAATAAATGCCTCACACTCACTCTTTCTTCATATCCCGAAGAGTTCTCCTCAGGGCCTGTAGATCGGGCCTGCCATACTTATGTCCCCAAACGTAAGCCGCGTTAGTGTTTTCAGACTTCTATCCCAACGCTCCTGGCCCGCACATCCTCCAGGCTGGGGCCCCTGGAGCCACACATCAGGTCTGTGCCTGCCCACTCCACTGGAATTGTGCCCATTCACTTGACCACACGCCTCCAAATTAGGAGAAACCTCCGCAGTCCCTGAGGCCATCCCATTTGTGTAGGCCGCCCGGGACAAACAAGGGCGTCTGACAACAGCTGAGCATCTACCTCCACTCATACCGTAGTCGGATGTCACCAGGGTAGTAGATTGAACCTCACAGGTCCCTAGGCCGTAATCGGATCCATTGCTTTGGTTTCCAGGCATCTCTCCTCAGAGGCATGTTTCCAAATACCAGCATGCGGGGGTTTCCGGAGGCAAATCTTGTCTCGACATGGGAAAATAGCAGGCTGGAACTGTGTCAAAACTTCCGGTTAGGAGAATCCTTCAGGGCGCGGTGCCACCACCCCTTTCCAAGGTCTCCATGGACACAAACCCACATATAGGATCCATCCGCAGGAGAGTCCATTTCAACTCTGGCTTCTCGGTTGCTCCGCCAGAGCCAGCAGATAGAACCTGTCTTGTCGCTAGGAGACGATTGAGATGCGAGGCGGCTTGCCCAGGGCTCCGCCCTTAGAACCCTGCTCTGGCGTCCTTCCATATGGAACGTCCTGGACCCATCCAAAAGGTCTCACATGTCCTGCAGAAGGAATCCTTGCCTTTTGGAGCATCTCACCACTCCCAACGTGGGAAAACCGTGATGGCTTTCTGAAGCCCCCACCCCCTTTCTGAAGGGGAAATCATGGACAGGAACTCCAACCTGAGCCAACGTCTGATCCTCGGCCTGAATTCAGATGCACGACATCTCGATGCAGCTCTGCAGAGTGTGCCGGCCTTGCCCTCGCCCTTAAACCTATGTGAAACTTCTGTTCTCCAATGTCCGTCCTCACACTCCTGGCCCCCAAGACCTCACGTTTGGCAATTCTGGACCCACAAGGCAGCACTCTGCCTGCCCTCCAGATAGAAAGCAAAATGGTGCCCTATGGAGCTTCCCAGACACCCGAAATGAGGATAGACCTACACGGCACCCTTCTGTACACAAATTATATCGACACATCTGGGCACTAATACACTGTCTGACACAGCCTGAGCCCGGACTTCCTGACCAACACCCAGACAGCTGACCGCACACTGAGCACAACAGACCCACCATGGCCTTAGCTCGTCATCTATTCCCAACCTAGCTTCTCAGGCTTCAGGACATAGACCTTAACTCCACACCCCGCCAAGGGGTGAATGTGATGCAGAAATCAGAACTCCTCCTTCCCTATGGCAAGAAACCTTGTGGTTGGCATGTTGTCCCACGTTCAGCGTAGGAGAAACCAGCGTTCACCATGAGGCCCGGCCCATGCTTGAGTACGAAGAGGGCACAAACACGCATTGTGACCCTCAGCGTGAGTCCTGTCCTCTATTAAGTCCTCTCAGTGGCTGGACCATTAGACGTCATAATGGGCTTGCCATGCCCCTAGGCCCCAAGTTTTAACCAGCTTTCTGGTTGTCCAGTCGCCCCTCCCCAGGGCTCTGCCCTGGAAACTCTCTTTTGGTGGGACAACTGAGGTAAAAACAAAACAAAACGGACTCCTCCCATCTCAAAGAATAACCCCAAACTCTTGGGAGCAGGCCCAATGCCCAGAGAGGAAGACTCGTCCATGGCCCATGAGGCCACCCGGACATTCCACGGCCATCCGTGACACAATATCCAGAGACAGAATCTTGAGCAAGCGTCTCACACTCGCCCCCTTGTTCATATCCTGAAGAGTTCTCCTCACGGTCTGTAGATCAGTCCTGCAATACCTACGACCCGAAACCTAAGCCGGGTTTGTGTTTTCAGACAAGTGGCCCACAAAACCTACAGGCACAGGTTCTTGGAGCCAAACCTGAGGACTGTACCTGGGAATTCTGCCCATTCCATTGGCCACAAACCTAGAAATAGGATGATAAACCTCCAAAGTGCCCGGGGCCATCCCAATAGTGTTGACTGCCCAGGAAATACAAGGGCGGTCTGACACCAGCTGAGCATCTACCTGCACTTAGACCCGTGGACAGATGTCCCCAGAGGTAAATTGGAATGAGCAGGCCCCTAGATCCTAATCGGATCCATTGCTTTGTTGTCTAGGCATCTCTCCCCAGAGGCCTGGATTCCAATAGCAGCATATGGCTGTTTCTTGAGGCACCCATCAGAACAAATCTCGTCTCCACGTGGGAATCATGCACGTTGGAGCTGTGTCAAAGCCTCTGGTTAGGAGAACCCTTCAGGGACCCTGTGCCACTGCCTCATTCCAAGTTCTCCATGGACACAAACCCACATTAGGACCCATCCACAAGAGAGTCCATTTCAACTCAACCCTCTCAGTTTCTCCCCCAGATCCAGCAGATCTATCCTGTCTTGCCACTAGGACACAAGAGGAATGAGAGTCGGGCTTCCCAGCCATCCATCCTTAGAACCCTACTCGGAATCGATCCGTATGGGAAGTCCTGGAGCCAACCAACAGGTCTCAATCGCCCTGCAGAAGAATCTTTACGGTTTGGAGCATCTCACAACTCCCATCGTGGGAAAAATTCCATGGCCTCGTGATCCACCACCTCTTCATGAAGAGGGCCATAAGGGACAGAAACTCCAACCTGAGCGTTCGTCAGATCCTCACCTGATTTCAGATGCACGAGATCTCGTTTCAGCTCTGCAGAGCGTACCTGCCATGCCCTCGCCCAGAAACCTAAGGTTGCTTGTGTTCTCAGACTTCTGTCCTCAACTCCTGGCCCACAAGCCCTCCAGTTTGGCAATTCCAGAACTACAATGCAGCCCTCTGCCTGCCGTCCAGAAGAAAAATCATTGCCCTCTGGGGCTAACCAGAAGCCCCAAAGGAGGATCAAACTTTTCGCCACTTGACTGTACCCCAATCCTACGGATGCCCTGGGCACTCATGCCCTTTCTGTCACAGCCTGAGCCTGGACCTCCCGACCCACACCCAGCCAGCTGGACTCACACTGAACACATCGGACCTGCCAAAGCCTTAGGTCGTCATCTCTTCCCAACTTCGGTTTTCAGGCTTCAGAACCTAGACGTTTTCTCCAATCACTGCCCAGGGTTGAACATGAGGCAGAAATCAGAAATCCTTCCCCATGGCAAGAAATCTTGTGATTGGCGTGTTGCCCAACTTTCAGCGTAGTTGATAGCAGTGTGGCCCTTTGACCCCGCCATGCTTGAGGGCCGCGTTGGTCACAGATACGCATTGTGACCCTCAGCGTGAGCCCAGTCCCCAAGTAAGGTCTCTCAGTGGCTGGACCAAGAGACGGCATATTGGGCTTGCCATGCCCCTAGGCCCCAATTTTTAACCATAGTTCGTGTTGTCCATTCGCCCCTCCCCAGTGCTCTGCTTTAGAATGAGGTAACCAAACTGAAAAGACTCCTCCCATCCCACAGATTGACC
Organism: Mustela lutreola; assembly: GCF_030435805.1. NCBI lineage: Eukaryota > Metazoa > Chordata > Mammalia > Carnivora > Mustelidae > Mustela > Mustela lutreola. Next base: position 173,044,442 of record NC_081294.1, read on the forward strand.
CCCAAATTGGGATCGGGCCAAATCCACGGAGAGGAAGACTCATCCATGGCCCATGAGGCCTCCCCGACATTCCACGCCCATCGTTGACACAAAATCCAGAGACAAAAGCCTGAATAAGCGCCTCACACTCGCTCTTTCTTCCTATCCCAAAGAGTTCCCCTCACGGTCTGTAGATCGGTACTGCCATACCTACGTCCCCAAAACAAGCCGAGTGTGTGTTTTCAGACTTCTATCCCCACATTCCTGGCTTCCACACCCTCCAGCCTGGGGACCCTGGAGCCACACATCAGGTCTGTGCCTCTCAACTCCACGGGAATTCTGCCCCTTCCATTGACCACAATCATACAAACTCGGAGAAACCTCCAAAGTCCCCAAGGCCATCCCCATAGTATAGAACGCCCAGGACAAACAAGGGCTGCCTGGAACCAGCTGAGCATCCATCTCCACTCATACTGTAGATGGATGTCCCCAGAGAAGGAGATTGAACGGGTCAGGGCCCTAGGCCCTAATGGGGTCCATTGTTTTGGTTTCCTGCTATCTCTCCTCAGAGGCCTGGTTTCCAATATCAGCATGTGGGGCTTTCCTGAGGCACCAATCAGATCAAATCTAGTCTCCACATGGGAAACTTGTCTTTTGGAGTGACGCAAAACCTCTGGTTAGGAGGAGCATTCAGGGTCCGTGTGTCACAGCTCCGTGCCAGGGTCTCTATGCACACAAACCCACAATAGGTCCCATCCGCAGTAGAGTCCATTTCAGCTCAGCCCCTTCCGTTGCTCCCCTAGAGCTAGCATATCAAAACTGTCTATTAACTGGGAGACAGTTAGAATCGATACAGTCTGCCCAGGGTTCCATCCTTCGATCCCTGCTTTGCTGTCGTTCCTTATGAAACATCCTGGAGCGATCCAACAGATCTCAATTGCTGATCAGAAAAAAATCCTTGTGGCTTGGAGCATATCCCAACTCCCCTCCTGGGTAAACCTCCATGGCTTCGAGATGCTGCCCCCTTCAAGAAAGGGCCATAATGGACAGAAACTCCAACCTGAGCCTAGGTCTGAACCTCTCCCTGACTTCAGATGTACGAAGTCCCGATTCAGATGTGCAGAGAGTGCCTGCCGTGCCCTCGTCCCGAAACCTACGCCTAACTTGTGTTCTCATTCTTCCGTCCTCACACTCCTTGCCCTAAGGGCATCCAGTTTGGGAATTCCGGAGCCACAAAGCAGCACTCTGCCTGCCCTCCAGAAGAAAAACGTTGCCCTTGGGGCTACCCAGAAACGCTAAATGAGGATCAAGCTGCACTGCACTCGACTCTCCCCCAATTATACAATATACCCTGAAAACTAATGCCTGGTCTGACGCAGCCTAGGCCTGAACCTCCCGACCAACACTCAGCGAGCTGGCTCCACACTGAGCACGTCGGACGTGTCGTGGACTTAAGTCGTCATCTCTTCCCAAGCTCGGTTTTCAGACTACACAACCTAGACCTTAACTCCAATCACGGCCCAGCGGTGAAAGAGATGAAAAAAAATCAGAACTACTACTTCCCCATGGCAAGAATACATGTGGTTGGCATGGAGCCCAACGTTCAGTGTAGGAGCAACAGTGTGGACCATGATTCCCGCCCATGCTTGAGCGCTTAGAAGGCATAAACACACATTGTGACCCTCAGCGTGAGTTCTGTCCTCAAGGAAGGCCTCTCAGTGGCTGGAACTAACCATAGTTCGGTTTGTCCATTCACCCCTCCGCAGGGCTCTGCTTTGAAATCCCTCTTTTGGTGGGACACCTGAGGTAACCAAACTGATAGGACTCCTCCCATCCCCCTGATGTACCCCAAACAATTGGGTACGTGCCAAATCCACAGAGAGGAAGACTTGTCCATGGCCCATGAGGCCTCCTCGACATTCCACGGCCATTTTTGACACAAAATCCAGAGACAAAAGCCTGAATAAATGCCTCACACTCACTCTTTCTTCATATCCCGAAAAGTTCTCCTCAGGGCCTGTAGATCGGGCCTGCCATACTTATGTCCCCAAACGTAAGCCGCGTTAGTGTTTTCAGACTTCTATCCCAAGGCTCCTGGCCCGCACATCCTCCAGGCTGGGGCCCCTGGAGCCACACATCAGGTCTGTGCCTGCCCACTCCACTGGAATTGTGCCCATTCACTTGACCACACGCCTCCAAATTAGGAGAAACCTCCGCAGTCCCTGAGGCCATCCCATTTGTGTAGGCCGCCCGGGACAAACAAGGGCGTCTGACAACAGCTGAGCATCTACCTCCACTCATACCGTAGTCGGATGTCACCAGGGTAGTAGATTGAACCTCACAGGTCCCTAGGCCGTAATCGGATCCATTGCTTTGGTTTCCAGGCATCTCTCCTCAGAGGCATGTTTCCAAATACCAGCATGCGGGGGTTTCCGGAGGCAAATCTTGTCTCGACATGGGAAAATAGCAGGCTGGAACTGTGTCAAAACTTCCGGTTAGGAGAATCCTTCAGGGCGCGGTGCCACCACCCCTTTCCAAGGTCTCCATGGACACAAACCCACATATAGGATCCATCCGCAGGAGAGTCCATTTCAACTCTGGCTTCTCGGTTGCTCCGCCAGAGCCAGCAGATAGAACCTGTCTTGTCGCTAGGAGACGATTGAGATGCGAGGCGGCTTGCCCAGGGCTCCGCCCTTAGAACCCTGCTCTGGCGTCCTTCCATATGGAACGTCCTGGACCCATCCAAAAGGTCTCACATGTCCTGCAGAAGGAATCCTTGCCTTTTGGAGCATCTCACCACTCCCAACGTGGGAAAACCGTGATGGCTTTCTGAAGCCCCCACCCCCTTTCTGAAGGGGAAATCATGGACAGGAACTCCAACCTGAGCCAACGTCTGATCCTCGGCCTGAATTCAGATGCACGACATCTCGATGCAGCTCTGCAGAGTGTGCCGGCCTTGCCCTCGCCCTTAAACCTATGTGAAACTTCTGTTCTCCAATGTCCGTCCTCACACTCCTGGCCCCCAAGACCTCACGTTTGGCAATTCTGGACCCACAAGGCAGCACTCTGCCTGCCCTCCAGATAGAAAGCAAAATGGTGCCCTATGGAGCTTCCCAGACACCCGAAATGAGGATAGACCTACACGGCACCCTTCTGTACACAAATTATATCGACACATCTGGGCACTAATACACTGTCTGACACAGCCTGAGCCCGGACTTCCTGACCAACACCCAGACAGCTGACCGCACACTGAGCACAACAGACCCGCCATGGCCTTAGCTCGTCATCTATTCCCAACCTAGCTTCTCAGGCTTCAGGACATAGACCTTAACTCCACACCCCGCCAAGGGGTGAATGTGATGCAGAAATCAGAACTCCTCCTTCCCTATGGCAAGAAACCTTGTGGTTGGCATGTTGTCCCACGTTCAGTGTAGGAGAAACCAGCGTTCACCATGAGGCCCGGCCCATGCTTGAGTACGAAGAGGGCACAAACACGCATTGTGACCCTCAGCGTGAGTCCTGTCCTCTAGTAAGTCCTCTCAGTGGCTGGACCATTAGACGTCATAATGGGCTTGCCATGCCCCTAGGCCCCAAGTTTTAACCAGCTTTCTGGTTGTCCAGTCGCCCCTCCCCAGGGCTCTGCCCTGGAAACTCTCTTTTGGTGGGACAACTGAGGTAAAAACAAAACAAAACGGACTCCTCCCATCTCAAAGAATAACCCCAAACTCTTGGGAGCGGGCCCAATGCCCAGAGAGGAAGACTCGTCCATGGCCCATGAGGCCACCCGGACATTCCACGGCCATCCGTGACACAATATCCAGAGACAGAATCTTGAGCAAGCGTCTCACACTCGCCCCCTTGTTCATATCCTGAAGAGTTCTCCTCACGGTCTGTAGATCAGTCCTGCAATACCTACGACCCGAAACCTAAGCCGGGTTTGTGTTTTCAGAAAACTGGCCCACAAAACCTACAGGCACAGGTTCTTGGAGCCAAACCTGAGGACTGTACCTGGGAATTCTGCCCATTCCATTGGCCACAAACCTAGAAATAGGATGATAAACCTCCAAAGTGCCCGGGGCCATCCCAATAGTGTTGACTGCCCAGGAAATACAAGGGCGGTCTGACACCAGCTGAGCATCTACCTGCACTTAGACCCGTGGACAGATGTCCCCAGAGGTAAATTGGAATGAGCAGGCCCCTAGATCCTAATCGGATCCATTGCTTTGTTGTCTAGGCATCTCTCCCCAGAGGCCTGGATTCCAATAGCAGCATATGGCTGTCTCTTGAGGCACCCATCAGAACAAATCTCGTCTCCACGTGGGAATCATGCACGTTGGAGCTGTGTCAAAGCCTCTGGTTAGGAGAACCCTTCAGGGACCCTGTGCCACTGCCTCATTCCAAGTTCTCCATGGACACAAACCCACATTAGGACCCATCCACAAGAGAGTCCATTTCAACTCAACCCTCTCAGTTTCTCCCCCAGATCCAGCAGATCTAACCTGTCTTGCCACTAGGACACAAGAGGAATGAGAGTCGGGCTTCCCAGCCATCCATCCTTAGAACCCTACTCGGAATCGATCCGTATGGGAAGTCCCGGAGCCAACCAACAGGTCTCAATCGCCCTGCAGAAGAATCTTTACGGTTTGGAGCATCTCACAACTCCCATCGTGGGAAAAATTCCATGGCCTCGTGATCCACCACCTCTTCATGAAGAGGGCCATAAGGGACAGAAACTCCAACCTGAGCGTTCGTCAGATCCTCACCTGATTTCAGATGCACGAGATCTCGTTTCAGCTCTGCAGAGCGTACCTGCCATGCCCTCGCCCAGAAACCTAAGGTTGCTTGTGTTCTCAGACTTCTGTCCTCAACTCCTGGCCCACAAGCCGTCCAGTTTGGCAATTCCAGAACTACAATGCAGCCCTCTGCCTGCCGTCCAGAAGAAAAAACATTGCCCTCTGGGGCTAACCAGAAGCCCCAAAGGAGGATCAAACTTTTCGCCACTTGACTGTACCCCAATCCTACAGGATGCCCTGGGCACTCATGCCCTTTCTGTCACAGCCTGAGCCTGGACCTCCCGACCCACACCCAGCCAGCTGGACTCACACTGAACACATCGGACCTGCCAAAGCCTTAGGTCGTCATCTCTTCCCAACTTCGGTTTTCAGGCTTCAGAACCTAGACGTTTTCTCCAATCACTGCCCAGGGTTGAACATGAGGCAGAAATCAGAAATCCTTCCCCATGGCAAGAAATCTTGTGGTTGGCGTGTTGCCCAACGTTCAGCGTAGTTGATAGCAGTGTGGCCCTTTGACCCCGCCATGCTTGAGGGCCGCGTTGGTCACAGATACGCATTGTGACCCTCAGCGTGAGCCCAGTCCCCAAGTAAGGTCTCTCAGTGGCTGGACCAAGAGACGGCATATTGGGCTTGCCATGCCCCTAGGCCCCAATTTTTAACCATAGTTCGTGTTGTCCATTCGCCCCTCCCCAGTGCTCTGCTTTAGAATGAGGTAACCAAACTGAAAGGACTCCTCCCATCCCACAGATTGACCCCCAAATTGGGATCGGGCCAAATCCACAGAGAGGAAGACTCATCCATGGCCCATGAGGCCTCCCCGACATTCCACGCCCATCGTTGACACAAAATCCAGAGACAAAAGCCTGAATAAGCGCCTCACACTCGCTCTTTCTTCCTATGCCAAAGAGTTCCCCTCACGGTCTGTAGATCGGGACTGCCATACCTACGTCCCCAAAACAAGCCGACTGTGTGTTTTCAGACTTCTATCCCCACATTCCTGGCTTCCACACCCTCCAGCCTGGGGACCCTGGAGCCACACATCAGGTCTGTGCCTCTCAACTCCACGGGAATTCTGCCCCTTCCATTGACCACAATCATACAAACTCGGAGAAACCTCCAAAGTCCCCAAGGCCATCCCCATAGTATAGAACGCCCAGGACAAACAAGGGCTGCCTGGAACCAGCTGAGCATCCATCTCCACTCATACTGTAGATGGATGTCCCCAGGGAAGGAGATTGAACGGGTCAGGGCCCTAGGCCCTAATGGGGTCCATTGTTTTGGTTTCCTGCTATCTCTCCTCAGAGGCCTGGTTTCCAATATCAGCATGTGGGGCTTTCCTGAGGCACCAATCAGATCAAATCTAGTCTCCACATGGGAAACTTGTCTTTTGGAGATGACGCAAAACCTCTGGTTAGGAGGAGCATTCAGGGTCCGTGTGTCACAGCTCCGTGCCAGGGTCTCTATGCACACAAACCCACAATAGTTCCCATCCGCAGTAGAGTCCATTTCAGCTCAGCCCCTTCCGTTGCTCCCCTAGAGCTAGCATATCAAAACTGTCTATTAACTGGGAGACAGTTAGAATCGATACAGTCTGCCCAGGGTTCCATCCTTCGATCCCTGCTTTGCTGTCGTTCCTTATGAAACATCCTGGAGCGATCCAACAGATCTCAATTGCTGATCAGAAAAAAATCCTTGTGGCTTGGAGCATATCCCAACTCCCCTCCTGGGTAAACCTCCATGGCTTCGAGATGCTGCCCCCTTCAAGAAAGGGCCATAATGGACAGAAACTCCAACCTGAGCCTAGGTCTGAACCTCTCCCTGACTTCAGATGTACGAAGTCCCGATTCAGATGTGCAGAGAGTGCCTGCCGTGCCCTCGTCCCGAAACCTACGCCTAACTTGTGTTCTCATTCTTCCGTCCTCACACTCCTTGCCCAAAGGGCATCCAGTTTGGGAATTCCGGAGCCACAAAGCAGCACTCTGCCTGCCCTCCAGAAGAAAAACGTTGCCCTTGGGGCTACCCAGAAACGCTAAATGAGGATCAAGCTGCACGGCACTCGACTCTCCCCCAATTATACAATATACCCTGAAAACTAATGCCTGGTCTGACGCAGCCTAGGCCTGAACCTCCCGACCAACACTCAGCGAGCTGGCTCCACACTGAGCACGTCGGACCTGTCGTGGACTTAAGTCGTCATCTCTTCCCAAGCTCGGTTTTCAGACTACACAACCTAGACCTTAACTCCAATCACGGCCCAGCGGTGAAAGAGATGAAAAAAAAATCAGAACTACTACTTCCCCATGGCAAGAATACATGTGGTTGGCATGGAGCCCAACGTTCAGTGTAGGAGCAACAGTGTGGACCATGATTCCCGCCCATGCTTGAGCGCTTAGAAGGCATAAACACACATTGTGACCCTCAGCGTGAGTTCTGTCCTCAAGGAAGGCCTCTCAGTGGCTGGAACTAACCATAGTTCGGTTTGTCCATTCACCCCTCCGCAGGGCTCTGCTTTGAAATCCCTCTTTTGGTGGGACACCTGAGGTAACCAAACTGATAGGACTCCTCCCATCCCCCTGATGGACCCCAAACAATTGGGTACGTGCCAAATCCACAGAGAGGAAGACTTGTCCATGGCCCATGAGGCCTCCTCGACATTCCACGGCCATTGTTGACACAAAATCCAGAGACAAAAGCCTGAATAAATGCCTCACACTCACTCTTTCTTCATATCCCGAAGAGTTCTCCTCAGGGCCTGTAGATCGGGCCTGCCATACTTATGTCCCCAAACGTAAGCCGCGTTAGTGTTTTCAGACTTCTATCCCCACGCTCCTGGCCCACACACCCTCCAGGCTGGGGCCCCTGGAGCCACACATCAGGTCTGTGCCTGCCCACTCCACTGGAATTCTGCCCATTCACTTGACCACACGCCTCCAAATTAGGAGAAACCTCCGCAGTCCCTGAGGCCATCCCAATTGTGTAGGCCGCCCGGGACAAACAAGGGCGTCTGACAACAGCTGAGCATCTACCTCCACTCATACCGTAGTTGGATGTCACCAGGGTAGTAGATTGAACCTCACAGGTCCCTAGGCCGTAATCGGATCCATTGCTTTGGTTTCCAGGCATCTCTCCTCAGAGGCATGTTTCCAAATACCAGCATGCGGGGGTTTCCGGAGGCAAATCTTGTCTCGACATGGGAAAATAGCAGGCTGGAACGGTGTCAAAACTTCCGGTTAGGAGAATCCTTCAGGGCCCGGTGCCACCACCCCTTTCCAAGGTCTCCATGGACACAAACCCACATTAGGATCCATCCGCAGGAGAGTCCATTTCAACTCTGGCTTCTCGGTTGCTCCGCCAGAGCCAGCAGATAGAACCTGTCTTGTCGCTAGGAGACGATTGAGATGCGAGGCGGCTTGCCCAGGGCTCCGCCCTTAGAACCCTGCTCTGGCGTCCTTCCATATGGAACGTCCTGGACCCATCCAAAAGGTCTCACATGTCCTGCAGAAGGAATCCTTGCCTTTTGGAGCATCTCACCACTCCCAACGTGGGAAAACCGTGATGGCTTTCTGAAGCCCCCACCCCCTTTCTGAAGGGGAAATCATGGACAGGAACTCCAACCTGAGCCAACGTCTGATCCTCGGCCTGAATTCAGATGCACGACATCTCGATGCAGCTCTGCAGAGTGTGCCGGCCTTGCCCTCGCCCTTAAACCTATGTGAAACTTCTGTTCTCCAATGTCCGTCCTCACACTCCTGGCCCCCAAGACCTCACGTTTGGCAATTCTGGACCCACAAGGCAGCACTCTGCCTGCCCTCCAGATAGAAAGCAAAATGGTGCCCTATGGAGCTTCCCAGACACCCGAAATGAGGATAGACCTACACGGCACCCTTCTGTACACAAATTATATCGACACATCTGGGCACTAATACACTGTCTGACACAGCCTGAGCCCGGACTTCCTGACCAACACCCAGACAGCTGACCGCACACTGAGCACAACAGACCCGCCATGGCCTTAGCTCGTCATCTATTCCCAACCTAGCTTCTCAGGCTTCAGGACATAGACCTTAACTCCACACGCCGCCAAGGGGTGAATGTGATGCAGAAATCAGAACTCCTCCTTCCCTATGGCAAGAAACCTTGTGGTTGGCATGTTGTCCCACGTTCAGTGTAGGAGAAACCAGCGTTCACCATGAGGCCCGGCCCATGCTTGAGTACGAAGAGGGCACAAACACGCATTGTGACCCTCAGCGTGAGTCCTGTCCTCTAGTAAGTCCTCTCAGTGGCTGGACCATTAGACGTCATAATGGGCTTGCCATGCCCCTAGGCCCCAAGTTTTAACCAGCTTTCTGGTTGTCCAGTCGCCCCTCCCCAGGGCTCTGCCCTGGAAACTCTCTTTTGGTGGGACAACTGAGGTAAAAACAAAACAAAACGGACTCCTCCCATCTCAAAGAATAACCCCAAACTCTTGGGAGCGGGCCCAATGCCCAGAGAGGAAGACTCGTCCATGGCCCATGAGGCCACCCGGACATTCCACGGCCATCCGTGACACAATATCCAGAGACAGAATCTTGAGCAAGCGTCTCACACTCGCCCCCTTGTTCATATCCTGAAGAGTTCTCCTCACGGTCTGTAGATCAGTCCTGCAATACCTACGACCCGAAACCTAAGCCGGGTTTGTGTTTTCAGAAAACTGGCCCACAAAACCTACAGGCACAGGTTCTTGGAGCCAAACCTGAGGACTGTACCTGGGAATTCTGCCCATTCCATTGGCCACAAACCTAGAAATAGGATGATAAACCTCCAAAGTGCCCGGGGCCATCCCAATAGTGTTGACTGCCCAGGAAATACAAGGGCGGTCTGACACCAGCTGAGCATCTACCTGCACTTAGACCCGTGGACAGATGTCCCCAGAGGTAAATTGGAATGAGCAGGCCCCTAGATCCTAATCGGATCCATTGCTTTGTTGTCTAGGCATCTCTCCCCAGAGGCCTGGATTCCAATAGCAGCATATGGCTGTCTCTTGAGGCACCCATCAGAACAAATCTCGTCTCCACGTGGGAATCATGCACGTTGGAGCTGTGTCAAAGCCTCTGGTTAGGAGAACCCTTCAGGGACCCTGTGCCACTGCCTCATTCCAAGTTCTCCATGGACACAAACCCACATTAGGACCCATCCACAAGAGAGTCCATTTCAACTCAACCCTCTCAGTTTCTCCCCCAGATCCAGCAGATCTAACCTGTCTTGCCACTAGGACACAAGAGGAATGAGAGTCGGGCTTCCCAGCCATCCATCCTTAGAACCCTACTCGGAATCGATCCGTATGGGAAGTCCTGGAGCCAACCAACAGGTCTCAATCGCCCTGCAGAAGAATCTTTACGGTTTGGAGCATCTCACAACTCCCATCGTGGGAAAAATTCCATGGCCTCGTGATCCACCACCTCTTCATGAAGAGGGCCATAAGGGACAGAAACTCCAACCTGAGCGTTCGTCAGATCCTCACCTGATTTCAGATGCACGAGATCTCGTTTCAGCTCTGCAGAGCGTACCTGCCATGCCCTCGCCCAGAAACCTAAGGTTGCTTGTGTTCTCAGACTTCTGTCCTCAACTCCTGGCCCACAAGCCGTCCAGTTTGGCAATTCCAGAACTACAATGCAGCCCTCTGCCTGCCGTCCAGAAGAAAAAACATTGCCCTCTGGGGCTAACCAGAAGCCCCAAAGGAGGATCAAACTTTTCGCCACTTGACTGTACCCCAATCCTACAGGATGCCCTGGGCACTCATGCCCTTTCTGTCACAGCCTGAGCCTGGACCTCCCGACCCACACCCAGCCAGCTGGACTCACACTGAACACATCGGACCTGCCAAAGCCTTAGGTCGTCATCTCTTCCCAACTTCGGTTTTCAGGCTTCAGAACCTAGACGTTTTCTCCAATCACTGCCCAGGGTTGAACATGAGGCAGAAATCAGAAATCCTTCCCCATGGCAAGAAATCTTGTGGTTGGCGTGTTGCCCAACGTTCAGCGTAGTTGATAGCAGTGTGGCCCTTTGACCCCGCCATGCTTGAGGGCCGCGTTGGTCACAGATACGCATTGTGACCCTCAGCGTGAGCCCAGTCCCCAAGTAAGGTCTCTCAGTGGCTGGACCAAGAGACGGCATATTGGGCTTGCCATGCCCCTAGGCCCCAATTTTTAACCATAGTTCGTGTTGTCCATTCGCCCCTCCCCAGTGCTCTGCTTTAGAATGAGGTAACCAAACTGAAAGGACTCCTCCCATCCCACAGATTGACCCCCAAATTGGGATCGGGCCAAATCCACAGAGAGGAAGACTCATCCATGGCCCATGAGGCCTCCCCGACATTCCACGCCCATCGTTGACACAAAATCCAGAGACAAAAGCCTGAATAAGCGCCTCACACTCGCTCTTTCTTCCTATGCCAAAGAGTTCCCCTCACGGTCTGTAGATCGGGACTGCCATACCTACGTCCCCAAAACAAGCCGAGTGTGTGTTTTCAGACTTCTATCCCCACATTCCTGGCTTCCACACCCTCCAGCCTGGGGACCCTGGAGCCACACATCAGGTCTGTGCCTCTCAACTCCACGGGAATTCTGCCCCTTCCATTGACCACAATCATACAAACTCGGAGAAACCTCCAAAGTCCCCAAGGCCATCCCCATAGTATAGAACGCCCAGGACAAACAAGGGCTGCCTGGAACCAGCTGAGCATCCATCTCCACTCATACTGTAGATGGATGTCCCCAGGGAAGGAGATTGAACGGGTCAGGGCCCTAGGCCCTAATGGGGTCCATTGTTTTGGTTTCCTGCTATCTCTCCTCAGAGGCCTGGTTTCCAATATCAGCATGTGGGGCTTTCCTGAGGCACCAATCAGATCAAATCTAGTCTCCACATGGGAAACTTGTCTTTTGGAGATGACGCAAAACCTCTGGTTAGGAGGAGCATTCAGGGTCCGTGTGTCACAGCTCCGTGCCAGGGTCTCTATGCACACAAACCCACAATAGTTCCCATCCGCAGTAGAGTCCATTTCAGCTCAGCCCCTTCCGTTGCTCCCCTAGAGCTAGCATATCAAAACTGTCTATTAACTGGGAGACAGTTAGAATCGATACAGTCTGCCCAGGGTTCCATCCTTCGATCCCTGCTTTGCTGTCGTTCCTTATGAAACATCCTGGAGCGATCCAACAGATCTCAATTGCTGATCAGAAAAAAATCCTTGTGGCTTGGAGCATATCCCAACTCCCCTCCTGGGTAAACCTCCATGGCTTCGAGATGCTGCCCCCTTCAAGAAAGGGCCATAATGGACAGAAACTCCAACCTGAGCCTAGGTCTGAACCTCTCCCTGACTTCAGATGTACGAAGTCCCGATTCAGATGTGCAGAGAGTGCCTGCCGTGCCCTCGTCCCGAAACCTACGCCTAACTTGTGTTCTCATTCTTCCGTCCTCACACTCCTTGCCCAAAGGGCATCCAGTTTGGGAATTCCGGAGCCACAAAGCAGCACTCTGCCTGCCCTCCAGAAGAAAAACGTTGCCCTTGGGGCTACCCAGAAACGCTAAATGAGGATCAAGCTGCACGGCACTCGACTCTCCCCCAATTATACAATATACCCTGAAAACTAATGCCTGGTCTGACGCAGCCTAGGCCTGAACCTCCCGACCAACACTCAGCGAGCTGGCTCCACACTGAGCACGTCGGACCTGTCGTGGACTTAAGTCGTCATCTCTTCCCAAGCTCGGTTTTCAGACTACACAACCTAGACCTTAACTCCAATCACGGCCCAGCGGTGAAAGAGATGAAAAAAAAATCAGAACTACTACTTCCCCATGGCAAGAATACATGTGGTTGGCATGGAGCCCAACGTTCAGTGTAGGAGCAACAGTGTGGACCATGATTCCCGCCCATGCTTGAGCGCTTAGAAGGCATAAACACACATTGTGACCCTCAGCGTGAGTTCTGTCCTCAAGGAAGGCCTCTCAGTGGCTGGAACTAACCATAGTTCGGTTTGTCCATTCACCCCTCCGCAGGGCTCTGCTTTGAAATCCCTCTTTTGGTGGGACACCTGAGGTAACCAAACTGATAGGACTCCTCCCATCCCCCTGATGGACCCCAAACAATTGGGTACGTGCCAAATCCACAGAGAGGAAGACTTGTCCATGGCCCATGAGGCCTCCTCGACATTCCACGGCCATTGTTGACACAAAATCCAGAGACAAAAGCCTGAATAAATGCCTCACACTCACTCTTTCTTCATATCCCGAAGAGTTCTCCTCAGGGCCTGTAGATCGGGCCTGCCATACTTATGTCCCCAAACGTAAGCCGCGTTAGTGTTTTCAGACTTCTATCCCCACGCTCCTGGCCCACACACCCTCCAGGCTGGGGCCCCTGGAGCCACACATCAGGTCTGTGCCTGCCCACTCCACTGGAATTCTGCCCATTCACTTGACCACACGCCTCCAAATTAGGAGAAACCTCCGCAGTCCCTGAGGCCATCCCAATTGTGTAGGCCGCCCGGGACAAACAAGGGCGTCTGACAACAGCTGAGCATCTACCTCCACTCATACCGTAGTTGGATGTCACCAGGGTAGTAGATTGAACCTCACAGGTCCCTAGGCCGTAATCGGATCCATTGCTTTGGTTTCCAGGCATCTCTCCTCAGAGGCATGTTTTCAAATACCAGCATGCGGGGGTTTCCGGAGGCAAATCTTGTCTCGACATGGGAAAATAGCAGGCTGGAACGGTGTCAAAACTTCCGGTTAGGAGAATCCTTCAGGGCCCGGTGCCACCACCCCTTTCCAAGGTCTCCATGGACACAAACCCACATATAGGATCCATCCGCAGGAGAGTCCATTTCAACTCTGGCTTCTCGGTTGCTCCGCCAGAGCCAGCAGATAGAACCTGTCTTGTCGCTAGGAGACGATTGAGATGCGAGGCGGCTTGCCCAGGGCTCCGCCCTTAGAACCCTGCTCTGGCGTCCTTCCATATGGAACGTCCTGGACCCATCCAAAAGGTCTCACATGTCCTGCAGAAGGAATCCTTGCCTTTTGGAGCATCTCACCACTCCCAACGTGGGAAAACCGTGATGGCTTTCTGAAGCCCCCACCCCCTTTCTGAAGGGGAAATCATGGACAGGAACTCCAACCTGAGCCAACGTCTGATCCTCGGCCTGAATTCAGATGCACGACATCTCGATGCAGCTCTGCAGAGTGTGCCGGCCTTGCCCTCGCCCTTAAACCTATGTGAAACTTCTGTTCTCCAATGTCCGTCCTCACACTCCTGGCCCCCAAGACCTCACGTTTGGCAATTCTGGACCCACAAGGCAGCACTCTGCCTGCCCTCCAGATAGAAAGCAAAATGGTGCCCTATGGAGCTTCCCAGACACCCGAAATGAGGATAGACCTACACGGCACCCTTCTGTACACAAATTATATCGACACATCTGGGCACTAATACACTGTCTGACACAGCCTGAGCCCGGACTTCCTGACCAACACCCAGACAGCTGACCGCACACTGAGCACAACAGACCCGCCATGGCCTTAGCTCGTCATCTATTCCCAACCTAGCTTCTCAGGCTTCAGGACATAGACCTTAACTCCACACGCCGCCAAGGGGTGAATGTGATGCAGAAATCAGAACTCCTCCTTCCCTATGGCAAGAAACCTTGTGGTTGGCATGTTGTCCCACGTTCAGTGTAGGAGAAACCAGCGTTCACCATGAGGCCCGGCCCATGCTTGAGTACGAAGAGGGCACAAACACGCATTGTGACCCTCAGCGTGAGTCCTGTCCTCTAGTAAGTCCTCTCAGTGGCTGGACCATTAGACGTCATAATGGGCTTGCCATGCCCCTAGGCCCCAAGTTTTAACCAGCTTTCTGGTTGTCCAGTCGCCCCTCCCCAGGGCTCTGCCCTGGAAACTCTCTTTTGGTGGGACAACTGAGGTAAAAACAAAACAAAACGGACTCCTCCCATCTCAAAGAATAACCCCAAACTCTTGGGAGCGGGCCCAATGCCCAGAGAGGAAGACTCGTCCATGGCCCCTGAGGCCACCCGGACATTCCACGGCCATCCGTGACACAATATCCAGAGACAGAATCTTGAGCAAGCGTCTCACACTCGCCCCCTTGTTCATATCCTGAAGAGTTCTCCTCACGGTCTGTAGATCAGTCCTGCAATACCTACGACCCGAAACCTAAGCCGGGTTTGTGTTTTCAGAAAACTGGCCCACAAAACCTACAGGCACAGGTTCTTGGAGCCAAACCTGAGGACTGTACCTGGGAATTCTGCCCATTCCATTGGCCACAAACCTAGAAATAGGATGATAAACCTCCAAAGTGCCCGGGGCCATCCCAATAGTGTTGACTGCCCAGGAAATACAAGGGCGGTCTGACACCAGCTGAGCATCTACCTGCACTTAGACCCGTGGACAGATGTCCCCAGAGGTAAATTGGAATGAGCAGGCCCCTAGATCCTAATCGGATCCATTGCTTTGTTGTCTAGGCATCTCTCCCCAGAGGCCTGGATTCCAATAGCAGCATATGGCTGTCTCTTGAGGCACCCATCAGAACAAATCTCGTCTCCACGTGGGAATCATGCACGTTGGAGCTGTGTCAAAGCCTCTGGTTAGGAGAACCCTTCAGGGACCCTGTGCCACTGCCTCATTCCAAGTTCTCCATGGACACAAACCCACATTAGGACCCATCCACAAGAGAGTCCATTTCAACTCAACCCTCTCAGTTTCTCCCCCAGATCCAGCAGATCTAACCTGTCTTGCCACTAGGACACAAGAGGAATGAGAGTCGGGCTTCCCAGCCATCCATCCTTAGAACCCTACTCGGAATCGATCCGTATGGGAAGTCCTGGAGCCAACCAACAGGTCTCAATCGCCCTGCAGAAGAATCTTTACGGTTTGGAGCATCTCACAACTCCCATCGTGGGAAAAATTCCATGGCCTCGTGATCCACCACCTCTTCATGAAGAGGGCCATAAGGGACAGAAACTCCAACCTGAGCGTTCGTCAGATCCTCACCTGATTTCAGATGCACGAGATCTCGTTTCAGCTCTGCAGAGCGTACCTGCCATGCCCTCGCCCAGAAACCTAAGGTTGCTTGTGTTCTCAGACTTCTGTCCTCAACTCCTGGCCCACAAGCCCTCCAGTTTGGCAATTCCAGAACTACAATGCAGCCCTCTGCCTGCCGTCCAGAAGAAAAAACATTGCCCTCTGGGGCTAACCAGAAGCCCCAAAGGAGGATCAAACTTTTCGCCACTTGACTGTACCCCAATCCTACAGGATGCCCTGGGCACTCATGCCCTTTCTGTCACAGCCTGAGCCTGGACCTCCCGACCCACACCCAGCCAGCCTGGACTCACACTGAACACATCGGACCTGCCAAAGCCTTAGGTCGTCATCTCTTCCCAACTTCGGTTTTCAGGCTTCAGAACCTAGACGTTTTCTCCAATCACTGCCCAGGGTTGAACATGAGGCAGAAATCAGAAATCCTTCCCCATGGCAAGAAATCTTGTGGTTGGCGTGTTGCCCAACGTTCAGCGTAGTTGATAGCAGTGTGGCCCTTTGACCCCGCCATGCTTGAGGGCCGCGTTGGTCACAGATACGCATTGTGACCCTCAGCGTGAGCCCAGTCCCCAAGTAAGGTCTCTCAGTGGCTGGACCAAGAGACGGCATATTGGGCTTGCCATGCCCCTAGGCCCCAATTTTTAACCATAGTTCGTGTTGTCCATTCGCCCCTCCCCAGTGCTCTGCTTTAGAATGAGGTAACCAAACTGAAAGGACTCCTCCCATCCCACAGATTGACCCCCAAATTGGGATCGGGCCAAATCCACAGAGAGGAAGACTCATCCATGGCCCATGAGGCCTCCCCGACATTCCACGCCCATCGTTGACACAAAATCCAGAGACAAAAGCCTGAATAAGCGCCTCACACTCGCTCTTTCTTCCTATGCCAAAGAGTTCCCCTCACGGTCTGTAGATCGGGACTGCCATACCTACGTCCCCAAAACAAGCCGAGTGTGTGTTTTCAGACTTCTATCCCCACATTCCTGGCTTCCACACCCTCCAGCCTGGGGACCCTGGAGCCACACATCAGGTCTGTGCCTCTCAACTCCACGGGAATTCTGCCCCTTCCATTGACCACAATCATACAAACTCGGAGAAACCTCCAAAGTCCCCAAGGCCATCCCCATAGTATAGAACGCCCAGGACAAACAAGGGCTGCCTGGAACCAGCTGAGCATCCATCTCCACTCATACTGTAGATGGATGTCCCCAGAGAAGGAGATTGAACGGGTCAGGGCCCTAGGCCCTAATGGGGTCCATTGTTTTGGTTTCCTGCTATCTCTCCTCAGAGGCCTGGTTTCCAATATCAGCATGTGGGGCTTTCCTGAGGCACCAATCAGATCAAATCTAGTCTCCACATGGGAAACTTGTCTTTTGGAGATGACGCAAAACCTCTGGTTAGGAGGAGCATTCAGGGTCCGTGTGTCACAGCTCCGTGCCAGGGTCTCTATGCACACAAACCCACAATAGGTCCCATCCGCAGTAGAGTCCATTTCAGCTCAGCCCCTTCCGTTGCTCCCCTAGAGCTAGCATATCAAAACTGTCTATTAACTGGGAGACAGTTAGAATCGATACAGTCTGCCCAGGGTTCCATCCTTCGATCCCTGCTTTGCTGTCGTTCCTTATGAAACATCCTGGAGCGATCCAACAGATCTCAATTGCTGATCAGAAAAAAATCCTTGTGGCTTGGAGCATATCCCAACTCCCCTCCTGGGTAAACCTCCATGGCTTCGAGATGCTGCCCCCTTCAAGAAAGGGCCATAATGGACAGAAACTCCAACCTGAGCCTAGGTCTGAACCTCTCCCTGACTTCAGATGTACGAAGTCCCGATTCAGATGTGCAGAGAGTGCCTGCCGTGCCCTCGTCCCGAAACCTACGCCTAACTTGTGTTCTCATTCTTCCGTCCTCACACTCCTTGCCCAAAGGGCATCCAGTTTGGGAATTCCGGAGCCACAAAGCAGCACTCTGCCTGCCCTCCAGAAGAAAAACGTTGCCCTTGGGGCTACCCAGAAACGCTAAATGAGGATCAAGCTGCACGGCACTCGACTCTCCCCCAATTATACAATATACCCTGAAAACTAATGCCTGGTCTGACGCAGCCTAGGCCTGAACCTCCCGACCAACACTCAGCGAGCTGGCTCCACACTGAGCACGTCGGACCTGTCGTGGACTTAAGTCGTCATCTCTTCCCAAGCTCGGTTTTCAGACTACACAACCTAGACCTTAACTCCAATCACGGCCCAGCGGTGAAAGAGATGAAAAAAAAATCAGAACTACTACTTCCCCATGGCAAGAATACATGTGGTTGGCATGGAGCCCAACGTTCAGTGTAGGAGCAACAGTGTGGACCATGATTCCCGCCCATGCTTGAGCGCTTAGAAGGCATAAACACACATTGTGACCCTCAGCGTGAGTTCTGTCCTCAAGGAAGGCCTCTCAGTGGCTGGAACTAACCATAGTTCGGTTTGTCCATTCACCCCTCCGCAGGGCTCTGCTTTGAAATCCCTCTTTTGGTGGGACACCTGAGGTAACCAAACTGATAGGACTCCTCCCATCCCCCTGATGGACCCCAAACAATTGGGTACGTGCCAAATCCACAGAGAGGAAGACTTGTCCATGGCCCATGAGGCCTCCTCGACATTCCACGGCCATTGTTGACACAAAATCCAGAGACAAAAGCCTGAATAAATGCCTCACACTCACTCTTTCTTCATATCCCGAAGAGTTCTCCTCAGGGCCTGTAGATCGGGCCTGCCATACTTATGTCCCCAAACGTAAGCCGCGTTAGTGTTTTCAGACTTCTATCCCCACGCTCCTGGCCCACACACCCTCCAGGCTGGGGCCCCTGGAGCCACACATCAGGTCTGTGCCTGCCCACTCCACTGGAATTCTGCCCATTCACTTGACCACACGCCTCCAAATTAGGAGAAACCTCCGCAGTCCCTGAGGCCATCCCAATTGTGTAGGCCGCCCGGGACAAACAAGGGCGTCTGACAACAGCTGAGCATCTACCTCCACTCATACCGTAGTTGGATGTCACCAGGGTAGTAGATTGAACCTCACAGGTCCCTAGGCCGAAATCGGATCCATTGCTTTGGTTTCCAGGCATCTCTCCTCAGAGGCATGTTTTCAAATACCAGCATGCGGGGGTTTCCGGAGGCAAATCTTGTCTCGACATGGGAAAATAGCAGGCTGGAACGGTGTCAAAACTTCCGGTTAGGAGAATCCTTCAGGGCCCGGTGCCACCACCCCTTTCCTAGGTCTCCATGGACACAAACCCACATATAGGATCCATCCGCAGGAGAGTCCATTTCAACTCTGGCTTCTCGGTTGCTCCGCCAGAGCCAGCAGATAGAACCTGTCTTGTCGCTAGGAGACGATTGAGATGCGAGGCGGCTTGCCCAGGGCTCCGCCCTTAGAACCCTGCTCTGGCGTCCTTCCATATGGAACGTCCTGGACCCATCCAAAAGGTCTCACATGTCCTGCAGAAGGAATCCTTGCCTTTTGGAGCATCTCACCACTCCCAACGTGGGAAAACCGTGATGGCTTTCTGAAGCCCCCACCCCCTTTCTGAAGGGGAAATCATGGACAGGAACTCCAACCTGAGCCAACGTCTGATCCTCGGCCTGAATTCAGATGCACGACATCTCGATGCAGCTCTGCAGAGTGTGCCGGCCTTGCCCTCGCCCTTAAACCTATGTGAAACTTCAGTTCTCCAATGTCCGTCCTCACACTCCTGGCCCCCAAGACCTCACGTTTGGCAATTCTGGACCCACAAGGCAGCACTCTGCCTGCCCTCCAGATAGAAAGCAAAATGGTGCCCTATGGAGCTTCCCAGACACCCGAAATGAGGATAGACCTACACGGCACCCTTCTGTACACAAATTATATCGACACATCTGGGCACTAATACACTGTCTGACACAGCCTGAGCCCGGACTTCCTGACCAACACCCAGACAGCTGACCGCACACTGAGCACAACAGACCCGCCATGGCCTTAGCTCGTCATCTATTCCCAACCTAGCTTCTCAGGCTTCAGGACATAGACCTTAACTCCACACGCCGCCAAGGGGTGAATGTGATGCAGAAATCAGAACTCCTCCTTCCCTATGGCAAGAAACCTTGTGGTTGGCATGTTGTCCCACGTTCAGTGTAGGAGAAACCAGCGTTCACCATGAGGCCCGGCCCATGCTTGAGTACGAAGAGGGCACAAACACGCATTGTGACCCTCAGCGTGAGTCCTGTCCTCTAGTAAGTCCTCTCAGTGGCTGGACCATTAGACGTCATAATGGGCTTGCCATGCCCCTAGGCCCCAAGTTTTAACCAGCTTTCTGGTTGTCCAGTCGCCCCTCCCCAGGGCTCTGCCCTGGAAACTCTCTTTTGGTGGGACAACTGAGGTAAAAACAAAACAAAACGGACTCCTCCCATCTCAAAGAATAACCCCAAACTCTTGGGAGCGGGCCCAATGCCCAGAGAGGAAGACTCGTCCATGGCCCATGAGGCCACCCGGACATTCCACGGCCATCCGTGACACAATATCCAGAGACAGAATCTTGAGCAAGCGTCTCACACTCGCCCCCTTGTTCATATCCTGAAGAGTTCTCCTCACGGTCTGTAGATCAGTCCTGCAATACCTACGACCCGAAACCTAAGCCGGGTTTGTGTTTTCAGACAACTGGCCCACAAAACCTACAGGCACAGGTTCTTGGAGCCAAACCTGAGGACTGTACCTGGGAATTCTGCCCATTCCATTGGCCACAAACCTAGAAATAGGATGATAAACCTCCAAAGTGCCCGGGGCCATCCCAATAGTGTTGACTGCCCAGGAAATACAAGGGCGGTCTGACAACAGCTGAGCATCGACCTGCACTTAGACCCGTGGACAGATGTCCCCAGAGGTAAATTGGAATGAGCAGGCCCCTAGATCCTAATCGGATCCATTGCTTTGTTGTCTAGGCATCTCTCCCCAGAGGCCTGGATTCCAATAGCAGCATATGGCTGTCTCTTGAGGCACCCATCAGAACAAATCTCGTCTCCACGTGGGAATCATGCACGTTGGAGCTGTGTCAAAGCCTCTGGTTAGGAGAACCCTTCAGGGACCCTGTGCCACTGCCTCATTCCAAGTTCTCCATGGACACAAACCCACATTAGGACCCATCCACAAGAGAGTCCATTTCAACTCAACCCTCTCAGTTTCTCCCCCAGATCCAGCAGATCTAACCTGTCTTGCCACTAGGACACAAGAGGAATGAGAGTCGGGCTTCCCAGCCATCCATCCTTAGAACCCTACTCGGAATCGATCCGTATGGGAAGTCCTGGAGCCAACCAACAGGTCTCAATCGCCCTGCAGAAGAATCTTTACGGTTTGGAGCATCTCACAACTCCCATCGTGGGAAAAATTCCATGGCCTCGTGATCCACCACCTCTTCGTGAAGAGGGCCATAAGGGACAGAAACTCCAACCTGAGCGTTCGTCAGATCCTCACCTGATTTCAGATGCACGAGATCTCGTTTCAGCTCTGCAGAGCGTACCTGCCATGCCCTCGCCCAGAAACCTAAGGTTGCTTGTGTTCTCAGACTTCTGTCCTCAACTCCTGGCCCACAAGCCGTCCAGTTTGGCAATTCCAGAACTACAATGCAGCCCTCTGCCTGCCGTCCAGAAGAAAAAACATTGCCCTCTGGGGCTAACCAGAAGCCCCAAAGGAGGATCAAACTTTTCGCCACTTGACTGTACCCCAATCCTACAGGATACCCTGGGCACTCATGCCCTTTCTGTCACAGCCTGAGCCTGGACCTCCCGACCCACACCCAGCCAGCTGGACTCACACTGAACACATCGGACCTGCCAAAGCCTTAGGTCGTCATCTCTTCCCAACTTCGGTTTTCAGGCTTCAGAACCTAGACGTTTTCTCCAATCACTGCCCAGGGTTGAACATGAGGCAGAAATCAGAAATCCTTCCCCATGGCAAGAAATCTTGTGGTTGGCGTGTTGCCCAACGTTCAGCGTAGTTGATAGCAGTGTGGCCCTTTGACCCCGCCATGCTTGAGGGCCGCGTTGGTCACAGATACGCATTGTGACCCTCAGCGTGAGCCCAGTCCCCAAGTAAGGTCTCTCAGTGGCTGGACCAAGAGACGTCATATTGGGCTTGCCATGCCCCTAGGCCCCAATTTTTAACCATAGTTCGTGTTGTCCATTCGCCCCTCCCCAGTGCTCTGCTTTAGAATGAGGTAACCAAACTGAAAGGACTCCTCCCATCCCACAGATTGACCCCCAAATTGGGATCGGGCCAAATCCACAGAGAGGAAGACTCATCCATGGCCCATGAGGCCTCCCCGACATTCCACGCCCATCGTTGACACAAAATCCAGAGACAAAAGCCTGAATAAGCGCCTCACACTCGCTCTTTCTTCCTATGCCAAAGAGTTCCCCTCACGGTCTGTAGATCGGGACTGCCATACCTACGTCCCCAAAACAAGCCGAGTGTGTGTTTTCAGACTTCTATCCCCACATTCCTGGCTTCCACACCCTCCAGCCTGGGGACCCTGGAGCCACACATCAGGTCTGTGCCTCTCAACTCCACGGGAATTCTGCCCCTTCCATTGACCACAATCATACAAACTCGGAGAAACCTCCAAAGTCCCCAAGGCCATCCCCATAGTATAGAACGCCCAGGACAAACAAGGGCTGCCTGGAACCAGCTGAGCATCCATCTCCACTCATACTGTAGATGGATGTCCCCAGGGAAGGAGATTGAACGGGTCAGGGCCCTAGGCCCTAATGGGGTCCATTGTTTTGGTTTCCTGCTATCTCTCCTC
Source organism: Mustela lutreola (assembly GCF_030435805.1). Taxonomy (NCBI): domain Eukaryota; kingdom Metazoa; phylum Chordata; class Mammalia; order Carnivora; family Mustelidae; genus Mustela; species Mustela lutreola. Next base: position 173,067,110 of record NC_081294.1, read on the forward strand.
AGAGGCCTGGTTTCCAATATCAGCATGTGGGGCTTTCCTGAGGCACCAATCAGATCAAATCTAGTCTCCACATGGGAAACTTGTCTTTTGGAGATGACGCAAAACCTCTGGTTAGGAGGAGCATTCAGGGTCCGTGTGTCACAGCTCCGTGCCAGGGTCTCTATGCACACAAACCCACAATAGGTCCCATCCGCAGTAGAGTCCATTTCAGCTCAGCCCCTTCCGTTGCTCCCCTAGAGCTAGCATATCAAAACTGTCTATTAACTGGGAGACAGTTAGAATCGATACAGTCTGCCCAGGGTTCCATCCTTCGATCCCTGCTTTGCTGTCGTTCCTTATGAAACATCCTGGAGCGATCCAACAGATCTCAATTGCTGATCAGAAAAAAATCCTTGTGGCTTGGAGCATATCCCAACTCCCCTCCTGGGTAAACCTCCATGGCTTCGAGATGCTGCCCCCTTCAAGAAAGGGCCATAATGGACAGAAACTCCAACCTGAGCCTAGGTCTGAACCTCTCCCTGACTTCAGATGTACGAAGTCCCGATTCAGATGTGCAGAGAGTGCCTGCCGTGCCCTCGTCCCGAAACCTACGCCTAACTTGTGTTCTCATTCTTCCGTCCTCACACTCCTTGCCCAAAGGGCATCCAGTTTGGGAATTCCGGAGCCACAAAGCAGCACTCTGCCTGCCCTCCAGAAGAAAAACGTTGCCCTTGGGGCTACCCAGAAACGCTAAATGAGGATCAAGCTGCACGGCACTCGACTCTCCCCCAATTATACAATATACCCTGAAAACTAATGCCTGGTCTGACGCAGCCTAGGCCTGAACCTCCCGACCAACACTCAGCGAGCTGGCTCCACACTGAGCACGTCGGACCTGTCGTGGACTTAAGTCGTCATCTCTTCCCAAGCTCGGTTTTCAGACTACACAACCTAGACCTTAACTCCAATCACGGCCCAGCGGTGAAAGAGATGAAAAAAAAATCAGAACTACTACTTCCCCATGGCAAGAATACATGTGGTTGGCATGGAGCCCAACGTTCAGTGTAGGAGCAACAGTGTGGACCATGATTCCCGCCCATGCTTGAGCGCTTAGAAGGCATAAACACACATTGTGACCCTCAGCGTGAGTTCTGTCCTCAAGGAAGGCCTCTCAGTGGCTGGAACTAACCATAGTTCGGTTTGTCCATTCACCCCTCCGCAGGGCTCTGCTTTGAAATCCCTCTTTTGGTGGGACACCTGAGGTAACCAAACTGATAGGACTCCTCCCATCCCCCTGATGGACCCCAAACAATTGGGTACGTGCCAAATCCACAGAGAGGAAGACTTGTCCATGGCCCATGAGGCCTCCTCGACATTCCACGGCCATTGTTGACACAAAATCCAGAGACAAAAGCCTGAATAAATGCCTCACACTCACTCTTTCTTCATATCCCGAAGAGTTCTCCTCAGGGCCTGTAGATCGGGCCTGCCATACTTATGTCCCCAAACGTAAGCCGCGTTAGTGTTTTCAGACTTCTATCCCCACGCTCCTGGCCCACACACCCTCCAGGCTGGGGCCCCTGGAGCCACACATCAGGTCTGTGCCTGCCCACTCCACTGGAATTCTGCCCATTCACTTGACCACACGCCTCCAAATTAGGAGAAACCTCCGCAGTCCCTGAGGCCATCCCAATTGTGTAGGCCGCCCGGGACAAACAAGGGCGTCTGACAACAGCTGAGCATCTACCTCCACTCATACCGTAGTCGGATGTCACCAGGGTAGTAGATTGAACCTCACAGGTCCCTAGGCCGTAATCGGATCCATTGCTTTGGTTTCCAGGCATCTCTCCTCAGAGGCATGTTTCCAAATACCAGCATGCGGGGGTTTCCGGAGGCAAATCTTGTCTCGACATGGGAAAATAGCAGGCTGGAACTGTGTCAAAACTTCCGGTTAGGAGAATCCTTCAGGGCCCGGTGCCACCACCCCTTTCCAAGGTCTCCATGGACACAAACCCACATTAGGATCCATCCGCAGGAGAGTCCATTTCAACTCTGCCTTCTCGGTTGCTCCGCCAGAGCCAGCAGATAGAACCTGTCTTGTCGCTAGGAGACGATTGAGATGCGAGGCGGCTTGCCCAGGGCTCCGCCCTTAGAACCCTGCTCTGGCGTCCTTCCATATGGAACGTCCTGGACCCATCCAAAAGGTCTCACATGTCCTGCAGAAGGAATCCTTGCCTTTTGGAGCATCACACCACTCCCAACGTGGGAAAACCGTGATGGCTTTCTGAAGCCCCCACCCCCTTTCTGAAGGGGAAATCATGGACAGGAACTCCAACCTGAGCCAACGTCTGATCCTCGGCCTGAATTCAGATGCACGACATCTCGATGCAGCTCTGCAGAGTGTGCCGGCCTTGCCCTCGCCCTTAAACCTATGTGAAACTTCTGTTCTCCAATGTCCGTCCTCACACTCCTGGCCCCCAAGACCTCACGTTTGGCAATTCTGGACCCACAAGGCAGCACTCTGCCTGCCCTCCAGATAGAAAGCAAAATGGTGCCCTATGGAGCTTCCCAGACACCCGAAATGAGGATAGACCTACACGGCACCCTTCTGTACACAAATTATATCGACACATCTGGGCACTAATACACTGTCTGACACAGCCTGAGCCCGGACTTCCTGACCAACACCCAGACAGCTGACCGCACACTGAGCACAACAGACCCGCCATGGCCTTAGCTCGTCATCTATTCCCAACCTAGCTTCTCAGGCTTCAGGACATAGACCTTAACTCCACACCCCGCCAAGGGGTGAATGTGATGCAGAAATCAGAACTCCTCCTTCCCTATGGCAAGAAACCTTGTGGTTGGCATGTTGTCCCACGTTCAGTGTAGGAGAAACCAGCGTTCACCATGAGGCCCGGCCCATGCTTGAGTACGAAGAGGGCACAAACACGCATTGTGACCCTCAGCGTGAGTCCTGTCCTCTAGTAAGTCCTCTCAGTGGCTGGACCATTAGACGTCATAATGGGCTTGCCATGCCCCTAGGCCCCAAGTTTTAACCAGCTTTCTGGTTGTCCAGTCGCCCCTCCCCAGGGCTCTGCCCTGGAAACTCTCTTTTGGTGGGACAACTGAGGTAAAAACAAAACAAAACGGACTCCTCCCATCTCAAAGAATAACCCCAAACTCTTGGGAGCGGGCCCAATGCCCAGAGAGGAAGACTCGTCCATGGCCCATGAGGCCACCCGGACATTCCACGGCCATCCGTGACACAATATCCAGAGACAGAATCTTGAGCAAGCGTCTCACACTCGCCCCCTTGTTCATATCCTGAAGAGTTCTCCTCACGGTCTGTAGATCAGTCCTGCAATACCTACGACCCGAAACCTAAGCCGGGTTTGTGTTTTCAGACAACTGGCCCACAAAACCTACAGGCACAGGTTCTTGGAGCCAAACCTGAGGACTGTACCTGGGAATTCTGCCCATTCCATTGGCCACAAACCTAGAAATAGGATGATAAACCTCCAAAGTGCCCGGGGCCATCCCAATAGTGTTGACTGCCCAGGAAATACAAGGGCGGTCTGACACCAGCTGAGCATCTACCTGCACTTAGACCCGTGGACAGATGTCCCCAGAGGTAAATTGGAATGAGCAGGCCCCTAGATCCTAATCGGATCCATTGCTTTGTTGTCTAGGCATCTCTCCCCAGAGGCCTGGATTCCAATAGCAGCATATGGCTGTCTCTTGAGGCACCCATCAGAACAAATCTCGTCTCCACGTGGGAATCATGCACGTTGGAGCTGTGTCAAAGCCTCTGGTTAGGAGAACCCTTCAGGGACCCTGTGCCACTGCCTCATTCCAAGTTCTCCATGGACACAAACCCACATTAGGACCCATCCACAAGAGAGTCCATTTCAACTCAACCCTCTCAGTTTCTCCCCCAGATCCAGCAGATCTAACCTGTCTTGCCACTAGGACACAAGAGGAATGAGAGTCGGGCTTCCCAGCCATCCATCCTTAGAACCCTACTCGGAATCGATCCGTATGGGAAGTCCTGGAGCCAACCAACAGGTCTCAATCGCCCTGCAGAAGAATCTTTACGGTTTGGAGCATCTCACAACTCCCATCGTGGGAAAAATTCCATGGCCTCGTGATCCACCACCTCTTCATGAAGAGGGCCATAAGGGACAGAAACTCCAACCTGAGCGTTCGTCAGATCCTCACCTGATTTCAGATGCACGAGATCTCGTTTCAGCTCTGCAGAGCGTACCTGCCATGCCCTCGCCCAGAAACCTAAGGTTTCTTGTGTTCTCAGACTTCTGTCCTCAACTCCTGGCCCACAAGCCCTCCAGTTTGGCAATTCCAGAACTACAATGCAGCCCTCTGCCTGCCGTCCAGAAGAAAAAACATTGCCCTCTGGGGCTAACCAGAAGCCCCAAAGGAGGATCAAACTTTTCGCCACTTGACTGTACCCCAATCCTACAGGATGCCCTGGGCACTCATGCCCTTTCTGTCACAGCCTGAGCCTGGACCTCCCGACCCACACCCAGCCAGCCTGGACTCACACTGAACACATCGGACCTGCCAAAGCCTTAGGTCGTCATCTCTTCCCAACTTCGGTTTTCAGGCTTCAGAACCTAGACGTTTTCTCCAATCACTGCCCAGGGTTGAACATGAGGCAGAAATCAGAAATCCTTCCCCATGGCAAGAAATCTTGTGGTTGGCGTGTTGCCCAACGTTCAGCGTAGTTGATAGCAGTGTGGCCCTTTGACCCCGCCATGCTTGAGGGCCGCGTTGGTCACAGATACGCATTGTGACCCTCAGCGTGAGCCCAGTCCCCAAGTAAGGTCTCTCAGTGGCTGGACCAAGAGACGGCATATTGGGCTTGCCATGCCCCTAGGCCCCAATTTTTAACCATAGTTCGTGTTGTCCATTCGCCCCTCCCCAGTGCTCTGCTTTAGAATGAGGTAACCAAACTGAAAGGACTCCTCCCATCCCACAGATTGACCCCCAAATTGGGATCGGGCCAAATCCACAGAGAGGAAGACTCATCCATGGCCCATGAGGCCTCCCCGACATTCCACGCCCATCGTTGACACAAAATCCAGAGACAAAAGCCTGAATAAGCGCCTCACACTCGCTCTTTCTTCCTATGCCAAAGAGTTCCCCTCACGGTCTGTAGATCGGGACTGCCATACCTACGTCCCCAAAACAAGCCGAGTGTGTGTTTTCAGACTTCTATCCCCACATTCCTGGCTTCCACACCCTCCAGCCTGGGGACCCTGGAGCCACACATCAGGTCTGTGCCTCTCAACTCCACGGGAATTCTGCCCCTTCCATTGACCACAATCATACAAACTCGGAGAAACCTCCAAAGTCCCCAAGGCCATCCCCATAGTATAGAACGCCCAGGACAAACAAGGGCTGCCTGGAACCAGCTGAGCATCCATCTCCACTCATACTGTAGATGGATGTCCCCAGGGAAGGAGATTGAACGGGTCAGGGCCCTAGGCCCTAATGGGGTCCATTGTTTTGGTTTCCTGCTATCTCTCCTCAGAGGCCTGGTTTCCAATATCAGCATGTGGGGCTTTCCTGAGGCACCAATCAGATCAAATCTAGTCTCCACATGGGAAACTTGTCTTTTGGAGATGACGCAAAACCTCTGGTTAGGAGGAGCATTCAGGGTCCGTGTGTCACAGCTCCGTGCCAGGGTCTCTATGCACACAAACCCACAATAGGTCCCATCCGCAGTAGAGTCCATTTCAGCTCAGCCCCTTCCGTTGCTCCCCTAGAGCTAGCATATCAAAACTGTCTATTAACTGGGAGACAGTTAGAATCGATACAGTCTGCCCAGGGTTCCATCCTTCGATCCCTGCTTTGCTGTCGTTCCTTATGAAACATCCTGGAGCGATCCAACAGATCTCAATTGCTGATCAGAAAAAAATCCTTGTGGCTTGGAGCATATCCCAACTCCCCTCCTGGGTAAACCTCCATGGCTTCGAGATGCTGCCCCCTTCAAGAAAGGGCCATAATGGACAGAAACTCCAACCTGAGCCTAGGTCTGAACCTCTCCCTGACTTCAGATGTACGAAGTCCCGATTCAGATGTGCAGAGAGTGCCTGCCGTGCCCTCGTCCCGAAACCTACGCCTAACTTGTGTTCTCATTCTTCCGTCCTCACACTCCTTGCCCAAAGGGCATCCAGTTTGGGAATTCCGGAGCCACAAAGCAGCACTCTGCCTGCCCTCCAGAAGAAAAACGTTGCCCTTGGGGCTACCCAGAAACGCTAAATGAGGATCAAGCTGCACGGCACTCGACTCTCCCCCAATTATACAATATACCCTGAAAACTAATGCCTGGTCTGACGCAGCCTAGGCCTGAACCTCCCGACCAACACTCAGCGAGCTGGCTCCACACTGAGCACGTCGGACCTGTCGTGGACTTAAGTCGTCATCTCTTCCCAAGCTCGGTTTTCAGACTACACAACCTAGACCTTAACTCCAATCACGGCCCAGCGGTGAAAGAGATGAAAAAAAAATCAGAACTACTACTTCCCCATGGCAAGAATACATGTGGTTGGCATGGAGCCCAACGTTCAGTGTAGGAGCAACAGTGTGGACCATGATTCCCGCCCATGCTTGAGCGCTTAGAAGGCATAAACACACATTGTGACCCTCAGCGTGAGTTCTGTCCTCAAGGAAGGCCTCTCAGTGGCTGGAACTAACCATAGTTCGGTTTGTCCATTCACCCCTCCGCAGGGCTCTGCTTTGAAATCCCTCTTTTGGTGGGACACCTGAGGTAACCAAACTGATAGGACTCCTCCCATCCCCCTGATGGACCCCAAACAATTGGGTACGTGCCAAATCCACAGAGAGGAAGACTTGTCCATGGCCCATGAGGCCTCCTCGACATTCCACGGCCATTGTTGACACAAAATCCAGAGACAAAAGCCTGAATAAATGCCTCACACTCACTCTTTCTTCATATCCCGAAGAGTTCTCCTCAGGGCCTGTAGATCGGGCCTGCCATACTTATGTCCCCAAACGTAAGCCGCGTTAGTGTTTTCAGACTTCTATCCCCACGCTCCTGGCCCACACACCCTCCAGGCTGGGGCCCCTGGAGCCACACATCAGGTCTGTGCCTGCCCACTCCACTGGAATTCTGCCCATTCACTTGACCACACGCCTCCAAATTAGGAGAAACCTCCGCAGTCCCTGAGGCCATCCCAATTGTGTAGGCCGCCCGGGACAAACAAGGGCGTCTGACAACAGCTGAGCATCTACCTCCACTCATACCGTAGTCGGATGTCACCAGGGTAGTAGATTGAACCTCACAGGTCCCTAGGCCGTAATCGGATCCATTGCTTTGGTTTCCAGGCATCTCTCCTCAGAGGCATGTTTCCAAATACCAGCATGCGGGGGTTTCCGGAGGCAAATCTTGTCTCGACATGGGAAAATAGCAGGCTGGAACTGTGTCAAAACTTCCGGTTAGGAGAATCCTTCAGGGCCCGGTGCCACCACCCCTTTCCAAGGTCTCCATGGACACAAACCCACATTAGGATCCATCCGCAGGAGAGTCCATTTCAACTCTGCCTTCTCGGTTGCTCCGCCAGAGCCAGCAGATAGAACCTGTCTTGTCGCTAGGAGACGATTGAGATGCGAGGCGGCTTGCCCAGGGCTCCGCCCTTAGAACCCTGCTCTGGCGTCCTTCCATATGGAACGTCCTGGACCCATCCAAAAGGTCTCACATGTCCTGCAGAAGGAATCCTTGCCTTTTGGAGCATCACACCACTCCCAACGTGGGAAAACCGTGATGGCTTTCTGAAGCCCCCACCCCCTTTCTGAAGGGGAAATCATGGACAGGAACTCCAACCTGAGCCAACGTCTGATCCTCGGCCTGAATTCAGATGCACGACATCTCGATGCAGCTCTGCAGAGTGTGCCGGCCTTGCCCTCGCCCTTAAACCTATGTGAAACTTCTGTTCTCCAATGTCCGTCCTCACACTCCTGGCCCCCAAGACCTCACGTTTGGCAATTCTGGACCCACAAGGCAGCACTCTGCCTGCCCTCCAGATAGAAAGCAAAATGGTGCCCTATGGAGCTTCCCAGACACCCGAAATGAGGATAGACCTACACGGCACCCTTCTGTACACAAATTATATCGACACATCTGGGCACTAATACACTGTCTGACACAGCCTGAGCCCGGACTTCCTGACCAACACCCAGACAGCTGACCGCACACTGAGCACAACAGACCCGCCATGGCCTTAGCTCGTCATCTATTCCCAACCTAGCTTCTCAGGCTTCAGGACATAGACCTTAACTCCACACCCCGCCAAGGGGTGAATGTGATGCAGAAATCAGAACTCCTCCTTCCCTATGGCAAGAAACCTTGTGGTTGGCATGTTGTCCCACGTTCAGTGTAGGAGAAACCAGCGTTCACCATGAGGCCCGGCCCATGCTTGAGTACGAAGAGGGCACAAACACGCATTGTGACCCTCAGCGTGAGTCCTGTCCTCTAGTAAGTCCTCTCAGTGGCTGGACCATTAGACGTCATAATGGGCTTGCCATGCCCCTAGGCCCCAAGTTTTAACCAGCTTTCTGGTTGTCCAGTCGCCCCTCCCCAGGGCTCTGCCCTGGAAACTCTCTTTTGGTGGGACAACTGAGGTAAAAACAAAACAAAACGGACTCCTCCCATCTCAAAGAATAACCCCAAACTCTTGGGAGCGGGCCCAATGCCCAGAGAGGAAGACTCGTCCATGGCCCATGAGGCCACCCGGACATTCCACGGCCATCCGTGACACAATATCCAGAGACAGAATCTTGAGCAAGCGTCTCACACTCGCCCCCTTGTTCATATCCTGAAGAGTTCTCCTCACGGTCTGTAGATCAGTCCTGCAATACCTACGACCCGAAACCTAAGCCGGGTTTGTGTTTTCAGAAAACTGGCCCACAAAACCTACAGGCACAGGTTCTTGGAGCCAAACCTGAGGACTGTACCTGGGAATTCTGCCCATTCCATTGGCCACAAACCTAGAAATAGGATGATAAACCTCCAAAGTGCCCGGGGCCATCCCAATAGTGTTGACTGCCCAGGAAATACAAGGGCGGTCTGACACCAGCTGAGCATCTACCTGCACTTAGACCCGTGGACAGATGTCCCCAGAGGTAAATTGGAATGAGCAGGCCCCTAGATCCTAATCGGATCCATTGCTTTGTTGTCTAGGCATCTCTCCCCAGAGGCCTGGATTCCAATAGCAGCATATGGCTGTCTCTTGAGGCACCCATCAGAACAAATCTCGTCTCCACGTGGGAATCATGCACGTTGGAGCTGTGTCAAAGCCTCTGGTTAGGAGAACCCTTCAGGGACCCTGTGCCACTGCCTCATTCCAAGTTCTCCATGGACACAAACCCACATTAGGACCCATCCACAAGAGAGTCCATTTCAACTCAACCCTCTCAGTTTCTCCCCCAGATCCAGCAGATCTAACCTGTCTTGCCACTAGGACACAAGAGGAATGAGAGTCGGGCTTCCCAGCCATCCATCCTTAGAACCCTACTCGGAATCGATCCGTATGGGAAGTCCTGGAGCCAACCAACAGGTCTCAATCGCCCTGCAGAAGAATCTTTACGGTTTGGAGCATCTCACAACTCCCATCGTGGGAAAAATTCCATGGCCTCGTGATCCACCACCTCTTCATGAAGAGGGCCATAAGGGACAGAAACTCCAACCTGAGCGTTCGTCAGATCCTCACCTGATTTCAGATGCACGAGATCTCGTTTCAGCTCTGCAGAGCGTACCTGCCATGCCCTCGCCCAGAAACCTAAGGTTGCTTGTGTTCTCAGACTTCTGTCCTCAACTCCTGGCCCACAAGCCCTCCAGTTTGGCAATTCCAGAACTACAATGCAGCCCTCTGCCTGCCGTCCAGAAGAAAAAACATTGCCCTCTGGGGCTAACCAGAAGCCCCAAAGGAGGATCAAACTTTTCGCCACTTGACTGTACCCCAATCCTACAGGATGCCCTGGGCACTCATGCCCTTTCTGTCACAGCCTGAGCCTGGACCTCCCGACCCACACCCAGCCAGCCTGGACTCACACTGAACACATCGGACCTGCCAAAGCCTTAGGTCGTCATCTCTTCCCAACTTCGGTTTTCAGGCTTCAGAACCTAGACGTTTTCTCCAATCACTGCCCAGGGTTGAACATGAGGCAGAAATCAGAAATCCTTCCCCATGGCAAGAAATCTTGTGGTTGGCGTGTTGCCCAACGTTCAGCGTAGTTGATAGCAGTGTGGCCCTTTGACCCCGCCATGCTTGAGGGCCGCGTTGGTCACAGATACGCATTGTGACCCTCAGCGTGAGCCCAGTCCCCAAGTAAGGTCTCTCAGTGGCTGGACCAAGAGACGGCATATTGGGCTTGCCATGCCCCTAGGCCCCAATTTTTAACCATAGTTCGTGTTGTCCATTCGCCCCTCCCCAGTGCTCTGCTTTAGAATGAGGTAACCAAACTGAAAGGACTCCTCCCATCCCACAGATTGACCCCCAAATTGGGATCGGGCCAAATCCACAGAGAGGAAGACTCATCCATGGCCCATGAGGCCTCCCCGACATTCCACGCCCATCGTTGACACAAAATCCAGAGACAAAAGCCTGAATAAGCGCCTCACACTCGCTCTTTCTTCCTATGCCAAAGAGTTCCCCTCACGGTCTGTAGATCGGGACTGCCATACCTACGTCCCCAAAACAAGCCGAGTGTGTGTTTTCAGACTTCTATCCCCACATTCCTGGCTTCCACACCCTCCAGCCTGGGGACCCTGGAGCCACACATCAGGTCTGTGCCTCTCAACTCCACGGGAATTCTGCCCCTTCCATTGACCACAATCATACAAACTCGGAGAAACCTCCAAAGTCCCCAAGGCCATCCCCATAGTATAGAACGCCCAGGACAAACAAGGGCTGCCTGGAACCAGCTGAGCATCCATCTCCACTCATACTGTAGATGGATGTCCCCAGAGAAGGAGATTGAACGGGTCAGGGCCCTAGGCCCTAATGGGGTCCATTGTTTTGGTTTCCTGCTATCTCTCCTCAGAGGCCTGGTTTCCAATATCAGCATGTGGGGCTTTCCTGAGGCACCAATCAGATCAAATCTAGTCTCCACATGGGAAACTTGTCTTTTGGAGATGACGCAAAACCTCTGGTTAGGAGGAGCATTCAGGGTCCGTGTGTCACAGCTCCGTGCCAGGGTCTCTATGCACACAAACCCACAATAGGTCCCATCCGCAGTAGAGTCCATTTCAGCTCAGCCCCTTCCGTTGCTCCCCTAGAGCTAGTATATCAAAACTGTCTATTAACTGGGAGACAGTTAGAATCGATACAGTCTGCCCAGGGTTCCATCCTTCGATCCCTGCTTTGCTGTCGTTCCTTATGAAACATCCTGGAGCGATCCAACAGATCTCAATTGCTGATCAGAAAAAAATCCTTGTGGCTTGGAGCATATCCCAACTCCCCTCCTGGGTAAAGCTCCATGGCTTCGAGATGCTGCCCCCTTCAAGAAAGGGCCATAATGGACAGAAACTCCAACCTGAGCCTAGGTCTGAACCTCTCCCTGACTTCAGATGTACGAAGTCCCGATTCAGATGTGCAGAGAGTGCCTGCCGTGCCCTCGTCCCGAAACCTACGCCTAACTTGTGTTCTCATTCTTCCGTCCTCACACTCCTTGCCCAAAGGGCATCCAGTTTGGGAATTCCGGAGCCACAAAGCAGCACTCTGCCTGCCCTCCAGAAGAAAAACGTTGCCCTTGGGGCTACCCAGAAACGCTAAATGAGGATCAAGCTGCACGGCACTCGACTCTCCCCCAATTATACAATATACCCTGAAAACTAATGCCTGGTCTGACGCAGCCTAGGCCTGAACCTCCCGACCAACACTCAGCGAGCTGGCTCCACACTGAGCACGTCGGACCTGTCGTGGACTTAAGTCGTCATCTCTTCCCAAGCTCGGTTTTCAGACTACACAACCTAGACCTTAACTCCAATCACGGCCCAGCGGTGAAAGAGATGAAAAAAAATCAGAACTACTACTTCCCCATGGCAAGAATACATGTGGTTGGCATGGAGCCCAACGTTCAGTGTAGGAGCAACAGTGTGGACCATGATTCCCGCCCATGCTTGAGCGCTTAGAAGGCATAAACACACATTGTGACCCTCAGCGTGAGTTCTGTCCTCAAGGAAGGCCTCTCAGTGGCTGGAACTAACCATAGTTCGGTTTGTCCATTCACCCCTCTGCAGGGCTCTGCTTTGAAATCCCTCTTTTGGTGGGACACCTGAGGTAACCAAACTGATAGGACTCCTCCCATCCCCCTGATGGACCCCAAACAATTGGGTACGTGCCAAATCCACAGAGAGGAAGACTTGTCCATGGCCCATGAGGCCTCCTCGACATTCCACGGCCATTGTTGACACAAAATCCAGAGACAAAAGCCTGAATAAATGCCTCACACTCACTCTTTCTTCATATCCCGAAGAGTTCTCCTCAGGGCCTGTAGATCGGGCCTGCCATACTTATGTCCCCAAACGTAAGCCGCGTTAGTGTTTTCAGACTTCTATCCCCACGCTCCTGGCCCACACACCCTCCAGGCTGGGGCCCCTGGAGCCACACATCAGGTCTGTGCCTGCCCACTCCACTGGAATTCTGCCCATTCACTTGACCACACGCCTCCAAATTAGGAGAAACCTCCGCAGTCCCTGAGGCCATCCCAATTGTGTAGGCCGCCCGGGACAAACAAGGGCGTCTGACAACAGCTGAGCATCTACCTCCACTCATACCGTAGTCGGATGTCACCAGGGTAGTAGATTGAACCTCACAGGTCCCTAGGCCGTAATCGGATCCATTGCTTTGGTTTCCAGGCATCTCTCCTCAGAGGCATGTTTCCAAATACCTGCATGCGGGGGTTTCCGGAGGCAAATCTTGTCTCGACATGGGAAAATAGCAGGCTGGAACGGTGTCAAAACTTCCGGTTAGGAGAATCCTTCAGGGCCCGGTGCCACCACCCCTTTCCAAGGTCTCCATGGACACAAACCCACATTAGGATCCATCCGCAGGAGAGTCCATTTCAACTCTGGCTTCTCGGTTGCTCCGCCAGAGCCAGCAGATAGAACCTGTCTTGTCGCTAGGAGACGATTGTGATGCGAGGCGGCTTGCCCAGGGCTCCGCCCTTAGAACCCTGCTCTGGCGTCCTTCCATATGGAACGTCCTGGACCCATCCAAAAGGTCTCACATGTCCTGCAGAAGGAATCCTTGCCTTTTGGAGCATCTCACCACTCCCAACGTGGGAAAACCGTGATGGCTTTCTGAAGCCCCCACCCCCTTTCTGAAGGGGAAATCATGGACAGGAACTCCAACCTGAGCCAACGTCTGATCCTCGGCCTGAATTCAGATGCACGACATCTCGATGCAGCTCTGCAGAGTGTGCTGGCCTTGCCCTCGCCCTTAAACCTATGTGAAACTTCTGTTCTCCAATGTCCGTCCTCACACTCCTGGCCCCCAAGACCTCACGTTTGGCAATTCTGGACCCACAAGGCAGCACTCTGCCTGCCCTCCAGATAGAAAGCTAAATGGTGCCCTATGGAGCTTCCCAGACACCCGAAATGAGGATAGACCTACACGGCACCCTTCTGTACACAAATTATATCGACACATCTGGGCACTAATACACTGTCTGACACAGCCTGAGCCCGGACTTCCTGACCAACACCCAGACAGCTGACCGCACACTGAGCACAACAGACCCGCCATGGCCTTAGCTCGTCATCTATTCCCAACCTAGCTTCTCAGGCTTCAGGACATAGACCTTAACTCCACACCCCGCCAAGGGGTGAATGTGATGCAGAAATCAGAACTCCTCCTTCCCTATGGCAAGAAACCTTGTGGTTGGCATGTTGTCCCACGTTCAGTGTAGGAGAAACCAGCGTTCACCATGAGGCCCGGCCCATGCTTGAGTACGAAGAGGGCACAAACACGCATTGTGACCCTCAGCGTGAGTCCTGTCCTCTAGTAAGTCCTCTCAGTGGCTGGACCATTAGACGTCATAATGGGCTTGCCATGCCCCTAGGCCCCAAGTTTTAACCAGCTTTCTGGTTGTCCAGTCGCCCCTCCCCAGGGCTCTGCCCTGGAAACTCTCTTTTGGTGGGACAACTGAGGTAAAAACAAAACAAAACGGACTCCTCCCATCTCAAAGAATAACCCCAAACTCTTGGGAGCGGGCCCAATGCCCAGAGAGGAAGACTCGTCCATGGCCCATGAGGCCACCCGGACATTCCACGGCCATCCGTGACACAATATCCAGAGACAGAATCTTGAGCAAGCGTCTCACACTCGCCCCCTTGTTCATATCCTGAAGAGTTCTCCTCACGGTCTGTAGATCAGTCCTGCAATACCTACGACCCGAAACCTAAGCCGGGTTTGTGTTTTCAGAAAACTGGCCCACAAAACCTACAGGCACAGGTTCTTGGAGCCAAACCTGAGGACTGTACCTGGGAATTCTGCCCATTCCATTGGCCACAAACCTAGAAATAGGATGATAAACCTCCAAAGTGCCCGGGGCCATCCCAATAGTGTTGACTGCCCAGGAAATACAAGGGCGGTCTGACACCAGCTGAGCATCTACCTGCACTTAGACCCGTGGACAGATGTCCCCAGAGGTAAATTGGAATGAGCAGGCCCCTAGATCCTAATCGGATCCATTGCTTTGTTGTCTAGGCATCTCTCCCCAGAGGCCTGGATTCCAATAGCAGCATATGGCTGTCTCTTGAGGCACCCATCAGAACAAATCTCGTCTCCACGTGGGAATCATGCACGTTGGAGCTGTGTCAAAGCCTCTGGTTAGGAGAACCCTTCAGGGACCCTGTGCCACTGCCTCATTCCAAGTTCTCCATGGACACAAACCCACATTAGGACCCATCCACAAGAGAGTCCATTTCAACTCAACCCTCTCAGTTTCTCCCCCAGATCCAGCAGATCTAACCTGTCTTGCCACTAGGACACAAGAGGAATGAGAGTCGGGCTTCCCAGCCATCCATCCTTAGAACCCTACTCGGAATCGATCCGTATGGGAAGTCCTGGAGCCAACCAACAGGTCTCAATCGCCCTGCAGAAGAATCTTTACGGTTTGGAGCATCTCACAACTCCCATCGTGGGAAAAATTCCATGGCCTCGTGATCCACCACCTCTTCATGAAGAGGGCCATAAGGGACAGAAACTCCAACCTGAGCGTTCGTCAGATCCTCACCTGATTTCAGATGCACGAGATCTCGTTTCAGCTCTGCAGAGCGTACCTGCCATGCCCTCGCCCAGAAACCTAAGGTTGCTTGTGTTCTCAGACTTCTGTCCTCAACTCCTGGCCCACAAGCCCTCCAGTTTGGCAATTCCAGAACTACAATGCAGCCCTCTGCCTGCCGTCCAGAAGAAAAAACATTGCCCTCTGGGGCTAACCAGAAGCCCCAAAGGAGGATCAAACTTTTCGCCACTTGACTGTACCCCAATCCTACAGGATGCCCTGGGCACTCATGCCCTTTCTGTCACAGCCTGAGCCTGGACCTCCCGACCCACACCCAGCCAGCCTGGACTCACACTGAACACATCGGACCTGCCAAAGCCTTAGGTCGTCATCTCTTCCCAACTTCGGTTTTCAGGCTTCAGAACCTAGACGTTTTCTCCAATCACTGCCCAGGGTTGAACATGAGGCAGAAATCAGAAATCCTTCCCCATGGCAAGAAATCTTGTGGTTGGCGTGTTGCCCAACGTTCAGCGTAGTTGATAGCAGTGTGGCCCTTTGACCCCGCCATGCTTGAGGGCCGCGTTGGTCACAGATACGCATTGTGACCCTCAGCGTGAGCCCAGTCCCCAAGTAAGGTCTCTCAGTGGCTGGACCAAGAGACGGCATATTGGGCTTGCCATGCCCCTAGGCCCCAATTTTTAACCATAGTTCGTGTTGTCCATTCGCCCCTCCCCAGTGCTCTGCTTTAGAATGAGGTAACCAAACTGAAAGGACTCCTCCCATCCCACAGATTGACCCCCAAATTGGGATCGGGCCAAATCCACAGAGAGGAAGACTCATCCATGGCCCATGAGGCCTCCCCGACATTCCACGCCCATCGTTGACACAAAATCCAGAGACAAAAGCCTGAATAAGCGCCTCACACTCGCTCTTTCTTCCTATCCCAAAGAGTTCCCCTCACGGTCTGTAGATCGGGACTGCCATACCTACGTCCCCAAAACAAGCCGAGTGTGTGTTTTCAGACTTCTATCCCCACATTCCTGGCTTCCACACCCTCCAGCCTGGGGACCCTGCAGCCACACATCAGGTCTGTGCCTCTCAACTCCACGGGAATTCTGCCCCTTCCATTGACCACAATCATACAAACTCGGAGAAACCTCCAAAGTCCCCAAGGCCATCCCCATAGTATAGAACGCCCAGGACAAACAAGGGCTGCCTGGAACCAGCTGAGCATCCATCTCCACTCATACTGTAGATGGATGTCCCCAGAGAAGGAGATTGAACGGGTCAGGGCCCTAGGCCCTAATGGGGTCCATTGTTTTGGTTTCCTGCTATCTCTCCTCAGAGGCCTGGTTTCCAATATCAGCATGTGGGGCTTTCCTGAGGCACCAATCAGATCAAATCTAGTCTCCACATGGGAAACTTGTCTTTTGGAGATGACGCAAAACCTCTGGTTAGGAGGAGCATTCAGGGTCCGTGTGTCACAGCTCCGTGCCAGGGTCTCTATGCACACAAACCCACAATAGGTCCCATCCGCAGTAGAGTCCATTTCAGCTCAGCCCCTTCCGTTGCTCCCCTAGAGCTAGCATATCAAAACTGTCTATTAACTGGGAGACAGTTAGAATCGATACAGTCTGCCCAGGGTTCCATCCTTCGATCCCTGCTTTGCTGTCGTTCCTTATGAAACATCCTGGAGCGATCCAACAGATCTCAATTGCTGATCAGAAAAAAATCCTTGTGGCTTGGAGCATATCCCAACTCCCCTCCTGGGTAAAGCTCCATGGCTTCGAGATGCTGCCCCCTTCAAGAAAGGGCCATAATGGACAGAAACTCCAACCTGAGCCTAGGTCTGAACCTCTCCCTGACTTCAGATGTACGAAGTCCCGATTCAGATGTGCAGAGAGTGCCTGCCGTGCCCTCGTCCCGAAACCTACGCCTAACTTGTGTTCTCATTCTTCCGTCCTCACACTCCTTGCCCAAAGGGCATCCAGTTTGGGAATTCCGGAGCCACAAAGCAGCACTCTGCCTGCCCTCCAGAAGAAAAACGTTGCCCTTGGGGCTACCCAGAAACGCTAAATGAGGATCAAGCTGCACGGCACTCGACTCTCCCCCAATTATACAATATACCCTGAAAACTAATGCCTGGTCTGACGCAGCCTAGGCCTGAACCTCCCGACCAACACTCAGCGAGCTGGCTCCACACTGAGCACGTCGGACCTGTCGTGGACTTAAGTCGTCATCTCTTCCCAAGCTCGGTTTTCAGACTACACAACCTAGACCTTAACTCCAATCACGGCCCAGCGGTGAAAGAGATGAAAAAAAATCAGAACTACTACTTCCCCATGGCAAGAATACATGTGGTTGGCATGGAGCCCAACGTTCAGTGTAGGAGCAACAGTGTGGACCATGATTCCCGCCCATGCTTGAGCGCTTAGAAGGCATAAACACACATAGTGACCCTCAGCGTGAGTTCTGTCCTCAAGGAAGGCCTCTCAGTGGCTGGAACTAACCATAGTTCGGTTTGTCCATTCACCCCTCCGCAGGGCTCTGCTTTGAAATCCCTCTTTTGGTGGGACACCTGAGGTAACCAAACTGATAGGACTCCTCCCATCCCCCTGATGGACCCCAAACAATTGGGTACGTGCCAAATCCACAGAGAGGAAGACTTGTCCATGGCCCATGAGGCCTCCTCGACATTCCACGGCCATTGTTGACACAAAATCCAGAGACAAAAGCCTGAATAAATGCCTCACACTCACTCTTTCTTCATATCCCGAAGAGTTCTCCTCAGGGCCTGTAGATCGGTCCTGCCATACTTATGTCCCCAAAGGTAAGCCGCGTTAGTGTTTTCAGACTTCTATCCCCACGCTCCTGGCCCACACACCCTCCAGGCTGGGGCCCCTGGAGCCACACATCAGGTCTGTGCCTGCCCACTCCACTGGAATTCTGCCCATTCACTTGACCACACGCCTCCAAATTAGGAGAAACCTCCGCAGTCCCTGAGGCCATCCCAATTGTGTAGGCCGCCCGGGACAAACAAGGGCGTCTGACAACAGCTGAGCATCTACCTCCACTCATACCGTAGTTGGATGTCACCAGGGTAGTAGATTGAACCTCACAGGTCCCTAGGCCGTAATCGGATCCATTGCTTTGGTTTCCAGGCATCTCTCCTCAGAGGCATGTTTTCAAATACCAGCATGCGGGGGTTTCCGGAGGCAAATCTTGTCTCGACATGGGAAAATAGCAGGCTGGAACGGTGTCAAAACTTCCGGTTAGGAGAATCCTTCAGGGCCCGGTGCCACCACCCCTTTCCTAGGTCTCCATGGACACAAATCCACATATAGGATCCATCCGCAGGAGTGTCCATTTCAACTCTGGCTTCTCGGTTGCTCCGCCAGAGCCAGCAGATAGAACCTGTCTTGTCGCTAGGAGACGATTGAGATGCGAGGCGGCTTGCCCAGGGCTCCGCCCTTAGAACCCTGCTCTGGCGTCCTTCCATATGGAACGTCCTGGACCCATCCAAAAGGTCTCACATGTCCTGCAGAAGGAATCCTTGCCTTTTGGAGCATCTCACTACTCCCAACGTGGGAAAACCGTGATGGCTTTCTGAAGCCCCCACCCCCTTTCTGAAGGGGAAATCATGGACAGGAACTCCAACCTGAGCCAACGTCTGATCCTCGGCCTGAATTCAGATGCACGACATCTCGATGCAGCTCTGCAGAGTGTGCCGGCCTTGCCCTCGCCCTTAAACCTATGTGAAACTTCTGTTCTCCAATGTCCGTCCTCACACTCCTGGCCCCCAAGACCTCACGTTTGGCAATTCTGGACCCACAAGGCAGCACTCTGCCTGCCCTCCAGATAGAAAGCAAAATGGTGCCCTATGGAGCTTCCCAGACACCCGAAATGAGGATAGACCTACACGGCACCCTTCTGTACACAAATTATATCGACACATCTGGGCACTAATACACTGTCTGACACAGCCTGAGCCCGGACTTCCTGACCAACACCCAGACAGCTGACCGCACACTGAGCACAACAGACCCGCCATGGCCTTAGCTCGTCATCTATTCCCAACCTAGCTTCTCAGGCTTCAGGACATAGACCTTAACTCCACACGCCGCCAAGGGGTGAATGTGATGCAGAAATCAGAACTCCTCCTTCCCTATGGCAAGAAACCTTGTGGTTGGCATGTTGTCCCACGTTCAGTGTAGGAGAAACCAGCGTTCACCATGAGGCCCGGCCCATGCTTGAGTACGAAGAGGGCACAAACACGCATTGTGACCCTCAGCGTGAGTCCTGTCCTCTAGTAAGTCCTCTCAGTGGCTGGACCATTAGACGTCATAATGGGCTTGCCATGCCCCTAGGCCCCAAGTTTTAACCAGCTTTCTGGTTGTCCAGTCGCCCCTCCCCAGGGCTCTGCCCTGGAAACTCTCTTTTGGTGGGACAACTGAGGTAAAAACAAAACAAAACGGACTCCTCCCATCTCAAAGAATAACCCCAAACTCTTGGGAGCGGGCCCAATGCCCAGAGAGGAAGACTCGTCCATGGCCCATGAGGCCACCCGGACATTCCACGGCCATCCGTGACACAATATCCAGAGACAGAATCTTGAGCAAGCGTCTCACACTCGCCCCCTTGTTCATATCCTGAAGAGTTCTCCTCACGGTCTGTAGATCAGTCCTGCAATACCTACGACCCGAAACCTAAGCCGGGTTTGTGTTTTCAGACAACTGGCCCACAAAACCTACAGGCACAGGTTCTTGGAGCCAAACCTGAGGACTGTACCTGGGAATTCTGCCCATTCCATTGGCCACAAACCTAGAAATAGGATGATAAATCTCCAAAGTGCCCGGGGCCATCCCAATAGTGTTGACTGCCCAGGAAATACAAGGGCGGTCTGACACCAGCTGAGCATCGACCTGCACTTAGACCCGTGGACAGATGTCCCCAGAGGTAAATTGGAATGAGCAGGCCCCTAGATCCTAATCGGATCCATTGCTTTGTTGTCTAGGCATCTCTCCCCAGAGGCCTGGATTCCAATAGCAGCATATGGCTGTCTCTTGAGGCACCCATCAGAACAAATCTCGTCTCCACGTGGGAATCATGCACGTTGGAGCTGTGTCAAAGCCTCTGGTTAGGAGAACCCTTCAGGGACCCTGTGCCACTGCCTCATTCCAAGTTCTCCATGGACACAAACCCACATTAGGACCCATCCACAAGAGAGTCCATTTCAACTCAACCCTCTCAGTTTCTCCCCCAGATCCAGCAGATCTAACCTGTCTTGCCACTAGGACACAAGAGGAATGAGAGTCGGGCTTCCCAGCCATCCATCCTTAGAACCCTACTCGGAATCGATCCGTATGGGAAGTCCTGGAGCCAACCAACAGGTCTCAATCGCCCTGCAGAAGAATCTTTACGGTTTGGAGCATCTCACAACTCCCATCGTGGGAAAAATTCCATGGCCTCGTGATCCACCACCTCTTCATGAAGAGGGCCATAAGGGACAGAAACTCCAACCTGAGCGTTCGTCAGATCCTCACCTGATTTCAGATGCACGAGATCTCGTTTCAGCTCTGCAGAGCGTACCTGCCATGCCCTCGCCCAGAAACCTAAGGTTGCTTGTGTTCTCAGACTTCTGTCCTCAACTCCTGGCCCACAAGCCCTCCAGTTTGGCAATTCCAGAACTACAATGCAGCCCTCTGCCTGCCGTCCAGAAGAAAAAACATTGCCCTCTGGGGCTAACCAGAAGCCCCAAAGGAGGATCAAACTTTTCGCCACTTGACTGTACCCCAATCCTACAGGATGCCCTGGGCACTCATGCCCTTTCTGTCACAGCCTGAGCCTGGACCTCCCGACCCACACCCAGCCAGCCTGGACTCACACTGAACACATCGGACCTGCCAAAGCCTTAGGTCGTCATCTCTTCCCAACTTCGGTTTTCAGGCTTCAGAACCTAGACGTTTTCTCCAATCACTGCCCAGGGTTGAACATGAGGCAGAAATCAGAAATCCTTCCCCATGGCAAGAAATCTTGTGGTTGGCGTGTTGCCCAACGTTCAGCGTAGTTGATAGCAGTGTGGCCCTTTGACCCCGCCATGCTTGAGGGCCGCGTTGGTCACAGATACGCATTGTGACCCTCAGCGTGAGCCCAGTCCCCAAGTAAGGTCTCTCAGTGGCTGGACCAAGAGACGGCATATTGGGCTTGCCATGCCCCTAGGCCCCAATTTTTAACCATAGTTCGTGTTGTCCATTCGCCCCTCCCCAGTGCTCTGCTTTAGAATGAGGTAACCAAACTGAAAGGACTCCTCCCATCCCACAGATTGACCCCCAAATTGGGATCGGGCCAAATCCACAGAGAGGAAGACTCATCCATGGCCCATGAGGCCTCCCCGACATTCCACGCCCATCGTTGACACAAAATCCAGAGACAAAAGCCTGAATAAGCGCCTCACACTCGCTCTTTCTTCCTATGCCAAAGAGTTCCCCTCACGGTCTGTAGATCGGGACTGCCATACCTACGTCCCCAAAACAAGCCGAGTGTGTGTTTTCAGACTTCTATCCCCACATTCCTGGCTTCCACACCCTCCAGCCTGGGGACCCTGGAGCCACACATCAGGTCTGTGCCTCTCAACTCCACGGGAATTCTGCCCCTTCCATTGACCACAATCATACAAACTCGGAGAAACCTCCAAAGTCCCCAAGGCCATCCCCATAGTATAGAACGCCCAGGACAAACAAGGGCTGCCTGGAACCAGCTGAGCATCCATCTCCACTCATACTGTAGATGGATGTCCCCAGAGAAGGAGATTGAACGGGTCAGGGCCCTAGGCCCTAATGGGGTCCATTGTTTTGGTTTCCTGCTATCTCTCCTCAGAGGCCTGGTTTCCAATATCAGCATGTGGGGCTTTCCTGAGGCACCAATCAGATCAAATCTAGTCTCCACATGGGAAACTTGTCTTTTGGAGATGACGCAAAACCTCTGGTTAGGAGGAGCATTCAGGGTCCGTGTGTCACAGCTCCGTGCCAGGGTCTCTATGCACACAAACCCACAATAGGTCCCATCCGCAGTAGAGTCCATTTCAGCTCAGCCCCTTCCGTTGCTCCCCTAGAGCTAGCATATCAAAACTGTCTATTAACTGGGAGACAGTTAGAATCGATACAGTCTGCCCAGGGTTCCATCCTTCGATCCCTGCTTTGCTGTCGTTCCTTATGAAACATCCTGGAGCGATCCAACAGATCTCAATTGCTGATCAGAAAAAAATCCTTGTGGCTTGGAGCATATCCCAACTCCCCTCCTGGGTAAAGCTCCATGGCTTCGAGATGCTGCCCCCTTCAAGAAAGGGCCATAATGGACAGAAACTCCAACCTGAGCCTAGGTCTGAACCTCTCCCTGACTTCAGATGTACGAAGTCCCGATTCAGATGTGCAGAGAGTGCCTGCCGTGCCCTCGTCCCGAAACCTACGCCTAACTTGTGTTCTCATTCTTCCGTCCTCACACTCCTTGCCCAAAGGGCATCCAGTTTGGGAATTCCGGAGCCACAAAGCAGCACTCTGCCTGCCCTCCAGAAGAAAAACGTTGCCCTTGGGGCTACCCAGAAACGCTAAATGAGGATCAAGCTGCACGGCACTCGACTCTCCCCCAATTATACAATATACCCTGAAAACTAATGCCTGGTCTGACGCAGCCTAGGCCTGAACCTCCCGACCAACACTCAGCGAGCTGGCTCCACACTGAGCACGTCGGACCTGTCGTGGACTTAAGTCGTCATCTCTTCCCAAGCTCGGTTTTCAGACTACACAACCTAGACCTTAACTCCAATCACGGCCCAGCGGTGAAAGAGATGAAAAAAAATCAGAACTACTACTTCCCCATGGCAAGAATACATGTGGTTGGCATGGAGCCCAACGTTCAGTGTAGGAGCAACAGTGTGGACCATGATTCCCGCCCATGCTTGAGCGCTTAGAAGGCATAAACACACATAGTGACCCTCAGCGTGAGTTCTGTCCTCAAGGAAGGCCTCTCAGTGGCTGGAACTAACCATAGTTCGGTTTGTCCATTCACCCCTCCGCAGGGCTCTGCTTTGAAATCCCTCTTTTGGTGGGACACCTGAGGTAACCAAACTGATAGGACTCCTCCCATCCCCCTGATGGACCCCAAACAATTGGGTACGTGCCAAATCCACAGAGAGGAAGACTTGTCCATGGCCCATGAGGCCTCCTCGACATTCCACGGCCATTGTTGACACAAAATCCAGAGACAAAAGCCTGAATAAATGCCTCACACTCACTCTTTCTTCATATCCCGAAGAGTTCTCCTCAGGGCCTGTAGATCGGTCCTGCCATACTTATGTCCCCAAAGGTAAGCCGCGTTAGTGTTTTCAGACTTCTATCCCCACGCTCCTGGCCCACACACCCTCCAGGCTGGGGCCCCTGGAGCCACACATCAGGTCTGTGCCTGCCCACTCCACTGGAATTCTGCCCATTCACTTGACCACACGCCTCCAAATTAGGAGAAACCTCCGCAGTCCCTGAGGCCATCCCAATTGTGTAGGCCGCCCGGGACAAACAAGGGCGTCTGACAACAGCTGAGCATCTACCTCCACTCATACCGTAGTTGGATGTCACCAGGGTAGTAGATTGAACCTCACAGGTCCCTAGGCCGTAATCGGATCCATTGCTTTGGTTTCCAGGCATCTCTCCTCAGAGGCATGTTTTCAAATACCAGCATGCGGGGGTTTCCGGAGGCAAATCTTGTCTCGACATGGGAAAATAGCAGGCTGGAACGGTGTCAAAACTTCCGGTTAGGAGAATCCTTCAGGGCCCGGTGCCACCACCCCTTTCCTAGGTCTCCATGGACACAAATCCACATATAGGATCCATCCGCAGGAGTGTCCATTTCAACTCTGGCTTCTCGGTTGCTCCGCCAGAGCCAGCAGATAGAACCTGTCTTGTCGCTAGGAGACGATTGAGATGCGAGGCGGCTTGCCCAGGGCTCCGCCCTTAGAACCCTGCTCTGGCGTCCTTCCATATGGAACGTCCTGGACCCATCCAAAAGGTCTCACATGTCCTGCAGAAGGAATCCTTGCCTTTTGGAGCATCTCACCACTCCCAACGTGGGAAAACCGTGATGGCTTTCTGAAGCCCCCACCCCCTTTCTGAAGGGGAAATCATGGACAGGAACTCCAACCTGAGCCAACGTCTGATCCTCGGCCTGAATTCAGATGCACGACATCTCGATGCAGCTCTGCAGAGTGTGCCGGCCTTGCCCTCGCCCTTAAACCTATGTGAAACTTCTGTTCTCCAATGTCCGTCCTCACACTCCTGGCCCCCAAGACCTCACGTTTGGCAATTCTGGACCCACAAGGCAGCACTCTGCCTGCCCTCCAGATAGAAAGCAAAATGGTGCCCTATGGAGCTTCCCAGACACCCGAAATGAGGATAGATCTACACGGCACCCTTCTGTACACAAATTATATCGACACATCTGGGCACTAATACACTGTCTGACACAGCCTGAGCCCGGACTTCCTGACCAACACCCAGACAGCTGACCGCACACTGAGCACAACAGACCCGCCATGGCCTTAGCTCGTCATCTATTCCCAACCTAGCTTCTCAGGCTTCAGGACATAGACCTTAACTCCACACGCCGCCAAGGGGTGAATGTGATGCAGAAATCAGAACTCCTCCTTCCCTATGGCAAGAAACCTTGTGGTTGGCATGTTGTCCCACGTTCAGTGTAGGAGAAACCAGCGTTCACCATGAGGCCCGGCCCATGCTTGAGTACGAAGAGGGCACAAACACGCATTGTGACCCTCAGCGTGAGTCCTGTCCTCTAGTAAGTCCTCTCAGTGGCTGGACCATTAGACGTCATAATGGGCTTGCCATGCCCCTAGGCCCCAAGTTTTAACCAGCTTTCTGGTTGTCCAGTCGCCCCTCCCCAGGGCTCTGCCCTGGAAACTCTCTTTTGGTGGGACAACTGAGGTAAAAACAAAACAAAACGGACTCCTCCCATCTCAAAGAATAACCCCAAACTCTTGGGAGCGGGCCCAATGCCCAGAGAGGAAGACTCGTCCATGGCCCATGAGGCCACCCGGACATTCCACGGCCATCCGTGACACAATATCCAGAGACAGAATCTTGAGCAAGCGTCTCACACTCGCCCCCTTGTTCATATCCTGAAGAGTTCTCCTCACGGTCTGTAGATCAGTCCTGCAATACCTACGACCCGAAACCTAAGCCGGGTTTGTGTTTTCAGACAACTGGCCCACAAAACCTACAGGCACAGGTTCTTGGAGCCAAACCTGAGGACTGTACCTGGGAATTCTGCCCATTCCATTGGCCACAAACCTAGAAATAGGATGATAAACCTCCAAAGTGCCCGGGGCCATCCCAATAGTGTTGACTGCCCAGGAAATACAAGGGCGGTCTGACACCAGCTGAGCATCGACCTGCACTTAGACCCGTGGACAGATGTCCCCAGAGGTAAATTGGAATGAGCAGGCCCCTAGATCCTAATCGGATCCATTGCTTTGTTGTCTAGGCATCTCTCCCCAGAGGCCTGGATTCCAATAGCAGCATATGGCTGTCTCTTGAGGCACCCATCAGAACAAATCTCGTCTCCACGTGGGAATCATGCACGTTGGAGCTGTGTCAAAGCCTCTGGTTAGGAGAACCCTTCAGGGACCCTGTGCCACTGCCTCATTCCAAGTTCTCCATGGACACAAACCCACATTAGGACCCATCCACAAGAGAGTCCATTTCAACTCAACCCTCTCAGTTTCTCCCCCAGATCCAGCAGATCTAACCTGTCTTGCCACTAGGACACAAGAGGAATGAGAGTCGGGCTTCCCAGCCATCCATCCTTAGAACCCTACTCGGAATCGATCCGTATGGGAAGTCCTGGAGCCAACCA
Organism: Mustela lutreola; assembly: GCF_030435805.1. Taxonomy (NCBI): domain Eukaryota; kingdom Metazoa; phylum Chordata; class Mammalia; order Carnivora; family Mustelidae; genus Mustela; species Mustela lutreola. The sequence continues at coordinate 173,093,276 of NC_081294.1, forward strand.
ACAGGTCTCAATCGCCCTGCAGAAGAATCTTTACGGTTTGGAGCATCTCACAACTCCCATCGTGGGAAAAATTCCATGGCCTCGTGATCCACCACCTCTTCATGAAGAGGGCCATAAGGGACAGAAACTCCAACCTGAGCGTTCGTCAGATCCTCACCTGATTTCAGATGCACGAGATCTCGTTTCAGCTCTGCAGAGCGTACCTGCCATGCCCTCGCCCAGAAACCTAAGGTTGCTTGTGTTCTCAGACTTCTGTCCTCAACTCCTGGCACACAAGCCCTCCAGTTTGGCAATTCCAGAACTACAATGCAGCCCTCTGCCTGCCGTCCAGAAGAAAAAACATTGCCCTCTGGGGCTAACCAGAAGCCCCAAAGGAGGATCAAACTTTTCGCCACTTGACTGTACCCCAATCCTACAGGATGCCCTGGGCACTCATGCCCTTTCTGTCACAGCCTGAGCCTGGACCTCCCGACCCACACCCAGCCAGCCTGGACTCACACTGAACACATCGGACCTGCCAAAGCCTTAGGTCGTCATCTCTTCCCAACTTCGGTTTTCAGGCTTCAGAACCTAGACGTTTTCTCCAATCACTGCCCAGGGTTGAACATGAGGCAGAAATCAGAAATCCTTCCCCATGGCAAGAAATCTTGTGGTTGGCGTGTTGCCCAACGTTCAGCGTAGTTGATAGCAGTGTGGCCCTTTGACCCCGCCATGCTTGAGGGCCGCGTTGGTCACAGATACGCATTGTGACCCTCAGCGTGAGCCCAGTCCCCAAGTAAGGTCTCTCAGTGGCTGGACCAAGAGACGGCATATTGGGCTTGCCATGCCCCTAGGCCCCAATTTTTAACCATAGTTCGTGTTGTCCATTCGCCCCTCCCCAGTGCTCTGCTTTAGAATGAGGTAACCAAACTGAAAGGACTCCTCCCATCCCACAGATTGACCCCCAAATTGGGATCGGGCCAAATCCACAGAGAGGAAGACTCATCCATGGCCCATGAGGCCTCCCCGACATTCCACGCCCATCGTTGACACAAAATCCAGAGACAAAAGCCTGAATAAGCGCCTCACACTCGCTCTTTCTTCCTATGCCAAAGAGTTCCCCTCACGGTCTGTAGATCGGGACTGCCATACCTACGTCCCCAAAACAAGCCGAGTGTGTGTTTTCAGACTTCTATCCCCACATTCCTGGCTTCCACACCCTCCAGCCTGGGGACCCTGGAGCCACACATCAGGTCTGTGCCTCTCAACTCCACGGGAATTCTGCCCCTTCCATTGACCACAATCATACAAACTCGGAGAAACCTCCAAAGTCCCCAAGGCCATCCCCATAGTATAGAACGCCCAGGACAAACAAGGGCTGCCTGGAACCAGCTGAGCATCCATCTCCACTCATACTGTAGATGGATGTCCCCAGAGAAGGAGATTGAACGGGTCAGGGCCCTAGGCCCTAATGGGGTCCATTGTTTTGGTTTCCTGCTATCTCTCCTCAGAGGCCTGGTTTCCAATATCAGCATGTGGGGCTTTCCTGAGGCACCAATCAGATCAAATCTAGTCTCCACATGGGAAACTTGTCTTTTGGAGATGACGCAAAACCTCTGGTTAGGAGGAGCATTCAGGGTCCGTGTGTCACAGCTCCGTGCCAGGGTCTCTATGCACACAAACCCACAATAGGTCCCATCCGCAGTAGAGTCCATTTCAGCTCAGCCCCTTCCGTTGCTCCCCTAGAGCTAGCATATCAAAACTGTCTATTAACTGGGAGACAGTTAGAATCGATACAGTCTGCCCAGGGTTCCATCCTTCGATCCCTGCTTTGCTGTCGTTCCTTATGAAACATCCTGGAGCGATCCAACAGATCTCAATTGCTGATCAGAAAAAAATCCTTGTGGCTTGGAGCATATCCCAACTCCCCTCCTGGGTAAACCTCCATGGCTTCGAGATGCTGCCCCCTTCAAGAAAGGGCCATAATGGACAGAAACTCCAACCTGAGCCTAGGTCTGAACCTCTCCCTGACTTCAGATGTACGAAGTCCCGATTCAGATGTGCAGAGAGTGCCTGCCGTGCCCTCGTCCCGAAACCTACGCCTAACTTGTGTTCTCATTCTTCCGTCCTCACACTCCTTGCCCAAAGGGCATCCAGTTTGGGAATTCCGGAGCCACAAAGCAGCACTCTGCCTGCCCTCCAGAAGAAAAACGTTGCCCTTGGGGCTACCCAGAAACGCTAAATGAGGATCAAGCTGCACGGCACTCGACTCTCCCCCAATTATACAATATACCCTGAAAACTAATGCCTGGTCTGACGCAGCCTAGGCCTGAACCTCCCGACCAACACTCAGCGAGCTGGCTCCACACTGAGCACGTCGGACCTGTCGTGGACTTAAGTCGTCATCTCTTCTCAAGCTCGGTTTTCAGACTACACAACCTAGACCTTAACTCCAATCACGGCCCAGCGGTGAAAGAGATGAAAAAAAATCAGAACTACTACTTCCCCATGGCAAGAATACATGTGGTTGGCATGGAGCCCAACGTTCAGTGTAGGAGCAACAGTGTGGACCATGATTCCCGCCCATGCTTGAGCGCTTAGAAGGCATAAACACACATTGTGACCCTCAGCGTGAGTTCTGTCCTCAAGGAAGGCCTCTCAGTGGCTGGAACTAACCATAGTTCGGTTTGTCCATTCACCCCTCCGCAGGGCTCTGCTTTGAAATCCCTCTTTTGGTGGGACACCTGAGGTAACCAAACTGATAGGACTCCTCCCATCCCCCTGATGGACCCCAAACAATTGGGTACGTGCCAAATCCACAGAGAGGAAGACTTGTCCATGGCCCATGAGGCCTCCTCGACATTCCACGGCCATTGTTGACACAAAATCCAGAGACAAAAGCCTGAATAAATGCCTCACACTCACTCTTTCTTCATATCCCGAAGAGTTCTCCTCAGGGCCTGTAGATCGGGCCTGCCATACTTATGTCCCCAAACGTAAGCCGCGTTAGTGTTTTCAGACTTCTATCCCCACGCTCCTGGCCCACACACCCTCCAGGCTGGGGCCCCTGGAGCCACACATCAGGTCTGTGCCTGCCCACTCCACTGGAATTCTGCCCATTCACTTGACCCCACGCCTCCAAATTAGGAGAAACCTCCGCAGTCCCTGAGGCCATCCCAATTGTGTAGGCCGCCCGGGACAAACAAGGGCGTCTGACAACAGCTGAGCATCTACCTCCACTCATACCGTAGTTGGATGTCACCAGGGTAGTAGATTGAACCTCACAGGTCCCTAGGCCGTAATCGGATCCATTGCTTTGGTTTCCAGACATCTCTCCTCAGAGGCATGTTTCCAAATACCAGCATGCGGGGGTTTCCGGAGGCAAATCTTGTCTCGACATGGGAAAATAGCAGGCTGGAACTGTGTCAAAACTTCCGGTTAGGAGAATCCTTCAGGGCCCGGTGCCACCACCCCTTTCCAAGGTCTCCATGGACACAAACCCACATTAGGATCCATCCGCAGGAGAGTCCATTTCAACTCTGCCTTCTCGGTTGCTCCGCCAGAGCCAGCAGATAGAACCTGTCTTGTCGCTAGGAGACGATTGAGATGCGAGGCGGCTTGCCCAGGGCTCCGCCCTTAGAACCCTGCTCTGGCGTCCTTCCATATGGAACGTCCTGGACCCATCCAAAAGGTCTCACATGTCCTGCAGAAGGAATCCTTGCCTTTTGGAGCATCTCACCACTCCCAACGTGGGAAAACCGTGATGGCTTTCTGAAGCCCCCACCCCCTTTCTGAAGGGGAAATCATGGACAGGAACTCCAACCTGAGCCAACGTCTGATCCTCGGCCTGAATTCAGATGCACGACATCTCGATGCAGCTCTGCAGAGTGTGCCGGCCTTGCCCTCGCCCTTAAACCTATGTGAAACTTCTGTTCTCCAATGTCCGTCCTCACACTCCTGGCCCCCAAGACCTCACGTTTGGCAATTCTGGACCCACAAGGCAGCACTCTGCCTGCCCTCCAGATAGAAAGCAAAATGGTGCCCTATGGAGCTTCCCAGACACCCGAAATGAGGATAGACCTACACGGCACCCTTCTGTACACAAATTATATCGACACATCTGGGCACTAATACACTGTCTGACACAGCCTGAGCCCGGACTTCCTGACCAACACCCAGACAGCTGACCGCACACTGAGCACAATAGACCCGCCATGGCCTTAGCTCGTCATCTATTCCCAACCTAGCTTCTCAGGCTTCAGGACATAGACCTTAACTCCACACCCCGCCAAGGGGTGAATGTGATGCAGAAATCAGAACTCCTCCTTCCCTATGGCAAGAAACCTTGTGGTTGGCATGTTGTCCCACGTTCAGTGTAGGAGAAACCAGCGTTCACCATGAGGCCCGGCCCATGCTTGAGTACGAAGAGGGCACAAACACGCATTGTGACCCTCAGCGTGAGTCCTGTCCTCTAGTAAGTACTCTCAGTGGCTGGACCATAAGACGTCATAATGGGCTTGCCATGCCCCTAGGCCCCAAGTTTTAACCAGCTTTCTGGTTGTCCAGTCGCCCCTCCCCAGGGCTCTGCCCTGGAAACTCTCTTTTGGTGGGACAACTGAGGTAAAAACAAAACAAAACGGACTCCTCCCATCTCAAAGAATAACCCCAAACTCTTGGGAGCGGGCCCAATGCCCAGAGAGGAAGACTCGTCCATGGCCCATGAGGCCAACCGGACATTCCACGGCCATCCGTGACACAATATCCAGAGACAGAATCTTGAGCAAGCGTCTCACACTCGCCCCCTTGTTCATATCCTGAAGAGTTCTCCTCACGGTCTGTAGATCAGTCCTGCAATACCTACGACCCGAAACCTAAGCCGGGTTTGTGTTTTCAGACAACTGGCCCACAAAACCTACAGGCACAGGTTCTTGGAGCCAAACCTGAGGACTGTACCTGGGAATTCTGCCCATTCCATTGGCCACAAACCGAGAAATAGGATGATAAACCTCCAAAGTGCCCGGGGCCATTCCAATAGTGTTGACTGCCCAGGAAATACAAGGGCGGTCTGACACCAGCTGAGCATCGACCTGCACTTAGACCCGTGGACAGATGTCCCCAGAGGTAAATTGGAATGAGCAGGCCCCTAGATCCTAATCGGATCCATTGCTTTGTTGTCTAGGCATCTCTCCCCAGAGGCCTGGATTCCAATAGCAGCATATGGCTGTCTCTTGAGGCACCCATCAGAACAAATCTCGTCTCCACGTGGGAATCATGCACGTTGGAGCTGTGTCAAAGCCTCTGGTTAGGAGAACCCTTCAGGGACCCTGTGCCACTGCCTCATTCCAAGTTCTCCATGGACACAAACCCACATTAGGACCCATCCACAAGAGAGTCCATTTCAACTCAACCCTCTCAGTTTCTCCCCCAGATCCAGCAGATCTAACCTGTCTTGCCACTAGGACACAAGAGGAATGAGAGTCGGGCTTCCCAGCCATCCATCCTTAGAACCCTACTCGGAATCGATCCGTATGGGAAGTCCTGGAGCCAACCAACAGGTCTCAATCGCCCTGCAGAAGAATCTTTACGGTTTGGAGCATCTCACAACTCCCATCGTGGGAAAAATTCCATGGCCTCGTGATCCACCACCTCTTCATGAAGAGGGCCATAAGGGACAGAAACTCCAACCTGAGCGTTCGTCAGATCCTCACCTGATTTCAGATGCACGAGATCTCGTTTCAGCTCTGCAGAGCGTACCTGCCATGCCCTCGCCCAGAAACCTAAGGTTGCTTGTGTTCTCAGACTTCTGTCCTCAACTCCTGGCCCACAAGCCCTCCAGATTGGCAATTCCAGAACTACAATGCAGCCCTCTGCCTGCCGTCCAGAAGAAAAAACATTGCCCTCTGGGGCTAACCAGAAGCCCCAAAGGAGGATCAAACTTTTCGCCACTTGACTGTACCCCAATCCTACAGGATGCCCTGGGCACTCATGCCCTTTCTGTCACAGCCTGAGCCTGGACCTCCCGACCCACACCCAGCCAGCTGGACTCACACTGAACACATCGGACCTGCCAAAGCCTTAGGTCGTCATCTCTTCCCAACTTCGGTTTTCAGGCTTCAGAACCTAGACGTTTTCTCCAATCACTGCCCAGGGTTGAACATGAGGCAGAAATCAGAAATCCTTCCCCATGGCAAGAAATCTTGTGGTTGGCGTGTTGCCCAACGTTCAGCGTAGTTGATAGCAGTGTGGCCCTTTGACCCCGCCATGCTTGAGGGCCGCGTTGGTCACAGATACGCATTGTGACCCTCAGCGTGAGCCCAGTCCCCAAGTAAGGTCTATCAGTGGCTGGACCAAGAGACGGCATATTGGGCTTGCCATGCCCCTAGGCCCCAATTTTTAACCATAGTTCATGTTGTCCATTCGCCCCTCCCCAGTGCTCTGCTTTAGAATGAGGTAACCAAACTGAAAGGACTCCTCCCATCCCACAGATTGACCCCCAAATTGGGATCGGGCCAAATCCACAGAGAGGAAGACTCATCCATGGCCCATGAGGCCTCCCCGACATTCCACGCCCATCGTTGACACAAAATCCAGAGACAAAAGCCTGAATAAGCGCCTCACACTCGCTCTTTCTTCCTATGCCAAAGAGTTCCCCTCACGGTCTGTAGATCGGGACTGCCATACCTACGTCCCCAAAACAAGCCGAGTGTGTGTTTTCAGACTTCTATCCCCACATTCCTGGCTTCCACACCCTCCAGCCTGGGGACCCTGCAGCCACACATCAGGTCTGTGCCTCTCAACTCCACGGGAATTCTGCCCCTTCCATTGACCACAATCATACAAACTCGGAGAAACCTCCAAAGTCCCCAAGGCCATCCCCATAATATAGAACGCCCAGGACAAACAAGGGCTGCCTGGAACCAGCTGAGCATCCATCTCCACTCATACTGTAGATGGATGTCCCCAGAGAAGGAGATTGAACGGGTCAGGGCCCTAGGCCCTAATGGGGTCCATTGTTTTGGTTTCCTGCTATCTCTCCTCAGAGGCCTGGTTTCCAATATCAGCATGTGGGGCTTTCCTGAGGCACCAATCAGATCAAATCTAGTCTCCACATGGGAAACTTGTCTTTTGGAGATGACGCAAAACCTCTGGTTAGGAGGAGCATTCAGGGTCCGTGTGTCACAGCTCCGTGCCAGGGTCTCTATGCACACAAACCCACAATAGGTCCCATCCGCAGTAGAGTCCATTTCAGCTCAGCCCCTTCCGTTGCTCCCCTAGAGCTAGCATATCAAAACTGTCTATTAACTGGGAGACAGTTAGAATCGATACAGTCTGCCCAGGGTTCCATCCTTCGATCCCTGCTTTGCTGTCGTTCCTTATGAAACATCCTGGAGCGATCCAACAGATCTCAATTGCTGATCAGAAAAAAATCCTTGTGGCTTGGAGCATATCCCAACTCCCCTCCTGGGTAAAGCTCCATGGCTTCGAGATGCTGCCCCCTTCAAGAAAGGGCCATAATGGACAGAAACTCCAACCTGAGCCTAGGTCTGAACCTCTCCCTGACTTCAGATGTACGAAGTCCCGATTCAGATGTGCAGAGAGTGCCTGCCGTGCCCTCGTCCCGAAACCTACGCCTAACTTGTGTTCTCATTCTTCCGTCCTCACACTCCTTGCCCAAAGGGCATCCAGTTTGGGAATTCCGGAGCCACAAAGCAGCACTCTGCCTGCCCTCCAGAAGAAAAACGTTGCCCTTGGGGCTACCCAGAAACGCTAAATGAGGATCAAGCTGCACGGCACTCGACTCTCCCCCAATTATACAATATACCCTGAAAACTAATGCCTGGTCTGACGCAGCCTAGGCCTGAACCTCCCGACCAACACTCAGCGAGCTGGCTCCACACTGAGCACGTCGGACCTGTCGTGGACTTAAGTCGTCATCTCTTCTCAAGCTCGGTTTTCAGACTACACAACCTAGACCTTAACTCCAATCACGGCCCAGCGGTGAAAGAGATGAAAAAAAATCAGAACTACTACTTCCCCATGGCAAGAATACATGTGGTTGGCATGGAGCCCAACGTTCAGTGTAGGAGCAACAGTGTGGACCATGATTCCCGCCCATGCTTGAGCGCTTAGAAGGCATAAACACACATTGTGACCCTCAGCGTGAGTTCTGTCCTCAAGGAAGGCCTCTCAGTGGCTGGAACTAACCATAGTTCGGTTTGTCCATTCACCCCTCCGCAGGGCTCTGCTTTGAAATCCCTCTTTTGGTGGGACACCTGAGGTAACCAAACTGATAGGACTCCTCCCATCCCCCTGATGGACCCCAAACAATTGGGTACGTGCCAAATCCACAGAGAGGAAGACTTGTCCATGGCCCATGAGGCCTCCTCGACATTCCACGGCCATTGTTGACACAAAATCCAGAGACAAAAGCCTGAATAAATGCCTCACACTCACTCTTTCTTCATATCCCGAAGAGTTCTCCTCAGGGCCTGTAGATCGGGCCTGCCATACTTATGTCCCCAAACGTAAGCCGCGTTAGTGTTTTCAGACTTCTATCCCCACGCTCCTGGCCCACACACCCTCCAGGCTGGGGCCCCTGGAGCCACACATCAGGTCTGTGCCTGCCCACTCCACTGGAATTCTGCCCATTCACTTGACCCCACGCCTCCAAATTAGGAGAAACCTCCGCAGTCCCTGAGGCCATCCCAATTGTGTAGGCCGCCCGGGACAAACAAGGGCGTCTGACAACAGCTGAGCATCTACCTCCACTCATACCGTAGTTGGATGTCACCAGGGTAGTAGATTGAACCTCACAGGTCCCTAGGCCGTAATCGGATCCATTGCTTTGGTTTCCAGGCATCTCTCCTCAGAGGCATGTTTCCAAATACCAGCATGCGGGGGTTTCCGGAGGCAAATCTTGTCTCGACATGGGAAAATAGCAGGCTGGAACTGTGTCAAAACTTCCGGTTAGGAGAATCCTTCAGGGCCCGGTGCCACCACCCCTTTCCAAGGTCTCCATGGACACAAACCCACATTAGGATCCATCCGCAGGAGAGTCCATTTCAACTCTGCCTTCTCGGTTGCTCCGCCAGAGCCAGCAGATAGAACCTGTCTTGTCGCTAGGAGACGATTGAGATGCGAGGCGGCTTGCCCAGGGCTCCGCCCTTAGAACCCTGCTCTGGCGTCCTTCCATATGGAACGTCCTGGACCCATCCAAAAGGTCTCACATGTCCTGCAGAAGGAATCCTTGCCTTTTGGAGCATCTCACCACTCCCAACGTGGGAAAACCGTGATGGCTTTCTGAAGCCCCCACCCCCTTTCTGAAGGGGAAATCATGGACAGGAACTCCAACCTGAGCCAACGTCTGATCCTCGGCCTGAATTCAGATGCACGACATCTCGATGCAGCTCTGCAGAGTGTGCCGGCCTTGCCCTCGCCCTTAAACCTATGTGAAACTTCTGTTCTCCAATGTCCGTCCTCACACTCCTGGCCCCCAAGACCTCACGTTTGGCAATTCTGGACCCACAAGGCAGCACTCTGCCTGCCCTCCAGATAGAAAGCAAAATGGTGCCCTATGGAGCTTCCCAGACACCCGAAATGAGGATAGACCTACACGGCACCCTTCTGTACACAAATTATATCGACACATCTGGGCACTAATACACTGTCTGACACAGCCTGAGCCCGGACTTCCTGACCAACACCCAGACAGCTGACCGCACACTGAGCACAACAGACCCGCCATGGCCTTAGCTCGTCATCTATTCCCAACCTAGCTTCTCAGGCTTCAGGACATAGACCTTAACTCCACACCCCGCCAAGGGGTGAATGTGATGCAGAAATCAGAACTCCTCCTTCCCTATGGCAAGAAACCTTGTGGTTGGCATGTTGTCCCACGTTCAGTGTAGGAGAAACCAGCGTTCACCATGAGGCCCGGCCCATGCTTGAGTACGAAGAGGGCACAAACACGCATTGTGACCCTCAGCGTGAGTCCTGTCCTCTAGTAAGTCCTCTCAGTGGCTGGACCATAAGACGTCATAATGGGCTTGCCATGCCCCTAGGCCCCAAGTTTTAACCAGCTTTCTGGTTGTCCAGTCGCCCCTCCCCAGGGCTCTGCCCTGGAAACTCTCTTTTGGTGGGACAACTGAGGTAAAAACAAAACAAAACGGACTCCTCCCATCTCAAAGAATAACCCCAAACTCTTGGGAGCGGGCCCAATGCCCAGAGAGGAAGACTCGTCCATGGCCCATGAGGCCACCCGGACATTCCACGGCCATCCGTGACACAATATCCAGAGACAGAATCTTGAGCAAGCGTCTCACACTCGCCCCCTTGTTCATATCCTGAAGAGTTCTCCTCACGGTCTGTAGATCAGTCCTGCAATACCTACGACCCGAAACCTAAGCCGGGTTTGTGTTTTCAGACAACTGGCCCACAAAACCTACAGGCACAGGTTCTTGGAGCCAAACCTGAGGACTGTACCTGGGAATTCTGCCCATTCCATTGGCCACAAACCGAGAAATAGGATGATAAACCTCCAAAGTGCCCGGGGCCATTCCAATAGTGTTGACTGCCCAGGAAATACAAGGGCGGTCTGACACCAGCTGAGCATCGACCTGCACTTAGACCCGTGGACAGATGTCCCCAGAGGTAAATTGGAATGAGCAGGCCCCTAGATCCTAATCGGATCCATTGCTTTGTTGTCTAGGCATCTCTCCCCAGAGGCCTGGATTCCAATAGCAGCATATGGCTGTCTCTTGAGGCACCCATCAGAACAAATCTCGTCTCCACGTGGGAATCATGCACGTTGGAGCTGTGTCAAAGCCTCTGGTTAGGAGAACCCTTCAGGGACCCTGTGCCACTGCCTCATTCCAAGTTCTCCATGGACACAAACCCACATTAGGACCCATCCACAAGAGAGTCCATTTCAACTCAACCCTCTCAGTTTCTCCCCCAGATCCAGCAGATCTAACCTGTCTTGCCACTAGGACACAAGAGGAATGAGAGTCCGGCTTCCCAGCCATCCATCCTTAGAACCCTACTCGGAATCGATCCGTATGGGAAGTCCTGGAGCCAACCAACAGGTCTCAATCGCCCTGCAGAAGAATCTTTACGGTTTGGAGCATCTCACAACTCCCATCGTGGGAAAAATTCCATGGCCTCGTGATCCACCACCTCTTCATGAAGAGGGCCATAAGGGACAGAAACTCCAACCTGAGCGTTCGTCAGATCCTCACCTGATTTCAGATGCACGAGATCTCGTTTCAGCTCTGCAGAGCGTACCTGCCATGCCCTCGCCCAGAAACCTAAGGTTGCTTGTGTTCTCAGACTTCTGTCCTCAACTCCTGGCCCACAAGCCCTCCAGATTGGCAATTCCAGAACTACAATGCAGCCCTCTGCCTGCCGTCCAGAAGAAAAAACATTGCCCTCTGGGGCTAACCAGAAGCCCCAAAGGAGGATCAAACTTTTCGCCACTTGACTGTACCCCAATCCTACAGGATGCCCTGGGCACTCATGCCCTTTCTGTCACAGCCTGAGCCTGGACCTCCCGACCCACACCCAGCCAGCTGGACTCACACTGAACACATCGGACCTGCCAAAGCCTTAGGTCGTCATCTCTTCCCAACTTCGGTTTTCAGGCTTCAGAACCTAGACGTTTTCTCCAATCACTGCCCAGGGTTGAACATGAGGCAGAAATCAGAAATCCTTCCCCATGGCAAGAAATCTTGTGGTTGGCGTGTTGCCCAACGTTCAGCGTAGTTGATAGCAGTGTGGCCCTTTGACCCCGCCATGCTTGAGGGCCGCGTTGGTCACAGATACGCATTGTGACCCTCAGCGTGAGCCCAGTCCCCAAGTAAGGTCTATCAGTGGCTGGACCAAGAGACGGCATATTGGGCTTGCCATGCCCCTAGGCCCCAATTTTTAACCATAGTTCATGTTGTCCATTCGCCCCTCCCCAGTGCTCTGCTTTAGAATGAGGTAACCAAACTGAAAGGACTCCTCCCATCCCACAGATTGACCCCCAAATTGGGATCGGGCCAAATCCACAGAGAGGAAGACTCATCCATGGCCCATGAGGCCTCCCCGACATTCCACGCCCATCGTTGACACAAAATCCAGAGACAAAAGCCTGAATAAGCGCCTCACACTCGCTCTTTCTTCCTATGCCAAAGAGTTCCCCTCACGGTCTGTAGATCGGGACTGCCATACCTACGTCCCCAAAACAAGCCGAGTGTGTGTTTTCAGACTTCTATCCCCACATTCCTGGCTTCCACACCCTCCAGCCTGGGGACCCTGCAGCCACACATCAGGTCTGTGCCTCTCAACTCCACGGGAATTCTGCCCCTTCCATTGACCACAATCATACAAACTCGGAGAAACCTCCAAAGTCCCCAAGGCCATCCCCATAATATAGAACGCCCAGGACAAACAAGGGCTGCCTGGAACCAGCTGAGCATCCATCTCCACTCATACTGTAGATGGATGTCCCCAGAGAAGGAGATTGAACGGGTCAGGGCCCTAGGCCCTAATGGGGTCCATTGTTTTGGTTTCCTGCTATCTCTCCTCAGAGGCCTGGTTTCCAATATCAGCATGTGGGGCTTTCCTGAGGCACCAATCAGATCAAATCTAGTCTCCACATGGGAAACTTGTCTTTTGGAGATGACGCAAAACCTCTGGTTAGGAGGAGCATTCAGGGTCCGTGTGTCACAGCTCCGTGCCAGGGTCTCTATGCACACAAACCCACAATAGGTCCCATCCGCAGTAGAGTCCATTTCAGCTCAGCCCCTTCCGTTGCTCCCCTAGAGCTAGCATATCAAAACTGTCTATTAACTGGGAGACAGTTAGAATCGATACAGTCTGCCCAGGGTTCCATCCTTCGATCCCTGCTTTGCTGTCGTTCCTTATGAAACATCCTGGAGCGATCCAACAGATCTCAATTGCTGATCAGAAAAAAATCCTTGTGGCTTGGAGCATATCCCAACTCCCCTCCTGGGTAAAGCTCCATGGCTTCGAGATGCTGCCCCCTTCAAGAAAGGGCCATAATGGACAGAAACTCCAACCTGAGCCTAGGTCTGAACCTCTCCCTGACTTCAGATGTACGAAGTCCCGATTCAGATGTGCAGAGAGTGCCTGCCGTGCCCTCGTCCCGAAACCTACGCCTAACTTGTGTTCTCATTCTTCCGTCCTCACACTCCTTGCCCAAAGGGCATCCAGTTTGGGAATTCCGGAGCCACAAAGCAGCACTCTGCCTGCCCTCCAGAAGAAAAACGTTGCCCTTGGGGCTACCCAGAAACGCTAAATGAGGATCAAGCTGCACGGCACTCGACTCTCCCCCAATTATACAATATACCCTGAAAACTAATGCCTGGTCTGACGCAGCCTAGGCCTGAACCTCCCGACCAACACTCAGCGAGCTGGCTCCACACTGAGCACGTCGGACCTGTCGTGGACTTAAGTCGTCATCTCTTCTCAAGCTCGGTTTTCAGACTACACAACCTAGACCTTAACTCCAATCACGGCCCAGCGGTGAAAGAGATGAAAAAAAATCAGAACTACTACTTCCCCATGGCAAGAATACATGTGGTTGGCATGGAGCCCAACGTTCAGTGTAGGAGCAACAGTGTGGACCATGATTCCCGCCCATGCTTGAGCGCTTAGAAGGCATAAACACACATTGTGACCCTCAGCGTGAGTTCTGTCCTCAAGGAAGGCCTCTCAGTGGCTGGAACTAACCATAGTTCGGTTTGTCCATTCACCCCTCCGCAGGGCTCTGCTTTGAAATCCCTCTTTTGGTGGGACACCTGAGGTAACCAAACTGATAGGACTCCTCCCATCCCCCTGATGGACCCCAAACAATTGGGTACGTGCCAAATCCACAGAGAGGAAGACTTGTCCATGGCCCATGAGGCCTCCTCGACATTCCACGGCCATTGTTGACACAAAATCCAGAGACAAAAGCCTGAATAAATGCCTCACACTCACTCTTTCTTCATATCCCGAAGAGTTCTCCTCAGGGCCTGTAGATCGGGCCTGCCATACTTATGTCCCCAAACGTAAGCCGCGTTAGTGTTTTCAGACTTCTATCCCCACGCTCCTGGCCCACACACCCTCCAGGCTGGGGCCCCTGGAGCCACACATCAGGTCTGTGCCTGCCCACTCCACTGGAATTCTGCCCATTCACTTGACCCCACGCCTCCAAATTAGGAGAAACCTCCGCAGTCCCTGAGGCCATCCCAATTGTGTAGGCCGCCCGGGACAAACAAGGGCGTCTGACAACAGCTGAGCATCTACCTCCACTCATACCGTAGTTGGATGTCACCAGGGTAGTAGATTGAACCTCACAGGTCCCTAGGCCGTAATCGGATCCATTGCTTTGGTTTCCAGGCATCTCTCCTCAGAGGCATGTTTCCAAATACCAGCATGCGGGGGTTTCCGGAGGCAAATCTTGTCTCGACATGGGAAAATAGCAGGCTGGAACTGTGTCAAAACTTCCGGTTAGGAGAATCCTTCAGGGCCCGGTGCCACCACCCCTTTCCAAGGTCTCCATGGACACAAACCCACATTAGGATCCATCCGCAGGAGAGTCCATTTCAACTCTGCCTTCTCGGTTGCTCCGCCAGAGCCAGCAGATAGAACCTGTCTTGTCGCTAGGAGACGATTGAGATGCGAGGCGGCTTGCCCAGGGCTCCGCCCTTAGAACCCTGCTCTGGCGTCCTTCCATATGGAACGTCCTGGACCCATCCAAAAGGTCTCACATGTCCTGCAGAAGGAATCCTTGCCTTTTGGAGCATCTCACCACTCCCAACGTGGGAAAACCGTGATGGCTTTCTGAAGCCCCCACCCCCTTTCTGAAGGGGAAATCATGGACAGGAACTCCAACCTGAGCCAACGTCTGATCCTCGGCCTGAATTCAGATGCACGACATCTCGATGCAGCTCTGCAGAGTGTGCCGGCCTTGCCCTCGCCCTTAAACCTATGTGAAACTTCTGTTCTCCAATGTCCGTCCTCACACTCCTGGCCCCCAAGACCTCACGTTTGGCAATTCTGGACCCACAAGGCAGCACTCTGCCTGCCCTCCAGATAGAAAGCAAAATGGTGCCCTATGGAGCTTCCCAGACACCCGAAATGAGGATAGACCTACACGGCACCCTTCTGTACACAAATTATATCGACACATCTGGGCACTAATACACTGTCTGACACAGCCTGAGCCCGGACTTCCTGACCAACACCCAGACAGCTGACCGCACACTGAGCACAACAGACCCGCCATGGCCTTAGCTCGTCATCTATTCCCAACCTAGCTTCTCAGGCTTCAGGACATAGACCTTAACTCCACACCCCGCCAAGGGGTGAATGTGATGCAGAAATCAGAACTCCTCCTTCCCTATGGCAAGAAACCTTGTGGTTGGCATGTTGTCCCACGTTCAGTGTAGGAGAAACCAGCGTTCACCATGAGGCCCGGCCCATGCTTGAGTACGAAGAGGGCACAAACACGCATTGTGACCCTCAGCGTGAGTCCTGTCCTCTAGTAAGTCCTCTCAGTGGCTGGACCATAAGACGTCATAATGGGCTTGCCATGCCCCTAGGCCCCAAGTTTTAACCAGCTTTCTGGTTGTCCAGTCGCCCCTCCCCAGGGCTCTGCCCTGGAAACTCTCTTTTGGTGGGACAACTGAGGTAAAAACAAAACAAAACGGACTCCTCCCATCTCAAAGAATAACCCCAAACTCTTGGGAGCGGGCCCAATGCCCAGAGAGGAAGACTCGTCCATGGCCCATGAGGCCACCCGGACATTCCACGGCCATCCGTGACACAATATCCAGAGACAGAATCTTGAGCAAGCGTCTCACACTCGCCCCCTTGTTCATATCCTGAAGAGTTCTCCTCACGGTCTGTAGATCAGTCCTGCAATACCTACGACCCGAAACCTAAGCCGGGTTTGTGTTTTCAGACAACTGGCCCACAAAACCTACAGGCACAGGTTCTTGGAGCCAAACCTGAGGACTGTACCTGGGAATTCTGCCCATTCCATTGGCCACAAACCGAGAAATAGGATGATAAACCTCCAAAGTGCCCGGGGCCATTCCAATAGTGTTGACTGCCCAGGAAATACAAGGGCGGTCTGACACCAGCTGAGCATCGACCTGCACTTAGACCCGTGGACAGATGTCCCCAGAGGTAAATTGGAATGAGCAGGCCCCTAGATCCTAATCGGATCCATTGCTTTGTTGTCTAGGCATCTCTCCCCAGAGGCCTGGATTCCAATAGCAGCATATGGCTGTCTCTTGAGGCACCCATCAGAACAAATCTCGTCTCCACGTGGGAATCATGCACGTTGGAGCTGTGTCAAAGCCTCTGGTTAGGAGAACCCTTCAGGGACCCTGTGCCACTGCCTCATTCCAAGTTCTCCATGGACACAAACCCACATTAGGACCCATCCACAAGAGAGTCCATTTCAACTCAACCCTCTCAGTTTCTCCCCCAGATCCAGCAGATCTAACCTGTCTTGCCACTAGGACACAAGAGGAATGAGAGTCGGGCTTCCCAGCCATCCATCCTTAGAACCCTACTCGGAATCGATCCGTATGGGAAGTCCTGGAGCCAACCAACAGGTCTCAATCGCCCTGCAGAAGAATCTTTACGGTTTGGAGCATCTCACAACTCCCATCGTGGGAAAAATTCCATGGCCTCGTGATCCACCACCTCTTCATGAAGAGGGCCATAAGGGACAGAAACTCCAACCTGAGCGTTCGTCAGATCCTCACCTGATTTCAGATGCACGAGATCTCGTTTCAGCTCTGCAGAGCGTACCTGCCATGCCCTCGCCCAGAAACCTAAGGTTGCTTGTGTTCTCAGACTTCTGTCCTCAACTCCTGGCCCACAAGCCCTCCAGATTGGCAATTCCAGAACTACAATGCAGCCCTCTGCCTGCCGTCCAGAAGAAAAAACATTGCCCTCTGGGGCTAACCAGAAGCCCCAAAGGAGGATCAAACTTTTCGCCACTTGACTGTACCCCAATCCTACAGGATGCCCTGGGCACTCATGCCCTTTCTGTCACAGCCTGAGCCTGGACCTCCCGACCCACACCCAGCCAGCTGGACTCACACTGAACACATCGGACCTGCCAAAGCCTTAGGTCGTCATCTCTTCCCAACTTCGGTTTTCAGGCTTCAGAACCTAGACGTTTTCTCCAATCACTGCCCAGGGTTGAACATGAGGCAGAAATCAGAAATCCTTCCCCATGGCAAGAAATCTTGTGGTTGGCGTGTTGCCCAACGTTCAGCGTAGTTGATAGCAGTGTGGCCCTTTGACCCCGCCATGCTTGAGGGCCGCGTTGGTCACAGATACGCATTGTGACCCTCAGCGTGAGCCCAGTCCCCAAGTAAGGTCTATCAGTGGCTGGACCAAGAGACGGCATATTGGGCTTGCCATGCCCCTAGGCCCCAATTTTTAACCATAGTTCATGTTGTCCATTCGCCCCTCCCCAGTGCTCTGCTTTAGAATGAGGTAACCAAACTGAAAGGACTCCTCCCATCCCACAGATTGACCCCCAAATTGGGATCGGGCCAAATCCACAGAGAGGAAGACTCATCCATGGCCCATGAGGCCTCCCCGACATTCCACGCCCATCGTTGACACAAAATCCAGAGACAAAAGCCTGAATAAGCGCCTCACACTCGCTCTTTCTTCCTATGCCAAAGAGTTCCCCTCACGGTCTGTAGATCGGGACTGCCATACCTACGTCCCCAAAACAAGCCGAGTGTGTGTTTTCAGACTTCTATCCCCACATTCCTGGCTTCCACACCCTCCAGCCTGGGGACCCTGCAGCCACACATCAGGTCTGTGCCTCTCAACTCCACGGGAATTCTGCCCCTTCCATTGACCACAATCATACAAACTCGGAGAAACCTCCAAAGTCCCCAAGGCCATCCCCATAATATAGAACGCCCAGGACAAACAAGGGCTGCCTGGAACCAGCTGAGCATCCATCTCCACTCATACTGTAGATGGATGTCCCCAGAGAAGGAGATTGAACGGGTCAGGGCCCTAGGCCCTAATGGGGTCCATTGTTTTGGTTTCCTGCTATCTCTCCTCAGAGGCCTGGTTTCCAATATCAGCATGTGGGGCTTTCCTGAGGCACCAATCAGATCAAATCTAGTCTCCACATGGGAAACTTGTCTTTTGGAGATGACGCAAAACCTCTGGTTAGGAGGAGCATTCAGGGTCCGTGTGTCACAGCTCCGTGCCAGGGTCTCTATGCACACAAACCCACAATAGGTCCCATCCGCAGTAGAGTCCATTTCAGCTCAGCCCCTTCCGTTGCTCCCCTAGAGCTAGCATATCAAAACTGTCTATTAACTGGGAGACAGTTAGAATCGATACAGTCTGCCCAGGGTTCCATCCTTCGATCCCTGCTTTGCTGTCGTTCCTTATGAAACATCCTGGAGCGATCCAACAGATCTCAATTGCTGATCAGAAAAAAATCCTTGTGGCTTGGAGCATATCCCAACTCCCCTCCTGGGTAAAGCTCCATGGCTTCGAGATGCTGCCCCCTTCAAGAAAGGGCCATAATGGACAGAAACTCCAACCTGAGCCTAGGTCTGAACCTCTCCCTGACTTCAGATGTACGAAGTCCCGATTCAGATGTGCAGAGAGTGCCTGCCGTGCCCTCGTCCCGAAACCTACGCCTAACTTGTGTTCTCATTCTTCCGTCCTCACACTCCTTGCCCAAAGGGCATCCAGTTTGGGAATTCCGGAGCCACAAAGCAGCACTCTGCCTGCCCTCCAGAAGAAAAACGTTGCCCTTGGGGCTACCCAGAAACGCTAAATGAGGATCAAGCTGCACGGCACTCGACTCTCCCCCAATTATACAATATACCCTGAAAACTAATGCCTGGTCTGACGCAGCCTAGGCCTGAACCTCCCGACCAACACTCAGCGAGCTGGCTCCACACTGAGCACGTCGGACCTGTCGTGGACTTAAGTCGTCATCTCTTCTCAAGCTCGGTTTTCAGACTACACAACCTAGACCTTAACTCCAATCACGGCCCAGCGGTGAAAGAGATGAAAAAAAATCAGAACTACTACTTCCCCATGGCAAGAATACATGTGGTTGGCATGGAGCCCAACGTTCAGTGTAGGAGCAACAGTGTGGACCATGATTCCCGCCCATGCTTGAGCGCTTAGAAGGCATAAACACACATTGTGACCCTCAGCGTGAGTTCTGTCCTCAAGGAAGGCCTCTCAGTGGCTGGAACTAACCATAGTTCGGTTTGTCCATTCACCCCTCCGCAGGGCTCTGCTTTGAAATCCCTCTTTTGGTGGGACACCTGAGGTAACCAAACTGATAGGACTCCTCCCATCCCCCTGATGGACCCCAAACAATTGGGTACGTGCCAAATCCACAGAGAGGAAGACTTGTCCATGGCCCATGAGGCCTCCTCGACATTCCACGGCCATTGTTGACACAAAATCCAGAGACAAAAGCCTGAATAAATGCCTCACACTCACTCTTTCTTCATATCCCGAAGAGTTCTCCTCAGGGCCTGTAGATCGGGCCTGCCATACTTATGTCCCCAAACGTAAGCCGCGTTAGTGTTTTCAGACTTCTATCCCCACGCTCCTGGCCCACACACCCTCCAGGCTGGGGCCCCTGGAGCCACACATCAGGTCTGTGCCTGCCCACTCCACTGGAATTCTGCCCATTCACTTGACCCCACGCCTCCAAATTAGGAGAAACCTCCGCAGTCCCTGAGGCCATCCCAATTGTGTAGGCCGCCCGGGACAAACAAGGGCGTCTGACAACAGCTGAGCATCTACCTCCACTCATACCGTAGTTGGATGTCACCAGGGTAGTAGATTGAACCTCACAGGTCCCTAGGCCGTAATCGGATCCATTGCTTTGGTTTCCAGGCATCTCTCCTCAGAGGCATGTTTCCAAATACCAGCATGCGGGGGTTTCCGGAGGCAAATCTTGTCTCGACATGGGAAAATAGCAGGCTGGAACTGTGTCAAAACTTCCGGTTAGGAGAATCCTTCAGGGCCCGGTGCCACCACCCCTTTCCAAGGTCTCCATGGACACAAACCCACATTAGGATCCATCCGCAGGAGAGTCCATTTCAACTCTGCCTTCTCGGTTGCTCCGCCAGAGCCAGCAGATAGAACCTGTCTTGTCGCTAGGAGACGATTGAGATGCGAGGCGGCTTGCCCAGGGCTCCGCCCTTAGAACCCTGCTCTGGCGTCCTTCTATATGGAACGTCCTGGACCCATCCAAAAGGTCTCACATGTCCTGCAGAAGGAATCCTTGCCTTTTGGAGCATCTCACCACTCCCAACGTGGGAAAACCGTGATGGCTTTCTGAAGCCCCCACCCCCTTTCTGAAGGGGAAATCATGGACAGGAACTCCAACCTGAGCCAACGTCTGATCCTCGGCCTGAATTCAGATGCACGACATCTCGATGCAGCTCTGCAGAGTGTGCCGGCCTTGCCCTCGCCCTTAAACCTATGTGAAACTTCTGTTCTCCAATGTCCGTCCTCACACTCCTGGCCCCCAAGACCTCACGTTTGGCAATTCTGGACCCACAAGGCAGCACTCTGCCTGCCCTCCAGATAGAAAGCAAAATGGTGCCCTATGGAGCTTCCCAGACACCCGAAATGAGGATAGACCTACACGGCACCCTTCTGTACACAAATTATATCGACACATCTGGGCACTAATACACTGTCTGACACAGCCTGAGCCCGGACTTCCTGACCAACACCCAGACAGCTGACCGCACACTGAGCACAACAGACCCGCCATGGCCTTAGCTCGTCATCTATTCCCAACCTAGCTTCTCAGGCTTCAGGACATAGACCTTAACTCCACACCCCGCCAAGGGGTGAATGTGATGCAGAAATCAGAACTCCTCCTTCCCTATGGCAAGAAACCTTGTGGTTGGCATGTTGTCCCACGTTCAGTGTAGGAGAAACCAGCGTTCACCATGAGGCCCGGCCCATGCTTGAGTACGAAGAGGGCACAAACACGCATTGTGACCCTCAGCGTGAGTCCTGTCCTCTAGTAAGTCCTCTCAGTGGCTGGACCATAAGACGTCATAATGGGCTTGCCATGCCCCTAGGCCCCAAGTTTTAACCAGCTTTCTGGTTGTCCAGTCGCCCCTCCCCAGGGCTCTGCCCTGGAAACTCTCTTTTGGTGGGACAACTGAGGTAAAAACAAAACAAAACGGACTCCTCCCATCTCAAAGAATAACCCCAAACTCTTGGGAGCGGGCCCAATGCCCAGAGAGGAAGACTCGTCCATGGCCCATGAGGCCACCCGGACATTCCACGGCCATCCGTGACACAATATCCAGAGACAGAATCTTGAGCAAGCGTCTCACACTCGCCCCCTTGTTCATATCCTGAAGAGTTCTCCTCACGGTCTGTAGATCAGTCCTGCAATACCTACGACCCGAAACCTAAGCCGGGTTTGTGTTTTCAGACAACTGGCCCACAAAACCTACAGGCACAGGTTCTTGGAGCCAAACCTGAGGACTGTACCTGGGAATTCTGCCCATTCCATTGGCCACAAACCGAGAAATAGGATGATAAACCTCCAAAGTGCCCGGGGCCATTCCAATAGTGTTGACTGCCCAGGAAATACAAGGGCGGTCTGACACCAGCTGAGCATCGACCTGCACTTAGACCCGTGGACAGATGTCCCCAGAGGTAAATTGGAATGAGCAGGCCCCTAGATCCTAATCGGATCCATTGCTTTGTTGTCTAGGCATCTCTCCCCAGAGGCCTGGATTCCAATAGCAGCATATGGCTGTCTCTTGAGGCACCCATCAGAACAAATCTCGTCTCCACGTGGGAATCATGCACGTTGGAGCTGTGTCAAAGCCTCTGGTTAGGAGAACCCTTCAGGGACCCTGTGCCACTGCCTCATTCCAAGTTCTCCATGGACACAAACCCACATTAGGACCCATCCACAAGAGAGTCCATTTCAACTCAACCCTCTCAGTTTCTCCCCCAGATCCAGCAGATCTAACCTGTCTTGCCACTAGGACACAAGAGGAATGAGAGTCGGGCTTCCCAGCCATCCATCCTTAGAACCCTACTCGGAATCGATCCGTATGGGAAGTCCTGGAGCCAACCAACAGGTCTCAATCGCCCTGCAGAAGAATCTTTACGGTTTGGAGCATCTCACAACTCCCATCGTGGGAAAAATTCCATGGCCTCGTGATCCACCACCTCTTCATGAAGAGGGCCATAAGGGACAGAAACTCCAACCTGAGCGTTCGTCAGATCCTCACCTGATTTCAGATGCACGAGATCTCGTTTCAGCTCTGCAGAGCGTACCTGCCATGCCCTCGCCCAGAAACCTAAGGTTGCTTGTGTTCTCAGACTTCTGTCCTCAACTCCTGGCCCACAAGCCCTCCAGATTGGCAATTCCAGAACTACAATGCAGCCCTCTGCCTGCCGTCCAGAAGAAAAAACATTGCCCTCTGGGGCTAACCAGAAGCCCCAAAGGAGGATCAAACTTTTCGCCACTTGACTGTACCCCAATCCTACAGGATGCCCTGGGCACTCATGCCCTTTCTGTCACAGCCTGAGCCTGGACCTCCCGACCCACACCCAGCCAGCTGGACTCACACTGAACACATCGGACCTGCCAAAGCCTTAGGTCGTCATCTCTTCCCAACTTCGGTTTTCAGGCTTCAGAACCTAGACGTTTTCTCCAATCACTGCCCAGGGTTGAACATGAGGCAGAAATCAGAAATCCTTCCCCATGGCAAGAAATCTTGTGGTTGGCGTGCTGCCCAACGTTCAGCGTAGTTGATAGCAGTGTGGCCCTTTGACCCCGCCATGCTTGAGGGCCGCGTTGGTCACAGATACGCATTGTGACCCTCAGCGTGAGCCCAGTCCCCAAGTAAGGTCTCTCAGTGGCTGGACCAAGAGACGGCATATTGGGCTTGCCATGCCCCTAGGCCCCAATTTTTAACCATAGTTCGTGTTGTCCATTCGCCCCTCCCCAGTGCTCTGCTTTAGAATGAGGTAACCAAACTGAAAGGACTCCTCCCATCCCACAGATTGACCCCCAAATTGGGATCGGGCCAAATCCACAGAGAGGAAGACTCATCCATGGCCCATGAGGCCTCCCCGACATTCCACGCCCATCGTTGACACAAAATCCAGAGACAAAAGCCTGAATAAGCGCCTCACACTCGCTCTTTCTTCCTATGCCAAAGAGTTCCCCTCACGGTCTGTAGATCGGGACTGCCATACCTACGTCCCCAAAACAAGCCGAGTGTGTGTTTTCAGACTTCTATCCCCACATTCCTGGCTTCCACACCCTCCAGCCTGGGGACCCTGCAGCCACACATCAGGTCTGTGCCTCTCAACTCCACGGGAATTCTGCCCCTTCCATTGACCACAATCATACAAACTCGGAGAAACCTCCAAAGTCCCCAAGGCCATCCCCATAGTATAGAACGCCCAGGACAAACAAGGGCTGCCTGGAACCAGCTGAGCATCCATCTCCACTCATACTGTAGATGGATGTCCCCAGAGAAGGAGATTGAACGGGTCAGGGCCCTAGGCCCTAATGGGGTCCATTGTTTTGGTTTCCTGCTATCTCTCCTCAGAGGCCTGGTTTCCAATATCAGCATGTTGGGCTTTCCTGAGGCACCAATCAGATCAAATCTAGTCTCCACATGGGAAACTTGTCTTTTGGAGATGACGCAAAACCTCTGGATAGGAGAAGCATTCAGGGTCCGTGTGTCACAGCTCCGTGCCAGGGTCTCTATGCACACAAACCCACAATAGGTCCCATCCGCAGTAGAGTCCATTTCAGCTCAGCCCCTTCCGTTGCTCCCCTAGAGCTAGCATATCAAAACTGTCTATTAACTGGGAGACAGTTAGAATCGATACAGTCTGCCCAGGGTTCCATCCTTCGATCCCTGCTTTGCTGTCGTTCCTTATGAAACATCCTGGAGCGATCCAACAGATCTCAATTGCTGATCAGAAAAAAATCCTTGTGGCTTGGAGCATATCCCAACTCCCCTCCTGGGTAAACCTCCATGGCTTCGAGATGCTGCCCCCTTCAAGAAAGGGCCATAATGGACAGAAACTCCAACCTGAGTCTAGGTCTGAACCTCTCCCTGACTTCAGATGTACGAAGTCCCGATTCAGATGTGCAGAGAGTGCCTGCCGTGCCCTCGTCCCGAAACCTACGCCTAACTTGTGTTCTCATTCTTCCGTCCTCACACTCCTTGCCCAAAGGGCATCCAGTTTGGGAATTCCGGAGCCACAAAGCAGCACTCTGCCTGCCCTCCAGAAGAAAAACGTTGCCCTTGGGGCTACCCAGAAACGCTAAATGAGGATCAAGCTGCACGGCACTCGACTCTCCCCCAATTATACAATATACCCTGAAAACTAATGCCTGGTCTGACGCAGCCTAGGCCTGAACCTCCCGACCAACACTCAGCGAGCTGGCTCCACACTGAGCACGTCGGACCTGTCGTGGACTTAAGTCGTCATCTCTTCCCAAGCTCGGTTTTCAGACTACACAACCTAGACCTTAACTCCAATCACGGCCCAGCGGTGAAAGAGATGAAAAAAAATCAGAACTACTACTTCCCCATGGCAAGAATACATGTGGTTGGCATGGAGCCCAACGTTCAGTGTAGGAGCAACAGTGTGGACCATGATTCCCGCCCATGCTTGAGCGCTTAGAAGGCATAAACACACATTGTGACCCTCAGCGTGAGTTCTGTCCTCAAGGAAGGCCTCTCAGTGGCTGGTACTAACCATAGTTCGGTTTGTCCATTCACCCCTCCGCAGGGCTCTGGTTTGAAATCCCTCTTTTGGTGGGACACCTGAGGTAACCAAACTGATAGGACTCCTCAGATCCCCCTGATGGACCCCAAACA
Organism: Mustela lutreola; assembly: GCF_030435805.1. Taxonomy (NCBI): domain Eukaryota; kingdom Metazoa; phylum Chordata; class Mammalia; order Carnivora; family Mustelidae; genus Mustela; species Mustela lutreola. Next base: position 173,118,169 of record NC_081294.1, read on the forward strand.
ATTGGGTACGTGCCAAATCCACAGAGAGGAAGACTTGTCCATGGCCCATGAGGCCTCCTCGACATTCCACGGCCATTGTTGACACAAAATCCAGAGACAAAAGCCTGAATAAATGCCTCACACTCACTCTTTCTTCATATCCCGAAGAGTTCTCCTCAGGGCCTGTAGATCGGGCCTGCCATACTTATGTCCCCAAACGTAAGCCGCGTTAGTGTTTTCAGACTTCTATCCCCACGCTCCTGGCCCACACACCCTCCAGGCTGGGGCCCCTGGAGCCACACATCAGGTCTGTGCCTGCCCACTCCACTGGAATTCTGCCCATTCACTTGACCACATGCCTCCAAATTAGGAGAAACCTCCGCAGTCCCTGAGGCCATCCCAATTGTGTAGGCCGCCCGGGACAAACAAGGGCGTCTGACAACAGCTGAGCATCTACCTCCACTCATACCGTAGTTGGATGTCACCAGGGTAGTAGATTGAACCTCACAGGTCCCTAGGCCGTAATCGGATCCATTGCTTTGGTTTCCAGGCATATCTCCTCAGAGGCATGTTTTCAAATACCAGCATGCGGGGGTTTCCGGAGGCAAATCTTGTCTCGACATGGGAAAATAGCAGGCTGGAACTGTGTCAAAACTTCCGGTTAGGAGAATCCTTCAGGGCCCGGTGCCACCACCCCTTTCCAAGGTCTCCATGGACACAAACCCACATTAGGATCCATCCGCAGGAGGGTCTATTTCAACTCTGGCTTCTCGGTTGCTCCGCCAGAGCCAGCAGATAGAACCTGTCTTGTCGCTAGGAGACGATTGAGATGCGAGGCGGCTTGCCCAGGGCTCCGCCCTTAGAACCCTGCTCTGGCGTCCTTCCATATGGAACGTCCTGGACCCATCCAAAAGGTCTCACATGTCCTGCAGAAGGAATCCTTGCCTTTTGGAGCATCTCACCACTCCCAACGTGGGAAAACCGTGATGGCTTTCTGAAGCCCCCACCCCCTTTCTGAAGGGGAAATCATGGACAGGAACTCCAACCTGAGCCAACGTCTGATCCTCGGCCTGAATTCAGATGCACGACATCTCGATGCAGCTCTGCAGAGTGTGCCGGCCTTGCCCTCGCCCTTAAACCTATGTGAAACTTCTGTTCTCCAATGTCCGTCCTCACACTCCTGGCCCCCAAGACCTCACGTTTGGCAATTCTGGACCCACAAGGCAGCACTCTGCCTGCCCTCCAGATAGAAAGCAAAATGGTGCCCTATGGAGCTTCCCAGACACCCGAAATGAGGATAGACCTACACGGCACCCTTCTGTACACAAATTATATCGACACATCTGGGCACTAATACACTGTCTGACACAGCCTGAACCCGGACTTCCTGACCAACACCCAGACAGCTGACCGCACACTGAGCACAACAGACCCGCCATGGCCTTAGCTCGTCATCTATTCCCAACCTAGCTTCTCAGGCTTCAGGACATAGACCTTAACTCCACACCCCGCCAAGGGGTGAATGTGATGCAGAAATCAGAACTCCTCCTTCCCTATGGCAAGAAACCTTGTGGTTGGCATGTTGTCCCACGTTCAGTGTAGGAGAAACCAGCGTTCACCATGAGGCCCGGCCCATGCTTGAGTACGAAGAGGGCACAAACACGCATTGTGACCCTCAGCGTGAGTCCTGTCCTCTAGTAAGTCCTCTCAGTGGCTGGACCATTAGACGTCATAATGGGCTTGCCATGCCCCTAGGCCCCAAGTTTTAACCAGCTTTCTGGTTGTCCAGTCGCCCCTCCCCAGGGCTCTGCCCTGGAAACTCTCTTTTGGTGGGACAACTGAGGTAAAAACAAAACAAAACGGACTCCTCCCATCTCAAAGAATAACCCCAAACTCTTGGGAGCGGGCCCAATGCCCAGAGAGGAAGACTCGTCCATGGCCCATGAGGCCACCCGGACATTCCACGGCCATCCGTGACACAATATCCAGAGAAAGAATCTTGAGCAAGCGTCTCACACTCGCCCCCTTGTTCATATCCTGAAGAGTTCTCCTCACGGTCTGTAGATCAGTCCTGCAATACCTACGACCCGAAACCTAAGCCGGGTTTGTGTTTTCAGACAACTGGCCCACAAAACCTACAGGCACAGGTTCTTGGAGCCAAACCTGAGGACTGTACCTGGGAATTCTGCCCATTCCATTGGCCACAAACCGAGAAATAGGATGATAAACCTCCAAAGTGCCCGGGGCCATCCCAATAGTGTTGACTGCCCAGGAAAAACAAGGGCGGTCTGACACCAGCTGAGCATCTACCTGCACTTAGACCCGTGGACAGATGTCCCCAGAGGTAAATTGGAATGAGCAGGCCCCTAGATCCTAATCGGATCCATTGCTTTGTTGTCTAGGCATCTCTCCCCAGAGGCCTGGATTCCAATAGCAGCATATGGCTGTCTCTTGAGGCACCCATCAGAACAAATCTCGTCTCCACGTGGGAATCATGCACGTTGGAGCTGTGTCAAAGCCTCTGGTTAGGAGAACCCTTCAGGGACCCTGTGCCACTGCCTCATTCCAAGTTCTCCATGGACACAAACCCACATTAGGACCCATCCACAAGAGAGTCCATTTCAACTCAACCCTCTCAGTTTCTCCCCCAGATCCAGCAGATCTAACCTGTCTTGCCACTAGGACACAAGAGGAATGAGAGTCGGGCTTCCCAGCCATCCATCCTTAGAACCCTTCTCGGAATCGATCCGTATGGGAAGTCCTGGAGCCAACCAACAGGTCTCAATCGCCCTGCAGAAGAATCTTTACGGTTTGGAGCATCTCACAACTCCCATCGTGGGAAAAATTCCATGGCCTCGTGATCCACCACCTCTTCATGAAGAGGGCCATAAGGGACAGAAACTCCAACCTGAGCGTTCGTCAGATCCTCACCTGATTTCAGATGCACGAAATCTCGTTTCAGCTCTGCAGAGCGTACCTGCCATGCCCTCGCCCAGAAACCTAAGGTTGCTTGTGTTCTCAGACTTCTGTCCTCAACTCCTGGCCCACAAGCCCTCCAGTTTGGCAATTCCAGAACTACAATGCAGCCCTCTGCCTGCCGTCCAGAAGAAAAAACATTGCCCTCTGGGGCTAACCAGAAGCCCCAAAGGAGGATCAAACTTTTCGCCACTTGACTGTACCCCAATCCTACAGGATGCCCTGGGCACTCATGCCCTTTCTGTCACAGCCTGAGCCTGGACCTCCCGACCCACACCCAGCCAGCTGGACTCACACTGAACACATCGGACCTGCCAAAGCCTTAGGTCGTCATCTCTTCCCAACTTCGGTTTTCAGGCTTCAGAACCTAGACGTTTTCTCCAATCACTGCCCAGGGTTGAACATGAGGCAGAAATCAGAAATCCTTCCCCATGGCAAGAAATCTTGTGGTTGGCGTGTTGCCCAACGTTCAGCGTAGTTGATAGCAGTGTGGCCCTTTGACCCCGCCATGCTTGAGGGCCGCGTTGGTCACAGATACGCATTGTGACCCTCAGCGTGAGCCCAGTCCCCAAGTAAGGTCTCTCAGTGGCTAGACCAAGAGACGGCATATTGGGCTTGCCATGCCCCTAGGCCCCAATTTTTAACCATAGTTCGTGTTGTCCATTCGCCCCTCCCCAGTGCTCTGCTTTAGAATGAGGTAACCAAACTGAAAGGACTCCTCCCATCCCACAGATTGACCCCCAAATTGGGATCGGGCCAAATCCACAGAGAGGAAGACTCATCCATGGCCCATGAGGCCTCCCCGATATTCCACGCCCATCGTTGACACAAAATCCAGAGACAAAAGCCTGAATAAGCGCCTCACACTCGCTCTTTCTTCCTATGCCAAAGAGTTCCCCTCACGGTCTGTAGATCGGGACTGCCATACCTACGTCCCCAAAACAAGCCGAGTGTGTGTTTTCAGACTTCTATCCCCACATTCCTGGCTTCCACACCCTCCAGCCTGGGGACCCTGCAGCCACACATCAGGTCTGTGCCTCTCAACTCCTCGGGAATTCTGCCCCTTCCATTGACCACAATCATACAAACTCGGAGAAACCTCCAAAGTCCCCAAGGCCATCCCCATAGTATAGAACGCCCAGGACAAACAAGGGCTGCCTGGAACCAGCTGAGCATCCATCTCCACTCATACTGTAGATGGATGTCCCCAGAGAAGGAGATTGAACGGGTCAGGGCCCTAGGCCCTAATGGGGTCCATTGTTTTGGTTTCCTGCTATCTCTCCTCAGAGGCCTGGTTTCCAATATCAGCATGTGGGGCTTTCCTGAGGCACCAATCAGATCAAATCTAGTCTCCACATGGGAAACTTGTCTTTTGGAGATGACGCAAAACCTCTGGTTAGGAGGAGCATTCAGGGTCCGTGTGTCACAGCTCCGTGCCAGGGTCTCTATGCACACAAACCCACAATAGGTCCCATCCGCAGTAGAGTCCATTTCAGCTCAGCCCCTTCCGTTGCTCCCCTAGAGCTAGCATATCAAAACTGTCTATTAACTGGGAGACAGTTAGAATCGATACAGTCTGCCCAGGGTTCCATCCTTCGATCCCTGCTTTGCTGTCGTTCCTTATGAAACATCCTGGAGCGATCCAACAGATCTCAATTGTTGATCAGAAAAAATCCTTGTGGCTTGGAGCATATCCCATCTCCCCTCCTGGGTAAACCTCCATGGCTTCGAGATGCTGCCCCCTTCAAGAAAGGGCCATAATGGACAGAAACTCCAACCTGAGCCTAGGTCTGAACCTCTCCCTGACTTCAGATGTACGAAGTCCCGATTCAGATGTGCAGAGAGTGCCTGCCGTGCCCTCGTCCCGAAACCTACGCCTAACTTGTGTTCTCATTCTTCCGTCCTCACACTCCTTGCCCAAAGGGCATCCAGTTTGGGAATTCCGGAGCCACAAAGCAGCACTCTGCCTGCCCTCCAGAAGAAAAACGTTGCCCTTGGGGCTACCCAGAAACGCTAAATGAGGATCAAGCTGCACGGCACTCGACTCTCCCCCAATTATACAATATACCCTGAAAACTAATGCCTGGTCTGACGCAGCTTAGGCCTGAACCTCCTGACCAACACTCAGCGAGCTGGCTCCACACTGAGCACGTCGGACCTGTCGTGGACTTAAGTCGTCATCTCTTTCCAAGCTCGGTTTTCAGACTACACAACCTAGACCTTAACTCCAATCACGGCCCAGCGGTGAAAGAGATGAAAAAAAATCAGAACTACTACTTCCCCATGGCAAGAATACATGTGGTTGGCATGGAGCCCAACGTTCAGTGTAGGAGCAACAGTGTGGACCATGATTCCCGCCCATGCTTGAGCGCTTAGAAGGCATAAACACACATTGTGACCCTCAGCGTGAGTTCTGTCCTCAAGGAAGGCCTCTCAGTGGCTGGAACTAACCATAGTTCGGTTTGTCCATTCACCCCTCCGCAGGGCTCTGCTTTGAAATCCCTCTTTTGGTGGGACACCTGAGGTAACCAAACTGATAGGACTCCTCCCATCCCCATGATGGACCCCAAACAATTGGGTACGTGCCAAATCCACAGAGAGGAAGACTTGTCCATGGCCCATGAGGCCTCCTCGACATTCCGCGGCCATTGTTGACACAAAATCCAGAGACAAAAGCCTGAATAAATGCCTCACACTCACTCTTTCTTCATATCCCGAAGAGTTCTCCTCAGGGCCTGTAGATCGGGCCTGCCATACTTATGTCCCCAAACGTAAGCCGCGTTAGTGTTTTCAGACTTCTATCCCCACGCTCCTGGCCCACACACCCTCCAGGCTGGGGCCCCTGGAGCCACACATCAGGTCTGTGCCTGCCCACTCCACTGGAATTCTGCCCATTCACTTGACCACACGCCTCCAAATTAGGAGAAACCTCCGCAGTCCCTGAGGCCATCCCAATTGTGTAGGCCGCCCGGGACAAACAAGGGCGTCTGACAACAGCTGAGCATCTACCTCCACTCATACCGTAGTTGGATGTCACCAGGGTAGTAGATTGAACCTCACAGGTCCCTAGGCCGTAATCGGATCCATTGCTTTGGTTTCCAGGCATCTCTCCTCAGAGGCATGTTTTCAAATACCAGCATGCGGGGGTTTCCGGAGGCAAATCTTGTCTCGACATGGGAAAATAGCAGGCTGGAACTGTGTCAAAACTTCCGGTTAGGAGAATCCTTCAGGGCCCGGTGCCACCACCCCTTTCCAAGGTCTCCATGGACACGAACCCACATTAGGATCCATCCGCCGGAGAGTCCATTTCAACTCTGGCTTCTCGGTTGCTCCGCCAGAGCCAGCAGATAGAACCTGTCTTGTCGCTAGGAGACGATTGAGATGCGAGGCGGCTTGCCCAGGGCTCCGCCCTTAGAACCCTGCTCTGGCGTCCTTCCATATGGAACGTCCTGGACCCATCCAAAAGGTCTCACATGTCCTGCAGAAGGAATCCTTGCCTTTTGGAGCATCTCACCACTCCCAACGTGGGAAAACCGTGATGGCTTTCTGAAGCCCCCACCCCCTTTCTGAAGGGGAAATCATGGACAGGAACTCCAACCTGAGCCAACGTCTGATCCTCGGCCTGAATTCAGATGCACGACATCTCGATGCAGCTCTGCAGAGTGTGCCGGCCTTGCCCTCGCCCTTAAACCTATGTGAAACTTCTGTTCTCCAATGTCCGTCCTCACACTCCTGGCCCCCAAGACCTCACGTTTGGCAATTCTGGACCCACAAGGCAGCACTCTGCCTGCCCTCTAGATAAAAGCAAAATGGTGCCCTATGGAGCTTCCCAGACACCCGAAATGAGGATAGACCTACACGGCACCCTTCTGTACACAAATTATATCGACACATCTGGGCCCTAATACACTGTCTGACACAGCATGAGCCCGGACTTCCTGACCAACACCCAGACAGCTGACCGCACACTGAGCACAACAGACCCGCCATGGCCTTAGCTCGTCATCTATTCCCAACCTAGCTTCTCAGGCTTCAGGACATAGACCTTAACTCCACACCCCGCCAAGGGGTGAATGTGATGCAGAAATCAGAACTCCTCCTTCCCTATGGCAAGAAACCTTGTGGTTGGCATGTTGTCCCACGTTCAGTGTAGGAGAAACCAGCGTTCACCATGAGGCCCGGCCCATGCTTGAGTACGAAGAGGGCACAAACACGCATTGTGACCCTCAGCGTGAGTCCTGTCCTCTAGTAAGTCCTCTCAGTGGCTGGACCATTAGACGTCATAATGGGCTTGCCATGCCCCTAGGCCCCAAGTTTTAACCAGCTTTCTGGATGTCCAGTCGCCCCTCCCCAGGGCTCTGCCCTGGAAACTCTCTTTTGGTGGGACAACTGAGGTAAAAACAAAACAAAACGGACTCCTCCCATCTCAAAGAATAACCCCAAACTCTTGGGAGCGGGCCCAATGCCCAGAGAGGAAGACTCGTCCATGGCCCATGACGCCACCCGGACATTCCACGGCCATCAGTGACACAATATCCAGAGACAGAATCTTGAGCAAGCGTCTCACACTCGCCCCCTTGTTCATATCCTGAAGAGTTCTCCTCACGGTCTGTAGATCAGTCCTGCAATACCTACGACCCGAAACCTAAGCCGGGTTTGTGTTTTCAGACAACTGGCCCACAAAACCTACAGGCACAGGTTCTTGGAGCCAAACCTGAGGACTGTACCTGGGAATTCTGCCCATTCCATTGGCCACAAACCGAGAAATAGGATGATAAACCACCAAAGTGCCCGGGGCCATCCCAATAGTGTTGACTGCCCAGGAAATACAAGGGCGGTCTGACACCAGCTGAGCATCTACCTGCACTTAGACCCGTGGACAGATGTCCCCAGAGGTAAATTGGAATGAGCAGGCCCCTAGATCCTAATCGGATCCATTGCTTTGTTGTCTAGGCATCTCTCCACAGAGGCCTGGATTCCAATAGCAGCATATGGCTGTTTCTTGAGGCACCCATCAGAACAAATCTCGTCTCCACGTGGGAATCATGCACGTTGGAGCTGTGTCAAAGCCTCTGGTTAGGAGAACCCTTCAGGGACCCTGTGCCACTGCCTCATTCCAAGTTCTCCATGGACACAAACCCACATTAGGACCCATCCACAAGAGAGTCCATTTCAACTCAACCCTCTCAGTTTCTCCCCCAGATCCAGCAGATCTAACCTGTCTTGCCACTAGGACACAAGAGGAATGAGAGTCGGGCTTCCCAGCCATCCATCCTTAGAACCCTACTCGGAATCGATCCGTATGGGAAGTCCTGGAGCCAACCAACAGGTCTCAATCGCCCTGCAGAAGAATCTTTACGGTTTGGAGCATCTCACAACTCCCATCGTGGGAAAAATTCCATGGCCTCGTGATCCACCACCTCTTCATGAAGAGGGCCATAAGGGACAGAAACTCCAACCTGAGCGTTCGTCAGATCCTCACCTGATTTCAGATGCACGAGATCTCGTTTCAGCTCTGCAGAGCGTACCTGCCATGCCCTCGCCCAGAAACCTAAGGTTGCTTGTGTTCTCAGACTTCTGTCCTCAACTCCTGGCCCACAAGCCCTCCAGTTTGGCAATTCCAGGACTACAATGCAGCCCTCTGCCTACCGTCCAGAAGAAAAAACATTGCCCTCTGGGGCTAACCAGAAGCCCCAAAGGAGGATCAAACTTTTCGCCACTTGACTGTACCCCAATCCTACAGGATGCCCTGGGCACTCATGCCCTTTCTGTCACAGCCTGAGCCTGGACCTCCCGACCCACACCCAGCCAGCTGGACTCACACTGAACACATCGGACCTGCCAAAGCCTTAGGTCGTCATCTCTTCCCAACTTCGGTTTTCAGGCTTCAGAACCTAGACGTTTTCTCCAATCACTGCCCAGGGTTGAACATGAGGCAGAAATCAGAAATCCTTCCCCATGGCAAGAAATCTTGTGGTTGGCGTGTTGCCCAACGTTCAGCGTAGTTGATAGCAGTGTGGCCCTTTGACCCCGCCATGCTTGAGGCCCGCGTTGGTCACAGATACGCATTGTGACCCTCAGCGTGAGCCCAGTCCCCAAGTAAGGTCTCTCAGTGGCTGGACCAAGAGACGGCATATTGGGCTTGCCATGCCCCTAGGCCCCAATTTTTAACCATAGTTCGTGTTGTCCATTCGCCCCTCCCCAGTGCTCTGCTTTAGAATGAGGTAACCAAACTGAAAGGACTCCTCCCATCCCACAGATTGACCCCCAAATTGGGATCGGGCCAAATCCACAGAGAGGAAGACTCATCCATGGCCCATGAGGCCTCCCCGATATTCCACGCCCATCGTTGACACAAAATCCAGAGACAAAAGCCTGAATAAGCGCCTCACACTCGCTCTTTCTTCCTATGCCAAAGAGTTCCCCTCACGGTCTGTAGATCGGGACTGCCATACCTACGTCCCCAAAACAAGCCGAGTGTGTGTTTTCAGACTTCTATCCCCACATTCCTGGCTTCCACACCCTCCAGCCTGGGGACCCTGCAGCCACACATCAGGTCTGTGCCTCTCAACTCCTCGGGAATTCTGCCCCTTCCATTGACCACAATCATACAAACTCGGAGAAACCTCCAAAGTCCCCAAGGCCATCCCCATAGTATAGAACGCCCAGGACAAACAAGGGCTGCCTGGAACCAGCTGAGCATCCATCTCCACTCATACTGTAGATGGATGTCCCCAGAGAAGGAGATTGAACGGGTCAGGGCCCTAGGCCCTAATGGGGTCCATTGTTTTGGTTTCCTGCTATCTCTCCTCAGAGGCCTGGTTTCCAATATCAGCATGTGGGGCTTTCCTGAGGCACCAATCAGATCAAATCTAGTCTCCACATGGGAAACTTGTCTTTTGGAGATGACGCAAAACCTCTGGTTAGGAGAAGCATTCAGGGTCCGTGTGTCACAGCTCCGTGCCAGGGTCTCTATGCACACAAACCCACAATAGGTCCCATCCGCAGTAGAGTCCATTTCAGCTCAGCCCCTTCCGTTGCTCCCCTAGAGCTAGCATATCAAAACTGTCTATTAACTGGGAGACAGTTAGAATCGATACAGTCTGCCCAGGGTTCCATCCTTCGATCCCTGCTTTGCTGTCGTTCCTTATGAAACATCCTGGAGCGATCCAACAGATCTCAATTGTTGATCAGAAAAAATCCTTGTGGCTTGGAGCATATCCCAACTCCCCTCCTGGGTAAACCTCCATGGCTTCGAGATGCTGCCCCCTTCAAGAAAGGGCCATAATGGACAGAAACTCCAACCTGAGCCTAGGTCTGAACCTCTCCCTGACTTCAGATGTACGAAGTCCCGATTCAGATGTGCAGAGAGTGCCTGCCGTGCCCTCGTCCCGAAACCTACGCCTAACTTGTGTTCTCATTCTTCCGTCCTCACACTCCTTGCCCAAAGGGCATCCAGTTTGGGAATTCCGGAGCCACAAAGCAGCACTCTGCCTGCCCTCCAGAAGAAAAACGTTGCCCTTGGGGCTACCCAGAAACGCTAAATGAGGATCAAGCTGCACGGCACTCGACTCTCCCCCAATTATACAATATACCCTGAAAACTAATGCCTGGTCTGACGCAGCTTAGGCCTGAACCTCCCGACCAACACTCAGCGAGCTGGCTCCACACTGAGCACGTCGGACCTGTCGTGGACTTAAGTCGTCATCTCTTCCCAAGCTCGGTTTTCAGACTACACAACCTAGACCTTAACTCCAATCACGGCCCAGCGGTGAAAGAGATGAAAAAAAATCAGAACTACTACTTCCCCATGGCAAGAATACATGTGGTTGGCATGGAGCCCAACGTTCAGTGTAGGAGCAACAGTGTGGACCATGATTCCCGCCCATGCTTGAGCGCTTAGAAGGCATAAACACACATTGTGACCCTCAGCGTGAGTTCTGTCCTCAAGGAAGGCCTCTCAGTGGCTGGAACTAACCATAGTTCGGTTTGTCCATTCACCCCTCCGCAGGGCTCTGCTTTGAAATCCCTCTTTTGGTGGGACACCTGAGGTAACCAAACTGATAGGACTCCTCCCATCCCCATGATGGACCCCAAACAATTGGGTACGTGCCAAATCCACAGAGAGGAAGACTTGTCCATGGCCCATGAGGCCTCCTCGACATTCCGCGGCCATTGTTGACACAAAATCCAGAGACAAAAGCCTGAATAAATGCCTCACACTCACTCTTTCTTCATATCCCGAAGAGTTCTCCTCAGGGCCTGTAGATCGGGCCTGCCATACTTATGTCCCCAAACGTAAGCCGCGTTAGTGTTTTCAGACTTCTATCCCCACGCTCCTGGCCCACACACCCTCCAGGCTGGGGCCCCTGGAGCCACACATCAGGTCTGTGCCTGCCCACTCCACTGGAATTCTGCCCATTCACTTGACCACACGCCTCCAAATTAGGAGAAACCTCCGCAGTCCCTGAGGCCATCCCAATTGTGTAGGCCGCCCGGGACAAACAAGGGCGTCTGACAACAGCTGAGCATCTACCTCCACTCATACCGTAGTTGGATGTCACCAGGGTAGTAGATTGAACCTCACAGGTCCCTAGGCCGTAATCGGATCCATTGCTTTGGTTTCCAGGCATCTCTCCTCAGAGGCATGTTTTCAAATACCAGCATGCGGGGGTTTCCGGAGGCAAATCTTGTCTCGACATGGGAAAATAGCAGGCTGGAACTGTGTCAAAACTTCCGGTTAGGAGAATCCTTCAGGGCCCGGTGCCACCACCCCTTTCCAAGGTCTCCATGGACACGAACCCACATTAGGATCCATCCGCCGGAGAGTCCATTTCAACTCTGGCTTCTCGGTTGCTCCGCCAGAGCCAGCAGATAGAACCTGTCTTGTCGCTAGGAGACGATTGAGATGCGAGGCGGCTTGCCCAGGGCTCCGCCCTTAGAACCCTGCTCTGGCGTCCTTCCATATGGAACGTCCTGGACCCATCCAAAAGGTCTCACATGTCCTGCAGAAGGAATCCTTGCCTTTTGGAGCATCTCACCACTCCCAACGTGGGAAAACCGTGATGGCTTTCTGAAGCCCCCACCCCCTTTCTGAAGGGGAAATCATGGACAGGAACTCCAACCTGAGCCAACGTCTGATCCTCGGCCTGAATTCAGATGCACGACATCTCGATGCAGCTCTGCAGAGTGTGCCGGCCTTGCCCTCGCCCTTAAACCTATGTGAAACTTCTGTTCTCCAATGTCCGTCCTCACACTCCTGGCCCCCAAGACCTCACGTTTGGCAATTCTGGACCCACAAGGCAGCACTCTGCCTGCCCTCCAGATAAAAGCAAAATGGTGCCCTATGGAGCTTCCCAGACACCCGAAATGAGGATAGACCTACACGGCACCCTTCTGTACACAAATTATATCGACACATCTGGGCCCTAATACACTGTCTGACACAGCATGAGCCCGGACTTCCTGACCAACACCCAGACAGCTGACCGCACACTGAGCACAACAGACCCGCCATGGCCTTAGCTCGTCATCTATTCCCAACCTAGCTTCTCAGGCTTCAGGACATAGACCTTAACTCCACACCCCGCCAAGGGGTGAATGTGATGCAGAAATCAGAACTCCTCCTTCCCTATGGCAAGAAACCTTGTGGTTGGCATGTTGTCCCACGTTCAGTGTAGGAGAAACCAGCGTTCACCAAGAGGCCCGGCCCATGCTTGAGTACGAAGAGGGCACAAACACGCATTGTGACCCTCAGCGTGAGTCCTGTCCTCTAGTAAGTCCTCTCAGTGGCTGGACCATTAGACGTCATAATGGGCTTGCCATGCCCCTAGGCCCCAAGTTTTAACCAGCTTTCTGGATGTCCAGTCGCCCCTCCCCAGGGCTCTGCCCTGGAAACTCTCTTTTGGTGGGACAACTGAGGTAAAAACAAAACAAAACGGACTCCTCCCATCTCAAAGAATAACCCCAAACTCTTGGGAGCGGGCCCAATGCCCAGAGAGGAAGACTCGTCCATGGCCCATGAGGCCACCCGGACATTCCACGGCCATCAGTGACACAATATCCAGAGACAGAATCTTGAGCAAGCGTCTCACACTCGCCCCCTTGTTCATATCCTGAAGAGTTCTCCTCACGGTCTGTAGATCAGTCCTGCAATACCTACGACCCGAAACCTAAGCCGGGTTTGTGTTTTCAGACAACTGGCCCACAAAACCTACAGGCACAGGTTCTTGGAGCCAAACCTGAGGACTGTACCTGGGAATTCTGCCCATTCCATTGGCCACAAACCTAGAAATAGGATGATAAACCACCAAAGTGCCCGGGGCCATCCCAATAGTGTTGACTGCCCAGGAAATACAAGGGCGGTCTGACACCAGCTGAGCATCTACCTGCACTTAGACCCGTGGACAGATGTCCCCAGAGGTAAATTGGAATGAGCAGGCCCCTAGATCCTAATCGGATCCATTGCTTTGTTGTCTAGGCATCTCTCCCCAGAGGCCTGGATTCCAATAGCAGCATATGGCTGTCTCTTGAGGCACCCATCAGTACAAATCTCGTCTCCACGTGGGAATCATGCACGTTGGAGCTGTGTCAAAGCCTCTGGTTAGGAGAACCCTTCAGGGACCCTGTGCCACTGCCTCATTCCAAGTTCTCCATGGACACAAACCCACATTAGGACCCATCCACAAGAGAGTCCATTTCAACTCAACCCTCTCAGTTTCTCCCCCAGATCCAGCAGATCTAACCTGTCTTGCCACTAGGACACAAGAGGAATGAGAGTCGGGCTTCCCAGCCATCCATCCTTAGAACCCTACTCGGAATCGATCCGTATGGGAAGTCCTGGAGCCAACCAACAGGTCTCAATCGCCCTGCAGAAGAATCTTTACGGTTTGGAGCATCTCACAACTCCCATCGTGGGAAAAATTCCATGGCCTCGTGATCCACCACCTCTTCATGAAGAGGGCCATAAGGGACAGAAACTCCAACCTGAGCGTTCGTCAGATCCTCACCTGATTTCAGATGCACGAGATCTCGTTTCAGCTCTGCAGAGCGTACCTGCCATGCCCTCGCCCAGAAACCTAAGGTTGCTTGTGTTCTCAGACTTCTGTCCTCAACTCCTGGCCCACAAGCCCTCCAGTTTGGCAATTCCAGGACTACAATGCAGCCCTCTGCCTACCGTCCAGAAGAAAAAACATTGCCCTCTGGGGCTAACCAGAAGCCCCAAAGGAGGATCAAACTTTTCGCCACTTGACTGTACCCCAATCCTACAGGATGCCCTGGGCACTCATGCCCTTTCTGTCACAGCCTGAGCCTGGACCTCCCGACCCACACCCAGCCAGCTGGACTCACACTGAACACATCGGACCTGCCAAAGCCTTAGGTCGTCATCTCTTCCCAACTTCGGTTTTCAGGCTTCAGAACCTAGACGTTTTCTCCAATCACTGCCCAGGGTTGAACATGAGGCAGAAATCAGAAATCCTTCCCCATGGCAAGAAATCTTGTGGTTGGCGTGTTGCCCAACGTTCAGCGTAGTTGATAGCAGTGTGGCCCTTTGACCCCGCCATGCTTGAGGGCCGCGTTGGTCACAGATACGCATTGTGACCCTCAGCGTGAGCCCAGTCCCCAAGTAAGGTCTCTCAGTGGCTGGACCAAGAGACGGCATATTGGGCTTGCCATGCCCCTAGGCCCCAATTTTTAACCATAGTTCGTGTTGTCCATTCGCCCCTCCCCAGTGCTCTGCTTTAGAATGAGGTAACCAAACTGAAAGGACTCCTCCCATCCCACAGATTGACCCCCAAATTGGGATCGGGCCAAATCCACAGAGAGGAAGACTCATCCGTGGCCCATGAGGCCTCCCCGATATTCCACGCCCATCGTTGACACAAAATCCAGAGACAAAAGCCTGAATAAGCGCCTCACACTCGCTCTTTCTTCCTATGCCAAAGAGTTCCCCTCACGGTCTGTAGATCGGGACTGCCATACCTACGTCCCCAAAACAAGCCGAGTGTGTGTTTTCAGACTTCTATCCCCACATTCCTGGCTTCCACACCCTCCAGCCTGGGGACCCTGCAGCCACACATCAGGTCTGTGCCTCTCAACTCCTCGGGAATTCTGCCCCTTCCATTGACCACAATCATACAAACTCGGAGAAACCTCCAAAGTCCCCAAGGCCATCCCCATAGTATAGAACGCCCAGGACAAACAAGGGCTGCCTGGAACCAGCTGAGCATCCATCTCCACTCATACTGTAGATGGATGTCCCCAGAGAAGGAGATTGAACGGGTCAGGGCCCTAGGCCCTAATGGGGTCCATTGTTTTGGTTTCCTGCTATCTCTCCTCAGAGGCCTGGTTTCCAATATCAGCATGTGGGGCTTTCCTGAGGCACCAATCAGATCAAATCTAGTCTCCACATGGGAAACTTGTCTTTTGGAGATGACGCAAAACCTCTGGTTAGGAGGAGCATTCAGGGTCCGTGTGTCACAGCTCCGTGCCAGGGTCTCTATGCACACAAACCCACAATAGGTCCCATCCGCAGTAGAGTCCATTTCAGCTCAGCCCCTTCCGTTGCTCCCCTAGAGCTAGCATATCAAAACTGTCTATTAACTGGGAGACAGTTAGAATCGATACAGTCTGCCCAGGGTTCCATCCTTCGATCCCTGCTTTGCTGTCGTTCCTTATGAAACATCCTGGAGCGATCCAACAGATCTCAATTGTTGATCAGAAAAAATCCTTGTGGCTTGGAGCATATCCCAACTCCCCTCCTGGGTAAACCTCCATGGCTTCGAGATGCTGCCCCCTTCAAAAAGGGCCATAATGGACAGAAACTCCAACCTGAGCCTAGGTCTGAACCTCTCCCTGACTTCAGATGTACGAAGTCCCGATTCAGATGTGCAGAGAGTGCCTGCCGTGCCCTCGTCCCGAAACCTACGCCTAACTTGTGTTCTCATTCTTCCGTCCTCACACTCCTTGCCCAAAGGGCATCCAGTTTGGGAATTCCGGAGCCACAAAGCAGCACTCTGCCTGCCCTCCAGAAGAAAAACGTTGCCCTTGGGGCTACCCAGAAACGCTAAATGAGGATCAAGCTGCACGGCACTCGACTCTCCCCCAATTATACAATATACCCTGAAAACTAATGCCTGGTCTGACGCAGCTTAGGCCTGAACCTCCCGACCAACACTCAGCGAGCTGGCTCCACACTGAGCACGTCGGACCTGTCGTGGACTTAAGTCGTCATCTCTTCCCAAGCTCGGTTTTCAGACTACACAACCTAGACCTTAACTCCAATCACGGCCCAGCGGTGAAAGAGATTAAAAAAAATCAGAACTACTACTTCCCCATGGCAAGAATACATGTGGTTGGCATGGAGCCCAACGTTCAGTGTAGGAGCAACAGTGTGGACCATGATTCCCGCCCATGCTTGAGCGCTTAGAAGGCATAAACACACATTGTGACCCTCAGCGTGAGTTCTGTCCTCAAGGAAGGCCTCTCAGTGGCTGGAACTAACCATAGTTCGGTTTGTCCATTCACCCCTCTGCAGGGCTCTGCTTTGAAATCCCTCTTTTGGTGGGACACCTGAGGTAACCAAACTGATAGGACTCCTCCCATCCCCATGATGGACCCCAAACAATTGGGTACGTGCCAAATCCACAGAGAGGAAGACTTGTCCATGGCCCATGAGGCCTCCTCGACATTCCGCGGCCATTGTTGACACAAAATCCAGAGACAAAAGCCTGAATAAATGCCTCACACTCACTCTTTCTTCATATCCCGAAGAGTTCTCCTCAGGGCCTGTAGATCGGGCCTGCCATACTTATGTCCCCAAACGTAAGCCGCGTTAGTGTTTTCAGACTTCTATCCCCACGCTCCTGGCCCACACACCCTCCAGGCTGGGGCCCCTGGAGCCACACATCAGGTCTGTGCCTGCCCACTCCACTGGAATTCTGCCCATTCACTTGACCACACGCCTCCAAATTAGGAGAAACCTCCGCAGTCCCTGAGGCCATCCCAATTGTGTAGGCCGCCCGGGACAAACAAGGGCGTCTGACAACAGCTGAGCATCTACCTCCACTCATACCGTAGTTGGATGTCACCAGGGTAGTAGATTGAACCTCACAGGTCCCTAGGCCGTAATCGGATCCATTGCTTTGGTTTCCAGGCATCTCTCCTCAGAGGCATGTTTTCAAATACCAGCATGCGGGGGTTTCCGGAGGCAAATCTTGTCTCGACATGGGAAAATAGCAGGCTGGAACTGTGTCAAAACTTCCGGTTAGGAGAATCCTTCAGGGCCCGGTGCCACCACCCCTTTCCAAGGTCTTCATGGACACGAACCCACATTAGGATCCATCCGCAGGAGAGTCCATTTCAACTCTGGCTTCTCGGTTGCTCCGCCAGAGCCAGCAGATAGAACCTGTCTTGTCGCTAGGAGACGATTGAGATGCGAGGCGGCTTGCCCAGGGCTCCGCCCTTAGAACCCTGCTCTGGCGTCCTTCCATATGGAACGTCCTGGACCCATCCAAAAGGTCTCACATGTCCTGCAGAAGGAATCCTTGCCTTTTGGAGCATCTCACCACTCCCAACGTGGGAAAACCGTGATGGCTTTCTGAAGCCCCCACCCCCTTTCTGAAGGGGAAATCATGGACAGGAACTCCAACCTGAGCCAACGTCTGATCCTCGGCCTGAATTCAGATGCACGACATCTCGATGCAGCTCTGCAGAGTGTGCCGGCCTTGCCCTCGCCCTTAAACCTATGTGAAACTTCTGTTCTCCAATGTCCGTCCTCACACTCCTGGCCCCCAAGACCTCACGTTTGGCAATTCTGGACCCACAAGGCAGCACTCTGCCTGCCCTCCAGATAAAAGCAAAATGGTGCCCTATGGAGCTTCCCAGACACCCGAAATGAGGATAGACCTACACGGCACCCTTCTGTACACAAATTATATCGACACATCTGGGCCCTAATACACTGTCTGACACAGCATGAGCCCGGACTTCCTGACCAACACCCAGACAGCTGACCGCACACTGAGCACAACAGACCCGCCATGGCCTTAGCTCGTCATCTATTCCCAACCTAGCTTCTCAGGCTTCAGGACATAGACCTTAACTCCACACCCCGCCAAGGGGTGAATGTGATGCAGAAATCAGAACTCCTCCTTCCCTATGGCAAGAAACCTTGTGGTTGGCATGTTGTCCCACGTTCAGTGTAGGAGAAACCAGCGTTCACCATGAGGCCCGGCCCATGCTTGAGTACGAAGAGGGCACAAACACGCATTGTGACCCTCAGCGTGAGTCCTGTCCTCTAGTAAGTCCTCTCAGTGGCTGGACCATTAGACGTCATAATGGGCTTGCCATGCCCCTAGGCCCCAAGTTTTAACCAGCTTTCTGGATGTCCAGTCGCCCTTCCCCAGGGCTCTGCCCTGGAAACTCTCTTTTGGTGGGACAACTGAGGTAAAAACAAAACAAAACGGACTCCTCCCATCTCAAAGAATAACCCCAAACTCTTGGGAGCGGGCCCAATGCCCAGAGAGGAAGACTCGTCCATGGCCCATGAGGCCACCCGGACATTCCACGGCCATCAGTGACACAATATCCAGAGACAGAATCTTGAGCAAGCGTCTCACACTCGCCCCCTTGTTCATATCCTGAAGAGTTCTCCTCACGGTCTGTAGATCAGTCCTGCAATACCTACGACCCGAAACCTAAGCCGGGTTTGTGTTTTCAGACAACTGGCCCACAAAACCTACAGGCACAGGTTCTTGGAGCCAAACCTGAGGACTGTACCTGGGAATTCTGCCCATTCCATTGGCCACAAACCTAGAAATAGGATGATAAACCACCAAAGTGCCCGGGGCCATCCCAATAGTGTTGACTGCCCAGGAAATACAAGGGCGGTCTGACACCAGCTGAGCATCTACCTGCACTTAGACCCGTGGACAGATGTCCCCAGAGGTAAATTGGAATGAGCAGGCCCCTAGATCCTAATCGGATCCATTGCTTTGTTGTCTAGGCATCTCTCCCCAGAGGCCTGGATTCCAATAGCAGCATATGGCTGTCTCTTGAGGCACCCATCAGAACAAATCTCGTCTCCACGTGGGAATCATGCACGTTGGAGCTGTGTCAAAGCCTCTGGTTAGGAGAACCCTTCAGGGACCCTGTGCCACTGCCTCATTCCAAGTTCTCCATGGACACAAACCCACATTAGGACCCATCCACAAGAGAGTCCATTTCAACTCAACCCTCTCAGTTTCTCCCCCAGATCCAGCAGATCTAACCTGTCTTGCCACTAGGACACAAGAGGAATGAGAGTCGGGCTTCCCAGCCATCCATCCTTAGAACCCTACTCGGAATCGATCCGTATGGGAAGTCCTGGAGCCAACCAACAGGTCTCAATCGCCCTGCAGAAGAATCTTTACGGTTTGGAGCATCTCACAACTCCCATCGTGGGAAAAATTCCATGGCCTCGTGATCCACCACCTCTTCATGAAGAGGGCCATAAGGGACAGAAACTCCAACCTGAGCGTTCGTCAGATCCTCACCTGATTTCAGATGCACGAGATCTCGTTTCAGCTCTGCAGAGCGTACCTGCCATGCCCTCGCCCAGAAACCTAAGGTTGCTTGTGTTCTCAGACTTCTGTCCTCAACTCCTGGCCCACAAGCCCTCCAGTTTGGCAATTCCAGGACTACAATGCAGCCCTCTGCCTACCGTCCAGAAGAAAAAACATTGCCATCTGGGGCTAACCAGAAGCCCCAAAGGAGGATCAAACTTTTCGCCACTTGACTGTACCCCAATCCTACAGGATGCCCTGGGCACTCATGCCCTTTCTGTCACAGCCTGAGCCTGGACCTCCCGACCCACACCCAGCCAGCTGGACTCACACTGAACACATCGGACCTGCCAAAGCCTTAGGTCGTCATCTCTTCCCAACTTCGGTTTTCAGGCTTCAGAACCTAGACGTTTTCTCCAATCACTGCCCAGGGTTGAACATGAGGCAGAAATCAGAAATCCTTCCCCATGGCAAGAAATCTTGTGGTTGGCGTGTTGCCCAACGTTCAGCGTAGTTGATAGCAGTGTGGCCCTTTGACCCCGCCATGCTTGAGGGCCGCGTTGGTCACAGATACGCATTGTGACCCTCAGCGTGAGCCCAGTCCCCAAGTAAGGTCTCTCAGTGGCTGGACCAAGAGACGGCATATTGGGCTTGCCATGCCCCTAGGCCCCAATTTTTAACCATAGTTCGTGTTGTCCATTCGCCCCTCCCCAGTGCTCTGCTTTAGAATGAGGTAACCAAACTGAAAGGACTCCTCCCATCCCACAGATTGACCCCCAAATTGGGATCGGGCCAAATCCACAGAGAGGAAGACTCATCCGTGGCCCATGAGGCCTCCCCGATATTCCACGCCCATCGTTGACACAAAATCCAGAGACAAAAGCCTGAATAAGCGCCTCACACTCGCTCTTTCTTCCTATGCCAAAGAGTTCCCCTCACGGTCTGTAGATCGGGACTGCCATACCTACGTCCCCAAAACAAGCCGAGTGTGTGTTTTCAGACTTCTATCCCCACATTCCTGGCTTCCACACCCTCCAGCCTGGGGACCCTGCAGCCACACATCAGGTCTGTGCCTCTCAACTCCTCGGGAATTCTGCCCCTTCCATTGACCACAATCATACAAACTCGGAGAAACCTCCAAAGTCCCCAAGGCCATCCCCATAGTATAGAACGCCCAGGACAAACAAGGGCTGCCTGGAACCAGCTGAGCATCCATCTCCACTCATACTGTAGATGGATGTCCCCAGAGAAGGAGATTGAACGGGTCAGGGCCCTAGGCCCTAATGGGGTCCATTGTTTTGGTTTCCTGCTATCTCTCCTCAGAGGCCTGGTTTCCAATATCAGCATGTGGGGCTTTCCTGAGGCACCAATCAGATCAAATCTAGTCTCCACATGGGAAACTTGTCTTTTGGAGATGACGCAAAACCTCTGGTTAGGAGAAGCATTCAGGGTCCGTGTGTCACAGCTCCGTGCCAGGGTCTCTATGCACACAAACCCACAATAGGTCCCATCCGCAGTAGAGTCCATTTCAGCTCAGCCCCTTCCGTTGCTCCCCTAGAGCTAGCATATCAAAACTGTCTATTAACTGGGAGACAGTTAGAATCGATACAGTCTGCCCAGGGTTCCATCCTTCGATCCCTGCTTTGCTGTCGTTCCTTATGAAACATCCTGGAGCGATCCAACAGATCTCAATTGCTGATCAGAAAAAAATCCTTGTGGCTTGGAGCATATCCCAACTCCCCTCCTGGGTAAACCTCCATGGCTTCGAGATGCTGCCCCCTTCAAGAAAGGGCCATAATGGACAGAAACTCCAACCTGAGCCTAGGTCTGAACCTCTCCCTGACTTCAGATGTACGAAGTCCCGATTCAGATGTGCAGAGAGTGCCTGCCGTGCCCTCGTCCCGAAACCTACGCCTAACTTGTGTTCTCATTCTTCCGTCCTCACACTCCTTGCCGAAAGGGCATCCAGTTTGGGAATTCCGGAGCCACAAAGCAGCACTCTGCCTGCCCTCCAGAAGAAAAACGTTGCCCTTGGGGCTACCCAGAAACGCTAAATGAGGATCAAGCTGCACGGCACTCGACTCTCCCCCAATTATACAATATACCCTGAAAACTAATGCCTGGTCTGACGCAGCCTAGGCCTGAACCTCCCGACCAACACTCAGCGAGCTGGCTCCACACTGAGCACGTCGGACCTGTCGTGGACTTAAGTCGTCATCTCTTCCCAAGCTCGGTTTTCAGACTACACAACCTAGACCTTAACTCCAATCACGGCCCAGCGGTGAAAGAGATGAAAAAAAATCAGAACTACTACTTCCCCATGGCAAGAATACATGTGGTTGGCATGGAGCCCAACGTTCAGTGTAGGAGCAACAGTGTGGACCATGATTCCCGCCCATGCTTGAGCGCTTAGAAGGCATAAACACACATTGTGACCCTCAGCGTGAGTTCTGTCCTCAAGGAAGGCCTCTCAGTGGCTGGAACTAACAATAGTTCGGTTTGTCCATTCACCCCTCCGCAGGGCTCTGCTTTGAAATCCCTCTTTTGGTGGGACACCTGAGGTAACCAAACTGATAGGACTCCTCCCATCCCCATGATGGACCCCAAACAATTGGGTACGTGCCAAATCCACAGAGAGCAAGACTTGTCCATGGCCCATGAGGCCTCCTCGACATTCCACGGCCATTGTTGACACAAAATCCGGAGACAAAAGCCTGAATAAATGCCTCACACTCACTCTTTCTTCATATCCCGAAGAGTTCTCCTCAGGGCCTGTAGATCGGGCCTGCCATACTTATGTCCCCAAACGTAAACCGCGTTAGTGTTTTCAGACTTCTATCCCCACGCTCCTGGCCCACACACCCTCCAGGCTGGGGCCCCTGGAGCCACACATCACGTCTGTGCCTGCCCACTCCACTGGAATTCTGCCCATTCACTTGACCACATGCCTCCAAATTAGGAGAAACCTCCGCAGTCCCTGAGGCCATCCCAATTGTGTAGGCCGCCCGGGACAAACAAGGGCGTCTGACAACAGCTGAGCATCTACCTCCACTCATACCGTAGTTGGATGTCACCAGGGTAGTAGATTGAACCTCACAGGTACCTAGGCCGTAATCGGATCCATTGCTTTGGTTTTCAGGCATCTCTCCTCAGAGGCATGTTTTCAAATACCAGCATGCGGGGGTTTCCGGAGGCAAATCTTGTCTCGACATGGGAAAATAGCAGGCTGGAACTGTGTCAAAACTTCCGGTTAGGAGAATCCTTCAGGGCCCGGTGCCACCACCCCTTTCCAAGGTCTCCATGGACACGAACCCACATTAGGATCCATCCGCAGGAGAGTCCATTTCAACTCTGGCTTTTCGGTTGCTCCGCCAGAGCCAGCAGATAGAACCTGTCTTGTCGCTTGGAGACGATTGAGATGCGAGGCGGCTTGCCCAGGGCTCTGCCCTTAGAACCCTGCTCTGGCGTCCTTCCATATGGAACGTCCTGGACCCATCCAAAAGGTCTCACATGTCCTGCAGAAGGAATCCTTGCCTTTTGGAGCATCTCACCACTCCCAACGTGGGAAAACCGTGATGGCTTTCTGAAGCCCCCACCCCCTTTCTGAAGGGGAAATCATGGACAGGAACTCCAACCTGAGCCAACGTCTGATCCTCGGCCTGAATTCAGATGCACGACATCTCGATGCAGCTCTGCAGAGTGTGCCGGCCTTGCCCTCGCCCTTAAACCTATGTGAAACTTCTGTTCTCCAATGTCCGTCCTCACACTCCTGGCCCCCAATACCTCACGTTTGGCAATTCTGGACCCACAAGGCAGCACGCTGCCTGCCCTCCAGATAGAAAGCAAAATGGTGCCCTATGGAGCTTCCCAGACACCGGAAATGAGGATAGACCTACACGGCACCCTTCTGTACACAAATTATATCGACACATCTGGGCACTAATACACTGTCTGACACAGCCTGAGCCCGGACTTCCTGACCAACACCCAGACAGCTGACCGCACACTGAGCACAACAGACCCGCCATGGCCTTAGCTCGTCATCTATTCCCAACCTAGCTTCTCAGGCTTCAGGACATAGACCTTAACTCCACACCCCACCAAGGGGTGAATGTGATGCAGAAATCAGAACTCCTCCTTCCCTATGGCAAGAAACCTTGTGGTTGGCATGTTGTCCCACGTTCAGTGTAGGAGAAACCAGCGTTCACCATGAGGCCCGGCCCATGCTTGAGTACGAAGAGGGCACAAACACGCATTGTGACCCTCAGCGTGAGTCCTGTCCTCTAGTAAGTCCTCTCAGTGGCTGGACCATTAGACGTCATAATGGGCTTGCCATGCCCCTAGGCCCCAAGGTTTAACCAGCTTTCTGGTTGTCCAGTCGCCCCTCCCCAGGGCTCTGCCCTGGAAACTCTCTTTTGGTGGGACAACTGAGGTAAAAACAAAACAAAACGGACTCCTCCCATCTCAAAGAATAACCCCAAACTCTTGGGAGCGGGCCCAATGCCCAGAGAGGAAGACTCGTCCATGGCCCATGAGGCCACCCGGACATTCCATGGCCATCAGTGACACAATATCCAGAGACAGAATCTTGAGCAAGCGTCTCACACTCGCCCCCTTGTTCATATCCTGAAGAGTTCTCCTCACGGTCTTAGATCAGTCCTGCAATACCTACGACCCGAAACCTAAGCCGGGTTTGTGTTTTCAGACAACTGGCCCCACAGCCCTGGCCCACAAAACCTACAGGCACAGGTTCTTGGAGCCAAACCTGAGGACTGTACCTGGGAATTCTGCCCATTCCATTGGCCACAAACCTAGAAATAGAATGATAAACCTCCAAAGTGCCCGGGGCCATCCCAATAGTGTTGACTGCCCAGGAAAAACAAGGGCGGTCTGACTCCAGCTGAGCATCTACCTGCACTTAGACCCGTGGACAGATGTCCCCAGAGGTAAATTGGAATGAGCAGGCCCCTAGATCCTAATCGGATCCATTGCTTTGTTGTCTAGGCATCTCTCCCCAGAGGCCTCGATTCCAATAGCAGCATATGGCTGTTTCTTGAGGCACCCATCAGAACAAATCTCGTCTCCACGTGGGAATCATGCACGTTGGAGCTGTGTCAAAGCCTCTGGTTAGGAGAACCCTTCAGGGACCCTGTGCCACTGCCTCATTCCAAGTTCTCCATGGACACAAACCCACATTAGGACCCATCCACAAGAGAGTCCATTTCAACTCAACCCTCTCAGTTTCTCCCCCAGATCCAGCAGATCTAACCTGTCTTGCCACTAGGACACAAGAGGAATGAGAGTCGGGCTTCCCAGCCATCCATCCTTAGAACCCTACTCGGTATCGATCCGTATGGGAAGTCCTGGAGCCAACCAACAGGTCTCAATCGCCCTGCAGAAGAATCTTTACGGTTTGGAGCATCTCACAACTCCCATCGTGGGAAAAATTCCATGGCCTCGTGATCCACCACCTCTTCATGAATAGGGCCATAAGGGACAGAAACTCCAACCTGAGCGTTCGTCAGATCCTCACCTGATTTCAGATGCACGAGATCTCGTTTCAGCTCTGCAGAGCGTACCTGCCATGCCCTCGCCCAGAAACCTAAGGTTGCTTGTGTTCTCAGACTTCTGTCCTCAACTCCTGGCCCACAAGCCCTCTAGTTTGGCAATTCCAGAACTACAATGCAGCCCTCTGCCTGCCGTCCAGAAGAAAAAACATTGCCCTCTGGGGCTAAACAGAATCCCCTGAAATATATGGGGAAAAAATCCCTAGAAATACAGCAATAATCACTGGCTGCTCTTTATTGATCCAGATCCTGCAGTAGGCAAAGAAGATCTGGTTTTAGCCAGAGGATGATCTCCGTTTGTCTTCATGATCTGGCATTTCCTGCAAACCAGGCATGGGGCTCTGCACTAGAGCTGCAAATGCTGGGTGGCCCTCACTGTCCCTTTTCTCTTCTCAGGGGGACAACGGGCATGTCCATTGTGCAGTGTGACAGGCTTTACCACAGGGAGATAAAAGACTGCCAAGGGTAGGTTGGAGCTGGGAAAAGCCACTTAGGAACAGATTGTCAGGGGAGGTGATAGACAAGGGCAAAGCGAAGAATGAGGATGAGTTTGTCAAGGTTCAAAGTGCCAGGAGGCAGCACAGTGCATTCGGGAAACTATAGCAAGTTCATGACAACCGACAGCTGATCTGGCAGCATCCCCTGGGGATGGAGGCTGAGCCCCGGTGTTAACACTGGGGATGAGATGGTTTGTATACTATGCCGAGGAGGTGAGGTTCTACACTGTGGGGGCACAGGGAGCTACCGGAGGATTTCAAATATCAGAATCGTAACCATAATAGAGTATGTAATTGCATCCTAGCTTTCATCAAGGGTAAGATGCACTATAGTTTATGTTCGACTAAGAAAGAGAAATGCTGACAGTTAAACTAGGATATGTCCTCAAGTGCAAGGTGAGTGCCACCTTAAGAGATATTAAATTGTGGGGGGTGGAAAAATCTTATAACTATAAATTGTGGTACTAGAATAATTAAGAAAAATAATACAAGAACACTTGGATCAACAAAAATTTGATTATTGCTTACCATGTGCCCCAAACTATATTAAGTCTCCAAACGTTTTATATCATTTGCAAGGTCAGATATATATAAAATTACATTTAAAGTTTTTAAAATATCAGCAAATATTTTCATTTAAATGTAAATTTCAAAGAAAATCTACTTTTCCAATCACGTCATTTTATTCTACTGTTTTTTTAATATTGTCAACAACTGATAAAATGTTTAGCGAGACTATAAATGTTTGATCGAAAAAAATGATTAATAGATGTAGGTTCAAATTATTATGCTCCAGTAAAAATGATTTAGTCTTTGATGAACATCTGGTTGCTAATATGTTGTATCCAGATATAGTAAATTAATGACATATATAAAATTATAAGGAAATGACACCTTCCGTTCCATTATGAGTAGAGATTTTAAAATGCTATTTGTCACAACCTGTCATCTTGTCATTATGTAGCATTATGTAACATTTAAAAAATGTATACTCTTCACTTTGAAGATTTAGAAATCTAAAATATGACTTTCTATCGTTTGTGTTTCCATATTCCTTTAATGCCAGTTTGAAAAAATCCACAGGCTTTGATTCGAAGGTAATAAATTCCTCTTATTTGGAAAAATGATGTTTATTTTTGTTCTCTCACCCGTAGCAGGTGGATTCATTTTAGCACACTTCAGAGTTATAATTTCATGCTTATTAAAAACATTTTTATGATCTACATAGATGAATGAAACTTTTATTTTATTAAATTATTCACCAAAAAATTTGTTATTTTTAAAAATGTATTTCCTTTAAGGGTTATTTTAGAGCATTCAGAGAGGATCTAGGAGTGTGGTATTATGCAATTTTTAAGTAGGTATGAAATGGTTATTTATATGATTGTTGCCGTGGGGAAGACTGAAAGGACAACTCGATCTATGGTTAAAAATTGGGGCTTGGGGGCATGGCAAGCCCAATATGCTGTCTCTCCATCCAGCCACTGAGAGGCCTTACCTGAGGACTGGGCTCAGGCTGAGGGTAACAATGTGTGTTTGTGACCAATGTGGCCCGCAAGCATGGGCGGGGCCTCATGGGCCACACTGGTTTCAACGACACTGAACCTTGGACAACATGCCAACCACAAGGTTTCTTGCCATGGGGAAAGAGTTCTGATTTCTGCATCATTTTCAAACCCGGGCCGTGATTGGAGATAAGGTCTAGGTTCTGAAGCCTGAAAACCGAGGTTGAGAAGAGATGACGTCCTAAGGCCATGACGGGTCCGATGTGCTCAGTGTGCGGCCAGCTGTCTAGGTGGGACCAGGAGGTCCAGGCTCAGGCTGTGTCAGAAAGGGCATTAGTGCCCAGGTCAGCCTATATATTTGGGGTACAGCCGAATGGCGTGCCGCGTTTTACCTCATTTGGGGTTTCTGGGTAGCCCCAGAGGGCAATGTATTTCTTCTGGAGGGCAGGCAGAGTGCTGCATTGTAGTTCTGGATTGCCAAACTGGAGGGATTGTGGGCCAGTAGTCGGAGGACGGAAGTCTGAGAACCCAAGCTAGGCCTAGGTTTCTGGGTGAGGATATGGCAGGCACAATCTACAGACCTGAATCGAGATCTCGTGCATCTGAAGTCAGGGCGAGGATCAGACGATCGCTCAGGTTAGACATTCAGTCCCTGATGGCCCCTTCTTGAAGGGGGGGTGGATCACGAGGCCATGGGGGTTTTCCCACGATGGGAGTTGTGAGAAGCTCCCAACTGCAAAGATTCTTCTTCAGGACAATTGAGACCTGTTGGTTGGCTCCAAAACAATGATTCCGAGCAGGGTTCTAAGGATGGATGGCTGGGTAGCCCACCTCGCATTCCAATTGTGTCCAAGCAACAAGACAGGTTAGATCTGCTAGATCTGGCGGAGCAACCGAGGAGGCTGAGTTGATATGGACTCTCCCGTGGATGTGTCCTAATATGATTTTGTGTCTCTGGAGACCTTGGAATGAAGCGGTGGCACTGGGGCCCTGAAGGGTTCTCCTAAAGAGAGGCTTTCACACAGCTCCATCGTGCAAGTTTCCCATGTGTAGATGAGATTTGTTCTGATGGGTGAGTCAAGAAACAGCCATATGCTGTTATTGAAATCCAGGCCTCTGAGGAGAGATGCTTGGAAACCAAAGCAATGGATCCGATAGGTGCCTAGGGGCCTCTTCGTTCCTTTTTACCTCTGGGGACATCAGTATCCGGGTCGGAGTGCTGGTAGGTGCTCAGATGGGCCCAGATTGCCCCTGTTTGTCCTGGGAAGCCACAAATATTGGGATGGCCTCAGGCACTTTGGAGGTTTATACTCTTAGTAGGGTTGTGGCCATTGGAATGGGCACATACAATTCCCTTGGAGAGGGCAAGCACAGTCGTCAGGTTTGGCTCCTGGGGCCTGAGCCTGTAGGGTGTGTAGGCCAGGGCTGTTTGGACAGTTGTCTGAAAACACAAACTCGGCTAATTTTCGAGAATAGGTATGGCAGGACTGATCAACAGACCATGAGGAGAACTCTTCGGGATTTGAAAAAAGGGCGAGTGTGAGGCTCCTGCTCAAGTTTTTGTCTCTGGATATCGTGTCACTCATGGTCGTGAATTTCCGGGTGACTTCATGGGAAATGGACGAGTCTTACTCTCTAGGGATTTGGCCCCGTCCAAAGAGTTTGGGGTCATTCTGTGGGATGGAAGAAGTCCGTTGTTCTGTTGTTGTTGATTTGTTTTGTTTTGTTTTTCAACCTCAGGTGCCCACCAAATGGGGGATTCCAGAGTAGAGTCCTGGGGAGGGGCGCCTGGACAACCCGAAATCTGGTTAAAAATTGGGGCCTAGGGACATGTCAAGCCCATTATGACATCTAATGGTCCAGAAACTGAGAGGACGTACTAGAGGACAGGACTCACGCTGCGGGTTTCAATGCCTGTTTATGCCCTCGTCCCTCTCAAGAAGGGGCGGGGCCTCAGGGTGAATGCTGGTTTCTCCTACACTGAACTTTGGACAACATGCCAACCACAAGGTTTCTTGCCATGGGAAAGGAAGAGTTCTGATTTCTGCATCACTGTCACCCCTGGGCAGTGATTGGAGATAAGGTCTAGGTTCTGAAGCCTGAAAACTGAGGTAGGGAAGAGATGATGACCTAAGGACATTGCGGGTCTGATGTGCTCAGTGTGCAGTCAGCTGTCTGGGTGTTGGTCACGAGGTCCGGGCTCAGGTTGTCCGACAGTGCATTAGTGCCCAGGTTAGACTATATATTTTGGGAGCCTTAGAGGGCCGTGTAGGTTCTTATCTGAAGAACTCTTCAGGATATGAAGAATGAGCGAGTCTGAAGCGAGTGCTCAGGCTTTTGTCTCTGGATTTTGTATCAGCGATGGCCGTGGAATGTTGGGGAGGCCTCATGGGCCATGGACGAATCTTGGTCTCTGTGGATTTGGCCCGATCCCAATTGTTTTTCTTCAATCTGTGGGATGGGAGGACTCCTTTCAGGTTTGTTACGTCAGGTGTCCCACCAAAAGAGGAATTCCAAAGCAGAGCCCTGGGGAAGAGTGAAGGGACAACCCGAACTACGATTAAAAATTGGGGCCTAGGGGCATGGCAAGCCCAATATGCTGTCTCTCCATCCAGCCACTGAGAGGCATTACCTGAGGACTGGGCTCAGGCTGAGGGTCACAATGTGTGTTTGTGACCAATGTGGCCCACAAGCATGGGCGGGGCCTCATGGGCCACACTGCTTTCACGACACTGAACCTTGGACAACAATCCAACCACAAGGTTTCTTGCCATGGGGAATGAGATCTGATTTCTGCATCATTTTCAAACCCGGGACGTGATTGGAGATAAGGTCTAGGTTCTCAAGCCTGAAAACCGAGGTTGAGAAGAGATGACGACCTAAGGCAATGGCGGGTCCGATGTGCTCAGTGTGCGGCCAGTTGTGTGGGTCGGTCCAGGAGGTCCAGGCTCAGGCTGTGTCAGAAAGGGTATTAGTGCCCAGCTCAGCCTATATATTTGGGGTACAGCCAAATGGCGTGCAGGTTGATCCTCATTTGGGGTTTCTGGGTAGCCCCAGAGGGCAATGTTTTCCTTCTGGAGTGCAGGCAGAGTGCTGCATTGTAGATCTGGATTGCCAAACTGGAGGGCTTGTGGGCCAGTAGTCTGAGGATGGAAGTCTGAGAACCCAAGCTAGGCCTAGGTTTCTGGGTGAGGATATGGCAGGCACAATCTACAGACCTGAATCGAGATCTCGGGCATCTGAAGTCAGGGCGAGGATCAGACGATTGCTCAGGTTGGACATTCTGTCCCTGATGGCCCCTACTTGAAGGGGGGGTGGATCACGAGGCCATGGGGGTTTTCCCACGATGGGAGTTGTGAGAAGCTCCCAAGTGCAAAGATTCTTCTGCAGGACAATTGAGAACTGTTGGTTGGCTCCAGGACAGCGATTCCGAGCAGGGTTCTAAGGATGGATGGCTGGGTAGCCCACCTCGCATTCCAATTGTCTCTAAGCAACAAGACAGGTTAGATCTGCTGGATCTGGGGGAGCAACCGAGGAGGCTGAGTTGAAATGGTCTCTCCCGTGGATATGTCCTAATATGTTTTTGTGTCTCTGGAGACCTTGGAATGAAGCGGTGGCACTGGGGCCCTGAAGGGTTCTCCTAAAGACAGGCTTTCACACAGCTCCATCGTGCAAGTTTCCCATATGTGGATGAGATTTGTTCTGATGGGTGAGTCAAGAAACAGCCATATGCTGTTATTGAAATCCAGGCCTCTGAGGAGAGATGCTTGGAAACCAAAGCAATGGATCCGATAGGTGCCTAGGGGCCTGTTCGTTCCTTTTTACCTCTGGGAACATCGTCTACGGATCTGAGGGCAGGTAGATGCTCAGATGGGCCCAGATTGCCCCTGTTTGTCCTGGGAAGCCACAAATATTGGGATGGCCTCAGGGACTTTGGAGGTTATCCTCTTAGTAGGGTTATGGCCATTGGAATGGTTACATACAATTCCCTTGGAGAGGGGAAGCACAGTCATCAGGTTCGGTTCCTGGGGCCTGATCCTGTAGGGTGTGTAGGCCAGGGCTGTTTGGACAGTTCTCTGAAAACACAAACTCGGCTTATGTTTCGGGTCATAGGTATGGCAGGACTGATCTACAGACCATGAGGAGAACACTTCGGGATATGTAAAATGGGCGAGTGTGAGGCTCTTGCTCACGTTTTTGTCTCTGGATATCGTGTCACTCATGGTCGTGAAATTTCCGGGTGACTTCATGGGAAATGGACGAGTCTTACTCTCTGGGGGTTTGGCCCCGTCCAAAGAGTTTGGGGTCATTCTGTGGGATGGAAGAAGTCCGTTGTTCTGTTGTTGTTGATTTGTTTTTCAACCTAAGGTGTCCCACCAAATGAAGGATTCTAGAGTAGAGCCCTGGGGAGGGGCGACTGGACTACCAGAAATTTGGTTAAAAATTGGGGCCTAGGTACATGTCAAGCCCATTATGACATCTAATGGTCCAGCCACTGAGAGGACGTACTAGAGGACAGGACTCACGCTGAGGGTCACAATGCCTGTTTATGCCCTCGTCGCACTCGGGAATGGGCGGGGCCTCAGGGTGAATGCTGGTTTTTCCTACACTGAACGTTGGACAACATGCCAACCACAAGGTTTCTTGCCATGGGAAAGGAAGAGTTCTGATTTCTGCATCACAGTCACCCGTGGGCAGTGATTGGAGATAAGGTCTAGGTTCTGAAGACTGAAAACTGAGTTAGGGAAGAGATGATGACCTAAGGCCATGGCGGGTCTGACGTGCTCAGTGTGCGGTCAGCTGTCTGGTCACGAGGTCCGGGCTCATGTTGTCAGACAGTGCATTAGTGCCCAGGTTAGACTATATATTTTGGGTGCATTCGAGTGCCGTGTAGGTTCTTATCTGAAGAACTCTTCAGGATATGAAGAATGAGCGAGTTTGAGGCGCGTGCTCAGGCTTTTGTCTCTGGATTTTGTATCAGCGATGGCCGTGGAATGTTGGGGAGGCCTCATGGGTCATGGACCAATCTTGCTTCTGTGGATTTGGCCCGATCCCAATTGTTTTTCATCAATCTGTGGGATGGGAGAACTCCTTTCAGGTTTGTTACCTCAGGTGTCCCACCAAAAGAGGAATTCCAAAGCAGAGCCCTGGGGAAGAGTGAAGGGACAACCCGAACTATGGTTAAAAATTGGGGCCTAGGGGCATGGCAAGCCCAATATGCTGTCTCTCCATCCAGCCACTGAGAGGGCTTACCTGAGGACTGGGCTCAGGCTGAGGGTCACAATGTGTGTTTGTGACCAATGTGGCCCGCAAGCATGGGCGGGGCCTCATGGGCCACACTGGTTTCAAGTACACTGAAACTTGGAAAACATGCCAACCGCAAGGTTTCTTGCCATGGGGAAAGAGATCTGATTTCGGCATCATTTTCAAACCCGGGCCGTGATTGGAGATAAGGTCTAGGTTCTGAGGCCTGAAAACCGAGGTTGAGAAGAGATGACAATCTAAGGCCAAGGTGGGTCCGATGTGCTCAGTGTGCGGCCAGCTGTGTGGGTGGGTCCAGGAGGTCCAGGCTCAGGCTGTGTCAGAAAGGGCATTAGTGCCCAGCTCAGCCTATATATTTGGGGTACAGCCAAATGGCGTGCAGGTTGATCCTCATTTGGGGTTTCGGGGTAGCCCCAGAGGGCAATGTTTTTCTTCTGGAGGGCAGGCAGAGTGCTGCATTGTAGCTCTGGTTTGCCAAACTGGAGGGCTTGTGGGCCAGTCTTCTGAGGACGGAAGTCTGAGAACCCAAGCTAGGCCTAGGTTTCTGGGTGAGGATATGCCAGGCACAATCTACAGACCTGAATCGAGATCTCGTGCATCTGAAGTCAGGGCAATGGTTCAGACAATCGTTCAGGTTGGACATTCTGTCCCTGATGGTCACTTCTTGAAGGGGGGATGGATCACGAGGCCATGGGGTTTTGCCACGATGGGAGTTCTGAGAAGCTCCCAACTGCAAAGATTCTTCTGCAACAATTGAGACCTGTTGTTTGGCTCCAGGACAATGATTCCGAGCAGGGTTCCAAAGATGGATGGCTGGGTAGCCCACCTCACATTCCAATTGTCTCCAAGCAACAAGACAGGTTAGATCAGCTGGATCTGGGGGAGCAACCGAGGAGGCTGAGGTGAAATGGACACTCTCTTGGATGTGTCCTAATATGATTTTGTGTCTATGAAGACCTTGGAATGAAGCGGTGGCACTGGGGCCCTGAAGGGTTCTCCTAAAGAGAGGCTTTCACAGAGCTCCATTGTGCAAGTTTCCCATGTGTAGATGAGATTTGTTCTGATGGGTGAGTCAAGAAACAGCCATATGCTGTTATTGAAATCCAGGCCTCTGAGGAGAGATGCTTGGAAACCAGAGCAATGGATCCGATAAGTGCCCCGGGGCCTGTTCGTTCCTTTTTACTTCTGGGGACATCAGTCTACGGGTCTGAGTGCCGGTGGGTGCTCAGATGGGCCCAGATTGCCCCTGTTGGTCCTGGGAAGCCACAATAATTGGGATGGCCTCAGGGACTTTGGAGGTTTATCCTCTTAGTAGGCTTGTGGCCATTGGAATGGGCACATACTATTCCCTTGGAGAGGGCAAGCACAGTTGTCAGGTTTGTCTCCAGGGGCCTGAGCCTGTAGGGTGTGTAGGCCAGGGCTGTTTGGACACTTGTCTAAAAACACAAACTCGGCTTATGTTTCCGGTCATAGGTATGGCAGGACTCTTCTACACCATGAGGAGAACAATTCCGGATATGAAAAAAGGGCGAGTGTGAGGCTCTTCCTCAAGTTTTGGTCTCTGGATATCGTTTCACTCATGGTCGTGAAATTTCCGGGTTACTTCAGGGGTAATGGACGAGTCTTACTCTCTGGGGGCTTGGCCCTGTCCAAAGAGTTTGTGGTCATTCTGTGGGACGGAAGAATTTCGTTGTTCTGTTGTTGATTTGTTTTGTTTTGTTTTTCAAACTCAGGTGTCCCACCATATGAGGGATTCCAGAGTAGAGCCCTGGGGAGGGGCGACTGGACTACCAGAAATCTGGTTAAAAATTGAGGCCAGGGACATGTCAAGCCCATTATGACATCTAATGGTCCAGCCACTGTGAGGACGTACTAGAGGACCGGACTCATGCTGAGGGTCACAATGCCTGTTTATGCCCTCGTCGCACTCGGGAATGGGCCAGGCCTCAGAGTGAATGCTGGTTTCTCCTACACTGAACGTTGGACAACATGCCACCCACAAGGTTTCTTGCCAGGGGTAAGGAAGAGTTCTGATTTCTGCATCACAGTCACCCCTGGGCAGTGATTGGAGGTAAGGTCTAGGTTCTGAAGCCTGAAAACTGAGGTAGGGAAGAGATGATGACCTAAGGCCATGGCGGGTCCGATGTGCTCAGTGTCCGGTCAGCTGTCTGGGTGTTGGTCATGAGGTCCGGGCTCAGGTTGTCAGACAGTGCATTATTGCCCAGGTTAGAGTATATATTTTGGGTGCCTTCGAGTGCCGTGTAGGTTCTTATCTGAAGAACTCTTCAGGATAGGAAGATTGAGCGAGTCTGAAGCACGTACTCAGGCTTTGTCTCTGGATTTTGTATCAGCGATGCCCGGGAATGTTGGGAGGCCTCATGGGCCATGGACGAATCTTGCTCTCTGTGGATTTGGCCCGATCCCAATTGTTTTTCGTCAATCTGTGGGATGGGAGGACTCCTTTCAGGTTTGTTACCTCAGGTGTCCCACCAAAAGAGGAATTCCAAAGCAGAGCCCTGGGGAAGAGTGAAGGGACAACCCGAACTATGGTTAAAAATGGGGGCCTAGGGGCATGGCAAGCCCAATATGCTGTCTCTCCATCCAGCCACTGAGAGGCCTTACCTGAGGACTGGGCTCAGGCTGAGGGTCACAATGTGTGTTTGTGACCAATGTGGCCCGCAACATATGCGGGGCCTCATGGGCCACACTGGTTTCAACGACACTGAACCTTGGACAACATGCCAACCACAAGGTTTCTTGCCATGGGGAAAGAGTTCTGATTTCTGCATCATTTTCAAACCCGGGCCGTGATTGGAGATAAGGTCTAGGTTCTGAAGCCTGAAAACCGAGGTTGAGAATAGATTACGACCTAAGGCCATGGCGGGTCTGATGTGCTCAGTGTGCGGCCAGTTGTGTGGGTGGGTCCAGGAGGTCCAGGCTCAGGCTGTGTCAGAAAGGGCATTAGTGCCCAGGTCAGCCTATATATTTGGGGTACAGCCGAATGGCGTGCAGGTTGATCCTCATTTGGGGTTTCTGGGTAGCCCCAGAGGGCAATGTTTTCCTTCTGGAGGGCAGGCAGAGTGCTGCATTGTAGTTCTGGATTGCCAAACTGGAGGGCTTGTGGGCCAGTAGTCTGAGGACGGAAGTCTGAGAACCCAAGCTAGGCCTAGGTTTCTGGGTGAGGATATGGCAGGCACAATCTACAGACCTGAATCGAGATCAGGTGCATCTGAAGTCAGGGCGAGGATCAGACGATGGCTCAGGTTGGACATTCAGTCCCTGATGGCCCCTTCTTGAAGGGGGGGTGGATCACGAGGCCATGGGGGTTTTCCCACGATGGGAGTTGTGAGAAGCTCCCAACTGCGAAGACAACGAATCCGAGCAGGGTTCTAAGGATGGATGGCTGGGTAGCCCACCTCGCATTCCAATTGTCTCCTAGCAACAAGACAAGTTAGATCTGCTGGATCTGGGGGAGCAACCGTGGAGGCTGAGTTGAAATGGACTCTCCCGTGGATGTGTCCTAATATGATTTTGTGTCTCTGGAGACCTTGGAATGAAGCGGTGGCACTGGGGCCCTAAAGGTTTCTCCTAAAGAGAGGCTTTCACACATCTCCATCGTGCAAGATTCCCATGTGTAGATGAGATTTGTTCTGATCGGTGAGTCACGAAACAGGCATATGCTGTTATTGAAATCCAGGCCTCTGAGGAGAGATGCCTGGAAGCCAAACCAATGGATCCGATAGGTGCCTAGGGGCCTGTTCGTTCCTTTTTACCTCTGTGGTCATCAGTCTCCAGGTCTGAGTGCCGGTAGGTGCTCAGATGGGCCCAGATTGCCCCTGTTTGTCCCGGGAAGCCACAAATATTGGGATAGCCTCAGTGACTTTGGAATTTTATCCTATTAGTAGGGTTGTGGCCTTTGGAATGGGCACATACAATTCCCTTGGAGAGGGCTAGCACAGTCGTCTGGTATGGCTCCAGGGGCCTGATCCTGTAGGGTGTTTGGCCAGGGCTGTTTGGACAGTTGTCTGAAAACCAAACTCGGCTTATGTTTCGGGTCATAGGTGTGGCAGGACTGATCTACAGACCATGAGGAGAACTCTTCGGGATATGAAAAAAGGGCGAGTGTGAGGCTCTTGCTCCAGTTTTTGTCTCTGGATATCGTGTCACTCATGGTCGTGAAATTTCCGGGTGACTTCATGGGAAATGGACGAGTCTTACTCTCTGGGGGTTTGGCCCCGTCCAAAGAGTTTGGGTTCATTCTGTGGGATGGAAGAAGTCCGTTGTTCTGTTGTTGTTGATTTGTTTTGTTTTGTTTTTCAACCTCAGGTGTCCCACCAAATGGGGGATTCCAGAGTAGAGCCCTGGGGAGGGGCGACTGGACAACCAGAAATCTGGTTAAAAATTGGGGCCTAGGGACATGTCAAGCCCATTATGACATCTAATGCTCCAGCCACTGAGAGGACGTACTAGAGGACAGGACTCACACTGAGGGTCACAATGCGTGTTTATGCCCTCGTGGAACTCAAGGATGGACGGGGCCTCAGAGTGAATGCTGTTTTCTCCTACACTGAACGTTGGACAACATGCCAACCACAAGGTTTCTTGCCATGGGTAAGGAAGAGTTCTGATTTCTGCATCACAGTCACCCCTGGGCAGTGATTGGAGATAAGGTCTAGGTTCTGACGCCTGAAAACTGAGGTAGGGAAGAGATGTTGACCTAAGGCCTTGGCGGTTCTGATGTGCTCAGTGTGGGGTCAGCTGTCTGGGTGTTGGTGACATGGTCCGGGCACAGGATGTCAGACAGTGCATTAGTGCCCAGGTTAGAGTATATATTTTGGGTGCATTCGAGTGCCGTGTAGGTTCTTATCTGAAGAACTCTTCAGGATATGAAGAATGAGCTAGTCTGAGGCGCGTCCTCAGGCTTTTGTCTCTGGATTTCGTATCAGCGATGGCCGTGGAATGTTGGGGAGGCCTCATGGACCATGGACAAATCTTGCTATCTGTGATTTGGCTCGATCACAATTGTTTTTCGTCAATCTGTGGGATGGGAGATCTCCTTTTGGGTTTGTTACCTCAGGTGTCCCACCAAAAGTGGAATTCCAAAGCAGAGCCCTGGGGAAGTGTTAAGACACAACCCGAACTAGGGTTTAAAATGGGGGCCTAGGGGCATGGCAAGCCCAGTATGCTGTCTCTCCATCCAGCCACTGAGAGGCCTTACCAGAGGACTAGGCTCAGGCTGAGAGTCACAATGTGTGTTGTGACCAATGTGGCCCGCAAGCATGGGCGGGTCCTGATGGGCCACACTGATTTCAACTACACTGAAACTTGCAAAACATGCCAACCACAAGGTTTCTTGCCATGGGGAAAGAGTTCTGATTTCTGCATCATTTTCAAACCCGGGCCGTGATTGGAGATAAGGTCTAGGTTCTGAAGCCTGAAAACCGAGGTTGAGAAGAGATGACGACCTAAGACCATGGCGGGTCCGATGTGCTCAGTGTGAGGCCAGCTGTCTAGGTGGGGCCAGGATGTCCAGGCTCAGGCTGTGTCAGAAAGGGTTTTAGTGCCCCGGTAGCCTATATATTTGGGGTACAACCGAATGACGTGCAGGTTGATCCTCATTTGGGGTTTCTGGGTAGCCCGAGAGGGCAATGATTTTCTTCTGGAGGGCAGGCAGAGTGCTGCATTGTAGTTCTGGATTGCCAAACTGGAGAGCTTGTGGGCCAGTAGTCTGAGGGCGGAAGTCTGAGAACACAAGCTAGGCCTAGGTTTCTGGGTGAGGATATGGCAGGCACAATCTACAGACTTGAATCGAGATCTCGTTCATCTGAAGACAGGGCGATGATCAGACGATCACTCAAGTTGGACATTCAGTCCCTGAGGACCGCTTCTTGAAGG
Organism: Mustela lutreola; assembly: GCF_030435805.1. Taxonomy (NCBI): domain Eukaryota; kingdom Metazoa; phylum Chordata; class Mammalia; order Carnivora; family Mustelidae; genus Mustela; species Mustela lutreola. The sequence continues at coordinate 173,156,394 of NC_081294.1, forward strand.
GGGGGTGGATCACGAGGCCATGGGGGTTTTCCCACGATGAGAGTTCTGAGAAGCTCCTAACTGCAAAGATTCTTCTGCAGGACAATTGAGATCTGCTGTTTGGCCTCAGTACAACGATTCCGAGCAGGGTTCTAAGGATGGATGGATGGGTAGCCCACCTCGCATTCCAATTGTCTCCAAGCAACAAGACACGTTCTAGGGGCATGGCCTAGGGGCATGGCAAGCCCAATATCTGGGCCCATGTGAGCACCTACCGGCACTCAGACCCGTAGACTGATGTCCCCAGAGGTAAAAAGGAACGAACAGGCCCCTAGGCACCTATCGGAACCATTGCTTTGGTTTTCAGGCATCTCTCATCAGAGGCCTGGATTTCAATAAAGGCATATGCCTGTTTCTTGACTCACCCATCAGAACAAATCTCATCTACACATGGGAAACTTGCACGATGGAGCTGTGTGAAAGCCTCTCGTTAGGAGAACCCTTCAGGTACCCAGTAACACCGCTTCATTCCAAGGTCTCCATAGACACAAAAACACATTAGGACCCATCCACAGGAGAGTCCATTTCAACTCAGCCTCCTCGGTTGCTCCCCCAGATCCAGCAGATCTAACCTATCTTGTTGCTTGGAGACAATTGGAACGCGAGATGGGCTACCTAGCCATCCATCCTTTGAACCCTGCTCGGAATCGTTTTCCTGGTGCCAACCAACAGGTCTCAATTGTCCTGCAGAAGAATCTTTGCAGTTGGGAGCTTCTCACAACTCCCATCGTGAGAAAACCCCCATGGCCTCGTGACCCACCCCCCCCTTCAAGAAGAGGCCATCAGGGACAGAATGTCCAACCTGAGCGATCGTCTGAACATCGCCCTGACTTCAGATGCACGAGATCTCGATTCAGGTCTGTAGATTGTGCCTGCCATATCCTCACCCAGAAACCTAGGCCTAGCTTGGGTTCTCAGACTTCCGTCCTCAGACTACTGGCCCACAAGCCCTCCAGTTTGGCAATCCAGAACTACAATGCAGCACTCTGCCTGCCTTCCAGAAGAAAAACTTTGCCCTCTCGGGCTTCCCAGAAACCCCAAATGAGGATCAACCTGCACGCCATTCGGCTGTACCCCAAATATATAGGCTGACCTGGGCACTAATGCCCTTTCTGACACAGCCTGAGCCTGTTCCTCCCGTCCCCACCCAGACAGCTGGCCGCACACTGAGCACATCGGACCCGCCATGGCCTTAGGTCGTCAAGTCTTCTCAACCTCGATTTTCAGGCTTCAGATCCTAGACCTTATCTCCAATCACGGCCCGGGTTTGAAAATGATGCAGAAATCAGAACTCTTTCCCCATGGAATGAAACCTTGTGGTTGGTATGTAGTCCAAGGTTCAGTGTCATTGAAACCAGTGTGGCCCATGAGGCCCCGCCCATGCTTGCGGGCCATATTGGTCACAAACACACATTGTGACCCTCAGCCTGAGCCCAGTCCTCAGGTAAAGCCTCTCAGTGGCTCGACGGAGAGACAGCATATTTGGCTTGCCATGCCCCTAGGCACCAATTTTTAACCATAGTTCGGGTTGTCCCTTCACTCTTCCCCAGGGCTCTGCTTTGGAATTCCTCTTTTGGTGGGACACCTGAGGTAACAAACCTGAAAGGAGTCCTCCCATCCCACAGATTGACGAAAAGTAATTGGGATCGGGCCAAATCACAGAGAGCAAGATTCGTCCATGGCCCATGAGGCCTCCCCAACATTCCACGGCCATCCCTGATACACAATCCAGATACAAAAGCCTGAGCACGCGCCTCAGACTCGCTCATTCTTCATATACTGAAGAGTTCTTCAGATAAGTACCTACACTGCACTCGAATGAACCCAAAATATATAGTCTAACCTGGGCACTAATGCACTGTCTGACAACCTGAGCCCGGACCTCGTGGCCAACACCCAGACAGCTGAACGCACACTGAGCTCATCAGACCTGCCATGGCCTTAGGTCATCATCTCTTCCCTACCTCAGTTTTCAGGCTTCAGAACCTAGAACCTTATCTCCAATCACTGCCCAGGGGTGACTGTGATGCAGAAATCAGAACTCTTCCTTACCCATGGCAAGAAAACGTGCGGTTGGCATGTTGTCCAACGTTCAGTGTAGGAGAAACCAGCATTCACTCTGAGGCCCGGCCCATTCCCGAGTGCGATGAGGGCATAAACACGCATTGTGACCCTCAGCGTGAGTCCTGTCCTCTAGTACGTCCTCTCAGTGGCTGGACCATTAGATGTCATAATGGGCTTGACATATCCCTAGGCCCCAAATTTAACCAGATTTCTGATTGTCCAGTCGCCCCTCCCCAGGGCTCTACTCTGGAATCCCTCATATGGTGGGACACCTGAGGATGAAAAACAACACAAAACAAACCAACAACAACAGAACAACGGACTTCTTCCATCCCACAGAATGACCCCAAACTCTTTGGACGGGGCCAAACCCCCAGAGAGTAAGACTCGTCCATTTCCCATGAAGTCACCCGGAAATTTCACGACCAGGAGTGACACGATATCCAGAGACAAAAATGTGAGCAAGAGCCTCACACTCGCCCTTTTTTCATATCTCGAAGAGTTCTTCTCATGGTCTGTAGATCAGTCCTGCCATACCTATGACCCGAAACATAAGCCAAGTTTGTGTTTTCAGACAACTGTTCAAACAGCCCTGGCCTACACACCCTACAGGCTCAGACCCCTGGAGCCAAACCTGACGACTGTGCTTGCCCTCTCCAAGGGAATTGTATGTGCCCATTCCAATGGCCACAACCCTACTAATAGGATAAACCTCCAAAGTCCCTGCGGCCATCCAAATATTTGTGGCATCCCGGGACAAACAGGGGCAATCTGGGCCCATCTGAGCACCTACCGGCACTCAGACCCGGAGTCTGATGACCCCAGAGGTAAAAAGGAACGAACAGGCCCCTAGGCACCTATCGGATCCATTGCTTTGGTTTCCAGGCATCTCTCCTCAGAGGCCTGGATTTCAGTACCAGCATATGGCTGTTTCTTGACTCACCCATCAGAACAAATCTCATCTACACATGGGAAACTTGCACGATGGAGCTGTGTGAAAGCCTCTGTTTAGTAGAACCCTTCATGGCCCCAGTGCCACCGCGTCATTCCAAGGTATCCATAGAAACAAAAACACATTTGGACCCATCCACAAGAGTCCATTTCAACTCAGCGTATTCGGTTTCTCCGCAAGATCCAGCATCTAACTTGTCTTGTTGCTAGGAGACAATTGGAATGCCAGGTGGGCTACCCCGCCATCCATCCTTAGAACCCTGCTCGGAATCGTTGGCCTGGAGCCAACCAACATGTCTCAATGTCCTGCAGAAGAATCTTTGAAGTTGGGAGCTTCTCACAACTCCCATCATGAGAAAACCCTCATGGCCTCGTGATCTACCCCCCTTCATGAAGGGGCCCTCAGGGACATAAGTTCCAAACTGAGTGATCATCTGATCCTCACCCTGACTTCAGATGCACGAGATATCGGTTCAGGTCTGTAGATTGTGCCTGCCATGTCCTCACCAGAAACCTAAGCCTAGCTTGTGTCTTCAGACTTCCATCCTCAGACTAATGGCCCACAAGCCCTCCAGTTTGGCAATCCAGAATTATAATGCAGCACTCTGCCTGCCCTCCAGAAGAAAAACATTGCCTTCTGGGGCTACCCAGAAACCCCAAATGAAGATCAATCTGCACTCCACTTGGCTGTACCAAAATATATAGGCTGACCTGGGCAATAATGCCTTTTCTGACAGAGGCTGAGCCTGGACCTCCTGGCCCCACCCAGACAGCTTGCCGCTCACTGAGCACATCGGACCAGCCATTGCCTTAGGTCGTTATCTCTTCCCAACCTAGGTTTTCAGGATTCAGATCCTAGACCTTATCTCCAATCACTGCCCAGGTTGAAAATGATGCAGAAATCAGAACTCCTGCCCAATGGCAAGAACCTTGTAGTTGGCTTGTTGTCCAACGTTCAGTGTAGTGGAAACCTGTTTGTCCGATGAGGCCCCGCCATTGCTCGCGGGCCACATAGGTGGCAAACTCACATTGTGACCGTCAGCCTTAGCCCAGTCCTCAGGTAAGGCCTCTCAGTGGCTGGATGAAGAGAAAGCATATTGGGCTTGCCATGCCCCTAGGCCCCAATTTTTAAGCATAGTTCGGTTTGTCCCTTCACTCTTCCCCAGGCCTCTGCTTTGGAATCCGCTTTTGGTGGGAAACTGAGGTAAAAATCCTGGAAGTAGTCCTCCATCCAACAGATTGATGAAAAACAATTGGAATTGGTCCAATTCCACAGAGAGCAAGATTCGTCCATGGCCCATGAGGCCTCCCCAACATTTCACGGCCATCGCTGTTACAAAATCCAGAGACAAAAGCTTGATCACGCACCTCTGACGCGCTTATTCTTCATATCCTGAAGAGTTCTTCAGATAAGAACCTACACGGGACTCGAATGCACCCAAAATATATAGTCTAACCTGGGCACAAAATCATATTAGCACACATCCACGGGAGAGTCCATATCAACTCAGCCTCCTTGGTTGCTCCCCCAGATCCAGCAGTTCTAACCTGTCTTGTTGCTTGGAGACAATTGGAAAGTGAGGTGGTCTACCCAGCCATCCATCCTTAGAACCCTGCTCGGAATCGTTGTCCTGGAGCCAACCAACAGGTCTCAATTGTTGCACAAGAATCTTTGCAGTTGAGAGCTTCTCACAACTCCCATCGTGGGAAAAGCCCCATGGCCTCGTGATCCACTCCCCCCTTCAAAAAGGGGCCATCAGGGACAGAATGTCCAACCTGAGAGATCGTCTGATCCTCGCCCTGACTTCAGATGCACGAGATCTCGATTCAGGTCTGTAGATTGTGCCTGCCATATCCTCACCCAGAAACCTAGGCCTAGCTTGGGTTTTCAGACTTCCGTCCTCAGACTACTGAACCACAAACCCTCCAGATTGGCAATCCAGAACTACAATACAGCACTCTGCCTGCCCTCCAGAAGAAAAACATTGCCCTCTGGGGCTACCCAGAAAACCTAAATGAGGATCATCCTGCACGCCATTCTGCTGTACCTCAAATATATAGGCTGACCTGGGCACTAAAGCCCTTTCTGGCACACCCTGAGCCTGGACCTCCAGGCCCCAACAAGACAGCTGGCCGCACACTGAGCACATTGGACCCGCCATGGCCTTAAGTCGTCATCCTTCTCTACTTCGGTTTTCAGGCTTCAGAACCTAGACCTTATCTCCAATCACAGCACGGGTTTGAAAATGATTCAGAAATCAGAACTCTTTCCCCATGGCAAGAAACCTTGTGGTTGACATGTTGTCCAAGGTTCAGTGTAGTTGATACCAGTGTGGCCCATGAGGCCTCGTCCATGCTTGCGGTCCACATTGGTCACAAACACACATTGTGACCCTCAGCCTGAGCCCAACCTCAGGTAAGGCCTCTCAGTGGCTAGATGGAGAGACAGCATATTGGGCTGGCCATGCCCCTTGGCCCCAATTTTACACCGTAGTTCGGGTTGTCCCTTCACTCTTCCCCAGGGCTCTGCTTTGGAATTCCTCTTTTGGTGGGACACCTGAGGTAACAAACCTGAAAGGAGTCCTCCCATCCCACAGATTGACGAAAAACAATTGGGATTGGGACAAATCCACAGAGAGCAAGATTCGTCCATGGCCCATGAGGCCTCCCCAACATTCCACGGCCATCGCTGATACAAAATCCAGAGACAAAAGCCTGAGCACGCGCCTCAGACTCGCTCATTCTTCATATCTTGAAGAGTTCTTCAGATAAGAACCTACACGGCACTCGAAGGCAACCAAAATATATAGTCTAACCTGGGCACTAATGCACTGTCGGACAACCTGAGCCCGGTCCTCGTGAACCAACACCCAGACAGCTGACCGCACACTGAGCACAACAGACCCGCCATGGCCTTAGGTCATCATCTCTTCCCTACCTCAGTTTTCAGGCTTCAGAACCTAGACCTTATCTCCAATCACTGCCCAGGGGTGACTGTTTTGCAGAAATCAGAACTCTTCCTTACCCATGGCAAGAAACCTTATGGTTGGCATGTATCCAACGTTCAGTGTAGGAGAAACTAGCATTCACCCTGAGGCCCCTCCCATTCTTGAGAGGGACGAGGGCATAAACACGCATTGTGACCCTCAGCGTGAGTCCTGTCCTCTAGTACGTCCTCACAGTGGCTGGACCATTAGATGTCATAATGGGCTTAACATGTCCCTAGGCCCCAATTTTTAACCAGATTTCTAGTGGTCCAGTCTCCCCTCCCCAGGGTTCTACTCTGGAATCCCCCATTTGGTGGGACACATGAGGTTGAAAAACAAAACAAAACAAACCAACAACAACAGAACAACGGACTTCTTCCATAACACAGAATACCCCAAACTCTTTGGACGGGGCCAAACCCCCAGAGAGTAAGACTCGTCCATTTCCCATGCAGTCACCCGGAAATTTCACGACTATGAGTGAGAGGATATCCAGAGACAAAAACTGAGCAAGAGCCTCACACTCGCCCTTTTTTCATATCCCAAAGAGTTCTCCTCATGTTCTGTAGATCAGTCCTTCCATACCTATGACCCGAAACATAAGCCAAGTTTGTGTTTTCAGACAACTGTCCAAACAGCCCTGGCATACACACCCTACAGGCTCAGACCCCTGGAGCCAAACCTGACGACTGTGCTTGCCCTCTCCAAGGGAATTGTATGTCTCCATTCCAATGGCCACAACCCTACTAAGAGGATAAACCTCCAAAGTCCCTGAGGCCATCCCAATATTTGTGGCTTCCCAGGACAAACAGGGGCAATCTGGGCCCATCTGAGTACCTACCGGCACTCAGACCCGTAGACTGATGTCCCCAGATGTAAAAAGGAATGAACAGGCCCCTAGGCACCTATCGGATCCATTGCTTTGGTTTCCAGGCATCTCTCCTCAGAGGCCTGGATTTCAATAACAGCATATGGCTGTTTCTTGACTCACCCATCAGAACAAATCTCATCTACACATAGGAACCTTGCACGATGGAGCTGTGTGAAAGCCTCTTTTTAGGAGAACCCTTCAGGGCCCCAGTGCCACCGCTTCATTCCAAGGTCTCCATAGACACAAAATCATATTAGTACACATCCACGGGAGAGTCCATTTCAACTCAGCCTCCTTGGTTGCTCCCCCAGATCCAGCAGATCTATCCTGTCTTGTTGCTTGGAGACAATTGGAAAGTGAGGTGGTCTACCCAGCCATCCATCCTTATAACCCTTCTCGTAATCATTGTCCTGGAGCCAACCAACAGGTCTCAATTGTTGCAGAAGAATCTTTGCAGTTGGGAGCTTCTCACAACTCCCATCGTGGGAAAAGCTCCATGGCCTCGTGATCCACTCCCCCCTTCAAAAAGGGGCCATCAGGGACAGAATGTCCAACCTGAGAGATCGTCTGATCCTCGCCCTCACTTCAGATGCAAGAGATCTCGATTCAGGTCTGTAGATTGTGCCTGCCATATCCTCACCCAGAAAACTAGGCCTAGCTTGGGTTCTCAGACTTCCGTCCTCAGACTACTGGCCCACAAGCCCTCCAGTTTGGCAATCCAGAACTACAATGTAGCACTCTACCTGCCCTCCAGAAGAAAAACATTGCCCTCTGGGGCTACCCAGAAAACCTAAATGAGGATCAACCTGCACGCCATTCGGCTGTACCACAAATATATAGGCTGACCTGGGCACTAAGCCCTTTCTGGCACACCCTGAGCCTGGACCACCAGGCCACACCCAAACAGCTGGCCGCACACTGAGCACATTGGACCCGTCATGGCCTTAGGTCGTCATCTCTTCCCTATCTCAGTTTTCTGGCTTCAGAACCTAGACCTTATCTCCAATCACTGCCCAGGGGTGACTGTGATGCAGAAATCAGAACTTTTCCTTACCCATGGCAAGAAACCTTGTGGTTGGCATGTTTTCCAACGTTCAGTGTAGGAGAAACCAGCATTCACTCTGAGGCCCCGCCCATTCTTGAGTGCGATGAGGGCATAAACACGCATTGTGACCCTCAGCGTGATTCCTGTCCTCTAGTACGTCCTCTCAGTGACTGGACCATTAGATGTAATAATGGGTTTGACATGTCCCAAGGCCCCAATATTTTACCAGATTTCTGGTTGTCCAGTCGCCCCTCCCCAGGGCTCTACTCTGGAATCCCCCATTTGGTGGGACACATGAGGTTGAAAAACAAAACAAAACAAATCAACAACAATAGAACAACGGACTTCTTCCATCCCACAGAATGACCCCAAACTCTTTGGCCGGGGCCAAACCCCCAGAGAGTAAGACTCGTCCATTTCCCATGACGTCACCCAGAAATTTCACGACCATGAGTGACACGATATCCAGAGATAAAAACTTGAGCAAGAGCCTCCCACTCGCCCTTTTTTCATATCCCAAAGCATTCTCCTCATGGTCTGTAGATCAGTCATGCCATGCCTATGACCCGAAACACAACCCGAGTTTGTGTTTTCAGACAACTGTCCAAACAGCCCTGGCCTACACACCCTACAGGCTCAGGCCCCTGGAGCCAAACCTGACGACTGTGCTTGCCCTCTCCAAGGGAATTGTATGTACCCACTACATTGGCCACAACACTACTAATAGGATAAACCTTCAAAGTCCCTGAGGCCATCACAATTATTGTGGCTTCCCAGGACAAACAGGGGCAATCTGGGCCCATCTGAGCACCTACCGGCACTCAGACCCATAGACTGATGGCCCCAGAGGTAAAAAGGAACTAACAGGACCCTAGGCACCTATCGGATCCATTGCTTTGGTTTCCAGGCATCTCTCCTCAGAGGCCTGGATTTCAATAACAGCATATGGCTGTTTCTTGACTCACCCATCAGAACAAATTTCATCTACACATGGGAAACTTGCACGATGGAGCTGTGTGAAAGCCTCTCTTTAGGAGAACCCTTCAGGGCCCCAGGCTTCATTCCAAGGTCTCCATAGACACAAAATCATATTAGGACACATCCACGGGAGAGTCCATTTCAACTCCACCTCCACAGTTGCTCTCCAAGATCCAGCAGATCTAACCTGTCTTGTTGCTTGGAGAAAATTGGAATGCGAGGTGGCCTACCCAGCCATCCCTCCTTAGAACCCTGCTCGGAATAGTTGTCCTAGAGCCAACCAACAGGTCTCAATTGTCCTGCAGAAAAATCTTTGCAGTTGGGAGCTTCTCACAACTCGCATCGTGGGAAAACCCCCAAGGCCTCGTGATCCACCCCCCCTTAAAGTGGGGGCCATCAGGGACAGAATGTCCAACCTGAACGATCGTCTGATCCTTGCCCTGACTTCAGATGCACGAGATCTCGATTCAGGTCTGTAGATTGTGCCTGCCATATCCTCACCCAGAAACCTAGGCCTAGCTTGGGTTCTCAGACTTCCGTCCTCAGACTACTGGCCCATAAGCCCTCCAGTTTGGCAAACCAGAACTACAATGCAGCATTCTGCCTGCCCTCAAGAAGAAAAACATTGCCCTCTAGGGCTACCCAGAAACCACAAATGAGGATCAACCTGCATGCCATTTGGCTGTACCCTAAATACATAGGCTGACCTGGGCACTAATGCCCTTTCTGACACAGCCTGAGCCTGGAACTCCAGGCCCCACCCAGACAGCTGGCCGCACACTGAGCACATTGGACCCGTCATGGCCTTAGGTCGTCATCTCTTCTCAACCACGGTTTCAGGCTTCAGAACCTAGACCTTATCTCCAATCACCGCCCGGGTTTGAAAATGATGCAGGAATCAGAACTCTTTCCCCGTGGCAAGAAACCTTGTGGTCGGCATGTTATCCAAGGTTCAGTGTACTTGAAACTAGTGTGGCCCATGAGGCCTCGCCCATGCTTGCGGGCCACATTGGTCACAAACACACATTGTGACACTCAGCCTGAGCCCAGTCCTCAGGTAAGGCCTCTCAGTGGCTGGATGGAGAGACAGCATATTGGACTTGCCATGCCCCTAGGCCCCAATTTTTAACAATTGTTCGGCATGTCCCTTCACTCTTCCCCAGGGCTCTGCTTTGGAATTCCTCTTTTGGTGGGACACCTGAGGTAACAAACCTGAAAGGAGTCCTCCCATCGCAAAGATTGGCTAAAAACATTTGGGATCGGGCCAAATCCACAGAGAGCAAGATTCGTCGATGGCCGATGACGCCTCCCCAACATTCCACAGCCATCCCTGATACACAATCCAGGGACAAAAGCCTGAGCATGCGCCGTAGACTCGCTCATTCTTTATATCCTGAAGAGTTCTTCCGATACGAACCTACACGGCACTCAAAGGCACCCAAAATATATAGTCTAACCTGGGCACTAATGCACTGTCTGACAACTTGAGCCCGGACCTCGTGACCAACCCCCAGACAGCTGACAGCACAGTGAGCACATCAGACCCGCCATGGCCTTAGGTCATCATCTCTTCCCTACCTCAGTTTCCGGCTTCAGAACCTAGACCTTATCTCCAATCACTGCCCAGGGGTGACTGTGATGCAGAAATCAGAACTCTTACTTACCCATGGCAAGAAACCTTGTGGTTGGCATGTTGTCCATCGTTCAGTGTAGGAGAAACCAGCATTCACCCTGAGGCCCCGCCCATCCTTGAGTTCGACGAGGACATATACACGCATTGTGACCCTCAGCGTGAGTCCTGTCCTCTAGTACGTCCTCTCAGTGGCTGGACCATTAGATGTCATAATGGGCTTGACATGTCCCTAGGCCCCAATTTTTAACCAGATTTCTGGTTGTCCAGTCGCCCCTCCCCAGGGCTCTACTCTGGAATCCCTCATTTGGTGGGACACCTGAGGTTGAAAAACAAAACAAAATAAATCAACAACAACAGAACAACGTACTCGTCCATTTCCCATGAAGTCACCCCCAAATTTCACGACCATGTGTGACACGATATCCAGAAAAAAAAACTTGAGCAAGAGCCTCACACTTTTTTCATATCCCGAATTCTCCTCTTGGTCTGTAGATCAGTCCTGCCATACCTATGACCCGAAACATAAGCCGAGTTTCTGTTTTCAGACAACTGTCCAAACAGCCCTGGCCTACACACCCTACAGGCTTAGGCCCCTGGAGCCAAGTTGAGGACTGTATATGCTCTCTCCAAGGGAATTCTGTGTGCCCATTCCAATGGCCACAACGCTACTAATAGGATAAACCTCCAAATTCCCTGAGGCCATCCCAATAGTGGTGGCTTCCCAGGAAAAACAGGAGCAATCTGAGCCCATCTGTGAACCTACCTGCACTCAGACTTGTATACTGATATCCCCAGAGGTAAAAAGGAACGAACAGGCCCCTAGGCCCTAATCGGATCCATTGCTTTGGTTTCCAGGCATCTCTCCTCAGATGCCTGGATTTCAATACCAGCATATGGCTGTTTCTTGACTCACCCATCAGAACAAATCTCATCTACACATGGGAAACTTGCAAGGGGGAGCGATGTCAAAGCCTCTGTTTAGGAGAACCCTTCATGGCCCCAGTTACCGCGTCATTCCAAGGTATACATAGACACAAAAACACATTAGGACCCATCCACAGGAGAGTCAATTTCAACTCAGCGTATTCGGTTGCTCCGCGAGATCCAGCAGATCTAACTTGTCTTGTTGCTAGGAGACAATTGGAATGCGAAGTGGGCTACCCAGCCATCAATCCATAGAACCCGCTCGGAATCGTTAGCCTGGAGCCAACCAAAAGGTCTCAATTGTCCTGCAGAAGAATCTTTGTAGTTGGGAGCTTCTCACAACTCCCATCGTGAGAAAACACCCATGGCCTCGTATTCCCCGCCCCCTTCATGAAGTGGCCCTCAGGGACATAAGGTCCAACCTGAGCAATCGTCTGATCCTCACCCTGACTTCAGATGCACGAGATCTCGGTTCAGATCTGTAGATTGTGCCTGCCATATCCTCACCCAGAAACCTAAGCCTAGCTTATGTCCTCAGACTTCCATCCTCAGACTAATGGCCCACAAGCCCTCCAGTTTGGCAATCCAGAATTATAATGCAGCACTCTGCCTGCCCTCCAGAAGAAAAACATTGCCTTCTGGGGCTACCCAGAAACCCCCAATGAAGATCAACCTGCACATCACTTGGCTGTACCCAAAATATATAGGCTGACCTGGGCAATAATGCCCTTTCTGACAGAGGCTGAGCCTGGACCTCCTGGCCCCACCCATACAGCTGGCCGCTCACTGAGCACATCGGACCAGCCATTGCCTTAGGTCGTTATATCTTCCTAGCCTCGGTTTTCAGGATTTAGAACCTAGACCTTATCTCCAATCACTGTCCATGTTTGAAAATGATGCAGAAATCAGAACTCTTTCCCGATGGCAAGAAACCTTGTGGTAGGCTTGTTGTATAATATTCAGTGTAGTGGATACCAGTTTGTCCAATGAGGCCCCGCCATTGCTCGCGGGTCACATAGGTGGCAAACTCACATTGTGACCCTAAGCCTTAACCCAGTCCTCAGGTAAGGCCTCTCAGTGGCTGGATGAAGAGACAGCATATTGGGCTTGCCATGCCCATAGGCCCCAATTTTTAACAATAGTTCGGGTTGTCCCTTCACTCTTCCCAGGGCTCTGCTTTGGAACTCCTCTTTTGGTGGGACACCTGAGGTAACAACCCTGAAAGGAGTACTCCATCCAACAGATTGACGAAAAACAATTGGGATTGGGCCAAATCCACAGAGAGCAAGATTCGTCCATGGCCCATGAGGCCTCCTCGACATTCCACGGCCATCGCTGATTCAAAATCCAGAGACAAAAGCCTAAGCAAGTGCCTCAGACTCGCACTATCATCATATCCTGAAGATTCGCACTATCTTCATATCCTGAAGATGTCTTTTCATGGTTTGTAGATCGGGCCTGCCATACCTATGTCCCCAAACATAAGCTGAGTTTGTGTTTTCAGACTTCTGTCCTCAAAGTCCTGGGCCACATACCCTCCAGGCTGGGGACCCTGGAGCCACACATTAGGACTGTGCCTACCCAATCCATGGGAATTCTGCCCATTCCATTGTCCAAAATCGTACAAATTAGGATAACCCTCCAAATTCCCTGAGGCCATCCCAATAGTATATGTTGCCCGGGACAAAAAAGGTCAGTCTGTCACCAGCTGAGCATCTACCTCCACTCATACCCTAGATGGATGTCCCCAGAGAAGAAGATTGAACCAGACATGACCCTAGGCCAAAATCGGATCCATTGCTTTGGTTTACAGGCATGTCTCCTCAAAACCCTGGATTCCAATACCAGCATTTGGGTTTTCCTGGGGCACCCATCAGAACAAACCTCGTCTCCACAAGGAAACTTGTGCATGGGAGCTATGTCAAAAGCTGAGGATAATACTTCAGGGTCCCGGTGCCACCGCCCCATTTAAAGGCCCTCATGGACACAAACACACATTAGACCCATCCTCAGGAAAGTCCATTTCAACTCAGCCACCCCGGTTGCTCCCGCAGAGCCATCAGATCTAAACTGTCTTGTCGCTAGGAGACAATTGGAATGCGAGTCGGGCTTCCCAGGCATCCATCCTCGAACGTTGGTCTGGACTCATCCATATGGGATGTCCTGGAGCTGTCCAACAGGTCTCAATTGTCCCGCAGAAGGAATCCTTGGAGGGGGCATCCCACCACTCCCAATGTGGGAAAACCTCCAAGGCCTCGAGAATCCGCTCCCTTCATGAAGGGGCCGTCATGAACAGAAAATCCAAGGTGAGCCAACCTCTGATCCTCGCTCTGACTTCAGATGCATGAGATATTGCTTCACATCTTCAGGAGGTACATGCTGTGCCCTCGCCCTGAATCCCAAGTCTAGCTTGTGTTCTCAGACTTCCATCCTCACACTCCTGGCCCCAAAGCCCACAAGTTTGGCAATTCCGGACCATCATTGCAGCACTCTGCCTGCCCTCTAGAAAAAATATATTGCCTAAAGAGCTGTCCGGGCACATTAAATGAGAATAAACCTACACGGCACTCGAATGCACCCAAAATATATAGTCTAACCTGGGCACTAATGCACTGTCTGACAATCGGAGCCCGGACCTCGTGACCAACACTCAGACAGCTGACCGCACACTGAGCACATCAGACCCGCCATGGCCTTAGGTCATCATCTCTTGCCTACCTCAGTTTTCAGGCTTCAGAACCTAGACCTTATCTCCAATCAATGCCCAGGGGTGACTGTGATGCAGAAATCAGAACTCTTTCTTACCCATGGCAAGAAACCTTGTGGTTGGCATGTTGTCCAACGTTCAGTGTAGGAGAAACCAGCATTCACCCTGAGGCCCCGCCCATTCTTGAGTGCGACGAGGGCATAAACACGCATTGTGACCCTCAGCGTGAGTCCTGTCCTCTAGTACATCCTCTCAGTGGCTGGACCATTACATGTCATAATGGGCTTGACATGTCCCTAGCCCCAATTTTTAACCAGATTTCTGGTTGTCCAGTCGCCCCTCCCCAGGGCTCTACTCAGGAATCCCTCATTTGGTGACACTGAGGTTGAAAAACAAAACAAAAGAAATAAACTGTTTTCAGACAACTGTCCAAACAGCCCTGGCCTACACACCCTACAGGCTCAGGCCCCTGGAGCCAAACATGAAGACTGTGCTTGCCTCTCCAAAGGAATTGTATGTGCCCATTACAATGGCCACAACCCTACTAATAGGATAAACCTCCAAAGTCCCTGAGGCCATCCCAATATTTGAGGCTTTCCAGGACAAACAGGGGCAATCTGGGCCCATCTGAGCACCTACCGGCACTCAGACCCGTAGACTGATGTCCCCAGAGGTAAAAAGGAACGAACAGGCCCATAGGCACCTATCGGATCCATTGCTTTGGTTTCCAGGCATCTCTCCTTAGAGATCCTTATAACCCTTAGAACCCTGCTCTTGCGTCGTTCCTTATGGGACATCCTTGAGCCATCGAAAAGGTCTCGACTGTCCCACAGGAGTACTTGTGCATGGATCACCTCACAACTCATATCATGGAAAGCTTCCAAGGTCACATGATGCCCCCAATCTTCATGAAGGCGGATCATGGAAAGAAACTCCACCCTGACCCAACAGCTGATCTTCGCCTTGACTTCAGATGCACGAGATCTTGTTTAAGCTCTTCAGAGTGTACCTGCTGTGCCCTCACCGCAAATCTAAGCATAGCTAAAGTTCTCAGACTTCCGTCCTCACTCTCCTGGACCACACGCCCTCCATTTTGGGATTTCCGATGACACAGTGCTGCACTCTGCCTGCCCTCTAGAAGAAAAACGTTGCCCTATCGGTCTACCCAGAAACCTCAAATGAGGATAAACCTGCATGCCACTCAACTGTACACCAATTATATAGTCTAGCCTGTGCACTAATGCCCTGTCTGACACAACCTGAGGCCTGAATTCCCAACCGACACCCAGACAGCTTGCCGTACACTGAGAACATCTGAACCGCCTTGGCCGTAGGTTGCCATCTCTTTCCAACCTGGTTTTCAGGCTACAGAAACCTAGACCTTATCTCTACTCATTTCCCATGGGTGAACGTGATGCAGAAATCATAACTCCTCATTCCCTCTCGCCAGAATCTTGTGGTTGGCATCTTATCCAAAGTTCAGTGTAGGACCCCTGTAGGGCCTACAGGAGTAGTAGTAGGGCCCCTGAGGGTAGTGTAGGGTCCCTGAGGCCCTGCCCATTCTTAAGAGATGCGGTGGGCACAAACACACATTGGGACCCTCAGTTTGAGCCCTGTCCTCAAGTAAAGCCTCTCAGTGGCTGGACCATGAGCCCGCATATGGGGCCTGCCATGCCTCAAGTCACCCAATCTTAACCAGAGGTAGAGACATCTAGTCACCCCTACTCAGGGCTCTGCTCTGGAATCCCTCTTTGGTGGGACATTTGAGGTAAGTAAACACAGAAAGGATTCCTCCCACCCACAGAATGACCCCAATCACTTGGGATCAGGCCATCCCCAGAGAGAAAGACTCCTCCATGGCCCATGAGGCCAGCCCGACATTCCACGGCCACTATTGACACAAAATCCAGAGACATAAGCCTCACCCTTAGGTCATAGCCCAAAAAATTCTCCTCATAGTCTGTAGATCGGGCCTGCCATACCTACGTCCCCAAACCGTGTTTTCAGACTTCTATCCTGACATCCCTGTCCCACACACCCTCCAGGCTGAGGCCCCTGGAGCCACAACTCAGGACTGGGCCTGCCCTCTCCAAGGAAATTCTTCCCATTCCATTGGACACAACCCTACAGATTAGGAGAAACCTCCAAAGTCCCAGAGGCCATTCCAATAGTGTAGGCCGCCCAGTACAAAGAGGGTTGATCTCTCTCAAGCTGAGCAACGACCTCAACTCACCCGTAGACAGATATCCCAAGAGAAAGGTATTAAACTGGACAGGCCCCTAGAACGTAATTGGTTCCATTGCTTTTGTTTCTAAGCATCTCTCCTCAGAGGCCTGTTTTCCAATACCAGCATATGGGGGATTCCAGAGATACCAATCAGAACAAATCTTGTCTCCACATGGGAAACTTATCCTTTGGAGCTCTGTAAAAACCTCCAGTTAGGAGAAAGCTTCAGGTAACCGGAGCCACCGCCCTATTCCCAGGTCTCCATGGACACAAACCCGCATTATGACCATTCGGCAGGAGAGTACATTTCAACTCAGCCCCGTTGATTACTCCCCCAGAGCCAGTATATCAAACCTGCCTTGTCGCTAGGAGACAACTTGAATGCAAAGCAGACTCTCTAGGCATCCATCGTTGGAATCCTGCTCTGGCGCCGTTCCATATGGGATGTCCTGGGAGCCTTCCAACAGGTCTTGACTGTCCTGCAGAAGGAATCCTTGCAGATTGGAGCATCTCACAACTCCTATCGTGGGAACACCTACATGGCCTCATGAGATGCTCCCCTTTATAAAGGGGCCATCATGGACAGAAACTCCAACCTGAGCCAACTTCTGATCCATTGCTTTGGTTTCTATGTATCTCTCCTCAGAGGCCTGGTTTCCAATATCAGAATATGGGGGTTTCCTAAGGAAACAATCAGAACAGATCTCATCTCCACATGAGAAACTTGCTCTTTGGAGCTGTGTCAATACCTCAGGTTAGGAGGATCCTTCAGGGCGCTGGCATCATGGCCCAATTCCAAGGTCTCCAAGGACACAAACTTACATTATGATCCATCCTCAGGAGCGTCCATTTCAAATCAGCCCCCTCGGCTGCTCACCCAGAGCCAGCAGATCAAACCTGCCTTGTCACTAGGAGACAGTTGGAATGCGAGGTGGGCTGCCCAGGCATCCATCCTTAGAACCCTGCTCTGGAGAATTTCTTTAAGGGACGTCTTGAATCCAACCAACCTGTCTTGACTGTCTCGCAGAATGAATCCTTGTGGTTTGAAGCATCACACAATCCCACTGTGAGAAAACCTCCATTTCCTCATGATGCCCCACACCTTCATACATGGGCCATCATGGACAGAAACTCCATCCTAAGCCAAAGTCTGATCCGCGCCCTGAATTCAGAAGCACGAGATCTCGATTCAGCACTTGAGAGTGTGCCTGCTGTGCCCTCGCCCCGAAACCGAAGCCTAACTTGTGTTCTCAGACTTCCGTCTTCACAATCCTGGCCACACCCCTCCAGTTTGGCAATTCTGGAGACACAATGCAGCACTCTGCCTGCCCTCCAGAAGAAAAATGTTGCCCTATAGGGCTAACCAGAAACGCCAAATGAGTAACAACCTGCATGTCACTCGACCATACCCCAATTATACAATCTAGCCTGTGCACTAAAGCCCTGTGTTACACAGCCTGAAGGCAGACCTCCAGTCCAACACCCAGACAGCTGGCCGTACACTGAGCATATCAAACCCACAATGGCTTTCGGCCATCATCTCTACCCAACCTCAGTTTTCACCTTCAGAACCTAGACCTTATCTCCACTCACTGCTCAGGGGTGAACGTGATACAAGAATCAGAACTTCTCCTTCGCCATGGCAAGAAACCTTGTGGTTGGCATGTTGTCCAACGTTCATTGTAGGAGAAAGCAGCATGGACTATGAGGCCCCACCTATCCCTGAGGGCTACAATTTGCACAAACACACCTTGTGACACTCAGCGTGAGCCCTATCCTCATGTAAAGCCTCTTAGTGACTGGAACAACAGCCCACATATGGGGCTTGCCAAGCCCCTAGTCTCCCAATCTCAACCAGAGTTAGAGATGTCTAGTCACCCCTACTCAGGACACTGCTCTGGAATCCCTCTTTGGTGGGACACCTGAGGTAAAAAAAATAAAATACAGAAAGGACTCTTCCCATCCACAGAATGATTCCAACCACTTGGGATCAGGCCAAATCACCAGAGAAAGACTTGTCCATGGCCCTTGAGGACACCCCGACATTCCACGGCCACCGTAGGCACAAAATCCAGAGACAAAAGCCTGAACAAACGCCACATACTCGCCCTTTGTTCATAGCCCGGAAAATTCTCACGGTCTGTAGATCGAGCCTTCATACATACATCCCCAAACCTAAGCTGAGTTTGTGTTTTCAGACTTCTGTCCCCACAGTCCTGGCCCACACACCATCCAAGCTGGGGCCCCTGGAGCCGCACCTGAGGACTGTGGCTTCCTTCTCCAGGGGAATTCTGCCATTTCCAAATCTTCATGGCCCCTTGAGACGCTCCACTTTATAAAGGGGCCATCATGGACAGAAACTCCAACCTGAGCAAATGTCTGATATTCGCCCTGGCTTCAGGTGCATGAGATCTTGATTCAGGTGTGCAGAGTGTGCCTTCTGTGCCCTCACACCAAAAAATAAGCCTAGCTTGTGTTCTCAGATTACCGTCCTCACACCCCTGGCCCAAAAGCCCTACAATTTGGCAATACTGGGGCCACAATGCAGCACTCTGCCTGCCCTCCAGAAGAAAAACATTGCCTTATGGAGCTACCTAGAAACCCGAATGAGGATCAACTGAACGCCACTCGACTGCACCCCAAATATACAGTCTACCCTGTCTAATGCCCTGTCTGACACAGCATGAGCCCACAGCTCCAGACCTATGCTCAACAGCTAGCCACACACTGAGCTCATTGTACCCATCAGGTCCTTAGGTCTTCATCTCTTCCCAACCTCGGTTTTCGGGTTTCAGAACCTAGACCTAAACTCCAATCACTGTCCAGGGGTGAACGTGATGCAGAAATCACAACTCTTCCTTCGCCATGGCCGGAAACCTTGTGGTTGGCATATTCTCCAACGTTCAGTGTAGGAGAATCCAGCGTGGCCCATGAGGCCCTTCCCATGCTTGAGGGCCTTGTTGGGCACAAATAGGCATTGTGACCCTCAGCATGAGCCCTGTCCTCAAGGAAGACCTCTCAGTGTATGAATCAAGAGCCCACCTATTGGTCTTGCCATGCCCCTAGGCCCCCAAACTTAAACAGAGTTGGGGTTATCCAGTTGTCCCTCCCAAGGACTCTTCTCTGGAATCCCTCTTTTATTGGCACACATGAGGTACATAAAATAAAATAAAAAACAGAAAGGACTCCTCCCATCCCACAGAATGTACCTAAACTCTTGGGATTGGGTGAAATCCTCAGAGAAGGAAAGCCGTCCACAACCCATGAGGCCACGCCAGCATTGGACCCACATTGTTGACACAAATCCAGAGACAAAACCTGAGCAAGCACCTCAAACTCACCCTTTTTCATATCCGGAAGTGTTATCACGGTCTGTAGATTGGGCGTGCCATACCTATGTCCCCAATCCTAAGCGGAATTTGTGTTTTCAGACTTCTGTCCCCACAGGCCTGGCCCACACACCCTCAAGGCTGGGCCCCTAGAGCCAAACTCAGAACTGTGCCTGCCCTCTCCAGGGGATTTCTGCCCATTCCATTGGCCACAACCCTATAGATTAGGAGAAACTCCAAAATCCCGAGGCCATTCCCAATATTATAGGCTGCCCAGGACAAACAGGGGCGATCTGACACAAGCCGAGCAACTACCTCCCCTCAGATCCATAGACACGTATCCCCAGGAAAGAGATTGAACCGGACAGGCACCTAGGCCCTAATCATATCCATTGCTTTTGTTTCCAGGCATCTCTCCTCAGAGGCCTGGTTTCCAATACCAGCATATGGGAGACTCCTTAGGCACTCATCAAAACAATTCTCTTCTCCACATAGGAAACGTACTCTTTAGAGCTCCATCAAAACCTCCGGTTATGAACATCCTCAAGGCCCCGGATCAAGCACCCCATTCCAAGGTCTCCATGGACACAAATGCACATTATGACCCATCCTCAACTCACCCATTTCAACACACCCGCCTCGGTTACTCCCCTAGATCCAGCAGATCGAACTTGCCTTGGCGCTATGAGACACCTGGAATGGGAGGCAGGCTGCCCAGGCATCCATCCTTAGAACCCTGCTCTGGATAACTTCCTTATGGGATGTCCTGGAGCCATCCAGCAGGTCTCGACTGTCCCACGGAAGGAATCATTGCGGTTTGGAGCATCTCACAATTCCCATCGTGGGAAAACCTCCATGGCCTCGTGACACACTCCCCTTCATGAAGGGGCCGTCATGGACAGAAACTCCAACCTGAGACAACATCTGATCCTAGCTCTGTCTTCAGGTACACGGGATCTCGAATCATCTCTGCAGAGGGTTCCTGCCGTCCCGTCACCCCAAAATCTAAGTCTGGCTTGTGTTCTCAGATTTTTTTCCTCACACTCCTGGCCCACAAGCCTTCCAGTTTGGGAATTCTGGAGCCACTATGTGGCACTGTGTCTTCCTTCCAGAAGAAAAACGTTGCCCTCTGGGGCTACCCAGTAACCACAAATGAGTACCAACCTGCACGAAACTCGACTGCACCCCAATGATACAGTCTAGCCTGAGCACTAATTCCCTGTCTGCCACAGCCTGAGCCTGCACCTCCCAACCCACACTCAACAGGTGGCCGAACACTGAGCACATCAGTCACACCATGGCCTTAGGTCTTCATTTCTTCCCAAACTCAGTTTTCAGGCTTCAGAACCTAGACCTTAAATCCAATCACAGTCCAGGAGTGAAATTGTTGCAGAAATTAGAACTCCTTCTTCCCCATGGCCAGAAAACTTGTGGTTGCCATACTGTGCAACGTTCAATGTAGGAGAAACCAGCATGGTACATTAGGCCACGCCCTGACTTGAAGGGCACCTTGGGCACAAAAACACATTGTGAAACTCAATGTGAGCCCTATGCTCAAGGAAGGCCTCTCAGTGTCTGGACCAAGAGCCCACATATGGGGCTTGCCATGTTCTTAGGTCCCAATGTTAACCAGAGTTCTGGTTGTCCAGTCGCCCCTCCCCAGGACTCTGCTGTGGAATCCCTCTTTTGGTGGTCCACCTGAGGTAAAAAAAAAAAAAAAACAGAAAGGCCTCCTCCCTTCCCGCAGAATGACCCCAAACTCTTGGGATTGGGTCAAATCCCCAGAAAGGGAGCCTCATCGATGGCCCATGAGGACACCCGGACATTCCATGGCAATCGGTGACACATATCCAGAAAAAAATAAGCATGAGCAAGCACCTCACTTTCGCCCTTTTTTCATATCCCGAAGAGTTCTCCTCACGGCCTATATATCGGGCCGGCCATACCTACAGACCCAAACCTAAGTGGAGTTTGTGTTTTCAGACTTTTGTCCAAATAGCCCTGGACCACACACGCTCCACACTTGGGTCCCTGGAGCCACACCTCAGGACTGTGCTTCCCTTTCAAGAGAATTCTTCCCATTCCATTGGCCACAACCTTGCAAATTAGGAAAAACCTCCAAAGTTACCGAGGCCATCCCAATAGTGTAGGCCGCCCAGGACAAACAGGTGTGATCTCAAACCAGCTGAGCAACTACCTCCACTCAGACAAAAGATGTCCCCAGAGAAGAATATTGAACCGGACAGGGCCCTAGGCCCTAATCAGATCCATTGCTTTGGTTTCCAGGCATCTCTCCTCAGAGAGCTCATTTCCAATACCAGCAAATGGTGGTTTCCTGAGGCACCAATAAGAACAAATCTCGTCTCCCCATGGAAAACTTGCTCATTGGAGCTTTGTTATCACCTCTGGTTAGGAGAATCCTTCAGGGCCCTGATGCCACTGCCCCATATCAAGGTCTCAATGGACTCAAACCAACATTAAGACCATCCTCAGGAAAGTCCATTTCAACTCATTTAAGACCATCCTCAGGAAAGTCCATTCCAACTCAGCCCCCTCTGATGCTACCCCAAGCCAGCAGATCAAACGTTTCTTGTTGCTAGGAGACAATTGGAATTGAGGCTGTCTGACCAGGCATCCATACTTAGAACCCTGTTCTGGAAAAATACCTTATGAGACGTCCTGGAGCCATCCAACAAATCTTCATTGTCCCACAGAAGGAATCCTTGCGGTTTGGAGCATCTCACAACTCTAATAGTGGGAAAACCCCCATGGCCTCATAATGCCCCCCCCTTCATGAAGGGGCCAACATGGACAGAAACTCCTACCTGAACCAAAGTCTGATCCTCGACCTGAATTCAGACTCATGAGATCTCAATTCAGCTCTGCAGAGTGTGCCTGCCTTGTCCATTCCCCGAAACCTAAGCCTAGCTTGTGTTCTCAGACTTCCGTCCTCACTCTCCTGGCCCACAAGCCCTCCAGTTTGGGAATTCCGAAGCCACAATGCAGCACTCTGCCTGCCCTCCAGAAGAAAAACTTTGCCCTATGCTGCTAATAAGAAACCCCAAATGATTATGTAATGCATGCCACTCGACTGTAAAGCAATTATACGGCCTACCCTGAATACGAATGCCCTGTCTGGCACAGCCTGAGACAAGACATCCCAAACGACACCTAGACAGCTGGCTCCAACCTGGACACAAGGGACCCGCTATGGCTGTAGTTCGTCATCTCTTCCCAACCTCGGTTTTCAGGCTTCAGAACCTAGACCTTATCTCCAATCACTGCCCAGGGGTGAACGTGATGCAGAAATTAGAATTCCTCCTTCCCCATGGCCAGAAACCTTGTGGTTGGCATGTTGTCCAACGTTCAATGTGGGAAAACCTGCATTGTCGGAAAGGCCACGCCAGTGCTTGAGGGCCGCCTAGGGCACAGACATGCATTGTGACCTGTAGCGTGAGTCCCGTATTAAAGTAACGCCTCTCAGTGGCTGGACCAAGATCCTGCATATGGGGCTTGTCATATCCATAGGCCCCCAGGCTTAACCAGAGAGCGAGTATTCCAGTTGTCAGTACCCACTGCTATGCTCCAGAATCCCTCTACTGAGGGGACACATGAAGCAGAAAACAGGACTCTTCCCTTCCCACAGAATGACCCCAAACTCTTGGGGGCTGGACAAACTACCAGAGAGGGAGACTTCTACGACCCATGAGGCAACTCCTACATTAAACGGCCATTGTGGACAAAATATCCAGAGACAAAAGACTGAGCGACTGCCTCCCTCTCACCCTTCTTTCATATCCAGAGGAGCTCCCCTCACGGACTGTAGATCAGGCCTGCCATAACCTCGGCCCCAAACCTGAGCTGAGTTTGGGTTTTGGGATGTCTGTCTGCACAGCCGTGGCCCACACCGCCTCCAGGCTGGGGTCTCTGGAGCCACACCACAGAACTGTGCCTGCTCTCTCCTAAGAAACTGCCCGTTCCATTGGCCACAACTCTACAAAATAGACTAAACCTCAAGGTCCCCAAGGACATCCCACTACCGCAAGCCGCACTGGACAAACAGGGGCATTATGACACCAGCTGAGCAACTACTACCTCCATGCAGACACACAGACTGATATCCGCAGAGACAGAAGATTGAACCAGGCAGGCCCCTAGGCCCTATTATGAACTCTGTCTTTGGTGTCCAGGTATCACTCCTCAGAGGCCTGGGTTCGAAGACCAGCATATGGGGCTATCCTGAGGCACCAGACAGAACACGTCTCATCTCCGCATGGAAAGCTTCCTTGTTGGAGTTGTGTCAAACCCTTCGGGTTGGAGAATCCTGCAGAGTCCCTTAGCTACTGCCACATTCCAAGGTCTCCATGGCCACCAACCCACATTATGACTCATCCGCAGGAAAGTCCATTTAAACTCAGCCTTCTGGGTACCTCACCCAAGAGCCCGCAGATTGAGCGTGCCTTGTCTCGACCAGGCAATGGGAAGGTGAGTTGGCGTTTCTCGGCATCCATGCTTAGGCCCCTGCTCTCGAGTCTTTCTGTATGGGGCATCCGGGAACCATCCAATAGTACTCGACTGTCCTGAAGAAGGAAACTTTGAAGTTTGGAGCAGCTCACAACTCCCAGCGTAGGGAAACCTCCCTGGCCTCATGACGCCCCCACCCCCTTCAGGAAGGGGCCGTCATGGACACAAACTCCAGCTTGAGGCAACATCTGATACTCGCCCTGACCTCAGATGCAGGAGATCTCGATTCAGCCTCTGCACAGTGGGCCCAAACCTCGTGCTACCTTGTGTTTTCAGACTTCCTTCCTCACACTCCTGACAAACATGTCCTCAAGACTTGGAATTCTGGAACCAAAATGCAGCCGTATGCTGGCCCTCCAGAAGAAAAACGTTGCTCTATGGGGATCTCCATAAACCCCAAATGAGGATCAACCTGCTCGGTTCTCGACCTCACCCCAATTGGATTGTTCGGGTTGTCCATTCATCCCTCCCCAGAGCTCTGCTTTGGAATCCCTCTTTTGGTGGGACACCTGAGGTAACAAAACTAAAAGGACTCCTCCCATCCTTCAGATTGACCCCAAACAATTGGGATTGGACCAAATTCACAGAGAGGAAGTCTCGTCCATGGCCCATGAGGCCTCCCCGAGATTCCACAGCCATCGTTGACAACAAATCCAGAGACAAAAGTCTGAGCAAGCGCCTCACACTCGCTCTTTTGTCGTATCCCGAAGAGTTCTCCTCACGGTCTGTAGATCGGGCCTGCCATACCTACTTCCCAAACCTAAGCCGAGTTTGTGTTTTCAGACTTCTGTCCCCACATTCCTGGCCCACAGACCCTTCAGGCTGGGGCCCCTGGAGCCACACATCAGGACTGTGCCTGTCCATACCACGGGAATTCTGCCCATTCCATTGTCCACAATCGTACAAATTAGGAAAAACCTCCAGAGTCCCCAAGGACATCCCAATAATGTAGGCCGCCCAGGACAAACAAGGGTCATCTGAAACCAGCTGAGCATCTACCTCTACTCAGCGTAGATGGATGTCCCCAGAGAAGAAGATTGAATCAGACAGGCCCGTAGGCCTGAATCAGATTCATTGCTTTCGGTTACAGGTATCTCTCCTCAGAGGCCGGGTTTCCAATATTAGCATATGGGGATTTCATGAGGCAGCAATCAGAACAAATCTCTTCTCCACATGGGAAAATTATCCTTTGAAGATGTCTCAAAACGTCCAGTTAGGAGAATCCTTCAGGGCCTGTGTGCCACTGCCCCATTACAAGGTCTCCATAGACACAAAAACAAATTAGGACCCATCCACAGGAGAGTCCATTTCAACTCAGTGTATTCGGGTGCTCCGCGAGATCCAGCAGATCTAACTTGTCTTGTTGCTAGGAGACAATTGGAATGTGAGGTGGCCTACCCCGCCATCCATCCTTAAAACCCTGCTCGGAATCGTTGGCCTGGAGAAAACCAACAGGTCTCAATTGTCCTGCCGAAGAATCTTTGCAGTTGGGAGCTTCTCAGAACTCCCATCGTGGGAGAACCCCCATGGCCACATGATCCCCCCCCCCTTCATAAAGGGGCCCTCACGGACATAAGGTCCAACCTGAGCGATCGTCTGATCTTCACGCTGACTTCAGATGCACGAGATCTCGGTTCAGGTCTGTAGATTGTGCCTGCCATGTCCTCACCCAGAAACCTAAGCTTTGCTTGTGTCCTCAGACTTCTGTCCACACACTACTGGCTCACAAGCCCTCCAGTAAGGCAATCCAGAACTACAATGCAGCACTCTACCTGCCCTGCAGAAGAAATATATTGCCCTCTGGGGCTACCTAGAACCCCCAAATGAAGATCAACCTGCACGACACTTGGCTATACACAAAATATATAGGATGAACTGGACAATAATGCCCTTTCTGACACAGCCTGAGCCTGGACCTTCTGGGCCAACCCAGACAGCTGGCTACAAACTGAGAACTTCAGACCCCCCATGGCCTTAGGTCGTTATCCCTTCCCAACCTCAGTTTTCAGGCTTCAGAACATAGACCTTATCTCCAATCACTGCCCGGGTTTGAAAATGATGCAGAAATCAGAACTCCTTCCCGATGGCAGGAAAACTTGTGGTTGGCTTGTTGTCCAACGTTCAGTGTAGTGGAAACCAGTGTGTCCCTTGAGGCCCCGCCATTGCTCGCGGTCCAGATAGGTAGCAAACACACATTGTGACCCTCAGCCTTAGCCCAGTCCTCAGGTAAGGCCTCTCAGTGGCTGGATGAAGAGACAGCATATTGGGCTTGCCATGCCCCTAGGCCCCAATTTTTAACCATAGTTCGTGTTGTCCCTTCACTCTTCCCCAGGGCTCTGCTTTGGAATTCCTCTTTTGGTGGGACACCTGATGTAACAACCCTGAAAGGAGTCCTCCATCCAACAGAATGACGAAAAACAATTGGGATCGGGCCAAATCCACAGAGACCAAGATTCGTCCATGGCACATGAGGTCTCCTCGACATTCCACGGCCATCGCTGATAAAAAATCCAGACACAAAAGCCTAAGCAAGTGCCTCAGACTCACACTATCATCATATCCTGAAGATGTCTTCTCATGGTTTTTAGATCGGGCCTGCCATACCTACGTCCCCAAACATAAGCTGAGTTTGTGTTTTCAGACTTCTGTCCTCAAAGTCCTTGGCCACATACCCTCCAGGCTGGGGACACTGGAGCCACACATTAGGACTGTGCCTACCCAATCCATGGGAATTCTGCCCATTCCATTGTCCAAAATCGTACAACTTAGGAGAACCCTCCAAAGTCCCTGAGGCCATCCCAATAGTATAGGTCGCCCGGGACAAAAAAGGTCAGTCTGACACCAGCTGAGCATCTAACTCCACTCATACCCTAGAAGGATGTCCCCAGAGAAGAAGATTGAACCAGACAGGACCCTAGGCCAAAATCGGATCCATTGCTTTGGTTTACAGGCATGTCTCCTCAAAACCCTGGATTCCAATACCAGCATTGGGGTTTTCCTGAGGCACCCATCAGAACAAACCTCGTCTCCACAAGGAAACTTGTGCATGGGAGCTATGTCAAAAGCTGAGGATAATACTTCAGGGTCCCGGTGCCACCGCCCCATTCCAAGGCCCTCATGGACACAAACACACATTAAACCCATCCTCAGGAAAGTCCATTTCAACTCAGCCACCCCGGTTGCTCCCGCAGAGCCATCAGACCTAAACTGTCTTGTCGCTAGGAGACAATTGGAATGCGAGGCGGGCTTCCCAGGCATCCATCCTCGAACGTTGGTCTGGACTCATCCATATGGGATGTCCTGGAGCTGTCCAACAGGTCTCAATTGTCCCGCAGAAGGAATCCGTGGAGGGGGCATCCCACCACTCCCAACGTGGGAAATCCTCCATGGCCTCGTGACACCCTCCCCTTCATGAAGGGTCCGTCATGGACAGAAACTCCAACCTGAGCCAACGTCTGATCCTAGCTCTGTCTTCAGGTACACGGGATCTCGAATCATCTCTGCAGAGGGTTCCTGCCGTCCCCTCACCCCGAAATCTAAGTCTGGCTTGTGTTCTCAGAATTTTTTCCTCACACTCCTGGCCCACAAGCCTTCCAGTTTGGGAATTCTGGAGCCACTATGTGGCACTGTGTCTTCCTTCCAGAAGAAAAACGTTGCCCTCTGGGGCTACCCAGTAACCACAAATGAGTACCAACCTGCACGAAACTCGAATGCACCCCAATGATACAGTCTAGCCTGGGCACTAATTCCCTGTCTGCCACAGCCTGAGCCTGCACCTCCCAACCCACACTCAACAGGTGGCCGAACACTGAGCACATCAGTCACACCATGGCCTTAGGTCTTCATCTCTTCCCAACCTCAGTTTTCAGGCTTCAGAACCTAGACCTTAAATCCAATCACAGTCCAGGAGTGAAAGTGTTGCAGAAATTAGAACTCCTTCTTCCCCATGGCCAGAAAACTTGTGGTTGCCATATTGTGCAACGTTCAGTGTAGGAGAAACCAGCATGGTACATTAGGCCACGCCCTGACTTGAGGGGCTCCTTGGGCACAAAAACACATTGTGAAACTCAATGTGAGCACTATGCTCAAGGAAGGCCTCTCAGTGTCTGGACCAAGAGCCCACATATGGGGCTTGCCATGTTCTTAGGTCCCAATGTTAACCAGAGTTCTGGTTGTCCAGTCGCCCCTCCCCAGGACTCTGCTGTGGAAACCCTCTTTTGGTGGTCCACCTGAGGTAAAAAAAAAAAAAAAAAAAAAAAAAAAAAAAAACAGAAAGGACTCCTCCCTTCGCACAGAATGACCCCAATCTCTTGGGATTGGGTCAAATCCCCAGAAAGGGAGCCTCATCGATGGCCCATGAGGACACCCGGACATTCCATGGCAATCGGTGACACATATCCAGAAAAAAATAAGCATGAGCAAGCACCTCACTTTCGCCCTTTGTTCATATCCCGAAGAGTTCTCCTCACGGTCTATATATCGGGCCGGCCATACCTACAGACCCAAACCTAAGTGGAGTTTGTGTTTTCAGACTTTTGTCCAAATAGCCCTGGACCACACACGCTCCACACTTGGGTCCCTGGAGCCACACCTCAGGACTGTGCTTCCCTTTCAAGAGAATTCTTCCCATTCCATTGGCCACAACCTTGCAAATTAGGAAAAACCTCCAAAGTTACCGAGGCCATCCCAATAGTGTAGGCCGCCCAGGACAAACAGGTGTGATCTCAAACCAGCTGAGCAACTACCTCCACTCAGACAAAAGATGTCCCCAGAGAAGAATATTGAACCGGACAGGCCCCTAGGCCCTAATCAGATCCATTGCTTTGGTTTCCAGGCATCTCTCCTCAGAGGCCTCATTTCCAATACCAGCAAATGGTGGTTTCCTGAGGCACCAATAAGAACAAATCTCGTCTCCCCATGGAAAACTTGCTCATTGGAGCTTTGTTATCACCTCTGGTTAGGAGAATCCTTCAGGGCCCTGGTGCCACTGCCCCATACCAAGGTCTCAATGGACTCAAACCAACATTAAGACCATCCTCAGGAAAGTCCATTTCAACTCATTTAAGACCATCCTCAGGAAAGTCCATTCCAACTCAGCCCCCTCTGATGCTACCCCAAGCCAGCAGATCAAACGTTTCTTGTTGCTAGGAGACAATTGGAATTGAGGCTGTCTGCCCAGGCATCCATACTTAGAACCCTGTTCTGGAAAAATACCTTATGAGACGTCCTGGAGCCATCCAACAAATCTTCATTGTCCCACAGAAGGAATCCTTGCGGTTTGGAGCATCTCACAACTCTAATAGTGGGAAAACCCCCATGGCCTCATAATGCCCCCCCCTTCATGAAGGGGCCAACATGGACAGAAACTCCAACCTGAGCCAAAGTCTGATCCTCGACCTGAATTCAGACTCATGAGATCTCAATTCAGCTCTGCAGAGTGTGCCTGCCTTGTCCATTCCCCGAAACCTAAGCCTAGCTTGTGTTCTCAGACTTCCGTCCTCACTCTCCTGGCCCACAAGCCCTCCAGTTTGGGAATTCCGAAGCCACAATGCAGCACTCTGCCTGCCCTCCAGAAGAAAAACTTTGCCCTATGCTGCTAATAAGAAACCCCAAATGATTATGTAATGCATGCCACTCGACTGTAAAGCAATTATACGGCCTACCCTGAATACGAATGCCCTGTCTGGCACAGCCTGAGACAACACATCCCAAACGACACCTAGACAGCTGGCTCCAACCTGGACACAAGGGACCCGCTATGGCTGTAGTTCGTCATCTCTTCCCAACCTCGGTTTTCAGGCTTCAGAACCTAGACCTTATCTCCAATCACTGCCCAGGGGTGAACGTGATGCAGAAATTAGAATTCCTCCTTCCCCATGGCCAGAAACCTTGTGGTTGGCATGTTGTCCAACGTTCAATGTGGGAAAACCTGCATTGTCGGAAAGGCCACGCCAGTGCTTGAGGGCCGCCTAGGGCACAGACATGCATTGTGACCTGTAGCGTGAGTCCCGTATTAAAGTAACGCCTCTCAGTGGCTGGACCAAGATCCTGCATATGGGGCTTGTCATATCCATAGGCCCCCAGGCTTAACCAGAGAGCGAGTATTCCAGTTGTCAGTACCCACTGCTATGCTCCAGAATCCCTCTACTGAGGGGACACATGAAGCAGAAAACAGGACTCTTCCCTTCCCACAGAATGACCCCAAACTCTTGGGGGCTGGACAAACTACCAGAGAGGGAGACTTCTACGACCCATGAGGCAACTCCTACATTAAACGGCCATTGTGGACAAAATATCCAGAGACAAAAGACTGAGCGACTGCCTCCCTCTCACCCTTCTTTCATATCCAGAGGAGCTCCCCTCACGGACTGTAGATCAGGCCTGCCATAACCTCGGCCCCAAACCTGAGCTGAGTTTGGGTTTTGGGATGTCTGTCTGCACAGCCGTGGCCCACACCGCCTCCAGGCTGGGGTCTCTGGAGCCACACCACAGAACTGTGCCTGCTCTCTCCTAAGAAACTGCCCGTTCCATTGGCCACAACTCTACAAAATAGAAGAAACCTCAAGGTCCCCAAGGACATCCCACTACCGCAAGCCGCACTGGACAAACAGGGGCATTATGACACCAGCTGAGCAACTACTACCTCCATGCAGACACACAGACTGATATCCGCAGAGACAGAAGATTGAACCAGGCAGGCCCCTAGGCCCTATTATGAACTCTGTCTTTGGTGTCCAGGTATCACTCCTCAGAGGCCTGGGTTCGAAGACCAGCATATGGGGCTATCCTGAGGCACCAGACAGAACACGTCTCATCTCCGCATGGAAAGCTTCCTTGTTGGAGTTGTGTCAAACCCTTCGGGTTGGAGAATCCTGCAGAGTCCCTTAGCTACTGCCACATTCCAAGGTCTCCATGGCCACCAACCCACATTATGACTCATCCGCAGGAAAGTCCATTTAAACTCAGCCTTCTGGGTACCTCACCCAAGAGCCCGCAGATTAAGCGTGCCTTGTCTCGACTAGGCAATGGGAAGGTGAGTTGGCGTTTCTCGGCATCCATGCTTAGGCCCCTGCTCTCGAGTCTTTCTGTATGGGGCATCCTGGAACCATCCAATAGTACTCGACTGTCCTGAAGAAGGAAACTTTGAAGTTTGGAGCAGCTCACAACTCCCAGCGTAGGGAAACCTCCCTGGCCTCATGACGCCCCCACCCCCTTCAGGAAGGGGCCGTCATGGACACAAACTCCAGCTTGAGGCAACATCTGATACTCGCCCTGACCTCAGATGCAGGAGATCTCGATTCAGCCTCTGCACAGTGGGCCCAAACCTCGTGCTACCTTGTGTTTTCAGACTTCCTTCCTCACACTCCTGACAAACATGTCCTCAAGACTTGGAATTCTGGAACCAAAATGCAGCCGTATGCTGGCCCTCCAGAAGAAAAACGTTGCTCTATGGGGATCTCCATAAACCCCAAATGAGGATCAACCTGCTCGGTTCTCGACGTCACCCCAATTGGATTGTTCGGGTTGTCCATTCATCCCTCCCCAGAGCTCTGCTTTGGAATCCCTCTTTTGGTGGGACACCTGAGGTAACAAAACTAAAAGGACTCCTCCCATCCTTCAGATTGACCCCAAACAATTGGGATTGGACCAAATTCACAGAGAGGAAGTCTCGTCCATGGCCCATGAGGCCTCCCCGAGATTCCACAGCCATCGTTGACAACAAATCCAGAGACAAAAGTCTGAGCAAGCGCCTCACACTCGCTCTTTTGTCGTATCCCGAAGAGTTCTCCTCACGGTCTGTAGATCGGGCCTGCCATACCTACTTCCCAAACCTAAGCCGAGTTTGTGTTTTCAGACTTCTGTCCCCACATTCCTGGCCCACAGACCCTTCAGGCTGGGGCCCCTGGAGCCACACATCAGGACTGTGCCTGTCCATACCACGGGAATTCTGCCCATTCCATTGTCCACAATCGTACAAATTAGGAAAA
This sequence comes from Mustela lutreola, assembly GCF_030435805.1. Taxonomy (NCBI): domain Eukaryota; kingdom Metazoa; phylum Chordata; class Mammalia; order Carnivora; family Mustelidae; genus Mustela; species Mustela lutreola. Next base: position 173,188,660 of record NC_081294.1, read on the forward strand.
ACCTCCAGAGTCCCCAAGGACATCCCAATAATGTAGGCCGCCCAGGACAAACAAGGGTCATCTGAAACCAGCTGAGCATCTACCTCTACTCAGCGTAGATGGATGTCCCCAGAGAAGAAGATTGAATCAGACAGGCCCGTAGGCCTGAATCAGATTCATTGCTTTTGGTTACAGGTATCTCTCCTCAGAGGCCGGGTTTCCAATATTAGCATATGGGGATTTCATGAGGCAGCAATCAGAACAAATCTCTTCTCCACATGGGAAAATTATCCTTTGAAGATGTCTCAAAACCTCCAGTTAGGAGAATCCTTCAGGGCCTGTGTGCCACTGCCCCATTACAAGGTCTCCATAGACACAAAAACAAATTAGGACCCATCCACAGGAGAGTCCATTTCAACTCAGTGTATTCGGTTGCTCCGCGAGATCCAGCAGATCTAACTTGTCTTGTTGCTAGGAGACAATTGGAATGTGAGGTGGCCTACCCCGCCATCCATCCTTAAAACCCTGCTCGGAATCGTTGGCCTGGAGAAAACCAACAGGTCTCAATTGTCCTGCCGAAGAATCTTTGCAGTTGGGAGCTTCTCAGAACTCCCATCGTGAGAGATCCCCCATGGCCACATGATTCCCCCCCCCTTCATAAAGGGGCCCTCACGGACATAAGGTCCAACCTGAGCGATCGTCTGATCTTCACGCTGACTTCAGATGCACGAGATCTCGGTTCAGGTCTGTAGATTGTGCCTGCCATGTCCTCACCCAGAAACCTAAGCTTTGCTTGTGTCCTCAGACTTCTGTCCACACACTACTGGCTCACAAGCCCTCCAGTAAGGCAATCCAGAACTACAATGCAGCACTCTACCTGCCCTGCAGAAGAAATATATTGCCCTCTGGGGCTACCTAGAACCCCCAAATGAAGATCAACCTGCACGACACTTGGCTATACACAAAATATATAGGATGAACTGGACAATAATGCCCTTTCTGACACAGCCTGAGCCTGGACCTTCTGGGCCAACCCAGACAGCTGGCTACAAACTGAGAACTTCAGACCCCCCATGGCCTTAGGTCGTTATCCCTTCCCAACCTCAGTTTTCAGGCTTCAGAACATAGACCTTATCTCCAATCACTGCCCGGGTTTGAAAATGATGCAGAAATCAGAACTCCTTCCCGATGGCAGGAAAACTTGTGGTTGGCTTGTTGTCCAACGTTCAGTGTAGTGGAAACCAGTGTGGCCCTTGAGGCCCCGCCATTGCTCGCGGTCCAGATAGGTAGCAAACACACATTGTGACCCTCAGGCTTAGCCCAGTCCTCAGGTAAGGCCTCTCAGTGGCTGGATGAAGAGACAGCATATTGGGCTTGCCATGCCCCTAGGCCCCAATTTTTAACCATAGTTCGTGTTGTCCCTTCACTCTTCCCCAGGGCTCTGCTTTGGAATTCCTCTTTTGGTGGGACACCTGATGTAACAACCCTGAAAGGAGTCCTCCATCCAACAGAATGACGAAAAACAATTGGGATCGGGCCAAATCCACAGAGAGCAAGATTCGTCCATGGCACATGAGGTCTCCTCGACATCCACGGCCATCGCTGATAAAAAATCCAGACACAAAAGCCTAAGCAAGTGCCTCAGACTCACACTATCTTCATATCCTGAAGATGTCTTCTCATGGTTTTTAGATCGGGCCTGCCATACCTACGTCCCCAAACATAAGCTGAGTTTGTGTTTTCAGACTTCTGTCCTCAAAGTCCTGGGCCACATACCCTCCAGGCTGGGGACACTGGAGCCACACATTAGGACTGTGCCTACCCAATCCATGGGAATTCTGCCCATTCCATTGTCCAAAATCGTACAACTTAGGAGAACCCTCCAAAGTCCCTGAGGCCATCCCAATAGTATAGGTCGCCCGGGACAAAAAAGGTCAGTCTGACACCAGCTGAGCATCTAACTCCACTCATACCGTAGAAGGATGTCCCCAGAGAAGAAGATTGAACCAGACAGGACCCTAGGCCAAAATCGGATCCATTGCTTTGGTTTACAGGCATGTCTCCTCAAAACCCTGGATTCCAATACCAGCATTGGGGTTTTCCTGAGGCACCCATCAGAACAAACCTCGTCTCCACAAGGAAACTTGTGCATGGGAGCTATGTCAAAAGCTGAGGATAATACTTCAGGGTCCCGGTGCCACCGCCCCATTCCAAGGCCCTCATGGACACAAACACACATTAGACCCATCCTCAGGAAGTCCATTTCAACTCAGCCACCCCGGTTGCTCCCGCAGAGCCATCAGACCTAAACTGTCTTGTCGCTAGGAGACAATTGGAATGCGAAGCGGGCTTCCCAGGCATCCATCCTCGAACGTTGGTCTGGACTCATCCATATGGGATGTCCTGGAGCTGTCCAACAGGTCTCAATTGTCCCGCAGAAGGAATCCATGGAGGGGGCATCCCACCACTCCCAACGTGGGAAAACCTCCATGGCCTCGTGACACCCTCCCCTTCATGAAGGGTCCGTCATGGACAGAAACTCCAACCTGAGCCAACGTCTGATCCTAGCTCTGTCTTCAGGTACACGGGATCTCGAATCATCTCTGCAGAGGGTTCCTGCCGTCCCCTCACCCCGAAATCTAAGTCTGGCTTGTGTTCTCAGAATTTTTTCCTCACACTCCTGGCCCACAAGCCTTCCAGTTTGGGAATTCTGGAGCCACTATGTGGCACTGTGTCTTCCTTCCAGAAGAAAAACGTTGCCCTCTGGGGCTACCCAGTAACCACAAATGAGTACCAACCTGCACGAAACTCGAATGCACCCCAATGATACAGTCTAGCCTGGGCACTAATTCCCTGTCTGCCACAGCCTGAGCCTGCACCTCCCAACCCACACTCAACAGGTGGCCGAACACTGAGCACATCAGTCACACCATGGCCTTAGGTCTTCATCTCTTCCCAACCTCAGTTTTCAGGCTTCAGAACCTAGACCTTAAATCCAATCACAGTCCAGGAGTGAAAGTGTTGCAGAAATTAGAACTCCTTCTTCCCCATGGCCAGAAAACTTGTGGTTGCCATATTGTGCAACGTTCAGTGTAGGAGAAACCAGCATGGTACATTAGGCCACGCCCTGACTTGAGGGGCTCCTTGGGCACAAAAACACATTGTGAAACTCAATGTGAGCCCTATGCTCAAGGAAGGCCTCTCAGTGTCTGGACCAAGAGCCCACATATGGGGCTTGCCATGTTCTTAGGTCCCAATGTTAACCAGAGTTCTGGTTGTCCAGTCACCCCTCCCCAGGACTCTGCTGTGGAATCCCTCTTTTGGTGGTCCACCTGAGGTAAAAAAAAAAAAAAAAAAAAAAAAAAAAAACAAACAAACAGAAAGGCCTCCTCCCTTCCCACAGAATGACCCCAATCTCTTGGGATTGGGTCAAATCCCCAGAAAGGGAGCCTCATCGATGGCCCATGAGGACACCCGGACATTCCATGGCAATCGGTGACACATATCCAGAAAAAAATAAGCATGAGCAAGCACCTCACTTACGCCCTTTGTTCATATCCCGAAGAGTTCTCCTCACGGTCTATATATCGGGCCGGCCATACCTACAGACCCAAACCTAAGTGGAGTTTGTGTTTTCAGACTTTTGTCCAAATAGCCCTGGACCACACACGCTCCACACTTGGGTCCCTGGAGCCACACCTCAGGACTGTGCTTCCCTTTCAAGAGAATTCTTCCCATTCCATTGGCCACAACCTTGCAAATTAGGAAAAACCTCCAAAGTTACCGAGGCCATCCCAATAGTGTAGGCCGCCCAGGACAAACAGGTGTGATCTCAAACCAGCTGAGCAACTACCTCCACTCAGACAAAAGATGTCCCCAGAGAAGAATATTGAACCGGACAGGCCCCTAGGCCCTAATCAGATCCATTGCTTTGGTTTCCAGGCATCTCTCCTCAGAGGCCTCATTTCCAATACCAGCAAATGGTGGTTTCCTGAGGCACCAATAAGAACAAATCTCGTCTCCCCATGGAAAACTTGCTCATTGGAGCTTTGTTATCACCTCTGGTTAGGAGAATCCTTCAGGGCCCTGGTGCCACTGCCCCATACCAAGGTCTCAATGGACTCAAACCAACATTAAGACCATCCTCAGGAAAGTCCATTTCAACTCATTTAAGACCATCCTCAGGAAAGTCCATTCCAACTCAGCCCCCTCTGATGCTACCCCAAGCCAGCAGATCAAACGTTTCTTGTTGCTAGGAGACAATTGGAATTGAGGCTGTCTGCCCAGGCATCCATACTTAGAACCCTGTTCTGGAAAAATACCTTATGAGACGTCCTGGAGCCATCCAACAAATCTTCATTGTCCCACAGAAGGAATCCTTGCGGTTTGGAGCATCTCACAACTCTAATAGTGGGAAAACCCCCATGGCCTCATAATGCCCCCCCCTTCATGAAGGGGCCAACATGGACAGAAACTCCAACCTGAGCCAAAGTCTGATCCTCGACCTGAATTCAGACTCATGAGATCTCAATTCAGCTCTGCAGAGTGTGCCTGCCTTGTCCATTCCCCGAAACCTAAGCCTAGCTTGTGTTCTCAGACTTCCGTCCTCACTCTCCTGGCCCACAAGCCCTCCAGTTTGGGAATTCCGAAGCCACAATGCAGCACTCTGCCTGCCCTCCAGAAGAAAAACTTTGCCCTATGCTGCTAATAAGAAACCCCAAATGATTATGTAATGCATGCCACTCGACTGTAAAGCAATTATACGGCCTACCCTGAATACGAATGCCCTGTCTGGCACAGCCTGAGACAACACATCCCAAACGACACCTAGACAGCTGGCTCCAACCTGGACACAAGGGACCCGCTATGGCTGTAGTTCGTCATCTCTTCCCAACCTCGGTTTTCAGGCTTCAGAACCTAGACCTTATCTCCAATCACTGCCCAGGGGTGAACGTGATGCAGAAATTAGAATTCCTCCTTCCCCATGGCCAGAAACCTTGTGGTTGGCATGTTGTCCAACGTTCAATGTGGGAAAACCTGCATTGTCGGAAAGGCCACGCCAGTGCTTGAGGGCCGCCTAGGGCACAGACATGCATTGTGACCTGTAGCGTGAGTCCCGTATTAAAGTAACGCCTCTCAGTGGCTGGACCAAGATCCTGCATATGGGGCTTGTCATATCCATAGGCCCCCAGGCTTAACCAGAGAGCGAGTATTCCAGTTGTCAGTACCCACTGCTATGCTCCAGAATCCCTCTACTGAGGGGACACATGAAGCAGAAAACAGGACTCTTCCCTTCCCACAGAATGACCCCAAACTCTTGGGGGCTGGACAAACTACCAGAGAGGGAGACTTCTACGACCCATGAGGCAACTCCTACATTAAACGGCCATTGTGGACAAAATATCCAGAGACAAAAGACTGAGCGACTGCCTCCCTCTCACCCTTCTTTCATATCCAGAGGAGCTCCCCTCACGGACTGTAGATCAGGCCTGCCATAACCTCGGCCCCAAACCTGAGCTGAGTTTGGGTTTTGGGATGTCTGTCTGCACAGCCGTGGCCCACACCGCCTCCAGGCTGGGGTCTCTGGAGCCACACCACAGAACTGTGCCTGCTCTCTCCTAAGAAACTGCCCGTTCCATTGGCCACAACTCTACAAAATAGAAGAAACCTCAAGGTCCCCAAGGACATCCCACTACCGCAAGCCGCACTGGACAAACAGGGGCATTATGACACCAGCTGAGCAACTACTACCTCCATGCAGACACACAGACTGATATCCGCAGAGACAGAAGATTGAACCAGGCAGGCCCCTAGGCCCTATTATGAACTCTGTCTTTGGTGTCCAGGTATCACTCCTCAGAGGCCTGGGTTCGAAGACCAGCATATGGGGCTATCCTGAGGCACCAGACAGAACACGTCTCATCTCCGCATGGAAAGCTTCCTTGTTGGAGTTGTGTCAAACCCTTCGGGTTGGAGAATCCTGCAGAGTCCCTTAGCTACTGCCACATTCCAAGGTCTCCATGGCCACCAACCCACATTATGACTCATCCGCAGGAAAGTCCATTTAAACTCAGCCTTCTGGGTAGCTCACCCAAGAGCCCGCAGATTGAGCGTGCCTTGTCTCGACCAGGCAATGGGAAGGTGAGTTGGCGTTTCTCGGCATCCATGCTTAGGCCCCTGCTCTCGAGTCTTTCTGTATGGGGCATCCGGGAACCATCCAATAGTACTCGACTGTCCTGAAGAAGGAAACTTTGAAGTTTGGAGCAGCTCACAACTCCCAGCGTAGGGAAACCTCCCTGGCCTCATGACGCCCCCACCCCCTTCAGGAAGGGGCCGTCATGGACACAAACTCCAGCTTGAGGCAACATCTGATACTCGCCCTGACCTCAGATGCAGGAGATCTCGATTCAGCCTCTGCACAGTGGGCCCAAACCTCGTGCTACCTTGTGTTTTCAGACTTCCTTCCTCACACTCCTGACAAACATGTCCTCAAGACTTGGAATTCTGGAACCAAAATGCAGCCGTATGCTGGCCCTCCAGAAGAAAAACGTTGCTCTATGGGGATCTCCATAAACCCCAAATGAGGATCAACCTGCTCGGTTCTCGACCTCACCCCAATTGGATTGTTCGGGTTGTCCATTCATCCCTCCCCAGAGCTCTGCTTTGGAATCCCTCTTTTGGTGGGACACCTGAGGTAACAAAACTAAAAGGACTCCTCCCATCCTTCAGATTGACCCCAAACAATTGGGATTGGACCAAATTCACAGAGAGGAAGTCTCGTCCATGGCCCATGAGGCCTCCCCGAGATTCCACAGCCATCGTTGACAACAAATCCAGAGACAAAAGTCTGAGCAAGCGCCTCACACTCGCTCTTTTGTCGTATCCCGAAGAGTTCTCCTCACGGTCTGTAGATCGGGCCTGCCATACCTACTTCCCAAACCTAAGCCGAGTTTGTGTTTTCAGACTTCTGTCCCCACATTCCTGGCCCACAGACCCTTCAGGCTGGGGCCCCTGGAGCCACACATCAGGACTGTGCCTGTCCATACCACGGGAATTCTGCCCATTCCATTGTCCACAATCGTACAAATTAGGAAAAACCTCCAGAGTCCCCAAGGACATCCCAATAATGTAGGCCGCCCAGGACAAACAAGGGTCATCTGAAACCAGCTGAGCATCTACCTCTACTCAGCGTAGATGGATGTCCCCAGAGAAGAAGATTGAATCAGACAGGCCCGTAGGCCTGAATCAGATTCATTGCTTTCGGTTACAGGTATCTCTCCTCAGAGGCCGGGTTTCCAATATTAGCATATGGGGATTTCATGAGGCAGCAATCAGAACAAATCTCTTCTCCACATGGGAAAATTATCCTTTGAAGATGTCTCAAAACGTCCAGTTAGGAGAATCCTTCAGGGCCTGTGTGCCACTGCCCCATTACAAGGTCTCCATAGACACAAAAACAAATTAGGACCCATCCACAGGAGAGTCCATTTCAACTCAGTGTATTCGGTTGCTCCGCGAGATCCAGCAGATCTAACTTGTCTTGTTGCTAGGAGACAATTGGAATGTGAGGTGGCCTACCCCGCCATCCATCCTTAAAACCCTGCTCGGAATCGTTGGCCTGGAGAAAACCAACAGGTCTCAATTGTCCTGCCGAAGAATCTTTGCAGTTGGGAGCTTCTCAGAACTCCCATCGTGGGAGAACCCCCATGGCCACATGATCCCCCCCCCCCTTCATAAAGGGGCCCTCACGGACATAAGGTCCAACCTGAGCGATCGTCTGATCTTCACGCTGACTTCAGATGCACGAGATCTCGGTTCAGGTCTGTAGATTGTGCCTGCCATGTCCTCACCCAGAAACCTAAGCTTTGCTTGTGTCCTCAGACTTCTGTCCACACACTACTGGCTCACAAGCCCTCCAGTAAGGCAATCCAGAACTACAATGCAGCACTCTACCTGCCCTGCAGAAGAAATATATTGCCCTCTGGGGCTACCTAGAACCCCCAAATGAAGATCAACCTGCACGACACTTGGCTATACACAAAATATATAGGATGAACTGGACAATAATGCCCTTTCTGACACAGCCTGAGCCTGGACCTTCTGGGCCAACCCAGACAGCTGGCTACAAACTGAGAACTTCAGACCCCCCATGGCCTTAGGTCGTTATCCCTTCCCAACCTCAGTTTTCAGGCTTCAGAACATAGACCTTATCTCCAATCACTGCCCGGGTTTGAAAATGATGCAGAAATCAGAACTCCTTCCCGATGGCAGGAAAACTTGTGGTTGGCTTGTTGTCCAACGTTCAGTGTAGTGGAAACCAGTGTGTCCCTTGAGGCCCCGCCATTGCTCGTGGTCCAGATAGGTAGCAAACACACATTGTGACCCTCAGCCTTAGCCCAGTCCTCAGGTAAGGCCTCTCAGTGGCTGGATGAAGAGACAGCATATTGGGCTTGCCATGCCCCTAGGCCCCAATTTTTAACCATAGTTCGTGTTGTCCCTTCACTCTTCCCCAGGGCTCTGCTTTGGAATTCCTCTTTTGGTGGGACACCTGATGTAACAACCCTGAAAGGAGTCCTCCATCCAACAGAATGACGAAAAACAATTGGGATCGGGCCAAATCCACAGAGACCAAGATTCGTCCATGGCACATGAGGTCTCCTCGACATTCCACGGCCATCGCTGATAAAAAATCCAGACACAAAAGCCTAAGCAAGTGCCTCAGACTCACACTATCATCATATCCTGAAGATGTCTTCTCATGGTTTTTAGATCGGGCCTGCCATACCTACGTCCCCAAACATAAGCTGAGTTTGTGTTTTCAGACTTCTGTCCTCAAAGTCCTTGGCCACATACCCTCCAGGCTGGGGACACTGGAGCCACACATTAGGACTGTGCCTACCCAATCCATGGGAATTCTGCCCATTCCATTGTCCAAAATCGTACAACTTAGGAGAACCCTCCAAAGTCCCTGAGGCCATCCCAATAGTATAGGTCGCCCGGGACAAAAAAGGTCAGTCTGACACCAGCTGAGCATCTAACTCCACTCATACCCTAGAAGGATGTCCCCAGAGAAGAAGATTGAACCAGACAGGACCCTAGGCCAAAATCGGATCCATTGCTTTGGTTTACAGGCATGTCTCCTCAAAACCCTGGATTCCAATACCAGCATTGGGGTTTTCCTGAGGCACCCATCAGAACAAACCTCGTCTCCACAAGGAAACTTGTGCATGGGAGCTATGTCAAAAGCTGAGGATAATACTTCAGGGTCCCGGTGCCACCGCCCCATTCCAAGGCCCTCATGGACACAAACACACATTAGACCCATCCTCAGGAAAGTCCATTTCAACTCAGCCACCCCGGTTGCTCCCGCAGAGCCATCAGACCTAAACTGTCTTGTCGCTAGGAGACAATTGGAATGCGAGGCGGGCTTCCCAGGCATCCATCCTCGAACGTTGGTCTGGACTCATCCATATGGGATGTCCTGGAGATGTCCAACAGGTCTCAATTGTCCCGCAGAAGGAATCCGTGGAGGGGGCATCCCACCACTCCCAACGTGGGAAATCCTCCATGGCCTCGTGACACCCTCCCCTTCATGAAGGGTCCGTCATGGACAGAAACTCCAACCTGAGCCAACGTCTGATCCTAGCTCTGTCTTCAGGTACACGGGATCTCGAATCATCTCTGCAGAGGGTTCCTGCCGTCCCCTCACCCCGAAATCTAAGTCTGGCTTGTGTTCTCAGAATTTTTTCCTCACACTCCTGGCCCACAAGCCTTCCAGTTTGGGAATTCTGGAGCCACTATGTGGCACTGTGTCTTCCTTCCAGAAGAAAAACGTTGCCCTCTGGGGCTACCCAGTAACCACAAATGAGTACCAACCTGCACAAAACTCGAATGCACCCCAATGATACAGTCTAGCCTGGGCACTAATTCCCTGTCTGCCACAGCCTGAGCCTGCACCTCCCAACCCACACTCAACAGGTGGCCGAACACTGAGCACATCAGTCACACCATGGCCTTAGGTCTTCATCTCTTCCCAACCTCAGTTTTCAGGCTTCAGAACCTAGACCTTAAATCCAATCACAGTCCAGGAGTGAAAGTGTTGCAGAAATTAGAACTCCTTCTTCCCCATGGCCAGAAAACTTGTGGTTGCCATATTGTGCAACGTTCAGTGTAGGAGAAACCAGCATGGTACATTAGGCCACGCCCTGACTTGAGGGGCTCCTTGGGCACAAAAACACATTGTGAAACTCAATGTGAGCACTATGCTCAAGGAAGGCCTCTCAGTGTCTGGACCAAGAGCCCACATATGGGGCTTGCCATGTTCTTAGGTCCCAATGTTAACCAGAGTTCTGGTTGTCCAGTCGCCCCTCCCCAGGACTCTGCTGTGGAATCCCTCTTTTGGTGGTCCACCTGAGGTAAAAAAAAAAAAAAAAAAAAAAAAAAAAAAAAAAAAAAAAAACAGAAAGGACTCCTCCCTTCGCACAGAATGACCCCAATCTCTTGGGATTGGGTCAAATCCCCAGAAAGGGAGCCTCATCGATGGCCCATGAGGACACCCGGACATTCCATGGCAATCGGTGACACATATCCAGAAAAAAATAAGCATGAGCAAGCACCTCACTTTCGCCCTTTGTTCATATCCCGAAGAGTTCTCCTCACGGTCTATATATCGGGCCGGCCATACCTACAGACCCAAACCTAAGTGGAGTTTGTGTTTTCAGACTTTTGTCCAAATAGCCCTGGACCACACACGCTCCACACTTGGGTCCCTGGAGCCACACCTCAGGACTGTGCTTCCCTTTCAAGAGAATTCTTCCCATTCCATTGGCCACAACCTTGCAAATTAGGAAAAACCTCCAAAGTTACCGAGGCCATCCCAATAGTGTAGGCCGCCCAGGACAAACAGGTGTGATCTCAAACCAGCTGAGCAACTACCTCCACTCAGACAAAAGATGTCCCCAGAGAAGAATATTGAACCGGACAGGCCCCTAGGCCCTAATCAGATCCATTGCTTTGGTTTCCAGGCATCTCTCCTCAGAGGCCTCATTTCCAATACCAGCAAATGGTGGTTTCCTGAGGCACCAATAAGAACAAATCTCGTCTCCCCATGGAAAACTTGCTCATTGGAGCTTTGTTATCACCTCTGGTTAGGAGAATCCTTCAGGGCCCTGGTGCCACTGCCCCATACCAAGGTCTCAATGGACTCAAACCAACATTAAGACCATCCTCAGGAAAGTCCATTTCAACTCATTTAAGACCATCCTCAGGAAAGTCCATTCCAACTCAGCCCCCTCTGATGCTACCCCAAGCCAGCAGATCAAACGTTTCTTGTTGCTAGGAGACAATTGGAATTGAGGCTGTCTGCCCAGGCATCCATACTTAGAACCCTGTTCTGGAAAAATACCTTATGAGACGTCCTGGAGCCATCCAACAAATCTTCATTGTCCCACAGAAGGAATCCTTGCGGTTTGGAGCATCTCACAACTCTAATAGTGGGAAAACCCCCATGGCCTCATAATGCCCCCCCCTTCATGAAGGGGCCAACATGGACAGAAACTCCAACCTGAGCCAAAGTCTGATCCTCGACCTGAATTCAGACTCATGAGATCTCAATTCAGCTCTGCAGAGTGTGCCTGCCTTGTCCATTCCCCGAAACCTAAGCCTAGCTTGTGTTCTCAGACTTCCGTCCTCACTCTCCTGGCCCACAAGCCCTCCAGTTTGGGAATTCCGAAGCCACAATGCAGCACTCTGCCTGCCCTCCAGAAGAAAAACTTTGCCCTATGCTGCTAATAAGAAACCCCAAATGATTATGTAATGCATGCCACTCGACTGTAAAGCAATTATACGGCCTACCCTGAATACGAATGCCCTGTCTGGCACAGCCTGAGACAACACATCCCAAACGACACCTAGACAGCTGGCTCCAACCTGGACACAAGGGACCCGCTATGGCTGTAGTTCGTCATCTCTTCCCAACCTCGGTTTTCAGGCTTCAGAACCTAGACCTTATCTCCAATCACTGCCCAGGGGTGAACGTGATGCAGAAATTAGAATTCCTCCTTCCCCATGGCCAGAAACCTTGTGGTTGGCATGTTGTCCAACGTTCAATGTGGGAAAACCTGCATTGTCGGAAAGGCCACGCCAGTGCTTGAGGGCCGCCTAGGGCACAGACATGCATTGTGACCTGTAGCGTGAGTCCCGTATTAAAGTAACGCCTCTCAGTGGCTGGACCAAGATCCTGCATATGGGGCTTGTCATATCCATAGGCCCCCAGGCTTAACCAGAGAGCGAGTATTCCAGTTGTCAGTACCCACTGCTATGCTCCAGAATCCCTCTACTGAGGGGACACATGAAGCAGAAAACAGGACTCTTCCCTTCCCACAGAATGACCCCAAACTCTTGGGGGCTGGACAAACTACCAGAGAGGGAGACTTCTACGACCCATGAGGCAACTCCTACATTAAACGGCCATTGTGGACAAAATATCCAGAGACAAAAGACTGAGCGACTGCCTCCCTCTCACCCTTCTTTCATATCCAGAGGAGCTCCCCTCACGGACTGTAGATCAGGCCTGCCATAACCTCGGCCCCAAACCTGAGCTGAGTTTGGGTTTTGGGATGTCTGTCTGCACAGCCGTGGCCCACACCGCCTCCAGGCTGGGGTCTCTGGAGCCACACCACAGAACTGTGCCTGCTCTCTCCTAAGAAACTGCCCGTTCCATTGGCCACAACTCTACAAAATAGAAGAAACCTCAAGGTCCCCAAGGACATCCCACTACCGCAAGCCGCACTGGACAAACAGGGGCATTATGACACCAGCTGAGCAACTACTACCTCCATGCAGACACACAGACTGATATCCGCAGAGACAGAAGATTGAACCAGGCAGGCCCCTAGGCCCTATTATGAACTCTGTCTTTGGTGTCCAGGTATCACTCCTCAGAGGCCTGGGTTCGAAGACCAGCATATGGGGCTATCCTGAGGCACCAGACAGAACACGTCTCATCTCCGCATGGAAAGCTTCCTTGTTGGAGTTGTGTCAAACCCTTCGGGTTGGAGAATCCTGCAGAGTCCCTTAGCTACTGCCACATTCCAAGGTCTCCATGGCCACCAACCCACATTATGACTCATCCGCAGGAAAGTCCATTTAAACTCAGCCTTCTGGGTACCTCACCCAAGAGCCCGCAGATTAAGCGTGCCTTGTCTCGACCAGGCAATGGGAAGGTGAGTTGGCGTTTCTCGGCATCCATGCTTAGGCCCCTGCTCTCGAGTCTTTCTGTATGGGGCATCCGGGAACCATCCAATAGTACTCGACTGTCCTGAAGAAGGAAACTTTGAAGTTTGGAGCAGCTCACAACTCCCAGCGTAGGGAAACCTCCCTGGCCTCATGACGCCCCCACCCCCTTCAGGAAGGGGCCGTCATGGACACAAACTCCAGCTTGAGGCAACATCTGATACTCGCCCTGACCTCAGATGCAGGAGATCTCGATTCAGCCTCTGCACAGTGGGCCCAAACCTCGTGCTACCTTGTGTTTTCAGACTTCCTTCCTCACACTCCTGACAAATATGTCCTCAAGACTTGGAATTCTGGAACCAAAATGCAGCCGTATGCTGGCCCTCCAGAAGAAAAACGTTGCTCTATGGGGATCTCCATAAACCCCAAATGAGGATCAACCTGCTCGGTTCTCGACGTCACCCCAATTGGATTGTTCGGGTTGTCCATTCATCCCTCCCCAGAGCTCTGCTTTGGAATCCCTCTTTTGGTGGGACACCTGAGGTAACAAAACTAAAAGGACTCCTCCCATCCTTCAGATTGACCCCAAACAATTGGGATTGGACCAAATTCACAGAGAGGAAGTCTCGTCCATGGCCCATGAGGCCTCCCCGAGATTCCACAGCCATCGTTGACAACAAATCCAGAGACAAAAGTCTGAGCAAGCGCCTCACACTCGCTCTTTTGTCGTATCCCGAAGAGTTCTCCTCACGGTCTGTAGATCGGGCCTGCCATACCTACTTCCCAAACCTAAGCCGAGTTTGTGTTTTCAGACTTCTGTCCCCACATTCCTGGCCCACAGACCCTTCAGGCTGGGGCCCCTGGAGCCACACATCAGGACTGTGCCTGTCCATACCACGGGAATTCTGCCCATTCCATTGTCCACAATCGTACAAATTAGGAAAAACCTCCAGAGTCCCCAAGGACATCCCAATAATGTAGGCCGCCCAGGACAAACAAGGGTCATCTGAAACCAGCTGAGCATCTACCTCTACTCAGCGTAGATGGATGTCCCCAGAGAAGAAGATTGAATCAGACAGGCCCCTAGGCCTGAATCAGATTCATTGCTTTCGGTTACAGGTATCTCTCCTCAGAGGCCGGGTTTCCAATATTAGCATATGGGGATTTCATGAGGCAGCAATCAGAACAAATCTCTTCTCCACATGGGAAAATTATCCTTTGAAGATGTCTCAAAACGTCCAGTTAGGAGAATCCTTCAGGGCCTGTGTGCCACTGCCCCATTACAAGGTCTCCATAGACACAAAAACAAATTAGGACCCATCCACAGGAGAGTCCATTTCAACTCAGCGTATTCGGTTGCTCCGCGAGATCCAGCAGATCTAACTTGTCTTGTTGCTAGGAGACAATTGGAATGTGAGGTGGCCTACTCCGCCATCCATCCTTAAAACCCTGCTCGGAATCGTTGGCCTGGAGAAAACCAACAGGTCTCAATTGTCCTGCCAAAGAATCTTTGCAGTTGGGAGCTTCTCAGAACTCCCATCGTGGGAGAACCCCCATGGCCACATGATTCCCCCACCCTTCATAAAGGGGCCATCAGGGACATAAGGTCCAACCTGAGCGATCGTCTGATCTTCACGCTGACTTCAGATGCACGAGATCTCGGTTCAGGTCTGTAGATTGTGCCTGCCATGTCCTCACCCAGAAACCTAAGCTTTGCTTGTGTCCTCAGACTTCTGTCCACAGATTACTGGCTCACAAGCCCACCAGTTTGGCAATCCAGAACTACAATGCAGCACTCTACCTGCCCTGCAGAAGTAATACATTGCCCTCTGGGGCTACTTAGAAACCCCAAATGAAGATCAACCTGCACGACACTTGGCTATACCCAAAATATATAGGATGACCTGGTTAATAATGCCCTTTCTGACACAGCCTGAGCCTGGACCTCCTAGACCCACCCAGAGAGCTGGCTACAAACTGAGAACTTCAGACCCCCCATGGCCTTAGGTCGTTATCCCTTCCTAACCTCAGTTTTCAGGCTTCAGAACATAGACCTTATCTCCAATCACTGCCCGGGTTTGAAAATGATGCAGAAATCAGAACTCCTTCCCGATGGCAGGAAAACTTGTGGTTGGCTTGTTGTCCAACGTTCAGTGTAGTGGAAACCAGTGTGTCCCTTGAGACCCCGCCATTGCTCGCGGTCCAGATAGGTAGCAAACACACATTGTGACCCTCAGCCTTAGCCCAGTCCTCAGGTAAGGCCTCTCAGTGGCTGGATGAAGAGACAGCATATTGGGCTTGCCATGCCCCTAGGCCCCAATTTTTAACCATAGTTCGTGTTGTCCCTTCACTCTTCCCCAGGGCTCTGCTTTGGAATTCCTCTTTTGGTGGGACACCTGATGTAACAACCCTGAAAGGAGTCCTCCATCCAACAGATTGACGAAAAACAATTGGGATCGGGCCAAATCCACAGAGAGCAAGATTCGTCCATTGCCCATGAGGCCTCCTCGACATACCACGGCCATCGCTGATACAAAATCCAGAGACAAAAGCCTAAGCAAGCGCCTCAGACTCGCACTATCTTCATATCCTGAAGATGTCTTCTCATGGTTTGTAGATCGGGCCTGCCATACCTACGTCCCCAAACATAAGCTGAGTTTGTGTTTTCAGACTTCTGTCCTCAAAGTCCGGGGCCACATACCCTCCAGGCTGGGGACACTGGAGCCACACATTAGGACTGTGCCTACCCAATCCATGGGAATTCTGCCCATTCCATTGTCCAATATCGTACAACTTAGGAGAATCCTCCAAAGTCCCTGAGGCCATCCCAATAGTATAGGACGCCCGGGACAAAAAAGGTCAGTCTGACACCAGCTGAGCATCTAACTCCACTCATACCCTAGAAGGATGTCCCCAGAGAAGAAGATTGAACCAGACAGGACCCTAGGCCAAAATCGGATCCATTGCTTTGGTTTACAGGCATGTCTCCTCAAAACCCTGGATTCCAATACCAGCATTGGGGTTTTCCTGAGGCACCCATCAGAACAAACCTCGTCTCCACAAGGAAACTTGTGCATGGGAGCTATGTCAAAAGCTGAGGATAATACTTCAGGGTCCCGGTGCCACCGCCCCATTCCAAGGCCCTCATGGACACAAAAACACATTAGACCCATCCTCAGGAAAGTCAATTTCAACTCAGACACCCCGGTTGCTCCCGCAGAGCCATCAGACCTAAACTGTCTTGTCGCTAGGAGACAATTGGAATGCGAGGCGGGCTTCCCAGGCATCCATCCTCGAACGTTGGTCTGGACTCATCCATATGGGATGTCCTGGAGCTGTCCAACAGGTCTCAATTGTCCCGCAGAAGGAATCCATGGAGGGGGCATCCCACCACTCCCAACGTGGGAAAACCTCCATGGCCTCGTGACACCCTCCCCTTCATGAAGGGTCCGTCATGGACAGAAACTCCAACCTGAGCCAACGTCTGATCCTAGCTCTGTCTTCAGGTACACGGGATCTCGAATCATCTCTGCAGAGGGTTCCTGCTGTCCCCTCACCCAGAAATCTAAGTCTGGCTTGTGTTCTCAGAATTTTTTCCTCACACTCCTGGCCCACAAGCCTTCCAGTTTGGGAATTCTGGAGCCACTATGTGGCACTGTGTCTTCCTTCCAGAAGAAAAACGTTGCCCTCTGGGGCTACCCAGTAACCACAAATGAGTACCAACCTGCACGAAACTCGAATGCACCCCAATGATACAGTCTAGCCTGGGCACTAATTCCCTGTCTGCCACAGCCTGAGCCTGCACCTCCCAACCCACACTCAACAGCTGGCCGAACACTGAGCACATCAGTCACACCATGGCCTTAGGTCTTCATCTCTTCCCAACCTCAGTTTTCAGGCTTCAGAACCGAGATCTTAAATCCAATCACAGTCCAGGAGTGAAAGTGTTGCAGAAATTAGAACTCCTTCTTCCCCATGGCCAGAAAACTTGTGGTTGCCATATTGTGCAACGTTCAGTGTAGGAGAAACCAGCATGGTACATTAGGCCACGCCCTGACTTGAGGGGCTCCTTGGGCACAAAAACACATTGTGAAACTCAATGTGAGCCCTATGCTCAAGGAAGGCCTCTCAGTGTCTGGACCAAGAGCCCACATATGGGGCTTGCCATGTTCTTAGGTCCCAATGTTAACCAGAGTTCTGGTTGTCCAGTCGCCCCTCCCCAGGACTCTGCTGTGGAATCCCTCTTTTGGTGATCCACCTGAGGTAAAAAAAAAAAAAAAAAAAAAAAAAAAAAAAAAAACAGAAAGGCCTCCTCCCTTCCCACAGAATGACCCCAAACTCTTGGGATTGGGTCAAATCCCCAGAAAGGGAGCCTCATTGATGGCCCATGAGGACACCCGGACATTCCATGGCAATCGGTGACACATATCCAGAAAAAAATAAGCATGAACAAGCACCTCACTTTCGCCCTTTGTTCATATCCCGAAGAGTTCTCCTCACGGTCTATATATCGGGCCGGCCATACCTACAGACCCAAACCTAAGTGGAGTTTGTGTTTTCAGACTTTTGTCCAAATAGCCCTGGACCACACACGCTCCACACTTGGGTCCCTGGAGCCACACCTCAGGACTGTGCTTCCCTTTCAAGAGAATTCTTCCCATTCCATTGGCCACAACCTTGCAAATTAGGAAAAACCTCCAAAGTTACCGAGGCCATCCCAATAGTGTAGGCCGCCCAGGACAAACAGGTGTGATCTCAAACCAGCTGAGCAACTACCTCCACTCAGACAAAAGATGTCCCCAGAGAAGAATATTGAACCGGACAGGCCCCTAGGCCCTAATCAGATCCATTGCTTTGGTTTCCAGGCATCTCTCCTCAGAGGCCTCATTTCCAATACCAGCAAATGGTGGTTTCCTGAGGCACCAATAAGAACAAATCTCGTCTCCCCATGGAAAACTTGCTCATTGGAGCTTTGTTATCACCTCTGGTTAGGAGAATCCTTCAGGGCCCTGGTGCCACAGCCCCATACCAAGGTCTCAATGGACTCAAACCAACATTAAGACCATCCTCAGGAAAGTCCATTTCAACTCATTTAAGACCATCCTCAGGAAAGTCCATTCCAACTCAGCCCCCTCTGATGCTACCCCAAGCCAGCAGATCAAACGTTTCTTGTTGCTAGGAGACAATTGGAATTGAGGCTGTCTGCCCAGGCATCCATACTTAGAACCCTGTTCTGGAAAAATACCTTATGAGACGTCCTGGAGCCATCCAACAAATCTTCATTGTCCCACAGAAGGAATCCTTGCGGTTTGGAGCATCTCACAACTCTAATAGTGGGAAAACCCCCATGGCCTCATAATGCCCCCCCCTTCATGAAGGGGCCAACATGGACAGAAACTCCAACCTGAGCCAAAGTCTGATCCTCGACCTGAATTCAGACTCATGAGATCTCAATTCAGCTCTGCAGAGTGTGCCTGCCTTGTCCATTCCCCGAAACCTAAGCCTAGCTTGTGTTCTCAGACTTCCGTCCTCACTCTCCTGGCCCACAAGCCCTCCAGTTTGGGAATTCCGAAGCCACAATGCAGCACTCTGCCTGCCCTCCAGAAGAAAAACTTTGCCCTATGCTGCTAATAAGAAACCCCAAATGATTATGTAATGCATGCCACTCGACTGTAAAGCAATTATACGGCCTACCCTGAATACGAATGCCCTGTCTGGCACAGCCTGAGACAACACATCCCAAACGACACCTAGACAGCTGGCTCCAACCTGGACACAAGGGACCCGCTATGGCTGTAGTTCGTCATCTCTTCCCAACCTCGGTTTTCAGGCTTCAGAACCTAGACCTTATCTCCAATCACTGCCCAGGGGTGAACGTGATGCAGAAATTAGAATTCCTCCTTCCCCATGGCCAGAAACCTTGTGGTTGGCATGTTGTCCAACGTTCAATGTGGGAAAACCTGCATTGTCGGAAAGGCCACGCCAGTGCTTGAGGGCCGCCTAGGGCACAGACATGCATTGTGACCTGTAGCGTGAGTCCCGTATTAAAGTAACGCCTCTCAGTGGCTGGACCAAGATCCTGCATATGGGGCTTGTCATATCCATAGGCCCCCAGGCTTAACCAGAGAGCGAGTATTCCAGTTGTCAGTACCCACTGCTATGCTCCAGAATCCCTCTACTGAGGGGACACATGAAGCAGAAAACAGGACTCTTCCCTTCCCACAGAATGACCCCAAACTCTTGGGGGCTGGACAAACTACCAGAGAGGGAGACTTCTACGACCCATGAGGCAACTCCTACATTAAACGGCCATTGTGGACAAAATATCCAGAGACAAAAGACTGAGCGACTGCCTCCCTCTCACCCTTCTTTCATATCCAGAGGAGCTCCCCTCACGGACTGTAGATCAGGCCTGCCATAACCTCGGCCCCAAACCTGAGCTGAGTTTGGGTTTTGGGATGTCTGTCTGCACAGCCGTGGCCCACACCGCCTCCAGGCTGGGGTCTCTGGAGCCACACCACAGAACTGTGCCTGCTCTCTCCTAAGAAACTGCCCGTTCCATTGGCCACAACTCTACAAAATAGAAGAAACCTCAAGGTCCCCAAGGACATCCCACTACCGCAAGCCGCACTGGACAAACAGGGGCATTATGACACCAGCTGAGCAACTACTACCTCCATGCAGACACACAGACTGATATCCGCAGAGACAGAAGATTGAACCAGGCAGGCCCCTAGGCCCTATTATGAACTCTGTCTTTGGTGTCCAGGTATCACTCCTCAGAGGCCTGGGTTCGAAGACCAGCATATGGGGCTATCCTGAGGCACCAGACAGAACACGTCTCATCTCCGCATGGAAAGCTTCCTTGTTGGAGTTGTGTCAAACCCTTCGGGTTGGAGAATCCTGCAGAGTCCCTTAGCTACTGCCACATTCCAAGGTCTCCATGGCCACCAACCCACATTATGACTCATCCGCAGGAAAGTCCATTTAAACTCAGCCTTCTGGGTAGCTCACCCAAGAGCCCGCAGATTGAGCGTGCCTTGTCTCGACCAGGCAATGGGAAGGTGAGTTGGCGTTTCTCGGCATCCATGCTTAGGCCCTTGCTCTCGAGTCTTTCTGTATGGGGCATCCGGGAACCATCCAATAGTACTCGACTGTCCTGAAGAAGGAAACTTTGAAGTTTGGAGCAGCTCACAACTCCCAGCGTAGGGAAACCTCCCTGGCCTCATGACGCCCCCACCCCCTTCAGGAAGGGGCCGTCATGGACACAAACTCCAGCTTGAGGCAACATCTGATACTCGCCCTGACCTCAGATGCAGGAGATCTCGATTCAGCCTCTGCACAGTGGGCCCAAACCTCGTGCTACCTTGTGTTTTCAGACTTCCTTCCTCACACTCCTGACAAACATGTCCTCAAGACTTGGAATTCTGGAACCAAAATGCAGCCGTATGCTGGCCCTCCAGAAGAAAAACGTTGCTCTATGGGGATCTCCATAAACCCCAAATGAGGATCAACCTGCTCGGTTCTCGACCTCACCCCAATTGGATTGTTCGGGTTGTCCATTCATCCCTCCCCAGAGCTCTGCTTTGGAATCCCTCTTTTGGTGGGACACCTGAGGTAACAAAACTAAAAGCACTCCTCCCATCCTTCAGATTGACCCCAAACAATTGGGATTGGACCAAATTCACAGAGAGGAAGTCTCGTCCATGGCCCATGAGGCCTCCCCGAGATTCCACAGCCATCGTTGACAACAAATCCAGAGACAAAAGTCTGAGCAAGCGCCTCACACTCGCTCTTTTGTCGTATCCCGAAGAGTTCTCCTCACGGTCTGTAGATCGGGCCTGCCATACCTACTTCCCAAACCTAAGCCGAGTTTGTGTTTTCAGACTTCTGTCCCCACATTCCTGGCCCACAGACCCTTCAGGCTGGGGCCCCTGGAGCCACACATCAGGACTGTGCCTGTCCATACCACGGGAATTCTGCCCATTCCATTGTCCACAATCGTACAAATTAGGAAAAACCTCCAGAGTCCCCAAGGTCATCCCAATAATGTAGGCCGCCCAGGACAAACAAGGGTCATCTGAAACCAGCTGAGCATCTACCTCTACTCAGCGTAGATGGATGTCCCCAGAGAAGAAGATT
Organism: Mustela lutreola; assembly: GCF_030435805.1. Lineage (NCBI taxonomy): Eukaryota > Metazoa > Chordata > Mammalia > Carnivora > Mustelidae > Mustela > Mustela lutreola. Next base: position 173,210,014 of record NC_081294.1, read on the forward strand.
GAATCAGACAGGCCCCTAGGCCTGAATCAGATTCATTGCTTTCGGTTACAGGTATCTCTCCTCAGAGGCCGGGTTTCCAATATTAGCATATGGGGATTTCATGAGGCAGCAATCAGAACAAATCTCTTCTCCACATGGGAAAATTATCCTTTGAAGATGTCTCAAAACCTCCAGTTAGGAGAATCCTTCAGGGCCTGTGTGCCACTGCCCCATTACAAGGTCTCCATAGACACAAAAACAAATTAGGACCCATCCACAGGAGAGTCCATTTCAACTCAGCGTATTCGGTTGCTCCGCGAGATCCAGCAGATCTAACTTGTCTTGTTGCTAGGAGATAATTGGAATGTGAGGTGGCCTACCCCGCCATCCATCCTTAAAACCCTGCTCGGAATCGTTGGCCTGGAGAAAACCAACAGGTCTCAATTGTCCTGCCGAAGAATCTTTGCAGTTGGGAGCTTCTCAGAACTCCCATCGTGAGAGAACCCCCATGGCCACATGATTCCCCCCCCCTTCATAAAGGGGCCCTCAGGGACATGAGGTCCAACCTGAGCGATTGTCTGATCTTCACGCTGACTTCAGATGCATGAGATCTCGGTTCAGGTCTGTAGATTGTGCCTGCCATATCCTCACCCAGAAACCTAAGCTTTGCTTGTGTCCTCAGACTTCTGTCCACAGATTACTGGCTCACAAGCCCTCCAGTTTGGCAATCCAGAACTACAATGCAGCACTCTACCTGCCCTGCAGAAGTAATACATTGCCCTCTGGGGCTACTTAGAAACCCCAAATGAAGATCAACCTGCACGACACTTGGCTATACCCAAAATATATAGGATGACCTGGTTAATAATGCCCTTTCTGATACAGCCTGAGCCTGGACCTCCTAGACCCACCCAGAGAGCTGGCTTCAAACTGAGAACTTCAGACCCCCCATGGCCTTAGGTCGTTATCCATTCCCAACCTCAGTTTTCAGGCTTCAGAACATAGACCTTATCTCCAATCACTGCCCGGGTTTGAAAATGATGCAGAAATCAGAACTCCTTCCCGATGGCAGGAAAACTTGTGGTTGGCTTGTTGTCCAACGTTCAGTGTAGTGGAAACCAGTGTGTCCCTTGAGGCCCCGCCATTGCTCGCGGTCCAGATAGGTAGCAAACACACATTGTGACCCTCAGCCTTAGCCCAGTCCTCAGGTAAGGCCTCTCAGTGGCTGGATGAAGAGACAGCATATTGGGCTTGCCATGCCCCTAGGCCCCAATTTTTAACCATAGTTCGTGTTGTCCCTTCACTCTTCCCCAGGGCTCTGCTTTGGAATTCCTCTTTTGGTGGGACACCTGATGTAACAACCCTGAAAGGAGTCCTCCATCCAACAGATTGACGAAAAACAATTGGGATCGGGCCAAATCCACAGAGAGCAAGATTCGTCCATTGCCCATGAGGCCTCCTCGACATACCACGGCCATCGCTGATACAAAATCCAGAGACAAAAGCCTAAGCAAGCGCCTCACACTCGCACTATCTTCATATCCTGAAGATGTCTTCTCATGGTTTGTAGATCGGGCCTGCCATACCTACGTCCCCAAACATAAGCTGAGTTTGTGTTTTCAGACTTCTGTCCTCAAAGTCCGGGGCCACATACCCTCCAGGCTGGGGACACTGGAGCCACACATTAGGACTGTGCCTACCCAATCCATGGGAATTCTGCCCATTCCATTGTCCAAAATCGTACAACTTAGGAGAACCCTCCAAAGTCCCTGAGGCCATCCCAATAGTATAGGACGCCCGGGACAAAAAAGGTCAGTCTGACACCAGCTGAGCATCTAACTCCACTCATACCCTAGAAGGATGTCCCCAGAGAAGAAGATTGAACCAGACAGGACCCTAGGCCAAAATCGGATACATTGCTTTGGTTTACAGGCATGTCTCCTCAAAACCCTGGATTCCAATACCAGCATTGGGGTTTTCCTGAGGCACCCATCAGAACAAACCTCGTCTCCACAAGGAAACTTGTGCATGGGAGCTATGTCAAAAGCTGAGGATAATACTTCAGGGTCCCGGTGCCACCGCCCCATTTCAAGGCCCTCATGGACACAAACACACATTAGACCCATCCTCAGGAAAGTCCATTTCAACTCAGCCACCCCGGTTGCTCCCGCAGAGCCATCAGACCTAAACTGTCTTGTAGCTAGGAGACAATTGGAATGCGAGGCGGGCTTCCCAGGCATCCATCCTCGAACGTTGGTCTGGACTCATCCATACGGGATGTCCTGGAGCTGTCCAACAGGTCTCAATTGTCCCGCAGAAGGAATCCTAGGAGGGTCATCCCACCACTCCCAACGTGGAAAAACCTCCATGGCCTCGTGACACCCTCCCCTTCATGAAGGGTCCGTCATGGACAGAAACTCCAACCTGAGCCAACGTCTGATCCTAGCTCTGTCTTCAGGTACACGGGATCTCGAATCATCTCTGCAGAGGGTTCCAGCCGTCCCCTCACCCCGAAATCTAAGTCTGGCTTGTGTTCTCAGAATTTTTTCCTCACACTCCTGGCTCACAAGCCTTCCAGTGTGGGAATTCTGGAGCCACTATGTGGCACTGTGTCTTCCTTCCAGAAGAAAAACTTTGCCCTCTGGGGCTACCCAGTAACCACAAATGAGTACCAACCTGCACGAAACTCGAATGCACCCCAATGATACAGTCTAGCCTGGGCACTAATTCCCTGTCTGCCACAGCCTGAGCCTGCACCTCCCAACCCACACTCAACAGCTGGCCGAACACTGAGCACATCAGTCACACCATGGCCTTAGGTCTTCATCTCTTCCCAACCTCAGTTTTCAGGCTTCAGAACCTAGACCTTAAATCCAATCACAGTCCAGGAGTGAAAGTGTTGCAGAAATTAGAACTCCTTCTTCCCCATGGCCAGAAAACTTGTGGTTGCCATATTGTGCAACGTTCAGTGTAGGAGAAACCAGCATGGTACATTAGGCCACGCCCTGACTTGAGGGGCTCCTTGGGCACAAAAACACATTGTGAAACTCAATGTGAGCCCTATGCTCAAGGAAGGCCTCTCAGTGTCTGGACCAAGAGCCCACATATGGGGCTTGCCATGTTCTTAGGTCCCAATGTTAACCAGAGTTCTGGTTGTCCAGTCGCCCCTCCCCAGGACTCTGCTGTGGAATCCCTCTTTTGGTGATCCACCTGAGGTAAAAAAAAAAAAAAACAAAAAAAACAGAAAGGCCTCCTCCCTTCCCACAGAATGACCCCAAACTCTTGGGATTGGGTCAAATCCCCAGAAAGGGAGCCTCATCGATGGCCCATGAGGACACCCGGACATTCCATGGCAATCGGTGACACATATCCAGAAAAAAATAAGCATGAGCAAGCACCTCACTTTCGCCCTTTGTTCATATCCCGAAGAGTTCTCCTCACGGTCTATATATCGGGCCGGCCATACCTACAGACCCAAACCTAAGTGGAGTTTGTGTTTTCAGACTTTTGTCCAAATAGCCCTGGACCACACACGCTCCACACTTGGGTCCCTGGAGCCACACCTCAGGACTGTGCTTCCCTTTCAAGAGAATTCTTCCCATTCCATTGGCCACAACCTTGCAAATTAGGAAAAACCTCCAAAGTTACCGAGGCCATCCCAATAGTGTAGGCCGCCCAGGACAAACAGGTGTGATCTCAAACCAGCTGAGCAACTACCTCCACTCAGACAAAAGATGTCCCCAGAGAAGAATATTGAACCGGACAGGCCCCTAGGCCCTAATCAGATCCATTGCTTTGGTTTCCAGGCATCTCTCCTCAGAGGCCTCATTTCCAATACCAGCAAATGTTGGTTTCCTGAGGCACCAATAAGAACAAATCTCGTCTCCCCATGGAAAACTTGCTCATTGGAGCTTTGTTATCACCTCTGGTTAGGAGAATCCTTCAGGGCCCTGGTGCCACTGCCCCATACCAAGGTCTCAATGGACTCAAACCAACATTAAGACCATCCTCAGGAAAGTCCATTTCAACTCATTTAAGACCATCCTCAGGAAAGTCCATTCCAACTCAGCCCCCTCTGATGCTACCCCAAGCCAGCAGATCAAACGTTTCTTGTTGCTAGGAGACAATTGGAATTGAGGCTGTCTGCCCAGGCATCCATACTTAGAACCCTGTTCTGGAAAAATACCTTATGAGACGTCCTGGAGCCATCCAACAAATCTTCATTGTCCCACAGAAGGAATCCTTGCGGTTTGGAGCATCTCACAACTCTAATAGTGGGAAAACCCCCATGGCCTCATAATGCCCCCCCCTTCATGAAGGGGCCAACATGGACAGAAACTCCAACCTGAGCCAAAGTCTGATCCTCGACCTGAATTCAGACTCATGAGATCTCAATTCAGCTCTGCAGAGTGTGCCTGCCTTGTCCATTCCCCGAAACCTAAGCCTAGCTTGTGTTCTCAGACTTCCGTCCTCACTCTCCTGGCCCACAAGCCCTCCAGTTTGGGAATTCCGAAGCCACAATGCAGCACTCTGCCTGCCCTCCAGAAGAAAAACTTTGCCCTATGCTGCTAATAAGAAACCCCAAATGATTATGTAATGCATGCCACTCGACTGTAAAGCAATTATACGGCCTACCCTGAATACGAATGCCCTGTCTGGCACAGCCTGAGACAAGACATCCCAAACGACACCTAGACAGCTGGCTCCAACCTGGACACAAGGGACCCGCTATGGCTGTAGTTCGTCATCTCTTCCCAACCTCGGTTTTCAGGCTTCAGAACCTAGACCTTATCTCCAATCACTGCCCAGGGGTGAACGTGATGCAGAAATTAGAATTCCTCCTTCCCCATGGCCAGAAACCTTGTGGTTGGCATGTTGTCCAACGTTCAATGTGGGAAAACCTGCATTGTCGGAAAGGCCACGCCAGTGCTTGAGGGCCGCCTAGGGCACAGACATGCATTGTGACCTGTAGCGTGAGTCCCGTATTAAAGTAACGCCTCTCAGTGGCTGGACCAAGATCCTGCATATGGGGCTTGTCATATCCATAGGCCCCCAGGCTTAACCAGAGAGCGAGTATTCCAGTTGTCAGTACCCACTGCTATGCTCCAGAATCCCTCTACTGAGGGGACACATGAAGCAGAAAACAGGACTCTTCCCTTCCCACAGAATGACCCCAAACTCTTGGGGGCTGGACAAACTACCAGAGAGGGAGACTTCTACGACCCATGAGGCAACTCCTACATTAAACGGCCATTGTGGACAAAATATCCAGAGACAAAAGACTGAGCGACTGCCTCCCTCTCACCCTTCTTTCATATCCAGAGGAGCTCACCTCACGGACTGTAGATCAGGCCTGCCATAACCTCGGCCCCAAACCTGAGCTGAGTTTGGGTTTTGGGATGTCTGTCTGCACAGCCCTGGCCCACACCGCCTCCAGGCTGGGGTCTCTGGAGCCACACCACAGAACTGTGCCTGCTCTCTCCTAAGAAACTGCCCGTTCCATTGGCCACAACTCTACAAAATAGAAGAAACCTCAAGGTCCCCAAGGACATCCCACTACCGCAAGCCGCACTGGACAAACAGGGGCATTATGACACCAGCTGAGCAACTACTACCTCCATGCAGACACACAGACTGATATCCGCAGAGACAGAAGATTGAACCAGGCAGGCCCCTAGGCCCTATTATGAACTCTGTCTTTGGTGTCCAGGTATCACTCCTCAGAGGCCTGGGTTCGAAGACCAGCATATGGGGCTATCCTGAGGCACCAGACAGAACACGTCTCATCTCCGCATGGAAAGCTTCCTTGTTGGAGTTGTGTCAAACCCTTCGGGTTGGAGAATCCTGCAGAGTCCCTTAGCTACTGCCACATTCCAAGGTCTCCATGGCCACCAACCCACATTATGACTCATCCGCAGGAAAGTCCATTTAAACTCAGCCTTCTGGGTAGCTCACCCAAGAGCCCGCAGATTGAGCGTGCCTTGTCTCGACCAGGCAATGGGAAGGTGAGTTGGCGTTTCTCGGCATCCATGCTTAGGCCCCTGCTCTCGAGTCTTTCTGTATGGGGCATCCGGGAACCATCCAATAGTACTCGACTGTCCTGAAGAAGGAAACTTTGAAGTTTGGAGCAGCTCACAACTCCCAGCGTAGGGAAACCTCCCTGGCCTCATGACGCCCCCACCCCCTTCAGGAAGGGGCCGTCATGGACACAAACTCCAGCTTGAGGCAACATCTGATACTCGCCCTGACCTCAGATGCAGGAGATCTCGATTCAGCCTCTGCACAGTGGGCCCAAACCTCGTGCTACCTTGTGTTTTCAGACTTCCTTCCTCACACTCCTGACAAACATGTCCTCAAGACTTGGAATTCTGGAACCAAAATGCAGCCGTATGCTGGCCCTCCAGAAGAAAAACGTTGCTCTATGGGGATCTCCATAAACCCCAAATGAGGATCAACCTGCTCGGTTCTCGACCTCACCCCAATTGGATTGTTCGGGTTGTCCATTCATCCCTCCCCAGAGCTCTGCTTTGGAATCCCTCTTTTGGTGGGACACCTGAGGTAACAAAACTAAAAGGACTCCTCCCATCCTTCAGATTGACCCCAAACAATTGGGATTGGACCAAATTCACAGAGAGGAAGTCTCGTCCATGGCCCATGAGGCCTCCCCGAGATTCCACAGCCATCGTTGACAACAAATCCAGAGACAAAAGTCTGAGCAAGCGCCTCACACTCGCTCTTTTGTCGTATCCAGAAGAGTTCTCCTCACGGTCTGTAGATCGGGCCTGCCATACCTACTTCCCAAACCTAAGCCGAGTTTGTGTTTTCAGACTTCTGTCCCCACATTCCTGGCCCACAGACCCTTCAGGCTGGGGCCCCTGGAGCCACACATCAGGACTGTGCCTGTCCATACCACGGGAATTCTGCCCATTCCATTGTCCACAATCGTACAAATTAGGAAAAACCTCCAGAGTCCCCAAGGTCATCCCAATAATGTAGGCCGCCCAGGACAAACAAGGGTCATCTGAAACCAGCTGAGCATCTACCTCTACTCAGCGTAGATGGATGTCCCCAGAGAAGAAGATTGAATCAGACAGGCCCCTAGGCCTGAATCAGATCCATTGCTTTCGGTTACAGGTATCTCTCCTCAGAGGCCGGGTTTCCAATATTAGCATATGGGGATTTCATGAGGCAGCAATCAGAACAAATCTCTTCTCCACATGGGAAAATTATCCTTTGAAGATGTCTCAAAACCTCCAGTTAGGAGAATCCTTCAGGGCCTGTGTGCCACTGCCCCATTACAAGGTCTCCATAGACACAAAAACAAATTAGGACCCATCCACAGGAGAGTCCATTTCAACTCAGCGTATTCGGTTGCTCCGCGAGATCCAGCAGATCTAACTTGTCTTGTTGCTAGGAGATAATTGGAATGTGAGGTGGCCTACCCCGCCATCCATCCTTAAAACCCTGCTCGGAATCGTTGGCCTGGAGAAAACCAACAGGTCTCAATTGTCCTGCCGAAGAATCTTTGCAGTTGGGAGCTTCTCAGAACTCCCATCGTGAGAGAACCCCCATGGCCACATGATTCCCCCCCCCTTCATAAAGGGGCCCTCAGGGACATGAGGTCCAACCTGAGCGATCGTCTGATCTTCACGCTGACTTCAGATGCACGAGATCTCGGTTCAGGTATGTAGATTGTGCCTGCCATATCCTCACCCAGAAACCTAAGCTTTGCTTGTGTCCTCAGACTTCTGTCCACAGATTACTGGCTCACAAGCCCTCCAGTTTGGCAATCCAGAACTACAATGCAGCACTCTACCTGCCCTGCAGAAGTAATACATTGCCCTCTGGGGCTACTTAGAAACCCCAAATGAAGATCAACCTGCACGACACTTGGCTATACCCAAAATATATAGGATGACCTGGTTAATAATGCCCTTTCTGATACAGCCTGAGCCTGGACCTCCTAGACCCACCCAGAGAGCTGGCTTCAAACTGAGAACTTCAGACCCCCCATGGCCTTAGGTCGTTATCCATTCCCAACCTCAGTTTTCAGGCTTCAGAACATAGACCTTATCTCCAATCACTGCCCGGGTTTGAAAATGATGCAGAAATCAGAACTCCTTCCCGATGGCAGGAAAACTTGTGGTTGGCTTGTTGTCCAACGTTCAGTGTAGTGGAAACCAGTGTGTCCCTTGAGGCCCCGCCATTGCTCGCGGTCCAGATAGGTAGCAAACACACGTTGTGACCCTCAGCCTTAGCCCAGTCCTCAGGTAAGGCCTCTCAGTGGCTGGATGAAGAGACAGCATATTGGGCTTGCCATGCCCCTAGGCCCCAATTTTTAACCATAGTTCGTGTTGTCCCTTCACTCTTCCCCAGGGCTCTGCTTTGGAATTCCTCTTTTGGTGGGACACCTGATGTAACAACCCTGAAAGGAGTCCTCCATCCAACAGATTGACGAAAAACAATTGGGATCGGGCCAAATCCACAGAGAGCAAGATTCGTCCATTGCCCATGAGGCCTCCTCGACATACCACGGCCATCGCTGATACAAAATCCAGAGACAAAAGCCTAAGCAAGCGCCTCAGACTCGCACTATCTTCATATCCTGAAGATGTCTTCTCATGGTTTGTAGATCGGGCCTGCCATACCTACGTCGCCAAACATAAGCTGAGTTTGTGTTTTCAGACTTCTGTCCTCAAAGTCCTGGGCCACATACCCTCCAGGCTGGGGACACTGGAGCCACACATTAGGACTGTGCCTACCCTATCCATGGGAATTCTGCCCATTCCATTGTCCAAAATCGTACAACTTAGGAAAACCCTCCAAAGTCCCTGAGGCCATCCCAATAGTATAGGACGCCCGGGACAAAAAAGGTCAGTCTGACACCAGCTGAGCATCTAACTCCACTCATACCCTAGAAGGATGTCCCCAGAGAAGAAGATTGAACCAGACAGGACCCTAGGCCAAAATCGGATCCATTGCTTTGGTTTACAGGCATGTCTCCTCAAAACCCTGGATTCCAATACCAGCATTGGGGTTTTCCTGAGGCACCCATCAGAACAAACCTCGTCTCCACAAGGAAACTTGTGCATGGGAGCTATGTCAAAAGCTGAGGATAATACTTCAGGGTCCCGGTGCCACCGCCCCATTCCAAGGCCCTCATGGACACAAACACACATTAGACCCATCCTCAGGAAAGTCCATTTCAACTCAGCCACCCCGGTTGCTCCCGCAGAGCCATCAGACCTAAACTGTCTTGTCGCTAGGAGACAATTGGAATGCGAGGCGGGCTTCCCAGGCATCCATCCTCGAACGTTGGTCTGGACTCATCCATACGGGATGTCCTGGAGCTGTCCAACAGGTCTCAATAGTCCCGCAGAAGGAATCCTAGGAGGGGGCATCCCACCACTCCCAACGTGGGAAAACCTCCATGGCCTCGTGACACCCTCCCCTTCATGAAGGGTCCGTCATGGACAGAAACTCCAACCTGAGCCAACGTCTGATCCTAGCTCTGTCTTCAGGTACACGGGATCTCGAATCATCTCTGCAGAGGGTTCCAGCCGTCCCCTCACCCCGAAATCTAAGTCTGGCTTGTGTTCTCAGAATTTTTTCCTCACACTCCTGGCCCACAAGCCTTCCAGTGTGGGAAATCTGGAGCCACTATGTGGCACTGTGTCTTCCTTCCAGAAGAAAAACGTTGCCCTCTGGGGCTACCCAGTAACCACAAATGAGTACCAACCTGCACGAAACTCGAATGCACCCCAATGATACAGTCTAGCCTGGGCACTAATTCCCTGTCTGCCACAGCCTGAGCCTGCACCTCCCAACCCACACTCAACAGCTGGCCGAACACTAAGCACATCAGTCACACCATGGCCTTAGGTCTTCATCTCTTCCCAACCTCAGTTTTCAGGCTTCAGAACCGAGACCTTAAATCCAATCACAGTCCAGGAGTGAAAGTGTTGCAGAAATTAGAACTCCTTCTTCCCCATGGCCAGAAAACTTGTGGTTGCCATATTGTGCAACGTTCAGTGTAGGAGAAACCAGCATGGTACATTAGGCCACGCCCTGACTTGAGGGGCTCCTTGGGCACAAAAACACATTGTGAAACTCAATGTGAGCCCTATGCTCAAGGAAGGCCTCTCAGTGTCTGGACCAAGAGCCCACATATGGGGCTTGCCATGTTCTTAGGTCCCAATGTTAACCAGAGTTCTGGTTGTCCAGTCGCCCCTCCCCAGGACTCTGCTGTGGAATCCCTCTTTTGGTGATCCACCTGAGGTAAAAAAAAAAAAAAAAAAAAAACAGAAAGGCCTCCTCCCTTCCCACAGAATGACCCCAAACTCTTGGGATTGGGTCAAATCCCCAGAAAGGGAGCCTCATCGATGGCCCATGAGGACACCCGGACATTCCATGGCAATCGGTGACACATATCCAGAAAAAAATAAGCATGAGCAAGCACCTCACTTTCGCCCTTTGTTCATATCCCGAAGAGTTCTCCTCACGGTCTATATATCGGGCCGGCCATACCTACAGACCCAAACCTAAGTGGAGTTTGTGTTTTCAGACTTTTGTCCAAATAGCCCTGGACCACACACGCTCCACACTTGGGTCCCTGGAGCCACACCTCAGGACTGTGCTTCCCTTTCAAGAGAATTCTTCCCATTCCATTGGCCACAACCTTGCAAATTAGGAAAAACCTCCAAAGTTACCGAGGCCATCCCAATAGTGTAGGCCGCCCAGGACAAACAGGTGTGATCTCAAACCAGCTGAGCAACTAACTCCACTCAGACAAAAGATGTCCCCAGAGAAGAATATTGAATCGGACAGGCCCCTAGGCCCTAATCAGATCCATTGCTTTGGTTTCCAGGCATCTCTCCTCAGAGGCCTCATTTCCAATACCAGCAAATGGTGGTTTCCTGAGGCACCAATAAGAACAAATCTCGTCTCCCCATGGAAAACTTGCTCATTGGAGCTTTGTTATCACCTCTGGTTAGGAGAATCCTTCAGGGCCCTGGTGCCACTGCCCCATACCAAGGTCTCAATGGACTCAAACCAACATTAAGACCATCCTCAGGAAAGTCCATTTCAACTCATTTAAGACCATCCTCAGGAAAGTCCATTCCAACTCAGCCCCCTCTGATGCTACCCCAAGCCAGCAGATCAAACGTTTCTTGTTGCTAGGAGACAATTGGAATTGAGGCTGTCTGCCCAGGCATCCATACTTAGAACCCTGTTCTGGAAAAATACCTTATGAGACGTCCTGGAGCCATCCAACAAATCTTCATTGTCCCACAGAAGGAATCCTTGCGGTTTGGAGCATCTCACAACTCTAATAGTGGGAAAACCCCCATGGCCTCATAATGCCCCCCCCTTCATGAAGGGGCCAACATGGACAGAAACTCCAACCTGAGCCAAAGTCTGATCCTCGACCTGAATTCAGACTCATGAGATCTCAATTCAGCTCTGCAGAGTGTGCCTGCCTTGTCCATTCCCCGAAACCTAAGCCTAGCTTGTGTTCTCAGACTTCCGTCCTCACTCTCCTGGCCCACAAGCCCTCCAGTTTGGGAATTCCGAAGCCACAATGCAGCACTCTGCCTGCCCTCCAGAAGAAAAACTTTGCCCTATGCTGCTAATAAGAAACCCCAAATGATTATGTAATGCATGCCACACGACTGTAAAGCAATTATACAGCCTACGCTGAATACGAATGCCCTGTCTGGCACAGCCTGAGACAAGACATCCCAAACGACACCTAGACAGCTGGCTCCAACCTGGACACAAGGGACCCGCTATGGCTGTAGTTCGTCATCTCTTCCCAACCTCGGTTTTCAGGCTTCAGAACCTAGACCTTATCTCCAATCACTGCCCAGGGGTGAACGTGATGCAGAAATTAGAATTCCTCCTTCCCCATGGCCAGAAACCTTGTGGTTGGCATGTTGTCCAACGTTCAATGTGGGAAAACCTGCATTGTCGGAAAGGCCACGCCAGTGCTTGAGGGCCGCCTAGGGCACAGACATGCATTGTGACCTGTAGCGTGAGTCCCGTATTAAAGTAACGCCTCTCAGTGGCTGGACCAAGATCCTGCATATGGGGCTTGTCATATCCATAGGCCCCCAGGCTTAACCAGAGAGCGAGTATTCCAGTTGTCAGTACCCACTGCTATGCTCCAGAATCCCTCTACTGAGGGGACACATGAAGCAGAAAACAGGACTCTTCCCTTCCCACAGAATGACCCCAAACTCTTGGGGGCTGGACAAACTACCAGAGAGGGAGACTTCTACGACCCATGAGGCAACTCCTACATTAAACGGCCATTGTGGACAAAATATCCAGAGACAAAAGACTGAGCGACTGCCTCCCTCTCACCCTTCTTTCATATCCAGAGGAGCTCCCCTCACGGACTGTAGATCAGGCCTGCCATAACCTCGGCCCCAAACCTGAGCTGAGTTTGGGTTTTGGGATGTCTGTCTGCACAGCCGTGGCCCACACCGCCTCCAGGCTGGGGTCTCTGGAGCCACACCACAGAACTGTGCCTGCTCTCTCCTAAGAAACTGCCCGTTCCATTGGCCACAACTCTACAAAATAGAAGAAACCTCAAGGTCCCCAAGGACATCCCACTACCGCAAGCCGCACTGGACAAACAGGGGCATTATGACACCAGCTGAGCAACTACTACCTCCATGCAGACACACAGACTGATATCCGCAGAGACAGAAGATTGAACAAGGCAGGCCCCTAGGCCCTATTATGAACTCTGTCTTTGGTGTCCAGGTATCACTCCTCAGAGGCCTGGGTTCGAAGACCAGCATATGGGGCTATCCTGAGGCACCAGACAGAACACGTCTCATCTCCGCATGGAAAGCTTCCTTGTTGGAGTTGTGTCAAACCCTTCGGGTTGGAGAATCCTGCAGAGTCCCTTAGCTACTGCCACATTCCAAGGTCTCCATGGCCACCAACCCACATTATGACTCATCCGCAGGAAAGTCCATTTAAACTCAGCCTTCTGGGTAGCTCACCCAAGAGCCCGCAGATTGAGCGTGCCTTGTCTCGACCAGGCAATGGGAAGGTGAGTTGGCGTTTCTCGGCATCCATGCTTAGGCCCCTGCTCTCGAGTCTTTCTGTATGGGGCATCCGGGAACCATCCAATAGTACTCGACTGTCCTGAAGAAGGAAACTTTGAAGTTTGGAGCAGCTCACAACTCCCAGCGTAGGGAAACCTCCCTGGCCTCATGACGCCCCCACCCCCTTCAGGAAGGGGCCGTCATGGACACAAACTCCAGCTTGAGGCAACATCTGATACTCGCCCTGACCTCAGATGCAGGAGATCTCGATTCAGCCTCTGCACAGTGGGCCCAAACCTCGTGCTACCTTGTGTTTTCAGACTTCCTTCCTCACACTCCTGACAAACATGTCCTCAAGACTTGGAATTCTGGAACCAAAATGCAGCCGTATGCTGGCCCTCCAGAAGAAAAACGTTGCTCTATGGGGATCTCCATAAACCCCAAATGAGGATCAACCTGCTCGGTTCTCGACCTCACCCCAATTGGATTGTTCGGGTTGTCCATTCATCCCTCCCCAGAGCTCTGCTTTGGAATCCCTCTTTTGGTGGGACACCTGAGGTAACAAAACTAAAAGGACTCCTCCCATCCTTCAGATTGACCCAAAACAATTGGGATTGGACCAAATTCACAGAGAGGAAGTCTCGTCCATGGCCCATGAGGCCTCCCCGAGATTCCACAGCCATCGTTGACAACAAATCCAGAGACAAAAGTCTGAGCAAGCGCCTCACACTCGCTCTTTTGTCGTATCCCGAAGAGTTCTCCTCACGGTCTGTAGATCGGGCCTGCCATACCTACTACCCAAACCTAAGCCGAGTTTGTGTTTTCAGACTTCTGTCCCCACATTCCTGGCCCACAGACCCTTCAGGCTGGGGCCCCTGGAGCCACACATCAGGACTGTGCCTGTCCATACCACGGGAATTCTGCCCATTCCATTGTCCACAATCGTACAAATTAGGAAAAACCTCCAGAGTCCCCAAGGTCATCCCAATAATGTAGGCCGCCCAGGACAAACAAGGGTCATCTGAAACCAGCTGAGCATCTACCTCTACTCAGCGTAGATGGATGTCCCCAGAGAAGAAGATTGAATCTGACAGGCCCCTAGGCCTGAATCAGATTCATTGCTTTCGGTTACAGGTATCTCTCCTCAGAGGCCGGGTTTCCAATATTAGCATATGGGGATTTCATGAGGCAGCAATAGGAACAAATCTCTTCTCCACATGGGAAAATTATCCTTTGAAGATGTCTCAAAACCTCCAGTTAGGAGAATCCTTCAGAGCCTGTGTGCCACTGCCCCATTACAAGTTCTCCATAGACACAAAAACAAATTAGGACCCATCCACAGGAGAGTCCATTTCAACTCAGCGTATTCGGTTGCTCCGCGAGATCCAGCAGATCTAACTTGTCTTGTTGCTAGGAGACAATTGGAATGTGAGGTGGCCTACCCCGCCATCCATCCTTAAAACCCTGCTCGGAATCGTTGGCCTGGAGAAAACCAACAGGTCTCAATTGTCCTGCCGAAGAATCTTTGCAGTTGGGAGCTTCTCAGAACTCCCATCGTGAGAGAATCCCCATGGCCACATGATTCCCCCCCCCCTTCATAAAGGGGCCCTCAGGGACATAAGGTCCAACCTGAGCGATCGTCTGATCTTCACGCTGACTTCAGATGCACGAGATCTCGGTTCAGGTCTGTAGATTGTGCCTGCCATATCCTCACCCAGAAACCTAAGCTTTGCTTGTGTCCTCAGACTTCTGTCCACAGATTACTGGCTCACAAGCCCTCCAGTTTGGCAATCCAGAACTACAATGCAGCACTCTACCTGCCCTGCAGAAGTAATACATTGCCCTCTGGGGCTACTTAGAAACCCCAAATGAAGATCAACCTGCACGACACTTGGCTATACCCAAAATATATAGGATGACCTGGTTAATAATGCCCTTTCTGACACAGCCTGAGCCTGGACCTCCTAGACCCACCCAGAGAGCTGGCTATAAACTGAGAACTTCAGACCCCCCATGGCCTTAGGTCGTTATCCCTTCCCAACCTCAGTTTTCAGGCTTCAGAACATAGACCTTATCTCCAATCACTGCCCGGGTTTCAAAATGATGCAGAAATCAGAACTCCTTCCCGATGGCAGGAAAACTTGTGGTTGGCTTGTTGTCCAACCTTCAGTGTAGTGGAAACCAGTGTGTCCCTTGAGGCCCCGCCATTGCTCGCGGTCCAGATAGGTAGCAAACACACATTGTGACCCTCAGCCTTAGCCCAGTCCTCAGGTAAGGCCTCTCAGTGGCTGGATGAAGAGACAGCATATTGGGCTTGCCATGCCCCTAGGCCCCAATTTTTAACCATAGTTCGTGTTGTCCCTTCACTCTTCCCCAGGGCTCTGCTTTGGAATTCCTCTTTTGGTGGGACACCTGATGTAACAACCCTGAAAGGAGTCCTCCATCCAACAGATTGACGAAAAACAATTGGGATCGGGCCAAATCCACAGAGAGCAAGATTCGTCCATTGCCCATGAGGCCTCCTCGACATACCACGGCCATCGCTGATACAAAATCCAGAGACAAAAGCCTAAGCAAGCGCCTCAGACTCGCACTATCTTCATATCCTGAAGATGTCTTCTCATGGTTTGTAGATCGGGCCTGCCATACCTACGTCCCCAAACATAAGCTGAGTTTGTGTTTTCAGACTTCTGTCCTCAAAGTCCTGGGCCACATACCCTCCAGGCTGGGGACACTGGAGCCACACATTAGGACTGTGCCTACCCAATCCATGGGAATTCTGCCCATTCCATTGTCCAAAATCGTACAACTTAGGAGAACCCTCCAAAGTCCCTGAGGCCATCCCAATAGTATAGGTCGCCCGGGACAAAAAAGGTCAGTCTGACACCAGCTGAGCATCTAACTCCACTCATACCCTAGAAGGATGTCCCCAGAGAAGAAGATTGAACCAGACAGGACCCTAGGCCAAAATCGGATCCATTGCTTTGGTTTACAGGCATGTCTCCTCAAAACCCTGGATTCCAATACCAGCATTGGGGTTTTCCTGAGGCACCCATCAGAACAAACCTCGTCTCCACAAGGAAACTTGTGCATGGGAGCTATGTCAAAAGCTGAGGATAATACTTCAGGGTCCCGGTGCCACCGCCCCATTCCAAGGCCCTCATGGACACAAACACACATTAGACCCATCCTCAGGAAAGTCCATTTCAACTCAGCCACCCCGGTTGCTCCCGCAGAGCCATCAGACCTAAACTGTCTTGTCGCTAGGAGACAATTGGAATGCGAGGCGGGCTTCCCAGGCATCCATCCTCGAATGCTGGTCTGGACTCATCCATATGGGATGTCCTGGAGCTGTCCAACAGGTCTCAATTGTCCCGCAGAAGGAATCCTAGGAGGGGGCATCCCACCACTCCCAACGTGGGAAAACCTCCATGGCCTCGTGACACCCTCCCCTTCATGAAGGGTCCGTCATGGACAGAAACTCCAACCTGAGCCAACGTCTGATCCTAGCTCTGTCTTCAGGTACACGGGATCTCGAATCATCTCTGCAGAGGGTTCCAGCCGTCCCCTCACCCCGAAATCTAAGTCTGGCTTGTGTTCTCAGAATTTTTTCCTCACACTCCTGGCCCACAAGCCTTCCAGTGTGGGAATTCTGGAGCCACTATGTGGCACTGTGTCTTCCTTCCAGAAGAAAAACGTTGCCCTCTGGGGCTACCCAGTAACCACAAATGAGTACCAACCTGCACGAAACTCGAATGCACCCCAATGATACAGTCTAGCCTGGGCACTAATTCCCTGTCTGCCACAGCCTGAGCCTGCACCTCCCAACCCACACTCAACAGCTGGCCGAACACTGAGCACATCAGTCACACCATGGCCTTAGGTCTTCATCTCTTCCCAACCTCAGTTTTCAGGCTTCAGAACCGAGACCTTAAATCCAATCACAGTCCAGGAGTGAAAGTGTTGCAGAAATTAGAACTCCTTCTTCCCCATGGCCAGAAAACTTGTGGTTGCCATATTGTGCAACGTTCAGTGTAGGAGAAACCAGCATGGTACATTAGGCCACGCCCTGACTTGAGGGGCTCCTTGGGCACAAAAACACATTGTGAAACTCAATGTGAGCCCTATGCTCAAGGAAGGCCTCTCAGTGTCTGGACCAAGAGCCCACATATGGGGCTTGCCATGTTCTTAGGTCCCAATGTTAACCAGAGTTCTGGTTGTCCAGTCGCCCCTCCCCAGGACTCTGCTGTGGAATCCCTCTTTTGGTGATCCACCTGAGGTAAAAAAAAAAAAAAAAAAAAAAAAGAGAAAGGCCTCCTCCCTTCCCACAGAATGACCCCAAACTCTTGGGATTGGGTCAAATCCCCAGAAAGGGAGCCTCATCGATGGCCCATGAGGACACCCGGACATTCCATGGCAATCGGTGACACATATCCAGAAAAAAATAAGCATGAGCAAGCACCTCACTTTCGCCCTTTGTTCATATCCCGAAGAGTTCTCCTCACGGTCTATATATCGGGCCGGCCATACCTACAGACCCAAACCTAAGTGGAGTTTGTGTTTTCAGACTTTTGTCCAAATAGCCCTGGACCACACACGCTCCACACTTGGGTCCCTGGAGCCACACCTCAGGACTGTGCTTCCCTTTCAAGAGAATTCTTCCCATTCCATTGGCCACAACCTTGCAAATTAGGAAAAACCTCCAAAGTTACCGAGGCCATCCCAATAGTGTAGGCCGCCCAGGACAAACAGGTGTGATCTCAAACCAGCTGAGCAACTACCTCCACTCAGACAAAAGATGTCCCCAGAGAAGAATATTGAACCGGACAGGCCCCTAGGCCCTAATCAGATCCATTGCTTTGGTTTCCAGGCATCTCTCCTCAGAGGCCTCATTTCCAATACCAGCAAATGGTGGTTTCCTGAGGCACCAATAAGAACAAATCTCGTCTCCCCATGGAAAACTTGCTCATTGGAGCTTTGTTATCACCTCTGGTTAGGAGAATCCTTCAGGGCCCTGGTGCCACTGCCCCATACCAAGGTCTCAATGGACTCAAACCAACATTAAGACCATCCTCAGGAAAGTCCATTTCAACTCATTTAAGACCATCCTCAGGAAAGTCCATTCCAACTCAGCCCCCTCTGATGCTACCCCAAGCCAGCAGATCAAACGTTTCTTGTTGCTAGGAGACAATTGGAATTGAGGCTGTCTGCCCAGGCATCCATACTTAGAACCCTGTTCTGGAAAAATACCTTATGAGACGTCCTGGAGCCATCCAACAAATCTTCATTGTCCCACAGAAGGAATCCTTGCGGTTTGGAGCATCTCACAACTCTAATAGTGGGAAAACCCCCATGGCCTCATAATGCCCCCCCCTTCATGAAGGGGCCAACATGGACAGAAACTCCAACCTGAGCCAAAGTCTGATCCTCGACCTGAATTCAGACTCATGAGATCTCAATTCAGCTCTGCAGAGTGTGCCTGCCTTGTCCATTCCCCGAAACCTAAGCCTAGCTTGTGTTCTCAGACTTCCGTCCTCACTCTCCTGGCCCACAAGCCCTCCAGTTTGGGAATTCCGAAGCCACAATGCAGCACTCTGCCTGCCCTCCAGAAGAAAAACTTTGCCCTATGCTGCTAATAAGAAACCCCAAATGATTATGTAATGCATGCCACTCGACTGTAAAGCAATTATACGGCCTACCCTGAATACGAATGCCCTGTCTGGCACAGCCTGAGACAAGACATCCCAAACGACACCTAGACAGCTGGCTCCAACCTGGACACAAGGGACCCGCTATGGCTGTAGTTCGTCATCTCTTCCCAACCTCGGTTTTCAGGCTTCAGAACCTAGACCTTATCTCCAATCACTGCCCAGGGGTGAACGTGATGCAGAAATTAGAATTCCTCCTTCCCCATGGCCAGAAACCTTGTGGTTGGCATGTTGTCCAACGTTCAATGTGGGAAAACCTGCATTGTCGGAAAGGCCACGCCAGTGCTTGAGGGCCGCCTAGGGCACAGACATGCATTGTGACCTGTAGCGTGAGTCCCGTATTAAAGTAACGCCTCTCAGTGGCTGGACCAAGATCCTGCATATGGGGCTTGTCATATCCATAGGCCCCCAGGCTTAACCAGAGAGCGAGTATTCCAGTTGTCAGTACCCACTGCTATGCTCCAGAATCCCTCTACTGAGGGGACACATGAAGCAGAAAACAGGACTCTTCCCTTCCCACGGAATGACCCCAAACTCTTGGGGGCTGGACAAACTACCAGAGAGGGAGACTTCTACGACCCATGAGGCAACTCCTACATTAAACGGCCATTGTGGACAAAATATCCAGAGACAAAAGACTGAGCGACTGCCTCCCTCTCACCCTTCTTTCATATCCAGAGGAGCTCCCCTCACGGACTGTAGATCAGGCCTGCCATAACCTCGGCCCCAAACCTGAGCTGAGTTTGGGTTTTGGGATGTCTGTCTGCACAGCCGTGGCCCACACCGCCTCCAGGCTGGGGTCTCTGGAGCCACACCACAGAACTGTGCCTGCTCTCTCCTAAGAAACTGCCCGTTCCATTGGCCACAACTCTACAAAATAGAAGAAACCTCAAGGTCCCCAAGGACATCCCACTACCGCAAGCCGCACTGGACAAACAGGGGCATTATGACACCAGCTGAGCAACTACTACCTCCATGCAGACACACAGACTGATATCCGCAGAGACAGAAGATTGAACCAGGCAGGCCCCTAGGCCCTATTATGAACTCTGTCTTTGGTGTCCAGGTATCACTCCTCAGAGGCCTGGGTTCGAAGACCAGCATATGGGGCTATCCTGAGGCACCAGACAGAACACGTCTCATCTCCGCATGGAAAGCTTCCTTGTTGGAGTTGTGTCAAACCCTTCGGGTTGGAGAATCCTGCAGAGTCCCTTAGCTACTGCCACATTCCAAGGTCTCCATGGCCAACAACCCACATTATGACTCATCCGCAGGAAAGTCCATTTAAACTCAGCCTTCTGGGTAGCTCACCCAAGAGCCCGCAGATTGAGCGTGCCTTGTCTCGACCAGGCAATGGGAAGGTGAGTTGGCGTTTCTCGGCATCCATGCTTAGGCCCCTGCTCTCGAGTCTTTCTGTATGGGGCATCCTGGAACCATCCAATAGTACTCGACTGTCCTGAAGAAGGAAACTTTGAAGTTTGGAGCAGCTCACAACTCCCAGCGTAGGGAAACCTCCCTGGCCTCATGACGCCCCCACCCCCTTCAGGAAGGGGCCGTCATGGACACAAACTCCAGCTTGAGGCAACATCTGATACTCGCCCTGACCTCAGATGCAGGAGATCTCGATTCAGCCTCTGCACAGTGGGCCCAAACCTCGTGCTACCTTGTGTTTTCAGACTTCCTTCCTCACACTCCTGACAAACATGTCCTCAAGACTTGGAATTCTGGAACCAAAATGCAGCCGTATGCTGGCCCTCCAGAAGAAAAACGTTGCTCTATGGGGATCTCCATAAACCCCAAATGAGGATCAACCTGCTCGGTTCTCGACCTCACCCCAATTGGATTGTTCGGGTTGTCCATTCATCCCTCCCCAGAGCTCTGCTTTGGAATCCCTCTTTTGGTGGGACACCTGAGGTAACAAAACTAAAAGGACTCCTCCCATCCTTCAGATTGACCCCAAACAATTGGGATTGGACCAAATTCACAGAGAGGAAGTCTCGTCCATGGCCCATGAGGCCTCCCCGAGATTCCACAGCCATCGTTGACAACAAATCCAGAGACAAAAGTCTGAGCAAGCGCCTCACACTCGCTCTTTTGTCGTATCCCGAAGAGTTCTCCTCACGGTCTGTAGATCGGGCCTGCCATACCTACTTCCCAAACCTAAGCCGAGTTTGTGTTTTCAGACTTCTGTCCCCACATTCCTGGCCCACAGACCCTTCAGGCTGGGGCCCCTGGAGCCACACATCAGGACTGTGCCTGTCCATACCACGGGAATTCTGCCCATTCCATTGTCCACAATCGTACAAATTAGGAAAAACCTCCAGAGTCCCCAAGGTCATCCCAATAATGTAGGCCGCCCAGGACAAACAAGGGTCATCTGAAACCAGCTGAGCATCTACCTCTACTCAGCGTAGATGGATGTCCCCAGAGAAGAAGATTGAATCAGACAGGCCCCTAGGCCTGAATCAGATTCATTGCTTTCGGTTACAGGTATCTCTCCTCAGAGGCCGGGTTTCCAATATTAGCATATGGGGATTTCATGAGGCAGCAATCAGAACAAATCTCTTCTCCACATGGGAAAATTATCCTTTGAAGATGTCTCAAAACCTCCAGTTAGGAGAATCCTTCAGGGCCTGTGTGCCACTGCCCCATTACAAGGTCTCCATAGACACAAAAACAAATTAGGACCCATCCACAGGAGAGTCCATTTCAACTCAGCGTATTCGGTTGCTCCGCGAGATCCAGCAGATCTAACTTGTCTTGTTGCTAGGAGATAATTGGAATGTGAGGTGGCCTACCCCGCCATCCATCCTTAAAACCCTGCTCGGAATCGTTGGCCTGGAGAAAACCAACAGGTCTCAATTGTCCTGCCGAAGAATCTTTGCAGTTGGGAGCTTCTCAGAACTCCCATCGTGAGAGAACCCCCATGGCCACATGATTCCCCCCCCCTTCATAAAGGGGCCCTCAGGGACATGAGGTCCAACCTGAGCGATCGTCTGATCTTCACGCTGACTTCAGATGCATGAGATCTCGGTTCAGGTCTGTAGATTGTGCCTGCCATATCCTCACCCAGAAACCTAAGCTTTGCTTGTGTCCTCAGACTTCTGTCCACAGATTACTGGCTCACAAGCCCTCCAGTTTGGCAATCCAGAACTACAATGCAGCACTCTACCTGCCCTGCAGAAGTAATACATTGCCCTCTGGGGCTACTTAGAAACCCCAAATGAAGATCAACCTGCACGACACTTGGCTATACCCAAAATATATAGGATGACCTGGTTAATAATGCCCTTTCTGATACAGCCTGAGCCTGGACCTCCTAGACCCACCCAGAGAGCTGGCTTCAAACTGAGAACTTCAGACCCCCCATGGCCTTAGGTCGTTATCCATTCCCAACCTCAGTTTTCAGGCTTCAGAACATAGACCTTATCTCCAATCACTGCCCGGGTTTGAAAATGATGCAGAAATCAGAACTCCTTCCCGATGGCAGGAAAACTTGTGGTTGGCTTGTTGTCCAACGTTCAGTGTAGTGGAAACCAGTGTGTCCCTTGAGGCCCCGCCATTGCTCGCGGTCCAGATAGGTAGCAAACACACATTGTGACCCTCAGCCTTAGCCCAGTCCTCAGGTAAGGCCTCTCAGTGGCTGGATGAAGAGACAGCATATTGGGCTTGCCATGCCCCTAGGCCCCAATTTTTAACCATAGTTCGTGTTGTCCCTTCACTCTTCCCCAGGGCTCTGCTTTGGAATTCCTCTTTTGGTGGGACACCTGATGTAACAACCCTGAAAGGAGTCCTCCATCCAACAGATTGACGAAAAACAATTGGGATCGGGCCAAATCCACAGAGAGCAAGATTCGTCCATTGCCCATGAGGCCTCCTCGACATACCACGGCCATCGCTGATACAAAATCCAGAGACAAAAGCCTAAGCAAGCGCCTCACACTCGCACTATCTTCATATCCTGAAGATGTCTTCTCATGGTTTGTAGATCGGGCCTGCCATACCTACGTCCCCAAACATAAGCTGAGTTTGTGTTTTCAGACTTCTGTCCTCAAAGTCCGGGGCCACATACCCTCCAGGCTGGGGACACTGGAGCCACACATTAGGACTGTGCCTACCCAATCCATGGGAATTCTGCCCATTCCATTGTCCAAAATCGTACAACTTAGGAGAACCCTCCAAAGTCCCTGAGGCCATCCCAATAGTATAGGACGCCCGGGACAAAAAAGGTCAGTCTGACACCAGCTGAGCATCTAACTCCACTCATACCCTAGAAGGATGTCCCCAGAGAAGAAGATTGAACCAGACAGGACCCTAGGCCAAAATCGGATACATTGCTTTGGTTTACAGGCATGTCTCCTCAAAACCCTGGATTCCAATACCAGCATTGGGGTTTTCCTGAGGCACCCATCAGAACAAACCTCGTCTCCACAAGGAAACTTGTGCATGGGAGCTATGTCAAAAGCTGAGGATAATACTTCAGGGTCCCGGTGCCACCGCCCCATTTCAAGGCCCTCATGGACACAAACACACATTAGACCCATCCTCAGGAAAGTCCATTTCAACTCAGCCACCCCGGTTGCTCCCGCAGAGCCATCAGACCTAAACTGTCTTGTAGCTAGGAGACAATTGGAATGCGAGGCGGGCTTCCCAGGCATCCATCCTCGAACGTTGGTCTGGACTCATCCATACGGGATGTCCTGGAGCTGTCCAACAGGTCTCAATTGTCCCGCAGAAGGAATCCTAGGAGGGTCATCCCACCACTCCCAACGTGGAAAAACCTCCATGGCCTCGTGACACCCTCCCCTTCATGAAGGGTCCGTCATGGACAGAAACTCCAACCTGAGCCAACGTCTGATCCTAGCTCTGTCTTCAGGTACACGGGATCTCGAATCATCTCTGCAGAGGGTTCCAGCCGTCCCCTCACCCCGAAATCTAAGTCTGGCTTGTGTTCTCAGAATTTTTTCCTCACACTCCTGGCTCACAAGCCTTCCAGTGTGGGAATTCTGGAGCCACTATGTGGCACTGTGTCTTCCTTCCAGAAGAAAAACTTTGCCCTCTGGGGCTACCCAGTAACCACAAATGAGTACCAACCTGCACGAAACTCGAATGCACCCCAATGATACAGTCTAGCCTGGGCACTAATTCCCTGTCTGCCACAGCCTGAGCCTGCACCTCCCAACCCACACTCAACAGCTGGCCGAACACTGAGCACATCAGTCACACCATGGCCTTAGGTCTTCATCTCTTCCCAACCTCAGTTTTCAGGCTTCAGAACCTAGACCTTAAATCCAATCACAGTCCAGGAGTGAAAGTGTTGCAGAAATTAGAACTCCTTCTTCCCCATGGCCAGAAAACTTGTGGTTGCCATATTGTGCAACGTTCAGTGTAGGAGAAACCAGCATGGTACATTAGGCCACGCCCTGACTTGAGGGGCTCCTTGGGCACAAAAACACATTGTGAAACTCAATGTGAGCCCTATGCTCAAGGAAGGCCTCTCAGTGTCTGGACCAAGAGCCCACATATGGGGCTTGCCATGTTCTTAGGTCCCAATGTTAACCAGAGTTCTGGTTGTCCAGTCGCCCCTCCCCAGGACTCTGCTGTGGAATCCCTCTTTTGGTGATCCACCTGAGGTAAAAAAAAAAAAAAAAAAAAACAGAAAGGCCTCCTCCCTTCCCACAGAATGACCCCAAACTCTTGGGATTGGGTCAAATCCCCAGAAAGGGAGCCTCATCGATGGCCCATGAGGACACCCGGACATTCCATGGCAATCGGTGACACATATCCAGAAAAAAATAAGCATGAGCAAGCACCTCACTTTCGCCCTTTGTTCATATCCCGAAGAGTTCTCCTCACGGTCTATATATCGGGCCGGCCATACCTACAGACCCAAACCTAAGTGGAGTTTGTGTTTTCAGACTTTTGTCCAAATAGCCCTGGACCACACACGCTCCACACTTGGGTCCCTGGAGCCACACCTCAGGACTGTGCTTCCCTTTCAAGAGAATTCTTCCCATTCCATTGGCCACAACCTTGCAAATTAGGAAAAACCTCCAAAGTTACCGAGGCCATCCCAATAGTGTAGGCCGCCCAGGACAAACAGGTGTGATCTCAAACCAGCTGAGCAACTACCTCCACTCAGACAAAAGATGTCCCCAGAGAAGAATATTGAACCGGACAGGCCCCTAGGCCCTAATCAGATCCATTGCTTTGGTTTCCAGGCATCTCTCCTCAGAGGCCTCATTTCCAATACCAGCAAATGTTGGTTTCCTGAGGCACCAATAAGAACAAATCTCGTCTCCCCATGGAAAACTTGCTCATTGGAGCTTTGTTATCACCTCTGGTTAGGAGAATCCTTCAGGGCCCTGGTGCCACTGCCCCATACCAAGGTCTCAATGGACTCAAACCAACATTAAGACCATCCTCAGGAAAGTCCATTTCAACTCATTTAAGACCATCCTCAGGAAAGTCCATTCCAACTCAGCCCCCTCTGATGCTACCCCAAGCCAGCAGATCAAACGTTTCTTGTTGCTAGGAGACAATTGGAATTGAGGCTGTCTGCCCAGGCATCCATACTTAGAACCCTGTTCTGGAAAAATACCTTATGAGACGTCCTGGAGCCATCCAACAAATCTTCATTGTCCCACAGAAGGAATCCTTGCGGTTTGGAGCATCTCACAACTCTAATAGTGGGAAAACCCCCATGGCCTCATAATGCCCCCCCCTTCATGAAGGGGCCAACATGGACAGAAACTCCAACCTGAGCCAAAGTCTGATCCTCGACCTGAATTCAGACTCATGAGATCTCAATTCAGCTCTGCAGAGTGTGCCTGCCTTGTCCATTCCCCGAAACCTAAGCCTAGCTTGTGTTCTCAGACTTCCGTCCTCACTCTCCTGGCCCACAAGCCCTCCAGTTTGGGAATTCCGAAGCCACAATGCAGCACTCTGCCTGCCCTCCAGAAGAAAAACTTTGCCCTATGCTGCTAATAAGAAACCCCAAATGATTATGTAATGCATGCCACTCGACTGTAAAGCAATTATACGGCCTACCCTGAATACGAATGCCCTGTCTGGCACAGCCTGAGACAAGACATCCCAAACGACACCTAGACAGCTGGCTCCAACCTGGACACAAGGGACCCGCTATGGCTGTAGTTCGTCATCTCTTCCCAACCTCGGTTTTCAGGCTTCAGAACCTAGACCTTATCTCCAATCACTGCCCAGGGGTGAACGTGATGCAGAAATTAGAATTCCTCCTTCCCCATGGCCAGAAACCTTGTGGTTGGCATGTTGTCCAACGTTCAATGTGGGAAAACCTGCATTGTCGGAAAGGCCACGCCAGTGCTTGAGGGCCGCCTAGGGCACAGACATGCATTGTGACCTGTAGCGTGAGTCCCGTATTAAAGTAACGCCTCTCAGTGGCTGGACCAAGATCCTGCATATGGGGCTTGTCATATCCATAGGCCCCCAGGCTTAACCAGAGAGCGAGTATTCCAGTTGTCAGTACCCACTGCTATGCTCCAGAATCCCTCTACTGAGGGGACACATGAAGCAGAAAACAGGACTCTTCCCTTCCCACAGAATGACCCCAAACTCTTGGGGGCTGGACAAACTACCAGAGAGGGAGACTTCTACGACCCATGAGGCAACTCCTACATTAAACGGCCATTGTGGACAAAATATCCAGAGACAAAAGACTGAGCGACTGCCTCCCTCTCACCCTTCTTTCATATCCAGAGGAGCTCACCTCACGGACTGTAGATCAGGCCTGCCATAACCTCGGCCCCAAACCTGAGCTGAGTTTGGGTTTTGGGATGTCTGTCTGCACAGCCCTGGCCCACACCGCCTCCAGGCTGGGGTCTCTGGAGCCACACCACAGAACTGTGCCTGCTCTCTCCTAAGAAACTGCCCGTTCCATTGGCCACAACTCTACAAAATAGAAGAAACCTCAAGGTCCCCAAGGACATCCCACTACCGCAAGCCGCACTGGACAAACAGGGGCATTATGACACCAGCTGAGCAACTACTACCTCCATGCAGACACACAGACTGATATCCGCAGAGACAGAAGATTGAACCAGGCAGGCCCCTAGGCCCTATTATGAACTCTGTCTTTGGTGTCCAGGTATCACTCCTCAGAGGCCTGGGTTCGAAGACCAGCATATGGGGCTATCCTGAGGCACCAGACAGAACACGTCTCATCTCCGCATGGAAAGCTTCCTTGTTGGAGTTGTGTCAAACCCTTCGGGTTGGAGAATCCTGCAGAGTCCCTTAGCTACTGCCACATTCCAAGGTCTCCATGGCCAACAACCCACATTATGACTCATCCGCAGGAAAGTCCATTTAAACTCAGCCTTCTGGGTAGCTCACCCAAGAGCCCGCAGATTGAGCGTGCCTTGTCTCGACCAGGCAATGGGAAGGTGAGTTGGCGTTTCTCGGCATCCATGCTTAGGCCCCTGCTCTCGAGTCTTTCTGTATGGGGCATCCGGGAACCATCCAATAGTACTCGACTGTCCTGAAGAAGGAAACTTTGAAGTTTGGAGCAGCTCACAACTCCCAGCGTAGGGAAACCTCCCTGGCCTCATGACGCCCCCACCCCCTTCAGGAAGGGGCCGTCATGGACACAAACTCCAGCTTGAGGCAACATCTGATACTCGCCCTGACCTCAGATGCAGGAGATCTCGATTCAGCCTCTGCACAGTGGGCCCAAACCTCGTGCTACCTTGTGTTTTCAGACTTCCTTCCTCACACTCCTGACAAACATGTCCTCAAGACTTGGAATTCTGGAACCAAAATGCAGCCGTATGCTGGCCCTCCAGAAGAAAAACGTTGCTCTATGGGGATCTCCATAAACCCCAAATGAGGATCAACCTGCTCGGTTCTCGACCTCACCCCAATTGGATTGTTCGGGTTGTCCATTCATCCCTCCCCAGAGCTCTGCTTTGGAATCCCTCTTTTGGTGGGACACCTGAGGTAACAAAACTAAAAGGACTCCTCCCATCCTTCAGATTGACCCCAAACAATTGGGATTGGACCAAATTCACAGAGAGGAAGTCTCGTCCATGGCCCATGAGGCCTCCCCGAGATTCCACAGCCATCGTTGACAACAAATCCAGAGACAAAAGTCTGAGCAAGCGCCTCACACTCGCTCTTTTGTCGTATCCCGAAGAGTTCTCCTCACGGTCTGTAGATCGGGCCTGCCATACCTACTTCCCAAACCTAAGCCGAGTTTGTGTTTTCAGACTTCTGTCCCCACATTCCTTGCCCACAGACCCTTCAGGCTGGGGCCCCTGGAGCCACACATCAGGACTGTGCCTGTCCATACCACGGGAATTCTGCCCATTCCATTGTCTACAATCGTACAAATTAGGAAAAACCTCCAGAGTCCCCAAGGACATCCCAATAATGTAGGCCGCCCAGGACAAACAAGGGTCATCTGAAACCAGCTGAGCATCTACCTCTACTCAGCGTAGATGGATGTCCCCAGAGAAGAGGATTGAATCAGACAGGCCCCTAGGCCTGAATCAGATTCATTGCTTTCGGTTACAGGTATCTCTCCTCAGAGGCCGGGTTTCCAATATTAGCATATGGGGATTTCATGAGGCAGCAATCAGAACAAATCTCTTCTCCACATGGGAAAATTATCCTTTGAAGATGTCTCAAAACCTCCAGTTAGGAGAATCCTTCAGGGCCTGTGTGCCACTGCCCCATTACAAGGTCTCCATAGACACAAAAACAAATTAGGACCCATCCACAGGAGAGTCCATTTCAACTCAGCGTATTCGGTTGCTCCGCGAGATCCAGCAGATCTAACTTGTCTTGTTGCTTGGAGACAATTGGAATGTGAGGTGGCCTACCCCGCCATCCATCCTTAAAACCCTGCTCGGAATCGTTGGCCTGGAGAAAACCAACAGGTCTCAATTGTCCTGCCGAAGAATCTTTGCAGTTGGGAGCTTCTCAGAACTCCCATCGTGAGAGAACCCCCATGGCCACATGATTCCCCCCCCCTTCATAAAGGGGCCCTCAGGGACATGAGGTCCATCCTGAGCGATCGTCTGATCTTCATGCTGACTTCAGATGCACGAGATCTCGGTTAAGGTCTGTAGATTGTGCCTGCCATATCCTCACCCAGAAACCTAAGCTTTGCTTGTGTCCTCAGACTTCTGTCCACAGATTACTGGCTCACAAGCCCTCCAGTTTGGCAATCCAGAACTACAATGCAGCACTCTACCTGCCCTGCAGAAGTAATACATTTCCCTCTGGGGCTACTTAGAAACCCCAAATGAAGATCAATCTGCACGACACTTGGCTATACCCAAAATATATAGGATGACCTGGTTAATAATGCCCTTTCTGATACAGCCTGAGCCTGGACCTCCTAGACCCACCCAGAGAGCTGGCTACAAACTGAGAACTTCAGACCCCCCATGGCCTTAGGTCGTTATCCCTTCCCAACCTCAGTTTTCAGGCTTCAGAACATAGACCTTATCTCCAATCACTGCCCGGGTTTGAAAATGATGCAGAAATCAGAACTCCTTCCCGATGGCAGGAAAACTTGTGGTTGGCTTGTTGTCCAACCTTCAGTGTAGTGGAAACCAGTGTGTCCCTTGAGGCCCCGCCATTGCTCGCGGTCCAGATAGGTAGCAAACACACATTGTGACCCTCAGCCTTAGCCCAGTCCTCAGGTAAGGCCTCTCAGTGGCTGGATGAAGAGACAGCATATTGGGCTTGCCATGCCCCTAGGCCCCAATTTTTAACCATAGTTCGTGTTGTCCCTTCACTCTTCCCCAGGGCTCTGCTTTGGAACTCCTCTTTTGGTGGGACACCTGAGGTAACAACCCTGAAGGGAATACTCCATCCAACAGATTGACGAAAAACAATTGGGATCGGGCCAAGTCCACAGAGAGCAAGATTCGTCCATGGCCCATGAGGCCTCCCCGACATTCCACGGCCATCGCTGATACAAAATCCAGAGACAAAAGCCTGAGCAAGCACCTCAGAATCGCACTATCTTCATATCCTGAAGATGTCTTCTCATGGTTTGTAGATCGGGCCTGCCATACCTACGTCCCCAAACATAAGCTGAGTTTGTGTTTTCAGACTTCTGTCCTCCAAGTCCTGGGCCACACACCATCCAGGGTGGGGACCCTGGAGCCACACATTAGGACTGTGCCTACCCTATCCATGGGAATTCTGCCCATTCCATTGTCCAAAATCGTACAAATTAGGAGAACCCTCCAAAGTCCCTGAGGCCATCCCAATAGTATAGGTCGCCCGGGACAAAAAAGGTCAGTCTGACACCAGCTGAGCATCTACCTCCACTCATACCCTAGAAGGATGTCCCCAGAGAAGAAGATTGAACCAGACAGGACCCTAGGCCAAAATCGGATCCATTGCTTTGGTTTACAGGCATGTCTCCTCAAAACCCTGGATTCCAATAACAGCATTGGGGTTTTCCTGAGGCACCCATCAGAACAAACCTCGTCTCCACAAGGAAACTTGTGCATGGGAGCTATGTCAAAAGCTTAGGAGAATACTTCAGGGTCCCGGTGCCACCGCCCCATTCCAAGGCCCTCATGGACACAAACACACATTAGACCCATCCTCAGGAAAGTCCATTTCAACTCAGCCACCCCGGTTGCTCCCGCAGAGCCATCAGATCTAAACTGTCTTGTCGCTAGGAGACCATTGGAATGCGAGGCGGGCTTCCCAGGCATCCATCCTCGAACGTTGGTCTGGACTCATCCATATGGGATGTCCAGTAGCTGTCCAAACAGGTCTCAATTGTCCCGCAGAAGGAATCCTAGGAGGGGGCATCCCACCACTCCCAACGTGGGAAAACCTCCACGGCCTCGAGATTCGGCTCCCTTCATGAAGGGGCCGTCATGAACAGAAAATCCAAGCTGAGCCAACGTCTGATCCTCGCTCTGACTTCAGATGCATGAGATATTGCTTCAGATCTTCAGGGGGTACATGCCGTGCCCTCGCCCTGAAACCCAAGTCTAGCTGTCCCTAAGACCCAATTTTAACCAGATTTCTGGTTGTCCAATCGCCCCTCCCCAGGGCTCTAGTCTGGAATCCCTCATTTGGTGGGACCCCTGAGTTTCAAAAACAAAACAAAAAAAAAACAACAACAACAACAAAAAACGGACTTCTTCTGTCCCAAAGAATGACACCAAACTCTTTGGATTGGGCCAAACCCCCAGGGAGTAAGACTCGTCCATTTACCATGAAGTCACCCAGAAATTTCATGACCATGAATGGCATGATATCCAGAGATAAATACTTGAGCAAGAGCGTCACACTCGCCCTTTTTTCATATACCAAAGAGTTCTCCTCATGGTCTGTAGATCAGTCCTGCCATACCTATGACCCGAAACATAAGCCAAGTTTCTGTTTTCAGACAACTGTCCAAACAGCTCTGGCCTACACAGCCTACAGGCTTAGGCCCCTGGAGCCAAGCTGAGGACTGTACTTGCCCTCTCCAAGGGAATTGTGTGTTTGCCCATTCCAATGGCCACTACGCTACAAATAGGATAAACCTCCAAAGTCCCTGAGGCCAACCCAATAGTGGTGGCTTCCCAGGACAAACAGGAGCAATCTGAGCCCATCTGAGAACCTACCTGCACTCAGACTGGTAGACGGATATCCCCAGAGGTAAAAAGGAACGAACAGGCCCCTAGGCCCTATTCGGATCCACTGCTTTGGTTTCCAGGCATCTCTCCTCAGAGGCCTGGATTTCAGTACCAGCATATGGCTGTTTCTTGACTCACCCATCAGAACAAATCTCATCTACACATGGGAAACTTGCACGAAGGAGGTGTGTGAAAGCCTCTGTTTAGGTGAACCCTTCAGGGCCCCAGTGCCACCGCTTCATTCCAAGGTCTCCATAGACACAAAATCATATTAGGACACATCCACGGGAGAGTCCATTTCAACTCAGCCTCCTCGGTTGCACCCCCAGATCCAGCAGATCTAACCTCTCTTGTTGCTTGGAGAAAATTCGAATGCGTGGTGGGCTACCCAGCCATCCATCATTAGAACCCTGCTCGGAATCGTTGTCCTGGAGCCAACCAACAGGTCTCAATTGTCCTGCAGAAGAATCTTTGCAGTTGGGAGCTTCTCACATCTCCGATCGTGTGAAAACCCCCATGGCCTCGTGATCCACCCGCCCTTCAAGAAGGGGCCATCAGGGACAGAATGTCCAACCTGAGCGATCGTCTGATCCTCGCCCTGACTTCAGATGCTCGAGATCTCGATTCAGGTCTCACCCAGAATCCTAGGCCTAGCTTGGGTTCTCAGACTACCGTCCTCAGACTACTGGCCCACAAGCCCTCCAGTTTGGCAATCCAGAACTACAATGCAGCACTCTGCCTGTTCTCCAGAAGTAAAACATTGCCCTCTGGGCCCACCCAGAATCCCCAAATGAGGATCAACCTGCACGCCATTCGACTGTACCCCACATATATAGGCTGACCTGGGCACTAATGCCCTTATTGACACAGCCTGAGCCTGGACCTCCTGGCCCCACCCAGAGAGCTGGCCGCACACTGAGCACAACGGACCCGCCATGGCCTTAGTTCGTCATCTCTTCTCAATCTCCGTTTTCAGGCTTCAGAACCTAGACCTTATCTCCAATCACGGCCAGGGTTTGAAAATGATGCAGAAATCAGAACTCTTTCCCCATGGCATGAAACCTTGTGGTTGGCATGTTGTCCAAGGTTCAGTGTACTTGAAACCAGTGAGGCCCATGAGGCCCCGCCAATGCATGGGGGCACATTGGTCACAAACACACATTGTGACCCTCAGCCTGAGCCCAGTCCTCAGGTAAGGCCTCTCAGTGGCTGGATGGAGAGACAGAATATTGGGCTTGCCATGCCCCTAGGCCCCAATTTTTAACCATAGTTCGGGTTGTCCCTTCACTCTTCCCCAGGGCTCTGCTTTGGAATTCCTCTTTTGGTGGGATCCCTGAGGTAACCAACCTGAAAGGAGACCTCCCATCCCACAGATTGACGGAAAACAATTGGGATCGGGCCAAATCCACAGAGAGCAAGATTCGTCCATGTCCCATGAGGTCTCCCCAACATTCCACGGCCATCGCTGATACAAAATCCAGAGACAAAAGCCTGAGGACGCGCCTCAGACTCGCTCATTCTTCATATCCTGAAGAGTTCTTCAGATAAGAACCGACACGGCACTCGAATGCACCCAAAATATATAGTCTAACCTGGGCACTAATGCACTGTCTGACAACCTGAGCCCGGACCTCGTGACCAACACCGAGCCAGCTGACCGCACACTGAGCACATCAGACCCGCCATAGCCTTATGGCATCATCTCTTCCCTACCTCTGTTTCCAGGCTTCAGAACCTAGACCTTATCTCCAATAACTGCCCAGGGGTGACTGTGATGCAGAAATCAGAACTCTTCCTTACCCATGGCAAGAAACCTTGTGGTTGGCATGTTGTCCAACGTTCAGTGTAGGAGAAACCACATTCACCCTGAGGCCCATTCTAGAGTGCGTCGAGGGCATAAATACGCATTGTGACCCTCAGCGTGAGTCCTGTCCTCTAGTACGTCCTCTCAGTAGCTGGAACATTAGATGTCATAATGGGTTTGACATGTCCCTAAGCCCCAATTTTTAACCAGATTTCCGGTTGTCCAGTCGCCCCTCCCTGGGCTCTACTCTGGAATCCCTCATTTGGTGGGACACCTGAGGTTGAAAAACAAAACAGAACAAATGAACAACAACAGAACAAGGGACTTCTTCCATCCCACAGAATGACCCCAAACTCTTTGGACGGGGCCAAACCCCAGAGAGTAAGACTAATCCATTTCCCATGAAGTCACCCGGAAATTTCACGACCATGAGTGACACGATATCCAGAGTCAAAAACTTGAGCAGGAGCCTCACACTCTCCATTTGTTCATATCCCGAAGAGTACTCCTCATGGTCTGTAGATCAGTCCTGCCATATCTATGACTCGAAACATAAGCCGAGTTTGTGTTTTCAGACAACTGTCCAAACAGCCCTGGCCTATTCAACCTACAGTCTCAGGCCACTGGAGCCAAACCTGATGAGTCTGCTTGCGTCTCCAAGGGAATTGTGTGTGCCCATTCCAATGGCCACAACCCTACTAAGAGGATCAACCTCCAAAGTCCCTGAGGCCATCCCAATATTTGTGGCTTCCTAGGACAAACAGGGTAATCTGGGCCCTCTGAGGACCTACTGGCACTCAGACCCGTAGACTGATGTCCCCAGATGTAAAAAGGAACGAACAGGCCCCTCAGCACCTATCAGATCCAATGCTTTGGTTTCCAGGCATCTCTCTTCAGAGGCCTGGATTTCAATAACAGCATATGGCTGTTTCTTGACTCACCCATCAGAACAAATCTCATCTACACATGGGAAACTTGCACGATGGAGCTGTGTGAAAGCCTCTCTTTTGGAGAACCCTTCAGAGAACCAGTGCCACCGCTTCATTCCAAGGTCTCCATAGACAAAAAATGATATTAGTACACATCCAAGGGAGAGTCCATTTCAACTCAGCCTCCTCGGTGGCTCCCCCAGATCCAGCAGATCTAAACTGTCTTGTAGCTTGGAGATAATTGGAATGCGAGGTGGGCTACCCAGCCATCCATCCTTAGAACCCTGCTCGGAATCGTTGTCCTGGAGCCAACCAACAGGTCTCAATTGTCCTGTAGAGGAATCTTTGCAGTTGGGAGCTTCTCAAAACTCCTATCGTGGGTAAACCCCCATGGCCTCGTGATGCACCCCCCCTTCAAGAAGGGGACTTCAGGGACAGAATGTCCAACCTGAGCGATCGTGTGATCCTCGCCCTGACTTCAGGTGCACGAGATCTCGATTCAGGTCTCACCCAGAAACATAGGCATAGCTTGGGTTCTCAGACTTCCGTCCTCAGACTACTGGCCCACAAGCCCTCCAGTTTGGCAATCCAGAACTACAATGCAGCACTCTGCCTGCCCTCCAGAAGAAATACATTGCCCTCTGGGGCTACCCAGAAACCCCAAATGAGGATCAACCTGCACGGCATACGGCTGTACCCGAAATATATAGGCTGACCTGGGCACTAATGCCCTTTCTGACACAGCCTGAGCCTGGACCTCCTGGCCCCACCCAGACAGCTTGCCGCACTCTGAGCACATCGGACCCCTCATGGCCTTAGGTCGTCATCCCTTGTCAACCTCGGTTTTCAGGATTCAGAACCCAGACCTTATCTCCAATCACGGCCCGGGTTTGAAAATGATGCAGAAATCAGAACTCTTTCCCCATGGCAAGAAACCTTGTGGTTGGCATGTTGTCCAAGGTTCAGTCACGTTGAACCCAGTGTGGCCCATGATGCCCCGCCCATGCTTGCGGGCCACATTGGTCACAAACACACATTGTGACCCTCAGCCTGAGCCCAGTCCTCCGGTAAGGCCTCTCAGTGGCTGGATGGAGAGACAGCATATTGGGCTTGTCTTGCCCCTAGGCCCCTATTTTTAACCATAGTTCGGGTTGTCCCTTCACTGTTCCCCAGGGCTCTGCTTTGGAATTCCTCTTTTGCTGGTACACCTGAGGTAACAAACCTGAAAGGAGTTCTCCCATCCCACCGATTCACGAAAAACAATTGGGATCGGGCCAAATCCACAGAGAGCAAGATTCGTCCATGGCCCATGAGGCCTCCCCAACATTCCACGGCCATCGCTGACACAAAATCCAGAGACAAAAGCCTGAGTACGTGCTTCAGACTCGCTCATTCTTCATATCCTGAAGAGTTCTTCAGATAAGAACCTACACGGCACTCGAAGGCACTCAAAATATATAGTCTAACCTGGGCACTAATGCACTGTCTGAGAACCTGAGCCCGGACCTCGTGACCAACACCCAGACAGCTGACCGCACACTGAGCACATCAGACCCGCCATGGCCTTAGGTCATCATCTCTTCCCTACCTCAGTTTTCAGGCTTCAGAACCTAGACCTTATCTCCAATCACTGCCCAGGGGTGACTGTGATGCAGAAATCAGAACTCTTCCTTACCCATGGCAAGACACCTTGTGGTTGGCATGTTGTCCAACGTTCAGTGTAGGAGAAACCAGCTTGCAGCCTGAGGACCCGCCCATTCTTGAGTGGGACGAGGGCATAAACACGCAATTTGACCCTCAGCGTGAGTCCTGTCCTCTAGTACGTCCTATCAGTGGCTGGACCATTAGATGTCATAATGGGCTTGACATGCCACTAGGCCCCAATTTTTTTTTTTTATTTATGATAGACATATATTTTTATCCCCAAGGGTACGGGTCTGCGAATCACCAGGTCCACACACATCACAGCACTCACCAAATCACATACCCTCCCCAATGTCCACAATCCCACCCCCTTCTCCCAAACCCCATCCCCCCGGCAACCCTCAGTTTGCTCTGTGAGACTAAAAGTGACTTATGGTTTGTCTCAATTTTTAACCAGATTTCTGGTTGTCCAGTCGCCCCTCCCCAGGGCTCTACTCTGGAATCCCTCATTTGGTGGGACACCTGGGGTTGAAAAACAAAACAAAACAAATCAAAAACAATAGAACAACGGACTTCTTCCATCCCACAGAATGACCCCAAACTCTTTGGACGGGGCCAAACCCCCAGAGAGTAAGACTCGGCCATTTCCCATGAAGTCACCCGGAAATTTCACGACCATCAGTGACACGATATCCAGAGACAAAAACTTGAGCAAGAGCCTCACACTCGCCCTTTTTTCATATCCCGAAGAGTTCTCCTCATGGTCTGTAGATCAGTCCTGCCATACCTATGACCCGAAACATAAGCCGAGTTTGTGTTTTCAGACAACTGTCCAAACAGCCCTGGCCTACACACCCTACAGGCTCAGGCCCCTGGAGCCAAACCTGACGACTGTGCTTGCCCTCTTGAAGGGAAATGTATCTGCCCATTCCAATGTCCACAACCCTCCTAAGAGTATAAACCTCCAAAGTCCCTGAGGCCATCCCAATAATTGTGGCTTCCCAGGACAAATGAGGCAATCTGGGCCCATCTGAGCACCTACCGGCACTCAGACCCATAGACTGATATGCCCAGAGGTAAAAAGGAACGAACAGGCCCCTAGGCACTATCGGATTCATTGCTTTGTTTTCCAGGCATCTCTCCTCAGAGGCCTGGATTTCAACAAGAGCATATGGCTGTTTCTTGAATCACCCATAGGAACAAATCTCATCTACACTTCGGAAACTTGCACGATGTAGCTATGTGAAAGCCACTCTATAGGAGAACCCTTCAGGGCCCCAGTGCCACCACTTCATTCCAAGGTCTCCATAGACACAAAATCATATTAGGACACATCCACGGGAGAGTCCATTTCAACTCAGCCTCCTCGGTTGCTCCCCCAGATCCAGCAGATCTAACCTGTCTTTTTGCTTGTAGACAATTGGAATGCGAGGTGTGCTACCCAGCCATCCATCCTTAGAACCCTGCTCGGAATCGTTGTCCTGGAGCCAACCAACAGGTCTCAATTGTCCTGGAGAAGATTCCTTGCAGTGGGGAGCTTCTCACAACTCCCATCGTGGGAAAACCCCCATGGCCTCGTGATCCACCCCCCCTTCAAGAAGGGGCAATCAGGTACAGACTGTCCAACCTGAGCGATCGTCTGATCCTCGCCATGACTTCAGATGCACGAATCTCGATTCAGGTCTGTAGATTGTGCCTGCCATATCCTCACCCAGAAACCTAGGCCTAGCTTGGGTTCTCAGACATCTGTCCTCAGACTACTGGCCCACAACCCCTCCAGTTTGGCAATCCCCATCCACAATGCAGCACTCTGCCTGCCCTCCAGAAGAAAACATTGCCCTCTGGGGCTACCCATAAACCCCAAATGAGGATCAACCTGCACGCCATTCGGCTGTACCCCAAATATATAGGCTGACATGGGCACTAATGCTCTTTCTGACATAGCCTGATCCTGGACCTCCTGGACCCACCCAGACAGCTGGCCGCACACTGAGCACATCGGACCCGCCATGGCCTTAGGTCGTCATCTCTTCTCAAACTCGGTTTTCAGGCTTCAGAACCTAGACCTTATCATCAATCATGGCCCGGGTTTGAAAATGATGCAGAAATCAGAACTCTTTCCCCATGGCAAGAAACCTTGTGGTTGGCATGTTGTCCAAGATTCAGTGTAGTTGAAACCAGTGTGGCGCATGAGGCCCCGCCCATGCTTGCGGGCCACATTGATCACAAACCCATATCGTGACCCTCAGCCTGAGCCCAGTCCTCAGGTAAGGCCTCTCAGTGGCTGGATGGAAAGACAGCATATTGGGCTTGCCATGCCCCTAGGCCTGAATTTTTAACCAACTTCGGGTTGTCCCTTCACTCTTCCCCATTGCTCTGCTTTGAATTCCTCTTTTGGTGGGACACCTGAGGTAACAAACCTGAAAGGAGTCCTTCCATCCCACAGATTGACGAGAAACAATTGGGATCGGGCCAAGTCCACAGATAGCAAGATTCGTCCATGGCCCATGAGGCCTCCCCAACATTCCTCGGCCAACCCTGATACAAAATCCAGAGACAAAAGCCTGAGCACGCGCCTCAGACTCGCTCATTCTTTATATCCTGAAGAGTTCTTCAGATAAGAACCTACACGGAACTCGAATGCACACAAAATATATAGTCTAACCTGGGCACTAATGAAATGTCTGACAACCAGAGCCCGGACCTCGTGACGAACATCCAGACAGCTGACCGCACACTGAGCACATCAGACCCGCCATGGCCTTAGGTCATCATCTCTTCCCTACCTCAGTTTTCAGGCTTCAGAACCTAGACCTTATCTCCAATCACTGCCCAGCGGTGCCTGTGAGGCAGAAATCAGAACTCTTCCTTACCCAAGGCAAGAAGCCTTGTGGTAGGAAAGTTGTCCAACGATCAGTGTAGGAGAAACCAGCATTCACCCTGAGGCCCTGCCCATTCTTGAGTGCGACGAGGGCATAAAACGCATTGTGACCCTCAGCGGGAGTCCTGTCCTCTAGTATGTCCTCTCAGTGGCGGGAACATTAGATGTCATAATGGGCTTGACATGTCCCTAGGCCCCAATTTTTAACCAGATTTCTGGTTGTCCACTCGCCCCTCCCCAGGGCTTTACTCTGGAATCCCTCATTTGGTGGGACACCTGAGGTTAAAAAACAAAAAAAAACAAAACTACAACAACAAAAAAAAAACGGTCTTCTTCCATCCCACAGAATGACCTCAAACTCTTTGGACAAGGCCAAACCCCAGAGAATAAGACTGATCCATTTCCCATGAAGTCACCCGGGAATTTCACGACCATGATTGACACGATATCCAGAGACAAAAACTTGAGCGCGAGCCTCACACTCGCCCTTTTTTCATATCCCGAAGAGTTCTCCTCATCGTCTGTAGATCAGTCCTGCCATACCTATGACCCGAAACATAAGCCAAGTTTGTGTTTTCAGACAACTGTCCAAACAGCCCTGGCCTAAACACCCTACAGGTTCAGGCCCCTGGAGCCAATCTGAGGACTGTACTTGCCCTCTCCGAGGGAATTCTGTGTGCCCATTGCAATGGCCACAACCCTACTAATAGGATAAACCTCCAAAGTCCCTGAGGCCATCCCAATATTTGTGGCTTCCCAGGACAAACAGGAGTAATCTGAGCCTACCTGAGAACCTACCTGCACTCAGACCCGTAGACTGATGTCCCCAGAGGTAAAAAGAAACGAACAGACCCCTAGGCACTAATCGGATCTATTGCTTTGGTTCCCAGGCATCTCTCCTCAGAGGCCTGGATTTCAATACCAGCATATGGCTGTTTCTTGACTCACACATCAGTACAAATCTCATCTACACATGGGAAACTTGCACGTGGGAGCTGTGTCAAAGCCTCTGTTTAGGAGAACCCTTCAGGGCCCCAGTGCCACCGCTTCATTCCAAGGTCTCCATAGACACAAAAACACATTAGGACACATCCACGGGAGAGTCCATTTCAACTGAGCGTATTCGGTTCCTCCGCGAGATCCAGCATATCTAACTTGTCTTGTTGCTAGGAGACAATTGGAATGTGAGGTGGCCTACCCCGCCATCCATCCTTAAAACCCTGCTCAGAATCGTTGGACTGGAGCCAACCAACAGGTCTCAATTGTCCTACAGAAGAATCTTTGCAGTTGGGAGCTTCTCAGAACTCCCATCGTGAGAGAACCCCCATGGCCTCATCATCCCCCCCCCTTCATAAAGGGGCCATCAGGGACATAAGGTCCAACCTGAGCGATCGTCTGATCCTCACCCTGACTTCAGATGCACGAGATCTCGATTCAGGTCTGTAGATTGTGCCTGCCATGTCCTCACCCAGAAACCTAAGCCTAGCTTGTGTCCTCAGACTTCTGTCCACAGACTACTGGCTCACAAGCCCTCCAGTTTGACAATCCGGAACTACAATGCAGCACTCTAACTGCCCTGCAGAAGAAATACATTGCCATCTGGGGCTACATAGAAACCGCAAATGAAGATCAACCTGCATGTCTCTTGGATATACCCAAAATATATAGGATGACCTGGGCAATAATGCCCTTTCTGACACAGCCTGAGCCTGGACATCCTAGGCCCAGCTAGACAGCTGCCTACAAACTGAGAACATCAGACCCTCCATGGCCTTAGGTCGTTATCCCTTCCCAACCTCAGTTTTCAGGCTTCAGAACCTAGACCTTATCTCCAAACACTGCCCAGGTTTAAAAATGATGCAGAAATCAGAACTCCTTCCCAATGGCACGAAAACTTGTGGTTGAATTGTTGTCCAACGTTCAGTATAGTGGAAACCAGTGTGTCCCTTGAGGCCCCGCCATTGCTCGCGGGCCAGATAGGTAGGAAACACACATTGTGACCCTCAGCCTTAGCCCAGTCCTCAGGTAAGGCCTCTCAGTGGCTGGATGAAGAGACAGCATATTGGGCTTGCCATGCCCCAAGGCCCCAATTTTTAACCATAGTTTGTGTTGACCCTTCACTCTTCCCCAGGGCTCTGCTTTGGAATTCCTCTTTTGGTGGGACACTTGATGTAACAACCCTGAAAGGAGTACTCCATCCAACAGATTGACGAAAAAGAATTAGGATCGGGCCAAATCCACAGAGAGGAAGTTTCGTCCATGGCCCATGTGGCCTCCTCGACATTCCACGGCCATCGCTGAAACAAAATCCAGAGACAAAAGCCTAAGCAAGCGCCTCAGACTCGCACTATCTTCATATCCTGAAGAAGTCTTCTCATGGTTTGTAGATCGGGCCTGCCATACCTACGTCCCCAAACATAAGCTGAGTTTGTGTTTTCAGACTTCTGTCCTCCAAGTCCTGGGCCACACACTCTCCAGGCTGGGGACCCTGGAGCCACACATTAGGACTGTGCCTACCCAATCCATGGGAATTCTGCCCATTCCATTGTCCAAAATCGTACAAATTAGGATAACCCTCCAAAGTCCCTGAGACCATCCCAATAGAATAGGTCGCCCAGGACAAAAAAGGGCCGTCTGACACCAGCTGAGCATCTACCTCCACTCATACCCTAGATGGATGTCCCCAGAGAAGAAGATTGAACCAGACAGGACCCTAGGCCAAAATCGGATCCATTGCTTTGGTTTACAGGCATGTCTCCTCAAAACCCTGGATTCCAATACCAGCATTGGGGTTTTCCTGAGGCACCCATCAGAACAAACTTCGTCTCCATAAGGAAACTTGTGCATGGGAGCTATGTCAAAAGCTTAGGAGAATACTTCAGGGTCCCGGTGCCACCGCCCCATTCCAAGGCCCTCATGGACACAAACACACATTAGACCCATCCTCAGGAAAGTCCATTTCAACTCAGACACCCCGGTTGCTCCCGCAGAGCCATCAGATCTAAGCTGTCTTGTCGCTAGGAGACCATTGGAATGCGAGGCGGGCTTCCCAGGCATCCATCCTCGAACGTTGGTCTGGACTCATCCATATGGGATGTCCTGGAGCTGTCCAACAGGTCTCAATTGTCCCGCAGAAGGAATCCATGGAGGGGGCATCCCACCACTCCCAACGTGGGAAAACCTCCATGGCCTCGAGATTCGGCTCCCTTTATGAAGCGGCTGTCATGAACAGAAAATCCAAGCTGAGCCAACGTCTGATCCTCGCTCTGACTTCAGATGCATGCGATGTTGCTTCAGATCTTCAGGGGGTACATGCTGTGCCCTCGCCCTGAAACCCAATTCTAGCTGTCCCTAGGCCCCAATATTATCCAGCTTTCTGGTTGTCTAATCGCCCCTCCCCAGGGCTCTACTCTGGAA
This sequence comes from Mustela lutreola, assembly GCF_030435805.1. NCBI lineage: Eukaryota > Metazoa > Chordata > Mammalia > Carnivora > Mustelidae > Mustela > Mustela lutreola. The sequence continues at coordinate 173,252,072 of NC_081294.1, forward strand.
TCCCTCATTTGGTGGGACACCTGAGTTTGAAAAACAAAACAAAACAAATCAACAACAAAAAACGGACTTCTTCCATCACACAGAATGACCCCAAACTCTTTGGACTGGGCCAAACCCCCAGGGAGTAAGACTCGCCCATTTCCCATGAAGTCACCCGGAAATTTCATGACCATGAATGGCACGATATCCAGAGATAAATACTTGAGCAAGAGCCTCACACTCGCCCTTTTTCATATTCCGAAGAGTTCTCCTCATGTTCTGTAGATCAGTCCTGCCATACCTATGACCCGAAGCATAAGCCGAGTTTCTGTTTTCAGACAACTGTCCAAACAGCCCTGGCCTACATAGCCTACAGGCTTAGGCCCCTGGAGCCAATGTGAGGACTGTACTTGCCCTCTCCAAGGGAATTCTGTGTGCCCATTCCAATGGCCACAACCCTACTAATAGGATAAACCTCCAAAGTCCCTGAGGCCATCCCAATAGTGGTGGCTTCCCAGGACAAAAAGGAGCAATCTGAGCCCATCTGAGAACCTACATGCACTCAGACTTGTAGACTGATATCCCCAGAGGTTAAAAAAAACGAACAGGCCCCTAGGCCCTAATCGGATCCATTGCTTTGGTTTCCAGGCATCTCTCCTCAGAGGACTGGATTTCAATACCAGCATATGGCTGTTTCTTGATTCACCCATCAGAACAAATCCCATATACACATGGGAAACTTGCACGATGTGTAGAGCGATGTCAAAGCCTCTGTTTAGGAGAACCCTTCATGGCCCCAGTGCCTCCGCGTCATTCCAAAGTATCCATAGACACAAAAACACATTAGGACCCATCCACAGGTGAGTCCATTTCAACTCAGTGTATTCGGTTGCTCCGCGAGATCCAGAGATCCAACTTGTCTTGTTGCTAGGAGACAATTGGAATGCGAGGTGGGCTACCCCACCATCCATCCTTAGAACACTGCTCGGAATCATTAGCCTGGAGCAAACCAACAGGTCTCAATTGTCCTGCAGAAGAATCTTTGCAGTTGGGAGCTTCTCACAACTACCATAGTGAGAAAACACCCATGGCCTCGTGATCCCTCCCCCCTTCATGAAGGGGCCCTCAGGGACATAAGGTCCAACTTGAGCGATCTTCTGATCCTCACCCTAACTTCAGATGCACGAGATCTCGGTTCAGGTCTGTAGATTGTGCCTGCCATGTCCTCACCCAGAATCCTAAGCCTAGCTTGTGTCCTCAGACTTCCATCCTCAGAATAATGGCCCACAAGCCCTCCAGTTTGGCAATCCAGAATTATAATGCAGCACTCTGCCTGCCCTCCAGAAGAAAATCATTGCCTTCTGGGGCTACCCAGAAACCCCAAATGAAGATCAACCTGCACGCCACTTGGCTGTACCCAAAATATATAGGCTGACCTGCGCAATAATGCCCTTTCTGACAGAGGCTGAGCCTGGACCTCCTGGCCCCACCCATACAGCTAGCCGCTCACTGAGCACATCGGACCAGCCATTGCCTTAGGTCGTTATCTCTTCCCAGCCTCGGTTTTCAGGATTTAGAACCTAGACCTTATCTCCAATCACTGCCCATGTTTGAAAATGATGCAGAAATCAGAACTACTTCCCGATGGCAAGAAACCTTGTGGTAGGCTTGTTGTATAATATTCAGTGTAGTGGATACTTGTGTGTCCGATGAGGCCCCGCCATTGCTCGTGGGCCACATAGGTAGCAAACACATATTGTGACCCTCAGCCTTAGCCCAGTCCTCAGGTAAGGCCTCTCAGTGGCTGGAAGAAGAGACAGCATATTGGGCTTGCCATGCCCCTAGGCCCCAATTTTTAACCATAGTTCGGGTTGTCCCTTCACTCTTCCCCAGGGCTCTGCTTTGGAACTCCCCTTTTGGTGGGACACCTGAGGTAACAACCCTGAAGGGAATACTCCATCCAACAGATTGACGAAAAACAATTGGGATCGGGCCAAGTCCACAGAGAGCAAGATTCGTCCATGGCCCATGAGGCCTCCCCGACATTCCACGGCCATCGCTGATACAAAATCCAGAGACAAAAGCCTGAGCAAGCGCCTCAGAATCGCACTATCTTCATATCCTGAAGATGTCTTCTCATGGTTTTTAGATCGGGCCTGCCATAGCTACGTCCCCAAACATAAGCTGAGTTTGTGTTTTCAGACTTCTGTCCTCCAAGTCCTGGGCCACACACCATCCAGGCTGGGGACCCTGGAGCCACACATTAGGACTGTGCCTACCCTATCCATGGGAATTCTGCCCATTCCATTGTCCAAAATCGTACAAATTAGGAGAACCCTCCAAAGTCCCTGAGGCCATCCCAATAGTATAGGTCGCCCGGGACAAAAAAGGGCCGTCTGACACCAGCTGAGCATCTACCTCCACTCATACCCTAGATGGATGTCCCCAGAGAAGAAGATTGAACCAGACAGGACCCTAGGCCAAAATCGGATCCATTGCTTTGGTTTACAGGCATGTCTCCTCAAAACCCTGGATTCCAATACCAGCATTGGGGTTTTCCTGAGGCACCCATCAGAACAAACCTCGTCTCCACAAGGAAACTTGTGCATGGGAGCTATGTCAAAAGCTTAGGAGAATACTTCAGGGTCCCGGTGCCACCGCCCCATTCCAAGGCCCTCATGGACACAAACACACATTAGACCCATCCTCAGGAAAGTCCATTTCAACTCAGACACCCCGGTTGCTCCCGCAGAGCCATCAGATCTAAACTGTCTTGTCGCTAGAAGACCATTGGAATGCGAGGCGGGCTTCCCAGGCATCCATCCTCGAACGTTGGTCTGGACTCATCCATATGGGATGTCCAGGAGCTGTCCAAACAGGTCTCAATTGTCCCGCAGAAGGAATCCTAGGAGGGGGCATCCCACCACTCCCAACGTGGGAAAACCTCCACGGCCTCGAGATTCGGCTCCCTTCATGAAGGGGCCGTCATGAACAGAAAATCCAAGCTGAGCCAACGTCTGATCCTCGCTCTGACTTCAGATGCATGAGATATTGCTTCAGATCTTCAGGAGGTACATGCCGTGACTTCGCCCTGAATCCCAAGTCTAGCTTGTGTTCTCAGACTTCCGTCCTCACACTCCGGCCCCGAAGCCCACAAGTTTGGCAATTCCGGACCATCATTGCAGCTCTCTGCCTGCCCTCTAGAAACAAAATATTGCCTAATGAGGTGCCCGGGCACATTAAATGAGAATAAACCTACATGGCACTCGAATGTACCCAAATTATATAGTCTAACCTGGGCAGTAATGCACTGTCACACAACCTGAGCCAGAACCTCCTGAGCAACACCCAGACAGCTGACCGCACCCTGAGCCCATAAGACCCGCCGTGGCCTTAGGTCATCATCTCTTCCCTACCTAAGTTTTCAGGCTTCAGAACCTAGACCTTATCTCCAATCACTGCCCAGGGGTGAGTGTGATGCAGAAATCAGAACTCCTCTTTATCCACGGCAAGAAACCTTGTGGTTGCCATGTTGTCCAAGGTTCAGTGTAGGAGAAACCAGCATTCACCCTGAGGTCCCGCCCATTCTTGAGTGCGACAAGGACATAAACACGCATTGTGACCCTCAGCATGAGTCGGGTCCTCTAGTAAGTCCTCTCAGTGGCTAGACCATTAGATGCCATAATGGCTTGACATGTCCCTAGGCCCCAAATTTAAACCAGATTTCTGGTGGTCCAATCGCCCCTCCCCAGGGCTCTACTCTGGAATCCCTCATTTGGTGGGACAACTGAGTTTGAAAAACAAAACAAAACAAAACAACAACAACAACAAAAAACGGACTTCTTCCATCCCACAGAATGACCTCAAACTCTCTGGACGGGGCCAAACCCCCAGAGAGTAAGACTCGCCCATTTCCCATGAAGTCACCCGGATATTTCATGACCATGAATGGAACGATATCCAGAGATAAAAACTTGAGCAAGAGCCTCACACTCGGCCTTTTTTCATATCCCGAAGAGTTCTCCTCATGTTCTGTAGATCAGTCCTGCCATACCTATGACCCGAAACATAAGCCGAGTTTGTGTTTTCAGACAACTGTCCAAACAGCCCAGGCCTACACACCCTACAGGCTCAGGCCCCTGAAGCCAACCTGAGGACTGTACTTGCCCTCTCCAAGGGAATTCTGTGTGCCCATTCCAATGGCCACAACCCTACTAATAGGATAAACCTCCAAAGTCCCTGAGGCCATCCCAATAGTGGTGGCTTCCCAGGACAAACAGGAGCAGGAGCAATCTGAGCCCATCTGAAAACCTACCTGCACTCAGACTCCTAGACTGATATCCCCAGAGGTAAAAAGGAACGAACAGGCCCCTAGGCCCTAATAGGAGCCATTGCTTTAGTTTCCAGGCATCTTCCTCAGAGGCCTGGATTTCAGTACCAGCATTTGGCTGTTTCTTGGCTCACCCATCAGAACAAAACTCATCTACACATGGGAAACTTGCACGTGGGAGGTGTGTCAAAGCCTCTTTTTAGGAGAACCCTTCAGGGCCCCAGTGCCACCGCTTCATTCCAAGGTCTCCATAGACACAAAATCATATTAGACACATCCACGGGGAGAGTCCAGTTCAACTCAGCATATTCGGTTGCCCCGCGAGATCCAGCAGATCTAACTTGTCTTGTTGCTAGGAGACAAAAGGAAGGCGAGGTGGCCTACCCCGCCATCCATCCTTAGAACCCTGCTTGGAATCATTGGCCTGGAGACAACCAACAGGTCTCAATTGTCCTGCAGAAGAACCTTTGCAGTTGTGAGCTTCTCACAACTCCCATGGTGAGAAACCCCCCTGGCCTCGTGATCCCCCCCCTTCATGAAGGGGCCATCAGGGACATAAGGTCTAACCTGAGAAATAGTCTGATCCTCACCCTGACTTCAGATGCACGAGATCTCGATTCAGGTCTGTATATTGTGCCTGCCATGTCCTCACCCAGAAACCTAAGCCTAGCTTGTGTCCTCAGACTTCCGACCTCAGACTAATGGCCCACAAGCCCTCCAGTTTGGCAATCCAGAATTACAATGCAGCACTTAGCTTGCCCACCAGAAGAAATACATTGCCCTCTGGCGCTACCCAGAAACCCCAAATGAAGATCAACCTGCACGCCACTTGGCTGAACCCAAAATATATAGGCTGACCTGGGCACTAATGCCCTTTCTGACAGAGCCTGAGCCTGGAACTCCTGGCACCACCCAGACAGCTTGCCGCTCACTGAGCACATCGGACCAGCCATTGCCTTAGGATGTAATATCTTCCCAAACTCGGTTTTCAGGATTCAGATCCTAGACCTTATCTCCAATCACTGCCCAGGTTTGAAAATGATGCAGAAATCAGAACTCCTTCCCGATGGCAAGAAACCTTGTGGTTGGCTTGTTGTCCAACGTTCAGTGTAGTGGAAACCTGTTTGTCCGATGAGGTCCCGCCATTGCTCACGGGCCACATAGGTGGCAAACTCACATTGAGACCCTCAGCCTTAGCCCAGTCCTCATGTAAGGCCTCTCAGTGGCTGGATGGAGAGACAGCATATTGGGCTTGCCATGCCCCTAGGCCCCAATTTTTAACCATAGTTCGGGTTGTCCCTTCACTCTTCCCCAGGGCTCGGCTTTGGAACTCCTCTTTTGGTGGGTCACCTGAGGTAACAACCCTGAAGGGTATACTCCATCCAACAGATTGACGAAAAACAATTGGGATCGGGCCAAGTCCACAGAGAGCAAGATTCGTCCATGGCCCATGAGGCCTCCCCGACATTCCACGGCCATCGCTGATACAAAATCCAGAGACAAAAGCCTGAGCAAGCGTCTCAGAATCGCACTATCTTCATATCCTGAAGATGTCTTCTCATGGTTTGTAGATCGGGCCTGCCATACCTACGTCCCCAAACATAAGCTGAGTTTGTGTTTTCAGACTTCTGTCCTCCAAGTCCTGGGCCACACACCATCCAGGCTGGGGACCCTGGAGCCACACATTAGGACTGTGCCTACCCTATCCATGGGAATTCTGCCCATTCCATTGTCCAAAATCGTACAAATTAGGAGAACCCTCCAAAGTCCCTGAGGCCATCCCAATAGTATAGGTCGCCCGGGACAAAAAAGGGCCGTCTGACACCAGCTGAGCATCTACCTCCACTCATACCCTAGAAGGATGTCCCCAGAGAAGAAGATTGAACCAGACAGGACCCTAGGCCAAAATCAGATCCATTGCTTTGGTTTACAGGCATGTCTCCTCAAAACCCTGGATTCCAATACCAGCATTGGGGTTTTCCTGAGGCACCCATCAGAACAAACCTCGTCTCCACAAGGAAACTTGTGCATGGGAGCTATGTCAAAAGCTTAGGAGAATACTTCAGGGTCCCGGTGCCACCGCCCCATTCCAAGGCCCTCATGGACACAAACACACATTAGACCCATCCTCAGGAAAGTCCATTTCAACTCAGACACCCCGGTTGCTCCCGCAGAGCCATCAGATCTAAGCTGTCTTGTCGCTAGGAGACCATTGGAATGCGAGGCGGGCTTCCCAGGCATCCATCCTCGAACGTTGGTCTGGACTCATCCATATGGGATGTCCAGGATCTGTCCAAACAGGTCTCAATTGTCCCGCAGAAGGAATCCTAGGAGGGGGCATCCCACCACTCCCAACGTGGGAAAACCTCCACGGCCTCGAGATTCGGCTCCCTTCATGAAGGGGCCGTCATGAACAGAAAATCCAAGCTGAGCCAACGTCTGATCCTCGCTCTGACTTCAGATGCATGAGATATTGCTTCAGATCTTCAGGAGGTACATGCCGTGACTTCGCCCTGAATCCCAAGTCTAGCTTGTGTTCTCAGACTTCCGTCCTCACACTCCGGCCCCGAAGCCCACAAGTTTGGCAATTCCGGACCATCATTGCAGCTCTCTGCCTGCCCTCTAGAAACAAAATATTGCCTAATGAGGTGCCCGGGCACATTAAATGAGAATAAACCTACATGGCACTCGAATGTACCCAAATTATATAGTCTAACCTGGGCAGTAATGCACTGTCACACAACCTGAGCCAGAACCTCCTGAGCAACACCCAGACAGCTGACCGCACCCTGAGCCCATAAGACCCGCCGTGGCCTTAGGTCATCATCTCTTCCCTACCTAAGTTTTCAGGCTTCAGTACCTAGACCTTATCTCCAATCACTGCCCAGGGGTGAGTGTGATGCAGAAATCAGAACTCCTCTTTATCCACGGCAAGAAACCTTGTGGTTGCCATGTTGTCCAAGGTTCAGTGTAGGAGAAACCAGCATTCACCCTGAGGTCCCGCCCATTCTTGAGTGCGACAAGGACATAAACACGCATTGTGACCCTCAGCATGAGTCGGGTCCTCTAGTAAGTCCTCTCAGTGGCTAGACCATTAGATGCCATAATGGCTTGACATGTCCCTAGGCCCCAAATTTAAACCAGATTTCTGGTTGTCCAATCGCCCCTCCCCAGGGCTCTACTCTGGAATCCCTCATTTGGTGGGACAACTGAGTTTGAAAAACAAAACAAAACAAAACAACAACAACAAAAAAAAACGGACTTCTTCCATCCCACAGAATGACCTCAAACTCTCTGGACGGGGCCAAACCCCCAGAGAGTAAGACTCGCCCATTTCCCATGAAGTCACCTGGATATTTCATGACCATGAATGGAACGATATCCAGAGATAAAAACTTGAGCAAGAGCCTCACACTCGGCCTTTTTTCATATCCTGAAGTGTTCTCCTCATGTTCTGTAGATCAGTCCTGCCATACCTATGACCCGAAACATAAGCCGAGTTTGTGTTTTCAGACAACTGTCCAAACAGCCCAGGCCTACACACCCTACAGGCTCAGGCCCCTGAAGCCAACCTGAGGACTGTACTTGCCCTCTCCAAGGGAATTCTGTGTGCCCATTCCTATGGCCACAACCCTACTAATAGGATAAACCTCCAAAGTCCCTGAGGCCATCCCAATAGTGGTGGCTTCCCAGGACAAACAGGAGCAGGAGCAATCTGAGCCCATCTGACAACCTACCTGCACTCAGACTCCTAGACTGATATCCCCAGAGGTAAAAAGGAACGAACAGGCCCCTAGGCCCTAATCGGATCCATTGCTTTGGTTTCCAGGCATCTTCCTCAGAGGCCTGGATTTCAGTACCAGCATTTGGCTGTTTCTTGGCTCACCCATCAGAACAAAACTCATCTACACATGGGAAACTTGCACGTGGGACGTGTGTCAAAGCCTCTTTTTAGGAGAACCCTTCAGGGCCCCAGTGCCACCGCTTCATTCCAAGGTCTCCATAGACACAAAATCATATTAGACACATCCCCGGGGAGAGTCCAGTTCAACTCAGCATATTCGGTTGCCCCGCGAGATCCAGCAGATCTAACTTGTCTTGTTGCTAGGAGACAAAAGGAAGGCGAGGTGCCCTACCCCGCCATCCATCCTTAGAACCCTGCTCCGAATCATTGGCCTGGAGCCAACCAACAGGTCTCAATTGTCCTGCAGAAGAACCTTTGCAGTTGTGAGCTTCTCACAACTCCCATGGTGAGAAACCCCCCTGGCCTCGTGATCCCCCCCCCCTTCATGAAGGGGCCATCAGGGACATAAGGTCTAACCTGAGAAATAGTCTGATCCTCACCCTGACTTCAGATGCACGAGATCTCGATTCAGGTCTGTATATTGTGCCTGCCATGTCCTCACCCAGAAACCTAAGCCTAGCTTGTGTCCTCAGACTTCCGTCCTCAGACTAATGGCCCACAAGCCCTCCAGTTTGGCAATCCAGAATTACAATGCAGCACTTAGCTTGCCCACCAGAAGAAAAACATTGCCCTCTGGCGCTATCCAGAAACCCCAAATGAAGATCAACATGCACGCCACTTGGCTGAACCCAAAATATATAGGCTGACCTGGGCACTAATGCCCTTTCTGACAGAGCCTGAGCCTGGAACTCCTGGCACCACCCAGACAGCTTGCCGCTCACTGAGCACATCGGACCAGCCATTGCCTTAGGATGTTATATCTTCCCAAACTCGGTTTTCAGGATTCAGATCCTAGAACTTATCTCCAATCACTGCCCAGGTTTGAAAATGATGCAGAAATCAGAACTCCTTCCCGATGGCAAGAAACCTTGTGGTTAGCTTGTTGTCCAACGTTCAGTGTAGTGGAAACCTGTTTGTCCGACGAGGCCCCGCCATTGCTCACGGGCCACATAGGTGGCAAACTCACATTGAGACCCTCAGCCTTAGCCCAGTCCTCATGTAAGGCCTCTCAGTGGCTGGATGGAGAGACAGCATATTGGGCTTGCCATGCCCCTAGGCCCCAATTTTTAACCATAGTTCGGGTTGTCCCTTCACTCTTCCCCAGGGCTCGGCTTTGGAATTCCTCTTTTGGTGGGTCACCTGAGGTAACAACCCTGAAGGGTATACTCCATCCAACAGATTGACGAAAAACAATTGGGATCGGGCCAAGTCCACAGAGAGCAATATTCGTCCATGGCCCATGAGGCCTCCCCGACATTCCACGGCCATCGCTGATACAAAATCCAGAGACAAAAGCCTGAGCAAGCGCCTCAGAATCGCACTATCTTCATATCCTGAAGATGTCTTCTCATGGTTTTTAGATCGGGCCTGCCATAGCTACGTCCCCAAACATAAGCTGAGTTTGTGTTTTCAGACTTCTGTCCTCCAAGTCCTGGGCCACACACCATCCAGGCTGGGGACCCTGGAGCCACACATTAGGACTGTGCCTACCCTATCCATGGGAATTCTGCCCATTCCATTGTCCAAAATCGTACAAATTAGGAGAACCCTCCAAAGTCCCTGAGGCCATCCCAATAGTATAGGTCGCCCGGGACAAAAAAGGGCCGTCTGACACCAGCTGAGCATCTACCTCCACTCATACCCTAGAAGGATGTCCCCAGAGAAGAAGATTGAACCAGACAGGACCCTAGGCCAAAATCGGATCCATTGCTTTGGTTTACAGGCATGTCTCCTCAAAACCCTGGATTCCAATACCAGCATTGGGGTTTTCCTGAGGCACCCATCAGAACAAACCTCGTCTCCACAAGGAAACTTGTGCATGGGAGCTATGTCAAAAGCTTAGGAGAATACTTCAGGGTCCCGGTGCCACCGCCCCATTCCAAGGCCCTCATGGACACAAACACACATTAGACCCATCCTCAGGAAAGTCCATTTCAACTCAGCCACCCCGGTTGCTACCGCAGAGCCATCAGATCTAAACTGTCTTGTCGCTAGGAGACCATTGGAATGCGAGGCGGGCTTCCCAGGCATCCATCCTCGAACGTTGGTCTGGACTCATCCATATGGGATGTCCAGGAGCTGTCCAAACAGGTCTCAATTGTCCCGCAGAAGGAATCCTAGGAGGGGGCATCCCACCACTCCCAACGTGGGAAAACCTCCACGGCCTCGAGATTCGGCTCCCTTCATGAAGGGGCCGTCATGAACAGAAAATCCAAGCTGAGCCAACGTCTGATCCTCGCTCTGACTTCAGATGCATGAGATATTGCTTCAGATCTTCAGGAGGTACATGCCGTGACTTCGCCCTGAATCCCAAGTCTAGCTTGTGTTCTCAGACTTCCGTCCTCACACTCCGGCCCCGAAGCCCACAAGTTTGGCAATTCCGGACCATCATTGCAGCTCTCTGCCTGCCCTCTAGAAACAAAATATTGCCTAATGAGGTGCCCGGGCACATTAAATGAGAATAAACCTACATGGCACTCGAATGTACCCAAATTATATAGTCTAACCTGGGCAGTAATGCACTGTCACACAACCTGAGCCAGAACCTCCTGAGCAACACCCAGACAGCTGACCGCACCCTGAGCCCATAAGACCCGCCGTGGCCTTAGGTCATCATCTCTTCCCTACCTAAGTTTTCAGGCTTCAGAACCTAGACCTTATCTCCAATCACTGCCCAGGGGTGAGTGTGATGCAGAAATCAGAACTCCTCTTTATCCACGGCAAGAAACCTTGTGGTTGCCATGTTGTCCAAGGTTCAGTGTAGGAGAAACCAGCATTCACCCTGAGGTCCCGCCCATTCTTGAGTGCGACAAGGACATAAACACGCATTGTGACCCTCAGCATGAGTCGGGTCCTCTAGTAAGTCCTCTCAGTGGCTAGACCATTAGATGCCATAATGGCTTGACATGTCCCTAGGCCCCAAATTTAAACCAGATTTCTGGTGGTCCAATCGCCCCTCCCCAGGGCTCTACTCTGGAATCCCTCATTTGGTGGGACAACTGAGTTTGAAAAACAAAACAAAACAAAACAACAACAACAACAAAAAACGGACTTCTTCCATCCCACAGAATGACCTCAAACTCTCTGGACGGGGCCAAACCCCCAGAGAGTAAGACTCGCCCATTTCCCATGAAGTCACCCGGATATTTCATGACCATGAATGGAACGATATCCAGAGATAAAAACTTGAGCAAGAGCCTCACACTCGGCCTTTTTTCATATCCCGAAGAGTTCTCCTCATGTTCTGTAGATCAGTCCTGCCATACCTATGACCCGAAACATAAGCCGAGTTTGTGTTTTCAGACAACTGTCCAAACAGCCCAGGCCTACACACCCTACAGGCTCAGGCCCCTGAAGCCAACCTGAGGACTGTACTTGCCCTCTCCAAGGGAATTCTGTGTGCCCATTCCAATGGCCACAACCCTACTAATAGGATAAACCTCCAAAGTCCCTGAGGCCATCCCAATAGTGGTGGCTTCCCAGGACAAACAGGAGCAGGAGCAATCTGAGCCCATCTGAAAACCTACCTGCACTCAGACTCCTAGACTGATATCCCCAGAGGTAAAAAGGAACGAACAGGCCCCTAGGCCCTAATAGGAGCCATTGCTTTAGTTTCCAGGCATCTTCCTCAGAGGCCTGGATTTCAGTACCAGCATTTGGCTGTTTCTTGGCTCACCCATCAGAACAAAACTCATCTACACATGGGAAACTTGCACGTGGGAGGTGTGTCAAAGCCTCTTTTTAGGAGAACCCTTCAGGGCCCCAGTGCCACCGCTTCATTCCAAGGTCTCCATAGACACAAAATCATATTAGACACATCCACGGGGAGAGTCCAGTTCAACTCAGCATATTCGGTTGCCCCGCGAGATCCAGCAGATCTAACTTGTCTTGTTGCTAGGAGACAAAAGGAAGGCGAGGTGGCCTACCCCGCCATCCATCCTTAGAACCCTGCTTGGAATCATTGGCCTGGAGACAACCAACAGGTCTCAATTGTCCTGCAGAAGAACCTTTGCAGTTGTGAGCTTCTCACAACTCCCATGGTGAGAAACCCCCCTGGCCTCGTGATCCCCCCCCTTCATGAAGGGGCCATCAGGGACATAAGGTCTAACCTGAGAAATAGTCTGATCCTCACCCTGACTTCAGATGCACGAGATCTCGATTCAGGTCTGTATATTGTGCCTGCCATGTCCTCACCCAGAAACCTAAGCCTAGCTTGTGTCCTCAGACTTCCGACCTCAGACTAATGGCCCACAAGCCCTCCAGTTTGGCAATCCAGAATTACAATGCAGCACTTAGCTTGCCCACCAGAAGAAATACATTGCCCTCTGGCGCTACCCAGAAACCCCAAATGAAGATCAACCTGCACGCCACTTGGCTGAACCCAAAATATATAGGCTGACCTGGGCACTAATGCCCTTTCTGACAGAGCCTGAGCCTGGAACTCCTGGCACCACCCAGACAGCTTGCCGCTCACTGAGCACATCGGACCAGCCATTGCCTTAGGATGTAATATCTTCCCAAACTCGGTTTTCAGGATTCAGATCCTAGACCTTATCTCCAATCACTGCCCAGGTTTGAAAATGATGCAGAAATCAGAACTCCTTCCCGATGGCAAGAAACCTTGTGGTTGGCTTGTTGTCCAACGTTCAGTGTAGTGGAAACCTGTTTGTCCGATGAGGTCCCGCCATTGCTCACGGGCCACATAGGTGGCAAACTCACATTGAGACCCTCAGCCTTAGCCCAGTCCTCATGTAAGGCCTCTCAGTGGCTGGATGGAGAGACAGCATATTGGGCTTGCCATGCCCCTAGGCCCCAATTTTTAACCATAGTTCGGGTTGTCCCTTCACTCTTCCCCAGGGCTCGGCTTTGGAACTCCTCTTTTGGTGGGTCACCTGAGGTAACAACCCTGAAGGGTATACTCCATCCAACAGATTGACGAAAAACAATTGGGATCGGGCCAAGTCCACAGAGAGCAAGATTCGTCCATGGCCCATGAGGCCTCCCCGACATTCCACGGCCATCGCTGATACAAAATCCAGAGACAAAAGCCTGAGCAAGCGCCTCAGAATCGCACTATCTTCATATCCTGAAGATGTCTTCTCATGGTTTTTAGATCGGGCCTGCCATACCTACGTCCCCAAACATAAGCTGAGTTTGTGTTTTCAGACTTCTGTCCTCCAAGTCCTGGGCCACACACCATCCAGGCTGGGGACCCTGGAGCCACACATTAGGACTGTGCCTACCCTATCCATGGGAATTCTGCCCATTCCATTGTCCAAAATCGTACAAATTAGGAGAACCCTCCAAAGTCCCTGAGGCCATCCCAATAGTATAGGTCGCCCGGGACAAAAAAGGGCCGTCTGACACCAGCTGAGCATCTACCTCCACTCATACCCTAGAAGGATGTCCCCAGAGAAGAAGATTGAACCAGACAGGACCCTAGGCCAAAATCAGATCCATTGCTTTGGTTTACAGGCATGTCTCCTCAAAACCCTGGATTCCAATACCAGCATTGGGGTTTTCCTGAGGCACCCATCAGAACAAACCTCGTCTCCACAAGGAAACTTGTGCATGGGAGCTATGTCAAAAGCTTAGGAGAATACTTCAGGGTCCCGGTGCCACCGCCCCATTCCAAGGCCCTCATGGACACAAACACACATTAGACCCATCCTCAGGAAAGTCCATTTCAACTCAGACACCCCGGTTGCTCCCGCAGAGCCATCAGATCTAAGCTGTCTTGTCGCTAGGAGACCATTGGAATGCGAGGCGGGCTTCCCAGGCATCCATCCTCGAACGTTGGTCTGGACTCATCCATATGGGATGTCCAGGATCTGTCCAAACAGGTCTCAATTGTCCCGCAGAAGGAATCCTAGGAGGGGGCATCCCACCACTCCCAACGTGGGAAAACCTCCACGGCCTCGAGATTCGGCTCCCTTCATGAAGGGGCCGTCATGAACAGAAAATCCAAGCTGAGCCAACGTCTGATCCTCGCTCTGACTTCAGATGCATGAGATATTGCTTCAGATCTTCAGGAGGTACATGCCGTGACTTCGCCCTGAATCCCAAGTCTAGCTTGTGTTCTCAGACTTCCGTCCTCACACTCCGGCCCCGAAGCCCACAAGTTTGGCAATTCCGGACCATCATTGCAGCTCTCTGCCTGCCCTCTAGAAACAAAATATTGCCTAATGAGGTGCCCGGGCACATTAAATGAGAATAAACCTACATGGCACTCGAATGTACCCAAATTATATAGTCTAACCTGGGCAGTAATGCACTGTCACACAACCTGAGCCAGAACCTCCTGAGCAACACCCAGACAGCTGACCGCACCCTGAGCCCATAAGACCCGCCGTGGCCTTAGGTCATCATCTCTTCCCTACCTAAGTTTTCAGGCTTCAGTACCTAGACCTTATCTCCAATCACTGCCCAGGGGTGAGTGTGATGCAGAAATCAGAACTCCTCTTTATCCACGGCAAGAAACCTTGTGGTTGCCATGTTGTCCAAGGTTCAGTGTAGGAGAAACCAGCATTCACCCTGAGGTCCCGCCCATTCTTGAGTGCGACAAGGACATAAACACGCATTGTGACCCTCAGCATGAGTCGGGTCCTCTAGTAAGTCCTCTCAGTGGCTAGACCATTAGATGCCATAATGGCTTGACATGTCCCTAGGCCCCAAATTTAAACCAGATTTCTGGTTGTCCAATCGCCCCTCCCCAGGGCTCTACTCTGGAATCCCTCATTTGGTGGGACAACTGAGTTTGAAAAACAAAACAAAACAAAACAACAACAACAAAAAAAAACGGACTTCTTCCATCCCACAGAATGACCTCAAACTCTCTGGACGGGGCCAAACCCCCAGAGAGTAAGACTCGCCCATTTCCCATGAAGTCACCTGGATATTTCATGACCATGAATGGAACGATATCCAGAGATAAAAACTTGAGCAAGAGCCTCACACTCGGCCTTTTTTCATATCCTGAAGTGTTCTCCTCATGTTCTGTAGATCAGTCCTGCCATACCTATGACCCGAAACATAAGCCGAGTTTGTGTTTTCAGACAACTGTCCAAACAGCCCAGGCCTACACACCCTACAGGCTCAGGCCCCTGAAGCCAACCTGAGGACTGTACTTGCCCTCTCCAAGGGAATTCTGTGTGCCCATTCCTATGGCCACAACCCTACTAATAGGATAAACCTCCAAAGTCCCTGAGGCCATCCCAATAGTGGTGGCTTCCCAGGACAAACAGGAGCAGGAGCAATCTGAGCCCATCTGACAACCTACCTGCACTCAGACTCCTAGACTGATATCCCCAGAGGTAAAAAGGAACGAACAGGCCCCTAGGCCCTAATCGGATCCATTGCTTTGGTTTCCAGGCATCTTCCTCAGAGGCCTGGATTTCAGTACCAGCATTTGGCTGTTTCTTGGCTCACCCATCAGAACAAAACTCATCTACACATGGGAAACTTGCACGTGGGACGTGTGTCAAAGCCTCTTTTTAGGAGAACCCTTCAGGGCCCCAGTGCCACCGCTTCATTCCAAGGTCTCCATAGACACAAAATCATATTAGACACATCCCCGGGGAGAGTCCAGTTCAACTCAGCATATTCGGTTGCCCCGCGAGATCCAGCAGATCTAACTTGTCTTGTTGCTAGGAGACAAAAGGAAGGCGAGGTGCCCTACCCCGCCATCCATCCTTAGAACCCTGCTCCGAATCATTGGCCTG
This sequence comes from Mustela lutreola, assembly GCF_030435805.1. NCBI lineage: Eukaryota > Metazoa > Chordata > Mammalia > Carnivora > Mustelidae > Mustela > Mustela lutreola. The sequence goes on from NC_081294.1 coordinate 173,268,066, forward strand.
GAGCCAACCAACAGGTCTCAATTGTCCTGCAGAAGAACCTTTGCAGTTGTGAGCTTCTCACAACTCCCATGGTGAGAAACCCCCCTGGCCTCGTGATCCCCCCCCCCTTCATGAAGGGGCCATCAGGGACATAAGGTCTAACCTGAGAAATAGTCTGATCCTCACCCTGACTTCAGATGCACGAGATCTCGATTCAGGTCTGTATATTGTGCCTGCCATGTCCTCACCCAGAAACCTAAGCCTAGCTTGTGTCCTCAGACTTCCGTCCTCAGACTAATGGCCCACAAGCCCTCCAGTTTGGCAATCCAGAATTACAATGCAGCACTTAGCTTGCCCACCAGAAGAAAAACATTGCCCTCTGGCGCTATCCAGAAACCCCAAATGAAGATCAACATGCACGCCACTTGGCTGAACCCAAAATATATAGGCTGACCTGGGCACTAATGCCCTTTCTGACAGAGCCTGAGCCTGGAACTCCTGGCACCACCCAGACAGCTTGCCGCTCACTGAGCACATCGGACCAGCCATTGCCTTAGGATGTTATATCTTCCCAAACTCGGTTTTCAGGATTCAGATCCTAGAACTTATCTCCAATCACTGCCCAGGTTTGAAAATGATGCAGAAATCAGAACTCCTTCCCGATGGCAAGAAACCTTGTGGTTAGCTTGTTGTCCAACGTTCAGTGTAGTGGAAACCTGTTTGTCCGACGAGGCCCCGCCATTGCTCACGGGCCACATAGGTGGCAAACTCACATTGAGACCCTCAGCCTTAGCCCAGTCCTCATGTAAGGCCTCTCAGTGGCTGGATGGAGAGACAGCATATTGGGCTTGCCATGCCCCTAGGCCCCAATTTTTAACCATAGTTCGGGTTGTCCCTTCACTCTTCCCCAGGGCTCGGCTTTGGAATTCCTCTTTTGGTGGGTCACCTGAGGTAACAACCCTGAAGGGTATACTCCATCCAACAGATTGACGAAAAACAATTGGGATCGGGCCAAGTCCACAGAGAGCAATATTCGTCCATGGCCCATGAGGCCTCCCCGACATTCCACGGCCATCGCTGATACAAAATCCAGAGACAAAAGCCTGAGCAAGCGCCTCAGAATCGCACTATCTTCATATCCTGAAGATGTCTTCTCATGGTTTTTAGATCGGGCCTGCCATAGCTACGTCCCCAAACATAAGCTGAGTTTGTGTTTTCAGACTTCTGTCCTCCAAGTCCTGGGCCACACACCATCCAGGCTGGGGACCCTGGAGCCACACATTAGGACTGTGCCTACCCTATCCATGGGAATTCTGCCCATTCCATTGTCCAAAATCGTACAAATTAGGAGAACCCTCCAAAGTCCCTGAGGCCATCCCAATAGTATAGGTCGCCCGGGACAAAAAAGGGCCGTCTGACACCAGCTGAGCATCTACCTCCACTCATACCCTAGAAGGATGTCCCCAGAGAAGAAGATTGAACCAGACAGGACCCTAGGCCAAAATCGGATCCATTGCTTTGGTTTACAGGCATGTCTCCTCAAAACCCTGGATTCCAATACCAGCATTGGGGTTTTCCTGAGGCACCCATCAGAACAAACCTCGTCTCCACAAGGAAACTTGTGCATGGGAGCTATGTCAAAAGCTTAGGAGAATACTTCAGGGTCCCGGTGCCACCGCCCCATTCCAAGGCCCTCATGGACACAAACACACATTAGACCCATCCTCAGGAAAGTCCATTTCAACTCAGCCACCCCGGTTGCTACCGCAGAGCCATCAGATCTAAACTGTCTTGTCGCTAGGAGACCATTGGAATGCGAGGCGGGCTTCCCAGGCATCCATCCTCGAACGTTGGTCTGGACTCATCCATATGGGATGTCCAGGATCTGTCCAAACAGGTCTCAATTGTCCCGCAGAAGGAATCCTAGGAGGGGGCATCCCACCACTCCCAACGTGGGAAAACCTCCACGGCCTCGAGATTCGGCTCCCTTCATGAAGGGGCCGTCATGAACAGAAAATCCAAGCTGAGCCAACGTCTGATCCTCGCTCTGACTTCAGATGCATGAGATATTGCTTCAGATCTTCAGGAGGTACATGCCGTGACTTCGCCCTGAATCCCAAGTCTAGCTTGTGTTCTCAGACTTCCGTCCTCACACTCCGGCCCCGAAGCCCACAAGTTTGGCAATTCCGGACCATCATTGCAGCTCTCTGCCTGCCCTCTAGAAACAAAATATTGCCTAATGAGGTGCCCGGGCACATTAAATGAGAATAAACCTACATGGCACTCGAATGTACCCAAATTATATAGTCTAACCTGGGCAGTAATGCACTGTCACACAACCTGAGCCAGAACCTCCTGAGCAACACCCAGACAGCTGACCGCACCCTGAGCCCATAAGACCCGCCGTGGCCTTAGGTCATCATCTCTTCCCTACCTAAGTTTTCAGGCTTCAGTACCTAGACCTTATCTCCAATCACTGCCCAGGGGTGAGTGTGATGCAGAAATCAGAACTCCTCTTTATCCACGGCAAGAAACCTTGTGGTTGCCATGTTGTCCAAGGTTCAGTGTAGGAGAAACCAGCATTCACCCTGAGGTCCCGCCCATTCTTGAGTGCGACAAGGACATAAACACGCATTGTGACCCTCAGCATGAGTCGGGTCCTCTAGTAAGTCCTCTCAGTGGCTAGACCATTAGATGCCATAATGGCTTGACATGTCCCTAGGCCCCAAATTTAAACCAGATTTCTGGTTGTCCAATCGCCCCTCCCCAGGGCTCTACTCTGGAATCCCTCATTTGGTGGGACAACTGAGTTTGAAAAACAAAACAAAACAAAACAACAACAACAAAAAAAAACGGACTTCTTCCATCCCACAGAATGACCTCAAACTCTCTGGACGGGGCCAAACCCCCAGAGAGTAAGACTCGCCCATTTCCCATGAAGTCACCCGGATATTTCATGACCATGAATGGAACGATATCCAGAGATAAAAACTTGAGCAAGAGCCTCACACTCGGCCTTTTTTCATATCCCGAAGAGTTCTCCTCATGTTCTGTAGATCAGTCCTGCCATACCTATGACCCGAAACATAAGCCGAGTTTGTGTTTTCAGACAACTGTCCAAACAGCCCAGGCCTACACACCCTACAGGCTCAGGCCCCTGAAGCCAACCTGAGGACTGTACTTGCCCTCTCCAAGGGAATTCTTTGTGCCCATTCCAATGGCCATAACGCTACTAATAGGATAAACCTCCAAAGTCCCTGAGGCCATCCCAATAGTGGTGGCTTCCCAGGACAAACAGGAGCAATCTGAGCCCATCTGACAACCTACCTGCACTCAGACTCCTAGACTGATATCCCCAGAGGTAAAAAGGAACGAACAGGCCCCTAGGCCCTAATCGGATCCATTGCTTTGGTTTCCAGGCATCTTCCTCAGAGGCCTGGATTTCAGTACCAGCATTTGGCTGTTTCTTGGCTCACCCATCAGAACAAAACTCATCTACACATGGGAAACTTGCACGTGGGAGGTGTGTCAAAGCCTCTTTTTAGGAGAACCCTTCAGGGCCCCAGTGCCACCGCTTCATTCCAAGGTCTCCATAGACACAAAATCATATTAGACACAACCACGGGGAGAGTCCAGTTCAACTCAGCATATTCGGTTGCCCCGCGAGATCCAGCAGATCTAACTTGTCTTGTTGCTAGGAGACAAAAGGAAGGCGAGGTGGCCTACCCCGCCATCCATCCTTAGAACCCTGCTCGGAATCATTGGCCTGGAGCCAACCAACAGGTCTCAATTGTCCTGCAGAAGAACCTTTGCAGTTGTGAGCTTCTCACAACTCCCATGGTGAGAAAACCCCCTGGCCTCGTGATCCCCCCCCCCCTTCATAAAGGGGCCATCAGGGACATAAGGTCTAACCTGAGAAATAGTCTGATCCTCACCCTGACTTCAGATGCACGAGATCTCGATTCAGGTCTGTATATTGTGCCTGCCATGTCCTCACCCAGAAACCTAAGCCTAGCTTGTGTCCTCAGATTTCCGTCCTCAGACTAATGGCCCACAAGCCCTCCAGTTTGGCAATCCAGAATTACAATGCAGCACTTAGCTTGCCCTCCAGAAGAAAAACATTGCCCTCTGGCGCTACCCAGAAACCCCAAATGAAGATCAACCTGCACGCCACTTGGCTGAACCCAAAATATATAGGCTGACCTGGGCACTAATGCCCTTTCTGACAGAGCCTGAGCCTGGAACTCCTGGCACCACCCAGACAGCTTGCCGCTCACTGAGCACATCGGATCAGCCATTGCCTTAGGATGTTATATCTTCCCAAACTCGGTTTTCAGGATTCAGATCCTAGACCTTATCTCCAATCACTGCCCAGGTTTGAAAATGATGCAGAAATCAGAACTCCTTCGCGATGGCAAGAAACCTTGTGGTTAGCTTGTTGTCCAACGTTCAGTGTAGTGGAAACCTGTTTGTCCGATGAGGCCCCGCCATTGCTCGCGGGCCACATAGGTGCAAACTCACATTGTGACCCTCAGCCTGAGCCCAGTCCTCATGTAAGGCCTCTCAGTGGCTGGATGGAGAGACAGCATATTGGGCTTGCCATGCCCCTAGGCCCCAATTTTTAACCGTAGTTCTGGTTGTCCCTTCACTCTTCCCCAGGGCTCTGCTTTGGAACTCCTCTTTTGGTGGGACACCTGAGGTAACAACCCTGAAGGGAATACTCCATCCAACAGATTGACGAAAAACAATTGGGATCGGGCCAAGTCCACAGAGAGCAAGATTCGTCCATGGCCCATGAGGCCTCCCCGACATTCCACGGCCATCGCTGATACAAAATCCAGAGACAAAAGCCTGAGCAAGCGCCTCAGAATCGCACTATCTTCATATCCTGAAGATGTCTTCTCATGGTTTTTAGATCGGGCCTGCCATACGTACGTCTCCAAACATAAGCTGAGTTTGTGTTTTCAGACTTCTGTCCTCCAAGTCCTGGGCCACACACCATCCAGGCTGGGGACCCTGGAGCCACACATTAGGACTGTGCCTACCCTATCCATGGGAATTCTGCCCATTCCATTGTCCAAAATCGTACAAATTAGGAGAACCCTCCAAAGTCCCTGAGGCCATCCCAATAGTATAGGTCGCCCGGGACAAAAAAGGGCCGTCTGACACCAGCTGAGCATCTACCTCCACTCATACCCTAGAAGGATGTCCCCAGAGAAGAAGATTGAACCAGACAGGACCCTAGGCCAAAATCGGATCCATTGCTTTGGTTTACAGGCATGTCTCCTCAAAACCCTGGATTCCAATACCAGCATTGGGGTTTTCCTGAGGCACCCATCAGAACAAACCTCGTCTCCACAAGGAAACTTGTGCATGGGAGCTATGTCAAAAGCTTAGGAGAATACTTCAGGGTCCCGGTGCCACCGCCCCATTCCAAGGCCCTCATGGACACAAACACACATTAGACCCATCCTCAGGAAAGTCCATTTCAACTCAGCCACCCCGGTTGCTACCGCAGAGCCATCAGATCTAAACTGTCTTGTCGCTAGGAGACCATTGGAATGCGAGGCGGGCTTCCCAGGCATCCATCCTCGAACGTTGGTCTGGACTCATCCATATGGGATGTCCAGGATCTGTCCAAACAGGTCTCAATTGTCCCGCAGAAGGAATCCTAGGAGGGGGCATCCCACCACTCCCAACGTGGGAAAACCTCCACGGCCTCGAGATTCGGCTCCCTTCATGAAGGGGCCGTCATGAACAGAAAATCCAAGCTGAGCCAACGTCTGATCCTCGCTCTGACTTCAGATGCATGAGATATTGCTTCAGATCTTCAGGAGGTACATGCCGTGACTTCGCCCTGAATCCCAAGTCTAGCTTGTGTTCTCAGACTTCCGTCCTCACACTCCGGCCCCGAAGCCCACAAGTTTGGCAATTCCGGACCATCATTGCAGCTCTCTGCCTGCCCTCTAGAAACAAAATATTGCCTAATGAGGTGCCCGGGCACATTAAATGAGAATAAACCTACATGGCACTCGAATGTACCCAAATTATATAGTCTAACCTGGGCAGTAATGCACTGTCACACAACCTGAGCCAGAACCTCCTGAGCAACACCCAGACAGCTGACCGCACCCTGAGCCCATAAGACCCGCCGTGGCCTTAGGTCATCATCTCTTCCCTACCTAAGTTTTCAGGCTTCAGTACCTAGACCTTATCTCCAATCACTGCCCAGGGGTGAGTGTGATGCAGAAATCAGAACTCCTCTTTATCCACGGCAAGAAACCTTGTGGTTGCCATGTTGTCCAAGGTTCAGTGTAGGAGAAACCAGCATTCACCCTGAGGTCCCGCCCATTCTTGAGTGCGACAAGGACATAAACACGCATTGTGACCCTCAGCATGAGTCGGGTCCTCTAGTAAGTCCTCTCAGTGGCTAGACCATTAGATGCCATAATGGCTTGACATGTCCCTAGGCCCCAAATTTAAACCAGATTTCTGGTTGTCCAATCGCCCCTCCCCAGGGCTCTACTCTGGAATCCCTCATTTGGTGGGACAACTGAGTTTGAAAAACAAAACAAAACAAAACAACAACAACAAAAAAAAACGGACTTCTTCCATCCCACAGAATGACCTCAAACTCTCTGGACGGGGCCAAACCCCCAGAGAGTAAGACTCGCCCATTTCCCATGAAGTCACCCGGATATTTCATGACCATGAATGGAACGATATCCAGAGATAAAAACTTGAGCAAGAGCCTCACACTCGGCCTTTTTTCATATCCCGAAGAGTTCTCCTCATGTTCTGTAGATCAGTCCTGCCATACCTATGACCCGAAACATAAGCCGAGTTTGTGTTTTCAGACAACTGTCCAAACAGCCCAGGCCTACACACCCTACAGGCTCAGGCCCCTGAAGCCAACCTGAGGACTGTACTTGCCCTCTCCAAGGGAATTCTTTGTGCCCATTCCAATGGCCATAACGCTACTAATAGGATAAACCTCCAAAGTCCCTGAGGCCATCCCAATAGTGGTGGCTTCCCAGGACAAACAGGAGCAATCTGAGCCCATCTGACAACCTACCTGCACTCAGACTCCTAGACTGATATCCCCAGAGGTAAAAAGGAACGAACAGGCCCCTAGGCCCTAATCGGATCCATTGCTTTGGTTTCCAGGCATCTTCCTCAGAGGCCTGGATTTCAGTACCAGCATTTGGCTGTTTCTTGGCTCACCCATCAGAACAAAACTCATCTACACATGGGAAACTTGCACGTGGGAGGTGTGTCAAAGCCTCTTTTTAGGAGAACCCTTCAGGGCCCCAGTGCCACCGCTTCATTCCAAGGTCTCCATAGACACAAAATCATATTAGACACAACCACGGGGAGAGTCCAGTTCAACTCAGCATATTCGGTTGCCCCGCGAGATCCAGCAGATCTAACTTGTCTTGTTGCTAGGAGACAAAAGGAAGGCGAGGTGGCCTACCCCGCCATCCATCCTTAGAACCCTGCTCGGAATCATTGGCCTGGAGCCAACCAACAGGTCTCAATTGTCCTGCAGAAGAACCTTTGCAGTTGTGAGCTTCTCACAACTCCCATGGTGAGAAAACCCCCTGGCCTCGTGATCCCCCCCCCCTTCATAAAGGGGCCATCAGGGACATAAGGTCTAACCTGAGAAATAGTCTGATCCTCACCCTGACTTCAGATGCACGAGATCTCGATTCAGGTCTGTATATTGTGCCTGCCATGTCCTCACCCAGAAACCTAAGCCTAGCTTGTGTCCTCAGATTTCCGTCCTCAGACTAATGGCCCACAAGCCCTCCAGTTTGGCAATCCAGAATTACAATGCAGCACTTAGCTTGCCCTCCAGAAGAAAAACATTGCCCTCTGGCGCTACCCAGAAACCCCAAATGAAGATCAACCTGCACGCCACTTGGCTGAACCCAAAATATATAGGCTGACCTGGGCACTAATGCCCTTTCTGACAGAGCCTGAGCCTGGAACTCCTGGCACCACCCAGACAGCTTGCCGCTCACTGAGCACATCGGATCAGCCATTGCCTTAGGATGTTATATCTTCCCAAACTCGGTTTTCAGGATTCAGATCCTAGACCTTATCTCCAATCACTGCCCAGGTTTGAAAATGATGCAGAAATCAGAACTCCTTCGCGATGGCAAGAAACCTTGTGGTTAGCTTGTTGTCCAACGTTCAGTGTAGTGGAAACCTGTTTGTCCGATGAGGCCCCGCCATTGCTCGCGGGCCACATAGGTGCAAACTCACATTGTGACCCTCAGCCTGAGCCCAGTCCTCATGTAAGGCCTCTCAGTGGCTGGATGGAGAGACAGCATATTGGGCTTGCCATGCCCCTAGGCCCCAATTTTTAACCGTAGTTCTGGTTGTCCCTTCACTCTTCCCCAGGGCTCTGCTTTGGAACTCCTCTTTTGGTGGGACACCTGAGGTAACAACCCTGAAGGGAATACTCCATCCAACAGATTGACGAAAAACAATTGGGATCGGGCCAAGTCCACAGAGAGCAAGATTCGTCCATGGCCCATGAGGCCTCCCCGACATTCCACGGCCATCGCTGATACAAAATCCAGAGACAAAAGCCTGAGCAAGCGCCTCAGAATCGCACTATCTTCATATCCTGAAGATGTCTTCTCATGGTTTTTAGATCGGGCCTGCCATACGTACGTCTCCAAACATAAGCTGAGTTTGTGTTTTCAGACTTCTGTCCTCCAAGTCCTGGGCCACACAACATCCAGGCTGGGGACCCTGGAGCCACACATTAGGACTGTGCCTACCCTATCCATGGGAATTCTGCCCATTCCATTGTCCAAAATCGTACAAATTAGGAGAACCCTCCAAAGTCCCTGAGGCCATCCCAATAGTATAGGTCGCCCGGGACAAAAAAGGTCAGTCTGACACCAGCTGAGCATCTACCTCCACTCATACCCTAGAAGGATGTCCCCAGAGAAGAAGATTGAACCAGACAGGACCCTAGGCCAAAATCAGATCCATTGCTTTGGTTTACAGGCATGTCTCCTCAAAACCCTGGATTCCAATACCAGCATTGGGGTTTTCCTGAGGCACCCATCAGAACAAACCTCGTCTCCACAAGGAAACTTGTGCATGGGAGCTATGTCAAAAGCTTAGGAGAATACTTCAGGGTCCCGGTGCCACCGCCCCATTCCAAGGCCCTCATGGACACAAACACACATTAGACCCATCCTCAGGAAAGTCTATTTCAACTCAGCCACCCCGGTTGCTCCCGCAGAGCCATCAGATCTAAACTGTCTTGTCGCTAGGAGACCATTGGAATGCGAGGCGGGCTTCCCAGGCATCCATCCTCGAACGTTGGTCTGGACTCTCCATATGGGATGTCCAGGAGCTGTCCAAACAGGTCTCAATTGTCCCGCAGAAGGAATCCTAGGAGGGGGCATCCCACCACTCCCAACGTGGGAAAACCTCCTCGGCCTCGAGATTCGGCTCCCTTCATGAAGGGGCCGTCATGAACAGAAAATCCAAGCTGAGCCAACGTCTGATCCTCGCTCTGACTTCAGATGCATGAGATATTGCTTCAGATCTTCAGGAGGTACATGCCGTGACTTCGCCCTGAATCCCAAGTCTAGCTTGTGTTCTCAGACTTCCGTCCTCACACTCCGGCCCCGAAGCCCACAAGTTTGGCAATTCCGGACCATCATTGCCGCTCTCTGCCTGCCCTCTAGAAACAAAATATTGCCTAATGAGGTGCCCGGGCACATTAAATGAGAATAAACCTACATGGCACTCGAATGTACCCAAATTATATAGTCTAACCTGGGCAGTAATGCACTGTCACACAACCTGAGCCAGAACCTCCTGAGCAACACCCAGACAGCTGACCGCACCCTGAGCCCATAAGACCCGCCGTGGCCTTAGGTCATCATCTCTTCCCTACCTAAGTTTTCAGGCTTCAGTACCTAGACCTTATCTCCAATCACTGCCCAGGGGTGAGTGTGATGCAGAAATCAGAACTCCTCTTTATCCACGGCAAGAAAACTTGTGGTTGCCATGTTGTCCAAGGTTCAGTGTAGGAGAAACCAGCATTCACCCTGAGGTCCCGCCCATTCTTGAGTGTGACAAGGACATAAACACGCATTGTGACCCTCAGCATGAGTCGGGTCCTCTAGTAAGTCCTCTCAGTGGCTAGACCATTAGATGCCATAATGGCTTGACATGTCCCTACCCCAAATTTAAACCAGATTTCTGGTTGTCCAATCGCCCCTCCCCAGGGCTCTACTCTGGAATCCCTCATTTGGTGGGACAACTGAGTTTGAAAAACAAAACAAAACAAAACAACAACAACAAAAAAAAAACGGACTTCTTCCACCCCACAGAATGACCGCAAACTCTCTGGACGGGGCCAAACCCCCAGAGAGTAAGACTCGCCCATTTCCCATGAAGTCACCCGGATATTTCATGACCATGAATGGAACGATATCCAGAGATAAAAACTTGAGCAAGAGCCTCACACTCGGCCTTTTTTCATATCCCGAAGAGTTCTCCTCGTGTTCTGTAGATCAGTCCTGCCATACCTATGACCCGAAACATAAGCCGAGTTTGTGTTTTCAGACAACTGTCCAAACAGCCCAGGCCTACACACCCTACAGGCTCAGGCCCCTGAAGCCAACCTGAGGACTGTACTTCCCCTCTCCAAGGGAATTCTTTGTGCCCATTCCAATGCCCACAACGCTACTAATAGGATAAACCTCCAAAGTCCCTGAGGCCATCCCAATAGTGGTGGCTTCCCAGGACAAACAGGAGCAATCTGAGCCCATCTGACAACCTACCTGCACTCAGACTCCTAGACTGATATCCCCAGAGGTAAAAAGGAACGAACAGGCCCCTAGGCCCTAATCGGATCCATTGCTTTGGTTTCCAGGCATCTTCCTCAGAGGCCTGGATTTCAGTACCAGCATTTGGCTGTTTCTTGGCTCACCCATCAGAACAAAACTCATCTACACATGGGAAACTTGCACGTGGGAGGTGTGTCAAAGCCTCTTTTTAGGAGAACCCTTCAGGGCCCCAGTGCCACCGCTTCATTCCAAGGTCTCCATAGACACAAAATCATATTAGACACATCCACGGGGAGAGTCCAGTTCAACTCAGCATATTCGGTTGCCCCGCGAGATCCAGCAGATCTAACTTGTCTTGTTGCTAGGAGACAAAAGGAAGGCGAGGTGGCCTACCCCGCCATCCATCCTTAGAACCCTGCTCGGAATCATTGGCCTGGAGCCAACCAACAGGTCTCAATTGTCCTGCAGAAGAACCTTTGCAGTTGTGAGCTTCTCACAACTCCCATGGTGAGAAACCCCTCTGGCCTCGTGATCCCCCGCCCCCTTCATAAAGGGGCCATCAGGGACATAAGGTCTAACCTGAGAAATAGTCTGATCCTCACCCTGACTTCAGATGCACGAGATCTCGATTCAGGTCTGTATATTGTGCCTGCCATGTCCTCACCCAGAAACCTAAGCCTAGCTTGTGTCCTCAGACTTCCGTCCTCAGACTAATGGCCCACAAGCCCTCCAGTTTGTCAATCCAGAATTACAATGCAGCACTTAGCTTGCCCTCCAGAAGAAAAACATTGCCCTCTGGCGCTACCCAGAAACCCCAAATGAAGATCAACCTGCACGCCACTTGGCTGAACCCAAAATATATAGGCTGACCTGGGCACTAATGCCCTTTCTGACAGAGCCTGAGCCTGGAACTCCTGGCACCACCCAGACAGCTTGCCGCTCACTGAGCACATCGGACCAGCCATTGCCTTAGGATGTTATATGTTCCCAAACTCGGTTTTCAGGATTCAGATCCTAGACCTTATCTCCAATCACTGCCCAGGTTGAAAATGATGCAGAAATCAGAACTCCTTCCCGATGGCAAGAAACCTTGTGGTTGGCTTGTTGTCCAACGTTCAGTGTAGTGGAAACCTGTTTGTCCGATGAGGCCCCGCCATTGCTCGCGGGCCACATAGGTGGCAAACACACATTGTGACCCTCAGCCTGAGCCCAGTCCTCATGTAAGGCCTCTCAGTGGCTGGAAGGAGAGACAGCATATTGGGCTTGCCATGCCCCTAGGCCCCAATTTTTAACCATAGTTCGGGTTGTCCCTTCACTCTTCCCCAGGGCTCTGCTTTGGAACTCCTCTTTTGGTGGGACACCTGAGGTAACAACCCTGAAGGGAATACTCCATCCAACAGATTGACGAAAAACAATTGGGATCGGGCCATGTCCACAGAGAGCAAGATTCGTCCATGGCCCATGAGGCCTCCCCGACATTCCACGGCCATCGCTGATACAAAATCCAGAGACAAAAGCCTGAGCAAGCGCCTCAGAATCGCACTATCTTCATATCCTGAAGATGTCTTCTCATGGTTTTTAGATCGGGCCTGCCATAGCTACGTCCCCAAACATAAGCTGAGTTTGTGTTTTCAGACTTCTGTCCTCCAAGTCCTGGGCCACACACCATCCAGGCTGGGGACCCTGGAGCCACACATTAGGACTGTGCCTACCCTATCCATGGGAATTCTGCCCATTCCATTGTCCAAAATCGTACAAATTAGGAGAACCCTCCAAAGTCCCTGAGGCCATCCCAATAGTATAGGTCGCCCGGGACAAAAAAGGTCAGTCTGACACCAGCTGAGCATCTACCTCCACTGATACCCTAGAGGATGTCCCCAGAGAAGAAGATTGAACCAGACAGGACCCTAGGACATAATCGGATCCATTGCTTTGGTTCACAGGCATGTCTCCTCAAAAGCCTGGATTCCAATACGACCATAGGGGTTTTCCTGAAGCACCCATCAGAAAAATTCTCGTCTCCACAAGAAACTTGTGCATGGGAGTTATGTCAAAAGCTTAGGAGAATACTTAAGGGTCCCGGTTCCTTGGCCTCATTTCAAGGCCCTCATGTACACAAACAAACATTAGGACCCATCCTCAGGAAAGTCCATTTCAACTCAGCCACCCAGGTTGCTCCCGCAGAGCCATCAGATCTAAACTGCCTTGTTGCTAGGAGACAATTGGAATGCGAGCACACGTCCAGGCATCCATCCTCGAACGGTGCACTGGAATCATTCCATATGGGATGTCCTGGACCTCTCCAACAGGTCTCAATTGTCCCGCAGAAGGCATCCTTGAAGGGGGCATCCCACAACTCCCAACGTGGGAATACCTCCATGGCCTCGAGATTCCGCTCCCTTCATGATGGGGCCGTCATGCACAGAAACTCCAACCTGAGCCAACGTCTGATCCTCGCACTGAATTCAGATGCATGACATCTTGGTTCTGATGTGAAGTGGGTACCTGCCGTGCCCTCGCCCTGAAACCCAAATCTAGCTTGTGTTCTCAGACTTCCGTCCTCACACTCCTGGCCCCAAAACCCGCAAGTTTGTTAATTCTGGACCCACAATGCAGCACTCTGCCTGCCCTCTAGAAAAAAAAAAAAATATTGCCTAATGAGCTGCCCAGGCAGCTTAAATGAGGATCAACCTACACGGCACTCGAATGTACCCCAATTATATAGTCTAACCTGGGCACTAAACCACTTTCTGACACAACCTGAGCCCGGACCTCCTGACCAACACCCAGAGAGCTGACCGCACACTGAGCACATCAGACCTGCCATGGCCTTAGGTCATCATCTCTTCCCGACCTCAGTTTTCAGGCTTTAGAACCTAGACCTTATCTCCAATCCCTGCCCAGGGGTGAGTGTGATGCAGAAATCAGAACTCCTCCTACCTATGGCAAGAAACCTTGTGGTTGGCATGTTGTCCAACGTTCAGTGTAGGAGAAACCAGCATTCACCCTGAGTCCCCGCCCATTCTTGAGTGCAACGAGGGCATAAACATGCCTTGTAACCCTCAGCGTGATTCCTGTCCTCTAGTAAGTCCTCTTAGTGACTGGACCATTAGATGTCCTAATGGGCTTGACATGTCCCTAGGCCCCAATATTTAACCAGATTTCTGGTTGTCCAGTCGCCCCTCCCCAGGGCTCTACTCTGGAGTCCCTCATTTGGTGGGACACCTGAGGTTAAAAAACAAAACAAAACAAAACAACAACAACAACAAAACAGACTTATTCCATCCCACAGATTGACCCCAAACTCTTTGGACGGGGCCACACCTCCAGAGAGTAAGACTCGTCCATTTTCCATGAAGTCACCCGGAAATTTCATGAACATGGGTGACACGATATCCAGAGACAAAAACTTGAAAAAGAGACTCACACTCGCCCTTTTTCCATATCCCGAAGAGTTCTCCTCATGGTCTGTAGTTCAGTCCTGCCATACCTTTGACCCGAAACATAAGCCGAGTTTGTGTTTTCAGACAACGGTCCAAACAGACCTGGCCTACACACCGTACAGGCTCAGGACCCTGGAGCCAAACCTGAGGACTGTACTTGCCCTCTCCAAGGGATTTCTGTGTGCCCATTCCAATGGCCACAACCCTCCTAAGAGGATAAATCTCCAAAGTCCCTGAGGCCATCTCAATAGTGGTGGCTTCCCAGAACAAACAGGGGCAATCTGAGCCCATCTGAGGGCCTTCTTGCACTCAGACCCGTAGACTGGTGTCCGCAGAGGGAAAAAGGAACGAAGAGACCCCTAGGCACTAATCGGATATATTGCTTTGGTTTCCAGGCATCTCTCCTCAGAGGCCTGGTTTTCAATACAAGAATATGGCTGTTTCTTGACTCACCCATCAGAACCAATCTCCTCTACACATGGGAAACTTGCACTTTGGTGCTTTGTAAAAGCTTCTGTTTAGGAGAACCCTTCAGGGCCCCAGTGCCACCGCTTCATTCCAAGGTCTCCATAGACACAAAAACACATTAGGACCCATCCACAGGAGAGTCCATTTCAACTCAGCCTCCTCGGTTGCTCCCCCAGATTCAGCAGATCTAACATGTCTTGTTGCTAAGAGACAATTGGAATGCGAGGTGGGCTACCCAGCCATCCATCCTTAGAACCCTGCTCTTTATCGTTGGCCTGGAGCCAACCAACAGGTCTCAATTGTCCTGCAAGAATCTTTGCAGTTTGGAGCTTCTCACAACTCCCATCGTGGGAAAACCCCCATGGCCTCGTGATCCCCCCCCTTCATGAAGTGTCCATCAGGGACAGAACCACAAACTGAGCGATCGTCTGATGCTCGCCCTGACTTCAGATCCACGGGATCTCGAGTCAGGTCTGTAGATTGTGCCTGCCATGTCCTCACCCAGAAACCTAAGCCTAGCTTCTGTTCTCAGACATCCGTCCCCAGACTACGGGCCCACAAGCCCTCCAGTTTGGCAATCCAGAACTACAATGCAACACTCTGCCTGTCGTCCAGAAGAAAAACATTGCCCTCTGGGGCTACCCAGAAACCCCAAATGAGGATCAACCTGCAGGCCACTTGGCTGTACCCCAAATATATAGGCTGACCTGGGCACTGATGCCGTTGCAGACACAACCTGAGCCTGGACCTCCTGGCCCCACCAGACACCTGGCCTCACTCTGAGCACATCGGACCCGCCATGGCCTTAGGTCGTCATCTCTTCTCAACCTCGATTTTCAGGCTTCAGATCCTATAACTTATCTCAAATCAATGCCCAGGGTTGAAAATGATGCAGAAATCAGATCTCCATCCCCATGGCAAGAAACCTTGTGGTTGCCATGTTGTCCAACGTTCCGTGTAGTTGAAACCAGTGTGGCCCATGAGGCCCCGCCCATGCTCTCGGGCCACATTGGTCACAAACACACATTGAGACCCTCAGCCTGAGCCCAGTCCTCAAGTAAGGCCTCTCAGTGGCTTGACCCTGAGCCCGCATATGGGGCCTGCCATGCCCCTGGCCCCAATTTTTAACCATAGTTCGCTTTGTCCCTTCACTCGTCCCTAGGGCTCTGCTTTGGAACTCCTCTTTTGGTGGGACACCTGAGGTAACAAACCTGAAAGGAGCCCTCCCATCCCACAGATTGACGAAAAACAATTGGGATCGGGCTAAATCCACAGAGAGGAAGATTCGTCCATGGCCCATGAGGTCTCCCCGACATTCATCGGCCATCGCTGATACAAAATCCCGAGACAAAAGCTTGAGCAAAAGCCTCAGACTCGCTGTTTCTTCATATCCTGAAGAGTTCTTCTCATGGTTTGTCGATTGGGTCTGCCATACCTACATCCCCAAACCTAAGCTGAGTTTGTGTTTAGACTTCTGTCCTCAAAGTCCTGGGCCACACACCCTCCAGGCTGGGTCCCCTGGAGTCACACATTAGTACTGCGCCTACCCAATCCCTGGGAATTCTCCCCATTCCATTGTCCCAAACCGTACAAATTAGGAGAACCCTCCAAAGTCCCTGAGGCCATCCCAATAGTGTAGGTCGCCCGGCACAAACAAGGGCGGTCTGACACCAGCTGAGCAACTACCTCCACTCATTCCATAGATGGATGTCCCCAGAGAAGAAGATTGAACCAGACAGGACCCTAGGACATAATCGGATCCATTGCTTTGGTTCACAGGCATGTCTCCTCAAAAGCCTGGATTCCAATACGACCATAGGGGTTTTCCTGAAGCACCCATCAGAAAAATTCTCGTCCCCGCAAGAAACTTGTGCATGGGAGCTATGTCAAAAGCTTAGGAGAATACTTCAGGGTCCCGGTGCCACGGCCTCATTTCAAGGCCCTCATGTACACAAACAAACATTAGGACCCATCCTCAGGAAAGTCCATTTCAACTCAGCCACCCAGGTTTCTCCCGCAGAGCCATCAGATCTAACCTGCCTTGCTGCTAGGAGACAATTGGAATGCGAGCGCACGTCCAGGCATCCATCCTCGAACGGTGCACTGGAGTCATTCCATATGGGATGTCCTGGACCTCTCCAACAGGTCTCAATTGTCCCGCAGAAGGAATCCTTGAAGGGGGCATCCCACAACTCCCAACGTGGGAATACCTCCATGGCCTCGAGATTCCGCTCCCTTCATGAAGGGGCCGTCATGCACAGAAACTCAAACCTGATCCAACGTCTGATCCTCGCCCTGACTTCAGATGCATGACATCTTGGTTCTGATGTGAAGTGGGTACCTGCCGTGCCCTCGCCCTGAAACCCAAATCTAGCTTGTGTTCTCAGACTTCCGTCCTCACACTCCTGGCCCCAAAACCCGCAAGTTTGGTAATTCCGGACCCACAATGCAGCACCCTGCCTGCCCTCTAGAAAAAAAAAATATTGCCTAATGACCTGCCCAGGCAGCTTAAATGAGGATCAACCTACATGGCACTCGAATGTACCCCAATTATATAGTCTAACCTGGGCACTAAACCACTTTCTGACACAACCTGAGCCCGGACCTCCTGACCAACACCCAGAGAGCTGACCGCACACTGAGCACATCAGACCCGCCATGGCCTTAGGTCATCATCTCTTCCCGACCTCAGTTTTCAGGCTTCAGAACCTAGACCTTATCTCCAATCCCTGCCCAGGGGTGAGTGTGATGCAGAAATCAGAACTCCTCCTACCTATGGCAAGAAACCTTGTGGTTGGCATGTTGTCCAACGTTCAGTGTAGGAGAAACCAGCATTCACCCTGAGTCCCCGCCCATTCTTGAGTGCAACGAGGGCATAAACATGCCTTGTAACCCTCAGCGTGAGTCCTGTCCTCTAGTAAGTCCTCTTAGTGACTGGACCATTAGATGTCCTAATGGGCTTGACATGTCCCTAGGCCCCAATATTTAACCAGATTTCTGGTTGTCCAGTCGCCCCTCCCCAGGGCTCTACTCTGGAGTCCCTCATTTGGTGGGACACCTGAGGTTAAAAAACAAAACAAAACAAAACAACAACAACAACAAAACAGACTTATTCCATCCCACAGAATGACCCCAAACTCTTTGGACGGGGCCACACCTCCAGAGAGTAAGACTCGTCCATTTTCCATGAAGTCACCCGGAAATTTCATGAACATGGGTGACACGATATCCAGAGACAAAAACTTGAACAAGAGACTCACACTCGCCCTTTTTCCATATCCCGAAGAGTTCTCCTCATGGTCTGTAGTTCAGTCCTGCCATACCTTTGACCCGAAACATAAGCCGAGTTTGTGTTTTCAGACAACGGTCCAAACAGCCCTGGCCTACACACCGTACAGGCTCAGGACCCTGGAGCCAAACCTGAGGACTGTACTTGCCCTCTCCAAGGGATTTCTGTGTGCCCATTCCAATGGCCACAACCCTCCTAAGAGGATAAACCTCCAAAGTCCCTGAGGCCATCTCAATAGTGGTGGCTTCCCAGAACAAACAGGGGCAATCTGAGCCCATCTGAGGGCCTACTTGCACTCAGACCCGTAGACTGGTGTCCGCAGAGGGAAAAAGGAACGAAGAGACCCCTAGGCACTAATCGGATATATTGCTTTGGTTTCAAGGCATCTCTCCTCAGAGGCCTGGATTTCAATACCAGAATAAGGCTGTTTCTTGACTCACCCAACAGAACCAATCTCCTCTACACATGGGAAACTTGCACTTTGGTGCTTTGTCAAAGCTTCTGTTTAGGAGAACCCTTCAGGGCCTCAGTGCCACCGCTTCATTCCAAGGTCTCCATACACACAAAAACACATTAGGACCCATCCACAGGAGAGTCCATTTCAACTCAGCCTCCTCGGTTGCTCCCCCAGATCCAGCAGATCTAACATGTCTTGTTGCTAAGAGACAATTGGAATGCGAGGTGGGCTACCCAGCCATCCATCCTTAGAACCCTGCTCTTTATCGTTGGCCTGGAGCCAACCAACAGGTCTCAATTGTCCTGCAAGAATCTTTGCAGTTTGGAGCTTCTCACAACTCCCATCGTGGGAAAACCCCCATGGCCTCGTGATCCCACCCCTTCATGAAGTGTCCATCAGGGACAGAACCACAACCTGAGCGATCGTCTGATGCTCGCCCTGACTTCAGATCCACGGAATCTCGAGTCAGGTCTGTAGATTGTGCCTGCCATGTCCTCACCCAGAAACCCAAGCCTAGCTTCTGTTCTCAGACTTCCGTCCTCAGACTACGGGCCCACAAGCCCTCCAGTTTGGCAATCCAGAACTACAATGCAACACTCTGCCTGCCGTCCAGAAGAAAAACATTGCCCTCTGGGGCTACCCAGAAACCCCAAATGAGGATCAACCTGCACGCCACTTGGCTGTACCCCAAATATATAGGCTGACCTGGGCACTGATGCCGTTGCAGACACAACCTGAGCCTGGACCTCCTGGCCCCACCAGACACCTGGCCTCACTCTGAGCACATCGGACCCGCCATGGCCTTAGGTCGTCATCTCTTCTCAACCTCGATTTTCAGGCTTCAGATCTTATAACTTATCTCAAACCAATGCCCAGGGTTGAAAATGATGCAGAAATCAGATCTCCATCCCCATGGCAAGAAACCTTGTGGTTGCCATGTTGTCCAACGTTCCGTGTAGTTGAAACCAGTGTGGCCCATGAGTCGCCGCCCATGCTCGCGGGCCACATTGGTCACAAACACACATTGAGACCCTCAGCCTGAGCCCAGTCCTCAAGTAAGGCCTCTCAGTGGCTTGACCCTGAGCCCGCATATGGGGCCTGCCATGCCCCTGGCCCCAATTTTTAACCATAGTTCGCTTTGTCCCTTCACTCGTCCCTAGGGCTCTGCTTTGGAACTCCTCTTTTGGTGGGACACCTGAGGTAACAATCCTGAAAGGAGCCCTCCCATCCCACAGATTGACGAAAAACAATTGGGATCGGGCTAAATCCACAGAGAGGAAGATTCGTCCATGGCCCATGAGGTCTCCCCGACATTCATCGGCCATCGCTGATACAAAATCCCGAGACAAAAGCTTGAGAAAAAGCCTCAGACTCGCTGTTTCTTCATATCCTGAAGAGTTCTTCTCATGGTTTGTCGATTGGGTCTGCCATACCTACATCCCCAAACCTAAGCTGAGTTTGTGTTTTTAGACTTCTGTCCTCAAAGTCCTGGGCCACACACCCTCCAGGCTGGGTCCCCTGGAGTCACACATTAGTACTGCGCCTACCCAATCCCTGGGAATTCTCCCCATTCCATTGTCCCAAACCGTACAAATTAGGAGAACCCTCCAAAGTCCCTGAGGCCATCCCAATAGTGTAGGTCGCCCGGCACAAACAAGGGCAGTCTGACACCAGCTGAGCAACTACCTCCACTCATTCCATAGATGGATGTCCTCAGAGAAGAAGATTGAACCAGACAGGACCCTAGGACATAATCGGATCCATTGCTTTGGTTCACAGGCATGTCTCCTCAAAAGCCTGGATTCCAATACGACCATAGGGGTTTTCCTGAAGCACCCATCAGAAAAATTCTCGTCCCCACAAGAAACTTGTGCATGGGAGCTATGTCAAAAGCTTAGGAGAATACTTCAGGGTTCCGGGGCCTCGGCCTCATTTCAAGGCCCTCATGTACACAAACAAACATTAGGACCCATCCTCAGGAAAGTCCATTTCAACTCAGCCACCAGGTTGCTCCCGAAGAGCCATCAGATCTAAACTTCCTTGTTGCTAGGAGACAATTGGAATGCGAGCGCACGCCCAGGCATCCATCCTCGAACGGTGCACTGGAGTCATTCCATATGGGATGTCCTGGACCTCTCCAACATTCTCAATTGTCCCGCAGAAGGAATCCTTGAAGGGGGCATCCCACAACTCCCAACGTGGGAATACCTCCATGGCCTCGAGATTCCGCTCCCTTCATGAAGGGGCCGTCATGCACAGAAACTCCAACCTGAGCCAACGTCTGATCGTCGCCCTGACTTCAGATGCATGACATCTTGGTTCTGATGTGAAGTGGGTACCTGCCGTGCCCTCGCCCTGAAACCCAAATCTAGCTTGTGTTCTCAGACTTCCGTCCTCACACTCCTGGCCCCAAAACCCTCAAGTTTGGTAATTCCGGACCCACAATGCAGCCCTCTGCCTGCCCTCTAGAAAAAAAAAAAAAATTGCCTAATGAGCTGCCCAGGCAGCTTAAATGAGGATCAACCTACACGGCACTCGAATGTACCCCAATTATATAGTCTAACCTGGGCACTAAACCACTTTCTGACACAACCTGAGCCTGGACCTCCTGACCAACACCCAGAGAGCTGACCGCACACTGAGCACATCAGACCTGCCATGGCCTTAGGTCATCATCTCATCCCGACCTCAGTTTTCAGGCTTCAGAACCTAGACATTATCTCCAATCCCTGCCCAGGGGTGAGTGTGATGCAGAAATCAGAACTCCTCCTACCTATGGCAAGAAACCTTGTGGTTGGCATGTTGTCCAACGTTCAGTGTAGGAGAAACCAGCATTCACCCTGAGTCCCCGCCCATTCTTGAGTGCAACGAGGGCATAAACATGCCTTGTAACCCTCAGCGTGAGTCCTGTCCTCTAGTAAGTCCTCTTAGTGACTGGACCATTAGATGTCCTAATGGGCTTGACATGTCCCTAGGCCCCAATATTTAACCAGATTTCTGGTTGTCCAGTCGCCCCTCCCCAGGGCTCTACTCTGGAGTCCCTCATTTGGTGGGACACCTGAGGTTAAAAAACAAAACAAAACAAAACAACAACAACAACAAAACAGACTTATTCCATCCCACAGATTGACCCCAAACTCTTTGGACGGGGCCACACCTCCAGAGAGTAAGACTCGTCCATTTTCCATGAAGTCACCCGGAAATTTCATGAACATGGGTGACACGATATCCAGAGACAAAAACTTGAAAAAGAGACTCACACTCGCCCTTTTTCCATATCCCGAAGAGTTCTCCTCATGGTCTGTAGTTCAGTCCTGCCATACCTTTGACCCGAAACATAAGCCGAGTTTGTGTTTTCAGACAACGGTCCAAACAGACCTGGCCTACACACCGTACAGGCTCAGGACCCTGGAGCCAAACCTGAGGACTGTACTTGCCCTCTCCAAGGGATTTCTGTGTGCCCATTCCAATGGCCACAACCCTCCTAAGAGGATAAATCTCCAAAGTCCCTGAGGCCATCTCAATAGTGGTGGCTTCCCAGAACAAACAGGGGCAATCTGAGCCCATCTGAGGGCCTTCTTGCACTCAGACCCGTAGACTGGTGTCCGCAGAGGGAAAAAGGAACGAAGAGACCCCTAGGCACTAATCGGATATATTGCTTTGGTTTCCAGGCATCTCTCCTCAGAGGCCTGGTTTTCAATACAAGAATATGGCTGTTTCTTGACTCACCCATCAGAACCAATCTCCTCTACACATGGGAAACTTGCACTTTGGTGCTTTGTAAAAGCTTCTGTTTAGGAGAACCCTTCAGGGCCCCAGTGCCACCGCTTCATTCCAAGGTCTCCATAGACACAAAAACACATTAGGACCCATCCACAGGAGAGTCCATTTCAACTCAGCCTCCTCGGTTGCTCCCCCAGATTCAGCAGATCTAACATGTCTTGTTGCTAAGAGACAATTGGAATGCGAGGTGGGCTACCCAGCCATCCATCCTTAGAACCCTGCTCTTTATCGTTGGCCTGGAGCCAACCAACAGGTCTCAATTGTCCTGCAAGAATCTTTGCAGTTTGGAGCTTCTCACAACTCCCATCGTGGGAAAACCCCCATGGCCTCGTGATCCCCCCCCTTCATGAAGTGTCCATCAGGGACAGAACCACAAACTGAGCGATCGTCTGATGCTCGCCCTGACTTCAGATCCACGGGATCTCGAGTCAGGTCTGTAGATTGTGCCTGCCATGTCCTCACCCAGAAACCTAAGCCTAGCTTCTGTTCTCAGACATCCGTCCCCAGACTACGGGCCCACAAGCCCTCCAGTTTGGCAATCCAGAACTACAATGCAACACTCTGCCTGTCGTCCAGAAGAAAAACATTGCCCTCTGGGGCTACCCAGAAACCCCAAATGAGGATCAACCTGCAGGCCACTTGGCTGTACCCCAAATATATAGGCTGACCTGGGCACTGATGCCGTTGCAGACACAACCTGAGCCTGGACCTCCTGGCCCCACCAGACACCTGGCCTCACTCTGAGCACATCGGACCCGCCATGGCCTTAGGTCGTCATCTCTTCTCAACCTCGATTTTCAGGCTTCAGATCCTATAACTTATCTCAAATCAATGCCCAGGGTTGAAAATGATGCAGAAATCAGATCTCCATCCCCATGGCAAGAAACCTTGTGGTTGCCATGTTGTCCAACGTTCCGTGTAGTTGAAACCAGTGTGGCCCATGAGGCCCCGCCCATGCTCTCGGGCCACATTGGTCACAAACACACATTGAGACCCTCAGCCTGAGCCCAGTCCTCAAGTAAGGCCTCTCAGTGGCTTGACCCTGAGCCCGCATATGGGGCCTGCCATGCCCCTGGCCCCAATTTTTAACCATAGTTCGCTTTGTCCCTTCACTCGTCCCTAGGGCTCTGCTTTGGAACTCCTCTTTTGGTGGGACACCTGAGGTAACAAACCTGAAAGGAGCCCTCCCATCCCACAGATTGACGAAAAACAATTGGGATCGGGCTAAATCCACAGAGAGGAAGATTCGTCCATGGCCCATGAGGTCTCCCCGACATTCATCGGCCATCGCTGATACAAAATCCCGAGACAAAAGCTTGAGCAAAAGCCTCAGACTCGCTGTTTCTTCATATCCTGAAGAGTTCTTCTCATGGTTTGTCGATTGGGTCTGCCATACCTACATCCCCAAACCTAAGCTGAGTTTGTGTTTAGACTTCTGTCCTCAAAGTCCTGGGCCACACACCCTCCAGGCTGGGTCCCCTGGAGTCACACATTAGTACTGCGCCTACCCAATCCCTGGGAATTCTCCCCATTCCATTGTCCCAAACCGTACAAATTAGGAGAACCCTCCAAAGTCCCTGAGGCCATCCCAATAGTGTAGGTCGCCCGGCACAAACAAGGGCGGTCTGACACCAGCTGAGCAACTACCTCCACTCATTCCATAGATGGATGTCCCCAGAGAAGAAGATTGAACCAGACAGGACCCTAGGACATAATCGGATCCATTGCTTTGGTTCACAGGCATGTCTCCTCAAAAGCCTGGATTCCAATACGACCATAGGGGTTTTCCTGAAGCACCCATCAGAAAAATTCTCGTCCCCGCAAGAAACTTGTGCATGGGAGCTATGTCAAAAGCTTAGGAGAATACTTCAGGGTCCCGGTGCCACGGCCTCATTTCAAGGCCCTCATGTACACAAACAAACATTAGGACCCATCCTCAGGAAAGTCCATTTCAACTCAGCCACCCAGGTTTCTCCCGCAGAGCCATCAGATCTAACCTGCCTTGCTGCTAGGAGACAATTGGAATGCGAGCGCACGTCCAGGCATCCATCCTCGAACGGTGCACTGGAGTCATTCCATATGGGATGTCCTGGACCTCTCCAACAGGTCTCAATTGTCCCGCAGAAGGAATCCTTGAAGGGGGCATCCCACAACTCCCAACGTGGGAATACCTCCATGGCCTCGAGATTCCGCTCCCTTCATGAAGGGGCCGTCATGCACAGAAACTCAAACCTGATCCAACGTCTGATCCTCGCCCTGACTTCAGATGCATGACATCTTGGTTCTGATGTGAAGTGGGTACCTGCCGTGCCCTCGCCCTGAAACCCAAATCTAGCTTGTGTTCTCAGACTTCCGTCCTCACACTCCTGGCCCCAAAACCCGCAAGTTTGGTAATTCCGGACCCACAATGCAGCACCCTGCCTGCCCTCTAGAAAAAAAAAATATTGCCTAATGACCTGCCCAGGCAGCTTAAATGAGGATCAACCTACATGGCACTCGAATGTACCCCAATTATATAGTCTAACCTGGGCACTAAACCACTTTCTGACACAACCTGAGCCCGGACCTCCTGACCAACACCCAGAGAGCTGACCGCACACTGAGCACATCAGACCCGCCATGGCCTTAGGTCATCATCTCTTCCCGACCTCAGTTTTCAGGCTTCAGAACCTAGACCTTATCTCCAATCCCTGCCCAGGGGTGAGTGTGATGCAGAAATCAGAACTCCTCCTACCTATGGCAAGAAACCTTGTGGTTGGCATGTTGTCCAACGTTCAGTGTAGGAGAAACCAGCATTCACCCTGAGTCCCCGCCCATTCTTGAGTGCAACGAGGGCATAAACATGCCTTGTAACCCTCAGCGTGAGTCCTGTCCTCTAGTAAGTCCTCTTAGTGACTGGACCATTAGATGTCCTAATGGGCTTGACATGTCCCTAGGCCCCAATATTTAACCAGATTTCTGGTTGTCCAGTCGCCCCTCCCCAGGGCTCTACTCTGGAGTCCCTCATTTGGTGGGACACCTGAGGTTAAAAAACAAAACAAAACAAAACAACAACAACAACAAAACAGACTTATTCCATCCCACAGAATGACCCCAAACTCTTTGGACGGGGCCACACCTCCAGAGAGTAAGACTCGTCCATTTTCCATGAAGTCACCCGGAAATTTCATGAACATGGGTGACACGATATCCAGAGACAAAAACTTGAACAAGAGACTCACACTCGCCCTTTTTCCATATCCCGAAGAGTTCTCCTCATGGTCTGTAGTTCAGTCCTGCCATACCTTTGACCCGAAACATAAGCCGAGTTTGTGTTTTCAGACAACGGTCCAAACAGCCCTGGCCTACACACCGTACAGGCTCAGGACCCTGGAGCCAAACCTGAGGACTGTACTTGCCCTCTCCAAGGGATTTCTGTGTGCCCATTCCAATGGCCACAACCCTCCTAAGAGGATAAACCTCCAAAGTCCCTGAGGCCATCTCAATAGTGGTGGCTTCCCAGAACAAACAGGGGCAATCTGAGCCCATCTGAGGGCCTACTTGCACTCAGACCCGTAGACTGGTGTCCGCAGAGGGAAAAAGGAACGAAGAGACCCCTAGGCACTAATCGGATATATTGCTTTGGTTTCAAGGCATCTCTCCTCAGAGGCCTGGATTTCAATACCAGAATAAGGCTGTTTCTTGACTCACCCAACAGAACCAATCTCCTCTACACATGGGAAACTTGCACTTTGGTGCTTTGTCAAAGCTTCTGTTTAGGAGAACCCTTCAGGGCCTCAGTGCCACCGCTTCATTCCAAGGTCTCCATACACACAAAAACACATTAGGACCCATCCACAGGAGAGTCCATTTCAACTCAGCCTCCTCGGTTGCTCCCCCAGATCCAGCAGATCTAACATGTCTTGTTGCTAAGAGACAATTGGAATGCGAGGTGGGCTACCCAGCCATCCATCCTTAGAACCCTGCTCTTTATCGTTGGCCTGGAGCCAACCAACAGGTCTCAATTGTCCTGCAAGAATCTTTGCAGTTTGGAGCTTCTCACAACTCCCATCGTGGGAAAACCCCCATGGCCTCGTGATCCCACCCCTTCATGAAGTGTCCATCAGGGACAGAACCACAACCTGAGCGATCGTCTGATGCTCGCCCTGACTTCAGATCCACGGAATCTCGAGTCAGGTCTGTAGATTGTGCCTGCCATGTCCTCACCCAGAAACCCAAGCCTAGCTTCTGTTCTCAGACTTCCGTCCTCAGACTACGGGCCCACAAGCCCTCCAGTTTGGCAATCCAGAACTACAATGCAACACTCTGCCTGCCGTCCAGAAGAAAAACATTGCCCTCTGGGGCTACCCAGAAACCCCAAATGAGGATCAACCTGCACGCCACTTGGCTGTACCCCAAATATATAGGCTGACCTGGGCACTGATGCCGTTGCAGACACAACCTGAGCCTGGACCTCCTGGCCCCACCAGACACCTGGCCTCACTCTGAGCACATCGGACCCGCCATGGCCTTAGGTCGTCATCTCTTCTCAACCTCGATTTTCAGGCTTCAGATCTTATAACTTATCTCAAACCAATGCCCAGGGTTGAAAATGATGCAGAAATCAGATCTCCATCCCCATGGCAAGAAACCTTGTGGTTGCCATGTTGTCCAACGTTCCGTGTAGTTGAAACCAGTGTGGCCCATGAGTCGCCGCCCATGCTCGCGGGCCACATTGGTCACAAACACACATTGAGACCCTCAGCCTGAGCCCAGTCCTCAAGTAAGGCCTCTCAGTGGCTTGACCCTGAGCCCGCATATGGGGCCTGCCATGCCCCTGGCCCCAATTTTTAACCATAGTTCGCTTTGTCCCTTCACTCGTCCCTAGGGCTCTGCTTTGGAACTCCTCTTTTGGTGGGACACCTGAGGTAACAATCCTGAAAGGAGCCCTCCCATCCCACAGATTGACGAAAAACAATTGGGATCGGGCTAAATCCACAGAGAGGAAGATTCGTCCATGGCCCATGAGGTCTCCCCGACATTCATCGGCCATCGCTGATACAAAATCCCGAGACAAAAGCTTGAGAAAAAGCCTCAGACTCGCTGTTTCTTCATATCCTGAAGAGTTCTTCTCATGGTTTGTCGATTGGGTCTGCCATACCTACATCCCCAAACCTAAGCTGAGTTTGTGTTTTTAGACTTCTGTCCTCAAAGTCCTGGGCCACACACCCTCCAGGCTGGGTCCCCTGGAGTCACACATTAGTACTGCGCCTACCCAATCCCTGGGAATTCTCCCCATTCCATTGTCCCAAACCGTACAAATTAGGAGAACCCTCCAAAGTCCCTGAGGCCATCCCAATAGTGTAGGTCGCCCGGCACAAACAAGGGCAGTCTGACACCAGCTGAGCAACTACCTCCACTCATTCCATAGATGGATGTCCTCAGAGAAGAAGATTGAACCAGACAGGACCCTAGGACATAATCGGATCCATTGCTTTGGTTCACAGGCATGTCTCCTCAAAAGCCTGGATTCCAATACGACCATAGGGGTTTTCCTGAAGCACCCATCAGAAAAATTCTCGTCCCCACAAGAAACTTGTGCATGGGAGCTATGTCAAAAGCTTAGGAGAATACTTCAGGGTTCCGGGGCCTCGGCCTCATTTCAAGGCCCTCATGTACACAAACAAACATTAGGACCCATCCTCAGGAAAGTCCATTTCAACTCAGCCACCAGGTTGCTCCCGAAGAGCCATCAGATCTAAACTTCCTTGTTGCTAGGAGACAATTGGAATGCGAGCGCACGCCCAGGCATCCATCCTCGAACGGTGCACTGGAGTCATTCCATATGGGATGTCCTGGACCTCTCCAACATTCTCAATTGTCCCGCAGAAGGAATCCTTGAAGGGGGCATCCCACAACTCCCAACGTGGGAATACCTCCATGGCCTCGAGATTCCGCTCCCTTCATGAAGGGGCCGTCATGCACAGAAACTCCAACCTGAGCCAACGTCTGATCGTCGCCCTGACTTCAGATGCATGACATCTTGGTTCTGATGTGAAGTGGGTACCTGCCGTGCCCTCGCCCTGAAACCCAAATCTAGCTTGTGTTCTCAGACTTCCGTCCTCACACTCCTGGCCCCAAAACCCTCAAGTTTGGTAATTCCGGACCCACAATGCAGCCCTCTGCCTGCCCTCTAGAAAAAAAAAAAAAATTGCCTAATGAGCTGCCCAGGCAGCTTAAATGAGGATCAACCTACACGGCACTCGAATGTACCCCAATTATATAGTCTAACCTGGGCACTAAACCACTTTCTGACACAACCTGAGCCTGGACCTCCTGACCAACACCCAGAGAGCTGACCGCACACTGAGCACATCAGACCTGCCATGGCCTTAGGTCATCATCTCATCCCGACCTCAGTTTTCAGGCTTCAGAACCTAGACATTATCTCCAATCCCTGCCCAGGGGTGAGTGTGATGCAGAAATCAGAACTCCTCCTACCTATGGCAAGAAACCTTGTGGTTGGCATGTTGTCCAACGTTCAGTGTAGGAGAAACCAGCATTCACCCTGAGTCCCCGCCCATTCTTGAGTGCAACGAGGGCATAAACATGCCTTGTAACCCTCAGCGTGAGTCCTGTCCTCTAGTAAGTCCTCTTAGTGACTGGACCATTAGATGTCCTAATGGGCTTGACATGTCCCTAGGCCCCAATATTTAACCAGATTTCTGGTTGTCCAGTCGCCCCTCCCCAGGGCTCTACTCTGGAGTCCCTCATTTGGTGGGACACCTGAGGTTAAAAAAACAAAACAAAACAAAACAACAACAACAACAAAACAGACTTATTCCATCCCACAGAATGACCCCAAACTCTTTGGACGGGGCCACACCTCCAGAGAGTAAGACTCGTCCATTTTCCATGAAGTCACCCGGAAATTTCATGAACATGGGTGACACGATATCCAGAGACAAAAACTTGAACAAGAGACTCACACTCGCCCTTTTTCCATATCCCGAAGAGTTCTCCTCATGGTCTGTAGTTCAGTCCTGCCATACCTTTGACCCGAAACATAAGCCGAGTTTGTGTTTTCAGACAACGGTCCAAACAGCCCTGGCCTACACACCGTACAGGCTCAGGACCCTGGAGCCAAACCTGAGGACTGTACTTGCCCTCTCCAAGGGATTTCTGTGTGCCCATTCCAATGGCCACAACCCTCCTAAGAGGATAAACCTCCAAAGTCCCTGAGGCCATCTCAATAGTGGTGGCTTCCCAGAACAAACAGGGGCAATCTGAGCCCATCTGAGGGCCTACTTGCACTCAGACCCGTAGACTGGTGTCCGCAGAGGGAAAAAGGAACGAAGAGACCCCTAGGCACTAATCGGATATATTGCTTTGGTTTCCAGGCATCTCTCCTCAGAGGCCTGGATTTCAATACCAGAATATGGCTGTTTCTTGACTCACCCATCAGAACCAATCTCCTCTACACATGGGAAACTTGCACTTTGGTGCTTTGTCAAAGCTTCTGTTTAGGAGAACCCTTCAGGGCCCCAGTGCCACCGCTTCATTCCAAGGTCTCCATACACACAAAAACACATTAGGACCCATTCACAGGAGAGTCCATTTCAACTCAGCCTCCTCGGTTGCTCCCCCAGATCCAGCAGATCTAACATGTCTTGTTGCTAGGAGACAATTGGAATGCGAGGTGGGCTACCCAGCCATCCATCCTTAGAACTCTGCTCTTTATCGTTGGCCTGGAGCCAACCAACAGGTCTCAATTGTCCTGCAAGAATCTTTGCTGTTTGGAGCTTCTCACAACTCCCATCGTGGGAAAACCCCCATGGCCTCGTGATCCCACCCCTTCATGAAGTGTCCATCAGGGACAGAACCACAACCTGAGCGATCGTCTGATGCTCGCCCTGACTTCAGATCCACGGGATCTCGAGTCAGGTCTGTAGATTGTGCCTGCCATGTCCTCACCCAGAAACCCAAGCCTAGCTTCTGTTCTCAGACTTCCGTCCTCAGACTACGGGCCCACAAGCCCTCCAGTTTGGCAATCCAGAACTACAATGCAACACTCTGCCTGCCCTCCAGAAGAAAAACATTGCCCTCTGGGGCTACCCAGAAACCCCAAATGAGGATCAACCTGCACGCCACTTGGCTGTACCCCAAATATATAGGCTGACGTGGGCACTGATGCCGTTGCAGACACAACCTGAGCCTGGACCTCCTGGCCCCACCAGACACCTGGCCTTACTCTGAGCACATCGGACCCGCCATGGCCTTAGGTCGTCATCTCTTCTCAACCTCGATTTTCAGGCTTCAGATCCTATAACTTATCTCAAACCAATGCCCAGGGTTGAAAATGATGCAGAAATCAGATCTCCATCCCCATGGCAAGAAACCTTGTGGTTGCCATGTTGTCCAACGTTCCGTGTAGTTGAAACCAGTGTGGCCCATGAGTCGCCGCCCATGCTCGCGGGCCACATTGGTCACAAACACACATTGAGACCCTCAGCCTGAGCCCAGTCCTCAAGTAAGGCCTCTCAGTGGCTTGACCCTGAGCCCGCATATGGGGCCTGCCATGCCCCTGGCCCCAATTTTTAACCATAGTTCGCTTTGTCCCTTCACTCGTCCCTAGGGCTCTGCTTTGGAACTCCTCTTTTGGTGGGACACCTGAGGTAACAAACCTGAAAGGAGCCCTCCCATCCCACAGATTGACGAAAAACAATTGGGATCGGGCTAAATCCACAGAGAGGAAGATTCGTCCATGGCCCATGAGGTCTCCCCGACATTCATCGGCCATCGCTGATACAAAATCCCGAGACAAAAGCTTGAGAAAAAGCCTCAGACTCGCTGTTTCTTCATATCCTGAAGAGTTCTTCTCATGGTTTGTCGATTGGGTCTGCCATACCTACATCCCCAAACCTAAGCTGAGTTTGTGTTTTTAGACTTCTGTCCTCAAAGTCCTGGGCCACACACCCTCCAGGCTGGGTCCCCTGGAGTCACACATTAGTACTGCGCCTACCCAATCCCTGGGAATTCTCCCCATTCCATTGTCCCAAACCGTACAAATTAGGAGAACCCTCCAAAGTCCCTGAGGCCATCCCAATAGTGTAGGTCGCCCGGCACAAACAAGGGCAGTCTGACACCAGCTGAGCAACTACCTCCACTCATTCCATAGATGGATGTCCTCAGAGAAGAAGATTGAACCAGACAGGACCCTAGGACATAATCGGATCCATTGCTTTGGTTCACAGGCATGTCTCCTCAAAAGCCTGGATTCCAATACGACCATAGGGGTTTTCCTGAAGCACCCATCAGAAAAATTCTCGTCTCCACAAGAAACTTGTGCATGGGAGCTATGTCAAAAGCTTAGGAGAATACTTCAGGGTCCCGGTGCCACGGCCTCATTTCAAGGCCCTCATGTACACAAACAAACAATAGGACCCATCCTCAGGAAAGCCCATTTCAACTCAGCCACCCAGGTTTCTCACGCAGAGCCATCAGATCTAAACTGCCTTGCTGCTAGGAGACAATTGGAATGCGAGCGCACGTCCAGGCATCCATCCTCGAACGGTGCACTGGAGTCATTCCATATGGGATGTCCTGGACCTCTCCAACAGGTCTCAATTGTCCCGCAGAAGGAATCCTTGAAGGGGGCATCCCACAACTCCCAACGTGGGAATACCTCCATGGCCTCGAGATTCCGCTCCCTTCATGAAGGGGCCGTCATGCACAGAAACTCCAACCTGAGCCAACGTCTGATCGTCGCCCTGACTTCAGATGCATGACATCTTGGTTCTGATGTGAAGTGGGTAGCTGCCGTGCCCTAGCCCTGAAACCCAAATCTAGCTTGTGTTCTCAGTCTTCCGTCCTCACACTCCTGGCCCCAAAACCCTCAAGTTTGGTAATTCCGGACCCACAATGCAGCACTCTGCCTGCCCTCTAGAAAAAAAAAAAAATATTGCCTAATGAGCTGCCCAGAAAGCTTAAATGAGGATCAACCTACACGGCACTCGAATGTACCCCAATTATATTCTAACCTGGGCACTAAACCACTTTCTGACACAACCTGAGCCCGGACCTCCTGACCAACACCCAGAGAGCTGACCGCACACTGAGCACATCAGACCTGCCATGGCCTTAGGTCATCATCTCTTCCCGACCTCAGTTTTCAGGCTTCAGAACCTAGACCTTATCTCCAATCCCTGCCCAGGGGTGAGTGTGATGCAGAAATCAGAACTCCTCCTACCTATGGCAAGAAACCTTGTGGTTGGCATGTTGTCCAACGTTCAGTGTAGGAGAAACCAGCATTCACCCTGAGTCCCCGCCCATTCTTGAGTGCAACGAGGGCATAAACATGCCTTGTAACCCTCAGCGTGAGTCCTGTCCTCTAGTAAGTCCTCTTAGTGACTGGAACATTAGATGTCCTAATGGGCTTGACATGTCCCTAGGCCCCAATATTTAACCAGATTTCTGGTTGTCCAGTCGCCCCTCCCCAGGGCTCTACTTGGAGTCCCTCATTTGGTGGGACACCTGAGGTTAAAAAACAAAACAAAACAAAACAACAACAACAACAAAACAGACTTATTCCATCCCACAGAATGACCCTAAACTCTTTGGACGGGGCCACACCTCCAGAGAGTAAGACTCGTCCATTTTCCATGAAGTCACCCGGAAATTTCATGAACATGGGTGACACGATATCCAGAGACAAAAACTTGAACAAGAGACTCACACTCGCCCTTTTTCCATATCCCGAAGAGTTCTCCTCATGGTCTGTAGTTCAGTCCTGCCATACCTTTGACCCGAAACATAAGCCGAGTTTGTGTTTTCAGACAACGGTCCAAACAGCCCTGGCCTACACACCGTACAGGCTCAGGACCCTGGAGCCAAACCTGAGGACTGTACTTGCCCTCTCCAAGGGATATCTGTGTGCCCATTCCAATGGCCACAACCCTCCTAAGAGGATAAACCTCCAAAGTCCCTGAGGCCATCTCAATAGTGGTGGCTTCCCAGAACAAACAGGGGCAATCTGAGCCCATCTGAGGGCCTACTTGCACTCAGACCCGTAGACTGGTGTCCGCAGAGGGAAAAAGGAACGAAGAGACCCCTAGGCACTAATCGGATATATTGCTTTGGTTTCCGGCATCTCTCCTCAGAGGCCTGGATTTCAATACCAGAATATGGCTGTTTCTTGACTCACCCATCAGAACCAATCTCCTCTACACATGGGAAACTTGCACTTTGGTGCTTTGTTAAAGCTTCTGTTTAGGAGAACCCTTCATGGCCCCAGTGCCACCGCTTCATTCCAAGGT
The DNA here is from genome assembly GCF_030435805.1 of Mustela lutreola. NCBI lineage: Eukaryota > Metazoa > Chordata > Mammalia > Carnivora > Mustelidae > Mustela > Mustela lutreola. The sequence goes on from NC_081294.1 coordinate 173,301,605, forward strand.
CTCCATAGACACAAAAACACATTAGGACCCATCCACAGGAGAGTGCATTTCAACTCAGCCTCCTCGGTTGCTCCCCCAGATCCAGCAGATCTAACATGTCTTGTTCCTAGGAGACAATTGGAATGCGAGGTGGGCTACCCAGCCATCCATCCTTAGAACTCTGCTCTTTATCGTTGGCCTGGAGCCAACCAACAGGTCTCAATTGTCCTGCAAGAATCTTTGCAGTTTGGAGCTTCTCACAACTCCCATCCTGCGAAAACCCCCATGGCCTCGTGATCCCCCCCCTTCATGAAGTGTCCATCAGGGACAGAACCACAACCTGAGCGATCGTCTGATACTCGCCCTGACTTCAGATCCACGGGATCTCGAGTCAGGTCTGTAGATTGTGCCTGCCATGTCCTCACCCAGAAACCTAAGCCTAGCTTCTGTTCTCAGACTTCCGTCCTCATACTACGGGCCCACAAGCCCTCCAGTTTGGCAATCCAGAACTACAATGCAACACTCTGCCTGCCGTCCAGAAGAAAAACATTGCCCTCTGGGGCTACCCAGAAACCCCAAATGAGGATCAACCTGCACGCCACTTGGCTGTACCCCAAATATATAGGCTGACGTGGGCACTGATGCCGTTGCAGACACAACCTGAGCCTGGACCTCCTGGCCCCACCAGACACCTGGCCTCACTCTGAGCACATCGGACCCGCCATGGCCTTAGGTCGTCATCTCTACTCAACCTCGATTTTCAGGCTTCAGATCCTATAAATTATCTCAAGCCAATGCCCAGGGTTGAAAATGATGCAGAAATCAGATCTCCATCCCCATGGCAAGAAACCTTGTGGTTGCCATGTTGTCCAAAGTTCCGTGTAGTTGAAACCAGTGTGGCCCATGAGGCCCCGCCCATGCTCGCGGGCCACATTGGTCACAAACACACATTGAGACCCTCAGCCTGACCCCAGTCCTCAAGTAAGGCCTCTCAGTGGCTTGACCCTGAGCACGCATATGGGGCCTGCCATGCCCCTGGCCCCAATTTTTAACCATAGTTCGCTTTGTCCCTTCACTCGTCCCTAGGGCTCTGCTTTGGAACTCCTCTTTTGGTGGGACACCTGAGGTAACAAACCTGAAAGGAGCCCTCCCATCCCCCAGATTGACGAAAAACAATTGGGATCGGGCTAAATCCACAGAGAGGAAGATTCGTCCATGGCCCATGAGGTCTCCCCGACATTCATCGGCCATCGCTGATACAAAATCCCGAGACAAAAGCTTGAGCAAAAGCCGCAGACTCGCTGTTTCTTCATATCCTGAAGAGTTCTTCTCATGCTTTGTCGATTGGGTCTGCCATACCTACATCCCCAAACCTAAGCTGAGTTTGTGTTTTTAGACTTCTGTCCTCAAAGTCCTGGGCCACACACCCTCCAGGCTGGGTCCCCTGGAGTCACACATTAGTACTGCGCCTACCCAATCCCTGGGAATTCTCCCCATTCCATTGTCCCAAACCGTACAAATTAGGAGAACCCTCCAAAGTCCCTGAGGCCATCCCAATAGCGTAGGTCGCCCGGCACAACAAGGGCGGTCTGACACCAGCTGAGCAACTACCTCCACTCATTCCATAGATGGATGTCCCCAGAGAAGAAGATTGAACCAGACAGGACCCTAGGACATAATCGGATCCATTGCTTTGGTTCACAGGCATGTCTCCTCAAAAGCCTGGATTCCAATACGACCATAAGGGTTTTCCTGAAGCACCCATCAGAAAAATTCTCGTCCCCACAAGAAACTTGTGCATGGGAGCTATGTCAAAAGCTTAGGAGAATACTTCAGGGTCCCGGTGCCACGGCCTCATTTCAAGGTCCTCATGTACACAAACAAACATTAGGACCCATCCTCAGGAAAGTCCATTTCAACTCAGCCACCCAGGTTTCTCCCGCAGAGCCATCAGATCTAAACTGCCTTGTTGCTAAGAGACAATTGGAATGCGAGCGCACGACCAGGCATCCATCCTTGAACGGTGCACTGGAGTCATTCCATATGGGATGTCCTGGACCTCTCCAACAGGTCTCAATTGTCCCGCAGAAGGAATCCTTGAAGGGGGCATCCCACAACTCCCAACGTGGGAATACCTCCATGGCCTCGAGATTCCGCTCCCTTCATGAAGGGGCCGTCATGCACAGAAACTCCAAACTGAGCCAACGTCTGATCCTCGCCCTGACTTCAGATGCATGACATCTTGGTTCTGATGTGAAGTGGGTACCTGCCGTGCCCTCGCCCTGAAACCCAAATCTAGCTTCTGTTCTAAGACTTCCGTCCTCACACTCCTGGCCCCAAAACCCTCAAGTTTGGTAATTCCGTACCCACAATGCAGCACCCTGCCTGCCCTCTAGAAAAAAAAAAAATTGCCTAATGAGCTGCCCAGAAAGCTTAAATGAGGATCAACCTACACGGCACTCGAATGTACCCCAATTATATAGTCTAACCTGGGCACTAAACCACTTTCTGACACAACCTAAGCCCGGAACTCCTGACCAACACCCAGAGAGCTGACCGCACACTGAGCACATCAGACCTGCCATGGCCTTAGGTCATCATCTCTTCCCGACCTCAGTTTTCAGGCTTCAGAACCTAGACCCTTTCTCCAATCCCTGCCCAGGGGTGAGTGTGATGCAGAAATCAGAACTCCTCCTACCTATGGCAAGAAACCTTGTGGTTGGCATGTTGTCCAACGTTCAGTGTAGGAGAAACCAGCATTCACCCTGAGTCCCCGCCCATTCTTGAGTGCAACGAGGGCATAAACATGCCTTGTAACCCTCAGCGTGAGTCCTGTCCTCTAGTAAGTCCTCTTAGTGACTGGACCATTAGATGTCCTAATGGGCTTGACATGTCCCTAGGTCCCAATACTTAACCAGATTTCTGGTTGTCCAGTCGCCCCTCCCCAGGGCTCTACTCTGGAGTCCCTCATTTGGTGGGACACCTGAGGTTAAAAAACAAAACAAAACAAAACAACAACAACAACAAAACAGACTTATTCCATCCCACAGAATGACCCCAAACTCTTTGGACGGGGCCACACCTCCAGAGAGTAAGACTCGTCCATTTTCCATGAAGTCACCCGGAAATTTCATGAACATGGGTGACACGATATCCAGAGACAAAAACTTGAACAAGAGACTCACACTCGCCCTTTTTCCATATCCCGAAGAGTTCTCCTCATGGTCTGTAGTTCAGTCCTGCCATACCTTTGACCCAAACATAAGCCGAGTTTGTGTTTTCAGACAACGGTCCAAACAGCCCTGGCCTACACACCGTACAGGCTCAGGACCCTGGAGCCAAACCTGAGGACTGTACTTGCCCTCTCCAAGGGATTTCTGTGTGCCCATTCCAATGGCCACAACCCTCCTAAGAGGATAAACCTCCAAAGTCCCTGAGGCCATCTCAATTGTGGTGGCTTCCCAGAACAAACAGGGGCAATCTGAGCCCATCTGAGGGCCTACTTGCACTCAGAACCGAAGACTGGTGTCCGCAGAGGGAAAAAGGAACGAAGAGACCCCTAGGCACTAATCGGATATACTGCTTTGGTTTCCAGGCATCTCTCCTCAGAGGCCTGGATTTCAATACCAGAATATGGCTGTTTCTTGACTCACCCATCAGAACCAATCTCCTCTACACATGGGAAACTTGCACTTTGGTGCTTTGTCAAAGCTTCTGTTTAGGAGAACCCTTCACGCCCCAGTGCCACCGCTTCATTCCAAGGTCTCCATAGACACAAAAACACATTAGGACCCATCCACAGGAGAGTCCATTTCAACTCAGCCTCCTCGGTTGCTCCCCCAGATCCAGCAGATCTAACATGCCTTGTTGCTAGGAGACAATTGGAATGCGAGGTGGGCTACCCAGCCATCCATCCTTAGAACCCTGCTCTTTATCGTTGGCCTGGAGCCAACCAACAGGTCTCAATTGTCCTGCAAGAATCTTTGCAGTTTGGAGCTTCTCACAACTCCCATCGTGGGAAAACCCCCATGGCCTCGTGATCCTCCCCCTTCATGAAGTGTCCATCAGGGACAGAACCACAACCTGAGCGATCGTCTGATACTCGCCCTGACTTCAGATCCACGGGATCTCGAGTCAGGACTGTAGATTGTGCCTGCCATGTCATCACCCAGAAACCTAAGCCTAGCTTCTGTTCTCAGACTTCCGTCCTCAGACTACGGGCCCACAAGCCCTCCAGTTTGGCAATCCAGAACTACAATGCAACACTCTGCCTGCCCTCCAGAAGAAAAACATTGCCCTCTGGGGCTACCCAGAAACCGCAAATGAGGATCAACCTGCACGCCACTTGGCTGTACCCCAAATATATAGGCTGACCTGGGCACTGATGCCCTTGCAGACACAACCTGAGCCTGGACCTCCTGGCCCCACCAGACACCTGGCCTCACTCTGAGCACATCGGACCCGCCATGGCCTTAGGTCGTCATCTCTTCTCAACCTCGATTTTCAGGCTTCAGATCCTATAACTTATCTCAAACCAATGCCCAGGGTTGAAAATGATGCAGAAATCAGATCTCCATCCCCATGGCAAGAAACCTTGTGGTTGCCATGTTGTCCAACGTTCCGTGTAGTTGAAACCAGTGTGGCCCATGAGGCCCCGCCCATGCTCGCGGGCCACATTGGTCACAAACACACATTGAGACCCTCAGCCTGAGCCCAGTCCTCAAGAAAGGCCTCTCAGTGGCTTGACCCTGAGCCCGCATATGGGGCCTGCCATGCCCCTGGCCCCAATTTTTAACCATAGTTCGCTTTGTCCCTTCACTCGTCCCTAGGGCTCTGCTTTGGAACTCCTCTTTTGGTGGGACACCTGAGGTAACAAACCTGAAAGGAGCCCTCCCATCCCACAGATTGACGAAAAACAATTGGGATCGGGCTAAATCCACAGAGAGGAAGATTCGTCCATGGCCCATGAGGTCTCCCCGACATTCATCGGCCATCGCTGATACAAAATCCCGAGACAAAAGCTTGAGCAAAAGCCTCAGACTCGCTGTTTCTTCATATCCTGAAGAGTTCTTCTCATGGTTTGTCGATTGGGTCTGCCATACCTACATCCCCAAACCTAAGCTGAGTTTGTGTTTAGACTTCTGTCCTCAAAGTCCTGGGCCACACACCCTCCAGGCTGGGTCCCCTGGAGTCACACATTAGTACTGCGCCTACCCAATCCCTGGGAATTCTCCCCATTCCATTGTCCCAAACCGTACAAATTAGGAGAACCCTCCAAAGTCCCTGAGGCCATCCCAATAGTGTAGGTCGCCCGGCACAAACAAGGGCGGTCTGACACCAGCTGAGCAACTACCTCCACTCATTCCATAGATGGATGTCCCCAGAGAAGAAGATTGAACCAGACAGGACCCTAGGACATAATCGGATCCATTGCTTTGGTTCACAGGCATGTCTCCTCAAAAGCCTGGATTCCAATACGACCATAGGGGTTTTCCTGAAGCACCCATCAGAAAAATTCTCGTCCCCGCAAGAAACTTGTGCATGGGAGCTATGTCAAAAGCTTAGGAGAATACTTCAGGGTCCCGGTGCCACGGCCTCATTTCAAGGCCCTCATGTACACAAACAAACATTAGGACCCATCCTCAGGAAAGTCCATTTCAACTCAGCCACCCAGTTTTCTCCCGCAGAGCCATCAGATCTAACCTGCCTTGCTGCTAGGAGACAATTGGAATGCGAGCGCACGTCCAGGCATCCATCCTCGAACGGTGCACTGGAGTCATTCCATATGGGATGTCCTGGACCTCTCCAACAGGTCTCAATTGTCCCGCAGAAGGAATCCTTGAAGGGGGCATCCCACAACTCCCAACGTGGGAATACCTCCATGGCCTCGAGATTCCGCTCCCTTCATGAAGGGGCCGTCATGCACAGAAACTCAAACCTGATCCAACGTCTGATCCTCGCCCTGACTTCAGATGCATGACATCTTGGTTCTGATGTGAAGTGGGTACCTGCCGTGCCCTCGCCCTGAAACCCAAATCTAGCTTGTGTTCTCAGACTTCCGTCCTCACACTCCTGGCCCCAAAACCCGCAAGTTTGGTAATTCCGGACCCACAATGCAGCACCCTGCCTGCCCTCTAGAAAAAAAAAATATTGCCTAATGACCTGCCCAGGCAGCTTAAATGAGGATCAACCTACATGGCACTCGAATGTACCCCAATTATATAGTCTAACCTGGGCACTAAACCACTTTCTGACACAACCTGAGCCCGGACCTCCTGACCAACACCCAGAGAGCTGACCGCACACTGAGCACATCAGACCCGCCATGGCCTTAGGTCATCATCTCTTCCCGACCTCAGTTTTCAGGCTTCAGAACCTAGACCTTATCTCCAATCCCTGCCCAGGGGTGAGTGTGATGCAGAAATCAGAACTCCTCCTACCTATGGCAAGAAACCTTGTGGTTGGCATGTTGTCCAACGTTCAGTGTAGGAGAAACCAGCATTCACCCTGAGTCCCCGCCCATTCTTGAGTGCAACGAGGGCATAAACATGCCTTGTAACCCTCAGCGTGAGTCCTGTCCTCTAGTAAGTCCTCTTAGTGACTGGACCATTAGATGTCCTAATGGGCTTGACATGTCCCTAGGCCCCAATATTTAACCAGATTTCTGGTTGTCCAGTCGCCCCTCCCCAGGGCTCTACTCTGGAGTCCCTCATTTGGTGGGACACCTGAGGTTAAAAAACAAAACAAAACAAAACAACAACAACAACAAAACAGACTTATTCCATCCCACAGAATGACCCCAAACTCTTTGGACGGGGCCACACCTCCAGAGAGTAAGACTCGTCCATTTTCCATGAAGTCACCCGGAAATTTCATGAACATGGGTGACACGATATCCAGAGACAAAAACTTGAACAAGAGACTCACACTCGCCCTTTTTCCATATCCCGAAGAGTTCTCCTCATGGTCTGTAGTTCAGTCCTGCCATACCTTTGACCCGAAACATAAGCCGAGTTTGTGTTTTCAGACAACGGTCCAAACAGCCCTGGCCTACACACCGTACAGGCTCAGGACCCTGGAGCCAAACCTGAGGACTGTACTTGCCCTCTCCAAGGGATTTCTGTGTGCCCATTCCAATGGCCACAACCCTCCTAAGAGGATAAACCTCCAAAGTCCCTGAGGCCATCTCAATAGTGGTGGCTTCCCAGAACAAACAGGGGCAATCTGAGCCCATCTGAGGGCCTACTTGCACTCAGACCCGTAGACTGGTGTCCGCAGAGGGAAAAAGGAATGAAGAGACCCCTAGGCACTAATCGGATATATTGCTTTGGTTTCAAGGCATCTCTCCTCAGAGGCCTGGATTTCAATACCAGAATAAGGCTGTTTCTTGACTCACCCAACAGAACCAATCTCCTCTACACATGGGAAACTTGCACTTTGGTGCTTTGTCAAAGCTTCTGTTTAGGAGAACCCTTCAGGGCCTCAGTGCCACCGCTTCATTCCAAGGTCTCCATACACACAAAAACACATTAGGACCCATCCACAGGAGAGTCCATTTCAACTCAGCCTCCTCGGTTGCTCCCCCAGATCCAGCAGATCTAACATGTCTTGTTGCTAAGAGACAATTGGAATGCGAGGTGGGCTACCCAGCCATCCATCCTTAGAACCCTGCTCTTTATCGTTGGCCTGGAGCCAACCAACAGGTCTCAATTGTCCTGCAAGAATCTTTGCAGTTTGGAGCTTCTCACAACTCCCATCGTGGGAAAACCCCCATGGCCTCGTGATCCCACCCCTTCATGAAGTGTCCATCAGGGACAGAACCACAACCTGAGCGATCGTCTGATGCTCGCCCTGACTTCAGATCCACGGAATCTCGAGTCAGGTCTGTAGATTGTGCCTGCCATGTCCTCACCCAGAAACCCAAGCCTAGCTTCTGTTCTCAGACTTCCGTCCTCAGACTACGGGCCCACAAGCCCTCCAGTTTGGCAATCCAGAACTACAATGCAACACTCTGCCTGCCGTCCAGAAGAAAAACATTGCCCTCTGGGGCTACCCAGAAACCCCAAATGAGGATCAACCTGCACGCCACTTGGCTGTACACCAAATATATAGGCTGACCTGGGCACTGATGCCGTTGCAGACACAACCTGAGCCTGGACCTCCTGGCCCCACCAGACACCTGGCCTCACTCTGAGCACATCGGACCCGCCATGGCCTTAGGTCGTCATCTCTTCTCAACCTCGATTTTCAGGCTTCAGATCTTATAACTTATCTCAAACCAATGCCCAGGGTTGAAAATGATGCAGAAATCAGATCTCCATCCCCATGGCAAGAAACCTTGTGGTTGCCATGTTGTCCAACGTTCCGTGTAGTTGAAACCAGTGTGGCCCATGAGTCGCCGCCCATGCTCGCGGGCCACATTGGTCACAAACACACATTGAGACCCTCAGCCTGAGCCCAGTCCTCAAGTAAGGCCTCTCAGTGGCTTGACCCTGAGCCCGCATATGGGGCCTGCCATGCCCCTGGCCCCAATTTTTAACCATAGTTCGCTTTGTCCCTTCACTCGTCCCTAGGGCTCTGCTTTGGAACTCCTCTTTTGGTGGGACACCTGAGGTAACAATCCTGAAAGGAGCCCTCCCATCCCACAGATTGACGAAAAACAATTGGGATCGGGCTAAATCCACAGAGAGGAAGATTCGTCCATGGCCCATGAGGTCTCCCCGACATTCATCGGCCATCGCTGATACAAAATCCCGAGACAAAAGCTTGAGAAAAAGCCTCAGACTCGCTGTTTCTTCATATCCTGAAGAGTTCTTCTCATGGTTTGTCGATTGGGTCTGCCATACCTACATCCCCAAACCTAAGCTGAGTTTGTGTTTTTAGACTTCTGTCCTCAAAGTCCTGGGCCACACACCCTCCAGGCTGGGTCCCCTGGAGTCACACATTAGTACTGCGCCTACCCAATCCCTGGGAATTCTCCCCATTCCATTGTCCCAAACCGTACAAATAGGAGAACCCTCCAAAGTCCCTGAGGCCATCCCAATAGTGTAGGTCGCCCGGCACAAACAAGGGCAGTCTGACACCAGCTGAGCAACTACCTCCACTCATTCCATAGATGGATGTCCTCAGAGAAGAAGATTGAACCAGACAGGACCCTAGGACATAATCGGATCCATTGCTTTGGTTCACAGGCATGTCTCCTCAAAAGCCTGGATTCCAATACGACCATAGGGGTTTTCCTGAAGCACCCATCAGAAAAATTCTCGTCCCCACAAGAAACTTGTGCATGGGAGCTATGTCAAAAGCTTAGGAGAATACTTCAGGGTTCCGGGGCCTCGGCCTCATTTCAAGGCCCTCATGTACACAAACAAACATTAGGACCCATCCTCAGGAAAGTCCATTTCAACTCAGCCACCAGGTTGCTCCCGAAGAGCCATCAGATCTAAACTTCCTTGTTGCTAGGAGACAATTGGAATGCGAGCGCACGCCCAGGCATCCATCCTCGAACGGTGCACTGGAGTCATTCCATATGGGATGTCCTGGACCTCTCCAACATTCTCAATTGTCCCGCAGAAGGAATCCTTGAAGGGGGCATCCCACAACTCCCAACGTGGGAATACCTCCATGGCCTCGAGATTCCGCTCCCTTCATGAAGGGGCCGTCATGCACAGAAACTCCAACCTGAGCCAACGTCTGATCGTCGCCCTGACTTCAGATGCATGACATCTTGGTTCTGATGTGAAGTGGGTACCTGCCGTGCCCTCGCCCTGAAACCCAAATCTAGCTTGTGTTCTCAGACTTCCGTCCTCACACTCCTGGCCCCAAAACCCTCAAGTTTGGTAATTCCGGACCCACAATGCAGCACTCTGCCTGCCCTCTAGAAAAAAAAAAAAAATTGCCTAATGAGCTGCCCAGGCAGCTTAAATGAGGATCAACCTACACGGCACTCGAATGTACCCCAATTATATAGTCTAACCTGGGCACTAAACCACTTTCTGACACAACCTGAGCCTGGACCTCCTGACCAACACCCAGAGAGCTGACCGCACACTGAGCACATCAGACCTGCCATGGCCTTAGGTCATCATCTCATCCCGACCTCAGTTTTCAGGCTTCAGAACCTAGACATTATCTCCAATCCCTGCCCAGGGGTGAGTGTGATGCAGAAATCAGAACTCCTCCTACCTATGGCAAGAAACCTTGTGGTTGGCATGTTGTCCAACGTTCAGTGTAGGAGAAACCAGCATTCACCCTGAGTCCCCGCCCATTCTTGAGTGCAACGAGGGCATAAACATGCCTTGTAACCCTCAGCGTGAGTCCTGTCCTCTAGTAAGTCCTCTTAGTGACTGGACCATTAGATGTCCTAATGGGCTTGACATGTCCCTAGGCCCCAATATTTAACCAGATTTCTGGTTGTCCAGTCGCCCCTCCCCAGGGCTCTACTCTGGAGTCCCTCATTTGGTGGGACACCTGAGGTTAAAAAAACAAAACAAAACAAAACAACAACAACAACAAAACAGACTTATTCCATCCCACAGAATGACCCCAAACTCTTTGGACGGGGCCACACCTCCAGAGAGTAAGACTCGTCCATTTTCCATGAAGTCACCCGGAAATTTCATGAACATGGGTGACACGATATCCAGAGACAAAAACTTGAACAAGAGACTCACACTCGCCCTTTTTCCATATCCCGAAGAGTTCTCCTCATGGTCTGTAGTTCAGTCCTGCCATACCTTTGACCCGAAACATAAGCCGAGTTTGTGTTTTCAGACAACGGTCCAAACAGCCCTGGCCTACACACCGTACAGGCTCAGGACCCTGGAGCCAAACCTGAGGACTGTACTTGCCCTCTCCAAGGGATTTCTGTGTGCCCATTCCAATGGCCACAACCCTCCTAAGAGGATAAACCTCCAAAGTCCCTGAGGCCATCTCAATAGTGGTGGCTTCCCAGAACAAACAGGGGCAATCTGAGCCCATCTGAGGGCCTACTTGCACTCAGACCCGTAGACTGGTGTCCGCAGAGGGAAAAAGGAACGAAGAGACCCCTAGGCACTAATCGGATATATTGCTTTGGTTTCCAGGCATCTCTCCTCAGAGGCCTGGATTTCAATACCAGAATATGGCTGTTTCTTGACTCACCCATCAGAACCAATCTCCTCTACACATGGGAAACTTGCACTTTGGTGCTTTGTCAAAGCTTCTGTTTAGGAGAACCCTTCAGGGCCCCAGTGCCACCGCTTCATTCCAAGGTCTCCATACACACAAAAACACATTAGGACCCATCCACAGGAGAGTCCATTTCAACTCAGCCTCCTCGGTTGCTCCCCCAGATCCAGCAGATCTAACATGTCTTGTTGCTAGGAGACAATTGGAATGCGAGGTGGGCTACCCAGCCATCCATCCTTAGAACTCTGCTCTTTATCGTTGGCCTGGAGCCAACCAACAGGTCTCAATTGTCCTGCAAGAATCTTTGCAGTTTGGAGCTTCTCACAACTCCCATCGTGGGAAAACCCCCATGGCCTCGTGATCCCACCCCTTCATGAAGTGTCCATCAGGGACAGAACCACAACCTGAGCGATCGTCTGATGCTCGCCCTGACTTCAGATCCACGGGATCTCGAGTCAGGTCTGTAGATTGTGCCTGCCATGTCCTCACCCAGAAACCCAAGCCTAGCTTCTGTTCTCAGACTTCCGTCCTCAGACTACGGGCCCACAAGCCCTCCAGTTTGGCAATCCAGAACTACAATGCAACACTCTGCCTGCCCTCCAGAAGAAAAACATTGCCCTCTGGGGCTACCCAGAAACCCCAAATGAGGATCAACCTGCACGCCACTTGGCTGTACCCCAAATATATAGGCTGACGTGGGCACTGACGCCGTTGCAGACACAACCTGAGCCTGGACCTCCTGGCCCCACCAGACACCTGGCCTTACTCTGAGCACATCGGACCCGCCATGGCCTTAGGTCGTCATCTCTTCTCAACCTCGATTTTCAGGCTTCAGATCCTATAACTTATCTCAAACCAATGCCCAGGGTTGAAAATGATGCAGAAATCAGATCTCCATCCCCATGGCAAGAAACCTTGTGGTTGCCATGTTGTCCAACGTTCCGTGTAGTTGAAACCAGTGTGGCCCATGAGTCGCCGCCCATGCTCGCGGGCCACATTGGTCACAAACACACATTGAGACCCTCAGCCTGAGCCCAGTCCTCAAGTAAGGCCTCTCAGTGGCTTGACCCTGAGCCCGCATATGGGGCCTGCCATGCCCCTGGCCCCAATTTTTAACCATTATTCGCTTTGTCCCTTCACTCGTCCCTAGGGCTCTGCTTTGGAACTCCTCTTTTGGTGGGACACCTGAGGTAACAAACCTGAAAGGAGCCCTCCCATCCCACAGATTGACGAAAAACAATTGGGATCGGGCTAAATCCACAGAGAGGAAGATTCGTCCATGGCCCATGAGGTCTCCCCGACATTCATCGGCCATCGCTGATACAAAATCCCGAGACAAAAGCTTGAGAAAAAGCCTCAGACTCGCTGTTTCTTCATATCCTGAAGAGTTCTTCTCATGGTTTGTCGATTGGGTCTGCCATACCTACATCCCCAAACCTAAGCTGAGTTTGTGTTTTTAGACTTCTGTCCTCAAAGTCCTGGGCCACACACCCTCCAGGCTGGGTCCCCTGGAGTCACACATTAGTACTGCGCCTACCCAATCCCTGGGAATTCTCCCCATTCCATTGTCCCAAACCGTACAAATTAGGAGAACCCTCCAAAGTCCCTGAGGCCATCCCAATAGTGTAGGTCGCCCGGCACAAACAAGGGCAGTCTGACACCAGCTGAGCAACTACCTCCACTCATTCCATAGATGGATGTCCTCAGAGAAGAAGATTGAACCAGACAGGACCCTAGGACATAATCGGATCCATTGCTTTGGTTCACAGGCATGTCTCCTCAAAGGCCTGGATTCCAATACGACCATAGGGGTTTTCCTGAAGCACCCATCAGAAAAATTCTCGTCTCCACAAGAAACTTGTGCATGGGAGCTATGTCAAAAGCTTAGGAGAATACTTCAGGGTCCCGGTGCCACGGCCTCATTTCAAGGCCCTCATGTACACAAACAAACAATAGGACCCATCCTCAGGAAAGCCCATTTCAACTCAGCCACCCAGGTTTCTCACGCAGAGCCATCAGATCTAAACTGCCTTGCTGCTAGGAGACAATTGGAATGCGAGCGCACGTCCAGGCATCCATCCTCGAACGGTGCACTGGAGTCATTCCATATGGGATGTCCTGGACCTCTCCAACAGGTCTCAATTGTCCCGCAGAAGGAATCCTTGAAGGGGGCATCCCACAACTCCCAACGTGGGAATACCTCCATGGCCTCGAGATTCCGCTCCCTTCATGAAGGGGCCGTCATGCACAGAAACTCCAACCTGAGCCAACGTCTGATCCTCGCCCTGACTTCAGATGCATGACATCTTGGTTCTGATGTGAAGTGGGTAGCTGCCGTGCCCTAGCCCTGAAACCCAAATCTAGCTTGTGTTCTCAGTCTTCCGTCCTCACACTCCTGGCCCCAAAACCCTCAAGTTTGGTAATTCCGGACCCACAATGCAGCACTCTGCCTGCCCTCTAGAAAAAAAAAAAAATATTGCCTAATGAGCTGCCCAGAAAGCTTAAATGAGGATCAACCTACACGGCACTCGAATGTACCCCAATTATATTCTAACCTGGGCACTAAACCACTTTCTGACACAACCTGAGCCCGGACCTCCTGACCAACACCCAGAGAGCTGACCGCACACTGAGCACATCAGACCTGCCATGGCCTTAGGTCATCATCTCTTCCCGACCTCAGTTTTCAGGCTTCAGAACCTAGACCTTATCTCCAATCCCTGCCCAGGGGTGAGTGTGATGCAGAAATCAGAACTCCTCCTACCTATGGCAAGAAACCTTGTGGTTGGCATGTTGTCCAACGTTCAGTGTAGGAGAAACCAGCATTCACCCTGAGTCCCCGCCCATTCTTGAGTGCAACGAGGGCATAAACATGCCTTGTAACCCTCAGCGTGAGTCCTGTCCTCTAGTAAGTCCTCTTAGTGACTGGAACATTAGATGTCCTAATGGGCTTGACATGTCCCTAGGCCCCAATATTTAACCAGATTTCTGGTTGTCCAGTCGCCCCTCCCCAGGGCTCTACTTGGAGTCCCTCATTTGGTGGGACACCTGAGGTTAAAAAACAAAACAAAACAAAACAACAACAACAACAAAACAGACTTATTCCATCCCACAGAATGACCCTAAACTCTTTGGACGGGGCCACACCTCCAGAGAGTAAGACTCGTCCATTTTCCATGAAGTCACCCGGAAATTTCATGAACATGGGTGACACGATATCCAGAGACAAAAACTTGAACAAGAGACTCACACTCGCCCTTTTTCCATATCCCGAAGAGTTCTCCTCATGGTCTGTAGTTCAGTCCTGCCATACCTTTGACCCGAAACATAAGCCGAGTTTGTGTTTTCAGACAACGGTCCAAACAGCCCTGGCCTACACACCGTACAGGCTCAGGACCCTGGAGCCAAACCTGAGGACTGTACTTGCCCTCTCCAAGGGATATCTGTGTGCCCATTCCAATGGCCACAACCCTCCTAAGAGGATAAACCTCCAAAGTCCCTGAGGCCATCTCAATAGTGGTGGCTTCCCAGAACAAACAGGGGCAATCTGAGCCCATCTGAGGGCCTACTTGCACTCAGACCCGTAGACTGGTGTCCGCAGAGGGAAAAAGGAACGAAGAGACCCCTAGGCACTAATCGGATATATTGCTTTGGTTTCCGGCATCTCTCCTCAGAGGCCTGGATTTCAATACCAGAATATGGCTGTTTCTTGACTCACCCATCAGAACCAATCTCCTCTACACATGGGAAACTTGCACTTTGGTGCTTTGTTAAAGCTTCTGTTTAGGAGAACCCTTCATGGCCCCAGTGCCACCGCTTCATTCCAAGGTCTCCATAGACACAAAAACACATTAGGACCCATCCACAGGAGAGTGCATTTCAACTCAGCCTCCTCGGTTGCTCCCCCAGATCCAGCAGATCTAACATGTCTTGTTCCTAGGAGACAATTGGAATGCGAGGTGGGCTACCCAGCCATCCATCCTTAGAACTCTGCTCTTTATCGTTGGCCTGGAGCCAACCAACAGGTCTCAATGGTCCTGCAAGAATCTTTGCAGTTTGGAGCTTCTCACAACTCCCATCCTGCGAAAACCCCCATGGCCTCGTGATCCCCCCCCTTCATGAAGTGTCCATCAGGGACAGAACCACAACCTGAGCGATCGTCTGATACTCGCCCTGACTTCAGATCCACGGGATCTCGAGTCAGGTCTGTAGATTGTGCCTGCCATGTCCTCACCCAGAAACCTAAGCCTAGCTTCTGTTCTCAGACTTCCGTCCTCATACTACGGGCCCACAAGCCCTCCAGTTTGGCAATCCAGAACTACAATGCAACACTCTGCCTGCCGTCCAGAAGAAAAACATTGCCCTCTGGGGCTACCCAGAAACCCCAAATGAGGATCAACCTGCACGCCACTTGGCTGTACCCCAAATATATAGGCTGACGTGGGCACTGATGCCGTTGCAGACACAACCTGAGCCTGGACCTCCTGGCCCCACCAGACACCTGGCCTCACTCTGAGCACATCGGACCCGCCATGGCCTTAGGTCGTCATCTCTACTCAACCTCGATTTTCAGGCTTCAGATCCTATAAATTATCTCAAGCCAATGCCCAGGGTTGAAAATGATGCAGAAATCAGATCTCCATCCCCATGGCAAGAAACCTTGTGGTTGCCATGTTGTCCAAAGTTCCGTGTAGTTGAAACCAGTGTGGCCCATGAGGCCCCGCCCATGCTCGCGGGCCACATTGGTCACAAACACACATTGAGACCCTCAGCCTGACCCCAGTCCTCAAGTAAGGCCTCTCAGTGGCTTGACCCTGAGCACGCATATGGGGCCTGCCATGCCCCTGGCCCCAATTTTTAACCATAGTTCGCTTTGTCCCTTCACTCGTCCCTAGGGCTCTGCTTTGGAACTCCTCTTTTGGTGGGACACCTGAGGTAACAAACCTGAAAGGAGCCCTCCCATCCCCCAGATTGACGAAAAACAATTGGGATCGGGCTAAATCCACAGAGAGGAAGATTCGTCCATGGCCCATGAGGTCTCCCCGACATTCATCGGCCATCGCTGATACAAAATCCCGAGACAAAAGCTTGAGCAAAAGCCGCAGACTCGCTGTTTCTTCATATCCTGAAGAGTTCTTCTCATGCTTTGTCGATTGGGTCTGCCATACCTACATCCCCAAACCTAAGCTGAGTTTGTGTTTTTAGACTTCTGTCCTCAAAGTCCTGGGCCACACACCCTCCAGGCTGGGTCCCCTGGAGTCACACATTAGTACTGCGCCTACCCAATCCCTGGGAATTCTCCCCATTCCATTGTCCCAAACCGTACAAATTAGGAGAACCCTCCAAAGTCCCTGAGGCCATCCCAATAGCGTAGGTCGCCCTGCACAACAAGGGCGGTCTGACACCAGCTGAGCAACTACCTCCACTCATTCCATAGATGGATGTCCCCAGAGAAGAAGATTGAACCAGACAGGACCCTAGGACATAATCGGATCCATTGCTTTGGTTCACAGGCATGTCTCCTCAAAAGCCTGGATTCCAATACGACCATAAGGGTTTTCCTGAAGCACCCATCAGAAAAATTCTCGTCCCCACAAGAAACTTGTGCATGGGAGCTATGTCAAAAGCTTAGGAGAATACTTCAGGGTCCCGGTGCCACGGCCTCATTTCAAGGTCCTCATGTACACAAACAAACATTAGGACCCATCCTCAGGAAAGTCCATTTCAACTCAGCCACCCAGGTTTCTCCCGCAGAGCCATCAGATCTAAACTGCCTTGTTGCTAAGAGACAATTGGAATGCGAGCGCACGACCAGGCATCCATCCTTGAACGGTGCACTGGAGTCATTCCATATGGGATGTCCTGGACCTCTCCAACAGGTCTCAATTGTCCCGCAGAAGGAATCCTTGAAGGGGGCATCCCACAACTCCCAACGTGGGAATACCTCCATGGCCTCGAGATTCCGCTCCCTTCATGAAGGGGCCGTCATGCACAGAAACTCCAAACTGAGCCAACGTCTGATCCTCGCCCTGACTTCAGATGCATGACATCTTGGTTCTGATGTGAAGTGGGTACCTGCCGTGCCCTCGCCCTGAAACCCAAATCTAGCTTCTGTTCTAAGACTTCCGTCCTCACACTCCTGGCCCCAAAACCCTCAAGTTTGGTAATTCCGTACCCACAATGCAGCACCCTGCCTGCCCTCTAGAAAAAAAAAAAATTGCCTAATGAGCTGCCCAGAAAGCTTAAATGAGGATCAACCTACACGGCACTCGAATGTACCCCAATTATATAGTCTAACCTGGGCACTAAACCACTTTCTGACACAACCTAAGCCCGGAACTCCTGACCAACACCCAGAGAGCTGACCGCACACTGAGCACATCAGACCTGCCATGGCCTTAGGTCATCATCTCTTCCCGACCTCAGTTTTCAGGCTTCAGAACCTAGACCCTTTCTCCAATCCCTGCCCAGGGGTGAGTGTGATGCAGAAATCAGAACTCCTCCTACCTATGGCAAGAAACCTTGTGGTTGGCATGTTGTCCAACGTTCAGTGTAGGAGAAACCAGCATTCACCCTGAGTCCCCGCCCATTCTTGAGTGCAACGAGGGCATAAACATGCCTTGTAACCCTCAGCGTGAGTCCTGTCCTCTAGTAAGTCCTCTTAGTGACTGGACCATTAGATGTCCTAATGGGCTTGACATGTCCCTAGGTCCCAATACTTAACCAGATTTCTGGTTGTCCAGTCGCCCCTCCCCAGGGCTCTACTCTGGAGTCCCTCATTTGGTGGGACACCTGAGGTTAAAAAACAAAACAAAACAAAACAACAACAACAACAAAACAGACTTATTCCATCCCACAGAATGACCCCAAACTCTTTGGACGGGGCCACACCTCCAGAGAGTAAGACTCGTCCATTTTCCATGAAGTCACCCGGAAATTTCATGAACATGGGTGACACGATATCCAGAGACAAAAACTTGAACAAGAGACTCACACTCGCCCTTTTTCCATATCCCGAAGAGTTCTCCTCATGGTCTGTAGTTCAGTCCTGCCATACCTTTGACCCAAACATAAGCCGAGTTTGTGTTTTCAGACAACGGTCCAAACAGCCCTGGCCTACACACCGTACAGGCTCAGGACCCTGGAGCCAAACCTGAGGACTGTACTTGCCCTCTCCAAGGGATTTCTGTGTGCCCATTCCAATGGCCACAACCCTCCTAAGAGGATAAACCTCCAAAGTCCCTGAGGCCATCTCAATTGTGGTGGCTTCCCAGAACAAACAGGGGCAATCTGAGCCCATCTGAGGGCCTACTTGCACTCAGAACCGAAGACTGGTGTCCGCAGAGGGAAAAAGGAACGAAGAGACCCCTAGGCACTAATCGGATATACTGCTTTGGTTTCCAGGCATCTCTCCTCAGAGGCCTGGATTTCAATACCAGAATATGGCTGTTTCTTGACTCACCCATCAGAACCAATCTCCTCTACACATGGGAAACTTGCACTTTGGTGCTTTGTCAAAGCTTCTGTTTAGGAGAACCCTTCACGCCCCAGTGCCACCGCTTCATTCCAAGGTCTCCATAGACACAAAAACACATTAGGACCCATCCACAGGAGAGTCCATTTCAACTCAGCCTCCTCGGTTGCTCCCCCAGATCCAGCAGATCTAACATGCCTTGTTGCTAGGAGACAATTGGAATGCGAGGTGGGCTACCCAGCCATCCATCCTTAGAACCCTGCTCTTTATCGTTGGCCTGGAGCCAACCAACAGGTCTCAATTGTCCTGCAAGAATCTTTGCAGTTTGGAGCTTCTCACAACTCCCATCGTGGGAAAACCCCCATGGCCTCGTGATCCTCCCCCTTCATGAAGTGTCCATCAGGGACAGAACCACAACCTGAGCGATCGTCTGATACTCGCCCTGACTTCAGATCCACGGGATCTCGAGTCAGGACTGTAGATTGTGCCTGCCATGTCATCACCCAGAAACCTAAGCCTAGCTTCTGTTCTCAGACTTCCGTCCTCAGACTACGGGCCCACAAGCCCTCCAGTTTGGCAATCCAGAACTACAATGCAACACTCTGCCTGCCCTCCAGAAGAAAAACATTGCCCTCTGGGGCTACCCAGAAACCGCAAATGAGGATCAACCTGCACGCCACTTGGCTGTACCCCAAATATATAGGCTGACCTGGGCACTGATGCCCTTGCAGACACAACCTGAGCCTGGACCTCCTGGCCCCACCAGACACCTGGCCTCACTCTGAGCACATCGGACCCGCCATGGCCTTAGGTCGTCATCTCTTCTCAACCTCGATTTTCAGGCTTCAGATCCTATAACTTATCTCAAACCAATGCCCAGGGTTGAAAATGATGCAGAAATCAGATCTCCATCCCCATGGCAAGAAACCTTGTGGTTGCCATGTTGTCCAACGTTCCGTGTAGTTGAAACCAGTGTGGCCCATGAGGCCCCGCCCATGCTCGCGGGCCACATTGGTCACAAACACACATTGAGACCCTCAGCCTGAGCCCAGTCCTCAAGAAAGGCCTCTCAGTGGCTTGACCCTGAGCCCGCATATGGGGCCTGCCATGCCCCTGGCCCCAATTTTTAACCATAGTTCGCTTTGTCCCTTCACTCGTCCCTAGGGCTCTGCTTTGGAACTCCTCTTTTGGTGGGACACCTGAGGTAACAAACCTGAAAGGAGCCCTCCCATCCCACAGATTGACGAAAAACAATTGGGATCGGGCTAAATCCACAGAGAGGAAGATTCGTCCATGGCCCATGAGGTCTCCCCGACATTCATCGGCCATCGCTGATACAAAATCCCGAGACAAAAGCTTGAGCAAAAGCCTCAGACTCGCTGTTTCTTCATATCCTGAAGAGTTCTTCTCATGGTTTGTCGATTGGGTCTGCCATACCTACATCCCCAAACCTAAGCTGAGTTTGTGTTTTTAGACTTCTGTCCTCAAAGTCCTGGGCCACACACCCTCCAGGCTGGGTCCCCTGGAGTCACACATTAGTACTGCGCCTACCCAATCCCTGGGAATTCTCCCCATTCCATTGTCCCAAACCGTACAAATTAGGAGAACCCTCCAAAGTCCCTGAGGCCATCCCAATAGTGTAGGTCGCCCGGCACAAACAAGGGCGGTCTGACACCAGCTAAGCAACTACCTCCACTCATTCCATAGATGGATGTCCCCAGAGAAGAAGATTGAACCAGACAGGACCCTAGGACATAATCGGATCCATTGCTTTGGTTCACAGGCATGTCTCCTCAAAAGCCTGGATTCCAATACGACCATAGGGGTTTTCCTGAAGCACCCATCAGAAAAATTCACATCCCCACAAGATACTTGTGCATGGGAGCTATGTCAAAATCTTAGGAGAATACTTCAGGGTCCCGGTGCCACCGCCTCATTCCAAGGCCCTCATGGATACAAACACACTTTAGGACCCATCCTCAGGAAAGTCCATTTCAACTCAGCCACCCAGGTTTCTCCCTCAGAGCCATCAGATCTAAACTGCCTTCTTGCTAGGAGACAATTGGAATGCGAGCGCACGTCCAGGCATCCATCCTTGAACGGTGCACTGGAGTCATTCCATATGGGATGTCCTGGACCTCTCCAACAGGTCTCAATTGTCCCGCAGAAGGAATCCTTGAAGGGGGCATCCCACAACTCCCAACGTGGGAATACCTCCATGGCCTCGAGATTCCGCTCCCTTCATGAAGGGGCCGTCATGCACAGAAACTCCAACCTGAGCCAAAGTCTGATCCTCGCCCTGACTTCAGATGCATGACATCTTGGTTCTGATGTGAAGTGGGTACCTGCCGTGCCCTCGCCCTGAAACCCAAATCTAGCTTGTGTTCTCAGACTTCCGTCCTCACACTCCTGGCCCCAAAACCCTCAAGTTTGGTAATTCCGTACCCACAATGCAGCACCCTGCCTGCCCTCTAGAAAAAAAAAAAATTGCCTAATGAGCTGCCCAGGCAGCTTAAATGAGGATCAACCTACACGGCACTCGAATGTACCCCAATTATATAGTCTAACCTGGGCACTAAACCACTTTCTGACACAACCTGAGCCCGGACCTCCTGACCAACACCCAGAGAGCTGACCGCACACTGAGCACATCAGACCTGCCATGGCCTTAGGTCATCATCTCTTCCCGACTTCAGTTTTCAGGCTTCAGAACCTAGACCTAATCTCCAATCCCTGCCCAGGGGTGAGTGTGATGCAGAAATCAGAACTCCTCCTACCTATGGCAAGAAACCTTGTGGTTGGCATGTTGTCCAACGTTCAGTGTAGGAGAAACCAGCATTCACCCTGAGTCCCCGCCCATTCTTGAGTGCAACGAGGGCATAAACATGCCTTGTAACCCTCAGCGTGAGTCCTGTCCTCTAGTAAGTCCTCTTAGTGACTGGACCATTAGATGTCCTAATGGGCTTGACATGTCCCTAGGCCCCAATATTTAACCAGATTTCTGGTTGTCCAGTCGCCCCTCCCCAGGGCTCTACTCTGGAGTCCCTCATTTGGTGGGACACCTGAGGTTAAAAAACAAAACAAAACAAAACAACAACAACAGCAAAACAGACTTATTCCATCCCACAGAATGACCCCAAACTCTTTGGACGGGGCCACACCTCCAGAGAGTAAGACTCGTCCATTTTCCATGAAGTCACCCGGAAATTTCATGAACATGGGTGACACGATATCCAGAGACAAAAACTTGAACAAGAGACTCACACTCGCCCTTTTTCCGTATCCCGAAGAGTTCTCCTCATGGTCTGTAGTTCAGTCCTGCCATACCTTTGACCCGAAACATAAGCCGAGTTTGTGTTTTCAGACAACGGTCCAAACAGCCCTGGCCTACACACCGTACAGGCTCAGGACCCTGGAGCCAAACCTGAGGACTGTACTTGCCCTCTCCAAGGGATTTCTGTGTGCCCATTCCAATGGCCACAACCCTCCTAAGAGGATAAACCTCCAAAGTCCCTGAGGCCATCTCAGTAGTGGTGGCTTCCCAGAACAAACAGGGGCAATCTGAGCCCATCTGAGGGCCTACTTGCACTCAGACCCGTAGACTGGTGTCCGCAGAGGCAAAAAGGAACGAAGAGACCCCTAGGCACTAATCGGATATATTGCTTTCGTTTCCAGGCATCTCTCCTCAGAGGCCTGGATTTCAATACCAGAATATGGCTGTTTCTTGACTCACCCATCAGAACCAATCTCCTCTACACATGGGAAACTTGCACATTGGTGCTTTGTTAAAGCTTCTGTTTAGGAGAACCCTTCATGGCCCCAGTGCCACCGCTTCATTCCAAGGTCTCCATAGACACAAAAACACATTAGGACCCATCCACAGGAGAGTCCATTTCAACTCAGCCTCATCGGTTGCTCCCCCAGATCCAGCAGATCTAACATGTCTTGTTGCTAGGAGACAATTGGAATGCGAGGTGGGCTACCCAGCCATCCATCCTTAGAACCCTGCTCTTTATCGTTGGCCTGGAGCCAACCAACAGGTCTCAATTGTCCTGCAAGAATCTTTGCAGTTTGGAGCTTCTCACAACTCCCATCCTGCGAAAACCCCCATGGCCTCGTGATCCCCCCCCTTCATGAAGTGTCCATCAGGGACAGAACCACAACCTGAGCGATCGTCTGATACTCGCCCTGACTTCAGATCCACGGGATCTCGAGTCAGGTCTGTAGATTGTGCCCGCCATGTCCTCACCCAGAAACCTAAGCCTAGCTTCTGTTCTCAGACTTCCGTCCTCAGACTACGGGCCCACAAGCCCTCCAGTTTGGCAATCCAGAACTACAATGCAACACTCTGCCTGCCCTCCAGAAGAAAAACATTGCCCTCTGGGGCTACCCAGAAACCCCAAATGAGGATCAACCTGCACGCCACTTGGCTGTACCCCAAATATATAGGCTGACCTGGGCACTGATGCCGTTGCAGACACAACCTGAGCCTGGACCTCCTGGCCCCACCAGACAGCTGGCCTCACTCTGAGCACATCGGACCCGCCATGGCCTTAGGTTGTCATCTCTTCTCAACCTCGATTTTCAGGCTTCAGATCCTATAACTTATCTCAAACCAATGCCCAGGGTTGAAAATGATGCAGAAATCAGATCTCCATCCCCATGGCAAGAAACCTTGTGGTTGCCATGTTGTCCAACGTTCCGTGTAGTTGAAACCAGTGTGGCCCATGAGGCCCCGCCCATGCTCGCGGGCCACATTGGTCACAAACACACATTGAGACCCTCAGCCTGAGCCCAGTCCTCAAGTAAGGCCTCTCAGTGGCTTGACCCTGAGCCCGCATATGGGGCCTGCCATGCCCCTGGCCCCAATTTTTAACCATAGTTCGCTTTGTCCCTTCACTCGTCCCTAGGGCTCTGCTTTGGAACTCCTCTTTTGGTGGGACACCTGAGGTAACAAACCTGAAAGGAGCCCTCCCATTCCACAGATTGACGAAAAACAATTGGGATCGGGCTAAATCCACAGAGAGGAAGATTCGTCCATGGCCCATGAGGTCTCCCCGACATTCATCGGCCATCGCTGATACAAAATCCCGAGACAAATGCTTGAGCAAAAGCCTCAGACTCGCTGTTTCTTCATATCCTGAAGAGTTCTTCTCATGCTTTGTCGATTGGGTCTGCCATACCTACATCCCCAAACCTAAGCTGAGTTTGTGTTTTTAGACTTCTGTCCTCAAAGTCCTGGGCCACACACCCTCCAGGCTGGGTCCCCTGGAGTCACACATTAGTACTGCGCCTACCCAATCCCTGGGAATTCTCCCCATTCCATTGTCCCAAACCGTACAAATTAGGAGAACCCTCCAAAGTCCCTGAGGCCATCCCAATAGTGTAGGTCGCCCGGCACAAACAAGGGCGGTCTGACACCAGCTGAGCAACTACCTCCACTCATTCCATAGATGGATGTCCCCAGAGAAGAAGATTGAACCAGACAGGACCCTAGGACATAATCGGATCCATTGCTTTGGTTCACAGGCATGTCTCCTCAAAAGCCTGGATTCCAATACGACCATAGGGGTTTTCCTGAAGCACCAATCAGAAATATTCTCGTCCCCACAAGAAACTTGTGCATGGGAGCTATGTCAAAAGCTTAGGAGAATACTTCAGGGTCCCGGTGCCACGGCCTCATTTCAAGGCCCTCATGTACACAAACAAACATTAGGACCCATCCTCAGGAAAGTCCATTTCAACTCAGCCACCCAGGTTTCTCCCGCAGAGCCATCAGATCTAAACTGCCTTGTTGCTAGGAGACAATTGGAATGCGAGCGCACGTCCAGGCATCCATCCTCGAACGGTGCACTGGAGTCATTCCATATGGGATGTCCTGGACCTCTCCAACAGGTCTCAATTGTCCCGCAGAAGGAATCCTTGAAGGGGGCATCCCACAACTCCCAACCTGGGAATACCTCCATGGCCTCGAGATTCCGCTGCCTTCATGAAGGGGCCGTCATGCACAGAAACTCCAACCTGAGCCAACGTCTGATCCTTGCCCTGACTTTAGATGCATGACATCTTGGTTCTGATGTGAAGTGGGTACCTGCCGTGCCCTCGCCCTGAAACCCAAATCTAGCTTGTGTTCTCAGACTTCCGTCCTCACACTCCTGGCCCCAAAACCCTCAAGTTTGGTAATTCCGTACCCACAATGCAGCACCCTGCCTGCCCTCTAGAAAAAAAAAAAAATTGCCTAATGAGCTGCCCAGAAAGCTTAAATGAGGATCAACCTACACGGCACTCGAATGTACCCCAATTATATAGTCTAACCCGGGCACTAAACCACTTTCTGACACAACCTGAGCCCGGACCTCCTGACCAACACACAGAGAGCTGACCGCACACTGAGCACATCAGACCTGCCATGGCCTTAGGTCATCATCTCTTCCCGACCTCAGTTTTCAGGCTTCAGAACCTAGACCTTATCTCCAATCCCTGCCCAGGGGTGAGTGTGATGCAGACATCAGAACTCCTCCTTCCTATGGCAAGAAACCTTGTGGTTGGCATGTTGTCCAACGTTCAGTGTAGGAGAAACCAGCATTCACCCTGAGTCCCCGCCCATTCTTGAGTGCAACGAGGGCATAAACATGCCTTGTAACCCTCAGCGTGAGTCCTGTCCTCTAGTAAGTCCTCTTAGTGACTGGACCATTAGATGTCCTAATGGGCTTGACATGTCCCTAGGCCCCAATACTTAACCAGATTTCTGGTTGTCCAGTCGCCCCTCCCCAGGGCTCTACTCTGGCGTCCCTCATTTGGTGGGACACCTGTGGTTAAAAAACAAAACAAAACAAAACAACAACAACAACAAAACAGACTTATTCCATCCCACAGAATGACCCCAAACTCTTTGGACGGGACCACACCTCCAGAGAGTAAGACTCGTCCATTTTCCATGAAGTCACCCGGAAATTTCATGAACATGGGTGACACGATATCCAGAGACAAAAACTTGAACAAGAGACTCACACTCGCCCTTTTTCCGTATCCCGAAGAGTTCTCCTCATGGTCTGTAGTTCAGTCCTGCCATACCTTTGACCCGAAACATAAGCCGAGTTTGTGTTTTCAGACAACGGTCCAAACAGCCCTGGCCTACACACCGTACAGGCTCAGGACCCTGGAGCCAAACCTGAGGACTGTACTTGCCCTCTCCAAGGGATTTCTGTGTGCCCATTCCAATGGCCACAACCCTCCTAAGAGGATAAACCTCCAAAATCCCTGAGGCCATCTCAATTGTGGTGGCTTCCCAGAACAAACAGGGGCAATCTGATCCCACCTGAGGGCCTACTTGCACTCAGACCCGTAGACTGGTGTCCGCAGAGGGAAAAAGGAACGAAGAGACCCCTAGGCACTAATCGGATATATTGCTTTGGTTTCCAGGCATCTCTCCTCAGAGGCCTGGATTTCAATACCAGAATATGGCTGATTCTTGACTCACCCATCAGAACCAATCTCCTCTACACATGGGAAACTTGCACTTTGGTGCTTTGTCAAAGCTTCTGTTTAGGAGAACCCTTCAGGGCCCCAGTGCCACCGCTTCATTCCAAGGTCTCCATAGACACAAAAACACATTAGGACCAATCCACAGGAGAGTCCATTTCAACTCAGCCTCCTCGGTTGCTCCCCCAGATCCAGCAGATCTAACATGTCTTGTTGCTAGGAGACAATTGGAATGCGAGGTGGGCTACCCAGCCATCCATCCTTAGAACCCTGCTCTTTATCGTTGGCCTGGAGCCAACCAACAGGTCTCAATTGTCCTGCAAGAATCTTTGCAGTTTGGAGCTTCTCACAACTCCCATCGTGGGAAAACCCCCATGGCCTCGTGATCCCCCCCCCTTCATGAAGTGTCCATCAGGGACAGAACCACAACCTGAGCGATCGTCTGATGCTCGCCCTGACTTCAGATCCACGGGATCTCGAGTCAGGTCTGTAGATTGTGCCTGCCATGTCCTCACCCAGAAACCTAAGCCTAGCTTCTGTTCTCAGACTTCCGTCCTCAGACTACGGGCCCACAAGCCCTCCAGTTTGGCAATCCAGAACTACAATGCAACACTCTGCCTGCCCTCCAGAAGAAAAACATTGCCCTCTGGGGCTACCCAGAAACCCCAAATGAGGATCAACCTGCACGCCACTTGGCTGTACCCCAAATGTATAGGCTGACCTGGGCACTGATGCCGTTGCAGACACAACCTGAGCCTGGACCTCCTGGCCCCACCAGACAGCTGGCCTCACTCTGAGCACATCGGACCCGCCATGGCCTTAGGTCGTCATCTCTTCTCAACCTCGATTTTCAGGCTTCAGATCCTATAACTTATCTCAAACCAATGCCCAGGGTTGAAAATGATGCAGAAATCAGATCTCCATCCCCATGGCAAGAAACCTTGTGGTTGCCATGTTGTCCAACGTTCCGTGTAGTTGAAACCAGTGTGGCCCATGAGGCCCCGCCCATGCTCGCGGGCCACATTGGTCACAAACACACATTGAGACCCTCAGCCTGAGCCCAGTCCTCAAGTAAGGCCTCTCAGTGGCTTGACCCTGAGCCCGCATATGGGGCCTGCCATGCCCCTGGCCCCAATTTTTAACCATAGTTCGCTTTGTCCCTTCACTCGTCCCTAGGGCTCTGCTTTGGAACTCCTCTTTTGGTGGGACACCTGAGGTAACAAACCTGAAAGGAGCCCTCCCATCCCACAGATTGACGAAAAACAATTGGGATCGGTCTAAATCCACAGAGAGGAAGATTCGTCCATGGACCATGAGGTCTCCCCGACATTCATCGGCCATCGCTGATACAACATCCCGAGACAAAAGCTTGAGCAAAAGCCTCATACTCGCTGTTTCTTCATATCCTGAAGAGTTCTTCTCATGCTTTGTCGATTGGGTCTGCCATACCTACATCCCCAAACCTAGCTGAGTTTGTGTTTTTAGACTTCTGTCCTCAAAGTCCTGGGCCACAACCCTCCAGGCTGGGTCCCCTGGAGTCACACATTAGTACTGCGCCTACCCAATCTCTGGGAATTCTCCCCATTACATTGTCCCAAACCGTACAAATTAGGAGAACCCTCCAAAGTCCCTGAGGCCATCCCAATAGTGTAGGTCGCCCGGCACAAACAAGGGCGGTCTGACACCAGCTGAGCAACTACCTCCACTCATTCCATAGATGGATGTCCCCAGAGAAGAAGATTGAACCAGACAGGACCCTAGGACATAATCGGATCCATTGCTTTGGTTCACAGGCATGTCTCCTCAAAAGCCTGGATTCCAATACGACCATAGGGGTTTTCCTGAAGCACCCATCAGAAATATTCTCGTCCCCACAAGAAACTTGTGCATGGGAGCTATGTCAAAAGCTTAGGAGAATACTTCAGGGTCCCGGTGCCACGGCCTCATTTCAAGGCCCTCATGTACACAAACAAACATTAGGACCCATCCTCAGGAAAGTCCATTTCAACTCAGCCACCCAGGTTTCTCCTGCAGAGCCATCAGATCTAAACTGCCTTGTTGCTAGGAGACAATTGGAATGCGAGCGCACGTCCAGGCATCCATCCTCGAACGGTGCACTGGAGTCATTCCATATGGGATGTCCTGGACCTCTCCAACAGGTCTCAATTGTCCCGCAGAAGGAATCCTTGAAGGGGGCATCCCACAACTCCCAACCTGGGAATACCTCCATGGCCTCGAGATTCCGCTCCCTTCATGAAGGGGCCGTCATGCACAGAAACTCCAACCTGAGCCACGTATGATCCTTGCCCTGACTTTAGATGCATGACATCTTGGTTCTGATGTGAAGTGGGTACCTGCCGTGCCCTCGCCCTGAAACCCAAATCTAGCTTGTGTTCTCAGACTTCCGTCCTCACACTCCTGGCCCCAAAACCCTCAAGTTTGGTAATTCCGTACCCACAATGCAGCACCCTGCCTGCCCTCTAGAAAAAAAAAAAAATTGCCTAATGAGCTGCCCAGAAAGCTTAAATGAGGATCAACCTACACGGCACTCGAATGTACCCCAATTATATAGTCTAACCCGGGCACTAAACCACTTTCTGACACAACCTGAGCCCGGACCTCCTGACCAACACACAGAGAGCTGACCGCACACTGAGCACATCAGACCTGCCATGGCCTTAGGTCATCATCTCTTCCCGACCTCAGTTTTCAGGCTTCAGAACCTAGACCTTATCTCCAATCCCTGCCCAGGGGTGAGTGTGATGCAGACATCAGAACTCCTCCTTCCTATGGCAAGAAACCTTGTGGTTGGCATGTTGTCCAACGTTCAGTGTAGGAGAAACCAGCATTCACCCTGAGTCCCCGCCCATTCTTGAGTGCAACGAGGGCATAAACATGCCTTGTAACCCTCAGCGTGAGTCCTGTCCTCTAGTAAGTCCTCTTAGTGACTGGACCATTAGATGTCCTAATGGGCTTGACATGTCCCTAGGCCCCAATACTTAACCAGATTTCTGGTTGTCCAGTCGCCCCTCCCCAGGGCTCTACTCTGGAGTCCCTCATTTGGTGGGACACCTGAGGTTAAAAAACAAAACAAAAGAAAACAACACAACAACAAAACAGACTTATTCCATCCCACAGAATGACCCCAAACTCTTTGGACGGGGCCACACCTCCAGAGAGTAAGACTCGTCCATTTTCCATGAACTCACACGGAAATTTCATGAACATGGGTGACACGATATCCAGAGACAAAAACTAGAACAAGAGACTCACACTCGCCCTTTTTCCGTATCCCGAAGAGTTCTCCTCATGGTCTGTAGTTCAGTCCTGCCATACCTTTGACCCGAAACATAAGCCGAGTTTGTGTTTTCAGACAACGGTCCAAACAGCCCTGGCCTACACACTGTACAGGCTCAGGACCCTGGAGCCAAACCTGAGGACTGTACTTGCCCTCTCCAAGGGATTTCTGTGTGCCCATTCCAATGGCCACAACCCTCCTAAGAGGATAAACCTCCAAAATCCCTGAGGCCATCTCAATTGTGGTGGCTTCCCAGAACAAACAGGGGCAATCTGATCCCACCTGAGGGCCTACTTGCACTCAGACCCGTAGACTGGTGTCCGCAGAGGCAAAAAGGAACGAAGAGACCCCTAGGCACTAATCGGATATATTGCTTTGGTTTCCAGGCATCTCTCCTCAGAGGCCTGGATTTCAATACCAGAATATGGCTGTTTCTTGACTCACCCATCAGAACCAATCTCCTCTACACATGGGAAACTTGCACTTTGGTGCTTTGTCAAAGCTTCTGTTTAGGAGAACCCTTCAGGGCCCCAGTGCCACCGCTTCATTCCAAGGTCTCCATAGACACAAAAACATATTAGGACCAATCCACAGGAGAGTCCATTTCAACTCAGCCTCCTCGGTTGCTCCCCCAGATCCAGCAGATCTAACATGTCTTGTTGCTAGGAGACAATTGGAATGCGAGGTGGGCTACCCAGCCATACATCCTTAGAACCCTGCTCTTTATCGTTGGCCTGGAGCCAACCAACAGGTCTCAATTGTCCTGCAAGAATCTTTGCAGTTTGGAGCTTCTCACAACTCCCATCGTGGGAAAACCCCCATGGCCTCGTGATCCCCCCCCTTCTTGAAGTGTCCATCAGGGACAGAACCACAACCTGAGCGATCGTCTGATGCTCGCCCTGACTTCAGATCCACGGGATCTCGAGTCAGGTCTGTAGATTGTGCCTGCCATGTCCTCACCCAGAAACCTAAGCCTAGCTTCTGTTCTCAGACTTCCGTCCTCAGACTACGGACCCACAAGCCCTCCAGTTTGGCAATCCAGAACTACAATGCAACACTCTGCCTGCCCTCCAGAAGAAAAACATTGCCCTCTGGGGCTACCCAGAAACCCCAAATGAGGATCAACCTGCACGCCACTTGGCTGTACCCCAAATATATAGGCTGACCTGGGCACTGATGCCGTTGCAGACACAACCTGAGCCTGGACCTCCTGGACCCACCAGACAGCTGGCCTCACTCTGAGCACATCGGACCTGCCATGGCCTTAGGTCGTCATCTCTTCTCAACCTCGATTTTCAGGCTTCAGATCCTATAACTTATCTCAAACCAATGCCCAGGGTTGAAAATGATGCAGAAATCAGATCTCCATCCCCATGGCAAGAAACCTTGTGGTTGCCATGTTGTCCAACGTTCCGTGTAGTTGAAACCAGTGTGGCCCATGAGGCCCCGCCCATGCTCGCGGGCCACATTGGTCACAAACACACATTGAGACCCTCAGCCTGAGCCCAGTCCTCAAGTAAGGCCTCTCAGTGGCTTGACCCTGAGCCCGCATATGGGGCCTGCCATGCCCCTGGCCCCAATTTTTAACCATAGTTCGCTTTGTCCCTTCACTCGTCCCTAGGGCTCTGCTTTGGAACTCCTCTTTTGGTGGGACACCTGAGGTAACAAACCTGAAAGGAGCCCTCCCATCCCACAGATTGACCAAAAACAATTGGGATCGGGCTAAATCCACAGAGAGGAAGATTCGTCCATGGACCATGAGGTCTCCCCGACATTCATCGGCCATCGCTGATACAAAATCCCGAGACAAAATCTTGTGCAAAAGCCTCAGACTCGCTGTTTCTTCATATCCTGAAGAGTTCTTCTGATGCTTTGTCGATTGGGTCTGCCATACCTACATCCCCAAACCTAAGCTGAGTTTGTGTTTTTAGACTTCTGTCCTCAAAGTCCTGGGCCACACACCCTCCAGGCTGGGTCCCCTGGAGTCACACATTAGTACTGCGCCTACCCAATCTCTGGGAATTCTCCCCATTCCATTGTCCCAAACCGTACAAATTAGGAGAACCCTCCAAAGTCCCTGAGGCCATCCCAATAGTGTAGGTCGCCCGGCACAAACAAGGGCGGTCTGACACCAGCTGACCAACTACCTCCACTCATTCCATAGATGGATGTCCCCAGAGAAGGAGATTGAACCAGACAGGACCCTAGGACATAATCGGATCCATTGCTTTGGTTCACAGGCATGTCTCCTCAAAAGCCTGGATTCCAATACGACCATAGGGGTTTTCCTGAAGCACCCATCAGAAAAATTCTCGTCCCCACAAGAAACTTGTGCATGGGAGCTATGTCAAAAGCTTAGGAGAATACTTCAGGGTCCCGGTGCCACGGCCTCATTTCAAGGCCCTCATGTACACAAACAAACATTAGGACCCATCCTCAGGAAAGTCCATTTCAACTCAGCCACCCAGGTTTCTCCCGCAGAGCCATCAGATCTAAACTGC
Organism: Mustela lutreola; assembly: GCF_030435805.1. Taxonomy (NCBI): domain Eukaryota; kingdom Metazoa; phylum Chordata; class Mammalia; order Carnivora; family Mustelidae; genus Mustela; species Mustela lutreola. The sequence continues at coordinate 173,333,508 of NC_081294.1, forward strand.
CTTGTTGCTAGGAGACAATTGGAATGCGAGCGTACGTCCAGGCATCCATCCTTGAACGGTGCACTGGAGTCATTCCATATGGGATGTCCTGGACCTCTCCAACAGGTCTCAATTGTCCCGCAGAAGGAATCCTAGAAGGGGGCATCCCACAACTCCCAACGTGGGAATACCTCCATGGCCTCGAGATTCCGCTCCCTTCATGAAGGGGCCGTCATGCACAGAAACTCCAACCTGAGCCAACGTCTGATCCTTGCCCTGACTTTAGATGCATGACATCTTGGTTCTGATGTAAAATGGGTACCTGCCGTGCCCTCGCCCTGAAACCCAAATCTAGCTTGTGTTCTCAGACTTCCGTCCTCACACTCCTGGCCCCAAAACCCTCAAGTGTGGTAATTCCGTACCCACAATGCAGCACCCTGCCTGCCCTCTAGAAAAAAAAAAAATTGCCTAATGAGCTGCCCAGGCAGCTTAAATGAGGATCAACCTACACGGCACTCGAATATACCCCAATTATATAGTCTAACCTGGGCACTAAACCACTTTCTGACACAACCTGAGCCCGGACCTCCTGACCAACACCCAGAGAGCTGACCGCACACTGAACACATCAGACCTGCCATGGCCTTAGGTCATCATCTCTTCCCGACTTCAGTTTTCAGGCTACAGAACCTAGACCTAATCTCCAATCCCTGCCCAGGGGTGAGTGTGATGCAGAAATCTGAACTCCTCCTACCTATGGCAAGAAACCTTGTGGTTGGCATGTTGTCCAACGTTCAGTGTAGGAGAAACCAGCATTCACCCTGAGTCCCCGCCCATTCTTGAGTGCAACGAGGGCATAAACATGCCTTGTAACCCTCAGCGTGAGTCCTGTCCTCTAGTAAGTCCTCTTAGTGACTGGACCATTAGATGTCCTAATGGGCTTGACATGTCCCTAGGCCCCAATATTTAACCAGATTTCTGGTTGTCCAGTCGCCCCTCCCCAGGGCTCTACTCTGGAGTCCCTCATTTGGTGGGACACCTGAGGTTAAAAAACAAAACAAAACAAAACAACAACAACAGCAAAACAGACTTATTCCATCCCACAGAATGACCCCAAACTCTTTGGACGGGGCCACACCTCCAGAGAGTAAGACTCGTCCATTTTCCATGAAGTCACCCGGAAATTTCATGAACATGGGTGACACGATATCCAGAGACAAAAACTTGAACAAGAGACTCACACTCGCCCTTTTTCCGTATCCCGAAGAGTTCTCCTCATGGTCTGTAGTTCAGTCCTGCCATACCTTTGACCCGAAACATAAGCCGAGTTTGTGTTTTCAGACAACGGTCCAAACAGCCCTGGCCTACACACCGTACAGGCTCAGGACCCTGGAGCCAAACCTGAGGACTGTACTTGCCCTCTCCAAGGGATTTCTGTGTGCCCATTCCAATGGCCACAACCCTCCTAAGAGGATAAACCTCCAAAGTCCCTGAGGCCATCTCAGTAGTGGTGGCTTCCCAGAACAAACAGGGGCAATCTGAGCCCATCTGAGGGCCTACTTGCACTCAGACCCGTAGACTGGTGTCCGCAGAGGCAAAAAGGAACGAAGAGACCCCTAGGCACTAATCGGATATATTGCTTTCGTTTCCAGGCATCTCTCCTCAGAGGCCTGGATTTCAATACCAGAATATGGCTGTTTCTTGACTCACCCATCAGAACCAATCTCCTCTACACATGGGAAACTTGCACTTTGGTGCTTTGTTAAAGCTTCTGTTTAGGAGAACCCTTCATGGCCCCAGTGCCACCGCTTCATTCCAAGGTCTCCATAGACACAAAAACACATTAGGACCCATCCACAGGAGAGTGCATTTCAACTCAGCCTCCTCGGTTGCTCCCCCAGATCCAGCAGATCTAACATGTCTTGTTGCTAGGAGACAATTGGAATGCGAGGTGGGCTACCCAGCCATCCATCCTTAGAACCCTGCTCTTTATCGTTGGCCTGGAGCCAACCAACAGGTCTCAATTGTCCTGCAAGAATCTTTGCAGTTTGGAGCTTCTCACAACTCCCATCCTGCGAAAACCCCCATGGCCTCGTGATCCCCCCCCTTCATGAAGTGTCCATCAGGGACAGAACCACAACCTGAGCGATCGTCTGATACTCGCCCTGACTTCAGATCCACGGGATCTCGAGTCAGGTCTGTAGATTGTGCCTGCCATGTCCTCACCCAGAAACCTAAGCCTAGCTTCTGTCCTCAGACTTCCGTCCTCAGACTACGGGCCCACAAGCCCTCCAGTTTGGCAATCCAGAACTACAATGCAACACTCTGCCTGCCCTCCAGAAGAAAAACATTGCCCTCTGGGGCTACCCAGAAACCCCAAATGAGGATCAACCTGCACGCCACTTGGCTGTACCCCAAATATATAGGCTGACCTGGGCACTGATGCCGTTGCAGACACAACCTGAGCCTGGACCTCCTGGCCCCACCAGACAGCTGGCCTCACTCTGAGCACATCGGACCCGCCATGGCCTTAGGTCGTCATCTCTTCTCAACCTCGATTTTCAGGCTTCAGATCCTATAACTTATCTCAAACCAATGCCCAGGGTTGAAAATGATGCAGAAATCAGATCTCCATCCCCATGGCAAGAAACCTTGTGGTTGCCATGTTGTCCAACGTTCCGTGCAGTTGAAACCAGTGTGGCCCATGAGGCCCCGCCCATGCTCGCGGGCCACATTGGTCACAAACACACATTGAGACCCTCAGCCTGAGCCCAGTCCTCAAGAAAGGCCTCTCAGTGGCTTGACCCTGAGCCCGCATATGGGGCCTGCCATGCCCCTGGCCCCAATTTTTAACCATAGTTCGCTTTGTCCCTTCACTCGTCCCTAGGGCTCTGCTTTGGAACTCCTCTTTTGGTGGGACACCTGAGGTAACAAACCTGAAAGGAGCCCTCCCATCCCACAGATTGACGAAAAACAATTGGGATCGGGCTAAATCCACAGAGAGGAAGATTCGTCCATGGCCCATGAGGTCTCCCCGACATTCATCGGCCATCGCTGATACAAAATCCCGAGACAAAAGCTTGAGCAAAAGCCTCAGACTCACTGTTTCTTCATATCCTGAAGAGTTCTTCTCATGCTTTGTCGATTGGGTCTGCCATACCTACATCCCCAAACCTAAGCTGAGTTTGTGTTTTTAGACTTATGTCCTCAAATTCCTGGGCCACACACCCTCCAGGCTGGGTCCCCTGGAGTCACACATTAGTACTGCGCCTACCCAATCCATGGGAATTCTCCCCATTCCATTGTCCCAAACCGTACAAATTAGGAGAACCCTCCAAAGTCCCTGAGGCCATCCCAATAGTGTAGGTCGCCCGGCACAAACAAGGGCGGTCTGACACCAGCTGAGCAACTACCTCCACTCATTCCATAGATGGATGTCCCCAGAGAAGAAGATTGAACCAGACAGGACCCTAGGACATAATCGGATCCATTGCTTTGGTTCACAGGCATGTCTCCTCAAATGCCTGGATTCCAATACGACCATAGGGGTTTTCCTGAAGCACCCATCAGAAAAATTCTCGTCCCCACAAGAAACTTGTGCATGGGAGCTATGTCAAAAGCTTAGGAGAATACTTCAGGGTCCCGGTGCCACGGCCTCATTTCAAGGCCCTCATGTACACAAACAAACATTAGGACCCATCCTCAGGAAAGTCCATTTCAACTCAGCCACCCAGGTTTCTCCCGCAGAGCCATCAGATCTAAACTGCCTTGTTGCTAGGAGACAATTGGAATGCGAGCGTACGTCCAGGCATCCATCCTTGAACGGTGCACTGGAGTCATTCCATATGGGATGTCCTGGACCTCTCCAACAGGTCTCAATTGTCCCGCAGAAGGAATCCTAGAAGGGGGCATCCCACAACTCCCAACGTGGGAATACCTCCATGGCCTCGAGATTCCGCTCACTTCATGAAGGGGCCGTCATGCACAGAAACTCCAACCTGAGCCAACGTCTGATCCTTGCCCTGACTTTAGATGCATGACATCTTGGTTCTGATGTAAAATGGGTACCTGCCGTGCCCTCGCCCTGAAACCCAAATCTAGCTTGTGTTCTCAGACTTCCGTCCTCACACTCCTGGCCCCAAAACCCTCAAGTGTGGTAATTCCGTACCCACAATGCAGCACCCTGCCTGCCCTCTAGAAAAAAAAAAAAATTGCCTAATGAGCTGCCCAGGCAGCTTAAATGAGGATCAACCTACACGGCACTCGAATATACCCCAATTATATAGTCTAACCTGGGCACTAAACCACTTTCTGACACAACCTGAGCCCGGACCTCCTGACCAACACCCAGAGAGCTGACCGCACACTGAGCACATCAGACCTGCCATGGCCTTAGGTCATCATCTCTTCCCGACTTCAGTTTTCAGGCTTCAGAACCTAGACCTAATCTCCAATCCCTGCCCAGGGGTGAGTGTGATGCAGAAATCAGAACTCCTCCTACCTATGGCAAGAAACCTTGTGGTTGGCATGTTGTCCAACGTTCAGTGTAGGAGAAACCAGCATTCACCCTGAGTCCCCGCCCATTCTTGAGTGCAACGAGGGCATAAACATGCCTTGTAACCCTCAGTGTGAGTCCTGTCCTCTAGTAAGTCCTCTTAGTGACTGGACCATTAGATGTCCTAATGGGCTTGACATGTCCCTAGGCCCCAATATTTAACCAGATTTCTGGTTGTCCAGTCGCCCCTCCCCAGGGCTCTACTCTGGAGTCCCTCATTTGGTGGGACACCTGAGGTTAAAAAACAAAACAAAACAAAACAACAACAACAGCAAAACAGACTTATTCCATCCCACAGAATGACCCCAAACTCTTTGGACGGGGCCACACCTCCAGAGAGTAAGACTCGTCCATTTTCCATGAACTCACACGAAAATTTCATGAACATGGGTGACACGATATCCAGAGACAAAAACTAGAACAAGAGACTCACACTCGCCCTTTTTCCGTATCCCGAAGAGTTCTCCTCATGGTCTGTAGTTCAGTCCTGCCATACCTTTGACCCGAAACATAAGCCGAGTTTGTGTTTTCAGACAACGGTCCAAACAGCCCTGGCCTACACACTGTACAGGCTCAGGACCCTGGAGCCAAAGCTGAGGACTGTACTTGCCCTCTCCAAGGGATTTCTGTGTGCCCATTCCAATGGCCACAACCCTCCTAAGAGGATAAACCTCCAAAATCCCTGAGGCCATCTCAATTGTGGTGGCTTCCCAGAACAAACAGGGGCAATCTGATCCCACCTGAGGGCCTACTTGCACTCAGACCCGTAGACTGGTGTCCGCAGAGGCAAAAAGGAACGAAGAGACCCCTAGGCACTAATCGGATATATTGCTTTGGTTTCCAGGCATCTCTCCTCAGAGGTCTGGATTTCAATACCAGAATATGGCTGTTTCTTGACTCACCCATCAGAACCAATCTCCTCTACACATGGGAAACTTGCACTTTGGTGCTTTGTCAAAGCTTCTGTTTAGGAGAACCCTTCAGGGCCCCAGTGCCACCGCTTCATTCCAAGGTCTCCATAGACACAAAAACATATTAGGACCAATCCACAGGAGAGTCCATTTCAACTCAGCCTCCTCGGTTGCTCCCCCAGATCCAGCAGATCTAACATGTCTTGTTGCTAGGAGACAATTGGAATGCGAGGTGGGCTACCCAGCCATCCATCCTTAGAACCCTGCTCTTTATCGTTGGCCTGGAGCCAACCAACAGGTCTCAATTGTCCTGCAAGAATCTTTGCAGTTTGGAGCTTCTCACAACTCCCATCGTGGGAAAACCCCCATGGCCTCGTGATCCCCCCCCTTCTTGAAGTGTCCATCAGGGACAGAACCACAACCTGAGCGATCGTCTGATGCTCGCCCTGACTTCAGATCCACGGGATCTCGAGTCAGGTCTGTAGATTGTGCCTGCCATGTCCTCACCCAGAAACCTAAGCCTAGCTTCTGTTCTCAGACTTCCGTCCTCAGACTACGGACCCACAAGCCCTCCAGTTTGGCAATCCAGAACTACAATGCAACACTCTGCCTGCCCTCCAGAAGAAAAACATTGCCCTCTGGGGCTACCCAGAAACCCCAAATGAGGATCAACCTGCACGCCACTTGGCTGTACCCCAAATATATAGGCTGACCTGGGCACTGATGCCGTTGCAGACACAACCTGAGCCTGGACCTCCTGGACCCACCAGACAGCTGGCCTCACTCTGAGCACATCGGACCCGCCATGGCCTTAGGTCGTCATCTCTTCTCAACCTCGATTTTCAGGCTTCAGATCCTATAACTTATCTCAAACCAATGCCCAGGGTTGAAAATGATGCAGAAATCAGATCTCCATCCCCATGGCAAGAAACCTTGTGGTTGCCATGTTGTCCAACGTTCCGTGTAGTTGAAACCAGTGTGGCCCATGAGGCCCCGCCCATGCTCGCGGGCCACATTGGTCACAAACACACATTGAGACCCTCAGCCTGAGCCCAGTCCTCAAGTAAGGCCTCTCAGTGGCTTGACCCTGAGCCCGCATATGGGGCCTGCCATGCCCCTGGCCCCAATTTTTAACCATAGTTCGCTTTGTCCCTTCACTCGTCCCTAGGGCTCTGCTTTGGAACTCCTCTTTTGGTGGGACACCTGAGGTAACAAACCTGAAAGGAGCCCTCCCATCCCACAGATTGACGAAAAACAATTGGGATCGGGCTAAATCCACAGAGAGGAAGATTCGTCCATGGACCATGAGGTCTCCCCGACATTCATCGGCCATCGCTGATACAAAATCCCGAGACAAAATCTTGTGCAAAAGCCTCAGACTCGCTGTTTCTTCATATCCTGAAGAGTTCTTCTGATGCTTTGTCGATTGGGTCTGCCATACCTACATCCCCAAACCTAAGCTGAGTTTGTGTTTTTAGACTTATGTCCTCAAAGTCCTGGGCCACACACCCTCCAGGCTGGGTCCCCTGGAGTCACACATTAGTACTGCGCCTACCCAATCCCTGGGATTTCTCCCCATTCCATTGTCCTAAACCGTACAAATTAGGAGAACCCTCCAAAGTCCCTGAGGCCATCCCAATAGTGTAGGTCGCCCGGCACAAACAAGGGCGGTCTGACACCAGCTGAGCAACTACCTCCACTCATTCCATAGATGGATGTCCCCAGAGAAGAAGATTGAACCAGACAGGACCCTAGGACATAATCGGATCCATTGCTTTGGTTCACAGGCATGTCTCCTCAAAAGCCTGGATTCCAATACGACCATAGGGGTTTTCCTGAAGCACCCATCAGAAAAATTCTCGTCCCCACAAGAAACTTGTGCATGGGAGCTAAGTCAAAAGCTTAGGAGAATACTTCAGGGTCCCGGTGCCACGGCCTCATTTCAAGGCCCTCATGTACACAAACAAACATTAGGACCCATCCTCAGGAAAGTCCATTTCAACTCAGCCACCCAGGTTTCTCCCGCAGAGCCATCAGACCTAAACTGCCTTGTTGCTAGGAGACAATTGGAATGCGAGCGCACGTCCAGGCATCCATCCTCGAACGGTGCACTGGAGTCATTCCATATGGGATGTCCTGGACCTCTCCAACAGGTCTCAATTGTCCCGCAGAAGGAATCCTTGAAGGGGGCATCCCACAACTCCCAACCTGGGAATACCTCCATGGCCTCGAGATTCCGCTCCCTTCATGAAGGGGCCGTCATGCACAGAAACTCCAACCTGAGCCAACGTCTGATCCTTGCCCTGACTTTAGATGCATGACATCTTGGTTCTGATGTGAAGTGGGTACCTGCCGTGCCCTCGCCCTGAAACCCAAATCTAGCTTGTGTTCTCAGACTTCCGTCCTCACACTCCTGGCCCCAAAACCCTCAAGTTTGGTAATTCCGTACCCACAATGCAGCACCCTGCCTGCCCTCTAGAAAAAAAAAAAATTGCCTAATGAGCTGCCCAGAAAGCTTAAATGAGGATCAACCTACACGGCACTCGAATGTACCCCAATTATATAGTCTAACCCGGGCACTAAAACACTTTCTGACACAACCTGAGCCCGGACCTCCTGACCAACACACAGAGAGCTGACCGCACACTGAGCACATCAGACCTGCCATGGCCTTAGGTCATCATCTCTTCCCGACCTCAGTTTTCAGGCTTCAGAACCTAGACCTTATCTCCAATCCCTGCCCAGGGGTGAGTGTGATGCAGAAATCAGAACTCCTCCTACCTATGGCAAGAAACCTTGTGGTTGGCATGTTGTCCAACGTTCAGTGTAGGAGAAACCAGCATTCACCCTGAGTCCCCGCCCATTCTTGAGTGCAACGAGGGCATAAACATGCCTTGTAACCCTCAGCGTGAGTCCTGTCCTCTAGTAAGTCCTCTTAGTGACTGGACCATTAGATGTCCTAATGGGCTTGACATGTCCCCAGGCCCCAATACTTAACCAGATTTCTGGTTGTCCAGTCGCCCCTCCCCAGGGCTCTACTCTGGAGTCCCTCATTTGGTGGGACACCTGAGGTTAAAAAACAAAACAAAACAAAACAACAACAACAACAAAACAGACTTATTCCATCCCACAGAATGACCCCAAACTCTTTGGACGGGGCCACACCTCCAGAGAGTAAGACTCGTCCATTTTCCATGAAGTCACCCGGAAATTTCATGAACATGGGTGACACGATATCCAGAGACAAAAACTAGAACAAGAGACTCACACTCGCCCTTTTTCCGTATCCCGAAGAGTTCTCCTCATGGTCTGTAGTTCAGTCCTGCCATACCTTTGACCCGAAACATAAGCCGAGTTTGTGTTTTCAGACAACGGTCCAAACAGCCCTGGCCTACACACCGTACAGGCTCAGGACCCTGGAGCCAAACCTGAGGACTGTACTTGCCCTCTCCAAGGGATTTCTGTGTGCCCATTCCAATGGCCACAACCCTCCTAAGAGGATAAACCTCCAAAATCCCTGAGGCCATCTCAATTGTGGTGGCTTCCCAGAACAAACAGGGGCAATCTGATCCCACCTGATGGCCTACTTGCACTCAGACCCGTAGACTGGTGTCCGCAGAGGGAAAAAGGAACGAAGAGACCCCTAGGCACTAATCGGATATATTGCTTTGGTTTCCAGGCATCTCTCCTCAGAGGCCTGGATTTCAATACCAGAATATGGCTGTTTCTTGACTCACCCATCAGAACCAATCTCCTCTACACATGGGAAACTTGCACTTTGGTGCTTTGTCAAAGCTTCTGTTTAGGAGAACCCTTCAGGGCCCCAGTGCCACCGCTTCATTCCAAGGTCTCCATAGACACAAAAACACATTAGGACCAATCCACAGGAGAGTCCATTTCAACTCAGCCTCCTCGGTTGCTCCCCCAGATCCAGCAGATCTAACATGTCTTGTTGCTAGGAGACAATTGGAATGCGAGGTGGGCTACCCAGCCATCCATCCTTAGAACCCTGCTCTTTATCGTTGGCCTGGAGCCAACCAACAGGTCTCAATTGTCCTGCAAGGATCTTTGCAGTTTGGAGCTTCTCACAACTCCCATCGTGGGAAAACCCCCATGGTCTCGTGATCCCCCCCCTTCATGAAGTGTCCATCAGGGACAGAACCACAACCTGAGCGATCGTCTGATGCTCGCCCTGACTTCAGATCCACGGGATCTCGAGTCAGGTCTGTAGATTGTGCCTGCCATGTCCTCACCCAGAAACCTAAGCCTAGCTTCTGTTCTCAGACTTCCGTCCTCAGACTACGGGCCCACAAGCCCTCCAGTTTGGCAATCCAGAACTACAATGCAACACTCTGCCTGCCCTCTAGAAGAAAAACATTGCCCTCTGGGGCTACCCAGAAACCCCAAATGAGGATCAACCTGCACGCCACTTGGCTGTACCCCAAATATATAGGCTGACCTGGGCACTGATGCCGTTGCAGACACAACCTGAGCCTGGACCTCCTGGCCCCACCAGACAGCTGGCCTCACTCTGAGCACATCGGACCCGCCATGGCCTTAGGTCGTCATCTCTTCTCAACCTCGATTTTCAGGCTTCAGATCCTATAACTTATCTCAAACCAATGCCCAGGGTTGAAAATGATGCAGAAATCAGATCTCCATCCCCATGGCAAGAAACCTTGTGGTTGCCATGTTGTCCAACGTTCCGTGTAGTTGAAACCAGTGTGGCCCATGAGGCCCCGCCCATGCTCGCGGGCCACATTGGTCACAAACACACATTGAGACCCTCAGCCTGAGCCCAGTCCTCAAGTAAGGCCTCTCAGTGGCTTGACCCTGAGCCCGCATATGGGGCCTGCCATGCCCCTGGCCCCAATTTTTAACCATAGTTCGCTTTGTCCCTTCACTCGTCCCTAGGGCTCTGCTTTGGAACTCCTCTTTTGGTGGGACACCTGAGGTAACAAACCTGAAAGGAGCCCTCCCATCCCACAGATTGACGAAAAACAATTGGGATCGGGCTAAATCCACAGAGAGGAAGATTCGTCCATGGACCATGAGGTCTCCCCGACATTCATCGGCCATCGCTGATACAAAATCCCGAGACAAAAGCTTGAGCAAAAGCCTCAGACTCGCTGTTTCTTCATATCCTGAAGAGTTCTTCTCATGCTTTGTCGATTGGGTCTGCCATACCTACATCCCCAAACCTAGCTGAGTTTGTGTTTTTAGACTTCTGTCCTCAAAGTCCTGGGCCACACACCCTCCAGGCTGGGTCCCCTGGAGTCACACATTAGTACTGCGCCTACCCAATCTCTGGGAATTCTCCCCATTACATTGTTCCAAACCGTACAAATTAGGAGAACCCTCCAAAGTCCGTGAGGCCATCCCAATAGTGTAGGTCGCCCGGCACAAACAAGGGCGGTCTGACACCAGCTGAGGAACTACCTCCACTCATTCCATAGATGGATGTCCCCAGAGAAGAAGATTGAACCAGACAGGACCCTAGGACATAATCGGATCCATTGCTTTGGTTCACAGGCATGTCTCCTCAAAAGCCTGGATTCCAATACGACCATAGGGGTTTTCCTGAAGCACCCATCAGAAATATTCTCGTCCCCACAAGAAACTTGTGCATGGGAGCTATGTCAAAAGCTTAGGAGAATACTTCAGGGTCCCGGTGCCACGGCCTCATTTCAAGGCCCTCATGTACACAAACAAACATTAGGACCCATCCTCAGGAAAGTCCATTTCAACTCAGCCACCCAGGTTTCTCCCGCAGAGCCATCAGATCTAAACTGCCTTGTTGCTAGGAGACAATTGGAATGCGAGCGCACGTCCAGGCATCCATCCTCGAACGGTGCACTGGAGTCATTCCATATGGGATGTCCTGGACCTCTCCAACAGGTCTCAATTGTCCCGCAGAAGGAATCCTTGAAGGGGGCATCCCACAACTCCCAACCTGGGAATACCTCCATGGCCTCGAGATTCCGCTCCCTTCATGAAGGGGCCGTCATGCACAGAAACTCCAACCTGAGCCAACGTCTGATCCTTGCCCTGACTTTAGATGCATGACATCTTGGTTCTGATGTGAAGTGGGTACCTGCCGTGCCCTCGCCCTGAAACCCAAATCTAGCTTGTGTTCTCAGACTTCCGTCCTCACACTCCTGGCCCCAAAACCCTCAAGTTTGGTAATTCCGTACCCACAATGCAGCACCCTGCCTGCCCTCTAGAAAAAAAAAAAATTGCCTAATGAGCTGCCCAGAAAGCTTAAATGAGGATCAACCTACACGGCACTCGAATGTACCCCAATTATATAGTCTAACCCGGGCACTAAACCACTTTCTGACACAACCTGAGCCCGGACCTCCTGACCAACACACAGAGAGCTGACCGCACACTGAGCACATCAGACCTGCCATGGCCTTAGGTCATCATCTCTTCCCGACCTCAGTTTTCAGGCTTCAGAACCTAGACCTTATCTCCAATCCCTGCCCAGGGGTGAGTGTGATGCAGACATCAGAACTCCTCCTTCCTATGGCAAGAAACCTTGTGGTTGGCATGTTGTCCAACGTTCAGTGTAGGAGAAACCAGCATTCACCCTGAGTCCCCGCCCATTCTTGAGTGCAACGAGGGCATAAACATGCCTTGTAACCCTCAGCGTGAGTCCTGTCGTCTAGTAAGTCCTCTTAGTGACTGGACCATTAGATGTCCTAATGGGCTTGACATGTCCCTAGGCCCCAATATTTAACCAGATTTCTGGTTGTGCAGTCGCCCCTCCCCAGGGCTCTACTCTGGAGTCCCTCATTTGGTGGGACACCTGTGGTTAAAAAACAAAACAAAACAAAACAACAACAACAACAAAACAGACTTATTCCATCCCACAGAATGACCCCAAACTCTTTGGACGGGGCCACACCTCCAGAGAGTAAGACTCGTCCATTTTCCATGAAGTCACCCGGAAATTTCATGAACATTGGTGACACGATATCCAGAGACAAAAACTTGAACAAGAGACTCACACTCGCCCTTTTTCCGTATCCCGAAGAGTTCTCCTCATGGTCTGTAGTTCAGTCCTGCCATACCTTTGACCCGAAACATAAGCCGAGTTTGTGTTTTCAGACAACGGTCCAAACAGCCCTGGCCTACACACCGTACAGGCTCAGGACCCTGGAGCCAAACCTGAGGACTGTACTTGCCCTCTCCAAGGGATTTCTGTGTGCCCATTCCAATGGCCACAACCCTCCTAAGAGGATAAACCTCCAAAATCCCTGAGGCCATCTCAATTGTGGTGGCTTCCCAGAACAAACAGGGGCAATCTGATCCCACCTGAGGGCCTACTTGCACTCAGACCCGTAGACTGGTGTCCGCAGAGGGAAAAAGGAACGAAGAGACCCCTAGGCAATAATCGGATATATTGCTTTGGTTTCCAGGCATCTCTCCTCAGAGGCCTGGATTTCAATACCAGAATATGGCTGATTCTTGACTCACCCATCAGAACCAATCTCCTCTACACATGGGAAACTTGCACTTTGGTGCTTTGTCAAAGCTTCTGTTTAGGAGAACCCTTCAGGGCCCCAGTGCCACCGCTTCATTCCAAGGTCTCCATAGACACAAAAACACATTAGGACCAATCCACAGGAGAGTCCATTTCAACTCAGCCTCCTCGGTTGCTCCCCCAGATCCAGCAGATCTAACATGTCTTGTTGCTAGGAGACAATTGGAATGCGAGGTGGGCTACCCAGCCATCCATCCTTAGAACCCTGCTCTTTATCGTTGGCCTGGAGCCAACCAACAGGTCTCAATTGTCCTGCAAGAATCTTTGCAGTTTGGAGCTTCTCACAACTCCCATCGTGGGAAAACCCCCATGGCCTCGTGATCCCCCCCCCTTCATGAAGTGTCCATCAGGGACAGAACCACAACCTGAGCGATCGTCTGATGCTCGCCCTGACTTCAGATCCACGGGATCTCGAGTCAGGTCTGTAGATTGTGCCTGCCATGTCCTCACCCAGAAACCTAAGCCTAGCTTCTGTTCTCAGACTTCCGTCCTCAGACTACGGGCCCACAAGCCCTCCAGTTTGGCAATCCAGAACTACAATGCAACACTCTGCCTGCCCTCCAGAAGAAAAACATTGCCCTCTGGGGCTACCCAGAAACCCCAAATGAGGATCAACCTGCACGCCACTTGGCTGTACCCCAAATGTATAGGCTGACCTGGGCACTGATGCCGTTGCAGACACAACCTGAGCCTGGACCTCCTGGCCCCACCAGACAGCTGGCCTCACTCTGAGCACATCGGACCCGCCATGGCCTTAGGTCGTCATCTCTTCTCAACCTCGATTTTCAGGCTTCAGATCCTATAACTTATCTCAAACCAATGCCCAGGGTTGAAAATGATGCAGAAATCAGATCTCCATCCCCATGGCAAGAAACCTTGTGGTTGCCATGTTGTCCAACGTTCCGTGTAGTTGAAACCAGTGTGGCCCATGAGGCCCCGCCCATGCTCGCGGGCCACATTGGTCACAAACACACATTGAGACCCTCAGCCTGAGCCCAGTCCTCAAGTAAGGCCTCTCAGTGGCTTGACCCTGAGCCCGCATATGGGGCCTGCCATGCCCCTGGCCCCAATTTTTAACCATAGTTCGCTTTGTCCCTTCACTCGTCCCTAGGGCTCTGCTTTGGAACTCCTCTTTTGGTGGGACACCTGAGGTAACAAACCTGAAAGGAGCCCTCCCATCCCACAGATTGACGAAAAACAATTGGGATCGGTCTAAATCCACAGAGAGGAAGATTCGTCCATGGACCATGAGGTCTCCCCGACATTCATCGGCCATCGCTGATACAACATCCCGAGACAAAAGCTTGAGCAAAAGCCTCATACTCGCTGTTTCTTCATATCCTGAAGAGTTCTTCTCATGCTTTGTCGATTGGGTCTGCCATACCTACATCCCCAAACCTAGCTGAGTTTGTGTTTTTAGACTTCTGTCCTCAAAGTCCTGGGCCACACACCCTCCAGGCTGGGTCCCCTGGAGTCACACATTAGTACTGCGCCTACCCAATCTCTGGGAATTCTCCCCATTACATTGTCCCAAACCGTACAAATTAGGAGAACCCTCCAAAGTCCCTGAGGCCATCCCAATAGTGTAGGTCGCCCGGCACAAACAAGGGCGGTCTGACACCAGCTGAGCAACTACCTCCACTCATTCCATAGATGGATGTCCCCAGAGAAGAAGATTGAACCAGACAGGACCCTAGGACATAATCGGATCCATTGCTTTGGTTCACAGGCATGTCTCCTCAAAAGCCTGGATTCCAATACGACCATAGGGGTTTTCCTGAAGCACCCATCAGAAATATTCTCGTCCCCACAAGAAACTTGTGCATGGGAGCTATGTCAAAAGCTTAGGAGAATACTTCAGGGTCCCGGTGCCACGGCCTCATTTCAAGGCCCTCATGTACACAAACAAACATTAGGACCCATCCTCAGGAAAGTCCATTTCAACTCAGCCACCCAGGTTTCTCCTGCAGAGCCATCAGATCTAAACTGCCTTGTTGCTAGGAGACAATTGGAATGCGAGCGCACGTCCAGGCATCCATCCTCGAACGGTGCACTGGAGTCATTCCATATGGGATGTCCTGGACCTCTCCAACAGGTCTCAATTGTCCCGCAGAAGGAATCCTTGAAGGGGGCATCCCACAACTCCCAACCTGGGAATACCTCCATGGCCTCGAGATTCCGCTCCCTTCATGAAGGGGCCGTCATGCACAGAAACTCCAACCTGAGCCACGTATGATCCTTGCCCTGACTTTAGATGCATGACATCTTGGTTCTGATGTGAAGTGGGTACCTGCCGTGCCCTCGCCCTGAAACCCAAATCTAGCATGTGTTCTCAGACTTCCGTCCTCACACTCCTGGCCCCAAAACCCTCAAGTTTGGTAATTCCGTACCCACAATGCAGCACCCTGCCTGCCATCTAGAAAAAAAAAATTGCCTAATGAGCTGCCCAGAAAGCTTAAATGAGGATCAACCTACACGGCACTCGAATGTACCCCAATTATATAGTCTAACCCGGGCACTAAACCACTTTCTGACACAACCTGAGCCCGGACCTCCTGACCAACACACAGAGAGCTGACCGCACACTGAGCACATCAGACCTGCCATGGCCTTAGGTCATCATCTCTTCCCGACCTCAGTTTTCAGGCTTCAGAACCTAGACCTTATCTCCAATCCCTGCCCAGGGGTGAGTGTGATGCAGACATCAGAACTCCTCCTTCCTATGGCAAGAAACCTTGTGGTTGGCATGTTGTCCAACGTTCAGTGTAGGAGAAACCAGCATTCACCCTGAGTCCCCGCCCATTCTTGAGTGCAACGAGGGCATAAACATGCCTTGTAACCCTCAGCGTGAGTCCTGTCCTCTAGTAAGTCCTCTTAGTGACTGGACCATTAGATGTCCTAATGGGCTTGACATGTCCCTAGGCCCCAATACTTAACCAGATTTCTGGTTGTCCAGTCGCCCCTCCCCAGGGCTCTACTCTGGAGTCCCTCATTTGGTGGGACACCTGAGGTTAAAAAACAAAACAAAAGAAAACAACACAACAACAAAACAGACTTATTCCATCCCACAGAATGACCCCAAACTCTTTGGACGGGGCCACACCTCCAGAGAGTAAGACTCGTCCATTTTCCATGAACTCACACGGAAATTTCATGAACATGGGTGACACGATATCCAGAGACAAAAACTAGAACAAGAGACTCACACTCGCCCTTTTTCCGTATCCCGAAGAGTTCTCCTCATGGTCTGTAGTTCAGTCCTGCCATACCTTTGACCCGAAACATAAGCCGAGTTTGTGTTTTCAGACAACGGTCCAAACAGCCCTGGCCTACACACTGTACAGGCTCAGGACCCTGGAGCCAAACCTGAGGACTGTACTTGCCCTCTCCAAGGGATTTCTGTGTGCCCATTCCAATGGCCACAACCCTCCTAAGAGGATAAACCTCCAAAATCCCTGAGGCCATCTCAATTGTGGTGGCTTCCCAGAACAAACAGGGGCAATCTGATCCCACCTGAGGGCCTACTTGCACTCAGACCCGTAGACTGGTGTCCGCAGAGGCAAAAAGGAACGAAGAGACCCCTAGGCACTAATCGGATATATTGCTTTGGTTTCCAGGCATCTCTCCTCAGAGGCCTGGATTTCAATACCAGAATATGGCTGTTTCTTGACTCACCCATCAGAACCAATCTCCTCTACACATGGGAAACTTGCACTTTGGTGCTTTGTCAAAGCTTCTGTTTAGGAGAACCCTTCAGGGCCCCAGTGCCACCGCTTCATTCCAAGGTCTCCATAGACACAAAAACATATTAGGACCAATCCACAGGAGAGTCCATTTCAACTCAGCCTCCTCGGTTGCTCCCCCAGATCCAGCAGATCTAACATGTCTTGTTGCTAGGAGACAATTGGAATGCGAGGTGGGCTACCCAGCCATCCATCCTTAGAACCCTGCTCTTTATCGTTGGCCTGGAGCCAACCAACAGGTCTCAATTGTCCTGCAAGAATCTTTGCAGTTTGGAGCTTCTCACAACTCCCATCGTGGGAAAACCCCCATGGCCTCGTGATCCCCCCCTTCTTGAAGTGTCCATCAGGGACAGAACCACAACCTGAGCGATCGTCTGATGCTCGCCCTGACTTCAGATCCACGGGATCTCGAGTCAGGTCTGTAGATTGTGCCTGCCATGTCCTCACCCAGAAACCTAAGCCTAGCTTCTGTTCTCAGACTTCCGTCCTCAGACTACGGACCCACAAGCCCTCCAGTTTGGCAATCCAGAACTACAATGCAACACTCTGCCTGCCCTCCAGAAGAAAAACATTGCCCTCTGGGGCTACCCAGAAACCCCAAATGAGGATCAACCTGCACGCCACTTGGCTGTACCCCAAATATATAGGCTGACCTGGGCACTGATGCCATTGCAGACACAACCTGAGCCTGGACCTCCTGGACCCACCAGACAGCTGGCCTCACTCTGAGCACATCGGACCTGCCATGGCCTTAGGTCGTCATCTCTTCTCAACCTCGATTTTCAGGCTTCAGATCCTATAACTTATCTCAAACCAATGCCCAGGGTTGAAACTGATGCAGAAATCAGATCTCCATCCCCATGGCAAGAAACCTTGTGGTTGCCATGTTGTCCAACGTTCCGTGTAGTTGAAACCAGTGTGGCCCATGAGGCCCCGCCCATGCTCGCGGGCCACATTGGTCACAAACACACATTGAGACCCTCAGCCTGAGCCCAGTCCTCAAGTAAGGCCTCTCAGTGGCTTGACCCTGAGCCCGCATATGGGGCCTGCCATGCCCCTGGCCCCAATTTTTAACCATAGTTCGCTTTGTCCCTTCACTCGTCCCTAGGGCTCTGCTTTGGAACTCCTCTTTTGGTGGGACACCTGAGGTAACAAACCTGAAAGGAGCCCTCCCATCCCACAGATTGACGAAAAACAATTGGGATCGGGCTAAATCCACAGAGAGGAAGATTCGTCCATGGACCATGAGGTCTCCCCGACATTCATCGGCCATCGCTGATACAAAATCCCGAGACAAAATCTTGTGCAAAAGCCTCAGACTCGCTGTTTCTTCATATCCTGAAGAGTTCTTCTGATGCTTTGTCGATTGGGTCTGCCATACCTACATCCCCAAACCTAAGCTGAGTTTGTGTTTTTAGACTTATGTCCTCAAAGTCCTGGGCCACACACCCTCCAGGCTGGGTCCCCTGGAGTCACACATTAGTACTGCGCCTACCCAATCTCTGGGAATTCTCCCCATTCCATTGTCCCAAACCGTACAAATTAGGAGAACCCTCCAAAGTCCCTGAGGCCATCCCAATAGTGTAGGTCGCCCGGCACAAACAAGGGCGGTCTGACACCAGCTGAGCAACTACCTCCACTCATTCCATAGATGGATGTCCCCAGAGAAGGAGATTGAACCAGACAGGACCCTAGGACATAATCGGATCCATTGCTTTGGTTCACAGGCATGTCTCCTCAAAAGCCTGGATTCCAATACGACCATAGGGGTTTTCCTGAAGCACCCATCAGAAAAATTCTCGTCCCCACAAGAAACTTGTGCATGGGAGCTATGTCAAAAGCTTAGGAGAATACTTCAGGGTCCCGGTGCCACGGCCTCATTTCAAGGCCCTCATGTACACAAACAAACATTAGGACCCATCCTCAGGAAAGTCCATTTCAACTCAGCCACCCAGGTTTCTCCCGCAGAGCCATCAGATCTAAACTGCCTTGTTGCTAGGAGACAATTGGAATGCGAGCGTACGTCCAGGCATCCATCCTTGAACGGTGCACTGGAGTCATTCCATATGGGATGTCCTGGACCTCTCCAACAGGTCTCAATTGTCCCGCAGAAGGAATCCTAGAAGGGGGCATCCCACAACTCCCAACGTGGGAATACCTCCATGGCCTCGAGATTCCGCTCCCTTCATGAAGGGGCCGTCATGCACAGAAACTCCAACCTGAGCCAACGTCTGATCCTTGCCCTGACTTTAGATGCATGACATCTTGGTTCTGATGTAAAATGGGTACCTGCCGTGCCCTCGCCCTGAAACCCAAATCTAGCTTGTGTTCTCAGACTTCCGTCCTCACACTCCTGGCCCCAAAACCCTCAAGTGTGGTAATTCCGTACCCACAATGCAGCACCCTGCCTGCCCTCTAGAAAAAAAAAAAATTGCCTAATGAGCTGCCCAGGCAGCTTAAATGAGGATCAACCTACACGGCACTCGAATATACCCCAATTATATAGTCTAACCTGGGCACTAAACCACTTTCTGACACAACCTGAGCCCGGACCTCCTGACCAACACCCAGAGAGCTGACCGCACACTGAACACATCAGACCTGCCATGGCCTTAGGTCATCATCTCTTCCCGACTTCAGTTTTCAGGCTACAGAACCTAGACCTAATCTCCAATCCCTGCCCAGGGGTGAGTGTGATGCAGAAATCTGAACTCCTCCTACCTATGGCAAGAAACCTTGTGGTTGGCATGTTGTCCAACGTTCAGTGTAGGAGAAACCAGCATTCACCCTGAGTCCCCGCCCATTCTTGAGTGCAACGAGGGCATAAACATGCCTTGTAACCCTCAGCGTGAGTCCTGTCCTCTAGTAAGTCCTCTTAGTGACTGGACCATTAGATGTCCTAATGGGCTTGACATGTCCCTAGGCCCCAATATTTAACCAGATTTCTGGTTGTCCAGTCGCCCCTCCCCAGGGCTCTACTCTGGAGTCCCTCATTTGGTGGGACACCTGAGGTTAAAAAACAAAACAAAACAAAACAACAACAACAGCAAAACAGACTTATTCCATCCCACAGAATGACCCCAAACTCTTTGGACGGGGCCACACCTCCAGAGAGTAAGACTCGTCCATTTTCCATGAAGTCACCCGGAAATTTCATGAACATGGGTGACACGATATCCAGAGACAAAAACTTGAACAAGAGACTCACACTCGCCCTTTTTCCGTATCCCGAAGAGTTCTCCTCATGGTCTGTAGTTCAGTCCTGCCATACCTTTGACCCGAAACATAAGCCGAGTTTGTGTTTTCAGACAACGGTCCAAACAGCCCTGGCCTACACACCGTACAGGCTCAGGACCCTGGAGCCAAACCTGAGGACTGTACTTGCCCTCTCCAAGGGATTTCTGTGTGCCCATTCCAATGGCCACAACCCTCCTAAGAGGATAAACCTCCAAAGTCCCTGAGGCCATCTCAGTAGTGGTGGCTTCCCAGAACAAACAGGGGCAATCTGAGCCCATCTGAGGGCCTACTTGCACTCAGACCCGTAGACTGGTGTCCGCAGAGGCAAAAAGGAACGAAGAGACCCCTAGGCACTAATCGGATATATTGCTTTCGTTTCCAGGCATCTCTCCTCAGAGGCCTGGATTTCAATACCAGAATATGGCTGTTTCTTGACTCACCCATCAGAACCAATCTCCTCTACACATGGGAAACTTGCACTTTGGTGCTTTGTTAAAGCTTCTGTTTAGGAGAACCCTTCATGGCCCCAGTGCCACCGCTTCATTCCAAGGTCTCCATAGACACAAAAACACATTAGGACCCATCCACAGGAGAGTGCATTTCAACTCAGCCTCCTCGGTTGCTCCCCCAGATCCAGCAGATCTAACATGTCTTGTTGCTAGGAGACAATTGGAATGCGAGGTGGGCTACCCAGCCATCCATCCTTAGAACCCTGCTCTTTATCGTTGGCCTGGAGCCAACCAACAGGTCTCAATTGTCCTGCAAGAATCTTTGCAGTTTGGAGCTTCTCACAACTCCCATCCTGCGAAAACCCCCATGGCCTCGTGATCCCCCCCCTTCATGAAGTGTCCATCAGGGACAGAACCACAACCTGAGCGATCGTCTGATACTCGCCCTGACTTCAATTCCACGGGATCTCGAGTCAGGTCTGTAGATTGTGCCCGCCATGTCCTCACCCAGAAACCTAAGCCTAGCTTCTGTTCTCAGACTTCCGTCCTCAGACTACGGGCCCACAAGCCCTCCAGTTTGGCAATCCAGAACTACAATGCAACACTCTGCCTGCCCTCCAGAAGAAAAACATTGCCCTCTGGGGCTACCCAGAAACCCCAAATGAGGATCAACCTGCACGCCACTTGGCTGTACCCCAAATATATAGGCTGACCTGGGCACTGATGCCGTTGCAGACACAACCTGAGCCTGGACCTCCTGGCCCCACCAGACAGCTGGCCTCACTCTGAGCACATCGGACCCGCCATGGCCTTAGGTCGTCATCTCTTCTCAACCTCGATTTTCAGGCTTCAGATCCTATAACTTATCTCAAACCAATGCCCAGGGTTGAAAATGATGCAGAAATCAGATCTCCATCCCCATGGCAAGAAACCTTGTGGTTGCCATGTTGTCCAACGTTCCGTGCAGTTGAAACCAGTGTGGCCCATGAGGCCCCGCCCATGCTCGCGGGCCACATTGGTCACAAACACACATTGAGACCCTCAGCCTGAGCCCAGTCCTCAAGAAAGGCCTCTCAGTGGCTTAACCCTGAGCCCGCATATGGGGCCTGCCATGCCCCTGGCCCCAATTTTTAACCATAGTTCGCTTTGTCCCTTCACTCGTCCCTAGGGCTCTGCTTTGGAACTCCTCTTTTGGTGGGACACCTGAGGTAACAAACCTGAAAGGAGCCCTCCCATCCCACAGATTGACGAAAAACAATTGGGATCGGGCTAAATCCACAGAGAGGAAGATTCGTCCATGGCCCATGAGGTCTCCCCGACATTCATCGGCCATCGCTGATACAAAATCCCGAGACAAAAGCTTGAGCAAAAGCCTCAGACTCACTGTTTCTTCATATCCTGAAGAGTTCTTCTCATGCTTTGTCGATTGGGACTGCCATACCTACATCCCCAAACCTAAGCTGAGTTTGTGTTTTTAGACTTATGTCCTCAAAGTCCTGGGCCACACACCCTCCAGGCTGGGTCCCCTGGAGTCACACATTAGTACTGCGCCTACCCAATCCATGGGAATTCTCCCCATTCCATTGTCCCAAACCGTACAAATTAGGAGAACCCTCCAAAGTCCCTGAGGCCATCCCAATAGTGTAGGTCGCCCGGCACAAACAAGGGCGGTCTGACACCAGCTGAGCAACTACCTCCACTCATTCCATAGATGGATGTCCCCAGAGAAGAAGATTGAACCAGACAGGACCCTAGGACATAATCGGATCCATTGCTTTGGTTCACAGGCATGTCTCCTCAAAAGCCTGGATTCCAATACGACCATAGGGGTTTTCCTGAAGCACCCATCAGAAAAATTCTCGTCCCCACAAGAAACTTGTGCATGGGAGCTAAGTCAAAAGCTTAGGAGAATACTTCAGGGTCCCGGTGCCACGGCCTCATTTCAAGGCCCTCATGTACACAAACAAACATTAGGACCCATCCTCAGGAAAGTCCATTTCAACTCAGCCACCCAGGTTTCTCCCGCAGAGCCATCAGACCTAAACTGCCTTGTTGCTAGGAGACAATTGGAATGCGAGCGCACGTCCAGGCATCCATCCTCGAACGGTGCACTGGAGTCATTCCATATGGGATGTCCTGGACCTCTCCAACAGGTCTCAATTGTCCCGCAGAAGGAATCCTTGAAGGGGGCATCCCACAACTCCCAACCTGGGAATACCTCCATGGCCTCGAGATTCCGCTCCCTTCATGAAGGGGCCGTCATGCACAGAAACTCCAACCTGAGCCAACGTCTGATCCTTGCCCTGACTTTAGATGCATGACATCTTGGTTCTGATGTGAAGTGGGTACCTGCCGTGCCCTCGCCCTGAAACCCAACTCTAGCTTGTGTTCTCAGACTTCCGTCTTCACACTCCTGGCCCCCAAACCCTCAAGTTTGGTAATTCCGTACCCACAATGCAGCACCCTGCCTGCCCTCTAGAAAAAAAAAAAAAATTGCCTAATGAGCTGCCCAGAAAGCTTAAATGAGGATCAACCTACACGGCACTCGAATGTACCCCAATTATATAGTCTAACCCGGGCACTAAAACACTTTCTGACACAACCTGAGCCCGGACCTCCTGACCAACACACAGAGAGCTGACCGCACACTGAGCACATCAGACCTGCCATGGCCTTAGGTCATCATCTCTTCCCGACCTCAGTTTTCAGGCTTCAGAACCTAGACCTTATCTCCAATCCCTGCCCAGGGGTGAGTGTGATGCAGAAATCAGAACTCCTCCTACCTATGGCAAGAAACCTTGTGGTTGGCATGTTGTCCAACGTTCAGTGTAGGAGAAACCAGCATTCACCCTGAGTCCCCGCCCATTCTTGAGTGCAACGAGGGCATAAACATGCCTTGTAACCCTCAGCGTGAGTCCTGTCCTCTAGTAAGTCCTCTTAGTGACTGGACCATTAGATGTCCTAATGGGCTTGACATGTCCCTAGGCCCCAATATTTAACCAGATTTCTGGTTGTCCAGTCGCCCCTCCCCAGGGCTCTACTCTGGAGTCCCTCATTTGGTGGGACACCTGAGGTTAAAAAACAAAACAAAACAAAACAACAACAACAACAAAACAGACTTATTCCATCCCACAGAATGACCCCAAACTCTTTGGACGGGGCCACACCTCCAGAGAGTAAGACTCGTCCATTTTCCATGAAGTCACCCGGAAATTTCATGAACATGGGTGACACGATATCCAGAGACAAAAACTTGAACAAGAGACTCACACTCGCCCTTTTTCCGTATCCCGAAGAGTTCTCCTCATGGTCTGTAGTTCAGTCCTGCCATACCTTTGACCCGAAACATAAGCCGAGTTTGTGTTTTCAGACAACGGTCCAAACAGCCCTGGCCTACACACTGTACAGGCTCAGGACCCTGGAGCCAAAGCTGAGGACTGTACTTGCCCTCTCCAAGGGATTTCTGTGTGCCCATTCCAATGGCCACAACCCTCCTAAGAGGATAAACCTCCAAAATCCCTGAGGCCATCTCAATTGTGGTGGCTTCCCAGAACAAACAGGGGCAATCTGATCCCACCTGAGGGCCTACTTGCACTCAGACCCGTAGACTGGTGTCCGCAGAGGGAAAAAGGAACGAAGAGACCCCTAGGCACTAATCGGATATATTGCTTTGGTTTCCAGGCATCTCTCCTCAGAGGCCTGGATTTCAATACCAGAATATGGCTGTTTCTTGACTCACCCATCAGAACCAATCTCCTCTACACATGGGAAACTTGCACTTTGGTGCTTTGTCAAAGCTTCTGTTTAGGAGAACCCTTCAGGGCCCCAGTGCCACCGCTTCATTCCAAGGTCTCCATAGACACAAAAACACATTAGGACCAATCCACAGGAGAGTCCATTTCAACTCAGCCTCCTCGGTTGCTCCCCCAGATCCAGCAGATCTAACATGTCTTGTTGCTAGGAGACAATTGGAATGCGAGGTGGGCTACCCAGCCATCCATCCTTAGAACCCTGCTCTTTATCGTTGGCCTGGAGCCAACCAACAGGTCTCAATTGTCCTGCAAGAATCTTTGCAGTTTGGAGCTTCTCACAAATCCCATCTTGGGAAAACCCCCATGGCCTCGTGATCCCCCCCCCTTCATGAAGTGTCCATCAGGGACAGAACCACAACCTGAGCGATCGTCTGATGCTCGCCCTGACTTCAGATCCACGGGATCTCGAGTCAGGTCTGTAGATTGTGCCTGCCATGTCCTCACCCAGAAACCTAAGCCTAGCTTCTGTTCTCAGACTTCCGTCCTCAGACTACGGGCCCACAAGCCCTCCAGTTTGGCAATCCAGAACTACAATGCAACACTCTGCCTGCCCTCCAGAAGATAAACATTGCCCTCTGGGGCTACCCAGAAACCCCAAATGAGGATCAACCTGCACGCCACTTGGCTGTACCCCAAATATATAGGCTGACCTGGGCACTGATGCCGTTGCAGACACAACCTGAGCCTGGACCTCCTGGACCCACCAGACAGCTGGCCTCACTCTGAGCACATCGGACCCGCCATGGCCTTAGGTCGTCATCTCTTCTCAACCTCGATTTTCAGGCTTCAGATCCTATAACTTATCTCAAACCAATGCCCAGGGTTGAAAATGATGCAGAAATCAGATCTCCATCCCCATGGCAAGAAACCTTGTGGTTGCCATGTTGTCCAACGTTCCGTGTAGTTGAAACCAGTGTGGCCCATGAGGCCCCGCCCATGCTCGCGGGCCACATTGGTCACAAACACACATTGAGACCCTCAGCCTGAGCCCAGTCCTCAAGTAAGGCCTCTCAGTGGCTTGACCCTGAGCCCGCATATGGGGCCTGCCATGCCCCTGGCCCCAATTTTTAACCATAGTTCGCTTTGTCCCTTCACTCGTCCCTAGGGCTCTGCTTTGGAACTCCTCTTTTGGTGGGACACCTGAGGTAACAAACCTGAAAGGAGCCCTCCCATCCCACAGATTGACGAAAAACAATTGGGATCGGGCTAAATCCACAGAGAGGAAGATTCATCCATGGACCATGAGGTCTCCCCGACATTCATCGGCCATCGCTCATACAAAATCCCGAGACAAAATCTTGTGCAAAAGCCTCAGACTCGCTGTTTCTTCATATCCTGAAGAGTTCTTCTGATGCTTTGTCGATTGGGTCTGCCATACCTACATCCCCAAACCTAAGCTGAGTTTGTGTTTTTAGACTTCTGTCCTCAAAGTCCTGGGCCACACACCCTCCAGGCTGGGTCCCCTGGAGTCACACATTAGTACTGCGCCTACCCAATCTCTGGGAATTCTCCCCATTCCATTGTCCCAAACCGTACAAATTAGGAGAACCCTCCAAAGTCCCTGAGGCCATCCCAATAGTGTAGGTCGCCCGGCACAAACAAGGGCGGTCTGACACCAGCTGAGCAACTACCTCCACTCATTCCATAGATGGATGTCCCCAGAGAAGAAGATTGAACCAGACAGGACCCTAGGACATAATCGGATCCATTGCTTTGGTTCACAGGCATGTCTCCTCAAATGCCTGGATTCCAATACGACCATAGGGGTTTTCCTGAAGCACCCATCAGAAAAATTCTCGTCCCCACAAGAAACTTGTGCATGGGAGCTATGTCAAAAGCTTAGGAGAATACTTCAGGGTCCCGGTGCCACGGCCTCATTTCAAGGCCCTCATGTACACAAACAAACATTAGGACCCATCCTCAGGAAAGTCCATTTCAACTCAGCCACCCAGGTTTCTCCCGCAGAGCCATCAGATCTAAACTGCCTTGTTGCTAGGAGACAATTGGAATGCGAGCGTACGTCCAGGCATCCATCCTTGAACGGTGCACTGGAGTCATTCCATATGGGATGTCCTGGACCTCTCCAACAGGTCTCAATTGTCCCGCAGAAGGAATCCTAGAAGGGGGCATCCCACAACTCCCAACGTGGGAATACCTCCATGGCCTCGAGATTCCGCTCACTTCATGAAGGGGCCGTCATGCACAGAAACTCCAACCTGAGCCAACGTCTGATCCTTGCCCTGACTTTAGATGCATGACATCTTGGTTCTGATGTAAAATGGGTACCTGCCGTGCCCTCGCCCTGAAACCCAAATCTAGCTTGTGTTCTCAGACTTCCGTCCTCACACTCCTGGCCCCAAAACCCTCAAGTGTGGTAATTCCGTACCCACAATGCAGCACACTGCCTGCCCTCTAGATAAAAAAAAAATTGCCTAATGAGCTGCCCAGGCAGCTTAAATGAGGATCAACCTACACGGCACTCGAATGTACCCCAATTATATAGTCTAACCTGGGCACTAAACCACTTTCTGACACAACCTGAGCCCGGACCTCCTGACCAACACCCAGAGAGCTGACCGCACACTGAGCACATCAGACCTGCCATGGCCTTAGGTCATCATCTCTTCCCGACTTCAGTTTTCAGGCTTCAGAACCTAGACCTAATCTCCAATCCCTGCCCAGGGGTGAGTGTGATGCAGAAATCAGAACTCCTCCTACCTATGGCAAGAAACCTTGTGGTTGGCATGTTGTCCAACGTTCAGTGTAGGAGAAACCAGCATTCACCCTGAGTCCCCGCCCATTCTTGAGTGCAACGAGGGCATAAACATGCCTTGTAACCCTCAGTGTGAGTCCTGTCCTCTAGTAAGTCCTCTTAGTGACTGGACCATTAGATGTCCTAATGGGCTTGACATGTCCCTAGGCCCCAATATTTAACCAGATTTCTGGTTGTCCAGTCGCCCCTCCCCAGGGCTCTACTCTGGAGTCCCTCATTTGGTGGGACACCTGAGGTTAAAAAACAAAACAAAACAAAACAACAACAACAGCAAAACAGACTTATTCCATCCCACAGAATGACCCCAAACTCTTTGGACGGGGCCACACCTCCAGAGAGTAAGACTCGTCCATTTTCCATGAACTCACACGGAAATTTCATGAACATGGGTGACACGATATCCAGAGACAAAAACTTGAACAAGAGACTCACACTCGCCCTTTTTCCGTATCCCGAAGAGTTCTCCTCATGGTCTGTAGTTCAGTCCTGCCATACCTTTGACCCGAAACATAAGCCGAGTTTGTGTTTTCAGACAACGGTCCAAACAGCCCTGGCCTACACACTGTACAGGCTCAGGACCCTGGAGCCAAAGCTGAGGACTGTACTTGCCCTCTCCAAGGGATTTCTGTGTGCCCATTCCAATGGCCACAACCCTCCTAAGAGGATAAACCTCCAAAATCCCTGAGGCCATCTCAATTGTGGTGGCTTCCCAGAACAAACAGGGGCAATCTGATCCCACCTGAGGGCCTACTTGCACTCAGACCCGTAGACTGGTGTCCGCAGAGGCAAAAAGGAACGAAGAGACCCCTAGGCACTAATCGGATATATTGCTTTGGTTTCTAGGCATCTCTCCTCAGAGGCCTGGATTTCAATACCAGAATATGGCTGTTTCTTGACTCACCCATCAGAACCAATCTCCTCTACACATGGGAAACTTGCACTTTGGTGCTTTGTCAAAGCTTCTGTTTAGGAGAACCCTTCAGGGCCCCAGTGCCACCGCTTCATTCCAAGGTCTCCATAGACACAAAAACATATTAGGACCAATCCACAGGAGAGTCCATTTCAACTCAGCCTCCTCGGTTGCTCCCCCAGATCCAGCAGATCTAACATGTCTTGTTGCTAGGAGACAATTGGAATGCGAGGTGGGCTACCCAGCCATCCATCCTTAGAACCCTGCTCTTTATCGTTGGCCTGGAGCCAACCAAAAGGTCTCAATTGTCCTGCAAGAATCTTTGCAGTTTGGAGCTTCTCACAACTCCCATCGTGGGAAAACCCCCATGGCCTCGTGATCCCCCCCCTTCTTGAAGTGTCCATCAGGGACAGAACCACAACCTGAGCGATCGTCTGATGCTCGCCCTGACTTCAGATCCACGGGATCTCGAGTCAGGTCTGTAGATTGTGCCTGCCATGTCCTCACCCAGAAACCTAAGCCTAGCTTCTGTTCTCAGACTTCCGTCCTCAGACTACGGACCCACAAGCCCTCCAGTTTGGCAATCCAGAACTACAATGCAACACTCTGCCTGCCCTCCAGAAGAAAAACATTGCCCTCTGGGGCTACCCAGAAACCCCAAATGAGGATCAACCTGCACGCCACTTGGCTGTACCCCAAATATATAGGCTGACCTGGGCACTGATGCCGTTGCAGACACAACCTGAGCCTGGACCTTCTGGACCCACCAGACAGCTGGCCTCACTCTGAGCACATCGGACCCGCCATGGCCTTAGGTCGTCATCTCTTCTCAACCTCGATTTTCAGGCTTCAGATCCTATAACTTATCTCAAACCAATGCCCAGGGTTGAAAATGATGCAGAAATCAGATCTCCATCCCCATGGCAAGAAACCTTGTGGTTGCCATGTTGTCCAACGTTCTGTGTAGTTGAAACCAGTGTGGCCCATGAGGCCCCGCCCATGCTCGCGGGCCACATTGGTCACAAACACACATTGAGACCCTCAGCCTGAGCCCAGTCCTCAAGTAAGGCCTCTCAGTGGCTTGACCCTGAGCCCGCATATGGGGCCTGCCATGCCCCTGGCCCCAATTTTTAACCATAGTTCGCTTTGTCCCTTCACTCGTCCCTAGGGCTCTGCTTTGGAACTCCTCTTTTGGTGGGACACCTGAGGTAACAAACCTGAAAGGAGCCCTCCCATCCCACAGATTGACGAAAAACAATTGGGATCGGGCTAAATCCACAGAGAGGAAGATTCGTCCATGGACCATGAGGTCTCCCCGACATTCATCGGCCATCGCTGATACAAAATCCCGAGACAAAATCTTGTGCAAAAGCCTCAGACTCGCTGTTTCTTCATATCCTGAAGAGTTCTTCTGATGCTTTGTCGATTGGGTCTGCCATACCTACATCCCCAAACCTAAGCTGAGTTTGTGTTTTTAGACTTATGTCCTCAAAGTCCTGGGCCACACACCCTCCAGGCTGGGTCCCCTGGAGTCACACATTAGTACTGCGCCTACCCAATCCCTGGGATTTCTCCCCATTCCATTGTCCCAAACCGTACAAATTAGGAGAACCCTCCAAAGTCCCTGAGGCCATCCCAATAGTGTAGGTCGCCCGGCACAAACAAGGGCGGTCTGACACCAGCTGAGCAACTACCTCCACTCATTCCATAGATGGATGTCCCCAGAGAAGAAGATTGAACCAGACAGGACCCTAGGACATAATCGGATCCATTGCTTTGGTTCACCGGCATGTCTCCTCAAAAGCCTGGATTCCAATACGACCATAGGGGTTTTCCTGAAGCACCCATCAGAAAAATTCTCGTCCCCACAAGAAACTTGTGCATGGGAGCTAAGTGAAAAGCTTAGGAGAATACTTCAGGGTCCCGGTGCCACGGCCTCATTTCAAGGCCCTCATGTACACAAACAAACATTAGGACCCATCCTCAGGAAAGTCCATTTCAACTCAGCCACCCAGGTTTCTCCCGCAGAGCCATCAGACCTAAACTGCCTTGTTGCTAGGAGACAATTGGAATGCGAGCGCACGTCCAGGCATCCATCCTCGAACGGTGCACTGGAGTCATTCCATATGGGATGTCCTGGACCTCTCCAACAGGTCTCAATTGTCCCGCAGAAGGAATCCTTGAAGGGGGCATCCCACAACTCCCAACCTGGGAATACCTCCATGGCCTCGAGATTCCGCTCCCTTCATGAAGGGGCCGTCATGCACAGAAACTCCAACCTGAGCCAACGTCTGATCCTTGCCCTGACTTTAGATGCATGACATCTTGGTTCTGATGTGAAGTGGGTACCTGCCGTGCCCTCGCCCTGAAACCCAAATCTAGCTTGTGTTCTCAGACTTCCGTCCTCACACTCCTGGCCCCAAAACCCTCAAGTTTGGTAATTCCGTACCCACAATGCAGCACCCTGCCTGCCCTCTAGAAAAAAAAAAATTGCCTAATGAGCTGCCCAGAAAGCTTAAATGAGGATCAACCTACACGGCACTCGAATGTACCCCAATTATATAGTCTAACCCGGGCACTAAAACACTTTCTGACACAACCTGAGCCCGGACCTCCTGACCAACACACAGAGAGCTGACCGCACACTGAGCACATCAGACCTTCCATGGCCTTAGGTCATCATCTCTTCCCGACCTCAGTTTTCAGGCTTCAGAACCTAGACCTTATCTCCAATCCCTGCCCAGGGGTGAGTGTGATGCAGAAATCAGAACTCCTCCTACCTATGGCAAGAAACCTTGTGGTTGGCATGTTGTCCAACGTTCAGTGTAGGAGAATCCAGCATTCACCCTGAGTCCCCGCCCATTCTTGAGTGCAACGGGGGCATAAACATGCCTTGTAACCCTCAGCGTGAGTCCTGTCCTCTAGTAAGTCCTCTTAGTGACTGGACCATTAGATGTCCTAATGGGCTTGACATGTCCCTAGGCCCCAATACTTAACCAGATTTCTGGTTGTCCAGTCGCCCCTCCCCAGGGCTCTACTCTGGAGTCCCTCATTTGGTGGGACACCTGAGGTTAAAAAACAAAACAAAACAAAACAACAACAACAACAAAACAG
Source organism: Mustela lutreola (assembly GCF_030435805.1). Lineage (NCBI taxonomy): Eukaryota > Metazoa > Chordata > Mammalia > Carnivora > Mustelidae > Mustela > Mustela lutreola. The sequence continues at coordinate 173,364,540 of NC_081294.1, forward strand.
ACTTATTCCATCCCACAGAATGACCCCAAACTCTTTGGACGGGGCCACACCTCCAGAGAGTAAGACTCGTCCATTTTCCATGAAGTCACCCGGAAATTTCATGAACATGGGTGACACGATATCCAGAGACAAAAACTTGAACAAGAGACTCACACTCGCCCTTTTTCCGTATCCCGAAGAGTTCTCCTCATGGTCTGTAGTTCAGTCCTGCCATACCTTTGACCCGAAACATAAGCCGAGTTTGTGTTTTCAGACAACGGTCCAAACAGCCCTGGCCTACACACCGTACAGGCTCAGGACCCTGGAGCCAAACCTGAGGACTGTACTTGCCCTCTCCAAGGGATTTCTGTGTGCCCATTCCAATGGCCACAACCCTCCTAAGAGGATAAACCTCCAAAATCCCTGAGGCCATCTCAATTGTGGTGGCTTCCCAGAACAAACAGGGGCAATCTGATCCCACCTGATGGCCTACTTGCACTCAGACCCGTAGACTGGTGTCCGCAGAGGGAAAAAGGAACGAAGAGACCCCTAGGCACTAATCGGATATATTGCTTTGGTTTCTAGGCATCTCTCCTCAGAGGCCTGGATTTCAATACCAGAATATGGCTGTTTCTTGACTCACCCATCAGAACCAATCTCCTCTACACATGGGAAACTTGCACTTTGGTGCTTTGTCAAAGCTTCTGTTTAGGAGAACCCTTCAGGGCCCCAGTGCCACCGCTTCATTCCAAGGTCTCCATAGACACAAAAACACATTAGGACCAATCCACAGGAGAGTCCATTTCAACTCAGCCTCCTCGGTTGCTCCCCCAGATCCAGCAGATCTAACATGTCTTGTTGCTAGGAGACAATTGGAATGCGAGGTGGGCTACCCAGCCATCCATCCTTAGAACCCTGCTCTTTATCGTTGGCCTGGAGCCAACCAACAGGTCTCAATTGTCCTGCAAGGATCTTTGCAGTTTGGAGCTTCTCACAACTCCCATCGTGGGAAAACCCCCATGGTCTCGTGATCCCCCCCCTTCATGAAGTGTCCATCAGGGACAGAAGCACAACCTGAGCGATCGTCTGATGCTCGCCCTGACTTCAGATCCACGGGATCTCGAGTCAGGTCTGTAGATTGTGCCTGCCATGTCCTCACCCAGAAACCTAAGCCTAGCTTCTGTTCTCAGACTTCCGTCCTCAGACTACGGGCCCACAAGCCCTCCAGTTTGGCAATCCAGAACTACAATGCAACACTCTGCCTGCCCTCCAGAAGAAAAACATTGCCCTCTGGGGCTACCCAGAAACCCCAAATGAGGATCAACCTGCACGCCACTTGGCTGTACCCCAAATATATAGGCTGACCTGGGCACTGATGCCGTTGCAGACACAACCTGAGCCTGGACCTCCTGGCCCCACCAGACAGCTGGCCTCACTCTGAGCACATCGGACCCGCCATGGCCTTAGGTCGTCATCTCTTCTCAACCTCGATTTTCAGGCTTCAGATCCAAAAACTTATCTCAAACCAATGCCCAGGGTTGAAAATGATGCAGAAATCAGATCTCCATCCCCATGGCAAGAAACCTTGTGGTTGCCATGTTGTCCAACGTTCCGTGTAGTTGAAACCAGTGTGGCCCATGAGGCCCCGCCCATGCTCGCGGGCCACATTGGTCACAAACACACATTGAGACCCTCAGCCTGAGCCCAGTCCTCAAGTAAGGCCTCTCAGTGGCTTGACCCTGAGCCCGCATATGGGGCCTGCCATGCCCCTGGCCCCAATTTTTAACCATAGTTCGCTTTGTCCCTTCACTCGTCCCTAGGGCTCTGCTTTGGAACTCCTCTTTTGGTGGGACACCTGAGGTAACAAACCTGAAAGGAGCCCTCCCATCCCACAGATTGACGAAAAACAATTGGGATCGGGCTAAATCCACAGAGAGGAAGATTCGTCCATGGACCATGAGGTCTCCCCGACATTCATCGGCCATCGCTGATACAAAATCCCGAGACAAAAGCTTGAGCAAAAGCCTCAGACTCGCTGTTTCTTCATATCCTGAAGAGTTCTTCTCATGCTTTGTCGATTGGGTCTGCCATACCTACATCCCCAAACCTAGCTGAGTTTGTGTTTTTAGACTTCTGTCCTCAAAGTCCTGGGCCACACACCCTCCAGGCTGGGTCCCCTGGAGTCACACATTAGTACTGCGCCTACCCAATCTCTGGGAATTCTCCCCATTACATTGTTCCAAACCGTACAAATTAGGAGAACCCTCCAAAGTCCCTGAGGCCATCCCAATAGTGTAGGTCGCCCGGCACAAACAAGGGCGGTCTGACACCAGCTGAGGAACTACCTCCACTCATTCCATAGATGGATGTCCCCAGAGAAGAAGATTGAACCAGACAGGACCCTAGGACATAATCGGATCCATTGCTTTGGTTCACAGGCATGTCTCCTCAAAAGCCTGGATTCCAATACGACCATAGGGGTTTTCCTGAAGCACCCATCAGAAATATTCTCGTCCCCACAAGAAACTTGTGCATGGGAGCTATGTCAAAAGCTTAGGAGAATACTTCAGGGTCCCGGTGCCACGGCCTCATTTCAAGGCCCTCATGTACACAAACAAACATTAGGACCCATCCTCAGGAAAGTCCATTTCAACTCAGCCACCCAGGTTTCTCCCGCAGAGCCATCAGATCTAAACTGCCTTGTTGCTAGGAGACAATTGGAATGCGAGCGCACGTCCAGGCATCCATCCTCGAACGGTGCACTGGAGTCATTCCATATGGGATGTCCTGGACCTCTCCAACAGGTCTCAATTGTCCCGCAGAAGGAATCCTTGAAGGGGGCATCCCACAACTCCCAACCTGGGAATACCTCCATGGCCTCGAGATTCCGCTCACTTCATGAAGGGGCCGTCATGCACAGAAACTCCAACCTGAGCCAACGTCTGATCCTCGCCCTGACTTCAGATGCATGACATCTTGGTTCTGATGTGAAGTGGGTACCTGCCGTGCCCTCGCCCTGAAACCCAAATCTAGCTTGTGTTCTCAGACTTCCGTCCTCACACTCCTGGCCCCAAAACCCGCAAGTTTGGTAATTCCGTACCCACAATGCAGCACCCTGCCTGCCCTCTAGAAAAAAAAAAAAAATTGCCTAATGTGCTGCCCAGGCAGCTTAAATGAGGATCAACCTACACGGCACTCGAATGTACCCCAATTATATAGTCTAACCTGGGCACTAAACCACTTTCTGACACAACCTGAGCCCGGACCTCCTTACCAACACCCAGAGAGCTGACCGCTCACTGAGCACATCAGACCTGCCATGGCCATAGGTCATCATCTCTTCCCGACCTCAGTTTTCAGGCTTCAGAACCTAGACCTAATCTCCAATCCCTGCCCAGGGGTGAGTGTGATGCAGAAATCAGAACTCCTCCTACCTATGGCAAGAAACCTTGTGGTTGGCATGTTGTCCAACGTTCAGTGTAGGAGAAACCAGCATTCACCCTGAGTCCCCGCCCATTCTTGAGTGCAACGAGGGCATAAACATGCCTTGTAACCCTCAGCGTGAGTCCTGTCCTCTAGTAAGTCCTCTTAGTGACTGGACCATTAGATGTCCTAATGGGCTTGACATGTCCCTAGGCCCCAATATTTAACCAGATTTCTGGTTGTCCAGTCGCCCCTCCCCAGGGCTCTACTCTGGAGTCCCTCATTTGGTGGGACACCTGAGGTTAAAAAACAAAACAAAACAAAACAACAACAACAACAAAACAGACTTATTCCATCCCACAGAATGACCCCAAACTCTTTGGACGCGGCCACACCTCCAGAGAGTAAGACTCGTCCATTTTCCATGAAGTCACCCGGAAATTTCATGAACATGGGTGACACGATATCCAGAGACAAAAACTTGAACAAGAGACTCACACTCGCCCTTTTTCCATATCCCGAAGAGTTCTCCTCATGGTCTGTAGTTCAGTCCTGCCATACCTTTGACCCGAAACATAAGCCGAGTTTGTGTTTTCAGACAACGGTCCAAACAGCCCTGGCCTACACACCGTACAGGCTCAGGACCCTGGAGCCAAACCTGAGGACTGTCGTTGCCCTCTCCAAGGGATTTCTGTGTGCCCATTCCAATGGCCACAACCCTCCTAAGAGGATAAACCTCCAAAGTCCCTTAGGCCATCTCAATAGTGGTGGCTTCCCAGAACAAACAGGGGCAATCTGAGCCCATCTGAGTGCCTACTTGCACTCAGACCCGTAGACTGGTGTCCGCAGAGGGAAAAAGGAACGAAGAGACCCCTAGGCACTAATCGGATATATTGCTTTGGTTTCCAGGCATCTCTCCTCAGAGGTTTGGATTTCAATACAGAATATGGCTGTTTCTTGACTCACCCATCAGAACCAATCTCCTCTACACATGGGAAACTTGCACTTTGGTGCTTTGTCAAAGCTTCTGTTTAGGAGAACCCTTCAGGGCCCCAGTGCCTCCGCTTCATTCCAAGGTCTCCATAGACACAAAAACACATTAGGACCCAGCCACAGGAGAGTGCATTTCAACTCAGCCTCCTCGGTTGCTCCCCCATCCAGCAGATCTAACATGTCTTGTTGCTAGGAGACAATTGGAATGCGAGGTGGGCTACCCAGCCATCCATCCTTAGAACCCTGCTCTTTATCGTTGGCCTGGAGCCAACCAACAGGTCTCAATTGTCCTGCAAGGATCTTTGCAGTTTGGAGCTTCTCACAACTCCCATCGTGGGAAAACCCCCATGGCCTCGTGATCCCCCCCCTTCATGAAGTGTCCATCAGGGACAGAACCACAACCTGAGCGATCGTCTGATACTCGCCCTGACTTCCGATCCACGGGATCTCGAGTCAGGTCTGTAGATTGTGCCTGCCATGTCCTCACCCAGAAACCTAAGCCTAGCTTCTGTTCTCAGACTTCCGTCCTCAGACTACGGGCCCACAAGCCCTCCAGTTTGGCAATCCAGAACTACAATGCAACACTCTGCCTGCCCTCCAGAAGAAAAACATTGCCCTCTGGGGCTACCCAGAAACCCCAAATGAGGATCAACCTGCACGCCACTTGGCTGTACCCCAAATATATAGGCTGACCTGGGCACTGATGCCGTTGCAGACACAACCTGAGCCTGGACCTCCTGGCCCCACCAGACAGCTGGCCTCACTCTGAGCACATCGGACCCGCCATGGCCTTAGGTCGTCATCTCTTCTCAACCTCGATTTTCAGGCTTCAGATCCAAAAACTTATCTCAAACCAATGCCCAGGGTTGAAAATGATGCAGAAATCAGATCTCCATCCCCATGGCAAGAAACCTTGTGGTTGCCATGTTGTCCAACGTTCCGTGTAGTTGAAACCAGTGTGGCCCATGAGGCCCCGCCCATGCTCGCGGGCCACATTGGTCACAAACACACATTGAGACCCTCAGCCTGAGCCTAGTCCTCAAGTAAGGCCTCTCAGTGGCTTGACCCTGAGCCCGCATATGGGGCCTGCCATGCCCCTGGCCCCAATTTTTAACCATAGTTCACTTTGTCCCTTCACTCGTCCCTAGGGCTCTGCTTTGGAACTCCTCTTTTGGTGGGACACCTGAGGTAACAAACCTGAAAGGAGCCCTCCCATCCCACAGATTGACGAAAAACAATTGGGATCGGGCTAAATCCACAGAGAGGAAGATTCGTCCATGGCCCATGAGGTCTCCCCGACATTCATCGGCCATCGCTGATACAAAATCCCGAGACAAAAGCTTGAGCAAAAGCCTCAGACTCGCTGTTTCTTCATATCCTGAAGAGTTCTTCTCATGCTTTGTCGATTGGGTCTGCCATACCTACATCCCCAAACCTAAGCTGAGTTTGTGTTTTTAGACTTCTGTCCTCAAAGTCCTGGGCCACACACCCTCCAGGCTGGGTCCCCTGGAGTCACACATTAGTACTGCGCCTACCCAATCCCTGGGAATTCTCCCCATTCCATTGTCCCAAACCGTACAAATTAGCTGAACCCTCCAAAGTCCCGGAGGCCATCCCAATAGTGTAGGTCCCCTGGCACAAACAAGGGCGGTCTGACACCAGCTGAGCAACTACCTCCACTCATTCCATAGATGGATGTCCCCAGAGAAGAAGATTGAACCAGACAGGACCCTAGGACATAATCGGATCCATTGCTTTGGTTCACAGGCATGTCTCCTCAAAAGCCTGGATTCCAATACGACCATAGGGGTTTTCCTGAGGCACCCATCAGAAAAATTCTCGTCTCCACAAGAAACTTGTGCATGGGAGCTATGTCAAAAGCTTAGGAGAATACTTCAGGGTCCCGGTGCCACGGCCTCATTTCAAGGCCCTCATGTACACAAACAAACATTAGGACCCATCCTCAGGAAAGTCCATTTCAACTCAGCCACCCAGGTTTCTCCCGCAGAGCCATCAGATCTAAACTGCCTTGTTGCTAGGAGACAATTGGAATGCGAGCGCACGTCCAGGCATCCATCCTCGAACGGTGCACTGGAGTCATTCCATATGGGATGTCCTGGACCTCTCCAACAGGTCTCAATTGTCCCGCAGAAGGAATCCTTGAAGGGGGCATCCCACAACTCCCAACGTGGGAATACCTCCATGGCCTCGAGATTCCGCTCCCTTCATGAAGGGGCCGTCATGCACAATAACTCCAACCTGAGCCAACGTCTGATCCTCGCCCTGACTTCAGATGCATGACATCTTGGTTCTGATGTGAAGTGGGTACCTGCCGTGCCCTCGCCCTGAAACCCAAATCTAGCTTGTGTTCTCAGACTTCCGTCCTCACACTCCTGGCCCCAAAACCCTCAAGTGTGGTAATTCCGGACCCACAATGCAGCACTCTGCCTGCCCACTAGAAAAAAAAAAAATTGCCTAATGAGCTGCCCAGGCAGCTTAAATGAGGATCAACCTACACGGCACTCGAATGTACCCCAATTATATAGTCTAACCTGGGCACTAAACCACTTTCTGAGACAACCTGAGCCCGGAACTCTTGACCAACAGCCAGAGAGCTGAACGCACACTGAGCACATCAGACCCGCCATGGCCTTAGGTCATCATCTCTTTCCGAACTCAGTTTTCAGGCTTCAGAACCTAGACCTAATCTCCAATCCCTGCCCAGGGGTGAGTGTGATGCAGAAATCAGAACTCCTCCTACCTATGGCAAGAAACCTTGTGGTTGGCATGTTGTCCAACGTTCAGTGTAGGAGAAACCAGCATTCACCCTGAGTCCCCGCCCAGTCTTGAGTGCAACGAGGGCATAAACATGCCTTGTAACCCTCAGCGTGAGTCCTGTCCTCTAGTAAGTCCTCTTAGTGAATGGACCATTAGATGTCCTAATGGGCTTGACATGTCCCTAGGCCCCAATATTTAACCAGATTTCTGGTTGTCCAGTCGCCCCTCCCCAGGGCTCTACTCTGGAGTCCCTCATTTGGTGGGACACCTGAGGTTAAAAAACAAAACAAAACAAAACAAAACAACAACAACAACAAAACAGACTTATTCCATCCCACAGAATGACCCCAAACTCTTTGGACGGGGCCACACCTCCAGAGAGTAAGACTCGTCCATTTTCCATGAAGTCACCCGGAAATTTCATGAACATGGGTGACACGATATCCAGAGACAAAAACTTGAACAAGAGACTCACACTCGCCCTTTTTCCATATCCCGAAGAGTTCTCCTCATGGTCTGTAGATCAGTCCTTCCATACGTTTGACCCGAAACATAAGCCGAGTTTGTGTTTTCAGACAACGGTCCAAACAGCCCTGGCCTACACACCGTACAGGCTCAGGACCCTGGAGCCAAACCTGAGGACTGTACTTGCCCTCTCCAAGGGATTTCTGTGTGCCCATTCCAATGGCCACAACCCTCCTAAGAGGATAAACCTCCAAAGTCCCTGAGGCCATCTCAATAGTGGTGGCTTCCCAGAACAAACAGGGGTAATCTGAGCCCATCTGAGGGCCTACTTGCACTCAGACCCGTAGACTGGTGTCCGCAGAGGCAAAAAGGAACGAAGGGACCCCTAGGCACTAATCGGATATATTGCTTTGGTTTCCAGGCATCTCTCCTCAGAGGCCTGGATTTCAATACCAGAATATGGCTGTTTCTTGACTCACCCATCAGAACCAATCTCCTCTACACATGGGAAACTTGCACTTTGGTGCTTTGTCAAAGCTTCTGTTTAGGAGAACCCTTCAGGGCCCCAGTGGCACCGCTTCATTCCAAGGTCTCCATAGACACAAAAACACATTAGGACCCATCCACAGGAGAGTCCATTTCAACTCAGCCTCCTCGGTTGCTCCCCCAGATCCAGCAGATCTAACATGTCTTGTTGCTAGGAGACAACTGGAATGCGAGGTGGGCTACCCAGCCGTCCATCCTTAGAACCCTGCTCTTTATCGTTGGCCTGGAGCCAACCAACAGGTCTCAATTGTCCTGCAAGAATCTTTGCAGTTTGGAGCTTCTCACAACTCCCATCGTGGGAAAACCCCCATGGTCTCGTGATCCCCCCCCTTCATGAAGTGTCCATCAGGGACAGAACCACAACCTGTGCGATCATCTGATACTCGCCCTGACTTCAGATCCACGGGATCTCGAGTCAGGTCTGTAGATTGTGCCTGCCATGTCCTCACCCAGAAACCTAAGCCTAGCTTCTGTTCTCAGACTTCCGTCCTCAGACTACGGGCCCACAAGCCCTCCAGTTTGGCAATCCAGAACTACAATGCAACACTCTGCCTGCCCTCCAGAATAAAACATTGCCCTCTGGGGCTACCCAGAAACCCCAAATGAGGATCAACATGCACGCCACTTGGCTGTACCCCAAATATATAGGCTGACCTCGGCACTGATGCCGTTGCAGACAAAACCTGAGCCTGGACCTCCTGGCCCCACCAGACAGCTGGCCTCACTCTGAGCACATCCGACCCGCCATGGCCTTAGGTCGTCATCTCTTCTCAACCTCGATTTTCAGGCTTCAGATCCTATAACTTATCTCAAACCAATGCCCAGGGTTGAAAATGATTCAGAAATCAGATCTCCATCCCCATGGCAAGAATCCTTGTGGTTGCCATGTTGTCCAACGTTCCGAGTAGTTGAAACCAGTGTGGCTCATGAGGCCCCGCCCCTGCTCGCGGGCCACATTGGTCACAAACACACATTGAGACCCTCAGCCTGAGCCCAGTCCTCAAGTAAGGCCTCTCAGTGGCTTGACCCTGAGCCCGCATATGGGGCCTGCCATGCCCCTGGCCCCAATTTTTAACCATAGTTCGCTTTGTCCCTTCACTCGTCCCTAGGGCTCTGCTTTGGAACTCCTCTTTTGGTGGGACACCTGAGGTAAAAAACCTGAAAGGAGCCCTCCCATCCCACAGATTGACGAAAAACAATTGGGATCGGGCTAAATCCACAGAGAGGTAGATTCGTCCATGGCCCATGAGGTCTCCCCGAAATTCATCGGCCATCGCTGATACAAAATCCCGAGACAAAAGCTTGAGCAAAAGCCTCAGACTCGCTGTTTCTTCATATCCTGAAGAGTTCTTCTCATGCTTTGTCGATTGGGTCTGCCATACCTACATCCCCAAACCTAAGCTGAGTTTGTGTTTTTAGACTTATGTCCTCAAAGTCCTGGGCCACACACCCTCCAGGCTGGGTCCCCTGGAGTCACACATTAGTACTGCGCCTACCCAATCCCTGGGAATTCTCCCCATTCCATTGTCCCAAACCGTACAAATTAGGAGAACCCTCCAAAGTCCCGGAGGCCATCCCAATAGTGTAGGTCGCCCGGCACAAACAAGGGCGGTCTGACACCAGCTGAGCAACTACCTCCACTCATTCCATAGATGGATGTCCCCAGAGAAGAAGATTGAACCAGACAGGACCCTAGGACATAATCGGATCCATTGCTTTGGTTCACAGGCATGTCTCCTCAAAAGCCTGGATTCCAATACGACCATAGGGGTTTTCCTGAGGCACCCATCAGAAAAATTCTCGTCTCCACAAGAAACTTGTGCATGGGAGCTATGTCAAAAGCTTAGGAGAATACTTCAGGGTCCCGGTGCCACGGCCTCATTTCAAGGCCCTCATGTACACAAACAAACATTAGGACCCATCCTCAGGAAAGTCCATTTCAACTCAGCCACCCAGGTTTCTCCCGCAGAGCCATCAGATCTAAACTGCCTTGTTGCTAGGAGACAATTGGAATGCGAGCGCACGTCCAGGCATCCATCCTCGAACGGTGCACTGGAGTCATTCCATATGGGATGTCCTGGACCTCTCCAACAGGTCTCAATTGTCCCGCAGAAGGAATCCTTGAAGGGGGCATCCCACAACTCCCAACGTGGGAATACCTCCATGGCCTCGAGATCCCGCTCCCTTCATGAAGGGGCCGTCATGCACAATAACTCCAACCTGAGCCAACGTCTGATCCTCGCCCTGACTTCAGATGCATGACATCTTGGTTCTGATGTGAAGTGGGTACCTGCCGTGCCCTCGCCCTGAAACCCAAATCTAGCTTGTGTTCTCAGACTTCCGTCCTCACACTCCTGGCCCCAAAACCCTCAAGTGTGGTAATTACGGACCCACAATGCAGCACTCTGCCTGCCCTCTAGAAAAAAAAAAAAATTGCCTAATGAGCTGCCCAGGCAGCTTAAATGAGGATCAACCTACACGGCACTCGAATGTACCCCAATTATATAGTCTAACCTGGGCACTAAACCACTTTCTGACACAACCTGAGCCCGGACCTCCTGACCAACACCCAGAGAGCTGAACGCACACTGAGCACATCAGACCCGCCATGGCCTTAGGTCATCATCTCTTTCCGAACTCAGTTTTCAGGCATCAGAACCTAGACCTTATCTCCAATCCCTGCCCAGGGGTGAGTGTGATGCAGAAATCAGAACTCCTCCTACCTATGGCAAGAAACCTTGTGGTTGGCATGTTGTCCAACGTTCAGTGTAGGAGAAACCAGCATTCACCCTGAGTCCCCGCCCAGTCTTGAGTGCAACGAGGGCATAAACATGCCTTGTAACCCTCAGCGTGAGTCCTGTCCTCTAGTAAGTCCTCTTAGTGACTGGACCATTAGATGTCCTAATGGGCTTGACATGTACCTAGGCCCCAATATTTAACCAGATTTCTGGTTGTGCAGTCGCCCCGCTCCAGGGCTCTACTCTGGAATCCCTCATTTGGTGGGACACCTGAGGATAAAAAACAAAACAATACAAAACAACAACAACAACAAAACAGACTTATTCCATCCCACAGAATGACCCCAAACTCTTTGGACGGGGCCACACCTCCAGAGAGTAAGACTCGTCCATTTTCCATGAAGTCACCCGGAAATTTCATGAACATGGGTGACACGATATCCAGAGACAAAAACTTGAACAAGAGACTCACACTAGCCCTTTTTCCATATCCCGAAGAGTTCTCCTCATGGTCTGTAGATCAGTCCTGCCATACCTTTGACCCGAAACATAAGCCGAGTTTATGTTTTCAGACAACGGTCCAAACAGCCCTGGCCTACACACCGTACAGGCTCAGGACCCTGGAGCCAAACCTGAGGACTGTACTTGCCCTCTCCAAGGGATTTCTGTGTGCCCATTCCAATGGCCACAACCCTCCTAAGAGGATAAACCTCCAAAGTCCCTGAGGCCATCTCAATAGTGGTGGCTTCCCAGAACAAACAGGGGCAATCTGAGCCCATCTGAGGGCCTACTTGCACTCAGACCCGTAGACTGGTGTCCGCAGAGGCAAAAAGGAACGAAGAGACCCCTAGGCACTAATCGGATATATTGCTTTGGTTTCCAGGCATCTCTCCTCAGAGGCCTGGATTTCAATACCAGAATATGGCTGTTTCTTGACTCACCCATCAGAACCAATCTCCTCTACACATGGGAAACTTGCACTTTGGTGCTTTGTCAAAGCTTCTGTTTAGGAGAACCCTTCAGGGCCCCAGTGCCACCGCTTCATTCCAAGGTCTCCATAGACACAAAAACACATTAGGACCCATCCACAGGAGAGTCCATTTCAACTCAGCCTCCTCGGTTGCTCCCCCAGATCCAGCAGATCTAACATGTCTTGTTGCTAGGAGACAATTGGAATGCGAGGTGGGCTACCCAGCCGTCCATCCTTAGAACCCTGCTCTTTATCGTTGGCCTGGAGCCAACAAACAGGTCTCAATTGTCCTGCAAGAATCTTTGCAGTTTGGAGCTTCTCACAACTCCCATCGTGGGAAAACCCCCATGGCCTCGTGATCCCCCCCCTTCATGAAGTGTCCATCAGGGACAGAACCACAACCTGAGCGATCGTCTGATACTCGCCCTGACTTCAGATCCACGGGATCTCGAGTCAGGTCTGTAGATTGTGCCTGCCATGTCCTCACCCAGAAACCTAAGCCTAGCTTCTGTTCTCAGACTTCCGTCCTCAGACTACGGGCCCACAAGCCCTCCAGTTTGGCAATCCAGAACTACAATGCAACACTCTGCCTGCCCTCCAGAAGAAAAACATTGCCCTCTGGGGCTACCCAGAAACCCCAAATGAGGAACAACCTGCACGCCACTTGGCTGGACCCCAAATATATAGGCTGACCTGGGCACTGATGCCTTTGCAGACACAACCTGAGCGTGGACCTCCTGGCCCCTCCAGACAGCTGGCCTCACTCTGAGCACATCCGACCCGCCATGGCCTTAGGTCGTCATCTCTTCTCAACCTCGATTTTCAGGCTTCAGATCCTATAACTTATCTCAACCCAATGCCCAGGGTTGAAAATGATGCAGAAATCAGATCTCCATCCCCATGGCAAGAAACCTTGTGCTTGCCATGTTGTCCAACGTTCCGTGTAGTTGAAACCAGTGTGGCCCATGAGGCCCCGCCCATGCTCGCGGGCCACATTGGTCACAAACACACATTGAGACCCTCCGCCTGAGCCCAGTCCTCAAGTAAGGCCTATCAGTGGCTTGACCCTGAGCCCGCATATGGGGCCTGCCATGCCCCTGGCCCCAATTTTTAACCATAGTTCGCTTTGTCCCTCCACTCGTCCCTAGGGCTCTGCTTTGGAACTCCTCTTTTGGTGGGACACCTGAGGTAACAAACCTGAAAGGAGCCCTCCCATTCCACTTATTGACGAAAAACAATTGGGATCGGGCTAAATCCACAGAGAGGAAGATTCGTCCATGGCCCATGAGGTCTCCCCGACATTCATCGGTCATCGCTGATACAAAATCCCGAGACAAAAGCTTGAGCAAAAGCCTCAGACTCGCTGTTTCTTCATATCCTGAAGAGTTCTTCTCATGGTTTGTCGATTGGGTCTGCCATACCTACATCCCCAAACCTAAGCTGAGTTTGTGTTTTTAGACTTCTGTCCTCAAAGTCCTGGGCCACACACCCTCCAGGCTGGGTCCCCTGGAGTCACACATTAGTACTGCTCCTACCCAATCCCTGGGAATTCTCCCCATTCCATTGTCCCAAACCGTACAAATTAGGAGAACCCTCCAAAGTCCCGGAGGCCATCCCAATAGTGTAGGTCGCCCGGCACAAACAAGGGCGGTCTGACACCAGCTGAGCAACTACCTCCACTCATTCCATAGATGTATGTCCCCAGAGAAGAAGATTGAACCAGACAGGACCCTAGGACATAATCGGATCCATTGCTTTGGTTCACAGGCATGTCTCCTCAAAAGCCTGGATTCCAATACGACCATAGGGGTTTTCCTGAAGCACCCATCAGAAAAATTCTCGTCTCCACAAGAAACTTGTGCATGGGAGCTATGTCAAAAGCTTACGAGAATACTTCAGGGTCCCGGTGCCACGGCCTCATTTCAAGGCCCTCATGTACACAAACAAACATTAGGTCCCATCCTCAGGAAAGTCCATTTCAACTCAGCCACCCAGGTTTCTCCCGCAGAGCCATCAGATCTAAACTGCCTTGTTGCTAGTAGACAATTGGAATGCGAGCGCACGTCCAGGCATCCATCCTCGAACGGTGCACTGGAGTCATTCCATATGGGATGTCCTGGACCTCTCCAACAGGTCTCAATTGTCCCGCAGAAGGAATCCTTGAGGGGGCATCCCACAACTCCCAACGTGGGAATACCTCCATGGCCTCGAGATTCCGCTCCCTTCATGAAGGGGCCGTCATGCACAGAAACTCCAACCTGAGCCAACGTCTGATCCTCGCCCTGACTTCAGATGCATGACATCTTGGTTCTGATGTGAAGTGGGTACCTGCCGTGCCCTCGCCCTGAAACACAAATCTAGCTTGTGTTCTCAGACTTCCGTCCTCACACTCCTGGCCCCAAAACCCTCAAGTTTGGTAATTCCGGACCCACAATTCAGCACTCTGCCTGCCCTCAAAAAAAAAAAAAAAATTGCCTAATGAGCTGCCCAGGCAGCTTCAATGAGGATCAACCTACACGGCACTCGAATGTACCCCAATTATATAGTCTAACCTGGGCACTAAACCACTTTCTTACCCAACCTGAGCCCGGACCTCCTGACCAACACCCAGAGAGCTGACCGCACACTGAGCACATCAGACCTGCCATGGCCTTAGGTCATGATCTCTTCCCGACCTCCGTTTTCAGGCTTCAGAACCTAGACCTTATCTCCAATCCCTGCCCAGGGGTGAGTGTGATGCAGAAATCAGAACTCCTCCTACCTATGGCAAGAAACCTTGTGGTTGGCATGTTGTCCAACGTTCAGTGTAGGAGAAACCAGCATTCACCCTGAGTCCCCGCCCATTCTTGAATGCAACGAGGGCATAAACATGCCTTGTAACCCTCAGCGTGAGTCCTGTCCTCTAGTAAGTCCTCTTAGTGACTGGACCATTAGATGTCCTAATGGGCTTGACATGTCCCTAGGCCCCAATATTTAACCAGATTTCTGGTTGTGCAGTCGCCCCTCCCCAGGGCTCTACTCTGGAGTCCCTCATTTGGTGGGACACCTGAGGTTAAATAACAAAACAAAACAAAACAACAACAACAACAAAGCAGACTTATTCCATCCTTCAGAATGACCCCAAACTCGTTGGACGGGGCCACACCTCCAGAGAGTAAGACCAGTCCTGCCATACCTTTGACCCGAAACATAAGCCGAGTTTGTCTTTTCAGACAACGGTCCAAACAGCCCTGGCCTACACACCGTACAGGCTCAGGACCCTGGAGCCAAACCTGAGGACTGTACTTGCCCTCTCCAAGGGATTTCTGTGTGCCCATTCCAATGGCCACAACCCTCCTAAGAGGATAAACCTCCAAAGTCCCTGAGGCCATCTCAATAGTGGTGGCTTCCCAGAACAAACAGGGGCAATCTGAGCCCATCTGAGGGCCTACTTGCACTCAGACCCGTAGACTGGTGTCCGCAGAGGCAAAAAGGAACGAACAGACCCGTACGCACTAATCGGATATATTGCTTTGGTTTCCAGGCATCTCTCCTCAGAGGCCTGGATTTCAATACCAGAATATGGCTGTTTCTTGACTCACCCATCAGAACCAATCTCCTCTACACATGGGAAACTTGCACTTTGGTGCTTTGTCAAATCTTCTGTTTAGGAGAACCCTTCATGGCCCCAGTGCCACCGCTTCATTCCAAGGTCTCCATAGACACAAAAACACATTAGGACCCATCCACAGGAGAGTCCATTTCAACTCAGCCTCCTCGGTTGCTCCCCCTGATCCAGCAGATCTAACATGTCTTGTTGCTAGGAGACAATTGGAATGCGAGGTGGGCTACCCAGCCATCCATCCTTAGAACCCTGCTCTTTATCGTTGGCCTGGAGCCAACCAACAGGTCTCAATTGTCCTGCAAGAATATTTGCAGTTTGGAGCTTCTCACAACTCCCATCCTGCGAAAACCCCCATGGCCTCGTGATCCCCCCCCTTCATGAAGGGTCCATCAGGGACAGAACCACAACCTGAGCGATCGTCTGATACTCGCCCTGACTTCAGATCCACGGGATCTCGAGTCAGGTCTGTACATTGTGCCTGCCATGTCCTCACCCAGAAACCTAAGTCTAGCTTCTGTTCTCAGACTTCCGTCCTCAGACTACGGGCCCACAAGCCCTCCAGTTTGGCAATCCAGAACTACAATGCAACACTCTGCCTGACCTCCAGAAGAAAAACATTGCCCTCTGGGGCTACCCAGAAACCCCAAATGAGGATCAACCTGCACGCCACTTGGCTGTACCCCAAATATATAGGCTGACTTTGGCACTGATGCCCTTGCAGACACAACCTGAGCCTGGACCTCCTGGCCCCACCAGACAGCTGGCCTCACTGAGCACATCGGACCTGCCATGGCCTTAGGTCGTCATCTCTTCTCAACCTCGATTTTCAGGCTTCAGATCCTATAACTTATCTCAAACCAATGCCCAGGGTTGAAAATGATGCAGAAATCAGATCTCCATCCCTATGGCAAGAAACCTTGTGCTTGCCATGTTGTCCAACGTTCCGTGTAGTTGAAACCAGTGTGGTCATGAGGCCCCGCCCATGCTCTCGGGCCACATTGGTCACAAACACACATTGAGACCCTCAGCCTGAGCCTAGTCCACAAGTAAGGCCTCTCAGTGGCTTGACCCTGAGCCCGCATATGGGGCCTGCCATGCCCCTGGCCCCAATTTTTAACCATAGTTCGCTTTGTCCCTTCACTCGTCCCTAGGGCTCTGCTTTGGAACTATCTTTTGGTGGGACACCTGAGGTAACAAACCTGAAAGGAGCCCTCCCATCCCACAGATTGACGAAAAACAATTGGGATCGGGCTAAATCCACAGAGAGGAAGATTCGTCCATGGCCCATGAGGTCTCCCCGACATTCATCGGCCATCGCTGATACAAAATCCCGAGACAAAAGCTTGAGCAAAAGCCGCAGACTCGCTGTTTCTTCATATCCTGAAGAGTTCTTCTCATGCTTTGTCGATTGGGTCTGCCATACCTACATCCCCAAACCTAAGCTGAGTTTGTGTTTTTAGACTTCTGTCCTCAAAGTCCTGGGCCACACACCCTCCAGGCTGGGTCCCCTGGAGTCACACATTAGTACTGCTCCTACCCAATCCCTGGGAATTCTCCCCATTCCATTGTCCCAAACCGTACAAATTAGGAGAACCCTCCAAAGTCCCTGAGGCCATCCCAATAGTGTAGGTCGCCCGGCACAAACAAGGGCGGTCTGACACCAGCTGAGCAACTACCTCCACTCATTCCATAGATGGATGTCCCCAGAGAAGAAGATTGAACCAGACAGGACCCTAGGACATAATCGGATCCATTGCTTTGGTTCACAGGCATGTCTCCTCAAAAGCCTGGATTCCAATACGACCATAGGGGTTTTCCTGAAGATCCCATCAGAAAAATTCTCGTCTCCACAAGAAACTTGTGCATGGGAGCTATGTCAAAAGCTTATGAGAATACTTCATGGTCCCGGTGCCACGGCCTCATTTCAAGGCCCTCATGTACACAAACAAACATTAGGACCCATCCTCAGGAAAGTCCATTTCAACTCAGCCACCCAGGTTTCTCCCGCAGAGCCATCAGATCTAAACTGCCTTGTTGCTAGGAGACAATTGGAATGCGAGCGCACGTCCAGGCATCCATCCTCGTACGGTGCACTGGAGTCATTTCATATGGGATGTCCTGGACCTCTCCAACAGGTCTCAATTGTCCCGCAGAAGGAATCCTTGAAGGGGGCATCCCACAACTCCCAACGTGGGAATACCTCCATGGCCTCGAGGTTCCGCTCCCTTCATGAAGGGGCCGTCATGCACAGAAACTCCAACCTGAGCCAACGTCTGATCCTCGCCCTGACTTCAGATGCATGACATCTTGGTTCTGATGTGAAGTGGGTACCTGCCGTGCCCTCGCCCTGAAACCCAAATCTAGCTTGTGTTCTCAGACTTCCGTCCCCACACTCCTGGCCCCGAAACCCTCAAGTTTGGCAATTCCGGACCCACAATGCAGCACTCTGCCTGCACTCTAAAAAAAAAAAAAATTGCCTAATTAGCTGCCCAGGCAGCTTAAATGAGGATCAAGCCACACGGCACTCGAATGTACCCCAATTATATAGTTTAACCTGGACACTAATGCACTTTCTGACACAACCTGAGCCCGGACCTCCTGACCAACACCCAGAGAGCTGATCACACCCTGAGCACATCAGACCCACCATGGCCTTAGTTCATCATATCTTCCCGACTTCAGTTTTCAGGCTTCAGAACCTAGACCTGATCTCCAATCCCTGCCCAGAAGTGAGTGTGATGCAGAAATCAGAACTCCTCCTTACCTCTGGCAAGAAACCTTGTGGTTGGCATGTTGTCCAACGTTCAGTGTAGGAGATACCAGCATTCACCCTGAGTCCCCGCCCATTCTTGAGTGCGACGAGGACATAAACATGCATTGTGACCCTCAGCGTGAGACCTGTCCTCTAGTAAGTCCTCTTTGGGACTGGACCATTAGATGTGATAATGGGCTTCACATGTCCCTAGGCCCCAATATTTAACCAGATTTCTGTTTGTCCAGTCGCCCCCGACCAGGGCTCTAATCTGGAGTCCCTCATTTGGTTGGACACCTGAGGTTAAAAAACAAAACAAAACAAAACAACAACAACGACAAAAAAACAGACATATTCCATTCCACAGAATGACCCCAAACTCTTTGGATGGGGCCAAAACTCCAGAGAGTAAGACTTGTCCATTTCCCATGAAGTCACCAGGAAATTTCATGAACATGGGTGACACGATATCCAGAGACAAAAACTTGAACGAGAGACTCACACTCGCCCTTTTTCCATATCCCGAAGAGTTCTCCTCAAGGTCTGTAGATCAATCCTGCCATACCTATGACCCGAAACATAAGCCGATTTTGTGTTTTCAGGCAACGGTCCAAACAGCCCTGGCCTACACACCGTACAGGCTCAGGACCCTGGAGCCAAACTTGAGGACTGTACTTGCCCTCTCCAAGGGATTTTGTGTGCCCATTTCAATGGCCACAACCCTCCTAAGAGGATAAACCTCCAAAGTCCCTGAGGCCATCTCAATAGTGGTGGCTTCCCAGGACAAAGAGGGGGCAATCTTAGCCCTTCTGAGCGCCAACTGCATTCAGACGTGTAGACTGATGTCCCCAGAGGGAAAAAGGATCAAACAGACCCCTAGGCACTAATCGGATCCATTGCTTTGGTTTCCAGACATCTCTCCTCAGAGGCCTGGATTTCAATACCAGAACATGGCTGTTTCTTGACTCACCCATCAGAACCAATCTCCTCTACACATGGGAAACTTGCACGTTGGTTCTATGGCAAACTTCTGTTTAGGAGAACCCTTCAGGGCCCCAGTGCCTCCGCTTCATTCCAAGGTCTCCATAGATACAAAAACACATTAGGACCCATCCATAGGAGAGTCCATTTCAACTCAGCCTCCTCGGTTGCTCCCCCAGATCCAGCAGATCTAAACTGTCTTGTTGCTAGGAGACAATTGGAATGCGAGGTGGGCTACCCAGCCATCCATCCTTAGAACCCTGCTCGGAATCTTTGGACTGGAGCCAACCAACAGGTCTCAATTGTCCGGCAGAGGAATCTTTGCAGTTTGGAGATTCTCACAACTCCCATCGTGGGAAAACCCCCATGGCCTCGTGATCCCCCCACTTCATGAAGAGGCCATCAGGGACAGAACCACAACCTGAGCGATCGTCTGATACTCGCCCTGACTTCCGATCCACGGGATCTCGAGTCAGGTCTGTAGATTGTGCCTGCCATGTCCTCACCCAGAAACCTAAGCCTAGCTTCTGTTCTCAGACTTCCGTCCTCAGACTACGGGCCCACAAGACCTCCAGTTTGGCAATCCAGAACTACAATGCAACACTCTGCCTACCCTCCAGAAGAAAAACATTGCTCTCTGGGGCTACCCAGAAACCCCAAATGAGGATCAACCTGCACGCCACTTGGCTGTACCCCAAATATATAGGCTGACCTGGGCACTGATGCCCTTGCAGACACAACCTGAGCCTGGACCTCCTGGCCCCAACCAGACAGCTGGCCACACTCTGAGCACATCGTACCCGCCTTGGCCTTAGGTCGTCATCTCTTCTCAACCTCGATTTTGAGGCATCAGATCCTATAACTTATCTCAATCCACTGCCCAGGGTTGAAAATGATGCAGAAATCAGAACTCCATCCCCATGGCAGAAATCTTGTGGTTGCCATGTTGTCTGTCCAACGTTCAGTGTAGTTGAAACCAGTGTGGCCCATGAGGCCCCGCCCATGCTCACGGGCAACATTGGTCACAAACACACATTGTGACCCTCAGCCTGAGACCAGTCCTCAAGTAAGGCCTCTCAGTGGTTGGACCCTGAGCCCGCATATGGGGCCTGCCATGCCCCTGGCCCCAATTTTTAACCATAGTTCGCTTTGTCCCTTCACTCTTCCCTAGGGCTCTGCTTTGGAATTCCTCTTTTGGTGGGACACCTGAGGTAACAAACCTGAAAGGAGTCCTCCCATCCCACAGTTTGACGAAAAACAATTGGGATCGGGCTAAATCCACAGAGAGGAAGATTCGTCCATGGCCCATGAGGTCTCCCCGACATTCATCGGCCATCGCTGATACAAAATCCCGAGACAAAAGCTTGAGCAAAAGCCTCAGACTCGCTGTTTCTTCATATCCTGAAGAGTTCTTCTCATGCTTTGTCGATTGGGTCTGCCATACCTACATCCCCAAACCTAAGCTGAGTTTGTGTTTTTAGACTTCTGTCCTCTAAGTCCTGGGCCACACACCCTCCAGGCTGGGTCCTTCATGAAGGGAGCGGAATCTCGAGGCCATGGAGATTTTCCCACGTTGGGAGTTGTGGGATGCCCCCTTCAAGGATTCCTTCTGCGGGACAATTGAAACCTGTTGGAGAGGTCCAGGACATCCCATATGGAATGACCTCAGGGCACCGTTCGAGGATGGATGCCTGGGACGCGCGCCTCGCAATCCAATTGTCTCCTAGCCACAAGGAAGTTTAGATCTGATGGCTCTGCGGGAGAAACCTGGGTGGCTGAGTTGAAATGGACTTTCCTGAGGATGGGTCCTAATGTGTGTTTGTGTCCATGAGGGCCTTGGAATGAGGCAGTGGCACCAGGACCCTGAAGTATTCTCCTAAGCTTTTGAAATAGCTCCCATGCACAAGTTTCCTTGTGGAGACGAGATTTGTTCTGATGGGTGCTTCAGGAAAACCCCTATGCTAGAATTGGAATCCAGGCTTTTGAGGAGACATACCTGTGAACCAAAGCATTGGATCCGATTATGGCCTAGGGTCCTGTCTGGTTCAATCTTCTTCTCTGGGGACATCCATCTATGGAATGAGTTGAGGTAGTTGCTCAGCTGGTGTCAGACCGCCCTTGTTTGTGCCGTGTGACCTACACTATTGAGATGGCCTCAGGGACTTTGGAGGGTTCTCCTAATTTGTACGGTTTGGGACAATGGAATGGGCAGAATTCCCATGGATTACGTAGGCGCAGTCCTAATGTGTGACTCCACGGGACCCAGCCTTGAGGGTGTTTTGACCAGGACATTGAGGACAGATGCCTAAAAACACAAACTCAGCTTAGGTTTGGGGATGTAAGTATGGCAGACCCGATCGACAAACCATGAGAAGAACTCTTCAGGATATGAAAAAACAGCGAGTCTGAGGCGCTTGCTCAGGCTTTTGTCTCTGGATTTTGTATCAGCGATGGCCGTGGAATGTCGTTGAGACCTCAGGGGCCATTGACGAATCTTCCTCTCTTTGGATTTGTCCCGATCCCAATTGTTTTTCGTCAATCTGTGGGAAGGGAGAACTCCTTTCAGGTTTTTTACCTCAGGTGTCCCACCAGAAGAGGAATTCCAAAGCAGAGCCCTAGGGAAGAGTGAAGGGACAAAGCGAACTATGGTTAAAAATTGGGGCCAGGGGCATGGCAGGCCCCATATGCGGGCACAGGGTCCAGCCACTGAGAGGCCTTACTTGAGGACTGGCCTCTGGCTGAGGGTCACAATGTGTATTTGTGACCAATGTGGCCCGCGAGCATAGGCGGGGCCTCATGGGCCACACTGGTTGCAACTACACTGAACGTTGGACAACATGGCAACCACAAGGTTTCTTGCCATGGGGATGGAGTTCTGATTTCTGCATCATTTTCAACCGTGGGCTGTGGTTTAAGATAAGTTATAGGATCTGAAGCCTGAAAATCGAGGTTGAGAAGAGATGACGACCTAAGGCCATGGCGGGTCCGATGTGCTCAGAGTGTGGCCAGCTGTCTGGGTGGTGCGAGGTGGTCCAGGCTCAGGTTGTGTCTGCAACGGGATCAGTGCCAAGGTCAGCCTATATATTTGGGGTACAGCCAAGTGGCATGCAGGTTGATCCTCATTTGGGGTTTCTGGGTAGCCCCAGAGAGCAATGTTTTTCTTCTGGAGGGCAGGCAGAGTGTTGCATTGTAGTTCTGGATTGCCAAACTGGAGGGCTTGTGGGCCCGTAGTCTAAGGACAGAAGTCTGAGAACACCAACTAGGCTTAGGTTTCTGCGTGAGGACATGGCAGGCAAAATCTATAGACCTGACTCGAAATCTCGTGGATCTGAAGTCAGGGCGAGGATCAGACGATCGCTCAGGTTGGAGGTTCAGTCCCTGATGGACCCTTCATGAAAGGGGGGGATCACGAGGCCATGGGAGTTTTCCCACGATGGGAGTAGTGAGAAGCTCCAAACTGCAAAGATTCTTCTGCAGGAAAATTGATACCTGTTGGTTGGCTCAAGGCCAACGATTCCGAGCAGGGTTCTAAGGATGTTTGCCTAGGTAGCCCTCCTCGCATTCCAATTGTCTCCTAGCAAAAGATATGTTAGATCTGCTGGATCTGGGGGAGCAACCGAGGAGGCTGAGTTGAAATGGACTCTCCTGTGGATGGGTCCTAATGTGTTTTTGTGTCTATGGAGACCTTGGAATGAAGCGGTGGCACTGGGGCCCTGAAGGGTTCTCCTAAACAGAAGCTTTGACAAAGCACCAAAGTGCAATTTTCCCATGTGTAGAGGAGATTGGTTCTGATGGGTGAGTCAAGAAACAGCCATATTCTGGTATTGAAATCCAGGCCTCTGTGGAGAGATTCCTGGAAAACAAAGCAATGGATCCGATTAGTGCGTACGGGTCTGTTCGTTCCTTTTTCACTCTGGGGAATTCAGTCTACTGGTCTGAGTGCAGGTAGGCGCTCAGATGGGCTCAGATTGCCCCTGTTTGTCCTGGGAAGCCTCCACTATTGAGATGGACTCAGGGACCTTAGAGGTTTATCCTATTAGTAGGGTTGTGGCCATTGGAATGGGCACACAGAAATCCGATGGAGAGGGTAAGTACAGTCCTCAGGTTTGGCTCCAGGGACCTGAGCATGTACGGTGTGTAGGCCAGGGCTGTTTGGACCGTTGTCTGAAAACACAAACTCGGCTTATGTTTCGGGTCATAGGTATGGCAGGACTGATCTACAGACCATGAGGAGAACTCTTCGGGATATGGAAAAAGGGCGAGTGTGAGTCTCTCGTTCAAGTTTTTGTCTCTGGATATCGTGTCACACATGTTTATGAAATTTCCGGGTGACTTCATGGGAAATGGACGAGTCTTACTCTCTGGAGGTGTGGCCGCGTCCAAAGAGTTTGGGGTCATTCTGTGGGATGTATAAGTCTGTTTTTTGTTGTTGTTGTTGTTGTTGTTGTTGTGGTTGTTTTGTTTTGTTTTGTTTTTTAACCTCAGGTGTCCCACCAAATGAGGGACACCAGAGTAGAGCCCTGGGGAGGGGCGACTGGACAACCAGATATCTGCTTAAATATTGGGACCTAGGGACATGTCAAGCCCATTATGAAATCTAATGGTCCAGTCCCTAAGAGGACTTACCCGAGGACAGGACTCACGCTGAAGGTCACAATGCATGTTTATACTCTCTTCGCACTCAAGAATGGGCGGGGACTCAGGGTGAATGCTAGTTTCTCCTACACTGAACGTTGGACAACATGCCAACCACAAGGTTTCTTGCCATAGGTAGGAGGAGTTCTGATTTCTGCATCACACTCACCCCTGGGCAGGGATTGGAGTTAAGGTCTAGGTTCTGAAGCCTGAAAACTGAGGTCGGGAAGAGATGATGACCTAAGGCCATGGCGGGTCTGATGTGCTCAGTGTGTGGTCAGCTATCTGGGTGTTGGTCAGGAGGACTGGCCTCAGGATGTGTCAGAAAGTTCATTAGTGCCCAGGATAGACTATATAATTTGGGTACATTCGAGTGCCGTGTACGTTGATCCTCATTTAAGCTGCCTGGGCAGCTCATTAGGCAATATGTTTTTTTTTTTTAGAGGGCAGGCAGAGTGCTGCATTGTGGGTCCGGAATTTCCAAACTTGAGAGTTTCGGGGCCAGGAGTGTGAGGACGGAAGTCTGAGATCACAAGCTAGATTTGGTTTCAGGGCGAGGGCACGGCAGGTACCCCCTTCACATCAGAACCAAGATGTCATGCATCTGAAGTCAGGGCGAGGATCAGACGTTGGCTCAGGTTGGAGTTTCTGTGCATGACGGCCCCTTCATGAAGGGAGTGGAATCTCGAGGCCATGGAGGTTTTCCTACGTTGGGAGTTGTGGGATGCCCCCTTCAGGAATTCCTTCTGCGGGTCAATGGAGACCTGTTGGAGACGTCCAGGGCATCCCATATGGAATGACTTCAGGGCACCATTCGAGATTGGTTGCCTGGGACGCGCGCCTCGCATTCCAATTGTCTCCTAGCAACAAGGCAGTTTACATCTGATGGCTCTGCGGGAGAAACCTGGGTGGCTGAGTTGAAATGGACTTTCCTGAGGATGGGTCCTAATGTGTGTTTGTGTCCATGAGAGCCTTGGAGTGAGGCGGTGGCACCGGGACCCTGAAGTATTCTCCTAAGCTTTTGACATAGCTCCCATGCACAAGTTTCCTTGTGGAGACGAGATTTGTTCTGATGGGTGCTTCAGGAAAACCCTTTTGCTAGTACTGGAATCCAGGCTTTTGAGGAGACATGCCTGTAAACCAAAGCAATGGATCCGATTATGGCCTAGGGTCCTGTCTGGTTCAATCTTCTTCTCTGGGGACATCCCTCTATGGAATGAGTTGAGGTAGTTGCTCAGCTGGTGTCAGACCACCCTTCTTTGTGCCGGGTGACCTACACTATTGGGGTGGCCTCAGGGACTTTGGAGGGTTCTCCTAATTTGTACGGTTTGGGACAATGGAATGGGCAGAATTCCCATGGATTGGGTAGGCGCAGTCCTAATGTGTGACCCCAGGGGACCCTGCCTGGAGGGTGTGTGTCCCAGGACTTTGAGGACAGAAGTCTAAAAACACAAACTCAGCTTAGGGTTGGGGATGTAGGTATGGCAGACCCGATCGACAAACCATGAGAAGAACTCTTGAGGATATGAAGAAACAGCAAGTCTGCGGCGCTTGCTCAGGCTTTTGTCTCTGGATTTTGTATCAGCGATGGCCAATGAATGTCGGGGAGACCTCATGGGCCATGGACGAATCTTCCTCTCTGTGGATTTGGCCCGATCCCAATTGTTTTTCGTCAATCTGTTGGATGGGAGGACTCCTTTCATGTTTGTTACCTCAGGTGTCCCACCAGAAGAGGAATTTCAAAGCAGAGCCCTAAGGAAGAGTGAAGGGACAAAGCGAACTATTGTTAAAAATTGGGGCCAGGGGCATGGCAGGCCCCATATGTGGGCTCGGGGTCCAGCCACTGAGAGGCCCTACTTGAGAACTGGGCTCAGGCTGAGGGTCACAATGTGTGTTTGTGACCAATGTGGCCCGGGAGCATGGGCGGGGCCTCATGGGCCACACTGGTTTCAACTACACTGAACGTTGGACAACATGGCAACCACAAGGTTTCTTGGCTTGGGGTTGGAGTTCTGATTTCTGCATCATTTTCAACATTGTGCAGTGGTTTGAGATTTGTTATAGGTTCTGAAGCCTGAGAATCGAGGTTGAGAAGAAATGAGGACCTAAGGCCATGGCGGGTCCAATATTCTCAGAGTGAGGCCCGATGTCTGTTTGGGCCAAGAGGTCCAGGCTCAAGTTGTGTCTGCAAGGGCATCAGTGCCCAGGTCAGCCTATATATTTGGGGTACAGCCAAGTTGCGTGCAGGTTGATCCTCATTTGGGGTTTCTGGGTAGCCCCAGAGGGCAATGTTTTTCTTCTGGAGGGCAGGCAGAGTGTTGCATTGTAGTTCTGGATTGCCAAACTGGAGGGCTTGTGGGCCCGTAGTATGAGAACGGAAGTCTGAGAACACAAGCTAGGCTTAGGTTTCTGGGTGAGGACATGACAGGCACAATCTACAGACCTGACTCGAGATCTCGAGGATATGAAGTCAGGGGTATGATTAGACGATCGCTCCAGTTGGAGGTTCTGTCCCTGACGGCCCCTTAATGAAGAGAGGGGATCACGAGGCAATGGGGTTTTTCCCACGATGGGAGTTGTGAGAAGCTCCAAACTGCAAAGATTCTTCTGCAGGACAATTGATACCTGTTGGTTGGCTCCAGTCCAACGATTCCGAGCAGGGTTCTAAGGATGGATGGCTGGGTAGCCCACCTCGCATTCCAATTGTCTCCTATCAACAAGACATGTTAGATCTGCTGGATCTGGGGGAGCCACCGAGGAGGCTGAGTTCAAATGGACTCTCCTGTGGATGGGTCCTAATGTGTTTTTGTGTCTATGGATACCTTGGAATGAAGCGTCGGCACTGGGGCCCTGAAGGGTTCTCCTAAACAGAAGCTTTGATCAAGCTCCAACGTGCCAGTTTCCCATGTGTAGAGGAAATTTGTTCTGATGGGTGAGTCAAGAAACAGCCATATTCTGGAATTGAAATCCAGGCCTCTGAGGAGAGATGCCTGGAAACCGAAGCAATTGATCTGATTATGTCCTAGGGTCCTGTCTGGTTGAATCTTCTTCCCTGGGGACATCCATCTATGGAATGAGTGGAGGTAGATGCTCAGCTGGTGTCAGACCGCCCTCGTTTGTGCCTGGCGACCTACACTATTGGGATGGCCTCAGGGACTTTGGAGGGTTCTCCTAATTTGTACGGTTTGGGACAATGAAATGGGCAGAATTCCCATGGATTGGGTAGGCGCAGTCCTATTGTGTGACTCCAGGGGACCCAGCCTGGAGGGTTTGTTGCTCAGGACGTTGAGGACAGAAGTCTAAAAACACAAACTAGCTTAAGTTTGGGGATGTAGGTATGGCAGACCCGATCGACAAACCATGAGAAGAACTCTTCAGGATATGAAGAACCAGCGAGTCTGAGGCACTTGCTCAGGATTTTGTCTCTGGATTTTGTGTCAGTGATGGCCGTGGAATGTCGAGGAGGCCTCATGGGCCATGGACCAATCTTCCTCTCTGTGGATTTGGCCCGATCTCAATTGTTTTTCGTGAATCTGTGGGAGGGGTGGACTCCTTTCAGGTTTGTTACCTCAGGTGTCCCACCAAAAGAGGAATTCCAAAGCAGACACCTAGGGAAGAGTGAAGGGACAAAGCGAACTATGGTTAAAAATTGGGGCCCGGGGCATGGCAGGCCCCATATGCGTGCTCTGGGTCCAGGAACGGAGAGACCTTACTTGAGGACTGGCTCTGGCTGAGGGTCACATTGTGTGTTTGTGACCAAAGTGGCCCGCGAGCATGGGCGGGGCATCATGTGCCTCACTTGTTTCAACTACACTGAATGTTGGACAACATGGCAACCACAAGGTTTCTTGGCTTGGCGTTGGAGTTCTGATTTCTGCATCATTTTCAACATTGTGCAGTGGTTTGAGATAAGTTATAGGTTCTGAAGCCTGAGAATCGAGGTTGAGAAGAGATGACGACCTAAGGCCATGGCGGGTCCTATGTGCTCAGAGAGCGGCCAGCTATCTGGTGGGGCCAGGAGGTCCAGGCACAGGTTGTGTCTGCAAGGGCATCAGTGCCCTGGTCATCCTATATATTTGGGGTACTGCCAAGTGGCGTGCAGGTTGATCCTCATTTGGGGTTTCTGTGTAGCCCCAGAGTGCAATATTTTTCTTCTGGAGGGCAGGCAGAGTGTTGCATTGTAGTTCTGGATTGCCAAACTGGAGGGCTTGTGGGCCAGTAGTCTGTGGACGGAAGTCTGAGAACACAAGCTAGGCTTAGGTTTCTGGGTGAGGACATGGCAGGCACAATCTACAGACCTGACTCGAGATCTCGTGGATCGAAGTCAGGGCGAGGATCAGACGATCGCTCAGGTTGGAGTTTCTGTCACTGATGGCCCCTTCATGAAGGGGGGGTGGGATCACGAGGCCATGGAAGTTTTCCCACGATGGGAGTTGTGAGAAGCTCCAAACTGCAAAGATTCTTCTGCAGGATAATTGAGACCTGTTGTTTGGCTGCAGGCCAACGATTCCGAGCAGGGTTCTAAGGATGGATGCCTGGGTAGCCAACCTCGCATTCCAATTGTCTCCTAGCAATAAGACAATGTAGATCTGCTGGATCTGGGTGAGCAACCGCAGAGGCTGAGTTGAAATGGACTCTCCTGGGGATGGGTCATAATGTGTTTTTGAGTCTATGAAGACCTTGGACTGAAGCGGTGGCACTGGGGCAATGAAGGGTTCTCCTAAAGAGAAGCTGTGACCAAGCTCCAACGTGCAAGTTTCCCATGTGTAGAGGAAATTTGTTCTGATGGGTGAGACAAGAAACAGCCATAATCTGGTATTGCATTCCAGGCCTCTGAGGAGAGATGCCTGGAAACCAAAGCAATGGATCCGATTAGTGCCTAGGAGTCTGTTCCTTCCTTTTTCCCTCTGGGGACATCAGTCTACATGTCTGAGTGCAGGTAGGTGCTCAGATGGGCTCAGATTGCCCCTGTTTGTCCTGGGAAGCCACCACTATTGAGATGGCCTCAGGGACTTTGGAGGTTTATCCTCTTAGGAGGGTTGTGGCCATTGGAATGGGCCCAAAGAAATCTTTTGGAGAGGGCAAGTGACAGTCCTCAGGTTTGGCTCCAGGGGCCTGAGCCTGTAGGGTGTGTAGGCCAGGGCTGTTTGGACTGTTGTCTGAAACACAACCTCGGCTTATGTTTCGGTCATAGGTATGGCAGGACTGATCTACAGACCATGAAGAGAACTCTTCGGGATATGGAAAAATGGCGAGTGTGAGTCTCTTGTTTACGTTTTTGTCTCTGGATATCGTGTCACCCATGTTTATGAAATTTCCGGGTGACTTCATGGGAAATGGGCGAGTCTTACTCTCTGGAGGGGTGTCCCCATCCAAAGAGTTTGGGGTCATTCTGTTGGATGGAATAAGTCTGTTTTTTTGTCATTGTTGTTGTTTTGTTTTGTTTTGTTTTTTAACCTCAGGTGCCACACCAAATGAGGGATTCCAGAATAGAGCCCAAGGGAGGTACGGTGGGATAAGCAGAAATCTGGTTAAATATTGGGGCCTAGGGACATGTCAAGCCCATTATGACATCTAATGCGCCAGTCACTAATAGGACTTAGTAGAGGACAGGATCATGCTTAGGGTCACCATGGATGTTTATGCCTTCATCGCACTCAAGAATGGGCGCGGCCTCAGTGTGAATGCTGGTTTCTCCTACACTGAACGTTGGACAACATGCCAACCACAAGGTTTCTTGCCATAGGTAGGAGGAGTTCTGATTTCTGCATCACACTCACCCCTGGGCAGGGATTGGAGATAAGGTCTAGGTTCTGAAGCCTGAAAACTGAGGTCGGGAAGAGATGATGACCTAAGGCCATGGTGGTTCTGATGTGCTCAGTGTGCGGTCAGCTGTCTGGGTGTTGGTCAGGAGGTCCGGGCTCAGGTTGTGTCAGAAAGTGGTTTAGTGCCCAGGTTAGACTATATAATTTGGGTACATTCGAGTGCCGTGTAGGTTGATCCTCATTTAAGCTGCCTGGGCAGCTCATTAGGCAATATTTTTTATTTCTAGAGGGCAGGCAGAGTGCTGCATTGTGGGTCCAGAATTTCCAAACTTGAGGGCTTCGGGGCCAGGAGTGTGAGGACGGAAGTCTGAGAACACAAGCTAGACTTGGGTTTCAGGGCGAGGGCACGGCAGGTACCCCCTGCACATCGGAACCAAGATGTCATTCATCTGAAGTCAGGGCGAGGATCAGACGTTGGCTCAGGTTGGAGTTTCTGTGCATGACGGCCCCTTCATGAAGGGAGCGGAATCTCGAGGCCATGGAGGTTTTCCCACGTTGGGAGTTGTGGGATGCCCCCTTCAAGGATTCCTTCTGCGGGACAATTGAGACCTGTTGGACAGATCAAGGACATCCCATATGGAATGACTCCAGGGCACCGTTTGAGGATGGATGCCTGGGAACCACGCAGCGCATTCCAATTGATCCTAGCAACAAGAGAGTTTAGATCTGATGGCTCTGTGGGAGCAACCTCGTTGGCTGAGTTGAAATGGAATTTCCTGAGGATGGGTCCTAATGTGTGTTTGTGTCCATGAGGGCCTTGGAATTCGGCGGTGGCCCCGGACCCTGAAGTATTCTCCTAAGCCTTTGACATAGCTCCCATGCACAAGTTTCCTTGTGGAGACGAGATTTGTTCTGATGGGTGCCTCAGGAAATGCCCTATGCTAGTACTGGAATCCAGGCTTTTGAGGAGACATGCCTGTAAAGTAAAGCAATGGATCTGTTTATGGCCTAGTGTCCTGTCGGGTCAATCTTCTTCTCTGGGGACATCCATGTATGGAATGAGTGGAGGTAGATGTTCAGCTGGTATCAGACCGCGCTCGTTTGTGCTGGGCGTCCTACACTATTGGGATGGCCTCAGGGACTTTGGAGGTTTCTCCTAATTTGTACGGTTTGGGAAAATGGAATGGGCAGAATTCCCATGGATTTGGTAGGCACAGTCCTAATGTGTGACTACAGGGGCCCCAGCCTGGAGGGTTTGTGGCCCAGGACTTTGAGGACAGAAGTTAAAAACACAAACTCAGTTTGGGTATGGGGATGTGGTATGGCAGACCCGATCGACAAACCATAAGAAGATCTCTTCAGGATATGAAGAAACAGCGAGTCTGAGGCACCTGCTCAGTCTTTTGTCTCGGGATTTTGTATCAGCGATGGCCCTGGAATGTCCGGGAGGCCTCATGGGCCATGGACCAATCTTCCTCTCTGTGGATTTGGCCCGATCCCAATTGTTTTCCGTCAATCTGTGGGAGGGGAGGACTCCTTTCAGGTTTGTTACCTCAGGTGTACCACCAAAAGAGGAAATCCAAAGCAGAGCCCTAGGGAAGAGTGAAGGGACAAAGCGAACTATGGTTAAAAATTGGGGCCCGGGGCATGGCAGGCCCCATATGCGGGCTCAGTGTCCAGCCACTGAGAGGCCTTACTTGAGGACTGGGCTTAGGCTGAGGGTCACAATGTGTGTTTGTGATCAATGTGGCCCACGAGATGGGCGGGGCCTCATGGGCCACACTGGTTTCAACTACACTTAACGTTGGACAACATGGCAACCACAAGGTTTCTTGCCTTGAGGTTGGAGTTCTGATTTCTGCTCTATTTTCAACCGTGGGCAGTGGTTTGAGATAAGTTATAGGTTCTGAAGCCTGAAAATCGAGGTTGAGAAGAGATGACGACCTAAGGCCATGGCGGGTCCGATGTGCTCAGAGTGCGGCCAGCTGTCTGGGTGGGTCAGGAGGTCCAGGCACAGGTTGTGTCTGCAAGGACATCAGTGCCCAGGTCAGCCTATATATTAGGGGTACAGCCAAGTGGCGTGAAGGTTGATCCTCATTTGGGGTTTCTGGGTAGCCCCAGAGGGCAATGTTTTTCTTCTGGAGGGCAGGCAGAGTGTTGCATTGTAGTTCTGGATTGCCAAACTGGAGGGCTTGTGGGCCAGTAGTCTGAGGACGGAAGTCTGAGAACAGAAGCTAGGCTTAGATTTCTGGGTGAGGACATGGCAGGCACAATCTACAGACCTGACTCGAGACTTCGTGGATCGAAGTCAGGGTGAGGATCAGACGATCGCTCAGGTTGGTGTTTCTGTCCCTGATGGCCCCTTCATGAAGGGGGGGCGGATCACGAGGCCGTGGGATTTTTCCCACGATGGGAGTTGTGAGAAGCTCCAAACTGCAAAGATTCTTCTGCAGGAAAATTGAGACCTGTTGCTTGGCTCCAGGCCAACGATTCCGAGCAGGTTTCTAAGGATGGATGCCTGGGTAGCCAACCTCGCATTCCAATTGTCTCCTAGCAACAAGACAATGTAAATCTGCTGGATCTGGGGGAGCATCCGCAGAGGCTGAGTTGAAATGGACTCTCCTGTGGATGGGTCCTAATGTGTTTTTGTGTCTATGAAGACCTTGGAATGAAGCGGTGGCACTGGGGCACTGAACGGTTCTTCTAAACAGAAGCTTTGACCAAGCTCCAACGTGCAAGTTTCCCATGTGTAGAGGAAATTTGTTCTTTTGGGTGAGTCAAGAAACAGCCATATTCTGGAATTGACATCCAGGCCTCTGAGGAGAGATGCCTGGAAACCAAAGTATGGATCCGATTATGTCCTAGGGTCCTGTCTGGTTCTATCTTCTTCCCTGGGGACATCCATCTATGGAATGAGTGGAGGTAGATGCTCAGCTGGTGTCAGACAGCCCTTGTTTGTGGCGGGCAACCTATACTATTGGGATGGCCTCAGGGACTTTGGAGGGTTCTCCTAATTTGTACAGTTGGTACAATGGAATGGGCAGAATTCCCATGGATTGCGTAGGCGCAGTCCTAATGTGTGACTCCAGGGGACCCAGCCTGGAGGGTGTGTGGCCCAGGACTTTGAGGACAGAAGTCTAAAAACACAAACTATGCTTAAGTTTGGGGATGTAGGTATGGCAGACCCGGTCGACAAACCATGAGAAGAACTCTTCAGGATATGAAGAAACAGCGAGTCTGAGGCGCTTGTCAGGCTTTTGTCTCTGGATTTTGTATCAGCGATGGCCGTGGAATGTCAGGGAGGCCTCATGGGCCATGGACGAATCTTCCTCTCTGTGGATTTGGCTCGATCCCAATTGTTTTTCGTCAATCTGTGGGATGGGAGGACTCCGTTCAGGTTTGTTACCTCAGGGGTCCCCCAAAAGAGGAATTCCAAAGCAGAGCCCTAGGGAAGAGTGAAGGGACAAAGCGAACTATGGTTAAAAATTGGGGCCAGGGGCATGGCAGGCCCCATATGCGGGCTCAGGGTCCAGCCACTGAGAGGCCTTTCTTGAGGACTGGGCTCAGGCTGAGGGTCTCAATGTGTGTTTGTGACCAATGTGGCCCGCGAGCATGGGCGGGGCCTCATGGGCCACACTGCTTTCAACTACACTGAACGTTGGACAACATGGCAACCACAAGGTTTCTTGCCTTGGGTTTGGATTTCTGATTTCTGCATCATTTTCAACCGTGGGCAGTGGTTTGAGCTAAGTTATAGGATCTGAAGCCTGAAAATCGAGGTTGAGAACAGATGACGACCAAAGGCCATGGCGGGTCCGATGTGCTCAGAGTGCGGCCAGCTGTCTTGGTGGGTCAGGAGGTACAGGCTCAGGTTGTGTCTGCAAGGGCATCAGTGCCCAGGTCAGCTTATATATTTGGGATACAGCCAAGTGGCGTGCAGGTTGATCCTCATTTTGGGTTTCTGGGTAGCCCCAGAGGGCAATGTTTATCTTCTGGAGGGCAGGCAGAGTGTTGCATTGTAGTTCTGGATTGCCAAACTGGAGGGCTTGTGGGACCGTAGTCTGAGGACGGAAGTCTGAGAACACAAGCTAGGCTTAGGTTTCTGGGTGAGGACATGGCAGGCACAATCTAAGGACCTGACTAGAGATCTCGTGGATCTGAAGTCAGGGCCAGGATCAGACGATCACTCAGGTTGGAGATTCTGTCCCTTTTGGACCCTTCATGAAGGGGGGGGATCACGAGGCCATGGGGGTTTCCCACGATGGGTGTTGTGAGAAGCTCCAAACTGCAATGATTCTTCTACAGGACAATTGAGACCTGTTGGTTGGCTCCAGGCCAATGATTCCGAGCAGGGTTCTAAGGATGGATGGCTGGGAACCCTCCTCTCATTCCAATTGTCTCCTAGCAACAAGACAGGTTAGATCTGCTGGATCTGGGTGAGCAACCGCAGAGGCTGAGTTGAAATGGACTCTCCTGGGGATGGTCCTAATGTGTTTTTGTCTATGGAGACCTTGGAATGAAGCGGTGGTATGGGGGCCCGGAAGGGTACTCCTAAACTGAGGCTTTGACACAGCTCCTACGTGCAAGTTTCCCATGTGTAGAAGAGGTTTGTTCTGAAGGGTGAGTCAGGCAACAGCCATATGCTGGTATTGAAATGCAGGCCTCTGAGAGGAGATGTCCGGAAACCAAAGCAATGGATCCGATATGTGGCTAGGGGCCTGTCTGTTCCTTTTTACCTCTGGGGATATCTGTCTACGGGTCTGAGTGCAGGTAGGTGCTCAGAAGAGATCAGATGGCACCTGTTTGTCCTGGGAAGCCACTAATATTGGCTTGTGCAAATTAAAACAGAACTTGTGCGAAAATAAAAACAGAACTTCCCTATGACCCTTCGATTGCACTCCTGTGTATTGACCCGAAAGATACAGGTGGAGTGAAAAGAAGGGCCATCTCTACCGCAATGTTTATAGCAGCAATGGCCATGGTCGTCAAACTGTGGAAAGAACCAAGATGCCCTTCAATGGACGAATGGATCAGGAAGATGTGGTCCATATACACTATGGGGTATTATGCCTCCATCAGAAAGGATGAATACCCAACTTTTGGAGCAACAGGTATGGGACTGGAAGAGATTCTCCTTAGTGAAATAAGTCAAGCAGAGAGAGTCAATGATCATATGGTTTCAATTATTTGTGAAGCATAACAAATAGCATGGAAGACATGGGAAGATAGAAGGGAGAAAAAGTTGGGGGAAATTGGAAGGAGAGGTGAACCATTAGAGACTATGGACTCTGAAAAACCATCTGAGTGTTTTGAAGGGGCAGGGGGTGGGAGGTCGGGGTACCAGGTGGTGAGTATTACAGAGGGCATGGATTGCATGGAGCACTGGGTGTGGTGCAAAATAATGGGTACTGTTATGCTGGAAATAAATAAAAAATAAATTAAAAAAAAAAGAAAAAGAAAATTGGGAGCATCACTTTGCCCAATTTCAAAGGTAACTACAAAGCTGTGATGACCAAGACAGAATGGTACTGGCATAAAAACAGACACATAGACATGTGGTATAGAGTAGAGAGCTCATATATTGACCATCAACTCTATGGTCAAATAATCTTCAACAAAGCGGTAAAATATACAGTGGAAAAAATTCAGTCTCTTCAATAAATGGTGCTGGGAAAATTGGGCCAGCTCTGTGTAGATGAATGAAACTCGACCATTCTCTTCCACCATACACAAAGAGAAACTCGAAATGGATAAAAGAGCTCAACATTGGGGGGAGGGGACAAGATGGCAGGCAAGTAGGAGGAGGCGACTTTTCAACCTGTTCCCTAAAGTGAGCTGATTACCAACCAAAGAACTACAATCACCCATGAAATCAGCCTGAGGTCAGAATTATACACGTCTGGATCTCTATAATGGCAGAAGACGCCGGTGGGCAGGTAAATTGCGGTGGGAAATGCAGACTGATATTGGAAGATAAACAAAAGGGGGAGGGAGCCACCAGAGGCGACTGGTTCGAAATTAATACCCCCAATATGAGTGAGAGTGCCCTGAGTCTGGGGACCAGCATTAACTGGAGACTGGTTGAAAGCACTCCAAAAGTGCAAAGTATCATGGTGGGGGGAAACTGTAGGAATTTGGGGCGGCGAGGGACAGGGGCTTAAGTCCCCGGTCCCAGGACAGCCTCCCCTGGCACTGAGCCAGATGGAGTGCGGTTGAGAAACCAGGTCTTGGCACCTGAGCCACCATCATGCATTATTGCCTGGGGTCTGGCTCCTGGGAGGGGCCAGGAGTCACATCATAGGACAGAATGCTCGAGCCCTGCTACGGAGCCTGAGATGCACGCACCCCACATCCTCCCCTGAGAGATGTACACAAAAGCCCAGCTGGCGCTCTTTGACCCGGGCCATTGTTTCAGAGCCTAAGACGTGCGCACCAAACTCTCCTGTGAGAGAGGTGCGTGAAGGGCCAGGCTGGTGCTCTCGGACCTGCGCCCCTTCTCAGAGCCTAAGACATGTGCAGGACCCACAGCCCTCCTGAGAGAGTCCTGCGCAAGCCTGGCGCTCTTAGACCCAGAAAGACCAGGCACTCCCAGCCCCGGCCAGTGGGAAAATCTCAGTGTGCGATCGCTGCTTGGAACCTCTCTGGAGGTCTGGAGCTGTCCAGACAGCCACCACTGCCATGGTTTGTGGTACAAGCAGAAGATCCTGAGTCTCCAGGGACCGTGACTCAAAACCTGCTCTGCAGGCGGCCAAGGGGGATCTCATCTGGGCCCTGTAGCCAGACTGAGGTTTCTCTCTGAGAGGGAGGTTAGGGTGCATTCTGTTTTCCTCTAAAACTACAAAAACCATCAAAAGTGGTCAGGGCGAGAGGGAAAAAAAAAAGTGAACAAACATAAAAACCTCCAGAGAACAAAAGTCTGAAAAAAAAAAAAAAAACGGTTTCCTCAGAGCCCACCCCCTTGAGGGGGACTGGAGGACTTAACGCAGGGAACACCATTGACTGAAAACCCACGTGGCAGGCCCCTCCCCCAGAAAACCAACTAGGAAAGATGTTCACCATCGACCATCAACAGGAAAATCCAAATAAAATATCTCCATGAGATATTAACTCACACTATCAGATTGGCTAACAGCACCAGCACAAGAAAACAGATGTTGGGAGGATGTGGATAAAAGGCGACCCTCCTGCACTGTTGGGGAATGCAAGCTGCTGAACCCACTGTAGAAAAGAGTATGACTGTTCCTCAAAGAGTTAAATATAGAACTACATTATGATCCAGCAATCACACTACCGTGTGTTTACCCAATGAACATGAGAACAATAACTCAAAAGGATACATGTGCCCCTATGTTTTTTGCAACATTATTTACAGTATTACAATATGGAGGCAATCCAAGGATCTCTTGATAAACTGATAAATGAGATGATACATGCACACACACACACACACAGTGGGAAATTACTCAACCATAAAAAAATGAAATCTTGCCATTTGCAGACCCATGGATGGAGCTAGAGAGTACTGTCCTAAGTGAAATCCATCAGTCGGAGAAAGACAAATGCCTTGTGATGTCATTCTTACATGGAATTAAAGAAACGAACATACATAAATAAAGGAGAAAGAAGATACAAAGCAAAATGCTGAATCTGTGGTTACCATAGTGGAAGTGGATGGAGGGATGAGTGAAATGGATGATGGGGACTAAGAGTACACTTTTCTTGATGACAGCTGAGTATACATAGAATCACTGAATCACTACATTGTACACCTGAAACTAATATACCACTGTATGTTAACTCTACCTGAATTAAAATAAACAATAAAAAAGTTTTTTCTTTCAGTAAACTATTTGAAAAATCTTTTGCTGTGCAATGTTCATAAGACATACTTGTGAGAGTATAACTGTACAATAATTATACACTCTATGCTTGGAATTCAAATTTCACTGAATTCTTATACTTTTCCTGTTAACTGTAACAGGGTGAGAACCTATGCTTTCAAGAGTGTAAGTAGAGATGGATGTCACTTCACTGTCCAGAAAGCTATTATTGTTTCTGTTTTCATGTGAGATTGTCATACAGTATGAGACAAATTTCAGAGCAGGTTTGTTATGCATCCTGGATCTCTAATTCAGTGGTCATTACCTAGATCTGTTTGGATGGTAAGTTCCTATGGATGGGCTTGCTTCCAAGCACATACCTGGAAGACAAATGTGGGTGTGCTGGGTGTGGGACAGGAAGAGTACCAAGTACATACAAGGGTTGGATCCCTCCCCTGATCTAGGAATGGCCATGGGAGTGGGTATGGGAGGCAGAAGCAACAGGAAACCCCTAAGGTCACCAGCTGAAAGCAGGGTGTCTGGGTCAAGTGATCTTGAGATGCAGGGCTTGAAGTCTGTTCTGAGCTACTTCTGGGTGGAAAAGGAGGAAGGAAAAAGAAGGAGAAATTGTCTGCACCTGGCCCATACCAGCTTCCCACCACTACTGGTACACATCAGTCTACACAGCTGACACCGCCTGGGGTAAAGATGGGCTGTCTTGGATCCCTCAGCCCTCAGAGGGACAGATGGCTCCAGGGCTCAGGGACATGCTGAGGGAGATGGGAACAAAGGCAGCCTCTCCCAGGTCATCCCCTCCATGAGCAGGCAGACCTCCAGGACTGCTAAAAATCCACTGGCAGTTTTTTTAAAGATTTTATTTATTTATTTGGCAGACAGAACTCACAAGTAGGGAGATAGGCAGGAAGAGAGAGATAGGAGGAAGCAGGCTCCACACTGAGCATGGAGCCTAATGCAGGGTTTGAGCC
Organism: Mustela lutreola; assembly: GCF_030435805.1. Lineage (NCBI taxonomy): Eukaryota > Metazoa > Chordata > Mammalia > Carnivora > Mustelidae > Mustela > Mustela lutreola. Next base: position 173,402,975 of record NC_081294.1, read on the forward strand.
AAGGACCCTGGCTTCATCCCACTGAGCCACCCAGGTGCCGCCCCACTGGCAGTTTTGAAAGACATGCCATAAATGAACTAAGGCATTGAAAAATATAAAACAATATTCGTTTTTAAGTTCAGAGCTGTCAACTCATGAAGTGAGAAGATATTCCCTGAGGAATACTGAGGGAAGGGCAGGTCAGGTTGCAAAGAGAGATGTGAATTTCTTGATTGGGGACCTCTAGCCCCCTTCCAGGACAAGGTATTGTCCTCACTTCACAGAGGAACCATAAAAGTTAGGGTTAGGGTTAAAGTTAGGGTTAGGGAAGCCTTCAAACAAGAGATACATTCTCATTCATTCCCCCACAGAGGCCAGACCCATCCCTGGGCTCCCCAGCCTCCCGAAAAGTTGGAGGAAGATGAACGGCTACTACCCACCCCTCAACTCTGCTCCTGGAAAGCTCCCCTTCACCAGGGCCCCCGGGTGTTCCGCATCGTCTTGACGCATATTCCGGGCGGCCGGGACATTCCCCAAGCAAGAAAGGGCCCTCAGCCACGGGTAACAGGGTGGTCCCCAGGGCTGCCCAATGCTGGCCAATTCTCACGATCGTTCTGCCCAACTCAGTATTGATTTGGCCGGTAAAAGCCTGGCGAACTCGCTTCGGGTGCCGACAAAGGGCCCTCAGCATGGAGGACATAGCATCCACAGGGCTGCCCAATGCCGGCCTATTCTGATGAGCATTCTGCTCAAATAGATAACAATATGGGCAAAATGCTTGTGAGAATTGGCGGCCCTATTGGCTAACTCACTTTAGGCGCACCAGTTCTACAGGGTTGATCCTAACCCTCAACTAAGGCTTCCGTGTGGGTCACCACAGTGTCGGCATATAGGTGCTGCCCTGCCCCTACCACCTAACCCTAACCCTAGTTTGGGTGTTCAAGCTTCCATCCCCAGAGGCCTGGCTCCCTAGACTTTGAGACTAGGGACCCCATATTCCCAACACAGGACTCTGGCTGCCACCCATGAGGAAACTGGACCCCATGGCCCTGTGCAAAACCCTCCTGGCTAGAGAAACTTCCATGCCTCTTAAAGACACCCACAACTTAAAAGGACCCACGCACCACAATCCTGGAGCCTGATGGGCCACCAGAGCAATGCCCTCTACTCAGCCATCTGGAGATCCTGGGTCTGCACTGGCATATCCGGCCTGCCATTCTCCAAGGACCAAACCCTAACCCTACATCAGTGTTCAGGCTCTGGACCCCAGAGGTCTAAAACCCAATCCCTCCCATCGATGGGAGGATCAGATTTATGGCCTTAATCAGACTCTTAGTCAGGAGGAGACCATTTCATTTTGTGCTCTCTAACACCCTCAGAGCCCTAGAACTCGGCATGCTCCCCTGAGGCCATTTCTTCCATCTTTGATCCTCCAGACCAAAGACTGAAGAGCCTCCTGATGCCCGCCCTCAACTATGCCCTTGGATGTGTCGATATCTGTGCTGGCAGATCCGACCTGCCTTGTCTCTAAGACATAACAATAACCCTATCCCTAAGCCAAACCCTAATACTAACACTAGCCCAGGTTGTGTGTTCCACTGTCAATCCTCTGATACCTGGTCCCCAAAGCCCCGAGATGGGGGACCCCTGAGCTGCACACCATCATTGCACCTGATCCCAGGAGGACACACTGCCATTTGGAAATGTACTGAACCCACGGAGCAGAAGAAACCTGCATGCCTTCTTGAGGCCATCCCCACTTCTGGCGGCCCCAAGGACAAGGAACCGAGTCTCACGGTCCTGTAGACATGCGCCCCCAACTCAGGCATTGAGCTGGGTCACCACAGCACTGGCAGGTAGGGGATGACATGCCTCTATGACTTAACCCTAAGCTTCCTTTGCGTATTCTGGCTTCCCACGCCCAGAGGTCTGGCTCCCTACCCCTCCAGACTGGGGACCCCATATTCCCAATGCAGGATCTGGCTGCCAACCCCGAGGAAACTGGACCCCATGGCCCTGTGTAGTACCTCCTGTGCTGGAGAAAACTCCAGGCCCCTAAAAGATTCCCACCTTCCGAGGACCCTCACACCACAATCCCAGAGCCTGATGGACAGCCAGACCAATGTCCTCAACTCTGCCCTCCATAGAGCCTAAGTCTGCACTGGCACATCAGGCCTGCTGTTCTCCCAGGACCAAACCCTAACCCTAGGTTGGGTGCTAAGGACCAGGACCCCGAGACATGACACCCAATCCCTTCCATGGATGGGAGCATCAGACTGATACCCATATTCAGAGTCTCAGACAGAAGGAGACGATTTCATTTGGTGCTCTCTAACACCCTCAGAGCCCTAGAAACCAGCATGCGCCCCTGATGCCATTCCCGCCATTATTGCCCCTCCAAGCCAAAAACCCATGGCCTGAGGAGCCTCCTGGGTCCCGTCCTCAACTCAGTGCTTGTGTGAGCCTATATCTGTGTTTCCAGATCCGACATGCCTTGTCCCTAAGACATAGTCCTAACCCTAAGCCTAACTGTAACCCTAATCCCTAACTCTAACCTTAATCTTAAACCCTAACCCCACCCTATCCCTAACTCTGACTCTAAACCTAACCTTTTTCCCTAAGACATAACCCTAATTCTTGTCCCTAAGACATAACACTAACCCTAACCCCTAACCCTAACCCTATCCCTAACCTATATCCCTAACTCTAACCCTCCAGACAGGGGATTCAACATCCACACCAGGAGACTCTGCCTGCCCTCCAGAAAGAAAGATGCATGAGCACCTACACACACTCGCATCATCTGCAGCACCCCGGACATAATGCCGGATTCTGCCACAAGCCAGATGCATGTCCACTAAGCCCCGAGGGAGCCCACCTCAATACCAGCATATCAGAGCTTCCATGCCACTAGTCCTTAACCCTAACCCTAGGTTGTATGTACAGGCTTCTGTAGCCTTAGGTCTAGCCCACAAACTGGCCAGATTGGAGATGCCTGAGACTCACTCTGGCAGTCTGCCAGCTGCCTATTTTGTTATGGAGCCATTTGTAGCTAGTCAGACCTCAGAGCAGGGAATAACTTCGTGTCCCCTAAGGCAAGCCTCGGCATCTGAGCCCCTCCTGAACAAAAACCCAGATTCACACGAGCCACCTATTACCCGCCCTCAACTCAGCCCTCCATGGAGCCCACCTCCGCACTGGCAGATCAGACCTGGCATGCCCCTGGGCCATTACCCTAACCCTAGTTTGGGTTTTCAGGCTTCCATTCTGAGATTCCAGGCAACAAACCCCCTGGATTAAGGAACCTTGACATACACCCTAGGACTCCGCTCGCCATACAGTAGAAACCTATGCCATTTGGAGATGTGCTGAACCGTCAGAGGGGGAGAAACCTACCCCTATAATGACACTCCCACCATCTGTGGCCCCCCGGTCGTAAAATCGGATTCTGCTGAGCTGCTGGACACACGCCCTCAACTCAGCCCTGAGGGGACCCCAACTCAACATCAGCAGATTGGGTCACCATGTCCCTAGGCCCTTACTATTACCCCTGTTTGGGTTTTCAGGCTTCCATCCCCAAATCCCCTAGATTAAGGACTACTGAGCGACACCACAGGACTCCACCTCCCACACGGGAGGAAACCTTGTGGTTTGGAGCTGCACCGAACCTTCAGACCAGGAGAAACCTGTAAACCCCCCTAACGCCATCCCTACCATGAGTCACCCCCATGGCCATAAAACCGGATTCTGCTGTGATACCATATCTCTGCCCTCAACTCAGCCCTTAGAGGAGCCCACATCAGCACCAGCACATTAACCCTAACCCTAGGTAGGGTGTACAGGCTTTCATGCTCAGATGCCTGTCCCCCAAGCCCACCAGATTGGCCACTTCTGAGATTCATGCCGGTATAGATTAAGGATGCCTCAGTGACACCCCAGGATTGCGTCCGCCACACAGGAGGAAACCATGCCATTTGGAGCTCTGCAGAACCCTCAGGGTGGGAGAAAATTCCATGCAACCCTGAGTTCACCCCCAGAGCACAAAGTTGGAGTCTGACATGCCCCCTGATACCCACCCTGAAGTCATCCCACCAGGGAGCCCATCTCAGCAACAGCAGATTGAGCATGCCATGCCCCTAGGACCTTAGCATAACTCTAGTTTCTGAATTCAGGCTTCCTGAATACATGCTCCCCCCAAGAGGCCTGGTCCCCAAACTCCCCAGATTCAGGACCCCTCTGTAACAAGCCAGAATCCTGACTGCCATGCAGGGGGAAGCCATGTCATTTGGAGCTCCACAGTTCCCTCAGAGAGGGAGAAACCAGCATGCCCCTCTAAAGCCACCCCCACCATCAGCCATCCCTCTGGCCAGAAACCCTGACTCTTCTACGTTGCAGGACACATAGCCTCAATTCAATCCCGAGGGTATCCCACCTCAGTGTCAGCAGATCAGGCCTGCCATGCCCCAAGGCCAAGACCCTAACTCTTGGTTGCATTTTCAGGCTTCCTTCCCCAGAGGCCTGTCCCCTAAGCCCTCTAGATTAGTAACCTTGGACCCACACTGTAGGAGTTCACCTGCCACCCAGCAGGAAACTAGTCCCTTTGGATCTGTGCAGAACCCTCAGAGCCAGAGAAACCTGCATGCCCCCATCAGGACCCCTGCATGTTCTGCAGCCCCCTTGCTACAAACCCAAAGCCTGATGCACCACCCGACCCCCATCATCAACTCAGCTCCTTGGGGAACTCACCTCAGCACCAACAGTTCGGGCCCACCATTCCACTAGCTCAGCTCTCCTCAAAGACCCCGGTCAGCTCTAGGCAGACCTGGAACTCCCCTGTCTGCGGCAAAGCTCTGGGATCCCCCCTCTTCCTTCTCAATTTACACTGTCCCAGGAATTCATGAGAAAGGGGAAAGATACCTCCTGAAGGCTTAATACCTCCTTTCCTCTTCTGCCATATTTTTCTCCAATTACCTTTGTACCTGGGCAGACTGGAAGGAACATATCTATGGAACATGAACATGCTCTGACATCTGAATCTTCCTGGAAGCTTTTTGAGGGCTCCTTATGCAAACAGAAACTAGTGTATCATACAACAGTGTGTTGGAAAGTGATCATTGACAAAACAGTAGAGCAAAAATCCCTCCATTTTTACCTCACTCCTCATGAAGTAGAACATGGTGTTCTTCATTCCTTCCTTGACTTCCATTCCAATTTGTTTCCATGCAGTGTGCATTCCTTTGCTTCAAGGGTAGGATTTTGTGATTCCCCACCTGCATAGAACACCCAGAGCTCATCACAGCAAGTACTCTCCCTAATAGTTGTCACCCATTTAACCCTTCCACCCACACCCCTGTCCTCTAGCAACGATCAGTTTGTGCTCTAAGTTTGAGTGTGTTTCTTCATTGGCCTTCTCCCCTCACTATGTTCATCTGTTTTCATTCTGAAAATCTACAGAATCCAAGTTACAGGCTATTGGTCTTTTCTTACTGATTTTACTTAGCTAAATCCACTGTAGATCCATCCACATCCTTACAGATGATAAGATTTCATCCTTTTTGAAACTTGCTCTTATTCCATTAAGAAGATGTGGGAGACAATGTTTGTAGCAGCAATGGCCATGGTCGCCTAACTGTGGAAAGAACCAAGATGCCCTTCAACAGACGAATGGATAAGGAAGATGTGGTCCATATACACTATGGAGTATTATGCCTCCATCAGAAAGGATGAATACCCAACTTTTGTAGCAGCATGGATGGGACGGGAAGAGATTATGCTGAATGAAGTAAGTCAGGTAGAGAGAGTCAACTATCATAAGGTTTCACTTATTTGTGGATCATAACAAATAGCATGGAGGACAAGGAGAGTTAGAGAGGAGAAGGGAGTTGGGGGAAATTGGAAGGGGAGGTGAACCATGAGAGACTATGGACTCTGAAAAACAATCTGAGGGTTTTGAAGGGGCGGGGTGGGAGTTTGTGGGAACCAGGTGGTGGGTATTGGAGAGGGCACGGATTGCATGGAGCAATGGGTGTGGTGCAAAAACAATAAATACTGTTATTCTATAAAAAATTAATTAATTAAAAAAAGAAGAAGAAGATGTGGGTGAATGAATACACACACACACACACATACACACACACACATATATATATAAAATCACTCATCATTGAATGGACATTTGGACTCCCTCCATTGTTTTACTATGGTTGATAATGTGCTGTGGTTGATAATGTTACGATCGTTGATAATGCTGCTGTAAATATCACGGTGCTTGTACCACACAGAATGTACATTTTTGTGCCCTTTAAGCAAATACCTAGGAGGACAATTGCTGGATCCTAGTGTTGTTCTGTTCTTAGGTTTTGGAGGACACACCATTTTCTTTTCCAGAGTGGCTGCAACAACCCACATGCCCACCAACAGTGTAGGAGCGTTCCATTTTAGGGTGTTTTTTAAAAGATTTTATTTATTTATTTGACAGAGAGATCAGAAGTAGGCAGAGAAGCAGGCAGAGAGAGAGAGCGTGAAGCAGGCTCCCTGCTGAGCAGAGAGATTATGGCAGGGTTCCATCAGAGGAACCTAGGATCATGACCTGATCCAAAGGGAGGTGCTTAACCCACTGAGCCACCCAGGTGCTCCTGAGGGTTCCACTTTAAGCAGAACATTCCCTGCCAGCCATTTCCTATGGAGGAAATGTAAAACCTGAGGGATAACCTGACTCACTGAGCATCAGGCAAGCAGCCACAGAAATTCACCCCAGGGTTCCTGATGCCAAGTCCCTTGAAACCACCAGAATGCCTTTATCCAGGGAAATTCCCAAACACTCTCCTTCACCACCCACAGAACCCACCAACTGCACAGAAAATAGAGAATGCCCAACCATATATAGCTGTTTGAGTGAACGTAGGAAGACAAGCATCCCTTTTAAATTGTCCAAGGCTCCTTGGAATCATTTTGAATTTTCCCTCAGCCCTCATTGGAACTCTTTGGATGCAAAGACCAATCCATTAGGATACATCACCTTGGACAAAGGAGAAGCCATCATCCAAGTCTCTATCTGACCCAAACATCCACCTCACTCTAGATGCCGGCCACAGCCTAGGCCCAGTGGAATAAACACTGCTAGATGAAGGAATACTTTCTATATTCAAAACGCACACCAGTCAATCTCATCTTCCCTTTCGAATCCAAGGGATTACCTAGGAAAGATATGGTCCAAATCCCTTTGTAATCCAGAAATAAACAGAGAAAATGATATCCCTGCCAGATGTTCCCTGCAGAGAAACTCGGGAACTCTAGCACCCACACTAGATTGCTTACAGCTGGTCCAGTGTGCCAATTGTGAACTCCACCAGAGACAAGAGAAAAGCCCAGGAGGTTTGGGGTGAAAGAGAAGTTTTACCTCCTGTCCTGGCATGGATGTGACATTGTGCCCCACCGGCCTGCTGTTTTGTCTGAATGCTGACGTCCTGGGACAAGCTGCATGTCTAACTCAGATGCTGATTTTCAAAGTTCAGGTCTTGTGGAGCCAGAGTGAAGAAGGGTTGTCAGGTGTGGATAAGCAGGCGTCTCCCACCTAGTCTTCACACCTGCTCCAATTCCTGGGAGAAGGAGAGACATATGCTTATTTCTTAAGTGGTCATCCACTTCCTTCTCAAGCCGACCAATGCCCTTGTCCTTTTTAAAGAAACAAACATACTCTTCCAAACAAACATTCAACTCCTCAGTTCCAAATGCACCATGAGTCAGGTTTGGTTTCCCCCGGCTCCAGAGCCCAGTTGGGAGGACCCTCCTGAGCCATCCTGACAGCAGACTACCAGCAAACTTGGGGAAACAGGGCACAATGCTGAGTGGGGGCCCGGCTCCAGTGTTTCTTATGACCACTCTTAAGCCTGGAGAAACAGAGACTATACAGCTCACCACTCCGTCCTGCAGAAACAATCTGTAGTTCCTCAGGATTCAGGGTCTCTCACCCAGCAGCTCCCCACTGCCCTCAGAGCCAGCAGGCAGCACTGACTCTTCTTCAGGTGGGTTTCCCATGGCAGCTCACCACAGCCTCCAGTGGTCGCAAGCAGCATTGCCACCCCTACCGTGCTCTCTCACACCACAGCTCACCCACCACCTCCAGTGGCATGAACTGGCACTGTTGGGCTTTCCACAGACTCCTAAAGCAGCCCCCAAACCCTCCACAGGTGTAAAACCACACTGGCACTGTCCCTCCAGATTGGGGTCCTCTGGGCCACACCCCAGATGTCCACCTGCCACCCAGGAGGAAACTGTACCATTCGAAGCTGAGCAAAACCCTCAGAATGGAACAAACCCACATGACTCCCTAAGGACACCCCCAACTTCGATGGTCCCCGCAGTCACAAACTCATTCTGATGTGCTTCCTGACCCCCATGTTTGACTCAGCCCCTGGGGATCCAGCCTCAGCACCAGGAGGTAGGGTCAGAATACCCTTAAGCCCTAACCCAAACCCTAGGTTGTGTTTTCAGGCTTCCATGCCCAGAGACATGGCCAAAAATCCCTCCAGATTGGGAACCCCTGAGACACAACCAAGGACTCCGCCTACCATCCATGTTCTCCTGGGTGCCCTTCGGAGCTACCCAGAAACCTCAGACCAGGAGAAGCCCACATGCCTTCCGGAGGCCGCCATCACCTCTGATGGCCCACATGGAAACAAAACCCAGAGATTAACATACTACTTGACCCCCATCCTTGACTCAGCCCATGGGAGATCCCGCCTCAGCACTGACAGTTTGGGCCTGCCATGGCCCTAGGCCCTAACCCTAATCGTACGTTGGCTTTTCAGGCTTCTGTCCCCAGAGACCTGTCCCCCAATCTCTCCAGATTGGGGTCCCCAGGGCCACACCCCAGGAGTTCGCCTGCCACTCAGGAGGAAACCACACCCATGCAGAACCCCCAGAACAGAACAAACCCGCATGATTCCCTCAGACCACCCCCACCTACAGCAGCCCACCCGGGCACAAAACCAAGCCCCTGATGCACTACTGGACCCCTGTCCTCAACTCAGCCCCCTGGGGATCTGCTTCAATATGGGCATATTGGACCTGTCATACTCCTAGGCCCTAATAGTAACCCTAGGGTAGTTTCTCAGGCTTCTGTCCCCATAGAACTAGCCACCAATCCCTCCAGATTATGGACCCCTGAGCCACAGCCCAGGACTCCGCCTGCCACCCAGGAGGAAACCGTGCTGCTTGGAGCTGTGCAAAACCCTCAGAGTGGGAGAAACCTGCATACCCTCCTTGAGACCCACCCCCACTTTTGGCTCCCCACCAGACCACAAACATGCAGACTGGTGCTCAGCTGGATCCCCCTCCCTCAACTCTGCCTGCGGGGCCCTCTCCCTTCCTGGGGGCCCTCAGGGGAGCCGCATGGGCCCGACCCATGTTCCCGGATGGCCACGTCAACAACGAGTGAGAAAGAGCTCTAGATTGCATATGCCAGCATGGCCTGAATCACTGCCCAATGCTGGCCAATTCTCACAGCTTTCTGCCCAAATCGATATCAATTTGGGCAGAAAAACATCAGATTTAGCCAGAAAAACCCAGTGAACTTGCATTTATCAGCATGGGCTGTCAGGTCCACTGCCTGAGCCTGGCCTGGGGCCCCAATATTTGCAATCCAAGCCCTGCAAAAAAGCCCTCTGTGAGGCAGGTGCACGTGATGCCAACCACTCCTGCTCCCTTTGAGGTGCGGGCCCTGGCACTGGCAGATCACACCTGCGATGCCCCTAGGCCCTTGCCCTAAACCTAGATTAGGTTTTCAGGTTTCCATCTCCAGTGGCCAGTAGCCTGAGTCCTCCACACCAGGGACCCCAGAGCCACACTGCAGGAGTACACCTGCCCCCAGGAGGAAACCGGGTCGTTAGGAGCTGTGGGAGTGGGAGAAGGTGAGAAACCTGCATGCCCTCCCAGTCCACCCCCACCCTTGACTCACCACTGGGCTGCAAAAACGGAGGCTGAGTAGCTATTCAGGCTTCTGTCCCCAGAGACCTGGCCCATGAGCCCTCCAGATTGCAGACCCCTGAGCCACACCCCAAGACTCTGCCTGCCACCCAGGAGGAAACTGTACCTTTTGGAGCCTCCCAAAACCCTCAGAGCGGGAGAAACCTTCATGTCCCCCCAAGGCCACCCCAACCTTCGGCGCCCAGCTGAGCCACAAACATGGAGTCTGATGCTCAGCCAGAACCCCTGCCTCAACTCTGTCCACAGAATACCCTCTATGTGGGGGCCCTCGAGGGAGTCTCATGGTCCTGGCCCATGTTTCCAAGATGTCCACTATAAGCACCTAGTGAGAAATTGCTCTAGACTGCGGGTGCCAGTGTGGCCTGAATTGCCACCCAACAACAACCATTTCCCATGATCTCTCTGCCAAAGTGATATCGACTTGAACAGAAAGCTTGTGAGAATTGGCTGGAAAACCCCCAGCAAACTTGCTGCCAGTGACTCGGAGCCAGAGGGCAACCGCCTGGGCCTGGCATGGGGTCTGGAGTAGTGCAACCCGAACCCCGCAAGAAAGCCATCTACGAGCCAGGTGCACATATGCCCAACCCTTTTGGCTACTCAGTCCCCTGGTGTGCTCACCCTGGTGCTGGCAGATCAGGCCTGCCATGCCCCCAGACCCTCAACCTAATGCTCAATTGGGTTTTCAGGCTTCCATCCCCAGGGGCCTGTCCCCTGAGCCTTCCAGATTAGGGATACCAAAAACACACCCCAAGAGACCGCCTGCCACCCAGAAGGACAGCCGGGCCTTTTGGAGCTGTGCAGAACACTCAGACAGGGAGAAACCTGCATTCCAACCTGAGGAAAGACCCACCTGTGGCAGCCCCCTGGCCACAAAACCCGGCGCCTGAAATACCGCCTAACCACCATCCTCAATTCACCCTCTAGAGAGTCTCACCATAGCTTGGTTTTTCAGGCTTCTGTTCCCAGAGACCTGGGCCCCCATGCCCTCCAGATTCCGGACCCCTGAACCACACCCCAGGACTCCACTGCCACCCAGGATAAAACTGCTGTTCAGAGCTGCCCAAAACCCTCAGAGTGAGAGAAAACCTGCATGCCCTTCTAAGGCCACGCACATCCATTGCCCCAACAGGCCACAAACAAAGAGGGTGATGCTCAGCCTTACCCCTCCCTCAACTCTGCTCCTGGGATGCTCCCCTGGTGGGGCTACTCGGTGGAGCCACGTGGGACCAGCTCGTGTTCCCGCATGGCCGTGAAATGCACCTAGTGAGAAAGTGCTCTAGACCAAGCCACACGTGCAGCCCATAAAGCCGCCCATGCTGGCCAATTCTCATAAGCTTTATGCCCAAATCAATATCAATTTGGGCAGAAAAATTGTCATAATTGTCAGGAAAATGCCAAGAGACCTTGTTTGGGCAACTAGGCTGTGGCCTAGGCCTGGGCCAGAGTCCCAATTGGTTGCAGACCAAACCCTGAGAAAAAGCTCTCTGCAAGGCAGGTGCATGTGGGTCAACCGCTCCTGCTACTCAGCCCCCTGGGATGCCCACGGTGGCACTGGCAGATCAGATCTGTCATGCCCCTAGGCCCTGGACCCATAGCTTAGTTTGGTTTTCAGACTTTCATCCCCAGGAGCCTGTCCCCTGAGCCCTCAAGATTGGAGACCCCAGAGCCACATCCCAGGAGTACACCTGCCATCCAGGAAGAAACCATGCCATTAATAGCTGTGCAAAACCCTCAGAGCAGGAGATACCTGCATACCCCCCTGAAACCACCCTCACCATCAGCATCCCAATGGGCAACAAACACAGAGGGTGACACTCAGCCAGACACCCTCCCTCAGCTCTACCCCTGGAAAGCTCCGGTGCACGGGGGCCCTCAGGGGAACCGGGTGGGCCTGACACATGTTCCTGGATGGCCGAGACACCCACCTAGCTAGAAAGAGCTGTAGAGTGGGTGCCACCATGGCCCAACTCGCTGCCCAACCACAATATCAATTTGGGCAGAAAGCTTATAAGAATTGGACACAAAAAACCCAGGAGCTCGCTTCTGGTGTCATGGGGCCACAGGGCTGTGCCTGGGCCTGGTCCAGGGTCCCGAATGTCGCAGCCTGAACCCTGAGAGATAGCCCCCTTCGAGCCCGGCATATGGGTGGCCAATCCTTCCTGCTAGTCACTTCTCTGGGGTGCCTACCCTGGCGCTGGCAGTTCGGGCCTGCCAGGCCCCTAAGCCCTCGTACTAACCCTCAGTTTGCTTTTGACACTTCCATCTCCAGGGGCCTGTCCCCCAAGCCCTCAAGATGGGGGATATCTGAGCCACACTGCAGAAGTCTACCTGGCACCCAGGAAGAAACCATGCTATTCAGAGTTGCTCAAAACCCTCAGACTGGGGTAAAACCACATGCTTCCCTGAGTCTACCCCTACATCTGGGGACCCCTCAGTCACAAAACCCAGAGCTTGACATAACGCTGGTCACCCATCCTTGATTCAGCCAATTGGGGTTCCTGCCTCAGTGCCAAAAGATCGGGCCTGTCATGCTCCTAGGCCCTAACCCTAACCCTCGTTTGGCTTTTTAGGCTTCCATCCCCAGAGACCTGGCCCCCAAGCCCCCCAGATTGGGAAGTCCCGAGCCACAACCCAGGGCTCCTCCTGCCACCGAGGAGGAAACTGTGCTATTCAGAGCTGCACAAAACCCACAGAGCAGAAGAAACCTGCATGACTCCCTGAGGCCACCCCAACATTCATTGCCCCACGGGGCCACAAACATGGAGGCTGATGTTCAGCAAGACACCCTGACTCAGCAAAGCCCCCAGAAAGCTCCACTTGATGGGGGCCCTTGGGGGAGCCACGTGGGCCCAGCCAGTGCTCCCGGATGGCCAGGACACTCACCTAGGGAGAAACTGCCCTAGACCATGGGCGCCAGCACAGCCCAAATCGCCACCCAACACTGGCCAACTCTCATAAGCTTTCTACTCAGATCAATATTGATTTAGGCAGAAAACCCATGAGAATTGTTCAGAAAAACCCCAGTGAACTATCTGGCAGCGCCGTAGGCCACTGCCTGTGCCTGCCCTTGAATCCCGAGTGGTCGTGACACAAACCCTGTGATATAGCCCTCTATGAGCCAGGGCCATGCACAGCCTACTACTCCTGTTATTCAGTCCTGTGGGGTGCCTGCCCCAGGGCTGTTGGATTGGGCCTGCCAGGGCCCCAGGCCCTCACCTTAAGCCTCCTTTGGATTTTTAGGCTTCGGACCCTGGGAAATCTCCCCTGAGCACTCCAGATTGGGGGCCCCGGAGCCACACTGTAGGAGTCCACCTGCCACCCTGAAGGATACCGTGGCCTTCAGAGCTGTGCAGAACCCTCAGACTGGGAGAAACTTGCATGCACCCCTGAGGCCACCCTTAGCTTTGGCGGCCCGCCCCATCCATAAAATCTGGAGTCTGACACGCCGCGTTACCCTCATCCTCAACACACACCCCCCTCTGGGGATCCCGACTCAGAGTTGGCTGATCAGGCCTGTCATTCTCCTAGGCCCTAACGGTAACCATAAGGTGAGCTCTCAGGCTTCTGTCCCCTAGAACTGACCCCCAATCCCTCCAGATTAAGGACCCCTGAGCCACACCCCAGGCCTCCGCCTGCCACCAGGAGGAAACCATGAAATTACAACCTGACCAAAAGCCTCAGAGAAGGAGAAACCTGCATGCCCCACCCACGAGGCCATCCCCCACTTTCAGCACTCGAGTGGGTCACAAACACGGTGGCTGACCCTCTGCCGGACCCCTTCCCTCAAGCTAGACTCTGACTCCCTGCCTGACCCTTTTCTTTGTTTCAGCCCCCCAGTGATCCCGCCTCAGTGCCAGAAGATTGGGCCTGCCATTCCCCCTGGCCCTAACCCTAACCCTAGTTTGCGTTTTCATGCTTCCAACCAAAAATTCCTGGCCCCGACGCCCCACAGATTAAGGACACCTGAGTGACACCTCAGGACTGCACCAACCACGCGGAAGGAAGCCATGCCATTGTAGCTTCGCATTACCCTCAGACAAGGAGAAACCTGCATGTCACCCTGAGGCTATCCCAGCTTCTACAGCCCCTGGACACAAACCCAGGCTCTGTCATGCTGCCTGATGCCCGCCCCCAAGTCAGCCCAGCTGACTTGAGAGCCTACCTCCTCATCAGATCATCAGGCCTTCCATGCCGCAGGGCCCTAAACCGAACCCTAGGTATGGTGTATAGGTTTCCATGCCCAGAGGCCTGGCCCCTCGGCCCACCAGATTGGGGACCCTTGAGACTCAACCCGAGGACTCCACCAGCTGCCCAGAGAAAAACGTGTCCCTTTGGAGTTGTCCAGAACCCTCAGAGCAGGAGAAACCTGCATGTCGCCCGAGGCACCCTCAGCTTCTGCGGCACCCCTGGACACAAACCCAGAGTCTGACATGTCACCTGATGCCCACCATCAACTCAGCCCACCATGGAGCCTGCCTCAACACTGGCAGATCAGATTTGCCATACCCCTAGGCCCTAAACCTAACTCTATGTTGCATTTTCAGGCTTCCGTTCCCAGGGGTCTTTCCCCCAAGACCTCTAGATTGGGAGCCCTGGAGCTACACTGTAGGTGTCTGCTTGCCACCCAGCAGGAAACCAGTCTGTTTGGAGCTGTGCAGAACCCTCAGAGCTGGAGAAACCTGCATGCCCACATGAGAACTCCCCCACATTGTGCAGCTCCCTAGTTACAAACCCGGAGCCTGATGTACGGCCTGACCCCCATCATCGATTCAGCCCCTCGGGGAACTCACCTCAGCACCAGCAGTTCTGGCCTGCCATGCTAATAGCTTGTCTCTCCTCGGTAAACCCGTCAGCTCTAGGCATAGTTAGAATTCCCCTGTCTGCGGCAAAGCTCAGGGATCCCCCATCCTTCTTCTTAATTTACACTCGTCCAGGCATTCATGAGAAAGGGGAAGGCTACCTCCTGAATGCTTAACACCTCCTTACCTCTTCTGCCATATTTGTTTCCATTTACCTTTGTACCTGGGCAGACTGGAAGGGACATATCAATGGATCATGGATATGCTCTGACATCTGAATCTTCCTGCAAGCTTTCTGAGGGTTCCTTATGCAAACAGAAACTAGTGTATTGTACCATACCATGTTTGGAAATGATCATTAGTAGAACAGGACAGCGATAACCCCTCCATTTTTGCCCCACTCCTCATGAAGTAGAACATGGTCTTCTTCTTTCCTTCCTTGACTTCCATTCCAATTCGTTTCCATGCACTGTTCATTCTTTTGCTTCAGGAGTTCGGATTTTGTGATTTCTCACCTGCATAGAACACCCAGAGCTCATCACAACAAGTACTCTCCCTAATAGCCGTCACCCATTTAACCCTTCCTGCCAAAAACCCTGCCCTCTAGCAACCCTCAGTTTGTGCTCTAAGGCTGATACTGCTCCCTCATTGTCCTATCTTTCTCCCCTCACTATGTTCATCTGTTTTCTTTCTGAAATTCCATAGGAGTCAAATCATAGGCCATTGTTCTTTTCTTACTGGTTTTGCTTACTTTAATCCACGCTAGATCCTTCCACATTCTTGCTGATGGCAAGATTTCATTATTTTTGAGGCTGGGTCCTATGCTATTGGATAGATAGATAGATAGATAGATAGATAGATAGATAGATCAATCTCTCACATCTTCTTTCTCCATTCATCAGAAAATGGACAGAGGGACTCCCTCCTTTGTTTTCCTATTGTTGATAATACTGCTATAAACATCATGGTGCTTGTACCCCATTGAATGTGCACTTTTGTGTCCTTTGGATAAATACTTAGGAGTACAATTTCTAGGTCCTAGTGTTGTTCAGATTTTAGCTTTTGGAGAAAACTCCATATTCTTTTCCAAAGAGGCTGCAAAAATCTGCATGCCCACTGACAGTGCGGGAGGGTCCTGCTTTAAGCAGAACGTTACCTTCCTGCAATTCCCTAGGAGGGAATGGAAAACCTGTGGGATAACCTGACTCAGTAAGTATCAGGCAAGCAGCCCCAGATATTCACCCCAGGGTTCCTGATGCCAAGCCCCTTGAAGCCACCAGGATGCCTCTCTCTGGGGGAATTCCCAAAGATTCTCCTTCTGACTTCACCACCCATGAACTGCAGAGAAAATACAGCTGTCCAAGTATCTATTTAGTAAAACTAGAAGGTCATGTTTCCCTTTTAAATCATCCGAGCCTCCTTGGAATCATTTTGAATGTGCTCTCTGCCCTCACTGGAACTCTTGGGATGGAAAGATGAATCCATAAGTTTACATCACCTTTGACAAAGGAAAAGACATCATCCAAGTCACTATCTGACCTCAAACAGCCACATAACTCTAGACGCCTGCCTTTCCCCCACCGTGTAGGCCCAATGGGATAAACACTGTTAGATGAAGGAACACATTCTATGTTCAAAACACACACCAAGTCAATCTCATCTGTGATTCACGAACTGGCACGAGTCTCCTAATCCAGCTCACAACGCCTCACAGGTCTCAAGCCACAATGGCACTGTCCCTCCAGACTGGGGGCCCCTGAGACAGACCACAGAACTGCACTTGCCACCCAGGATGAGACTGTGACTTTTGGAGATGTGCAAAACCTTCAGAGCAGGAAAAAACTGTATGCCTCCTGAGGTGACCACCACAATCAGAGCCTGCACAGGCCAAAAAACCAGTGCCTGGTGTTCACTCTGACCCCTATACTCAATTCTGCCCTCATCAGTGTGAGTTCTCAGGGACCTGTGCAGGCCCAGCCCATGGTCACGGGTGGCTGCTACGTGAACCTAGCGACAAAGCAATCCAGACGTTAGGAGCACACGTGACCAAAATCACTCCACATTGCTGGCCAATTCCCACAAAAATTCTGCCCAAATCAATATCGATTTGGGAAGAAATCTCATGTGAAATGGCCAGAAACCTCCTTTGAAATTGCATCCAGAGGTGGGAGCCCTCAGAGAAGCTGCCTGGATCTGGACCATTTTCCTGAGGGTTCGCAGCCCAAACCATGCCAGAAAGAGCTCTAAACTCCAGAGGCAAACATGCTCAGAGTTGCCCCAGAATGCTGGCAGTCCTGGCCTCTACTCAGTCCCCTGGGAGGCCAGCCTCAGCACTGGCAGAATGGGTGTGCATGCCCCTAGGACCTAAACCTAGGCCTAGGTTGGGGGTTCAGGCTTACATTCCCAGAGACCTGGTCCCCAAGCCCTCCAGATTGGAAACCCCAGAGCTGCACCCCAGGACTCCACTGCCACAAATCAGGAAACATTACTGTTTAGAGCTGCAGAAAACCCCTCAGATGGGGAGAAACCTTCATACCCTCCTGAGGCCACCCCCACCTTCAGCACCCAAAGGAACCACAAACATGAAGCCTCATTCTCAGCCCGAGACCCTCCCACAACTCTACCTCCGGAAATCTCCCATCAGCTGGGGACCGCAGGGGAGCCCCGTGGGACCAGTCCAAGTTCCTGGATGGTCATAATGAGCATCTAGGAAGAAAGCACTCTAAACAATGGGTGTGAGTGCATCCCAAATTGCCTCCCAATGCCGGCCAATTCTCATGAGCTTCTCACTCATGATAATTATCCAGAAAATCCCCCACTGAAATGGCTTTTGGCAGCACGGACATGCAGGGCGGCCACCTGGGCCTGGCCCATGATCTCAAGTGGTCACGGTCCAAACCCCATGAGAAAGCAGTTTAAAATCCTGGTGCATACATGGCCATACCCTCACTCTACTCATACCCCTGGAGTGCCAGTCCCAGCGATTTCAGATCAGGCCTGCCATGCCCCAGACCCTAAACCTAACACTAGGTTGGGTTTTCAGGCTTCCATCTACAGATTGAGGACTCCAGAGCCACACCCCAGGATCCACCTGCTACCCAGATGGAAACTGTGACATTAGAGCTGTGCCCAACCCTCAGAGCAGAAGAAATCTCCATGCCTCCCTGAGGCCACGCCCACTTTCGGTGGCACCCATGGTCACCAACCCAGAGACTGAGGCCCTGCATGATGCCTTCCCTCAACTCAGCCCACCAGAGAGCCCGCCTCAGCACCAGTAGATCTGGCCTGCCATGCCCTTAGGCCCTAACCCTAACGTAGTTTGGGTTTTCAGGATTCCACCCTCAAGGCCTGGATCCAAAGCCCCCCAGATTAAGAACCCCAATTAACACCCCAGTATTCAGTCCACAATGTGGATGCAAACCAGACGATTTCGAGCTGTGCCAAACTCTCAGAGTGGGAGAAACCTGCACTCCCTCGTAAAGCCAGCACCAACTTCGGTGGCCCCCCGGCCACAAAAACGGACTCTGATGCAATGACTGACAAATCCTCAACTTGGCCCTGAGCAGATCATGCCTCAGAAATGGCAGATCAGGCCTGCCATGCCCCGAGGCCCTAAGCCTAAACCTAGGTGAGGTGCACAGGTTATCATTCTCAGAGACCTGGACCACAACCCAGACAGACAGGGGACCCCTGAGACTCACACCAGAATTATGCCTCCCACTGAGGGCACAACTCTGCTGCTTGGAGCTGCACAGAACCCTCAGAATGGGAGATACCTCCCCAGGTTCTGTGGAACCCCTTGACACAAACCTGGAATCTGATGCACCTCCAGACATGTGCCCTCAACTCAGCCCACCAGAGAACCTGCCATGGTCTTAGGCCCTAACCCTAATCCTAGTTTGGGTTTTCTGGCTTCCATCCCAAAAGACCTGGCCCCCAAACCAGCCTCATTAAGGACCCCTGAGTGTTATCCCAGAATTCAGCCTCCCATGTCCTAGGAAGATGTGCCATATGAAGCTTCACAGAAACATCAGAGAGGGAGAAACCCGCATACCCCACTAAAGTGACCCCCCCACACACACCATCTGCAGCCCCCCTGGCCACAAACCCGGATTCTGAGGCACCGCCTGACATATGCCCTCAACTCAGCCCCAAGGGGATCGTGTCTCAGTGCTGGCAGATCGAGCCTGCCATGTCCCTAGGTCCTAATCCTAATCCTAGGTGGGGTGTACAGGCTTCTGCACCCAGAGGCCTGGTCCTTAAGTCCAGATTAAGGATGCCTGATACTCATGCTGGGACTCTGCCTGCCACGCAGGGCACAGCTGTGCTGTTTGGAGCTGCGCTGAACCCTCAGAGCTGGAGAAACTTCCATGGAGCCCTGAAGTCACTCCCAGGTTATGTGAATGCCTGGACACAAACCCAGAGTGTAACGTACTGTCTGAAACTCAAATTCAACTCAGCACACCAGGGCACCTGCCTCAGCACTGGCATATAAGGTCTGCCATGCCCCTAGGCCTTAACCCTATCCCTAATTTGGGTTTTCAGGCTTCCATCCCAAGAGGCCTGACCCCAAGCCCCCAATATTAAAGACCCCTGGTGACACCCCAGGACTCTGCCCACCATGCAGGAGGAAACCATGCTGTTTGGAGCTGTGCCAAATCCTCAGAGCGGGAGAAACCTGCATGCCCCACCTGAGGCCATCCCCACCTTCTGCACACCATTGGCAACAAATGCGGGGGCTGACACTCAGCCTGACACCCAGGAGGAAACCGTGCCAATTGAAGCTGAGTAGAACCCTCAGAGTGGGAGAAACTGCATGTCCCCCTGAGCACACCCTCCTCCACTGTGGTCAGCTGTCCCCTGACCACAAACCTGGACCCTGTCATGCCACCAGACCCCTGCCCTCAATTCAGCCCCCTGGGATCCCTCCTCAGTGCCAGCAAATTAGGTCTTCCATGCTCCTGGCCCTAAACTTAACGCTAGGTTGGGTTTTCAGTCTTCCTCCCCAGAGGCTGGGCCCCCATTTCCTCCATATTTGGACCCCTGATCCCCAAACCAGGACTCCGTCTGCCACCCAGGAGGAAACTGTTCTGTTTGGAGCTGCACAGTACCCTCAGAATGGGAGAAACCTGAACAGCCCATGAAGCAACCTCCACCATCGGCCACCCCTCAGGCACAAACCCAGAGTGTAATGCACCACTTGACCATGACCTTCAACTCATTGCCCTAGGCATCCGCCTCAGCACCAGCAGATCAGGCCAGCCATGCCCCTGTGCTCTATCCCTAGCCCTAGGCTATACTTTCAGTCTTCTGTCCTCTGAGGATCCACACCAAAGCCCCACTGATGGGTTACACCTGAACTATACCAGAATATTTCGTGGCCCCGTGAGACTATCCCACTCTCAGCAACCCCCTATTCACTACCTGGATCCTAACACTCACACTGACCTACGTCCTCAACTCTGCTCCCCAGGTCGCTCCTCTCAGGGTGGCAGTTTGAGCCTGACATGTCCTGAGCATTCCATTCCTAGGGGCCTGGCCCCCTGCCCCAGGCACTGGGGTCACCTTAGCCATACAACAGGACTCAGCCTAACACACAGGAGGAAAGTGTGCCATGTAGACTTCTAGAAATATTCAAATCAGGAGAAAATGCCTGCCCATCTGAGCCCATCCCAGCAAACCACCACTTTCAGTGGCCTCTAGGCTAAAAACCCTGTGCCTGACCTGAACGGGAACACTCATCTTTCATTTCTTAATTCCACACACACTGCCAGCTCTTTGGCCCTGCAATGCCCCTTGACCCTAACTCTATCCCTATGTTGGGCTCTCAGGTAACTGTCTCTTAAGGGAGGGCTCCAAAGCCCCAGGATTTGGGGATGGCTGAGCAATACCAGAGGACTCAGCCTCCCACCCAGAAGGAAATCTTTCCATAATGGACTCCAATAAGTATAGAGGTCAGTAGAAATATGAAGGCCCATCTCTTTCCATCCCACTGAACTCCCACTTTCAATGGCTCATGGATTGAAACCCTGAGCCGCACACTCACCTTAGCCCATGCCCTCAACTCAGCCCTCCAGGACACTCACCACATGGTTGGCAGTTCGGACCTTCCATGCTCCTATGTCCTAACCATAACCCTAGTTGGAGTTCTGAGAGCACCATCTGTAGAGGCCTGGCTCCCAAGCACCGGGTATTGGGAACACTTGAACAACACCAGAGGATCAGCCTGCCACACAAAAGGAAATTCCCTTTTTCACTCCAGACTGGATTCAGAGCATGAGAAATCTGAATGCAAACCTGAGACAATGTCAGTGAACCTACACTTTCATGCACACTCTGAACACAATCCCTGAGCTTCATATACACCCTAAAACTCCATTTTAACTCAGACCTTGTGAAGATCTCCACAGTTCTGGATGATTGTATCTTCCAGGCTTCAGGGCCTTAGCCCAATGTAAGGTCTAGATATAGGTGAAAATATGAACAGACATTTCTCCAATGACGACACACATGTGACCAACAGATATATGCATAAATGTTCCACATCACATGGCTTCTGGGAAACGCAAATCTAAACCACATTAAGGTGTCCTTTCACACAAGGAAGAACGTCTAAAATTAACAAGACATGAAACCACAAGTGTTGGTGATGATACAGAAAATGGGGAAGCTTCCTACACTCCTGGTGGGAATGCATACTGTTACATCCGCTCTGGAAAACAGTACAGGGTTTCTTCAAGAAGTTAAAAGTAAAGTTACCCTAAAACACAGCAATTGCACCACAGGGCTTTTACTACAAAAATAGAGATGTAATGAAAAGAACTGACACCTGCACCCCAGTGTTCATTGTAACAATATCCACTATACCTAAACTATGGAAAGAACCCAGATACCTATGGACAGAGGGATGGATAAAGAAGATGTGGTTCATATATTCAATGGAATATTACTCAGCCATCAGAAAGGTTGATTATTTATCATCACATCAACCTGGATGGGTGTGGAAGATATTATGCTGAGTAAAATATGGCAATGAAAGAAGCACAACTATCACATGGTTTCACTCATTTGTCAAATATCAGAAATAGGGCAGAGAACCATAGAAAAAGGAAAGGGAAACAGAATGAGAAGTCATCAGAGATGGGAAAAAAACATAATAGTAACTAACTGTAGTAACAAACTGAGGGTTGCTGGATGGGGGCAGGGGGTACCTGGGTGATGGGCACTAAGGTGGGCACATGATGCAATGAGCACTTGGTGTTATACACATCTGATATATTATTTAACACTACATCTGAACCTAATGATGTATTATAAGTTGGCTAATTGAATTTAAATTTTTAAAAAAATGAAAGAACTCAAAGAAACTACCTTAAAAATTTCTATGAAATCACAAAAGATACTGAAGCACCAACACAATGTTATGATTGAAAACAAAGCTTGAGGCGTCACAATTCCATATTTCAAATTATAGTACAAAGCTTCAGGCATCCTAACAGTATGGGACTGGTGCAGAAATATACACAGTGACCAAGGGAACAGAATAGAAGCTCAGACATAAACCCACAATCACGTGCCCAAGTAGTCATCTGCAAAACAGGCAAAAGTATTAAAAGGGAAAAGAACAGGCTCTACAACAAATGGTTTTGGGAAAACTGGACCGCTATGCACAAAAGAATGAAATTAATCTGCTTTATTACACCAGATGGACAAATTAACTCAAAACAGGTTCAATACTTCAATGTGAGACCTGAAATCATAAAAATCCTACAAGAGGGCACAGAAAGCAACTTCTCTGCCATGAACCATACATTTTCTAGACATGCCTCCTAAGGAAAAGGAAGCAAAAGCAAAAATAAACTACTGGAACTACATCAATATGAAAGCTTACCACACAGCAGAAGAACAATGAAAATGTAATAAATAGAAGACAGCCTACTTAATGGGAGAAGATGTTTGCGAATACCATATGCAATAATGGGGTAGTGTCAAAATATGTAGAATTGATACAACACAACGCCCAAAATACAAATAATCCAGTTAAAAAAATAGAAGACATGAATAGACATTTCTCCAAGGAAGAAATACAGATGTCAACAGTCACATGAAAATATGTTCACCATCACCCATCAACAGGAAAATCCAAATGAAAAGTTCCATGAGATACTACCTCACACTATCAGAATGGCTGACAGCACCAGCAGAAGAAAACAGATGTTGGGAAGATGTGGATAAAAGGGGACCCTCTTACATTGTTGGTGAAATTGCAAGCTGCTGCAGCCACTTTAGAAAACAGTATGACTGTTCCTCAAAACGTTAAATATAGAACTTCATTGTAATCCAGCAATCACGCTACCGGGTGTTTACCCGAAGAATATGAGAACAATAACTCAAAAGGATACATGAGCCCCTATATTTCTTGCAACATTATTTACAATATTACAATATGGAAGCAATCCAAGTATTTCTTGATAATTTGATTAATGAGATGATATATGTACACACACACACACACACACACACTGGGAAATTACTCAGCCATAAAAAGAATGAGATCTTGCCATTTGCAGACGCATGGATGGAGCTAGAGATACTGTCATAAGTGAAACCCATCAGTTGGAGCAAGACAAATGCCTTTCAATGTCACTCTTACATGGAATTTAAGAAACGAAAATACATAAATAAAGGAGAAAGAAGATACAAAGCAAAATACCGACTCTGTGGTTACCAGAGTGGAAGTGGATGGAGGGATGAGTGAAATGGATGACGGGGACTAAGAGTACACTTTTCTTGATATCCGTTGAGTAATACATAGAATCACTGAATCACTACATTGTACACCTGAAACTAATATACCACTGTATGTTAACTCTACCTGAATTAAAATAAACAATAAAAAAGTTTTTTCCTTTCAGTAAACTATTTGGATGTAAACTTTTGATATGCAATGTTCAAAAGACTTACTTGTGAGAGTATTTACTGTACAATAATTATTCACTCTATGCTTGGAATTCAAATTTCACTGAATTCTTATACTTCTCCTGTTAATGGTAGCCCACAGGAGCCACGGTCCCTTTCCATCCAGGGTCAGCACCTATGCTTTCAAGAGTGTAAGTAGAGACGGATGTCACTTCACTGTCCAGAAAGCTATTATTGTTTCTGTTTTCGTGTGAGATTGTCATAGAGTATGGGACAGCTTCCAGAGCAGGTTTGATATGCACCCTGGATCTCTAATTCAGTGGTCATTACCTGGTTCTGTTGGCTGATAAGTTCCTGTTGATGGGCTTGCTTCCAAGCACATACCTGGAAGACAAATGTGGGTGGGCTGGGTGTGGGACAGGAGGAAGACCAAGTACAGTCAAGGGTTGGATCCCTCCCCTGATCTAGGAATGGCCATGGGAGTGGGTATGGGAGGCAGAAGCGACAGGAAACCACTAAGGTCACCAGCTGAAAGCAGGGAGCCTGGGTCATGGGATCTTGAGATATAGGCCTTGAAGAATGTTCTGAGCTACCTCTGTGTGGGAAGGGAAGAAGGAAAAAGAAGGAGAAATTGTCTGCACCTGGCCCATGCCAGCTTCCCACCACTACTAATATACATCAGTCTACGCAGCTGACCCAACCTGGGCTCAAGATGGGCTGTCTTGGGTCCCTCAACCCTCAGTGGGACAGATGGCTCCAGGGCTCAGGGACATGCTGAGGAAGTTGGGAAGGAAGGCTGCCACTCCCAGGTCATCCCCTCCTTGAGCAGGCAGACCTCCAGGACTGCTAAAAACCCACTGGCAGTTTTGAAAGTCATGCCATGGATGAACTAAGGCATTGAGGAATATAAAACGATATTCGTTTTTAAGTTCAGAGCTTTCAGCTCATGAAGTGAGAAGACCTTCCCTGAGGAAGACTGAGGGGAGGGGAGGTCAGGCTGAAAAGAGAGATGTGGCTTTCTTGACTGGGGACCTGCAACCCCCTTCCAGGGCAAGGTATCGTCCTCACCTCACAGAGGATCCATGGAAGTGTCCCATCAAGGGACTGACTGAGCTGCCTCTTGAGAAGGTACCCTGGCATCAGGTTACACAGGGCAGAGGAGAGGGCCAGATGGAGGGAGGGCAATGCCCTGGAGGCCATGGGGCAAAAGCAGAGGCTCATGTCCATAAAGATGATGAAAAATAGGAGGCAGCAGCATCAGAGCTGGCACAGTGCTCACAGCTACAGTGACTGGATGCATTCTGTGCCAGGTATGGTTGACTTCAGTGGGCTCCAAACTAGTCTTGACCACAACCCTAGGAAGTGTGCACCACTACCGACCTCCTTTCCCCATGCTGCTGCTAAGAATCATGGTCACAGACCCTGGTCTATTTTTATGGAAACGGAGTGCTCCCCGGGCACACTGCCCCTCTGGTGGTGGTCCAGTGCAACCCTTGTGCTTGACCAGATACTGCTGTCTACCTGTATCCACACAACTCAACAGACAGGAGGGTGTCCCTGAGTTCCACAGGACCTTATGAGACAGATTAACAGACCCCACTACCCCACCCACCACCAACACCCAGTGGGTCACTCAGGACCTCGGCTATTGTCATGGAGCTCACCATGATGTGTTTCTATCACTTTCAAAGACAGTTCTGTTCCCGTACAATACCATACATCCAAGCTGCTGACCTGGGGCCATGCCATGAACCCACCTGGCACCTTTCTATTAGAGAAGGTCAACCCTGCACCTCATAGAAAATATTCCTAATTGGGGCGCCTGGGTGGCTCAGTGGGTTAAACCTCTGCCTTCATCTCAGGTCATGATCTCAGGAGCCTGGGATCGAGCCCCACATTGGGCTCTCTGCTCAGCAGGGGGCCTGCTTCCCCTTCTCTCTCTACCTGCCTCTCTGCCTACTTGTGATCTCTCTCTCTCTGTCAAAAAAATGGATGAAATCTTATAAAAAAAAAAAAAAAGAAAAGAAAATGTTTCTAATGAAGTGAAAATCCATCAGGAATAAGGTGTAAACAGTGGTACACTGCCTTCATGGTAGTCATTAATTCTAACAAGGGTTGACCACTCCCCACCATCTCGCAAAACATTCTGTAAGGTTTTATAGGCGAGATAAACACGCCAGGCAAAGTGGGTGCAAGGCAAGATATATTAAAGGCACTCTCCTGCGAAGTTTCAGGGCTCAAGAGAAGGGGAGCCAGGAAAGTTGCTCTGGGAGGAGGTGGGCACCCTCAGTAGAGGTTCCTTGACTCCGGAAAGGGAGAGGGGGAAGTCACACTGGGAGGGAGTTGGTGGGGGTCTTTTATCGGTTTCCTGCATATGTATCAGGTTACCTATGGAGATGTGACCTACGCATACATCCTTTTGGTGGGAGAGTCAAGGGTGAAGGAAAAGGGGGGGCTGGAAGACGGCGGGACCCGGCAGCGGTCGCTTCCATTGTTCCTCCTGCACTCCAGGTGCCTCTGGAGCCGGTGGTCATTTCTATTTTTCCTCCTGCACTCCCGGAGCCTGCCAACCCAACATTCCGACCTTTTTGGTGTAATGGGGGCAGCGACTCAGATCTGGCTACCTCCTGCTGGTAAAGGGGCGACATCATAGGGTCCTTTGTATGTGGATAGGCAGGTATAGGGATCCAGGAGGAGTTGGTTGACAGTGACCCTGGAAACCTCACATATGCGTTCCTGAATGAAGCAAAGAACACAGGGGGTGATAAGTCCTAATAGGCGGAAGAGAATAATGGGACTTAGGATTGGAAGGAGCCAGGTCGTTAAGGGGGAGAACCACCATTGAGAGGGTTTTATTACAGGGTGATGCTGGCCACCAAGGGAGTCGCAGATTTTTGTCAGGGCACTGATATTGGTTTCAACTACACTGGATTCGTTGATATAATAGCAGCATTCTTCATTGAGGAATAAACAGGTTCCTCCCTTGTCTGCAGGGAGCAGGTCCAGGGCTTGCTGGTTCTGTAGGGCTACCTGGGCCACTGAAATAATCTGTCATTGTAGAGATGCAAAGGACTCAGCTGAGACTTCCATGGCTGTTCAGATCTGTTCAGATAAATCTCAGGTAGCACCTGTGGAGTGAGCTATTGCCCCGGTGCCCAGCCAGGTGGCCACTAGGGAAGACACCAAGGAGAACCCCATAACAAGAGGAAGAAACACAGCCCTTTTTTGTCACAGGAGGGGGGTGGAGAGGACGGCCATTTCCACTTGGGCTGGCACCCTCCAGACTGGTAATCTGTGGTGACCAGCTGACTAGACCATGTGGTGCCCAAGTTTCCACTAGGAAGAAGTACCACCTGAATTCAGGGTCACCTGAGGGAAAGCTATGGGGGGTGTAGAAGGAGGAGTGTGAGAAGAAGTGGTGCGGGAAATTTGCAACCACGTGGGCCCCAGGGTTTGGGAAGTCCAGCCATCCTGTTGTAGCGCTGGTTTTAGAGAGGAGATGTGTACCCATGGGTGGTTTCCTAGGAATTTTGCCCCTGTGGGAGTTGTAAGAATAACAGTATGGGGGCCAGTCCACCTGGGCTGTAAGGACTTTGGGTGAAGTTCTCCTAGGAGAACTTGGTCCCCAGCATTTAGGGCCTGGGGGAAGTCTCCACTCGGGCTGTCAGGGGCGAGGATGGTTGAACCTGCATGAGCCCTTAGGAGTGCTTGTAAGAGGGTCTGATAGGGCAGATAGGATAGGAGGGGTGGAGAAGAGGCAGGCATGTTGTGATTGAGTAGAAAGGGCCTGCTGTACAGGAGCTCAAAGGGACTGAGACCTGATGGGTGGCTAGGGGAGGCCCTAAGGCAGGTGAGTGCTAGTGAGAAAAGGGTTGGCCAAGACAGTCAGGTTTCAAGAGTGCGTTTGGTGATTTGTTCCTTGAGGAGGCCATTGGCCCTCTTGACCTTACCCGACGATTGGGGATGGTAGGGGTTATGGAGTTTCCAGGTGATGTTGAGGCTCTCAGAGATCTGTTGTGTGATGCTGGAGATGAAGGCCGGTCCGTTGTCTGATTGTACGGTTCGAGGGAGTCCAAACCTCGGAATGATGTGCTTAGTGAGAACAGCGGCAACCACCTCTGCTGTTTCCCTAGTGGTGGGGAATGCCTCGATCCAGCCTGTGAAGGTGTCCACAAGAGTTAGTAGATAACTAAAGGTTTTGTGTCGAGGCATGTGATTGAAGTCAAGTTGCCAGACCTTGCCTGGCTGATGTCCTTGGAGCTGGTGGGTGGGTCCTGGTCTGAGGAGGCCGCCCTGGGCATTGACCACAGGACAGGTTCTACAGGCCTTGTGTCCCTCCTTAATAGTCTTTTGGAGGAGGGGGTGGTGAAAGAGAGGTTGGAGAAGTTGGTATAGAGCCTTTGGACCGGTGTGGAGAGACTGGTGAATGTCAGTAAAGAGGGTGTGGATTAGGCTGTTTGGGAGGGCAATTTTGTCCTGGACAAAATACCATCCCTTGTCATCCAACCTGCCACCTAATGTTATAGGGGCCCGAGTCTCCTCATCAGTGTACAGGGACTGTGAGGAGTGTTGAGAAACAGGAGAGGGGCTAGAGAGGTGTTTAAGGCCATCTGTCAGGCAACAGAGTCAGCCTTGTTGTTCCCCAAAGAGATGGGGTCTCTGGAGTCCTGACGGCCATGGCAGTGGACAATAGCCACCTCAGTAGGGTACTTGAGAGCGTCAAGGAGTTTGGCAATAAGAGGCCCTTTGACTATGGGGGTTCCCTTGGTTGTGAGAAATCCCCTTTCTCGCCAGAGGACAGAGTGAGTGTGGGTAATAAGGAGAGCATATTTGGAGTCAGTATAAATAGTGACCCGTTGGCCCTCAGATAAGTGAAGGGCCTTGGTAAGAGCCAGGAGTTCTGCCTTTTGAGAAGTAGTCCCAATGGGAAGGGGGGTTGCTTATATGACTGCATCCAGGGTGACCACTGCATAGGTCACACATCGCCGTCCATATGGAGCTATGAGTGAGCTCACATCCATGAACAGAGTGCGATCAGGTTCAGTCATCGGCTTGTCCCAAAGTCCTGGATGGGAGGGAGAGAGTTCTTCCAGGTGTTGAGCACAGGAGTGGAGAGCAGTGGGGGTAGATGAAGTTGTCGGCAAGAGAGTGGTGGGATTTAGGCGAAGGGAGACAGAGTGTGACCTGGGGGTTTTCTATGAACAGCAGGTGGTAGACTTGGAGATGGGAAGGAGTGATCTGTGCCAAGTATTTTTGGCTGATTCAGTCCATCAGTCTATGGGGGGAGAAGACCATGATGGGCTGTCCTAAGGTACGTTTGAGGGCCTCCTTTGTCAGAGAAGTGGCTGCCGCTAGGGCCTTGAGGCAGGGCTGCCATCCCTGGACAGTGACATCTAGTTCCTTGGAGAGTTAATGCGAATAAGGAGACCCTGCTGCCAAAGGCGGTCACTGATGAACTTGAGTCCTCACTGGTGGGTTGCTACTACAGGTCTGGAAATGTCCCATATCTGTGGGTCTACAGAGGGGAGACAGTCTGGGATAGAGGACGAGTCATAGGGAAGTAGAGGAAGGATGAGGTGAGCAGAAGTCAAGGGAGAGGGAGAGAGACAAATGGTGGCCTGAAGTTTGTGGAGGATGTCCCTGCCTAGTAAGGGAACAGGGCAGTAAGGGATAATGAGGAAGAAGTGTGAGAAGGGGAACCCATACAGGCTGCATGTAAGGGGTTGGCTGGCCTTTGGAGTGGAGGAAGTACCATCAATTCCCATAACTGCAACTGAGGAGGGATGAGTAGGAGCTGAGTACAAAGGCAGGACAGCATGTGCCATGTCCAATAGAAAGGAAAGGGACTTACCCACTACCTGGAGCATGACCCTGGGCTCGGCATGGGTGAGAGGGGTGTCCGATACTGGGCTCCATCAGTCATCCAATAGGAGAAGTTGGAAGACAGAACTTACCGTCTCAGAGTCTCCCCCACGTGGAGGCGCCGCAATACCCTGAGGCTGGGGCAGTCCAATTTCCAGTGGCCCATCATGCGGCATTGAGGGCACGGCCTAGTAGGCGTTTTTGGATTGGGGCATTGACGGGCCCAGTATCCCTTGGCTCCACACGTGAAACAGGCCCCCGGAGGGATGCAGTTAGGTGCTCCCTTCTGTTGACCCCCAGAACCTGCCGGCCTTAGAGCTGCTACCAGGGCTTGGGTCCGCAGTTGGACCTTCGGTTGGAGTCTGGCTTGGTGCTTAAGTTCTGCCTCCTCTTGGGAGTTAAAGACTTTAAATGCCATTTTCACCAGATCAAAAATGGGAGTTTGAGGGTCCTCCTACACTTTCTTTAATTTTTGCCGAATGCCAGCGGCTGACTGAGAAATAAAGTGAGTAGCTAAAACAGTCGCCCCTGCTGGAGAGGCCAGGTCTAGGTAAGTGTATTGAGTCAGCGCCTCAGTAAGTTGGTTAAGAAACATGGCCGGGTTTTCCTTGGGTTCCTGAATGATTTCCCTTCACAAACCTTCTACAACTTTCCTTTGCATTCAGGTTTTGTCTCAAAAAGCCATCTCACTTAGGACAAAATTATCTCCTTTCACTTTCAATAAAATATACTCTCATTCCTTAAATCTTTCTCATATATCTTCTACTTTCCTACATACAGAGTTGCTTCCTTTATTTCGCAGAATTTTGTACTCTTAGAAACACCTTTAGTTATTAACCTCTAGTCAGTTATTAATCATAAACGGCTAGAACAGAATTCTTTGGATGCCAATTTATGAATCAGTTAAGCACAAACCATGCTTACTAACAGATTTAAATGTTCTTATTTTCTTTGCTGTAAGAAGTCAAAAGCACAAAGCTATGTTCAGTAATAAATGACTTGGCATTTTATCCCTTTGGAAAAGACCTAAATATCCAACAGATTTAATCCCATTTGTCATCCAAGCAAAACATAAACCTTCAGGTTACCAAAGACTTTGAAAGCTATCTCAGCAATCACCCATTAAAACTTTGAGACAGACAATTAACCATCCATTTAGTCATTTCTTTGGTAACAGATATTAACAAATAACAAGAGCTTCAGTAAACTGATTAAAGTTTCATATTTACTGTGGATAAATTTGTCAGGAGTTCGGATAGGAGTGGGGAGAGGGACGGGTAAACAAGGGCGCTGGTTCAGAAATCCTGAACTTAAGGGATCTTGGACCATCTGCCTTGGTGTCTATTGAGGTTATTTAGGTCCATGAAAATCTGATAATTATACGTGACTTCTGGAGACCATTGGGACTGACTGTCTAATCAGTATTGTGGCCAAGCTACAGTATAGTAACGTCATTTTTGCAGGTCCTGGTCCAGTTCCAGGGTTTTAAGATTGTCCAACAGGCCTAAAACACCCCCGGGATGTTTTAGGGTTGAATTTAGATTGGGAGGTCCCCAAGACTCCTTGTCAGACAACCCGATGGCAGGAGGAAGTCATCCCCTCATCCACCACTGGGTTGCAGAAAAACTGTGTCAAATACCCTAGAGGTTAGGATGTCTCCCAGCTTCTCAGAGTCACGGAGGTCACCTGGTGACCAGTGGGGTCCGCCCTGACATAGGCGTGATTAGGGCAGGGCTTTCCAGACAGAGGCACGGAATCCGGGGAAACTCACCATGGCTTCAGAAGTGGCGTTGGGAAAGGCAGGTCCAGGTCTGGCTAGGGAGAGGAGAGAGCCTCCTCACCAGGGTGGGAGGCTCTCAAAACCCTCCGGGGTTTTGGGCTCCAAATGTAAGGTTTTATAGGCGAGATAAACACGCCAGGCAAAGTGGGTGCAAGGCAAGATTTATTAAAGGCACTCTCCTGCAAAGTTTCAGGACTCAAGAGAAGGGGAACCAGGAAAGTTGCTCCGGGAGGAGGTGGGTACTCTCTGTCAAGGTTCCTTGACTCCGGAAAGAGAGTAGGGGAAGTCACACTGGGAGGGAGTTGGCAGGGGTCTTTCATCTGTTTCCCTCATAGGTATCAGGTTACCTATGGGGACATGACCTGGGCATACATCCTTTTGGCGGGAGAGTCAAGGGTGAAGGAAACTGGGGGTGGAGGCTGGAAGACGGCGGGACCCGGCGGCGGTCATTTCCATTGTTCCTCCTGCACTCCTGGAACTTGCCAACCCAACACCTTCCACTGTATGGAGCTAATTCTCCGCCCTCAGAAAAAAAGCCCAGTAAACAAAACTTTATCCTGAATGTTACCCTCACCTTCTGATTCAAATATTGTTCAACCACAATGATATGAAACTAGAAATCAATCACAGGAAGAAAATGCGAGAGTCAAATTTATGTAGAGATTTAACAACATGGTAATAAACTACCAACAGTCAAATAAGAAATCAAGAAATTTTAAAAGTACCTCGAGACAAAAAGAAAAACCTACAAAAATGTAAGGGATACAGCAAAATTATTTCTAAGGGGGAAGTTCACAGAAATTGGTCGCCGTCAGTCCACAAGAAAGCTCTCCTACAAACATTGTAATTTTACATGATAAAGAAGTATTTAAAAAAAAAAAAAAAACAAGGAAATCCCCAAATCAGTAGGAATAAGGAAATAACAAAACGGAATGTGAAAATGAATAATGATGACTAAAAAGACAAAACATCAATGAAAATAAGAATTGCCTTTGTTGGAAAGATAAACAAAACTAAGAAACCCTTAGCTAGACTCACCAAGATGGAGAGAGGTCTCAAATACAATCAGGAAAGAAAGATGATTAATTCCTGTCTCACACCAAAATCCTGGCAGCAACCTCTTCGATTTCCAACACAGCAACTTCTTTCAAGACAAGTCTCTAAAGACAAGGGAAACAGAAGCAAAAATAAACTTTCAGTACTTCATCAAGATGAAAAGCTTGGAAACAATCAGCAAACTAAATGGCAACCTGTAAAATGGGAGTAGATACTTGCAAATGCTATTACAGTTAAAGGTCTGGTATCCAAGATTTACACAATATTTCTCAAACTCAACACCCAAAAAACAAAGAGTCCACTCAAGAAATGGTCAGAAGACCTAAAAAGACACACCCAAAAAACAAAGAGTCCACTCAAGAAATGGTCAGAAGACCTAAAAAGACACTTCTCCACAAAGACATACAGATGACTAACAGACACATGAAATCATTCTCCACATGACTTGCCATCAGGGAAATAAATATCAAAACCACAATGAGACACCACCTTACACCTGTTCGAATGGCAAAAATTAAAAGACAGGGAACAACAAATGTTGATGCGGATGTGAAACATATTACACAACAGTGTAAGAGGGAACCCTCTTACACTGTTGGTTGGAACGCAAGCTGGTACACTCACTCTGAAAAACAGCATGGAGTTTCCTCAAGATATTAAAAATAAAGCTACCCTATGACCCACCAATTGCACTCCTGGGTATCTACCATATGGATTTGGTAAAATGAAGAGGCACATGCACCCCAGTTTTCCTAGCATCAATGTCCACAATAGCCAAACTGTGGAAGGAGCAGAGATGTCCTTCAACAGATTAATGTATAAAGAAGATGTGGTTCAAGGGCCCCTGGGTGACTCAGTGTGTTAAGCCTCTGCCTGTGGCTCAGGTCAAGATCTCAGGTTCCTGGGATCGAGCATGCATAGGGCTTTCTACACAGTGGGGAGCTGCTTCCCCTGCTATCCCTGCCTGCCTCTCTGCCTATTTGTGATAGTTGTCTCTCTCTCTGTGTGTCAAATAAATAAACAAAATCCTTTAAAAAAAGAAGAAGAATATGTGGTTCATATATACAATGGAATATTACTCAGCCATCAGAAATGATGAATACTTACCATTTGCATTGACATGGCTGGAACTGGAGGAGATTATGCTAAGTGAAATACGTCAAGCAGAGAAAGTTATCATATGGTTTCACTCATATGTGGAATATAAGGAACAACACAGAGGATCATAGGGACAGGGTGGGAAACCGGAATTGGAAGATAGTTGAGAAGGAGAAAAAACATATTAGACTCTTGACTCTGGGAAACAAATTAAGCAGCAGCAGCAGGCTGCCCAGATTTGGCCTCAGTCTTGCACATCAGGACTCAAGCACAACTAGAGCATCATGGAGAATGGAGTACTGTGTGGCCTTGGAATCTAATAGCAGGATCTGAGATTTCAGTTCCAAATGAAAACTGGCCTCTTCCACACAGCACAGGAAAGTGGAGGATTTCTCAGGGGTGTGGCTCTGGAAGAAGTGCTTCTGATGGTTGAATTAATAGACACCAGGTAGAGAATACCTGCTGTGCCTCATCTGAGGAAGCAAGGGGCACCTGGGCAAGAATCAATAAGGTTGCCTGTGGGTGGCTTCCCACCAACCGCCCTGCTGAGCCAAGAGCATGAGAACCGAAGAGAAAATAACTTTCGTGGTACATCTGCAGTAGTAGGGCTGACCAGGGAGTAGAGCCCTATCCCTGGAGCAGTATGGCCTTCCCTCAAGAGTAATGGTCCACCACCATGGCCTCACCATCTCCCAGCTCTCTGATCTGACAATGCATTCCGGCTCAGACCTGCTCACACGATGAGTCCTAAGATCCAGAGACTGCTTTCCGCCCAAGCTCAATGCTACTCACAGAGAAGAAAACTCCAGCCTCAGAAATGTATTCATCATTAGCTCTGGAATTCCCTTAGTTTGTCTACACTGGCCCACCCAGGTGTCTCTTCCAAACCATTCCTCAAGTGCCCTAGGGTTCCAAGCCACTTTCAAGCTCTCCTTAGGAAGGCAGTAACTGGTCCGAGTAGGAAGACCAGCCAAGTGACTCTACATGCTGGAAACTTGGACATCATCTTCCCAGAACACCAACACCTCCAAGTCCAAGATTCAAACCTTTCCTCACTGTGCACTGAGGACCATGTCAGCATGAACACTATTTTTTCAAATCTCTTATATCCCATTCCTTCAAATCAGAAACCAGGCTCCAGTCACCACTTCCTTTTCCCTTCAGAGAAGTAAGGAAAATGATATAATAAAACACTACATGTGTTGGGCACCTGGGTGTCTCAGTGGGTTAAGCCTCTGCCTTCAGATTAGGTCATGATCTCAGCATCCTGGGGTTGAGCCCCGTATCAGACTCTGCTCAGCAGGGAACCTGCTTCCTCCTCTCTGTGCCTGCTGCTCTGCCTACTTGTGATGTCTCTACCTCTGTGTCAAATAAAATCTTTAAACACACACACACACACACACACACGCACACACACACACATACACACGCAAGATGGTGGAGAAGCAGCTGGTTAAGACAACATCAGGTAGCAGGAGATGGGCTACATAGCTGGTCAAAGCATTGTGAACACCTACAAACCCAACAGGAGATTAAATAGAAGAAGAGAAACAATTCTAGAAACAGAGAATCAACCACTTTCTGAAAGGTAGGACCAGCAGAGAAGTGAATCCAAAGTGACAGCAAGATAGACTTGTGGTGGGAGGAGCCAGCTCCTGGCAAGTGGCAGAACAACAGAGCACAAAATCAGGACATTTAAAATTCTGTTCCACTGAGGGACATTGCTCCAGAGGCTAAACTGGGATGAAGTCCATGCGGGGTCTGCTTGGCCCCAGAAGGATCGGTCACAGATCCTTCTGGTCACAGGAGTATCCGGGGTGTCTGATTATGAAAGAGCTCGCAGGTATTAGAGTGGGGAAGCCAGCTACAGAGACAGAGCAGAGAAGTGAGCTCTCAACTCGGGGTTACGTTGAACCGGGCACAGGCTGGGTGAGTTCCAAGTGTGGCTGGAGACCAGGGAGATGGGAGTAATTGAGCACTTTTCTCTGAGGGCGCACTGAGGAGTGGGGCCCCAAGCTCTCGTCTACTCTGGGCTGCAGAGACTGAGAGGCCGGCATTTTCATTCCCGTCCTCCAGAACTCTAAAGAAAGTGTTCAGGGAAGAAAAGCTCCCGAAGATTACTTAGTCTGGCCCCTGGTAAAAGCGGTGTAATTCCACCTCCAGCAAGGCACTTGAGAATCACTACAAGAGGCCCCTCCCTCGGCAGATCAACAAGAAATCCAGCCAAGACCAACTTCATTTACCAAGGATAACAGCAAAATTCCAGAGGAGGAGAAAGCAAAGCATAGAATTCATGGCTTTTCCCCCATGATTCTTTAGTCTTGCAGTTAATGATTTTTTTTTAAATTTTCTTTTTTCTCTTCTGCAATTGTTTTGTAACTTTTACCCTTTCTTCTTTTAATGTTAACTAGTTTATCTTAACAATGCCTTTCATTGAAAAATAATCTTTTTTAACCTTCATTATTATAGTCATATTTTATCCTTCATTGTATCTAACATTATTTTTGTATACACATGGGGTTTTTTGTTCTAAAAAAATTTGGTGTACAATTTCTTCTAATAGATCAAAATACACTCTAAATCTATCTTGGGCTTTTTCTCGTCTCCAGCCCAAGCAAATTCTCCCCACTTTCTTTTTCTTTTTTCTCCCAACCAACTTACTTTATCAACTCCTTTTTTTAGAAAATTTTTTTCATCTTTATAGCTATATTCCATCCCTTCATTGTGTTTACCATTAAATATGTTCTTCATTCTTGAAGATTTTGGGAGGTAGTTTCTTCTAAGAGACCAAAATACTCCCAAAATTAAGTAATTAAGTGGGTGACCCTGTTCTAGTCACCAGTCTAATATATATTATATATATATATATATATATAATATATATATATCTCCCTTCCACGATTTGGGGTCTCTTCTTATTTAGTTAAAGCACATTTTCCTGGGGTCTTTGCCACCCTTTGCCACCCTTCTTGAGATCAACCATCTCAAGAAGTGATTGAGACTTTCCTTATCTGGACAAAATGACAAGGCAGAAAAACTCATCACAAAAAAAAGAACAAGGGCAGTACTAAAGGCTGGGGAACTAATCAATACAGATATTGGTAATATGTCTGATCTAGAGTTCAGAATGACAACTTTCAAGGTTCTAGCTGTGCTCGAAAAAGGCATGGAAGATATTAGAGAAACCCTCTCTGGAGAGATAAAAGTCCTTTCTGGAGAAATGACATAACTAAAATCTAACCAAGTTGAAAACAAAAAAGCTATTAAGGAGGTGCAATCAAAAATTGAGGCTCTTACTGCTAGGATAAATGAGGCAGAAGAAAAAATAGTGATATAGTAGACCAACTGACAGAGAATAAAGAAGCTGAGCAAAAGAGAGACAAACAAATACTGGACCATGAGCAGAGAATTTGAGAGTTAAGTGACACCATAAGATGAAATTATTAGAATAATTGGGATTCCAGAAGAAGAAGAAAGAGAGAGGGGAGCAGAAAGTATATTAGGGGGAATTATTATAGAGAATTTCCCTAATATGGCAAAGGGAACAAGCATCAAGAGATCCCCCCCTCAAAATCAATAGGAATAGGTCCACACCCTGTCACCTAATAGTAAAATTTACAAGTCTTAGCAACAAAGAGAAAATCCTGAAAGCCGCCCAGGAAAAGAAGTCTGTAACATACAATGGTAAAAATATTAGATTGGCAGTGGACTTACCCACAGAGACCAGGCAGGCCAGAAAGAACTTCAAAGCACTAAACGAGAAAAACATGCAGCCACGAATACTATATCCAGCTAGGCTATCATTGAAAATAGAAGGAAAGATAAAAATCTTCCAGGTCAAACAAAAACTGAATATGCAAAGAATTTGCAAACACCTAATCAGCTGTGCGGGATATATTGAAATGGGTCCTCTAATCAAAGAGAGAACCTAAAAGTACTAGATCAGAAAGGATCAGAGACAATACACAGGAACAGTCACCTTACAGGCAATACAATGGCACAAAATTCGTATCTCTCAATAGTTAACCTGAATCTAAATGGGCTAAATGCCCCAATCAAAAGACACAGGGTATCAGAATGGATAAAAAAACAAAACCCATCAATATGCTGTCTACAAGAAACTCAATTTAGACCCAAAGATATCTCCAGATTTAAAATGAGGAGGTGGAAAACAATTTACCATGCTAATGAACATCAGAAGAAAGCTGGGGTGGCAATCCTTATAGGATATCAATTAGATTTTAAGCCAAAGACTATAATAAGAGATGAGGAATGACACTATGTCATACTCAAAGGGTCTGTCCAACAAGAAGATTTAGCAATTCTAAATATCTATGCCCCTAACTTGGGAGCAGCCAACTATATAAACCAATTAATAGTAACAAAATCAAAGAAACAAATTGACAATAATACAATAATAGTAGGGGACGTTAACACTCCCCTCACTGAAATGGAAAGATCTTCCAGCAAAAGATCAACAAGGAAATAAAAGCCTTAAATGACACACTGGACCAAATGGAAATAACAGATCTCTTCAGAACATTTCATCCCAAAGCAACAGTATACACATTCTTCTTTAGCACACATGGAACAGTCTCCAGAATGGATCAATCCTGGGTCATAAATCATGTCTCGACTAGTATCAAAAGATTGGGATCGGGGCGGCTGGGTGGCTCAGTGGGCTAAGGCCTCTGCCTTCGGCTCAGGTCATGATCCCAGAGTCCTGGGATCGAAACACTCATCAGGCTCTCTGCTCAGTGGGGAGCCTGCTTCCTCCTCTCTCTCTGCCTGCCTCTCTGCCTACTTGTGATCTCTGTCTGTCAAATAAATAAATAAATAAACTTAAAAAAATTGGGATTATTCCCTGCATATTCTCAGACCACAATGCTCTGAAGCTAGAACTCAATCACAAGAGGAAATTTGGAAAGAACACAAATACATGGAGACTAAACAGCATCCTTCTAAGGAATGAATGGGCCAACCAGGAAATTAAAGAAGAATTGAAAAAAATCATGGAAACAAATGATAATGAAAACACAACAGTTCAAAATCTGTGGAACACAGCAAGGAAGTCCTGAGAGGAAAATATATAGTGATATACGCCTTTCTCAAGAAACAAGAAAGGTCTGAAATACAGAAAATAACCCTACACCTAAAGGAGCTGGAGAAAGAACAACAAAGGAAGCCTAAACCCAGCTTTTCTGCTAAGGTCAGGAACACATCAGCGATGTCCATTATCACCACTGCTATTCAACATAGTACTAGAAGTCCTAGCCTCAGCAATCAGACAACAAAAAGAAATTAAAGGCATCCAAATCAACAAAGAAGACAAACTATTACTCTTTGCAGATATATGACACTCTGTGTGGAAAACGCAAAAGGCTCCACTCCAAAAATGCTAGAACTTGTACAGGAGTTCTGTAAAGTGTCAGGATATAAAATCAATGCACAGAGATCAGTTGTATTTCTTTACAACAACAGCAAGACAGAAGAAAGAGAAACTAAGAAGTCAATCCCATTTACAATTGCACCCCAAACCGTAAAATACCTAGGAATAAACCTAACCAAAGAGGCAAAGAATCTATACTCAGAAAACTATAAAGTACTCATGAATGAAATTAAGGAAGACACAAAGGAATGGAAAAATGTTCTATGCTCCTGGATTGGAAGAACAATTATTTTGAAAATGTCTATTATACCTAAAGCAATCTGCACATTTAATGCCATGCTTACCAAATCCCATCCATTTCTTCAAAGAAATGGAAGAAATAATACTAAAATTTATATGGAACCAGAAAAGACCTCGAATAGCCAAAGGAATATTGAAAACGAAAGCCAAAGTTGGTGGCATCACCATTCCGGACTTCAAGCTCTATTACAAAGCTGTCATCATCAAGACAGTATGGTACTGACACAAAAACAGACATACAGATCAAAGGAATAGAAGAGAGAGCCCAGAAGTAGACTTCCGCTCTATAGTCAACTAATCTTCAACAAAGCAGGAAAGAATGTCCAGTGGAAAAAAAGACAGCCTCTTCAACAAATGGTGTTGGGAAAATTGGACAGTCACAAGTAGAAAAATGAAATTGGACCATTTCCTTGCACCACACATGAAAATAGACTCAAAATGGATGAAGGACCGCAAGGTAAGAAAGGAATCCATCAAAGTCCTTGAGGAGAACACAGGCAAGAACCTCTTCAACCTCAGCTGCAGAAACTTCTTCCTAGGAACATCGCCAAAGGCAAGGGAACCAAGGGCAAAGATGAACTATAGGGATTTCATCAAGTGAAAAAGCTTTATCACAGCAAAAGAAACAGTTAACAAAACCAAAAGACAACTGACAGAATGGGAGAAGATATTTGCGAACCCCATGTGAGATAAAAGGCTAGTATCCAAAATCTATAAAGAGCTTAGCAAACTCAACACCCAAAGAACAAATAATCCAATCAAGAAATGGGCAGAGGACATGAACAGACATTTCTGCAATAAAGCCATCCAGATGGCCAACGGACACATGAAGAAATGCTCCAAATCACTCGGCATCAGGGAATTACAAATCAAAACCACAATGAGATTCCACCTCACACCAGTCAGAATGGCTAAAATCAACAAGCCAGGAAGTGACATATGCTGGCAAGGATGCAAAGAAAGGGGAACCCTCCTACACTGTTGGTGTGATGCAAGCTGGTGCAACGACTCTGGAAAACATCATGGAATTTCCTCAAAAAGTTGAAAATAGAACTGCCCTATGACCCAACTTTTGCACTACAGGGTATTCACTCTAAAGATACAAGTCTAGTGATCCAAATGGGCATGTGCACCCGAATGTTTTTAGCAGCAATGTCCACAATAGCCAAACTATGGAAATAACCTAGATGCCCATCAACAGATGAATGGATAAAGAAGATGTGGCACACATACACACACACACACACACACACACACACACACACACACACACACACTGGAATAATATGCAGCCATTAAAAGAAATGAAATCTTGCCATTTGTGACAACATGGATGGAACTAGAGAGTATTATGCTTAGTGAAATAAGTGAATCAGAGAAAGACAGCTATCATATGATATCCCTGACATGAGGAAGTGGAGATGCAACGTGGGGGTGCTTCGGTGTTAGGAAAATAATAAATGTAACATGATGGGATCGGGAGGGAGACAAACCATAAGTGACTCTTAATCTCACAAAATAAACAGGGTTTCTAGGGGGTGTCAGGAGATGGTGGTGGGGTTATGGACATCAGAGAGGGTATGTGCTATGGTGAGTGCTGTGAAGTGTGTAAACGTGGTGATTCCCAGATCTGTACCCCTTGGGCTAAACTTACCTTTTATGTTTATATAAAAATTTTTAAAATTTAAAAAAATTAAAAAATAAAACAAAATAAATAAAAAATCCACACATACACTACACTTGCAGAGCACACTTTGATCAAAATATAATTCCTTGGTCTTTCTCATATGGGCAGCCCTAAGTTACCCTTACTAATGAGAGATAACACAAGTTTAGTCATTATAAATATATATATATATATATATATATATATATATATATATAGCCTTTTGTTTTTCCTTTTGACATTTGTATCTTGAAGACAGTGCCTACATTGCTTCCTTAAAATAACAATAATAATAATTCCATGGTCACATAAAAGTCTGGATCTTGGTAACCAGACAACATGGTTCTGGTTCAGATAAGGATGAAGACACAACCTCTTCCCAGGGAGCAAAGCCCACACCCTCAGGGATCCTGACATGTCTCATGGGTGATGAGTTCCTTTGCTCCATGGAATTGTCTGAGTGCAAAGGATATAGGCACCCTTCAGGGTTTATTCTGTTTTCTTCATAAATTCCCCAGTTCAAGTCAATAGTGATTCACTGGGTCAGGTTTCAGAGACCAGGATGGTCCACCAGGTGAGCAGCAACCCCTATCTTCCCCACCCACTGTCAAGGAAGGCTAACAGGGGCTTATGTTCCAGTGGGAGCATAATGAGCCACCCCCAAGCTCCTAAACAACCTACACTCCTCCTCTGTTTCTCCCCCTCACAAAGGGCACAGCACCCTGTTACAGCTCTGAGTCTGAGCTTTAATTTAAAAAAAAATTTTCCTATCAGAAAGTGGTTCACAGAAGAGAAAAACATGAGTCCCCATGAAGGGTTTTTTAATTCCTCAAAAGATTGTTTTCCCATTGTTTAATTTAAACAGGAAATAAAAACACACAGATCGCCCCTTCCACTAGCAGGTATGATTCACTGTGGTGAATTAAAGAGCAGGAAATAAGAATAATAGCCATTCTGATGACCCGCCATTTCCATAATCAAAGTTTGTTTTTTTAAGATTTTATTTATTTTTCAGAGAGAGAGAGGAGCGAGAGTGAGCACAAGTAGACAGAGAGGCAGGCAGAGGCAGAGGGAGAAGCAGGCTCCCTGCTGAGAAAGGATCCCGATGTGGAACTCGATCCCAGGATGCTGGAATCATGACCTGAGCCGAAGGCAGCTGCTTAACGAACTAAGCCACCCAGGCGTCCCTTCCATAATCAAAGTTTTGAAACTTCACTGACATGCAAAGAAAGGAGCACAAACCAACATCTCATCCTGGCAGCACAGAGCAGTCAGAATTGGAGTGACAGGGACAGACAATGAGGTTGTGTGTGTTGGGTGAGGCTGGTGGCACAGAAGAAGGTGTTCTGCCAGTTCTCCGCCTGTGGCTCACTTGTCCTCATCCAGGAAACTGCTCACAGCTCTGACCTGTCACAACCGTCACACGGGAGACACACCACCCCCTGGAGCCAGTCCTGCCCACAACCTCTTGCAGAATGCACTCAGCTCTACTCTGGGACCCCTGTCAGCTCTACTCAGACCTGGAATTCCCCTGTCTGCCAGAAAGCTCCAGGATTCCTTCTCCTTCTTCCAAAATTACACTGGCCCAAGGCTTTCATGAGAAATGCAGAATGCTACGTAATGAATGGTTAACACCTACTTTTGCCTTCTGTCATATTTCTCTCCCCTTACCTCCTCCCTGGTAAATGGTCACTAACCTACCAATGGAACCTGAATGTGCTCTGTGATCTGACACTTTCATTATAGCCTTCTGAGGACTCCTTGTGCAATAAAATACCATATCTCATGACAGGAGGCTTTAAAACTATTTCTGTAAAGATTTTATTTATTTATTTAAACAGAGA
The DNA here is from genome assembly GCF_030435805.1 of Mustela lutreola. NCBI lineage: Eukaryota > Metazoa > Chordata > Mammalia > Carnivora > Mustelidae > Mustela > Mustela lutreola. The sequence goes on from NC_081294.1 coordinate 173,445,654, forward strand.
TCACAAGCAGGCAGAGAGAGAGAAAGGGAAGCAGGCTCTGATGTGGGGCTCAATTCCAGGACCCTGAGATCATGATCTGATCTCTACAGAAGGCAGAGGCTTTAACCCACTGAGCCACCCAGGCATCCTGTCGGGGGCAAGGATTAAAACTATTATTTACAGAACAATACAGCCAAATCATCTGATTTTAATTTGCTCTTCAATATACATTACAGTTTCTGTGTAAAAAGCCTTTCCATAGATATTACCTGCCAGCAGATTCATAAGGAGGAAACAGAAACTCTGTGGTATAACCTGACTCACCTAAGGTCAGGGAAGCAGTTGCAGAACTCACCCCAGGGCTCCTGAAACCAAGCTCCTTGGAGCCAACAGCATGCATCTATCCATAAGAAATTCCAAAGTCTCTCCTTCTGACTCTACCATCAAAGAAACTGCAGAAAAAATACAGCACGGCAAAGTATCTAGATGATGCATTTAGTTAAATTAGAAAACCAAGGTCAACTTTTAAACAGTAAATGGCTACCTTGAATAACTTTGAATTTTTCCTATACGTTAATTATAACTCTTCTGATGAAAAGACTGATAAATTAGGAAACATCACCTTTGACAAATGACAAGACATCATCCAAGTCTGTATCTGATGACAAAAAGCCACCCAACTCTAGATGTTGGCCACCTAACTATACCCTAGGCCCAACGGTATAAACCTTGTTAGATAAGGGATGAAATTGTATGTTAAAAACACACAAAGAGCTGGGGCGCCTGGGTGGCTCAGTGTGTTAAAGGCTCTGCCTTTGGCTCAGGTCATGATCCCAGGGTCCTGGGATTGAGCCCCGCATGGGGCTCTCTGCTCTGCGGGGAGCCTGCTAACTCCTCTCTCTCTCTCTGCCTGCCTCTCTGCCTACTTGTGATCTCTGTCTGTCAAATAAATAAATAAAATCTTTAAACACACACACACACACGCACAAGGGGTAAATCTTATCACTCCTTTCCAACAAGTGATTTCCTCAGAAACAGATGTTCAGATGATATTTTGTAAGCAAAAAATCAACAGATAAAAGGGTATTCCCTGAAATGGTCTACCTGCAGGGAAAGTGAGTAACTCTTGAACCAAATCCATAATGCTGACAATGACTTAAGTTTTACTTCGTGGCTCAACTAGAGGAAAGAGAAAAGTTCAGGAGATTTTGAGTTAATGAGAAGTTTTACCTCTACTCCTGACATGGATGTGACATTGCGCCCACTGTATCTGCTGCTTTCTCTGAACATAAATGTCCTGTGACAAGTTGCATCACTGACCCAGATGCTGGTGTTCAAAACTTCAGGTTTTCTGGAGCCAGAGCAGAGAAATGCTGTCAGGTGGGCACAAATAGGCATCTGCAATCTATGGCCTGCACATCTGTTTCAGTTCCTGGGAGAAGGGGAAACACACACTTGTTTCTTTTTTTTTAAGATTTTATTTATTTATTTGACAGAGAGATTACAAGCAGTCCGGGAGGCAGACAAAGAGAGAAGAGGAAGCAGGCTCCCTGCTAATCAGAGAGCCCAATTTGAGGCTCGATCCCAGGACCGTGGGATCACAACCTCAGCGGAAGTCAGAAGCTTAACCCACTGAGCCACCCAGGTGCCCCACACACATTTTTTCCTTAAGTAGTAATTATGTTCATCAAAAGTAGACTGATGACTCTGTCTTTGTTGGAAAAGTGAGATTACTCTTCCAAATGAACACCTCAACTCACCTGTTCCTTGTGCAACTTGAGTGGGGTCTGGTTTACTCCAGCTTCCAGGCCCCCAACTGGAGGATTCTCCTGCAGGATCCTGCAGCCTATGACCACCAACCCCAGGGCACGAGGCACAGTGTTGAAGATGGGGTACTACTCTAAGGTTTGTTGCCACCACACCTGTGCCTGGGAGAACAGGGACTTGGAGGACTCTCCTGCACAATCCTGACAGCCTATCGCCACCATCCATGAGGGACACAGGGCACAATGATAAAATGGGTGGATGCCTCTGGGGCTGTTACCACCACACCTGTGCCTGGGGCCAGTGAAAGGAACTTGGAGGACCCACCTGCATGATCCTGACAGGACATTACCATCATCTCCTAGGGACGCAGGGAACAATGCTGAAGTTGGGGGGTGCCTCTGAGGTTGGTGCTGCCACACTTGTGCCTAAACAGGGGGACCCTGCTGAACTGGAGGTGCTGCTCAAGGTCCATTACCTGCACTGTGTCAGAGACCGGGGTGCAACTCAATGACGTGGGGACTGTGTGCCATCCCTACATCCACTTTTCCTGGAGAACACTGGGAAACCTGAAATGTCCACAACTCACCCCACAAAACCTGGAGTGAGTGGGCACCCTAGAGTTCAGGGATCTTGGGGATACGGCCAATTAACGGATATATGGCAGAAGAGACTTTCAAGGGAAAAAGGAGAACTCATTTGAGCTCCCAGGATTAGCTCATTCCATGCCCCCTTCCCATATCCCAACCTCCCACGTGGGGCTTAACCTACCCCCCAGGTCCCTACCCTGGTCCACAGTGTCTATTCACACACGAGGGTACCCCCACAGGTCAATCTTGCCTTCTCCTACCTCACTGCTGCATCCTGGGCAGCTGGGGGCCTACCCACAGAAAGGTAGCTTCACCCCCACAGGATGATTGGTAAGGGAGGGTGGTGCCCCAAGCCCATTGGTTGCTGTGACTGGAACTTATACTGGTGCCTTCCTGTATATGCAGGTGGTCCTAGAGTCCCTTCCCACGTGTACAGCTGACTAGGACACACAGGCATGGGAGGAGTTTGGAGCAGGGCCCCCTCACACAGGGCCCATTCCCCACATCCCTCTAGCTGCAGACCACCCTCAGAGCCTTGCCCCTTCCATTCATGCACCAACACTACCTGAGGAGCTGTGCCTGGCTCCTGAACAGGTCAGCTGTTCTCAGACCTTCTGAGGCTTGGGCTTCAGGAAATGCAATGGTTTCCGACATTTCCAAGACAATTTTAAGACCCAAATAGTAATGCTCCAAGTGGGAAGAACTCTCACCCCTAGAGTGGGCAGTACTTCTTAGACCTTCAATGCACCCTCTAGGATGAGCCATTTGTGCTGCAATATATATACATGTGCTTGCTTCTGCAGGGAAGCTCCAGGATGAATGAGAACAACTGCCCTTCTGTGCTGTTGGAGTTGTAAACCAGGAATACTCTTCACTTAAAAATAAAACATATTGCTATTATTGACACTAAATGACAAACCCTTTTAAACATTTTAGAGAGAAAGGAAGACAGTTTTATTCAAACCCAAGTCAAGACAGCTGCCTGGGAGACACAATCTTCACAAAAAAGGGAGAGCCCATGGCACCTGGGTGGCTCAGCCTTTAGGTGTCTACCTTCAGCTCAGGTCATGATCCCAGGGTCCTGGAATCAAGCCCTGCATTGAGCTCCACATCAGGCTCCCTGCTCAGTGGTAACCTGATTCTCCCTCTCCCTTGGCTTGTGTGCACTCTCTCTCTCTCTTAAATAAATAAATAAAATCTTAAAGAAAAGGAGGACTCCAGGGAAGGGGCATTTGGGGAAAATTTCTATATTCTGTTTTGTTTGTACACATCATCATGAGGAAGAACATTCCAGAACTTTTTCATATGTTTTCAGTTTGTGCAAATCAGTATGACTTTAATCTTATGGGAGCAGGAGAGGTTCTTCTGTTTTTTCTTATCTTTATGTTTGCAATGGCAGTCTTTGGTGATCTTTTTCTGCTCAAAGCAGATGTGAAACATGTGCTTAGGACAGAAATAGGGCCTATGCACTGAGGTTTTTCCCCATCATTTTGAGCTTGGTAAAATGTTAAGGGATAGCTTCCCTGGGAGCCCAGGATCTGGCCCCATGGATGGTCAAAGATAAAAATTCCCTTTATCATTCTAAGTACTTCTGAAGGGAAGAACTTGAGACAAAAGCATCTTTAATAATAGTACCAAGAAATCAAAATGATGTCTACAGAAGTTTACCTGTTCCATGGTCAACACAGATAACAGAAATGTTCACAGACGCTGGGCTCCTACCCTTCTCCTGCCCAAATCTCTGAAGCACACAGATAATTTAAAGTCAGAATTTTAAGCTGTCTGGTACCATTCCCTTGTACTATAGAACAAAACAGCATAGCTCATTGTCACAACACTAGTATTAACATGAAGTGTCCCTGAAGTTGGGTACAATGTCTATGTTCTTTCCTTGCAGATTTTGACTAATGTAAGTCATAGTCATACCATATAAACACTATGGTGGTTGGTAATAAGTAACCGTAGGTAAAGGAATAGTTCAGCAATGTTTACAAGCATTGTCTCCCTTTGTAGAAGAGGGTGAGCTGAGTGTTTTTAAATACTATCTCTGATCTGTCTTATAGAACATTCTGAACATACCAGAGTGTTAATTAATTTTAAAAAGGTAATTTCAGTTACTTTAATATCAGAAAAGTATTATAATGTCTGTATTCTTAAAGATCTTTGAGTATCTTACTGGAGGTCCTCCACTGAGATAATTATCTTAATGATCATGATGGGCAGACGTTAAAAGCCAGATGGATCTGTTCCAGTTGGCCACGAAAGAAAACCCTGAGACTTGAGATGTTTTCAGATTATGAAGACCACATGGATAGGAGGGAAATAGTACCCTGTATGGAATAACAAGGGATTTTGAATCAGTTTGGGGATGCCATTTAGGTTTCTGACACTAAAATTCACTCTTACTGGAGTCATCTCTAAGCCCCTATCTAACCACCTAGAAAATGTGCCTACTAAAATACCTACATCACAGTTTAGAAGTTTATGAGGGACAATTCCACAAAGAGCCACTGTTATGGCTCTCAAGAGCAGGTGCTCAGGAAGCCATGATTACTATTTGGGTTTCTTTCTTTCTTTCTTTCTTTCTTTTTTCTTTCTTTCCTTCTTTTTTCAGAAAAAGAAGACATGTTGAAATCATATTTCTAATAGATGACTCAAGATGATTTTCAAATCTTAAGAAGGTCAAGAAGCTGCTATTTATTTCACTCAGAAATCATGTTGTTGGACTGGTGAGAACAATACAATAGCGCCATCATCAATAGGGGTGTGAAGCTTCCCATCTCCATATGACCATGCGGTCCCCACTAGCTCAGGGCCACCAGAAAGGGCATCTTGGGAGGGGGGCACAGGCCAAGGCTGCCAGGTATGGCTGAAGCAGGAAGAACTCTGACTTAAGGCTCAAATCCTGCCTACCTTATTTATACTGCTCTTCAGAGATAGAGTGTCATTGTGAGCTCTGATGTAAGAATGGTTGAGAATCTCCATTGTGATTCCCTCTCTGACCCTTAGGATCTGTAGTAAAGTCACATTTAATTTTTTTTTAATTTTACTTTTTGAGTGTTCCAAGATTCATTGTTTATGCACCATGCCTAGTGCTCCATGTAATACATGCCCTCCTTAATACCCACTACCAGGCTCACCCATCCCCCCACTCCCTTCCCCTCCAAAACCCTAAGTTTATTTCTCAGAGTCCACAGTCTCTCATGGTTCATCTCCCCGTCCGATTTATCCCAATTCACATTTCCTTTCCTTCTCCGAATGTCCTCCGTGATATTCCTTATGTTACACAAGTAAGTGAAACCATATGATAATTGACTTTCTCTGCTTGACTTATTTCACTCAGCTTAATCTCCTCCTGTCCCATCTATGTTAATATAAAAGTTGGGTATTCAGAGGGACAAGATGGCAGGGAAGTAAGAGGAGGCGCCTTTTCAGCCCTTACACCAAAGTGAGCTGATTACCCACCAAAGAACTCCGATCACCCATGAAATCAGCCTGAGATCAGAATTATACACGTTGGATCTCTACTGGGGCAGAAGGCACCAGTGGGCAAGTAAAGCAGAGTGGGAATGGCGACTGATATCGGAAGATAAACAAAAGGGGGAGGGAGCTACCAAAGGTGATTGGTTGGAAAGTAATACCCCAATACGAGCAAGAGTGCCCTGCTTCTGGGGACCAGCATTAACTTGGAGACTGGTTGAAAGCACTCCAAAAGAGCAAGGGATCGTGGGGGGAAATTGTGGGAATCGGGGCAGCTAGGGACAGGGGCTTAAGTCCCAAGTCCCAGGAGAGCCTCCCTGATCACCATGACAGCATGGGACTGGCATAAAAACAGACCCATAAACCAGTGGAACACAGTAGACAGCTCAGATATGGACCATCAATTCCATGGCCAAATAATCTTCAAGAAAGCAGGAAAAAATATACAGTGGAAAAAAGACAGTCTCTTCAATAAATGTTGCAGGGGAAACTGGGCAGCTCTATTTAGAAGAATGAAAATCGACCAGCCTCTTACACCATACACAAAGATAAACTCATAATGGATATGTGAGACAGGAATCCATCAGAATCCTAGAGGAGAACATAGGCAGCATCTCTTCAATATCAGCCGCAGTGACTTCTTTCAAGACATGCCTCCAAACCAAAGGAAAAGAAAAAGCCAAAATAAACTTCGGGAACTCACCAAAATCAAAAGATTCTGCACTGCTTAGGAAACAATAAAGAAAGAAACGTGGCAACTCATGGAATAAGATAAGATATTGGCAAATGACAGGACAGACAAAGGTTGATATCAAGGATCTATGAAGAACTCCTCAAACTCAACACAAACAAAACAGATAATCATATCAAAAAATGGGCAGAACACTTGAAAAGACACTTCTTCAATGAAGACATAAAAATGGCTACCAGACACCTGAAAAAATGTCCGTCATCACTAGGTATCAGGGAGATTCAAATGAAAACCACATTAAGATGTCACTTTACACCAGTTGGAATGGCCTAAATTAGCAAGACGGGAAACAACATGTGTTGGAGAGGATGTGGAGAAAGGGGAATCCTCTTACACTGTGGGTGGGAATGCCAGTTGGTGCAGTCCCTTTGGAGAACAGTGTAGAGATTCCTCCAATGGTAAAAGATCCCAGCCTTTGCTTTGAAATCAGGAACATGACAAGGACACCCACTCTCACAACCCTTGTTCAACATAGGCTGTGAAGTTCGGCAACAGCAATCAGACAACAAAGAGAAATAAAAGGTATCCAAGTTGGCAACGAAGAAATCAAACTTTCTCTCCTCAAGCATGACATAATCATTATGGAAATCCCAAAAGACCCCGCCCCCAATCTATCAGACCTCAAATAGCAATTCAAGAATGTGGCAGGATACAAAATCATGATACAGAAATCAGTGGCTTTCTTCTACATTATCAATGAAAATACAGAAAGGGAAATTAGAGAATCAATGCCATTTACTACAGCACCCGAACCATAAGATACCTGGGAATAAACCAAACCAAAGAGGTAAAGGATTTATACTCGAGGAACTAGAGAACACTCATGACAGAAATGCAAGAAAACCAATGAGACGGAAAACCATTGATTTCTCATGGATCAGAAGAATAAACATTCTTAAAATGTGTATACTGCTTAGAGCAATTGATCCATTTAATGCCATTGCAATAAAAATTCCACCGATATCTTTCAAAGAGATGGACCAAGCACACGCCTAAAATTTGTGGGGAATAGAAGCGACCCCGTATTGCTAAGAATTGCTGAAAAGAGAAACAAAACGGGAGCACCACGTTGCCTGATTTAAAGGGTTACTATGAAGCTGTGATCACCAAGACAGCATGGGACTGGCATAAAAACAGACCCCTAAACTAGTGGAACACAATAGAGAGCTCAGATATGGACTATCAACTCTATGGACAAATAATCTTCAAGAAAGCAGGAAAAAATATACATTGGGAAAAAGGCAGTCTCTTCAATAAATGGTGCAGGGAATTGGGCAGCTCTATGTAGAAGAATGAAACTCGACCATCCTCTTACACTATACACAAAGAGGAAATCATAATGGATAAAAAGATTCCTGTCTCAAGGTGAGACAGGAATCCATCAGAATCCTAGAGGAGAACATAGGCAGTAATCTTTTGATATCAACCACAGCGAATTCTTTCAAGATATGTCTTCAAAGGCAAATGAAACAAAAGCCAAAATAAACTTCGGGGACTTCGTCAAAATCAGATATTTACAAATGACAGTACAGACAACAGGTTGGTATACAGGATCTATGGAAAACTCCTCAAAATAAACACACACAAAACAGATAATTATATCAAAAAAATAGGCAGAAGTTATGAACAGACACTTCTCCAATGAAGACATACAAATGGCTATCAGACACTTGAAAAAAAATGTTCATCGTCACTAGGCATCAGTGAGATTTAACTTAAGATCATATTAAGATGTCACTTTACACCAGTTAGAATGGCCTAAATTAGCAAGACGAGAAACAATATGTGTTAGAGAGGATGTGGAGAAAGGGGAATCCTCTTATACTGTGGGTGGGAATGCAAGGGGTGCAGCCTCCTTAGAGAACGGTGTGGAGATTCCTCAAGAAATTAAAAATGGAACTTCCCTATAATCCTGCAATTACACTCCTAGGTATTTAACCCAAAGATACAGATGGTGTGAAAAGAAGGGCCATCTAACCCAAATTTATAGCAGAAATGGCCACGCTTGCCAAACTGTGGGAAGAACCAAGATGCCCTTAGAAGAATGGATAAGGAAGATGTGGTCCATATACACTATGAAGGATTATGCTTCCATTCAGAAAGGATGAATACCCAACTTTTGCAGCAACCTGGACGGGACTGGAAGAGATTCTGCTGAGTGAAATAAATCCATCAGAGAGAGTCAATTATCATAGGGTTTCACTTATGTGTGGAGTATAACAAATAGCATGGAGGACAAGGGGAGATGGAGAGGAGAAGGGAGTGGAGGGAAATTGGAAGGGGAGGGGAACCATGAGAGACTATGGACTCTGAAAAAGAATCTAAGAGGGCATTGAAAGAGCAGGGGTGGGAGGTTGGGGAAATACTTGGTGGGTAATAGAGAGGGGATGGATTGCATGCAGCACTGGGTGTGGTGATAAAACAATGAATATGGTTAAACTGAAAAGAAATTGGGAAAAAAGTATATGAAATAAGCTAAGCAACCTAGGTGAAATGGATGCATTCCTAGAAAACTGTTAAATCCCAAAATTGAACAAGGAAGAAATGTTCAACCCGAATAGACCGTTATCCAGTAACGGGTTTAAACAGTGATCAAAAGCCTACCAAAAGACAAGACCCCAGGTCCTGACGGATGCCCTAGCGAATTGCACCAAACTTTAAAAAAAGAACTAACACCTCTTCTCCTGAAGCTCTTTCCAAAATTTGAAATAGAAGGAATACTTCCAGACAGTTTTTTTGAAGCCAGCGTTACCCTGATCCACACACCAGGCAAAGTCCTCATCAAGAAGGAGAATTTCAAACCAATATAATTGATGAATATGGATGCTACTATTCTCAGCAAGATCCTAGCTAATAGAATCCAACAGTACATTAAAAAGATTATCTGCCATGATCGGGTGAGATCTATGCCTAGGTTGCAAGGGTGGTTCAACATTTGCAAATCAATGTCATAGAACAAATTAATAAGAGAGGTGAGGGAACCACATGGTCCTCTCAATTGATGACGAAAAAGCATTTGGCAGCATCCGTTCCTGATTAAAACGCTTCGAAGTATAGGGATAGAGGAAATATTTGTCAACCTCTTAAAATGTTTATATGAAAAATTCACAGTAAATATCCTCCTCAATGGGTAAAAGCTGACAGCCTTCCCTTTGAGATCAGGAACATGAGAAGGATGCCCACTCTCACCACTCTTGTTCAACATATTATTTCAAGTTCTCACATCAGCAAACAGACAATAAAAAGAAATAAAATGTATCCAAATTGGCAATGAAGTCAATCTCTCTCTTCACATTTGATATACTTTATATGGAATACCCAAAAGTCTCCACCCCCAAACAACTAGAACGCATTCAGCAATCCAATGATGTGACAGGATACAAAATCATGCTACAGGACTCATTGGCTTTCTTACATTACCAATGAAAATACAGAAAGGGAAATTAGAGAATTGATTCCGTTAACTACAACACCCAAACAATAACATACCTGGGAATAAACAAAACCAAAGAGGTAAAGGATCTGTAAGTGAGGAACTATCCAACACTCATGAAAGAAATTGAAGAAAACAAAAATGACAGAAGCCCATTTCATGCTTATGGATCAGAAGCATAAACATTGCTAATAGGTCTAGACATTTAATGTTAAGGGACTGCCTAGAGCAATTGATCCTTTTAATGACATTCCAAAAAAAAAATTCCACTGGTATGTTTTAAAGTGCTGGAGCCAACACAAGCCTAAAATTTGTGTAGAATCAGAGAGACACTGTATTGCTAAGGAAATGCCGAAAAGAAAAACAAAACTGGGAGCATCACATTGTCTGATTTCCAGTGTTATACAAAGCTCTGATCACCAATACAGCATGGGACTCACATAAAAACAGAACCATAGACCAGTGGAACTGAGTAGAGAGCTCAGATATGGCCAATAAACTCTACAGTCAAATAATCTTCAACAAAGTAGGAAAAATATACAGTGGAATAAAGGCAGTCTCTTCAATAAATGGTGCTGGGAAAATTGGGACAGCTATGTGTAGATGAATGAAACTCGACCATTCTCTTACACCAAACACAGAGAACTCGAAATAGATAAAAGACCTAAACTTGAGGTAGGAATCCATGAGAATCATAGAGGGGAACATAGGCAGTAACCTCTTCAACACTGGCCACAACAACTTCTTTCAAGATATGTCTCCAAAAACAAAGCGAAGAAAAGAAAAGGTGAATTTTGGGGACTTTATCAATTCAAAAGCTTCTGCACAGCAAAGGAAAGAGTCAACAAAACACAGAGGCAATCCAGGGAATGGGAGAAGATATTTGCAAATGATAGTACAGACAACATGCTGATATCCAGGATCTATAAAGAACTCCTCAAACTCAACACACACAAAGCAGACAATCATATAAAAACATGGGCACAATATAGGAACAGACATTTCTCCAATGAAGACATACAAATGGCTATCAGACTTATGAAAAAATGTTCATCATCACTAGCCCTCATGGAGACTCAAATTAAAACACATTGAGATAGCACTTGACACCAGTTAGAACGGCCCAAATCAGCAAGATAGGAATCAACATGTGTTGGAGAGGATGTGGAGAAAGGGGAACCCGTATCTCAACTCTGCTCCAAGAATGCTCCTCTGCACTGGTGCCCCCATGTGGGTCACGTCATTTGTCACATTTTCCAGGTGTCCGTGACAAGTCTCAAGCAAGTAAGGACCCAGGGTAACGGGGAGCAGGGTGAACCCCAAGGCTGCCCAACGCCGGCCAATTCTCAGGAGCGTTCTGCCCAACCGATCCCGGTTTGGGCAGAATGCTCCTGAGAATAGGCCGGAAAATGCCCGGCGAATTTGCTTCGGGTGCCGCACATCTGAAGGGCCCCCTCCCACAGCCTGGCCCAGCATCGCGAGGGCTCCCGCCCGAACACGGTCAGGAAGCCCTCTGCGAGGCAGACTGTGTTGAGGCCGACTACTCCTGCTTCATGGCCTGCAGGGGTCCCCTTCCTGGCGCTGTCCCATGGGGCCGGGCCCAGCACCAAGCCCGTGCTCGAACCATCACCTGCATCCCCAGTCTTCTGCTTCCAGGGTCCTATCCATCGTGGCCTCCATATCGGAACCCTGTGTCCCGCAGCCACGCATCTCCCTACCACACCGGCGCCAACGGTGCCTTACAGCACTTCGGACAACCCTCGGAGCGAGATAACCTGCCTGCCCACAATGAGGTCAGCTCCATCCTTGGGCGCCCCATCAGCCCGAAAAGACGGAGGCGAACGCCAGGCCGCCACCTGTCCTTCAAATTTGCTCTGGGAACGCTCCCCTGCACCAGGGCCCTCAGGTGGGCCACGTCATTTCCACGGTTTTTCCTGGCGGCCGCCCCATGCAACGGGCGAGAAAGGGCCCTGGGCCATGGAGAGCAGGGTGGTCCGCAGGGCCGCCCAATGACGGCCAATTCTCATGAGTGTTCTGCCCAGACCAATCCCGGTTTGGGCAGAACTCTCGGGAGAATTGGTCGGACAACACCCAGCGAACTCGCTTCGGGTGTAGCATGTCTGCAGCCTTCCCCCACCGGCCCTGGCCTGGCATCGCGAGCACTCGCGCCGGAAACCCGCCAGGAAGCCCTCCGTGAGGCAGGATGTGGCGAGGCCGACGCCTGCTGATCCTTGGCCTGCGGTGGTTCCATCCCTGGTGCTGTCCCATGGGGCCGGGCGTGGCACGAAGCCCGGACTCCAACCCTCGCCTGCTTCCCGAGCCTTCTGCTTCTGGTGTCCTACCTTCGTGGCCTCAGTATGGGAAACCCTGAGTCCCGCGGCCACTCATCTCCCTACCAACCAGTGCCAAAGGTGCCTTTCGGTGCTTCGGACAAGCCTCGGAGTGAGAGAAACCTGCATGCCCCAACTGATGTCAGACCCAATCTTGGGCGCCCCATCCGCCTGAAAGATGGAGGTGCACGCCCTGCCGCCAGCGGTCCTTCAACTCTGCTCTGGAAACGCTCCCATGCCCCGGGTCCCCTCATGGGCCATGTCCTTTCCATGCCTTTTCTGGGTGGCTGCCCCATGCCCCGGCATGAAAGGGCCCTGGGCCACGGAGAGCAGGGTGGTCCGCAGGGCTGCCCAATGCCGGCCAATTCTCACGAGCGTTCTGCCCAAACTGATCCCAGTTTGGGCAGAACGGTTGTGAGAACTGGCCGGAAAACGTCCAGCGAACTCGCTTCGGATGTCGCACTTCTGTACAGCCGCCCCCATGGGCCTGGCCCGGCTTTTCGAGCAATTGCGCCCGATCACTGCCAGGAAGCCCTACGCGGGGCAGGCTGCGGCGAGGCCGATGCCTCCTGCTCCTTGGCCTCTGAGGGTCCCCTCCTTGGAACTGTCCCATGGGGCCAGGGATGCCCTGAGACTCGGGCTCGAAATTTCACCTGCTTCCCAGCCTTCCCCTTCCGCTGTCCCTCCGTACCACCATTTGGGGAAACCTGAGTGCCTCGGCTACTCCTCCCCTTTCCACCCTGGCGCCAATGGTGCATTTCGGTGCTTCGGGCAAGCCTAAGAGCGAGAGAAATCTCCATGCCCCATCTGAGGAAGCCCCATCCTTGGGCGCCCCATCCGACCAAAAAGATGGAGGCGCACGCCCTGCCGGCACTCGTTCTTCAACTCTGCTCCGGGACCGGTCCCCTGCACCGGAGCCCCGCGTGGGCCACATTGTTTCCGCACCTTTTCCCGGCTGCTGTCCCATGCCCCGGGCGAGAAAGGGCCGTGGGTCACGGAGAACAGGGCTGTCCCCAGGGCTTCCCAACGCCGGCCAATTCTCACGAGCGTTCTTCCCAAACCAATTCCGGTTTGGACAGAACGCTCGTGAGAATTGGCTAGAAAACGTCCAGCAAACCCGCTTCGGGTGTCACACGTCTGCACGGACGCCCCATTGGGCCTGGCCCGGCTTTTCGAGCAATTGCCCCCCGAACACCGCCAGGAAGCCCTACGTGGGACAGGCTGCGGCGAGGCCGACGCCTCCGGCTCCTCAGCATGCGGAAAACACCCGGCGAACTCGCTTTGGGCGCCACTCCTCTGCAGGGCCGCCCCCCCGGGCCTGGGCGGCATCACAAGCACTCGAGAACGAACCTCCCCAGGAAGCCCTCGCGACGCAGGCTGCAGGGAGGCCGACGCCTCCTGTTCTTTGGCATGCGGGGGTCCCCTCCTTGGCACTGTCCCATGGGTCCAGGGCTGCCCCGAGACTCAGGCTCGAAATTTCGCCTGCTTTCAAGCATTCCGCTTCCAGGGTCCTGTCCCTCCATGCCTCCATCTGAGGAAACCGGAGTCCCGCGGCCATGCCTCCCCCTCCAACCCGATACCAACGGTGCACTTCACCTTTCGGACAAGGCTCCGAGTGAGAGAAACGTGCATGACCCAACTGAGGACAGCCCATCCTTGGGCGTCCTTTCAGCCCGAAAAGACCGAGGCGCACACCCTGCCACCACCCGTCCTTCAACTCTCCTCCGGGAACACTCCCCTGTGCCGGGGGCCCCGCGTGGGCCACGCCGCATCCTGCCCCTTTTCCAGGCAGCCGCTCCATGCCCCAGGCGAAAAAGGGCCCTGGGCCACGGAGAGCAGGGCGGTGCACAGGGCTGCCCAACGCTGGCCAATTCTCATGAGCTTTCTGCCCAAACCGATCCCAGTATGCCCAGCCTCCACCCGTCCTTCAACTCTGCACCGGGAATGCTTCCCTGGCCAGGGCCTCCGGGTGGGCCTGGAGGAAACTCGGTTCGTTTCCATGTGTTTTCCAGAAAGCCGACCCTTGCTCTGGTCGAGAAAGGGGCCTGTGTAATGGAGAGCAGGGTGCTGCGCAGGGCTGCCCATCGCCGCCAATTCTCCCGATCCCAGTTTGGGCAGAACCCTCGTGAGAATAGGCTGGAAAACGCCTGGCGAACTCGCTTTGGGCGCTGCACGTCTGCAGGGCCGCCCCACCTGGAATGGCCGGCATCGTGAGCGCTTGAGCACGCACATCGCCACGAAGCCCTCCCCGAGCAGGCTGCAGTGAGGCCAACCTCACTGCTAAGAATCGACCAGTGGGGTCCCTTCCCTGGCGCTGTCCCATGGGGCCAGGCCTGCCATGAATCCCAGGCTCGAAATTTTGCCTGCTTCCCAGCCTTCTGCTTCCGGGGTCCTGTCCCTCGGTGCCTCCATCTGCGGATCCCTGAGTTCCACGGCCACGCCTCCCCCTCCCACACCGTCACCAAAGCTGCCTTTGGGTGCTTTGGACAGTCCTCAGAGAGAGAGAAATTTGCATGCCCCAACTGAAGTCAGCCCCATTCTTGGGCGCCCCATCCGCCCTAAAGATGAAGACGTTCGCCCGGCCGCCTCCTGTCCTTCAACTCTGCTCCGGGAACACACCCCTGCGCCAGGGCCTCCAGGTGGGCCACGTCATTTCTGTGTGTTTTCCGGGCAAGAAAGAGCCCTGGTCCACGGAGAGCAGGGCGGTCGGCAGGGCTGCCAAACACCGGCCAATTCTCACGGACACTCTGCCCAAAACGATCCCGGGTTGGGCAGAACTCTCATGAGAATTGGTTGGAAAATGCCCGGCAAACATGCTTCGGGTGCCGCACGTCTGCAAGGCTGCCCCTCCCCACCCCCGGGGCTTGGCACGGCATTGCGAGCAATCCAGTAGGAACCCCGCCAGGAAGCCTTCTGCGAGGCAGGCTACAGCGAGGCCGACACCTCCTGCTAATCCTGGGCCTGCGGGGAGTCGCATCCCTGGCGCTATACCATGGGGCCGGGCCCGTCACGAAGCCCGTGCTCAAACTATCGCCTGCTTCCCCAGCCTTCTGCTTCCGGCGTCCTGTCCCTCATGGCCTCCATATCAGGAACCCTGAGTCCTGCGGCCACGCATCTCCCTACCACGCCAGCGCCAATGGTGCCTTTTGGCATTTTGGACAACCATGGGAGCGAGAAAACCTGCATGCCCACAAAGAGGTCAGCCGCATCCTTAGGCACCTCATCTGCCCGAAAGACGGAGGCGCACACCTGGCCGCCACCCTTCCTTCAACTCTACTCCGGGAACATCCCCTGGGTCAGAGGCCCCGCGTGGGCCACGTCGTTTCCGTGCGTTTTCCAGGCAGCCGCCCCATGCTCCGGGCGAGAAAGGGCCCTGGGCCACGAAGAGCAGGGCAGTACACAGGGCTGCCCAACGCCGACCAATTCTCACGAGCGTTCTGCCTAAACCGATCCTGGTTTGGGCAGAACGCTCGTGAGAATTGGCCCCAGTGCATAGGAGCGTTCCCAGAGCAGAGTTGAAGGACAGGTGGCGGCCGGGCTTCCGCCTCCGTCTTTAGGGCGGATGGGGCACCCAAGGATGGGGCTGACCTCAGTTGGGGCATGCAGGTTTCTCTCGCTCCGAGTCTTGTCCGAAGCACCCAAAGGCACCGTTGGCGCTGGGGTGGGAGGGGGAGGCGTGGCTGCGGGACCCAGGGTTCCCCAGTTGGAGGCACCGAGGGACAGGACCCCGGAAGAAGAAGGCTGTGAAGCAGGCGAAATTTTGAGCCCAGTCTTCTTGGTGGGCCCGGCCCCATGGGACAGCACCAGGGAGGGAACCCTCGCAGGTCACGGATTAGCAGGAGGCGTCGGCCTCACTGCAGCCTGCCTCACGGAGGGCTTCCTGGTGAGGTGCATGCTCGAGCACTCGCGATGCCGGCCATGCGCGGTGGGGCTGCCCTTCAGACGCGTGGCGCCCGAAGAGAGTTTGCCGGGCGTTTTCCGGGCTCAGGGACACGTTGTATCATAAGATGGTATTCCAGAACAGAACCCCGAGGACAGATGCCTGAAAACCTAATCAGGTGTTCCAATGAGGTCCAATGGCATGTGAGGTTCAATCTTCTGACTCAGGACCATTGACGTGGCTGTCCATCTGAATGTAGCTAATCTGGGTGTTTCATACAGTGCATTTGCATCCAGACAGCCGCCAAAATTGGAGTGGGCTCAGGGGCCTTGCAGGTTTCTCTTAATCTGGAAGGTTTGGGCAACTGTGATAGGCACAGTTTCCTTGGGGAATTCAGCCACAGTCCTTTGGTGCACCTCGAGTGACCCCATCCAGGAGGGCATGTGAGCCATGGTTTTGGGAAAGAAGTCTGCAAACACAAATTCAGGTTCGGATTAGTCGCGAGGTGATCACAGGCCAAATGCATAGACCTGGGGATCAGCTCATCAGCAACTGTAATTAGGATGACTAGAAGACATTAGCACAGACTTTTCCATCTGGATTGTGTGTCCAGAATGACCTCAGAATGTAGGTGAGGTCTCATGCATCCATGGGACACTTTTTGTCCCTAAGGATCCTGGCGGCTCCCCTTAGCTTGGTGGCTTTTTCGGGGAAAATAAGAGTGCTGTTTTCCATCTTAGAGGTGCCCCAAAACAGGGATTTTAGATATGGGTTCTAAGTCTGGGCGCCTGGAAAATCCCACCAAGGGTTAGAATTTGGGGTTAGGGGAGTACCAGGCCTGCAATGCAGGAACCTTGTGGTGGAACTGAGAGAGTTTGTTTGAAAGCATACTTGGGTGAGGGTCACAATGCCTGTTTGTGCCCTGGGGAGCCATCAGGAGTTGACGTGGTCACATTGGCCTTGTACCTTGCTCCCACTTTGAGAGCTGGATACCCATTTCAACACCCAGGTGTCCTTCCATGGAAAAGGAGTAGAACTCTATAGTGTTTCAGGTTCCCCCATTGGAAGGATTTCAGCAAAATCTGGGGAAAGGTGCGAGAATACCAAGTATGGGTAGAGATGACAGACTTGGGCCATGGCCAGTCCCACATGCTAAATATGGGACCTGCACTCCCTGTGACTGACTCTAGGTCGGGACACAGGCTCTGTAAGACACAACACTAGTGGCCAGGGACGTCTATAAACCGGGGTTCCCTCCAGGTCCAAGCAGACTGATCCTAATGTGGCGATTCTGGGCAGACTAACCAGGCACTTCTTCCTATGAGGGAGGCAGAATGCTGCATTGCGGCTCCAGAATTCAATATCAAGAGGCCTTGGGGAGCAGTAGGGTGAGGATGGAATTGTAGACACAAGCTACTGTACAATTCAGTGCCAAGCGGAACGCAGTTCCAGTGTGAAGCGTCTTTTTTGATATATCCAGCACCTGAGTAAGGACGGATGTCAGATGTTTGCTCACACTAGAGTTTGTGTCTACAATGACCAATAAATGGAGGGGTGGCATCAAGAGCCCATGGAGGATTTCCCACTCTGAGACTTGTGAGATGCTCCAAACAGCAAGGTTTCCTTCTACTGGACAGGTGGAGTCTGGTTTGTTTGCTCCACAGTACCCCATGCTTGGGTAGCAGAGCTCTTCGGCATGGATGCCTGGAAAGCACACCTCCATTGACCATTGGAGCTGAGGAATATGGCAGTTTCGTTCTGATGACTCTGGGGCGAAGTACCAAGGCCTTGAGTTGACATGGAATATCTTGCACATGGGTCACAATGCTGGTTTGTTACCAGGGAGATCTTACAATGCACTGTTGGCAAAGGGGCCTTGCAGGATTCTCCTACCCTGAGAGTTTGACATATGTCCAAGAGCACGGTTTCTTCTGGGGACAAGAGTTGTTCTGTTGTGTGGCTCAGGGACCACATGTTGTATCATAAGTTTTTATTCCGGAATAGGCCTCTGAGGACAGATGCCTTAAAAACTAATGGGGGGTTCCAATGAGGTCCTGGTTCAATGTCTGGTTCAATATTCTGACTCAGGACCATTGACTTGGGTGTCTGACTGGACGTAGGGAATCAGGGTGTTTCAGAGTGTGCATTTGCATGCAGAGTGTCCTACATTATTGGGGTGGGCTCAGGGACCTTGCAGGTTTCTCCTAATCTAGAGGTTTGGGGCAACTATGATGGACGAAGTTTCCTTGGGAATGACAGGCACAGTCCTGTGGTGTGTCTCCAAAGACGAGATCCTGGAGGGCATGTGAGCTATGGTTTGGGAGAGACGTCTGCAAAGAAAAACGTGGGTTAGAGTTAGTGTCAAGGCGATCGCAGGCCCAATGCGTAGACCTGGAGAGCAGCTCATCAGGAACTGTAAAGAGGGTGATACGAATGTGGTAGTACATGCTATTATATCTGGATTGTGTGTCCCGGATGGCCTCAGAATGCAGATGTGTTCTTATGGATACATGGGAAACTTCCTCTCTAAGGATTCTAGCGGCTCCCAATAGTTTGGTGGCCTTTTCGCGGAAGGGAATAGGGCTGTTTTCCATATTAGGGGTGCCTCAAAACAGGGATTCAAGAGACGGGCTCTGGGCCTGGGTGCCTGGAATATCCCGCCAAGTGTTAGTATTTGGAACTAGGGGAGTACCAGGCCTGCAATGCGGTATCCTGGTGGTGCAACTGAGAGGGCATATTTGAATGCATGCTCAGGCTTAGGGGCATAATGCCTGTTTGTGTCCAGGGTGGCACCCATGAGTGACAGTGGTCCCATGGGCCCCACTCTGAAGGTTGGACACCCATCTCAACAGCCAGGTTTCCTGCCCTCAGGAATGAGGAGTTCTCCTGTGCTTCAGGTCCCCATAGGCAGGGATTTGAGCTACAGTCTAGGAATTATGCCTGAATACTCATGTTGGATAGAGGTTATGGTTTTGGGCTATGACATGTCCCACATAGAGGATATGGGGCCCACTGTCTGCGTGGCTGTCTGGAGGTCATGGCTCAAACTGTGTCAGACAGAGCCTGAGTGCCGATAGTGGCCTATGATATTAAGGTGCAGTCAAGGCCCAGGCAGGTGGATCCTCATGTGGGGTTTCAGGCAGACTCTACAGGCACGTCTTCTTTCTTGGTGGTAGGCAGAATGCATCATTGTGGCTCCAAAGTTCTCTATCAAGAGGGTTTGGCGACGAGGAAGGTGAAGATGGACTTGTAAACATAATCTATGGTTCAATTCAGTGCCAAGCGAAAGACAGTTCCAGTGTGCAGCGGCTGATGTGAGGTACCCAGGACCTGAGTAAGGGCAGATGTCAGATGCTTGCTCACACTGGAGTTTGTCTACAATGACCACCAAATGGAGGGGTGGTGTCACGAGGCCATGGAGAATTTCCCACCCTGAGGCTTGTGAGATGCTCCAAATAGCAAGGTTTCCTTCTACTGGACAGGGTGAGTCTGGTTTGCTTGCTCCAGTGTCCCCCATATGGAAAGTTTGGGTGCAGAGCTCTACTGCATGGATGCCTGAAAAGCACAACTCCATTGACCACTGCAGGCAAGGAACATGGCAGTTTCGATCTGGTGGCTCTGGGGTGAAGTTCCAAGCGGCCTGAGTTGACATGGAGTTTCATGCTGTTGGATCATAATGCTGGTTTGTATCCAGGGAGACGTTAGAATGTTGGGGTGGTCAGAGGCCATGCAGGATTCTCCTACACTGAGACATGGACACAGCTACCAAGAGCAAGGTATCCTTTTGGGGAAAGAAGCGGTTCTGTTGTGTGGCTCAAGTAACACATATTGGAATATAAGTCAGTATTGGAGAACAGGCCTCTGGGAACAGGTGCCTAAAAATCTAAACTGGGGTATCAATGAAGTCCTATAGTCATGGCAGGTTCAAACTTCTGACTCAGGCCCTTGGATTTGGATGTCTGCCTGGAGGCAGTGGCTCATTGTGTGTCAGAATGTGCATTTGGGTCCAGAGCCTTCTTAGAAATTGAGGTGTGCTCAGAGGATTTTACTTTGCTCCTAATCTTCGGGGTTTGGGCAACCGTGAAGGGCTGAGTTACCTTTGGGAGTGTAAGGACAGTCATCTGGTGTGGCACCATAGGCCCCATTCTGGGGGGGCATGTGGGCCAGTGCTTTGGGGAGAGATATCTGCAAAAGCAAACTAGGGTTAGATTGAGGGCCAAGGTGATCACAGGTACGATGTTCAGGCCCAGAGGGCAGCTCCTAGTGTACTGAAATTAAGGTGTCATAGTGCAGGTTCTTCTGTCGGGTGTGTGTCCGGGATGGTCGCAAAAGGTAGGAGTGGCTTCATGAGTCCATGAGAAATTCTTCATCTCTGGGGATTCTGCTCAGCTCCCAAGAGTTTGGTGTCTCTGAGGGAAGGGAAGACTGTTGTTTCACGTCTCAGAGGACACCCAAATAGGGATTCCAGAGACAGGTTCTGGGTATGCGTGACTTGAAAACATTAACAAGTGTGAGTATTTGCCCTTAGGGTCCTGGAAGTCCCACTCTGTGGGCTCCTGATCCAGCTACTGCGGGGTGTTGTTTGAAAGCAGGCTCATGCTGCCTGTTTGTATCCAGGGAGACTTCCATGTGTGACCGTGGTCTCGTGGGCCATGCAGCTGGTTGCCACTCAGAGAGTTGGGAAGGAGGAGTACTCTTGTGTGTCAGGTTCACCCATAGGCATGGATATGAACTACGGGCTGGGACAGAAGGCTGAATATCCAGGTTGAGTAGAGATGTTGGTTTCACGCCACAGGAAGTCACACCTTCAGGAAATGGGGCCCATCTCTGGGTGGCTGACTGGAGGTCGTGGCTCAGTCTGTGTCAGATAGAGCCTTGTGCCCATGGAAACCTAAGGACGGATGTCTGAGAACACAAGCTAGGCTTAGGTTTCTGGGTGAGGAGATGGCAGGCACAATCTACAGACCTGAATCGAGATCTCGTGGATCTGAAGTCAGGGCGAGGATCAGACGATCGCTCAGGTTGGACTTTCTGTCCCTGATGGCCTCTTCATGAAGGGGGGCGGGATCACGAGGCCATTGGGGGTTTTCCCACGATGGGAGTTGTGAAAGCTCCAAACTGCAAAGATTCTTCTGCAGGACAATTGAGACCTGTTGGTTGGTGCCAGGCCAAAGATTCCGAGCAGGGTTCTAAGGATGGATGGCTGGGTAGCCCACCTCGCATTCCAATTGTCTCCTAGCAACAAAACAGGTTAGATCTGCTGGATCTTGGGGAGCAACCGAGGAGGCTGAGTTCAAATGGAGTTTCCTGTGGATGGGTCTTAATGTGTTTTTGTGTCTATGGAGAACTTGGAATGAAGCGGTGGCACTGGGGGCCTGAATGGATCTCCTAAACAGAGGCTTTGACACAGCTCCAACGTGCAAGTTTCCCATGTGTAGATGAGAATTGTTCTGATGGGTGAGTGAAGAAACAGCCTTATGCTGGTATTGAAATCCAGGATTCTGAGGAGAGATGATTGGAAACCAAAGCAATGGATGCGATTAGTGCCTAGGGGTCTGTTCATTCATTTTTACCTCTGGGGACATCTGTCTATGGGTCTGAGTGCAGGTAGGTGCTCAGATGGGCTAAGATTGCCTCTGTTTGTCATGGGAAGCCACCACTATTGGGATGGCCTCAGGGACTTTGGAGGTTTATCCTATTAGTAGGTTTGTGGCCATTGGAAAGGGCACACACAATTCCCTTGGAGAGGGCAAGTACAGTCCTCAGGTTTGGCACCAGGGCCCTGAGCATGTAGGGTGTGTAGGCCAGGGCTGTTTGGACAGTTGTCTGAATACACAAACTCGGCTTATGTTTCGGGTCATAGGGATGGCAGGACAGATGTACAGACCATGAGGAGAACCCTTCGGGATATGAAAAAAGGGGGAGTGTGAGGCTCATGCTCAAGTTTTTGTCTCTGGATATCGTGTCACTCATGGTCGTGAAATTTCCGGGTGACTTTATGGGAAATGGATGAATCCTACTCTCTGGGGGTTTGGCCCCGTCCAAAGAGTTTGGGGTCATTCTGTGGGATGGAAGAAGTCCGTTTTTTTTTTTTTTTTCTGTTGTTGTTGTTGGTGGTGTTGTTTTGTTTTGTTTTTCAACCTCAGGTGTCCCACCAAATGAGGGATTCCAGAGTAGAGCCCTGGGGAGGGGCGACTGGACAACCAGAAATCTGGTTAAGGAGGAGTCAAGATGGCGGAGAAGTAGCAGGCTGAGACTACTTCAGCTAGCCGGAGATCAGCTAGATAGCTTATCTAAAGATTGCAAACACCTGAAAATTCATCGGCAGATCGAACACAAGAAGAACAGCAATTCTGGAAACAGATAAACAATCACTTTCTGAAAGGTAGGACCGGCGGAGAAGTGAATCCAAAGCGACGGGAAGACAGACCCCGGGGGGAGGGGCCGGCTCCCGGCAAGAGGCGGAGCAACGGCGCACAAAATCAGGACTTTAAAAGTCTGTTCCGCTGAGGGACATTGCTCCAAAGGCTAAACCGGAGTGAAGCCCACGCGGGTTCAGTGTGGCCTCAGGTCCCGCAGGGTCACAGAAGGATCGGGGGTGTCTGAGTGTCGCAGAGCTTGCAGGTATTAGAACGGGAAAGCCGGCTACAGAGACAGAGCCAACAGTAAGCTCGCAGCTCGGTGTTACCTTGAACAGGTTGCAGGTTCGGTGAGCTCAGGGCGCGGCCAGAGGTCAGGCAGACGGGAGTAACTGTGCGCTGTTCTCTGAGGGCGCACTGAGGAGTGCGGCCCTGGGCTCTCGGCTCCTCCGGGCCGGAGACCAGGAGGCCGCCATTTGTATTCCTGTCCTCCTGAACTCTATGGAAAGCGCTCAGGGAACAAAAGCTCCTGAAAGCAAACCCGAGCGGATTACTCACCCCGGGCCCCGGGTAAGGGCGGTGTAATTCCGCCTGGGGCAGACACTTGAGAATCACTACAACAGGCCCCTCCCCCAGAAGATCAAGAAGAAATCCAGCCGAGACCAAGTTCACCTACCAAGGAGTGAGGTTTCAATACCAAGGAGAGCAGCAGAATTCTAGAGGAGGAGAAAGCCAAGCACGGAACTCATAGCTTTTTACCTTTGATTTTTTTTTAGTCTTGCAGTTAATTTAATTTTTTTTCTTTTTCATTTTTTTTTTTTCTCGCCTTCGGGTAAATTTTTTTTTAACTGTTACCTTTTTCTTTTTTAATGATTTTTTACTAGTTTATCTAATATATATATTTTTTCTTTTTTACATTTTTCTTAGGTGTTTTCTTTTTTTAATTCTTTTCTTTTCTTTTTTTTTTTCTTTTTTCTTTTTTTTTTTTCTTTCTTCCTTTTTGAACCTCTTTTTATCCCCTTTCTCCCCCCTCACGATATTGGGTCTCTTCTAATTTGGTTAAAGTTTATTTTCCTGGGGTTGTTGCCTACCTTTTAGTATTTTACTTGCCCCTTCATATACCCTTATCTGGACAAAATGACAAGACGGAAAAATTCAACACAAAAAAAAGAACAAGAGGCAGTACTGAAGGCTAGGGACCTAATCAATACAGACATTGGTAATATGTCATATCTAGAGTTCAGAATGACAATTCTCAAGGTTCTAGACGGGCTCGAAAAAGGAATGGAAGATATTAGAGAAACCCTCTCGAGAGATATAAAAGCCCTTTCTGGAGAAATAAAAGAACTAAAATCTAACCAAGTTGAAATCAAAAAAGCTATTAATGAGGTGCAATAAAAAATGGAGGCTCTCACTGCTAGGATAAATGAGGCATAAGAAAGAATTAGTGATATAGAAGACCAAATGACAGAGAATAAAGAAGCTGAGCAAAAGAGGGACAAACAGCTACTGGACCACGAGGGGAGAATTCGAGAGATATGTGACACCATAAGACGAAACAACATTAGAATAATTGGGATTCCAGAAGAAGAAGAAAGAGAGAGGAGAGCAGAAGGTATACTGGAGAAAATTATTGGGGAGAATTTCCCCAATATGGCAAAGGGAACGAGCATCAAAATTCAGGAGATTCAGAGAATGCCCCTCAAAATCAATAAGAATAGGCCCACACCCCGTCACCTATTAGTAAAATTTACAAGTCTCAGTGACAAAGAGAAAATCCTGAGAGCAGCCTGGGAAAAGAAGTCTGTAACATACAATGGTAAAAATATTAGATTGACAGCTGACTTATCCACAGAGACCTGGCAGGCCAGAAAGAGCTGGCATGATATTTTCAGAGCACTAAACAAGAAAAACATGCAGCCAAGAATACTATATCCAGCTAGGCTATCATTGAAAATAGAAGGAGAGATTAAAAGCTTCCAGGACAAACAAAAACTGAAAGAATTTGCAAACACCAAACCAGCTCTACAGGAAATATTGAAAGGGGTCCTCTAAGCAAAGAGAGAGCCTACAAGTGGTAGATCAGAAAGGAACAGAGACCATATACAGTGACAGTCACATTACAGGCAATACAATGGCACTAAATTCATATCTCTCAATAGTTACCTTGAATGTTAATGGGCTAAATGCCCCTGTCAAAAGACAAAGGGTATCAGAATGGATAAAAAAACAAAACCCATCTATATGTTGCCTCCAAGAAACTCATTTTAAGCCCGAAGACACCTCCAGATTTAAAGTGAGGGGGTGGAAAAGAATTTACCATGCTAATGGACATCAGAAGAAAGCAGGAGTGGCAATCCTTATATCAGATCAATTAGATTTTAAGCCAAAGACTATAATAAGAGATGAGGAAGGACACTATATCATACTCAAAGGGTCTGTCCAACAAGAAGATTTAACAATTTTAAATATCTATGCCCCCAACGTGGGAGCAGCCAACTATATAAATCAATTAATAACAAAATCAAAGAAACACATCAACAATAATACAATAATAGTAGGGGAATTTAACACTCCCCTCACTGAAATGGACAGATCATCCAAGCAAAAGATCAGCAAGGATATAAAGGCCTTAAATGACACACTGGACAATATGGACATCACAGATATATTCAGAATATATCTCACAACTCCCATCGTGGGAAAACCCCCATGGCCTCGTGATCCCCCCCCTTCTTGAAGTGTCCATCAGGGACAGAACCACAACCTGAGCGATCGTCTGATGCTCGCCCTGACTTCAGATCCACGGGATCTCGAGTCAGGTCTGTAGATTGTGCCTGCCATGTCCTCACCCAGAAACCTAAGCCTAGCTTCTGTTCTCAGACTTCCGTCCTCAGACTACGGGCCCACAAGCCCTCAAGTTTGGCAATCCAGAACTACAATGCAACACTCTGCCTGCCCTCCAGAAGAAAAACATTGCCCTCTGGGGCTACCCAGAAACCCCAAATGAGGATCAACCTGCACGCCACTTGGCTGTACCCCAAATATATAGGCTGACCTGGGCACTGATGCCGTTGCAGACACAACCTGAGCCTGGACCTCCTGGACCCACCAGACAGCTGGCCTGACTCTGAGCACATCGGACCCGCCATGGCCTTAGGTCGTCATCTCTTCTCAACCTCGATTTTCAGGCTTCAGATCCTATAACTTATCTCAAACCAATGCCCAGGGTTGAAAATGATGCAGAAATCAGATCTCCATCCCCATGGCAAGAAACCTTGTGGTTGCCATGTTGTCCAACGTTCCGTGTAGTTGAAACCAGTGTGGCCCATGAGGCCCCGCCCATGCTCGCGGGCCACATTGGTCACAAACACACATTGAGACCCTCAGCCTGAGCCCAGTCCTCAAGTAAGGCCTCTCAGTGGCTTGACCCTGAGCCCGCATATGGGGCCTGCCATGCCCCTGGCCCCAATTTTTAACCATAGTTCACTTTGTCCCTTCACTCGTCCCTAGGGCTCTGCTTTGGAACTCCTCTTTTGGTGGGACACCTGAGGTAACAAACCTGAAAGGAGCCCTCCCATCCCACAGATTGACGAAAAACAATTGGGATCGGGCTAAATCCACAGAGAGGAAGATTCGTCCATGGACCATGAGGTCTCCCCGACATTCATCGGCCATCGCTGATACAAAATCCCGAGACAAAAGCTTGAGCAAAAGCCTCAGACTCGCTGTTTCTTCATATCCTGAAGAGTTCTTCTCATGCTTTGTCGATTGGGTCTGCCATACCTACATCCCCAAACCTAAGCTGAGTTTGTGTTTTTAGACTTATGTCCTCAAAGTCCTGGGCCACACACCCTCCAGGCTGGGTCCCCTGGAGTCACACATTAGTACTGCGCCTACCCAATCCCTGGGAATTCTCCCCATTCCATTGTCCCAAACCATACAAATTAGGAGAACCCTCCAAAGTCCCTGAGGCCATCCCAATAGTGTAGGTCGCCCGGCACAAACAAGGGCGGTCTGACACCAGCTGAGCAACTACCTCCACTCATTCCATAGATGGATGTCCCCAGAGAAGAAGATTGAACCAGACAGGACCATAGGACATAAATCGGATCCATTGCTTTGGTTCACAGGCATGTCTCCTCAAAAGCCTGGATTCCAATACGACCATAGGGGTTTTCCTGAAGCACCCATCAGAAAAATTCTCGTCCCCACAAGAAACTTGTGCATGGGAGCTATGTCAAAAGCTTAGGAGAATACTTCAGGGTCCCGGTGCCACGGCCTCATTTCAAGGCCCTCATGTACACAAACAAACATTAGGACCCATCCTCAGGAAAGTCCATTTCAACTCAGCCACCCAGGTTTCTCCCGCAGAGCCATCAGATCTAAACTGCCTTGTTGCTAGGAGACAATTGGAATGCGAGCGCACGTCCAGGCATCCATCCTTGAACGGTGCACTGGAGTCATTCCATATGGGATGTCCTGGACCTCCTCAACAGGTCTCAATTGTCCCGCAGAAGGAATCCTAGAAGGGGGCATCCCACAACTCCCAACCTGGGAATACCTCCATGGCCTCGAGATTCCGCTCCCTTCATGAAGGGGCCGTCATGCACAGAAACTCCAACCTGAGCCAACGTCTGATCCTCGCCCTGACTTCAGATGCATGACATCTTGGTTCTGATGTGAAGTGGGTACCTGCCGTGCCCTCGCCCTGAAACCCAAATCTAGCTTGTGTTCTCAGACTTCCGTCCTCACACTCCTGGCCCCAAAACCCTCAAGTTTGGTAATTCCGTACCCACAATGCAGCACCCTGCCTGCCCTCTAGAAAAAAAAAAAATTGCCTAATGTGCTGCCCAGGCAGCTTAAATGAGGATCAACCTACACGGCACTCGAATGTACCCCAATTATATAGTCTAACCTGGGCACTAAACCACTTTCTGACACAACCTGAGCCCGGACCTCCTTACCAACACCCAGAGAGCTGACCGCACACTGAGCACATCAGACCTGCCATGGCCATAGGTCATCATCTCTTCCCGACCTCAGTTTTCAGGCTTCAGAACCTAGACCTAATCTCCAATCCCTGCCCAGGGGTGAGTGTGATGCAGAAATCAGAACTCCTCCTACCTATGGCAAGAAACCTTGTGGTTGGCATGTTGTCCAACGTTCAGTGTAGGAGAAACCAGCATTCACCCTGAGTCCCCGCCCATTCTTGAGTGCAACGAGGGCATAAACATGCCTTGTAACCCTCAGCGTGAGTCCTGTCCTCTAGTAAGTCCTCTTAGTGACTGGACCATTAGATGTCCTAATGGGCTTGACATGTCCCTAGGCCCCAATATTTAACCAGATTTCTGGTTGTCAAGTCGCCCCTCCCCAGGGCTCTACTCTGGAGTCCCTCATTTGGTGGGACACCTGAGGTTAAAAAACAAAACAAAACAAAACAACAACAACAACAAAACAGACTTATTCCATCCCACAGAATGACCCCAAACTCTTTGGACGGGGCCACACCTCCAGAGAGTAAGACTCGTCCATTTTCCATGAAGTCACCCGGAAATTTCATGAACATGGGTGACACGATATCCAGAGACAAAAACTTGAACAAGAGACTCACACTCGCCCTTTTTCCATATCCCGAAGAGTTCTCCTCATGGTCTGTAGTTCAGTCCTGCCATACCTTTGACCCGAAACATAAGCCGAGTTTGTGTTTTCAGACAACGGTCCAAACAGCCCTGGCCTACACACCGTACAGGCTCAGGACCCTGGAGCCAAACCTGAGGACTGTACTTGCCCTCTCCAAGGGATTTCTGTGTGCCCATTCCAATGGCCACAACCCTCCTAAGAGGATAAACCTCCAAAGTCCCTTAGGCCATCTCAATAGTGGTGGCTTCCCAGAACAAACAGGGGCAATCTGAGCCCATCTGAGTGCCTACTTGCACTCAGACCCGTAGACTGGTGTCCGCAGAGGGAAAAAGGAACGAAGAGACCCCTAGGCACTAATCGGATATATTGCTTTGGTTTCCAGGCATCTCTCCTCAGAGGTTTGGATTTCAATACAGAATATGGCTGTTTCTTGACTCACCCATCAGAACCAATCTCCTCTACACATGGGAAACTTGCACTTTGGTGCTTTGTCAAAGCTTCTGTTTAGGAGAACCCTTCAGGGCCCCAGTGCCTCCGCTTCATTCCAAGGTCTCCATAGACACAAAAACACATTAGGACCCAGCCACAGGAGAGTCCATTTCAACTCAGCCTCCTCGGTTGCTCCCCCATCCAGCAGATCTAACATGTCTTGTTGCTAGGAGACAATTGGAATGCGAGGTGGGCTACCCAGCCATCCATCCTTAGAACCCTGCTCTTTATCGTTGGCCTGGAGCCAACCAACAGGTCTCAATTGTCCTGCAAGAATCTTTGCAGTTTGGAGCTTCTCACAACTCCCATCGTGGGAAAACCCCCATGGCCTCGTGATCCCCCCCCTTCATGAAGTGTCCATCAGGGACAGAACCACAACCTGAGCGATCGTCTGATACTCGCCCTGACTTCCGATCCACGGGATCTCGAGTCAGGTCTGTAGATTGTGCCTGCCATGTCCTC
Organism: Mustela lutreola; assembly: GCF_030435805.1. Taxonomy (NCBI): domain Eukaryota; kingdom Metazoa; phylum Chordata; class Mammalia; order Carnivora; family Mustelidae; genus Mustela; species Mustela lutreola. Next base: position 173,474,814 of record NC_081294.1, read on the forward strand.
ACCCAGAAACCTAAGCCTAGCTTCTGTTCTCAGACTTCCGTCCTCAGACTACGGGCCCACAAGCCCTCCAGTTTGGCAATCCAGAACTACAATGCAACACTCTGCCTGCCCTCCAGAAGAAAAACATTGCCCTCTGGGGCTACCCAGAAACCCCAAATGAGGATCAACCTGCACGCCACTTGGCTGTACCCCAAATATATAGGCTGACCTTGGCACTGATGCCGTTGCAGACACAACCTGAGCCTGGACCTCCTGGCCCCACCAGACAGCTGGCCTCACTCTGAGCACATCGGACCCGCCATGGCCTTAGGTCGTCATCTCTTCTCAACCTCGATTTTCAGGCTTCAGATCCAAAAACTTATCTCAAACCAATGCCCAGGGTTGAAAATGATGCAGAAATCAGATCTCCATCCCCATGGCAAGAAACCTTGTGGTTGCCATGTTGTCCAACGTTCCGTGTAGTTGAAACCAGTGTGGCCCATGAGGCCCCGCCCATGCTCGCGGGCCACATTGGTCACAAACACACATTGAGACCCTCAGCCTGAGCCTAGTCCTCAAGTAAGGCCTCTCAGTGGCTTGACCCTGAGCCCGCATATGGGGCCTGCCATGCCCCTGGCCCCAATTTTTAACCATAGTTCACTTTGTCCCTTCACTCGTCCCTAGGGCTCTGCTTTGGAACTCCTCTTTTGGTGGGACACCTGAGGTAACAAACCTGAAAGGAGCCCTCCCATCCCACAGATTGACGAAAAACAATTGGGATCGGGCTAAATCCACAGAGAAGAAGATTCGTCCATGGCCCATGAGGTCTCCCCGACATTCATCGGCCATCGCTGATACAAAATCCCGAGACAAAAGCTTGAGCAAAAGCCTCAGACTCGCTGTTTCTTCATATCCTGAAGAGTTCTTCTCATGCTTTGTCGATTGGGTCTGCCATACCTACATCCCCAAACCTAAGCTGAGTTTGTGTTTTTAGACTTCTGTCCTCAAAGTCCTGGGCCACACACCCTCCAGGCTGGGTCCCCTGGAGTCACACATTAGTACTGCGCCTACCCAATCCCTGGGAATTCTCCCCATTCCATTGTCCCAAACCGTACAAATTAGCTGAACCCTCCAAAGTCCCGGAGGCCATCCCAATAGTGTAGGTCCCCTGGCACAAACAAGGGCGGTCTGACACCAGCTGAGCAACTACCTCCACTCATTCCATAGATGGATGTCCCCAGAGAAGAAGATTGAACCAGACAGGACCCTAGCACATAATCGGATCCATTGCTTTGGTTCACAGGCATGTCTCCTCAAAAGCCTGGATTCCAATACGACCATAGGGGTTTTCCTGAGGCACCCATCAGAAAAATTCTCGTCTCCACAAGAAACTTGTGCATGGGAGCTATGTCAAAAGTTTAGGAGAATACTTCAGGGTCCCGGTGCCACGGCCTCATTTCAAGGCCCTCATGTACACAAACAAACATTAGGACCCATCCTCAGGAAAGTCCATTTCAACTCAGCCACCCAGGTTTCTCCCGCAGAGCCATCAGATCTAAACTGCCTTGTTGCTAGGAGACAATTGGAATGCGAGCGCACGTCCAGGCATCCATCCTCGAACGGTGCACTGGAGTCATTCCATATGGGATGTCCTGGACCTCTCCAACAGGTCTCAATTGTCCCGCAGAAGGAATCCTTGAAGGGGGCATACCACAACTCCCAACGTGGGAATACCTCCATGGCCTCGAGATTCCGCTCCCTTCATGAAGGGGCCGTCATGCACAATAACTCCAACCTGAGCCAACGTCTGATCCTCGCCCTGACTTCAGATGCATGACATCTTGGTTCTGATGTGAAGTGGGTACCTGCCGTGCCCTCGCCCTGAAACCCAAATCTAGCTTGTGTTCTCAGACTTCCGTCCTCACACTCCTGGCCCCAAAACCCTCAAGTGTGGTAATTCCGGACCCACAATGCAGCACTCTGCCTGCCCACTAGAAAAAAAAAAATTGCCTAATGAGCTGCCCAGGCAGCTTAAATGAGGATCAACCTACACGGCACTCGAATGTACCCCAATTATATAGTCTAACCTGGGCACTAAACCACTTTCTGAGACAACCTGAGCCCGGAACTCTTGACCAACAGCCAGAGAGCTGAACGCACACTGAGCACATCAGACCCGCCATGGCCTTAGGTCATCATCAATTTCCGAACTCAGTTTTCAGGCTTCAGAACCTAGACCCTTTCTCCAATCCCTGCCCAGGGGTGAGTGTGATGCAGAAATCAGAACTCCTCCTACCTATGGCAAGAAACCTTGTGGTTGGCATGTTGTCCAACGTTCAGTGTAGGAGAAACCAGCATTCACCCTGAGTCCCCGCCCAGTCTTGAGTGCAACGAGGGCATAAACATGCCTTGTAACCCTCAGCGCGAGTCCTGTCCTCTAGTAAGTCCTCTTAGTGAATGGACCATTAGATGTCCTAATGGGCTTGACATGTCCCTAGGCCCCAATATTTAACCAGATTTCTGGTTGTCCAGTCGCCCCTCCCCAGGGCTCTACTCTGGAGTCCCTCATTTGGTGGGACACCTGAGGTTAAAAAACAAAACAAAACAAAACAAAACAACAACAACAACAAAACAGACTTATTCCATCCCACAGAATGACCCCAAACTCTTTGGACGGGGCCACACCTCCAGAGAGTAAGACTCGTCCATTTTCCATGAAGTCACCCGGAAATTTCATGAACATGGGTGACACGATATCCAGAGACAAAAACTTGAACAAGAGACTCACACTCGCCCTTTTTCCATATCCCGAAGAGTTCTCCTCATGGTCTGTAGATCAGTCCTTCCATACGTTTGACCCGAAACATAAGCCGAGTTTGTGTTTTCAGACAACGGTCCAAACAGCCCTGGCCTACACACCGTACAGGCTCAGGACCCTGGAGCCAAACCTGAGGACTGTACTTGCCCTCTCCAAGGGATTTCTGTGTGCCCATTCCAATGGCCACAACCCTCCTAAGAGGATAAACCTCCAAAGTCCCTGAGGCCATCTCAATAGTGGTGGCTTCCCAGAACAAACAGGGGTAATCTGAGCCCATCTGAGGGCCTACTTGCACTCAGACCCGTAGACTGGTGTCCGCAGAGGCAAAAAGGAACGAAGGGACCCCTAGGCACTAATTGGATATATTGCTTTGGTTTCCAGGCATCTCTCCTCAGAGGCCTGGATTTCAATACCAGAATATGGCTGTTTCTTGACTCACCCATCAGAACCAATCTCCTCTACACATGGGAAACTTGCACTTTGGTGCTTTGTCAAAGCTTCTGTTTAGGAGAACCCTTCAGGGCCCCAGTGGCACCGCTTCATTCCAAGGTCTCCATAGACACAAAAACACATTAGGACCCATCCACAGGAGAGTCCATTTCAACTCAGCCTCCTCGGTTGCTCCCCCAGATCCAGCAGATCTAACATGTCTTGTTGCTAGGAGACAACTGGAATGCGAGGTGGGCTACCCAGCCGTCCATCCTTAGAACCCTGCTCTTTATCGTTGGCCTGGAGCCAACCAACAGGTCTCAATTGTCCTGCAAGAATCTTTGCAGTTTGGAGCTTCTCACAACTCCCATCGTGGGAAAACCCCCATGGTCTCGTGATCCCCCCCCTTCATGAAGTGTCCATCAGGGACAGAACCACAACCTGTGCGATCATCTGATACTCGCCCTGACTTCAGATCCACGGGATCTCGAGTCAGGTCTGTAGATTGTGCCTGCCATGTCCTCACCCAGAAACCTAAGCCTAGCTTCTGTTCTCAGACTTCCGTCCTCAGACTACGGGCCCACAAGCCCTCCAGTTTGGCAATCCAGAACTACAATGCAACACTCTGCCTGCCCTCCAGAATAAAACATTGCCCTCTGGGGCTACCCAGAAACCCCAAATGAGGATCAACATGCACGCCACTTGGCTGTACCCCAAATATATAGGCTGACCTGGGCACTGATGCCGTTGCAGACAAAACCTGAGCCTGGACCTCCTGGCCCCACCAGACAGCTGGCCTCACTCTGAGCACATCCGACCCGCCATGGCCTTAGGTCGTCATCTCTTCTCAACCTCGATTTTCAGGCTTCAGATCCTATAACTTATCTCAAACCAATGCCCAGGGTTGAAAATGATGCAGAAATCAGATCTCCATCCCCATGGCAAGAATCCTTGTGGTTGCCATGTTGTCCAACGTTCCGAGTAGTTGAAACCAGTGTGGCTCATGAGGCCCCGCCCCTGCTCGCGGGCCACATTGGTCACAAACACACATTGAGACCCTCAGCCTGAGCCCAGTCCTCAAGTAAGGCCTCTCAGTGGCTTGACCCTGAGCCCGCATATGGGGCCTGCCATGCCCCTGGCCCCAATTTTTAACCATAGTTCGCTTTGTCCCTTCACTCGTCCCTAGGGCTCTGCTTTGGAACTCCTCTTTTGGTGGGACACCTGAGGTAAAAAACCTGAAAGGAGCCCTCCCATCCCACAGATTGACGAAAAACAATTGGGATCGGGCTAAATCCACAGAGAGGAAGATTCGTCCATGGACCATGAGGTCTCCCCGACATTCATCGGCCATCGCTGATACAAAATCCCGAGACAAAAGCTTGAGCAAAAGCCTCAGACTCGCTGTTTCTTCATATCCTGAAGAGTTCTTCTCATGCTTTGTCGATTGGGTCTGCCATACCTACATCCCCAAACCTAAGCTGAGTTTGTGTTTTTAGACTTATGTCCTCAAAGTCCTGGGCCACACACCCTCCAGGCTGGGTCCCCTGGAGTCACACATTAGTACTGCGCCTACCCAATCCCTGGGAATTCTCCCCATTCCATTGTCCCAAACCATACAAATTAGGAGAACCCTCCAAAGTCCCTGAGGCCATCCCAATAGTGTAGGTCGCCCGGCACAAACAAGGGCGGTCTGACACCAGCTGAGCAACTACCTCCACTCATTCCATAGATGGATGTCCCCAGAGAAGAAGATTGAACCAGACAGGACCATAGGACATAATCGGATCCATTGCTTTGGTTCACAGGCATGTCTCCTCAAAAGCCTGGATTCCAATACGACCATAGGGGTTTTCCTGAAGCACCCATCAGAAAAATTCTCGTCCCCACAAGAAACTTGTGCATGGGAGCTATGTCAAAAGCTTAGGAGAATACTTCAGGGTCCCGGTGCCACGGCCTCATTTCAAGGCCCTCATGTACACAAACAAACATTAGGACCCATCCTCAGGAAAGTCCATTTCAACTCAGCCACCCAGGTTTCTCCCGCAGAGCCATCAGATCTAAACTGCCTTGTTGCTAGGAGACAATTGGAATGCGAGCGCACGTCCAGGCATCCATCCTTGAACGGTGCACTGGAGTCATTCCATATGGGATGTCCTGGACCTCCTCAACAGGTCTCAATTGTCCCGCAGAAGGAATCCTAGAAGGGGGCATCCCACAACTCCCAACCTGGGAATACCTCCATGGCCTCGAGATTCCGCTCCCTTCATGAAGGGGCCGTCATGCACAGAAACTCCAACCTGAGCCAACGTCTGATCCTCGCCCTGACTTCAGATGCATGACATCTTGGTTCTGATGTGAAGTGGGTACCTGCCGTGCCCTCGCCCTGAAACCCAAATCTAGCTTGTGTTCTCAGACTTCCGTCCTCACACTCCTGGCCCCAAAACCCTCAAGTTTGGTAATTCCGTACCCACAATGCAGCACCCTGCCTGCCCTCTAGAAAAAAAAAAAAAATTGCCTAATGTGCTGCCCAGGCAGCTTAAATGAGGATCAACCTACACGGCACTCGAATGTACCCCAATTATATAGTCTAACCTGGGCACTAAACCACTTTCTGACACAACCTGAGCCCGGACCTCCTTACCAACACCCAGAGAGCTGACCGCACACTGAGCACATCAGACCTGCCATGGCCATAGGTCATCATCTCTTCCCGACCTCAGTTTTCAGGCTTCAGAACCTAGACCTAATCTCCAATCCCTGCCCAGGGGTGAGTGTGATGCAGAAATCAGAACTCCTCCTACCTATGGCAAGAAACCTTGTGGTTGGCATGTTGTCCAACGTTCAGTGTAGGAGAAACCAGCATTCACCCTGAGTCCCCGCCCATTCTTGAGTGCAACGAGGGCATAAACATGCCTTGTAACCCTCAGCGTGAGTCCTGTCCTCTAGTAAGTCCTCTTAGTGACTGGACCATTAGATGTCCTAATGGGCTTGACATGTCCCTAGGCCCCAATATTTAACCAGATTTCTGGTTGTCAAGTCGCCCCTCCCCAGGGCTCTACTCTGGAGTCCCTCATTTGGTGGGACACCTGAGGTTAAAAAACAAAACAAAACAAAACAACAACAACAACAAAACAGACTTATTCCATCCCACAGAATGACCCCAAACTCTTTGGACGGGGCCACACCTCCAGAGAGTAAGACTCGTCCATTTTCCATGAAGTCACCCGGAAATTTCATGAACATGGGTGACACGATATCCAGAGACAAAAACTTGAACAAGAGACTCACACTCGCCCTTTTTCCATATCCCGAAGAGTTCTCCTCATGGTCTGTAGTTCAGTCCTGCCATACCTTTGACCCGAAACATAAGCCGAGTTTGTGTTTTCAGACAACGGTCCAAACAGCCCTGGCCTACACACCGTACAGGCTCAGGACCCTGGAGCCAAACCTGAGGACTGTCGTTGCCCTCTCCAAGGGATTTCTGTGTGCCCATTCCAATGGCCACAACCCTCCTAAGAGGATAAACCTCCAAAGTCCCTTAGGCCATCTCAATAGTGGTGGCTTCCCAGAACAAACAGGGGCAATCTGAGCCCATCTGAGTGCCTACTTGCACTCAGACCCGTAGACTGGTGTCCGCAGAGGGAAAAAGGAACGAAGAGACCCCTAGGCACTAATCGGATATATTGCTTTGGTTTCCAGGCATCTCTCCTCAGAGGTTTGGATTTCAATACAGAATATGGCTGTTTCTTGACTCACCCATCAGAACCAATCTCCTCTACACATGGGAAACTTGCACTTTGGTGCTTTGTCAAAGCTTCTGTTTAGGAGAACCCTTCAGGGCCCCAGTGCCTCCGCTTCATTCCAAGGTCTCCATAGACACAAAAACACATTAGGACCCAGCCACAGGAGAGTGCATTTCAACTCAGCCTCCTCGGTTGCTCCCCCATCCAGCAGATCTAACATGTCTTGTTGCTAGGAGACAATTGGAATGCGAGGTGGGCTACCCAGCCATCCATCCTTAGAACCCTGCTCTTTATCGTTGGCCTGGAGCCAACCAACAGGTCTCAATTGTCCTGCAAGAATCTTTGCAGTTTGGAGCTTCTCACAACTCCCATCGTGGGAAAACCCCCATGGCCTCGTGATCCCCCCCCTTCATGAAGTGTCCATCAGGGACAGAACCACAACCTGAGCGATCGTCTGATACTCGCCCTGACTTCCGATCCACGGGATCTCGAGTCAGGTCTGTAGATTGTGCCTGCCATGTCCTCACCCAGAAACCTAAGCCTAGCTTCTGTTCTCAGACTTCCGTCCTCAGACTACGGGCCCACAAGCCCTCCAGTTTGGCAATCCAGAACTACAATGCAACACTCTGCCTGCCCTCCAGAAGAAAAACATTGCCCTCTGGGGCTACCCAGAAACCCCAAATGAGGATCAACCTGCACGCCACTTGGCTGTACCCCAAATATATAGGCTGACCTTGGCACTGATGCCGTTGCAGACACAACCTGAGCCTGGACCTCCTGGCCCCACCAGACAGCTGGCCTCACTCTGAGCACATCGGACCCGCCATGGCCTTAGGTCGTCATCTCTTCTCAACCTCGATTTTCAGGCTTCAGATCCAAAAACTTATCTCAAACCAATGCCCAGGGTTGAAAATGATGCAGAAATCAGATCTCCATCCCCATGGCAAGAAACCTTGTGGTTGCCATGTTGTCCAACGTTCCGTGTAGTTGAAACCAGTGTGGCCCATGAGGCCCCGCCCATGCTCGCGGGCCACATTGGTCACAAACACACATTGAGACCCTCAGCCTGAGCCTAGTCCTCAAGTAAGGCCTCTCAGTGGCTTGACCCTGAGCCCGCATATGGGGCCTGCCATGCCCCTGGCCCCAATTTTTAACCATAGTTCACTTTGTCCCTTCACTCGTCCCTAGGGCTCTGCTTTGGAACTCCTCTTTTGGTGGGACACCTGAGGTAACAAACCTGAAAGGAGCCCTCCCATCCCACAGATTGACGAAAAACAATTGGGATCGGGCTAAATCCACAGAGAGGAAGATTCGTCCATGGCCCATGAGGTCTCCCCGACATTCATCGGCCATCGCTGATACAAAATCCCGAGACAAAAGCTTGAGCAAAAGCCTCAGACTCGCTGTTTCTTCATATCCTGAAGAGTTCTTCTCATGCTTTGTCGATTGGGTCTGCCATACCTACATCCCCAAACCTAAGCTGAGTTTGTGTTTTTAGACTTCTGTCCTCAAAGTCCTGGGCCACACACCCTCCAGGCTGGGTCCCCTGGAGTCACACATTAGTACTGCGCCTACCCAATCCCTGGGAATTCTCCCCATTCCATTGTCCCAAACCGTACAAATTAGCTGAACCCTCCAAAGTCCCGGAGGCCATCCCAATAGTGTAGGTCCCCTGGCACAAACAAGGGCGGTCTGACACCAGCTGAGCAACTACCTCCACTCATTCCATAGATGGATGTCCCCAGAGAAGAAGATTGAACCAGACAGGACCCTAGGACATAATCGGATCCATTGCTTTGGTTCACAGGCATGTCTCCTCAAAAGCCTGGATTCCAATACGACCATAGGGGTTTTCCTGAGGCACCCATCAGAAAAATTCTCGTCTCCACAAGAAACTTGTGCATGGGAGCTATGTCAAAAGCTTAGGAGAATACTTCAGGGTCCCGGTGCCACGGCCTCATTTCAAGGCCCTCATGTACACAAACAAACATTAGGACCCATCCTCAGGAAAGTCCATTTCAACTCAGCCACCCAGGTTTCTCCCGCAGAGCCATCAGATCTAAACTGCCTTGTTGCTAGGAGACAATTGGAATGCGAGCGCACGTCCAGGCATCCATCCTCGAACGGTGCACTGGAGTCATTCCATATGGGATGTCCTGGACCTCTCCAACAGGTCTCAATTGTCCCGCAGAAGGAATCCTTGAAGGGGGCATCCCACAACTCCCAACGTGGGAATACCTCCATGGCCTCGAGATTCCGCTCCCTTCATGAAGGGGCCGTCATGCACAATAACTCCAACCTGAGCCAACGTCTGATCCTCGCCCTGACTTCAGATGCATGACATCTTGGTTCTGATGTGAAGTGGGTACCTGCCGTGCCCTCGCCCTGAAACCCAAATCTAGCTTGTGTTCTCAGACTTCCGTCCTCACACTCCTGGCCCCAAAACCCTCAAGTGTGGTAATTCCGGACCCACAATGCAGCACTCTGCCTGCCCACTAGAAAAAAAAAAAATTGCCTAATGAGCTGCCCAGGCAGCTTAAATGAGGATCAACCTACACGGCACTCGAATGTACCCCAATTATATAGTCTAACCTGGGCACTAAACCACTTTCTGAGACAACCTGAGCCCGGAACTCTTGACCAACAGCCAGAGAGCTGAACGCACACTGAGCACATCAGACCCGCCATGGCCTTAGGTCATCATCAATTTCCGAACTCAGTTTTCAGGCTTCAGAACCTAGACCTAATCTCCAATCCCTGCCCAGGGGTGAGTGTGATGCAGAAATCAGAACTCCTCCTACCTATGGCAAGAAACCTTGTGGTTGGCATGTTGTCCAACGTTCAGTGTAGGAGAAACCAGCATTCACCCTGAGTCCCCGCCCAGTCTTGAGTGCAACGAGGGCATAAACATGCCTTGTAACCCTCAGCGTGAGTCCTGTCCTCTAGTAAGTCCTCTTAGTGAATGGACCATTAGATGTCCTAATGGGCTTGACATGTCCCTAGGCCCCAATATTTAACCAGATTTCTGGTTGTCCAGTCGCCCCTCCCCAGGGCTCTACTCTGGAGTCCCTCATTTGGTGGGACACCTGAGGTTAAAAAACAAAACAAAACAAAACAAAACAACAACAACAACAAAACAGACTTATTCCATCCCACAGAATGACCCCAAACTCTTTGGACGGGGCCACACCTCCAGAGAGTAAGACTCGTCCATTTTCCATGAAGTCACCAGGAAATTTCATGAACATGGGTGACACGATATCCAGAGACAAAAACTTGAACAAGAGACTCACACTCGCCCTTTTTCCATATCCCGAAGAGTTCTCCTCATGGTCTGTAGATCAGTCCTTCCATACGTTTGACCCGAAACATAAGCCGAGTTTGTGTTTTCAGACAACGGTCCAAACAGCCCTGGCCTACACACCGTACAGGCTCAGGACCCTGGAGCCAAACCTGAGGACTGTACTTGCCCTCTCCAAGGGATTTCTGTGTGCCCATTCCAATGGCCACAACCCTCCTAAGAGGATAAACCTCCAAAGTCCCTGAGGCCATCTCAATAGTGGTGGCTTCCCAGAACAAACAGGGGTAATCTGAGCCCATCTGAGGGCCTACTTGCACTCAGACCCGTAGACTGGTGTCCGCAGAGGCAAAAAGGAACGAAGGGACCCCTAGGCACTAATTGGATATATTGCTTTGGTTTCCAGGCATCTCTCCTCAGAGGCCTGGATTTCAATACCAGAATATGGCTGTTTCTTGACTCACCCATCAGAACCAATCTCCTCTACACATGGGAAACTTGCACTTTGGTGCTTTGTCAAAGCTTCTGTTTAGGAGAACCCTTCAGGGCCCCAGTGGCACCGCTTCATTCCAAGGTCTCCATAGACACAAAAACACATTAGGACCCATCCACAGGAGAGTCCATTTCAACTCAGCCTCCTCGGTTGCTCCCCCAGATCCAGCAGATCTAACATGTCTTGTTGCTAGGAGACAACTGGAATGCGAGGTGGGCTACCCAGCCGTCCATCCTTAGAACCCTGCTCTTTATCGTTGGCCTGGAGCCAACCAACAGGTCTCAATTGTCCTGCAAGAATCTTTGCAGTTTGGAGCTTCTCACAACTCCCATCGTGGGAAAACCCCCATGGTCTCGTGATCCCCCCCCTTCATGAAGTGTCCATCAGGGACAGAACCACAACCTGTGCGATCATCTGATACTCGCCCTGACTTCAGATCCACGGGATCTCGAGTCAGGTCTGTAGATTGTGCCTGCCATGTCCTCACCCAGAAACCTAAGCCTAGCTTCTGTTCTCAGACTTCCGTCCTCAGACTACGGGCCCACAAGCCCTCCAGTTTGGCAATCCAGAACTACAATGCAACACTCTGCCTGCCCTCCAGAATAAAACATTGCCCTCTGGGGCTACCCAGAAACCCCAAATGAGGATCAACATGCACGCCACTTGGCTGTACCCCAAATATATAGGCTGACCTGGGCACTGATGCCGTTGCAGACAAAACCTGAGCCTGGACCTCCTGGCCCCACCAGACAGCTGGCCTCACTCTGAGCACATCCGACCCGCCATGGCCTTAGGTCGTCATCTCTTCTCAACCTCGATTTTCAGGCTTCAGATCCTATAACTTATCTCAAACCAATGCCCAGGGTTGAAAATGATTCAGAAATCAGATCTCCATCCCCATGGCAAGAATCCTTGTGGTTGCCATGTTGTCCAACGTTCCGAGTAGTTGAAACCAGTGTGGCTCATGAGGCCCCGCCCCTGCTCGCGGGCCACATTGGTCACAAACACACATTGAGACCCTCAGCCTGAGCCCAGTCCTCAAGTAAGGCCTCTCAGTGGCTTGACCCTGAGCCCGCATATGGGGCCTGCCATGCCCCTGGCCCCAATTTTTAACCATAGTTCGCTTTGTCCCTTCACTCGTCCCTAGGGCTCTGCTTTGGAACTCCTCTTTTGGTGGGACACCTGAGGTAAAAAACCTGAAAGGAGCCCTCCCATCCCACAGATTGACGAAAAACAATTGGGATCGGGCTAAATCCACAGAGAGGTAGATTCGTCCATGGCCCATGAGGTCTCCCCGAAATTCATCGGCCATCGCTGATACAAAATCCCGAGACAAAAGCTTGAGCAAAAGCCTCAGACTCGCTGTTTCTTCATATCCTAAAGAGTTCTTCTCATGCTTTGTCGATTGGGTCTGCCATACCTACATCCCCAAACCTAAGCTGAGTTTGTGTTTTTAGACTTCTGTCCTCAAAGTCCTGGGCCACACACCCTCCAGGCTGGGTCCCCTGGAGTCACACATTAGTACTGCGCCTACCCAATCCCTGGGAATTCTCCCCATTCCATTGTCCCAAACCGTACAAATTAGGAGAACCCTCCAAAGTCCCTGAGGCCATCCCAATAGTGTAGGTCGCCCGGCACAAACAAGGGCGGTCTGACACCAGCTGAGCAACTACCTCCACTCATTCCATAGATGGATGTCCCCAGAGAAGAAGATTGAACCAGACAGGACCCTAGGACATAATCGGATCCATTGCTTTGGTTCACAGGCATGTCTCCTCAAAAGCCTGGATTCCAATACGACCATAGGGGTTTTCCTGAGGCACCCATCAGAAAAATTCTCGTCTCCACAAGAAACTTGTGCATGGGAGCTATGTCAAAAGCTTAGGAGAATACTTCAGGGTCCCGGTGCCACGGCCTCATTTCAAGGCCCTCATGTACACAAACAAACATTAGGACCCATCCTCAGGAAAGTCCATTTCAACTCAGCCACCCAGGTTTCTCCCGCAGAGCCATCAGATCTAAACTGCCTTGTTGCTAGGAGACAATTGGAATGCGAGCGCACGTCCAGGCATCCATCCTCGAACGGTGCACTGGAGTCATTCCATATGGGATGTCCTGGACCTCTCCAACAAGTCTCAATTGTCCCGCAGAAGGAATCCTTGAAGGGGGCATCCCACAACTCCCAACGTGGGAATACCTCCATGGCCTCGAGATCCCGCTCCCTTCATGAAGGGGCCGTCATGCACAATAACTCCAACCTGAGCCAACGTCTGATCCTCGCCCTGACTTCAGATGCATGACATCTTGTTTCTGATGTGAAGTGGGTACCTGCCGTGCCCTCGCCCTGAAACCCAAATCTAGCTTGTGTTCTCAGACTTCCGTCCTCACACTCCTGGCCCCAAAACCCTCAAGTGTGGTAATTACGGACCCACAATGCAGCACTCTGCCTGCCCTCTAGAAAAAAAAAAAAATTGCCTAATGAGCTGCCCAGGCAGCTTAAATGAGGATCAACCTACACGGCACTCGAATGTACCCCAATTATATAGTCTAACCTGGGCACTAAACCACTTTCTGACACAACCTGAGCCCGGACCTCCTGACCAACACCCAGAGAGCTGAACGCACACTGAGCACATCAGACCCGCCATGGCCTTAGGTCATCATCTCTTTCCGAACTCAGTTTTCAGGCATCAGAACCTAGACCTTATCTCCAATCCCTGCCCAGGGGTGAGTGTGATGCAGAAATCAGAACTCCTCCTACCTATGGCAAGAAACCTTGTGGTTGGCATGTTGTCCAACGTTCAGTGTAGGAGAAACCAGCATTCACCCTGAGTCCCCGCCCAGTCTTGAGTGCAACGAGGGCATAAACATGCCTTGTAACCCTCAGCGTGAGTCCTGTCCTCTAGTAAGTCCTCTTAGTGACTGGACCATTAGATGTCCTAATGGGCTTGACATGTACCTAGGCCCCAATATTTAACCAGATTTCTGGTTGTGCAGTCGCCCCGCTCCAGGGCTCTACTCTGGAATCCCTCATTTGGTGGGACACCTGAGGATAAAAAACAAAACAATACAAAACAACAACAACAACAAAACAGACTTATTCCATCCCACAGAATGACCCCAAACTCTTTGGACGGGGCCACACCTCCAGAGAGTAAGACTCGTCCATTTTCCATGAAGTCACCCGGAAATTTCATGAACATGGGTGACACGATATCCAGAGACAAAAACTTGAACAAGAGACTCACACTAGCCCTTTTTCCATATCCCGAAGAGTTCTCCTCATGGTCTGTAGATCAGTCCTGCCATACCTTTGACCCGAAACATAAGCCGAGTTTATGTTTTCAGACAACGGTCCAAATAGCCCTGGCCTACACACCGTACAGGCTCAGGACCCTGGAGCCAAACCTGAGGACTGTACTTGCCCTCTCCAAGGGATTTCTGTGTGCCCATTCCAATGGCCACAACCCTCCTAAGAGGATAAACCTCCAAAGTCCCTGAGGCCATCTCAATAGTGGTGGCTTCCCAGAACAAACAGGGGCAATCTGAGCCCATCTGAGGGCCTACTTGCACTCAGACCCGTAGACTGGTGTCCGCAGAGGCAAAAATGAACGAAGAGACCCCTAGGCACTAATCGGATATATTGCTTTGGTTTCCAGGCATCTCTCCTCAGAGGCCTGGATTTCAATACCAGAATATGGCTGTTTCTTGACTCACCCATCAGAACCAATCTCCTCTACACATGGGAAACTTGCACTTTGGTGCTTTGTCAAAGCTTCTGTTTAGGAGAACCCTTCAGGGCCCCAGTGCCACCGCTTCATTCCAAGGTCTCCATAGACACAAAAACACATTAGGACCCATCCACAGGAGAGTCCATTTCAACTCAGCCTCCTCGGTTGCTCCCCCAGATCCAGCAGATCTAACATGTCTTGTTGCTAGGAGACAATTGGAATGCGAGGTGGGCTACCCAGCCGTCCATCCTTAGAACCCTGCTCTTTATCGTTGGCCTGGAGCCAACAAACAGGTCTCAATTGTCCTGCAAGAATCTTTGCAGTTTGGAGCTTCTCACAACTCCCATCGTGGGAAAACCCCCATGGCCTCGTGATCCCCCCCCTTCATGAAGTGTCCATCAGGGACAGAACCACAACCTGAGCGATCGTCTGATACTCGCCCTGACTTCAGATCCACGGGATCTCGAGTCAGGTCTGTAGATTGTGCCTGCCATGTCCTCACCCAGAAACCTAAGCCTAGCTTCTGTTCTCAGACTTCCGTCCTCAGACTACGGGCCCACAAGCCCTCCAGTTTGGCAATCCAGAACTACAATGCAACACTCTGCCTGCCCTCCAGAAGAAAAACATTGCCCTCTGGGGCTACCCAGAAACCCCAAATGAGGAACAACCTGCACGCCACTTGGCTGGACCCCAAATATATAGGCTGACCTGGGCACTGATGCCTTTGCAGACACAACCTGAGCGTGGACCTCCTGGCCCCTCCAGACAGCTGGCCTCACTCTGAGCACATCCGACCCGCCATGGCCTTAGGTCGTCATCTCTTCTCAACCTCGATTTTCAGGCTTCAGATCCTATAACTTATCTCAACCCAATGCCCAGGGTTGAAAATGATGCAGAAATCAGATCTCCATCCCCATGGCAAGAAACCTTGTGCTTGCCATGTTGTCCAACGTTCCGTGTAGTTGAAACCAGTGTGGCCCATGAGGCCCCGCCCATGCTCGCGGGCCACATTGGTCACAAACACACATTGAGACCCTCCGCCTGAGCCCAGTCCTCAAGTAAGGCCTATCAGTGGCTTGACCCTGAGCCCGCATATGGGGCCTGCCATGCCCCTGGCCCCAATTTTTAACCATAGTTCGCTTTGTCCCTCCACTCGTCCCTAGGGCTCTGCTTTGGAACTCCTCTTTTGGTGGGACACCTGAGGTAACAAACCTGAAAGGAGCCCTCCCATTCCACTTATTGACGAAAAACAATTGGGATCGGGCTAAATCCACAGAGAGGAAGATTCGTCCATGGCCCATGAGGTCTCCCCGACATTCATCGGTCATCGCTGATACAAAATCCCGAGACAAAAGCTTGAGCAAAAGCCTCAGACTCGCTGTTTCTTCATATCCTGAAGAGTTCTTCTCATGGTTTGTCGATTGGGTCTGCCATACCTACATCCCCAAACCTAAGCTGAGTTTGTGTTTTTAGACTTCTGTCCTCAAAGTCCTGGGCCACACACCCTCCAGGCTGGGTCCGCTGGAGTCACACATTAGTACTGCTCCTACCCAATCCCTGGGAATTCTCCCCATTCCATTGTCCCAAACCGTACAAATTAGGAGAACCCTCCAAAGTCCCGGAGGCCATCCCAATAGTGTAGGTCGCCCGGCACAAACAAGGGCGGTCTGACACCAGCTGAGCAACTACCTCCACTCATTCCATAGATGTATGTCCCCAGAGAAGAAGATTGAACCAGACAGGACCCTAGGACATAATCGGATCCATTGCTTTGGTTCACAGGCATGTCTCCTCAAAAGCCTGGATTCCAATACGACCATAGGGGTTTTCCTGAAGCACCCATCAGAAAAATTCTCGTCTCCACAAGAAACTTGTGCATGGGAGCTATGTCAAAAGCTTACGAGAATACTTCAGGGTCCCGGTGCCACGGCCTCATTTCAAGGCCCTCATGTACACAAACAAACATTAGGTCCCATCCTCAGGAAAGTCCATTTCAACTCAGCCACCCAGGTTTCTCCCGCAGAGCCATCAGAGCTAAACTGCCTTGTTGCTAGTAGACAATTGGAATGCGAGCGCACGTCCAGGCATCCATCCTCGAACGGTGCACTGGAGTCATTCCATATGGGATGTCCTGGACCTCTCCAACAGGTCTCAATTGTCCCGCAGAAGGAATCCTTGAGGGGGCATCCCACAACTCCCAACGTGGGAATACCTCCATGGCCTCGAGATTCCGCTCCCTTCATGAAGGGGCCGTTATGCACAGAAACTCCAACCTGAGCCAACGTCTGATCCTCGCCCTGACTTCAGATGCATGACATCTTGGTTCTGATGTGAAGTGGGTACCTGCCGTGCCCTCGCCCTGAAACACAAATCTAGCTTGTGTTCTCAGACTTCCGTCCTCACACTCCTGGCCCCAAAACCCTCAAGTTTGGTAATTCCGGACCCACAATTCAGCACTCTGCCTGCCCTCAAAAAAAAAAAAAATTGCCTAATGAGCTGCCCAGGCAGCTTCAATGAGGATCAACCTACACGGCACTCGAATGTACCCCAATTATATAGTCTAACCTGGGCACTAAACCACTTTCTTACCCAACCTGAGCCCGGACCTCCTGACCAACACCCAGAGAGCTGACCGCACACTGAGCACATCAGACCTGCCATGGCCTTAGGTCATGATCTCTTCCCGACCTCCGTTTTCAGGCTTCAGAACCTAGACCTTATCTCCAATCCCTGCCCAGGGGTGAGTGTGATGCAGAAATCAGAACTCCTCCTACCTATGGCAAGAAACCTTGTGGTTGGCATGTTGTCCAACGTTCAGTGTAGGAGAAACCAGCATTCACCCTGAGTCCCCGCCCATTCTTGAATGCAACGAGGGCATAAACATGCCTTGTAACCCTCAGCGTGAGTCCTGTCCTCTAGTAAGTCCTCTTAGTGACTGGACCATTAGATGTCCTAATGGGCTTGACATGTCCCTAGGCCCCAATATTTAACCAGATTTCTGGTTGTGCAGTCGCCCCTCCCCAGGGCTCTACTCTGGAGTCCCTCATTTGGTGGGACACCTGAGGTTAAATAACAAAACAAAACAAAACAACAACAACAACAAAGCAGACTTATTCCATCCTACAGAATGACCCCAAACTCGTTGGACGGGGCCACACCTCCAGAGAGTAAGACCAGTCCTGCCATACCTTTGACCCGAAACATAAGCCGAGTTTGTCTTTTCAGACAACGGTCCAAACAGCCCTGGCCTACACACCGTACAGGCTCAGGACCCTGGAGCCAAACCTGAGGACTGTACTTGCCCTCTCCAAGGGATTTCTGTGTGCCCATTCCAATGGCCACAACCCTCCTAAGAGGATAAACCTCCAAAGTCCCTGAGGCCATCTCAATAGTGGTGGCTTCCCAGAACAAACAGGGGCAATCTGAGCCCATCTGAGGGCCTACTTGCACTCAGACCCGTAGACTGGTGTCCGCAGAGGCAAAAAGGAACGAACAGACCCGTACGCACTAATCGGATATATTGCTTTGGTTTCCAGGCATCTCTCCTCAGAGGCCTGGATTTCAATACCAGAATATGGCTGTTTCTTGACTCACCCATCAGAACCAATCTCCTCTACACATGGGAAACTTGCACTTTGGTGCTTTGTCAAAGCTTCTGTTTAGGAGAACCCTTCATGGCCCCAGTGCCACCGCTTCATTCCAAGGTCTCCATAGACACAAAAACACATTAGGACCCATCCACAGGAGAGTCCATTTCAACTCAGCCTCCTCGGTTGCTCCCCCAGATCCAGCAGATCTAACATGTCTTGTTGCTAGGAGACAATTGGAATGCGAGGTGGGCTACCCAGCCGTCCATCCTTAGAACCCTGCTCTTTATCGTTGGCCTGGAGCCAACCAACAGGTCTCAATTGTCCTGCAAGAATATTTGCAGTTTGGAGCTTCTCACAACTCCCATCCTGCGAAAACCCCCATGGCCTCGTGATCCCCCCCCTTCATGAAGGGTCCATCAGGGACAGAACCACAACCTGAGCGATCGTCTGATACTCGCCCTGACTTCAGATCCACGGGATCTCGAGTCAGGTCTGTACATTGTGCCTGCCATGTCCTCACCCAGAAACCTAAGCCTAGCTTCTGTTCTCAGACTTCCGTCCTCAGACTACGGGCCCACAAGCCCTCCAGTTTGGCAATCCAGAACTACAATGCAACACTCTGCCTGACCTCCAGAAGAAAAACATTGCCCTCTGGGGCTACCCAGAAACCCCAAATGAGGATCAACCTGCACGCCACTTGGCTGTACCCCAAATATATAGGCTGACTTTGGCACTGATGCCCTTGCAGACACAACCTGAGCCTGGACCTCCTGGCCCCACCAGACAGCTGGCCTCACTGAGCACATCGGACCTGCCATGGCCTTAGGTCGTCATCTCTTCTCAACCTCGATTTTCAGGCTTCAGATCCTATAACTTATCTCAAACCAATGCCCAGGGTTGAAAATGATGCAGAAATCAGATCTCCATCCCTATGGCAAGAAACCTTGTGCTTGCCATGTTGTCCAACGTTCCGTGTAGTTGAAACCAGTGTGGTCATGAGGCCCCGCCCATGCTCTCGGGCCACATTGGTCACAAACACACATTGAGACCCTCAGCCTGAGCCTAGTCCACAAGTAAGGCCTCTCAGTGGCTTGACCCTGAGCCCGCATATGGGGCCTGCCATGCCCCTGACCCCAATTTTTAACCATAGTTCGCTTTGTCCCTTCACTCGTCCCTAGGGCTCTGCTTTGGAACTATCTTTTGGTGGGACACCTGAGGTAACAAACCTGAAAGGAGCCCTCCCATCCCACAGATTGACGAAAAACAATTGGGATCGGGCTAAATCCACAGAGAGGAAGATTCGTCCATGGCCCATGAGGTCTCCCCGACATTCATCGGCCATCGCTGATACAAAATCCCGAGACAAAAGCTTGAGCAAAAGCCGCAGACTCGCTGTTTCTTCATATCCTGAAGAGTTCTTCTCATGCTTTGTCGATTGGGTCTGCCATACCTACATCCCCAAACCTAAGCTGAGTTTGTGTTTTTAGACTTCTGTCCTCAAAGTCCTGGGCCACACACCCTCCAGGCTGGGTCCCCTGGAGTCACACATTAGTACTGCTCCTACCCAATCCCTGGGAATTCTCCCCATTCCATTGTCCCAAACCGTACAAATTAGGAGAACCCTCCAAAGTCCCGGAGGCCATCCCAATAGTGTAGGTCGCCCGGCACAAACAAGGGCGGTCTGACACCAGCTGAGCAACTACCTCCACTCATTCCATAGATGGATGTCCCCAGAGAAGAAGATTGAACCAGACAGGACCCTAGGACATAATCGGATCCATTGCTTTGGTTCACAGGCATGTCTCCTCAAAAGCCTGGATTCCAATACGACCATAGGGGTTTTCCTGAAGATCCCATCAGAAAAATTCTCGTCTCCACAAGAAACTTGTGCATGGGAGCTATGTCAAAAGCTTATGAGAATACTTCAGGGTCCCGGTGCCACGGCCTCATTTCAAGGCCCTCATGTACACAAACAAACATTAGGACCCATCCTCAGGAAAGTCCATTTCAACTCAGCCACCCAGGTTTCTCCCGCAGAGCCATCAGATCTAAACTGCCTTGTTGCTAGGAGACAATTGGAATGCGAGCGCACGTACAGGCATCCATCCTCGTACGGTGCACTGGAGTCATTTCATATGGGATGTCCTGGACCTCTCCAACAGGTCTCAATTGTCCCGCAGAAGGAATCCTTGAAGGGGGCATCCCACAACTCCCAACGTGGGAATACCTCCATGGCCTCGAGGTTCCGCTCCCTTCATGAAGGGGCCGTCATGCACAGAAACTCCAACCTGAGCCAACGTCTGATCCTCGCCCTGACTTCAGATGCACGACATCTTGGTTCTGATGTGAAGTGGGTACCTGCCGTGCCCTCGCCCTGAAACCCAAATCTAGCTTGTGTTCTCAGACTTCCGTCCCCACACTCCTGGCCCCGAAACCCTCAAGTTTGGCAATTCCGGACCCACAATGCAGCACTCTGCCTGCACTCTAAAAAAAAAAAAAATTGCCTAATTAGCTGCCCAGGCAGCTTAAATGAGGATCAAGCCACACGGCACTCGAATGTACCCCAATTATATAGTTTAACCTGGACACTAATGCACTTTCTGACACAACCTGAGCCCGGACCTCCTGACCAACACCCAGAGAGCTGATCACACCCTGAGCACATCAGACCCACCATGGCCTTAGTTCATCATATCTTCCCGACTTCAGTTTTCAGGCTTCAGAACCTAGACCTGATCTCCAATCCCTGCCCAGAGGTGAGTGTGATGCAGAAATCAGAACTCCTCCTTACCTCTGGCAAGAAACCTTGTGGTTGGCATGTTGTCCAACGTTCAGTGTAGGAGATACCAGCATTCACCCTGAGTCCCCGCCCATTCTTGAGTGCGACGAGGACATAAACATGCATTGTGACCCTCAGCGTGAGACCTGTCCTCTAGTAAGTCCTCTTTGGGACTGGACCATTAGATGTGATAATGGGCTTCACATGTCCCTAGGCCCCAATATTTAACCAGATTTCTGTTTGTCCAGTCGCCCCCGACCAGGGCTCTAATCTGGAGTCCCTCATTTGGTTGGACACCTGAGGTTAAAAAACAAAACAAAACAAAACAACAACAACGACAAAAAAACAGACATATTCCATTCCACAGAATGACCCCAAACTCTTTGGATGGGGCCAAAACTCCAGAGAGTAAGACTTGTCCATTTCCCATGAAGTCACCAGGAAATTTCATGAACATGGGTGACACGATATCCAGAGACAAAAACTTGAACGAGAGACTCACACTCGCCCTTTTTCCATATCCCGAAGAGTTCTCCTCAAGGTCTGTAGATCAATCCTGCCATACCTATGACCCGAAACATAAGCCGATTTTGTGTTTTCAGGCAACGGTCCAAACAGCCCTGGCCTACACACTGTACAGGCTCAGGACCCTGGAGCCAAACTTGAGGACTGTACTTGCCCTCTCCAAGGGATTTTGTGTGCCCATTTCAATGGCCACAACCCTCCTAAGAGGATAAACCTCCAAAGTCCCTGAGGCCATCTCAATAGTGGTGGCTTCCCAGGACAAAGAGGGGGCAATCTTAGCCCTTCTGAGCGCCACCTGCATTCAGACGTGTAGACTGATGTCCCCAGAGGGAAAAAGGATCGAACAGACCCCTAGGCACTAATCGGATCCATTGCTTTGGTTTCCAGACATCTCTCCTCAGAGGCCTGGATTTCAATACCAGAACATGGCTGTTTCTTGACTCACCCATCAGAACCAATCTCCTCTACACATGGGAAACTTGCACGTTGGTTCTATGGCAAACTTCTGTTTAGGAGAACCCTTCAGGGCCCCAGTGCCTCCGCTTCATTCCAAGGTCTCCATAGATACAAAAACACATTAGGACCCATCCATAGGAGAGTCCATTTCAACTCAGCCTCCTCGGTTGCTCCCCCAGATCCAGCAGATCTAAACTGTCTTGTTGCTAGGAGACAATTGGAATGCGAGGTGGGCTACCCAGCCATCCATCCTTAGAACCCTGCTCGGAATCTTTGGACTGGAGCCAACCAACAGGTCTCAATTGTCCGGCAGAGGAATCTTTGCAGTTTGGAGATTCTCACAACTCCCATCGTGGGAAAACCCCCATGGCCTCGTGATCCCCCCACTTCATGAAGAGGCCATCAGGGACAGAACCACAACCTGAGCGATCGTCTGATACTCGCCCTGACTTCCGATCCACGGGATCTCGAGTCAGGTCTGTAGATTGTGCCTGCCATGTCCTCACCCAGAAACCTAAGCCTAGCTTCTGTTCTCAGACTTCCGTCCTCAGACTACGGGCCCACAAGACCTCCAGTTTGGCAATCCAGAACTACAATGCAACACTCTGCCTACCCTCCAGAAGAAAAACATTGCTCTCTGGGGCTACCCAGAAACCCCAAATGAGGATCAACCTGCACGCCACTTGGCTGTACCCCAAATATATAGGCTGACCTGGGCACTGATGCCCTTGCAGACACAACCTGAGCCTGGACCTCCTGGCCCCAACCAGACAGCTGGCCACACTCTGAGCACATCGTACCCGCCTTGGCCTTAGGTCGTCATCTCTTCTCAACCTCGATTTTGAGGCATCAAATCCTATAACTTATCTCAATCCACTGCCCAGGGTTGAAAATGATGCAGAAATCAGAACTCCATCCCCATGGCAGAAATCTTGTGGTTGCCATGTTGTCTGTCCAACGTTCAGTGTAGTTGAAACCAGTGTGGCCCATGAGGCCCCGCCCATGCTCACGGGCAACATTGGTCACAAACACACATTGTGACCCTCAGCCTGAGACCAGTCCTCAAGTAAGGCCTCTCAGTGGTTGGACCCTGAGCCCGCATATGGGGCCTGCCATGCCCCTGGCCCCAATTTTTAACCATAGTTCGCTTTGTCCCTTCACTCTTCCCTAGGGCTCTGCTTTGGAATTCCTCTTTTGGTGGGACACCTGAGGTAACAAACCTGAAAGGAGTCCTCCCATCCCACAGTTTGACGAAAAACAATTGGGATCGGGCTAAATCCACAGAGAGGAAGATTCGTCCATGGCCCATGAGGTCTCCCCGACATTCATCGGCCATCGCTGATACAAAATCCCGAGACAAAAGCTTGAGCAAAAGCCTCAGACTCGCTGTTTCTTCATATCCTGAAGAGTTCTTCTCATGCTTTGTCGATTGGGTCTGCCATACCTACATCCCCAAACCTAAGCTGAGTTTGTGTTTTTAGACTTCTGTCCTCTAAGTCCTGGGCCACACACCCTCCAGGCTGGGTCCTTCATGAAGGGAGCGGAATCTCGAGGCCATGGAGATTTTCCCACGTTGGGAGTTGTGGGATGCCCCCTTCAAGGATTCCTTCTGCGGGACAATTGAAACCTGTTGGAGAGGTCCAGGACATCCCATATGGAATGACCTCAGGGCACCGTTCGAGGATGGATGCCTGGGACGCGCGCCTCGCAATCCAATTGTCTCCTAGCCACAAGGAAGTTTAGATCTGATGGCTCTGCGGGAGAAACCTGGGTGGCTGAGTTGAAATGGACTTTCCTGAGGATGGGTCCTAATGTGTGTTTGTGTCCATGAGGGCCTTGGAATGAGGCAGTGGCACCAGGACCCTGAAGTATTCTCCTAAGCTTTTGAAATAGCTCCCATGCACAAGTTTCCTTGTGGAGACGAGATTTGTTCTGATGGGTGCTTCAGGAAAACCCCTATGCTAGAATTGGAATCCAGGCTTTTGAGGAGACATACCTGTGAACCAAAGCATTGGATCCGATTATGGCCTAGGGTCCTGTCTGGTTCAATCTTCTTCTCTGGGGACATCCATCTATGGAATGAGTTGAGGTAGTTGCTCAGCTGGTGTCAGACCGCCCTTGTTTGTGCCGTGTGACCTACACTATTGAGATGGCCTCAGGGACTTTGGAGGGTTCTCCTAATTTGTACGGTTTGGGACAATGGAATGGGCAGAATTCCCATGGATTACGTAGGCGCAGTCCTAATGTGTGACTCCACGGGACCCAGCCTTGAGGGTGTTTTGACCAGGACATTGAGGACAGATGCCTAAAAACACAAACTCAGCTTAGGTTTGGGGATGTAAGTATGGCAGACCCGATCGACAAACCATGAGAAGAACTCTTCAGGATATGAAAAAACAGCGAGTCTGAGGCGCTTGCTCAGGCTTTTGTCTCTGGATTTTGTATCAGCGATGGCCGTGGAATGTCGGTGAGACCTCAGGGGCCATTGACGAATCTTCCTCTCTTTGGATTTGTCCCGATCCCAATTGTTTTTCGTCAATCTGTGGGAAGGGAGAACTCCTTTCAGGTTTTTTACCTCAGGTGTCCCACCAGAAGAGGAATTCCAAAGCAGAGCCCTAGGGAAGAGTGAAGGGACAAAGCGAACTATGGTTAAAAATTGGGGCCAGGGGCATGGCAGGCCCCATATGCGGGCACAGGGTCCAGCCACTGAGAGGCCTTACTTGAGGACTGGCCTCTGGCTGAGGGTCACAATGTGTATTTGTGACCAATGTGGCCCGCGAGCATAGGCGGGGCCTCATGGGCCACACTGGTTGCAACTACACTGAACGTTGGACAACATGGCAACCACAAGGTTTCTTGCCATGGGGATGGAGTTCTGATTTCTGCATCATTTTCAACCGTGGGCTGTGGTTTAAGATAAGTTATAGGATCTGAAGCCTGAAAATCGAGGTTGAGAAGAGATGACGACCTAAGGCCATGGCGGGTCCGATGTGCTCAGAGTGTGGCCAGCTGTCTGGGTGGTGCGAGGTGGTCCAGGCTCAGGTTGTGTCTGCAACGGGATCAGTGCCAAGGTCAGCCTATATATTTGGGGTACAGCCAAGTGGCATGCAGGTTGATCCTCATTTGGGGTTTCTGGGTAGCCCCAGAGAGCAATGTTTTTCTTCTGGAGGGCAGGCAGAGTGTTGCATTGTAGTTCTGGATTGCCAAACTGGAGGGCTTGTGGGCCCGTAGTCTAAGGACAGAAGTCTGAGAACACCAACTAGGCTTAGGTTTCTGCGTGAGGACATGGCAGGCAAAATCTATAGACCTGACTCGAAATCTCGTGGATCTGAAGTCAGGGCGAGGATCAGACGATCGCTCAGGTTGGAGGTTCAGTCCCTGATGGACCCTTCATGAAAGGGGGGGATCACGAGGCCATGGGAGTTTTCCCACGATGGGAGTAGTGAGAAGCTCCAAACTGCAAAGATTCTTCTGCAGGAAAATTGATACCTGTTGGTTGGCTCAAGGCCAACGATTCCGAGCAGGGTTCTAAGGATGTTTGCCTAGGTAGCCCTCCTCGCATTCCAATTGTCTCCTAGCAAAAGATATGTTAGATCTGCTGGATCTGGGGGAGCAACCGAGGAGGCTGAGTTGAAATGGACTCTCCTGTGGATGGGTCCTAATGTGTTTTTGTGTCTATGGAGACCTTGGAATGAAGCGGTGGCACTGGGGCCCTGAAGGGTTCTCCTAAACAGAAGCTTTGACAAAGCACCAAAGTGCAATTTTCCCATGTGTAGAGGAGATTGGTTCTGATGGGTGAGTCAAGAAACAGCCATATTCTGGTATTGAAATCCAGGCCTCTGTGGAGAGATTCCTGGAAAACAAAGCAATGGATCCGATTAGTGCGTACGGGTCTGTTCGTTCCTTTTTCACTCTGGGGAATTCAGTCTACTGGTCTGAGTGCAGGTAGGCGCTCAGATGGGCTCAGATTGCCCCTGTTTGTCCTGGGAAGCCTCCACTATTGAGATGGACTCAGGGACCTTAGAGGTTTATCCTATTAGTAGGGTTGTGGCCATTGGAATGGGCACACAGAAATCCGATGGAGAGGGTAAGTACAGTCCTCAGGTTTGGCTCCAGGGACCTGAGCATGTACGGTGTGTAGGCCAGGGCTGTTTGGACCGTTGTCTGAAAACACAAACTCGGCTTATGTTTCGGGTCATAGGTATGGCAGGACTGATCTACAGACCATGAGGAGAACTCTTCGGGATATGGAAAAAGGGCGAGTGTGAGTCTCTCGTTCAAGTTTTTGTCTCTGGATATCGTGTCACACATGTTTATGAAATTTCCGGGTGACTTCATGGGAAATGGACGAGTCTTACTCTCTGGAGGTGTGGCCGCGTCCAAAGAGTTTGGGGTCATTCTGTGGGATGTATAAGTCTGTTTTTTTTGTTGTTGTTGTTGTTGTTGTTGTGGTTGTTTTGTTTTGTTTTGTTTTTTAACCTCAGGTGTCCCACCAAATGAGGGACACCAGAGTAGAGCCCTGGGGAGGGGCGACTGGACAACCAGATATCTGCTTAAATATTGGGACCTAGGGACATGTCAAGCCCATTATGAAATCTAATGGTCCAGTCCCTAAGAGGACTTACCCGAGGACAGGACTCACGCTGAAGGTCACAATGCATGTTTATACTCTCTTCGCACTCAAGAATGGGCGGGGACTCAGGGTGAATGCTAGTTTCTCCTACACTGAACGTTGGACAACATGCCAACCACAAGGTTTCTTGCCATAGGTAGGAGGAGTTCTGATTTCTGCATCACACTCACCCCTGGGCAGGGATTGGAGTTAAGGTCTAGGTTCTGAAGCCTGAAAACTGAGGTCGGGAAGAGATGATGACCTAAGGCCATGGCGGGTCTGATGTGCTCAGTGTGTGGTCAGCTATCTGGGTGTTGGTCAGGAGGACTGGCCTCAGGATGTGTCAGAAAGTTCATTAGTGCCCAGGATAGACTATATAATTTGGGTACATTCGAGTGCCGTGTACGTTGATCCTCATTTAAGCTGCCTGGGCAGCTCATTAGGCAATATGTTTTTTTTTTTAGAGGGCAGGCAGAGTGCTGCATTGTGGGTCCGGAATTTCCAAACTTGAGAGTTTCGGGGCCAGGAGTGTGAGGACGGAAGTCTGAGATCACAAGCTAGATTTGGTTTCAGGGCGAGGGCACGGCAGGTACCCCCTTCACATCAGAACCAAGATGTCATGCATCTGAAGTCAGGGCGAGGATCAGACGTTGGCTCAGGTTGGAGTTTCTGTGCATGACGGCCCCTTCATGAAGGGAGTGGAATCTCGAGGCCATGGAGGTTTTCCTACGTTGGGAGTTGTGGGATGCCCCCTTCAGGAATTCCTTCTGCGGGTCAATGGAGACCTGTTGGAGACGTCCAGGGCATCCCATATGGAATGACTTCAGGGCACCATTCGAGATTGGTTGCCTGGGACGCGCGCCTCGCATTCCAATTGTCTCCTAGCAACAAGGCAGTTTACATCTGATGGCTCTGCGGGAGAAACCTGGGTGGCTGAGTTGAAATGGACTTTCCTGAGGATGGGTCCTAATGTGTGTTTGTGTCCATGAGAGCCTTGGAGTGAGGCGGTGGCACCGGGACCCTGAAGTATTCTCCTAAGCTTTTGACATAGCTCCCATGCACAAGTTTCCTTGTGGAGACGAGATTTGTTCTGATGGGTGCTTCAGGAAAACCCTTTTGCTAGTACTGGAATCCAGGCTTTTGAGGAGACATGCCTGTAAACCAAAGCAATGGATCCGATTATGGCCTAGGGTCCTGTCTGGTTCAATCTTCTTCTCTGGGGACATCCCTCTATGGAATGAGTTGAGGTAGTTGCTCAGCTGGTGTCAGACCACCCTTCTTTGTGCCGGGTGACCTACACTATTGGGGTGGCCTCAGGGACTTTGGAGGGTTCTCCTAATTTGTACGGTTTGGGACAATGGAATGGGCAGAATTCCCATGGATTGGGTAGGCGCAGTCCTAATGTGTGACCCCAGGGGACCCTGCCTGGAGGGTGTGTGTCCCAGGACTTTGAGGACAGAAGTCTAAAAACACAAACTCAGCTTAGGGTTGGGGATGTAGGTATGGCAGACCCGATCGACAAACCATGAGAAGAACTCTTGAGGATATGAAGAAACAGCAAGTCTGCGGCGCTTGCTCAGGCTTTTGTCTCTGGATTTTGTATCAGCGATGGCCAATGAATGTCGGGGAGACCTCATGGGCCATGGACGAATCTTCCTCTCTGTGGATTTGGCCCGATCCCAATTGTTTTTCGTCAATCTGTTGGATGGGAGGACTCCTTTCATGTTTGTTACCTCAGGTGTCCCACCAGAAGAGGAATTTCAAAGCAGAGCCCTAAGGAAGAGTGAAGGGACAAAGCGAACTATTGTTAAAAATTGGGGCCAGGGGCATGGCAGGCCCCATATGTGGGCTCGGGGTCCAGCCACTGAGAGGCCCTACTTGAGAACTGGGCTCAGGCTGAGGGTCACAATGTGTGTTTGTGACCAATGTGGCCCGGGAGCATGGGCGGGGCCTCATGGGCCACACTGGTTTCAACTACACTGAACGTTGGACAACATGGCAACCACAAGGTTTCTTGGCTTGGGGTTGGAGTTCTGATTTCTGCATCATTTTCAACATTGTGCAGTGGTTTGAGATTTGTTATAGGTTCTGAAGCCTGAGAATCGAGGTTGAGAAGAAATGAGGACCTAAGGCCATGGCGGGTCCAATATTCTCAGAGTGAGGCCCGATGTCTGTTTGGGCCAAGAGGTCCAGGCTCAAGTTGTGTCTGCAAGGGCATCAGTGCCCAGGTCAGCCTATATATTTGGGGTACAGCCAAGTTGCGTGCAGGTTGATCCTCATTTGGGGTTTCTGGGTAGCCCCAGAGGGCAATGTTTTTCTTCTGGAGGGCAGGCAGAGTGTTGCATTGTAGTTCTGGATTGCCAAACTGGAGGGCTTGTGGGCCCATAGTATGAGAACGGAAGTCTGAGAACACAAGCTAGGCTTAGGTTTCTGGGTGAGGACATGACAGGCACAATCTACAGACCTGACTCGAGATCTCGAGGATATGAAGTCAGGGGTATGATTAGACGATCGCTCCAGTTGGAGGTTCTGTCCCTGACGGCCCCTTAATGAAGAGAGGGGATCACGAGGCAATGGGGTTTTTCCCACGATGGGAGTTGTGAGAAGCTCCAAACTGCAAAGATTCTTCTGCAGGACAATTGATACCTGTTGGTTGGCTCCAGTCCAACGATTCCGAGCAGGGTTCTAAGGATGGATGGCTGGGTAGCCCACCTCGCATTCCAATTGTCTCCTATCAACAAGACATGTTAGATCTGCTGGATCTGGGGGAGCCACCGAGGAGGCTGAGTTCAAATGGACTCTCCTGTGGATGGGTCCTAATGTGTTTTTGTGTCTATGGATACCTTGGAATGAAGCGTCGGCACTGGGGCCCTGAAGGGTTCTCCTAAACAGAAGCTTTGATCAAGCTCCAACGTGCCAGTTTCCCATGTGTAGAGGAAATTTGTTCTGATGGGTGAGTCAAGAAACAGCCATATTCTGGAATTGAAATCCAGGCCTCTGAGGAGAGATGCCTGGAAACCGAAGCAATTGATCTGATTATGTCCTAGGGTCCTGTCTGGTTGAATCTTCTTCCCTGGGGACATCCATCTATGGAATGAGTGGAGGTAGATGCTCAGCTGGTGTCAGACCGCCCTCGTTTGTGCCTGGCGACCTACACTATTGGGATGGCCTCAGGGACTTTGGAGGGTTCTCCTAATTTGTACGGTTTGGGACAATGAAATGGGCAGAATTCCCATGGATTGGGTAGGCGCAGTCCTATTGTGTGACTCCAGGGGACCCAGCCTGGAGGGTTTGTTGCTCAGGACGTTGAGGACAGAAGTCTAAAAACACAAACTAGCTTAAGTTTGGGGATGTAGGTATGGCAGACCCGATCGACAAACCATGAGAAGAACTCTTCAGGATATGAAGAACCAGCGAGTCTGAGGCACTTGCTCAGGATTTTGTCTCTGGATTTTGTGTCAGTGATGGCCGTGGAATGTCGAGGAGGCCTCATGGGCCATGGACCAATCTTCCTCTCTGTGGATTTGGCCCGATCTCAATTGTTTTTCGTGAATCTGTGGGAGGGGTGGACTCCTTTCAGGTTTGTTACCTCAGGTGTCCCACCAAAAGAGGAATTCCAAAGCAGACACCTAGGGAAGAGTGAAGGGACAAAGCGAACTATGGTTAAAAATTGGGGCCCGGGGCATGGCAGGCCCCATATGCGTGCTCTGGGTCCAGGAACGGAGAGACCTTACTTGAGGACTGGCTCTGGCTGAGGGTCACATTGTGTGTTTGTGACCAAAGTGGCCCGCGAGCATGGGCGGGGCATCATGTGCCTCACTTGTTTCAACTACACTGAATGTTGGACAACATGGCAACCACAAGGTTTCTTGGCTTGGCGTTGGAGTTCTGATTTCTGCATCATTTTCAACATTGTGCAGTGGTTTGAGATAAGTTATAGGTTCTGAAGCCTGAGAATCGAGGTTGAGAAGAGATGACGACCTAAGGCCATGGCGGGTCCTATGTGCTCAGAGAGCGGCCAGCTATCTGGTGGGGCCAGGAGGTCCAGGCACAGGTTGTGTCTGCAAGGGCATCAGTGCCCTGGTCATCCTATATATTTGGGGTACTGCCAAGTGGCGTGCAGGTTGATCCTCATTTGGGGTTTCTGTGTAGCCCCAGAGTGCAATATTTTTCTTCTGGAGGGCAGGCAGAGTGTTGCATTGTAGTTCTGGATTGCCAAACTGGAGGGCTTGTGGGCCAGTAGTCTGAGGACGGAAGTCTGAGAACACAAGCTAGGCTTAGGTTTCTGGGTGAGGACATGGCAGGCACAATCTACAGACCTGACTCGAGATCTCGTGGATCGAAGTCAGGGCGAGGATCAGACGATCGCTCAGGTTGGAGTTTCTGTCACTGATGGCCCCTTCATGAAGGGGGGGTGGGATCACGAGGCCATGGAAGTTTTCCCACGATGGGAGTTGTGAGAAGCTCCAAACTGCAAAGATTCTTCTGCAGGATAATTGAGACCTGTTGTTTGGCTGCAGGCCAACGATTCCGAGCAGGGTTCTAAGGATGGATGCCTGGGTAGCCAACCTCGCATTCCAATTGTCTCCTAGCAATAAGACAATGTAGATCTGCTGGATCTGGGTGAGCAACCGCAGAGGCTGAGTTGAAATGGACTCTCCTGGGGATGGGTCATAATGTGTTTTTGAGTCTATGAAGACCTTGGACTGAAGCGGTGGCACTGGGGCAATGAAGGGTTCTCCTAAAGAGAAGCTGTGACCAAGCTCCAACGTGCAAGTTTCCCATGTGTAGAGGAAATTTGTTCTGATGGGTGAGACAAGAAACAGCCATAATCTGGTATTGCATTCCAGGCCTCTGAGGAGAGATGCCTGGAAACCAAAGCAATGGATCCGATTAGTGCCTAGGAGTCTGTTCCTTCCTTTTTCCCTCTGGGGACATCAGTCTACATGTCTGAGTGCAGGTAGGTGCTCAGATGGGCTCAGATTGCCCCTGTTTGTCCTGGGAAGCCACCACTATTGAGATGGCCTCAGGGACTTTGGAGGTTTATCCTCTTAGGAGGGTTGTGGCCATTGGAATGGGCCCAAAGAAATCTTTTGGAGAGGGCAAGTGACAGTCCTCAGGTTTGGCTCCAGGGGCCTGAGCCTGTAGGGTGTGTAGGCCAGGGCTGTTTGGACTGTTGTCTGAAACACAACCTCGGCTTATGTTTCGGTCATAGGTATGGCAGGACTGATCTACAGACCATGAAGAGAACTCTTCGGGATATGGAAAAATGGCGAGTGTGAGTCTCTTGTTTACGTTTTTGTCTCTGGATATCGTGTCACCCATGTTTATGAAATTTCCGGGTGACTTCATGGGAAATGGGCGAGTCTTACTCTCTGGAGGGGTGTCCCCATCCAAAGAGTTTGGGGTCATTCTGTTGGATGGAATAAGTCTGTTTTTTTGTCATTGTTGTTGTTTTGTTTTGTTTTGTTTTTTAACCTCAGGTGCCACACCAAATGAGGGATTCCAGAATAGAGCCCAAGGGAGGTACGGTGGGATAAGCAGAAATCTGGTTAAATATTGGGGCCTAGGGACATGTCAAGCCCATTATGACATCTAATGCGCCAGTCACTAATAGGACTTAGTAGAGGACAGGATCATGCTTAGGGTCACCATGGATGTTTATGCCTTCATCGCACTCAAGAATGGGCGCGGCCTCAGTGTGAATGCTGGTTTCTCCTACACTGAACGTTGGACAACATGCCAACCACAAGGTTTCTTGCCATAGGTAGGAGGAGTTCTGATTTCTGCATCACACTCACCCCTGGGCAGGGATTGGAGATAAGGTCTAGGTTCTGAAGCCTGAAAACTGAGGTCGGGAAGAGATGATGACCTAAGGCCATGGTGGTTCTGATGTGCTCAGTGTGCGGTCAGCTGTCTGGGTGTTGGTCAGGAGGTCCGGGCTCAGGTTGTGTCAGAAAGTGGTTTAGTGCCCAGGTTAGACTATATAATTTGGGTACATTCGAGTGCCGTGTAGGTTGATCCTCATTTAAGCTGCCTGGGCAGCTCATTAGGCAATATTTTTTATTTCTAGAGGGCAGGCAGAGTGCTGCATTGTGGGTCCAGAATTTCCAAACTTGAGGGCTTCGGGGCCAGGAGTGTGAGGACGGAAGTCTGAGAACACAAGCTAGACTTGGGTTTCAGGGCGAGGGCACGGCAGGTACCCCCTGCACATCGGAACCAAGATGTCATTCATCTGAAGTCAGGGCGAGGATCAGACGTTGGCTCAGGTTGGAGTTTCTGTGCATGACGGCCCCTTCATGAAGGGAGCGGAATCTCGAGGCCATGGAGGTTTTCCCACGTTGGGAGTTGTGGGATGCCCCCTTCAAGGATTCCTTCTGCGGGACAATTGAGACCTGTTGGACAGATCAAGGACATCCCATATGGAATGACTCCAGGGCACCGTTTGAGGATGGATGCCTGGGAACCACGCAGCGCATTCCAATTGATCCTAGCAACAAGAGAGTTTAGATCTGATGGCTCTGTGGGAGCAACCTCGTTGGCTGAGTTGAAATGGAATTTCCTGAGGATGGGTCCTAATGTGTGTTTGTGTCCATGAGGGCCTTGGAATTCGGCGGTGGCCCCGGACCCTGAAGTATTCTCCTAAGCCTTTGACATAGCTCCCATGCACAAGTTTCCTTGTGGAGACGAGATTTGTTCTGATGGGTGCCTCAGGAAATGCCCTATGCTAGTACTGGAATCCAGGCTTTTGAGGAGACATGCCTGTAAAGTAAAGCAATGGATCTGTTTATGGCCTAGTGTCCTGTCGGGTCAATCTTCTTCTCTGGGGACATCCATGTATGGAATGAGTGGAGGTAGATGTTCAGCTGGTATCAGACCGCGCTCGTTTGTGCTGGGCGTCCTACACTATTGGGATGGCCTCAGGGACTTTGGAGGTTTCTCCTAATTTGTACGGTTTGGGAAAATGGAATGGGCAGAATTCCCATGGATTTGGTAGGCACAGTCCTAATGTGTGACTACAGGGGCCCCAGCCTGGAGGGTTTGTGGCCCAGGACTTTGAGGACAGAAGTTAAAAACACAAACTCAGTTTGGGTATGGGGATGTGGTATGGCAGACCCGATCGACAAACCATAAGAAGATCTCTTCAGGATATGAAGAAACAGCGAGTCTGAGGCACCTGCTCAGTCTTTTGTCTCGGGATTTTGTATCAGCGATGGCCCTGGAATGTCCGGGAGGCCTCATGGGCCATGGACCAATCTTCCTCTCTGTGGATTTGGCCCGATCCCAATTGTTTTCCGTCAATCTGTGGGAGGGGAGGACTCCTTTCAGGTTTGTTACCTCAGGTGTACCACCAAAAGAGGAAATCCAAAGCAGAGCCCTAGGGAAGAGTGAAGGGACAAAGCGAACTATGGTTAAAAATTGGGGCCCGGGGCATGGCAGGCCCCATATGCGGGCTCAGTGTCCAGCCACTGAGAGGCCTTACTTGAGGACTGGGCTTAGGCTGAGGGTCACAATGTGTGTTTGTGATCAATGTGGCCCACGAGATGGGCGGGGCCTCATGGGCCACACTGGTTTCAACTACACTTAACGTTGGACAACATGGCAACCACAAGGTTTCTTGCCTTGAGGTTGGAGTTCTGATTTCTGCTCTATTTTCAACCGTGGGCAGTGGTTTGAGATAAGTTATAGGTTCTGAAGCCTGAAAATCGAGGTTGAGAAGAGATGACGACCTAAGGCCATGGCGGGTCCGATGTGCTCAGAGTGCGGCCAGCTGTCTGGGTGGGTCAGGAGGTCCAGGCACAGGTTGTGTCTGCAAGGACATCAGTGCCCAGGTCAGCCTATATATTAGGGGTACAGCCAAGTGGCGTGAAGGTTGATCCTCATTTGGGGTTTCTGGGTAGCCCCAGAGGGCAATGTTTTTCTTCTGGAGGGCAGGCAGAGTGTTGCATTGTAGTTCTGGATTGCCAAACTGGAGGGCTTGTGGGCCAGTAGTCTGAGGACGGAAGTCTGAGAACAGAAGCTAGGCTTAGATTTCTGGGTGAGGACATGGCAGGCACAATCTACAGACCTGACTCGAGACTTCGTGGATCGAAGTCAGGGTGAGGATCAGACGATCGCTCAGGTTGGTGTTTCTGTCCCTGATGGCCCCTTCATGAAGGGGGGGCGGATCACGAGGCCGTGGGATTTTTCCCACGATGGGAGTTGTGAGAAGCTCCAAACTGCAAAGATTCTTCTGCAGGAAAATTGAGACCTGTTGCTTGGCTCCAGGCCAACGATTCCGAGCAGGTTTCTAAGGATGGATGCCTGGGTAGCCAACCTCGCATTCCAATTGTCTCCTAGCAACAAGACAATGTAAATCTGCTGGATCTGGGGGAGCATCCGCAGAGGCTGAGTTGAAATGGACTCTCCTGTGGATGGGTCCTAATGTGTTTTTGTGTCTATGAAGACCTTGGAATGAAGCGGTGGCACTGGGGCACTGAACGGTTCTTCTAAACAGAAGCTTTGACCAAGCTCCAACGTGCAAGTTTCCCATGTGTAGAGGAAATTTGTTCTTTTGGGTGAGTCAAGAAACAGCCATATTCTGGAATTGACATCCAGGCCTCTGAGGAGAGATGCCTGGAAACCAAAGTATGGATCCGATTATGTCCTAGGGTCCTGTCTGGTTCTATCTTCTTCCCTGGGGACATCCATCTATGGAATGAGTGGAGGTAGATGCTCAGCTGGTGTCAGACAGCCCTTGTTTGTGGCGGGCAACCTATACTATTGGGATGGCCTCAGGGACTTTGGAGGGTTCTCCTAATTTGTACAGTTGGTACAATGGAATGGGCAGAATTCCCATGGATTGCGTAGGCGCAGTCCTAATGTGTGACTCCAGGGGACCCAGCCTGGAGGGTGTGTGGCCCAGGACTTTGAGGACAGAAGTCTAAAAACACAAACTATGCTTAAGTTTGGGGATGTAGGTATGGCAGACCCGGTCGACAAACCATGAGAAGAACTCTTCAGGATATGAAGAAACAGCGAGTCTGAGGCGCTTGTCAGGCTTTTGTCTCTGGATTTTGTATCAGCGATGGCCGTGGAATGTCAGGGAGGCCTCATGGGCCATGGACGAATCTTCCTCTCTGTGGATTTGGCTCGATCCCAATTGTTTTTCGTCAATCTGTGGGATGGGAGGACTCCGTTCAGGTTTGTTACCTCAGGGGTCCCCCAAAAGAGGAATTCCAAAGCAGAGCCCTAGGGAAGAGTGAAGGGACAAAGCGAACTATGGTTAAAAATTGGGGCCAGGGGCATGGCAGGCCCCATATGCGGGCTCAGGGTCCAGCCACTGAGAGGCCTTTCTTGAGGACTGGGCTCAGGCTGAGGGTCTCAATGTGTGTTTGTGACCAATGTGGCCCGCGAGCATGGGCGGGGCCTCATGGGCCACACTGCTTTCAACTACACTGAACGTTGGACAACATGGCAACCACAAGGTTTCTTGCCTTGGGTTTGGATTTCTGATTTCTGCATCATTTTCAACCGTGGGCAGTGGTTTGAGCTAAGTTATAGGATCTGAAGCCTGAAAATCGAGGTTGAGAACAGATGACGACCAAAGGCCATGGCGGGTCCGATGTGCTCAGAGTGCGGCCAGCTGTCTTGGTGGGTCAGGAGGTACAGGCTCAGGTTGTGTCTGCAAGGGCATCAGTGCCCAGGTCAGCTTATATATTTGGGATACAGCCAAGTGGCGTGCAGGTTGATCCTCATTTTGGGTTTCTGGGTAGCCCCAGAGGGCAATGTTTATCTTCTGGAGGGCAGGCAGAGTGTTGCATTGTAGTTCTGGATTGCCAAACTGGAGGGCTTGTGGGACCGTAGTCTGAGGACGGAAGTCTGAGAACACAAGCTAGGCTTAGGTTTCTGGGTGAGGACATGGCAGGCACAATCTAAGGACCTGACTAGAGATCTCGTGGATCTGAAGTCAGGGCCAGGATCAGACGATCACTCAGGTTGGAGATTCTGTCCCTTTTGGACCCTTCATGAAGGGGGGGGATCACGAGGCCATGGGGGTTTCCCACGATGGGTGTTGTGAGAAGCTCCAAACTGCAATGATTCTTCTACAGGACAATTGAGACCTGTTGGTTGGCTCCAGGCCAATGATTCCGAGCAGGGTTCTAAGGATGGATGGCTGGGAACCCTCCTCTCATTCCAATTGTCTCCTAGCAACAAGACAGGTTAGATCTGCTGGATCTGGGTGAGCAACCGCAGAGGCTGAGTTGAAATGGACTCTCCTGGGGATGGTCCTAATGTGTTTTTGTCTATGGAGACCTTGGAATGAAGCGGTGGTATGGGGGCCCGGAAGGGTACTCCTAAACTGAGGCTTTGACACAGCTCCTACGTGCAAGTTTCCCATGTGTAGAAGAGGTTTGTTCTGAAGGGTGAGTCAGGCAACAGCCATATGCTGGTATTGAAATGCAGGCCTCTGAGAGGAGATGTCCGGAAACCAAAGCAATGGATCCGATATGTGGCTAGGGGCCTGTCTGTTCCTTTTTACCTCTGGGGATATCTGTCTACGGGTCTGAGTGCAGGTAGGTGCTCAGAAGAGATCAGATGGCACCTGTTTGTCCTGGGAAGCCACTAATATTGGCTTGTGCAAATTAAAACAGAACTTGTGCGAAAATAAAAACAGAACTTCCCTATGACCCTTCGATTGCACTCCTGTGTATTGACCCGAAAGATACAGGTGGAGTGAAAAGAAGGGCCATCTCTACCGCAATGTTTATAGCAGCAATGGCCATGGTCGTCAAACTGTGGAAAGAACCAAGATGCCCTTCAATGGACGAATGGATCAGGAAGATGTGGTCCATATACACTATGGGGTATTATGCCTCCATCAGAAAGGATGAATACCCAACTTTTGGAGCAACAGGTATGGGACTGGAAGAGATTCTCCTTAGTGAAATAAGTCAAGCAGAGAGAGTCAATGATCATATGGTTTCAATTATTTGTGAAGCATAACAAATAGCATGGAAGACATGGGAAGATAGAAGGGAGAAAAAGTTGGGGGAAATTGGAAGGAGAGGTGAACCATTAGAGACTATGGACTCTGAAAAACCATCTGAGTGTTTTGAAGGGGCAGGGGGTGGGAGGTCGGGGTACCAGGTGGTGAGTATTACAGAGGGCATGGATTGCATGGAGCACTGGGTGTGGTGCAAAATAATGGGTACTGTTATGCTGGAAATAAATAAAAAATAAATTAAAAAAAAAAGAAAAAGAAAATTGGGAGCATCACTTTGCCCAATTTCAAAGGTAACTACAAAGCTGTGATGACCAAGACAGAATGGTACTGGCATAAAAACAGACACATAGACATGTGGTATAGAGTAGAGAGCTCATATATTGACCATCAACTCTATGGTCAAATAATCTTCAACAAAGCGGTAAAATATACAGTGGAAAAAATTCAGTCTCTTCAATAAATGGTGCTGGGAAAATTGGGCCAGCTCTGTGTAGATGAATGAAACTCGACCATTCTCTTCCACCATACACAAAGAGAAACTCGAAATGGATAAAAGAGCTCAACATTGGGGGGAGGGGACAAGATGGCAGGCAAGTAGGAGGAGGCGACTTTTCAACCTGTTCCCTAAAGTGAGCTGATTACCAACCAAAGAACTACAATCACCCATGAAATCAGCCTGAGGTCAGAATTATACACGTCTGGATCTCTATAATGGCAGAAGACGCCGGTGGGCAGGTAAATTGCGGTGGGAAATGCAGACTGATATTGGAAGATAAACAAAAGGGGGAGGGAGCCACCAGAGGCGACTGGTTCGAAATTAATACCCCCAATATGAGTGAGAGTGCCCTGAGTCTGGGGACCAGCATTAACTGGAGACTGGTTGAAAGCACTCCAAAAGTGCAAAGTATCATGGTGGGGGGAAACTGTAGGAATTTGGGGCGGCGAGGGACAGGGGCTTAAGTCCCCGGTCCCAGGACAGCCTCCCCTGGCACTGAGCCAGATGGAGTGCGGTTGAGAAACCAGGTCTTGGCACCTGAGCCACCATCATGCATTATGGCCTGGGGTCTGGCTCCTGGGAGGGGCCAGGAGTCACATCATAGGACAGAATGCTCGAGCCCTGCTACGGAGCCTGAGATGCACGCACCCCACATCCTCCCCTGAGAGATGTACACAAAAGCCCAGCTGGCGCTCTTTGACCCGGGCCATTGTTTCAGAGCCTAAGACGTGCGCACCAAACTCTCCTGTGAGAGAGGTGCGTGAAGGGCCAGGCTGGTGCTCTCGGACCTGCGCCCCTTCTCAGAGCCTAAGACATGTGCAGGACCCACAGCCCTCCTGAGAGAGTCCTGCGCAAGCCTGGCGCTCTTAGACCCAGAAAGACCAGGCACTCCCAGCCCCGGCCAGTGGGAAAATCTCAGTGTGCGATCGCTGCTTGGAACCTCTCTGGAGGTCTGGAGCTGTCCAGACAGCCACCACTGCCATGGTTTGTGGTACAAGCAGAAGATCCTGAGTCTCCAGGGACCGTGACTCAAAACCTGCTCTGCAGGCGGCCAAGGGGGATCTCATCTGGGCCCTGTAGCCAGACTGAGGTTTCTCTCTGAGAGGGAGGTTAGGGTGCATTCTGTTTTCCTCTAAAACTACAAAAACCATCAAAAGTGGTCAGGGCGAGAGGGAAAAAAAAAAGTGAACAAACATAAAAACCTCCAGAGAACAAAAGTCTGAAAAAAAAAAAAAAAACGGTTTCCTCAGAGCCCACCCCCTTGAGGGGGACTGGAGGACTTAACGCAGGGAACACCATTGACTGAAAACCCACGTGGCAGGCCCCTCCCCCAGAAAACCAACTAGGAAAGATGTTCACCATCGACCATCAACAGGAAAATCCAAATAAAATATCTCCATGAGATATTAACTCACACTATCAGATTGGCTAACAGCACCAGCACAAGAAAACAGATGTTGGGAGGATGTGGATAAAAGGCGACCCTCCTGCACTGTTGGGGAATGCAAGCTGCTGAACCCACTGTAGAAAAGAGTATGACTGTTCCTCAAAGAGTTAAATATAGAACTACATTATGATCCAGCAATCACACTACCGTGTGTTTACCCAATGAACATGAGAACAATAACTCAAAAGGATACATGTGCCCCTATGTTTTTTGCAACATTATTTACAGTATTACAATATGGAGGCAATCCAAGGATCTCTTGATAAACTGATAAATGAGATGATACATGCACACACACACACACACAGTGGGAAATTACTCAACCATAAAAAAATGAAATCTTGCCATTTGCAGACCCATGGATGGAGCTAGAGAGTACTGTCCTAAGTGAAATCCATCAGTCGGAGAAAGACAAATGCCTTGTGATGTCATTCTTACATGGAATTAAAGAAACGAACATACATAAATAAAGGAGAAAGAAGATACAAAGCAAAATGCTGAATCTGTGGTTACCATAGTGGAAGTGGATGGAGGGATGAGTGAAATGGATGATGGGGACTAAGAGTACACTTTTCTTGATGACAGCTGAGTATACATAGAATCACTGAATCACTACATTGTACACCTGAAACTAATATACCACTGTATGTTAACTCTACCTGAATTAAAATAAACAATAAAAAAGTTTTTTCTTTCAGTAAACTATTTGAAAAATCTTTTGCTGTGCAATGTTCATAAGACATACTTGTGAGAGTATAACTGTACAATAATTATACACTCTATGCTTGGAATTCAAATTTCACTGAATTCTTATACTTTTCCTGTTAACTGTAACAGGGTGAGAACCTATGCTTTCAAGAGTGTAAGTAGAGATGGATGTCACTTCACTGTCCAGAAAGCTATTATTGTTTCTGTTTTCATGTGAGATTGTCATACAGTATGAGACAAATTTCAGAGCAGGTTTGTTATGCATCCTGGATCTCTAATTCAGTGGTCATTACCTAGATCTGTTTGGATGGTAAGTTCCTATGGATGGGCTTGCTTCCAAGCACATACCTGGAAGACAAATGTGGGTGTGCTGGGTGTGGGACAGGAAGAGTACCAAGTACATACAAGGGTTGGATCCCTCACCTGATCTAGGAATGGCCATGGGAGTGGGTATGGGAGGCAGAAGCAACAGGAAACCCCTAAGGTCACCAGCTGAAAGCAGGGTGTCTGGGTCAAGTGATCTTGAGATGCAGGGCTTGAAGTCTGTTCTGAGCTACTTCTGGGTGGAAAAGGAGGAAGGAAAAAGAAGGAGAAATTGTCTGCACCTGGCCCATACCAGCTTCCCACCACTACTGGTACACATCAGTCTACACAGCTGACACCGCCTGGGGTAAAGATGGGCTGTCTTGGATCCCTCAGCCCTCAGAGGGACAGATGGCTCCAGGGCTCAGGGACATGCTGAGGGAGATGGGAACAAAGGCAGCCTCTCCCAGGTCATCCCCTCCATGAGC
This sequence comes from Mustela lutreola, assembly GCF_030435805.1. Taxonomy (NCBI): domain Eukaryota; kingdom Metazoa; phylum Chordata; class Mammalia; order Carnivora; family Mustelidae; genus Mustela; species Mustela lutreola. The sequence continues at coordinate 173,515,696 of NC_081294.1, forward strand.
AGGCAGACCTCCAGGACTGCTAAAAATCCACTGGCAGTTTTTTTAAAGATTTTATTTATTTATTTGGCAGACAGAACTCACAAGTAGGGAGATAGGCAGGAAGAGAGAGATAGGAGGAAGCAGGCTCCACACTGAGCTTGGAGCCTAATGCAGGGTTTGAGCCAAGGACCCTGGCTTCATCCCACTGAGCCACCCAGGTGCCGCCCCACTGGCAGTTTTGAAAGACATGCCATAAATGAACTAAGGCATTGAAAAATATAAAACAATATTCGTTTTTAAGTTCAGAGCTGTCAACTCATGAAGTGAGAAGATATTCCCTGAGGAATACTGAGGGAAGGGCAGGTCAGGTTGCAAAGAGAGATGTGAATTTCTTGATTGGGGACCTCTAGCCCCCTTCCAGGACAAGGTATTGTCCTCACTTCACAGAGGAACCATAAAAGTTAGGGTTAGGGTTAAAGTTAGGGTTAGGGAAGCCTTCAAACAAGAGATACATTCTCATTCATTCCCCCACAGAGGCCAGACCCATCCCTGGGCTCCCCAGCCTCCCGAAAAGTTGGAGGAAGATGAACGGCTACTACCCACCCCTCAACTCTGCTCCTGGAAAGCTCCCCTTCACCAGGGCCCCCGGGTGTTCCGCATCGTCTTGACGCATATTCCGGGCGGCCGGGACATTCCCCAAGCAAGAAAGGGCCCTCAGCCACGGGTAACAGGGTGGTCCCCAGGGCTGCCCAATGCTGGCCAATTCTCACGATCGTTCTGCCCAACTCAGTATTGATTTGGCCGGTAAAAGCCTGGCGAACTCGCTTCGGGTGCCGACAAAGGGCCCTCAGCATGGAGGACATAGCATCCACAGGGCTGCCCAATGCCGGCCTATTCTGATGAGCATTCTGCTCAAATAGATAACAATATGGGCAAAATGCTTGTGAGAATTGGCGGCCCTATTGGCTAACTCACTTTAGGCGCACCAGTTCTACAGGGTTGATCCTAACCCTCAACTAAGGCTTCCGTGTGGGTCACCACAGTGTCGGCATATAGGTGCTGCCCTGCCCCTACCACCTAACCCTAACCCTAGTTTGGGTGTTCAAGCTTCCATCCCCAGAGGCCTGGCTCCCTAGACTTTGAGACTAGGGACCCCATATTCCCAACACAGGACTCTGGCTGCCACCCATGAGGAAACTGGACCCCATGGCCCTGTGCAAAACCCTCCTGGCTAGAGAAACTTCCATGCCTCTTAAAGACACCCACAACTTAAAAGGACCCACGCACCACAATCCTGGAGCCTGATGGGCCACCAGAGCAATGCCCTCTACTCAGCCATCTGGAGATCCTGGGTCTGCACTGGCATATCCGGCCTGCCATTCTCCAAGGACCAAACCCTAACCCTACATCAGTGTTCAGGCTCTGGACCCCAGAGGTCTAAAACCCAATCCCTCCCATCGATGGGAGGATCAGATTTATGGCCTTAATCAGACTCTTAGTCAGGAGGAGACCATTTCATTTTGTGCTCTCTAACACCCTCAGAGCCCTAGAACTCGGCATGCTCCCCTGAGGCCATTTCTTCCATCTTTGATCCTCCAGACCAAAGACTGAAGAGCCTCCTGATGCCCGCCCTCAACTATGCCCTTGGATGTGTCGATATCTGTGCTGGCAGATCCGACCTGCCTTGTCTCTAAGACATAACAATAACCCTATCCCTAAGCCAAACCCTAATACTAACACTAGCCCAGGTTGTGTGTTCCACTGTCAATCCTCTGATACCTGGTCCCCAAAGCCCCGAGATGGGGGACCCCTGAGCTGCACACCATCATTGCACCTGATCCCAGGAGGACACACTGCCATTTGGAAATGTACTGAACCCACGGAGCAGAAGAAACCTGCATGCCTTCTTGAGGCCATCCCCACTTCTGGCGGCCCCAAGGACAAGGAACCGAGTCTCACGGTCCTGTAGACATGCGCCCCCAACTCAGGCATTGAGCTGGGTCACCACAGCACTGGCAGGTAGGGGATGACATGCCTCTATGACTTAACCCTAAGCTTCCTTTGCGTATTCTGGCTTCCCACGCCCAGAGGTCTGGCTCCCTACCCCTCCAGACTGGGGACCCCATATTCCCAATGCAGGATCTGGCTGCCAACCCCGAGGAAACTGGACCCCATGGCCCTGTGTAGTACCTCCTGTGCTGGAGAAAACTCCAGGCCCCTAAAAGATTCCCACCTTCCGAGGACCCTCACACCACAATCCCAGAGCCTGATGGACAGCCAGACCAATGTCCTCAACTCTGCCCTCCATAGAGCCTAAGTCTGCACTGGCACATCAGGCCTGCTGTTCTCCCAGGACCAAACCCTAACCCTAGGTTGGGTGCTAAGGACCAGGACCCCGAGACATGACACCCAATCCCTTCCATGGATGGGAGCATCAGACTGATACCCATATTCAGAGTCTCAGACAGAAGGAGACGATTTCATTTGGTGCTCTCTAACACCCTCAGAGCCCTAGAAACCAGCATGCGCCCCTGATGCCATTCCCGCCATTATTGCCCCTCCAAGCCAAAAACCCATGGCCTGAGGAGCCTCCTGGGTCCCGTCCTCAACTCAGTGCTTGTGTGAGCCTATATCTGTGTTTCCAGATCCGACATGCCTTGTCCCTAAGACATAGTCCTAACCCTAAGCCTAACTGTAACCCTAATCCCTAACTCTAACCTTAATCTTAAACCCTAACCCCACCCTATCCCTAACTCTGACTCTAAACCTAACCTTTTTCCCTAAGACATAACCCTAATTCTTGTCCCTAAGACATAACACTAACCCTAACCCCTAACCCTAACCCTATCCCTAACCTATATCCCTAACTCTAACCCTCCAGACAGGGGATTCAACATCCACACCAGGAGACTCTGCCTGCCCTCCAGAAAGAAAGATGCATGAGCACCTACACACACTCGCATCATCTGCAGCACCCCGGACATAATGCCGGATTCTGCCACAAGCCAGATGCATGTCCACTAAGCCCCGAGGGAGCCCACCTCAATACCAGCATATCAGAGCTTCCATGCCACTAGTCCTTAACCCTAACCCTAGGTTGTATGTACAGGCTTCTGTAGCCTTAGGTCTAGCCCACAAACTGGCCAGATTGGAGATGCCTGAGACTCACTCTGGCAGTCTGCCAGCTGCCTATTTTGTTATGGAGCCATTTGTAGCTAGTCAGACCTCAGAGCAGGGAATAACTTCGTGTCCCCTAAGGCAAGCCTCGGCATCTGAGCCCCTCCTGAACAAAAACCCAGATTCACACGAGCCACCTATTACCCGCCCTCAACTCAGCCCTCCATGGAGCCCACCTCCGCACTGGCAGATCAGACCTGGCATGCCCCTGGGCCATTACCCTAACCCTAGTTTGGGTTTTCAGGCTTCCATTCTGAGATTCCAGGCAACAAACCCCCTGGATTAAGGAACCTTGACATACACCCTAGGACTCCGCTCGCCATACAGTAGAAACCTATGCCATTTGGAGATGTGCTGAACCGTCAGAGGGGGAGAAACCTACCCCTATAATGACACTCCCACCATCTGTGGCCCCCCGGTCGTAAAATCGGATTCTGCTGAGCTGCTGGACACACGCCCTCAACTCAGCCCTGAGGGGACCCCAACTCAACATCAGCAGATTGGGTCACCATGTCCCTAGGCCCTTACTATTACCCCTGTTTGGGTTTTCAGGCTTCCATCCCCAAATCCCCTAGATTAAGGACTACTGAGCGACACCACAGGACTCCACCTCCCACACGGGAGGAAACCTTGTGGTTTGGAGCTGCACCGAACCTTCAGACCAGGAGAAACCTGTAAACCCCCCTAACGCCATCCCTACCATGAGTCACCCCCATGGCCATAAAACCGGATTCTGCTGTGATACCATATCTCTGCCCTCAACTCAGCCCTTAGAGGAGCCCACATCAGCACCAGCACATTAACCCTAACCCTAGGTAGGGTGTACAGGCTTTCATGCTCAGATGCCTGTCCCCCAAGCCCACCAGATTGGCCACTTCTGAGATTCATGCCGGTATAGATTAAGGATGCCTCAGTGACACCCCAGGATTGCGTCCGCCACACAGGAGGAAACCATGCCATTTGGAGCTCTGCAGAACCCTCAGGGTGGGAGAAAATTCCATGCAACCCTGAGTTCACCCCCAGAGCACAAAGTTGGAGTCTGACATGCCCCCTGATACCCACCCTGAAGTCATCCCACCAGGGAGCCCATCTCAGCAACAGCAGATTGAGCATGCCATGCCCCTAGGACCTTAGCATAACTCTAGTTTCTGAATTCAGGCTTCCTGAATACATGCTCCCCCCAAGAGGCCTGGTCCCCAAACTCCCCAGATTCAGGACCCCTCTGTAACAAGCCAGAATCCTGACTGCCATGCAGGGGGAAGCCATGTCATTTGGAGCTCCACAGTTCCCTCAGAGAGGGAGAAACCAGCATGCCCCTCTAAAGCCACCCCCACCATCAGCCATCCCTCTGGCCAGAAACCCTGACTCTTCTACGTTGCAGGACACATAGCCTCAATTCAATCCCGAGGGTATCCCACCTCAGTGTCAGCAGATCAGGCCTGCCATGCCCCAAGGCCAAGACCCTAACTCTTGGTTGCATTTTCAGGCTTCCTTCCCCAGAGGCCTGTCCCCTAAGCCCTCTAGATTAGTAACCTTGGACCCACACTGTAGGAGTTCACCTGCCACCCAGCAGGAAACTAGTCCCTTTGGATCTGTGCAGAACCCTCAGAGCCAGAGAAACCTGCATGCCCCCATCAGGACCCCTGCATGTTCTGCAGCCCCCTTGCTACAAACCCAAAGCCTGATGCACCACCCGACCCCCATCATCAACTCAGCTCCTTGGGGAACTCACCTCAGCACCAACAGTTCGGGCCCACCATTCCACTAGCTCAGCTCTCCTCAAAGACCCCGGTCAGCTCTAGGCAGACCTGGAACTCCCCTGTCTGCGGCAAAGCTCTGGGATCCCCCCTCTTCCTTCTCAATTTACACTGTCCCAGGAATTCATGAGAAAGGGGAAAGATACCTCCTGAAGGCTTAATACCTCCTTTCCTCTTCTGCCATATTTTTCTCCAATTACCTTTGTACCTGGGCAGACTGGAAGGAACATATCTATGGAACATGAACATGCTCTGACATCTGAATCTTCCTGGAAGCTTTTTGAGGGCTCCTTATGCAAACAGAAACTAGTGTATCATACAACAGTGTGTTGGAAAGTGATCATTGACAAAACAGTAGAGCAAAAATCCCTCCATTTTTACCTCACTCCTCATGAAGTAGAACATGGTGTTCTTCATTCCTTCCTTGACTTCCATTCCAATTTGTTTCCATGCAGTGTGCATTCCTTTGCTTCAAGGGTAGGATTTTGTGATTCCCCACCTGCATAGAACACCCAGAGCTCATCACAGCAAGTACTCTCCCTAATAGTTGTCACCCATTTAACCCTTCCACCCACACCCCTGTCCTCTAGCAACGATCAGTTTGTGCTCTAAGTTTGAGTGTGTTTCTTCATTGGCCTTCTCCCCTCACTATGTTCATCTGTTTTCATTCTGAAAATCTACAGAATCCAAGTTACAGGCTATTGGTCTTTTCTTACTGATTTTACTTAGCTAAATCCACTGTAGATCCATCCACATCCTTACAGATGATAAGATTTCATCCTTTTTGAAACTTGCTCTTATTCCATTAAGAAGATGTGGGAGACAATGTTTGTAGCAGCAATGGCCATGGTCGCCTAACTGTGGAAAGAACCAAGATGCCCTTCAACAGACGAATGGATAAGGAAGATGTGGTCCATATACACTATGGAGTATTATGCCTCCATCAGAAAGGATGAATACCCAACTTTTGTAGCAGCATGGATGGGACGGGAAGAGATTATGCTGAATGAAGTAAGTCAGGTAGAGAGAGTCAACTATCATAAGGTTTCACTTATTTGTGGATCATAACAAATAGCATGGAGGACAAGGAGAGTTAGAGAGGAGAAGGGAGTTGGGGGAAATTGGAAGGGGAGGTGAACCATGAGAGACTATGGACTCTGAAAAACAATCTGAGGGTTTTGAAGGGGCGGGGTGGGAGTTTGTGGGAACCAGGTGGTGGGTATTGGAGAGGGCACGGATTGCATGGAGCAATGGGTGTGGTGCAAAAACAATAAATACTGTTATTCTATAAAAAATTAATTAATTAAAAAAAGAAGAAGAAGATGTGGGTGAATGAATACACACACACACACACATACACACACACACATATATATATAAAATCACTCATCATTGAATGGACATTTGGACTCCCTCCATTGTTTTACTATGGTTGATAATGTGCTGTGGTTGATAATGTTACGATCGTTGATAATGCTGCTGTAAATATCACGGTGCTTGTACCACACAGAATGTACATTTTTGTGCCCTTTAAGCAAATACCTAGGAGGACAATTGCTGGATCCTAGTGTTGTTCTGTTCTTAGGTTTTGGAGGACACACCATTTTCTTTTCCAGAGTGGCTGCAACAACCCACATGCCCACCAACAGTGTAGGAGCGTTCCATTTTAGGGTGTTTTTTAAAAGATTTTATTTATTTATTTGACAGAGAGATCAGAAGTAGGCAGAGAAGCAGGCAGAGAGAGAGAGCGTGAAGCAGGCTCCCTGCTGAGCAGAGAGATTATGGCAGGGTTCCATCAGAGGAACCTAGGATCATGACCTGATCCAAAGGGAGGTGCTTAACCCACTGAGCCACCCAGGTGCTCCTGAGGGTTCCACTTTAAGCAGAACATTCCCTGCCAGCCATTTCCTATGGAGGAAATGTAAAACCTGAGGGATAACCTGACTCACTGAGCATCAGGCAAGCAGCCACAGAAATTCACCCCAGGGTTCCTGATGCCAAGTCCCTTGAAACCACCAGAATGCCTTTATCCAGGGAAATTCCCAAACACTCTCCTTCACCACCCACAGAACCCACCAACTGCACAGAAAATAGAGAATGCCCAACCATATATAGCTGTTTGAGTGAACGTAGGAAGACAAGCATCCCTTTTAAATTGTCCAAGGCTCCTTGGAATCATTTTGAATTTTCCCTCAGCCCTCATTGGAACTCTTTGGATGCAAAGACCAATCCATTAGGATACATCACCTTGGACAAAGGAGAAGCCATCATCCAAGTCTCTATCTGACCCAAACATCCACCTCACTCTAGATGCCGGCCACAGCCTAGGCCCAGTGGAATAAACACTGCTAGATGAAGGAATACTTTCTATATTCAAAACGCACACCAGTCAATCTCATCTTCCCTTTCGAATCCAAGGGATTACCTAGGAAAGATATGGTCCAAATCCCTTTGTAATCCAGAAATAAACAGAGAAAATGATATCCCTGCCAGATGTTCCCTGCAGAGAAACTCGGGAACTCTAGCACCCACACTAGATTGCTTACAGCTGGTCCAGTGTGCCAATTGTGAACTCCACCAGAGACAAGAGAAAAGCCCAGGAGGTTTGGGGTGAAAGAGAAGTTTTACCTCCTGTCCTGGCATGGATGTGACATTGTGCCCCACCGGCCTGCTGTTTTGTCTGAATGCTGACGTCCTGGGACAAGCTGCATGTCTAACTCAGATGCTGATTTTCAAAGTTCAGGTCTTGTGGAGCCAGAGTGAAGAAGGGTTGTCAGGTGTGGATAAGCAGGCGTCTCCCACCTAGTCTTCACACCTGCTCCAATTCCTGGGAGAAGGAGAGACATATGCTTATTTCTTAAGTGGTCATCCACTTCCTTCTCAAGCCGACCAATGCCCTTGTCCTTTTTAAAGAAACAAACATACTCTTCCAAACAAACATTCAACTCCTCAGTTCCAAATGCACCATGAGTCAGGTTTGGTTTCCCCCGGCTCCAGAGCCCAGTTGGGAGGACCCTCCTGAGCCATCCTGACAGCAGACTACCAGCAAACTTGGGGAAACAGGGCACAATGCTGAGTGGGGGCCCGGCTCCAGTGTTTCTTATGACCACTCTTAAGCCTGGAGAAACAGAGACTATACAGCTCACCACTCCGTCCTGCAGAAACAATCTGTAGTTCCTCAGGATTCAGGGTCTCTCACCCAGCAGCTCCCCACTGCCCTCAGAGCCAGCAGGCAGCACTGACTCTTCTTCAGGTGGGTTTCCCATGGCAGCTCACCACAGCCTCCAGTGGTCGCAAGCAGCATTGCCACCCCTACCGTGCTCTCTCACACCACAGCTCACCCACCACCTCCAGTGGCATGAACTGGCACTGTTGGGCTTTCCACAGACTCCTAAAGCAGCCCCCAAACCCTCCACAGGTGTAAAACCACACTGGCACTGTCCCTCCAGATTGGGGTCCTCTGGGCCACACCCCAGATGTCCACCTGCCACCCAGGAGGAAACTGTACCATTCGAAGCTGAGCAAAACCCTCAGAATGGAACAAACCCACATGACTCCCTAAGGACACCCCCAACTTCGATGGTCCCCGCAGTCACAAACTCATTCTGATGTGCTTCCTGACCCCCATGTTTGACTCAGCCCCTGGGGATCCAGCCTCAGCACCAGGAGGTAGGGTCAGAATACCCTTAAGCCCTAACCCAAACCCTAGGTTGTGTTTTCAGGCTTCCATGCCCAGAGACATGGCCAAAAATCCCTCCAGATTGGGAACCCCTGAGACACAACCAAGGACTCCGCCTACCATCCATGTTCTCCTGGGTGCCCTTCGGAGCTACCCAGAAACCTCAGACCAGGAGAAGCCCACATGCCTTCCGGAGGCCGCCATCACCTCTGATGGCCCACATGGAAACAAAACCCAGAGATTAACATACTACTTGACCCCCATCCTTGACTCAGCCCATGGGAGATCCCGCCTCAGCACTGACAGTTTGGGCCTGCCATGGCCCTAGGCCCTAACCCTAATCGTACGTTGGCTTTTCAGGCTTCTGTCCCCAGAGACCTGTCCCCCAATCTCTCCAGATTGGGGTCCCCAGGGCCACACCCCAGGAGTTCGCCTGCCACTCAGGAGGAAACCACACCCATGCAGAACCCCCAGAACAGAACAAACCCGCATGATTCCCTCAGACCACCCCCACCTACAGCAGCCCACCCGGGCACAAAACCAAGCCCCTGATGCACTACTGGACCCCTGTCCTCAACTCAGCCCCCTGGGGATCTGCTTCAATATGGGCATATTGGACCTGTCATACTCCTAGGCCCTAATAGTAACCCTAGGGTAGTTTCTCAGGCTTCTGTCCCCATAGAACTAGCCACCAATCCCTCCAGATTATGGACCCCTGAGCCACAGCCCAGGACTCCGCCTGCCACCCAGGAGGAAACCGTGCTGCTTGGAGCTGTGCAAAACCCTCAGAGTGGGAGAAACCTGCATACCCTCCTTGAGACCCACCCCCACTTTTGGCTCCCCACCAGACCACAAACATGCAGACTGGTGCTCAGCTGGATCCCCCTCCCTCAACTCTGCCTGCGGGGCCCTCTCCCTTCCTGGGGGCCCTCAGGGGAGCCGCATGGGCCCGACCCATGTTCCCGGATGGCCACGTCAACAACGAGTGAGAAAGAGCTCTAGATTGCATATGCCAGCATGGCCTGAATCACTGCCCAATGCTGGCCAATTCTCACAGCTTTCTGCCCAAATCGATATCAATTTGGGCAGAAAAACATCAGATTTAGCCAGAAAAACCCAGTGAACTTGCATTTATCAGCATGGGCTGTCAGGTCCACTGCCTGAGCCTGGCCTGGGGCCCCAATATTTGCAATCCAAGCCCTGCAAAAAAGCCCTCTGTGAGGCAGGTGCACGTGATGCCAACCACTCCTGCTCCCTTTGAGGTGCGGGCCCTGGCACTGGCAGATCACACCTGCGATGCCCCTAGGCCCTTGCCCTAAACCTAGATTAGGTTTTCAGGTTTCCATCTCCAGTGGCCAGTAGCCTGAGTCCTCCACACCAGGGACCCCAGAGCCACACTGCAGGAGTACACCTGCCCCCAGGAGGAAACCGGGTCGTTAGGAGCTGTGGGAGTGGGAGAAGGTGAGAAACCTGCATGCCCTCCCAGTCCACCCCCACCCTTGACTCACCACTGGGCTGCAAAAACGGAGGCTGAGTAGCTATTCAGGCTTCTGTCCCCAGAGACCTGGCCCATGAGCCCTCCAGATTGCAGACCCCTGAGCCACACCCCAAGACTCTGCCTGCCACCCAGGAGGAAACTGTACCTTTTGGAGCCTCCCAAAACCCTCAGAGCGGGAGAAACCTTCATGTCCCCCCAAGGCCACCCCAACCTTCGGCGCCCAGCTGAGCCACAAACATGGAGTCTGATGCTCAGCCAGAACCCCTGCCTCAACTCTGTCCACAGAATACCCTCTATGTGGGGGCCCTCGAGGGAGTCTCATGGTCCTGGCCCATGTTTCCAAGATGTCCACTATAAGCACCTAGTGAGAAATTGCTCTAGACTGCGGGTGCCAGTGTGGCCTGAATTGCCACCCAACAACAACCATTTCCCATGATCTCTCTGCCAAAGTGATATCGACTTGAACAGAAAGCTTGTGAGAATTGGCTGGAAAACCCCCAGCAAACTTGCTGCCAGTGACTCGGAGCCAGAGGGCAACCGCCTGGGCCTGGCATGGGGTCTGGAGTAGTGCAACCCGAACCCCGCAAGAAAGCCATCTACGAGCCAGGTGCACATATGCCCAACCCTTTTGGCTACTCAGTCCCCTGGTGTGCTCACCCTGGTGCTGGCAGATCAGGCCTGCCATGCCCCCAGACCCTCAACCTAATGCTCAATTGGGTTTTCAGGCTTCCATCCCCAGGGGCCTGTCCCCTGAGCCTTCCAGATTAGGGATACCAAAAACACACCCCAAGAGACCGCCTGCCACCCAGAAGGACAGCCGGGCCTTTTGGAGCTGTGCAGAACACTCAGACAGGGAGAAACCTGCATTCCAACCTGAGGAAAGACCCACCTGTGGCAGCCCCCTGGCCACAAAACCCGGCGCCTGAAATACCGCCTAACCACCATCCTCAATTCACCCTCTAGAGAGTCTCACCATAGCTTGGTTTTTCAGGCTTCTGTTCCCAGAGACCTGGGCCCCCATGCCCTCCAGATTCCGGACCCCTGAACCACACCCCAGGACTCCACTGCCACCCAGGATAAAACTGCTGTTCAGAGCTGCCCAAAACCCTCAGAGTGAGAGAAAACCTGCATGCCCTTCTAAGGCCACGCACATCCATTGCCCCAACAGGCCACAAACAAAGAGGGTGATGCTCAGCCTTACCCCTCCCTCAACTCTGCTCCTGGGATGCTCCCCTGGTGGGGCTACTCGGTGGAGCCACGTGGGACCAGCTCGTGTTCCCGCATGGCCGTGAAATGCACCTAGTGAGAAAGTGCTCTAGACCAAGCCACACGTGCAGCCCATAAAGCCGCCCATGCTGGCCAATTCTCATAAGCTTTATGCCCAAATCAATATCAATTTGGGCAGAAAAATTGTCATAATTGTCAGGAAAATGCCAAGAGACCTTGTTTGGGCAACTAGGCTGTGGCCTAGGCCTGGGCCAGAGTCCCAATTGGTTGCAGACCAAACCCTGAGAAAAAGCTCTCTGCAAGGCAGGTGCATGTGGGTCAACCGCTCCTGCTACTCAGCCCCCTGGGATGCCCACGGTGGCACTGGCAGATCAGATCTGTCATGCCCCTAGGCCCTGGACCCATAGCTTAGTTTGGTTTTCAGACTTTCATCCCCAGGAGCCTGTCCCCTGAGCCCTCAAGATTGGAGACCCCAGAGCCACATCCCAGGAGTACACCTGCCATCCAGGAAGAAACCATGCCATTAATAGCTGTGCAAAACCCTCAGAGCAGGAGATACCTGCATACCCCCCTGAAACCACCCTCACCATCAGCATCCCAATGGGCAACAAACACAGAGGGTGACACTCAGCCAGACACCCTCCCTCAGCTCTACCCCTGGAAAGCTCCGGTGCACGGGGGCCCTCAGGGGAACCGGGTGGGCCTGACACATGTTCCTGGATGGCCGAGACACCCACCTAGCTAGAAAGAGCTGTAGAGTGGGTGCCACCATGGCCCAACTCGCTGCCCAACCACAATATCAATTTGGGCAGAAAGCTTATAAGAATTGGACACAAAAAACCCAGGAGCTCGCTTCTGGTGTCATGGGGCCACAGGGCTGTGCCTGGGCCTGGTCCAGGGTCCCGAATGTCGCAGCCTGAACCCTGAGAGATAGCCCCCTTCGAGCCCGGCATATGGGTGGCCAATCCCTCCTGCTAGTCACTTCTCTGGGGTGCCTACCCTGGCGCTGGCAGTTCGGGCCTGCCAGGCCCCTAAGCCCTCGTACTAACCCTCAGTTTGCTTTTGACACTTCCATCTCCAGGGGCCTGTCCCCCAAGCCCTCAAGATGGGGGATATCTGAGCCACACTGCAGAAGTCTACCTGGCACCCAGGAAGAAACCATGCTATTCAGAGTTGCTCAAAACCCTCAGACTGGGGTAAAACCACATGCTTCCCTGAGTCTACCCCTACATCTGGGGACCCCTCAGTCACAAAACCCAGAGCTTGACATAACGCTGGTCACCCATCCTTGATTCAGCCAATTGGGGTTCCTGCCTCAGTGCCAAAAGATCGGGCCTGTCATGCTCCTAGGCCCTAACCCTAACCCTCGTTTGGCTTTTTAGGCTTCCATCCCCAGAGACCTGGCCCCCAAGCCCCCCAGATTGGGAAGTCCCGAGCCACAACCCAGGGCTCCTCCTGCCACCGAGGAGGAAACTGTGCTATTCAGAGCTGCACAAAACCCACAGAGCAGAAGAAACCTGCATGACTCCCTGAGGCCACCCCAACATTCATTGCCCCACGGGGCCACAAACATGGAGGCTGATGTTCAGCAAGACACCCTGACTCAGCAAAGCCCCCAGAAAGCTCCACTTGATGGGGGCCCTTGGGGGAGCCACGTGGGCCCAGCCAGTGCTCCCGGATGGCCAGGACACTCACCTAGGGAGAAACTGCCCTAGACCATGGGCGCCAGCACAGCCCAAATCGCCACCCAACACTGGCCAACTCTCATAAGCTTTCTACTCAGATCAATATTGATTTAGGCAGAAAACCCATGAGAATTGTTCAGAAAAACCCCAGTGAACTATCTGGCAGCGCCGTAGGCCACTGCCTGTGCCTGCCCTTGAATCCCGAGTGGTCGTGACACAAACCCTGTGATATAGCCCTCTATGAGCCAGGGCCATGCACAGCCTACTACTCCTGTTATTCAGTCCTGTGGGGTGCCTGCCCCAGGGCTGTTGGATTGGGCCTGCCAGGGCCCCAGGCCCTCACCTTAAGCCTCCTTTGGATTTTTAGGCTTCGGACCCTGGGAAATCTCCCCTGAGCACTCCAGATTGGGGGCCCCGGAGCCACACTGTAGGAGTCCACCTGCCACCCTGAAGGATACCGTGGCCTTCAGAGCTGTGCAGAACCCTCAGACTGGGAGAAACTTGCATGCACCCCTGAGGCCACCCTTAGCTTTGGCGGCCCGCCCCATCCATAAAATCTGGAGTCTGACACGCCGCGTTACCCTCATCCTCAACACACACCCCCCTCTGGGGATCCCGACTCAGAGTTGGCTGATCAGGCCTGTCATTCTCCTAGGCCCTAACGGTAACCATAAGGTGAGCTCTCAGGCTTCTGTCCCCTAGAACTGACCCCCAATCCCTCCAGATTAAGGACCCCTGAGCCACACCCCAGGCCTCCGCCTGCCACCAGGAGGAAACCATGAAATTACAACCTGACCAAAAGCCTCAGAGAAGGAGAAACCTGCATGCCCCACCCACGAGGCCATCCCCCACTTTCAGCACTCGAGTGGGTCACAAACACGGTGGCTGACCCTCTGCCGGACCCCTTCCCTCAAGCTAGACTCTGACTCCCTGCCTGACCCTTTTCTTTGTTTCAGCCCCCCAGTGATCCCGCCTCAGTGCCAGAAGATTGGGCCTGCCATTCCCCCTGGCCCTAACCCTAACCCTAGTTTGCGTTTTCATGCTTCCAACCAAAAATTCCTGGCCCCGACGCCCCACAGATTAAGGACACCTGAGTGACACCTCAGGACTGCACCAACCACGCGGAAGGAAGCCATGCCATTGTAGCTTCGCATTACCCTCAGACAAGGAGAAACCTGCATGTCACCCTGAGGCTATCCCAGCTTCTACAGCCCCTGGACACAAACCCAGGCTCTGTCATGCTGCCTGATGCCCGCCCCCAAGTCAGCCCAGCTGACTTGAGAGCCTACCTCCTCATCAGATCATCAGGCCTTCCATGCCGCAGGGCCCTAAACCGAACCCTAGGTATGGTGTATAGGTTTCCATGCCCAGAGGCCTGGCCCCTCGGCCCACCAGATTGGGGACCCTTGAGACTCAACCCGAGGACTCCACCAGCTGCCCAGAGAAAAACGTGTCCCTTTGGAGTTGTCCAGAACCCTCAGAGCAGGAGAAACCTGCATGTCGCCCGAGGCACCCTCAGCTTCTGCGGCACCCCTGGACACAAACCCAGAGTCTGACATGTCACCTTATGCCCACCATCAACTCAGCCCACCATGGAGCCTGCCTCAACACTGGCAGATCAGATTTTCCATACCCCTAGGCCCTAAACCTAACTCTATGTTGCATTTTCAGGCTTCCGTTCCCAGGGGTCTTTCCCCCAAGACCTCTAGATTGGGAGCCCTGGAGCTACTGTAGGTGTCTGCTTGCCACCCAGCAGGAAACCAGTCTGTTTGGAGCTGTGCAGAACCCTCAGAGCTGGAGAAACCTGCATGCCCACATGAGAACTCCCCCACATTGTGCAGCTCCCTAGTTACAAACCCGGAGCCTGATGTACGGCCTGACCCCCATCATCGATTCAGCCCCTCGGGGAACTCACCTCAGCACCAGCAGTTCTGGCCTGCCATGCTAATAGCTTGTCTCTCCTCGGTAAACCCGTCAGCTCTAGGCATAGTTAGAATTCCCCTGTCTGCGGCAAAGCTCAGGGATCCCCCATCCTTCTTCTTAATTTACACTCGTCCAGGCATTCATGAGAAAGGGGAAGGCTACCTCCTGAATGCTTAACACCTCCTTACCTCTTCTGCCATATTTGTTTCCATTTACCTTTGTACCTGGGCAGACTGGAAGGGACATATCAATGGATCATGGATATGCTCTGACATCTGAATCTTCCTGCAAGCTTTCTGAGGGTTCCTTATGCAAACAGAAACTAGTGTATTGTACCATACCATGTTTGGAAATGATCATTAGTAGAACAGGACAGCGATAACCCCTCCATTTTTGCCCCACTCCTCATGAAGTAGAACATGGTCTTCTTCTTTCCTTCCTTGACTTCCATTCCAATTCGTTTCCATGCACTGTTCATTCTTTTGCTTCAGGAGTTCGGATTTTGTGATTTCTCACCTGCATAGAACACCCAGAGCTCATCACAACAAGTACTCTCCCTAATAGCCGTCACCCATTTAACCCTTCCTGCCAAAAACCCTGCCCTCTAGCAACCCTCAGTTTGTGCTCTAAGGCTGATACTGCTCCCTCATTGTCCTATCTTTCTCCCCTCACTATGTTCATCTGTTTTCTTTCTGAAATTCCATAGGAGTCAAATCATAGGCCATTGTTCTTTTCTTACTGGTTTTGCTTACTTTAATCCACGCTAGATCCTTCCACATTCTTGCTGATGGCAAGATTTCATTATTTTTGAGGCTGGGTCCTATGCTATTGGATAGATAGATAGATAGATAGATAGATAGATCAATCTCTCACATCTTCTTTCTCCATTCATCAGAAAATGGACAGAGGGACTCCCTCCTTTGTTTTCCTATTGTTGATAATACTGCTATAAACATCATGGTGCTTGTACCCCATTGAATGTGCACTTTTGTGTCCTTTGGATAAATACTTAGGAGTACAATTTCTAGGTCCTAGTGTTGTTCAGATTTTAGCTTTTGGAGAAAACTCCATATTCTTTTCCAAAGAGGCTGCAAAAATCTGCATGCCCACTGACAGTGCGGGAGGGTCCTGCTTTAAGCAGAACGTTACCTTCCTGCAATTCCCTAGGAGGGAATGGAAAACCTGTGGGATAACCTGACTCAGTAAGTATCAGGCAAGCAGCCCCAGATATTCACCCCAGGGTTCCTGATGCCAAGCCCCTTGAAGCCACCAGGATGCCTCTCTCTGGGGGAATTCCCAAAGATTCTCCTTCTGACTTCACCACCCATGAACTGCAGAGAAAATACAGCTGTCCAAGTATCTATTTAGTAAAACTAGAAGGTCATGTTTCCCTTTTAAATCATCCGAGCCTCCTTGGAATCATTTTGAATGTGCTCTCTGCCCTCACTGGAACTCTTGGGATGGAAAGATGAATCCATAAGTTTACATCACCTTTGACAAAGGAAAAGACATCATCCAAGTCACTATCTGACCTCAAACAGCCACATAACTCTAGACGCCTGCCTTTCCCCCACCGTGTAGGCCCAATGGGATAAACACTGTTAGATGAAGGAACACATTCTATGTTCAAAACACACACCAAGTCAATCTCATCTGTGATTCACGAACTGGCACGAGTCTCCTAATCCAGCTCACAACGCCTCACAGGTCTCAAGCCACAATGGCACTGTCCCTCCAGACTGGGGGCCCCTGAGACAGACCACAGAACTGCACTTGCCACCCAGGATGAGACTGTGACTTTTGGAGATGTGCAAAACCTTCAGAGCAGGAAAAAACTGTATGCCTCCTGAGGTGACCACCACAATCAGAGCCTGCACAGGCCAAAAAACCAGTGCCTGGTGTTCACTCTGACCCCTATACTCAATTCTGCCCTCATCAGTGTGAGTTCTCAGGGACCTGTGCAGGCCCAGCCCATGGTCACGGGTGGCTGCTACGTGAACCTAGCGACAAAGCAATCCAGACGTTAGGAGCACACGTGACCAAAATCACTCCACATTGCTGGCCAATTCCCACAAAAATTCTGCCCAAATCAATATCGATTTGGGAAGAAATCTCATGTGAAATGGCCAGAAACCTCCTTTGAAATTGCATCCAGAGGTGGGAGCCCTCAGAGAAGCTGCCTGGATCTGGACCATTTTCCTGAGGGTTCGCAGCCCAAACCATGCCAGAAAGAGCTCTAAACTCCAGAGGCAAACATGCTCAGAGTTGCCCCAGAATGCTGGCAGTCCTGGCCTCTACTCAGTCCCCTGGGAGGCCAGCCTCAGCACTGGCAGAATGGGTGTGCATGCCCCTAGGACCTAAACCTAGGCCTAGGTTGGGGGTTCAGGCTTACATTCCCAGAGACCTGGTCCCCAAGCCCTCCAGATTGGAAACCCCAGAGCTGCACCCCAGGACTCCACTGCCACAAATCAGGAAACATTACTGTTTAGAGCTGCAGAAAACCCCTCAGATGGGGAGAAACCTTCATACCCTCCTGAGGCCACCCCCACCTTCAGCACCCAAAGGAACCACAAACATGAAGCCTCATTCTCAGCCCGAGACCCTCCCACAACTCTACCTCCGGAAATCTCCCATCAGCTGGGGACCGCAGGGGAGCCCCGTGGGACCAGTCCAAGTTCCTGGATGGTCATAATGAGCATCTAGGAAGAAAGCACTCTAAACAATGGGTGTGAGTGCATCCCAAATTGCCTCCCAATGCCGGCCAATTCTCATGAGCTTCTCACTCATGATAATTATCCAGAAAATCCCCCACTGAAATGGCTTTTGGCAGCACGGACATGCAGGGCGGCCACCTGGGCCTGGCCCATGATCTCAAGTGGTCACGGTCCAAACCCCATGAGAAAGCAGTTTAAAATCCTGGTGCATACATGGCCATACCCTCACTCTACTCATACCCCTGGAGTGCCAGTCCCAGCGATTTCAGATCAGGCCTGCCATGCCCCAGACCCTAAACCTAACACTAGGTTGGGTTTTCAGGCTTCCATCTACAGATTGAGGACTCCAGAGCCACACCCCAGGATCCACCTGCTACCCAGATGGAAACTGTGACATTAGAGCTGTGCCCAACCCTCAGAGCAGAAGAAATCTCCATGCCTCCCTGAGGCCACGCCCACTTTCGGTGGCACCCATGGTCACCAACCCAGAGACTGAGGCCCTGCATGATGCCTTCCCTCAACTCAGCCCACCAGAGAGCCCGCCTCAGCACCAGTAGATCTGGCCTGCCATGCCCTTAGGCCCTAACCCTAACGTAGTTTGGGTTTTCAGGATTCCACCCTCAAGGCCTGGATCCAAAGCCCCCCAGATTAAGAACCCCAATTAACACCCCAGTATTCAGTCCACAATGTGGATGCAAACCAGACGATTTCGAGCTGTGCCAAACTCTCAGAGTGGGAGAAACCTGCACTCCCTCGTAAAGCCAGCACCAACTTCGGTGGCCCCCCGGCCACAAAAACGGACTCTGATGCAATGACTGACAAATCCTCAACTTGGCCCTGAGCAGATCATGCCTCAGAAATGGCAGATCAGGCCTGCCATGCCCCGAGGCCCTAAGCCTAAACCTAGGTGAGGTGCACAGGTTATCATTCTCAGAGACCTGGACCACAACCCAGACAGACAGGGGACCCCTGAGACTCACACCAGAATTATGCCTCCCACTGAGGGCACAACTCTGCTGCTTGGAGCTGCACAGAACCCTCAGAATGGGAGATACCTCCCCAGGTTCTGTGGAACCCCTTGACACAAACCTGGAATCTGATGCACCTCCAGACATGTGCCCTCAACTCAGCCCACCAGAGAACCTGCCATGGTCTTAGGCCCTAACCCTAATCCTAGTTTGGGTTTTCTGGCTTCCATCCCAAAAGACCTGGCCCCCAAACCAGCCTCATTAAGGACCCCTGAGTGTTATCCCAGAATTCAGCCTCCCATGTCCTAGGAAGATGTGCCATATGAAGCTTCACAGAAACATCAGAGAGGGAGAAACCCGCATACCCCACTAAAGTGACCCCCCCCACACACCATCTGCAGCCCCCCTGGCCACAAACCCGGATTCTGAGGCACCGCCTGACATATGCCCTCAACTCAGCCCCAAGGGGATCGTGTCTCAGTGCTGGCAGATCGAGCCTGCCATGTCCCTAGGTCCTAATCCTAATCCTAGGTGGGGTGTACAGGCTTCTGCACCCAGAGGCCTGGTCCTTAAGTCCAGATTAAGGATGCCTGATACTCATGCTGGGACTCTGCCTGCCACGCAGGGCACAGCTGTGCTGTTTGGAGCTGCGCTGAACCCTCAGAGCTGGAGAAACTTCCATGGAGCCCTGAAGTCACTCCCAGGTTATGTGAATGCCTGGACACAAACCCAGAGTGTAACGTACTGTCTGAAACTCAAATTCAACTCAGCACACCAGGGCACCTGCCTCAGCACTGGCATATAAGGTCTGCCATGCCCCTAGGCCTTAACCCTATCCCTAATTTGGGTTTTCAGGCTTCCATCCCAAGAGGCCTGACCCCAAGCCCCCAATATTAAAGACCCCTGGTGACACCCCAGGACTCTGCCCACCATGCAGGAGGAAACCATGCTGTTTGGAGCTGTGCCAAATCCTCAGAGCGGGAGAAACCTGCATGCCCCACCTGAGGCCATCCCCACCTTCTGCACACCATTGGCAACAAATGCGGGGGCTGACACTCAGCCTGACACCCAGGAGGAAACCGTGCCAATTGAAGCTGAGTAGAACCCTCAGAGTGGGAGAAACTGCATGTCCCCCTGAGCACACCCTCCTCCACTGTGGTCAGCTGTCCCCTGACCACAAACCTGGACCCTGTCATGCCACCAGACCCCTGCCCTCAATTCAGCCCCCTGGGATCCCTCCTCAGTGCCAGCAAATTAGGTCTTCCATGCTCCTGGCCCTAAACTTAACGCTAGGTTGGGTTTTCAGTCTTCCTCCCCAGAGGCTGGGCCCCCATTTCCTCCATATTTGGACCCCTGATCCCCAAACCAGGACTCCGTCTGCCACCCAGGAGGAAACTGTTCTGTTTGGAGCTGCACAGTACCCTCAGAATGGGAGAAACCTGAACAGCCCATGAAGCAACCTCCACCATCGGCCACCCCTCAGGCACAAACCCAGAGTGTAATGCACCACTTGACCATGACCTTCAACTCATTGCCCTAGGCATCCGCCTCAGCACCAGCAGATCAGGCCAGCCATGCCCCTGTGCTCTATCCCTAGCCCTAGGCTATACTTTCAGTCTTCTGTCCTCTGAGGATCCACACCAAAGCCCCACTGATGGGTTACACCTGAACTATACCAGAATATTTAGTGGCCCCGTGAGACTATCCCACTCTCAGCAACCCCCTATTCACTACCTGGATCCTAACACTCACACTGACCTACGTCCTCAACTCTGCTCCCCAGGTCGCTCCTCTCAGGGTGGCAGTTTGAGCCTGACATGTCCTGAGCATTCCATTCCTAGGGGCCTGGCCCCCTGCCCCAGGCACTGGGGTCACCTTAGCCATACAACAGGACTCAGCCTAACACACAGGAGGAAAGTGTGCCATGTAGACTTCTAGAAATATTCAAATCAGGAGAAAATGCCTGCCCATCTGAGCCCATCCCAGCAAACCACCACTTTCAGTGGCCTCTAGGCTAAAAACCCTGTGCCTGACCTGAACGGGAACACTCATCTTTCATTTCTTAATTCCACACACACTGCCAGCTCTTTGGCCCTGCAATGCCCCTTGACCCTAACTCTATCCCTATGTTGGGCTCTCAGGTAACTGTCTCTTAAGGGAGGGCTCCAAAGCCCCAGGATTTGGGGATGGCTGAGCAATACCAGAGGACTCAGCCTCCCACCCAGAAGGAAATCTTTCCATAATGGACTCCAATAAGTATAGAGGTCAGTAGAAATATGAAGGCCCATCTCTTTCCATCCCACTGAACTCCCACTTTCAATGGCTCATGGATTGAAACCCTGAGCCGCACACTCACCTTAGCCCATGCCCTCAACTCAGCCCTCCAGGACACTCACCACATGGTTGGCAGTTCGGACCTTCCATGCTCCTATGTCCTAACCATAACCCTAGTTGGAGTTCTGAGAGCACCATCTGTAGAGGCCTGGCTCCCAAGCACCGGGTATTGGGAACACTTGAACAACACCAGAGGATCAGCCTGCCACACAAAAGGAAATTCCCTTTTTCACTCCAGACTGGATTCAGAGCATGAGAAATCTGAATGCAAACCTGAGACAATGTCAGTGAACCTACACTTTCATGCACACTCTGAACACAATCCCTGAGCTTCATATACACCCTAAAACTCCATTTTAACTCAGACCTTGTGAAGATCTCCACAGTTCTGGATGATTGTATCTTCCAGGCTTCAGGGCCTTAGCCCAATGTAAGGTCTAGATATAGGTGAAAATATGAACAGACATTTCTCCAATGACGACACACATGTGACCAACAGATATATGCATAAATGTTCCACATCACATGGCTTCTGGGAAACGCAAATCTAAACCACATTAAGGTGTCCTTTCACACAAGGAAGAACGTCTAAAATTAACAAGACATGAAACCACAAGTGTTGGTGATGATACAGAAAATGGGGAAGCTTCCTACACTCCTGGTGGGAATGCATACTGTTACATCCGCTCTGGAAAACAGTACAGGGTTTCTTCAAGAAGTTAAAAGTAAAGTTACCCTAAAACACAGCAATTGCACCACAGGGCTTTTACTACAAAAATAGAGATGTAATGAAAAGAACTGACACCTGCACCCCAGTGTTCATTGTAACAATATCCACTATACCTAAACTATGGAAAGAACCCAGATACCTATGGACAGAGGGATGGATAAAGAAGATGTGGTTCATATATTCAATGGAATATTACTCAGCCATCAGAAAGGTTGATTATTTATCATCACATCAACCTGGATGGGTGTGGAAGATATTATGCTGAGTAAAATATGGCAATGAAAGAAGCACAACTATCACATGGTTTCACTCATTTGTCAAATATCAGAAATAGGGCAGAGAACCATAGAAAAAGGAAAGGGAAACAGAATGAGAAGTCATCAGAGATGGGAAAAAAACATAATAGTAACTAACTGTAGTAACAAACTGAGGGTTGCTGGATGGGGGCAGGGGGTACCTGGGTGATGGGCACTAAGGTGGGCACATGATGCAATGAGCACTTGGTGTTATACACATCTGATATATTATTTAACACTACATCTGAACCTAATGATGTATTATAAGTTGGCTAATTGAATTTAAATTTTTAAAAAAATGAAAGAACTCAAAGAAACTACCTTAAAAATTTCTATGAAATCACAAAAGATACTGAAGCACCAACACAATGTTATGATTGAAAACAAAGCTTGAGGCGTCACAATTCCATATTTCAAATTATAGTACAAAGCTTCAGGCATCCTAACAGTATGGGACTGGTGCAGAAATATACACAGTGACCAAGGGAACAGAATAGAAGCTCAGACATAAACCCACAATCACGTGCCCAAGTAGTCATCTGCAAAACAGGCAAAAGTATTAAAAGGGAAAAGAACAGGCTCTACAACAAATGGTTTTGGGAAAACTGGACCGCTATGCACAAAAGAATGAAATTAATCTGCTTTATTACACCAGATGGACAAATTAACTCAAAACAGGTTCAATACTTCAATGTGAGACCTGAAATCATAAAAATCCTACAAGAGGGCACAGAAAGCAACTTCTCTGCCATGAACCATACATTTTCTAGACATGCCTCCTAAGGAAAAGGAAGCAAAAGCAAAAATAAACTACTGGAACTACATCAATATGAAAGCTTACCACACAGCAGAAGAACAATGAAAATGTAATAAATAGAAGACAGCCTACTTAATGGGAGAAGATGTTTGCGAATACCATATGCAATAATGGGGTAGTGTCAAAATATGTAGAATTGATACAACGCAACGCCCAAAATACAAATAATCCAGTTAAAAAAATAGAAGACATGAATAGACATTTCTCCAAGGAAGAAATACAGATGTCAACAGTCACATGAAAATATGTTCACCATCACCCATCAACAGGAAAATCCAAATGAAAAGTTCCATGAGATACTACCTCACACTATCAGAATGGCTGACAGCACCAGCAGAAGAAAACAGATGTTGGGAAGATGTGGATAAAAGGGGACCCTCTTACATTGTTGGTGAAATTGCAAGCTGCTGCAGCCACTTTAGAAAACAGTATGACTGTTCCTCAAAACGTTAAATATAGAACTTCATTGTAATCCAGCAATCACGCTACCGGGTGTTTACCCGAAGAATATGAGAACAATAACTCAAAAGGATACATGAGCCCCTATATTTCTTGCAACATTATTTACAATATTACAATATGGAAGCAATCCAAGTATTTCTTGATAATTTGATTAATGAGATGATATATGTACACACACACACACACACACACACACTGGGAAATTACTCAGCCATAAAAAGAATGAGATCTTGCCATTTGCAGACGCATGGATGGAGCTAGAGATACTGTCATAAGTGAAACCCATCAGTTGGAGCAAGACAAATGCCTTTCAATGTCACTCTTACATGGAATTTAAGAAACGAAAATACATAAATAAAGGAGAAAGAAGATACAAAGCAAAATACCGACTCTGTGGTTACCAGAGTGGAAGTGGATGGAGGGATGAGTGAAATGGATGACGGGGACTAAGAGTACACTTTTCTTGATATCCGTTGAGTAATACATAGAATCACTGAATCACTACATTGTACACCTGAAACTAATATACCACTGTATGTTAACTCTACCTGAATTAAAATAAACAATAAAAAAGTTTTTTCCTTTCAGTAAACTATTTGGATGTAAACTTTTGATATGCAATGTTCAAAAGACTTACTTGTGAGAGTATTTACTGTACAATAATTATTCACTCTATGCTTGGAATTCAAATTTCACTGAATTCTTATACTTCTCCTGTTAATGGTAGCCCACAGGAGCCACGGTCCCTTTCCATCCAGGGTCAGCACCTATGCTTTCAAGAGTGTAAGTAGAGACGGATGTCACTTCACTGTCCAGAAAGCTATTATTGTTTCTGTTTTCGTGTGAGATTGTCATAGAGTATGGGACAGCTTCCAGAGCAGGTTTGATATGCACCCTGGATCTCTAATTCAGTGGTCATTACCTGGTTCTGTTGGCTGATAAGTTCCTGTTGATGGGCTTGCTTCCAAGCACATACCTGGAAGAAAAATGTGGGTGGGCTGGGTGTGGGACAGGAGGAAGACCAAGTACAGTCAAGGGTTGGATCCCTCCCCTGATCTAGGAATGGCCATGGGAGTGGGTATGGGAGGCAGAAGCGACAGGAAACCACTAAGGTCACCAGCTGAAAGCAGGGAGCCTGGGTCATGGGATCTTGAGATATAGGCCTTGAAGAATGTTCTGAGCTACCTCTGTGTGGGAAGGGAAGAAGGAAAAAGAAGGAGAAATTGTCTGCACCTGGCCCATGCCAGCTTCCCACCACTACTAATATACATCAGTCTACGCAGCTGACCCAACCTGGGCTCAAGATGGGCTGTCTTGGGTCCCTCAACCCTCAGTGGGACAGATGGCTCCAGGGCTCAGGGACATGCTGAGGAAGTTGGGAAGGAAGGCTGCCACTCCCAGGTCATCCCCTCCTTGAGCAGGCAGACCTCCAGGACTGCTAAAAACCCACTGGCAGTTTTGAAAGTCATGCCATGGATGAACTAAGGCATTGAGGAATATAAAACGATATTCGTTTTTAAGTTCAGAGCTTTCAGCTCATGAAGTGAGAAGACCTTCCCTGAGGAAGACTGAGGGGAGGGGAGGTCAGGCTGAAAAGAGAGATGTGGCTTTCTTGACTGGGGACCTGCAACCCCCTTCCAGGGCAAGGTATCGTCCTCACCTCACAGAGGATCCATGGAAGTGTCCCATCAAGGGACTGACTGAGCTGCCTCTTGAGAAGGTACCCTGGCATCAGGTTACACAGGGCAGAGGAGAGGGCCAGATGGAGGGAGGGCAATGCCCTGGAGGCCATGGGGCAAAAGCAGAGGCTCATGTCCATAAAGATGATGAAAAATAGGAGGCAGCAGCATCAGAGCTGGCACAGTGCTCACAGCTACAGTGACTGGATGCATTCTGTGCCAGGTATGGTTGACTTCAGTGGGCTCCAAACTAGTCTTGACCACAACCCTAGGAAGTGTGCACCACTACCGACCTCCTTTCCCCATGCTGCTGCTAAGAATCATGGTCACAGACCCTGGTCTATTTTTATGGAAACGGAGTGCTCCCCGGGCACACTGCCCCTCTGGTGGTGGTCCAGTGCAACCCTTGTGCTTGACCAGATACTGCTGTCTACCTGTATCCACACAACTCAACAGACAGGAGGGTGTCCCTGAGTTCCACAGGACCTTATGAGACAGATTAACAGACCCCACTACCCCACCCACCACCAACACCCAGTGGGTCACTCAGGACCTCGGCTATTGTCATGGAGCTCACCATGATGTGTTTCTATCACTTTCAAAGACAGTTCTGTTCCCGTACAATACCATACATCCAAGCTGCTGACCTGGGGCCATGCCATGAACCCACCTGGCACCTTTCTATTAGAGAAGGTCAACCCTGCACCTCATAGAAAATATTCCTAATTGGGGCGCCTGGGTGGCTCAGTGGGTTAAACCTCTGCCTTCATCTCAGGTCATGATCTCAGGAGCCTGGGATCGAGCCCCACATTGGGCTCTCTGCTCAGCAGGGGGCCTGCTTCCCCTTCTCTCTCTACCTGCCTCTCTGCCTACTTGTGATCTCTCTCTCTCTGTCAAAAAAATGGATGAAATCTTATAAAAAAAAAAAAAAGAAAAGAAAATGTTTCTAATGAAGTGAAAATCCATCAGGAATAAGGTGTAAACAGTGGTACACTGCCTTCATGGTAGTCATTAATTCTAACAAGGGATGACCACTCCCCACCATCTCGCAAAACATTCTGTAAGGTTTTATAGGCGAGATAAACACGCCAGGCAAAGTGGGTGCAAGGCAAGATATATTAAAGGCACTCTCCTGCGAAGTTTCAGGGCTCAAGAGAAGGGGAGCCAGGAAAGTTGCTCTGGGAGGAGGTGGGCACCCTCAGTAGAGGTTCCTTGACTCCGGAAAGGGAGAGGGGGAAGTCACACTGGGAGGGAGTTGGTGGGGGTCTTTTATCGGTTTCCTGCATATGTATCAGGTTACCTATGGAGATGTGACCTACGCATACATCCTTTTGGTGGGAGAGTCAAGGGTGAAGGAAAAGGGGGGGCTGGAAGACGGCGGGACCCGGCAGCGGTCGCTTCCATTGTTCCTCCTGCACTCCAGGTGCCTCTGGAGCCGGTGGTCATTTCTATTTTTCCTCCTGCACTCCCGGAGCCTGCCAACCCAACATTCCGACCTTTTTGGTGTAATGGGGGCAGCGACTCAGATCTGGCTACCTCCTGCTGGTAAAGGGGCGACATCATAGGGTCCTTTGTATGTGGATAGGCAGGTATAGGGATCCAGGAGGAGTTGGTTGACAGTGACCCTGGAAACCTCACATATGCGTTCCTGAATGAAGCAAAGAACACAGGGGGTGATAAGTCCTAATAGGCGGAAGAGAATAATGGGACTTAGGATTGGAAGGAGCCAGGTCGTTAAGGGGGAGAACCACCATTGAGAGGGTTTTATTACAGGGTGATGCTGGCCACCAAGGGAGTCGCAGATTTTTGTCAGGGCACTGATATTGGTTTCAACTACACTGGATTCGTTGATATAATAGCAGCATTCTTCATTGAGGAATAAACAGGTTCCTCCCTTGTCTGCAGGGAGCAGGTCCAGGGCTTGCTGGTTCTGTAGGGCTACCTGGGCCACTGAAATAATCTGTCATTGTAGAGATGCAAAGGACTCAGCTGAGACTTCCATGGCTGTTCAGATCTGTTCAGATAAATCTCAGGTAGCACCTGTGGAGTGAGCTATTGCCCCGGTGCCCAGCCAGGTGGCCACTAGGGAAGACACCAAGGAGAACCCCATAACAAGAGGAAGAAACACAGCCCTTTTTTGTCACAGGAGGGGGGTGGAGAGGACGGCCATTTCCACTTGGGCTGGCACCCTCCAGACTGGTAATCTGTGGTGACCAGCTGACTAGACCATGTGGTGCCCAAGTTTCCACTAGGAAGAAGTACCACCTGAATTCAGGGTCACCTGAGGGAAAGCTATGGGGGGTGTAGAAGGAGGAGTGTGAGAAGAAGTGGTGCGGGAAATTTGCAACCACGTGGGCCCCAGGGTTTGGGAAGTCCAGCCATCCTGTTGTAGCGCTGGTTTTAGAGAGGAGATGTGTACCCATGGGTGGTTTCCTAGGAATTTTGCCCCTGTGGGAGTTGTAAGAATAACAGTATGGGGGCCAGTCCACCTGGGCTGTAAGGACTTTGGGTGAAGTTCTCCTAGGAGAACTTGGTCCCCAGCATTTAGGGCCTGGGGGAAGTCTCCACTCGGGCTGTCAGGGGCGAGGATGGTTGAACCTGCATGAGCCCTTAGGAGTGCTTGTAAGAGGGTCTGATAGGGCAGATAGGATAGGAGGGGTGGAGAAGAGGCAGGCATGTTGTGATTGAGTAGAAAGGGCCTGCTGTACAGGAGCTCAAAGGGACTGAGACCTGATGGGTGGCTAGGGGAGGCCCTAAGGCAGGTGAGTGCTAGTGAGAAAAGGGTTGGCCAAGACAGTCAGGTTTCAAGAGTGCGTTTGGTGATTTGTTCCTTGAGGAGGCCATTGGCCCTCTTGACCTTACCCGACGATTGGGGATGGTAGGGGTTATGGAGTTTCCAGGTGATGTTGAGGCTCTCAGAGATCTGTTGTGTGATGCTGGAGATGAAGGCCGGTCCGTTGTCTGATTGTACGGTTCGAGGGAGTCCAAACCTCGGAATGATGTGCTTAGTGAGAACAGCGGCAACCACCTCTGCTGTTTCCCTAGTGGTGGGGAATGCCTCGATCCAGCCTGTGAAGGTGTCCACAAGAGTTAGTAGATAACTAAAGGTTTTGTGTCGAGGCATGTGATTGAAGTCAAGTTGCCAGACCTTGCCTGGCTGATGTCCTTGGAGCTGGTGGGTGGGTCCTGGTCTGAGGAGGCCGCCCTGGGCATTGACCACAGGACAGGTTCTACAGGCCTTGTGTCCCTCCTTAATAGTCTTTTGGAGGAGGGGGTGGTGAAAGAGAGGTTGGAGAAGTTGGTATAGAGCCTTTGGACCGGTGTGGAGAGACTGGTGAATGTCAGTAAAGAGGGTGTGGATTAGGCTGTTTGGGAGGGCAATTTTGTCCTGGACAAAATACCATCCCTTGTCATCCAAGCTGCCACCTAATGTTATAGGGGCCCGAGTCTCCTCATCAGTGTACAGGGACTGTGAGGAGTGTTGAGAAACAGGAGAGGGGCTAGAGAGGTGTTTAAGGCCATCTGTCAGGCAACAGAGTCAGCCTTGTTGTTCCCCAAAGAGATGGGGTCTCTGGAGTCCTGACGGCCATGGCAGTGGACAATAGCCACCTCAGTAGGGTACTTGAGAGCGTCAAGGAGTTTGGCAATAAGAGGCCCTTTGACTATGGGGGTTCCCTTGGTTGTGAGAAATCCCCTTTCTCGCCAGAGGACAGAGTGAGTGTGGGTAATAAGGAGAGCATATTTGGAGTCAGTATAAATAGTGACCCGTTGGCCCTCAGATAAGTGAAGGGCCTTGGTAAGAGCCAGGAGTTCTGCCTTTTGAGAAGTAGTCCCAATGGGAAGGGGGGTTGCTTATATGACTGCATCCAGGGTGACCACTGCATAGGTCACACATCGCCGTCCATATGGAGCTATGAGTGAGCTCACATCCATGAACAGAGTGCGATCAGGTTCAGTCATCGGCTTGTCCCAAAGTCCTGGATGGGAGGGAGAGAGTTCTTCCAGGTGTTGAGCACAGGAGTGGAGAGCAGTGGGGGTAGATGAAGGTGTCGGCAAGAGAGTGGTGGGATTTAGGCGAAGGGAGACAGAGTGTGACCTGGGGGTTTTCTATGAACAGCAGGTGGTAGACTTGGAGATGGGAAGGAGTGATCTGTGCCAAGTATTTTTGGCTGATTCAGTCCATCAGTCTATGGGGGGAGAAGACCATGATGGGCTGTCCTAAGGTACGTTTGAGGGCCTCCTTTGTCAGAGAAGTGGCTGCCGCTAGGGCCTTGAGGCAGGGCTGCCATCCCTGGACAGTGACATCTAGTTCCTTGGAGAGTTAATGCGAATAAGGAGACCCTGCTGCCAAAGGCGGTCACTGATGAACTTGAGTCCTCACTGGTGGGTTGCTACTACAGGTCTGGAAATGTCCCATATCTGTGGGTCTACAGAGGGGAGACAGTCTGGGATAGAGGACGAGTCATAGGGAAGTAGAGGAAGGATGAGGTGAGCAGAAGTCAAGGGAGAGGAAGAGAGACAAATGGTGGCCTGAAGTTTGTGGAGGATGTCCCTGCCTAGTAAGGGAACAGGGCAGTAAGGGATAATGAGGAAGAAGTGTGAGAAGGGGAACCCATACAGGCTGCATGTAAGGGGTTGGCTGGCCTTTGGAGTGGAGGAAGTACCATCAATTCCCATAACTGCAACTGAGGAGGGATGAGTAGGAGCTGAGTACAAAGGCAGGACAGCATGTGCCATGTCCAATAGAAAGGAAAGGGACTTACCCACTACCTGGAGCATGACCCTGGGCTCGGCATGGGTGAGAGGGGTGTCCGATACTGGGCTCCATCAGTCATCCAATAGGAGAAGTTGGAAGACAGAACTTACCATCTCAGAGTCTCCCCCACGTGGAGGCGCCGCAATACCCTGAGGCTGGGGCAGTCCAATTTCCAGTGGCCCATCATGAGGCATTGAGGGCACGGCCTAGTAGGCGTTTTTGGATTGGGGCATTGACGGGACCAGTATCCCTTGGCTCCGCACGTGAAACAGACCCCCGGAGGGACGCCGTTAGGTGCTCCCTTCTGTTGACCCCCAGAACCTGCCGGCCTTAGGACTGCTACGAGGGCTTGGGTCCGCAGTTGGACCTTCTGTTGGAGTCTGGCTTGGCGCTTAAGTTCTGCCTCCTCTTGGGAGTAAAAGACTTTAAATGCCATTTTCAACAGATCAAAAATGGGAGTTTGAGGGTCCTCCTCCACTTTCTTTAATTTTTGCCGAATGTCGGCGGCTGACTGAGAAATAAAGTGAGTAGCTAAAACAGTCGCCCCTGCTGGAGAGGCCAGGTCTAGGTAAGTGTATTGAGTCAGCGCCTCAGTAAGTTGGTTAAGAAACATGGCCGGGTTTTCCTTGGGTTCCTGAATGATTTCCCTTCACAAACCTTCTACAACTTTCCTTTGCATTCAGGTTTTGTCTCAAAAAGCCATCTCACTTAGGACAAAATTATCTCCTTTCACTTTCAATAAAATATACTCTCATTCCTTAAATCTTTCTCATATATCTTCTACTTTCCTACATACAGAGTTGCTTCCTTTATTTCGCAGAATTTTGTACTCTTAGAAACACCTTTAGTTATTAACCTCTAGTCAGTTATTAATCATAAACGGCTAGAACAGAATTCTTTGGATGCCAATTTATGAATCAGTTAAGCACAAACCATGCTTACTAACAGATTTAAATGTTCTTATTTTCTTTGCTGTAAGAAGTCAAAAGCACAAAGCTATGTTCAGTAATAAATGACTTGGCATTTTATCCCTTTGGAAAAGACCTAAATATCCAACAGATTTAATCCCATTTGTCATCCAAGCAAAACATAAACCTTCAGGTTACCAAAGACTTTGAAAGCTATCTCAGCAATCACCCATTAAAACTTTGAGACAGACAATTAACCATCCATTTAGTCATTTCTTTGGTAACAGATATTAACAAATAACAAGAGCTTCAGTAAACTGATTAAAGTTTCATATTTACTGTGGATAAATTTGTCAGGAGTTCGGATAGGAGTGGGGAGAGGGACGGGTAAACAAGGGCGCTGGTTCAGAAATCCTGAACTTAAGGGATCTTGGACCATCTGCCTTGGTGTCTATTGAGGTTATTTAGGTCCATGAAAATCTGATAATTATACGTGACTTCTGGAGACCATTGGGACTGACTGTCTAATCAGTATTGTGGCCAAGCTACAGTATAGTAACGTCATTTTTGCAGGTCCTGGTCCAGTTCCAGGGTTTTAAGATTGTCCAACAGGCCTAAAACACCCCCGGGATGTTTTAGGGTTGAATTTAGATTGGGAGGTCCCCAAGACTCCTTGTCAGACAACCCGATGGCAGGAGGAAGGCATCCCCTCATCCACCACTGGGTTGCAGAAAAACTGTGTCAAATACCCTAGAGGTTAGGATGTCTCCCAGCTTCTCAGAGTCACGGAGGTCACCTGGTGACCAGTGGGGTCCGCCCTGACATGGGCGTGATTAGGGCAGGGCTTTCCAGACAGAGGCACGGAATCCGGGGAAACTCACCATGGCTTCAGAAGTGGCGTTGGGAAAGGCAGGTCCAGGTCTGGCTAGGGAGAGGAGAGAGCCTCCTCACCAGGGTGGGAGGCTCTCAAAACCCTCCGGGGTTTTGGGCTCCAAATGTAAGGTTTTATAGGCGAGATAAACACGCCAGGCGAAGTGGGTGCAAGGCAAGATTTATTAAAGGCACTCTCCTGCAAAGTTTCAGGACTCAAGAGAAGGGGAACCAGGAAAGTTGCTCCGGGAGGAGGTGGGTACTCTCTGTCAAGGTTCCTTGACTCCGGAAAGAGAGTAGGGGAAGTCACACTGGGAGGGAGTTGGCAGGGGTCTTTCATCTGTTTCCCTCATAGGTATCAGGTTACCTATGGGGACATGACCTGGGCATACATCCTTTTGGCGGGAGAGTCAAGGGTGAAGGAAACTGGGGGTGGAGGCTGGAAGACGGCGGGACCCAGCGGCGGTCATTTCCATTGTTCCTCCTGCACTCCTGGAACTTGCCAACCCAACACCTTCCACTGTATGGAGCTAATTCTCCGCCCTCAGAAAAAAAGCCCAGTAAACAAAACTTTATCCTGAATGTTACCCTCACCTTCTGATTCAAATATTGTTCAACCACAATGATATGAAACTAGAAATCAATCACAAGAAGAAAATGCGAGAGTCAAATTTATGTAGAGATTTAACAACATGGTAATAAACTACCAACAGTCAAATAAGAAATCAAGAAATTTTAAAAGTACCTCGAGACAAAAAGAAAAACCTACAAAAATGTAAGGGATACAGCAAAATTATTTCTAAGGGGGAAGTTCACAGAAATTGGTCGCCGTCAGTCCACAAGAAAGCTCTCCTACAAACATTGTAATTTTACATGATAAAGAAGTATTTAAAAAAAAAAAAAAAACAAGGAAATCCCCAAATCAGTAGGAATAAGGAAATAACAAAACGGAATGTGAAAATGAATAATGATGACTAAAAAGACAAAACATCAATGAAAATAAGAATTGCCTTTGTTGGAAAGATAAACAAAACTAAGAAACCCTTAGCTAGACTCACCAAGATGGAGAGAGGTCTCAAATACAATCAGGAAAGAAAGATGATTAATTCCTGTCTCACACCAAAATCCTGGCAGCAACCTCTTCGATTTCCAACACAGCAACTTCTTTCAAGACAAGTCTCTAAAGACAAGGGAAACAGAAGCAAAAATAAACTTTCAGTACTTCATCAAGATGAAAAGCTTGGAAACAATCAGCAAACTAAATGGCAACCTGTAAAATGGGAGTAGATACTTGCAAATGCTATTACAGTTAAAGGTCTGGTATCCAAGATTTACACAATATTTCTCAAACTCAACACCCAAAAAACAAAGAGTCCACTCAAGAAATGGTCAGAAGACCTAAAAAGACACACCCAAAAAACAAAGAGTCCACTCAAGAAATGGTCAGAAGACCTAAAAAGACACTTCTCCACAAAGACATACAGATGACTAACAGACACATGAAATCATTCTCCACATGACTTGCCATCAGGGAAATAAATATCAAAACCACAATGAGACACCACCTTACACCTGTTCGAATGGCAAAAATTAAAAGACAGGGAACAACAAATGTTGATGCGGATGTGAAACATATTACACAACAGTGTAAGAGGGAACCCTCTTACACTGTTGGTTGGAACGCAAGCTGGTACACTCACTCTGAAAAACAGCATGGAGTTTCCTCAAGATATTAAAAATAAAGCTACCCTATGACCCACCAATTGCACTCCTGGGTATCTACCATATGGATTTGGTAAAATGAAGAGGCACATGCACCCCAGTTTTCCTAGCATCAATGTCCACAATAGCCAAACTGTGGAAGGAGCAGAGATGTCCTTCAACAGATTAATGTATAAAGAAGATGTGGTTCAAGGGCCCCTGGGTGACTCAGTGTGTTAAGCCTCTGCCTGTGGCTCAGGTCAAGATCTCAGGTTCCTGGGATCGAGCATGCATAGGGCTTTCTACACAGTGGGGAGCTGCTTCCCCTGCTATCCCTGCCTGCCTCTCTGCCTATTTGTGATAGTTGTCTCTCTCTCTGTGTGTCAAATAAATAAACAAAATCCTTTAAAAAAAGAAGAAGAATATGTGGTTCATATATACAATGGAATATTACTCAGCCATCAGAAATGATGAATACTTACCATTTGCATTGACATGGCTGGAACTGGAGGAGATTATGCTAAGTGAAATACGTCAAGCAGAGAAAGTTATCATATGGTTTCACTCATATGTGGAATATAAGGAACAACACAGAGGATCATAGGGACAGGGTGGGAAACCGGAATTGGAAGATAGTTGAGAAGGAGAAAAAACATATTAGACTCTTGACTCTGGGAAACAAATTAAGCAGCAGCAGCAGGCTGCCCAGATTTGGCCTCAGTCTTGCACATCAGGACTCAAGCACAACTAGAGCATCATGGAGAATGGAGTACTGTGTGGCCTTGGAATCTAATAGCAGGATCTGAGATTTCAGTTCCAAATGAAAACTGGCCTCTTCCACACAGCACAGGAAAGTGGAGGATTTCTCAGGGGTGTGGCTCTGGAAGAAGTGCTTCTGATGGTTGAATTAATAGACACCAGGTAGAGAATACCTGCTGTGCCTCATCTGAGGAAGCAAGGGGCACCTGGGCAAGAATCAATAAGGTTGCCTGTGGGTGGCTTCCCACCAACCGCCCTGCTGAGCCAAGAGCATGAGAACCGAAGAGAAAATAACTTTCGTGGTACATCTGCAGTAGTAGGGCTGACCAGGGAGTAGAGCCCTATCCCTGGAGCAGTATGGCCTTCCCTCAAGAGTAATGGTCCACCACCATGGCCTCACCATCTCCCAGCTCTCTGATCTGACAATGCATTCCGGCTCAGACCTGCTCACACGATGAGTCCTAAGATCCAGAGACTGCTTTCCGCCCAAGCTCAATGCTACTCACAGAGAAGAAAACTCCAGCCTCAGAAATGTATTCATCATTAGCTCTGGAATTCCCTTAGTTTGTCTACACTGGCCCACCCAGGTGTCTCTTCCAAACCATTCCTCAAGTGCCCTAGGGTTCCAAGCCACTTTCAAGCTCTCCTTAGGAAGGCAGTAACTGGTCCGAGTAGGAAGACCAGCCAAGTGACTCTACATGCTGGAAACTTGGACATCATCTTCCCAGAACACCAACACCTCCAAGTCCAAGATTCAAACCTTTCCTCACTGTGCACTGAGGACCATGTCAGCATGAACACTATTTTTTCAAATCTCTTATATCCCATTCCTTCAAATCAGAAACCAGGCTCCAGTCACCACTTCCTTTTCCCTTCAGAGAAGTAAGGAAAATGATATAATAAAACACTACATGTGTTGGGCACCTGGGTGTCTCAGTGGGTTAAGCCTCTGCCTTCAGATTAGGTCATGATCTCAGCATCCTGGGGTTGAGCCCCGTATCAGACTCTGCTCAGCAGGGAACCTGCTTCCTCCTCTCTGTGCCTGCTGCTCTGCCTACTTGTGATGTCTCTACCTCTGTGTCAAATAAAATCTTTAAACACACACACACACACACACACGCACACACACACACATACACACGCAAGATGGTGGAGAAGCAGCTGGTTAAGACAACATCAGGTAGCAGGAGATGGGCTACATAGCTGGTCAAAGCATTGTGAACACCTACAAACCCAACAGGAGATTAAATAGAAGAAGAGAAACAATTCTAGAAACAGAGAATCAACCACTTTCTGAAAGGTAGGACCAGCAGAGAAGTGAATCCAAAGTGACAGCAAGATAGACTTGTGGTGGGAGGAGCCAGCTCCTGGCAAGTGGCAGAACAACAGAGCACAAAATCAGGACATTTAAAATTCTGTTCCACTGAGGGACATTGCTCCAGAGGCTAAACTGGGATGAAGTCCATGCGGGGTCTGCTTGGCCCCAGAAGGATCGGTCACAGATCCTTCTGGTCACAGGAGGATCCGGGGTGTCTGATTATGAAAGAGCTCGCAGGTATTAGAGTGGGGAAGCCAGCTACAGAGACAGAGCAGAGAAGTGAGCTCTCAACTCGGGGTTACGTTGAACCGGGCACAGGCTGGGTGAGTTCCAAGTGTGGCTGGAGACCAGGGAGATGGGAGTAATTGAGCACTTTTCTCTGAGGGCGCACTGAGGAGTGGGGCCCCAAGCTCTCGTCTACTCTGGGCTGCAGAGACTGAGAGGCCGGCATTTTCATTCCCGTCCTCCAGAACTCTAAAGAAAGTGTTCAGGGAAGAAAAGCTCCCGAAGATTACTTAGTCTGGCCCCTGGTAAAAGCGGTGTAATTCCACCTCCGGCAAGGCACTTGAGAATCACTACAAGAGGCCCCTCCCTCGGCAGATCAACAAGAAATCCAGCCAAGACCAACTTCATTTACCAAGGATAACAGCAAAATTCCAGAGGAGGAGAAAGCAAAGCATAGAATTCATGGCTTTTCCCCCATGATTCTTTAGTCTTGCAGTTAATGATTTTTTTTTAAATTTTCTTTTTTCTCTTCTGCAATTGTTTTGTAACTTTTACCCTTTCTTCTTTTAATGTTAACTAGTTTATCTTAACAATGCCTTTCATTGAAAAATAATCTTTTTTAACCTTCATTATTATAGTCATATTTTATCCTTCATTGTATCTAACATTATTTTTGTATACACATGGGGTTTTTTGTTCTAAAAAAATTTGGTGTACAATTTCTTCTAATAGATCAAAATACACTCTAAATCTATCTTGGGCTTTTTCTCGTCTCCAGCCCAAGCAAATTCTCCCCACTTTCTTTTTCTTTTTTCTCCCAACCAACTTACTTTATCAACTCCTTTTTTTAGAAAATTTTTTTCATCTTTATAGCTATATTCCATCCCTTCATTGTGTTTACCATTAAATATGTTCTTCATTCTTGAAGATTTTGGGAGGTAGTTTCTTCTAAGAGACCAAAATACTCCCAAAATTAAGTAATTAAGTGGGTGACCCTGTTCTAGTCACCAGTCTAATATATATTATATATATATATATATATATATATATATATATATATATATATATAATATATATATATATCTCCCTTCCACGATTTGGGGTCTCTTCTTATTTAGTTAAAGCACATTTTCCTGGGGTCTTTGCCACCCTTTGCCACCCTTCTTGAGATCAACCATCTCAAGAAGTGATTGAGACTTTCCTTATCTGGACAAAATGACAAGGCAGAAAAACTCATCACAAAAAAAAGAACAAGGGCAGTACTAAAGGCTGGGGAACTAATCAATACAGATATTGGTAATATGTCTGATCTAGAGTTCAGAATGACAACTTTCAAGGTTCTAGCTGTGCTCGAAAAAGGCATGGAAGATATTAGAGAAACCCTCTCTGGAGAGATAAAAGTCCTTTCTGGAGAAATGACATAACTAAAATCTAACCAAGTTGAAAACAAAAAAGATATTAAGGAGGTGCAATCAAAAATTGAGGCTCTTACTGCTAGGATAAATGAGGCAGAAGAAAAAATAGTGATATAGTAGACCAACTGACAGAGAATAAAGAAGCTGAGCAAAAGAGAGACAAACAAATACTGGACCATGAGCAGAGAATTTGAGAGTTAAGTGACACCATAAGATGAAATTATTAGAATAATTGGGATTCCAGAAGAAGAAGAAAGAGAGAGGGGAGCAGAAAGTATATTAGGGGGAATTATTATAGAGAATTTCCCTAATATGGCAAAGGGAACAAGCATCAAGAGATCCCCCCCTCAAAATCAATAGGAATAGGTCCACACCCTGTCACCTAATAGTAAAATTTACAAGTCTTAGCAACAAAGAGAAAATCCTGAAAGCCGCCCAGGAAAAGAAGTCTGTAACATACAATGGTAAAAATATTAGATTGGCAGTGGACTTACCCACAGAGACCAGGCAGGCCAGAAAGAACTTCAAAGCACTAAACGAGAAAAACATGCAGCCACGAATACTATATCCAGCTAGGCTATCATTGAAAATAGAAGGAAAGATAAAAATCTTCCAGGTCAAACAAAAACTGAATATGCAAAGAATTTGCAAACACCTAATCAGCTGTGCGGGATATATTGAAATGGGTCCTCTAATCAAAGAGAGAACCTAAAAGTACTAGATCAGAAAGGATCAGAGACAATACACAGGAACAGTCACCTTACAGGCAATACAATGGCACAAAATTCGTATCTCTCAATAGTTAACCTGAATCTAAATGGGCTAAATGCCCCAATCAAAAGACACAGGGTATCAGAATGGATAAAAAAACAAAACCCATCAATATGCTGTCTACAAGAAACTCAATTTAGACCCAAAGATATCTCCAGATTTAAAATGAGGAGGTGGAAAACAATTTACCATGCTAATGAACATCAGAAGAAAGCTGGGGTGGCAATCCTTATAGGATATCAATTAGATTTTAAGCCAAAGACTATAATAAGAGATGAGGAATGACACTATGTCATACTCAAAGGGTCTGTCCAACAAGAAGATTTAGCAATTCTAAATATCTATGCCCCTAACTTGGGAGCAGCCAACTATATAAACCAATTAATAGTAACAAAATCAAAGAAACAAATTGACAATAATACAATAATAGTAGGGGATGTTAACACTCCCCTCACTGAAATGGAAAGATCTTCCAGCAAAAGATCAACAAGGAAATAAAAGCCTTAAATGACACACTGGACCAAATGGAAATAACAGATCTCTTCAGAACATTTCATCCCAAAGCAACAGTATACACATTCTTCTTTAGCACACATGGAACAGTCTCCAGAATGGATCAATCCTGGGTCATAAATCATGTCTCGACTAGTATCAAAAGATTGGGATCGGGGCGGCTGGGTGGCTCAGTGGGCTAAGGCCTCTGCCTTCGGCTCAGGTCATGATCCCAGAGTCCTGGGATCGAAACACTCATCAGGCTCTCTGCTCAGTGGGGAGCCTGCTTCCTCCTCTCTCTCTGCCTGCCTCTCTGCCTACTTGTGATCTCTGTCTGTCAAATAAATAAATAAATAAACTTAAAAAAATTGGGATTATTCCCTGCATATTCTCAGACCACAATGCTCTGAAGCTAGAACTCAATCACAAGAGGAAATTTGGAAAGAACACAAATACATGGAGACTAAACAGCATCCTTCTAAGGAATGAATGGGCCAACCAGGAAATTAAAGAAGAATTGAAAAAAATCATGGAAACAAATGATAATGAAAACACAACAGTTCAAAATCTGTGGAACACAGCAAGGAAGTCCTGAGAGGAAAATATATAGTGATATACGCCTTTCTCAAGAAACAAGAAAGGTCTGAAATACAGAAAATAACCCTACACCTAAAGGAGCTGGAGAAAGAACAACAAAGGAAGCCTAAACCCAGCTTTTCTGCTAAGGTCAGGAACACATCAGCGATGTCCATTATCACCACTGCTATTCAACATAGTACTAGAAGTCCTAGCCTCAGCAATCAGACAACAAAAAGAAATTAAAGGCATCCAAATCAACAAAGAAGACAAACTATTACTCTTTGCAGATATATGACACTCTGTGTGGAAAACGCAAAAGGCTCCACTCCAAAAATGCTAGAACTTGTACAGGAGTTCTGTAAAGTGTCAGGATATAAAATCAATGCACAGAGATCAGTTGTATTTCTTTACAACAACAGCAAGACAGAAGAAAGAGAAACTAAGAAGTCAATCCCATTTACAATTGCACCCCAAACCGTAAAATACCTAGGAATAAACCTAACCAAAGAGGCAAAGAATCTATACTCAGAAAACTATAAAGTACTCATGAATGAAATTAAGGAAGACACAAAGGAATGGAAAAATGTTCTATGCTCCTGGATTGGAAGAACAATTATTTTGAAAATGTCTATTATACCTAAAGCAATCTGCACATTTAATGCCATGCTTACCAAATCCCATCCATTTCTTCAAAGAAATGGAAGAAATAATACTAAAATTTATATGGAACCAGAAAAGACCTCGAATAGCCAAAGGAATATTGAAAACGAAAGCCAAAGTTGGTGGCATCACCATTCCGGACTTCAAGCTCTATTACAAAGCTGTCATCATCAAGACAGTATGGTACTGACACAAAAACAGACATACAGATCAAAGGAATAGAAGAGAGAGCCCAGAAGTAGACTTCCGCTCTATAGTCAACTAATCTTCAACAAAGCAGGAAAGAATGTCCAGTGGAAAAAAAGACAGCCTCTTCAACAAATGGTGTTGGGAAAATTGGACAGTCACAAGTAGAAAAATGAAATTGGACCATTTCCTTGCACCACACATGAAAATAGACTCAAAATGGATGAAGGACCGCAAGGTAAGAAAGGAATCCATCAAAGTCCTTGAGGAGAACACAGGCAAGAACCTCTTCAACCTCAGCTGCAGAAACTTCTTCCTAGGAACATCGCCAAAGGCAAGGGAACCAAGGGCAAAGATGAACTATAGGGATTTCATCAAGTGAAAAAGCTTTATCACAGCAAAAGAAACAGTTAACAAAACCAAAAGACAACTGACAGAATGGGAGAAGATATTTGCGAACCCCATGTGAGATAAAAGGCTAGTATCCAAAATCTATAAAGAGCTTAGCAAACTCAACACCCAAAGAACAAATAATCCAATCAAGAAATGGGCAGAGGACATGAACAGACATTTCTGCAATAAAGCCATCCAGATGGCCAACGGACACATGAAGAAATGCTCCAAATCACTCGGCATCAGGGAATTACAAATCAAAACCACAATGAGATTCCACCTCACACCAGTCAGAATGGCTAAAATCAACAAGCCAGGAAGTGACATATGCTGGCAAGGATGCAAAGAAAGGGGAACCCTCCTACACTGTTGGTGTGATGCAAGCTGGTGCAACGACTCTGGAAAACATCATGGAATTTCCTCAAAAAGTTGAAAATAGAACTGCCCTATGACCCAACTTTTGC
This sequence comes from Mustela lutreola, assembly GCF_030435805.1. Taxonomy (NCBI): domain Eukaryota; kingdom Metazoa; phylum Chordata; class Mammalia; order Carnivora; family Mustelidae; genus Mustela; species Mustela lutreola. The sequence continues at coordinate 173,556,118 of NC_081294.1, forward strand.
ACTACAGGGTATTCACTCTAAAGATACAAGTCTAGTGATCCAAATGGGCATGTGCACCCGAATGTTTTTAGCAGCAATGTCCACAATAGCCAAACTATGGAAATAACCTAGATGCCCATCAACAGATGAATGGATAAAGAAGATGTGGCACACATACACACACACACACACACACACACACACACACACACACACACACACACTGGAATAATATGCAGCCATTAAAAGAAATGAAATCTTGCCATTTGTGACAACATGGATGGAACTAGAGAGTATTATGCTTAGTGAAATAAGTGAATCAGAGAAAGACAGCTATCATATGATATCCCTGACATGAGGAAGTGGAGATGCAACGTGGGGGTGCTTCGGTGTTAGGAAAATAATAAATGTAACATGATGGGATCGGGAGGGAGACAAACCATAAGTGACTCTTAATCTCACAAAATAAACAGGGTTTCTAGGGGGTGTCAGGAGATGGTGGTGGGGTTATGGACATCAGAGAGGGTATGTGCTATGGTGAGTGCTGTGAAGTGTGTAAACGTGGTGATTCCCAGATCTGTACCCCTTGGGCTAAACTTACCTTTTATGTTTATATAAAAATTTTTAAAATTTAAAAAAATTAAAAAATAAAACAAAATAAATAAAAAATCCACACATACACTACACTTGCAGAGCACACTTTGATCAAAATATAATTCCTTGGTCTTTCTCATATGGGCAGCCCTAAGTTACCCTTACTAATGAGAGATAACACAAGTTTAGTCATTATAAATATATATATATATATATATATATATATATATATATATAGCCTTTTGTTTTTCCTTTTGACATTTGTATCTTGAAGACAGTGCCTACATTGCTTCCTTAAAATAACAATAATAATAATTCCATGGTCACATAAAAGTCTGGATCTTGGTAACCAGACAACATGGTTCTGGTTCAGATAAGGATGAAGACACAACCTCTTCCCAGGGAGCAAAGCCCACACCCTCAGGGATCCTGACATGTCTCATGGGTGATGAGTTCCTTTGCTCCATGGAATTGTCTGAGTGCAAAGGATATAGGCACCCTTCAGGGTTTATTCTGTTTTCTTCATAAATTCCCCAGTTCAAGTCAATAGTGATTCACTGGGTCAGGTTTCAGAGACCAGGATGGTCCACCAGGTGAGCAGCAACCCCTATCTTCCCCACCCACTGTCAAGGAAGGCTAACAGGGGCTTATGTTCCAGTGGGAGCATAATGAGCCACCCCCAAGCTCCTAAACAACCTACACTCCTCCTCTGTTTCTCCCCCTCACAAAGGGCACAGCACCCTGTTACAGCTCTGAGTCTGAGCTTTAATTTAAAAAAAAATTTTCCTATCAGAAAGTGGTTCACAGAAGAGAAAAACATGAGTCCCCATGAAGGGTTTTTTAATTCCTCAAAAGATTGTTTTCCCATTGTTTAATTTAAACAGGAAATAAAAACACACAGATCGCCCCTTCCACTAGCAGGTATGATTCACTGTGGTGAATTAAAGAGCAGGAAATAAGAATAATAGCCATTCTGATGACCCGCCATTTCCATAATCAAAGTTTGTTTTTTTAAGATTTTATTTATTTTTCAGAGAGAGAGAGGAGCGAGAGTGAGCACAAGTAGACAGAGAGGCAGGCAGAGGCAGAGGGAGAAGCAGGCTCCCTGCTGAGAAAGGATCCCGATGTGGAACTCGATCCCAGGATGCTGGAATCATGACCTGAGCCGAAGGCAGCTGCTTAACGAACTAAGCCACCCAGGCGTCCCTTCCATAATCAAAGTTTTGAAACTTCACTGACATGCAAAGAAAGGAGCACAAACCAACATCTCATCCTGGCAGCACAGAGCAGTCAGAATTGGAGTGACAGGGACAGACAATGAGGTTGTGTGTGTTGGGTGAGGCTGGTGGCACAGAAGAAGGTGTTCTGCCAGTTCTCCGCCTGTGGCTCACTTGTCCTCATCCAGGAAACTGCTCACAGCTCTGACCTGTCACAACCGTCACACGGGAGACACACCACCCCCTGGAGCCAGTCCTGCCCACAACCTCTTGCAGAATGCACTCAGCTCTACTCTGGGACCCCTGTCAGCTCTACTCAGACCTGGAATTCCCCTGTCTGCCAGAAAGCTCCAGGATTCCTTCTCCTTCTTCCAAAATTACACTGGCCCAAGGCTTTCATGAGAAATGCAGAATGCTACGTAATGAATGGTTAACACCTACTTTTGCCTTCTGTCATATTTCTCTCCCCTTACCTCCTACATGGTAAATGGTCACTAACCTACCAATGGAACCTGAATGTGCTCTGTGATCTGACACTTTCATTATAGCCTTCTGAGGACTCCTTGTGCAATAAAATACCATATCTCATGACAGGAGGCTTTAAAACTATTTCTGTAAAGATTTTATTTATTTATTTAAACAGAGATCACAAGCAGGCAGAGAGAGAGAAAGGGAAGCAGGCTCTGATGTGGGGCTCAATTCCAGGACCCTGAGATCATGATCTGATCTCTACAGAAGGCAGAGGCTTTAACCCACTGAGCCACCCAGGCATCCTGTCGGGGGCAAGGATTAAAACTATTATTTACAGAACAATACAGCCAAATCATCTGATTTTAATTTGCTCTTCAATATACATTACAGTTTCTGTGTAAAAAGCCTTTCCATAGATATTACCTGCCAGCAGATTCATAAGGAGGAAACAGAAACTCTGTGGTATAACCTGACTCACCTAAGGTCAGGGAAGCAGTTGCAGAACTCACCCCAGGGCTCCTGAAACCAAGCTCCTTGGAGCCAACAGCATGCATCTATCCATAAGAAATTCCAAAGTCTCTCCTTCTGACTCTACCATCAAAGAAACTGCAGAAAAAATACAGCACGGCAAAGTATCTAGATGATGCATTTAGTTAAATTAGAAAACCAAGGTCAACTTTTAAACAGTAAATGGCTACCTTGAATAACTTTGAATTTTTCCTATACGTTAATTATAACTCTTCTGATGAAAAGACTGATAAATTAGGAAACATCACCTTTGACAAATGACAAGACATCATCCAAGTCTGTATCTGATGACAAAAAGCCACCCAACTCTAGATGTTGGCCACCTAACTATACCCTAGGCCCAACGGTATAAACCTTGTTAGATAAGGGATGAAATTGTATGTTAAAAACACACAAAGAGCTGGGGCGCCTGGGTGGCTCAGTGTGTTAAAGGCTCTGCCTTTGGCTCAGGTCATGATCCCAGGGTCCTGGGATTGAGCCCCGCATGGGGCTCTCTGCTCTGCGGGGAGCCTGCTAACTCCTCTCTCTCTCTCTGCCTGCCTCTCTGCCTACTTGTGATCTCTGTCTGTCAAATAAATAAATAAAATCTTTAAACACACACACACACACGCACAAGGGGTAAATCTTATCACTCCTTTCCAACAAGTGATTTCCTCAGAAACAGATGTTCAGATGATATTTTGTAAGCAAAAAATCAACAGATAAAAGGGTATTCCCTGAAATGGTCTACCTGCAGGGAAAGTGAGTAACTCTTGAACCAAATCCATAATGCTGACAATGACTTAAGTTTTACTTCGTGGCTCAACTAGAGGAAAGAGAAAAGTTCAGGAGATTTTGAGTTAATGAGAAGTTTTACCTCTACTCCTGACATGGATGTGACATTGCGCCCACTGTATCTGCTGCTTTCTCTGAACATAAATGTCCTGTGACAAGTTGCATCACTGACCCAGATGCTGGTGTTCAAAACTTCAGGTTTTCTGGAGCCAGAGCAGAGAAATGCTGTCAGGTGGGCACAAATAGGCATCTGCAATCTATGGCCTGCACATCTGTTTCAGTTCCTGGGAGAAGGGGAAACACACACTTGTTTCTTTTTTTTTAAGATTTTATTTATTTATTTGACAGAGAGATTACAAGCAGTCCGGGAGGCAGACAAAGAGAGAAGAGGAAGCAGGCTCCCTGCTAATCAGAGAGCCCAATTTGAGGCTCGATCCCAGGACCGTGGGATCACAACCTCAGCGGAAGTCAGAAGCTTAACCCACTGAGCCACCCAGGTGCCCCACACACATTTTTTCCTTAAGTAGTAATTATGTTCATCAAAAGTAGACTGATGACTCTGTCTTTGTTGGAAAAGTGAGATTACTCTTCCAAATGAACACCTCAACTCACCTGTTCCTTGTGCAACTTGAGTGGGGTCTGGTTTACTCCAGCTTCCAGGCCCCCAACTGGAGGATTCTCCTGCAGGATCCTGCAGCCTATGACCACCAACCCCAGGGCACGAGGCACAGTGTTGAAGATGGGGTACTACTCTAAGGTTTGTTGCCACCACACCTGTGCCTGGGAGAACAGGGACTTGGAGGACTCTCCTGCACAATCCTGACAGCCTATCGCCACCATCCATGAGGGACACAGGGCACAATGATAAAATGGGTGGATGCCTCTGGGGCTGTTACCACCACACCTGTGCCTGGGGCCAGTGAAAGGAACTTGGAGGACCCACCTGCATGATCCTGACAGGACATTACCATCATCTCCTAGGGACGCAGGGAACAATGCTGAAGTTGGGGGGTGCCTCTGAGGTTGGTGCTGCCACACTTGTGCCTAAACAGGGGGACCCTGCTGAACTGGAGGTGCTGCTCAAGGTCCATTACCTGCACTGTGTCAGAGACCGGGGTGCAACTCAATGACGTGGGGACTGTGTGCCATCCTTACATCCACTTTTCCTGGAGAACACTGGGAAACCTGAAATGTCCACAACTCACCCCACAAAACCTGGAGTGAGTGGGCACCCTAGAGTTCAGGGATCTTGGGGATACGGCCAATTAACGGATATATGGCAGAAGAGACTTTCAAGGGAAAAAGGAGAACTCATTTGAGCTCCCAGGATTAGCTCATTCCATGCCCCCTTCCCATATCCCAACCTCCCACGTGGGGCTTAACCTACCCCCCAGGTCCCTACCCTGGTCCACAGTGTCTATTCACACACGAGGGTACCCCCACAGGTCAATCTTGCCTTCTCCTACCTCACTGCTGCATCCTGGGCAGCTGGGGGCCTACCCACAGAAAGGTAGCTTCACCCCCACAGGATGATTGGTAAGGGAGGGTGGTGCCCCAAGCCCATTGGTTGCTGTGACTGGAACTTATACTGGTGCCTTCCTGTATATGCAGGTGGTCCTAGAGTCCCTTCCCACGTGTACAGCTGACTAGGACACACAGGCATGGGAGGAGTTTGGAGCAGGGCCCCCTCACACAGGGCCCATTCCCCACATCCCTCTAGCTGCAGACCACCCTCAGAGCCTTGCCCCTTCCATTCATGCACCAACACTACCTGAGGAGCTGTGCCTGGCTCCTGAACAGGTCAGCTGTTCTCAGACCTTCTGAGGCTTGGGCTTCAGGAAATGCAATGGTTTCCAACATTTCCAAGACAATTTTAAGACCCAAATAGTAATGCTCCAAGTGGGAAGAACTCTCACCCCTAGAGTGGGCAGTACTTCTTAGACCTTCAATGCACCCTCTAGGATGAGCCATTTGTGCTGCAATATATATACATGTGCTTGCTTCTGCAGGGAAGCTCCAGGATGAATGAGAACAACTGCCCTTCTGTGCTGTTGGAGTTGTAAACCAGGAATACTCTTCACTTAAAAATAAAACATATTGCTATTATTGACACTAAATGACAAACCCTTTTAAACATTTTAGAGAGAAAGGAAGACAGTTTTATTCAAACCCAAGTCAAGACAGCTGCCTGGGAGACACAATCTTCACAAAAAAGGGAGAGCCCATGGCACCTGGGTGGCTCAGCCTTTAGGTGTCTACCTTCAGCTCAGGTCATGATCCCAGGGTCCTGGAATCAAGCCCTGCATTGAGCTCCACATCAGGCTCCCTGCTCAGTGGTAACCTGATTCTCCCTCTCCCTTGGCTTGTGTGCACTCTCTCTCTCTCTTAAATAAATAAATAAAATCTTAAAGAAAAGGAGGACTCCAGGGAAGGGGCATTTGGGGAAAATTTCTATATTCTGTTTTGTTTGTACACATCATCATGAGGAAGAACATTCCAGAACTTTTTCATATGTTTTCAGTTTGTGCAAATCAGTATGACTTTAATCTTATGGGAGCAGGAGAGGTTCTTCTGTTTTTTCTTATCTTTATGTTTGCAATGGCAGTCTTTGGTGATCTTTTTCTGCTCAAAGCAGATGTGAAACATGTGCTTAGGACAGAAATAGGGCCTATGCACTGAGGTTTTTCCCCATCATTTTGAGCTTGGTAAAATGTTAAGGGATAGCTTCCCTGGGAGCCCAGGATCTGGCCCCATGGATGGTCAAAGATAAAAATTCCCTTTATCATTCTAAGTACTTCTGAAGGGAAGAACTTGAGACAAAAGCATCTTTAATAATAGTACCAAGAAATCAAAATGATGTCTACAGAAGTTTACCTGTTCCATGGTCAACACAGATAACAGAAATGTTCACAGACGCTGGGCTCCTACCCTTCTCCTGCCCAAATCTCTGAAGCACACAGATAATTTAAAGTCAGAATTTTAAGCTGTCTGGTACCATTCCCTTGTACTATAGAACAAAACAGCATAGCTCATTGTCACAACACTAGTATTAACATGAAGTGTCCCTGAAGTTGGGTACAATGTCTATGTTCTTTCCTTGCAGATTTTGACTAATGTAAGTCATAGTCATACCATATAAACACTATGGTGGTTGGTAATAAGTAACCGTAGGTAAAGGAATAGTTCAGCAATGTTTACAAGCATTGTCTCCCTTTGTAGAAGAGGGTGAGCTGAGTGTTTTTAAATACTATCTCTGATCTGTCTTATAGAACATTCTGAACATACCAGAGTGTTAATTAATTTTAAAAAGGTAATTTCAGTTACTTTAATATCAGAAAAGTATTATAATGTCTGTATTCTTAAAGATCTTTGAGTATCTTACTGGAGGTCCTCCACTGAGATAATTATCTTAATGATCATGATGGGCAGACGTTAAAAGCCAGATGGATCTGTTCCAGTTGGCCACGAAAGAAAACCCTGAGACTTGAGATGTTTTCAGATTATGAAGACCACATGGATAGGAGGGAAATAGTACCCTGTATGGAATAACAAGGGATTTTGAATCAGTTTGGGGATGCCATTTAGGTTTCTGACACTAAAATTCACTCTTACTGGAGTCATCTCTAAGCCCCTATCTAACCACCTAGAAAATGTGCCTACTAAAATACCTACATCACAGTTTAGAAGTTTATGAGGGACAATTCCACAAAGAGCCACTGTTATGGCTCTCAAGAGCAGGTGCTCAGGAAGCCATGATTACTATTTGGGTTTCTTTCTTTCTTTCTTTCTTTCTTTTTTCTTTCTTTCCTTCTTTTTTCAGAAAAAGAAGACATGTTGAAATCATATTTCTAATAGATGACTCAAGATGATTTTCAAATCTTAAGAAGGTCAAGAAGCTGCTATTTATTTCACTCAGAAATCATGTTGTTGGACTGGTGAGAACAATACAATAGCGCCATCATCAATAGGGGTGTGAAGCTTCCCATCTCCATATGACCATGCGGTCCCCACTAGCTCAGGGCCACCAGAAAGGGCATCTTGGGAGGGGGGCACAGGCCAAGGCTGCCAGGTATGGCTGAAGCAGGAAGAACTCTGACTTAAGGCTCAAATCCTGCCTACCTTATTTATACTGCTCTTCAGAGATAGAGTGTCATTGTGAGCTCTGATGTAAGAATGGTTGAGAATCTCCATTGTGATTCCCTCTCTGACCCTTAGGATCTGTAGTAAAGTCACATTTAATTTTTTTTAATTTTACTTTTTGAGTGTTCCAAGATTCATTGTTTATGCACCATGCCTAGTGCTCCATGTAATACATGCCCTCCTTAATACCCACTACCAGGCTCACCCATCCCCCCACTCCCTTCCCCTCCAAAACCCTAAGTTTATTTCTCAGAGTCCACAGTCTCTCATGGTTCATCTCCCCGTCCGATTTATCCCAATTCACATTTCCTTTCCTTCTCCGAATGTCCTCCGTGATATTCCTTATGTTACACAAGTAAGTGAAACCATATGATAATTGACTTTCTCTGCTTGACTTATTTCACTCAGCTTAATCTCCTCCTGTCCCATCTATGTTAATATAAAAGTTGGGTATTCAGAGGGACAAGATGGCAGGGAAGTAAGAGGAGGCGCCTTTTCAGCCCTTACACCAAAGTGAGCTGATTACCCACCAAAGAACTCCGATCACCCATGAAATCAGCCTGAGATCAGAATTATACACGTTGGATCTCTACTGGGGCAGAAGGCACCAGTGGGCAAGTAAAGCAGAGTGGGAATGGCGACTGATATCGGAAGATAAACAAAAGGGGGAGGGAGCTACCAAAGGTGATTGGTTGGAAAGTAATACCCCAATACGAGCAAGAGTGCCCTGCTTCTGGGGACCAGCATTAACTTGGAGACTGGTTGAAAGCACTCCAAAAGAGCAAGGGATCGTGGGGGGAAATTGTGGGAATCGGGGCAGCTAGGGACAGGGGCTTAAGTCCCAAGTCCCAGGAGAGCCTCCCTGATCACCATGACAGCATGGGACTGGCATAAAAACAGACCCATAAACCAGTGGAACACAGTAGACAGCTCAGATATGGACCATCAATTCCATGGCCAAATAATCTTCAAGAAAGCAGGAAAAAATATACAGTGGAAAAAAGACAGTCTCTTCAATAAATGTTGCAGGGGAAACTGGGCAGCTCTATTTAGAAGAATGAAAATCGACCAGCCTCTTACACCATACACAAAGATAAACTCATAATGGATATGTGAGACAGGAATCCATCAGAATCCTAGAGGAGAACATAGGCAGCATCTCTTCAATATCAGCCGCAGTGACTTCTTTCAAGACATGCCTCCAAACCAAAGGAAAAGAAAAAGCCAAAATAAACTTCGGGAACTCACCAAAATCAAAAGATTCTGCACTGCTTAGGAAACAATAAAGAAAGAAACGTGGCAACTCATGGAATAAGATAAGATATTGGCAAATGACAGGACAGACAAAGGTTGATATCAAGGATCTATGAAGAACTCCTCAAACTCAACACAAACAAAACAGATAATCATATCAAAAAATGGGCAGAACACTTGAAAAGACACTTCTTCAATGAAGACATAAAAATGGCTACCAGACACCTGAAAAAATGTCCGTCATCACTAGGTATCAGGGAGATTCAAATGAAAACCACATTAAGATGTCACTTTACACCAGTTGGAATGGCCTAAATTAGCAAGACGGGAAACAACATGTGTTGGAGAGGATGTGGAGAAAGGGGAATCCTCTTACACTGTGGGTGGGAATGCCAGTTGGTGCAGTCCCTTTGGAGAACAGTGTAGAGATTCCTCCAATGGTAAAAGATCCCAGCCTTTGCTTTGAAATCAGGAACATGACAAGGACACCCACTCTCACAACCCTTGTTCAACATAGGCTGTGAAGTTCGGCAACAGCAATCAGACAACAAAGAGAAATAAAAGGTATCCAAGTTGGCAACGAAGAAATCAAACTTTCTCTCCTCAAGCATGACATAATCATTATGGAAATCCCAAAAGACCCCGCCCCCAATCTATCAGACCTCAAATAGCAATTCAAGAATGTGGCAGGATACAAAATCATGATACAGAAATCAGTGGCTTTCTTCTACATTATCAATGAAAATACAGAAAGGGAAATTAGAGAATCAATGCCATTTACTACAGCACCCGAACCATAAGATACCTGGGAATAAACCAAACCAAAGAGGTAAAGGATTTATACTCGAGGAACTAGAGAACACTCATGACAGAAATGCAAGAAAACCAATGAGACGGAAAACCATTGATTTCTCATGGATCAGAAGAATAAACATTCTTAAAATGTGTATACTGCTTAGAGCAATTGATCCATTTAATGCCATTGCAATAAAAATTCCACCGATATCTTTCAAAGAGATGGACCAAGCACACGCCTAAAATTTGTGGGGAATAGAAGCGACCCCGTATTGCTAAGAATTGCTGAAAAGAGAAACAAAACGGGAGCACCACGTTGCCTGATTTAAAGGGTTACTATGAAGCTGTGATCACCAAGACAGCATGGGACTGGCATAAAAACAGACCCCTAAACTAGTGGAACACAATAGAGAGCTCAGATATGGACTATCAACTCTATGGACAAATAATCTTCAAGAAAGCAGGAAAAAATATACATTGGGAAAAAGGCAGTCTCTTCAATAAATGGTGCAGGGAATTGGGCAGCTCTATGTAGAAGAATGAAACTCGACCATCCTCTTACACTATACACAAAGAGGAAATCATAATGGATAAAAAGATTCCTGTCTCAAGGTGAGACAGGAATCCATCAGAATCCTAGAGGAGAACATAGGCAGTAATCTTTTGATATCAACCACAGCGAATTCTTTCAAGATATGTCTTCAAAGGCAAATGAAACAAAAGCCAAAATAAACTTCGGGGACTTCGTCAAAATCAGATATTTACAAATGACAGTACAGACAACAGGTTGGTATACAGGATCTATGGAAAACTCCTCAAAATAAACACACACAAAACAGATAATTATATCAAAAAAATAGGCAGAAGTTATGAACAGACACTTCTCCAATGAAGACATACAAATGGCTATCAGACACTTGAAAAAAAATGTTCATCGTCACTAGGCATCAGTGAGATTTAACTTAAGATCATATTAAGATGTCACTTTACACCAGTTAGAATGGCCTAAATTAGCAATACGAGAAACAATATGTGTTAGAGAGGATGTGGAGAAAGGGGAATCCTCTTATACTGTGGGTGGGAATGCAAGGGGTGCAGCCTCCTTAGAGAACGGTGTGGAGATTCCTCAAGAAATTAAAAATGGAACTTCCCTATAATCCTGCAATTACACTCCTAGGTATTTAACCCAAAGATACAGATGGTGTGAAAAGAAGGGCCATCTAACCCAAATTTATAGCAGAAATGGCCACGCTTGCCAAACTGTGGGAAGAACCAAGATGCCCTTAGAAGAATGGATAAGGAAGATGTGGTCCATATACACTATGAAGGATTATGCTTCCATTCAGAAAGGATGAATACCCAACTTTTGCAGCAACCTGGACGGGACTGGAAGAGATTCTGCTGAGTGAAATAAATCCATCAGAGAGAGTCAATTATCATAGGGTTTCACTTATGTGTGGAGTATAACAAATAGCATGGAGGACAAGGGGAGATGGAGAGGAGAAGGGAGTGGAGGGAAATTGGAAGGGGAGGGGAACCATGAGAGACTATGGACTCTGAAAAAGAATCTAAGAGGGCATTGAAAGAGCAGGGGTGGGAGGTTGGGGAAATACTTGGTGGGTAATAGAGAGGGGATGGATTGCATGCAGCACTGGGTGTGGTGATAAAACAATGAATATGGTTAAACTGAAAAGAAATTGGGAAAAAAGTATATGAAATAAGCTAAGCAACCTAGGTGAAATGGATGCATTCCTAGAAAACTGTTAAATCCCAAAATTGAACAAGGAAGAAATGTTCAACCCGAATAGACCGTTATCCAGTAACGGGTTTAAACAGTGATCAAAAGCCTACCAAAAGACAAGACCCCAGGTCCTGACGGATGCCCTAGCGAATTGCACCAAACTTTAAAAAAAGAACTAACACCTCTTCTCCTGAAGCTCTTTCCAAAATTTGAAATAGAAGGAATACTTCCAGACAGTTTTTTTGAAGCCAGCGTTACCCTGATCCACACACCAGGCAAAGTCCTCATCAAGAAGGAGAATTTCAAACCAATATAATTGATGAATATGGATGCTACTATTCTCAGCAAGATCCTAGCTAATAGAATCCAACAGTACATTAAAAAGATTATCTGCCATGATCGGGTGAGATCTATGCCTAGGTTGCAAGGGTGGTTCAACATTTGCAAATCAATGTCATAGAACAAATTAATAAGAGAGGTGAGGGAACCACATGGTCCTCTCAATTGATGACGAAAAAGCATTTGGCAGCATCCGTTCCTGATTAAAACGCTTCGAAGTATAGGGATAGAGGAAATATTTGTCAACCTCTTAAAATGTTTATATGAAAAATTCACAGTAAATATCCTCCTCAATGGGTAAAAGCTGACAGCCTTCCCTTTGAGATCAGGAACATGAGAAGGATGCCCACTCTCACCACTCTTGTTCAACATATTATTTCAAGTCCTCACATCAGCAAACAGACAATAAAAAGAAATAAAATGTATCCAAATTGGCAATGAAGTCAATCTCTCTCTTCACATTTGATATACTTTATATGGAATACCCAAAAGTCTCCACCCCCAAACAACTAGAACGCATTCAGCAATCCAATGATGTGACAGGATACAAAATCATGCTACAGGACTCATTGGCTTTCTTACATTACCAATGAAAATACAGAAAGGGAAATTAGAGAATTGATTCCGTTAACTACAACACCCAAACAATAACATACCTGGGAATAAACAAAACCAAAGAGGTAAAGGATCTGTAAGTGAGGAACTATCCAACACTCATGAAAGAAATTGAAGAAAACAAAAATGACAGAAGCCCATTTCATGCTTATGGATCAGAAGCATAAACATTGCTAATAGGTCTAGACATTTAATGTTAAGGGACTGCCTAGAGCAATTGATCCTTTTAATGACATTCCAAAAAAAAAATTCCACTGGTATGTTTTAAAGTGCTGGAGCCAACACAAGCCTAAAATTTGTGTAGAATCAGAGAGACACTGTATTGCTAAGGAAATGCCGAAAAGAAAAACAAAACTGGGAGCATCACATTGTCTGATTTCCAGTGTTATACAAAGCTCTGATCACCAATACAGCATGGGACTCACATAAAAACAGAACCATAGACCAGTGGAACTGAGTAGAGAGCTCAGATATGGCCAATAAACTCTACAGTCAAATAATCTTCAACAAAGTAGGAAAAATATACAGTGGAATAAAGGCAGTCTCTTCAATAAATGGTGCTGGGAAAATTGGGACAGCTATGTGTAGATGAATGAAACTCGACCATTCTCTTACACCAAACACAGAGAACTCGAAATAGATAAAAGACCTAAACTTGAGGTAGGAATCCATGAGAATCATAGAGGGGAACATAGGCAGTAACCTCTTCAACACTGGCCACAACAACTTCTTTCAAGATATGTCTCCAAAAACAAAGCGAAGAAAAGAAAAGGTGAATTTTGGGGACTTTATCAATTCAAAAGCTTCTGCACAGCAAAGGAAAGAGTCAACAAAACACAGAGGCAATCCAGGGAATGGGAGAAGATATTTGCAAATGATAGTACAGACAACATGCTGATATCCAGGATCTATAAAGAACTCCTCAAACTCAACACACACAAAGCAGACAATCATATAAAAACATGGGCACAATATAGGAACAGACATTTCTCCAATGAAGACATACAAATGGCTATCAGACTTATGAAAAAATGTTCATCATCACTAGCCCTCATGGAGACTCAAATTAAAACACATTGAGATAGCACTTGACACCAGTTAGAACGGCCCAAATCAGCAAGATAGGAATCAACATGTGTTGGAGAGGATGTGGAGAAAGGGGAACCCGTATCTCAACTCTGCTCCAAGAATGCTCCTCTGCACTGGTGCCCCCATGTGGGTCACGTCATTTGTCACATTTTCCAGGTGTCCGTGACAAGTCTCAAGCAAGTAAGGACCCAGGGTAACGGGGAGCAGGGTGAACCCCAAGGCTGCCCAACGCCGGCCAATTCTCAGGAGCGTTCTGCCCAACCGATCCCGGTTTGGGCAGAATGCTCCTGAGAATAGGCCGGAAAATGCCCGGCGAATTTGCTTCGGGTGCCGCACATCTGAAGGGCCCCCTCCCACAGCCTGGCCCAGCATCGCGAGGGCTCCCGCCCGAACACGGTCAGGAAGCCCTCTGCGAGGCAGACTGTGTTGAGGCCGACTACTCCTGCTTCATGGCCTGCAGGGGTCCCCTTCCTGGCGCTGTCCCATGGGGCCGGGCCCAGCACCAAGCCCGTGCTCGAACCATCACCTGCATCCCCAGTCTTCTGCTTCCAGGGTCCTATCCATCGTGGCCTCCATATCGGAACCCTGTGTCCCGCAGCCACGCATCTCCCTACCACACCGGCGCCAACGGTGCCTTACAGCACTTCGGACAACCCTCGGAGCGAGATAACCTGCCTGCCCACAATGAGGTCAGCTCCATCCTTGGGCGCCCCATCAGCCCGAAAAGACGGAGGCGAACGCCAGGCCGCCACCTGTCCTTCAAATTTGCTCTGGGAACGCTCCCCTGCACCAGGGCCCTCAGGTGGGCCACGTCATTTCCACGGTTTTTCCTGGCGGCCGCCCCATGCAACGGGCGAGAAAGGGCCCTGGGCCATGGAGAGCAGGGTGGTCCGCAGGGCCGCCCAATGACGGCCAATTCTCATGAGTGTTCTGCCCAGACCAATCCCGGTTTGGGCAGAACTCTCGGGAGAATTGGTCGGACAACACCCAGCGAACTCGCTTCGGGTGTAGCATGTCTGCAGCCTTCCCCCACCGGCCCTGGCCTGGCATCGCGAGCACTCGCGCCGGAAACCCGCCAGGAAGCCCTCCGTGAGGCAGGATGTGGCGAGGCCGACGCCTGCTGATCCTTGGCCTGCGGTGGTTCCATCCCTGGTGCTGTCCCATGGGGCCGGGCGTGGCACGAAGCCCGGACTCCAACCCTCGCCTGCTTCCCGAGCCTTCTGCTTCTGGTGTCCTACCTTCGTGGCCTCAGTATGGGAAACCCTGAGTCCCGCGGCCACTCATCTCCCTACCAACCAGTGCCAAAGGTGCCTTTCGGTGCTTCGGACAAGCCTCGGAGTGAGAGAAACCTGCATGCCCCAACTGATGTCAGACCCAATCTTGGGCGCCCCATCCGCCTGAAAGATGGAGGTGCACGCCCTGCCGCCAGCGGTCCTTCAACTCTGCTCTGGAAACGCTCCCATGCCCCGGGTCCCCTCATGGGCCATGTCCTTTCCATGCCTTTTCTGGGTGGCTGCCCCATGCCCCGGCATGAAAGGGCCCTGGGCCACGGAGAGCAGGGTGGTCCGCAGGGCTGCCCAATGCCGGCCAATTCTCACGAGCGTTCTGCCCAAACTGATCCCAGTTTGGGCAGAACGGTTGTGAGAACTGGCCGGAAAACGTCCAGCGAACTCGCTTCGGATGTCGCACTTCTGTACAGCCGCCCCCATGGGCCTGGCCCGGCTTTTCGAGCAATTGCGCCCGATCACTGCCAGGAAGCCCTACGCGGGGCAGGCTGCGGCGAGGCCGATGCCTCCTGCTCCTTGGCCTCTGAGGGTCCCCTCCTTGGAACTGTCCCATGGGGCCAGGGATGCCCTGAGACTCGGGCTCGAAATTTCACCTGCTTCCCAGCCTTCCCCTTCCGCTGTCCCTCCGTACCACCATTTGGGGAAACCTGAGTGCCTCGGCTACTCCTCCCCTTTCCACCCTGGCGCCAATGGTGCATTTCGGTGCTTCGGGCAAGCCTAAGAGCGAGAGAAATCTCCATGCCCCATCTGAGGAAGCCCCATCCTTGGGCGCCCCATCCGACCAAAAAGATGGAGGCGCACGCCCTGCCGGCACTCGTTCTTCAACTCTGCTCCGGGACCGGTCCCCTGCACCGGAGCCCCGCGTGGGCCACATTGTTTCCGCACCTTTTCCCGGCTGCTGTCCCATGCCCCGGGCGAGAAAGGGCCGTGGGTCACGGAGAACAGGGCTGTCCCCAGGGCTTCCCAACGCCGGCCAATTCTCACGAGCGTTCTTCCCAAACCAATTCCGGTTTGGACAGAACGCTCGTGAGAATTGGCTAGAAAACGTCCAGCAAACCCGCTTCGGGTGTCACACGTCTGCACGGACGCCCCATTGGGCCTGGCCCGGCTTTTCGAGCAATTGCCCCCCGAACACCGCCAGGAAGCCCTACGTGGGACAGGCTGCGGCGAGGCCGACGCCTCCGGCTCCTCAGCATGCGGAAAACACCCGGCGAACTCGCTTTGGGCGCCACTCCTCTGCAGGGCCGCCCCCCCGGGCCTGGGCGGCATCACAAGCACTCGAGAACGAACCTCCCCAGGAAGCCCTCGCGACGCAGGCTGCAGGGAGGCCGACGCCTCCTGTTCTTTGGCATGCGGGGGTCCCCTCCTTGGCACTGTCCCATGGGTCCAGGGCTGCCCCGAGACTCAGGCTCGAAATTTCGCCTGCTTTCAAGCATTCCGCTTCCAGGGTCCTGTCCCTCCATGCCTCCATCTGAGGAAACCGGAGTCCCGCGGCCATGCCTCCCCCTCCAACCCGATACCAACGGTGCACTTCACCTTTCGGACAAGGCTCCGAGTGAGAGAAACGTGCATGACCCAACTGAGGACAGCCCATCCTTGGGCGTCCTTTCAGCCCGAAAAGACCGAGGCGCACACCCTGCCACCACCCGTCCTTCAACTCTCCTCCGGGAACACTCCCCTGTGCCGGGGGCCCCGCGTGGGCCACGCCGCATCCTGCCCCTTTTCCAGGCAGCCGCTCCATGCCCCAGGCGAAAAAGGGCCCTGGGCCACGGAGAGCAGGGCGGTGCACAGGGCTGCCCAACGCTGGCCAATTCTCATGAGCTTTCTGCCCAAACCGATCCCAGTATGCCCAGCCTCCACCCGTCCTTCAACTCTGCACCGGGAATGCTTCCCTGGCCAGGGCCTCCGGGTGGGCCTGGAGGAAACTCGGTTCGTTTCCATGTGTTTTCCAGAAAGCCGACCCTTGCTCTGGTCGAGAAAGGGGCCTGTGTAATGGAGAGCAGGGTGCTGCGCAGGGCTGCCCATCGCCGCCAATTCTCCCGATCCCAGTTTGGGCAGAACCCTCGTGAGAATAGGCTGGAAAACGCCTGGCGAACTCGCTTTGGGCGCTGCACGTCTGCAGGGCCGCCCCACCTGGAATGGCCGGCATCGTGAGCGCTTGAGCACGCACATCGCCACGAAGCCCTCCCCGAGCAGGCTGCAGTGAGGCCAACCTCACTGCTAAGAATCGACCAGTGGGGTCCCTTCCCTGGCGCTGTCCCATGGGGCCAGGCCTGCCATGAATCCCAGGCTCGAAATTTTGCCTGCTTCCCAGCCTTCTGCTTCCGGGGTCCTGTCCCTCGGTGCCTCCATCTGCGGATCCCTGAGTTCCACGGCCACGCCTCCCCCTCCCACACCGTCACCAAAGCTGCCTTTGGGTGCTTTGGACAGTCCTCAGAGAGAGAGAAATTTGCATGCCCCAACTGAAGTCAGCCCCATTCTTGGGCGCCCCATCCGCCCTAAAGATGAAGACGTTCGCCCGGCCGCCTCCTGTCCTTCAACTCTGCTCCGGGAACACACCCCTGCGCCAGGGCCTCCAGGTGGGCCACGTCATTTCTGTGTGTTTTCCGGGCAAGAAAGAGCCCTGGTCCACGGAGAGCAGGGCGGTCGGCAGGGCTGCCAAACACCGGCCAATTCTCACGGACACTCTGCCCAAAACGATCCCGGGTTGGGCAGAACTCTCATGAGAATTGGTTGGAAAATGCCCGGCAAACATGCTTCGGGTGCCGCACGTCTGCAAGGCTGCCCCTCCCCACCCCCGGGGCTTGGCACGGCATTGCGAGCAATCCAGTAGGAACCCCGCCAGGAAGCCTTCTGCGAGGCAGGCTACAGCGAGGCCGACACCTCCTGCTAATCCTGGGCCTGCGGGGAGTCGCATCCCTGGCGCTATACCATGGGGCCGGGCCCGTCACGAAGCCCGTGCTCAAACTATCGCCTGCTTCCCCAGCCTTCTGCTTCCGGCGTCCTGTCCCTCATGGCCTCCATATCAGGAACCCTGAGTCCTGCGGCCACGCATCTCCCTACCACGCCAGCGCCAATGGTGCCTTTTGGCATTTTGGACAACCATGGGAGCGAGAAAACCTGCATGCCCACAAAGAGGTCAGCCGCATCCTTAGGCACCTCATCTGCCCGAAAGACGGAGGCGCACACCTGGCCGCCACCCTTCCTTCAACTCTACTCCGGGAACATCCCCTGGGTCAGAGGCCCCGCGTGGGCCACGTCGTTTCCGTGCGTTTTCCAGGCAGCCGCCCCATGCTCCGGGCGAGAAAGGGCCCTGGGCCACGAAGAGCAGGGCAGTACACAGGGCTGCCCAACGCCGACCAATTCTCACGAGCGTTCTGCCTAAACCGATCCTGGTTTGGGCAGAACGCTCGTGAGAATTGGCCCCAGTGCATAGGAGCGTTCCCAGAGCAGAGTTGAAGGACAGGTGGCAGCCGGGCTTCCGCCTCCGTCTTTAGGGCGGATGGGGCACCCAAGGATGGGGCTGACCTCAGTTGGGGCATGCAGGTTTCTCTCGCTCCGAGTCTTGTCCGAAGCACCCAAAGGCACCGTTGGCGCTGGGGTGGGAGGGGGAGGCGTGGCTGCGGGACCCAGGGTTCCCCAGTTGGAGGCACCGAGGGACAGGACCCCGGAAGAAGAAGGCTGTGAAGCAGGCGAAATTTTGAGCCCAGTCTTCTTGGTGGGCCCGGCCCCATGGGACAGCACCAGGGAGGGAACCCTCGCAGGTCACGGATTAGCAGGAGGCGTCGGCCTCACTGCAGCCTGCCTCACGGAGGGCTTCCTGGTGAGGTGCATGCTCGAGCACTCGCGATGCCGGCCATGCGCGGTGGGGCTGCCCTTCAGACGCGTGGCGCCCGAAGAGAGTTTGCCGGGCGTTTTCCGGGCTCAGGGACACGTTGTATCATAAGATGGTATTCCAGAACAGAACCCCGAGGACAGATGCCTGAAAACCTAATCAGGTGTTCCAATGAGGTCCAATGGCATGTGAGGTTCAATCTTCTGACTCAGGACCATTGACGTGGCTGTCCATCTGAATGTAGCTAATCTGGGTGTTTCATACAGTGCATTTGCATCCAGACAGCCGCCAAAATTGGAGTGGGCTCAGGGGCCTTGCAGGTTTCTCTTAATCTGGAAGGTTTGGGCAACTGTGATAGGCACAGTTTCCTTGGGGAATTCAGCCACAGTCCTTTGGTGCACCTCGAGTGACCCCATCCAGGAGGGCATGTGAGCCATGGTTTTGGGAAAGAAGTCTGCAAACACAAATTCAGGTTCGGATTAGTCGCGAGGTGATCACAGGCCAAATGCATAGACCTGGGGATCAGCTCATCAGCAACTGTAATTAGGATGACTAGAAGACATTAGCACAGACTTTTCCATCTGGATTGTGTGTCCAGAATGACCTCAGAATGTAGGTGAGGTCTCATGCATCCATGGGACACTTTTTGTCCCTAAGGATCCTGGCGGCTCCCCTTAGCTTGGTGGCTTTTTCGGGGAAAATAAGAGTGCTGTTTTCCATCTTAGAGGTGCCCCAAAACAGGGATTTTAGATATGGGTTCTAAGTCTGGGCGCCTGGAAAATCCCACCAAGGGTTAGAATTTGGGGTTAGGGGAGTACCAGGCCTGCAATGCAGGAACCTTGTGGTGGAACTGAGAGAGTTTGTTTGAAAGCATACTTGGGTGAGGGTCACAATGCCTGTTTGTGCCCTGGGGAGCCATCAGGAGTTGACGTGGTCACATTGGCCTTGTACCTTGCTCCCACTTTGAGAGCTGGATACCCATTTCAACACCCAGGTGTCCTTCCATGGAAAAGGAGTAGAACTCTATAGTGTTTCAGGTTCCCCCATTGGAAGGATTTCAGCAAAATCTGGGGAAAGGTGCGAGAATACCAAGTATGGGTAGAGATGACAGACTTGGGCCATGGCCAGTCCCACATGCTAAATATGGGACCTGCACTCCCTGTGACTGACTCTAGGTCGGGACACAGGCTCTGTAAGACACAACACTAGTGGCCAGGGACGTCTATAAACCGGGGTTCCCTCCAGGTCCAAGCAGACTGATCCTAATGTGGCGATTCTGGGCAGACTAACCAGGCACTTCTTCCTATGAGGGAGGCAGAATGCTGCATTGCGGCTCCAGAATTCAATATCAAGAGGCCTTGGGGAGCAGTAGGGTGAGGATGGAATTGTAGACACAAGCTACTGTACAATTCAGTGCCAAGCGGAACGCAGTTCCAGTGTGAAGCGTCTTTTTTGATATATCCAGCACCTGAGTAAGGACGGATGTCAGATGTTTGCTCACACTAGAGTTTGTGTCTACAATGACCAATAAATGGAGGGGTGGCATCAAGAGCCCATGGAGGATTTCCCACTCTGAGACTTGTGAGATGCTCCAAACAGCAAGGTTTCCTTCTACTGGACAGGTGGAGTCTGGTTTGTTTGCTCCACAGTACCCCATGCTTGGGTAGCAGAGCTCTTCGGCATGGATGCCTGGAAAGCACACCTCCATTGACCATTGGAGCTGAGGAATATGGCAGTTTCGTTCTGATGACTCTGGGGCGAAGTACCAAGGCCTTGAGTTGACATGGAATATCTTGCACATGGGTCACAATGCTGGTTTGTTACCAGGGAGATCTTACAATGCACTGTTGGCAAAGGGGCCTTGCAGGATTCTCCTACCCTGAGAGTTTGACATATGTCCAAGAGCACGGTTTCTTCTGGGGACAAGAGTTGTTCTGTTGTGTGGCTCAGGGACCACATGTTGTATCATAAGTTTTTATTCCGGAATAGGCCTCTGAGGACAGATGCCTTAAAAACTAATGGGGGGTTCCAATGAGGTCCTGGTTCAATGTCTGGTTCAATATTCTGACTCAGGACCATTGACTTGGGTGTCTGACTGGACGTAGGGAATCAGGGTGTTTCAGAGTGTGCATTTGCATGCAGAGTGTCCTACATTATTGGGGTGGGCTCAGGGACCTTGCAGGTTTCTCCTAATCTAGAGGTTTGGGGCAACTATGATGGACGAAGTTTCCTTGGGAATGACAGGCACAGTCCTGTGGTGTGTCTCCAAAGACGAGATCCTGGAGGGCATGTGAGCTATGGTTTGGGAGAGACGTCTGCAAAGAAAAACGTGGGTTAGAGTTAGTGTCAAGGCGATCGCAGGCCCAATGCGTAGACCTGGAGAGCAGCTCATCAGGAACTGTAAAGAGGGTGATACGAATGTGGTAGTACATGCTATTATATCTGGATTGTGTGTCCCGGATGGCCTCAGAATGCAGATGTGTTCTTATGGATACATGGGAAACTTCCTCTCTAAGGATTCTAGCGGCTCCCAATAGTTTGGTGGCCTTTTCGCGGAAGGGAATAGGGCTGTTTTCCATATTAGGGGTGCCTCAAAACAGGGATTCAAGAGACGGGCTCTGGGCCTGGGTGCCTGGAATATCCCGCCAAGTGTTAGTATTTGGAACTAGGGGAGTACCAGGCCTGCAATGCGGTATCCTGGTGGTGCAACTGAGAGGGCATATTTGAATGCATGCTCAGGCTTAGGGGCATAATGCCTGTTTGTGTCCAGGGTGGCACCCATGAGTGACAGTGGTCCCATGGGCCCCACTCTGAAGGTTGGACACCCATCTCAACAGCCAGGTTTCCTGCCCTCAGGAATGAGGAGTTCTCCTGTGCTTCAGGTCCCCATAGGCAGGGATTTGAGCTACAGTCTAGGAATTATGCCTGAATACTCATGTTGGATAGAGGTTATGGTTTTGGGCTATGACATGTCCCACATAGAGGATATGGGGCCCACTGTCTGCGTGGCTGTCTGGAGGTCATGGCTCAAACTGTGTCAGACAGAGCCTGAGTGCCGATAGTGGCCTATGATATTAAGGTGCAGTCAAGGCCCAGGCAGGTGGATCCTCATGTGGGGTTTCAGGCAGACTCTACAGGCACGTCTTCTTTCTTGGTGGTAGGCAGAATGCATCATTGTGGCTCCAAAGTTCTCTATCAAGAGGGTTTGGCGACGAGGAAGGTGAAGATGGACTTGTAAACATAATCTATGGTTCAATTCAGTGCCAAGCGAAAGACAGTTCCAGTGTGCAGCGGCTGATGTGAGGTACCCAGGACCTGAGTAAGGGCAGATGTCAGATGCTTGCTCACACTGGAGTTTGTCTACAATGACCACCAAATGGAGGGGTGGTGTCACGAGGCCATGGAGAATTTCCCACCCTGAGGCTTGTGAGATGCTCCAAATAGCAAGGTTTCCTTCTACTGGACAGGGTGAGTCTGGTTTGCTTGCTCCAGTGTCCCCCATATGGAAAGTTTGGGTGCAGAGCTCTACTGCATGGATGCCTGAAAAGCACAACTCCATTGACCACTGCAGGCAAGGAACATGGCAGTTTCGATCTGGTGGCTCTGGGGTGAAGTTCCAAGCGGCCTGAGTTGACATGGAGTTTCATGCTGTTGGATCATAATGCTGGTTTGTATCCAGGGAGACGTTAGAATGTTGGGGTGGTCAGAGGCCATGCAGGATTCTCCTACACTGAGACATGGACACAGCTACCAAGAGCAAGGTATCCTTTTGGGGAAAGAAGCGGTTCTGTTGTGTGGCTCAAGTAACACATATTGGAATATAAGTCAGTATTGGAGAACAGGCCTCTGGGAACAGGTGCCTAAAAATCTAAACTGGGGTATCAATGAAGTCCTATAGTCATGGCAGGTTCAAACTTCTGACTCAGGCCCTTGGATTTGGATGTCTGCCTGGAGGCAGTGGCTCATTGTGTGTCAGAATGTGCATTTGGGTCCAGAGCCTTCTTAGAAATTGAGGTGTGCTCAGAGGATTTTACTTTGCTCCTAATCTTCGGGGTTTGGGCAACCGTGAAGGGCTGAGTTACCTTTGGGAGTGTAAGGACAGTCATCTGGTGTGGCACCATAGGCCCCATTCTGGGGGGGCATGTGGGCCAGTGCTTTGGGGAGAGATATCTGCAAAAGCAAACTAGGGTTAGATTGAGGGCCAAGGTGATCACAGGTACGATGTTCAGGCCCAGAGGGCAGCTCCTAGTGTACTGAAATTAAGGTGTCATAGTGCAGGTTCTTCTGTCGGGTGTGTGTCCGGGATGGTCGCAAAAGGTAGGAGTGGCTTCATGAGTCCATGAGAAATTCTTCATCTCTGGGGATTCTGCTCAGCTCCCAAGAGTTTGGTGTCTCTGAGGGAAGGGAAGACTGTTGTTTCACGTCTCAGAGGACACCCAAATAGGGATTCCAGAGACAGGTTCTGGGTATGCGTGACTTGAAAACATTAACAAGTGTGAGTATTTGCCCTTAGGGTCCTGGAAGTCCCACTCTGTGGGCTCCTGATCCAGCTACTGCGGGGTGTTGTTTGAAAGCAGGCTCATGCTGCCTGTTTGTATCCAGGGAGACTTCCATGTGTGACCGTGGTCTCGTGGGCCATGCAGCTGGTTGCCACTCAGAGAGTTGGGAAGGAGGAGTACTCTTGTGTGTCAGGTTCACCCATAGGCATGGATATGAACTACGGGCTGGGACAGAAGGCTGAATATCCAGGTTGAGTAGAGATGTTGGTTTCACGCCACAGGAAGTCACACCTTCAGGAAATGGGGCCCATCTCTGGGTGGCTGACTGGAGGTCGTGGCTCAGTCTGTGTCAGATAGAGCCTTGTGCCCATGGAAACCTAAGGACGGATGTCTGAGAACACAAGCTAGGCTTAGGTTTCTGGGTGAGGAGAT
Organism: Mustela lutreola; assembly: GCF_030435805.1. Taxonomy (NCBI): domain Eukaryota; kingdom Metazoa; phylum Chordata; class Mammalia; order Carnivora; family Mustelidae; genus Mustela; species Mustela lutreola. Next base: position 173,579,706 of record NC_081294.1, read on the forward strand.
GGCAGGCACAATCTACAGACCTGAATCGAGATCTCGTGGATCTGAAGTCAGGGCGAGGATCAGACGATCGCTCAGGTTGGACTTTCTGTCCCTGATGGCCTCTTCATGAAGGGGGGCGGGATCACGAGGCCATTGGGGGTTTTCCCACGATGGGAGTTGTGAAAGCTCCAAACTGCAAAGATTCTTCTGCAGGACAATTGAGACCTGTTGGTTGGTGCCAGGCCAAAGATTCCGAGCAGGGTTCTAAGGATGGATGGCTGGGTAGCCCACCTCGCATTCCAATTGTCTCCTAGCAACAAAACAGGTTAGATCTGCTGGATCTTGGGGAGCAACCGAGGAGGCTGAGTTCAAATGGAGTTTCCTGTGGATGGGTCTTAATGTGTTTTTGTGTCTATGGAGAACTTGGAATGAAGCGGTGGCACTGGGGGCCTGAATGGATCTCCTAAACAGAGGCTTTGACACAGCTCCAACGTGCAAGTTTCCCATGTGTAGATGAGAATTGTTCTGATGGGTGAGTGAAGAAACAGCCTTATGCTGGTATTGAAATCCAGGATTCTGAGGAGAGATGATTGGAAACCAAAGCAATGGATGCGATTAGTGCCTAGGGGTCTGTTCATTCATTTTTACCTCTGGGGACATCTGTCTATGGGTCTGAGTGCAGGTAGGTGCTCAGATGGGCTAAGATTGCCTCTGTTTGTCATGGGAAGCCACCACTATTGGGATGGCCTCAGGGACTTTGGAGGTTTATCCTATTAGTAGGTTTGTGGCCATTGGAAAGGGCACACACAATTCCCTTGGAGAGGGCAAGTACAGTCCTCAGGTTTGGCACCAGGGCCCTGAGCATGTAGGGTGTGTAGGCCAGGGCTGTTTGGACAGTTGTCTGAATACACAAACTCGGCTTATGTTTCGGGTCATAGGGATGGCAGGACAGATGTACAGACCATGAGGAGAACCCTTCGGGATATGAAAAAAGGGGGAGTGTGAGGCTCATGCTCAAGTTTTTGTCTCTGGATATCGTGTCACTCATGGTCGTGAAATTTCCGGGTGACTTTATGGGAAATGGATGAATCCTACTCTCTGGGGGTTTGGCCCCGTCCAAAGAGTTTGGGGTCATTCTGTGGGATGGAAGAAGTCCGTTTTTTTTTTTTTTCTGTTGTTGTTGTTGGTGGTGTTGTTTTGTTTTGTTTTTCAACCTCAGGTGTCCCACCAAATGAGGGATTCCAGAGTAGAGCCCTGGGGAGGGGCGACTGGACAACCAGAAATCTGGTTAAGGAGGAGTCAAGATGGCGGAGAAGTAGCAGGCTGAGACTACTTCAGCTAGCCGGAGATCAGCTAGATAGCTTATCTAAAGATTGCAAACACCTGAAAATTCATCGGCAGATCGAACACAAGAAGAACAGCAATTCTGGAAACAGATAAACAATCACTTTCTGAAAGGTAGGACCGGCGGAGAAGTGAATCCAAAGCGACGGGAAGACAGACCCCGGGGGGAGGGGCCGGCTCCCGGCAAGAGGCGGAGCAACGGCGCACAAAATCAGGACTTTAAAAGTCTGTTCCGCTGAGGGACATTGCTCCAAAGGCTAAACCGGAGTGAAGCCCACGCGGGTTCAGTGTGGCCTCAGGTCCCGCAGGGTCACAGAAGGATCGGGGGTGTCTGAGTGTCGCAGAGCTTGCAGGTATTAGAACGGGAAAGCCGGCTACAGAGACAGAGCCAACAGTAAGCTCGCAGCTCGGTGTTACCTTGAACAGGTTGCAGGTTCGGTGAGCTCAGGGCGCGGCCAGAGGTCAGGCAGACGGGAGTAACTGTGCGCTGTTCTCTGAGGGCGCACTGAGGAGTGCGGCCCTGGGCTCTCGGCTCCTCCGGGCCGGAGACCAGGAGGCCGCCATTTGTATTCCTGTCCTCCTGAACTCTATGGAAAGCGCTCAGGGAACAAAAGCTCCTGAAAGCAAACCCGAGCGGATTACTCACCCCGGGCCCCGGGTAAGGGCGGTGTAATTCCGCCTGGGGCAGACACTTGAGAATCACTACAACAGGCCCCTCCCCCAGAAGATCAAGAAGAAATCCAGCCGAGACCAAGTTCACCTACCAAGGAGTGAGGTTTCAATACCAAGGAGAGCAGCAGAATTCTAGAGGAGGAGAAAGCCAAGCACGGAACTCATAGCTTTTTACCTTTGATTTTTTTTTAGTCTTGCAGTTAATTTAATTTTTTTTCTTTTTCATTTTTTTTTTTTCTCGCCTTCGGGTAAATTTTTTTTTAACTGTTACCTTTTTCTTTTTTAATGATTTTTTACTAGTTTATCTAATATATATATTTTTTCTTTTTTACATTTTTCTTAGGTGTTTTCTTTTTTTAATTCTTTTCTTTTCTTTTTTTTTTTCTTTTTTCTTTTTTTTTTTTCTTTCTTCCTTTTTGAACCTCTTTTTATCCCCTTTCTCCCCCCTCACGATATTGGGTCTCTTCTAATTTGGTTAAAGTTTATTTTCCTGGGGTTGTTGCCTACCTTTTAGTATTTTACTTGCCCCTTCATATACCCTTATCTGGACAAAATGACAAGACGGAAAAATTCAACACAAAAAAAAGAACAAGAGGCAGTACTGAAGGCTAGGGACCTAATCAATACAGACATTGGTAATATGTCATATCTAGAGTTCAGAATGACAATTCTCAAGGTTCTAGACGGGCTCGAAAAAGGAATGGAAGATATTAGAGAAACCCTCTCGAGAGATATAAAAGCCCTTTCTGGAGAAATAAAAGAACTAAAATCTAACCAAGTTGAAATCAAAAAAGCTATTAATGAGGTGCAATAAAAAATGGAGGCTCTCACTGCTAGGATAAATGAGGCATAAGAAAGAATTAGTGATATAGAAGACCAAATGACAGAGAATAAAGAAGCTGAGCAAAAGAGGGACAAACAGCTACTGGACCACGAGGGGAGAATTCGAGAGATATGTGACACCATAAGACGAAACAACATTAGAATAATTGGGATTCCAGAAGAAGAAGAAAGAGAGAGGAGAGCAGAAGGTATACTGGAGAAAATTATTGGGGAGAATTTCCCCAATATGGCAAAGGGAACGAGCATCAAAATTCAGGAGATTCAGAGAATGCCCCTCAAAATCAATAAGAATAGGCCCACACCCCGTCACCTATTAGTAAAATTTACAAGTCTCAGTGACAAAGAGAAAATCCTGAGAGCAGCCTGGGAAAAGAAGTCTGTAACATACAATGGTAAAAATATTAGATTGACAGCTGACTTATCCACAGAGACCTGGCAGGCCAGAAAGAGCTGGCATGATATTTTCAGAGCACTAAACAAGAAAAACATGCAGCCAAGAATACTATATCCAGCTAGGCTATCATTGAAAATAGAAGGAGAGATTAAAAGCTTCCAGGACAAACAAAAACTGAAAGAATTTGCAAACACCAAACCAGCTCTACAGGAAATATTGAAAGGGGTCCTCTAAGCAAAGAGAGAGCCTACAAGTGGTAGATCAGAAAGGAACAGAGACCATATACAGTGACAGTCACATTACAGGCAATACAATGGCACTAAATTCATATCTCTCAATAGTTACCTTGAATGTTAATGGGCTAAATGCCCCTGTCAAAAGACAAAGGGTATCAGAATGGATAAAAAAACAAAACCCATCTATATGTTGCCTCCAAGAAACTCATTTTAAGCCCGAAGACACCTCCAGATTTAAAGTGAGGGGGTGGAAAAGAATTTACCATGCTAATGGACATCAGAAGAAAGCAGGAGTGGCAATCCTTATATCAGATCAATTAGATTTTAAGCCAAAGACTATAATAAGAGATGAGGAAGGACACTATATCATACTCAAAGGGTCTGTCCAACAAGAAGATTTAACAATTTTAAATATCTATGCCCCCAACGTGGGAGCAGCCAACTATATAAATCAATTAATAACAAAATCAAAGAAACACATCAACAATAATACAATAATAGTAGGGGAATTTAACACTCCCCTCACTGAAATGGACAGATCATCCAAGCAAAAGATCAGCAAGGATATAAAGGCCTTAAATGACACACTGGACAATATGGACATCACAGATATATTCAGAATATTTAATCCCCAAGCAACAGAATACACATTCTTCTCTAGTGCACATGGAACATTCTCCAGAATAGATCACATCCTCGGTCCTAAATCAGGACTCAACCGGTAACAAAAGATTGGGATCATTCCCTGCATATTTTCAGACCACAATGCTCTAAAGCTAGAACTCAACCACAAAAGGAAGTTTGGAAAGAACCCAAATAAATGGAGACTAAACAGCATCCTTCTAAAGAATGAATGGGTCAACCGGTAAATTAAAGAAGAATTGAAAAAAAATCATGGAAACAAATGATAATGAAAACACAACGATTCAAAATCTGTGGGACACAACAAAGGCAGTCCTGAGAGGAAAATATATAGCAGTACAAGCCTTTCTCAAGAAACAAGAAAGGTCTCAGGTACACAACCTAACCCTACACCTAAAAGAGCTGGAGAAAGAACAAGAAAGAAACCCTAAGCCCAGCAGGAGAGGAGAAATCATAAAGATCAGAGCAGAAATCAATGAAATAGAAACCAAAAAAAAAAAAAAAAAAAAAAACAATAGAACAAATCAACGAAACTAGGAGGAGGTTCTTTGAAAGAATTAATAAAATTGATAAACCCCTGGCCCGACTTTTCAAAAGGAAAAGAGAAAGGACCCAAATAAATAAAATCATAAATGAAAGAGGAGAGATCACAACTAACACCAAAGAAATACAAACTATTATAAGAACATACTATGAGCAACTCTACGCCAATAAATTTGACAATCTGGAAGAAATGGATGCATTCCTAGAAACATATAAACTACCACAACTGAACCAGGAAGAAATACAAAGCCTGAACAGACCCATAACCAGTAAGGAGATTGAAACAGTCATTAAAAATCTCCAAACAAACAAAAGCCCAATGCCAGACGGCTTCCCGGGGGAATTCTACCAAACATTTAAAGAAGAACTAATTCCTATTCTCAGAAACTGTTCCAAAAAATAGAAATGGAAGGAAAACTTCCAAACTCATTTTATGAGGCCAGCATCACCTTGATCCCAAAACCAGACAAGGATCCCATCAAAAAAGAGAGCTATAGACCAATATCCTTGATGAACACAGATGCAAAAATACTCAACAAAATACTAGCCAATAGGATTCAACAGTACGTTAAAAGGATTATTCACCACGACCAAGTGGGATTTATTCCAGGGCTGCAAGGTTGATTCAACATCCGCAAATCAGTCAATGTGATACAACACATCAATAAAAGAAAGAACAAGAACCATAGGATACTCTCAATAGATGCTGAAAAAGCATTTGACAAAGTACAGCATCCCTCCCTGTTCAAAACTCTTCAAAGTGTAGGGATAGAGGGCACATACCTCAATATCATCAAAGCCATCTATGAAAAACCCACCGCAAATATCATTCTCAATGAAGAAAAACTGAAAGCTTTTCCACTAAGGTCAGGAACACGGCAGGGATGTCCATTATCACCACTGCTATTCAACATAGTACTAGCGGTCCTAGCCTCAGCAATCAGACAACAAAAGGAAATTAAAGGCATCCAAATCGGCAAAGAAGAAGTCAAACTATCACTCTTCATAGATGATATGATACTATATGTGGAAAACACAAAAGACTCCACTCCAAAACTGCTAGAACTTATACAATAATTCAGTAAAGTGTCAGGATATAAAATCAATGCACAGAAATCAGTTGCATTTCTCTACACCAACAGCAAGACAGAAGAAAGAGAAATAAAGGAGTCAATCCCATTTACAATTGCATCCAAAACCATAAGATACCTAGGAATAAACCTAACCAAAGAGACACAGAATCTATACTCAGAAAACTATAAAGTACTCATGAAAGAAATTGAGGAAGACACAAAGAAATGGAAAAATGTTCCATGCTCCTGGATTGGAAGAATAAATATTGTGAAAATGTCTATGCTACCTAAAGCAATCTACACATTTAACGCAATTCCTATCAAAGTACCATCCATCTTTTTCAAAGAAATGGAACAAATAATGCTAAAATTTATATGGAACCAGAAAAGACCTCGAATAGCCAAAGGGATATTGAAAAAGAAAGCCAACGTTGGTGGCATCACAATTCCGGACTTCAAGCTCTATTACAAATCTGTCATCATCAAGACAGCATGGTACTGGCACAAAAACAAACACATAGATCAATGGAACAGAATAGAGAGCCCAGAAATAGACCCTCAACTCTACAGTCAACTAATCTTCGACAAAGCAGGAAAGAATGTCCAATGGAAAAAAGACAGCCTCTTCAATGAATGGTGCTGGGAAAATTGGACAGCCACATGCAGAAAAATGAAATTGGACCATTTCCTTACACCACACACAAAAATAGACTCAAAATGGATGAAGGACCTCAATGTGCAAAAGGAATCCATCAAAATCCTTGAGGAGAACACAGGCAGCAACCTCTTCGACCTCTGCCGCAGCAACATCTTCCTTGGAACAACGCAAAAGGCAAGGGAAGCAAGGGAAAAAAATGAACTATTGGGATTTCATCAAGATCAAAAGCTTTTGCACAGCAAAGGAAACAGTTAACAAAATCAAAAGACAACTGACAGAATGGGAGAAGATATTTACAAACGACATATCAGATAAAGGACTAGTGTCCAGAATCTATAAAGAATTTAGCAAACTCAACACCCAGAGAACAAATAATCCAATCAAGAAATGGGCAGAGGACATGAGCAGACATTTCTGCAAAGAAGACATCCAGATGGCCAACAGACACATGAAAACGTGCTCCATATCACTCGGCATCAGGGAAATACAAATCAAAACCACAATGAGATATCACCTCACACCAGTCAGAATGGCTAAAATCAACAAGTCAGGAAATGACAGATGCTGGCGAGGATGCGGAGAAAGGGGAACCCTCTTACACTCTTGGTGGGAATGCAAGCTGGTGCAGCCACTCTGGAAAGCAGCATGGAGGTTCCTCAAAATGTTGAAATTAGAACTGCCCTATGACCCAGCAATTGCACTATTGGGTTTTTACCCTAAAGATACAAATGTAGTGATCCAAAGGGGCACGTGCACCCGAATGTTTATAGCAGCAATGTCCACAATAGCCAAACTATGGAAAGAACCTAGATGTCCATCAACAGATGAATGGATCAGGAAGATGTGGTATATATACACAATGGAATACTATGCAGCCATCAAAAGAAATGAAATCATGCCATTGCGACAACATGGATGGAACTAGAGCGTATCATGCTTAGCGAAATAAGTCAAGCAGAGAAAGACAACTATCATATGATCTCCCTGATATGAGGAAGTGGTGATGCAACATGGGGGCTTAAGTGGGTAGGAGAAGAATCAATGAAACAAGATGGGATTGGGAGGGTTACAAATCATAAGTGACTCTTAATCTCACAAAACAAACTGAGGGTTGCTGGGGGGAGGGGGTTTGGGAGAAGGGGGTGGGATTATGAACATTGGGGAGGGTATGTGCTTTGGTGAGTGCTGTGAAGTGTGTAAACCTGGTGATTCACAGACCTGTACCCCTGGGGATAAAAATATATGTTTATAAAAAATAAAAACTTAAAAAAAAAAAAAGAAATAAATCTGGTTAAATATTAGGGCCTCAGGGACTTTGGAGGTTTATCCTATTAGTAGGGTTGTGGCCATTTGAATGGGCACATACAATTCCCTTGGAGAGGGCAAGCACAGTCCTCAGGTTTGGCTTCAGGGCCTGAGCCTGTAGAGTGTGTAGGCCAGAGCTGTTTAGACAGTTGTCTAAAAACACAAACTCGGCTTTGTTTCGGGTCATAGGTATGGCAGAACTGATCTACAGACCATGAGGAGAACTCTTTGGGATATGAAAAAAGGGCGAGTGTGAGGCTCTTGCTCAAGTTTTTGTCTCTGATATCGTGTCACTCATGGTCGTGAAATTTCCGGGTGACTTCATGGGAAATGGACGAGTCTTACTCTCTGGGGGTTTGACCCCGTCGAAAGAGTTTGGGGACATTCTGTGGGATGGAAGAGGTCCGTTTTTTTGTTGTTGTTGATTTGTATTGTTTTGTTTTTCCACCTCAGGTGTCCCACCAAATGAGGGATTCCATAGTAGAGCCCTGGGGAGGGGCGACTGGACAACCAGAAATCTGGTTAAAATTTGCGGCCTAGGGACAGGTAAAGCCCATTATGACATCTAATGGTCCAGCCACTGAGAGGACTTACTAGAGGACAGGACTCACGCTGAGGTTCACAATGCGTTTTTAAGCCCCCGTCGCACACAAGAAAGGGCGGGGCCTCAGGGTGAATGCTGGTTTCTCCTACACTGAACGTTGGACAACATGCCAACCACAAGGTTTCTTGCCATAGGTAAGGAGGAGTTCTGATTTCTGCATCACACTCACCCCTGTGCAGGGATTGGAGATAAGGTCTAGCTTCTGAAGCCTGAAAACTGAGGTCGGGAAGAGATGATGACCTAAGGCCATGGCGGGTCTGATGTGTGCGGTCAGCTGTCTGGGTGTTGGTCAGGAGGTCCGGGCTTAGGTTGTGTCAGAAATTGCATTAGTGCCCAGGTTAGACTACATAATTTGGGTACATTCGAGTGCCGTGTAGGTTTATCCTCATTTAAACTGCCTGGGTAGCTCAGTAGGCAATATATTTTTTCTAGAGGGCAGGCAGAGTGCTTCATTGTTTTTCCAGAATTGCCAAACTTGAGGGCTTCGGGGCCAGGAGTGTGAGGACGGAAGTCTGAGAACACAAACTAGACTTCGGTTTCAGGGTGAGGGCACGACAGGTACCCCCTGCAGATCTGAACCAATATCTCATGCATCTGATGTCAGGGAGAGGATCAGTCGTTGGCTCAGGTTGGAGTTTCTGGGCCTGACCGCCCCTTCATGAAGGGAGCGGAATCTCGAGGCCGAGGAGGATTTCCCACGTTGGGAGTTTTGGGATGCCCCCTTCAAGTATTCCTTCTGCGGGACAATTGAAACCTGTTGGACAGCTCCAGGACATCCCATATGGAATGACTCCGGAGCACCATTCGAGGATGCATGCGTAGGAAGCCCGCCTCGCATTCCAATTTTCTCCTAGCAACAAGACAGTTTAGATCTAATGGCTCTGCCAGAGCAACCGGGCTGGCTGAGTTAAAATGGACGTTCCTGAGGATGGGTCCTAATGTGTGTTTGTGTCCATGAGGGCCTTGGAATGAGGCGGTGGCACCGGGACCCTGAAGTATTCTCCTAAGCTTTTGACATAGCTCCCATGCACAAGTTTCCTTGTGGAGATGAGTTTTGTTCTGATGGGTGCCTCAGGAAAACCCCTATGCTAGTATTGGAATCCAGGCTTTTGAGGAGACATGACTGTAAACCAAAGCAATGGATCCGATAATGGCCTAGGGTCCTGTCTGGTTCAATCTTCTTCTCTGGGGACATCCATGTATGGTATGAGTGGAGGTAAATGCTCAGCTGGTGTCAGACCGCCCTTGTTTGTCCCGGACGACTTACACTTTTGGGATGGCCTCAGGGACTTTGGAGGTTTCTCCTAATTTGTACGATTTTGGACAATGGAATGGGCAGAATTCCCATGGATTGAGTAGGCACAGTCCTGATGTGTGGCTCCACGGACCCCAGCCTGGAGGGTGTGTGGCCCAGGAGTTTGAGGACAGAATTCTGAAAACACAAACTCAGCCTAGGTTTGGGGACGTAGGTATGACAGGTCCGATCTACAAACCATGAGAAGAACTCGTCAGGATATGAAGAAAGCGAGTCTGAGGCTTTTGCTCAAGCTTTTGTCTCTGGATATTGTATCAGTGATGGCCGTGGAATGTCGGGGAGGCCTCAAGGGCCATGGACGAATCTTCCTCTCTGTGGATCTGGTCTGTTCCCAATTGTTTTTCGTCAATCTGTGGGTTGGTAGGACTCCTTTCAGGTTTGTTACCTCAGGTATCCCACCAAAAGAGGAATTCCAAAGCAGAGACTTGGGGAAGTGTGAAGGGACAACCCAGACTATGATTTAAAATTGGGGCCTAGGGGCATGGCAAGCCCAATATGCTGTTTCTTCATCCAGCCACTGAGAGGCCTTACCTGAGGACCGGGCTCAGGCTGAGGGTCACAATGTGTGTTTTTGACCGAGGTGGCCCACAAGCATGGACGGGGCTTCATGTGCAGCACTCGTTTCAACTACACTGAACGTTAGACAACATGCCAACCACAAGGTTTCCTGGCATGAATATGGAGTTCTGATTTCTGCATCATTTTCAAACCTGGGCAGTGATTGGAGATAATGTCTAGGTTCTGAATCCTGAACACCGAAGTTGGGAAGAGATGACGACCTAAGGCTATGGCGGGTCCAATGTGCTCAGTGTGCGGCCAGCTGTCTGGATGGGGCCAGGAGGTCCAGACTCAGGCTGTGTCAGAAAGGGCATTAGTGCCCAGGTCAGCCTATATATTTGTTGTACTGTGAAGCGGCGTGCAGGTTGATCCTCTTTTGTGGTTTCTGGGTAGCCCCAGAGGGCAATGTTTTTCTTCTGGAGGGCAGGCAAAGTGCTGCATTGTAGTTCTGGATTGCTAAACTGGAGGGCTTGTGGGCCAGTAGTCTAAGGATGAAAGTCTGAGAATAAAATCTAGGCTTAGGTTTCTGGCTGAGGACATGGAAGGCACAATCTACAGACCTGAATCGAGTTCTCATACATCTGAAATCAGGTCGAAGACCAGATGATTGCTCAGGTTGGACTTTCTGTCCCTGAAGGCCCCTTCATGAAGGGGGGGTGATCACGAGGCCATGGGGTTTCTCCCACGTTGGTAGTTGTGAGAACCTACAATCTGCAAAGATTCTTCTGCAGGACAATTGAGACCTGTTCGTTGGCTCCAGGCCACCGATTCAGAGCAGGGTCCTAAGGATGGATGGCTGGGTAGCCCTCCAGGCAATCCAATTGTCTCCTAGCAACAGGACAGGTAAGATCTGCTGGATCTGGGGGAGTAACCAAGGAGGCTGAGTTGAAATGGACTCTCCTGTGCATGGGTCCTAATGTGTTTTTGTGTCTATGGAGACCTTGGAAAGAAGCGATGGCACTGGGGCCCTGAAGGGTTCTCCTAAACAGATGCTTTGACACAGATCCAACGTGTAAGTTTCCCATGTGTAGGTGAGATTTGTTCTGATGGGTGAGTCAAGAAACAGCCAAATTCTCGTATTGAAATCCAGGCCTCTGAGGCGAGATGCCTCCAAACCAAAGCAATGGATCCGATTAGTGCCTAGGGACCTGTTCGTTCCTTTTCACCTCTGGAGACATCAGTCTATGGGTCTGAGTGCAGGTAGGTGCTCAGATGGGCTCAGATTGCCCCCGGTTGACCTGGGAAGCCACAACTATTGGGATGGCCTCAGGGACTTTGGAGGTTTATCCTATTAGTAAGTTTGTGGCCATTGGAATGGGCACATACAATTCCCTTGGAGAGGCAAGTACAGTCCTCAGGTTTGGCTCCAGGGGCCTGAGCCTGTAGGGTGTGTAGGCCAGAGCTGTTTGGACAGTCGTCTGAAAACACAAACTTGGCTTATGTTTCAGGTCATAGGTATGGCAGGACTGATCTACTGGCCATGAGGAGAACTCTTCGGGATATGAAAAAATGGCGAGTGTGAGGCTCTTGCTCAAGTTTTTGTCTTTGGATATCATGTCACTCATGGATGTGAAATTTCCGGGTGACTTCATGGGAAATGGACGAGTCTTACTCTCTGGGGATTTGGCCCCGTCCAAAGAGTTTGGGGTCTTTCTGTGGGATGGAAGAAGTCCGTTTTTTTTTTTGTTTTGTTTTTTTGTTTTTGTTTTTTTTTTTTGTTGTTGTTGTTGTTTTGTTTTTCAACCTCAGGTGTCCCACCAAATGAGGGATTACAGAGTAGAGCCCTGGGGAGGGGCGACTGGACAACCAGAAATCTGGTTAAAAATTGGGGCCTAGGGACATGTCAAGCCCATTATGACATCTAAGGGTCCATCCACTGAGAGGACTTACTAGAAGACAGGACTCACGCTGAGGGTCACAATGCGTGTTTATTCTCTCGTCGCACTCAAGAATGGGCGGGGCCTCAGGGTGAATGCTGGTTTCTCCTACACTGAACTTTGGACAACATGCCAACCACAAGGTTTCTTGCCATGGGTAAGGAGGAGTTCTGATTTCTGCATCACATTCAACCCTTTTCAGGGCTTGGAGTTAAGGTCTAAGTTCTGAAGCCTAAAAAGTTAGGTCGGGAAGAGATAACGAGCTAAGGCCATGGCGGGTCTGCTGTTCTCAGTGTGCGGTTAGCTCTCTCGGTGTTGGTCAGGAGGTCAGGGCTCACTCTGTATCAGACAGTGTATTAGTGGCCATGTTAGACTATCTAATTTGGGTACATTCGAGTGCCGTGTATGTCTATCCTCATTTGGGTTTTGTGAGAAACTCCATAGGGCAAAATTTTTCTTCTGGAAGGCAGGCAGAATGCTGCATTTTGTGTCCCGAATTCCCAAATGTGAGGGCTTGGGGGCCAGGAGTGTGAGGACGGAAGTCTGAGAACACAAGCCAGACATAGGTTTCAGGGCGAGAGCAAGGAAAGCACACTCTGCAGAGCTGCATCGAGATCTCGTGCATCTGAATTCAGGGTGAAGATCAGACGTTGGCTTAGGTTGGAGTTCCTGTCCATGATTTCCCCTTCATAAATGGGGGAGGGGGGCATCACAAAGCCATCTATATTTTCCAATTTTGGGTGTTGTGAGATGTTCCAAAACTCAAGGATTCCTTCTGCTGGACATTTGAGACCTGTTGGATGGCTCCAGGACATCCCATACGGAATGACGCCAGAGCTGAGCTCTAAGGATGGATGGTTGGGCAGCCCGCCTTGCATTCCAATTGTCTCCTAGTAAAAAGACAGGTTCAGTCTGCTCGCTCTGGGGGAGCAACCAAGGGAGCTGAGTTGAAATGGAATTTCCTGCAGATGGGTTCTAATGCAGATTTCTGTCCATGGAGACCTTGTAATGGGGCAGTGGCACACAGGCCCTGAAGGATTCTCCTAACTGGAGGTTTTGAGACATCTTCAAAGGATAATTTTCCCATGTGGAGACGAGATTTGTTCTGATTGGTGCCTCATGAAATCCCCATATGCTAATATTGGAAACCAGGCCTCTGAGGAGAGATACCTGTAAACTAAAGCAATGAATCTGATTCAGGTCTAGGGGCCTGTCTGATTCAATCTTCTTCTCTGGGGACATCCATCTACGCTGAGTAGAGGTAGATGCTCAGCTGGTTTCAGATGACCCTTTTTTGTCCTCGGCAGCCTACATTATTGGGATGTCCTTGGGGACTCTGGAGGTTTTTCATAATTTGTACGATTGTGGACAATGGAATGGGCAGAATTCCCGTGGTATGGACAGGCACAGTCCTGATGTGTGGCTCCAGGGTCCCCAGCGTGAAGGGTCTGTGGGCCAGGAATGTGGGGACAGAAGTCTGAAAACACAAACTCGGCTTAGGTTTGGGACGTAGGTATGGCAGGCCCGATCTACAGACCGTGAGGAGAACTCTTCGGGATACGACGAAAGAGCGAGTGTGAGGCGCTTGCTCAGGCTTTTGTCTCTGGATTTGTTGTCAAACATGGCTGTGGAATCTCGGGGAGGCCTCATGGGCCATGGAGGAGACTTCTTCTCTGTGAATTTGGACCAATCCCAATTGTTTTGGGTCAATATGAAGGATGGGAGGAGTCCTTTTAGTTTTGTTACCTCAGGTGTCCCACCAAAAGGGATTACAAAGCAGAGCTCTGGGGAGGGATGAATGGACAACCCGAACAATCCAATTGGGGTGAGGTCGAGAACCGAGCAGGTTGATCCTCATTTGGGGTTTATGGAGATCCCCATAGAGCAACGTTTTTCTTCTGGACAGCCAGCATAGGGCTGCATTGTGGTTCCAGAATTCCAAGTCTTGAGGGCCTGTTTGCCAGGAGTGTGAGGAAGGAAGTCTGAAAACAGAAGCTAGCACGAGGTTTGGGGCCAAGAGCATGGCAGGCCCACTGTGCAGAGGCTGAATTGAGATCTTCTGCATCTGAGGTCAGGGCGAGTATCAGATGTTGCCTCAAGCTGGAGTTTGTGTCCATGATGACCCCTTCCTGAAGGGGGTGGGGGCGTCATGAGGCCTGGGAGGTTTCCCTACACTGGGAGTTTTGAGCTGCTCCAAACTTCAAAGTTTCCTTCTTCAGGACAGTCGAGTACTATTGGATGGTTCCAGGATGCCCCATACAGAAAGACTCGAGAGCAGGGGCCTAAGCATGGATGCCGAGAAACGCCAACTCACCTTCCCATTGCCTGGTCGAGACAAGGCACGCTCAATCTGCGGGCTCTTGGGTGAGCTACCCAGAAGGCTGAGTTTAAATGGACTTTCCTGAGGATGAGTCATAATGTGGGTTGGTGGCCATGGAGACCTTGGAATGTGGCAGTAGCTAAGGGACTCTGCAGGATTCTCCAACCTGAAGAGTTTGACAAAACTCCAACAAGGAAGCTTTCCATGCGGAGATGAGAGGTGTTCTGTCTGGTGCCTCAGGATAGCCCCATATGCTGGTCTTCGAACCCAGGCCTCTGAGGAGTGATACCTGGACACCAAAGCAAGAGTTCATAATAGGGCCTCGGGGCCTGTCTGGTTCAATCTTCTGTCTCTGCGGATATCAGTCTGTGTGTCTGCATGGAGGTAGTAGTTGCTCAGCTGGTGTCATAATGCCCCTGTTTGTCCAGTGCGGCTTGCGGTAGTGGGATGTCCTTGGGGACCTTGAGGTTTCTACTATTTTGTAGAGTTGTGGCCAATGGAACGGGCAGTTTCTTAGGAGAGAGCAGGCACAGTTCTGTGGTGTGGCTCCAGAGACCCCAGCCTGGAGGCGGTGTGGGCCACGGCTGTGCAGACAGACATCCAAAAACCCAAACTCAGCTCAGGTTTGGGGCCGAGGTTATGGCAGGCCTGATCTACAGTCTGTGAGGGGAGCTCCTCTGGATATGAAAGAAGGGTGAGAGGGAGGCAGTCGCTCAGTCTCTGGATGTTTTGTCCACAATGGCTGTTTAATGTAGGAGTTGCCTCATGGGTTGTAGATGTCTCCCTCTCTGGTAGTTTGTCCAGCCCCCAAGAGTTTGGGGTCATTCTGTGGGAAGGGAAGAGTCCTGTTTTCTGCTTCATGTGTCCCCCCAGTAGAGGGATTCTGGAGCATAGCAGTGGGTACTGACAACTGGAATACTCGCCCTCTGGTTAAGCCTGGGGGCCTATGGATATGACAAGCCCCATATGCGGGGTCTTGGTCCAGCCACTGAGAGGCGTTACTTTAATACGGGACTCACGCTGCAGGTCACAATGCATGTCTGTGCCCTAGGCGGCCCTCAAGCACTGGCGTGGCCTTTCGGACAATGCAGGTTTTCCCACATTGAACGTTGGACAACATGCCAACCACAAGGTTTCTGGCCATGGGGAAGGAGGAATTCTAATTTCTTCCTCACGTTCACCCCTGGGCAGAGATTGGAGATGAGGTCTAGGTTCTGAAGCCTGAAAACCGAGGTTGGGAAGAGATGACGACCTACGGCCATAGCGGGTCCTATGTGTCCAGGTTGCGGCCAGGTGTCTGGGTGTCGTTTGAGATGTCTGGTCTCAGGCTGTGCCAGACAGGGCATTAGTATACAGGGTAGGCTGTATAATTGCTTTACAGTCGAGTGGCATGCATTAGATAATCATTTGGGGTTTCTTATTAGCAGCATAGGGCAAAGTTTTTCTTCTGGAGGGCAGGCAAAGTGCTGCATTGTGGCTTCGGAATTCCCAAACTGGAGGGCTTGTGGGCCAGGAGAGTGAGGACGGAAGTCTGAGAACACAAGCTAGGCTTAGGTTTCGGGGCAAGGACATGGCAGGCACACCCTGCAGAGCTGAATTGAGATCTCATGCGTCTGAAGTCAGGTCGAGGATCAGAGTTTGGCTTAGGTTGGAGTTACTGTCCATGTTGGCCCCTTCATGAAGGGGGGCGCATTATGAGGCCATGGGGGTTTTCCCCACTATTGGAGTTGTGAGATGCTCCAAACCGCAAGGATTCCTTCTGTGGGACAATTAAGATTTGTTGGATGGCTCCAGGACGTCTCATAAGGTATTTTTCCAGAACAGGGTTCTAAGTATGGATGCCTGGGCAGGCAGCCTCACATTCCAATTGTCTCCTAGCAACAAGAAACGTTTGATCTGCTGGCTTGGGGTAGCAACAGAGGGGGCTGAGTTGAAATGGACTTTCCTGAGGATGGTCTTAATGTTGGTTTGAGTCCATGGAGACCTTGGTATGGGGCAGTGGCACCAGGGCCCTGAAGGATTCTCCTAACCAGAGGATATTACAAAGCTCCAATGAGCAAGTTTTCCATGGGGAGACGAGATTTGTTCTTATTGGTGCCTCAGGAAACCACCATATGCTGGTATTGGAAACCAGGCCTCTGAGGAGAGATGCCTGGAAACTAAAGCAATGGATCTGATTAGGGCCGAGGGGCCTGTCCGGTTCAATATTCTTCTCTGGAAACATCTGTTGTCTGAGTGGAGGTAGTTGTTCAGCTGGTTTGAGATCATCCCTGTTTGTCCTGGGCGGCCTACACTATAGGGATGGCCTCGGTGACTTTGGAGGTTTTTCCTAATTTGCAAGGTTGTGGCCAATGGAATGGGAAGAATTCCCTTGAAAGGGAAGCAAAGTCCTGAGGTGTGGCTCCAGGGACCCAAGTGTGGAGCGTGTGTGGTCCAGGGCTATTTGGACACATGTCTGAAAACACAAACTCCACTTAGGTTTGGGAGTGTAGGTATGGCCGGCCCAATCTATAGACCGTGAGGAGATCTCTTCGGGCTATGAACAAAGGGCGAATGTGAGGTGCTTGCTCATGTTTTTTTTTTTTTCTGGATATGTGTCACCAATTGCCATGGAATGTCGGGGTGTCCTCATGAGCCATCGATGAGGCTCCCTTTCTGGGGATTTGACCCGATCCCAAGAGTTTTGGGTCATTCTGTTTGAATGGAGGAGGCCTTTCTGTTTTTTTTTTTTTTTTTTTTTTTTTTTTTTTAACCTCAGGTAGACCACCAAAAGAGGGATTCCCGAGCAGAGTCCTGGGGAGGGGCAACTGGACAACCAGAACTCTGGTTAACATTGGGAGCTAAGAACATGGCAAGCCCCATATGTGGGCTCTTTGTCCAGACACTGAGAGGCCTTCCTTGAGGATAGGGCTCACACTGAGTTTCACAATGTGATTTTGTGCCTAAGGATCCCCTCAAGTCAGGGCGTGGCCTAATGTACCATGTTGGTTTCTCCTACACTGAACGTTTCACAATATGGCAACCACAAGTTTTCTGGCCATGGGGAAGAAGGAGTTCTAATTTCTGCAGCACTTTCACTCCTGGACTTTGATTGGATTTAAGGTCTAGGTTCTGAAGCCTGAAAACTGAGGATGGAAAGAGATGAAGACCTAAGGCCATGGTGTGTCTGATGTGCTCAGTGTTCGGCCAGCTGTTGAGTGTGGGTTGGGAGGTGCAGGCTCAGGCTGTGGCAGACAGGAAATTAGTGCCCAGGCTAGACTGTATCATTGGGGTGCAGTCGAGTTTCGTGCAGGTTGGTACTCATTTGTGGTTACTGGTTAGCCCCAGAGGGCAACGTTTTTCTTCTGGAGGGAAGACACAGTGCCACATAGTGGCTCCAGAATTCCCAAACTGGAAGGCTTGTGGGCCAGGAGTGTGAGGAAAAAATTCTGAGAACACAAGCCAGACTTAGATTTCGGGGTGAGGGGATGGCAGGCACCCTCTTCAGAGATGATTCGAGATCCCGTGTACCTGAAGACAGAGCTAGGATCAGACGTTGGCTCAGGCTGGAGTTTCTGTCCATGACGGCCCCTTCATGAAGGGGAGGGTGTCACGAGGCCATGGAGGTTTTCCCACGATGGGAATTGTGAGATGCTCCAAACCACAATGATTTCTTCTGTGGGACAGTCGAGACCTGCTGGATGGCTCCAGGACATCCCATAAGGAAGTTATCCAGAGCAGGGTTCTAAGGATGGATGCCTGGGCAGCCTGCCTCCCATTCCAGGTGTCTCATATCGCCAAGGCAAGTTCGATCTGCTGGATCTAGGGGAGTAACCGAGGCGGGTGTGTTGAAATGGGTGAGTTGAGGATGGGTCATAATGTGCATTTGTGTCCATGGAGACCTTGGAATGGGGTGCTTGATCCGGGGCCTTGAGGGATGTTCATAACCGGAGGTTTTGATGGAGCTCTAAAGAGTACGTTTCCTATGTGGAGAAGAGAATTGTTTTGATGAGTGCCTAAGGAATCTCCCATATGCTGGTATTGGAATCCAGGCCTCTGAGGAGAGATGCCTGGAAACAAAAGCAATGGATATGATTAGGGCCTAGGTGCCTGTCCGGTTCAATCTCTTTCCTGGGGATACGTGTCTATGGATCTGAGGGGAGGTAGTTGCTCAGCTTGTGTCAGATCGCCCCTGTTTTTCCTGGGCAGCCTATAATATTGGGATGGCCTCGGGATTTGGAGTTTCTCCTAATCTATAGGGCTGTGGCCAATGGAATGGGCAGAAATCCCCTGGAGAGGGCAGGCACAGTTCTGAGTTTGGCTCTAGGGGCCCAGCCTTGAGGGTGTGTGGGCCAGGCCTGTGGGGACAGAAGTCTGAAAACACAAACTCCGCTTAGGATTGGGGACATAGGTATGGCACGCCCAATCTACAGACCGTGATAACACTTCGGGATATGAAAAAGGGTGAGTTTGAGGTGCTTGCTCAGGTTTTGTCTCTGGATTTGTGTCAATAATGTGGGTGGAATGCTGGCGTGGCCTCATGGGTTGTGGACGGCTTTCCTTCTCTGAAGATTTGACCCAATCCCAAGAGTTTGGGTACATTCTGTGGGATGGGAGGAGTCCTTTCTGGTTTTTATTTTATTTTATTTTATTTTATTTTATGTACCTCATGTGTGCCAATAAAAGAGGGATTGCAGAGCAGAGTCCTTGGGAGGGACAACTGGATAACCCCAGCTCTGTTTAAGTTTGGGGGCCTAGGGGTATGGCAAGTCCAATATGTGGGCTCTTGATTCAGACACTGAGAGGCCTTCCTTGAGGACAGTGCTCATGCTGAGGGTCACAATGCCTATTTGTGCCCAACATGGCCCTTGAGCATGGGAAGGGCCTCATAGGCCACGCTGGATTTTCCTACACTGAACGTTGGAGAATATGCCAACCACAAGGTTTCGGGCCATGGTGAAGGATGAGTTGTAATTTCTGCATCACGTTCATCCCTGAACAGTGGTTGGAGTTTAGGTTTAGGTTCTGAAACCCGAAAACCGAGTTTGGGAAGAGATGAAGACCTAAGGACCTGCCGGGTCCAATGAGCTCAGTGTGCGGCCAGCTGTTGAGCGTAGGTCTGGAGGTGTGGGCTCATGCTGTGTCAGACAGGGCATTAGACATGTTAGACTGTATATTTGGGTGCAGTCGAGTGGCGTTCAGTTGATCCTCATTCGGGCTATTAGGTAGCTCCATAAGGCAACGTTTTTCTTCTGGAGGGCAGGCAGAGTGCTGCATTGTGGCCCCAGTATTGCCAAACTGTAGGGCTTTTGGGCCAGGGGTGTGAGGACGGTAGTCTGAGAACACAAGCTAGGCTTAGTTTTTGGCGTGAGGGCACAGAAGGCACACTCTGCAGAGCCGAATCAAGATCTCATGCACCTGAAGCCAGGGCGAATATCAGACGTTTGCTCAGGTTGGAGCTTCTGTCCATGATGGCCCCTTTATAAAGTGGAGCGTCTCAAGAGGCCATGTAGATACTCCCACAATGGGAGTTGTGAGATGCACCAGACTGCAAAGATTCCTTCTGTGGGACACTTGAGACCTGTTGGATGGCTCTAGGATGTCCCATATGGAACGATTCCAGAGTAGGGTTCTAAGGATGGATGCCTGGGCAGCCCGCCTCCCATTCTAGTTGTCTCCTAGCAACAAGGCAGGTTTGATCTGCAGGCCCTGCGGGAGAAACCAAGTGGGTTGAGTTGACATGGACTCTCCCGAGGATAGATCATAATGTGGGTTTAAGTCCATGGAGACCTTGGAATGGGGCGCTTGATCCGGGGCCCTGAAAGATTCTCCTAAACAGAGGTTTTTATAGAGCTCCAAAGAGTACATTTCCTATGTGGAGACGTGATTTTTCTGATGAGTGCCTCAGTAATCACCCATATGCTGGTATTGGAAACCAGGCCTCTGAGGAGAGATGCCTGGAAACAAAAGCAATGGATCTGATTAGGGCCTAAGTGCCTGTCCAGTTCAATCTTATTCTATGGGGATATCTGTCTCTGGGTCTGAGTGGAGGTAGTTTCCTAACTTGTGAAAGATCATCCCTGTTTGTCCTGGGCAGCCAACACTATTGAGATGGCCTCAGGGAGTTTGGAGGTTTCTCCTAATCTATAGGGTTGTGGCCAATGGAAATGGCAGAATTCCCCTGGAGAGGGAAGCCACAGTCCTGAGGTGTGGCTCCAGGGGCCCCAGCTTGGATGGTGTGTGGGCCAGGACTGTGGGGACAGAAGTCTGAAAACACAAACTCAGATTAGGTTTGGGGATGTATGTATGAAGGCTCGATCTACAGACCATGAGAATTTTCCGGGCTATGAACAAAGGGCGAGTTTGTGGCGCTTGCTCAGGCTTTTGTCTCTGGATTTTGTGTCAACGGTGGCCGTGGAATGTCGGGGTGTCCTCTAGGGCCATGGACAAGTCTTTCTCTGGTGACTTGGCCTGATCCCAAGTGGTTGGGATCATTCTGTGGATGGGAAGAGTCCTTTCTGTATTTTTTTTTTTTTTACCTCAGGTGTCCCACCAAAGAGGGATTCCAGAGCAGAGCCCTGAGTAGGGGTGACTAGACATCTCTAACTCTGGTTGAGATTGGGGGACTAGGGGCTTGGCAAGCCCCATATGTGGGCTGTTGTTCCTGTCACTAAGAGCCTTTACATGAGGATAGGGCTCACGCTGAGGGTCACAATGTGTGTTTGTGCAAATTGTGGCCCTCAGGGATAGGTGGGGCCTCATAGTCCATGCTGCTTTCTCCTACAATGAACGTTGGACAACATGCCAACCACAAGGTTTCTTGCCATGGCGAAGGATAAGTTCTGATTCTTGCATCACGTTCACTCCTGAGCAGTGAGTGGAGATAAGGTCTAGGTTCTGAAGGTGAAAACTGAGGTTGGGTAGAGATGATGGCCTAAAGCCATTGTGGGTGTGATATGCTCAGTGTACGGCCAGCTGTCTGGGTGTTAGACTGGAGGTCTGCCCTCAGGCTGTGTCAGACAGGGCTTTAGTGCACAGGCTAGACTGTATAATTGGGGTATGGTCAGGTGGCATGCAGGTTGTTACTCATTTGGCATCTCTGGTTAGCCCTATAGGGCAATATTTTTCTTATGGAGGGCAGGCAGAGTGCTGCATTGTGTCTCCAGAATTGCCAACCTGGAGGGGTGTGGCCAGGATTGTGAGGACGGAAGTCTGAGAACACAAGTAGGCTTAGGTTTTGGGGCGAGGGCACAGCAGGCACACTCTCAAGTGCTAAATCGAGATCTCGTGCTTCTGAATTCAGGGCGAGGATCAGACTTTGTCTTAGGATGGAGTTTCTGTCCATGATGGCCCATTTATGAAGGTGTGGGGCATCATGAGGAAATGGAGGTTTTCACACAGTGGGATTGTGTGATGCTTCAAACCATAAGGAATCATTCTGCGAGACAGTCAAGACAGGTTGGTTGGATTCAAGACGTCCCATAAAGAAATTCTCCAGAGCAGGGTTCTAAGGATGGATTCCTGGCAGCCCACCTCGCATTCCAACTGTCTCCTAGTGACAAGGCAGGTTTGATCTGCTGGCTCCGGGTGAACAGCCGAGGGGGCTGATTTGAAATGGACTCTCCTGAGGATGGATCCTAATGTAAGTTTGTGTCCTTGGAGACCTTGGAATTGGGCCATGGTGCCAGCACCCTGAAGGATCCCCCTAACCTGAGTTATTGACACAGCTCCAAAGAGCAAGTTTCCCATGTGGAGATGAGATCTGTTCTGATTGTTTCCTTAGGAAACCCCCATATTCTGATATTGGAAACCAGGCCTCTGAGGAGAGATACCTAGAAACCAAAGCAATGGATCAGAAGTTGGCTCAGGTTGGAGTTTCTGTCCATGATGGCCCCTTTATAAATGGGAGCACCTCATGAGGCCATGTAGGTTTTCCCACGATAAGAGTTGTGAGATGCTCCAATCTGCAAGGATTCCTTCTACGGGACAGTCAAGACCTGTTGGAAGGCTCCAGGACATCCCATATGGAACGGCGCCAGAGCAGGATTCCAAGTATGGATGCCTAGAGAGTCTGCTTTGCATTCCAGTTGTCTCCTAGCGACAAGGCAGGTTTGATATTCTGGCTCTGGGGGAGTAATTGACGGGGCTGAGTTGAAATGTACTCTCCTGCCGAATGGTCATAATGCGGGTTTGTGTCCATGGAGACCTTGGAATAGGGCGGTGGCTCCGGTTACCTGAAGGTTTCTCCTAACTGGAGGTTTTTACAGAGCTCCAAAGGATAAGTTTCCCATGTGGAGACAAGATTTGTTCTGATTGGTATCTCTGGAATCCCCCATATGCTGGTATTGGAAAACAGGCCTCTGAGGAGAGATGCTTAGAAACAAAAGCAATGGAACCAATTACGTTCTAGGGGCGTGGCCAGTTTAATACATTTCTCTTGGGATATCTGTCTACGGGTGAGTTGAAGTCGTTGCTCAGCTTGAGACAGATCACCCCTCTTTGTCCTGGGCGGCCTACACTATTGGAATGGCCTCTGGGACTTTGGAGGTTTCTCCTAATCTGTAGGGTTGTGGCCAATGGAATGGGAAGAATTTCCTTGGAGAGGGCAGGCACAGTCCTGAGGTGTGGCTCCAGGGGCCTCAGCCTGGAGGGTGTGTGGGACAGGGATGTCAGGATAGAAGTCTGAAAACACGGTTTGGGGACGTAGGTATGGCAGGCCCGATCTACAGACTATGAGGAGAATTTTTTGGGCTATGACCTAAGGGTGAGGCTTATGTCTCTGGATTTTGTGTCAATAGTGGCCGTGGAATGTCGGGCTGGCCTCATGGGCCATGGAAAAGTCTTTGTCTCTGGGGATGTCCTGATCCCAAGTGATTGGGGTCGTTCTGTGGGTGGGAGGAATCCTTTCTGTGTTTACTTACCTCAAATGTCCCACCAAAGAGGGATTCCACAGCAGAGCCCTGAGTAAGGGTGACTAGATGTCTCAACCTCTGGTTAAGATTGGGTGACTTGGGGCATGGCAGGCCCCATAGGCGGGCTCATGGTCCAGCCACTGAGAGGCTTTACTTGAGGACAGGGTTCAAACTGAGGGTCCCAATGTGTGTTTGTGCCCACCGCAGCTCTTAAGCATGGGCAGGGCCTCAGGGAACCTACACTACCCTCAGGGGCCCCACTACTACTCCTGTAGGCCCTACAGGGCTCCTACACTGAACTTTGGATAAGATTCCAACCACAAGATTCTGGCGAGAGGGAAGGAGGAGTTATGATTTCTGCATCACGTTCACCCATGGGAAATGAGTAGAGATAAGGTCTAGGTTTCTGTCGCCTGAAAACCAGGTTGGAAAGAGATGGCCACCTAAGGCCATGGCGGTTCAGATGTTCTCAGTGTACGGCAAGCTGTCTGGGTGTCGGTTGGGAATTCAGGCCTCAGGTTGTGTCAGACAGGGCATTAGTGCACAGGCTAGACTATATAATTGGTGTACAGTTGAGTGGCGTGCAGGTTTATCCTCATTTGAGGTTTCTGGGTAGACCCATAGGGCAACGTTTTTCTTCTAGAGGGCAGGCAGAGTGCAGCACTGTGTCATCAGAAATCCCAAAATGGAGGGCGTGTGGTCCAGGAGAGTGAGGACGGAATTCTGAGAACACTAGCTATGCTTAGGTTTTGGGGTGAGGGCACAGCAGGTACACTCTGAAGAGCTTAATCAAGATCTCGTGCATCTGAAGTCAAGGCGAAGATCAGCTGTTGGGTCAGGGTGGAGTTTCTTTCCATGATCCGCCTACATGAAGATTGGGGGCATCATGTGACCTTGGAAGCTTTCCATGATATGAGTTGTGAGGTGGTCCATGCACAAGTACTCCTGTGGGACAGTCGAGACCTTTTCGATAGCTCAAGGATGTCCCATAAGGAACGACGCAAGAGCAGGGTTCTAAGGGTTCTAAGGATCTCTAAGGAGAGATGCCTGGAAACCAAAGCAATGGATCCGATAGTTGCCTATGGGCTTGTTCGTTCCTTTTTACCTCTGGGGACATCAGTCTACGGGTCTGAGTGCCGGTAGGAGCTCAGATGGGCCCAGATTGCCCCTGCTTGTCCTGGAAAGCCCCAAATATTGGGATGGCCTCAGGGACTTTGGAGGTTTATCCTATTAGTAGGGTTGTGGCCATTGGAAAGGGCACATACAATTCCCTTGGAGAGGCAAGCACAGTCTTCAGGTTTGGCTCCAGGGGCCTGAGCCTGTAGGGTGTGTAGGCCAGGGCTGTTTGGACAGTTGTCTGAAAACACAAACTTGGCTTATGTTTCGGGTCATAGGTATGGCAGGACTGATCTAAAGACCATGAGGAGAACTCTTCGGGATATGAAAAAAGGGCGAGTGTGAGGCTCTTGCTCAAGTTTTTGTCTCTGGATATCATGTCACTCATGGTCGTGAAATTTCCGGGTGACTTCATGGGAAATGGACGAGTCTTACTCTCTGGGGGTTTGGCCCCGTCCAAAGAGTTTGGGGTCATTCTGTGGGATGGAAGAAGTCCGTTGTTCTGTTGTTGTTGATTTGTTTTGTTTTGTTTTTGAACCTCAGGTGTCCCACCAAATGAGGGATTCCAGAGTAGAGCCCTGGGGAGGGGCGACTGGACAACCAGAAATCTGGTTAAAAATTGGGGCCTAGGGACAGGTAAAGCCCATTATGACATCTAATGGTCCAGCCACTGAGAGGACGTACTAGAGGACAGGACTCACGCTGAGGGTCACAATGCGTGTTTATGCCCTCGTCGCACTCAAGAATGGGCGGGGCCTCAGGGTGAATGCTGGTTTCTCCTACACTAAACGTTGGACAACATGCCAACCACAAGGTTTCTTGCCATGGGTAAGGAAGAGTTCTGATTTCTGCATCACAGTCACCCCTGGGCAGTGATTGGAGATAAGGTCTAGGTTCTGAAGCCTGAAAACTGAGGTAGGGAAGAGATGATGACCTAAGGCCATGGCGGGTCTGATGTGCTCAGTGTGCGGTCAGCTGTCTGGGTGTTGGTCACGAGGTCCGGTCTCAGGTTGTCAGACAGTGCATTAGTGCCCAGGTTAGACTATATATTTTGGGTGCATTCGAGTGCCGTGTAGGTTGTTATCTGAAGAACTCTTCAGGATATGAAGAATGAGCCAGTCTGAGGCGCATGCTCAGGCTTTTGTCTCTGGATTTTGTATCAGCGATGGCCTTGGAATGTTCGGGAGGCCTCATGGGCCATGGACGAATCTTGCTCTCTGTGAATGGGGCCCGATTCCAATTGTTTTTAGTCAATCTGTGGGATGGGAGGACTCCTTTCAGGTTTGTTACCTCAGGTGTCCCACCAAAAGAGGAATACCAAAGCAGAGCCTTGGGGAAGAGTGAAGGGACAACCCGAACTATGGTTAAAAATAGTGGCCTAGGGGCATGGCAAGCCCAATATGCTGTCTCTCCATCCAGCCACTGAGAGGCCTTACCTAAGGTCTGGGCACAGGCTGAGGGTCACAATGTGTGTTTGTGACCAATGTGGCCTGCAAGCATGGGCGGGGCCTCATGGAATGAAGCGGAAGCACTGGGGCCCTGAAGGGTTCTCCTAAAGAGAGGCTTTCACACAGCTCCATCGTGCAAGTTTCCCATGTGTAGATGAGATTTGTTCTGATGGGTGAGGCAAGAAACAGCCATATGCTGGCTGTTATTGAAATCCAGGCCTCTGTAGAGAGATGCCTGGAAGCCAAGCCAATGGATCCGATAGTTTCCTAGGGGCCTGTTCGTTTCTTTTTACCTCTGGGGACATCAGTGTACGGGTCTGAGTGCAGGTAGTTGCTCAGATGGGCCCAGATTGCCCCTGTTTGTCCTGGGAAGTCACAAATATTGGGATGGCCTCAGGGACTTTGGAGGTTTATCCTAATAGTTGGGTTTTGGCCATTTGAATGGGCACATACAATTCCCTTGGAGAGGCAAGCACAGTCTTCAGGTTTGGCTCCAGGGGCCTGAGCCTGTAGGGTGTGTAGGCCAGGGCTGTTTGGACTGTTGTCTGAAAACACAAACTCGGCTTATGTTTCGGGTCATAGGTATGGCAGGACTGATCTACAGACCATGAAGAGAACTCTTCGGGATATGAAAAAAGGGCGAGTGTGAGGCTCTTGCTCAAGTTTTTGTCTCTGGATATCGTGTCAACCATGGTCGTGAAATTTCCAGGTGACTTCATGGGAAATGGACGAGTCTTACTCTCTGGGGGTTTGGCCCCGTCCAAAGAGTTTGGGGTCATTCTGTGGGATGGAAGAAGTCCGTTGTTCTGTTGTTGTTGGTTTGTTTTGTTTTGTTTTTCAACCTCAGGTGTCCCACCAAATGAGAGATTCCAGAGTAGAGCCCTGGGGAGGGGCGACTGGACAACCAGAAATCTGGTTAAAAATTGGGGCCTAGGGACATGTCAAGCCCATTATGACATCTATTGGTCCAGCCACTGAGAGGACGTACTAGAGGACAGGACTCACGCTGAGGGTCACAATGCGTGTTTATGCCCTCGTCGCACTCAAGAATGGGCGGGGCCTCAGGGTGAATGCTGGATTCTACTACACTGAATGTTGGACAACATGCCAACCACAAGGTTTCTTGCCATGGGTAAGGAAGAGTTCTGATTTCTGCATCACAGTCACCCCTGGGCAGTGATTGGAGATAAGGTTTAGGTTCTGAAGCCTGAAAACGGAGGTAGGGAAGAGATGATGACCTAAGGCCATGGCGAGTCTGATGTGCTCAGTGTGCTGTCTGGGTGTTGGTCACGAGGTCCGGTCTCAGGTTGTCAGACAGTGCATTAGTGCCCTGGTTAGACTATATATTTTGGGTGCATTCGAGTGCCGTGTAGGTTCTTATCTGAAGAACTCTTCAGTATATGAAGAATGAGCGAGTCTGAGTCGCGTGCTCAGGCTTTTGTCTCTGGATTTTGTATCAGCGATGGCCGTGGAATGTTGGGGAGGCCTCATGGGCCATGGACGAATCTTGCTCTCTGTGGATTTGGCCCGATCCCAATTGTTTTTCGTCAATCTGTGGGATGGGAGGACTCCTTTCAGGTTTGTTACCTCAGGTGTCCCACCAAAAGAGGAATTCCAAAGCAGAGCCCTGGGGAAGAGTGAAGGGATAACCCGAAATATGGTTAAATATTTGGGCCTAGGGTCATGGCAAGCTTAATATGCTGTCTCTCTATCCAGCCACTGAGAGGCCTTACCTGAGGTCTGGGCTCAGGCTGAGGGTCACAATGTGTGTTTGTGACCAATGTGGCCTCTAAGCATGGGTGGGGCCTCATGGGCCACACTGGTTTCAACTACACTGAACCTCGGACAACATGCCAACCACAGGGTTTCTTGCCATGGGGAAAGAGTTATGATTTCGGCATCATTTTCAAACCCGGGCCGTGATTAGAGATAACGTCTAGGTTCTGAAGCCTGAAAACCGAGGT
Source organism: Mustela lutreola (assembly GCF_030435805.1). NCBI lineage: Eukaryota > Metazoa > Chordata > Mammalia > Carnivora > Mustelidae > Mustela > Mustela lutreola. The sequence goes on from NC_081294.1 coordinate 173,607,488, forward strand.
TGAGAAGAGATGACGAACTAAGGCCATGGTGGGTCCGATATGCTCAGTGTGCGGCCAGCTGTCTGGGTGGGGCCAGGAGGTCCAGGCTCAGGCTGTGTCAGAAAGGCCATTAGTGCCCAAGTCAGCCTATATATTTGGTGTACAGCCGAATGCCGTGCAGGTTGATCCTCATTGGGGTTTTCTGGGTAGCCCCAAAGGGCAATGTTTTTCTTCTGGAGGGCAGGCAGAGTGCTGCATTGTAGTTCTGGATTGCTAAACTGGAGGGCTTGTGGGCCAGTAGTCTGAGGACGGAAGTCTCAGAACCCAAGCTAAGCCTAGGTTTCTGGGGGAGGATATGGCAGGCACAATCTACAGACCTGAATCGAGGTCTCGTGCGTCTGAAGTCAGGGCGAGGATCAGACGATGGCTCAGGTTGGACTTTCTGTCCCTGATGGCCCCTTCTTGAAGGGGGGGTGGATCACGAGGCCATGGGGGTTTTCCCACGATGGGAGTTGTGAGAAGCTCCCAACTGCAAAGATTCTTCTGAAGGACAATTGAGTCTTGTTGCTTGGCTCCAGGACAACGTTTGAGCAGGGTTCTAAGGATTGATGGCTGGGTAGCTCACCTCGCATTCCAATTGTCTCCAAGCAACAAGACAGGTTAGATCTGCTAGATCGTGGGGGGGGCAATCGAGGAGGCTGAGTTGAAATGGACTCTCCCGTGAATGTGTCCTAATATGATTTTCTTTCTATGGAGACCTTGGAATGAAGCGGTGGCACTGGGGCCCTGAAGCGTTCTCCTAAAGAGAGGCTTTCACACAGCTCCATCGTGCAATTATCCCACGTGTCCATGAGATTTGTTCTGATGGGTGAGTCAAGAAACAGCCATATTCTGGCTGTGATTGAAAACCAGGCCCCTGAGGAGAGATGCCTGGAAGCCAAACCAATGGATCCGATAGATTCCTATGAGACTCTTCGTTCCTTTTTACCACTGGGGACATCAGTCTATGGGTCTGAGTGCAGGTAGGTGCTCAGATGGGCCCAGATTGCCCCTGTTTGTCCAGGGAAGCCACAAATATTGAAATGGCCTCAGGGACTTTGGAGGTTTATCCTATTAGTAGGGTTGAGGCCATTGGAATGGGCACATACAATTCCCTTGGAAAGGGCAAGCACAGTCGTCAGGTTTGGCTCCAGGGGCCTGAGCCTGTAGGGTGTGTAGGCCACGGCTATTTGGACAGTTGTCTGAAAACACAAACTCGGCTTATGTTCGGGGCATATGTATGGCAGGACTGATCTACAGACCATGAAGAGAACTCTTTCGGATATGAAAAAAGGGCGAGTGTGAGGCCATTGCTCAAGTTTTTGTCTCTGTATATCATGTCATTCATGGTCGTGAAATTTCCGGGTGACTTCATGGGAAATGGACGAGTCTTACTCTCTGGGGGTTTGGCCCCGTCCAAAGAGTTCGGCGACATTCATTGGGATGGAAGAAGTCCGTTGTTCTGTTGTTGTTGATTTGTTTTGTTTTGTTTTTCAACCTCAGGTGTCCCACCAAATTAGGGATTCCAGAGTAGAGCCCTGGGGAGGGGCGACTGGACAACCAGAAATCTGGTTAAAAATTGGGGCCTAGGGACATGTCAAGCCCATTATGACATCTATTGGTCCAGCCACTGAGAGGACGTTCTAGAGGACAGGACTCACGCTGAGGGTCACAATGCGTATTTATGCCTTCGTCGCACTCAAGAATGGGCGGGGCCTCAGGATGAATGCTGGTTTCTCCTACACTGAACGTTGGACAACATGCCAACCACAAGGTTTCTTGCCATGGGTAAGGAAGAGTTCTGATTTCTGCATCACAGTCACCGCTGGGCAGTGATTGGAGATAAGGTCTAGGTTATGAAGCCTGAAAACTGAGGTAGGGAAGAGATGATGACCTAAGGCCATGGCGGGTCTGATGTGCTCAGTGTGCGGTCAGCTGTCTGGGTGTTGGTCACGAGGTCCGGTCTCAGGTTGTCAGACAGTGCATTAGTGCCCAGGTTAGACTATATATTTTGGGTGCATTCGAGTGCCGTGTAGGTTCTTATCTGAAGAACTCTTCAGGATATGAAGAATGAGCGAGTCTGAGGCGCGTGCTCAGGCATTTGTCTCTGGATTTTGTATCAGCGATGGACGTGGAATGTTGGGGAGGCCTCAAGGGCCATGGACGAATCTTGCTCTCTGTGGATTGGGCCAGATTCCAATTGTTTTTAGTCAATCTGTGGGATGGGAGGACTCCTTTCAGGTTGTTACCTCAGGTGTCCCACCAAAAGAGGAATACCAAAGCAGAGCCTTGGGGAAGAGTGAAGGCACAACCCGAACTATGGTTAAAAATTGGGGCTAGGGGCATGGCAAGCCCAATATGCTGTCTCTCCATCCAACCACTGAGAGGCCTTACCTGAAGACTGGGCTCAGGCTGAGGGTAACAATGTGTGTTTGTGACCAATGTGGCCCGCAAGCATGTGCGGGGCCTCTTGGAATGAAGCGTTGGCTTGGGGCCCTAAAGGGTTCTCCTAAAGAGAGGCTTTCACACAGCTCCATCGTGCAAGTTTCCCATGTGTAGATGAGATTTGTTCTGATGGGTGAGTCAAGAAACAGCCATATGCGTGCTGTTATTGAAATCCAGGCCTCTGAGAAGAGATGCCTGGAAGCCAAACCAATGGCTGTTTGATGGAAGAAGTCGGTAGTTCTGTTGTTGTTGATTTGTTTAGTTTTGTTTTTCAACCTCAGGTGTCCCACCAAATGAGGGATTCCAGAGTAGAGCCCTGGGGAGGGGCGACTGGACAACCAGAAATCTGGTAAAAATTGGGGCCTAGGGACATTTCAAGCCCATTAGGACATCTAATGTTCCAGCCACTGAGAGGACGTACTAGAGGACAGGACTCACACTGAGGGTCACAATGCCTGTTTATGCCCTCGTCGCACTCAAGAATGGGCGGGGCCTCAGGGTGAATGCTGGTTTCTCCTACACTGAATGTTGGACAACATGCCAACCACAAGGTTTCTTGCCATGGGTAAGGAAGAGTTCTGATTTCTGCATCATGTTCACCCCTGGGCACTGATTGGAGGTAAGGTCTAGGTTCTGAAGCCTGAAATCTGAGGTAGGGAAGAGATGACGACCTAAGGCCATGGCGGGTCTGATGTACTCAGTGTGCCGTCAGCTGTCTGGGTGTTGTTCACGAAGTCCGGGCTCAGGTTGTCAGAAAGTGCATTAGTGCCCAGGTTAGACTATATATTTTGGGTGCATTCGAGTGCCGTGTAGGTTCTTATCTGAAGAACTCTTCAGTATATGAAGAATGAGCGAGTCTGAGGCGCGTGCTCAGGCTTTTGTCTCTGGATTTTGTATTCACCTCAAGGTGAATGCTGGTTTCTCCTACACTGAACGTTGGACAACATGCCAACCACAAGGTTTCTTGCCATGTGTAAGGAAGAGTTCTGATTTCTGCAACAGAGTCACCCCTGGGCAGTGATTGGAGATAAGGTCTAGGTTATGAAGCCTGAAAACTGAGGTAGGGAAGAGATGATGACCTAAGGCCATGGCGTGTCTGATATGCTCAGTGTGCAGTCAGCTGTCTGGGTGTTGGTCACGAGGTCCGGGCTCAGGTTGTCAGACAGTGCATTAGTGCCCAGGTTAGACTATATATTTTGTGTGCATTCGAGTGCCGTGTAAGTTCTTATCTGAAGAACTCTTCAGGATATGAAGAATGAGCGAGTCTGAGGCACGTGCTCAGGCTTTTGTCTCTGGATTTTGTATCATGATGGCCGCGGAAAGTCGGGGAGGCCTCATGGGCCATGGACAAATCTTCCTCTCTGTGGATTTGGCCCGATCCCAATTGTTTTTCGTCAATCTGTGGGATGGGAGGACTCCTTTTAGGTTTGTTATCTCAGGTGTCCCACCAAAAGAGGAATTCCAAAGCAGAGCCGTAGGGAAGAGTGAAGGGACAAAGCGAAATATGGTTAAAATTTGGGGCCGGGGGCATGGCAGGCCTCATATGCGTGCTCAGGGTCCAGCCACTGAGAGGCCTTACTTGAAGACTGGGCTCAGGCTGAGGGTCACAATGTGTGTTTGTGACCAATGTGGCCCTCGAGCATGGGCGGGGCCTCATGGGCCACACTGGTTTCAACTACACTGAACGTTGGACAACATGGCAACCACAAGGATTCTTGCCTTGGGGATGGAGTTCTGATTTCTGCATCATTTTCAACCCTGGGCAGTGTTTTGAGATAAGTTATAGGTTCTGAAGCCTGAAAATCGAGGTTGAGAATAGATGACGACCTAAGGCCATGGCAGGTCCTATGTGCTCAGAGTGCGGCCAGCTGTCTGGTGGGGCCAGGACGTCCAGGCCTAGGTTGTGTCTTCAAGGGCATCAGTGCCCAGGTCAGCCTATATATTTGGGGACAGCCAAGTGGCGTGCAGGTTGATCCTCATCTGGGGTTTCTGGGTAGCCCCAGAGGGCAATGTTTTTTTCTGGACGGCAGGCAGAGTATTGCATTGTAGTTCTGAATTGCCAAACTGGAGGGCTTGTGGGACCGTAGTCTGAGGACAGAAGTCTGAGAACACAAGCTAGGCTTAGGATTCTGGGTGAGGACATGGCAGGCACAATCTACAGACCTGACTCGAGATCTTGTGGTTTGAAGTCAGGGCGAAGATCAGTCGATCGCTCAGGTTGGAGGTTCTGTCCCTGATGGCCCCTTCATGAAGGGGGTGGGGATCACGAGGCCGTGGACGTTTTCACACGATGGGAGTTGTGAGAAGCTCCAAAGTGTAAGATTCTACTGCAGTACAATTGAGACCTGTTGGTTGGCTCCAGGCCTATGATTCCAAGCATGTTTCTAAGGATGGATGCCTGGGTAGGCAACCTTGCATTCCAATTGACTCCTAGCAACAAGACAATGTAGATCTGCTGGATCTGGGGGAGCAACCGAGGAGGCAGAGTTGAAATGGACTCTCCTGTGGATGGGTCCTAATGTGTTTTTGTGTCTATGAAGACCTTGGAATGAAGCAGTGGCACTGGGGCACTTAAGGGTCCTCCTAAACAGAAGCTTTGACCAAGCTCCAACGTGCTAGTTTCCCATGTGTAGAGGGAATGTGTTCTGATGGGTGAGTCAAGAAAGAGCCATATTCTGGTATTGAAATCCAGGCCTCCGAGGAGAGATGCCTGGAAAACAAAGCAATTGATCCGATTAGTGCCTAAGGGTCTGTTCGTTCCTTTTTCCCTCTGGGGACATCAGTCTACGGGTCTGAGTGCAGGTAGGTGCTCAGATGGGCTCAGATTTCCCCTGTTTGTCCTGGGAAGCCACCAGTATTGAGATGGCCTCAGGGACTTTGGAGGTTTATCCTATTAGTAGGGTTGTGGCCATTGGAATGGGCACACAGAAATCCCTTGGAGAGGGCAAGTACAGTCTTCAGGTTTGGCTCCAGGGGCCTGAGCCTGTACGGTGTGTAGGCCAGGGCTGTTTGGGCCGTTGTCTGAAAACACAAACTCGGTTTATGTTTCGGGTCATAGGTATGGCAGGACTGATCTACAGACCATGAGGAGAACTCTTCGGGATATGAAATAAGGGCGAGTGTGAGGCTCTTGCTCAAGTTTTTGTCTCTGGATATCGTTTCACAACATGTTCATGAAATTTCCGGGTGACTTCATGGGAAATGGACGACTCTAACTCTCTGGAGGTGTGGCCACATCCAAAGAGTTTGGGGTCATTCTGTGGGATGGAGTAAGTCTGTTTTGTTGTTGTTGTTGTTTTGTTTTGCTTTGTTTTTTAACCTCAGGTGTCCCACCAAATGAGGGATTCCAGAGTAGAGCTCTGGGGAGGGGCGACTGGACAACCAGAAATCTGGTTAAATATTGCGGCCTAGGGACATGTCAAGCCCATTATGACATCTAATGGTCCAGTCCCTAAGAGGACTTACTAGAGGACAGGATTCACACTGAGGGTCACAAGGCATGTTTATGCGCTCCTCGCACTCAAGAATGGGCGGGGTTTCAGGGTGAATGCTGGTTTCTCCTACACTTAACGTCGGACAACATGCCAACCACAAGGTTTCTTGCCATGGGTAAGGAGGAGTTCTGATATCTGCATCACAGTCACCCATGGGCAGGGATTGGAGATAAGGTCTAGGTTTTGAAGCCTGAAAACTGGGGTAGGGAAGAGATGATGACCTAAGGCCATGATGGGTCTGATGTGCTCAGTGTGCGGACATCTGTCTGGGTGTTGGTCAGGAGGTCCGGTCTCAGGTTGTGTCAGAAAGTGCATTAGTTCCCTGGTTAGACTATATAATTTGGGTACATTCGAGTGCCGTGTAGGTTTATCCTCATTGAAACTGCCTGGGCAGCTCATTAGGCAATATTTTTTTTTTTCTAGAGGGCAGGCAGAGTGCTGCATTCTGGGTCCGGAATTGACAAACTTGAGGGCTTCGGTGCCAGGAGTGTGAGGACGGAAGTCTGAGAACACAAGCTAGACTTGGGTTTCAGGGCCAGGGCACGGCAGGTAACCTCTGCACATCGGAACCAAGATGTCATGCATCTGAAGTCAGGGCGAGGATCAGACGTTGGCTCAGGTTGGAGTTTCTGTGCATGACGGACCCTTCATGAAGGGAGCGGAATCTCGAGGCCATGGAGGTTTTCCCACGTTGGGAGTTGTGAGATGCTCCCTTCAAGGATTCCTTCTGCGGGACAATGGAGACCTGTTGGAGAGGTCCAGGACATCCCATATGGAATGACTCCAGGGAACCGTTCCAGGATGGATGCCTCAGAAGCGCGCCTCGCATTCCAATTGTCTGCTAGCAACAAGACAGTTTAGATCTGATGGCTCTGCGGGAGCAACCTGGTTGGCTGAGTTGAAATGGACTTTCCTGAGGATGGGTCCTAATGTTTGTTTGTGTCCATGAGGGCCTTGGAATGAAGCAGTGGCACCGGGATTCTGAAGTATTCTCCTAAGCTTTTGACATAGCTCCCATGCACAAGTTTCCTTGTGGAGACGAGATTTGATCTGATGGGTGCCTCCGGAAAACCCCTATGCTAGTATTGTAATCCAGGTTTTTGAGGAGACATGCCTGTAAACCAAAGCAATGGATCCGATTATGGCCTAGGGTCCTGTCTGGTTCAATCTTCTTCTCTGGGAACATCCATCTATGGAATGAGTGGAGGTAGATTCTCAGCTGGAGTCAGACCGTCCTTGTTTGTGCTGGGCGACCTACATTATTGGGATGGCCTCAGGGACTTTGGAGGGTTCTCCTAATTTGTACGGTTTGGGACAATGGAATGGTCAGCATTCCTATGGATTGGGTAGGCGCAGTCCTAATGTGTGACTCCAGGGGACCCAGCCTGGAGGGTGTGTGGACCAGGACTTTGAAGACAGAAGTCTAAAAACACAAACTCAGCTTAGGTTTGGGATGTAGGTATGGCAGATCCGATCGACAAACCATGAGAAGAACTCTTCAGGATATGAAGAAACAGCGAGTCTGAGGTGCTTGTCAGGCTTTTGTCTCTGGATTTTGTATCAGCGATGGCCTCATGGGTCATGGACGAATCTTCCTCTCTGTGGATTTGGCCCGATCCCAATTGTTTTTCGTCAATCTGTGGGATGGGAGGATTCCTTTCAGGTTTTTTACCTCAGGTGTCCCACCAAAAGAGGAATTCCAAAGCAGAGCACTAGGGAAGAGTGAAGGGACAAAGCGAACTATGGTTAAAAATTGGGGCCAGGGGCATGGCAGGCCCCATATGCGGTCTCAGGGTCCAGCCACTGAGAGGCCTTACTTGAGGACTGGACTCCGGCTGAGGGTCACACTTTGTGTTTGTGACCACAAACACACATTGTGACCAATGTTGCCCGCGAGCATGTGCGGGGCCTCATGGGCCACACTGGTTTCAACTACACTGAACGTTGGACAACATGGCAACCATAAGGTTTCTTGCCATGGGGATTGAGTTCTGACTTCTGCATCATTTTCAACCCTGGGCAGTGGTTTGAGATAAGTTATAGGTTCTGAAGCCTGAAAATCGAGGTTGAGAAGAGATGACGCCCTAAGGCCATGGTGGGTCCGATGTGCTCAGAGTGTGGCCAGCTGTCTGGGTGGGGCCAGGAGGTCCAGGCTCAGGTTGTGTCTGAAAGGGCTTCAGTGCCCATGTCAGCCTATATATTTGGGGTACAGCCAAGTGGCGTGCAGGTTGATCCTCATTTGGGGTTTATGGGTAGCCACAGAGGGCAATGGTTTTCTTCTGGAGGGCAGGCAGAGTGTTGCATTGTTGTTGTGGATTGCCAATCTGGAGGGCTTGTGGGCCGGTAGTCTGAGGACGGAAGTCTGAGAACACAATCTCGGCTTAGTTTTCTGGGTTAGGACATATCGGGCACAATCTACAAACCTGACTCGAGATCACGTGGATCTGAAGTCAGTGCGAGGATCAGACGATCGCTCAGCTTGGAGGTTCTGTCCCTGATGGCCCCTTCATGAAGGGGGGGGATCACGAGGCCATGGGGGTTTTCCCACGATGGGAATTGTGAGAAACTCGAAACTACAAAGATTCTTCTGCAAGACAATTGAGACCTGTTGGTTGGCTCCAGGCCAACGATTCCGAGCAGGGTTCTACGGATGGATGGCTGGGTAGCCCACCTCGCATTCCAATTGTCTCCTAGCAACAAGACATGTTAGATCTGCTGGATCTGGGGGAGCAACCGAGGAGGCTGAGTTGAAATGGACTCTCCTGTGGATGGGTCCTAATGTGATTTTGTGTCTATGGAGACCTTGGAATGAAGCGGTGGCACTGGGGCCCTGAAGGGTCTCCTAAACAGAAGCTTTGACCAAGCTCCAACGTGCAAGTTTCCCATGTGTAGAGGAGATTTGTTCTGATGGGTGAGTCAAGAAACAGCCATATTCTGGTATTGAAATCCAGGCCTCTGAGGAGAGATGCCTGGAAACTAAAGCAATGGATCCGATTAGTGCCTAGGGTTCTGTTGGTTCTTTTTTCCCTCTTGGGACATCAGTCTACGGTTCTGAGTGCAGGTATGTGCTCAGATGGGCTCAGATTGCCCCTGTTTGTCCTGGGTGCCACCACTATTGAGATGGCCTCAGGGACTTTGGAGGTTTATCCTATTAGTAGGTTTGTGGCCATTGGAATGGGCACACAGTAATCCCTTGGAGAGGGCAAGTACAGTCCTCAGTTTGGCTCCAGGGGCCTCAGGCTGTAGGGTGTGTAGGCCAATGCTGTTTGGACCGTTGTCTGAAAACACAAACTCGGCTTATGTTTTGGGTCATAGGTATGGCAGGACAGATCTACAGACCATGAGGAGAACTCTTCGGGATATGAAAAAAGGGCGAGTATGAGGCTCTTGCTCAAGTTTTTGTCTCTGGATATCGTGTCACAACATGTTCATGAAATTTCCGGGTGACTTCATGGGAAATGGACGAGTCTTACTCTCTGGAGGTGTGGCCCCGTCCAAAGAGTTTGGGGTCATTCTGTGGCATGGAATACGTCCGTTTTTTTGATGTTGTTGGTTTGTTTTGTTTTGTTTTTTAACCTCAGGTGTCCCACCAAATGAGGGACTCCAGAGTAGAGCTCTGGGGAGGGGCGACTGGACAACCAGAAATCTGGTTAAATATTGTGGCCTAGGGACATGTCAAGCCCATTATGACATCTAATGGTCCAGTCCCTAAGAGGACTTACTAGAGGACAGGACTCACGCTGAGGGTCACAATGCATGTTTATGCGCTCCTCGCACTCAAGAATGGGCGGGGCCTCAGGGTGAATGCTGATTTCTCCTACACTTAACGTTGGACAACATGCCAACCTCAAGGTTTCTTGCCATGGGTAAGGAGGAGTTCTGATTTCTGCATTACACTCACCCCTGGGCAGGGATTGGAGATAAGGTCTAGGTTTTGAAGCCTGAAAACTGGGGTAGGGAAGAGATGATGACCTAAGGCCATGGCGGGTCTGATGTGCTCAGTGTGCTGTCAGCTATCTGGGTGTTGGTCAGGAGGTCCGGGCTCAGGTTGTGTCAGAAAGTGCATTAGTGCCCAGGTTAGACTATATAATTTGGGTACATTCTAGTGCCGTGTAGGTTTATCCTCATTTAAGCTGCCTGGGCAGCTCATTAGGCAATATTTTTTTTTTTTCTAGAGGGCAGGCAGAGTGCTGCATTGTGGGTCCGGAATTGCCAAACTTGAGTTCCCAGGTTTGACTATACAATTTAAGTACAGTCGAGTGCCGTGTAGGTTTATCCTCATTTGGGGTGTTTCTAAAGATCCATAGGGCAACATTTTTCTTCTGGAGGGAAGGCAGAGTGCTGTATTGTGGGTCTGTAATTGCCAAACATGAGGGCTTGGGGGCCGGGATGTGAGGACAGAAGTCTGAGAACACAAGCTAGACTTAGGTTTCAGGGTGAGGGCAAGGCAGGCACACTCTGCGATCTCGTGCTTCTGAAGTCAGGGAGAAGATCAGACGACGGCTCAGTTTGGAGATTCTGTCCAAAATGGCCCCTACATGAAGTGGGGGCAGGGCCATAGAGGTTTTCCCATGTTGGGAGTTGTGAGATGCTCCAAACTGCAAAGATTCCTTCTGCAGGACAATTGATACCTGTTGGATGGCTCCAGGACATCCCATAGGGACGACTCAAGAGCAGGGTTCTAAAGATGGATGCCTGGGTTTCCCACCTCGCATTCCAATCGTCTCATTGCGATAAAACATGTTGAATCTTCTGTCTCTGGTGGAGCAACCGAGGGCGCTGAGTTGAAATGGACTCTCCTGCGCATGTGTCATAATGTGGGTTTGTGCCCATGGGGACCTTGGAATGGGGTGGTGACACCAGGGTCATGAAGTTTTCTACTAATCAGACGTTTTGACACAGTTCCCACGTACAAGTTTCCCATATGGAGACGAGATTTGTTCTGGTGGGTGCCTCAGGAAAGCCTCATATGCTGCTATTGGAAACCAGGCCTCTGAGGAGAGATGGCTGGAAACCAAAGCAATGGATCTGTTGAAGTCCTAGGGGCCTGTCCAGTTCAATTTTCTTCTCTGTGGACATCTGTCTCCAGGTCTGAGTGCAGGTAGTATCTCAACTGGTGGCAGATAGCCCCTGTTTGTCCTGGGTAGCCTACACACTTAGGAATGCCTTGGGGACTCTGGAGCTTTCTCCTAATTTGTTCTGACTGGTGCAACCCCGACATTCCACGACCATCGTTGACACAAAATCCAGACAAAAGCCTGAGCAAGCGCCTCACTCTCGCCCTTTGTTCATATCCCAAAGAGTTCTAATGATCTGTAGGTGGGCCTGCCATACCTACATCCTCAAACCTAAGCTGAGTTGCTGTTTTTAGACTTTTGTCCCCACGGCCCTGGCCCACACACCCTCCAGGCTAGGGCCCCTGGAGCCACACCTCAGGATTCTGCCTGCCCTCTCAAAGGGAATTCTTCATATTCCATTGGCGACAACCATATAAATCAGGAGAAATCTCCAATGTCCCTGGGACCATCCCAATATTGTAGGCCGCCCGGAACAAACAGGGGTGATCTGACACTAGCTGAGCACCTAGTTCCACACAGACTCAGAGACAGATGTCCCCAGAGAAGAACATTGAACTGGACAGGCCCCTAGGCCCTAATCAGATCCATTGCTTTGGTTTCCAGGCATCTGTCCTCAGAGGCCTGGTTTCCAATACCAGCCTATGGGGTTTCCAGAGGCACCCATCAGAGCAAGTCTTGTCTGCACATTGGAAACTTGCTCATGGAGCTATGTCAGAACCTCAGAGGCCTGGTTTCCAATACCACCATATGGGGGTTTCCTGAGGCATCAATCAGAACAAATATCTTCTCCACATGGGAAACGTGCTCTTTCAAGCTGTGTCAAAACCTCCGGTTAGGAGAATCCTTCAGGGCCCCGGTGCCACCACCTCATTCCAAGGTCTCCATGGACACAATCCCACATTAGGACCCATCAGCAGGAGAGTCTGTTTCAACTCAGTGCCCTTGGGTGCTCCCCTAGAGCCAGCAGATCGAACCTATCTTGTCACTAGGAGACAATTGGAATGCGAGGCGGGCTGGCTAGGCATCCATCTGTAGAAAACTACTCTGAAGTAATTCCATATGGGACGTCCTGGAGCCATCCAACAGGTCACAGCTGTCCTGCAGTAGGAATCCTTGTGCTTTGGAGCACCTAACCACTCCCATCATGGGAAAAGCTCTGTGGCCTCGTATTGCACCGTCCCCTTCATGAAAGAGCCATCTTGGATAGAAACTCCAACCTGAGCCAACGTCTAATCCTCGCCCTGACTTCAGATGCACGAAATCTTGATTCAACTCTACAGAGTGTGCCTGCCGAAACCCCGCCCTGCAGTAAAACCTAGCTATTGTTCTCAGACTTCGTCCTCACACTCCGAGCCCACCAGCCCTCCAGTTTGGGAATTCTGGAGAGACACAATGCAGTACTCTGACTGCCCTCCAGAAGAGAAACGTTGCCTTATGAGCCTAACCAGAAACGCCAAATGAGGATCAACCTGCATGCCACTTGACTCTACCCCAATTATACAGTTTCGCTTGGGCGCTAATGCCCTGTCTTGCACAGCCTGAGGCTTGAATTCCCAACCTACACCCAGACAGCTGGCTGTACACTGAGCACATCAGACCCGCCATGGCTTTAGGTCATCATCTCTTCCCAACCTTGGTTTTCAGGCTTCAGAACCTAGACCTTATCTATACTCACTACCCAGGGGTGAACGTGATGCAGAAATGAAACTCCTTCTTCCTCAAGGCAAGAAACCTTGTGGTTGGCATGTTTTACAACGTTCAGTGTAGGAGAATCCAGTGTAGCCCATGAGTCCCTGCCCATGCTTGAGAACCGCAATGGGCACAAACACATTGGGATCCTCAGTGTGAGCCCTGTCCTCAAGTAAAGCCTCTCAGGGGCTGGGACAAGAACCCGCATTGCCATCCCTTAGTCCCCCAATATTAATGAGAGGTTGAGAGGTCTAGTCACCCCTATTCAGGTCTCTGCTCTGGAACCCCTGAGGAAAAAAATATCGAAGGGACTCCTCCCATCCCCCGAATGAGCCCCAAAACTTGGGATCTGACCAAATCTTAAAAGAGAAAGAATCGTCCATGGACAAAGAGGCCATCCCGACATTCCATGGCCACCGTTGACACAAAATCCAGAGACAAAAGCCTGGGGATATGCCTCACACTTGCCCTTTGTTCATAGCCTGAAAAATTCTCCTCACAGTCTATAGATCAGGCCTGTCATACCCACGTCCCCAAACCTAAGCTGATTTTGGGTTTTCAGATTTCTGTCCCCACTGTCCTGGCCCACGCACCCTCCAGGCTGGGGCCCCTGGAGCCAAGCCTCAGGACTGTGCCTGCCTTCTCCAAGCGAATTCTGCCAATTCCATTGGCCACAACCCTAAAGATTAGGAGAACACTCCAAAGTCCCTGAGGCCATCCCAATAGTGTTGGCTACTCAGGGCAAACAGGGCGATCTGTCCCAAGATGAGCAACTACCTCAACGCAGACCCATTACAGATAACCCCAGAGAAGAAGATTGAACCAGACAGGCACCTAGGCCCTAATCAGATCCATTGCTTTTGATTCCAGGCATCTCTCCTCAGAGGCCTGGTTTCCAATACCAGCATATGTGTTCTTCTGGAGGTACCAGTCTGAACAAATCTCATTTACACGTGGGAAACATGCTTTTTGGAGCTGTGTCAAAACCTCCAGTTAAGGGAAACCTTCAGGTCCCAGCAGCCAACACCCCATTCCAAGGTCTCCATGGGCACAAACCCACATTATGACCCATCCTCAGGAGAGTCCATTTCAACACATCCCCTTTGGTTGCTCCACAAAAGAAGCAGATCGAACCTGCCTTGTCACTAGGAGACAATAGGAATGTGAGGCGGGCATTCCAGGAATCCATCCTTAGAACCCTGCTCTGCCGTTGTTCCGCATGGGACGTCCTGGAGCAATCTGACCGGTCTCGACTGTCCCGTAGAAGGAATCCTTGCCGATTGGAGCAACTTACAATGCCCATCGTGGGAAAGTCTCCATAGCCCCATGATGCCCCCCACCATCATGAAGGGGCCATCCTGAACAGAAACTTCAACCTGAGCCTCTATCTGGTCCTCGCCCTGACTTCAGATGCATGAGATTTAGATTTAGCTCTACAGAGTGTGCCTGCCATGATCTTGACCCAAAACCTAAGCCTAGCTTGTGTTCTCACACTTCCTTCCTCACAATTCTGGCCCACAAGCCCTCCAGTGTGAGAATTCCGTAGCCACAATGCAGCACTCTGCCTTCCCTCCAGAAGAAAAACGTTGCCCCTGGGGCTACCCAGAAACGCCAAATGAGGATCAACCTGCATGCCACTCAACTGTACTCCATTTATACAGTCTACACTTGGCACTAATGCCCTGTCTGACACAGCGTGAGCCTGGACCTCCTGGACGACACCCAGAAAGGTGGTGTCACACCTAAGGACTGTGCCAGTGCTCTCCAAGGTAACTCTGCCCGTTTCATTTGCCACAACCTTACAGATTAGGAGAAACCTCCAATCCCAAAGACCAGCCCAATACTGTTGGCCTCCCCCAACAAACATGGGCGATCTGACACAAGCTGAGCAGTGACCTCCATTCTGAATCTTAGACAGAGACACTCAGAGGAGAATATTGAAGAGGACAGGCCCCTAGACCCTAATCAGATCCATCGCTTTGGATTCCAGGCATTGTTCCCCAGATGCTTGGTTTCCAATACCAGGTTGTGGGGGTTTCAGAACAAATCTCGTCGCTACATGGGAAACTTGCTCTTTGGTTCTGCATCAAAACCTCAGGTTAGGAGAATTCTTCAGGGCAACAGAGCCACGGCCTCATTCCAAGGGCTCCATGGACACAAATCCACATCATGACTGATCCTCAGGAGAGTCCATTTCAATTCAGCACCCTCGGTTGTTCCCCCAGTGACAGCAGATCGAATCCTCCTTTTCACTAGGACACAACTGGAGTGCAAGTTGGACTGCCGAGGCATCCATCATTAGAACTGTGCTTTGGAGCAATTCTTATGGGACGTCCTTGATCCATCCAAAAGGTCGTGACTGTCCCACTGACAGAATCCTTGTGGTTTGGAGCATCACACACTCACAAAGTGGGAAAACTTCCATGGTTTCCTGATGCCCACCCACCTTCATGAAGGGGATATCATGTACAGAAACTCCAAACTAAGCCAACATCTGATCCTCACCCTGACTTCAGATGCACGAGATCTCAATTCAGGTCTGTAGAGTGTGCCTGCCAAGTCACCGCTGTGAATTCAAAGCTGAAGTTGTGTTCTCAGACTTCTGTCCTAAAACACCTGGCCCACAAGCCCTGAAGTTGGCAATTCTGGAGCCAGAATGCAGCACTGTGCCTGCCCTCCAGATGAAAAACGTTGCCGTATGGGGCTAACCAGAAACCCCAAATGAGGACCAACCTACACATCCCTCGACTGTACCCCAATTATACAGTCTAGTCGACTGTACCCCAATTATACAGTCTAGCCTGGGGACTAATGCCCTGCCTGACACAGCCTGAGCCCGGACCTCATGATGGACACACAGACATCTGGCCGCACATTAAGTGCATTGGACCCGCCATGGCCTTATGTCATCATCTCTTCCCAACCTCGGTTTTCTGGCTTCAGAATCTAGACCTTATCTCTACTCACTGCCATGCCGTGTACGTGATGCAGAAATCAGAACACCTCCTTCCCCATGACCAGAAACCCTGTGGTTGGCATGTTGTCCAACGTGCAGTGTAGGAGAAACCAGCATGGCCCATAAGGCCTCAGACATGCTTGAGGGCTGCGATGGGCACAAACACACATTAGGACCCTAAGCATGAACCGTGGCCTCAAGTAAAGCCTCTCCGGGGCAGGAACAAGAGCCCGCATATGGAGATTGCCATGCCCCTACTCCCCAAACCTTAACCAGTGCTCAAGAAGTCTAGTCAACCCTACTCAGATCTCTTCTCTAGAATCCCTCCTTGGTGGGACACATGAGGTTAAAAAAAAAAAAATAGAGAAAGGACTCCTACCGTCCAAAGAATGACCCCAAACAGTTGGAATTGGGCCAAATTCACAGAGAGAAATACTCGTCCGTGGCCGATGAGGCAATCCTGACATTCCACGGCCACCATTGACACAAAGTCCAGAGACAAAAGCCTGAAAAAGCGCCACACACTCTCCCTTTGTTCAGAGCCTGTAAAATTCTCACGGTCTGTAGATCGGGCCTGCCATACCTATGTCCCCAAACCTAAGCCGAGTTTGTGTTTTCACAGTTCTGTCTCCATTGTCCTGGCCCACACACCCTCAAGGCTGGGCCCCATGGAGCCACAGCTCAGGACTGTGCCTGCCCTCTCCAAGGGAATTCTGCTCATTCCTTTAGCACAACCCGACAGATTAGGAGAAACATCCGAAGTCCCGGACATATGTCCGGGACATACAGGGGCCATCTGGAAAAAGCTGAGCCACTACCTCCAATCAGACCTGTAGTTAGATATGCATAGAAAAGAAGATTGAACAGGACAGGCACCTAGGCCCTAATCGGATCCATTGCTTTTGTTTTCAGGTATCTCTCCTCAGAGGCCTGGATTCTAATACCAGCACATGGGGGTTTCTGGAGCTACCAATCAGAACAAATAAAATGCCACATGGGAATCATGCTATATGGAACTGTGTCAAAACCTCCAGTTAGGAGAAAATTTCACGTCACTGGAGCCACTGCCCCATTCCAATGTCTCAATGGACACAATCCCACATTATGACCCATCCTCAGGAGAGTTCATTTCAACTCAAACCTGGCCGTTGCTCACCCAGTGCCAGCAGATCAAACCTGCTTTGTCACTAGGAGACAATTGGAATGCGAGTTCGCTGCCCAGGTATCTGTTGTTAGAACTCTGCTCTGGAGAAATTCCTATTGGGGTGTCCTTGATCCATTCAACAGGTCTCAATTGTCCTGCAGAAGGAATCCTTGTGGTTTGCAGCATCACACACTTGCACCGTGGGAAAACCTCCATGGCCTCGTGATGCCTCCACCTTCAGTTAGAGGACATCGTGGACAGAAACTCCCACCTGAGCCAACGTCTGAACCTCGCCCTGACTTCAGATGCATGAGATCTCAATTCAGCTCTGCAGAGTGTGCCTGCCTTGCCCTCGCCCCAAAACCTAAGCCAGCTCGTGTTCTCAGACTTCCGTCCTCACACTCCTGGCTCACAAGCCTTCCACTTTGGGAATTCTGGAGACAGAATGCAGCACTCTGCCTGCCCTCCAGAAGAGAGACTTTGCCCTAGGGGTCTAACCAGAAACATCAAATGAGGATCAACCTGCAATTCTCTAGACTGTGCCCCAATTATACAGTCTAGCCTGGGCACTAATGCCCTGTCTGACACAGCCTGACCCCAGACCTCGTGACCGACACCCAGACACCTGGCCACACACTGAACACATCGGACATGCCATGGCCTTAGGTCATCATCTCTTCCCAACCTTGGTCTTCAGGCTTCAGAACCTAGACCTTATCTCCACTCACAACTAAGCGGTGTACGTGATGCAGAAATCAGAACTTCACCTTCCCCATGACCAGAAACCTTGTGGTTGGCATGTTGTCCAACGTTCAGTTTATGAGAACCCAGCATGGCCCATGAGGCCTCAGACATGCTTGAGGGCTGCTATGGGCACAAACACACATTAGGACCCTAAGCATGAACCCTGGCCTCAAGTAAAGCCTCTCCGGGGCAGGACCAAGAGCCTGCATATGGAGCTTGCCATGCCCCTACTCCCCCAATCCTAGCCAGAGCTTGAGAAGTCTAGTCAACCTTATTCAGAGCTCTTTTCTGGAATCCCTCTTTGGTGGGACACATGAGGTAAAAAAAAAAAAAAAAAAAGAAGAAAGAACTCCTACCATCCAAACAATGACCCCAAACACTTGGAATTTGGCCAAATCCACAGAGAGAAATACTCGTCCATGGTCGATGAGGCCAGCCTGACATTCCACGGCCACCATTGACACAAAATCCGGAGGCAAAAACCTGAAAAAGCGCCACACACTTGCCCTTTGTTCAGAGCCCCCAAAATTCTCAAGATCTGTAGATCGGGCCTGCCATACCTATGTCCCCAAACCTAAGCCGAGTTTGTGTTTTTAGACTTCTTTCTCCATTGTCCTCGCCCACACACCCTAAAGGCTGGGCCCCATGGAGCCACACCTCAGGACTGTGCCTGCCCTCTCCAAGGGAATTCTGCTCATTCCTTTGGCACAACCTGACAGATTAGGAGAAACATCCAAAATCTCTGAGGCCATCCCAATAGTGTAGGATGTCCTGGACATACAGGGACCATCTGGCACAAGCTGAGCCACTACATCCAATCAGACCCTTAGACAGATATCCATAGAAAAGAATATTGAACAAGACAGGCACCTAGGCCCTAATTGGATCCATTGCTTTTGTTTTCAGGCATCTCTCCTCAGAGGCCTGGATTCCAATACCAGCATAAGGGATTTCCGGAGCTACCAATCAGAACAAATCTCGTCTCCACATGGGAATCTTGATCTATGGAGCCGTGTCATAACCTCCAGTTAGGAGAAAACTTCAGGTCACCGGAGCCACTGCCCCATTCGAATATCTCCATGGCCACAATCCCACATTATGACCCATCCTCAGGAGAGTCCATTTCAACTAAACCCCCTTGGTTGCTACCCCAGAGCCAGCAGATTGAACCTGCCTTGTCGCCAGGAGACAATTGAAATGTGAGTTGGGCTCTTCAGGCATCCATCCTTAGAACCCTGCTCTTGCGTCGTTCCTTATGGGACATCCTTGAGCCATCCAACAGGTCTCGACTGTCCCACAGGAGTCCTTGTGCATGGACCACCTCACAACTCATATCATGGAAAGCTTCTAAGGTCACATGATGCCCCCAATCTTCATGAAGGCGGATTATGGAAAGGAACTCCAACCTGAGCCAACGGCTGATCTTCGCCTTGACTTCAGATGCACGAGATCTTGATTAAGCTCTTCAGAGTGTACCTGCTGTGCCCTCACCCCAAAACCTAAGCATAGCTAGTGTTCTCAGAATTCCGTCCTCACTCTCCTGGACCACACGCCCTCCATTTTGGGATTTCTGATGACACAGTGCTGCACTCTGCCTGCCCTCTAGAAGAAAAACGTTGCCCTATGGGTCTACCCAGAAACCTCAAATGAGGATAAACCTGCACGCCACTCAACTGTACACCAATTATATAGTCTAGCCTGTGCACTAATGCCCTGTCTGACACAACCTGAGGCCTGAATTCCCAACCGACACCCAGACAGCTTGCCGTACACTGAGAACATCTGAACCGCCATGGCCTTAGGTGGCCATCTCTTTCCAACCTGGTTTTCAGGCGACAGAAACCTAGACCTTATCTCTACTCACTTCCCATGTGTAAACGTGATGCAGAATTAAGAACTCCTCCTTCCCTCTCGCCAGAATCTTGTGGTTGGCATCTTGTCCAATGTTCAGTGTAGGACCCCTGTAGGGCCTACAGGGGTAGTAGTAGGGCCCCTGAGGGTAGTGTAGGGTCCCTGAGGCCCTGCCCATGCTTAAGAGCTGCGGAGGGCACAAACACACATTGGGACCCTCAGTTTGAACCCTGTCCTCAAGTAAAGCCTCTCAGTGGCTGGACCATGAGCCCTCATATGGGGCCTGCCATGCCCCAAGTCACCCAATCTTAACCAGAGGTAGAGACATCTAGTCACCCCTACTCAGGGCTCTGCTCTGGAATCCCTCTTTGGTGGGACATTTGAGGTAAATAAACACAGAAAGGACTCCTCCCACTCACAGAATGACCCAATCACTTGGGATCGGGCCATCCCCAGAGAGAAAGACTCGTCCATGGCCCATGAGGCCAGCCTGACATTCCACGGCCACTATTGACACAAAATCCAGAGACATAAGCCTCAGCAAGCGCATCACACTCACATCTTAGGTCATAGCCCAAAAAACTCTCCTCATAGTCTGTAGATCGGGCCTGCCATACCTACGTCCCCAAACCTAAGCCGAGTTTGTGTTTTCAGACTTCTATCCTGACATCCCTGTTCCAGACACCCTCCAGGCTGAGGCCCCTGGAGGCACACCTCAGGACTGTGCCTGCCCTCTCCAAGGAAATTCTTCCCATTCCATTGGCCACAACCCTACAGATTAGGAGAAACCTCCAAAGTCCCAGAGGCCATTCCAATAGTGTAGGCCGCCCAGGACAAAGAGGGGTGATCTGTCTCAAGCTGAGCAACGACCTCAACTCACCCGTAGACAGATATCCCAAGAGAAATGTATTAAACTGGCCAGGCCCCTAGAACGTAATTGGTTCCATTGCTTTTGTTTCTAAGCATCTCTCCTCAGAGGCCTGTTTTCCAATACCAGCATATGGGGGATTCCAGAGATACCAATCAGAACAAATCTTGTCTCCACATGGGAAACTTATCCTTTGGAGCTCTGTAAAAACCTCCAGTTAGGAGAAACCTTCAGGTAACCGGAGCCACCGCCCTATTCCCAGGTCTCCATGGACACAAACCCGCATTATGACCATTCGGCAGGAGAGTACATTTCAACTCAGCCCCGTCAATTACTCCCCCAGAGCCAGAATATCAAACCTGCCTTGTCGCTAGGAGACAACTGGAATGCAAAGCAGACTCTCTAGGCATCCATACTTGGAATCCTGCTCTGGCGCCGTTCCATATGGGATGTCCTGGAGCCTTCCAACAGGTCTTGACTGTCCCGTAGAAGGAATCCTTGCAGATTGGAGCATCTCACAACTCTTATCGTGGGAAAACCTACATGGCCTCATGAGGTGCTCCCATTTATAAAGGGGCCATCATGGACAGAAACTCCAACCTGAGCCAACTTCTGATCCATTGCTTTGGTTTCTAGGTATCTCTCCTCAGAGGCCTGGTTTCCAATATCAGAATATGGGGGTTTCCTAAGGAAACAATCAGAACAGATCTCATCTCCACATGGGAAACTTGCTCTTTGGAGCTGTGTCAATAACTCAGGTTAGGGGGATCCTTCAGGGTGCTGGCACCATGGCCCAATTCCAAGGTCTCCAAGGACACAAACTTACATTAGGATCCATCCTCAGGAGAGTCCATTTCAAATCAGCCCCCTCGGCTGTTCACCCGGAGCCAGCAGATCAAACCTGCCTTGTCACTAGGAGACAGTTGGAATGCGAGGTGGGCTGCCAGGAATCCATCCTTAGAACCCTGCTCTGGAGAATTTCTTTATGGGACGTCTTGAATCCAACCAACCTGTCTTGACTGTCTCGCAGAATGATTCCTTATGGTTTGAAGCATCACACAATCCCACTGTGAGAAAACCTCCATTTCCTCATGATGCCCCACACCTTCATAAATGGGCCATCATGGACAGAAACTCCATCCTAAGACAAAGTCTGATCCTCGCCCTGAATTCAGAAGCACGAGATCTCGATTTAGCACTTGAGAGTGTGCCTGCTGTGCCCTCGCCCCAAAACCTAAGCCTACTTGTGTTCTCAGACTTCCGTCCTCACAATCCTGGCCACACCCCTCCAGGTTGGCAATTCTGGAGACACAATGCAGCACTCTGCCTGCCCTCCATAAGAAAAATATTGCCCTATAGGGCTAACCAGAGATGCCAAATGAGTAACAACCTGCATGCCACCTGACCATACCCCAATTATACAGTCTAGCCTGTGCACTAAAGCCCTGTCTGACACAGCCTGAGGGCAGACCTCCAGTCTAACACCCAGACAGCTGGCCGTACACTGAGCATATCACACCCACAATGGCTTTAGGCCATCATCTCTACCCAACCTCAGTTTTCACCTTCAGAACCTAAACCTTATCTCCACTCATTGCTCAGGAGTGAACGTGATGCAAGAATCAGAACTTATCCTTCGCCATGGCAAGAAACCTTGTGGTTGGCATGTTGTCCAACGTTCA
The DNA here is from genome assembly GCF_030435805.1 of Mustela lutreola. Classification (NCBI taxonomy): domain Eukaryota; kingdom Metazoa; phylum Chordata; class Mammalia; order Carnivora; family Mustelidae; genus Mustela; species Mustela lutreola. The sequence continues at coordinate 173,629,457 of NC_081294.1, forward strand.
TTGTAGGAGAAAGCAGCATGGACTATGAGGCCCCACCTATCCCTGAGGGCCACAATTTGCACAAACACACATTGTGACCCTCAGCGTGAGCCCTATCCTCATGTAAAGCCTCTTAGTGACTGGAACAACAGCCCACATATGGGGCTTGCCAAGCCCCTAGTCCCCCAATCTCAACCAGAGTTCGAGATGTCTAGTCACCCCTACTCAGGGCTCTGCTCTGGAATCCCTCTTTGGTGGGACACCTGAGGTAAAAAAAAAAAAAATACAGAAAGGACTCTTCCCATCCACAGAATGATCCCAACCACTTGGGATCAGGCCAAGTCACCAGAGAAAGACTTGTCCATGGCCCTAGAGGACACCCCGACATTCCACGGCCACCGTTGACACAATATCCAGAGACAAAATCCTGAGCAAGCGCCACATACTCGCCCTTTGTTCATAGCCCGGGAAATTCTCATGGTCTGTAGATCGAGCCTTCATACATACATCCCCAAACCTAAGCTGAGTTTGTGTTTTCAGACTTCTGTCCCCACAGTCCTGGCCCACACACCATCCAAGCTGGGGCCCTTGGAGCCTCAACTGAGGACTGTGGCTTCCTTCTCCAGGGGAATTCTGCCATGTCCATTGGCCACAACCCTATAGATTAGGAGAAACCTCCAAAATCCCTGAGGCCATCCCAATAGTGTTGGCTGCCCAGGACAAACAGGGATGATCTTTCACAAGTTAGGAAATTACCTCCACTCAGACCCAGAGACAGATATCCCCATAGAATAAGATTGAACTGGACAGGCACTTAGGCCCTAATCAGATCCATTGCTTTTGTTTCCAGGCATCTCTCCTCAGAGGCCTGGTTACCAATACCAGCATATGGGGGATTACTGAGGCACTCATAGAAAAATCTCGTCTCCACATAGGAAATGTACTCTTTGGAGCTCTATAAAAACCTCTGATTAGGAGAATCTTTCAGGGCCCCGGATCAAGCGCCCCATTCCAAGGTTTCCATGGACTTAAACCCACATTATGATCTATCCTCGGGAGAGTCCATGTCAACTCAACCCCCTTGGTTTCTCCCGCAGGGCCTGCAGATCAAACCTGCCTTGTTGAGAGGAGACAACTAGAATGGGAGTTGGGCTGCCCAGGCATCTATCCTTAGAACCCTACTCTGGAATCGTTCCATATGGGACATCCTAGAGCCAACCACCAGGTCTCAAGTGTCCCACAGAAGGAATCTTTGCAGTCTGGTGCATCTCACAACTCCCATTGTGGGAAAATCGTCATGGCCTCTTGAGACGCTCCACTTTATAAAGGGGCCATCATGGACAGAAACTCCAACCTGAGCAAACGTCTGATATTCGCCCTGGCTTCAGGTGCATGAGATCTTGATTCAGCTCTGCAGAGTGTGCCTTCTGTGCCCTCACGCCGAAAACTAAGCCTAGCTTGTGTTCTCAGACTACTGTCCTCATACCCCTGGCCCAAAAGCCCTACAGTTTGGCAATACTGGGGCCACAATGCAGCACTCTGCCTGCCCTCCAGAAGAAAAACGTTGCCTTATGGAGCTACCTAGAAACCCGAATGAGGATCAACTGAACGCCACTCGACTATACCCCAAATATCAGTCTACATGTCTAATGCCCTGTCTGACAGAGCATCAGCCCACACCTCCAGACCTACGGTCAACAGCTAGCCACACACTGAGCTCATTGTACCCATCAGGTCCTTAGGTCTTCATCTCTTCCCAACCTCGGTTTTCGGGTTTCAGAACCTAAACCTAAACTCCAATCACTGTCCAGGGGTGAACGTGATGCAGAAATCACAACTCTTCCTTCGCCATGGCCGGAAACCTTGTGGTTGGCATATTCTCCAACGTTCAGTGTAGGAGAATCCAGCGTGGCCCATGAGGCCCTTCCCATGCTTGAGGGCCTTGTTGGGCACAAATAGGCATTGTGACCCTCAGCATGAGCCCTGTCCTCAAGGAAGACCTCTCAGTGTCTGAATCAAGAGCCCACATATTGGACTTGCCATGCCCCTAGGCCCCCAAACTTAAACAGAGTTGGGGTTATCCAGTTGTCCCTCCCAAGGACTCTGCTCTGGAATCCCTCTTTTATTGGCACACATGAGGTACATAAAATAAAATAAAAAACAGAAAGGACTCCTCCCATCCCACAGAATGTACCTAAACTCTTGGGATTGGGTCAAATCCTCAGAGAAGGAAAGCCGTCCACAACCCATGAGGCCACGCCAGCATTCGACCCACATTGTTGACACAAATCCAGAGACAAAACCTGAGCAAGCACCTCAAACTCACCCTTTTTCATATCCCGAAGTGTTATCACGGTCTGTAGATTGGGCGTGCCATACCTATGTCCCCAATCCTAAGCGGAGTTTGTGTTTTCAGACTTCTGTCCCCACAGGCCTGGCCCACACACCCTCAACTGGGCCCCTAGAGCCAAACTCAGAACTGTGCCTGCCCTCTCCAGGGGATTTCTGCCCATTCCATTGGCCACAACCCTATAGATTAGGAGAAACTCCAAAGTCCCGAGGCCTTTCCTAATATTATAGGCTGCCCAGGACAAACAGGGGCGATCTGACACAAGTCGAGCAACTACCTCCCCTCAGATCCATAGACACGTATCCCCAGGAAAGAGATTGAACCAGACAGGCACCTAGGCCCTCATAATATCCATTGCTTTTGTTTCCAGGCATCTCTCCTCAGAGGCCTGGTTTCCAATACCAGCATATGGGAGATTCCTTAGGCACTCATCAAAACAATTCTCTTCTCTACATAGGAAACGTACTCTTTAGAGCTCCATCAAAACCTCCGGTTATGAACATCCCTCAAGGCCCCGGATCAAGCACCCCATTCCAAGGTCTCCATGGACACAAATGCACATTATGACCCATCCTCAACTCACCCATTTCAACACACCCGCCTCGGTTACTCCCGTAGATCCAGCAGATCGAACTTGCCTTGGCGCTATGAGACACCTGGAATGGGAGGCAGGCTGCCCAGGCATCCATCCTTAGAACCCTGCTCTGGATAACTTCCTTATGGGATGTCCTGGAGCCATCCAGCAGGTCTCAACTGTCCCACGGAAGGAATCATTGCGGTTTGGAGCATCTCACAATTCCCATCGTGGGAAAACCTCCATGGCCTCGTGACACCCTCCCCTTCATGAAGGGGCCGTCATGGACAGAAACTCCAACCTGAGCCAACGTCTGATCCTAGCTCTGTCTTCAGGTACACGGGATCTCGAATCATCTCTGCAGAGGGTTCCTGCTGTCCCCTCACCCCGAAATCTAAGTCTGGCTTGTGTTCTCAGAATTTTTTCCTCACACTCCTGGCCCACAAGCCTTCCAGTTTGGGAATTCTGGAGCCACTATGTGGCACTGTGTCTTCCCTCCAGAAGAAAAACGTTGCCCTCTGGGGCTACCCAGTAACCACAAATGAGGACCAACCTGCACGAAACTCGACTGCACCCCAATGATACAGTCTAGCCTGGGCACTAATTCCCTGTCTGCCACAGCCTGAGCCTGCACCTCCCAACCCACACTCAACAGCTGGCCGAACACTGAGCACATCAGACACACCATGGCCTTAGGTCTTCATCTCTTCCCAACCTCAGTTTTCAGGCTTCAGAACCTAGACCTTAAATCCAATCACAGTCCAGGAGTGAAAGTGCTGCAGAAATTAGAACTCCTTCTTCCCCATGGCCAGAAAACTTGTGGTTGCCATATTGTGCAACGTTCAGTGTAGGAGAAACCAGCATGGTACATTAGGCCACGCCCTGATTGAGGGGCTCCTTGGGCACAAAAACACATTGTGAAACTCAATGTGAGCCCTATGCTCAATGAAGGCCTCTCAGTGTCTGGACCAAGAGCCCACATATGGGGCTTGCCATGTTCTTAGGACCCAATGTTAACCAGATTTCTGGTTGTCCAGTCGCCCCTCCCCAGGACTCTGCTGTGGAATCCCTCTTTTGGTGGTCCACCTGAGGTAAAAAAAAAAAAAAAAAAAAAAAAAAAAAAAAACCAGAAAAGCCTCCTACCTTCCCACAGAATGACCCCAAACTCTTGGGATTGGGTCAAATCCCCAGAAAGGGAGCCTCATCGATGGCCCATGAGGACACCCGGACATTCCATGGCAATTGGTGACACATATCCAGAAAAAAATAAGCATGAGCAAGCACCTCACTTTCGCCCTTTGTTCATATCCCGAAGAGTTCTCCTCACGGTCTATATATCGGGGCGGCCATACCTACAGACCCAAACCTAAGTGGAGTTTGTGTTTTCAGACTTTTGTCCAAATAGCTCTGGACCACAAACGCTCCACACTTGGGTCCCTGGAGCCACACCTCAGGACTGTGCTTCCCTTTCAAGAGAATTCTTCCCATTCCATTGGCCACAACCTTGCAAATTAGGAAAAACCTCCAAAGTTACCGAGGCCATCCCAATAGTGTAGGCTGCCCAGGACAAACAGGTGTGATCTCAAACCAGCTGAGCAACTACCTCCACTCAGACAAAAGATGTCCCCAGAGAAGAATATTGAACCGGACAGGCCCCTAGGCCCTAATCAGATCCATTGCTTTGGTTTCCAGGCATCTCTCCTCAGAGGCCTCATTTCCAATACCAGCAAATGGTGGTTTCCTGAGGCACCAATAAGAACAAATCTCGTCTCCCCATGGAAAACTTGCTCATTGGAGCTTTGTTATCACCTCTGGTTAGGAGAATCCTTCAGGGCCCTGGTGCCACTGCCCCATACCAAGGTCTCAATGGACTCAAACCAACATTAAGACCATCCTCAGGAAAGTCCATTTCAACTCATTTAAGACCATCCTCAGGAAAGTCCATTCCAACTCAGCCCCCTCTGATGCTACCCCAAGCCAGCAGATCAAACGTTTCTTGTTGCTAGGAGACAATTGGAATTGAGGCTGTCTGCCCAGGCATCCATACTTAGAACCCTGTTCTGGAAAAATACCTTATGCGACGTCCTGAAGCCATCCAACAAATCTTAATTGTCCCACAGAAGGAATCCTTGCGGTTTGGAGCATCTCACAACTCTAATAGTGGGAAAACCCCCATGGCCTCATAATGCCCCCCCCCCTTCATGAAGGGGCCAACATGGACAGAAACTCCAACCTGAGCCAAAGTCTGATCCTCGACCTGACTTCAGACTCATGAGATCTCAATTCAGCTCTGCAGAGTGTGCCTGCCATGTCCATTCCCCGAAACCTAAGCCTAGCTTGTGTTCTCAGACTTCCGTCCTCACTCTCCTGGCCCACAAGCCCTCCAGTTTGGGAATTCCGAAGCCACAATGCAGCACTCTGCCTGCCCTCCAGAAGAAAAACTTTGCCCTATGCTGCTAATAAGAAACCCCAAATGATTATCTAATGCATGCCACTCGACTGTAAAGCAATTATACAGCCTACCCTGAATACGAATGCCCTGTCTGGCACAGCCTGAGACAAGACATCTCAAACGACACCTAGACAGCTGGCTCCAACCTGGACACACGGGACCCGCTATGGCTGTAGTTCGTCATCTCTTCCCAACCTCGGTTTTCAGGCTTCAGAACCTAGACCTTATCTCCAATCACTGCCCAGGGGTGAACGTGATGCAGAAATTAGAATTCCTCCTTCCCCATGGCCAGAAACCTTGTGGTTGGCATGTTGTCCAACGTTCAATGTGGGAAAACCTGCATTGTCGGAAAGGCCACGCCAGTGCTTGAGGGCCGCCTAGGGCACAGACATGCATTGTGACCTGTAGCGTGAGTCCTGTATTAAAGTAACGCCTCTCAGTGGCTGGACCAAGATCCTGCATATGGGGCTTGTCATATCCATAGGCCCCCAGGCTTAACCAGAGAGCGAGTATTCCAGTTGTCAGTACCCACTGCTATGCTCCAGAATCCCTCTACTGGGGGGACACATGAAGCAGAAAATGGGACTCTTCCCTTCCCACAGAATGACCCCAAACTCTTGGGGGCTGGACAAACTACCAGAGAGTGAGACTTCTACGACCCATGAGGCAACTCCTACATTAAACGGCCATTGTGGACAAAATATCCAGAGACAAAAGACTGAGCGACTGCCTCCCTCTCACCCTTCTTTCATATCCAGAGGAGCTCCCCTCACGGACTGTAGATCAGGCCTGCCATAACCTCGGCCTCACACCTGAGCTGAGTTTGTGTTTTTGGATGTCTGTCTGCACAGCCGTGGCCCACACCGCCTCCAGGCTGGGGTCTCTGGAGCCACACCACAGAACTGTGCCTGCTCTCTCCTAAGAAACTGCCCATTCAATTGGCCACAACTCTACAAAATAGTAGAAACCTCAAGGTCCCCAAGGACATCCCACTACCGCAAGCCGCACTGGACAAACAGGGGCATTATGACACCAGCTGAGCAACTACTACCTCCATGCAGACACACAGACTGATATCCGCAGAGACAGAAGATTGAACCAGACAGGCCCCGAGGCCCTATTATGAACTCTTGCTTTGGTGTCCAGGTATCACTCCTCAGAGGCCTGGGTTCGAAGACCAGCATATGGGGCTATCCTGAGGCACCAGACAGAACACCTCTCATCTCCACATGGAAAGCTTCCTTGTTGGAGTTGTGTCAAACCCTTCGGGTTGGAGAATCCTGCAGAGTCCCTTAGCTACTGCCACATTCCAAGGTCTCCATGGCCATCAACCCACATTATGACTCATCCTCAGGAGAGTCCATTTAAACTCAGCCTTCTGGGTAGCTCACCCAAGAGCCCGCAGATTGAGCGTGCCTTGACTCGACCAGGCAATGGGAAGGTGAGTTGGCGTTTCTCGGCATCCATGCTTAGGCCCCTGCTCTCGAGTCCTTCTGTATGGGGCATCCTGGAACAATCCAATAGTACTCGACTGTCCTAAAGAAGGAAACTTTGAAGTTTGGAGCAGCTCACAACTCCCAGCGTAGGGAAACCTCCCTGGACTCATGACGCCCCCACCCCCTTCAGGAAGGGGCCATCATGGACACAAACTCCAGCTTGAGGCAACATCTGATACTCACCCTGACCTCAGACACAGGAGATCTCGATTCAGCCTCTGCACAATGGGCCCAAACCTCGTGCTACCTTGTGTTTTCAGACTTCCTTCCTCACACTCCTGGCAAACATGTCCTCAAGACTTGGAATTCTGGAACCAAAATTCAGCTCTATGCTGGCCCTCCAGAAGAAAAACGTTGCTCTATGGGGATCTCCATAAACCCCAAATGAGGATCAACCTGCTCGGTTCTCGACCTCACCCCAATTGGATTGTTTGGGTTGTCCATTCATCCCTCCCCAGAGCTCTGCTTTGGAATCCCTCTTTTGGTGGGACACCTGAGGTAACAAAACTAAAAGGACTCCTCCCATTCTTCAGATTGACCCAAAACAATAGGGATTGGACCAAATTCATAGAGAGGAAGTCTCGTCCATGTCCCATGAGGCCTCCCCGAGATTCCACAGCCATCGTTGACAACAAATCCAGAGACAAAAGTCTGAGCAAGCGCCTCACACTCGCTCTTTTGTCGTATCCCGAAGAGTTCTCCTCACGGTCTGTAGATCGGGCCTGCCATACCTACGTCCCAAACCTAAGCTGAGTTTGTGTTTTCAGACTTCTGTCCCCACATTCCTGGCCCACAGACCCTTCACGCTGGGGCCCCTGGAGCCACACATCAGGACTGTGCCTGTCCATACCACGGGAATTCTGCCCATTCCATTGTCCACAATCGTACAAATTAGGACAAACCTCCAGAGTCCCCAAGGACATCCCAATAATGTAGGCCGCCCAGGACAAACAAGGGTCATCTGAAACCAGCTGAGCATCTACCTCTACTCAGCGTAGATGGATGTCCCCAGAGAAGATGATTGAATCAGACAGGCCCCTAGGCCTGAATCAGTTTCATTGCTTTCGGTTACAGGTATCTCTCCTCAGAGGCCTGGTTTCCAATATTATCATATGGGGATTTCATGAGGCAGCAATCAGAACAAATCTCTTCTCCACATGGGAAAATTATCCTTTGAAGATGTCTCAAAACCTCCAGTTAGGAGAATCCTTCAGGGCCTGTGTGCCACTGCACCATTACAAAGTCTCCATGGACAGAAATCCACATTAGAACCCATCCGCAGGAAATTCCATTTCAACTCAGCTCCCTTGTTTGCTCCCCCAGAGGGAGCAGACTGAACCTGTCTTCACTAGGAGACAATAGGAGTGCGAGGCGGTCTGCCCAACCATCCATCCTTAGAGCTCTGCTCTGGTGTCGTTCCGTATCGGATGTCCTGGAGCCATCCAACAGGTCTCAAATGTCCAGCAGAAGGAATCCTTGAGTTTTGGAGCATCTCAAAACTCCGAACCTGGGAAAATCTAGATGGCTTTGTGATGCCCCCCAAATTTATGAAGGGGAAATCATGGACAGGAACTCCAACCTAAGCCAACGTCTGATCTTCACCCTGAATTCAGATGCACGAGATCTCGATGCAGCACTGCAGAGTGTGCTTTCCTTGCCCTCGCCCTGAAACCTATGACTAGCTTGTGTTCTCAGACTTCCGTCCTCACACTCCTGGCCCCCAAGCCCTCACATTTGGAAATTCGGGACACAAAATGAAGCATTCTGCCTGCCTTCCAGAAGAAAAATTTTGACCTATGGAGTTTCTCACATAACCCAAATGAGGATAGACATACACGGCACTCAAATATACCAAATTAGATAGTCTAACCTGGCCACTAATAAAATGTCTGATAGAGAGTGAGCCCGGACCTCCTGACCAAAACCGAGACAGCTGACCGCACACTGAGAATATCACACCCGCCATAGTCTTAGCTCGTTATCTCTTCCCAACCTAACTTTTCAGGCTTCAGAACTTAGACCTTAACTCCAAGACCTGACAAGGGTTGAATGTGATGCAGAAATCAGAACTCCTCCTTACCCAAGGCAAGAAGCCTTGTGGTTGGAAAGTTGTCCAATGATCAGTGTAGGAGAAACCAGCATTCACCCTGAGGCCCCGCCCATTCTTGAGTGCGACGAGGGCATAAACACGCATTGTGACCCTCAGCGTGAGTCCTGTCCTCTAGTACGTCCTCTCAGTGGCTGGACCCTTAGATGTCATAATGGGCACAACCAATCCAATGGCCACAACCCTACTACTAGGATAAACCTCCACAGTCCCTGAGACCATCCCAATATTTGTGGCTTCCCAGGACAAACAAGGGCAATCTGGGCCCATCTGAGCACCTACCGGCTTCAGACCCGTAGACTGATGTCCCCAGAGGTAAGAAGGAACGAACAGGCCCCTAGGCCCTAATCGGATCCATTGCTTTGGTTTCCAGGCATCTCTCCTCAGAGGCCTGGATTTCAATAACAGCATATGGCTGTTTCTTGACTCACCCATCAGAACAAATATCATGTACTCATGGGAAACTTGCACGATGGAGCTGTGTGAAAGCCTCTCTTTAGGAGAACCCTTCAGGGCCCCAGTGCCACCGCTTAATTCCAAGGTCTCCATAGACACAAAATCATATTAGGACACATCCACGGGAGAGTCCATTTCAACTCAGCCTCCTCGGTTCCTCCCCCAGATCCAGCAGATCTAACCTGTCTTGTTGCTTGGAGACAATTGGAATGCGAGGTGGGCTACCCAGCCATCCATCCTTAGATCCCTGCTCGGAATCGTTGTACTGGAGCCAACCAACAGGTCTCAATTGTCCTGCAGAAGAATCTTTGCAGTTGGGAGCTTCTCACAACTCCCATCGTGGGAAAACCCCCATGGCCTCGCGATCCAGCCCCACCCTTCAAAAAGGGCCATCAGGGACAGAATGTCCAACCGAGCGATCGTCTGATTCTCGCCCAGTCTTCAGAAGCACGAGATCTCGATTCAGGTTTGTAGATTGTGCCTGCCATAATCTGACACAGAAAGCTAGGCCTAGCTTGGGTTCTCAGACTTCCGTCCTCTGACTACTGAACCACAAACCCTCCAGTTTGGCAATCCAGAACTACAATGCAGCACTCTGCCTGCCCTCCAGAAGAAAAACATTGCCCTCTGGGGCTACCCAGAAACCCCAAATGAGGATCAACCTGCACGCCATTCGGCTGTACCCCAAATATATAGGCTGACCTGGGCACTAATGCCCTTTCTGACACAGCCTGATCTTGGACCTCCTGGCCCCACCCAGACAGCTGGCCGCACACTGAGCACATCGGACCCGTCATGGCCTTAGTTCGTCATCTCTTCTCAACCTCGGCTTTCAGGCTTCAGAACCTAGACCTTATCTCCAATCACGGCCCGGGTTTGAAAATGATGCAGACATCAGTACTCTTTCCCCATGGCAAGAAAACTTGTGGATGGCATGTTTTCCAAGATTCAGTGTAGTTGAAACCAGTGTGGCCCATGAGGCCCCGCCCATGCTTGCGGGCCACATTGGTCACAAACACACATTGTGACCCTCAGCCTGAGCCCAGTCCTCAGGTAAGGCCTCTCAGTGCCTGCATGGAGAGACAGCATATTGGCCTTGCCATGCCCCTAGGCCCCAATTTTTAACCATAGTTCAGTTTGTCCCTTCACTCTTCCCCAGGGCTCTGCTTTGGAATTCCTCTTTTGGTGGGAAACCTGAGGTAACAAACCTGAAAGGAGTCCTCCCATCCCACAGATTGACGAAAAACAATTGGGATCGGGTCAAATCCACAGAGAGCAAGATTCGTCCATGGCCCATGAGGCCTCCCCAACATTCCACGGCCATCGCTGATACAAAATCCAGATTCAAAAGACTGAGCACGCGCCTCAGACTCGCTCATTCTTCATATCCTGAAGAGTTCTTCAGATATGAATCTACACGGCACTCGAATGCACCCAAAATGTATAGTCTAACCTGGGCACTAATGCACTGTCTGACGACCTGAGCCCGGACCTCGTGACCAACCCCCAGACAGCTGACCACACACTGAGCACATCAGACCCGCCATGGCCTTAGGTCATCATCTCTTCCCTACCTCAGTTTTCAGGCTTCAGAACCTAGACGTTATCTCCAATCACTGCCCAGGGGTGACTGTGTTGCAGAAATCAGAACTCTTCCTTACCCATGGCAAGAAATCTTGTGGTTGGCATGTTGTCCAACTTTCATTGTAGGAGAAACCAGCATTCACCATGAGGCCCGCCCATTTTTGAGTGCGACGAGGACATAAACACGCATTGTGACTCTCAGCGTGAGTCCTGTCCTATAGTACGCCCTCTCAGTGTCTGGACCATTAGATGTCATAATGGGCTTGACATGTCCCCAGGCCCCAATTTTTAACCAGATTTCTGGTTGTCCAGTCGCCCCTCCCCAGGGCTCTACTCTGGAATCCCTCATTTAGTGGGACACCTGAGGTTTAAAAACAGAACAAAACAAACCAACAACAATAGAACAACGGACTTCTTCCATCCCACAGAGTGAACCCAAACTCTTTGGACGGGGCCAAACCCCCAGAGAGTAAGACTCGTCCATTGCCCATGAAGTCACCCGGAAATTTCACGACCATGAGTGACACGGTATCAAGAGACAAAAACTTGAGCAAGAGCCTCACACTCGCCCTTTTTTCATATCCCGAAGAGGTCTGCTCAAGGTCTGTAGGTCAGTCCTGCCATACCTACGACCCGAAACATAAGCCGAGTTTGTGTTTTCAGACAACTGTCCAAACAGCCCTGGCTTACACACCCTACAGGCTCAGGCCCCTGGAGCCAAACATGACGACTGTGCTTGCCCTCTACAAGGGAATTGTATGTGCACATTCCAATGGCCACAACCCTACTAAGAGGATAAACCTCCAAAGTCCCTGAGGCCATCCCAATATTGGTGGCTTCCCAGGACAAACAAGGGCAATCTGGGCCCATCTGAGCACCTACCGGCTTCAGACCCGTAGACTGATGACCCCAGAGGTAAAAAGGAACGAACAGGCCCCTAGGCCCTAATCGGATCCATTGCTTTGGTTTCCAGGCATCTCTCCTCAGAGGCCTGGATTTCAATAACAGCATATGGCTGTTTCTTGACTCACCCATCAGAACAAATATCATCTACACATGGGAAACTTGCACGATGGAGCTGTGTGAAAGCCTCTCTTTAGGAGAACCCCTCAGGGCCCCAGTGCCACCGCTTAATTCCAAGGTCTCCTTAGACACAAAATCATATTAGGACACATCCACGGGAGAGACCATTTCAACTCAGCCTTCTCAGATGCTCCCCCAGATCCAGCAGATCTAACCTGTTTGTTACTTGGAGACAATTGGAATGCAAGGTGGTCTACCCAGCCATCCATCCTTAGAACCATGCTCGGAATCGTTGTCCTGGAGCCAACCAACAGGTCTCAATTGTCCTGCAGAAGAATCTTTGCAGTTGGGAGCTTCTCACAACTCCCATAGTGGGAAAACCCCCATGGCCTCGCGATCCACCCCCCCCTTCAAGAAGGGCCATCAGGGACAGAATGTCCAACCTGAGCGATCGTCTGATCCTCGGCCTGACTTCAGAAGCACGAGATCTCGATTCAGGTCTGTAGATTGTGCCTGCCATATCCTCACCCAGAAAGCTAGGCCTAGCTTGGGTTCTCAGACTTCCGTCCTCTGACTACTGAACCTTAAACCCTCCAGTTTGGCAATCCAGAACTACAATGCAGCACTCTGCCTGCCCTCCAGAAGAAAAACATTGCCCTCTGGGGCTACCCAGAAACCCCAAATGAGGATCAACCTGCACGCCATTCGGCTGTACCCCAAAAATATAGGCTGACCTGGGCACTAATGCCCTTTCTGACACAGCCTGATCCTGGACCTCCTGGCCCCACCCAGACAGCTGGCCGCACACTGAGGACATCGGACCCGTCATGGCCTTAGTTCGTCATCTCTTCTCAACCTCGGTTTTCAGGCTTCAGAACCTAGACCTTATCTCCAATCACGGCCCGGGTTTGAAAATGATGCAGACATCAGAACTCTTTCCCCATGGCAAGAAAACTTGGGGATGGCATGTTGTCCAAGGTTCAGTGTAGTTGAAACCAGTGTGGCCCATGAGGCCCCGTCCATGCCTGTGGGCCACATTGGTCACAAACACACATTGTAACCCCTCATCCTGAGCCCAGTCCTCCTTTAAGGCCTCTCAGTGGCTGATAGAGAGACAGCATATTGGGCTTGCCATGCCACTAGGCTCCAATTTTTAACCATAGTTCAGTTTGTCCCTTCACTCTTCCCCAGGGCTCTGCTTTGGAATTCCTCTTTTGGTGGAACACCTGAGGTAACAAACCGGAAAGGAGTCCTCCCATCCCACAGATTGACGAAAAACTATTGGGATCGGGCCAAGTCCACAGAGAGCAAGATTCGTCCATGGCCCATGAGGCCTCCCCAACATTCCACGGCCATCGCTGATACAAAATCCAGAGACAAAAGCCTGAGCACGCGACTCAGACTCGCTCATTCTTCATATCCTGAAGAGTTCTTCAGATCAGAACCTACACGGCACTAGAATGCACCCAAAATATATAGTCTAACCTGGGCACTAATGCACTGTCTGACAACCTGAGCCCGGACCTCGTGACCAACACCCAGACAGCTGACCGCACACTGAGCACATCAGACCCGCCATGGCCTTAGGTCATCATCTCTTCCCTACCTCAATTTTCAGGCTTCAGAACCTAGACCTTATCTCCAATCACTGCCCACGTGTCACTTTGATGCAGAAATCAGAACTCTTCCTTACCCATGGCAAGAAACCTTGTGGTTGGCATGTTGTCCAACGTTCAGTGTAGGAGAAACCAGCATTCACCCTGAGGCCCCGCCCATTCTTGAGTGCGACGAGGGCATAAACACGCATTGTGACCCTCAGCGTGAGTCCTGTCCTCTAGAACGTCCTCTCAGTGGCTGGACCCTTAGATGTCATAATGGGCTTGACATGTCCCTAGGCCCCAATTTTTAACCAGATTTCTGGTTGTCCAGTCGCCCCTCCCCAGGGCTCTACTGTAGAATCCCTAAATTGGTGGGACACCTGAGGTTCAAAAACAAAACAAAACAAATCAACAACAACAGAACAATGGACTTCTTCCATCCCACAGAATGACCCCAAACTCTTTGGACGGGGCCAAGCCCCAGAGAGTAAGACTCATCCATTTCCCATGAGGTCACCCGGATATTTCACGACCATGAGTGACATGATATCCAGAGACAATAACTTGAGCTAGAGCCTCACACTCGCCCTTTTTTCATATCCCGAAGAGTTCTAAACATGGTCTGTAGATCAGTCCTGCCATACCTATGACCCGAAACATAAGCCGAGTTTGTGTTTTCAGACAACTGTCCAAACAGCCCTGGCCTACACACCCTACAGGCTCCGGCCCCTGGAGCCAAACCTGACGACTTGATTACCCTCTCCAAGGGAATTGTATGTGCACATTCCAATGGCCACAACCGTACTAAGAGGATAAACCTCCAAATTCCCTGAAGCCATCCCAATATTTGTGGCTTCCCAGGACAAACAAGGGCAATCTGGGCCCATCTGATCACCTACCGGCACTAAGACCCGTAGACTGATGTCCCCAGAGGTAAAAAGGAACCAACAGGCCCCTAGTCATCTATCGGATCCATTGCTTTGGTTTCCAGGCATCTCTCCTCAGAGGCCTGGATTTCAATAACAGCATATGGCTGTTTCTTGACTCACCCATCAGAACAAATCTCATCTACACATCAGAAACTTGCACGATGGAGCTATGTGAAAGGCTCTCTTTAGTAGAACCCTTCAGGGCCCCAGTGCCACCGCTTCATTCCAAGGTCTCCATAGACACGAAATCATATTAGGACACATCCACGGGAGAGTCCATTTCAACTCAGCCTCCTCGGTTGCTCCCCCAGATCCAGCAGATCTAACCTGTCTTGTTGCTTGGAGACAATTGGAATGCGAGCCGGGCTACCCAGCCATCCATCCTTAGAACCCTGCTCGGAATCGTTGTCCTGGAGCCAACCAACAGGTCTCAATTGTCCTGCAGAAGAATCTTTGCAGTTGGGAGATTCTCACAACTCCCATCGTGGGAAAACCCCCATGGCCTCGTGATCCACCCCCCCTTCAAGAAGGGGCCATCAGGGACAGACTGTCCAACCTGAGCGATCGTCTGCTCCTCGCCCAGACTTCAGATGCATGAGATCTCGATTCATGTCTGTAGATTGTGCCTGCCATATCCCCACCCAGAAACCTAGGCCTAGCTTGGGTTCTCAGACTTCCGTCCTCAGAATACTGGGCCACAAGCCCTCCAGTTTCGCAATCCAGAACTACAATGCAGCACTCTGCCTGCCCTCCAGAAGAAAAACATTGCCCTCTGGGGCTACCCAGAAATTACAAATGAGGTTCAACGGGGCACACCATTCGGCTGTACCCCAAATATATAGGCTGACCTGGGCACTAATGCCCTTTCTGACACAGCCTGATCCTGGACCTCCTGGCCCCACCCAGACAGCTGGCCGCACACTGAGCACATCGGACCCGCCATGGCCTTAGCTCTTCATCTCTTCCCAACCTCGGTTTTCAGGCTTCAGAACCTAGACCTTATCTCCAATCACTTCCCGGGTTTGAAAATGATGCAGAAATCAGAACTCTTTCCCCATGGCAAGACACCTTGTGGTTGTCATGTTGTCCAAGATTCAGTGTAGTTGAAACCAGTGTGGCCCATGAGGCCCCGCCCATGCTTGGGGGCCACATGGTCACAAACACACATTGTGACCCTCAGCCTGAGCCCAGTCCTCCTTTAAGGCCTCTCACTGGCTGGATGGAGAGACAGCATATTGGGCTTGCCATGCCCCTAGACCTCAAATTTTTACCATAGTTCGGGTTGTCCCTTCACTCTTCCCCAGGGCTCTGCTTGGAATTCCTCTTTTGGTGGGACACCTGAGGTAACAAACCTGAAAGGAGTCCTCCCATCCCACAGATTGACGAAAAACAATTGGGATCAGGCCAAGTCCACAGAGAGCAAGATTCGTCCATGGCCCTTGAGGCCTCCCCAACATTCCACGGCCATCGCTGATACAAAATCCAGAGACAAAAGCCTGAGCACGCGACTCAGACTCGCTCATTCTTCATATCCTGACAAGTTCTTCAGATAAAACCTACACGGCACTCGAATGCACCCAAAATATATAGTCTAACCTGGGCACTAATGCACTGTCTGATAACCTGAGCCCGGACCTCGTGACCAACACCCAGACAGCTGACC
Source organism: Mustela lutreola (assembly GCF_030435805.1). Taxonomy (NCBI): domain Eukaryota; kingdom Metazoa; phylum Chordata; class Mammalia; order Carnivora; family Mustelidae; genus Mustela; species Mustela lutreola. The sequence goes on from NC_081294.1 coordinate 173,645,668, forward strand.
GCACACTGAGCACATCAGACCCGCCATGGCCTTAGGTGATCATCTCTTCCCTACCTCAGTTTGAAGGCTTCAGAACCTAGACCTTATCTCCTATCACTGCCCAGTGGTGACTGTGATGCAGAAATCAGAACTCTTCCTTACCCATGGCAAGAAACCTTGTGGTTGGCATGTTGTCCAACGTTCAGTGTAGGAGAAAGCAGCATTCACACTGAGGCCCCGCCCATTCTTGAGTGCGACGAGGGCATAAACACGCATTGTGACCCTCAGCGTGAGTCCTGTCCTCGAGTATGCCCTCTCAGTGGCTGGACCATTAGATGTCATAATGGGCTTGACATGTCCCTAGGCCCCAATTTTTAACCAGATTTCTGGTTGTCCAGTAGCCCCTCCCCAGGGCTCTACTCTGGAATCCCTCATTTGGTGGGACACCTGAGGTTGAAAAACAAAACAAAACAAATCAACAGCAACAGAACAATGGACTTCTTCCATCCCACAGAATGACCCCAAACTCTTTGGACGGGGCCAAGCCCCAGAGAGTAAGACTCATCCATTTCCCATGAGGTCACCCGGAAATTTCACGACCATGAGTGACACGATATCCAGAGACAATAACTTGAGCTAGAGCCTCACACTCGCCCTTTTTTCATATCCCGAAGAGTTCTCCTCATGGTCTGTAGATCAGTCCTGCCATACCTATGACCCGAAACATAAGCCGAGTTTGTGTTTTCAGACAACTGTCCAAACAGCCCTGGCCTACACACCCTACAGGCTCCGGCCCCTGGAGCCAAACCTGACGACTTGATTGCCCTCTCCAAGGGAATTGTATGTGCCCATTCCAATGGCCACAACCGTACTAAGAGGATAAACCTCCAAAGTCACTGTGGCCATCCCAATATTTGTGGCTTCCCAGGACAAACAGGGGCAATCTGGGCCCATCTGAGCACCTACCCTCAGTCAGACCCGTAGAATGATATCCCCAGAAGTAAAAAGGAACAACAGGCCCCTAGGCACCTAACGGATCTATTGCTTTGGTTTCCAGGAAATTCTCCTCAGAGGCCTGGATTTCAATATCAGCATATGGCTATTTCTTGACTCACCCATTAGAACAAATCTCATCTACACATGGGAAACTTGCACGATGGAGCTGTGTGAAAGCCTCTCTTTAGGAGAACCCTTCAGGGCCCCAGTGCCACCGCTTCATTCCAACGTCTCCATAGACACGAAATCATATTAGGACACATCCACGGGAGAGTCCATTTCAAATCAGCCTCCTCGGTTGCTCCCCCAGATCCAGCAGATCTAACCTGTCTTGTTGCTTGGAGACAATTGGAATGCGAGGTGGGCTACCCAGCCATCCATTCTTAGATCCCTGCTCAGAACCATTGGCCTGGAGCCAACCAACAGGTCTCAATTGGCCTTCAGAAGAATCTTTGCAGTTGCGAGCTTCTCACTACTCCCATCGTGGGAAAACCCCCATGGCCTCGTGATCCACCCCACCTTCAAGAAGGGCCATCAGGGACAGAATGTCCAACCTGAGCGATCGTCTGATCCTCGCCCTGAGTTCAGATGCACGAGATCTCGATTCAGGCCTGTAGATTGTGCCTGCCATATCCCCACCCAGAAACCTAGGCCTAGCTTGGGTTCTTAGACTTCCGTCCTCAGACTACTGGCCCACATCCCTCCAGTTTGGCAATCTAGAACTACAATGCAGCACTCTGCCTGCCCTCCAGAAGAAAACCATTGCCCTCTGGGGCTACCCAGAAACCCCAAATGAGGATCAACCTACACGCCAATCGGCTGACCCCAAATATATAGGCTGACCTGGGCACTAATGCCCTTTCTGACACAGCCTGATCCTGGACCTCCTGGCCCCACCCAGACAGCTTTCCACACACTGAGCACATCGGACCCGCCATGGCCTTAGGTCGTCATCTCTTCCCAACCTTGGTTTTCAGGCTTTAGAACCTAGACCTTATCTCCAATCACTGCCCAGGTTTGAAAATAATTGGGCTTGCCATGCCCCTAGGCCCCAATTTTTAACCATAGTTCGGCTTGTCCCTTCACTCTTCCCCAGGGTCTGCTTTGGAATTCCTCTTTTGTTGGGACACCTGAGGTAACAAACCTGAAAGGAGTCCTCCCATCCCAGAGATTGATGAAAAACAATTTGTATCGGGCCAAATCTACAGAGAGGAGGATTCCTCCATGGCCTATTAGGCCCTCCCGCCATCCCACGGCCTTTGCTGCTACAAAATCCAGAAACAAAAGCCTGAGCAAATAATGGCACTGGCGGAGAAACCATATGGCATGTCTCGGAGCTGTCCAACAGGTCTCAATTGTCCCGCAGAAGGAATCTTTGAAGGGGGCATCTCACAACTCCCAACGTGAGAATACCTACATGGACTCGAGACTCCTCTCCCTTTATGAAGGGGCCGTCATGCACAGAAACTCCAACCTAATCCAACGTCTGATCCTCGCCCTGACGTCAGATGCATGAGATACTGGTTCAGATCTGCAGGGGGTAACTGCCGTCCCCTCGCTCGGAAGCCCAAGTCTAGCTAGTGTTCTCAGACTTCCGTCCTCACTCTCCTGGCCCCGAAGCCCTCATGTTTGGCAATTCAGACCCCCAATGCAGCACTCTGCCTGCCCTCTAGAAAAAATATATTGCCTAATGAGCTGCCCAGGCAGGTTAACTGTACCCTAATTATATAGTCTAACCTGGGCACTAATGCACTCTCTGACATAACCTGAGGCCGGACCTCCTGACCAACACCCAGACAGCTGACCGCACACTGAGCACATCAGACCCGTCATGGCCGTAGGTCAACATCACTTCCCGACCTCAGTTTTCAGGCTTCAGAACCTAGACCTTATCTCCAATCACTGCCCAGCGGTGACTGTGATGCAGAAATCAGAACTCCTCGTTACCTATGGCAAGAAACCTTCTGTTTGGTATGTTGTACAATGTTCAGTTTAGGAGAAACAAGCATTCACCCTGAGGCCCCGCCCATTCTTGAGTGCGACGTGGGCATAAACACGCATTGTGACCCTTACCGTGAGTCCTGTCCCCTAATAAGTCCTCTCAGTGGCTGGACCATTAGATGTCATAATGGGCTTGACATGTCTATATTCCCTAATATTTAACCAGATTTCTGGTTGTCCAGTCGCTCCACTCTGGAATCGCTCATTTGGTGGGACACCTGAGGTTAAAAAACAAAACAACAACAACAAAAAAACGGACTTCTTCCATCCCACAGAATGACCCCAAACTCCTTGGACGGGGCCAAACCCCCAGAGAGTAGGATTCGTCCATTTCCCATGAAGTCACCCTGAAATTTCACGACCATGAGTGACACGATATCCAGAGACAAAGACATGAGTAAGAGCCTCACACTTGCCCTTTTTTCATATCCCGAAGGGTACTCCTCATGGTCTGTAGATCAGTCCTGCCATTCCTATGACCCGAAACATAAGCCGAGTTTGTGTATTCAGACATCTATCCAAACAGTTCTGGCCTACACACCCTACATGCTCAGGCCCCTGGTGCCAAACCTGAGGACTGTACTTGCCCTCTCCAGGGGAATTGTGTGTGCCCATTCCAATGGCTGCATACCTACTAATTGGATAAGCCTCCAAAGTCCCTGAGGCAATCCCAATATTGGTGGCTTCCCATGACAAACAGGGGCAATCAGAGCTCATCTGAGCACCTACCTGCATTCAGACCCGTAGACTGATGTCCCCAGAGGTAAAAAGGAACGAACAGACCCCTAGGCACCTATCGGATCCATTGCTTTGGTTTCCAGGCATCTCTCCTCAGCGTCCTGGATTTCAATACCAGCATATGGCTGTTTCTTCATTCACCCATCAAAACAAATCTCATCTACACATGGGAAACAAGCACGTTGGAGCTGTGTCAAAGCCTCTTTAGGAGATCCATTCAGGCTCCCAGTGCCACCGCTTCATTCCAAGTTCTCCTTAGACACAAAAACACATTAGGACCCATCCACAGGAGAGTCCATTTCAACTCAGCCTCCTCGGTTGCTCCCCCAGATACAACAGATCTAACCTGTCTTGTTGCTAGGAGACAATTGGAATGCGAGGTGGGCTACCTAGCCATCCATCCTTTGAACCCTGCTCGGAATCGTTGGCCTGGCTCCAACCAACAGGTCTCAATTGTCCTGCAGAAGAATCTTTGCAGTTTGGAGCTTCTCACAACTCCCATCTTGGGAAATCCCCCAATGGCCTCGTGACCCCCCCTTTATGAAGAGGGCATCAAGGACAGAAAGTCCAACCTGAGCGTTCGTCTGATCCTCGCCCTGACTTCAGATGCACGAGATCTCGATTCAGTTCTGTCCATTGTGCCTGCCATGTCCTCACCCAGAATCCTAAGACTAGCTTGTGTTCTCAGACTCCCGTTCTTAGGTTCAATGGGCACAAGGGTCTGACTGACAGAGACTGAGCCACGACCTCCAGTCAACCACCCAGAGATAGGCCCCATTTCCTGAAGGTGTGACTTCCTGTGTCCTGAAACCAACATCTCTACTCAACCTGTATATTCAGTCTTCTGTCCCAGACCGTAGCTCAAATCCATGCCTATGGGGGAACCTCACACACAAGAATACTCCTCCTTCCCAACTCTCTGTGTGGCAACCAGCTGCATGGCCCAAGAGACCACGGTCACACATGGAAGACTCCCTGGATACAAACAGGCAGCGTGAGCTTGCTTTCAAACACAACCCCGCAGTAGCTGGATCAGGAGCCCACAGAGTGGGACTTCCAGGACCCTAAGGGCAAATACTCACCCTTGTTAATGTTTTCAAGTCATGCATACCCAGAACCTGTCTCTGGAATCCCTATTTGGGTGTCCTCTGAGACGTGAAACAACAGTCTTCCCTTCCCACAGAGACACCAAACTCTTGGGAGCTGAGCAGAATCCCCAGAGATGAAGAATTTCTCATGGACTTATGAAGCCACCCCTACCTTTCGCGACCATCCCGGGCACACACCCGACAGAAGAACCTGCGCTATGACACCTTAATTTCAGTACACTATGAGCTGCCCTCTGGGCCTGAACATCGGACCTGTGATCACCTCGGCCCTCACTCTAACTCTAGTTTGCTTTTGCAGATAACTCTCCCCAAAGCACTGGCCTACATGCCCCCCCAGGATGGGGCCTATGGTGCCACACCAGATGACTGTCCTTACACTCCCAAAGGAAACTCAGACCTTCACGGTTGCCCAAAAACTGAAGATTAGGAGCAAAGTAAAACCCCCTGAGCCCACCTCAATTTCTAAGAAAGCTCTGGACCCAAATGCACATTCTGACAAACAATATGCCACTGCCTCCAGGCAGACATCCAAATCCAAGGGCCTGAGTCAGAAGTTTGAACCTGCCATGACTATAGGACTTCATTGATACCCCAGTTTAGATTTTTAGGCACTGTTTCCAGAGGCCTGTTCTCCAATACTGACTTATATTCCAACATGTAGTCCCTGAGCCACACAACAGAACAACTCTTGTCCCCAGAAGGAAACCGTGCTCTTGGACATGTGTCAAACTCACAGGGTAGAAGAATCCTGCAAGTACCCTTTGCCAACAGTGCATTGTAAGATCTCCCTGGTAACAAACCAGCATTGTGACCCATGTGCAAGATATTCCATGTCAACTCAAGGCCTTGGTACTTCGCCCTAGAGTCATCAGAACGAAACTGCCATATTCCTCAGCTGCGATGGTCAATGGAGGTGTGCTTTCCAGGCATCCATGCCGAAGAGCTCTGCTACCCAAACATGGGGTACTGTGGAGCAAACAAACCAGACTCCACCTGTCCAGTAGAAGGAAACCTTGCTGTTTGGAGCATCTCACAAGTCTCAGAGTGGGAAATCCTCGATGGGCTCTTGATGCCACCCCTCCATTTCTTGGTCATTGTAGACAAAAACAGTAGTGTGAGCAAACATCTGACATCTGTCCTTACTCAGTTGCTGGATATATCAAAAAAGACGCTTCACACTGGAACTGCGTTCCGCTTGGAACTGAATTGTACAGTAGCTTGTGTCTACAATTCCATCCTCACCCTACTGCTCCCCAAGGCCTCTTGATATTGAATTCTGGAGCCGCAATGCAGCATTCTGCCTCCCTCATAGGAAGAAGTGCCTGGTTAGTCTGCCCAGAATCGCCACATTAGGATCAGTCTGCTTAGCCCTGGAGGGAACCCCGATTTATAGACTTCCCTGGCCACTAGTGTTGTGTCTTACAGAGCCTGTGTCCCGACCTAGAGTCAGTCACAGGGAGTGCAGTTCCCATATCTAGCATGTGGGACTGGCCATGGCCCAAGTCTGTCATCTCTACCCATACTTGGTATTCTCGCACCTTTCCCCAGATTTTGCTGAAATCCTTCCAATGGGGGAACCTGAAACACTATAGAGTTCTACTCCTTTTCCATGGAAGGACACCTGGGTGTTGAAATGGGTATCCAGCTCTCAAAGTGGGAGCAAGGTACAAGGCCAATGTGAACAGGCCAACTCCTGATGGCTCCCCAGGGCACAAACAGGCATTGTGACCCTCACCCAAGTATGCTTTCAAACAAACTCTCTCAGTTCCACCACAAGGTTCCTGCATTGCAGGCCTGGTACTCCCCTAACCCCAAATTCTAACCCTTGGAGGGATTTTCCAGGCGCCCAGACTTAGAACCCATATCTAAAATCCCTGTTTTGGGGCACCTCTAAGATGGAAAACAGCACTCTTATTTTCCCCGAAAAAGCCACCAAGCTAAGGGGAGCCGCCAGGATCCTTAGGGACAAAAAGTCTCCCATGGATGCATGAGACCTCACCTACATTCTGAGGTCATTCTGGACACACAATCCAGATGGAAAATCTGTGCTACTGTCTTCTAGTCATCCTAATTACAGTTGCTGATGAGCTGACCCCCAGGTCTATGCATTTGGCCTGTGATCACCTCGCGACTAATCCGAACTTGAATTTGTGTTTGCAGACTTCTTTCCCAAAACCATGGCTCACATGCCCTCCTGGATGGGGTCACTCGAGGTGCACCAAAGGACTGTGGCTGAATTCCCCAAGGAAACTGTGCCTATCACAGTTGCCCAAACCTTCCAGATTAAGAGAAACCTGCAAGGCCCCTGAGCCCACTCCAATTTTGGCGGCTGTCTGGATGCAAATGCACAGTATGAAACACCCTGATTAGCTACATTCAGATGGACAGCCACGTCAATGATCCTGAGTCAGAAGATTGAACCTCACAAGCCATTGGACCTCATTGGAACACCTGATTAGGTTTTCAGGCATCTGTCCTCGGGGTTCTGTTCTGGAATACCATCTTATGATACAACATGTCCCTGAGACCAGAAAACGCCCAGCAAACTCTCTTCGGGTGCCACACGTCTGAAGGGCAGGCCCCCCGCGCATGGCTGGCATCGCGAGCGCTCGAGCATGCACCTCATCAGGAAGCCCTAATTGAAGCAGGCTACAGTGAGGCCGACGCCTCCTGATAATCCTCGGCCTGCGGGGGTTCCCTCCCTGGTGCTGTCCCATGAGGACGGGCCCACCAGGAAGACCGGGCTCCAAATTTCACCTGCTTCCCAGCCTTCTGCTTCCGGGGTCCTGTCCCTCAGTGCCTCCATCTGGGGAACCCTGGGTCCCACAGCCACGCCTCCCCCTCCCACCCCAGCGCCAACGGTGCCTTTGGGTGCTTCAGACAAGACTCGGAGCGAGAGAAACCTGTCAAAACAGCTCTGGCCTAAACACCCTACAGGCTCAGGCCCCTGGAGCCAAACCTGAGGACTGTGCTTGCCCTCTCCAAGGGAATTGTATGTGCCCATTCAAATGGCCAAAACCCAACTAATTGGATAAACCTCCAAAGTCCCTGAGGCCATCCCAATAGTTGTGGCTTCGAAGGACAAACAGGGGCAATCTGAGCCCATCTGAGCACCTACCTGCAACAGACCCATAGACTGATGTCCCCAGAAGTAAAAAGGAACAACAGGCCCCTAGGCACTAATCGGATCCATTGCTTTGTTTTCCAGACATTTCACCTCAGAGGCCTGGATTTCAATACCAGCATATGGCTATTTCTTGACTCACCCATCAGAACAAATCTCATCTACACATGGGAAACTTGCACGTTGGAGCTGTGTCAAAGCCTCTGTTTAGGAGAACCCTTCAGGGCCCCAGTGCCACCGCTTCTTTCCAAGGTCTCCATAGACACAAAGACATATTAGGACACATCCACGGGAGAGTCCATTTCAGCTCAGCCTCCTCGGTTGCTCCCCCAGATCCAGCAGATCTAACCTGTCTTGTTGCTTGGAGACAATTGGAATGCGAGGTGGGCTACCCAGCCATCCATTCTTAGAACCATGCTCGGAATCGTTGGCCTGGAGCCAAACAACAGGTCTCAATTGTCCTGCAGAAGAATCTATGCAGTTGGGAGCTTCTCACAACTCCCATCGTGGCAAAACTCCCATGGCCTCGTGATCCACCCCCCCCTTCAAGAAGGGGCCATCAGGGACAGAAAGTCCAACCTGAGCCATCGTCTGATCCTCGCTCTGAATTCAGATGCACGAGATCTCGATTCAGGTCTATAGATTGTGCCTGCCATATCGTCACCCAGAAACCTAGGCCTAGCTTGGGTTCTCAGACTTCCGTCCTCAGACTACTGGCCCACAAGCCCTCCAGTTTGGCAATACAGAACTACAGCACTCTGCCTGTTCTCCAGAAGAAAAACATTGCCCTCTGGGGCTACCCAGAAACCCCAAATGAGGATCAACCTGCACGCCATTCGGCTGTACCCCAAATATATAGGCTGACCTGGCCACTAATTCCCTTTCTGACACAGCCTGACCTGGACCTCCTGGCCCCACCCAGACAGCTGGCCGCACATTGAGCACATCGGACCCGCCATGGCCTTACGTCATCATCTCTTCTCAACCTCGGTTTTCAGGCTTCAGAACCTAGACCTTATCTCCAATCACTGCCTGGGTTTGAAAATGATGCAGAAATCAGAACTCTTTTCCCATGGCAAGAAACCTTGTGGTTGGCATGTTGTCCAACGTTCAGTGTAGTTGAAACCGAGCGGCCCATGAGGCCCCGCCCATGCTTGCGGGCCACATTGGTCACAAACACACATTGTGACCCTCAGCCTGAGCCCAGTCCTCAGGTAAGGCCTCTCAGTGGCTGGATGAAGAGACAGCATATTGGGCTTGCCATGCCCCTAGGCCCCAATTTTTCACCATAGTTCTGGTTGTCCCTTCACTCTTCCCTAGGGCTCTGCTTTGGAATTCCTCTTTTGGTGGGACACCTGAGGTAACAAACCTGAAAGGAGTCCTCCCATCACACAAATTGACGAAAAACAGTTGGGATCGGGCCAAATCCACCGAGAGGAAGATTCGTCCATGGCCCATGAGGCATACCCAACATTCCAGGGCCATCGCTGATACAAAATCCAGAGAAAAAAGCCTGATCAAGCGCCTCAGGCTCGCTCATTCTTCATATCCTGAAGAGTTCTTCCCATGGTTTGTAGATCGGGCGTGCCATACCTACGTCCCCAAACCTAAGCTGAGTTTGTGTTTTCAGATTCTGTCCTCAAACTCCTGGGCCACACACCCTCCAGGCTGGGCCCCAAGAGCCACACATTAGGACTGTGCCTACCCAATCCATGGGAATTCTGCCCATTCCATTGTCCACAATCGTACAAATTAGGAGAACCCTACAAAGCCCCGGAGGCCATCACAATGGTGTAGGTCGTCCAGGACAAAAAAGGGCGGTCTGACACCAGCTGAGCATCTACCTCCACTCATACCATAGATGGATGTCCCCAGAGAAGAAGATTGACCCAGACAGGACCCTAGGCCATTATCGGATCCTTTACTTTGGTTTACAGGCATGTCTACTCAAAAGCCTTGATTCCCATACCAGCATAGGGGTTTTCTTGAGGCACCATAAAACAAATCTCGTCTCCACAAGGAAACGTGTGCATGGGAGTTATGCCAAAAGCTTAGGAGAATACTTCTGGGTCCAGGTGCCACCGGCCCATTCCAAGGCCCTCATGGACACAAACACACATTAGGACCCATCCTCAGGAAAGTCCATTTCAACTCAGCCACCCCGGTTGCCCCCGCAGATCCATCAGATCTAAACTGTCTTGTTGCTAGGAGACAATTGGAATGCGATGCGGGCTTCCCAGTCATCGATCCTTGAACGGTGCTCGGGAGTCATTCCATATGGGACGTCCTGGAGCTGTCCAACAGGTCTCATTTGTCCCGCAGAAGAAATCCTTGAAGGGGGCTTCCCAGAACTCCTAACGTGGGAAAACCTCCAGGGCCTCAAGATTCATCTCCCTTCATGAAGGGGCCGTCAGGCACAGAAACTCCAACCTGAGCCAACGTCTGATCCTCGCCCTGACATCAAATGCATGAGATATTGGTTCAGATCTGCAGGGGGTACCTGCCGTGCCCTCACCCTGAAACCGAAGTCTAGCTTGTGTTCTCAGACTTCCGTCCTCACACTCCTGGCCCCGAAACCCTCATGTTTGGCAATTCCGGACCGACAATGAAGCACTCTGCCTGCCCTCTAGAAAAAATATATTGCCTAATGAGCTGCCCAGGCGGCTTAAAGGAGGAAAAACCTACACGGCACTCGAATGTACCCTAATTATATAGTCTAACCTGGGCACTAATGCACTGTCTGACACAACCTGAGCCCGGACCTCCTGACCAACACCCAGACAGCCGACCGCACACTGAACACATCAGACCCGCCATGGCCTTAGGTCATCATCTCTTCCCTACCTCAGTTTTCAGGCTTCAGAACCTAGACCTTATCTCCAATCACTGCCCAGGGGTGACTGTTTTGCAGAAATCAGAACTCTTCCTTACCCATGGCAAGAAACCTTGTGGTTGGCATGTTGTCCAACGTTCAGTGTAGGAGAAACCAGCATTCACCCTGAGGCCCCGCCCATTCTTGAGTGTGACGGGGGCATAAACACGCATTGTGACCCTCAGCGTGAGTCCTATCCTCTAGAACGTCCTCTCAGTGGCTGGACCCTTAGATGTCATCATGGGCTTGACATGTCCCTAGACTCCAATTTTTAACCAGATTTCTGGTAGTCCAGTCGCCCCTCCCCAGGGCTCTACTCTGGAATCACTCATTTGGTGGGGCACCTGAGGTTGAAAAAAAAAACTAAACAAATCAACAACAACAACAAAACGGACCACTTCCATCCCACAGAATTACCCCAAACTCTTTTGACGGGGCCAAACCCCCAGAGAGTAAGACTCGTCTAATTGCCATGAAGTCACCCGGAAATTTCCAACCATGAGTGACATGATATCCAGAGACAAAAACTTGAGCAAGAGCCTCACACTCGCCCTTTTTTCATATCCCAAAGTGTTCTCCTCATTTTCTGTAGATCAGTCCTGCCATACCTATGACCCGAAACATAAGCCGAGTTTGTGTTTTCAGACAACTGTCCAAACAACTCTGGCCTACACACCCTACAGGTTCAGGCCCCTGGAGCCAAACCTGAGGACTGTGCTTGCCCTCTCCAAGGGAATAGTATGTGCCCATTCAAATGGCCAAAACCCAACTATTAGGATAAACCTCCAAAGTCCCTGAGGCCATCCCAATTGTTGTGGCTTCCCAGGACAAACAGGGGCAATCTGAGCCCATCTGAGCACCTACCTGCACTCAGACCCATAGACTGATTTCCCCAGAAGTAAAAAGGAACGAACAGGCCCCTAGGCACTAATGGGATCCATTGCTTTGTTTTCTAGGCATTTCTCCTCAGAGGCCTATATTACAATACCAGCATATTGTTGTTTCTTTGCTCACCCATCAGAACAAATCTCATCTACACATGGGAAACTTGCACGATGGAGCTGTGTGAAAGCCTCTCTTTAGGAGAACCCTTCAGGGCCCCAGTGCCACCGCTTCTTTCCAAGGTCTCCATAGACACAAAGACATATTAGGACACATCCACGGGAGAGTCCATTTCAGCTCAGCCTCCTCGGTTCCTCCCCCAGATCCAGCAGATCTAACCTGTCTTGTTGCTTGGAGACAATTGGAATGCGAGATGGGCTACCCAGCCATCCATCCTTAGAACCCTGCTCGGAATCGTTGTCCTGGAGCCAACCAACAGGTCTCAATTGTCCTGCAGAAGAATCTTTGCAGCTGGGAGCTTCTCATAACTCCCATCGTGGGAAAACCCCCATGGCCTCGTGATCCACCCCCCTTTCAAGAAGGGGCCATCAGGGACAGAATGTCCAACCTGAGCGATCGTCTGATCCTCGCCCTGACTTCAGATGCACGCGATATCGATTCAGGTCTGTAGATTGTGCCTGCCATATCATCACCCAGAAACCTAGGCCTAGCTTGGGTTCTCAGACTTCCGTCCTCAGACTACTGGCCCAAAAGCCCTCCAGTTTGGCAATCAGAACTACAATCAGCACTCTGGCTACCATCCAGACGAAAAACATTGCCCTCTGGGGCTATCCAAAAACCCCAAATGAGAATCAACCTGCACGCCATTCGGCTGTACCCCAAATATATAGGCTGACCTGGGCACTAATTCCCTTTCTGACACAGCCTGACCTGGACCTCCTGGCCCCACCCAGACAGCTGGCCGCACATTGAGCACATCGGACCCGCCCTGGCCTTACGTCATCATCTCTTCTCAACCTCGGTTTTCAGGCTTCAGAACCTAGACCTTATCTCCAATCACTGCCTGGGTTTGAAAATGATGCAGAAATCAGAACTCTTTCCCCATGGCAAGAAACCTTGTGGTTGGCATGTTTTCCAACGTTCAGTGTCGGTGAGACCCGTGTGGCCCATGAGGCCCCGCCCATGCTTGCGGGCCACATTGGTCACAAACACACATTGTGACCCTCAGCCTGAGCCCAGTCCTCAGGTAAGGCCTCTCAGTGGCTGGATGGAAAGAAAGCATATTGGGCTTGCCATGCCCCTAGGCCCCAATTTTTCACCATAGTTCGGGTTGTCCCTTCACTCTTCCCCAGGGCTCTGCTTTGGAATTCCTCTTTTGGTGGGACACCTGAGGTAACAAACCTGAAAGGAGTCCTCCCATCCCACAGATTGACGAAAAACAATTGGAATGGGCCAAATCCACAGAGAGGAATATTCGTCGATGGCCCATGAGGCCTACCAAACATTCCAAGGCCATCGCTGATACAAAATCCAGAGACAAAAGCCTGAGCAAGCGCCTCAGACTCGCTCATTCTTCATATCCTGAAGAGTTCTTCCCATGGGTTGTAGATCGGGCGTGCCATACCTACGCCCCCAAACCTAATCTGAGTGTGTGTTTTCAGACTTCTGTCCTCAAAGTCCTGGGCCACACACCCTCCAGGCTGGGGCCCCTGGAGCCACACATTAGGACTGTGCCTACCCAATCCATGGGAATTCTGCCCATTCCTTTGTTCAAAATAGTACAAATTAGGAGAATCCTCCAAAGCCCCGGAGGCCATCCCAATAGTTTAGGTCGCCTGGTACAAAAAAGGGCGGTCTGACAACAGCTGAGCATCTACCTCCACTCATACCATAGATGGATGTCCCCAGAGAAGAAGATTGAACCAGACAGGACCCTAGGCCATTATCGGATCCTTTGCTTTGGTTTACAGGCATGTCACCTCAAAAGCCTGGATTCCAATATCAGTATAGGGGTTTTCTTGAGGCACCATAAGAACAAATCTCGTCTCCACTCGGAAACGTGTGCATGGGAGCTATGTCAAAAGCTTAGGAGAATACTTCAGGGTCCCGGTGCCACAGCCCCATTCCAAGGCCCTCATGGACACAAACACATTAGGACACATCATCAGGAAATTCCATTTAAACACAGCCACCCCGGTTGCTCCCGCAGATCCATCAGATCTAAACTGTCTTGTTGCTAGGAGACAATTGGAATGCGAGGCCAGATTCCCAGGCATACATCCTCGAACGGTGTTCTGGAGTAATTCCATATGGGATATCCTGGAGCTGTCCAACAGGTCTCAATTGTCCCGCAGAAGGAATCCTTGAAGTGGGCTTCCCACGACTCCCAAAGTGGGAAAACCCTCAGGGCCTCTAGATTCCGCTCCCTTCATGAAGGGGCCGTCAGGCAGAGAAACTCCAACCTGAGCCAACGTCTGATCCTCGCCTTGACATCAAAGGCATGCGATATAGGTTCAGAACTGCAGGGGGTACCTGCCGTGCCCTCACATTGAAACCGAAGTCTAGCTTGTGTTCTCAGACTTCCGTCCTCACACTCCTGGCCCCGAAACCCTCAAGTTTGGCAATTCCGGACCGACAATGAAGCACTCTGCCTGCCCTCTAGAAAAAATATATTGCCTAATGAGCTGCCCAGGCAGCTTAAAGGAGGAAAATCCTACACGGCACTCGAATGTACCCAAATTATAGAGTCTAACATTGGCACTAATGCACTGTCTGACACAACCTGAGCCCGGACCTCCTGACCAACAACCAGACAGCTGACCGCACACTGAGCACATCAGACCCGTCATGGCCTTAGGTCATCATCTCTTCCCTACGTCAGTTTTCAGGCTTCAGAACCTAGACCTTATCTCCAATCACTGCCCAGGGGTGACTTTGATGTAGAAATCAGAACTCTTCCTTACCCATGCCAAGAAACCTTGTGGTTGGCATGTTGTCCAACGTTCAGTGTAGGAGAAACCAGCATTCACCCTGAGGCCCCCCCATTCCTGAGTGTGACGTGGGCATAAACACGCATTGTGACCCTCAGCGTGAGTCCTGTCCTCTAGTAAGTCCTCTCAGTCGCTGGACCCTTAGATGTCATCATTATCTTGACATGTCCCTAGGCCCCAATATTTGACCAGATTTCTGGTTGTCCAGTCGCCCCTCCGCCGGGCAATACTCTGGAATCCCTCATATGGTGGGACACCTGAGGTTGAAAAACATAACAAAACAAATCAACAACAACAACCAAAGGGACCTCTTCCATCCCAAAGAATGGCCCCAAACTCTTTGGACGGGGCCAAAACCCAGAGAGTAAGTCTCGTCCAATTCCATTGAAGTCACCCGGAAATTTCACGATCAGGAGTGACACGATATCCAGAGACAAAAACTTGAACAAGAGCCTCACACTAGCCCTTTTTTCATATCCCAAAGAGTTCTCCTCATTTTCTGTAGATCAGTGCTGCCATACCTATGACACAAAACATAAGACGAGTTTGTGTTTTCAGACAACTGTCCAAACAGCTCTGGCCTCACACCCTACAGGCTCAGGCCCCTGGAGCCAAACCTGACGACTGTGCTTGCCCTCTCCAAGGGAATTGTGTGTGCCTATTCCAATGGCCACAACCCTACTAATAGGATAAACCGCCAAAGACCCTGAGGCCATCCCAATAGTTGTGGCTTCCCAGGACAAACAAGGGCAATCTGTGCCCATCTGAGCACCTACCTGCACTCAGACCCGTAGACTGATGTCCCCAGAAGTAAAAAGAAGCAAACAGGTCCCTAGGCACTAATCAGATCCATTGCTTTGTTTTCCAGGCATTTCTCCTCAGAGGCCTGGAATTCATTACCAGCATATGGCTGTTTCTTGACTCACCCATCAGAACAAATCTCGTCTACACATGTGAAACATGCACGATGGAGCTGTGTGAAAGCCTCTCTTTTGGAGAACGCTTCAGGGCCCCAGTGCCACCACGTCATTCCAAGGCCTCCATAGACACAAAATCATATTAGGACACATCCACGAGAGAGTCCATTTCAACTCAGCCTCCTCGGTTGCTCCCCCAGATCCAGCAGATCTAACCTGTCTTGTTGCTTGGAGACAATTGGAATGCGAGATGGGCTACCCAGCCATCCATCCTTAGAACCCTGCTCGGAATCGTTGTCCTGGAGCCAACCAACAGGTCTCAATTGTCCTGCAGAAGAATCTTTGCAGCTGGGAGCTTCTCATAACTCCCATCGTGGGAAAACCCCCATGGCCTCGTGATCCACCCCCCTTTCAAGAAGGGGCCATCAGGGACAGAATGTCCAACCTGAGCGATCGTCTGATCCTCGCTCTGTTCAGATGCACGAGATCTCGATTCAGGTCTGTAGATTGTGCCTGCCATATCCTCATCCAGAAACCGAGGCCTAGCTTGGGTTCTCAGACTTCTGTCCGCAGACTACTGGCCCCAAAGCCCTCCAGTTTGGCAATCCAGAACTACTCCGCCTACCCTCCAGAAGAAAAACATTGCCCTCTGGGGCTACCCAGAAACCCCAAATGAGGATCAACAGGGCACACCATTCGGCTGTACCCCAAATATATAGGCTGACCTGGGCACTAATGCCCTTTCTGACACAGCATGAGCCTGGACATCCTGGCCCCACCGAGACAGGTGGCCGCACACTGAGCACATCGGACCCGCCATGGCCTTAGGTCGTCATCTCTTCTCAACCTCGGTTTTCAGGCTACAGAACCTAGACCTTATCTCCAATCACGGCCCGGGTTTCAAAATGATGCAGAAATCAGAACTCTTTCACCATGGCACGAAACCTTATGGTTGGCATGTTGTCCAAGGTTCAGTGTACTTGAAACCAGTGTGGCCCATGAGGCCCGGCTCATGCTTGCGGGCCACATTGGTCACAAACACACATTGTGACCCTCAGCCTGAGCCCAGTCCTCAGGTAAGGCCTCTCAGTGGCTGGATGGAGAGACAGCATATTGGGCTTGCCATGCCCCTAGGACCCCATTTTTAACCATATTTCTTATTGTCCCTTCGCTCTTCCCGAGGGCTCTGCTTTGGAATTCCTCTTTTGTTGGGACACCTGAGGTAACAAACCTGATAGGAGTCCTCCCATCCCACAGATTGACGAAAAACAATTGGGATCGGGCCAAGTCCAGAGAGAGCAAGATTCGTCCATGGCCCATGAGGCCTCCCCAACATTCCACGGCCATCGCTGATACAAAATCCAGAGACAAAAGCCTGAGCACGCGACTCAGACTCGCTCATTCTTCATATCCTGAAGAGTTCTTCAGATAAGAACTTACACGGCACTCGAATGCACCCAAAATATATAGTCTAACCTAGGCACTAATGCACTGTCTGACAACCTGAGCCCGGACCACGTGACCAACACCCAGACAGCTAACCGCACACTGAGCACATCACCCCTGCCATGGCCTTAGGTCATCATCTCTTCTCTACCTCAGTTTTCAGGCTTCAGAACCTAGACCTTATCTCCAATCACTGCCCAGGTGTCACTGTGATGCAGAAATCAGAACTCTTCCTTACCCATGGCAAGAAACCTTGTGGTTGGCCTGTTGTCCAACGTTCAATGTAGGAGAATCCAGCATTCACCCTGAGGCCCCGCCCATTCTTGAGTGCGACGAGGGCATAAACACGCATTGTGACCCTCAGCATGAGTCCTGTCCTCTAGTACGTCCTCTCAGTGGCTGGACCATTAGATGTCATAATGGGCTTGATATGTCCCTAGGCCCCAATTTTTAACCAGATTTCTGGTTGTCCAGTAGCCCCTCCCCAGGGCTCTACTCTGGAATCCCTCATTTGGTGAGACACCTGAGGTTGAAAAACAAAACAAACAAATAAACAACAACAGATCAACGGACTTTTTCCATCCCATAGAATGACCCCAAACTCTTTGGACGGGGCCAAACCCCCAGAGAGTAAGACTCGTCTATTTCCCATGAAGTCACCCGGAAATTTCACGACCATGAGTGACACGATATCCAGAGACAAAAGCTTGAGCAGAGCCTCACACTCGCCCTTTTTCCATATCCCGAAGAGTTCTCCTCATGGTCTGTAGATCAGTCCTGCCATACCTATGACCCGAAACATAAGCCGAGTTTGTGTTTTCAGACAACTGTCCAAAGAGCCCTGGCCTACACACCCTACAGGCTCAGGCCCCTGGAGCCAAACCTGACGACTGTGCTTGCCCTCTCCAAGGGAATTGTATGTGCCCATTCCAGTGGCCACAACCGTACTAAGAGGATAAACCTCCAAAGTCCCTGAAGCCATCCCAATATTTGTGGCTTCCCAGGACAAACCGGGGCAATCTGGGCCCATCTGAGCACCTACCGGCACTCAGACCCGTAGACTGATGTCCCCAGAGGTAAAAAGGAACGAACAGGCCCCTAGGCACCTATCGGATCCATTGCTTTGGTTTCCAGGCATCTCTCCTCAGAGGCCTGGATTTCAATAACAGCATATGACTGTTTCTTGACTCACCCATCAGAACAAATCTCATCTACACATGGGAAACTTGCACGATGGAGCTGTGTGAAAGCCTCTCTTTAGGAGAACCCTTGAAGGCCCCAGTGCCACCGCTTCATTTCAAGGTCTCCATAGACACAAATTCGTATTAGGACACATCCACGGGAGAGCCCATTTCAACTCAGCCTCCTCGGTTGCTCCCCCAGATCCAGCAGATCTAACCTGTCTTGTTGCTTGGAGACAATTGTAATGGGAGGTGGGCTACCCAGACATCCATCCTTAGAACCCTGCTCGGAATCGTTTTCCTGGAGCCAAACAACAGGTCTCAATAGTCCTGCAGAAGAATCTTTGCATTTGGGAGCTTCTCACAACTACCATCGTGGGAAAACCCCCATGGCCTCATGATCTTCCGCCCCTTCAAGAAGGGGCCATCAGGGACAGAATGTCCAACCTGAGAGAACGTCTGATCCTCGCCCTGACTTCAGATGCACGAGATCTCGATTCAGGTCTGTAGATTGTGCCTGCCATATCCTCACCCAGAAACCTAGGCCTAGCTTGGGCTCTCAGACATCTGTCCTCAGACTACTGGCCCACAAGCACTCCAGTTTGGCAATCCAGAACTACAATGCAGCACTCTGCCTGCCCTCCAGAAGAAAACCATTGCCCTCTGGGGCTACCCAGAAACCCCAAATTAGGATCAACGGGGCAGGCCATTCGGCTGTACCCCAAATATATATGCTGACCTGGGCACTAATGCCCTTTATGACACAGCCTGAGCCTGGAACTCCTGGCCCCACCCAGACAGCTGGCCCCACACAGACCACATCGGACCCGCCATGGCCTTAGGTCGTCATCTCTTCTCAATCTCGGTTTTCAGGCTTCAGAACCTAGACCTTATCTCCAATCACGGCCCGGGTTTGAAAATGATGCAGAAATCAGAACTCTTTCCCCATGGCAAGAAACCTTGTGGTTGGCATGTTGTCCAAGGTTCAGTGTACTTGAAACCAGTGTGGCCCATGAGGCCCGGCCCATGCTTGCGGGCCACATTGGTCACAAACACACTTTGTGACACTCAGCCTGAGCCCAGTCCTCAGGTAAGGCCTCTCAGTGGCTGGATGGAGAGACAGCATATTGTGCTTGCCATGCCCCTAAGCCCCAATTTTTCACCATAGTTCGGGTTGTCCCTTCACTCTTCCCCAGGGCTCTGCTTTGGAATTCCTCTTTTGGTGGGACACCTGAGTTAACAAACCTGAAAGGAGTCCTCCCATCCCACAGTTTGACGAAAATCAATTAGGATCGGGCCAAATCCACAGAGAGCAAGATTCGTCCATGGTCCATGAGGCCTCCCCAACATTCCACGGCCATCGCTGATACAAAATCCAGAGACAAAAGCCTGATCAAGAGCCTCAGACTCGCTCATTCTTCATATCCTGAAGAGTTGGTTCGATAAGAACCTACACGGCAATCGAATGCACCCACAATATATAGTCTAACCTGGGCACTAATGCGCTGTCTGACAACATGAGCCCGGACCTCGTGACCAACACCCAGACAGCTGACCGCACACTGAGCACATCAGACCCGCCATGGCCTTAGGTCATCATCTCTTCCCTACCTCAGTTTTCAGGCTTCAGAACCTAGACCTTACCCTAAATTTTCAGGCTTCAGATCCATGAAACTAACCCTAACCCTGACCCCTACCCTAATCCTTACGCTTACCCTGACCTCAACTATGTCTAACCCTAAGCCTGACCCTAAGTCTTTCTTAACCCTAACCCTAACACTAACATTGTCTAAACCCAGGTCTGTTCCCTCCAGCAGGGACAACCCCCGCACCCAGGCCTCCCAGGTGCTGGGAGGAGGCTATATGGGGGTCACTGAATGGGCACTGCATTGAGTGGAGTGTGAGCCTTGAGCAGCATGGGGACCGGCAGCTCAGGGAGTTCTGGTGCAGCAGGAAGTTCGGTAAGGAGCCCCCAGGCAGTCGTGACCTCACTTTCCTGACGACAGAGCCCAAAGGAATTGGAACCCACGTATCCAGGCACCCCATTACAGAGAAAGCCCCCTGCCCAGCTCATTTCTACGCACATCCTAAAGGAAGCGACATGTTCTTCTGCTGTACTGAAGCCGAGAGGATTCAGGGAGAAGAGAGCTCGCCGGCCAGACAAGTCCCCTCCCTGGCAGGTCATATCAGGTTTCCCCAACGCCTCAGGCCTTTGGCTAATAAAATCAAAAGGAGACATGAGGGGGCTCAGAGTCAGAGAGTCCCACACCTTCTATTCGACCGGTGTAGCCCTAGGTCTCTTCCCCGTCTCTGTGTGTGTGTGTGTGTGTGTGTGTGTGTGTGTGTGTGTGTGTGCCACTGGGTTTCTGTGTCTGTGTGTAAAGAGGACCTGGCCATGCCATCGTGGATTGAGATGCCCCAAGCAGGATGAGGCTGATATGGGGTTAGATGTCTGGTGGGTAAGTCATGTTCACACCCCAGTTTAAGGCTGCTTAAGTGGGATCAGTTGTAGGGTCTACACCCTTCTGCCCAGGGTTTATCCTGAGATCCTGAATGGATGGGTCCATGACTCAGGAGCAGGGCTAACCCTAACAGTAACCACTAACCCTGACCCTGACACTGACTGTGAGCCTGCCCCAAACCCTAACCCAAGCCCTGACCCTGACTCTGACCCTGACTGTGATCCTTACCTGAACGCAAAACAAAACCTAAGCCTGGCAAGGACCCTGATGTGGACCCTGAACCTAAACCTAACTCTGACATTACCGTAAATATGACTAATACCTAACCATGACCCAGACCCTGACCCTAATCCTAACCCTGATGCTGATCTAAACCTGACCCTAACACTAACCCTGACACTGAATGTGAGCCTGAACCTAACTCTAACCCTAAACGTAACCATGACCTTGACACTAACACGGGCCCTGACCCGAAACCTAACGTTGAGCCTAACCCTAAAACTAACCCCTAACATTATCCCTGACACTGACCCTAACCCTGTCTAACCCTAACCCTCAAACTACCTCTAATCCTAACTCTAACCCCACTTTAACAGTAATCCTGACCCTCTCCCTGACCCTGATCATAACCCTAACTCTGAACTTTGCCTATGTCAGACCTTAACCTTAAACCTGACCCTGGCCTTGACCTTAATACTGACCCTAACCCTGACTGTAAACCTAACTCTGACCCAATTCGTGAGCCTGAACAGATTAGTAACCCTAAAGCTAACCCTGATCCTGAACCTACTCATAAAACAGAACCTAAACATAAAGCTGACCTTACCATAACCATAAACCTAATCCTGACCCTGACCCTAACCCTGACATTAAACTAGTCCCAAACCTAACCCTGACCCTGACATGAACCTTGCCCCCAAAACAAAACTTGAACCTGACCCTTAACCTGACCGTCACCCTAACACTGACCCTGACCCTGACTCTGACAGTAATGGTAACTCTGACCCTATTGTGAGCCTGACCCTAAACCTAACCATGAACCTAACCCTAACCCTGACCCCTACCCTAACCCTAACACTATCCCTGACCCCAACGATATCTCACCCTAACCCTTACCCTAAGTCTCTCGCTAACACTAACCCTAACCCTAACCCTAACCTTAACTCGGTCTGAACCCATCTCTCTTCCCAGAAGCGGGGACAATAGTTGCATCCAGGACTCCCAGGGGCTGGGATTGGCTGTGTGGGGGTCACTGGATGAACAGGGCATGGAGTGGTGGGTGAGCCTTGAGCAGCTAGGGGATGGGCACGCTCAGGGTGCTCTGGTGGGAGCAGAAAGTTTGGTAAGGAGCCCCCATTCAATGGTGACCTCACTTCCCTGACGACAGAGCCCAACGGAATTAGAATCCAGGTATCCAGGCACCCCATTACAGAGAAAACCCCCCTGCCCAGCTCATTTCTAGGCACATCCTAAAGGAAGCGACATGTTCTTCTGCTGTACTGAAGCCCTGAGGATGCAGGGAGAAGAGAGCTCACCCACCATACACGTCCCCTCACTGGCAGGTCATATCAGGCTTCCCCAATGCCTCAGGCCCTTTGGCAAATAAAATCAAAAGGTGACACCAGGGGGCTCAGAGTCAGAGAGTCCCACACCTTTTAATTGAACGGTATAGCTCTAAGTCTCCTCCCCGTGTGTGTGTGTGTGTGTGTGTGTGTGTGTGTGTGTGTGTGCCTCTGTGTATCTGTGGCTCTGTGTGTAAAGAGGACCTGGCCATGCCATCGTGGGTGAAGATGTCCCAAGCAGGAGCAGGCTGATGAGGGGTTAGATGCCTGGTGGGCAGGTCATGTTTACATCCCAGTGTAATGCTGGCTAAGTGGGATCGGGTGTGGGGTCTACAGCCTTCTGCCAAGGGTTTTTCCTGAGAACCTAAAGGGAGGGGACAATGAACCAGGAGCGGGGCGAACCCTAACAGTAACCACTGACCCTGACCCTGACACTGTGAGCCTGCCCCAAACCCTAACCCGAGCCCTGACCCTGACCCTGACCCTAACCCTGACCGTGATCCTGACCTGAACCCTAAACCTAAAACTAAGCCTGATGCTGACCCTGATCCGGACCCTGAACCTAAACCTAAGTCTGAGATAACCTAACTATGACTCATCCCTAAACAGGACCCTGACCTGGCCCTAATCCTAATCCTGACGCTGACCTAACCCTGACCCTAACACTAACCCTGACCCTGACTGTGTGCCTGACCCTAAACCTAACCCTAAAGGTAACCCTAACACTGACCCTAATATGGACCCTGTACCCAAACCGAACACTGACCCTGACCCTAACACTAACCCCTACCCTAAACCAAACCCTCACCCTGACCTTACCCTGTCTAACCCTAACCCTCACGATAACACTACTTCTAACTCTAACCCTAACCCCATCCCAAACTTTTCCCCTAAACCTAACTGTGAACCTGAATCGAACATAAAGCAAAGACTGAACCTAAACCTGACCCTGGCCCTGACCTTCACCTGACCCTGACCCTGACCCTAATCCTAACCATGACCTTAACACTGACCACTACATAACCCTGTCCCTGACCCAAATGTGGACTTTAACCAATACCTGATCCTGACGCTAAACCTGAAACTGGCCCTAAACTTCACCATGACCCTGACCCAGGCCATGACCATCAACCTAACCCTGACCTTAACAGTGACCCTGACCCAAACCTAACACTAACCCTGAGACTGAATGTGAGCCTGACCATAACTCTACCCTTAAACGTAACCTTAACCCTGACACTACCACGGGTCCTCCGCTGATCCTATCACTGAACCTAACCCTAACACTATACTCTAACCCTTCCTCGAACCCTGACCCTAAACATGTCTAACCCTAACCCTCAACCTAACTCTAACCCTAACACTAACCCTAAACTTTAACAATAACCCTTACCCTATACCTGCCTATGATCATAACCCTAACCCTGAACTTTGCCTCTACCAGACCCTGACCCTAAACCTGACCCTGGCCCTGACCCTAAACCTAACCATGACACTAACACTGACCACTACATAACCTTGTCCCTAACCCAAATGTGGACTTTGAACCAATACCTGATCCTGACCCTAAACCTGACACTGGCTCTGAACTTCACCCTGACCCTGACCCAGGCCATGATCATAAACCTAACCCTGAGCCTAATAGTGATCCCCACCCTGACCTGAACACTAAACCTGAGCCTGGCTGTTATCCTACCCTACTCTAACCCTAAATGTAACCCTGACCCTGACACTAACGCGGGCCCTACCCCGAATCCTATTGCTGAAACTAACCCTAACACTAACCCCTAACCTACCACGGACCCTGACCCTAACAAGTTCTAACCCTAACCATCAACCTAACGCTAACCCTAACACTAACGCTGAACTTTAACAATAACCCTGACCCTATAGCTGACTATGATCATAACCCTAACCCTGAACTTTGCCTATACCAGACACTGACCCTAAACCTAACCCTGAAAATTGCTATTAGGGACCCTGATCCTAAACCTGACCATGGCCCTGACCCTAAACCTAACCATGACAGTAACACTGACTACTGCATAACCTTGTCACAACCCAAATGTGGACTTTAAACCAATACCTGATCCTGACCCTAAATCTGACACTGCCCTAAACTATACCCTGACCGTGACGCAGGCCATGACCATAAACCTAACCCAGACCCTAACATTGACCCTAACCATGACCCTAATACTAACCCTGACACTGAATGTGAGCCTGACTCTAACTCTACCCCTAAACGTAACCCTGACCCTGACACTAACACGTGCCCTCCGCGAATCCTATCGCTGAAACTAACCCTAACACTAAACCCTAACCCTACCACGGACCCTGACCCTAACGAGGGCTAACCCTAACTCTCAACCTAACTCTAACCCTAAACCTAACCCTAAACATAAACAATAACCCGGACCCTATGCCTGATTATGATCATTACCCTTACCCGGAACTTTGCATACAGCAGACCCTGACCCTAAATCTGACCCTGGCCCAGACTCTAAACAGAACCATGACCCTAACAATGACCACTAAATAATCATGTCCCTGACCCGAATGTGGACTTTAAACCAATACCTGAACCTGACCGTAAACCTGACACTGGCCCTAGACTTCACCATGACCCTGACCCAGGCAAAGACTATAAACCTAACCCTGACTCTAACAGTGATGCTGACCCTGACCCTAACACTAACCCTACATTGAATGGGAGCCTGACCCTAACTCTAACCCTAAATGTAACCCGCACCCTGACACTAACACGGGCCCTGACCCGAAACCTAATGCTGAACCTAACCCTAAAACTAACCCCTAACATTATCCCTGACCCTGACCCAAACCCGGTCTAACCCTAACC
The DNA here is from genome assembly GCF_030435805.1 of Mustela lutreola. Taxonomy (NCBI): domain Eukaryota; kingdom Metazoa; phylum Chordata; class Mammalia; order Carnivora; family Mustelidae; genus Mustela; species Mustela lutreola. The sequence continues at coordinate 173,670,748 of NC_081294.1, forward strand.
CTCAACCTAGCTCTAACCCTAACCCTAAACCCAATTTAACAATTATCCTAACCCTCTCCCTGAACCTGATCATAACCCTAATTCTGAACATTGCCTATGTCAGAACTTAACCTTAAAAATGACCCTGGCCTTGACCTTAACTCTGACCCTAACCCTAACCTACACATCATGCTGACCCTGACCTTAACACTAACCCCTAACCTAAACCAAACCGTAACCCTGACCTTCCGCTGTCTATCCCTAACCCTAACCATAACCCTACTTCTAACTCTAACCCTAACCCCAATCCCAAACCCTACTGCCAAAACCTAACTGTGACACTGATCCAAAAATTGACCCTATACCAAAGCCTGACCCTCAACCTGACCCTGGCCCTGACCTTTACCTGACCCTGACTCTGACCCTAATCCTAACCTTGACACTAACTCTGACCACTACATAACCCTGTCCCTGACCCGAATGTGGACTTTAAACCAATACCTGAACCTGACCCTAAGCAGGACACTGGTGCTAAACTTCACCCGGACCCTGACCCAGACCATGACGATAACCTAACCTTGACCCTTACAGTGACCCCGACAATCAACTGAACACTAAACCTGACCCCGAATGTGAGACTGAACCCTAGTCAAACCCTAAATGTAACCCTGACCCTGACACTAAAATGGGCCCTCCCTCGAATCCTATAGCTGAACCTAACCCTAACACTAACCCGTAACCCTACCACGGACCCTGACCCTAACAAGTTCTAACCCTAACTGTCAACCTAACGCTAAACATAAAACTAACCCTAAACTTTAACAATAACCCTGACCCTATACCTGACTAAGATCATAACCCTAACCCTGAACTTTGCCTATACCAGACCCTGACCCTAAACCGGACACTGGCCCTGAACCTTAACCTAACCATGAACCTAACAATGACCACTACCTAACCCTGTCCCTGACCCGAATGTGTACTTTAAACAATACCTGATCCTGACCGTAAACCTGACACTGGTCCTAGACTTCACCCTGTCCCCGACCCAGGCAAAGACCAGAAACCTAAGTCTGACCCTAACAGTGACCCTGACCCTCACCCTAACACTAAACCTGACACTGAATGTGAGCCTGAACTTATCTCTAACCTTAAACGTAACCGTGACCCTGACACTAACACGGGCCCTGACCCGAAACCTAACGCTGAACCTAACCCTAAAACTAACGCCTAACATTATCCCTGACACTGACCTTAACCCGGTCTAATCCTAACCCTCAACCTACCTCTAACCCTAACCCTAAACCTAACCCCACTTTAACAATTATCCTGACCCTCCCCCTGAACCTGATCATAACCCTAACTCTGAACTTTGCCTACGTCAGAACTTAACCTTAAAACTGACCCTGGCCTTGACCTTAACACTGACCCTAACCCTGACTGTAAACCTAACTCTGACCCAATCCGTGAGCCTGAGCAGATTAGTAACCCTAAAGCTAACCCTGATCCTGAATCTACTCATAAACCAGAACCTAAACATAAAGCTGACCTTACCATAACCATGAACCAAACACTGACCCTGACCCTAACCCTGACAATAAACCTGTCCCAAATCTAAACCTGACCCTGACATGAACCTTGCCCCCACACCAAAACTTGAACCTGACTCTAAATCTGACCATGACACTGAACCTGACCCTAAAACTAACCGTCATCCTAACACTGACCCTGTCCCTGACTCTGACTGTAACGCTAACCCTGAACCTACTGTGATCCTGACCCTAAACCTAACCATGAACCTAACCCTAACCCTGACCCCTACCCTAAGCTTTACGGTAAGCCTGACCTCAACGACGTCTAACCCTAACCCTGACCCTAAGTCTTTCTTAACCCTAACCCTAACACTAACCTTGTCTAAACCCAGCTCTGTTCCTTCCAGCGGGGACAACAGCTGCACCTAGTCCTCCCAGGGGGTGGGAGGAGGCTGTATGGGGGTCACTGCATGGGCACTGCGTTGAGTGGAGTGTGAGCCTTGAGCAGCTTGGGGACCAGCGGCTCAGGGAGCTCTGGTGGAGCAGGAAGTTCGGTAAGGAGCCCCCAGGCAGTGGTGACCTCACTTCCCTGACGACAGAGCCCAAGGGAATTGAAACCCACGTATCCAGGCACCCCATTACGGAGAAGCCCCCAATGCCCAGCTCATATCTAGGCACATCCTAAAGGAAGCGACTTGTTCTTCTGCTGTACTGAAGCTGAGAGGATGCAGGGAGAAGACAGCTCGCCCGCCAGACAAGTCCCCTACCTGGCAGGTCATATCAGGTTTCCCCAACGCTTCAGGCCCTTTGGATAATAAACTCAAAAGGGGACACCAGGGGGCTCAGAGTCAGAGAGTCCCACACCTTCTTATCGACCAGTGTAGCCCTAGGTCTCCTCCCTGTCTCTGCTCTGTGTGTGTGTGTGTGTGTGTGTGTGTGTGCTTGTGTGTGTGTGCCACTGGGTTTCTGTGTCTGTGTGTAAAGAGGACCTGGCTATGCCATCGTGGGTGGAGATGACCCAGTAGGATCAGGCTGATGAGGGTTTAGATATCTGGGGGGAAGTCATGTTCACACCCCAGTTTAAGGCTGGTTAAGTGGGATCGGTTGTAGGGTCTACACCCTTCTGCCCAGGGTTTATCCTGAGACCCTGAACGGATGGGTCCATGACCCAGGATCAGGGATAACCCTAACAGAACCACTAACCCTGACCCTGACACTGACTGTGAGCCTGCCCTATACCTAACCCAAGCCCTGACCCTGACCCTGACCCTGACCCTGACTGTGATCCTGACCTGAACCCTAAACCTAAACCTAAGCCTGACACTGACCCTGATGTGGACCCTGAACCCAAACCTAACTCTGACATTACCGTAACCATGACTGAAACCTAACTAGGACCCTGACCCTGACCCTAATCCTAATCCTGACGCTGACCTAACCCGGACGCTAACCCTAAGCCTGAACGTGACTGTGAGCCTGACGCTAGCCCTAAAACTAAAGGTAACTCTAACCATGAACCTCTACGGACCCTGAACCTAAACCTAACGCTGAACCTGACCCTAACACTAACCCCTACCCTAAACCAAACCCTAGCCCTGACCTTATGCTGTCTAACCCACCCTAACCATAACCCTACTTCTAAATCTAACCCAAACCCCATCCCAAACCCTACCGCCAAAACCTAAGTGTGACACTGAACCGAATATTGACCCTCTACCAAAGCCTGACCCTCAACCTGACCCTGGCACTGACCTTCATCTGACCGTGACCCTGACCCTCATCCAAACCATGACACTACACTAACCACTACATAAACCTATCCCTGACCCAAATGTGGATTTTAAACCAACCTGAACCAGACCCTCAACCTGACACTGGTGCTAAACTTCTCCCTGAGCGTGACCCAGACCATGACCATAAACCTAACCTTGACCCTAACAGTGACCCCGACCCTGACCTGAAAACTAAACCTGACCCTGACTGTGAGCCTGACCTTAACTCGAACCATAAATGTAACTCTGACCCTTACCCTGACACTGGCCCTCCTCGAATCCTATTGCTGATCCTAACCCTAACACTAACCCCTAAACCTACCACGGACACTGACCCTAACAAGTTCTAACCCTAACAGTCAACCTAACCCTAACCCTAACACTAACCCTAAACTTAAACAATAACCATGACCCTATACCTGATAATGATCATAACTCTAACCCAGAACTTTGCCTATACCAGACCCTGACCCTAAATCACCCTCATCCTGATCCTAAACCTAACCATGACCCTCACAATGACCACAATATAACCCTGTCCCTGACCCGAATGTGGACTTTAAACCAATACCTGATCCTACGTAAACCTGACACTGGCCCTAGACTTCACCCTGACCCCGACCCAGGCAAAGACCATAAACTTAACTCTGACTCAAACAATGACCCTGACGCTGAAACTAACACTAAACCTGACACTGAATGAGAGCCTGACCCTCTTTCTAACCCTAAACGTAACCCTGACCCTGACACTAACATGGGCCCTGACCCGAAAGCTAAGGCTGAACCTAACCCTAAAAAACCCCCTAACATTATCCCTGACACTGACCCTAACCCAGTCTAACCCTAACCCTAAATCTACCTCTTAGCCTAACCTGTCCCAAACCTAACCCTGACCCTGACATGAACCTTGCCACCAAACCAAAACTTGAACCTGACCGTAAATCTGACCATGACCCTGCCTGGACATAAACCTAACCGTCAGCCTAACACTGACCCTGACCCTGACTCTGACTGTAACGCTAACCCTGAACCTACTGTGATCCTGACCCTAAACCTAACCATGAACCTAACCCTAACCCTGACCCCTACCCTAAGCCTTACGCTAACCCTGACCCCAAAGATGTCTAACCCTAAACCTGACCCTACGTCTTTCTTAGCCCTAACCCTAACACTAAGCTGGTCTAAACCCAGCTCTGTTCCCTCCAGCGGGGAAAACAGCTGCACCCAGGCCTGCCAGGGTCTGGGAGGAGGCTGTATGTGGGTCAATGGATGGGCAATGCATTGAGTGGAGTGTGAGCCTTGAGCAGCGTGGGGACCGGCGGCTCAGGGAGCTCTGGTGGAGCAGGAAGTTTGGTAAGGAACCCCCAGGCATTCGTGACCTCACTTTCCTGACGACAGAGCCCAACGCAATTGGAACCCACGTATCCAGGCATCCCATTACAGAGAAAAGCCCTCCCCAGATCTCTCTAGGAACATGCTAAAGGATGCACCACGTTCTTCTACTGTACTGAAGCCCAGAGGATGCAGGGAAGAGTGAGCTCGCCCGCCAGACACGTCCCCTCCCTGGCAGGTCATATCAGGTTTCCCCAACGCCTCAGGCCCTTTGGCTAATAAAATCAAAAGGTGACACCAGTGCCCTCAGAGTCGGAGAGTCCCACACCTTCTGATCTATGGGTGTAGCCCTAGGTGTCCTCCCTGTCTCTCTCCCTGTGTGTGTGTGTGTGTGTGTGTGTGTGTGTGTGTGTATGAGTGCGAGTGCCTCTGGGTGTCTGTGTGTCTGTGTGTAAAGAGTACCTGGCCATGCCATCCTGGGTGGAGATGCCCCAAGCAGGATGAGACTGATATGGGGTTAGATGTCTGGTGGGTAAGTCATGTTCACACCCCAGTTTAAGGCTGCTTAAGTGGGATCAGTTGTAGGGTCTACACCCTTCTGCCCAGGGTTTATCCTGAGACCCTGAATGGATGAGTCCATGACTCAGGAGCGGGGCTAACCATAACAGTAACCACTAACCCTGACCCTGACACTGACTGTGAGCCTGCCCCAAACCCTAACCCAAGCCCTGACCCTGACTCTGTCCCTGACCCTTACTGTGATCCTTACCTGAACCATAAACCGAAACATAAGCCTGGCAAAGACCCTGATGTGGACCCTGAACCTAAACCTAACTCTGACATTACCGAAAATATGACTAATACCTCACCATGACCTATACCCTGACCCTAATCCTAACCCTGACGCAGACCTATCCCTGACCCTAACACTAACCCTGACACTGAATGTGAGCCTGAACCTAACTCTAACCCTAAACGTAATCCTGACCCTGACACTAACACGGGCCCTGACCCGAAACCTAATGCTGAACATAACCCTAAAACTAACCCCTAACATTATCCCTGACACTGACCTTAACCCGGTCTAATCCTAACCCTCAACCTACCTCTAACCCTAACCCTAACCCCACTTTAACAATTATCCTGACCCTCACCCTGAACCTGATCATAACCCTAATTCTGAACTTTGCCTACGTCAGAACTTAACCTTAAAACTGACCTTGGCCTTGACCTTAACACTGACCCTAACCCTGACTGTAAACCTAACTCTGACCCAATCCGTGAGCCTGAACAGATTAGTAACCCGAAAGCTAACCCTGATCCTGAATCTACTCATAAAACAGAACCTAAAAATAAAGCTGACCTTACCATAACCATGAACCTAACCCTGACCCTGACCCTAACCCTGACACTAAACCTGTCCCAAACCTAACCCTGACCTGACATGACCTTGCCCCCAAACCAAAACTTGATCCTGTCCCTAAAACTGACCATGACCCTGAACCTGACCCTAAACCCAACTGTGATCCTAACACTGACCCTGAGCCTGACTCTGCCTGTAACGCTAACCCTGAACCTACTGTGATCCTGACCCTAAACCTGACCATGAACCTAACCCTAACCCTGACCCCTACCCTAAGCCTTACGCTAACCCTGACCCCAAAGACGTCTAACCCTAACCCTGACCCTAAGTCATTCTTAACCCTAACCCTAACACTAACCTGGTCTAAAACCAGCTCTGTTCCCTCCAGCGGGGAAAACAGCTGCACGCAGGCCTCCAAGGGGCTGTGGGGAGGCGGTATGGGGGTCACAGGATGGGCACTGCATTGAGTGGAGTGTGAGCCTTGAGCAGCTTGGGGACCGGCGGCTCAGGGAGCTCTGGTGGAGCAGGAAGTTCGGTAAGGAGCCCCCAGGCAGTGGTGACCTCACTTCCTTGATGACTGAGCCCAAGGGAATTGGAACCCACATATCCAGGCACCCCATTACAGAGAAAACCGCCATGCCCAGCTCATTTCTAGGCACAACCTAAAGGAAGCGACATGTTCTCTGTTGTACTAAAGCCGAGAGGATGCAGGGAGAAGAGAGCTGGCCCGTCTGACACGTCCCCTCCCTGGCAGGTCATATCAGGTTTCCCCATCACCTCAGGCCCTTTGGCTAATAAATTTAAAAGGTGACACCAGGGGGCTCAGAGTCAGAGAGTCCCACACCTCTTATCCACTTGTGTAGCCCTAGGTCTCCTCCCTGTCCCTGTGTGTGTGTGTGTGTGTGTGTGTGTGTGTGTGTGTGTGTGTGCCTCTGGGTGTCTGTGTGTCTGTGTGTAAAGAGGACCTGGCCATGCCATCCTGGGTGGAGATGCCCCAAGCAGGATCAGGCTGATGAGGGGAGTAGATGTCTCATGGGCAAGTCATGTTCACACCCCAGTTTAAGGCAGGTTAAGTGGGATTGGGTGTAGGGTCTATACCATTCTGCCCAGGGTTTATCCTGAGACCCTGAAGGGACGGGTCCATGACCCAGGAGCGGGGCTAATCCTAACAGTAACCACTAACCCTGACCCTGACACTGATGTGAGCCTGCCCCAAACCCTAAACCAAGCCCTGACCCTGACTGTGATCCTGACCTGAACCCTAAACCTAACCTAAGCCTGACACTGAGCCTGATGTGGACCCTGAACCTAAACCTAACTCTGACATTACCATAACCATGATTCAAACCTAACCAGGACCCTGACCCTGACCCTAATCCTAACCCTGATGCTGACCTAACCAGGACCCTAACCCTACCCCTGGACGTGACAGTGTGCTTGACCCTAACCCTAAACCTAATGGTAACTCTAACCGTGACCCTAAAAAGGACCCTGAACCTACACATCATGCTGACCCTGACCTTAACACTAACCCCTAACCTAAACCAAACCGTAACCCTGACCTTCCGCTGTCTATCCCTAACCCTAACCATAACCCTACTTCTAACTCTAACCCTAACCCCAATCCCAAACCCTACTGCCAAAACCTAACTGTGACACTGATCCAAAAATTGACCCTATACCAAAGCCTGACCCTCAACCTGACCCTGGCCCTGACCTTTACCTGACCCTGACTCTGACCCTAATCCTAACCTTGACACTAACTCTGACCACTACATAACCCTGTCCCTGACCCGAATGTGGACTTTAAACCAATACCTGAACCTGACCCTAAGCAGGACACTGGTGCTAAACTTCACCCGGACCCTGACCCAGACCATGACGATAACCTAACCTTGACCCTTACAGTGACCCCGACAATCAACTGAACACTAAACCTGACCCCGAATGTGAGACTGAACCCTAGTCAAACCCTAAATGTAACCCTGACCCTGACACTAAAATGGGCCCTCCCTCGAATCCTATAGCTGAACCTAACCCTAACACTAACCCGTAACCCTACCACGGACCCTGACCCTAACAAGTTCTAACCCTAACTGTCAACCTAACGCTAAACATAAAACTAACCCTAAACTTTAACAATAACCCTGACCCTATACCTGACTAAGATCATAACCCTAACCCTGAACTTTGCCTATACCAGACCCTGACCCTAAACCGGACACTGGCCCTGAACCTTAACCTAACCATGAACCTAACAATGACCACTACCTAACCCTGTCCCTGACCCGAATGTGTACTTTAAACAATACCTGATCCTGACCGTAAACCTGACACTGGTCCTAGACTTCACCCTGTCCCCGACCCAGGCAAAGACCAGAAACCTAAGTCTGACCCTAACAGTGACCCTGACCCTCACCCTAACACTAAACCTGACACTGAATGTGAGCCTGAACTTATCTCTAACCTTAAACGTAACCGTGACCCTGACACTAACACGGGCCCTGACCCGAAACCTAACGCTGAACCTAACCCTAAAACTAACGCCTAACATTATCCCTGACACTGACCTTAACCCGGTCTAATCCTAACCCTCAACCTACCTCTAACCCTAACCCTAAACCTAACCCCACTTTAACAATTATCCTGACCCTCCCCCTGAACCTGATCATAACCCTAACTCTGAACTTTGCCTACGTCAGAACTTAACCTTAAAACTGACCCTGGCCTTGACCTTAACACTGACCCTAACCCTGACTGTAAACCTAACTCTGACCCAATCCGTGAGCCTGAGCAGATTAGTAACCCTAAAGCTAACCCTGATCCTGAATCTACTCATAAACCAGAACCTAAACATAAAGCTGACCTTACCATAACCATGAACCAAACACTGACCCTGACCCTAACCCTGACACTAAACCTGTCCCAAACCTAACCCTGACCTGACATGACCTTGCCCCCAAACCAAAACTTGAACCTGACCCTAAAACTGACCATGACCCTGAATCTTACCCTAAACGTAACCGTGAGCCTAACACTGACCCTGAGCCTGACTCTGACCGTAACGCTAATCCTGAACCTACTGTGAGCCAGACCCTAAACCTAACCATGAACCTAACCCTAACCCTGACCCCTACCCTAAGCCTTATGCTAACCCTGACCCCAAAGACGTCTAACCCTAACCTTGACCCTAATTCTTTCTTAACCCTAACCCTAACACTAACCTGGTCTAAATCCATCTCTTTTCCATCCAGTGGGGAAAACAGCTGCACGCAGGCCTCCCAGGGGCTGTGGGGAGGCTGTATGGGGGTCACAGGATGGGCACTGCATTGAGTGGAGTGTGAGCCTTGAGAAGCGTGGGGACCGGCGGCTCAGGGAGCTCTGGTGGAGCAGGAAGTTCGGTAAGGAACCCCCAGGCAGTGGTGACCTCAATTCCTTGATGAAGGGCCCAACGGAATTGGAACCCACGTATCCAGGCATCCCATTACAGAGAAACGCCCTCCCCAGCTCTATCTAGGCACATCCTAAAGGAAGCGACATGTTCTTCTGCTGTACTGAAGCCGAGAGGATGCAGGGAGAAGAGAGCTGGCCCGTCTGACACGTCCCCTCCCTGGCAGGTCATATCAGGTTTCCCCAATGCCTCAGGCCCTTTGGCTAAAAAATCAAAAAGTGACACCAGGGGGCTCAGATCAGAGAGTCCCACACCTTCTGATCCACTCTTATAGGTTTAGGTCTCCTCCCCGCTGTGTGTGTTGTGTGTGTGTGGGGGTGCCTCTGTGTGTCTGTGTGTCTGTGTGTAAAGAGGTCCTGGCTATGCCATCGAGGGTGGAGATGCCCCAAGCAGGATCAAGCTGATGAGGGCTTAGATATCTGGTGGGCAAGTCATGTTCACACCCCAGTTTAAGGCTAGTTAAGAGGTATCGGGTGTAGGGTCTACACCCTTCTGCCCAGGGTTTATCCTGAGACCCTGAACGGATGGGTCCATGACCCAGGATCAGGGCTAACCCTAACAGTAACCACTAACCCTGACCCTGACCCTGACTGACTGTGAGATTGCCCCAAACCCTAACCCAAGCCTTGACCCTGACCCTGACCCTGAACCTGACTGTGATCCTGACCTGAACCCTAAACATAAACCTAAGCCTGACACTGACCCCTATGTGGAACCTGAACCTTAGCCTATCTCTGACATTACCGTAACCATGACTCAAACCTAACCAGGACCCTGACCCTGACTCTAATCCTAACCCTGACGCTGACCTAACCCGTATCCTAACCCTAATCCTGACCGTGACTTGTGCTTGACCTTAACCCTAAACCTAATGGTAACTCTAACCATGACACTAACAAGGACCCTGAACCTACACATCATGCTGACCCTGACCTTAACACTAACCCCTAACCTAAACCAAACCGTAACCCTGACCTTCCGATGTCTATCCCTAACCCTAACCATAACCCTACTTCTAACTCTAACCCTAACCCCAATCCCAAACCCTACCGCCAAAACCTAACTGTGACAGTGAACCGAACATTGACCCTATACCAAAGCCTGACCCTCAACCTGACCCTGGCCCTGACATTTACCGGACCCTGACTCTGACCCTAATCCTAACCTTGACACTAACTCTGACAACTACATAAACCTGTCCCAGACCCGAATGTGGACTTTAAACCAATACCTGAACCTGACCCTAACAGGACACTGGTGCTAATCTTCACCCTGACCCTGACCCAGACCATGACGATAACCTAACCTTGACCCTTACAGTAACCGCGAAATCAACTGAACACTAAACCTGACCCTGACTGTGAGACTGAAACTAACTCTGACCCTAAATGTAACCCTGACCCTGACACTAACATGGGCCCTCCCCCGAAACGTATCTCTGAACCTAACCCTAACACAAACCCCTAAACCTACCACGGACCCTGACCCTAACAAGTTCTAACCCTAACCGTCAACCTAACGCTAAACGAAAAACTAACCCTAAACTTTAACAATAACCCTGACCCTATACCTGACTAAGATCATAACCCTAACCCTGAACTTTGCCTATACCAGACCCTGACCCTAAACCGGACACTGGACCTGACCCTTAACCTAACCATGACCCTAACAATGACCACTACATAACCCTGTCCCTGACACAAATGTGGACTTTAAACTAATACCTGATCCTGACCGTAAACCTGACACTGGCCCTAAACTTCACCCTGACCCCGACCCAGGCAAAGACCGGAAACCTAAGCCTGACCCTAACAGTGACCCTGACCCTCACCCTAACAATAAACCTGACACTGAAAGTAAGCCTGAACCTATCTCTAACCCTAAACGTAACCCTGACCCTGACACTAACATGGGCCCTAACCCGAAACCTAATGCTGAACCTAACCCTAAACCTAACTCCTAACATTATCCCTGACACTGACCCTAACCCGGTCTAACCCTAACCCGAAACCTACCTCTAACCCTAAACCTAACCCCACTTTAACAATAATCCTGACCCTCTCCCTGAACCTGATCATAACCCTAACTCTGTACTTTGCCTATGTCAGACCTTAACCTTAAACCAGACCCTGGCCTTGACCTTAATACTGACACTAAACCTGACTGTAAACCCAACTCTGACTCAATCCGTGATCCTGAACAGATTAGTAACCCTAAAGCTAACCCTGATCCTGAACTTACTCATGAAACAGAACCTAAAAATAAAGGTGACCTTACCATAACCATGAACCTAAACCAGACCCTGACCCTAACCCTGACATTAAACCTGCCCAAAACCTAACCCTGAACTGACATGACCTTGCCCCCAAACCAAAACTTGGACCTGACCATAAATCTGATCATGACCCTGCCTGGACATAAACCTAACTGTCAGCCTAACACTGACCCTGACCCTGACTCTTACTGTAACGCTAACCCTGAACCTACTGTGATCATGACACTAAACCTAACCATGAAACTAACCCTAAACCTGACCCCTACCCTAAGCCTTACGCTAACCCTGTCTCCAAAAACATCTAACCCTAACACTGACCCTACGTCATCTCTTCAAAATTCGGTTTTGAGGCTTCAGAACCTAGACGTTTTCTCCAATCACTGCCCAGGGTTGAACATGAGGCAGAAATCTGAAATCCTTCCCCATGTCAAGAAATCTTGTGGTTGGCGTGTTGCCCAACGTTCAGCGTAGTTGATAGCAGTGTGGCCCTTTGACCCCGCCATGCTTGAGGGCCGCATTGGTCACAAATACACATTGTGACCCTCAGCGTGAGCCCAGTCTCCAAGTAAGGTCTCTCAGTGGCTGGACCAAGAGACGGCATATTGGGCTTGCCATGCCACTAGGCCCCAACTTTTAACCATAGTTCGTGTTGTCCATTCGCCCCTCCCCAGTGCTCTGCTTTAGAATGAGGTAACCAAACTGAAAGGACTCCTCCCATCCCACAGATTGACCCCCAAATTGGGATCGGGCCAAATCCACAGAGAGGAAGACTCATCCATGGCCCATGAGGCCTCCCCGACATTCCACGCCCATCGTTGACACAAAATCCAGAGACAAAAGCCTGAATAAGCGCCTCACACTCGCTCTTTCTTCCTATGCCAAAGAGTTCCCCTCACGGTCTGTAGATCGGGACTGCCATACCTACGTCCCCAAAACAAGCCGAGTGTGTGTTTTCAGACTTCTATCCCCACATTCCTGGCTTCCACTCCCTCCAGCCTGGTAACCCTGGAGCCACACATCAGGTCTGTGCCTCTCAACTCCACAGGAATTCTGCCGCTTCCATTGACCACAATCATACAAACTCGGAGAAACCTCCAAAGTCCCCAAGGCCATCCCCATAGTATAGAACGCCCAGGACAAACAAGGGCTGCCTGGAACCAGCTGAGCATCCATCTCCACTCATACTGTAGATGGATGTCCCCAGAGAAGGAGATTGAACGGGACAGGGCCCTAGACCCTAATGGGGTCCATTGTTTTGGTTTCCTGCTATCTCTCATCAGAGGCCTGGTTTCCAATATCAGCATGTGGGGCTTTCCTGAGGCACCAATCAGATCAAATCTAGTCTCCACATGGGAAACTTGTCTTTTGGAGATGATGCAAAACCTCTGATTAGGAGAAGCATTCAGGGTCCGTGTGCCACCGCCCCGTGCCAAGGTCTCCATGCACACAAACCCACAATAGGACCCATCCGTAGGAGAGTCCATTTCAACTCAGCCCCCTCCGTTGCTCCCCTAGAGCTAGCATATCAAAACTGTCTATTAACTAGGAGACAGTTAGAATCGAGGCAGTCTGCCCAGGGTTCCATCCTTCGATCCCTGATTTGCTGTCGTTCCTTATGAAACATCCTGGAGCGATCCAACAGATCTCAATTGTTGATCAGAAAAAATCCTTGTGGCTTGGAGCATATCCCAACTCCCCTCCTGGGTAAACCTCCATGGCTTCGAGATGCTGCCCCCGTTCAGAAAGAGCCATAATGGACAGAAACTCCAACCTGAGCCTAGGTCTGAACCTCTCCCTTACTTCAGTTGTACGAAGTCCCGATTCAGATGTGCAGAGAGTGCCTGCCGTGCCCTCGTTCCGAAACCTACGCCTAACTTGTGTTCTCATTCTTCCGTCCTCACACTCCTTGCCCAAAGGGCATCCAGTTTGGGAATTCCGGAGCCACAAAGCAGCACTCTGCCTGCCCTCCAGAAGAAAAACGTTGCCCTTGGGGCTACCCAGAAACGCTAAATGAGGATCAAGCTGCACGGCACTCGACTCTCCCCCAATTATACAATATACCCTGAAAACTAATGCCTGGTCTGACGCAGCCTAGGCCTGAACCTCCCGACCAACACTCAGCGAGCTGGCTCCACACTGAGCACGTCGGACCTGTCGTGGACTTAAGTCGTCATCTCTTCCCAAGCTCGGTTTTCAGACTACACAACCTAGACCTTAACTCCAATCACGGCCCAGCGGTGAAAGAGATGAAAAAAAAATCAGAACTACTACTTCCCCATGGCAAGAATACATGTGGTTGGCATGGAGCCCAACGTTCAGTGTAGGAGCAACAGTGTGGACCATGATTCCCGCCCATGCTTGAGCGCTTAGAAGGCATAAACACACATTGTGACCCTCAGCGTGAGTTCTGTCCTCAAGGAAGGCCTCTCAGTGGCTGGAACTAACCATAGTTCGGTTTGTCCATTCACCCCTCCGCAGGGCTCTGCTTTGAAATCCCTCTTTTGGTGGGACACCTGAGGTAACCAAACTGATAGGACTCCTCCCATCCCCATGATGGACCCCAAACAATTGGGTACGTGCCAAATCCACAGAGAGGAAGACTTGTCCATGGCCCATGAGGCCTCCTCGACATTCCACGGCCATTGTTGACACAAAATCCAGAGACAAAAGCCTGAATAAATGCCTCACACTCACTCTTTCTTCATATCCCGAAGAGTTCTCCTCAGGGCCTGTAGATCGGGCCTGCCATACTTATGTCCCCAAACGTAAGCCGCGTTAGTGTTTTCAGACTTCTATCCCCACGCTCCTGGCCCACACACCCTCCAGGCTGGGGCCCCTGGAGCCACACATCAGGTCTGTGCCTGCCCACTCCACTGGAATTCTGCCCATTCACTTGACCACACGCCTCCAAATTAGGAGAAACCTCCGCAGTCCCTGAGGCCATCCCAATTGTGTAGGCCGCCCGGGACAAACAAGGGCGTCTGACAACAGCTGAGCATCTACCTCCACTCATACCGTAGTTGGATTTCACCAGGGTAGTAGATTGAACCTCACAGGTCCCTAGGCCGTAATCGGATCCATTGCTTTGGTTTCCAGGCATCTCTCCTCAGAGGCATGTTTCCAAATACCAGCATGCGGGGGTTTCCAGAGGCAAATCTTGTCTCGACATGGGAAAATAGCAGGCTGGAACTGTGTCAAAACTTCCGGTTAGGAGAATCCTTCAGGGCCCGGTGCCACCACCCCTTTCCAAGGTCTCCATGGACACAAAACCACATTAGGATCCATCCGCAGGAGAGTCCATTTCAACTCTGGCTTCTCGGTTGCTCCGCCAGAGCCAGCAGATAGAACCTGTCTTGTCGCTAGGAGACGATTGAGATGCGAGGCGGCTTGCCCAGGGCTCCACCCTTAGAACCCTGCTCTGGCGTCCTTCCATATGGAACGTCCTGGACCCATCCAAAAGGTCTCACATGTCCTGCAGAAGGAATCCTTGCCTTTTGGAGCATCTCACCACTCCCAACGTGGGAAAACCGTGATGGCTTTCTGAAGCCCCCACCCCCTTTCTGAAGGGGAAATCATGGACAGGAACTCCAACCTGAGCCAACGTCTGATCCTCGGCCTGAATTCAGATGCACGACATCTCGATGCAGCTCTGCAGAGTGTGCCGGCCTTGCCCTCGCCCTTAAACCTATGTGAAACTTCTGTTCTCCAATGTCCGTCCTCACACTCCTGGCCCCCAAGACCTCACGTTTGGCAATTCTGGACCCACAAGGCAGCACTCTGCCTGCCCTCCAGATAGAAAGCAAAATGGTGCCCTATGGAGCTTCCCAGACACCCGAAATGAGGATAGACCTACACGGTACCCTTCTGTACACAAATTATATCGACACATCTGGGCACTAATACACTGTCTGACACAGCCTGAGCCCGGACTTCCTGACCAACACCCAGACAGCTGACCGCACACTGAGCACAACAGACCCGCCATGGCCTTAGCTCGTCATCTATTCCCAACTTAGCTTCTCAGGCTTCAGGACATAGACCTTAACTCCACACGCCGCCAAGGGGTGAATGTGATGCAGAAATCAGAACTCCTCCTTCCCTATGGCAAGAAACCTTGTGGTTGGCATGTTGTCCCACGTTCAGTGTAGGAGAAACCAGCGTTCACCATGAGGCCCGGCCCATGCTTGAGTACAAGAGGGCACAAACACGCATTGTGACCCTCAGCGTGAGTCCTGTCCTCTAGTAAGTCCTCTCAGTGGCTGGACCATTAGACGTCATAATGGGCTTGCCATGCCCCTAGGCCCCAAGTTTTAACCAGCTTTCTGGTTGTCCAGTCGCCCCTCCCCAGGGCTCTGCCCTGGAAACTCTCTTTTGGTGGGACAACTGAGGTAAAAACAAAACAAAACGGACTCCTCCCATCTCAAAGAATAACCCCAAACTCTTGGGAGCGGGCCAAATGCCCAGAGAGGAAGACTCGTCCATGGCCCATGAGGCCACCCGGACATTCCACGGCCATCCGTGACACAATATCCAGAGACAAAATCTTGAGCAAGCGTCTCACACTCGCCCCCTTGTTCATATCCTGAAGAGTTCTCCTCACGGTCTGTAGATCAGTCCTGCAATACCTACGACCCGAAACCTAAGCCGGGTTTGTGTTTTCAGACAACTGGCCCACAAAACCTACAGGCACAGGATCTTGGAGCCAAACCTGAGGACTGTACCTGGGAATTCTGCCCATTCCATTGGCCACAAACCTAGAAATAGGATGATAAACCTCCAAAGTGCCCGGGGCCATCCCAATAGTGTTGACTGCCCAGGAAATACAAGGGCGGTCTGACACCAGCTGAGCATCTACCTGCACTTAGACCCATGGACAGATGTCCGAAGAGGTAAATTGGAATGAGCAGGCCCCTAGATCCTAATCGGATCCATTGCTTTGTTGTCTAGGCATCTCTCCCCAGAGGCCTGGATTCCAATAGCAGCATATGGCTGTCTCTTGAGGCACCCATCAGAACAAATCTCGTCTCCACGTGGGAATCATGCACGTTGGAGCTGTGTCAAAGCCTCTGGTTAGGAGAACCCTTCAGGGACCCTGTGCCACTGCCTCATTCCAAGTTCTCCATGGACACAAACCCACATTAGGACCCATCCACAAGAGAGTCCATTTCAACTCAACCCTCTCAGTTTCTCCCCCAGATCCAGCAGATCTAACCTGTCTTGCCACTAGGACACAAGAGGAATGAGAGTCGGGCTTCCCAGCCATCCATCCTTAGAACCCTACTCGGAATCGATCCGTATGGGAAGTCCTGGAGCCAACCAACAGGTCTCAATCGCCCTGCAGAAGAATCTTTACGGTTTGGAGCATCTCACAACTCCCATCGTGGGAAAAATTCCATGGCCTCGTGATCCACCACCTCTTCATGAAGAGGGCCATAAGGGACAGAAACTCCAACCTGAGCGTTCGTCAGATCCTCACCTGATTTCAGATGCACGAGATCTCGTTTCAGCTCTGCAGAGCGTACCTGCCATGCCCTCGCCCAGAAACCTAAGGTTGCTTGTGTTCTCAGACTTCTGTCCTCAACTCCTGGCCCACAAGCCCTCCAGTTTGGCAATTCCAGAACTACAATGCAGCCCTCTGCCTGCCGTCCAGAAGAAAAAACATTGCCCTCTGGGGCTAACCAGAAGCCCCAAAGGAGGATCAAACTTTTCGCCACTTGAGTGTACCCCAATCCTACAGGATGCCCTGGGCACTCATGCCCTTTCTGTCACAGCCTGAGCCTGGACCTCCCGACCCACACCCAGCCAGCTGGACTCACACTGAACACATCGGACCTGCCAAACCCTTAGGTCGTCATCTCTTCCCAACTTCGGTTTTCAGGCTTCAGAACCTAGACGTTTTCTCCAATCACTGCCCAGGGTTGAACATGAGGCAGAAATCAGAAATCCTTCCCCATGGCAAGAAATCTTGTGGTTGGCGTGTTGCCCAACGTTCAGCGTAGTTGATGGCAGTGTGGCCCTTTGACCCCGCCATGCTTGAGGGCCGCGTTTGTCACAGATACGCATTGTGACCCTCAGCGTGAGCTCAGTCCCCAAGTAAGGTCTCTCAGTGGCTGGACCAAGAGACGGCATATTGGGCTTGCCATGCCCCTAGGCCCCAATTTTTAACCATAGTTCGTGTTGTCCATTCGCCCCTCCCAGTGCTCTTCTTTAGAATGAGGTAACCAAACTGAAAGGACTCCTCCCATCCCACAGATTGACCCCCAAATGGGATCGGTCCAAATCCACAGAGAGGAAGACTCATCCATGGCCCATGAGGCCTCCCCGACATTCCACGCCCATCGTTGACACAAAATCCAGAGACAAAAGCCTGAATAAGCGCCTCACACTCGCTCTTTCTTCCTATGCCAAAGAGTTCCCCTCACGGTCTGTAGATCGGGACTGCCATACCTACGTCCCCAAAACAAGCCGAGTGTGTGTTTTCAGACTTCTATCCCCACATTCCTGGCTTCCACACCCTCCAGCCTGGGGACCCTGAAGCCACACATCAGGTCTGTGCCTCTCAACTCCACGGGAATTCTGCCCCTTCCATTGACCACAATCATACAAACTCGGAGAAACCTCCAAAGTCCCCAAGGCCATCCCCATAGTATAGAACGCCCAGGACAAACAAGGGCTGCCTGGAACCAGCTGAGCATCCATCTCCACTCATACTGTAGATGGATGTCCCCAGAGAAGGAGATTGAACGGGTCAGGGCCCTAGGCCCTAATGGGGTCCATTGTTTTGGTTTCCTGCTATCTCTCCTCAGAGGCCTGGTTTCCAATATCAGCATGTGGGGCTTTCCTGAGGCACCAATCAGATCAAATCTAGTCTCCACATGGGAAACTTGTCTTTTGGAGATGACGCAAAACCTCTGGTTAGGAGAAGCATTCAGGGTCCGTGTGTCACAGCTCCGTGCCAGGGTCTCTATGCACACAAACCCACAATAGGTCCCATCCGCAGTAGAGTCCATTTCAGCTCAGCCCCTTCCGTTGCTCCCCTAGAGCTAGCATATCAAAACTGTCTATTAACTGGGAGACAGTTAGAATCGATACAGTCTGCCCAGGGTTCCATCCTTCGATCCCTGCTTTGCTGTCGTTCCTTATGAAACATCCTGGAGCGATCCAACAGATCTCAATTGCTGATCAGAAAAAAATCCTTGTGGCTTGGAGCATATCCCAACTCCCCTCCTGGGTAAACCTCCATGGCTTCGAGATGCTGCCCCCTTCAAGAAAGGGCCATAATGTACAGAAACTCCAACCTGAGCCTAGGTCTGAACCTCTCCCTGACTTCAGATGTACGAAGTCCCGATTCAGATGTGCAGAGAGTGCCTGCCGTGCCCTCGTCCCGAAACCTACGCCTAACTTGTGTTCTCATTCTTCCGTCCTCACACTCCTTGCCCAAAGGGCATCCAGTTTGGGAATTCCGGAGCCACAAAGCAGCACTCTGCCTGCCCTCCAGAAGAAAAACGTTGCCCTTGGGGCTACCCAGAAACGCTAAATGAGGATCAAGCTGCACGGCACTCGACTCTCCCCCAATTATACAATATACCCTGAAAACTAATGCCTGGTCTGACGCAGCCTAGGCCTGAACCTCCCGACCAACACTCAGCGAGCTGGCTCCACACTGAGCACGTCGGACCTGTCGTGGACTTAAGTCGTCATCTCTTCCCAAGCTCGGTTTTCAGACTACACAACCTAGACCTTAACTCCAATCACGGCCCAGCGGTGAAAGAGATGAAAAAAAATCAGAACTACTACTTCCCCATGGCAAGAATACATGTGGTTGGCATGGAGCCCAACGTTCAGTGTAGGAGCAACAGTGTGGACCATGATTCCCGCCCATGCTTGAGCGCTTAGAAGGCATAAACACACATTGTGACCCTCAGCGTGAGTTCTGTCCTCAAGGAAGGCCTCTCAGTGGCTGGAACTAACCATAGTTCGGTTTGTCCATTCACCCCTCCGCAGGGCTCTGCTTTGAAATCCCTCTTTTGGTGGGACACCTGAGGTAACCAAACTGAAAGGACTCCTCCCATCCCCATGATGGACCCCAAACAATTGGGTACGTGCCAAATCCACAGAGAGGAAGACTTGTCCATGGCCCATGAGGCCTCCTCGACATTCCACGGCCATTGTTGACACAAAATCCAGAGACAAAAGCCTGAATAAATGCCTCACACTCACTCTTTCTTCATATCCCGAAGAGTTCTCCTCAGGGCCTGTAGATCGGGCCTGCCATACTTATGTCCCCAAACGTAAGCCGCGTTAGTGTTTTCAGACTTCTATCCCCACGCTCCTGGCCCACACACCCTCCAGGCTGGGGCCCCTGGAGCCACACATCAGGTCTGTGCCTGCCCACTCCACTGGAATTCTGCCCATTCACTTGACCACACGCCTCCAAATTAGGAGAAACCTCCGCAGTCCCTGAGGCCATCCCAATTGTGTAGGCCGCCCGGGACAAACTAGGGCGTCTGACAACAGCTGAGCATCTACCTCCACTCATACCGTAGTTGGATGTCACCAGGGTAGTAGATTGAACCTCACAGGTCCCTAGGCCGTAATCGGATCCATTGCTTTGGTTTCCAGGCATCTCTCCTCAGAGGCATGTTTCCAAATACCAGCATGCGGGGGTTTCCGGAGGCAAATCTTGTCTCGACATGGGAAAATAGCAGGCTGGAACTGTGTCAAAACTTCCGGTTAGGAGAATCCTTCAGGGCCCGGTGCCACCACCCCTTTCCAAGGTCTCCATGGACACAAACCCACATTAGGATCCATCCGCACGAGAGTCCATTTCAACTCTGGCTTCTCGGTTGCTCCGCCAGAGCCAGCAGATAGAACCTGTCTTGTCGCTAGGAGACGATTGAGATGCGAGGCGGCTTGCCCAGGGCTCCGCCCTTAGAACCCTGCTCTGGCGTCCTTCCATATGGAACGTCCTGGACCCATCCAAAAGGTCTCACATGTCCTGCAGAAGGAATCCTTGCCTTTTGGAGCATCTCACCACTCCCAAAGTGGGAAAACCGTGATGGCTTTCTGAAGCCCCCACCCCCTTTCTGAAGGGGAAATCATGGACAGGAACTCCAACCTGAGCCAACGTCTGATCCTCGGCCTGAATTCAGATGCACGACATCTCGATGCAGCTCTGCAGAGTGTGCCGGCCTTGCCCTCGCCCTTAAACCTATGTGAAACTTCTGTTCTCCAATGTCCGTCCTCACACTCCTGGCCCCCAAGACCTCACGTTTGGCAATTCTGGACCCACAAGGCAGCACTCTGCCTGCCCTCCAGATAGAAAGCAAAATGGTGCCCTATGGAGCTTCCCAGACACCCGAAATGAGGATAGACCTACACGGCACCCTTCTGTACACAAATTATATCGACACATCTGGGCACTAATACACTGTCTGACACAGCCTGAGCCCGGACTTCCTGACCAACACCCAGACAGCTGACCGCACACTGAGCACAACAGACCCGCCATGGCCTTAGCTCGTCATCTATTCCCAACCTAGCTTCTCAGGCTTCAGGACATAGACCTTAACTCCACACGCCGCCAAGGGGTGAATGTGATGCAGAAATCAGAACTCCTCCTTCCCTATGGCAAGAAACCTTGTGGTTGGCATGTTGTCCCACGTTCAGTGTAGGAGAAACCAGCGTTCACCATGAGGCCCGGCCCATGCTTGAGTACGAAGAGGGCACAAACACGCATTGTGACCCTCAGCGTGAGTCCTGTCCTCTAGTAAGTCCTCTCAGTGGCTGGACCATTAGACGTCATAATGGGCTTGCCATGCCCCTAGGCCCCAAGTTTTAACCAGCTTTCTGGTTGTCCAGTCGCCCCTCCCCAGGGCTCTGCCCTGGAAACTCTCTTTTGGTGGGACAACTGAGGTAAAAACAAAACAAAACGGACTCCTCCCATCTCAAAGAATAACCCCAAACTCTTGGGAGCGGGCCCAATGCCCAGAGAGGAAGACTCGTCCATGGCCCATGAGGCCACCCGGACATTCCACGGCCATCCGTGACACAATATCCAGAGACAGAATCTTGAGCAAGCGTCTCACACTCGCCCCCTTGTTCATATCCTGAAGAGTTCTCCTCACGGTCTGTAGATCAGTCCTGCAATACCTACGACCCGAAACCTAAGCCGGGTTTGTGTTTTCAGACAACTGGCCCACAAAACCTACAGGCACAGGTTCTTGGAGCCAACCTGAGGACTGTACCTGGGAATTCTGCCCATTCCATTGGCCACAAACCTAGAAATAGGATGATAAACCTCCAAAGTGCCCGGGGCCATCCCAATAATGTTGACTGCCCAGGAAATACAAGGGCGGTCTGACACCAGCTGAGCATCTACCTGCACTTAGACCCGTGGACAGATGTCCCCAGAGGTAAATTGGAATGAGCAGGCCCCTAGATCCTAATCGGATCCATTGCTTTGTTGTCTAGGCATCTCTCCCCAGAGGCCTGGATTCCAATAGCAGCATATGGCTGTTTCTTGAGGCACCCATCAGAACAAATCTCGTCTCCACGTGGGAATCATGCACGTTGGAGCTGTGTCAAAGCCTCTGGTTAGGAGAACCCTTCAGGGACCCTGTGCCACTGCCTCATTCCAAGTTCTCCATGGACACAAACCCACATTAGGACCCATCCACAAGAGAGTCCATTTCAACTCAACCCTCTCAGTTTCTCCCCCAGATCCAGCAGATCTAACCTGTCTTGCCACTAGGACACAAGAGGAATGAGAGTTGGGCTTCCCAGCCATCCATCCTTAGAACCCTACTCGGAATCGATCCGTATGGGAAGTCCTGGAGCCAACCAACAGGTCTCAATCGCCCTGCAGAAGAATCTTTACGGTTTGGAGCATCTCACAACTCCCATCGTGGGAAAAATTCCATGGCCTCGTGATCCACCACCTCTTCATGAAGAGGGCCATAAGGGACAGAAACTCCAACCTGAGCGTTCGTCAGATCCTCACCTGATTTCAGATGCACGAGATCTCGTTTCAGCTCTGCAGAGCGTACCTGCCATGCCCTCGCCCAGAAACCTAAGGTTGCTTGTGTTCTCAGACTTCTGTCTTCAACTCCTGGCCCACAAGCCCTCCAGTTTGGCAATTCCAGAACTACAATGCAGCCCTCTGCCTGCCGTCCAGAAGAAAAAACATTGCCCTCTGGGGCTAACCAGAAGCCCCAAAGGAGGATCAAACTTTTCGCCACTTGACTGTACCCCAATCCTACAGGATGCCCTGGGCACTCATGCCCTTTCTGTCACAGCCTGAGCCTGGACCTCCCGACCCACACCCAGCCAGCTGGACTCACACTGAACACATCGGACCTGACAAAGCCTTAGGTCGTCATCTCTTCCCAACTTCGGTTTTCAGGCTTCAGAACCTAGACGTTTTCTCCAATCACTGCCCAGGGTTGAACATGAGGCAGAAATCAGAAATCCTTCCCCATGGCAAGAAATCTTGTGGTTGGCGTGTTGCCCAACGTTCAGCGTAGTTGATGGCAGTGTGGCCCTTTGACCCCGCCATGCTTGAGGGCCGCGTTGGTCACAGATACGCATTGTGACCCTCAGCGTGAGCCCAGTCCCCAAGTAAGGTCTCTCAGTGGCTGGACCAAGAGACGGCATATTGGGCTTGCCATGCCCCTAGGCCCCAATTTTTAACCATAGTTTGTGTTGTCCATTCGCCCCTCCCCAGTGCTCTTCTTTAGAATGAGGTAACCAAACTGAAAGGACTCCTCCCATCCCACAGATTGACCCCCAAATTGGGATCGGGCCAAATCCACAGAGAGGAAGACTCATCCATGGCCCATGAGGCTTCCCCGACATTCCACGCCCATCGTTGACACAAAATCCAGAGACTAAAGCCTGAATAAGCGCCTCACACTCGCTCTTTCTTCCTATGCCAAAGAGTTCCCCTCACGGTCTGTAGATCGGGACTGCCATACCTACGTCCCCAAAACAAGCCGAGTGTGTGTTTTCAGACTTCTATCCCCACATTCCTGGCTTCCACACCCTCCAGCCTGGGGACCCTGGAGCCACACATCAGGTCTGTGCCTCTCAACTCCACGGGAATTCTGCCCCTTCCATTGACCAAAATCATACAAACTCGGAGAAACCTCCAAAGTCCCCAAGGCCATCCCCATAGTATAGAACGCCCAGGACAAACAAGGGCTGCCTGGAACCAGCTGAGCATCCATCTCCACTCATACTGTAGATGGATGTCCCCAGAGAAGGAGATTGAACGGGTCATGGCCCTAGGCCCTAATGGGGTCCATTGTTTTGGTTTCCTGCTATCTCTCCTCAGAGGCCTGGTTTCCAATATCAGCATGTGGGGCTTTCCTGAGGCACCAATCAGATCAAATCTAGTCTCCACATGGGAAACTTGTCTTTTGGAGATGACGCAAAACCTCTGGTTAGGAGAAGCATTCAGGGTCCGTGTGTCACAGCTCCGTGCCAGGGTCTCTATGCACACAAACCCACAATAGGTCCCATCCGCAGTAGAGTCCATTTCAGCTCAGCCCCTTCCGTTGCTCCCCTAGAGCTAGCATATCAAAACTGTCTATTAACTGGGAGACAGTTAGAATCGATACAGTCTGCCCAGGGTTCCATCCTTCGATCCCTGCTTTGCTTTCATTCCTTATGAAACATCCTGGAGCGATCCAACAGATCTCAATTGCTGATCAGAAAAAAATCCTTGTGGCTTGGAGCATATCCCAACTCCCCTCCTGGGTAAACCTCCATGGCTTCGAGATGCTGCCCCCTTCAAGAAAGGGCCATAATGGACAGAAACTCCAACCTGAGCCTAGGTCTGAACCTCTCCCTGACTTCAGATGTACGAAGTCCCGATTCAGATGTGCAGAGAGTGCCTGCCGTGCCCTCGTCCCGAAACCTACGCCTAACTTGTGTTCTCATTCTTCCGTCCTCACACTCCTTGCCCAAAGGGCATCCAGTTTGGGAATTCCGGAGCCACAAAGCAGCACTCTGCCTGCCCTCCAGAAGAAAAACGTTGCCCTTGGGGCTACCCAGAAACGCTAAATGAGGATCAAGCTGCACGGCACTCGACTCTCCCCCAATTATACAATATACCCTGAAAACTAATGCCTGGTCTGACGCAGCCTAGGCCTGAACCTCCCGACCAACACTCAGCGAGCTGGCTCCACACTGAGCACGTCGGACCTGTCGTGGACTTAAGTCGTCATCTCTTCCCAAGCTCGGTTTTCAGACTACACAACCTAGACCTTAACTCCAATCACGGCCCAGCGGTGAAAGAGATGAAAAAAAATCAGAACTACTACTTCCCCATGGCAAGAATACATGTGGTTGGCATGGAGCCCAACGTTCAGTGTAGGAGCAACAGTGTGGACCATGATTCCCGCCCATGCTTAAGCGCATAGAAGGCATAAACACACATTGTGACCCTCAGCGTGAGTTCTGTCCTCAAGGAAGGCCTCTCAGTGGCTGGAACTAACCATAGTTCGGTTTGTCCATTCACCCCTCCGCAGGGCTCTGCTTTGAAATCCCTCTTTTGGTGGGACACCTGAGGTAACCAAACTGATAGGACTCCTCCCATCCCCCTGATGGACCCCAAACAATTGGGTACGTGCCAAATCCACAGAGAGGAAGACTTGTCCATGGCCCATGAGGCCTCCTCGACATTCCACGGCCATTGTTGACACAAAATCCAGAGACAAAAGCCTGAATAAATGCCTCACACTCACTCTTTCTTCATATCCCGAAGAGTTCTCCTCAGGGCCTGTAGATCGGTCCTGCCATACTTATGTCCCCAAACGTAAGCCGCGTTAGTGTTTTCAGACTTCTATCCCCACGCTCCTGGCCCACACACCCTCCAGGCTGGGGCCCCTGGAGCCACACATCAGGTCTGTGCCTGCCCACTCCACTGGAATTCTGCCCATTCACTTGACCACACGCCTCCAAATTAGGAGAAACCTCCACTGTCCCTGAGGCCATCCCAATTGTGTAGGCCGCCCGGGACAAACAAGGGCGTCTGACAACAGCTGAGCATCTACCTCCACTCATACCGTAGTTGGATGTCACCAGGGTAGTAGATTGAACCTCACAGGTCCCTAGGCCGTAATCGGATCCATTGCTTTGGTTTCCAGGCATCTCTCCTCAGAGGCATGTTTCCAAATACCAGCATGCGGGGGTTTCCGGAGGCAAATCTTGTCTCGACATGGGAAAATAGCAGGCTGGAACTGTGTCAAAACTTCCGGTTAGGAGAATCCTTCAGGGCCCGGTGCCACCACCCCTTTCCAAGGTCTCCATGGACACAAACCCACATTAGGATCCATCCGCAGGAGAGTCCATTTCAACTCTGGCTTCTCGGTTGCTCCACCAGAGCCAGCAGATAGAACCTGTCTTGTCGCTAGGAGACGATTGAGATGCGAGGCGGCTTGCCCAGGGCTCCGCCCTTAGAACCCTGCTCTGGCGTCCTTCCATATGGAACGTCCTGGACCCATCCAAAAGGTCTCACATGTCCTGCAGAAGGAATCCTTGCCTTTTGGAGCATCTCACCACTCCCAACGTGGGAAAACCGTGATGGCTTTCTGAAGCCCCCACCCCCTTTCTGAAGGGGAAATCATGGACAGGAACTCCAACCTGAGCCAACGTCTGATCCTCGGCCTGAATTCAGATGCACGACATCTCGATGCAGCTCTGCAGAGTGTGCCGGCCTTGCCCTCGCCCTTAAACCTATGTGAAACTTCTGTTCTCCAATGTCCGTCCTCACACTCCTGGCCCCCAAGACCTCACGTTTGGCAATTCTGGACCCACAAGGCAGCACTCTGCCTGCCCTCCAGATAGAAAGCAAAATGGTGCCCTATGGAGCTTCCCAGACACCCGAAATGAGGATAGACCTACACGGCACCCTTTTGTACACAAATTATATCGACACATCTGGGCACTAATACACTGTCTGACACAGCCTGAGCCCGGACTTCCTGACCAACACCCAGACAGCTGACCGCACACTGAGCACAACAGACCCGCCATGGCCTTAGCTCGTCATCTATTCCCAACCTAGCTTCTCAGGCTTCAGGACATAGACCTTAACTCCACACGCCGCCAAGGGGTGAATGTGATGCAGAAATCAGAACTCCTCCTACCCTATGGCAAGAAACCTTGTGGTTGGCATGTTGTCCCACGTTCAGTGTAGGAGAAACCAGCGTTCACCATGAGGCCCGGCCCATGCTTGAGTACGAAGAGGGCACAAACACGCATTGTGACCCTCAGCGTGAGTCCTGTCCTCTAGTAAGTCCTCTCAGTGGCTGGACCATTAGACGTCATAATGGGCTTGCCATGCCCCTAGGCCCCAAGTTTTAACCAGCTTTCTGGTTGTCCAGTCGCCCCTCCCCAGGGCTCTGCCCTGGAAACTCTCTTTTGGTGGGACAACTGAGGTAAAAACAAAACAAAACGGACTCCTCCCATCTCAAAGAATAACCCCAAACTCTTGGGAGCGGGCCCAATGCCCAGAGAGGAAGAC
This sequence comes from Mustela lutreola, assembly GCF_030435805.1. Classification (NCBI taxonomy): domain Eukaryota; kingdom Metazoa; phylum Chordata; class Mammalia; order Carnivora; family Mustelidae; genus Mustela; species Mustela lutreola. The sequence goes on from NC_081294.1 coordinate 173,697,981, forward strand.
TCGTCCATGGCCCATGAGGCCACCCGGACATTCCACGGCCATCCGTGACACAATATCCAGAGACAGAATCTTGAGCAAGCGTCTCACACTCGCCCCCTTGTTCATATCCTGAAGAGTTCTCCTCACGGTCTGTAGATCAGTCCTGCAATACCTACGACCCGAAACCTAAGCCGGGTTTGTGTTTTCAGACAACTGGCCCACAAAACCTACAGGCACAGGTTCTTGGAGCCAAACCTGAGGACTGTACCTGGGAATTCTGCCCATTCCATTGGCCACAAACCTAGAAATAGGATGATAAACCTCCAAAGTGCCCGGGGCCATCCCAATAGTGTTGACTGCCCAGGAAATACAAGGGCGGTCTGACACCAGCTGAGCATCTACCTGCACTTAGACCCGTGGACAGATGTCCCCAGAGGTAAATTGGAATGAGCAGGCCCCTAGATCCTAATCGGATCCATTGCTTTGTTGTCTAGGCATCTCTCCCCAGAGGCCTGGATTCCAATAGCAGCATATGGCTGTCTCTTGAGGCACCCATCAGAACAAATCTCGTCTCCACGTGGGAATCATGCACGTTGGAGCTGTGTCAAAGCCTCTGGTTAGGAGAACCCTTCAGGGACCCTGTGCCACTGCCTCATTCCAAGTTCTCCATGGACACAAACCCACATTAGGACCCATCCACAAGAGAGTCCATTTCAACTCAACCCTCTCAGTTTCTCCCCCAGATCCAGCAGATCTAACCTGTCTTGCCACTAGGACACAAGAGGAATGAGAGTTGGGCTTCCCAGCCATCCATCCTTAGAACCCTACTCGGAATCGATCCGTATGGGAAGTCCTGGAGCCAACCAACAGGTCTCAATCGCCCTGCAGAAGAATCTTTACGGTTTGGAGCATCTCACAACTCCCATCGTGGGAAAAATTCCATGGCCTCGTGATCCACCACCTCTTCATGAAGAGGGCCATAAGGGACAGAAACTCCAACCTGAGCGTTCGTCAGATCCTCACCTGATTTCAGATGCACGAGATCTCGTTTCAGCTCTGAAGAGCGTACCTGCCATGCCCTCGCCCAGAAACCTAAGGTTGCTTGTGTTCTCAGACTTCTGTCCTCAACTCCTGGCCCACAAGCCCTCCAGTTTGGCAATTCCAGAACTACAATGCAGCCCTCTGCCTGCCGTCCAGAAGAAAAAACATTGCCCTCTGGGGCTAACCAGAAGCCCCAAAGGAGGATCAAACTTTTCGCCACTTGAGTGTACCCCAATCCTACAGGATGCCCTGGGCACTCATGCCCTTTCTGTCACAGCCTGAGCCTGGACCTCCCGACCCACACCCAGCCAGCTGGACTCACACTGAACACATCGGACCTGCCAAACCCTTAGGTCGTCATCTCTTCCCAACTTCGGTTTTCAGGCTTCAGAACCTAGACGTTTTCTCCAATCACTGCCCAGGGTTGAACATGAGGCAGAAATCAGAAATCCTTCCCCATGGCAAGAAATCTTGTGGTTGGCGTGTTGCCCAACATTCAGCGTAGTTGATGGCAGTGTGGCCCTTTGACCCCGCCATGCTTGAGGGCCGCGTTTGTCACAGATACGCATTGTGACCCTCAGCGTGAGCTCAGTCCCCAAGTAAGGTCTCTCAGTGGCTGGACCAAGAGACGGCATATTGGGCTTGCCATGCCCCTAGGCCCCAATTTTTAACCATAGTTCGTGTTGTCCATTCGCCCCTCCCAGTGCTCTTCTTTAGAATGAGGTAACCAAACTGAAAGGACTCCTCCCATCCCACAGATTGACCCCCAAATGGGATCGGGCCAAATCCACAGAGAGGAAGACTCATCCATGGCCCATGAGGCCTCCCCGACATTCCACGCCCATCGTTGACACAAAATCCAGAGACAAAAGCCTGAATAAGCGCCTCACACTCGCTCTTTCTTCCTATGCCAAAGAGTTCCCCTCACGGTCTGTAGATCGGGACTGCCATACCTACGTCCCCAAAACAAGCCGAGTGTGTGTTTTCAGACTTCTATCCCCACATTCCTGGCTTCCACACCCTCCAGCCTGGGGACCCTGAAGCCACACATCAGGTCTGTGCCTCTCAACTCCACGGGAATTCTGCCCCTTCCATTGACCACAATCATACAAACTCGGAGAAACCTCCAAAGTCCCCAAGGCCATCCCCATAGTATAGAACGCCCAGGACAAACAAGGGCTGCCTGGAACCAGCTGAGCATCCATCTCCACTCATACTGTAGATGGATGTCCCCAGAGAAGGAGATTGAACGGGTCAGGGCCCTAGGCCCTAATGGGGTCCATTGTTTTGGTTTCCTGCTATCTCTCCTCAGAGGCCTGGTTTCCAATATCAGCATGTGGGGCTTTCCTGAGGCACCAATCAGATCAAATCTAGTCTCCACATGGGAAACTTGTCTTTTGGAGATGACGCAAAACCTCTGGTTAGGAGGAGCATTCAGGGTCCGTGTGTCACAGCTCCGTGCCAGGGTCTCTATGCACACAAACCCACAATAGGTCCCATCCGCAGTAGAGTCCATTTCAGCTCAGCCCCTTCCGTTGCTCCCCTAGAGCTAGCATATCAAAACTGTCTATTAACTGGGAGACAGTTAGAATCGATACAGTCTGCCCAGGGTTCCATCCTTCGATCCCTGCTTTGCTGTCGTTCCTTATGAAACATCCTGGAGCGATCCAACAGATCTCAATTGCTGATCAGAAAAAAAATCCTTGTGGCTTGGAGCATATCCCAACTCCCCTCCTGGGTAAACCTCCATGGCTCCGAGATGCTGCCCCCTTCAAGAAAGGGCCATAATGGACAGAAACTCCAACCTGAGCCTAGGTCTGAACCTCTCCCTGACTTCAGATGTACGAAGTCCCGATTCAGATGTGCAGAGAGTGCCTGCCGTGCCCTCGTCCCGAAACCTACGCCTAACTTGTGTTCTCTTTCTTCCGTCCTCACACTCCTTGCCCAAAGGGCATCCAGTTTGGGAATTCCGGAGCCACAAAGCAGCACTCTGCCTGCCCTCCAGAAGAAAAACGTTGCCCTTGGGGCTACCCAGAAACGCTAAATGAGGATCAAGCTGCACGGCACTCGACTCTCCCCCAATTATACAATATACCCTGAAAACTAATGCCTGGTCTGACGCAGCCTAGGCCTGAACCTCCCGACCAACACTCAGCGAGCTGGCTCCACACTGAGCACATCGGACCTGTCGTGGACTTAAGTCGTCATCTCTTCCCAAGCTCGGTTTTCAGACTACACAACCTAGACCTTAACTCCAATCACGGCCCAGCGGTGAAAGAGATGAAAAAAAATCAGAACTACTACTTCCCCATGGCAAGAATACATGTGGTTGGCATGGAGCCCAACGTTCAGTGTAGGAGCAACAGTGTGGACCATGATTCCCGCCCATGCTTGAGCGCTTAGAAGGCATAAACACACATTGTGACCCTCAGCGTGAGTTCTGTCCTCAAGGAAGGCCTCTCAGTGGCTGGAACTAACCATAGTTCGGTTTGTCCATTCACCCCTCCGCAGGGCTCTGCTTTGAAATCCCTCTTTTGGTGGGACACCTGAGGTAACCAAACTGAAAGGACTCCTCCCATCCCCATGATGGACCCCAAACAATTGGGTACGTGCCAAATCCACAGAGAGGAAGACTTGTCCATGGCCCATGAGGCCTCCTCGACATTCCACGGCCATTGTTGACACAAAATCCAGAGACAAAAGCCTGAATAAATGCCTCACACTCACTCTTTCTTCATATCCCGAAGAGTTCTCCTCAGGGCCTGTAGATCGGGCCTGCCATACTTATGTCCCCAAACGTAAGCCGCGTTAGTGTTTTCAGACTTCTATCCCCACGCTCCTGGCCCACACACCCTCCAGGCTGGGGCCCCTGGAGCCACACATCAGGTCTGTGCCTGCCCACTCCACTGGAATTCTGCCCATTCACTTGACCACACGCCTCCAAATTAGGAGAAACCTCCGCAGTCCCTGAGGCCATCCCAATTGTGTAGGCCGCCCGGGACAAACTAGGGCGTCTGACAACAGCTGAGCATCTACCTCCACTCATACCGTAGTTGGATGTCACCAGGGTAGTAGATTGAACCTCACAGGTCCCTAGGCCGTAATCGGATCCATTGCTTTGGTTTCCAGGCATCTCTCCTCAGAGGCATGTTTCCAAATACCAGCATGCGGGGGTTTCCGGAGGCAAATCTTGTCTCGACATGGGAAAATAGCAGGCTGGAACTGTGTCAAAACTTCCGGTTAGGAGAATCCTTCAGGGCCCGGTGCCACCACCCCTTTCCAAGGTCTCCATGGACACAAACCCACATTAGGATCCATCCGCAGGAGAGTCCATTTCAACTCTGGCTTCTCGGTTGCTCCGCCAGAGCCAGCAGATAGAACCTGTCTTGTCGCTAGGAGACGATTGAGATGCGAGGCGGCTTGCCCAGGGCTCCGCCCTTAGAACCCTGCTCTGGCGTCCTTCCATATGGAACGTCCTGGACCCATCCAAAAGGTCTCACATGTCCTGCAGAAGGAATCCTTGCCTTTTGGAGCATCTCACCACTCCCAAAGTGGGAAAACCGTGATGGCTTTCTGAAGCCCCCACCCCCTTTCTGAAGGGGAAATCATGGACAGGAACTCCAACCTGAGCCAACGTCTGATCCTCGGCCTGAATTCAGATGCACGACATCTCGATGCAGCTCTGCAGAGTGTGCCGGCCTTGCCCTCGCCCTTAAACCTATGTGAAACTTCTGTTCTCCAATGTCCGTCCTCACACTCCTGGCCCCCAAGACCTCACGTTTGGCAATTCTGGACCCACAAGGCAGCACTCTGCCTGCCCTCCAGATAGAAAGCAAAATGGTGCCCTATGGAGCTTCCCAGACACCCGAAATGAGGATAGACCTACACGGCACCCTTCTGTACACAAATTATATCGACACATCTGGGCACTAATACACTGTCTGACACAGCCTGAGCCCGGACTTCCTGACCAACACCCAGACAGCTGACCGCACACTGAGCACAACAGACCCGCCATGGCCTTAGCTCGTCATTTATTCCCAACCTAGCTTCTCAGGCTTCAGGACATAGACCTTAACTCCACACGCCGCCAAGGGGTGAATGTGATGCAGAAATCAGAACTCCTCCTTCCCTATGGCAAGAAACCTTGTGGTTGGCATGTTGTCCCACGTTCAGTGTAGGAGAAACCAGCGTTCACCATGAGGCCCGGCCCATGCTTGAGTACGAAGAGGGCACAAACACGCATTGTGACCCTCAGCGTGAGTCCTGTCCTCTAGTAAGTCCTCTCAGTGGCTGGACCATTAGACGTCATAATGGGCTTGCCATGCCCCTAGGCTCCAAGTTTTAATCAGCTTTCTGGTTGTCCAGTCGCCCCTCCCCAGGGCTCTGCCCTGGAAACTCTCTTTTGGTGGGACAACTGAGGTAAAAACAAAACAAAACGGACTCCTCCCATCTCAAAGAATAACCCCAAACTCTTGGGAGCGGGCCCAATGCCCAGAGAGGAAGACTCGTCCATGGCCCATGAGGCCACCCGGACATTCCACGGCCATCCGTGACACAATATCCAGAGACAGAATCTTGAGCAAGCGTCTCACACTCGCCCCCTTGTTCATATCCTGAAGAGTTCTCCTCACGGTCTGTAGATCAGTCCTGCAATACCTACGACCCGAAACCTAAGCCGGGTTTGTGTTTTCAGACAACTGGCCCACAAAACATACAGGCACAGGTTCTTGGAGCCAAACCTGAGGACTGTACCTGGGAATTCTGCCCATTCCATTGGCCACAAACCTAGAAATAGGATGATAAACCTCCAAAGTGCCCGGGGCCATCCCAATAATGTTGACTGCCCAGGAAATACAAGGGCGGTCTGACACCAGCTGAGCATCTACCTGCACTTAGACCCGTGGACAGATGTCCCCAGAGGTAAATTGGAATGAGCAGGCCCCTAGATCCTAATCGGATCCATTGCTTTGTTGTCTAGGCATCTCTCCCCAGAGGCCTGGATTCCAATAGCAGCATATGGCTGTTTCTTGAGGCACCCATCAGAACAAATCTCGTCTCCACGTGGGAATCATGCACGTTGGAGCTGTGTCAAAGCCTCTGGTTAGGAGAACCCTTCAGGGACCCTGTGCCACTGCCTCATTCCAAGTTCTCCATGGACACAAACCCACATTAGGACCCATCCACAAGAGAGTCCATTTCAACTCAACCCTCTCAGTTTCTCCCCCAGATCCAGCAGATCTAACCTGTCTTGCCACTAGGACACAAGAGGAATGAGAGTCGGGCTTCCCAGCCATCCATCCTTAGAACCCTACTCGGAATCGATCCGTATGGGAAGTCCTGGAGCCAACCAACAGGTCTCAATCGCCCTGCAGAAGAATCTTTACGGTTTGGAGCATCTCACAACTCCCATCGTGGGAAAAATTCCATGGCCTCGTGATCCACCACCTCTTCATGAAGAGGGCCATAAGGGACAGAAACTCCAACCTGAGCGTTCGTCAGATCCTCACCTGATTTCAGATGCACGAGATCTCGTTTCAGCTCTGCAGAGCGTACCTGCCATGCCCTCGCCCAGAAACCTAAGGTTGCTTGTGTTCTCAGACTTCTGTCTTCAACTCCTGGCCCACAAGCCCTCCAGTTTGGCAATTCCAGAACTACAATGCAGCCCTCTGCCTGCCGTCCAGAAGAAAAAACATTGCCCTCTGGGGCTAACCAGAAGCCCCAAAGGAGGATCAAACTTTTCGCCACTTGACTGTACCCCAATCCTACAGGATGCCCTGGGCACTCATGCCCTTTCTGTCACAGCCTGAGCCTGGACCTCCCGACCCACACCCAGCCAGCTGGACTCACACTGAACACATCGGACCTGCCAAAGCCTTAGGTCGTCATCTCTTCCCAACTTCGGTTTTCAGGCTTCAGAACCTAGACGTTTTCTCCAATCACTGCCCAGGGTTGAACATGAGGCAGAAATCAGAAATCCTTCCCCATGGCAAGAAATCTTGTGGTTGGCGTGTTGCCCAACGTTCAGCGTAGTTGATGGCAGTGTGGCCCTTTGACCCCGCCATGCTTGAGGGCCGCGTTGGTCACAGATACGCATTGTGACCCTCAGCGTGAGCCCAGTCCCCAAGTAAGGTCTCTCAGTGGCTGGACCAAGAGACGGCATATTGGGCTTGCCATGCCCCTAGGCCCCAATTTTTAACCATAGTTCGTGTTGTCCATTCGCCCCTCCCCAGTGCTCTGCTTTAGAATGAGGTAACCAAACTGAAAGGACTCCTCCCATCCCACAGATTGACCCCCAAATTGGGATCGGGCCAAATCCACAGAGAGGAAGACTCATCCATGGCCCATGAGGCCTCCCCGACATTCCACGCCCATCGTTGACACAAAATCCAGAGACAAAAGCCTGAATAAGCGCCTCACACTCGCTCTTTCTTCCTATGCCAAAGAGTTCCCCTCACGGTCTGTAGATCGGGACTGCCATACCTACGTCCCCAAAACAAGCCGAGTGTGTGTTTTCAGACTTCTATCCCCACATTCCTGGCTTCCACACCCTCCAGCCTGGGGACCCTGGAGCCACACATCAGGTCTGTGCCTCTCAACTCCACGGGAATTCTGCCCCTTCCATTGACCACAATCATACAAACTCGGAGAAACCTCCAAAGTCCCCAAGGCCATCCCCATAGTATAGAACGCCCAGGACAAACAAGGGCTGCCTGGAACCAGCTGAGCATCCATCTCCACTCATACTGTAGATGGATGTCCCCAGAGAAGGAGATTGAACGGGTCAGGGCCCTAGGCCCTAATGGGGTCCATTGTTTTGGTTTCCTGCTATCTCTCCTCAGAGGCCTGGTTTCCAATATCAGCATGTGGGGCTTTCCTGAGGCACCAATCAGATCAAATCTAGTCTCCACATGGGAAACTTGTCTTTTGGAGATGACGCAAAACCTCTGGTTAGGAGGAGCATTCAGGGTCCGTGTGTCACAGCTCCGTGCCAGGGTCTCTATGCACACAAACCCACAATAGGTCCCATCCGCAGTAGAGTCCATTTCAGCTCAGCCCCTTCCGTTGCTCCCCTAGAGCTAGCATATCAAAACTGTCTATTAACTGGGAGACAGTTAGAATCGGTACAGTCTGCCCAGGGTTCCATCCTTCGATCCCTGCTTTGCTGTCGTTCCTTATGAAACATCCTGGAGCGATCCAACAGATCTCAATTGCTGATCAGAAAAAAATCCTTGTGGCTTGGAGCATATCCCAACTCCCCTCCTGGGTAAATCTCCATGGCTTCGAGATGCTGCCCCCTTCAAGAAAGGGCCATAATGGACAGAAACTCCAACCTGAGCCTAGGTCTGAACCTCTCCCTGACTTCAGATGTACGAAGTCCCGATTCAGATGTGCAGAGTGTGCCTGCCGTGCCCTCGTCCCGAAACCTACGCCTAACTTGTGTTCTCATTCTTCCGTCCTCACACTCCTTGCCCAAAGGGCATCCAGTTTGGGAATTCCGGAGCCACAAAGCAGCACTCTGCCTGCCCTCCAGAAGAAAAACGTTGCCCTTGGGGCTACCCAGAAACGCTAAATGAGGATCAAGCTGCACGGCACTCGACTCTCCCCCAATTATACAATATACCCTGAAAACTAATGCCTGGTCTGACGCAGCCTAGGCCTGAACCTCCCGACCAACACTCAGCGAGCTGGCTCCACACTGAGCACGTCGGACCTGTCGTGGACTTAAGTCGTCATCTCTTCCCAAGCTCGGTTTTCAGACTACACAACCTAGACCTTAACTCCAATCACGGCCCAGCGGTGAAAGAGATGAAAAAAAATCAGAACTACTACTTCCCCATGGCAAGAATACATGTGGTTGGCATGGAGCCCAACGTTCAGTGTAGGAGCAACAGTGTGGACCATGATTCCCGCCCATGCTTGAGCGCTTAGAAGGCATAAACACACATTGTGACCCTCAGCGTGAGTTCTGTCCTCAAGGAAGGCCTCTCAGTGGCTGGAACTAACCATAGTTCGGTTTGTCCATTCACCCCTCCGCAGGGCTCTGCTTTGAAATCCCTCTTTTGGTGGGACACCTGAGGTAACCAAACTGATAGGACTCCTCCCATCCCCCTGATGGACCCCAAACAATTGGGTACGTGCCAAATCCACAGAGAGGAAGACTTGTCCATGGCCCATGAGGCCTCCTCGACATTCCACGGCCATTGTTGACACAAAATCCAGAGACAAAAGCCTGAATAAATGCCTCACACTCACTCTTTCTTCATATCCCGAAGAGTTCTCCTCAGGGCCTGTAGATCGGGCCTGCCATACTTATGTCCCCAAACGTAAGCCGCGTTAGTGTTTTCAGACTTCTATCCCCACGCTCCTGGCCCACACACCCTCCAGGCTGGGGCCGCTGGAGCCACACATCAGGTCTGTGCCTGCCCACTCCACTGGAATTCTGCCCATTCACTTGACCACACGCCTCCAAATTAGGAGAAACCTCCGCAGTCCCTGAGGCCATCCCAATTGTGTAGGCCGCCCGGGACAAACAAGGGCGTCTGACAACAGCTGAGCATCTACCTCCACTCATACCGTAGTTGGATGTCACCAGGGTAGTAGATTGAACCTCACAGGTCCCTAGGCCGTAATCGGATCCATTGCTTTGGTTTCCAGGCATCTCTCCTCAGAGGCATGTTTTCAAATACCAGCATGCGGGGGTTTCCGGAGGCAAATCTTGTCTCGACATGGGAAAATAGCAGGCTGGAACTGTGTCAAAACTTCCGGTTAGGAGAATCCTTCAGGGCCCGATGCCACCACCCCTTTCCAAGGTCTCCATGGACACAAACCCACATTAGGATCCATCCGCAGGAGAGTCCATTTCAACTCTGGCTTCTCGGTTGCTCCGCCAGAGCCAGCAGATAGAACCTGTCTTGTCGCTAGGAGACGATTGAGATGCGAGGCGGCTTGCCCAGGGCTCCGCCCTTAGAACCCTGCTCTGGCGTCCTTCCATATGGAACGTCCTGGACCCATCCAAAAGGTCTCACATGTCCTGCAGAAGGAATCCTTGCCTTTTGGAGCATCTCACCACTCCCAACGTGGGAAAACCGTGATGGCTTTCTGAAGCCCCCACCCCCTTTCTGAAGGGGAAATCATGGACAGGAACTCCAACCTGAGCCAACGTCTGATCCTCGGCCTGAATTCAGATGCACGACATCTCGATGCAGCTCTGCAGAGTGTGCCGGCCTTGCCCTCGCCCTTAAACCTATGTGAAACTTCTGTTCTCCAATGTCCGTCCTCACACTCCTGGCCCCCAAGACCTCACGTTTGGCAATTCTGGACCCACAAGGCAGCACTCTGCCTGCCCTCCAGATAGAAAGCAAAATGGTGCCCTATGGAGCTTCCCAGACACCCGAAATGAGGATAGACCTACACGGCACCCTTCTGTACACAAATTATATCGACACATCTGGGCACTAATAAACTGTCTGACACAGCCTGAGCCCGGACTTCCTGACCAACACCCAGACAGCTGACCGCACACTGAGCACAACAGACCCGCCATGGCCTTAGCTCGTCATCTATTCCCAACCTAGCTTCTCAGGCTTCAGGACATAGACCTTAACTCCACACGCCGCCAAGGGGTGAATGTGATGCAGAAATCAGAACTCCTCCTTCCCTATGGCAAGAAACCTTGTGGTTGGCATGTTGTCCCACGTTCAGCGTAGGAGAAACCAGCGTTCACCATGAGGCCCGGCCCATGCTTGAGTACGAAGAGGGCACAAACACGCATTGTGACCCTCAGCGTGAGTCCTGTCCTCTAGTAAGTCCTCTCAGTGGCTGGACCATTAGACGTCATAATGGGCTTGCCATGCCCCTAGGCCCCAAGTTTTAACCAGCTTTCTGGTTGTCCAGTCGCCCCTCCCCAGGGCTCTGCCCTGGAAACTCTCTTTTGGTGGGACAACTGAGGTAAAAACAAAACAAAACGGACTCCTCCCATCTCAAAGAATAACCCCAAACTCTTGGGAGCGGGCCCAATGCCCAGAGAGGAAGACTCGTCCATGGCCCATGAGGCCACCCGGACATTCCACGGCCATCCGTGACACAATATCCAGAGACAGAATCTTGAGCAAGCGTCTCACACTCGCCCCCTTGTTCATATCCTGAAGAGTTCTCCTCACGGTCTGTAGATCAGTCCTGCAATACCTACGACCCGAAACCCAAGCCGGGTTTGTGTTTTCAGACAACTGGCCCACAAAACCTACAGGCACAGGTTCTTGGAGCCAAACCTGAGGACTGTACCTGGGAATTCTGCCCATTCCATTGGCCACAGACCTAGAAATAGGATGATAAACCTCCAAAGTGCCCGGGGCCATCCCAATAGTGTTGACTGCCCAGGAAATACAAGGGCGGTCTGACACCAGCTGAGCATCTACCTGCACTTAGACCCGTGGACAGATGTCCCCAGAGGTAAATTGGAATGAGCAGGCCCCTAGATCCTAATCGGATCCATTGCTTTGTTGTCTAGGCATCTCTCCCCAGAGGCCTGGATTCCAATAGCAGCATATGGCTGTTTCTTGAGGCACCCATCAGAACAAATCTCGTCTCCACGTGGGAATCATGCACGTTGGAGCTGTGTCAAAGCCTCTGGTTAGGAGAACCCTTCAGGGACCCTGTGCCACTGCCTCATTCCAAGTTCTCCATGGACACAAACCCACATTAGGACCCATCCACAAGAGAGTCCATTTCAACTCAACCCTCTCAGTTTCTCCCCCAGATCCAGCAGATCTAACCTGTCTTGCCACTAGGACACAAGAGGAATGAGAGTCGGGCTTCCCAGCCATCCATCCTTAGAACCCTACTCGGAATCGATCCGTATGGGAAGTCCTGGAGCCAACCAACAGGTCTCAATCGCCCTGCAGAAGAATCTTTACGGTTTGGAGCATCTCACAACTCCCATCGTGGGAAAAATTCCATGGCCTCGTGATCCACCACCTCTTCATGAAGAGGGCCATAAGGGACAGAAACTCCAACCTGAGCGTTCGTCAGATCCTCACCTGATTTCAGATGCACGAGATCTCGTTTCAGCTCTGCAGAGCGTACCTGCCATGCCCTCGCCCAGAAACCTAAGGTTGCTTGTGTTCTCAGACTTCTGTCTTCAACTCCTGGCCCACAAGCCCTCCAGTTTGGCAATTCCAGAACTACAATGCAGCCCTCTGCCTGCCGTCCAGAAGAAAAAACATTGCCCTCTGGGGCTAACCAGAAGCCCCAAAGGAGGATCAAACTTTTCGCCACTTGACTGTACCCCAATCCTACAGGATGCCCTGGGCACTCATGCCCTTTCTGTCACAGCCTGAGCCTGGACCTCCCGACCCACACCCAGCCAGCTGGACTCACACTGAACACATCGGACCTGCCAAAGCCTTAGGTCGTCATCTCTTCCCAACTTCGGTTTTCAGGCTTCAGAACCTAGACGTTTTCTCCAATCACTGCCCAGGGTTGAACATGAGGCAGAAATCAGAAATCCTTCCCCATGGCAAGAAATCTTGTGGTTGGCGTGTTGCCCAACGTTCAGCGTAGTTGATGGCAGTGTGGCCCTTTGACCCCGCCATGCTTGAGGGCCGCGTTGGTCACAGATACGCATTGTGACCCTCAGCGTGAGCCCAGTCCCCAAGTAAGGTCTCTCAGTGGCTGGACCAAGAGACGGCATATTGGGCTTGCCATGCCCCTAGGCCCCAATTTTTAACCATAGTTCGTGTTGTCCATTCGCCCCTCCCCAGTGCTCTGCTTTAGAATGAGGTAACCAAACTGAAAGGACTCCTCCCATCCCACAGATTGACCCCCAAATTGGGATCGGGCCAAATCCACAGAGAGGAAGACTCATCCATGGCCCATGAGGCCTCCCCGACATTCCACGCCCATCGTTGACACAAAATCCAGAGACAAAAGCCTGAATAAGCGCCTCACACTCGCTCTTTCTTCCTATGCCAAAGAGTTCCCCTCACGGTCTGTAGATCGGGACTGCCATACCTACGTCCCCAAAACAAGCCGAGTGTGTGTTTTCAGACTTCTATCCCCACATTCCTGGCTTCCACACCCTCCAGCCTGGGGACCCTGGAGCCACACATCAGGTCTGTGCCTCTCAACTCCACGGGAATTCTGCCCCTTCCATTGACCACAATCATACAAACTCGGAGAAACCTCCAAAGTCCCCAAGGCCATCCCAATAGTATAGAACGCCCAGGACAAACAAGGGCTGCCTGGAACCAGCTGAGCATCCATCTCCACTCATACTGTAGATGGATGTCCCCAGAGAAGGAGATTGAACGGGTCAGGGCCCTAGGCCCTAATGGGGTCCATTGTTTTGGTTTCCTGCTATCTCTCCTCAGAGGCCTGGTTTCCAATATCAGCATGTGGGGCTTTCCTGAGGCACCAATCAGATCAAATCTAGTCTCCACATGGGAAACTTGTCTTTTGGAGATGACGCAAAACCTCTGGTTAGGAGGAGCATTCAGGGTCCGTGTGTCACAGCTCCGTGCCAGGGTCTCTATGCACACAAACCCACAATAGGTCCCATCCGCAGTAGAGTCCATTTCAGCTCAGCCCCTTCCGTTGCTCCCCTAGAGCTAGCATATCAAAACTGTCTATTAACTGGGAGACAGTTAGAATCGGTACAGTCTGCCCAGGGTTCCATCCTTCGATCCCTGCTTTGCTGTCGTTCCTTATGAAACATCCTGGAGCGATCCAACAGATCTCAATTGCTGATCAGAAAAAAATCCTTGTGGCTTGGAGCATATCCCAACTCCCCTCCTGGGTAAATCTCCATGGCTTCGAGATGCTGCCCCCTTCAAGAAAGGGCCATAATGGACAGAAACTCCAACCTGAGCCTAGGTCTGAACCTCTCCCTGACTTCAGATGTACGAAGTCCCGATTCAGATGTGCAGAGTGTGCCTGCCGTGCCCTCGTCCCGAAACCTACGCCTAACTTGTGTTCTCATTCTTCCGTCCTCACACTCCTTGCCCAAAGGGCATCCAGTTTGGGAATTCCGGAGCCACAAAGCAGCACTCTGCCTGCCCTCCAGAAGAAAAACGTTGCCCTTGGGGCTACCCAGAAACGCTAAATGAGGATCAAGCTGCACGGCACTCGACTCTCCCCCAATTATACAATATACCCTGAAAACTAATGCCTGGTCTGACGCAGCCTAGGCCTGAACCTCCCGACCAACACTCAGCGAGCTGGCTCCACACTGAGCACGTCGGACCTGTCGTGGACTTAAGTCGTCATCTCTTCCCAAGCTCGGTTTTCAGACTACACAACCTAGACCTTAACTCCAATCACGGCCCAGCGGTGAAAGAGATGAAAAAAAATCAGAACTACTACTTCCCCATGGCAAGAATACATGTGGTTGGCATGGAGCCCAACGTTCAGTGTAGGAGCAACAGTGTGGACCATGATTCCCGCCCATGCTTGAGCGCTTAGAAGGCATAAACACACATTGTGACCCTCAGCGTGAGTTCTGTCCTCAAGGAAGGCCTCTCAGTGGCTGGAACTAACCATAGTTCGGTTTGTCCATTCACCCCTCCGCAGGGCTCTGCTTTGAAATCCCTCTTTTGGTGGGACACCTGAGGTAACCAAACTGATAGGACTCCTCCCATCCCCCTGATGGACCCCAAACAATTGGGTACGTGCCAAATCCACAGAGAGGAAGACTTGTCCATGGCCCATGAGGCCTCCTCGACATTCCACGGCCATTGTTGACACAAAATCCAGAGACAAAAGCCTGAATAAATGCCTCACACTCACTCTTTCTTCATATCCCGAAGAGTTCTCCTCAGGGCCTGTAGATCGGGCCTGCCATACTTATGTCCCCAAACGTAAGCCGCGTTAGTGTTTTCAGACTTCTATCCCCACGCTCCTGGCCCACACACCCTCCAGGCTGGGGCCGCTGGAGCCACACATCAGGTCTGTGCCTGCCCACTCCACTGGAATTCTGCCCATTCACTTGACCACACGCCTCCAAATTAGGAGAAACCTCCGCAGTCCCTGAGGCCATCCCAATTGTGTAGGCCGCCCGGGACAAACAAGGGCGTCTGACAACAGCTGAGCATCTACCTCCACTCATACCGTAGTTGGATGTCACCAGGGTAGTAGATTGAACCTCACAGGTCCCTAGGCCGTAATCGGATCCATTGCTTTGGTTTCCAGGCATCTCTCCTCAGAGGCATGTTTTCAAATACCAGCATGCGGGGGTTTCCGGAGGCAAATCTTGTCTCGACATGGGAAAATAGCAGGCTGGAACTGTGTCAAAACTTCCGGTTAGGAGAATCCTTCAGGGCCCGGTGCCACCACCCCTTTCCAAGGTCTCCATGGACACAAACCCACATTAGGATCCATCCGCAGGAGAGTCCATTTCAACTCTGGCTTCTCGGTTGCTCCGCCAGAGCCAGCAGATAGAACCTGTCTTGTCGCTAGGAGACGATTGAGATGCGAGGCGGCTTGCCCAGGGCTCCGCCCTTAGAACCCTGCTCTGGCGTCCTTCCATATGGAACGTCCTGGACCCATCCAAAAGGTCTCACATGTCCTGCAGAAGGAATCCTTGCCTTTTGGAGCATCTCACCACTCCCAACGTGGGAAAACCGTGATGGCTTTCTGAAGCCCCCACCCCCTTTCTGAAGGGGAAATCATGGACAGGAACTCCAACCTGAGCCAACGTCTGATCCTCGGCCTGAATTCAGATGCACGACATCTCGATGCAGCTCTGCAGAGTGTGCCGGCCTTGCCCTCGCCCTTAAACCTATGTGAAACTTCTGTTCTCCAATGTCCGTCCTCACACTCCTGGCCCCCAAGACCTCACGTTTGGCAATTCTGGACCCACAAGGCAGCACTCTGCCTGCCCTCCAGATAGAAAGCAAAATGGTGCCCTATGGAGCTTCCCAGACACCCGAAATGAGGATAGACCTACACGGCACCCTTCTGTACACAAATTATTTCGACACATCTGGGCACTAATACACTGTCTGACACAGCCTGAGCCCGGACTTCCTGACCAACACCCAGACAGCTGACCGCACACTGAGCACAACAGACCCGCCATGGCCTTAGCTCGTCATCTATTCCCAACCTAGCTTCTCAGGCTTCAGGACATAGACCTTAAATCCACACGCCGCCAAGGGGTGAATGTGATGCAGAAATCAGAACTCCTCCTTCCCTATGGCAAGAAACCTTGTGGTTGGCATGTTGTCCCACGTTCAGCGTAGGAGAAACCAGCGTTCACCATGAGGCCCGGCCCATGCTTGAGTACGAAGAGGGCACAAACACGCATTGTGACCCTCAGCATGAGTCCTGTCCTCTAGTAAGTCCTCTCAGTGGCTGGACCATTAGACGTCATAATGGGCTTGCCATGCCCCTAGGCCCCAAGTTTTAACCAGCTTTCTGGTTGTCCAGTCGCCCCTCCCCAGGGCTCTGCCCTGGAAACTCTCTTTTGGTGGGACAACTGAGGTAAAAACAAAACAAAACGGACTCCTCCCATCTCAAAGAATAACCCCAAACTCTTGGGAGCGGGCCCAATGCCCAGAGAGGAAGACTCGTCCATGGCCCATGAGGCCACCCGGACATTCCACGGCCATCCGTGACACAATATCCAGAGACAGAATCTTGAGCAAGCGTCTCACACTCGCCCCCTTGTTCATATCCTGAAGAGTTCTCCTCACGGTCTGTAGATCAGTCCTGCAATACCTACGACCCGAAACCTAAGCCGGGTTTGTGTTTTCAGACAACTGGCCCACAAAACCTACAGGCACAGGTTCTTGGAGCCAAACCTGAGGACTGTACCTGGGAATTCTGCCCATTCCATTGGCCACAAACCTAGAAATAGGATGATAAACCTCCAAAGTGCCCGGGGCCATCCCAATAGTGTTGACTGCCCAGGAAATACAAGGGCGGTCTGACACCAGCTGAGCATCTACCTGCACTTAGACCCGTGGACAGATGTCCCCAGAGGTAAATTGGAATGAGCAGGCCCCTAGATCCTAATCGGATCCATTGCTTTGTTGTCTAGGCATCTCTCCCCAGAGGCCTGGATTCCAATAGCAGCATATGGCTGTTTCTTGAGGCACCCATCAGAACAAATCTCGTCTCCACGTGGGAATCATGCACGTTGGAGCTGTGTCAAAGCCTCTGGTTAGGAGAACCCTTCAGGGACCCTGTGCCACTGCCTCATTCCAAGTTCTCCATGGACACAAACCCACATTAGGACCCATCCACAAGAGAGTCCATTTCAACTCAACCCTCTCAGTTTCTCCCCCAGATCCAGCAGATCTAACCTGTCTTGCCACTAGGACACAAGAGGAATGAGAGTCGGGCTTCCCAGCCATCCATCCTTAGAACCCTACTCGGAATCGATCCGTATGGGAAGTCCTGGAGCCAACCAACAGGTCTCAATCGCCCTGCAGAAGAATCTTTACGGTTTGGAGCATCTCACAACTCCCATCGTGGGAAAAATTCCATGGCCTCGTGATCCACCACCTCTTCATGAAGAGGGCCATAAGGGACAGAAACTCCAACCTGAGCGTTCGTCAGATCCTCACCTGATTTCAGATGCACGAGATCTCGTTTCAGCTCTGCAGAGCGTACCTGCCATGCCCTCGCCCAGAAACCTAAGGTTGCTTGTGTTCTCAGACTTCTGTCCTCAACTCCTGGCCCACAAGCCCTCCAGTTTGGCAATTCCAGAACTACAATGCAGCCCTCTGCCTGCCGTCCAGAAGAAAAAACATTGCCCTCTGGGGCTAACCAGAAGCCCCAAAGGAGGATCAAACTTTTCGCCACTTGACTGTACCCCAATCCTACAGGATGCCCTGGGCACTCATGCCCTTTCTGTCACAGCCTGAGCCTGGACCTCCCGACCCACACCCAGCCAGCTGGACTCACACTGAACACATCGGACCTGCCAAAGCCTTAGGTCGTCATCTCTTCCCAACTTCGGTTTTCAGGCTTCAGAACCTAGACGTTTTCTCCAATCACTGCCCAGGGTTGAACATGAGGCAGAAATCAGAAATCCTTCCCCATGGCAAGAAATCTTGTGGTTGGCGTGTTGCCCAACGTTCAGCGTAGTTGATGGCAGTGTGGCCCTTTGACCCCGCCATGCTTGAGGGCCGCGTTGGTCACAGATACGCATTGTGACCCTCAGCGTGAGCCCAGTCCCCAAGTAAGGTCTCTCAGTGGCTGGACCAAGAGACGGCATATTGGGCTTGCCATGCCCCTAGGCCCCAATTTTTAACCATAGTTCGTGTTGTCCATTCGCCCCTCCCCAGTGCTCTGCTTTAGAATGAGGTAACCAAACTGAAAGGACTCCTCCCATCCCACAGATTGACCCCCAAATTGGGATCGGGCCAAATCCACAGAGAGGAAGACTCATCCATGGCCCATGAGGCCTCCCCGACATTCCACGCCCATCGTTGACACAAAATCCAGAGACAAAAGCCTGAATAAGCGCCTCACACTCGCTCTTTCTTCCTATGCCAAAGAGTTCCCCTCGCGGTCTGTAGATCGGGACTGCCATACCTACGTCCCCAAAACAAGCCGAGTGTGTGTTTTCAGACTTCTATCCCCACATTCCTGGCTTCCACACCCTCCAGCCTGGGGACCCTGGAGCCACACATCAGGTCTGTGCCTCTCAACTCCACGGGAATTCTGCCCCTTCCATTGACCACAATCATACAAACTCGGAGAAACCTCCAAAGTCCCCAAGGCCATCCCCATAGTATAGAACGCCCAGGACAAACAAGGGCTGCCTGGAACCAGCAGAGCATCCATCTCCACTCATACTGTAGATGGATGTCCCCAGAGAAGGAGATTGAACGGGTCAGGGCCCTAGGCCCTAATGGGGTCCATTGTTTTGGTTTCCTGCTATCTCTCCTCAGAGGCCTGGTTTCCAATATCAGCATGTGGGGCTTTCCTGAGGCACCAATCAGATCAAATCTAGTCTCCACATGGGAAACTTGTCTTTTGGAGATGACGCAAAACCTCTGGTTAGGAGAAGCATTCAGGGTCCGTGTGTCACAGCTCCGTGCCAGGGTCTCTATGCACACAAACCCACAATAGGTCCCATCCGCAGTAGAGTCCATTTCAGCTCAGCCCCTTCCGTTGCTCCCCTAGAGCTAGCATATCAAAACTGTCTATTAACTGGGAGACAGTTAGAATCGATACAGTCTGCCCAGGGTTCCATCCTTCGATCCCTGCTGTGCTGTCGTTCCTTATGAAACACCCTGGAGCGATCCAACAGATCTCAATTGCTGATCAGAAAAAAATCCTTGTGGCTTGGAGCATATCCCAACTCCCCTCCTGGGTAAACCTCCATGGCTTCGAGATGCTGCCCCCTTCAAGAAAGGGCCGTAATGGACAGAAACTCCAACCTGAGCCTAGGTCTGAACCTCTCCCTGACTTCAGATGTACGAAGTCCCGATTCAGATGTGCAGAGAGTGCCTGCCGTGCCCTCGTCCCGAAACCTACGCCTAACTTGTGTTCTCATTCTTCCGTCCTCACACTCCTTGCCCAAAGGGCATCCAGTTTGGGAATTCGGGAGCCACAAAGCTGCACTCTGCCTGCCCTCCAGAAGAAAAACGTTGCCCTTGGGGCTACCCAGAAACGCTAAATGAGGATCAAGCTGCACGGCACTCGACTCTCCCCCAATTATACAATATACCCTGAAAACTAATGCGTGGTCTGACGCAGCCTAGGCCTGAACCTCCCGACCAACACTCAGCGATCTGGCTCCACACTGAGCACGTCGGACCTGTCGTGGACTTAAGTCGTCATCTCTTCCCAAGCTCGGTTTTCAGACTACACAACCTAGACCTTAACTCCAATCACGGCCCAGCGGTGAAAGAGATGAAAAAAAATCAGAACTACTACTTCCCCATGGCAAGAATACATGTGGTTGGCATGGAGCCCAACGTTCAGTGTAGGAGCAACAGTGTGGACCATGATTCCCGCCCATGCTTGAGCGCTTAGAAGGCATAAACACACATTGTGACCCTCAGCGTGAGTTCTGTCCTCAAGGAAGGCCTCTCAGTGGCTGGAACTAACCATAGTTCGGTTTGTCCATTCACCCCTCCGCAGGGCTCTGCTTTGAAATCCCTCTTTTGGTGGGACACCTGAGGTAACCAAACTGATAGGACTCCTCCCATCCCCCTGATGGACCCCAAACAATTGGGTACGTGCCAAATCCACAGAGAGGAAGACTTGTCCATGGCCCATGAGGCCTCCTCGACATTCCACGGCCATTGTTGACACAAAATCCAGAGACAAAAGCCTGAATAAATGCCTCACACTCACTCTTTCTTCATATCCCGAAGAGTTCTCCTCAGGGCCTGTAGATCGGGCCTGCCATACTTATGTCCCCAAACGTAAGCCGCGTTAGTGTTTTCAGACTTCTATCCCCACGCTCCTGGCCCACACACCCTCCAGGCTGGGGCCCCTGGAGCCACACATCAGGTCTGTGCCTGCCCACTCCACTGGAATTCTGCCCATTCACTTGACCACACGCCTCCAAATTAGGAGAAACCTCCGCAGTCCCTGAGGCCATCCCAATTGTGTAGGCCGCCCGGGACAAACAAGGGCGTCTGACAACAGCTGAGCATCTACCTCCACTCATACCGTAGTTGGATGTCACCAGGGTAGTAGACTGAACCTCACAGGTCCCTAGGCCGTAATCGGATCCATTGCTTTGGTTTCCAGGCATCTCTCCTCAGAGGCATGTTTCCAAATACCAGCATGCGGGGGTTTCCGGAGGCAAATCTTGTCTCGACATGGGAAAATAGCAGGCTGGAACTGTGTCAAAACTTCCGGTTAGGAGAATCCTTCAGGGCCCGGTGCCACCACCCCTTTCCAAGGTCTCCATGGACACAAACCCACATTAGGATCCATCCGCAGGAGAGTCCATTTCAACTCTGGCTTCTCGGTTGCTCCGCCAGAGCCGGCAGATAGAACCTGTCTTGTCGCTAGGAGACGATTGAGATGCGAGGCGGCTTGCCCAGGGCTCCGCCCTTAGAACCCTGCTCTGGCGTCCTTCCATATGGAACGTCCTGGACCCATCCAAAAGGTCTCACATGTCCTGCAGAAGGAATCCTTGCCTTTTGGAGCATCTCACCACTCCCAACGTGGGAAAACCGTGATGGCTTTCTGAAGCCCCCACCCCCTTTCTGAAGGGGAAATCATGGACAGGAACTCCAACCTGAGCCAACGTCTGATCCTCGGCCTGAATTCAGATGCACGACATCTCGATGCAGCTCTGCAGAGTGTGTCGGCCTTGCCCTCGCCCTTAAACCTATGTGAAACTTCTGTTCTCCAATGTCCGTCCTCACACTCCTGGCCCCCAAGACCTCACGTTTGGCAATTCTGGACCCACAAGGCAGCACTCTGCCTGCCCTCCAGATAGAAAGCAAAATGGTGCCCTATGGAGCTTACCAGATACCCGAAATGAGGATAGACCTACACGGCACCCTTCTGTACACAAATTATATCGACACATCTGGGCACTAATACACTGTCTGACACAGCCTGAGCCCGGACTTCCTGACCAACACCCATACAGCTGACCGCACACTGAGCACAACAGACCCGCCATGGCCTTAGCTCGTCATCTATTCCCAACCTAGCTTCTCAGGCTTCAGGACATAGACCTTAACTCCACACCCCGCCAAGGGGTGAATGTGATGCAGAAATCAGAACTCCTCCTTCCCTATGGCAAGAAACCTTGTGGTTGGCATGTTGTCCCACGTTCAGTGTAGGAGAAACCAGCGTTCACCATGAGGCCCGGCCCATGCTTGAGTACGAAGAGGGCACAAACACGCATTGTGACCCTCAGCGTGAGTCCTGTCCTCTAGTAAGTCCTCTCAGTGGCTGGACCATTAGACGTCATAATGGGCTTGCCATGCCCCTAGGCCCCAAGTTTTAACCAGCTTTCTGGTTGTCCAGTCGCCCCTCCCCAGGGCTCTGCCCTGGAAACTCTCTTTTGGTGGGACAACTGAGGTAAAAACAAAACAAAACGGACTCCTCCCATCTCAAAGAATAACCCCAAACTCTTGGGAGCGGGCCCAATGCCCAGAGAGGAAGACTCGTCCATGGCCCATGAGGCCACCCGGACATTCCACGGCCATCAGTGACACAATATCCAGAGACAGAATCTTGAGCAAGCGTCTCACACTCGCCCCCTTGTTCATATCCTGAAGAGTTCTCCTCACGGTCTGTAGATCAGTCCTGCAATACCTACGACCCGAAACCTAAGCCGGGTTTGTGTTTTCAGACAACTGGCCCACAAAACCTACAGGCACAGCTTCTTGGAGCCAAACCTGAGGACTGTACCTGGGAATTCTGCCCATTCCATTGGCCACAAACCTAGAAATAGGATGATAAACCTCCAAAGTGCCCGGGGCCATCCCAATAGTGTTGACTGCCCAGGAAATACAAGGGCGGTCTGACACCAGCTGAGCATCTACCTGCACTTAGACCCGTGGACAGATGTCCCCAGAGGTAAATTGGAATGAGCAGGCCCCTAGATCCTAATCGGATCCATTGCTTTGTTGTCTAGGCATCTCTCCCCAGAGGCCTGGATTCCAATAGCAGCATATGGCTGTTTCTTGAGGCACCCATCAGAACAAATCTCGTCTCCACGTGGGAATCATGCACGTTGGAGCTGTGTCAAAGCCTCTGGTTAGGAGAACCCTTCAGGGACCCTGTGCCACTGCCTCATTCCAAGTTCTCCATGGACACAAACCCACATTAGGACCCATCCACAAGAGAGTCCATTTCAACTCAACCCTCTCAGTTTCTCCCCCAGATCCAGCAGATCTAACCTGTCTTGCCACTAGGACACAAGAGGAATGAGAGTCGGGCTTCCCAGCCATCCATCCTTAGAACCCTACTCGGAATCGATCCGTATGGGAAGTCCTGGAGCCAACCAACAGGTCTCAATCGCCCTGCAGAAGAATCTTTACGGTTTGGAGCATCTCACAACTCCCATCGTGGGAAAAATTCCATGGCCTCGTGATCCACCACCTCTTCATGAAGAGGGCCATAAGGGACAGAAACTCCAACCTGAGCGTTCGTCAGATCCTCACCTGATTTCAGATGCACGAGATCTCGTTTCAGCTCTGCAGAGCGTACCTGCCATGCCCTCGCCCAGAAACCTAAGGTTGCTTGTGTTCTCAGACTTCTGTCCTCAACTCCTGGCCCACAAGCCCTCCAGTTTGGCAATTCCAGAACTACAATGCAGCCCTCTGCCTGCCGTCCAGAAGAAAAAACATTGCCCTCTGGGGCTAACCAGAAGCCCCAAAGGAGGATCAAACTTTTCGCCACTTGACTGTACCCCAATCCTACAGGATGCCCTGGGCACTCATGCCCTTTCTGTCACAGCCTGAGCCTGGACCTCCCGACCCACACCCAGCCAGCTGGACTCACACTGAACACATCGGACCTGCCAAAGCCTTAGGTCGTCATCTCTTCCCAACATCGGTTTTCAGGCTTCAGAACCTAGACGTTTTCTCCAATCACTGCCCAGGGTTGAACATGAGGCAGAAATCAGAAATCCTTCCCCATGGCAAGAAATCTTGTGGTTGGCGTGTTGCCCAACGTTCAGCGTAGTTGATAGCAGTGTGGCCCTTTGACCCCGCCATGCTTGAGGGCCGCGTTGGTCACAGATTCGCATTGTGACCCTCAGCGTGAGCCCAGTCCCCAAGTAAGGTCTCTCAGTGGCTGGACCAAGAGACGGCATATTGGGCTTGCCATGCCCCTAGGCCCCAATTTTTAACCATAGTTCGTGTTGTCCATTCGCCCCTCCCCAGTGCTCTGCTTTAGAATGAGGTAACCAAACTGAAAGGACTCCTCCCATCCCACAGATTGACCCCCAAATTGGGATCGGGCCAAATCCACAGAGAGGAAGACTCATCCATGGACCATGAGGCCTCCCCGACATTCCACGCCCATCGTTGACACAAAATCCAGAGACAAAAGCCTGAATAAGCGCCTCACACTCGCTCTTTCTTCCTATGCCAAAGAGTTCCCATCACGGTCTGTAGATCGGGACTGCCATACCTACGTCCCCAAAACAAGCCGAGTGTGTGTTTTCAGACTTCTATCCCCACATTCCTGGCTTCCACACCCTCCAGCCTGGGGACCCTGCAGCCACACACCAGGTCTGTGCCTCTCAACTCCAGGGGAATTCTGCCCCTTCCATTGACCAAAATCATACAAACTCGGAGAAACCTCCAAAGTCCCCAAGGCCATCCCCATAGTATAGAACGCCCAGGACAAACAAGGGCTGCCTGGAACCAGCTGAGCATCCATCTACACTCATACTGTAGATGGATGTCCCCAGAGAAGGAGATTGAACGGGTCAGGGCCCTAGGCCCTAATGGGGTCCATTGTTTTGGTTTCCTGCTATCTCTCCTCAGAGGCCTGGTTTCCAATATCAGCATGTGGGGCGTTCCTGAGTCACCAATCAGATCAAATCTAGTCTCCACATGGGAAACTTGTCTTTTGGAGATGACGCAAAACCTCTGGTTAGGAGAAGCATTCAGGGTCCGTGTGTCACAGCTCCGTGCCAGGGTCTCTATGCACACAAACCCACAATAGGTCCCATCCGCAGTAGAGTCCATTTCAGCTCAGCCCCTTCCGTTGCTCCCCTAGAGCTAGCATATCAAAACTGTCTATTAACTGGGAGACAGTTAGAATCGATACAGTCTGCCCAGGGCCCATCCTTCGATCCCTGCTTTGCTGTCGTTCCATATGAAACATCCTGGAGCGATCCAACAGATCTCAATTGCTGATCAGAAAAAAATCCTTGTGGCTTGGAGCATATCCCAACTCCCCTCCTGGGTAAACCTCCATGGCTTCGAGATGCTGCCCCCTTCAAGAAAGGGCCATAATGGACAGAAACTCCAACCTGAGCCTAGGTCTGAACCTCTCCCTGACTTCAGATGTACGAAGTCCCGATTCAGATGTGCAGAGAGTGCCTGCCGTGCCCTCGTCCCGAAACCTACGCCTAACTTGTGTTCTCATTCTTCCGTCCTCACACTCCTTGCCCAAAGGGCATCCAGTTTGGGAATTCCGGAGCCACAAAGCAACACTCTGCCTGCCCTCCAGAAGAAAAACGTTGCCCTTGGGGCTACCCAGAAACGCTAAATGAGGATCAAGCTGCACGGCACTCGACTCTCCCCCAATTATACAATATACCCTGAAAACTAATGCGTGGTCTGACGCAGCCTAGGCCTGAACCTCCCGACCAACACTCAGCGAGCTGGCTCCACACTGAGCACGTCGGACCTGTCGTGGACTTAAGTCGTCATCTCTTCCCAAGCTCGGTTTTCAGACTACACAACCTAGACCTTAACTCCAATCACGGCCCAGCGGTGAAAGAGATGAAAAAAAATCAGAACTACTACTTCCCCATGGCAAGAATACATGTGGTTGGCATGGAGCCCAACGTTCAGTGTAGGAGCAACAGTGTGGACCATGATTCCCGCCCATGCTTGAGCGCTTAGAAGGCATAAACACACATTGTGACCCTCAGCGTGAGTTCTGTCCTCAAGGAAGGCCTCTCAGTGGCTGGAACTAACCATAGTTCGGTTTGTCCATTCACCCCTCCGCAGGGCTCTGCTTTGAAATCCCTCTTTTGGTGGGACACCTGAGGTAACCAAACTGATAGGACTCCTCCCATCCCCCTGATGGACCCCAAACAATTGGGTACGTGCCAAATCCACAGAGAGGAAGACTTGTCCATGGCCCATGAGGCCTCCTCGACATTCCACGGCCATTGTTGACACAAAATCCAGAGACAAAAGCCTGAATAAATGCCTCACACTCACTCTTTCTTCATATCCCGAAGAGTTCTCCTCAGGGCCTGTAGATCGGGCCTGCCATACTTATGTCCCCAAACGTAAGCCGCGTTAGTGTTTTCAGACTTCTATCCCCACGCTCCTGGCCCACACACCCTCCAGGCTGGGGCCCCTGGAGCCACACATCAGGTCTGTGCCTGCCCACTCCACTGGAATTCTGCCCATTCACTTGACCACACGCCTCCAAATTAGGAGAAACTTCCGCAGTCCCTGAGGCCATCCCAATTGTGTAGGCCGCCCGGGACAAACAAGGGCGTCTGACAACAGCTGAGCATCTACCTCCACTCATACCGTAGTTGGATGTCACCAGGGTAGTAGATTGAACCTCACAGGTCCCTAGGCCGTAATCGGATCCATTGCTTTGGTTTCCAGGCATCTCTCCTCAGAGGCATGTTTCCAAATACCAGCATGCGGGGGTTTCCGGAGGCAAATCTTGTCTCGACATGGGAAAATAGCAGGCTGGAACTGTGTCAAAACTTCCGGTTAGGAGAATCCTTCAGGGCCCGGTGCCACCACCCCTTTCCAAGGTCTCCATGGACACAAACCCACATTAGGATCCATCCGCAGGAGAGTCCATTTCAACTCTGGCTTCTCGGTTGCTCCGCCAGAGCCAGCAGATAGAACCTGTCTTGTCGCTAGGAGACGATTGAGATGCGAGGCGGCTTGCCCAGGGCTCCGCCCTTAGAACCCTGCTCTGGCGTCCTTCCATATGGAACGTCCTGGACCCATCCAAAAGGTCTCACATGTCCTGCAGAAGGAATCCTTGCCTTTTGGAGCATCTCACCACTCCCAACGTGGGAAAACCGTGATGGCTTTCTGAAGCCCCCACCCCCTTTCTGAAGGGGAAATCATGGACAGGAACTCCAACCTGAGCCAACGTCTGATCCTCGGCCTGAATTCAGATGCACGACATCTCGATGCAGCTCTGCAGAGTGTGCCGGCCTTGCCCTCGCCCTTAAACCTATGTGAAACTTCTGTTCTCCAATGTCCGTCCTCACACTCCTGGCCCCCAAGACCTCACGTTTGGCAATTCTGGACCCACAAGGCAGCACTCTGCCTGCCCTCCAGATAGAAAGCAAAATGGTGCCCTATGGAGCTTCCCAGACACCCGAAATGAGGATAGACCTACACGGCACCCTTCTGTACACAAATTAT
This sequence comes from Mustela lutreola, assembly GCF_030435805.1. Lineage (NCBI taxonomy): Eukaryota > Metazoa > Chordata > Mammalia > Carnivora > Mustelidae > Mustela > Mustela lutreola. Next base: position 173,725,028 of record NC_081294.1, read on the forward strand.
ATCGACACATCTGGGCACTAATACACTGTCTGACACAGCCTGAGCCCGGACTTCCTGACCAACACCCAGACAGCTGACCGCACACTGAGCACAACAGACCCGCCATGGCCTTAGCTCGTCATCTATTCCCAACCTAGCTTCTCAGGCTTCAGGACATAGACCTTAACTCCACACCCCGCCAAGGGGTGAATGTGATGCAGAAATCAGAACTCCTCCTTCCCTATGGCAAGAAACCTTGTGGTTGGCATGTTGTCCCACGTTCAGTGTAGGAGAAACCAGCGTTCACCATGAGGCCCGGCCCATGCTTGAGTACGAAGAGGGCACAAACACGCATTGTGACCCTCAGCGTGAGTCCTGTCCTCTAGTAAGTCCTCTCAGTGGCTGGACCATTAGACGTCATAATGGGCTTGCCATGCCCCTAGGCCCCAAGTTTTAACCAGCTTTCTGGTTGTCCAGTCGCCCCTCCCCAGGGCTCTGCCCTGGAAACTCTCTTTTGGTGGGACAACTGAGGTAAAAACAAAACAAAACGGACTCCTCCCATCTCAAAGAATAACCCCAAACTCTTGGGAGCGGGCCCAATGCCCAGAGAGGAAGACTCGTCCATGGCCCATGAGGCCACCCGGACATTCCACGGCCATCAGTGACACAATATCCAGAGACAGAATCTTGAGCAAGCGTCTCACACTCGCCCCCTTGTTCATATCCTGAAGAGTTCTCCTCACGGTCTGTAGATCAGTCCTGCAATACCTACGACCCGAAACCTAAGCCGGGTTTGTGTTTTCAGACAACTGGCCCACAAAACCTACAGGCACAGGTTCTTGGAGCCAAACCTGAGGACTGTACCTGGGAATTCTGCCCATTCCATTGGCCACAAACCTAGAAATAGGATGATAAACCTCCAAAGTGCCCGGGGCCATCCCAATAGTGTTGACTGCCCAGGAAATACAAGGGCGGTCTGACACCAGCTGAGCATCTACCTGCACTTAGACCCGTGGACAGATGTCCCCAGAGGTAAATTGGAATGAGCAGGCCCCTAGATCCTAATCGGATCCATTGCTTTGTTGTCTAGGCATCTCTCCCCAGAGGCCTGGATTCCAATAGCAGCATATGGCTGTTTCTTGAGGCACCCATCAGAACAAATCTCGTCTCCACGTGGGAATCATGCACGTTGGAGCTGTGTCAAAGCCTCTGGTTAGGAGAACCCTTCAGGGACCCTGTGCCACTGCCTCATTCCAAGTTCTCCATGGACACAAACCCACATTAGGACCCATCCACAAGAGAGTCCATTTCAACTCAACCCTCTCAGTTTCTCCCCCAGATCCAGCAGATCTAACCTGTCTTGCCACTAGGACACAAGAGGAATGAGAGTCGGGCTTCCCAGCCATCCATCCTTAGAACCCTACTCGGAATCGATCCGTATGGGAAGTCCTGGAGCCAACCAACAGGTCTCAATCGCCCTGCAGAAGAATCTTTACGGTTTGGAGCATCTCACAACTCCCATCGTGGGAAAAATTCCATGGCCTCGTGATCCACCACCTCTTCATGAAGAGGGCCATAAGGGACAGAAACTCCAACCTGAGCGTTCGTCAGATCCTCACCTGATTTCAGATGCACGAGATCTCGTTTCAGCTCTGCAGAGCGTACCTGCCATGCCCTCGCCCAGAAACCTAAGGTTGCTTGTGTTCTCAGACTTCTGTCCTCAACTCCTGGCCCACAAGCCCTCCAGTTTGGCAATTCCAGAACTACAATGCAGCCCTCTGCCTGCCGTCCAGAAGAAAAAACATTGCCCTCTGGGGCTAACCAGAAGCCCCAAAGGAGGATCAAACTTTTCACCACTTGACTGTACCCCAATCCTACAGGATGCCCTGGGCACTCATGCCCTTTCTGTCACAGCCTGAGCCTGGACCTCCCGACCCACACCCAGCCAGCTGGACTCACACTGAACACATCGGACCTGCCAAAGCCTTAGGTCGTCATCTCTTCCCAACTTCGGTTTTCAGGCTTCAGAACCTAGACGTTTTCTCCAATCACTGCCCAGGGTTGAACATGAGGCAGAAATCAGAAATCCTTCCCCATGGCAAGAAATCTTGTGGTTGGCGTGTTGCCCAACGTTCAGCGTAGTTGATAGCAGTGTGGCCCTTTGACCCCGCCATGCTTGAGGGCCGCGTTGGTCACAGATACGCATTGTGACCCTCAGCGTGAGCCCAGTCCCCAAGTAAGGTCTCTCAGTGGCTGGACCAAGAGACGGCATATTGGGCTTGCCATGCCCCTAGGCCCCAATTTTTAACCATAGTTCGTGTTGTCCATTCGCCCCTCCCCAGTGCTCTGCTTTAGAATGAGGTAACCAAACTGAAAGGACTCCTCCCATCCCACAGATTGACCCCCAAATTGGGATCGGGCCAAATCCACAGAGAGGAAGACTCATCCATGGCCCATGAGGCCTCCCCGACATTCCACGCCCATCGTTGACACAAAATCCAGAGACAAAAGCCTGAATAAGCGCCTCACACTCGCTCTTTCTTCCTATGCCAAAGAGTTCCCCTCGCGGTCTGTAGATCGGGACTGCCATACCTACGTCCCCAAAACAAGCCGAGTGTGTGTTTTCAGACTTCTATCCCCACATTCCTGGCTTCCACACCCTCCAGCCTGGGGACCCTGGAGCCACACATCAGGTCTGTGCCTCTCAACTCCACGGGAATTCTGCCCCTTCCATTGACCACAATCATACAAACTCGGAGAAACCTCCAAAGTCCCCAAGGCCATCCCCATAGTATAGAACGCCCAGGACAAACAAGGGCTGCCTGGAACCAGCTGAGCATCCATCTCCACTCATACTGTAGATGGATGTCCCCAGAGAAGGAGATTGAACGGGTCAGGGCCCTAGGCCCTAATGGGGTCCATTGTTTTGGTTTCCTGCTATCTCTCCTCAGAGGCCTGGTTTCCAATATCAGCATGTGGGGCTTTCCTGAGGCACCAATCAGATCAAATCTAGTCTCCACATGGGAAACTTGTCTTTTGGAGATGACGCAAAACCTCTGGTTAGGAGAAGCATTCAGGGTCCGTGTGTCACAGCTCCGTGCCAGGGTCTCTATGCACACAAACCCACAATAGGTCCCATCCGCAGTAGAGTCCATTTCAGCTCAGCCCCTTCCGTTGCTCCCCTAGAGCTAGCATATCAAAACTGTCTATTAACTGGGAGACAGTTAGAATCGATACAGTCTGCCCAGGGTTCCATCCTTCGATCCCTGCTTTGCTGTCGTTCCTTATGAAACATCCTGGAGCGATCCAACAGATCTCAATTGCTGATCAGAAAAAAATCCTTGTGGCTTGGAGCATATCCCAACTCCCCTCCTGGGTAAACCTCCATGGCTTCGAGATGCTGCCCCCTTCAAGAAAGGGCCATAATGGACAGAAACTCCAACCTGAGCCTAGGTCTGAACCTCTCCCTGACTTCAGATGTACGAAGTCCCGATTCAGATGTGCAGAGAGTGCCTGCCGTGCCCTCGTCCCGAAACCTACGCCTAACTTGTGTTCTCATTCTTCCGTCCTCACACTCCTTGCCCAAAGGGCATCCAGTTTGGGAATTCCGGAGCCACAAAGCAGCACTCTGCCTGCCCTCCAGAAGAAAAACGTTGCCCTTGGGGCTACCCAGAAACGCTAAATGAGGATCAAGCTGCACGGCACTCGACTCTCCCCCAATTATACAATATACCCTGAAAACTAATGCCTGGTCTGACGCAGCCTAGGCCTGAACCTCCCGACCAACACTCAGCGAGCTGGCTCCACACTGAGCACGTCGGACCTGTCGTGGACTTAAGTCGTCATCTCTTCCCAAGCTCGGTTTTCAGACTACACAACCTAGACCTTAACTCCAATCACGGCCCAGCGGTGAAAGAGATGAAAAAAAATCAGAACTACTACTTCCCCATGGCAAGAATACATGTGGTTGGCATGGAGCCCAACGTTCAGTGTAGGAGCAACAGTGTGGACCATGATTCCCGCCCATGCTTGAGCGCTTAGAAGGCATAAACACACATTGTGACCCTCAGCGTGAGTTCTGTCCTCAAGGAAGGCCTCTCAGTGGCTGGAACTAACCATAGTTCGGTTTGTCCATTCACCCCTCCGCAGGGCTCTGCTTTGAAATCCCTCTTTTGGTGGGACACCTGAGGTAACCAAACTGATAGGACTCCTCCCATCCCCCTGATGGACCCCAAACAATTGGGTACGTGCCAAATCCACAGAGAGGAAGACTTGTCCATGGCCCATGAGGCCTCCTCGACATTCCACGGCCATTGTTGACACAAAATCCAGAGACAAAAGCCTGAATAAATGCCTCACACTCACTCTTTCTTCATATCCCGAAGAGTTCTCCTCAGGGCCTGTAGATCGGGCCTGCCATACTTATGTCCCCAAACGTAAGCCGCGTTAGTGTTTTCAGACTTCTATCCCCACGCTCCTGGCCCACACACCCTCCAGGCTGGGGCCCCTGGAGCCACACATCAGGTCTGTGCCTGCCCACTCCACTGGAATTCTGCCCATTCACTTGACCACACGCCTCCAAATTAGGAGAAACCTCCGCAGTCCCTGAGGCCATCCCAATTGTGTAGGCCGCCCGGGACAAACAAGGGCGTCTGACAACAGCTGAGCATCTACCTCCACTCATACCGTAGTTGGATGTCACCAGGGTAGTAGATTGAACCTCACAGGTCCCTAGGCCGTAATCGGATCCATTGCTTTGGTTTCCAGGCATCTCTCCTCAGAGGCATGTTTCCAAATACCAGCATGCGGGGGTTTCCGGAGGCAAATCTTGTCTCGACATGGGAAAATAGCAGGCTGGAACTGTGTCAAAACTTCCGGTTAGGAGAATCCTTCAGGGCCCGGTGCCACCACCCCTTTCCAAGGTCTCCATGGACACAAACCCACATTAGGATCCATCCGCAGGAGAGTCCATTTCAACTCTGGCTTCTCGGTTGCTCCGCCAGAGCCAGCAGATAGAACCTGTCTTGTCGCTAGGAGACGATTGAGATGCGAGGCGGCTTGCCCAGGGCTCCGCCCTTAGAACCCTGCTCTGGCGTCCTTCCATATGGAACGTCCTGGACCCATCCAAAAGGTCTCACATGTCCTGCAGAAGGAATCCTTGCCTTTTGGAGCATCTCACCACTCCCAACGTGGGAAAACCGTGATGGCTTTCTGAAGCCCCCACCCCCTTTCTGAAGGGGAAATCATGGACAGGAACTCCAACCTGAGCCAACGTCTGATCCTCGGCCTGAATTCAGATGCACGACATCTCGATGCAGCTCTGCAGAGTGTGCCGGCCTTGCCCTCGCCCTTAAACCTATGTGAAACTTCTGTTCTCCAATGTCCGTCCTCACACTCCTGGCCCCCAAGACCTCACGTTTGGCAATTCTGGACCCACAAGGCAGCACTCTGCCTGCCCTCCAGATAGAAAGCAAAATGGTGCCCTATGGAGCTTCCCAGACACCCGAAATGAGGATAGACCTACACGGCACCCTTCTGTACACAAATTATATCGACACATCTGGGCACTAATACACTGTCTGACACAGCCTGAGCCCGGACTTCCTGACCAACACCCAGACAGCTGACCGCACACTGAGCACAACAGACCCGCCATGGCCTTAGCTCGTCATCTATTCCCAACCTAGCTTCTCAGGCTTCAGGACATAGACCTTAACTCCACACCCCGCCAAGGGGTGAATGTGATGCAGAAATCAGAACTCCTCCTTCCCTATGGCAAGAAACCTTGTGGTTGGCATGTTGTCCCACGTTCAGTGTAGGAGAAACCAGCGTTCACCATGAGGCCCGGCCCATGCTTGAGTACGAAGAGGGCACAAACACGCATTGTGACCCTCAGCGTGAGTCCTGTCCTGTAGTAAGTCCTCTCAGTGGCTGGACCATTAGACGTCATAATGGGCTTGCCATGCCCCTAGGCCCCAAGTTTTAACCAGCTTTCTGGTTGTCCAGTCGCCCCTCCCCAGGGCTCTGCCCTGGAAACTCTCTTTTGGTGGGACAACTGAGGTAAAAACAAAACAAAACGGACTCCTCCCATCTCAAAGAATAACCCCAAACTCTTGGGAGCGGGCCCAATGCCCAGAGAGGAAGACTCGTCCATGGCCCATGAGGCCACCCGGACATTCCACGGCCATCAGTGACACAATATCCAGAGACAGAATCTTGAGCAAGCGTCTCACACTCGCCCCCTTGTTCATATCCTGAAGAGTTCTCCTCACGGTCTGTAGATCAGTCCTGCAATACCTACGACCCGAAACCTAAGCCGGGTTTGTGTTTTCAGACAACTGGCCCACAAAACCTACAGGCACAGGTTCTTGGAGCCAAACCTGAGGACTGTACCTGGGAATTCTGCCCATTCCATTGGCCACAAACCTAGAAATAGGATGATAAACCTCCAAAGTGCCCGGGGCCATCCCAATAGTGTTGACTGCCCAGGAAATACAAGGGCGGTCTGACACCAGCTGAGCATCTACCTGCACTTAGACCCGTGGACAGATGTCCCCAGAGGTAAATTGGAATGAGCAGGCCCCTAGATCCTAATCGGATCCATTGCTTTGTTGTCTAGGCATCTCTCCCCAGAGGCCTGGATTCCAATAGCAGCATATGGCTGTTTCTTGAGGCACCCATCAGAACAAATCTCGTCTCCACGTGGGAATCATGCACGTTGGAGCTGTGTCAAAGCCTCTGGTTAGGAGAACCCTTCAGGGACCCTGTGCCACTGCCTCATTCCAAGTTCTCCATGGACACAAACCCACATTAGGACCCATCCACAAGAGAGTCCATTTCAACTCAACCCTCTCAGTTTCTCCCCCAGATCCAGCAGATCTAACCTGTCTTGCCACTAGGACACAAGAGGAATGAGAGTCGGGCTTCCCAGCCATCCATCCTTAGAACCCTACTCGGAATCGATCCGTATGGGAAGTCCTGGAGCCAACCAACAGGTCTCAATCGCCCTGCAGAAGAATCTTTACGGTTTGGAGCATCTCACAACTCCCATCGTGGGAAAAATTCCATGGCCTCGTGATCCACCACCTCTTCATGAAGAGGGCCATAAGGGACAGAAACTCCAACCTGAGCGTTCGTCAGATCCTCACCTGATTTCAGATGCACGAGATCTCGTTTCAGCTCTGCAGAGCGTACCTGCCATGCCCTCGCCCAGAAACCTAAGGTTGCTTGTGTTCTCAGACTTCTGTCCTCAACTCCTGGCCCACAAGCCCTCCAGTTTGGCAATTCCAGAACTACAATGCAGCCCTCTGCCTGCCGTCCAGAAGAAAAAACATTGCCCTCTGGGGCTAACCAGAAGCCCCAAAGGAGGATCAAACTTTTCGCCACTTGACTGTACCCCAATCCTACAGGATGCCCTGGGCACTCATGCCCTTTCTGTCACAGCCTGAGCCTGGACCTCCCGACCCACACCCAGCCAGCTGGACTCACACTGAACACATCGGACCTGCCAAAGCCTTAGGTCGTCATCTCTTCCCAACATCGGTTTTCAGGCTTCAGAACCTAGACGTTTTCTCCAATCACTGCCCAGGGTTGAACATGAGGCAGAAATCAGAAATCCTTCCCCATGGCAAGAAATCTTGTGGTTGGCGTGTTGCCCAACGTTCAGCGTAGTTGATAGCAGTGTGGCCCTTTGACCCCGCCATGCTTGAGGGCCGCGTTGGTCACAGATTCGCATTGTGACCCTCAGCGTGAGCCCAGTCCCCAAGTAAGGACTCTCAGTGGCTGGACCAAGAGACGGCATATTGGGCTTGCCATGCCCCTAGGCCCCAATTTTTAACCATAGTTCGTGTTGTCCATTCGCCCCTCCCCAGTGCTCTGCTTTAGAATGAGGTAACCAAACTGAAAGGACTCCTCCCATCCCACAGATTGACCCCCAAATTGGGATCGGGCCAAATCCACAGAGAGGAAGACTCATCCATGGACCATGAGGCCTCCCCGACATTCCACGCCCATCGTTGACACAAAATCCAGAGACAAAAGCCTGAATAAGCGCCTCACACTCGCTCTTTCTTCCTATGCCAAAGAGTTCCCATCACGGTCTGTAGATCGGGACTGCCATACCTACGTCCCCAAAACAAGCCGAGTGTGTGTTTTCAGACTTCTATCCCCACATTCCTGGCTTCCACACCCTCCAGCCTGGGGACCCTGCAGCCACACACCAGGTCTGTGCCTCTCAACTCCAGGGGAATTCTGCCCCTTCCATTGACCAAAATCATACAAACTCGGAGAAACCTCCAAAGTCCCCAAGGCCATCCCCATAGTATAGAACGCCCAGGACAAACAAGGGCTGCCTGGAACCAGCTGAGCATCCATCTACACTCATACTGTAGATGGATGTCCCCAGAGAAGGAGATTGAACGGGTCAGGGCCCTAGGCCCTAATGGGGTCCATTGTTTTGGTTTCCTGCTATCTCTCCTCAGAGGCCTGGTTTCCAATATCAGCATGTGGGGCGTTCCTGAGTCACCAATCAGATCAAATCTAGTCTCCACATGGGAAACTTGTCTTTTGGAGATGACGCAAAACCTCTGGTTAGGTTAAGCATTCAGGGTCCGTGTGTCACAGCTCCGTGCCAGGGTCTCTATGCACACAAACCCACAATAGGTCCCATCCGCAGTAGAGTCCATTTCAGCTCAGCCCCTTCCGTTGCTCCCCTAGAGCTAGCATATCAAAACTGTCTATTAACTGGGAGACAGTTAGAATCGATACAGTCTGCCCAGGGTTCCATCCTTCGATCCCTGCTTTGCTGTCGTTCCATATGAAACATCCTGGAGCGATCCAACAGATCTCAATTGCTGATCAGAAAAAAATCCTTGTGGCTTGGAGCATATCCCAACTCCCCTCCTGGGTAAACCTCCATGGCTTCGAGATGCTGCCCCCTTCAAGAAAGGGCCATAATGGACAGAAACTCCAACCTGAGCCTAGGTCTGAACCTCTCCCTGACTTCAGATGTACGAAGTCCCGATTCAGATGTGCAGAGAGTGCCTGCCGTGCCCTCGTCCCGAAACCTACGCCTAACTTGTGTTCTCATTCTTCCGTCCTCACACTCCTTGCCCAAAGGGCATCCAGTTTGGGAATTCCGGAGCCACAAAGCAACACTCTGCCTGCCCTCCAGAAGAAAAACGTTGCCCTTGGGGCTACCCAGAAACGCTAAATGAGGATCAAGCTGCACGGCACTCGACTCTCCCCCAATTATACAATATACCCTGAAAACTAATGCGTGGTCTGACGCAGCCTAGGCCTGAACCTCCCGACCAACACTCAGCGAGCTGGCTCCACACTGAGCACGTCGGACCTGTCGTGGACTTAAGTCGTCATCTCTTCCCAAGCTCGGTTTTCAGACTACACAACCTAGACCTTAACTCCAATCACGGCCCAGCGGTGAAAGAGATGAAAAAAAATCAGAACTACTACTTCCCCATGGCAAGAATACATGTGGTTGGCATGGAGCCCAACGTTCAGTGTAGGAGCAACAGTGTGGACCATGATTCCCGCCCATGCTTGAGCGCTTAGAAGGCATAAACACACATTGTGACCCTCAGCGTGAGTTCTGTCCTCAAGGAAGGCCTCTCAGTGGCTGGAACTAACCATAGTTCGGTTTGTCCATTCACCCCTCCGCAGGGCTCTGCTTTGAAATCCCTCTTTTGGTGGGACACCTGAGGTAACCAAACTGATAGGACTCCTCCCATCCCCCTGATGGACCCCAAACAATTGGGTACGTGCCAAATCCACAGAGAGGAAGACTTGTCCATGGCCCATGAGGCCTCCTCGACATTCCACGGCCATTGTTGACACAAAATCCAGAGACAAAAGCCTGAATAAATGCCTCACACTCACTCTTTCTTCATATCCCGAAGAGTTCTCCTCAGGGCCTGTAGATCGGGCCTGCCATACTTATGTCCCCAAACGTAAGCCGCGTTAGTGTTTTCAGACTTCTATCCCCACGCTCCTGGCCCACACACCCTCCAGGCTGGGGCCCCTGGAGCCACACATCAGGTCTGTGCCTGCCCACTCCACTGGAATTCTGCCCATTCACTTGACCACACGCCTCCAAATTAGGAGAAACTTCCGCAGTCCCTGAGGCCATCCCAATTGTGTAGGCCGCCCGGGACAAACAAGGGCGTCTGACAACAGCTGAGCATCTACCTCCACTCATACCGTAGTTGGATGTCACCAGGGTAGTAGATTGAACCTCACAGGTCCCTAGGCCGTAATCGGATCCATTGCTTTGGTTTCCAGGCATCTCTCCTCAGAGGCATGTTTCCAAATACCAGCATGCGGGGGTTTCCGGAGGCAAATCTTGTCTCGACATGGGAAAATAGCAGGCTGGAACTGTGTCAAAACTTCCGGTTAGGAGAATCCTTCAGGGCCCGGTGCCACCACCCCTTTCCAAGGTCTCCATGGACACAAACCCACATTAGGATCCATCCGCAGGAGAGTCCATTTCAACTCTGGCTTCTCGGTTGCTCCGCCAGAGCCAGCAGATAGAACCTGTCTTGTCGCTAGGAGACGATTGAGATGCGAGGCGGCTTGCCCAGGGCTCCGCCCTTAGAACCCTGCTCTGGCGTCCTTCCATATGGAACGTCCTGGACCCATCCAAAAGGTCTCACATGTCCTGCAGAAGGAATCCTTGCCTTTTGGAGCATCTCACCACTCCCAACGTGGGAAAACCGTGATGGCTTTCTGAAGCCCCCACCCCCTTTCTGAAGGGGAAATCATGGACAGGAACTCCAACCTGAGCCAACGTCTGATCCTCGGCCTGAATTCAGATGCACGACATCTCGATGCAGCTCTGCAGAGTGTGCCGGCCTTGCCCTCGCCCTTAAACCTATGTGAAACTTCTGTTCTCCAATGTCCGTCCTCACACTCCTGGCCCCCAAGACCTCACGTTTGGCAATTCTGGACCCACAAGGCAGCACTCTGCCTGCCCTCCAGATAGAAAGCAAAATGGTGCCCTATGGAGCTTCCCAGACACCCGAAATGAGGATAGACCTACACGGCACCCTTCTGTACACAAATTATATCGACACATCTGGGCACTAATACACTGTCTGACACAGCCTGAGCCCGGACTTCCTGACCAACACCCAGACAGCTGACCGCACACTGAGCACAACAGACCCGCCATGGCCTTAGCTCGTCATCTATTCCCAACCTAGCTTCTCAGGCTTCAGGACATAGACCTTAACTCCACACCCCGCCAAGGGGTGAATGTGATGCAGAAATCAGAACTCCTCCTTCCCTATGGCAAGAAACCTTGTGGTTGGCATGTTGTCCCACGTTCAGTGTAGGAGAAACCAGCGTTCACCATGAGGCCCGGCCCATGCTTGAGTACGAAGAGGGCACAAACACGCATTGTGACCCTCAGCGTGAGTCCTGTCCTGTAGTAAGTCCTCTCAGTGGCTGGACCATTAGACGTCATAATGGGCTTGCCATGCCCCTAGGCCCCAAGTTTTAACCAGCTTTCTGGTTGTCCAGTCGCCCCTCCCCAGGGCTCTGCCCTGGAAACTCTCTTTTGGTGGGACAACTGAGGTAAAAACAAAACAAAACGGACTCCTCCCATCTCAAAGAATAACCCCAAACTCTTGGGAGCGGGCCCAATGCCCAGAGAGGAAGACTCGTCCATGGCCCATGAGGCCACCCGGACATTCCACGGCCATCAGTGACACAATATCCAGAGACAGAATCTTGAGCAAGCGTCTCACACTCGCCCCCTTGTTCATATCCTGAAGAGTTCTCCTCACGGTCTGTAGATCAGTCCTGCAATACCTACGACCCGAAACCTAAGCCGGGTTTGTGTTTTCAGACAACTGGCCCACAAAACCTACAGGCACAGGTTCTTGGAGCCAAACCTGAGGACTGTACCTGGGAATTCTGCCCATTCCATTGGCCACAAACCTAGAAATAGGATGATAAACCTCCAAAGTGCCCGGGGCCATCCCAATAGTGTTGACTGCCCAGGAAATACAAGGGCGGTCTGACACCAGCTGAGCATCTACCTGCACTTAGACCCGTGGACAGATGTCCCCAGAGGTAAATTGGAATGAGCAGGCCCCTAGATCCTAATCGGATCCATTGCTTTGTTGTCTAGGCATCTCTCCCCAGAGGCCTGGATTCCAATAGCAGCATATGGCTGTTTCTTGAGGCACCCATCAGAACAAATCTCGTCTCCACGTGGGAATCATGCACGTTGGAGCTGTGTCAAAGCCTCTGGTTAGGAGAACCCTTCAGGGACCCTGTGCCACTGCCTCATTCCAAGTTCTCCATGGACACAAACCCACATTAGGACCCATCCACAAGAGAGTCCATTTCAACTCAACCCTCTCAGTTTCTCCCCCAGATCCAGCAGATCTAACCTGTCTTGCCACTAGGACACAAGAGGAATGAGAGTCGGGCTTCCCAGCCATCCATCCTTAGAACCCTACTCGGAATCGATCCGTATGGGAAGTCCTGGAGCCAACCAACAGGTCTCAATCGCCCTGCAGAAGAATCTTTACGGTTTGGAGCATCTCACAACTCCCATCGTGGGAAAAATTCCATGGCCTCGTGATCCACCACCTCTTCATGAAGAGGGCCATAAGGGACAGAAACTCCAACCTGAGCGTTCGTCAGATCCTCACCTGATTTCAGATGCACGAGATCTCGTTTCAGCTCTGCAGAGCGTACCTGCCATGCCCTCGCCCAGAAACCTAAGGTTGCTTGTGTTCTCAGACTTCTGTCCTCAACTCCTGGCCCACAAGCCCTCCAGTTTGGCAATTCCAGAACTACAATGCAGCCCTCTGCCTGCCGTCCAGAAGAAAAAACATTGCCCTCTGGGGCTAACCAGAAGCCCCAAAGGAGGATCAAACTTTTCGCCACTTGACTGTACCCCAATCCTACAGGATGCCCTGGGCACTCATGCCCTTTCTGTCACAGCCTGAGCCTGGACCTCCCGACCCACACCCAGCCAGCTGGACTCACACTGAACACATCGGACCTGCCAAAGCCTTAGGTCGTCATCTCTTCCCAACTTCGGTTTTCAGGCTTCAGAACCTAGACGTTTTCTCCAATCACTGCCCAGGGTTGAACATGAGGCAGAAATCAGAAATCCTTCCCCATGGCAAGAAATCTTGTGGTTGGCGTGTTGCCCAACGTTCAGCGTAGTTGATAGCAGTGTGGCCCTTTGACCCCGCCATGCTTGAGGGCCGCGTTGGTCACAGATACGCATTGTGACCCTCAGCGTGAGCCCAGTCCCCAAGTAAGGTCTCTCAGTGGCTGGACCAAGAGACGGCATATTGGGCTTGCCATGCCCCTAGGCCCCAATTTTTAACCATAGTTCGTGTTGTCCATTCGCCCCTCCCCAGTGCTCTGCTTTAGAATGAGGTAACCAAACTGAAAGGACTCCTCCCATCCCACAGATTGACCCCCAAATTGGGATCGGGCCAAATCCACAGAGAGGAAGACTCATCCATGGCCCATGAGGCCTCCCCGACATTCCACGCCCATCGTTGACACAAAATCCAGAGACAAAAGCCTGAATAAGCGCCTCACACTCGCTCTTTCTTCCTATGCCAAAGAGTTCCCCTCGCGGTCTGTAGATCGGGACTGCCATACCTACGTCCCCAAAACAAGCCGAGTGTGTGTTTTCAGACTTCTATCCCCACATTCCTGGCTTCCACACCCTCCAGCCTGGGGACCCTGGAGCCACACATCAGGTCTGTGCCTCTCAACTCCACGGGAATTCTGCCCCTTCCATTGACCACAATCATACAAACTCGGAGAAACCTCCAAAGTCCCCAAGGCCATCCCCATAGTATAGAACGCCCAGGACAAACAAGGGCTGCCTGGAACCAGCTGAGCATCCATCTCCACTCATACTGTAGATGGATGTCCCCAGAGAAGGAGATTGAACGGGTCAGGGCCCTAGGCCCTAATGGGGTCCATTGTTTTGGTTTCCTGCTATCTCTCCTCAGAGGCCTGGTTTCCAATATCAGCATGTGGGGCTTTCCTGAGGCACCAATCAGATCAAATCTAGTCTCCACATGGGAAACTTGTCTTTTGGAGATGACGCAAAACCTCTGGTTAGGAGAAGCATTCAGGGTCCGTGTGTCACAGCTCCGTGCCAGGGTCTCTATGCACACAAACCCACAATAGTTCCCATCCGCAGTAGAGTCCATTTCAGCTCAGCCCCTTCCGTTGCTCCCCTAGAGCTAGCATATCAAAACTGTCTATTAACTGGGAGACAGTTAGAATCGATACAGTCTGCCCAGGGTTCCATCCTTCGATCCCTGCTTTGCTGTCGTTCCTTATGAAACATCCTGGAGCGATCCAACAGATCTCAATTGCTGATCAGAAAAAAATCCTTGTGGCTTGGAGCATATCCCAACTCCCCTCCTGGGTAAACCTCCATGGCTTCGAGATGCTGCCCCCTTCAAGAAAGGGCCATAATGGACAGAAACTCCAACCTGAGCCTAGGTCTGAACCTCTCCCTGACTTCAGATGTACGAAGTCCCGATTCAGATGTGCAGAGAGTGCCTGCCGTGCCCTCGTCCCGAAACCTACGCCTAACTTGTGTTCTCATTCTTCCGTCCTCACACTCCTTGCCCAAAGGGCATCCAGTTTGGGAATTCCGGAGCCACAAAGCAGCACTCTGCCTGCCCTCCAGAAGAAAAACGTTGCCCTTGGGGCTACCCAGAAACGCTAAATGAGGATCAAGCTGCACGGCACTCGACTCTCCCCCAATTATACAATATACCCTGAAAACTAATGCCTGGTCTGACGCAGCCTAGGCCTGAACCTCCCGACCAACACTCAGCGAGCTGGCTCCACACTGAGCACGTCGGACCTGTCGTGGACTTAAGTCGTCATCTCTTCCCAAGCTCGGTTTTCAGACTACACAACCTAGACCTTAACTCCAATCACGGCCCAGCGGTGAAAGAGATGAAAAAAAATCAGAACTACTACTTCCCCATGGCAAGAATACATGTGGTTGGCATGGAGCCCAACGTTCAGTGTAGGAGCAACAGTGTGGACCATGATTCCCGCCCATGCTTGAGCGCTTAGAAGGCATAAACACACATTGTGACCCTCAGCGTGAGTTCTGTCCTCAAGGAAGGCCTCTCAGTGGCTGGAACTAACCATAGTTCGGTTTGTCCATTCACCCCTCCGCAGGGCTCTGCTTTGAAATCCCTCTTTTGGTGGGACACCTGAGGTAACCAAACTGATAGGACTCCTCCCATCCCCCTGATGGACCCCAAACAATTGGGTACGTGCCAAATCCACAGAGAGGAAGACTTGTCCATGGCCCATGAGGCCTCCTCGACATTCCACGGCCATTGTTGACACAAAATCCAGAGACAAAAGCCTGAATAAATGCCTCACACTCACTCTTTCTTCATATCCCGAAGAGTTCTCCTCAGGGCCTGTAGATCGGGCCTGCCATACTTATGTCCCCAAACGTAAGCCGCGTTAGTGTTTTCAGACTTCTATCCCCACGCTCCTGGCCCACACACCCTCCAGGCTGGGGCCCCTGGAGCCACACATCAGGTCTGTGCCTGCCCACTCCACTGGAATTCTGCCCATTCACTTGACCACACGCCTCCAAATTAGGAGAAACCTCCGCAGTCCCTGAGGACATCCCAATTGTGTAGGCCGCCCGGGACAAACAAGGGCGTCTGACAACAGCTGAGCATCTACCTCCACTCATACCGTAGTTGGATGTCACCAGGGTAGTAGATTGAACCTCACAGGTCCCTAGGCCGTAATCGGATCCATTGCTTTGGTTTCCAGGCATCTCTCCTCAGAGGCATGTTTCCAAATACCAGCATGCGGGGGTTTCCGGAGGCAAATCTTGTCTCGACATGGGAAAATAGCAGGCTGGAACTGTGTCAAAACTTCCGGTTAGGAGAATCCTTCAGGGCCCGGTGCCACCACCCCTTTCCAAGGTCTCCATGGACACAAACCCACATTAGGATCCATCCGCAGGAGAGTCCATTTCAACTCTGGCTTCTCGGTTGCTCCGCCAGAGCCAGCAGATAGAACCTGTCTTGTCGCTAGGAGACGATTGAGATGCGAGGCGGCTTGCCCAGGGCTCCGCCCTTAGAACCCTGCTCTGGCGTCCTTCCATATGGAACGTCCTGGACCCATCCAAAAGGTCTCACATGTCCTGCAGAAGGAATCCTTGCCTTTTGGAGCATCTCACCACTCCCAACGTGGGAAAACCGTGATGGCTTTCTGAAGCCCCCACCCCCTTTCTGAAGGGGAAATCATGGACAGGAACTCCAACCTGAGCCAACGTCTGATCCTCGGCCTGAATTCAGATGCACGACATCTCGATGCAGCTCTGCAGAGTGTGCCGGCCTTGCCCTCGCCCTTAAACCTATGTGAAACTTCTGTTCTCCAATGTCCGTCCTCACACTCCTGGCCCCCAAGACCTCACGTTTGGCAATTCTGGACCCACAAGGCAGCACTCTGCCTGCCCTCCAGATAGAAAGCAAAATGGTGCCCTATGGAGCTTCCCAGACACCCGAAATGAGGATAGACCTACACGGCACCCTTCTGTACACAAATTATATCGACACATCTGGGCACTAATACACTGTCTGACACAGCCTGAGCCCGGACTTCCTGACCAACACCCAGACAGCTGACCGCACACTGAGCACAACAGACCCGCCATGGCCTTAGCTCGTCATCTATTCCCAACCTAGCTTCTCAGGCTTCAGGACATAGACCTTAACTCCACACCCCGCCAAGGGGTGAATGTGATGCAGAAATCAGAACTCCTCCTTCCCTATGGCAAGAAACCTTGTGGTTGGCATGTTGTCCCACGTTCAGTGTAGGAGAAACCAGCGTTCACCATGAGGCCCGGCCCATGCTTGAGTACGAAGAGGGCACAAACACGCATTGTGACCCTCAGCGTGAGTCCTGTCCTCTAGTAAGTCCTCTCAGTGGCTGGACCATTAGACGTCATAATGGGCTTGCCATGCCCCTAGGCCCCAAGTTTTAACCAGCTTTCTGGTTGTCCAGTCGCCCCTCCCCAGGGCTCTGCCCTGGAAACTCTCTTTTGGTGGGACAACTGAGGTAAAAACAAAACAAAACGGACTCCTCCCATCTCAAAGAATAACCCCAAACTCTTGGGAGCGGGCCCAATGCCCAGAGAGGAAGACTCGTCCATGGCCCATGAGGCCACCCGGACATTCCACGGCCATCAGTGACACAATATCCAGAGACAGAATCTTGAGCAAGCGTCTCACACTCGCCCCCTTGTTCATATCCTGAAGAGTTCTCCTCACGGTCTGTAGATCAGTCCTGCAATACCTACGACCCGAAACCTAAGCCGGGTTTGTGTTTTCAGACAACTGGCCCACAAAACCTACAGGCACAGGTTCTTGGAGCCAAACCTGAGGACTGTACCTGGGAATTCTGCCCATTCTATTGGCCACAAACCTAGAAATAGGATGATAAACCTCCAAAGTGCCCGGGGCCATCCCAATAGTGTTGACTGCCCAGGAAATACAAGGGCGGTCTGACACCAGCTGAGCATCTACCTGCACTTAGACCCGTGGACAGATGTCCCCAGAGGTAAATTGGAATGAGCAGGCCCCTAGATCCTAATCGGATCCATTGCTTTGTTGTCTAGGCATCTCTCCCCAGAGGCCTGGATTCCAATAGCAGCATATGGCTGTTTCTTGAGGCACCCATCAGAACAAATCTCGTCTCCACGTGGGAATCATGCACGTTGGAGCTGTGTCAAAGCCTCTGGTTAGGAGAACCCTTCAGGGACCCTGTGCCACTGCCTCATTCCAAGTTCTCCATGGACACAAACCCACATTAGGACCCATCCACAAGAGAGTCCATTTCAACTCAACCCTCTCAGTTTCTCCCCCAGATCCAGCAGATCTAACCTGTCTTGCCACTAGGACACAAGAGGAATGAGAGTCGGGCTTCCCAGCCATCCATCCTTAGAACCCTACTCGGAATCGATCCGTATGGGAAGTCCTGGAGCCAACCAACAGGTCTCAATCGCCCTGCAGAAGAATCTTTACGGTTTGGAGCATCTCACAACTCCCATCGTGGGAAAAATTCCATGGCCTCGTGATCCACCACCTCTTCATGAAGAGGGCCATAAGGGACAGAAACTCCAACCTGAGCGTTCGTCAGATCCTCACCTGATTTCAGATGCACGAGATCTCGTTTCAGCTCTGCAGAGCGTACCTGCCATGCCCTCGCCCAGAAACCTAAGGTTGCTTGTGTTCTCAGACTTCTGTCCTCAACTCCTGGCCCACAAGCCCTCCAGTTTGGCAATTCCAGAACTACAATGCAGCCCTCTGCCTGCCGTCCAGAAGAAAAAACATTGCCCTCTGGGGCTAACCAGAAGCCCCAAAGGAGGATCAAACTTTTCGCCACTTGACTGTACCCCAATCCTACAGGATGCCCTGGGCACTCATGCCCTTTCTGTCACAGCCTGAGCCTGGACCTCCCGACCCACACCCAGCCAGCTGGACTCACACTGAACACATCGGACCTGCCAAAGCCTTAGGTCGTCATCTCTTCCCAACTTCGGTTTTCAGGCTTCAGAACCTAGACGTTTTCTCCAATCACTGCCCAGGGTTGAACATGAGGCAGAAATCAGAAATCCTTCCCCATGGCAAGAAATCTTGTGGTTGGCGTGTTGCCCAACGTTCAGCGTAGTTGATAGCAGTGTGGCCCTTTGACCCCGCCATGCTTGAGGGCCGCGTTGGTCACAGATACGCATTGTGACCCTCAGCGTGAGCCCAGTCCCCAAGTAAGGTCTCTCAGTGGCTGGACCAAGAGACGGCATATTGGGCTTGCCATGCCCCTAGGCCCCAATTTTTAACCATAGTTCGTGTTGTCCATTCGCCCCTCCCCAGTGCTCTGCTTTAGAATGAGGTAACCAAACTGAAAGGACTCCTCCCATCCCACAGATTGACCCCCAAATTGGGATCGGGCCAAATCCACAGAGAGGAAGACTCATCCATGGCCCATGAGGCCTCCCCGACATTCCACGCCCATCGTTGACACAAAATCCAGAGACAAAAGCCTGAATAAGCGCCTCACACTCGCTCTTTCTTCCTATGCCAAAGAGTTCCCCTCGCGGTCTGTAGATCGGGACTGCCATACCTACGTCCACAAAACAAGCCGAGTGTGTGTTTTCAGACTTCTATCCCCACATTCCTGGCTTCCACACCCTCCAGCCTGGGGACCCTGCAGCCACACATCAGGTCTGTGCCTCTCAACTCCACGGGAATTCTGCCCCTTCCATTGACCACAATCATACAAACTCGGAGAAACCTCCAAAGTCCCCAAGGCCATCCCCATAGTATAGAACGCCCAGGACAAACAAGGGCTGCCTGGAACCAGCTGAGCATCCATCTCCACTCATACTGTAGATGGATGTCCCCAGAGAAGGAGATTGAACGGGTCAGGGCCCTAGGCCCTAATGGGGTCCATTGTTTTGGTTTCCTGCTATCTCTCCTCAGAGGCCTGGTTTCCAATATCAGCATGTGGGGCTTTCCTGAGGCACCAATCAGATCAAATCTAGTCTCCACATGGGAAACTTGTCTTTTGGAGATGACGCAAAACCTCTGGTTAGGAGAAGCATTCAGGGTCCGTGTGTCACAGCTCCGTGCCAGGGTCTCTATGCACACAAACCCACAATAGTTCCCATCCGCAGTAGAGTCCATTTCAGCTCAGCCCCTTCCGTTGCTCCCCTAGAGCTAGCATATCAAAACTGTCTATTAACTGGGAGACAGTTAGAATCGATACAGTCTGCCCAGGGTTCCATCCTTCGATCCCTGCTTTGCTGTCGTTCCTTATGAAACATCCTGGAGCGATCCAACAGATCTCAATTGCTGATCAGAAAAAAATCCTTGTGGCTTGGAGCATATCCCAACTCCCCTCCTGGGTAAACCTCCATGGCTTCGAGATGCTGCCCCCTTCAAGAAAGGGCCATAATGGACAGAAACTCCAACTTGAGCCTAGGTCTGAACCTCTCCCTGACTTCAGATGTACGAAGTCCCGATTCAGATGTGCAGAGAGTGCCTGCCGTGCCCTCGTCCCGAAACCTACGCCTAACTTGTGTTCTCATTCTTCCATCCTCACACTCCTTGCCCAAAGGGCATCCAGTTTGGGAATTCCGGAGCCACAAAGCAGCACTCTGCCTGCCCTCCAGAAGAAAAACGTTGCCCTTGGGGCTACCCAGAAACGCTAAATGAGGATCAAGCTGCACGGCACTCGACTCTCCCCCAATTATACAATATACCCTGAAAACTAATGCCTGGTCTGACGCAGCCTAGGCCTGAACCTCCCGACCAACACTCAGCGAGCTGGCTCCACACTGAGCACGTCGGACCTGTCGTGGACTTAAGTCGTCATCTCTTCCCAAGCTCGGTTTTCAGACTACACAACCTAGACCTTAACTCCAATCACGGCCCAGTGGTGAAAGAGATGAAAAAAAATCAGAACTACTACTTCCCCATGGCAAGAATACATGTGGTTGGCATGGAGCCCAACGTTCAGTGTAGGAGCAACAGTGTGGACCATGATTCCCGCCCATGCTTGAGCGCTTAGAAGGCATAAACACACATTGTGACCCTCAGCGTGAGTTCTGTCCTCAAGGAAGGCCTCTCAGTGGCTGGAACTAACCATAGTTCGGTTTGTCCATTCACCCCTCCGCAGGGCTCTGCTTTGAAATCCCTCTTTTGGTGGGACACCTGAGGTAACCAAACTGATAGGACTCCTCCCATCCCCCTGATGGACCCCAAACAATTGGGTACGTGCCAAATCCACAGAGAGGAAGACTTGTCCATGGCCCATGAGGCCTCCTCGACATTCCACGGCCATTGTTGACACAAAATCCAGAGACAAAAGCCTGAATAAATGCCTCACACTCACTCTTTCTTCATATCCCGAAGAGTTCTCCTCAGGGCCTGTAGATCGGGCCTGCCATACTTATGTCCCCAAACGTAAGCCGCGTTAGTGTTTTCAGACTTCTATCCCCACGCTCCTGGCCCACACACCCTCCAGGCTGGGGCCCCTGGAGCCACACATCAGGTCTGTGCCTGCCCACTCCACTGGAATTCTGCCCATTCACTTGACCACACGCCTCCAAATTAGGAGAAACCTCCGCAGTCCCTGAGGACATCCCAATTGTGTAGGCCGCCCGGGACAAACAAGGGCGTCTGACAACAGCTGAGCATCTACCTCCACTCATACCGTAGTTGGATGTCACCAGGGTAGTAGATTGAACCTCACAGGTCCCTAGGCCGTAATCGGATCCATTGCTTTGGTTTCCAGGCATCTCTCCTCAGAGGCATGTTTCCAAATACCAGCATGCGGGGGTTTCCGGAGGCAAATCTTGTCTCGACATGGGAAAATAGCAGGCTGGAACTGTGTCAAAACTTCCGGTTAGGAGAATCCTTCAGGGCCCGGTGCCACCACCCCTTTCCAAGGTCTCCATGGACACAAACCCACATTAGGATCCATCCGCAGGAGAGTCCATTTCAACTCTGGCTTCTCGGTTGCTCCGCCAGAGCCAGCAGATAGAACCTGTCTTGTCGCTAGGAGACGATTGAGATGCGAGGCGGCTTGCCCAGGGCTCCGCCCTTAGAACCCTGCTCTGGCGTCCTTCCATATGGAACGTCCTGGACCCATCCAAAAGGTCTCACATGTCCTGCAGAAGGAATCCTTGCCTTTTGGAGCATCTCACCACTCCCAACGTGGGAAAACCGTGATGGCTTTCTGAAGCCCCCACCCCCTTTCTGAAGGGGAAATCATGGACAGGAACTCCAACCTGAGCCAACGTCTGATCCTCGGCCTGAATTCAGATGCACGACATCTCGATGCAGCTCTGCAGAGTGTGCCGGCCTTGCCCTCGCCCTTAAACCTATGTGAAACTTCTGTTCTCCAATGTCCGTCCTCACACTCCTGGCCCCCAAGACCTCACGTTTGGCAATTCTGGACCCACAAGGCAGCACTCTGCCTGCCCTCCAGATAGAAAGCAAAATGGTGCCCTATGGAGCTTCCCAGACACCCGAAATGAGGATAGACCTACACGGCACCCTTCTGTACACAAATTATATCGACACATCTGGGCACTAATACACTGTCTGACACAGCCTGAGCCCGGACTTCCTGACCAACACCCAGACAGCTGACCGCACACTGAGCACAACAGACCCGCCATGGCCTTAGCTCGTCATCTATTCCCAACCTAGCTTCTCAGGCTTCAGGACATAGACCTTAACTCCACACCCCGCCAAGGGGTGAATGTGATGCAGAAATCAGAACTCCTCCTTCCCTATGGCAAGAAACCTTGTGGTTGGCATGTTGTCCCACGTTCAGTGTAGGAGAAACCAGCGTTCACCATGAGGCCCGGCCCATGCTTGAGTACGAAGAGGGCACAAACACGCATTGTGACCCTCAGCGTGAGTCCTGTCCTCTAGTAAGTCCTCTCAGTGGCTGGACCATTAGACGTCATAATGGGCTTGCCATGCCCCTAGGCCCCAAGTTTTAACCAGCTTTCTGGTTGTCCAGTCGCCCCTCCCCAGGGCTCTGCCCTGGAAACTCTCTTTTGGTGGGACAACTGAGGTAAAAACAAAACAAAACGGACTCCTCCCATCTCAAAGAATAACCCCAAACTCTTGGGAGCGGGCCCAATGCCCAGAGAGGAAGACTCGTCCATGGCCCATGAGGCCACCCGGACATTCCACGGCCATCCGTGACACAATATCCAGAGACAGAATCTTGAGCAAGCGTCTCACACTCGCCCCCTTGTTCATATCCTGAAGAGTTCTCCTCACGGTCTGTAGATCAGTCCTGCAATACCTACGACCCGAAACCTAAGCCGGGTTTGTGTTTTCAGACAACTGGCCCACAAAACCTACAGGCACAGGTTCTTGGAGCCAAACCTGAGGACTGTACCTGGGAATTCTGCCCATTCCATTGGCCACAAACCTAGAAATAGGATGATAAACCTCCAAAGTGCCCGGGGCCATCCCAATAGTGTTGACTGCCCAGGAAATACAAGGGCGGTCTGACACCAGCTGAGCATCTACCTGCACTTAGACCCGTGGACAGATGTCCCCAGAGGTAAATTGGAATGAGCAGGCCCCTAGATCCTAATCGGATCCATTGCTTTGTTGTCTAGGCATCTCTCCCCAGAGGCCTGGATTCCAATAGCAGCATATGGCTGTTTCTTGAGGCACCCATCAGAACAAATCTCGTCTCCACGTGGGAATCATGCACGTTGGAGCTGTGTCAAAGCCTCTGGTTAGGAGAACCCTTCAGGGACCCTGTGCCACTGCCTCATTCCAAGTTCTCCATGGACACAAACCCACATTAGGACCCATCCACAAGAGAGTCCATTTCAACTCAACCCTCTCAGTTTCTCCCCCAGATCCAGCAGATCTAACCTGTCTTGCCACTAGGACACAAGAGGAATGAGAGTCGGGCTTCCCAGCCATCCATCCTTAGAACCCTACTCGGAATCGATCCGTATGGGAAGTCCTGGAGCCAACCAACAGGTCTCAATCGCCCTGCAGAAGAATCTTTACGGTTTGGAGCATCTCACAACTCCCATCGTGGGAAAAATTCCATGGCCTCGTGATCCACCACCTCTTCATGAAGAGGGCCATAAGGGACAGAAACTCCAACCTGAGCGTTCGTCAGATCCTCACCTGATTTCAGATGCACGAGATCTCGTTTCAGCTCTGCAGAGCGTACCTGCCATGCCCTCGCCCAGAAACCTAAGGTTGCTTGTGTTCTCAGACTTCTGTCCTCAACTCCTGGCCCACAAGCCCTCCAGTTTGGCAATTCCAGAACTACAATGCAGCCCTCTGCCTGCCGTCCAGAAGAAAAAACATTGCCCTCTGGGGCTAACCAGAAGCCCCAAAGGAGGATCAAACTTTTCGCCACTTGACTGTACCCCAATCCTACAGGATGCCCTGGGCACTCATGCCCTTTCTGTCACAGCCTGAGCCTGGACCTCCCGACCCACACCCAGCCAGCTGGACTCACACTGAACACATCGGACCTGCCAAAGCCTTAGGTCGTCATCTCTTCCCAACTTCGGTTTTCAGGCTTCAGAACCTAGACGTTTTCTCCAATAACTGCCCAGGGTTGAACATGAGGCAGAAATCAGAAATCCTTCCCCATGGCAAGAAATCTTGTGGTTGGCGTGTTGCCCAACGTTCAGCGTAGTTGATAGCAGTGTGGCCCTTTGACCCCGCCATGCTTGAGGGCCGCGTTGGTCACAGATACGCATTGTGACCCTCAGCGTGAGCCCAGTCCCCAAGTAAGGTCTCTCAGTGGCTGGACCAAGAGACGGCATATTGGGCTTGCCATGCCCCTAGGCCCCAATTTTTAACCATAGTTCGTGTTGTCCATTCGCCCCTCCCCAGTGCTCTGCTTTAGAATGAGGTAACCAAACTGAAAGGACACCTCCCATCCCACAGATTGACACCCAAATTGGGATCGGGCCAAATCCACAGAGAGGAAGACTCATCCATGGCCCATGAGGCCTCCCCGACATTCCACGCCCATCGTTGACACAAAATCCAGAGACAAAAGCCTGAATAAGCGCCTCACACTCGCTCTTTCTTCCTATGCCAAAGAGTTCCCCTCGCGGTCTGTAGATCGGGACTGCCATACCTACGTCCCCAAAACAAGCCGAGTGTGTGTTTTCAGACTTCTATCCCCACATTCCTGGCTTCCACACCCTCCAGCCTGGGGACCCTGCAGCCACACATCAGGTCTGTGCCTCTCAACTCCACGGGAATTCTGCCCCTTCCATTGACCACAATCATACAAACTCGGAGAAACCTCCAAAGTCCCCAAGGCCATCCCCATAGTATAGAACGCCCAGGACAAACAAGGGCTGCCTGGAACCAGCTGAGCATCCATCTCCACTCATACTGTAGATGGATGTCCCCAGAGAAGGAGATTGAACGGGTCAGGGCCCTAGGCCCTAATGGGGTCCATTGTTTTGGTTTCCTGCTATCTCTCCTCAGAGGCCTGGTTTCCAATATCAGCATGTGGGGCTTTCCTGAGGCACCAATCAGATCAAATCTAGTCTCCACATGGGAAACTTGTCTTTTGGAGATGACGCAAAACCTCTGGTTAGGAGAAGCATTCAGGGTCCGTGTGTCACAGCTCCGTGCCAGGGTCTCTATGCACACAAACCCACAATAGGTCCCATCCGCAGTAGAGTCCATTTCAGCTCAGCCCCTTCCGTTGCTCCCCTAGAGCTAGCATATCAAAACTGTCTATTAACTGGGAGACAGTTAGAATCGATACAGTCTGCCCAGGGTTCCATCCTTCGATCCCTGCTTTGCTGTCGTTCCTTATGAAACATCCTGGAGCGATCCAACAGATCTCAATTGCTGATCAGAAAAAAATCCTTGTGGCTTGGAGCATATCCCAACTCCCCTCCTGGGTAAACCTCCATGGCTTCGAGATGCTGCCCCCTTCAAGAAAGGGCCATAATGGACAGAAACTCCAACCTGAGCCTAGGTCTGAACCTCTCCCTGACTTCAGATGTACGAAGTCCCGATTCAGATGTGCAGAGAGTGCCTGCCGTGCCCTCGTCCCGAAACCTACGCCTAACTTGTGTTCTCATTCTTCCGTCCTCACACTCCTTGCCCAAAGGGCATCCAGTTTGGGAATTCCGGAGCCACAAAGCAGCACTCTGCCTGCCCTCCAGAAGAAAAACGTTGCCCTTGGGGCTACCCAGATACGCTAAATGAGGATCAAGCTGCACGGCACTCGACTCTCCCCCAATTATACAATATACCCTGAAAACTAATGCCTGGTCTGACGCAGCCTAGGCCTGAACCTCCCGACCAACACTCAGCGAGCTGGCTCCACACTGAGCACGTCGGACCTGTCGTGGACTTAAGTCGTCATCTCTTCCCAAGCTCGGTTTTCAGACTACACAACCTAGACCTTAACTCCAATCACGGCCCAGCGGTGAAAGAGATGAAAAAAAATCAGAACTACTACTTCCCCATGGCAAGAATACATGTGGTTGGCATGGAGCCCAACGTTCAGTGTAGGAGCAACAGTGTGGACCATGATTCCCGCCCATGCTTGAGCGCTTAGAAGGCATAAACACACATTGTGACCCTCAGCGTGAGTTCTGTCCTCAAGGAAGGCCTCTCAGTGGCTGGAACTAACCATAGTTCGGTTTGTCCATTCACCCCTCCGCAGGGCTCTGCTTTGAAATCCCTCTTTTGGTGGGACACCTGAGGTAACCAAACTGATAGGACTCCTCCCATCCCCCTGATGGACCCCAAACAATTGGGTACGTGCCAAATCCACAGAGAGGAAGACTTGTCCATGGCCCATGAGGCCTCCTCGACATTCCACGGCCATTGTTGACACAAAATCCAGAGACAAAAGCCTGAATAAATGCCTCACACTCACTCTTTCTTCATATCCCGAAAAGTTCTCCTCAGGGCCTGTAGATCGGGCCTGCCATACTTATGTCCCCAAACGTAAGCCGCGTTAGTGTTTTCAGACTTCTATCCCCACGCTCCTGGCCCACACACCCTCCAGGCTGGGGCCCCTGGAGCCACACATCAGGTCTGTGCCTGCCCACTCCACTGGAATTCTGCCCATTCACTTGACCACACGCCTCCAAATTAGGAGAAACCTCCGCAGTCCCTGAGGACATCCCAATTGTGTAGGCCGCCCGGGACAAACAAGGGCGTCTGACAACAGCTGAGCATCTACCTCCACTCATACCGTAGTTGGATGTCACCAGGGTAGTAGATTGAACCTCACAGGTCCCTAGGCCGTAATCGGATCCATTGCTTTGGTTTCCAGGCATCTCTCCTCAGAGGCATGTTTCCAAATACCAGCATGCGGGGGTTTCCGGAGGCAAATCTTGTCTCGACATGGGAAAATAGCAGGCTGGAACTGTGTCAAAACTTCCGGTTAGGAGAATCCTTCAGGGCCCGGTGCCACCACCCCTTTCCAAGGTCTCCATGGACACAAACCCACATTAGGATCCATCCGCAGGAGAGTCCATTTCAACTCTGGCTTCTCGGTTGCTCCGCCAGAGCCAGCAGATAGAACCTGTCTTGTCGCTAGGAGACGATTGAGATGCGAGGCGGCTTGCCCAGGGCTCCGCCCTTAGAACCCTGCTCTGGCGTCCTTCCATATGGAACGTCCTGGACCCATCCAAAAGGTCTCACATGTCCTGCAGAAGGAATCCTTGCCTTTTGGAGCATCTCACCACTCCCAACGTGGGAAAACCGTGATGGCTTTCTGAAGCCCCCACCCCCTTTCTGAAGGGGAAATCATGGACAGGAACTCCAACCTGAGCCAACGTCTGATCCTCGGCCTGAATTCAGATGCAAGACATCTCGATGCAGCTCTGCAGAGTGTGCCGGCCTTGCCCTCGCCCTTAAACCTATGTGAAACTTCTGTTCTCCAATGTCCGTCCTCACACTCCTGGCCCCCAAGACCTCACGTTTGGCAATTCTGGACCCACAAGGCAGCACTCTGCCTGCCCTCCAGATAGAAAGCAAAATGGTGCCCTATGGAGCTTCCCAGAAACCCGAAATGAGGATAGACCTACACGGCACCCTTCTGTACACAAATTATATCGACACATCTGGGCACTAATACACTGTCTGACACAGCCTGAGCCCGGACTTCCTGACCAACACCCAGACAGCTGACCGCACACTGAGCACAACAGACCCGCCATGGCCTTAGCTCGTCATCTATTCCCAACCTAGCTTCTCAGGCTTCAGGACATAGACCTTAACTCCACACGCCGCCAAGGGGTGAATGTGATGCAGAAATCAGAACTCCTCCTTCCCTATGGCAAGAAACCTTGTGGTTGGCATGTTGTCCCACGTTCAGCGTAGGAGAAACCAGCGTTCGCCATGAGGCCCGGCCCATGCTTGAGTACGAAGAGGGCACAAACACGCATTGTGACCCTCAGCGTGAGTCCTGTCCTCTAGTAAGTCCTCTCAGTGGCTGGACCATTAGACGTCATAATGGGCTTGCCATGCCCCTAGGCCCCAAGTTTTAACCAGCTTTCTGGTTGTCCAGTCGCCCCTCCCCAGGGCTCTGCCCTGGAAACTCTCTTTTGGTGGGACAACTGAGGTAAAAACAAAACAAAACGGACTCCTCCCATCTCAAAGAATAACCCCAAACTCTTGGGAGCGGGCCCAATGCCCAGAGAGGAAGACTCGTCCATGGCCCATGAGGCCACCCGGACATTCCACGGCCATCCGTGACACAATATCCAGAGACAGAATCTTGAGCAAGCGTCTCACACTCGCCCCCTTGTTCATATCCTGAAGAGTTCTCCTCACGGTCTGTAGATCAGTCCTGCAATACCTACGACCCGAAACCTAAGCCGGGTTTGTGTTTTCAGACAACTGGCCCACAAAACCTACAGGCACAGGTTCTTGGAGCCAAACCTGAGGACTGTACCTGGGAATTCTGCCCATTCCATTGGCCACAAACCTAGAAATAGGATGATAAACCTCCAAAGTGCCCGGGGCCATCCCAATAGTGTTGACTGCCCAGGAAAAACAAGGGCGGTCTGACACCAGCTGAGCATCTACCTGCACTTAGACCCGTGGACAGATGTCCCCAGAGGTAAATTGGAATGAGCAGGCCCCTAGATCCTAATCGGATCCATTGCTTTGTTGTCTAGGCATCTCTCCCCAGAGGCCTGGATTCCAATAGCAGCATATGGCTGTTTCTTGAGGCACCCATCAGAACAAATCTCGTCTCCACGTGGGAATCATGCACGTTGGAGCTGTGTCAAAGCCTCTGGTTAGGAGAACCCTTCAGGGACCCTGTGCCACTGCCTCATTCCAAGTTCTCCATGGACACAAACCCACATTAGGACCCATCCACAAGAGAGTCCATTTCAACTCAACCCTCTCAGTTTCTCCCCCAGATCCAGCAGATCTAACCTGTCTTGCCACTAGGACACAAGAGGAATGAGAGTCGGGCTTCCCAGCCATCCATCCTTAGAACCCTACTCGGAATCGATCCGTATGGGAAGTCCTGGAGCCAACCAACAGGTCTCAATCGCCCTGCAGAAGAATCTTTACGGTTTGGAGCATCTCACAACTCCCATCGTGGGAAAAATTCCATGGCCTCGTGATCCACCACCTCTTCATGAAGAGGGCCATAAGGGACAGAAACTCCAACCTGAGCGTTCCTCCGATCCTCACCTGATTTCAGATGCACGAGATCTCGTTTCAGCTCTGCAGAGCGTACCTGCCATGCCCTCGCCCAGAAACCTAAGGTTGCTTGTGTTCTCAGACTTCTGTCCTCAACTCCTGGCCCACAAGCCCTCCAGTTTGGCAATTCCAGAACTACAATGCAGCCCTCTGCCTGCCGTCCAGAAGAAAAAACATTGCCCTCTGGGGCTAACCAGAAGCCCCAAAGGAGGATCAAACTTTTCGCCACTTGACTGTACCCCAATCCTACAGGATGCCCTGGGCACTCATGCCCTTTCTGTCACAGCCTGAGCCTGGACCTCCCGACCCACACCCAGCCAGCTGGACTCACACTGAACACATCGGACCTGCCAAAGCCTTAGGTCGTCATCTCTTCCCAACTTCGGTTTTCAGGCTTCAGAACCTAGACGTTTTCTCCAATCACTGCCCAGGGTTGAACATGAGGCAGAAATCAGAAATCCTTCCCCATGGCAAGAAATCTTGTGGTTGGCGTGTTGCCCAACGTTCAGCGTAGTTGATGGCAGTGTGGCCCTTTGACCCCGCCATGCTTGAGGGCCGCGTTGGTCACAGATACGCATTGTGACCCTCAGCGTGAGCCCAGTCCCCAAGTAAGGTCTCTCAGTGGCTGGACCAAGAGACGGCATATTGGGCTTGCCATGCCCCTAGGCCCCAATTTTTAACCATAGTTCGTGTTGTCCATTCGCCCCTCCCCAGTGCTCTGCTTTAGAATGAGGTAACCAAACTGAAAGGACTCCTCCCATCCCACAGATTGACCCCCAAATTGGGATCGGGCCAAATCCACAGAGAGGAAGACTCATCCATGGCCCATGAGGCCTCCCCGACATTCCACGCCCATCGTTGACACAAAATCCAGAGACAAAAGCCTGAATAAGCGCCTCACACTCGCTCTTTCTTCCTATGCCAAAGAGTTCCCCTCACGGTCTGTAGATCGGGACTGCCATACCTACGTCCCCAAAACAAGCCGAGTGTGTGTTTTCAGACTTCTATCCCCACATTCCTGGCTTCCACACCCTCCAGCCTGGGGACCCTGGAGCCACACATCAGGTCTGTGCCTCTCAACTCCACGGGAATTCTGCCCCTTCCATTGACCACAATCATACAAACTCGGAGAAACCTCCAAAGTCCCCAAGGCCATCCCCATAGTATAGAACGCCCAGGACAAACAAGGGCTGCCTGGAACCAGCTGAGCATCCATCTCCACTCATACTGTAGATGGATGTCCCCAGAGAAGGAGATTGAACGGGTCAGGGCCCTAGGCCCTAATGGGGTCCATTGTTTTGGTTTCCTGCTATCTCTCCTCAGAGGCCTGGTTTCCAATATCAGCATGTGGGGCTTTCCTGAGGCACCAATCAGATCAAATCTAGTCTCCACATGGGAAACTTGTCTTTTGGAGATGACGCAAAACCTCTGGTTAGGAGAAGCATTCAGGGTCCGTGTGTCACAGCTCCGTGCCAGGGTCTCTATGCACACAAACCCACAATAGGTCCCATCCGCAGTAGAGTCCATTTCAGCTCAGCCCCTTCCGTTGCTCCCCTAGAGCTAGCATATCAAAACTGTCTATTAACTGGGAGACAGTTAGAATCGATACAGTCTGCCCAGGGTTCCATCCTTCGATCCCTGCTTTGCTGTCGTTCCTTATGAAACATCCTGGAGCGATCCAACAGATCTCAATTGCTGATCAGAAAAAAATCCTTGTGGCTTGGAGCATATCCCAACTCCCCTCCTGGGTAAACCTCCATGGCTTCGAGATGCTGCCCCCTTCAAGAAAGGGCCATAATGGACAGAAACTCCAACCTGAGCCTAGGTCTGAACCTCTCCCTGACTTCAGATGTACGAAGTCCCGATTCAGATGTGCAGAGAGTGCCTGCCGTGCCCTCGTCCCGAAACCTACGCCTAACTTGTGTTCTCATTCTTCCGTCCTCACACTCCTTGCCCAAAGGGCATCCAGTTTGGGAATTCCGGAGCCACAAAGCAGCACTCTGCCTGCCCTCCAGAAGAAAAACGTTGCCCTTGGGGCTACCCAGAAACGCTAAATGAGGATCAAGCTGCACGGCACTCGACTCTCCCCCAATTATACAATATACCCTGAAAACTAATGCCTGGTCTGACGCAGCCTAGGCCTGAACCTCCCGACCAACACTCAGCGAGCTGGCTCCACACTGAGCACGTCGGACCTGTCGTGGACTTAAGTCGTCATCTCTTCCCAAGCTCGGTTTTCAGACTACACAACCTAGACCTTAACTCCAATCACGGCCCAGCGGTGAAAGAGATGAAAAAAAATCAGAACTACTACTTCCCCATGGCAAGAATACATGTGGTTGGCATGGAGCCCAACGTTCAGTGTAGGAGCAACAGTGTGGACCATGATTCCCGCCCATGCTTGAGCGCTTAGAAGGCATAAACACACATTGTGACCCTCAGCGTGAGTTCTGTCCTCAAGGAAGGCCTCTCAGTGGCTGGAACTAACCATAGTTCGGTTTGTCCATTCACCCCTCCGCAGGGCTCTGCTTTGAAATCCCTCTTTTGGTGGGACACCTGAGGTAACCAAACTGATAGGACTCCTCCCATCCCCCTGATGGACCCCAAACAATTGGGTACGTGCCAAATCCACAGAGAGGAAGACTTGTCCATGGCCCATGAGGCCTCCTCGACATTCCACGGCCATTGTTGACACAAATCCAGAGACAAAAGCCTGAATAAATGCCTCACACTCACTCTTTCTTCATATCCCGAAGAGTTCTCCTCAGGGACTGTAGATCGGGCCTGCCATACTTATGTCCCCAAACGTAAGCCGCGTTAGTGTTTTCAGACTTCTATCCCCACGCTCCTGGCCCACACACCCTCCAGGCTGGGGCCCCTGGAGCCACACATCAGGTCTGTGCCTGCCCACTCCACTGGAATTCTGCCCATTCACTTGACCACACGCCTCCAAATTAGGAGAAACCTCTGCAGTCCCTGAGGCCATCCCAATTGTGTAGGCCGCCCGGGACAAACAAGGGCGTCTGAAAACAGCTGAGCATCTACCTCCACTCATACCGTAGTTGGATGTCACCAGGGTAGTAGATTGAACCTCACAGGTCCCTAGGCCGTAATCGGATCCATTGCTTTGGTTTCCAGGCATCTCTCCTCAGAGGCATGTTTCCAAATACCAGCATGCGGGGGTTTCCGGAGGCAAATCTTGTCTCGACATGGGAAAATAGCAGGCTGGAACTGTGTCAAAACTTCCGGTTAGGAGAATCCTTCAGGGCCCGGTGCCACCACCCCTTTCCAAGGTCTCCATGGACACAAACCCACATTAGGATCCATCCGCAGGAGAGTCCATTTCAACTCTGGCTTCTCGGTTGCTCCGCCAGAGCCAGCAGATAGAACCTGTCTTGTCGCTAGGAGACGATTGAGATGCGAGGCGGCTTGCCCAGGGCTCCGCCCTTAGAACCCTGCTCTGGCGTCCTTCCATATGGAACGTCCTGGACCCATCCAAAAGGTCTCACATGTCCTGCAGAAGGAATCCTTGCCTTTTGGAGCATCTCACCACTCCCAACGTGGGAAAACCGTGATGGCTTTCTGAAGCCCCCACCCCCTTTCTGAAGGGGAAATCATGGACAGGAACTCCAACCTGAGCCAACGTCTGATCCTCGGCCTGAATTCAGATGCACGACATCTCGATGCAGCTCTGCAGAGTGTGCCGGCCTTGCCCTCGCCCTTAAACCTATGTGAAACTTCTGTTCTCCAATGTCCGTCCTCACACTCCTGGCCCCCAAGACCTCACGTTTGGCAATTCTGGACCCACAAGGCAGCACTCTGCCTGCCCTCCAGATAGAAAGCAAAATGGTGCCCTATGGAGCTTCCCAGACACCCGAAATGAGGATAGACCTACACGGCACCCTTCTGTACACAAATTATATCGACACATCTGGGCACTAATACACTGTCTGACACAGCCTGAGCCCGGACTTCCTGACCAACACCCAGACAGCTGACCGCACACTGAGCACAACAGACCCGCCATGGCCTTAGCTCGTCATCTATTCCCAACCTAGCTTCTCAGGCTTCAGGACATAGACCTTAACTCCACACCCCGCCAAGGGGTGAATGTGATGCAGAAATCAGAACTCCTCCTTCCCTATGGCAAGAAACCTTGTGGTTGGCATGTTGTCCCACGTTCAGTGTAGGAGAAACCAGCATTCACCATGAGGCCCGGCCCATGCTTGAGTACGAAGAGGGCACAAACACGCATTGTGACCCTCAGCGTGAGTCCTGTCCTCTAGTAAGTCCTCTCAGTGGCTGGACCATTAGACGTCATAATGGGCTTGCCATGCCCCTAGGCCCCAAGTTTTAACCAGCTTTCTGGTTGTCCAGTCGCCCCTCCCCAGGGCTCGGCCCTGGAAACTCTCTTTTGGTGGGACAACTGAGGTAAAAACAAAACAAAACGGACTCCTCCCATCTCAAAGAATAACCCCAAACTCTTGGGAGCGGGCCCAATGCCCAGAGAGGAAGACTCGTCCATGGCCCATGAGGCCACCCGGACATTCCACGGCCATCCGTGACACAATATCCAGAGACAGAATCTTGAGCAAGCGTCTCACACTCGCCCCCTTGTTCATATCCTGAAGAGTTCTCCTCACGGTCTGTAGATCAGTCCTGCAATACCTACGACCCGAAACCTAAGCCGGGTTTGTGTTTTCAGACAACTGGCCCACAAAACCTACAGGCACAGGTTCTTGGAGCCAAACCTGAGGACTGTACCTGGGAATTCTGCCCATTCCATTGGCCACAAACCTAGAAATAGGATGATAAACCTCCAAAGTGCCCGGGGCCATCCCAATAGTGTTGACTGCCCAGGAAAAACAAGGGCGGTCTGACACCAGCTGAGCATCTACCTGCACTTAGACCCGTGGACAGATGTCCCCAGAGGTAAATTGGAATGAGCAGGCCCCTAGATCCTAATCGGAACCATTGCTTTGTTGTCTAGGCATCTCTCCCCAGAGGCCTGGATTCCAATAGCAGCATATGGCTGTTTCTTGAGGCACCCATCAGAACAAATCTCGTCTCCACGTGGGAATCATGCACGTTGGAGCTGTGTCAAAGCCTCTGGTTAGGAGAACCCTTCAGGGACCCTGTGCCACTGCCTCATTCCAAGTTCTCCATGGACACAAACCCACATTAGGACCCATCCACAAGAGAGTCCATTTCAACTCAACCCTCTCAGTTTCTCCCCCAGATCCAGCAGATCTAACCTGTCTTGCCACTAGGACACAAGAGG
Source organism: Mustela lutreola (assembly GCF_030435805.1). Classification (NCBI taxonomy): domain Eukaryota; kingdom Metazoa; phylum Chordata; class Mammalia; order Carnivora; family Mustelidae; genus Mustela; species Mustela lutreola. The sequence goes on from NC_081294.1 coordinate 173,759,561, forward strand.
AATGAGAGTCGGGCTTCCCAGCCATCCATCCTTAGAACCCTACTCGGAATCGATCCGTATGGGAAGTCCTGGAGCCAACCAACAGGTCTCAATCGCCCTGCAGAAGAATCTTTACGGTTTGGAGCATCTCACAACTCCCATCGTGGGAAAAATTCCATGGCCTCGTGATCCACCACCTCTTCATGAAGAGGGCCATAAGGGACAGAAACTCCAACCTGAGCGTTCCTCCGATCCTCACCTGATTTCAGATGCACGAGATCTCGTTTCAGCTCTGCAGAGCGTACCTGCCATGCCCTCGCCCAGAAACCTAAGGTTGCTTGTGTTCTCAGACTTCTGTCCTCAACTCCTGGCCCACAAGCCCTCCAGTTTGGCAATTCCAGAACTACAATGCAGCCCTCTGCCTGCCGTCCAGAAGAAAAAACATTGCCCTCTGGGGCTAACCAGAAGCCCCAAAGGAGGATCAAACTTTTCGCCACTTGACTGTACCCCAATCCTACAGGATGCCCTGGGCACTCATGCCCTTTCTGTCACAGCCTGAGCCTGGACCTCCCGACCCACACCCAGCCAGCTGGACTCACACTGAACACATCGGACCTGCCAAAGCCTTAGGTCGTCATCTCTTCCCAACTTCGGTTTTCAGGCTTCAGAACCTAGACGTTTTCTCCAATCACTGCCCAGGGTTGAACATGAGGCAGAAATCAGAAATCCTTCCCCATGGCAAGAAATCTTGTGGTTGGCGTGTTGCCCAACGTTCAGCGTAGTTGATGGCAGTGTGGCCCTTTGACCCCGCCATGCTTGAGGGCCGCGTTGGTCACAGATACGCATTGTGGCCCTCAGCGTGAGCCCAGTCCCCAAGTAAGGTCTCTCAGTGGCTGGACCAAGAGACGGCATATTGGGCTTGCCATGCCCCTAGGCCCCAATTTTTAACCATAGTTCGTGTTGTCCATTCGCCCCTCCCCAGTGCTCTGCTTTAGAATGAGGTAACCAAACTGAAAGGACTCCTCCCATCCCACAGATTGACCCCCAAATTGGGATCGGGCCAAATCCACAGAGAGGAAGACTCATCCATGGCCCATGAGGCCTCCCCGACATTCCACGCCCATCGTTGACACAAAATCCAGAGACAAAAGCCTGAATAAGCGCCTCACACTCGCTCTTTCTTCCTATGCCAAAGAGTTCCCCTCACGGTCTGTAGATCGGGACTGCCATACCTACGTCCCCAAAACAAGCCGAGTGTGTGTTTTCAGACTTCTATCCCCACATTCCTGGCTTCCACACCCTCCAGCCTGGGGACCCTGGAGCCACACATCAGGTCTGTGCCTCTCAACTCCACGGGAATTCTGCCCCTTCCATTGACCACAATCATACAAACTCGGAGAAACCTCCAAAGTCCCCAAGGCCATCCCCATAGTATAGAACGCCCAGGACAAACAAGGGCTGCCTGGAACCAGCTGAGCATCCATCTCCACTCATACTGTAGATGGATGTCCCCAGAGAAGGAGATTGAACGGGTCAGGGCCCTAGGCCCTAATGGGGTCCATTGTTTTGGTTTCCTGCTATCTCTCCTCAGAGGCCTGGTTTCCAATATCAGCATGTGGGGCTTTCCTGAGGCACCAATCAGATCAAATCTAGTCTCCACATGGGAAACTTGTCTTTTGGAGATGACGCAAAACCTCTGGTTAGGAGAAGCATTCAGGGTCCGTGTGTCACAGCTCCGTGCCAGGGTCTCTATGCACACAAACCCACAATAGGTCCCATCCGCAGTAGAGTCCATTTCAGCTCAGCCCCTTCCGTTGCTCCCCTAGAGCTAGCATATCAAAACTGTCTATTAACTGGGAGACAGTTAGAATCGATACAGTCTGCCCAGGGTTCCATCCTTCGATCCCTGCTTTGCTGTCGTTCCTTATGAAACATCCTGGAGCGATCCAACAGATCTCAATTGCTGATCAGAAAAAAATCCTTGTGGCTTGGAGCATATCCCAACTCCCCTCCTGGGTAAACCTCCATGGCTTCGAGATGCTGCCCCCTTCAAGAAAGGGCCATAATGGACAGAAACTCCAACCTGAGCCTAGGTCTGAACCTCTCCCTGACTTCAGATGTACGAAGTCCCGATTCAGATGTGCAGAGAGTGCCTGCCGTGCCCTCGTCCCGAAACCTACGCCTAACTTGTGTTCTCATTCTTCCGTCCTCACACTCCTTGCCCAAAGGGCATCCAGTTTGGGAATTCCGGAGCCACAAAGCAGCACTCTGCCTGCCCTCCAGAAGAAAAACGTTGCCCTTGGGGCTACCCAGAAACGCTAAATGAGGATCAAGCTGCACGGCACTCGACTCTCCCCCAATTATACAATATACCCTGAAAACTAATGCCTGGTCTGACGCAGCCTAGGCCTGAACCTCCCGACCAACACTCAGCGAGCTGGCTCCACACTGAGCACGTCGGACCTGTCGTGGACTTAAGTCGTCATCTCTTCCCAAGCTCGGTTTTCAGACTACACAACCTAGACCTTAACTCCAATCACGGCCCAGCGGTGAAAGAGATGAAAAAAAATCAGAACTACTACTTCCCCATGGCAAGAATACATGTGGTTGGCATGGAGCCCAACGTTCAGTGTAGGAGCAACAGTGTGGACCATGATTCCCGCCCATGCTTGAGCGCTTAGAAGGCATAAACACACATTGTGACCCTCAGCGTGAGTTCTGTCCTCAAGGAAGGCCTCTCAGTGGCTGGAACTAACCATAGTTCGGTTTGTCCATTCACCCCTCCGCAGGGCTCTGCTTTGAAATCCCTCTTTTGGTGGGACACCTGAGGTAACCAAACTGATAGGACTCCTCCCATCCCCCTGATGGACCCCAAACAATTGGGTACGTGCCAAATCCACAGAGAGGAAGACTTGTCCATGGCCCATGAGGCCTCCTCGACATTCCACGGCCATTGTTGACACAAATCCAGAGACAAAAGCCTGAATAAATGCCTCACACTCACTCTTTCTTCATATCCCGAAGAGTTCTCCTCAGGGACTGTAGATCGGGCCTGCCATACTTATGTCCCCAAACGTAAGCCGCGTTAGTGTTTTCAGACTTCTATCCCCACGCTCCTGGCCCACACACCCTCCAGGCTGGGGCCCCTGGAGCCACACATCAGGTCTGTGCCTGCCCACTCCACTGGAATTCTGCCCATTCACTTGACCACACGCCTCCAAATTAGGAGAAACCTCTGCAGTCCCTGAGGCCATCCCAATTGTGTAGGCCGCCCGGGACAAACAAGGGCGTCTGAAAACAGCTGAGCATCTACCTCCACTCATACCGTAGTTGGATGTCACCAGGGTAGTAGATTGAACCTCACAGGTCCCTAGGCCGTAATCGGATCCATTGCTTTGGTTTCCAGGCATCTCTCCTCAGAGGCATGTTTCCAAATACCAGCATGCGGGGGTTTCCGGAGGCAAATCTTGTCTCGACATGGGAAAATAGCAGGCTGGAACTGTGTCAAAACTTCCGGTTAGGAGAATCCTTCAGGGCCCGGTGCCACCACCCCTTTCCAAGGTCTCCATGGACACAAACCCACATTAGGATCCATCCGCAGGAGAGTCCATTTCAACTCTGGCTTCTCGGTTGCTCCGCCAGAGCCAGCAGATAGAACCTGTCTTGTCGCTAGGAGACGATTGAGATGCGAGGCGGCTTGCCCAGGGCTCCGCCCTTAGAACCCTGCTCTGGCGTCCTTCCATATGGAACGTCCTGGACCCATCCAAAAGGTCTCACATGTCCTGCAGAAGGAATCCTTGCCTTTTGGAGCATCTCACCACTCCCAACGTGGGAAAACCGTGATGGCTTTCTGAAGCCCCCACCCCCTTTCTGAAGGGGAAATCATGGACAGGAACTCCAACCTGAGCCAACGTCTGATCCTCGGCCTGAATTCAGATGCACGACATCTCGATGCAGCTCTGCAGAGTGTGCCGGCCTTGCCCTCGCCCTTAAACCTATGTGAAACTTCTGTTCTCCAATGTCCGTCCTCACACTCCTGGCCCCCAAGACCTCACGTTTGGCAATTCTGGACCCACAAGGCAGCACTCTGCCTGCCCTCCAGATAGAAAGCAAAATGGTGCCCTATGGAGCTTCCCAGACACCCGAAATGAGGATAGACCTACACGGCACCCTTCTGTACACAAATTATATCGACACATCTGGGCACTAATACACTGTCTGACACAGCCTGAGCCCGGACTTCCTGACCAACACCCAGACAGCTGACCGCACACTGAGCACAACAGACCCGCCATGGCCTTAGCTCGTCATCTATTCCCAACCTAGCTTCTCAGGCTTCAGGACATAGACCTTAACTCCACACCCCGCCAAGGGGTGAATGTGATGCAGAAATCAGAACTCCTCCTTCCCTATGGCAAGAAACCTTGTGGTTGGCATGTTGTCCCACGTTCAGTGTAGGAGAAACCAGCATTCACCATGAGGCCCGGCCCATGCTTGAGTACGAAGAGGGCACAAACACGCATTGTGACCCTCAGCGTGAGTCCTGTCCTCTAGTAAGTCCTCTCAGTGGCTGGACCATTAGACGTCATAATGGGCTTGCCATGCCCCTAGGCCCCAAGTTTTAACCAGCTTTCTGGTTGTCCAGTCGCCCCTCCCCAGGGCTCGGCCCTGGAAACTCTCTTTTGGTGGGACAACTGAGGTAAAAACAAAACAAAACGGACTCCTCCCATCTCAAAGAATAACCCCAAACTCTTGGGAGCGGGCCCAATGCCCAGAGAGGAAGACTCGTCCATGGCCCATGAGGCCACCCGGACATTCCACGGCCATCCGTGACACAATATCCAGAGACAGAATCTTGAGCAAGCGTCTCACACTCGCCCCCTTGTTCATATCCTGAAGAGTTCTCCTCACGGTCTGTAGATCAGTCCTGCAATACCTACGACCCGAAACCTAAGCCGGGTTTGTGTTTTCAGACAACTGGCCCACAAAACCTACAGGCACAGGTTCTTGGAGCCAAACCTGAGGACTGTACCTGGGAATTCTGCCCATTCCATTGGCCACAAACCTAGAAATAGGATGATAAACCTCCAAAGTGCCCGGGGCCATCCCAATAGTGTTGACTGCCCAGGAAAAACAAGGGCGGTCTGACACCAGCTGAGCATCTACCTGCACTTAGACCCGTGGACAGATGTCCCCAGAGGTAAATTGGAATGAGCAGGCCCCTAGATCCTAATCGGAACCATTGCTTTGTTGTCTAGGCATCTCTCCCCAGAGGCCTGGATTCCAATAGCAGCATATGGCTGTTTCTTGAGGCACCCATCAGAACAAATCTCGTCTCCACGTGGGAATCATGCACGTTGGAGCTGTGTCAAAGCCTCTGGTTAGGAGAACCCTTCAGGGACCCTGTGCCACTGCCTCATTCCAAGTTCTCCATGGACACAAACCCACATTAGGACCCATCCACAAGAGAGTCCATTTCAACTCAACCCTCTCAGTTTCTCCCCCAGATCCAGCAGATCTAACCTGTCTTGCCACTAGGACACAAGAGGAATGAGAGTCGGGCTTCCCAGCCATCCATCCTTAGAACCCTACTCGGAATCGATCCGTATGGGAAGTCCTGGAGCCAACCAACAGGTCTCAATCGCCCTGCAGAAGAATCTTTACGGTTTGGAGCATCTCACAACTCCCATCGTGGGAAAAATTCCATGGCCTCGTGATCCACCACCTCTTCATGAAGAGGGCCATAAGGGACAGAAACTCCAACCTGAGCGTTCCTCCGATCCTCACCTGATTTCAGATGCACGAGATCTCGTTTCAGCTCTGCAGAGCGTACCTGCCATGCCCTCGCCCAGAAACCTAAGGTTGCTTGTGTTCTCAGACTTCTGTCCTCAACTCCTGGCCCACAAGCCCTCCAGTTTGGCAATTCCAGAACTACAATGCAGCCCTCTGCCTGCCGTCCAGAAGAAAAAACATTGCCCTCTGGGGCTAACCAGAAGCCCCAAAGGAGGATCAAACTTTTCGCCACTTGACTGTACCCCAATCCTACAGGATGCCCTGGGCACTCATGCCCTTTCTGTCACAGCCTGAGCCTGGACCTCCCGACCCACACCCAGCCAGCTGGACTCACACTGAACACATCGGACCTGCCAAAGCCTTAGGTCGTCATCTCTTCCCAACTTCGGTTTTCAGGCTTCAGAACCTAGACGTTTTCTCCAATCACTGCCCAGGGTTGAACATGAGGCAGAAATCAGAAATCCTTCCCCATGGCAAGAAATCTTGTGGTTGGCGTGTTGCCCAACGTTCAGCGTAGTTGATGGCAGTGTGGCCCTTTGACCCCGCCATGCTTGAGGGCCGCGTTGGTCACAGATACGCATTGTGGCCCTCAGCGTGAGCCCAGTCCCCAAGTAAGGTCTCTCAGTGGCTGGACCAAGAGACGGCATATTGGGCTTGCCATGCCCCTAGGCCCCAATTTTTAACCATAGTTCGTGTTGTCCATTCGCCCCTCCCCAGTGCTCTGCTTTAGAATGAGGTAACCAAACTGAAAGGACTCCTCCCATCCCACAGATTGACCCCCAAATTGGGATCGGGCCAAATCCACAGAGAGGAAGACTCATCCATGGCCCATGAGGCCTCCCCGACATTCCACGCCCATCGTTGACACAAAATCCAGAGACAAAAGCCTGAATAAGCGCCTCACACTCGCTCTTTCTTCCTATGCCAAAGAGTTCCCCTCACGGTCTGTAGATCGGGACTGCCATACCTACGTCCCCAAAACAAGCCGAGTGTGTGTTTTCAGACTTCTATCCCCACATTCCTGGCTTCCACACCCTCCAGCCTGGGGACCCTGGAGCCACACATCAGGTCTGTGCCTCTCAACTCCACGGGAATTCTGCCCCTTCCATTGACCACAATCATACAAACTCGGAGAAACCTCCAAAGTCCCCAAGGCCATCCCCATAGTATAGAACGCCCAGGACAAACAAGGGCTGCCTGGAACCAGCTGAGCATCCATCTCCACTCATACTGTAGATGGATGTCCCCAGAGAAGGAGATTGAACGGGTCAGGGCCCTAGGCCCTAATGGGGTCCATTGTTTTGGTTTCCTGCTATCTCTCCTCAGAGGCCTGGTTTCCAATATCAGCATGTGGGGCTTTCCTGAGGCACCAATCAGATCAAATCTAGTCTCCACATGGGAAACTTGTCTTTTGGAGATGACGCAAAACCTCTGGTTAGGAGAAGCATTCAGGGTCCGTGTGTCACAGCTCCGTGCCAGGGTCTCTATGCACACAAACCCACAATAGGTCCCATCCGCAGTAGAGTCCATTTCAGCTCAGCCCCTTCCGTTGCTCCCCTAGAGCTAGCATATCAAAACTGTCTATTAACTGGGAGACAGTTAGAATCGATACAGTCTGCCCAGGGTTCCATCCTTCGATCCCTGCTTTGCTGTCGTTCCTTATGAAACATCCTGGAGCGATCCAACAGATCTCAATTGCTGATCAGAAAAAAATCCTTGTGGCTTGGAGCATATCCCAACTCCCCTCCTGGGTAAACCTCCATGGCTTCGAGATGCTGCCCCCTTCAAGAAAGGGCCATAATGGACAGAAACTCCAACCTGAGCCTAGGTCTGAACCTCTCCCTGACTTCAGATGTACGAAGTCCCGATTCAGATGTGCAGAGAGTGCCTGCCGTGCCCTCGTCCCGAAACCTACGCCTAACTTGTGTTCTCATTCTTCCGTCCTCACACTCCTTGCCCAAAGGGCATCCAGTTTGGGAATTCCGGAGCCACAAAGCAGCACTCTGCCTGCCCTCCAGAAGAAAAACGTTGCCCTTGGGGCTACCCAGAAACGCTAAATGAGGATCAAGCTGCACGGCACTCGACTCTCCCCCAATTATACAATATACCCTGAAAACTAATGCCTGGTCTGACGCAGCCTAGGCCTGAACCTCCCGACCAACACTCAGCGAGCTGGCTCCACACTGAGCACGTCGGACCTGTCGTGGACTTAAGTCGTCATCTCTTCCCAAGCTCGGTTTTCAGACTACACAACCTAGACCTTAACTCCAATCACGGCCCAGCGGTGAAAGAGATGAAAAAAAATCAGAACTACTACTTCCCCATGGCAAGAATACATGTGGTTGGCATGGAGCCCAACGTTCAGTGTAGGAGCAACAGTGTGGACCATGATTCCCGCCCATGCTTGAGCGCTTAGAAGGCATAAACACACATTGTGACCCTCAGCGTGAGTTCTGTCCTCAAGGAAGGCCTCTCAGTGGCTGGAACTAACCATAGTTCGGTTTGTCCATTCACCCCTCCGCAGGGCTCTGCTTTGAAATCCCTCTTTTGGTGGGACACCTGAGGTAACCAAACTGATAGGACTCCTCCCATCCCCCTGATGGACCCCAAACAATTGGGTACGTGCCAAATCCACAGAGAGGAAGACTTGTCCATGGCCCATGAGGCCTCCTCGACATTCCACGGCCATTGTTGACACAAATCCAGAGACAAAAGCCTGAATAAATGCCTCACACTCACTCTTTCTTCATATCCCGAAGAGTTCTCCTCAGGGACTGTAGATCGGGCCTGCCATACTTATGTCCCCAAACGTAAGCCGCGTTAGTGTTTTCAGACTTCTATCCCCACGCTCCTGGCCCACACACCCTCCAGGCTGGGGCCCCTGGAGCCACACATCAGGTCTGTGCCTGCCCACTCCACTGGAATTCTGCCCATTCACTTGACCACACGCCTCCAAATTAGGAGAAACCTCTGCAGTCCTGAGGCCATCCCAAATTGTGTAGGCCGCCCGGGACAAACAAGGGCGTCTGAAAACAGCTGAGCATCTACCTCCACTCATACCGTAGTTGGATGTCACCAGGGTAGTAGGATTGAACCTCACAGGTCCCTAGGCCGTTAATCGGATCCATTGCTTTGGTTTCCAGGCATCTCTCCTCAGAGGCATGTTTCCAAATACCAGCATGCGGGGGTTTCCGGAGGCAAATCTTGTCTCGACATGGGAAAATAGCAGGCTGGAACTGTGTCAAAACTTCCGGTTAGGAGAATCCTTCAGGGCCCGGTGCCACCACCCCTTTCCAAGGTCTCCATGGACACAAACCCACATTAGGATCCATCCGCAGGAGAGTCCATTTCAACTCTGGCTTCTAGTTGCTCCGCCAGAGCCAGCAGATAGAACCTGTCTTGTCGCTAGGAGACGATTGAGATGCGAGGCGGCTTGCCCAGGGCTCCGCCCTTAGAACCCTGCTCTGGCGTCCTTCCATATGGAACGTCCTGGACCCATCCAAAAGGTCTCACATGTCCTGCAGAAGGAATCCTTGCCTTTTGGAGCATCTCACCACTCCCAACGTGGGAAAACCGTGATGGCTTTCTGAAGCCCCCACCCCCTTTCTGAAGGGGAAATCATGGACAGGAACTCCAACCTGAGCCAACGTCTGATCCTCGGCCTGAATTCAGATGCACGACATCTCGATGCAGCTCTGCAGAGTGTGCCGGCCTTGCCCTCGCCCTTAAACCTATGTGAAACTTCTGTTCTCCAATGTCCTTCCTCACACTCCTGGCCCCCAAGACCTCACGTTTGGCAATTCTGGACCCACAAGGCAGCACTCTGCCTGCCCTCCAGATAGAAAGCAAAATGGTGCCCTATGGAGCTTCCCAGACACCCGAAATGAGGATAGACCTACACGGCACCCTTCTGTACACAAATTATATCGACACATCTGGGCACTAATACACTGTCTGACACAGCCTGAGCCCGGACTTCCTGACCAACACCCAGACAGCTGACCGCACACTGAGCACAACAGACCCGCCATGGCCTTAGCTCGTCATCTATTCCCAACCTAGCTTCTCAGGCTTCAGGACATAGACCTTAACTCCACACCCCGCCAAGGGGTGAATGTGATGCAGAAATCAGAACTCCTCCTTCCCTATGGCAAGAAACCTTGTGGTTGGCATGTTGTCCCACGTTCAGTGTAGGAGAAACCAGCATTCACCATGAGGCCCGGCCCATGCTTGAGTACGAAGAGGGCACAAACACGCATTGTGACCCTCAGCGTGAGTCCTGTCCTCTAGTAAGTCCTCTCAGTGGCTGGACCATTAGACGTCATAATGGGCTTGCCATGCCCCTAGGCCCCAAGTTTTAACCAGCTTTCTGGTTGTCCAGTCGCCCCTCCCCAGGGCTCGGCCCTGGAAACTCTCTTTTGGTGGGACAACTGAGGTAAAAACAAAACAAAACGGACTCCTCCCATCTCAAAGAATAACCCCAAACTCTTGGGAGCGGGCCCAATGCCCAGAGAGGAAGACTCGTCCATGGCCCATGAGGCCACCCGGACATTCCACGGCCATCCGTGACACAATATCCAGAGACAGAATCTTGAGCAAGCGTCTCACACTCGCCCCCTTGTTCATATCCTGAAGAGTTCTCCTCACGGTCTGTAGATCAGTCCTGCAATACCTACGACCCGAAACCTAAGCCGGGTTTGTGTTTTCAGACAACTGGCCCACAAAACCTACAGGCACAGGTTCTTGGAGCCAAACCTGAGGACTGTACCTGGGAATTCTGCCCATTCCATTGGCCACAAACCTAGAAATAGGATGATAAACCTCCAAAGTGCCCGGGGCCATCCCAATAGTGTTGACTGCCCAGGAAAAACAAGGGCGGTCTGACACCAGCTGAGCATCTACCTGCACTTAGACCCGTGGACAGATGTCCCCAGAGGTAAATTGGAATGAGCAGGCCCCTAGATCCTAATCGGAACCATTGCTTTGTTGTCTAGGCATCTCTCCCCAGAGGCCTGGATTCCAATAGCAGCATATGGCTGTTTCTTGAGGCACCCATCAGAACAAATCTCGTCTCCACGTGGGAATCATGCACGTTGGAGCTGTGTCAAAGCCTCTGGTTAGGAGAACCCTTCAGGGACCCTGTGCCACTGCCTCATTCCAAGTTCTCCATGGACACAAACCCACATTAGGACCCATCCACAAGAGAGTCCATTTCAACTCAACCCTCTCAGTTTCTCCCCCAGATCCAGCAGATCTAACCTGTCTTGCCACTAGGACACAAGAGGAATGAGAGTCGGGCTTCCCAGCCATCCATCCTTAGAACCCTACTCGGAATCGATCCGTATGGGAAGTCCTGGAGCCAACCAACAGGTCTCAATCGCCCTGCAGAAGAATCTTTACGGTTTGGAGCATCTCACAACTCCCATCGTGGGAAAAATTCCATGGCCTCGTGATCCACCACCTCTTCATGAAGAGGGCCATAAGGGACAGAAACTCCAACCTGAGCGTTCCTCCGATCCTCACCTGATTTCAGATGCACGAGATCTCGTTTCAGCTCTGCAGAGCGTACCTGCCATGCCCTCGCCCAGAAACCTAAGGTTGCTTGTGTTCTCAGACTTCTGTCCTCAACTCCTGGCCCACAAGCCCTCCAGTTTGGCAATTCCAGAACTACAATGCAGCCCTCTGCCTGCCGTCCAGAAGAAAAAACATTGCCCTCTGGGGCTAACCAGAAGCCCCAAAGGAGGATCAAACTTTTCGCCACTTGACTGTACCCCAATCCTACAGGATGCCCTGGGCACTCATGCCCTTTCTGTCACAGCCTGAGCCTGGACCTCCCGACCCACACCCAGCCAGCTGGACTCACACTGAACACATCGGACCTGCCAAAGCCTTAGGTCGTCATCTCTTCCCAACTTCGGTTTTCAGGCTTCAGAACCTAGACGTTTTCTCCAATCACTGCCCAGGGTTGAACATGAGGCAGAAATCAGAAATCCTTCCCCATGGCAAGAAATCTTGTGGTTGGCGTGTTGCCCAACGTTCAGCGTAGTTGATGGCAGTGTGGCCCTTTGACCCCGCCATGCTTGAGGGCCGCGTTGGTCACAGATACGCATTGTGGCCCTCAGCGTGAGCCCAGTCCCCAAGTAAGGTCTCTCAGTGGCTGGACCAAGAGACGGCATATTGGGCTTGCCATGCCCCTAGGCCCCAATTTTTAACCATAGTTCGTGTTGTCCATTCGCCCCTCCCCAGTGCTCTGCTTTAGAATGAGGTAACCAAACTGAAAGGACTCCTCCCATCCCACAGATTGACCCCCAAATTGGGATCGGGCCAAATCCACAGAGAGGAAGACTCATCCATGGCCCATGAGGCCTCCCCGACATTCCACGCCCATCGTTGACACAAAATCCAGAGACAAAAGCCTGAATAAGCGCCTCACACTCGCTCTTTCTTCCTATGCCAAAGAGTTCCCCTCACGGTCTGTAGATCGGGACTGCCATACCTACGTCCCCAAAACAAGCCGAGTGTGTGTTTTCAGACTTCTATCCCCACATTCCTGGCTTCCACACCCTCCAGCCTGGGGACCCTGGAGCCACACATCAGGTCTGTGCCTCTCAACTCCACGGGAATTCTGCCCCTTCCATTGACCACAATCATACAAACTCGGAGAAACCTCCAAAGTCCCCAAGGCCATCCCCATAGTATAGAACGCCCAGGACAAACAAGGGCTGCCTGGAACCAGCTGAGCATCCATCTCCACTCATACTGTAGATGGATGTCCCCAGAGAAGGAGATTGAACGGGTCAGGGCCCTAGGCCCTAATGGGGTCCATTGTTTTGGTTTCCTGCTATCTCTCCTCAGAGGCCTGGTTTCCAATATCAGCATGTGGGGCTTTCCTGAGGCACCAATCAGATCAAATCTAGTCTCCACATGGGAAACTTGTCTTTTGGAGATGACGCAAAACCTCTGGTTAGGAGAAGCATTCAGGGTCCGTGTGTCACAGCTCCGTGCCAGGGTCTCTATGCACACAAACCCACAATAGGTCCCATCCGCAGTAGAGTCCATTTCAGCTCAGCCCCTTCCGTTGCTCCCCTAGAGCTAGCATATCAAAACTGTCTATTAACTGGGAGACAGTTAGAATCGATACAGTCTGCCCAGGGTTCCATCCTTCGATCCCTGCTTTGCTGTCGTTCCTTATGAAACATCCTGGAGCGATCCAACAGATCTCAATTGCTGATCAGAAAAAAATCCTTGTGGCTTGGAGCATATCCCAACTCCCCTCCTGGGTAAACCTCCATGGCTTCGAGATGCTGCCCCCTTCAAGAAAGGGCCATAATGGACAGAAACTCCAACCTGAGCCTAGGTCTGAACCTCTCCCTGACTTCAGATGTACGAAGTCCCGATTCAGATGTGCAGAGAGTGCCTGCCGTGCCCTCGTCCCGAAACCTACGCCTAACTTGTGTTCTCATTCTTCCGTCCTCACACTCCTTGCCCAAAGGGCATCCAGTTTGGGAATTCCGGAGCCACAAAGCAGCACTCTGCCTGCCCTCCAGAAGAAAAACGTTGCCCTTGGGGCTACCCAGAAACGCTAAATGAGGATCAAGCTGCACGGCACTCGACTCTCCCCCAATTATACAATATACCCTGAAAACTAATGCCTGGTCTGACGCAGCCTAGGCCTGAACCTCCCGACCAACACTCAGCGAGCTGGCTCCACACTGAGCACGTCGGACCTGTCGTGGACTTAAGTCGTCATCTCTTCCCAAGCTCGGTTTTCAGACTACACAACCTAGACCTTAACTCCAATCACGGCCCAGCGGTGAAAGAGATGAAAAAAAATCAGAACTACTACTTCCCCATGGCAAGAATACATGTGGTTGGCATGGAGCCCAACGTTCAGTGTAGGAGCAACAGTGTGGACCATGATTCCCGCCCATGCTTGAGCGCTTAGAAGACATAAACACACATTGTGACCCTCAGCGTGAGTTCTGTCCTCAAGGAAGGCCTCTCAGTGGCTGGAACTAACCATAGTTCGGTTTGTCCATTCACCCCTCCGCAGGGCTCTGCTTTGAAATCCCTCTTTTGGTGGGACACCTGAGGTAACCAAACTGATAGGACTCCTCCCATCCCCCTGATGGACCCCAAACAATTGGGTACGTGCCAAATCCACAGAGAGGAAGACTTGTCCATGGCCCATGAGGCCTCCTCGACATTCCACGGCCATTGTTGACACAAAATCCAGAGACAAAATCCTGAATAAATGCCTCACACTCACTCTTTCTTCATATCCCGAAGAGTTCTCCTCAGGGCCTGTAGATCGGGCCTGCCATACTTATGTCCCCAAACGTAAGCCGCGTTAGTGTTTTCAGACTTCTATCCCCACGCTCCTGGCCCACACACCCTCCAGGCTGGGGCCCCTGGAGCCACACATCAGGTCTGTGCCTGCCCACTCCACTGGAATTCTGCCCATTCACTTGACCACACGCCTCCAAATTAGGAGAAACCTCCGCAGTCCCTGAGGACATCCCAATTGTGTAGGCCGCCCGGGACAAACAAGGGCGTCTGACAACAGCTGAGCATCTACCTCCACTCATACCGTAGTTGGATGTCACCAGGGTAGTAGATTGAACCTCACAGGTCCCTAGGCCGTAATCGGATCCATTGCTTTGGTTTCCAGGCATCTCTCCTCAGAGGCATGTTTCCAAATACCAGCATGCGGGGGTTTCCGGAGGCAAATCTTGTCTCGACATGGGAAAATAGCAGGCTGGAACTGTGTCAAAACTTCCGGTTAGGAGAATCCTTCAGGGCCCGGTGCCACCACCCCTTTCCAAGGTCTCCATGGACACAAACCCACATTAGGATCCATCCGCAGGAGAGTCCATTTCAACTCTGGCTTCTCGGTTGCTCCGCCAGAGCCAGCAGATAGAACCTGTCTTGTCGCTAGGAGACGATTGAGATGCGAGGCGGCTTGCCCAGGGCTCCGCCCTTAGAACCCTGCTCTGGCGTCCTTCCATATGGAACGTCCTGGACCCATCCAAAAGGTCTCACATGTCCTGCAGAAGGAATCCTTGCCTTTTGGAGCATCTCACCACTCCCAACGTGGGAAAACCGTGATGGCTTTCTGAAGCCCCCACCCCCTTTCTGAAGGGGAAATCATGGACAGGAACTCCAACCTGAGCCAACGTCTGATCCTCGGCCTGAATTCAGATGCACGACATCTCGATGCAGCTCTGCAGAGTGTGCCGGCCTTGCCCTCGCCCTTAAACCTATGTGAAACTTCTGTTCTCCAATGTCCGTCCTCACACTCCTGGCCCCCAAGACCTCACGTTTGGCAATTCTGGACCCACAAGGCAGCACTCTGCCTGCCCTCCAGATAGAAAGCAAAATGGTGCCCTATGGAGCTTCCCAGACACCCGAAATGAGGATAGACCTACACGGCACCCTTCTGTACACAAATTATATCGACACATCTGGGCACTAATACACTGTCTGACACAGCCTGAGCCCGGACTTCCTGACCAACACCCAGACAGCTGACCGCACACTGAGCACAACAGACCCGCCATGGCCTTAGCTCGTCATCTATTCCCAACCTAGCTTCTCAGGCTTCAGGACATAGACCTTAACTCCACACCCCGCCAAGGGGTGAATGTGATGCAGAAATCAGAACTCCTCCTTCCCTATGGCAAGAAACCTTGTGGTTGGCATGTTGTCCCACGTTCAGTGTAGGAGAAACCAGCGTTCACCATGAGGCCCGGCCCATGCTTGAGTACGAAGAGGGCACAAACACGCATTGTGACCCTCAGCGTGAGTCCTGTCCTCTAGTAAGTCCTCTCAGTGGCTGGACCATTAGACGTCATAATGGGCTTGCCATGCCCCTAGGCCCCAAGTTTTAACCAGCTTTCTGGTTGTCCAGTCGCCCCTCCCCAGGGCTCTGCCCTGGAAACTCTCTTTTGGTGGGACAACTGAGGTAAAAACAAAACAAAACGGACTCCTCCCATCTCAAAGAATAACCCCAAACTCTTGGGAGCGGGCCCAATGCCCAGAGAGGAAGACTCGTCCATGGCCCATGAGGCCACCCGGACATTCCACGGCCATCCGTGACACAATATCCAGAGACAGAATCTTGAGCAAGCGTCTCACACTCGCCCCCTTGTTCATATCCTGAAGAGTTCTCCTCACGGTCTGTAGATCAGTCCTGCAATACCTACGACCCGAAACCTAAGCCGGGTTTGTGTTTTCAGACAACTGGCCCACAAAACCTACAGGCACAGGTTCTTGGAGCCAAACCTGAGGACTGTACCTGGGAATTCTGCCCATTCCATTGGCCACAAACCTAGAAATAGGATGATAAACCTCCAAAGTGCCCGGGGCCATCCCAATAGTGTTGACTGCCCAGGAAAAACAAGGGCGGTCTGACACCAGCTGAGCATCTACCTGCACTTAGACCCGTGGACAGATGTCCCCAGAGGTAAATTGGAATGAGCAGGCCCCTAGATCCTAATCGGAACCATTGCTTTGTTGTCTAGGCATCTCTCCCCAGAGGCCTGGATTCCAATAGCAGCATATGGCTGTTTCTTGAGGCACCCATCAGAACAAATCTCGTCTCCACGTGGGAATCATGCACGTTGGAGCTGTGTCAAAGCCTCTGGTTAGGAGAACCCTTCAGGGACCCTGTGCCACTGCCTCATTCCAAGTTCTCCATGGACACAAACCCACATTAGGACCCATCCACAAGAGAGTCCATTTCAACTCAACCCTCTCAGTTTCTCCCCCAGATCCAGCAGATCTAACCTGTCTTGCCACTAGGACACAAGAGGAATGAGAGTCGGGCTTCCCAGCCATCCATCCTTAGAACCCTACTCGGAATCGATCCGTATGGGAAGTCCTGGAGCCAACCAACAGGTCTCAATCGCCCTGCAGAAGAATCTTTACGGTTTGGAGCATCTCACAACTCCCATCGTGGGAAAAATTCCATGGCCTCGTGATCCACCACCTCTTCATGAAGAGGGCCATAAGGGACAGAAACTCCAACCTGAGCGTTCGTCAGATCCTCACCTGATTTCAGATGCACGAGATCTCGTTTCAGCTCTGCAGAGCGTACCTGCCATGCCCTCGCCCAGAAACCTAAGGTTGCTTGTGTTCTCAGACTTCTGTCCTCAACTCCTGGCCCACAAGCCCTCCAGTTTGGCAATTCCAGAACTACAATGCAGCCCTCTGCCTGCCGTCCAGAAGAAAAAACATTGCCCTCTGGGGCTAACCAGAAGCCCCAAAGGAGGATCAAACTTTTCGCCACTTGACTGTACCCCAATCCTACAGGATGCCCTGGGCACTCATGCCCTTTCTGTCACAGCCTGAGCCTGGACCTCCCGACCCACACCCAGCCAGCTGGACTCACACTGAACACATCGGACCTGCCAAAGCCTTAGGTCGTCATCTCTTCCCAACTTCGGTTTTCAGGCTTCAGAACCTAGACGTTTTCTCCAATCACTGCCCAGGGTTGAACATGAGGCAGAAATCAGAAATCCTTCCCCATGGCAAGAAATCTTGTGGTTGGCGTGTTGCCCAACGTTCAGCGTAGTTGATGGCAGTGTGGCCCTTTGACCCCGCCATGCTTGAGGGCCGCGTTGGTCACAGATACGCATTGTGACCCTCAGCGTGAGCCCAGTCCCCAAGTAAGGTCTCTCAGTGGCTGGACCAAGAGACGGCATATTGGGCTTGCCATGCCCCTAGGCCCCAATTTTTAACCATAGTTCGTGTTGTCCATTCGCCCCTCCCCAGTGCTCTGCTTTAGAATGAGGTAACCA
The DNA here is from genome assembly GCF_030435805.1 of Mustela lutreola. Taxonomy (NCBI): domain Eukaryota; kingdom Metazoa; phylum Chordata; class Mammalia; order Carnivora; family Mustelidae; genus Mustela; species Mustela lutreola. The sequence goes on from NC_081294.1 coordinate 173,777,134, forward strand.
AACTGAAAGGACTCCTCCCATCCCACAGATTGACCCCCAAATTGGGATCGGGCCAAATCCACAGAGAGGAAGACTCATCCATGGCCCATGAGGCCTCCCCGACATTCCACGCCCATCGTTGACACAAAATCCAGAGACAAAAGCCTGAATAAGCGCCTCACACTCGCTCTTTCTTCCTATGCCAAAGAGTTCCCCTCACGGTCTGTAGATCGGGACTGCCATACCTACGTCCCCAAAACAAGCCGAGTGTGTGTTTTCAGACTTCTATCCCCACATTCCTGGCTTCCACACCCTCCAGCCTGGGGACCCTGGAGCCACACATCAGGTCTGTGCCTCTCAACTCCACGGGAATTCTGCCCCTTCCATTGACCACAATCATACAAACTCGGAGAAACCTCCAAAGTCCCCAAGGCCATCCCCATAGTATAGAACGCCCAGGACAAACAAGGGCTGCCTGGAACCAGCTGAGCATCCATCTCCACTCATACTGTAGATGGATGTCCCCAGAGAAGGAGATTGAACGGGTCAGGGCCCTAGGCCCTAATGGGGTCCATTGTTTTGGTTTCCTGCTATCTCTCCTCAGAGGCCTGGTTTCCAATATCAGCATGTGGGGCTTTCCTGAGGCACCAATCAGATCAAATCTAGTCTCCACATGGGAAACTTGTCTTTTGGAGATGACGCAAAACCTCTGGTTAGGAGAAGCATTCAGGGTCCGTGTGTCACAGCTCCGTGCCAGGGTCTCTATGCACACAAACCCACAATAGGTCCCATCCGCAGTAGAGTCCATTTCAGCTCAGCCCCTTCCGTTGCTCCCCTAGAGCTAGCATATCAAAACTGTCTATTAACTGGGAGACAGTTAGAATCGATACAGTCTGCCCAGGGTTCCATCCTTCGATCCCTGCTTTGCTGTCGTTCCTTATGAAACATCCTGGAGCGATCCAACAGATCTCAATTGCTGATCAGAAAAAAATCCTTGTGGCTTGGAGCATATCCCAACTCCCCTCCTGGGTAAACCTCCATGGCTTCGAGATGCTGCCCCCTTCAAGAAAGGGCCATAATGGACAGAAACTCCAACCTGAGCCTAGGTCTGAACCACTCCCTGACTTCAGATGTACGAAGTCCCGATTCAGATGTGCAGAGAGTGCCTGCCGTGCCCTCGTCCCGAAACCTACGCCTAACTTGTGTTCTCATTCTTCCGTCCTCACACTCCTTGCCCAAAGGGCATCCAGTTTGGGAATTCCGGAGCCACAAAGCAGCACTCTGCCTGCCCTCCAGAAGAAAAACGTTGCCCTTGGGGCTACCCAGAAACGCTAAATGAGGATCAAGCTGCACGGCACTCGACTCTACCCAATTATACAATATACCCTGAAAACTAATGCCTGGTCTGACGCAGCCTAGGCCTGAACCTCCCGACCAACACTCAGCGAGCTGGCTCAACACTGAGCACGTCGGACCTGTCGTGGACTTAAGTCGTCATCTCTTCCCAAGCTCGGTTTTCAGACTACACAACCTAGACCTTAACTCCAATCACGGCCCAGCGGTGAAAGAGATGAAAAAAAATCAGAACTACTACTTCCCCATGGCAAGAATACATGTGGTTGGCATGGAGCCCAACGTTCAGTGTAGGAGCAACAGTGTGGACCATGATTCCCGCCCATGCTTGAGCGCTTAGAAGGCATAAACACACATTGTGACCCTCAGCGTGAGTTCTGTCCTCAAGGAAGGCCTCTCAGTGGCTGGAACTAACCATAGTTCGGTTTGTCCATTCACCCCTCCGCAGGGCTCTGCTTTGAAATCCCTCTTTTGGTGGGACACCTGAGGTAACCAAACTGATAGGACTCCTCCCATCCCCCTGATGGACCCCAAACAATTGGGTACGTGCCAAATCCACAGAGAGGAAGACTTGTCCATGGCCCATGAGGCCTCCTCGACATTCCACGGCCATTGTTGACACAAAATCCAGAGACAAAAGCCTGAATAAATGCCTCACACTCACTCTTTCTTCATATCCCGAAGAGTTCTCCTCAGGGCCTGTAGATCGGGCCTGCCATACTTATGTCCCCAAACGTAAGCCGCGTTAGTGTTTTCAGACTTCTATCCCCACGCTCCTGGCCCACACACCCTCCAGGCTGGGGCCCCTGGAGCCACACATCAGGTCTGTGCCTGCCCACTCCACTGGAATTCTGCCCATTCACTTGACCACACGCCTCCAAATTAGGAGAAACCTCCGCAGTCCCTGAGGACATCCCAATTGTGTAGGCCGCCCGGGACAAACAAGGGCGTCTGACAACAGCTGAGCATCTACCTCCACTCATACCGTAGTTGGATGTCACCAGGGTAGTAGATTGAACCTCACAGGTCCCTAGGCCGTAATCGGATCCATTGCTTTGGTTTCCAGGCATCTCTCCTCAGAGGCATGTTTCCAAATACCAGCATGCGGGGGTTTCCGGAGGCAAATCTTGTCTCGACATGGGAAAATAGCAGGCTGGAACTGTGTCAAAACTTCCGGTTAGGAGAATCCTTCAGGGCCCGGTGCCACCACCCCTTTCCAAGGTCTCCATGGACACAAACCCACATTAGGATCCATCCGCAGGAGAGTCCATTTCAACTCTGGCTTCTCGGTTGCTCCGCCAGAGCCAGCAGATAGAACCTGTCTTGTCGCTAGGAGACGATTGAGATGCGAGGCGGCTTGCCCAGGGCTCCGCCCTTAGAACCCTGCTCTGGCGTCCTTCCATATGGAACGTCCTGGACCCATCCAAAAGGTCTCACATGTACTGCAGAAGGAATCCTTGCCTTTTGGAGCATCTCACCACTCCCAACGTGGGAAAACCGTGATGGCTTTCTGAAGCCCCCACCCCCTTTCTGAAGGGGAAATCATGGACAGGAACTCCAACCTGAGCCAACGTCTGATCCTCGGCCTGAATTCAGATGCACGACATCTCGATGCAGCTCTGCAGAGTGTGCCGGCCTTGCCCTCGCCCTTAAACCTATGTGAAACTTCTGTTCTCCAATGTCCGTCCTCACACTCCTGGCCCCCAAGACCTCACGTTTGGCAATTCTGGACCCACAAGGCAGCACTCTGCCTGCCCTCCAGATAGAAAGCAAAATGGTGCCCTATGGAGCTTCCCAGACACCCGAAATGAGGATAGACCTACACGGCACCCTTCTGTACACAAATTATATCGACACATCTGGGCACTAATACACTGTCTGACACAGCCTGAGCCCGGACTTCCTGACCAACACCCAGACAGCTGACCGCACACTGAGCACAACAGACCCGCCATGGCCTTAGCTCGTCATCTATTCCCAACCTAGCTTCTCAGGCTTCAGGACATAGACCTTAACTCCACACCCCGCCAAGGGGTGAATGTGATGCAGAAATCAGAACTCCTCCTTCCCTATGGCAAGAAACCTTGTGGTTGGCATGTTGTCCCACGTTCAGTGTAGGAGAAACCAGCGTTCACCATGAGGCCCGGCCCATGCTTGAGTACGAAGAGGGCACAAACACGCATTGTGACCCTCAGCGTGAGTCCTGTCCTCTAGTAAGTCCTCTCAGTGGCTGGACCATTAGACGTCATAATGGGCTTGCCATGCCCCTAGGCCCCAAGTTTTAACCAGCTTTCTGGTTGTCCAGTCGCCCCTCCCCAGGGCTCTGCACTGGAAACTCTCTTTTGGTGGGACAACTGAGGTAAAAACAAAACAAAACGGACTCCTCCCATCTCAAAGAATAACCCCAAACTCTTGGGAGCGGGCCCAATGCCCAGAGAGGAAGACTCGTCCATGGCCCATGAGGCCACCCGGACATTCCACGGCCATCAGTGACACAATATCCAGAGACAGAATCTTGAGCAAGCGTCTCACACTCGCCCCCTTGTTCATATCCTGAAGAGTTCTCCTCACGGTCTGTAGATCAGTCCTGCAATACCTACGACCCGAAACCTAAGCCGGGTTTGTGTTTTCAGACAACTGGCCCACAAAACCTACAGGCACAGGTTCTTGGAGCCAAACCTGAGGACTGTACCTGGGAATTCTGCCCATTCCATTGGCCACAAACCTAGAAATAGGATGATAAACCTCCAAAGTGCCCGGGGCCATCCCAATAGTGTTGACTGCCCAGGAAATACAAGGGCGGTCTGACACCAGCTGAGCATCTACCTGCACTTAGACCCGTGGACAGATGTCCCCAGAGGTAAATTGGAATGAGCAGGCCCCTAGATCCTAATCGGATCCATTGCTTTGTTGTCTAGGCATCTCTCCCCAGAGGCCTGGATTCCAATAGCAGCATATGGCTGTTTCTTGAGGCACCCATCAGAACAAATCTCGTCTCCACGTGGGAATCATGCACGTTGGAGCTGTGTCAAAGCCTCTGGTTAGGAGAACCCTTCAGGGACCCTGTGCCACTGCCTCATTCCAAGTTCTCCATGGACACAAACCCACATTAGGACCCATCCACAAGAGAGTCCATTTCAACTCAACCCTCTCAGTTTCTCCCCCAGATCCAGCAGATCTAAACTGTCTTGCCACTAGGACACAAGAGGAATGAGAGTCGGGCTTCCCAGCCATCCATCCTTAGAACCCTACTCGGAATCGATCCGTATGGGAAGTCCTGGAGCCAACCAACAGGTCTCAATCGCCCTGCAGAAGAATCTTTACGGTTTGGAGCATCTCACAACTCCCATCGTGGGAAAAATTCCATGGCCTCGTGATCCACCACCTCTTCATGAAGAGGGCCATAAGGGACAGAAACTCCAACCTGAGCGTTCGTCAGATCCTCACCTGATTTCAGATGCACGAGATCTCGTTTCAGCTCTGCAGAGCGTACCTGCCATGCCCTCGCCCAGAAACCTAAGGTTGCTTGTGTTCTCAGACTTCTGTCCTCAACTCCTGGCCCACAAGCCCTCCAGTTTGGCAATTCCAGAACTACAATGCAGCCCTCTGCCTGCCGTCCAGAAGAAAAAACATTGCCCTCTGGGGCTAACCAGAAGCCCCAAAGGAGGATCAAACTTTTCGCCACTTGACTGTACCCCAATCCTACAGGATGCCCTGGGCACTCATGCCCTTTCTGTCACAGCCTGAGCCTGGACCTCCCGACCCACACCCAGCCAGCTGGACTCACACTGAACACATCGGACCTGCCAAAGCCTTAGGTCGTCATCTCTTCCCAACTTCGGTTTTCAGGCTTCAGAACCTAGACGTTTTCTCCAATCACTGCCCAGGGTTGAACATGAGGCAGAAATCAGAAATCCTTCCCCATGGCAAGAAATCTTGTGGTTGGCGTGTTGCCCAACGTTCAGCGTAGTTGATAGCAGTGTGGCCCTTTGACCCCGCCATGCTTGAGGGCCGCGTTGGTCACAGATACGCATTGTGACCCTCAGCGTGAGCCCAGTCCCCAAGTAAGGTCTCTCAGTGGCTGGACCAAGAGACGGCATATTGGGCTTGCCATGCCCCTAGGCCCCAATTTTTAACCATAGTTCGTGTTGTCCATTCGCCCCTCCCCAGTGCTCTGCTTTAGAATGAGGTAACCAAACTGAAAGGACTCCTCCCATCCCACAGATTGACCCCCAAATTGGGATCGGGCCAAATCCACAGAGAGGAAGACTCATCCATGGCCCATGAGGCCTCCCCGACATTCCACGCCCATCGTTGACACAAAATCCAGAGACAAAAGCCTGAATAAGCGCCTCACACTCGCTCTTTCTTCCTATGCCAAAGAGTTCCCCTCACGGTCTGTAGATCGGGACTGCCATACCTACGTCCACAAAACAAGCCGAGTGTGTGTTTTCAGACTTCTATCCCCACATTCCTGGCTTCCACACCCTCCAGCCTGGGGACCCTGCAGCCACACATCAGGTCTGTGCCTCTCAACTCCACGGGAATTCTGCCCCTTCCATTGACCACAATCATACAAACTCGGAGAAACCTCCAAAGTCCCCAAGGCCATCCCCATAGTATAGAACGCCCAGGACAAACAAGGGCTGCCTGGAACCAGTTGAGCATCCATCTCCACTCATACTGTAGATGGATGTCCCCAGAGAAGGAGATTGAACGGGTCAGGGCCCTAGGCCCTAATGGGGTCCATTGTTTTGGTTTCCTGCTATCTCTCCTCAGAGGCCTGGTTTCCAATATCAGCATGTGGGGCGTTCCTGAGGCACCAATCAGATCAAATCTAGTCTCCACATGGGAAACTTGTCTTTTGGAGATGACGCAAAACCTCTGGTTAGGAGAAGCATTCAGGGTCCGTGTGTCACAGCTCCGTGCCAGGGTCTCTATGCACACAAACCCACAATAGGTCCCATCCGCAGTAGAGTCCATTTCAGCTCAGCCCCTTCCGTTGCTCCCCTAGAGCTAGCATATCAAAACTGTCTATTAACTGGGAGACAGTTAGAATCGATACAGTCTGCCCAGGGTTCCATCCTTCGATCCCTGCTTTGCTGTCGTTCCATATGAAACATCCTGGAGCGATCCAACAGATCTCAATTGCTGATCAGAAAAAAATCCTTGTGGCTTGGAGCATATCCCAACTCCCCTCCTGGGTAAACCTCCATGGCTTCGAGATGCTGCCCCCTTCAAGAAAGGGCCATAATGGACAGAAACTCCAACCTGAGCCTAGGTCTGAACCTCTCCCTGACTTCAGATGTACGAAGTCCCGATTCAGATGTGCAGAGAGTGCCTGCCGTGCCCTCGTCCCGAAACCTACGCCTAACTTGTGTTCTCATTCTTCCGTCCTCACACTCCTTGCCCAAAGGGCATCCAGTTTGGGAATTCCGGAGCCACAAAGCAGCACTCTGCCTGCCCTCCAGAAGAAAAACGTTGCCCTTGGGGCTACCCAGAAACGCTAAATGAGGATCAAGCTGCACGGCACTCGACTCTCCCCCAATTATACAATATACCCTGAAAACTAATGCCTGGTCTGACGCAGCCTAGGCCTGAACCTCCCGACCAACACTCAGCGAGCTGGCTCCACACTGAGCACGTCGGACCTGTCGTGGACTTAAGTCGTCCTCTCTTCCCAAGCTCGGTTTTCAGACTACACAACCTAGACCTTAACTCCAATCACGGCCCAGCGGTGAAAGAGATGAAAAAAAAATCAGAACTACTACTTCCCCATGGCAAGAATACATGTGGTTGGCATGGAGCCCAACGTTCAGTGTAGGAGCAACAGTGTGGACCATGATTCCCGCCCATGCTTGAGCGCTTAGAAGGCATAAACACACATTGTGACCCTCAGCGTGAGTTCTGTCCTCAAGGAAGGCCTCTCAGTGGCTGGAACTAACCATAGTTCGGTTTGTCCATTCACCCCTCCGCAGGGCTCTGCTTTGAAATCCCTCTTTTGGTGGGACACCTGAGGTAACCAAACTGATAGGACTCCTCCCATCCCCCTGATGGACCCCAAACAATTGGGTACGTGCCAAATCCACAGAGAGGAAGACTTGTCCATGGCCCATGAGGCCTCCTCGACATTCCACGGCCATTGTTGACACAAAATCCAGAGACAAAAGCCTGAATAAATGCCTCACACTCACTCTTTCTTCATATCCCGAAGAGTTCTCCTCAGGGCCTGTAGATCGGGCCTGCCATACTTATGTCCCCAAACGTAAGCCGCGTTAGTGTTTTCAGACTTCTATCCCCACGCTCCTGGCCCACACACCCTCCAGGCTGGGGCCCCTGGAGCCACACATCAGGTCTGTGCCTGCCCACTCCACTGGAATTCTGCCCATTCACTTGACCACACGCCTCCAAATTAGGAGAAACCTCCGCAGTCCCTGAGGACATCCCAATTGTGTAGGCCGCCCGGGACAAACAAGGGCGTCTGACAACAGCTGAGCATCTACCTCCCCTCATACCTTAGTTGGATGTCACCAGGGTAGTAGATTGAACCTCACAGGTCCCTAGGCCGTAATCGGATCCATTGCTTTGGTTTCCAGGCATCTCTCCTCAGAGGCATGTTTCCAAATACCAGCATGCGGGGGTTTCCGGAGGCAAATCTTGTCTCGACATGGGAAAATAGCAGGCTGGAACTGTGTCAAAACTTCCGGTTAGGAGAATCCTTCAGGGCCCGGTGCCACCACCCCTTTCCAAGGTCTCCATGGACACAAACCCACATTAGGATCCATCCGCAGGAGAGTCCATTTCAACTCTGGCTTCTCGGTTGCTCCGCCAGAGCCAGCAGATAGAACCTGTCTTGTCGCTAGGAGACGATTGAGATGCGAGGCGGCTTGCCCAGGGCTCCGCCCTTAGAACCCTGCTCTGGCGTCCTTCCATATGGAACGTCCTGGACCCATCCAAAAGGTCTCACATGTCCTGCAGAAGGAATCCTTGCCTTTTGGAGCATCTCACCACTCCCAACGTGGGAAAACCGTGATGGCTTTCTGAAGCCCCCACCCCCTTTCTGAAGGGGAAATCATGGACAGGAACTCCAACCTGAGCCAACGTCTGATCCTCGGCCTGAATTCAGATGCACGACATCTCGATGCAGCTCTGCAGAGTGTGCCGGCCTTGCCCTCGCCCTTAAACCTATGTGAAACTTCTGTTCTCCAATGTCCGTCCTCACACTCCTGGCCCCCAAGACCTCACGTTTGGCAATTCTGGACCCACAAGGCAGCACTCTGCCTGCCCTCCAGATAGAAAGCAAAATGGTGCCCTATGGAGCTTCCCAGACACCCGAAATGAGGATAGACCTACACGGCACCCTTCTGTACACAAATTATATCGACACATCTGGGCACTAATACACTGTCTGACACAGCCTGAGCCCGGACTTCCTGACCAACACCCAGACAGCTGACCGCACACTGAGCACAACAGACCCGCCATGGCCTTAGCTCGTCATCTATTCCCAACCTAGCTTCTCAGGCTTCAGGACATAGACCTTAACTCCACACCCCGCCAAGGGGTGAATGTGATGCAGAAATCAGAACTCCTCCTTCCCTATGGCAAGAAACCTTGTGGTTGGCATGTTGTCCCACGTTCAGTGTAGGAGAAACCAGCGTTCACCATGAGGCCCGGCCCATGCTTGAGTACGAAGAGGGCACAAACACGCATTGTGACCCTCAGCGTGAGTCCTGTCCTCTAGTAAGTCCTCTCAGTGGCTGGACCATTAGACGTCATAATGGGCTTGCCATGCCCCTAGGCCCCAAGTTTTAACCAGCTTTCTGGTTGTCCAGTCGCCCCTCCCCAGGGCTCTGCACTGGAAACTCTCTTTTGGTGGGACAACTGAGGTAAAAACAAAACAAAACGGACTCCTCCCATCTCAAAGAATAACCCCAAACTCTTGGGAGCGGGCCCAATGCCCAGAGAGGAAGACTCGTCCATGGCCCATGAGGCCACCCGGACATTCCACGGCCATCAGTGACACAATATCCAGAGACAGAATCTTGAGCAAGCGTCTCACACTCGCCCCCTTGTTCATATCCTGAAGAGTTCTCCTCACGGTCTGTAGATCAGTCCTGCAATACCTACGACCCGAAACCTAAGCCGGGTTTGTGTTTTCAGACAACTGGCCCACAAAACCTACAGGCACAGGTTCTTGGAGCCAAACCTGAGGACTGTACCTGGGAATTCTGCCCATTCCATTGGCCACAAACCTAGAAATAGGATGATAAACCTCCAAAGTGCCCGGGGCCATCCCAATAGTGTTGACTGCCCAGGAAATACAAGGGCGGTCTGACACCAGCTGAGCATCTACCTGCACTTAGACCCGTGGACAGATGTCCCCAGAGGTAAATTGGAATGAGCAGGCCCCTAGATCCTAATCGGATCCATTGCTTTGTTGTCTAGGCATCTCTCCCCAGAGGCCTGGATTCCAATAGCAGCATATGGCTGTTTCTTGAGGCACACATCAGAACAAATCTCGTCTCCACGTGGGAATCATGCACGTTGGAGCTGTGTCAAAGCCTCTGGTTAGGAGAACCCTTCAGGGACCCTGTGCCACTGCCTCATTCCAAGTTCTCCATGGACACAAACCCACATTAGGACCCATCCACAAGAGAGTCCATTTCAACTCAACCCTCTCAGTTTCTCCCCCAGATCCAGCAGATCTAACCTGTCTTGCCACTAGGACACAAGAGGAATGAGAGTCGGGCTTCCCAGCCATCCATCCTTAGAACCCTACTCGGAATCGATCCGTATGGGAAGTCCTGGAGCCAACCAACAGGTCTCAATCGCCCTGCAGAAGAATCTTTACGGTTTGGAGCATCTCACAACTCCCATCGTGGGAAAAATTCCATGGCCTCGTGATCCACCACCTCTTCATGAAGAGGGCCATAAGGGACAGAAACTCCAACCTGAGCGTTCGTCAGATCCTCACCTGATTTCAGATGCACGAGATCTCGTTTCAGCTCTGCAGAGCGTACCTGCCATGCCCTCGCCCAGAAACCTAAGGTTGCTTGTGTTCTCAGACTTCTGTCCTCAACTCCTGGACCACAAGCCCTCCAGTTTGGCAATTCCAGAACTACAATGCAGCCCTCTGCCTGCCGTCCAGAAGAAAAAACATTGCCCTCTGGGGCTAACCAGAAGCCCCAAAGGAGGATCAAACTTTTCGCCACTTGACTGTACCCCAATCCTACAGGATGCCCTGGGCACTCATGCCCTTTCTGTCACAGCCTGAGCCTGGACCTCCCGACCCACACCCAGCCAGCTGGACTCACACTGAACACATCGGACCTGCCAAAGCCTTAGGTCGTCATCTCTTCCCAACTTCGGTTTTCAGGCTTCAGAACCTAGACGTTTTCTCCAATCACTGCCCAGGGTTGAACATGAGGCAGAAATCAGAAATCCTTCCCCATGGCAAGAAATCTTGTGGTTGGCGTGTTGCCCAACGTTCAGCGTAGTTGATAGCAGTGTGGCCCTTTGACCCCGCCATGCTTGAGGGCCGCGTTGGTCACAGATACGCATTGTGACCCTCAGCGTGAGCCCAGTCCCCAAGTAAGGTCTCTCAGTGGCTGGACCAAGAGACGGCATATTGGGCTTGCCATGCCCCTAGGCCCCAATTTTTAACCATAGTTCGTGTTGTCCATTCGCCCCTCCCCAGTGCTCTGCTTTAGAATGAGGTAACCAAACTGAAAGGACTCCTCCCATCCCACAGATTGACCCCCAAATTGGGATCGGGCCAAATCCACAGAGAGGAAGACTCATCCATGGCCCATGAGGCCTCCCCGACATTCCACGCCCATCGTTGACACAAAATCCAGAGACAGAAGCCTGAATAAGCGCCTCACACTCGCTCTTTCTTCCTATGCCAAAGAGTTCCCCTCACGGTCTGTAGATCGGGACTGCCATACCTACGTCCCCAAAACAAGCCGAGTGTGTGTTTTCAGACTTCTATCCCCACATTCCTGGCTTCCACACCCTCCAGCCTGGGGACCCTGGAGCCACACATCAGGTCTGTGCCTCTCAACTCCACGGGAATTCTGCCCCTTCCATTGACCACAATCATACAAACTCGGAGAAACCTCCAAAGTCCCCAAGGCCATCCCCATAGTATAGAACGCCCAGGACAAACAAGGGCTGCCTGGAACCAGCTGAGCATCCATCTCCACTCATACTGTAGATGGATGTCCCCAGAGAAGGAGATTGAACGGGTCAGGGCCCTAGGCCCTAATGGGGTCCATTGTTTTGGTTTCCTGCTATCTCTCCTCAGAGGCCTGGTTTCCAATATCAGCATGTGGGGCTTTCCTGAGGCACCAATCAGATCAAATCTAGTCTCCACATGGGAAACTTGTCTTTTGGAGATGACGCAAAACCTCTGGTTAGGAGAAGCATTCAGGGTCCGTGTGTCACAGCTCCGTGCCAGGGTCTCTATGCACACAAACCCACAATAGGTCCCATCCGCAGTAGAGTCCATTTCAGCTCAGCCCCTTCCGTTGCTCCCCTAGAGCTAGCATATCAAAACTGTCTATTAACTGGGAGACAGTTAGAATCGATACAGTCTGCCCAGGGTTCCATCCTTCGATCCCTGCTTTGCTGTCGTTCCATATGAAACATCCTGGAGCGATCCAACAGATCTCAATTGCTGATCAGAAAAAAATCCTTGTGGCTTGGAGCATATCCCAACTCCCCTCCTGGGTAAACCTCCATGGCTTCGAGATGCTGCCCCCTTCAAGAAAGGGCCATAATGGACAGAAACTCCAACCTGAGCCTAGGTCTGAACCTCTCCCTGACTTCAGATGTACGAAGTCCCGATTCAGATGTGCAGAGAGTGCCTGCCGTGCCCTCGTCCCGAAACCTACGCCTAACTTGTGTTCTCATTCTTCCGTCCTCACACTCCTTGCCCAAAGGGCATCCAGTTTGGGAATTCCGGAGCCACAAAGCAGCACTCTGCCTGCCCTCCAGAAGAAAAACGTTGCCCTTGGGGCTACCCAGAAACGCTAAATGAGGATCAAGCTGCACGGCACTCGACTCTCCCCCAATTATACAATATACCCTGAAAACTAATGCCTGGTCTGACGCAGCCTAGGCCTGAACCTCCCGACCAACACTCAGCGAGCTGGCTCCACACTGAGCACGTCGGACCTGTCGTGGACTTAAGTCGTCCTCTCTTCCCAAGCTCGGTTTTCAGACTACACAACCTAGACCTTAACTCCAATCACGGCCCAGCGGTGAAAGAGATGAAAAAAAAATCAGAACTACTACTTCCCCATGGCAAGAATACATGTGGTTGGCATGGAGCCCAACGTTCAGTGTAGGAGCAACAGTGTGGACCATGATTCCCGCCCATGCTTGAGCGCTTAGAAGGCATAAGCACACATTGTGACCCTCAGCGTGAGTTCTGTCCTCAAGGAAGGCCTCTCAGTGGCTGGAACTAACCATAGTTCGGTTTGTCCATTCACCCCTCCGCAGGGCTCTGCTTTGAAATCCCTCTTTTTGTGGGACACCTGAGGTAACCAAACTGATAGGACTCCTCCCATCCCCCTGATGGACCCCAAACAATTGGGTACGTGCCAAATCCACAGAGAGGAAGACTTGTCCATGGCCCATGAGGCCTCCTCGACATTCCACGGCCATTGTTGACACAAAATCCAGAGACAAAAGCCTGAATAAATGCCTCACACTCACTCTTTCTTCATATCCCGAAGAGTTCTCCTCAGGGCCTGTAGATCGGGCCTGCCATACTTATGTCCCCAAACGTAAGCCGCGTTAGTGTTTTCAGACTTCTATCCCCACGCTCCTGGCCCACACACCCTCCAGGCTGGGGCCCCTGGAGCCACACATCAGGTCTGTGCCTGCCCACTCCACTGGAATTCTGCCCATTCACTTGACCACACGCCTCCAAATTAGGAGAAACCTCCGCAGTCCCTGAGGCCATCCCAATTGTGTAGGCCGCCCGGGACAAACAAGGGCGTCTGACAACAGCTGAGCATCTACCTCCCCTCATACCTTAGTTGGATGTCACCAGGGTAGTAGATTGAACCTCACAGGTCCCTAGGCCGTAATCGGATCCATTGCTTTGGTTTCCAGGCATCTCTCCTCAGAGGCATGTTTCCAAATACCAGCATGCGGGGGTTTCCGGAGGCAAATCTTGTCTCGACATGGGAAAATAGCAGGCTGGAACTGTGTCAAAACTTCCGGTTAGGAGAATCCTTCAGGGCCCGGTGCCACCACCCCTTTCCAAGGTCTCCATGGACACAAACCCACATTAGGATCCATCCGCAGGAGAGTCCATTTCAACTCTGGCTTCTCGGTTGCTCCGCCAGAGCCAGCAGATAGAACCTGTCTTGTCGCTAGGAGACGATTGAGATGCGAGGCGGCTTGCCCAGGGCTCCGCCCTTAGAACCCTGCTCTGGCGTCCTTCCATATGGAACGTCCTGGACCCATCCAAAAGGTCTCACATGTCCTGCAGAAGGAATCCTTGCCTTTTGGAGCATCTCACCACTCCCAACGTGGGAAAACCGTGATGGCTTTCTGAAGCCCCCACCCCCTTTCTGAAGGGGAAATCATGGACAGGAACTCCAACCTGAGCCAACGTCTGATCCTCGGCCTGAATTCAGATGCACGACATCTCGATGCAGCTCTGCAGAGTGTGCCGGCCTTGCCCTCGCCCTTAAACCTATGTGAAACTTCTGTTCTCCAATGTCCGTCCTCACACTCCTGGCCCCCAAGACTTCACGTTTGGCAATTCTGGACCCACAAGGCAGCACTCTGCCTGCCCTCCAGATAGAAAGCAAAATGGTGCCCTATGGAGCATCCCAGACACCCGAAATGAGGATAGACCTACACGGCACCCTTCTGTACACAAATTATATCGACACATCTGGGCACTAATACACTGTCTGACACAGCCTGAGCCCGGACTTCCTGACCAACACCCAGACAGCTGACCGCACACTGAGCACAACAGACCCGCCATGGCCTTAGCTCGTCATCTATTCCCAACCTAGCTTCTCAGGCTTCAGGACATAGACCTTAACTCCACACCCCGCCAAGGGGTGAATGTGATGCAGAAATCAGAACTCCTCCTTCCCTATGGCAAGAAACCTTGTGGTTGGCATGTTGTCCCACGTTCAGTGTAGGAGAAACCAGCGTTCACCATGAGGCCCGGCCCATGCTTGAGTACGAAGAGGGCACAAACACACATTGTGACCCTCAGCGTGAGTCCTGTCCTCTAGTAAGTCCTCTCAGTGGCTGGACCATTAGACGTCATAATGGGCTTGCCATGCCCCTAGGCCCCAAGTTTTAACCAGCTTTCTGGTTGTCCAGTCGCCCCTCCCCAGGGCTCTGCCCTGGAAACTCTCTTTTGGTGGGACAACTGAGGTAAAAACAAAACAAAACGGACTCCTCCCATCTCAAAGAATAACCCCAAACTCTTGGGAGCGGGCCCAATGCCCAGAGAGGAAGACTCGTCCATGGCCCATGAGGCCACCCGGACATTCCACGGCCATCCGTGACACAATATCCAGAGACAGAATCTTGAGCAAAAGTCTCACACTCGCCCCCTTGTTCATATCCTGAAGAGTTCTCCTCACGGTCTGTAGATCAGTCCTGCAATACCTACGACCCGAAACCTAAGCCGGGTTTGTGTTTTCAGACAACTGGCCCACAAAACCTACAGGCACAGGTTCTTGGAGCCAAACCTGAGGACTGTACCTGGGAATTCTGCCCATTCCATTGGCCACAAACCTAGAAATAGGATGATAAACCTCCAAAGTGCCCGGGGCCATCCCAATAGTGTTGACTGCCCAGGAAATACAAGGGCGGTCTGACACCAGCTGAGCATCTACCTGCACTTAGACCCGTGGACAGATGTCCCCAGAGGTAAATTGGAATGAGCAGGC
Source organism: Mustela lutreola (assembly GCF_030435805.1). NCBI lineage: Eukaryota > Metazoa > Chordata > Mammalia > Carnivora > Mustelidae > Mustela > Mustela lutreola. Next base: position 173,792,406 of record NC_081294.1, read on the forward strand.
CCCTAGATCCTAATCGGATCCATTGCTTTGTTGTCTAGGCATCTCTCCCCAGAGGCCTGGATTCCAATAGCAGCATATGGCTGTTTCTTGAGGCACCCATCAGAACAAATCTCGTCTCCACGTGGGAATCATGCACGTTGGAGCTGTGTCAAAGCCTCTGGTTAGGAGAACCCTTCAGGGACCCTGTGCCACTGCCTCATTCCAAGTTCTCCATGGACACAAACCCACATTAGGACCCATCCACAAGAGAGTCCATTTCAACTCAACCCTCTCAGTTTCTCCCCCAGATCCAGCAGATCTAACCTGTCTTGCCACTAGGACACAAGAGGAATGAGAGTCGGGCTTCCCAGCCATCCATCCTTAGAACCCTACTCGGAATCGATCCGTATGGGAAGTCCTGGAGCCAACCAACAGGTCTCAATCGCCCTGCAGAAGAATCTTTACGGTTTGGAGCATCTCACAACTCCCATCGTGGGAAAAATTCCATGGCCTCGTGATCCACCACCTCTTCATGAAGAGGGCCATAAGGGACAGAAACTCCAACCTGAGCGTTCGTCAGATCCTCACCTGATTTCAGATGCACGAGATCTCGTTTCAGCTCTGCAGAGCGTACCTGCCATGCCCTCGCCCAGAAACCTAAGGTTGCTTGTGTTCTCAGACTTCTGTCCTCAACTCCTGGCCCACAAGCCCTCCAGTTTGGCAATTCCAGAACTACAATGCAGCCCTCTGCCTGCCGTCCAGAAGAAAAAACATTGCCCTCTGGGGCTAACCAGAAGCCCCAAAGGAGGATCAAACTTTTCACCACTTGACTGTACCCCAATCCTACAGGATGCCCTGGGCACTCATGCCCTTTCTGTCACAGCCTGAGCCTGGACCTCCCGACCCACACCCAGCCAGCTGGACTCACACTGAACACATCGGACCTGCCAAAGCCTTAGGTCGTCATCTCTTCCCAACTTCGGTTTTCAGGCTTCAGAACCTAGACGTTTTCTCCAATCACTGCCCAGGGTTGAACATGAGGCAGAAATCAGAAATCCTTCCCCATGGCAAGAAATCTTGTGGTTGGCGTGTTGCCCAACGTTCAGCGTAGTTGATAGCAGTGTGGCCCTTTGACCCCGCCATGCTTGAGGGCCGCGTTGGTCACAGATACGCATTGTGACCCTCAGCGTGAGCCCAGTCCCCAAGTAAGGTCTCTCAGTGGCTGGACCAAGAGACGGCATATTGGGCTTGCCATGCCCCTAGGCCCCAATTTTTAACCATAGTTCGTGTTGTCCATTCGCCCCTCCCCAGTGCTCTGCTTTAGAATGAGGTAACCAAACTGAAAGGACTCCTCCCATCCCACAGATTGACCCCCAAATTGGGATCGGGCCAAATCCACAGAGAGGAAGACTCATCCATGGCCCATGAGGCCTCCCCGACATTCCACGCCCATCGTTGACACAAAATCCAGAGACAGAAGCCTGAATAAGCGCCTCACACTCGCTCTTTCTTCCTATGCCAAAGAGTTCCCCTCACGGTCTGTAGATCGGGACTGCCATACCTACGTCCACAAAACAAGCCGAGTGTGTGTTTTCAGACTTCTATCCCCACATTCCTGGCTTCCACACCCTCCAGCCTGGGGACCCTGGAGCCACACATCAGGTCTGTGCCTCTCAACTCCACGGGAATTCTGCCCCTTCCATTGACCACAATCATACAAACTCGGAGAAACCTCCAAAGTCCCCAAGGCCATCCCCATAGTATAGAACGCCCAGGACAAACAAGGGCTGCCTGGAACCAGCTGAGCATCCATCTCCACTCATACTGTAGATGGATGTCCCCAGAGAAGGAGATTGAACGGGTCAGGGCCCTAGGCCCTAATGGGGTCCATTGTTTTGGTTTCCTGCTATCTCTCCTCAGAGGCCTGGTTTCCAATATCAGCATGTGGGGCTTTCCTGAGGCACCAATCAGATCAAATCTAGTCTCCACATGGGAAACTTGTCTTTTGGAGATGACGCAAAACCTCTGGTTAGGAGAAGCATTCAGGGTCCGTGTGTCACAGCTCCGTGCCAGGGTCTCTATGCACACAAACCCACAATAGGTCCCATCCGCAGTAGAGTCCATTTCAGCTCAGCCCCTTCCGTTGCTCCCCTAGAGCTAGCATATCAAAACTGTCTATTAACTGGGAGACAGTTAGAATCGATACAGTCTGCCCAGGGTTCCATCCTTCGATCCCTGCTTTGCTGTCGTTCCTTATGAAACATCCTGGAGCGATCCAACAGATCTCAATTGCTGATCAGAAAAAAATCCTTGTGGCTTGGAGCATATCCCAACTCCCCTCCTGGGTAAACCTCCATGGCTTCGAGATGCTGCCCCCTTCAAGAAAGGGCCATAATGGACAGAAACTCCAACCTGAGCCTAGGTCTGAACCTCTCCCTGACTTCAGATGTACGAAGTCCCGATTCAGATGTGCAGAGAGTGCCTGCCGTGCCCTCGTCCCGAAACCTACGCCTAACTTGTGTTCTCATTCTTCCGTCCTCACACTCCTTGCCCAAAGGGCATCCAGTTTGGGAATTCCGGAGCCACAAAGCAGCACTCTGCCTGCCCTCCAGAAGAAAAACGTTGCCCTTGGGGCTACCCAGAAACGCTAAATGAGGATCAAGCTGCACGGCACTCGACTCTCCCCCAATTATACAATATACCCTGAAAACTAATGCCTGGTCTGACGCAGCCTAGGCCTGAACCTCCCGACCAACACTCAGCGAGCTGGCTCCACACTGAGCACGTCGGACCTGTCGTGGACTTAAGTCGTCCTCTCTTCCCAAGCTCGGTTTTCAGACTACACAACCTAGACCTTAACTCCAATCACGGCCCAGCGGTGAAAGAGATGAAAAAAAAATCAGAACTACTACTTCCCCATGGCAAGAATACATGTGGTTGGCATGGAGCCCAACGTTCAGTGTAGGAGCAACAGTGTGGACCATGATTCCCGCCCATGCTTGAGCGCTTAGAAGGCATAAGCACACATTGTGACACTCAGCGTGAGTTCTGTCCTCAAGGAAGGCCTCTCAGTGGCTGGAACTAACCATAGTTCGGTTTGTCCATTCACCCCTCCGCAGGGCTCTGCTTTGAAATCCCTCTTTTTGTGGGACACCTGAGGTAACCAAACTGATAGGACTCCTCCCATCCCCCTGATGGACCCCAAACAATTGGGTACGTGCCAAATCCACAGAGAGGAAGACTTGTCCATGGCCCATGAGGCCTCCTCGACATTCCACGGCCATTGTTGACACAAAATCCAGAGACAAAAGCCTGAATAAATGCCTCACACTCACTCTTTCTTCATATCCCGAAGAGTTCTCCTCAGGGCCTGTAGATCGGGCCTGCCATACTTATGTCCCCAAACGTAAGCCGCGTTAGTGTTTTCAGACTTCTATCCCCACGCTCCTGGCCCACACACCCTCCAGGCTGGGGCCCCTGGAGCCACACATCAGGTCTGTGCCTGCCCACTCCACTGGAATTCTGCCCATTCACTTGACCACACGCCTCCAAATTAGGAGAAACCTCCGCAGTCCCTGAGGCCATCCCAATTGTGTAGGCCGCCCGGGACAAACAAGGGCGTCTGACAACAGCTGAGCATCTACCTCCACTCATACCGTTGTTGGATGTCACCAGGGTAGTAGATTGAACCTCACAGGTCCCTAGGCCGTAATCGGATCCATTGCTTTGGTTTCCAGGCATCTCTCCTCAGAGGCATGTTTCCAAATACCAGCATGCGGGGGTTTCCGGAGGCAAATCTTGTCTCGACATGGGAAAATAGCAGGCTGGAACTGTGTCAAAACTTCCGGTTAGGAGAATCCTTCAGGGCCCGGTGCCACCACCCCTTTCCAAGGTCTCCATGGACACAAACCCACATTAGGATCCATCCGCAGGAGAGTCCATTTCAACTCTGGCTTCTCGGTTGCTCCGCCAGAGCCAGCAGATAGAACCTGTCTTGTCGCTAGGAGACGATTGAGATGCGAGGCGGCTTGCCCAGGGCTCCGCCCTTAGAACCCTGCTCTGGCGTCCTTCCATATGGAACGTCCTGGACCCATCCAAAAGGTCTCACATGTCCTGCAGAAGGAATCTTTGCCTTTTGGAGCATCTCACCACTCCCAACGTGGGAAAACCGTGATGGCTTTCTGAAGCCCCCACCCCCTTTCTGAAGGGGAAATCATGGACAGGAACTCCAACCTGAGCCAACGTCTGATCCTCGGCCTGAATTCAGATGCACGACATCTCGATGCAGCTCTGCAGAGTGTGCCGGCCTTGCCCTCGCCCTTAAACCTATGTGAAACTTCTGTTCTCCAATGTCCGTCCTCACACTCCTGGCCCCCAAGACTTCACGTTTGGCAATTCTGGACCCACAAGGCAGCACTCTGCCTGCCCTCCAGATAGAAAGCAAAATGGTGCCCTATGGAGCATCCCAGACACCCGAAATGAGGATAGACCTACACGGCACCCTTCTGTACACAAATTATATCGACACATCTGGGCACTAATACACTGTCTGACACAGCCTGAGCCCGGACTTCCTGACCAACACCCAGACAGCTGACCGCACACTGAGCACAACAGACCCGCCATGGCCTTAGCTCGTCATCTATTCCCAACCTAGCTTCTCAGGCTTCAGGACATAGACCTTAACTCCACACCCCGCCAAGGGGTGAATGTGATGCAGAAATCAGAACTCCTCCTTCCCTATGGCAAGAAACCTTGTGGTTGGCATGTTGTCCCACGTTCAGTGTAGGAGAAACCAGCGTTCACCATGAGGCCCGGCCCATGCTTGAGTACGAAGAGGGCACAAACACACATTGTGACCCTCAGCGTGAGTCCTGTCCTCTAGTAAGTCCTCTCAGTGGCTGGACCATTAGACGTCATAATGGGCTTGCCATGCCCCTAGGCCCCAAGTTTTAACCAGCTTTCTGGTTGTCCAGTCGCCCCTCCCCAGGGCTCTGCCCTGGAAACTCTCTTTTGGTGGGACAACTGAGGTAAAAACAAAACAAAACGGACTCCTCCCATCTCAAAGAATAACCCCAAACTCTTGGGAGCGGGCCCAATGCCCAGAGAGGAAGACTCGTCCATGGCCCATGAGGCCACCCGGACATTCCACGGCCATCCGTGACACAATATCCAGAGACAGAATCTTGAGCAAAAGTCTCACACTCGCCCCCTTGTTCATATCCTGAAGAGTTCTCCTCACGGTCTGTAGATCAGTCCTGCAATACCTACGACCCGAAACCTAAGCCGGGTTTGTGTTTTCAGACAACTGGCCCACAAAACCTACAGGCACAGGTTCTTGGAGCCAAACCTGAGGACTGTACCTGGGAATTCTGCCCATTCCATTGGCCACAAACCTAGAAATAGGATGATAAACCTCCAAAGTGCCCGGGGCCATCCCAATAGTGTTGACTGCCCAGGAAATACAAGGGCGGTCTGACACCAGCTGAGCATCTACCTGCACTTAGACCCGTGGACAGATGTCCCCAGAGGTAAATTGGAATGAGCAGGCCCCTAGATCCTAATCGGATCCATTGCTTTGTTGTCTAGGCATCTCTCCCCAGAGGCCTGGATTCCAATAGCAGCATATGGCTGTTTCTTGAGGCACCCATCAGAACAAATCTCGTCTCCACGTGGGAATCATGCACGTTGGAGCTGTGTCAAAGCCTCTGGTTAGGAGAACCCTTCAGGGACCCTGTGCCACTGCCTCATTCCAAGTTCTCCATGGACACAAACCCACATTAGGACCCATCCACAAGAGAGTCCATTTCAACTCAACCCTCTCAGTTTCTCCCCCAGATCCAGCAGATCTAACCTGTCTTGCCACTAGGACACAAGAGGAATGAGAGTCGGGCTTCCCAGCCATCCATCCTTAGAACCCTACTCGGAATCGATCCGTATGGGAAGTCCTGGAGCCAACCAACAGGTCTCAATCGCCCTGCAGAAGAATCTTTACGGTTTGGAGCATCTCACAACTCCCATCGTGGGAAAAATTCCATGGCCTCGTGATCCACCACCTCTTCATGAAGAGGGCCATAAGGGACAGAAACTCCAACCTGAGCGTTCGTCAGATCCTCACCTGATTTCAGATGCACGAGATCTCGTTTCAGCTCTGCAGAGCGTACCTGCCATGCCCTCGCCCAGAAACCTAAGGTTGCTTGTGTTCTCAGACTTCTGTCCTCAACTCCTGGCCCACAAGCCCTCCAGTTTGGCAATTCCAGAACTACAATGCAGCCCTCTGCCTGCCGTCCAGAAGAAAAAACATTGCCCTCTGGGGCTAACCAGAAGCCCCAAAGGAGGATCAAACTTTTCACCACTTGACTGTACCCCAATCCTACAGGATGCCCTGGGCACTCATGCCCTTTCTGTCACAGCCTGAGCCTGGACCTCCCGACCCACACCCAGCCAGCTGGACTCACACTGAACACATCGGACCTGCCAAAGCCTTAGGTCGTCATCTCTTCCCAACTTCGGTTTTCAGGCTTCAGAACCTAGACGTTTTCTCCAATCACTGCCCAGGGTTGAACATGAGGCAGAAATCAGAAATCCTTCCCCATGGCAAGAAATCTTGTGGTTGGCGTGTTGCCCAACGTTCAGCGTAGTTGATAGCAGTGTGGCCCTTTGACCCCGCCATGCTTGAGGGCCGCGTTGGTCACAGATACGCATTGTGACCCTCAGCGTGAGCCCAGTCCCCAAGTAAGGTCTCTCAGTGGCTGGACCAAGAGACGGCATATTGGGCTTGCCATGCCCCTAGGCCCCAATTTTTAACCATAGTTCGTGTTGTCCATTCGCCCCTCCCCAGTGCTCTGCTTTAGAATGAGGTAACCAAACTGAAAGGACTCCTCCCATCCCACAGATTGACCCCCAAATTGGGATCGGGCCAAATCCACAGAGAGGAAGACTCATCCATGGCCCATGAGGCCTCCCCGACATTCCACGCCCATCGTTGACACAAAATCCAGAGACAGAAGCCTGAATAAGCGCCTCACACTCGCTCTTTCTTCCTATGCCAAAGAGTTCCCCTCACGGTCTGTAGATCGGGACTGCCATACCTACGTCCACAAAACAAGCCGAGTGTGTGTTTTCAGACTTCTATCCCCACATTCCTGGCTTCCACACCCTCCAGCCTGGGGACCCTGGAGCCACACATCAGGTCTGTGCCTCTCAACTCCACGGGAATTCTGCCCCTTCCATTGACCACAATCATACAAACTCGGAGAAACCTCCAAAGTCCCCAAGGCCATCCCCATAGTATAGAACGCCCAGGACAAACAAGGGCTGCCTGGAACCAGCTGAGCATCCATCTCCACTCATACTGTAGATGGATGTCCCCAGAGAAGGAGATTGAACGGGTCAGGGCCCTAGGCCCTAATGGGGTCCATTGTTTTGGTTTCCTGCTATCTCTCCTCAGAGGCCTGGTTTCCAATATCAGCATGTGGGGCTTTCCTGAGGCACCAATCAGATCAAATCTAGTCTCCACATGGGAAACTTGTCTTTTGGAGATGACGCAAAACCTCTGGATAGGAGAAGCATTCAGGGTCCGTGTGTCACAGCTCCGTGCCAGGGTCTCTATGCACACAAACCCACAATAGGTCCCATCCGCAGTAGAGTCCATTTCAGCTCAGCCCCTTCCGTTGCTCCCCTAGAGCTAGCATATCAAAACTGTCTATTAACTGGGAGACAGTTAGAATCGATACAGTCTGCCCAGGGTTCCATCCTTCGATCCCTGCTTTGCTGTCGTTCCATATGAAACATCCTGGAGCGATCCAACAGATCTCAATTGCTGATCAGAAAAAAATCCTTGTGGCTTGGAGCATATCCCAACTCCCCTCCTGGGTAAACCTCCATGGCTTCGAGATGCTGCCCCCTTCAAGAAAGGGCCATAATGGACAGAAACTCCAACCTGAGCCTAGGTCTGAACCTCTCCCTGACTTCAGATGTACGAAGTCCCGATTCAGATGTGCAGAGAGTGCCTGCCGTGCCCTCGTCCCGAAACCTACGCCTAACTTGTGTTCTCATTCTTCCGTCCTCACACTCCTTGCCCAAAGGGCATCCAGTTTGGGAATTCCGGAGCCACAAAGCAGCACTCTGCCTGCCCTCCAGAAGAAAAACGTTGCCCTTGGGGCTACCCAGAAACGCTAAATGAGGATCAAGCTGCACGGCACTCGACTCTCCCCCAATTATACAATATACCCTGAAAACTAATGCCTGGTCTGACGCAGCCTAGGCCTGAACCTCCCGACCAACACTCAGCGAGCTGGCTCCACACTGAGCACGTCGGACCTGTCGTGGACTTAAGTCGTCCTCTCTTCCCAAGCTCGGTTTTCAGACTACACAACCTAGACCTTAACTCCAATCACGGCCCAGCGGTGAAAGAGATGAAAAAAAAATCAGAACTACTACTTCCCCATGGCAAGAATACATGTGGTTGGCATGGAGCCCAACGTTCAGTGTAGGAGCAACAGTGTGGACCATGATTCCCGCCCATGCTTGAGCGCTTAGAAGGCATAAGCACACATTGTGACACTCAGCGTGAGTTCTGTCCTCAAGGAAGGCCTCTCAGTGGCTGGAACTAACCATAGTTCGGTTTGTCCATTCACCCCTCCGCAGGGCTCTGCTTTGAAATCCCTCTTTTTGTGGGACACCTGAGGTAACCAAACTGATAGGACTCCTCCCATCCCCCTGATGGACCCCAAACAATTGGGTACGTGCCAAATCCACAGAGAGGAAGACTTGTCCATGGCCCATGAGGCCTCCTCGACATTCCACGGCCATTGTTGACACAAAATCCAGAGACAAAAGCCTGAATAAATGCCTCACACTCACTCTTTCTTCATATCCCGAAGAGTTCTCCTCAGGGCCTGTAGATCGGGCCTGCCATACTTATGTCCCCAAACGTAAGCCGCGTTAGTGTTTTCAGACTTCTATCCCCACGCTCCTGGCCCACACACCCTCCAGGCTGGGGCCCCTGGAGCCACACATCAGGTCTGTGCCTGCCCACTCCACTGGAATTCTGCCCATTCACTTGACCACACGCCTCCAAATTAGGAGAAACCTCCGCAGTCCCTGAGGCCATCCCAATTGTGTAGGCCGCCCGGGACAAACAAGGGCGTCTGACAACAGCTGAGCATCTACCTCCACTCATACCGTTGTTGGATGTCACCAGGGTAGTAGATTGAACCTCACAGGTCCCTAGGCCGTAATCGGATCCATTGCTTTGGTTTCCAGGCATCTCTCCTCAGAGGCATGTTTCCAAATACCAGCATGCGGGGGTTTCCGGAGGCAAATCTTGTCTCGACATGGGAAAATAGCAGGCTGGAACTGTGTCAAAACTTCCGGTTAGGAGAATCCTTCAGGGCCCGGTGCCACCACCCCTTTCCAAGGTCTCCATGGACACAAACCCACATTAGGATCCATCCGCAGGAGAGTCCATTTCAACTCTGGCTTCTCGGTTGCTCCGCCAGAGCCAGCAGATAGAACCTGTCTTGTCGCTAGGAGACGATTGAGATGCGAGGCGGCTTGCCCAGGGCTCCGCCCTTAGAACCCTGCTCTGGCGTCCTTCCATATGGAACGTCCTGGACCCATCCAAAAGGTCTCACATGTCCTGCAGAAGGAATCTTTGCCTTTTGGAGCATCTCACCACTCCCAACGTGGGAAAACCGTGATGGCTTTCTGAAGCCCCCACCCCCTTTCTGAAGGGGAAATCATGGACAGGAACTCCAACCTGAGCCAACGTCTGATCCTCGGCCTGAATTCAGATGCACGACATCTCGATGCAGCTCTGCAGAGTGTGCCGGCCTTGCCCTCGCCCTTAAACCTATGTGAAACTTCTGTTCTCCAATGTCCGTCCTCACACTCCTGGCCCCCAAGACTTCACGTTTGGCAATTCTGGACCCACAAGGCAGCACTCTGCCTGCCCTCCAGATAGAAAGCAAAATGGTGCCCTATGGAGCATCCCAGACACCCGAAATGAGGATAGACCTACACGGCACCCTTCTGTACACAAATTATATCGACACATCTGGGCACTAATACACTGTCTGACACAGCCTGAGCCCGGACTTCCTGACCAACACCCAGACAGCTGACCGCACACTGAGCACAACAGACCCGCCATGGCCTTAGCTCGTCATCTATTCCCAACCTAGCTTCTCAGGCTTCAGGACATAGACCTTAACTCCACACCCCGCCAAGGGGTGAATGTGATGCAGAAATCAGAACTCCTCCTTCCCTATGGCAAGAAACCTTGTGGTTGGCATGTTGTCCCACGTTCAGTGTAGGAGAAACCAGCGTTCACCATGAGGCCCGGCCCATGCTTGAGTACGAAGAGGGCACAAACACACATTGTGACCCTCAGCGTGAGTCCTGTCCTCTAGTAAGTCCTCTCAGTGGCTGGACCATTAGACGTCATAATGGGCTTGCCATGCCCCTAGGCCCCAAGTTTTAACCAGCTTTCTGGTTGTCCAGTCGCCCCTCCCCAGGGCTCTGCCCTGGAAACTCTCTTTTGGTGGGACAACTGAGGTAAAAACAAAACAAAACGGACTCCTCCCATCTCAAAGAATAACCCCAAACTCTTGGGAGCGGGCCCAATGCCCAGAGAGGAAGACTCGTCCATGGCCCATGAGGCCACCCGGACATTCCACGGCCATCCGTGACACAATATCCAGAGACAGAATCTTGAGCAAAAGTCTCACACTCGCCCCCTTGTTCATATCCTGAAGAGTTCTCCTCACGGTCTGTAGATCAGTCCTGCAATACCTACGACCCGAAACCTAAGCCGGGTTTGTGTTTTCAGACAACTGGCCCACAAAACCTACAGGCACAGGTTCTTGGAGCCAAACCTGAGGACTGTACCTGGGAATTCTGCCCATTCCATTGGCCACAAACCTAGAAATAGGATGATAAACCTCCAAAGTGCCCGGGGCCATCCCAATAGTGTTGACTGCCCAGGAAATACAAGGGCGGTCTGACACCAGCTGAGCATCTACCTGCACTTAGACCCGTGGACAGATGTCCCCAGAGGTAAATTGGAATGAGCAGGCCCCTAGATCCTAATCGGATCCATTGCTTTGTTGTCTAGGCATCTCTCCCCAGAGGCCTGGATTCCAATAGCAGCATATGGCTGTTTCTTGAGGCACCCATCAGAACAAATCTCGTCTCCACGTGGGAATCATGCACGTTGGAGCTGTGTCAAAGCCTCTGGTTAGGAGAACCCTTCAGGGACCCTGTGCCACTGCCTCATTCCAAGTTCTCCATGGACACAAACCCACATTAGGACCCATCCACAAGAGAGTCCATTTCAACTCAACCCTCTCAGTTTCTCCCCCAGATCCAGCAGATCTAACCTGTCTTGCCACTAGGACACAAGAGGAATGAGAGTCGGGCTTCCCAGCCATCCATCCTTAGAACCCTACTCGGAATCGATCCGTATGGGAAGTCCTGGAGCCAACCAACAGGTCTCAATCGCCCTGCAGAAGAATCTTTACGGTTTGGAGCATCTCACAACTCCCATCGTGGGAAAAATTCCATGGCCTCGTGATCCACCACCTCTTCATGAAGAGGGCCATAAGGGACAGAAACTCCAACCTGAGCGTTCGTCAGATCCTCACCTGATTTCAGATGCACGAGATCTCGTTTCAGCTCTGCAGAGCGTACCTGCCATGCCCTCGCCCAGAAACCTAAGGTTGCTTGTGTTCTCAGACTTCTGTCCTCAACTCCTGGCCCACAAGCCCTCCAGTTTGGCAATTCCAGAACTACAATGCAGCCCTCTGCCTGCCGTCCAGAAGAAAAAACATTGCCCTCTGGGGCTAACCAGAAGCCCCAAAGGAGGATCAAACTTTTCACCACTTGACTGTACCCCAATCCTACAGGATGCCCTGGGCACTCATGCCCTTTCTGTCACAGCCTGAGCCTGGACCTCCCGACCCACACCCAGCCAGCTGGACTCACACTGAACACATCGGACCTGCCAAAGCCTTAGGTCGTCATCTCTTCCCAACTTCGGTTTTCAGGCTTCAGAACCTAGACGTTTTCTCCAATCACTGCCCAGGGTTGAACATGAGGCAGAAATCAGAAATCCTTCCCCATGGCAAGAAATCTTGTGGTTGGCGTGTTGCCCAACGTTCAGCGTAGTTGATAGCAGTGTGGCCCTTTGACCCCGCCATGCTTGAGGGCCGCGTTGGTCACAGATACGCATTGTGACCCTCAGCGTGAGCCCAGTCCCCAAGTAAGGTCTCTCAGTGGCTGGACCAAGAGACGGCATATTGGGCTTGCCATGCCCCTAGGCCCCAATTTTTAACCATAGTTCGTGTTGTCCATTCGCCCCTCCCCAGTGCTCTGCTTTAGAATGAGGTAACCAAACTGAAAGGACTCCTCCCATCCCACAGATTGACCCCCAAATTGGGATCGGGCCAAATCCACAGAGAGGAAGACTCATCCATGGCCCATGAGGCCTCCCCGACATTCCACGCCCATCGTTGACACAAAATCCAGAGACAGAAGCCTGAATAAGCGCCTCACACTCGCTCTTTCTTCCTATGCCAAAGAGTTCCCCTCACGGTCTGTAGATCGGGACTGCCATACCTACGTCCACAAAACAAGCCGAGTGTGTGTTTTCAGACTTCTATCCCCACATTCCTGGCTTCCACACCCTCCAGCCTGGGGACCCTGGAGCCACACATCAGGTCTGTGCCTCTCAACTCCACGGGAATTCTGCCCCTTCCATTGACCACAATCATACAAACTCGGAGAAACCTCCAAAGTCCCCAAGGCCATCCCCATAGTATAGAACGCCCAGGACAAACAAGGGCTGCCTGGAACCAGCTGAGCATCCATCTCCACTCATACTGTAGATGGATGTCCCCAGAGAAGGAGATTGAACGGGTCAGGGCCCTAGGCCCTAATGGGGTCCATTGTTTTGGTTTCCTGCTATCTCTCCTCAGAGGCCTGGTTTCCAATATCAGCATGTGGGGCTTTCCTGAGGCACCAATCAGATCAAATCTAGTCTCCACATGGGAAACTTGTCTTTTGGAGATGACGCAAAACCTCTGGATAGGAGAAGCATTCAGGGTCCGTGTGTCACAGCTCCGTGCCAGGGTCTCTATGCACACAAACCCACAATAGGTCCCATCCGCAGTAGAGTCCATTTCAGCTCAGCCCCTTCCGTTGCTCCCCTAGAGCTAGCATATCAAAACTGTCTATTAACTGGGAGACAGTTAGAATCGATACAGTCTGCCCAGGGTTCCATCCTTCGATCCCTGCTTTGCTGTCGTTCCATATGAAACATCCTGGAGCGATCCAACAGATCTCAATTGCTGATCAGAAAAAAATCCTTGTGGCTTGGAGCATATCCCAACTCCCCTCCTGGGTAAACCTCCATGGCTTCGAGATGCTGCCCCCTTCAAGAAAGGGCCATAATGGACAGAAACTCCAACCTGAGCCTAGGTCTGAACCTCTCCCTGACTTCAGATGTACGAAGTCCCGATTCAGATGTGCAGAGAGTGCCTGCCGTGCCCTCGTCCCGAAACCTACGCCTAACTTGTGTTCTCATTCTTCCGTCCTCACACTCCTTGCCCAAAGGGCATCCAGTTTGGGAATTCCGGAGCCACAAAGCAGCACTCTGCCTGCCCTCCAGAAGAAAAACGTTGCCCTTGGGGCTACCCAGAAACGCTAAATGAGGATCAAGCTGCACGGCACTCGACTCTCCCCCAATTATACAATATACCCTGAAAACTAATGCCTGGTCTGACGCAGCCTAGGCCTGAACCTCCCGACCAACACTCAGCGAGCTGGCTCCACACTGAGCACGTCGGACCTGTCGTGGACTTAAGTCGTCCTCTCTTCCCAAGCTCGGTTTTCAGACTACACAACCTAGACCTTAACTCCAATCACGGCCCAGCGGTGAAAGAGATGAAAAAAAATCAGAACTACTACTTCCCCATGGCAAGAATACATGTGGTTGGCATGGAGCCCAACGTTCAGTGTAGGAGCAACAGTGTGGACCATGATTCCCGCCCATGCTTGAGCGCTTAGAAGGCATAAACACACATTGTGACCCTCAGCGTGAGTTCTGTCCTCAAGGAAGGCCTCTCAGTGGCTGGAACTAACCATAGTTCGGTTTGTCCATTCACCCCTCCGCAGGGCTCTGCTTTGAAATCCCTCTTTTGGTGGGACACCTGAGGTAACCAAACTGATAGGACTCCTCCCATCCCCCTGATGGACCCCAAACAATTGGGTACGTGCCAAATCCACAGAGAGGAAGACTTGTCCATGGCCCATGAGGCCTCCTCGACATTCCACGGCCATTGTTGACACAAAATCCAGAGACAAAAGCCTGAATAAATGCCTCACACTCACTCTTTCTTCATATCCCGAAGAGTTCTCCTCAGGGCCTGTAGATCGGGCCTGCCATACTTATGTCCCCAAACGTAAGCCGCGTTAGTGTTTTCAGACTTCTATCCCCACGCTCCTGGCCCACACACCCTCCAGGCTGGGGCCCCTGGAGCCACACATCAGGTCTGTGCCTGCCCACTCCACTGGAATTCTGCCCATTCACTTGACCACACGCCTCCAAATTAGGAGAAACCTCCGCAGTCCCTGAGGACATCCCAATTGTGTAGGCCGCCCGGGACAAACAAGGGCGTCTGACAACAGCTGAGCATCTACCTCCACTCATACCGTAGTTGGATGTCACCAGGGTAGTAGATTGAACCTCACAGGTCCCTAGGCCGTAATCGGATCCATTGCTTTGGTTTCCAGGCATCTCTCCTCAGAGGCATGTTTCCAAATACCAGCATGCGGGGGTTTCCGGAGGCAAATCTTGTCTCGACATGGGAAAATAGCAGGCTGGAACTGTGTCAAAACTTCCGGTTAGGAGAATCCTTCAGGGCCCGGTGCCACCACCCCTTTCCAAGGTCTCCATGGACACAAACCCACATTAGGATCCATCCGCAGGAGAGTCCATTTCAACTCTGGCTTCTCGGTTGCTCCGCCAGAGCCAGCAGATAGAACCTGTCTTGTCGCTAGGAGACGATTGAGATGCGAGGCGGCTTGCCCAGGGCTCCGCCCTTAGAACCCTGCTCTGGCGTCCTTCCATATGGAACGTCCTGGACCCATCCAAAAGGTCTCACATGTCCTGCAGAAGGAATCCTTGCCTTTTGGAGCATCTCACCACTCCCAACGTGGGAAAACCGTGATGGCTTTCTGAAGCCCCCACCCCCTTTCTGAAGGGGAAATCATGGACAGGAACTCCAACCTGAGCCAACGTCTGATCCTCGGCCTGAATTCAGATGCACGACATCTCGATGCAGCTCTGCAGAGTGTGCCGGCCTTGCCCTCGCCCTTAAACCTATGTGAAACTTCTGTTCTCCAATGTCCGTCCTCACACTCCTGGCCCCCAAGACCTCACGTTTGGCAATTCTGGACCCACAAGGCAGCACTCTGCCTGCCCTCCAGATAGAAAGCAAAATGGTGCCCTATGGAGCTTCCCAGACACCCGAAATGAGGATAGACCTACACGGCACCCTTCTGTACACAAATTATATCGACACATCTGGGCACTAATACACTGTCTGACACAGCCTGAGCCCGGACTTCCTGACCAACACCCAGACAGCTGACCGCACACTGAGCACAACAGACCCGCCATGGCCTTAGCTCGTCATCTATTCCCAACCTAGCTTCTCAGGCTTCAGGACATAGACCTTAACTCCACACCCCGCCAAGGGGTGAATGTGATGCAGAAATCAGAACTCCTCCTTCCCTATGGCAAGAAACCTTGTGGTTGGCATGTTGTCCCACGTTCAGTGTAGGAGAAACCAACGTTCACCATGAGGCCCGGCCCATGCTTGAGTACGAAGAGGGCACAAACACGCATTGTGACCCTCAGCGTGAGTCCTGTCCTCTAGTAAGTCCTCTCAGTGGCTGGACCATTAGACGTCTTAATGGGCTTGCCATGCCCCTAGGCCCAAAGTTTTAACCAGCTTTCTGGTTGTCCAGTCGCCCCTCCCCAGGGCTCTGCCCTGGAAACTCTCTTTTGGTGGGACAACTGAGGTAAAAACAAAACAAAACGGACTCCTCCCATCTCAAAGAATAACCCCAAACTCTTGGGAGCGGGCCCAATGCCCAGAGAGGAAGACTCGTCCATGGCCCATGAGGCCACCCGGACATTCCACGGCCATCCGTGACACAATATCCAGAGACAGAATCTTGAGCAAGCGTCTCACACTCGCCCCCTTGTTCATATCCTGAAGAGTTCTCCTCACGGTCTGTAGATCAGTCCTGCAATACCTACGACCCGAAACCTAAGCCGGGTTTGTGTTTTCAGACAACTGGCCCACAAAACCTACAGGCACAGGTTCTTGGAGCCAAACCTGAGGACTGTACCTGGGAATTCTGCCCATTCCATTGGCCACAAACCTAGAAATAGGATGATAAACCTCCAAAGTGCCCGGGGCCATCCCAATAGTGTTGACTGCCCAGGAAATACAAGGGCGGTCTGACACCAGCTGAGCATCTACCTGCACTTAGACCCGTGGACAGATGTCCCCAGAGGTAAATTGGAATGAGCAGGCCCCTAGATCCTAATCGGATCCATTGCTTTGTTGTCTAGGCATCTCTCCCCAGAGGCCTGGATTCCAATAGCAGCATATGGCTGTCTCTTGAGGCACCCATCAGAACAAATCTCGTCTCCACGTGGGAATCATGCACGTTGGAGCTGTGTCAAAGCCTCTGGTTAGGAGAACCCTTCAGGGACCCTGTGCCACTGCCTCATTCCAAGTTCTCCATGGACACAAACCCACATTAGGACCCATCCACAAGAGAGTCCATTTCAACTCAACCCTCTCAGTTTCTCCCCCAGATCCAGCAGATCTAACCTGTCTTGCCACTAGGACACAAGAGGAATGAGAGTCGGGCTTCCCAGCCATCCATCCTTAGAACCCTACTCGGAATCGATCCGTATGGGAAGTCCTGGAGCCAACCAACAGGTCTCAATCGCCCTGCAGAAGAATCTTTACGGTTTGGAGCATCTCACAACTCCCATCGTGGGAAAAATTCCATGGCCTCGTGATCCACCACCTCTTCATGAAGAGGGCCATAAGGGACAGAAACTCCAACCTGAGCGTTCGTCAGATCCTCACCTGATTTCAGATGCACGAGATCTCGTTTCAGCTCTGCAGAGCGTACCTGCCATGCCCTCGCGCAGAAACCTAAGGTTGCTTGTGTTCTCAGACTTCTGTCCTCAACTCCTGGCCCACAAGCCCTCCAGTTTGGCAATTCCAGAACTACAATGCAGCCCTCTGCCTGCCGTCCAGAAGAAAAAACATTGCCCTCTGGGGCTAACCAGAAGCCCCAAAGGAGGATCAAACTTTTCGCCACTTGACTGTACCCCAATCCTACAGGATGCCCTGGGCACTCATGCCCTTTCTGTCACAGCCTGAGCCTGGACCTCCCGACCCACACCCAGCCAGCTGGACTCACACTGAACACATCGGACCTGCCAAAGCCTTAGGTCGTCATCTCTTCCCAACTTCGGTTTTCAGGCTTCAGAACCTAGACGTTTTCTCCAATCACTGCCCACGGTTGAACATGAGGCAGAAATCAGAAATCCTTCCCCATGGCAAGAAATCTTGTGGTTGGCGTGTTGCCCAACGTTCAGCGTAGTTGATAGCAGTGTGGCCCTTTGACCCCGCCATGCTTGAGGGCCGCGTTGGTCACAGATACGCATTGTGACCCCCAGCGTGAGCCCAGTCCCTAAGTAAGTTCTCTCAGTGGCTGGACCAAGAGACGGCATATTGGGCTTGCCATGCCCCTAGGCCCCAATTTTTAACCATAGTTCGTGTTGTCCATTCGCCCCTCCCCAGTGCTCTGCTTTAGAATGAGGTAACCAAACTGAAAGGACTCCTCCCATCCCACAGATTGACCCCCAAATTGGGATCGGGCCAAATCCACAGAGAGGAAGACTCATCCATGGCCCATGAGGCCTCCCCGACATTCCACGCCCATCGTTGACACAAAATCCAGAGACAAAAGCCTGAATAAGCGCCTCACACTCGCTCTTTCTTCCTATGCCAAAGAGTTCCCCTCACGGTCTGTAGATCGGGACTGCCATACCTACGTCCCCAAAACAAGCCGAGTGTGTGTTTTCAGACTTCTATCCCCACATTCCTGGCTTCCACACCCTCCAGCCTGGGGACCCTGGAGCCACACATCAGGTCTGTGCCTCTCAACTCCATGGGAATTCTGCCCCTTCCATTGACCACAATCATACAAACTCGGAGAAACCTCCAAAGTCCCCAAGGCCATCCCCATAGTATAGAACGCCCAGGACAAACAAGGGCTGCCTGGAACCAGCTGAGCATCCATCTCCACTCATACTGTAGATGGATGTCCCCAGAGAAGGAGATTGAACGGGTCAGGGCCCTAGGCCCTAATGGGGTCCATTGTTTTGGTTTCCTGCTATCTCTCCTCAGAGGCCTGGTTTCCAATATCAGCATGTGGGGCTTTCCTGAGGCACCAATCAGATCAAATCTAGTCTCCACATGGGAAACTTGTCTTTTGGAGATGACGCAAAACCTCTGGATAGGAGAAGCATTCAGGGTCCGTGTGTCACAGCTCCGTGCCAGGGTCTCTATGCACACAAACCCACAATAGGTCCCATCCGCAGTAGAGTCCATTTCAGCTCAGCCCCTTCCGTTGCTCCCCTAGAGCTAGCATATCAAAACTGTCTATTAACTGGGAGACAGTTAGAATCGATACAGTCTGCCCAGGGTTCCATCCTTCGATCCCTGCTTTGCTGTCGTTCCTTATGAAACATCCTGGAGCGATCCAACAGATCTCAATTGCTGATCAGAAAAAAATCCTTGTGGCTTGGAGCATATCCCAACTCCCCTCCTGGGTAAACCTCCATGGCTTCGAGATGCTGCCCCCTTCAAGAAAGGGCCATAATGGACAGAAACTCCAACCTGAGCCTAGGTCTGAACCTCTCCCTGACTTCAGATGTACGAAGTCCCGATTCAGATGTGCAGAGAGTGCCTGCCGTGCCCTCGTCCCGAAACCTACGCCTAACTTGTGTTCTCATTCTTCCGTCCTCACACTCCTTGCCCAAAGGGCATCAAGTTTGGGAATTCCGGAGCCACAAAGCAGCACTCTGCCTGCCCTCCAGAAGAAAAACGTTGCCCTTGGGGCTACCCAGAAACGCTAAATGAGGATCAAGCTGCACGGCACTCGACTCTCCCCCAATTATACAATATACCCTGAAAACTAATGCCTGGTCTGACGCAGCCTAGGCCTGAACCTCCCGACCAACACTCAGCGAGCTGGCTCCACACTGAGCACGTCGGACCTGTCGTGGACTTAAGTCGTCCTCTCTTCCCAAGCTCGGTTTTCAGACTACACAACCTAGACCTTAACTCCAATCACGGCCCAGCGGTGAAAGAGATGAAAAAAAAATCAGAACTACTACTTCCCCATGGCAAGAATACATGTGGTTGGCATGGAGCCCAACGTTCAGTGTAGGAGCAACAGTGTGGACCATGATTCCCGCCCATGCTTGAGCGCTTAGAAGGCATAAACACACATTGTGACCCTCAGCGTGAGTTCTGTCCTCAAGGAAGGCCTCTCAGTGGCTGGAACTAACCATAGTTCGGTTTGTCCATTCACCCCTCCGCAGGGCTCTGCTTTGAAATCCCTCTTTTGGTGGGACACCTGAGGTAACCAAACTGATAGGACTCCTCCCATCCCCCTGATGGACCCCAAACAATTGGGTACGTGCCAAATCCACAGAGAGGAAGACTTGTCCATGGCCCATGAGGCCTCCTCGACATTCCACGGCCATTGTTGACACAAAATCCAGAGACAAAAGCCTGAATAAATGCCTCACACTCACTCTTTCTTCATATCCCGAAGAGTTCTCCTCAGGGCCTGTAGATCGGGCCTGCCATACTTATGTCCCCAAACGTAAGCCGCGTTAGTGTTTTCAGACTTCTATCCCCACGCTCCTGGCCCACACACCCTCCAGGCTGGGGCCCCTGGAGCCACACATCAGGTCTGTGCCTGCCCACTCCACTGGAATTCTGCCCATTCACTTGACCACACGCCTCCAAATTAGGAGAAACCTCCGCAGTCCCTGAGGACATCCCAATTGTGTAGGCCGCCCGGGACAAACAAGGGCGTCTGACAACAGCTGAGCATCTACCTCCACTCATACCGTAGTTGGATGTCACCAGGGTAGTAGATTGAACCTCACAGGTCCCTAGGCCGTAATCGGATCCATTGCTTTGGTTTCCAGGCATCTCTCCTCAGAGGCATGTTTCCAAATACCAGCATGCGGGGGTTTCCGGAGGCAAATCTTGTCTCGACATGGGAAAATAGCAGGCTGGAACTGTGTCAAAACTTCCGGTTAGGAGAATCCTTCAGGGCCCGGTGCCACCACCCCTTTCCAAGGTCTCCATGGACACAAACCCACATTAGGATCCATCCGCAGGAGAGTCCATTTCAACTCTGGCTTCTCGGTTGCTCCGCCAGAGCCAGCAGATAGAACCTGTCTTGTCGCTAGGAGACGATTGAGATGCGAGGCGGCTTGCCCAGGGCTCCGCCCTTAGAACCCTGCTCTGGCGTCCTTCCATATGGAACGTCCTGGACCCATCCAAAAGGTCTCACATGTCCTGCAGAAGGAATCCTTGCCTTTTGGAGCATCTCACCACTCCCAACGTGGGAAAACCGTGATGGCTTTCTGAAGCCCCCACCCCCTTTCTGAAGGGGAAATCATGGACAGGAACTCCAACCTGAGCCAACGTCTGATCCTCGGCCTGAATTCAGATGCACGACATCTCGATGCAGCTCTGCAGAGTGTGCCGGCCTTGCCCTCGCCCTTAAACCTATGTGAAACTTCTGTTCTCCAATGTCCTTCCTCACACTCCTGGCCCCCAAGACCTCACGTTTGGCAATTCTGGACCCACAAGGCAGCACTCTGCCTGCCCTCCAGATAGAAAGCAAAATGGTGCCCTATGGAGCTTCCCAGACACCCGAAATGAGGATAGACCTACACGGCACCCTTCTGTACACAAATTATATCGACACATCTGGGCACTAATACACTGTCTGACACAGCCTGAGCCCGGACTTCCTGACCAACACCCAGACAGCTGACCGCACACTGAGCACAACAGACCCGCCATGGCCTTAGCTCGTCATCTATTCCCAACCTAGCTTCTCAGGCTTCAGGACATAGACCTTAACTCCACACCCCGCCAAGGGGTGAATGTGATGCAGAAATCAGAACTCCTCCTTCCCTATGGCAAGAAACCTTGTGGTTGGCATGTTGTCCCACGTTCAGTGTAGGAGAAACCAGCGTTCACCATGAGGCCCGGCCCATGCTT
Organism: Mustela lutreola; assembly: GCF_030435805.1. Taxonomy (NCBI): domain Eukaryota; kingdom Metazoa; phylum Chordata; class Mammalia; order Carnivora; family Mustelidae; genus Mustela; species Mustela lutreola. The sequence goes on from NC_081294.1 coordinate 173,813,801, forward strand.
GAGTACGAAGAGGGCACAAACACGCATTGTGACCCTCAGCGTGAGTCCTGTCCTCTAGTAAGTCCTCTCAGTGGCTGGACCATTAGACGTCATAATGGGCTTGCCATGCCCCTAGGCCCCAAGTTTTAACCAGCTTTCTGGTTGTCCAGTCGCCCCTCCCCAGGGCTCTGCCCTGGAAACTCTCTTTTGGTGGGACAACTGAGGTAAAAACAAAACAAAACGGACTCCTCCCATCTCAAAGAATAACCCCAAACTCTTGGGAGCGGGCCCAATGCCCAGAGAGGAAGACTCGTCCATGGCCCATGAGGCCACCCGGACATTCCACGGCCATCCGTGACACAATATCCAGAGACAGAATCTTGAGCAAGCGTCTCACACTCGCCCCCTTGTTCATATCCTGAAGAGTTCTCCTCACGGTCTGTAGATCAGTCCTGCAATACCTACGACCCGAAACCTAAGCCGGGTTTGTGTTTTCAGACAACTGGCCCACAAAACCTACAGGCACAGGTTCTTGGAGCCAAACCTGAGGACTGTACCTGGGAATTCTGCCCATTCCATTGGCCACAAACCTAGAAATAGGATGATAAACCTCCAAAGTGCCCGGGGCCATCCCAATAGTGTTGACTGCCCAGGAAATACAAGGGCGGTCTGACACCAGCTGAGCATCTACCTGCACTTAGACCCGTGGACAGATGTCCCCAGAGGTAAATTGGAATGAGCAGGCCCCTAGATCCTAATCGGATCCATTGCTTTGTTGTCTAGGCATCTCTCCCCAGAGGCCTGGATTCCAATAGCAGCATATGGCTGTCTCTTGAGGCACCCATCAGAACAAATCTCGTCTCCACGTGGGAATCATGCACGTTGGAGCTGTGTCAAAGCCTCTGGTTAGGAGAACCCTTCAGGGACCCTGTGCCACTGCCTCATTCCAAGTTCTCCATGGACACAAACCCACATTAGGACCCATCCACAAGAGAGTCCATTTCAACTCAACCCTCTCAGTTTCTCCCCCAGATCCAGCAGATCTAACCTGTCTTGCCACTAGGACACAAGAGGAATGAGAGTCGGGCTTCCCAGCCATCCATCCTTAGAACCCTACTCGGAATCGATCCGTATGGGAAGTCCTGGAGCCAACCAACAGGTCTCAATCGCCCTGCAGAAGAATCTTTACGGTTTGGAGCATCTCACAACTCCCATCGTGGGAAAAATTCCATGGCCTCGTGATCCACCACCTCTTCATGAAGAGGGCCATAAGGGACAGAAACTCCAACCGGAGCGTTCGTCAGATCCTCACCTGATTTCAGATGCACGAGATCTCGTTTCAGCTCTGCAGAGCGTACCTGCCATGCCCTCGCCCAGAAACCTAAGGTTGCTTGTGTTCTCAGACTTCTGTCCTCAACTCCAGGCCCACAAGCCCTCCAGTTTGGCAATTCCAGAACTACAATGCAGCCCTCTGCCTGCCGTCCAGAAGAAAAAACATTGCCCTCTGGGGCTAACCAGAAGCCCCAAAGGAGGATCAAACTTTTCGCCACTTGACTGTACCCCAATCCTACAGGATGCCCTGGGCACTCATGCCCTTTCTGTCACAGCCTGAGCCTGGACCTCCCGACCCACACCCAGCCAGCTGGACTCACACTGAACACATCGGACCTGCCAAAGCCTTAGGTCGTCATCTCTTCCCAACTTCGGTTTTCAGGCTTCAGAACCTAGACGTTTTCTCCAATCACTGCCCAGGGTTGAACATGAGGCAGAAATCAGAAATCCTTCCCCATGGCAAGAAATCTTGTGGTTGGCGTGTTGCCCAACGTTCAGCGTAGTTGATAGCAGTGTGGCCCTTTGACCCCGCCATGCTTGAGGGCCGCGTTGGTCACAGATACGCATTGTGACCCTCAGCGTGAGCCCAGTCCCCAAGTAAGGTCTCTCAGTGGCTGGACCAAGAGACGGCATATTGGGCTTGCCATGCCCCTAGGCCCCAATTTTTAACCATAGTTCGTGTTGTCCATTCGCCCCTCCCCAGTGCTCTGCTTTAGAATGAGGTAACCAAACTGAAAGGACTCCTCCCATCCCACAGATTGACCCCCAAATTGGGATCGGGCCAAATCCACAGAGAGGAAGACTCATCCATGGCCCATGAGGCCTCCCCGACATTCCACGCCCATCGTTGACACAAAATCCAGAGACAAAAGCCTGAATAAGCGCCTCACACTCGCTCTTTCTTCCTATCCCAAAGAGCTCCCCGCACGGTCTGTAGATCGGGACTGCCATACCTACGTCCCCAAAACAAGCCGAGTGTGTGTTTTCAGACTTCTATCCCCACATTCCTGGCTTCCACACCCTCCAGCCTGGGGACCCTGGAGCCACACATCAGGTCTGTGCCTCTCAACTCCACGGGAATTCTGCCCCTTCCATTGACCACAATCATACAAACTCGGAGAAACCTCCAAAGTCCCCAAGGCCATCCCCATAGTATAGAACGCCCAGGACAAACAAGGGCTGCCTGGAACCAGCTGAGCATCCATCTCCACTCATACTGTAGATGGATGTCCCCAGAGAAAGAGATTGAACGGGTCAGGGCCCTAGGCCCTAATGGGGTCCATTGTTTTGGTTTCCTGCTATCTCTCCTCAGAGGCCTGGTTTCCAATATCAGCATGTGGGGCTTTCCTGAGGCACCAATCAGATCAAATCTAGTCTCCACATGGGAAACTTGTCTTTTGGAGATGACGCAAAACCTCTGGATAGGAGAAGCATTCAGGGTCCGTGTGTCACAGCTCCGTGCCAGGGTCTCTATGCACACAAACCCACAATAGGTCCCATCCGCAGTAGAGTCCATTTCAGCTCAGCCCCTTCCGTTGCTCCCCTAGAGCTAGCATATCAAAACTGTCTATTAACTGGGAGACAGTTAGAATCGATACAGTCTGCCCAGGGTTCCATCCTTCGATCCCTGCTTTGCTGTCGTTCCTTATGAAACATCCTGGAGCGATCCAACAGATCTCAATTGCTGATCAGAAAAAAATCCTTGTGGCTTGGAGCATATCCCAACTCCCCTCCTGGGTAAACCTCCATGGCTTCGAGATGCTGCCCCCTTCAAGAAAGGGCCATAATGGACAGAAACTCCAACCTGAGCCTAGGTCTGAACCTCTCCCTGACTTCAGATGTACGAAGTCCCGATTCAGATGTGCAGAGAGTGCCTGCCGTGCCCTCGTCCCGAAACCTACGCCTAACTTGTGTTCTCATTCTTCCGTCCTCACACTCCTTGCCCAAAGGGCATCCAGTTTGGGAATTCCGGAGCCACAAAGCAGCACTCTGCCTGCCCTCCAGAAGAAAAACGTTGCCCTTGGGGCTACCCAGAAACGCTAAATGAGGATCAAGCTGCACGGCACTCGACTCTCCCCCAATTATACAATATACCCTGAAAACTAATGCCTGGTCTGACGCAGCCTAGGCCTGAACCTCCCGACCAACACTCAGCGAGCTGGCTCCACACTGAGCACGTCGGACCTGTCGTGGACTTAAGTCGTCCTCTCTTCCCAAGCTCGGTTTTCAGACTACACAACCTAGACCTTAACTCCAATCACGGCCCAGCGGTGAAAGAGATGAAAAAAAATCAGAACTACTACTTCCCCATGGCAAGAATACATGTGGTTGGCATGGAGCCCAACGTTCAGTGTAGGAGCAACAGTGTGGACCATGATTCCCGCCCATGCTTGAGCGCTTAGAAGGCATAAACACACATTGTGACCCTCAGCGTGAGTTCTGTCCTCAAGGAAGGCCTCTCAGTGGCTGGAACTAACCATAGTTCGATTTGTCCATTCACCCCTCCGCAGGGCTCTGCTTTGAAATCCCTCTTTTGGTGGGACACCTGAGGTAACCAAACTGATAGGACTCCTCCCATCCCCATGATGGACCCCAAACAATTGGGTACGTGCCAAATCCACAGAGAGGAAGACTTGTCCATGGCCCATGAGGCCTCCTCGACATTCCACGGCCATTGTTGACACAAAATCCAGAGACAATAGCCTGAATAAATGCCTCACACTCACTCTTTCTTCATATCCCGAAGAGTTCTCCTCAGGGCCTGTAGATCGGGCCTGCCATACTTATGTCCCCAAACGTAAGCCGCGTTAGTGTTTTCAGACTTCTATCCCCACGCTCCTGGCCCACACACCCTCCAGGCTGGGGCCCCTGGAGCCACACATCAGGTCTGTGCCTGCCCACTCCACTGGAATTCTGCCCATTCACTTGACCACACGCCTCCAAATTAGGAGAAACCTCCGCAGTCCCTGAGGCCATCCCAATTGTGTAGGCCGCCCGGGACAAACAAGGGCGTCTGACAACAGCTGAGCATCTACCTCCACTCATACCGTAGTTGGATGTCACCAGGGTAGTAGATTGAACCTCACAGGTCCCTAGGCCGTAATCGGATCCATTGCTTTGGTTTCCAGGCATCTCTCCTCAGAGGCATGTTTCCAAATACGAGCATGCGGGGGTTTCCGGAGGCAAATCTTGTCTCGACATGGGAAAATAGCAGGCTGGAACTGTGTCAAAACTTCCGGTTAGGAGAATCCTTCAGGGCCCGGTGCCACCACCCCTTTCCAAGGTCTCCATGGACACAAACCCACATTAGGATCCATCCGCAGGAGAGTCCATTTCAACTCTGGCTTCTCGGTTGCTCCGCCAGAGCCAGCAGATAGAACCTGTCTTGTCGCTAGGAGACGATTGAGATGCGAGGCGGCTTGCCCAGGGCTCCGCCCTTAGAACCCTGCTCTGGCGTCCTTCCATATGGAACGTCCTGGACCCATCCAAAAGGTCTCACATGTCCTGCAGAAGGAATCCTTGCCTTTTGGAGCATCTCACCACTCCCAACGTGGGAAAACCGTGATGGCTTTCTGAAGCCCCCACCCCCTTACTGAAGGGGAAATCATGGACAGGAACTCCAACCTGAGCCAACGTCTGATCCTCGGCCTGAATTCAGATGCACGACATCTCGATGCAGCTCTGCAGAGTGTGCCGGCCTTGCCCTCGCCCTTAAACCTATGTGAAACTTCTGTTCTCCAATGTCCGTCCTCACACTCCTGGCCCCCAAGACCTCACGTTTGGCAATTCTGGACCCACAAGGCAGCACTCTGCCTGCCCTCCAGATAGAAAGCAAAATGGTGCCCTATGGAGCTTCCCAGACACCCGAAATGAGGATAGACCTACACGGCACCCTTCTGTACACAAATTATATCGACACATCTGGGCACTAATACACTGTCTGACACAGCCTGAGCCCGGACTTCCTGACCAACACCCAGACAGCTGACCGCACACTGAGCACAACAGACCCGCCATGGCCTTAGCTCGTCATCTATTCCCAACCTAGCTTCTCAGGCTTCAGGACATAGACCTTAACTCCACACCCCGCCAAGGGGTGAATGTGATGCAGAAATCAGAACTCCTCCTTCCCTATGGCAAGAAACCTTGTGGTTGGCATGTTGTCCCACGTTCAGTGTAGGAGAAACCAGCGTTCACCATGAGGCCCGGCCCATGCTTGAGTACGAAGAGGGCACAAACACGCATTGTGACGCTCAGCGTGAGTCCTGTCCTCTAGTAAGTCCTCTCAGTGGCTGGACCATTAGACGTCATAATGGGCTTGCCATGCCCCTAGGCCCCAAGTTTTAACCAGATTTCTGGTTGTCCAGTCGCCCCTCCCCAGGGCTCTGCCCTGGAAACTCTCTTTTGGTGGGACAACTGTGGTAAAAACAAAACAAAACGGACTCCTCCCATCTCAAAGAATAACCCCAAACTCTTGGGAGCGGGCCCAATGCCCAGAGAGGAAGACTCGTCCATGGCCCATGAGGCCACCCGGACATTCCACGGCCATCCGTGACACAATATCCAGAGACAGAATCTTGAGCAAGCGTCTCACACTCGCCCCCTTGTTCATATCCTGAAGAGTTCTCCTCTCGGTCTGTAGATCAGTCCTGCAATACCTACGACCCGAAACCTAAGCCGGGTTTGTGTTTTCAGACAACTGGCCCACAAAACCTACAGGCACAGGTTCTTGGAGCCAAACCTGAGGACTGTACCTGGGAATTCTGCCCATTCCATTGGCCACAAACCTAGAAATAGGATGATAAACCTCCAAAGTGCCCGGGGCCATCCCAATAGTGTTGACTGCCCAGGAAATACAAGGGCGGTCTGACACCAGCTGAGCATCTACCTGCACTTAGACCCGTGGACAGATGTCCCCAGAGGTAAATTGGAATGAGCAGGCCCCTAGATCCTAATCGGATCCATTGCTTTGTTGTCTAGGCATCTCTCCCCAGAGGCCTGGATTCCAATAGCAGCATATGGCTGTCTCTTGAGGCACCCATCAGAACAAATCTCGTCTCCACGTGGGAATCATGCACGTTGGAGCTGTGTCAAAGCCTCTGGTTAGGAGAACCCTTCAGGGACCCTGTGCCACTGCCTCATTCCAAGTTCTCCATGGACACAAACCCACATTAGGACCCATCCACAAGAGAGTCCATTTCAACTCAACCCTCTCAGTTTCTCCCCCAGATCCAGCAGATCTAACCTGTCTTGCCACTAGGACACAAGAGGAATGAGAGTCGGGCTTCCCAGCCATCCATCCTTAGAACCCTACTCGGAATCGATCCGTATGGGAAGTCCTGGAGCCAACCAACAGGTCTCAATCGCCCTGCAGAAGAATCTTTACGGTTTGGAGCATCTCACAACTCCCATCGTGGGAAAAATTCCATGGCCTCGTGATCCACCACCTCTTCATGAAGAGGGCCATAAGGGACAGAAACTCCAACCGGAGCGTTCGTCAGATCCTCACCTGATTTCAGATGCACGAGATCTCGTTTCAGCTCTGCAGAGCGTACCTGCCATGCCCTCGCCCAGAAACCTAAGGTTGCTTGTGTTCTCAGACTTCTGTCCCCAACTCCTGGCCCACAAGCCCTCCAGTTTGGCAATTCCAGAACTACAATGCAGCCCTCTGCCTGCCGTCCAGAAGAAAAAACATTGCCCTCTGGGGCTAACCAGAAGCCCCAAAGGAGGATCAAACTTTTCGCCACTTGACTGTACCCCAATCCTACAGGATGCCCTGGGCACTCATGCCCTTTCTGTCACAGCCTGAGCCTGGACCTCCCGACCCACACCCAGCCAGCTGGACTCACACTGAACACATCGGACCTGCCAAAGCCTTAGGTCGTCATCTCTTCCCAACTTCGGTTTTCAGGCTTCAGAACCTAGACGTTTTCTCCAATCACTGCCCAGGGTTGAACATGAGGCAGAAATCAGAAATCCTTCCCCATGGCAAGAAATCTTGTGGTTGGCGTGTTGCCCAACGTTCAGCGTAGTTGATAGCAGTGTGGCCCTTTGACCCCGCCATGCTTGAGGGCCGCGTTGGTCACAGATACGCATTGTGACCCTCAGCGTGAGCCCAGTCCCCAAGTAAGGTCTCTCAGTGGCTGGACCAAGAGACGGCATATTGGGCTTGCCATGCCCCTAGGCCCCAATTTTTAACCATAGTTCGTGTTGTCCATTCGCCCCTCCCCAGTGCTCTGCTTTAGAATGAGGTAACCAAACTGAAAGGACTCCTCCCATCCCACAGATTGACCCCCAAATTGGGATCGGGCCAAATCCACAGAGAGGAAGACTCATCCATGGCCCATGAGGCCTCCCCGACATTCCACGCCCATCGTTGACACAAAATCCAGAGACAAAAGCCTGAATAAGCGCCTCACACTCGCTCTTTCTTCCTATGCCAAAGAGTTCCCCTCACGGTCTGTAGATCGGGACTGCCATACCTACGTCCCCAAAACAAGCCGAGTGTGTGTTTTCAGACTTCTATCCCCACATTCCTGGCTTCCACACCCTCCAGCCTGGGGACCCTGGAGCCACACATCAGGTCTGTGCCTCTCAACTCCACGGGAATTCTGCCCCTTCCATTGACCACAATCATACAAACTCGGAGAAACCTCCAAAGTCCCCAAGGCCATCCCCATAGTATAGAACGCCCAGGACAAACAAGGGCTGCCTGGAACCAGCTGAGCATCCATCTCCACTCATACTGTAGATGGATGTCCCCAGAGAAGGAGATTGAACGGGTCAGGGCCCTAGGCCCTAATGGGGTCCATTGTTTTGGTTTCCTGCTATCTCTCCTCAGAGGCCTGGTTTCCAATATCAGCATGTGGGGCTTTCCTGAGGCACCAATCAGATCAAATCTAGTCTCCACATGGGAAACTTGTCTTTTGGAGATGACGCAAAACCTCTGGATAGGAGAAGCATTCAGGGTCCGTGTGTCACAGCTCCGTGCCAGGGTCTCTATGCACACAAACCCACAATAGGTCCCATCCGCAGTAGAGTCCATTTCAGCTCAGCCCCTTCCGTTGCTCCCCTAGAGCTAGCATATCAAAACTGTCTATTAACTGGGAGACAGTTAGAATCGATACAGTCTGCCCAGGGTTCCATCCTTCGATCCCTGCTTTGCTGTCGTTCCTTATGAAACATCCTGGAGCGATCCAACAGATCTCAATTGCTGATCAGAAAAAAATCCTTGTGGCTTGGAGCATATCCCAACTCCCCTCCTGGGTAAACCTCCATGGCTTCGAGATGCTGCCCCCTTCAAGAAAGGGCCATAATGGACAGAAACTCCAACCTGAGCCTAGGTCTGAACCTCTCCCTGACTTCAGATGTACGAAGTCCCGATTCAGATGTGCAGAGAGTGCCTGCCGTGCCCTCGTCCCGAAACCTACGCCTAACTAGTGTTCTCATTCTTCCGTCCTCACACTCCTTGCCCAAAGGGCATCAAGTTTGGGAATTCCGGAGCCACAAAGCAGCACTCTGCCTGCCCTCCAGAAGAAAAACGTTGCCCTTGGGGCTACCCAGAAACGCTAAATGAGGATCAAGCTGCACGGCACTCGACTCTCCCCCAATTATACAATATACCCTGAAAACTAATGCCTGGTCTGACGCAGCCTAGGCCTGAACCTCCCGACCAACACTCAGCGAGCTGGCTCCACACTGAGCACGTCGGACCTGTCGTGGACTTAAGTCGTCCTCTCTTCCCAAGCTCGGTTTTCAGACTACACAACCTAGACCTTAACTCCAATCACGGCCCAGCGGTGAAAGAGATGAAAAAAAAATCACAACTACTACTTCCCCATGGCAAGAATACATGTGGTTGGCATGGAGCCCAACGTTCAGTGTAGGAGCAACAGTGTGGACCATGATTCCCGCCCATGCTTGAGCGCTTAGAAGGCATAAACACACATTGTGACCCTCAGCGTGAGTTCTGTCCTCAAGGAAGGCCTCTCAGTGGCTGGAACTAACCATAGTTCGGTTTGTCCATTCACCCCTCCGCAGGGCTCTGCTTTGAAATCCCTCTTTTGGTGGGACACCTGAGGTAACCAAACTGATAGGACTCCTCCCATCCCCCTGATGGACCCCAAACAATTGGGTACGTGCCAAATCCACAGAGAGGAAGACTTGTCCATGGCCCATGAGGCCTCCTCGACATTCCACGGCCATTGTTGACACAAAATCCAGAGACAAAAGCCTGAATAAATGCCTCACACTCACTCTTTCTTCATATCCCGAAGAGTTCTCCTCAGGGCCTGTAGATCGGGCCTGCCATACTTATGTCCCCAAACGTAAGCCGCGTTAGTGTTTTCAGACTTCTATCCCCACGCTCCTGGCCCACACACCCTCCAGGCTGGGGCCCCTGGAGCCACACATCAGGTCTGTGCCTGCCCACTCCACTGGAATTCTGCCCATTCACTTGACCACACGCCTCCAAATTAGGAGAAACCTCCGCAGTCCCTGAGGACATCCCAATTGTGTAGGCCGCCCGGGACAAACAAGGGCGTCTGACAACAGCTGAGCATCTACCTCCACTCATACCGTAGTTGGATGTCACCAGGGTAGTAGATTGAACCTCACAGGTCCCTAGGCCGTAATCGGATCCATTGCTTTGGTTTCCAGGCATCTCTCCTCAGAGGCATGTTTCCAAATACCAGCATGCGGGGGTTTCCGGAGGCAAATCTTGTCTCGACATGGGAAAATAGCAGGCTGGAACTGTGTCAAAACTTCCGGTTAGGAGAATCCTTCAGGGCCCGGTGCCACCACCCCTTTCCAAGGTCTCCATGGACACAAACCCACATTAGGATCCATCCGCAGGAGAGTCCATTTCAACTCTGGCTTCTCGGTTGCTCCGCCAGAGCCAGCAGATAGAACCTGTCTTGTCGCTAGGAGACGATTGAGATGCGAGGCGGCTTGCCCAGGGCTCCGCCCTTAGAACCCTGCTCTGGCGTCCTTCCATATGGAACGTCCTGGACCCATCCAAAAGGTCTCACATGTCCTGCAGAAGGAATCCTTGCCTTTTGGAGCATCTCACCACTCCCAACGTGGGAAAACCGTGATGGCTTTCTGAAGCCCCCACCCCCTTTCTGAAGGGGAAATCATGGACAGGAACTCCAACCTGAGCCAACGTCTGATCCTCGGCCTGAATTCAGATGCACGACATCTCGATGCAGCTCTGCAGAGTGTGCCGGCCTTGCCCTCGCCCTTAAACCTATGTGAAACTTCTGTTCTCCAATGTCCGTCCTCACACTCCTGGCCCCCAAGACCTCACGTTTGGCAATTCTGGACCCACAAGGCAGCACTCTGCCTGCCCTCCAGATAGAAAGCAAAATGGTGCCCTATGGAGCTTCCCAGACACCCGAAATGAGGATAGACCTACACGGCACCCTTCTGTACACAAATTATATCGACACATCTGGGCACTAATACACTGTCTGACACAGCCTGAGCCCGGACTTCCTGACCAACACCCAGACAGCTGACCGCACACTGAGCACAACAGACCCGCCATGGCCTTAGCTCGTCATCTATTCCCAACCTAGCTTCTCAGGCTTCAGGACATAGACCTTAACTCCACACCCCGCCAAGGGGTGAATGTGATGCAGAAATCAGAACTCCTCCTTCCCTATGGCAAGAAACCTTGTGGTTGGCATGTTGTCCCACGTTCAGTGTAGGAGAAACCAGCGTTCACCATGAGGCCCGGCCCATGCTTGAGTACGAAGAGGGCACAAACACGCATTGTGACCCTCAGCGTGAGTCCTGTCCTCTAGTAAGTCCTCTCAGTGGCTGGACCATTAGACGTCATAATGGGCTTGCCATGCCCCTAGGCCCCAAGTTTTAACCAGCTTTCTGGTTGTCCAGTCGCCCCTCCCCAGGGCTCTGCCCTGGAAACTCTCTTTTGGTGGGACAACTGAGGTAAAAACAAAACAAAACGGACTCCTCCCATCTCAAAGAATAACCCCAAACTCTTGGGAGCGGGCCCAATGCCCAGAGAGGAAGACTCGTCCATGGCCCATGAGGCCACCCGGACATTCCACGGCCATCCGTGACACAATATCCAGAGACAGAATCTTGAGCAAGCGTCTCACACTCGCCCCCTTGTTCATATCCTGAAGAGTTCTCCTCACGGTCTGTAGATCAGTCCTGCAATACCTACGACCCGAAACCTAAGCCGGGTTTGTGTTTTCAGACAACTGGCCCACAAAACCTACAGGCACAGGTTCTTGGAGCCAAACCTGAGGACTGTACCTGGGAATTCTGCCCATTCCATTGGCCACAAACCTAGAAATAGGATGATAAACCTCCAAAGTGCCCGGGGCCATCCCAATAGTGTTGACTGCCCAGGAAATACAAGGGCGGTCTGACACCAGCTGAGCATCTACCTGCACTTAGACCCGTGGACAGATGTCCCCAGAGGTAAATTGGAATGAGCAGGCCCCTAGATCCTAATCGGATCCATTGCTTTGTTGTCTAGGCATCTCTCCCCAGAGGCCTGGATTCCAATAGCAGCATATGGCTGTCTCTTGAGGCACCCATCAGAACAAATCTCGTCTCCACGTGGGAATCATGCACGTTGGAGCTGTGTCAAAGCCTCTGGTTAGGAGAACCCTTCAGGGACCCTGTGCCACTGCCTCATTCCAAGTTCTCCATGGACACAAACCCACATTAGGACCCATCCACAAGAGAGTCCATTTCAACTCAACCCTCTCAGTTTCTCCCCCAGATCCAGCAGATCTAACCTGTCTTGCCACTAGGACACAAGAGGAATGAGAGTCGGGCTTCCCAGCCATCCATCCTTAGAACCCTACTCGGAATCGATCCGTATGGGAAGTCCTGGAGCCAACCAACAGGTCTCAATCGCCCTGCAGAAGAATCTTTACGGTTTGGAGCATCTCACAACTCCCATCGTGGGAAAAATTCCATGGCCTCGTGATCCACCACCTCTTCATGAAGAGGGCCATAAGGGACAGAAACTCCAACCTGAGCGTTCGTCAGATCCTCACCTGATTTCAGATGCACGAGATCTCGTTTCAGCTCTGCAGAGCGTACTTGCCATGCCCTCACCCAGAAACCTAAGGTTGCTTGTGTTCTCAGACTTCTGTCCTCAACTCCTGGCCCACAAGCCCTCCAGTTTGGCAATTCCAGAACTACAATGCAGCCCTCTGCTTGCCGTCCAGAAGAAAAAACATTGCCCTCTGGGGCTAAAGAGAATCCCCTGAAATATATGGGGAAAAAATCCCTAGAAATACAGCAATAATCACTGGTGCTCTTTATTGATCCAGATCCTGCAGTAGGCAAAGAAGATCTGGTTTTAGCCAGAGGATGATCTCCGTTTGTCTTCATGATCTGGCATTTCCTGCAAACCAGGCATGGGGCTCTGCACTAGAGCTGCAAATGCTGGGTGGCCCTCACTGTCCCTTTTCTCTTCTCAGGGGGACAACGGGCATGTCCATTGTGCAGTGTGACATGCTTTACCACAGGGAGATAAAAGACTGCCAAGGGTAGGTTGGAGCTGCGAAAAGCCACTTAGGAACAGATTGTCAGGGGAGGTGATAGACAAGGGCAAAGCGAAGAATGAGGATGAGTTTGTCAAGGTTCAAAGTGCCAGGAGGCAGCACAGTGCATTCGGGAAACTACAGCAAGTTCATGACAACCGACAGCTGATCTGGCAGCATCCCCTGGGGATGGAGGCTGAGCCCCGGTGTTAACACTGGGGATGAGATGGTTTGTATACTATGCCGAGGAGGTGAGGTTCTACACTGTGGGGGCACAGGGAGCTACCGGAGGATTTCAAATATCAGAATCGTCACCATAATAGAGTATGTAATTGCATCCTAGCTTTCATCAAGGGTAAGATGCACTATAGTTTATGTTCGACTAAGAAAGAGAAATGCTGACAGTTAAACTAGGATATGTTCTCAAGTGCAAGGTGAGTGCCACCTTAAGAGATATTAAATTGTGGGGTGTGGAAAAATCTTAGAACTATAAATTGTGGTACTAGAATAATTAAGAAAAATAATACAAGAACACTTGGATCAACAAAAAAATTGATTATTGCTTACCATGTGCCCCAAACTATATTAAGTCTCCAAACGTTTTATATCATTTGCAAGGTCAGATATATATAAAATTACATTTAAAGTTTTTAAAATATCAGCAAATATTTTCATTTAAATGTAAATTTCAAAGAAAATCTACTTTTCCAATCACGACATTTTATTCTACTGTTTTTTAATATTGTCAACAACTGATAAAATGTTTAGCGAGACTATAAATGTTTGATCGAAAAAAATGATTAATAGATGTAGGTTCAAATTATTATGCTCCAGTAAAAATGATTTAGTCTTTGATGAACATCTGGTTGGTAATATGTTGTATCCAGATATAGTAAATTAATGACATATATAAAATTATAAGGAAATGACACCTTCCGTTCCATTATGAGTAGAGTATGAGTAGAGTATGAGTAGAGTATGAGTAGAGTATGCTATTTGTCACAACCTGTCATCTTGTCATTATGTAGCATTATGTAACATTTAAAAAATGTATACTCTTCACTTTGAAGATTTAGAAATCTAAAATATGACTTTCTATCGTTTGTGTTTCCATATTCCTTTAATGCCAGTTTGAAAAAATCCACAGGCTTTGATTCGAAGGTAATAAATTCCTCTTATTTGGAAAAATGATGTTTATTTTTGTTCTCTCACCCGTAGCAGGTGGATTCATTTTAGCACACTTCAGAGTTATAATTTCATGCTTATTAAAAATATTTTTATGATCTACATAGATGAATGAAACTTTTATTTTATTAAATTATTCACCAAAAAATTTGTTATTTTTAAAAATGTATTTCCTTTAAGGGTTATTTTAGAGCATTCAGAGAGGATCTAGGAGTGTGGTATTATGCAATTTTTAAGTAGGTATGAAATGGTTATTTATATGATTGTTGCCGTGGGGAAGACTGAAAGGACAACCCGATCTATGGTTAAAAATTGGGGCTTGGGGGCATGGCAAGCCCAATATGCTGTCTCTCCATCCAGCCACTGAGAGGCCTTACCTGAGGACTGGGCTCAGGCTGAGGGTAACAATGTGTGTTTGTGACCAATGTGGCCCGCAAGCATGGGCGGGGCCTCATGGGCCACACTGGTTTCAACGACACTGAACCTTGGACAACATGCCAACCACAAGGTTTCTTGCCATGGGGAAAGAGTTCTGATTTCTGCATCATTTTCAAACCCGGGCCGTGATTGGAGATAAGGTCTAGGTTCTGAAGCCTGAAAACCGAGATTGAGAAGAGATGACGTCCTAAGGCCATGACGGGTCCGATGTGCTCAGTGTGCGGCCAGCTGTCTAGGTGGGACCAGGAGGTCCAGGCTCAGGCTGTGTCAGAAAGGGCATTAGTGCCCAGGTCAGCCTATATATTTGGGGTACAGCCGAATGGCGTGCCGCGTTTTACCTCATTTGGGGTTTCTGGGTAGCCCCAGAGGGCAATGTATTTCTTCTGGAGGGCAGGCAGAGTGCTGCATTGTAGTTCTGGATTGCCAAACTGGAGGGATTGTGGGCCAGTAGTCGGAGGACGGAAGTCTGAGAACCCAAGCTAGGCCTAGGTTTCTGGGTGAGGATATGGCAGGCACAATCTACAGACCTGAATCGAGATCTCGTGCATCTGAAGTCAGGGCGAGGATCAGACGATCGCTCAGGTTAGACATTCAGTCCCTGATGGCCCCTTCTTGAAGGGGGGGTGGATCACGAGGCCATGGGGGTTTTCCCACGATGGGAGTTGTGAGAAGCTCCCAACTGCAAAGATTCTTCTTCAGGACAATTGAGACCTGTTGGTTGGCTCCAAAACAATGATTCCGAGCAGGGTTCTAAGGATGGATGGCTGGGTAGCCCACCTCGCATTCCAATTGTGTCCAAGCAACAAGACAGGTTAGATCTGCTAGATCTGGCGGAGCAACCGAGGAGGCTGAGTTGATATGGACTCTCCCGTGGATGTGTCCTAATATGATTTTGTGTCTCTGGAGACCTTGGAATGAAGCGGTGGCACTGGGGCCCTGAAGGGTTCTCCTAAAGAGAGGCTTTCACACAGCTCCATCGTGCAAGTTTCCCATGTGTAGATGAGATTTGTTCTGATGGGTGAGTCAAGAAACAGCCATATGCTGTTATTGAAATCCAGGCCTCTGAGGAGAGATGCTTGGAAACCAAAGCAATGGATCCGATAGGTGCCTAGGGGCCTCTTCGTTCCTTTTTACCTCTGGGGACATCAGTATCCGGGTCGGAGTGCTGGTAGGCGCTCAGATGGGCCCAGATTGCCCCTGTTTGTCCTGGGAAGCCACAAATATTGGGATGGCCTCAGGCACTTTGGAGGTTTATACTCTTAGTAGGGTTGTGGCCATTGGAATGGGCACATACAATTCCCTTGGAGAGGGCAAGCACAGTCGTCAGGTTTGGCTCCTGGGGCCAGAGCCTGTAGGGTGTGTAGGCCAGGGCTGTTTGGACAGTTGTCTGAAAACACAAACTCGGCTAATTTTCGAGAATAGGTATGGCAGGACTGATCAACATACCATGAGGAGAACTCTTCGGGATTTGAAAAAAGGGCGAGTGTGAGGCTCTTGCTCAAGTTTTTGTCTCTGGATATCGTGTCACTCATGGTCGTGAAATTCCGGGTGACTTCATGGGAAATGGACGAGTCTTACTCTCTAGGGATTTGGCCCCGTCCAAAGAGTTTGGGGTCATTCCGTGGGATGGAAGAAGTCCGTTGTTCTGTTGTTGTTGATTTGTTTTGTTTTGTTTTTCAACCTCAGGTGCCCACCAAATGGGGGATTCCAGAGTAGAGTCCTGGGGAGGGGCGCCTGGACAACCCGAAATCTGGTTAAAAATTGGGGCCTAGGGACATGTCAAGCCCATTATGACATCTAATGGTCCAGAAACTGAGAGGACGTACTAGAGGACAGGACTCACGCTGAGGGTTTCAATGCCTGTTTATGCCCTCGTCCCTCTCAAGAATGGGCGGGGCCTCAGGGTGAATGCTGGTTTCTCCTATAATGAACTTTGGACAACATGCCAACCACAAGGTTTCTTGCCATGGGAAAGGAAGAGTTCTGATTTCTGCATCACAGTCACCCCTGGGCAGTGATTGGAGATAAGGTCTAGGTTCTGAAGCCTGAAAACTGAGGTAGGGAAGAGATGATGACCTAAGGACATTGCGGGTCTGATGTGCTCAGTGTGCAGTCAGCTGTCTGGGTGTTGGTCACGAGGTCCGGGCTCAGGTTGTCCGACAGTGCATTAGTGCCCAGGTTAGACTATATATTTTGGGAGCCTTAGAGGGCCGTGTAGGTTCTTATCTGAAGAACTCTTCAGGATATGAAGAATGAGCGAGTCTGAAGCGCGTGCTCAGGCTTTTGTCTCTGGATTTTGTATCAGCGATGGCCGTGGAATGTTGGGGAGGCCTCATGGGCCATGGACGAATCTTGCTCTCTGTGGATTTGGCCCGATCCCAATTGTTTTTCGTCAATCTGTGGGATGGGAGGACTCCTTTCAGGTTTGTTACGTCAGGTGTCCCACCAAAAGAGGAATTCCAAAGCAGAGCCCTGGGGAAGAGTGAAGGGACAACCCGAACTACGATTAAAAATTGGGGCCTAGGGGCATGGCAAGCCCAATATGCTGTCTCTCCATCCAGCCACTGAGAGGCATTACCTGAGGACTGGGCTCAGGCTGAGGGTCACAATGTGTGTTTGTGACCAATGTGGCCCACAAGCATGGGCGGGGCCTCATGGGCCACACTGGTTTCACGACACTGAACCTTGGACAACAATCCAACCACAAGGTTTCTTGCCATGGGGAATGAGATCTGATTTCTGCATCATTTTCAAACCCGGGACGTGATTGGAGATAAGGTCTAGGTTCTCAAGCCTGAAAACCGAGGTTGAGAAGAGATGACGACCTAAGGCAATGGCGGGTCCGATGTGCTCAGTGTGCGGCCAGTTGTGTGGGTGGGTCCAGGAGGTCCAGGCTCAGGCTGTGTCAGAAAGGGTATTAGTGCCCAGCTCAGCCTATATATTTGGGGTACAGCCAAATGGCGTGCAGGTTGATCCTCATTTGGGGTTTCTGGGTAGCCCCAGAGGGCAATGTTTTCCTTCTGGAGTGCAGGCAGAGTGCTGCATTGTAGATCTGGATTGCCAAACTGGAGGGCTTGTGGGCCAGTAGTCTGAGGACGGAAGTCTGAGAACCCAAGCTAGGCCTAGGTTTCTGGGTGAGGATATGGCAGGCTCAATCTACAGAAGTGAATCGAGATCTCGTGCATCTGAAGTCAGGGCGAGGATCAGACGATTGCTCAGGTTGGACATTCTGTCCCTGATGGCCCCTACTTGAAGGGGGGGTGGATCACGAGGCCATGGGGGTTTTCCCACGATGGGAGTTGTGAGAAGCTCCCAAGTGCAAAGATTCTTCTGCAGGACAATTGAGAACTGTTGGTTGGCTCCAGGACAGCGATTCCGAGCAGGGTTCTAAGGATGGATGGCTGGGTAGCCCACCTCGCATTCCAATTGTCTCTAAGCAACAAGACAGGTTAGATCTGCTGGATCTGGGGGAGCAACCGAGGAGGCTGAGTTGAAATGGTCTCTCCCGTGGATATGTCCTAATATGTTTTTGTGTCTCTGGAGACCTTGGAATGAAGCGGTGGCACTGGGGCCCTGAAGGGTTCTCCTAAAGACAGGCTTTCACACAGCTCCATCGTGCAAGTTTCCCATATGTGGATGAGATTTGTTCTGATGGGTGAGTCAAGAAACAGCCATATGCTGTTATTGAAATCCAGACCTCTGAGGAGAGATGCTTGGAAACCAAAGCAATGGATCCGATAGGTGCCTAGGGGCCTGTTCGTTCCTTTTTACCTCTGGGAACATCGTCTACGGATCTGAGGGCAGGTAGATGCTCAGATGGGCCCAGATTGCCCCTGTTTGTCCTGGGAAGCCACAAATATTGGGATGGCCTCAGGGACTTTGGAGGTTATCCTCTTAGTAGGGTTATGGCCATTGGAATGGTTACATACAATTCCCTTGGAGAGGGGAAGCACAGTCATCAGGTTCGGTTCCTGGGGCCTGATCCTGTAGGGTGTGTAGGCCAGGGCTGTTTGGACAGTTTTCTGAAAACACAAACTCGGCTTATGTTTCGGGTCATAGGTATGGCAGGACTGATCTACAGACCATGAGGAGAACACTTCGGGATATGTAAAATGGGCGAGTGTGAGGCTCTTGCTCACGTTTTTGTCTCTGGATATCGTGTCACTCATGGTCGTGAAATTTCCGGGTGACTTCAGGGGAAAGGGACGAGTCTTACTCTCTGGGGGTTTGGCCCCGTCCAAAGAGTTTGGGGTCATTCTGTGGGATGGAAGAAGTCCGTTGTTCTGTTGTTGTTGATTTGTTTTTCAACCTAAGGTGTCCCACCAAATGAAGGATTCTAGAGTAGAGCCCTGGGGAGGGGCGACTGGACTACCAGAAATTTGGTTAAAAATTGGGGCCTAGGTACATGTCAAGCCCATTATGACATCTAATGGTCCAGCCACTGAGAGGACGTACTAGAGGACAGGACTCACGCTGAGGGTCACAATGCCTGTTTATGCCCTCGTCGCACTCGGGAATGGGCGGGGCCTCAGGGTGAATGCTGGTTTTTCCTACACTGAACGTTGGACAACATGCCAACCACAAGGTTTCTTGCCATGGGAAAGGAAGAGTTCTGATTTCTGCATCACAGTCACCCGTGGGCAGTGATTGGAGTTAAGGTCTAGGTTCTGAAGACTGAAAACTGAGTTAGGGAAGAGATGATGACCTAAGGCCATGGCGGGTCTGACGTGCTCAGTGTGCGGTCAGCTGTAAGGTCACGAGGTCCGGGCTCAGGTTGTCAGACAGTGCATTAGTGCCCAGGTTAGACTATATATTTTGGGTGCATTCGAGTGCCGTGTAGGTTCTTATCTGAAGAACTCTTCAGGATATGAAGAATGAGCGAGTTTGAGGCGCGTGCTCAGGCTTTTGTCTCTGGATTTTGTATCAGCGATGGCCGTGGAATGTTGGGGAGGCCTCATGGGTCATGGACCAATCTTGCTTCTGTGGATTTGGCCCGATCCCAATTGTTTTTCATCAATCTGTGGGATGGGAGAACTCCTTTCAGGTTTGTTACCTCAGGTGTCCCACCAAAAGAGGAATTCCAAAGCAGAGCCCTGGGGAAGAGTGAAGGGACAACCCGAACTATGGTTAAAAATTGGGGCCTAGGGGCATGGCAAGCCCAATATGCTGTCTCTCCATCCAGCCACTGAGAGGGCTTACCTGAGGACTGGGCTCAGGCTGAGGGTCACAATGTGTGTTTGTGACCAATGTGGCCCGCAAGCATGGGCGGGGCCTCATGGGCCACACTGGTTTCAAGTACACTGAAACTTGGAAAACATGCCAACCACAAGGTTTCTTGCCATGGGGAAAGAGATCTGATTTCTGCATCATTTTCAAACCCGGGCCGTGATTGGAGATAAGGTCTAGGTTCTGAGGCCTGAAAACCGAGGTTGAGAAGAGATGACAATCTAAGGCCAAGGTGGGTCCGATGTGCTCAGTGTGCGGCCAGCTGTGTGGGTGGGTCCAGGAGGTCCAGGCTCAGGCTGTGTCAGAAAGGGCATTAGTGCCCAGCTCAGCCTATATATTTGGGGTACAGCCAAATGGCGTGCAGGTTGATCCTCATTTGGGGTTTCGGGGTAGCCCCAGAGGGCAATGTTTTTCTTCTGGAGGGCAGGCAGAGTGCTGCATTGTAGCTCTGGTTTGCCAAACTGGAGGGCTTGTGGGCCAGTCTTCTGAGGACGGAAGTCTGAGAACCCAAGCTAGGCCTAGGTTTCTGGGTGAGGATATGCCAGGCACAATCTACAGACCTGAATCGAGATCTCGTGCATCTGAAGTCAGGGCAATGGTTCAGACAATCGTTCAGGTTGGACATTCTGTCCCTGATGGTCACTTCTTGAAGGGGGGATGGATCACGAGGCCATGGGGTTTTGCCACGATGGGAGTTCTGAGAAGCTCCCAACTGCAAAGATTCTTCTGCAACAATTGAGACCTGTTGTTTGGCTCCAGGACAATGATTCCGAGCAGGGTTCCAAAGATGGATGGCTGGGTAGCCCACCTCGCATTCCAATTGTCTCCAAGCAACAAGACAGGTTAGATCTGCTGGATCTGGGGGAGCAACCGAGGAGGCTGAGGTGAAATGGACACTCTCTTGGATGTGTCCTAATATGATTTTGTGTCTATGAAGACCTTGGAATGAAGTGGTGGCACTGGGGCCCTGAAGGGTTCTCCTAAAGAGAGGCTTTCACAGAGCTCCATTGTGCAAGTTTCCCATGTGTAGATGAGATTTGTTCTGATGGGTGAGTCAAGAAACAGCCATATGCTGTTATTGAAATCCAGGCCTCTGAGGAGAGATGCTTGGAAACCAGAGCAATGGATCCGATAAGTGCCCTGGGGCCTGTTCGTTCCTTTTTACTTCTGGGGACATCAGTCTACGGGTCTGAGTGCAGGTAGGTGCTCAGATGGGCCCAGATTGCCCCTGTTGGTCCTGGGAAGCCACAATAATTGGGATGGCCTCAGGGACTTTGGAGGTTTATCCTCTTAGTAGGCTTGTGGCCATTGGAATGGGCACATACTATTCCCTTGGAGAGGGCAAGCACAGTCGTCAGGTTTGTCTCCAGGGGCCTGAGCCTGTAGGGTGTGTAGGCCAGGGCTGTTTGGACACTTGTCTAAAAACACAAACTCGGCTTATGTTTCCGGTCATAGGTATGGCAGGACTCTTCTACAGACCATGAGGAGAACAATTCCGGATATGAAAAAAGGGCGAGTGTGAGGCTCTTCCTCAAGTTTTGGTCTCTGGATATCGTTCCACTCATGGTCGTGAAATTTCCGGGTGACTTCAGGGGTAATGGACGAGTCTTACTCTCTGGGGGCTTGGCCCTGTCCAAAGAGTTTGTGGTCATTCTGTGGGACGGAAGAATTTCGTTGTTCTGTTGTTGATTTGTTTTGTTTTGTTTTTCAAACTCAGGTGTCCCACCATATGAGGGACTCCAGAGTAGAGCCCTGGGGAGGGGCGACTGGACTACCAGAAATCTGGTTAAAAATTGAGGCCTAGGGACATGTCAAGCCCATTATGACATCTAATGGTCCAGCCACTGTGAGGACGTACTAGAGGACCGGACTCACGCTGAGGGTCACAATGCCTGTTTATGCCCTCGTCGCACTCGGGAATGGGCCGGGCCTCAGAGTGAATGCTGGTTTCTCCTACACTGAACGTTGGACAACATGCCACCCACAAGGTTTCTTGCCAGGGGTAAGGAAGAGTTCTGATTTCTGCATCACAGTCACCCCTGGGCAGTGATTGGAGGTAAGGTCTAGGTTCTGAAGCCTGAAAACTGAGGTAGGGAAGAGATGATGACCTAAGGCCATGGCGGGTCCGATGTGCTCAGTGTCCGGTCAGCTGTCTGGGTGTTGGTCATGAGGTCCGGGCTCAGGTTGTCAGACAGTGCATTATTGCCCAGGTTAGACTATATATTTTGGGTGCATTCGAGTGCCGTGTAGGTTCTTATCTGAAGAACTCTTCAGGATATGAAGAATGAGCGAGTCGGAAGCACGTACTCAGGCTTTGTCTCTGGATTTTGTATCAGCGATGGCCGTGGAATGTTGGGAGGCCTCATGGGCCATGGACGAATCTTGCTCTCTGTGGATTTGGCCCGATCCCAATTGTTTTTCGTCAATCTGTGGGATGGGAGGACTCCTTTCAGGTTTGTTACCTCAGGTGTCCCACCAAAAGAGGAATTCCAAAGCAGAGCCCTGGGGAAGAGTGAATGGACAACCCGAACTATGGTTAAAAATGGGGGCCTAGGGGCATGGCAAGCCCAATATGCTGTCTCTCCTTCCAGCCACTGAGAGGCCTTACCTGAGGACTGGGCTCAGGCTGAGGGTCACAATGTGTGTTTGTGACCAATGTGGCCCGCAACATATGCGGGGCCTCATGGGTCACACTTGTTTCAACGACACTGAACCTTGGACAACATGCCAACCACAAGGTTTCTTGCCATGGGGAAAGAGTTCTGATTTCTGCATCATTTTCAAACCCGGGCCGTGATTGGAGATAAGGTCTAGGTTCTGAAGCCTGAAAACCGAGGTTGAGAAGAGATTACGACCTAAGGCCATGGCGGGTCCGATGTGCTCAGTGTGCGGCCAGTTGTGTGGGTGGGTCCAGGAGGTCCAGGCTCAGGCTGTGTCAGAAAGGGCATTAGTGCCCAGGTCAGCCTATATATTTGGTATACAGCCAAATGGCGTGCAGGTTGATCCTCATTTGGGGTTTCTGGGTAGCCCCAGAGGGCAATGTTTTCCTTCTGGAGTGCAGGCAGAGTGCTGCATTGTAGTTCTGGATTGCCAAACTGGAGGGCTTGTGGGCCAGTAGTCTGAGGACGGAAGTCTGAGAACCCAAGCTAGGCCTAGGTTTCTGGGTGAGGATATGGCAGGCTCAATCTACAGAAGTGAATCGAGATCTCGGGCATCTGAAGTCAGGGCGAGGATCAGACGATGGCTCAGGTTGGACATTCAGTCCCTGATGGCCCCTTCTTGAAGGGGGGGTGGATCACGAGGCCATGGGGGTTTTCCCACGATGGGAGTTGTGAGAAGCTCCCAACTGCGAAGACAACGAATCCGAGCAGGGTTCTAAGGATGGATGGCTCGGTAGCCCACCTCGCATTCCAATTGTCTCCAAGCAACAAGACAGGTTAGATCTGCTGGATCTGGGGGAGCAACCGTGGAGGCTGAGTTGAAATGGACTCTCCCGTGGATGTGTCCTAATATGATTTTGTGTCTCTGGAGACCTTGGAATGAAGCGGTGGCACTGGGGCCCTAAAGGTTTCTCCTAAAGAGAGGCTTTCACACATCTCCATCGTGCAAGATTCCCATGTGTAGATGAGATTTGTTCTGATCGGTGAGTCAAGAAACAGGCATATGCTGTTATTGAAATCCAGGCCTCTGAGGAGAGATGCCTGGAAGCCAAACCAATGGATCCGATAGGTGCCTAGGGGCCTGTTCGTTCCTTTTTACCTCTGTGGTCATCAGTCTCCAGGTCTGAGTGCCGGTAGGTGCTCAGATGGGCCCAGATTGCCCATGTTTGTCCCGGGAAGCCACAAATATTGGGATAGCCTCAGTGACTTTGGAATTTTATCCTATTAGTAGGGTTGTGGCCTTTGGAATGGGCACATACAATTCCCTTGGAGAGGGCTAGCACAGTCTTCTGGTATGGCTCCAGGGGCCTGATCCTGTAGGGTGTTTGGCCAGGGCTGTTTGGACAGTTGTCTGAAAACCAAACTCGGCTTATGTTTCGGGTCATAGGTGTGGCAGGACTGATCTACAGACCATGAGGAGAACTCTTCGGGATATGAAAAAAGGGCGAGTGTGAGGCTCTTGCTCAAGTTTTTGTCTCTGGATATCGTGTCACTCATGGTCGTGAAATTTCCGGGTGACATCATGGGAAATGGACGAGTCTTACTCTCTGGGGGTTTGGCCCCGTCCAAAGAGTTTGGGTTCATTCTGTGGGATGGAAGAAGTCCGTTGTTCTGTTGTTGTTGATTTGTTTTGTTTTGTTTTTCAACCTCAGGTGTCCCACCAAATGGGGGATTCCAGAGTAGAGCCCTGGGGAGGGGCGACTGGACAACCAGAAATCTGGTTAAAAATTGGGGCCTAGGGACATGTCAAGCCCATTATGACATCTAATGCTCCAGCCACTGAGAGGACGTACTAGAGGACAGGACTCACACTGAGGGTCACAATGCGTGTTTATGCCCTCGTGGAACTCAAGGATGGACGGGGCCTCAGAGTGAATGCTGTTTTCTCCTACACTGAACGTTGGACAACATGCCAACCACAAGGTTTCTTGCCATGGGTAAGGAAGAGTTCTGATTTCTGCATCACAGTCACCCCTGGGCAGTGATTGGAGATAAGGTCTAGGTTCTGACGCCTGAAAACTGAGGTAGGGAAGAGATGATGACCTAAGGCCTTGGCGGTTCTGATGTGCTCAGTGTGGGGTCAGCTGTCTGGGTGTTGGTGACATGGTCCGGGCACAGGATGTCAGACAGTGCATTAGTGCCCAGGTTATAGTATATATTTTGGGTGCATTCGAGTGCCGTGTAGGTTCTTATCTGAAGAACTCTTCAGGATATGAAGAATGAGCTAGTCTGAGGCGCGTCCTCAGGCTTTTGTCTCTGGATTTCGTATCAGCGATGGCCGTGGAATGTTGGGGAGGCCTCATGGACCATGGACAAATCTTGCTATCTGTGATTTGGCTCGATCACAATTGTTTTTCGTCAATCTGTGGGATGGGACATCTCCTTTCGGGTTTGTTACCTCAGGTGTCCCACCAAAAGAGGAATTCCAAAGCAGAGCCCTGGGGAAATGTTAAGACACAACCCGAACTAGGGTTTAAAATGGGGGCCTAGGGGCATGGCAAGCCCAGTATGCTGTCTCTCCATCCAGCCACTGAGAGGCCTTACCAGAGGACTGGGCTCAGGCTGAGAGTCACAATGTGTGTTGTGACCAATGTGGCCCGCAAGCATGGGCGGATCCTGATGGGCCACACTGATTTCAACTACACTGAAACTTGCAAAACATGCCAACCACAAGGTTTCTTGCCATGGGGAAAGAGTTCTGATTTCTGCATCATTTTCAAACCCGGGCCGTGATTGGAGATAAGGTCTAGGTTCTGAAGCCTGAAAACCGAGGTTGAGAAGAGATGACGACCTAAGACCATGGCGGGTCCGATGTGCTCAGTGTGAGGCCAGCTGTCTAGGTGGGGCCAGGATGTCCAGGCTCAGGCTGTGTCAGAAAGGGTTTTAGTGCCCCGGTAGCCTATATATTTGGGGTACAACCGAATGACGTGCAGGTTGATCCTCATTTGGGGTTTCTGGGTAGCCCGAGAGGGCAATGATTTTCTTCTGGAGGGCAGGCAGAGTGCTGCATTGTAGTTCTGGATTGCCAAACTGGAGAGCTTGTGGGCCAGTAGTCTGAGGACGGAAGTCTGAGAACACAAGCTAGGCCTAGGTTTCTGGGTGAGGATATGGCAGGCACAATCTACAGACTTGAATCGAGATCTCGTTCATCTGAAGACAGGGCGATGATCAGACGATCACTCAAGTTGGACATTCAGTCCCTGAGGACCGCTTCTTGAAGGGGGCGTGGATCACGAGGCCATGGGGGTTTTCCCACGATGAGAGTTCTGAGAAGTTCCCAACTGCAAAGATTCTTCTGCAGGACAATTGAGATCTGCTGTTTGGCCTCAGTACAACGATTCCGAGCAGGGTTCTAAGGATGGATGGCTGGGTAGCCCACCTCGCATTCCAATTGTCTCCAAGCAACAAGACACGTTCTAGGGGCATGGCCTAGGGGCATGGCAAGCCCAATATCTGGGCCCATGTGAGCACCTACCGGCACTCAGACCCGTAGACTGATGTCCCCAGAGGTAAAAAGGAACGAACAGGCCCCTAGGCACCTATCGGAACCATTGCTTTGGTTTTCAGGCATCTCTCATCAGAGGCCTGGATTTCAATAAAGGCATATGCCTGTTTCTTGACCCACCCATCAGAACAAATCTCATCTACACATGGGAAACTTGCACGATGGAGCTGTGTGAAAGCCTCTCGTTAGGAGAACCCTTCAGGTACCCAGTAACACCGCTCATTCCAAGGTCTCCAGAGACACAAAATCATATTAGGACACATCAACGGGAGAGTCCATTTCAACTCAGCGTCCTCGGTTGCTCCCCCAGATCCTGCAGATCTAACCTATCTTGTTGCTTGGAGACAATTGGAACGCGAGATGGGCTACCTAGCCATCCATCCTTTGAACCCTGCTCGGAATCGTTTTCCTGGTGCCAACCAACAGGTCTCAATTGTCCTGCAGAAGAATCTTTGCAGTTGGGAGCTTCTCACAACTCCCATCGTGAGAAAACCCCCATGGCCTCGTGACCCACCCCCCCCCTTCAAGAAGAGGCCATCAGGGACAGAATGTCCAACCTGAGCGATCGTCTGAACATCGCCCTGACTTCAGATGCACGAGATCTCGATTCAGGTCTGTAGATTGTGCCTGCCATATCCTCACCCAGAAACCTAGGCCTAGCTTGGGTTCTCAGACTTCCGTCCTCAGACTACTGGTCCACAAGCCCTCCAGTTTGGCAATCCAGAACTACAATGCAGCACTCTGCCTGCCTTCCAGAAGAAAAACTTTGCCCTCTCGGGCTTCCCAGAAACCCCAAATGAGGATCAACCTGCACGCCATTCGGCTGTACCCCAAATATATAGGCTGACCTGGGCACTAATGCCCTTTCTGACACAGCCTGAGCCTGTTCCTCCCGTCCCCACCCAGACAGCTGGCCGCACACTGAGCACATCGGACCCGCCATGGCCTTAGGTCGTCAAGTCTTCTCAACCTCGATTTTCAGGCTTCAGATCCTAGACCTTATCTCCAATCACGGCCCGGGTTTGAAAATGATGCAGAAATCAGAACTCTTTCCCCATGGAATGAAACCTTGTGGTTGGTATGTAGTCCAAGGTTCAGTGTCATTGAAACCAGTGTGGCCCATGAGGCCCCGCCCATGCTTGCGGGCCATATTGGTCACAAACACACATTGTGACCCTCAGCCTGAGCCCAGTCCTCAGGTAAAGCCTCTCAGTGGCTCGACGGAGAGACAGCATATTTGGCTTGCCATGCCCCAAGGCACCAATTTTTAACCATAGTTCGGGTTGTCCCTTCACTCTTCCCCAGGGCTCTGCTTTGGAATTCCTCTTTTGGTGGGACACCTGAGGTAACAAACCTGAAAGGAGTCCTCCCATCCCACAGATTGACGAAAAGTAATTGGGATCGGGCCAAATCACAGAGAGCAAGATTCGTCCATGGCCCATGAGGCCTCCCCAACATTCCACGGCCATCCCTGATACACAATCCAGATACAAAAGCCTGAGCACGCGCCTCAGACTCGCTCATTCTTCATATACTGAAGAGTTCTTCAGATAAGTACCTACACTGCACTCGAATGAACCCAAAATATATAGTCTAACCTGGGCACTAATGCACTGTCTGACAACCTGAGCCCGGACCTCGTGGCCAACACCCAGACAGCTGAACGCACACTGAGCTCATCAGACCTGCAATGGCCTTAGGTCATCATCTCTTCCCTACCTCAGTTTTCAGGCTTCAGAACCTAGAACCTTATCTCCAATCACTGCCCAGGGGTGACTGTGATGCAGAAATCAGAACTCTTCCTTACCCATGGCAAGAAAACGTGCGGTTGGCATGTTGTCCAACGTTCAGTGTAGGAGAAACCAGCATTCACTCTGAGGCCCGGCCCATTCCCGAGTGCGATGAGGGCATAAACACGCATTGTGACCCTCAGCGTGAGTCCTGTCCTCTAGTACGTCCTCTCAGTGGCTGGACCATTAGATGTCATAATGGGCTTGACATGTCCCTAGGCCCCAAATTTAACCAGATTTCTGATTGTCCAGTCGCCCCTCCCCAGGGCTCTACTCTGGAATCCCTCATATGGTGGGACACCTGAGGATGAAAAACAACACAAAACAAATCAACAACAACAGAACAACGGACTTCTTCCATCCCACAGAATGACCCCAAACTCTTTGGACGGGGCCAAACCCCCAGAGAGTAAGACTCGTCCATTTCCCATGAAGTCACCCGGAAATTTCACGACCAGGAGTGACACGATATCCAGAGACAAAAACGTGAGCAAGAGCCTCACACTCGCCCTTTTTTCATATCCCGAAGAGTTCTTCTCATGGTCTGTAGATCAGTCCTGCCATACCTATGACCCGAAACATAAGCCAAGTTTGTGTTTTCAGACAACTGTTCAAACAGCCCTGGCCTACACACCCTACAGGCTCAGGCCCCTGGAGCCAAACCTGACGACTGTGCTTGCCCTCTCCAAGGGAATTGTATGTACCCATTCCAATGGCCACAACCCTACTAATAGGATAAACCTCCAAAGTCCCTGCGGCCATCCAAATATTTGTGGCATCCCGGGACAAACAGGGGCAATCTGGGCCCATCTGAGCACCTACCGGCACTCAGACCCGGAGTCTGATGACCCCAGAGGTAAAAAGGAACGAACAGGCCCCTAGGCACCTATCGGATCCATTGCTTTGGTTTCCAGGCATCTCTCCTCAGAGGCCTGGATTTCAATACCAGCATATGGCTGTTTCTTGACTCACCCATCAGAACAAATCTCATCTACACATGGGAAACTTGCACGATGGAGCTGTGTGAAAGCCTCTGTTTAGTAGAACCCTTCATGGCCCCAGTGCCACCGCGTCATTCCAAGGTATCCATAGAAACAAAAACACATTTGGACCCATCCACAAGAGTCCATTTCAACTCAGCGTATTCGGTTTCTCCGCAAGATCCAGCATATAACTTGTCTTGTTGCTAGGAGACAATTGGAATGCCAGGTGGGCTACCCCGCCATCCATCCTTAGAACCCTGCTCGGAATCGTTGGCCTGGAGCCAACCAACATGTCTCAATGTCCTGCAGAAGAATCTTTGATGTTGGGAGCTTCTCACAACTCCCATCATGAGAAAACCCCCATGGCCTCGTGATCTACCCCCCCTTCATGAAGGGGCCCTCAGGGACATAAGTTCCAAACTGAGTGATCATCTGATCCTCACCCTGACTTCAGATGCACGAGATATGGGTTCAGGTCTGTAGATTGTGCCTGCCATGTCCTCACCAGAAACCTAAGCCTAGCTTGTGTCTTCAGACTTCCATCCTCAGACTAATGGCCCACAAGCCCTCCAGTTTGGCAATCCAGAATTATAATGCAGCACTCTGCCTGCCCTCCAGAAGAAAAACATTGCCTTCTGGGGCTACCCAGAAACCCCAAATGAAGATCAATCTGCACTCCACTTGGCTGTACCAAAATATATAGGCTGACCTGGGCAATAATGCCTTTTCTGACAGAGGCTGAGCCTGGACCTCCTGGCCCCACCCAGACAGCTTGCCGCTCACTGAGCACATCGGACCAGCCATTGCCTTAGGTCGTTATCTCTTCCCAACCTAGGTTTTCAGGATTCAGATCCTAGACCTTATCTCCAATCACTGCCCAGGTTGAAAATGATGCAGAAATCAGAACTCCTGCCCAATGGCAAGAACATTGTAGTTGGCTTGTTGTCCAACGTTCAGTGTAGTGGAAACCTGTTTGTCCGATGAGGCCCCGCCATTGCTCGCGGGCCACATAGGTGGCAAACTCACATTGTGACCGTCAGCCTTAGCCCAGTCCTCAGGTAAGGCCTCTCAGTGGCTGGATGAAGAGACAGCATATTGGGCTTGCCATGCCCCTAGGCCCCAATTTTTAAGCATAGTTCGGGTTGTCCCTTCACTCTTCCCCAGGGCTCTGCTTTGGAATCCGCTTTTGGTGGGAACCTGAGGTAAAAATCCTGGAAGTAGTCCTCCATCCAACAGATTGATGAAAAACAATTGGAATTGGTCCAATTCCACAGAGAGCAAGATTCGTCCATGGCCCATGAGGCCTCCCCAACATTTCACGGCCATCGCTGTTACAAAATCCAGAGACAAAAGCTTGATCACGCACCTCTGACGCGCTTATTCTTCATATCCTGAAGAGTTCTTCAGATAAGTACCTACACGGGACTCGAATGCACCCAAAATATATAGTCTAACCTGGGCACAAAATCATATTAGCACACATCCACGGGAGAGTCCATATCAACTCAGCCTCCTTGGTTGCTCCCCCAGATCCAGCAGTTCTAACCTGTCTTGTTGCTTGGAGACAATTGGAAAGTGAGGTGGTCTACCCAGCCATCCATCCTTAGAACCCTGCTCGGAATCGTTGTCCTGGAGCCAACCAACAGGTCTCAATTGTTGCACAAGAATCTTTGCAGTTGAGAGCTTCTCACAACTCCCATCGTGGGAAAAGCCCCATGGCCTCGTGATCCACTCCCCCCTTCAAAAAGGGGCCATCAGGGACAGAATGTCCAACCTGAGAGATCGTCTGATCCTCGCCCTGACTTCAGATGCACGAGATCTCGATTCAGGTCTGTAGATTGTGCCTGCCATATCCTCACCCAGAAACCTAGGCCTAGCTTGGGTTTTCAGACTTCCGTCCTCAGACTACAGAACCACAAACCCTCCAGATTGGCAATCCAGAACTACAATACAGCACTCTGCCTGCCCTCCAGAAGAAAAACATTGCCCTCTGGGGCTACCCAGAAAACCTAAATGAGGATCATCCTGCACGCCATTCTGCTGTACCTCAAATATATAGGATGACCTGGGCACTAAAGCCCTTTCTGGCACACCCTGAGCCTGGACCTCCAGGCCCCACCCAGACAGCTGGCCGCACACCTAGCACATTGGACCCGCCATGGCCTTAAGTCGTCATCCTTCTCTACCTCGGTTTTCAGGCTTCAGAACCTAGACCTTATCTCCAATCACAGCACGGGTTTGAAAATGATTCAGAAATCAGAACTCTTTCCCCATGGCAAGAAACCTTGTGGTTGACATGTTGTCCAAGGTTCAGTGTAGTTGATACCAGTGTGGCCCATGAGGCCTCGTCCATGCTTGCGGTCCACATTGGTCACAAACACACATTGTGACCCTCAGCCTGAGCCCAACCTCAGGTAAGGCCTCTCAGTGGCTAGATGGAGAGACAGCATATTGGGCTGGCCATGCCCCTTGGCCCCAATTTTACACCGTAGTTCGGGTTGTCCCTTCACTCTTCCCCAGGGCTCTGCTTTGGAATTCCTCTTTTGGTGGGACACCTGAGGTAACAAACCTGAAAGGAGTCCTCCCATCCCACAGATTGACGAAAAACAATTGGGATTGGGACAAATCCACAGAGAGCAAGATTCGTCCATGGCCCATGAGGCCTCCCCAACATTCCACGGCCATCGCTGATACAAAATCCAGAGACAAAAGCCTGAGCACGCGCCTCAGACTCGCTCATTCTTCATATCTTGAAGAGTTCTTCAGATAAGAACCTACACGGCACTCGAAGGCAACCAAAATATATAGTCTAACCTGGGCACTAATGCACTGTCGGACAACCTGAGCCCGGTCCTCGTGAACCAACACCCAGACAGCTGACCGCACACTGAGCACAACAGACCCGCCATGGCCTTAGGTCATCATCTCTTCCCTACCTCAGTTTTCAGGCTTCAGAACCTAGACCTTATCTCCAATCACTGCCCAGGGGTGACTGTTTTGCAGAAATCAGAACTCTTCCTTACCCATGGCAAGAAACCTTATGGTTGGCATGTATCCAACGTTCAGTGTAGGAGAAACTAGCATTCACCCTGAGGCCCCTCCCATTCTTGAGAGGGACGAGGGCATAAACACGCATTGTGACCCTCAGCGTGAGTCCTGTCCTCTAGTACGTCCTCACAGTGGCTGGACCATTAGATGTCATAATGGGCTTAACATGTCCCTAGGCCCCAATTTTTAACCAGATTTCTAGTGGTCCAGTCTCCCCTCCCCAGGGTTCTACTCTGGAATCCCCCATTTGGTGGGACACATGAGGTTGAAAAACAAAACAAAACAAATCAACAACAACAGAACAACGGACTTCTTCCATAACACAGAATACCCCAAACTCTTTGGACGTGGCCAAACCCCCAGAGAGTAAGACTCGTCCATTTCCCATGCAGTCACCCGGAAATTTCACGACTATGGGTGAGAGGATATCCAGAGACAAAAACTGAGCAAGAGCCTCACACTCGCCCTTTTTTCATATCCCAAAGAGTTCTCCTCATGTTCTGTAGATCAGTCCTTCCATACCTATGACCCGAAACATAAGCCAAGTTTGTGTTTTCAGACAACTGTCCAAACAGCCCTGGCATACACACCCTACAGGCTCAGACCCCTGGAGCCAAACCTGACGACTGTGCTTGCCCTCTCCAAGGGAATTGTATGTCTCCATTCCAATGGCCACAACCCTACTAAGAGGATAAACCTCCAAAGTCCCTGAGGCCATCCCAATATTTGTGGCTTCCCAGGACAAACAGGGGCAATCTGGGCCCATCTGAGTACCTACCGGCACTCAGACTCGTAGACTGATGTCCCCAGATGTAAAAAGGAATGAACAGGCCCCTAGGCACCTATCGGATCCATTGTTTTGGTTTCCAGGCATCTCTCCTCAGAGGCCTGGATTTCAATAACAGCATATGGCTGTTTCTTGACTCACCCATCAGAACAAATCTCATCTACACATAGGAACCTTGCACGATGGAGCTGTGTGAAAGCCTCTTTTTAGGAGAACCCTTCAGGGCGCCAGTGCCACCGCTTCATTCCAAGGTCTCCATAGACACAAAATCATATTAGCACACATCCACGGGAGAGTCCATTTCAACTCAGCCTCCTTGGTTGCTCCCCCAGATCCAGCAGATCTATCCTGTCTTGTTGCTTGGAGACAATTGGAAAGTGAGGTGGTCTACCCAGCCATCCATCCTTATAACCCTTCTCGTAATCATTGTCCTGGAGCCAACCAACAGGTCTCAATTGTTGCAGAAGAATCTTTGCAGTTGGGAGCTTCTCACAACTCCCATCGTGGGAAAAGCTCCATGGCCTCGTGATCCACTCCCCCCTTCAAAAAGGGGCCATCAGGGACAGAATGTCCAACCTGAGAGATCGTCTGATCCTCGCCCTCACTTCAGATGCAAGAGATCTCGATTCAGGTCTGTAGATTGTGCCTGCCATATCCTCACCCAGAAAACTAGGCCTAGCTTGGGTTCTCAGACTTCCGTCCTCAGACTACTGGCCCACAAGCCCTCCAGTTTGGCAATCCAGAACTACAATGTAGCACTCTACCTGCCCTCCAGAAGAAAAACATTGCCCTCTGGGGCTACCCAGAAAACCTAAATGAGGATCAACCTGCACGCCATTCGGCTGTACCACAAATATATAGGCTGACCTGGGCACTAAAGCCCTTTCTGGCACACCCTGAGCCTGGACCACCAGGCCACACCCAAACAGCTGGCCGCACACTGAGCACATTGGACCCGTCATGGCCTTAGGTCGTCATCTCTTCCCTATCTCAGTTTTCTGGCTTCAGAACCTAGACCTTATCTCCAATCACTGCCCAGGGGTGACTGTGATGCAGAAATCAGAACTTTTCCTTACCCATGGCAAGAAACCTTGTGGTTGGCATGTTTTCCAACGTTCAGTGTAGGAGAAACCAGCATTCACTCTGAGGCCCCGCCCATTCTTGAGTGCGATGAGGGCATAAACACGCATTGTGACCCTCAGCGTGATTCCTGTCCTCTAGTACGTCCTCTCAGTGATTGGACCATTAGATGTAATAATGGGTTTGACATGTCCCAAGGCCCCAATATTTTACCAGATTTCTGGTTGTCCAGTCGCCCCTCCCCAGGGCTCTACTCTGGAATCCCCCATTTGGTGGGACACATGAGGTTGAAAAACAAAACAAAACAAATCAACAACAATAGAACAACGGACTTCTTCCATCCCACAGAATGACCCCAAACTCTTTGGCCGGGGCCAAACCCCCAGAGAGTAAGACTCGTCCATTTCCCATGACGTCACCCAGAAATTTCACGACCATGAGTGACACGATATCCAGAGATAAAAACTTGAGCAAGAGCCTCCCACTCGCCCTTTTTTCATATCCCAAAGCATTCTCCTCATGGTCTGTAGATCAGTCATGCCATGCCTATGACCCGAAACACAACCCGAGTTTGTGTTTTCAGACAACTGTCCAAACAGCCCTGGCCTACACACCCTACAGGCTCAGGCCCCTGGAGCCAAACCTGACGACTGTGCTTGCCCTCTCCAAGGGAATTGTATGTACCCACTACATTGGCCACAACACTACTAATAGGATAAACCTTCAAAGTCCCTGAGGCCATCCCAATTATTGTGGCTTCCCAGGACAAACAGGGGCAATCTGGGCCCATCTGAGCACCTACCGGCACTCAGACCCATAGACTGATGGCCCCAGAGGTAAAAAGGAACTAACAGGACCCTAGGCACCTATCGGATCCATTGCTTTGGTTTCCAGGCATCTCTCCTCAGAGGCCTGGATTTCAATAACAGCATATGGCTGTTTCTTGACTCACCCATCAGAACAAATTTCATCTACACATGGGAAACTTGCACGATGGAGCTGTGTGAAAGCCTCTCTTTAGGAGAACCCTTCAGGGCCCCAGGCTTCATTCCAAGGTCTCCATAGACACAAAATCATATTAGGACACATCCACGGGAGAGTCCACTTCAACTCCGCCTCCACAGTTGCTCTCCAAGATCCAGCAGATCTAACCTGTCTTGTTGCTTGGAGAAAATTGGAATGCGAGGTGGCCTACCCAGCCATCCCTCCTTAGAACCCTGCTCGGAATAGTTGTCCTAGAGCCAACCAACAGGTCTCAATTGTCCTGCAGAAAAATCTTTGCAGTTGGGAGCTTCTCACAACTCGCATCGTGGGAAAACCCCCAAGGCCTCGTGATCCACCCCCCCTTAAAGTGGGGGCCATCAGGGACAGAATGTCCAACCTGAACGATCGTCTGATCCTTGCCCTGACTTCAGATGCACGAGATCTCGATTCAGGTCTGTAGATTGTGCCTGCCATATCCTCACCCAGAAACCTAGGCCTAGCTTGGGTTCTCAGACTTCCGTCCTCAGACTACTGGCCCATAAGCCCTCCAGTTTGGCAAACCAGAACTACAATGCAGCATTCTGCCTGCCCTCAAGAAGAAAAACATTGCCCTCTAGGGCTACCCAGAAACCACAAATGAGGATCAACCTGCATGCCATTTGGCTGTACCATAAATACATAGGCTGACCTGGGCACTAATGCCCTTTCTGACACAGCCTGAGCCTGGAACTCCAGGCCCCACCCAGACAGCTGGCCGCACACTGAGCACATTGGACCCGTCATGGCCTTAGGTCGTCATCTCTTCTCAACCACGGTTTCAGGCTTCAGAACCTAGACCTTATCTCCAATCACCGCCCGGGTTTGAAAATGATGCAGGAATCAGAACTCTTTCCCCGTGGCAAGAAACCTTGTGGTCGGCATGTTATCCAAGGTTCAGTGTACTTGAAACTAGTGTGGCCCATGAGGCCTCGCCCATGCTTGCGGGCCACATTGGTCACAAACACACATTGTGACCCTCAGCCTGAGCCCAGTCCTCAGGTAAGGCCTCTCAGTGGCTGGATGGAAAGACAGCATATTGGGCTTGCCATGCCCCTAGGCCCCAATTTTTAACAATTGTTCGGCATGTCCCTTCACTCTTCCCCAGGGCTCTGCTTTGGAATTCCTCTTTTGGTGGGACACCTGAGGTATCAAACCTGAAAGGAGTCCTCCCATCGCAAAGATTGGCTAAAAACATTTGGGATCGGGCCAAATCCACAGAGAGCAAGATTCGTCGATGGCCGATGATGCCTCCCCAACATTCCACAGCCATCCCTGATACACAATCCAGGGACAAAAGCCTGAGCACGCGCCGTAGACTCGCTCATTCTTTATATCCTGAAGAGTTCTTCCGATACGAACCTACACGGCACTCAAAGGCACCCAAAATATATAGTCTAACCTGGGCACTAATGCACTGTCTGACAACTTGAGCCCGGACCTCGTGACCAACCCCCAGACAGCTGACAGCACAGTGAGCACATCAGACCCGCCATGGCCTTAGGTCATCATCTCTTCCCTACCTCAGTTTCCGGCTTCAGAACCTAGACCTTATCTCCAATCACTGCCCAGGGGTGACTGTGATGCAGAAATCAGAACTCTTACTTACCCATGGCAAGAAACCTTGTGGTTGGCATGTTGTCCATCGTTCAGTGTAGGAGAAACCAGCATTCACCCTGAGGCCCCGCCCATCCTTGAGTTCGACGAGGACATATACACGCATTGTGACCCTCAGCGTGAGTCCTGTCCTCTAGTACGTCCTCTCAGTGGCTGGACCATTAGATGTCATAATGGGCTTGACATGTCCCTAGGCCCCAATTTTTAACCAGATTTCTGGTTGTCCAGTCGCCCCTCCCCAGGGCTCTACTCTGGAATCCCTCATTTGGTGGGACACCTGAGGTTGAAAAACAAAACAAAATAAATCAACAACAACAGAACAACGGACTCGTCCATTTCCCATGAAGTCACCCCCAAATTTCACGACCATGTGTGACACGATATCCAGAAAAAAAAACTTGAACAAGAGCCTCACACTCGCCCTTTTTTCATATCCCGAAGAGTTCTCCTCTTGGTCTGTAGATCAGTCCTGCCATACCTATGACCCGAAACATAAGCCGAGTTTCTGTTTTCAGACAACTGTCCAAACAGCCCTGGCCTACACACCCTACAGGCTTAGGCCCCTGGAGCCAAGTTGAGGACTGTATATGCTCTCTCCAAGGGAATTCTGTGTGCCCATTCCAATGGCCACAACGCTACTAATAGGATAAACCTCCAAATTCCCTGAGGCCATCCCAATAGTGGTGGCTTCCCAGGAAAAACAGGAGCAATCTGAGCCCATCTGTGAACCTACCTGCACTCAGACTTGTATACTGATATCCCCAGAGGTAAAAAGGAACGAACAGGCCCCTAGGCCCTAATCGGATCCATTGCTTTGGTTTCCAGGCATCTCTCCTCAGATGCCTGGATTTCAATACCAGCATATGGCTGTTTCTTGACTCACCCATCAGAACAAATCTCATCTACACATGGGAAACTTGCAAGGGGGAGCGATGTCAAAGCCTCTGTTTAGGAGAACCCTTCATGGCCCCAGTTACCGCGTCATTCCAAGGTATACATAGACACAAAAACACATTAGGACCCATCCACAGGAGAGTCAATTTCAACTCAGCGTATTTGGTTGCTCCGCGAGATCCAGCAGATCTAACTTGTCTTGTTGCTAGGAGACAATTGGAATGCGAAGTGGGCTACCCAGCCATCAATCCATAGAACCCGCTCGGAATCGTTAGCCTGGAGCCAACCAAAAGGTCTCAATTGTCCTGCAGAAGAATCTTTGTAGTTGGGAGCTTCTCACAACTCCCATCGTGAGAAAACACCCATGGCCTCGTATTCCCCGCCCCCTTCATGAAGTGGCCCTCAGGGACATAAGGTCCAACCTGAGCAATCGTCTGATCCTCACCCTGACTTCAGATGCACGAGATCTCGGTTCAGATCTGTAGATTGTGCCTGCCATATCCTCACCCAGAAACCTAAGCCTAGCTTATGTCCTCAGACTTCCATCCTCAGACTAATGGCCCACAAGCCCTCCAGTTTGGCAATCCAGAATTATAATGCAGCACTCTGCCTGCCCTCCAGAAGAAAAACATTGCCTTCTGGGGCTACCCAGAAACCCCCAATGAAGATCAACCTGCACATCACTTGGCTGTACCCAAAATATATAGGCTGACCTGGGCAATAATGCCCTTTCTGACAGAGGCTGAGCCTGGACCTCCTGGCCCCACCCATACAGCTGGCCGCTCACTGAGCACATCGGACCAGCCATTGCCTTAGGTCGTTATGTCTTCCTAGCCTCGGTTTTCAGGATTTAGAACCTAGACCTTATCTCCAATCACTGTCCATGTTTGAAAATGATGCAGAAATCAGAACTCTTTCCCGATGGCAAGAAACCTTGTGGTAGGCTTGTTGTATAATATTCAGTGTAGTGGATACCAGTTTGTCCAATGAGGCCCCGCCATTGCTCGCGGGTCACATAGGTGGCAAACACACATTGTGACCCTCAGCCTTAACCCAGTCCTCAGGTAAGGCCTCTCAGTGGCTGGATGAAGAGACAGCATATTGGGCTTGCCATGCCCATAGGCCCCAATTTTTAACAATAGTTCGGGTTGTCCCTTCACTCTTCCCCAGGGCTCTGCTTTGGAACTCCTCTTTTGGTGGGACACCTGAGGTAACAACCCTGAAAGGAGTACTCCATCCAACAGATTGACGAAAAACAATTGGGATTGGGCCAAATCCACAGAGAGCAAGATTCGTCCATGGCCCATGAGGCCTCCTCGACATTCCACGGCCATCGCTGATTCAAAATCCAGAGACAAAAGCCTAAGCAAGTGCCTCAGACTCGCACTATCATCATATCCTGAAGATTCGCACTATCTTCATATCCTGAAGATGTCTTCTCATGGTTTGTAGATCGGGCCTGCCATACCTATGTCCCCAAACATAAGCTGAGTTTGTGTTTTCAGACTTCTGTCCTCAAAGTCCTGGGCCACATACCCTCCAGGCTGGGGACCCTGGAGCCACACATTAGGACTGTGCCTACCCAATCCATGGGAATTCTGCCCATTCCATTGTCCAAAATCATACAAATTAGGATAACCCTCCAAATTCCCTGAGGCCATCCCAATAGTATATGTTGCCCGGGACAAAAAAGGTCAGTCTGTCACCAGCTGAGCATCTACCTCCACTCATACCCTAGATGGATGTCCCCAGAGAAGAAGATTGAACCAGACATGACCCTAGGCCAAAATCGGATCCATTGCTTTGGTTTACAGGCATGTCTCCTCAAAACCCTGGATTCCAATACCAGCATTTGGGTTTTCCTGGGGCACCCATCAGAACAAACCTCGTCTCCACAAGGAAACTTGTGCATGGGAGCTATGTCAAAAGCTGAGGATAATACTTCAGGGTCCCGGTGCCACCGCCCCATTCCAAGGCCCTCATGGACACAAACACACATTAGACCCATCCTCAGGAAAGTCCATTTCAACTCAGCCACCCCGGTTGCTCCCGCAGAGCCATCAGACCTAAACTGTCTTGTCGCTAGGAGACAATTGGAATGCGAGGCGGGCTTCCCAGGCATCCATCCTCGAACGTTGGTCTGGACTCATCCATATGGGATGTCCTGGAGCTGTCCAACAGGTCTCAATTGTCCCGCAGAATGAATCCTTGGAGGGGGCATCCCACCACTCCCAATGTTGGAAAACCTCCAAGGCCTCGAGAATCCGGTCCCTTCATGAAGGGGCCGTCATGAACAGAAAATCCAAGGTGAGCCAACCTCTGATCCTCGCTCTGAATTCAGATGCATGAGATATTGCTTCACATCTTCAGGAGGTACATGCTGTGCCCTCGCCCTGAATCCCAAGTCTAGCTTGTGTTCTCAGACTTCCATCCTCACACTCCTGGCCCCGAAGCCCACAAGTTTGGCAATTCCGGACCATCATTGCAGCACTCTGCCTGCCCTCTAGAAAAAATATATTGCCTAAAGAGCTGTCCGGGCACATTAAATGAGAATAAACCTACACGGCACTCGAATGCACCCAAAATATATAGTCTAACCTGGGCACTAATGCACTGTCTGACAATCGGAGCCCGGACCTCGTGAGCAACACTCAGACAGCTGACCGCACACTGAGCACATCAGACCCGCCATGGCCTTAGGTCATCATCTCTTGCCTACCTCAGTTTTCAGGCTTCAGAACCTAGACCTTATCTCCAATCAATGCCCAGGGGTGACTGTGATGCAGAAATCAGAACTCTTTCTTACCCATGGCAAGAAACCTTGTGGTTGGCATGTTGTCCAACGTTCAGTGTAGGAGAAACCAGCATTCACCCTGAGGCCCCGCCCATTCTTGAGTGCGACGAGGGCATAAACACGCATTGTGACCCTCAGCGTGAGTCCTGTCCTCTAGTACATCCTCTCAGTGGCTGGACCATTACATGTCATAATGGGCTTGACATGTCCCTAGCCCAAATTTTTAACCAGATTTCTGGTTGTCCAGTCGCCCCTCCCCAGGGCTCTACTCAGGAATCCCTCATTTGGTGACAACTGAGGTTGAAAAACAAAACAAAAGAAATAAACTGTTTTCAGACAACTGTCCAAACAGCCCTGGCCTACACACCCTACAGGCTCAGGCCCCTGGAGCCAAACATGAAGACTGTGCTTGCCTCTCCAAAGGAATTGTATGTGCCCATTACAATGGCCACAACCCTACTAATAGGATAAACCTCCAAAGTCCCTGAGGCCATCCCAATATTTGAGGCTTTCCAGGACAAACAGGGGCAATCTGGGCCCATCTGAGCACCTACCGGCACTCAGACCCGTAGACTGATGTCCCCAGAGGTAAAAAGGAACGAACAGGCCCATAGGCACCTATCGGATCCATTGCTTTGGTTTCCAGGCACTCTCCTTAGAGATCCTTATAACCCTTAGAACCCTGCTCTTGCGTCGTTCCTTATGGGACATCCTTGAGCCATCGAAAAGGTCTCGACTGTCCCACAGGAGTACTTGTGCATGGATCACCTCACAACTCATATCATGGAAAGCTTCCAAGGTCACATGATGCCCCCAATCTTCATGAAGGCGGATCATGGAAAGAAACTCCACCCTGACCCAACAGCTGATCTTCGCCTTGACTTCAGATGCACGAGATCTTGTTTAAGCTCTTCAGAGTGTACCTGCTGTGCCCTCACCGCAAATCTAAGCATAGCTAAAGTTCTCAGACTTCCGTCCTCACTCTCCTGGACCACACGCCCTCCATTTTGGGATTTCCGATGACACAGTGCTGCACTCTGCCTGCCCTCTAGAAGAAAAACGTTGCCCTATCGGTCTACCCAGAAACCTCAAATGAGGATAAACCTGCATGCCACTCAACTGTACACCAATTATATAGTCTAGCCTGTGCACTAATGCCCTGTCTGACACAACCTGAGGCCTGAATTCCCAACCGACACCCAGACAGCTTGCCGTACACTGAGAACATCTGAACCGCCTTGGCCGTAGGTTGCCATCTCTTTCCAACCTGGTTTTCAGGCTACAGAAACCTAGACCTTATCTCTACTCATTTCCCATGGGTGAACGTGATGCAGAAATCATAACTCCTCCTTCCCTCTCGCCAGAATCTTGTGGTTGTCATCTTATCCAAAGTTCAGTGTAGGACCCCTGTAGGGCCTACAGGAGTAGTAGTAGGGCCCCTGAGGGTAGTGTAGGGTCCCTGAGGCCCTGCCCTTTCTTAAGAGATGCGGTGGGCACAAACACACATTGGGACCCTCAGTTTGAGCCCTGTCCTCAAGTAAAGCCTCTCAGTGGCTGGACCATGAGCCCGCATATGGGGCCTGCCATGCCTCAAGTCACCCAATCTTAACCAGAGGTAGAGACATCTAGTCACCCCTACTCAGGGCTCTGCTCTGGAATCCCTCTTTGGTGGGACATTTGAGGTAAGTAAACACAGAAAGGATTCCTCCCACCCACAGAATGACCCCAATCACTTGGGATCAGGCCATCCCCAGAGAGAAAGACTCCTCCATGGCCCATGAGGCCAGCCCGACATTCCACGGCCACTATTGACACAAAATCCAGAGACATAAGCCTCACCCTTAGGTCATAGCCCAAAAAATTCTCCTCATAGTCTGTAGATCGGGCCTGCCATACCTACGTCCCCAAACCGTGTTTTCAGACTTCTATCCTGACATCCCTGTCCCACACACCCTCCAGGCTGAGGCCCCTGGAGCCACAACTCAGGACTGGGCCTGCCCTCTCCAAGGAAATTCTTCCCATTCCATTGGCCACAACCCTACAGATTAGGAGAAACCTCCAAAGTCCCAGAGGCCATTCCAATAGTGTAGGCCGCCCAGTACAAAGAGGGGTGATCTGTCTCAAGCTGAGCAACGACCTCAACTCACCCGTAGACAGATATCCCAAGAGAAAGGTATTAAACTGGACAGGCCCCTAGAACGTAATTGGTTCCATTGCTTTTGTTTCTAAGCATCTCTCCTCAGAGGCCTGTTTTCCAATACAAGCATATGGGGGATTCCAGAGATACCAATCAGAACAAATCTTGTCTCCACATGGGAAACTTATCCTTTGGAGCTCTGTAAAAACCTCCAGTTAGGAGAAA
The DNA here is from genome assembly GCF_030435805.1 of Mustela lutreola. Taxonomy (NCBI): domain Eukaryota; kingdom Metazoa; phylum Chordata; class Mammalia; order Carnivora; family Mustelidae; genus Mustela; species Mustela lutreola. The sequence goes on from NC_081294.1 coordinate 173,856,032, forward strand.
GCTTCAGGTAACCGGAGCCACCGCCCTATTCCCAGGTCTCCATGGACACAAACCCGCATTATGACCATTCGGCAGGAGAGTACATTTCAACTCAGCCCCGTTGATTACTCCCCCAGAGCCAGTATATCAAACCTGCCTTGTCGCTAGGAGACAACTTGAATGCAAAGCAGACTCTCTAGGCATCCATCGTTGGAATCCTGCTCTGTCGCCGTTCCATATGGGATGTCCTGGGAGCCTTCCAACAGGTCTCGACTGTCCTGCAGAAGGAATCCTTGCAGATTGGAGCATCTCACAACTCCTATCGTGGGAACACCTACATGGCCTTATGAGATGCTCCCCTTTATAAAGGGGCCATCATGGACAGAAACTCCAACCTGAGCCAACTTCTGATCCATTGCTTTGGTTTCTATGTATCTCTCCTCAGAGGCCTGTTTTCCAATATCAGAATATGGGGGTTTCCTAAGGAAACAATCAGAACAGATCTCATCTCCACATGAGAAACTTGCTCTTTGGACCTGTGTCAATACCTCAGGTTAGGAGGATCCTTCAGGGCGCTGGCATCATGGCCCAATTCCAAGGTCTACAAGGACACAAACTTACATTATGATCCATCCTCAGGAGAGTCCATTTCAAATCAGCCCCCTCGGCTGCTCACCCAGAGCCAGCAGATCAAACCTGCCTTGTCACTAGGAGACAGTTGGAATGCGAGGTGGGCTGCCCAGGCATCCATCCTTAGAACCCTGCTCTGGAGAATTTCTTTAAGGGACGTCTTGAATCCAACCAACCTGTCTTGACTGTCTCGCAGAATGAATCCTTGTGGTTTGAAGCATCACACAATCCCACTGTGAGAAAACGTCCATTTCCTCATGATGCCCCACACCTTCATAAATGGGCCATTATGGACAGAAACTCCATCCTAAGCCAAAGTCTGATCCGCGCCCTGAATTCAGAAGCACGAGATCTCGATTCAGCACTTGAGAGTGTGCCTGCTGTGCCCTCACCCCGAAACCGAAGCCTAACTTGTGTTCTCAGACTTCCGTCTTCACAATCCTGGCCACACCCCTCCAGTTTGGCAATTCTGGAGACACAATGCAGCACTCTGCCTGCCCTCCAGAAGAAAAATGTTGCCGTATAGGGCTAACCAGAAACGCCAAATGAGTAACAACCTGCATGTCACTCGACCATACCCCAATTATACAATCTAGCCTGTGCACTAAAGCCCTGTCTGACACAGCCTGAAGGCAGACCTCCAGTCCAACACCCAGACAGCTGGCCGTACACTGAGCATATCAAACCCACAATGGCTTTCGGCCATCATCTCTACCCAACCTCAGTTTTCACCTTCAGAACCTAGACCTTATCTCCACTCACTGCTCAGGGGTGAACGTGATACAAGAATCAGAACTTCTCCTTCGCCATGGCAAGAAACCTTGTGGTTGGCATGTTGTCCAACGTTCATTGTAGGAGAAAGCAGCATGGACTATGAGGCCCCACCTATCCCTGAGGGCTACAATTTGCACAAACACACCTTGTGACCCTCAGCGTGAGCCCTATCCTCATGTAAAGCCTCTTAGTGACTGGAACAACAGCCCACATATGGGGCTTGCCAAGCCCCTAGTCTCCCAATCTCAACCAGAGTTAGAGATGTCTAGTCACCCCTACTCAGGACACTGCTCTGGAATCCCTCTTTGGTGGGACACCTGAGGTAAAAAAAAAAAAAAAAATACAGAAAGGACTCTTCCCATCCACAGAATGATTCCAACCACTTGGGATCAGGCCAAATCACCAGAGAAAGACTTGTCCATGGCCCTTGAGGACACCCCGACATTCCACGGCCACCGTAGGCACAAAATCCAGAGACAAAAGCCTGAACAAACGCCACATACTCGCCCTTTGTTCATAGCCCGGAAAATTCTCACGGTCTGTAGATCGAGCCTTCATACATACATCCCCAAACCTAAGCTGAGTTTGTGTTTTCAGACTTCTGTCCCCACAGTCCTGGCCCACACACCATCCAAGCTGGGGCCCCTGGAGCCGCACCTGAGGACTGTGGCTTCCTTCTCCAGGGGAATTCTGCCATTTCCAAATCTTCATGGCCCCGTGAGACGCTCCACTTTATAAAGGGACCATCATGGACAGAAACTCCAACCTGAGCAAATGTCTGATATTCGCCCTGGCTTCAGGTGCATGAGATCTTGATTCAGGTGTGCAGAGTGTGCCTTCTGTGCCCTCACGCCAAAAAATAAGCCTAGCTTGTGTTCTCAGATTACCGTCCTCACACCCCTGGCCCAAAAGCCCTACAATTTGGCAATACTGGGGCCACAATGCAGCACTCTGCCTGCCCTCCAGAAGAAAAACATTGCCTTATGGAGCTACCTAGAAACCCGAATGAGGATCAACTGAACGCCACTCGACTGCACCCCAAATATACAGTCTACCCTGTCTAATGCCCTGTCTGACACAGCATGAGCCCACAGCTCCAGACCTATGCTCAACAGCTAGCCACACACTGAGCTCATTGTACCCATCAGGTCCTTAGGTCTTCATCTCTTCCCAACCTCGGTTTTCGGGTTTCAGAACCTAGACCTAAACTCCAATCACTGTCCAGGGGTGAACGTGATGCAGAAATCACAACTCTTCCTTCGCCATGGCCGGAAACCTTGTGGTTGGCATATTCTCCAACGTTCAGTGTAGGAGAATCCAGCGTGGCCCCTGAGGCCCTTCCCATGCTTGAGGGCCTTGTTGGGCACAAATAGGCATTGTGACCCTCAGCATGAGCCCTGTCCTCAAGGAAGACCTCTCAGTGTATGAATCAAGAGCCCACATATTGGTCTTGCCATGCCCCTAGGCCCCCAAACTTAAACAGAGCTGGGGTTATCCAGTTGTCCCTACCAAGGACTCTGCTCTGGAATCCCTCTTTTATTGGCACACATGAGGTACATAAAATAAAATAAAAAACAGAAAGGACTCCTCCCATCCCACAGAATGTACCTAAACTCTTGGGATTGGGTGAAATCCTCAGAGAAGGAAAGCCGTCCACAACCCATGAGGCCACGCCAGCATTGGACCCACATTGTTGACACAAATCCAGAGACAAAACCTGAGCAAGCACCTCAAACTCACCCTTTTTCATATCCCGAAGTGTTATCACGGTCTGTAGATTGGGCGTGCCATACCTATGTCCCCAATCCTAAGCGGAATTTGTGTTTTCAGACTTCTGTCCCCACAGGCCTGGCCCACACACCCTCAAGGCTGGGCCCCTAGAGCCAAACTCAGAACTGTGCCTGCCCTCTCCAGGGGATTTCTGCCCATTCCATTGGCCACAACCCTATAGATTAGGAGAAACTCCAAAATCCCGAGGCCATTCCCAATATTATAGGCTGCCCAGGACAAACAGGGGCGATCTGACACAAGCCGAGCAACTACCTCCCCTCAGATCCATAGACACGTATCCCCAGGAAAGAGATTGAACCGGACAGGCACCTAGGCCCTAATCATATCCATTGCTTTTGTTTCCAGGCATCTCTCCTCAGAGGCCTGGTTTCCAATACCAGCATATCGGAGGCTCCTTAGGCACTCATCAAAACAATTCTCTTCTCTACATAGGAAACGTACTCTTTAGAGCTCCATCAAAACCTCCGGTTATGAACATCCTCAAGGCCCCGGATCAAGCACCCCATTCCAAGGTCTCCATGGACACAAATGCACATTATGACCCATCCTCAACTCACCCATTTCAACACACCCGCCTCGGTTACTCCCCTAGATCCAGCAGATCGAACTTGCCTTGGCGCTATGAGACACCTGGAATGGGAGGCAGGCTGCCCAGGCATCCATCCTTAGAACCCTGCTCTGGATAACTTCCTTATGGGATGTCCTGGAGCCATCCAGCAGGTCTCGACTGTCCCACGGAAGGAATCATTGCGGTTTGGAGCATCTCACAATTCCCATCGTGGGAAAACCTCCATGGCCTCGTGACACACTCCCCTTCATGAAGGGGCCGTCATGGACAGAAACTCCAACCTGAGCCAACGTCTGATCCTAGCTCTGTCTTCAGGTACACGGGATCTCGAATCATCTCTGCAGAGGGTTCCTGCCGTCCCCTCACCCCAAAATCTAAGTCTGGCTTGTGTTCTCAGAATTTTTTCCTCACACTCCTGGCCCACAAGCCTTCCAGTTTGGGAATTCTGGAGCCACTATGTGGCACTGTGTCTTCCTTCCAGAAGAAAAACGTTGCCCTCTGGGGCTACCCAGTAACCACAAATGAGTACCAACCTGCACGAAACTCGACTGCACCCCAATGATACAGTCTATCCTGAGCACTAATTCCCTGTCTGCCACAGCCTGAGCCTGCACCTCCCAACCCACACTCAACAGGTGGCCGAACACTGAGCACATCAGTCACACCATGGCCTTAGGACTTCATCTCTTCCCAAACTCAGTTTTCAGGCTTCAGAACCTAGAACTTAAATCCAATCACAGTCCAGGAGTGAAATTGTTGCAGAAATTAGAACTCCTTCTTCCCCATGGCCAGAAAACTTGTGGTTGCCATACTGTGCAATGTTCAGTGTAGGAGAAACCAGCATGGTACATTAGGCCACGCCCTGACTTGAAGGGCACCTTGGGCACAAAAACACATTGTGAAACTCAATGTGAGCCCTATGCTCAAGGAAGGCCTCTCAGTGTCTGGACCAAGAGCCCACATATGGGGCTTGCCATGTTCTTAGGTCCCAATGTCAACCAGAGTTCTGGTTGTCCAGTCGCCCCTCCCCAGGACTCTGCTGTGGAATCCCTCTTTTGGTGGTCCACCTGAGGTAAAAAAAAAAAAAAAAAAAACAGAAAGGCCTCCTCCCTTCCCGCAGAATGACCCCAAACTCTTGGGATTGGGTCAAATCCCCAGAAAGGGAGCCTCATCGATGGCCCATGAGGACACCCGGACATTCCATGGCAATCGGTGACACATATCCAGAAAAAAATAAGCATGAGCAAGCACCTCACTTTCGCCCTTTTTTCATATCCCGAAGAGTTCTCCTCACGGCCTATATATCGGGCCGGCCATACCTACAGACCCAAACCTAAGTGGAGTTTGTGTTTTCAGACTTTTGTCCAAATAGCCCTGGACCACACACGCTCCAAACTTGGGTCCCTGGAGCCACACCTCAGGACTGTGCTTCCCTTTCAAGAGAATTCTTCCCATTCCATTGGCCACAACCTTGCAAATTAGGAAAAACCTCCAAAGTTACCGAGGCCATCCCAATAGTGTAGGCCGCCCAGGACAAACAGGTGTGATCTCAAACCAGCTGAGCAACTACCTCCACTCAGACAAAAGATGTCCCCAGAGAAGAATATTGAACCGGACAGGGCCCTAGGCCCTAATCAGATCCATTGCTTTGGTTTCCAGGCATCTCTCCTCAGAGGCCTCATTTCCAGTACCAGCAAATGGTGGTTTCCTGAGGCACCAATAAGAACAAATCTCGTCTCCCCATGGAAAACTTGCTCATTGGAGCTTTGTTATCACCTCTGGTTAGGAGAATCCTTCAGGGCCCTGGTGCCACTGCCCCATACCAAGGTCTCAATGGACTCAAACCAACATTAAGACCATCCTCAGGAAAGTCCATTTCAACTCATTTAAGACCATCCTCAGGAAAGTCCATTCCAACTCAGCCCCCTCTGATGCTACCCCAAGCCAGCAGATCAAACGTTTCTTGTTGCTAGGAGACAATTGGAAATGAGGCTGTCTGCCCAGGCATCCATACTTAGAACCCTGTTCTGGAAAAATACCTTATGAGACGTCCTGGAGCCATCCAACAAATCTTCATTGTCCCACAGAAGGAATCCTTGCGGTTTGGAGCATCTCACAACTCTAATAGTGGGAAAACCCCCATGGCCTCATAATGCCCCCCCCTTCATGAAGGGGCCAACATGGACAGAAACTCCAACCTGAGCCAAAGTCTGATCCTCGACCTGACTTCAGACTCATGAGATCTCAATTCAGCTCTGCAGAGTGTGCCCGCCTTGTCCATTCCCCGAAACCTAAGCCTAGCTTGTGTTCTCAGACTTCCGTCCTCACTCTCCTGGCCCACAAGCCCTCCAGTTTGGGAATTCCGAAGCCACAATGCAGCACTCTGCCTGCCCTCCAGAAGAAAAACTTTGCCCTATGATGCTAATAAGAAACCCCAAATGATTATGTAATGCATGCCACTCGACTGTAAAGCAATTATACGGCCTACCCTGAATACGAATGCCCTGTCTGGCACAGCCTGAGACAAGACATCCCAAACGACACCTAGACAGCTGGCTCCAACCTGGACACAAGGGACCCGCTATGGCTGTAGTTCGTCATCTCTTCCCAACCTCGGTTTTCAGGCTTCAGAACCTAGACCTTATCTCCAATCACTGCCCAGGGGTGAACGTGATGCAGAAATTAGAATTCCTCCTTCCCCATGGCCAGAAACCTTGTGGTTGGCATGTTGTCCAACGTTCAATGTGGGAAAAACTGCATTGTCGGAAAGGCCACGCCAGTGCTTGAGGGCCGCCTAGGGCACAGACATGCATTGTGACCTGTAGCGTGAGTCCCGTATTAAAGTAACGCCTCTCAGTGGCTGGACCAAGATCCTGCATATGGGGCTTGTCATATCCATAGGCCCCCAGGCTTAACCAGAGAGCGAGTATTCCAGTTGTCAGTACCCACTGCTATGCTCCAGAATCCCTCTACTGAGGGGACACATGAAGCAGAAAACAGGACTCTTCCCTTCCCACGGAATGACCCCAAACTCTTGGGGGCTGGACAAACTACCAGAGAGGGAGACTTCTACGACCCATGAGGCAACTCCTACATTAAACGGCCATTGTGGACAAAATATCCAGAGACAAAAGACTGAGCGACTGCCTCCCTCTCACCCTTCCTTCATATCCAGAGGAGCTCCCCTCACGGACTGTAGATCAGGCCTGCCATAACCTCGGCCCCAAACCTGAGCTGAGTTTGGGTTTTGGGATGTCTGTCTGCACAGCCGTGGCCCACACCGCCTCCAGGCTGGGGTCTCTGGAGCCACACCACAGAACTGTGCCTGCTCTCTCCTAAGAAACTGCCCGTTCCATTGGCCACAACTCTACAAAATAGAAGAAACCTCAAGGTCCCCAAGGACATCCCACTACCGCAAGCCGCACTGGACAAACAGGGGCATTATGACACCAGCTGAGCAACTACTACCTCCATGCAGACACACAGACTGATATCCGCAGAGACAGAAGATTGAACCAGGCAGGCCCCTAGGCCCTATTATGAACTCTGTCTTTGGTGTCCAGGTATCACTCCTCAGAGGCCTGGGTTCGAAGACCAGCATATGGGGCTATCCTGAGGCACCAGACAGAACACGTCTCATCTCCGCATGGAAAGCTTCCTTGTTGGAGTTGTGTCAAACCCTTCGGGTTGGAGAATCCTGCAGAGTCCCTTAGCTACTGCCACATTCCAAGGTCTCCATGGGCACCAACCCACATTATGACTCATCCGCAGGAAAGTCCATTTAAACTCAGCCTTCTGGGTAGCTCACCCAAGAGCCCGCAGATTGAGCGTGCCTTGTCTCGACCAGGCAATGGGAAGGTGAGTTGGCGTTTCTCGGCATCCATGCTTAGGCCCCTGCTCTCGAGTCTTTCTGTATGGGGCATCCTGGAACCATCCAATAGTACTCGACTGTCCTGAAGAAGGAAACTTTGAAGTTTGGAGCAGCTCACAACTCCCAGCGTAGGGAAACCTCCCTGGCCTCATGACGCCCCCACCCCCTTCAGGAAGGGGCCGTCATGGACACAAACTCCAGCTTGAGGCAACATCTGATACTCGCCCTGACCTCAGATGCAGGAGATCTCGATTCAGCCTCTGCACAGTGGGCCCAAACCTCGTGCTACCTTGTGTTTTCAGACTTCCTTCCTCACACTGCTGACAAACATGTCCTCAAGACTTGGAATTCTGGAACCAAAATGCAGCCGTATGCTGGCCCTCCAGAAGAAAAACGTTGCTCTATGGGGATCTCCATAAACCCCAAATGAGGATCAACCTGCTCGGTTCTCGACCTCACCCCAATTGGATTGTTCGGGTTGTCCATTCCTCCCTCCCCAGAGCTCTGCTTTGGAATCCCTCTTTTGGTGGGACACCTGAGGTAACAAAACTAAAAGGACTCCTCCCATCCTTCAGATTGACCCAAAACAATTGGGATTGGACCAAATTCACAGAGAGGAAGTCTCGTCCATGGCCCATGAGGCCTCCCCGAGATTCCACAGCCATCGTTGACAACAAATCCAGAGACAAAAGTCTGAGCAAGCGCCTCACACTCGCTCTTTTGTCGTATCCCGAAGAGTTCTCCTCACGGTCTGTAGATCGGGCCTGCTATACCTACTTCCCAAACCTAAGCCGAGTTTGTGTTTTCAGACTTCTGTCCCCACATTCCTGGCCCACAGACCCTTCAGGCTGGGGCCCCTGGAGCCACACATCAGGACTGTGCCTGTCCATACCACGGGAATTCTGCCCATTCCATTGTCCACAATCGTACAAATTAGGAAAAACCTCCAGAGTCCCCAAGGTCATCCCAATAATGTAGGCCGCCCAGGACAAACAAGGGTCATCTGAAACCAGCTGAGCATCTACCTCTACTCAGCGTAGATGGATGTCCCCAGAGAAGAAGATTGAATCAGACAGGCCCGTAGGCCTGAATCAGATTCATTGCTTTCGGTTACAGGTATCTCTCCTCAGAGGCCGGGTTTCCAATATTAGCATATGGGGATTTCATGAGGCAGCAATCAGAACAAATCTCTTCTCCACATGGGAAAATTATCCTTTGGAGATGTCTCAAAACCTCCAGTTAGGAGAATCCTTCAGGGCCTGTGTGCCACTGCCCCATTACAAGGTCTCCATAGACACAAAAACAAATTAGGACCCATCCACAGGAGAGTCCATTTCAACTCAGCGTATTCGGTTGCTCCGCGAGATCCAGCAGATCTAACTTGTCTTGTTGCTAGGAGACAATTGGAATGTGAGGTGGCCTACCCCGCCATCCATCCTTAAAACCCTGCTCGGAATCGTTGGCCTGGAGAAAACCAACAGGTCTCAATTGTCCTGCCGAAGAATCTTTGCAGTTGGGAGCTTCTCAGAACTCCCAAGGTGAGAGAACCCCCATGGCCACATGATTCCCCCCCCCCCTTAATAAAGGGGCCCTCAGGGACATAAGGTCCAACCTGAGCGATCGTCTGATCTTCACGCTGACTTCAGATGCACGAGATCTCGGTTCAGGTCTGTAGATTGTGCCTGCCATATCCTCACCCAGAAACCTAAGCTTTGCTTGTGTCCTCAGACTTCTGTCCACAGATTACTGGCTCACAAGCCCTCCAGTTTGGCAATCCAGAACTACAATGCAGCACTCTACCTGCCCTGCAGAAGTAATACATTGCCCTCTGGGGCTACTTAGAAACCCCAAATGAAGATCAACCTGCACGACACTTGGCTATACCCAAAATATATAGGATGTCCTGGTTAATAATGCCCTTTCTGATACAGCCTGAGCCTGGACCTCCTAGACCCACCCAGAGAGCTGGCTACAAACTGAGAACTTCAGACCCCCCATGGCCTTAGGTCGTTATCCCTTCCCAACCTCAGTTTTCAGGCTTCAGAACATAGACCTTATCTCCAATCACTGCCCGGGTTTGAAAATGATGCAGAAATCAGAACTCCTTCCCGATGGCAGGAAAACTTGTGGTTGGCTTGTTGTCCAACGTTCAGTGTAGTGGAAACCAGTGTGTCCCTTGAGGCCCCGCCATTGCTCGCGGTCCAGATAGGTAGCAAACACACATTGTGACCCTCAGCCTTAGCCCAGTCCTCAGGTAAGGCCTCTCAGTGGCTGGATGAAGAGACAGCATATTGGGCTTGCCATGCTCCTAGGCCCCAATTTTTAACCATAGTTCGTGTTGTCCCTTCACTCTTCCCCAGGGCTCTGCTTTGGAATTCCTCTTTTGGTGGGACACCTGATGTAACAACCCTGAAAGGAGTCCTCCATCCAACAGATTGACGAAAAACAATTGGGATCGGGCCAAATCCACAGAGAGCAAGATTCGTCCATGGCCCATGAGGCCTCCTCGACATACCACGGCCATCGCTGATACAAAATCCAGAGACAAAAGCCTAAGCAAGCGCCTCAGACTCGCACTATCTTCATATCCTGAAGATGTCTTCTCATGGTTTGTAGATCGGGCCTGCCATACCTACGTCCCCAAACATAAGCTGAGTTTGTGTTTTCAGACTTCTGTCCTCAAAGTCCTGGGCCACATACCCTCCAGGCTGGGGACACTGGAGCCACACATTAGGACTGTGCCTACCCAATCCATGGGAATTCTGCCCATTCCATTGTCCCAAATCGTACAACTTAGGAGAACCCTCCAAAGTCCCTGAGGCCATCCCAATAGTATAGGTCGCCCGGGACAAAAAAGGTCAGTCTGACACCAGCTGAGCATCTAACTCCACTCATACCCTAGAAGGATGTCCCCAGAGAAGAAGATTGAACCAGACAGGACCCTAGGCCAAAATCGGATCCATTGCTTTGGTTTACAGGCATGTCTCCTCAAAACCCTGGATTCCAATACCAGCATTGGGGTTTTCCTGAGGCACCCATCAGAACAAACCTCGTCTCCACAAGGAAACTTGTGCATGGGAGCTATGTCAAAAGCTGAGGATAATACTTCAGGGTCCCGGTGCCACCGCCCCATTCCAAGGCCCTCATGGACACAAACACACATTAGACCCATCCTCAGGAAAGTCCATTTCAACTCAGCCACCCCGGTTGCTCCCGCAGAGCCATCAGACCTAAACTGTCTTGTCGCTAGGAGACAATTGGAATGCGAGGCGGGCTTCCCAGGCATCCATCCTCGAACGTTGGTCTGGACTCATCCATATGGGATGTCCTGGAGCTGTCCAACAGGTCTCAATTGTCCCGCAGAAGGAATCCTAGGAGGGGGCATCCCACCACTCCCAACGTGGGAAAACCTCCATGGCCTCGTGACACCCTCCCCTTCATGAAGGGTCCGTCATGGACAGAAACTCCAACCTGAGCCAACGTCTGATCCTAGCTCTGTCTTCAGGTACACGGGATCTCGAATCATCTCTGCAGAGGGTTCCAGCCGTCCCCTCACCCCGAAATCTAAGTCTGGCTTGTGTTCTCAGAATTTTTTCCTCACACTCCTGGCCCACAAGCCTTCCAGTGTGGGAATTCTGGAGCCACTATGTGGCACTGTGTCTTCCTTCCAGAAGAAAAACGTTGCCCTCTGGGGCTACCCAGTAACCACAAATGAGTACCAACCTGCACGAAACTCGAATGCACCCCAATGATACAGTCTAGCCTGGGCACTAATTCCCTGTCTGCCACAGCCTGAGCCTGCACCTCCCAACCCACACTCAACAGCTGGCCGAACACTGAGCACATCAGTCACACCATGGCCTTAGGTCTTCATCTCTTCCCAACCTCAGTTTTCAGGCTTCAGAACCGAGACCTTAAATCCAATCACAGTCCAGGAGTGAAAGTGTTGCAGAAATTAGAACTCCTTCTTCCCCATGGCCAGAAACCTTGTGGTTGCCATATTGTGCAACGTTCAGTGTAGGAGAAACCAGCATGGTACATTAGGCCACGCCCTGACTTGAGGGGCTCCTTGGGCACAAAAACACATTGTGAAACTCAATGTGAGCCCTATGCTCAAGGAAGGCCTCTCAGTGTCTGGACCAAGAGCCCACATATGGGGCTTGCCATGTTCTTAGGTCCCAATGTTAACCAGAGTTCTGGTTGTCCAGTCGCCCCTCCCCAGGACTCTGCTGTGGAATCCCTCTTTTGGTGATCCACCTGAGGTAAAAAAAAAAAAAAAAAAAAACAAAAAACAAAAAAAAAAACAGAAAGGCCTCCTCCCTTCCCACAGAATGACCCCAAACTCTTGGGATTGGGTCAAATCCCCAGAAAGGGAGCCTCATCGATGGCCCATGAGGACACCCGGACATTCCATGGCAATCGGTGACACATATCCAGAAAAAAATAAGCATGAGCAAGCACCTCACTTTCGCCCTTTGTTCATATCCCGAAGAGTTCTCCTCACGGTCTATATATCGGGCCGGCCATACCTACAGACCCAAACCTAAGTGGAGTTTGTGTTTTCAGACTTTTGTCCAAATAGCCCTGGACCACACACGCTCCACACTTGGGTCCCTGGAGCCACACCTCAGGACTGTGCTTCCCTTTCAAGAGAATTCTTCCCATTCCATTGGCCACAACCTTGCAAATTAGGAAAAACCTCCAAAGTTACCGAGGCCATCCCAATAGTGTAGGCTGCCCAGGACAAACAGGTGTGATCTCAAACCAGCTGAGCAACTACCTCCACTCAGACAAAAGATGTCCCCAGAGAAGAATATTGAACCGGACAGGCCCCTAGGCCCTAATCAGATCCATTGCTTTGGTTTCCAGGCATCTCTCCTCAGAGGCCTCATTTCCAATACCAGCAAATGGTGGTTTCCTGAGGCACCAATAAGAACAAATCTCGTCTCCCCATGGAAAACTTGCTCATTGGAGCTTTGTTATCACCTCTGGTTAGGAGAATCCTTCAGGGCCCTGGTGCCACTGCCCCATACCAAGGTCTCAATGGACTCAAACCAACATTAAGACCATCCTCAGGAAAGTCCATTTCAACTCATTTAAGACCATCCTCAGGAAAGTCCATTCCAACTCAGCCCCCTCTGATGCTACCCCAAGCCAGCAGATCAAACGTTTCTTGTTGCTAGGAGACAATTGGAATTGAGGCTGTCTGCCCAGGCATCCATACTTAGAACCCTGTTCTGGAAAAATACCTTATGAGACGTCCTGGAGCCATCCAACAAATCTTCATTGTCCCACAGAAGGAATCCTTGCGGTTTGGAGCATCTCACAACTCTAAAAGTGGGAAAACCCCCATGGCCTCATAATGCCCCCCCCTTCATGAAGGGGCCAACATGGACAGAAACTCCAACCTGAGCCAAAGTCTGATCCTCGACCTGACTTCAGACTCATGAGATCTCAATTCAGCTCTGCAGAGTGTGCCTGCCTTGTCCATTCCCCGAAACCTAAGCCTAGCTTGTGTTCTCAGACTTCCGTCCTCACTCTCCTGGCCCACAAGCCCTCCAGTTTGGGAATTCCGAAGCCACAATGCAGCACTCTGCCTGCCCTCCAGAAGAAAAACTTTGCCCTATGCTGCTAATAAGAAACCCCAAATGATTATGTAATGCATGCCACTCGACTGTAAAGCAATTATACGGCCTACCCTGAATACGAATGCCCTGTCTGGCACAGCCTGAGACAAGACATCCCAAACGACACCTAGACAGCTGGCTCCAACCTGGACACAAGGGACCCGCTATGGCTGTAGTTCGTCATCTCTTCCCAACCTCGGTTTTCAGGCTTCAGAACCTAGACCTTATCTCCAATCACTGCCCAGGGGTGAACGTGATGCAGAAATTAGAATTCCTCCTTCCCCATGGCCAGAAACCTTGTGGTTGGCATGTTGTCCAACGTTCAATGTGGGAAAACCTGCATTGTCGGAAAGGCCACGCCAGTGCTTGAGGGCCGCCTAGGGCACAGACATGCATTGTGACCTGTAGCGTGAGTCCCGTATTAAAGTAACGCCTCTCAGTGGCTGGACCAAGATCCTGCATATGGGGCTTGTCATATCCATAGGCCCCCAGGCTTAACCAGAGAGCGAGTATTCCAGTTGTCAGTACCCACTGCTATGCTCCAGAATCCCTCTACTGAGGGGACACATGAAGCAGAAAACAGGACTCTTCCCTTCCCACGGAATGACCCCAAACTCTTGGGGGCTGGACAAACTACCAGAGAGGGAGACTTCTACGACCCATGAGGCAACTCCTACATTAAACGGCCATTGTGGACAAAATATCCAGAGACAAAAGACTGAGCGACTGCCTCCCTCTCACCCTTCCTTCATATCCAGAGGAGCTCCCCTCACGGACTGTAGATCAGGCCTGCCATAACCTCGGCCCCAAACCTGAGCTGAGTTTGGGTTTTGGGATGTCTGTCTGCACAGCCGTGGCCCACACCGCCTCCAGGCTGGGGTCTCTGGAGCCACACCACAGAACTGTGCCTGCTCTCTCCTAAGAAACTGCCCATTCCATTGGCCACAACTCTACAAAATAGAAGAAACCTCAAGGTCCCCAAGGACATCCCACTACCGCAAGCCGCACTGGACAAACAGGGGCATTATGACACCAGCTGAGCAACTACTGCCTCCATGCAGACACACAGACTGATATCCGCAGAGACAGAAGATTGAACCAGGCAGGCCCCTAGGCCCTATTATGAACTCTGTCTTTGGTGTCCAGGTATCACTCCTCAGAGGCCTGGGTTCGAAGACCAGCATATGGGGCTATCCTGAGGCACCAGACAGAACACGTCTCATCTCCGCATGGAAAGCTTCCTTGTTGGAGTTGTGTCAAACCCTTCGGGTTGGAGAATCCTGCAGAGTCCCTTAGCTACTGCCACATTCCAAGGTCTCCATGGCCACCAACCCACATTATGACTCATCCGCAGGAAAGTCCATTTAAACTCAGCCTTCTGGGTAGCTCACCCAAGAGCCCGCAGATTGAGCGTGCCTTGTCTCAACCAGGCAAGGGGAAGGTGAGTTGGCGTTTCTCGGCATCCATGCTTAGGCCCCTGCTCTCGAGTCTTTCTGTATGGGGCATCCTGGAACCATCCAATAGTACTCGACTGTCCTGAAGAAGGAAACTTTGAAGTTTGGAGCAGCTCACAACTCCCAGCGTAGGGAAACCTCCCTGGCCTCATGACGCCCCCACCCCCTTCAGGAAGGGGCCGTCATGGACACAAACTCCAGCTTGAGGCAACATCTGATACTCGCCCTGACCTCAGATGCAGGAGATCTCGATTCAGCCTCTGCACAGTGGGCCCAAACCTCGTGCTACCTTGTGTTTTCAGACTTCCTTCCTCACACTGCTGACAAACATGTCCTCAAGACTTGGAATTCTGGAACCAAAATGCAGCCGTATGCTGGCCCTCCAGAAGAAAAACGTTGCTCTATGGGGATCTCCATAAACCCCAAATGAGGATCAACCTGCTCGGTTCTCGACCTCACCCCAATTGGATTGTTCGGGTTGTCCATTCATCCCTCCCCAGAGCTCTGCTTTGGAATCCCTCTTTTGGTGGGACACCTGAGGTAACAAAACTAAAAGGACTCCTCCCATCCTTCAGATTGACCCAAAACAATTGGGATTGGACCAAATTCACAGAGAGGAAGTCTCGTCCATGGCCCATGAGGCCTCCCCAAGATTCCACATCCATCGTTGACAACAAATCCAGAGACAAAAGTCTGAGCAAGCGCCTCACACTCGCTCTTTTGTCGTATCCCGAAGAGTTCTCCTCACGGTCTGTAGATCGGGCCTGCCATACCTATTTCCCAAACCTAAGCCGAGTTTGTGTTTTCAGACTTCTGTCCCCACATTCCTGGCCCACAGACCCTTCAGGCTGGGGCCCCTGGAGCCACACATCAGGACTGTGCCTGTCCATACCACGGGAATTCTGCCCATTCCTTTGTCCACAATCGTACAAATTAGGAAAAACCTCCAGAGTCCCCAAGGACATCCCAATAATGTAGGCCGCCCAGGACAAACAAGGGTCATCTGAAACCAGCTGAGCATCTACCTCTACTCAGCGTAGATGGATGTCCCCAGAGAAGAAGATTGAATCAGACAGGCCCGTAGGCCTGAATCAGATTCATTGCTTTCGGTTACAGGTATCTCTCCTCAGAGGCCGGGTTTCCAATATTAGCATATGGGGATTTCATGAGGCAGCAATCAGAACAAATCTCTTCTCCACATGGGAAAATTATCCTTTGAAGATGTCTCAAAACCTCCAGTTAGGAGAATCCTTCAGGGCCTGTGTGCCACTGCCCCATTACAAGGTCTCCATAGACACAAAAACAAATTAGGACCCATCCACAGGAGAGTCCATTTCAACTCAGCGTATTCGGTTGCTCCGCGAGATCCAGCAGATCTAACTTGTCTTGTTGCTAGGAGACAATTGGAATGTGAGGTGGCCTACCCCGCCATCCATCCTTAAAACCCTGCTCGGAATCGTTGGCCTGGAGAAAACCAACAGGTCTCAATTGTCCTGCCGAAGAATCTTTGCAGTTGGGAGCTTCTCAGAACTCCCATCGTGAGAGAACCCCCATGGCCACATGATTCCCCCCCCCCTTCATAAAGGGGCCCTCAGGGACATAAGGTCCAACCTGAGCGATCGTCTGATCTTCACGCTGACTTCAGATGCACGAGATCTCGGTTCAGGTCTGTAGATTGTGCCTGCCATATCCTCACCCAGAAACCTAAGCTTTGCTTGTGTCCTCAGACTTCTGTCCACAGATTACTGGCTCACAAGCCCTCCAGTTTGGCAATCCAGAACTACAATGCGGCACTCTACCTGCCCTGCAGAAGTAATACATTGCCCTCTGGGGCTACTTAGAAACCCCAAATGAAGATCAACCTGCACGACACTTGGCTATACCCAAAATATATAGGATGACCTGGTTAATAATGCCCTTTCTGATACAGCCTGAGCCTGGACCTCCTAGACCCACCCAGAGAGCTGGCTACAAACTGAGAACTTCAGACCCCCCATGGCCTTAGGTCGTTATCCCTTCCCAACCTCAGTTTTCAGGCTTCAGAACATAGACCTTATCTCCAATCACTGCCCGGGTTTGAAAATGATGCAGAAATCAGAACTCCTTCCCGATGGCAGGAAAACTTGTGGTTGGCTTGTTGTCCAACGTTCAGTGTAGTGGAAACCAGTGTGTCCCTTGAGGCCCCGCCATTGCTCGCGGTCCAGATAGGTAGCAAACACACATTGTGACCCTCAGCCTTAGCCCAGTCCTCAGGTAAGGCCTCTCAGTGGCTGGATGAAGAGACAGCATATTGGGCTTGCCATGCCCCTAGGCCCCAATTTTTAACCATAGTTCGTGTTGTCCCTTCACTCTTCCCCAGGGCTCTGCTTTGGAATTCCTCTTTTGGTGGGACACCTGATGTAACAACCCTGAAAGGAGTCCTCCATCCAACAGATTGACGAAAAACAATTGGGATCGGGCCAAATCCACAGAGAGCAAGATTCGTCCATGGCCCATGAGGCCTCCTCGACATACCACGGCCATCGCTGATACAAAATCCAGAGACAAAAGCCTAAGCAAGCGCCTCAGACTCGCACTATCTTCATATCCTGAAGATGTCTTCTCATGGTTTGTAGATCGGGCCTGCCATACCTACGTCCCCAAACATAAGCTGAGTTTGTGTTTTCAGACTTCTGTCCTCAAAGTCCTGGGCCACATACCCTCCAGGCTGGGGACACTGGAGCCACACATTAGGACTGTGCCTACCCAATCCATGGGAATTCTGCCCATTCCATTGTCCCAAATCGTACAACTTAGGAGAACCCTCCAAAGTCCCTGAGGCCATCCCAATAGTATAGGTCGCCCGGGACAAAAAAGGTCAGTCTGACACCAGCTGAGCATCTAACTCCACTCATACCCTAGAAGGATGTCCCCAGAGAAGAAGATTGAACCAGACAGGACCCTAGGCCAAAATCGGATCCATTGCTTTGGTTTACAGGCATGTCTCCTCAAAACCCTGGATTCCAATACCAGCATTGGGGTTTTCCTGAGGCACCCATCAGAACAAACCTCGTCTCCACAAGGAAACTTGTGCATGGGAGCTATGTCAAAAGCTGAGGATAATACTTCAGGGTCCCGGTGCCACCGCCCCATTCCAAGGCCCTCATGGACACAAACACACATTAGACCCATCCTCAGGAAAGTCCATTTCAACTCAGCCACCCCGGTTGCTCCCGCAGAGCCATCAGACCTAAACTGTCTTGTCGCTAGGAGACAATTGGAATGCGAGGCGGGCTTCCCAGGCATCCATCCTCGAACGTTGGTCTGGACTCATCCATATGGGATGTCCTGGAGCTGTCCAACAGGTCTCAATTGTCCCGCAGAAGGAATCCTAGGAGGGGGCATCCCACCACTCCCAACGTGGGAAAACCTCCATGGCCTCGTGACACCCTCCCCTTCATGAAGGGTCCGTCATGGACAGAAACTCCAACCTGAGCCAACGTCTGATCCTAGCTCTGTCTTCAGGTACACGGGATCTCGAATCATCTCTGCAGAGGGTTCCAGCCGTCCCCTCACCCCGAAATCTAAGTCTGGCTTGTGTTCTCAGAATTTTTTCCTCACACTCCTGGCCCACAAGCCTTCCAGTGTGGGAATTCTGGAGCCACTATGTGGCACTGTGTCTTCCTTCCAGAAGAAAAACGTTGCCCTCTGGGGCTACCCAGTAACCACAAATGAGTACCAACCTGCACGAAACTCGAATGCACCCCAATGATACAGTCTAGCCTGGGCACTAATTCCCTGTCTGCCACAGCCTGAGCCTGCACCTCCCAACCCACACTCAACAGCTGGCCGAACACTGAGCACATCAGTCACACCATGGCCTTAGGTCTTCATCTCTTCCCAACCTCAGTTTTCAGGCTTCAGAACCGAGACCTTAAATCCAATCACAGTCCAGGAGTGAAAGTGTTGCAGAAATTAGAACTCCTTCTTCCCCATGGCCAGAAAACTTGTGGTTGCCATATTGTGCAACGTTCAGTGTAGGAGAAACCAGCATGGTACATTAGGCCACGCCCTGACTTGAGGGGCTCCTTGGGCACAAAAACACATTGTGAAACTCAATGTGAGCCCTATGCTCAAGGAAGGCCTCTCAGTGTCTGGACCAAGAGCCCACATATGGGGCTTGCCATGTTCTTAGGTCCCAATGTTAACCAGAGTTCTGGTTGTCCAGTCGCCCCTCCCCAGGACTCTGCTGTGGAATCCCTCTTTTGGTGATCCACCTGAGGTAAAAAAAAAAAAACAAAAAAAACAGAAAGGCCTCCTCCCTTCCCACAGAATGACCCCAAACTCTTGGGATTGGGTCAAATCCCCAGAAAGGGAGCCTCATCGATGGCCCATGAGGACACCCGGACATTCCATGGCAATCGGTGACACATATCCAGAAAAAAATAAGCATGAGCAAGCACCTCACTTTCGCCCTTTGTTCATATCCCGAAGAGTTCTCCTCACGGTCTATATATCGGGCCGGCCATACCTACAGACCCAAACCTAAGTGGAGTTTGTGTTTTCAGACTTTTGTCCAAATAGCCCTGGACCACACACGCTCCACACTTGGGTCCCTGGAGCCACACCTCAGGACTGTGCTTCCCTTTCAAGAGAATTCTTCCCATTCCATTGGCCACAACCTTGCAAATTAGGAAAAACCTCCAAAGTTACCGAGGCCATCCCAATAGTGTAGGCCGCCCAGGACAAACAGGTGTGATCTCAAACCAGCTGAGCAACTACCTCCACTCAGACAAAAGATGTCCCCAGAGAAGAATATTGAACCGGACAGGGCCCTAGGCCCTAATCAGATCCATTGCTTTGGTTTCCAGGCATCTCTCCTCAGAGGCCTCATTTCCAATACCAGCAAATGGTGGTTTCCTGAGGCACCAATAAGAACAAATCTCGTCTCCCCATGGAAAACTTGCTCATTGGAGCTTTGTTATCACCTCTGGTTAGGAGAATCCTTCAGGGCCCTGGTGCCACTGCCCCATACCAAGGTCTCAATGGACTCAAACCAACATTAAGACCATCCTCAGGAAAGTCCATTTCAACTCATTTAAGACCATCCTCAGGAAAGTCCATTCCAACTCAGCCCCCTCTGATGCTACCCCAAGCCAGCAGATCAAACGTTTCTTGTTGCTAGGAGACAATTGGAATTGAGGCTGTCTGCCCAGGCATCCATACTTAGAACCCTGTTCTGGAAAAATACCTTATGAGACGTCCTGGAGCCATCCAACAAATCTTCATTGTCCCACAGAAGGAATCCTTGCGGTTTGGAGCATCTCACAACTCTAAAAGTGGGAAAACCCCCATGGCCTCATAATGCCCCCCCCTTCATGAAGGGGCCAACATGGACAGAAACTCCAACCTGAGCCAAAGTCTGATCCTCGACCTGACTTCAGACTCATGAGATCTCAATTCAGCTCTGCAGAGTGTGCCTGCCTTGTCCATTCCCCGAAACCTAAGCCTAGCTTGTGTTCTCAGACTTCCGTCCTCACTCTCCTGGCCCACAAGCCCTCCAGTTTGGGAATTCCGAAGCCACAATGCAGCACTCTGCCTGCCCTCCAGAAGAAAAACTTTGCCCTATGCTGCTAATAAGAAACCCCAAATGATTATGTAATGCATGCCACTCGACTGTAAAGCAATTATACGGCCTACCCTGAATACGAATGCCCTGTCTGGCACAGCCTGAGACAAGACATCCCAAACGACACCTAGACAGCTGGCTCCAACCTGGACACAAGGGACCCGCTATGGCTGTAGTTCGTCATCTCTTCCCAACCTCGGTTTTCAGGCTTCAGAACCTAGACCTTATCTCCAATCACTGCCCAGGGGTGAACGTGATGCAGAAATTAGAATTCCTCCTTCCCCATGGCCAGAAACCTTGTGGTTGGCATGTTGTCCAACGTTCAATGTGGGAAAACCTGCATTGTCGGAAAGGCCACGCCAGTGCTTGAGGGCCGCCTAGGGCACAGACATGCATTGTGACCTGTAGCGTGAGTCCCGTATTAAAGTAACGCCTCTCAGTGGCTGGACCAAGATCCTGCATATGGGGCTTGTCATATCCATAGGCCCCCAGGCTTAACCAGAGAGCGAGTATTCCAGTTGTCAGTACCCACTGCTATGCTCCAGAATCCCTCTACTGAGGGGACACATGAAGCAGAAAACAGGACTCTTCCCTTCCCACGGAATGACCCCAAACTCTTGGGGGCTGGACAAACTACCAGAGAGGGAGACTTCTACGACCCATGAGGCAACTCCTACATTAAACGGCCATTGTGGACAAAATATGCAGAGACAAAAGACTGAGCGACTGCCTCCCTCTCACCCTTCTTTCATATCCAGAGGAGCTCCCCTCACGGACTGTAGATCAGGCCTGCCATAACCTCGGCCCCAAACCTGAGCTGAGTTTGGGTTTTGGGATGTCTGTCTGCACAGCCGTGGCCCACACCGCCTCCAGGCTGGGGTCTCTGGAGCCACACCACAGAACTGTGCCTGCTCTCTCCTAAGAAACTGCCCGTTCCATTGGCCACAACTCTACAAAATAGAAGAAACCTCAAGGTCCCCAAGGACATCCCACTACCGCAAGCCGCACTGGACAAACAGGGGCATTATGACACCAGCTGAGCAACTACTACCTCCATGCAGACACACAGACTGATATCCGCAGAGACAGAAGATTGAACCAGGCAGGCCCCTAGGCCCTATTATGAACTCTGTCTTTGGTGTCCAGGTATCACTCCTCAGAGGCCTGGGTTCGAAGACCAGCATAAGGGGCTATCCTGAGGCACCAGACAGAACACGTCTCATCTCCGCATGGAAAGCTTCCTTGCTGGAGTTGTGTCAAACCCTTCGGGTTGGAGAATCCTGCAGAGTCCCTTAGCTACTGCCACATTCCAAGGTCTCCATGGCCACCAACCCACATTATGACTCATCCGCAGGAAAGTCCATTTAAACTCAGCCTTCTGGGTAGCTCACCCAAGAGCCCACAGATTGAGCGTGCCTTGTCTCGACCAGGCAATGGGAAGGTGAGTTGGCGTTTCTCGGCATCCATGCTTAGGCCCCTGCTCTCGAGTCTTTCTGTATGGGGCATCCTGGAACCATCCAATAGTACTCGACTGTCCTGAAGAAGGAAACTTTGAAGTTTGGAGCAGCTCACAACTCCCAGCGTAGGGAAACCTCCCTGGCCTCATGACGCCCCCACCCCCTTCAGGAAGGGGCCGTCATGGACACAAACTCCAGCTTGAGGCAACATCTGATACTCGCCCTGACCTCAGATGCAGGAGATCTCGATTCAGCCTCTGCACAGTGGGCCCAAACCTCGTGCTACCTTGTGTTTTCAGACTTCCTTCCTCACACTGCTGACAAACATGTCCTCAAGACTTGGAATTCTGGAACCAAAATGCAGCCGTATGCTGGCCCTCCAGAAGAAAAACGTTGCTCTATGGGGATCTCCATAAACCCCAAATGAGGATCAACCTGCTCGGTTCTCGACCTCACCCCAATTGGATTGTTCGGGTTGTCCATTCATCCCTCCCCAGAGCTCTGCTTTGGAATCCCTCTTTTGGTGGGACACCTGAGGTAACAAAACTAAAAGGACTCCTCCCATCCTTCAGATTGACCCAAAACAATTGGGATTGGACCAAATTCACAGAGAGGAAGTCTCGTCCATGGCCCATGAGGCCTCCCCGAGATTCCACAGCCATCGTTGACAACAAATCCAGAGACAAAAGTCTGAGCAAGCGCCTCACACTCGCTCTTTTGTCGTATCCCGAAGAGTTCTCCTCACGGTCTGTAGATCGGGCCTGCCATACCTATTTCCCAAACCTAAGCCGAGTTTGTGTTTTCAGACTTCTGTCCCCACATTCCTGGCCCACAGACCCTTCAGGCTGGGGCCCCTGGAGCCACACATCAGGACTGTGCCTGTCCATACCACGGGAATTCTGCCCATTCCATTGTCCACAATCGTACAAATTAGGAAAAACCTCCAGAGTCCCCAAGGTCATCCCAATAATGTAGGCCGCCCAGGACAAACAAGGGTCATCTGAAACCAGCTGAGCATCTACCTCTACTCAGCGTAGATGGATGTCCCCAGAGAAGAAGATTGAATCAGACAGGCCCCTAGGCCTGAATCAGATTCATTGCTTTCGGTTACAGGTATCTCTCCTCAGAGGCCGGGTTTCCAATATTAGCATATGGGGATTTCATGAGGCAGCAATCAGAACAAATCTCTTCTCCACATGGGAAAATTATCCTTTGAAGATGTCTCAAAACCTCCAGTTAGGAGAATCCTTCAGGGCCTGTGTGCCACTGCCCCATTACAAGGTCTCCATAGACACAAAAACAAATTAGGACCCATCCACAGGAGAGTCCATTTCAACTCAGCGTATTCGGTTGCTCCGCGAGATCCAGCAGATCTAACTTGTCTTGTTGCTAGGAGACAATTGGAATGTGAGGTGGCCTACCCCGCCATCCATCCTTAAAACCCTGCTCGGAATCGTTGGCCTGGAGAAAACCAACAGGTCTCAATTGTCCTGCCGAAGAATCTTTGCAGTTGGGAGCTTCTCAGAACTCCCATCGTGAGAGAACCCCCATGGCCACATGATTCCCCCCCCCCTTCATAAAGGGGCCCTCAGGGACATAAGGTCCAACCTGAGCGATCGTCTGATCTTCACGCTGACTTCAGATGCACGAGATCTCGGTTCAGGTCTGTAGATTGTGCCTGCCATATCCTCACCCAGAAACCTAAGCTTTGCTTGTGTCCTCAGACTTCTGTCCACAGATTACTGGCTCACAAGCCCTCCAGTTTGGCAATCCAGAACTACAATGCAGCACTCTACCTGCCCTGCAGAAGTAATACATTGCCCTCTGGGGCTACTTAGAAACCCCAAATGAAGATCAACCTGCACGACACTTGGCTATACCCAAAATATATAGGATGACCTGGTTAATAATGCCCTTTCTGATACAGCCTGAGCCTGGACCTCCTAGACCCACCCAGAGAGCTGGCTACAAACTGAGAACTTCAGACCCCCCATGGCCTTAGGTCGTTATCCCTTCCCAACCTCAGTTTTCAGGCTTCAGAACATAGACCTTATCTCCAATCACTGCCCGGGTTTGAAAATGATGCAGAAATCAGAACTCCTTCCCGATGGCAGGAAAACTTGTGGTTGGCTTGTTGTCCAACGTTCAGTGTAGTGGAAACCAGTGTGTCCCTTGAGGCCCCGCCATTGCTCGCGGTCCAGATAGGTAGCAAACACACATTGTGACCCTCAGCCTTAGCCCAGTCCTCAGGTAAGGCCTCTCAGTGGCTGGATGAAGAGACAGCATATTGGGCTTGCCATGCCCCTAGGCCCCAATTTTTAACCATAGTTCGTGTTGTCCCTTCACTCTTCCCCAGGGCTCTGCTTTGGAATTCCTCTTTTGGTGGGACACCTGATGTAACAACCCTGAAAGGAGTCCTCCATCCAACAGATTGACGAAAAACAATTGGGATCGGGCCAAATCCACAGAGAGCAAGATTCGTCCATGGCCCATGAGGCCTCCTCGACATACCACGGCCATCGCTGATACAAAATCCAGAGACAAAAGCCTAAGCAAGCGCCTCAGACTCGCACTATCTTCATATCCTGAAGATGTCTTCTCATGGTTTGTAGATCGGGCCTGCCATACCTACGTCCCCAAACATAAGCTGAGTTTGTGTTTTCAGACTTCTGTCCTCAAAGTCCTGGGCCACATACCCTCCAGGCTGGGGACACTGGAGCCACACATTAGGACTGTGCCTACCCAATCCATGGGAATTCTGCCCATTCCATTGTCCAAAATCGTACAACTTAGGAGAACCCTCCAAAGTCCCTGAGGCCATCCCAATAGTATAGGTCGCCCGGGACAAAAAAGGTCAGTCTGACACCAGCTGAGCATCTAACTCCACTCATACCCTAGAAGGATGTCCCCAGAGAAGAAGATTGAACCAGACAGGACCCTAGGCCAAAATCGGATCCATTGCTTTGGTTTACAGGCATGTCTCCTCAAAACCCTGGATTCCAATACCAGCATTGGGGTTTTCCTGAGGCACCCATCAGAACAAACCTCGTCTCCACAAGGAAACTTGTGCATGGGAGCTATGTCAAAAGCTGAGGATAATACTTCAGGGTCCCGGTGCCACCGCCCCATTCCAAGGCCCTCATGGACACAAACACACATTAGACCCATCCTCAGGAAAGTCCATTTCAACTCAGCCACCCCGGTTGCTCCCGCAGAGCCATCAGACCTAAACGTCTTGTCGCTAGGAGACAATTGGAATGCGAGGCGGGCTTCCCAGGCATCCATCCTCGAACGTTGGTCTGGACTCATCCATATGGGATGTCCTGGAGCTGTCCAACAGGTCTCAATTGTCCCGCAGAAGGAATCCTAGGAGGGGGCATCCCACCACTCCCAACGTGGGAAAACCTCCATGGCCTCGTGACACCCTCCCCTTCATGAAGGGTCCGTCATGGACAGAAACTCCAACCTGAGCCAACGTCTGATCCTAGCTCTGTCTTCAGGTACACGGGATCTCGAATCATCTCTGCAGAGGGTTCCAGCCGTCCCCTCACCCCGAAATCTAAGTCTGGCTTGTGTTCTCAGAATTTTTTCCTCACACTCCTGGCCCACAAGCCTTCCAGTGTGGGAATTCTGGAGCCACTATGTGGCACTGTGTCTTCCTTCCAGAAGAAAAACGTTGCCCTCTGGGGCTACCCAGTAACCACAAATGAGTACCAACCTGCACGAAACTCGAATGCACCCCAATGATACAGTCTAGCCTGGGCACTAATTCCCTGTCTGCCACAGCCTGAGCCTGCACCTCCCAACCCACACTCAACAGCTGGCCGAACACTGAGCACATCAGTCACACCATGGCCTTAGGTCTTCATCTCTTCCCAACCTCAGTTTTCAGGCTTCAGAACCGAGACCTTAAATCCAATCACAGTCCAGGAGTGAAAGTGTTGCAGAAATTAGAACTCCTTCTTCCCCATGGCCAGAAAACTTGTGGTTGCCATATTGTGCAACGTTCAGTGTAGGAGAAACCAGCATGGTACATTAGGCCACGCCCTGACTTGAGGGGCTCCTTGGGCACAAAAACACATTGTGAAACTCAATGTGAGCCCTATGCTCAAGGAAGGCCTCTCAGTGTCTGGACCAAGAGCCCACATATGGGGTTTGCCATGTTCTTAGGTCCCAATGTTAACCAGAGTTCTGGTTGTCCAGTCGCCCCTCCCCAGGACTCTGCTGTGGAATCCCTCTTTTGGTGATCCACCTGAGGTAAAAAAAAAAAAAAAAAAAAACAGAAAGGCCTCCTCCCTTCCCACAGAATGACCCCAAACTCTTGGGATTGGGTCAAATCCCCAGAAAGGGAGCCTCATCGATGGCCCATGAGGACACCCGGACATTCCATGGCAATCGGTGACACATATCCAGAAAAAAATAAGCATGAGCAAGCACCTCACTTTCGACCTTTGTTCATATCCCGAAGAGTTCTCCTCACGGTCTATATATCGGGCCGGCCATACCTACAGACCCAAACCTAAGTGGAGTTTGTGTTTTCAGACTTTTGTCCAAATAGCCCTGGACCACACACGCTCCACACTTGGGTCCCTGGAGCCACACCTCAGGACTGTGCTTCCCTTTCAAGAGAATTCTTCCCATTCCATTGGCCACAACCTTGCAAATTAGGAAAAACCTCCAAAGTTACCGAGGCCATCCCAATAGTGTAGGCCGCCCAGGACAAACAGGTGTGATCTCAAACCAGCTGAGCAACTACCTCCACTCAGACAAAAGATGTCCCCAGAGAAGAATATTGAACCGGACAGGCCCCTAGGCCCTAATCAGATCCATTGCTTTGGTTTCCAGGCATCTCTCCTCAGAGGCCTCATTTCCAATACCAGCAAATGGTGGTTTCCTGAGGCACCAATAAGAACAAATCTCGTCTCCCCATGGAAAACTTGCTCATTGGAGCTTTGTTATCACCTCTGGTTAGGAGAATCCTTCAGGGCCCTGGTGCCACTGCCCCATACCAAGGTCTCAATGGACTCAAACCAACATTAAGACCATCCTCAGGAAAGTCCATTTCAACTCATTTAAGACCATCCTCAGGAAAGTCCATTCCAACTCAGCCCCCTCTGATGCTACCCCAAGCCAGCAGATCAAACGTTTCTTGTTGCTAGGAGACAATTGGAATTGAGGCTGTCTGCCCAGGCATCCATACTTAGAACCCTGTTCTGGAAAAATACCTTATGAGACGTCCTGGAGCCATCCAACAAATCTTCATTGTCCCACAGAAGGAATCCTTGCGGTTTGGAGCATCTCACAACTCTAAAAGTGGGAAAACCCCCATGGCCTCATAATGCCCCCCCCTTCATGAAGGGGCCAACATGGACAGAAACTCCAACCTGAGCCAAAGTCTGATCCTCGACCTGACTTCAGACTCATGAGATCTCAATTCAGCTCTGCAGAGTGTGCCTGCCTTGTCCATTCCCCGAAACCTAAGCCAAGCTTGTGTTCTCAGACTTCCGTCCTCACTCTCCTGGCCCACAAGCCCTCCAGTTTGGGAATTCCGAAGCCAAATTGCAGCACTCTGCCTGCCCTCCAGAAGAAAAACTTTGCCCTATGCTGCTAATAAGAAACCCCAAATGATTATGTAATGCATGCCACTCGACTGTAAAGCAATTATACGGCCTACCCTGAATACGAATGCCCTGTCTGGCACAGCCTGAGACAAGACATCCCAAACGACACCTAGACAGGTGGCTCCAACCTGGACACAAGGGACCCGCTATGGCTGTAGTTCGTCATCTCTTCCCAACCTCGGTTTTCAGGCTTCAGAACCTAGACCTTATCTCCAATCACTGCCCAGGGGTGAACGTGATGCAGAAATTAGAATTCCTCCTTCCCCATGGCCAGAAACCTTGTGGTTGGCATGTTGTCCAACGTTCAATGTGGGAAAACCTGCATTGTCGGAAAGGCCACGCCAGTGCTTGAGGGCCGCCTAGGGCACAGACATGCATTGTGACCTGTAGCGTGAGTCCCGTATTAAAGTAACGCCTCTCAGTGGCTGGACCAAGATCCTGCATATGGGGCTTGTCATATCCATAGGCCCCCAGGCTTAACCAGAGAGCGAGTATTCCAGTTGTCAGTACCCACTGCTATGCTCCAGAATCCCTCTACTGAGGGGACACATGAAGCAGAAAACAGGACTCTTCCCTTCCCACGGAATGACCCCAAACTCTTGGGGGCTGGACAAACTACCAGAGAGTGAGACTTCTACGACCCATGAGGCAACTCCTACATTAAACGGCCATTGTGGACAAAATATCCAGAGACAAAAGACTGAGCGACTGCCTCCCTCTCACCCTTCTTTCATATCCAGAGGAGCTCCCCTCACGGACTGTAGATCAGGCCTGCCATAACCTCGGCCCCAAACCCGAGCTGAGTTTGGGTTTTGGGATGTCTGTCTGCACAGCCGTGGCCCACACCGCCTCCAGGCTGGGGTCTCTGGAGCCACACCACAGAACTGTGCCTGCTCTCTCCTAAGAAACTGCCCGTTCCATTGGCCACAACTCTACAAAATAGAAGAAACCTCAAGGTCCCCAAGGACATCCCACTACCGCAAGCCGCACTGGACAAACAGGGGCATTATGACACCAGCTGAGCAACTACTACCTCCATGCAGACACACAGACTGATATCCGCAGAGACAGAAGATTGAACCAGGCAGGCCCCTAGGCCCTATTATGAACTCTGTCTTTGGTGTCCAGGTATCACTCCTCAGAGGCCTGGGTTCGAAGACCAGCATATGGGGCTATCCTGAGGCACCAGACAGAACACGTCTCATCTCCGCATGGAAAGCTTCCTTGTTGGAGTTGTGTCAAACCCTTCGGGTTGGAGAATCCTGCAGAGTCCCTTAGCTACTGCCACATTCCAAGGTCTCCATGGCCACCAACCCACATTATGACTCATCCGCAGGAAAGTCCATTTAAACTCAGCCTTCTGGGTAGCTCACCCAAGAGCCCGCAGATTGAGCGTGCCTTGTCTCGACCAGGCAATGGGAAGGTGAGTTGGCGTTTCTCGGCATCCATGCTTAGGCCCCTGCTCTCGAGTCTTTCTGTATGGGGCATCCTGGAACCATCCAATAGTACTCGACTGTCCTGAAGAAGGAAACTTTGAAGTTTGGAGCAGCTCACAACTCCCAGCGTAGGGAAACCTCCCTGGCCTCATGACGCCCCCACCCCCTTCAGGAAGGGGCCGTCATGGACACAAACTCCAGCTTGAGGCAACATCTGATACTCGCCCTGACCTCAGATGCAGGAGATCTCGATTCAGCCTCTGCACAGTGGGCCCAAACCTCGTGCTACCTTGTGTTTTCAGACTTCCTTCCTCACACTGCTGACAAACATGTCCTCAAGACTTGGAATTCTGGAACCAAAATGCAGCCGTATGCTGGCCCTCCAGAAGAAAAACGTTGCTCTATGGGGATCTCCATAAACCCCAAATGAGGATCAACCTGCTCGGTTCTCGACCTCACCCCAATTGGATTGTTCGGGTTGTCCATTCATCCCTCCCCAGAGCTCTGCTTTGGAATCCCTCTTTTGGTGGGACACCTGAGGTAACAAAACTAAAAGGACTCCTCCCATCCTTCAGATTGACCCAAAACAATTGGGATTGGACCAAATTCACAGAGAGGAAGTCTCGTCCATGGCCCATGAGGCCTCCCCGAGATTCCACAGCCATCGTTGACAACAAATCCAGAGACAAAAGTCTGAGCAAGCGCCTCACACTCGCTCTTTTGTCGTATCCCGAAGAGTTCTCCTCACGGTCTGTAGATCGGGCCTGCCATACCTATTTCCCAAACCTAAGCCGAGTTTGTGTTTTCAGACTTCTGTCCCCACATTCCTGGCCCACAGACCCTTCAGGCTGGGGCCCCTGGAGCCACACATCAGGACTGTGCCTGTCCATACCACGGGAATTCTGCCCATTCCATTGTCCACAATCGTACAAATTAGGAAAAACCTCCAGAGTCCCCAAGGTCATCCCAATAATGTAGGCCGCCCAGGACAAACAAGGGTCATCTGAAACCAGCTGAGCATCTACCTCTACTCAGCGTAGATGGATGTCCCCAGAGAAGAAGATTGAATCAGACAGGCCCCTAGGCCTGAATCAGATTCATTGCTTTCGGTTACAGGTATCTCTCCTCAGAGGCCGGGTTTCCAATATTAGCATATGGGGATTTCATGAGGCAGCAATCAGAACAAATCTCTTCTCCACATGGGAAAATTATCCTTTGAAGATGTCTCAAAACCTCCAGTTAGGAGAATCCTTCAGGGCCTGTGTGCCACTGCCCCATTACAAGGTCTCCATAGACACAAAAACAAATTAGGACCCATCCACAGGAGAGTCCATTTCAACTCAGCGTATTCGGTTGCTCCGCGAGATCCAGCAGATCTAACTTGTCTTGTTGCTAGGAGACAATTGGAATGTGAGGTGGCCTACCCCGCCATCCATCCTTAAAACCCTGCTCGGAATCGTTGGCCTGGAGAAAACCAACAGGTCTCAATTGTCCTGCCGAAGAATCTTTGCAGTTGGGAGCTTCTCAGAACTCCCATCGTGAGAGAACCCCCATGGCCACATGATTCCCCCCCCCCTTCATAAAGGGGCCCTCAGGGACATAAGGTCCAACCTGAGCGATCGTCTGATCTTCACGCTGACTTCAGATGCACGAGATCTCGGTTCAGGTCTGTAGATTGTGCCTGCCATATCCTCACCCAGAAACCTAAGCTTTGCTTGTGTCCTCAGACTTCTGTCCACAGATTACTGGCTCACAAGCCCTCCAGTTTGGCAATCCAGAACTACAATGCAGCACTCTACCTGCCCTGCAGAAGTAATACATTGCCCTCTGGGGCTACTTAGAAACCCCAAATGAAGATCAACCTGCACGACACTTGGCTATACCCAAAATATATAGGATGACCTGGTTAATAATGCCCTTTCTGATACAGCCTGAGCCTGGACCTCCTAGACCCACCCAGAGAGCTGGCTACAAACTGAGAACTTCAGACCCCCCATGGCCTTAGGTCGTTATCCCTTCCCAACCTCAGTTTTCAGGCTTCAGAACATAGACCTTATCTCCAATCACTGCCCGGGTTTGAAAATGATGCAGAAATCAGAACTCCTTCCCGATGGCAGGAAAACTTGTGGTTGGCTTGTTGTCCAACGTTCAGTGTAGTGGAAACCAGTGTGTCCCTTGAGGCCCCGCCATTGCTCGCGGTCCAGATAGGTAGCAAACACACATTGTGACCCTCAGCCTTAGCCCAGTCCTCAGGTAAGGCCTCTCAGTGGCTGGATGAAGAGACAGCATATTGGGCTTGCCATGCCCCTAGGCCCCAATTTTTAACCATAGTTCGTGTTGTCCCTTCACTCTTCCCCAGGGCTCTGCTTTGGAATTCCTCTTTTGGTGGGACACCTGATGTAACAACCCTGAAAGGAGTCCTCCATCCAACAGATTGACGAAAAACAATTGGGATCGGGCCAAATCCACAGAGAGCAAGATTCGTCCATGGCCCATGAGGCCTCCTCGACATACCACGGCCATCGCTGATACAAAATCCAGAGACAAAAGCCTAAGCAAGCGCCTCAGACTCGCACTATCTTCATATCCTGAAGATGTCTTCTCATGGTTTGTAGATCGGGCCTGCCATACCTACGTCCCCAAACATAAGCTGAGTTTGTGTTTTCAGACTTCTGTCCTCAAAGTCCTGGGCCACATACCCTCCAGGCTGGGGACACTGGAGCCACACATTAGGACTGTGCCTACCCAATCCATGGGAATTCTGCCCATTCCATTGTCCAAAATCGTACAACTTAGGAGAACCCTCCAAAGTCCCTGAGGCCATCCCAATAGTATAGGTCGCCCGGGACAAAAAAGGTCAGTCTGACACCAGCTGAGCATCTAACTCCACTCATACCCTAGAAGGATGTCCCCAGAGAAGAAGATTGAACCAGACAGGACCCTAGGCCAAAATCGGATCCATTGCTTTGGTTTACAGGCATGTCTCCTCAAAACCCTGGATTCCAATACCAGCATTGGGGTTTTCCTGAGGCACCCATCAGAACAAACCTCGTCTCCACAAGGAAACTTGTGCATGGGAGCTATGTCAAAAGCTGAGGATAATACTTCAGGGTCCCGGTGCCACCGCCCCATTCCAAGGCCCTCATGGACACAAACACACATTAGACCCATCCTCAGGAAAGTCCATTTCAACTCAGCCACCCCGGTTGCTCCCGCAGAGCCATCAGACCTAAACTGTCTTGTCGCTAGGAGACAATTGGAATGCGAGGCGGGCTTCCCAGGCATCCATCCTCGAACGTTGGTCTGGACTCATCCATATGGGATGTCCTGGAGCTGTCCAACAGGTCTCAATTGTCCCGCAGAAGGAATCCTAGGAGGGGGCATCCCACCACTCCCAACGTGGGAAAACCTCCATGGCCTCGTGACACCCTCCCCTTCATGAAGGGTCCGTCATGGACAGAAACTCCAACCTGAGCCAACGTCTGATCCTAGCTCTGTCTTCAGGTACACGGGATCTTGAATCATCTCTGCAGAGGGTTCCAGCCGTCCCCTCACCCCGAAATCTAAGTCTGGCTTGTGTTCTCAGAATTTTTTCCTCACACTCCTGGCCCACAAGCCTTCCAGTGTGGGAATTCTGGAGCCACTATGTGGCACTGTGTCTTCCTTCCAGAAGAAAAACGTTGCCCTCTGGGGCTACCCAGTAACCACAAATGAGTACCAACCTGCACGAAACTCGAATGCACCCCAATGATACAGTCTAGCCTGGGCACTAATTCCCTGTCTGCCACAGCCTGAGCCTGCACCTCCCAACCCACACTCAACAGCTGGCCGAACACTGAGCACATCAGTCACACCATGGCCTTAGGTCTTCATCTCTTCCCAACCTCAGTTTTCAGGCTTCAGAACCGAGACCTTAAATCCAATCACAGTCCAGGAGTGAAAGTGTTGCAGAAATTAGAACTCCTTCTTCCCCATGGCCAGAAAACTTGTGGTTGCCATATTGTGCAACGTTCAGTGTAGGAGAAACCAGCATGGTACATTAGGCCACGCCCTGACTTGAGGGGCTCCTTGGGCACAAAAACACATTGTGAAACTCAATGTGAGCCCTATGCTCAAGGAAGGCCTCTCAGTGTCTGGACCAAGAGCCCACATATGGGGCTTGCCATGTTCTTAGGTCCCAATGTTAACCAGAGTTCTGGTTGTCCAGTCGCCCCTCCCCAGGACTCTGCTGTGGAATCCCTCTTTTGGTGATCCACCTGAGGTAAAAAAAAAAAAAAAAAAAAAAAAAAAAAAAAAAAAAAAAAAAAAAAAAAAAAACAGAAAGGCCTCCTCCCTTCCCACAGAATGACCCCAAACTCTTGGGATTGGGTCAAATCCCCAGAAAGGGAGCCTCATCGATGGCCCATGAGGACACCCGGACATTCCATGGCAATCGGTGACACATATCCAGAAAAAAATAAGCATGAGCAAGCACCTCACTTTCGCCCTTTGTTCATATCCCGAAGAGTTCTCCTCACGGTCTATATATCGGGCCGGCCATACCTACAGACCCAAACCTAAGTGGAGTTTGTGTTTTCAGACTTTTGTCCAAATAGCCCTGGACCACACACGCTCCACACTTGGGTCCCTGGAGCCACACCTCAGGACTGTGCTTCCCTTTCAAGAGAATTCTTCCCATTCCATTGGCCACAACCTTGCAAATTAGGAAAAACCTCCAAAGTTACCGAGGCCATCCCAATAGTGTAGGCCGCCCAGGACAAACAGGTGTGATCTCAAACCAGCTGAGCAACTACCTCCACTCAGACAAAAGATGTCCCCAGAGAAGAATATTGAACCGGACAGGCCCCTAGGCCCTAATCAGATCCATTGCTTTGGTTTCCAGGCATCTCTCCTCAGAGGCCTCATTTCCAATACCAGCAAATGGTGGTTTCCTGAGGCACCAATAAGAACAAATCTCGTCTCCCCATGGAAAACTTGCTCATTGGAGCTTTGTTATCACCTCTGGTTAGGAGAATCCTTCAGGGCCCTGGTGCCACTGCCCCATACCAAGGTCTCAATGGACTCAAACCAACATTAAGACCATCCTCAGGAAAGTCCATTTCAACTCATTTAAGACCATCCTCAGGAAAGTCCATTCCAACTCAGCCCCCTCTGATGCTACCCCAAGCCAGCAGATCAAACGTTTCTTGTTGCTAGGAGACAATTGGAATTGAGGCTGTCTGCCCAGGCATCCATACTTAGAACCCTGTTCTGGAAAAATACCTTATGAGACGTCCTGGAGCCATCCAACAAATCTTCATTGTCCCACAGAAGGAATCCTTGCGGTTTGGAGCATCTCACAACTCTAATAGTGGGAAAACCCCCATGGCCTCATAATGCCCCCCCCTTCATGAAGGGGCCAACATGGACAGAAACTCCAACCTGAGCCAAAGTCTGATCCTCGACCTGACTTCAGACTCATGAGATCTCAATTCAGCTCTGCAGAGTGTGCCTGCCTTGTCCATTCCCCGAAACCTAAGCCTAGCTTGTGTTCTCAGACTTCCGTCCTCACTCTCCTGGCCCACAAGCCCTCCAGTTTGGGAATTCCGAAGCCACAATGCAGCACTCTGCCTGCCCTCCAGAAGAAAAACTTTGCCCTATGCTGCTAATAAGAAACCCCAAATGATTATGTAATGCATGCCACTCGACTGTAAAGCAATTATACGGCCTACCCTGAATACGAATGCCCTGTCTGGCACAGCCTGAGACAAGACATCCCAAACGACACCTAGACAGCTGGCTCCAACCTGGACACAAGGGACCCGCTATGGCTGTAGTTCGTCATCTCTTCCCAACCTCGGTTTTCAGGCTTCAGAACCTAGACCTTATCTCCAATCACTGCCCAGGGGTGAACGTGATGCAGAAATTAGAATTCCTCCTTCCCCATGGCCAGAAACCTTGTGGTTGGCATGTTGTCCAACGTTCAATGTGGGAAAACCTGCATTGTCGGAAAGGCCACGCCAGTGCTTGAGGGCCGCCTAGGGCACAGACATGCATTGTGACCTGTAGCGTGAGTCCCGTATTAAAGTAACGCCTCTCAGTGGCTGGACCAAGATCCTGCATATGGGGCTTGTCATATCCATAGGCCCCCAGGCTTAACCAGAGAGCGAGTATTCCAGTTGTCAGTACCCACTGCTATGCTCCAGAATCCCTCTACTGAGGGGACACATGAAGCAGAAAACAGGACTCTTCCCTTCCCACGGAATGACCCCAAACTCTTGGGGGCTGGACAAACTACCAGAGAGGGAGACTTCTACGACCCATGAGGCAACTCCTACATTAAACGGCCATTGTGGACAAAATATCCAGAGACAAAAGACTGAGCGACTGCCTCCCTCTCACCCTTCTTTCATATCCAGAGGAGCTCCCCTCACGGACTGTAGATCAGGCCTGCCATAACCTCGGCCCCAAACCCGAGCTGAGTTTGGGTTTTGGGATGTCTGTCTGCACAGCCGTGGCCCACACCGCCTCCAGGCTGGGGTCTCTGGAGCCACACCACAGAACTGTGCCTGCTCTCTCCTAAGAAACTGCCCGTTCCATTGGCCACAACTCTACAAAATAGAAGAAACCTCAAGGTCCCCAAGGACATCCCACTACCGCAAGCCGCACTGGACAAACAGGGGCATTATGACACCAGCTGAGCAACTACTACCTCCATGCAGACACACAGACTGATATCCGCAGAGACAGAAGATTGAACCAGGCAGGCCCCTAGGCCCTATTATGAACTCTGTCTTTGGTGTCCAGGTATCACTCCTCAGAGGCCTGGGTTCGAAGACCAGCATATGGGGCTATCCTGAGGCACCAGACAGAACACGTCTCATCTCCGCATGGAAAGCTTCCTTGTTGGAGTTGTGTCAAACCCTTCGGGTTGGAGAATCCTGCAGAGTCCCTTAGCTACTGCCACATTCCAAGGTCTCCATGGCCACCAACCCACATTATGACTCATCCGCAGGAAAGTCCATTTAAACTCAGCCTTCTGGGTAGCTCACCCAAGAGCCCGCAGATTGAGCGTGCCTTGTCTCGACCAGGCAATGGGAAGGTGAGTTGGCGTTTCTCGGCATCCATGCTTAGGCCCCTGCTCTCGAGTCTTTCTGTATGGGGCATCCTGGAACCATCCAATAGTACTCGACTGTCCTGAAGAAGGAAACTTTGAAGTTTGGAGCAGCTCACAACTCCCAGCGTAGGGAAACCTCCCTGGCCTCATGACGCCCCCACCCCCTTCAGGAAGGGGCCGTCATGGACACAAACTCCAGCTTGAGGCAACATCTGATACTCGCCCTGACCTCAGATGCAGGAGATCTCGATTCAGCCTCTGCACAGTGGGCCCAAACCTCGTGCTACCTTGTGTTTTCAGACTTCCTTCCTCACACTGCTGACAAACATGTCCTCAAGACTTGGAATTCTGGAACCAAAATGCAGCCGTATGCTGGCCCTCCAGAAGAAAAACGTTGCTCTATGGGGATCTCCATAAACCCCAAATGAGGATCAACCTGCTCGGTTCTCGACATCACCCAATTGGATTGTTCGGGTTGTCCATTCATCCCTCCCCAGAGCTCTGCTTTGGAATCCCTCTTTTGGTGGGACACCTGAGGTAACAAAACTAAAAGGACTCCTCCCATCCTTCAGATTGACCCAAAACAATTGGGATTGGACCAAATTCACAGAGAGGAAGTCTCGTCCATGGCCCATGAGGCCTCCCCGAGATTCCACAGCCATCGTTGACAACAAATCCAGAGACAAAAGTCTGAGCAAGCACCTCACACTCGCTCTTTTGTCGTATCCCGAAGAGTTCTCCTCACGGTCTGTAGATCGGGCCTGCCATACCTATTTCCCAAACCTAAGCCGAGTTTGTGTTTTCAGACTTCTGTCCCCACATTCCTGGCCCACAGACCCTTCAGGCTGGGGCCCCTGGAGCCACACATCAGGACTGTGCCTGTCCATACCACGGGAATTCTGCCCATTCCTTTGTCCACAATCGTACAAATTAGGAAAAACCTCCAGAGTCCCCAAGGACATCCCAATAATGTAGGCCGCCCAGGACAAACAAGGGTCATCTGAAACCAGCTGAGCATCTACCTCTACTCAGCGTAGATGGATGTCCCCAGAGAAGAAGATTGAATCAGACAGGCCCCTAGGCCTGAATCAGATTCATTGCTTTCGGTTACAGGTATCTCTCCTCAGAGGCCGGGTTTCCAATATTAGCATATGGGGATTTCATGAGGCAGCAATCAGAACAAATCTCTTCTCCACATGGGAAAATTATCCTTTGAAGATGTCTCAAAACCTCCAGTTAGGAGAATCCTTCAGGGCCTGTGTGCCACTGCCCCATTACAAGGTCTCCATAGACACAAAAACAAATTAGGACCCATCCACAGGAGAGTCCATTTCAACTCAGCGTATTCGGTTGCTCCGCGAGATCCAGCAGATCTAACTTGTCTTGTTGCTAGGAGACAATTGGAATGTGAGGTGGCCTACCCCGCCATCCATCCTTAAAACCCTGCTCGGAATCGTTGGCCTGGAGAAAACCAACAGGTCTCAATTGTCCTGCCGAAGAATCTTTGCAGTTGGGAGCTTCTCAGAACTCCCATCGTGAGAGAACCCCCATGGCCACATGATTCCCCCCCCCCTTCATAAAGGGGCCCTCAGGGACATAAGGTCCAACCTGAGCGATCGTCTGATCTTCACGCTGACTTCAGATGCACGAGATCTCGGTTCAGGTCTGTAGATTGTGCCTGCCATATCCTCACCCAGAAACCTAAGCTTTGCTTGTGTCCTCAGACTTCTGTCCACAGATTACTGGCTCACAAGCCCTCCAGTTTGGCAATCCAGAACTACAATGCAGCACTCTACCTGCCCTGCAGAAGTAATACATTGCCCTCTGGGGCTACTTAGAAACCCCAAATGAAGATCAACCTGCACGACACTTGGCTATACCCAAAATATATAGGATGACCTGGTTAATAATGCCCTTTCTGATACAGCCTGAGCCTGGACCTCCTAGACCCACCCAGAGAGCTGGCTACAAACTGAGAACTTCAGACCCCCCATGGCCTTAGGTCGTTATCCCTTCCCAACCTCAGTTTTCAGGCTTCAGAACATAGACCTTATCTCCAATCACTGCCCGGGTTTGAAAATGATGCAGAAATCAGAACTCCTTCCCGATGGCAGGAAAACTTGTGGTTGGCTTGTTGTCCAACGTTCAGTGTAGTGGAAACCAGTGTGTCCCTTGAGGCCCCGCCATTGCTCGCGGTCCAGATAGGTAGCAAACACACATTGTGACCCTCAGCCTTAGCCCAGTCCTCAGGTAAGGCCTCTCAGTGGCTGGATGAAGAGACAGCATATTGGGCTTGCCATGCCCCTAGGCCCCAATTTTTAACCATAGTTCGTGTTGTCCCTTCACTCTTCCCCAGGGCTCTGCTTTGGAATTCCTCTTTTGGTGGGACACCTGATGTAACAACCCTGAAAGGAGTCCTCCATCCAACAGATTGACGAAAAACAATTGGGATCGGGCCAAATCCACAGAGAGCAAGATTCGTCCATGGCCCATGAGGCCTCCTCGACATACCACGGCCATCGCTGATACAAAATCCAGAGACAAAAGCCTAAGCAAGCGCCTCAGACTCGCACTATCTTCATATCCTGAAGATGTCTTCTCATGGTTTGTAGATCGGGCCTGCCATACCTACGTCCCCAAACATAAGCTGAGTTTGTGTTTTCAGACTTCTGTCCTCAAAGTCCTGGGCCACATACCCTCCAGGCTGGGGACACTGGAGCCACACATTAGGACTGTGCCTACCCAATCCATGGGAATTCTGCCCATTCCATTGTCCCAAATCGTACAACTTAGGAGAACCCTCCAAAGTCCCTGAGGCCATCCCAATAGTATAGGTCGCCCGGGACAAAAAAGGTCAGTCTGACACCAGCTGAGCATCTAACTCCACTCATACCCTAGAAGGATGTCCCCAGAGAAGAAGATTGAACCAGACAGGACCCTAGGCCAAAATCGGATCCATTG
Source organism: Mustela lutreola (assembly GCF_030435805.1). Lineage (NCBI taxonomy): Eukaryota > Metazoa > Chordata > Mammalia > Carnivora > Mustelidae > Mustela > Mustela lutreola. Next base: position 173,894,905 of record NC_081294.1, read on the forward strand.
CTTTGGTTTACAGGCATGTCTCCTCAAAACCCTGGATTCCAATACCAGCATTGGGGTTTTCCTGAGGCACCCATCAGAACAAACCTCGTCTCCACAAGGAAACTTGTGCATGGGAGCTATGTCAAAAGCTGAGGATAATACTTCAGGGTCCCGGTGCCACCGCCCCATTCCAAGGCCCTCATGGACACAAACACACATTAGACCCATCCTCAGGAAAGTCCATTTCAACTCAGCCACCCCGGTTGCTCCCGCAGAGCCATCAGACCTAAACTGTCTTGTCGCTAGGAGACAATTGGAATGCGAGGCGGGCTTCCCAGGCATCCATCCTCGAACGTTGGTCTGGACTCATCCATATGGGATGTCCTGGAGCTGTCCAACAGGTCTCAATTGTCCCGCAGAAGGAATCCTAGGAGGGGGCATCCCACCACTCCCAACGTGGGAAAACCTCCATGGCCTCGTGACACCCTCCCCTTCATGAAGGGTCCGTCATGGACAGAAACTCCAACCTGAGCCAACGTCTGATCCTAGCTCTGTCTTCAGGTACACGGGATCTTGAATCATCTCTGCAGAGGGTTCCAGCCGTCCCCTCACCCCGAAATCTAAGTCTGGCTTGTGTTCTCAGAATTTTTTCCTCACACTCCTGGCCCACAAGCCTTCCAGTGTGGGAATTCTGGAGCCACTATGTGGCACTGTGTCTTCCTTCCAGAAGAAAAACGTTGCCCTCTGGGGCTACCCAGTAACCACAAATGAGTACCAACCTGCACGAAACTCGAATGCACCCCAATGATACAGTCTAGCCTGGGCACTAATTCCCTGTCTGCCACAGCCTGAGCCTGCACCTCCCAACCCACACTCAACAGCTGGCCGAACACTGAGCACATCAGTCACACCATGGCCTTAGGTCTTCATCTCTTCCCAACCTCAGTTTTCAGGCTTCAGAACCGAGACCTTAAATCCAATCACAGTCCAGGAGTGAAAGTGTTGCAGAAATTAGAACTCCTTCTTCCCCATGGCCAGAAAACTTGTGGTTGCCATATTGTGCAACGTTCAGTGTAGGAGAAACCAGCATGGTACATTAGGCCACGCCCTGACTTGAGGGGCTCCTTGGGCACAAAAACACATTGTGAAACTCAATGTGAGCCCTATGCTCAAGGAAGGCCTCTCAGTGTCTGGACCAAGAGCCCACATATGGGGCTTGCCATGTTCTTAGGTCCCAATGTTAACCAGAGTTCTGGTTGTCCAGTCGCCCCTCCCCAGGACTCTGCTGTGGAATCCCTCTTTTGGTGATCCACCTGAGGTAAAAAAAAAAAAAAAAAAAAAAAAAAAAAAAAAAAAAAAAAAAAAAAAAACAGAAAGGCCTCCTCCCTTCCCACAGAATGACCCCAAACTCTTGGGATTGGGTCAAATCCCCAGAAAGGGAGCCTCATCGATGGCCCATGAGGACACCCGGACATTCCATGGCAATCGGTGACACATATCCAGAAAAAAATAAGCATGAGCAAGCACCTCACTTTCGCCCTTTGTTCATATCCCGAAGAGTTCTCCTCACGGTCTATATATCGGGCCGGCCATACCTACAGACCCAAACCTAAGTGGAGTTTGTGTTTTCAGACTTTTGTACAAATAGCCCTGGACCACACACGCTCCACACTTGGGTCCCTGGAGCCACACCTCAGGACTGTGCTTCCCTTTCAAGAGAATTCTTCCCATTCCATTGGCCACAACCTTGCAAATTAGGAAAAACCTCCAAAGTTACCGAGGCCATCCCAATAGTGTAGGCCGCCCAGGACAAACAGGTGTGATCTCAAACCAGCTGAGCAACTACCTCCACTCAGACAAAAGATGTCCCCAGAGAAGAATATTGAACCGGACAGGCCCCTAGGCCCTAATCAGATCCATTGCTTTGGTTTCCAGGCATCTCTCCTCAGAGGCCTCATTTCCAATACCAGCAAATGGTGGTTTCCTGAGGCACCAATAAGAACAAATCTCGTCTCCCCATGGAAAACTTGCTCATTGGAGCTTTGTTATCACCTCTGGTTAGGAGAATCCTTCAGGGCCCTGGTGCCACTGCCCCATACCAAGGTCTCAATGGACTCAAACCAACATTAAGACCATCCTCAGGAAAGTCCATTTCAACTCATTTAAGACCATCCTCAGGAAAGTCCATTCCAACTCAGCCCCCTCTGATGCTACCCCAAGCCAGCAGATCAAACGTTTCTTGTTGCTAGGAGACAATTGGAATTGAGGCTGTCTGCCCAGGCATCCATACTTAGAACCCTGTTCTGGAAAAATACCTTATGAGACGTCCTGGAGCCATCCAACAAATCTTCATTGTCCCACAGAAGGAATCCTTGCGGTTTGGAGCATCTCACAACTCTAATAGTGGGAAAACCCCCATGGCCTCATAATGCCCCCCCCTTCATGAAGGGGCCAACATGGACAGAAACTCCAACCTGAGCCAAAGTCTGATCCTCGACCTGACTTCAGACTCATGAGATCTCAATTCAGCTCTGCAGAGTGTGCCTGCCTTGTCCATTCCCCGAAACCTAAGCCTAGCTTGTGTTCTCAGACTTCCGTCCTCACTCTCCTGGCCCACAAGCCCTCCAGTTTGGGAATTCCGAAGCCACAATGCAGCACTCTGCCTGCCCTCCAGAAGAAAAACTTTGCCCTATGCTGCTAATAAGAAACCCCAAATGATTATGTAATGCATGCCACTCGACTGTAAAGCAATTATACGGCCTACCCTGAATACGAATGCCCTGTCTGGCACAGCCTGAGACAAGACATCCCAAACGACACCTAGACAGCTGGCTCCAACCTGGACACAAGGGACCCGCTATGGCTGTAGTTCGTCATCTCTTCCCAACCTCGGTTTTCAGGCTTCAGAACCTAGACCTTATCTCCAATCACTGCCCAGGGGTGAACGTGATGCAGAAATTAGAATTCCTCCTTCCCCATGGCCAGAAACCTTGTGGTTGGCATGTTGTCCAACGTTCAATGTGGGAAAACCTGCATTGTCGGAAAGGCCACGCCAGTGCTTGAGGGCCGCCTAGGGCACAGACATGCATTGTGACCTGTAGCGTGAGTCCCGTATTAAAGTAACGCCTCTCAGTGGCTGGACCAAGATCCTGCATATGGGGCTTGTCATATCCATAGGCCCCCAGGCTTAACCAGAGAGCGAGTATTCCAGTTGTCAGTACCCACTGCTATGCTCCAGAATCCCTCTACTGAGGGGACACATGAAGCAGAAAACAGGACTCTTCCCTTCCCACGGAATGACCCCAAACTCTTGGGGGCTGGACAAACTACCAGAGAGTGAGACTTCTACGACCCATGAGGCAACTCCTACATTAAACGGCCATTGTGGACAAAATATCCAGAGACAAAAGACTGAGCGACTGCCTCCCTCTCACCCTTCTTTCATATCCAGAGGAGCTCCCCTCACGGACTGTAGATCAGGCCTGCCATAACCTCGGCCCCAAACCCGAGCTGAGTTTGGGTTTTGGGATGTCTGTCTGCACAGCCGTGGCCCACACCGCCTCCAGGCTGGGGTCTCTGGAGCCACACCACAGAACTGTGCCTGCTCTCTCCTAAGAAACTGCCCGTTCCATTGGCCACAACTCTACAAAATAGAAGAAACCTCAAGGTCCCCAAGGACATCCCACTACCGCAAGCCGCACTGGACAAACAGGGGCATTATGACACCAGCTGAGCAACTACTACCTCCATGCAGACACACAGACTGATATCCGCAGAGACAGAAGATTGAACCAGGCAGGCCCCTAGGCCCTATTATGAACTCTGTCTTTGGTGTCCAGGTATCACTCCTCAGAGGCCTGGGTTCGAAGACCAGCATATGGGGCTATCCTGAGGCACCAGACAGAACACGTCTCATCTCCGCATGGAAAGCTTCCTTGTTGGAGTTGTGTCAAACCCTTCGGGTTGGAGAATCCTGCAGAGTCCCTTAGCTACTGCCACATTCCAAGGTCTCCATGGCCACCAACCCACATTATGACTCATCCGCAGGAAAGTCCATTTAAACTCAGCCTTCTGGGTAGCTCACCCAAGAGCCCGCAGATTGAGCGTGCCTTGTCTCGACCAGGCAATGGGAAGGTGAGTTGGCGTTTCTCGGCATCCATGCTTAGGCCCCTGCTCTCGAGTCTTTCTGTATGGGGCATCCTGGAACCATCCAATAGTACTCGACTGTCCTGAAGAAGGAAACTTTGAAGTTTGGAGCAGCTCACAACTCCCAGCGTAGGGAAACCTCCCTGGCCTCATGACGCCCCCACCCCCTTCAGGAAGGGGCCGTCATGGACACAAACTCCAGCTTGAGGCAACATCTGATACTCGCCCTGACCTCAGATGCAGGAGATCTCGATTCAGCCTCTGCACAGTGGGCCCAAACCTCGTGCTACCTTGTGTTTTCAGACTTCCTTCCTCACACTGCTGACAAACATGTCCTCAAGACTTGGAATTCTGGAACCAAAATGCAGCCGTATGCTGGCCCTCCAGAAGAAAAACGTTGCTCTATGGGGATCTCCATAAACCCCAAATGAGGATCAACCTGCTCGGTTCTCGACCTCACCCCAATTGGATTGTTCGGGTTGTCCATTCATCCCTCCCCAGAGCTCTGCTTTGGAATCCCTCTTTTGGTGGGACACCTGAGGTAACAAAACTAAAAGGACTCCTCCCATCCTTCAGATTGACCCAAAACAATTGGGATTGGACCAAATTCACAGAGAGGAAGTCTCGTCCATGGCCCATGAGGCCTCCCCGAGATTCCACAGCCATCGTTGACAACAAATCCAGAGACAAAAGTCTGAGCAAGCGCCTCACACTCGCTCTTTTGTCGTATCCCGAAGAGTTCTCCTCACGGTCTGTAGATCGGGCCTGCCATACCTATTTCCCAAACCTAAGCCGAGTTTGTGTTTTCAGACTTCTGTCCCCACATTCCTGGCCCACAGACCCTTCAGGCTGGGGCCCCTGGAGCCACACATCAGGACTGTGCCTGTCCATACCACGGGAATTCTGCCCATTCCATTGTCCACAATCGTACAAATTAGGAAAAACCTCCAGAGTCCCCAAGGTCATCCCAATAATGTAGGCCGCCCAGGACAAACAAGGGTCATCTGAAACCAGCTGAGCATCTACCTCTACTCAGCGTAGATGGATGTCCCCAGAGAAGAAGATTGAATCAGACAGGCCCCTAGGCCTGAATCAGATTCATTGCTTTCGGTTACAGGTATCTCTCCTCAGAGGCCGGGTTTCCAATATTAGCATATGGGGATTTCATGAGGCAGCAATCAGAACAAATCTCTTCTCCACATGGGAAAATTATCCTTTGAAGATGTCTCAAAACCTCCAGTTAGGAGAATCCTTCAGGGCCTGTGTGCCACTGCCCCATTACAAGGTCTCCATAGACACAAAAACAAATTAGGACCCATCCACAGGAGAGTCCATTTCAACTCAGCGTATTCGGTTGCTCCGCGAGATCCAGCAGATCTAACTTGTCTTGTTGCTAGGAGACAATTGGAATGTGAGGTGGCCTACCCCGCCATCCATCCTTAAAACCCTGCTCGGAATCGTTGGCCTGGAGAAAACCAACAGGTCTCAATTGTCCTGCCGAAGAATCTTTGCAGTTGGGAGCTTCTCAGAACTCCCATCGTGAGAGAACCCCCATGGCCACATGATTCCCCCCCCCTTCATAAAGGGGCCCTCAGGGACATAAGGTCCAACCTGAGCGATCGTCTGATCTTCACGCTGACTTCAGATGCACGAGATCTCGGTTCAGGTCTGTAGATTGTGCCTGCCATATCCTCACCCAGAAACCTAAGCTTTGCTTGTGTCCTCAGACTTCTGTCCACAGATTACTGGCTCACAAGCCCTCCAGTTTGGCAATCCAGAACTACAATGCAGCACTCTACCTGCCCTGCAGAAGTAATACATTGCCCTCTGGGGCTACTTAGAAACCCCAAATGAAGATCAACCTGCACGACACTTGGCTATACCCAAAATATATAGGATGACCTGGTTAATAATGCCCTTTCTGATACAGCCTGAGCCTGGACCTCCTAGACCCACCCAGAGAGCTGGCTACAAACTGAGAACTTCAGACCCCCCATGGCCTTAGGTCGTTATCCCTTCCCAACCTCAGTTTTCAGGCTTCAGAACATAGACCTTATCTCCAATCACTGCCCGGGTTTGAAAATGATGCAGAAATCAGAACTCCTTCCCGATGGCAGGAAAACTTGTGGTTGGCTTGTTGTCCAACGTTCAGTGTAGTGGAAACCAGTGTGTCCCTTGAGGCCCCGCCATTGCTCGCGGTCCAGATAGGTAGCAAACACACATTGTGACCCTCAGCCTTAGCCCAGTCCTCAGGTAAGGCCTCTCAGTGGCTGGATGAAGAGACAGCATATTGGGCTTGCCATGCCCCTAGGCCCCAATTTTTAACCATAGTTCGTGTTGTCCCTTCACTCTTCCCCAGGGCTCTGCTTTGGAATTCCTCTTTTGGTGGGACACCTGATGTAACAACCCTGAAAGGAGTCCTCCATCCAACAGATTGACGAAAAACAATTGGGATCGGGCCAAATCCACAGAGAGCAAGATTCGTCCATGGCCCATGAGGCCTCCTCGACATACCACGGCCATCGCTGATACAAAATCCAGAGACAAAAGCCTGAGCAAGCGCCTCAGACTCGCACTATCTTCATATCCTGAAGATGTCTTCTCATGGTTTGTAGATCGGGCCTGCCATACCTACGTCCCCAAACATAAGCTGAGTTTGTGTTTTCAGACTTCTGTCCTCAAAGTCCTGGGCCACATACCCTCCAGGCTGGGGACACTGGAGCCACACATTAGGACTGTGCCTACCCAATCCATGGGAATTCTGCCCATTCCATTGTCCCAAATCGTACAACTTAGGAGAACCCTCCAAAGTCCCTGAGGCCATCCCAATAGTATAGGTCGCCCGGGACAAAAAAGGTCAGTCTGACACCAGCTGAGCATCTAACTCCACTCATACCCTAGAAGGATGTCCCCAGAGAAGAAGATTGAACCAGACAGGACCCTAGGCCAAAATCGGATCCATTGCTTTGGTTTACAGGCATGTCTCCTCAAAACCCTGGATTCCAATACCAGCATTGGGGTTTTCCTGAGGCACCCATCAGAACAAACCTCGTCTCCACAAGGAAACTTGTGCATGGGAGCTATGTCAAAAGCTGAGGATAATACTTCAGGGTCCCGGTGCCACCGCCCCATTCCAAGGCCCTCATGGACACAAACACACATTAGACCCATCCTCAGGAAAGTCCATTTCAACTCAGCCACCCCGGTTGCTCCCGCAGAGCCATCAGACCTAAACTGTCTTGTCGCTAGGAGACAATTGGAATGCGAGGCGGGCTTCCCAGGCATCCATCCTCGAACGTTGGTCTGGACTCATCCATATGGGATGTCCTGGAGCTGTCCAACAGGTCTCAATTGTCCCGCAGAAGGAATCCTAGGAGGGGGCATCCCACCACTCCCAACGTGGGAAAACCTCCATGGCCTCGTGACACCCTCCCCTTCATGAAGGGTCCGTCATGGACAGAAACTCCAACCTGAGCCAACGTCTGATCCTAGCTCTGTCTTCAGGTACACGGGATCTCGAATCATCTCTGCAGAGGGTTCCAGCCGTCCCCTCACCCCGAAATCTAAGTCTGGCTTGTGTTCTCAGAATTTTTTCCTCACACTCCTGGCCCACAAGCCTTCCAGTGTGGGAATTCTGGAGCCACTATGTGGCACTGTGTCTTCCTTCCAGAAGAAAAACGTTGCCCTCTGGGGCTACCCAGTAACCACAAATGAGTACCAACCTGCACGAAACTCGAATGCACCCCAATGATACAGTCTAGCCTGGGCACTAATTCCCTGTCTGCCACAGCCTGAGCCTGCACCTCCCAACCCACACTCAACAGCTGGCCGAACACTGAGCACATCAGTCACACCATGGCCTTAGGTCTTCATCTCTTCCCAACCTCAGTTTTCAGGCTTCAGAACCGAGACCTTAAATCCAATCACAGTCCAGGAGTGAAAGTGTTGCAGAAATTAGAACTCCTTCTTCCCCATGGCCAGAAACCTTGTGGTTGCCATATTGTGCAACGTTCAGTGTAGGAGAAACCAGCATGGTACATTAGGCCACGCCCTGACTTGAGGGGCTCCTTGGGCACAAAAACACATTGTGAAACTCAATGTGAGCCCTATGCTCAAGGAAGGCCTCTCAGTGTCTGGACCAAGAGCCCACATATGGGGCTTGCCATGTTCTTAGGTCCCAATGTTAACCAGAGTTCTGGTTGTCCAGTCGCCCCTCCCCAGGACTCTGCTGTGGAATCCCTCTTTTGGTGATCCACCTGAGGTAAAAAAAAAAAAAAAAAAAAAAAAAAAAAAAACAGAAAGGCCTCCTCCCTTCCCACAGAATGACCCCAAACTCTTGGGATTGGGTCAAATCCCCAGAAAGGGAGCCTCATCGATGGCCCATGAGGACACCCGGACATTCCATGGCAATCGGTGACACATATCCAGAAAAAAATAAGCATGAGCAAGCACCTCACTTTCGCCCTTTGTTCATATCCGGAAGAGTTCTCCTCACGGTCTATATATCGGGCCGGCCATACCTACAGACCCAAACCTAAGTGGAGTTTGTGTTTTCAGACTTTTGTCCAAATAGCCCTGGACCACACACGCTCCACACTTGGGTCCCTGGAGCCACACCTCAGGACTGTGCTTCCCTTTCAAGAGAATTCTTCCCATTCCATTGGCCACAACCTTGCAAATTAGGAAAAACCTCCAAAGTTACCGAGGCCATCCCAATAGTGTAGGCCGCCCAGGACAAACAGGTGTGATCTCAAACCAGCTGAGCAACTACCTCCACTCAGACAAAAGATGTCCCCAGAGAAGAATATTGAACCGGACAGGCCCCTAGGCCCTAATCAGATCCATTGCTTTGGTTTCCAGGCATCTCTCCTCAGAGGCCTCATTTCCAATACCAGCAAATGGTGGTTTCCTGAGGCACCAATAAGAACAAATCTCGTCTCCCCATGGAAAACTTGCTCATTGGAGCTTTGTTATCACCTCTGGTTAGGAGAATCCTTCAGGGCCCTGGTGCCACTGCCCCATACCAAGGTCTCAATGGACTCAAACCAACATTAAGACCATCCTCAGGAAAGTCCATTTCAACTCATTTAAGACCATCCTCAGGAAAGTCCATTCCAACTCAGCCCCCTCTGATGCTACCCCAAGCCAGCAGATCAAACGTTTCTTGTTGCTAGGAGACAATTGGAATTGAGGCTGTCTGCCCAGGCATCCATACTTAGAACCCTGTTCTGGAAAAATACCTTATGAGACGTCCTGGAGCCATCCAACAAATCTTCATTGTCCCACAGAAGGAATCCTTGCGGTTTGGAGCATCTCACAACTCTAATAGTGGGAAAACCCCCATGGCCTCATAATGCCCCCCCCTTCATGAAGGGGCCAACATGGACAGAAACTCCAACCTGAGCCAAAGTCTGATCCTCGACCTGACTTCAGACTCATGAGATCTCAATTCAGCTCTGCAGAGTGTGCCTGCCTTGTCCATTCCCCGAAACCTAAGCCTAGCTTGTGTTCTCAGACTTCCGTCCTCACTCTCCTGGCCCACAAGCCCTCCAGTTTGGGAATTCCGAAGCCACAATGCAGCACTCTGCCTGCCCTCCAGAAGAAAAACTTTGCCCTATGCTGCTAATAAGAAACCCCAAATGATTATGTAATGCATGCCACTCGACTGTAAAGCAATTATATGGCCTACCCTGAATACGAATGCCCTGTCTGGCACAGCCTGAGACAAGACATCCCAAACGACACCTAGACAGCTGGCTCCAACCTGGACACAAGGGACCCGCTATGGCTGTAGTTCGTCATCTCTTCCCAACCTCGGTTTTCAGGCTTCAGAACCTAGACCTTATCTCCAATCACTGCCCAGGGGTGAACGTGATGCAGAAATTAGAATTCCTCCTTCCCCATGGCCAGAAACCTTGTGGTTGGCATGTTGTCCAACGTTCAATGTGGGAAAACCTGCATTGTCGGAAAGGCCACGCCAGTGCTTGAGGGCCGCCTAGGGCACAGACATGCATTGTGACCTGTAGCGTGAGTCCCGTATTAAAGTAACGCCTCTCAGTGGCTGGACCAAGATCCTGCATATGGGGCTTGTCATATCCATAGGCCCCCAGGCTTAACCAGAGAGCGAGTATTCCAGTTGTCAGTACCCACTGCTATGCTCCAGAATCCCTCTACTGAGGGGACACATGAAGCAGAAAACAGGACTCTTCCCTTCCCACGGAATGACCCCAAACTCTTGGGGGCTGGACAAACTACCAGAGAGTGAGACTTCTACGACCCATGAGGCAACTCCTACATTAAACGGCCATTGTGGACAAAATATCCAGAGACAAAAGACTGAGCGACTGCCTCCCTCTCACCCTTCTTTCATATCCAGAGGAGCTCCCCTCACGGACTGTAGATCAGGCCTGCCATAACCTCGGCCCCAAACCCGAGCTGAGTTTGGGTTTTGGGATGTCTGTCTGCACAGCCGTGGCCCACACCGCCTCCAGGCTGGGGTCTCTGGAGCCACACCACAGAACTGTGCCTGCTCTCTCCTAAGAAACTGCCCGTTCCATTGGCCACAACTCTACAAAATAGAAGAAACCTCAAGGTCCCCAAGGACATCCCACTACCGCAAGCCGCACTGGACAAACAGGGGCATTATGACACCAGCTGAGCAACTACTACCTCCATGCAGACACACAGACTGATATCCGCAGAGACAGAAGATTGAACCAGGCAGGCCCCTAGGCCCTATTATGAACTCTGTCTTTGGTGTCCAGGTATCACTCCTCAGAGGCCTGGGTTCGAAGACCAGCATATGGGGCTATCCTGAGGCACCAGACAGAACACGTCTCATCTCCGCATGGAAAGCTTCCTTGTTGGAGTTGTGTCAAACCCTTCGGGTTGGAGAATCCTGCAAAGTCCCTTAGCTACTGCCACATTCCAAGGTCTCCATGGCCACCAACCCACATTATGACTCATCCGCAGGAAAGTCCATTTAAACTCAGCCTTCTGGGTAGCTCACCCAAGAGCCCGCAGATTGAGCGTGCCTTGTCTCGACCAGGCAATGGGAAGGTGAGTTGGCGTTTCTCGGCATCCATGCTTAGGCCCCTGCTCTCGAGTCTTTCTGTATGGGGCATCCTGGAACCATCCAATAGTACTCGACTGTCCTGAAGAAGGAAACTTTGAAGTTTGGAGCAGCTCACAACTCCCAGCGTAGGGAAACCTCCCTGGCCTCATGACGCCCCCACCCCCTTCAGGAAGGGGCCGTCATGGACACAAACTCCAGCTTGAGGCAACATCTGATACTCGCCCTGACCTCAGATGCAGGAGATCTCGATTCAGCCTCTGCACAGTGGGCCCAAACCTCGTGCTACCTTGTGTTTTCAGACTTCCTTCCTCACACTGCTGACAAACATGTCCTCAAGACTTGGAATTCTGGAACCAAAATGCAGCCGTATGCTGGCCCTCCAGAAGAAAAACGTTGCTCTATGGGGATCTCCATAAACCCCAAATGAGGATCAACCTGCTCGGTTCTCGACCTCACCCCAATTGGATTGTTCGGGTTGTCCATTCATCCCTCCCCAGAGCTCTGCTTTGGAATCCCTCTTTTGGTGGGACACCTGAGGTAACAAAACTAAAAGGACTCCTCCCATCCTTCAGATTGACCCAAAACAATTGGGATTGGACCAAATTCACAGAGAGGAAGTCTCGTCCATGGCCCATGAGGCCTCCCCGAGATTCCACAGCCATCGTTCACAACAAATCCAGAGACAAAAGTCTGAGCAAGCGCCTCACACTCGCTCTTTTGTCGTATCCCGAAGAGTTCTCCTCACGGTCTGTAGATCGGGCCTGCCATACCTATTTCCCAAACCTAAGCCGAGTTTGTGTTTTCAGACTTCTGTCCCCACATTCCTGGCCCACAGACCCTTCAGGCTGGGGCCCCTGGAGCCACACATCAGGACTGTGCCTGTCCATACCACGGGAATTCTGCCCATTCCTTTGTCCACAATCGTACAAATTAGGAAAAACCTCCAGAGTCCCCAAGGACATCCCAATAATGTAGGCCGCCCAGGACAAACAAGGGTCATCTGAAACCAGCTGAGCATCTACCTCTACTCAGCGTAGATGGATGTCCCCAGAGAAGAAGATTGAATCAGACAGGCCCCTAGGCCTGAATCAGATTCATTGCTTTCGGTTACAGGTATCTCTCCTCAGAGGCCGGGTTTCCAATATTAGCATATGGGGATTTCATGAGGCAGCAATCAGAACAAATCTCTTCTCCACATGGGAAAATTATCCTTTGAAGATGTCTCAAAACCTCCAGTTAGGAGAATCCTTCAGGGCCTGTGTGCCACTGCCCCAATTCAAGGTCTCCATAGACACAAAAACAAATTAGGACCCATCCACAGGAGAGTCCATTTCAACTCAGCGTATTCGGTTGCTCCGCGAGATCCAGCAGATCTAACTTGTCTTGTTGCTAGGAGACAATTGGAATGTGAGGTGGCCTACCCCGCCATCCATCCTTAAAACCCTGCTCGGAATCGTTGGCCTGGAGAAAACCAACAGGTCTCAATTGTCCTGCCGAAGAATCTTTGCAGTTGGGAGCTTCTCAGAACTCCCATCGTGAGAGAACCCCCATGGCCACATGATTCCCCCCCCCCTTCATAAAGGGGCCCTCAGGGACATAAGGTCCAACCTGAGCGATCGTCTGATCTTCACGCTGACTTCAGATGCACGAGATCTCGGTTCAGGTCTGTAGATTGTGCCTGCCATATCCTCACCCAGAAACCTAAGCTTTGCTTGTGTCCTCAGACTTCTGTCCACAGATTACTGGCTCACAAGCCCTCCAGTTTGGCAATCCAGAACTACAATGCAGCACTCTACCTGCCCTGCAGAAGTAATACATTGCCCTCTGGGGCTACTTAGAAACCCCAAATGAAGATCAACCTGCACGACACTTGGCTATACCCAAAATATATAGGATGACCTGGTTAATAATGCCCTTTCTGATACAGCCTGAGCCTGGACCTCCTAGACCCACCCAGAGAGCTGGCTACAAACTGAGAACTTCAGACCCCCCATGGCCTTAGGTCGTTATCCCTTCCCAACCTCAGTTTTCAGGCTTCAGAACATAGACCTTATCTCCAATCACTGCCCGGGTTTGAAAATGATGCAGAAATCAGAACTCCTTCCCGATGGCAGGAAAACTTGTGGTTGGCTTGTTGTCCAACGTTCAGTGTAGTGGAAACCAGTGTGTCCCTTGAGGCCCCGCCATTGCTCGCGGTCCAGATAGGTAGCAAACACACATTGTGACCCTCAGCCTTAGCCCAGTCCTCAGGTAAGGCCTCTCAGTGGCTGGATGAAGAGACAGCATATTGGGCTTGCCATGCCCCTAGGCCCCAATTTTTAACCATAGTTCGTGTTGTCCCTTCACTCTTCCCCAGGGCTCTGCTTTGGAATTCCTCTTTTGGTGGGACACCTGATGTAACAACCCTGAAAGGAGTCCTCCATCCAACAGATTGACGAAAAACAATTGGGATCGGGCCAAATCCACAGAGAGCAAGATTCGTCCATGGCCCATGAGGCCTCCTCGACATACCACGGCCATCGCTGATACAAAATCCAGAGACAAAAGCCTAAGCAAGCGCCTCAGACTCGCACTATCTTCATATCCTGAAGATGTCTTCTCATGGTTTGTAGATCGGGCCTGCCATACCTACGTCCCCAAACATAAGCTGAGTTTGTGTTTTCAGACTTCTGTCCTCAAAGTCCTGGGCCACATACCCTCCAGGCTGGGGACACTGGAGCCACACATTAGGACTGTGCCTACCCAATCCATGGGAATTCTGCCCATTCCATTGTCCAAAATCGTACAACTTAGGAGAACCCTCCAAAGTCCCTGAGGCCATCCCAATAGTATAGGTCGCCCGGGACAAAAAAGGTCAGTCTGACACCAGCTGAGCATCTAACTCCACTCATACCCTAGAAGGATGTCCCCAGAGAAGAAGATTGAACCAGACAGGACCCTAGGCCAAAATCGGATCCATTGCTTTGGTTTACAGGCATGTCTCCTCAAAACCCTGGATTCCAATACCAGCATTGGGGTTTTCCTGAGGCACCCATCAGAACAAACCTCGTCTCCACAAGGAAACTTGTGCATGGGAGCTATGTCAAAAGCTGAGGATAATACTTCAGGGTCCCGGTGCCACCGCCCCATTCCAAGGCCCTCATGGACACAAACACACATTAGACCCATCCTCAGGAAAGTCCATTTCAACTCAGCCACCCCGGTTGCTCCCGCAGAGCCATCAGACCTAAACTGTCTTGTCGCTAGGAGACAATTGGAATGCGAGGCGGGCTTCCCAGGCATCCATCCTCGAACGTTGGTCTGGACTCATCCATATGGGATGTCCTGGAGCTGTCCAACAGGTCTCAATTGTCCCGCAGAAGGAATCCTAGGAGGGGGCATCCCACCACTCCCAACGTGGGAAAACCTCCATGGCCTCGTGACACCCTCCCCTTCATGAAGGGTCCGTCATGGACAGAAACTCCAACCTGAGCCAACGTCTGATCCTAGCTCTGTCTTCAGGTACACGGGATCTCGAATCATCTCTGCAGAGGGTTCCAGCCGTCCCCTCACCCCGAAATCTAAGTCTGGCTTGTGTTCTCAGAATTTTTTCCTCACACTCCTGGCCCACAAGCCTTCCAGTGTGGGAATTCTGGAGCCACTATGTGGCACTGTGTCTTCCTTCCAGAAGAAAAACGTTGCCCTCTGGGGCTACCCAGTAACCACAAATGAGTACCAACCTGCACGAAACTCGAATGCACCCCAATGATACAGTCTAGCCTGGGCACTAATTCCCTGTCTGCCACAGCCTGAGCCTGCACCTCCCAACCCACACTCAACAGCTGGCCGAACACTGAGCACATCAGTCACACCATGGCCTTAGGTCTTCATCTCTTCCCAACCTCAGTTTTCAGGCTTCAGAACCGAGACCTTAAATCCAATCACAGTCCAGGAGTGAAAGTGTTGCAGAAATTAGAACTCCTTCTTCCCCATGGCCAGAAAACTTGTGGTTGCCATATTGTGCAACGTTCAGTGTAGGAGAAACCAGCATGGTACATTAGGCCACGCCCTGACTTGAGGGGCTCCTTGGGCACGAAAACACATTGTGAAACTCAATGTGAGCCCTATGCTCAAGGAAGGCCTCTCAGTGTCTGGACCAAGAGCCCACATATGGGGCTTGCCATGTTCTTAGGTCCCAATGTTAACCAGAGTTCTGGTTGTCCAGTCGCCCCTCCCCAGGACTCTGCTGTGGAATCCCTCTTTTGGTGATCCACCTGAGGTAAAAAAAAAAAAAAAAAAAAAAAACAGAAAGGCCTCCTCCCTTCCCACAGAATGACCCCAAACTCTTGGGATTGGGTCAAATCCCCAGAAAGGGAGCCTCATCGATGGCCCATGAGGACACCCGGACATTCCATGGCAATCGGTGACACATATCCAGAAAAAAATAAGCATGAGCAAGCACCTCACTTTCGCCCTTTGTTCATATCCCGAAGAGTTCTCCTCACGGTCTATATATCGGGCCGGCCATACCTACAGACCCAAACCTAAGTGGAGTTTGTGTTTTCAGACTTTTGTCCAAATAGCCCTGGACCACACACGCTCCACACTTGGGTCCCTGGAGCCACACCTCAGGACTGTGCTTCCCTTTCAAGAGAATTCTTCCCATTCCATTGGCCACAACCTTGCAAATTAGGAAAAACCTCCAAAGTTACCGAGGCCATCCCAATAGTGTAGGCCGCCCAGGACAAACAGGTGTGATCTCAAACCAGCTGAGCAACTACCTCCACTCAGACAAAAGATGTCCCCAGAGAAGAATATTGAACCGGACAGGCCCCTAGGCCCTAATCAGATCCATTGCTTTGGTTTCCAGGCATCTCTCCTCAGAGGCCTCATTTCCAATACCAGCAAATGGTGGTTTCCTGAGGCACCAATAAGAACAAATCTCGTCTCCCCATGGAAAACTTGCTCATTGGAGCTTTGTTATCACCTCTGGTTAGGAGAATCCTTCAGGGCCCTGGTGCCACTGCCCCATACCAAGGTCTCAATGGACTCAAACCAACATTAAGACCATCCTCAGGAAAGTCCATTTCAACTCATTTAAGACCATCCTCAGGAAAGTCCATTCCAACTCAGCCCCCTCTGATGCTACCCCAAGCCAGCAGATCAAACGTTTCTTGTTGCTAGGAGACAATTGGAATTGAGGCTGTCTGCCCAGGCATCCATACTTAGAACCCTGTTCTGGAAAAATACCTTATGAGACGTCCTGGAGCCATCCAACAAATCTTCATTGTCCCACAGAAGGAATCCTTGCGGTTTGGAGCATCTCACAACTCTAATAGTGGGAAAACCCCCATGGCCTCATAATGCCCCCCCCTTCATGAAGGGGCCAACATGGACAGAAACTCCAACCTGACTCAAAGTCTGATCCTCGACCTGACTTCAGACTCATGAGATCTCAATTCAGCTCTGCAGAGTGTGCCTGCCTTGTCCATTCCCCGAAACCTAAGCCTAGCTTGTGTTCTCAGACTTCCGTCCTCACTCTCCTGGCCCACAAGCCCTCCAGTTTGGGAATTCCGAAGCCACAATGCAGCACTCTGCCTGCCCTCCAGAAGAAAAACTTTGCCCTATGCTGCTAATAAGAAACCCCAAATGATTATGTAATGCATGCCACTCGACTGTAAAGCAATTATACGGCCTACCCTGAATACGAATGCCCTGTCTGGCACAGCCTGAGACAAGACATCCCAAACGACACCTAGACAGCTGGCTCCAACCTGGACACAAGGGACCCGCTATGGCTGTAGTTCGTCATCTCTTCCCAACCTCGGTTTTCAGGCTTCAGAACCTAGACCTTATCTCCAATCACTGCCCAGGGGTGAACGTGATGCAGAAATTAGAATTCCTCCTTCCCCATGGCCAGAAACCTTGTGGTTGGCATGTTGTCCAACGTTCAATGTGGGAAAACCTGCATTGTCGGAAAGGCCACGCCAGTGCTTGAGGGCCGCCTAGGGCACAGACATGCATTGTGACCTGTAGCGTGAGTCCCGTATTAAAGTAACGCCTCTCAGTGGCTGGACCAAGATCCTGCATATGGGGCTTGTCATATCCATAGGCCCCCAGGCTTAACCAGAGAGCGAGTATTCCAGTTGTCAGTACCCACTGCTATGCTCCAGAATCCCTCTACTGAGGGGACACATGAAGCAGAAAACAGGACTCTTCCCTTCCCACGGAATGACCCCAAACTCTTGGGGGCTGGACAAACTACCAGAGAGTGAGACTTCTACGACCCATGAGGCAACTCCTACATTAAACGGCCATTGTGGACAAAATATCCAGAGAAAAAAGACTGAGCGACTGCCTCCCTCTCACCCTTCTTTCATATCCAGAGGAGCTCCCCTCACGGACTGTAGATCAGGCCTGCCATAACCTCGGCCCCAAACCCGAGCTGAGTTTGGGTTTTGGGATGTCTGTCTGCACAGCCGTGGCCCACACCGCCTCCAGGCTGGGGTCTCTGGAGCCACACCACAGAACTGTGCCTGCTCTCTCCTAAGAAACTGCCCGTTCCATTGGCCACAACTCTACAAAATAGAAGAAACCTCAAGGTCCCCAAGGACATCCCACTACCGCAAGCCGCACTGGACAAACAGGGGCATTATGACACCAGCTGAGCAACTACTACCTCCATGCAGACACACAGACTGATATCCGCAGAGACAGAAGATTGAACCAGGCAGGCCCCTAGGCCCTATTATGAACTCTGTCTTTGGTGTCCAGGTATCACTCCTCAGAGGCCTGGGTTCGAAGACCAGCATATGGGGCTATCCTGAGGCACCAGACAGAACACGTCTCATCTCCGCATGGAAAGCTTCCTTGTTGGAGTTGTGTCAAACCCTTCGGGTTGGAGAATCCTGCAGAGTCCCTTAGCTACTGCCACATTCCAAGGTCTCCATGGCCACCAACCCACATTATGACTCATCCGCAGGAAAGTCCATTTAAACTCAGCCTTCTGGGTAGCTCACCCAAGAGCCCGCAGATTGAGCGTGCCTTGTCTCGACCAGGCAATGGGAAGGTGAGTTGGCGTTTCTCGGCATCCATGCTTAGGCCCCTGCTCTCGAGTCTTTCTGTATGGGGCATCCTGGAACCATCCAATAGTACTCGACTGTCCTGAAGAAGGAAACTTTGAAGTTTGGAGCAGCTCACAACTCCCAGCGTAGGGAAACCTCCCTGGCCTCATGACGCCCCCACCCCCTTCAGGAAGGGGCCGTCATGGACACAAACTCCAGCTTGAGGCAACATCTGATACTCGCCCTGACCTCAGATGCAGGAGATCTCGATTCAGCCTCTGCACAGTGGGCCCAAACCTCGTGCTACCTTGTGTTTTCAGACTTCCTTCCTCACACTGCTGACAAACATGTCCTCAAGACTTGGAATTCTGGAACCAAAATGCAGCCGTATGCTGGCCCTCCAGAAGAAAAACGTTGCTCTATGGGGATCTCCATAAACCCCAAATGAGGATCAACCTGCTCGGTTCTCGACCTCACCCCAATTGGATTGTTCGGGTTGTCCATTCATCCCTCCCCAGAGCTCTGCTTTGGAATCCCTCTTTTGGTGGGACACCTGAGGTAACAAAACTAAAAGGACTCCTCCCATCCTTCAGATTGACCCAAAACAATTGGGATTGGACCAAATTCACAGAGAGGAAGTCTCGTCCATGGCCCATGAGGCCTCCCCGAGATTCCACAGCCATCGTTGACAACAAATCCAGAGACAAAAGTCTGAGCAAGCGCCTCACACTCGCTCTTTTGTCGTATCCCGAAGAGTTCTCCTCACGGTCTGTAGATCGGGCCTGCCATACCTATTTCCCAAACCTAAGCCGAGTTTGTGTTTTCAGACTTCTGTCCCCACATTCCTGGCCCACAGACCCTTCAGGCTGGGGCCCCTGGAGCCACACATCAGGACTGTGCCTGTCCATACCACGGGAATTCTGCCCATTCCATTGTCCACAATCGTACAAATTAGGAAAAACCTCCAGAGTCCCCAAGGTCATCCCAATAATGTAGGCCGCCCAGGACAAACAAGGGTCATCTGAAACCAGCTGAGCATCTACCTCTACTCAGCGTAGATGGATGTCCCCAGAGAAGAAGATTGAATCAGACAGGCCCCTAGGCCTGAATCAGATTCATTGCTTTCGGTTACAGGTATCTCTCCTCAGAGGCCGGGTTTCCAATATTAGCATATGGGGATTTCATGAGGCAGCAATCAGAACAAATCTCTTCTCCACATGGGAAAATTATCCTTTGAAGATGTCTCAAAACCTCCAGTTAGGAGAATCCTTCAGGGCCTGTGTGCCACTGCCCCATTACAAGGTCTCCATAGACACAAAAACAAATTAGGACCCATCCACAGGAGAGTCCATTTCAACTCAGCGTATTCGGTTGCTCCGCGAGATCCAGCAGATCTAACTTGTCTTGTTGCTAGGAGACAATTGGAATGTGAGGTGGCCTACCCCGCCATCCATCCTTAAAACCCTGCTCGGAATCGTTGGCCTGGAGAAAACCAACAGGTCTCAATTGTCCTGCCGAAGAATCTTTGCAGTTGGGAGCTTCTCAGAACTCCCATCGTGAGAGAACCCCCATGGCCACATGATTCCCCCCCCCTTCATAAAGGGGCCCTCAGGGACATAAGGTCCAACCTGAGCGATCGTCTGATCTTCACGCTGACTTCAGATGCACGAGATCTCGGTTCAGGTCTGTAGATTGTGCCTGCCATATCCTCACCCAGAAACCTAAGCTTTGCTTGTGTCCTCAGACTTCTGTCCACAGATTACTGGCTCACAAGCCCTCCAGTTTGGCAATCCAGAACTACAATGCAGCACTCTACCTGCCCTGCAGAAGTAATACATTGCCCTCTGGGGCTACTTAGAAACCCCAAATGAAGATCAACCTGCACGACACTTGGCTATACCCAAAATATATAGGATGACCTGGTTAATAATGCCCTTTCTGATACAGCCTGAGCCTGGACCTCCTAGACCCACCCAGAGAGCTGGCTACAAACTGAGAACTTCAGACCCCCCATGGCCTTAGGTCGTTATCCCTTCCCAACCTCAGTTTTCAGGCTTCAGAACATAGACCTTATCTCCAATCACTGCCCGGGTTTGAAAATGATGCAGAAATCAGAACTCCTTCCCGATGGCAGGAAAACTTGTGGTTGGCTTGTTGTCCAACGTTCAGTGTAGTGGAAACCAGTGTGTCCCTTGAGGCCCCGCCATTGCTCGCGGTCCAGATAGGTAGCAAACACACATTGTGACCCTCAGCCTTAGCCCAGTCCTCAGGTAAGGCCTCTCAGTGGCTGGATGAAGAGACAGCATATTGGGCTTGCCATGCCCCTAGGCCCCAATTTTTAACCATAGTTCGTGTTGTCCCTTCACTCTTCCCCAGGGCTCTGCTTTGGAATTCCTCTTTTGGTGGGACACCTGATGTAACAACCCTGAAAGGAGTCCTCCATCCAACAGATTGACGAAAAACAATTGGGATCGGGCCAAATCCACAGAGAGCAAGATTCGTCCATGGCCCATGAGGCCTCCTCGACATACCACGGCCATCGCTGATACAAAATCCAGAGACAAAAGCCTAAGCAAGCGCCTCAGACTCGCACTATCTTCATATCCTGAAGATGTCTTCTCATGGTTTGTAGATCGGGCCTGCCATACCTACGTCCCCAAACATAAGCTGAGTTTGTGTTTTCAGACTTCTGTCCTCAAAGTCCTGGGCCACATACCCTCCAGGCTGGGGACACTGGAGCCACACATTAGGACTGTGCCTACCCAATCCATGGGAATTCTGCCCATTCCATTGTCCAAAATCGTACAACTTAGGAGAACCCTCCAAAGTCCCTGAGGCCATCCCAATAGTATAGGTCGCCCGGGACAAAAAAGGTCAGTCTGACACCAGCTGAGCATCTAACTCCACTCATACCCTAGAAGGATGTCCCCAGAGAAGAAGATTGAACCAGACAGGACCCTAGGCCAAAATCGGATCCATTGCTTTGGTTTACAGGCATGTCTCCTCAAAACCCTGGATTCCAATACCAGCATTGGGGTTTTCCTGAGGCACCCATCAGAACAAACCTCGTCTCCACAAGGAAACTTGTGCATGGGAGCTATGTCAAAAGCTGAGGATAATACTTCAGGGTCCCGGTGCCACCGCCCCATTCCAAGGCCCTCATGGACACAAACACACATTAGACCCATCCTCAGGAAAGTCCATTTCAACTCAGCCACCCCGGTTGCTCCCGCAGAGCCATCAGACCTAAACTGTCTTGTCGCTAGGAGACAATTGGAATGCGAGGCGGGCTTCCCAGGCATCCATCCTCGAACGTTGGTCTGGACTCATCCATATGGGATGTCCTGGAGCTGTCCAACAGGTCTCAATTGTCCCGCAGAAGGAATCCTAGGAGGGGGCATCCCACCACTCCCAACGTGGGAAAACCTCCATGGCCTCGTGACACCCTCCCCTTCATGAAGGGTCCGTCATGGACAGAAACTCCAACCTGAGCCAACGTCTGATCCTAGCTCTGTCTTCAGGTACACGGGATCTCGAATCATCTCTGCAGAGGGTTCCAGCCGTCCCCTCACCCCGAAATCTAAGTCTGGCTTGTGTTCTCAGAATTTTTTCCTCACACTCCTGGCCCACAAGCCTTCCAGTGTGGGAATTCTGGAGCCACTATGTGGCACTGTGTCTTCCTTCCAGAAGAAAAACGTTGCCCTCTGGGGCTACCCAGTAACCACAAATGAGTACCAACCTGCACGAAACTCGAATGCACCCCAATGATACAGTCTAGCCTGGGCACTAATTCCCTGTCTGCCACAGCCTGAGCCTGCACCTCCCAACCCACACTCAACAGCTGGCCGAACACTGAGCACATCAGTCACACCATGGCCTTAGGTCTTCATCTCTTCCCAACCTCAGTTTTCAGGCTTCAGAACCGAGACCTTAAATCCAATCACAGTCCAGGAGTGAAAGTGTTGCAGAAATTAGAACTCCTTCTTCCCCATGGCCAGAAAACTTGTGGTTGCCATATTGTGCAACGTTCAGTGTAGGAGAAACCAGCATGGTACATTAGGCCACGCCCTGACTTGAGGGGCTCCTTGGGCACAAAAACACATTGTGAAACTCAATGTGAGCCCTATGCTCAAGGAAGGCCTCTCAGTGTCTGGACCAAGAGCCCACATATGGGGCTTGCCATGTTCTTAGGTCCCAATGTTAACCAGAGTTCTGGTTGTCCAGTCGCCCCTCCCCAGGACTCTGCTGTGGAATCCCTCTTTTGGTGATCCACCTGAGGTAAAAAAAAAAAAAAAAAAAAAAAAAAAAAAAAAAAACAGAAAGGCCTCCTCCCTTCCCACAGAATGACCCCAAACTCTTGGGATTGGGTCAAATCCCCAGAAAGGGAGCCTCATCGATGGCCCATGAGGACACCCGGACATTCCATGGCAATCGGTGACACATATCCAGAAAAAAATAAGCATGAGCAAGCACCTCACTTTCGCCCTTTGTTCATATCCCGAAGAGTTCTCCTCACGGTCTATATATCGGGCCGGCCATACCTACAGACCCAAACCTAAGTGGAGTTTGTGTTTTCAGACTTTTGTCCAAATAGCCCTGGACCACACACGCTCCACACTTGGGTCCCTGGAGCCACACCTCAGGACTGTGCTTCCCTTTCAAGAGAATTCTTCCCATTCCATTGGCCACAACCTTGCAAATTAGGAAAAACCTCCAAAGTTACCGAGGCCATCCCAATAGTGTAGGCCGCCCAGGACAAACAGGTGTGATCTCAAACCAGCTGAGCAACTACCTCCACTCAGACAAAAGATGTCCCCAGAGAAGAATATTGAACCGGACAGGGCCCTAGGCCCTAATCAGATCCATTGCTTTGGTTTCCAGGCATCTCTCCTCAGAGGCCTCATTTCCAATACCAGCAAATGGTGGTTTCCTGAGGCACCAATAAGAACAAATCTCGTCTCCCCATGGAAAACTTGCTCATTGGAGCTTTGTTATCACCTCTGGTTAGGAGAATCCTTCAGGGCCCTGGTGCCACTGCCCCATACCAAGGTCTCAATGGACTCACACCAACATTAAGACCATCCTCAGGAAAGTCCATTTCAACTCATTTAAGACCATCCTCAGGAAAGTCCATTCCAACTCAGCCCCCTCTGATGCTACCCCAAGCCAGCAGATCAAACGTTTCTTGTTGCTAGGAGACAATTGGAATTGAGGCTGTCTGCCCAGGCATCCATACTTAGAACCCTGTTCTGGAAAAATACCTTATGAGACGTCCTGGAGCCATCCAACAAATCTTCATTGTCCCACAGAAGGAATCCTTGCGGTTTGGAGCATCTCACAACTCTAATAGTGGGAAAACCCCCATGGCCTCATAATGCCCCCCCCTTCATGAAGGGGCCAACATGGACAGAAACTCCAACCTGAGCCAAAGTCTGATCCTCGACCTGACTTCAGACTCATGAGATCTCAATTCAGCTCTGCAGAGTGTGCCTGCCTTGTCCATTCCCCGAAACCTAAGCCTAGCTTGTGTTCTCAGACTTCCGTCCTCACTCTCCTGGCCCACAAGCCCTCCAGTTTGGGAATTCCGAAGCCACAATGCAGCACTCTGCCTGCCCTCCAGAAGAAAAACTTTGCCCTATGCTGCTAATAAGAAACCCCAAATGATTATGTAATGCATGCCACTCGACTGTAAAGCAATTATACGGCCTACCCTGAATACGAATGCCCTGTCTGGCACAGCCTGAGACAAGACATCCCAAACGACACCTAGACAGCTGGCTCCAACCTGGACACAAGGGACCCGCTATGGCTGTAGTTCGTCATCTCTTCCCAACCTCGGTTTTCAGGCTTCAGAACCTAGACCTTATCTCCAATCACTGCCCAGGGGTGAACGTGATGCAGAAATTAGAATTCCTCCTTCCCCATGGCCAGAAACCTTGTGGTTGGCATGTTGTCCAACGTTCAATGTGGGAAAACCTGCATTGTCGGAAAGGCCACGCCAGTGCTTGAGGGCCGCCTAGGGCACAGACATGCATTGTGACCTGTAGCGTGAGTCCCGTATTAAAGTAACGCCTCTCAGTGGCTGGACCAAGATCCTGCATATGGGGCTTGTCATATCCATAGGCCCCCAGGCTTAACCAGAGAGCGAGTATTCCAGTTGTCAGTACCCACTGCTATGCTCCAGAATCCCTCTACTGAGGGGACACATGAAGCAGAAAACAGGACTCTTCCCTTCCCACGGAATGACCCCAAACTCTTGGGGGCTGGACAAACTACCAGAGAGTGAGACTTCTACGACCCATGAGGCAACTCCTACATTAAACGGCCATTGTGGACAAAATATCCAGAGACAAAAGACTGAGCGACTGCCTCCCTCTCACCCTTCTTTCATATCCAGAGGAGCTCCCCTCACGGACTGTAGATCAGGCCTGCCATAACCTCGGCCCCAAACCTGAGCTGAGTTTGGGTTTTGGGATGTCTGTCTGCACAGCCGTGGCCCACACCGCCTCCATGCTGGGGTCTCTGGAGCCACACCACAGAACTGTGCCTGCTCTCTCCTAAGAAACTGCCCGTTCCATTGGCCACAACTCTACAAAATAGAAGAAACCTCAAGGTCCCCAAGGACATCCCACTACCGCAAGCCGCACTGGACAAACAGGGGCATTATGACACCAGCTGAGCAACTACTACCTCCATGCAGACACACAGACTGATATCCGCAGAGACAGAAGATTGAACCAGGCAGGCCCCTAGGCCCTATTATGAACTCTGTCTTTGGTGTCCAGGTATCACTCCTCAGAGGCCTGGGTTCGAAGACCAGCATAAGGGGCTATCCTGAGGCACCAGACAGAACACGTCTCATCTCCGCATGGAAAGTTTCCTTGTTGGAGTTGTGTCAAACCCTTCGGGTTGGAGAATCCTGCAGAGTCCCTTAGCTACTGCCACATTCCAAGGTCTCCATGGGCACCAACCCACATTATGACTCATCCGCAGGAAAGTCCATTTAAACTCAGCCTTCTGGGTAGCTCACCCAAGAGCCCACAGATTGAGCGTGCCTTGTCTCGACCAGGCAATGGGAAGGTGAGTTGGCGTTTCTCGGCATCCATGCTTAGGCCCCTGCTCTCGAGTCTTTCTGTATGGGGCATCCTGGAACCATCCAATAGTACTCGACTGTCCTGAAGAAGGAAACTTTGAAGTTTGGAGCAGCTCACAACTCCCAGCGTAGGGAAACCTCCCTGGCCTCATGACGCCCCCACCCCCTTCAGGAAGGGGCCGTCATGGACACAAACTCCAGCTTGAGGCAACATCTGATACTCGCCCTGACCTCAGATGCAGGAGATCTCGATTCAGCCTCTGCACAGTGGGCCCAAACCTCGTGCTACCTTGTGTTTTCAGACTTCCTTCCTCACACTGCTGACAAACATGTCCTCAAGACTTGGAATTCTGGAACCAAAATGCAGCCGTATGCTGGCCCTCCAGAAGAAAAACGTTGCTCTATGGGGATCTCCATAAACCCCAAATGAGGATCAACCTGCTCGGTTCTCGACCTCACCCCAATTGGATTGTTCGGGTTGTCCATTCATCCCTCCCCAGAGCTCTGCTTTGGAATCCCTCTTTTGGTGGGACACCTGAGGTAACAAAACTAAAAGGACTCCTCCCATCCTTCAGATTGACCCAAAACAATTGGGATTGGACCAAATTCACAGAGAGGAAGTCTCGTCCATGGCCCATGAGGCCTCCCCGAGATTCCACAGCCATCGTTGACAACAAATCCATAGACAAAAGTCTGAGCAAGCGCCTCACACTCGCTCTTTTGTCGTATCCCGAAGAGTTCTCCTCACGGTCTGTAGATCGGGCCTGCCATACCTATTTCCCAAACCTAAGCCGAGTTTGTGTTTTCAGACTTCTGTCCCCACATTCCTGGCCCACAGACCCTTCAGGCTGGGGCCCCTGGAGCCACACATCAGGACTGTGCCTGTCCATACCACGGGAATTCTGCCCATTCCATTGTCCACAATCGTACAAATTAGGAAAAACCTCCAGAGTCCCCAAGGTCATCCCAATAATGTAGGCCGCCCAGGACAAACAAGGGTCATCTGAAACCAGCTGAGCATCTACCTCTACTCAGCGTAGATGGATGTCCCCAGAGAAGAAGATTGAATCAGACAGGCCCCTAGGCCTGAATCAGATTCATTGCTTTCGGTTACAGGTATCTCTCCTCAGAGGCCGGGTTTCCAATATTAGCATATGGGGATTTCATGAGGCAGCAATCAGAACAAATCTCTTCTCCACATGGGAAAATTATCCTTTGAAGATGTCTCAAAACCTCCAGTTAGGAGAATCCTTCAGGGCCTGTGTGCCACTGCCCCATTACAAGGTCTCCATAGACACAAAAACAAATTAGGACCCATCCACAGGAGAGTCCATTTCAACTCAGCGTATTCGGTTGCTCCGCGAGATCCAGCAGATCTAACTTGTGTTCTTGCTAGGAGACAATTGGAATGTGAGGTGGCCTACCCCGCCATCCATCCTTAAAACCCTGCTCGGAATCGTTGGCCTGGAGAAAACCAACAGGTCTCAATTGTCCTGCCGAAGAATCTTTGCAGTTGGGAGCTTCTCAGAACTCCCATCGTGAGAGAACCCCCATGGCCACATGATTCCCCCCCCCTTCATAAAGGGGCCCTCAGGGACATAAGGTCCAACCTGAGCGATCGTCTGATCTTCACGCTGACTTCAGATGCACGAGATCTCGGTTCAGGTCTGTAGATTGTGCCTGCCATATCCTCACCCAGAAACCTAAGCTTTGCTTGTGTCCTCAGACTTCTGTCCACAGATTACTGGCTCACAAGCCCTCCAGTTTGGCAATCCAGAACTACAATGCAGCACTCTACCTGCCCTGCAGAAGTAATACATTGCCCTCTGGGGCTACTTAGAAACCCCAAATGAAGATCAACCTGCACGACACTTGGCTATACCCAAAATATATAGGATGTCCTGGTTAATAATGCCCTTTCTGATACAGCCTGAGCCTGGACCTCCTAGACCCACCCAGAGAGCTGGCTACAAACTGAGAACTTCAGACCCCCCATGGCCTTAGGTCGTTATCCCTTCCCAACCTCAGTTTTCAGGCTTCAGAACATAGACCTTATCTCCAATCACTGCCCGGGTTTGAAAATGATGCAGAAATCAGAACTCCTTCCCGATGGCAGGAAAACTTGTGGTTGGCTTGTTGTCCAACGTTCAGTGTAGTGGAAACCAGTGTGTCCCTTGAGGCCCCGCCATTGCTCGCGGTCCAGATAGGTAGCAAACACACATTGTGACCCTCAGCCTTAGCCCAGTCCTCAGGTAAGGCCTCTCAGTGGCTGGATGAAGAGACAGCATATTGGGCTTGCCATGCCCCTAGGCCCCAATTTTTAACCATAGTGTTGTCCCTTCACTCTTCCCCAGGGCTCTGCTTTGGAATTCCTCTTTTGGTGGGACACCTGATGTAACAACCCTGAAAGGAGTCCTCCATCCAACAGATTGACGAAAAACAATTGGGATCGGGCCAAATCCACAGAGAGCAAGATTCGTCCATGGCCCATGAGGCCTCCTCGACATACCACGGCCATCGCTGATACAAAATCCAGAGACAAAAGCCTAAGCAAGCGCCTCAGACTCGCACTATCTTCATATCCTGAAGATGTCTTCTCATGGTTTGTAGATCGGGCCTGCCATACCTACGTCCCCAAACATAAGCTGAGTTTGTGTTTTCAGACTTCTGTCCTCAAAGTCCTGGGCCACATACCCTCCAGGCTGGGGACACTGGAGCCACACATTAGGACTGTGCCTACCCAATCCATGGGAATTCTGCCCATTCCATTGTCCAAAATCGTACAACTTAGGAGAACCCTCCAAAGTCCCTGAGGCCATCCCAATAGTATAGGTCGCCCGGGACAAAAAAGGTCAGTCTGACACCAGCTGAGCATCTAACTCCACTCATACCCTAGAAGGATGTCCCCAGAGAAGAAGATTGAACCAGACAGGACCCTAGGCCAAAATCGGATCCATTGCTTTGGTTTACAGGCATGTCTCCTCAAAACCCTGGATTCCAATACCAGCATTGGGGTTTTCCTGAGGCACCCATCAGAACAAACCTCGTCTCCACAAGGAAACTTGTGCATGGGAGCTATGTCAAAAGCTGAGGATAATACTTCAGGGTCCCGGTGCCACCGCCCCATTCCAAGGCCCTCATGGACACAAACACACATTAGACCCATCCTCAGGAAAGTCCATTTCAACTCAGCCACCCCGGTTGCTCCCGCAGAGCCATCAGACCTAAACTGTCTTGTCGCTAGGAGACAATTGGAATGCGAGGCGGGCTTCCCAGGCATCCATCCTCGAACGTTGGTCTGGACTCATCCATATGGGATGTCCTGGAGCTGTCCAACAGGTCTCAATTGTCCCGCAGAAGGAATCCTAGGAGGGGGCATCCCACCACTCCCAACGTGGGAAAACCTCCATGGCCTCGTGACACCCTCCCCTTCATGAAGGGTCCGTCATGGACAGAAACTCCAACCTGAGCCAACGTCTGATCCTAGCTCTGTCTTCAGGTACACGGGATCTCGAATCATCTCTGCAGAGGGTTCCAGCCGTCCCCTCACCCCGAAATCTAAGTCTGGCTTGTGTTCTCAGAATTTTTTCCTCACACTCCTGGCCCACAAGCCTTCCAGTGTGGGAATTCTGGAGCCACTATGTGGCACTGTGTCTTCCTTCCAGAAGAAAAACGTTGCCCTCTGGGGCTACCCAGTAACCACAAATGAGTACCAACCTGCACGAAACTCGAATGCACCCCAATGATACAGTCTAGCCTGGGCACTAATTCCCTGTCTGCCACAGCCTGAGCCTGCACCTCCCAACCCACACTCAACAGCTGGCCGAACACTGAGCACATCAGTCACACCATGGCCTTAGGTCTTCATCTCTTCCCAACCTCAGTTTTCAGGCTTCAGAACCGAGACCTTAAATCCAATCACAGTCCAGGAGTGAAAGTGTTGCAGAAATTAGAACTCCTTCTTCCCCATGGCCAGAAAACTTGTGGTTGCCATATTGTGCAACGTTCAGTGTAGGAGAAACCAGCATGGTACATTAGGCCACGCCCTGACTTGAGGGGCTCCTTGGGCACAAAAACACATTGTGAAACTCAATGTGAGCCCTATGCTCAAGGAAGGCCTCTCAGTGTCTGGACCAAGAGCCCACATATGGGGCTTGCCATGTTCTTAGGTCCCAATGTTAACCAGAGTTCTGGTTGTCCAGTCGCCCCTCCCCAGGACTCTGCTGTGGAATCCCTCTTTTGGTGATCCACCTGAGGTAAAAAAAAAAAAAAAAAAAAAAAAAAAAAAAAAAAAAAAAAACAGAAAGGCCTCCTCCCTTCCCACAGAATGACCCCAAACTCTTGGGATTGGGTCAAATCCCCAGAAAGGGAGCCTCATCGATGGCCCATGAGGACACCCGGACATTCCATGGCAATCGGTGACACATATCCAGAAAAAAATAAGCATGAGCAAGCACCTCACTTTCGCCCTTTGTTCATATCCCGAAGAGTTCTCCTCACGGTCTATATATCGGGCCGGCCATACCTACAGACCCAAACCTAAGTGGAGTTTGTGTTTTCAGACTTTTGTCCAAATAGCCCTGGACCACACACGCTCCACACTTGGGTCCCTGGAGCCACACCTCAGGACTGTGCTTCCCTTTCAAGAGAATTCTTCCCATTCCATTGGCCACAACCTTGCAAATTAGGAAAAACCTCCAAAGTTACCGAGGCCATCCCAATAGTGTAGGCCGCCCAGGACAAACAGGTGTGATCTCAAACCAGCTGAGCAACTACCTCCACTCAGACAAAAGATGTCCCCAGAGAAGAATATTGAACCGGACAGGCCCCTAGGCCCTAATCAGATCCATTGCTTTGGTTTCCAGGCATCTCTCCTCAGAGGCCTCATTTCCAATACCAGCAAATGGTGGTTTCCTGAGGCACCAATAAGAACAAATCTCGTCTCCCCATGGAAAACTTGCTCATTGGAGCTTTGTTATCACCTCTGGTTAGGAGAATCCTTCAGGGCCCTGGTGCCACTGCCCCATACCAAGGTCTCAATGGACTCAAACCAACATTAAGACCATCCTCAGGAAAGTCCATTTCAACTCATTTAAGACCATCCTCAGGAAAGTCCATTCCAACTCAGCCCCCTCTGATGCTACCCCAAGCCAGCAGATCAAACGTTTCTTGTTGCTAGGAGACAATTGGAATTGAGGCTGTCTGCCCAGGCATCCATACTTAGAACCCTGTTCTGGAAAAATACCTTATGAGACGTCCTGGAGCCATCCAACAAATCTTCATTGTCCCACAGAAGGAATCCTTGCGGTTTGGAGCATCTCACAACTCTAATAGTGGGAAAACCCCCATGGCCTCATAATGCCCCCCCCTTCATGAAGGGGCCAACATGGACAGAAACTCCAACCTGAGCCAAAGTCTGATCCTCGACCTGACTTCAGACTCATGAGATCTCAATTCAGCTCTGCAGAGTGTGCCTGCCTTGTCCATTCCCCGAAACCTAAGCCTAGCTTGTGTTCTCAGACTTCCGTCCTCACTCTCCTGGCCCACAAGCCCTCCAGTTTGGGAATTCCGAAGCCACAATGCAGCACTCTGCCTGCCCTCCAGAAGAAAAACTTTGCCCTATGCTGCTAATAAGAAACCCCAAATGATTATGTAATGCATGCCACTCGACTGTAAAGCAATTATACGGCCTACCCTGAATACGAATGCCCTGTCTGGCACAGCCTGAGACAAGACATCCCAAACGACACCTAGACAGCTGGCTCCAACCTGGACACAAGGGACCCGCTATGGCTGTAGTTCGTCATCTCTTCCCAACCTCGGTTTTCAGGCTTCAGAACCTAGACCTTATCTCCAATCACTGCCCAGGGGTGAACGTGATGCAGAAATTAGAATTCCTCCTTCCCCATGGCCAGAAACCTTGTGGTTGGCATGTTGTCCAACGTTCAATGTGGGAAAACCTGCATTGTCGGAAAGGCCACGCCAGTGCTTGAGGGCCGCCTAGGGCACAGACATGCATTGTGACCTGTAGCGTGAGTCCCGTATTAAAGTAACGCCTCTCAGTGGCTGGACCAAGATCCTGCATATGGGGCTTGTCATATCCATAGGCCCCCAGGCTTAACCAGAGAGCGAGTATTCCAGTTGTCAGTACCCACTGCTATGCTCCAGAATCCCTCTACTGAGGGGACACATGAAGCAGAAAACAGGACTCTTCCCTTCCCACGGAATGACCCCAAACTCTTGGGGGCTGGACAAACTACCAGAGAGTGAGACTTCTACGACCCATGAGGCAACTCCTACATTAAACGGCCATTGTGGACAAAATATCCAGAGACAAAAGACTGAGCGACTGCCTCCCTCTCACCCTTCTTTCATATCCAGAGGAGCTCCCCTCACGGACTGTAGATCAGGCCTGCCATAACCTCGGCCCCAAACCTGAGCTGAGTTTGGGTTTTGGGATGTCTGTCTGCACAGCCGTGGCCCACACCGCCTCCATGCTGGGGTCTCTGGAGCCACACCACAGAACTGTGCCTGCTCTCTCCTAAGAAACTGCCCGTTCCATTGGCCACAACTCTACAAAATAGAAGAAACCTCAAGGTCCCCAAGGACATCCCACTACCGCAAGCCGCACTGGACAAACAGGGGCATTATGACACCAGCTGAGCAACTACTACCTCCATGCAGACACACAGACTGATATCCGCAGAGACAGAAGATTGAACCAGGCAGGCCCCTAGGCCCTATTATGAACTCTGTCTTTGGTGTCCAGGTATCACTCCTCAGAGGCCTGGGTTCGAAGACCAGCATAAGGGGCTATCCTGAGGCACCAGACAGAACACGTCTCATCTCCGCATGGAAAGTTTCCTTGTTGGAGTTGTGTCAAACCCTTCGGGTTGGAGAATCCTGCAGAGTCCCTTAGCTACTGCCACATTCCAAGGTCTCCATGGGCACCAACCCACATTATGACTCATCCGCAGGAAAGTCCATTTAAACTCAGCCTTCTGGGTAGCTCACCCAAGAGCCCACAGATTGAGCGTGCCTTGTCTCGACCAGGCAATGGGAAGGTGAGTTGGCGTTTCTCGGCATCCATGCTTAGGCCCCTGCTCTCGAGTCTTTCTGTATGGGGCATCCTGGAACCATCCAATAGTACTCGACTGTCCTGAAGAAGGAAACTTTGAAGTTTGGAGCAGCTCACAACTCCCAGCGTAGGGAAACCTCCCTGGCCTCATGACGCCCCCACCCCCTTCAGGAAGGGGCCGTCATGGACACAAACTCCAGCTTGAGGCAACATCTGATACTCGCCCTGACCTCAGATGCAGGAGATCTCGATTCAGCCTCTGCACAGTGGGCCCAAACCTCGTGCTACCTTGTGTTTTCAGACTTCCTTCCTCACACTGCTGACAAACATGTCCTCAAGACTTGGAATTCTGGAACCAAAATGCAGCCGTATGCTGGCCCTCCAGAAGAAAAACGTTGCTCTATGGGGATCTCCATAAACCCCAAATGAGGATCAACCTGCTCGGTTCTCGACCTCACCCCAATTGGATTGTTCGGGTTGTCCATTCATCCCTCCCCAGAGCTCTGCTTTGGAATCCCTCTTTTGGTGGGACACCTGAGGTAACAAAACTAAAAGGACTCCTCCCATCCTTCAGATTGACCCAAAACAATTGGGATTGGACCAAATTCACAGAGAGGAAGTCTCGTCCATGGCCCATGAGGCCTCCCCGAGATTCCACAGCCATCGTTGACAACAAATCCATAGACAAAAGTCTGAGCAAGCGCCTCACACTCGCTCTTTTGTCGTATCCCGAAGAGTTCTCCTCACGGTCTGTAGATCGGGCCTGCCATACCTATTTCCCAAACCTAAGCCGAGTTTGTGTTTTCAGACTTCTGTCCCCACATTCCTGGCCCACAGACCCTTCAGGCTGGGGCCCCTGGAGCCACACATCAGGACTGTGCCTGTCCATACCACGGGAATTCTGCCCATTCCATTGTCCACAATCGTACAAATTAGGAAAAACCTCCAGAGTCCCCAAGGTCATCCCAATAATGTAGGCCGCCCAGGACAAACAAGGGTCATCTGAAACCAGCTGAGCATCTACCTCTACTCAGCGTAGATGGATGTCCCCAGAGAAGAAGATTGAATCAGACAGGCCCCTAGGCCTGAATCAGATTCATTGCTTTCGGTTACAGGTATCTCTCCTCAGAGGCCGGGTTTCCAATATTAGCATATGGGGATTTCATGAGGCAGCAATCAGAACAAATCTCTTCTCCACATGGGAAAATTATCCTTTGAAGATGTCTCAAAACCTCCAGTTAGGAGAATCCTTCAGGGCCTGTGTGCCACTGCCCCATTACAAGGTCTCCATAGACACAAAAACAAATTAGGACCCATCCACAGGAGAGTCCATTTCAACTCAGCGTATTCGGTTGCTCCGCGAGATCCAGCAGATCTAACTTGTGTTCTTGCTAGGAGACAATTGGAATGTGAGGTGGCCTACCCCGCCATCCATCCTTAAAACCCTGCTCGGAATCGTTGGCCTGGAGAAAAACAACAGGTCTCAATTGTCCTGCCGAAGAATCTTTGCAGTTTGGAGCTTCTCAGAACTCCCATCGTGAGAGAACCCCCATGGCCACATGATTCCCCCCCCCTTCATAAAGGGGCCCTCAGGGACATAAGGTCCAACCTGAGCGATCGTCTGATCTTCACGCTGACTTCAGATGCACGAGATCTCGGTTCAGGTCTGTAGATTGTGCCTGCCATATCCTCACCCAGAAACCTAAGCTTTGCTTGTGTCCTCAGACTTCTGTCCACAGATTACTGGCTCACAAGCCCTCCAGTTTGGCAATCCAGAACTACAATGCAGCACTCTACCTGCCCTGCAGAAGTAATACATTGCCCTCTGGGGCTACTTAGAAACCCCAAATGAAGATCAACCTGCACGACACTTGGCTATACCCAAAATATATAGGATGTCCTGGTTAATAATGCCCTTTCTGATACAGCCTGAGCCTGGACCTCCTAGACCCACCCAGAGAGCTGGCTACAAACTGAGAACTTCAGACCCCCCATGGCCTTAGGTCGTTATCCCTTCCCAACCTCAGTTTTCAGGCTTCAGAACATAGACCTTATCTCCAATCACTGCCCGGGTTTGAAAATGATGCAGAAATCAGAACTCCTTCCCGATGGCAGGAAAACTTGTGGTTGGCTTGTTGTCCAACGTTCAGTGTAGTGGAAACCAGTGTGTCCCTTGAGGCCCCGCCATTGCTCGCGGTCCAGATAGGTAGCAAACACACATTGTGACCCTCAGCCTTAGCCCAGTCCTCAGGTAAGGCCTCTCAGTGGCTGGATGAAGAGACAGCATATTGGGCTTGCCATGCCCCTAGGCCCCAATTTTTAACCATAGTGTTGTCCCTTCACTCTTCCCCAGGGCTCTGCTTTGGAATTCCTCTTTTGGTGGGACACCTGATGTAACAACCCTGAAAGGAGTCCTCCATCCAACAGATTGACGAAAAACAATTGGGATCGGGCCAAATCCACAGAGAGCAAGATTCGTCCATGGCCCATGAGGCCTCCTCGACATACCACGGCCATCGCTGATACAAAATCCAGAGACAAAAGCCTAAGCAAGCGCCTCAGACTCGCACTATCTTCATATCCTGAAGATGTCTTCTCATGGTTTGTAGATCGGGCCTGCCATACCTACGTCCCCAAACATAAGCTGAGTTTGTGTTTTCAGACTTCTGTCCTCAAAGTCCTGGGCCACATACCCTCCAGGCTGGGGACACTGGAGCCACACATTAGGACTGTGCCTACCCAATCCATGGGAATTCTGCCCATTCCATTGTCCAAAATCGTACAACTTAGGAGAACCCTCCAAAGTCCCTGAGGCCATCCCAATAGTATAGGTCGCCCGGGACAAAAAAGGTCAGTCTGACACCAGCTGAGCATCTAACTCCACTCATACCCTAGAAGGATGTCCCCAGAGAAGAAGATTGAACCAGACAGGACCCTAGGCCAAAATCGGATCCATTGCTTTGGTTTACAGGCATGTCTCCTCAAAACCCTGGATTCCAATACCAGCATTGGGGTTTTCCTGAGGCACCCATCAGAACAAACCTCGTCTCCACAAGGAAACTTGTGCATGGGAGCTATGTCAAAAGCTGAGGATAATACTTCAGGGTCCCGGTGCCACCGCCCCATTCCAAGGCCCTCATGGACACAAACACACATTAGACCCATCCTCAGGAAAGTCCATTTCAACTCAGCCACCCCGGTTGCTCCCGCAGAGCCATCAGACCTAAACTGTCTTGTCGCTAGGAGACAATTGGAATGCGAGGCGGGCTTCCCAGGCATCCATCCTCGAACGTTGGTCTGGACTCATCCATATGGGATGTCCTGGAGCTGTCCAACAGGTCTCAATTGTCCCGCAGAAGGAATCCTAGGAGGGGGCATCCCACCACTCCCAACGTGGGAAAACCTCCATGGCCTCGTGACACCCTCCCCTTCATGAAGGGTCCGTCATGGACAGAAACTCCAACCTGAGCCAACGTCTGATCCTAGCTCTGTCTTCAGGTACACGGGATCTCGAATCATCTCTGCAGAGGGTTCCAGCCGTCCCCTCACCCCGAAATCTAAGTCTGGCTTGTGTTCTCAGAATTTTTTCCTCACACTCCTGGCCCACAAGCCTTCCAGTGTGGGAATTCTGGAGCCACTATGTGGCACTGTGTCTTCCTTCCAGAAGAAAAACGTTGCCCTCTGGGGCTACCCAGTAACCACAAATGAGTACCAACCTGCACGAAACTCGAATGCACCCCAATGATACAGTCTAGCCTGGGCACTAATTCCCTGTCTGCCACAGCCTGAGCCTGCACCTCCCAACCCACACTCAACAGCTGGCCGAACACTGAGCACATCAGTCACACCATGGCCTTAGGTCTTCATCTCTTCCCAACCTCAGTTTTCAGGCTTCAGAACCGAGACCTTAAATCCAATCACAGTCCAGGAGTGAAAGTGTTGCAGAAATTAGAACTCCTTCTTCCCCATGGCCAGAAAACTTGTGGTTGCCATATTGTGCAACGTTCAGTGTAGGAGAAACCAGCATGGTACATTAGGCCACGCCCTGACTTGAGGGGCTCCTTGGGCACAAAAACACATTGTGAAACTCAATGTGAGCCCTATGCTCAAGGAAGGCCTCTCAGTGTCTGGACCAAGAGCCCACATATGGGGTTTGCCATGTTCTTAGGTCCCAATGTTAACCAGAGTTCTGGTTGTCCAGTCGCCCCTCCCCAGGACTCTGCTGTGGAATCCCTCTTTTGGTGATCCACCTGAGGTAAAAAAAAAAAAAAAAAAAAAAACAGAAAGGCCTCCTCCCTTCCCACAGAATGACCCCAAACTCTTGGGATTGGGTCAAATCCCCAGAAAGGGAGCCTCATCGATGGCCCATGAGGACACCCGGACATTCCATGGCAATCGGTGACACATATCCAGAAAAAAATAAGCATGAGCAAGCACCTCACTTTCGCCCTTTGTTCATATCCCGAAGAGTTCTCCTCACGGTCTATATATCGGGCCGGCCATACCTACAGACCCAAACCTAAGTGGAGTTTGTGTTTTCAGACTTTTGTCCAAATAGCCCTGGACCACACACGCTCCACACTTGGGTCCCTGGAGCCACACCTCAGGACTGTGCTTCCCTTTTAAGAGAATTCTTCCCATTCCATTGGCCACAACCTTGCAAATTAGGAAAAACCTCCAAAGTTACCGAGGCCATCCCAATAGTGTAGGCCGCCCAGGACAAACAGGTGTGATCTCAAACCAGCTGAGCAACTACCTCCACTCAGACAAAAGATGTCCCCAGAGAAGAATATTGAACCGGACAGGCCCCTAGGCCCTAATCAGATCCATTGCTTTGGTTTCCAGGCATCTCTCCTCAGAGGCCTCATTTCCAATACCAGCAAATGGTGGTTTCCTGAGGCACCAATAAGAACAAATCTCGTCTCCCCATGGAAAACTTGCTCATTGGAGCTTTGTTATCACCTCTGGCTAGGAGAATCCTTCAGGGCCCTGGTGCCACTGCCCCATACCAAGGTCTCAATGGACTCAAACCAACATTAAGACCATCCTCAGGAAAGTCCATTTCAACTCATTTAAGACCATCCTCAGGAAAGTCCATTCCAACTCAGCCCCCTCTGATGCTACCCCAAGCCAGCAGATCAAACGTTTCTTGTTGCTAGGAGACAATTGGAATTGAGGCTGTCTGCCCAGGCATCCATACTTAGAACCCTGTTCTGGAAAAATACCTTATGAGACGTCCTGGAGCCATCCAACAAATCTTCATTGTCCCACAGAAGGAATCCTTGCAGTTTGGAGCATCTCACAACTCTAATAGTGGGAAAACCCCCATGGCCTCATAATGCCCCCCCCTTCATGAAGGGGCCAACATGGACAGAAACTCCAACCTGAGCCAAAGTCTGATCCTCGACCTGACTTCAGACTCATGAGATCTCAATTCAGCTCTGCAGAGTGTGCCTGCCTTGTCCATTCCCCGAAACCTAAGCCTAGCTTGTGTTCTCAGACTTCCGTCCTCACTCTCCTGGCCCACAAGCCCTCCAGTTTGGGAATTCCGAAGCCACAATGCAGCACTCTGCCTGCCCTCCAGAAGAAAAACTTTGCCCTATGCTGCTAATAAGAAACCCCAAATGATTATGTAATGCATGCCACTCGACTGTAAAGCAATTATACGGCCTACCCTCAATACGAATGCCCTGTCTGGCACAGCCTGAGACAAGACATCCCAAACGACACCTAGACAGCTGGCTCCAACCTGGACACAAGGGACCCGCTATGGCTGTAGTTCGTCATCTCTTCCCAACCTCGGTTTTCAGGCTTCAGAACCTAGACCTTATCTCCAATCACTGCCCAGGGGTGAACGTGATGCAGAAATTAGAATTCCTCCTTCCCCATGGCCAGAAACCTTGTGGTTGGCATGTTGTCCAACGTTCAATGTGGGAAAACCTGCATTGTCGGAAAGGCCACGCCAGTGCTTGAGGGCCCCCTAGGGCACAGACATGCATTGTGACCTGTAGCGTGAGTCCCGTATTAAAGTAACGCCTCTCAGTGGCTGGACCAAGATCCTGCATATGGGGCTTGTCATATCCATAGGCCCCCAGGCTTAACCAGAGAGCGAGTATTCCAGTTGTCAGTACCCACTGCTATGCTCCAGAATCCCTCTACTGAGGGGACACATGAAGCAGAAAACAGGACTCTTCCCTTCCCACGGAATGACCCCAAACTCTTGGGGTCTGGACAAACTACCAGAGAGGGAGACTTCTACGACCCATGAGGCAACTCCTACATTAAACGGCCATTGTGGACAAAATATCCAGAGACAAAAGACTGAGCGACTGCCTCCCTCTCACCCTTCTTTCATATCCAGAGGAGCTCCCCTCACGGACTGTAGATCAGGCCTGCCATAACCTCGGCCCCAAACCTGAGCTGAGTTTGGGTTTTGGGATGTCTGTCTGCACAGCCGTGGCCCACACCGCCTCCAGGCTGGGGTCTCTGGAGCCACACCACAGAACTGTGCCTGCTCTCTCCTAAGAAACTGCCCGTTCCATTGGCCACAACTCTACAAAATAGAAGAAACCTCAAGGTCCCCAAGGACATCCCACTACCGCAAGCCGCACTGGACAAACAGGGGCATTATGACACCAGCTGAGCAACTACTACCTCCATGCAGACACACAGACTGATATCCGCAGAGACAGAAGATTGAACCAGGCAGGCCCCTAGGCCCTATTATGAACTCTGTCTTTGGTGTCCAGGTATCACTCCTCAGAGGCCTGGGTTCGAAGACCAGCATATGGGGCTATCCTGAGGCACCAGACAGAACACGTCTCATCTCCGCATGGAAAGCTTCCTTGTTGGAGTTGTGTCAAACCCTTCGGGTTGGAGAATCCTGCAGAGTCCCTTAGCTACTGCCACATTCCAAGGTCTCCATGGGCACCAACCCACATTATGACTCATCCGCAGGAAAGTCCATTTAAACTCAGCCTTCTGGGTAGCTCACCCAAGAGCCCGCAGATTGAGCGTGCCTTGTCTCGACCAGGCAATGGGAAGGTGAGTTGGCATTTCTCGGCATCCATGCTTAGGCCCCTGTTCTCGAGTCTTTCTGTATGGGGCATCCGGGAACCATCCAATAGTACTCGACTGTCCTGAAGAAGGAAACTTTGAAGTTTGGAGCAGCTCACAACTCCCAGCATAGGGAAACCTCCCTGGCCTCATGACGCCCCCACCCCCTTCAGGAAGGGGCCGTCATGGACACAAACTCCAGCTTGAGGCAACATCTGATACTCGCCCTGACCTCAGATGCAGGAGATCTCGATTCAGCCTCTGCACAGTGGGCCCAAACCTCGTGCTACCTTGTGTTTTCAGACTTCCTTCCTCACACTGCTGACAAACATGTCCTCAAGACTTGGAATTCTGGAACCAAAATGCAGCCGTATGCTGGCCCTCCAGAAGAAAAACGTTGCTCTATGGGGATCTCCATAAACCCCAAATGAGGATCAACCTGCTCGATTCTCGACCTCACCCCAATTGGATTGTTCGGGTTGTCCATTCATCCCTCCCCAGAGCTCTGCTTTGGAATCCCTCTTTTGGTGGGACACCTGAGGTAACAAAACTAAAAGGACTCCTCCCATCCTTCAGATTGACCCAAAACAATTGGGATTGGACCAAATTCACAGAGAGGAAGTCTCGTCCATGGCCCATGAGGCCTCCCCGAGATTCCACAGCCATCGTTCACAACAAATCCAGAGACAAAAGTCTGAGCAAGCGCCTCACACTCGCTCTTTTGTCGTATCCCGAAGAGTTCTCCTCACGGTCTGTAGATCGGGCCTGCCATACCTACTTCCCAAACCTAAGCCGAGTTTGTGTTTTCAGACTTCTGTCCCCACATTCCTGGCCCACAGACCCTTCAGGCTGGGGCCCCTGGAGCCACACATCAGGACTGTGCCTGTCCATACCACGGGAATTCTGCCCATTCCATTGTCCACAATCGTACAAATTAGGAAAAACCTCCAGAGTCCCCAAGGACATCCCAATAATGTAGGCCGCCCAGGACAAACAAGGGTCATCTGAAACCAGCTGAGCATCTACCTCTACTCAGCGTAGATGGATGTCCCCAGAGAAGAAGATTGAATCAGACAGGCCCCTAGGCCTGAATCAGATTCATTGCTTTCGGTTACAGGTATCTCTCCTCAGAGGCCGGGTTTCCAATATTAGCATATGGGGATTTCATGAGGCAGCAATCAGAACAAATCTCTTCTCCACATGGGAAAATTATCCTTTGAAGATGTCTCAAAACCTCCAGTTAGGAGAATCCTTCAGGGCCTGTGTGCCACTGCCCCATTACAAGGTCTCCATAGACACAAAAACAAATTAGGACCCATCCACAGGAGAGTCCATTTCAACTCAGCGTATTCGGTTGCTCCGCGAGATCCAGCAGATCTAACTTGTCTTGTTGCTAGGAGACAATTGGAATGTGAGGTGGCCTACCCCGCCATCCATCCTTAAAACCCTGCTCGGAATCGTTGGCCTGGAGAAAACCAACAGGTCTCAATTGTCCTGCCGAAGAATCTTTGCAGTTGGGAGCTTCTCAGAACTCCCATCGTGAGAGAACCCCCATGGCCACATGATTCCCCCCCCCCCTTCATAAAGGGGCCCTCAGGGACATAAGGTCCAACCTGAGCGATCGTCTGATCTTCACGCTGACTTCAGATGCACGAGATCTCGGTTCAGGTCTGTAGATTGTGCCTGCCATATCCTCACCCAGAAACCTAAGCTTTGCTTGTGTCCTCAGACTTCTGTCCACAGATTACTGGCTCACAAGCCCTCCAGTTTGGCAATCCAGAACTACAATGCAGCACTCTACCTGCCCTGCAGAAGTAATACATTGCCCTCTGGGGCTACTTAGAAACCCCAAATGAAGATCAACCTGCACGACACTTGGCTATACCCAAAATATATAGGATGACCTGGTTAATAATGCCCTTTCTGATACAGCCTGAGCCTGGACCTCCTAGACCCACCCAGAGAGCTGGCTACAAACTGAGAACTTCAGACCCCCCATGGCCTTAGGTCGTTATCCCTTCCCAACCTCAGTTTTCAGGCTTCAGAACATAGACCTTATCTCCAATCACTGCCCGGGTTTGAAAATGATGCAGAAATCAGAACTCCTTCCCGATGGCAGGAAAACTTGTGGTTGGCTTGTTGTCCAACGTTCAGTGTAGTGGAAACCAGTGTGTCCCTTGAGGCCCCGCCATTGCTCGCGGTCCAGATAGGTAGCAAACACACATTGTGACCCTCAGCCTTAGCCCAGTCCTCAGGTAAGGCCTCTCAGTTGCTGGATGAAGAGACAGCATATTGGGCTTGCCATGCCCCTAGGCCCCAATTTTTAACCATAGTGTTGTCCCTTCACTCTTCCCCAGGGCTCTGCTTTGGAATTCCTCTTTTGGTGGGACACCTGATGTAACAACCCTGAAAGGAGTCCTCCATCCAACAGATTGACGAAAAACAATTGGGATCGGGCCAAATCCACAGAGAGCAAGATTCGTCCATGGCCCATGAGGCCTCCTCGACATACCACGGCCATCGCTGATACAAAATCCAGAGACAAAAGCCTAAGCAAGCGCCTCAGACTCGCACTATCTTCATATCCTGAAGATGTCTTCTCATGGTTTGTAGATCGGGCCTGCCATACCTACGTCCCCAAACATAAGCTGAGTTTGTGTTTTCAGACTTCTGTCCTCAAAGTCCTGGGCCACATACCCTCCAGGCTGGGGACACTGGAGCCACACATTAGGACTGTGCCTACCCAATCCATGGGAATTCTGCCCATTCCATTGTCCAAAATCGTACAACTTAGGAGAACCCTCCAAAGTCCCTGAGGCCATCCCAATAGTATAGGTCGCCCGGGACAAAAAAGGTCAGTCTGACACCAGCTGAGCATCTAACTCCACTCATACCCTAGAAGGATGTCCCCAGAGAAGAAGATTGAACCAGACAGGACCCTAGGCCAAAATCGGATCCATTGCTTTGGTTTACAGGCATGTCTCCTCAAAACCCTGGATTCCAATACCAGCATTGGGGTTTTCCTGAGGCACCCATCAGAACAAACCTCGTCTCCACAAGGAAACTTGTGCATGGGAGCTATGTCAAAAGCTGAGGATAATACTTCAGGGTCCCGGTGCCACCGCCCCATTCCAAGGCCCTCATGGACACAAACACACATTAGACCCATCCTCAGGAAAGTCCATTTCAACTCAGCCACCCCGGTTGCTCCCGCAGAGCCATCAGACCTAAACTGTCTTGTCGCTAGGAGACAATTGGAATGCGAGGCGGGCTTCCCAGGCATCCATCCTCGAACGTTGGTCTGGACTCATCCATATGGGATGTCCTGGAGCTGTCCAACAGGTCTCAATTGTCCCGCAGAAGGAATCCTAGGAGGGGGCATCCCACCACTCCCAACGTGGGAAAACCTCCATGGCCTCGTGACACCCTCCCCTTCATGAAGGGTCCGTCATGGACAGAAACTCCAACCTGAGCCAACGTCTGATCCTAGCTCTGTCTTCAGGTACACGGGATCTCGAATCATCTCTGCAGAGGGTTCCAGCCGTCCCCTCACCCCGAAATCTAAGTCTGGCTTGTGTTCTCAGAATTTTTTCCTCACACTCCTGGCCCACAAGCCTTCCAGTGTGGGAATTCTGGAGCCACTATGTGGCACTGTGTCTTCCTTCCAGAAGAAAAACGTTGCCCTCTGGGGCTACCCAGTAACCACAAATGAGTACCAACCTGCACGAAACTCGAATGCACCCCAATGATACAGTCTAGCCTGGGCACTAATTCCCTGTCTGCCACAGCCTGAGCCTGCACCTCCCAACCCACACTCAACAGCTGGCCGAACACTGAGCACATCAGTCACACCATGGCCTTAGGTCTTCATCTCTTCCCAACCTCAGTTTTCAGGCTTCAGAACCGAGACCTTAAATCCAATCACAGTCCAGGAGTGAAAGTGTTGCAGAAATTAGAACTCCTTCTTCCCCATGGCCAGAAAACTTGTGGTTGCCATATTGTGCAACGTTCAGTGTAGGAGAAACCAGCATGGTACATTAGGCCACGCCCTGACTTGAGGGGCTCCTTGGGCACGAAAACACATTGTGAAACTCAATGTGAGCCCTATGCTCAAGGAAGGCCTCTCAGTGTCTGGACCAAGAGCCCACATATGGGGCTTGCCATGTTCTTAGGTCCCAATGTTAACCAGAGTTCTGGTTGTCCAGTCGCCCCTCCCCAGGACTCTGCTGTGGAATCCCTCTTTTGGTGATCCACCTGAGGTAAAAAAAAAAAAAAAAAAAAAAAAAAAAACAGAAAGGCCTCCTCCCTTCCCACAGAATGACCCCAAACTCTTGGGATTGGGTCAAATCCCCAGAAAGGGAGCCTCATCGATGGCCCATGAGGACACCCGGACATTCCATGGCAATCGGTGACACATATCCAGAAAAAAATAAGCATGAGCAAGCACCTCACTTTCGCCCTTTGTTCATATCCCGAAGAGTTCTCCTCACGGTCTATATATCGGGCCGGCCATACCTACAGACCCAAACCTAAGTGGAGTTTGTGTTTTCAGACTTTTGTCCAAATAGCCCTGGACCACACACGCTCCACACTTGGGTCCCTGGAGCCACACCTCAGGACTGTGCTTCCCTTTCAAGAGAATTCTTCCCATTCCATTGGCCACAACCTTGCAAATTAGGAAAAACCTCCAAAGTTACCGAGGCCATCCCAATAGTGTAGGCCGCCCAGGACAAACAGGTGTGATCTCAAACCAGCTGAGCAACTACCTCCACTCAGACAAAAGATGTCCCCAGAGAAGAATATTGAACCGGACAGGCCCCTAGGCCCTAATCAGATCCTTTGCGTTGGTTTCCAGGCATCTCTCCTCAGAGGCCTCATTTCCAATACCAG
Source organism: Mustela lutreola (assembly GCF_030435805.1). NCBI lineage: Eukaryota > Metazoa > Chordata > Mammalia > Carnivora > Mustelidae > Mustela > Mustela lutreola. The sequence goes on from NC_081294.1 coordinate 173,939,265, forward strand.
CAAATGGTGGTTTCCTGAGGCACCAATAAGAACAAATCTCGTCTCCCCATGGAAAACTTGCTCATTGGAGCTTTGTTATCACCTCTGGTTAGGAGAATCCTTCAGGGCCCTGGTGCCACTGCCCCATACCAAGGTCTCAATGGACTCAAACCAACATTAAGACCATCCTCAGGAAAGTCCATTTCAACTCATTTAAGACCATCCTCAGGAAAGTCCATTCCAACTCAGCCCCCTCTGATGCTACCCCAAGCCAGCAGATCAAACGTTTCTTGTTGCTAGGAGACAATTGGAATTGAGGCTGTCTGCCCAGGCATCCATACTTAGAACCCTGTTCTGGAAAAATACCTTATGAGACGTCCTGGAGCCATCCAACAAATCTTCATTGTCCCACAGAAGGAATCCTTGCGGTTTGGAGCATCTCACAACTCTAATAGTGGGAAAACCCCCATGGCCTCATAATGCCCCCCCCTTCATGAAGGGGCCAACATGGACAGAAACTCCAACCTGAGCCAAAGTCTGATCCTCGACCTGACTTCAGACTCATGAGATCTCAATTCAGCTCTGCAGAGTGTGCCTGCCTTGTCCATTCCCCGAAACCTAAGCCTAGCTTGTGTTCTCAGACTTCCGTCCTCACTCTCCTGGCCCACAAGCCCTCCAGTTTGGGAATTCCGAAGCCACAATGCAGCACTCTGCCTGCCCTCCAGAAGAAAAACTTTGCCCTATGCTGCTAATAAGAAACCCCAAATGATTATGTAATGCATGCCACTCGACTGTAAAGCAATTATACGGCCTACCCTGAATACGAATGCCCTGTCTGGCACAGCCTGAGACAAGACATCCCAAACGACACCTAGACAGCTGGCTCCAACCTGGACACAAGGGACCCGCTATGGCTGTAGTTCGTCATCTCTTCCCAACCTCGGTTTTCAGGCTTCAGAACCTAGACCTTATCTCCAATCACTGCCCAGGGGTGAACGTGATGCAGAAATTAGAATTCCTCCTTCCCCATGGCCAGAAACCTTGTGGTTGGCATGTTGTCCAACGTTCAATGTGGGAAAACCTGCATTGTCGGAAAGGCCACGCCAGTGCTTGAGGGCCGCCTAGGGCACAGACATGCATTGTGACCTGTAGCGTGAGTCCCGTATTAAAGTAACGCCTCTCAGTGGCTGGACCAAGATCCTGCATATGGGGCTTGTCATATCCATAGGCCCCCAGGCTTAACCAGAGAGCGAGTATTCCAGTTGTCAGTACCCACTGCTATGCTCCAGAATCCCTCTACTGAGGGGACACATGAAGCAGAAAACAGGACTCTTCCCTTCCCACGGAATGACCCCAAACTCTTGGGGGCTGGACAAACTACCAGAGAGGGAGACTTCTACGACCCATGAGGCAACTCCTACATTAAACGGCCATTGTGGACAAAATATCCAGAGACAAAAGACTGAGTGACTGCCTCCCTCTCACCCTTCTTTCATATCCAGAGGAGCTCCCCTCACGGACTGTAGATCAGGCCTGCCATAACCTCGGCCCCAAACCTGAGCTGAGTTTGGGTTTTGGGATGTCTGTCTGCACAGCCGTGGCCCACACCGCCTCCAGGCTGGGGTCTCTGGAGCCACACCACAGAACTGTGCCTGCTCTCTCCTAAGAAACTGCCCGTTCCATTGGCCACAACTCTACAAAATAGAAGAAACCTCAAGGTCCCCAAGGACATCCCACTACCGCAAGCCGCACTGGACAAACAGGGGCATTATGACACCAGCTGAGCAACTACTACCTCCATGCAGACACACAGACTGATATCCGCAGAGACAGAAGATTGAACCAGGCAGGCCCCTAGGCCCTATTATGAACTCTGTCTTTGGTGTCCAGGTATCACTCCTCAGAGGCCTGGGTTCGAAGACCAGCATATGGGGCTATCCTGAGGCACCAGACAGAACACGTCTCATCTCCGCATGGAAAGCTTCCTTGTTGGAGTTGTGTCAAACCGTTCGGGTTGGAGAATCCTGCAGAGTCCCTTAGCTACTGCCACATTCCAAGGTCTCCATGGGCACCAACCCACATTATGACTCATCCGCAGGAAAGTCCATTTAAACTCAGCCTTCTGGGTAGCTCACCCAAGAGCCCGCAGATTGAGCGTGCCTTGTCTCGACCAGGCAATGGGAAGGTGAGTTGGCGTTTCTCGGCATCCATGCTTAGGCCCCTGCTCTCGAGTCTTTCTGTATGGGGCATCCGGGAACCATCCAATAGTACTCGACTGTCCTGAAGAAGGAAACTTTGAAGTTTGGAGCAGCTCACAACTCCCAGCGTAGGGAAACCTCCCTGGCCTCATGACGCCCCCACCCCCTTCAGGAAGGGGCCGTCATGGACACAAACTCCAGCTTGAGGCAACATCTGATACTCGCCCTGACCTCAGATGCAGGAGATCTCGATTCAGCCTCTGCACAGTGGGCCCAAACCTCGTGCTACCTTGTGTTTTCAGACTTCCTTCCTCACACTGCTGACAAACATGTCCTCAAGACTTGGAATTCTGGAACCAAAATGCAGCCGTATGCTGGCCCTCCAGAAGAAAAACGTTGCTCTATGGGGATCTCCATAAACCCCAAATGAGGATCAACCTGCTCGATTCTCGACCTCACCCCAATTGCATTGTTCGGGTTGTCCATTCATCCCTCCCCAGAGCTCTGCTTTGGAATCCCTCTTTTGGTGGGACACCTGAGGTAACAAAACTAAAAGGACTCCTCCCATCCTTCAGATTGACCCAAAACAATTGGGATTGGACCAAATTCACAGAGAGGAAGTCTCGTCCATGGCCCATGAGGCCTCCCCAAGATTCCACAGCCATCGTTGACAACAAATCCAGAGACAAAAGTCTGAGCAAGCGCCTCACACTCGCTCTTTTGTCGTATCCCGAAGAGTTCTCCTCACGGTCTGTAGATCGGGCCTGCCATACCTATTTCCCAAACCTAAGCCGAGTTTGTGTTTTCAGACTTCTGTCCCCACATTCCTGGCCCACAGACCCTTCAGGCTGGGGCCCCTGGAGCCACACATCAGGACTGTGCCTGTCCATACCACGGGAATTCTGCCCATTCCTTTGTCCACAATCGTACAAATTAGGAAAAACCTCCAGAGTCCCCAAGGACATCCCAATAATGTAGGCCGCCCAGGACAAACAAGGGTCATCTGAAACCAGCTGAGCATCTACCTCTACTCAGCGTAGATGGATGTCCCCAGAGAAGAAGATTGAATCAGACAGGCCCCTAGGCCTGAATCAGATTCATTGCTTTCGGTTACAGGTATCTCTCCTCAGAGGCCGGGTTTCCAATATTAGCATATGGGGATTTCATGAGGCAGCAATCAGAACAAATCTCTTCTCCACATGGGAAAATTATCCTTTGAAGATGTCTCAAAACCTCCAGTTAGGAGAATCCTTCAGGGCCTGTGTGCCACTGCCCCATTACAAGGTCTCCATAGACACAAAAACAAATTAGGACCCATCCACAGGAGAGTCCATTTCAACTCAGCGTATTCGGTTGCTCCGCGAGATCCAGCAGATCTAACTTGTCTTGTTGCTAGGAGACAATTGGAATGTGAGGTGGCCTACCCCGCCATCCATCCTTAAAACCCTGCTCGGAATCGTTGGCCTGGAGAAAACCAACAGGTCTCAATTGTCCTGCCGAAGAATCTTTGCAGTTGGGAGCTTCTCAGAACTCCCATCGTGAGAGAACCCCCATGGCCACATGATTCCCCCCCCCCCTTCATAAAGGGGCCCTCAGGGACATAAGGTCCAACCTGAGCGATCGTCTGATCTTCACGCTGACTTCAGATGCACGAGATCTCGGTTCAGGTCTGTAGATTGTGCCTGCCATATCCTCACCCAGAAACCTAAGCTTTGCTTGTGTCCTCAGACTTCTGTCCACAGATTACTGGCTCACAAGCCCTCCAGTTTGGCAATCCAGAACTACAATGCAGCACTCTACCTGCCCTGCAGAAGTAATACATTGCCCTCTGGGGCTACTTAGAAACCCCAAATGAAGATCAACCTGCACGACACTTGGCTATACCCAAAATATATAGGATGACCTGGTTAATAATGCCCTTTCTGATACAGCCTGAGCCTGGACCTCCTAGACCCACCCAGAGAGCTGGCTACAAACTGAGAACTTCAGACCCCCCATGGCCTTAGGTCGTTATCCCTTCCCAACCTCAGTTTTCAGGCTTCAGAACATAGACCTTATCTCCAATCACTGCCCGGGTTTGAAAATGATGCAGAAATCAGAACTCCTTCCCGATGGCAGGAAAACTTGTGGTTGGCTTGTTGTCCAACGTTCAGTGTAGTGGAAACCAGTGTGTCCCTTGAGGCCCCGCCATTGCTCGCGGTCCAGATAGGTAGCAAACACACATTGTGACCCTCAGCCTTAGCCCAGTCCTCAGGTAAGGCCTCTCAGTGGCTGGATGAAGAGACAGCATATTGGGCTTGCCATGCCCCTAGGCCCCAATTTTTAACCATAGTGTTGTCCCTTCACTCTTCCCCAGGGCTCTGCTTTGGAATTCCTCTTTTGGTGGGACACCTGATGTAACAACCCTGAAAGGAGTCCTCCATCCAACAGATTGACGAAAAACAATTGGGATCGGGCCAAATCCACAGAGAGCAAGATTCGTCCATGGCCCATGAGGCCTCCTCGACATACCACGGCCATCGCTGATACAAAATCCAGAGACAAAAGCCTAAGCAAGCGCCTCAGACTCGCACTATCTTCATATCCTGAAGATGTCTTCTCATGGTTTGTAGATCGGGCCTGCCATACCTACGTCCCCAAACATAAGCTGAGTTTGTGTTTTCAGACTTCTGTCCTCAAAGTCCTGGGCCACATACCCTCCAGGCTGGGGACACTGGAGCCACACATTAGGACTGTGCCTACCCAATCCATGGGAATTCTGCCCATTCCATTGTCCAAAATCGTACAACTTAGGAGAACCCTCCAAAGTCCCTGAGGCCATCCCAATAGTATAGGTCGCCCGGGACAAAAAAGGTCAGTCTGACACCAGCTGAGCATCTAACTCCACTCATACCCTAGAAGGATGTCCCCAGAGAAGAAGATTGAACCAGACAGGACCCTAGGCCAAAATCGGATCCATTGCTTTGGTTTACAGGCATGTCTCCTCAAAACCCTGGATTCCAATACCAGCATTGGGGTTTTCCTGAGGCACCCATCAGAACAAACCTCGTCTCCACAAGGAAACTTGTGCATGGGAGCTATGTCAAAAGCTGAGGATAATACTTCAGGGTCCCGGTGCCACCGCCCCATTCCAAGGCCCTCATGGACACAAACACACATTAGACCCATCCTCAGGAAAGTCCATTTCAACTCAGCCACCCCGGTTGCTCCCGCAGAGCCATCAGACCTAAACTGTCTTGTCGCTAGGAGACAATTGGAATGCGAGGCGGGCTTCCCAGGCATCCATCCTCGAACGTTGGTCTGGACTCATCCATATGGGATGTCCTGGAGCTGTCCAACAGGTCTCAATTGTCCCGCAGAAGGAATCCTAGGAGGGGGCATCCCACCACTCCCAACGTGGGAAAACCTCCATGGCCTCGTGACACCCTCCCCTTCCTGAAGGGTCCGTCATGGACAGAAACTCCAACCTGAGCCAACGTCTGATCCTAGCTCTGTCTTCAGGTACACGGGATCTCGAATCATCTCTGCAGAGGGTTCCAGCCGTCCCCTCACCCCGAAATCTAAGTCTGGCTTGTGTTCTCAGAATTTTTTCCTCACACTCCTGGCCCACAAGCCTTCCAGTGTGGGAATTCTGGAGCCACTATGTGGCACTGTGTCTTCCTTCCAGAAGAAAAACGTTGCCCTCTGGGGCTACCCAGTAACCACAAATGAGTACCAACCTGCACGAAACTCGAATGCACCCCAATGATACAGTCTAGCCTGGGCACTAATTCCCTGTCTGCCACAGCCTGAGCCTGCACCTCCCAACCCACACTCAACAGCTGGCCGAACACTGAGCACATCAGTCACACCATGGCCTTAGGTCTTCATCTCTTCCCAACCTCAGTTTTCAGGCTTCAGAACCGAGACCTTAAATCCAATCACAGTCCAGGAGTGAAAGTGTTGCAGAAATTAGAACTCCTTCTTCCCCATGGCCAGAAAACTTGTGGTTGCCATATTGTGCAACGTTCAGTGTAGGAGAAACCAGCATGGTACATTAGGCCACGCCCTGACTTGAGGGGCTCCTTGGGCACAAAAACACATTGTGAAACTCAATGTGAGCCCTATGCTCAAGGAAGGCCTCTCAGTGTCTGGACCAAGAGCCCACATATGGGGTTTGCCATGTTCTTAGGTCCCAATGTTAACCAGAGTTCTGGTTGTCCAGTCGCCCCTCCCCAGGACTCTGCTGTGGAATCCCTCTTTTGGTGATCCACCTGAGGTAAAAAAAAAAAACAAAAAAAAAAACAGAAAGGCCTCCTCCCTTCCCACAGAATGACCCCAAACTCTTGGGATTGGGTCAAATCCCCAGAAAGGGAGCCTCATCGATGGCCCATGAGGACACCCGGACATTCCATGGCAATCGGTGACACATATCCAGAAAAAAATAAGCATGAGCAAGCACCTCACTTTCGCCCTTTGTTCATATCCCGAAGAGTTCTCCTCACGGTCTATATATCGGGCCGGCCATACCTACAGACCCAAACCTAAGTGGAGTTTGTGTTTTCAGACTTTTGTCCAAATAGCCCTGGACCACACACGCTCCACACTTGGGTCCCTGGAGCCACACCTCAGGACTGTGCTTCCCTTTTAAGAGAATTCTTCCCATTCCATTGGCCACAACCTTGCAAATTAGGAAAAACCTCCAAAGTTACCGAGGCCATCCCAATAGTGTAGGCCGCCCAGGACAAACAGGTGTGATCTCAAACCAGCTGAGCAACTACCTCCACTCAGACAAAAGATGTCCCCAGAGAAGAATATTGAACCGGACAGGCCCCTAGGCCCTAATCAGATCCATTGCTTTGGTTTCCAGGCATCTCTCCTCAGAGGCCTCATTTCCAATACCAGCAAATGGTGGTTTCCTGAGGCACCAATAAGAACAAATCTCGTCTCCCCATGGAAAACTTGCTCATTGGAGCTTTGTTATCACCTCTGGCTAGGAGAATCCTTCAGGGCCCTGGTGCCACTGCCCCATACCAAGGTCTCAATGGACTCAAACCAACATTAAGACCATCCTCAGGAAAGTCCATTTCAACTCATTTAAGACCATCCTCAGGAAAGTCCATTCCAACTCAGCCCCCTCTGATGCTACCCCAAGCCAGCAGATCAAACGTTTCTTGTTGCTAGGAGACAATTGGAATTGAGGCTGTCTGCCCAGGCATCCATACTTAGAACCCTGTTCTGGAAAAATACCTTATGAGACGTCCTGGAGCCATCCAACAAATCTTCATTGTCCCACAGAAGGAATCCTTGCGGTTTGGAGCATCTCACAACTCTAATAGTGGGAAAACCCCCATGGCCTCATAATGCCCCCCCCCTTCATGAAGGGGCCAACATGGACAGAAACTCCAACCTGAGCCAAAGTCTGATCCTCGACCTGACTTCAGACTCATGAGATCTCAATTCAGCTCTGCAGAGTGTGCCTGCCTTGTCCATTCCCCGAAACCTAAGCCTAGCTTGTGTTCTCAGACTTCCGTCCTCACTCTCCTGGCCCACAAGCCCTCCAGTTTGGGAATTCCGAAGCCACAATGCAGCACTCTGCCTGCCCTCCAGAAGAAAAACTTTGCCCTATGCTGCTAATAAGAAACCCCAAATGATTATGTAATGCATGCCACTCGACTGTAAAGCAATTATACGGCCTACCCTCAATACGAATGCCCTGTCTGGCACAGCCTGAGACAAGACATCCCAAACGACACCTAGACAGCTGGCTCCAACCTGGACACAAGGGACCCGCTATGGCTGTAGTTCGTCATCTCTTCCCAACCTCGGTTTTCAGGCTTCAGAACCTAGACCTTATCTCCAATCACTGCCCAGGGGTGAACGTGATGCAGAAATTAGAATTCCTCCTTCCCCATGGCCAGAAACCTTGTGGTTGGCATGTTGTCCAACGTTCAATGTGGGAAAACCTGCATTGTCGGAAAGGCCACGCCAGTGCTTGAGGGCCCCCTAGGGCACAGACATGCATTGTGACCTGTAGCGTGAGTCCCGTATTAAAGTAACGCCTCTCAGTGGCTGGACCAAGATCCTGCATATGGGGCTTGTCATATCCATAGGCCCCCAGGCTTAACCAGAGAGCGAGTATTCCAGTTGTCAGTACCCACTGCTATGCTCCAGAATCCCTCTACTGAGGGGACACATGAAGCAGAAAACAGGACTCTTCCCTTCCCACGGAATGACCCCAAACTCTTGGGGGCTGGACAAACTACCAGAGAGGGAGACTTCTACGACCCATGAGGCAACTCCTACATTAAACGGCCATTGTGGACAAAATATCCAGAGACAAAAGACTGAGCGACTGCCTCCCTCTCACCCTTCTTTCATATCCAGAGGAGCTCCCCTCACGGACTGTAGATCAGGCCTGCCATAACCTCGGCCCCAAACCTGAGCTGAGTTTGGGTTTTGGGATGTCTGTCTGCACAGCCGTGGCCCACACCGCCTCCAGGCTGGGGTCTCTGGAGCCACACCACAGAACTGTGCCTGCTCTCTCCTAAGAAACTGCCCGTTCCATTGGCCACAACTCTACAAAATAGAAGAAACCTCAAGGTCCCCAAGGACATCCCACTACCGCAAGCCGCACTGGACAAACAGGGGCATTATGACACCAGCTGAGCAACTACTACCTCCATGCAGACACACAGACTGATATCCGCAGAGACAGAAGATTGAACCAGGCAGGCCCCTAGGCCCTATTATGAACTCTGTCTTTGGTGTCCAGGTATCACTCCTCAGAGGCCTGGGTTCGAAGACCAGCATATGGGGCTATCCTGAGGCACCAGACAGAACACGTCTCATCTCCGCATGGAAAGCTTCCTTGTTGGAGTTGTGTCAAACCCTTCGGGTTGGAGAATCCTGCAGAGTCCCTTAGCTACTGCCACATTCCAAGGTCTCCATGGGCACCAACCCACATTATGACTCATCCGCAGGAAAGTCCATTTAAACTCAGCCTTCTGGGTAGCTCACCCAAGAGCCCGCAGATTGAGCGTGCCTTGTCTCGACCAGGCAATGGGAAGGTGAGTTGGCATTTCTCGGCATCCATGCTTAGGCCCCTGTTCTCGAGTCTTTCTGTATGGGGCATCCGGGAACCATCCAATAGTACTCGACTGTCCTGAAGAAGGAAACTTTGAAGTTTGGAGCAGCTCACAACTCCCAGCATAGGGAAACCTCCCTGGCCTCATGACGCCCCCACCCCCTTCAGGAAGGGGCCGTCATGGACACAAACTCCAGCTTGAGGCAACATCTGATACTCGCCCTGACCTCAGATGCAGGAGATCTCGATTCAGCCTCTGCACAGTGGGCCCAAACCTCGTGCTACCTTGTGTTTTCAGACTTCCTTCCTCACACTGCTGACAAACATGTCCTCAAGACTTGGAATTCTGGAACCAAAATGCAGCCGTATGCTGGCCCTCCAGAAGAAAAACGTTGCTCTATGGGGATCTCCATAAACCCCAAATGAGGATCAACCTGCTCGGTTCTCGACCTCACCCCAATTGGATTGTTCGGGTTGTCCATTCATCCCTCCCCAGAGCTCTGCTTTGGAATCCCTCTTTTGGTGGGACACCTGAGGTAACAAAACTAAAAGGACTCCTCCCATCCTTCAGATTGACACAAAACAATTGGGATTGGACCAAATTCACAGAGAGGAAGTCTCGTCCATGGCCCATGAGGCCTCCCCGAGATTCCACAGCCATCGTTCACAACAAATCCAGAGACAAAAGTCTGAGCAAGCGCCTCACACTCGCTCTTTTGTCGTATCCCGAAGAGTTCTCCTCACGGTCTGTAGATCGGGCCTGCCATACCTACTTCCCAAACCTAAGCCGAGTTTGTGTTTTCAGACTTCTGTCCCCACATTCCTGGCCCACAGACCCTTCAGGCTGGGGCCCCTGGAGCCACACATCAGGACTGTGCCTGTCCATACCACGGGAATTCTGCCCATTCCATTGTCCACAATCGTACAAATTAGGAAAAACCTCCAGAGTCCCCAAGGACATCCCAATAATGTAGGCCGCCCAGGACAAACAAGGGTCATCTGAAACCAGCTGAGCATCTACCTCTACTCAGCGTAGATGGATGTCCCCAGAGAAGAAGATTGAATCAGACAGGCCCCTAGGCCTGAATCAGATTCATTGCTTTCGGTTACAGGTATCTCTCCTCAGAGGCCGGGTTTCCAATATTAGCATATGGGGATTTCATGAGGCAGCAATCAGAACAAATCTCTTCTCCACATGGGAAAATTATCCTTTGAAGATGTCTCAAAACCTCCAGTTAGGAGAATCCTTCAGGGCCTGTGTGCCACTGCCCCATTACAAGGTCTCCATAGACACAAAAACAAATTAGGACCCATCCACAGGAGAGTCCATTTCAACTCAGCGTATTCGGTTGCTCCGCGAGATCCAGCAGATCTAACTTGTCTTGTTGCTAGGAGAAAATTGGAATGTGAGGTGGCCTACCCCGCCATCCATCCTTAAAACCCTGCTCGGAATCGTTGGCCTGGAGAAAACCAACAGGTCTCAATTGTCCTGCCGAAGAATCTTTGCAGTTGGGAGCTTCTCAGAACTCCCATCGTGAGAGAACCCCCATGGCCACATGATTCCCCCCCCCTTCATAAAGGGGCCCTCAGGGACATAAGGTCCAACCTGAGCGATCGTCTGATCTTCACGCTGACTTCAGATGCACGAGATCTCGGTTCAGGTCTGTAGATTGTGCCTGCCATATCCTCACCCAGAAACCTAAGCTTTGCTTGTGTCCTCAGACTTCTGTCCACAGATTACTGGCTCACAAGCCCTCCAGTTTGGCAATCCAGAACTACAATGCAGCACTCTACCTGCCCTGCAGAAGTAATACATTGCCCTCTGGGGCTACTTAGAAACCCCAAATGAAGATCAACCTGCACGACACTTGGCTATACCCAAAATATATAGGATGACCTGGTTAATAATGCCCTTTCTGATACAGCCTGAGCCTGGACCTCCTAGACCCACCCAGAGAGCTGGCTACAAACTGAGAACTTCAGACCCCCCATGGCCTTAGGTCGTTATCCCTTCCCAACCTCAGTTTTCAGGCTTCAGAACATAGACCTTATCTCCAATCACTGCCCGGGTTTGAAAATGATGCAGAAATCAGAACTCCTTCCCGATGGCAGGAAAACTTGTGGTTGGCTTGTTGTCCAACGTTCAGTGTAGTGGAAACCAGTGTGTCCCTTGAGGCCCCGCCATTGCTCGCGGTCCAGATAGGTAGCAAACACACATTGTGACCCTCAGCCTTAGCCCAGTCCTCAGGTAAGGCCTCTCAGTGGCTGGATGAAGAGACAGCATATTGGGCTTGCCATGCCCCTAGGCCCCAATTTTTAACCATAGTGTTGTCCCTTCACTCTTCCCCAGGGCTCTGCTTTGGAATTCCTCTTTTGGTGGGACACCTGATGTAACAACCCTGAAAGGAGTCCTCCATCCAACAGATTGACGAAAAACAATTGGGATCGGGCCAAATCCACAGAGAGCAAGATTCGTCCATGGCCCATGAGGCCTCCTCGACATACCACGGCCATCGCTGATACAAAATCCAGAGACAAAAGCCTAAGCAAGCGCCTCAGACTCGCACTATCTTCATATCCTGAAGATGTCTTCTCATGGTTTGTAGATCGGGCCTGCCATACCTACGTCCCCAAACATAAGCTGAGTTTGTGTTTTCAGACTTCTGTCCTCAAAGTCCTGGGCCACATACCCTCCAGGCTGGGGACACTGGAGCCACACATTAGGACTGTGCCTACCCAATCCATGGGAATTCTGCCCATTCCATTGTCCAAAATCGTACAACTTAGGAGAACCCTCCAAAGTCCCTGAGGCCATCCCAATAGTATAGGTCGCCCGGGACAAAAAAGGTCAGTCTGACACCAGCTGAGCATCTAACTCCACTCATACCCTAGAAGGATGTCCCCAGAGAAGAAAATTGAACCAGACAGGACCCTAGGCCAAAATCGGATCCATTGCTTTGGTTTACAGGCATGTCTCCTCAAAACCCTGGATTCCAATACCAGCATTGGGGTTTTCCTGAGGCACCCATCAGAACAAACCTCGTCTCCACAAGGAAACTTGTGCATGGGAGCTATGTCAAAAGCTGAGGATAATACTTCAGGGTCCCGGTGCCACCGCCCCATTCCAAGGCCCTCATGGACACAAACACACATTAGACCCATCCTCAGGAAAGTCCATTTCAACTCAGCCACCCCGGTTGCTCCCGCAGAGCCATCAGACCTAAACTGTCTTGTCGCTAGGAGACAATTGGAATGCGAGGCGGGCTTCCCAGGCATCCATCCTCGAACGTTGGTCTGGACTCATCCATATGGGATGTCCTGGAGCTGTCCAACAGGTCTCAATTGTCCCGCAGAAGGAATCCTAGGAGGGGGCATCCCACCACTCCCAACGTGGGAAAACCTCCATGGCCTCGTGACACCCTCCCCTTCATGAAGGGTCCGTCATGGACAGAAACTCCAACCTGAGCCAACGTCTGATCCTAGCTCTGTCTTCAGGTACACGGGATCTCGAATCATCTCTGCAGAGGGTTCCAGCCGTCCCCTCACCCCGAAATCTAAGTCTGGCTTGTGTTCTCAGAATTTTTTCCTCACACTCCTGGCCCACAAGCCTTCCAGTGTGGGAATTCTGGAGCCACTATGTGGCACTGTGTCTTCCTTCCAGAAGAAAAACGTTGCCCTCTGGGGCTACCCAGTAACCACAAATGAGTACCAACCTGCACGAAACTCGAATGCACCCCAATGATACAGTCTAGCCTGGGCACTAATTCCCTGTCTGCCACAGCCTGAGCCTGCACCTCCCAACCCACACTCAACAGCTGGCCGAACACTGAGCACATCAGTCACACCATGGCCTTAGGTCTTCATCTCTTCCCAACCTCAGTTTTCAGGCTTCAGAACCGAGACCTTAAATCCAATCACAGTCCAGGAGTGAAAGTGTTGCAGAAATTAGAACTCCTTCTTCCCCATGGCCAGAAAACTTGTGGTTGCCATATTGTGCAACGTTCAGTGTAGGAGAAACCAGCATGGTACATTAGGCCACGCCCTGACTTGAGGGGCTCCTTGGGCACGAAAACACATTGTGAAACTCAATGTGAGCCCTATGCTCAAGGAAGGCCTCTCAGTGTCTGGACCAAGAGCCCACATATGGGGCTTGCCATGTTCTTAGGTCCCAATGTTAACCAGAGTTCTGGTTGTCCAGTCGCCCCTCCCCAGGACTCTGCTGTGGAATCCCTCTTTTGGTGATCCACCTGAGGTAAAAAAAAAAAAAAAAAAAAAAAAAAAAAAAAAAAAAAAAAAAAACAGAAAGGCCTCCTCCCTTCCCACAGAATGACCCCAAACTCTTGGGATTGGGTCAAATCCCCAGAAAGGGAGCCTCATCGATGGCCCATGAGGACACCCGGACATTCCATGGCAATCGGTGACACATATCCAGAAAAAAATAAGCATGAGCAAGCACCTCACTTTCGCCCTTTGTTCATATCCCGAAGAGTTCTCCTCACGGTCTATATATCGGGCCGGCCATACCTACAGACCCAAACCTAAGTGGAGTTTGTGTTTTCAGACTTTTGTCCAAATAGCCCTGGACCACACACGCTCCACACTTGGGTCCCTGGAGCCACACCTCAGGACTGTGCTTCCCTTTCAAGAGAATTCTTCCCATTCCATTGGCCACAACCTTGCAAATTAGGAAAAACCTCCAAAGTTACCGAGGCCATCCCAATAGTGTAGGCCGCCCAGGACAAACAGGTGTGATCTCAAACCAGCTGAGCAACTACCTCCACTCAGACAAAAGATGTCCCCAGAGAAGAATATTGAACCGGACAGGCCCCTAGGCCCTAATCAGATCCATTGCTTTGGTTTCCAGGCATCTCTCCTCAGAGGCCTCATTTCCAATACCAGCAAATGGTGGTTTCCTGAGGCACCAATAAGAACAAATCTCGTCTCCCCATGGAAAACTTGCTCATTGGAGCTTTGTTATCACCTCTGGTTAGGAGAATCCTTCAGGGCCCTGGTGCCACTGCCCCATACCAAGGTCTCAATGGACTCAAACCAACATTAAGACCATCCTCAGGAAAGTCCATTTCAACTCATTTAAGACCATCCTCAGGAAAGTCCATTCCAACTCAGCCCCCTCTGATGCTACCCCAAGCCAGCAGATCAAACGTTTCTTGTTGCTAGGAGACAATTGGAATTGAGGCTGTCTGCCCAGGCATCCATACTTAGAACCCTGTTCTGGAAAAATACCTTATGAGACGTCCTGGAGCCATCCAACAAATCTTCATTGTCCCACAGAAGGAATCCTTGCGGTTTGGAGCATCTCACAACTCTAATAGTGGGAAAACCCCCATGGCCTCATAATGCCCCCCCCTTCATGAAGGGGCCAACATGGACAGAAACTCCAACCTGAGCCAAAGTCTGATCCTCGACCTGACTTCAGACTCATGAGATCTCAATTCAGCTCTGCAGAGTGTGCCCGCCTTGTCCATTCCCCGAAACCTAAGCCTAGCTTGTGTTCTCAGACTTCCGTCCTCACTCTCCTGGCCCACAAGCCCTCCAGTTTGGGAATTCCGAAGCCACAATGCAGCACTCTGCCTGCCCTCCAGAAGAAAAACTTTGCCCTATGCTGCTAATAAGAAACCCCAAATGATTATGTAATGCATGCCACTCGACTGTAAAGCAATTATACGGCCTACCCTGAATACGAATGCCCTGTCTGGCACAGCCTGAGACAAGACATCCCAAACGACACCTAGACAGCTGGCTCCAACCTGGACACAAGGAACCCGCTATGGCTGTAGTTCGTCATCTCTTCCCAACCTCGGTTTTCAGGCTTCAGAACCTAGACCTTATCTCCAATCACTGCCCAGGGGTGAACGTGATGCAGAAATTAGAATTCCTCCTTCCCCATGGCCAGAAACCTTGTGGTTGGCATGTTGTCCAACGTTCAATGTGGGAAAACCTGCATTGTCGGAAAGGCCACGCCAGTGCTTGAGGGCCGCCTAGGGCACAGACATGCATTGTGACCTGTAGCGTGAGTCCCGTATTAAAGTAACGCCTCTCAGTGGCTGGACCAAGATCCTGCATATGGGGCTTGTCATATCCATAGGCCCCCAGGCTTAACCAGAGAGCGAGTATTCCAGTTGTCAGTACCCACTGCTATGCTCCAGAATCCCTCTACTGAGGGGACACATGAAGCAGAAAACAGGACTCTTCCCTTCCCACGGAATGACCCCAAACTCTTGGGGGCTGGACAAACTACCAGAGAGGGAGACTTCTACGACCCATGAGGCAACTCCTACATTAAACGGCCATTGTGGACAAAATATCCAGAGACAAAAGACTGAGTGACTGCCTCCCTCTCACCCTTCTTTCATATCCAGAGGAGCTCCCCTCACGGACTGTAGATCAGGCCTGCCATAACCTCGGCCCCAAACCTGAGCTGAGTTTGGGTTTTGGGATGTCTGTCTGCACAGCCGTGGCCCACACCGCCTCCATGCTGGGGTCTCTGGAGCCACACCACAGAACTGTGCCTGCTCTCTCCTAAGAAACTGCCCGTTCCATTGGCCACAACTCTACAAAATAGAAGAAACCTCAAGGTCCCCAAGGACATCCCACTACCGCAAGCCGCACTGGACAAACAGGGGCATTATGACACCAGCTGAGCAACTACTACCTCCATGCAGACACACAGACTGATATCCGCAGAGACAGAAGATTGAACCAGGCAGGCCCCTAGGCCCTATTATGAACTCTGTCTTTGGTGTCCAGGTATCACTCCTCAGAGGCCTGGGTTCGAAGACCAGCATATGGGGCTATCCTGAGGCACCAGACAGAACACGTCTCATCTCCGCATGGAAAGCTTCCTTGTTGGAGTTGTGTCAAACCCTTCGGGTTGGAGAATCCTGCAGAGTCCCTTAGCTACTGCCACATTCCAAGGTCTCCATGGGCACCAACCCACATTATGACTCATCCGCAGGAAAGTCCATTTAAACTCAGCCTTCTGGGTAGCTCACCCAAGAGCCCACAGATTGAGCGTGCCTTGTCTCGACCAGGCAATGGGAAGGTGAGTTGGCGTTTCTCGGCATCCATGCTTAGGCCCCTGCTCTCGAGTCTTTCTGTATGGGGCATCCGGGAACCATCCAATAGTACTCGACTGTCCTGAAGAAGGAAACTTTGAAGTTTGGAGCAGCTCACAACTCCCAGCGTAGGGAAACCTCCCTGGCCTCATGACGCCCCCACCCCCTTCAGGAAGGGGCCGTCATGGACACAAACTCCAGCTTGAGGCAACATCTGATACTCGCCCTGACCTCAGATGCAGGAGATCTCGATTCAGCCTCTGCACAGTGGGCCCAAACCTCGTGCTACCTTGTGTTTTCAGACTTCCTTCCTCACACTGCTGACAAACATGTCCTCAAGACTTGGAATTCTGGAACCAAAATGCAGCCGTATGCTGGCCCTCCAGAAGAAAAACGTTGCTCTATGGGGATCTCCATAAACCCCAAATGAGGATCAACCTGCTCGATTCTCGACCTCACCCCAATTGGATTGTTCGGGTTGTCCATTCATCCCTCCCCAGAGCTCTGCTTTGGAATCCCTCTTTTGGTGGGACACCTGAGGTAACAAAACTAAAAGGACTCCTCCCATCCTTCAGATTGACCCAAAACAATTGGGATTGGACCAAATTCACAGAGAGGAAGTCTCGTCCATGGCCCATGAGGCCTCCCCGAGATTCCACAGCCATCGTTCACAACAAATCCAGAGACAAAAGTCTGAGCAAGCGCCTCACACTCGCTCTTTTGTCGTATCCCGAAGAGTTCTCCTCACGGTCTGTAGATCGGGCCTGCCATACCTACTTCCCAAACCTAAGCCGAGTTTGTGTTTTCAGACTTCTGTCCCCACATTCCTGGCCCACAGACCCTTCAGGCTGGGGCCCCTGGAGCCACACATCAGGACTGTGCCTGTCCATACCACGGGAATTCTGCCCATTCCATTGTCCACAATCGTACAAATTAGGAAAAACCTCCAGAGTCCCCAAGGACATCCCAATAATGTAGGCCGCCCAGGACAAACAAGGGTCATCTGAAACCAGCTGAGCATCTACCTCTACTCAGCGTAGATGGATGTCCCCAGAGAAGAAGATTGAATCAGACAGGCCCCTAGGCCTGAATCAGATTCATTGCTTTCGGTTACAGGTATCTCTCCTCAGAGGCCGGGTTTCCAATATTAGCATATGGGGATTTCATGAGGCAGCAATCAGAACAAATCTCTTCTCCACATGGGAAAATTATCCTTTGAAGATGTCTCAAAACCTCCAGTTAGGAGAATCCTTCAGGGCCTGTGTGCCACTGCCCCATTACAAGGTCTCCATAGACACAAAAACAAATTAGGACCCATCCACAGGAGAGTCCATTTCAACTCAGCGTATTCGGTTGCTCCGCGAGATCCAGCAGATCTAACTTGTCTTGTTGCTAGGAGACAATTGGAATGTGAGGTGGCCTACCCCGCCATCCATCCTTAAAACCCTGCTCGGAATCGTTGGCCTGGAGAAAACCAACAGGTCTCAATTGTCCTGCCGAAGAATCTTTGCAGTTGGGAGCTTCTCAGAACTCCCATCGTGAGAGAACCCCCATGGCCACATGATTCCCCCCCCCCTTCATAAAGGGGCCCTCAGGGACATAAGGTCCAACCTGAGCGATAGTCTGATCTTCACGCTGACTTCAGATGCACGAGATCTCGGTTCAGGTCTGTAGATTGTGCCTGCCATAACCTCACCCAGAAACCTAAGCTTTGCTTGTGTCCTCAGACTTCTGTCCACAGATTACTGGCTCACAAGCCCTCCAGTTTGGCAATCCAGAACTACAATGCAGCACTCTACCTGTCCTGCAGAAGTAATACATTGCCCTCTGGGGCTACTTAGAAACCCCAAATGAAGATCAACCTGCACGACACTTGGCTATACCCAAAATATATAGGATGACCTGGTTAATAATGCCCTTTCTGACACAGCCTGAGCCTGGACCTCCTAGACCCACCCAGAGAGCTGGCTACAAACTGAGAACTTCAGACCCCCCATGGCCTTAGGTCGTTATCCCTTCCCAACCTCAGTTTTCAGGCTTCAGAACATAGACCTTATCTCCAATCACTGCCCGGGTTTGAAAATGATGCAGAAATCAGAACTCCTTCCCGATGGCAGGAAAACTTGTGGTTGGCTTGTTGTCCAACGTTCAGTGTAGTGGAAACCAGTGTGTCCCTTGAGGCCCCGCCATTGCTCGCGGTCCAGATAGGTAGCAAACACACATTGTGACCCTCAGCCTTAGCCCAGTCCTCAGGTAAGGCCTCTCAGTGGCTGGATGAAGAGACAGCATATTGGGCTTGCCATGCCCCTAGGCCCCAATTTTTAACCATAGTTCGTGTTGTCCCTTCACTCTTCCCCAGGGCTCTGCTTTGGAATTCCTCTTTTGGTGGGACACCTGATGTAACAACCCTGAAAGGAGTCCTCCATCCAACAGATTGACGAAAAACAATTGGGATCGGGCCAAGTCCACAGAGAGCAAGATTCGTCCATGGCCCATGAGGCCTCCTCGACATACCACGGCCATCGCTGATACAAAATCCAGAGACAAAAGCCTAAGCAAGCGCCTCAGACTCGCACTATCTTCATATCGTGAAGATGTCTTCTCATGGTTTGTAGATTGGGCCTGCCATACCTACGTCCCCAAACATAAGCTGAGTTTGTGTTTTCAGACTTCTGTCCTCAAAGTCCTGGGCCACATACCCTCCAGGCTGGGGACACTGGAGCCACACATTAGGACTGTGCCTACCCAATCCATGGGAATTCTGCCCATTCCATTGTCCAAAATCGTACAACTTAGGAGAACCCTCCAAAGTCCCTGAGGCCTTCCCAATAGTACAGGTCGCCCGGGACAAAAAAGGTCAGTCTGACACCAGCTGAGCATCTACCTCCACTCATACCCTAGAAGGATGTCCCCAGAGAAGAAGATTGAACCAGACAGGACCCTAGGCCAAAATCGGATCCATTGCTTTGGTTTACAGGCATGTCTCCTCAAAACCCTGGATTCCAATACCAGCATTGGGGTTTTCCTGAGGCACCCATCAGAACAAACCTCGTCTCCACAAGGAAACTTGTGCATGGGAGCTATGTCAAAAGCTGAGGATAATACTTCAGGGTCCCGGTGCCACCACCCCATTCCAAGGCCCTCATGGACACAAACACACATTAGACCCATCCTCAGGAAAGTCCATTTCAACTCAGCCACCCCGGTTGCTCCCGCAGAGCCATCAGACCTAAACTGTCTTGTCGCTAGGAGACAATTGGAATGCGAGGCGGTCTTCCCAGGCATCCATCCTCGAACGTTGGTCTGGACTCATCCATATGGGATGTCCTGGAGCTGTCCAACAGGTCTCAATTGTCCCGCAGAAGGAATCCTAGGAGGGGGCATCCCACCACTCCCAACGTGGGAAAACCTCCATGGCCTCGTGACACCCTCCCCTTCATGAAGGGTCCGTCATGGACAGAAACTCCAACCTGAGCCAATGTCTGATCCTAGCTCTGTCTTCAGGTACACGGGATCTCGAATCATCTCTGCAGAGGGTTCCAGCCGTCCCCTCACCCCGAAATCTAAGTCTGGCTTGTGTTCTCAGAATTTTTTCCTCACACTCCTGGCCCACAAGCCTTCCAGTGTGGGAATTCTGGAGCCACTATGTGGCACTGTGTCTTCCTTCCAGAAGAAAAACGTTGCCCTCTGGGGCTACCCAGTAACCACAAATGAGTACCAACCTGCACGAAACTCGAATGCACCCCAATGATACAGTCTAGCCTGGGCACTAATTCCCTGTCTGCCACAGCCTGAGCCTGCACCTCCCAACCCACACTCAACAGCTGGCCGAACACTGAGCACATCAGTCACACCATGGCCTTAGGTCTTCATCTCTTCCCAACCTCAGTTTTCAGGCTTCAGAACCGAGACCTTAAATCCAATCACAGTCCAGGAGTGAAAGTGTTGCAGAAATTAGAACTCCTTCTTCCCCATGGCCAGAAAACTTGTGGTTGCCATATTGTGCAACGTTCAGTGTAGGAGAAACCAGCATGGTACATTAGGCCACGCCCTGACTTGAGGGGCTCCTTGGGCACGAAAACACATTGTGAAACTCAATGTGAGCCCTATGCTCAAGGAAGGCCTCTCAGTGTCTGGACCAAGAGCCCACATATGGGGCTTGCCATGTTCTTAGGTCCCAATGTTAACCAGAGTTCTGGTTGTCCAGTCGCCCCTCCCCAGGACTCTGCTGTGGAATCCCTCTTTTGGTGATCCACCTGAGGTAAAAAAAAAAAAAAAAAAAAAAAAAAAAAAAAAAAAAAAAAAAACAGAAAGGCCTCCTCCCTTCCCACAGAATGACCCCAAACTCTTGGGATTGGGTCAAATCCCCAGAAAGGGAGCCTCATCGATGGCCCATGAGGACACCCGGACATTCCATGGCAATCGGTGACACATATCCAGAAAAAAATAAGCATGAGCAAGCACCTCACTTTCGACCTTTGTTCATATCCCGAAGAGTTCTCCTCACGGTCTATATATCGGGCCGGCCATACCTACAGACCCAAACCTAAGTGGAGTTTGTGTTTTCAGACTTTTGTCCAAATAGCCCTGGACCACACACGCTCCACACTTGGGTCCCTGGAGCCACACCTCAGGACTGTGCTTCCCTTTCAAGAGAATTCTTCCCATTCCATTGGCCACAACCTTGCAAATTAGGAAAAACCTCCAAAGTTACCGAGGCCATCCCGATAGTGTAGGCCGCCCAGGACAAACAGGTGTGATCTCAAACCAGCTGAGCAACTACCTCCACTCAGACAAAAGATGTCCCCAGAGAAGAATATTGAACCGGACAGGCCCCTAGGACCTAATCAGATCCATTGCTTTGGTTTCCAGGCATCTCTCCTCAGAGGCCTCATTTCCAATACCAGCAAATGGTGGTTTCCTGAGGCACCAATAAGAACAAATCTCGTCTCCCCATGGAAAACTTGCTCATTGGAGCTTTGTTATCACCTCTGGCTAGGAGAATCCTTCAGGGCCCTGGTGCCACTGCCCCATACCAAGGTCTCAATGGACTCAAACCAACATTAAGACCATCCTCAGGAAAGTCCATTTCAACTCATTTAAGACCATCCTCAGGAAAGTCCATTCCAACTCAGCCCCCTCTGATGCTACCCCAAGCCAGCAGATCAAATGTTTCTTGTTGCTAGGAGACAATTGGAATTGAGGCTGTCTGCCCAGGCATCCATACTTAGAACCCTGTTCTGGAAAAATACCTTATGAGACGTCCTGGAGCCATCCAACAAATCTTCATTGTCCCACAGAAGGAATCCTTGCGGTTTGGAGCATCTCACAACTCTAATAGTGGGAAAACCCCCATGGCCTCATAATGCCCCCCCCTTCATGAAGGGGCCAACATGGACAGAAACTCCAACCTGAGCCAAAGTCTGATCCTCGACCTGACTTCAGACTCATGAGATCTCAATTCAGCTCTGCAGAGTGTGCCTGCCTTGTCCATTCCCCGAAACCTAACCCTAGCTTGTGTTCTCAGACTTCCGTCCTCACTCTCCTGGCCCACAAGCCCTCCAGTTTGGGAATTCCGAAGCCACAATGCAGCACTCTGCCTGCCCTCCAGAAGAAAAACTTTGCCCTATGCTGCTAATAAGAAACCCCAAATGATTATGTAATGCATGCCACTCGACTGTAAAGCAATTATACGGCCTACCCTGAATACGAATGCCCTGTCTGGCACAGCCTGAGACAAGACATCCCAAACAACACCTAGACAGCTGGCTCCAACCTGGACACAAGGGACCCGCTATGGCTGTAGTTCGTCATCTCTTCCCAACCTCGGTTTTCAGGCTTCAGAACCTAGACCTTATCTCCAATCACTGCCCAGGGGTGAACGTGATGCAGAAATTAGAATTCCTCCTTCCCCACGGCCAGAAACCTTGTGGTTGGCATGTTGTCCAACGTTCAATGTGGGAAAACCTGCATTGTCGGAAAGGCCACGCCAGTGCTTGAGGGCCGCCTAGGGCACAGACATGCATTGTGACCTGTAGCGTGAGTCCCGTATTAAAGTAACGCCTCTCAGTGGCTGGACCAAGATCCTGCATATGGGGCTTGTCATATCCATAGGCCCCCAGGCTTAACCAGAGAGCGAGTATTCCAGTTGTCAGTACCCACTGCTATGCTCCAGAATCCCTCTACTGAGGGGACACATGAAGCAGAAAACAGGACACTTCCCTTCCCACGGAATGACCCCAAACTCTTGGGGGCTGGACAAACTACCAGAGAGGGAGACTTCTACGACCCATGAGGCAACTCCTACATTAAACGGCCATTGTGGACAAAATATGCAGAGACAAAAGACTGAGCGACTGCCTCCCTCTCACCCTTCTTTCATATCCAGAGGAGCTCCCCTCACGGACTGTAGATCAGGCCTGCCATAACCTCGGCCCCAAACCTGAGCTGAGTTTGGGTTTTGGGATGTCTGTCTGCACAGCCGTGGCCCACACCGCCTCCAGGCTGGGGTCTCTGGAGCCACACCACAGAACTGTGCCTGCTCTCTCCTAAGAAACTGCCCGTTCCATTGGCCACAACTCTACAAAATAGAAGAAACCTCAAGGTCCCCAAGGACATCCCACTACCGCAAGCCGCACTGGACAAACAGGGGCATTATGACACCAGCTGAGCAACTACTACCTCCATGCAGACACACAGACTGATATCCGCAGAGACAGAAGATTGAACCAGGCAGGCCCCTAGGCCCTATTATGAACTCTGTCTTTGGTGTCCAGGTATCACTCCTCAGAGGCCTGGGTTCGAAGACCAGCATATGGGGCTATCCTGAGGCACCAGACAGAACACGTCTCATCTCCGCATGGAAAGCTTCCTTGTTGGAGTTGTGTCAAACCCTTCGGGTTGGAGAATCCTGCAGAGTCCCTTAGCTACTGCCACATTCCAAGGTCTCCTTGGCCACCAACCCACATTATGACTCATCCGCAGGAAAGTCCATTTAAACTCAGCCTTCTGGGTAGCTCACCCAAGAGCCCGCAGATTGAGCGTGCCTTGTCTCGACCAGGCAATGGGAAGGTGAGTTGGCGTTTCTCAGCATCCATGCTTAGGCCCCTGCTCTCGAGTCTTTCTGTATGGGGCATCCGGGAACCATCCAATAGTACTCGACTGTCCTGAAGAAGGAAACTTTGAAGTTTGGAGCAGCTCACAACTCCCAGCGTAGGGAAACCTCCCTGGCCTCATGACGCCCCCACCCCCTTCAGGAAGGGGCCGTCATGGACACAAACTCCAGCTTGAGGCAACATCTGATACTCGCCCTGACCTCAGATGCAGGAGATCTCGATTCAGCCTCTGCACAGTGGGCCCAAACCTCGTGCTACCTTGTGTTTTCAGACTTCCTTCCTCACACTCCTGACAAACATGTCATCAAGACTTGGAATTCTGGAACCAAAATGCAGCCGTATGCTGGCCCTCCAGAAGAAAAACGTTGCTCTATGGGGATCTCCATAAACCCCAAATGAGGATCAACCTGCTCGGTTCTCGACCTCACCCCAATTGGATTGTTCGGGTTGTCCATTCATCCCTCCCCAGAGCTCTGCTTTGGAATCCCTCTTTTGGTGGGACACCTGAGGTAACAAAACTAAAAGGACTCCTCCCATCCTTCAGATTGACCCAAAACAATTGGGATTGGACCAAATTCACAGAGAGGAAGTCTCGTCCATGGCCCATGAGGCCTCCCCGAGATTCCACAGCCATCGTTGACAACAAATCCAGAGACAAAAGTCTGAGCAAGCGCCTCACACTCGCTCTTTTGTCGTATCCCGAAGAGTTCTCCTCACGGTCTGTAGATCGGGCCTGCCATACCTACTTCCCAAACCTAAGCCGAGTTTGTGTTTTCAGACTTCTGTCCCCACATTCCTGGCCCACAGACCCTTCAGGCTGGGGCCCCTGGAGCCACACATCAGGACTGTGCCTGTCCATACCACGGGAATTCTGCCCATTCCATTGTCCACAATCGTACAAATTAGGAAAAACCTCCAGAGTCCCCATGGACATCCCAATAATGTAGGCCGCCCAGGACAAACAAGGGTCATCTGAAATCAGCTGAGCATCTACCTCTACTCAGCGTAGATGGATGTCCCCAGAGAAGAAGATTGAATCAGACAGGCCCCTAGGCCTGAATCAGATTCATTGCTTTCGGTTACAGGTATCTCTCCTCAGAGGCCGGGTTTCCAATATTAGCATATGGCGATTTCATGAGGCAGCAATCAGAACAAATCTCTTCTCCACATGGGAAAATTATCCTTTGAAGATGTCTCAAAACCTCCAGTTAGGAGAATCCTTCAGGGCCTGTGTGCCACTGCCCCATTACAAGGTCTCCATAGACACAAAAACAAATTAGGACCCATCCACAGGAGAGTCCATTTCAACTCAGCGTATTCGGTTGCTCCGCGAGATCCAGCAGATCTAACTTGTCTTGTTGCTAGGAGACAATTGGAATGTGAGGTGGCCTACCCCGCCAACCATCCTTAAAACCCTGCTCGGAATCGTTGGCCTGGAGAAAACCAACAGGTCTCAATTGTCCTGTCGAAGAATCTTTGCAGTTGGGAGCTTCTCAGAACTCCCATCGTGAGAGAACCCCCATGGCCACATGATTCCCCTCCCCCTTCATAAAGGGGCCCTCAGGGACATAAGGTCCAACCTGAGCGATCGTCTGATCTTCACGCTGACTTCAGATGCACGAGATCTCGGTTCAGGTCTGTAGATTGTGCCTGCCATATCCTCACCCAGAAACCTAAGCTTTGCTTGTGTCCTCAGACTTCTGTCCACAGATTACTGGCTCACAAGCCCTCCAGTTTGGCAATCCAGAACTACAATGCAGCACTCTACCTGCCCTGCAGAAGTAATACATTGCCCTCTGGGGCTACTTAGAAACCCCAAATGAAGATCAACCTGCACGACACTTGGCTATACCCAAAATATATAGGATGACCTGGTTAATAATGCCCTTTCTGATACAGCCTGAGCCTGGACCTCCTAGACCCACCCAGAGAGCTGGCTACAAACTGAGAACTTCAGAACCCCCATGGCCTTAGGTCGTTATCCCTTCCCAACCTCAGTTTTCAGGCTTCAGAACATAGACCTTATCTCCAATCACTGCCCGGGTTTGAAAATGATGCAGAAATCAGAACTCCTTCCCGATGGCAGGAAAACTTGTGGTTGGCTTGTTGTCCAACGTTCAGTGTAGTGGAAACCAGTGTGTCCCTTGAGGCCCCGCCATTGCTCGCGGTCCAGATAGGTAGCAAACACACATTGTGACCCTCAGCCTTAGCCCAGTCCTCAGGTAAGGCCTCTCAGTGGCTGGATGAAGAGACAGCATATTGGGCTTGCCATGCCCCTAGGCCCCAATTTTTAACCATAGTTCGTGTTGTCCCTTCACTCTTCCCCAGGGCTCTGCTTTGGAATTCCTCTTTTGGTGGGACACCTGATGTAACAACCCTGAAAGGAGTCCTCCATCCAACAGATTGACGAAAAACAATTGGGATCGGGCCAAGTCCACAGAGAGCAAGATTCGTCCATGGCCCATGAGGCCTCCTCGACATACCACGGCCATCGCTGATACAAAATCCAGAGACAAAAGCCTAAGCAAGCGCCTCAGACTCGCACTATCTTCATATCCTGAAGATGTCTTCTCATGGTTTGTAGATTGGGCCTGCCATACCTACGTCCCCAAACACAAGCTGAGTTTGTGTTTTCAGACTTCTGTCCTCAAAGTCCTGGGCCACATACCCTCCAGGCTGGGGACACTGGAGCCACACATTACGACTGTGCCTACCCAATCCATGGGAATTCTGCCCATTCCATTGTCCAAAATCGTACAATTTAGGAGAACCCTCCAATGTCCCTGAGGCCATCCCAATAGTATAGGTCGCCCGGGACAAAAAAGGTCAGTCTGACACCAGCTGAGCATCTAACTCCACTCATACCCTAGAAGGATGTCCCCAGAGAAGAAGATTGAACCAGACAGGACCCTAGGCCAAAATCGGATCCATTGCTTTGGTTTACAGGCATGTCTCCTCAAAACCCTGGATTCCAATACCAGCATTGGGGTTTTCCTGAGGCACCCATCAGAACAAACCTCATCTCCACAAAGAAACTTGTGCATGGGAGCTATGTCAAAAGCTGAGGATAATACTTCAGGGTCCCGGTGCCACCGCCCCATTCCAAGGCCCTCATGGACACAAACACACATTAGACCCATCCTCAGGAAAGTCCATTTCAACTCAGCCACCCCGGTTGCTCCCGCAGAGCCATCAGACCTAAACTGTCTTGTCGCTAGGAGACAATTGGAATGCGAGGCGGGCTTCCCAGGCATCCATCCTCGAACGTTGGTCAGGACTCATCCATATGGGATGTCCTAGAGCTGTCCAACAGGTCTCAATTGTCCCGCAGAAGGAATCCTAGGAGGGGGCATCCCACCACTCCCAACGTGGGAAAACCTCCATGGCCTCGTGACACCCTCCCCTTCATGAAGGGTCCGTCATGGACAGAAACTCCAACCTGAGCCAACGTCTGATCCTAGCTCTGTCTTCAGGTACACGGGATTCGAATCATCTCTGCAGAGGGTTCCAGCCGTCCCCTCACCCCGAAATCTAAGTCTGGCTTGTGTTCTCAGAATTTTTTCCTCACACTCCTGGCCCACAAGCCTTCCAGTGTGGGAATTCTGGAGCCACTATGTGGCACTGTGTCTTCCTTCCAGAAGAAAAACGTTGCCCTCTGGGGCTACCCAGTAACCACAAATGAGTACCAACCTGCACGAAACTCGAATGCACCCCAATGATACAGTCTAGCCTGGGCACTAATTCCCTGTCTGCCACAGCCTGAGCCTGCACCTCCCAACCCACACTCAACAGCTGGCCGAACACTGAGCACATCAGTCACACCATGGCCTTAGGTCTTCATCTCTTCCCAACCTCAGTTTTCAGGCTTCAGAACCGAGACCTTAAATCCAATCACAGTCCAGGAGTGAAAGTGTTGCAGAAATTAGAACTCCTTCTTCCCCATGGCCAGAAAACTTGTGGTTGCCATATTGTGCAACGTTCAGTGTAGGAGAAACCAGCATGGTACATTAGGCCACGCCCTGACTTGAGGGGCTCCTTGGGCACAAAAACACATTGTGAAACTCAATGTGAGCCCTATGCTCAAGGAAGGCCTCTCAGTGTCTGGACCAAGAGCCCACATATGGGGCTTGCCATGTTCTTAGGTCCCAATGTTAACCAGAGTTCTGGTTGTCCAGTCGCCCCTCCCCAGGACTCTGCTGTGGAATCCCTCTTTTGGTGATCCACCTGAGGTAAAAAAAAAAAAAAAAAAAAAAAAAAACAGAAAGGCCTCCTCCCTTCCCACAGAATGACCCCAAACTCTTGGGATTGGGTCAAATCCCCAGAAAGGGAGCCTCATCGATGGCCCATGAGGACACCCGGACATTCCATGGCAATCGGTGACACATATCCAGAAAAAAATAAGCATGAGCAAGCACCTCACTTTCGCCCTTTGTTCATATCCCAAAGAGTTCTCCTCACGGTCTATATATCGGGCCGGCCATACCTACAGACCCAAACCTAAGTGGAGTTTGTGTTTTCAGACTTTTGTCCAAATAGCCCTGGACCACACACGCTCCACACTTGGGTCCCTGGAGCCACACCTCAGGACTGTGCTTCCCTTTCAAGAGAATTCTTCCCATTCCATTGGCCACAACCTTGCAAATTAGGAAAAACCTCCAAAGTTACCGAGGCCATCCCAATAGTGTAGGCCGCCCAGGACAAACAGGTGTGATCTCAAACCAGCTGAGCAACTACCTCCACTCAGACAAAAGATGTCCCCAGAGAAGAATATTGAACCGGACAGGCCCCTAGGCCCTAATCAGATCCATTGCTTTGGTTTCCAGGCATCTCTCCTCAGAGGCCTCATTTCCAATACCAGCAAATGGTGGTTTCCTGAGGCACCAATAAGAACAAATCTCGTCTCCCCATGGAAAACTTGCTCATTGGAGCTTTGTTATCACCTCTGGTTAGGAGAATCCTTCAGGGCCCTGGTGCCACTGCCCCATACCAAGGTCTCAATGGACTCAAACCAACATTAAGACCATCCTCAGGAAAGTCCATTTCAACTCATTTAAGACCATCCTCAGGAAAGTCCATTCCAACTCAGCCCCCTCTGATGCTACCCCAAGCCAGCAGATCAAACGTTTCTTGTTGCTAGGAGACAATTGGAATTGAGGCTGTCTGCCCAGGCATCCATACTTAGAACCCTGTTCTGGAAAAATACCTTATGAGACGTCCTGGAGCCATCCAACAAATCTTCATTGTCCCACAGAAGGAATCCTTGCGGTTTGGAGCATCTCACAACTCTAATAGTGGGAAAACCCCCATGGCCTCATAATGCCCCCCCCTTCATGAAGGGGCCAACATGGACAGAAACTCCAACCTGAGCCAAAGTCTGATCCTCGACCTGACTTCAGACTCATGAGATCTCAATTCAGCTCTGCAGAGTGTGCCCGCCTTGTCCATTCCCCGAAACCTAAGCCTAGCTTGTGTTCTCAGACTTCCGTCCTCACTCTCCTGGCCCACAAGCCCTCCAGTTTGGGAATTCCGAAGCCACAATGCAGCACTCTGCCTGCCCTCCAGAAGAAAAACTTTGCCCTATGCTGCTAATAAGAAACCCCAAATGATTATGTAATGCATGCCACTCGACTGTAAAGCAATTATACGGCCTACCCTGAATACGAATGCCCTGTCTGGCACAGCCTGAGACAAGACATCCCAAACGACACCTAGACAGCTGGCTCCAACCTGGACACAAGGGACCCGCTATGGCTGTAGTTCGTCATCTCTTCCCAACCTCGGTTTTCAGGCTTCAGAACCTAGACCTTATCTCCAATCACTGCCCAGGGGTGAACGTGATGCAGAAATTAGAATTCCTCCTTCCCCATGGCCAGAAACCTTGTGGTTGGCATGTTGTCCAACGTTCAATGTGGGAAAACCTGCATTGTCGGAAAGGCCACGCCAGTGCTTGAGGGCCGCCTAGGGCACAGACATGCATTGTGACCTGTAGCGTGAGTCCCGTATTAAAGTAACGCCTCTCAGTGGCTGGACCAAGATCCTGCATATGGGGCTTGTCATATCCATAGGCCCCCAGGCTTAACCAGAGAGCGAGTATTCCAGTTGTCAGTACCCACTGCTATGCTCCAGAATCCCTCTACTGAGGGGACACATGAAGCAGAAAACAGGACTCTTCCCTTCCCACGGAATGACCCCAAACTCTTGGGGGCTGGACAAACTACCAGAGAGGGAGACTTCTACGACCCATGAGGCAACTCCTACATTAAACGGCCATTGTGGACAAAATATCCAGAGACAAAAGACTGAGCGACTGCCTCCCTCTCACCCTTCTTTCATATCCAGAGGAGCTCCCCTCACGGACTGTAGATCAGGCCTGCCATAACCTCGGCCCCAAACCTGAGCTGAGTTTGGGTTTTGGGATGTCTGTCTGCACAGCCGTGGCCCACACCGCCTCCAGGCTGGGGTCTCTGGAGCCACACCACAGAACTGTGCCTGCTCTCTCCTAAGAAACTGCCCGTTCCATTGGCCACAACTCTACAAAATAGAAGAAACCTCAAGGTCCGCAAGGACATCCCACTACCGCAAGCCGCACTGGACAAACAGGGGCATTATGACACCAGCTGAGCAACTACTACCTCCATGCAGTCACACAGACTGATATCCGCAGAGACAGAAGATTGAACCAGGCAGGCCCCTAGGCCCTATTATGAACTCTGTCTTTGGTGTCCAGGTATCACTCCTCAGAGGCCTGGGTTCGAAGACCAGCTTATGCGGCTATCCTGAGGCACCAGACAGAACACGTCTCATCTCCGCATGGAAAGCTTCCTTGTTGGAGTTGTGTCAAACCCTTCGGGTTGGAGAATCCTGCAGAGTCCCTTAGCTACTGCCACATTCCAAGGTCTCCATGGGCACCAACCCACATTATGACTCATCCGCAGGAAAGTCCATTTAAACTCAGCCTTCTGGGTAGCTCACCCAAGAGCCCGCAGATTGAGCGTGCCTTGTCTCGACCAGGCAATGGGAAGGTGAGTTGGCGTTTCTCGGCATCCATGCTTAGGCCCCTGCTCTCGAGTCTTTCTGTATGGGGCATCCTGGAACCATCCAATAGTACTCGACTGTCCTGAAGAAGGAAACTTTGAAGTTTGGAGCAGCTCACAACTCCCAGCGTAGGGAAACCTCCCTGGCCTCATGACGCCCCCACCCCCTTCAGGAAGGGGCCGTCATGGACACAAACTCCAGCTTGAGGCAACATCTGATACTCGCCCTGACCTCAGATGCAGGAGATCTCGATTCAGCCTCTGCACAGTGGGCCCAAACCTCGTGCTACCTTGTGTTTTCAGACTTCCTTCCTCACACTGCTGACAAACATGTCCTCAAGACTTGGAAATCTGGAACCAAAATGCAGCCGTATGCTGGCCCTCCAGAAGAAAAACGTTGCTCTATGGGGATCTCCATAAACCCCAAATGAGGATCAACCTGCTCGGTTCTCGACCTCACCCCAATTGGATTGTTCGGGTTGTCCATTCATCCCTCCCCAGAGCTCTGCTTTGGAATCCCTCTTTTGGTGGGACACCTGAGGTAACAAAACTAAAAGGACTCCTCCCATCCTTCAGATTGACCCAAAACAATTGGGATTGGACCAAATTCACAGAGAGGAAGTCTCGTCCATGGCCCATGAGGCCTCCCCGAGATTCCACAGCCATCGTTGACAACAAATCCAGAGACAAAAGTCTGAGCAAGCGCCTCACACTCGCTCTTTTGTCGTATCCCGAAGAGTTCTCCTCACGGTCTGTAGATCGGGCCTGCCATACCTATTTCCCAAACCTAAGCCGAGTTTGTGTTTTCAGACTTCTGTCCCCACATTCCTGGCCCACAGACCCTTCAGGCTGGGGCCCCTGGAGCCACACATCAGGACTGTGCCTGTCCATACCACGGGAATTCTGCCCATTCCATTGTCCACAATCGTACAAATTAGGAAAAACCTCCAGAGTCCCCAAGGACATCCGAATAATGTAGGCCGCCCAGGACAAACAAGGGTCATCTGAAACCAGCTGAGCATCTACCTCTACTCAGCGTAGATGGATGTCCCCAGAGAAGAAGATTGAATCAGACAGGCCCCTAGGCCTGAATCAGATTCATTGCTTTCGGTTACAGGTATCTCTCCTCAGAGGCCGGGTTTCCAATATTAGCATATGGGGATTTCATGAGGCAGCAATCAGAACAAATCTCTTCTCCACATGGGAAAATTATCCTTTGAAGATGTCTCAAAACCTCCAGTTAGGAGAATCCTTCAGGGCCTGTGTGCCACTGCCCCATTACAAGGTCTCCATAGACACAAAAACAAATTAGGACCCATCCACAGGAGAGTCCATTTCAACTCAGCGTATTCGGTTGCTCCGCGAGATCCAGCAGATCTAACTTGTCTTGTTGCTAGGAGACAATTGGAATGTGAGGTGGCCTACCCCGCCATCCATCCTTAAAACCCTGCTCGGAATCGTTGGCCTGGAGAAAACCAACAGGTCTCAATTGTCCTGCCGAAGAATCTTTGCAGTTGGGAGCTTCTCAGAACTCCCATCGTGAGAGAACCCCCATGGCCACATGATTCCCCTCCCCCTTCATAAAGGGGCCATCAGGGACATAAGGACCAACCTGAGCGATCGTCTGATCTTCACGCTGACTTCAGATGCACGAGATCTCTGTTCAGGTCTGTAGATTGTGCCTGCCATATCCTCACCCAGAAACCTAAGCTTTGCTTGTGTCCTCAGACTTCTGTCCACAGATTACTGGCTCACAAGCCCTCCAGTTTGGCAATCCAGAACTACAATGCAGCACTCTACCTGCCCTGCAGAAGTAATACATTGCCCTCTGGGGCTACTTAGAAACCCCAAATGAAGATCAACCTGCACGACACTTGGCTATACCCAAAATATATAGGATGACCTGGTTAATAATGCCCTTTCTGATACAGCCTGAGCCTGGACCTCCTAGACCCACCCAGAGAGCTGGCTACAAACTGAGAACTTCAGACCCCCCATGGCCTTAGGTCGTTATCCCTTCCCAACCTCAGTTTTCAGGCTTCAGAACATAGACCTTATCTCCAATCACTGCCCGGGTTTGAAAATGATGCAGAAATCAGAACTCCTTCCCGATGGCAGGAAAACTTGTGGTTGGCTTGTTGTCCAACGTTCAGTGTAGTGGAAACCAGTGTGTCCCTTGAGGCCCCGCCATTGCTCGCGGTCCAGATAGGTAGCAAACACACATTGTGACCCTCAGCCTTAGCCCAGTCCTCAGGTAAGGCCTCTCAGTGGCTGGATGAAGAGACAGCATATTGGGCTTGCCATGCCCCTAGGCCCCAATTTTTAACCATAGTTCATGTTGTCCCTTCACTCTTCCCCAGGGCTCTGCTTTGGAACTCCTCTTTTGGTGGGACACCTGAGGTAACAACCCTGAAGGGAATACTCCATCCAACAGATTGACGAAAAACAATTGGGATCGGGCCAAGTCCACAGAGAGCAAGATTCGTCCATGGCCCATGAGGCCTCCCCGACATTCCACGGCCATCACTGATACAAAATCCAGAGACAAAAGCCTGAGCAAGCGCCTCAGAATCGCACTATCTTCATATCCTGAAGATGTCTTCTCATGGTTTTTAGATCGGGCCTGCCATACCTACGTCCCCAAACATAAGCTGAGTTTGTGTTTTCAGACTTCTGTCCTCCAAGTCCTGGGCCACACACCATCCAGGCTGGGG
This sequence comes from Mustela lutreola, assembly GCF_030435805.1. NCBI lineage: Eukaryota > Metazoa > Chordata > Mammalia > Carnivora > Mustelidae > Mustela > Mustela lutreola. The sequence goes on from NC_081294.1 coordinate 173,972,447, forward strand.
ACCCTGGAGCCACACATTAGGACTGTGCCTACCCTATCCATGGGAATTCTGCCCATTCCATTGTCCAAAATCGTACAAATTAGGAGAACCCTCCAAAGTCCCTGAGGCCATCCCAATAGTATAGGTCGCCCGGGACAAAAAAGGGCCGTCTGACACCAGCTGAGCATCTACCTCCACTCATACCCTAGAAGGATGTCCCCAGAGAAGAAGATTGAACCAGACAGGACCCTAGGCCAAATTCGGATCCATTGCTTCGGTTTACAGGCATGTCTCCTCAAAACCCTGGATTCCAATACCAGCATTGGGGTTTTCCTGAGGCACCCATCAGAACAAACCTCGTCTCCACAAGGAAACTTGTGCATGGGAGCTATGTCAAAAGCTTAGGAGAATACTTCAGGGTCCCGGTGCCACCGCCCCATTCCAAGGCCCTCATGAACACAAACACACATTAGACCCATCCTCAGGAAAGTCCATTTCAACTCAGCCACCCCGGTTGCTCCCGCAGAGCCATCAGATCTAAACTGTCTTGTCGCTAGGAGACCATTGGAATGCGAGGCGGGCTTCCCAGGCATCCATCCTCGAACGTTGGTCTGGACTCATCCATATGGGATGTCCAGGAGCTGTCCAAACAGGTCTCAATTGTCCCGCAGAAGGAATCCTAGGAGGGGGCATCCCACCACTCCCAACGTGGGAAAACCTCCACGGCCTCGAGATTCGGCTCCCTTCATGAAGGGGCCGTCATGAACAGAAAATCCAAGCTGAGCCAACGTCTGATCCTCGCTCTGACTTCAGATGCATGAGATATTGCTTCAGATCTTCAGGGGGTACATGCCGTGCCCTCGCCCTGAAACCCAAGTCTAGCTGTCCCTAAGACCCAATTTTAACCAGATTTCTGGTTGTCCAATCGCCCCTCCCCAGGGCTCTAGTCTGGAATCCCTCATTTGGTGGGACCCCTGAGTTTCAAAAACAAAACAAAAAAAAAAAAACAACAACAACAACAAAAAACGGACTTCTTCTGTCCCAAAGAATGACACCAAACTCTTTGGATTGGGCCAAACCCCCAGGGAGTAAGACTCGTCCATTTACCATGAAGTCACCCAGAAATTTCATGACCATGAATGGCATGATATCCAGAGATAAATACTTGAGCAAGAGCGTCACACTCGCCCTTTTTTCATATCCCAAAGAGTTCTCCTCATGGTCTGTAGATCAGTCCTGCCATACCTATGACCCGAAACATAAGCCAAGTTTCTGTTTTCAGACAACTGTCCAAACAGCTCTGGCCTACACAGCCTACAGGCTTAGGCCCCTGGAGCCAAGCTGAGGACTGTACTTGCCCTCTCCAAGGGAATTGTGTGTTTGCCCATTCCAATGGCCACTACGCTACAAATAGGATAAACCTCCAAAGTCCCTGAGGCCAACCCAATAGTGGTGGCTTCCCAGGACAAACAGGAGCAATATGAGCCCATCTGAGAACCTACCTGCACTCAGACTTGTAGACGGATATCCCCAGAGGTAAAAAGGAACGAACAGGCCCCTGGGCCCTATTCGGATCCACTGCTTTGGTTTCCAGGCATCTCTCCTCAGAGGCCTGGATTTCAGTACGAGCATATGGCTGTTTCTTGACTCACCCATCAGAACAAATCTCATCTACACATGGGAAACTTGCACGATGGAGGTGTGTGAAAGCCTCTGTTTAGGTGAACCCTTCAGGGCCCCAGTGCCACCGCTTCATTCCAAGGTCTCCATAGACACAAAATCATATTAGGACACATCCACGGGAGAGTCCATTTCAACTCAGCCTCCTCGGTTGCACCCCCAGATCCAGCAGATCTAACCTCTCTTGTTGCTTGGAGAAAATTCGAATGCGTGGTGGGATACCCAGCCATCCATCATTAGAACCCTGCTCGGAATCGTTGTCCTGGAGCCAACCAACAGGTCTCAATTGTCCTGCAGAAGAATCTTTGCAGTTGGGAGCTTCTCACAACTCCGATCGTGTGAAAACCCCCATGGCCTCGTGATCCACCCGCCCTTCAAGAAGGGGCCATCAGGGACAGAATGTCCAACCTGAGCGATCGTCTGATCCTCGCCCTGACTTCAGATGCTCGAGATCTCGATTCAGGTCTCACCCAGAATCCTAGGCCTAGCTTGGGTTCTCAGACTACCGTCCTCAGACTACTGGCCCACAAGCCCTCCAGTTTGGCAATCCAGAACTACAATGCAGCACTCTGCCTGTTCTCCAGAAGTAAAACATTGCCCTCTGGGCCCACCCAGAATCCCCAAATGAGGATCACCTGCACGCCATTCGACTGTACCCCACATATATAGGCTGACCTGGGCACTAATGCCCTTATTGACACAGCCTGAGCCTGGACCTCCTGGCCCCACCCAGAGAGCTGGCCGCACACTGAGCACAACGGACCCGCCATGGCCTTAGTTCGTCATCTCTTCTCAATCTCCGTTTTCAGGCTTCAGAACCTAGACCTTATCTCCAATCATGGCCAGGGTTTGAAAATGATGCAGAAATCAGAACTCTTTCCCCATGGCATGAAACCTTGTGGTTGGCATGTTGTCCAAGGTTCAGTGTACTTGAAACCAGTGAGGCCCATGAGGCCCCGCCAATGCATGGGGGCACATTGGTCACAAACACACATTGTGACCCTCAGCCTGAGCCCAGTCCTCAGGTAAGGCCTCTCAGTGGCTGGATGGAGAGACAGAATATTGGGCTTGCCATGCCCCTAGGCCCCAATTTTTAACCATAGTTCGGGTTGTCCCTTCACTCTTCCCCAGGGCTCTGCTTTGGAATTCCTCTTTTGCTGGTACACCTGAGGTAACAAACCTGAAAGGAGACCTCCCATCCCACAGATTGACAGAAAACAATTGGGATCGGGCCAAATCCACAGAGAGCAAGATTCGTCCATGTCCCATGAGGTCTCCCCAACATTCCACGGCCATCGCTGATACAAAATCCAGAGACAAAAGCCTGAGGACGCGCCTCAGACTCGCTCATTCTTCATATCCTGAAGAGTTCTTCAGATAAGAACCGACACGGCACTCGAATGCACCCAAAATATATAGTCTAACCTGGGCACTAATGCACTGTCTGACAACCTGAGCCCGGACCTCGTGACCAACACCGAGCCAGCTGACCGCACACTGAGCACATCAGACCCGCCATAGCCTTATGGCATCATCTCTTCCCTACCTCTGTTTCCAGGCTTCAGAACCTAGACCTTATCTCCAATAACTGCCCAGGGGTGACTGTGATGCAGAAATCAGAACTCTTCCTTACCCATGGCAAGAAACCTTGTGGTTGGCATGTTGTCCAACGTTCAGTGTAGGAGAAACCACATTCACCCTGAGGCCCATTCTAGAGTGCGTCGAGGGCATAAACACGCATTGTGACCCTCAGCGTGAGTCCTGTCCTCTAGTACGTCCTCTCAGTAGCTGGAACATTAGATGTCATAATGGGTTTGACATGTCCCTAAGCCCCAATTTTTAACCAGATTTCCGGTTGTCCAGTCGCCCCTCCCTGGGCTCTACTCTGGAATCCCTCATTTGGTGGGACACCTGAGGTTGAAAAACAAAACAGAACAAATGAACAACAACAGAACAAGGGACTTCTTCCATCCCACAGAATGACCCCAAACTCTTTGGACGGGGCCAAACCCCAGAGAGTAAGACTAATCCATTTCCCATGAAGTCACCCGGAAATTTCACGACCATGAGTGACACGATATCCAGAGTCAAAAACTTGAGCAGGAGCCTCACACTCTCCATTTGTTCATATCCCGAAGAGTACTCCTCATGGTCTGTAGATCAGTCCTGCCATATCTATGACTCGAAACATAAGCCGAGTTTGTGTTTTCAGACAACTGTCCAAACAGCCCTGGCCTATTCAACCTACAGTCTCAGGCCCCTGGAGCCAAACCTGATGAGTCTGCTTGCGTCTCCAAGGGAATTGTGTGTGCCCATTCCAATGGCCACAACCCTACTAAGAGGATCAACCTCCAAAGTCCCTGAGGCCATCCCAATATTTGTGGCTTCCTAGGACAAACAGGGTAATCTGGGCCCTCTGAGGACCTACTGGCACTCAGACCCGTAGACTGATGTCCCCAGATGTAAAAAGGAACGAACAGGCCCCTCAGCACCTATCAGATCCAATGCTTTGGTTTCCAGGCATCTCTCTTCAGAGGCCTGGATTTCAATAACAGCATATGGCTGTTTCTTGACTCACCCATCAGAACAAATCTCATCTACACATGGGAAACTTGCACGATGGAGCTGTGTGAAAGCCTCTCTTTTGGAGAACCCTTCAGAGAACCAGTGCCACCGCTTCATTCCAAGGTCTGCATAGACAAAAAATGATATTAGTACACATCCACGGGAGAGTCCATTTCAACTCAGCCTCCTCGGTGGCTCCCCCAGATCCAGCAGATCTAAACTGTCTTGTAGCTTGGAGACAATTGGAATGCGAGGTGGGCTACCCAGCCATCCATCCTTAGAACCCTGCTCGGAATCGTTGTCCTGGAGCCAACCAACAGGTCTCAATTGTCCTGTAGAGGAATCTTTGCAGTTGGGAGCTTCTCAAAACTCCCATCGTGGGTAAACCCCCATGGCCTCGTGATGCACCCCCCCTTCAAGAAGGGGACTTCAGGGACAGAATGTCCAACCTGAGCGATCGTCTGATCCTCGCCCTGACTTCAGGTGCACGAGATCTCGATTCAGGTCTCACCCAGAAACATAGGCATAGCTTGGGTTCTCAGACTTCCGTCCTCAGACTACTGGCCCACGAGCCCTCCAGTTTGGCAATCCAGAACTACAATGCAGCACTCTGCCTGCCCTCCAGAAGAAATACATTGCCCTCTGGGGCTACCCAGAAACCCCAAATGAGGATCAACCTGCACGGCGTACGGCTGTACCCGAAATATATAGGCTGACCTGGGCACTAATGCCCTTTCTGACACAGCCTGAGCCTGGACCTCCTGGCCCCACCCAGACAGCTTGCCGCACTCTGAGCACATCGGACCCCTCATGGCCTTAGGTCGTCATCCCTTGTCAACCTCGGTTTTCAGGATTCAGAACCCAGACCTTATCTCCAATCACGGCCCGGGTTTGAAAATGATGCAGAAATCAGAACTCTTTCCCCATGGCAAGAAACCTTGTGGTTGGCATGTTGTCCAAGGTTCAGTCACGTTGAACCCAGTGTGGCCCATGATGCCCCGCCCATGCTTGCGGGCCACATTGGTCACAAACACACATTGTGACCCTCAGCCTGAGCCCAGTCCTCTGGTATGGCCTCTCAGTGGCTGGATGGAGAGACAGCATATTGGGCTTGTCTTGCCCCTAGGCCCCTATTTTTAACCATAGTTCGGGTTGTCCCTTCACTGTTCCCCAGGGCTCTGCTTTGGAATTCCTCTTTTGCTGGTACACCTGAGGTAACAAACCTGAAAGGAGTTCTCCCATCCCACCGATTCACGAAAAACAATTGGGATCGGGCCAAATCCACAGAGAGCAAGATTCGTCCATGGCCCATGAGGCCTCCCCAACATTCCACGGCCATCGCTGACACAAAATCCAGAGACAAAAGCCTGAGTACGTGCTTCAGACTCGCTCATTCTTCATATCCTGAAGAGTTCTTCAGATAAGAACCTACACGGCACTCGAAGGCACTCAAAATATATAGTCTAACCTGGGCACTAATGCACTGTCGGAGAACCTGAGCCCGGACCTCGTGACCAACACCCAGACAGCTGACCGCACACTGAGCACATCAGACCCGCCATGGCCTTAGGTCATCATCTCTTCCCTACCTCAGTTTTCAGGCTTCAGAACCTAGACCTTATCTCCAATCACTGCCCAGGGGTGACTGTGATGCAGAAATCAGAACTCTTCCTTACCCATGGCAAGACACCTTGTGGTTGGCATGTTGTCCAACGTTCAGTGTAGGAGAAACCAGCTTGCAGCCTGAGGACCCGCCCATTCTTGAGTGGGACGAGGGCATAAACACGCAATTTGACCCTCAGCGTGAGTCCTGTCCTCTAGTACGTCCTATCAGTGGCTGGACCATTAGATGTCATAATGGGCTTGACATGCCACTAGGCCCCAATTTTTTTTTTATTTATGATAAACATATATTTTTATCCCCAAGGGTACGGGTCTGCGAATCACCAGGTCCACACACATCACAGCACTCACCAAATCACATACCCTCCTCAATGTCCACAATCCCACCCCCTTCTCCCAAACCCCATCCCCCCGGCAACCCTCAGTTTGCTCTGTGAGACTAAAAGTGACTTATGGTTTGTCTCAATTTTTAACCAGATTTCTGGTTGTCCAGTCGCCCCTCCCCAGGGCTCTACTCTGGAATCCCTCATTTGGTGGGACACCTGGGGTTGAAAAACAAAACAAAACAAATCAAAAACAATAGAACAACGGACTTCTTCCATCCCACAGAATGACCCCAAACTCTTTGGACGGGGCCAAACCCCCAGAGAGTAAGACTCGGCCATTTCCCATGAAGTCACCCGGAAATTTCACGACCATCAGTGACACGATATCCAGAGACAAAAACTTGAGCAAGAGCCTCACACTCGCCCTTTTTTCATATCCCGAAGAATTCTCCTCATGGTCTGTAGATCAGTCCTGCCATACCTATGACCCGAAACATAAGCCGAGTTTGTGTTTTCAGACAACTGTCCAAACAGCCCTGGCCTACACACCCTACAGGCTCAGGCCCCTGGAGCCAAACCTGACGACTGTGCTTGCCCTCTTGAAGGGAAATGTATCTGCCCATTCCAATGTCCACAACCCTCCTAAGAGTATAAACCTCCAAAGTCCCTGAGGCCATCCCAATAATTGTGGCTTCCCAGGACAAATGAGGCAATCTGGGCCCATCTGAGCACCTACCGGCACTCAGACCCATAGACTGATATGCCCAGAGGTAAAAAGGAACGAACAGGCCCCTAGGCACTATCGGATTCATTGCTTTTTTTTCCAGGCATCTCTCCTCAGAGGCCTGGATTTCAACAAGAGCATATGGCTGTTTCTTGAATCACCCATAGGAACAAATCTCATCTACACTTCGGAAACTTGCACGATGTAGCTATGTGAAAGCCACTCTATAGGAGAACCCTTCAGGGCCCCAGTGCCACCACTTCATTCCAAGGTCTCCATAGACACAAAATCATATTAGGACACATCCACGGGAGAGTCCATTTCAACTCAGCCTCCTCGGTTGCTCCCCCAGATCCAGCAGATCTAACCTGTCTTTTTGCTTGTAGACAATTGGAATGCGAGGTGTGCTACCCAGCCATCCATCCTTAGAACCCTGCTCGGAATCGTTGTCCTGGAGCCAACCAACAGGTCTCAATTGTCCTGGAGAAGATTCCTTGCAGTGGGGAGCTTCTCACAACTCCCATCGTGGGAAAACCCCCATGGCCTCGTGATCCACCCCCCCTTCAAGAAGGGGCAATCAGGTACAGACTGTCCAACCTGAGCGATCGTCTGATCCTCGCCATGACTTCAGATGCACGAATCTCGATTCAGGTCTGTAGATTGTGCCTGCCATATCCTCACCCAGAAACCTAGGCCTAGCTTGGGTTCTCAGACATCTGTCCTCAGACTACTGGCCCACAACCCCTCCAGTTTGGCAATCCCCATCCACAATGCAGCACTCTGCCTGCCCTCCAGAAGAAAACATTGCCCTCTGGGGCTACCCATAAACCCCAAATGAGGATCAACCTGCACGCCATTCGGCTGTACCCCAAATATATAGGCTGACATGGGCACTAATGCTCTTTCTGACATAGCCTGATCCTGGACCTCCTGGACCCACCCAGACAGCTGGCCGCACACTGAGCACATCGGACCCGCCATGGCCTTAGGTCGTCATCTCTTCTCAAACTCGGTTTTCAGGCTTCAGAACCTAGACCTTATCATCAATCATGGCCCGGGTTTGAAAATGATGCAGAAATCAGAACTCTTTCCCCATGGCAAGAAACCTTGTGGTTGGCATGTTGTCCAAGATTCAGTGTAGTTGAAACCAGTGTGGCGCATGAGGCCCCGCCCATGCTTGCGGGCCACATTGATCACAAACCCATATCGTGACCCTCAGCCTGAGCCCAGTCCTCAGGTAAGGCCTCTCAGTGGCTGGATGGAAAGACAGCATATTGGGCTTGCCATGCCCCTAGGCCTGAATTTTTAACCAACTTCGGGTTGTCCCTTCACTCTTCCCCATTGCTCTGCTTTGATTTCCTCTTTTGGTGGGACACCTGAGGTAACAAACCTGAAAGGAGTCCTTCCATCCCACAGATTGACGAGAAACAATTGGGATCGGGCCAAGTCCACAGATAGCAAGATTCGTCCATGGCCCATGAGGCCTCCCCAACATTCCTCGGCCAACCCTGATACAAAATCCAGAGACAAAAGCCTGAGCACGCGCCTCAGACTCGCTCATTCTTTATATCCTGAAGAGTTCTTCAGATAAGAACCTACACGGAACTCGAATGCACACAAAATATATAGTCTAACCTGGGCACTAATGAAATGTCTGACAACCAGAGCCCGGACCTCGTGACCAACATCCAGACAGCTGACCGCACACTGAGCACATCAGACCCGCCATGGCCTTAGGTCATCATCTCTTCCCTACCTCAGTTTTCAGGCTTCAGAACCTAGACCTTATCTCCAATCACTGCCCAGCGGTGACTGTGAGGCAGAAATCAGAACTCTTCCTTACCCAAGGCAAGAAGCCTTGTGGTAGGAAAGTTGTCCAACGATCAGTGTAGGAGAAACCAGCATTCACCCTGAGGCCCTGCCCATTCTTGAGTGCGACGAGGGCATAAAACGCATTGTGACCCTCAGCGGGAGTCCTGTCCTCTAGTATGTCCTCTCAGTGGCTGGAACATTAGATGTCATAATGGGCTTGACATGTCCCTAGGCCCCAATTTTTAACCAGATTTCTGGTTGTCCACTCGCCCCTCCCCAGGGCTTTACTCTGGAATCCCTCATTTGGTGGGACACCTGAGGTTAAAAAACAAAAAAAACAAAACTACAACAACAAAAAAAAAACGGTCTTCTTCCGTCCCACAGAATGACCTCAAACTCTTTGGACAAGGCCAAACCCCAGAGAATAAGAATGATCCATTTCCCATGAAGTCACCCGGGAATTTCACGACCATGATTGACACGATATCCAGAGACAAAAACTTGAGCGCGAGCCTCACACTCGCCCTTTTTTCATATCCTGAAGAGTTCTCCTCATCGTCTGTAGATCAGTCCTGCCATACCTATGACCCGAAACATAAGCCAAGTTTGTGTTTTCAGACAACTGTCCAAACAGCCCTGGCCTAAACACCCTACAGGTTCAGGCCCCTGGAGCCAATCTGAGGACTGTACTTGCCCTCTCCGAGGGAATTCTGTGTGCCCATTGCAATGGCCACAACCCTACTAATAGAATAAACCTCCAAAGTCCCTGAGGCCATCCCAATATTTGTGGCTTCCCAGGACAAACAGGAGTAATCTGAGCCTACCTGAGAACCTACCTGCACTCAGACCCGTAGACTGATGTCCCCAGAGGTAAAAAGAAACGAACAGACCCCTAGGCACTAATCAGATCTATTGCTTTGGTTCCCAGGCATCTCTCCTCAGAGGCCTGGATTTCAATACCAGCATATGGCTGTTTCTTGACTCACACATCAGTACAAATCTCATCTACACATGGGAAACTTGCACGTGGGAGCTGTGTCAAAGCCTCTGTTTAGGAGAACCCTTCAGGGCCCCAGTGCCACCGCTTCATTCCAAGGTCTCCATAGACACAAAAACACATTAGGACACATCCACGGGAGAGTCCATTTCAACTGAGCGTATTCGGTTCCTCCGCGAGATCCAGCATATCTAACTTGTCTTGTTGCTAGGAGACAATTGGAATGTGAGGTGGCCTACCCCGCCATCCATCCTTAAAACCCTGCTCAGAATCGTTGGACTGGAGCCAACCAACAGGTCTCAATTGTCCTACAGAAGAATCTTTGCAGTTGGGAGCTTCTCAGAACTCCCATCGTGAGAGAACCCCCATGGCCTCATCATCCCCCCCCTTCATAAAGGGGCCATCAGGGACATAAGGTCCAACCTGAGCGATCGTCTGATCCTCACCCTGACTTCAGATGCACGAGATCTCGATTCAGGTCTGTAGATTGTGCCTGCCATGTCCTCACCCAGAAACCTAAGCCTAGCTTGTGTCCTCAGACTTCTGTCCACAGACTACTGGCTCACAAGCCCTCCAGTTTGACAATCCAGAACTACAATGCAGCACTCTAACTGCCCTGCAGAAGAAATACATTGCCATCTGGGGCTACATAGAAACCGCAAATGAAGATCAACCTGCATGTCACTTGGATATACCAAAAATATATAGGATGACCTGGGCAATAATGCCCTTTCTGACATAGCCTGAGCCTGGACATCCTAGGCCCAGCTAGACAGCTGCCTACAAACTGAGAACATCAGACCCTCCATGGCCTTAGGTCGTTATCCCTTCCCAACCTCAGTTTTCAGGCTTCAGAACCTAGACCTTATCTCCAAACACTGCCCAGGTTTAAAAATGATGCAGAAATCAGAACTCCTTCCCAATGGCACGAAAACTTGTGGTTGACTTGTTGTCCAACGTTCAGTATAGTGGAAACCAGTGTGTCCCTTGAGGCCCCGCCATTGCTCGCGGGCCAGATAGGTAGGAAACACACATTGTGACCCTCAGCCTTAGCCCAGTCCTCAGGTAAGGCCTCTCAGTGGCTGGATGAAGAGACAGCATATTGGGCTTGCCATGCCCCAAGGCCCCAATTTTTAACCATAGTTTGTGTTGACCCTTCACTCTTCCCCAGGGCTCTGCTTTGGAATTCCTCTTTTGGTGGGACACTTGATGTAACAACCCTGAAAGGAGTACTCCATCCAACAGATTGACGAAAAAGAATTAGGATCGGGCCAAATCCACAGAGAGGAAGTTTCGTCCATGGCCCATGTGGCCTCCTCGACATTCCACGGCCATCGCTGAAAAAAAATCCAGAGACAAAAGCCTAAGCAAGCGCCTCAGACTCGCACTATCTTCATATCCTGAAGATGTCTTCTCATGGTTTGTAGATCGGGCCTGCCAAACCTACGTCCCCAAACATAAGCTGAGTTTGTGTTTTCAGACTTCTGTCCTCCAAGTCCTGGGCCACACACTCTCCAGGCTGGGGACCCTGGAGCCACACATTAGGACTGTGCCTACCCAATCCATGGGAATTCTGCCCATTCCATTGTCCAAAATCGTACAAATTAGGAGAACCCTCCAAAGTCCCTGAGACCATCCCAATAGAATAGGTCGCCCAGGACAAAAAAGGGCCGTCTGACACCAGCTGAGCATCTACCTCCACTCATACCCTAGATGGATGTCCCCAGAGAAGAAGATTGAACCAGACAGGACCCTAGGCCAAAATCGGATCCATTGCTTTGGTTTACAGGCATGTCTCCTCAAAACCCTGGATTCCAATACCAGCATTGGGGTTTTCCTGAGGCACCCATCAGAACAAACCTCGTCTCCATAAGGAAACTTGTGCATGGGAGCTATGTCAAAAGCTTAGGAGAATACTTCAGGGTCCCGGTGCCACCGCCCCATTCCAAGGCCCTCATGGACACAAACACACATTAGACCCATCCTCAGGAAAGTCCATTTCAACTCAGACACCCCGGTTGCTCCCGCAGAGCCATCAGATCTAAGCTGTCTTGTCGCTAGGAGACAATTGGAATGGGAGGCGGGCTTCCCAGGCATCCATCCTCGAACGTTGGTCTGGACTCATCCATATGGGATGTCCTGGAGCTGTCCAACAGGACTCAATTGTCCCGCAGAAGGAATCCTAGGAAGGGGCATCCCACCACTCCCAACGTGGGAAAACCTCCACAGCCTCGAGATTCGTCTCCCTTTATGAAGCGGCTGTCATGAACAGAAAATCCAAGCTGAGCCAACGTCTGATCCTCGCTCTGACTTCAGATGCATGCGATGTTGCTTCAGATCTTCAGGGGGTACATGCTGTGCCCTCGCCCTGAAACCCAAGTCTAGCTGTCCCTAGGCCCCAATATTATCCAGCTTTCTGGTTGTCTAATCGCCCCTCCCCAGGGCTCTACTCTGGAATCCCTCATTTGGTGGGACAACTGAGTTTGAAAAACAAAACAAAACAAATCAACAACAAAAAACGGACTTCTTCCATCCCACAGAATGACCCCAAACTCTTTGGACTGGGCCAAACCCCCAGGGAGTAAGACTCGTCCATTTCCCATGAAGTCACCCGGAAATTTCATGACCATGAATGGCACGATATCCAGAGATAAATACTTGAGCAAGAGCCTCACACTCGCCCTTTTTCATATTCCGAAGAGTTCTCCTCATGTTCTGTAGATCAGTCCTGCCATACCTATGACCCGAAGCATAAGCCGAGTTTGTGTTTTCAGACAACTGTCCAAACAGCCCTGGCCTACATAGCCTACAGGCTTAGGCCCCTGGAGCCAATGTGAGGACTGTACTTGCCCTCTCCAAGGGAATTCTGTGTGCCCATTCCAATGGCCACAACCCTACTAATAGGATAAACCTCCAAAGTCCCTGAGGCCATCCCAATAGTGGTGGCTTCCCAGGACAAAAAGGAGCAATCTGAGCCCATCTGAGAACCTACCTGCACTCAGACTTGTAGACTGATATCCCCAGAGGTTAAAAGGAACGAACAGGCCCCTAGGCCCTAATCGGATCCATTGCTTTGGTTTCCAGGCATCTCTCCTCAGAGGACTGGATTTCAATACCAGCATATGGCTGTTTCTTGATTGACCCATCAGAACAAATCCCATATACACATGGGAAACTTGCACGATGTGTAGAGCGATGTCAAAGCCTCTGTTTAGGAGAACCCTTCATGGCCCCAGTGCCTCCGCGTCATTCCAAAGTATCCATAGACACAAAAACACATTAGGACCCATCCACAGGTGAGTCCATTTCAACTCAGCGTATTCGGTTGCTCCGCGAGAACCAGAGATCCAACTTGTCTTGTTGCTAGGAGACAATTGGAATGCGAGGTGGCCTACCCCACCATCCATCCTTAGAACCCTGCTCGGAATCATTAGCCTGGAGCAAACCAACAGGTCTCAATTGTCCTGCAGAAGAATCTTTGCAGTTGGGAGCTTCTCACAACTACCATAGTGAGAAAACACCCATGGCCTCGTGATCCCTCCCCCCTTCATGAAGGGGCCCTCAGGGACATAAGGTCCAACTTGGGCGATCTTCTGATCCTCACCCTAACTTCAGATGCACGAGATCTCGGTTCAGGTCTGTAGATTGTGCCTGCCATGTCCTCACCCAGAATCCTAAGCCTAGCTTGTGTCCTCAGACTTCCATCCTCAGAATAATAGCCCACAAGCCCTCCAGTTTGGCAATCCAGAATTATAATGCAGCACTCTGCCTGCCCTCCAGAAGAAAATCATTGCCTTCTGGGGCTACCCAGAAACCCCAAATGAAGATCAACCTGCACGCCACTTGGCTGTACCCAAAATATATAGGCTGACCTGCGCAATAATGCCCTTTCTGACAGAGGCTAAGCCTGGACCTCCTGGCCCCACCCATACAGCTGGCCGCTCACTGAGCACATCGGACCAGCCATTGCCTTAGGTCGTTATCTCTTCCCAGCCTCGGTTTTCAGGATTTAGAACCTAGACCTTATCTCCAATCACTGCCCATGTTTGAAAATGATGCAGAAATCAGAACTACTTCCCGATGGCAGGAAACCTTGTGGTAGGCTTGTTGTATAATGTTCCGTGTAGTGGATACTTGTGTGTCCGATGAGGCCCCGCTATTGCTCGTGGGCCACATAGGTAGCAAACACATATTGTGACCCTCAGCCTTAGCCCAGTCCTCATGTAAGGCCTCTCAGTGGCTGGAAGAAGAGACAGCATATTGGGCTTGCCATGCCCCTAGGCCCCAATTTTTAACCATAGTTCGGGTTGTCCCTTCACTCTTCCCCAGGGCTCTGCTGTGGAACTCCCCTTTTGGTGGGACACCTGAGGTAACAACCCTGAAGGGAATACTCCATCCAACAGATTGACGAAAAACAATTGGGATCGGGCCAAGTCCACAGAGAGCAAGATTCGTCCATGGCCCATGAGGCCTCCCCGACATTCCACGGCCATCGCTGATACAAAATCCAGAGACAAAAGCCTGAGCAAGCGCCTCAGAATCGCACTATCTTCATATCCTGAAGATGTCTTCTCATGGTTTTTAGATCGGGCCTGCCATAGCTATGTCCCCAAACATAAGCTGAGTTTGTGTTTTCAGACTTCTGTCCTCCAAGTCCTGGGCCACACACCATCCAGGCTGGGGACCCTGGAGCCACACATTAGGACTGTGCCTACCCTATCCATGGGAATTCTGCCCATTCCATTGTCCAAAATCGTACAAATTAGGAGAACCCTCCAAAGTCCCTGAGGCCATCCCAATAGTATAGGTCGCCCGGGACAAAAAAGGGCCGTCTGACACCAGCTGAGCATCTACCTCCACTCATACCCTAGATGGATGTCCCCAGAGAAGAAGATTGAACCAGACAGGACCCTAGGCCAAAATCGGATCCATTGCTTTGGGTTACAGGCATGTCTCCTCAAAACCCTGGATTCCAATACCAGCATTGGGGTTTTCCTGAGGCACCCATCAGAACAAACCTCGTCTCCACAAGGAAACTTGTGCATGGGAGCTATGTCAAAAGCTTAGGAGAATACTTCAGGGTCCCGGTGCCACCGCCCCATTCCAAGGCCCTCATGGACACAAACACACATTAGACCCATCCTCAGGAAAGTCCATTTCAACTCAGCCACCCCGGTTGCTCCCGCAGAGCCATCAGATCTAAACTGTCTTGTCGCTAGGAGACCATTGGAATGCGAGGCGGGCTTCCCAGGCATCCATCCTCGAACGTTGGTCTGGACTCATCCATATGGGATGTCCAGGAGCTGTCCAAACAGGTCTCAATTGTCCCGCAGAAGGAATCCTAGGAGGGGGCATCCCACCACTCCCAACGTGGGAAAACCTCCACGGCCTCGAGATTCGGCTCCCTTCATGAAGGGGCCGTCATGAACAGAAAATCCAAGCTGAGCCAACGTCTGATCCTCGCTCTGACTTCAGATGCATGAGATATTGCTTCAGATCTTCAGGAGGTACATGCCGTGACTTCGCCCTGAATCCCAAGTCTAGCTTGTGTTCTCAGACTTCCGTCCTCACACTCCGGCCCCGAAGCCCACAAGTTTGGCAATTCCGGACCATCATTGCAGCTCTCTGCCTGCCCTCTAGAAACAAAATATTGCCTAATGAGGTGCCCGGGCACATTAAATGAGAATAAACCTACATGGCACTCGAATGTACCCAAATTATATAGTCTAACCTGGGCAGTAATGCACTGTCACACAACCTGAGCCAGAACCTCCTGAGCAACACCCAGACAGCTGACCGCACCCTGAGCCCATAAGACCCGCCGTGGCCTTAGGTCATCATCTCTTCCCTACCTAAGTTTTCAGGCTTCAGAAGCTAGACCTTATCTCCAATCACTGCCCAGGGGTGAGTGTGATGCAGAAATCAGAACTCCTCTTTATCCACGGCAAGAAACCTTGTGGTTGCCATGTTGTCCAAGGATCAGTGTAGGAGAAACCAGCATTCACCCTGAGGTCTCGCCCATTCTTGAGTGCGACAAGGACATAAACACGCATTGTGACCCTCAGCATGAGTCGGGTCCTCTAGTAAGTCCTCTCAGTGGCTAGACCATTAGATGTCATAATGGCTTGACATGTCCCTAGGCCCCAAGTTTAAAACAGATTTCTGGTTGTCTAATCGCCCCTCCCCAGGGCTCTACTCTGGAATCCCTCATTTGGTGGGACAACTGAGTTTGAAAAACAAAACAAAACAAAACAACAACAACAACAAAAAACGGACTTCTTCCATCCCACAGAATGACCTCAAACTCTCTGGACGGGGCCAAACCCCCAGAGAGTAAGACTCGCCCATTTCCCATGAAGTCACCTGGATATTTCATGACCATGAATGGAACGATATCCAGAGATAAAAACTTGAGCAAGAGCCTCACACTCGGCCTTTTTTCATATCCCGAAGAGTTCTCCTCATGTTCTGTAGATCAGTCCTGCCATACCTATGACCCGAAACATAAGCCGAGTTTGTGTTTTCAGACAACTGTCCAAACAGCCCAGGCCTACACACCCTACAGGCTCAGGCCCCTGAAGCCAACCTGAGGACTGTACTTGCCCTCTCCAAGGGAATTCTGTGTGCCCATTCCAATGGCCACAACCCTACTAATAGGATAAACCTCCAAAGTCCCTGAGGCCATCCCAATAGTGGTGGCTTCCCAGGACAAACAGGAGCAGGAGCAATCTGAGCCCATCTGACAACCTACCTGCACTCAGACTCCTAGACTGATATCCCCAGAGGTAAAAAGGAACGAACAGGCCCCTAGGCCCTAATCGGATCCATTGCTTTGGTTTCCAGGCATCTTCCACAGAGGCCTGGATTTCAGTACCAGCATTTGGCTGTTTCTTGGCTCACCCATCAGAACAAAACTCATCTACACATGGGAAACTTGCACGTGGGAGGTGTGTCAAAGCCTCTTTTTAGGAGAACCCTTCAGGGCCCCAGTGCCACCGCTTCATTCCAAGGTCTCCATAGACACAAAATCATATTAGACACATCCACGGGGAGAGTCCAGTTCAACTCAGCATATTCGGTTGCCCCGCGAGATCCAGCAGATCTAACTTGTCTTGTTGCTAGGAGACAAAAGGAAGGCGAGGTGCCCTACCCCGCCATCCATCCTTAGAACCCTGCTCGGAATCATTGGCCTGGAGCCAACCAACAGGTCTCAATTGTCCTGCAGAAGAACCTTTGCAGTTGTGAGCTTCTCACAACTCCCATGGTGAGAAACCCCCCTGGCCTCGTGATCCCCCCCCCTTCATGAAGGGGCCATCAGGGACATAAGGTCTAACCTGAGAAATAGTCTGATCCTCACCCTGACTTCAGATGCACGAGATCTCGATTCAGGTCTGTATATTGTGCCTGCCATGTCCTCACCCAGAAACCTAAGCCTAGCTTGTGTTCTCAGACTTCCGTCCTCAGACTAATGGCCCACAAGCCCTCCAGTTTGGCAATCCAGAATTACAATGCAGCACTTAGCTTGCCCTCCAGAAGAAAAACATTGCCCTCTGGCGCTAACCAGAAACCCCAAATGAAGATCAACCTGCACGCCACTTGGCTGAACCCAAAATATATAGGCTGACCTGGGCACTAATGCCCTTTCTGACAGAGCCTGAGCCTGGAACTCCTGGCACCACCCAGACAGCTTGCCGCTCACTGAGCACATCGGACCAGCCATTGCCTTAGGATGTTATATCTTCCCAAACTCGGTTTTCAGGATTCAGATCCTAGACCTTATCTCCAATCACTGCCCAGGTTTGAAAATGATGCAGAAATCAGAACTCCTTCCCGATGGCAAGAAACCTTGTGGTTGGCTTGTTGTCCAACGTTCAGTGTAGTGGAAACCTGTTTGTCCGATGAGGCCCCGCCATTGCTCGCGGGCCACATAGGTGGCAAACTCACATTGTGACCCTCAGCCTGAGCCCAGTCCTCATGTAAGGCCTCTCAGTGGCTGGATGGAGAGACAGAATATTTGGCTTGCCATGCCCCTAGGCCCCAATTTTTAACCATAGTTCGGGTTGTCCCTTCACTCTTCCCCAGGGCTCTGCTTTGGAACTCCTCTTTTGGTGGGACACCTGAGGTAACAACCCTGAAGGGAATACTCCATCCAACAGATTGACGAAAAACAATTGGGATCGGGCCAAGTCCACAGAGAGCAAGATTCGTCCATGGCCCATGAGGCCTCCCCGACATTCCACGGCCATCGCTGATACAAAATCCAGAGACAAAAGCCTGAGCAAGCGCCTCAGAATCGCACTATCTTCATATCCTGAAGATGTCTTCTCATGGTTTTTAGATCGGGCCTGCCATAGCTACGTCCCCTAACATAAGCTGAGTTTGTGTTTTCAGACTTCTGTCCTCCAAGTCCTGGGCCACACACCATCCAGGCTGGGGACCCTGGAGCCACACATTAGGACTGTGCCTACCCTATCCATGGGAATTCTGCCCATTCCATTGTCCAAAATCGTACAAATTAGGAGAACCCTCCAAAGTCCCTGAGGCCATCCCAATAGTATAGGTCGCCCGGGACAAAAAAGGGCCGTCTGACACCAGCTGAGCATCTACCTCCACTCATACCCTAGATGGATGTCCCCAGAGAAGAAGATTGAACCAGACAGGACCCTAGGCCAAAATCGGATCCATTGCTTTGGTTTACAGGCATGTCTCCTCAAAACCCTGGATTCCAATACCAGCATTGGGGTTTTCCTGAGGCACCCATCAGAACAAACCTCGTCTCCACAAGGAAACTTGTGCATGGGAGCTATGTCAAAAGCTTAGGAGAATACTTCAGGGTCCCGGTGCCACCGCCCCATTCCAAGGCCCTCATGGACACAAACACACATTAGACCCATCCTCAGGAAAGTCCATTTCAACTCAGCCACCCCGGTTGCTCCCGCAGAGCCATCAGATCTAAACTGTCTTGTCGCTAGGAGACCATTGGAATGCGAGGCGGGCTTCCCAGGCATCCATCCTCGAACGTTGGTCTGGACTCATCCATATGGGATGTCCAGGAGCTGTCCAAACAGGTCTCAATTGTCCCGCAGAAGGAATCCTAGGAGGGGGCATCCCACCACTCCCAACGTGGGAAAACCTCCGCGGCCTCGAGATTCGGCTCCCTTCATGAAGGGGCCGTCATGAACAGAAAATCCAAGCTGAGCCAACGTCTGATCCTCGCTCTGACTTCAGATGCATGAGATATTGCTTCAGATCTTCAGGAGGTACATGCCGTGACTTCGCCCTGAATCCCAAGTCTAGCTTGTGTTCTCAGACTTCCGTCCTCACACTCCGGCCCCGAAGCCCACAAGTTTGGCAATTCCGGACCATCATTGCAGCTCTCTGCCTGCCCTCTAGAAACAAAATATTGCCTAATGAGGTGCCCGGGCACATTAAATGAGAATAAACCTACATGGCACTCGAATGTACCCAAATTATATAGTCTAACCTGGGCAGTAATGCACTGTCACACAACCTGAGCCAGAACCTCCTGAGCAACACCCAGACAGCTGACCGCACCCTGAGCCCATAAGACCCGCCGTGGCCTTAGGTCATCATCTCTTCCCTACCTAAGTTTTCAGGCTTCAGAAGCTAGACCTTATCTCCAATCACTGCCCAGGGGTGAGTGTGATGCAGAAATCAGAACTCCTCTTTATCCACGGCAAGAAACCTTGTGGTTGCCATGTTGTCCAAGGATCAGTGTAGGAGAAACCAGCATTCACCCTGAGGTCCCGCCCATTCTTGAGTGCGACAAGGACATAAACACGCATTGTGACCCTCAGCATGAGTCGGGTCCTCTAGTAAGTCCTCTCAGTGGCTAGACCATTAGATGTCATAATGGCTTGACATGTCCCTAGGCCCCAAATTTAAACCAGATTTCTGGTTGTCCAATCGCCCCTCCCCAGGGCTCTACTCTGGAATCCCTCATTTGGTGGGACAACTGAGTTTGAAAAACAAAACAAAACAAAACAACAACAACAACAAAAAACGGACTTCTTCCATCCCACAGAATGACCTCAAACTCTCTGGACGGGGCCAAACCCCCAGAGAGTAAGACTCGCCCATTTCCCATGAAGTCACCTGGATATTTCATGACCATGAATGGAACGATATCCAGAGATAAAAACTTGAGCAAGAGCCTCACACTCGGCCTTTTTTCATATCCCGAAGAGTTCTCCTCATGTTCTGTAGATCAGTCCTGCCATACCTATGACCCGAAACATAAGCCGAGTTTGTGTTTTCAGACAACTGTCCAAACAGCCCAGGCCTACACACCCTACAGGCTCAGGCCCCTGAAGCCAACCTGAGGACTGTACTTGCCCTCTCCAAGGGAATTCTGTGTGCCCATTCCAATGGCCACAACCCTACTAATAGGATAAACCTCCAAAGTCCCTGTGGCCATCCCAATAGTGGTGGCTTCCCAGGACAAACAGGAGCAGGAGCAATCTGAGCCCATCTGACAACCTACCTGCACTCAGACTCCTAGACTGATATCGCCAGAGGTAAAAAGGAACGAACAGGCCCCTAGGCCCTAATCGGATCCATTGCTTTGGTTTCCAGGCATCTTCCACAGAGGCCTGGATTTCAGTACCAGCATTTGGCTGTTTCTTGGCTCACCCATCAGAACAAAACTCATCTACACATGGGAAACTTGCACGTGGGAGGTGTGTCAAAGCCTCTTTTTAGGAGAACCCTTCAGGGCCCCAGTGCCACCGCTTCATTCCAAGGTCTCCATAGACACAAAATCATATTAGACACATCCACGGGGAGAGTCCAGTTCAACTCAGCATATTCGGTTGCCCCGCGAGATCCAGCAGATCTAACTTGTCTTGTTGCTAGGAGACAAAAGGAAGGCGAGGTGCCCTACCCCGACATCCATCCTTAGAACCCTGCTCGGAATCATTGGCCTGGAGCCAACCAACAGGTCTCAATTGTCCTGCAGAAGAACCTTTGCAGTTGTGAGCTTCTCACAACTCCCATGGTGAGAAACCCCCCTGGCCTCGTGATCCCCCCCCCTTCATGAAGGGGCCATCAGGGACATAAGGTCTAACCTGAGAAATAGTCTGATCCTCACCCTGACTTCAGATGCACGAGATCTCGATTCAGGTCTGTATATTGTGCCTGCCATGTCCTCACCCAGAAACCTAAGCCTAGCTTGTGTTCTCAGACTTCCGTCCTCAGACTAATGGCCCACAAGCCCTCCAGTTTGGCAATCCAGAATTACAATGCAGCACTTAGCTTGCCCTCCAGAAGAAAAACATTGCCCTCTGGCGCTAACCAGAAACCCCAAATGAAGATCAACCTGCACGCCACTTGGCTGAACCCAAAATATATAGGCTGACCTGGGCACTAATGCCCTTTCTGACAGAGCCTGAGCCTGGAACTCCTGGCACCACCCAGACAGCTTGCCGCTCACTGAGCACATCGGACCAGCCATTGCCTTAGGATGTTATATCTTCCCAAACTCGGTTTTCAGGATTCAGATCCTAGACCTTATCTCCAATCACTGCCCAGGTTTGAAAATGATGCAGAAATCAGAACTCCTTCCCGATGGCAAGAAACCTTGTGGTTGGCTTGTTGTCCAACGTTCAGTGTAGTGGAAACCTGTTTGTCCGATGAGGCCCCGCCATTGCTCGCGGGCCACATAGGTGGCAAACTCACATTGTGACCCTCAGCCTGAGCCCAGTCCTCATGTAAGGCCTCTCAGTGGCTGGATGGAGAGACAGAATATTGGGCTTGCCATGCCCCTAGGCCCCAATTTTTAACCATAGTTCGGGTTGTCCCTTCACTCTTCCCCAGGGCTCTGCTTTGGAACTCCTCTTTTGGTGGGACACCTGAGGTAACAACCCTGAAGGGAATACTCCATCCAACAGATTGACGAAAAACAATTGGGATCGGGCCAAGTCCACAGAGAGCAAGATTCGTCCATGGCCCATGAGGCCTCCCCGACATTCCACGGCCATCGCTGATACAAAATCCAGAGACAAAAGCCTGAGCAAGCGCCTCAGAATCGCACTATCTTCATATCCTGAAGATGTCTTCTCATGGTTTTTAGATCGGGCCTGCCATAGCTACGTCCCCTAACATAAGCTGAGTTTGTGTTTTCAGACTTCTGTCCTCCAAGTCCTGGGCCACACACCATCCAGGCTGGGGACCCTGGAGCCACACATTAGGACTGTGCCTACCCTATCCATGGGAATTCTGCCCATTCCATTGTCCAAAATCGTACAAATTAGGAGAACCCTCCAAAGTCCCTGAGGCCATCCCAATAGTATAGGTCGCCCGGGACAAAAAAGGGCCGTCTGACACCAGCTGAGCATCTACCTCCACTCATACCCTAGATGGATGTCCCCAGAGAAGAAGATTGAACCAGACAGGACCCTAGGCCAAAATCGGATCCATTGCTTTGGTTTACAGGCATGTCTCCTCAAAACCCTGGATTCCAATACCAGCATTGGGGTTTTCCTGAGGCACCCATCAGAACAAACCTCGTCTCCACAAGGAAACTTGTGCATGGGAGCTATGTCAAAAGCTTAGGAGAATACTTCAGGGTCCCGGTGCCACCGCCCCATTCCAAGGCCCTCATGGACACAAACACACATTAGACCCATCCTCAGGAAAGTCCATTTCAACTCAGCCACCCCGGTTGCTCCCGCAGAGCCATCAGATCTAAACTGTCTTGTCGCTAGGAGACCATTGGAATGCGAGGCGGGCTTCCCAGGCATCCATCCTCGAACGTTGGTCTGGACTCATCCATATGGGATGTCCAGGAGCTGTCCAAACAGGTCTCAATTGTCCCGCAGAAGGAATCCTAGGAGGGGGCATCCCACCACTCCCAACGTGGGAAAACCTCCGCGGCCTCGAGATTCGGCTCCCTTCATGAAGGGGCCGTCATGAACAGAAAATCCAAGCTGAGCCAACGTCTGATCCTCGCTCTGACTTCAGATGCATGAGATATTGCTTCAGATCTTCAGGAGGTACATGCCGTGACTTCGCCCTGAATCCCAAGTCTAGCTTGTGTTCTCAGACTTCCGTCCTCACACTCCGGCCCCGAAGCCCACAAGTTTGGCAATTCCGGACCATCATTGCAGCTCTCTGCCTGCCCTCTAGAAACAAAATATTGCCTAATGAGGTGCCCGGGCACATTAAATGAGAATAAACCTACATGGCACTCGAATGTACCCAAATTATATAGTCTAACCTGGGCAGTAATGCACTGTCACACAACCTGAGCCAGAACCTCCTGAGCAACACCCAGACAGCTGACCGCACCCTGAGCCCATAAGACCCGCCGTGGCCTTAGGTCATCATCTCTTCCCTACCTAAGTTTTCAGGCTTCAGAAGCTAGACCTTATCTCCAATCACTGCCCAGGGGTGAGTGTGATGCAGAAATCAGAACTCCTCTTTATCCACGGCAAGAAACCTTGTGGTTGCCATGTTGTCCAAGGTTCAGTGTAGGAGAAACCAGCATTCACCCTGAGGTCCCGCCCATTCTTGAGTGCGACAAGGACATAAACACGCATTGTGACCCTCAGCATGAGTCGGGTCCTCTAGTAAGTCCTCTCAGTGGCTAGACCATTAGATGCCATAATGGCTTGACATGTCCCTAGGCCCCAAATTTAAACCAGATTTCTGGTTGTCCAATCGCCCCTCCCCAGGGCTCTACTCTGGAATCCCTCATTTGGTGGGACAACTGAGTTTGAAAAACAAAACAAAACAAAACAACAACAACAACAAAAAACGGACTTCTTCCATCCCACAGAATGACCTCAAACTCTCTGGACGGGGCCAAACCCCCAGAGAGTAAGACTCGCCCATTTCCCATGAAGTCACCTGGATATTTCATGACCATGAATGGAACGATATCCAGAGATAAAAACTTGAGCAAGAGCCTCACACTCGGCCTTTTTTCATATCCCGAAGAGTTCTCCTCATGTTCTGTAGAACAGTCCTGCCATACCTATGACCCGAAACATAAGCCGAGTTTGTGTTTTCAGACAACTGTCCAAACAGCCCAGGCCTACACACCCTACAGGCTCAGGCCCCTGAAGCCAACCTGAGGACTGTACTTGCCCTCTCCAAGGGAATTCTGTGTGCCCATTCCAATGGCCACAACCCTACTAATAGGATAAATCTCCAAAGTCCCTGAGGCCATCCCAATAGTGGTGGCTTCCCAGGACAAACAGGAGCAATCTGAGCCCATCTGACAACCTACCTGCACTCAGACTCCTAGACTGATATCCCCAGAGGTAAAAAGGAACGAACAGGCCCCTAGGCCCTAATAGGAGCCATTGCTTTGGTTTCCAGGCATCTTCCTCAGAGGCCTGGATTTCAGTACCAGCATTTGGCTGTTTCTTGGCTCACCCATCAGAACAAAACTCATCTACACATGGGAAACTTGCACGTGGGAGGTGTGTCAAAGCCTCTTTTTAGGAGAACCCTTCAGGGCCCCAGTGCCACCGCTTCATTCCAAGGTCTCCATAGACACAAAATCATATTAGACACATCCACGGGGAGAGTCCAGTTCAACTCAGCATATTCGGTTGCCCCGCGAGATCCAGCAGATCTAACTTGTCTTGTTGCTAGGAGACAAAAGGAAGGCGAGGTGCCCTACCCTGCCATCCATCCTTAGAACCCTGCTCGGAATCATTGGCCTGGAGCCAACCAACAGGTCTCAATTGTCCTGCAGAAGAACCTTTGCAGTTGTGAGCTTCTCACAACTCCCATGGTGAGAAACCCCCCTGGCCTCGTGATCCCCCCCCTTCATGAAGGGGCCATCAGGGACATAAGGTCTAACCTGAGAAATAGTCTGATCCTCACCCTGACTTCAGATGCACGAGATCTCGATTCAGGTCTGTATATTGTGCCTGCCATATCCTCACCCAGAAACCTAAGCCTAGCTTGTGTCCTCAGCCTTCCGTCCTCAGACTAATGGCCCACAAGCCCTCCAGTTTGGCAATCCAGAATTACAATGCAGCACTTAGCTTCCCACTAGAAGAAAAACATTGCCCTCTGGCGCTAACCAGAAACCCCAAATGAAGATCAACCTGCAGGCCACTTGGCTGAACCCAAAATATATAGGCTGACCTGGGCACTAATGCCCTTTCTGACAGAGCCTGAGCCTGGAACTCCTGGCACCACCCAGACAGCTTGCCGCTCACTGAGCACATCGGACCAGCCATTGCCTTAGGATGTTATATCTTCCCAAACTCGGTTTTCAGGATTCAGATCCTAGACCTTATCTCCAATCACTGCCCAGGTTTGAAAATGATGCAGAAATCAGAACTCCTTCCCGATGGCAAGAAACCTTGTGGTTGGCTTGTTGTCCAACGTTCAGTGTAGTGGAAACCTGTTTGTCCGATGAGGCCCCGCCATTGCTCGCGGGCCACATAGGTGGCAAACTCACATTGTGACCCTCAGCCTGAGCCCAGTCCTCATGTAAGGCCTCTCAGTGGCTGGATGGAGAGACAGCATATTGGGCTTGGCATGACCCTAGGCCCCAATTTTTAACCATAGTTCGTGTTGTCCCTTCACTCTTCCCCAGGGCTCTGCTTTGGAACTCCTCTTTTGGTGGGACACCTGAGGTAACAACCCTGAAGGGAATACTCCATCCAACAGATTGACGAAAAACAATTGGGATCGGGCCAAGTCCACAGAGAGCAAGATTCGTCCATGGCCCATGAGGCCTCCCCGACATTCCACGGCCATCGCTGATACAAAATCCAGAGACAAAAGCCTGAGCAAGCGCCTCAGAATCGCACTATCTTCATATCCTGAAGATGTCTTCTCATGGTTTTTAGATCGGGCCTGCCATAGCTACGTCCCCAAACATAAGCTGAGTTTGTGTTTTCAGACTTCTGTCCTCCAAGTCCTGGGCCACACACCATCCAGGCTGGGGACCCTGGAGCCACACATTAGGACTGTGCCTACCCTATCCATGGGAATTCTGCCCATTCCATTGTCCAAAATCGTACAAATTAGGAGAACCCTCCAAAGTCCCTGAGGCCATCCCAATAGTATAGGTCGCCCGGGACAAAAAAGGGCCGTCTGACACCAGCTGAGCATCTACCTCCACTCATACCCTAGATGGATGTCCCCAGAGAAGAAGATTGAACCAGACAGGACCCTAGGCCAAAATCGGATCCATTGCTTTGGTTTACAGGCATGTCTCCTCAAAACCCTGGATTCCAATACCAGCATTGGGGTTTTCCTGAGGCACCCATCAGAACAAACCTCGTCTCCACAAGGAAAGTTGTGCATGGGAGCTATGTCAAAAGCTTAGGAGAATACTTCAGGGTCCCGGTGCCACCGCCCCATTCCAAGGCCCTCATGGACACAAACACACATTAGACCCATCCTCAGGAAAGTCCATTTCAACTCAGCCACCCCGGTTGCTCCCGCAGAGCCATCAGATCTAAACTGTCTTGTCGCTAGGAGACCATTGGAATGCGAGGCGGGCTTCCCAGGCATCCATCCTCGAACGTTGGTCTGGACTCATCCATATGGGATGTCCAGGAGCTGTCCAAACAGGTCTCAATTGTCCCGCAGAAGGAATCCTAGGAGGGGGCATCCCACCACTCCCAACTTGGGAAAACCTCCACGGCCTCGAGATTCGGCTCCCTTCATGAAGGGGCCGTCATGAACAGAAAATCCAAGCTGAGCCAACGTCTGATCCTCGCTCTGACTTCAGATGCATGAGATATTGCTTCAGATCTTCAGGAGGTACATGCCGTGACTTCGCCCTGAATCCCAAGTCTAGCTTGTGTTCTCAGACTTCCGTCCTCACACTCCGGCCCCGAAGCCCACAAGTTTGGCAATTCCGGACCATCATTGCAGTTCTCTGCCTGCCCTCTAGAAACAAAATATTGCCTAATGAGGTGCCCGGGCACATTAAATGAGAATAAACCTACATGGCACTCGAATGTACCCAAATTATATAGTCTAACCTGGGCAGTAATGCACTGTCACACAACCTGAGCCAGAACCTCCTGAGCAACACCCAGACAGCTGACCACACCCTGAGCCCATAAGACCCGCCGTGGCCTTAGGTCATCATCTCTTCCCTACCTAAGTTTTCAGGCTTCAGAAGCTAGACCTTATCTCCAATCACTGCCCAGGGGTGAGTGTGATGCAGAAATCAGAACTCCTCTTTATCCACGGCAAGAAACCTTGTGGTTGCCATGTTGTCCAAGGTTCAGTGTAGGAGAAACCAGCATTCACCCTGAGGTCCCGCCCATTCTTGAGTGCGACAAGGACATAAACACGCATTGTGACCCTCAGCATGAGTCGGGTCCTCTAGTAAGTCCTCTCAGTGGCTAGACCATTAGATGCCATAATGGCTTGACATGTCCCTAGGCCCCAAATTTAAACCAGATTTCTGGTTGTCCAATCGCCCATCCCCAGGGCTCTACTCTGGAATCCCTCATTTGGTGGGACAACTGAGTTTGAAAAACAAAACAAAACAAAACAACAACAACAACAAAAAACGGACTTCTTCCATCCCACAGAATGACCTCAAACTCTCTGGACGGGGCCAAACCCCCAGAGAGTAAGACTCGCCCATTTCCCATGAAGTCACCTGGATATTTCATGACCATGAATGGAACGATATCCAGAGATAAAAACTTGAGCAAGAGCCTCACACTCGGCCTTTTTTCATATACCGAAGAGTTCTCCTCATGTTCTGTAGAACAGTCCTGCCATACCTATGACCCGAAACATAAGCCGAGTTTGTGTTTTCAGACAACTGTCCAAACAGCCCAGGCCTACACACCCTACAGGCTCAGGCCCCTGAAGCCAACCTGAGGACTGTACTTGCCCTCTCCAAGGGAATTCTGTGTGCCCATTCCAATGGCCACAACCCTACTAATAGGATAAATCTCCAAAGTCCCTGAGGCCATCCCAATAGTGGTGGCTTCCCAGGACAAACAGGAGCAATCTGAGCCCATCTGACAACCTACCTGCACTCAGACTCCTAGACTGATATCCCCAGAGGTAAAAAGGAACGAACAGGCCCCTAGGCCCTAATAGGAGCCATTGCTTTGGTTTCCAGGCATCTTCCTCAGAGGCCTGGATTTCAGTACCAGCATTTGGCTGTTTCTTGGCTCACCCATCAGAACAAAACTCATCTACACATGGGAAACTTGCACGTGGGAGGTGTGTCAAAGCCTCTTTTTAGGAGAACCCTTCAGGGCCCCAGTGCCACCGCTTCATTCCAAGGTCTCCATAGACACAAAATCATATTAGACACATCCACGGGGAGAGTCCAGTTCAACTCAGCATATTCGGTTGCCCCGCGAGATCCAGCAGATCTAACTTGTCTTGTTGCTAGGAGACAAAAGGAAGGCGAGGTGGCCTACCCCGCCATCCATCCTTAGAACCCTGCTCGGAATCATTGGCCTGGAGCCAACCAACAGGTCTCAATTGTCCTGCAGAAGAACCTTTGCAGTTGTGAGCTTCTCACAACTCCCATGGTGAGAAACCCCCCTGGCCTCGTGATCCCCCCCCTTCATGAAGGGGCCATCAGGGACATAAGATCTAACCTGAGAAATAGTCTGATCCTCACCCTGACTTCAGATGCACGAGATCTCGATTCAGGTCTGTATATTGTGCCTGCCATGTCCTCACCCAGAAACCTAAGCCTAGCTTGTGTCCTCAGCCTTCCGTCCTCAGACTAATGGCCCACAAGCCCTCCAGTTTGGCAATCCAGAATTACAATGCAGCACTTAGCTTCCCACTAGAAGAAAAACATTGCCCTCTGGCGCTAACCAGAAACCCCAAATGAAGATCAACCTGCACGCCACTTGGCTGAACCCAAAATATATAGGCTGACCTGGGCACTAATGCCCTTTCTGACAGAGCCTGAGCCTGGAACTCCTGGCACCACCCAGACAGCTTGCCGCTCACTGAGCACATCGGACCAGCCATTGCCTTAGGATGTTATATCTTCCCAAACTC
Source organism: Mustela lutreola (assembly GCF_030435805.1). Taxonomy (NCBI): domain Eukaryota; kingdom Metazoa; phylum Chordata; class Mammalia; order Carnivora; family Mustelidae; genus Mustela; species Mustela lutreola. The sequence goes on from NC_081294.1 coordinate 174,001,146, forward strand.
GGTTTTCAGGATTCAGATCCTAGACCTTATCTCCAATCACTGCCCAGGTTTGAAAATGATGCAGAAATCAGAACTCCTTCCCGATGGCAAGAAACCTTGTGGTTGGCTTGTTGTCCAACGTTCAGTGTAGTGGAAACCTGTTTGTCCGATGAGGCCCCGCCATTGCTCGCGGGCCACATAGGTGGCAAACTCACATTGTGACCCTCAGCCTGAGCCCAGTCCTCATGTAAGGCCTCTCAGTGGCTGGATGGAGAGACAGCATATTGGGCTTGGCATGACCCTAGGCCCCAATTTTTAACCATAGTTCGTGTTGTCCCTTCACTCTTCCCCAGGGCTCTGCTTTGGAACTCCTCTTTTGGTGGGACACCTGAGGTAACAACCCTGAAGGGAATACTCCATCCAACAGATTGACGAAAAACAATTGGGATCGGGCCAAGTCCACAGAGAGCAAGATTCGTCCATGGCCCATGAGGCCTCCCCGACATTCCACGGCCATCGCTGATACAAAATCCAGAGACAAAAGCCTGAGCAAGCGCCTCAGAATCGCACTATCTTCATATCCTGAAGATGTCTTCTCATGGTTTTTAGATCGGGCCTGCCATAGCTACGTCCCCAAACATAAGCTGAGTTTGTGTTTTCAGACTTCTGTCCTCCAAGTCCTGGGCCACACACCATCCAGGCTGGGGACCCTGGAGCCACACATTAGGACTGTGCCTACCCTATCCATGGGAATTCTGCCCATTCCATTGTCCAAAATCGTACAAATTAGGAGAACCCTCCAAAGTCCCTGAGGCCATCCCAATAGTATAGGTCGCCCGGGACAAAAAAGGGCCGTCTGACACCAGCTGAGCATCTACCTCCACTCATACCCTAGATGGATGTCCCCAGAGAAGAAGATTGAACCAGACAGGACCCTAGGCCAAAATCGGATCCATTGCTTTGGTTTACAGGCATGTCTCCTCAAAACCCTGGATTCCAATACCAGCATTGGGGTTTTCCTGAGGCACCCATCAGAACAAACCTCGTCTCCACAAGGAAAGTTGTGCATGGGAGCTATGTCAAAAGCTTAGGAGAATACTTCAGGGTCCCGGTGCCACCGCCCCATTCCAAGGCCCTCATGGACACAAACACACATTAGACCCATCCTCAGGAAAGTCCATTTCAACTCAGCCACCCCGGTTGCTCCCGCAGAGCCATCAGATCTAAACTGTCTTGTCGCTAGGAGACCATTGGAATGCGAGGCGGGCTTCCCAGGCATCCATCCTCGAACGTTGGTCTGGACTCATCCATATGGGATGTCCAGGAGCTGTCCAAACAGGTCTCAATTGTCCCGCAGAAGGAATCCTAGGAGGGGGCATCCCACCACTCCCAACTTGGGAAAACCTCCACGGCCTCGAGATTCGGCTCCCTTCATGAAGGGGCCGTCATGAACAGAAAATCCAAGCTGAGCCAACGTCTGATCCTCGCTCTGACTTCAGATGCATGAGATATTGCTTCAGATCTTCAGGAGGTACATGCCGTGACTTCGCCCTGAATCCCAAGTCTAGCTTGTGTTCTCAGACTTCCGTCCTCACACTCCGGCCCCGAAGCCCACAAGTTTGGCAATTCCGGACCATCATTGCAGTTCTCTGCCTGCCCTCTAGAAACAAAATATTGCCTAATGAGGTGCCCGGGCACATTAAATGAGAATAAACCTACATGGCACTCGAATGTACCCAAATTATATAGTCTAACCTGGGCAGTAATGCACTGTCACACAACCTGAGCCAGAACCTCCTGAGCAACACCCAGACAGCTGACCACACCCTGAGCCCATAAGACCCGCCGTGGCCTTAGGTCATCATCTCTTCCCTACCTAAGTTTTCAGGCTTCAGAAGCTAGACCTTATCTCCAATCACTGCCCAGGGGTGAGTGTGATGCAGAAATCAGAACTCCTCTTTATCCACGGCAAGAAACCTTGTGGTTGCCATGTTGTCCAAGGTTCAGTGTAGGAGAAACCAGCATTCACCCTGAGGTCCCGCCCATTCTTGAGTGCGACAAGGACATAAACACGCATTGTGACCCTCAGCATGAGTCGGGTCCTCTAGTAAGTCCTCTCAGTGGCTAGACCATTAGATGCCATAATGGCTTGACATGTCCCTAGGCCCCAAATTTAAACCAGATTTCTGGTTGTCCAATCGCCCCTCCCCAGGGCTCTACTCTGGAATCCCTCATTTGGTGGGACAACTGAGTTTGAAAAACAAAACAAAACAAAACAACAACAACAACAAAAAACGGACTTCTTCCATCCCACAGAATGACCTCAAACTCTCTGGACGGGGCCAAACCCCCAGAGAGTAAGACTCGCCCATTTCCCATGAAGTCACCTGGATATTTCATGACCATGAATGGAACGATATCCAGAGATAAAAACTTGAGCAAGAGCCTCACACTCGGCCTTTTTTCATATACCGAAGAGTTCTCCTCATGTTCTGTAGAACAGTCCTGCCATACCTATGACCCGAAACATAAGCCGAGTTTGTGTTTTCAGACAACTGTCCAAACAGCCCAGGCCTACACACCCTACAGGCTCAGGCCCCTGAAGCCAACCTGAGGACTGTACTTGCCCTCTCCAAGGGAATTCTGTGTGCCCATTCCAATGGCCACAACCCTACTAATAGGATAAATCTCCAAAGTCCCTGAGGCCATCCCAATAGTGGTGGCTTCCCAGGACAAACAGGAGCAATCTGAGCCCATCTGACAACCTACCTGCACTCAGACTCCTAGACTGATATCCCCAGAGGTAAAAAGGAACGAACAGGCCCCTAGGCCCTAATAGGAGCCATTGCTTTGGTTTCCAGGCATCTTCATCAGAGGCCTGGATTTCAGTACCAGCATTTGGCTGTTTCTTGGCTCACCCATCAGAACAAAACTCATCTACACATGGGAAACTTGCACGTGGGAGGTGTGTCAAAGCCTCTTTTTAGGAGAACCCTTCAGGGCCCCAGTGCCACCGCTTCATTCCAAGGTCTCCATAGACACAAAATCATATTAGACACATCCACGGGGAGAGTCCAGTTCAACTCAGCATATTCGGTTGCCCCGCGAGATCCAGCAGATCTAACTTGTCTTGTTGCTAGGAGACAAAAGGAAGGCGAGGTGGCCTACCCCGCCATCCATCCTTAGAACCCTGCTCGGAATCATTGGCCTGGAGCCAACCAACAGGTCTCAATTGTCCTGCAGAAGAACCTTTGCAGTTGTGAGCTTCTCACAACTCCCATGGTGAGAAACCCCCCTGGCCTCGTGATCCCCCCCCTTCATGAAGGGGCCATCAGGGACATAAGGTCTAACCTGAGAAATAGTCTGATCCTCACCCTGACTTCAGATGCACGAGATCTCGATTCAGGTCTGTATATTGTGCCTGCCATGTCCTCACCCAGAAACCTAAGCCTAGCTTGTGTCCTCAGCCTTCCGTCCTCAGACTAATGGCCCACAAGCCCTCCAGTTTGGCAATCCAGAATTACAATGCAGCACTTAGCTTCCCACTAGAAGAAAAACATTGCCCTCTGGCGCTAACCAGAAACCCCAAATGAAGATCAACCTGCAGGCCACTTGGCTGAACCCAAAATATATAGGCTGACCTGGGCACTAATGCCCTTTCTGACAGAGCCTGAGCCTGGAACTCCTGGCACCACCCAGACAGCTTGCCGCTCACTGAGCACATCGGACCAGCCATTGCCTTAGGATGTTATATCTTCCCAAACTCGGTTTTCAGGATTCAGATCCTAGACCTTATCTCCAATCACTGCCCAGGTTTGAAAATGATGCAGAAATCAGAACTCCTTCCCGATGGCAAGAAACCTTGTGGTTGGCTTGTTGTCCAACGTTCAGTGTAGTGGAAACCTGTTTGTCCGATGAGGCCCCGCCATTGCTCGCGGGCCACATAGGTGGCAAACTCACATTGTGACCCTCAGCCTGAGCCCAGTCCTCATGTAAGGCCTCTCAGTGGCTGGATGGAGAGACAGCATATTGGGCTTTGCATGACCCTAGGCCCCAATTTTTAACCATAGTTCGTGTTGTCCCTTCACTCTTCCTCAGGGCTCTGCTTTGGAACTCCTCTTTTGGTGGGACACCTGAGGTAACAACCCTGAAGGGAATACTCCATCCAACAGATTGACGAAAAACAATTGGGATCGGGCCAAGTCCACAGAGAGCAAGATTCGTCCATGGCCCATGAGGCCTCCCCGACATTCCACGGCCATCGCTGATACAAAATCCAGAGACAAAAGCCTGAGCAAGCGCCTCAGAATCGCACTATCTTCATATCCTGAAGATGTCTTCTCATGGTTTTTAGATCGGGCCTGCCATAGCTACGTCCCCAAACATAAGCTGAGTTTGTGTTTTCAGACTTCTGTCCTCCAAGTCCTGGGCCACACACCATCCAGGCTGGGGACCCTGGAGCCACACATTAGGACTGTGCCTACCCTATCCATGGGAATTCTGCCCATTCCATTGTCCAAAATCGTACAAATTAGGAGAACCCTCCAAAGTCCCTGAGGCCATCCCAATAGTATAGGTCGCCCGGGACAAAAAAGGGCCGTCTGACACCAGCTGAGCATCTACCTCCACTCATACCCTAGATGGATGTCCCCAGAGAAGAAGATTGAACCAGACAGGACCCTAGGCCAAAATCGGATCCATTGCTTTGGTTTACAGGCATGTCTCCTCAAAACCCTGGATTCCAATACCAGCATTGGGGTTTTCCTGAGGCACCCATCAGAACAAACCTCGTCTCCACAAGGAAACTTGTGCATGGGAGCTATGTCAAAAGCTTAGGAGAATACTTCAGGGTCCCGGTGCCACCGCCCCATTCCAAGGCCCTCATGGACACAAACACACATTAGACCCATCCTCAGGAAAGTCCATTTCAACTCAGCCACCCCGGTTGCTCCCGCAGAGCCATCAGATCTAAACTGTCTTGTCGCTAGGAGACCATTGGAATGCGAGGCGGGCTTCCCAGGCATCCATCCTCGAACGTTGGTCTGGACTCATCCATATGGGATGTCCAGGAGCTGTCCAAACAGGTCTCAATTGTCCCGCAGAAGGAATCCTAGGAGGGGGCATCCCACCACTCCCAACGTGGGAAAACCTCCACGGCCTCGAGATTCGGCTCCCTTCATGAAGGGGCCGTCATGAACAGAAAATCCAAGCTGAGCCAACGTCTGATCCTCGCTCTGACTTCAGATGCATGAGATATTGCTTCAGATCTTCAGGAGGTACATGCCGTGACTTCGCCCTGAATCCCAAGTCTAGCTTGTGTTCTCAGACTTCCGTCCTCACACTCCGGCCCCGAAGCCCACAAGTTTGGCAATTCCGGACCATCATTGCAGCTCTCTGCCTGCCCTCTAGAAACAAAATATTGCCTAATGAGGTGCCCGGGCACATTAAATGAGAATAAACCTACATGGCACTCGAATGTACCCAAATTATATAGTCTAACCTGGGCAGTAATGCACTGTCACACAACCTGAGCCAGAACCTCCTGAGCAACACCCAGACAGCTGACCGCACCCTGAGCCCATAAGACCCGCCGTGGCCTTAGGTCATCATCTCTTCCCTACCTAAGTTTTCAGGCTTCAGAAGCTAGACCTTATCTCCAATCACTGCCCAGGGGTGAGTGTGATGCAGAAATCAGAACTCCTCTTTATCCACGGCAAGAAACCTTGTGGTTGCCATGTTGTCCAAGGTTCAGTGTAGGAGAAACCAGCATTCACCCTGAGGTCCCGCCCATTCTTGAGTGCGACAAGGACATAAACACGCATTGTGACCCTCAGCATGAGTCGGGTCCTCTAGTAAGTCCTCTCAGTGGCTAGACCATTAGATGCCATAATGGCTTGACATGTCCCTAGGCCCCAAATTTAAACCAGATTTCTGGTTGTCCAATCGCCCCTCCCCAGGGCTCTACTCTGGAATCCCTCATTTGGTGGGACAACTGAGTTTGAAAAACAAAACAAAACAAAACAACAACAACAACAAAAAACGGACTTCTTCCATCCCACAGAATGACCTCAAACTCTCTGGACGGGGCCAAACCCCCAGAGAGTAAGACTCGCCCATTTCCCATGAAGTCACCTGGATATTTCATGACCATGAATGGAACGATATCCAGAGATAAAAACTTGAGCAAGAGCCTCACACTCGGCCTTTTTTCATATACCGAAGAGTTCTCCTCATGTTCTGTAGATCAGTCCTGCCATACCTATGACCCGAAACATAAGCCGAGTTTGTGTTTTCAGACAACTGTCCAAACAGCCCAGGCCTACACACCCTACAGGCTCAGGCCCCTGAAGCCAACCTGAGGACTGTACTTGCCCTCTCCAAGGGAATTCTGTGTGCCCATTCCAATGGCCACAACCCTACTAATAGGATAAATCTCCAAAGTCCCTGAGGCCATCCCAATAGTGGTGGCTTCCCAGGACAAACAGGAGCAATCTGAGCCCATCTGACAACCTACCTGCACTCAGACTCCTAGACTGATATCCCCAGAGGTAAAAAGGAACGAACAGGCCCCTAGGCCCTAATAGGAGCCATTGCTTTGGTTTCCAGGCATCTTCCTCAGAGGCCTGGATTTCAGTACCAGCATTTGGCTGTTTCTTGGCTCACCCATCAGAACAAAACTCATCTACACATGGGAAACTTGCACGTGGGAGGTGTGTCAAAGCCTCTTTTTAGGAGAACCCTTCAGGGCCCCAGTGCCACCGCTTCATTCCAAGGTCTCCATAGACACAAAATCATATTAGACACATCCACGGGGAGAGTCCAGTTCAACTCAGCATATTCGGTTGCCCCGCGAGATCCAGCAGATCTAACTTGTCTTGTTGCTAGGAGACAAAAGGAAGGCGAGGTGCCCTACCCCGCCATCCATCCTTAGAACCCTGCTCGGAATCATTGGCCTGGAGCCAACCAACAGGTCTCAATTGTCCTGCAGAAGAACCTTTGCAGTTGTGAGCTTCTCACAACTCCCATGGTGAGAAACCCGCCTGGCCTCGTGATCCCCCCCCCCCTTCATGAAGGGGCCATCAGGGACATAAGGTCTAACCTAAGAAATAGTCTGATCCTCACCCTGACTTCAGATGCACGAGATCTCGATTCAGGTCTGTATATTGTGCCTGCCATATCCTCACCCAGAAACCTAAGCCTAGCTTGTGTCCTCAGACTTCCGTCCTCAGACTAATGGCCCACAAGCCCTCCAGTTTGGCAATCCAGAATTACAATGCAGCACTTAGCTTGCCCACCAGAAGAAAAACATTGCCCTCTGGCGCTACCCAGAAACCCCAAATGAAGATCAACCTGCACGCCACTTGGCTGAACCCAAAATATATAGGCTGACCTGGGCACTAATGCCCTTTCTGACAGAGCCTGAGCCTGGAACTCCTGGCACCACCCAGACAGCTTGCCGCTCACTGAGCACATCGGACCAGCCATTGCCTTAGGATGTTATATCTTCCCAAACTCGGTTTTCAGGATTCAGATCCTAGACCTTATCTCCAATCACTGCCCAGGTTTGAAAATGATGCAGAAATCAGAACTCCTTCCCGATGGCAAGAAACCTTGTGGTTGGCTTGTTGTCCAACGTTCAGTGTAGTGGAAACCTGTTTGTCCGATGAGGCCCCGCCATTGCTCGCGGGCCACATAGGTGGCAAACTCACATTGAGACCCTCAGCCTTAGCCCAGTCCTCATGTAAGGCCTCTCAGTGGGTGGATGGAGAGACAGCTTATTGGGCTTGCCATGCCCCTAGGCCCCAATTTTTAACCATAGTTCGGGTTGTCCCTTCACTCTTCCCCAGGGCTCGGCTTTGGAACTCCTCTTTTGGTGGGTCACCTGAGGTAACAACCCTGAAGGGAATACTCCATCCAACAGATTGACGAAAAACAATTGGGATCGGGCCAAGTCCACAGAGAGCAAGATTCGTCCATGGCCCATGAGGCCTCCCCGACATTCCACGGCCATCGCTGATACAAAATCCAGAGACAAAAGCCTGAGCAAGCGCCTCAGAATCGCACTATCTTCATATCCTGAAGATGTCTTCTCATGGTTTTTAGATCGGGCCTGCCATAGCTACGTCCCCAAACATAAGCTGAGTTTGTGTTTTCAGACTTCTGTCCTCCAAGTCCTGGGCCACACACCATCCAGGCTGGGGACCCTGGAGCCACACATTAGGACTGTGCCTACCCTATCCATGGGAATTCTGCCCATTCCATTGTCCAAAATCGTACAAATTAGGAGAACCCTCCAAAGTCCCTGAGGCCATCCCAATAGTATAGGTCGCCCGGGACAAAAAAGGGCCGTCTGACACCAGCTGAGCATCTACCTCCACTCATACCCTAGATGGATGTCCCCAGAGAAGAAGATTGAACCAGACAGGACCCTAGGCCAAAATCGGATCCATTGCTTTGGTTTACAGGCATGTCTCCTCAAAACCCTGGATTCCAATACCAGCATTGGGGTTTTCCTGAGGCACCCATCAGAACAAACCTCGTCTCCACAAGGAAACTTGTGCATGGGAGCTATGTCAAAAGCTTAGGAGAATACTTCAGGGTCCCGGTGCCACCGCCCCATTCCAAGGCCCTCATGGACACAAACACACATTAGACCCATCCTCAGGAAAGTCCATTTCAACTCAGCCACCCCGGTTGCTCCCGCAGAGCCATCAGATCTAAACTGTCTTGTCGCTAGGAGACCATTGGAATGCGAGGCGGGCTTCCCAGGCATCCATCCTCGAACGTTGGTCTGGACTCATCCATATGGGATGTCCAGGAGCTGTCCAAACAGGTCTCAATTGTCCCGCAGAAGGAATCCTAGGAGGGGGCATCCCACCACTCCCAACGTGGGAAAACCTCCACGGCCTCGAGATTCGGCTCCCTTCATGAAGGGGCCGTCATGAACAGAAAATCCAAGCTGAGCCAACGTCTGATCCTCGCTCTGACTTCAGATGCATGAGATATTGCTTCAGATCTTCAGGAGGTACATGCCGTGACTTCGCCCTGAATCCCAAGTCTAGCTTGTGTTCTCAGACTTCCGTCCTCACACTCCGGCCCCGAAGCCCACAAGTTTGGCAATTCCGGACCATCATTGCAGCTCTCTGCCTGCCCTCTAGAAACAAAATATTGCCTAATGAGGTGCCCGGGCACATTAAATGAGAATAAACCTACATGGCACTCGAATGTACCCAAATTATATAGTCTAACCTGGGCAGTAATGCACTGTCACACAACCTGAGCCAGAACCTCCTGAGCAACACCCAGACAGCTGACCGCACCCTGAGCCCATAAGACCCGCCGTGGCCTTAGGTCATCATCTCTTCCCTACCTAAGTTTTCAGGCTTCAGAAGCTAGACCTTATCTCCAATCACTGCCCAGGGGTGAGTGTGATGCAGAAATCAGAACTCCTCTTTATCCACGGCAAGAAACCTTGTGGTTGCCATGTTGTCCAAGGTTCAGTGTAGGAGAAACCAGCATTCACCCTGAGGTCCCGCCCATTCTTGAGTGCGACAAGGACATAAACACGCATTGTGACCCTCAGCATGAGTCGGGTCCTCTAGTAAGTCCTCTCAGTGGCTAGACCACTAGATGCCATAATGGCTTGACATGTCCCTAGGCCCCAAATTTAAACCAGATTTCTGGTTGTCCAATCGCCCCTCCCCAGGGCTCTACTCTGGAATCCCTCATTTGGTGGGACAACTGAGTTTGAAAAACAAAACAAAACAAAACAACAACAACAACAAAAAACGGACTTCTTCCATCCCACAGAATGACCTCAAACTCTCTGGACGGGGCCAAACCCCCAGAGAGTAAGACTCGCCCATTTCCCATGAAGTCACCTGGATATTTCATGACCATGAATGGAACGATATCCAGAGATAAAAACTTGAGCAAGAGCCTCACACTCGGCCTTTTTTCATATCCCGAAGAGTTCTCCTCATGTTCTGTAGATCAGTCCTGCCATACCTATGACCCGAAACATAAGCCGAGTTTGTGTTTTCAGACAACTGTCCAAACAGCCCAGGCCTACACACCCTACAGGCTCAGGCCCCTGAAGCCAACCTGAGGACTGTACTTGCCCTCTCCAAGGGAATTCTGTGTGCCCATTCCAATGGCCACAACCCTACTAATAGGATAAATCTCCAAAGACCCTGAGGCCATCCCAATAGTGGTGGCTTCCCAGGACAAACAGGAGCAATCTGAGCCCATCTGACAACCTACCTGCACTCAGACTCCTAGACTGATATCCCCAGAGGTAAAAAGGAACGAACAGGCCCCTAGGCCCTAATAGGAGCCATTGCTTTGGTTTCCAGGCATCTTCCTCAGAGGCCTGGATTTCAGTACCAGCATTTGGCTGTTTCTTGGCTCACCCATCAGAACAAAACTCATCTACACATGGGAAACTTGCACGTGGGAGGTGTGTCAAAGCCTCTTTTTAGGAGAACCCTTCAGGGCCCCAGTGCCACCGCTTCATTCCAAGGTCTCCATAGACACAAAATCATATTAGACACATCCACGGGGAGAGTCCAGTTCAACTCAGCATATTCGGTTGCCCCGCGAGATCCAGCAGATCTAACTTGTCTTGTTGCTAGGAGACAAAAGGAAGGCGAGGTGCCCTACCCCGCCATCCATCCTTAGAACCCTGCTCGGAATCATTGGCCTGGAGCCAACCAACAGGTCTCAATTGTCCTGCAGAAGAACCTTTGCAGTTGTGAGCTTCTCACAACTCCCATGGTGAGAAACCCGCCTGGCCTCGTGATCCCCCCCCCCCCCTTCATGAAGGGGCCATCAGGGACATAAGGTCTAACCTAAGAAATAGTCTGATCCTCACCCTGACTTCAGATGCACGAGATCTCGATTCAGGTCTGTATATTGTGCCTGCCATATCCTCACCCAGAAACCTAAGCCTAGCTTGTGTCCTCAGACTTCCGTCCTCAGACTAATGGCCCACAAGCCCTCCAGTTTGGCAATCCAGAATTACAATGCAGCACTTAGCTTGCCCACCAGAAGAAAAACATTGCCCTCTGGCGCTACCCAGAAACCCCAAATGAAGATCAACCTGCACGCCACTTGGCTGAACCCAAAATATATAGGCTGACCTGGGCACTAATGCCCTTTCTGACAGAGCCTGAGCCTGGAACTCCTGGCACCACCCAGACAGCTTGCCGCTCACTGAGCACATCGGACCAGCCATTGCCTTAGGATGTTATATCTTCCCAAACTCGGTTTTCAGGATTCAGATCCTAGACCTTATCTCCAATCACTGCCCAGGTTTGAAAATGATGCAGAAATCAGAACTCCTTCCCGATGGCAAGAAACCTTGTGGTTGGCTTGTTGTCCAACGTTCAGTGTAGTGGAAACCTGTTTGTCCGATGAGGCCCCGCCATTGCTCTCGGGCCACATAGGTGGCAAACTCACATTGAGACCCTCAGCCTTAGCCCAGTCCTCATGTAAGGCCTCTCAGTGGGTGGATGGAGAGACAGCTTATTGGGCTTGCCATGCCCCTAGGCCCCAATTTTTAACCATAGTTCGTGTTGTCCCTTCACTCTTCCTCAGGGCTCTGCTTTGGAACTCCTCTTTTGGTGGGACACCTGAGGTAACAACCCTGAAGGGAATACTCCATCCAACAGATTGACGAAAAACAATTGGGATCGGGCCAAGTCCACAGAGAGCAAGATTCGTCCATGGCCCATGAGGCCTCCCCGACATTCCATGGCCATCGCTGATACAAAATCCAGAGACAAAAGCCTGAGCAAGCGCCTCAGAATCGCACTATCTTCATATCCTGAAGATGTCTTCTCATGGTTTTTAGATCGGGCCTGCCATAGCTACGTCCCCAAACATAAGCTGAGTTTGTGTTTTCAGACTTCTGTCCTCCAAGTCCTGGGCCACACACCATCCAGGCTGGGGACCCTGGAGCCACACATTAGGACTGTGCCTACCCTATCCATGGGAATTCTGCCCATTCCATTGTCCAAAATCGTACAAATTAGGAGAACCCTCCAAAGTCCCTGAGGCCATCCCAATAGTATAGGTCGCCCGGGACAAAAAAGGGCCGTCTGACACCAGCTGAGCATCTACCTCCACTCATACCCTAGATGGATGTCCCCAGAGAAGAAGATTGAACCAGACAGGACCCTAGGCCAAAATCGGATCCATTGCTTTGGTTTACAGGCATGTCTCCTCAAAACCCTGGATTCCAATACCAGCATTGGGGTTTTCCTGAGGCACCCATCAGAACAAACCTCGTCTCCACAAGGAAACTTGTGCATGGGAGCTATGTCAAAAGCTTAGGAGAATACTTCAGGGTCCCGGTGCCACCGCCCCATTCCAAGGCCCTCATGGACACAAACACACATTAGACCCATCCTCAGGAAAGTCCATTTCAACTCAGCCACCCCGGTTGCTCCCGCAGAGCCATCAGATCTAAACTGTCTTGTCGCTAGGAGACCATTGGAATGCGAGGCGGGCTTCCCAGGCATCCATCCTCGAACGTTGGTCTGGACTCATCCATATGGGATGTCCAGGAGCTGTCCAAACAGGTCTCAATTGTCCCGCAGAAGGAATCCTAGGAGGGGGCATCCCACCACTCCCAACGTGGGAAAACCTCCACGGCCTCGAGATTCGGCTCCCTTCATGAAGGGGCCGTCATGAACAGAAAATCCAAGCTGAGCCAACGTCTGATCCTCGCTCTGACTTCAGATGCATGAGATATTGCTTCAGATCTTCAGGAGGTACATGCCGTGACTTCGCCCTGAATCCCAAGTCTAGCTTGTGTTCTCAGACTTCCGTCCTCACACTCCGGCCCCGAAGCCCACAAGTTTGGCAATTCCGGACCATCATTGCAGCTCTCTGCCTGCCCTCTAGAAACAAAATATTGCCTAATGAGGTGCCCGGGCACATTAAATGAGAATAAACCTACATGGCACTCGAATGTACCCAAATTATATAGTCTAACCTGGGCAGTAATGCACTGTCACACAACCTGAGCCAGAACCTCCTGAGCAACACCCAGACAGCTGACCGCACCCTGAGCCCATAAGACCCGCCGTGGCCTTAGGTCATCATCTCTTCCCTACCTAAGTTTTCAGGCTTCAGAAGCTAGACCTTATCTCCAATCACTGCCCAGGGGTGAGTGTGATGCAGAAATCAGAACTCCTCTTTATCCACGGCAAGAAACCTTGTGGTTGCCATGTTGTCCAAGGTTCAGTGTAGGAGAAACCAGCATTCACCCTGAGGTCCCGCCCATTCTTGAGTGCGACAAGGACATAAACACGCATTGTGACCCTCAGCATGAGTCGGGTCCTCTAGTAAGTCCTCTCAGTGGCTAGACCACTAGATGCCATAATGGCTTGACATGTCCCTAGGCCCCAAATTTAAACCAGATTTCTGGTTGTCCAATCGCCCCTCCCCAGGGCTCTACTCTGGAATCCCTCATTTGGTGGGACAACTGAGTTTGAAAAACAAAACAAAACAAAACAACAACAACAACAAAAAACGGACTTCTTCCATCCCACAGAATGACCTCAAACTCTCTGGACGGGGCCAAACCCCCAGAGAGTAAGACTCGCCCATTTCCCATGAAGTCACCTGGATATTTCATGACCATGAATGGAACGATATCCAGAGATAAAAACTTGAGCAAGAGCCTCACACTCGGCCTTTTTTCATATCCCGAAGAGTTCTCCTCATGTTCTGTAGATCAGTCCTGCCATACCTATGACCCGAAACATAAGCCGAGTTTGTGTTTTCAGACAACTGTCCAAACAGCCCAGGCCTACACACCCTACAGGCTCAGGCCCCTGAAGCCAACCTGAGGACTGTACTTGCCCTCTCCAAGGGAATTCTGTGTGCCCATTCCAATGGCCACAACCCTACTAATAGGATAAATCTCCAAAGTCCCTGAGGCCATCCCAATAGTGGTGGCTTCCCAGGACAAACAGGAGCAATCTGAGCCCATCTGACAACCTACCTGCACTCAGACTCCTAGACTGATATCCCCAGAGGTAAAAAGGAACGAACAGGCCCCTAGGCCCTAATAGGAGCCATTGCTTTGGTTTCCAGGCATCTTCCTCAGAGGCCTGGATTTCAGTACCAGCATTTGGCTGTTTCTTGGCTCACCCATCAGAACAAAACTCATCTACACATGGGAAACTTGCACGTGGGAGGTGTGTCAAAGCCTCTTTTTAGGAGAACCCTTCAGGGCCCCAGTGCCACCGCTTCATTCCAAGGTCTCCATAGACACAAAATCATATTAGACACATCCACGGGGAGAGTCCAGTTCAACTCAGCATATTCGGTTGCCCCGCGAGATCCAGCAGATCTAACTTGTCTTGTTGATAGGAGACAAAAGGAAGGCGAGGTGCCCTACCCCGCCATCCATCCTTAGAACCCTGCTCGGAATCATTGGCCTGGAGCCAACCAACAGGTCTCAATTGTCCTGCAGAAGAACCTTTGCAGTTGTGAGCTTCTCACAACTCCCATGGTGAGAAACCCGCCTGGCCTCGTGATCCCCCCCCCCCTTCATGAAGGGGCCATCAGGGACATAAGGTCTAACCTAAGAAATAGTCTGATCCTCACCCTGACTTCAGATGCACGAGATCTCGATTCAGGTCTGTATATTGTGCCTGCCATATCCTCACCCAGAAACCTAAGCCTAGCTTGTGTCCTCAGACTTCCGTCCTCAGACTAATGGCCCACAAGCCCTCCAGTTTGGCAATCCAGAATTACAATGCAGCACTTAGCTTGCCCACCAGAAGAAAAACATTGCCCTCTGGCGCTACCCAGAAACCCCAAATGAAGATCAACCTGCACGCCACTTGGCTGAACCCAAAATATATAGGCTGACCTGGGCACTAATGCCCTTTCTGACAGAGCCTGAGCCTGGAACTCCTGGCACCACCCAGACAGCTTGCCGCTCACTGAGCACATCGGACCAGCCATTGCCTTAGGATGTTATATCTTCCCAAACTCGGTTTTCAGGATTCAGATCCTAGACCTTATCTCCAATCACTGCCCAGGTTTGAAAATGATGCAGAAATCAGAACTCCTTCCCGATGGCAAGAAACCTTGTGGTTGGCTTGTTGTCCAACGTTCAGTGTAGTGGAAACCTGTTTGTCCGATGAGGCCCCGCCATTGCTCGCGGGCCACATAGGTGGCAAACTCACATTGAGACCCTCAGCCTTAGCCCAGTCCTCATGTAAGGCCTCTCAGTGGGTGGATGGAGAGACAGCTTATTGGGCTTGCCATGCCCCTAGGCCCCAATTTTTAACCATAGTTCGGGTTGTCCCTTCACTCTTCCCCAGGGCTCGGCTTTGGAACTCCTCTTTTGGTGGGTCACCTGAGGTAACAACCCTGAAGGGAATACTCCATCCAACAGATTGACGAAAAACAATTGGGATCGGGCCAAGTCCACAGAGAGCAAGATTCGTCCATGGCCCATGAGGCCTCCCCGACATTCCACGGCCATCGCTGATACAAAATCCAGAGACAAAAGCCTGAGCAAGCGCCTCAGAATCGCACTATCTTCATATCCTGAAGATGTCTTCTCATGGTTTTTAGATCGGGCCTGCCATAGCTACGTCCCCTAACATAAGCTGAGTTTGTGTTTTCAGACTTCTGTCCTCCAAGTCCTGGGCCACACACCATCCAGGCTGGGGACCCTGGAGCCACACATTAGGACTGTGCCTACCCTATCCATGGGAATTCTGCCCATTCCATTGTCCAAAATCGTACAAATTAGGAGAACCCTCCAAAGTCCCTGAGGCCATCCCAATAGTATAGGTCGCCCGGGACAAAAAAGGGCCGTCTGACACCAGCTGAGCATCTACCTCCACTCATACCCTAGATGGATGTCCCCAGAGAAGAAGATTGAACCAGACAGGACCCTAGGCCAAAATCGGATCCATTGCTTTGGTTTACAGGCATGTCTCCTCAAAACCCTGGATTCCAATACCAGCATTGGGGTTTTCCTGAGGCACCCATCAGAACAAACCTCGTCTCCACAAGGAAACTTGTGCATGGGAGCTATGTCAAAAGCTTAGGAGAATACTTCAGGGTCCCGGTGCCACCGCCCCATTCCAAGGCCCTCATGGACACAAACACACATTAGACCCATCCTCAGGAAAGTCCATTTCAACTCAGCCACCCCGGTTGCTCCCGCAGAGCCATCAGATCTAAACTGTCTTGTCGCTAGGAGACCATTGGAATGCGAGGCGGGCTTCCCAGGCATCCATCCTCGAACGTTGGTCTGGACTCATCCATATGGGATGTCCAGGAGCTGTCCAAACAGGTCTCAATTGTCCCGCAGAAGGAATCCTAGGAGGGGGCATCCCACCACTCCCAACGTGGGAAAACCTCCACGGCCTCGAGATTCGGCTCCCTTCATGAAGGGGCCGTCATGAACAGAAAATCCAAGCTGAGCCAACGTCTGATCCTCGCTCTGACTTCAGATGCATGAGATATTGCTTCAGATCTTCAGGAGGTACATGCCGTGACTTCGCCCTGAATCCCAAGTCTAGCTTGTGTTCTCAGACTTCCGTCCTCACACTCCGGCCCCGAAGCCCACAAGTTTGGCAATTCCGGACCATCATTGCAGCTCTCTGCCTGCCCTCTAGAAACAAAATATTGCCTAATGAGGTGCCCGGGCACATTAAATGAGAATAAACCTACATGGCACTCGAATGTACCCAAATTATATAGTCTAACCTGGGCAGTAATGCACTGTCACACAACCTGAGCCAGAACCTCCTGAGCAACACCCAGACAGCTGACCGCACCCTGAGCCCATAAGACCCGCCGTGGCCTTAGGTCATCATCTCTTCCCTACCTAAGTTTTCAGGCTTCAGAAGCTAGACCTTATCTCCAATCACTGCCCAGGGGTGAGTGTGATGCAGAAATCAGAACTCCTCTTTATCCACGGCAAGAAACCTTGTGGTTGCCATGTTGTCCAAGGTTCAGTGTAGGAGAAACCAGCATTCACCCTGAGGTCCCGCCCATTCTTGAGTGCGACAAGGACATAAACACGCATTGTGACCCTCAGCATGAGTCGGGTCCTCTAGTAAGTCCTCTCAGTGGCTAGACCACTAGATGCCATAATGGCTTGACATGTCCCTAGGCCCCAAATTTAAACCAGATTTCTGGTTGTCCAATCGCCCCTCCCCAGGGCTCTACTCTGGAATCCCTCATTTGGTGGGACAACTGAGTTTGAAAAACAAAACAAAACAAAACAACAACAACAACAAAAAACGGACTTCTTCCATCCCACAGAATGACCTCAAACTCTCTGGACGGGGCCAAACCCCCAGAGAGTAAGACTCGCCCATTTCCCATGAAGTCACCTGGATATTTCATGACCATGAATGGAACGATATCCAGAGATAAAAACTTGAGCAAGAGCCTCACACTCGGCCTTTTTTCATATCCCGAAGAGTTCTCCTCATGTTCTGTAGATCAGTCCTGCCATACCTATGACCCGAAACATAAGCCGAGTTTGTGTTTTCAGACAACTGTCCAAACAGCCCAGGCCTACACACCCTACAGGCTCAGGCCCCTGAAGCCAACCTGAGGACTGTACTTGCCCTCTCCAAGGGAATTCTGTGTGCCCATTCCAATGGCCACAACCCTACTAATAGGATAAATCTCCAAAGTCCCTGAGGCCATCCCAATAGTGGTGGCTTCCCAGGACAAACAGGAGCAATCTGAGCCCATCTGACAACCTACCTGCACTCAGACTCCTAGACTGATATCCCCAGAGGTAAAAAGGAACGAACAGGCCCCTAGGCCCTAATAGGAGCCATTGCTTTGGTTTCCAGGCATCTTCCTCAGAGGCCTGGATTTCAGTACCAGCATTTGGCTGTTTCTTGGCTCACCCATCAGAACAAAACTCATCTACACATGGGAAACTTGCACGTGGGAGGTGTGTCAAAGCCTCTTTTTAGGAGAACCCTTCAGGGCCCCAGTGCCACCGCTTCATTCCAAGGTCTCCATAGACACAAAATCATATTAGACACATCCACGGGGAGAGTCCAGTTCAACTCAGCATATTCGGTTGCCCCGCGAGATCCAGCAGATCTAACTTGTCTTGTTGATAGGAGACAAAAGGAAGGCGAGGTGCCCTACCCCGCCATCCATCCTTAGAACCCTGCTCGGAATCATTGGCCTGGAGCCAACCAACAGGTCTCAATTGTCCTGCAGAAGAACCTTTGCAGTTGTGAGCTTCTCACAACTCCCATGGTGAGAAACCCCCCTGGCCTCGTGATCCCCCCCCCCCTTCATGAAGGGGCCATCAGGGACATAAGGTCTAACCTGAGAAATAGTCTGATCCTCACCCTGACTTCAGATGCACGAGATCTCGATTCAGGTCTGTATATTGTGCCTGCCATATCCTCACCCAGAAACCTAAGCCTAGCTTGTGTCCTCAGACTTCCGTCCTCAGACTAATGGCCCACAAGCCCTCCAGTTTGGCAATTCAGAATTACAATGCAGCACTTAGCTTGCCCACCAGAAGAAAAACATTGCCCTCTGGCGCTACCCAGAAACCCCAAATGAAGATCAACCTGCACGCCACTTGGCTGAACCCAAAATATATAGGCTGACCTGGGCACTAATGCCCTTTCTGACAGAGCCTGAGCCTGGAACTCCTGGCACCACCCAGACAGCTTGCCGCTCACTGAGCACATCGGACCAGCCATTGCCTTAGGATGTTATATCTTCCCAAACTCGGTTTTCAGGATTCAGATCCTAGACCTTATCTCCAATCACTGCCCAGGTTTGAAAATGATGCAGAAATCAGAACTCCTTCCCGATGGCAAGAAACCTTGTGGTTGGCTTGTTGTCCAACGTTCAGTGTAGTGGAAACCTGTTTTTCCGATGAGGCCCCGCCATTGCTCGCGGGCCACATAGGTGGCAAACTCACATTGAGACCCTCAGCCTTAGCCCAGTCCTCATGTAAGGCCTCTCAGTGGGTGGATGGAGAGACAGCTTATTGGGCTTGCCATGCCCCTAGGCCCCAATTTTTAACCATAGTTCGGGTTGTCCCTTCACTCTTCCCCAGGGCTCGGCTTTGGAACTCCTCTTTTGGTGGGTCACCTGAGGTAACAACCCTGAAGGGAAAACTCCATCCAACAGATTGACGAAAAACAATTGGGATCGGGCCAAGTCCACAGAGAGCAAGATTCGTCCATGGCCCATGAGGCCTCCCCGACATTCCACGGCCATCGCTGATACAAAATCCAGAGACAAAAGCCTGAGCAAGCGCCTCAGAATCGCACTATCTTCATATCCTGAAGATGTCTTCTCATGGTTTTTAGATCGGGCCTGCCATAGCTACGTCCCCTAACATAAGCTGAGTTTGTGTTTTCAGACTTCTGTCCTCCAAGTCCTGGGCCACACACCATCCAGGCTGGGGACCCTGGAGCCACACATTAGGACTGTGCCTACCCTATCCATGGGAATTCTGCCCATTCCATTGTCCAAAATCGTACAAATTAGGAGAACCCTCCAAAGTCCCTGAGGCCATCCCAATAGTATAGGTCGCCCGGGACAAAAAAGGGCCGTCTGACACCAGCTGAGCATCTACCTCCACTCATACCCTAGATGGATGTCCCCAGAGAAGAATATTGAACCAGACAGGACCCTAGGCCAAAATCGGATCCATTGCTTTGGTTTACAGGCATGTCTCCTCAAAACCCTGGATTCCAATACCAGCATTGGGGTTTTCCTGAAGCACCCATCAGAACAAACCTCGTCTCCACAAGGAAACTTGTGCATGGGAGCTATGTCAAAAGCTTAGGAGAATACTTCAGGGTCCCGGTGCCACCGCCCCATTCCAAGGCCCTCATGGACACAAACACACATTAGACCCATCCTCAGGAAAGTCCATTTCAACTCAGCCACCCCGGTTGCTCCCGCAGAGCCATCAGATCTAAACTGTCTTGTCGCTAGGAGACCATTGGAATGCGAGGCGGGCTTCCCAGGCATCCATCCTCGAACGTTGGTCTGGACTCATCCATATGGGATGTCCAGGAGCTGTCCAAACAGGTCTCAATTGTCCCGCAGAAGGAATCCTAGGAGGGGGCATCCCACCACTCCCAACGTGGGAAAACCTCCACGGCCTCGAGATTCGGCTCCCTTCATGAAGGGGCCGTCATGAACAGAAAATCCAAGCTGAGCCAACGTCTGATCCTCGCTCTGACTTCAGATGCATGAGATATTGCTTCAGATCTTCAGGAGGTACATGCCGTGACTTCGCCCTGAATCCCAAGTCTAGCTTGTGTTCTCAGACTTCCGTCCTCACACTCCGGCCCCGAAGCCCACAAGTTTGGCAATTCCGGACCATCATTGCAGCTCTCTGCCTGCCCTCTAGAAACAAAATATTGCCTAATGAGGTGCCCGGGCACATTAAATGAGAATAAACCTACATGGCACTCGAATGTACCCAAATTATATAGTCTAACCTGGGCAGTAATGCACTGTCACACAACCTGAGCCAGAACCTCCTGAGCAACACCCAGACAGCTGACCGCACCCTGAGCCCATAAGACCCGCCGTGGCCTTAGGTCATCATCTCTTCCCTACCTAAGTTTTCAGGCTTCAGAAGCTAGACCTTATCTCCAATCACTGCCCAGGGGTGAGTGTGATGCAGAAATCAGAACTCCTCTTTATCCACGGCAAGAAACCTTGTGGTTGCCATGTTGTCCAAGGTTCAGTGTAGGAGAAACCAGCATTCACCCTGAGGTCCCGCCCATTCTTGAGTGCGACAAGGACATAAACACGCATTGTGACCCTCAGCATGAGTCGGGTCCTCTAGTAAGTCCTCTCAGTGGCTAGACCACTAGATGCCATAATGGCTTGACATGTCCCTAGGCCCCAAATTTAAACCAGATTTCTGGTTGTCCAATCGCCCCTCCCCAGGGCTCTACTCTGGAATCCCTCATTTGGTGGGACAACTGAGTTTGAAAAACAAAACAAAACAAAACAACAACAACAACAAAAAACGGACTTCTTCCATCCCACAGAATGACCTCAAACTCTCTGGACGGGGCCAAACCCCCAGAGAGTAAGACTCGCCCATTTCCCATGAAGTCACCTGGATATTTCATGACCATGAATGGAACGATATCCAGAGATAAAAACTTGAGCAAGAGCCTCACACTCGGCCTTTTTTCATATCCCGAAGAGTTCTCCTCATGTTCTGTAGATCAGTCCTGCCATACCTATGACCCGAAACATAAGCCGAGTTTGTGTTTTCAGACAACTGTCCAAACAGCCCAGGCCTACACACCCTACAGGCTCAGGCCCCTGAAGCCAACCTGAGGACTGTACTTGCCCTCTCCAAGGGAATTCTGTGTGCCCATTCCAATGGCCACAACCCTACTAATAGGATAAATCTCCAAAGTCCCTGAGGCCATCCCAATAGTGGTGGCTTCCCAGGACAAACAGGAGCAATCTGAGCCCATCTGACAACCTACCTGCACTCAGACTCCTAGACTGATATCCCCAGAGGTAAAAAGGAACGAACAGGCCCCTAGGCCCTAATAGGAGCCATTGCTTTGGTTTCCAGGCATCTTCCTCAGAGGCCTGGATTTCAGTACCAGCATTTGGCTGTTTCTTGGCTCACCCATCAGAACAAAACTCATCTACACATGGGAAATTTGCACGTGGGAGGTGTGTCAAAGCCTCTTTTTAGGAGAACCCTTCAGGGCCCCAGTGCCACCGCTTCATTCCAAGGTCTCCATAGACACAAAATCATATTAGACACATCCACGGGGAGAGTCCAGTTCAACTCAGCATATTCGGTTGCCCCGCGAGATCCAGCAGATCTAACTTGTCTTGTTGCTAGGAGACAAAAGGAAGGCGAGGTGCCCTACCCCGCCATCCATCCTTAGAACCCTGCTCGGAATCATTGGCCTGGAGCCAACCAACAGGTCTCAATTGTCCTGCAGAAGAACCTTTGCAGTTGTGAGCTTCTCACAACTCCCATGGTGAGAAACCCCCCTGGCCTCGTGATCCCCCCCCCCCTTCATGAAGGGGCCATCAGGGACATAAGGTCTAACCTGAGAAATAGTCTGATCCTCACCCTGACTTCAGATGCACGAGATCTCGATTCAGGTCTGTATATTGTGCCTGCCATATCCTCACCCAGAAACCTAAGCCTAGCTTGTGTCCTCAGACTTCCGTCCTCAGACTAATGGCCCACAAGCCCTCCAGTTTGGCAATCCAGAATTACAATGCAGCACTTAGCTTGCCCACCAGAAGAAAAACATTGCCCTCTGGCGCTACCCAGAAACCCCAAATGAAGATCAACCTGCACGCCACTTGGCTGAACCCAAAATATATAGGCTGACCTGGGCACTAATGCCCTTTCTGACAGAGCCTGAGCCTGGAACTCCTGGCACCACCCAGACAGCTTGCCGCTCACTGAGCACATCGGACCAGCCATTGCCTTAGGATGTTATATCTTCCCAAACTCGGTTTTCAGGATTCAGATCCTAGACCTTATCTCCAATCACTGCCCAGGTTTGAAAATGATGCAGAAATCAGAACTCCTTCCCGATGGCAAGAAACCTTGTGGTTGGCTTGTTGTCCAACGTTCAGTGTAGTGGAAACCTGTTTGTCCGATGAGGCCCCGCCATTGCTCGCGGGCCACATAGGTGGCAAACTCACATTGAGACCCTCAGCCTTAGCCCAGTCCTCATGTAAGGCCTCTCAGTGGGTGGATGGAGAGACAGCTTATTGGGCTTGCCATGCCCCTAGGCCCCAATTTTTAACCATAGTTCGGGTTGTCCCTTCACTCTTCCCCAGGGCTCGGCTTTGGAACTCCTCTTTTGGTGGGTCACCTGAGGTAACAACCCTGAAGGGAATACTCCATCCAACAGATTGACGAAAAACAATTGGGATCGGGCCAAGTCCACAGAGAGCAAGATTCGTCCATGGCCCATGAGGCCTCCCCGACATTCCACGGCCATCGCTGATACAAAATCCAGAGACAAAAGCCTGAGCAAGCGCCTCAGAATCGCACTATCTTCATATCCTGAAGATGTCTTCTCATGGTTTTTAGATCGGGCCTGCCATAGCTACGTCCCCTAACATAAGCTGAGTTTGTGTTTTCAGACTTCTGTCCTCCAAGTCCTGGGCCACACACCATCCAGGCTGGGGACCCTGGAGCCACACATTAGGACTGTGCCTACCCTATCCATGGGAATTCTGCCCATTCCATTGTCCAAAATCGTACAAATTAGGAGAACCCTCCAAAGTCCCTGAGGCCATCCCAATAGTATAGGTCGCCCGGGACAAAAAAGGGCCGTCTGACACCAGCTGAGCATCTACCTCCACTCATACCCTAGATGGATGTCCCCAGAGAAGAAGATTGAACCAGACAGGACCCTAGGCCAAAATCGGATCCATTGCTTTGGTTTACAGGCATGTCTCCTCAAAACCCTGGATTCCAATACCAGCATTGGGGTTTTCCTGAAGCACCCATCAGAACAAACCTCGTCTCCACAAGGAAACTTGTGCATGGGAGCTATGTCAAAAGCTTAGGAGAATACTTCAGGGTCCCGGTGCCACCGCCCCATTCCAAGGCCCTCATGGACACAAACACACATTAGACCCATCCTCAGGAAAGTCCATTTCAACTCAGCCACCCCGGTTGCTCCCGCAGAGCCATCAGATCTAAACTGTCTTGTCGCTAGGAGACCATTGGAATGCGAGGCGGGCTTCCCAGGCATCCATCCTCGAACGTTGGTCTGGACTCATCCATATGGGATGTCCAGGAGCTGTCCAAACAGGTCTCAATTGTCCCGCAGAAGGAATCCTAGGAGGGGGCATCCCACCACTCCCAACGTGGGAAAACCTCCACGGCCTCGAGATTCGGCTCCCTTCATGAAGGGGCCGTCATGAACAGAAAATCCAAGCTGAGCCAACGTCTGATCCTCGCTCTGACTTCAGATGCATGAGATATTGCTTCAGATCTTCAGGAGGTACATGCCGTGACTTCGCCCTGAATCCCAAGTCTAGCTTGTGTTCTCAGACTTCCGTCCTCACACTCCGGCCCCGAAGCCCACAAGTTTGGCAATTCCGGACCATCATTGCAGCTCTCTGCCTGCCCTCTAGAAACAAAATATTGCCTAATGAGGTGCCCGGGCACATTAAATGAGAATAAACCTACATGGCACTCGAATGTACCCAAATTATATAGTCTAACCTGGGCAGTAATGCACTGTCACACAACCTGAACCAGAACCTCCTGAGCAACACCCAGACAGCTGACCGCACCCTGAGCCCATAAGACCCGCCGTGGCCTTAGGTCATCATCTCTTCCCTACCTAAGTTTTCAGGCTTCAGAAGCTAGACCTTATCTCCAATCACTGCCCAGGGGTGAGTGTGATGCAGAAATCAGAACTCCTCTTTATCCACGGCAAGAAACCTTGTGGTTGCCATGTTGTCCAAGGTTCAGTGTAGGAGAAACCAGCATTCACCCTGAGGTCCCGCCCATTCTTGAGTGCGACAAGGACATAAACACGCATTGTGACCCTCAGCATGAGTCGGGTCCTCTAGTAAGTCCTCTCAGTGGCTAGACCACTAGATGCCATAATGGCTTGACATGTCCCTAGGCCCCAAATTTAAACCAGATTTCTGGTTGTCCAATCGCCCCTCCCCAGGGCTCTACTCTGGAATCCCTCATTTGGTGGGACAACTGAGTTTGAAAAACAAAACAAAACAAAACAACAACAACAACAAAAAACGGACTTCTTCCATCCCACAGAATGACCTCAAACTCTCTGGACGGGGCCAAACCCCCAGAGAGTAAGACTCGCCCATTTCCCATGAAGTCACCTGGATATTTCATGACCATGAATGGAACGATATCCAGAGATAAAAACTTGAGCAAGAGCCTCACACTCGGCCTTTTTTCATATCCCGAAGAGTTCTCCTCATGTTCTGTAGATCAGTCCTGCCATACCTATGACCCGAAACATAAGCCGAGTTTGTGTTTTCAGACAACTGTCCAAACAGCCCAGGCCTACACACCCTACAGGCTCAGGCCCCTGAAGCCAACCTGAGGACTGTACTTGCCCTCTCCAAGGGAATTCTGTGTGCCCATTCCAATGGCCACAACCCTACTAATAGGATAAATCTCCAAAGTCCCTGAGGCCATCCCAATAGTGGTGGCTTCCCAGGACAAACAGGAGCAATCTGAGCCCATCTGACAACCTACCTGCACTCAGACTCCTAGACTGATATCCCCAGAGGTAAAAAGGAACGAACAGGCCCCTAGGCCCTAATAGGAGCCATTGCTTTGGTTTCCAGGCATCTTCCTCAGAGGCCTGGATTTCAGTACCAGCATTTGGCTGTTTCTTGGCTCACCCATCAGAACAAAACTCATCTACACATGGGAAACTTGCACGTGGGAGGTGTGTCAAAGCCTCTTTTTAGGAGAACCCTTCAGGGCCCCAGTGCCACCGCTTCATTCCAAGGTCTCCATAGACACAAAATCATATTAGACACATCCACGGGGAGAGTCCAGTTCAACTCAGCATATTCGGTTGCCCCGCGAGATCCAGCAGATCTAACTTGTCTTGTTGCTAGGAGACAAAAGGAAGGCGAGGTGCCCTACCCCGCCATCCATCCTTAGAACCCTGCTCGGAATCATTGGCCTGGAGCCAACCAACAGGTCTCAATTGTCCTGCAGAAGAACCTTTGCAGTTGTGAGCTTCTCACAACTCCCATGGTGAGAAACCCCCCTGGCCTCGTGATCCCCCCCCCCCTTCATGAAGGGGCCATCAGGGACATAAGGTCTAACCTAAGAAATAGTCTGATCCTCACCCTGACTTCAGATGCACGAGATCTCGATTCAGGTCTGTATATTGTGCCTGCCATATCCTCACCCAGAAACCTAAGCCTAGCTTGTGTCCTCAGACTTCCGTCCCCAGACTAATGGCCCACAAGCCCTCCAGTTTGGCAATCCAGAATTACAATGCAGCACTTAGCTTGCCCACCAGAAGAAAAACATTGCCCTCTGGCGCTACCCAGAAACCCCAAATGAAGATCAACCTGCACGCCACTTGGCTGAACCCAAAATATATAGGCTGACCTGGGCACTAATGCCCTTTCTGACAGAGCCTGAGCCTGGAACTCCTGGCACCACCCAGACAGCTTGCCGCTCACTGAGCACATCGGACCAGCCATTGCCTTAGGATGTTATATCTTCCCAAACTCGGTTTTCAGGATTCAGATCCTAGACCTTATCTCCAATCACTGCCCAGGTTTGAAAATGATGCAGAAATCAGAACTCCTTCCCGATGGCAAGAAACCTTGTGGTTGGCTTGTTGTCCAACGTTCAGTGTAGTGGAAACCTGTTTGTCCGATGAGGCCCCGCCATTGCTCACGGGCCACATAGGTGGCAAACTCACATTGAGACCCTCAGCCTTAGCCCAGTCCTCATGTAAGGCCTCTCAGTGGGTGGATGGAGAGACAGCTTATTGGGCTTGCCATGCCCCTAGGCCCCAATTTTTAACCATAGTTCGGGTTGTCCCTTCACTCTTCCCCAGGGCTCGGCTTTGGAACTCCTCTTTTGGTGGTTCACCTGAGGTAACAACCCTGAAGGGAATACTCCATCCAACAGATTGACGAAAAACAATTGGGATCGGGCCAAGTCCACAGAGAGCAAGATTCGTCCATGGCCCATGAGGCCTCCCCGACATTCCACGGCCATCGCTGATACAAAATCCAGAGACAAAAGCCTGAGCAAGCGCCTCAGAATCGCACTATCTTCATATCCTGAAGATGTCTTCTCATGGTTTTTAGATCGGGCCTGCCATAGCTACGTCCCCTAACATAAGCTGAGTTTGTGTTTTCAGACTTCTGTCCTCCAAGTCCTGGGCCACACACCATCCAGGCTGGGGACCCTGGAGCCACACATTAGGACTGTGCCTACCCTATCCATGGGAATTCTGCCCATTCCATTGTCCAAAATCGTACAAATTAGGAGAACCCTCCAAAGTCCCTGAGGCCATCCCAATAGTATAGGTCGCCCGGGACAAAAAAGGGCCGTCTGACACCAGCTGAGCATCTACCTCCACTCATACCCTAGATGGATGTCCCCAGAGAAGAAGATTGAACCAGACAGGACCCTAGGCCAAAATCGGATCCATTGCTTTGGTTTACAGGCATGTCTCCTCAAAACCCTGGATTCCAATACCAGCATTGGGGTTTTCCTGAAGCACCCATCAGAACAAACCTCGTCTCCACAAGGAAACTTGTGCATGGGAGCTATGTCAAAAGCTTAGGAGAATACTTCAGGGTCCCGGTGCCACCGCCCCATTCCAAGGCCCTCATGGACACAAACACACATTAGACCCATCCTCAGGAAAGTCCATTTCAACTCAGCCACCCCGGTTGCTCCCGCAGAGCCATCAGATCTAAACTGTCTTGTCGCTAGGAGACCATTGGAATGCGAGGCGGGCTTCCCAGGCATCCATCCTCGAACGTTGGTCTGGACTCATCCATATGGGATGTCCAGGAGCTGTCCAAACAGGTCTCAATTGTCCCGCAGAAGGAATCCTAAGAGGGGGCATCCCACCACTCCCAACGTGGGAAAACCTCCACGGCCTCGAGATTCGGCTCCCTTCATGAAGGGGCCGTCATGAACAGAAAATCCAAGCTGAGCCAACGTCTGATCCTCGCTCTGACTTCAGATGCATGAGATATTGCTTCAGATCTTCAGGAGGTACATGCCGTGACTTCGCCCTGAATCCCAAGTCTAGCTTGTGTTCTCAGACTTCCGTCCTCACACTCCGGCCCCGAAGCCCACAAGTTTGGCAATTCCGGACCATCATTGCAGCTCTCTGCCTGCCCTCTAGAAACAAAATATTGCCTAATGAGGTGCCCGGGCACATTAAATGAGAATAAACCTACATGGCACTCGAATGTACCCAAATTATATAGTCTAACCTGGGCAGTAATGCACTGTCACACAACCTGACTCAGAACCTCCTGAGCAACACCCAGACAGCTGACCGCACCCTGAGCCCATAAGACCCGCCGTGGCCTTAGGTCATCATCTCTTCCCTACCTAAGTTTTCAGGCTTCAGAACCTAGACCTTATCTCCAATCACTGCCCAGGGGTGAGTGTGATGCAGAAATCAGAACTCCTCTTTATCCACGGCAAGAAACCTTGTGGTTGCCATGTTGTCCAAGGTTCAGTGTAGGAGAAACCAGCATTCACCCTGAGGTCCCGCCCATTCTTGAGTGCGACAAGGACATAAACACGCATTGTGACCCTCAGCATGAGTCGGGTCCTCTAGTAAGTCCTCTCAGTGGCTAGACCACTAGATGCCATAATGGCTTGACATGTCCCTAGGCCCCAAATTTAAACCAGATTTCTGGTTGTCCAATCGCCCCTCCCCAGGGCTCTACTCTGGAATCCCTCATTTGGTGGGACAACTGAGTTTGAAAAACAAAACAAAACAAAACAACAACAACAACAAAAAACGGACTTCTTCCATCCCACAGAATGACCTCAAACTCTCTGGACGGGGCCAAACCCCCAGAGAGTAAGACTCGCCCATTTCCCATGAAGTCACCTGGATATTTCATGACCATGAATGGAACGATATCCAGAGATAAAAACTTGAGCAAGAGCCTCACACTCGGCCTTTTTTCATATCCCGAAGAGTTCTCCTCATGTTCTGTAGATCAGTCCTGCCATACCTATGACCCGAAACATAAGCCGAGTTTGTGTTTTCAGACAACTGTCCAAACAGCCCAGGCCTACACACCCTACAGGCTCAGGCCCCTGAAGCCAACCTGAGGACTGTACTTGCCCTCTCCAAGGGAATTCTGTGTGCCCATTCCAATGGCCACAACCCTACTAATAGGATAAACCTCCAAAGTCCCTGTGGCCATCCCAATAGTGGTGGCTTCCCAGGACAAACAGGAGCAGGAGCAATCTGAGCCCATCTGACAACCTACCTGCACTCAGACTCCTAGACTGATATCGCCAGAGGTAAAAAGGAACGAACAGGCCCCTAGGCCCTAATCGGATCCATTGCTTTGGTTTCCAGGCATCTTCCACAGAGGCCTGGATTTCAGTACCAGCATTTGGCTGTTTCTTGGCTCACCCATCAGAACAAAACTCATCTACACATGGGAAACTTGCACGTGGGAGGTGTGTCAAAGCCTCTTTTTAGGAGAACCCTTCAGGGCCCCAGTGCCACCGCTTCATTCCAAGGTCTCCATAGACACAAAATCATATTAGACACATCCACGGGGAGAGTCCAGTTCAACTCAGCATATTCGGTTGCCCCGCGAGATCCAGCAGATCTAACTTGTCTTGTTGCTAGGAGACAAAAGGAAGGCGAGGTGCCCTACCCCGCCATCCATCCTTAGAACCCTGCTCGGAATCATTGGCCTGGAGCCAACCAACAGGTCTCAATTGTCCTGCAGAAGAACCTTTGCAGTTGTGAGCTTCTCACAACTCCCATGGTGAGAAACCCCCCTGGCCTCGTGATCCCCCCCCCCCTTCATGAAGGGGCCATCAGGGACATAAGGTCTAACCTGAGAAATAGTCTGATCCTCACCCTGACTTCAGATGCACGAGATCTCGATTCAGGTCTGTATATTGTGCCTGCCATGTCCTCACCCAGAAACCTAAGCCTAGCTTGTGTTCTCAGACTTCCGTCCTCAGACTAATGGCCCACAAGCCCTCCAGTTTGGCAATCCAGAATTACAATGCAGCACTTAGCTTGCCCTCCAGAAGAAAAACATTGCCCTCTGGCGCTAACCAGAAACCCCAAATGAAGATCAAATTGCACGTCACTTGGCTGAACCCAAAATATATAGGCTGACCTGGGCACTAATGCCCTTTCTGACAGAGCCTGAGCCTGGAACTCCTGGCACCACCCAGACAGCTTGCCGCTCACTGAGCACATCGGACCAGCCATTGCCTTAGGATGTTATATCTTCCCAAACTCGGTTTTCAGGATTCAGATCCTAGACCTTATCTCCAATCACTGCCCAGGTTTGAAAATGATGCAGAAATCAGAACTCCTTCCCGATGGCAAGAAACCTTGTGGTTGGCTTGTTGTCCAACGTTCAGTGTAGTGGAAACCTGTTTGTCCGATGAGGCCCCGCCATTGCTCGCGGGCCACATAGGTGGCAAACTCACATTGTGACCCTCAGCCTGAGCCCAGTCCTCATGTAAGGCCTCTCAGTGGCTGGATGGAGAGACAGCATATTGGGCTTGCCATGCCCCTAGGCCCCAATTTTTAACCATAGTTCGGGTTGTCCCTTCACTCTTCCCCAGGGCTCTGCTTTGGAACTCCTCTTTTGGTGGGACACCTGAGGTAACAACCCTGAAGGGAATACTCCATCCAACAGATTGACGAAAAACAATTGGGATCGGGCCAAGTCCACAGAGAGCAAGATTCGTCCATGGCCCATGAGGCCTCCCCGACATTCCACGGCCATCGCTGATACAAAATCCAGAGACAAAAGCCTGAGCAAGCGCCTCAGAATCGCACTATCTTCATATCCTGAAGATGTCTTCTCATGGTTTTTAGATCGGGCCTGCCATAGCTACGTCCCCTAACATAAGCTGAGTTTGTGTTTTCAGACTTCTGTCCTCCAAGTCCTGGGCCACACACCATCCAGGCTGGGGACCCTGGAGCCACACATTAGGACTGTGCCTACCCTATCCATGGGAATTCTGCCCATTCCATTGTCCAAAATCGTACAACTTAGGAGAACCCTCCAAAGTCCCTGAGGCCATCCCAATAGTATAGGTCGCCCGGGACAAAAAAGGGCCGTCTGACACCAGCTGAGCATCTACCTCCACTCATACCCTAGATGGATGTCCCCAGAGAAGAAGATTGAACCAGACAGGACCCTAGGCCAAAATCGGATCCATTGCTTTGGTTTACAGGCATGTCTCCTCAAAACCCTGGATTCCAATACCAGCATTGGGGTTTTCCTGAGGCACCCATCAGAACAAACCTCGTCTCCACAAGGAAACTTGTGCATGGGAGCTATGTCAAAAGCTTAGGAGAATACTTCAGGGTCCCGGTGCCACCGCCCCATTCCAAGGCCCTCATGGACACAAACACACATTAGACCCATCCTCAGGAAAGTCCATTTCAACTCAGCCACCCCGGTTGCTCCCGCAGAGCCATCAGATCTAAACTGTCTTGTCGCTAGGAGACCATTGGAATGCGAGGCGGGCTTCCCAGGCATCCATCCTCGAACGTTGGTCTGGACTCATCCATATGGGATGTCCAGGAGCTGTCCAAACAGGTCTCAATTGTCCCGCAGAAGGAATCCTAGGAGGGGGCATCCCACCACTCCCAACGTGGGAAAACCTCCACGGCCTCGAGATTCGGCTCCCTTCATGAAGGGGCCGTCATGAACAGAAAATCCAAGCTGAGCCAACGTCTGATCCTCGCTCTGACTTCAGATGCATGAGATATTGCTTCAGATCTTCAGGAGGTACATGCCGTGACTTCGCCCTGAATCCCAAGTCTAGCTTGTGTTCTCAGACTTCCGTCCTCACACTCCGGCCCCGAAGCCCACAAGTTTGGCAATTCCGGACCATCATTGCAGCTCTCTGCCTGCCCTCTAGAAACAAAATATTGCCTAATGAGCTGCCCGGGCACATTAAATGAGAATAAACCTACATGGCACTCGAATGTACCCAAATTATATAGTCTAACCTGGGCAGTAATGCACTGTCACACAACCTGAGCCAGAACCTCCTGAGCAACACCCAGACAGCTGACCGCACCCTGAGCCCATAAGACCCGCCGTGGCCTTAGGTCATCATCTCTTCCCTACCTAAGTTTTCAGGCTTCAGAACCTAGACCTTATCTCCAATCACTGCCCAGGGGTGAGTGTGATGCAGAAATCAGAACTCCTCTTTATCCACGGCAAGAAACCTTGTGGTTGCCATGTTGTCCAAGGTTCAGTGTAGGAGAAACCAGCATTCACCCTGAGGTCCCGCCCATTCTTGAGTGCGACAAGGACATAAACACGCATTGTGACCCTCAGCATGAGTCGGGTCCTCTAGTAAGTCCTCTCAGTGGCTAGACCATTAGATGTCATAATGGCTTGACATGTCCCTAGGCCCCAAATTTAAACCAGATTTCTGGTTGTCCAATCGCCCCTCCCCAGGGCTCTACTCTGGAATCCCTCATTTGGTGGGACAACTGAGTTTGAAAAACAAAACAAAACAAAACAACAACAACAACAAAAAACGGACTTCTTCCATCCCACAGAATGACCTCAAACTCTCTGGACGGGGCCAAACCCCCAGAGAGTAAGACTCGCCCATTTCCCATGAAGTCACCTGGATATTTCATGACCATGAATGGAACGATATCCAGAGATAAAAACTTGAGCAAGAGCCTCACACTCGGCCTTTTTTCATATCCCGAAGAGTTCTCCTCATGTTCTGTAGATCAGTCCTGCCATACCTATGACCCGAAACATAAGCCGAGTTTGTGTTTTCAGACAACTGTCCAAACAGCCCAGGCCTACACACCCTACAGGCTCAGGCCCCTGAAGCCAACCTGAGGACTGTACTTGCCCTCTCCAAGGGAATTCTGTGTGCCCATTCCAATGGCCACAACCCTACTAATAGGATAAACCTCCAAAGTCCCTGAGGCCATCCCAATAGTGGTGGCTTCCCAGGACAAACAGGAGCAGGAGCAATCTGAGCCCATCTGACAACCTACCTGCACTCAGACTCCTAGACTGATATCCCCAGAGGTAAAAAGGAACGAACAGGCCCCTAGGCCCTAATAGGAGCCATTGCTTTGGTTTCCAGGCATCTTCCTCAGAGGCCTGGATTTCATACCAGCATTTGGCTGTTTCTTGGCTCACCCATCAGAACAAAACTCATCTACACATGGGAAACTTGCACGTGCGAGGTGTGTCAAAGCCTCTTTTTAGGAGAACCCTTCAGGGCCCCAGTGCCACCGCTTCATTCCAAGGTCTCCATAGACACAAAATCATATTAGACACATCCACGGGGAGAGTCCAGTTCAACTCAGCATATTCGGTTGCCCCGCGAGATCCAGCAGATCTAACTTGTCTTGTTGCTAGGAGACAAAAGGAAGGCGAGGTGCCCTACCCCGCCATCCATCCTTAGAACCCTGCTCTGAATCATTGGCCTGGAGCCAACCAACAGGTCTCAATTGTCCTGCAGAAGAACCTTTGCAGTTGTGAGCTTCTCACAACTCCCATGGTGAGAAACCCCCCTGGCCTCGTGATCCCCCCCCCTTCATGAAGGGGCCATCAGGGACATAAGGTCTAACCTGAGAAATAGTCTGATCCTCACCCTGACTTCAGATGCACGAGATCTCGATTCAGGTCTGTATATTGTGCCTGCCATGTCCTCACCCAGAAACCTAAGCCTAGCTTGTGTTCTCAGACTTCCGTCCTCAGACTAATGGCCCACAAGCCCTCCAGTTTGGCAATCCAGAATTACAATGCAGCACTTAGCTTGCCCTCCAGAAGAAAAACATTGCCCTCTGGCGCTAACCAGAAACCCCAAATGAAGATCAACCTGCACGCCACTTGGCTGAACCCAAAATATATAGGCTGACCTGGGCACTAATGCCCTTTCTGACAGAGCCTGAGCCTGGAACTCCTGGCACCACCCAGACAGCTTGCCGCTCACTGAGCACATCGGACCAGCCATTGCCTTAGGATGTTATATCTTCCCAAACTCGGTTTTCAGGATTCAGATCCTAGACCTTATCTCCAATCACTGCCCAGGTTTGAAAATGATGCAGAAATCAGAACTCCTTCCCGATGGCAAGAAACCTTGTGGTTGGCTTGTTGTCCAACGTTCAGTGTAGTGGAAACCTGTTTGTCCGATGAGGCCCCGCCATTGCTCGCGGGCCACATAGGTGGCAAACTCACATTGTGACCCTCAGCCTGAGCCCAGTCCTCATGTAAGGCCTCTCAGTGGCTGGATGGAGAGACAGAATATTGGGCTTGCCATGCCCCTAGGCCCCAATTTTTAACCATAGTTCGGGTTGTCCCTTCACTCTTCCCCAGGGCTCGGCTTTGGAACTCCTCTTTTGGTGGTTCACCTGAGGTAACAACCCTGAAGGGAATACTCCATCCAACAGATTGACGAAAAACAATTGGGATCGGGCCAAGTCCACAGAGAGCAAGATTCGTCCATGGCCCATGAGGCCTCCCCGACATTCCACGGCCATCGCTGATACAAAATCCAGAGACAAAAGCCTGAGCAAGCGCCTCAGAATCGCACTATCTTCATATCCTGAAGATGTCTTCTCATGGTTTTTAGATCGGGCCTGCCATAGCTACGTCCCCTAACATAAGCTGAGTTTGTGTTTTCAGACTTCTGTCCTCCAAGTCCTGGGCCACACACCATCCAGGCTGGGGACCCTGGAGCCACACATTAGGACTGTGCCTACCCTATCCATGGGAATTCTGCCCATTCCATTGTCCAAAATCGTACAAATTAGGAGAACCCTCCAAAGTCCCTGAGGCCATCCCAATAGTATAGGTCGCCCGGGACAAAAAAGGGCCGTCTGACACCAGCTGAGCATCTACCTCCACTCATACCCTAGATGGATGTCCCCAGAGAAGAAGATTGAACCAGACAGGACCCTAGGCCAAAATCGGATCCATTGCTTTGGTTTACAGGCATGTCTCCTCAAAACCCTGGATTCCAATACCAGCATTG
This sequence comes from Mustela lutreola, assembly GCF_030435805.1. NCBI lineage: Eukaryota > Metazoa > Chordata > Mammalia > Carnivora > Mustelidae > Mustela > Mustela lutreola. Next base: position 174,035,884 of record NC_081294.1, read on the forward strand.
GGGTTTTCCTGAAGCACCCATCAGAACAAACCTCGTCTCCACAAGGAAACTTGTGCATGGGAGCTATGTCAAAAGCTTAGGAGAATACTTCAGGGTCCCGGTGCCACCGCCCCATTCCAAGGCCCTCATGGACACAAACACACATTAGACCCATCCTCAGGAAAGTCCATTTCAACTCAGCCACCCCGGTTGCTCCCGCAGAGCCATCAGATCTAAACTGTCTTGTCGCTAGGAGACCATTGGAATGCGAGGCGGGCTTCCCAGGCATCCATCCTCGAACGTTGGTCTGGACTCATCCATATGGGATGTCCAGGAGCTGTCCAAACAGGTCTCAATTGTCCCGCAGAAGGAATCCTAAGAGGGGGCATCCCACCACTCCCAACGTGGGAAAACCTCCACGGCCTCGAGATTCGGCTCCCTTCATGAAGGGGCCGTCATGAACAGAAAATCCAAGCTGAGCCAACGTGTGATCCTCGCTCTGACTTCAGATGCATGAGATATTGCTTCAGATCTTCAGGAGGTACATGCCGTGACTTCGCCCTGAATCCCAAGTCTAGCTTGTGTTCTCAGACTTCCGTCCTCACACTCCGGCCCCGAAGCCCACAAGTTTGGCAATTCCGGACCATCATTGCAGCTCTCTGCCTGCCCTCTAGAAACAAAATATTGCCTAATGAGGTGCCCGGGCACATTAAATGAGAATAAACCTACATGGCACTCGAATGTACCCAAATTATATAGTCTAACCTGGGCAGTAATGCACTGTCACACAACCTGACTCAGAACCTCCTGAGCAACACCCAGACAGCTGACCGCACCCTGAGCCCATAAGACCCGCCGTGGCCTTAGGTCATCATCTCTTCCCTACCTAAGTTTTCAGGCTTCAGAACCTAGACCTTATCTCCAATCACTGCCCAGGGGTGAGTGTGATGCAGAAATCAGAACTCCTCTTTATCCACGGCAAGAAACCTTGTGGTTGCCATGTTGTCCAAGGTTCAGTGTAGGAGAAACCAGCATTCACCCTGAGGTCCCGCCCATTCTTGAGTGCGACAAGGACATAAACACGCATTGTGACCCTCAGCATGAGTCGGGTCCTCTAGTAAGTCCTCTCAGTGGCTAGACCACTAGATGCCATAATGGCTTGACATGTCCCTAGGCCCCAAATTTAAACCAGATTTCTGGTTGTCCAATCGCCCCTCCCCAGGGCTCTACTCTGGAATCCCTCATTTGGTGGGACAACTGAGTTTGAAAAACAAAACAAAACAAAACAACAACAACAACAAAAAACGGACTTCTTCCATCCCACAGAATGACCTCAAACTCTCTGGACGGGGCCAAACCCCCAGAGAGTAAGACTCGCCCATTTCCCATGAAGTCACCTGGATATTTCATGACCATGAATGGAACGATATCCAGAGATAAAAACTTGAGCAAGAGCCTCACACTCGGCCTTTTTTCATATCCCGAAGAGTTCTCCTCATGTTCTGTAGATCAGTCCTGCCATACCTATGACCCGAAACATAAGCCGAGTTTGTGTTTTCAGACAACTGTCCAAACAGCCCAGGCCTACACACCCTACAGGCTCAGGCCCCTGAAGCCAACCTGAGGACTGTACTTGCCCTCTCCAAGGGAATTCTGTGTGCCCATTCCAATGGCCACAACCCTACTAATAGGATAAACCTCCAAAGTCCCTGTGGCCATCCCAATAGTGGTGGCTTCCCAGGACAAACAGGAGCAGGAGCAATCTGAGCCCATCTGACAACCTACCTGCACTCAGACTCCTAGACTGATATCGCCAGAGGTAAAAAGGAACGAACAGGCCCCTAGGCCCTAATCGGATCCATTGCTTTGGTTTCCAGGCATCTTCCACAGAGGCCTGGATTTCAGTACCAGCATTTGGCTGTTTCTTGGCTCACCCATCAGAACAAAACTCATCTACACATGGGAAACTTGCACGTGGGAGGTGTGTCAAAGCCTCTTTTTAGGAGAACCCTTCAGGGCCCCAGTGCCACCGCTTCATTCCAAGGTCTCCATAGACACAAAATCATATTAGACACATCCACGGGGAGAGTCCAGTTCAACTCAGCATATTCGGTTGCCCCGCGAGATCCAGCAGATCTAACTTGTCTTGTTGCTAGGAGACAAAAGGAAGGCGAGGTGCCCTACCCCGCCATCCATCCTTAGAACCCTGCTCGGAATCATTGGCCTGGAGCCAACCAACAGGTCTCAATTGTCCTGCAGAAGAACCTTTGCAGTTGTGAGCTTCTCACAACTCCCATGGTGAGAAACCCCCCTGGCCTCGTGATCCCCCCCCCCCTTCATGAAGGGGCCATCAGGGACATAAGGTCTAACCTGAGAAATAGTCTGATCCTCACCCTGACTTCAGATGCACGAGATCTCGATTCAGGTCTGTATATTGTGCCTGCCATGTCCTCACCCAGAAACCTAAGCCTAGCTTGTGTTCTCAGACTTCCGTCCTCAGACTAATGGCCCACAAGCCCTCCAGTTTGGCAATCCAGAATTACAATGCAGCACTTAGCTTGCCCTCCAGAAGAAAAACATTGCCCTCTGGCGCTAACCAGAAACCCCAAATGAAGATCAAATTGCACGTCACTTGGCTGAACCCAAAATATATAGGCTGACCTGGGCACTAATGCCCTTTCTGACAGAGCCTGAGCCTGGAACTCCTGGCACCACCCAGACAGCTTGCCGCTCACTGAGCACATCGGACCAGCCATTGCCTTAGGATGTTATATCTTCCCAAACTCGGTTTTCAGGATTCAGATCCTAGACCTTATCTCCAATCACTGCCCAGGTTTGAAAATGATGCAGAAATCAGAACTCCTTCCCGATGGCAAGAAACCTTGTGGTTGGCTTGTTGTCCAACGTTCAGTGTAGTGGAAACCTGTTTGTCCGATGAGGCCCCGCCATTGCTCGCGGGCCACATAGGTGGCAAACTCACATTGTGACCCTCAGCCTGAGCCCAGTCCTCATGTAAGGCCTCTCAGTGGCTGGATGGAGAGACAGCATATTGGGCTTGCCATGCCCCTAGGCCCCAATTTTTAACCATAGTTCGGGTTGTCCCTTCACTCTTCCCCAGGGCTCTGCTTTGGAACTCCTCTTTTGGTGGGACACCTGAGGTAACAACCCTGAAGGGAATACTCCATCCAACAGATTGACGAAAAACAATTGGGATCGGGCCAAGTCCACAGAGAGCAAGATTCGTCCATGGCCCATGAGGCCTCCCCGACATTCCACGGCCATCGCTGATACAAAATCCAGAGACAAAAGCCTGAGCAAGCGCCTCAGAATCGCACTATCTTCATATCCTGAAGATGTCTTCTCATGGTTTTTAGATCGGGCCTGCCATAGCTACGTCCCCTAACATAAGCTGAGTTTGTGTTTTCAGACTTCTGTCCTCCAAGTCCTGGGCCACACACCATCCAGGCTGGGGACCCTGGAGCCACACATTAGGACTGTGCCTACCCTATCCATGGGAATTCTGCCCATTCCATTGTCCAAAATCGTACAACTTAGGAGAACCCTCCAAAGTCCCTGAGGCCATCCCAATAGTATAGGTCGCCCGGGACAAAAAAGGGCCGTCTGACACCAGCTGAGCATCTACCTCCACTCATACCCTAGATGGATGTCCCCAGAGAAGAAGATTGAACCAGACAGGACCCTAGGCCAAAATCGGATCCATTGCTTTGGTTTACAGGCATGTCTCCTCAAAACCCTGGATTCCAATACCAGCATTGGGGTTTTCCTGAGGCACCCATCAGAACAAACCTCGTCTCCACAAGGAAACTTGTGCATGGGAGCTATGTCAAAAGCTTAGGAGAATACTTCAGGGTCCCGGTGCCACCGCCCCATTCCAAGGCCCTCATGGACACAAACACACATTAGACCCATCCTCAGGAAAGTCCATTTCAACTCAGCCACCCCGGTTGCTCCCGCAGAGCCATCAGATCTAAACTGTCTTGTCGCTAGGAGACCATTGGAATGCGAGGCGGGCTTCCCAGGCATCCATCCTCGAACGTTGGTCTGGACTCATCCATATGGGATGTCCAGGAGCTGTCCAAACAGGTCTCAATTGTCCCGCAGAAGGAATCCTAGGAGGGGGCATCCCACCACTCCCAACGTGGGAAAACCTCCACGGCCTCGAGATTCGGCTCCCTTCATGAAGGGGCCGTCATGAACAGAAAATCCAAGCTGAGCCAACGTCTGATCCTCGCTCTGACTTCAGATGCATGAGATATTGCTTCAGATCTTCAGGAGGTACATGCCGTGACTTCGCCCTGAATCCCAAGTCTAGCTTGTGTTCTCAGACTTCCGTCCTCACACTCCGGCCCCGAAGCCCACAAGTTTGGCAATTCCGGACCATCATTGCAGCTCTCTGCCTGCCCTCTAGAAACAAAATATTGCCTAATGAGCTGCCCGGGCACATTAAATGAGAATAAACCTACATGGCACTCGAATGTACCCAAATTATATAGTCTAACCTGGGCAGTAATGCACTGTCACACAACCTGAGCCAGAACCTCCTGAGCAACACCCAGACAGCTGACCGCACCCTGAGCCCATAAGACCCGCCGTGGCCTTAGGTCATCATCTCTTCCCTACCTAAGTTTTCAGGCTTCAGAACCTAGACCTTATCTCCAATCACTGCCCAGGGGTGAGTGTGATGCAGAAATCAGAACTCCTCTTTATCCACGGCAAGAAACCTTGTGGTTGCCATGTTGTCCAAGGTTCAGTGTAGGAGAAACCAGCATTCACCCTGAGGTCCCGCCCATTCTTGAGTGCGACAAGGACATAAACACGCATTGTGACCCTCAGCATGAGTCGGGTCCTCTAGTAAGTCCTCTCAGTGGCTAGACCATTAGATGTCATAATGGCTTGACATGTCCCTAGGCCCCAAATTTAAACCAGATTTCTGGTTGTCCAATCGCCCCTCCCCAGGGCTCTACTCTGGAATCCCTCATTTGGTGGGACAACTGAGTTTGAAAAACAAAACAAAACAAAACAACAACAACAACAAAAAACGGACTTCTTCCATCCCACAGAATGACCTCAAACTCTCTGGACGGGGCCAAACCCCCAGAGAGTAAGACTCGCCCATTTCCCATGAAGTCACCTGGATATTTCATGACCATGAATGGAACGATATCCAGAGATAAAAACTTGAGCAAGAGCCTCACACTCGGCCTTTTTTCATATCCCGAAGAGTTCTCCTCATGTTCTGTAGATCAGTCCTGCCATACCTATGACCCGAAACATAAGCCGAGTTTGTGTTTTCAGACAACTGTCCAAACAGCCCAGGCCTACACACCCTACAGGCTCAGGCCCCTGAAGCCAACCTGAGGACTGTACTTGCCCTCTCCAAGGGAATTCTGTGTGCCCATTCCAATGGCCACAACCCTACTAATAGGATAAACCTCCAAAGTCCCTGAGGCCATCCCAATAGTGGTGGCTTCCCAGGACAAACAGGAGCAGGAGCAATCTGAGCCCATCTGACAACCTACCTGCACTCAGACTCCTAGACTGATATCCCCAGAGGTAAAAAGGAACGAACAGGCCCCTAGGCCCTAATAGGAGCCATTGCTTTGGTTTCCAGGCATCTTCCTCAGAGGCCTGGATTTCATACCAGCATTTGGCTGTTTCTTGGCTCACCCATCAGAACAAAACTCATCTACACATGGGAAACTTGCACGTGCGAGGTGTGTCAAAGCCTCTTTTTAGGAGAACCCTTCAGGGCCCCAGTGCCACCGCTTCATTCCAAGGTCTCCATAGACACAAAATCATATTAGACACATCCACGGGGAGAGTCCAGTTCAACTCAGCATATTCGGTTGCCCCGCGAGATCCAGCAGATCTAACTTGTCTTGTTGCTAGGAGACAAAAGGAAGGCGAGGTGCCCTACCCCGCCATCCATCCTTAGAACCCTGCTCTGAATCATTGGCCTGGAGCCAACCAACAGGTCTCAATTGTCCTGCAGAAGAACCTTTGCAGTTGTGAGCTTCTCACAACTCCCATGGTGAGAAACCCCCCTGGCCTCGTGATCCCCCCCCCTTCATGAAGGGGCCATCAGGGACATAAGGTCTAACCTGAGAAATAGTCTGATCCTCACCCTGACTTCAGATGCACGAGATCTCGATTCAGGTCTGTATATTGTGCCTGCCATGTCCTCACCCAGAAACCTAAGCCTAGCTTGTGTTCTCAGACTTCCGTCCTCAGACTAATGGCCCACAAGCCCTCCAGTTTGGCAATCCAGAATTACAATGCAGCACTTAGCTTGCCCTCCAGAAGAAAAACATTGCCCTCTGGCGCTAACCAGAAACCCCAAATGAAGATCAACCTGCACGCCACTTGGCTGAACCCAAAATATATAGGCTGACCTGGGCACTAATGCCCTTTCTGACAGAGCCTGAGCCTGGAACTCCTGGCACCACCCAGACAGCTTGCCGCTCACTGAGCACATCGGACCAGCCATTGCCTTAGGATGTTATATCTTCCCAAACTCGGTTTTCAGGATTCAGATCCTAGACCTTATCTCCAATCACTGCCCAGGTTTGAAAATGATGCAGAAATCAGAACTCCTTCCCGATGGCAAGAAACCTTGTGGTTGGCTTGTTGTCCAACGTTCAGTGTAGTGGAAACCTGTTTGTCCGATGAGGCCCCGCCATTGCTCGCGGGCCACATAGGTGGCAAACTCACATTGTGACCCTCAGCCTGAGCCCAGTCCTCATGTAAGGCCTCTCAGTGGCTGGATGGAGAGACAGAATATTGGGCTTGCCATGCCCCTAGGCCCCAATTTTTAACCATAGTTCGGGTTGTCCCTTCACTCTTCCCCAGGGCTCTGCTTTGGAACTCCTCTTTTGGTGGGACACCTGAGGTAACAACCCTGAAGGGAATACTCCATCCAACAGATTGACGAAAAACAATTGGGATCGGGCCAAGTCCACAGAGAGCAAGATTCGTCCATGGCCCATGAGGCCTCCCCGACATTCCACGGCCATCGCTGATACAAAATCCAGAGACAAAAGCCTGAGCAAGCGCCTCAGAATCGCACTATCTTCATATCCTGAAGATGTCTTCTCATGGTTTTTAGATCGGGCCTGCCATAGCTACGTCCCCTAACATAAGCTGAGTTTGTGTTTTCAGACTTCTGTCCTCCAAGTCCTGGGCCACACACCATCCAGGCTGGGGACCCTGGAGCCACACATTAGGACTGTGCCTACCCTATCCATGGGAATTCTGCCCATTCCATTGTCCAAAATCGTACAAATTAGGAGAACCCTCCAAAGTCCCTGAGGCCATCCCAATAGTATAGGTCGCCCGGGACAAAAAAGGGCCGTCTGACACCAGCTGAGCATCTACCTCCACTCATACCCTAGATGGATGTCCCCAGAGAAGAAGATTGAACCAGACAGGACCCTAGGCCAAAATCGGATCCATTGCTTTGGTTTACAGGCATGTCTCCTCAAAACCCTGGATTCCAATACCAGCATTGGGGTTTTCCTGAGGCACCCATCAGAACAAACCTCGTCTCCACAAGGAAACTTGTGCATGGGATCTATGTCAAAAGCTTAGGAGAATACTTCAGGGTCCCGGTGCCACCGCCCCATTCCAAGGCCCTCATGGACACAAACACACATTAGACCCATCCTCAGGAAAGTCCATTTCAACTCAGCCATCCCGGTTGCTCCCGCAGAGCCATCAGATCTAAACTGTCTTGTCGCTAGGAGACCATTGGAATGCGAGGCGGGCTTCCCAGGCATCCATCCTCGAACGTTGGTCTGGACTCATCCATATGGGATGTCCAGGAGCTGTCCAAACAGGTCTCAATTGTCCCGCAGAAGGAATCCTAGGAGGGGGCATCCCACCACTCCCAACGTGGGAAAACCTCCGCGGCCTCGAGATTCGGCTCCCTTCATGAAGGGGCCGTCATGAACAGAAAATCCAAGCTGAGCCAACGTCTGATCCTCGCTCTGACTTCAGATGCATGAGATATTGCTTCAGATCTTCAGGAGGTACATGCCGTGACTTCGCCCTGAATCCCAAGTCTAGCTTGTGTTCTCAGACTTCCGTCCTCACACTCCGGCCCCGAAGCCCACAAGTTTGGCAATTCCGGACCATCATTGCAGCTCTCTGCCTGCCCTCTAGAAACAAAATATTGCCTAATGAGGTGCCCGGGCACATTAAATGAGAATAAACCTACATGGCACTCGAATGTACCCAAATTATATAGTCTAACCTGGGCAGTAATGCACTGTCACACAACCTGAGCCAGAACCTCCTGAGCAACACCCAGACAGCTGACCGAACCCTGAGCCCATAAGACCCGCCGTGGCCTTAGGTCATCATCTCTTCCCTACCTAAGTTTTCAGGCTTCAGAAGCTAGACCTTATCTCCAATCACTGCCCAGGGGTGAGTGTGATGCAGAAATCAGAACTCCTCTTTATCCACGGCAAGAAACCTTGTGGTTGCCATGTTGTCCAAGGTTCAGTGTAGGAGAAACCAGCATTCACCCTGAGGTCCCGCCCATTCTTGAGTGCGACAAGGACATAAACACGCATTGTGACCCTCAGCATGAGTCGGGTCCTCTAGTAAGTCCTCTCAGTGGCTAGACCATTAGATGTCATAATGGCTTGACATGTCCCTAGGCCCCAAATTTAAACCAGATTTCTGGTTGTCCAATCGCCCCTCCCCAGGGCTCTACTCTGGAATCCCTCATTTGGTGGGACAACTGAGTTTGAAAAACAAAACAAAACAAAACAACAACAACAACAAAAAACGGACTTCTTCCATCCCACAGAATGACCTCAAACTCTCTGGACGGGGCCAAACCCCCAGAGAGTAAGACTCGCCCATTTCCCATGAAGTCACCTGGATATTTCATGACCATGAATGGAACGATATCCAGAGATAAAAACTTGAGCAAGAGCCTCACACTCGGCCTTTTTTCATATCCCGAAGAGTTCTCCTCATGTTCTGTAGATCAGTCCTGCCATACCTACGACCCGAAACATAAGCCGAGTTTGTGTTTTCAGACAACTGTCCAAACAGCCCAGGCCTACACACCCTACAGGCTCAGGCCCCTGAAGCCAACCTGAGGACTGTACTTGCCCTCTCCAAGGGAATTCTGTGTGCCCATTCCAATGGCCACAACCCTACTAATAGGATAAACCTCCAAAGTCCCTGAGGCCATCCCAATAGTGGTGGCTTCCCAGGACAAACAGGAGCAGGAGCAATCTGAGCCCATCTGACAACCTACCTGCACTCAGACTCCTAGACTGATATCCCCAGAGGTAAAAAGGAACGAACAGGCCCCTAGGCCCTAATAGGAGCCATTGCTTTGGTTTCCAGGCATCTTCCACAGAGGCCTGGATTTCAGTACCAGCATTTGGCTGTTTCTTGGCTCACCCATCAGAACAAAACTCATCTACACATGGGAAACTTGCACGTGCGAGGTGTGTCAAAGCCTCTTTTTAGGAGAACCCTTCAGGGCCCCAGTGCCACCGCTTCATTCCAAGGTCTCCATAGACACAAAATCATATTAGACACATCCACGGGGAGAGTCCAGTTCAACTCAGCATATTCGGTTGCCCCGCGAGATCCAGCAGATCTAACTTGTCTTGTTGCTAGGAGACAAAAGGAAGGCGAGGTGCCCTACCCCGCCATCCATCCTTAGAACCCTGCTCGGAATCATTGGCCTGGAGCCAACCAACAGGTCTCAATTGTCCTGCAGAAGAACCTTTGCAGTTGTGAGCTTCTCACAACTCCCATGGTGAGAAACCCCCCTGGCCTCGTGATCCCCCCCCCCTTCATGAAGGGGCCATCAGGGACATAAGGTCTAACCTGAGAAATAGTGTGATCCTCACCCTGACTTCAGATGCACGAGATCTCGATTCAGGTCTGTATATTGTGCCTGCCATGTCCTCACCCAGAAACCTAAGCCTAGCTTGTGTTCTCAGACTTCCGTCCTCAGACTAATGGCCCGCAAGCCCTCCAGTTTGGCAATCCAGAATTACAATGCAGCACTTAGCTTGCCCTCCAGAAGAAAAACATTGCCCTCTGGCGCTAACCAGAAACCCCAAATGAAGATCAACCTGCACGTCACTTGGCTGAACCCAAAATATATAGGCTGACCTGGGCACTAATGCCCTTTCTGACAGAGCCTGAGCCTGGAACTCCTGGCACCACCCAGACAGCTTGCCGCTCACTGAGCACATCGGACCAGCCATTGCCTTAGGATGTTATATCTTCCCAAACTCGGTTTTCAGGATTCAGATCCTAGACCTTATCTCCAATCACTGCCCAGGTTTGAAAATGATGCAGAAATCAGAACTCCTTCCCGATGGCAAGAAACCTTGTGGTTGGCTTGTTGTCCAACGTTCAGTGTAGTGGAAACCTGTTTGTCCGATGAGGCCCCGCCATTGCTCGCGGGCCACATAGGTGGCAAACTCACATTGTGACCCTCAGCCTGAGCCCAGTCCTCATGTAAGGCCTCTCAGTGGCTGGATGGAGAGTCAGAATATTGGGCTTGCCATGCCCCTAGGCCCCAATTTTTAACCATAGTTCGGGTTGTCCCTTCACTCTTCCCCAGGGCTCTGCTTTGGAACTCCTCTTTTGGTGGGACACCTGAGGTAACAACCCTGAAGGGAATACTCCATCCAACAGACTGACGAAAAACAATTGGGATCGGGCCAAGTCCACAGAGAGCAAGATTCGTCCATGGCCCATGAGGCCTCCCCGACATTCCACGGCCATCGCTGATACAAAATCCAGAGACAAAAGCCTGAGCAAGCGCCTCAGAATCGCACTATCTTCATATCCTGAAGATGTCTTCTCATGGTTTTTAGATCGGGCCTGCCATAGCTACGTCCCCTAACATAAGCTGAGTTTGTGTTTTCAGACTTCTGTCCTCCAAGTCCTGGGCCACACACCATTCAGGCTGGGGACCCTGGAGCCACACATTAGGACTGTGCCTACCCTATCCATGGGAATTCTGCCCATTCCATTGTCCAAAATCGTACAAATTAGGAGAACCCTCCAAAGTCCCTGAGGCCATCCCAATAGTATAGGTCGCCCGGGACAAAAAAGGGCCGTCTGACACCAGCTGAGCATCTACCTCCACTCATACCCTAGATGGATGTCCCCAGAGAAGAAGATTGAACCAGACAGGACCCTAGGCCAAAATCGGATCCATTGCTTTGGTTTACAGGCATGTCTCCTCAAAACCCTGGATTCCAATACCAGCATTGGGGTTTTCCTGAGGCACCCATCAGAACAAACCTCGTCTCCACAAGGAAACTTGTGCATGGGAGCTATGTCAAAAGCTTAGGAGAATACTTCAGGGTCCCGGTGCCACCGCCCCATTCCAAGGCCCTCATGGACACAAACACACATTAGACCCATCCTCAGGAAAGTCCATTTCAACTCAGCCACCCCGGTTGCTCCCGCAGAGCCATCAGATCTAAACTGTCTTGTCGCTAGGAGACCATTGGAATGCGAGGCGGGCTTCCCAGGCATCCATCCTCGAACGTTGGTCTGGACTCATCCATATGGGATGTCCAGGAGCTGTCCAAACAGGTCTCAATTGTCCCGCAGAAGGAATCCTAGGAGGGGGCATCCCACCACTCCCAACGTGGGAAAACCTCCACGGCCTCGAGATTCGGCTCCCTTCATGAAGGGGCCGTCATGAACAGAAAATCCAAGCTGAGCCAACGTCTGATCCTCGCTCTGACTTCAGATGCATGAGATATTGCTTCAGATCTTCAGGAGGTACATGCCGTGACTTCGCCCTGAATCCCAAGTCTAGCTTGTGTTCTCAGACTTCCGTCCTCACACTCCGGCCCCGAAGCCCACAAGTTTGGCAATTCCGGACCATCATTGCAGCTCTCTGCCTGCCCTCTAGAAACAAAATATTGCCTAATGAGGTGCCCGGGCACATTAAATGAGAATAAACCTACATGGCACTCGAATGTACCCAAATTATATAGTCTAACCTGGGCAGTAATGCACTGTCACACAACCTGAGCCAGAACCTCCTGAGCAACACCCAGACAGCTGACCGAACCCTGAGCCCATAAGACCCGCCGTGGCCTTAGGTCATCATCTCTTCCCTACCTAAGTTTTCAGGCTTCAGAAGCTAGACCTTATCTCCAATCACTGCCCAGGGGTGAGTGTGATGCAGAAATCAGAACTCCTCTTTATCCACGGCAAGAAACCTTGTGGTTGCCATGTTGTCCAAGGTTCAGTGTAGGAGAAACCAGCATTCACCCTGAGGTCCCGCCATTCTTGAGTGCGACAAGGACATAAACACGCATTGTGACCCTCAGCATGAGTCGGGTCCTCTAGTAAGTCCTCTCAGTGGCTAGACCATTAGATGTCATAATGGCTTGACATGTCCCTAGGCCCCAAATTTAAACCAGATTTCTGGTTGTCCAATCGCCCCTCCCCAGGGCTCTACTCTGGAATCCCTCATTTGGTGGGACAACTGAGTTTGAAAAACAAAACAAAACAAAACAACAACAACAACAAAAAACGGACTTCTTCCATCCCACAGAATGACCTCAAACTCTCTGGACGGGGCCAAACCCCCAGAGAGTAAGACTCGCCCATTTCCCATGAAGTCACCTGGATATTTCATGACCATGAATGGAACGATATCCAGAGATAAAAACTTGAGCAAGAGCCTCACACTCGGCCTTTTTTCATATCCCGAAGAGTTCTCCTCATGTTCTGTAGATCAGTCCTGCCATACCTATGACCCGAAACATAAGCCGAGTTTGTGTTTTCAGACAACTGTCCAAACAGCCCAGGCCTACACACCCTACAGGCTCAGGCCCCTGAAGCCAACCTGAGGACTGTACTTGCCCTCTCCAAGGGAATTCTGTGTGCCCATTCCAATGGCCACAACCCTACTAATAGGATAAACCTCCAAAGTCCCTGAGGCCATCCCAATAGTGGTGGCTTCCCAGGACAAACAGGAGCAGGAGCAATCTGAGCCCATCTGACAACCTATCTGCACTCAGACTCCTAGACTGATATCCCCAGAGGTAAAAAGGAACGAACAGGCCCCTAGGCCCTAATAGGAGCCATTGCTTTGGTTTCCAGGCATCTTCCTCAGAGGCCTGGATTTCAGTACCAGCATTTGGCTGTTTCTTGGCTCACCCATCAGAACAAAACTCATCTACACATGGGAAACTTGCACGTGGGAGGTGTGTCAAAGCCTCTTTTTAGGAGAACCCTTCAGGGCCCCAGTGCCACCGCTTCATTCCAAGGTCTCCATAGACACAAAATCATATTAGACACATCCACGGGGAGAGTCCAGTTCAACTCAGCATATTCGGTTGCCCCGCGAGATCCAGCAGATCTAACTTGTCTTGTTGATAGGAGACAAAAGGAAGGCGAGGTGCCCTACCCCGCCATCCATCCTTAGAACCCTGCTCGGAATCATTGGCCTGGAGCCAACCAACAGGTCTCAATTGTCCTGCAGAAGAACCTTTGCAGTTGTGAGCTTCTCACAACTCCCATGGTGAGAAACCCGCCTGGCCTCGTGATCCCCCCCCCCCCTTCATGAAGGGGCCATCAGGGACATAAGGTCTAACCTAAGAAATAGTCTGATCCTCACCCTGACTTCAGATGCACGAGATCTCGATTCAGGTCTGTATATTGTGCCTGCCATATCCTCACCCAGAAACCTAAGCCTAGCTTGTGTCCTCAGACTTCCGTCCTCAGACTAATGGCCCACAAGCCCTCCAGTTTGGCAATCCAGAATTACAATGCAGCACTTAGCTTGCCCACCAGAAGAAAAACATTGCCCTCTGGCGCTACCCAGAAACCCCAAATGAAGATCAACCTGCACGCCACTTGGCTGAACCCAAAATATATAGGCTGACCTGGGCACTAATGCCCTTTCTGACAGAGCCTGAGCCTGGAACTCCTGGCACCACCCAGACAGCTTGCCGCTCACTGAGCACATCGGACCAGCCATTGCCTTAGGATGTTATATCTTCCCAAACTCGGTTTTCAGGATTCAGATCCTAGACCTTATCTCCAATCACTGCCCAGGTTTGAAAATGATGCAGAAATCAGAACTCCTTCCCGATGGCAAGAAACCTTGTGGTTGGCTTGTTGTCCAACGTTCAGTGTAGTGGAAACCTGTTTGTCCGATGAGGCCCCGCCATTGCTCGCGGGCCACATAGGTGGCAAACTCACATTGAGACCCTCAGCCTTAGCCCAGTCCTCATGTAAGGCCTCTCAGTGGGTGGATGGAGAGACAGCTTATTGGGCTTGCCATGCCCCTAGGCCCCAATTTTTAACCATAGTTCGGGTTGTCCCTTCACTCTTCCCCAGGGCTCGGCTTTGGAACTCCTCTTTTGGTGGGTCACCTGAGGTAACAACCCTGAAGGGAATACTCCATCCAACAGATTGACGAAAAACAATTGGGATCGGGCCAAGTCCACAGAGAGCAAGATTCGTCCATGGCCCATGAGGCCTCCCCGACATTCCACGGCCATCGCTGATACAAAATCCAGAGACAAAAGCCTGAGCAAGCGCCTCAGAATCGCACTATCTTCATATCCTGAAGATGTCTTCTCATGGTTTTTAGATCGGGCCTGCCATAGCTACGTCCCCTAACATAAGCTGAGTTTGTGTTTTCAGACTTCTGTCCTCCAAGTCCTGGGCCACACACCATCCAGGCTGGGGACCCTGGAGCCACACATTAGGACTGTGCCTACCCTATCCATGGGAATTCTGCCCATTCCATTGTCCAAAATCGTACAAATTAGGAGAACCCTCCAAAGTCCCTGAGGCCATCCCAATAGTATAGGTCGCCCGGGACAAAAAAGGGCCGTCTGACACCAGCTGAGCATCTACCTCCACTCATACCCTAGATGGATGTCCCCAGAGAAGAAGATTGAACCAGACAGGACCCTAGGCCAAAATCGGATCCATTGCTTTGGTTTACAGGCATGTCTCCTCAAAACCCTGGATTCCAATACCAGCATTGGGGTTTTCCTGAGGCACCCATCAGAACAAACCTCGTCTCCACAAGGAAACTTGTGCATGGGAGCTATGTCAAAAGCTTAGGAGAATACTTCAGGGTCCCGGTGCCACCGCCCCATTCCAAGGCCCTCATGGACACAAACACACATTAGACCCATCCTCAGGAAAGTCCATTTCAACTCAGCCACCCCGGTTGCTCCCGCAGAGCCATCAGATCTAAACTGTCTTGTCGCTAGGAGACCATTGGAATGCGAGGCGGGCTTCCCAGGCATCCATCCTCGAACGTTGGTCTGGACTCATCCATATGGGATGTCCAGGAGCTGTCCAAACAGGTCTCAATTGTCCCGCAGAAGGAATCCTAGGAGGGGGCATCCCACCACTCCCAACGTGGGAAAACCTCCACGGCCTCGAGATTCGGCTCCCTTCATGAAGGGGCCGTCATGAACAGAAAATCCAAGCTGAGCCAACGTCTGATCCTCGCTCTGACTTCAGATGCATGAGATATTGCTTCAGATCTTCAGGAGGTACATGCCGTGACTTCGCCCTGAATCCCAAGTCTAGCTTGTGTTCTCAGACTTCCGTCCTCACACTCCGGCCCCGAAGCCCACAAGTTTGGCAATTCCGGACCATCATTGCAGCTCTCTGCCTGCCCTCTAGAAACAAAATATTGCCTAATGAGGTGCCCGGGCACATTAAATGAGAATAAACCTACATGGCACTCGAATGTACCCAAATTATATAGTCTAACCTGGGCAGTAATGCACTGTCACACAACCTGAGCCAGAACCTCCTGAGCAACACCCAGACAGCTGACCGCACCCTGAGCCCATAAGACCCGCCGTGGCCTTAGGTCATCATCTCTTCCCTACCTAAGTTTTCAGGCTTCAGAACCTAGACCTTATCTCCAATCACTGCCCAGGGGTGAGTGTGATGCAGAAATCAGAACTCCTCTTTATCCACGGCAAGAAACCTTGTGGTTGCCATGTTGTCCAAGGTTCAGTGTAGGAGAAACCAGCATTCACCCTGAGGTCCCGCCCATTCTTGAGTGCGACAAGGACATAAACACGCATTGTGACCCTCAGCATGAGTCGGGTCCTCTAGTAAGTCCTCTCAGTGGCTAGACCATTAGATGTCATAATGGCTTGACATGTCCCTAGGCCCCAAATTTAAACCAGATTTCTGGTTGTCCAATCGCCCCTCCCCAGGGCTCTACTCTGGAATCCCTCATTTGGTGGGACAACTGAGTTTGAAAAACAAAACAAAACAAAACAACAACAACAACAAAAAACGGACTTCTTCCATCCCACAGAATGACCTCAAACTCTCTGGACGGGGCCAAACCCCCAGAGAGTAAGACTCGCCCATTTCCCATGAAGACACCTGGATATTTCATGACCATGAATGGAACGATATCCAGAGATAAAAACTTGAGCAAGAGCCTCACACTCGGCCTTTTTTAATATCCCGAAGAGTTCTCCTCATGTTCTGTAGAACAGTCCTGCCATACCTATGACCCGAAACATAAGCCGAGTTTGTGTTTTCAGACAACTGTCCAAACAGCCCAGGCCTACACACCCTACAGGCTCAGGCCCCTGAAGCCAACCTGAGGACTGTACTTGCCCTCTCCAAGGGAATTCTGTGTGCCCATTCCAATGGCCACAACCCTACTAATAGGATAAACCTCCAAAGTGCCTGAGGACATCCCAATAGTGGTGGCTTCCCAGGACAAACATGAGCAGGAGCAATCTGAGCCCATCTGACAACCTACCTGCACTCAGACTCCTAGACTGATATCCCCAGAGGTAAAAAGGAAGGAACAGGCCCCTAGGCCCTAATAGGAGCCATTGCTTTGGTTTCCAGGCATCTTCCTCAGAGGCCTGGATTTCAGTACCAGCATTTGGCTGTTTCTTGGCTCACCCATCAGAACAAAACTCATCTACACATGGGAAACTTGCACGTGCGAGGTGTGTCAAAGCCTCTTTTTAGGAGAACCCTTCAGGGCCCCAGTGCCACCGCTTCATTCCAAGGTCTCCATAGACACAAAATCATATTAGACACATCCACGGGGAGAGTCCAGTTCAACTCAGCATATTCGGTTGCCCCGCGAGATCCAGCAGATCTAACTTGTCTTGTTGCTAGGAGACAAAAGGAAGGCGAGGTGCCCTACCCCGCCATCCATCCTTAGAACCCTGCTCGGAATCATTGGCCTGGAGCCAACCAACAGGTCTCAATTGTCCTGCAGAAGAACCTTTGCAGTTGTGAGCTTCTCACAACTCCCATGGTGAGAAACCCCCCTGGCCTCGTGATCCCCCCCCCCTTCATGAAGGGGCCATCAGGGACATAAGGTCTAACCTGAGAAATAGTCTGATCCTCACCCTGACTTCAGATGCACGAGATCTCGATTCAGGTCTGTATATTGTGCCTGCCATGTCCTCACCCAGAAACCTAAGCCTAGCTTGTGTTCTCAGACTTCCGTCCTCAGACTAATGGCCCACAAGCCCTCCAGTTTGGCAATCCAGAATTACAATGCAGCACTTAGCTTGCCCTCCAGAAGAAAAACATTGCCCTCTGGCGCTAACCAGAAACCCCAAATGAAGATCAACCTGCACGTCACTTGGCTGAACCCAAAATATATAGGCTGACCTGGGCACTAATGCCCTTTCTGACAGAGCCTGAGCCTGGAACTCCTGGCACCACCCAGACAGCTTGCCGCTCACTGAGCACATCGGACCTGCCATTGCCTTAGGATGTTATATCTTCCCAAACTCGGTTTTCAGGATTCAGATCCTAGACCTTATCTCCAATCACTGCCCAGGTTTGAAAATGATGCAGAAATCAGAACTCCTTCCCGATGGCAAGAAACCTTGTGGTTGGCTTGTTGTCCAACGTTCAGTGTAGTGGAAACCTGTTTGTCCGATGAGGCCCCGCCATTGCTCGCGGGCCACATAGGTGGCAAACTCACATTGTGACCCTCAGCCTGAGCCCAGTCCTCATGTAAGGCCTCTCAGTGGCTGGATGGAGAGACAGAATATTGGGCTTGCCATGCCCCTAGGCCCCAATTTTTAACCATAGTTCGGGTTGTCACTTCACTCTTCCCCAGGGCTCTGCTTTGGAACTCCTCTTTTGGTGGGACACCTGAGGTAACAACCCTGAAGGGAATACTCCATCCAACAGATTGACGAAAAACAATTGGGATCGGGCCAAGTCCACAGAGAGCAAGATTCGTCCATGGCCCATGAGGCCTCCCCGACATTCCACGGCCATCGCTGATACAAAATCCAGAGACAAAAGCCTGAGCAAGCGCCTCAGAATCGCACTATCTTCATATCCTGAAGATGTCTTCTCATGGTTTTTAGATCGGGCCTGCCATAGCTACGTCCCCTAACATAAGCTGAGTTTGTGTTTTCAGACTTCTGTCCTCCAAGTCCTGGGCCACACACCATCCAGGCTGGGGACCCTGGAGCCACACATTAGGACTGTGCCTACCCTATCCATGGGAATTCTGCCCATTCCATTGTCCAAAATCGTACAAATTAGGAGAACCCTCCAAAGTCCCTGAGGCCATCCCAATAGTATAGGTCGCCCGGGACAAAAAAGGGCCGTCTGACACCAGCTGAGCATCTACCTCCACTCATACCCTAGATGGATGTCCCCAGAGAAGAAGATTGAACCAGACAGGACCCTAGGCCAAAATCGGATCCATTGCTTTGGTTTACAGGCATGTCTCCTCAAAACCCTGGATTCCAATACCAGCATTGGGGTTTTCCTGAGGCACCCATCAGAACAAACCTCGTCTCCACAAGGAAACTTGTGCATGGGAGCTATGTCAAAAGCTTAGGAGAATACTTCAGGGTCCCGGTGCCACCGCCCCATTCCAAGGCCCTCATGGACACAAACACACATTAGACCCATCCTCAGGAAAGTCCATTTCAACTCAGCCACCCCGGTTGCTCCCGCAGAGCCATCAGATCTAAACTGTCTTGTCGCTAGGAGACCATTGGAATGCGAGGCGGGCTTCCCAGGCATCCATCCTCGAACGTTGGTCTGGACTCATCCATATGGGATGTCCAGGAGCTGTCCAAACAGGTCTCAATTGTCCCGCAGAAGGAATCCTAGGAGGGGGCATCCCACCACTCCCAACGTGGGAAAACCTCCACGGCCTCGAGATTCGGCTCCCTTCATGAAGGGGCCGTCATGAACAGAAAATCCAAGCTGAGCCAACGTCTGATCCTCGCTCTGACTTCAGATGCATGAGATATTGCTTCAGATCTTCAGGAGGTACATGCCGTGACTTCGCCCTGAATCCCAAGTCTAGCTTGTGTTCTCAGACTTCCGTCCTCACACTCCGGCCCCGAAGCCCACAAGTTTGGCAATTCCGGACCATCATTGCAGCTCTCTGCCTGCCCTCTAGAAACAAAATATTGCCTAATGAGCTGCCCGGGCACATTAAATGAGAATAAACCTACATGGCACTCGAATGTACCCAAATTATATAGTCTAACCTGGGCAGTAATGCACTGTCACACAACCTGAGCCAGAACCTCCTGAGCAACACCCAGACAGCTGACCGCACCCTGAGCCCATAAGACCCGCCGTGGCCTTAGGTCATCATCTCTTCCCTACCTAAGTTTTCAGGCTTCAGAAGCTAGACCTTATCTCCAATCACTGCCCAGGAGTGAGTGTGATGCAGAAATCAGAACTCCTCTTTATCCACGGCAAGAAACCTTGTGGTTGCCATGTTGTCCAAGGTTCAGTGTAGGAGAAACCAGCATTCACCCTGAGGTCCCGCCATTCTTGAGTGCGACAAGGACATAAACACGCATTGTGACCCTCAGCATGAGTCGGGTCCTCTAGTAAGTCCTCTCAGTGGCTAGACCATTAGATGTCATAATGGCTTGACATGTCCCTAGGCCCCAAATTTAAACCAGATTTCTGGTTGTCCAATCGCCCCTCCCCAGGGCTCTACTCTGGAATCCCTCATTTGGTGGGACAACTGAGTTTGAAAAACAAAACAAAACAAAACAACAACAACAACAAAAAACGGACTTCTTCCATCCCACAGAATGACCTCAAACTCTCTGGACGGGGCCAAACCCCCAGAGAGTAAGACTCGCCCATTTCCCATGAAGTCACCTGGATATTTCATGACCATGAATGGAACGATATCCAGAGATAAAAACTTGAGCAAGAGCCTCACACTCGGCCTTTTTTCATATCCCGAAGAGTTCTCCTCATGTTCTGTAGATCAGTCCTGCCATACCTATGACCCGAAACATAAGCCGAGTTTGTGTTTTCAGACAACTGTCCAAACAGCCCAGGCCTACACACCCTACAGGCTCAGGCCCCTGAAGCCAACCTGAGGACTGTACTTGCCCTCTCCAAGGGAATTCTGTGTGCCCATTCCAATGGCCACAACCCTACTAATAGGATAAACCTCCAAAGTCCCTGAGGCCATCCCAATAGTGGTGGCTTCCCAGGACAAACAGGAGCAGGAGCAATCTGAGCCCATCTGACAACCTATCTGCACTCAGACTCCTAGACTGATATCCCCAGAGGTAAAAAGGAACGAACAGGCCCCTAGGCCCTAATAGGAGCCATTGCTTTGGTTTCCAGGCATCTTCCACAGAGGCCTGGATTTCAGTACCAGCATTTGGCTGTTTCTTGGCTCACCCATCAGAACAAAACTCATCTACACATGGGAAACTTGCACGTGCGAGGTGTGTCAAAGCCTCTTTTTAGGAGAACCCTTCAGGGCCCCAGTGCCACCGCTTCATTCCAAGGTCTCCATAGACACAAAATCATATTAGACACATCCACGGGGAGAGTCCAGTTCAACTCAGCATATTTGGTTGCCCCGCGAGATCCAGCAGATCTAACTTGTCTTGTTGCTAGGAGACAAAAGGAAGGCGAGGTGCCCTACCCCGCCATCCATCCTTAGAACCCTGCTCGGAATCATTGGCCTGGAGCCAACCAACAGGTCTCAATTGTCCTGCAGAAGAACCTTTGCAGTTGTGAGCTTCTCACAACTCCCATGGTGAGAAACCCCCCTGGCCTCGTGATCCCCCCCCCCTTCATGAAGGGGCCATCAGGGACATAAGGTCTAACCTGAGAAATAGTCTGATCCTCACCCTGACTTCAGATGCACGAGATCTCGATTCAGGTCTGTATATTGTGCCTGCCATGTCCTCACCCAGAAACCTAAGCCTAGCTTGTGTCCTCAGACTTCCGTCCTCAAACTAATGGCCCACAAGCCCTCCAGTTTGGCAATCCAGAATTACAATGCAGCACTTAGCTTGCCCTCCAGAAGAAAAACATTGCCCTCTGGCGCTACCCAGAAACCCCAAATGAAGATCAACCTGCACGCCACTTGGCTGAACCCAAAATATATAGGCTGACCTGGGCACTAATGCCCTTTCTGACAGAGCCTGAGCCTGGAACTCCTGGCACCACCCAGACAGCTTGCCGCTCACTGAGCACATCGGACCAGCCATTGCCTTAGGATGTTATATCTTCCCAAACTCGGTTTTCAGGATTCAGATCCTAGACCTTATCTCCAATCACTGCCCAGGTTTGAAAATGATGCAGAAATCAGAACTCCTTCCCGATGGCAAGAAACCTTGTGGTTGGCTTGTTGTCCAACGTTCAGTGTAGTGGAAACCTGTTTGTCCGATGAGGCCCCGCCATTGCTCGCGGGCCACATAGGTGGCAAACTCACATTGTGACCCTCAGCCTGAGCCCAGTCCTCATGTAAGGCCTCTCAGTGGCTGGATGGAGAGACAGAATATTGGGCTTGCCATGCCCCTAGGCCCCAATTTTTAACCATAGTTCGGGTTGTCCCTTCACTCTTCCCCAGGGCTCTGCTTTGGAACTCCTCTTTTGGTGGGACACCTGAGGTAACAACCCTGAAGGGAATACTCCATCCAACAGATTGACGAAAAACAATTGGGATCGGGCCAAGTCCACAGAGAGCAAGATTCGTCCATGGCCCATGAGGCCTCCCCGACATTCCACGGCCATCGCTGATACAAAATCCAGAGACAAAAGCCTGAGCAAGCGCCTCAGAATCGCACTATCTTCATATCCTGAAGATGTCTTCTCATGGTTTTTAGATCGGGCCTGCCATAGCTACGTCCCCTAACATAAGCTGAGTTTGTGTTTTCAGACTTCTGTCCTCCAAGTCCTGGGCCACACACCATCCAGGCTGGGGACCCTGGAGCCACACATTAGGACTGTGCCTACCCTATCCATGGGAATTCTGCCCATTCCATTGTCCAAAATCGTACAAATTAGGAGAACCCTCCAAAGTCCCTGAGGCCATCCCAATAGTATAGGTCGCCCGGGACAAAAAAGGGCCGTCTGACACCAGCTGAGCATCTACCTCCACTCATACCCTAGATGGATGTCCCCAGAGAAGAAGATTGAACCAGACAGGACCCTAGGCCAAAATCGGATCCATTGCTTTGGTTTACAGGCATGTCTCCTCAAAACCCTGGATTCCAATACCAGCATTGGGGTTTTCCTGAGGCACCCATCAGAACAAACCTCGTCTCCACAAGGAAACTTGTGCATGGGAGCTATGTCAAAAGCTTAGGAGAATACTTCAGGGTCCCGGTGCCACCGCCCCATTCCAAGGCCCTCATGGACACAAACACACATTAGACCCATCCTCAGGAAAGTCCATTTCAACTCAGCCACCCCGGTTGCTCCCGCAGAGCCATCAGATCTAAACTGTCTTGTCGCTAGGAGACCATTGGAATGCGAGGCGGGCTTCCCAGGCATCCATCCTCGAACGTTGGTCTGGACTCATCCATATGGGATGTCCAGGAGCTGTCCAAACAGGTCTCAATTGTCCCGCAGAAGGAATCCTAGGAGGGGGCATCCCACCACTCCCAACGTGGGAAAACCTCCACGGCCTCGAGATTCGGCTCCCTTCATGAAGGGGCCGTCATGAACAGAAAATCCAAGCTGAGCCAACGTCTGATCCTCGCTCTGACTTCAGATGCATGAGATATTGCTTCAGATCTTCAGGAGGTACATGCCGTGACTTCGCCCTGAATCCCAAGTCTAGCTTGTGTTCTCAGACTTCCGTCCTCACACTCCGGCCCCGAAGCCCACAAGTTTGGCAATTCCGGACCATCATTGCAGCTCTCTGCCTGCCCTCTAGAAACAAAATATTGCCTAATGAGGTGCCCGGGCACATTAAATGAGAATAAACCTACATGGCACTCGAATGTACCCAAATTATATAGTCTAACCTGGGCAGTAATGCACTGTCACACAACCTGAGCCAGAACCTCCTGAGCAACACCCAGACAGCTGACCGCACCCTGAGCCCATAAGACCCGCCGTGGCCTTAGGTCATCATCTCTTCCCTACCTAAGTTTTCAGGCTTCAGAAGCTAGACCTTATCTCCAATCACTGCCCAGGAGTGAGTGTGATGCAGAAATCAGAACTCCTCTTTATCCACGGCAAGAAACCTTGTGGTTGCCATGTTGTCCAAGGTTCAGTGTAGGAGAAACCAGCATTCACCCTGAGGTCCCGCCATTCTTGAGTGCGACAAGGACATAAACACGCATTGTGACCCTCAGCATGAGTCGGGTCCTCTAGTAAGTCCTCTCAGTGGCTAGACCATTAGATGTCATAATGGCTTGACATGTCCCTAGGCCCCAAATTTAAACCAGATTTCTGGTTGTCCAATCGCCCCTCCCCAGGGCTCTACTCTGGAATCCCTCATTTGGTGGGACAACTGAGTTTGAAAAACAAAACAAAACAAAACAACAACAACAACAAAAAACGGACTTCTTCCATCCCACAGAATGACCTCAAACTCTCTGGACGGGGCCAAACCCCCAGAGAGTAAGACTCGCCCATTTCCCATGAAGTCACCTGGATATTTCATGACCATGAATGGAACGATATCCAGAGATAAAAACTTGAGCAAGAGCCTCACACTCGGCCTTTTTTCATATCCCGAAGAGTTCTCCTCATGTTCTGTAGATCAGTCCTGCCATACCTATGACCCGAAACATAAGCCGAGTTTGTGTTTTCAGACAACTGTCCAAACAGCCCAGGCCTACACACCCTACAGGCTCAGGCCCCTGAAGCCAACCTGAGGACTGTACTTGCCCTCTCCAAGGGAATTCTGTGTGCCCATTCCAATGGCCACAACCCTACTAATAGGATAAACCTCCAAAGTCCCTGAGGCCATCCCAATAGTGGTGGCTTCCCAGGACAAACAGGAGCAGGAGCAATCTGAGCCCATCTGACAACCTATCTGCACTCAGACTCCTAGACTGATATCCCCAGAGGTAAAAAGGAACGAACAGGCCCCTAGGCCCTAATAGGAGCCATTGCTTTGGTTTCCAGGCATCTTCCACAGAGGCCTGGATTTCAGTACCAGCATTTGGCTGTTTCTTGGCTCACCCATCAGAACAAAACTCATCTACACATGGGAAACTTGCACGTGCGAGGTGTGTCAAAGCCTCTTTTTAGGAGAACCCTTCAGGGCCCCAGTGCCACCGCTTCATTCCAAGGTCTCCATAGACACAAAATCATATTAGACACATCCACGGGGAGAGTCCAGTTCAACTCAGCATATTCGGTTGCCCCGCGAGATCCAGCAGATCTAACTTGTCTTGTTGCTAGGAGACAAAAGGAAGGCGAGGTGCCCTACCCCGCCATCCATCCTTAGAACCCTGCTCGGAATCATTGGCCTGGAGCCAACCAACAGGTCTCAATTGTCCTGCAGAAGAACCTTTGCAGTTGTGAGCTTCTCACAACTCCCATGGTGAGAAACCCCCCTGGCCTCGTGATCCCCCCCCCCTTCATGAAGGGGCCATCAGGGACATAAGGTCTAACCTGAGAAATAGTCTGATCCTCACCCTGACTTCAGATGCACGAGATCTCGATTCAGGTCTGTATATTGTGCCTGCCATGTCCTCACCCAGAAACCTAAGCCTAGCTTGTGTCCTCAGACTTCCGTCCTCAAACTAATGGCCCACAAGCCCTCCAGTTTGGCAATCCAGAATTACAATGCAGCACTTAGCTTGCCCTCCAGAAGAAAAACATTGCCCTCTGGCGCTACCCAGAAACCCCAAATGAAGATCAACCTGCACGCCACTTGGCTGAACCCAAAATATATAGGCTGACCTGGGCACTAATGCCCTTTCTGACAGAGCCTGAGCCTGGAACTCCTGGCACCACCCAGACAGCTTGCCGCTCACTGAGCACATCGGACCAGCCATTGCCTTAGGATGTTATATCTTCCCAAACTCGGTTTTCAGGATTCAGATCCTAGACCTTATCTCCAATCACTGCCCAGGTTTGAAAATGATGCAGAAATCAGAACTCCTTCCCGATGGCAAGAAACCTTGTGGTTGGCTTGTTGTCCAACGTTCAGTGTAGTGGAAACCTGTTTGTCCGATGAGGCCCCGCCATTGCTCGCGGGCCACATAGGTGGCAAACTCACATTGTGACCCTCAGCCTGAGCCCAGTCCTCATGTAAGGCCTCTCAGTGGCTGGATGGAGAGACAGAATATTGGGCTTGCCATGCCCCTAGGCCCCAATTTTTAACCATAGTTCGGGTTGTCCCTTCACTCTTCCCCAGGGCTCTGCTTTGGAACTCCTCTTTTGGTGGGACACCTGAGGTAACAACCCTGAAGGGAATACTCCATCCAACAGATTGACGAAAAACAATTGGGATCGGGCCAAGTCCACAGAGAGCAAGATTCGTCCATGGCCCATGAGGCCTCCCCGACATTCCACGGCCATCGCTGATACAAAATCCAGAGACAAAAGCCTGAGCAAGCGCCTCAGAATCGCACTATCTTCATATCCTGAAGATGTCTTCTCATGGTTTTTAGATCGGGCCTGCCATAGCTACGTCCCCTAACATAAGCTGAGTTTGTGTTTTCAGACTTCTGTCCTCCAAGTCCTGGGCCACACACCATCCAGGCTGGGGACCCTGGAGCCACACATTAGGACTGTGCCTACCCTATCCATGGGAATTCTGCCCATTCCATTGTCCAAAATCGTACAAATTAGGAGAACCCTCCAAAGTCCCTGAGGCCATCCCAATAGTATAGGTCGCCCGGGACAAAAAAGGGCCGTCTGACACCAGCTGAGCATCTACCTCCACTCATACCCTAGATGGATGTCCCCAGAGAAGAAGATTGAACCAGACAGGACCCTAGGCCAAAATCGGATCCATTGCTTTGGTTTACAGGCATGTCTCCTCAAAACCCTGGATTCCAATACCAGCATTGGGGTTTTCCTGAGGCACCCATCAGAACAAACCTCGTCTCCACAAGGAAACTTGTGCATGGGAGCTATGTCAAAAGCTTAGGAGAATACTTCAGGGTCCCGGTGCCACCGCCCCATTCCAAGGCCCTCATGGACACAAACACACATTAGACCCATCCTCAGGAAAGTCCATTTCAACTCAGCCACCCCGGTTGCTCCCGCAGAGCCATCAGATCTAAACTGTCTTGTCGCTAGGAGACCATTGGAATGCGAGGCGGGCTTCCCAGGCATCCATCCTCGAACGTTGGTCTGGACTCATCCATATGGGATGTCCAGGAGCTGTCCAAACAGGTCTCAATTGTCCCGCAGAAGGAATCCTAGGAGGGGGCATCCCACCACTCCCAACGTGGGAAAACCTCCACGGCCTCGAGATTCGGCTCCCTTCATGAAGGGGCCGTCATGAACAGAAAATCCAAGCTGAGCCAACGTCTGATCCTCGCTCTGACTTCAGATGCATGAGATATTGCTTCAGATCTTCAGGAGGTACATGCCGTGACTTCGCCCTGAATCCCAAGTCTAGCTTGTGTTCTCAGACTTCCGTCCTCACACTCCGGCCCCGAAGCCCACAAGTTTGGCAATTCCGGACCATCATTGCAGCTCTCTGCCTGCCCTCTAGAAACAAAATATTGCCTAATGAGGTGCCCGGGCACATTAAATGAGAATAAACCTACATGGCACTCGAATGTACCCAAATTATATAGTCTAACCTGGGCAGTAATGCACTGTCACACAACCTGAGCCAGAACCTCCTGAGCAACACCCAGACAGCTGACCGCACCCTGAGCCCATAAGACCCGCCGTGGCCTTAGGTCATCATCTCTTCCCTACCTAAGTTTTCAGGCTTCAGAAGCTAGACCTTATCTCCAATCACTGCCCAGGGGTGAGTGTGATGCAGAAATCAGAACTCCTCTTTATCCACGGCAAGAAACCTTGTGGTTGCCATGTTGTCCAAGGTTCAGTGTAGGAGAAACCAGCATTCACCCTGAGGTCCCGCCCATTCTTGAGTGCGACAAGGACATAAACACGCATTGTGACCCTCAGCATGAGTCAGGTCCTCTAGTAAGTCCTCTCAGTGGCTAGACCATTAGATGCCATAATGGCTTGACATGTCCCTAGGCCCCAAATTTAAACCAGATTTCTGGTTGTCCAATCGCCCCTCCCCAGGGCTCTACTCTGGAATCCCTCATTTGGTGGGACAACTGAGTTTGAAAAACAAAACAAAACAAAACAACAACAACAAAAAAAAAAAACGGACTTCTTCCATCCCACAGAATGACCTCAAACTCTCTGGACGGGGCCAAACCCCCAGAGAGTAAGACTCGCCCATTTCCCATGAAGTCACCCGGTTATTTCATGACCATGAATGGAACGATATCCAGAGATAAAAACTTGAGCAAGAGCCTCACACTCGGCCTTTTTTCATATCCCGAAGAGTTCTCCTCATGTTCTGTAGATCAGTCCTGCCATACCTATGACCCGAAACATAAGCCGAGTTTGTGTTTTCAGACAACTGTCCAAACTGCCCAGGCCTACACACCCTACAGGCTCAGGCCCCTGAAGCCAACCTGAGGACTGTACTTGCCCTCACCAAGGGAATTCTTTGTGCCCATTCCAATGGCCACAACGCTACTAATAGGATAAACCTCCAAAGTCCCTGAGGCCATCCCAATAATGGTGGCTTCCCAGGACAAACAGGAGCAATCTGAGCCCATCTGACAACCTACCTGCACTCAGACTCCTAGACTGATATCCCCA
Source organism: Mustela lutreola (assembly GCF_030435805.1). NCBI lineage: Eukaryota > Metazoa > Chordata > Mammalia > Carnivora > Mustelidae > Mustela > Mustela lutreola. Next base: position 174,063,952 of record NC_081294.1, read on the forward strand.
GAGGTAAAAAGGAACGAACAGGCCCCTAGGCCCTAATCGGATCCATTGCTTTGGTTTCCAGGCATCTTCCTCAGAGGCCTGGATTTCAGTACCAGCATTTGGCTGTTTCTTGGCTCACCCATCAGAACAAAACTCATCTACACATTGGAAACCTGCACGTGGGAGGTGTGTCAAAGCCTCTTTTTAGGAGAACCCTTCAGGGCCCCAGTGCCACCGCTTCATTCCAATGTCTCCATAGACACAAAATCATATTAGACACATCCACGGGGAGAGTCCAGTTCAACTCAGCATATTCGGTTGCCCCGCGAGATCCAGCAGATCTAACTTGTCTTGTTGCTAGGAGACAAAAGGAAGGCGAGGTGCCCTACCCCGCCATCCATCCTTAGAACCCTGCTCGGAATCATTGGCCTGGAGCCAACCAACAGGTCTCAATTGTCCTGCAGAAGAACCTTTGCAGTTGTGAGCTTCTCACAACTCCCATGGTGAGAAACCCCCCTGGCCTCGTGATCCCCCCCCCCTTCATGAAGGGGCCATCAGGGACATAAGGTCTAACCTGAGAAATAGTCTGATCCTCACCCTGACTTCAGATGCACGAGATCTCGATTCAGGTCTGTATATTGTGCCTGCCATGTCCTCACCCAGAAACCTAAGCCTAGCTTGTGTCCTCAGACTTCCGTCCTCAGACTAATGGCCCACAAGCCCTCCAGTTTGGCAATCCAGAATTACAATGCAGCACTTAGCTTGCCCTCCAGAAGAAAAACATTGCCCTCTGGCGCTACCCAGAAACCCCAAATGAAGATCAACCTGCACGCCACTTGGCTGAACCCAAAATATATAGGCTGACCTGGGCACTAATGCCCTTTCTGACAGAGCCTGAGCCTGGAACTCCTGGCACCACCCAGACAGCTTGCCGCTCACTGAGCACATCGGACCAGCCATTGCCTTAGGATGTTATATCTTCCCAAACTCGGTTTTCAGGATTCAGATCCTAGACCTTATCTCCAATCACTGCCCAGGTTTGAAAATGATGCAGAAATCAGAACTCCTTCCCGATGGCAAGAAACCTTGTGGTTGGCTTGTTGTCCAACGTTCAGTGTAGTGGAAACCTGTTTGTCCGATGAGGCCCCGCCATTGCTCGCGGGCCACATAGGTGGCAAACTCACATTGTGACCCTCAGCCTGAGCCCAGTCCTCATGTAAGGCCTCTCAGTGGCTGGATGGAGAGACAGCATATTGGGCTTGCCATGCCCCTAGGCCCCAATTTTTAACCATAGTTTGGGTTGTCCCTTCACTCTTCCCCAGGGCTCTGCTTTGGAATTCCTCTTTTGGTGGGACACCTGAGGTAACAAACCTGAAAGGAGTCCTCTCGTCCCACAGATTGACGACAAACAATTGTGATCGGCCCAGGTGCTCAGATAGCAAGATTTGTTCATGGACCATGAGGCCTCCCCAACATTCCACGGCCATCGCTGAAACAAAATCCAGAGACAAAAGCCTGAGCATGCGCCTCAGACTCGCTCATTCTTCATATCCTGAAGAGTTCTTCAGATAAGAATGTACACGGCACTCGAATGCACCCAAAATATATAGTCTAACATGGGAAGTAATGCAGTGTCTGACAACCTGAGCCCGGACCTCGTGACCAACACCCAGACAACTGACCGCACACTGAGCTCATCAGACCCGCATGGCCTTAGGTCATCATCTCTTCCCTACCTCAGTTTTCAGGCCTCAGAACCTAGACCTTATCTCCAATCACTGCCCAGGCTTGACTCTGATGCAGAAATCAGAACTCTTCCTTACCCATGGCAAGAAACATTGTGGTTGGCATGTTGTCCAACGTTCAGTGTAGGAGAAACCAGCATTCATCCTGAGGCACCACCCATTCTTGAGTGCGACGAGGGCATAAACACGCATTGTGACCCTCAGCATGAGTCCTGTCCTCTAGGACGTCCTATCAGTGGCTGGACCATTAAATGTCATACTGGGCTTGACATGTCCCAAGGCCCCAATTTTTAACCAGATTTCTGGTTGTCCAGTCGCACCCTCCCCAGGGCTCTACTCTGGAATCCCTCATTTGGTGGGACACCTAGGGTTGAAAAACAAAACAAAACAAATCAACAACAACAGAACAATGGAATTCTTCCATCCCACAAAATGACCCCAAACTCTTTGGACGGGGCCAAACCCCCAGAGTTTAAGACTCGTCCATTTCCCATGAAGTCATCCGGAATTTTCACGACCATGAGTGACACGATATCCAGAGACAAAAACTTGAGCAAGAGCCTCACACTCGCCCTTTTTTCATATCCCGAAGTGTTCTCCTCATAGTCTGTAGATCATTCCTGCCATACCAATGACCCGAAACATAAGCCGAGTTTGTGTTTTCAGAAATCTGTCCAAACAGCCCTGGCCTACACACCCTACATGCGCAGGCCCCTGGAGCCAACCTGACGACTGTGCTTACCCTCTCCAAAGGAATTGTATGTGCCCTTTCCAATGGCCATAACCCTCCTAAGAGGATAAACCTCCAAAGTCCCTGAGGCCACCCTATATTTGTGGCTTCCCAGGACAAACAGGGGCAATCTGGGCCCATCGGAGCACCTACAGGCACTCAGACCCGTAGACTGATGTCCCCAGAGGTAAAAAGGAACGAACAGGACTCTAGGCACCTATCGGATCCATTGCTTTGGTTCCCAGGAATCTCTCCTCAGAGGCCTGGATTTCAATAACAGCATATGGCTGTTTCTTGACTCACCCATCAGAACAAATCACATCTACACATGGGAAATTTGCACGATGGAGCTGTGTGAATTCCTCTCTTTAGGAGAACCCCTCAGGGCCCCAGTGCCACCGTTTCATTCCAAGGTCTCCATAGACACAAAATCATATTAGGACACATCCACGGGAGAGTCCATTTCAACTCATCCTCCTCGGTTGATCCCCCAAATCCAGCAGATCTAACCTGTCTTGTTGCTGGAGACAATTGGAATGCGAGGTTGGCTACCCAGCCATCCATCCTTAGAACCCTGCTTGGTATCGTTGTCCTGGAGCCAACCAACAGGACTCAATTGTCCTGCAGAATAATCTTTGCAGTTGGAGCTTCTCACAACTCCCATCTTGGGAAAACCCCCATTTCCTCGTGATCCACACCCCCTTCAAGAAGGGGCCATCAGGACAGAATGTCCAACCTGAGCGATCATCTGATCCTCGCCCTGACTTCAGATGCACGAGATCTCCATTGAGGTCTGTAGATTGTGCCTGCCATGTCCTCACCCAGCAACGTAGGCCTAGCTTGGGTTCTCAGACTTCCGTCCTCAGACTACTGGCCCACAAGCCCTCCAGTTTGGCAATCCAGAACTACAATGCAGCATTCTGCTTGCCTCCAGAAGAAAAACATTGCCCTCTGGGGCTACCCAGGTACCCCAAATGAGGATCAACGGGGCACGCCTTTCGGGTAATCCCCAAATATATTGGCTGACCTGGGCACTAATGCCATTTCTGACACAGCTTGATCCTGGACCTCCTGGCCCCACCCAGACAGCTGGCCGCACACTGAGCACATCGGACCCGTCATGGTCTTAGGTCGTCATCTCCTGTCAACCACGGTTTTCAGGCTTCAGAACCTAGACCTTATCTCCAATCACGGCCCGGGTTTGAAAATGATGCAGAAATCAGAACTCTTTCCCCATGGCAAGAAAACTTGTGGTTGGCATGTTGTCCAAGGTTTAGTGTCGTTGAAACCAGTGTGGCCCATGAGGCCCCGCCCATGCTTGCGGGCCACATTGGTCACAAACACACATTGTGACTCTCAGCCTGAGCCCAGTCCTCAGGTAAGGCCTCTCAGTGGCTGGATGGAGAGACAGCATATTGGGCTTGCCATGCCCCTCGACCCCAATTTTTAACCATAGTTCGGGTTGTCCCTTCACTCTTCCCCAGGGCTCTGCTTTGGAATTCCAATTTTGGTGGGAAACCTGAGGTAACAAACCTGAAAGGACTCCTCCCATCCCACAGATTGACGGAAAACAATTGGGAGAGGGCCAATTCCACAGAGAGCAGGATTCGTCCATGGCACATGAGGCCTCCCCAACATTCCATGGCCATCGCTGATACAAAATCCAGAGACAAAAGCCTGAGTACGTGCCTCAGACTCGCTCATTCTTCATATCCTGAAGAGTTCTTCAGATGAGAACCTACACGGCACTCGAATGCACCCAAAATATATAGTCTAACCTGGGAAGTAATGCACTGTCTGACAACCTGAGCCCGGACCTCGTGACCAACACCCAGACAGCTGACCGCACACTGAGCACATCAGACCCGCCATGGCCTTAGGTCCTCATCTATTCCCTACCTCAGTTTTCAGGCTTCAGAACCTAGACCTTATCTCCAATCACTGCCCAGCAGTGACTGTGATGCAGAAATCAGAACTCTTCCTTACCCATGGCAAGAAACCTTGTGGTTGGCATGTTGTTCAACGTTCAGTGTAGGAGAAACCAGCATTCACCCTGATGCCCCGCCCATTCTTGAGTGCAACGAGGGCATAAACACGCATTGTGACCCTCAGCGTGAGTCCTGTCCTCTAGGACGTCCTCTCAGTGGCTGGACCATTAGATGTCATAATGGGCTTGACATGTCCCTAGGCCCCAATATTTAACCAGATTTCTGGTTGTCCAGTCGCCCCTCCCCAGGGCTCTACTATGGAATCCCACATTTGGTGGGACACCAGAGGTTGAAAAACAAAACAAAACAAATCAATAGCAAAAGAACAATGGACTTCTTCCATCCCACAGAATGACCCCAAACTCTTTGGACGGGGCCAAACCCCCAGAGAGTAAGACTCGTCCATTTCCCATGAAGTCATCCGGAATTTTCACGACCATGAATGACACGATTTCCAGAGACAAAAACTTGAGCAAGAGCCTCACACTCGCCCTTTTTTCATATCCCGAAGAGTTCTCCTCATGGTCTGTAGATCATTCCGCCATACCAATGACCTGAAACATAAGCCGAGTTTGTGTTTTCAGAAATTTGTACAAACAGCCCTGGCCTACACACCCTACATGCGCAGGCCCCTGGAGCCAACCTGACGACTGTGCTTACCCTCTCCAAAGGAATTGTATGTGCCCTTTCCAATGGCCACAACCCTCCTAAGAGGATAAACCTCCAAAGTCCCTGAGTCCACCCTATATTTGTGGCTTCCCAGGACAAACAGGGGCAATCTGGGCCCATCGGAGCACCTACAGGCACTCAGACCCGTAGACTGAGGTCCCCAGAGGTAAAAAGGAACGAACAGGACTCTAGGCACCTATCAGATCCATTGCTTTGGTTCCCAGGAATCTCTCCTCAGAGGCCTGGATTTCAATAACAGCATATGGCTGTTTCTTGACTCACTCATCAGAACAAATCACATCTATACATGGGAAACTTGCACGATGGAGCTTTGTGAAAGCCTCTCTTTAGGAGAACCCCTCAGGGCCCCAGTGCCACCGTTTCATTCCAAGGTCTCCATAGACACACAATCATATTAGGACACATCCACGGGAGAGTCCATTTCAACTCATCTTCCTCGGTTGCTCCCCCAGATCCAGCAGATCTAACCTGTCTTGTTGCTGGAGACAATTGGAATGCGAGGTGGGCTACCCATCCATCCATCCTTAGAACCATGCTCGGAATCGTTGTCCTGGAGCCAACCAACAGGACTCAATTGTCCTGCAGAATAATCTTTGCAGTTGGGAGCTTCTCACAACTCCCATCTTGGGAAAACCCCCATTTCCTCGTGATCCACCCCCCCTTCAAGAAGGGGCCATTAGGACAGAATGTCCAACCTGAGCGATCATCTGATCCTCGCCCTGACTTCAGATGCACGAGATCTCCATTGAGGTCTGTAGATTGTGCCTGCCATGTCCTCACCCAGCAACGTAGGCCTAGCTTGGGTTCTCAGACTTCCGTCCTCAGACTACTGGCCCACAAGCCCTCCAGTTTGGCAATCCAGAACTACAATGCAGCACTCTGCCTGCCTCCAGAAGAAAAACATTGCCCTCTGGGGCTACCCAGGTACCCCAAATGAGGATCAACGGGGCACGCCTTTCGGGTAATCCCCAAATATATAGGCTGACCTGGGCACAAATGACCTTTCTGACACAGCTTGATTCTGGACCTCCTGGCCCCACCCAGACAGCTGGCCGCACACTGAGCACATCGGACCCGTCATGGTCTTAGGTCGTCATCTCTTGTAAACCACGGTTTTCAGGCTTCAGAACCTAGACCTTATCTCCAATCACGGCCCGGGTTTGAAAATGATGCAGAAATCAGAACTCTTTCCCCATGGCAAGAAAACTTGTGGTTGGCATGTTGTCCAAGGTTCAGTGTCGTTGAAACCAGTGTGGCCCATGAGGCCCCGCCCATGCTTGCGGGCCACATTGGTCACAAACACACATTGTGACCCTCAGCCTGAGCCCACTCCTCAGGTAAGGCCTCTCAGTGGCTGGATGGAGAGACAGCATATTGGGCTTGCCATGCCACTCGACCACAATTTTAACCATAGTTCGGGTTGTCCCTTCACTCTTCCCCAGGGCTCTGCTTTGGAATTCCACTTTTGGTGGGACACCTGAGGTAACAAACCTGAAAGGAGTCCTCCAATCCCACAGATTGATGGAAAACAATTGGGAGAGGGCCAAGTCCACAGAGAGCAGGATTCGTCCATGGCACATGAGGCCTCCCCAACATTCCATGGCCATCGCTGATACAAAATCCAGAGACAAAAGCCTGAACATGCGCCTCAGACTCGCTCATTCTTCATATCCTGAAGAGTTCTTCAGATGAGAACCTACATGGCACTCGAATGCACCCAAAATATATAGTCTAACCTGGGCACTAAAGCACTGTCTGACAACCTGAGCCCGGACCTCGTGACCAACACCCAGACAACTGACCGAACACTGAGCACATCAGGCCCGCCATGGCCTTAGGTCATCATCTATTCCGTACCTCAGTTTTCAGGCTTCAGAACCTAGACCTTATCTATAATCACTGCCCAGTGGTGACTTTGATGCAGAAATCAGAACTCCTTACCCATGGCAAGAAACATTGTGGTTGGCATGTTGTCCAACGTTCAGTGTAGGAGACCAGCATTCACCCTGAGGCCCCATCCATTCTTGAGTACGACGAAGGCATAAACACGCATTGTGCCCCTCAGCGTGAGTCCTGTCCTCTAGTACGTCCTCTCAGTGGCTGGACCATTAGATGTCATAATGGGCTTGACATGTCCCTAGGCCCCAATTTTTAACCAGATTTCTGGTTGTCCAGTCGCCCCTCCCCAGGGCTCTACTCTGTAATCCCACATTTGGTGGGACACCAGAGGTTGAAAAACAAAACAAAACAAATCAACAGCAACAGAACAATGGACTTCTTCCATCCCACAGAATGACCCCAAAATCTTTGGACGGGGCCAAACCCCAGAGAGTAAGACTAATCCATTTCCCATGAAGTCACCCGGAAATTTCACGACCATGAGTGACACGATATCCAGAGACAAAAACTTGAGCAAGAGCCTCACACTCGCCCTTTTTTCATATCCCGAAGAGTTCTCCTCATGGTCTGTAGATCAGTCGTGCCATACCTATGACGCGAAACATAAGCCGAGGTTGTTTTTTCAGACAACTGTCCAAACAGCCCTGGCCTACACACCCTACAGACTCAAGCCCCTGGAGCCAAACCTGACGACTGTGATTGCCCTCTCCAAGGGAATTGTATCTGCCGATTCCAATGGCCAAAACTCTCCTAAGAGTATAAACCTCCAAAGTCCCTGAGGCCATCCCAATATTTGTGGCTTCCCAGGACAAATGGGGCAGTCTGGGCCCATCTGAGCACCTACCGGCACTCAGACCCGTAGATTAATGTCCCCAGAGGTAAAAAGGTACCAACAGGCCCCTAGGCACCTATCAGATCCATTGCTTTGGTTTCCAGGCATCCTCCCTCAGAGGCCTGGATTTCAATAACAGCATATGGCTGTTCTTGACTCACCCATCAGAACAAATCTCATCTACACATGGGAAACTTGCAGGATGGAGCTGTGTGAAAGCCTCTCTTTAGGAGAACCCCTCAGGGCCCCAGTGCCAACACTTCATTCCAAGGTCTCCATAGACACACAATCATATTAGGACACATCCACGGGAGAGTCCATTTCTACTCAGCCTCCTCGGTTTCTCCCCCAGATCCAGCAGATCTAACCTGTCTTGTTGCTTGGAGACAATTGGAATGCGAGGTGGGCTACCCAGCCATCCATCCTTAGAACCCTGCTCGGAATCGTTGTCCTGGAGCCAACCAACAGGACTCAAGTGTCCTGCAGAAGAATCTTTGCAGTTGGGAGCTTCCCACAACTCCCATCGTGGGAAAACCCTCATGGCCTCGTGATCGACCCCCCCCACAAGAAGGGGCCATCAGGGACAAACTGTCCAACCTGAGCGATCGTCTGATCCTCGCCCTGACTTCAGATGCACGAGCTCTCGATTCAGGTCTGTAGATTGTGTCTGCCATATCCTCACCCAGAAACCTAGGCCTAGCTTAGGTTCTCAGACTTCCGTCCTCAGACTACTGGCCCACAAGCCCTCCAGTTTGGCAATCCAGAACTACAATGCAGCACTCTGCCTGTCCTCCAGAAGAAAAATATTGCCCTCTGGGGCTAACCAGGAATCCCAAATGAGGGTCAACGGGGCACGCAATTCGGCTATACCCCAAATATATAGGCTGACCTGGGCACTAATGCCCTTTCTGACACAGCTTGATCCTGGACCTCCTTGCCCCACCCACACAGCTGGCCGCACACTGAGCACATCGGACCCCTCATGGCCTTAGGTCGTCATCTCTTGTCAACCTCGGTTTTCAGGCATCAGAACCTAGACCTTATCTCCAATCACGTTCCGGGTTTGAAAATGATGCAGAAATCAGAACTCTTTTCCCATGACAAGAAACCTTGTGGTTGGCATGTTGTCCAAGGTTTAGTTTCGTTGAAACCAGTGTGGCCCATGAGGCCCCGCCCATGCTCGCGGGCCACATTGGTCACAAACACACATTGTGACCCTCAGCCTGAGCCCAGTCCTCAGGTAAGGCCTCTCAGTGGCTGGATGGAGAGACAGCATATTGGGATTGCCATGCCCCTAGGCCCCAATTTTTAACCATATTTCGGTTTGTCCCTTCACTCTTCCCCAGGGCTCTGCTTTGGAATTCCTCTTTTGGTGGGACACCTGAGGTAACAAACCTGAAAGGAGTCCTCCCATCCGACAGATTGACGAAAAACAATTGGGATCGGGCCAAGTCCATAGATAGCAAAATTCGTCCATGGCCCATGACGCCTCCCCAACATTTCACGGCCATCGCTGATACAAAATCCAGAGACAAAAGCCTGAGTACGTGCCTCAGACTCGCTCATTCTTCATATCCTGAAGAGTTCTTCAGATGAGAACCTACACGGCACTCGAATGCACCCAAAATATATAGTCTAACCTGGGAAGTAATGCACTGTCTGACAACCTGAGCCCGGACCTCGTGACCAACACCCAGACAGCTGACCGCACACTGAGCACATCAGACCCGCCATGGCCTTAGGTCCTCATCTATTCCCTACCTCAGTTTTCAGGCTTCAGAACCTAGACCTTATCTCCAATCACTGCCCAGCAGTGACTGTGATGCAGAAATCAGAACTCTTCCTTACCCATGGCAAGAAACCTTGTGGTTGGCATGTTGTTCAACGTTCAGTGTAGGAGAAACCAGCATTCACCCTGAGGCCCCGCCCATTCTTGAGTGCAACGAGGGCATAAACACGCATTGTGACCCTCAGCGTGAGTCCTGTCCTCTAGGACGTCCTCTCAGTGGCTGGACCATTAGATGTCATAATGGGCTTGACATGTCCCTAGGCCCCAATATTTAACCAGATTTCTGGTTGTCCAGTCGCCCCTCCCCAGGGCTCTACTCTGGAATCCCACATTTGGTGGGACACCAGAGGTTGAAAAACAAAACAAAACAAATCAATAGCAAAAGAACAATGGACTTCTTCCATCCCACAGAATGACCCCAAACTCTTTGGACAGGGCCAAACCCCCAGAGAGTAAGACTCGTCCATTTCCCATGAAGTCATCCGGAATTCTCACGACCATGAGTGACACGATATCCAGAGACAAAAACTTGAGCAAGAGCCTCACACTCGCCCTTTTTTCATATCCCGAAGAGTTCTCCTCATGGTCTGTAGATCATTCCTGCCATACCAAAGACCTGAAACATAAGCCGAGTTTGTGTTTTCAGAAATCTGTCCAAACAGCCCTGGCCTACACACCCTACACGCGCAGGCCCCTGGAGCCAACCTGACGACTGTGCTTACCCTCTCCAAAGGAATTGTATGTGCCCTTTCCAATGGCCACAACCTTCCTAAGAGGATAAACCTCCAAAGTCCCTGAGGCCACCCAATATTTGTGGCTTCCCAGGACAAACAGGGGCAATCTGGGCCCATCGGAGCACCTACAGGCACTCAGACCCGTAGACTGATGTCCCCAGAGGTAAAAAGGAACGAACAGGACTCTAGGCACCTATCGGATCCATTGCTTTGGTTCCCAGGAATCTCTCCTCAGAGGCCTGGGTTTCAATAACAGCATATGGCTGTTTCTTGACTCACCCATCAGAACAAATCACATCTACACATGGGAAACTTGCACGATGGAGCTGTGTGAAAGCCTCTCTTTAGGAGAACCCCTCAGGGCCCCAGTGCCAACGCTTCATTCCAAGGTCTCCATAGACACACAATCATATTAGGACACATCCACGGGAGAGTCCATTTCTACTCAGCCTCCTCGGTTTCTCCCCCAGATCCAGCAGATCTAACCTGTCTTGTTGCTTGGAGACAATTGGAATGCGAGGTGGGCTACCCAGCCATCCATCCTTAGAACCCTGCTCGGAATCGTTGTCCTGGAGCCAACCAACAGGACTCAAGTGTCCTGCAGAAGAATCTTTGCAGTTGGGAGCTTCCCACAACTCCCATCGTGGGAAAACCCTCATGGCCTCGTGATCGACCCCCCCCCACAAGAAGGGGCCATCAGGGACAAACTGTCCAACCTGAGCGATCGTCTGATCCTCGCCCTGACTTCAGATGCACGAGCTCTCGATTCAGGTCTGTAGATTGTGTCTGCCATATCCTCACCCAGAAACCTAGGCCTAGCTTGGGTTCTCAGACTTCCGTCCTCAGACTACTGGCCCACAAGCCCTCCAGTTTGGCAATCCAGAACTACAATGCAGCACTCTGCCTGTCCTCCAGAAGAAAAATATTGCCCTCTGGGGCTAACCAGGAATCCCAAATGAGGGTCAACGGGGCACGCAATTCGGCTATACCCCAAATATATAGGCTGACCTGGGCACTAATGCCCTTTCTGACACAGCTTGATCCTGGACCTCCTTGCCCCACCCAGACAGCTGGCCGCACACTGAGCACATCGGACCCCTCATGGCCTTAGGTCGTCATCTCTTGTCAACCTCGGTTTTCAGGCATCAGAACCTAGACCTTATCTCCAATCACGTTCCGGGTTTGAAAATGATGCAGAAATCAGAACTCTTTTCCCATGGCAAGAAACCTTGTGGTTGGCATGTTGTCCAAGGTTTAGTTTCGTTGAAACCAGTGTGGCCCATGAGGCCCCGCCCATGCTCGCGGGCCACATTGGTCACAAACACACATTGTGACCCTCAGCCTGAGCCCAGTCCTCAGGTAAGGCCTCTCAGTGGCTGGATGGAGAGACAGCATATTGGGCTTGCCATGCCCCTAGGCCCCAATTTTTAACCATATTTCGGTTTGTCCCTTCATTCTTCCCCAGGGCTCTGCTTTGGAATTCCTCTTTTGGTGGGACACCTGAGGTAACAAACCTGAAAGGAGTCCTCCCATCCGACAGATTGACGAAAAACAATTGGGATCGGGCCAAGTCCACAGATAGCAAAATTCGTCCATGGCCCATGACGCCTCCCCAACATTCCACGGCCATCGCTGACACAAAATCCAGAGACAAAAGCCTGAGAACGTGCCTCAGACTCGCTCATTCTTCATATCCTGAAGAGTTCTTCAGATGAGAACCTACACGGCACTCGAAGGCACCCAAAATATATAGTCTAACCTGGGAAGTAATGCACTGTCTGACAACCTGAGCCAGGACCTCGTGACCAACACCCAGACAGCTGACCGCACACTGAGCACATCAGACCCGCCATGGCCTTAGGTCCTCATCTATTCCTTACCTCAGTTTTCAGGCTTTAGAACCTAGACCTTATCTCCAATCACTGCCCAGGGGTGACTGTGATGCAGAAATCAGAACTCTTCCTTACCCATGGCAAGAAACCTTGTGGTTGGCATGTTGTCCAACGTTCAGTGTAGGAGAAACCAGCATTCACCCTGAGGCCCCGCCCATTCTTGAGTGCGACGAGGGCATAAACACGCATTGTGACCCTCAGCGTGAGTCCTGTCCTCTAGTACGTCCTCTCAGTGGCTGGACCATTAGATGTCATAATGGGCTTGACATGTCCCTAGGCCCCAATTTTTTACCAGATTTCTGGTTTCCAGTCGCTCCACCCAAGGCTCTACTCTGGAATCCCTCATTTGTGGGACACCTGATGTTGAAAAACAAAACACAACAAATCAACAACAACAGAACAACGACTTCTTCCATCCCATAGAATGTACCAATACTCTTTGGACGGGGCCACACCCCCAGAGAGTAAGACTCATCCATCTCCCTTGAAGTCACCCGAAAATTTCAAGACCATGAGTGACACAATATCCCGAGACAAAAACTTGAGCAGAGCCTCACACTCGCCCTTTTTTCATATCCCGAAGAGTTCTCCTCATGGTCTGTAGATCAGTCCTGCCATACCTATGACCCGAAATATAATCCGAGTTTGTGTATTCAGACAACTGTCCAAACAGCCCTGGCCAACACACCCTACAGGCTCAGGTCCCTGGAGCCAAATCTGACGACTGTGCTTGCCCTCACCCAGGGAATTGTATGTGCCCACTCCAATGGCCACAACCCTACTAAGAGTATAAACGTCCAAAGTCCCTGAGGCCATCCCAATATTTGTTGCTTCCCAGGACAAATGGGGCAATCTGGGCCCATCTGAGTACCTACCGGCACTCAGACCCATAGACTGATGTCCCCAGCGGTAAAAAGGAACGAACAGGCCCCTAGGCAAGTATCGGATCCATTGCTTTGGTTTCCAGGCATCTCTCCTCAGAGGCCTGGATTTCAATAACAGCATATGGCTTTCCTGACTCACCCATCAGAACAAATCTCAACTACACATTGGAAACTTGCACGATTGAGCTGTTTGAAAGCCTCTCTTTAGGAGAACCCTTCAGGGACTCAGTGCCACCGCTTCATTCCAAGGTCTCCATAGACACAAAATCATATTAGGACACATCTACGAGAGAGCCCATTTCAATTTAGCCTCCTCGGTTGCACCCCCAGATCCAGCAGATCTAACCTGTCTTGTTTCTTGGAGACAATTGGAATGCGAGGTGGGCTACCCAGCCATCCATCCTTAGAATCCTGCTCGGAATCGTTGTCCTGGAGCCACCAACAGGTCTCAATTGTCCTGCAGAAGAATCTTTGCAGTTGGGAGCTTCTCACATCTCCCATCGTGGGAAAACCCCCATGGCCTCGTGATCCACCCCCCTTACAAGAAGGGGCCATCAGGGACAGAAAGTCCAATCTGAGCGATCGTCTGATCCTCGCCCTGACTTCAGATGCACGAGATCTCGATTCAGGTCTGTAGATTGTGCCTGCCATATCCTCACTCAGAAAACGACGCCTAGCTTGGGTTCTCAGACTTCGGTCCTCAGACTACTGGCCCACAAGCCCTCCAGTTTGGCAATCCAGACTACAATGCAGCACTCTACCTGCCCTCCAGAAGAAAAACATTGCCCTCTGGGGCTACCCAGAAACCCCAAATGAGGATCAACCTGCACGCCATTCGGCTGTACCCCAAATATATAGGCTGACATGGGCACTAATGCCCTTTCTGACACAGCCTGAGCCTGGACCTCCTGGCCCCACCCAGTAGGAGGGCCGCACACTGATCACATCGGACCCGCCATGGCCTTAGGTCATCAACTCTTCTCAGCCTTGGTTTTCAGGCTTCAGAACCTAGATCTTATCTCCAATCACGGCCCGGGTTTGAAAATGATGCAGAAATCAGAACTCTTTCCCCATGGCAAGAAACCTTGTGATTGGCATGTTGTCCAAGGTTCAGTGTGTTGAAACCAGTGTGGCCCATGAGGCCCGGCCCATCCTTGCGGGCCACATTGGTCACAAAGACACATTGTGACCCTCAGCCTGAGCCCAGTCCTCAGGTAAGGCCTCTCAGTGGCTGGATGGAGAGACAGCATACTGTGCTTGCCATGCCCATAGGCCCCAATTTTTAAACATAGTTCGGGTTGTCCCTTCACTCTTCTCCAGGGCTCTGCTTGGGAATTCCTCTTTTGGTGGGACACCTAAGGTAACAAACCTGAAAGGAGTCCTCCCATCCCACAGATTGACGAAAAACAATTGGGATCGGGCCAAGTCCACAGATAGCAAGATTCGTCCATGGCCCATGAGGACTCCCCAATATTCCACGGCCTTTGCTGATACAAAAACCAGAGACAAAAGCCTGAGCACGCACCTCAGACTCGCTCATTCTTCATATCCTGAAGAGTTCTTCAGATAAGAACTTACACCACACTCCAATGCACCCAAAATATATAGTATAACCTGGGCACTAATGCACTGTCTGAAAACCTGAGCCCGGAGCTCGTGACCAACACCCAGACAGCTGACCGCACTCTGAGCACATCAGACCCGCCATGGCCTTAGGTCATCATTTCTTCCCTACCTCAGATTTCAGGCTTAAGAACCTAGACTTTATCTCCAATCACTGCCCATGGGTCACTGTGAAGCAGAAATCAGAACACTTCCATACCCATGGAAAGAAACCTTGTGGTTGGCATGTTGTCCAACGTTCAGTGTAGGAGAAACCAGCATTCAGCCTGAGGCCCGGCCCATTCTTGAGTACGACGAGGGCATAAACACGCATTGTGACCCTCAGCGTGAGTCCTGTCCTGTAGTACGTCCTCTCAGTGGCTGGACCATTAGATGTCATAATGGGCTTGACATGTCCCTAGGCCCCAATTTTTAACCAGATTTCTGGTTGTCCAGTCGCCCCTCCCCAGGGCTCTACTCTGGAATCCCTCATTTGGTGGAACACCTGAGGTTGAAAAACAAAACAAAACAAATCAACAACAACAGAACAACGGACTTCTTCCTTCCCACAGAATGACCCTTAACTCTTTTATGGGGCCAAACCCCCAGAGAGTAAGACTCGTCCATTTCCCATGAAGTCACCCGGAAATTCCACGACCATGAGTGACACGATATCCAGAAACAAAAACTTGAGCAGACCTCACACTCGCCCTTTTATCAAATCCCGAAGAGTTCTCCTCATGGTCTGTAGATCAATCCTGCCATATCTATGACCCGAATCAAAAGCTGAGTTTGTGTTTTCAGACAACTGTCCAAACAGCCCTGGCATACACACCCTACAGGCTAAGGCTCCTGGAGCCAAACATGTCGACCCTGCTTGCCCTCTCCAATGGAATTGTATGTGCCCATTCCAGTGGCCACCACCATACTAAGAGGATAAACCTCCAAAGTCCCTGAGGCCATCCCAATATTTGTGACCTCTCAGGACAAACAGGGGCAATCTGGGCCCATCTGAGCGCCTACCGGCACTCAGACCCGTAGACTGATGTCCCCAGAGGTAAAAAGGAACAAACAGGCCCCTAGGCACCTATCGGATCCATTGCTTTGGTTTTCAGGCATCTCTCCTCAGAGGCCTGGATTTCAATTAGAGCATATGCCTGTTTCTTGAATCACCCATCATAACAAATCTCGTCTACACATGGGAAACTTGCACGATGGAGATCTGTGAAAGACTCTCTTTAGGAGAACCCTTCTGGGCCGCAGTGCCACCGCTTCATTCCAAGTCTCCATAGACACAAAATCATATTAGGACACATCCACGGGGGAGTCCATTTCAACTCAGACTCCTCGGTTGCTCCCCCAGATCCAGCAGATCTAACCTGTCTTGTTGCTTGGAGACAATTAGTATGCGTGGTGGGCTACCCAGACATCCATCCTTAGAACCCTGCTCGGAATCGTGTCCTGGAGCCAACCAACAGGTCTCAATTGTCCTGCAGAAGAATCTTGGCAGTTCGTAGATTCTCACAACTGCCATCGTGGGAAAACCCCATGGCCTCGTTATCCACCCCCCCGCTTTCAAGAAGGGGCCATCAGGGACAGAATGTCCAACCTTAGCGATCGTCTGATCCTCACGCTGACTTCAGATGCACGAGATCTCGATTCAGGTCTTTAGATTGTGCCTGCATTTCCTCACCCAGAAACCTAGGCCTAGCTTGGGTTCTCAGACTTCCATCCTCAGACTACTACCCCACAAGCCCCCCAGTTTGGCAATTCAGAATTACAATGCAGCACTCTGCCTGCCCTCCAGAAGAAAACCATTGCCCTCTGGGGTTACACAGAAACACCAAATGAGGAGCAACGGGGCACGCCGTTCGGCTGTTCCCCAAATATATAGGCTGACCTGGGCACTAATGCCCTTTCTGACACAGCTTGATCCTGGACCTCCTGGCCCCACCCAGACAGCTGGTCGCACACTGAGCACATTGGACCCTCATGGTCTTATGTTGTCATCTCTTCTCAACCTCGGATTTAAGGCTTCAGAACCTAGACCTTATCTCCAATCATGGCTCGCGTTGGAAAATGATGCAGAAATCAGAACTCTTTCCCCATGGCAAGAAACCTTGTGGTTGGCATATTGTCCAAGGTTCAGTGTAGTTGAAACCAGTGTGGCCCATGAGGCCCGGCCCATGCTTGCGGGCCACATTGGTCACAAACACACAATGTGACCCTCATCCTGAGCCCAGTCCTAAGGTAAGGCCTCTCAGTGGCTGGATGGAGAGTCAGCATATTGGGCTTGCCATGCCCCTAGGGCCCAATTTTTAACCATAGTTCGGGTTGTCCCTTCACTCTTCCCCAGGGCTCTGCTTTGGAATTCCTCTTTTAGTGGGAAATCTGAGGTAACAAACCTGAAAGGAGTCCTCCCATCCCACAGATTGAAGAAAAACAATTGGGATCGGGCCAAGTCCACAGACAGCAAGATTCGTCCATGGCACATGATGCATCCCCAACATTCCACGGCTATCGCTGATACAAAATCCAGAGACATAAGCCTGAGCACGTGCCTCAGACTGGCTCATTATTCATATCCTGAAGAGTTCTTCAGATAAGAACTTACACGGCACTCGAATGCACCCAAAATATATAGTCTAACCTGGGCACTAATACACTGTCTGACAACCTGAGCCCGGACCTCGTGACCAACACCGAGACAGCTGAATGCACACTGAGCACATCAGACCCCACAAGGCCTTAGGTCATCATCTCTTACCTACCTCAGTTCTCAGGCTTCAGAACCTAGACCTTACCTCCAATCACTGCCCAGGGGTGACTGTGATGCAGAAATCAGAACTCATCCTTACCCATGGCAAGAAACCATGTCGTTGGCATGTTGTCCAACGTTCAATGTAATTGAAACCAGTGTGGCCCATGAGGCACCGCCCATGCTTGCGGGCAACATTGGTCACAAACACACAATGTGACCCTCAGCCTGAGCCCAGTCCTCAGGTAAGGCCTCTCAGTGGCTGGATGGAGAGTCAGCCTATTGGGCTTGCCATGCCCCTAGGCCCAAATATTTAACCATAGTTCGGGTTGTCCCTTCGGTCTTCCCCAGGACACTGCTTTGGAATTCCTCTTTTGGTGGGACACCTGAGGTAACAAACCTGAAAGGAGTCCTCCCATCCCACTGAATGACGAAAAACAATTGGGATCGGGCCAAATCCACAGAGAGCAAGATTCGTCCATGGCCCATGAGGCCTCCGCAACATTCCACGGCCATCGCTGATACAAAATCCAGAGACAAAAGCCTGAGCACGCGCCTCAGACTTGCTCATTCTTCATATCCTGAAGAGTTCTTCAGATAAGAACCTACACGGTTCTCGAATGCACCCAAAATAAATAGTCTAACCTGGCCACTAATGCACTGTCTGACAACCTGAGCCCGGATCTCGTGACCAACACCCAGACAGCTGACCGCACACTGAGCACATCAGATCCGCCATGGCCTAAGGTCATCATCTCTTCCCTACCTCAGAATTCAGGCTTCAAATCTAGACCTTATATCCAATCACTGCCCAGGGGTGACTGTGATGTAGAAATCAGAACTCTTCCTTACCCATGGCAAGAAACCTTGTGGTTGGCATGTTGTCCAGCGTTCAGTGTAGGAGAAACCAGCATTCACCCTGAGGCCCCGCCCATTCTTGAGTGCGACGAGGGCATAAACACGCATTGTGACCTTCATTGTGAGTCCTGTCCTCTAGTACGTCCTCTCAGTGGCTGAAACATTAGATGTCATAATGGGCTTGACATGCCCCTAGGCCCCAATTTTTAACCAGATTTCTGGTTGTCCAGTCGCCCCTCCCCAGGGTTATACTCTGGAATCCCTCATTTGGTGGGACACCTGAGGTTGAAAAACAAAACAAAACCAATCAACAACAACAGAACCACGGATTTCTTCCATCCCACAGAATGACCCCAAACTCTTTGAACGGGGCCAAGACCCCAGAGAGTAACACTCGTCCATTTCCCATGACGTCACCCGGAAATTTCACGACCACGAGTGACACGATATCCAGAGACAAAAACTTGAGCAAGAGCCTCACACTCGCCCTTTTTTCATATCCCGAAGAGTTCTCCTGGTGGTCTGTAGATCAGTCCTGCCATACCTATGACCCGAAACATAAGCCGAGTTTGTGTTTTCAGACAACTGTCCAAACAGCCCTGGCCTACACACCCTACAGGATCAGGCCCCTGGAGCCAAACCTGACGACTGTGCTTGCCCTGTCCAAGGGAATTGTATGTGCCCATTCCAATGGCCACAACCCTACTAAAAGGATAAACCGCCAAAGTCCCTGAGGCCATCCCAATATTTGTGGCTTCCCAGGACAAACAGGGGCAATCTGGGCCCATCTGAGCACCTACCTGCACTCAGACCCGTAGACTGATGTGCCCAGAGGTAAAAAGGAACGAACAGGCCCCTAGGCAGCTATCGGATCCATTGCTTTGGGTTACAGGCATCTCTCCTCAGAGGACTGGATTTCAATAACAGCATATGGCTGTTTCTTGACTCACCCATCAGAACAAATCTCATCTACACATGGGAAACTTGCACGATGGAGCTGTGTGAAAGCCTCTCTTTAGGAGAACCCTTCAGGGCCCCAGTGCCACAGCTTCATTCCAAGGTCTACATAGGCATAAAATCATATTAGGACACATCCACGGGAGAGTCCATTTCAACTCCGCTTCCTCGGGTGCTCCCCCAGATCCAGCAGATCTAACCTGTCTTGTTGCTGGGAGACAATTGGAATGCGAAGTGGGCTACCCAGCCATCCATCCTTAGAACCATGCTCAGAATCGTTGTCCTGGAGCCAACCAAGAGGTCTCAATTGTCCTGCAGAAGAATCTTTGCAGTTGGGAGCTTCTCACAACTCCCATCTTGGCAAAAACCCCATGGACTCGTGATCCACCCCCCCTCAATAAGGGGCCATCAGGGACTTTATGTCCAACCTGAGCGATCCTCTGATCCTCGACCTGACTTCAGATGCATGAGATCTCGATTCAGGTCTGTAGATTGTGCCTGCCATATCCTCACCCAGAAACCTAGGCCTAGCTTTGGTTCTCAGACTTCCGTCCTCAGACTACTGGCCCAAAAGCCCTCCAGTATGGCAATCCAGAAATACAATGCAGCAATCTGCCTGCACCCAAGAAGAAAAACATTGCCCTCTGGGGCTACCCAGAAACACCAAATGAGGATCAACGGGGCACGCCATTCGGCTGTACCCCAAATATATAGGCTGACCTGGGCACTAATGCTCTTTATGACACAGCTTGATCCTGGACATCCTGGCCCCACCAAGACAGCTGGTCGCACACTGAGCACATCGGACCCGTCATGGTCTTAGGTCGTCATCTCTTGTCAACCTCAGTTTTCAGGCTTCAGAACCTAGACCTTATCTCCAATCACGGCCCGGGTTTGAAAATGATGCAGGAATCAGAACTCTTTCCCCATGGCAAGAAACCTTGTGGTTGGTATATTGTCCAAGGTTCAGTGTACTTGAAACCAGTGTGGCCCATGTGGCCCCGCCCATGCTTGCGGACCACATTGGTCACAAACACACATTGTGACCCTCAGCCTGAACCCAGTCGTCAGGTAAGGCCTCTCATTGGCTGGACGGAGAGTCAGCATATTGGGCTTGCCATGCCCCTAGGCCCCAATTTTTAACGATAGTTCGGGTTGTCCATTCACTCTTCCCCAAGGCAATGCTTTGGAATTCCACTTTTGCTGGGACACCTGAGGTAAGAAACCTGAAAGGTGTCCTCCCGTCCCACAGATTGACGAAAAACAATTGGGATAGGGCCAAGTACTTAGAGCAAGATTCGTCCATGGCCCATGAGGCCTCCCCAACATTCCACGGCCATCGCTGATACAAAATCCAGAGACAAAAGCCTGAGCACGTGCCTCAGTCTCGCTCATTCTTCATATCCTGAAGAGTTCTCCAGATAAGAACTTACACGGCACTCGAATGCACCCAAAATATATAGTCTAAACTGGGCACTAATGCACTGTCTGACAACCTGAGCCCGGACCTCGTGACCTAAACCCAGACAGCTGACCGCACACTGAGCACATCAGACCCGCCATGGCCTTAGGTCATCATCTCTTCCCTACCTCAGTTTTCAGGCTTCAGATCCTAGACCTTATCTCCAATTACTGCCCAGGGGTGACTGTGATGCAGAAATCAGAACACTTCCTTACCCATGGCAAGAAACCTTGTGGTTGGCATGTTGTCCAACGTTCAGTGTAGGAGAAACCAGCATTCACCCTGAGGCCCCGCCCATTCTTGAGTGCGACGAGGGCATAAACACGCATTGTGACCCTCAGCGTGAGTCCTGTCCTCTAGTACGTCCTCTCAGTGGCTGGACCATTAGATGTCATAATGGGCTTGACATGTCCCTAGGCCCCAATTTTTAACCAGATTTCTGTTTGTCCAGTCGCCCCTCCCCAGGGCTCAACTCAGGAATCCCTCATTTGGTGGGACACCTGAGGTTGAAAAACAAACAAACAAAAAAAAAACAACATCAGAGCAACGGACTTCTTCCATCCCACAGAATGACCCAAAACTCTTTGGACGGGGCCAAACCCCCAGAGAGTAAGACTCGTCTATTTCCCATGAAGTCACCCGGAAATTTCACGACCATGAGTGACACGATATCCAGAGACAAAAACATGAGCAGAGCCTCAAACTCGCCCATCTTTCATATCCCGAAGAGTTCTCCTCATGGTATGTAGATCAGTCCTGCCATACCTATGACCCGAAACATAAGCCGAGTTTGTGTTTTCAGACAACTGTCCAAACAGCCCTGGTCTACACACCCTACAGGCTCAGGCCCCTGGAGCCAAACCTGACGACTGTGATTGCCCTCTCCAAGGGAATTGTATCTGCCCATTCCAATGACCACAACCCTACTAAGAGTATAAACTTCCAAAGTCCCTGAGGCCATCCCAATATTTGTGGCTTCCCAGGAAAAATGGGGCATTCTGGGCCCATCTGAGCACCTACCGGCACTCAGACCCTTAGACTGATGTCCCCAGAGGTAAAAAAGAACCAACAGGCCCCTAGGCACCTATCGGATCCATTGCTTTGGTATCCAGGCATCTCTCCTCAGAGTCCTGGATTTCAATAACAGCATATGGCTGTTTCTTGACTCACCCATCAGAACAAATCTCATCTACACATGGGAAACTTGCACGATGGAGCTATGTGAAAGCCTCTGTTTAAGAGAACCCTTCAGGGCCCCAGTGTCCCCGCTTCATTCCAAGGTCTCCATAGACACAAAATAATATTAGGACACATCCACGGGAGAGTCCATTTCAACTCAGCCTCCTCGGTTGCTCCCCCAGATCCAGCAGATCTAACCTGTCTTGTTGCTTGGAGACAATTGGAATGCGAGGTGGGCTACCCAGCCATCCATCCTTAGATCCCTGCTCGGAATCGTTGTCCTGGAGCCAACCAACAGGTATCAATTGTCCTGCAGAATAATCTTTATAGTTTGGAGCTTCTCACAACTCCCATCGTCAGAAAACTCCCATGGCCTCGTGATTCACCCCCCCTTCAAGTAGAGGCCATCAGGGACAGAATGTCCAACCTGAGCGATATTCTGATCCTCGCCCTGACTTCAGATGCATGAGATCTCGATTCAGGTCTGTACACTGTGCCTGCCATATCCTCACCCAGAAACCTAGGCCTAGCTTGGGTTCTCAGACTTCCGTCCTCAGACTACTGGCCCACAAGCCCTCCAGTTTGGCAATCCAGAACTACAATGCAGCACTCTGCCTGCCCTCCAGAAGAAAAACATTGCCCTCTGGGGCTACCCAGAAACCACAAATGAGGATGAACCTGCACCCCATTCGGCTGTACCCTAAAGATATAGGCTGACCTGGGCACTAATGCCCTTTCTGACACAGCCTGAGTCTGGACCTCCTGGCCCTACACAGACGCTGGCCGCACACTGAGCACATTGGACCCTCCATGGCCTTAGGTAGTCATCTCTTCTCAACCTCGGTTTTCAGGCTTCAGAACCTAGACCTTATCCCCAATCACGGCCCGGGTTTGAAAATGATGCAGAAATCAGAACACTTTCCCCATGGCAAGAAACCTTGTGGTTGGCATGTTGTACAAGGTTCATTGTACTTGAAACCAGTGTGGCCCCTGAGGCCCCGCCTATGCTTGCAGACCACATTGGTCACAAACACACATTGTGACCCTCAGCCTGAGCCCAGTCCTCCGGTAAGGCCTCTCAGTGGCTGGATGGAGAGACAGCATATTGGGCTTGCCATGCCTCTAGGCCCCAATTTTTAACCGTAGTTCGGGTTGTCCCTTCACTCTTCCCCAGGGCTCTGCTTTGGTATTCCACTTTTGGTGGGACACCTGAGGCAACAAACCTGAAAGGAGTCATCCCATCCCACAGATTGATGAAAAACAATTGGGATCGGTCCAAATCCACAGAGAGCAAGATTCGTCCATGGCCCATGAGTCCTCCCCAACATTCCACGGCCATCGCTGATACAAAATCCAGAGACAAAAGACTGAGCACGCGCCTCAGACTTGCTCATTCTTCATATACTGAAGAGTTCTTCAGATAAGAACCTACACGGTTCTCGAATGCACCCAAAATAAATAGTCTAACCTGGCCACTAATGCACTGTCTGACAACCTGAGCCCGGATCTCGTGACCAACACCCAGACAGCTGACCGCACACTGAGCACATCAGATCCGCCATGGCCTAAGGTCATCATCTCTTCCCTACCTCAGAATTCAGGCTTCAAATCTAGACCTTATATCCAATCACTGCCCAGGGGTGACTGTGATGTAGAAATCAGAACTCTTCCTTACCCATGGCAAGAAACCTTGTGGTTGGCATGTTGTCCAGCGTTCAGTGTAGGAGAAACCAGCATTCACCCTGAGGCCCCGCCCATTCTTGAGTGCGACGAGGGCATAAACACGCATTGTGACCTTCATTGTGAGTCCTGTCCTCTAGTACGTCCTCTCAGTGGCTGAAACATTAGATGTCATAATGGGCTTGACATGCCCCTAGGCCCCAATTTTTAACCAGATTTCTGGTTGTCCAGTCGCCCCTCCCCAGGGTTATACTCTGGAATCCCTCATTTGGTGGGACACCTGAGGTTGAAAAACAAAACAAAACCAATCAACAACAACAGAACCACGGATTTCTTCCATCCCACAGAATGACCCCAAACTCTTTGAACGGGGCCAAGACCCCAGAGAGTAACACTCGTCCATTTCCCATGACGTCACCCGGAAATTTCACGACCACGAGTGACACGATATCCAGAGACAAAAACTTGAGCAAGAGCCTCACACTCGCCCTTTTTTCATATCCCGAAGAGTTCTCCTGGTGGTCTGTAGATCAGTCCTGCCATACCTATGACCCGAAACATAAGCCGAGTTTGTGTTTTCAGACAACTGTCCAAACAGCCCTGGCCTACACACCCTACAGGATCAGGCCCCTGGAGCCAAACCTGACGACTGTGCTTGCCCTGTCCAAGGGAATTGTATGTGCCCATTCCAATGGCCACAACCCTACTAAAAGGATAAACCGCCAAAGTCCCTGAGGCCATCCCAATATTTGTGGCTTCCCAGGACAAACAGGGGCAATCTGGGCCCATCTGAGCACCTACCTGCACTCAGACCCGTAGACTGATGTGCCCAGAGGTAAAAAGGAACGAACAGGCCCCTAGGCAGCTATCGGATCCATTGCTTTGGGTTACAGGCATCTCTCCTCAGAGGACTGGATTTCAATAACAGCATATGGCTGTTTCTTGACTCACCCATCAGAACAAATCTCATCTACACATGGGAAACTTGCACGATGGAGCTGTGTGAAAGCCTCTCTTTAGGAGAACCCTTCAGGGCCCCAGTGCCACAGCTTCATTCCAAGGTCTACATAGGCATAAAATCATATTAGGACACATCCACGGGAGAGTCCATTTCAACTCCGCTTCCTCGGGTGCTCCCCCAGATCCAGCAGATCTAACCTGTCTTGTTGCTGGGAGACAATTGGAATGCGAAGTGGGCTACCCAGCCATCCATCCTTAGAACCATGCTCAGAATCGTTGTCCTGGAGCCAACCAAGAGGTCTCAATTGTCCTGCAGAAGAATCTTTGCAGTTGGGAGCTTCTCACAACTCCCATCTTGGCAAAAACCCCATGGACTCGTGATCCACCCCCCCTCAATAAGGGGCCATCAGGGACTTTATGTCCAACCTGAGCGATCCTCTGATCCTCGACCTGACTTCAGATGCATGAGATCTCGATTCAGGTCTGTAGATTGTGCCTGCCATATCCTCACCCAGAAACCTAGGCCTAGCTTTGGTTCTCAGACTTCCGTCCTCAGACTACTGGCCCAAAAGCCCTCCAGTATGGCAATCCAGAAATACAATGCAGCAATCTGCCTGCACCCAAGAAGAAAAACATTGCCCTCTGGGGCTACCCAGAAACACCAAATGAGGATCAACGGGGCACGCCATTCGGCTGTACCCCAAATATATAGGCTGACCTGGGCACTAATGCTCTTTATGACACAGCTTGATCCTGGACATCCTGGCCCCACCAAGACAGCTGGTCGCACACTGAGCACATCGGACCCGTCATGGTCTTAGGTCGTCATCTCTTGTCAACCTCAGTTTTCAGGCTTCAGAACCTAGACCTTATCTCCAATCACGGCCCGGGTTTGAAAATGATGCAGGAATCAGAACTCTTTCCCCATGGCAAGAAACCTTGTGGTTGGTATATTGTCCAAGGTTCAGTGTACTTGAAACCAGTGTGGCCCATGTGGCCCCGCCCATGCTTGCGGACCACATTGGTCACAAACACACATTGTGACCCTCAGCCTGAACCCAGTCGTCAGGTAAGGCCTCTCATTGGCTGGACGGAGAGTCAGCATATTGGGCTTGCCATGCCCCTAGGCCCCAATTTTTAACGATAGTTCGGGTTGTCCATTCACTCTTCCCCAAGGCAATGCTTTGGAATTCCACTTTTGCTGGGACACCTGAGGTAAGAAACCTGAAAGGTGTCCTCCCGTCCCACAGATTGACGAAAAACAATTGGGATAGGGCCAAGTACTTAGAGCAAGATTCGTCCATGGCCCATGAGGCCTCCCCAACATTCCACGGCCATCGCTGATACAAAATCCAGAGACAAAAGCCTGAGCACGTGCCTCAGTCTCGCTCATTCTTCATATCCTGAAGAGTTCTCCAGATAAGAACTTACACGGCACTCGAATGCACCCAAAATATATAGTCTAAACTGGGCACTAATGCACTGTCTGACAACCTGAGCCCGGACCTCGTGACCTAAACCCAGACAGCTGACCGCACACTGAGCACATCAGACCCGCCATGGCCTTAGGTCATCATCTCTTCCCTACCTCAGTTTTCAGGCTTCAGATCCTAGACCTTATCTCCAATTACTGCCCAGGGGTGACTGTGATGCAGAAATCAGAACACTTCCTTACCCATGGCAAGAAACCTTGTGGTTGGCATGTTGTCCAACGTTCAGTGTAGGAGAAACCAGCATTCACCCTGAGGCCCCGCCCATTCTTGAGTGCGACGAGGGCATAAACACGCATTGTGACCCTCAGCGTGAGTCCTGTCCTCTAGTACGTCCTCTCAGTGGCTGGACCATTAGATGTCATAATGGGCTTGACATGTCCCTAGGCCCCAATTTTTAACCAGATTTCTGTTTGTCCAGTCGCCCCTCCCCAGGGCTCAACTCAGGAATCCCTCATTTGGTGGGACACCTGAGGTTGAAAAACAAACAAACAAAAAAAAAAACAACATCAGAGCAACGGACTTCTTCCATCCCACAGAATGACCCAAAACTCTTTGGACGGGGCCAAACCCCCAGAGAGTAAGACTCGTCTATTTCCCATGAAGTCACCCGGAAATTTCACGACCATGAGTGACACGATATCCAGAGACAAAAACATGAGCAGAGCCTCAAACTCGCCCATCTTTCATATCCCGAAGAGTTCTCCTCATGGTATGTAGATCAGTCCTGCCATACCTATGACCCGAAACATAAGCCGAGTTTGTGTTTTCAGACAACTGTCCAAACAGCCCTGGTCTACACACCCTACAGGCTCAGGCCCCTGGAGCCAAACCTGACGACTGTGATTGCCCTCTCCAAGGGAATTGTATCTGCCCATTCCAATGACCACAACCCTACTAAGAGTATAAACTTCCAAAGTCCCTGAGGCCATCCCAATATTTGTGGCTTCCCAGGAAAAATGGGGCATTCTGGGCCCATCTGAGCACCTACCGGCACTCAGACCCTTAGACTGATGTCCCCAGAGGTAAAAAAGAACCAACAGGCCCCTAGGCACCTATCGGATCCATTGCTTTGGTATCCAGGCATCTCTCCTCAGAGTCCTGGATTTCAATAACAGCATATGGCTGTTTCTTGACTCACCCATCAGAACAAATCTCATCTACACATGGGAAACTTGCACGATGGAGCTATGTGAAAGCCTCTGTTTAAGAGAACCCTTCAGGGCCCCAGTGTCCCCGCTTCATTCCAAGGTCTCCATAGACACAAAATAATATTAGGACACATCCACGGGAGAGTCCATTTCAACTCAGCCTCCTCGGTTGCTCCCCCAGATCCAGCAGATCTAACCTGTCTTGTTGCTTGGAGACAATTGGAATGCGAGGTGGGCTACCCAGCCATCCATCCTTAGATCCCTGCTCGGAATCGTTGTCCTGGAGCCAACCAACAGGTATCAATTGTCCTGCAGAATAATCTTTATAGTTTGGAGCTTCTCACAACTCCCATCGTCAGAAAACTCCCATGGCCTCGTGATTCACCCCCCCTTCAAGTAGAGGCCATCAGGGACAGAATGTCCAACCTGAGCGATATTCTGATCCTCGCCCTGACTTCAGATGCATGAGATCTCGATTCAGGTCTGTACACTGTGCCTGCCATATCCTCACCCAGAAACCTAGGCCTAGCTTGGGTTCTCAGACTTCCGTCCTCAGACTACTGGCCCACAAGCCCTCCAGTTTGGCAATCCAGAACTACAATGCAGCACTCTGCCTGCCCTCCAGAAGAAAAACATTGCCCTCTGGGGCTACCCAGAAACCACAAATGAGGATGAACCTGCACCCCATTCGGCTGTACCCTAAAGATATAGGCTGACCTGGGCACTAATGCCCTTTCTGACACAGCCTGAGTCTGGACCTCCTGGCCCTACACAGACGCTGGCCGCACACTGAGCACATTGGACCCTCCATGGCCTTAGGTAGTCATCTCTTCTCAACCTCGGTTTTCAGGCTTCAGAACCTAGACCTTATCCCCAATCACGGCCCGGGTTTGAAAATGATGCAGAAATCAGAACACTTTCCCCATGGCAAGAAACCTTGTGGTTGGCATGTTGTACAAGGTTCATTGTACTTGAAACCAGTGTGGCCCCTGAGGCCCCGCCTATGCTTGCAGACCACATTGGTCACAAACACACATTGTGACCCTCAGCCTGAGCCCAGTCCTCCGGTAAGGCCTCTCAGTGGCTGGATGGAGAGACAGCATATTGGGCTTGCCATGCCTCTAGGCCCCAATTTTTAACCGTAGTTCGGGTTGTCCCTTCACTCTTCCCCAGGGCTCTGCTTTGGTATTCCACTTTTGGTGGGACACCTGAGGCAACAAACCTGAAAGGAGTCATCCCATCCCACAGATTGATGAAAAACAATTGGGATCGGTCCAAATCCACAGAGAGCAAGATTCGTCCATGGCCCATGAGTCCTCCCCAACATTCCACGGCCATCGCTGATACAAAATCCAGAGACAAAAGACTGAGCACGCGCCTCAGACTTGCTCATTCTTCATATACTGAAGAGTTCTTCAGATAAGAACCTACACGGTTCTCGAATGCACCCAAAATAAATAGTCTAACCTGGCCACTAATGCACTGTCTGACAACCTGAGCCCGGATCTCGTGACCAACACCCAGACAGCTGACCGCACACTGAGCACATCAGATCCGCCATGGCCTAAGGTCATCATCTCTTCCCTACCTCAGAATTCAGGCTTCAAATCTAGACCTTATATCCAATCACTGCCCAGGGGTGACTGTGATGTAGAAATCAGAACTCTTCCTTACCCATGGCAAGAAACCTTGTGGTTGGCATGTTGTCCAGCGTTCAGTGTAGGAGAAACCAGCATTCACCCTGAGGCCCCGCCCATTCTTGAGTGCGACGAGGGCATAAACACGCATTGTGACCTTCATTGTGAGTCCTGTCCTCTAGTACGTCCTCTCAGTGGCTGAAACATTAGATGTCATAATGGGCTTGACATGCCCCTAGGCCCCAATTTTTAACCAGATTTCTGGTTGTCCAGTCGCCCCTCCCCAGGGTTATACTCTGGAATCCCTCATTTGGTGGGACACCTGAGGTTGAAAAACAAAACAAAACCAATCAACAACAACAGAACCACGGATTTCTTCCATCCCACAGAATGACCCCAAACTCTTTGAACGGGGCCAAGACCCCAGAGAGTAACACTCGTCCATTTCCCATGACGTCACCCGGAAATTTCACGACCACGAGTGACACGATATCCAGAGACAAAAACTTGAGCAAGAGCCTCACACTCGCCCTTTTTTCATATCCCGAAGAGTTCTCCTGGTGGTCTGTAGATCAGTCCTGCCATACCTATGACCCGAAACATAAGCCGAGTTTGTGTTTTCAGACAACTGTCCAAACAGCCCTGGCCTACACACCCTACAGGATCAGGCCCCTGGAGCCAAACCTGACGACTGTGCTTGCCCTGTCCAAGGGAATTGTATGTGCCCATTCCAATGGCCACAACCCTACTAAAAGGATAAACCGCCAAAGTCCCTGAGGCCATCCCAATATTTGTGGCTTCCCAGGACAAACAGGGGCAATCTGGGCCCATCTGAGCACCTACCTGCACTCAGACCCGTAGACTGATGTGCCCAGAGGTAAAAAGGAACGAACAGGCCCCTAGGCAGCTATCGGATCCATTGCTTTGGGTTACAGGCATCTCTCCTCAGAGGACTGGATTTCAATAACAGCATATGGCTGTTTCTTGACTCACCCATCAGAACAAATCTCATCTACACATGGGAAACTTGCACGATGGAGCTGTGTGAAAGCCTCTCTTTAGGAGAACCCTTCAGGGCCCCAGTGCCACAGCTTCATTCCAAGGTCTACATAGGCATAAAATCATATTAGGACACATCCACGGGAGAGTCCATTTCAACTCCGCTTCCTCGGGTGCTCCCCCAGATCCAGCAGATCTAACCTGTCTTGTTGCTGGGAGACAATTGGAATGCGAAGTGGGCTACCCAGCCATCCATCCTTAGAACCATGCTCAGAATCGTTGTCCTGGAGCCAACCAAGAGGTCTCAATTGTCCTGCAGAAGAATCTTTGCAGTTGGGAGCTTCTCACAACTCCCATCTTGGCAAAAACCCCATGGACTCGTGATCCACCCCCCCTCAATAAGGGGCCATCAGGGACTTTATGTCCAACCTGAGCGATCCTCTGATCCTCGACCTGACTTCAGATGCATGAGATCTCGATTCAGGTCTGTAGATTGTGCCTGCCATATCCTCACCCAGAAACCTAGGCCTAGCTTTGGTTCTCAGACTTCCGTCCTCAGACTACTGGCCCAAAAGCCCTCCAGTATGGCAATCCAGAAATACAATGCAGCAATCTGCCTGCACCCAAGAAGAAAAACATTGCCCTCTGGGGCTACCCAGAAACACCAAATGAGGATCAACGGGGCACGCCATTCGGCTGTACCCCAAATATATAGGCTGACCTGGGCACTAATGCTCTTTATGACACAGCTTGATCCTGGACATCCTGGCCCCACCAAGACAGCTGGTCGCACACTGAGCACATCGGACCCGTCATGGTCTTAGGTCGTCATCTCTTGTCAACCTCAGTTTTCAGGCTTCAGAACCTAGACCTTATCTCCAATCACGGCCCGGGTTTGAAAATGATGCAGGAATCAGAACTCTTTCCCCATGGCAAGAAACCTTGTGGTTGGTATATTGTCCAAGGTTCAGTGTACTTGAAACCAGTGTGGCCCATGTGGCCCCGCCCATGCTTGCGGACCACATTGGTCACAAACACACATTGTGACCCTCAGCCTGAACCCAGTCGTCAGGTAAGGCCTCTCATTGGCTGGACGGAGAGTCAGCATATTGGGCTTGCCATGCCCCTAGGCCCCAATTTTTAACGATAGTTCGGGTTGTCCATTCACTCTTCCCCAAGGCAATGCTTTGGAATTCCACTTTTGCTGGGACACCTGAGGTAAGAAACCTGAAAGGTGTCCTCCCGTCCCACAGATTGACGAAAAACAATTGGGATAGGGCCAAGTACTTAGAGCAAGATTCGTCCATGGCCCATGAGGCCTCCCCAACATTCCACGGCCATCGCTGATACAAAATCCAGAGACAAAAGCCTGAGCACGTGCCTCAGTCTCGCTCATTCTTCATATCCTGAAGAGTTCTCCAGATAAGAACTTACACGGCACTCGAATGCACCCAAAATATATAGTCTAAACTGGGCACTAATGCACTGTCTGACAACCTGAGCCCGGACCTCGTGACCTAAACCCAGACAGCTGACCGCACACTGAGCACATCAGACCCGCCATGGCCTTAGGTCATCATCTCTTCCCTACCTCAGTTTTCAGGCTTCAGATCCTAGACCTTATCTCCAATTACTGCCCAGGGGTGACTGTGATGCAGAAATCAGAACACTTCCTTACCCATGGCAAGAAACCTTGTGGTTGGCATGTTGTCCAACGTTCAGTGTAGGAGAAACCAGCATTCACCCTGAGGCCCCGCCCATTCTTGAGTGCGACGAGGGCATAAACACGCATTGTGACCCTCAGCGTGAGTCCTGTCCTCTAGTACGTCCTCTCAGTGGCTGGACCATTAGATGTCATAATGGGCTTGACATGTCCCTAGGCCCCAATTTTTAACCAGATTTCTGTTTGTCCAGTCGCCCCTCCCCAGGGCTCAACTCAGGAATCCCTCATTTGGTGGGACACCTGAGGTTGAAAAACAAACAAACAAAAAAAAAACAACATCAGAGCAACGGACTTCTTCCATCCCACAGAATGACCCAAAACTCTTTGGACGGGGCCAAACCCCCAGAGAGTAAGACTCGTCTATTTCCCATGAAGTCACCCGGAAATTTCACGACCATGAGTGACACGATATCCAGAGACAAAAACATGAGCAGAGCCTCAAACTCGCCCATCTTTCATATCCCGAAGAGTTCTCCTCATGGTATGTAGATCAGTCCTGCCATACCTATGACCCGAAACATAAGCCGAGTTTGTGTTTTCAGACAACTGTCCAAACAGCCCTGGTCTACACACCCTACAGGCTCAGGCCCCTGGAGCCAAACCTGACGACTGTGATTGCCCTCTCCAAGGGAATTGTATCTGCCCATTCCAATGACCACAACCCTACTAAGAGTATAAACTTCCAAAGTCCCTGAGGCCATCCCAATATTTGTGGCTTCCCAGGAAAAATGGGGCATTCTGGGCCCATCTGAGCACCTACCGGCACTCAGACCCTTAGACTGATGTCCCCAGAGGTAAAAAAGAACCAACAGGCCCCTAGGCACCTATCGGATCCATTGCTTTGGTATCCAGGCATCTCTCCTCAGAGTCCTGGATTTCAATAACAGCATATGGCTGTTTCTTGACTCACCCATCAGAACAAATCTCATCTACACATGGGAAACTTGCACGATGGAGCTATGTGAAAGCCTCTGTTTAAGAGAACCCTTCAGGGCCCCAGTGTCCCCGCTTCATTCCAAGGTCTCCATAGACACAAAATAATATTAGGACACATCCACGGGAGAGTCCATTTCAACTCAGCCTCCTCGGTTGCTCCCCCAGATCCAGCAGATCTAACCTGTCTTGTTGCTTGGAGACAATTGGAATGCGAGGTGGGCTACCCAGCCATCCATCCTTAGATCCCTGCTCGGAATCGTTGTCCTGGAGCCAACCAACAGGTATCAATTGTCCTG
The DNA here is from genome assembly GCF_030435805.1 of Mustela lutreola. Lineage (NCBI taxonomy): Eukaryota > Metazoa > Chordata > Mammalia > Carnivora > Mustelidae > Mustela > Mustela lutreola. The sequence goes on from NC_081294.1 coordinate 174,096,802, forward strand.
CAGAATAATCTTTATAGTTTGGAGCTTCTCACAACTCCCATCGTCAGAAAACTCCCATGGCCTCGTGATTCACCCCCCCTTCAAGTAGAGGCCATCAGGGACAGAATGTCCAACCTGAGCGATCTTCTGATCCTCGCCCTGACTTCAGATGCATGAGATCTCGATTCAGGTCTGTACACTGTGCCTGCCATATCCTCACCCAGAAACCTAGGCCTAGCTTGGGTTCTCATACTTCCGTCCTCAGACTACTGGCCCACAAGCCCTCCAGTTTGGCAATCCAGAACTACAATGCAGCACTCTGCCTGCCCTCCAGAAGAAAAACATTGCCCTCTGGGGCTACCCAGAAACCACAAATGAGGATGAACCTGCACCCCATTCGGCTGTACCCTAAAGATATAGGCTGACCTGGGCACTAATGCCCTTTCTGACACAGCCTGAGTCTGGACCTCCTGGCCCTACACAGACGCTGGCCGCACACTGAGCACATTGGACCCTCCATGGCCTTAGGTAGTCATCTCTTCTCAACCTCGGTTTTCAGGCTTCAGAACCTAGACCTTATCCCCAATCACGGCCCGGGTTTGAAAATGATGCAGAAATCAGAACACTTTCCCCATGGCAAGAAACCTTGTGGTTGGCATGTTGTACAAGGTTCATTGTACTTGAAACCAGTGTGGCCCCTGAGGCCCCGCCTATGCTTGCAGACCACATTGGTCACAAACACACATTGTGACCCTCAGCCTGAGCCCAGTCCTCCGGTAAGGCCTCTCAGTGGCTGGATGGAGAGACAGCATATTGGGCTTGCCATGCCTCTAGGCCCCAATTTTTAACCGTAGTTCGGGTTGTCCCTTCACTCTTCCCCAGGGCTCTGCTTTGGTATTCCACTTTTGGTGGGACACCTGAGGCAACAAACCTGAAAGGAGTCATCCCATCCCACAGATTGATGAAAAACAATTGGGATCGGTCCAAATCCACAGAGAGCAAGATTCGTCCATGGCCCATGAGTCCTCCCCAACATTCCACGGCCATCGCTGATACAAAATCCAGAGACAAAAGACTGAGCACGAGCCTCAGACTCGCTCATTCTTCATATCCTGAAAAGTTCTTCAGATAAGAACCTACACGGCACTCGAATGCACCCAAAATGTATAGTCTAACTTGGGCACTAATGCACTGTCTGACAACCTGAGCCAGGACCTCGTGACCAACACCCAGACAGCTGACCGCACACTGAGCACATCAGACCCGCCATGGCCTTAGCTCATCATCTCTTCCCTACCTCAGTTTTCAGGTTTCAGATCCTAGACCTTATCTCCAATCACTGCCCATGGGTGACTGTGATGCAGAAATCAGAACTCTTCCTTACCCATGGCAAGAAAACTTGTGGTTGGCATGTTGTCCAACGTTCAGTGTAGGAGAAACCAGCATTCACCCTGAGCTCCGCCCATTCTTGAGTGCGACGAGGGCATAAATACGCATTGTGACCGTCAGCGTGAGTCCTGTCCCCTAGTATGTCCTCTCAGTGGCTGGACCATTAGATGTCATAATGGGCTTGACATGTCCCTAGGCCCCAATTTTTAACCAGATTTCTGGTGGTCCAGTCGCCCCTCCCCAGGGCTCTACTCTGGAATCCCTCATTTGGTGGGACACCTGAGGTTGAAATACAAAACAAAACAAATCAACAACAACAGAACAACGGACTTCTTCCATCCCACAGAAGGACCCCAAACGCTTTGGACGGGTCCAAACCCCCAGAGAGTAAGACTCGTCCATTTCCCATGAAGTCACCCGGATATTTCACGACCATAAGTGAAACGATATCCAGAGACATAAACTTGAGCAAGAGGCTCACACTCGCCCTATTTTCATATCCCGAAGTGTTCTCCTCATGGTCTGTAGATCAGTCCTGCCATACCTATGACCCGAAACATAAGCCCAGTTTGTGTTTTCAGACAACTGTACAAAGCCCTCGCCTACACACCCTACAGGCTCAGGCCCCTGGAGCCAAACCTGACGACTGTGCTTGCCCTCTCCAAGGGAATTGTATGTGCCCATTCCAATGGCCACAACCCTACTAAGAGGGTAAACCTCCAAAGTCCTTGAGGCCATCCCAATATTTGTGGCTTCCCAGGACAAACAGAGGCAATCTGGGCCCATCTGAGCACCTACCGGCTCTCAGACCCGTGAACTGATGTCCCCAGAGGTAAAAAGGAACCAACAGGCCCCTAGGCACCTATCGGGTCCAATGCTTTGGTTTCCAGGCATCTCTCCTCAGAGGCCTTGATTTCAATAACAGCATATGGATGTTTCTTGACTCACCCATCAAACAAATCTCATCTACACATGGGAAACTTGCACGATGGAGCTGTGTGAAAGCCTCTCTTTAGGAGAAACCTTCAGGGACTCAGGGCCACCGCTTCATTCCACGGTCTCCATAGACACAAAATCATATTAGGACACATCCACGGGAGAGTCCATTTCAACTCAGCCTCCTCGGTTGCTACCCCAGATCCAGCATATCTAACCTGTCATGTTGCATGGAGACAATTGGAATGCGAGGTGGGCTACCCAGCCATCCATCCTAAGAACCCTGCTCGGAATCGTTGTCCTGGAGCCAACCAACAGGTCTCAATTGTCCTGCAGAAGAATCTTTGCAGTTGGGAGCTTCTCACAACTCCCATCGTGGGAAAAACCCCATGGCCTCGAAATCCACCCCCCCCTTCAAGAAGGGCCCATCAGGGACAGCATGTCCAACCTGAGCGATCGTCTGATCCTCGCCCTGACTTCAGATGCACGAGATCTCGAATCAGGTCTGTAGATTGTGCCTGCCATATCCTCACCCAGAAACCTAGGCCTAGCCTGGGTTCTCAGACTTCCGTTCTCAGACTACTGGCCCACAAGCCATCCAGTTTGGCAATCCAGAACTACAATGCACCACTCTGCCTGCCCTCCAGAAAAAACATTTCCCTCCTGGGCTACCGAGAAACACCAAATGAGGATCAACCTGCACGCCGTTCGGCTGTACCCCAAATATATAGGCTGACCTGGGCACTAATGCCCTTTCTGACACAGCCTGAGCCTGGACCTCCTGGCCCCACCCACACAGCTGGCCGCACACTGAGCACATCGGACCCGCCATGGCCTTAGGTCGTCATCTCTTCTCAACTCGGTTTTCAGGCTTCAGATCCTAGACCTTATCTCCAATCACGGCCAGGGTTGAAAATGATGTAGACATCAGAACTCTTTCCCCATGGCAAGAAAACTTCCGGATGGCATGTTGTCCAAGGTTCTGTGTAGTCGAAACAAGTGTGGCCTTGAGGCCCCGTCCATGATTGCGGGCATCATTGGTCACAAACACACATTGTGATCCTCAGCCTGAGCCCAGTCCTCAGGTATGGCCTCTCAGTGGCTGGATGGAGAGACAGCATATTGGGCTTGCCATGCCCCTAGACCCCAATTTTTAACCATAGTTCGGGTTGTCCCTTCACTCTTCCCCAGGGCTCTGCTTTGGAATTCCTCTCTTGGTGGGACACCTGACGAAACAAACCTGAAAGGAGTCCTCCCATCCCACAGATTGAGGAAAAACAATTGGGATCAGGCCAAGTCCACAGAGAGCAAGATTCGTCCATGGCCCATGAGGCCTCCGCAACATTCCACGGCCATCGCTGATACAAAATCCAGAGACAAAAGCCTGAGCACACGCCTCAGACTCGCTCATTCTTCATATCCTGAAGAGTTCTTCAGATAAGAACCTACACGGCACTCGAAGGCACTCAAAAAATATAGTCTAACCTGGGCACTAATGCACTGTCTGACAACCTGAGCCCAGACCTCGTGACCAAGACCCAGACAGCTGACCGCACACTGAGCACATCAGACCCGCCATGGCCTTAGGTCATCATCTCTTCCCTACCTCAGTTTTCAGGCTTCAGAACCTAGACCTTATGTCCAATCACTGCCCAGGGGTGAATGTGAGGCAGAAATCAGAACTCTTCTTTACCCATGGCAAGAAACCTTGTGGTTGGCATGATGTCCAACATTCAGTGTAGGAGAAACCAAAATTCACCCTGAGGCCGCGCCCATTCTTGAGTGCGACGTGGGCATAAACACGCATTGTGACCATCAGCGTGAGTCCTGTCCTCTACTACGTCTTCTCAGTGGCTGGACCATTAGATGTCATAATGGGCTTGACATGTCCCTAGGCCCCAATTTTTAACCAGATTTCTGGTTGTCCAGTCGCCCCTCCCCAGGGCTCTACTCTGGAATCCCTCATTTGGTGGGACACCTGAGGTTGAAAAACAAAACAAAACAAATCAACAACAACAGAACAACGGACTTCTTCCATCCCACAGAATGACCGCAAACTCTTTGGACGGGGCCAAACCCCAGAGAGTAAGACTCGTCCATTTCCCATGTAGTCACCTGGAAATTTCTCGACCATTAGAGACACGATATCCAGAGACAAAAACTTGAGAAAGAGCCTCACACTCGCCCTTTTTTCATATCCCGAAGAGTTCTCCTTATGGTCTGTAGATCATTCCTGCCATACCTATGACCCGAAACATAAGCCGAGTTTGTGTTTTCAGACAACTGTCCAAACAGCCCTGGCCTACACACCCTACAGGATCAGGCCCCTGGAGCCAAACCTGACGACTGTGCTTGCCCTCTCCAAGGGAATTGTATGTGCCCATTCCAATGGCCACAACCCTACTAAGAGGATAAACCTCCAAAGTCCCTGAGGCCATCCCAATATTTGTGGCTTCACAGGACAAACAGGGGCAATCTGGGCCCATCTGAGCACCTACCGGCTCTCAGACCCGTAGACTGATGTCCCCACAGGTAAAAAGGAACGAACAGGCCCCTAGGCAGCTATCGGATCCATTGCTTTGGTTTACAGGCATCTCTCCTCAGAGGAATGGATTTCAATAACAGCATATGGCTATTTCTTGACTCACCCATCAGAACAAATCTCATCTACACATGGGAAACTTGCACGATGGAGCTGTGTGAAAGCCTCTCTTTAGGAGAACCATTCAGGGCCCCAGTGCCACCGCTTCATTCCAAGGTCTCCATTGACACAAAATCATATTAGGACACATCCACGGGAGAGTCCATTTCAACACAGCCTCCTCGGTTGCTCCCCCAGATCCAGCAGATCTAACCTGTCTTGTTCCTTGGAGAAATTTGGAAGGCGAGGTGGGCTACTCAGCCATCCATGCTAAGAACCCTGCATGGAAACGTGGTCCTGGAGACAACCAACAGGTCTCAATTGTCCTGCAGAAGAATAATTGCAATTGGGAGCTTCTCACAACTCCGATCGTGGGAAAATCCCTATGGTCTCGTGATCCACATCCCCTTCAAGAAGGGGCCATCAGGGACAGAATGTCGAACCTGAGCGATCGTCTGATCCTTGCCCTGACTTCAGATGCACGTGATCTCGATTTAGGTCTGTAGATTGTGCCTGCCATATCCTCACCCAGAAACCTAGTCCTGGCTTGGGTTCTCAGACTTCCGTCCTCAGTCTACTGGCCCACAAGCCCTCCAGTTTGGCAATCTAGAACTACAATGCAGCACTCTGCCTGCCATCCAGAAGAAAAACATTGCCCTCTCGGGCTACCCAGAAACCCCAAATGAGGATTAACCTGCACGCCATTTGGTTGTACCCCAAATATATAGGCTGACATGGGCACTATTGCCCTTTCTGACACAGCCTGAGCCTGGACCTCCTGGCCCCACCCAGACAGCTGGCTGCACACTGAGCACATCGGACCCGCCTTGGCCTTAGATCGTCATCTCTTCTCAACCTCGGTTTTCAGGCTTCAGAACCTAGACCTTATCTCCAATCACGGCCCGGGTTTGAAAATGATGCAGAAATCAGAACTCTTTCCCCATGGCAAGAAACCTTGTGGTTGGCATGTTGTCCAAGGTTCAGTGTAGTTGAAAACAGTGTGGCCCTTGAGGCCCTGACCATGCTTGCGGGCCACATTGGTCACAAACACACCTTGTGACCCTCAGCCTGTGCCCAGTCCTCAGGTAAGGCCTCTCAGTGGCTGGATGGAGAGACAGCATATTGGGCTTGTCATGCCCCTAGGCCCCAATTTTTAACCATAGTTCAGGTTTTCCGTTCACACTTCCCCAGGGCTCTGCTTTGGAATTCCTCTTTTGGTGGGACACCTGAGGTAACAAACCTGAAAGGAGCCCTCCAATCATACAGATTGACGAGGAACAATTGGGATCAGGTCAAATCCACAGAGAGCAGGATTCGTCCATGGCCCATGAGGCCTCCCCAACATTCCACGGCCATCGATGATACAAAATCCAGAGAACACAGCCTGAGCTCGCTCCTCAGACGGCTCATTCTTCATATCCTGAAGAGATCTTCAGATAAGAACCTACACGGCACTCGAATGCACCGAAAATATATAGTCTAACCTGGGCACTAATGCACTGTCTGACAACCTGAGCCCGGACCTCGTGACCAACACCCAGACAGCTGACAGCACACTGAGCACATCTGACCCGCCATGGCCTTAGGTCATCATCTCCTCCCTACCTCAGATTTCTGGCTTCAGAACCTAGACCTTATCTCCAATCACTGCCCAGGGGTGACTGTGATGCAGAATTCAGAACTCTTCCTTACCCATGGCAAGAAACCATATGGTTGGCATGTTGTCCAACGTTCAGTGTAGGAGAACCAGCATTCAACCTGAGGCCCCGCCCATTCTTGAGTGCGACGAGGGCATAAACACGCATTGTGACCCTCAGCGTGAGTATTGTCCTCTAGTACATCCTCTAAGAGGCTGAACCATTAGATGTCATAATGGGCTTGACATGCCCCTAGGCCCCAATTTTTAACCAGATTTCTGGTTGTCCATTCGCCCCTCCCAAGGGCTGTACTCTGGAATCCCTCATTTGGTGGGAACACTGAGGTTGAAAAACATATCAAAACAAATCAACAACAACAGAACAACGGACTTCTTCCATCCCACAGAAGGACGCCAAACTCTTTGGACGGGGCCAAACCCCCAGAGAGTAAGACTCCTCCATTTCCCATGAAGTCACCCGAAAATTTCACGACCATGAGTGACCCGATAACCAGAGTGAAAAACTTGAGCAAGAGACTCACACTCGCCCTTTTTTCATATCCCGAAGTGTTCTCCTCATGGTCTGTAGATCAGTCCTGTCATACCTATGACATGAAACATAAGCCCAGTTTGTGTTTTCAGACAACTGTCCAAACAGCCCTGGCCTACACACCCCACAGGCTCAGGCCCCTGGAGACAAACCTGACGACTGTGCTTGCCCTCTCCAAGGGAATTGTATGTGCCCATTCCAATGACCACAACCCTACTAAGAGGATAAACCTCCAAAGTCCCTGAGGCCATCCCAATATTTGTGGCTTCCCAGGAAAAACATGGGCAATATGGTCCCATTTGAGCACCTACCTTCACTCAGACCCTTAGACTGATGTCCCCTGAGGTGAAAAGGAATGAACAGGCCCCTAGGCACCTATCGGGTCCATTGCTTTGGTTTCCAGGCATCTCTCCTCAGAGGCCTGGATTTCAATAACAGCATATGGCTGTTTCTTGACTCACCCATCAGAACAAATCTCATCTACACATGGGAAACTTGCACGATGGAGCTGTGTGAAAGCCTCTCTTTAGGAGAACCCTTCAGGGCCCCAGTGACACCGCTTCATTCCAAGGTCTCCATAGACACAAAATAATATTAGGACACATCCACGGGAGAGTCCATTTCAACTCAGCCTCCTCGGTTGCTCCCCCAGATCCAGCAGATCTAACCCGTCTTGTAGCTTGGAGACAATTGGAATGCGAGGTGGGCTACCCAGCCATCCATCCTAAGAACCCTGCTCGGAATCGTTGTCCTGGAGCCAACCAACAGGTCTCAATTGTCCTGCAGAAGAATCTTTGCAGTTGGGAGCTTCTCACAACTCCCATCGTCATAAAACCCCCATGGCCTCTTGATCCACCCCCCCTTCAAGAAAGGGCCATCAGGGACAGAATGTCCAATCTGAGCGATCGTCTGATCCTCGCCCTGACTGCAGATGCACGAGATCTCGATTCAGGTCTGTAGATTGTGCCTGCCATATCCTCACCCAGAAACCTAGTCCTAGCTTGGGTTCTCAGACTTCCGTCCTCAGACTACTGACTCACAAGCCCTCCAGTTTGGCAATCCAGAACAACAATGTAACACTCTGCCTGCCCTACAGAAGAAAAACATTGCCCTCGGGGGCTACCCATAAACCGCAAATGAGGATCAACCTGCACGCCATTAGGCTCTACCCCAAATATATAGGCTGACCTGGGCACTAATGCCCTTTCTGACACAGCCTGAGCCTGGACCTCCTGGCCCCACCCAGACAGCTGGCCGCACACTGAGCACATCGGACCCGCTATGGCCTTAGGTCGTCATCTCTTCTCAACCTCTCTTTTCAGGCTTCAGAACCTAGACATTAACTCCAATCACGGCCCGGGGTTGAAAATGATGCAGAAATCAGAACTCTTTCCCCATGGCAAGAAACCTTGTGGTTGGCATGTTGTCCAAGGTTCAGTGTAGTTGAAACCAATGTGGCCCATGAGGCCCCGCCCATGCTTGCGGGCCACATTGGTCAGAAACACACCTTGTGACCCTCAGCCTGAGCCCACTCCTCAGGTAAGGCCTCTCAGTGGCTGGATGGAGAGACAGCATATTGGGCTTGCCATGCCCCTAGGCCCCAATTTTTAACCATAGTTCAGGTTGTCCCTTCACTCTTCCCCAGGGCTCTGCTTTGGTATTCCACTTTTGGTGGGACACCTGAGGCAACAAACCTGAAAGGAGTCCTCCCATCCCACAGATTGACGAAAAACAATTGGGATCGGGCCAAGTCCACAGAGAGCAAGATTCGTCCATGGCCCATGAGGCATCCCCAACATTCCACGGCCATTGCTGATACAAAATCCAGAGACAAAAGCCTGAGCACGCGCCTCAGACTCGCTCATTCTTCATATCCTAAAGAGTTCTTCAGATCAGAAACTACACGGCACTCGAATGCACCGAAAATATATAGTCTAACCTGGGCACTAATGCACTGTCTGACAACCTGAGCCAGGCCCTCGTGACCAACACCCAGACAGCTGACCGCACACTGAGCACATCAGACCCGCCATTGCCTTAGGTCATCATCTCTTCCCTACCTCTGTTTTCAGGCTTCAGAACCTAGACCTTATCTGCAATCACTGCCCAAGGGACACTGTGATGTAGAAATCAGAACTCTTCCTTACCCATGGCAAGAAACCTTGTGGTTGGCATGTTGTCCAACGTTCAGTGTAGGGGAAACCAGCATTCAACCTGAGGCCCCGCCCATTATTGAGTGCGACGAGGGCATAAACACGCATTGTGACCCTCAGCATGAGTCCTGTCCTCTAGTACGTCCTCTCAATGGCTGGACCATTAGATGTCATAATGGGCTTGACATGTCCCTAGGCCCCAATTTTTAACCAGATTTCTGGTTGTCCAGTCGCCCCTACCAAGGGCTCTACTCTGGAATCCCTCATTTGGTAGGACACGTGAGGTTGAAATACAAAACAAAACAAATCAACAACAACAGAACAACGGACTTCTTCCATCCCACAGAAGGACCTCAAACACTTTGGACGGGGCCAAACCCCCAGAGAGTAAGACTCGTCCATTTCCCATGAAGTCACCCAGATATTTCAAGACCATGAGTGACACGATATCCAGAGACATAAACTTGAGCAAGAGCCTCACACTCGCCATTTTTCATATCCTAAAGCGTTCTCCTCATGGTCTGTAGATCAGTCCTGCCATACCTATGACCCGAAACATAAGCCGAGTTTGTGTTTTCAGACAACTGTCCAAAAAGCCCTGGCCTACACACTCTACAGGCTCAGGCCCCTGGAGCCAAACCTGACGACTGTGTTTGCCCCCTCCAATGGAATTATATCTGCCCATTCCAATGGCCATAACCCTACTAAGAGGATAAACCTCCGAAGTCCCTGAGGCCATCCCAATATTTCTGGCTTCCCAGGACAAACAGGGGCAATCTGGGCCCACCTGAGCACCTACGGGCACTCAGACCCGTAGACTGATGTCCCCAGAGGTAAAAAGGAACGAACAGGCCCCTAGGCACCTATCGGATCCATTGCTTTGGGTTACAGGCATCTCTCCTCAGAGGACTGGATTTCAATAACTGCATATGGCTGTTTCTTGACTCACCCAATAGAACAAATCTCATCTACATATGGGAAACTTGCACGATGGAGCTGTGTGAAAGCCTCTCTTTAGGAGAACCCTTCAGGGCCCCAGTGCCACCTCTTCATTCCAATGACTCCATAGACACAAAATCATATTAGGACACATCCACAGGAGAGTCCATTTCAACTCAGCCTCCTCGGGTTGGTACCCCAGATCCAGCACATCTAACCTGACTTGTTGCTTGGAGACAATTGGAAGGCGAGGTGGGCTACCCATCCATCCATCCTTAGAACCATGCTCGGAAACGTTGTCCTGGAGACAACCAACAGGTCTCAATTGTCCTGCAGAAGAATCTTTGCAGTTGGGAGCTTCTCACAACTCCCATCGTGGGAAAACCGCATGGCCTCGTGATTCACCCCCCTCTTCAAGAAGGGGCCTTCAGGGACAGAATGTCGAACCTGAGCGATCGTCTGATCCTCGCCCTGACTTCAGATGCACGTGATCTCGATTTAGGTCTGTAGATTGTGCCTGCCATATCCTCACCCAGAAACCTAAGCCTTGCTTGGGTTCTCAGACTTCCGTCCTCAGACTACTGGCCCACAAGCCCTCCAGTTTGGCAATATAGAACTACAATGCAGCACTCTGCCTGCCCTCCAGAAGAAAAACATTGCCCTCTAGGGCTACCCAGAAACCCCCAATGAAGATCAACCTGCACGCCGTTCGGCTGTACCCCAAATATATAGGATGACCTGGGCACTAATGCCCTTTCTGACACAGCCTGAGTCTGGACCTCCTGGCCCCACACCGACGCTGGCCGCACACTGAGCACATCGGACCCTCCATGGCCTTAGGTAGTCATCTCTTCTCAACCTCGGTTTTCAGGCTTCAGAACCTAGACCTTATCTCCAATCACGGCCCGGGTTTGAAAATGATGCAGAAATCAGAACTCTTTCCCCATGGCAAGAAACCTTGTGGTTGGCATGTTGTACAAGGTTCATTGAACTTGAAACCAGTGTGGCCCATGAGGCCCCGCCTATGCTTGCGGGCCACTTTGGTCACAAACACACATTGTGATCCTCAGCCTGAGACCAATCCTCCGGTAAGGCCTCTCAGTGGCTGGATGGAGAGACAGCATATTGGGCTTGCCATGCCTCTAGGCCCCAATTTTTAACCGTAGTTCGGGTTGTCCCTTCACTCTTCCCCAGGGCTCTGCTTTGGTATTCCACTTTTGGTGGGACACCTGAGGCAACAAACCTGAAAGGAGTCCTCCCATCCCACAGATTGACGAAAAACAATTGGGATCGGGCCAAATCCACAGAGAGCAAGATTCGTCCATGGCCCATGAGGCCTCCCCAACATTCCACGGCCATCGCTGATACAAAATCCAGAGACAAAAGACTGAGCTCGAGCCTCAGACTCGCTCATTCTTCATATCCTGAAGAGTTCTTCAGATAAGAACCTACACGGCACTCGAATGCACCCAGAATATATAGTCTAACCTGGGCACTAATGCACTGTCTGACAACCTGAGCCCGGACCTCGTGACCAACACCCAGACAGCTGACCGCACACTGAGCACATCAGACCCGCCATGGCCTTAGGTCATCATCTCTTCCCTACCTCAGTTTTCAGGCTTCAGAACCTAGACCTTATCTCCAATCACTGCCCAAGGGACACTGTGATGCAGAAATCAGAACTCCTCCTTACCCATGGAAAGAAACCTTGTGGTTGGCATGTTGTCCAACGTTCAGTGTAGGAGAATCCAGCATTCATACTGAGGCCCCGCCCAACCTTGAGTGCGACGAGGGCTTAAATACCTATTGTGACCCTCAGCGTGAGTCATGTCCTCTAGTATGTCCTCTCAGTGGCTGGACCATTAGATGTCATAATGGGCTTGACATGTCCCTAGGCCCCAAATTTATCCAGATTTCTGGTTGTCCAGTCGCCCCTCCCCAGGGCTCTACTCTGTAATCCCTCATTTGGTGGGACACCTGAGGTTGAAAAACAAAATAAAACAAATCAACAGCAACAGAACAACGGACTTCTTCCATACCACAGAATGACCCCAAACTCTTTGGACGGGGCCAAAGCCCCAGAGAGTAAGACTCGTCCATTTCCTATGAAGTCACCCGGAAATTTCTCTACCATGAGTGACACGATATCCAGAGACAAAAACTTGAGCAAGAGCCTCACACTCGCCCTTTTTTCATATCTCGAAGTGTTCGACTCATGGTCTGTAGATCAATCCTGCCATACCTATGACCCGAAACATAAGCCGAGTTTGTGTTTTCAGACAACTGTCCAAACAGCCCTGGCCTACACACCCTACAGGCTCAGGCCCCTGGAGCCAAACCTGACGACTGTGCTTGCCCTCTCCAAGGGAATTGTATGTGCCCATTCCAATGGCCACAACCCTACAAAGAGGAAAAACCTCCAAAGTCCCTGAGGCCATCCCAATATTTGTGGCTTCCCAGGAAAAACAGGGGCAATCTGGGCCCATTTGAGCACGTACGGGCACTCAAACCCGTAGACTGATGTCCCCAGAGGTAAAAAGGAACTAACAGGCCCCTAGGCTCCTATCGGGTCCATTGCTTTGGTTTCCAGGCATCTCTCCTCAGAGGCCTGGATTTCAATAACAGCATATGGCTGTTTCTTGACTCACCCATCAGAACAAATCTCATCTACATATGGGAAACTTGCACGATGGAGCTGTGTGAAAGCCTCTCTTTAGGAGAACCCTTCAGGGCCCCAGAGCTACCGCTTCATTCCAAAGTCTCCACAGACACAAAATCATATTAAGACACATCCACAGGAGAGTCCATTTCAACTCAGCCTCCTCGATTGCTCCCCCAGATCCAGCAGATCTAACCTGTCTTGTTGCTTGGAGACAATTGGAAGGCGAGGTGGGCTACCCATCCATCCATCCATAGATCCCTGCTCGGAATCATTGTCCTGTAGCCAACCAACAGGTATCAATTGTCCTGCAGAAGAATCTTTATAGTTTGGAGCTTCTCACAACTTCCATCGTCAGAAAACTCCCATGGCCTCGTTATTCACCCCCCCTTCAAGTAGGGGCCATCAGGGACAGAATGTCCAACCTGAGCGATCATCTGATCCTCGCCCTGACTTCAGATGCATGAGATCTCGATTCAGGTCTGTAGATTGTGCCTGCCGTATCCTCACCCAGAAACCTAGGCCTAGCTTGGGTTCTCAGACTTCCGTCCTCAGACTACTGGCCCACAAGCCCTCCAGTTTGGCAATCCAGAACTACAATGCAGCACTCTGCCGGCCCTCCAGAAGAAAAACATTGCCCTCTGGGGCTACCCAGAAACCCCAAATGAGGATAAACATGCACCCCATTCGGCTGTACCCCAAAGATATAGGCTGACCTGGGCACTAATGCCCTTTCTGACACAGCATGAGTCTGGACCTCCTGGCCCCACACCGACGCTGGCCGCACACTGAGCACATCGGACCCTCCATGGCCTTAGGTAGTCATCTCTTCTCAACCTGGGTTTTCAGGCTTCAGAAACTAGACCTTATCCCCAATCACGGCCCGGGTTTGAAAATGATGCAGAAATCAGAACTCTTTCCCCATGGCAAAAAACCTTGTGGTTGGCATGTTGTCCAAGGTTCATTGTACTTGAAACCAGTGTGGCCCATGAGGCCCCGCCTATGCTTGCGGGCCACTTTGGTCACAAACACACATTGTGACCCTTAGCCTGAGCCTAGTCCTCCGGTAAGGCCTCTCAGTGGCTGGATGGAGAGACAGCATATTGGGCTTGCCATGCCTCTAGGCCCCAATTTTTAACTGTAGTTCGGGTTGTCCCTTAACTCTTCCCCAGGGCTCTGCTTTGGAATTCCTCTTTTGGTGGGACACCTGAGGTAACAAACCTGAAAGGAGTCCTCCCATCCACAGATTGACGAAAAACAATTGGGATCGGGCCAAATCTACAGAGAGCAAGATTCGTCCATGGCCCATGAGGCCTCCCCAACATTCCACGGCCATCGCTGATACAAAATCCAGAGACAAAAGCCTGAGCACGCGCCTCAGACTCGCTCATTCTTCATATCCTGAAGAGTTCTTCAGATAAGAACGTACACGGCACTCTAAGGCACCACAATATATAGTCTAACCTGGGCACTAATGCACTGTCTGACATCCTGAGCCCGGACCTCGTGACCAACACCCAGACAGCTCACCGCACACTGAGCACATCAGACCCGCCATGGCCTTAGGTCATCATCTCTTCCCTACCTCAGTTTTCAGGCTTCAGAACCTAGACCTTATCTCCAATCACTGCCCAGGGTTGACTGTGATGCAGAAATCAGTACTCTTCCTTACCCATGGCAAGAAACCTTGTGGTTGGCATGTTGTCCAACGTTCAGTGTAGGAGAAACCAGCATTCACCCTGATGCCCCGCCCATACTTGAGTGCGACGAGGGCATAAACACGCATTGTGACCCTCAGCGTGAGTCCTGTCCTCTAGTACGTCCTCTCAGTGTCTGGACCATTAGATGTCATAATGGGCTTGACAGGTACCTAGGCCCCAATTTTTAATCAGATTTCTGGTTGTCCAGTCGCCCCTCCCCAGGGCTCTACTCTGGAATTCCTCATTTGGTGGGACACCTGAGGTTGAAAAACAAAACAAAACAAATCAATAATAACAGAACAACGGACCTCTTCCATCCCACAGAATGAACCCAAACTCTTTGGACGGGGCCAAACCCCCAGAGAGTAAGACACGTCCATTTCCCATGAAGTCACCCGGAAATTTCACGACCATGAATGACACGATATCCAGAGACAAAAACTTGAGCAAGAGCCTCACACTCGACCTTTTTCATATCCCGAAGAGTTCTCCTCATGGTCTGTAGATCAGTCCTGCCATACCTATGACCCGATACATAAGCCGAGATTGTGTTTTCAGACAACTGTCCAAACAGCCCTGGCCTATACATCCTACAGGCTAAGGCCCCTGGAGCCAAACATGAAGACTGTGCTTGCCCTCTCCAATGGAATTGTATGTGCCCATTCCAATGACCACAGCCCTACTAATCGGATAAACCTCCAAAGTCCCTGAGGCCATCCCTATATTTGGGGCTTCCCAGGACAAACAGGGGCAATCTGGGCCCATCTGAGCACCTACCGGCACTCAGACCCGGAGACTGATGTCCCCAGAGGTAAAAAGGAATGAACAGGCCCATAGGCACCTCTCGGATCCATTGCTTTGGTTTCCAGGCATCTCTCCTTAGAGATCCTTAGAACCCTTAGAATCCTGCTCTTGCGTCGTTCCTTATGGGACATCCTTGAGCCATCCAACAGGTGTCGACTGTCCCACAGGTGTCCTTGTGCATGGACCACCTCACAACTCATATCATGGAAAGCTTCCAAGGTCACATGATGCCCCCCATCTTCATGAAGGCGGATCATGGAAAGAAACTCCACCTTGACCCAACGGCTGATCTTCGCCTTGACTTCAGATGCACGAGATCTTGAGTAAGCTCTTCAGAGTGCACCTGCTGTGCCCTCACCCCAAAACCTCAGCATAGCTAGTGTTCTCAGACTTCCGTCCTCACTCTCCTGGACCACACGCCCTCCATTTTGGGATTTCCGATGACACAGTGCTGCACTCTGCCTGTCCTCTAGAAGAAAAACGTTGCCCTATGGGTGTACCCAGAAACCTCAAATGAGGATAAACCTGCATGCCACTCAACTGTACACCAATTATATAGTCTAGCCTGTGCACTAATGCCCTGTCTGACACAACCTGAGGCCTGAATTCCCAACCGACACCCAGACAGCTTGCCGTACACTGAGAACATCTGAACCGCCATGGCCTTAGGTTGCCATCTCTTTCCAACCTGGTTTTCAGGCTACTGAAACTTAGACCTTATCTCTACTCATTTCCCATGGGTGAACGTGATGCAGAAATCATAACTCCTCCTTCCCTCTCGCCAGAATCCTGTGGTTGGGATCTTATCCAAAGTTCAGTGTAGGACCCCTATAGGGCCTACAGGAATAGTAGTAGGGCCCCTGAGGGTAGTGTAGGGTCCCTGAGGCCCTGCCCATGCTTAAGAGCTGCGGTGGGCACAAACACACATTGGGACCTTCAGTTTGAGCCCTGTCCTCAAGTAAAGCCTCTCAGTGGCTGGACCATGAGCCCGCATATGGGGCCTGCCATGCCCCAAGTCACCCAATCTTAACCAGAGGTAGAGACATCTAGTCACCCCTATTCAGGGCTCTGCTCTGGACCCCTCTTTGGTGGGACATTTGAGGTAAGTAAACACAGAAAGGATTCCTCCCACCCACAGAATGACCCCAATCACTTGGGATCAGGCCATCCCCAGAGAGAAAGACTCCTCCATGGCCCATGAGGCCAGCCCGACATTCCACAGCCACTATTGACACAAAATCCAGAGACATAAGCCTCACCCGTAGGTCATAGCCCAAAAAATTCTCCTCATAGTCTGTAGATCGGGCCTGCCATACCTACGTCCCCAAACCACGTTTTCAGACTTCTATCCTGACATCCCTGTCCCACACACCCTCCAGGCTGAGGCCCCTGGAGCCACACCTCAGGACTGTGCCTGCCCTCTCCAAGGAAATTCTTCCCATTCCATTGGCCACAACCCTACAGATTAGGAGAAACCTCCAAAGTCCCAGAGGCCATTCCAATAGTGTAGGCCGCCCAGTACAAAGAGGGCTGATCTGTCACAAGCTGAGCAACGACCTCAACTCACCCGTAGACAGATATCCCAAGAGAAAGGTATTAAACTGGACAGGCCCCTAGAACGTAATTGGTTCCATTGCTTTTGTTTCTAAGCATCTCTCCTCAGAGGCCTGTTTTCCAATACCAGCATATGGGGGATTCCAGAGATACCAATCAGAACAAATCTTGTCTCCACATGGGAAACTTATCCTTTGGAGCTCTGTAAAAACCTCCAGTTAGGAGAAAGCTTCAGGTAACCGGAGCCACCGCCCTATTCCAAGGTCTCCATGGACACAAACCCGCATTATGACCATTCGGCAGGAGAGTACATTTCAACTCAGCCCCGTTGATTACTCCCCCAGAGCCAGAATATCAAACCTGCCTTGTCGCTAGGAGACAACTTGAATGCAATGCAGACTCTCTAGGCATCCATCGTTGGAATCCTGCTCTGGCGCCGTTCCATATGGGATGTCCTGGGAGCCTTCCAACAGGTCTTGACTGCCCTGCAGAAGGAATCCTTGCAGATTGGAGCATCTCACAACTCCTATCGTGGGAAAACCTACATGGCCTCATGAGATGCTCCCCTTTATAAAGGGGCCATCATGGACAGAAACTCCAACCTGAGCCAACTTCTGATCCATTGCTTTGGTTTCTATGTATCTCTCCTCAGAGGCCTGGTTTCCAATATCAGAATATGGGGGTTTCCTAAGGAAACAATCAGAACAGATCTCATCTCCACATGAGAAACTTGCTCTTTGGAGCTGTGTCAATACCTCAGGTTAGGAGGATCCTTCAGGGCGCTGGCACCATGGCCCAATTCCAAGGTCTCCAAGGACACAAACTTACTTTATGATCCATCCTCAGGATAGTCCATTTCAAATCAGCCCCCTCGGCTGCTCACCCAGAGCCAGCAGATCAAACCTGCCTTGTCACTAGGAGACAGTTGGAATGCGAGGTGGGCTGCCCAGGCATCCATCCTTAGAACCCTGCTCTGGAGAATTTCTTTATGGGACGTCTTGAATCCAACCAACCTGTCTTGACTGTCTCGCAGAATGAATCCTTGTGGTTTGAAGCATCACACAATCCCACTGTGAGAAAACCTCCATTTCCTCATGATGCCCCACACCTTCATACATGGGCCATCATGGACAGAAACTCCATCCTAAGCCAAAGTCTGATCCGCGCCCTGAATTCAGAAGCACGAGATCTCGATTCAGCACTTGAGAGTGTGCCTGCTGTGCCCTCGCCCTGAAACCGAAGCCTAACTTGTGTTCTCAGACTTCCGTCTTCACAATCCTGGCCACACCCCTCCAGTTTGGCAATTCTGGAGACACAATGCAGCACTCTGCCTGCCCTCCAGAAGAAAAATGGTGCCCTATAGGGCTAACCAGAAACGCCAAATGAGTAACAACCTGCATGCCACTCGACCATACCCCAATTATACAATCTAGCCTGTGCACTAAAGCCCTGTATGACACAGCCTGAAGGCAGACCTCCAGTTCAACACCCAGACAGCTGGCCGTACACTGAGCATATCAAACCCACAATGGCTTTCGGCCATCATCTCTACCCAACCTCAGTTTTCACCTTCAGAACCTAGACCTTATCTCCACTCACTGCTTAGGAGTGAACGTGATACAAGAATCAGAACTTCTCCTTCGCCATGGCAAGAAACCTTTTGGTTGGCATGTGGTCCAACGTTCATTGTAGGAGAAAGCAGCATGGACTATGAGGCCCCACCTATGCCTGAGGGCTACAATTTGCACAAACACACATTGTGACCCTCAGCATGAGCCCTATCCTCATGTAAAGCCTCTTAGTGACTGGAACAACAGCCCACATATGGGGCTTGCCAAGCCCCTAGTCCCCCAATCTCAACCAGAGTTAGAGATGTCTAGTCACCCCTACTCAGGGCACTGCTCTGGAATCCCTCTTTGGTGGGACACCTGAGGTAAAAAAAAAAAAATACAGAAAGGACTCTTTCCATCCACAGAATGATCCCAACCACTTGGGATCAGGCCAAATCACCAGAGAAAGACTTGTCCATGGCCCTTGAGGACACCCCGACATTCCACGGCCACCGTAGGCACAAAATCCAGAGACAAGAGCCTGAGCAAACGCCACATACTCGCCCTTTGTTCATAGCCCGGAAAATTCTCACGGTCTGTAGATCGAGCCTTCATACATACATCCCCAAACCTAAGCTGAGTTTGTGTTTTCAGACTTCTGTCCCCACAGGCCTGGCCCACACACCATCCAAGCTGGGGCCCCTGGAGCCACACCTGAGGACCGTGGCTTCCTTCTCCAGGGGAATTCTGCCATTGCCATTGGCCACAACCCTATAGATTAGGAGAAACCTCCAAACTCCCCGAGGCCATCCCAATAGTGTTGGCTGCCCAGGACAAACAGGAATGATCTTTCACAAGTTAGGAAACTACCTCCACTCAGACCCAGAGACAGATATCCCCATAGAATAAGATTGAACTGGACAGGCACTTAGGCCCTAATCAGATCCATTGCTTTTGTTTCCAAGCATCTCTCCTCAGAGGCCTGGTTACCAATACCAGCTTATGGGGGATTACTGAGGCACTCATAGAAAAATCTCGTCTCCACATAGGAAATGTACTCTTTGGAGCTCTATAAAAACCTCTGTTTAGGAGAATCTTTCAGGGCCCCGGATCAAGCGCTCCATTCCAAGGTCCCCATGGACTTAAACCCACATTATGATCTATCCTCGGTAGAGTCCATGTCAACTCATCCCCCTTGGTTTCTCCCCCAGGGCCTGCAGATCAAACCTGCCTTGTTGCTAGGAGACAACTAGAATGGGAGGCGGGCTGCCCAGGCATCCATCCTTAGAACCCTACTCTGGAGTCGTTCCATATGGGACATCCTAGAGCCATCCAACAGGTCTCAAGTGTCCCACAGAAGGAATCTTTGCAGTCTGGTGCATCTCACAACTCCCATTGTGGGAAAATCTTCATGGCCTCTTGAGACGCTCCACTTTATAAAGGGGCCATCATGGACAGAAACTCCAACCTGTGCAAACGTCTGATATTCGCCCTGGCTTCAGGTGCATGAGATCTTGATTCAGCTCTGCAGAGTGTGCCTTCTGTGCCCTCACCCCAAAAACTAAGCCTAGCTTGTGTTCTCAGACTACCGTCCTCACACCCCTGGCCCAAAAGCCCTACAATTTGGCAATACTGGGGCCACAATGCAGCACTCTGCCTGCCCTCCAGAAGAAAAACGTTGCCTTATGGAGCTACCTAGAAACCCGAATGAGGATCAACTGAACGCCACTCGACTGCACCCCAAATATACAGTCTACACTGTCTAATGCCCTGTCTGACACAGCATGAGCCCACACCTCCAGACCTACGCTCAACAGCTAGCCACACACTGAGCTCATTGTACCCATCAGGTCCTTAGGTCTTCATCTCTTCCCAACTTCGGTTTTCGAGTTTCAGAACCTAGACCTAAACTCCAATCACTGTCCAGGGGTGAACGTGATGCAGAAATCACAACTCTTCATTCGCCATGGCCGGAAACCTTATGGTTGGCATATTCTCCAACGTTCAGTGTAGGAGAATCCAGCGTGGCCCATGAGGCCCTTCCCATGCTTGAGGGCCTTGTTGGGCACAAATAGCCATTGTGACCCTCAGCATGAGCCCTGTCCTCAAGGAAGACCTCTCAGTGTCTGAATCAAGAGCCCACATATTGGACTTGCCATGCCCCTAGGCCCCCAAACTTAAACAGAGGTGGGGTTATCCAGTTGTCCCTCCCAAGGACTCTGCTCCGGAATCCCTCTTTTATTGGCACACATGAGGTACATAAAATAAAATAAAAAACAGAAAGGACACCTCCCATCCCGCAGAATGTACCCCAAACTCTTGGGATTGGGTCAAATCCTCAGAGAAGGAAAGCCGTCCACAACCCATGAGGCCACGCCAGCATTCGACCCACATTGTTGACACAAATCCAGAGACAAAACCTGAGCAAGCACCTCAAACTCACCCTTTTTCATATCCCAAAGAGTTATCACGGTCTGTAGATTGGGCGTGCCATACCTATGTCCCCAATCCTAAGCAGAATTTGTGTTTTCAGACTTCTGTCCCCACAGGCCTGGCCCACACACCCTCAAGGCTGGGCCCCTAGAGCCAAACTCAGAACTGTGCCTGCCCTCTCCAGGGGATTTCTGCCCATTCCATTGGCCACAACCCTATAGATTAGGAGAAACTCCAAAGTCCCGAGGCCATTCCCAATATTATAGGCTGCCCAGGACAAACAGGGGCGATCTGACACAAGCCGAGCAACTACCTCCCCTCAGATCCATAGACCCGTATCCCCAGGAAAGAGATTGAACCGGACAGGCACCAAGGCCCTATCATATTCATCGCTTTTTTTTCCAGGCATCTCTCCTCAGAGGCCTGGTTTCCAATACCAGCATATGGGAGATCCCTTAGGCACTCATCAAAACAATTCTCTTCTCTACATAGTAAACGTACTCTTTAGAGCTCCATCAAAACCTCTGGTTATGAACATCCCTCAAGGCCCCGGATCAAGCACCCCATTCCAAGGTCTTCATGGACACAAATGCACATTATGACCCATCCTCAACTCACCCATTTCAACACACCCGCCTCGATTACTCCCCTAGATCCAGCAGATCGAACTTCCCTTGGCGCTATGAGACACCTGGAATGGGAGGCAGGCTGCCCAGGTATCCATCCTTAGAAACCTGCTCTGGATAACTTCCTTATGGGATGTCCTGGAGCCATCCAGCAGGTCTCGACTGTCCCACGGAAGGAATCATTGCGGTTTGGAGCATCTCACAATTCCCATCGTGGGAAAACCTCCATGGCCTCGTGACACCCTCCCCTTCATGAAGGGGCCGTCATGGACAGAAACTCCAACCTGAGCCAACATCTGATCCTAGCTCTGTCTTCAGGTACACGGGATCTCGAATCATCTCTGCAGAGGGTTCCTGCCGTCCCCTCATCCCGAAATCTAAGTCTGGCTTGTGTTCTCAGAATTTTTTCCTCACACTCCTGGCCCACTAGCCTTCCAGTTTGGGAATTCTGGAGCCACTATGTGGCACTGTGTCTTCCTTCCAGAAGAAAAACGTTGCCCTCTGGGGCTACCCAGTAACCACAAATGAGTACCAACCTGCAGGAAACTCGACTGCACCCAATTGATACAGTCTAGCCTGGGCACTAATTCCCTGTCTGCCACAGCCTGAGCCTGCACCTCCCAACCCACACTCAACAGCTGGCCGAACACTGAGCACATCAGACACACCATGGCCTTAGGTCTTCTTCTCTCCCAACCCCAGTTTTCAGGCTTCAGAAACTAGACCTTAAATCCAATCACAGTCCAGGAGTGAAAGTGTTGCAGAAATTAGAACTCCTTCTTCCCCATGGCCAGAAATCTTGTGGTTGCCATATTGTGCAACGTTCAGTGTAGGAGAAACCAGCATGGTACATTAGGCCACGCCCTGACTTGAGGGGCTCCTTGGGCACAAAAACACATTGTGAAACTCAATGTGAGCCCTATGCTCAAGGAAGGCCTCTCAGTGTCTGGACCAAGAGCCCACATATGGGGCTTGCCATGTTCTTAGGTCCCAATGTTAACCAGAGTTCTGGTTGTCCAGTCGCCCCTCCCCAGGACTCTGCTGTGGAATCCCTCTTTTGGTGGTCCACCTGAGGTAAAAAAAAAAAAAAAAAAACAGAAAGGCCTCCTCCCTTCCCGCAGAATGACCCCAAACTCTTGGGATTGGGAAAATCCCCAGAAAGGGAGCCTCATCGATGGCCCATGAGGACACCCGGACATTCCATGGCAATCGGTGACACATATCCAGAAAAAAATAAGCATGAGCAAGCACCTCACTTTCGCCCTTTGTTCATGTCCCGAAGAGTTCTCCTCACGGTCTATATATCGGGCCGGCCATACCTACAGACCCAAACCTAAGTGGAGTTTGTGTTTTCAGACTTTTGTCCAAATAGCCCTGGACCACACACGCTCCACACTTGGGTCCCTGGAGCCACACCTCAGGACTGTGCTTCCCTTTCAAGAGAATTCTTCCCATTCCATTGGCCACAACCTTGCAAATTAGGAAAAACCTCCAAAGTTACCGAGGCCATCCCAATAGTGTAGGCCGCCCAGGACAAACAGGTGTGATCTCAAACCAGCTGAGCAACTACCTCCACTCAGACAAAAGATGTCCCCAGAGAAGAATATTGAACCGGACAGGCCCCTAGGCCCTAATCAGATCCATTGCTTTGGTTTCCAGGCATCTCTCCTCAGAGGCCTCATTTCCAATACCAGCAAATGGTGGTTTCCTGAGGCACCAATAAGAACAAATCTCGTCTTCCCATGGAAAACTTGCTCATTGGAGCTTTGTTATAACCTCTGGTTAGGAGAATCCTTCAGGGCTCTGGTGCCACTGCCCCATACCAAGGTCTCAATGGACTCAAACCAACATTAAGACCATCCTCAGGAAAGTCCATTTCAACTCATTTAAGACCATCCTCAGGAAAGTCCATTCCAACTCAGCCCCCTCTGATGCTACCCCAAGCCAGCAGATCAAACGTTTCTTGTTGCTAGGAGACAATTGGAATTGAGGCTGTCTGCCCAGGCATCCATACTTAGAACCGTGTTCTGGAAAAATACCTTATGAGACGTCCTGGAGCCATCCAAAAAATCTTAATTGTCCCACAGAAGGAATCCTTGCGGTTTGGAGCATCTCACAACTCTAATAGTGGGAAAACCCCCATGGCCTCATAATGCCCCCCCCCCTTCATGAAGGGGCCAACATGGACAGAAACTTCAACCTGAGCCAAAGTCTGATCCTCGAACTGACTTCAGACTCATGAGATCTCAATTCAGCTCTGCAGAGTGTGCCTGCCATGTCCATTCCCCGAAACCTAAGCCTAGCTTGTGTTCTCAGACTTCCGTCCTCACTCTCCTGGCCCACAAGCCCTCCAGTTTAGGAATTCCGAAGCCACAATGCAGCACTCTGCATGCCCTCCAGAAGAAAAACTTTGCCCTATGCTGCTAATAAGAAACCCCAAATGATTATCTAATGCATGCCACTCGACTGTAAAGCAATTATACAGCCTACCCTGAATACGAATGCCCTGTCTGGCACAGCCTGAGACAAGACATCCCAAACGACACCTAGACAGCTGGCTCCAACCTGGACACAAGGGACCCGCTATGGCTGTAGTTCGTCATCTCTTCCCAACCTCGGTTTTCAGGCTTCAGAACCTAGACCTTATCTCCAATCGCTGCCCAAGGGTGAACGTGATGCAGAAATTAGAATTCCTCCTTCCCCATGGCCAGAAACCTTGTGGTTGGCATGTTGTCCAACGTTCAATGTGGGAAAACCTGCATTGTCGGAAAGGCCACGCCAGTGCTTGAGGGCCGCCTAGGGCACAGACATGCATTGTGACCTATAGCGTGAGTCCCGTATTAAAGTAACGCCTCTCAGTGGCTGGACCAAGATCCTGCATATGGGGCTTGTCATATCCATAGGCCCCCAGGCTTAACCAGAGAGCGAGTATTCCAGTTGTCAGTACCCACTGCTATGCTCCAGAATCCCTCTACTGGGGGGGACACATGAAGCAGAAAACAGGACTCTTCCCTTCCCACAGAATGACCCCAAACTCTTGGGGGCTGGACAAACTACCAGAGAGGGAGACTTCTACGACCCATGAGGCAACTCCTACATTAAACGGCCATTGTGGACAAAATATCCAGAGACAAAAGACTGAGCGACTGCCTCCCTCTCACCCTTCTTTCATATCCAGAGGAGCTCCCCTCACGGACTGTAGATCAGGCCTGCCATAACCTCGGCCCCAAACCTGAGCTGAGTTTGGGTTTTGGATGTCTGTCTGCACAGCCGTGGCCCACACCGCCTCCAGCCTGGGGTCTCTGGAGCCACACCACAGAACTGTGCCTGCTCTCTCCTAAGAAACTGCCCGTTCCATTGGCCACAACTCTACAAAATAGTAGAAACCTCAAGGTCCCCAAGGACATCCCACGACCGCAAGCCGCACTGGACAAACAGGGGCATTATGACACCAGCTGAGCAACTACTACCTCCATGCAGACACACAGACTGATATCCGCAGAGACGGAAGATTGAACCAGACAGGCCCCTAGGCCCTATTATGAACTCTTGCTTTGGTGTCCAGGTATCACTCCTCAGAGGCCTGGGTTCGAAGACCAGCATATGGGGCTATCCTGAGGCACCAGACAGAACACTTCTCATCTCCGCATGGAAAGCTTCCTTGTTGGAGTTGTGTCAAACCCTTCGGGTTGGAGAATCCTGCAGAGTCCGTTAGCTACTGCCACATTCCAAGGTCTCCATGGCCACCAACCCACATTATAACTCATCCTCAGGAAAGTCCATTTAAACGCAGCCTTCTGGGTAGCTCACCCAAGAGCCCGCAGATTGAGCGTGCCGTGTCTCGACCAGGCAATGGGAAGGTGAGTTGGCGTTTTTCGGCATCCATGCTTAGGCCCCTGCTCTCGAGTCTTTCTGTATGGGGCATCCGGGAACCATCCAATAGTACTCGACTGTCCTGAAGAAGGAAACTTTGAAGTTTGGAGCAGCTCACAACTCCCAGCGTAGGGAAACCTCCCTGGCCTCATGACGCCCCCACCCCCTTCAGGAAGGGGCCGTCATGGACACAAACTCCAGCTTGAAGCAACATCTGATACTCGCCCTGACCTCAGATGCAGGAGATCTCGATTCAGCCTCTGCACAGTGGGCCCAAACCTCGTGCTAACTTGTGTTTTCAGACTTCCTTACTCACACTCCTGGCAAACATGTCCTCAAGACTTGGAATTCTGGAACCAAAATGCAGCTGTATGCTGGCCCTCCAGAAGAAAAACGTTGCTCTATGGGGATCTCCATAAACCCCAAATGAGGATCAACCTGCTCGGTTCTCGACCTCACCCCAATTGGATTGTTCGGGTTGTCCATTCATCCCTCCCCAGAGCTCTGCTTTGAAATTCCTCTTTTGGTGGGTCACCTGAGGTAACAAAACTAAAAGGACTCCTCCCATCCTTCAGATTGACCCAAAACAATTGGGATTGGACCAAATTCACAGAGAGGAAGTCTCGTCCATGGCCCATGAGGCCTCCCCGAGATTCCACAGCCATCGTTGACAAGAAATCCAGAGACAAAAGTCTGAGCAAGCGCCTCACACTCGCTCTTTTGTCGTATCCCGAAGAGTTCTCCTCACGGTCTGTAGATCGGGCCTGCCATACCTACTTCCCAAACCTAAGCCGAGTTTGTGTTTTCAGACTTCTGTCCCCACATTCCTGGCCCACAGACCCTTCAGGCTGGGGCCCCTGGAGCCACACATCAGGACTGTGCCTGTCCATACCACGGGAATTCTGCCCATTCCATTGTCCACAATCGTACAAATTAGGAAAAACCTCCAGAGTCCCCAAGGACATCCCAATAATGTAGGCCGCCCAGGACAAACAAGGGTCATCTGAAACCAGCTGAGCATCTACCTCTACTCAGCGTAGATGGATGTCCCCAGAGAAGATGATTGAATCAGACAGGCCCCTAGGCCTGAATCAGATTCATTGCTTTCGGTTACAGGTATCTCTTCTCAGAGGCCTGGTTTCCAATGTTAGCATATGGGGATTTCATGAGGCAGCAATCAGAACAAATCTCTTCTCCACATGGGAAAATTATCCTTTGAAGATGTCTCAAAACCTCCAGTTAGGAGAATCCTTCAGGGCCTGTGTGCCACTGCCCCATTACAAGGTCTCCATGGACAGAAATCCACATTAGAACCCATCCGCAGGAAATTCCATTTCAACTCAGCTCCCTTGTTTGCTCCCCCAGAGCGAGCAGACTGAACCTGTCTTGACTAGGAGACAATTGGAATGCAAGGCGGGCTGCCCAACCATCCATCCTTAGAGCTCTGCTCTGGCGTCGTTCTGTATGGGATGTCCTGGAGCCATCCAACAGGTCTCAAATGTCCAGCAGAAGGAATCCTTGAGTTTTGGAGCATCTCACAACTCCCAACCTGGGAAAATCTAGATGGCTTTGTGATGCCCCTCCCCATTTATGAAGGGGAAATCATGGACAGGAACTCCAACCTAAGACAACGTCTGATCTTCACCCTGAATTCAGATGCACGAGATCTCGATGCAGCTCTGCAGAGTGTACTTTCCTTGCCCTCGCCCTGAAACCTATGACTAGCTTGTGTTCTCAGACTTCCGTCCTCACACTCCTGGCCCCGAAGCCCTCACATTTGGAAATTCGGGACACAAAATGAAGCATTCTGCCTGCCTTCCAGAAGAAAAATTTTGACCTATGGAGTTTCTCACATAACCCAAATGAGGATAGACATACACGTCACTCGAATATACCCAAATTAGATAGTCTAACCTGGCCACTAATACACTGTCTGATACAGAGTGAGCCCGGACATCCTGACCAAAACCGAGACAGCTGGCCGCACACTGAGAACATCACACCCGCCATGGTCTTAGCTCGTTATCTCTTCCAACCTAACATTTCAGGCTTCAGAACTTAGACCTTAACTCCAAGAACTGACAAGGGTTGAATGTGATGCAGAAATCAAACTCCTCCTTACCCAAGGCAAGAAGCCTTGTGGTTGGAAAGTTGTCCAACGATCAGTGTAGGAGAAACCAGCATTAACCCTGAGGCTCCGCCCATTCTTGAGTGCTACGAGGGCATAAACATGCATTGTGACACTCAGCGTGAGTCCTATCCTCTAGTAAGTCCACTCAGTGGCTAGACCTTTGATGTCATAATGGGCTTGACATGTCCCTAGGACCCAATTTTTAACCAGATTTCTGGTTGTCCAGTCGCCCCTCCCCAGTGCTTTACTCTGGAATCCTCATTTGGTGGGACACCTGAGGTTAAAAAACAAAAAACAAAAAAAACAAAACAACAACAACAACAACAACAAAAAACGGACTTCTTCCATCCGACAGAATGACCTCAAACTCTTTGGACAAGGCCATACCCCAGAGAATAAGACTCATCCATTTCCCATGAAGTCACCCGGAAATTTCACGACCATGAGTGACACGATATCCAGAGACAAAAACTTGAGCAAGAGCCTAACACTCGCCCTTTTTTCATATCCTGAAGAGTTCTCCTCAAGGTCTGTAGATCAGTCCTGCCATACCTATGACCCGAAACATAAGCCGAGTTTGTGTTTTCAGACAACTGTCCAAAGAGCCCTGGCCTAAACAGCCTACAGGTTCAGGCCCCTGGAGCCAACCTGAGGACTGTACTTGCCCTCTTTGAGGGAATTCTGTGTGCCCATTCCAATGGCCACAACCCTACTACTAGGATAAACCTACAAAGTCCTGAGGCCATCCCAATAGTGGTGGCTTCCCAGGACAAACAGGAGTAATCTGAGCCTATCTGAGAACCTACCTGCACTTAGACCCATAGACTGATGTCCCCAGAGGTAAAAAGGAACTAACAGGCCCCTAGGCACCTATCGGATCCATTGCTTTGGTTTCCAGGCATCTCTCCTCAGAGGCCTGGATTTCAATAAGAGCATATGGCTGTTTCTTGACTCACCCATCGGAACAAATCTCATCTACACATGGGAAACTTGCACGATGGAGCTGTGTGAAATCCTCTCTTTAGGAGAACCTGCATGGCCCCAGTGCGACCGCTTCATTCCAAGGTCTCCATAGACACAAAATCATATTAGGACACATCCACGGGAGAATCCATTTCAACTCAGCCTACTCGGTTGCTCCCCCAGATCCAGCAGATCTAACCTTTCTTGTTGCTTGGATACAATTGGAATGCGAGGTGGGCTACCCAGACATCCGTCCTTGTACTGGAGCCAACCAACAGGTTTCAATTGTCCTGCAGAAGAATCTTTTCAGTTGGGAGCTTCTCACAACTCCCATCGGGGGAAAACCCTCAAGGCCTCGTGATCCACACCCCCCTTCAAGAAGGGGCCATCAGGGACAGAATGTCGAACCTGAGCGATCGTCTGATCCTCGTCCTGAATTCAGATGCACGAGACCTAGATTCAGGTCTGTAGATTGTGCCTGCCATATCCTCACCCAGAAACATAGGCCTAGCTTGGGTTCTCAGACTTCCGTCCTCAGACTACTGGCCCACAAGCCTTCCAGTTTGGCAATCCAGAACTTCAATGCAGCACTCTGCCTGCCCTCCAGAAGAAAAACATTGCCCTCTGGGGCTAACAAGAAACCCCAAATGAGGATCAACCTGCACGCCATTCGGCTGTACCCCAAATATATAGGCTGACCTGGGCACTAATGCCCTTTCTGACACAGCCTGAGCCTGGACCTCCTGGCCCCACCCAGACAGCTGTCCGCACACTGAGTACATCGGACCCGTCATGGCCTTAGGTCGTCATCTCTTCTCAACCGCGGTTTTCAGGCGTCAGAACCTAGACCTTATCTCCAATCACGGCCCGGGTTTGAAAATGATGCAGACATCAGAACACTTTCCCCATGGCAAGAAACCTTGTGGATGGTATGTTGTCCAAGTTTCAGTGTCGTTGAAACCAGTGTGGCCCATGAGGCCCCGCCCATGCTTGCGGGCCACATTGGTCACAAACACACATTCTGACCCTCAGCCAGAGCCCTGACCTCAGGTAAGGCCTCTCAGTGGCTGGATGGAGAGACAGCATATTGGGCTTGCCATGCCCCTAGGCCCCAATTTTTAAACATAGTTCGGGTTGTCCCTTCACTCTTCCCCAGGGCTCTGCTTTGAAAACAAAACAAAACAAATCAACAGCAACAGAACAATGGAGTTCTTCCATACCACAGAATGACGCCAAACTCTTTGGAGGGGCCAACCCCCAGAGAGTAAGACTCGTCCATTTCCCATGAAGTCACCCGGAAATTTCACGACCATGAGTGACACGATATCCAGAGACAAAAACGTGAGCAAGAGCCTCACACTCGCCCTTTTTTCATATCCCGAAGAGTTCTCCTCATGGTCTGAATATCAGTCCTGCCATACCTATGACCCGGAACGTAAGCCGAGTTTGTGTTTTCAGACAACTGTCCAAACAAACCTGGCCTACACACCCTACAGGCTCAGGCCCCTGGAGCCAAACCTGACGACTCTGATTTCCCTCTCCAAGGGTGTTGTATCTGCCCATTCCAATGGCCACAACCCTACTACACTGTGACCCTCAGCCTGAGCACAGTCCTCAGGTAAGGCCTCTAAGATTGACGAAAAACAATTGGGAACGGGCCAAGTCCACAGAGAGCAAGATTCGTTCATGGCCCATGAGGCCTCCCCAACATTCCCCGGCCATCGCTGATACAAAATCCAGAGACAAAAGCCTGAGCACGCGCCTCACACGCGCTCATTCTTTATATCCTGAAGAGTTCTTCAGATAAGAACCTACCTCAGTTTTCAGGCTTCAGACCTAGACCTTATCTCCAATCACTGCCCAGGGGTGACTGTGATGCTGAAATCAGAACTCTTCCTTACCCATGGCAAGAAACCTTGTGGTTGGCATGTTGCCCAATGTTCAGTGTAGGAGAAACCAGCATTCACCCTGAGGCCCCGGCTATTCTTGAGTGCGACGAGGGCATAAACACGAATTGTGACCCTCAACGTGAGTCCTGTCCTTGTTGTCCAGTCGCCCCTCCCCAGGGCTCTAATCTGGAATCCCTCATTTGGTGGGACACCTGAGGTTAAAAACAAAATAAAACAAATCAACAGCAACAGAACAATAGACTTCTTACATCCCACAGAATGACCCCAAACTCTTTGGACGGGGCCAAACCCCAGAGAATAAGACTCGTCCATTTCCCATGAAGTCACCCGGAAATTTCACGACCATGAGTGACACGATATCCAGAGACAAAAACTTGAGCAAGAGCCTCACACTCGCCCTTTTTTCATATCCCGAAGAGTTCTCCTCATGGTCTGTAGATCAGGCCTGCCATACCTATGACCCGAATCATAAGCGGAGGTTGTGTTTTCAGACAATTGTACAAACAGCCCTGGCCTACACACCCTACAGGCTCGGGCCCCTGGCGCCAAACCTGACGACTGTAATTGCCCTCTCTTAGGGAATTGTATGTGCCCATTCCAATGGCCACAACCCTACTAAGAGGATAAACCTCCAAAGTCCCTGAGGCCATCCCAATATTTGTGGCTTCGCAGGACAAATGGGGCAATCTGGGCCCATCTGAGGACCTAACGGCACTCAGACCCGTAGACTGATGTCCCCAGAGGTAAAAAGGAACGAACAGGCCCCTAGGCACCTATCGGATCCATTGCTTTGGTTTCCAGGCATCTCTCCTCACAGGCCTGGATTTCAATAATAGCATATGGCTTTCTTGACTCACCCATCAGAACAAATCTCATCTACACATAGGAAACTTGCACGATGGAGCTATGTGAAAGCCTCTCTTTAGGAGAACCTTCAGGGCCCCAGTGCCACCGCTTCATTCCAAGGTCTCCATAGACACGAAACCATATTAGGACACAAACATGGGAGAGTCCATTTCAACTCAGCCTCCTCGGTTGCTCCCCTAGATCCAGCAGATCTAACTTGTCTTGTTGCTTGGAGGCAATTGGAATGCGAGGTGGGCTACACAGACATCCATCCTTAGAACCGTGCTCGGAAACTTTCCTGGAGACAACAAACAGGTCTTAATTGTCCTGCAGAAGAATCTTTGCAGTTAGGAGCTTCTCACAACTCCCATCGTGGGAAAACCCCCATGGCCTCGTGATCCAGCCCCCTTTCAAGTAGGGGCCATCAGGGACAGAATGTCCAACCTGAGTGATCGTCTGATCCTCGCCCTGACTTCAGAAGCACGCGATTTCGATTCAGGTCTGTAGACTGTGCCTGCAATATCCTCACCCAGAACCCTAGGCCTAGCTTGGGTTCTCAGACTTCCGTCCTCAGACTACTGGCCCACAAGCCCTCCAGTTTGGCAATCCAGACTACAATGCAGCACTCTGCCTGCCCTCCAGAAGAAAAACATTGCCCTCTGGGACTACCCAGCAACCCCCAATGAGGATCAACCTGCACGCCATACGGATGTACCCCAAATATATAGGCTGACCTGGGCACTAATGCCCTTTCTGACACAGCCTGAGCCAGGACCTCCTGGCCCCACCCAGACAGCTGGCCGCACATTGAGCACATCGGACCCGCCAAGGCCTTAGGTCGTCATCTCTTCTCAACCTCGGTTTCAGGCTTCAGAACCTAGACCTTATCTCCAATCACGGCCCGGGTTTGAAAATGATGCAGAAATCAGAACTCTTTCCCCATGGCAAGAAACCTTGTGGTTGGCATGTTGTCCAAGGTTCAGTGTAGTTGAAACCAGTGTGGCACATGAGCCCCCGACCATGCTTTCGGGCCATATTGGTCACAAACACACATTGTGACCCTGAGCCTGAGCCCAGTCCTCAGGTAAGGCCTCTCAGTGGCTGGATGGAGAGACAGCATATTGGGCTTCCCATGCCCCTAGGCCCCAATTTTTAACCGTAGTTCGGGTTGTGTCTTCACTCTTCCCCAGGGCTCTGCTTTGGAATTCCTCTTTTGGTGGGACACCTGAGGTAACAAACCTGAAAGGAGTCCTCCCATCCCACAGATTGACGAAAAACAATTGGGATCGGGCCAAATCCACAGAGAGCAAGATTAGTCCATGGCCCATGAGGCCTCCGCAACATTCCACGGCCGTCGCTGATACAAAATCCAGAGACAAAAGCCTGAGCACACGCCTCAGACTCGCTCATTCTTCATATCCTGAAGAGTTCTTCAGATAAGAACCTACACGGCACTCGAATGCACCCAAAATATATAGTCTAACCTTGGCACTAATGCACTGTCTGACAACCTGAGCCCGGTCCTCGTGACCAACACCCAGACAGCTGACCGCACACTGAGCACATCAGACCCGCCATGGTCTTAGGTCATCATCTCTTCCCTACCTCAGTTTTCAGGCTTCAGAAAGTAGACCTTATCTACAATCCCAGCCCAGGGGTTACTGTGATGCAGAAATCAGAACTCTTCATTACCCATGGCAAGAAACCATGTGATTGGCATGTTGTCCTACGTTCAGTGTAGGAGAAACCAGCATTCACCCTGAGGCCCCGCCAATTCTTGAGTGCGACGAGGGCATAAACACGCAAGTGAACCTCAACGTGAGTCCTGTCCTCTAGTACGTACTCTCAGTGGCTGGACCATTAGATGTCATAATGGGCTTGACATGTCCCTAGGCCCCAATTTTTAGCCAGATTTCTGGTTGTCCAGTCGCCCCTCCCCAGGGCTCTACTCTGGAATCCCTCATTTGGTGGGACACCTGAGGTTGAAAAACAAAACAAAACAAATCAACAACAACAGAGCAACGGACTTCTTCCATCACACAGAATGACCCCAAACTCTTTGGACGGGGCCAAACCACCAGAGAGTAAGACTCGTCCATTTCCCATGAAGTCACCCGGAAATTTCACGACCATGAGTGACACGATATCCAGAGACAAAAACTTGAGCAGAACCTCACACTCGCCCTTTTTTCATATCCTGAAGAGTTCTCCTCATGGTCTGTAGATCAGTTCTGCCATAACTATGACCCGAAACATAAGCCGAGTTTGTGTTTTCAGACAACTGTCCAAACAGCACTGGCCTACACACCCTACAGGCTCAGGCCCCTGGAGCCAAAACTGACGACTGTGATTGCCCTCTCCAAGTGTATTGTATCTGCCCATTCCAATGGCCACAACCCTACTAAGAGCATAAATCTCCAAAGTCCCTGAGGCCATCCCAATATTTGTGCCTTCAAGGACAAATGGGGCAATCTGGGCCCATCTGAGCACCTACCGGCACTCCGACCCGTAGACTGATGTGCCCAGAGGTAAAAAGGAACGAACAGGCCCCTAGGCACCTATCGGATCCTTTGCTTTGGTTTCCAGGCATCTCTCCTCAGAGGCCTGGATTTCAATAACAGCATATGCCTGTTTCTTGATTCACCCATCAGAACAAATCTCATCTACACATGGGAAACTTGCACGATGGAGCTATGTGAAAACCTCTCTTTAGGAGAACCCTTCAGGGCCCCAGTGCCACTGCTTCATTCCAAGGTCTCCATAGGCACAAAGTCATATTAGGACACATCCACGGGAGAGTCCATTTCATCTCAGCCTCCTCGGTTGCTCCCCCAGATCCAGCAGATCTAACCTGTCTTGCTTCTTGGAGACAATTGGAATGCGAGGTGGGCTACCCAACCATCCATCCTTAGAACCCTGCTCGAAATCGTTGTCCTGGAGCCAACCAACAGGTCTCAATTGTCCTGCAGAAGAATCTTTGCAGTTGGGAGCTTCTCACAACTCCCATCGTGGGAAAACCCCCATGGCCTCGTGATCCACCCACCCTTCAAGAAGGGGCCATCAGGGACAGAATGTCCAATCTGAGCGATCGTCTGATCCTCGCCCTGACTGCAGATGCACGAGATCTAGATTCAGGTCTGTAGATTGTGCCTGCCATATCCTCACCCAGAAACCTACCCTAGCTTGGGTTCTCAGACTTCCGTCCTCAGACTACTGGCCCGCACGCCCTCCAGTTTGGCAATCCAGAACTACAATGCAGCACTCTGCCTACCTTCCAGAAGAAAAACATTGCCCTCTGGGGCTACCCAGAAACCCCAAATGAGGATCAACCTGCACGCCATTCGGCTGTACCCCACATATATAGGCTGACCAGGGCACTAATGCCCTTTCTGAACAGCCTGAGCCTGGACCTCCTGGCCCCACCCAGACAGGTGGCCGCACACTGAGCACATTGGACCTGGCATGGCCTTAGGTCGTCATCTCTTCTCAACCTCGGTTTTAGGCTTCAGAACCTACACCTTATCTCCAATCACGGCCCGGGTTTGAAAATGATGCAGAAATCAGAACTCTTTCCCCATGGCAAGAAACCTTGTGGTTGGCATGTTGTCCATGGTTCAGTGTAGTTGAAACTAGTGTGGCCCATGAGGCCCCGCCCATGCTTGCGGGCCACATTGGTCACAAACACACATTGTGACCCTGAGCCTGAGCCCAGTCCTCAGGTAAGGCCTCTCAGTGGCTGGATGGAGATACAGCATATTGCGCTTGTCATGCCCCTAGGCCCCAATTTTTAACCGTAGTTCGGCTTTTGTCTTCAGTCTACCTCAGGGCTCTGCTTTGGAATTCCTCTTTTGGTGGGACACCTGAGGTAACAAACCTGAAACGAGTCCTCCCATCCCACAGATTGACGAAAAACAATTGGGATCGGGCCAAATCCACAGAGAGCAAGATTCGTCCATGGCCCATGAGGCCTCCCCAACATTCCACGGCCATCGCTGATACAAAATCCAGAGACAAAAGCCTGAGCACGCGCCTCAGACTCGCGCATTCTTCATATCCTGAAGAGTTCTTCAGATAAGAACCTACACGGCACTCGAATGCACCCAAAATATATAGTCTAACCTGGGAAGTAATGCACTGTCTGACAACCTGAGCCCGGACCTTGTGACCAAGACCCAGACAGCTGACCGCACACTGAGCACATCAGACCCGCCATGGCCTTCGGTCATCATCTCTTCCCTACCTCAGTTTTCAGGCTTCAGAACCTAGACCTTATCTCCAATCCCTGCCCAGGGGTGACTGTGATGCAGAAATCAGAACTCTTCATTACCCATGGCAAGAAACCATGTGGTTGGCATGTTGTCCTACGTTCAGTTTAGGAGAAACCAGCATTCACCCTGAGGCCCCGCCCATTCTTGAGTGCGACGAGGGCATAAACACGCAAGTGAACCTCAACGTGAGTCCTGTCCTCTAGTACGTCCTCTCAGTGGCTGGACCATTAGATGTCATAATGGGCTTGACATGTCCCTAGGCCCCAATTTTTAACCAGATTTCTGGTTGTCCAGTCGCCCCTCTCCAGGGCTCTACTCTGGAATCCCTCATTTGGTGGGACACCTGAGGTTGAAAAACAAAACAAAACAAATCAACAACAACAGAGCAACGGACTTCTTCCATCACACAGAATGACCCCAAACTCTTTGGACGGGGCCAAACCCCAGAGAGTAAGACTCGTCCATTTCCCATGAAGTCACCCGGAAATTTCACGACCATGAGTGACACGATATCCAGAGACAAAAACTTGAGCAGAATCTCACACTCGCCCTTTTTTTCATATCCTGAAGAGTTCTCCTCATGGTCTGTAGATCAGTCCTGCCATACCTATGACCCGAAACATAAGCCGAGTTTGTGTTTTCAGACAACTGTCCAAACAGCCCTGGCCTACACACCCTACAGGCTTAGGCCCCTGGAGCCAAAACCGACGACTGTGATTGCCCTCTCCAAGTGTATTGTATCTGCCCATCCCAATGGCCACAACCCTACTAAGAGTATAAATCTCAAAAGTCCCTGAGGCCATCCCAATATTTGTGGCTTCCCAGGACAAATGGGGCAATCTGGGCCCATCTGAGCACCTACCGGCACTCCGACCCGTAGACTGATGTGCCCAGAGGTAAAAAGGAACGAACAGGCCCCTAGGCAACTATCGGATCCATTGCTTTGGTTTCCAGGCATCTCTCCTCTGAGGCCTGGATTTCAATAACAGCATATGCCTGTTTCTTGACTCACCCATCAGAACAAATCTCATCTACACATGGGAAACTTGCACGATGGAGCTATGTGAAAGCCTCTCTTTAGGAGAACCCTTCAGGGCCCCAGTGCCACTGCTTCATTCCAAGGTCTCCATAGGCACAAAATCATATTAGGACACATCCACGGGAGAGTCCATTTCATCTCAGCCTCCTCGGTTGCTCCCCCAGATCCAGCAGATCTAACCTGTCTTGCTTCTTGGAGACAATTGGAATGCGAGGTGGGCTACCCAACCATCCATCCTTAGAACCCTGCTCGAAATCGTTGTCCTGGAGCCAACCAACAGGTCTCAATTGTCCTGCAGAAGAATCTTTGCAGTTGGGAGCTTCTCACAACTCCCATCGTGGGAAAACCCCCATGGCCTCGTGATCCACCCACCCTTCAAGAAGGGGCCATCAGGGACAGAATGTCCAACCTGAGCGATCGTCTGACCCTCGCCATGACTTCAGATGCACGAGATCTCGATTCAGGTCTGTAGATTGTGCCTGCCATATCCTCACCCAGAAACCTACCCTAGCTTGGGTTCTCAGACTTCCGTCCTCAGACTACTGGCCCGCACGCCCTCCAGTTTGGCAATCCAGACTACAATGCAGCACTCTGCCTACCTTCCAGAAGAAAAACATTGCCCTCTTGGGCTAGGCAGAATCCCCAAATGAAGATCAACCTGCACGCCATTTGGCTGTACCGCACATATATAGGCTGACCAGGGCACTAATGCCCTTTCTGACACAGCCTGAGCCTGGACCTCCTGGCCCCACCCAGACAGCTGGCCGCACACTGAGCACATTGGACCTGACATGGCCTTAGGTCGTCATCTCTTCTCAACCTCGGTTTTAGGCTTCAGAACCTACACCTTATCTCCAATCACGGCCCGGGTTTGAAAATGATGCAGAAATCAGAACTCTTTCCCCATGGCAAGAAACCTTGTGGTTGGCATGTTGTCCAAGGTTCAGTGTAGTTGAAACCAGTGTGGCCCATGTGGCCCCGCCCATGCTTGCGGGCCACATTGGTCACAAACACACATTGTGACCCTGAGCCTGAGCCCAGTCCTCAGGTAAGGCCTCTCAGTGGCTGGATGGAGAGACAGCATATTGGGCTTGTCATGCCCCTAGGCCCCAATTTTTAACCATATTTCGGGTTGTCCCTTCAGTCTTCCCCAGGGCTATGCTTTGGAATTCCTCTTTTGGTGGGACACCTGAGATAACAAACCTGAAAGGAGTCCTCCCATCCCACAGATTGACGAAAAACAATTGGGATCGGCCAAATCCACAGAGAGCAAGATTCGTCCATGGCCCATGAGGCCTCCCCAACATTCCACGGCCATCGCTGACACAAAATCCAGTGACAAAAGCCTGAGCACGTGCCTCAGACTCGCTAATTCTTCATATCCTGAATAGTTCTTCAGATAAGAACCTACACGGCACTAGAATGCACCCAAAATATATAGTCTAACATGGACACTAATGCACTGTCTGACAACCTGAGCCCGGACCTCGTGACCAACACCCAGACAGCTGACCGCACACTGAGCACATCAGACTCGCCATGGCCTTAGGTCATCATCTCTTCCCTACCTCAATTTTCAGGCTTCAGAACCTAGACCTTATCTCCAATCAATGCCCAGGGGTGACTGAGATGTAGAAATCAGACCTCTTCCTTACCCATGGCAAGAAACCTTTTGGTTGGCATGTTGTCCAACGTTCAGTGTAGGAGAAACCAGCATTCACCCTGAGGCCCCGCCCCTTCTTGAGTGCAACGAGGGCATAAACACGCATTGTGAAACTCAGCGTGAGTCCTGTCCTCTAGTACGTCCTCTCAGTGGCTGGACCATTAGATGTCATAATGGGCTTGACATGTCCCTAGGCCCCAATTTTCAACCATATCTGGTTGTTCAGTCGCCCCTCCCCAGGGCTCTACTCTGGAATCCCTCATTTGGTGGGACACCTGTGGTTGAAAAACAAAACAAAACAAATCAACAACAACAGAGCAACGGACTTCTTCCGTCCCACAGAATGACCCCAAACTCTTTGGAAGGGGCCAAACCCCCATAGAGTAAGACTCGTCCATTTCCAATGAAGTCACCCGGAAATTTCACGACCATGAGTGACACGATATACATAGACAATAAACGTGATCAAGAGCCTCACACTCGCCCTTTTTTCATATCCCGACGAGTTCACCTCATGGTCTGTAGATCAGTTCTGCCATACCTATGACACGAAACATAAGCCGAGTTTGTGTTTTCAGACAACTGTCCAAACAGCCGTGGCCTACACACCCTACAGGCTCAGGCCCCGAGAGCCAAACCTGACGACTGTGCTTGCCCTCTCCAAGGGAATTGTATGTGCTCATTCCAATGGCCACAACCCTACTAATAGGATAAACCTCCAAAGTCCCTGCGGCCATCCCAATATTTGTGGTTTCCCAGAACAAACAGGGGCAATCTGGGCCCATGTGAGCACCTACCGGCACTCTGACCCGTAGACTGATGTCTCCAAAGGTAAAAAGGAACGAAAACGCTCCTAGGCACCTATCGGATCCTTTGCTTTGGATTCCAGGCATCCCTCCTAGAGGCCTGGATTTCAATACCAGAAAATGGCTGTTTCTTGACTCACCCATCAGAACCAATCTCCTCTACACATGGGAAACTTGCACTTTGGTGCTTTGTCAAAGCTTCTGTTTAGGAGAACCCTTCAGGGCCCCAGTGCCACCGCTTCATTCCAAGGTCTCCATAGACACAAAAACACATTAGGACCCATCCACAGGAGAGTCCATTTCAACTGAGCGTATTCGGTTGCTCCGCGAGATCCAGAAGATCTAACTTGTCTTGTTGCTAGGAAACAATTGGAATGTGAGGTGGCCTACCCCGCCATCCATCCTGTGCCTGCCATGTCCTCACCCAGAAACCTAAGCTGTGCTTGTGTCCTCAGACTTCTGTCCACAGAATACTGGCTCACAAGCCCTCCAGTTTGGCAATCCAGAACTACAATGCAGCACTCTACCTGCCCTGCATAAGAAATTCATTGCCCTTTTTGGCTACCTAGAAACCCCAATTGAAGATCAACCTGCACGAACTTGGTTATACTCAAAATATATAGGATGACCTGGACAATAATGCCCTTTCTGACAGAGCCTGAGCCTGGACCTCCTGGGCCCACCCAGACAGCTGGCTACAAACTGAGAACTTCAGACCCCCCATGGACTTAGGTCGTTATCACTTCCCAACCACAGTTTTCAGGCTTCAGAACCTAGACCTTATCTCCAATCACTGCCCAGGTTTGAAAATGATGCAGAAATCATAACTCCTTCCCGATGGCAGGAAAACTTGTGATTGGCTTGTTGTCCAACGTTCAGTGTAGTGCAAACCAGTGTGTCCCTTGAGGCCCCGCCATTGCTCGCGGTCCAGATAGGTAGCAAACACACATTGTGACCCTGAGCCTTAGCCCAGTCCTCAGTTAAGGCCTCTTAGTGGCTGTATGAAGAGACAGCATGTTGGGCTTGCCATGCCCCTAGGCCCCAATTTTTAACCATAGTTCGTGTTGTCCCTTCACTCTTCCCCAGGGCTCTGCTTTGGAATTCCTCTTTAGGTGGGACACATGAGGTAACAACCCTGAAAGGAGTCCTCCCATCCAACAGATTGACGAAAAACAATTGGGATCGGGCCAAATCCACAGAGAGGAAGATTCGTCCATGGCCCATGAGGCCTCCCCAACATTCCACGGCCATCGCTGATACAAAATCCAGAGACAAAAGCCTGAGCACGTGCCTCAGACTCGCTCATTCTTCATATCCTGAAGATGTCTTCTCATGGTTTGTAGATCGGGACTGCCATACCTACGTCCCCAAACATAAGCTGAGTTTGTGTTTTCAGACTTCTGTCCTCAAAGTCCTGGGCCACACACCATCCAGGCTGGGGACCCTGTTGCCACACATTAGGACTGTGCCTACTCAATCCATGGGAATTCTGCCCATTCCATTGTCCAAAATCGTACGAGTTAGGAGAACCCTCCAAAGTCCCTGAGGCCATCCCAATAGTATAGGTCGCCCGGGACAAAAAAGGGCAGTCTGACACCAGCTGAGCATCTACCTCCACTCATACCCTAATTGGATGTCCCCAGAGAAGAAGATTGAACCAGACAGGACCCAAGGCCAAAATCGGATCCATTGCTTTGGTTTACAGGCATGTCTCCTCAAAAGCCTGGATTCCAATATTAGCATAGAGGTTTTCCTGAGGCACCCATCAGAACAAAACTCGTTTCCACAAGGAAACTTCTGCATGGGAGCTATGTCAAAAGCTTAGGAGAATACTTCAGGGTCCCAGTGCCACCGCCTCATTCCAAGGCCCTCATGGACACAAAGACACATTAGACCCATCCTCAGGAAAGTCCATTTCAACTCAGCCATCCCGGTTGCTCCCGCAGAGCCATCAGATCTAAACTGTCTTGTCGCTAGGAGACAATTGGAATGCGAGGCGTGGTTCCCAGGCATCCATCCTCGAACGTTGGTCTGGACTCATCCATACGGGATGTCCTGGAGCTGTCCAACAGGTCTCAATTGTCCCGCAGAAGGAATCCTAGGAGGGGGCATCCCACCACTACAAACGTGGGAAAATCTCCACGGCCTCGAGATTCGGCTCCCTTCATGAAGGGGCCGTCATGAACAGAAAATCCAAGCTGAGCCAACGTCTGATTCTCGCTCTGACTTCAGATGCATGAGATATTGCTTCAGATCTTCAGGGGGTACATGCCGTGCCCTCGCCCTGAAACCCAAGTCTAGCTATCCCTAGGACCCAATTTTAACCAGATTTCTGGTTGTCCAATCGCCAACGTTCAGTGTAGGCGAAACCAGCATTCACCCTGAGGCCCCGCCCATTCTTGAGAGCTACGAGGGCATAAACACGCATTGTGACCCTCAGCGTGAATCCTGTCCTCTAGTACGTACTCACAGTGGCTGGACCATTAGATGTCATAATGGGCTTAACATGTCCCTAGGCCCCAATTTTTAACCAGATTTCTGGTTGTCCAGTCGCCCCTCCCCAGGGCTCTACTCTGGAACCCCTCATTTGGTGGGACCCCTGAGTTTGAAAAACAAAACTAAACAAAACAACAACAACAAAAAACGGACTTCTTCCATCCCACAGAATGACCCCAAAGTCTTTGGATTGGGCCAAACCCCCAGAGACTAAGACTCGTCCATTTCCCATGAAGTCACCCGGAAATTTCACGACTATGTGTGACAAGATATCCAGAGACAAAAACTGAGCAAGAGCCTCACACTCGCCCTTTTTTCATATCCCGAAGAGTTCTCCTCATGGTCTGTAGATCAGTCCTGCCATACCTATGACTCGAAACATAAGCCGAGTTTGTGTTTTCAGACAACTGTCCAAACAGTCCTGGCCTACACAGCCTACAGGCTTAGGCCGCTGGAGCCAAGCTGAGGACTGTACTTGCCCTCTCCAAGGGAATTCTGTGTGCCCATTCCAATGGCCACAACGCTACTAATAGGATAAACCTCCAAAGTCCCTGACGCCATCCCAATAGTGGTGGCTTCCCAGGACAAACAGGAGCAAACTGAGCCCATCTGAGAAACTACCTGCACTCGGACTTGTAGACTGATATCCCTAGAGGTAAAAAGGAACGAACAGGCCACTAGGCCCTAATCAGATCCATTGCTTTGTTTTCCAGGCATCTCTCCTCAGAGGCCTGGATGTCAGTACCAGCATATGGCTGTTTCTTGACTCACCCACCAGAACAAATCTCATCTACACATGGGAAACTTGCTCGATGGAGCTGTGTGAAAGCCTCTCTTTAGGAGAACCCATCAGGGCCCCAGTGCAACCGCTTCATTCCAAGGTATCCATAGACACAAAAACACATTAGGACCCATCCACAGGAGAGTCCTTTTCAACTCAGCGTATTCAGTTGCTCCGCGAGATCCAGCAGATCTAACTTGTCTTGTAGCTAGGAGACAATTGGAATGCGAGGTGGGCTACCCAGCCATCCATCCTTAGAACCCTGCTCGGAATCGTTGTCCTGGAGCCAACCAACATGTCTCAATTGTCCTGCAGAAGAATCTTTGAAGTTGGGAGCTTCTCACAACTCCCATCGTGAGAGAACACCCATGGCCTCGTGATCCGCCCCCCTTCATGAAGTGGCCCTCAGGGACATAAGGTCCAACCTGAGTGATCGTCTGATCCTCACCCTGATTTCAGATGCACGAAATCTCGGTTCAGATCTGTAGATTGTGCCTGCCATGTCCTCACCCAGAAACCTAATCCTAGCTTGTGTCCTCAGACTTCCATCCTCAGACTAATGGCCCACAAGCCCTCCAGTTTGGCAATCCAGAATTATAATGCAGCACTCTGCCTGCCCTCCAGAAGAAAAACATTGCCTTCTGGGGCTACCCAGAAACCCCAAATGATGATCAACCTGCACGCCACTTGGCTGTACCCAAAATATATAGGCTGACCTGGGCAATAATGCCCTTTCTGACAGAGGCTGAGGCTGGACCTCCTGGCCTCACCCATACAGCTGGCAGCTCACTGAGCACATCGGACCAGCCATTGCCTTAGGTCGTTATCTCATCCCAGCCTCGGTTTTCAGGACTTAGAACCTAGACCTTATATCCAATCACTGCCCATGTTTGAAAATGATGCGAAATCAGAACTCTTTCCCGATGGCAAGAAACCTTGTGGTAGGTTTGTTGTATAATGTTCAGTGTATTGGATACCAGTGTGTCCAATGAGGCCCCGCCATTGCTCACGGGCCACATAGGTGGCAAACACACATTGTGACCCTCAGCCTTAGCCGAGTACTCAGGTAAGGCCTCTCAGTGGCTGGATGAAGAGACAGCATATTGGGCTTGCCATGCCCCTAGGCCTCAATTTTAAACAATAGTTCGGTTTGTCCCTTCACTCTTCCCCA
The DNA here is from genome assembly GCF_030435805.1 of Mustela lutreola. Lineage (NCBI taxonomy): Eukaryota > Metazoa > Chordata > Mammalia > Carnivora > Mustelidae > Mustela > Mustela lutreola. The sequence continues at coordinate 174,140,301 of NC_081294.1, forward strand.
GAGCTCTGCTTTGGAACTCCTCTTTTGGTGGGACACCTGAGGTAACAACCCTGAAAGGAGTACTCCATCCAACAGATTGACGAAAAACAATTGGGATTGGGAAAATCCACAGAGAGCAAGATTCGTCCATGGCCCATGAGGCCTCCTCGACATTCCACGGCCATCGGTGATACAAAATCCAGAGACAAAAGCCTGAGCAAGCGCCTCAGACTCGCACTTTCTTCATATCCTGAAGATGTCCTCTCATGGTTTGTAGATCGGGCCTGCCAAACCTACGTCCCCAAATTTAAGCTGAGTTTGTGTTTTCAGACTTCTGTCTTCAAAGTCCTGGGCAACACAACATCCAGGCTGGGGACCCTGGAGCCACACATTAGGACTGTGCCTACCCAATCCATGGGAATTCTGCCCATTCCATTGTCCAAAATCGTACAAATTAGGAGAAATCTCCAAAGTCTCTGAGGCCATCCCAATAGTATAGGTCGCCCGGGACAAAAAAGGTCAGTCTGTCATCAGCTGAGCATCTACCTCCACTCATACCCTAGATGGATGTCCCCAGAGAAGAAGATTGAACCAGACAGGACCCTAGGCCAAAATCGGATCCATTGCTTTGGTTTACAGGCATGTCTCCTCAAAACCCTGGATTCCAATACCAGCATTGGGGTTTTCCTGAGGCACCCATCAGAACAAACCTCGTCTCCACAAGGAAACTTGTACATGGGAGCTCTGTCAAAAGCTTGGAGAATACTTCAGGGTCCCGGTGCCACCGCCCCATTTAAATGCCCTCATGGACACAAAGACACATTAGACCCATCCTCAGGAAAGTCCATTTCAACTCAGCCACCCCGGTTGCTCCCACAGAGCCATCAGATCTAAACTGTCTTGTCGCTAGGAGACAATTGGAATGCGAGGCGGGCTTCCCAGGCATCCATCCTCGAACGTTGGTCTGGACTCATCCATATGGGATGTCCTGGAGCTGTCCAACAGGTCTCAATTGTCCCGCAGAAGGAATCCTAGGAGGGGGCATCCCACCACTACAAACGTGGGAAAATCTCCACGGCCTCGAGATTCGGCTCCCTTCATGAAGGGGCCGTCATGAACAGAAAATCCAAGCTGAGCCAACGTCTGATCCTCGCTCTGACTTCAGATGCATGAGATATTGCTTCAGATCTTCAGGAGGTACATGCCGTGCCCTCGCCCTGAATCCCAAGTCTAGCTTGTGTTCTCAGACTTCCGTCCTCACACTCCTGGCCCCGAAGCCCACAAGTTTGGCAATTCCGGATAATCATTGCAGCACTCTGCCTGTCCTCGAGAAACAAAATATTGCCCAATGAGCTGCCTGGGCACATTAAATGAGAATAAACCTACACGGCACTCGAATGTACCCAAATTATATAGTCTAACCTGGGCAGTAATGCACTGTCTGACACACCCTGAGCCAGGACCTCCTGAGGAACACCCAGACAGCTGACCACACCCTGAGCCCATAAGACTCGCCGTGGCCTTAGGACATCATCTCTTCCCTACCTCAGTTTTCAGGCTTCAGAACCTAGACATTATCTCCAATCACTGCCCAGAGGTGACTGTGATGCAGAAATCAGAACTCTTCCTTACCCATGGCAAGAAACCTTATGGTTGGCATGTTGTCCAACGTTCAGTGTAGTGGAAACCAGCATTCACCCTGAGGCCCCGCCATTCTTGAGTGTGACGAGGGCATAAACACGCATTGTGACCCTCAGCGTGAGTCCTGTCCTCTAGTACGTCCTCTCAGTGGCTAGAATATTAGATGCCATAATGGCTTGACATGTCCCTAGGCCCCAAATTTAAACCAGATTTCTGGTTGTCCAATCGCCCCTCCCTAGGGCTCTACTCTGGAATCCCTCATTTGGTGGGGTTTGAAAAACAAAACAACACAACAACAACAACAACAACAACACAAACGGACTTCTTCCATCCCACAGAATGACCCCAAACTCTTTGGACGGGGCCAAACCCCCAGAGAGTAAGACTCGTCCATTTCCCATGAAGTCACCCGGATATTTCATGACCATGAATGGCACGATATCCAGAGACAAAAACTTGAGCAAGAGCCTCACACTCGCCCTTTTTTCATATCCCGAAGAGTTCTCCTCATGGTCTGTAGATCAGTCCTGCCATACCTATGACCCGAAACATAAGCCGAGTTTGTGTTTTCAGACATCTGTCCAAACAGCCCAGGCCTACACACCCTACATGCTCAGGCCCCTGCAGCCAACCTGAGGACTGTACTTGCCCTTTCCAAGGGAATTCTGTGTGCCCATTCCAATGGCCACAACTCTACTAATAGAATAAACCTCCAAAGTCCCTGAGGCCATCCCGTTAGTGGTGGCTTCCCAGGACAAACAGGAGCAATCTGAGCCCATCTGAGAAGCTACCTGCACTCAGACTTGTAGACTGATATCCCCAGAGGTAAAAAGGAATGAACAGGCCCCTAGGCCCTAATCGGATCCATTGCTTTGGTTTCCAGGCATCTTCCGCAGAGGCCTGGATTTCAGTACCAGCATATGGCTGTTTCTTGACTCACCCATCAGAACAAAACTCATCTACACATGGGAAACTTGCACGTGGGAGGTGTGTTAAAGCCTCTTTTTAGGAGAACCCTTCAGGGCCACAGTGCCACCGCTTCATTCCAAGGTCTCCATAGACACAAAATCATATTAGGACACATGCACGGGAGAGTCCAATTCAACTCAGCATATTCGGTTGCTCCGCGAGATCCAGCAGATCTGGATCCAGCAGATCTGGATCCAACTTGTCTTGTTGCTAGGAGACAATTGGAATGCGACGTGGCCTACCCCGCCATCCATCCTTAGAACCCTGCTCAGAATCATTGGCCTGGAGCCAACCAACAGGTCTCAATTGTCCTGCAGAAGAATCTTTGCAGTTGGGAGCTTCTCACACCTCCCATCGTGAGAAACCCCCATGGCCTCGTGATAACCCCCCCTTCATGAAGGGGCCATCAGGGACCTAAGGTTCAACCTGAGAAATAGTCTGATCCTCACCCTGACTTCAGATGCACGAGATCTCGATTCAGGTCTGTATATTGTACCTGCTATGTCCTCACCCAGAAACCTAAGCCTAGCTTGTGTCCTCAGACTTCTGTACACAGACTACTGGCTCACAAGCCCTCCAGTTTGGCAATCCAGAACTACAATGCAGCACTCTACCTGCCCTGCAGAAGATATACATTGCCCTCTGGCGCTACCCAGAAACCCCAAATCAAGATCAACCTGCACGCCTCTTGGCTGTACCCAAAATATATAGGCTGACCTGGGAAATAATGCCCTTTCTGACAGAGCCTGAGCCTGGACCTCCTGGCCCCACTCAGACAGCTTGCCGCTCACTGAGCACATAGGACCAGCCATTGCCTTAGGTCGTTATCTCTTCCCAACCTCAGTTTTCAGGATTCAGATCCTAGACCTTATCTCCAATCACTGCCCAGGTTTGAAAATGATGCAGAAATCAGAACTCCTTCCCAATGGAAAGAACCTTGTGGTTGGCTTCTTGTCCAACGTTCAGTGTAGTGGAAACCTGTTTGTCCGATGAGGCCTCGCCATTGCTTGCGGGGCACATAGGTGGCAAACTCACATTGTGACCCACAGCCTTAGCCCAGTCCTCAGGTAAGGCCTCTCAGTGGCTGGATGAAGAGACAGCATATTGGGCTTGCCATGCCCATAGGCCCCAAATTTTAACCATAGTTCGTGTTGTCCCTTCACACTTCCCCAGTGCTCTGCTTTGGAATTCCTCTTTTGGTGGGACACCTGATGTAACAACCCTGAAAGGAGTCCTCCATCCAACAGATTGACGAAAAACAATTGGGATCGGCCCAAATCCACAGAGAGGAAGATTCGTCCATGGCCCATGAGGCCTCCTCGACATTCCACGGCCATCGCTGAAACAAAATCCAGAGACAAAAGTCTGAGCAAGCGCCTCAGACTCGCACTTTCTTCATATCCTGAAGATGTCTTCTCATGGTTTGTAGATCGGGCCTGCCATACCTACGTCCCCAAACATAGGCTGAGTTTGTGTTTTCAGACTTCTGTCCTCAAAGTCCTGGGCCACACACCATCCAGGCTGGGGACACTGGAGCCACACATTAGGACTGTGCCTACCCAATCCATGGGAATTCTGCCCATTCCATTGTCCAAAATCGTACGAGTTAGGAGAACCCTCCAAAGTCCCTGAGGCCATCCCAATAGTATAGGTCGCCCGGGACAAAAAAGGGCAGTCTGACACCAGCTGAGCATCTACCTCCACTCATACCCTAGATGGATGTCCCCAGAGAAGAAGATTGAACCAGACAGGACCCTAGGCCAAAATCGGATCCATTGCTTTGGTTTACAGGCATGTCTCCTCAAAACCCTGGATTCCAATACCAGCATTGGGTTTTTCCTGAGGCACCCATCAGAACAAACCTCGTCTCCACAAGGAAACATGTGCATGGGAGCTCGGTCAAAAGCTTGGAGAATACTTCAGGGTCCCGGTGCCACCGCCCCATTAAAAGGCCCTCATGGACACAAAGACACATTAGACCCATCCTCAGGAAAGTCCATTTCAACTCAGCCACCCCGGTTGCTCCCGCAGAGACATCAGATCTAAACTGTCTTGTCACTAGGAGACAATTGGAATGCGAGGCGGGCTTCCCAGGCATCCATCCTCGAACGTTGGTCTGGACTGATCCATATGGGATGTCCTGGAGCTGTCCAACAGGTCTCAATTGTCCCGCAGAAGGAATCCTAGGAGGGGGCCTCTAACCACTACAAACGTGGGAAAATCTCCACGGCCTCGAGATTCGGCTCCCTTCATGAAGGGGCCGTCATGAACAGAAAATCCAAGCTGAGCCAACGTCTGATTCTCGCTCTGACTTCAGATGCATGAGATATTGCTTCAGATCTTCAGGAGGTACATGCCGTGCCCTTGCCCTGAATCCCAAGTCTAGCTTGTGTTCTCAGACTTCCGTCCTCACACTCCTGGCCCCGAAGCCCATAAGTTTGGCAATTCCGGATAATCATTGCAGCACTCTGCCTGCCCTCGAGAAACAAAATATTGCCCAATGAGCTGCCCGGGACATTAAATGAGAATAAACCTACACGGCACTCGAATGTATCCAAATTATATAGTCTAACCTGAGCAGTAATGCACTGTCTGACACACCCTGAGCCGGGACCTCCTGAGGAACACCCAGACAGCTAACCGCACCCTGAGCCCATAAGACCCGCCGAGGCCTTAGGTCATCATCTCTTCCCTACCTCAGTTTTCAGGCTTCAGAACCTAGACCATCACCAATCACTGCCCAGGGGTGAGTGTGATGCAGAAATCAGAACTCCTGCTTACCCATGGCAAGAAACCTTGTGGTTGGCATGTTGTCCAACGTTCAGTGTAGGGGAAACGAGCATTCACCCTAGGGCCCCGCCCATTCTTGAGTGCGACGAGGGCATAAACACGCATTGTGACCCTCAGCGTGAGTCCTGTCCTCTAGTACGTCCTCTCAGTGGATAGAACATTAGATGCCATAATGGCTTGACATGTCCCTAGGCCCCAAATTTAAACCAGATTTCTGGATGTCCAATCGCCCCTCCCCAGGGCTCTACTCTGGAATCCCTCATTTGGTGGGGTTTGAAAAACAAACAAACAAAAAAAAACAAATCAACAACAACAAAAACAAACGGACTTCTTCCATCCCACAGAGTGACCCCAAACTCCTTGGACGGGGCCAAACCCCCAGAGAGTAAACTCGGCCATTTACCATGAAGTCACCCGGAAATTTCACTACCATGAGTGACACAATATCTAGAGACAAAAAGGTGAGCAAGAGCCTCACACTCACCCATTTTTCATATCCCAAAGTGTTCTCCTCATGGTCTGTAGATCAGTCCTGCCATACCTATGTCCTGAAACATAAGCCGAGTTTGTGTTTTCAGACAACTCTCCCAACAGTTCTGGCTACACACCCTACAGGCTCAGGCCCCTGAGGCCAAACCTGAAGACTGTGCTTGCCCTCTCCAAGGGAATTGAATGTGCCCATTCCAATGGCCACAACCTTACTAAGAGGATAAACCTCTAAAATTCCTGAGGCCATCCCAATAGTTGTGGCTTCCCAGGACAAACAGGGGCAATCTGAGCACATCTGAGCACCTACCTGCACTCAGACCCGTAGAGTGATTTCCCCAGAGGTAATAAGGAATGAACAGGCCGCTAGGCACCTATCGGATCCATTGCTTTGGTTTCGAGGCATCTCTCCTCAGAGGCATGGATTTAAATAACAGCATATGGCTGTTTCTTGATTCACCCATCAGAACAAATCTCATCTACACAATGGAAACTTGCACGATGGAGCTGTGTGAAAGCCTCTCTTTAGGAGAACCCTTCAGGGCCCTAGTGCCACCGCTTCATTCCAAGGTCTCCATAGACACAAAATCATATTAGGTCACAACCACGGGAGAGTCCATTTCAACTCAGCTTCCTCGGTTGCTCCCCCAGATACAGCAGATCTGACCTGTCTTGTTGCTTGGAGACAATTGGAATGCGAGGTGGGCTACCCAACCATCCATCCTTAGAACCCTGCTCGGAATCGTTGTCCTGGAGCCAACCAACAGGTCTCAATTGTCCTGCAAAAAAATCTTTGCAATTGGGGCCTTCTCACAACTCCCATCGTCGGAAAACCCCCATGGCTTCGTGATCCCCGCCCTTCAAGAAGGGGACTTCAGGGACAGAATTTCCAATCTGAGCGATCGTCTGTACCTCGCCCTGACTTCAGATGCACGAGATCTATATTCAGAACTGTAGATTGTGCCTGCCATATACTCTCCCAGAAACCTAAGCCTAGCTTGGGTTCTTAGACTTCCGTCCTCAGACTACTGGCCCACAAGCCCTCCAATTTGGCAATTTAGAACTACAATGCAGCACACTGCCTGCCCTCCAGAAGAAAAACATTGCCCTCTGGGGCTACCCAGAAACCCCAAATGAGGATCAACCTGCACGCCATTCGGCTGTACCCCAAATATATAGGCTGACCTGGGCAATAATGCCCTTTCTGACGCAGCCCGAGCCTGGACCTCCTGGCCCCACCCAGACAGCTGGCCGCACATTGAGCACATCGGACCCGCCATGGCCTTAGGTCGTCATCTCTTCTCAACCTTGGTTTTCAGGCTTCAGAACCTAGACCTTATCTCCAATCTCGGCCCGGGTTTGAAAATGATGCAGAAATCAGAACTCTTTCCCCATGGCAAGAAACCTTGTGGTTGGCATGTTGTCCAAGAATCAGTGTAGTTGAAACCAGTGTGGCCCATGTGGCCCCGCCCATGCTTGCTGGCCATATTGGTCACAAACACACATTGTGACCCTCAGCATGAGCCCAGTCCTCAGGTAAGGCCTCTCAGTGGCTGGATGGAGAGACAGCATATTGGGCTTGCCATGCCCCTAGGCCCCAATTTTTTACCGTAGTTCGGGTTGTCCCTTCACTATTCCCCAGGGCTCTGCTATGGAATTCCTCTTTTTGTTGTACACCTGATGTAACAAACCTGAAAGGAGTCCTGCCATCCGACAGATTGACGAAAAACAATTGGGATCGGGCCAAATCCACAGAGAGCAAGATACGTCCATAGCCCTGCAGGCCTCCCCAACATTCCACGGCCATCGCTGATACAAAATCCAGATTCAAAAGACTGAGCAAGCGCCTCAGACTCGCTCATTCTTCATATCCTGAAGAGTTCTTCAGATAAGAACCTACACGGCACTCGAATGCACCCAAAATATATAGTCTAACCTGGGCACTAATGCACTGTCTGACAACCTGAGCCCGGACCTCGTGACCAACACCCAGACAGCTGACCGCACACTGAGCACATCAGACCCGCCATGGCCTTAGCTCATCATCTCTTCCCTACCTCAGTTTTCAGGCTTCAGAATCTAGACCTTATCTCCAATCACTACCCATGGGTGATTGTGATGCAGAAATCAGAACTCTTACTTACCCATGGCAAGAAACCTTGTGGTTGGCAATTTGTCCAATGTTCAGAGTAGGAGAAACCAGCATTCACCCTGAGGCCCGCCCATTTTTGAGTGCGACGAGGGCATAAACACGCATTGTACCCTCAGCGTGAGTGCTGTCCTATAGTACGTCCTCTCAGTGGCTGGACAATTAGATGTCATAATGGGCTTGACATGTCCCTAGGCCCCAATTTTTAACCAGCTTTCTGGTTGTCCAGTCACAACTCCCCAGGGCTCTACTCTGGATACCCTCATTTGCTGGGACACCTGAGGTAGAAAAACAAAACAAAACAAATCAACAACAACAACAACAAAAAAAGGAATTCTTCCATCCCACAGAATGACCCCAAACTCTTTGGACGGGGCCAAACCCTCAGAGAGTAAGACTCGTCCATTTCCCATGAAGTCACCCTTAAATTTCACGATCATGAGTTACACAATATCCAAGACAAAAACTTGAGCAACAGCCTCAAACTCGCCCTTTTTACATATCCAGAAGTGTTCTCCTCATGGTCTGTAGATCAGTCCTGCCATACCTATGAACCGAAACATAAGCCGAGTTTGTGTTTTAGACAACTGCCCGAGCAACCCTGTCCTACACACCCTACAGGCTCAGGCCCCTGGAGCCAAACATGACGACTGTGCTTGACCTCTCCAAGGGAATTGTATGTGCCCTTTCCAATGTCCTCAACCTTACTAATAGGATAAACCTCCAAAGTCCCTGAGGCCATCCCAATATTTGAGGCTTCCCAGGACAAACAGGGGCAATCTGTCCCATCTGAGCTCCTACTGTCACTCAGACCCGAAGACTGATGTCCCCAGAGGAAAATAGGAACGAACAGGCCCCTAGGCCTATCGGATCAATTGATTTGGATTCCAGGCATCTCTACTCAGAGGCCTGGATTTCAAAAACAGCATATGGTTGTTTCTTGACTCACCCATCAGAACAAATCTCATCTAAACATGGTAAACTTGCACGATGGAGCTATGTGAAAGCCTCTCTTTAGGAGAACCATTCAGGGCCCCAGTGCCACCGCTTCTTTCCAAGGTCTCCATAGACACAAAATCATATTAGGACACATCCACGGGATAGTCCATTAAAACTCAGCCTCCTCGGTTGCTCCCCCAGATCCAGCAGATCTAACCTATATTGTTTTTGGAGACAATTGGAATGCGAGGTTGGCTGCCCAGCCATCCATCCTTAGATCCCTGCTCGGAATCGTTGTCCTGGAGCCAACCAACAGTTCTGTATTGTTGCAGAAGAATCTTTGCAGTTGGGAGCTTCTCACAACTCCCATCGTGGGAAAACACCCAGGGCCTCGTGATCCACCTCCCATTCAAGAAGGGGCCATCAGGGACAGAATGTCCAACCTGAGCGATCGTCTGATCATCGCCCTGACTTCAGATGCACGATATCTCAATTCAGGTCTGTAGATTGTGCCTGCCATATCCTCACCCAGAAACCGAGGCCTAGCTTGGGTTCTCAGACTTCCGTCCTCAGACTACTGGCCCACAAGCCCTCCAGTTTGGCAATCCAGAACTACAATGCAGCACTCTGCTTGCCCTCCAGAAGAAAAACATTGCCCTCTGGGGCTACTCAGAAATCCCAAATAAGGATCAACGGGGCACAGCATTCGGCTGTAACCCAAATATATAGGCTCTCCTGGGCACTAATGCCCTTTCTGACACAGCCAGAGCCTGGACCTCCGGGCCCCACCCAGACAGCTGGCCGCACACTGAGCACATCGGACCCGCCATGGCCAGAGGTCGTCATCAATTCTCAACCTCGATTTTCAGGCTTCAGAACCTAGACCATATCTCCAAACATGGCCCGGGTTAGAAAATGATGCAGAAATCAGAACTCCTTCCCCATGGCAAGACACGTTGTGGTTGGCATGTTGTCCAAGGTTCAGTGTACTTGAAACCAGTGTGGCCCATGAGGCCCCGCCCATGCTTGCGGGCCACATTGGTCACAAACACACATTGTGACTTTCAGACTGAGCCCAGTCCTCAGGTAAGGCCTCTCAGTGGCTGGATGGAGAGACAGCATATTGGGCTTGCCATGCCCCTAGGCCTCTATTTTTAACCATAGTTCGGTTTGTCCCTTCACTCTTCCCCATGGCTCTGCTTTGGAATTCCTCTTTTGGTGGGACACCTGAGGTAACAAACCTGAAAGGAGTCCTCCCATCCCACAGATTGACGAAAAACAATTGGGATCAGGCCAAATCCACAGAGAGCAAGATTCGTCCATGGCCCATGAGGCCTCCCCAACATTCCACGGCCATCGCTGATACAGAATCCAGAGACAAAAGCATGAGCACGCGCCTCAGACGCGCTCATTCTTCATATCCTGAAGAGTTCTTCAGATAAGAACCTACACAGCACTAGAATGCACCCAAAATATATAGTCTTACATGGTCACTAATGCACTGTCTGACAACCTGAGCCCGGACCTCGTGACCAACACCCAGACAGCAGACCGCACACTAAGCACATCAGACCCGCCATGGCCTTAGATCATTATCTCTTCCGTACCTCAGTTTTCAGGCTTTAGAACCTACCCTTATCTCGAATCACTGCCCAGGGGTGACTGTGATGCACAAATCAGAACTATTCCTTAACCATGGCAAGAAACCTTGTGGTTGGCATGTTGTCCAACGTTCAGTGTAGGAGAAACCAGCATTCACCCTGAGGCCCCACCCATTCTTGTGTTCGACGAGGGCATAAACACGCATTGTGACCCTCAGGGTGAGTCCTGTCCTCTAGTACGTCCTCTCAGTGGCTGGACCATTAGATGTCATAATGGGCTTGACATGTCCCTAGTCCCCAATTTTTAACCAGATTTCTGGTTGTCAGTCGCCCCTCCCCAGGGCTCTACTCTGGAATCTCTCATTGGTGGGACACATGAGGTTGAAAAACAAAACAAAACAAATCAACAACAACAGAACAAGGGACTTCTTCCTTCCCACAGAATGACCCCAAACTCTTTGGACGGGGCCAAACCCCCAGAGAGTAAGACTCGTCCATTTCCCATGAAATCACCCGGGAAATTTCACGACCATGAGTGACATGATATCCAGAGACAAAAACTTGAACAAGAGCCTCACACTCGCCCTTTTTTCATATCCCGAAGAGTTCTCCTCATGGCCTGTAGATCAGTCCTGCCATAGCTATGACCCGAAACATAAGCCGAGTTTGTGTTTTCAGACAACTGTCCAAACAGCCCTGGCCTACACAAACTACAGGCTCCGGCCCCTGGAGCCAAACCTGACGACTGTGATTGCCCTCTCCAAGGGAATTGTATGTGCCCATTCCAATGGCCACAACCCTACTAAGAGTATAAACCTCCAAAGTCCCTGAGGCCATCCCAATATTTGTGGCTTCCCAGGACAAACAGGGGCAATCTGGGCCCATCTGAGCACCTACCGGCACTCAGACCTGTAGACTGATATCCCCAGAGGTAAAAAGTAAGGAACAGGCCCCTACGCACCTATCGGATCCATTGCTTTGGTTTACAGGCATCTCTCCTCAAAAGCCTGGATTCCAATATTAGCATAGGGGTTTTCCTGAGGCACCCATCAGAACAAATCTCGTCTCCACAAGGAAACTTGTGTATGGGAGCTATGTCAAAAGCTTAGGAGAATACTTCAGGGTCCCGGTGCCACCGCCTCATTCCAGGGCCCTCATGGATACAAACACACTTTAGGACCCATCCTCAGGAAAGTCCATTTCAACTCAGCCACCCAGGTTGCTCCCGCAGAGCCATCAGATCTAAACTTCCTAGTTGCTAGGAGACAATTGCAATGCGAGGCACTCATCCCAGGAACCCATCCTCGAACGGTGCCCTGGAGTCATTCCATATGGATGTCCTGGGCCTGTCCAACAGGTCTCAATTGTCCCGCAGAAGGAATCCTTGAAGGGGGCATCCCACAACTCCCAACGTGGGAAAACCTCCATGGCCTTGAGATTCCGCTCCCTTCATGAAGGGGCCGTCATGCACAGAAACTCCAACCTGAGCCAACATCTGATCCTCACCCTGATTTCAGATGCATGAGATATTGATTCCGATGTGTAGGGGGTACCTGCCGTGCCCTCGCCCTAAAACCCAAGTATAGGTTGTGTTCTCAGACTTCCGTCCTCACACTCCTGGCTCCGAAACCCTCAAGTTTGGCAATTCCGGACCCACAAATCAGCACTCTGCCTGCCCTCTAGAAAAAAAAAAAATATTGCCTAATGAGCTGCCCAGGCAGCTTAAATCAGGATCAACCAACACGGCACTCGCATGTACCCAAATTATATAGTCTAACCTGGGCACTAATGCACTTTCTGACACAACCTGAGCCCGGACCTCCTGACCAACACCCAGACAGCTGACCGCACACTGAGCACATCAGACCCACCATGGCCTTAGGTCATCATCTCTTCCCCACCTCAGTTTTCAGGCTTCAGAACCTAGACCTTATGTCCAATCCCTGCCCAGGGGTGAGTGTGATGCAGAAATCAGAACTCCTCCTTACCCATGGCAAGAAACCTTGTGGTTGGCACGTTGTCCAACGTTCAGTGTAGGAGAAACCAGCATTCACCCTGAGGTCCCGCCGATTCTTGAGTGTGACGAGGGCATAAACATGCATTGTGACCCTCAGCGTGAGTCCTGCCCTCAACTATGTCCTCTTAGTGACTGGACCATTAGATGTCATAATGGGCTTCACATGTCCCTAGGCCCCAATTTTTAACCAGATTTCTGGTGGTCCAGTCGCCCCTCCCCATGGCTCTACTCTGGAATCCCTCATTTGGTGGGACACCTGAGGTTAAAAAACAAAACAATACAAAACAACAACAACGAATAAAACGGACTTATTCCATCCCAAACTCTTTGGACGGGGCCACACCTCCAGAGAGTAAGACTCTTCCATTTCCCATGAAGTCACCCAGAAATTTCATGAACATGGGTGACACGATGTCCAGAGACAAAAACTTGAACAAGAGCCTCACACTCGCCCTTTTTTCATATCCCGAAGAGTTCTCCTCATGGTCTGTAGATCAGTCCTGCCATACCTATGACCCGAAACAGAAGCCGAGTTTGTGTTTTCAGACAGCCATGCCTACACACCCTACAGGCTCAGGCCCCTGGAGCCAAACCTGACGACAGTGCTTGCCCTCACCAAGGGATTTCTGTGTGCCCATTGCAATGGCCACAACCCTACTAATAGGATCAACCTCCAAAGTCCCTGAGGCCATCTCAATAGTGGTGGCTTGCCAGGACAAACAGGGGCAATCTGAGCCCATCTGAGCACCTACCTGCACTCAGACCCCTAGACTGATGTCCCCAGCGGGAAAAGGAACGAACAGACCCCTAGGCACTAATCGGATCCATTGCTTTGGTTTCCAGGCATCTCTCCTCAGAGGCCTGGATTTCAATACCCGAATATGGCTGTTTCTTGACTCACACATCAGAACAAATCTCCTCTACACATGGGAAACTTGCACATTGGAGCTTGGTCAAAGCTTCTCTTTAGGAGAACCCTTCAGCGCCCCAGTGCCACCGCTTCATTCCAAGGTCTTCATAGACACAAAAACACATTAGGACCCATCCACAGGAGAGTCCATTTCAACTCAGCCTCCTCGGTTGCTCCCCCAGATCCAGCAGATCTAACATGTCTTGTTGCTAGGAGACAATTGGAATGCGAGGTGGGCTACCCATCCATCCATCCTTAGATCCCTGCTCAGAATCGTTGTCCTGGAGCCAACCAACAGGTCTCAATTGTCCTGCGGAAGAATCTTTGCAGTTTGGAGCTTCTCACAACTCCCATCTTGGGAAACCCCCATTGCCTCGTGATCCACCCCCCCTTCATGAAGGGTCCATCAGGGACAGAACCTCCAATCTGAGCGATCGTCTGATCCTCGCCCTGACTTCAGATCCACGAGATCTCTATTCAGATCTGTAGATTGTGCCTGGCATGTCCTCACCCAGAAACCTAAGCCTAGCTTGTGTTCTCAGAGTTCGTCCTCAGACTACGGGCCCACAAGCCCTCCAGTTTGGCAATCCAGAACTACAATGTAACACTCTGCCTGCCCTCCAGAAGAAAAACATTGCCCTCTGGGGCTAACCAGAAACCCCAAATGAGGATCAACCTGCACGCCACTTGGCTGTACCCCAAATATATAGGCTGACCAGGGCACTGATGCTCTTTCAGACACAACCTGAACCTGGACCTCCTGGCACCACGCCGACAGCTGGCTGCACTCGGAGCTCATCGGACCCGCCATGGCCTTAGGTCGTCATCTCTTCTCAACCTCGATTTTCAGGCTTCAGAAACTATAAATTATCTCAAAACACTGCCCACGGTTGAAAATGATGCAGAAATCAGAACTCCATCCCCATGGCAAGAAACTTTGTGGTTGCCATGTTGTCCAACGTTCAGTGTAGTTGAAAGCAGTGTGGCCCATGAGGCCCCGCCCATGCTCACGGGCCACATTGGTCACAAACACACATTTTGACCCTCAGCCTGAGCCCAGTCCTCAAGTAAAGCCTCTCAGTGGCTGGACCCTGAGCCAGCATATGGGGCCTGTCATGCCCCTGGCCCCAATTTTTAACCATAGTTCGCTTTGTCCATTCACTCTTCCCTAGGGCTCTGCTTTGGACTTCCTCTTTTGGTGGGACACCTGAGGTAACAAACCTGAAAGGAGTCCTCCCATCCCACAGATTGACGAAAAACAATTGGGATCGGGCCAAATCCACAGAGAGGAAGATTCGACCATGGCCCATGAGGCCTCCCCGACATTCCACGGCCAACGCTGATACAAAATCCAGAGACAAAAGAATGAGCAAGCGCCTCAGACTCGCTGTTTCTTCATATCCTGAAGAGTTCTTCTCATGGTTTGTCGATCGGGTCCGCCATACCTACATCCGCAAACCTTAGCTGAGTTTGTGTTTTTAGACTTCTGTCCTTAATGTCCTGGGCAACACACACTCCAGACTGGGCCCCTGGAGTCACACATTAGAACTGCGCCTACCCAATCCATGGGAATTCTGCCCATTCCATTGTCCCAAACCGTACAAATTAGGAGAACCCTCCAAAGTCCCTGAGGCCATCCCAATAGTGTAGGTCACCCGGCACAAACAAGGGCGGTCTGACACCAGCTGAGCAACTATCTCCACTCATTCCATAGATGGATGTCCCCAGAGAAGAAGATTGAACCAGACAGGACCCTAGGCCATAATCCGATCCATTGCTTTGGTTTACAGGCATGTCTCCTCAAAAGCCTGGATACCAAATCTAGCATAGTGGTTTTCCTGAGGCGCCCATCAGAACAAATCTCGTCTCCACAAGGAAACTTGTGCATGGGAGCTATGTCAAAAGCTTAGGAGAATACTTCAGGGTCCTGTTGCCACCGCCTCATTCCAAGGCCCTCATGGATACAAACACACTTTAGGACCCATCCTCAGGAAAGTCCATTTCAACACAGCCACCCAGGTTGCACCCGCAGAGCCATCAGATCTAAACTGCCTTGTTGCTAGGAGACAATTACAATGCGAGGCGCTCGTCCCAGGCATCCATCCTCGAACAGTGCCCTGGAGTCTTTCCATATGGGATGTCCTGGACCTGTCCAAAGGTCTCAATTGTCCCACAGTAGGAATCCTTCTAGGGGGCATGCCACAACTCCCAACGTGGGAAAAACTCCATGGCCTCGAGATTCCGCTCCCTTCATGAAGGGGCCGTCATGCACAGAAACTCCAACCTGAGCCAACGTCTGATCCTCGCTCTGACTTCAGATGCATGAGATCTTGGTTCCGATGTGTAGGGGGTACCTGCCGTGCCCTCGCCCTGAAACCCAAGTCTAGCTTGTGTTCTCAGACTTCCGTCCTCACACTCCTGGCCCCGAAGCACTCAAGTTTGGCAATTCCAAACCCACAATGCAGCACTCTGCCTGCCCTCTAGAAAAAAAAAAAATATTGCGTATGAGCTGCCCAGGCAGCTTAAATGAGGATCAACCTACACGGCCCTCGAATGTACCCAAATTATATAGTCTAACCTGGGCACTAATGCACTTTCTGACACAACCTGAGCCCGGACCTCCTGACCAACACCCAGACAGCTGACCGCACACTGAGCAAATCAGTCCCGCCATGGCCTTAGGTCATCATCTCTTCCCTACCTCAGTTTTCAAGCTTCAGAACCTAGACCTTATCTCCAATGCCTGCCAAGGGGTGAGTATGATGCAGAAATCAGAACTCCTCCTTACCCATGGCAAGAAACCTTGTGGTTGGCATGTTTTCCAACGTTCAGTGTAGGAGAAACCAGCATTCACCCTGAGGTCCAGCCCATTCTTGAGTGTGACGAGGGCATAAACATGCATTGTGACCCTCAGCGTGAGTCCTGCCCTCTAGTATGTCTTCTTAGTGACAGGACAATTAGATGTCATAATGGGCTTGACATGTCCCTAGGCCCCAATATTTAACCAGAATTTTGGTTGTCCAGTGCCCCTCCCTAGGGCTCTACTCTGGAATCCCTCATTTGGTGGGAACCCTGAGGTTAAAAAACAAAACAAAACAAAACAAAACAACATCAACAAATAAACGGACTTATTCAATCCCACAGAATGACCCCAAACTCTTTGGACGGGGCTATACCTCCAGAGAGTAAGACTTATCCATTTCCCATGAAGTCACCAGGAAATTTCATGAACATGGGTGACACGATATCCAGAGACAAAAACTTGATAAAGAGCCTCACACTCGCCCTTTTTTCATATCCCGAAGAGTTCTCCTCATGGTCTGTAGATCAGTGTTGTCATACCATTGACCCGAAACAGAAGCCGAGTTTGTGTTTTCAGACAGCAGTCTAAACATCCCTGGCCTACAAACCCTACAGGCTCAGGCCCCTGGAGCCAAACCTGAGGACTGTACTTGCCCTCTCCAAGGGATTTCTGTGTGCCCATTGCAATGGCCACTACCCTACTAATAGGATAAACCTCCAAAGTCCCTGAGGCCATCTCAATAGTGGTCGCTTCCGAGGACAAACAGGGGCAATCTGAGCCCCTCTGAGCACCTACCTGCACTCAGACCCATAGACTGATGTCCCCAGAGGGAAAAAGGAATGAACAGACCCCTAGGCACTAATCGGATCCATTGCTTTGGTTTTCTGGCATCTCTCCTCATAGGCCTGGATTTCAATAACCGAATATGGCTGTTTCTTGACTCACCCATCAGAACAAATCTCCTCTACAAATGGGAAACTTGCACATTGGAGCTTGGTCAAAGCTTCTCTTTAGGAGAACCCTTCAGCGCCCCAGTTCCACCGCTATATTCCAAGGTCTTCATAGACACAAAAACACATTAGGACCCATCCACTGGAGATTCCATTTTAACTCAGCCTCCTCGGTTGCTCCCCCAGATCCAAAAGATCTAACATGTCTTGTTGCTAAGAGACAATTGGAATGCGAGGTGGGCTACCCATCCATCCATCCTTAGTACCCAGCTCGGAATTGTTGGCCTGGAGCCAACCAACAGGTCTCAATTGTCCTGCAGAAGAATCTTTGCAGTTTGGAGCTTCTCACAACTCCCATCTTGGGAAACACCCATGGCCTCGTGATCCACCCCCCTTCAAGAAGGGTCCATCAGGGACAGAACCTCCAACCTGAGCGATCGTCTGATCCTCGCTCTGATCAGATCCACGAGATCTCGAGTCAGGTCTGTAGATTGTGCCTGCCATTTCCTCACCCAGAAACCTAAGCCTAGCTTGTGTTCTCAGACATCCGTCCTCAGACTACGGGCCCACAAGCCCTCCAGTTTGGCAAACCAGAACTACAATGCAACACTCTGCCTGCCCTCTAGAAGAAAAACAATGCCCCCTGGGGCTACCCAGATACCCCAAATGAGGATCAACCTGCACGCTACTTGGCTATACCCCAAATATATAGGCTGACCTGGGCACTGGTGCCCTTTCAGACACAACCTGAGCCTGGACCTCCTGACCAACACCCAGACAGCTGGCCGCACTCTGAGCACATCGGACCCGCCATGGCCTTAGGTCGTCATCTCTTCTCAACCTCGATTTTCAGGCTTCAGAAACTATAACTTATCTCAAAACACTGCCCACGGTTGAAAATGATGCAGAAATCAGAACTCCATCCCCATGGCAAGAAACCTTGCGGTTGCCATGTTGTCCAACGTTCAGTGTAGTTGAAACCAGTGTGGCCCATGAGGCCCCGCCAATTCTCGCGGGCCACATTGGTCACAAACACATATTGTGACACTCATCCTGAGCCCAGTCCTCAAGTAAGGCCTCTCAGTGGGTGGACCCTGAGCCCGCATATTGGGCCTGCCATGCCCCTGGCCCCAATTTTTAACCATAGTTCGCTTTGTCCCTTCCCTCTCCATAGGGCTCTGCTTTGGAATTCCACTTTTGGTGGGACACCTGAGGTAACAAACCTGAAAGGAGTCCTCCCATCGCACAGATTGACGAAAAACAATTGGGATCGGGCCAAATCCACAGAGAGGAAGATTTGCCCATGGCCCATGAGGCCTCCCCGACATTCCACGGCCAACGCTGATACAAAATCTAGAGACAAAAGCCTGAGCAAGCGCCTCAGACTCGCTGTTTCTTCATATCCTGAAGAGTTCTTCTCATGGTTTGTCGATCGGGTCCGCCATACCTACATCCGCAAACCTTAGCTGAGTTTGTGTTTTAGACTTCTGTCCTCAATGTCCTGGGCAACACACCCTCCAAGCTGGGGCCCCTCGAGACACACATGAGGACTGCGCCTACCCAATCCATGGGAATTCTGCCCATTCCATTGTCACAAACCGTACAAATTAGGAGAATCCTCCAAAGTCCCTGAGGCCATCCCAATAGTGTAGGTCGCCTGGCACAAACAAGGGCGGTCTGACACCAGCTGAGCATCTATCTCCACTCATTCCATGGATGGATGTCCCCAGAGAAGAAGATTGAACCAGACAGGACCCTAGGCCATAATCGGATCCAATGCTTTTGTTTACAGGCATGTCTCCTCAAAAGCCGGGATTCCAATACTAGCATAGGGGTTTTCCTGAGGCACCCATCAGAACAAATCTCTTCTCCACAAGGAATCTTGTGCATGGGAGCTATGTCAAAAGCTTAGGAGAGAACTTCAGGGTCTCGGTGCCACCGCCTCATTCCAAGGCCCTCATGGATAGAAACACACTTAGGACCCATCCTCAGGAACGTCCATTTCAACTCAGCCACCCAGGTTGCTCCCGCAGAGCCATCAGATCTAAACTGCCTTGTAGCTAGGAGACAATTGCATGCGAGGTGCTCGTCCTAGGCATCCATCCTCGAATGGTGCCCTGGAGTCATTCCATATGGGATGTCCTGGATCTGTCCAACAGGTCTCAATTGTCCCGCAGAAGGAATCCTGGAAGGGGGCATCCCACAACTCCCAACGTGGGAAAACCTCCATGGCCTTGAGATTCCGCTCCCTTCATGAAGGGGCCGTCGTGCACAGAAACTCCAACCTGCCAACGTCTGATCCTTGCCCTGACTTCAGATGCATGAGATCTTGGTTCCGATGTGTAGGGGGTACCTGCCGTGCCCTCGCCCTGAAACCCAAGTCTAGCTTGTGTTCTCAGACTTCCATCCTCACACTCCTGGCCCCGAATCACTCAAGTTTGGCAATTCTGGACCCACAATGCAGCACTCTGCCTGCCCTCTAGAAAAAAAAAAAAATATTGCCTGATGAGCTGCCCAGGCAGCTTAAATGAGGATCAACCTACACGGCCCTCGAATGTACCCAAATTATATAGTCTAACCTGGGCACTAATGCACTTTCTGACACAACCTGAGCCCAGACCTCCTGACCAACACCCAGACAGCTGACTGCACACTGAGCAAATCAGCCCCGCCATGGCCTTAGGTCATCATCTCTTCCCTACCTCAGTTTTCAAGCTTCCGAACCTAGACTTTATCTCCAATCCCTGCCCAGGGTGAGTGTGATGCAGAAATCAGAACTCCTCCTTACCCAGGAAAGAAATCTTGTGGTTGGCATGTTGTCCAACGATCAGTGTAGGGGAAACCAGCATTCTCCCTGAGGTCCCGCCCATTCTTGAATGTGACGAGTGCATAAACATGCATTGTGACCCTCAGAGTGAGTCCTGCCCTCTAGTATGTCCTCTTAGAGACTGGACAATTAGATGTCATAATGGGCTTGACATGTCCCTAGGCCACAATATTTAACCAGATTTTTGGGTGTCCAGTCGCCCCTCCCCAGGGCTCTACTCTGGAATCCCTCATTTGGTGGGACACCTGAGGTTAAAAAACAAAACAAAACCAAACAAAACAAAACAAAACAACAACAACAACAAAAAAAAAAAAAAACGGACTTATTCCATCCCACAGAATGACCCCAATCTCTTTGGACGGGGCCGCACCTCCAGATAGTAAGACTCGTCCATTTCCCATGAAGTCACCCGGAAATTTCATAAACATGGGTGACACGATATCCACAGACAAAAACTTGAGCAAGAGCCTCACACTCGCCCTTTTTTCATATCCCGAAGAGTTCTCCTCATGGTCTGTAGATCAGCCCTCCATACCTATGACCCGAAACAGAAGCCGAGTTTGTGTTTTCAGACAACGGTCTAAACAGCCCTGGCCTACACACCCTACAGGCTCAGGCCCCTGGAGCCAAACCTGAGGACAGTACTTGCCCTCTCCATGGGATTTCTGTGTGCCCATTGCAATGGCCACAACCCTACTTATAGGATCAACCTCCAATGTCCCTGAGCCCATCTCAATAGTGGTGGCTTCCCAGGACAAACAGGGGCAATCTGAGCCCATATGAGCACCTACCTGCACTCAGACCCGTAGACTGATGTCCCCAGAGGGAAAAAGGAACGAACAGACCCCTAGGCACTAATCGGATCCATTGCTTTGTTTTCCAGGCATCTCTCCTCAGAGGCCTGGATGTCAATAACCGAATATGGCTGTTTCTTGACTCACCCATCAGAACAAATCTCCTCTACACATGGGAAACTTGCACATTGGAGCTTGGTCCAAGCTTCTCTTTAGGAGAACCCTTCAGGGCCCCAGTGCCACCGCTTCATTCTTTGTCTTTGAGACATACCTGAAAGAAGTTGTTATGGCCAGTGTTGAAGAGGTTAATGTCTATGTTCTCCTCTAGGATTCTCATGGATTTCTGTCTCACATTGAAGTCTTTTATGCTTTATGAGTTTACCTTTGTGTATGGTGTAAAAGGATGATCGATTTTCATTCTTTTACATATAGCTGCCCAGTTTTCCAACCACCATTTATTGAAGAGACTCTCATTTTTCCACTGTATATTTTTTTCCTGATTATTTGAAGACTATTTGACCATAGTGCTGATGATCCCTATCTGAACTCTACACCGTTCTAGTGGTCTATGTGATTGTTTTTATGCCAGTCCCATGTTGCCTTGGTGATCACATCATCATAGTAACCCTTGAAATCAGGCAACATTATGCTCCCAGTTTTATTTTTCTTTTGGCATTTCTTAGCAATACGGGGTCTTTTCTGATTCCACACAAATTTTAGGCATGTGTTTGCTACAGGTCTTTGAATGATACCGATGGTATTTTCATACAAATGGCATTAAAAGGATCAATTGCCCTAGGCAGTATAGATATTTTTTCCCACAAGATGGTTTTTTTTTAAATTTATTAATTTATTTTCAGCATAACAGTATTCATTGTTTTTGTACCACACCCAGCACTCCATGCAATCCATGCCCTTTGTTATACCCTCCACCTGGTACCCCAACCTCCCAACCCCCGCCCCTTCAAAACCCTCAGTTTTTTAATTAATTTATTTATTTTCAGCAAAGCAGTATTTATTACTTTTTGCACCACACCCAGTGCTCCATGCAATCCGTGCCCTCTATAATACCCACCACCTGGTACTCCAACGTCCCACCCCCTGCCACTTCAAATCCCTCAGATTTTTTTTCAGAGTCCATAGTCTCTCATGGTTCACCTCCCCTTCCAATTTCCCTCAACTACCTTTTTCTATCTCCCCATGTCCTCCATGCTATTTGTAATGCTCCACAACTAAGTGAAACCATATGATAAATGACTCTCTCTGCTTCACTTATTTCACTCAGCATTATCTCTTCCAGTCCCATTCATGTTGCTACCAAAGTTGGGTATTCGTCTTTTCTGATGGAAGCATAATACTCCATAGTGTATATGGACCACATCTTCCTTATCCGTTCGTCCATTGAAGGGCATCTTGGTTCTATCCACAGTTTGGTGACCGTGGCCATTGCTGCTATAATCATTGGGGTACAGATGGCCCTTCTTTTCACGACATCTGTATCTTTGGGGTAAATACCCAGGAGTGCAATTGCAGGGTCATAGAGAAGTTCTATTTTTTTATTTCTTGAGAAATCTCCACACTGTTCTCCAAAGAGGCTGCACCAACTTGCATTCCAACCAACAGTGGAAGAGGGTTCACATTCCCCCACATCCCCTCCAACACATATTGTTTCCTGTCTTGCTAATTTTGGCTATTCTAACTGGTGTAAGATGATATCTCAATGTGGTATTAATTTGCTAGTGATGATGAACATTTTTCATGTGTCTGATAGCCATTTGTACGTCTTCAATGGAGAAGTGTCTTGTCATATCTTCTGCCCATTTTTTAATATGATTGTCTGTTTTGTGTGTGTTGAGTTTGAGGAGTTCTTTATAGATCCTGGATATCAACCTTTTGTCTGTACTGTCATGTGCAAATATCTTCTCCCATTCCGTGGGTTACCTCTTTGTTTTCTTGACTGTTTCCTTTGCTGTGCAGAAGCTTTTGATTTTGATGAAGCCCCAAAAGTTCATTTTCACTTTTGTTTCCCTTGCCTTTGGAGACATATCTTGAAAGAAGTTGCTGTGGCTGATATCAAAGAGATTTCTGCCTATGTTCTTCTCTAGGATTCTGATGGATTCCTGCCTCACATTGAGGTCTTTTATCCATTTTGAGTTTATCTTTGTGTACGGTGTAAGAGAATGGTCGAGTTTCATTTTTCTACATATAGCTGCCTATTGTTCCCAGCACCATTTATTGAAGAGACTGACTTTTTCCCACTGTCTATTTTTTCCTCTTTTTTCGAAGATTATTTGACCATATAGTTGAGGGTCCATATCTGGGCTCTCTACTCTGTTCCACTGGTCTGTGTCTGTTTTCATGCGAGTTCCATGCTGTCTTGGTGATCACAGCTTTGTAGTAAACTTGAAATCAGGTATTGTCATACCCCCATTTTATTTTTGTTTTTCAAAATTTCCTTAGTGATTCGGGATCTCTTCTGATTCCATACAAATTTGTGGATTATTTGCTCCAGCTCTTTGAAAAATACTGGTAGAATTTTGATTGGAATAGCATTAAAAGTAGAGATTGCTCCAGGCATTATCGACATTGTAGCAATGTTTATTCTTCCGATCCAAGAGCATGGAATGGTCTATCATCTTTTAGGGTCTTCTTCAATTTCTTTCATGAGAATTCTGTAGTTCCTTGAGTACAGAACATTTATCTCTTTGTTTAGGATTATTCCCAGGTATCTTATGGTTCTTAGTGCTATAGTAAATGGAATGAATCTCTGATTTCCCTTTCTGTATTTTCATTATTAGTGCATAAAAAAGCCACTGATTTCTGTGGATACAGGATACATTGACTTTGTATCCTGCCACGTTGCTGAATTGCTGTATGAGTTCTAGTAGTTTGGGGGTGGAGTCTTTTGGGTTTTCCATATAAAGAATCACGTCATCTGCAAAGAGAGAGAGTTTGACTTCTTCAGTGCCAATTTGGATACCTTTTATTTTTCTTTGTTGTCTGATTGCTGTTGCTAGGACTTCTAATACTATGTTGAACAAGACTGGTGAGAGTGGGCATCCTTGTCGTGATCCTGATCTCAACGGGAAGGCTGCAAGCTTTTTCCCATCGAGGATGATATTTGCTGTGGGTATTTCATAGATAGATATGATGAAGTTCAGGAATGTTCCCTCTATCCCTATACTTTGCAGCATTTTAATCACGATTGGATGCTGGATTTTTTCAAATGATTTTTCTGCATCAATTGAGAGGACCATGTGGTTCTTCCCTCTTCTCATATTAATTTTTTCAATGACATTGATTGATTTATGAATGTTGAACCATCCTTGTAGCCCAGGGATGAATCCCACCTGGTCATGGTAGATAATCTTTTTAATGTGCTGTTTGACCCTGTTTGCAAGGATCTTGTTGAGAATCTTAGCATCCATATTCATCAGTGATATTGGTCTGAAATTATCCATTTTGGTAGGGTCTTTGCCTGGTTTGGGGAACAGGGTAATTCTGGCTTCATAGAAAGAGTGTGGAAGTTTTCCTTCTGCTTCAATTTTTTGAAACAGCTTCAGGAGAATAGATGTTATTTCTTCTTTGAAAGTTTGGTAGAATTCCCCAAGCAATCCGTCAGGTCTTGGGCTCTTGTTTCTTGGGAGGTTTTTGATCACTGCTTATATCTCGTTACTAGATATCGGTCGATTCAGGTTGTCGATCTCTTCCTGGTTCAATTTTGGAAGTTTATAGTTTTCCAAGAATGCATCCATTTCATCAAGGTTGCTAAGCTTATTGGCATATAAGAATTGATAATAACTTCTGATGATTGTTTCTACTTCCTCATTGTTAGTTGTGATCTCTCCGTTTTCATTTATAATTTTGTGAATTTGGGCTTTCTCTCTTTTCTTTTGGATTAGTGTGGCCAGTGCCTTATTGATCTTATTTATTTTTTCAAAAAAACCAACTTCTAGTTTCATTGATACATTCTACTGTATCTTTGGTTTCTACCTCATTGATCTCAGCTCTAATCTTGATGATTTCTCTTCTTATGTGTGGAGTTAGTTTGATTTTTTTGTTGATTCTCCAGTTCTTTAAGGTGTAGAGACATCTGGTGTATTCTGGATTTTTCAGAATTTTGAGGGAGGCTTGGATGTCTATGTATTTCCCTCTTAGAACCGCCTTTGCTGTATCCCATAGGGTTTGGATCGAAGTGTCTTTATTCTCATTGGTTTCCATTTGTTTCAGTTCTTCTTTGATCTCCTGGTTGATCCAAGCATTCTTAAGCAAGATGGTCTTTAGCTTCCAGGTGTTTGAGTTTCTACTGTACTTTTCCTTGTGATTAAGCTCCAGTTTCAAAGCATTATGATCTGAGAATATGCAGGGGAAAATCTCAGTCTTTTGATATCAGTTTAGTCCTGATTTATGACCCAGCATGTGGTCTATTCTTGAGAAGGTTTCCTGTGCTCTTGAGAAGAATGAGTATTCTTTTGTTTTAGGGTGGAATGTTCTGAATATATCTATGAGATCCATCTGTTCCAATGTGTCATTCAATGCTCTTGTTTCTTTATTGATTTTCTGCTTCAATGATCTGTCTATTTCTGAGAGAGGCATGTTAAGATCTCCTATGATTAGTGTATTCATATCAATATGACTCTTTATCTTGATTAACAGTTTTCTTCTGTAATCGGATGCTCCCATATTGGAGGCATAGATATTTACAATTGTTAGATCATCTTGGTGGATTGTCCCTTTAAGAATTCTGTAGTGTCCTTCTGTATCTCTGACTAGAGCCTTTAGTTTAAAATCTAATTTATCTGATATGAGAATCGCTACCCTGACCTTCTTTTGAGGCACATTGGCATGAAAGATGCTTCTCCGTCCCTTCACTTTCAGTCTGGGTGTATCTTTAGGTTCAAAATGGGTCTCTTGTAGAGAACATATGGATGGGTTCTGTCGTTTTATCCAATCTGCAACCCTGTGCTGTTTTATGGGTGCATTTAGGCCATTCGCATTGAGATTGATTATTGATAGATACGTTTTTATTGACTTCGAGTTACCTTTGAAGTCTTTCTTTCTGTAGATTGTCTCTATATTTCTCTTCCATGCTATTCTTAGGATTTTTACTCTTTTATAGAACCCCCCTTATTATTTACTGCAGTGTCGGCTTGGAGGTAGCATAGTCTTTTAAGTCTTGCCGGTCTTGTAAACTCTTTATATCTCCATCCATTCTGAATGTCAGTCTTGATGGATAAAGTATTCTTGGCTGCATGTTCTTCTCATTTAGTGCCCTGAATATATCTTGCCAGCCCTCTCTGGCTTGCCAGGCTTCTGTGGACAGGTCTGATGTTATATTGATGGGCTTTCCTATGTAAGTAAGGAGCCTCTTTGCCCTAGCAGCTTTCAGGAGATTATACCTACAATTATAATTCCTAATTTGACTATCAGGTGTCGTGTTATTATTATTTTTTTTTTTTTTTTGGAATGTATAATCTTGGGTGGAGACCATTTAGCCTCTAGTACATGAATTCTGGTTCCATTCGCGAGATTGGGGAAATTTTCTTGAAGGATTTGTTCCACTATATCTTCTAGATCTTTCTTTCTTCTCCCCTTCAGGGATTCCAGTAATTCTGAGGTTGGAACGTTTCATGGCATCATTTATTTCCCTGATTCTGTTTTCGTGATTTCTAAGCTGTTTGTTCCAGGCTTCCTCCTGATCCTTTCTCTCTATCTGTTTGTCCTCCAGATCACTAATTCTATCTTCTGTCGCAGTTACCCTGGCTTTGAGAGAGTTTAGATTAGATTGGAACTCATTGAGAGCATTGTGGACCTCCTCCCTGGTAGCTTTAAGCTCCGCCCTAACATGGTGAACATCATGTCTCATCGCTTTCAGCTTGGCCCTAATCAATTATGTTTGGTCATCCATGCCTTTCTCCAAACTAGCTATTGCCTGGATAATTGTTAACCTGAATTCTCTTTCCAACATATTGTCTATGTTGATAGCCATTAGCTCTAGTGCAGAAGGTCCATCCCCTGTATTTTTCTTCTGTTGGGCATTCCTCCTCCTAGTCATTTTGGTGAGAGATGACTGAACAGATGTAGCTGGATGTATCAACCATGGTGCAGTCAAGGTGCACCCTGGAACACGTCTGAACAATCAGGATTCCCCACCCAAATGAGAGACAAAAGAAAAGAAAAAGGAAAAGAAAAACAAAAAAAGAGATAGAGAGAGAGACAGGAAAGAGAGGGAAGATGAAAGAGAAAGTTCAGCCTAAATGGGCCCCAAGGTAAGATTTATGAAGTAGACAAACAAAAAGTCTGATAAAAGTATATGACAAGAGAAAAGAATATATATTCATATACACAAAAAAAGGAAGAACCTAGTCAAAAAGAACCCCACGTGTAAGATTTATATACTATCAGGACAAACACAAAAACACAGAAACACTGGTGGAAGATAAAGATTGGAGAGTGGTTATAAATTCTCAGTGAGTGCGAGGAAGGTTGTTTTAATTCTTCCTGGATGTATCTTGATATCTTTGTTAAAGGACTCAACTTTCCTAAGATAAAGGGGTATTAAAAATTAATTACCTATAGGGGTAGTATTGATTGGGGAAAGGGGACTACTTTGAAGTTTAACTCTATATGAAAAATAGAAGATAAAAATAAAGGAAAAAACTAAACTAAACTAAAATATAAAAAAAGTAGGAATAAAAAAATAGAAATGCAAAATGAAAACATAGGTGTATGTATCAAAAAGTTCAGGTTAGAAAGTTATTATGTAATTTGATGTACTGAACAGCTCGCTGTGATGGTAAATAGGTTAATAAAATTACATATATATATATATATATATATATATATATATATATATATATATATCAGAATAGTGGGAATGAATGAAAAAGAAAACTTTTCCTATGAAGTAGTGGTTGTACTCTTGTAGTCCTTTTTAATTTTTTTTCTCTCTTTTTTTTTTTTCTTTCTTGGTTTGTTTTCTGGGGGAGGGGCCTACCACGTGGGTTGACAGTCAGTGATGTTCCCTGAGTTAAGTTCTCCCGCCCCCCTCAAGGTGGTGGGCTCTGAGGAAACTGTTTTTTTTTTTTTTTTTCCAGACTTTTGTTCTCTGGAGGTTTTTATGTTTATTCACTTTTTTTCTCACTTTGACTGCTTTTGATGGTTTTTGTAGTTTTAGAGGAAAATAAACCACACCCTGTTCTCCCTCTCAGAGAGAAGCCTCAGTCTGGCTGCAGAGTCTAAATAAGTTCCCCCATGGGCCACTTGCAGAGCAGGTTTCAAGTCGCTGTCCCTAGGGTACCCAAAGCCAAGGAAGTGGCGGCTGTCTGGGCAGCTCCAGACCGCCAGAGAGGTTCCAAGCAGCAATCACACACTGAGATATTCCTGCTGGCCCGGGCTGGGAGTGCCTGGTCTTTCTGGGTCTAAGAGCACCGGGCTTGCATGCACCAATTTCAGGGGAGGCTGAGGTTCACGCGCAGGTCTCAGGCTCTGAGAACAAGGTGCAGATCCAAGAGCACCAGTTTGGGCCTTCAAGCACCTCTCTCAGGGGAGAGTTTGGTGCAGGCTCTGAAACAATGGCGCATATGAAAGGGCACTGGCTGGGCCTTTATACCTCTCTCAGGGGAGTATGTCAGGCTCTATAGCAGGGCTCACACATTCTGCCATCCAGCGTGGCTCCCATCCCCTCAAGGGAGCCAGAACCCATGCATTCTCAGGTGCGCTGGTGGCTTAGGGACCAACACCTGGTTTCTTGGCTGCACTCTCTCTGGCTCAGCACCAGGGGAGGCTGTCCAGGGACCAGGGACTTAAGCCCCGCCCCTGTCGCTAGCCATCCCGATTCCCACAATTCCCCCCCCCCCGGAGATTCTTAGCTCTTTTGGAGTGCTTTCCACCAGTCTCCAAGTTAATGCTGGTCCCCAGATGCAGGGCAATATCGCTCCTATTGGGGTATTACTTTCCAACTGGTCGCCTCTGGTGGCTCCCTCCCCCTTTTGTTTATCTTCTGATATCAGTCCCCCATTCCCACTCCGCATTACCTGCCCACTGGTGTCTTCTGCCCCTGTAGAGATCCAGACGTGTATAATACTGATCTCAGGCTAATTTCATGGGTGATTGGAGTTCTTTGGTAGGTAATCAGCTCACTTTGGGGTACAGGTTGAAAAGCCATCTCCTCCTACTTCCCCACCATCTTGTCGACCTCTCTCTGCTTCAATTTTTTGAAACAGTTTCAGGAGAATAGGTGTTATTTCTTCTTTGAATGTTTGATAGAATTCCCAAATGAATCCATCAGGGCCTGGGTTTTTGTTTTTTGGGAGGTTTTTGATCACCGCTTCAACCTCATTAGTAGATATTGGTCTTCAGATTGTCAGTTTCTTCCTGGTTCAATTTTGGGAGTTTATAGTTTTCCAGGAATGCATCCATTTCATCTAGGTTGCTTAGCTTATTGGCATATAACTATTGATAACTTCTGATAGTTGTTTCTATTTCCTTGGTGTTCATTGTGATCTCTCCCTTTTCATTCATAATTTTATGAATTTGAGCTTTCTCTCTTTTGTTTTGGATTAGTGTGGCCAGTGGTTTATCGATCTTATTGATTCTTTCAAAAAACCAGCTTCTAGTTTCACTGATATGTTCTACTGTATCTCTGCTTTCTACCTCATTGATCTCAGCTCTAATCTTGATTATTTCCCTTCTTGTGTGTGGAGTTGGTTTGTTTTGTTGTTGATTCTCCAGTTCTTTAAGGTGTAAAGACAGCTGCTGTGTTCTGGATTTTTCAGTTTTGTTTTTTGTTTGTTTTTTTGTTTGTTTGAGGGATGCTTGGATGGCTATGTATTACCCCCTTAGGACCGCCTTTGCTGTATTCCACAGGTTTTGGATCGAAGTGTCTTCATTCTCATTGGTTTCCATTTGTTTTAGTTCTTCTTTGATCTCCTGGTTGATCCAAGCATTCTTAAGCAAGGTGGTCTTTAGCTTCCAGGTGTTTGAGTTCCTTCTGAACTTTTCCTTGTGATTGAGCTCCAGTTTCAAAGCATTATGATCTGAGGATGTGCAGGGAATAATCTCAGTCTTTTGGTATCGGTTGAGTCCCGTTTTGTGTCTCAGTATGTGGTCTATTCTTGAGAAGGCTCCATGTGGACTTGAGAAGAATGAGTATTTTGTTGTTTTAGGGTGGAATGTTCTGTATATATCTATAAGGTCCATCTGGTCCAATGTGTCATTCAATGCTCTTGTTTCTTTATTGATTTTCTGCTTCAATGATCTATTTCTGAGAGAGGCATGTTAAGATCTCCTATGATTAGTGTATTCATATCAATATGACTCTTTATCTTGATTAACAGTTTTCTTATGTAATTGGCTGCTCCCATATTGGGAGCATAGATATTTACAATTGTTTGATCATCTTGATGGATAGTCCCTTTAATGATTATGTAGTGTCCTTCTGTATCTCTGACTACAGCCTTTAGTTTAAAATCTAACTTATCTGATATGAGAATCGCTACCCCGGCCTTCTTTTGAGGCCCATTGGCATGAAAGATGCTTCTCCGTCCCTTCACTTTCAGTCTGGGTGTATCTTTAGGTTCAAAATGGGTCTCTTGTAGACAACATATGGATGGGTCCTGTCATTTAATCCAGTCTGCAACCCTGTGCCATTTTATGTGCACATTTAGGCCATTCACATTTAGGATGATTATTGATAGATACGTTTTTATTGACATCGTGTTACATTCGAAGTCTTTCTTTCTGTAGATGGTCTCTATATTTCTGTTCATACTACTCTGGGTTTTTTTCCTCTTTTATAGAACCCCCTTAATATTTCCTGCAGTGTCGGCTTGGTGGTTGCATAGTCTTTTAAGTCTTGCGGATCTTGGAAACTCTTTATCTCTCCATCCATTTTGAATGTCAGTCTTGCTGGGTAAAGTATTCTTGGCTGCATGTTCTTCTCATTCAATGCCCTGAATATATCTTGCCAGCCCTCTCTGGCTTGCCAGGTGTCTGTTTAGAGGTCTGACATTATTCTGATGGGCTTTCCTCTGTACGTAAGGATCTTCTTTGTCCTAGCTACTTTCAAGAGGTTCTGCCTACAATTATATTTCTTCATTCTTACTACTAGGTGTCTCTAGGACTTTTGAGAATCTGTAATCTTGGGGGGAAACCGTTCGGCCTCTAGTACAGGAATGCTGGTTCCATTCACGAGATTTGGAAAATTTTCATGAAAACTTGTCCACTATATCTTCTAAAGTTCTTTCTTTATCCTCTCCTTCAGGGATTCTAATAATTCTGACGTTGGAACATTTCATGGCATCATTTATTTCCGTGATTCTGTTTTCATGGCTCTAAGCTGTTTGTTTAAGGCTTCCTCCTGATACTTTTTCTCTATCTGTTCATTCTCCAGATCACTAATTCTATCCTCTGTCTCAGTTACTCTAGCTTTGAGAGAATTTAGATTAGAGTGGAACTCATTGAGAGGATTGTGAAGCTCGTCCCTGGTAGTTTTCAGCTCTTCCCTAATATTGAAAACGTGATCCCTGGTCGTTTTAAGTTCGGCTCTAATCAATTCCTTTTGGTCACTCATGGCTTTCTCCAACCTAGCTATTGCTTGGATAATTGTTAGCCTGAATTCTCTTTCCGACACATTGTCTATGTTGATAGCCATTAGCTCTGTTGCAGAAGGTCCATTTTTTGTATTTTTCTTCTGTTGGGCATTCCTCCTCCTAGTCATTTTGGTAAGAGATGGCTGAATGGGTGTAGCTGGATGTATCGACAGTGGTGCAGTCAAGGTGTACCCTGGAATGCTTCTGATCAATCAGAGTTACCCACCCAAATGAGAGGAAAAAGAAAAGGAAAAGAAAAAAAGAGAGAGGGAGAGAGACAAGAATGAAAGGTGAGATAAAAGATAAGGTTCAGCCCAAATGGGTTCCAAGGTAAGATTTATGAAGTTTACAAACAAAAACAGACAAACAAAAAGACTGATAAAAGTATATGAGAAGAGAAAAAAATATATATATATTTGCATATATATATGCAAATAAAGGAATAACCTCATCAGAATGAACCTCGAGTGTAAGATTTATATACTATCAGGAGAAACACAAAAACACAGAAGTAGGGGCGCCTGGGTGGCTCAGTGAGTTAAGCCGCTGCCTTCGGCTCAGGTCATGATCTCAGGGTCCTGGGATCGAGTCCCGCATAGGGCTCTCTGCTCAGCAGGGAGCCTGCTTCCTCCTCTCTCTCTCTCTGCCTGCCTCTCTGCCTACTTGTGATATCTCTCTGTCAAATATATAAATAAAAAAAACACGAAATACTGGTGGAAGAAAAAGATTGTAGAGTGCTGTAAATTTTCAGTGTGGGTGAGGAAGGTTTTATTTATTTATTTATTTTTTTTGGTGTTGTTTTTTTCCGGATGTATCTTGATAGATTTGTTAAAGACTCCACTTTCCTAAGATAAAGGGGGATTAGGAATTGTTTTACCTATAGGGGTGGCATTGATTGGGGAAAGGGGATTGCCTTGAAGTTTAATTCTATATGAATATTAGAAAATTAAAATTAAAAAAAAGGAATAAACTAGACTAAACTAAACTAAAATTAAAAAAAATAAATTTAAAAAACAGAAATGCAAAAGGAATACACAGGTGTATGTATCAAAAAGTTCAGGTTAGAAGGTTATTATGGAATTTGATGTACTGGACATCTCACTGTGATGGTAAATAGGTTAAAAAATTTTCTATATAATAATAAAAAATTATCTTTAAAAAAATGAGCCAGGATAGTGGGAACAAATTAATAATAAAAATTGGCCTATGAAGTAGTGGTGGTTGTTCTCTTGTTGTCTTTTTTTTTTTCCTTTCCCAGTTGGTTTCCTGGGGGAGGGGCCTGCCACGTGGGTTTTCAGTCAATGATGTTCTGAGTTAAGTCCTCCCACTCCCCTCAAGGGGGTGGGCTCTTAGGAAACTGTTTTTTCAGGCTTTTGTTCTCTGGAGGTTTTTATATTTGTTCACTTTTGTTTTTCTCTCTTTTCTTGAGGGATTTTGATGGTTTTTGTAGGTTTAGAGGAAAGCAAACTGTACCCTGACCTCCGTCTCAGAGAGAAGCCTCAATCTGGCTGCAGAGCCCAAATAAATCCCCCCTTCAACACTGGCAGAGCAGGTTCCCAGTCGCGGTCCCTGGGGACTCAAGATTTTTTGCTTGTACCCAAAACCACAGCAGTGGCGGCTGTCTGGGCAGCTCCAGACTGCCAGAGAAGTTCCAAGCAGCAATCACACACTGAGATTTTCCCACTGGCACAAGCTGGGAGTGCCTGGTCTTTCCAGGTCCAAGAGCACCAGGCTGGTGCCTGTGCCATCTCTGTCTGGGAAGGGCACAGGGCATGACTCGGACTCTGATGGCATGGCAGGGCACTTGCATGGGGACTGCAAAAAGGCTGTGCTTCTGTTGGCTGGTGAGGCTCCCAGCCCCTCATGGGAGCTGGGCACCACACACTCTCAGGCGAGCTTGCTGGTGGTTCAGGGACCAAGACCTGGTTTCTCTGCCGCACTCTTTCTGGCTCTGCACCAGGGGTGGCTGTCCTGGGTCTGGGGACTTAAGCCCCTGACCCTAACACCCTGATTCCTGCAATTTCTCCCCAGTGATCCTTTGCTCTTCTTGAGTGCTTTCTACCATACTTCTGAGATAATGCTGGCCCCCAGACGCAGGGCACTCTCGTATTGGGATATTACTTTCCAGTGGGTCACCTCTGGTAGCACCCTCCCCCTTTTGTTTATCTTCCAATATCAGTCCGACTTTCCCACTCCGCTTTACCTGCCCACTGGCGTCTTCTGCTCCGGTAGAGATCCAGACGTGTATAATTCGGGTCTCAGGCTGATTTTGTCGGTGAGTGGAGTTCAACAGAAGTAATCAGCTCACTTTAGGGTCCAGGTTGAAAGGGAGCCGCCTCCTACTTCTCCGCCATCTTGTCTCCAGTATAAACATTTTAACAATGTTTTTTTTTTTTTTAATAAATTGATTTCTTTATTTTCAGAAAAACAGTATTCATTATTTTTTTCACCAACCCAGTGCTCCATGCAATCTGTGCCCTCTATAATACCCACCACCTGGTACCCCAAGCTCCCACCCCCCCTCCACTTCAAACCGCTCAGTTGTTTTTCAGAGTCCATAGTCTCTCATGATTCACCTCCCCTTCCAATTCCCCCCAACAACCTTCTCCTCTCTAAGACCCCTTGTCCTCCATGATATTTGTTATGCTGCACAAATAAGTGAAACCATATGATAATTGACTCTCTCTGCCTTTCTTCATTCAGCATAATCTCTGCTAGTCCCGTCCATGCTGCTACAAAAGTTGGGTATTCATCCTTTCTAATGGAGGCATAATACTCCATAGTGTATATGGACCACATCTTCCTTATCCATTCGTCCGTTGAAGGACAAATTCGTTCTTTCATAGTTTGGCGACCGTGGCCTTTGCTGCTATAAACATTTGGGTACAGATGGCCCTTCTTTTCACGACATCTGTATCTTTGGGGTAAATACCCAGGAGTGCAATTGCAGGGTCAGAGGGAAGTTCTATTTTTAATTTCTTGAGGAATCTCCACACTGTTCTCCAAAGAGGCTGCACCAACTTGAATTCCCACCAACAGTGTAAAATGGTTCCCCTTTCTCCACATCCTCTCCAAGACATGTTGTTTCTTGTTTTGTTAATTTTGGCCATTCTAACTGGTGTAAGGTGATATCTCAATGTGGTTTTAATTTGAATCACCCTGAGGGCTAGTGATGATGTACATTTTTTCATGTGTCTGATTGCCATTTGTATGTCTTCATTGGAGAATTGTCTGTTCATATCTTCTGCCCATTTTTTGATATGCTTGCCTATTTCCTATGTGTTGAGTTTGAGGAGTTCATTATAGATCCTGGATATCAACCTTTTGTCTGTGCTGTCATTTGCAAATATCTTATCACATTCCGTGGGTTGCATCTTTGTTTTTTTGACTCTTTCCTTTGCTGTGCAGAAGCTTTTGATTTTGATGAAGTCCCAAAAGTTTATTTTGGCTTTTGTTTCCTTTGCCTTTGGAGACATATCTTGAAAGAAGTTGCTGTGGCTGATATAGAAGAGATTACTGCCTATGTTCTCCTCTAGGGTTCTGATGGATTCCTGTCTTACGTTGAGGTCTTTTATCCATTTTAACAATGTTTATTCTTCTGATCCATGAGCATGGAATGGTCTTCTGTCTTTTTTGTTTTCTTCAATTTTTTTCATGAGTGTTCTGTAGTTCCTCGAGAAAAATCCTTTACTTCTTTGGGATGGTTTATTCCCAGGTATCTTATGGTTTCAGTGCTGTAGTAAATGGAATTGATTCTCTAATGTCCCTTTCTGTATTTTCATTGATAATGTAGAAGAAGGCCACTGATTTCTGTACAATGATTTTTTTAAAGATTTTATTTATTTGACAGACAGAGATCACAAGTAGGCAGAGAGGCAGGTAGAAAGAGAGAGAGGAGGAAGCAGGCTCTCCGCGGAGCGGACAGCCTGATGCGGGACTCGATCCCAGGGTCCTGCGATCATGACCTGAGCCGAAGGAAGAGGCTTTAACCCACTGAGCCACCCAGGCACCCCTGTAAAATGATTTTGTATCCTGCCACATTATTTAGTTGCTGTATGAGTTCTGGTAGTTTGGAGGTGGGGTGTTTTGGGTTTTCCATATAAAGTATGTCATCTGTGAGGAGAGAGTGTTTGACTTCTTCATTACCAATTTGGATACCTTTTATTTCTCTTTGTTGTCTGATTGTTGCTAGGATTTCAAATAGTTTGTAGAACAAGAGTGGTGAGAGTGGGCATCCTTGTCATGTTCCTGATCTCAAAGGGAAGCCTGTCAGCTTTTACCCATCGAGGATGATATTCACTGTGGGTTTTTCATAGAAACATTTTATGAAGTTGACTAATGTTCCCTCTATCCCTATACTTTGAAGCATTTTATTCAGGACCGGATGCTGGATTTTGTCTAATGCTTTTTCTTCATCAATGGAGAGGACCATGTGGTTCTCCTCTCTACACTTCATAATTTGTTCTATGACATTGATTGATTTGTGAATGCTGAACCATCCTTGCAACCCAGGGATAGATCCCACCTGGTCATGGTGGATCATCTTTTGAATGTACTGTTGGATCCTGTGAGCTAGGATCTTGTTGAGAATCTTAGTATCCATATTCATCAGTGATATTGGTCTGAAATTCTCCCTTTTGGTGAGGTCTTTGCCTGGTTTGTGGAGCAGGGTAATGCTGCCTTCATAAAAAGGGTCTGGAAGTTTTCCTTCTGCTTAATTTTTGGAACGAGCTTCAGGAGAAGACATGCTATTTCTTCTATGAAAGTCTGGTAGATTTCTCCTGTGAATCCATCAAGTCCTGGGCTCTTGTTTATTGGGAGGTTTTTGATCACTGCTTCAATCTGGTTACTGGGTAAAAATCTATTCATGTTGTGAATTCCTTCCCGGTTCAATTTTGGGATTATACTTTTCTAAAAATGCATCCATTTCACAAAGGTTGCTTAGCATATTGGCATACAACTGTTTAATTTTTTTAATTATTTTCAGTGTAACCGTATTCTATGTTTTAGCACAACACCCAGTGTTCCATGCACTCCATACCTCATTGTTTTGTTGACTGTTTCCTTTGCTGTGTAGAAGATTTTGATCTTTATGAATTCCCAAATGTTCATCTTCACTTTTTTTTTTCCTTTGCCTTTGGAGACATATTTTGAAAGAAGTTGTTATGGCCAATGTTGAAGAGGTTTCTGCCTATGTTCTCCTCCAAGATTCTGATGGATTCCTGCCTCAGGTTGAGGTCTCTTATCCATTCCGAGTTTCTCTTTGTGTATGGTGTCAGAGAATGGTCGAGTTTCATTCATCTACACAAAGCTGTCCCAATTTTCTCAGTGGCATTTATTGAAAATACTTTTTTTTTCCTTTGTATATATTTTCCTGCTTTCTTGAAAATTATTTGACTATAGATTGATGGTCCATATCTGAGCTCTCTACTCTGTTACACTGGTCTAATGGCCTGTTTTTATGCCAGTCCCCTGCTGTCTTGGTGATCACAGCTTTGTAGTAACCCTTGAAACCAGGCAACAGGGTGCACCCAGTTTTGTTCTTTTCTTTTTGGCATTTCCTTAGCAATATGGGATCTCCTCTGATTCCACACCAATTTTAGGCTTGTGTTTGCTCCAGCTCTTTGAAAAATACCGGAGGAATTTTGATCAGAATGGCATTAAAATGATAGATTTCTCTAGGCTGTATAGACTTTTTAAGACTGTTTATTCTTCTGATCCATGAGCATGGAATGGTCTTCCATCTTTATGGTTTTCTTCCATTTATTTCATGAGTGTTCTGTAGTTCCCTGAATATAGATTGCTTATCACTTTGGTTTGGTTTATTCCCAGGTATCTTATGGTTTTGGAGCTGTAGTAAATGGAATTGATTCTCCCTTTCTGTATTTTTATTGTTAAAGGATAAGAAAACCACTGATTTTTGTACAAAGATTTTGTATCCTCCCGCATTATTGAAGTGCTGTATGAGTTCTAGTAGTTTTGGGGTGGAGTCTTTTGGGTTTTCCATATAAAGTATGTCATCTATGAAGAGAGAGTTTGACTTCTTCATTGCCAATTTGGATACATTTTATTTCTCCTTGTTGTCTGATTGCTGTTGCTAGGACTTCAAATAATATGTTGAATAAGAGTGGAGAGAGTGGGCATCCCTGTCATGATTCTGATCTCTAAGGGAAGGCTGTCAGCTTTTACCCATTGAGGATGGTATTCACTGTGGTGTTTTCATAGATACACTTAAGGAAGCTGATGAAGGTTCCCTCTATCCCTACTTTGAAGTGTTTTATTCAGGAACAAAAGCCGGATTTTCTCAAATGTGTTCTTTTCACCAATTGAGATGACCATGTGGTTTTTCTGTCTTCGCTTATTAATTTGTTTATGACATTGATTGATTTGCGAATGTTGAACCATCCTTGCAACCCAGGGATAGATCCCACCTGGTCATGGTGGATCATCTTTTGAATATACTGTTGGATCCTATGAGCTTGCATATTGTTGAGAATCTTAGTATCCATATTCATCAGTGATATTGGTCTGATATTCTCCTTTTTGGTGAGGTCTTTTCCTGGTTTGGGGATCAGGGTAATGCTGGCTACATAAGAAGAGTCTGGAAGTTTTCTTCTGCTTCCATTTTTGGAAAGATCTTCAGGTGAATAGGTGTTATTTCTACTCTGAAAGTTTGGTAGAGATGCCCAGGGAAGCTGTCTGTTCCTGAGCTCTTGTTTTTTGGGAGGTTTTTGATCACTACTTCAATCTCGTTACTGGATAATGGTCTATTCAGGTTCTACATTGCTTACTGGTTCAATTTTGGAATTTTATACTTTCCTAGGAATGCAGCCATTTCACCTAGGTTGCTTAGCATATTAGCATAAAACTGTTTTTTTTTTCTTTTTAATTTCTTTTATGTGTAACATTATTCTTTGTTTTTCCACCACGGTTAGTGATCTATGTAATCCCTGCCCTCTCTCTTATACATACCAATAGCTTCTGCCAACCTCTCACTCCCCGCTCTTTCACAGCTCTCATATTCTTTTTCAGAGTCCATAGTCTGATAGTATCATAGTATTATAGAGGGCATGGATTGCATGAAGCACTGGGCGTGGTGAAAAAATAATGGAATACTTTTTTTCTGAGAAAATAAATTAATTTAATTAAAAAAAATATATGTCTCCAAAGGCAAAGGAAACAAAGCGAAAATGAACTTTGGAAATTCATCAAAATCAAAAGCTTCTGCACAGCAAAGGAAACATTCATGAAAACAATGGTAAACAATGGAATGGGAGAAGATAATTTCAAACCATTTTTTAACTGGATTATTTGTATTTCGGGGTGTTAAATTGTAGCCATTCCACATATTTTGGACACTATCCCCATACTGCATAGGGTTTTTTTTTTTTTTTAATAAATATTTTCTCCCTTTTAGTATGTTGTCTTTTTTTTTAATTAAATATATTTATTTTCAGCATAACAGTATTCATTATTTTTTTTACCACACCAGTGCTCCATGCAGTCCGTGCCCTCTACAGTACCTACCACCTGGTACCCCAACCTCCCACACCCTTATTACTTCTTCCTTGCTCTTCTGCTGTGTGGAAACTTTATTGTGTTACAGTCCCAGTTGTTTATTTTTGCCTTTATTTCCTTGCCTCAGGAGACAGTCTAGAAAATGTTTGCTTTGGTCCATGTCAGGAAGTTACGGTCTGTGCCCTCTTTGATTTTTATGGTTTCCAGTCTCCCACTGAGGCCTTGAAACTGTTTTGAACTTCTATGTCTGTTTGGCATAAGGAAGCAGAGTAATTGCATTCTTCTGTGCATAGCTGTCCAGTTTTCCCAACACTATAGAGACTGTTCTTTTCCTTTCTATATTCTTGCCTGCTCTGTGGAAGACTAATAGGCCACAGAATTGCAGGTTTATATCTGAGCTTCTATCCTGTTCCCTAGGTCACTGTGTGTATTTTTGTGCCAGTGCCATAGTTTGGATGACCACAGCTATGTAGTATGACTTGAAATCTGGAATTGTGATTCCTCCAGCATTGTTTTTCTTCTCAACATTGCATTGTCTGTTCAGTATCTTTGGTGGTTCCATACAAATTTTTAGGAGTGTTTGCTTGACTTCTTTTTGTTTAACTTAATTCAATGAGCCAACTTATAGGACACCATTAGTGTTATAGGACACTATAACACTTATAGGACAACTTATAGGACACCAACTTATAGGAAACCTGTAGTGTTCAATAATAGATCAAATGTGTATACCGCCCAGTGCTCATTGCATCATGGGTCCTCTTTAAGGCCTACCACCCAGTTGCCCCATCCCCCACGCCACTGCCCTCCAGGAATCCTGAGTTCGTTTCTGTAATGAAGAGTCTCTCATGGTTTTTCTCCCTCTCTGACGACTTCACATTCAGTTCCCCCCTTCCCCTCTGATCCTCTGTGTTGTTTCTTCTATTTTACACAGGTGAACCCATGTGACGCTTGCTTTTCTCTGATAGCCTTATTTCACTCAGCGTAATACCCACCAGTTCCTTCCAGGTGGATGCGATGGTTAGTCTTCATCCTCTATGATGGATGAATAGTATTCTGTTGTAGATATGAACCACATCTTCTTTATCCATTCATCTGTCCATGGACATCAGCGCTCTGTCCATAGTTTGGCTAGAGTGGATAATGCTATAATGAACACTGGGGGGGGGGGGATGCCACTATTTTTCACTCAATCTGTATTTTCTTTCGATTTTATTTATTGACTTGACGGAGATAGAGAGAGATCACAAGCAGGCAGAGAGGCAGGCAGAGGGAGGGGGGAAGCAGGCTCCCTTCTGAGCAGACAGCCTGATGTGGATCTTGATCCCAGGACCCTGAGATCCTGGAGGCTTGACCCACTGAGCCACCCAGATGCCCCAAAATCTGTATCTTTGGGTTAAATACCAAGCAGTGCAATTGCTGTGTTGTCTATTTTTAAGGTTGGGAAGAAACTCGATAACATGTGGCAGAGTGGTTGTAAGAGGGTGCATTGCCATCAGCAGTGTAAGAGTGTTCCCCTCTAACCATGTCCTCGCTAGCATTTGTTTTCCCTGCCTTGATCATTTTAGATATGCCAGCTGATGTGAGGTGGTATCTCACTGTGGTTTTGATTTGTATTTTCCTGATGGCTATTGCTGTAGAACACTTTTTTGTGTATCTCTTGGTCACTTGTATGGCCTCTTAGTAAAAAGGTATGTTTGTGTTTTTGCCTATGTCTTCAGCTAGATTAGGGGTAGTCCCAGGATCATGGAAGGTTTGATCTGCTTAGGTATGGAGACCTTCAGAGACATCTGAATTGAAGGCCAGAGTTAAGGAGAATATCAGGCCCAGGCTCTGTGTTCAGTCTGGTATGAAAATATAAATAAGCAGGGAGTGGTGTATAAACATTTTAGGCCTCTAGGGACAGATGCCCGAAAACACTTGCTAGGGTTAGGGTTTGGGCATTGGGCATGGCAGGCGTGATCTTCAGATGCTGAGGTGAGCCCCCTGGGATGTGAAGTTAGGGAGAATGTCAGGTGTTTGCTCAGGCTATAGTTTGTGTTCATGAAAGGCACTAAATGTGGGGTTGTGTTAATGGGGTCTTGGAGATTTCTTCCACTCTGGGTTTTTTTGTTTTGTTTTGCTTTTTTGTTTTTGTTTTGTAGCTCCAAATAGCAAAGTTTCATTCTGGGAGACAGGATATGTCCTGAATTCTGGCTCAATTATCCCCCATGTGGATATGCTGAGAACAGGGCTCAGGGTATGGATAACTGAATTCCTAACTTAGGGTTAAGTAAGACCTATGGTCATGGCAGCCTTGATCTACTGGTTCTAGGGTGAGCTACAGAAAGGGTTGATTTGATGGGCGCATCCCAGGCTGTGCCAGACTGTATTAGTGACAATGGTGGCCTACAAATGTGGGGTGGAATTGGAGGAGGTAGTGCATGTTTCTCCTAAACTGGGGGCAGTGCATCTTCATATGGCAGGGTTTCCATCTGGAGGGCAGTCAAAGTCTTGTGGTGTGGCTCAGAGTCCTCAGTCTGGAGGGCTTATGGATCAGGACTCTGGGGAAGAAGTCTGAACATCCAAGCGAGGGATAGGGTTAAGGCTTAGGGATGGCAGGCCTGATATGTAGATGCTGAGTTTAGCTCCCTGGGATCTGAAATTAGGTCACATGTCAGGTGGTCACTCAGGCTTGAGTTTATGTCCATATGGAACTGGCCAAATGGGGCCATGGAAATTTCTCCCGTTCTGTGGGTTTTGTGTAGTTCCAAATAGCACAGTTTCATTCTGGAGGAAAGAAGGAGTAGTGTTTATGTCTCAGCGGTCCCCTGTATGGAAGTATTCGAGAAATGAGCACTGGGTATGGATGCCTAAAAACCCTATGGACGGCTGAAAACCCTGGAGTTAGAATTGCAGCCTAGAGGAATGGCAGACCTGATCTGCTGGCTCTGAGGTGAGATACCCAAGAGGATAATTTGAGGAGCACAGGCTGTGCCAGACTGCACGTTAGTGCCCAGGTTGGCTTAAATTCGAGGTTGGAATTGAGAGCCTTGCAGCTTTCTCCTAAACAGGAGTTTCTGTGCAGCTCCATAGGACATGGTATCCTTCTGCAGGGCAGGCAGAGTCCTGTGGTGTTTCTCCAGGGTCCCCAATCTGGAGAGCTTTTGGGCAAAACTCTTGGGATAAAAGTCTGAATACCCAACCTAGGTTTAGGGCTAGGGACTAGGGAATGGCAGGCCTGAAATGCAGAAGCTGAGAAGAGCTCCCCGGATTTCAACTTAAGGAGAATGTCAGGTGGTCACTCAGGCGGGAGTTGATGTCCATGAGGGACACCAAATACTGGGGCTGGCTCATGTGGCCATGGATGTTTCTCCTGCTCCAGGGAGTTTGCACAGCTCCAAATAGCAAGATTTCCTTCTGGGGGACAGGAGGGGCCGTGTTTTCAGGATCAGGGGTACACCATGTTGAGGGATTCGAGTGCAGGATTCCAGGTATGGATGCCGGAAAACCCAGCCTATTGCTGGCTTAGGGCCTAGGGCATTGGCAGGCCAGATATGTTGGTTTTCAGGCGAGCTCCTCAGAGGGATGAGTTGACAACCAGGATTAGGCCTGAAAACAGAAGCTAGGGTAAGGATAGGACTAGTGGCATGAAAGGTCTAATCTTCTGGCTCTGGGACCAGCTACTTGGGTGGCTGACTGGAGGACGAGGCTCAAACTCTGTGTCCGAATGTGAATCACTATCCAGGGATGACCTCCAT
Organism: Mustela lutreola; assembly: GCF_030435805.1. Classification (NCBI taxonomy): domain Eukaryota; kingdom Metazoa; phylum Chordata; class Mammalia; order Carnivora; family Mustelidae; genus Mustela; species Mustela lutreola. Next base: position 174,183,006 of record NC_081294.1, read on the forward strand.
AAGTGGGGTTGGCCTTGGGGACCATGGAGGTTTCTACAAAACTGGGAGTTTTGTGCAGATCCATAGGGCATGGTTAACTTATGAAAGGCATTGCTGAGTGCTGTGATGTGGCTCCAGAGTCCCCAGTCTGGAGGGCTTGGAGGCTGGGCATCTTGGGATGGAAGCCTGAAAACCCAACCTAGGTTAGGGTTGGGGCCTAGAGACATGGCATAACTGATCTCTCAGAACTGAGGAGGGCTCCCTGAAGGGCTGAGTTGAGGGCGGGCATCAGGCGGTAGATCAGAGTCTTGAGGTTTTGGGTCCATGGGCCTTAGATGCTGGTTTTGCCCTCTGGGGGTATGCATGTTTCTCCCGCTCTGAGGTTTCTGTACAGCTCTAAATGGCACCATTTCTCCCTAGGTGGCCAGCGGAGTGCCTGCATGAGTCTCAGGCATCTGCAATATGCAGGACTTTGGTGCTTACCCTCTGTAGAACACGCCTAGGGTAAGGATTAGGGCCTGCGGCATTACAGGCCCAATCTGCCAGCACTGAGTCTGGCTCCTCTCAGGGCTGAGTTGAGGCCATTTCTCCAGCCCTGTGGCGGAATCCGGCTTTATGGCTGGGGACTGCTGATGGTTGTGGGACATGCAGATTTCTCCTGCTCTGAGAGTTATGCACATCTCCTATGGGAACTGTTTCCTCCTGGGTAGCAGCCAGAGTCCTGGGGTGTGGCTCGGGTGTCCCCAATCTGAAGGGCTTGGGGGCCAGTTCTGTGGGGACAGAATTCTGAAAAGTCAACATAGGGTTAGGGAATGGGGCATGGCTGATCCAATCTGCTGGTGCTGAGGCAGGTTCCCTGACAGGCTGAGTTGAGGATGGGGGTCAAGCGGCATGTCAGACTCTGGATTTTTTTGTTGTGTGGGCCATCTGCGGTGAGGGTGGCCTCAGGAATCCATGTGGGTCTCTCACAGTCTGAGGGTTCAGGAAGGCTCCAAATGAAAGGGTTTCCCTTCGATGCCAGACAGAGTCCTTAGGTGTGGCCATGGTTCCTAATCTGGAGTGCTTGTTGGCAAGGTCTCTGGGCACGGAAGCCTGAAAACACAAACTGGGGGTTGGGTTAGGACTTAGGAGTATCCAAGCCCCATCTTCCAGCCCTGAGGTGAGAACCCTGGGGTTTGAGTCAAGCCCAGGAATCAGGAAACACGTCAGGCTGTGAGTTTGTGATTGGGGGTTGGTGCTGAGGTTGGGGATGTCCTCAGGGAGGCATGCAGGTTGCTCCATGTGGGTTGTTCCTAGGGTTCTGCGTAGCTTAGAATGGCACGCTTTTCTTCTGGATTGCAGACAGACTCGTGGGGTGTGATCTAGAGGTCCTAAACTGGAGGGGCAGTGCCAATGTGGCTTTAGACCTGTGGAGGGTTTGGGAGCTGCATTAGGAGTTCGTGGAAGGCTCAGCAGTGCCGATTAACGCCACTGGAGGGAGAGGTGAGCTGTGGTGCGAGAGAGCGTAGTAAAGGTGGCAATGCAGCTTGCCACCCCTGGAGGCACTGGAGGCAGTGCCGAGCTGCTGTGGGAAACACACCAGAAGAGGAGTCTGTGCAGCTTGCTGGCTCTGAGGGCAGTGGTGAGGTGCTGGGTGAGAAACCCTGAAACGTGAGGCACTGCAGCTTATTTTTACAGGACGTAGTGCTGAGCTGAAGACTCTCTGTTTCCCCAGTCTCAAGAGTGGTGGTAACAACTGCTGGAGCCGGGCCCCCACTCAGCATTGTGAAACATTGCCCCAGGTTTGCTGGTAATGTGCTGTCAGGATAGTTCCCGAGGGTCCTCCTGGAACTATCCAGGAGAGCCAGGGAGAGCCAAACCCGTTTCATGGTGCCTTTGGAACCGAAGACTTGAGTGTCTACTTAGAAGAGTCTATTTGCTTCTCTATAAAGGACAAGGGCATTGGCCGGCTTGAGAAGGAAGTGAAAGAACACTTAAGAATCAAGCATGTGTCTCTCCTTCCTTCTCCCAGGAATCGGAGCAGGTGTGTAGGCTTTAGGTGGGAGGTGCCTACTTATCCGCACCTGACGACCCTTCTTCTCTCTTGTTCCATGAGACGTGAAGTTTGGAAATCAGAGTCTGAATCCATCATGCAGCTTGTCCCAGGACGTCAGCATTCAGAGAAAAGGGCAGGCCGGTGGGGCACAGTGGCACATCCATGCCAGCATGGGAGGTAAAATTTCTCTTTCACCCCAAACATCCTGGGTTTTCTCTCCTCTCCAATGGAGCCAAAAAGTCACATGAGCGCAGCTGTCAGAAATGGAGAGTGGGTGCTAGGGTTCCGAGTTTCCTTGCAGGGAGCACCTGGCAGGGGATCTCATTTTCTCTGTTGGCTTCTGGCTTACACGGTATTTGGAACATCTCTTTCTAATCAAATCCCCTGGATTCAAAGGGGGAAGATGAGATGAACTTGGTGTGTGTTTGAAACATAGACCTCATTCCTTCATCTAACAGTGTTGATTCCATGGGTCCTAGCTGTGGTGGAATGGCCAGCATCTAGAGTTAGGTGGATGTGTGTGGTCAGAGAGAAGCTTGGATGATGGCTTCTCCTTTGTCCATCATGATGTATCCTAAGGGATTCATGTTTTTTATCCAAAGAGTTCCAAGGAGGGCAGAGGGAAAATTCAAAAGGATTCCAAGGAGCCTTGGATGATTGAAAACAGAAGCTTGGCTGTCTAGTTTCACTCGGTCGACCATTTAGAGAGTTGGACATGGCATCCTTTCTCTGCAGTTTCATGGGTGGTGAAGTCAGGAGAGTCTTTGGTAATTCCCCTGGATAGAGGCATTCTGATGGCCTCACAGGGCATGGCATCAGGAACCCTGGGTTGAATTTCTGGGGTTGCTTGATGGACGTTGGGTGAGTCATGTTATCCCCAAGTTTTTTGTTTCCTCCTTAGGAAATTGCTGGCAGGGAATGTTCTGCTTCCAGCAAAACCCTCCTGCACTGTCAGTGGGCATGTGGGTTGTTGCAGCCACTCTAGAAAAGAGCATCGTGGTTCCTTTGAAAGCTAAGAACTGAACAGCCCTAGAATCCAGCAGTTGCCCTCCTAGGTATCTCCCTATAAGGGAGGGTACACACTGTGATGAGCTCTGGGTGTTCTGTGCAGGTGAGGAATCACAAAATCCTACCGCTGAAGCAAAGGAATGAACACTGCATGGAAACATATTGGAACTGAAATAAAGGAAGGAAAGAAGAAGGCCACGTTCTACTTCATGAAGAGCGAGGTAAAAATGGAGTGATTTTTCTTCTCCTTTTCTGTCAATGATCAATTTCAATAACACTGTGGTGGGATACACTAGTTTCCGATTGCATAAGGAGCCCTCAGAAAGCTGCCAGGGAAAGTTTAGACCTCAGAACATGTCCATGTTCCATTGATATGTTCCTTCCAGTTTGCATGTACAATGGTAAGTGGAGAGAAATAGGGCAAAAGAGGAAAGGAGGGGCTGAATATTCAGGAGCTTAAGTCAGAGGCTTTAACCCACTGAGTCACCCAGGCTCCCCATCCTTCCCACTTTCTCAAGAAAGCCCTGGGCCTGTTTAAGTTGAGAAGATGGAGAGGAGATCCCAGCTTTGCAGCAGGCAGGGTAGTTCCAGGTCTTCCTAGAGCTGACAGGGTTCACTGAGGAGAGCTGAGCTGTGGGTGTGACAGATCCAAACTGCTGGTCCAGAGGCGGTATCTCTGAGGAGCTGTGTTGAAAATGGGGTTCAGGTGGCGTACGAGGCTAGGGGGGGCTGAAGAACATAGGGAAGTACTCATGTGGACACACAGGTTTCTCTCTTTCTGACAGTTCCTTGCAAGTCCAAACAGACTGGTTTCCTTCTAGGTGACAGGTGGACTCCTATGGTTTGACTCTAGGGTTCCCAACCCAGAGGGCTTGCTGGACAGACCCCTGTAGAAGGAAGCATGAAAACACAACTTAGGGTTAGGGTAATGGCCTTGGGGAATTGCAGCTCTGATCCACCAGCGGTGATTCAGATTCCCCTCAGGGTTGAGTTGAGGGAGCTCATCGTGCAGTGTGGCAGAATCTGGGTTTCTGGCCGGGGGGGCTACTGATGTTGAGAGTGTTTTAGAAGGGTGTGCATGTTTCTTCCTCTCTGAGGTCACTGCAGAGCTCTAAATGGCACGGTTTCCCCCCGCATGGCAGTCGGATTCTTGGGTTTTCACAGAGGGGTCCTTAATCTGGGGAGTTTGGGGGCCAGGCCTCTTGAATTGAAAGCCTGAAAACAGAAACTAAAGTTATGGCAGGGCCTCAGGGCAAGGCAGGCTTGATCTGCTGGTGCTGAGGCAGGCTTTCCAGTGGGCTGACGTCAGGCTGGGCATCAGGCATATCAGATTCCAAGTTTGTGTCTAGGGAGGCTATAGAAACTGGGAGCATCCTCAGAGTGGCATGCAAGTTTCTCCCAGTCTGAGGGTTCTGCTGAGCTCCAAAGGGCACAGTTTCCTCATGTGTGTGGGGCGCCGCCCTGGGGTGTCACTGAGGCATGCTTTATGCCACTGTGAGTCTCACAGGTGCCCATCATCAGGCTTAGGGAAAAGGCCTCTGGACATGGAAGCCTGTACACCCACATAGGGTTAGTGTTAGGGCCTTTGGGCACGGCAGGCCCAATGTACTGGTGCTGATGCGGGCTCTCCACAGGGCTGAGTCCAGGCCATACATCTGGAGGCACAGCAGAATCCGGATTTATGGCCATAAGGTCTCTCATGTTGAGGGAGGCTTTAGGGGGGCTTGCAGGTTTCTCCCTGTCTGAGGGTTTGGTGCAGCCCCAAACCACAAGAAGTCTGCCCACGTGGTCAGTGGAGTCACATGGTGTCACTCTGCTGTCCTTAATCATGGGGATGTGGGAGCCAGGTATCTTTGGATAGAAACCTAAAAACCCAAATTAGGTTTATGGTAAGGGCATAGGGTCATGGCAGGTCTGAACTTTTCTTGCTGAGGTAGGGTCCCTGGTGTGCTGAGTTGAGAACAGGCACCAGGCAGGGGGTTGGATTCCGGGTTTGAGTCCAGGGGTTGAACAATGTTGTGTGTGGCCTTGCGGGGTCTTGCAGGTTTCATAGCTCTGAGGAATGTGTGCACCTCCCAATGGCACTACTGCACCCTAGGAACAAGGGGAGTGCCAGAGTGAGTCTCAGGCATCCCCAATCTGGGGGGTGTGGGTGCCAGGCCTCAGGGTATGGAAGCTTGTATACCCCACCAAGTGTTCGGGTTAGAACCTAGGGACATGGCAGGCCCAAATTGGCAATGCTGAAATTGGCTCCCATCGAGGCAGAGTTTAGGACATTCATCTGGCCACCTGAAGAATCAGGGTTTGTCTCTGGGGGGCCACTGATGGTAGGAGTGGCTTTAGGGGGACATGCAGGTTTCTGCCCCTCTGAAGGTTTAGCGCAGCTCCAAGTGGCATGGGTTCCATCCATGTGGAGAGCGGATTCCTGAGGTGTTGCTCAGGGGTCCTTAATTCAGGGGGCCTGGGGGTTAGGCCCCTTGGAATGGAAGCCCGAAAACCCAAAGAAAGGTTAGAGTTAGGGCCTTGGAACATTGCAGGCCATATATACTGAATCTGAGGGGGCCTGCCCACAGGGATGAATTGGGGACACACCTCTTCCATCACAAGTATATGGCTTTATGGCCGAGGGGGGGCATGATGGTCAGGGAAGCTTTATGGGTGCAAGCAGGTTTCACCCCCTTGGAGGGCTTGACACAACTCCAATCAGCAGGAATCCCTACCACGTGGCAGGTGGAGTGGTGGGGTGTCACTCAGACCTCCTTTATCCGAGGGGATTTGGGGCCAGGAGCCTTAGAATGGAAGCATGAATAATGAAACTACAGTTTATTTAGAGCCTAGGGGCATGGTATGTCAGATCTTCTGGGACCGAGGCAGTCACCCAGGGCTCAGTAGGGAGAGTCATTGGCCTTGCATCCGCTGGCTTGTGGAGGGCTTTCCCTGAGTTCTTGCCAAGCTCACTGAGGACAGGACTCTAGAAAAGGCCGTGTTCAGGCAGACATGAGCTGCACAAAGTGAGGTCTCCAGGGAATTTCCTGCCAATTCTCATGAGCATTCTACCTAAACCCATATGGTGAGAATAGGCTGCCATTAATGGGTTATTTGGACCACCCGTCTCTGGTGGACTATAGTTGTTTCTTGCACAGTGCTTGCATAGCCATCAGGAAAACATGCAGAGACTATGCTGCTGATGGTGTGGAAAGGCCTTGTTGGGGGCAGGGCAGGCATGGGTCTCCACATACAATGGTTGACTCAGGCTCCAAAACCACGGTTTTCAAATTGGTGGCAAGAGGACTAATGGGGTGGGTTTCAGATTTCCTGCAGTTGAGGGTTCGAGAGACAGGACCCTGCGAAGGTAAGACTGAAAACTAGGTGAGGGTTAGGACCAAGGAATAGGGGCATGGCAGACCCCATCTCCCAGCTCCAGGGAGGGAACCCACGGTTGCCAAGGAGCAGGAGGCATTGGCCTCATCTCCAACTGATTCATGGAGGGCTTTTTGGCAGGGTCCGAGTCATGACAACATGGGATCCTGGGCCAGGCCCAACAGGCGGCCCTGCAGACATGTGTCACCCGAATCGAGAACACAGCGTGTTTTCCGGCCAAATCTCAAGAACGTTTTGCTCAAATCTGGATCAATTTGGGCAGAACACTCATCAGAATTGGCCGGGGTTGGGCAGCCCTGAGGACCGCCCTGTCCCCATGACCGTGGGCCCTTCCTCAGGCGGGCCATGTCGCAGTCATCCAGTAAAGGCACTGAGATGATGAGGGCCACCCAGGGGCCCTAGTGCAGGGGAAATTTCCCGGAGCAGAATGAGGAAGAGGGTGTGGCATCCACCTCTGACTTTTCCAGCCACTGGGGCACCGATGCTTTGGAGTGGCCTCAGTGGGGGCATGAAGATTTCTCTGCCCCCAAGGCATTTCCAAAGTTCTAAAAGGCACTATTTCCACCTGGGTGGCAGGTGGATATGTGGCATGGGACTCAGGGTTTTCCAATTGGAGGGCCCGAGGGAGAGGATCCTGGAAACAGAAGGCCAAGAAAGAAGGCAAGGGTTAAATCCTGGGCCACGGGGCTGTACCAGTCGAATTGGACAGTGCAATGGAGGGAACCCCCAGAGGTTAAGGAGCAGGAGGTGTCAGACTCAACTGAACCGGACTCACGGAGGGCTTTCTGGCCGGGTTCAGACGTAATATTCGGGATCCCAGGCCAGGCCCAGGGGGCAGCCCTGCAGACGTGTGGTGCCCAAAGCTTGTTTGCTGGGCATTTTCTGGACAGTTCTCTCGAGCATTCTGCTCTAATTGGGATCGATTTGGGCAGAACATTCGTGAGAATTGGCCGGCGATAGGCAACCCTGCACATTGTCCCATTCCCCATGGCTGAGGGGCCCTTTCTCGCTCAGGGCATGTCGCAGCCCCCCAGAAAACACGCTGAGACACAGCGACCCACCCGGGGGCCCTGGCGGAGGGGAGTGTTCCAGGAGTAAAGTTGAGGGAGGGTTTGTGGCGGGGCGTCTGCACCCGACTCTTTGGGTGACTTGGGAGCCCAAGGATGGGTCTGGCCTCAGTGGAGGCAGGAATGTATCTCTCACTCAGAGGCTTGTCTGCAGCTCCAAAAGGCACCTTGACATAGGATCTTAGGATGCTCGTGGCACAGGACTCAGGCTTTCCCAGTTGGGGCACCGAGGAACAGGACCCAGGAAACTGAAGGTTGAGCAAGCAGGCGAGGGCTTGTGCTTGGGCATCAGGGCTGTCCCAGACCCATGGGCCAGGTCCAGGGAGGGGACCCCTGGAGGCTGAGGAGCAGGAGGCATCTGCTTGGCCTGTGCCAGACTCAGAAGACGTTCAAGCAGAGTTCGACGTGACGACTGGGGATGACGGCCGATACCTACAGGGCTGCCCGGCAGACTTTCGGCGCCCAAAGCGATTTAGGCGGGCCTTTTCCAGCCAATACTCACGAGCGTTCTGCCTAAACCAACCCCGGTTGGGCAGAATGCTCATGAGGATTGGCTGGTGTTGGATTGCCCTCTGGACCACCCTTCTCCCCGTGGCTGAGGGCCCTTTCTCGCTGGGGGCACGTCATGGCCACCAGGAAAATGCGCTGAGACAAGGCCCACATGGGGGCCTTGGTGTAGGGGAGCGTTCCTGAAGCAGAGTTGAGGGACGGGTGGTGGCTGGGCTCATGATGCCGGGCCATGCCCAGGGAGCCGCCGTGCAGATGCGCGGTGCCCAAAGTGAGTTGGCCTGGCGTTTTCGGGCCAATTCTCACGAGCGTTCTGCCCAAACCGGGATGGGTTTGGACAGAATGATTGTGAGAATTGGCTGGCATTGGGCAGCCCTGCGGACCACTCTACTCCACATGGCCGAGGGCCCTTTCTTGCTCGGGGCATGTCACAGTGACCCAGAAAACTTGCCGAGACGATGTGTCCCATCCAGGGGCACTGGCCCATGGGAGCGTTCCTGGAGTAGAGTTGAGGGTTGTGGAGGCGTGGCACAGGACTCCTTCTTCCCCAGGTGGAGGCCCGGAGGGACAGGCCCCTGGAAACCAAATGCAGGGAAAGCAGGTGAGGTTTCATGCCCGGGCCTAGTGGCAGGACTAGCCCCATCGACAGCTCCAGGGATGGTACCCCCAGAAGCTGAGGAGCAGGAGGCATCAGCGTCACTGGAGCCTGCCATCTGGAGGGTTTTCTGGCGGGGTTCTGACACGACTGCTCGTGGTGCCCGGCAAGACCCGGGGGCTGCCCTGCCGACTTGTGGCGCCCAAAGTGATTTTGCCAGGTGTTTTCCAGCCAGTTCTCACAAGCGTTCTCTTGCTCTGAGTCTTGTCCGAAGAGCAGAAAGGCACCGTGTGCACCGGGGTGGGATAGGGAGGCGTGGCAGGAGACTCAGGGTTCCCCAGTTGGAGGCACCAAAGGACAGGTCCCTGGAAATGGAAGACTGAGGAAGCAGGCCAGGGTTCTTGTCCAGACCTCTGCTCAGGCCGAGCCCCAATGGACAATATCAGGGATGGGATGCTCGGAGGATGAGGAGCAGGAGGCGATAGCTTCACCACAGACTGACTACTGGATCGCTTTCTGGCATGTTTCAGACAGGACAGCTTGCCATGCCAGGCCAGGACCAGGGGGCGGCCCTGCAGACGTGCTGCACCTGAAGCCAGTTCGCCGGCATGTTCCAGCCCATTCTCAGGAGCACTCTGCCTAAACTGATCCCAGCTTGGGAAGAATGCTCCTGAGAATTGGCCAGCATGGGGTTGCTCTGCGGACCACCCTACTCCCAGTGGCTGAGGGCCCTTTCTCGCTCAGGGCATGACACAACCGCCCGAAAAACGTGCCAATATGATGCAGCCCACCCGGGGACCCTTGTGCAGGGGAGGGTTCCAGGAGATGTGTTGAGGGATGGGTTGTGGCCGGGCGTCTGCCTATGACTTTTCATCCAGGAAAGGGATGCCCAAGGATGGGGCTGATCTCAGTGTGGGCAGGAGGTTTCTCTCCCTCTGAAATTGGCACAAGCGCCAAAAGGCACCGATTGTGATGAAGCGGGCATGGCGGAGGGGGAGGCGTCTCGTACACTCAATATTCCCCAGTTGGTGGCCCCATGGGAAAGGACTGTGGAAACGAAAGGCTAAGGAAGCAGGCGAGGGTTTGTGCCCGGGCCTCGGGGCAGCCTTGACAGCGCAAGGGCGGGGACCTTCAGAGGCTGAGGAGCAGGAGGCTTAGGCCTTGCTGGAGCGTGCCCATGGTTGGCTTTCTGGCGAGGTTCGGAGGCAACTGCTCGTGTTGCTGTGCCAGGCACAGGGGGCGACCCTGCAGACCTGGGACGCTCAAAGCGATTTCACTGGATGTTTTCCTGCCAATTCTCACGAGCGTTCTGCCCAAACTGGGATAGGTTTGGGCAGAACGCTCGTGAGAATTGGCCGGCGTTGGGCAGCCCTGCGGACCGCCCTGCTCTCCATGGCCCAGGGCCCTTTCTCGCCCAGGGCATGTTGCGGCCGCCAGGAAATTGCACGGAAAAGATGCGGCCCAACCGGGGCCGCCAGCGCAGTGGAGCGTTCCGGGAGCAGATTTGAAGGACAGGTGGCGGCCGGGCGTGTGCCTCCGTCTTTCGGGAAGATGGGGTGCCCAAGGATGGGGATGATCTCATTTTGGGCAGGCAGGTTTATCTCACTCTGAGGGTTGTCTGAAGCACCGGGGGGTGCCGTTGGCGCCTGCTTGGTTGGGAGATGAGTGGCTGCGGGAACAGGGCTCCCGCTATGGAGGCCACGAGGGACAGGACTCCAGAAGCAGAAGGCTGGGGAAGCAAGCGAGCGTTCGAGCCCAGGCTTCGTGACAGGCACGCCCCCATGGTATATCGCCAGGGAAGGGACTCCCGCAGGCTGAGGAATGCAGGCGTTGCCCTCACCTCAGCCCGGCTCGCGGAGTGCCTCTTGGAGGGGTTGGGTGCGGGCACTCACAAAGCCCGGCCAGTCCCCGGGCGGGCGGCCCTGCAGATATGCGGCACACGAAGAGCCTTCGCTGGGCGTTTTCCGGCCAATTCTCACGAGCCTGCCTCTCTGCCTACTTGTGATCTCACTCTGTCAAATAAATAAATAAAATCTTTAAAAAAATAAATAAAAAGATAGCCAGCTCCTGAGTAAGGGGGGATTTCAGATATTTGATCACACTGGAGTTTGTGTCTATTATGTCCAACAAATGGAGGGGTGGTGTCAAGAGGCTATGGAGAATTTCCCACATTTGGGCAGAACGCTCGTGAGAATTGGCCGGAAAAAGCACGGCGAAGTCTCTTCGGGCACCGCACAACTGCAGGGACGCCCACCCTGGGGCCTGGCCGGGCATTGTGAGTGCCCTCACCCGAACCACGCCAAGAGGCACGTCGGGAGACCGAACACCCTGAGGCCAACGCCTGCGGATCTTCGGCCAGCGGTGGTCCCATTCCTGGCGCTATACCAAAGGGTCGGGCCCATCACGAAGCCCGGGCTTGAACGCTCGCTTGCTTCCCCAGCCTTCTGCTTCCGGGGTCCTTTATCTCGTGGCCTCCATATCAGGAACCCTGAGTCCCGCAGCCATGCATCTCCCAACCACGCAGGCGCAAACGGCGCCTTCTGGCGCTTCGGACAAACCTCGGAGTGAGAGAAACCTGCGTGCCCAAAATGAGGTCATCCCCATTCTTGGGAGCCCCACCTTCCCGAAAGACGGGTGCGCACGCCCGGCCGCCAACCGTTTTTCAACTCTGCTCCCGGACGCTCCACTGCGCCGGCGCCCCCGGGTTGGCCGCGTCTTTTCCGTGGAATTTCCGGGTGGCCACAACATGCCCTGGGCGAGAAAGGGCCCTGGGCCATGGAGAGCAGGGCGGTCCGCAGGGCTGCTCAACGCCGGCCAATTCTCACGAGCGTTCTGCCCAAACCAATCCCGGTTTGGTCAGAACGCTCGTGAGAATTTGCCGGAAAACGCCCAGCGATGTCTCTTCAGGCGCCGCATGTTGGCAGGGCCGCCCACCCGGGGCTTCGCCGGGCATTGTGCGTGCCCGCACCCGAAACCTGCCAAGAGGCACTCCGCGAGACGGAACACGGCGAAGCCAACGCCTGCGGATGCTCGGCCTGCAGGGGTCCCATCCCTGGCGCTATACCATGGGGCCGGGCCCATCACGAAACCAGGGCTCGAATGCTCGCACGCTTCAACAGCCTTCTGCTTCCGGGGTCCTGTCCCTCCTGGCCTCCATATCGGGAACCCTGAGTCCTGCAGCCACGCGTCTCCCAACTACGCAGGCGCCAACGGGGCCTACCGGCGCTTCGGACAACCCTCGGAGTGAGATAAACCTGCGTGCCCAAAATGAGATCATCCCCATTCTTGGGCGCCCCATGATCCCTAAAGCTGGAGGCACACGCCCGGCCGCCACCCGTCCTTCAACTCTGCTCCCGGGACGCTCCTGTGCGCCGGCGCCCCGGGTGGTCCACGTATTTTGCGTGCGATTTCCGGGCGGCCGCAACATGCTCTGGGCGAGAAAGGGTCCTGGGCCATGGAGAGCAAGGCAGTTCGAAGGGCTGCCCAACGCCGGCCAAATCTCACGAGCGTTCTGCCCAATCCGATCCTGTTTTGGGCAGAACGCTCGTGAGAATTGGCCAGAAAACGCCGGGCGAATCTCCCGGGCGCCGCACGTCTGCAGGACCACCCCCCCGGGGCCTGGCCGGGCATTGTGAGTACCCGCTCCCACACCCTGCCAGGAGGCACTCCGTGAGACGGACTGCGGCGAGGACAACGCCTGCGGATCCTTGGCCTGCGGGGGACCCGTCCCTGGTGCTATTCCATGTGTCAGGGCCCATCACGAAGCTCGGGCTCGAACCCTCGCTCGCTGCCCCAGCCTTCTGATTCCGGGGTCCTATTCCTCATGGCCTCCATATCGGGAACCCTGAGTCCCGCACCCACGCATCTCCCAACCACGCAGGCGCCAATTTCGCCTCCCGGCGCTTTGGACAACCCTCAGAATGAGGGAAATCTGCGTGCCCAAAATGAGGTCATCCCCATTCTTGGGAGCCCCATTTTCCCGAAAGACGGAGGCGCTCGCCACGCGGCCATCAGTCCTTCAACTCTGCTCGCGGAACGCTCCACTACGCCGGCCCCCCCGAGGGGGGGCAGCGTCTACCCCATGCAATGCCCCGGCGGCCGCAACATGCCCTTGGCGAGAAAGTGCCCTGGGCCCTGGAGAGCAGAGCGGTCAGCAGGGCTGCCCAACGCCGGCCAATTCTCACGAGCGTTCTGCCCAAACTGATCCCACTTTGATGGGAAAATGCCCGGCGAAGTAAACTCGGGCGCTGCACTTCTGCTGGGCCACCCCCTGGGGCCTGGATCGGCATTGTAGTGCCGCGCCCGCACTCTCCAAGAGGCACTCCGCGAGATGGACAGTGGCGAGGACAATGCCTGTGGATTCTAAACCTGCGGGTGTACCGTCCTTGGCGTTAAACCATGGGTCGGGGCCCATCACGAAGCCCGGGTTCGAACGCTCGCTCGCTTCCCCAGCCTTCTGCTTCCGGGGTTTTGTTCCTTGTGGCCTCCATATCGGAAACCCTGAGTCCCGAAGCCACACATCTCCCAACCACGCAGGCGCCAACTGCGCCTCCCGGCGCTTCTGACGAACCTCAGAATGAGAGAAAGCTGCGTGCCCAAAATGAGGTCATACCCATCCTTGGGCGCCCCATTTCCTGAAAGAGGGAGGCGCACGCCCGGCCGACATCCGTCCTTCAACTCTGCTCCCGGAACGCTCCTCTGCGCCGGCACCCCCGGTTAGGCAGCGTCTACCCCGTGCGATTTCCGGGCGGAGGCAACATGCCCTGGGCGAGAAAGGGCCCTGGGCCATGGAGAGAATGGCGGTCCGCAGGAATGCCCAACACAGGCCAATTCTCACGAGCGTTCTGCCCAAACGGATCCCGGTTTGGGCTGAAAGCTCGTGAGAATTGGCCGGAAAATGCCCAGCGAATTCACCTCGGGTGCAGCACATCTGAAGGGCCACCGCCCCCCCCGCCCGAGGCCTGGCTGGCATTGTGAGTGCCTGCTCCCGCAACCCACCAAGAGGCACTCCGTGAGACGGACTGCGGCGAGGACAACGCCTGCGGATCCTTGGGCTGCGGGGGTCCCGTTCCTGGCGCTACACAATGGACCCGGGCCCATCACGAAGCCCGGGCTCGAACGCTCGTTGCTTCTCCAGCCTTCTGCTTCTGGGGTCCTGTTCCTCGTGGCCTCCATATCGGGAACCCTGAGTCCCACAGCCACGCATCTCCCAACCACGCAGGCCCCAACGGCGCCTCCCGGCTCTTCTGACAACCCTCGGAGTGAGAGAAATCTGCGTGCCCAAAATGAGGTCATCCCCATCCTTGGGCGCTCCATTCCCGAAAGATGGAGGCACAGGCACCATCGCCATCCGTCCTTCAACTCTGCTCCAAGTACGCTCACTGCGCCGGCGCCCCCTGGTGGGCCACCTCTATCCCGTGCGATTTCCGGGCAGGCCGCAACATGACCTGGGCGAGAAAGGGCCGTGGGCCATGGAGAGTATGGCGGTCCGCAGGGCTGCCCAAGGCCGGCCAATTCTCACGAGCGTTCTGCTCAAACCGATCCTGGTTTGGGCAGAACGCTCGTGAGAATTGGCCGGAAAACGCCTGGGAATTCACCTCGGTCGCCGCACGTCTGCTGGGCCGCCCCCCGGGGCGTGGCTGGGCATTGTGAGTGCCCGCTCCTGCACCCTGCCAAGAGGAACACCGTGAGACGGACTGCGGTGAGGACAACGCCGGCGGATCCCTGGCCTGCGGGGATCCCGTCCCTGGTGCAGTACCATGTGTCAGGGCCCATCACGAAGCTCGGGCTCGACCCTAGCTCGCTGCCCCAGCCTTCTGATTCCGGGGTCCTGTACCTCATGGCCTCCATATCAGGAAGCCTGAGTCCCTCACCCACGCATCTCCCAACCACGCAGGCGCCAATTTCGCCTCCCGGCGCTTTGGACAACACTCAGAATGAGGGAAACCGGCGTGCACAAAATGAGGTCATCCCCATTCTTGGGAGCATCGGTTTTCAGGCTTCAGAACCTAGACATTATCTCCAATCACTGCCCACGGGTCGCTGTGATGCAGAAATCAGAACTCTTCCTTACCCATGGCAAGAAACGTTGTGGTTGGCATGTTGTCCAACGTTCAGTGTAGGAGAAACCAGCATTCACCCTGAGGACCCGCCCATTCTTGAGTGCGACGAGGGCATAAACAGGCATTGTGACACTCAGCGTGAGTCCTGTCCTCTAGTACGTCCTCTCAGTGGCTGGACCATTAGATGTCATAATGGGCTTGACATGTCCCTAGGTCCCAATTTTTACCCAGATTTCTGGTTGTACAGTCGCCCTTCGCCAGGGCTATACGCTGGAATCCCTCATTTGGTGGGACACCTGAGGTTGAAAAACAAAACAAAACAAATCAACAGCAACAGAACAATGGACTTCTTCCATCCCACAGAATGACCCCAAACTCTTTGGATGGGGCCAACCCCCAGAGAGTAAGACTCGTCCATTTCCCATGAATTCACGCGGAAATTTCACGACCATGAGTGACACGATATCGAGAGACAAAAACTTGAGCAAGGGCCTCACACTCGCCCTTTTTTCATATCCCGAAGAGTTCTCCTCATGGGCTGTAGAACAGTCCTGCCATACCTATGACCTGAAACATAAGCCGAGTTTGTGTTTTCAGACAACTGTCCAAACAGCCGTGGCCTACATCCTACAAGCTCAGGCCCCTGGAGCCAAACCTGACGACTGTGCTTGCCCTCTCCAAGGGAATTGTATGTGCCCATTCGATTGGCCACAACACTACTAATAGGATAAACCTCCAAAGTCCATGAGGCCATCCCATTATTTGTTGCTTCCCAGGACAATCAGGGGCAATCTGGGCCCATCTGTGCACCTACCTGCACTCAGACCCGTAGACTGATGTCCCCAGAGGTAAAAAGGAACGAACAGGCCCCTAGGCACCTATCGGATCCATTGGTTTGGCTTCCAGGCATCTCTCCGCAGAGGCCTGGATTTCAATAACAGCATATGGCTGTTTCTTGACTCACCCATCAGAAGAAATCTCATCTACACATGGGAAACTTTCACGATGGAGCTGTGTGAAAGCCTCTCTTTAGGAGAACCCTTCAGGGCCCCAGTGCCACCGCTTCATTCCAAGGTCTCCATAGACGCAAAATCATAGTAGGACACATCCACGGGAGAGTCCATTTCAACTCAGCCTCCTCGGTTGCTCCCCCAGATCCAGCAGATCTAACCTTTCTTGTTGCTTGGAGACAATTGGAATGCGAAGTGGGCTACCCAGCCATCCATCCTTAGAACCCTGCTCGGAATCGTTGTCCTGGAGCCAACCAACAGGTCTCAATTGTCCTGCAGAAGAATCTTTGCAGTTGGGAGTTTCTCACATCTCCCATCGTGGGAAAACTTCCATGGCCTCGTGATCCACCCCCCCTTCAAGAAGAGGCCATCAGAGACAGAATGTCCAACCTGAGCGAACGTCTGATCCTCGCCCTGACTTCAGATGCAGGAGATCTCGATTCAGGTCGGTCTGTAGATTGTGCCTGCCATATCCTCACCCAGAAACCTAGGACTTTCTTGGGTTCTCAGACTTCAGTCCTCAGACTACTGGCCCACATGCCCTCCAGTTTGGCAATCCAGAACTACAATGCAGCACTCTGCATGTTCTCCAGAAGAAAAACATTGCCCTCTGGGGCTACCCAGAATGCCCAAATGAGGATCAACCTGCACGCCATTCGACTGTACCCCCCATATATAGGCTGACCTGGGCACTAAAGCCCTTTGTGAGACAGCCTGAGCCTGGACATCCTGGCCCCACCCAGACAGCTGGCCGCACATTGAGCACATCGGACCCGCCATGGCCTTAGGTCGTCATCTCTTCTCAACCTCGGTTTTCAGGCTTCAGAACCTAGACCATATCTCCAATCACGGCCCGGGTTTGAAAATGATGCAGAAATCAGAACTCTTTCCCCATGGCAAGAAACCTTGTGTTTGGCATGTTGTCGAAGGTTCAGAGTAGCTGAAACCAGTGTGGCCCATGAGGCACCGCTCATGCTTGCGGGCCACATTGGTCACAAACACCCATTGTCACCCTCAGCCTGAGCCCAGTCCTCAGGTAAGGCCTCTCAGTGGCTGGATGGAGAGACAGCATATTGGGCTTGCCATGCCCCTAGGCCCCAATTTTTAACCATAGTTCGGGTTGTCCCTTCCGTCTTCCCCAGGGCTCTGCTTTTGAATTCCTCTTTTGGTGGGACACCTGAGGTAAAAACCTGAAAGGAGTCCTCCCATCCCACAGACTGACGAAAAACAATTGGGATCGGGCCCAACCCACAAAGAGCAAGATTCATCCATGGCCCATGAGGCCTCCCCAACATTCCACGGCCATCGCTGTTACAAAATCCAGAGACAAAAGCCTGAGCGCGCGCCTCAGACTCGCTCATTCTTCATATCCTGAAGAGTTCTTCAGATAAGAACCTACACGGCACTCGATGCACACAAAATATATAGTCTAACCTGGGCACTAATGCACCCTCTGACAACCTGAGCCCGGAACTCGTGACCAACAACCAGACAGCTGACCGCACACTGAGCACATCAGACCCGCCATGGCCTTAGGTCATCATCTCTTCCCTACCTCAGTTTTCAGGCTTCAAAACCTAGACCTTATCTCCAATCACTGCCCAGGGGTGACTGTGATGCAGAAATCAGAACTCTTCCTTACCCATGGCAGGAAACCTTGTGGTTCGCATGTTCTCCAACGTTCAGTGTAGGACAAACCAGCATTCACCCTGAGGCCCCACCCATTCTTGAGTGCGACGAGGGCATATACACGCATTGTGACCATCAGCGTGAGTCCTGTCCTCTAGCACGTCCTATCAGTGGCTGGACCATTAGATGTCATAATGGGCTTGATATGTATCTAGGCCCCAAATTTAACCAGATTTCTGGTTGTCCAGTCGCCCCTCCCCAGGGCTCTACTCTGGAATCCCTCATTTGGTGGGACACCTGAGGTTGAAAAACAAAACAAAACAAATCAACAACAATAGAACAACGGACATCTTCCATCCCACAGAATGACCCCAAACTCTTTGGAAGGGGCCAAACCCCCAGAGAGTAAGACTCGTCCATTTCCCATGAAGTCACCCAGAAATTTCACGACCATGAGTGACATGATATCCAGAGACAAAAACTTGAGCAAGAGCCTCACACTCGCCCTTTCTTCATATCCTGAAGTGTTCTCCTCATGGTCTGTAGATCAGTCCTGCCATACCTATGACCTGAAACATAACCCAAGTTTGTGTTTTCAGACTACTGTCCAAAGAGCCCTGGCCTACACACCCGACATGTTCAGGCCCCTGGAGCCAAACCTGACGACTGTGCTTGCCCTCTCCAAGGGAATTGTATGTGCCCATTCCAATGGCCACAACCCTACTAATAGGATAAACCTCCAACGTCCTTGAGGCCATCCCAATATTTGTGGCTTCCCAGGACAATCAGGGGAAATCTGGGCCCATCTGAGCACCTACCGGCACTCAGACCCGTAGACTGATGTCCCCAAAGGTAAAAAGGAACGAACAGGCCCCTAGGCACCTATCAGATCCATTGCTTTGGTTTCCAGGCATCTCTCCTCAGAGGCCTGGATTTCAGTAAGAGCATATGGCTGTTTCTTGACTCACCCATCAGAACAAATCTCATCTACACATAGGAAACTTGCACGATGGAGCTGTGTGAAAGCCTCTCTTTAGGAGAAGCCTTCAGGTCCCCAGTGCCACCGCTTCATTCCAAGGCCTCCATAGACGCAAAATCATATTAGGACAATCCACGGGAGAGTCCATTTCAACTCAGCCTCCTCGGTTGCTCCCCCAGATCCAGCAGATCTAACCTGTCTTGTTGCTTGGAGACAATTGGAATGCGAGGTGGGCTACCCAGCCATCCATCCTTAGAACCCTGCTCGAAATCGTTGTCCTGGAGCCAACCAACAGGTCTCAATTGTCCTGCAGAAGAATCTTTGCAATTGGGAGCTTCTCACATCTCCCATCGTGGGAAAACACCCATGGCCTCGTGATCCACCCCCCCTTCAAGATGGGGCCATCAGGGACAGAATGTCCAACCTGAGCGATCGTCTGATCCTCGCCCTGACTTCAGATGCACGAGATCTCCATTCAGGTCTGTAGATTGTGCATGCCATTAACTCACCCTGAAACCTAGGACTAGCTTGGGTTCTCAGACTTCCGTCCAGAGACTACTGGCCCACAAGCCCTACAGTTTGGCAATCCAGACTACAATGCAGCACTCTGCCTGCCCTCCAGAAGAAAAACATTGCCCACTGGGCCTACCCAGAAACCTCAAATGAGGATCAACATGCACGCCATTTGGCTGTACCCCAAATATATAGGCTGACCTGGGCACTAATGCCCTTTCTGACACAGCCTGAGCCTGGACCTCCTGTCCCCACCCAGACAGCTGGCCCCACACTGAGCACATCGGACTCGCCATGGCCTTAGGTCATCATCTCTTCTCAACCTCGGTTTTCAGGCTTCCGAACCTAGACCTTATTTCCAATCAAGTCCCGGGTTTGAAAATGATGCAGAAATCAGAACTCTTTCCCCATGGCAAGAAACCTTGTGGTTGGCATGTTGTCCAAGGTTCAGTGTAGTTGAAACCAGTGTGGCCCATGAGGCCCCGCCCATGCTTGCGGGCCACATTGGTCTCAAACACACATTGTGACCCTCAGCCTGAGCCCAGTCCTCAGGTAAGGCCTCTCAGTGGCTGGAAGGAGAGACAGCATATTGGGCTTGCCATGCCCCTAGGCCCAAATTTTTAACCATAGTTTGGGTGGTCCCTTCCGTCTTCCCCAGGGCTCAGCTTTGGAATTCCTCTTTTGGTGGGACACCTGAGGTAACAAACCTGAAAGGAGTCCTCCCATCCCACAAATTGAAGAAAAAAAATTGGGATCGGGCCAAGTCCACAGAGAGCAAGATTCGTCCATGGCCCATGAGGCCTCCCCAATATTCCACGGCCATGGCTGATACAAAATCCAGAGACAAAAGCCTGAGCACGCGCCTCAGACTCGCTCATTCTTCATATCCTGAAGAGTTCTTCAGATAAGAACCTACAAGGCACTCGAAAGCACCCAAATTAAATAGTCTAACCTGGGCACTAATGCACTGTCTGAGAACCTGAGGGCGGAACTCGTGACCAACACCCAGACAGCTGACCGCACACTGAGCACATCAGACCCGACATGGCCTTAGGTCATCATCTTTTCCCTACCTCAGTTTTCAGGCTTCAGAACCTAGACCTTATCTCCAATCACTGCCCAGGGGTGACTGTGATGCAGAAATCAGAACTCTTCCTTACCCATGGCAGGAAACCTTGTGGTTCGCATGTTCTCCAACGTTCAGTGTAGGAGAAACCAGCTTTCACCCTGAGGCCCCGCCCATTCTTGAGTGCGACGAGGGCATAAACACGCATTGTGACCCTCAGCGTGAGTCCTGTCCTCTCGTACGTCCTCACAGATGCTGAACCATTAGATGTCATAATGGGCTTAACATGTCCCTAGGCCCCAATTTTTAACCAGATTTCTGGTTGTCCAGTCGCCCCTCCCCAGGGCTCTACACTGGAATCCCTCATTTGGTGGGACACATGAGGTTGAAAAACAAAACAGAACAAATCAACAACAACAGAGCAACGGACTTTTTCCATCCCACAGAATGACCCCAAACTCTTTGGACGGGGCCAAAATCCCCAGAGAGTAAGACTCGTCCATTTCCCATGAAGTCACCCGGAAATTTCACGACCATGAGTGACACGATATCCAGAGACAAAAACTTGAGCAAGAGCCTCACACTCGCCATTTTTTCATATCCCGAAGAGTTCTCCTCATGGTCTGTACATCACTCCTGCCATACCTATGACCTGAAACATAAGCCGAGTTTGTGTTTTCAGACAACTGTCCAAACAGCCGTGGCCTACACATCCTACAGGCTCAGGCCCTTGGAGTCAAACCTGACGACTGTGCTTGCCCTCTCCAAGGGAATTGTATGTGCCCATTCCAATGGCCACAACCCTACTAATAGGATAAACCTCCAAAGTCCCTGAGGCCATCCCAATATTTGTTGCTTCCCAGGACAATCAGGGACAATCTGGGCCCATTTGAGCACCTACCGGCACTCAGACCCGAGACTGATGTCCCCAGAGGTAAAAAGGAATGAACAGGCCCCTAGGCACCTATTGGATCCATTGCTTTGGTTTCCAGGCATCTCTCCTCAGAGGCCTGGATTTCAGTAACAGCATATGGCTGTTTCTTGACTCACCCGTCAGAACAAATCTCATCTACACATGGGAAACTTGCACGATGGAGCTGTGTGAAAGCCTCTCTTTAGGAGAACCCTTCAGGGCCCAGTGCCACCGCTTCATTCCAAGGTCTCCATAGATGCAAAATCATATTAGGACACATCCACGTGAGAGTCCATTTCACCTCAAACTCCTCGGTTGCTCCCCCAGATCCAGCAGATCTAACCTGTCTAGTTGCTTGGAGACAATTGGAATGCGAAGTGGGCTACCCAGACATCAATCCTTAGAACCCTGCTCGGAATCATTGTCCTGGAGCCAACCAACAGGTCTCAATTGTCCTGCAGAAGAATCTTTGCAGTTGGGATTTTCTAACAACTCCCATCGTGGGAAAACCCCCATGGCCTCGTGATCCACCCCCCCTTCAAGATGGGGCCATCAGGGACAGAATGTCCAACCTGAGCGATCGTCTGATCCTCGCCCTGACTTCAGATGCACGAGATCTCCATTCAGGTCGGTCTATAGATTGTGCCTGCCATATCCTCACCCAGAAACCTAGGACTAGCTTGGGTTCTCAGACTTCCGTCCTCAGACTACTGGCCCACAAGCCCTCCAGTTTGGCCATCCAGAACTACAATGCAGCACTCTGCCTGCCCTCCAGAAGAAAAACATTGCCCACTGGGCCTACCCAGAAACCTCAAAATAGGATCAACATGCACGCCATTTGGCTGTACCCCAAATATATAGGCTGACCTGGGCACTAATGCCCTTTCTGACACAGCCTGAGCCTGGACCTCCTGGCCCCACCTAGACAGCTGGCCGCGCACTGAGCACATTGGACCCGCCATGGCCTTAGGTCGTCATCTCTTCTCAACCTCGGTTTTCAGGCTTCCGAACCTAGACCTTATTTCCAATCACGGCCCGGGTTTGAAAATGATGCAGAAATCAGAACTCTTTCCCCATGGCAAGAAACCTTGTGGTTGGCATGTTGTCCAAGGTTCAGTGTAGTTGAAACCAGTGTGGCCCATGAGGCCCCGCCCATGCTTGCAGGCCACATTGGTCACAAACTCACATTGTGACCCTCAGCCTGAGCCCAGTCCTCAGGTAAGGCCTCTCAGTGGCTGGATGGAGAGACAGAATATTGGGCTTGCCATGCCCCTAGGCCCCAATTTTTAACCATAGTTCGGGTTGTCCCTTAACTCTTCCCCATGGCTCTGCTTTGGAATTCCTCTTTTGGTGGGACCCCTGAGGTAACAAACCTGAAAGGAGTCCTCCCATCCCACAGATTGACGAAAAACAATTGGGATCGGGCCAAATCCACAGAGAGCAAGATTCGTCCATGGCCCATGAGGCCTCCCCAACATTCCACGGCCATCGCTGATACAAAATCCAGAGACAAAATCCTGAGCACGCGCCTCAGACTCGCTCATTTTTCATATCCTGAAGAGTTCTTCAGATATGTACCTACACGGCACTCGAATGCACCCAAAATAAATAGTCTAACTAGGGCACTATTGCAATGTCTGACAACCTGAGGTCGGACGTCGTGACCAACACCCAGACAGCTGACCACACACTGAGCACATCAGACCCGCCATGGCCTTAAGTCATCATCTCTTCCGTACCTCAGTTTTCAGGCTTCAGAACCTAGACCTTATCTCCAATCACTGCCCAGGGGAGACTGTAATGCAGAAATCAGAACTCTTCCTTACCCATGGAAGGAAACCTCGTGGTTGGCATGTTGTCCATCGTTCAGTGTAGGAGAAACCAGCATTCACCCTGAGGCCCCGCCCATTCTTGAGTGCGACAAGTGCATAAACACGCACTATGACCCTCAGCGTGAGTCCTATCCTCTAGTACGTCCTCTCAGTGGCTGGACCACTAGATGTCATAATGGGCTTGACATGTCCCTAGGCCCCAATTTTTAACCAGATTTCTGGTTGTCCAGTCGCCCCTCCCCAGGGCTCTACTCTGGAATCCCTCATTTGGTGGGACACCTGAGGTTGAAAAACAAAACAAAACAAATCAACATCAAAAGAACAACGGACTTCTTCCATCCCACAGCATGACCCCAAAATCTTTGGACGGGGCCAAACCCCCAGAGAGAAAGACTCGTCCATTTCCCAAGATGTCACCCGGAAATTTCACGACCATGAGTGACACGATATCCAGAGACAAAAACTTGAGCAAGAGCCTCACACTCGCCCTTTTTTCATATCCCGAAGAGTTCTCCTCATGGTCTGTAGATCAGTCCTGCCATACCTATGATCCGAAACATAAGCCGAGTTTGTGTTTTCAGATAACTGTCCAAACAGCCCTGGCCTACACACCCTACAGACTCAGGCCCCTGGAGCCAAACCTGACGACTGTGCTTGCCCTCTCCAAGGGAATTGTATGTGCCCATTCCAATGGCCACAACCCTACTAATAGGATAAACCTCCAAATTCCCTGAGTCCATCCCAATATTTGTGGCTTCCCAGGACAATCAGGGGACATCTGGGCCCATCTGAGCACGTACCGGGACTCAGACCAGGAGACTGATGTCTCCAGAGGTAAAAAGGAACGAACAGGCCCTTAGGCACCTATCGGATCCATTGCTTTGGTTTCCAGGCATCTCTTCTCAGAGGCCTGGATTTCAGTAACAGCATAAGGCTGTTTCTTGACTCACCCATCAGAACAAATCTCATCTACACATTGGAAACTTGCACGATGGAGCTGTGTGAAAGCCTCTCTTTAGGAGAAACTTTCAGGGCCCCAGTGCCACCGCTTCATTCCAAGGTCTCCATAGACGCAAAATCATATTAGGACACATCCATGGGAGAGTCCATTTCAACTCAGCCTCCTCGGTTGCTCCCCCAGATCCAGCAGATCTAACCTGTCTTGTTGCTTGGAGACAATTGGAATACGAGGTGGGCTACCCAGACATCCATCCTTAGAACCCTGCTCGGAATCGGTGTCCTGGATCCAACCAACCTAAGCCTAGATTGTGTTCTCAGACTTCTGTCCTCAGACTACGGGCCCACAAGCCCTCCAGATTGGCAATCCAGAACTACAATGCAACACTCTGCCTGCACTCCAGAAGAAAAACATTGCCCCCTGGGGCTAACCAGAAACCCCAAATGAGGATCAACCAGCACGCCACTTGGCTGTACCCCAAATACATAGGCTGACCTGGGCACTGATGCCCTTTCAGACACAACCTGAGCCTGGACCTCCAGGCCACACCCAGACAGCTGGCCGCACTCTGAGCACATCGGATCCGCCATGGCCTTAGGTCGTCATCTCTTCTCAACCTCGATTTTCAGGCTTCAGAAAGTATAACTTATCTCAAAACACTGCCCACGGTTGAAAATGATGCAGAAATCAGAACTCCATCCCCATGGTTAAAAACCTTGTGGTTGCCATGTTGTCCAACATTCAGTGTAGTTGAAACCAGTGTGGCCCATGATTCCCCGCCCATGCTCGCGGGCAACATTGGTCACAAACACACATTGTGACCCTCAGCCTGAGCCCAGTCCTCAAGTAAGGCCTCTCAGTGTCTGGACCCTGAGCCCGCATATGGGGCCTGCCATGCCCCTGGCCCCGATTTTTTTTTTAATATTTTTTAATTTTTTATTTTTTATAAACATATATTTTTATCCCCAGGGGTACAGGTCTGTGAATCACCAGGTTTACACACTTCACAGCACTCACCAAATCACATACCCTCCCCAATGTCCATAATACCACCCCCTTCTCCCAAACCCCCTCCCCCCGGCAACCCTCAGTTTGTTTCGTGAGATTAAGAGTCACTTATGGTTTGTCTCCCTCCCAATCCCATCTTGTTTCATTTATTCTTCTTCTACCCACTTAAGCCTCCATGTTGCATCACCACTTCCTCATATCAGGGAGATCATATGATAGTTGTCTTTCTCTGCTTGACTTATTTCGCTAAGCATGATACGCTCTAGTTCCATCCACGTTGTTGCAAATGGCAAGATTTCATTTCTTTTGATGGCTGCATAGTATTCCATTGTGTATATATACCACATCTTCTTGATCCATTCATCTGTTGATGGACATCTAGGTTCTTTCCATAGTTTGGCTATTGTGGACATTGCTCCTATAAACATTCGGGTGCATGTGTCCCTTTGGATCACTACGTTTGTATCTTTAGCGTAAATACCCAATAGTGCAATTGCTGGGTCATAGTGCAGTTTTATTTTCAACATTTTGAGGAACCTCCATGCTGTTTTCCAGAGTGGCTGCACCAGCTTGCATTCACACCAACAGTGTAGGAGGGTTCCCTTTTCTCCGCATCCTCGCCAGCATCTGTCATTTCCTGATTTGTTGATTTTAGCCATTCTGACTGGTGTGAGGTGATATCTCATTGTGGTTTTGATTTGTATTTCCCTGATGCCGAGTGATATGGAGCACTTTTTCATGTGTCTGTTCGCCATCTGGATGTCTTCTTTGCAGAAATGTCTGTTCATGTCTTCTGCCCATTTCTTGATTGGATTATTTGTTCTTTGAGTGTTGAGTTTGCTAAGTTCTTTATAGATTCTGGACACTAGTCCTTTATCTGATATGTCATTTGCAAATATCTTCTCCCATTCTGTCAGTTGTCTTTTGATTTTGTTAACTGTTTCCTTTGCTGTGCAAAAGCTTTTGATCTTGATGAAATCCCAGTAGTTCATTTTTTCCCTTGCTTCCCTTGCCTTTTGCGTTGTTCCTAGGAAGATGTTGCTGCGGCAGAGGTCGAAGAGGTTGCTGCCCGTGTTCTCCTCAAGGATTTTGATGGATTCCTTTCGTACATTGAGATCCTTCATCCATTTTGAGTCTATTTTTGTGTGTGGTGTAAGGAAATGGTCCAATTTCATTTTTCTGCATGTGGCTGTCCAATATTCCCAGCACCATTTATTGAAAAGGCTGTCTTTTTTCCATTGGACATTCTTTCCTGCTTTGTCGAAGATTAGTTGACCATAGATTTGAGGGTCTATTTCTGGGCTCTCTATTCTGTTCCATTGATCTATGTGTCTGTTTTTGTGCCAGTACCATGCTGTCTTGATGATGACAGCTTTGTAATAGAGCTTGAAGTCCGGAATTGTGATGCCACCAACGTTGGCTTTCTTTTTCAATATCCCTTTGGCTATTGGAGGTCTTTCTGGTTCCATATAAATTTTAGCATTATTTGTTCCATTTCTTTGAAAAAGATGGATGGTACTTTGATAGGAATTGCATTAAATGTGTAGATTGCTTTAGGTAGCATAGACATTTTCACAATATTTATTCTTCCAATCCAGGAGCATGGAACATTTTTCCATTTCTTTGTGTCTTCCTCAATTTCTTTCATGAGTACTTTATAGTTTTCTGAGTATAGATTCTGTGTCTCTTTGGTTAGGTTTATTCCTAGGTATCTTATGGTTTTGGATGCAATTGTAAATGGGATTGACTCCTTAATATCTCTTTCTTCTGTCTTGCTGTTGGTGTAGAGAAATGCAACTGATTTCTGTGCATTGATTTTATATCCTGACACTTTACTGAATTCCTGTATAAGTTCTAGCAGTTTTGGAGTGGAGTCTTTTGGGTTTTCCACATATAGTATCATATCATCTGCAAAGAGTGATAATTTGACTTCTTCTTTGCCGATTTGGATGCCTTTAATTTCCTTTTGTTGTCTGATTGCTGAGGCTAGGACCTCTAGTACGATGTTGAATAGCAGTGGTGATAATGGACATCCCTGCCGTGTTCCTGACCTTAGCGGAAAAGCTTTCAGTTTTTCTCCATTGAGAATGATATTTGCGGTGGGTTTTTCATAGATGGCTTTGATGATATTGAGGTATGTGCCCTCTATCCCTACACTTTGAAGAGTTTTGATCAGGAAGGGATGTTGTACTTTGTCAAATGCTTTTTCAGCATCTATTGAGAGTATCATATGGTTCTTGTTCTTTCTTTTATTGATGTGTTGTATCACATTGACTGATTTGCGGATGTTGAACCAACCTTGCAGCCCTGGAATAAATCCCACTTGGTCGTGGTGAATAATCTTTTTAATGTACTGTTGAATCCTATTGGCTAGTATTTTGTTGAGTATTTTCGCATCTGTGTTCATCAAGGATATCGGTCTATAGCTCTCTTTTTTGGTGGGATCCTTGTCTGGTTTGGGGATCAAGGTGATGCTGGCCTCATAAAATGAGTTTGGAAGTTTTCCTTCCATTTCTATTTTTTGGAACAGTTTCAGAAGAATAGGAATTAGTTCTTCTTTAAATGTTTGGTAGAATTCCCCCGGGAAGCCGTCTGGCCCTGGGCTTTTGTTTGTTTGGAGATTTTTAATGACTGTTTCAATCTCCTTACTGGTTATGGGTCTGTTCAGGCTTTCTATTTCTTCCTGGTTCAGTTGTGGTAGTTTATATGTTTCTAGGAATGCATCCATTTCTTCCAGATTGTCAAATTTATTGCCGTAGAGTTGCTCATAGTATGTTCTTATAATAGTTTGTATTGCTTTGGTGTTAGTTGTGATCTCTCCTCTTTCATTCATGATTTTATTTATTTGGGTCCTTTCTCTTTTCTTTTTGATAAGTCGCCTGGCCCCGATTTTTAACCATAGTTCGCTTTGTCCCTTCACTCTTCCCTAGGGCTCTGATTTGGAATTCCTCTTTTGGTGGGACACCTGAGGTAACAAACCTGAAAGGAGTCCTCCCATCCCACAGATTGACGAAAAACAATTGGGATCGGGCCTAATCCACAGAGATGAAGATTCGTCCATGGCCCCTGAGGCCTCCCCGACATTCCACGGCCAACGCTGATACAAAATCCAGAGACAAAAGAATGAGCAAGCGCCTCAAACTCGCTGTTTCTTCATATCCTGAAGAGTTCTTCTCATGGTTTGTCGATCGGGTCCGCCATACCTACATCCGCAAACCTTAGCTGAGTTTGTGTTTTTAGACTTCTGTCCTCAATGTCCTGGGCAACACACACTCCAGACTGGGCCCCTGGAGTCACACATTAGGACTGCGCCTACCCAATCCATGGGAATTCTGCCCATTCCATTGTCACAAACCGTACAAATTAGGAGAACCCTCCAAAGTCCCTGAGGCCATCCCAATAGTGTAGGTCACCCGGCACAAACAAGGGCGGTCTGACACCAGCTGAGCAACTATCTCCACTCATTCCATAGATGGATGTCCCCAGAGAAGAAGATTGAACCAGACAGGACCCTAGGCCATAATCGGATCCATTGCTTTGGTTTACAGGCATGTCTCCTCAAAAGCCTGGATTCCAATATTAGCATAGGGGTTTTCCTGAGGCACCCATCAGAACAAATCTCGTCTCCACAAGGAAACTTGTGTATGGGAGCTATGTCAAAAGCTTAGGAGAATACATCAGGGTCCCGGTGCCACCGCCTCATTCCAAGGCCCTCATGGATACAAACACACTTTAGGACCCATCCTCAGGAAAGTCCATTTCAACTCAGCCACCCAGGTTGCTCCCGCAGAGCCATCAGATCTAAACTGCCTTGTTGCTAGGAGACAATTGCAATGCGAGGCGCTCGTCCCAGGCATCCATCCTCGAACGGTGCCCTGGAGTCATTCCATATGGGATGTCCTGGACCTGTCCAACAGGTCTCAATTGTCCCGCAGAAGGAATCCTTGAAGGGGGCATCCCACAACTCCCAACGTGGGAAAACCTCCATGGCCTCGAGATTTCGCTCCCTTCCTGAAGGGTCTATCATGCACAAAAACTCCAACCTGAGCCAACGTCTGATACTCGCTCTGACTTCAGATGCATGAGATCTTGGTTCCGATGTGTAGGGGGTACCTGCCGTGCCCTCGCCCTGAAACCCAAGTCTAGCTTGTGTTCTCAGACTTCCGTCCTAACACTCCTGGTCCGAAGCACTCAAGTTTGGCAATTCCGGACCCACAATGCAGCACTCTGCCTGCCCTCTAGAAAAAAAAAATATATATATATTGCCTAATGAGCTGCAACCTACACGGCACTCGAATGTACCCAAATTATATAGTCTAACCTGGGCACTAATGCACTTTCTGACACAACCTGAGCCCGGACCTCCTGACCAACACCCAGACAGCTGACCGCACACTGAGCACATCAGACCTGCCATGGCCTTAGGTCATCATCTCTTCCCTACCTCAGTTTTCAGGCTTCAGAACCTAGACCTTATCTCCAATCACTGCCCAGGGGTGACTGTGATGCAGAAATCAGAACTCTTCCTTACCCATGGCAAGAAACCTTGTGGTTGGCATGTTGTCCAACATTCAGTTTAGGAGAATCCAGCATTCAACCTGAGGCCCCGCCCATTCTTGAGTGCAACGAGGGCATAAACACGCATTGTGACCCTCAGCGTGAGTCCTGTCCTCTAGTACGTCCTCTCAGTGGCTGGACCATTAGATGTCATAATGGGCTTGACATGTCCCTAGGCCCCAATTTTTAAACCAGATTTCTGGTTGTCCAGTCGCCCCTCCCCAGGGCTCTACTCTGGAATCCCTCATTTGGTGGGACACCTGAGGTTGAAAAACAAAACAACACAAATCAACAACAACATCACAATGGACTTCTTCCATCCACAGAATGACCCCAAACTCTTTGGACGGGGCCAAACCCCCAGAGGGTAAGACTCGTCCATTTCCCATGAAGTCACCCGGAAATTTCACGACCATGAGTGACACGATATCCAGAGACAAAAACTTGAGCAAGAGCCTCACACTCGCCCTTTTTTCATATCCCGAAGAGTTCTCCTCATGGTCTGTAGATCAGTCCTGCCATACCTATGACCCGAAACATAAGCCGAGTTTGTGTTTTCAGACAACTGTCCAAACAGCACTGGCCTACACACACTACAGGCTCAGGCCCCTGGAGCCAAACCTGACGACTATGCCAGCCTTACCCAAGGGAATTGTATGTGCCCATTCCAATGGCCACAACCCTACTAAGAGGATAAACCTCCAAAGTCCCTGAGGCCATCCCAATATTTTTGGCTTCCCCTGACAAACAGGGGCAATCTGGGCCCATCTGAGCACCTGCCGGCACTCAGACCCGTAGACTGATGTCTCCAGAGGTAAAAAGGCATGAACAGGCCCCTAGGCACCTATCGGATCCATTGCTTTGGTTTCCAGGCATGTCTCCTCAGAGGAATGGATTTCATTAACAGCATATGGCTGTTTCTTGACTCACCCATTAGAACAAATCTCACCTACACATGCGAAACTTGCACGATGGAGCTATCTGAAAGCCTCTCTTTAGGAGAACCCTTCAGGGCCCCAGTTCCACTGCTTCATTCCAAGGTCTCCATAGACAAAAAATCATATTAGGACACATCACGGGAGAGACCATTTCAACTCAGCCACCTCGGTTGCTCCCCCAGATCCAGAAGATCTAACCTGTCTTGTTGCTTGGAGACAATTGGAATGTGTGGTGGGCTACCCAGCCATCCATCCTTAGAACCCTGCTCGGAATCGTTGTTCTGGAGCCAACCAACAGGTCTCAATTGTCCTGCAGAAGAATCTTTGCAGTTGGGAGCTTCTCGCAACTCCCATCGTGGGAAAACCCCCATGGCCTCGTGATCCACCCCCCCTTCAAGAAGGGGCCATCAGGGAGAGAATGTCCAACCTGAGCGATCGTCTTTCCTCGCCCTGACTTCAGATGCTCGAGATCTCGATTCAGGTCTCACGCAGAAACCTAGGCCTAGCTTGGGTTCTCAGACTTCCGTCCTCAGACTACTGGCCCACGAGCCCTCCAGTTTGGCAATCCAGAACTACAATGCAGCACTCTGCCTGTCCTCCAGAAGAAAAACATTGCCCTCTGGGGCTACCCAGAATCCTCAAATGAGGATCCACCTGCACGCCATTTGGCTGTACCCCAAATATATAGGCTGACCTGGGCACTAATGCCCTTTCTGACACAGCCTGAGCCTGGACCTCCTGGCCCCACCCAGACAGTTGGCCGCACACTGAGCACAACGGACCCGCCATGGCCTTAGGTCGTCAATCTTCTCAATCTCGGTTTTCAGGCTTCAGAACCTAGACCTTATCTCCAATCATGGCTCGGGTTTGAAAATGATGCAGAAATCAGAACTCTTTCCCCATGGCAAGAAACCTTGTGGTTGGCATGTTGTCCAATGTTCAGTGTAGGAGAAACCAGCATTCAACCTGAGGCCCCACCCATTCTTGAGTGCGACGAGGGCATAAACACGCATTGTGACCCTCAGCGTGAGTCCTGTCCTCTAGTACGTCCTCTCACTGGCTGGACCATTAGATGTCATAATGGGCTTGACATGTCCCTAGGCCCCAATTTTTAAACAGATTTTTTGTTGTCCAGTCGCCCCTACCCAGGGCTTTACTCTGGAATCCCTCAGTTTTGGGCCACCTGAGGTTAAAATACAAAACAAAACAAATCAACAACAACAGACAACGGACTTCTTCCATCCCACAGAATGACCCCAAACTCTTTGGACGGGGCCAAAATCCCCAGAGAGTAAGACTCGTCCATTTCCCATGAAGTCACCCGGAAATTTCACGACCATGAGTGACACGATATCCAGAGACAAAAACTTGAGCAAGAGCCTCACACTCGCCCTTTTTTCATATCCCGAAGAGTTCTCCTCATGGTCTGTAGATCAGTCCTGCCATACCTATGACCCAAAACATAAGCCGAGTTTGTGTTTTCAGACAACTGTCCAAACAGCACTGGCCTACACACACTACAGGCTCAGGCCCCTGGAGCCAAACCTGACGACTATGCCAGCCCTACCCAAGGGAATTGTATGTGCCCATTCCAATGGCCACAACCCTACTAAGAGGATAAACCTCCAAAGTCCCTGAGGCCATCCCAATATTTGTGGCTTCCCCTGACAAACAGGGGCAATCTGGGCCCATCTGAGCACCTGCCGGCACTCAGACCCGTAGACTGATGTCTCCAGAGGTAAAAAGGCACGAACAGGCCCCTAGGCACCTATCGGATCCATTGCTTTGGTTTCCAGGCATGTCTCCTCAGAGGAATGGATTTCATTAACAGCATATGGCTGTTTCTTGACTCACCCATTAGAACAAATCTCATCTACACATGGGAAACTTGCACGATGGAGCTGTGTGAAAGCCTCTCTTTAGGAGAACCCCTCAGGGCCCCAGTGCCACCGCTTCATTCCAAGGTCTCCATAGACGCAAAATCATATTAGGACACATCACGGGAGAGACCATTTCAACTCAGCCACCTCGGTTGCTCCCCCAGATCCAGAAGATCTAACCTGTCTTGTTGCTTGGAGACAATTGGAATGCGTGGTGGGCTACCCAGCCATCCATCCTTAGAACCCTGCTCGGAATCGTTGTCCTGGAGCCAACCAACAGGTCTCAATTGTCCTGCAGAAGAATCTTTGCAGTTGGGAGCTTCTCGCAACTCCCATCGTGGGAAAACCCCCATGGCCTCGTGATCCACCCCCCCTTCAAGAAGGGGCCATCAGGGAGAGAATGTCCAACCTGAGCGATCGTCTTTCCTCGCACTGACTTCAGATGCTCGAGATCTCGATTCAGGTCTCACGCAGAAACCTAGGCCTAGCTTGGGTTCTCAGACTTCCGTCCTCAGACTACTGGCCCACGAGCCCTCCAGTTTGGCAATCCAGAACTACAATGCAGCACTCTGCCTGTCCTCCAGAAGAAAAACATTGCCCTCTGGGGCTACCCAGAATCCTCAAATGAGGATCCACCTGCACGCCATTTGGCTGTACCCCAAATATATAGCCTGACCTGGGCACTAATGCCCTTTCTGACACAGCCTGAGCCTGGACCTCCTGGCCCCACCCAGATCAGTTGGCCGAACACTAAGCACAACGGACCCGCCATGGCCTTAGGTCGTCAATCTTCTCAATCTCGGTTTTCAGGCTTCAGAACCTAGACCTTATCTCCAATCATGGCTCGGGTTTGAAAATGATGCAGAAATCAGAACTCTTTCCCCATGGCAAGAAACCTTGTGGTTGGCATGTTGTCCAATGTTCAGTGTAGGAGAAACCAGCATTCAACCTGAGGCCCCACCCATTCTTGAGTGCGACGAGGGCATAAACACGCATTGTGACCCTCAGCGTGAGTCCTGTCCTCTAGTACGTCCTCTCACTGGCTGGACCATTAGATGTCATAATGGGCTTGACATGTCCCTAGGCCCCAATTTTTAAACAGATTTTTTGTTGTCCAGTCGCCCCTACCCAGGGCTCTACTCTGGAATCCCTCAGTTTTGGGCCACCTGAGGTTGAAATACAAAACAAAACAAAACAACAACAGACAACGGACTTCTTCCATCCCACAGAATGACCCCAAACTCTTTGGACGGGGCCAAAATCCCCAGAGAGTAAGACTCGTCCATTTCCCATGAAGTCACCCGGAAATTTCACGACCATGAGTGACACGATATCCAGAGACAAAAACTTGAGCTAGAGCCTCACACTCGCCCTTTTTTCATATCCCGAAGAGTTCACCTCATGGTCTGTACATCAGTCCTGCCATACCTATGACCTGAAACATAAGCCGAGTTTGTGTTTTCAGACAACTGTCCAAACAGCCGTGGCCTACACATCCTACAGGCTCAGGCCCTGGAGCCAAACCTGACGACTGTGCTTGCCCTCTCCAAGGGAATTGTATGTGCCCATTCGATTGGCCACAACACTACTAATAGGATAAACCTCCAAAGTCCCTGAGGCCATCCCATTATTTATGGTTTCCCAGGACAATCAGGGGCAATCTGGGCCCATCTGTGCACCTATCTGCACCTAGACCAGTAGACTGATATCCCCAGAGGTAAAAAGGAACGAACAGGCCCCTAGGCACCTATCGGATCCATTGGTTTGGATTTCAGGCATCTCTCCTCAGAGGCCTGGATTTCAATAACAGCATATGGCTGTTTCTTGACTCACCCATCAGAACAAATCTCATCTACACATTGGAAACTTGCACGATGGAGCTGTGTGAAAGCCTCTCTTTAGGATAACCCTTCAGGGCCCAGTGCCACCGCTTCATTCCAAGGTCTCCATAGACGCAAAATCATATTAGGACACATCCACGGGAGAGTCCATTTCAACTCAGCCTCCTCGGTTGCTCCCCCAGATCCAGCAGATCTAACCTGTCTTGTTGCTTGGAGACAATTGGAATGCGAGGTGGGCTACCCAGACATCCATCCTTAGAACCCTGCTCGGAATCGTTGTCCTGGAGCCAACCAACAGGTCTCAATTGTCCTGCAGAAGAATCTTTGCAGTTGGGAGTTTCTCACAACTCCCATCGTGGGAAAACACCCATGGACTCGTGATCCAACCCCCTTCAAGAAGGGGCCATCAGGGACAGAATGTCCAACCTGAGCGATCGTCTGATCCTCGCCCTGACTTCAGATGCAGGAGATCTCGATTCAGGTCGGTCTGTAGATTGTGCCTGCCATATCCTCACCCAGAAACCTAGGCCTAGCTTGGGTTCTCAGACGTCCGTCCTCAGACTACTGGCCCACAAGCCCTCCAGTTTGGCAATCCAGAACTACAATGCAGCACTCTGCCTGTCCTCCAGAAGAAAAACATTGCCCTCTGGGCCTAAACAGAAACCCTAATGAGGATCAGCCTGCACGCCATTTGGCTGTACCCCAAATATATAGGCTGACCTGGGCACTAATGCCCTTTCTGACACTGCCTGAATCTGGACCTCCTGGCCCCACCCAGACAGCTGGCCGCACACTGAGCACATCGGACCCGCCATGGCCTTAGGTCGTCATCTCTTCTCAACCTCGGTTTTCAGGCTTCAGAACCTAGACCTTATCTCCAATCAAGGCCCGGGTTTGAAAATGATGCAGAAATCAGAACTCTTTCCCCATGGCAAGAAACCTTGTGTTTGGCATGTTGTCCAAGGTTCAGTGTAGCTGAAACCAGTGTGGTCCATGAGGCACCGCTCATGCTTGCGGGCCACATTGGTCACAAACACACATTGTGACCCACAGCCTGAGCCCAGTCCTCAGGGAAGGCCTCTCAGTGGCTGGATGGAGAGACAGCATATTGGGCTTGCCATTCCCCTAGGCCCCAATTTTTAACCATATTTCGGGTTGTCTCTTCACTCTTCCCCATGGCTCTGCTTTGGAATTCCTCTTTTGGTGGGACCCCTGATGTAACAAACCTGAAAGGAGTCCACCCATCCCACAGATTGACGGAAAACAATTGGGATCGGGCCAAATCCACAGAGAGCAAGATTCGTCCATGGCCCATGAGGCCTCCCCAACGTTCAACGGGCATCGCTGATACAAAATCCAGAGACAAAAGCCGGAGCACACGCCTCAGACTCGCTCATTCTTCATATCCTGAAGAGTTCTTCAGAAAAGAACATACACGGCACTCGAATGCACCCGAAATATATAGTCTAACCTGGGCACTATGCACTGTCTGACAACCTGAGCCGGCCTCGAGACCAACACCCAGACAGCTGACCGCACACTGAGCACTTCAGGCCCGGCATGGCCTTAGGTCATCATCTCTTCCCTACCTCTGTTTTCAGGCTTCAGAACCTAGACCTTATCTCCAATCACTGCCCAGGGGTGACTGTGATGCAGAAATCAGAACTCTTTCTTACCTATGGAAAGAAACCTTGTGGTTGGCATGTTGTGCAACGTTCAGTGTAGGAGAAACCAGCATTCACCCTGAGGCCCCGCCCATTCTTGAGTGCGACGAGGGCATAAAAACGCATTGTGACCCTCAGCGTGAGTCCTGTCCTCTAGTACGTCCTAACAGTGGCTGGACCATTAGATGTCATAATGGGATTGACATGTCCCTAGGCTCCATTTTTTAACCAGATTTCTGGTTGTCCAGCGTCCCTCCCCAGGGCTCTACTCTGGAATCCCTCATTTGGTGGGACACCTGAGGTTGAAAAACAAAACAAAACAAATCAACAACAACAGAACAACGGATTTCTTCCATCCCACAGAATGATCCCAAACTCATTGGACTGGGTCAAACCCCCAGAGAGTAAGACTCTTCCATTTCCCATGAAGTCACCCGGAAATTTCACGACCATGAGTGAAATGATATCCAGAGACAAAAACTTGAGAAAGAGCCTCACCCTCGCCCTTTACTCATATCCCGAAGAGTTCTCCTCATGGTCTGTAGATCAGTCCTGCCATACCTATGACCCGAAACATAAGCCGAGTTTGTGTTTTCAGACAACTGTCCAAACAGCCCTGGCCTACACACCCTACAGGATCAGGCCCCTGGAGCCAAACCTGACGACTGTGCTTGCCCTCTCCAAGGGAATTGTATGTGCCCATTCCAATGGCCACAACCCTACTAAGAGTATAAACCTCCAAAGTCCCTGAGGCCATCCCAATATTTGAGGCTTCCCAGGACAAACAGGGGCAATCTGGGCCCATCTGAGCACCTACCGGCTCTCAGACCCGTAGACTGATGTCCCCAGAGGCAAAAAGGAACCAACATGCCCCTAGGCACCTATCGGATCCATGGCTTTGGTTTCCAGGCATCTCTCCTCAGAGGCCTTGATTTTAAAAACAGCATATGGCTGTTTCTTGACTCACCCATCAAACAAATCTCATCTACACATGGGACACTTGCACGATGGAGCTGTGTGAAAGCCTCTCTTTAGGAGAAACCTTCAGGGCCTCAGGGCCACCACTTCATTCCACGGTCTCCATAGACACAAAATCATATTAGGACACATCCACGGGAGAGTCCATTTCAACTCAGCCACCTCGGTTACTCCCCCAGATCCAGCAGATCTAACCTGTCTTGTTGCTTGGAGACAATGGAATGCGTGGTGGGCTACCCAGCCATCCATCCTTAGAACCCTGCTCGGAATCGTTGTCCTGGAGCCAACCAACAGGTATCAATTGTCCTGCAGAAGAATCTTTGCAATTGGGAGCTTCTCACAACTCCCATCGTGGAAAAACCCCCATGGCCTCGTGATCCGCCCCCCCTTCAGGAAGGGGCCATCTGGGACAGAATGTCCATCCTGAGTGATAGTCTGATCGTCGCCTGACTTCAGATGCTCGAGATCTCGATTAAGGTCTCACCCAGAAACCTAGGCCTAGCTTGGGTTCTTAGACTTCCTTCCTCAGACTACTGGCCCACAAGCTCTCCAGTTTGGCAATCCAGAACTACAATGCAGCACTCTGCCTGTTCTCCAGAAGAAAAACATTGCCCTCTGGGCCTACCCAGAATCCCCAAATGAGGATTAACCTGCACGCCATTTGGCTGTACCCCACATATATAGGCTGACCTGGGCACTAATGCGCTTTCTGACACAGCCTGAGCCCCGACCTCCTGGCCCCACCCAGACAGCTGGCCGCACACTGAGCACAACTGACCTGCTATGGCCTTAGGTCGTCATCTCTTCTCAATCTCGGTTTTCAGGCTTCAGAACCTAGACCTTATCTCCAATCACGGCACGGGTTTGAAAATGATGTAGAAATCAGAACTCTTTCCCCATGGCAAGAAACCTTGTGGTTGGCATGTTGTCCAAGGTTCAGTGTAATTGAAACATGTGTGACCCATGAGGCCCCGCCCATGCTTGCAGGCCACATTGGCCACAAACACACATTGTGACCCTCAGCCTGAGCCCAGTCCTCAGGTAAGGCCTCTCAGTGGCTGGATGGAGAGACAGCATATTGGGCTTGCCATGCCCCTAGGCCCCAATTTTTAACCATAGTTCGGGTTGTCCCTTCACTTTTCCCCTGGGCTCTGCTTTGGAATTCCTCTTTTGGTGGGACCCTTGATGTAACAAACCTGAAAGGAGTCCTCCCATCCCACAGATTGACGGAAAACAATTGGGATCGGGCCAAATCCACAGAGAGCAAGATTCGTCCATGGCCCATGAGGCCTCCCCAACATTCCACGGCCATCGCTGATATAAAATCCAGAGACAAAAGCCTGAGCACACGCCTCAGACTCGCTCATTCTTCATAACCTGAAGAGTTCTTCAGATAAGAACCTACACGGCACTCGAAGGCACCCAAAATATATAGTCTAACCTGGGCACTAATGCACCGTCTGACAACCTGAGCCCGGACCTCGTGACCAACACCCAGACAGCTGACCGCACACTGAGCACTTCAGACACGCCATGGCCTTAGGTCATCATCTCTTCCCTACCTCAGTTTTCAGGCTTCAGAACCTAGACCTTATCTCCAATCACTGCCCAGGGGTGACTGTGATGCAGAAATCAGAACTCTTCCTTACCCATGGCAGGAAACCTTGTGGTTGGCATGTTGTCCAAATTTCAGTGTAGGAGAAACCAGCATTCACACTGAGGCCCCGCCCATCTTGAGTGCGAGGAGGGCATAAACACGCATTGTGACCCTCAGCGTGAGTCCTGTCCTCTAGTACGTCCTCTCAGTGGCTGGACCATTAGATGTCATAATGGGCTTGACATGTCCCTAGGCCCCAATTTTTAACCAGATTTCTGGTTGTCCAGTCGCCCCTCTCCAGGGTTCTACTCTGGTATCCTTCATTTGGTGGGACACCTGAGGTTGAAAAACAAAACAAAACAAATCAACAACAACAGCACAACGGACTTCTTCCATCCGACAGAATGACCCCAAACTCTTTGGACAGGGCCAAACACCCAGAGAGTAAGACTCGTCCATTTCCCAAGAAGTCACCTGGAAATTTCACGACCATGAGTGACACGATATCCAGAGACAAAAACTTGAGCAAGAGCCTCACACTCGCCCTTTTATCATATCCCAGAGTGTTCTCCTCATGGTCTGTAGATCAGTCCTGCCATACCTATGACCCGAAACATAAGGCGAGTTTGTGTTTTCAGACAACTGTCCAAACAGCCCTGGCCTACACACCCTACAGGCTCAGGCCCCTGGAGCCTAACCTGAGGACTGTGCTTGCCCTCTCCAAGGGAATTGTGTGTGCCCATTCCAATGGCCACAACCCTACTAATAGGATAAACCTCCAAAGTCCCTGAGGCCATCCCAATATTTGTGGCTTCCCTGGACAAACAGGGGCAATCTGGGCCCATGAGCACCTACCGGCACTCAGACCCGGAGACTGATGTCCCCAGAGGTAAAAAGGAACGAACAGGCCCATAGGCACCTATCGGATCTATTGCTTTCGTTTCCAGGCATCTCTCCTTAGAGATCCTTAGAACCCTTAGAACCCTGCTCTTGCGTCGTTCCTTATGGGACGTCCTTGAGCCATCTAACAGATGTCGACTGTCCCACAGGAGTCCTTGTTCATGGACCACCTCACAACTCATATCATGGAAAGCTTCCAAGGTCACATGATGCCCCCAATCTAAATGAAGTCAGATCATGGAAAGAAACTCCAACCTGAGCCAACGGCTGATCTTCGCCTTGACTTCAGATGCACGTGATCTTGATTAAGCTCTTCAGAGTGCACCTGCTGTACCCTCACCCCAAAACCTAAGCATAGCTAGTGTTCTCAGACTTCCGTCCTCACTCTCCTGGACCACACGCCCTCCATTTTGGGATTTCCGATGACACAGTGCTGCACTCTGCCTGCCCTCTAGAAGAAAAACGTTGCCCTATGGGTCTACCCAGAAACCTCAAATGAGGATAAACCTGCATGCCACTCAATTGTACACCAATTATATAGTCTAGCCTGTGCACTAATGCCCTGTCTGACACAACCTGAGGCCTGAATTCCCAACCGACACCCAGACAGCTTGCCGTACACTGAGAACATCTGAACCGCCATGGCCTTAGGTTGCCATCTCTTTCCAACCTGGTTTTCAGGCTACAGAAACCTAGACCTTATCTCTACTCATTTCCCATGGGTGAACGTGAGGCAGAAATCATAACTCCTCCTTCCCTCTCGCCAGAATCCTGTGGTTGGCATCTTATCCAAAGTTCAGTGTAGGATCCCTGTAGGGCCTACAGGAGTAGTAGTAGGGCCCCTGAGTGTAGTGTAGGGTCCCTGAGGCCCTGCCCATGCTTAAGAGCTGCGGTGGGCACAAACACACATTGGGACACTCAGTTTGAACCCTGTCCTCAAGTAAAGCCTCTCAGTGGCTGGACCATGAGCCCACATATGGGGCCTGCCATGCCCCAAGTCACCCAATCTTAACCAGATGTAGAGACATCTAGTCACCCCTACTCAGGGCTCTGCTCTGGAATCCCTCTTTGGTGGGACATTTGAGGTAAGTAAACACAGAAAGGATTCCTCCCACCCACAGAATGACCCCAATCACTTGGGATTAGGCCATCCCCAGAGAGAAAGACTCCTCCATGGCCCATGAGGCCAGCCCGACATTCCACGGCCACTATTGACACAAAATCCAGAGACATAAGCCTCACCCTTAGGTCATAGCCCAAAAAATTCTCCTCATAGTATGTAGATCGGGCCTGCCATACCTACGTCCCCAAACCGTGTTTCAGACTTCTATCCTGACATCCCTGTCTCACACACCCTCCAGGCTGAGGCCCCTGGAGCCACACCTCAGGACTGTGCCTGCCCTCTCCAAGGAAATTCTTCCCATTCCATTGGCCACAACCCTACAGATTAGGAGAAACCTCCAAAGTCCCAGAGGCCATTCCAATAGTGTAGGCCGCCCAGTACAAAGAGGGCTGATCTGTCACAAGCTGAGCAACGACCTCAACTCACCCGTAGACAGATATCCCAAGAGAAAGGTATTAAACTGGACAGGCCCCTAGAACGTAATTGGTTCCATTGCTTTTGTTTCTAAGCATCTCTCCTCAGAGGCCTGTTTTCCAATAC
This sequence comes from Mustela lutreola, assembly GCF_030435805.1. Lineage (NCBI taxonomy): Eukaryota > Metazoa > Chordata > Mammalia > Carnivora > Mustelidae > Mustela > Mustela lutreola. The sequence goes on from NC_081294.1 coordinate 174,223,566, forward strand.
CAGCATATGGGGGATTCCAGAGATACCAATCAGAACAAATCTTGTCTCCACATGGGAAACTTATCCTTTGGAGCTCTGTAAAAACCTCCAGTTAGGAGAAAGCTTCAGGTAACCGGAGCCACCGCCCTATTCCAAGGTCTCCATGGACACAAACCCGCATTATGACCATTCGGCAGGAGAGTACATTTCAACTCAGCCCCGTTGATTACTCCCCCAGAGCCAGAATATCAAACCTGCCTTGTCGCTAGGAGACAACTTGAATGCAATGCAGACTCTCTAGGCATCCATCGTTGGAATCCTGCTCTGGCGCCGTTCCATATTGGATGTCCTGGGAGCCTTCCAACAGGTCTTGACTGCCCTGCAGAAGGAATCCTTGCAGATTGGAGCATCTCACAACTCCTATCGTGGGAAAACCTACATGGCCTCATGAGATGCTCCCCTTTATAAAGGGGCCATCATGGACAGAAACTCCAACCTGAGCCAACTTCTGATCCATTGCTTTGGTTTCTATGTATCTCTCCTCAGAGGCCTGGTTTCCAATATCAGAATATGGGGGTTTCCTAAGGAAACAATCAGAACAGATCTCATCTCCACATGAGAAACTTGCTCTTTGGAGCTGTGTCAATACCTCAGGTTAGGAGGATCCTTCAGGGCGCTGGCACCATGGCCCAATTCCAAGGTCTCCAAGGACACAAACTTACTTTATGATCCATCCTCAGGAGAGTCCATTTCAAATCAGCCCCCTCGGCTGCTCACCCAGAGCCAGCAGATCAAACCTGCCTTGTCACTAGGAGACAGTTGGAATGCGAGGTGGGCTGCCCAGGCATCCATCCTTAGAACCCTGCTCTGGAGAATTTCTTAATGGGACGTCTTGAATCCAACCAACCTGTCTTGACTGTCTCGCAGAATGAATCCTTGTGGTTTGAAGCATCACACAATCCCACTGTGAGAAAACCTCCATTTCCTCATGATGCCCCACACCTTCATACATGGGCCATCATGGACAGAAACTCCATCCTAAGCCAAAGTCTGATCCGCGCCCTGAATTCAGAAGCACGAGATCTCGATTCAGCACTTGAGAGTGTGCCTGCTGTGCCCTCGCCCTGAAACCGAAGCCTAACTTGTGTTCTCAGACTTCCGTCTTCACAATCCTGGCCACACCCCTCCAGTTTGGCAATTCTGGAGACACAATGCAGCACTCTGCCTGCCCTCCAGAAGAAAAATGTTGCCCTATAGGGCTAACCAGAAACGCCAAATGAGTAACAACCTGCATGCCACTCGACCATAGCCCAATTATACAATCTAGCCTGTGCACTAAAGCCCTGTCTGACACAGCCTGAAGGCTGACCTCCAGTCCAACACCCAGACAGCTGGCCGTACACTGAGCATATCAAACCCACAATGGCTTTCGGCCATCATCTCTACCCAACCTCAGTTTTCACCTTCAGAACCTAGACCTTATCTCCACTCACTGCTCAGGAGTGAACGTGATACAAGAATCAGAACTTCTCCTTCGCCATGGCAAGAAACCTTGTGGTTGGCATGTGGTCCAACGTTCATTGTAGGAGAAAGCAGCATGGACTATGAGGCCCCACCTATCCCTGAGGGCTACAATTTGCACAAACACACATTGTGACCCTCAGCGTGAGCCCTATCCTCATGTAAAGCCTCTTAGTGACTGGAACAACAGCCCACATATGGGGCTTGCCAAGCCCCTAGTCCCCCAATCTCAACCAGAGTTAGAGATGTCTAGTCACCCCTACTCAGGGCACTGCTCTGGAATCCCTCTTTGGTGGGACACCTGAGGTAAAAAAAAAAAAATACAGAAAGGACTCTTCCCATCCACAGAATGATCCCAACCTTCAGGGCTCTGGTGCCACTGCCCCATACCAAGGTCTCAATGGACTCAAACCAACATTAAGACCATCCTCAGAAAAGTCCATTTCAACTCATTTAAGACCATCATCAGGAAAGTCCATTCCAACTCAGCCCCCTCTGATGCTACCCCAAGCCAGCAGATCAAACGTTTCTTGTTGCTGGGAGACGATTGGAATTGAGGCTGTCTGCCCAGGCATCCATACTTAGAACCCTGTTCTGGAAAAATACCTTATGAGACGTCCTGGAGCCATCCAACAAATCTTAATTGTACCACAGAAGGAATCCTTGCAGTTTGGAGCATCTCACAACTCTAATAGTGGGAAAACCCCTATGGCCTCATAATGCCCCCCCCCTTCATGAAGGGGCCAACATGGACAGAAACTCCAACCTGAGCCAAAGTCTGATCCTCGACCTGACTTCAGACTCATGAGATCTCAATTCAGCTCTGTAGAGTGTGCCTGCCTTGTCCATTCCCCGAAACCTAAGCCTAGCTTGTGTTCTCAGACTTCCGTCCTCACTCTCCTGGCCCACAAGCCCTCCAGTTTGGGAATTCCAAAGCCACAATGCAGCACTCTGCCTGCCCTCCAGAAGAAAAACTTTGCCCTATGCTGCTAATAAGAAACCCCAAATGATTATCTAATGCATGCCACTCGACTGTAAAGCAATTATACAGCCTACCCTGAATACGAATGCCCTGTCTGGCACAGCCTGAGACAAGACATCCCAAACGACACCTAGACAGCTGGCTCCAACCTGGACACAAGGGACCCGCTATGGCTGTAGTTCGTCATCTCTTCCCAAACTCGGTTTTCAGGCTTCAGAACCTAGACCTTATCTCCAATCACTGCCCAGGGGTGAACGTGATGCAGAAATTAGAATTCCTCCTTCCCCATGGCCAGAAACCTTGTGGTTGGCATGTGGGAAAACCTGCATTGTCAGAAAGGCCACGCCAGGGCTTGAGGGCCGCCTAGGGCACAGACAAGCATTGTGACCTGTAGCGTGAGTCCCGTATTAAAGTAACGCCTCTCAGTGGCTGGACCAAGATCCTGCATATGGGGCTTGTCATATCCATAGGCCCCCAGGCTTAACCAGAGAGCGAGTATTCCAGTTGTCAGTACCCACTGCTATGCTCCAGAATCCTTCTACTGGGGGGACACATGAAGCAGAAAACAGGACTCTTCCCGTCCCACAGAATGACCCCAAACTCTTGGGGGCTGGACAAACTACCAGAGAGGGAGACTTCTACGACCCATGAGGCAACTCCTACATTAAACGGCCATTGTGGACAAAATATCCAGAGACAAAAGACTGAGCGACTGCCTCCCTCTCACCCTTCTTTCATATCCAGAGGAGCTCCCCTCACGGACTGTAGATCAGGCCTGCCATAACCTCGGCCCCAAACCTGAGCTGAGTTTGGGTTTTTGGATGTCTGTCTGAACAGCCGTGGCCCACACCGCCTCCAGCCTGGGGTCTCTGGAGCCACACCACAGAACTGTGCCTGCTCTCTCCTAAGAAACTGCCCGTTCCATTGGCCACAACTCTACAAAATAGTAGAAACCTCAAGGTCCCCAAGGACATCCCACTACCGCAAGCCCCACTGGACAAACAGGGGCATTATGACACCAGCTGAGCAACTACTACCTCCATGCAGACACACAGACTGATATCCGCAGAGACGGAAGATTGAACCAGACAGGGCCCTAGGCCCTATTATGAACTCTGTCTTTGGTGTCCAGGTATCACTCCTCAGAGGCCTGGGTTCGAAGACCAGCATATGGGGCTATCCTGAGGCACCAGACAGAACACGTCTCATCTCCGCATGGAAAGCTTCCTTGTTGGAGTTGTGTCAAACCCTTCGGGTTGGAGAATCCTGCAGAGTCCCTTAGCTACTGCCACATTCCAAGGTCTCCATGGCCATCAACCCACATTATGACTCATCCGCAGGAAAGTCCATTTAAACTCAGCCTTCTGGGTAGCTCACCCAAGAGCCCGCAGATTGAGCGTGCCTTGTCTCGACCAGGCAATGGGAAGGTGAGTTGGCGTTTCTCGGCATCCATGCTTAGGCCCCTGCTCTCGAGTCTTTCTGTATGGGGCATCCTGGAACCATCCAATAGTACTCGACTGTCCTGAAGAAGGAAACTTTGAAGTTTGGAGCAGCTCACAACTCCCAGCGTAGGGAAACCTCCCTGGCCTCATGACGCCCCCACCCCCTTCAGGAAGGGGCCGTCATGGACACAAACTCCAGCTTGAGGCAACATCTGATACTCGCCCTGACCTCAGATGCAGGAGATCTCGATTCAGCCTCTGCACAGTGGGCCCAAACCTTGTGCTACCTTGTGTTTTCAGACTTCCTTCCTCACACTCCTGGCAAACATGTCCTCAAGACTTGGAATTCTGGAACCAAAATGCAGCCCTATGCTTGCCCTCCAGAAGAAAAACATTGCTCTATGGGGATCTCCATAAACCCCAAATGAGGATCAACCTGTTCGGTTCTCGACCTCACCCCAATTGGATTGTTCGGGTTGTCCATTCATCCCTCCCCAGAGCTCTGCTTTGGAATCCCTCTTTTGGTGGGACACCTGAGGTAACAAAACTAAAAGGACTCCTCCCATCCTTCAGATTGACCCAAAACAATTGGGATTGGACCAAATTCACAGAGCGGAAGTCTCGTCCATGGCCCATGAGGCCTCCCCGAGATTCCACAGCCATCGTTGACAACAAATCCAGAGACAAAAGTCTGAGCAAGCGCCTCACACTCGCTCTTTTGTCGTATCCCGAAGAGTTCTCCTCACGGTCTGTAGATCGGGCCTGCCATACCTACTTCACAAACCTAAGCCGAGTTTGTGTTTTCAGACTTCTGTCCCCACATTCCTGGCCCACAGACCCTTCAGGCTGGGGCCCCTGGAGCCACACATCAGGACTGTGCCTGTCCATACCACGGGAATTCTGCCCATTCCATTGTCCACAATCGTACAAATTAGGAAAAACCTCCAGAGTCCCCAAGGACATCCCAATAATATAGGCCGCCCAGGACAAACAAGGGTCATCTGAAACCAGCTGACCATCTACCTCTACTCAGCGTAGATGGATGTCCCCAGAGAAGAAGATTGAATCAGACTGGCCCCTAGGCCTGAATCAGATTCATTGCTTTCGGTTACAGGTATCTCTCCTCAGAGGCCTGGTTTCCAAGATTAGCATATGGGGATTTCATGAGGCAGCAATCAGAACAAATCTCTTCTCCACATGGGAAAATTATCATTTGAAGATGTCTCAAAACCTCCAGTTAGGAGAATACTTCAGGGCCTGTGTGCCATTGCCCATTACAAAGTCTCCATAGACACAAAAACACATTAGGACCCATCCACAGGAGAGTCCATTTCAACTCAGCGTATTCGGTTGCTCCGCGAGATCTAGCAGATCTAACTTGTCTTGTTGCTAGGAGACAATTGGAATGTGAGGTGGCCAACCCCGCCATCCATCCTTAAAACCCTGCTCGGAATCGTTGGCCTGGAGCCAACCAACAGGTCTCAATTGTCCTGCAGAAGAATCTTTGCAGTTGAGAGCTTCTCAGAACTCCCATCGTTAGAGAACCCCCATGGCCACATGATCCCCCCCCCTTCATAAAGGGGCCATCAGGGACATAAGGTCCAACCTGAGCTATCGTCTGATCCTCACCCTGACTTCAGATGCACGAGATCTCGGTTCAGGTCTGTAGATTGTGCCTGCCATGTCCTCACTCAAAAACCTAAGCCTTGCTTGTGTCCTCAGACTTCTGTACACAGACTACTGGCTCACAAGCCCTCCTGTTTGGCAATCCAGAACTACAATGCAGCACTCTATCTGCCCTGCAGAAGAAATACATTGCCCTCTGGGGCTACCTAGAAACCCCAAATGAATATCAACCTGCACGACACTTGGCTATACCCAAAATATATAGGATGACCTGGGCAATAATGCCCTTTCTGACACAGCCTGAGCCTGGACCTCCTAGGCCCACCCAGACAGCTGGCTACAAACAGAACTTCAGACCCCCCATGGCCTTAGGTCGTTATCCCTTCCCAACCTCAGTTTTCAGGCTTCAGAACCTAGACCTTATCTCCAATCACTGCCCAGGTTTGAAAATGATGCAGAAATCAGAACTCCTTCCCGATGGCAGGAAAACTTGTGGTTGGCTTGTTGTCCAACGTTCAGTGTAGTGGAAACCAATGTGTCCCTTGAGGCCCCGCCATTGCTCGTGGTCCAGATAGGTAGCAAACACACATTGTGACCCTCAGCCTTAGCCCAGTCCTCAGGTAAGGCCTCTCAGTGGCTGGATGAAGAGACAGCATATTGGGCTTGCCATGCCCCTAGGCCCCAATTTTTAACCATAGTTCGTGTTGTCCCTTCACTCTTCCCCAGGGCTCTGCTTTGGAATTCCTCTTTTGGTGGGACACCTGATGTAATAACCCTGAAAGGAGTCCTCCATCCAACAGATTGACGAAAAACAATTGGGATCGGGCCAAATCCACAGAGAGCAAGATTCGTCCATGGACCATGAGGCCTCCTCGACATTCCACGGCCATCGCTGATACAAAATCCAGAGACAAAAGCCTAAGCAAGCGCCTCAGACTCGCACTATCTTCATATCCTGAAGATGTCTTTTCATGGTTTGTAGATCGGGCCTGCCATACCTACGTCCCCAAACATAAGCTGAGTTTGTGTTTTCAGACTTCTGTCCTCAAAGTCCTGGGCCACATACCCTCCAGGCTGGGGACCCTAGAGCCACACATTAGGACTGTGCCTACCCAATCCATGGGAATTCTGCCAATTCCTTTGTCCAAAATCATACAAATTAGGAGAACACTCCAAAGTCCCTGAGGCCATTCCAATAGTATAGGTCCCCTGGGACAAATAAGGTCAGTCTGACACCAGCTGAGCATTTACCTCCACTCACACCCTAGAAGGATGTCCCCAGAGAAGAAGATTGAACCAGACAGGACCCTAGGCCAAAATCGGATCCATTGCTTTGGTTTACAGGCATGTCTCCTCAAAACCCTGGATTCCAATACCAGCATTGGGGTTTTCCTGAGGCACCCATCAGAACAAACCTCGTCTCCACAAGGAAACTTGTGCATGGGAGCTATGTCAAAAGCTTAGGAGAATACTTCAGGGTCCCGGTGCCACCGCCCCATTCCAAGGCCCTCATGGACACAAACACACATTACACCCATCCTCAGGAAAGTCCATTTCAACTCAGCCACCCCGGTTGCTCCCGCAGAGCCATCAGATCTAAACTCTTTTGTCGCTAGGAGACAATTGGAATGCGAGGCGGACTTCCCAGGCACCATCCTCGAACGTTGGTCTGGACTCATCCATATGGGATGTCCTGGACCTGTCAAACAAGTCTCAAGTGTCCCGCAGAAGGAATCCTAGGAGGGGGCATCCCACCACTCCCAACGTGGGTAAACCTCCACGGCCTCGAGCTTCGGCTCCCTTTATGAATGGGCCATCATGAACAGAAAATCCAAGCTGAGCCAACGTCTGATCCTCGCTCTGACTTCAGATGCATGAGATATTGCTTTAGATCTTCAGGGGGTACATGTCGTGCCCTCGCCCTGAAACCCAAGTCTAGCTGTTCCTAGGACCCAATTTTAACCAGATTTCTGGTTGTCCAATCGCCCCTCCCCAGGGCTCTACTCTGGAATCCCTCATTTGGTGGGACCCCTGAGTTTGAAAAACAAAACAATACAAAACAACAACAACAAAAAACGGACTTCTTCCATCCCAAAGAATGACCCCAAACTCTTTGGATTGGGCCAAACCCCAGGGAGTAAGTCTCGTCCATTTCCCATGAAGTCACAAGGAAATTTCATGGCCATGAATGGCATGATATCCAGAGATAAATACTTGAGCAAGAGCCTCACACTCGCCCTTTTTTCATATCTCGAAGAGTTCTCCTCATGGTCTGTAGATCAGTCCTGCCATACCTATGACCCGAAACATAATCCGAGTTTCTGTTTTCAGACAACTGTCCAAACAGCCCTGGCCTACACAGCCTACAGACTTAGGCCCCTGGAGCCAAGCTGAGGACTGTACTTGCCCTCTCCACGGGAATTCTGTGTGCCCATTCCAATGGCCACTACGCTACTAATAGAATAAACCTCCAAATTCCCTGAGGCCATCCCAATAGTGTTGGCTTCCCAGGACAAACAGGAGCAATCTGAGCCCATATGAGAATCTTCCTGCACTCAGACTTGTAAACTGTTATCCCCAGAGTTAAAAAGGAACGAACAGGCCCCTAGGCCCTAATCGGATCCATTGCTTTGGTTTCCAAGCGTCTCTCCTCAGAGGCCTGGATTTCAGTACCAGTTTATGGCTGTTTCTTGACTCACCCACCAGAACAAATCTCATGTACACAAGGGAAACTTGCACGTGGGAGTGATGTCAAAGCCTCTGTTTAGGAGAACCCTTCATGGCCCCAGTGCAACCGCTTCATTCCAAGGTATCCATAGACACAAAAACACATTAGGACCCATGCACAGGAGAGTCCATTTCAACTCAGCATATTCGGTTGCTCCGCGAGATCCAGCAGATCTAACTTGTCTTGTTGCTAGGAGACAATTGGAATGCGAGGTGGACTACCCAACCATCCATCCTTAGAACCCTGCTCGGAATCGTAAGCCTGGAGCCAACCAACAGGTCTCAATTGTCCTGCAGAAGAATCTATGCAGTTGGGAGCTTCTCACAACTCCCATCGTGAGAAAACACCCATGGCCTCGTGATCCCCCCCCCTTCATGAAGTGGCCCTCAGGGACATAAGGTCCAACCTAAGCGATCGTCTGATCCTCACCATGACTTCAGATGCACGAGATCTCGGTTCAGATCTGTATATTGTGGTTGCCATTTCCTCACCCAGAAACCTAAGCCTAGCTTGTGTCCTCAGACTTCCATCCTCAGACTAATGGCCCACAAGCCCTCCAGTTTGGCAATCCAGAATTATAATGCAGCACTCTGCCTGCCCTCCAGAAGAAAAACATTGCCTTCTGGGGCTACCCAGAAACCCCAAATGAAGATCAACCTGCATGCGACTTGGCTGTACCCAAAATATTTAGGCTGACCTGGGCAATAATGCCCTTTCTGACAGAGGCTGAGCCTGGACCTCCTGGCCCCACCCATATATCTGGCCGCTCACTGAGCACATCGGACCAGCCATTGCCTTAGTTCCTTATCTCTTCCCAGCCTCGGTTTTCAGGATTTAGAACCTAGACCTTATCTCGAATCACTGCCCATGTTTGAAAATGATGCAGAAATCAGAACTCTTTCCCGATGGAAAGAAACCTTGTGATAGGCTTGTTGTATAATGTTCAGTATAGTGGATACCAGTGTGTCCAATGAGGCCCCGCCATTGCTCGCGGGCCACATAGGTTGCAAACCCACGTTGTGACCCTCAGGCTTAGCCCAGTCGTCAGGTAAGGCTTCTCAGTGGCTTGATGAAGAGACAGCATATTGGTCTTGCCATGCCCCTAGGCCCCAATTTTTCACAATAGTTCGGGTTGTCCCTTCACTCTTCCGCAGGGCTCTGCTTTGGAACTCCTCTTTTGGTGGGACACCTGAGGTAACAACCCTGAAAGGAGTACTCCATCCAACAGATTGACGAAAAACAATTGGGATTGGGCCAAAACCACAGAGAGGAAGATTCGTCCATGGCCCATGAGGACTCCTCGACATTCTAAGGCAATCGCTGAAACAAAATCCAGAGACAAAAGCCTGAGCAAGCGCCTCAGACTCACACTATCTTCATATCCTGAAGATGTCTTCTCATGGTTTGTAGATCGGGCCTGCCATACCTACGTCCCCAAACATAAGCTGAGTTTGTGTTTTCAGACTTCTGTCCTCAAAGTCCGGGCCACACACCTTCCAGGCTGGGGACCCTGGAGCCACACATTAGGACTGTGCCTACCCAATCCATGGGAATTCTGCCCATTCCATTGTCCAAAATCTTACAAATTAGGAGAACCCTCCAAAGTCCCTGAGGCCATCCCAATAGTATAGGTCGCCCGGGACAAAAAAGGGCAGTCTGACACCAGCTGAGCATCTGCCTCCACTCATACCCTAGATGGATGTCCCCAGAGAAGAAGATTGAACCAGACAGGACCCTAGGCCAAAATCGGATCCATTGCTTTGGTTTACAGGCATGTCTCCTCAAAACCCTGGATTCCAATACCAGCATTGGGGTTTTCCTGAGGCACCCATCAGAACAAACCTCGTCTCCACAAGGAAACTTGTGCATGGGAGCTATGTCAAAAGCTTAGGAGAATACTTCAGGGTCCCGGTGACACTGCCCCATTCCAAGGCCCTCATGGACACAAACACACATTAGACCCATCCTCAGGAAAGTCCATTTCAACTCAGCCACCCCGGTTGCTCCCGCAGAGCCATCAGATCTAAACTGTCTTGTCGCTAGGAGACCATTGGAATGCGAGGCGGGCTTCCCAGGCATCCATCCTCGAACGTTGGTCTGGACTCATCCATATGGGATGTCCTGGAGCTGTCCAAAAGGTCTCAATTGTCCCGCAGAAGGATTCCTAGGAGGGGGCATCCCACCACTGCCAACGTGGGAAAACCTCCACGCTCTCGAGATTCGGCTCACTTCATGAAGGGGCCGTCATGAACAGAAAATCCAAGCTGAGCTAAGGTCTGATCCTCGCTCTGACTTCAGATGCATGAGATATTGCTTCAGATCTTCAGGAGGTACATGCCGTGCCCTTGCCCTGAATCCCAAGTCTAGCTTGTGTTCTCAGACTTCCGTCCTCACACTCCTGGCCCCGAAGCCCACAAGTGTGGCAATTCCGGACCATCATTGCAGCACTCTGCCTGCCCTCGAGAAACAAAATATTGCCCAATGAGAAGCCCGGGCACATTAAATGAGAATAAACCTACACGGCACTCGAATGTACCCAAATTATATAGTCTAACCTGGGCAGTAATGCACTGTCTGACACACCCTGAGCCGGGACCTCCTGAGCAACACCCAGACAGCTTATCACACCCTGAGCCCATAAGACCCGCTGTGGCCTTAGGTCATCATCTCTTCCTTACCTCATTTTTCAGGCTTCAGAAGCTAGACCTTATCTCCAATCACTGCCCAGGGGTGAGTGTGATGCAGAAATCAGAACTCTTCCTTACCCATGGCAAGAAACCTTATGGTTGGCATGTTTTCCAACGTTCAGTGTAGGGGAAACAAGCATTCACCCTGAGGCCCCGCCCATTTTGAGTGCGACGAGGGTATAAACACGCATTGTGACCCGCAACGTGAGTCCTGTCCTCTAGTACGTCCTCTCAGGGGCTAGACCATTAGATGTATAATGGCTTGACATGTCCCTAGGCCCCAAATTTAAATCAGATTTCTGGTTGTCCAATCGCCCCTCCCAAGGGCTCTACTCTGGAATCCCTCATTTGGTGGGGTTTGAAAAAAAAAAAAAAAACAACAACAACAACAAAAAAAAAAAAAACGGACTTCTTCCATCCCACAGAATGACCCCAAATTCCTTGGACGGGGCCAAACCCCCAGAGAGTAAGACTCGTCCATTTCCCATGAAGTCACCCGGAAATTTCACGACCATGAGTGACACGATATCCAGAGACAAAAACTTGAGCAAGAGCCTCACACTCGCCCTTTTTTCATATCCCGAAGCGTTCTCTTCATGGTCTGTAGATCAATCCTGCCATACCTATGACCCGAAACATAATCCGAGTTTGTGTTTTCAGACAACTGTCCAAACAGCCCTGGCCTACACACCCTACAGGCTCAGGCCCCTGGAGCCAACCTGAGGACTGTACTTGCCCTCTCCAAGGGAATTGTATGTGCCCATTCCAATGGCCACAACCCTACTAATAGAATAAACCTCCAATGTCCTTGAGGCCATCCCAATAGTGGTGGCTTCCCAGGACAAGCAGGAGCAATCTGAGCCCATCTGAGAACCTACCTGCACTCAGACTCGTAGACTGATATCCCCAGAGGTAAAAAGGAATGAACAGTCCCCTAGGCCCTAATCGGATCCATTGCTTTGGTTTCCAGGCATCTTCCTCAGAGGCCTGGATTTCAGTACCAGCATATGGCTGTTTCTTGACTCACCCATCAGAACAAAACTCATGTACACATGGGAAACTTGCACGTGGGTGGTGTGTCAAAGCCTCTTTTTATGAGAACCCTTCAGGGCCCCAGTGCCACCGCTTCATTCCAAGGTCTCCATAGACACAAAATCATATTAGGACACATGCACGGGAGAGTCCAATTCAACTCAGCATATTCGGTTGCTCCACGAGATCCAGCAGATCTAACCTGTCTTGTTGCAAGGAGACAATTGGAATGAGAGGTGGCCTACCCCGCCATCAATGCTTAGAAACCTGCTCAGAATCATTGACCTGGAGCCAACCACAGGTCTCAATTATCCTGCAGAAGAATCTTTGCAGTTGGGAGCTTCTCACAACTCCCATCGTGAGAAACCCCCATGGCCTCGTGATACCCCCCCCTTCATGAAGGGGCCATCAGGGACATAAGGTCCAACCTGAGAAATAGTCTGATCCTCACCTTGACTTCAGATGCACGAGATCTCGATTCAGGTCTGTATATTGTGCCTGCCATGTCTTCACCCAGAAACCTAAGCCTAGCTTGTGTCCTCAGTCTTCCGTTCTCAGACTACTGGCCCACAAGCCCTCCAGTTTGGCAATCCAGAACTACAATGCAGCACTCTGCTTGCCCTCCAGAAGAAAAACATTGCCCTCTGGGGCTACCCAGAAACCCCAAATGAAGATCAACCTGCATGCCACTTGGCTGTACCCAAAATATTTAGGCTGACCTGGGCAATAATGCCCTTTCTGACAGAGGCTGAGCCTGGACCTCCTGGCCCCACCCATACATCTGGCCGCTCACTGAGCACATAGGACCAGCCATTGCCTTAGTTCCTTATCTCTTCACAGCCTCGGTTTTCAGGCTTCAGAACCTAGACCTTATCTCCAATCACTGCCCAGGTTTGAAAATGATGCAGAAATTAGAACTCCTTCCCAATCTCAAGAACCTTGTGGCTGGCTTGTTGTCCAACGTTCAGTGTAGTGGAAACCTGTTTGTCCGATGAGGCCCCGCCATTGCTCGCGGGCCACATAGGTGGCAAACTCACATTGTGACCCACAGCATTAGCCCAGTCCTCAGGTAAGGCCTCTCAGTGGCTGGATGAAGAGACAGCATATTGGGCTTGCCATGCCCATAGGCCCCAATTTTTAACCATAGTTCGGGTTGTCCCTTCATTCTTCCCCAGGGCTCTGCTTTGGAATTCCTCTTTTGGTGGGACACCTGATATAACAACCCTGAAAGGAGTCCTCCATCCAACAGATTGACGAAAAACAATTGGGATCGGGCCAAATCCACAGAGAGGAAGATTCGTCCATGGCCCATGAGGCCTCCTCGACATTCCACGGCCATCGCTGAAACAAAATCCAGAGACAAAAGTCTGAGCAAGCGCCTCAGACTCGCAATATCTTCATATCCTGAAGATGTCTTCTCATGGTTTGTAGATCGGGACTGCCATACCTACGTCCCCAAACATAAGCTGAGTTTGTGTTTTCAGACTTCTGTCCTCAAAGTCCTGGGCCACATACCCTCCAGGCTGGGGACCGTGGAGCCACACATTAGGACTGTGCCTACCCAAACCATGGGAATTCTGCCCATTCCAATGTCCAAAATCTTACAAATTAGGAGAACCCTCCAAAGTCCCTGAGGTCATCCCAATAGTATAGGTCGCCCGGGACAAAAAAGGTCAGTCTGACACCAGCTGAGCATCTACCTCCACTCATACCCTAGATGGGTGTCCCCAGAGAAATAGATTGAACCAGACAGGACCCTAGGCCAAAATCGGATCCATTGCTTTGGTTTACAGGCATGTCTCCTCAAAACCCTGGATTCCAATACCAGCATTGGGGTTTTCCTGAGGCACCCATCAGAACAAATCTCGTCTCCACAAGGAAACTTGTGCATGGGAGCTATGTCAAAAGCTTAGGAGAATACTTCAGGGTCCCGGTGATACTGCCCCATTCCAAGGCCCTCATGGACACAAACACACATTAGACCCATCCTCAGGAAAGTCCATTTCAACTCAGCCACCCCGGTTGCTCCCGCAGAGCCATCAGATCTAAACTGTCTTGTCGCTAGGAGACCATTGGAATGCGAGGCGGGCTTCCCAGGCATCCATCCTCGAACGTTGGTCTGGACTCATCCATATGGGATGTCCAGGAGCTGTCCAAACATGTCTCAAGTGTCCCGCAGAAGGAATCCTAGGAGGGGGCATCCCACCACTCCCAACGTGGGAAAACCTCCACGGCCTCGAGATTCGGCTCCCTTCATGAAGGGGCCGTCATGAACAGAAAATCCAAGCTGAGCCAACGTCTGATCCTCGCTCTGACTTCAGATGCACGAGATCTTGATTCATGTCTGTAGATTTTGCCTGCCATATCCTCACCCAGAAACCTTGGCCTAGCTTGGGTTCTCAGTCTTCCGTTCTCAGACTACTGGCCCACAAGCCCTCCAGTTTGGCAATCCAGAACTACAATGCAGCACTCTGCCTGCCCTCCAGAAGAAAAACATTGCCCCCTGGGGCTAACCAGAAACCCCAAATGAGGATCAACCTGCACGCCACTTGGCTGTACCCCAAATACATAGGCTGACCTGGGCACTGATGCCCTTTCAGACACAACCTGAGCCTGGACCTCCAGGCCACATCCAGACAGCTGGCCGCACTCTGAGCACATCGGAGCCTACAAGTTGGCAATTCCGGACCATCATTGCAGCACTCTGCTTGCCCTCTAGAAAAAATATATTGCCTAATGAGCTGCCCGGGCACATTAAATGAGAATAAACCTACACGGCACTCTAATGTACCCAAATTATATAGTCTAACCTGGGCAGTAATGCACTGTCTGACACAACCTGAGCTGGGACCTCCTGGGAAACACCCAGACAGCTGACCGCACACTGAGCACATCAGACCCCCCATGTCCTTAGGTCATCATCTCTTCCCTACCTCAGTTTTCAGGCTTCAGAACCTAGACCTTATCTCCAATTACTGCCCAGGGGTGACTGTGATGCAGAAATCAGAACTCCTGCTTACCCAAGGCAAGAAACCTTGTGGTTGCCATGTTGTCCTACGTTCAGTGTAGGAGAAACTAGCATTCACCCTGAGGTCACGCCAATTCCTTAGTGCGACGAGGGCATAAACACGCATTGTGACCCTCAGCGTGATACCTGACCTCTAGTAAATCTTCTCAGTGGCTGGACCATTAAATGTCATAATGGGCTTGACATGTCCCTAGGCCACAATTTTTAACCAGATTTCTGGTTGTCCAGTCACAACTCCCCAGGGCTCTACTCTGGAATCCCTCATTTGGTGGGACACCTGAGGTAGAAAAACAAAACAAAAACAATCAACAACAACAACAAAAAAAAACGGATTTCTTCCATCCCACAGAGTGACCCCAAACTCCTTTGACGGGGCCAAACCCCCAGAGAGTAAGACTCGTCCAATTCCCATGATGTCACCCGGAAATTTCACGACCATGAGTGACACGATATCCAGAGACAAGAACTTGAGCAAGAGCCTCACACTCACCCTTTTTTCATATCCCGAAGTGTTCTCCTCATGGTCTGTAAATCAATCCTGCCATACCTATGACCCGAAACATAAGCCGAGTTTGTGTTTTCAGACAACTGTCCAAACAGCCCTGGCCTACACACCCTACAGGCTCAGGGCCCTGGAGCCAAACCTGACGCCTGTGCTTGCCCTCTCCAAGGGAATTGTATGTGCCCATTCCAATGGCCACAACCCTACTAAGAGGATAAACCTCCAAAGTCCCTGAGGACATCCCAATGTTTGTGGCTTCCCAGGACAAACAGGGGCAATCTGGGCCCATCTGAGCACCTCCTGGCACTCAGACCCGTAGACTGATGCCCCATAGATAAAAAGGAACGAACAGGCCCCTAGGCACCTATCGGATCCATTGCTTTGGTTTCCAGGCATCTCTCCTCAGAGGCCTGGATTTCAATAACACCATATGGCTGTTTCTTGACTCACCCATCAGAACAAATCTCATCTATACATGGGAAACTTGCACGAAGGAGCTGTGTGAAAGCCTCTCTTTAGGAGAACCCTTCAGGGCCCCAGTGCCACCGCTTCATTCTAAGGTCTCCATAGACACAAAATCATATTAGGACACATCCACCGGAGAGTCCATTTCAACTCAGCCTCCTCGGTTGCTCCCCCAGATACAGCAGATCTAAACTGTCTTGTTGCTTGGAGACAATTGGAATGCGAGGTGGGCTACCCAGCCATCCATCCTTAGAACCCTGCTCGGAATCGTTGTCCTGGAGCCAACCAACAGGTCTCAATTGTCCTGCAGAAGAATCTTTGCAGTTGGGAGCTTCTCACAACTCCGATCGTGGGAAAACCCCCATGGCTTCGTGGTCCACCCCCCCCCCCTTCAAGAAGGCGATCGTCTGATCCTCGCCCTGACTTCAGAGGCACGAGATCTCGATTCAGGTCTGTAGATTTTGCCTGCCATATCCTCACCCAGAAATCTTGGCCTAGCTTGGGTTCTCAGTCTTCCGTTCTCAGACTACTGGCCCACAAGCCCTCCAGTTTGGCAATCCAGAACTACAATGCAGCACTCTGCCTGCCCTCCAGAAGAAAAACTTTGCCCTCCGGGGCTACACAGAAACCCCAAATGAGGATCAACCTGCAGGCCATTCGGTTCTACCCCAAATATATAGGCTGACCTGGGCACTAATGCCCTTTCTGACACAGCCTGAGGCTGGACCTCCTGGCCCCACCCAGACAGCTGGCCACACACTGAGCACATCAGACCCGCCATGGCCTAGGTCGTCATCTCTTCTCAACCTCGGTTTTCAGGCTTCAGAACCTAGACCATATCTCCAATCACGACCCGGGTTTGAAAATGATACAGAAATCAGAACTCTTTCCCCATGGCAAGAAACCTTGTGGTTGGCATGTGGTCCAAGGTTCAGTGTAGTTGAAACCAGTGTGGCCCATGAGGCCCCGTCCATGCTTGCGGGCCACATTGGTCACAAACACACATTGTGACCCTCAGCATTAGCCCAGTCCTCAGGTAAGGCCTCTCAGTGGCTGGATGGAGAGACAGCATATTGGGCTTGCCATGCCCCTAGGCCCCAATTTTTAACCATTATTCGGGTTGTCCCTTCACTCTTCCCCAGGGCTCTGCTTTGGAATTCCTCTTTTGGTGGGACACCTGAGGTAACAAACCTGAAAGGAGTCCTCCCATCCCACAGATTGACGATAAACAATTGGGATCGGGCCAAGTCCACAGAGAGCAAGATTCGTCCATGGCCCATGAGGCCTCCCCAACATTCCACTGTCATCGCTGATACAAAATCCAGATTCAAAAGCCTGAGCACGCGCCTCAGACTCGCTCATTCTTCATATCCTGAAAGTTCTTCAGATAAGAACCTACACAGCACTCGAAGGCACCCAAAATATATAGTCTAACCTGGGCACTAATGCACTGTCTGACAACCTGAGCCCGGACCTCGTGACCAACACCCAGACAGCTGACCGCACACTGAGCACATCAGACCCGCCATGGCCTTATGTCTTCATCTCTTCCGTACCTCAGTTTTCAGGCTTAAGAACCTAGACCTTATCACCAATCACTGCCCACGCTTCACTGTGATGCAGAAATCAGAACCCTTCCTTACCCATGGCAAGAAACCTTGTGATTGGCATGTTGTCCAACGTTCAGTGTAGGAGAAACCAGCATTCACCCTGAGGCCCCGCCCATTCTTGAGTGCGACGAGGGCATAAACACGCATTGTGACCCTCAGCGTGAATCCTGTCCTCTAGTACATCCTCACAGTGGCTGGATCATTAGATGTCATAATGGTCTTGACATGTCCCTAGGCCCCAATTTTTAACCATATTTCGGGTTGTCCAATCGCCCCTCCCCAGGGCTCTACTCTGGAATCCCTCATTTGGTGGGACACCTGAGGTTGAAAAAAAAACAAAACAAATCAACAGCAACAAAACATCGGACTACTTCCATCCCAGAGAATGACCCCAAACTGTTTGGACGGGGCCAAACCCACAAGAGTAAGTCTAGTCCATTTCCCATGAAGTCACCCGGAAATTTCACGACCATGAGTGACACGGTTTCCAGAGATAAAAACTTGAGCAAGAGCCTCACATTCGCCCTTTTTTCATGTCCCGAAGAGTTCTCCTCATGATCTGTAGATCAGTCCTGCCGTACCTATGACCCGAAACATAAGCCCAGTTTGTGTTTTCAGACAACTGTCCAAACAGCACTGGCCTACATACCCTACAGGCTCAGCACCATGGAGCCAAACCTGACGACTGTGCTTGGCCTCTCCTAGGGAATTGTATGTGCCCATTCCATTGGCCACAACCCAACTAATAGGAGAAACCTCCAAAGTCCCTGAGGCCATCCCAATATTGGTGGCTTCCCAGGACAAACAGGGGCAATCTGGGCCCATCTGAGCACCTACCTGCACTCAGACCCGTAGACTGATGTCCCCAGATGTAATAAGGAACGAACAGGCCCCTAGGCACCTATCGGATCCATTGCTTTGACTTCCAGGAATCTCTCCTCAGAGGCCTGGATTTCAATAACAGCATATGCCTGTTTCTTGACTCCCCCATCAGAACAGATATTATCTACACATGGGAAACTTGCACGATGGAGC
Organism: Mustela lutreola; assembly: GCF_030435805.1. Classification (NCBI taxonomy): domain Eukaryota; kingdom Metazoa; phylum Chordata; class Mammalia; order Carnivora; family Mustelidae; genus Mustela; species Mustela lutreola. The sequence continues at coordinate 174,242,203 of NC_081294.1, forward strand.
TGTGTGCAAGCCTCTCTTTAGGAGAACCCTTCAGGGCCCCAGTTCCACCGCTTCATTCCAAGGTCTCCATAGACACAAAATCATATTAGGACACATTCCCTGGAGAGTCCATTTCAACTCAGTCTCCTCGGTTGCCTCCCCAGATCCAGCAGATCTAACCTGTCTTGTTGCTTGGAGACAATTGGAATGCGAGGTTGGCTACCCAGCCATCCATCCTTAGAACCCTGCTCGGAATCGTTGTCCTGGAGCCAACCAACAGGTCTCAAATGTCTTGCAGAAGAATCTTTGCAGTTGGGAGCTTCTCACAACTCCGATCTGGGAAAACCCCCATGGCCTCGTGATCCACACCCCCCCCTTCAAGAAGGGGGCATCAGGGACAGAATGTCCAACCTGAGCGATCGTCTGATCCTCGCCCTGACTTCAGATGCACGAGATCTCGATACAGGTCTCACCCAGAAATGTAGGCCTAGCTTGGGTTCTCAGACTTCCGTCCTCAGACTACTGGATCACAAGCCCTTAAGTTTGGCAATCCAGAGCTACAATGCAGCACTCTGCCTTTTCTCCATAAGAAAATCATTGCCCTATGAGGCTACCCAGAAACACCAAATGAAGATCAACCGGCACGCCATTCGGCTGCACCCCAAATATATAGGCTGACCTGGGCACTAATGCCCTTTCTGACACAGCCTGAGTCTGGACCTCCTGGCCCCACCCAGACAGCTGGCCGCACACTGAGCACATCGGAACCCCCATGACCTTAGGTCGTCATCTCTTCTCAATTTCGGTTTTCAGGCTTTCGAACCTAGACCTTATTTCCAATCATGGCCCGGGTTTGAAAATGATGCAGACATCAGAACTCTTTCCCATGGCAAGAAACCTTGTGGTTGGCATGTTGTCCAAGGTTCAGTGTACTTGAAACCAGTGTGGCCCATGAGGCCCCGCCCATTCTTGCGGGCCACATTGGTCACAAACACACATTGTGACCCTCAGCCTGAGCCCAGTCCTCAGGTTAGGCCTCTCAGGGCTGGAAGGAGAGACAGCATATAGGGCTTGCCATGCCCATAGACCCAATTTTTAACTATAGTTCGGGTTGTCCTTTCACTCTTCCCCAGGGCTCTGCTTTGGAATTCCTCTTTTGGTGGGACACCTAAGGTAACAAACCTGAAAGGAGTCCTCCCATCCCACAGATTGACGTTAAACAATTGGGATCGGGCTAAATCCACAGAGAGCAAGTTTCGTCCATGGCCCATGAGGCCTCCACAACATTCCACGGCCATCGCTGATACAAAATCCAGAGACAAAAGCCTGAGCACGCGCCTCAGACTCGCTCATTCTTCATATCCTGAAGAGTTCTTCAGATCAGAACCTGCACGGCACTCGAATGCACCCAAAATATATAGTCTAACCTGGGCACTAATGCACTGTCTGACAACCTGAACCCGGACCTCCTGACCAACACCCAGACAGCTGACCGCACACTGAGCACATCAGACCCGCCATGGCCTTAGGTCATCATCTCTTCCCTACCTCACTTTTCAGGCTTCAGAACCTAGACCTTATCTCCAATCACTGCCAAGGGGTGACTGTGATGCAGAAATCAGAACTCTTCCTTACCCATGGCAAGAAACCTTGTGGTTGGTATGTTGTCCATCGTTCATTGTAGGAGAAACCAGCATTCACCCTGAGGCCCCGCCCATTCTTGAGTGCGACGAGGGCATAAAAACGCATTGTGACCCTAAGCGTGAGTCCTGTCTTCTAGTACGTCCTCTCAGTGGCTGGACCATTAGATGTCATAATGGGCTTGACATGTCCCTAGTCCCCAATTTTTAAGCACTTTTCTGGTTGTCCAGTCGCCCCTCCCCAGGGCTCTACTCTGGAATCCCTCATTTGGAGGGACACCTGAGGTTCAAAAACAAAACAAAACAAATCAACAACAACAGAACAACGGACTTCTTCCTTCCCACAGAATGACCCCTAACTCTTAGGACGGGGCCAAGCCCACAGAGAGTAAGACTCGTCCATTTCCCATGAAGTCACCCAGAAATTTCACGACCATGAGTGACACGATATCCAGAGACAGAAACTTGAGGAAGAGCCTCACACTCGCCCTTTTTTCATATCCCGAAGAGTTCTCCTCATGGTCTGTAGATCAGTCCAGCCATACCTATAACCTGAAACAAAAGCCGAGTTTGTGTTTTCAGACAACTGCCCAAACAGCCCTGGCCTACACACCCTACAGGCTCAGGCCCCTGGAGCCAAACCTGACGACTGTGCTTGCCCTCTCCAAGGGAATTGTATGTGCCCATTCCATGGCCACAACCCTACTAATAGGATAAACTTCCAAAGTTCCTGAGGCCATCCCAATATTTGTGGCTTCCCAGGACAAACAGGGGCAATCTGGGCCCATCTGAGCACCTACCGGCACTCAGACCCGTAGACTGATGTCCCCGGAGGTAAAAAGGAACGAACAGGCCCCTAGGCACCTATCGGATCCATTGCTTTGGTTTCCAGGAATCTCTCCTCAGAGGCCTGGATTTCAATAACAGCATATGGCTGTTTCTTGACTCACCCATCAGAACAAATCTCATCTACACATAGGAAACTTGCACGATGGAGCTGTGTGAAAGCCTCTGTTTAGGAGAACCCTTCAGGGCCCCAGTGCCACCGCTTCATTCCAAGGTCTCCATAGACACAAAATCATATTAGGACACATCCACGGGAGAGTCCCTTTCAACTCAGCCTCCTCGGTTGCTCCCCCAGATCCAGCAGATCTAACCTGTCTTGTTGCTTGGAGACAATTGGAAAGTGAGGTGGGCTACCCAGCCATCCATCCTTAGAACCCTGCTCGGAATCGTTGTCCTGGAGCCAACCAACAGGTCTCAATTGTCCTGCAGAAGAATCTTTGCAGTTGGGAGCTTCTCACAACTCCATCTTGGGAAAAGCCCCATGGCCTCGTGATCCACTCCTCCCTTCAAAAAGGGGCCATCAAGTACAGAATGTCCAACCTGAGAGATCATATGATCCTCGCCCTGACTTCAGATGCACGAGATCTCGATTCAGGTCTGTAGATTGTGCCTGCCATATCCTCAACCAGAAACCTAGGCCTAGCTTGGGTTCTCAGACTTCCGTCCTCAGACTACTGAACCACAAACCCTCCAGATACGCAATCCAGAACTACAATACAGCACTCTGCCTGCCCTCCAGAAGAATACATTGCCCTCTGGGGCTACCCATAAAACTTAATGAGGATCAACCTGCACGCCATTCGGCTGTACCCCAAATATATAGGCTGACCTGGGCACTAAAGCCCTTTCTGGCACACCCTGAGCCTGGACCTCCAGGGCCCACCCAGACAGCTGGCCGCACTCTGAGCACATTGGACCCGTCATGGCATTAGGTCGTCATCTCTTCTCAACCTCGGTTTTCAGGCTTCAGAACCTAGACCTTATCTCCAATCACGGCCCGGGTTTGAAAATGATGCAGAAATCAGAACTCTTTCCCCATGGCAAGAAACCTTGTGGTTGACATGTTGTCCAAGGTTCAGTGTAGTTGAAACCCGTGTGGCCCATGTGGTCCCGTCCATGCTTGCGGGCCACATTGGTCACAAACACACATTGTGACCCTCAGCCTGAGCCCAACCTCAGGTAAGGCCTCTCAGTGGCTGGATGGAGAGACAGCATATGGGCTTTCCATGCCCCTAGGCCCCAATTTTTAACCATATTTCAGGTTGTCCCTTCACTCTTCCCAAGGGCTCTTCTTTGGAATTCCTCTTTTGGTGGGACACATGAGGTTACAAACCTGAAAGGAGTCCTCCCATCCCACAGATTGACGAAAAACAATTGGGATCGGGCCAAATCCACAGAGAGCAAGATTCGTACATGGCCCATGAGGCCTCCACAACATTCCACGGCCATCGCTGATACAAAATCCAGAGACAAAAGCCTGAGCACGCGCCTCAGACTCGCTCATTCTTCATATCCTGAAGAGTTCTTCAGATAAGAACCTACACGGCACTCGAATGAACCCAAAATGTATAGTCAAACCTGGGCAATAATGCACTGTCTGACAACCTGAGCCCGGACCTCGTGACCAACACCCCGATAGCTGACCAAACACTGAGCACATCAGAACCGCCATAGCCTTAGGTCATCATCACTTCGCTACCTCAGTTTTCAGGCTTCAGATCCTAGACATTATCTCCAATCACTGCCCAGGGGTGACTGTGATGCAGAAATCAGAACTCTTCCTTACCCATGGCAAGAAACCTTGTGGTTGGCATGTTGTCCAACGTTCAGTGTAGGAGAAACTAGCATTCACCATGAGGCCCCGCCCATTCTTGAGAGCCACGAGGGCATAAAGACGCATTGTGACCCTCAGCGTGAGTCCTGTCCTCTAGTTCGTCCTCACAGTGGCTGGACCATTAGATGTCATAATGGGCTTAACATGTCCCTAGGCCGAATTTTTAACCAGATTTCTGGTTGTCCAGTCGCCCCTCCCCAGGGCTCTACTCTGGAATCCCACATTTGGTGGGACACCTGAGGTTGAAAAACAAAACAAAACAAATCAACAACAACAGAACAACGGACTTCTTCCATCCCACAGAATGACCCCTAACTCTTTGGACGTGGCCAAATCCCAGAGAGTAAGACTCGTCCATTTCCCATGAAGTCACCCGGAAATTCACGACTATGAGTGACATGATATCCAGAGACAAAAACTGAGCAAGAGCCTCACACTCGCCCTTTTTTCATATCCCGAAGAGTTCTCCTCATGGTCTGTAGATCAGTCCTGCCGTACCTATGACCCGAAACATAAGCCGAGTTTGTGTTTTCAGACAACTGTCCAAACAACCCTGGCCTACACACCCTACAGGCTCAGACACCTGGAGCCAAACCTGACGACTATGCCAGCCCTACCCAAGGGAATTGTATGTGCCCATTCCAATGGCCACAACCCTACTACGAGGATAAACCTCCAAAGTCCCTGAGGCAATCCCAATATTTGTGGCTTCCCAGGACAAACAGGGGCAATCTGGGCCCATCTGAGCACCTACTGGCACTCAGACCCGTAGACTGATGTCCCCAGAGGTAAAAAGGAACGAATTGGCCCCTAGGCACCTATCGGATCCATTGCTTTGGTTTCCAGGCATCTCTCCTCAGAGGCCTGGATTTCAATAACAGCATATGGCTGTTTCTTGACTCACCCATCAGAACAAATCTCATCTACACATAGGAAACTTGCACGATGGAGCTGTGTGAAAGCCTCTCTTAAGGAGAAACCTTCAGGGCCACAGTGCCACTGCTTCATTCCAAGGTCTCCATAGACACCAAATTAAATTAGGACACATCCACGGGAGAGTCCATTTCAACTCAGCCTCCTCGGTTGCTCCCCCAGATCCAGCAGATCTAACCTGTCTTGTTGTTTGGAGACAATTGGAATGCGTGGTGGGCTACCCAGCCATTCATCCTTAGAACCCTGCTCGGAATCGTTGTCCTGGAGCCAACCAACAGGTCTCAATTGTTGCAGAAGAAATTTGCAGTTGGGAGCTTCTCACAACTACCATCGTGGGAAAAGCCCCATGGCCTCGTGATCCACTCACCCCTTCAAAAAGGGTCCATCAGGGACAGAATGTCGAACCTGAGAGATCGTCTGATCCTCGCCCTGACTTCAGATGCACGAGACCTCGATTCAGGTCTGTAGATTGTGCCTGCCATATCCTCACCCAGAAACCTAGGCCTAGGTTGGCTTCTCAGACTTTCGTCCTCAGACTACTTGCCCACAAACCCTCCAGATAGGCAATCCAGAACTACAATACAGCACTCTGCCTGCCCTCCAGAAGAAAAACATTGCCCTCTGGGGCTACCCAGAAAACCCAAATGAGCATCAACCTGCACGCCATTCGGCTGTACCCCAAATATATAGGCTGACCTGGGCACTAAAGCCCTTTCTGAAACACCCTGAGCATGGACCTACTGCCCCCAACCAGACAGCTGGCCGCACACTGAGCACATGAGACCCGTCTTGGCCTTAGGTCGTCATCTCTTCTCAACCTCGGTTTTCAGGCTTCAGAACCTAGACCTTATCTCCATTCACGGCCCGGGTTTGAAAATGATGCACAGATCAGAACACTTTCCCCATGGCAAGAAACCCTGTTGTTGACATGTCGTTCAAGTTTCAGTGTAGTTGAAACCCGTGTGGCCCATGAGGCCCCGTCCATGCTTGTGGGCCACATTGGTCACATAAACACATTGTGACCCTCAGCCTGAGCCCAACCTCAGGTAAGGCCTCTCAGTGGCTGGATGGAGAGACAGCATATTGGGCTTGCCATGCCCCTAGGCCAAAATTTTTAACCATAGTTCGGGTTGTCCCTTCACTCTTCTCCAGGGCTCTGCTTTGGAATTCCTCTTTTGGTGGGACACCTGATGTAACAAACCTGAAAGGAGTCCTCCCATCCAACAGATTGACGAAAAACAATTGGGATCGGGCCAAATCCTCAGAGAGCAAGATTCGTCCATGGCCCATGAGGCCTCCACAACATTCCACGGCCATCGCTGATACAAAATCCAGAGACAAAAGCCTGAGCACGCGCCTCAGACTCGCTCATTCTTCATATCCTGAAGAGTTCTTCAGATAAGAACCTACACGGCACTCGAAGGCACCCAAAATATATAGTCTAACCTGGGCAATAATGCACTGTCTGACAACCTGAGCCCGGACCTCGTGAACAACACCCAGACAGCTGACCTCACACTGAGCACATCATACCCGCCATGGCCTTAGGTCATCATCTCTTCCCGACCTCAGTTTTCAGGCTTCAGAACCTACACCTTATCAACAATCACTGCCAAGGGGTGGCTGAGATGCAGAAATCAGAACTCTTCCTTACCCATGGCAAGAAACCTTGTGGTTGGCATGTTGTCCAACGTTCAGTGTAGGAGAAACCAGCATTCACCCTGAGGCCCCGCCCAACCTTGAGTGCGACGAGGGCATAAACACGCATTGTGACCCTCAGCGTGAGTCCTGTCCTCTAGTATTTCCTCTCAGTGGCTGAATCATTAGATGTCATATTGGGATTGACATGTCCCTAGGACCCAATTTTTAACCAGACTTCTGGTTGTCCAGTCGCCCCTCCCCAGGGCTCTACTCTGGAATCCCTCATTTGGTGGGACACGTGAGTTTGAAAAACAAAACAAAACAAATCAACAACAACAGAAAAACGGACTTCTTCCATCCCACAGAATGACCCCAAACTCTTTGGACGAGGCCAAACCCCCAGAGAGTAAGACTCGTACATTTCCCATGAAGTCACCCGGAAATTTCACGACCATGAGTGACACGATATTCAGAGACAAAAACTTGAGCAAGAGCCTCACATTCGCCCTTTTTTCATATCCCGAAGAGTTCTCCTCATGGTCAGTAGATCAGTCCTGCCATACCTATGACCCGAAACATAAGCCGAGTTTGTGTTTTCAGACAACTGTCCAAACAACCCTGGCCTACACACCCTATAGGCTCAGGCCCCTGGAGCCAAACCTGACGACTGTGCTTGCCGTGTCCAAGGCAATTGTATGTGCCCATTCCAATGGCCACAACGCTACTAAGAGGATAAACCTCCAAATCCCTGAGGCCATTCCAATATTTGTGGCTTCCCAGGACAAACAGGGGCAATCTAGGCCCATCTGAGCACCTACTGGCACTCAGAACCATACACGGATGTCCCCAGAGGTAAAAAGGAATGAACAGGCCCCTAGGCACCTATTGGATCCAATGCTTTGGTTTCCAGGCATCTCTCCTCAGAGGATCGGTTTTCAATAACAGCATATGGCTGTTTCTTGACTCACCCATCAGAACAAATCTCATCTACTCATGGGAAACTTGCACGAAGGAGCTGTGTGAAAGCCTCTCTTTAGGAGAACCCTTCAGGGCCCCAGTGCCACCGCTTCATTCCAAGGTCTCCATAGACACAAAATCATATTAGGACACATCCACTGGAGAGTCCATTTCAACACAGCCTCCTCGGTTTCTCCCCCAGATGCAGAAGATCTAACCTTTCTTCTTGCTTGGAGACAATTCGAATGCGAGGCGGGCTACCCAGCCATCCATCCTTGAAATCCTGCTTGGAATCGTTGTCCTGGAGCCAACCAACAGGTCTCAATTGTCCTGCAGAAGAATCATTGCAGTTGGGAGCTTCTCAGAACTCCCATCTTAGGAAAACCCCCATGGCCTCTTGATCCACCCCACCTTCAAGAAGGGGCCATCAGGGACAGAATGTCCAACCTGAGCGATCCTCTGATCCTCGCCCTGACTTCAGATGCACGAGATCTCGATTAAGGTCTGTAGATTGTGCCTGCCATATCCTCACCCAGAAACCTAGGCTTAGCTTGGGTTCTCAGTCTTCCTTCCTCAGACTACTGGCCCACAAGCCCTCCAGTTTGGCAATCCAGAACTACAATGCAGCACTCTGCCTGCCCTCCAGAAGAAAAACATTGCCCTCTGGGGCAACCCAGAAACCCCAAATGAGGATCAACCTGCACACCATTCGGCTGTACCCCAAATATAAAGGCTGACCTGGGCACTAATGCCCTTTCTGACACAGCCTGAGCCTGGACCTCCTGGCCCCACCCAGACAGCTGGCCGCACACTGAGCACATCAGACCCGCCATGGCCTTAGGTCCTCATCTCTTCCCTACCTCAGTTTTCAGGCTTCAGAACCTAGACCTTATCTCCAATCACTGCCCTGGGTTGACTGTGATGTAGAATCAGAACTCTTCCTTACCCATGGCAAGAAATCTTGTGGTTTGCATGTTTTCCAACGTTCAGTGTAGGAGAAACCAGCATTCATCCTGAGGCCCAGCCTATTCTTGAGTGCGACGAGGGCATAAACACGCATTGTGACCCTAAGCGTGACTCCTGTCCTCTAGTATGTCCTCTCAGTGGCTGGACCATTAGTTGTCATAATGGGCATGACATGTCCCTAGGTCCCAATTTTTAACTAGATTTCTTGTTGTCAGGTCGCCCCTCCCCAGGGCTCTACTCTGGAATCCCTCATTTGGTGGGACACCTGAGGTTGACAAACAAAACAAAACAAAACAAATTAAAAACAACAGAACAACGGACTTCTTCCATCCCACAGAATGACCCCAAACTCTTTGGACGGGTCAAACCCCCAGAGAGTAAGACTCGTCCATTTCCCATGAAGTCACCTGGAAATTTCACGACCATGAGTGACAAGATATCGAGAGACAAAAACTTGAGCAAGAGCCTCAAACTCGCCCAATTTTCATATCCCGAAGTGTTCTCCTCATGGTCTGAAGATCAGTCCTGCCATACCTATGACCCGAAACATAAGCCGAGTTTTTGTTTTCAGACAACTGTCCAACAGTCCTGTCCTACACCACCTACAGGCTCAGGCCACTGGAGCCAAACCTGACGACTGTGCTTGCCCTCTCCAAGGGAATTGTGTGTGCCCATTCCAATGGCCACAACGCTACTAATAGGATAAACCTCCAAAGTCCCTGAGGCCATCCAAATATTTGTGGCTTCCCAGGACAAACAGGAGCAATCTGAGCCCATCTGAGAACCTACCTGCACTCAGACTTGTAGACTGATATCCCCAGAGTTAAAAAGGAACGAACAGGCCCCTAGGCCCTAATCGGATCCATTGCTTTGGTTTCCAGGCATCTCTCCTCAGAGGCCTGGATTTCAGTACCAGCATATGGCTGTTTCTTGACTCACCCACCAGAGAAAATCTCATCTACACATGGGAAACTTGCATGTAGGAGTGATGTCAAAGCCTCTGTTTAGGAGAACCCTCCATGGCCCCAGTGCCACCGCGTCATTCCAAGGTATCCATAGACACAAAAACACATTAGGACCCATCCACAGGAGAGTCCATTTCAACTCAGCGTATTCAGTTGCTCAGCGAGATCCAGCAGATCCAACTTGTCTTGTTGCTAGGAGACAATTGGAATGCGAGGTGGGCTACACAGCCATCCATCCTTAGAACCCTGCTCGGTATCGTTAGCCTGGAGCTAACCAACAGGTCTCAATTGTCCTGCAGAAGAATCTTTGAATTTGGGAGCTTCTCACAACTCCCATCGTAAGAAAACACCCATGGCCTCGTGATTCCCCCCCACCCCTTCATGAAGTGGCCATCAGGGACATAAGGTCCAAACTGAGCGATTGTCTGTTCCTCACCCTGACTTCAGATGCACGAGATCTCGGTTCAGATCTGTAGATTGTGCCTGCCATATCCTCACCCAGAAACCTAGGCCTAAGTTGGGTCCTCAGACTTCCATCCTCAGACTAATGGCCCACAAGCCCTCCTGTTTGGCAATCCAGTATTATAATGCAGCACTCTGCCTGCCCTCCAGAAGAAAAATATTGCCTTCTGGGGCTACCCAGAAACCCCAAATGAAGATCAACCTGCAGCCACTTGGCTGTACTCAAAATATATGGGCTGACCTGGGCAATAATGCCCTTTCTGACAGAGGCTGAGCCTGTACCTCCTGGCCCCACCCATACAGCTGGCCGCTCACTGAGCACATCGGACCAGCCATTGCCTTAGGTCGTTATCTCTTCCCTGGCTCGGTTTTCAGGATTTAGAACCTAAACCTTATCCCCAATCACGGCCCATGTTTGAAAATGATGCAGAAATCAGAACTCTTTCCCGATGGCAAGAAACCTTGTGGTAGGCTTGTTGTATAATGTTCAGTATAGTGGATACCAGTGTGTCCAATGAGGCCCCGCCATTGCTCGCGGGCCACATAGGTGGCAAACACACATTGTGACCCTCAGCCTGAGTCCAGTCCTCAGTTAAGGCCTCTCAGAGGCTGGATGGAGAGACAGCATATTGGGCTTGCCATGCCACTAGGCCCCAATTTTTAACCATAGATCGGGTTGTCCCTTCACTCTTCCCCAGGGCTCTGCTTTGGAATTCCTCTTTAGGTGGGACTCCTTAGGCAACAAACCTGAAAGGAGTCCTCTCATCCCACAGATTGACGAAAAACAATTGGGATAGGGCCAAATCCACAGAGAGCAAGATTCGTCCATGGCCCATGAGGCCTCCACAACATTCCACGGCCATCGCTGATACAAAATCCAGAGACAAAAGCCTGAGCACGCGCCTCAGACTCGCTCATTCTTCATATCCTGAAGAGTTCTTCAGATAAGAACCTACACGGCACTCGAAGGCACCCAAAATATATAGTCTAACCAGGGCACTAATGCACTGTCTGACAACCTGAGCCCGGACCTCGTGAACAACACCCAGACAGCTGACAGCACACTGAGCACATCTGAACCGCAATGGCCTTAGGTCATCATCTCTTCCCGACCTCAGTTTTCAGGCTTCAGAACCTAGACCTTATCTCCAATCACTGCCCAGGGGTGACTGTGATGCAGAAATCAGAACTCTTCCTTACCCATGGCAAGAAACCTTGTCCAACGTTCAAACCTTATCCAAACCTTGTCCAAAGTTCAGTGTAGGAGAAACCAGCATTCACCCTGAGGCCACCCCCATTCTTGAGTGCGACGAGGGCATAAACACGCATTGTGACCCTCAGCGTGAGTCCTGTCCTCTAGTACGTCCTCTCAGTGGCTGGACCATTAGATGTCATAATGGGCTTGACATGTCCCTAGGCCCCAATTTTTAACCAGATTTCTGGTTGTCCAGTCGCCCCTCTCCAGGGTTCTACTCTGGAATCCTTCATTTGGTGGGACACCTGAGGTTGAAAAACAAAACAAAACAAATCAACAACAACAGCACAACGGACTTCTTCCATCCGACAGAATGACCCCAAACTCTTTGGACGGGGCGAAACCCCCAGAGAGTAAGACTCGTCCATTTCCCAGGAAGTCACCCGGAAATTTCACGACCATGAGTGACACAATATGCAGAGACAAAAACTTGAGCAAGAGCCTCAACTCGCCCTTTTTTCATATCTCGAAGAGTTCTCCTCATGGTCTGTAGATCAGTCCTGCCATACCTATGACCCGAAACATAAGCCGAGTTTGTGTTTTCAGACAACTGTCCAAACAGCCCTGGCCTACACACCCTACAGGCTCAGGCCCCTGGAGCCAAACCTGACGACTGTGCTTGCCCTCTCTAAGGTAATTGTATGTGCCCATTCCAATGGCCAGAACCCTACTAATAGGATAAACCTCCAAAGTCCATGAGGCCATCCCAATATTTGTGGCTTCCTAGGACAAACAGGGGCAATCTGGGCCCATCTGAGCACCTACCTGCTCTCAGACCCGTACACTGATATCCCCAGAGGTAAAAAGGTACGAACTGGCCCTTAGGCACCTATTGGATCCATTGTTTTGGTTTCCAGGCATCTCTCCTCAGAGGCCTGGGTTTCAATAACACCATGTGGCTGTTTCTTGACTCACCCATCAGAACAAATCTCATCTACACATGGGAAACTTGCACAATGGAGCCGTGTGAAAGCCTCTCTTTAGGAGAACCCTTCAGGGCCCCAGTGCCACCGCTTCATTTCAAGGTCTTCATAGACACAAAATCATATTAGGATACATGCACAGGAGAGTCCATTTCAACTCAGCCTCCTCGGTTGCTCCCCCAGATCCAGCAGATCTAACCTGTCTTGTTGCTTGGAGACAATTGGAATGCGAGGTGGGCTACCTAGCCATCAATCCTTAGAACCCTGCTCGGTATCGTTGTCCTGGAGCCAACCAACAGGTCTCAATTGTCCTGCAGAAGAATCTTTGCCGTTTGGAGCTTCTCACAACTCCCATCGTGGGAAAACCCCCATGGCCTCGTGATCCACCCACCCCCCCCTTCAAGAAGACGATCGTCTGATCCTCGCCCTGACTTCAGATGCACGAGATCTCGATTCAGGTCTGTAGATTGTGCCTGCCATATCCTCACCCAGAAACCTAGGCCTAGCTTGGGTTCTCAGACTTCCGTTCTCAGACTACTGGCCCACAAGCCTCCAGTTTGGCAATCCAGAACTACATTGCATCACTCTGCCTGCCCTCCAGAAGAAAAACATTGCCCTCTGGGACTACCCAGAAACCCCAAAGGAGGATCAACAGGGCACACCTTTCGGCTGTACCATAAATATATTGGCAGTCCTGGGCACTAATGCCCTTTCTGACACAGCCTGATCCTGAACATCCTGGCCCCACCCAGACAGCTGGCCGTACACTGAGCACATCGGACCCGCCATGGCCTTAGGTCGTCATCTCTTCTCAACCTCGGTTTTCAGGCTTCAGAACCTAGACCATATCTCCATTCACGGCCCGGGTTTGAAAATGATACAGAAATCAGAACTCTTTCCCCATGGCAAGAAACCTTGTGGTTGGCATGTTGTCCAAGGTTCAGTGTAGTTGAAACCAGTGTGGCCCATGAGGCCCCGTCCATGCTTGCGGACCACATTGGTCACAAACACACATTGTGACCCTCAGCCTGAGCCCAGTCCTCAGGTAAGGCCTCTCACTGGCTGTATCTAGAGACAGCATATTGGGCTTGCCATGCCCCTAGGCCCCAATTGTTAACCATTATTCGGGTTGTCCCTTCACTCTTCCCCAGGGCTCTGCTTTGGAATTCCTCTTTTGGTGGGACACCTGAGGTAACAAACCTGAAAGGAGTCCTCCCATCCCACAGATTGACGAAAAACAATTGGGATCAGGCCAAATCCACAGAGAGCAAGATTCGTCCATGGCCCATGAGGCCTCCCCAACATTCCACGGCCATCGCTGATACAGAATCCAGATTCAAAAGCCTGAGCACGCGCCTCAGACTCGCTCATTCTTCATATCCTGAAAGTTCTTCAGATAAGAACCTACACAGCACTCGAAGGCACCCAAAATATATAGTCTAACCTGGGCACTAATGCACTGTCTGACAACCTGAGCCCGAACCTCCTGACCAACACCCAGACAGCTGACCGCACACTGAGCTCATCAGACCCGCCATGGCCTTATGTCTTCATCTCTTCCGTACCTCAGTTTTGAGGCTTAAGAACCTAGACCTTATCACAAATCACTGCCCACGCTTCACTGTGATGCAGAAATCAGAACCCTTCCTTACCCATGGCAAGAAACCTTGTGATTGGCATGTTGTCCAACGTTCAGTGTAGGAGAAACCAGCATTCACCCTGAGGACCCGCCCATTCTTGAGTGCGACGAGGGCATAAACACGCATTGTGACCCTCAGCGTGAGTCCTGTCCTCTAGTACGTCCTCTCAGTGGCTGGACCATTAGATGTCATAATGGGCTTGACATGTCCCTAGGCCCCAATTTTTAACCATATTTCGGGTTGTCCAATCGCCCCTCCCCAGGGCTCTACTCTAGAATCCCTCATTTGGTGGGACACCTGAGGTTGAAAAAAAAACAAAACAAATCAACAGCAACAAAACAACGGACTACTTCCATCCCAGAAAATGACCCCAAACTCTTTGGACGGGGCCAAACCCACAAGAGTAAGTCTAGTCTATTTCCCATGAAGTCACCCGGAAATTTCACGACCATGAGTGACACGATATCCAGAGATAAAAACTTGAGCAAGAGCCTCACACTCGCCCTTTTTTCATGTCCCGAAGAGTTCTCCTCATGATATGTAGATCAGTCCTGCCGTACCTATGACCCGAAACATAAGCCCAGTTTGTGTTTTCAGACAACTGTCCAAACAGCACTGGCCTACATACCCTACAGGCTCAGGAACCTGGAGCCAAACCTGGCGACTGTGCTTGGCCTCTCCTAGGGAATTGTATGTGCCCATTCCAATGGCCACAACCCAACTAATAGGAGAAAACTCCAAAGTCCCTGAGGCCATCCCAATATTGGTGGCTTCCCAGGACAAACAGGGGCAATCTGGGCCCATCTGAGCACCTACCGGCACTCACCCCGTAGACTGATGTCCCCAGATGTAATAAGGAACTAACAGGCCCCTAGGCACCTATCGGATCCATTGCTTTGGCTTCCAGGCATCTCTCCTCAGAGGCCTGGATTTCAATAACAGCATATGGCTTTTTCTTGACTCCCCCGTCAGAACAAATATCATCTACACATGGGAAACTTGCACGATGGAGCTGTGTGCAAGCCTCTCTTTAGGAGAACCCTACAGGGCCCCAGTGCCACCGCTTCATTCCAAGGTCTCCATAGACACAAAATCATATTAGGACACATCCCCTGGAGAGTCCATTTCAACTCAGTCTCCTAGGTTGCCTCCCCAAATCCAGCAGATCTAACCTGTCTTGTTGCTTGGAGACAATTGGAATGTGAGGTGGGCTACACTGCCATCCATCCTTAGAACCCTGCTCGGAAACTTGTCCTGGAGCCAACCAACAGGTCTTAATTGTCCTGCATAAGAATCTTTGCAGTTGGGAGCTTCTCACAACTCCCATCGTGGGAAAACCCCCATGGCTTCGTGATCCATCCCCCTTCAAGAAGGGGCCATCAGGGACAGAATGTCCAACCTGAGGGATCGTCTGATCCTCGCCCTGACTTCAGATGCACGAGATCTCAATTGAGGTCTGTAGATTGTGCCTGCCATATCCTCACCCAGAAACCTAGGCCTAGCTTGGGTCCTCAGACTTCCGTCCTCAGACTACTGGCCCACAAGCCCTCCAGATTGGCAATCCAGAACTACAATGCAGCACTCTGTCTGCCCTCCAGAAGAAAAACATTGCCCTCTGGGGCTACCCCGAAACCCCCAATGAGGATCAACCTGCACGGCATTCGGGTGTACCCCAAATATATAGGCTGACCTGGACACTAATGCCCTTTCTGACACAGCCTGAGCCTGCGACTCCTCGCCCCACCCAGACAGCTGGCCGCACACTGAGTACATCGGACCCGCCATGGCCTTAGGTCGTCATCTCTTCTCAACCTCGGTTTTCAGGCCTCAGAACCTAAACCTTATCTCCAATCACTGCCCGGGTTTGAAAATGATGCAGAAATCAGACCTCTTTCCCCATGGCAGGAAACCTTGTGGTTGGCATGTTGTCCAAGGTTCCGTGTAGTTAAAACCAGTGTGGCCCATGAGGCCCTGCCCATGCTTGCGGGCCACATTGGTCACTAACACACATTGTGACCCTCAGCCTGAGCCCAGTCCTCAGGTAAGGCCTCTCAGTGGCTGGATGGAGAGACAGAATATTGGGCTTGCGTTGCCGCTAGGCCCCAATTTTTAAACATAGTTCGGGTTGTCCCTTCACTCTTCCCCAGGGCTCTGCTTTGGAATTCCTCTTTTGGTGGGACACATGAGGTAACAAACCTGAATGGAGTCCTCCCATCCCACAGATTGACGAAAAACAATTGATATCGGGCCATATCCACAGAGAGGAAGATTCGTCCATGGCCCAAGAGGCCTCACCAGCATTCCATAGCCATCGCTGTTTCAAAATCCAGAGACAAAAGCCTGAGCACCCCATTCAGTATCGCTCATTCTTCATATCCTGAAGAGTTCTTCAGATAAGAACCTACACGGCACTCGAATGCACCCAAAATATATAGTCTAACCTGGGCACTAATGCACTGTCTGACAACCTGAGCCCGGACCTCGTGACCAACACCCAGACCGCTGACCGCACACTGAGCACATTAGACCCGCCATGGCCTTAGTTCATCATCTCTTCCCTACCTCAGTTTTCAGGCTTCCGAAACTGGACCATTATCTCCAATCACTGACCAGGGGTGACTGTGATGCAGAAATTAGAACTCTTCATTACCCATGGCAAGAAACCTTGTGGTTGGCATGTTGTCCAACGTTCAGTTTAGGACAAACCAGCATTCACCCTGAGGCCCCGCTCATTCTTGCGTGCGACCAGGGCATAAACACGCATTGTGACCCTCAGCGTGATTCCTGTCCTCTAGTACGTCCTCTCAGTGGCTCGACCATTAGATGTCATAATGGACTTACATGTCCATAGTCCCCAATTTTTAACCAGATTTCTGGTTGTCCAGTCGACCCTACCAGGGCTGTACTCTGGAATCCCAAATTTGGTGGGACACCTGCGGTTGAAAAACAAAACAAAACAAATCAACAACAACAGAACAACGGACTTCTTCCATCCCACAGAATGACCACAAACCCTTTGGACGGGGCCAAACCCCCAGAGAGTAAGACTCTTCCGTTTCCCAGGAAGTCACCCGGAAATTTCACGACCATGAGTGAAATGATATCCAGAGACAAAAACTTGAGCAAGAGCCTCACACTCGCCCTTTATTCAT
Organism: Mustela lutreola; assembly: GCF_030435805.1. Classification (NCBI taxonomy): domain Eukaryota; kingdom Metazoa; phylum Chordata; class Mammalia; order Carnivora; family Mustelidae; genus Mustela; species Mustela lutreola. Next base: position 174,259,396 of record NC_081294.1, read on the forward strand.
ATCCCGAAGAGTTCTCCTCATGGTCTGTAGATCAGTCCTGCCATACCTATGACCCGAAACATAAGCCGAGTTTGTGTTTTCAGACAACTGTCCAAACAGCCCTGGCCTACACACCCTACAGGCTCAGGCCCCTGGAGCCAAACCTGAGGACTGTACTTGCCCTCTCCAAGGGATTTCTGTGTGCCCATTGCAATGGCCACAACCCTACTAAAAGGATCAACCTCCAAAGTCCCTGATGCCATCCGAATATTTGTGGCTTCCCAGGACAAACAGGGGCAATCTGAGCCCATCTGAGCACCTACCTACATTCAGACCCATAGACTGATGTCCCCAGAGGGAAAAAGGAACGAACAGGCCCCTAGGCACTAATCGGATCCATTGCTTTGTTTTCCAGGCATTTCTTCTCAGAGGCCGGGATTTCAATACCCGAATATGGCTGTTTCTTGACTTACCCATCAGAACAAATCTCATGTACATATGGGAAACTTGCACGTTGGAGCTGTGTGAAAGCCTCTCTTTAGGAGAACACTTCAGGGCCCCAGTGCCACCTCTTCTTTCCAAGGTCTCCATAGACACAAAGACATATTAGGATACATCCACGGGAGAGTCCATTTCAACTCAGCCTCCTCGGTTGCTCCCCCAGATCCAGCAGATATAACCTGTCTTGTTGCTTGGAGACAATTGGAATGCGAGGTGGGCTACCCAGCCTTCCATCCTTAGAACCCTGCTCAGAATCGTTGTACTGGAGCCAACCAACAGGTCTCAATAGTCCTGCAGAAGAATCTTTGCAGTTGGGAGCTTCTCACAACTCCCATCGTGGGAATAGCCCCAAGGCCTCGTAATCAACCCCCCTTCATGAAGGGGCCATCAGGGACAGAAAGTCCAACTTGAGCGATCGTCTGATCCTCGCCTGACTTCCGATCCACGAGATCTCGAATCAGGTCTGTAGATTGTGCCTGCCATTTCCTCACCCAGAAACCTAAGCCTAGCTTGTGTTCTCAGACTTCCGTCCGCAGACTACGGGCCGAAAGCCCTCCAATTTGGCAATCCAGAACTGCAATGCAACACTCTGCCTGCCCTCCAGAAGTAAAACATTGCCCTCTGGGGCTACCCAGAAACCCCAAATGCGGATCATCCTGCCGCCACTTGGCTGTACCCCAAATATATAGGCTGACCTGTACACTGGTGCCCATGCAGACACAACCTGAGCCTGACCTCCTGGCCCCACCCAGGCAGCTGGCCGCACTCTGAGCACATCGGACCCGCCATGGCCTTAGATCGTCATCTCTTCTCAACCTCGATTTTCAGGCTTCAGAAACTATAACTTATCTCAAAACACTGCCCACGGTTGAAAGTGATGCAGAAATGAGAACTCCATCCCCATGGCAAGAAACCTTGTGGTTGCCATATTGTCCAATGTCCTCCCATCCCACAAATTGACGAAAAACAATTGGGATCGGGCCAAATCCACAGAGAGGAAGATTCGTCCATGGCCCCTGAGGCCTCCCCGACATTCCACGGCCAACGCTGATACAAAATCCAGAGACAAAAGAATGAGCAAGCGCCTCAGACTCCCTGTTTCTTCATATCCTGAAGAGTTCTTCTCATGGTTTGTCGATCGGGTCCGCCATACCTACATCCGCAAACCTTAGCTGAGTTTGTGTTTTTAGACTTCTGCCCTCAATGTCCTGGGCAACACACACTCCAGACTGGGCCCCTGGAGTCACACATTAGGACTGCGCCTACCCAATCCATGGGCATTCTGCCCATTCCATTGTCCCAAACCGTACAAATTAGGAGAACCCTCCAAAGTCCCTGAGGCCATCCCAATAGTGTAGGTCACCCGGCACAAACAAGGGCGGTCTGACACCAGCTGAGCAACTATCTCCACTCATTCCATAGATGGATGTCCCCAGAGAAGAAGATTGAACCAGACAGGACCCTAGGCCATAATCGGATCCATTGCTTTGGTTTACAGGCATGACACCTCAAAAGCCTGGATTCCAATATTAGCATACGGGTTTTCCTGAGGCACCCATCAGAACAAATCTCGTCTCCACAAGGAAACTTGTGAATGGGAGCTATATCAAATGCTTAGGAGAATACTTCAGGGTCCCGGTGCCACCGCCTCATTCCAAGGACCTCATGGATACAAACACACTTTAGGACCCATCCTCAGGAAAGTCCATTTCAACTCAGCCACCCAGGTTGCTCCCGCAGAGCCATCAGATCTAAACTGCCTTGTTGCTAGGAGACAATTGCAATGCGAGGCGCTCGTCCCAGGCATCCATCCTCGAACGGTGCCCTGGAGTCATTCCATATGGGATGTCCTGGACCTGTCCAACAGGTCTCAATTGTCCCGCAGAAGGAATCCTTGAAGGGGGCATCCCACAACTCGCAACGTGGGAAAACCTCCATGGCCTCGAGATTCCGCTCCCTTCATGAAGGGACCGTCATGCACAGAAACTCCAACCTGAGCCAACGTCTGATACTCGCTCTGACTTCAGATGCATGAGATCTTGGTTCCGATGTGTAGGGGGTACATGCCGTGCCCTCGCCCTGAAACCCAAGTCTAGCTTGTGTTCTCAGACTTCCGTCCTCACACTCCTGGTCCGAAGCACTCAAGTTTGGCAATTCTGGACCCACAATGCAGCACTCTGCCTGCCTTCTAGAAAAAAAAAAAAAAATATTGCCTAATGAGCTGCAACCTACACGGCACTCGAATGTACCCAAATTATATAGTCTAACCTGGGCACTAATGCACTTTCTGACACAACCTGAGCCCGGACCTCCTGACCAACACCCAGACAGCTGACCGCACACTGAGCACATCAGACCTGCCATGGCCTTAAGTCATCATCTCTTCCCTACCTCAGTATTCAGGCTTCAGAACCTAGACCTTATCTCCAATCCCTGCCCAGAAATCAGAATTCCTCCTTACCCATGGCAAGAAACCTTTTGGTTGGCACGTTGTCCAACGTTCAGTGTAGGAGAAACCAGCATTCACCCTGAGGACCCGCCCATTCTTGAGTGTGATGAGGGCATAAACATGCATTGTGACCCTCAGCGTGAGTCCTGCCCTCTAGTATGTCCTCTTAGTGACTGGACCATTAGATGTCATAATGGGCTTGACATGTACCTAGGCCCCAATATTTAACCAGATTTCTGGTTGTCCAGTCGCCCCTCCCCAGGGCTCTACTCTGGAATCCCTCATTTGGTGGGACACCTGAGGTTAAAAAACAAAACAAAACCAAACAAAACAACAACAACAAAAAAATGGACTTATTCCATCCCACAGAATGACCCCAAACTCTTCGGACGGGGCCACACCTCCAGAGGGTAAGACTCGTCCATTTCCCATGAAGTCACCCGGAAATTTCATGAACATGGGTGACACGATATCCAGAGACAAAAACTTGAGCAAGAGCCTCACACTCGCCCTTTTTTCATATCCCGAAGAGTTCTCCTCATGGTCTGTAGATCAGTCCTGCCATACCTATGATCCGAAACAAAAGCCGAGTTTGTGTTTTCATACAACGGTCTAAACAGCCCTGGCCTCCACACCCTACAGGCTCAGGCCCCTGGAGCCAAACCTGAGGACTGTACTTGCCCTCTCCAAGGGATTTCTGTGTGCCCATTGCAATGGCCACAACCCTACTAATAGGATCGACCTCCAAAGTCCCTGAGGCCATCTCAATAGTGGTGGCTTCCCAGGACAAACAGGAGCAAACTGAGCCCATCTGAGCACCTACCTGCACTCAGACCCGTAGACTGATGTACCCAGAGGGAAAAAGGAACGAACAGACCCCTAGGGACTAATCGGATCCATTGCTTTGGTTTCCAGGCATCTCTCCTCAGAGGACTGGATTTCAATACCCGAATATGGCTGTTTCTTGACTCACCCATCAGAACTAATCTCCTCTACACATGGGAAACTTGCACATTGGAGCTTGGTCGAAGCTTCTCTTTAGGAGAACCCTTCAGGGCCCCAGTGCCACCGCTTCATTCCAAGGTCTTCATAGACACAAAAACACATTAGGACCCATCCATAGGAGAGTCCATTTGAACTCAGCCTCCTCGGGTGCTCCCCCAGATCCAGCAGATCTAACATGTCTTGTTGCTAGGAGACAATTGGAATGCGAGGTGGGCTACCCATCCATCCATCCTTAGTACCCTGCTCGGAATTGTTGGCCTGAGCCAAACAACAGGTCTCAATTGTTCTGCAGAAGAATCTTTGCAGTTTGGAGCTTCTCACAACTCCCATCTTGGGAAACCCCCATGGCCTCGTGATCCACCCCCCCTTCATGAAGTGTCCATCAGGGACAGAACCTCGAACCTGAGAGATCGTCTGATTCTCTCCCTGACTTCAGATCCACGAGATCTCGAGTCAGGTCTGTAGATTGTGCCTGCCATGTCTTCACCCAGAAACCTAAGCCTAGATTGTGTTCTCAGACTTCCGTCCTCAGACTACGGGCCCACAAGCCCTCCAGATTGGCAATCCAGAACTACAATGCAACACTCTGCCTGCACTCCAGAAGAAAAACATTTCCCCCTGGGGCTAACCAGAAACCCCAAATGAGGATCAACCTGCACGCCACTTGGCTGTACCCCGAATACATAGGCTGACCTGGGAACTGATGCCATTTCAGACACAACCTGAGCCTGGACCTCCAGGCCACACCCAGACAGCTGGCCGCACTCTGAGCACATCGGATCCGCCATGGCCTTAGGTCGTCATCTCTTCTCAACCTCGATTTTCAGGCTTCAGAAACTATAACTTATCTCAAAACCTTGCCCACGGTTGAAAATGATACAGAAATCAGGACTCCATCCCCATGGCAAGAAACCTTGCGGTTGCCATGTTGTCCAACATTCAGTGTAGTTGAAACCAGTGTGGCCCATGATTCCCCGCCCATGCTCGCGGGCAACATTGGTCACAAGCACACATTGTGACCCTCAGCCTGAGCCCAGTCCTCAAGTAAGGCCTCTCAGTGGCTGGACCCTGAGCCCGCATATGGGGCCTGCCATGCCCCTGGCCCCGATTTTTAACCATAGTTCGGCTTTGTCCCTTCACTCTTCCCTAGGGCTCTGATTTGGAATTCCTCTTTTGATGGGACACCTGAGGTAACAAACCTGAAAGGAGTCCTCCCATCCCACAGATTGAGGAAAAACAATTGGGATCGCGCCAAATCCACAGAGAGGAAGATTCGTCCATGGCCCCTGAGGCCTCCCCGACATTCCACGGCCAACGCTGATATAAAATCCAGAGACAAAAGAATGAGCAAGCGCCTCAGACTCGCTGTTTCTTCATATCCTGAAGAGTTCTTCTCATGGTTTGTCGATCGGGTCCGCCATACCTACATCCGCAAACCTTAGCTGAGTTTGTGTTTTTAGACTTCTGTCCTCAATGTCCTGGGCAACACACACTCCAGACTCGGCCCCTGGAGTCACACATTAGGACTGCGCCCACCCAATCCATGGGAATTCTGCCCATTCCATTGTCCCAAACCGTACAAATTAGGAGAAACCTCCAAAGTCCCTGAGGCCATCCCAATAGTGTAGGTCACCTGGCACAAACAAGGGCGGTCTGACACCAGCTGAGCATCTATCTCCACTCATTCCATAGATGGATGTCCCCAGAGAAGAAGATTGAACCAGACAGGACCCTAGGCCATAATCGGATCCATTGCTTTGGTTTACAGGCATGTCTCCTCAAAAGCCTGGATTCCAATATTAGCATAGGGGTTTTCCTGAGGCACCCATCAGAACAAATCTCGTCTCCACAAGGAAACTTGTGTATGGGAGCTATGTCAAAAGCTTAGGAGAATACTTCAGGGTCCCGGTGCCACCGCCTCATTCCAAGGCCCTCATGGATACAAACACACTTTAGGACCCATCCTCAGGAAAGTCCATTTCAACTCAGCCACCCAGGTTGCTCCCGCAGAGCCATCAGATCTAAACTGCCTTGTTGCTAGGAGACAATTGCAATGCGAGGCGCTCGTCCCAGGCATCCATCCTCGAACGGTGCCCTGGAGTCATTCCATATGGGATGTCCTGGACCTGTCCAACAGGTCTCAATTGTCCCGCAGAAGGAATCCTTGAAGGGGGCATCCCACAACTCCCAACGTGGGAAAACCTCCATGGCCTCGAGATTCCGCTCCCTTCATGAAGGGACCGTCATGCACAGAAACTCCAACCTGAGCCAACGTCTGATACTCGCTCTGACTTCAGATGCATGAGATCTTGGTTCCGATGTGTAGGGGGTACCTGCCGTGCCCTCGAACTGAAACCCAAGTCTAGCTTGTGTTCTCAGACTTCCGTCCTCACACTCCTGGTCCGAAGCACTCAAGTTTGGCAATTCCGGACCCACAATGCAGCACTCTGCCTGCCCTCTAGAAAAAAAAAAAAAAATATTGACTAATGAGCTGCAACCTACACGGCACTCGAATGTACCCAAATTATATAGTCTAACCTGGGCACTAATGCACTTTCTGACACAACCTGAGCCCGGACCTCCTGACCAATACCCAGACAGCTGACCGCACACTGAGCACATCAGACCTGCCATGGCCTTAAGTCATCATCTCTTCCCTACCTCAGTTTTCAGGCTTCAGAACCTAGCCCTTATCTCCAATCCCTGCCCAGAAATCAGAATTCCTCCTTACCCATGGCAAGAAACCTTTTGGTTGGCACGTTGTCCAATGTTCAGTGTAGGAGAAACCAGCATTCACCCTGAGGACCCGCCCATTCTTGAGTGTGATGAGGGCATAAACATGCATTGTGACCCTCATCGTGAGTCGTGCCATCTAGTATGTCCTCTTAGTGACTGGACCATTAGATATCATAATGGGCTTGACATGTACCTAGGCCCCAATATTTAACCAGATTTCTGTTGTCCAGTCGCCCCTCCCCAGGGCTCTACTCTGGAATCCCTCATTTGTTGGGACACCTGAGGTTAAAAAACAAAACAAAACAAAACAAAACAACAACAACAAAAAAATGGACTTATTCCATCCCACAGAATGACCCCAAACTCTTCGGACGGGGCCACACCTCCAGAGGGTAAGACTCGTCCATTTCCCATGAAGTCACCCGGAAATTTCATGAACATGGGTGACACGATATCCAGAGACAAAAACTTGAGCAAGAGCCTCACACTCGCCCTTTTTTCATATCCCGAAGAGTTCTCCACATGGTCTGTAGATCAGTCCTGCCATACCTATGACCCGAAACAGAAGCCGAGTTTGTGTTTTCAGACAACGGTCTAAACAGCCCTGGCCTACACACCCTACAGGCTCAGGCCCTGGAGCCAAACCTGAGGACTGTACTTGCCCTCTCCAAGGGATTTCTGTGTGCCCATTGCAATGGCCACAACCCTACTAATAGGATCGACCTCCAAAGTCCCTGAGGCCATCTCAATAGTGGTGGCTTCCCAGGACAAACAGGAGCAAACTGAGCCCATCTGAGCACCTACCTGCACTCAGACCCGTAGACTGATGTACCCAGAGGGAAAAAGGAACGAACAGACCCCTAGGGCCTAATCGGATCCATTGCTTTGGTTTCCAGGCATCTCTCCTCAGAGGCCTGGATTTCAATACCCGAATATGGCTGTTTCTTGACTCACCCATCAGAACTAATCTCCTCTACACATGGGAAACTTGCACATTGGAGCTTGGTCGAAGCTTCTCTTTAGGAGAACCCTTCAGGGCCCCAGTGCCACCGCTTCATTCCAAGGTCTTCATAGACACAAAAACACATTAGGACCCATCCATAGGAGAGTCCATTTGAACTCAGCCTCCTCGGGTGCTCCCCCAGATCCAGCAGATATAACATGTCTTGTTGCTAGGAGACAATTGGAATGCGAGGTGGGCTACCCATCCATCCATCCTTAGTACCCTGCTCGGAATCGTTGGCCTGAGCCAACCAACAGGTCTCAATTGTCCTGCAGAAGAATCTTTGCAGTTTGGAGCTTCTCACAACTCCCATCTTGGGAAACCCCCATGACCTCGTGATCCACCCCCCCTTCATGAAGGGTCCAACAGGGACAGAACCTCCAACCTGAGAGATTGTCTGATCCTCGCCCTGACTTCAGATCCACGAGATCTCGAGTCAGGTCTGTAGATTGTGCCTGCCATGTCCTCACCCATAAACCTAAGCCTAGATTGTGTTCTCAGACTTCCGTTCTCAGACTACGGGCCCACAAGCCCTCCAGATTGGCAATCCAGAACTACAATGCAACACTCTGCCTGCACTCCAGAAGAAAAACATTTTCCCCTGGGGCTAACCAGAAACCCCAAATGAGGGTCAACCTGCACGCCACTTGGCTGTACCCCGAATACATAGGCTGACCTGGGAACTGATGCCATTTCAGACACAACCTGAGCCTGGACCTCCAGGCCACACCCAGACAGCTGGCCGCACTCTGAGCACATCGGATCCGCCATGGCCTTAGGTCGTCATCTCTTCTCAACCTCGATTTTCAGGCTTCAGAAACTATAACTTATCTCAAAACACTGCCCACGGTTGAAAATGATACAGAAATCAGGACTCCATCCCCATGGCAAGAAACCTTGCGGTTGCCATGTTGTCCAACATTCAGTGTAGTTGAAACCAGTGTGGCCCATGATTCCCCGCCCATGCTCGCGGGCAACATTGGTCACAAGCACACATTGTGACCCTCAGCCTGAGCCCAGTCCTCAAGTAAGGCCTCTCAGTGGCTGGACCCTGAGCCCGCATATGGGGCCTGCCATGCCCCTGGCCCCGATTTTTAACCATAGTTCGGCTTTGTCCCTTCACTCTTCCCTAGGGCTCTGATTTGGAATTCCTCTTTTGATGGGACACCTGAGGTAACAAACCTGAAAGGAGTCCTCCCATCCCACAGATTGAGGAAAAACAATTGGGATCGCGCCAAATCCACAGAGAGGAAGATTCGTCCATGGCCCCTGAGGCCTCCCCGACATTCCACGGCCAACGCTGATATAAAATCCAGAGACAAAAGAATGAGCAAGCGCCTCAGACTCGCTGTTTCTTCATATCCTGAAGAGTTCTTCTCATGGTTTGTCGATCGGGTCCGCCATACCTACATCCGCAAACCTTAGCTGAGTTTGTGTTTTTAGACTTCTGTCCTCAATGTCCTGGGCAACACACACTCCAGACTCGGCCCCTGGAGTCACACATTAGGACTGCGCCCACCCAATCCATGGGAATTCTGCCCATTCCATTGTCCCAAACCGTACAAATTAGGAGAAACCTCCAAAGTCCCTGAGGCCATCCCAATAGTGTAGGTCACCTGGCACAAACAAGGGCGGTCTGACACCAGCTGAGCATCTATCTCCACTCATTCCATAGATGGATGTCCCCAGAGAAGAAGATTGAACCAGACAGGACCCTAGGCCATAATCGGATCCATTGCTTTGGTTTACAGGCATGTCTCCTCAAAAGCCTGGATTCCAATATTAGCATAGGGGTTTTCCTGAGGCACCCATCAGAACAAATCTCGTCTCCACAAGGAAACTTGTGTATGGGAGCTATGTCAAAAGCTTAGGAGAATACTTCAGGGTCCCGGTGCCACCGCCTCATTCCAAGGCCCTCATGGATACAAACACACTTTAGGACCCATCCTCAGGAAAGTCCATTTCAACTCAGCCACCCAGGTTGCTCCCGCAGAGCCATCAGATCTAAACTGCCTTGTTGCTAGGAGACAATTGCAATGCGAGGCGCTCGTCCCAGGCATCCATCCTCGAACGGTGCCCTGGAGTCATTCCATATGGGATGTCCTGGACCTGTCCAACAGGTCTCAATTGTCCCGCAGAAGGAATCCTTGAAGGGGGCATCCCACAACTCCCAACGTGGGAAAACCTCCATGGCCTCGAGATTCCGCTCCCTTCATGAAGGGACCGTCATGCACAGAAACTCCAACCTGAGCCAACGTCTGATACTCGCTCTGACTTCAGATGCATGAGATCTTGGTTCCGATGTGTAGGGGGTACCTGCCGTGCCCTCGAACTGAAACCCAAGTCTAGCTTGTGTTCTCAGACTTCCGTCCTCACACTCCTGGTCCGAAGCACTCAAGTTTGGCAATTCCGGACCCACAATGCAGCACTCTGCCTGCCCTCTAGAAAAAAAAAAAAAAAATATTGACTAATGAGCTGCAACCTACACGGCACTCGAATGTACCCAAATTATATAGTCTAACCTGGGCACTAATGCACTTTCTGACACAACCTGAGCCCGGACCTCCTGACCAACACCCAGACAGCTGACCGCACACTGAGCACATCAGACCTGCCATGGCCTTAAGTCATCATCTCTTCCCTACCTCAGTTTTCAGGCTTCAGAACCTAGCCCTTATCTCCAATCCCTGCCCAGAAATCAGAATTCCTCCTTACCCATGGCAAGAAACCTTTTGGTTGGCACGTTGTCCAATGTTCAGTGTAGGAGAAACCAGCATTCACCCTGAGGACCCGCCCATTCTTGAGTGTGATGAGGGCATAAACATGCATTGTGACCCTCATCGTGAGTCGTGCCCTCTAGTATGTCCTCTTAGTGACTGGACCATTAGATATCATAATGGGCTTGACATGTACCTAGGCCCCAATATTTAACCAGATTTCTGGTTGTCCAGTCGCCCCTCCCCAGGGCTCTACTCTGGAATCCCTCATTTGGTGGGACACCTGAGGTTAAAAAACAAAACAAAACAAAACAAAACAACAACAACAAAAAAATGGACTTATTCCATCCCACAGAATGACCCCAAACTCTTCGGACGGGGCCACACCTCCAGAGGGTAAGACTCGTCCATTTCCCATGAAGTCACCCGGAAATTTCATGAACATGGGTGACACGATATCCAGAGACAAAAACTTGAGCAAGAGCCTCACACTCGCCCTTTTTTCATATCCCGAAGAGTTCTCCACATGGTCTGTAGATCAGTCCTGCCATACCTATGACCCGAAACAGAAGCCGAGTTTGTGTTTTCAGACAACGGTCTAAACAGCCCTGGCCTACACACCCTACAGGCTCAGGCCCCTGGAGCCAAACCTGAGGACTGTACTTGCCCTCTCCAAGGGATTTCTGTGTGCCCATTGCAATGGCCACAACCCTACTAATAGGATCGACCTCCAAAGTCCCTGAGGCCATCTCAATAGTGGTGGCTTCCCAGGACAAACAGGAGCAAACTGAGCCCATCTGAGCACCTACCTGCACTCAGACCCGTAGACTGATGTACCCAGAGGGAAAAAGGAACGAACAGACCCCTAGGGCCTAATCGGATCCATTGCTTTGGTTTCCAGGCATCTCTCCTCAGAGGCCTGGATTTCAATACCCGAATATGGCTGTTTCTTGACTCACCCATCAGAACTAATCTCCTCTACACATGGGAAACTTGCACATTGGAGCTTGGTCGAAGCTTCTCTTTAGGAGAACCCTTCAGGGCCCCAGTGCCACCGCTTCATTCCAAGGTCTTCATAGACACAAAAACACATTAGGACCCATCCATAGGAGAGTCCATTTGAACTCAGCCTCCTCGGGTGCTCCCCCAGATCCAGCAGATATAACATGTCTTGTTGCTAGGAGACAATTGGAATGCGAGGTGGGCTACCCATCCATCCATCCTTAGTACCCTGCTCGGAATCGTTGGCCTGAGCCAACCAACAGGTCTCAATTGTCCTGCAGAAGAATCTTTGCAGTTTGGAGCTTCTCACAACTCCCATCTTGGGAAACCCCCATGACCTCGTGATCCACCCCCCCTTCATGAAGGGTCCAACAGGGACAGAACCTCCAACCTGAGAGATTGTCTGATCCTCGCCCTGACTTCAGATCCACGAGATCTCGAGTCAGGTCTGTAGATTGTGCCTGCCATGTCCTCACCCAGAAACCTAAGCCTAGATTGTGTTCTCAGACTTCCGTTCTCAGACTACGGGCCCACAAGCCCTCCAGATTGGCAATCCAGAACTACAATGCAACACTCTGCCTGCACTCCAGAAGAAAAACATTTTCCCCTGGGGCTAACCAGAAACCCCAAATGAGGGTCAACCTGCACGCCACTTGGCTGTACCCCGAATACATAGGCTGACCTGGGAACTGATGCCATTTCAGACACAACCTGAGCCTGGACCTCCAGGCCACACCCAGACAGCTGGCCGCACTCTGAGCACATCGGATCCGCCATGGCCTTAGGTCGTCATCTCTTCTCAACCTCGATTTTCAGGCTTCAGAAACTATAACTTATCTCAAAACACTGCCCACGGTTGAAAATGATACAGAAATCAGGACTCCATCCCCATGGCAAGAAACCTTGCGGTTGCCATGTTGTCCAACATTCAGTGTAGTTGAAACCAGTGTGGCCCATGATTCCCCGCCCATGCTCGCGGGCAACATTGGTCACAAGCACACATTGTGACCCTCAGCCTGAGCCCAGTCCTCAAGTAAGGCCTCTCAGTGGCTGGACCCTGAGCCCGCATATGGGGCCTGCCATGCCCCTGGCCCCGATTTTTAACCATAGTTCGGCTTTGTCCCTTCACTCTTCCCTAGGGCTCTGATTTGGAATTCCTCTTTTGATGGGACACCTGAGGTAACAAACCTGAAAGGAGTCCTCCCATCCCACAGATTGAGGAAAAACAATTGGGATCGCGCCAAATCCACAGAGAGGAAGATTCGTCCATGGCCCCTGAGGCCTCCCCGACATTCCACGGCCAACGCTGATATAAAATCCAGAGACAAAAGAATGAGCAAGCGCCTCAGACTCGCTGTTTCTTCATATCCTGAAGAGTTCTTCTCATGGTTTGTCGATCGGGTCCGCCATACCTACATCCGCAAACCTTAGCTGAGTTTGTGTTTTTAGACTTCTGTCCTCAATGTCCTGGGCAACACACACTCCAGACTCGGCCCCTGGAGTCACACATTAGGACTGCGCCCACCCAATCCATGGGAATTCTGCCCATTCCATTGTCCCAAACCGTACAAATTAGGAGAAACCTCCAAAGTCCCTGAGGCCATCCCAATAGTGTAGGTCACCTGGCACAAACAAGGGCGGTCTGACACCAGCTGAGCATCTATCTCCACTCATTCCATAGATGGATGTCCCCAGAGAAGAAGATTGAACCAGACAGGACCCTAGGCCATAATCGGATCCATTGCTTTGGTTTACAGGCATGTCTCCTCAAAAGCCTGGATTCCAATATTAGCATAGGGGTTTTCCTGAGGCACCCATCAGAACAAATCTCGTCTCCACAAGGAAACTTGTGTATGGGAGCTATGTCAAAAGCTTAGGAGAATACTTCAGGGTCCCGGTGCCACTGCCTCATTCCAAGGCCCTCATGGATACAAACACACTTTAGGACCCATCCTCAGGAAAGTCCATTTCAACTCAGCCACCCAGGTTGCTCCCGCAGAGCCATCAGATCTAAACTGCCTTGTTGCTAGGAGACAATTGCAATGCGAGGCGCTCGTCCCAGGCATCCATCCTCGAACGGTGCCCTGGAGTCATTCCATATGGGATGTCCTGGACCTGTCCAACAGGTCTCAATTGTCCCGCAGAAGGAATCCCTGAAGGGGGCATCCCACAACTCCCAACGTGGGAAAACCTCCATGGCCTCGAGATTCCGCTCCCTTCATGAAGGGACCGTCATGCACAGAAACTCCAACCTGAGCCAACGTCTGATACTCGCTCTGACTTCAGATGCATGAGATCTTGGTTCCGATGTGTATGGGGTACCTGCCGTGCCCTCGCCCTGAAACCCAAGTCTAGCTTGTGTTCTCAGACTTCCGTCGTCACACTCCTGGTCCGAAGCACTCAAGTTTGGCAATTCCGGACCCACAATGCAGCACTCTGCCTGCCCTCTAGAAAAAAAAAAATATATTGCCTAATGAGCTGCAACCTACACGGCACTCGAATGTACCCAAATTATATAGTCTAACCTGGGCACTAATGCACTTTCTGACACAAACTGAGCCCGGAACTCCTGACCAACACCCAGACAGCTGACCGCACACTGAGCACATCAGACCTGCCATGGCCTTAGGTCATCATCTCTTCCCTACCTCAGTTTTCAGGCTTCAGAACCTAGACCTTATCTCCAATCCCTGCCCAGAAATCAGAATTCCTCCTTACCCATGGCAAGAAACCTTTTGGTTGGCACGTTGTCCAACGTTCAGTGTAGGAGAAACCAGCATTCACCCTGAGGACCCGCCCATTCTTGAGTGTGATGAGGGCATAAACATGCATTGTGACCCTCAGCGTGAGTCCTGCCCTCTAGTATGTCCTCTTAGTGACTGGTCCATTAGATGTCATAATGGGCTTGACATGTACCTAGGCCCCAATATTTAACCAGATTTCTGGTTGTTCAGTCGCCCCTCCCCAGGGCTCTACTCTGGAATACCTCATTTGGTGGGACACCTGAGGTTAAAAAACAAAAAAAAACAAAACAAAACAACAACAAAAAATTGGACTTATTCCATCCCACAGAATGACCCCAAACTCTTCGGACGGGGCCACACCTCCAGAGAGTAAGACTCGTCCATTTCCCATGAAGTCACCCGGAAATTTCATGAACATGGGTGACACGACATCCAGAGACAAAAACTTGAGCAAGAGCCTCACACTCGCCCTTTTTTCATATCCCGAAGAGTTCTCCTCATGGTCTGTAGATCAGTCCTGCCATACCTATGACCCGAAACAGAAGCCGAGTTTGTGTTTTCAGACAACGGTCTAAACAGCCCTGGCCTACACACCCTACAGGCTCAGGCCCCTGGAGCCAAACCTGAGGACTGTACTTGCCCTCTCCAAGGGATTTGTGTGTGCCCATTGCAATGGCCACAACCCTACTAATAGGATCGACCTCCAAAGTCCCTGAGGCCATCTCAATAGTGGTGGCTTCCCAGGACAAACAGGGGCAATCTGAGCCCACCTGAGCACCTACCTGCACTCAGACCCGTAGACTGATGTCCCCAGAGGGAAAAAGGAACGAACAGACCCATAGGCACTAATCGGATCCATTGCTTTGGTTTCCAGGCATCTCTCCTCAGAGGCCTGGATTTCAATACCCGAATATGGCTGTTTCTTGACTCACCCATCAGAACTAATCTCCTCTACACATGGGAAACTTGCACATTGGAGCTTGGTTGAAGCTTCTCTTTAGGAGAACCCTTCAGGGCCCCAGTGCCACCGCTTCATTCCAAGGTCTTCAGAGACACAAAAACACATTAGGACCCATCCATAGGGGAGTCCATTTGAACTCAGCCTCCTCGGATGCTCCCCCAGATCCAGCAGATGTAACATGTCTTGTTGCTAGGAGACAATTGGAATGCGAGGTGGGCTACGCATCCATCCATCCTTAGTACCCTGCTCGGAATCGTTGGCCTGAGCCAACCAACAGGTCTCAATTGTTCTGCAGAAGAATCTTTGCAGTTTGGAGCTTCTCACAACTCCCATCTTGGGAAAACCCCATGGCCTCGTGATCCACCCCCCCTTCATTAAGGGTCCATCAGGGACAGAACCTCCAACCTGAGAGATTGTCTGATCCTCGCCCTGACTTCAGATCCACGAGAACTCGAGTCAGGTCTGTAGATTGTGCCTGCCATGTCCTCACCCAGAAACCTAAGCCTAGATTGTGTTCTCAGACTTCCGTCCTCAGACTACGGGCCCACAATCCCTCCAGATTGGCAATCCAGAACTACAATGCAACACTCTGCCTGCACTCCAGAAGAAAAATATTGCCCCCTGGGGCTAACCAGAAACCCCAAATGAGGATCAACCTGCACGCCACTTGGCTGTACCCCGAATACATAGGCTGACCTGGGCACTGATGCCCTTTCAGACACAACCTGAGCCTGGACCTCCAGGCCACACCCAGACAGCTGGCCGCACTCTGAGCACATCGGATCCGCCATGGCCTTAGGTCGTCATCTCTTCTCAACCTCGATTTTCAGGCTTCAGAAACTATAACTTATCTCAAAACACTGCCCACGGTTGAAAATGATGCAGAAATCAGAACTCCATCCCCATGGCAAGAAACCTTGCGGTTGCCATGTTGTCCAATATTCAGTGTAGTTGAAACCAGTGTGGCCCATGATTCCCCGCCCATGCTCGCGGGCAACATTGGTCACAAACACACATTGTGACCCTCAGCCTGAGCCCAGTCCTCAAGTAAGGCCTCTCAGTGGCTGGACCCTGTGCCCGCATATGGGGCCTGCCATGCCCCTGGCCCCGATTTTTAACCATAGTTCGCTTTGTCCCTTCACTCTTCCCTAGGGCTCTGATTTGGAATTCCTCTTTTGGTGGGACACCTGAGGTAACAAACCTGAAAGGAGTCCTCCCATCCCACAGATTGATGAAAAACAATTGGGATCGGGCCAAATCCACAGAGAGGAAGATTCGACCATGGCCCCTGAGGCCTCCCCGACATTCCACGGCCAACGCTGATACAAAATCCAGAGACAAAAGAATGAGCAAGCGCCTCAGACTCGCTGTTTCTTCATATCCTGAAGAGTTCTTCTCATGGTTTGTCGATCGGGTTCGCCATACCTACATCCGCAAACCTTAGCTGAGTTTGTGTTTTCAGACTTCTGTCCTCAATGTCCTGGGCAACACATACTCCAGACAGGGCCCCTGGAGTCACACATTAGGACTGCGCCCACCCAATCCATGGGAATTCTGCCCATTCCATTGTCCCAAACCGTACAAATTAGGAGAACCCTCCAAAGTCCCTGAGGCCATCCCAATAGTGTAGGTCACCCGGCACAAACAAGGGCGGTCTGACACCAGCTGAGCATCTATCTCCACTCATTCCATAGATGGATGTCCCCAGAGAAGAAGATTGAACCAGACAGGACCCTAGGCCATAATCGGATCCATTGCTTTGGTTTACAGGCATGTCTCCTCAAAAGCCTGGATTCCAATATTAGCATAGGGGTTTTCCTGAGGCACCCATCAGAACAAATCTCGTCTCCACAAGGAAACTTGTGTATGGGAGCTATGTCAAAAGCTTAGGAGAATACTTCAGGGTCCCGGTGCCACCGCCTCATTCCAAGGCCCTCATGGATACAAACACAATTTAGGACCCATCCTCAGGAAAGTCCATTTCAACTCAGCCACCCAGGTTGCTCCCGCAGAGCCATCAGATCTAAACTGCCTTGTTGCTAGGAGACAATTGCAATGCGAAGCGCTCGTCCCAGGCATCCATCCTCGAACGGTGCCCTGGAGTCATTCCATATGGGATGTCCTGGACCTGTCCAACAGGTCTCAATTGTCCCGCAGAAGGAATCCTTGAAGCGGGCATCCCACAACTCCCAACGTGGGAAAACCTCCATGGCCTCGAGATTCCGCTCCCTTCATGAAGGGACCGTCATGCACAGAAACTCCAACCTGAGCCAACGTCTGATACTCGCTCTGACTTCAGATGCATGAGATCTTGGTTCCGATGTGTATGGGGTACCTGCCGTGCCCTCGCCCTGAAACCCAAGTCTAGCTTGTGTTCTCAGACTTCCGTCGTCACACTCCTGGTCCGAAGCACTCAAGTTTGGCAATTCCGGACCCACAATGCAGCACTCTGCCTGCCCTCTAGAAAAAAAAAAATATATTGCCTAATGAGCTGCAACCTACACGGCACTCGAATGTACCCAAATTATATAGTCTAACCTGGGCACTAATGCACTTTCTGACACAAACTGAGCCCGGAACTCCTGACCAACACCCAGACAGCTGACCGCACACTGAGCACATCAGACCTGCCATGGCCTTAGGTCATCATCTCTTCCCTACCTCAGTTTTCAGGCTTCAGAACCTAGACCTTATCTCCAATCCCTGCCCAGAAATCAGAATTCCTCCTTACCCATGGCAAGAAACCTTTTGGTTGGCACGTTGTCCAACGTTCAGTGTAGGAGAAACCAGCATTCACCCTGAGGACCCGCCCATTCTTGAGTGTGATGAGGGCATAAACATGCATTGTGACCCTCAGCGTGAGTCCTGCCCTCTAGTATGTCCTCTTAGTGACTGGTCCATTAGATGTCATAATGGGCTTGACATGTACCTAGGCCCCAATATTTAACCAGATTTCTGGTTGTTCAGTCGCCCCTCCCCAGGGCTCTACTCTGGAATACCTCATTTGGTGGGACACCTGAGGTTAAAAAACAAAAAAAAACAAAACAAAACAACAACAAAAAAATGGACTTATTCCATCCCACAGAATGACCCCAAACTCTTCGGACGGGGCCACACCTCCAGAGAGTAAGACTCGTCCATTTCCCATGAAGTCACCCGGAAATTTCATGAACATGGGTGACACGACATCCAGAGACAAAAACTTGAGCAAGAGCCTCACACTCGCCCTTTTTTCATATCCCGAAGAGTTCTCCTCATGGTCTGTAGATCAGTCCTGCCATACCTATGACCCGAAACAGAAGCCGAGTTTGTGTTTTCAGACAACGGTCTAAACAGCCCTGGCCTACACACCCTACAGGCTCAGGCCCCTGGAGCCAAACCTGAGGACTGTACTTGCCCTCTCCAAGGGATTTGTGTGTGCCCATTGCAATGGCCACAACCCTACTAATAGGATCGACCTCCAAAGTCCCTGAGGCCATCTCAATAGTGGTGGCTTCCCAGGACAAACAGGGGCAATCTGAGCCCACCTGAGCACCTACCTGCACTCAGACCCGTAGACTGATGTCCCCAGAGGGAAAAAGGAACGAACAGACCCATAGGCACTAATCGGATCCATTGCTTTGGTTTCCAGGCATCTCTCCTCAGAGGCCTGGATTTCAATACCCGAATATGGCTGTTTCTTGACTCACCCATCAGAACTAATCTCCTCTACACATGGGAAACTTGCACATTGGAGCTTGGTTGAAGCTTCTCTTTAGGAGAACCCTTCAGGGCCCCAGTGCCACCGCTTCATTCCAAGGTCTTCAGAGACACAAAAACACATTAGGACCCATCCATAGGGGAGTCCATTTGAACTCAGCCTCCTCGGATGCTCCCCCAGATCCAGCAGATGTAACATGTCTTGTTGCTAGGAGACAATTGGAATGCGAGGTGGGCTACGCATCCATCCATCCTTAGTACCCTGCTCGGAATCGTTGGCCTGAGCCAACCAACAGGTCTCAATTGTTCTGCAGAAGAATCTTTGCAGTTTGGAGCTTCTCACAACTCCCATCTTGGGAAAACCCCATGGCCTCGTGATCCACCCCCCCTTCATTAAGGGTCCATCAGGGACAGAACCTCCAACCTGAGAGATTGTCTGATCCTCGCCCTGACTTCAGATCCACGAGAACTCGAGTCAGGTCTGTAGATTGTGCCTGCCATGTCCTCACCCAGAAACCTAAGCCTAGATTGTGTTCTCAGACTTCCGTCCTCAGACTACGGGCCCACAATCCCTCCAGATTGGCAATCCAGAACTACAATGCAACACTCTGCCTGCACTCCAGAAGAAAAATATTGCCCCCTGGGGCTAACCAGAAACCCCAAATGAGGATCAACCTGCACGCCACTTGGCTGTACCCCGAATACATAGGCTGACCTGGGCACTGATGCCCTTTCAGACACAACCTGAGCCTGGACCTCCAGGCCACACCCAGACAGCTGGCCGCACTCTGAGCACATCGGATCCGCCATGGCCTTAGGTCGTCATCTCTTCTCAACCTCGATTTTCAGGCTTCAGAAACTATAACTTATCTCAAAACACTGCCCACGGTTGAAAATGATGCAGAAATCAGAACTCCATCCCCATGGCAAAAAACCTTGCGGTTGCCATGTTGTCCAACATTCAGTGTAGTTGAAACCAGTGTGGCCCATGATTCCCCGCCCATGCTCGCGGGCAACATTGGTCACAAACACACATTGTGACCCTCAGCCTGAGCCCAGTCCTCAAGTAAGGCCTCTCAGTGGCTGGACCCTGTGCCCGCATATGGGGCCTGCCATGCCCCTGGCCCCGATTTTTAACCATAGTTCGCTTTGTCCCTTCACTCTTCCCTAGGGCTCTGATTTGGAATTCCTCTTTTGGTGGGACACCTGAGGTAACAAACCTGAAAGGAGTCCTCCCATCCCACAGATTGATGAAAAACAATTGGGATCGGGCCAAATCCACAGAGAGGAAGATTCGTCCATGGCCCCTGAGGCCTCCCCGACATTCCACGGCCAACGCTGATACAAAATCCAGAGACAAAAGAATGAGCAAGCGCCTCAGACTCGCTGTTTCTTCATATCCTGAAGAGTTCTTCTCATGGTTTGTCGATCGGGTTCGCCATACCTACATCCGCAAACCTTAGCTGAGTTTGTGTTTTCAGACTTCTGTCCTCAATGTCCTGGGCAACAAATACTCCAGACAGGGCCCCTGGAGTCACACATTAGGACTGCGCCCACCCAATCCATGGGAATTCTGCCCATTCCATTGTCCCAAACCGTACAAATTAGGAGAACCCTCCAAAGTCCCTGAGGCCATCCCAATAGTGTAGGTCACCCGGCACAAACAAGGGCGGTCTGACACCAGCTGAGCATCTATCTCCACTCATTCCATAGATGGATGTCCCCAGAGAAGACGATTGAACCAGACAGGACCCTAGGCCATAATCGGATCCATTGCTTTGGTTTACAGGCATGTCTCCTCAAAAGCCTGGATTCCAATATTAGCATAGGGGTTTTCCTGAGGCACCCATCAGAACAAATCTCGTCTCCACAAGGAAACTTGTGTATGGGAGCTATGTCAAAAGCTTAGGAGAATACTTCAGGGTCCCGGTGCCACCGCCTCATTCCAAGGCCCTCATGGATACAAACACACTTTAGGACCCATCCTCAGGAAAGTCCATTTCAACTCAGCCACCCAGGTTGCTCCCGCAGAGCCATCAGATCTAAACTGCCTTGTTGCTAGGAGACAATTGCAATGCGAGGCGCTCGTCCCAGGCATCCATCCTCGAACGGTGCCCTGGAGTCATTCCATATGGGATGTCCTGGACCTGTCCAACAGGTCTCAATTGTCCCGCAGAAGGAATCCCTGAAGGGGGCATCCCACAACTCCCAACGTGGGAAAACCTCCATGGCCTCGAGATTCCGCTCCCTTCATGAAGGGACCGTCATGCACAGAAACTCCAACCTGAGCCAACGTCTGATACTCGCTCTGACTTCAGATGCATGAGATTTTGGTTCCGATGTGTATGGGGTACCTGCCGTGCCCTCGCCCTGAAACCCAAGTCTAGCTTGTGTTCTCAGACTTCCGTCGTCACACTCCTGGTCCGAAGCACTCAAGTTTGGCAATTCCGGACCCACAATGCAGCACTCTGCCTGCCCTCTAGAAAAAAAAAAATATATTGCCTAATGAGCTGCAACCTACACGGCACTCGAATGTACCCAAATTATATAGTCTAACCTGGGCACTAATGCACTTTCTGACACAAACTGAGCCCGGAACTCCTGACCAACACCCAGACAGCTGACCGCACACTGAGCACATCAGACCTGCCATGGCCTTAGGTCATCATCTCTTCCCTACCTCAGTTTTCAGGCTTCAGAACCTAGACCTTATCTCCAATCCCTGCCCAGAAATCAGAATTCCTCCTTACCCATGGCAAGAAACCTTTTGGTTGGCACGTTGTCCAACGTTCAGTGTAGGAGAAACCAGCATTCACCCTGAGGACCCGCCCATTCTTGAGTGTGATGAGGGCATAAACATGCATTGTGACCCTCAGCGTGAGTCCTGCCCTCTAGTATGTCCTCTTAGTGACTGGTCCATTAGATGTCATAATGGGCTTGACATGTACCTAGGCCCCAATATTTAACCAGATTTCTGGTTGTTCAGTCGCCCCTCCCCAGGGCTCTACTCTGGAATACCTCATTTGGTGGGACACCTGAGGTTAAAAAACAAAAAAAAACAAAACAAAACAACAACAAAAAAATGGACTTATTCCATCCCACAGAATGACCCCAAACTCTTCGGACGGGGCCACACCTCCAGAGGGTAAGACTCGTCCATTTCCCATGAAGTCACTGGAAATTTCATGAACATGGGTAACACGATATCCAGAGACAAAAACTTGAGCAAGAGCCTCACACTCGCCCTTTTTTCATATCCCGAAGAGTTCTCCTCATGGTCTGTAGATCAGTCCTGCCATACCTATGACCCGAAACAGAAGCCGAGTTTGTGTTTTCAGACAACGGTCTAAACAGCCCTGGCCTACACACCCTACAGGCTCAGGCCCCTGGAGCCAAACCTGAGGACTGTGTTTGCTCTCTCCAAGGGATTTCTGTGTGCCCATTGCAATGGCCACAACCCTACTAATAGGATCAACCTCCAAAGTCCCTGAGGCCATCTCAATAGTGGTGGCTTCCCAGGACAAACAAGGGCAATCTGAGCCCATCTGAGCACCTACCTGCACTCAGACCCGTAGACTGATGTCCCCAGAGGGAAAAAGGAACGAACAGAGCCCTAGGCACTAATCGGATCCATTGCTTTGGTTTCCAGGCATCTCTCCTCCGAGGCCTGGATTTCAATACCCGAATATGGGTGTTTCTTGACTCACCCATCAGAACTAATCTCCTCTACACATGGGAAACTTGCACATTGGAGCTTGGTCGAAGCTTCTCTTTAGGAGAACCCTTCAGGGCCCCAGTGCCACCGCTTCGTTCCAAGGTCTTCATAGACACAAAAACACATTAGGTCCCATCCATAGGAGAGTCCATTTTAACTCAGCCTCCTCGGTTGCTCCCCCAGATCCAGCAGATCTAACATGTCTTGTTGCTAGGAGACAATTGGAATGCGAGGTGGGCTACCCATCCATCCATCCTTAGTACCCTGCTCGGAATCGTTGGCCTGAGCCAACCAACAGGTCTCAATTGTCCTGCAGAAGAATCTTTGCAGTTTGGAGCTTCTCACAACTCCCATCTTGGGAAACCCCCATGGCCTCGTGATCCACCCCTCCTTCATGAAGGGTCCATCAGGGACAGAACCTCCAACCTGAGAGATCGTCTGATCCTCGCCCTGACTTCAGGTCCACGAGATCTCGAGTCAGGTCTGTAGATTGTGCCTGCCATGTCCTCACCCAGAAACCTAAGCCTAGATTGTGTTCTCAGACTTCTGTCCTCAGACTACGGGCCCACAAGCCCTCCAGATTGGCAATCCAGAACTACAATGCAACACTCTGCCTGCACTCCAGAAGAAAAACATTGCCCCCTGGGTCTAACCAGAAACCCCAATTGAGGATCAATCTGAACGCTACTTGGCTGTACCCCAAATACATAGGCTGACCTGGGCACTGATGCCCTTTCAGACACAACCTGAGCCTGGACCTCCAGGCCACACCCAGACAGCTGGCCGCACTCTGAGCACATCGGATCCGCCATGGCCTTAGGTCGTCATCTCTTCTCAACCTCGATTTTCAGGCTTCAGAAACTATAACTGATCTCAAAACACTGCCCACGGTTGAAAATGATGCAGAAATCAGAACTCCATCCCCATGGCAAGAAACCTTGCGGTTGCCATGTTGTCCAACATTCAGTGTAGTTGAAACCAGTGTGGCCCATGATTCCCCGCCCATGCTCTCGGGCAACATTGGTCACAAACACACCTTGTGACCCTCAGCCTGAGCCCAGTCCTCAAGTAAGGCCTCTCAGTGGCTCGACCCTAGCCCGCATATGGGGCCTGCCTTGCCCCTGGCCCCGATTTTTAACCATAGTTCTCTTTGTCCCTTCACCCTTCCCTAGGGCTCTGATTTGGAATTCCTCTTTTGGTGGGACACCTGAGGTAACAAACCTGAAAGGAGTCCTCCCATCCCACAGATTGACGAAAAACAATTGGGATCGGGCCTAATCCACAGAGAGGAAGATTCATCCATGGCCCCTGAGGCCTCCCCGACATTTCAAGGCCAACGCTGATACAAAATCCAGAGTCAAAAGAATGAGCAAGCGCCTCAGACTCGCTGTTTCTTCATATCCTGAAGAGTTCTTCTCATGGTTTGTCGATCGGGTCCGCCATACCTACATCCGCAAACCTTAGCTGAGTTTGTGTTTTTAGACTTCTGTCCTCAATGTCCTGGGCAACACACACTCCAGACTGGGCCCCTGGAGTCACACATTAGGACTGCGCCTACCCAATCCATGGGAATTCTGCCCATTCCATTGTCCCAAACCGTACAAATTAGGGGAACCCTCCAAAGTCCCTGAGGCCATCCCAATAGTGTAGGTCACCCGGCACAAACAAGGGCGGTCTGACACCAGCTGAGCAACTATCTCCACTCATTCCATAGATGGATGTCCCCAGAGAAGAAGATTGAACCAGACAGGACCCTAGGCCATAATCGGATCCATTGCTTTGGTTTACAGGCATGTCTCCTCAAAAGCCTGGATTCCAATATTAGCATAGGGGTTTTCCTGAGGCACCCATCAGAACAAATCTCGTCTCCACAAGGAAACTTGTGTATGGGAGCTATGTCAAAAGCTTAGGAGAATACTTCAGGGTCCCGGTGCCACCGCCTCATTCCAAGGCCCTCATGGATACAAACACACTTTAGGACCCATCCTCAGGAAAGTCCATTTCAACTCAGCCACCCAGGTTGCTCCCGCAGAGCCATCAGATCTAAACTGCCTTGTTGCTAGGAGACAATTGCAATGCGAGGCGCTCGTCCCAGGCATCCATCCTCGAACGGTGCCCTGGAGTCATTCCATATGGGATGTCCTGGACCTGTCCAACAGGTCTCAATTGTCCCGCAGAAGGAATCCTTGAAGGGGGCATCCCACAACTCCCAACGTGGGAAAACCTCCATGGCCTCGAGATTCCGCTCCCTTCATGAAGGGACCGTCATGCACAGAAACTCCAACCTGAGCCAACGTCTGATCCTCGCTCTGACTTCAGATGCATGAGATCTAGATTCCGATGTGTAGGGGGTACCTGCCGTGCCCTCGCCCTGAAACCCAAGTCTAGCTTGTGTTCTCAGACTTCCGTCCTCACACTCCTGGTCTGAAGCAATCAAGTTTGGCAATTCCGGACCCACAATGCAGCACTCTGCCTGCCCTCTAGAAAAAAAAAAAAAAATATTGCCTAATGAGCTGCAACTTACACGGCACTCGAATGTACCCAAATTATATAGTCTAACCTGGGCACTAATGCACTTTCTGACACAACCTGAGCCCGGACCTCCTGACCAACACCCAGACAGCTGACCGCACACTGAGCACATCAGACCTGCCATGGCCTTAGGTCATCATCTCTTCCCTACCTCAGTTTTCAGGCTTCAGAACCTAGACCTTATCTCCTATCCCTGCCCAGAAATCAGAATTCCTCCTTACCCATGGCAAGAAACCTTTTGGTTGGCACGTTGTCCAACGTTCAGTGTAGGAGAAACCAACATTCACCCTGAGGACCCGCCCATTCTTGAGTGTGATGAGGGCATAAACATGCATTGTGACCCTCAGCGTGAGTCCTGCCCTCTAGTATGTCCTCTTAGTGACTGGACCATTAGATGTCATAATGGGCTTGACATGTACCTAGGCCCCAATATTTAACCAGATTTCTGGTTGTCCAGTCACCCCTCTCCAGGGCTCTACTCTGGAATCCCTCATTTGGTGGGACACCTGAGGTTAAAAAACAAAACAAAACAAAACAAAACAAAACAACAACAACAAAAAAATGGACTTATTCCATCCCACAGAATGACCCCAAACTATTCGGACGGGGCCACACCTCCAGAGGGTAAGACTCGTCCATTTCCCATGAAGTCACCCGGAAATTTCATGAACATGGGTGACACGATATCCAGAGACAAAAACTTGAGCAAGAGCCTAACACTCGCCCTTTTTTCATATCCCGAAGAGTTCTCCTCATGGTTTGTAGATCAGTCCTGCCATACCTATGACCCGAAACAGAAGCCGAGTTTGTGTTTTCAGACAACGGTCTAAACAGCCCTGGCCTACACACCCTACAGGCTCAGGCCCCTGGAGCCAAACCTGAGGACTGTACTTGCCCTCTCCAAGGGATTTCTGTGTGCCCATTGCAATGGCCACAACCCTACTAATAGGATCAACCTCCAAAGTCCCTGAGGCCATCTCAATAGTGGTGGCTTCCCAGGACAAACAGGGGCAATCTGAGCGCATCTGAGCACCTACCTGCACTCAGACCCGTAGACTAATGTCCCCAGAGGGAAAAAGGAACGAACAGACCCCTAGGCACTAATCGGATCCATTGCTTTGGTTTCCAGGCATCTCTCCTCCGAGGCCTGGATTTCAATACCCGAATATGGGTGTTTCTTGACTCACCCATCAGAACTAATCTCCTCTACACATGGGAATCTTGCACATTGGAGCTTGTTCGAAGCTTCCCTTTAGGAGAACCCTTCAGGGCCCCAGTGCCACCGCTTCATTCCAAGGTCTTCATAGACACAAAAACACATTAGGACCCATCCATAGGAGAGTCCAATTGAACTCAGCCTCCTCGGTTGCTCCCCCAGATCCAGCAGATCTAACATGTCTTGTTGCTAGGAGACAATTGGAATGCGAGGTGGGCTACCCATCCATCCATCCTTAGTACCCTGCTCGGAATTGTTGGCCTGAGCCAAACAACAGGTCTCAATTATCCTGCAGAAGAATCTTTGTAGTTTGGAGCTTCTCACAACTCCCATCTTGGGAAACCCCCATGGCCTCGTGTTCCACCCCTCCTTCATGAAGGGTCCATCAGGGACAGAACCTCCAACCTGAGAGATCGTCTGATCCTCGCCCTGACTTCAGATCCACGAGATCTCGAGTCAGGTCTGTAGATTGTGCCTGCCATGTCCTCACCCAGAAACCTAAGCCTAGATTGTGTTCTCAGACTTCTGTCCTCAGACTACGGGCCCACAAGCCCTCCAGATTGGCAATCCAGAACTACAATGCAACACTCTGCCTGCACTCCAGAAGAAAAACATTGCCCCCTGGGGCTAACCATGCATTGAGGATCAACCTGCACTCCAGAAGAAAAACATTGCCCCCTGGGGCTAACCATGCATGAGGATCAACCTGAACGCCACTTGGCTGTACCCCAAATACATAGGCTGACCTGGGCACTGATGCCCTTTCAGACACAACCTGAGCCTGGACCTCCAGGCCACACCCAGACAGCTGGCCGCACTCTGAGCACATCGGATCCGCCATGGCCTTAGGTGGTCATCTCTTCTCAACCTCGATTTTCAGGCTTCAGAAACTATAACTGATCTCAAAACACTGCCCACGGTTGAAAATGATGCAGAAATCAGAACTCCATCCCCATGGCAAGAAACCTTGCGGTTGCCATGTTGTCCAACATTCAGTGTAGTTGAAACCAGTGTGGCCCATGATTCCCCGCCCATGCTCGCGGGCAACATTGGTCACAAACACACATTGTGACCCTCAGCCTGAGCCCAGTCCTCAAGTAAGGCCACTCAGTGGCTGGACCCTGAGCCCGCATATGGGGCCTGCCATGCCCCTGGCCCCGATTTTTAACCATAGTTCGCTTTGTCCCTTCACTCTTCCCTAGGGCTCTGATTTGGAATTCCTCTTTTCATGGGCACCTGAGGTAACAAACCTGAAAGGAGTCCTCCCATCCCACAGATTGACGAAAAACAATTGGGATCGGGCCTAATCCACAGAGAGGAAGATTCGCGCATGGCCCCTGAGGCCTCCCCGACATTCCACGGCCAACGCTGATACAAAATCCAGAGACAAAAGAATGAGCAAGCGCCTAAGACTCGCTGTTTCTTCATATCCTGAAGAGTTCTTCTCATGGTTTGTCGATCGGGTCCGCCATACCTACATCCGCAAACCTTAGCTGAGTTTGTGTTTTTAGACTTCTGTCCTCAATGTCCTGGGCAACACACACTCCAGACTGGGACCCTGGAGTCACACATTAGGACTGCGCCTACCCAATCCATGGGAATTCTGCCCATTCCATTGTCCCAAACCGTACAAATTAGGAGAACCCTCCAAAGTCCCTGAGGCCATCCCAATAGTGTAGGTCACCCGGCACAAACAAGGGCGGTCTGACACCAGCTGAGCAACTATCTCCACTCATTCCATAGATGGATGTCCCCAGAGAAGAAGATTGAACCAGACAGGACCCTAGGCCATAATCGGATCCATTGCTTTGGTTTACAGGCATGTCTCCTCAAAAGCCTGGATTCCAATATTACCATAGGGGTTTTCCTGAGGCACCCATCAGAACAAATCTCGTCTCCACAAGGAAACTTGTGTATGGGAGCTATGTCAAAAGCTTAGGAGAATACTTCAGGGTCCCGGTGCCACCGCCTCATTCCAAGGCCCTCATGGATACAAACACACTTTAGGACCCATCCTCAGGAAAGTCCATTTCAACTCAGCCACCCAGGTTGCTCCCGCAGAGCCATCAGATCTAAACTGCCTTGTTGCTAGGAGACAATTGCAATGCGAGGCGCTCGTCCCAGGCATCCATCCTCGAACGGTGCCCTGGAGTCATTCCATATGGGATGTCCTGGACCTGTCCAACAGGTCTCAATTGTCCCGCAGAAGAAATCCTTGAAGGGGGCATCCCACAACTCCCAACGTGGGAAAACCTCCATGGCCTCGAGATTCTGCTCCCTTCATGAAGGGACCGTCATGCACAGAAACTCCAACCTGAGCCAACGTCTGATCCTCGCTCTGACTTCAGATGCATGAGATCTTGGTTCCGATGTGTAGGGGGTACCTGCCGTGCCCTCGCCCTGAAACCCAAGTCTAGCTTGTGTTCTCAGACTTCCGTCCTCACACTCCTGGTCCGAAGCACTCAAGTTTGGCAATTCCGGACCCACAATGCAGCACTCTGCCTGCCCTCAAGAAAAAAAAAAAAATATTGCCTAATGAGCTGCAACCTACACGGCACTCGAATGTACCCAAATATATCGTCAAACCTGGGCACTAATACTATTTCTGACACAACCTGATCCCGGACCTCCTGACCAACACCCAGACAGCTGACCGCAAACTGAGCACATCAGACCTGCCATGGCCTTAGGTCATCATCTCCTCCCTACCTCAGTTTTCAGTCTTCAGAACCTAGACCTTATCTCCAATCCCTGCCCAGAAATCAGAATTCCTCCTTACCCATGGCAAGAAACCTTTTCTTTGGCACGTTGTCCAACGTTCAGTGTAGGAGAAACCAGCATTCACCCTGAGGACCCGCCCATTCTTGAGTGTGATGAGGGCATAAACATGCATTGTGACCCTCAGCGTGAGTCCTGCCCTCTAGTATGTCCTCTTAGTGACTGGACCATTAGATGTCATAATGGGCTTGACATGTACCTAGGCCCCAATATTTAACCAGATTTCTGGTTGTCCAGTCACCCCTCTCCAGGGCTCGACTCTGGAATCCCTCATTTGGTGGGACACCTGAGGTTAAAAAACAAAACAAAACAAAACAAAACAAAACAAAACAACAACAACAAAAAAATGGACTTATTTCATCCCACAGAATGACCCCAAACTCTTCGGACGGGGCCACACCTCCAGAGGGTAAGACTCGTCCATTTCCCATGAAGTCACCCGGAAATTTCATGAACATGGGTGACACGATATCCAGAGACAAAAACTTGAGCAAGAGCCTCACACTCGCCCTTTTTTCATATCCCGAAGAGTTCTCCTCATGGTCTGTAGATCAGTCCTGCCATACCTGTGACCCGAAACAGAAGCCGAGTTTGTGTTTTCAGACAACGGTCTAAACAGCCCTGGCCTACACACCCTACAGGCTCAGGCCCCTGGAGCCAAACCTGAGGACTGTGTTTGCCCTCTCCAAGGGATTTCTGTGTGCCCATTGCAATGGCCACAGCCCTACTAATAGGATCAACCTCCAAAGTCCCTGAGGCCATCTCAATAGTGGTGGCTTCCCAGGACAAACAGGGGCAATCTGAGCGCATCTGAGCACCTACCTGCACTCAGACCCGTAGACTAATGTCCCCAGAGGGAAAAAGGAACGAACAGACCCCTAGGCACTAATCGGATCCATTGCTTTGGTTTCCAGGCATCTCTCCTCCGAGGCCTGGATTTCAATACCCGAATATGGGTGTTTCTTGACTCACCCATCAGAACTAATCTCCTCTACACATGGGAAACTTGCACATTGGAGCTTGGTCGAAGCTTCTCTTTAGGAGAACCCTTCAGGGCCCCGTGCCACCGCTTCGTTCCAAGGTCTTCATAGACACAAAAACACATTAGGACCCATCCATAGGAGAGTCCATTTGAACTCAGCCTCCTCGGTTGCTCCCCCAGATCCAGCAGATCTAACATGTCTTGTTGCTAGGAGACAATTGGAATGCGAGGTGGGCTACCCATCCACCCATCCTTAGTACCCTGCTCGGAATCGTTGGCCTGAGCCAAACAAAAGGTCTCAATTGTCCTGCAGAAGAATCTTTGCAGTTTGGAGCTTCTCACAACTCCCATCTTGGGAAACCCCCATGCCCTCGTGATCCACCCCGCCTTCATGAAGGGTCCATCAGGGACAGAACCTCCAACCTGAGAGATCGTCTGATCCACGCCCTGACTTCAGATCCACGAGATCTCGAGTCAGGTCTGTAGATAGTGCCTGCCATGTCCTCACCAAAAAACCTAAGCCTAGATTGTGTTCTCAGACTTCTGTCCTCTGACTATGGGCCCACAAGCCCTCCAGATTGGCAATCCAGAACTACAATGCAACACTCTGCCTGCACTCCAGAAGAAAAACATTGCCCCCTGGGGCTAACCAGAAACCCCAAATGAGGATCAACCTGCACGCCACTTGGATGTACCCCAAATACATAGGCTGACCTGGGCACTGATGCCCTTTCAGACACAACCTGAGCCTGGACCTCCAGGCCACACCCAGACAGCTGGCCGCACTCTGAGCACAACGGATCCGCCATGGCCTTAGGTCGTCATCTCTTCTCAATCTCGATTTTCAGGCTTCAGAAACTATAACTTATCTCAAAACACAGCCCACGGTTGAAAATGGTGCAGAAATCAGAACTCCATCGCCATGGCAAGAAACCTTGCGGTTCCCATGTTGTCCAACATTCATTGTAGTGGAAACCAGTGTGGCCCATGATTCCCCGTCCATGCTCGCGGGCAACATTGGTCACAAACACACATTGTGACCCTCAGCCTGAGCCCAGTCCTCAAGTAAGGCCTCTCAGTGGCTGGACCCTGAGCCCGCATATGGGGCCTGCCATGCCCCTGGCCCCGATTTTTAACCATAGTTCGCTTTGTCCCTTCACTCTTCCCTAGGGCTCTGATTTGGAATTCCTCTTTTGGTGGTACACCTGAGGTAACAAACCTGAAAGGAGTCCTCCCATCCCACAGATTGACGAAAAACAATTGGGATCAGGCCAAATCCACAGTGAGGAAGATTCGTCCATGGCCCCTGAGGCCTCCCCGACATTCCACGGCCAATGCTGATACAAAATCCAGAGACAAAAGAATGAGCAATCGCCTCAGACTCGCTGTTCCTTCATATCCTGAAGAGTTCTTCTCATGGTTTGTCGATCGGGTCCGCCATACCTACATCCGCAAACCTTAGCTGAGTTTGTGTTTTTAGACTTCTGTCCTCAATGTCCTGGGCAACACACACTCCAGACTGGGCCCCTGGAGTCACACATTAGGACTGCACCTACCCAATCCATGGGAATTCTGCCCATTCCATTGTCCCAAACCTTACAAATTAGGAGAAGCCTCCAAAGTCCCTGAGGCCATCCCAATAGTGTAGGTCACCCGGCACAAACAAGGGCGGTCTGACACCAGCTGAGCAACTATCTCCACTCATTCCATAGATGGATGTCCCCAGAGAAGAAGATTGAACCAGACAGGACCCTAGGCCATAATCGGATCCATTGCTTTGGTTTACAGGCATGTCTCCTCAAAAGCCTGGATTCCAATATTAGCATAGGGGTTTTCCTGAGGCACCCATCAGAACAAATCTCGTCTCCACAAGGAAACTTGTGTATGGGAGCTATGTCAAAACTTAGGAGAATACTTCAGGGTCCCGGTGCCACCGCCTCATTCCAAGGCCATCATGGATACAAACACACTTTAGGACCCATCCTCAGGAAAGTCCATTTCAACTCAACCACCCAGGTTGCTCCCGCAGAGCCATCATATCTAAACTGCCTTGTTGCTAGGAGACAATTGCAATGCGAGGCGCTCGTCCCAGGCATCCATCCTCGAACGGTGCCCTGGAGTCATTCCATAAGGGATGTCCTGGACCTGTCCAACAAGACTCAATTGTCCCGCAGAAGGAATCCTTGAAGGGGGCATCCCACAACTCCCAACGTGGAAAACCTCCATGGCCTCGAGATTCCGCTTCCATCATGAAGGGACCGTCATGCACAGAAACTCCAACCTGAGCCAACGTCTGATCCTCGCTCTGACTTCAGATGCATGAGATCTTGGTTCCGATGTGTAGGGGGTACCTGCCGTGCCCTCGCCCTGAAACCCAAGTCTAGCTTGTGTTCTCAGACTTCCGTCCTCACACTCCTGGTCCGAAGCACTCAAGTTTGGCAATTCCCGACCCACAATGCAGCATTCTGCCGGCCCTCTAGGAAAAAAAAAAAAAAATATTCCCTAATGAGCTGCATCCTATACGGCACTCGAATGTACCCAAATTATATAGTCTAACCTGGGCACTAATGCACTTTCTGACACAACCTGAGCCCGGACCTCCTGACCAACACCCAGACAGCTGACCGCACACTGAGCACATCAGACCTGCCATGGCCTTAGGTCATCATCTCTTCCCTACCTCAGTTTTCAGGCTTCAGAACCTAGACCTTATCTCCAATCCCTGCCCAGAAATCAGAATTCCTCCTTACCCATGGCAAGAAACCTTTTCTTTGGCACGTTGTCCAACGTTCAGTGTAGGAGAAACCAGCATTCACCCTGAGGACCCGCCCATTCTTGAGTGTGATGAGGGCATAAACATGCATTGTGACCCTCAGCGTGAGTCCTGCCCTCTAGTATGTCCTCTTAGTGACTGGACCATTAGATGTCATAATGGGCTTGACATGTACCTAGGCCCCAATATTTAACCAGATTTCTGGTTGTCCAGTCACCCCTCTCCAGGGCTCGACTCTGGAATCCCTCATTTGGTGGGACACCTGAGGTTAAAAAACAAAACAAAACAAAACAAAACAAAACAAAACAAAACAACAACAACAAAAAAATGGACTTATTCCATCCCACAGAATGACCCCAAACTATTCGGACGGGGCCACACCTCCAGAGGGTAAGACTCGTCCATTTCCCATGAAGTCACCCGGAAATTTCATGAACATGGGTGACAGGATATCCAGAGACAAAAACTTGAGCAAGAGCCTCACACTCGCCCTTTTTTCATATCCCGAAGAGTTCTCCTCATGGTCTGTAGATCAGTCCTGCCATACCTATGACCCGAAACAGAAGCCGAGTTTGTGTTTTCAGACAACGGTCTAAACAGCCCTGGCCTACACACCCTACAGGCTCAGGCCCCTGGAGCCAAACCTGAGGACTGTGTTTGCTCTCTCCAAGGGATTTCTGTGTGCCCATTGCAATGGCCACAACCCTACTAATAGGATCAACCTCCAAAGTCCCTGAGGCCATCTCAATAGTGGTGGCTTCCCAGGACAAACAGGGGCAATCTGAGCGCATCTGAGCACCTACCTGCACTCAGACCCGTAGACTAATGTCCCCAGAGGGAAAAAGGAACGAACAGACCCCTAGGCACTAATCGGATCCATTGCTTTGGTTTCCAGGCATCTCTCCTCCGAGGCCTGGATTTCAATACCCGAATATGGGTGTTTCTTGACTCACGCATCAGAACAAATCTCCTCTACACATGGGAATCTTGCACATTGGAGCTTGGTCGAAGCTTCCCTTTAGGAGAACCCTTCAGGGCCCCAGTGCAACCGCTTCATTCCAAGGTCTTCATAGACACAAAAACACATTAGGACCCATCCATAGGAGAGTCCAATTGAACTCAGCCTCCTCGGTTGCTCCCCCAGATCCAGCAGATCTAACATGTCTTGTTGCTAGGAGACAATTGGAATGCGAGGTGGGCTACCCATCCATCCATCCTTAGTACCCTGCTCGGAAATGTTGGCCTGAGCCAAACAACAGGTCTCAATTATCCTGCAGAAGAATCTTTGTAGTTTGAAGCTTCTCACAACTCCCATCTTGGGAAACCCCCATGGCCTCGTGTTCCACCCCTCCTTCATGAAGGGTCCATCAGGGACAGACCTCCAACCTGAGAGATCGTCTGATCCTCGCCCTGACTTCAGATCCACGAGATCTCGAGTCAGGTCTGTAGATTGTGCCTGCCATGTCCTCACCCAGAAACCTAAGCCTAGATTGTGTTCTCAGACTTCTGTCCTCAGACTACGGGCCCACAAGCCCTCCAGATTGGCAATCCAGAACTACAATGCAACACTCTGCCTGCACTCCAGAAGAAAAACATTGCCCCCTGGGGCTAACCATGCATTGAGGATCAACCTGCACTCCAGAAGAAAAACATTGCCCCCTGGGGCTAACCATGCATGAGGATCAACCTGAACGCCACTTGGCTGTACCCCAAATACATAGGCTGACCTGGGCACTGATGCCCTTTCAGACACAACCTGAGCCTGGACCTCCAGGCCACACCCAGACAGCTGGCCGCACTCTGAGCACATCGGATCCGCCATGGCCTTAGGTCGTCATCTCTTCTCAACCTCGATTTTCAGGCTTCAGAAACTATAACTGATCTCAAAACACTGCCCACGGTTGAAAATGATGCAGAAATCAGAACTCCATCCCCATGGCAAGAAACCTTGCGGTTGCCATGTTGTCCAACATTCAGTGTAGTTGAAACCAGTGTGGCCCATGATTCCCCGCCCATGCTCGCGGGCAACATTGGTCACAAACACACATTGTGACCCTCAGCCTGAGCCCAGTCCTCAAGTAAGGCCTCTCAGTGGCTGGACCCTGAGCCCGCATATGGGGCCTGCCATGCCCCTGGCCCCGATTTTTAACCATAGTTCGCTTTGTCCCTTCACTCTTCCCTAGGGCTCAGATTTGGAATTCCTCTTTTCATGGGCACCTGAGGTAACAAACCTGAAAGGAGTCCTCCCATCCCACAGATTGACGAAAAACAATTGGGATCGGGCCTAATCCACAGAGTGGAAGATTCGCGCATGGCCCCTGAGGCCTCCCCGACATTCCACGGCCAACGCTGATACAAAATCCAGAGACAAAAGAATGAGCAAGCGCCTCAGACTCGCTGTGTCTTCATATCCTGAAGAGTTCTTCTCATGGTTTGTCGATCGGGTCCGCCATACCTACATCCGCAAACCTTAGCTGAGTTTGTGTTTTTAGACTTCTGTCCTCAATGTCCTGGGCAACACACACTCCAGACTGGGCCCCTGGAGTCACACATTAGGACTGCGCCTACCCAATCCATGGGAATTCTGCCCATTCCATTGTCCCAAACCGTACAAATTAGGAGAACCCTCCAAAGTCCCTGAGGCCATCCCAATAGTGTAGGTGACCCGGCACAAACAAGGGCGGTCTGACACCAGCTGAGCAACTATCTCCACTCATTCCATAGATGGATGTCCCCAGAGAAGAAGATTGAACCAGACAGGACCCTAGGCCATAATCAGATCCATTGCTTTGGTTTACAGGCATGTCTCCTCAAAAGCCTGGATTCCAATATTAGCATAGGGGTTTTCCTGAGGCACCCATCAGAACAAATCTCGTCTCCACAAGGAAACTTGTGTATGGGAGCTATGTCAAAAGCTTAGGAGAATACTTCAGGGTCCCGGTGCCACCGCCTCATTCCAAGGCCCTCATGGATACAAACACACTTTAGGACCCATCCTCAGGAAAGTCCATTTCAACTCAGCCACCCAGGTTGCTCCCGCAGAGCCATCAGATCTAAACTGCCTTGTTGCTAGGAGACAATTGCAATGCGAGGCGCTCGTCCCAGGCATCCATCCTCGAACGGTGCCCTGGAGTCATTCCATATGGGACGTCCTGGACCTGTCCAACAGGTCTCAATTGTCCCGCAGAAGGAATCCTTGAAGGGGGCATCCCACAACTCCCAACGTGGGAAAACCTCCATGGCCTCGAGATTCCGCTCCCTTCATGAAGGGACCGTCATGCACAGAAACTCCAACCTGAGCCAACGTCTGATCCTCGCTCTGACTTCAGATGCATGAGATCTTGGTTCCGATGTGTAGGGGGTACCTGCCGTGCCCTCGCCCTGAAACCCAAGTCTAGCTTGTGTTCTCAGACTTCCGTCCTCACACTCCTGGTCCGAAGCACTCAAGTTTGGCAATTCCGGACCCACAATGCAGCACTCTGCCTGCCCTCAAGAAAAAAAAAAAAATATTGCCTAATGAGCTGCAACCTACACGGCACTCGAATGTACCCAAATTATATAGTCAAACCTGGGCACTAATACTCTTTCTGACACAACCTGAGCCCGGACCTCCTGACCAACACCCAGACAGCTGACCGCACACTGAGCACATCAGACCTGCCATGGCCTTAGGTCATCATCTCTTCCCTACCTCAGTTTTCAGGCTTCAGAACCTAGACCTTATCTCCAATCCCTGCCCAGAAATCAGAATTCCTCCTTACCCATGGCAAGAAACCTTTTCTTTGGCACGTTGTCCAACGTTCAGTGTAGGTGAAACCAGCATTCACCCTGAGGACCCGCCCATACTTGAGTGTGATGAGGGCATAAACATGCATTGTGACCCTCAGCGTGAGTCCTGCCCTCTAGTATGTCCTCTTAGT
This sequence comes from Mustela lutreola, assembly GCF_030435805.1. NCBI lineage: Eukaryota > Metazoa > Chordata > Mammalia > Carnivora > Mustelidae > Mustela > Mustela lutreola. The sequence continues at coordinate 174,296,108 of NC_081294.1, forward strand.
GACTGGACCATTAGATGTCATAATGGGCTTGACATGTACCTAGGCCCCAATATTTAACCAGATTTCTGTTTGTCCATTCGGCCTCTCCAGGGCTCTACTCTGGAATCCCTCATTTGGTAGGACACCTGAGGTTAAAAAAAAAAACAAAACAAAACAACAACAAAAAAATGGACTTATTCCATCCCACAGAATGACCCCAAACTCCTCGGACGGGGCCACACCTCCAGAGGGTAAGACTCGTCTATTTCCCATGAAGTCACTGGAAATTTCATGAATATGGGTGACACGATATCCAGAGACAAAAACTTGAGCAAGAGCCTCACACTCGCCCTTTTTTCATATCCCGAAGAGTTCTCCTCATGGTCTGTAGATCAGTCCTGCCATACCTATGACCCGAAACAGAAGCCGAGTTTGTGTTTTCAGACAACGGTCTAAACAGCCCTGGCCTACACACCCTACAGGCTCAGGCCCCTGGAGCCAAACCTGAGGACTGTGTTTGCCCTCTCCAAGGGATTTCTGTGTGCCCATTGCAATGGCCACAACCCTACTAATAGGATCGACCTCCAAAGTCCCTGAGGCCATCTCAATAGTGGTGGCTTCCCAGGACAAACAGGGGCAATCTGAGCGCATCTGAGCACCTACCTGCACTCAGACCCGTAGACTGATATCCCCAGAGGGAAAAAGGAATGAACAGACCCCTAGGCACTAATCGGATCCATTGCTTTGGTTTCCAGGCATCTCTCCTCCGAGGCCTGGATTTCAATACCCGAATATGGGTGTTTCTTGACTCACCCATCAGAACTAATCTCCTCTACACATGGGAATCTTGCACATTGGAGCTTGGTCGAAGCTTCTCTTTAGGAGAACCCTTCAGGGCCCCAGTGCCACCGCTTCGTTCCAAGGTCCTCATAGACACAAAAACACATTAGGACCCATCCATAGGAGAGTCCATTTGAACTCAGCCTCCTCGGTTGCTCCCCCAGATCCAGCAAATCTAACATGTCTTGTTGCTAGGAGACAATTGGAATGCGAGGTGGGCTACCCATCCATCCATCCTTAGTACCCTGCTCGGAATCGTTGGCCTGAGCCAACCAACAGGTCTCAATTGTCCTGCAGAAGAATCTTTGCAGTTTGGAGCTTCTCACAACTCCCATCTTGGGAAACCCCCATGGCCTCGTTATCCACCCCTCCTTCATGAAGAGTCCATCAGGGACAGAACCTCCAACCTGAGAGATCGTCTGATCCTCGCCCTGACTTCAGGTCCACGAGATCTCGAGTCAGGTCTGTAGATTGTGCCTGCCATGTCCTCACCCAGAAACCTAAGCCTATATTGTGTTCTCAGACTTCTGTCCTCAGACTACGGGCCCACAAGCCCTCCAGATTGGCAATCCAGAACTACAATGCAACACTCTGCCTGCACTCCAGAAGAAAAACATTGCCCCCTGGGTCTAACCAGAAACCCCAATTGAGGATCAATCTGAACGCCACTTGGCTGTACCCCAAATACATAGGCTGACCTGGGCACTGATGCCCTTTCAGACACAACCTGAGCCTGGACCTCCAGGCCACACCCAGACAGCTGGCCGCACTCTGAGCACATCGGATCCGCCATGGCCTTAGGGCGTCATCTCTTCTCAACCTCGATTTTCAGGCTTCAGAAACTATAACTTATCTCAAAACACTGCCCACGGTTGAAAATGATGCAGAAATCAGAACTCCATCCCCATGGCAAGAAACCTTGCGGTTGCCATGTTGTCCAACATTCAGTGTAGTTGAAACCAGTGTGGCCCATGATTCCCCGCCCATGCTCGCGGGCAACATTGGTCACAAACACACATTGTGACCCTCAGCCTGAGCCCAGTCCTCAAGTAAGGCCTCTCAGTGGCTGGACCCTGAGCCCGCATATGGGGCCTGCCATGCCCCTGGCCCCGATTTTTAACCATAGTTCGCTTTGTCCCTTCACTCTTCCCTAGGGCTCTGATTTGGAATTCCTCTTTTCATGGGCACCTGAGGTAACAAACCTGAAAGGAGTCCTCCCATCCCACAGATTGACGAAAAACAATTGGGATCGGGCCTAATCCACAGAGAGGAAGATTCGCGCATGGCCCCTGAGGCCTCCCCGACATTCCACGGCCAACGCTGATACAAAATCCAGAGACAAAAGAATGAGCAAGCGCCTCAGACTCGCTGTTTCTTCATATCCTGAAGAGTTCTTCTCATGGTTTGTCGATCGGGTCCGCCATACCTACATCCGCAAACCTTAGCTGAGTTTGTGTTTTTAGACTTCTGTCCTAAATGTCCTGGGCAACACACACTCCAGACTGGGCCCCTGGAGTCACACATTAGGACTGCGCCTACCCAATCCATGGGAATTCTGCCCATTCCATTGTCCCAAACCGTACAAATTAGGAGAACCCTCCAAAGTCCCTGAGGCCATCCCAATAGTGTAGGTCACCCGGCACAAACAAGGGCGGTCTGACACCAGCTGAGCAACTATCTCCACTCATTCCATAGATGGATGTCCCCAGAGAAGAAGATTGAACCAGACAGGACCCTAGGCCATAATCAGATCCATTGCTTTGGTTTACAGGCATGTCTCCTCAAAAGCCTGGATTCCAATATTAGCATAGGGGTTTTCCTGAGGCACCCATCAGAACAAATCTCGTCTCCACAAGGAAACTTGTGTATGGGAGCTATGTCAAAAGCTTAGGAGAATACTTCAGGGTCCCGGTGCCACCGCCTCATTCCAAGGCCCTCATGGATACAAACACACTTTAGGACCCATCCTCAGGAAAGTCCATTTCAACTCAGCCACCCAGGTTGCTCCCGCAGAGCCATCAGATCTAAACTGCCTTGTTGCTAGGAGACAATTGCAATGCGAGGCGCTCATCCCAGGCATCCATCCTCGAACGGTGCCCTGGAGTCATTCCATATGGGACGTCCTGGACCTGTCCAACAGGTCTCAATTGTCCCGCAGAAGGAATCCTTGAAGGGGGCATCCCACAACTCCCAACGTGGGAAAACCTCCATGGCCTCGAGATTCCGCTCCCTTCATGAAGGGACCGTCATGCACAGAAACTCCAACCTGAGCCAACGTCTGATCCTCGCTCTGACTTCAGATGCATGAGATCTTGGTTCCGATGTGTAGGGGGTACCTGCCGTGCCCTCGCCCTGAAACCCAAGTCTAGCTTGTGTTCTCAGACTTCCGTCCTCACACTCCTGGTCCGAAGCACTCAAGTTTGGCAATTCCGGACCCACAATGCAGCACTCTGCCTGCCCTCAAGAAAAAAAAAAAAATATTGCCTAATGAGCTGCAACCTACACGGCACACGAATGTACCCAAATTATATAGTCAAACCTGGGCACTAATACTCTTTCTGACACAACCTGAGCCCGGACCTCCTGACCAACACCCAGACAGCTGACCGCACACTGAGCACATCAGACCTGCCATGGCCTTAGGTCATCATCTCTTCCCTACCTCAGTTTTCAGGCTTCAGAACCTAGACCTTATCTCCAATCCCTGCCCAGAAATCAGAATTCCTCCTTACCCATGGCAAGAAACCTTTTCTTTGGCACGTTGTCCAACGTTCCGTGTAGGAGAAACCAGCATTCACCCTGAGGACCCGCCCATACTTGAGTGTGATGAGGGCATAAACATGCATTGTGACCCTCAGCGTGAGTCCTGCCCTCTAGTATGTCCTCTTAGTGACTGGACCATTAGATGTCATAATGGGCTTGACATGTACCTAGGCCCCAATATTTAACCAGATTTCTGTTTGTCCAGTCGGCCTCTCCAGGGCTCTACTCTGGAATCCCTCATTTGGTAGGACACCTGAGGTTAAAAAAAAAAACAAAACAAAACAACAACAAAAAAATGGACTTATTCCATCCCACAGAATGACCCCAAACTCCTCGGACGGGGCCACACCTCCAGAGGGTAAGACTCGTCTATTTCCCATGAAGTCACTGGAAATTTCATGAATATGGGTGACACGATATCCAGAGACAAAAACTTGAGCAAGAGCCTCACACTCGCCCTTTTTTCATATCCCGAAGAGTTCTCCTCATGGTCTGTAGATCAGTCCTGCCATACCTATGACCCGAAACAGAAGCCGAGTTTGTGTTTTCAGACAACGGTCTAAACAGCCCTGGCCTACACACCCTACAGGCTCAGGCCCCTGGAGCCAAACCTGAGGACTGTGTTTGCCCTCTCCAAGGGATTTCTGTGTGCCCATTGCAATGGCCACAACCCTACTAATAGGATCGACCTCCAAAGTCCCTGAGGCCATCTCAAGAGTGGTGGCTTCCCAGGACAAACAGGGGCAATCTGAGCGCATCTGAGCACCTACCTGCACTCAGACCCGTAGACTGATATCCCCAGAGGGAAAAAGGAATGAACAGACCCCTAGGCACTAATCGGATCCATTGCTTTGGTTTCCAGGCATCTCTCCTCCGAGGCCTGGATTTCAATACCCGAATATGGGTGTTTCTTGACTCACCCATCAGAACTAATCTCCTCTACACATGGGAATCTTGCACATTGGAGCTTGGTCGAAGCTTCTCTTTAGGAGAACCCTTCAGGGCCCCAGTGCCACCGCTTCGTTCCAAGGTCCTCATAGACACAAAAACACATTAGGACCCATCCATAGGAGAGTCCATTTGAACTCAGCCTCCTCGGTTGCTCCCCCAGATCCAGCAAATCTAACATGTCTTGTTGCTAGGAGACAATTGGAATGCGAGGTGGGCTACCCATCCATCCATCCTTAGTACCCTGCTCGGAATCGTTGGCCTGAGCCAACCAACAGGTCTCAATTGTCCTGCAGAAGAATCTTTGCAGTTTGGAGCTTCTCACAACTCCCATCTTGGGAAACCCCCATGGCCTCGTTATCCACCCCTCCTTCATGAAGAGTCCATCAGGGACAGAACCTCCAACCTGAGAGATCGTCTGATCCTCGCCCTGACTTCAGGTCCACGAGATCTCGAGTCAGGTCTGTAGATTGTGCCTGCCATGTCCTCACCCAGAAACCTAAGCCTAGATTGTGTTCTCAGACTTCTGTCCTCAGACTACGGGCCCACAAGCCCTCCAGATTGGCAATCCAGAACTACAATGCAACACTCTGCCTGCACTCCAGAAGAAAAACATTGCCCCCTGGGTCTAACCAGAAACCCCAATTGAGGATCAATCTGAACGCCACTTGGCTGTACCCCAAATACATAGGCTGACCTGGGCACTGATGCCCTTTCAGACACAACCTGAGCCTGGACCTCCAGGCCACACCCAGACAGCTGGCCGCACTCTGAGCACATCGGATCCGCCATGGCCTTAGGGCGTCATCTCTTCTCAACCTCGATTTTCAGGCTTCAGAAACTATAACTTATCTCAAAACACTGCCCACGGTTGAAAATGATGCAGAAATCAGAACTCCATCCCCATGGCAAGAAACCTTGCGGTTGCCATGTTGTCCAACATTCAGTGTAGTTGAAACCAGTGTGGCCCATGATTCCCCGCCCATGCTCGCGGGCAACATTGGTCACAAACACACATTGTGACCCTCAGCCTGAGCCCAGTCCTCAAGTAAGGCCTCTCAGTGGCTGGACCCTGAGCCCGCATATGGGGCCTGCCATGCCCCTGGCCCCGATTTTTAACCATAGTTCTCTTTGTCCCTTCACCCTTCCCTAGGGCTCTGATTTGGAATTCCTCTTTTGGTGGGACACCTGAGGTAACAAACCTGAAAGGAGTCCTCCCATCCCACAGATTGACGAAAAACAATTGGGATCGGGGCTAATCCACAGAGAGGAAGATTCATCCATGGCCCCTGAGGCCTCCCCGACATTTCAAGGCCAACGCTGATACAAAATCCAGAGTCAAAAGAATGAGCAAGCGCCTCAGACTCGCTGTTTCTTCATATCCTGAAGAGTTCTTCTCATGGTTTGTCGATCGGGTCCGCCATACCTACATCCGCAAACCTTAGCTGAGTTTGTGTTTATAGACTTCTGTCCTCAATGTCCTGGGCAACACACACTCCAGACTGGGCCCCTGGAGTCACACATTAGGACTGCGCCTACCCTATCCATGGGAATTCTGCCCATTCCATTGTCCCAAACCGTACAAATTAGGGGAACCCTCCAAAGTCCCTGAGGCCATCCCAATAGTGTATGTCACCCGGCACAAACAAGGGCGGTCTGACACCAGCTGAGCAACTATCTCCACTCATTCCATAGATGGATGTCCCCAGAGAAGAAGATTGAACCAGACAGGACCCTAGGCCATAATCAGATCCATTGCTTTGGTTTACAGGCATGTCTCCTCAAAAGCCTGGATTCCAATATTAGCATAGGGGTTTTCCTGAGGCACCCATCAGAACAAATCTCGTCTCCACAAGGAAACTTGTGTATGGGAGCTATGTCAAAATCTTAGGAGAATACTTCAGGGTCCCGGTGCCACAGCCTCATTCCAAGGCCCTCATGGATACAAACACACTTTAGGACCCATCCTCAGGAAAGTCCATTTCAACTCAGCCACCCAGGTTGCTCCCGCAGAGCCATCAGATCTAAACTGCCTTGTTGCTAGGAGACAATTGCAATGCGAGGCGCTCGTCCCAGGCATCCATCCTCGAACGGTGCCCTGGAGTCATTCCATATGGGATGTCCTGGACCTGTCCAACAGGTCTCAATTGTCCCGCAGAAGGAATCCTTGAAGGGGGCATCCCACAACTCCCAACGTGGGAAAACCTCCATGGCCTCGAGATTCCGCTCCCTTCATGAAGGGACCGTCATGCACAGAAACTCCAACCTGAGCCAACGTCTGATCCTCGCTCTGACTTCAGATGCCTGAGATCTAGGTTCCGATGTGTAGGGGGTACCTGCCGTGCCCTCGCCCTGAAACCCAAGTCTAGCTTGTGTTCTCAGACTTCCGTCCTCACACTCCTGGTCTGAAGCAATCAAGTTTGGCAATTCCGGACCCACAATGCAACACTCTGCCTGCCCTCAAGAAAAAAAAAAAAAAATATTGCCTAATGAGCTGCAACCTACACGGCACTCGAATGAACCCAAATTATATAGTCTAACCTGGGCACTAATGCACTTTCTGACACAACCTGAGCCCGGACCTCCTGACCAACACCCAGACAGCTGACCGCACACTGAGCACATCAGACCTGCCATGGCCTTAGGTCATCATCTCTTCCCTACCTCAGTTTTCAGGCTTCAGAACCTAGACCTTATCTACAATCCCTGCCCAGAAATCAGAATTCCTCCTTACCCATGGCAAGAAACCTTTTCTTTGGCACGTTGTCCAACGTTCCGTGTAGGAGAAACCAGCATTCACCCTGAGGACCCGCCCATTCTTGAGTGTGATGAGGGCATAAACATGCATTGTGACCCTCAGCGTGAGTCCTGCCCTCTAGTATGTCCTCTTAGTGACTGGACCAAGAGATGTCATAATGGGCTTGACATGGACCTAGCACCAATATTTAACCAGATTTCTGGTTATCCAGTCACCCCTCTCCAGGGCTCTACTCTGGAATCCCTCATTTGGTGGGACACCTGAGGTTAAAAAACAAAACAAAACAAAACAAAACAAAACAACAACAAAAAAATGGACTTATTCCATCCCACAGAATGACCCCAAACTCTTCGGACGGGGCCACACCTCCAGAGAGTAAGACTCGTCCATTTCCCATGAAGTCACCCGGAAATTTCATGAACATGGGTGACACGATATCCAGAGACAAAAACTTGAGCAAGAGCCTCACACTCGCCCTTTTTTCATATCCCGAAGAGTTCTCCTCATGGTCTGTAGATCAGTCCTGCCATACCTATGACCCGAAACAGAAGCCGAGTTTGTGTTTTCAGACAACGGTCTATACAGCCCTGGTCTACACACCCTACAGGCTCAGGCCCCTGGAGCCAACCTGAGGACTGTACTTGCCCTCTCCAGGGATTTCTGTGTGCCCATTGCAATGGCCACAACCCTACTAATAGGATCAACCTCCAAAGTCCCTGAGGCCATCTCAATAGTGGTGGCTTCCCAGGACAAACAGGGGCAATCTGAGCCCATCTGAGCTCCTACCTGCACTCAGACCCGTAGACTGATGTCCCCAGAGGGAAAAAGGTACGAACAGACCCCTAGGCACTAATCGGATCCATTGCTTTGGTTTCAAGGCATCTCTCCTCAGAGGCCTGGATTTCAATACCCGAATACGGCTGTTTCTTGACTCACCCATAAGAACTAATCTCCTCTACACATGGGAAACTTGCACATTGGAGCTTGGTCGAAGCTTCTCTTTAGGAGAACCCTTCAGGGCCCCAGTGCCACAGCTTCATTCCAAGGCCTTCATAGACACAAAAACACATTAGGACCCATCCACAGGAGAGTCCATTTGAACTCAGCCTCCTCGGTTGCTCCCCCAGATCCAGCAGATCTAACATGTCTTGTTGCTAGGAGACAATTGGAATGCGAGGTGGGCTACCCATCCATCCATCCTTAGTACCCTGCTCGGAATCGTTGGCCTGAGCCAAACAAAAGGTCTCAATTGTCCTGCAGAAGAATCTTTGCAGTTTGGAGCTTCTCACAACTCCCATCTTGGGAAACCCCCATGGCCTCGTGATCCACCCCTCCTTCATGAAGCGTCCATCAGGGACAGAACCTCCAACCTGAGAGATCGTCTGATCCTCGCCCTGACTTCAGATCCACGAGATCTCGAGTCAGGTCTGTAGATTGTGCCTGCCATGTCCTCACCCAGAAACCTAAGCCTAGATTGTGTTCTCAGACTTCTGTCCTCAGACTACGGGCCCACAAGCCCTCCAGATTGGCAATCCAGAACTACAATGCAACACTCTGCCTGCACTCCAGAAGAAAAACATTGCCCCCTGGGGCTAACCAGAAACCCCAAATGAAGATCAACCTGAACGCCACTTGGCTGTACCCCAAATACATAGGCTGACTTGGGCACTGATGCCCTTTCAGACACAACCTGAGCCTGGACCTCCAGGCCACACCCAGACAGCTGGCCGCACTCTGAGCACATCGGATCCGCCATGGCCTTAGGTCGTCATCTCTTCTCAACCTCGATTTTCAGGCTTCAGAAACTATAACTTATCTCAAAACACTGCCCACGGTTGAAAATGATGCCGAATTTAGAACTCCATCCCCATGGCAAGAAACCTTGCGGTTGCCAGTGTAGTTGAAACCAGTGTGGCCCATGATTCCCCGCCCATGCTCGTGGGCAACATTGGTCACAAACACACATTGTGACCCTCAGCCTGAGCCCAGTCCTCAAGTAAGGCCTCTCAGTGGCTGGACCCTGAGCCCGCATATGGGGCCTGCCATGCACCTGGCCCCGATTTTTAACCATAGTTCGCTTTGTCCCTTCACTCTTCCCTAGGGCTCTGATTTGGAATTCCTCTTTTGGTGGGACACCTGAGGTAACAAACCGGAAAGGAGTCCTCCCATCCCACAGATTGACGAAAAACAATTGGGATCAGGCCAATTCCACAGAGAGGAAGATTCGTCCATGGCCCCTGAGGCCTCCCCGACATTCCACGGCCAACGCTGATACAAAATCCAGAGACAAAAGAATGAGCAAGCGCCTCAGACTTGCTGTTTCTTCATATCCTGAAGATTTCTTCTCATGGTTTGTCGATCGGGTCCGCCATACCTACATCCGCAAACCTTAGCTGAGTTTGTGTTTTTAGACTTCTGTCCTCAATGTCCTGGGCAACACACACTCCAGACTGGGCCCCTGGAGTCACACATTAGGACTGCGCCTACCCAATCCATGGGAATTCTGCCCATTCCATTGTCCCAAACCGTACAAATTAGGAGAACCCTCCAAAGTCCCTGAGGCCATCCCAATAGTGTAGGTCACCCGGCACAAACAAGGGCGGTCTGACACCAGCTGAGCAACTATCTCCACTCATTCCATAGATGGATGTCCCCAGAGAAGAAGATTGAACCAGACAGGACCCTAGGCCATAATCGGATCCATTGCTTTGGTTTACAGGCATGTCTCCTCAAAAGCCTGGATTCCAATATTAGCATAGGGGTTTTCCTGAGGCACCCATCAGAACAAATCTCGTCTCCACAAGGAATCTTGTGTATGGGAGCTATGTCAAAAGCTTAGGAGAATACTTCAGGGTCCCGGTGCCACCGCCTCATTCCAAGGCCCTCATGGATACAAACACACTTTAGGACCCATCCTCAGGAAAGTCCATTTCAACTCAGCCACCCAGGTTGCTCCCGCAGAGCCATCAGATCTAAACTGATTTGTTGCTAGGAGACAATTGCAATGCGAGGCGCTCGTCCCAGGCATCCATCCTCGAACGGTGCACTGGATTCATTCCATATGGGATGTCCTGGACCTGTCCAACAGGTCTCAATTGTCCTGCAGAAGGAATCCTTGAAGGGGGCATCCCACAACTCCCAACGTGGGAAAACCTCCATGGCCTCGAGATTCCGCTCCCTTCATGAAGGGACCGTCATGCACAGAAACTCCAACCTGAGCCAACATCTGATCCTCGCTCTGACTTCAGATGCATGAGATCTTGGTTCCGATGTGTAGGGGGTACCTGCCGTGCCCTCGCCCTGAAACCCAAGTCTAGCTTGTGTTCTCAGATTTCCGTCCTCACACTCCTGGTCCGAAGCACTCAAGTTTGGTAATTCCGGACCCACAATGCAGCACTCTGCCTGCCCTCTAGAAAAAAAAAAAAATATATTGCCTAATGAGCTGCTACCTACACGGCACTCGAATGAACCCAAATTATATAGTCTAACCTGGGCACTAATGCACTTTCTGACACAACCTGAGCCCGGACCTCCTGACCAACACACAGACAGCTGACCGCACACTGAGCACATCAGACCTGCCATGGCCTTAGGTCATCATCTCTTCCCTACCTCAGTTTTCAGGCTTCAGAACCTAGACCTTATCTCCAATCCCTGCCCAGAAATCAGAATTCCTCCTTACCCATGGCAAGAAACCTTTTGGTTGGCACGTTGTCCAACGTTCAGTGTAGGAGAAACCAGCATTCACCCTGAGGACCCGCCCATTCTTGAGTGTGATGAGGGCATAAACATGCATTGTGACCCTCAGCGTGAGTCCTGCCCTCTAGGATGTCCTCTTAGTGACTGGACTATTAGTTGTCATAATGGGCTTGACATGTACCTAGGCCCCAATATTTAACCAGATTTCTGGTTGTCCAGTCGCCCCTCCCAAGGGCTCTACTCTGGAATCCCTCATTTGGTGGGACACCTGAGGTTAAAAAACAAAACAAAACAAAACAAAACAACAACAACAAAAAAATGGACTTATTCCATCCCACAGAATGACCCCAAACTCTTCGGACGGGGCCACACCTCCAGAGAGTAAGACTCGTCCATTTCCCAAGAAGTCACCCGGATATTTCATGAACATGGGTGACACGATATCCATAGACAAAAACTTGAGCAAGAGCCTCACACTCGCCCTTTTTTCATATCCCGAAGAGTTCTCCTCATGGTCTGTAGATCAGTCCTGCCATACCTATGACCTGAAACAGAAGCCGAGTTTGTGTTTTCAGACAACGGTCTAAACAGCCCTGGCCTCCACACCCTACAGGCTCAGGCCCCTGGAGCCAAACCTGAGGACTGTACTTGCCCTCTCCAAGGGATTTCTGTGTGCCCATTGCAATGGCCACAACCCTACTAATAGGATCGTCCTCCAAAGTCCCTGAGGCCATCTCAATAGTGGTGGCTTCCCAGGACAAACAGGGGCAATCTGAGCCCATCTGAGCACCTACCTGCACTCATACCCGTACTGATGTCCCCAGAGGGAAAAAGGTACGAACAGTCCCCTAGGCACTAATCGGATGCATTGCTTTGGTTTCCAGGCATCTCTCCTCCGAGGCGTGGATTTCAATACCCGAATATGGGTGTTTCTTGACTCACCCATCAGAACTAATCTCCTCTACACATGGGAAACTTGCACATTGGAGCTTGGTCGAAGCTTTTCTTTAGGAGAACCCTTCAGGGCCCCAGTGCCACCGCTTCATTCCAAGGTCTTCATAGACACAAAAACACATTAGGACCCATCCATAGGAGAGTCCATTTGAACTCAGCCTCCTCGGTTGCTCCCCCAGATCCAGCAGATCTAACATGTCTTGTTGCTAGGAGACAATTGGAATGCGAGGTGGGCTACCCATCCATCCATCCTTAGTACCCTGCTCGGAATCGTTGGCCTGAGCCAACCAACAGGTCTCAATTGTCCTGCAGAAGAATCTTTGCAGTTTGGAGCTTCTCAAAACTCCAATCTTGGGAAACCCCCATGGCCTCGTGATCCACCCCTCCTTCATGAAGGGTCCATCAGGTACAGAACCTCCAACCTGAGAGATCGTCTGATCCTCGCCCTGACTTCAGGTCCACGAGATCTCGAGTCAGGTCTGTAGATTGTGCCTGCCATGTCCTCACCCAGAAACCTAAGCCTAGATTGTGTTCTCAGACTTCTGTCCTCAGACTACTGGCCCACCAGCCCTCCAGATTGGCAATCCAGAACTACAATGCAACACTCTGCCTGCACTCCAGAAGAAAAACATTGCCCCCTGGGTCTAACCAGAAACCCCAATTGAGGATCAATCTGAACGCCACTTGGCTGTACCCCAAATACATAGGCTGACCTGGGCACTGATGCACTTTCAGACACAACCTGAGCCTGGACCTCCAGGCCACACCCAGACAGCTGGCCGCACTCTGAGCACATCGGATCCGCCATGGCCTAGGTCGTCATCTCTACTCAACCTCGATTTTCAGGCTTCAGAAACTATAACTTATCTCAAAACACTGCCCACGGTTGAAAATGATGCAGAAATCAGAACTCCATCCCCATGGCAAGAAACCTTGCGGTTGCCATGTTGTCCAACATTCTGTGTAGTTGAAACCAGTGTGGCCCATGATTCCCCGCCCATGCTCGCGGGCAACATTGGTCACAAACACACATTGTGACCCTCAGCGTGAGCCCAGTCCTCAAGTAAGGCCTCTCAGTGGCTGGACCCTGAGCCCGCATATGGGGCCTGCCATGCCCCTGGCCCCGATTTTTAACCATAGTTCGCTTTGTCCCTTCACTCTTCCCTAGGGCTCTGATTTGGAATTCCTCTTTTGGTGGGACACCTGAGGTAACAAACCTGAAAGGAGTCCTCCCATCCCACAGATTGACAAAAAACAATTGGGATCGGGCCAAATCCACAGAGAGGAAGATTCGCCCATGGCCCCTGAGGCCTCCCCGACATTTCAAGGCCAACGCTGATACAAAATCCAGAGTCAAAAGAATGAGCAAGAGCCTCAGACTCGCTGTTTCTTCATATCCTGAAGAGTTGTCTCATGGTGTTTCGATCGGGTCCGCCATACCTACATCCGCAAACCTTAGCTGAGTTTGTGTTTTTAGACTTCTGTCCTCAATGTCCTGGGCAACACACACTCCAGACTGGGCCCCTGGAGTCACACATTAGGACTGCGCCTACCCAATCCATGGGAATTCTGCCCATTCCATTGTCCCAAACCGTACAAATTAGGGGAACCCTCCAAAGTCCCTGAGGCCATCCCAATAGTGTAGGTCACCCGGCACAAACAAGGGCGGTCTGACACCAGCTGAGCAACTATCTCCACTCATTCCATAGATGGATGTCCCCAGAGAAGAAGATTGAACCAGACAGGACCCTAGGCCATAATCGGATCCATTGCTTTGGTTTACAGGCATGTCTCCTCAAAAGCCTGGATTCCAATATTAGCATAGGGGTTTTCCTGAGGCACCCATCAGAACAAATCTCGTCTCCACAAGGAAACTTGTGTATGGGAGCTATGTCAAAAGCTTAGGAGAATACTTCACGGTCCCGGTGCCACCGCCTCATTCCAAGGCCCTCATGGATACAAACACACTTTAGGACCCATCCTCAGGAAAGTCCATTTCAACTCAGCCACCCAGGTTGCTCCCGCAGAGCCATCAGATCTAAACTGCCTTGTTGCTAGGAGACAATTGCAATGCGAGGCGACGTCCCAGGCATCCATTCTCAAACGGTGCCCTGGAGTCATTCCATATGGGATGTCCTGGACCTGTCCAACAGGTCTCAATTGTCCCGCAGAAGGAATCCTTGAAGGGGGCATCCCACAACTCCCAACGTGGGAATACCTCCATGGCCTTGAGATTCGGCTCCCTTCATGAAGGGACCGTCCTGCACAGAAACTCCAACCTGAGCCAACGTGTGATCCTCGCTCTGACTTCAGATGCATGAGATCTTGGTTCTGATGTGTAGGGGGTACCTGCCGTACCCTCGCCCTGAAACCCAAGTCTAGCTTGTGTTCTCAGACTTCGGTCCTCACACTCCTGGTCCGAAGCACTCAAGTTTGGCAAATCCGGACCCACAATGCAGCACTCTGCCTGCCCTCAAGAAAAAAAAAAAAAAATATTGCCTAATGAGCTGCAACCTACAAGGCACTCGAATGTACCCAAATTATATAGTCTAACCTGGGCACTAATGCACTTTCTGACACAACCTGAGCCCGGACCTCCTGAACAACACCCAGACAGCTGACCGCACACTGAGCACATCAGACCTGCCATGGCCTTAGGTCATCATCTCTTCCCTACCTCAGTTTTCAGGCTTCAGAACCTAGACCTTATCTCCAATCCCTGCCCAGAAATCAGAATTCCTCCTTACCCATGGCAAGAAACCTTTTGGTTGGCACGTTGTCCAACGTTCAGTGTAGGAGAAACCAGCATTCACCCTGAGGACCCGCCCATTCTTGAGTGTGATGAGGGCATAAACATGCATTGTGACCCTCAGCGTGAGTCCTGCCCTCTAGGATGTCCTCTTAGTGACTGGACTATTAGTTGTCATAATGGGCTTGACATGTACCTAGGCCCCAATATTTAACCAGATTTCTGGTTGTCCAGTCGCCCCTCCCAAGGGCTCTACTCTGGAATCCCTCATTTGGTGGGACACCTGAGGTTAAAAAACAAAACAAAACAAAACAAAACAACAACAACAAAAAAATGGACTTATTCCATCCCACAGAATGACCCCAAACTCTTCGGACGGGGCCACACCTCCAGAGAGTAAGACTCGTCCATTTCCCAAGAAGTCACCCGGATATTTCATGAACATGGGTGACAAGATATCCATAGACAAAAACTTGAGCAAGAGCCTCACACTTGCCCTTTTTTCATATCCCGAAGAGTTCTCCTCATGGTCTGTAGATCAGTCCTGCCATACCTATGACCTGAAACAGAAGCCGAGTTTGTGTTTTCAGACAATGGTCTAAACAGCCCTGGCCTCCACACCCTACAGGCTCAGGCCCCTGGAGCCAAACCTGTGGACTGTACTTGCCCTCTCCAAGGGATTTCTGTGTGCCCATTGCAATGGCCACAACCCTACTAATAGGATCGTCCTCCAAAGTCCCTGAGGCCATCTCAATAGTGGTGGCTTCCCAGGACAAACAGGGGCAATCTGAGCCCATCTGAGCACCTACCTGCACTCATACCCGTACTGATGTCCCCAGAGGGAAAAAGGTACGAACAGTCCCCTAGGCACTAATCGGATGCATTGCTTTGGTTTCCAGGCATCTCTCCTCCGAGGCGTGGATTTCAATACCCGAATATGGGTGTTTCTTGACTCACCCATCAGAACTAATCTCCTCTACACATGGGAATCTTGCACATTGGAGCTTGGTCGAAGCTTCTCTTTAGGAGAACCCTTCAGGGCCCCAGTGCCACCGCTTCGTTCCAAGGTCCTCATAGACACAAAAACACATTAGGACCCATCCATAGGAGAGTCCATTTGAACTCAGCCTCCTCGGTTGCTCCCCCAGATCCAGCAAATCTAACATGTCTTGTTGC
This sequence comes from Mustela lutreola, assembly GCF_030435805.1. Classification (NCBI taxonomy): domain Eukaryota; kingdom Metazoa; phylum Chordata; class Mammalia; order Carnivora; family Mustelidae; genus Mustela; species Mustela lutreola. The sequence continues at coordinate 174,311,974 of NC_081294.1, forward strand.
TAGGAGACAATTGGAATGCGAGGTGGGCTACCCATCCATCCATCCTTAGTACCCTGCTCGGAATCGTTGGCCTGAGCCAACCAACAGGTCTCAATTGTCCTGCAGAAGAATCTTTGCAGTTTGGAGCTTCTCACAACTCCCATCTTGGGAAACCCCCATGGCCTCGTTATCCACCCCTCCTTCATGAAGAGTCCATCAGGGACAGAACCTCCAACCTGAGAGATCGTCTGATCCTCGCCCTGACTTCAGGTCCACGAGATCTCGAGTCAGGTCTGTAGATTGTGCCTGCCATGTCCTCACCCAGAAACCTAAGCCTAGATTGTGTTCTCAGACTTCTGTCCTCAGACTACGGGCCCACAAGCCCTCCAGATTGGCAATCCAGAACTACAATGCAACACTCTGCCTGCACTCCAGAAGAAAAACATTGCCCCCTGGGTCTAACCAGAAACCCCAATTGAGGATCAATCTGAACGCCACTTGGCTGTACCCCAAATACATAGGCTGACCTGGGCACTGATGCCCTTTCAGACACAACCTGAGCCTGGACCTCCAGGCCACACCCAGACAGCTGGCCGCACTCTGAGCACATCGGATCCGCCATGGCCTTAGGGCGTCATCTCTTCTCAACCTCGATTTTCAGGCTTCAGAAACTATAACTTATCTCAAAACACTGCCCACGGTTGAAAATGATGCAGAAATCAGAACTCCATCCCCATGGCAAGAAACCTTGCGGTTGCCATGTTGTCCAACATTCAGTGTAGTTGAAACCAGTGTGGCCCATGATTCCCCGCCCATGCTCGCGGGCAACATTGGTCACAAACACACATTGTGACCCTCAGCCTGAGCCCAGTCCTCAAGTAAGGCCTCTCAGTGGCTGGACCCTGAGCCCGCATATGGGGCCTGCCATGCCCCTGGCCCCGATTTTTAACCATAGTTCTCTTTGTCCCTTCACCCTTCCCTAGGGCTCTGATTTGGAATTCCTCTTTTGGTGGGACACCTGAGGTAACAAACCTGAAAGGAGTCCTCCCATCCCACAGATTGACGAAAAACAATTGGGATCGGGGCTAATCCACAGAGAGGAAGAATCATCCATGGCCCCTGAGGCCTCCCCGACATTTCAAGGCCAACGCTGATACAAAATCCAGAGTCAAAAGAATGAGCAAGCGCCTCAGACTCGCTGTTTCTTCATATCCTGAAGAGTTCTTCTCATGGTTTGTCGATCGGGTCCGCCATACCTACATCCGCAAACCTTAGCTGAATTTGTGTTTATAGACTTCTGTCCTCAATGTCCTGGGCAACACACACTCCAGACTGGGCCCCTGGAGTCACACATTAGGACTGCGCCTACCCTATCCATGGGAATTCTGCCCATTCCATTGTCCCAAACCGTACAAATTAGGGGAACCCTCCAAAGTCCCTGAGGCCATCCCAATAGTGTAGGTCACCCGGCACAAACAAGGGCGGTCTGACACCAGCTGAGCAACTATCTCCACTCATTCCATAGATGGATGTCCCCAGAGAAGAAGATTGAACCAGACAGGACCCTAGGCCATAATCAGATCCATTGCTTTGGTTTACAGGCATGTCTCCTCAAAAGCCTGGATTCCAATATTAGCATAGGGGTTTTCCTGAGGCACCCATCAGAACAAATCTCGTCTCCACAAGGAAACTTGTGTATGGGAGCTATGTCAAAAGCTTAGGAGAATACTTCAGGGTCCCGGTGCCACAGCCTCATTCCAAGGCCCTCATGGATACAAACACACTTTAGGACCCATCCTCAGGAAAGTCCATTTCAACTCAGCCACCCAGGTTGCTCCCGCAGAGCCATCAGATCTAAACTGCCTTGTTGCTAGGAGACAATTGCAATGCGAGGCGCTCGTCCCAGGCATCCATCCTCGAACGGTGCCCTGGAGTCATTCCATATGGGATGTCCTGGACCTGTCCAACAGGTCTCAATTGTCCCGCAGAAGGAATCCTTGAAGGGGGCATCCCACAACTCCCAACGTGGGAAAACCTCCATGGCCTCGAGATTCCGCTCCCTTCATGAAGGGACCGTCATGCACAGAAACTCCAACCTGAGCCAACGTCTGATCCTCGCTCTGACTTCAGATGCCTGAGATCTAGGTTCCGATGTGTAGGGGGTACCTGCCGTGCCCTCGCCCTGAAACCCAAGTCTAGCTTGTGTTCTCAGACTTCCGTCCTCACACTCCTGGTCTGAAGCAATTAAGTTTGGCAATTCCGGACCCACAATGCAACACTCTGCCTGCCCTCAAGAAAAAAAAAAAAATATTGCCTAATGAGCTGCAACCTACACGGCACTCGAATGAACCCAAATTATATAGTCTAACCTGGGCACTAATGCACTTTCTGACACAACCTGAGCCCGGACCTCCTGACCAACACCCAGACAGCTGACCGCACACTGAGCACATCAGACCTGCCATGGCCTTAGGTCATCATCTCTTCCCTACCTCAGTTTTCAGGCTTCAGAACCTAGACCTTATCTACAATCCCTGCCCAGAAATCAGAATTCCTCCTTACCCATGGCAAGAAACCTTTTCTTTGGCACGTTGTCCAACGTTCCGTGTAGGAGAAACCAGCATTCACCCTGAGGACCCGCCCATTCTTGAGTGTGATGAGGGCATAAACATGCATTGTGACCCTCAGCGTGAGTCCTGCCCTCTAGTATGTCCTCTTAGTGACTGGACCAAGAGATGTCATAATGGGCTTGACATGGACCTAGCACCAATATTTAACCAGATTTCTGGTTATCCAGTCACCCCTCTCCAGGGCTCTACTCTGGAATCCCTCATTTGGTGGGACACCTGAGGTTAAAAAACAAAACAAAACAAAACAAAACAAAACAACAACAAAAAAATGGACTTATTCCATCCCACAGAATGACCCCAAACTCTTCGGACGGGGCCACACCTCCAGAGAGTAAGACTCGTCCATTTCCCATGAAGTCACCCGGAAATTTCATGAACATGGGTGACACGATATCCAGAGACAAAAACTTGAGCAAGAGCCTCACACTCGCCCTTTTTTCATATCCCGAAGAGTTCTCCTCATGGTCTGTAGATCAGTCCTGCCATACCTATGACCCGAAACAGAAGCCGAGTTTGTGTTTTCAGACAACGGTCTAAACAGCCCTGGCCTACACACCCTACAGGCTCAGGCCCCTGGAGCCAACCTGAGGACTGTACTTGCCCTCTCCAGGGATTTCTGTGTGCCCATTGCAATGGCCACAACCCTACTAATAGGATCAACCTCCAAAGTCCCTGAGGCCATCTCAATAGTGGTGGCTTCCCAGGACAAACAGGGGCAATCTGAGCCCATCTGAGCTCCTACCTGCACTCAGACCCGTAGACTGATGTCCCCAGAGGGAAAAAGGTACGAACAGACCCCTAGGCACTAATCGGATCCATTGCTTTGGTTTCAAGGCATCTCTCCTCAGAGGCCTGGATTTCAATACCTGAATACGGCTGTTTCTTGACTCACCCATAAGAACTAATCTCCTCTACACATGGGAAACTTGCACATTGGAGCTTGGTCGAAGCTTCTCTTTAGGAGAACCCTTCAGGGCCCCAGTGCCACAGCTTCATTCCAAGGCCTTCATAGACACAAAAACACATTAGGACCCATCCACAGGAGAGTCCATTTGAACTCAGCCTCCTCGGTTGCTCCCCCAGATCCAGCAGATCTAACATGTCTTGTTGCTAGGAGACAATTGGAATGCGAGGTGGGCTACCCATCCATCCATCCTTAGTACCCTGCTCGGAATCGTTGGCCTGAGCCAAACAAAAGGTCTCAATTGTCCTGCAGAAGAATCTTTGCAGTTTGGAGCTTCTCACAACTCCCATCTTGGGAAACCCCCATGGCCTCGTGATCCACCGCTCCTTCATGAAGCGTCCATCAGGGACAGAACCTCCAACCTGAGAGATCGTCTGATCCTCGCCCTGACTTCAGATCCACGAGATCTCGAGTCAGGTCTGTAGATTGTGCCTGCCATGTCCTCACCCAGAAACCTAAGCCTAGATTGTGTTCTCAGACTTCTGTCCTCAGACTACGGGCCCACAAGCCCTCCAGATTGGCAATCCAGAACTACAATGCAACACTCTGCCTGCACTCCAGAAGAAAAACATTGCCCCCTGGGGCTAACCAGAAACCCCAAATGAAGATCAACCTGAACGCCACTTGGCTGTACCCCAAATACATAGGCTGACTTGGGCACTGATGCCCTTTCAGACACAACCTGAGCCTGGACCTCCAGGCCACACCCAGACAGCTGGCCGCACTCTGAGCACATCGGATCCGCCATGGCCTTAGGTCGTCATCTCTTCTCAACCTCGATTTTCAGGCTTCAGAAACTATAACTTTTCTCAAAACACTGCCCACGGTTGAAAATGATGCCGAATTTAGAACTCCATCCCCATGGCAAGAAACCTTGCGGTTGCCAGTGTAGTTGAAACCAGTGTGGCCCATGATTCCCCGCCCATGCTCGTGGGCAACATTGGTCACAAACACACATTGTGACCCTCAGCCTGAGCCCAGTCCTCAAGTAAGGCCTCTCAGTGGCTGGACCCTTAGCCCGCATATGGGGCCTGCCATGCACCTGGCCCCGATTTTTAACCATAGTTCGCTTTGTCCCTTCACTCTTCCCTAGGGCTCTGATTTGGAATTCCTCTTTTGGTGGGACACCTGAGGTAACAAACCGGAAAGGAGTCCTCCCATCCCACAGATTGACGAAAAACAATTGGGATCAGGCCAATTCCACAGAGAGGAAGATTCGTCCATGGCCCCTGAGGCCTCCCCGACATTCCACGGCCAACGCTGATACAAAATCCAGAGACAAAAGAATGAGCAAGCGCCTCAGACTTGCTGTTTCTTCATATCCTGAAGATTTCTTCTCATGGTTTGTCGATCGGGTCCGCCATACCTACATCCGCAAACCTTAGCTGAGTTTGTGTTTTTAGACTTCTGTCCTCAATGTCCTGGGCAACACACACTCCAGACTGGGCCCCTGGAGTCACACATTAGGACTGCGCCTACCCAATCCATGGGAATTCTGCCCATTCCATTGTCCCAAACCGTACAAATTAGGAGAACCCTCCAAAGTCCCTGAGGCCATCCCAATAGTGTAGGTCACCCGGCACAAACAAGGGCGGTCTGACACCAGCTGAGCAACTATCTCCACTCATTCCATAGATGGATGTCCCCAGAGAAGAAGATTGAAACAGACAGGACCCTAGGCCATAATCGGATCCATTGCTTTGGTTTACAGGCATGTCTCCTCAAAAGCCTGGATTCCAATATTAGCATAGGGGTTTTCCTGAGGCACCCATCAGAACAAATCTCGTCTCCACAAGGAATCTTGTGTATGGGAGCTATGTCAAAAGCTTAGGAGAATACTTCAGGGTCCCGGTGCCACCGCCTCATTCCAAGGCCCTCATGGATACAAACACACTTTAGGACCCATCCTCAGGAAAGTCCATTTCAACTCAGCCACCCAGGTTGCTCCCGCAGAGCCATCAGATCTAAACTGATTTGTTGCTAGGAGACAATTGCAATGCGAGGCGCTCGTCCCAGGCATCCATCCTCGAACGGTGCACTGGAGTCATTCCATATGGGATGTCCTGGACCTGTCCAACAGGTCTCAATTGTCCTGCAGAAGGAATCCTTGAAGGGGGCATCCCACAACTCCCAACGTGGGAAAACCTCCATGGCCTCGAGATTCCGCTCCCTTCATGAAGGGACCGTCATGCACAGAAACTCCAACCTGAGCCAACATCTGATCCTCGCTCTGACTTCAGATGCATGAGATCTTGGTTCCGATGTGTAGGGGGTACCTGCCGTGCCCTCGCCCTGAAACCCAAGTCTAGCTTGTGTTCTCAGATTTCCGTCCTCACACTCCTGGTCCGAAGCACTCAAGTTTGGTAATTCCGGACCCACAATGCAGCACTCTGCCTGCCCTCTAGAAAAAAAAAAAAAATATATTGCCTAATGAGCTGCTACCTACACGGCACTCGAATGAACCCAAATTATATAGTCTAACCTGGGCACTAATGCACTTTCTGACACAACCTGAGCCCGGACCTCCTGACCAACACACAGACAGCTGACCGCACACTGAGCACATCAGACCTGCCATGGCCTTAGGTCATCATCTCTTCCCTACCTCAGTTTTCAGGCTTCAGAACCTAGACCTTATCTCCAATCCCTGCCCAGAAATCAGAATTCCTCCTTACCCATGGCAAGAAACCTTTTGGTTGGCACGTTGTCCAACGTTCAGTGTAGGAGAAACCAGCATTCACCCTGAGGACCCGCCCATTCTTGAGTGTGATGAGGGCATAAACATGCATTGTGACCCTCAGCGTGAGTCCTGCCCTCTAGGATGTCCTCTTAGTGACTGGACTATTAGTTGTCATAATGGGCTTGACATGTACCTAGGCCCCAATATTTAACCAGATTTCTGGTTGTCCAGTCGCCCCTCCCAAGGGCTCTACTCTGGAATCCCTCATTTGGTGGGACACCTGAGGTTAAAAAACAAAACAAAACAAAACAAAACAACAACAACAAAAAAATGGACTTATTCCATCCCACAGAATGACCCCAAACTCTTCGGACGGGGCCACACCTCCAGAGAGTAAGACTCGTCCATTTCCCAAGAAGTCACCCGGATATTTCATGAACATGGGTGACACGATATCCATAGACAAAAACTTGAGCAAGAGCCTCACACTCGCCCTTTTTTCATATCCCGAAGAGTTCTCCTCATGGTCTGTAGATCAGTCCTGCCATACCTATGACCTGAAACAGAAGCCGAGTTTGTGTTTTCAGACAACGGTCTAAACAGCCCTGGCCTCCACACCCTACAGGCTCAGGCCCCTGGAGCCAAACCTGAGGACTGTACTTGCCCTCTCCAAGGGATTTCTGTGTGCCCATTGCAATGGCCACAACCCTACTAATAGGATCGTCCTCCAAAGTCCCTGAGGCCATCTCAATAGTGGTGGCTTCCCAGGACAAACAGGGGCAATCTGAGCCCATCTGAGCACCTACCTGCACTCATACCCGTACTGATGTCCCCAGAGGGAAAAAGGTACGAACAGTCCCCTAGGCACTAATCGGATGCATTGCTTTGGTTTCCAGGCATCTCTCCTCCGAGGCGTGGATTTCAATACCCGAATATGGGTGTTTCTTGACTCACCCATCAGAACTAATCTCCTCTACACATGGGAAACTTGCACATTGGAGCTTGGTCGAAGCTTTTCTTTAGGAGAACCCTTCAGGGCCCCAGTGCCACCGCTTCATTCCAAGGTCTTCATAGACACAAAAACACATTAGGACCCATCCATAGGAGAGTCCATTTGAACTCAGCCTCCTCGGTTGCTCCCCCAGATCCAGCAGATCTAACATGTCTTGTTGCTAGGAGACAATTGGAATGCGAGGTGGGCTACCCATCCATCCATCCTTAGTACCCTGCTCGGAATCGTTGGCCTGAGCCAACCAACAGGTCTCAATTGTCCTGCAGAAGAATCTTTGCAGTTTGGAGCTTCTCAAAACTCCAATCTTGGGAAACCCCCATGGCCTCGTGATCCACCCCTCCTTCATGAAGGGTCCATCAGGTACAGAACCTCCAACCTGAGAGATCGTCTGATCCTCGCCCTGACTTCAGGTCCACGAGATCTCGAGTCAGGTCTGTAGATTGTGCCTGCCATGTCCTCACCCAGAAACCTAAGCCTAGATTGTGTTCTCAGACTTCTGTCCTCAGACTACTGGCCCACCAGCCCTCCAGATTGGCAATCCAGAACTACAATGCAACACTCTGCCTGCACTCCAGAAGAAAAACATTGCCCCCTGGGTCTAACCAGAAACCCCAATTGAGGATCAATCTGAACGCCACTTGGCTGTACCCCAAATACATAGGCTGACCTGGGCACTGATGCACTTTCAGACACAACCTGAGCCTGGACCTCCAGGCCACACCCAGACAGCTGGCCGCACTCTGAGCACATCGGATCCGCCATGGCCTAGGTCGTCATCTCTACTCAACCTCGATTTTCAGGCTTCAGAAACTATAACTTATCTCAAAACACTGCCCACGGTTGAAAATGATGCAGAAATCAGAACTCCATCCCCATGGCAAGAAACCTTGCGGTTGCCATGTTGTCCAACATTCTGTGTAGTTGAAACCAGTGTGGCCCATGATTCCCCGCCCATGCTCGCGGGCAACATTGGTCACAAACACACATTGTGACCCTCAGCGTGAGCCCAGTCCTCAAGTAAGGCCTCTCAGTGGCTGGACCCTGAGCCCGCATATGGGGCCTGCCATGCCCCTGGCCCCGATTTTTAACCATAGTTCGCTTTGTCCCTTCACTCTTCCCTAGGGCTCTGATTTGGAATTCCTCTTTTGGTGGGACACCTGAGGTAACAAACCTGAAAGGAGTCCTCCCATCCCACAGATTGACAAAAAACAATTGGGATCGGGCCAAATCCACAGAGAGGAAGATTCGCCCATGGCCCCTGAGGCCTCCCCGACATTTCAAGGCCAACGCTGATACAAAATCCAGAGTCAAAAGAATGAGCAAGAGCCTCAGACTCGCTGTTTCTTCATATCCTGAAGAGTTGTCTCATGGTGTTTCGATCGGGTCCGCCATACCTACATCCGCAAACCTTAGCTGAGTTTGTGTTTTTAGACTTCTGTCCTCAATGTCCTGGGCAACACACACTCCAGACTGGGCCCCTGGAGTCACACATTAGGACTGCGCCTACCCAATCCATGGGAATTCTGCCCATTCCATTGTCCCAAACCGTACAAATTAGGGGAACCCTCCAAAGTCCCTGAGGCCATCCCAATAGTGTAGGTCACCCGGCACAAACAAGGGCGGTCTGACACCAGCTGAGCAACTATCTCCACTCATTCCATAGATGGATGTCCCCAGAGAAGAAGATTGAACCAGACAGGACCCTAGGCCATAATCGGATCCATTGCTTTGGTTTACAGGCATGTCTCCTCAAAAGCCTGGATTCCAATATTAGCATAGGGGTTTTCCTGAGGCACCCATCAGAACAAATCTCGTCTCCACAAGGAAACTTGTGTATGGGAGCTATGTCAAAAGCTTAGGAGAATACTTCACGGTCCCGGTGCCACCGCCTCATTCCAAGGCCCTCATGGATACAAACACACTTTAGGACCCATCCTCAGGAAAGTCCATTTCAACTCAGCCACCCAGGTTGCTCCCGCAGAGCCATCAGATCTAAACTGCCTTGTTGCTAGGAGACAATTGCAATGCGAGGCGACGTCCCAGGCATCCATTCTCAAACGGTGCCCTGGAGTCATTCCATATGGGATGTCCTGGACCTGTCCAACAGGTCTCAATTGTCCCGCAGAAGGAATCCTTGAAGGGGGCATCCCACAACTCCCAACGTGGGAATACCTCCATGGCCTTGAGATTCGGCTCCCTTCATGAAGGGACCGTCCTGCACAGAAACTCCAACCTGAGCCAACGTGTGATCCTCGCTCTGACTTCAGATGCATGAGATCTTGGTTCTGATGTGTAGGGGGTACCTGCCGTACCCTCGCCCTGAAACCCAAGTCTAGCTTGTGTTCTCAGACTTCGGTCCTCACACTCCTGGTCCGAAGCACTCAAGTTTGGCAAATCCGGACCCACAATGCAGCACTCTGCCTGCCCTCAAGAAAAAAAAAAAAAAATATTGCCTAATGAGCTGCAACCTACAAGGCACTCGAATGTACCCAAATTATATAGTCTAACCTGGGCACTAATGCACTTTCTGACACAACCTGAGCCCGGACCTCCTGAACAACACCCAGACAGCTGACCGCACACTGAGCACATCAGACCTGCCATGGCCTTAGGTCATCATCTCTTCCCTACCTCAGTTTTCAGGCTTCAGAACCTAGACCTTATCTCCAATCCCTGCCCAGAAATCAGAATTCCTCCTTACCCATGGCAAGAAACCTTTTGGTTGGCACGTTGTCCAACGTTCAGTGTAGGAGAAACCAGCATTCACCCTGAGGACCCGCCCATTCTTGAGTGTGATGAGGGCATAAACATGCATTGTGACCCTCAGCGTGAGTCCTGCCCTCTAGGATGTCCTCTTAGTGACTGGACTATTAGTTGTCATAATGGGCTTGACATGTACCTAGGCCCCAATATTTAACCAGATTTCTGGTTGTCCAGTCGCCCCTCCCAAGGTCTCTACTCTGGAATCCCTCATTTGGTGGGACACCTGAGGTTAAAAAACAAAACAAAACAAAACAAAACAACAACAACAAAAAAATGGACTTATTCCATCCCACAGAATGACCCCAAACTCTTCGGACGGGGCCACACCTCCAGAGAGTAAGACTCGTCCATTTCCCAAGAAGTCACCCGGATATTTCATGAACATGGGTGACAAGATATCCATAGACAAAAACTTGAGCAAGAGCCTCACACTTGCCCTTTTTTCATATCCCGAAGAGTTCTCCTCATGGTCTGTAGATCAGTCCTGCCATACCTATGACCTGAAACAGAAGCCGAGTTTGTGTTTTCAGACAATGGTCTAAACAGCCCTGGCCTCCACACCCTACAGGCTCAGGCCCCTGGAGCCAAACCTGTGGACTGTACTTGCCCTCTCCAAGGGATTTCTGTGTGCCCATTGCAATGGCCACAACCCTACTAATAGGATCGTCCTCCAAAGTCCCTGAGGCCATCTCAATAGTGGTGGCTTCCCAGGACAAACAGGGGCAATCTGAGCCCATCTGAGCACCTACCTGCACTCATACCCGTACTGATGTCCCCAGAGGGAAAAAGGTACGAACAGTCCCCTAGGCACTAATCGGATGCATTGCTTTGGTTTCCAGGCATCTCTCCTCCGAGGCGTGGATTTCAATACCCGAATATGGGTGTTTCTTGACTCACCCATCAGAACTAATCTCCTCTACACATGGGAATCTTGCACATTGGAGCTTGGTCGAAGCTTCTCTTTAGGAGAACCCTTCAGGGCCCCAGTGCCACCGCTTCGTTCCAAGGTCCTCATAGACACAAAAACACATTAGGACCCATCCATAGGAGAGTCCATTTGAACTCAGCCTCCTCGGTTGCTCCCCCAGATCCAGCAAATCTAACATGTCTTGTTGCTAGGAGACAATTGGAATGCGAGGTGGGCTACCCATCCATCCATCCTTAGTACCCTGCTCGGAATCGTTGGCCTGAGCCAACCAACAGGTCTCAATTGTCCTGCAGAAGAATCTTTGCAGTTTGGAGCTTCTCACAACTCCCATCTTGGGAAACCCCCATGGCCTCGTTATCCACCCCTCCTTCATGAAGAGTCCATCAGGGACAGAACCTCCAACCTGAGAGATCGTCTGATCCTCGCCCTGACTTCAGGTCCACGAGATCTCGAGTCAGGTCTGTAGATTGTGCCTGCCATGTCCTCACCCAGAAACCTAAGCCTAGATTGTGTTCTCAGACTTCTGTCCTCAGACTACGGGCCCACAAGCCCTCCAGATTGGCAATCCAGAACTACAATGCAACACTCTGCCTGCACTCCAGAAGAAAAACATTGCCCCCTGGGTCTAACCAGAAACCCCAATTGAGGATCAATCTGAACGCCACTTGGCTGTACCCCAAATACATAGGCTGACCTGGGCACTGATGCCCTTTCAGACACAACCTGAGCCTGGACCTCCAGGCCACACCCAGACAGCTGGCCGCACTCTGAGCACATCGGATCCGCCATGGCCTTAGGGCGTCATCTCTTCTCAACCTCGATTTTCAGGCTTCAGAAACTATAACTTATCTCAAAACACTGCCCACGGTTGAAAATGATGCAGAAATCAGAACTCCATCCCCATGGCAAGAAACCTTGCGGTTGCCATGTTGTCCAACATTCAGTGTAGTTGAAACCAGTGTGGCCCATGATTCCCCGCCCATGCTCGCGGGCAACATTGGTCACAAACACACATTGTGACCCTCAGCCTGAGCCCAGTCCTCAAGTAAGGCCTCTCAGTGGCTGGACCCTGAGCCCGCATATGGGGCCTGCCATGCCCCTGGCCCCGATTTTTAACCATAGTTCTCTTTGTCCCTTCACCCTTCCCTAGGGCTCTGATTTGGAATTCCTCTTTTGGTGGGACACCTGAGGTAACAAACCTGAAAGGAGTCCTCCCATCCCACAGATTGACGAAAAACAATTGGGATCGGGGCTAATCCACAGAGAGGAAGAATCATCCATGGCCCCTGAGGCCTCCCCGACATTTCAAGGCCAACGCTGATACAAAATCCAGAGTCAAAAGAATGAGCAAGCGCCTCAGACTCGCTGTTTCTTCATATCCTGAAGAGTTCTTCTCATGGTTTGTCGATCGGGTCCGCCATACCTACATCCGCAAACCTTAGCTGAATTTGTGTTTATAGACTTCTGTCCTCAATGTCCTGGGCAACACACACTCCAGACTGGGCCCCTGGAGTCACACATTAGGACTGCGCCTACCCTATCCATGGGAATTCTGCCCATTCCATTGTCCCAAACCGTACAAATTAGGGGAACCCTCCAAAGTCCCTGAGGCCATCCCAATAGTGTAGGTCACCCGGCACAAACAAGGGCGGTCTGACACCAGCTGAGCAACTATCTCCACTCATTCCATAGATGGATGTCCCCAGAGAAGAAGATTGAACCAGACAGGACCCTAGGCCATAATCAGATCCATTGCTTTGGTTTACAGGCATGTCTCCTCAAAAGCCTGGATTCCAATATTAGCATAGGGGTTTTCCTGAGGCACCCATCAGAACAAATCTCGTCTCCACAAGGAAACTTGTGTATGGGAGCTATGTCAAAAGCTTAGGAGAATACTTCAGGGTCCCGGTGCCACAGCCTCATTCCAAGGCCCTCATGGATACAAACACACTTTAGGACCCATCCTCAGGAAAGTCCATTTCAACTCAGCCACCCAGGTTGCTCCCGCAGAGCCATCAGATCTAAACTGCCTTGTTGCTAGGAGACAATTGCAATGCGAGGCGCTCGTCCCAGGCATCCATCCTCGAACGGTGCCCTGGAGTCATTCCATATGGGATGTCCTGGACCTGTCCAACAGGTCTCAATTGTCCCGCAGAAGGAATCCTTGAAGGGGGCATCCCACAACTCCCAACGTGGGAAAACCTCCATGGCCTCGAGATTCCGCTCCCTTCATGAAGGGACCGTCATGCACAGAAACTCCAACCTGAGCCAACGTCTGATCCTCGCTCTGACTTCAGATGCCTGAGATCTAGGTTCCGATGTGTAGGGGGTACCTGCCGTGCCCTCGCCCTGAAACCCAAGTCTAGCTTGTGTTCTCAGACTTCCGTCCTCACACTCCTGGTCTGAAGCAATTAAGTTTGGCAATTCCGGACCCACAATGCAACACTCTGCCTGCCCTCAAGAAAAAAAAAAAAATATTGCCTAATGAGCTGCAACCTACACGGCACTCGAATGAACCCAAATTATATAGTCTAACCTGGGCACTAATGCACTTTCTGACACAACCTGAGCCCGGACCTCCTGACCAACACCCAGACAGCTGACCGCACACTGAGCACATCAGACCTGCCATGGCCTTAGGTCATCATCTCTTCCCTACCTCAGTTTTCAGGCTTCAGAACCTAGACCTTATCTACAATCCCTGCCCAGAAATCAGAATTCCTCCTTACCCATGGCAAGAAACCTTTTCTTTGGCACGTTGTCCAACGTTCCGTGTAGGAGAAACCAGCATTCACCCTGAGGACCCGCCCATTCTTGAGTGTGATGAGGGCATAAACATGCATTGTGACCCTCAGCGTGAGTCCTGCCCTCTAGTATGTCCTCTTAGTGACTGGACCAAGAGATGTCATAATGGGCTTGACATGGACCTAGCACCAATATTTAACCAGATTTCTGGTTATCCAGTCACCCCTCTCCAGGGCTCTACTCTGGAATCCCTCATTTGGTGGGACACCTGAGGTTAAAAAACAAAACAAAACAAAACAAAACAAAACAACAACAAAAAAATGGACTTATTCCATCCCACAGAATGACCCCAAACTCTTCGGACGGGGCCACACCTCCAGAGAGTAAGACTCGTCCATTTCCCATGAAGTCACCCGGAAATTTCATGAACATGGGTGACACGATATCCAGAGACAAAAACTTGAGCAAGAGCCTCACACTCGCCCTTTTTTCATATCCCGAAGAGTTCTCCTCATGGTCTGTAGATCAGTCCTGCCATACCTATGACCCGAAACAGAAGCCGAGTTTGTGTTTTCAGACAACGGTCTATACAGCCCTGGTCTACACACCCTACAGGCTCAGGCCCCTGGAGCCAAACCTGAGGACTGTACTTGCCCTCTCCAGGGATTTCTGTGTGCCCATTGCAATGGCCACAACCCTACTAATAGGATCAACCTCCAAAGTCCCTGAGGCCATCTCAATAGTGGTGGCTTCCCAGGACAAACAGGGGCAATCTGAGCCCATCTGAGCTCCTACCTGCACTCATACCCGTAGACTGATGTCCCCAGAGGGAAAAAGGTACGAACAGACCCCTAGGCACTAATCGGATCCATTGCTTTGGTTTCAAGGCATCTCTCCTCAGAGGCCTGGATTTCAATACCCGAATACGGCTGTTTCTTGTCTCACCCATAAGAACTAATCTCCTCTACACATGGGAAACTTGCACATTGGAGCTTGGTCGAAGCTTCTCTTTAGGAGAACCCTTCAGCGCCCCAGTGCCACAGCTTCATTCCAAGGCCTTCATAGACACAAAAACACATTAGGACCCATCCACAGGAGAGTCCATTTGAACTCAGCCTCCTCGGTTGCTCCCCCAGATCCAGCAGATCTAACATGTCTTGTTGCTAGGAGACAATTGGAATGCGAGGTGGGCTACCCATCCATCCATCCTTAGTACCCTGCTCGGAATCGTTGGCCTGAGCCAAACAAAAGGTCTCAATTGTCCTGCAGAAGAATCTTTGCAGTTTGGAGCTTCTCACAACTCCCATCTTGGGAAACCCCCATGGCCTCGTGATCCACCGCTCCTTCATGAAGCGTCCATCAGGGACAGAACCTCCAACCTGAGAGATCGTCTGATCCTCGCCCTGACTTCAGATCCACGAGATCTCGAGTCAGGTCTGTAGATTGTGCCTGCCATGTCCTCACCCAGAAACCTAAGCCTAGATTGTGTTCTCAGACTTCTGTCCTCAGACTACGGGCCCACAAGCCCTCCAGATTGGCAATCCAGAACTACAATGCAACACTCTGCCTGCACTCCAGAAGAAAAACATTGCCCCCTGGGGCTAACCAGAAACCCCAAATGAAGATCAAACCTGAACGCCACTTGGCTGTACCCCAAATACATAGGCTGACTTGGGCACTGATGCCCTTTCAGACACAACCTGAGCCTGGACCTCCAGGCCACACCCAGACAGCTGGCCGCACTCTGAGCACATCGGATCCGCCATGGCCTTAGGTCGTCATCTCTTCTCAACCTCGATTTTCAGGCTTCAGAAACTATAACTTATCTCAAAACACTGCCCACGGTTGAAAATGATGCCGAATTTAGAACTCCATCCCCATGGCAAGAAACCTTGCGGTTGCCAGTGTAGTTGAAACCAGTGTGGCCCATGATTCCCCGCCCATGCTCGTGGGCAACATTGGTCACAAACACACATTGTGACCCTCAGCCTGAGCCCAGTCCTCAAGTAAGGCCTCTCAGTGGCTGGACCCTTAGCCCGCATATGGGGCCTGCCATGCACCTGGCCCCGATTTTTAACCATAGTTCGCTTTGTCCCTTCACTCTTCCCTAGGGCTCTGATTTGGAATTCCTCTTTTGGTGGGACACCTGAGGTAACAAACCGGAAAGGAGTCCTCCCATCCCACAGATTGACGAAAAACAATTGGGATCAGGCCAATTCCACAGAGAGGAAGATTCGTCCATGGCCCCTGAGGCCTCCCCGACATTTCCACGGCCAACGCTGATACAAAATCCAGAGACAAAAGAATGAGCAAGCGCCTCAGACTTGCTGTTTCTTCATATCCTGAAGATTTCTTCTCATGGTTTGTCGATCGGGTCCGCCATACCTACATCCGCAAACCTTAGCTGAGTTTGTGTTTTTAGACTTCTGTCCTCAATGTCCTGGGCAACACACACTCCAGACTGGGCCCCTGGAGTCACACATTAGGACTGCGCCTACCCAATCCATGGGAATTCTGCCCATTCCATTGTCCCAAACCGTACAAATTAGGAGAACCCTCCAAAGTCCCTGAGGCCATCCCAATAGTGTAGGTCACCCGGCACAAACAAGGGCGGTCTGACACCAGCTGAGCAACTATCTCCACTCATTCCATAGATGGATGTCCCCAGAGAAGAAGATTGAACCAGACAGGACCCTAGGCCATAATCGGATCCATTGCTTTGGTTTACAGGCATGTCTCCTCAAAAGCCTGGATTCCAATATTAGCATAGGGGTTTTCCTGAGGCACCCATCAGAACAAATCTCGTCTCCACAAGGAATCTTGTGTATGGGAGCTATGTCAAAAGCTTAGGAGAATACTTCAGGGTCCCGGTGCCACCGCCTCATTCCAAGGCCCTCATGGATACAAACACACTTTAGGACCCATCCTCAGGAAAGTCCATTTCAACTCAGCCACCCAGGTTGCTCCCGCAGAGCCATCAGATCTAAACTGATTTGTTGCTAGGAGACAATTGCAATGCGAGGCGCTCGTCCCAGGCATCCATCCTCGAACGGTGCACTGGAGTCATTCCATATGGGATGTCCTGGACCTGTCCAACAGGTCTCAATTGTCCTGCAGAAGGAAACTTGAAGGGGGCATCCCACAACTCCCAACGTGGGAAAACCTCCATGGCCTCGAGATTCCGCTCCCTTCATGAAGGGACCGTCATGCACAGAAACTCCAACCTGAGCCAACATCTGATCCTCGCTCTGACTTCAGATGCATGAGATCTTGGTTCCGATGTGTAGGGGGTACCTGCCGTGCCCTCGCCCTGAAACCCAAGTCTAGCTTGTGTTCTCAGATTTCCGTCCTCACACTCCTGGTCCGAAGCACTCAAGTTTGGTAATTCCGGACCCACAATGCAGCACTCTGCCTGCCCTCTAGAAAAAAAAAAAATATATTGCCTAATGAGCTGCTACCTACACGGCACTCGAATGAACCCAAATTATATAGTCTAACCTGGGCACTAATGCACTTTCTGACACAACCTGAGCCCGGACCTCCTGACCAACACACAGACAGCTGACCGCACACTGAGCACATCAGACCTGCCATGGCCTTAGGTCATCATCTCTTCCCTACCTCAGTTTTCAGGCTTCAGAACCTAGACCTTATCTCCAATCCCTGCCCAGAAATCAGAATTCCTCCTTACCCATGGCAAGAAACCTTTTGGTTGGCACGTTGTCCAACGTTCAGTGTAGGAGAAACCAGCATTCACCCTGAGGACCCGCCCATTCTTGAGTGTGATGAGGGCATAAACATGCATTGTGACCCTCAGCGTGAGTCCTGCCCTCTAGGATGTCCTCTTAGTGACTGGACTATTAGTTGTCATAATGGGCTTGACATGTACCTAGGCCCCAATATTTAACCAGATTTCTGGTTGTCCAGTCGCCCCTCCCAAGGGCTCTACTCTGGAATCCCTCATTTGGTGGGACACCTGAGGTTAAAAAACAAAACAAAACAAAACAAAACAACAACAACAAAAAAATGGACTTATTCCATCCCACAGAATGACCCCAAACTCTTCGGACGGGGCCACACCTCCAGAGAGTAAGACTCGTCCATTTCCCAAGAAGTCACCCGGATATTTCATGAACATGGGTGACACGATATCCATAGACAAAAACTTGAGCAAGAGCCTCACACTTGCCCTTTTTTCATATCCCGAAGAGTTCTCCTCATGGTCTGTAGATCAGTCCTGCCATACCTATGACCTGAAACAGAAGCCGAGTTTGTGTTTTCAGACAACGGTCTAAACAGCCCTGGCCTCCACACCGTACAGGCTCAGGCCCCTGGAGCCAAACCTGAGGACTGTACTTGCCCTCTCCAAGGGATTTCTGTGTGCCCATTGCAATGGCCACAACCCTACTAATAGGATCGTCCTCCAAAGTCCCTGAGGCCATCTCAATAGTGGTGGCTTCCCAGGACAAACAGGGGCAATCTGAGCCCATCTGAGCACCTACCTGCACTCATACCCGTACTGATGTCCCCAGAGGGAAAAAGGTACGAACAGTCCCCTAGGCACTAATCGGATGCATTGCTTTGGTTTCCAGGCATCTCTCCTCCGAGGCGTGGATTTCAATACCCGAATATGGGTGTTTCTTGACTCACCCATCAGAACTAATCTCCTCTACACATGGGAAACTTGCACATTGGAGCTTGGTCGAAGCTTTTCTTTAGGAGAACCCTTCAGGGCCCCAGTGCCACCGCTTCATTCCAAGGTCTTCATAGACACAAAAACACATTAGGACCCATCCATAGGAGAGTCCATTTGAACTCAGCCTCCTCGGTTGCTCCCCCAGATCCAGCAGATCTAACATGTCTTGTTGCTAGGAGACAATTGGAATGCGAGGTGGGCTACCCATCCATCCATCCTTAGTACCCTGCTCGGAATCGTTGGCCTGAGCCAACCAACAGGTCTCAATTGTCCTGCAGAAGAATCTTTGCAGTTTGGAGCTTCTCAAAACTCCAATCTTGGGAAACCCCCATGGCCTCGTGATCCACCCCTCCTTCATGAAGGGTCCATCAGGTACAGAACCTCCAACCTGAGAGATCGTCTGATCCTCGCCCTGACTTCAGGTCCACGAGATCTCGAGTCAGGTCTGTAGATTGTGCCTGCCATGTCCTCACCCAGAAACCTAAGCCTAGATTGTGTTCTCAGACTTCTGTCCTCAGACTACTGGCCCACCAGCCCTCCAGATTGGCAATCCAGAACTACAATGCAACACTCTGCCTGCACTCCAGAAGAAAAACATTGCCCCCTGGGTCTAACCAGAAACCCCAATTGAGGATCAATCTGAACGCCACTTGGCTGTACCCCAAATACATAGGCTGACCTGGGCACTGATGCACTTTCAGACACAACCTGAGCCTGGACCTCCAGGCCACACCCAGACAGCTGGCCGCACTCTGAGCACATCGGATCCGCCATGGCCTAGGTCGTCATCTCTACTCAACCTCGATTTTCAGGCTTCAGAAACTATAACTTATCTCAAAACACTGCCCACGGTTGAAAATGATGCAGAAATCAGAACTCCATCCCCATGGCAAGAAACCTTGCGGTTGCCATGTTGTCCAACATTCTGTGTAGTTGAAACCAGTGTGGCCCATGATTCCCCGCCCATGCTCGCGGGCAACATTGGTCACAAACACACATTGTGACCCTCAGCGTGAGCCCAGTCCTCAAGTAAGGCCTCTCAGTGGCTGGACCCTGAGCCCGCATATGGGGCCTGCCATGCCCCTGGCCCCGATTTTTAACCATAGTTCGCTTTGTCCCTTCACTCTTCCCTAGGGCTCTGATTTGGAATTCCTCTTTTGGTGGGACACCTGAGGTAACAAACCTGAAAGGAGTCCTCCCATCCCACAGATTGACAAAAAACAATTGGGATCGGGCCAAATCCACAGAGAGGAAGATTCGCCCATGGCCCCTGAGGCCTCCCCGACATTTCAAGGCCAACGCTGATACAAAATCCAGAGTCAAAAGAATGAGCAAGAGCCTCAGACTCGCTGTTTCTTCATATCCTGAAGAGTTGTCTCATGGTGTTTCGATCGGGTCCGCCATACCTACATCCGCAAACCTTAGCTGAGTTTGTGTTTTTAGACTTCTGTCC
Source organism: Mustela lutreola (assembly GCF_030435805.1). Lineage (NCBI taxonomy): Eukaryota > Metazoa > Chordata > Mammalia > Carnivora > Mustelidae > Mustela > Mustela lutreola. The sequence goes on from NC_081294.1 coordinate 174,331,824, forward strand.
TCAATGTCCTGGGCAACACACACTCCAGACTGGGCCCCTGGAGTCACACATTAGGACTGCGCCTACCCAATCCATGGGAATTCTGCCCATTCCATTGTCCCAAACCGTACAAATTAGGGGAACCCTCCAAAGTCCCTGAGGCCATCCCAATAGTGTAGGTCACCCGGCACAAACAAGGGCGGTCTGACACCAGCTGAGCAACTATCTCCACTCATTCCATAGATGGATGTCCCCAGAGAAGAAGATTGAACCAGACAGGACCCTAGGCCATAATCGGATCCATTGCTTTGGTTTACAGGCATGTCTCCTCAAAAGCCTGGATTCCAATATTAGCATAGGGGTTTTCCTGAGGCACCCATCAGAACAAATCTCGTCTCCACAAGGAAACTTGTGTATGGGAGCTATGTCAAAAGCTTAGGAGAATACTTCACGGTCCCGGTGCCACCGCCTCATTCCAAGGCCCTCATGGATACAAACACACTTTAGGACCCATCCTCAGGAAAGTCCATTTCAACTCAGCCACCCAGGTTGCTCCCGCAGAGCCATCAGATCTAAACTGCCTTGTTGCTAGGAGACAATTGCAATGCGAGGCGACGTCCCAGGCATCCATTCTCGAACGGTGCCCTGGAGTCATTCCATATGGGATGTCCTGGACCTGTCCAACAGGTCTCAATTGTCCCGCAGAAGGAATCCTTGAAGGGGGCATCCCACAACTCCCAACGTGGGAAAACCTCCATGGCCTTGATATTCGGCTCCCTTCATGAAGGGACCGTCCTGCACAGAAACTCCAACCTGAGCCAACGTGTGATCCTCGCTCTGACTTCAGATGCATGAGATCTTGGTTCTGATGTGTAGGGGGTACCTGCCGTACCCTCGCCCTGAAACCCAAGTCTAGCTTGTGTTCTCAGACTTCGGTCCTCACACTCCTGGTCCGAAGCACTCAAGTTTGGCAAATCCGGACCCACAATGCAGCACTCTGCCTGCCCTCAAGAAAAAAAAAAAAAATATTGCCTAATGAGCTGCAACCTACAAGGCACTCGAATGTACCCAAATTATATAGTCTAACCTGGGCACTAATGCACTTTCTGACACAACCTGAGCCCGGACCTCCTGAACAACACCCAGACAGCTGACCGCACACTGAGCACATCAGACCTGCCATGGCCTTAGGTCATCATCTCTTCCCTACCTCAGTTTTCAGGCTTCAGAACCTAGACCTTATCTCCAATCCCTGCCCAGAAATCAGAATTCCTCCTTACCCATGGCAAGAAACCTTTTGGTTGGCACGTTGTCCAACGTTCAGTGTAGGAGAAACCACCATTCACCCTGAGGACCCGCCCATTCTTGAGTGTGATGAGGGCATAAACATGCATTGTGACCCTCAGCGTGAGTCCTGCCCTCTAGGATGTCCTCTTAGTGACTGGACTATTAGTTGTCATAATGGGCTTGACATGTACCTAGGCCCCAATATTTAACCAGATTTCTGGTTGTCCAGTCGCCCCTCCCAAGGGCTCTACTCTGGAATCCCTCATTTGGTGGGACACCTGAGGTTAAAAAACAAAACAAAACAAAACAAAACAACAACAACAAAAAAATGGACTTATTCCATCCCACAGAATGACCCCAAACTCTTCGGACGGGGCCACACCTCCAGAGAGTAAGACTCGTCCATTTCCCAAGAAGTCACCCGGATATTTCATGAACATGGGTGACACGATATCCATAGACAAAAACTTGAGCAAGAGCCTCACACTTGCCCTTTTTTCATATCCCGAAGAGTTCTCCTCATGGTCTGTAGATCAGTCTTGCCATACCTATGACCTGAAACAGAAGCCGAGTTTGTGTTTTCAGACAATGGTCTAAACAGCCCTGGCCTCCACACCCTACAGGCTCAGGCCCCTGGAGCCAAACCTGTGGACTGTACTTGCCCTCTCCAAGGGATTTCTGTGTGCCCATTGCAATGGCCACAACCCTACTAATAGGATCGTCCTCCAAAGTCCCTGAGGCCATCTCAATAGTGGTGGCTTCCCAGGACAAACAGGGGCAATCTGAGCCCATATGAGCACCTACCTGCACTCATACCCGTACTGATGTCCCCAGAGGGAAAAAGGTACGAACAGTCCCCTAGGCACTAATCGGATGCATTGCTTTGGTTTCCAGGCATCTCTCCTCCGAGGCGTGGATTTCAATACCCGAATATGGGTGTTTCTTGACTCACCCATCAGAACTAATCTCCTCTACACATGGGAAACTTGCACATTGGAGCTTGGTCGAAGCTTCTCTTTAGGAGAACCCTTCAGGGCCCCAGTGCCACCGCTTCATTCCAAGGCCTTCATAGACACAAAAACACATTAGGGCCCATCCATAGGAGAGTCCATTTGAACTCAGCCTCCTCGGTTGCTCCCCATGATCCAGCAGATCTAACATGTCTTGTTGCTAGGAGACAATTGGAATGCGAGGTGGGCTACCCATCCATCCATCCTTAGTACCCTGCTCGGAATCGTTGGCCTGAGCCAACCAACAGGTCTCAATTGTCCTGCAGAAGAATCTTTGCAGTTTGGAGCTTCTCAAAACTCCAATCTTGGGAAACCCCCATGGCCTCGTGATCCACCCCTCCTTCATGAAGGGTCCATCAGGTACAGAACCTCCAACCTGAGAGATCGTCTGATCCTCGCCCTGACTTCAGGTCCACGAGATCTCGAGTCAGGTCTGTAGATTGTGCCTGCCATGTCCTCACCCAGAAACCTAAGCCTAGATTGTGTTCTCAGACTTCTGTCCTCAGACTACTGGCCCACCAGCCCTCCAGATTGGCAATCCAGAACTAAAATGCAACACTCTGCCTGCACTCCAGAAGAAAAACATTGCCCCCTGGGTCTAACCAGAAACCCCAATTTAGGATCAATCTGAACGCCACTTGGCTGTACCCCAAATACATAGGCTGACCTGGGCACTGATGCCCTTTCAGACACAACCTGAGCCTGGACCTCCAGGCCACACCCAGACAGCTGGCCGCACTCTGAGCACATCGGATCCGCCATGGCCTTAGGTCGTCATCTCTACTCAACTTCGATTTTCAGGCTTCAGAAACTATAACTTATCTCAAAACACTGCCCATGGTTGAAAATGATGCAGAAATCAGAACTCCATCCCCATGGCAAGAAACCTTGCGGTTGCCATGTTGTCCAACATTCAGTGTAGTTGAAACCAGTGTGGCCCATGATTCCCCGCCCATGCTCGCGGGCAACATTGGTCACAAACACACATTGTGAACCTCAGCCTGAGCCCAGTCCTCAAGTAAGGCCTCTCAGTGGCTGGACCCTGAGCCCGCATATGGGGCCTGCCATGCCCCTGGCCCCGATTTTTAACCATAGTTCGCTTTGTCCCTTCACTCTTCCCTAGGGCTCTGATTTGGAATTCCTCTTTTGGTGGGACACCTGAGGTAACAAACCTGAAAGGAGTCCTCCCATCCCACAGATTGAAAAAAAACAATTGGGATCGGGCCAAATCCACAGAGAGGAAGATTCGCCCATGGCCCCTGAGGCCTCCCCGACATTTCAAGGCCAACGCTGATACAAAATCCAGAGTCAAAAGAATGAGCAAGAGCCTCAGACTCGCTGTTTCTTCATATCCTGAAGAGTTGTCTCATGGTGTTTCGATCGGGTCCGCCATACCTACATCCGCAAACCTTAGCTGAGTTTGTGTTTTTAGACTTCTGTCCTCAATGTCCTGGGCAACACACACTCCAGACTGGGCCCCTGGAGTCACACATTAGTACTGCGCCTACCCAATCCATGGGAATTCTGCCCATTCCATTGTCCCAAACCGTACAAATTAGGGGAACCCTCCAAAGTCCCTGAGGCCATCCCAATAGTGTAGGTCACCCGGCACAAACAAGGGCGGTCTGACACCAGCTGAGCAACTATCTCCACTCATTCCATAGATGGATGTCCCCAGAGAAGAAGATTGAACCAGACAGGACCCTAGGCCATAATCGGATCCATTGCTTTGGTATACAGGCATGTCTCCTCAAAAGCCTGGATTCCAATATTAGCATAGGGGTTTTCCTGAGGCACCCATCAGAACAAATCTCGTCTCCACAAGGAAACTTGTGTATGGGAGCTATGTCAAAAGCTTAGGAGAATACTTCACGGTCCCGGTGCCACCGCCTCATTCCAAGGCCCTCATGGATACAAACACACTTTAGGACCCATCCTCAGGAAAGTCCATTTCAACTCAGCCACCCAGGTTGCTCCCGCAGAGCCATCAGATCTAAACTGCCTTGTTGCTAGGAGACAATTGCAATGCGAGGCGACGTCCCAGGCATCCATTCTCGAACGGTGCCCTGGAGTCATTCCATATGGGATGTCCTGGACCTGTCCAACAGGTCTCAATTGTCCCGCAGAAGGAATCCTTGAAGGGGGCATCCCACAACTCCCAACGTGGGAAAACCTCCATGGCCTTGAGATTCGGCTCCCTTCATGAAGGGACCGTCCTGCACAGAAACTCCAACCTGAGCCAACGTGTGATCCTCGCTCTGACTTCAGATGCATGAGATCTTGGTTCTGATGTGTAGGGGGTACCTGCCGTGCCCTCGCCCTGAAACCCAAGTCTAGCTTGTGTTCTCAGACTTCGGTCCTCACACTCCTGGTCCGAAGCACTCAAGTTTGGCAAATCCGGACCCACAATGCAGCACTCTGCCTGCCCTCAAGAAAAAAAAAAAAAAATATTGCCTAATGAGCTGCAACCTACAAGGCACTCGAATGTACCCAAATTATATAGTCTAACCTGGGCACTAATGCACTTTCTGACACAACCTGAGCCCGGACCTCCTGAACAACACCCAGACAGCTGACCGCACACTGAGCACATCAGACCTGCCATGGCCTTAGGTCATCATCTCTTCCCTACCTCAGTTTTCAGGCTTCAGAACCTAGACCTTATCTCCAATCCCTGCCCAGAAATCAGAATTCCTCCTTACCCATGGCAAGAAACCTTTTGGTTGGCACGTTGTCCAACGTTCAGTGTAGGAGAAACCAGCATTCACCCTGAGGACCCGCCCATTCTTGAGTGTGATGAGGGCATAAACATGCATTGTGACCCTCAGCGTGAGTCCTGCCCTCTAGTATGTCCTCTTAGTGACTGGACCATTAGATGTCATAATGGGCTTGACATGTACCTAGGCCCCAATATTTAACCAGATTTCTGGTTGTCCAGTCGCCCCTCCCAAGGGCTCTACTCTGGAATCCCTCATTTGGTGGGACACCTGAGGTTAAAAAACAAAACAAAACCAAACAAAACAACAACAACAAAAAAATGGACTTATTCCATCCCACAGAATGACCCCAAACTCTTCGGACGGGGCCACACCTCCAGAGAGTAAGACTCGTCCATTTCCCAAGAAGTCACCCAGATATTTCATGAACATGGGTGACACGATATCCAAAGACAAAAACTTGAGCAAGAGCCTCACACTCGCCCTTTTTTCATATCCCGAAGAGTTCTCCTCATGGTCTGTAGATCAGTCCTGCCATACCTATGACCCGAAACAGAAGCCGAGTTTGTGTTTTCAGACAACGGTCTAAACAGCCCTGGCTTACACACCCTACAGGCTCAGGCCCCTGGAGCCAAACCTGAGGACTGTACTTGCTCTCTCCAAGGGATTTCTGTGTGCCCATTGCAATGGCCACAACCCTACTAATAGGATCGTCCTCCAAAGTCCCTGAGGCCATCTCAATAGTGGTGGCTTCCCAGGACAAACAGGGGCAATCTGAGCCCATCTGAGCACCTACCTGCACTCATACCCGTAGACTGATGTCCCCAGAGGGAAAAAGGTACGAACAGACCCCTAGGCACTAATCGGATCCATTGCTTTGTTTTCCAGGCATCTCTTCTCCAAGGCCTGTATTTCAATACCCGAATATGGCTGTTTCTTGACTCACCCATCAGAACTAATCTCCTCTACACATGGGAAACTTGCACATTGGAGCTTGGTCGATGCTTCTCTTTAGGAGAACCCTTCAGGGCCCCAGTGCCACCGCTTCATTCCAAGGCCTTCATAGACACAAAAACACATTAGGACCCATCCATAGGAGAGTCCATTTGAACTCAGCCTCCTCGGTTGCTCCCCCAGATCCAGCAGTTCTAACATGTCTTGTTGCTAGGAGACAATTGGAATGCGAGGTGGGCTACCCATCCATCCATCCTTAGTACCCTGCTCGGAATCGTTGGACTGAGCCAACCAACAGGTCTCAATTGTCCTGCAGAAGAATCTTTGCAGTTTGGAGCTTCTCACAACTCCCATCTTGGGAAACCCCCATGGCCTCGTGATCCACCCCTCCTTCATGAAGGGTCCATCAGGTACAGAACCTCCAACCTGAGAGATCGTCTGATCCTCGCCCTGACTTTAAATCCACGAGATCTCAAGTCAGGTCTGTAGATTGTGCCTGCCATGTCCTCACCCAGAAACCTAAGCCTAGATTGTGTTCTCAGACTTCTGTCCTCAGACCACGGGCCCAAAAGCCCTCCAGATTGGCAATCCAGAACTACAATGCAACACTCTGCCTGCACTCCAGAAGAAAAACATTGCCCCCTGGGGCTAACCAGAAATCCCAAATGAGGATCAACCTGCACGCCACTTGGCTGTACCCCAAATACATAGGCTGACTTGGGCACTGATGCCCTTTCAGACACAACCTGAGCCTGGACCTCCAGGCCCCACCCAGGCAGCTGGCCGCACTCTGAGCACATCGGATCCGCCATGGTCTTAGGTCGTCATCTCTTCTCAACCTCGATTTTCAGGCTTCAGAAACTATAACTTATCTCAAAACACTGCCCACGGTTGAAAATGATGCAGAAATCAGAACTCCATCCCCATGGCAAGAAACCTTGCGGTTGCCATGTTGTCCAACATTCAGTGTATTTGAAACCAGTGTGGCCCATGATTCCCCGCCCATGCTCGCGGGCAACATTGGTCACAAACACACATTGTGACCCTCAGCCTGAGCCCAGTCCTCAAGTAAGGCTTCTCAGTGGCTGGACCCTGAGCCCGCATATGGGGCCTGCCATGCCCCTGGCCCCGATTTTTTAAAATAGTTCGCTTTGTCCCTTCACTCTTCCCTAGGGCTCTGATTTGAAATTCCTCTTTTGGTGGGACACCTGAGGTAACAAACCTGAAAGGAGTCCTCCCATCCCACACATTGACGAAAAACAATTGGGATCGGGCCAAATCCACAGAGAGGAAGATTCGTCCATGGCCCCTGAGGCCTCCCCGACATTCCACGGCCAACGCTGATACAAAATCCAGAGTCAAAAGAATGAGCAAGCGCCTCAGACTCGCTGTTTCTTCATATCCTGAAAAGTTCTTCTCATGGTTTGTCGATCGGGTCCGCCATACCTTCATCCGCAAACCTTAGCTGAGTTTGTGTTTTTAGACTTCTGTCCTCAATGTCCTGGGCAACACACACTCCAGACTGGGCCCCTGGAGTCACACATTAGGACTGCGCCTACCCAATCCATGGGAATTCTGCCCATTCCATTGTCCCAAACCGTACAATTTAGGAGAACCCTCCAAAGTCCCTGAGGCCATCCCAATAGTGTAGGTCACCCGGCACAAACAAGGGCGGTCTGACACCAGCTGAGCAACTATCTCCACTCATTCCATAGATGGATGTCCTCAGAGAAGAAGATTGAACCAGACAGGACCCTAGGCCATAATCGGATCCATTGCTTTGGTTTACAGGCATGTCTCCTCAAAAGCCTGGATTCCAATATTAGCATAGGGGTTTTCCTGAGGCACCCATCAAAACAAATCTCGTCTCCACAAGGAAACTTGTGTATGGGAGCTATGTCAAAAGCTTAGGAGAATACTTCAGGGTCCCGGTGCCACCGCCTCATTCCAAGGCCCTCATGGATACAAACACACTTTAGGACCCATCCTCAGGAAAGTCCATTTCAACTCAGCCACCCAGGTTGCTCCCGCAGAGCCATCAGATCTAAACTGCCTTGTTGCTAGGAGACAATTGCAATGCGAGGCGCTCGTCCCAGGCATCCATCCTCGAACGGTGCCCTGGAGTCATTCCATATGGGATGTCCTGGACCTGTCCAACAGGTCTCAATTGTTCCGCAGAAGGAATCCTTGAAGGGGGCATCCCACAACTCCCAACGTGGAAAACCTCCATGGCCTCGAGATTCCGCTTCCATCATGAAGGGACCGTCATGCACAGAAACTCCAACCTGAGCCAACGTCTGATACTCGCTCTGACTTCAGATGCATGAGATCTTGGTTCCGATGTGTAGGGGGTACCTGCCGTGCCCTCGCCCTGAAACCCAAGTCTAGCTTGTGTTCTCAGACTTCCGTCCTCACACTCCTGGTCCGAAGCACTCAAGTTTGTCAATTCCGGACCCACAATGCAGCACTCTGCCTGCCTTCTAGAAAAAAAAAAAAAAAAATATTGCCTAATGAGCTGCAACCTACACGGCACTCGAATGTACCCAAATTATATAGTCTAACCTGGGCACTAATGCACTTTCTGACACAACCTGAGCCCGGACCTCCTGACCAACAACGAGACAACTGACTGCACACTGAGCACATCAGACCTGCCATGGCCTTAGGTCATCATCTCTTCCCTACCTCAGTTTTCAGGCTTCTGAACCTAGACCTTATCTCCAATCCCTGCCCAGAAATCAGAATTCCTCCTTACCCATGGCAAGAAACCTTTTGGTTGGCACGTTGTCCAACGTTCAGTGTAGGAGAAACCAGCATTCACCCTGAGGACCCGCCCATTCTTGAGTGTGATGAGGGCATAAACATGCATTGTGACCCTCAGCGTGAGTCGTGCCCTCTAGTATGTCCTCTAAGTGACTGGACCATTAGATGTCATAATGGGCTTGACATGTACCTAGGCCCCAATATTTAACCAGATTTCTGGTTGTCCAGTCGCCCCTCCCCAGGGCTCTACTCTGGAATCCCTCATTTGGTGGGACACCTGAGGTTAAAAAACAAAACAAAACAAAACAAAACAACAACAACAAATAAATGGACTTATTCCATCCCACAGAATGACCCCAAACTCTTCGGACGGGGCCACACCTCCAGAGAGTAAGACTCGTCCATTTCCCAAGAAGTCACACGGATATTTCATGAACAAAGGTGACACGATATCCATAGACAAAAACTTGAGCAAGAGCCTCACACTCGCCCTTTTTTCATATCCCGAAGAGTTCTCCTCATGGTCTGTAGATCAGTCCTGCCATACCTATGACCTGAAACAGAAGCCGAGTTTGTGTTTTAAGACAACGGTATAAACAGCCCTGGCCTCCACACCCTACAGGCTCAGGCCCATGGAGCCAAACCTGAGGACTGTACTTGCCCTCTCCAAGGGATTTCTGTGTGCCCATTGCAATGGCCACAACCCTACTAATAGGATCGTCCTCCAAAGTCCCTGAGGCCATCTCAATAGTGGTGGCTTCCCAGGACAAACAGGGGCAATCTGAGCCCATCTGAGCACCTACCTGCACTCATACACGTACTGATGTCCCCAGAGGGAAAAAGGTACGAACAGTCCCCTAGGCACTAATCGGATCCATTGCTTTGGTTTCCAGGCATCTCTCCTCCGAGGCATGGATTTCAATACCCGAATATGGGTGTTTCTTGACTCACCCATCAGAACTAATCTCCTCTACACATGGGAAACTTGCACATTGGAGCTTGGTCGAAGCTTCTCTTTAGGAGAACCCTTCAGGGCCCCAGTGCAACCGCTTCATTCCAAGGTCTTCATAGACACAAAAACACATTAGGACCCATCCATAGGAGAGTCCATTTGAACTCAGCCTCCTCGGTTGCTCCCCCAGATCCAGCAGATCTAACATGTCTTGTTGCTAGGAGACAATTGGAATGCGAGGTGGGCTACCCATCCATCCATCCTTAGTACCCTGCTCGGAATCGTTGGCCTGAGCCAACCAACAGGTCTCAATTGTCCTGCAGAAGAATCTTTGCAGTTTGGAGCTTCTCAAAACTCCAATCTTGGGAAACCCCCATGGCCTCGTGATCCACCCCCCTTCATGAAGGGTCCATCAGGTACAGAACCTCCAACCTGAGAGATCGTTTGATCCTCGCCCTGACTTCAGGTCCACGAGATCTCGAGTCAGGTCTGTAGATTGTGCCTGCCATGTCCTCACCCAGAAACCTAAGCCTAGATTGTGTTCTCAGACTTCTGTCCTCAGACTACTGGCCCACCAGCCCTCCAGATTGGCAATCCAGAACTACAATGCAACACTCTGCCTGCACTCCAGAAGAAAAACATTGCCCCCTGGGTCTAACCAGAAACCCCAATTGAGGATCAATCTGAACGCCACTTGGCTGTACCCCAAATACATAGGCTGACCTGGGCACTGATGCCCTTTCAGACACAACCTGTGCCTGGACCTCCAGGCCACACCCAGACAGCTGGCCGCACTCTGAGCACATCGGATCCGCCATGGCCTTAGGTCGTCATCTCTACTCAACCTTGATTTTCAGGCTTCAGAAACTATAACTGATCTCAAAAAACTGCCCACGGTTGAAAATGATGCAGAAATCAGAACTCCATCCCCATGGCAAGAAACCTTGCGGTTGCCATGTTGTCCAACATTCAGTGTAGTTGAAACCAGTGTGGCCCATGATTCCCCGCCCATGCTCGCGGGCAACATTGGTCACAAACACACATTGTGAACCTCAGCCTGAGCCCAGTCCTCAAGTAAGGCCTCTCAGTGGCTGGACCCTGAGCCCGCATATGGGGCCTGCCATGCCCCTGGCCCCGATTTTTAACCATAGTTCGCTTTGTCCCTTCACTCTTCCCTAGGGCTCTGATTTGGAATTCCTCTTTTGGTGGGACACCTGAGGTAACAAACCTGAAAGGAGTCCTCCCATCCCACAGATTGACAAAAAACAATTGGGATCGGGCCAAATCCACAGAGAGGAAGATTCGCCCATGGACCCTGAGGCCTCCCCGACATTTCAAGGCCAACGCTGATACAAAATCCATAGTCAAAAGAATGAGCAAGAGCCTCAGACTCGCTGTTTCTTCATATCCTGAAGAGTTGTCTCATGGTTTTTCGATCGGGTCCGCCATACCTACATCCGCAAACCTTAGCTGAGTTTGTGTTTTTAGACTTCTGTCCTCAATGTCCTGGGCAACACACACTCCAGACTGGGCCCCTGGAGTCACACATTAGGACTGCGCCTACCCAATCCATGGGAATTCTGCCCATTCCATTGTCCCAAACCGTACAAATTAGGGGAACCCTCCAAAGTCCCTGAGGCCATCCCAATAGTGTAGGTCACCCGGCACAAACAAGGGCGGTCTGACACCAGCTGAGCAACTATCTCCACTCATTCCATAGATGGATGTCCCCAGAGAAGAAGATTGGACCAGACAGGACCCTAGGCCATAATCGGATCCATTGCTTTGGTTTACAGGCATGTCTCCTCAAAAGCCTGGATTCCAATATTAGCATAGGGGTTTTCCTGAGGCACCCATCAGAACAAATCTCGTCTCCACAAGGAAACTTGTGTATGGGAGCTATGTCAAAAGCTTAGGAGAATACTTCAGGGTCCCGGTGCCACCGCCTCATTCCAAGGCCCTCATGGATACAAACACACTTTAGGACCCATCCTCAGGAAAGTCCATTTCAACTCAGCCACCCAGGTTGCTCCCGCAGAGCCATCAGATCTAAACTGCCTTGTTGCTAGGAGACAATTGCAATGCGAGGCGACGTCCCAGGCATCCATTCTCGAACGGTGCCCTGGAGTCATTCCATATGGGATGTCCTGGACCTGTCCAACAGGTCTCAATTGTCCCGCAGAAGGAATCCTTGAAGGGGGCATCCCACAACTCCCAACGTGGGAAAACCTCCATGGCCTTGAGATTCGGCTCCCTTCATGAAGGGACCGTCCTGCACAGAAACTCCAACCTGAGCCAACGTGTGATCCTCGCTCTGACTTCAGATGCATGAGATCTTGGTTCCGATGTGTAGGGGGTACCTGCCGTGCCCTCGCCCTGACCCAAGTCTAGCTTGTGTTCTCAGACTTCGGTCCTCACACTCCTGGTCCGAAGCACTCAAGTTTGGCAAATCCGGACCCACAATGCAGCACTCTGCCTGCCTTCAAGAAAAAAAAAAAAAAATATTGCCTAATGAGCTGCAACCTACACGGCACTCGAATGTACCCAAATTATATAGTCTAACCTGGGCACTAATGCACTTTCTGACACAACCTGAGCCCGGACCTCCTGAACAACACCCAGACAGCTGACCGCACACTGAGCACATCAGACCTGCCATGGCCTTAGGTCATCATCTCTTCCCTACCTCAGTTTTCAGGCTTCAGAACCTAGACCTTATCTCCAATCCCTGCCCAGAAATCAGAATTCCTCCTTACCCATGGCAAGAAACCTTTTGGTTGGCACGTTGTCCAACGTTCAGTGTAGGAGAAACCAGCATTCACCCTGAGGACCCGCCCATTCTTGAGTGTGATGAGGGCATAAACATGCATTGTGACCCTCAGCGTGAGTCCTGCCCTCTAGTATGTCCTCTTAGTGACTGGACCATTAGATGTCATAATGGGCTTGACATGGACCTAGCAGCAATATTTAACCAGATTTCTGGTTATCCAGTCACCCCTCTCCAGGGCTCTACTCTGGAATCCCTCATTTGGTGGGACACCTGAGGTTAAAAAACAAAACAAAACAAAACAAAACAAAACAACAACAAAAAAATGGACTTATTCCATCCCACAGAATGACCCCAAACTCTTCGGACGGGGCCACACCTCCAGAGAGTAAGACTCGTCCATTTCCCATGAAGTCACCCGGAAATTTCATGAACATGGGTGACACGATATCCAGAGACAAAAACTTGAGCAAGAGCCTCACACTCGCCCTTTTTTCATATCCCGAAGAGTTCTCCTCATGGTCTGTAGATCAGTCCTGCCATACCTATGACCCGAAACAGAAGCCGAGTTTGTGTTTTCAGACAACGGTCTAAACAGCCCTGGCCTACACACCCTACAGGCTCAGGCCCCTGGAGCCAAACCTGAGGACTGTACTTGCCCTCTCCAAGGGATTTCTGTGTGCCCATTGCAATGGCCACAACCCTACTAATAGGATCAACCTCCAAAGTCCCTGAGGCCATCTCAATAGTGGTGGCTTCCCAGGACAAACAGGGGCAATCTGAGCCCATCTGAGCTCCTACCTGCACTCATACCCGTAGACTGATGTCCCCAGAGGGAAAAAGGTACGAACAGACCCCTAGGCACTAATCGGATCCATTGCTTTGGTTTCCAGGCATCTCTCCTCCGAGGCCTGGATTTCAATACCCGAATACGGCTGTTTCTTGACTCACCCATCAGAACTAATCTCCTCTACACATGGGAAACTTGCACATTGGAGTTTGGTCGAAGCTTCTCTTTAGGAGAACCCTTCAGGGCCCCAGTGCCACAGCTTCATTCCAAGGCCTTCATAGACACAAAAACACATTAGGACCCATCCACAGGAGAGTCCATTTGAACTCAGCCTCCTCGGTTGCTCCCCCAGATCCAGCAGATCTAACATGTCTTGTTGCTAGGAGACAATTGGAATGCGAGGTGGGCTACCCATCCATCCATCCTTAGTACCCTGCTCGGAATCGTTGGCCTGAGCCAACCAACAGGTCTCAATTGTCCTGCAGAAGAATCTTTGTAGTTTGAAGCTTCTCACAACTCCCATCTTGGGAAACCCCCATGGCCTCGTGATCCACCCCTCCTTCATGAAGGGTCCATCAGGGACAGAACCTCCAACCTGAGAGATCGTCTGATCCTCGCCCTGACTTCAGATCCACGAGATCTCGAGTCAGGTCTGTAGATTGTGCCTGCCATGTCCTCACCCAGAAACCTAAGCCTAGATTGTGTTCTCAGACTTCTGTCCTCAGACTACGGGCTCACAAGCCCTCCAGATTGGCAATCCAGAACTACAATGCAACACTCTGCCTGCACTCCAGAAGAAAAACATTGCCCCCTGGGGCTAACCAGAAACCCCAAATGAAGATCAACCTGAACGCCACTTGGCTGTACCCCAAATACATAGGCTGACTTGGGCACTGATGCCCTTTCAGACACAACCTGAGCCTGGACCTCCAGGCCACACCCAGACAGCTGGCCGCACTCTGAGCACATCGGATCCGCCATGGCCTTAGGTCGTCATCTCTTCTCAACCTCGATTTTCAGGCTTCAGAAACTATAACTTATCTCAAAACACTGCCCACGGTTGAAAATGATGCCGAATTCAGAACTCCATCCCCATGGCAAGAAACATTGCGGTTGCCAGTGTAGATGAAACCAGTGTGGCCCATGATTCACCGCCCATGCTCGTGGGCAACATTGGTCACAAACACACATTGTGACCCTCAGCCTGAGCCCAGTCCTCAAGTAAGGCCTCTCAGTGGCTGGACCCTGAGCCTGCATATGGGGCCTGCCATGACCCTGGCCCCGATTTTTAACCATAGTTCGCTTTGTCCCTTCACTCTTCCCTAGGGCTCTGATTTGGAATTCCTCTTTTGGTGGGACACCTGAGGTAACAAACCTGAAAGGGGTCCTCCCATCCCACAGATTGACGAAAAACAATTGGGATCGGGCAAATCCACAGAGAGGAAGATTCGTCCATGGCCCCTGAGGCCTCCCCGACATTCCACGGCCAACAGTGATACAAAATCCAGAGACAAAAGAATGAGCAAGCGCCTCAGACTCGCTGTTTCTTCATATCCTGAAGAGTTCTTCTCATGGTTTGTCGATCGGGTCCGCCATACCTACATCCGCAAACCTTAGCTGAGTTTGTGTTTTTAGACTTCTGTCCTCAATGTCCTGGGCAACACACACTCCAGACTGGGCCCCTGGAGTCACACATTAGGACTGCGCCTACCCAATCCATGGGAATTCTGCCCATTCCATTGTCCCAAACCGTACAAATTAGGAGTACCCTCCAAAGTCCCTGAGGCCATCCCAATAGTGTAGGTCACCCGGCACAAACAAGGGCGGTCTGACACCAGCTGAGCAACTATCTCCACTCATTCCATAGATGGATGTCCCCAGAGAAGAAGATTGAACCAGACAGGACCCTAGGCCATAATCGGATCCATTGCTTTGGTTTACAGGCATGTCTCCTCAAAAGCCTGGATTCCAATATTAGCATAGGGGTTTTCCTGAGGCACCCATCAGAACAAATCTCGTCTCCACAAGGAAACTTGTGTATGGGAGCTATGTCAAAAGCTTAGGAGAATACTTCAGGGTCCCGGTGCCACCGCCTCATTCCAAGGCCCTCATGGATACAAACACACTTTAGGACCCATCCTCAGGAAAGTCCATTTCAACTCAGCCACCCAGGTTGCTCCCGCAGAGCCATCAGATCTCAACTGCCTTGTTGCTAGGAGACAATTGCAATGCGAGGCGCTCGTCCCAGGCATCCATCCTCGAACGGTGCCCTGGAGTCATTCCATATGGGATGTCCTGGACCTGTCCAACAGGTCTCAATTGTTCCGCAGAAGGAATCCTTGAAGGGGGCATCCCACAACTCCCAACGTGGGAAAAGCTCCATGGCCTCGAGATTCCGCTCCCTTCATGAAGGGACCGTCATGCACAGAAACTCCAACCTGAGCCAACGTCTGATCCTCGCTCTGACTTCAGATGCATGAGATCTTGGTTCCGATGTGTAGGGGGTACCTGCCGTGCCCTCGCCCTGAAACCCAAGTCTAGCTTGTGTTCTCAGACTTCCGTCCTCACACTCCTGGTCCGAAGCACTCAAGTTTGGCAATTCCGGACCCACAATGCAGCACTCTGCCTGCCTTCTAGAAAAAAAAAAAAAATATTGCCTAATGAGCTGCAACCTACACGGCACTCGAATGTACCCAAATTATATAGTCTAACCTGGGCACTAATGCACTTTCTGACACAACCTGAGCCCGGTCCTCCTGACCACAACGAGACAACTGACTGCACACTGAGCACATCAGACCTGCCATGGCCTTAGGTCATCATCTCTTCCCTACCTCAGTTTTCGGGCTTCTGAACCTAGACCTTATCTCCAATCCCTGCCCAGAAATCAGAATTCCTCCTTACCCATGGCAAGAAACCTTTTGGTTGGCACGTTGTCCAACGTTCAGTGTAGGAGAAACCAGCATTCACCCTGAGGACCCGCCCATTCTTGAGTGTGATGAGGGCATAAACATGCATTGTGACCCTCAGCGTGAGTCGTGCCCTCTAGTATGTCCTCTAAGTGACTGGACCATTAGATGTCATAATGGGCTTGACATGTACCTAGGCCCCAATATTTAACCAGATTTCTGGTTGTCCAGTCGCCCCTCCCCAGGGCTCTACTCTGGAATCCCTCATTTGGTAGGACATCTGAGGTTAAAAAACGAAACAAAACAAAACAAAACAACAACAACAAATAAATGGACTTATTCCATCCCACAGAATGACCCCAAACTCTTCGGACGGGGCCACACCTCCAGAGGGTAAGACTCGTCCATTTCCCATGAAGTCACCCGGAAATTTCATGAACATGGGTGACACGATATCCAGAGACAAAAACTTGAGCAAGAGCCTCACACTCGCCCTTTTTTCATATCCCGAAGAGTTCTCCTCATGGTCTGTAGATCAGTCCTACCATATCTATGACCCGAAACAGAAGCCAGTTTGTGTTTTCAGACAACGGTCTAAACAGCCCTGGCCTACACATCCTAGAGGCTCAGGCCCCTGGAGCCAAACCTGAAGACTGTACTTGCCCTCTCCAAGGGATTTCTGTGTGCCCATTGCAATGGCCACAACCCTACTAATAGGATCAACCTCCAAAGTCCCTGAGGCCATCTCAATAGTGGTGGCTTCACAGGACAAACAGGGGCAATCTGAGCACATCTGAGCACCTACCTGCACTCAGACCCGTAGACTGATGTCCCCAGAGGGAAAAAGGAATCGGATCCATTGCTTTGGTTTCCAGGCATCTCTCCTCAGAGGCCTGGATTTCAATACCCGAATATGGCTGTTTCTTGACTCACCCATCAGAACTTATCTCCTCTACACAT
Source organism: Mustela lutreola (assembly GCF_030435805.1). Lineage (NCBI taxonomy): Eukaryota > Metazoa > Chordata > Mammalia > Carnivora > Mustelidae > Mustela > Mustela lutreola. Next base: position 174,348,912 of record NC_081294.1, read on the forward strand.
GGGAAACTTGCACATTGGAGCTTGGTCGAAGCTTCTCTTTAGGAGAACCCTTCAGGGCCCCAGTGCCACCGCTTCGTTCCAAGGTCTTCATAGACACAAAAACACATTAGGACCCATCCATAGGAGAGTCCATTTGAACTCAGCCTCCTCGGTTGCTCCCCCAGATCCAGCAGATCTAACATGTCTTGTTGCTAGGAGACAATTGGAATGCGAGGTGGGCTACCCATCCATCCATCCTTAGTACCCTGCTCGGAATCGTTGGCCTGAGCCAACCAACAGGTCTCAATTATCCTGCAGAAGAATCTTTGCAGTTTGGAGCTTCTCACAACTCCCATCTTGGGAAACCCCCATGGCCTCGTGTTCCACCCCTCCTTCATGAAGGGTCCATCAGGGACAGAACCTCCAACCTGAGAGATCGTCTGATCCTCGCCCTGACTTCAGATCCACGAGATCTCGAGTCAGGTCTGTAGATTGTGCCTGCCATGTCCTCACCCAGAAACGTAAGCCTAGATTGTGTTCTCAGACTTCTGTCCTCAGACTACGGGCCCACAAGCCCTCCAGATTGGCAATCCAGAACTACAATGCAACACTCTGCCTGCACTCCAGAAGAAAAACATTGCCCCCTGGGGCTAACCAGAAACCCCAAATGAGGATCAACCTGCACGCCACTTGGCTGTACCCCAAATACATAGGCTGACCTGGGCACTGATGCCCTTTCAGACACAACCTGAGTCTGGACCTCCCGGCCACACCCAGACAGCTGGCCGCACTCTGAGCACATCGGATCCTCCATGGCCTTAGTTCGTCATCTCTTCTCAACCTCGATTTTCAGGCTTCAGAAACTATAACTGATCTCAAAACACTGCCCACGGTTGAAAATGATGCAGAAATCAGAACTCCATCCCCATGGCAAGAAACCTTGCGGTTGCCATGTTGTCCAACATTCAGTGTAGTTGAAACCAGTGTGGCCCATGATTCCCCTCCCATGCTCGCGGGCAACATTGGTCACAAACACACATTGTGACCCTCAGCCTGAGCCCAGTCCTCAAGTAAGGCCTCTCAGTGGCTGGACCCTGAGCCCGCATATGGGGCCTGCCATGCCCCTGGCCCCGATTTTTAACCATAGTTCGCTTTGTCCCTTCACTCTTCCCTAGGGCTCTGATTTGGAATTCCTCTTTTGATGGGACACCTGAGGTAACAAACCTGAAAGGAGTCCTCCCATCCCACAGATTGACGAAAAACAATTGGGATCGGGCCAAATCCACAGAGAGGAAGATTCGTCCATGGCCCCTGAGGCCTCCCCGACATTCCACGGCCAACGCTGATACAAAATCCAGAGACAAAAGAATGAGCAAGCGCCTCAGACTCGCTGTTTCTTCATATCCTGAAGAGTTCTTCTCATGGTTTGTCGATCGTGTCCGCCATACCTACCTCCGCAAACCTTACCTGAGTTTGTGTTTTTAGACTTCTGTCCTCAATGTCCTGGGCAACACACACTCCAGACTGGGCCCCTGGAGTCACACATTAGGACTGCGCATACCCAATCCATGGGAATTCTGCCCATTCCATTGTCCCAAACCGTACAAATTAGGAGAACCCTCCAAAGTCCATGAGGCCATCCCAATAGTGTAGGTCTCCCGGCACAAACAAGGGCGGTCTGACACCAGCTGAGCAACTATCTCCACTCATTCCATAGATGGATGTCCCCAGAGAAGAAGATTGAACCAGACAGGACCCTAGGCCATAATCGGATCCATTGCTTTGGTTTACAGGCATGTCTCCTCAAAAGCCTGGATTCCAATATTAGCATAGGGGTTTTCCTGAGGCACCCATCAGAACAAATCTCGTCTCCACAAGGAAACTTGTGTATGGGAGCTATGTCAAAAGCTTAGGAGAATACTTCAGGGTCCCGGTGCCACCGCCTCATTCCAAGGCCCTTATGGATACAAAGACACTTTAGGACCCATCCTCAGGAAAGTCCATTTCAACTCAGCCACCCAGGTTGCTCCCGCAGAGCCATCAGATCTAAACTGCCTTGTTGCTAGGAGACAATTGCAATGCGAGGCGCTCGTCCCAGGCATCCATCCTCGAACGGTGCCCTGGAGTCATTCCATATGGGTTGTCCTGGACCTGTCCAACAGGTCTCAATTGTCCCGCAGAAGGAATCCTTGAAGGGGGCATCCCACAACTCCCAACGTGGGAAAACCTCCATGGCCTCGAGATTCCGCTCCCTTCATGAAGGGACCGTCATGCACAGAAACTCCAACCTGAGCCAACGTCTGATCCTCGCTCTGACTTCAGATGCATGAGATCTTGGTTCCGATGTGTAGGGGGTACCTGCCGTGCCCTCGCCCTGAAACCCAAGTCTAGCTTGTGTTCTCAGACTTCCGTCCTCACACTCCTCGTCTGAAGCACTCAAGTTTGGCAATTCCGGACTCACAATGCAGCATTCTGCCTGCCCTCTAGAAAAAAAAATATATATATATATATATTGCCTAATGAGCAGCAACCTACACGGCACTCGAATGTACCCAAATTATATAGTCTAACCTGGGCACTAATGCACTTTCTGACACAACCTGAGCCCGGACCTCCTGAACAACACCCAGAAAGCTGACTGCACGCTGAGCACATCAGACCTGCCGTGGCCTTAGGTCATCATCTCTTCCCTACCTCAGTTTTCAGGCTTCAGAACCTAGACCTTATCTCCAATCCCTGCCCAGTAATCAGAATTCCTCCTTACCCATGGCAAGAAACCTTTTGGTTGGCACGTTGTCCAACGTTCTGTGTAGGAGAAACCAGCATTCACCCTGAGGACCCGCCCATTCTTGAGTGTGATGAGGGCATAAACATGCATTGTGACCCTCAGCGTGAGTCCTGCCCTCTAGTATGTCCTCTTAGTGACTGGACCATTAGATGTCATAATGGGCTTGACATGTACCTAGGCCCCAATATTTAACCAGATTTCTGGTTGTCCAGTCGCCCCTCCCAAGGGCTCTACTCTGGAATCCCTCATTTGGTGGGACACCTGAGGTTAAAAAACAAAACAAAACAAAACAAAACAACAACAACAAAAAAATGGACTTATTCCATCCCACAGAATGACCCCAAACTCTTCGGACGGGGCCACACCTCCAGAGAGTAAGACTCGTCCATTTCCCAAGAAGTCACCCGGATATTTCATGAACATGGGTGACACGATATCCAAAGACAAAAACTTGAGCAAGAGCCTCACACTCGCCCTTTTTTCATATCCCGAAGAGTTCTCCTCATGGTCTGTAGATCAGTCCTGCCATACCTATGACCCGAAACAGAAGCCGAGTTTGTGTTTTCAGACAACGGTCTAAACAGCCCTGGCTTACACACCCTACAGGCTCAGGCCCCTGGAGCCAAACCTGAGGACTGTACTTGCTCTCTCCAAGGGATTTCTGTGTGCCCATTGCAATGGCCACAACCCTACTAATAGGATCGTCCTCCAAAGTCCCTGAGGCCATCTCAATAGTGGTGGCTTCCCAGGACAAACAGGGGCAATCTGAGCCCATCTGAGCACCTACCTGCACTCATAGCCGTAGACTGATGTCCCCAGAGGGAAAAAGGTACGAACAGACCCCTAGGCACTAATCGGATCCATTGCTTTGTTTTCCAGGCATCTCTTCTCCAAGGCCTGGATTTCAATACCCGAATATGGCTGTTTCTTGACTCACCCATCAGAACTAATCTCCTCTACACATGGGAAACTTGCACATTGGAGCTTGGTCGATGCTTCTCTTTAGGAGAACCCTTCAGGGCCCCAGTGCCACCGCTTCATTCCAAGGCCTTCATAGACACAAAAACACATTAGGACCCATCCATAGGAGAGTCCATTTGAACTCAGCCTCCTCGGTTGCTCCCCCAGATCCAGCAGTTCTAACATGTCTTGTTGCTAGGAGACAATTGGAATGCGAGGTGGGCTACCCATCCATCCATCCTTAGTACCCTGCTCGGAATCGTTGGACTGAGCCAACCAACAGGTCTCAATTGTCCTGCAGAAGAATCTTTGCAGTTTGGAGCTTCTCACAACTCCCATCTTGGGAAACCCCCATGGCCTCGTGATCCACCCCTCCTTCATGAAGGGTACATCAGGTACAGAACCTCCAACCTGAGAGATCGTCTGATACTCGCCCTGACTTTAAATCCACGAGATCTCGAGTCAGGTCTGTAGATTGTGCCTGCCATGTCCTCACCCAGAAACCTAAGCCTAGATTGTGTTCTCAGACTTCTGTCCTCAGACCACGGGCCCAAAAGCCCTCCAGATTGGCAATCCAGAACTACAATGCAACACTGTGCCTGCACTCCAGAAGAAAAACATTGCCCCCTGGGGCTAACCAGAAATCCCAAATGAGGATCAACCTGCACGCCACTTGGCTGTACCCCAAATACATAGGCTGACTTGGGCACTGATGCCCTTTCAGACACAACCTGAGCCTGGACCTCCAGGCCCCACCCAGGCAGCAGGCCGCACTCTGAGCACATCGGATCCGCCATGGTCTTAGGTCGTCATCTCTTCTCAACCTCGATTTTCAGGCTTCAGAAACTATAACTTATCTCAAAACACTGCCCACGGTTGAAAATGATGCAGAAATCAGAACTCCATCCCCATGGCAAGAAACCTTGCGGTTGCCATGTTGTCCAACATTCAGTGTATTTGAAACCAGTGTGGCCCATGATTCCCCGCCCATGCTCGCGGGCAACATTGGTCACAAACACATATTGTGACCCTCAGCCTGAGCCCAGTCCTCAAGTAAGGCTTCTCAGTGGCTGGACCCTGAGCCCGCATATGGGGCCTGCCATGCCCCTGGCCCCGATTTTTAAAAATAGTTCGCTTTGTCCCTTCACTCTTCCCTAGGGCTCTGATTTGAAATTCCTCTTTTGGTGGGACACCTGAGGTAACAAACCTGAAAGGAGTCCTCCCATCCCACACATTGACGAAAAACAATTGGGATCGGGCCAAATCCACAGAGAGGAAGATTCGTCCATGGCCCCTGAGGCCTCCCCGACATTCCACGGCCAACGCTGATACAAAATCCAGAGTCAAAAGAATGAGCAAGCGCCTCAGACTCGCTGTTTCTTCATATCCTGAAGAGTTCTTCTCATGGTTTGTCGATCGGGTCCGCCATACCTACATCCGCAAACCTTAGCTGAGTTTGTGTTTTTAGACTTCTGTCCTCAATGTCCTGGGCAACACACACTCCAGACTGGGTCCCTGGAGTCACACATTAGGACTGCGCCTACCCAATCCATGGGAATTCTGCCCATTCCATTGTCCCAAACCGTACAATTTAGGAGAACCCTCCAAAGTCCCTGAGGCCATCCCAATAGTGTAGGTCACCCGGCACAAACAAGGGCGGTCTGACACCAGCTGAGCAACTATCTCCACTCATTCCATAGATGGATGTCCTCAGAGAAGAAGATTGAACCAGACAGGACCCTAGGCCATAATCGGATCCATTGCTTTGGTTTACAGGCATGTCTCCTCAAAAGCCTGGATTCCAATATTAGCATAGGGGTTTTCCTGAGGCACCCATCAGAACAAATCTCGTCTCCACAAGGAAACTTGTGTATGGGAGCTATGTCAAAAGCTTAGGAGAATACTTCAGGGTCCCGGTGCCACCGCCTCATTCCAAGGCCCTCATGGATACAAACACACTTTAGGACCCATCCTCAGGAAAGTCCATTTCAACTCAGCCACCCAGGTTGCTCCCGCAGAGCCATCAGATCTAAACTGCCTTGTTGCTAGGAGACAATTGCAATGCGAGGCGCTCGTCCCAGGCATCCATCCTCGAACGGTGCCCTGGAGTCATTCCATATGGGATGTCCTGGACCTGTCCAACAGGTCTCAATTGTTCCGCAGAAGGAATCCTTGAAGGGGGCATCCCACAACTCCCAACGTGGAAAACCTCCATGGCCTCGAGATACCGCTTCCATCATGAAGGGACCGTCATGCACAGAAACTCCAACCTGAGCCAACGTCTGATACTCGCTCTGACTTCAGATGCATGAGATCTTGGTTCCGATGTGTAGGGGTAACCTGCCGTGCCCTCGCCCTGAAACCCAAGTCTAGCTTGTGTTCTCAGACTTCCGTCCTCACACTCCTGGTCCGAAGCACTCAAGTTTGGCAATTCCGGACCCACAATGCAGCACTCTGCCTGCCTTCTAGAAAAAAAAAAAAAAATATTGCCTAATGAGCTGCAACCTACACGGCACTCGAATGTACCCAAATTATATAGTCTAACCTGGGCACTAATGCACTTTCTGACACAACCTGAGCCCGGACCTCCTGACCAACAACGAGACAACTGACTGCACAATGAGCACATCAGACCTGCCATGGCCTTAGGTCATCATCTCTTCCCTACCTCAGTTTTCAGGCTTCTGAACCTAGACCTTATCTCCAATCCCTGCCCAGAAATCAGAATTCCTCCTTACCCATGGCAAGAAAACTTTTGGTTGGCACGTTGTCCAACGTTCAGTGTAGGAGAAACCAGCATTCACCCTGAGGACCCGCCCATTCTTGAGTGTGATGAGGGCATAAACATGCATTGTGACCCTCAGCGTGAGTCGTGCCCTCTAGTATGTCCTCTAAGTGACTGGACCATTAGATGTCATAATGGGCTTGACATGTACCTAGGCCCCAATATTTAACCAGATTTCTGGTTGTCCAGTCGCCCCTCCCCAGGGCTCTACTCTGGAATCCCTCATTTGGTGGGACACCTGAGGTTAAAAAACAAAACAAAACAAAACAAAACAACAACAACAAATAAATGGACTTATTCCATCCCACAGAATGACCCCAAACTCTTCGGACAGGGCCACACCTCCAGAGAGTAAGACTCGTCCATTTCCCAAGAAGTCACACGGATATTTCATGAACAAAGGTGACACGATATCCATAGACAAAAACTTGAGCAAGAGCCTCACACTCGCCCTTTTTTCATATCCCGAAGACTTCTCCTCATGGTCTGTAGATCAGTCCTGCCATACCTATGACCTGAAACAGAAGCCGAGTTTGTGTTTTAAGACAACGGTCTAAACAGCCCTGGCCTCCACACCCTACAGGCTCAGGCCCCTGGAGCCAAACCTGAGGACTGTACTTGCCCTCTCCAAGGGATTTCTGTGTGCCCATTGCAATGGCCACAACCCTACTAATAGGATCGTCCTCCAAAGTCCCTGAGGCCATCTCAATAGTGGTGGCTTCCTAGGACAAACAGGGGCAATCTGAGCCCATCTGAGCACCTACCTGCACTCATACCCGTACTGATGTCCCCAGAGGGAAAAAGGTACGAACAGTCCCCTAGGCACTAATCGGATGCATTGCTTTGGTTTCCAGGCATCTCTCCTCCGAGGCATGGATTTCAATACCCGAATATGGGTGTTTCTTGACTCACCCATCAGAACTAATCTCCTCTACACATGGGAAACTTGCACATTGGAGCTTGGTCGAAGCTTCTCTTTAGCAGAACCCTTCAGGGCCCCAGTGCAACCGCTTCATTCCAAGGTCTTCATAGACACAAAAACACATTAGGACCCATCCATAGGAGAGTCCATTTGAACTCAGCCTCCTCGGTTGCTCCCCCAGATCCAGCAGATCTAACATGTCTTGTTGCTAGGAGACAATTGGAATGCGAGGTGGGCTACCCATCCATCCATCCTTAGTACCCTGCTCGGAATCGTTGGCCTGAGCCAACCAACAGGTCTCAATTGTCCTGCAGAAGAATCTTTGCAGTTTGGAGCTTCTCAAAACTCCAATCTTGGGAAACCCCCATGGCCTCGTGATCCACCCCCCTTCATGAAGGGTCCATCAGGTACAGAACCTCCAACCTGAGAGATCGTTTGATCCTCGCCTTGTCTTCAGGTCCACAAGATCTCGAGTCAGGTCTGTAGATTGTGCCTGCCATGTCCTCACCCAGAAACCTAAGCCTAGATTGTGTTCTCAGACTTCTGTCCTCAGACTACTGGCCCACCAGCCCTCCAGATTGGCAATCCAGAACTACAATGCAACACTCTGCCTGCACTCCAGAAGAAAAACATTGCCCCCTGGGTCTAACCAGAAACCCCAATTGAGGATCAATCTGAACGCCACTTGGCTGTACCCCAAATACATAGGCTGACCTGGGCACTGATGCCCTTTCAGACACAACCTGTGCCTGGACCTCCAGGCCACACCCAGACAGCTGGCCGCACTCTGAGCACATCGGATCCGCCATGGCCTTAGGTCGTCATCTCTACTCAACCTTGATTTTCAGGCTTCAGAAACTATAACTTATCTCAAAACACTGCCCACGGTTGAAAATGATGCAGAAATCAGAACTCCATCCCCATGGCAAGAAACCTTGCGGTTGCCATGTTGTCCAACATTCAGTGTAGTTGAAACCAGTGTGGCCCATGATTCCCCGCCCATGCTCGCGGGCAACATTGGTCACAAACACACATTGTGAACCTCAGCCTGAGCCCAGTCCTCAAGTAAGGCCTCTCAGTGGCTGGACCCTGAGCCCGCATATGGGGCCTGCCATGCCCCTGGCCCCGATTTTTAACCATAGTTCGCTTTGTCCCTTCACTCTTCCCTAGGGCTCTGATTTGGAATTCCTCTTTTGGTGGGACACCTGAGGTAACAAACCTGAAAGGAGTCCTCCCATCCCACAGATTGACAAAAAACAATTGGGATCGGGCCAAATCCACAGAGAGGAAGATTCGCCCATGGCCCCTGAGGCCTCCCCGACATTTCAAGGCCAACGCTGATACAAAATCCAGAGTCAAAAGAATGAGCAAGAGCCTCAGACTCGCTGTTTCTTCATATCCTGAAGAGTTGTCTCATGGTTTTTCGATCGGGTCCGCCATACCTACATCCGCAAACCTTAGCTGAGTTTGTGTTTTTAGACTTCTGTCCTCAATGTCCTGGGCAACACACACTCCAGACTGGGCCCCTGGAGTCACACATTAGGACTGCGCCTACCCAATCCATGGGAATTCTGCCCATTCCATTGTCCCAAACCGTACAAATTAGGGGAACCCTCCAAAGTCCCTGAGGCCATCCCAATAGTGTAGGTCACCCGGCACAAACAAGGGCGGTCTGACACCAGCTGAGCAACTATCTCCACTCATTCCATAGATGGATGTCCCCAGAGAAGAAGATTGGACCAGACAGGACCCTAGGCCATAATCGGATCCATTGCTTTGGTTTACAGGCATGTCTCCTCAAAAGCCTGGATTCCAATATTAGCATAGGGGTTTTCCTGAGGCACCCATCAGAACAAATCTCGTCTCCACAAGGAAACTTGTGTATGGGAGCTATGTCAAAAGCTTAGGAGAATACTTCAGGGTCCCGGTGCCACCGCCTCATTCCAAGGCCCTCATGGATACAAACACACTTTAGGACCCATCCTCAGGAAAGTCCATTTCAACTCAGCCACCCAGGTTGCTCCCGCAGAGCCATCAGATCTAAACTGCCTTGTTGCTAGGAGACAATTGCAATGCGAGGCGACGTCCCAGGCATCCATTCTCGAACGGTGCCCTGGAGTCATTCCATATGGGATGTCCTGGACCTGTCCAACAGGTCTCAATTGTCCCGCAGAAGGAATCCTTGAAGGGGGCATCCCACAACTCCCAACGTGGGAAAACCTCCATGGCCTTGAGATTCGGCTCCCTTCATGAAGGGACCGTCCTGCACAGAAACTCCAACCTGAGCCAACGTGTGATCCTCGCTCTGACTTCAGATGCATGAGATCTTGGTTCCGATGTGTAGGGGGTACCTGCCGTGCCCTCGCCCTGACCCAAGTCTAGCTTGTGTTCTCAGACTTCCGTCCTCACACTCCTGGTCCGAAGCACTCAAGTTTGGCAAATCCGGACCCACAATGCAGCACTCTGCCTGCCTTCAAGAAAAAAAAAAAAAAATATTGCCTAATGAGCTGCAACCTACACGGCACTCGAATGTACCCAAATTATATAGTCTAACCTGGGCACTAATGCACTTTCTGACACAACCTGAGCCCGGACCTCCTGAACAACACCCAGACAGCTGACCGCACACTGAGCACATCAGACCTGCCATGGCCTTAGGTCATCATCTCTTCCCTACCTCAGTTTTCAGGCTTCAGAACCTAGACCTTATCTCCAATCCCTGCCCAGAAATCAGAATTCCTCCTTACCCATGGCAAGAAACCTTTTGGTTGGCACGTTGTCCAACGTTCAGTGTAGGAGAAACCAGCATTCACCCTGAGGACCCGCCCATTCTTGAGTGTGATGAGGGCATAAACATGCATTGTGACCCTCAGCGTGAGTCCTGCCCTCTAGTATGTCCTCTTAGTGACTGGACCATTAGATGTCATAATGGGCTTGACATGGACCTAGCAGCAATATTTAACCAGATTTCTGGTTATCCAGTCACCCCTCTCCAGGGCTCTACTCTGGAATCCCTCATTTGGTGGGACACCTGAGGTTAAAAAACAAAACAAAACAAAACAAAACAAAACAACAACAAAAAAATGGACTTATTCCATCCCACAGAATGACCCCAAACTCTTCGGACGGGGCCACACCTCCAGAGAGTAAGACTCGTCCATTTCCCATGAAGTCACCCGGAAATTTCATGAACATGGGTGACACGATATCCAGAGACAAAAACTTGAGCAAGAGCCTCACACTCGCCCTTTTTTCATATCCCGAAGAGTTCTCCTCATGGTCTGTAGATCAGTCCTGCCATACCTATGACCCGAAACAGAAGCCGAGTTTGTGTTTTCAGACAACGGTCTAAACAGCCCTGGCCTACACACCCTACAGGCTCAGGCCCCTGGAGCCAAACCTGAGGACTGTACTTGCCCTCTCCAAGGGATTTCTGTGTGCCCATTGCAATGGCCACAACCCTACTAATAGGATCAACCTCCAAAGTCCCTGAGGCCATCTCAATAGTGGTGGCTTCCCAGGACAAACAGGGGCAATCTGAGCCCATCTGAGCTCCTACCTGCACTCAGACCCGTAGACTGATGTCCCCAGAGGGAAAAAGGTACGAACAGACCCCTAGGCACTAATCGGATCCATTGCTTTGGTTTCCAGGCATCTCTCCTCAGAGGCCTGGATTTCAATACCCGAATACGGCTGTTTCTTGACTCACCCATCAGAACTAATCTCCTCTACACATGGGAAACTTGCACATTGGAGTTTGGTCGAAGCTTCTCTTTAGGAGAACCCTTCAGGGCCCCAGTGCCACAGCTTCATTCCAAGGCCTTCATAGACACAAAAACACATTAGGACCCATCCACAGGAGAGTCCATTTGAACTCAGCCTCCTCGGTTGCTCCCCCAGATCCAGCAGATCTAACATGTCTTGTTGCTAGGAGACAATTGGAATGCGAGGTGGGCTACCCATCCATCCATCCTTAGTACCCTGCTCGGAATTGTTGGCCTGAGCCAAACAACAGGTCTCAATTGTCCTGCAGAAGAATCTTTGCAGTTTGGAGCTTCTCACAACTCCCATCTTGGGAAACCCCCATGGCCTCGTGATCCACCCCTCCTTCATGAAGGGTCCATCAGGGACAGAACCTCCAACCTGAGAGATCGTCTGATCCTCGCCCTGACTTCAGATCCACGAGATCTCGAGTCAGGTCTGTAGATTGTGCCTGCCATGTCCTCACCCAGAAACCTAAGCCTAGATTGTGTTCTCAGACTTCTGTCCTCAGACTACGGGCTCACAAGCCCTCCAGATTGGCAATCCAGAACTACAATGCAACACTCTGCCTGCACTCCAGAAGAAAAACATTGCCCCCTGGGGCTAACCAGAAACCCCAAATGAAGATCAACCTGAACGCCACTTGGCTGTACCCCAAATACATAGGCTGACTTGGGCACTGATGCCCTTTCAGACACAACCTGAGCCTGGACCTCCAGGCCACACCCAGACAGCTGGCCGCACTCTGAGCACATCGGATCCGCCATGGCCTTAGGTCGTCATCTCTTCTCAACCTCGATTTTCAGGCTTCAGAAACTATAACTTATCTCAAAACACTGCCCACGGTTGAAAATGATGCCGAATTCAGAACTCCATCCCCATGGCAAGAAACCTTGCGGTTGCCAGTGTAGATGAAACCAGTGTGGCCCATGATTCACCGCCCATGCTCGTGGGCAACATTGGTCACAAACACACATTGTGACCCTCAGCCTGAGCCCAGTCCTCAAGTAAGGCCTCTCAGTGGCTGGACCCTGAGCCCGCATATGGGGCCTGCCATGACCCTGGCCCCGATTTTTAACCATAGTTCGCTTTGTCCCTTCACTCTTCCCTAGGGCTCTGATTTGGAATTCCTCTTTTGGTGGGACACCTGAGGTAACAAACCTGAAAGGGGTCCTCCCATCCCACAGATTGACGAAAAACAATTGGGATCGGGCAAATCCACAGAGAGGAAGATTCGTCCATGGCCCCTGAGGCCTCCCCGACATTCCACGGCCAACAGTGATACAAAATCCAGAGACAAAAGAATGAGCAAGCGCCTCAGACTCGCTGTTTCTTCATATCCTGAAGAGTTCTTCTCATGGTTTGTCGATCGGGTCCGCCATACCTACATCCGCAAACCTTAGCTGAGTTTGTGTTTTTAGACTTCTGTCCTCAATGTCCTGGGCAACACACACTCCAGACTGGGCCCCTGGAGTCACACATTAGGACTGCGCCTACCCAATCCATGGGAATTCTGCCCATTCCATTGTCCCAAACCGTACAAATTAGGAGTACCCTCCAAAGTCCCTGAGGCCATCCCAATCGTGTAGGTCTCCCGGCACAAACAAGGGCGGTCTGACACCAGCTGAGCAACTATCTCCACTCATTCCATAGATGGATGTCCCCAGAGAAGAAGATTGAACCAGACAGGACCCTAGGCCATAATCGGATCCATTGCTTTGGTTTACAGGCATGTCTCCTCAAAAGCCTGGATTCCAATATTAGCATAGGGGTTTTCCTGAGGCACCCATCAGAACAAATCTCGTCTCCACAAGGAAACTTGTGTATGGGAGCTATGTCAAAAGCTTAGGAGAATACTTCAGGGTCCCGGTGCCACCGCCTCATTCCAAGGCCCTCATGGATACAAACACACTTTAGGACCCATCCTCAGGAAAGTCCATTTCAACTCAGCCACCCAGGATGCTCCCGCAGAGCCATCAGATCTCAACTGCCTTGTTGCTAGGAGACAATTGCAATGCGAGGCGCTCGTCCCAGGCATCCATCCTCGAACGGTGCCCTGGAGTCATTCCATATGGGATGTCCTGGACCTGTCAAACAGGTCTCAATTGTTCCGCAGAAGGAATCCTTGAAGGGGGCATCCCACAACTCCCAACGTGGGAAAAGCTCCATGGCCTCGAGATTCCGCTCCCTTCATGAAGGGACCGTCATGCACAGAAACTCCAACCTGAGCCAACGTCTGATCCTCGCTCTGACTTCAGATGCATGAGATCTTGGTTCCGATGTGTAGGGGGTACCTGCCGTGCCCTCGCCCTGAAACCCAAGTCTAGCTTGTGTTCTCAGACTTCCGTCCTCACACTCCTGGTCCGAAGCACTCAAGTTTGGCAATTCCGGACCCACAATGCAGCACTCTGCCTGCCTTCTAGAAAAAAAAAAAAAAAAATATTGCCTAATGAGCTGCAACCTACACGGCACTCGAATGTACCCAAATTATATAGTCTAACCTGGGCACTAATGCACTTTCTGACACAACCTGAGCCCGGTCCTCCTGACCACAACGAGACAACTGACTGCACACTGAGCACATCAGACCTGCCATGGCCTTAGGTCATCATCTCTTCCCTACCTCAGTTTTCGGGCTTCTGAACCTAGACCTTATCTCCAATCCCTGCCCAGAAATCAGAATTCCTCCTTACCCATGGCAAGAAACCTTTTGGTTGGCACGTTGTCCAACGTTCAGTGTAGGAGAAACCAGCATTCACCCTGAGGACCCGCCCATTCTTGAGTGTGATGAGGGCATAAACATGCATTGTGACCCTCAGCGTGAGTCGTGCCCTCTAGTATGTCCTCTAAGTGACTGGATCATTAGATGTCATAATGGGCTTGACATGTACCTAGGCCCCAATATTTAACCAGATTTCTGGTTGTCCAGTCGCCCCTCCCCAGGGCTCTACTCTGGAATCCCTCATTTGGTAGGACATCTGAGGTTAAAAAACAAAACAAAACAAAACAAAACAACAACAACAAATAAATGGACTTATTCCATCCCACAGAATGACCCCAAACTCTTCGGACAGGGCCACACCTCCAGAGGGTAAGACTCGTCCATTTCCCATGAAGTCACCCGGAAATTTCATGAACATGGGTGACACGATATCCAGAGACAAAAACTTGAGCAAGAGCCTCACACTCGCCCTTTTTTCATATCCCGAAGAGTTCTCCTCATGGTCTGTAGATCAGTCCTACCATATCTATGACCCGAAACAGAAGCCAGTTTGTGTTTTCAGACAACGGTCTAAACAGCCCTGGCCTTCACATCCTAGAGGCTCAGGCCCCTGGAGCCAAACCTGAAGACTGTACTTGCCCTCTCCAAGGGATTTCTGTGTGCCCATTGCAATGGCCACAACCCTACTAATAGGATCAACCTCCAAATTCCCTGAGGCCATCTCAATAGTGGTGGCTTCCCAGGACAACAAGGGGCAATCTGAGCCCATCTGAGCACCTACCTGCACTCAGACCCGTAGACTGATGTCCCCAGAGGAAAAAAGGAATCGGATCCATTGCTTTGGTTTCCAGGCATCTCTCCTCAGAGGCCTGGATTTCAATACCCGAATATGGCTGTTTCTTGACTCACCCATCAGAACTTATCTCCTCTACACATGGGAAACTTGCACATTGGAGCTTGGTCGAAGCTTCTCTTTAGGAGAACCCTTCAGGGCCCCAGTGCCACCGCTTCGTTCCAAGGTCTTCATAGACACAAAAACACATTAGGACCCATCCATAGGAGAGTCCATTTGAACTCAGCCTCCTCGGTTGCTCCCCCAGATCCAGCAGATCTAACATGTCTTGTTGCTAGGAGACAATTGGAATGCGAGGTGGGCTACCCATCCATCCATCCTTAGTACCCTGCTCGGAATCGTTGGACTGAGCCAACCAACAGGTCTCAATTGTCCTGCAGAAGAATCTTTGCAGTTTGGAGCTTCTCACAACTCCCATCTTGGGAAACCCCCATGGCCTCGTGTTCCACCCCTCCTTCATGAAGGGTCCATCAGGGACAGAACCTCCAACCTGAGAGATCGTCTGATCCTCGCCCTGACTTCAGATCCACGAGATCTCGAGTCAGGTCTGTAGATTGTGCCTGCCATGTCCTCACCCAGAAACGTAAGCCTAGATTGTGTTCTCAGACTTCTGTCCTCAGACTACGGGCCCACAAGCCCTCCAGATTGGCAATCCAGAACTACAATGCAACACTCTGCCTGCACTCCAGAAGAAAAACATTGCCCCCTGGGGCTAACCAGAAACCCCAAATGAGGATCAACCTGCACGCCACTTGGCTGTACCCAAAATACATAGGCTGACCTGGGCACTGATGCCCTTTCAGACACAACCTGAGTCTGGACCTCCCGGCCACACCCAGACAGCTGGCCGCACTCTGAGCACATCGGATCCGCCATGGCCTTAGTTCGTCATCTCTTCTCAACCTCGATTTTCAGGCTTCAGAAACTATAACTGATCTCAAAACACTGCCCACGGTTGAAAATGATGCAGAAATCAGAACTCCATCCCCATGGCAAGAAACCTTGCGGTTGCCATGTTGTCCAACATTCAGTGTAGTTGAAACCAGTGTGGCCCATGATTCCCCTCCCATGCTCGCGGGCAACATTGGTCACAAACACACATTGTGACCCTCAGCCTGAGCCCAGTCCTCAAGTAAGGCCTCTCAGTGGCTGGACCCTGAGCCCGCATATGCGGCCTGCCATGCCCCTGGCCCCGATTTTTAACCATAGTTCGCTTTGTCCCTTCACTCTTCCCTAGGGCTCTGATTTGGAATTCCTCTTTTGATGGGACACCTGAGGTAACAAACCTGAAAGGAGTCCTCCCATCCCACAGATTGACGAAAAACAATTGGGATCGGGCCAAATCCACAGAGAGGAAGATTCGTCCATGGCCCCTGAGGCCTCCCCGACATTCCACGGCCAACGCTGATACAAAATCCAGAGACAAAAGAATGAGCAAGCGCCTCAGACTCGCTGTTTCTTCATATCCTGAAGAGTTCTTCTCATGGTTTGTCGATCGTGTCCGCCATACCTACCTCCGCAAACCTTACCTGAGTTTGTGTTTTTAGACTTCTGTCCTCAATGTCCTGGGCAACACACACTCCAGACTGGGCCCCTGGAGTCACACATTAGGACTGCGCCTACCCAATCCATGGGAATTCTGCCCATTCCATTGTCCCAAACCGTACAAATTAGGAGAACCCTCCAAAGTCCATGAGGCCATCCCAATAGTGTAGGTCTCCCGGCACAAACAAGGGCGGTCTGACACCAGCTGAGCAACTATCTCCACTCATTCCATAGATGGATGTCCCCAGAGAAGAAGATTGAACCAGACAGGACCCTAGGCCATAATCGGATCCATTGCTTTGGTTTACAGGCATGTCTCCTCAAAAGCCTGGATTCCAATATTAGCATAGGGGTTTTCCTGAGGCACCCATCAGAACAAATCTCGTCTCCACAAGGAAACTTGTGTATGGGAGCTATGTCAAAAGCTTAGGAGAATACTTCAGGGTCCCGGTGCCACCGCCTCATTCCAAGGCCCTCATGGATACAAAGACACTTTAGGACCCATCCTCAGGAAAGTCCATTTCAACTCAGCCACCCAGGTTGCTCCCGCAGAGCCATCAGATCTAAACTGCCTTGTTGCTAGGAGACAATTGCAATGCGAGGCGCTCGTCCCAGGCATCCATCCTCGAATGGTGCCCTGGAGTCATTCCATATGGGATGTCCTGGACCTGTCCAACAGGTCTCAATTGTCCCGCAGAAGGAATCCTTGAAGGGGGCATCCCACAACTCCCAACGTGGGAAAACCTCTATGGCCTCGAGATTCCGCTCCCTTCATGAAGGGACCGTCATGCACAGAAACTCCAACCTGAGCCAACGTCTGATCCTCGCTCTGACTTCAGATGCATGAGATCTTGGTTCCGATGTGTAGGGGGTACCTGCCGTGCCCTCGCCCTGAAACCCAAGTCTAGCTTGTGTTCTCAGATTTCCGTCCTCACACTCCTGGTCCGAAGCACTCAAGTTTGGTAATTCCGGACCCACAATGCAGCACTCTGCCTGCCCTCTAGAAAAAAAAAAAATATATATTGCCTAATGAGCTGCAACCTACACGGCACTCGAATGTACCCAAATTATATAGTCTAACCTGGGCACTAATGCACTTTCTGACACAACCTGAGCCCGGACCTCCTGACCAATACCCAGACAGCTGACCGCACAATGAGCACATCAGACCTGCCTTGGCCTTAGGTCATCATCTCTTCCCTACCTCAGTTTTCAGGCTTCAGAACCTAGACCTTATCTCCAATCCCTGCCCAGAAATCAGAATTCCTCCTTACCCATGGCAAGAAACCTTTTGGTTGGCACGTTGTCCAACGTTCAGTGTAGGAGAAACCAGCATTCACCCTGAGGACTCTCCCATTCTTGAGTGTGATGAGGGCATAAACATGCATTGTGACCCTCAGCGTGAGTCCTGCCCTCTAGTATGTCCTCTTAGTGACTGGACCATTAGATGTCATAATGGGCTTGACATGTACCTAGGCCACAATATTTAACCAGATTTCTGGTTGTCCAGTCGCCCCTCCCCAGGGCTCTACTCTGGAATCCCTCATTTGGTAGGACACCTGAGGTTAAAAAACAAAACAAAACAAAACAAAACAACAACAACAAAGAAATGGACTTACCATCCTACAGAATGACCCCAAACTCTTCGGACGGGGCCACACCTCCAGAGGGTAAGACTCGTCCATTTCCCATGAAGTCACCCGGATATTTCATGAACATGGGTGACACGATATCCAGAGACAAAAACTTGAGAAAGTGCCTCACACTCGCCCTTTTTTCATATCCCGAAGAGTTCTCCTCATGGTCTGTAGATCAGTCCTGCCATACCTATGAACCCAAACAGAAGCCGAGTTTGTGTTTTCAGACAACGGTCTAAACAGCCCTGGCCTACACACCCTACAGGCTCAGGCCCCTGGAGCCAAACCTGAGGACTGTACTTGCCCTCTCCAAGGGATTTCTGTGTGCCCATTGCAATGGCCACAACCCTACTAATAGGATCAACCTCCAAAGTCCCTGAGGCCATCTCAATAGTGGTGGCTTCCCAGGACAAACAGGGGCAATCTGAGCCCATCTGAGCACCTACCTGCACTCAGACCCGTAGACTGATGTCCCCAGAGGGAAAAAGGAACGAACAGACCCCTAGGCACTAATCGGATCCATTGCTTTGGTTTCCAGGCATCTCTCCTCAGAGGCCTGGATTTCAATACCCGAATATGGCTGTTTCTTGACTCACCCATTAGAACTAATCTCCTCTACACGTGGGAAACTTGCACATTGGAGTTGGTCGAAGCTTCTCTTTAGGAGAACCCTTCAGGGCCCCAGTGCCACCGCTTTATTCCAAGGCCTTCATAGACACTAAACACATTAGGACCCATCCATAGGAGAGTCCATTTGAACTCAGCCTCCTCGGTTGCTCCCCCAGATCCAGCAGATCTAACATGTCTTGTTGCTAGGAGACAATTGGAATGCGAGGTGGGCTACCCATCCATCCATCCTTAGTACCCTGCTCGGAATCGTTGGCCTGAGCCAACCAACAGGTCTCAATTGTCCTGCAGAAGAATCTTTGCAGTTTGGAGCTTCTCAGAACTCCGATCTTGGGAAACCCCCATGGCCTCGTGATCCACCCCCCTTCATGAAGGGTCCATCAGGGACAGAACCTCCAACCTGAGAAATCGTCTGATCCTCGCCCTGACTTCAGATCCACGAGATCTCGAGTCAGGTCTGTAGATTGTGCCTGCCATAGCCTCACCCATGAACCTAAGCCTAGATTGTGTTCTCAGACTTCCGTCCTCAGACTACGGGCCCACAAGCCCTCCAGATTGGCAATCCAGAACTACAATGCAACACTCTGCCTGCACTCCAGAAGAAAAACATTGCCCCCTGGGGCTAACCAGAAACCCCAAATGAGGATCAACCTGCACGCCACTTGGCTGTACCCCAAATACATAGGCTGACCTGGGCACTGATGCCCTTTCAGAAACAACCTGAGCCTGGACCTCCAGGCCACACCCAGACAGCTGGCCGCACTCTGAGCACATCGGATCCGCCATGGCCTTAGGTCGTCATCTCTTCTCAACCTCGATTTTCAGGCTTCAGAAACTATAACTTATCTCAAAACACTGCCCACGGTTGAAAATGATGCAGAAATCAGAACTCCATCCCCATGGCAAGAAACCTTGCGGTTGCCATGTTGTCCAACATTTAGTGTAGTTGAAACCAATGTGGCCCATGATTCCCCGCCCATGCTCGCGGGCAACATTAGTCACAAACACACATTGTGACCCTCAGCCTGAGCCCAGTCCTCAAGTAAGGCCTCTCAGTGGCTGGACCCTTAGCCCGCATATGGGGCCTGCCATGCCCCTGGCCCCGATTTTTAACCATAGTTCGCTTTGTCCCTTCACTCTTCCCTAGGGCTCTGATTTGGAATTCCTCTTTTGGTGGGACACCTGAGGTAACAAACCTGAAAGGAGTCCTCCCATCCCACAGATTGACGAAAAACAATTGGGATCGGGCCAAATCCACAGAGAGGAAGATTCGTCCATGGCCCCTGAGGCCTCCCCGACATTCCACGGCCAACGCTGATACAAAATCCAGAGACAAAAGAATGAGCAAGCGCCTCAGACTCGCTGTTTCTTCATATCCTGAAGAGTTCTTCTCATGGTTTGTCGATCGTGTCCGCCATACCTACCTCCGCAAACCTTACCTGAGTTTGTGTTTTTAGACTTCTGTCCTCAATGTCCTGGGCAACACACACTCCAGACTGGGCCCCTGGAGTCACACATTAGGACTGCGCCTACCCAATCCATGGGAATTCTGCCCATTCCATTGTCCCAAACCGTACAAATTAGGAGAACCCTCCAAAGTCCCTGAGGCCATCCCAATAGTGTAGGTCACCCGGCACAAACAAGGGCGGTCTGACACCAGCTGAGCAACTATCTCCACTCATTCCATAGATGGATGTCCCCAGAGAAGAAGATTGAACCAGACAGGACCCTAGGCCATAATCGGATCCATTGCTTTGGTTTACAGGCATGTCTCCTCAAAAGCCTGGATTCCAATATTAGCATAGGGGTTTTCCTGAGGCACCCATCAGAACAAATCTCGTCTCCACAAGGAAACTTGTGTATGGGAGCTATGTCAAAAGCTTAGGGGAATACTTCAGGGTCCCGGTGCCACCGCCTCATTCCAAGGCCCTCATGGATACAAACACACTTTAGGACCCATCCTCAGGAAAGTCCATTTCAACTCACCCACCCAGGTTGCTCCCGCTGAGCCATCAGATCTAAACTGCCTTGTTGCTAGGAGACAATTGCAATGCGAGGCGCTCGTCACAGGCATCCATCCTCGAACGGTGCACTGGAGTCATTCCATATGGGATGTCCTGGACCTGTCCAACAGGTCTCAATTGTCCCGCAGAAGGAATCCTTGAAGGGGGCATCCCACAAGTCGCAACGTGGGAAAATCTCCATGGCCTCGAGATTCCGCTCCCTTCATGAAGGGACCGTCATGCACAGAAACTCCAACCTGAGCCAACGTGTGATCCTCGCTCTGACTTCAGATGCATGAGATCTTGGTTCCGATTAGTAGGGGGTACCTGCCGTGCCCTCGCCCTGAAACCCAAGTCTAACTTGTGTTCTCAGACTTCCGTCCTCACACTCCTGGTCCGAAGCACTCACGTTTGGCAATTCCAGACCCACAATGCAGCACTCTACCTGCCCTCTAGAAAAAAAAAAAATATATATATATATTTTGCCTAATGAGCTGCAGCCTACACGGCACTCGAATGTACCCAAATTATATAGTCTAACCTGGGCACTAATGCACTTTCTGACACAACCTGAGCCCGGACCTCCTGACCAACACCCAGACAGCTGACCGCACACTGAGCACATCAGACCTGTCATGGCCTTAGGTCATCATCTCTTCCCTACCTCAGTTTTCAGGCTTCAGAACCTAGACCTTATCTCCAATCCCTGCCCAGAAATCAGAATTCCTCCTTACCCATGGGCAAGAAACCTTTTGGTTGGCACGTTGTCCAACGTTCAGTGTAGGAGAAACCAGCATTCACCTTGAGGACCCGCCCATTCTTGAGTGTGATGAGGGCATAAACATGCATTGTGACCCTCAGCGTGAGTCCTGCCCTCTAGTATGTCCTCTTAGTGACTGGACCATTAGATGTCATAATGGGCTTGACATGTACCTAGGCCCCAATATTTAACCAGATTTCTGGTTGTCCAGTCACCCCTCTTCAGGGCTCTACTCTGGAATCCCTCATTTGGTGGGACACCTGAGGTTAAAAAACAAAACAAAACCAAACAAAACAACAACAACAAAAAAATGGACTTATTCCATCCCACAGAATGACCCCAAACTCTTCGGACGGGGCCACACCTCCAGAGGGTAAGACTCGTCCATTTCCCATGAAGTCACCCGGAAATTTCATGAACATGGGTGACACGATATCCAGAGACAAAAACTTGAGCAAGAGCCTCACACTTGCCCTTTTTTCATATCCCGAAGAGTTCTCCTCATGGTCTGTAGATCAGTCCTGCCATACCTATGACCCGAAACAGAAGCCGAGTTTGTGTTTTCAGACAACGGTCTAAACAGCCCTGGCCTACACACCCTACAGGCTCAGGCCCATGGAGCCAAACCTGAGGACTGTACTTGCCCTCTCCAAGTGATTTCTGTGTGCCTATTGCAATGGCCACAACCCTACTAATAGGATCAACCTCCAAAGTCCCTGAGGCCGTCTCAATAGTGGTGGCTTCCCAGGACAAACAGCGGCAATCTGAGCCCATCTGAGCACCTACCTGCACTCATACCCGTAGACTGATGTCCCCAGAGGGAAAAAGGAACGAACAGACCCCTAGGCACTAATCGGATCCATTGCTTTGGTTTCCAGGCATCTCTCCTCAGAGGCCTGGATTTCAATACCCGAATATGGCTGTTTCTTGACTCACCCATCAGAACTAATCTCCTCTACACATGGGAAAATTGCACATTGGAGCTTGGTCGAAGCTTCGCTTTTGGAGAACCCTTCAGGGCCCCAGTGCCACCGCTTCGTTCCAAGGTCTTCATAGACACAAAAACACATTAGGACCCATCCATAGGAGAGTCCATTTGAACTCAGACTCCTCGGTTGCTCCCCCTGATCCAGCAGATCTAACATGTCTTGTTGCTAGGAGACAATTGGAATGCGAGGTGGGCTACCCATCCATCCATCCTTAGTACCCTGCTCGGAATCGTTGGCCTGAGTCAACCAACAGGTCTCAATTGTCCTGCGGAAGAATCTTTGCAGTTTGGAGCTTCTCACAACTCCCATCTTGGGAAACCCCCATGGCCTCATGATCCACGCCCCCTTCATGAAGGGTCCATCAGGGACAGAACCTCCAACCTGAGAGATCGTCTGATTCTCGCCCTGAATTCAGATCCACGAGATCTCGAGTCAGGTCTGTAGATTGTGCCTGCCATGTCCTCACCCAGAAACCTTAGCCTAGATTGTGTTCTCAGACTTCCGTCCTCAGACTACGGGCCCACAAGCCCTCCAGATTGGCAATCCAGATCTACAATGCAACACTCTGCCTGCACTCCAGAAGAAAAACATTGCCCCCTGGTGCTAACCAGAAACCCCAAATGAGCATCAACCTGCACGCCACTTGGCTGTACCCCGAATACATAGGCTGACCTTGGCACTGATGCCCTTTCAGACACAACCTGAGCCTGGACCTCCAGGCCACACCCAGACAGCTGGCCGCACTCTGAGCACATCGGATCCTCCATGGCCTTAGGTCGTCATCTCTTCTCAACCTCGATTTTCAGGCTTCAGAAACTATAACTTATCTCAAAAAACTGCCCACGGTTGAAAATGATGCAGAAATCAGAACTCCATCCCCCTGGCAAGAAACCTTGCGGTTGCCATGTTGTCCAACATTCAGTGTAGTGGAAACCAGTGTGGCCCATGATTCCCCGCCCATGCTCACGGGCAACATTGGTCACAAACACACATTTTGACCCTCAGCCTGAGCCCAGTCCTCAAGTAAGGCCTCTCAGTAGCTGGACCCTGAGCCCGCATATGGGGCCTGCCATGCCCCTGGCCCCGATTTTTAACCATAGTTCGCTTTGTCCCTTCACTCTTCCCTAGGGCTCTGATTTGGAATTCCTCTTTTGGTGGAACACCTGCGGTAACAAACCTGAAAGGAGTCCTCCCATCCCACAGATTGACGAAAAACAATTGGGATCGGGCCAAATCCACAGAGAGGAAGATTCGTCCATGGCCCCTGAGGCCTCCCCGACATTCCACGGCCAACGCTGATACAAAATCCAGAGTCAAAAGAATGAGCAAGCGCCTCAGACTCGCTGTTTCTTCATATCCTGAAGAGTTCTTCTCATGGTTTGTCGATCGGGTCCGCCATACCTACATCCGCAAACCTTAGCTGAGTTTGTGTTTTTAGACTTCTGTCCTCAATGTCCTGGGCAACACACACTCCAGACTGGGCCCCTGGAGTCACACATTAGGACTGCGCCTACCCAATCCATGGGAATTCTGCCCATTCCATTGTCCCAAACCGTACAAATTAGGAGAACCCTCCAAAGTCCCTGAGGCCATCCCAATAGTGTAGGTCACCCGGCACAAACAAGGGCGGTCTGACACCAGCTGAGCAACTATCTCCACTCATTCCATAGATGGATGTCCCCAGAGAAGAAGATTGAACCAGACAGGACCCTAGGCCAAAATCGGATCCATTGCTTTGGTTTACAGGCATGTCTCCTCAAAAGCCTGGATTCCAATATTAGCATAGGGGTTTTCCTGAGGCACCCATCAGAACAAATCTCGTCTCCACAAGGAAACTTGTGTATGGGAGCTATGTCAAAAGCTTAGGAGAATACTTCAGGGTCCCGGTGCCACCGCCTCATTCCAAGGCCATCATGGATACAAACACACTTTAGGACCCATCCTCAGGACAGTCCATTTCAACTCAGCCACCCAAGTTGCTCCCGCAGAGCCATCAGATCTAAACTGCCTTGTTGCTAGGAGACAATTGCAATGCGAGGCGCTCGTCCCAGGCATCCATCCTCGAACGGTGCCCTGGAGTCATTCCATATGGGATGTCCTGGACCTGTCCAACAGGTCTCAATTGTCCCGCAGAAGGAATCCTTGAAGGGGGCATCCCACAACTCGCAACGTGGGAAAACCTCCATGGCCTCGAGATTCCGCTCCCTTCATGAAGGGACCGTCATGCACAGAAACTCCAACCTGAGCCAACGTCTGATCCTCGCTCTGACTTCAGATGCATGAGATCTTGGTTCCGATGTGTAGGGGGTACCTGCCGTGCCCTCGCCCTGAAACCCAAGTCTAGCTTGTGTTCTCAGACTTCCGTCCTCACACTCCTGGTCCGAAGCACTCAAGTTTGGCAATTCCAGACCCACAATGCAGCACTCTGCCTGCCCTCTAGAAAAAAAATATATATATATTGCCTAATGAGCTGCAACCTACACGGCACTCGAATGTACCCAAATTATATAGTCTAACCTGGGCACTAATGCACTTTCTGACACAACCTGAGCCCGGACCTCCTGACCAACACCCAGACAGCTGACCGCACACTGAGCACATCAGACCTGCCATGGCCTTAGGTCATCATCTCTTCCCTACTTCAGTTTTCAGGCTTCAGAACCTAGACCTTATCTCCATTCCCTGCCCAGAAATCAGAATTCCTCCTTTCCCATGGCAAGAAACCTTTTGGTTGGCACGTTGTCCAACGTTCAGTGTAGGAGAAACCAGCATTCACCCTGAGGACCCGCCCATTCTTGAGTTTGATGAGGGCATAAACATGCATTGTGACCCTCAGCGTGAGTCCTGCCCTCTAGTATGTCCTCTTAGTGACTGGACCATTAGATGTCATAATGGGCTTGACATGGAACTAGGCCCCAATATTTAACCAGATTTCTGGTTGTCCAGTCGCCCCTCTCCAGGGCTCTACTCTGGAATCCCTCATTTGGTGGGACACCTGAGGTTAAAAAACAAAACAAAACCAAACAAAACAACAACAACAAAAAAATGGACTTATTCCATCCCACAGAATGACCCCAAACTCTTCGGACGGGGCCACACCTCCAGAGAGTAAGACTCGTCCATTTCCCATGAAGTCACCCGGAAATTTCATGAACATGGGTGACACGATATCCAGAGACAAAAACTTGAGCAAGAGCCTCACACTCGCCCTTTTTTCATATCCCGAAGAGTTCTCCTCATGGTCTGTAGATCAGTCCTGCCATACCTATGACCCGAAACAGAACCGAGTTTGTGTTTTCAGACAACGGTCTAAACCAGCCCTGGCCTACACACCCTACAGGCTCAGGCCCCTGGAGCCAAACCTGAAGACTGTACTTGCCCTCTACAAGGGATTTCTGTGTGCCCATTGCAATGGCCACAACCCTACTAATAGGATCAACCTCCAAAGTCCCTGAGGCCATCTCAATAGTGGTGGCTTCCCAGGACAAACAGGGGCAATCTGAGCCCATCTGAGCACCTACCTGCACTCAGACCCGTAGACTGATGTCCCCAGAGGGAAAAAGGAACGAACAGAGCCCAAGGCACTAATCGGATCCTTTGCTTTGGTTTCCAGGCATCTCTCCTCAGAGGCCTGGATTTCAATACCTGAATATGGCTGTTTCTTGACTCACCCATCAGAACTAATCTCCTCTACACATGGGAAAATTGCACATTGGAACTTAGTCGAAGCTTCTCTTTAGGAGAACCCTTCAGGGCCCCAGTGCCACCGCTTCATTCCAAGGTCTTCATAGACACAAAAACACATTAGGACCCATCCATAGGAGAGTCCATTTGAACTCAGCCTCCTCGGTTGCTCCCCCAGATCCAGCAGATCTAACATGTCTTGTTGCTAGGAGACAATTGGAATGCGAGGTGGGCTACCCATCCATCCATCCTTAGTACCCTGCTCGGAATCGTTGGCCTGAGCCAAACAACAGGTCTCAATTGTCCTGCAGAAGAATCTTTGCAGTTTGGAGCTTCTCACAACTCCCATCTTGGGAAACCCCCATGGCATCGTGATCCACCCCCCCTTCATGAAGGGTCCATCAGGGACAGAACCTCCAACCTGAGAGATCGTCTGATCCTCGCCCTGACTTCAGATCCACGAGATCTCGAGTCAGGTCTGTAGATTGTGCCTGCCATGTCCTCACCCAGAAACCTAAGCCTAGATTGTGTTCTCAGACTTCCGTCCTCAGACTACGGGCCCACAAGCCCTCCAGATTGGCAATCCAGAACTACAATGCAACACTCTGCCTGCACTCCAGAAGAAAAACATTGCCCCCTGGGGCTAACCAGAAACCCCAAATGAGGATCAACCTGCACGCCACTTGGCTGTACCCCTAATACATAGGCTGACCTGGGCACTGATGCCCTTTCAGACACAACCTGAGCCTGGACCTCCAGGCCACACCCAGACAGCTGGCCGCACTCTGAGCACATCGGATCCTCCATGGACTTAGGTCGTCATCTCTTCGCAACCTCGATTTTCAGGCTTCAGAAACTATAACTTATCTCAAAACACTGCCCACGGTTGAAAATGATGCAGAAATCAGAACTCCATCCCCATGGCAAGAAACCTTGCGGTTGCCATGTTGTCCAACATTCAGTGTAGTGGAAACCAGTGTGGCCCATGATTCCCCGCCCATGCTCGCGGGCAACATTGGTCACAAACATACATTGTGAGCCTCAGCCTGAGCCCAGTCCTCAAGTAAGGCCTCTCAGTGGCTGGACCCTGAGCCCGCATATGGGGCCTGCCATGCCCCTGGCCCCGATTTTTAACCATAGTTCGCTTTGTCCCTTCACTCTTCCCTAGGGCTCTGATTTGGAATTCCTCTTTTGGTGGGACACCTGAGGTAACAAACCTGAAAGGAGTCCTCCCATCCCACAGATTGACGAAAAACAATTGGGATCGGGCCAAATCCACAGAGAGGAAGATTCGTCCATGGCCCCTGAGGCCTCCCCGACATTCCACGGCCAACGCTGATACAAAATCCAGAGACAAAAGAATGAGCAAGCGCCTCAGACTCGCTGTTTCTTCATATCCTGAAGATTTCTGCTCATGGTTTGTCGATCGGGTCCGCCATACCTACATCCGCAAACCTTACCTGAGTTTGTGTTTTTAGACTTCTGTCCTCAATGTCCTGGGCAACACCCACTCCAGACTGGGCCCCTGGAGTCACACATTAGGACTGCGCCTACCCAATCCATGGGAATTCTGCCCATTCCATTGTCCAAACCGTACAAATTAGGAGAACCCTCCAAAGTCCCTGAGGCCATCCCAATAGTGTAGGTCACCCGGCACAAACAAGGGCGGTCTGACACCAGCTGAGCAACTATCTCCACTCATTCCATAGATGGATGTCCCCAGAGAAGAAGATTGAACCAGACAGGACCCTAGGCCATAATCGGATCCATTGCTTTGGTTTACAGGCATGTCTCCTCAAAAGCCTGGATTCCAATATTACCATAGGGGTTTTCCTGAGGCACCCATCAGAACAAATCTCGTCTCCACAAGGAAACTTGTGTATGGGAGCTATGTCAAAAGCTTAGGAGAATACTTCAGGGTCCCGGTGCCACCGCCTCATTCCAAGGCCCTCATGGATACAAACACACTTTAGGACCCATCCTCAGGAAAGTCCATTTCAACTCAGCCACCCAGGTTGCTCCCGCAGAGCCATTAGATCTAAACTGCCTTGTTGCTAGGAGACAATTGCAATGCGAGGCGCTCGTCCCAGGCATCCATCCTCGAACGGTGCCCTGGAGTCATTCCATATGGGATGTCCTGGACCTGTCCAACAGGTCTCAATTGTCCCGCAGAAGGAATCCTTGAAGGGGGCATCCCACAACTCGCAACGTGGGAAAACCTCCATGGCCTCGAGATTCCGCTCCCTTCATGAAGGGACCGTCATGCACAGAAACTCCAACCTGAGCCAACGTCTGATCCTCGCTCTGACTTCAGATGCATGAGATCTTAGTTCCGATGTGTAGGGGGTACCTGCCGTGCCCTCGCCCTGAAACCCAAGTCTAGCTTGTGTTCTCAGACTTCCGTCCTCACACTCCTGGTCCGAAGCACTCAAGTTTGGCAATTCCAGACCCACAATGCAGCACTCTGCCTGCCCTCTAGAAAAAAAAAATATATATATATTGCCTAATGAGCTGCAACCTACACGGCACTCGAATGTACCCAAATTATATAGTCTAACCTGGGCACTAATGCACTTTCTGACACAACCTGAGCCCGGACCTCCTGACCAACACCCAGACAGCTGACCGCACACTGAGCACATCAGACCTGCCATGGCCTTAGGTCATCATCTCTTCCCTACCTCAGTTTTCAGGCTTCAGAACCTAGACCTTATCTCCAATCCCTGCCCAGAAATCAGAATTCCTCCTTTCCCATGGCAAGAAACCTTTTGGTTGGCACGTTGTCCAACGTTCAGTGTAGGAGAAACCAGCATTCACCCTGAGGACCCGCCCATTCTTGAGTGTGATGAGGGCATAAACATGCATTGTGACCCTCAGCGTGAGTCCTGCCCTCTAGTATGTCCTCTTAGTGACTGGACCATTAGATGTCATAATGGGCTTGACATTTACCTAGGCCCCAATATTTAACCAGATTTCTGGTTGTCCAGTCGCCCCTCTCCAGGGCTCTACTCTGGAATCCCTCATTTGGTGGGACACCTGAGGTGAAAAAACAAAACCAAACAAAACAACAACAACAAAAAAATGGACTTATTCCATCCCACAGAATGACCCCAAACTCTTCGGACGGGGCCACCCCTCCAGAGGGTAAGACTCGTCCATTTCCCATGAAGTCACCCGGAAATTTCATGAACATGGGTGACACGATATCCAGAGACAAAAACTTGAGCAAGAGCCTCACACTCGCCCTTTTTTCATATCCCGAAGTGTTCTCCTCATAGTCTGTAGATCAGTCCTGCCATACCTATGACCCGAAACAGAAGCCGAGTTTGTGTTTTCAGACAACGGTCTAAACAGCCCTGGCCTACACACGCTACAGGCTCAGGCCCCTGGAGCCAAACCTGAGGACTGTACTTGCCCTCTCCAAGGGATTTCTGTGTGCCCATTGCAATGGCCACAACACTACTAATAGGATCAACCTCCAAAGTCCCTGAGGCCGTCTCAATAGTGGTGGCTTCCCAGGACAAACAGGGGCAATCTGAGCCCATCTGAGCACCTACCTGCACTCAGACCCGTAGACTGATGTCCCCAGAGTGAAAAAGGAACGAACAGACCCCTAGGCACTAATCGGATCCATTGCTTTGGTTTCCAGGCATCTCTCCTCAGAGGCCTGGATTTCAATACCCGAATATGGCTGTTTCTTGACTCACCCATCAGAACTAATCTCCTCTACACATGGGAAAATTGCACATTGGAGCTTGGTCGAAGCTTCTCTTTAGGAGAACCCTTCAGGGCCCCAGTGCCACCGCTTCATTCCAAGGTCTTCATAGACACAAAAACACATTAGGACCCATCGATAGGAGAGTCCATTTGAACTCAGCCTGCTCGGTTGCTCCCCCAGATCCAGCAGATCTAACATGTCTTGTTGCTAGGAGACAATTGGAATGCGAGGTGGGCTACCCATCCATCCATCCTTAGTACCCTGCTCGGAATCGTTGGCCTGAGCCAACCAACAGGTCTCAATTGTTCTGCAGAAGAATCTTTGCAGTTTGGAGCTTCTCACAACTCCCATCTTGGGAAACCCCCATGGCCTCGTGATCCACCCCCCCTTCATGAAGTGTCCATCAGGGACAGAACCTCGAACCTGAGAGATCGTCTGATTCTCTCCCTGACTTCAGATCCACGAGATCTCGAGTCAGGTCTGTAGATTGTGCCTGCCATGTCCTCACCCAGAAACCTTAGCCTAGATTGTGTTCTCAGACTTCCGTCCTCAGACTACGGGCCCACAAGCCCTCCAGATTGGCAATCCAGAACTACAATGCAACACTCTGCCTGCACTCCTAAGAAAAACTTTGCCCCCTGGGGCTAACCAGAAACCCCAAATGAGGATCAACCTACACGCCACTTGGCTGTACCCCGAATACATAGGCTGACCTGGGCACTGATGCCCTTTCAGACACAACCTGAGCCTGGACCTCCAGGCCA
The DNA here is from genome assembly GCF_030435805.1 of Mustela lutreola. NCBI lineage: Eukaryota > Metazoa > Chordata > Mammalia > Carnivora > Mustelidae > Mustela > Mustela lutreola. The sequence goes on from NC_081294.1 coordinate 174,379,410, forward strand.
CACCCAGACAGCTGGCCGCACTCTGAGCACATCGGATCCTCCATGGACTTAGGTCGTCATCTCTTCTCAACCTCGATTTTCAGGCTTCAGAAACTATAACTTATCTCAAAACACTGCCCACGGTTGAAAATGATGCAGAAATCAGAACTCCATCCCCATGGCAAAAAACCTTGCGGTTGCCATGTTGTCCAACATTCAGTGTAGTGGAAACCAGTGTGGCCCATGATTCCCCGCCCATGCTCGCGGGCAACATTGGTCACAAACACACATTGTGACCCTCAGCCTGAGCCCAGTCCTCAAGTAAGGCCTCTCAGTGGCTGGACCCTGAGCCCGCATATGGGGCCTGCCATGCCCCTGGCCCCGATTTTTAACCATAGTTCGCTTTGTCCCTTCACTCTTCCCTAGGGCTCTGATTTGGAATTCCTCTTTTGGTGGGACACCTGAGGTAACAAACCTGAAAGGAGTCCTCCCATCCCACAGATTGACGGAAAACAATTGGGATCGGGCCAAATCCGCAGAGAGGAAGATTCGTCCATGGCCCCTGAGGCCTCCCCGACATTCCACGGCCAACGCTGATACAAAATCCAGAGACAAAAGAATGAGCAAGCGCCTCCGACTCGCTGTTTCTTCATATCCTGAAGAGTTCTTCTCATGGTTTGTCGATCGGGTCCGCCATACCTACATCCGCAAACCTTAGCTGAGTTTGTGTTTTTAGACTTCTGTCCTCAATGTCCTGGGCAACACACACTCCAGACTGGGCCCCTGGAGTCACACATTAGGACTGCGCCTACCCAATCCATGGGAATTCTGCCCATTCCATTGTCCCAAACCGTACAAATTAGGAGAACCCTCCAAAGTCCCTGAGGCCATCCCAATAGTGTAGGTCACCCGGCACAAACAAGGGCGGTCTGACACCAGCTGAGCAACTATCTCCACTCATTCCATAGATGGATGTCCCCAGAGAGGAAGATTGAACCAGACAGGACCCTAGGCCATAATCGGATCCATTGCTTTGGTTTACAGGCATGTCTCCTCAAAAGCCTGGATTCCAATATTAACATAGGGGTTTTCCTGAGGCACCCATCAGAACAAATCTCGTCTCCACAAGGAAACTTGTGTATGGGAGCTATGTCAAAAGCTTAGGAGAATACTTCAGGGTCCCGGTGCCACCGCCTCATTCCAAGGCCCTCATGGATACAAACACACTTTAGGACCCATCCTCAGGAAAGTCCATTTCAACTCAGCCACCCAGGTTGCTCCCGCAGAGCCATCAGATCTAAACTGCCTTGTTGCTAGGAGACAATTGCAATGCGAGGAGCTCGTCCCAGGCATCCATCCTCGAACGGTGCCCTGGAGTCATTCCATATGGGATGTCCTGGACCTGTCCAACAGGTCTCAATTGTCCCGCAGAAGGAATCCTTGAAGGGGGCATCCCACAACTCGCAACGTGGGAAAACCTCCATGGCCTCGAGATTCCGCTCCCTTCATGAAGGGACCGTCATGCACAGAAACTCCAACCTGAGCCAACGTCTGATCCTCGCTCTGACTTCAGATGCATGAGATCTTGGTTCCGATGTGTAGGGGGTACCTGCCGTGCCCTCGCCCTGAAACCCAAGTCTAGCTTGTGTTCTCAGACTTCCGTCCTCACACTCCTGGTCCGAAGCACTCAAGTTTGGCAATTCCAGACCCACAATGCAGCACTCTGCCTGCCCTCTAGAAAAAAAAAATATATATATTGCCTAATGAGCTGCAACCTACACGGCACTCGAATGTACCCAAATTATATAGTCTAACCTGGGCACTAATGCACTTTCTGACACAACCTGAGCCCGGACCTCCTGACCAACACCCAGACATCTGACCGCACACTGAGCACATCAGACCTGCCATGGCCTTAGGTCATCATCTCTTCCCTACCTCAGTTTTCAGGCTTCAGAACCTAGACCTTATCTCCAATCCCTGCCCAGAAATCAGAATTCCTCCTTTCCCATGGCAAGAAACCTTTTGGTTGGCACGTTGTCCAACGTTCAGTGTAGGAGAAACCAGCATTCACCCTGAGGACCCGACCATTCTTGAGTGTGATGAGGGCATAAACATGCATTGTGACCCTCAGCGTGAGTCCTGCCCTCTAGTATGTCCTCTTATTGACTGGACCATTAGATGTCATAATGGGCTTGACATGTACCTAGGCCCCAATATTTAACCAGATTTCTGGTTGTCCAGTCGCCCCTCTCCAGGGCTCTACTCTGGAATCCCTCATTTGGTGGGACACCTGAGGTGAAAAAACAAAACCAAACAAAACAACAACAACAAAAAAATGGACTTATTCCATCCCACAGAATGACCCCAAACTCTTCGGACGGGGCCACCCCTCCAGAGGGTAAGACTCGTCCATTTCCCATGAAGTCACCCGGAAATTTCATGAACATGGGTGACACGATATCCAGAGACAAAAACTTGAGCAAGAGCCTCACACTCGCCCTTTTTTCATATCCCGAAGAGTTCTCCTCATGGTCTGTAGATCAGTCCTGCCATACCTATGACCCGAAACAGAAGCCGAGTTTGTGTTTTCAGACAACGGTCTAAACAGCCCTGGCCTACACACCCTACAGGCTCAGGCCCCTGGAGCCAAACCTGAGGACTGTACTTGCCCTCTCCAAGGGATTTCTGTGTGCCCATTGCAATGGCCACAACACTACTAATAGGATCAACCTCCAAAGTCCCTGAGGCCGTCTCAATAGTGGTGGCTTCCCAGGACAAACAGGGGCAATCTGAGCCCATCTGAGCACCTACCTGCACTCAGACCCGTAGACTGATGTCCCCAGAGGGAAAAAGGAACGAACAGACCCCTAGGCACTAATCGGATCCATTGCTTTGGTTTCCAGGCATCTCTCCTCAGAGGCCTGGATTTCAATACCCGAATATGGCTGTTTCTTGACTCACCCATCAGAACTAATCTCCTCTACACATGGGAAAATTGCACATTGGAGCTTGGTCGAAGCTTCTCTTTAGGAGAACCCTTCAGGGCCCCAGTGCCACCGCTTCATTCCAAGGTCTTCATAGACACAAAAACACATTAGGACCCATCCATAGGAGAGTCCATTTGAACTCAGCCTGCTCGGTTGCTCCCCAAGATCCAGCAGATCTAACATGTCTTGTTGCTAGGAGACAATTGGAATGCGAGGTGGGCTACCCATCCATCCATCCTTAGTACCCTGCTCGGAATCGTTGGCCTGAGCCAACCAACAGGTCTCAATTGTTCTGCAGAAGAATCTTTGCAGTTTGGAGCTTCTCACAACTCCCATCTTGGGAAACCCCCATGGCCTCGTGATCCACCCCCCCTTCATGAAGTGTCCATCAGGGACAGAACCTCGAACCTGAGAGATCGTCTGATTCTCTCCCTGACTTCAGATCCACGAGATCTCGAGTCAGGTCTGTAGATTGTGCCTGCCATGTCCTCACCCAGAAACCTTAGCCTAGATTGTGTTCTCAGACTTCCGTCCTCAGACTACGGGCCCACAAGCCCTCCAGATTGTCAATCCAGAACTACAATGCAACACTCTGCCTGCACTCCAGAAGAAAAACTTTGCCCCCTGGGGCTAACCAGAAACCCCAAATGAGGATCAACCTACACGCCACTTGGCTGTACCCCGAATACATAGGCTGACCTGGGCACTGATGCCCTTTCAGACACAACCTGAGCCTGGACCTCCAGGCCACACCCAGACAGCTGGCCGCACTCTGAGCACATCGGATCCTCCATGGACTTAGGTCGTCATCTCTTCTCAACCTCGATTTTCAGGCTTCAGAAACTATAACTTATCTCAAAACACTGCCCACGGTTGAAAATGATGCAGAAATCAGAACTCCATCCCCATGGCAAGAAACCTTGCGGTTGCCATGTTGTCCAACATTCAGTGTAGTGGAAACCAGTGTGGCCCATGATTCCCCGACCATGCTCGCGGGCAACATTGGTCACAAACACACATTGTGACCCTCAGCCTGAGCCCAGTCCTCAAGTAAGGCCTCTCAGTGGCTGGACCCTGAGCCCGCATATGGGGCCTGCCATGCCCCTGGCCCCGATTTTTAACCATAGTTCGCTTTGTCCCTTCACTCTTCCCTAGGGCTCTGATTTGGAATTCCTCTTTTGGTGGGACACCTGAGGTAACAAACCTGAAAGGAGTCCTCCCATCCCACAGATTGACGGAAAACAATTGGGATCGGGCCAAATCCACAGAGAGGAAGATTCGTCCATGGCCCCTGAGGCCTCCCCGACATTCCACGGCCAACGCTGAAACAAAATCCAGAGACAAAAGAATGAGCAAGCGCCTCCGACTCGCTGTTTCTTCATATCCTGAAGAGTTCTTCTCATGGTTTGTCGATCGGGTCCGCCATACCTACATCCGCAAACCTTAGCTGAGTTTGTGTTTTTAGACTTCTGTCCTCAATGTCCTGGGCAACACACACTCCAGACTGGGCCCCTGGAGTCACACATTAGGACTGCGCCTACCCAATCCATGGGAATTCTGCCCTTTCCATTGTCCCAAACCGTACAAATTAGGAGAACCCTCCAAAGTCCCTGAGGCCATCCCAATAGTGTAGGTCACCCGGCACAAACAAGGGCGGTCTGACACCAGCTGAGCAACTATCTCCACTCATTCCATAGCTGGATGTCCCCAGAGAAGAAGATTGAACCAGACAGGACCCTAGGCCATAATCGGATCCATTGCTTTGGTTTACAGGCATGTCTCCTCAAAAGCCTGGATTCCAATATTAGCATAGGGGTTTTCCTGAGGCACCCATCAGAACAAATCTCGTCTCCACAAGGAAACTTGTGTATGGGAGCTATGTCAAAAGCTTAGGAGAATACTTCAGGGTCCCGGTGCCACCGCCTCATTCCAAGGCCCTCATGGATACAAACACACTTTAGGACCCATCCTCAGGAAAGTCCATTTCAACTCAGCCACCCAGGTTGCTCCCGCAGAGCCATTAGATCTAAACTGCCTTGTTGCTAGGAGACAATTGCAATGCGAGGCGCTCGTCCCAGGCATCCATCCTCGAACGGTGCCCTGGAGTCATTCCATATGGGATGTCCTGGACCTGTCCAACAGGTCTCAATTGTCCCGCAGAAGGAATCCTTGAAGGGGGCATCCCACAACTCGCAACGTGGGAAAACCTCCATGGCCTCGAGATTCCGCTCCCTTCATGAAGGGACCGTCATGCACAGAAACTCCAACCTGAGCCAACGTCTGATCCTCGCTCTGACTTCAGATGCATGAGATCTTGGTTCCGATGTGTAGGGGGTACCTGCCGTGCCCTCGCCCTGAAACCCAAGTCTAGCTTGTGTTCTCAGACTTCCGTCCTCACACTCCTGGTCCGAAGCACTCAAGTTTGGCAATTCCAGACCCACAATGCAGCACTCTGCCTGCCCTCTAGAAAAAAAAAATATATATATATTGCCTAATGAGCTGCAACCTACACGGCACTCGAATGTACCCAAATTATATAGTCTAACCTGGGCACTAATGCACTTTCTGACACAACCTGAGCCCGGACCTCCTGACCAACACCCAGACAGCTGACCGCACACTGAGCACATCAGACCTGCCATGGCCTTAGGTCATCATCTCTTCCCTACCTCAGTTTTCAGGCTTCAGAACCTAGACCTTATCTCCAATCCCTGCCCAGAAATCAGAATTCCTCCTTTCCCATGGCAAGAAACCTTTTGGTTGGCACGTTGTCCAACGTTCAGTGTAGGAGAAACCAGCATTCACCCTGAGGACCCGCCCATTCTTGAGTGTGATGAGGGCATAAACATGCATTGTGACCCTCAGCGTGAGTCCTGCCCTCTAGTATGTCCTCTTAGTGACTGGACCATTAGATGTCATAATGGGCTTGACATTTACCTAGGCCCCAATATTTAAACAGATTTCTGGTTGTCCAGTCGCCCCTCTCCAGGGCTCTACTCTGGAATCCCTCATTTGGTGGGACACCTGAGGTGAAAAAACAAAACCAAACAAAACAACAACAACAAAAAAATGGACTTATTCCATCCCACAGAATGACCCCAAACTCTTCGGACGGGGCCACCCCTCCAGAGGGTAAGACTCGTCCATTTCCCATGAAGTCACCCGGAAATTTCATGAACATGGGTGACACGATATCCAGAGACAAAAACTTGAGCAAGAGCCTCACACTCGCCCTTTTTTCATATCCCGAAGTGTTCTCCTCATAGTCTGTAGATCAGTCCTGCCATACCTATGACCCGAAACAGAAGCCGAGTTTGTGTTTTCAGACAACGGTCTAAACAGCCCTGGCCTACACACCCTACAGGCTCAGGCCCCTGGAGCCAAACCTGAGGACTGTACTTGCCCTCTCCAAGGGATTTCTGTGTGCCCATTGCAATGGCCACAACCCTACTAATAGGATCAACCTCCAAAGTCCCTGAGGCCGTCTCAATAGTGGTGGCTTCCCAGGACAAACAGGGGCAATCTGAGCCCATCTGAGCACCTACCTGCACTCAGACCCGTAGACTGATGTCCCCAGAGTGAAAAAGGAACGAACAGACCCCTAGGCACTAATCGGATCCATTGCTTTGGTTTCCAGGCATCTCTCCTCAGAGGCCTGGATTTCAATACCCGAATATGGCTGTTTCTTGACTCACCCATCAGAACTAATCTCCTCTACACATGGGAAAATTGCACATTGGAGCTTGGTCGAAGCTTCTCTTTAGGAGAACCCTTCAGGGCCCCAGTGCCACCGCTTCATTCCAAGGTCTTCATAGACACAAAAACACATTAGGACCCATCCATAGGAGAGTCCATTTGAACTCAGCCTGCTCGGTTGCTCCCCCAGATCCAGCAGATCTAACATGTCTTGTTGCTAGGAGACAATTGGAATGCGAGGTGGGCTACCCATCCATCCATCCTTAGTACCCTGCTCGGAATCGTTGGCCTGAGCCAACCAACAGGTCTCAATTGTTCTGCAGAAGAATCTTTGCAGTTTGGAGCTTCTCACAACTCCCATCTTGGGAAACCCCCATGGCCTCGTGATCCACCCCCCCTTCATGAAGTGTCCATCAGGGACAGAACCTCGAACCTGAGAGATCGTCTGATTCTCTCCCTGACTTCAGATCCACGAGATCTCGAGTCAGGTCTGTAGATTGTGCCTGCCATGTCCTCACCCAGAAACCTTAGCCTAGATTGTGTTCTCAGACTTCCGTCCTCAGACTACGGGCCCACAAGCCCTCCAGATTGGCAATCCAGAACTACAATGCAACACTCTGCCTGCACTCCTAAGAAAAACTTTGCCCCCTGGGGCTAACCAGAAACCCCAAATGAGGATCAACCTACACGCCACTTGGCTGTACCCCGAATACATAGGCTGACCTGGGCACTGATGCCCTTTCAGACACAACCTGAGCTTGGACCTCCAGGCCACACCCAGACAGCTGGCCGCACTCTGAGCACATCGGATCCTCCATGGACTTAGGTCGTCATCTCTTCTCAACCTCGATTTTCAGGCTTCAGAAACTATAACTTATCTCAAAACACTGCCCACGGTTGAAAATGATGCAGAAATCAGAACTCCATCCCCATGGCAAAAAACCTTGCGGTTGCCATGTTGTCCAACATTCAGTGTAGTGGAAACCAGTGTGGCCCATGATTCCCCGCCCATGCTCGCGGGCAACATTGGTCACAAACACACATTGTGACCCTCAGCCTGAGCCCAGTCCTCAAGTAAGGCCTCTCAGTGGCTGGACCCTGAGCCCGCATATGGGGCCTGCCATGCCCCTGGCCCCGATTTTTAACCATAGTTCGCTTTGTCCCTTCACTCTTCCCTAGGGCTCTGATTTGGAATTCCTCTTTTGGTGGGACACCTGAGGTAACAAACCTGAAAGGAGTCCTCCCATCCCACAGATTGACGAAAAACAATTGGGATCGGGCCAAATCCACAGAGAGGAGGATTCGTCCATGGCCCCTGAGGCCTCCCCGACATTCCACGGCCAACGCTGATACAAAATCCAGAGACAAAAAATGAGCAAGCGCCTCCGACTCGCTGTTTCTTCATATCCTGAAGAGTTCTTCTCATGGTTTGTCGATCGGGTCCGCCATACCTACATCCGCAAACCTTAGCTGAGTTTGTGTTTTTAGACTTCTGTCCTCAATGTCCTGGGCAACACACACTCCAGACTGGGCCCCTGGAGTCACACATTAGGACTGCGCCTACCCAATCCATGGGAATTCTGCCCATTCCATTGTCCCAAACCGTACAAATTAGGAGAACCCTCCAAAGTCCCTGAGGCCATCCCAATAGTGTAGGTCACCCGGCACAAACAAGGGCGGTCTGACACCAGCTGAGCAACTATCTCCACTCATTCCATAGATGGATGTCCCCAGAGAGGAAGATTGAACCAGACAGGACCCTAGGCCATAATCGGATCCATTGCTTTGGTTTACAGGCATGTCTCCTCAAAAGCCTGGATTCCAATATTAACATAGGGGTTTTCCTGAGGCACCCATCAGAACAAATCTCGTCTCCACAAGGAAACTTGTGTATGGGAGCTATGTCAAAAGCTTAGGAGAATACTTCAGGGTCCCGGTGCCACCGCCTCATTCCAAGGCCCTCATGGATACAAACACACTTTAGGACCCATCCTCAGGAAAGTCCATTTCAACTCAGCCACCCAGGTTGCTCCCGCAGAGCCATCAGATCTCAACTGCCTTGTTGCTAGGAGACAATTGCAATGCGAGGAGCTCGTCCCAGGCATCCATCCTCGAACGGTGCCCTGGAGTCATTCCATATGGGATGTCCTGGACCTGTCCAACAGGTCTCAATTGTCCCGCAGAAGGAATCCTTGAAGGGGGCATCCCACAACTCGCAACGTGGGAAAACCTCCATGGCCTCGAGATTCCGCTCCCTTCATGAAGGGACCGTCATGCACAGAAACTCCAACCTGAGCCAACGTCTGATCCTCGCTCTGACTTCAGATGCATGAGATCTTGGTTCCGATGTGTAGGGGGTACCTGCCGTGCCCTCGCCCTGAAACCCAAGTCTAGCTTGTGTTCTCAGACTTCCGTCCTCACACTCCTGGTCCGAAGCACTCAAGTTTGGCAATTCCAGACCCACAATGCAGCACTCTGCCTGCCCTCTAGAAAAAAAAAATATATATATTGCCTAATGAGCTGCAACCTACACGGCACTCGAATGTACCCAAATTATATAGTCTAACCTGGGCACTAATGCACTTTCTGACACAACCTGAGCCCGGACCTCCTGACCAACACCCAGACATCTGACCGCACACTGAGCACATCAGACCTGCCATGGCCTTAGGTCATCATCTCTTCCCTACCTCAGTTTTCAGGCTTCAGAACCTAGACCTTATCTCCAATCCCTGCCCAGAAATCAGAATTCCTCCTTTCCCATGGCAAGAAACCTTTTGGTTGGCACGTTGTCCAACGTTCAGTGTAGGAGAAACCAGCATTCACCCTGAGGACCCGACCATTCTTGAGTGTGATGAGGGCATAAACATGCATTGTGACCCTCAGCGTGAGTCCTGCCCTCTAGTATGTCCTCTTATTGACTGGACCATTAGATGTCATAATGGGCTTGACATGTACCTAGGCCCCAATATTTAACCAGATTTCTGGTTGTCCAGTCGCCCCTCTCCAGGGCTCTACTCTGGAATCCCTCATTTGGTGGGACACCTGAGGTGAAAAAACAAAACCAAACAAAACAACAACAACAAAAAAATGGACTTATTCCATCCCACAGAATGACCCCAAACTCTTCGGACGGGGCCACCCCTCCAGAGGGTAAGACTCGTCCATTTCCCATGAAGTCACCCGGAAATTTCATGAACATGGGTGACACGATATCCAGAGACAAAAACTTGAGCAAGAGCCTCACACTCGCCCTTTTTTCATATCCCGAAGAGTTCTCCTCATGGTCTGTAGATCAGTCCTGCCATACCTATGACCCGAAACAGAAGCCGAGTTTGTGTTTTCAGACAACGGTCTAAACAGCCCTGGCCTACACACCCTACAGGCTCAGGCCCCTGGAGCCAAACCTGAGGACTGTACTTGCCCTCTCCAAGGGATTTCTGTGTGCCCATTGCAATGGCCACAACACTACTAATAGGATCAACCTCCAAAGTCCCTGAGGCCGTCTCAATAGTGGTGGCTTCCCAGGACAAACAGGGGCAATCTGAGCCCATCTGAGCACCTACCTGCACTCAGACCCGTAGACTGATGTCCCCAGAGGGAAAAAGGAACGAACAGACCCCTAGGCACTAATCGGATCCATTGCTTTGGTTTCCAGGCATCTCTCCTCAGAGGCCTGGATTTCAATACCCGAATATGGCTGTTTCTTGACTCACCCATCAGAACTAATCTCCTCTACACATGGGAAAATTGCACATTGGAGCTTGGTCGAAGCTTCTCTTTAGGAGAACCCTTCAGGGCCCCAGTGCCACCGCTTCATTCCAAGGTCTTCATAGACACAAAAACACATTAGGACCCATCCATAGGAGAGTCCATTTGAACTCAGCCTGCTCGGTTGCTCCCCCAGATCCAGCAGATCTAACATGTCTTGTTGCTAGGAGACAATTGGAATGCGAGGTGGGCTACCCATCCATCCATCCTTAGTACCCTGCTCGGAATCGTTGGCCTGAGCCAACCAACAGGTCTCAATTGTTCTGCAGAAGAATCTTTGCAGTTTGGAGCTTCTCACAACTCCCATCTTGGGAAACCCCCATGGCCTCGTGATCCACCCCCCCTTCATGAAGTGTCCATCAGGGACAGAACCTCGAACCTGAGAGATCGTCTGATTCTCTCCCTGACTTCAGATCCACGAGATCTCGAGTCAGGTCTGTAGATTGTGCCTGCCATGTCCTCACCCAGAAACCTTAGCCTAGATTGTGTTCTCAGACTTCCGTCCTCAGACTACGGGCCCACAAGCCCTCCAGATTGGCAATCCAGAACTACAATGCAACACTCTGCCTGCACTCCTAAGAAAAACTTTGCCCCCTGGGGCTAACCAGAAACCCCAAATGAGGATCAACCTACACGCCACTTGGCTGTACCCCGAATACATAGGCTGACCTGGGCACTGATGCCCTTTCAGACACAACCTGAGCCTGGACCTCCAGGCCACACCCAGACAGCTGGCCGCACTCTGAGCACATCGGATCCTCCATGGACTTAGGTCGTCATCTCTTCTCAACCTCGATTTTCAGGCTTCAGAAACTATAACTTATCTCAAAACACTGCCCACGGTTGAAAATGATGCAGAAATCAGAACTCCATCCCCATGGCAAAAAACCTTGCGGTTGCCATGTTGTCCAACATTCAGTGTAGTGGAAACCAGTGTGGCCCATGATTCCCCGCCCATGCTCGCGGGCAACATTGGTCACAAACACACATTGTGACCCTCAGCCTGAGCCCAGTCCTCAAGTAAGGCCTCTCAGTGGCTGGACCCTGAGCCCGCATATGGGGCCTGCCATGCCCCTGGCCCCGATTTTTAACCATAGTTCGCTTTGTCCCTTCACTCTTCCCTAGGGCTCTGATTTGGAATTCCTCTTTTGGTGGGACACCTGAGGTAACAAACCTGAAAGGAGTCCTCCCATCCCACAGATTGACGGAAAACAATTGGGATCGGGCCAAATCCGCAGAGAGGAAGATTCGTCCATGGCCCCTGAGGCCTCCCCGACATTCCACGGCCAACGCTGAAACAAAATCCAGAGACAAAAGAATGAGCAAGCGCCTCCGACTCGCTGTTTCTTCATATCCTGAAGAGTTCTTCTCATGGTTTGTCGATCGGGTCCGCCATACCTACATCCGCAAACCTTAGCTGAGTTTGTGTTTTTAGACTTCTGTCCTCAATGTCCTGGGCAACACACACTCCAGACTGGGCCCCTGGAGTCACACATTAGGACTGCGCCTACCCAATCCATGGGAATTCTGCCCATTCCATTGTCCCAAACCGTACAAATTAGGAGAACCCTCCAAAGTCCCTGAGGCCATCCCAATAGTGTAGGTCACCCGGCACAAACAAGGGCGGTCTGACACCAGCTGAGCAACTATCTCCACTCATTCCATAGATGGATGTCCCCAGAGAGGAAGATTGAACCAGACAGGACCCTAGGCCATAATCGGATCCATTGCTTTGGTTTACAGGCATGTCTCCTCAAAAGCCTGGATTCCAATATTAACATAGGGGTTTTCCTGAGGCACCCATCAGAACAAATCTCGTCTCCACAAGGAAACTTGTGTATGGGAGCTATGTCAAAAGCTTAGGAGAATACTTCAGGGTCCCGGTGCCACCGCCTCATTCCAAGGCCCTCATGGATACAAACACACTTTAGGACCCATCCTCAGGAAAGTCCATTTCAACTCAGCCACCCAGGTTGCTCCCGCAGAGCCATCAGATCTAAACTGCCTTGTTGCTAGGAGACAATTGCAATGCGAGGCGCTCGTCCCAGGCATCCATCCTCGAACGGTGCCCTGGAGTCATTCCATATGGGATGTCCTGGACCTGTCCAACAGGTCTCAATTGTCCCGCAGAAGGAATCCTTGAAGGGGGCATCCCACAACTCGCAACGTGGGAAAACCTCCATGGCCTCGAGATTCCGCTCCCTTCATGAAGGGACCGTCATGCACAGAAACTCCAACCTGAGCCAACGTCTGATCCTCGCTCTGACTTCAGATGCATGAGATCTTGGTTCCGATGTGTAGGGGGTACCTGCCGTGCCCTCGCCCTGAAACCCAAGTGTAGCTTGTGTTCTCAGACTTCCGTCCTCACACTCCTGGTCCGAAGCACTCAAGTTTGGCAATTCCAGACCCACAATGCAGCACTCTGCCTGCCCTCTAGAAAAAAAAAATATATATATTGCCTAATGAGCTGCAACCTACACGGCACTCGAATGTACCCAAATTATATAGTCTAACCTGGGCACTAATGCACTTTCTGACACAACCTGAGCCCGGACCTCCTGACCAACACCCAGACATCTGACCGCACACTGAGCACATCAGACCTGCCATGGCCTTAGGTCATCATCTCTTCCCTACCTCAGTTTTCAGGCTTCAGAACCTAGACCTTATCTCCAATCCCTGCCCAGAAATCAGAATTCCTCCTTTCCCATGGCAAGAAACCTTTTGGTTGGCACGTTGTCCAACGTTCAGTGTAGGAGAAACCAGCATTCACCCTGAGGACCCGACCATTCTTGAGTGTGATGAGGGCATAAACATGCATTGTGACCCTCAGCGTGAGTCCTGCCCTCTAGTATGTCCTCTTATTGACTGGACCATTAGATGTCATAATGGGCTTGACATGTACCTAGGCCCCAATATTTAACCAGATTTCTGGTTGTCCAGTCGCCCCTCTCCAGGGCTCTACTCTGGAATCCCTCATTTGGTGGGACACCTGAGGTGAAAAAACAAAACCAAACAAAACAACAACAACAAAAAAATGGACTTATTCCATCCCACAGAATGACCCCAAACTCTTCGGACGGGGCCACCCCTCCAGAGGGTAAGACTCGTCCATTTCCCATGAAGTCACCCGGAAATTTCATGAACATGGGTGACACGATATCCAGAGACAAAAACTTGAGCAAGAGCCTCACACTCGCCCTTTTTTCATATCCCGAAGAGTTCTCCTCATGGTCTGTAGATCAGTCCTGCCATACCTATGACCCGAAACAGAAGCCGAGTTTGTGTTTTCAGACAACGGTCTAAACAGCCCTGGCCTACACACCCTACAGGCTCAGGCCCCTGGAGCCAAACCTGAGGACTGTACTTGCCCTCTCCAAGGGATTTCTGTGTGCCCATTGCAATGGCCACAACACTACTAATAGGATCAACCTCCAAAGTCCCTGAGGCCGTCTCAATAGTGGTGGCTTCCCAGGACAAACAGGGGCAATCTGAGCCCATCTGAGCACCTACCTGCACTCAGACCCGTAGACTGATGTCCCCAGAGGGAAAAAGGAACGAACAGACCCCTAGGCACTAATCGGATCCATTGCTTTGGTTTCCAGGCATCTCTCCTCAGAGGCCTGGATTTCAATACCCGAATATGGCTGTTTCTTGACTCACCCATCAGAACTAATATCCTCTACACATGGGAAAATTGCACATTGGAGCTTGGTCAAAGCTTCTCTTTAGGAGAACCCTTCAGGGCCCCAGTGCCACCGCTTCATTCCAAGGTCTTCATAGACACAAAAACACATTAGGACCCATCCATAGGAGAGTCCATTTGAACTCAGCCTGCTCGGTTGCTCCCCCAGATCCAGCAGATCTAACATGTCTTGTTGCTAGGAGACAATTGGAATGCGAGGTGGGCTACCCATCCATCCATCCTTAGTACCCTGCTCGGAATCGTTGGCCTGAGCCAACCAACAGGTCTCAATTGTTCTGCAGAAGAATCTTTGCAGTTTGGAGCTTCTCACAACTCCCATCTTGGGAAACCCCCATGGCCTCGTGATCCACCCCCCCTTCATGAAGTGTCCATCAGGGACAGAACCTCGAACCTGAGAGATCGTCTGATTCTCTCCCTGACTTCAGATCCACGAGATCTCGAGTCAGGTCTGTAGATTGTGCCTGCCATGTCCTCACCCAGAAACCTTAGCCTAGATTGTGTTCTCAGACTTCCGTCCTCAGACTACGGGCCCACAAGCCCTCCAGATTGGCAATCCAGAACTACAATGCAACACTCTGCCTGCACTCCAGAAGAAAAACTTTGCCCCCTGGGGCTAACCAGAAACCCCAAATGAGGATCAACCTACACGCCACTTGGCTGTACCCCGAATACATAGGCTGACCTGGGCACTGATGCCCTTTCAGACACAACCTGAGCCTGGACCTCCAGGCAACACCCAGACAGCTGGCCGCACTCTGAGCACATCGGATCCTCCATGGACTTAGGTCGTCATCTCTTCTCAACCTCGATTTTCAGGCTTCAGAAACTATAACTTATCTCAAAACACTGCCCACGGTTGAAAATGATGCAGAAATCAGAACTCCATCCCCATGGCAAGAAACCTTGCGGTTGCCATGTTGTCCAACATTCAGTGTAGTGGAAACCAGTGTGGCCCATGATTCCCCGCCCATGCTCGCGGGCAACATTGGTCACAAACACACATTGTGACCCTCAGCCTGAGCCCAGTCCTCAAGTAAGGCCTCTCAGTGGCTGGACCCTGAGCCCGCATATGGGGCCTGCCATGCCCCTGGCCCCGATTTTTAACCATAGTTCGCTTTGTCCCTTCACTCTTCCCTAGGGCTCTGATTTGGAATTCCTCTTTTGGTGGGACACCTGAGGTAACAAACCTGAAAGGAGTCCTCCCATCCCACAGATTGACGGAAAACAATTGGGATCGGGCCAAATCCACAGAGAGGAAGATTCGTCCATGGCCCCTGAGGCCTCCCCGACATTCCACGGCCAACGCTGAAACAAAATCCAGAGACAAAAGAATGAGCAAGCGCCTCCGACTCGCTGTTTCTTCATATCCTGAAGAGTTCTTCTCATGGTTTGTCGATCGGGTCCGCCATACCTACATCCGCAACCCTTAGCTGAGTTTGTGTTTTTAGACTTCTGTCCTCAATGTCCTGGGCAACACACACTCCAGACTGGGCCCCTGGAGTCACACATTAGGACTGCGCCTACCCAATCCATGGGAATTCTGCCCATTCCATTGTCCCAAACCGTACAAATTAGGAGAACCCTCCAAAGTCCCTGAGGCCATCCCAATAGTGTAGGTCACCCGGCACAAACAAGGGCGGTCTGACACCAGCTGAGCAACTATCTCGACTCATTCCATAGATGGATGTCCCCAGAGAGGAAGATTGAACCAGACAGGACCCTAGGCCATAATCGGATCCATTGCTTTGGTTTACAGGCATGTCTCCTCAAAAGCCTGGATTCCAATATTAGCATAGGGGTTTTCCTGAGGCACCCATCAGAACAAATCTCGTCTCCACAAGGAAACATGTGTATGGGAGCTATGTCAAAAGCTTAGGAGAATACTTCAGGGTCCCGGTGCCACCGCCTCATTCCAAGGCCCTCATGGATACAAACACACTTTAGGACCCATCCTCAGGAAAGTCCATTTCAACTCAGCCACCCAGGTTGCTCCCGCAGAGCCATCAGATCTAAACTGCCTTGTTGCTAGGAGACAATTGCAATGCGAGGCGCTCGTCCCAGGCATCCATCCTCGAACGGTGCCCTGGAGTCATTCCATATGGGATGTCCTGGACCTGTCCAACAGGTCTCAATTGTCCCGCAGAAGGAATCCTTGAAGGGGGCATCCCACAACTCCCAACGTGGGAAAACCTCCATGGCCTCGAGATTCCGCTCCCTTCATGAAGGGACCGTCATGCACAGAAACTCCAACCTGAGCCAACGTCTGATCCTCGCTCTGACTTCAGATGCATGAGATCTTGGTTCCGATGTGTAGGGGGTACCTGCCGTGCCCTCGCCCTGAAACCCAAGTCTAGCTTGTGTTCTCAGACTTCCGTCCTCACACTCCTGGTCCGAAGCACTCAAGTTTGGCAATTCCGGACCCACAATGCAGCACTCTGCCTGCCCTCTATAAAATATATATATATATATATATATATATATATATATATATATATATATATTTATATATATTGCCTAATGAGCTGCAACCTACACGGCACTCGAATGTACCCAAATTATATAGTCTAACCTGGGCACTAATGCACTTTCTGACACAACCTGAGCCCGGACCTCCTGACCAACACCCAGACAGCTGACCGCACACTGAGCACATCAGACCTGCCATGGCCTTAGGTCAACATCTCTTCCCTACCTCAGTTTTCAGGCTTCAGAACCTAGACCTTATCTCCAATCCCTGCCCAGAAATCAGAATTCCTCCTTTCCCATGGCAAGAAACCTTTTGGTTGGCACGTTGTCCAACGTTCAGTGTAGGAGAAACCAGCATTCACCCTGAGGACCCGCCCATTCTTGAGTGTGATGAGGGCATAAACATGCATTGTGACCCTCAGCGTGAGTCCTGCCCTCTAATATGTCCTCTTAGTGACTGGACCATTAGATGTCATAATGGGCTCGACATTACCTAGGCCTCAATATTTAACCAGATTTCTGGTTGTCCAGTGGCCCCTCTCCAGGGCTCTACTCTGGAATCCCTCATTTGGTGGGACACCTGAGGTGAAAAAACAAAACAAAACCAAACAAAACAACAACAACAAAAAAATGGACTTATTCCATCCCACAGAATGACCCCAAACTCTTCGGACGGGGCCACCCCTCCAGAGGGTAAGACTCGTCCCTTTCCCATGAAGTCACCCGGAAATTTCATGAACACGGGTGACACGATATCCAGAGACAAAAACTTGAGCAAGAGACTCACACTCGCCCTTTTTTCATATCCCGAAGAGTTCTCCTCATGGTCTGTAGATCAGTCCTGCCATACCTATGACCCGAAACAGAAGCCGAGTTTGTGTTTTCAGACAACGGTCTAAACAGCCCTGGCCTACACACCCTACAGGCTCAGGCCTCTGGAGCCAAACCTGAGGACTGTACTTGCCCTCTCCAAGGGATTTCTGTGTGCCCATTGCAATGGCCACAACACTACTAATAGGATCAACCTCCAAAGTCCCTGAGGCCGTCTCAATAGTGGTGGCTTCCCAGGACAAACAGGGGCAATCTGAGCCCATCTGAGCACCTACCTGCACTCAGACCCGTAGACTGATGTCCCCAGAGGGAAAAAGGAACGAACAGACCCCTAGGCACTAATCGGATCCATTGCTTTGGTTTCCAGGCATCTCTCCTCAGAGGCCTGGATTTCAATACCCGAATATGGCTGTTTCTTGACTCACCCATCAGAACTAATCTCCTCTACACATGGGAAAATTGCACATTGGAGCTTGGTCGAAGCTTCTCTTTAGGAGAACCCTTCAGGGCCCCAGTGCCACCGCTTCATTCCAAGGTCTTCATAGACACAAAAACACATTAGGACCCATCCATAGGAGAGTCCATTTGAACTCAGCCTGCTCGGTTGCTCCCCCAGATCCAGCAGATCTAACATGTCTTGTTGCTAGGAGACAATTGGAATGCGAGGTGGGCTACCCATCCATCCATCCTTAGTACCCTGCTCGGAATCGTTGGCCTGAGCAAACCAACAGGTCTCAATTGTTCTGCAGAAGAATCTTTGCAGTTTGGAGCTTCTCACAACTCCCATCTTGGGAAACCCCCATGGCCTCGTGATCCACCCCCCCTTCATGAAGTGTCCATCAGGGACAGAACCTCGAACCTGAGAGATCGTCTGATTCTCTCCCTGACTTCAGATCCACGAGATCTCGAGTCAGGTCTGTAGATTGTGCCTGCCATGTCCTCACCCAGAAACCTTAGCCTAGATTGTGTTCTCAGACTTCCGTCCTCAGACTACGGGCCCACAAGCCCTCCAGATTGGCAATCCAGAACTACAATGCAACACTCTGCCTGCACTCCAGAAGAAAAACTTTGCCCCCTGGGGCTAACCAGAAACCCCAAATGAGGATCAACCTGCACGCCACTTGGCTGTACTCCGAATACATAGGCTGACCTGGGCACTGATGCCCTTTCAGACACAACCTGAGCCTGGACCTCCAGGCCACACCCAGACAGCTGGCCGCACTCTGAACACATCGGATCCTCCATGGACTTAGGTCGTCATCTCTTCTCAACCTCGATTTTCAGGCTTCAGAAACTATAACTTATCTCAAAACACTGCCCACGGTTGAAAATGATGCAGAAATCAGCACTCCATCCCCATGGCAAGAAACCTTGAGGTTGCCATGTTGTCCAACAATCAGTGTAGTTGAAACCAGTGTGGCCCATGATTCCCCGCCCATGCTCGCGGGCAACATTGGTCACAAACACACATTGTGACCCTCAGCCTGAGCCCAGTCCTCAAGTAAGGCCTCTCAGTGGCTGGACTCTGAGCCCGCATATGGGGCCTGCCATGCCCCTGGCCCCGATTTTTAACCATAGTTCGCTTTGTCCCTTCACTCTTCCCTAGGGCTCTGATTTGGAATTCCTCTTTTGGTGGGACACCTGAGGTAACAAACCTGAAAGGAGTCCTCCCATCCCACAGATTGATGAAAAACAATTGGGATCGGGCCAAATCCACAGAGAGGAAGATTCGTCCATGGCCCCTGAGGCCTCCCCGACATTCCACGGCCAACGCTGATACAAAATCCAGAGACAAAAGAATGAGCAAGCGCCTCAGACTCGCTGTTTCTTCATATCCTGAAGAGTTCTTCTCATGGTTTGTCGATCGGGTCCGCCATACCTACATCCGCAAACCTTAGCTGAGTTTGTGTTTTCAGACTTCTGTCCTCAATGTCCTGGGCAACACACTCTCCAGACTGGGCCCCTGGAGTCACACATTAGGACTGCGCCTACCCAATCCATGGGAATTCTGCCCATTCCATTGTCCCAAACCGTACAAATTAGGAGAACCCTCCAAAGTCCCTGAGGCCATCCCAATAGTGTAGGTCACCCGGCACAAACAAGGGCGGTCTGACACCAGCTGAGCAACTATCTCCACTCATTCCATAGATGGATGTCCCCAGAGAGGAAGATTGAACCAGACAGGACCCTAGGCCATAATCGGATCCATTGCTTTGGTTTACAGGCATGTCTCCTCAAAAGCCTGGATTCCAATATTAGCATAGGGGTTTTCCTGAGGCACCCATCAGAACAAATCTCGTCTCCACAAGGAAACTTGTGTATGGGAGCTATGTCAAAAGCTTAGGAGAATACTTCAGGGTCCCGGTGCCACCGCCTCATTCCAAGGCCCTCATGGATACAAACACACTTTAGGACCCATCCTCAGGAAAGTCCATTTCAACTCAGCCACCCAGGTTGCTCCCGCAGAGCCATCAGATCTAAACTGCCTTGTTGCTAGGAGACAATTGCAATGCGAGGCGCTCGTCCCAGGCATCCATCCTCGAACGGTGCCCTGGAGTCATTCCATATGGGATGTCCTGGACCTGTCCAACAGGTCTCAATTGTCCCGCAGAAGGAATCCTTGAAGGGGGCATCCCACAACTCCCAACGTGGGAAAACCTCCATGGCCTCGAGATTCCGCTCCCTTCATGAAGGGACCGTCATGCACAGAAACTCCAACCTGAGCCAACGTCTGATCCTCGCTCTGACTTCAGATGCATGAGATCTTGGTTCCGATGTGTAGGGGGTACCTGCCGTGCCCTTGCCCTGAAACCCAAGTCTAGCTTGTGTTCTCAGACTTCCGTCCTCACACTCCTGGTCCGAAGCACTCAAGTTTGGCAATTCCGGACCCACAATGCAGCACTCTGCCTGCCCTCTATAAAATATATATATATATATATATATATATATATATATATATATATATATTGCCTAATGAGCTGCAACCTACACCGCACTCGAATGTACCCAAATTATATAGTCTAACCTGGGCACTAATGCACTTTCTGACACAACCTGAGCCCGGAACTCCTGACCAACACCCAGACAGCTGACCGCACACTGAGCACATCAGACCTGCCATGGCCTTAGGTCATCATCTCTTCCCTACCTCAGTTTTCAGGCTTCAGAACCTAGACCTTATCTCCAATCCCTGCCCAGAAATCAGAATTCCTCCTTACCCATGGCAAGAAACCTTTTGGTTGGCACGTTGTCCAACGTTCAGTGTAGGAGAAACCAGCATTCACCCTGAGGACCCGCCCATTCTTGAGTGTGATGAGGGTATAAACATGCATTGTGACCCTCAGCGTGAGTCCTGCCCTCTAGTATGTCCTCTTAGTGACTGGTCCATTAGATGTCATAATGGGCTTGACATGTACCTAGGCCCCAATATTTAACCAGATTTCTGGTTGTTCAGTCGCCCCTCCCCAGGGCTCTACTCTGGAATACCTCATTTGGTGGGACACCTGAGGTTAAAAAACAAAACAAAACAAAACAAAACAACAACAACAAAAAAATGGACTTATTCCATCCCACAGAATGACCCCAAACTCTTCGGACGGGGCCACACCTCCAGAGAGTAAGACTCGTCCATTTCCCATGAAGTCACCCGGAAATTTCATGAACATGGGTGACACGACATCCAGAGACAAAAACTTGAGCAAGAGCCTCACACTCGCCCTTTTTTCATATCCCGAAGAGTTCTCCTCATGGTCTGTAGATCAGTCCTGCCATACCTATGACCCGAAACAGAAGCCGAGTTTGTGTTTTCAGACAACGGTCTAAACAGCCCTGGCCTACACACCCTACAGGCTCAGGCCCCTGGAGCCAAACCTGAGGACTGTACTTGCCCTCTCCAAGGGATTTCTGTGTGCCCATTGCAATGGCCACAACCCTACTAATAGGATCGACCTCCAAAGTCCCTGAGGCCATCTCAATAGTGGTGGCTTCCCAGGACAAACAGGGGCAATCTGAGCCCACCTGAGCACCTATCTGCACTCAGACCCGTAGACTGATGTCCCCAGAGGGAAAAAGGAACGAACAGACCCCTAGGCACTAATCGGATCCATTGCTTTGGTTTCCAGGCATCTCTCCTCAGAGGCCTGGATTTCAATACCCGAATAAGGCTGTTTCTTGACTCACCCATCAGAACTAATCTCCTCTACACATGGGAAAATTGCACATTGGAGCTTGGTCGAAGCTTCTCTTTAGGAGAACCCTTCAGGGCCCCAGTGCCACCGCTTCATTCCAAGGTCTTCATAGACACAAAAACACATTAGGACCCATCCATAGGAGAGTCCATTTGAACTCAGCCTCCTCGGTTGCTCCCCACAGATCCAGCAGATCTAACATGTCTTGTTGCTAGGAGACAATTGGAATGCGAGGTGGGCTACCCATCCATCCATCCTTAGTACCCTGCTCGGAATCGTTGGCCTGAGCTAAACAACAGGTCTCAATTGTCCTGCAGAAGAATCTTTGCAGTTTGGAGCTTCTCACAACTCCAATCTTGGGAAACCCCCTTGGCATCGTGATCCACCCCCCCCTTCATGAAGGGTCCATCAGGGACAGAACCTCCAACCTGAGAGATTGTCTGATCCTCGCCCTGACTTCAGATCCACGAGAACCTGAGTCAGGTCTGTAGATTGTGCCTGCCATGTCCTCACCCAGAAACCTAAGCCTAGATTGTGTTCTCAGACTTCCGTCCTCAGACTACGGGCCCACAAGCCCTCCAGATTGGCAATCCAGAACTACAATGCAACACTCTGCCTGCACTCCAGAAGAAAAACATTGCCCCCTGGGGCTAACCAGAAACCCCAAATGAGGATCAAACTGCACGCCACTTGGCTGTACCCCGAATATATAGGCTGACGTGGGCACTGATGCCCTTTCAGACACAACCTGAGCCTGGACCTCCAGGCCACACCCAGACAGCTGGCCGCACTCTGAGCACATCGGATCCGCCATGGCCTTAGGTCGTCATCTCTTCTCAACCTCGATTTTCAGGCTTCAGAAACTATAACTTATCTCAAAACACTGCCCACGGTTGAAAATGATGCAGAAATCAGAACTCCATCCCCATGGCAAGAAACCTTGAGGTTGCCATGTTGTCCAACAATCAGTGTAGTTGAAACCAGTGTGGCCCATGATTCCCCGCCCATGCTCGCGGGCAACATTGGTCACAAACACACATTGTGACCCTCAGCCTGAGCCCAGTCCTCAAGTAAGGCCTCTCAGTGGCTGGACTCTGAGCCCGCATATGGGGCCTGCCATGCCCCTGGCCCCGATTTTTAACCATAGTTCGCTTTGTCCCTTCACTCTTCCCTAGGGCTCTGATTTGGAATTCCTCTTTTGGTGGGACACCTGAGGTAACAAACCTGAAAGGAGTCCTCCCATCCCACAGATTGACGAAAAACAATTGGGATCGGGCCAAATCCACAGAGAGGAAGATTCGTCCATGGCCCCTGGTGCCTCCCCGACATTCCACGGCCACGCTGAAACAAAATCCAGAGACAAAAGAATGAGCAAGCGCCTCAGACTCGCTGTTTCTTCATATTCTGAAGAGTTCTTCTCATGGTTTGCCGATCGGGTCCGCCATACCTACATCCGCAAACCTTAGCTGAGTTTGTGTTTTTAGACTTCTGTCCTCAATGTCCTGGGCAACACACACTCCAGACTGGGCCCCTGGAGTCACACATTAGGACTGCGCCTACCCAATCCATGGGGATTCTGCCCATTCCATTGTCCCAAACCGTACAAATTAGGAGAACCCTCCAAAGTCCCTGAGGCCATCCCAATAGTGTAGGTCACCCGGCACAAACAAGGGCGGTCTGACACAAGCTGAGCAACTATCTCCACTCATTCCATAGATGGATGTCCCCAGAGAAGAAGATTGAACCAGACAGGACCCTAGGCCATAATCGGATCCATTGCTTTGGTTTACAGGCATGTCTCCTCAAAAGCCTGGATTCCAATATTAGCATAGGGGTTTTCCTGAGGCACCCATCAGAACAAATCTCGTCTCCACAAGGAAACTTGTGTATGGGAGCTATGTCAGAACTTAGGAGAATACTTCAGGGTCCCGGTGCCACCGCCTCATTCCAAGGCCCTCATGGATACAAACACACTTTAGGACCCATCCTCAGGAAAGTCCATTTCAACTCAACAACCCAGGTTGCTCCCGCAGAGCCATCAGATCTAAACTGCCTTGTTGCTAGGAGACAATTGCAATGCGAGGCGCTCGTCCCAGGCATCCATCCTCGAACGGTGCCCTGGAGTCATTCCATATGGGATGTCCTGGACCTGTCCAACAGGTCTCAATTGTCCCGCAGAAGGAATCCTTGAAGGGGGCATCCCACAACTCCCAAAGTGGGAAAACCTCCATGGCCTCGAGATTCCGCTCCCTTCTTGAAGGGACCGTCATGCACAGAAACTCCAACCTGAGCCAACGTCTGATCCTCGCTCTGACATCAGATGCATGAGATCTTGGTTCCGATGTGTAGGGGGTACCTGCCGTGCCCTCGCCCTGAAACCCAAGTCTAGCTTGTGTTCTCAGACTTCCGTCCTCACACTCCTGGTCCGAAGCACTCAAGTTTGGCAATTCCGGACCCACAATGCAGCACTCTGCCTGCCCTCTAGAAAAAAAAAAAAATATGTATATATATATTGCCTAATGAACTGCAACCTACACGGCACTCGAATGTACCCAAATTATATAGTCTAACCTGGGCACTAATGCACTTTCTGACACAACCTCAGCCCGGACCTCCTGACCAACACCCAGACAGCTGACCGCACACTGAGCACATCAGACCTGCCATGCCTTAGGTCATCATCTCTTCCCTACCTCAGTTTTCAGGCTTCAGAACCTAGACCTTATCTCCAATCCCTGCCCAGAAATCAGAATTCCTCCTTTCCCATGGCAAGAAACCTTTTGGTTGGCACGTTGTCCAACGTTCAGTGTAGGAGAAACCAGCATTCACCCTGAGGACCCGCCCATTCTTGAGTGTGATGAGGGCATAAACATGCATTGTGACCCTCAGCGTGAGTCCTGCCCTCTAGTATGTCCTCTTAGTGACTGGACCATTAGATGTCATAATGGGCTCGACATGTACCTAGGCCCCAATATTTAACCAGATTTCTGGTTGTCCAGTCGCCCCTCTCCAGGGCTCTACTCTGGAATCCCTCATTTGGTGGGACACCTGAGGTTAAAAAACAAAACAAAACCAAACAAAACAACAACAACAAAAAAATGGACTTATTCCATCCCACAGAATGACCCCAAAATCTTCGGACGGGGCCACACCTCCAGAGAGTAAGACTCGTCCATTTCCCATGAAGTCACCCGGAAATTTCATGAACATGGGTGACACGATATCCAGAGACAAAAACTTGAGCAAGAGCCACACACTCGCCCTTTTTTCATATCCCGAAGAGTTCTCCTCATGGTCTGTAGATCAGTCCTGCCATAGCTATGACCCGAAACAGAAGCCGAGTTTGTGTTTTCAGACAACGGTCTAAACAGCCCTGGCCTACACACCCTACTGGCTCAGGCCCCTGGAGCCAAACCTGAGGACTGTACTTGCCCTCTCCAAGGGATTTCTGTGTGCCCATTGCAATGGCCACAACCCTACTAATAGGATCAACCTCCAAAGTCCCTGAGGCCGTCTCAATAGTGGTGGCTTCCAAGGACAAACAGGGGCAATCTGAGCCCATCTGAGCACCTACCTGCACTCAGACCCGTAGACTGATGTCCCCAGAGTGAAAAAGGAACGAACAGACCCCTAGGCACTAATCGGATCCATTGCTTTGGTTTCCAGGCATCTCTCCTCAGAGGCCTGGATTTCAATACCCGAATATGGCTGTTTCTTGACTCACCCATCAGAACTAATCTCCTCTACACATGGGAAACTTGCACATTGGAGCTTGGTCGAAGCTTCTCTTTAGGAGAACCCTTCAGGGCCCCAGTGCCACCTCTTCATTCCAAGGCCTTCATAGACACAAAAATACATTAGGACCCATCCATAGGAGAGTCCGTTTGAACTCAGCCTCCTCGGTTGCTCCCCCAGATCCAGCAGATCTAACATGTCTTGTTGCTAGGAGACAATTGGAATGCGAGGTGGGCTACCCATCCATCCATCCTTAGTACCCTGCTCGGAATCGTTGGCCTGAGCCAACCAACAGGTCTCAATTGTCCTGCAGAAGAATCTTTGCAGTTTGGAGCTTCTCACAACTCCCATCTTGGGAAACCCCCATGGCCTCGTGATCCACCCCCCCTTCATGAAGGGTCCATCAGGGACAGAACCTCCAACCTGAGAGATCGTCTGATCCTCGCCCTGACTTCAGATCCACGAGATCTCGAGTCAGGTCTGTAGATTGTGCCTGCCATGTCCTCACCCAGAAACCTTAGCCTAGATTGTGTTCTCAGACTTCCGTCCTCAGACTACGGGCCCACAAGCCCTCCAGATTGGCAAACCAGAACTACAATGCAACACTCTGCCTGCACTCCAGAAGAAAAACATTGCCCCCTGGGGCTAACCAGAAACCCCAAATGAGGATCAAACTGCACGCCACTTGGCTGTACCCCAAATACATAGGCTGACCTGGGCACTGATGCCCTTTCAGACACAACCTGAGCCTGGACCTCCAGGCCACACCCAGACAGCTGGCCGCACTCTGAGCACATCGGATCCGCCATGGCCTTAGGTCGTCATCTCTTCTCAACCTCGATTTTCAGGCTTCAGAAACTATAACTTATCTCAAAACACTGCCCACGGTTGAAAATGATGCAGAAATCAGAACTCCATCCCCATGGCAAGAAACCTTGCGGTTGCCATGTTGTCCAACAATCAGTGTAGTGGAAACCAGTGTGGCCCATGATTCCCCGCCCATGCTCGCGGGCAACATTGGTCACAAACACACATTGTGACCCTCAGCCTGAGCCCAGTCCTCAAGTAAGGCCTCTCAGTGGCTGGACCCTGAGCCCGCATATGGGGCCTGCCATGCCCCTGGCCCCGATTTTTAACCATAGTTCGCTTTGTCCCTTCACTCTTCCCTAGGGCTATGATTTGGAATTCCTCTTTTGGTGGGACACCTCAGGTAACAAACCTGAAAGGAGTCCTCCCATCCCACAGATTGACGGAAAACAATTGGGATCGGGCCTAATCCACAGAGAGGAAGATTCGCGCATGGCCCCTGAGGCCTCCCCGACATTCCACGGCCAACGCTGATACAAAATCCAGAGACAAAAGAATGAGCAAGCGCCTCAGACTCGCTGTTTCTTCATATCCTGAAGAGTTCTTCTCATGGTTTGTCGATCGGGTCCGCCATACCTACATCCGCAAACCTTAGCTGAGTTTGTGTTTTTAGACTTCTGTCATCAATGTCCTGGGCAACACACACTCCAGACTGGGCCCCTGGAGTCACACATTAGGACTGCGCCTACCCAATCCATGGGAATTCTGCCCATTCCATTGTCCCAAACCGTACAAATTAGGAGAACCCTCCAAAGTCCCTGAGGCCATCCCAATAGTGTAGGTCACCCGGCACAAACAAGGGCGGTCTGACACCAGCTGAGCAACTATCTCCACTCATTCCATAGATGGATGACCCCAGAGAAGAAGATTGAACCAGACAGGACCCTAGGCCATAATCGAATCCATTGCTTTGGTTTACAGGCATGTCTCCTCAAAAGCCTGGATTCCAATATTAGCATAGGGGTTTTCCTGAGGCACCCATCAGAACAAATCTCGTCTCCACAAGGAAACTTGTGTATGGGAGCTATGTCAAAAGCTTAGGAGAATACTTCAGGGTCCCGGTGCCACCGCCTCATTCCAAGGCCCTCATGGATACAAACACACTTTAGGACCCATCCTCAGGAAAGTCCATTTCAACTCAGCCACCCAGGTTGCTCCCGCAGAGCCATCAGATCTAAACTGCCTTGTTGCTAGGAGACAATTGCAATGCGAGGCGCTCGTCCCAGGCATCCATCCTCGAACGGTGCCCTGGAGTCATTCCATATGGGATGTCCTGGACCTGTCCAACAGGTCTCAATTGTCCCGCAGAAGGAATCCTTGAAGGGGGCATCCCACAACTCGCAACGTGGGAAAGCCTCCATGGCCTCGAGATTCCGCTCCCTTCATGAAGGGACCGTCATGCACAGAAACTCCAACCTGAGCCAACGTCTGATCCTCGCTCTGACTTCAGATGCATGAGATCTTGGTTCCGATGTGTAGGGGGTACCTGCCGTGCCCTCGCCCTGAAACCCAAGTCTAGCTTGTGTTCTCAGACTTCCGTCCTCACACTCCTGGTCCGAAGCACTAAAGTTTGGCAATTCCGGACCCACAATGCAGCACTCTGCCTGCCCTCTATAAAAATATATATATATATATATATATATATATATATATATATATAT
The DNA here is from genome assembly GCF_030435805.1 of Mustela lutreola. NCBI lineage: Eukaryota > Metazoa > Chordata > Mammalia > Carnivora > Mustelidae > Mustela > Mustela lutreola. The sequence goes on from NC_081294.1 coordinate 174,407,299, forward strand.
ATATATATATATATTGCCTAATGAGCTGCAACCTACACGGCACTCGAATGTACCCAAATTATATAGTCTAACCTGGGCACTAATGCACTTTCTGACACAACCTGAGCCCGGACCTCCTGACCAACACCCAGACAGCTGGCCGCACACTGAGCACATCAGACCTGCCATGGCCTTAGGTCATCATCTCTTCCCTACCTCAGTTTTCAGGCTTCAGAACCTAGACCTTATCTCCAATCCCTGCCCAGAAATCAGAATTCCTCCTTTCCCATGGCAAGAAACCTTTTGGTTGGCACGTTGTCCAACGTTCAGTGTAGGAGAAACCAGCATTCACCCTGAGGACCCGCCCATTCTTGAGTGTGATGAGGGCATAAACATGCATTGTGACCCTCAGCGTGAGTCCTGCCCTCTAGTATGTCCTCTTAGTGACTGGACCATTAGATGTCATAATGGGCTCGACATGTACCTAGGCCCAAATATTTAACCAGATTTCTGGTTGTCCAGTCGCCCCTCTCCAGGGCTCTACTCTGGAATCCCTCATTTGGTGGGACACCTGAGGTTAAAAAACAAAACAAAACCAAACAAAACAACAACAAAAAAATGGACTTATTCCATCCCACAGAATGACCCCAAACTCTTCGGACGGGGCCACACCTCCAGAGGGTAAGACTCGTCCATTTCCCATGAAGTCACACGGAAATTTCATGAACATGGGTGACACGATATCCAGAGACAAAAACTTGAGCAAGAGCCTCACACTCGCCCTTTTTTCATATCCCGAACAGTTCTCCTCATGGTCTGTAGATCAGTCCTGCCATACCTATGACCCGAAACAGAAGCCGAGTTTGTATTTTCAGACAACGGTCTAAACCAGCCCTGGCCTACACACCCTACAGGCTCAGGCCCCTGGAGCCAAACCTGAGGACTGTACTTGCCCTCTCCAAGGGATTTCTGTGTGCCTATTGCAATGGCCACAACCCTACTAATAGGATCAACCTCCTAAGTCCCTGAGGCCGTCTCAATAGTGGTGGCTTCCCAGGACAAACAGGGGCAATCTGAGCCCATCTGAGCACCTACCTGCACTCAGACCCGTAGACTGATGTCCCCAGAGGGAAAAAGGAACGAAGAGACCCCTAGGCACTAATCGGATCCATTGCTTTGGTTTCCAGGCATCTCTCCTCAGAGGCCTGGATTTCAATACCCGAATATGGCTGTTTCTTGACTCACCCATCAGAACTAATGTCCTCTACACATGGGAAACTTGCACATTGGAGCTTGGTCGAAGCTTCTCTTTAGGAGAACCCTTCAGGGCCTCAGTGCCACCGCTTCATTCCAAGGTCTTCATAGACACAAAAACACATTAGGACCCATCCATAGGAGAGTCCATTTGAACTCAGCCTCCTCGGTTGCTCCCCCAGATCCAGCAGATCTAACATGTCTTGTTGCTAGGAGACAATTGGAATGCGAGGTGGGCTACCCATCCATCCATCCTTAGTACCCTGCTCGGAATCGTTGGCCTGAGCCAAACAACAGGTCTCAATTGTCCTGCAGAAGAATCTTTGCAGTTTGGAGCTTCTCACAACTCCAATCTTGGGAAACCCCCATGGCATCGTGATCCACCCCCCCCTTCATGAAGGGTCCATCAGGGACAGAACCTCCAACCTGAGAGATTGTCTGATCCTCGCCCTGACTTCAGATCCACGAGAACTCGAGTCAGGTCTGTAGATTGTGCCTGCCATGTCCTCACCCAGAAACCTAAGCCTAGATTGTGTTCTCAGACTTCCGTCCTCAGACTACGGGCCCACAAGCCCTCCAGATTGGCAATCCGGAACTACAATGCAACACTCTGCCTGCACTCCAGAAGAAAAACATTGCCCCCTAGGGCTAACCAGAAACCCCAAATGAGGATCAAACTGCACGCCACTTGGCTGTACCCCGAATACATAGGCTGACCTGGGCACTGATGCCCTTTCAGACACAACCTGAGCCTGGACCTCCAGGCCACACCCAGACAGCTGGCCGCACTCTGAGCACATCGGATCCGCCATGGCCTTAGGTCGTCATCTCTTCTCAACCTCGATTTTCAGGCTTCAGAAACTATAACTTATCTCAAAACACTGCCCACGGTTGAAAATGATGCAGAAATCAGAACTCCATCCCCATGGCAAGAAACCTTGCGGTTGCCATGTTGTCCAACAATCAGTGTAGTTGAAACCAGTGTGGCCCATGATTCCCCGCCCATGCTCGCGGGCAACATTGGTCACAAACACACATTGTGACCCTCAGCCTGAGCCCAGTCCTCAAGTAAGGCCTCTCAGTGGCTGGACTCTGAGCCCGCATATGGGGCCTGCCATGCCCCTGGCCCCGATTTTTAACCATAGTTCGCTTTGTCCCTTCACTCTTCCCTAGGGCTCTGATTTGGAATTCCTCTTTTGGTGGGACACCTGAGGTAACAAACCTGAAAGGAGTCCTCCCATCCCACAGATTGATGAAAAACAATTGGGATCGGGCCAAATCCACAGAGAGGAAGATTCGTCCATGGCCCCTGAGGCCTCCCCGACATTCCACGGCCAACGCTGATACAAAATCCAGAGACAAAAGAATGAGCAAGCGCCTCAGACTCGCTGTTTCTTCATATCCTGAAGAGTTCTTCTCATGGTTTGTCGATCGGGTCCGCCATACCTACATCCGCAAACCTTAGCTGAGTTTGTGTTTTTAGACTTCTGTCCTCCATGTCCTGGGCAACACACACTCCAGACTGGGCCCCTGGCGTCACACATTAGGACTGCGCCTACCCAATCCATGGGAATTCTGCCCATTCCATTGTCCCAAACCGTACAAATTAGGAGAACCCTCCAAAGTCCCTGAGGCCATCCCAATAGTGTAGGTCACCCGGCACAAACAAGGGCGGTCTGACACCAGCTGAGCAACTATCTCCACTCATTCCATAGATGGATGTCCCCAGAGAAGGAAGATTGAACCAGACAGGACCCTAGGCCATAATCGGATCCATTGCTTTGGTTTACAGGCATGTCTCCTCAAAAGCCTGGATTCCAATATTAGCATAGGGGTTTTCCTGAGGCACCCATCAGAACAAATCTCGTCTCCACAAGGAAACTTGTGTATGGGAGCTATGTCAAAAGCTTAGGAGAATACTTCAGGGTCCCGGTGCCACCGCCTCATTCCAAGGCCCTCATGGATACAAACACACTTTAGGACCCATCCTCAGGAAAGTCCATTTCAACTCAGCCACCCAGGTTGCTCCCGCAGAGCCATCAGATCTAAACTGCCTTGTTGCTAGGAGACAATTGCAATGCGAGGCGCTCGTCCCAGGCATCCATCCTCGAACGGTGCCCTGGAGTCATTCCATATGGGATGTCCTGGACCTGTCCAACAGGTCTCAATTGTCCCGCAGAAGGAATCCTTGAAGGGGGCATCCCACAACTCGCAACGTGGGAAAACCTCCATGGCCTCGAGATTCCGCTCCCTTCATGAAGGGACCGTCATGCACAGAAACTCCAACCTGAGCCAACGTCTGATCCTCGCTCTGACTTCAGATGCATGAGATCTTGGTTCCGATGTGTAGGGGGTACCTGCCGTGCCCTCGCCCTGAAACCCAAGTCTAGCTTGTGTTCTCAGACTTCCGTCCTCACACTCCTGGTCCGAAGCACTCAAGTTTGGCAATTCCGGACCCACAATGCAGCACTCTGCCTGCCCTCTAGAAAAAAAAAAAAATATGTATATATATATTGCCTAATGAGCTGCAACCTACACGGCACTCGAATGTACCCAAATTATATAGTCTAACCTGGGCACTAATGCACTTTCTGACACAACCTCAGCCCGGACCTCCTGACCAACACCCAGACAGCTGACCGCACACTGAGCACATCAGACCTGCCATGCCTTAGGTCATCATCTCTTCCCTACCTCAGTTTTCAGGCTTCAGAACCTAGACCTTATCTCCAATCCCTGCCCAGAAATCAGAATTCCTCCTTTCCCATGGCAAGAAACCTTTTGGTTGGCACGTTGTCCAACGTTCAGTGTAGGAGAAACCAGCATTCACCCTGAGGACCCGCCCATTCTTGAGTGTGATGAGGGCATAAACATGCATTGTGACCCTCAGCGTGAGTCCTGCCCTCTAGTATGTCCTCTTAGTGACTGGACCATTAGATGTCATAATGGGCTCGACATGTACCTAGGCCCCAATATTTAACCAGATTTCTGGTTGTCCAGTCGCCCCTCTCCAGGGCTCTTCTCTGGAATCCCTCATTTGGTGGGACACCTGAGGTTAAAAAACAAAACAAAACCAAACAAAACAACAACAACAAAAAAATGGACTTATTCCATCCCACAGAATGACCCCAAAATCTTCGGACGGGGCCACACCTCCAGAGAGTAAGACTCGTCCATTTCCCATGAAGTCACCCGGAAATTTCATGAACATGGGTGACACGATATCCAGAGACAAAAACTTGAGCAAGAGCCACACACTCGCCCTTTTTTCATATCCCGAAGAGTTCTCCTCATGGTCTGTAGATCAGTCCTGCCATAGCTATGACCCGAAACAGAAGCCGAGTTTGTGTTTTCAGACAACGGTCTAAACAGCCCTGGCCTACACACCCTACTGGCTCAGGCCCCTGGAGCCAAACCTGAGGACTGTACTTGCCCTCTCCAAGGGATTTCTGTGTGCCCATTGCAATGGCCACAACCCTACTAATAGGATCAACCTCCAAAGTCCCTGAGGCCGTCTCAATAGTGGTGGCTTCCAAGGACAAACAGGGGCAATCTGAGCCCATCTGAGCACCTACCTGCACTCAGACCCGTAGACTGATGTCCCCAGAGTGAAAAAGGAACGAACAGACCCCTAGGCACTAATCGGATCCATTGCTTTGGTTTCCAGGCATCTCTCCTCAGAGGCCTGGATTTCAATACCCGAATATGGCTGTTTCTTGACTCACCCATCAGAACTAATCTCCTCTACACATGGGAAACTTGCACATTGGAGCTTGGTCGAAGCTTCTCTTTAGGAGAACCCTTCAGGGCCCCAGTGCCACCTCTTCATTCCAAGGCCTTCATAGACACAAAAATACATTAGGACCCATCCATAGGAGAGTCCGTTTGAACTCAGCCTCCTCGGTTGCTCCCCCAGATCCAGCAGATCTAACATGTCTTGTTGCTAGGAGACAATTGGAATGCGAGGTGGGCTACCCATCCATCCATCCTTAGTACCCTGCTCGGAATCGTTGGCCTGAGCCAACCAACAGGTCTCAATTGTCCTGCAGAAGAATCTTTGCAGTTTGGAGCTTCTCACAACTCCCATCTTGGGAAACCCCCATGGCCTCGTGATCCACCCCCCCTTCATGAAGGGTCCATCAGGGACAGAACCTCCAACCTGAGAGATCGTCTGATCCTCGCCCTGACTTCAGATCCACGAGATCTCGAGTCAGGTCTGTAGATTGTGCCTGCCATGTCCTCACCCAGAAACCTTAGCCTAGATTGTGTTCTCAGACTTCCGTCCTCAGACTACGGGCCCACAAGCCCTCCAGATTGGCAAACCAGAACTACAATGCAACACTCTGCCTGCACTCCAGAAGAAAAACATTGCCCCCTGGGGCTAACCAGAAACCCCAAATGAGGATCAAACTGCACGCCACTTGGCTGTACCCCAAATACATAGGCTGACCTGGGCACTGATGCCCTTTCAGACACAACCTGAGCCTGGACCTCCAGGCCACACCCAGACAGCTGGCCGCACTCTGAGCACATCGGATCCGCCATGGCCTTAGGTCGTCATCTCTTCTCAACCTCGATTTTCAGGCTTCAGAAACTATAACTTATCTCAAAACACTGCCCACGGTTGAAAATGATGCAGAAATCAGAACTCCATCCCCATGGCAAGAAACCTTGCGGTTGCCATGTTGTCCAACAATCAGTGTAGTGGAAACCAGTGTGGCCCATGATTCCCCGCCCATGCTCGCGGGCAACATTGGTCACAAACACACATTGTGACCCTCAGCCTGAGCCCAGTCCTCAAGTAAGGCCTCTCAGTGGCTGGACCCTGAGCCCGCATATGGGGCCTGCCATGCCCCTGGCCCCGATTTTTAACCATAGTTCGCTTTGTCCCTTCACTCTTCCCTAGGGCTATGATTTGGAATTCCTCTTTTGGTGGGACACCTCAGGTAACAAACCTGAAAGGAGTCCTCCCATCCCACAGATTGACGGAAAACAATTGGGATCGGGCCTAATCCACAGAGAGGAAGATTCGCGCATGGCCCCTGAGGCCTCCCCGACATTCCACGGCCAACGCTGATACAAAATCCAGAGACAAAAGAATGAGCAAGCGCCTCAGACTCGCTGTTTCTTCATATCCTGAAGAGTTCTTCTCATGGTTTGTCGATCGGGTCCGCCATACCTACATCCGCAAACCTTAGCTGAGTTTGTGTTTTTAGACTTCTGTCATCAATGTCCTGGGCAACACACACTCCAGACTGGGCCCCTGGAGTCACACATTAGGACTGCGCCTACCCAATCCATGGGAATTCTGCCCATTCCATTGTCCCAAACCGTACAAATTAGGAGAACCCTCCAAAGTCCCTGAGGCCATCCCAATAGTGTAGGTCACCCGGCACAAACAAGGGCGGTCTGACACCAGCTGAGCAACTATCTCCACTCATTCCATAGATGGATGACCCCAGAGAAGAAGATTGAACCAGACAGGACCCTAGGCCATAATCAGATCCATTGCTTTGGTTTACAGGCATGTCTCCTCAAAAGCCTGGATTCCAATATTAGCATAGGGGTTTTCCTGAGGCACCCATCAGAACAAATCTCGTCTCCACAAGGAAACTTGTGTATGGGAGCTATGTCAAAAGCTTAGGAGAATACTTCAGGGTCCCGGTGCCACCGCCTCATTCCAAGGCCCTCATGGATACAAACACACTTTAGGACCCATCCTCAGGAAAGTCCATTTCAACTCAGCCACCCAGGTTGCTCCCGCAGAGCCATCAGATCTAAACTGCCTTGTTGCTAGGAGACAATTGCAATGCGAGGCGCTCGTCCCAGGCATCCATCCTCGAACGGTGCCCTGGAGTCATTCCATATGGGATGTCCTGGACCTGTCCAACAGGTCTCAATTGTCCCGCAGAAGGAATCCTTGAAGGGGGCATCCCACAACTCGCAACGTGGGAAAGCCTCCATGGCCTCGAGATTCCGCTCCCTTCATGAAGGGACCGTCATGCACAGAAACTCCAACCTGAGCCAACGTCTGATCCTCGCTCTGACTTCAGATGCATGAGATCTTGGTTCCGATGTGTAGGGGGTACCTGCCGTGCCCTCGCCCTGAAACCCAAGTCTAGCTTGTGTTCTCAGACTTCCGTCCTCACACTCCTGGTCCGAAGCACTAAAGTTTGGCAATTCCGGACCCACAATGCAGCACTCTGCCTGCCCTCTATAAAAATATATATATATATATATATATATATATATATATATATATATATATATATATATTGCCTAATGAGCTGCAACCTACACGGCACTCGAATGTACCCAAATTATATAGTCTAACCTGGGCACTAATGCACTTTCTGACACAACCTGAGCCCGGACCTCCTGACCAACACCCAGACAGCTGGCCGCACACTGAGCACATCAGACCTGCCATGGCCTTAGGTCATCATCTCTTCCCTACCTCAGTTTTCAGGCTTCAGAACCTAGACCTTATCTCCAATCCCTGCCCAGAAATCAGAATTCCTCCTTTCCCATGGCAAGAAACCTTTTGGTTGGCACGTTGTCCAACGTTCAGTGTAGGAGAAACCAGCATTCACCCTGAGGACCCGCCCATTCTTGAGTGTGATGAGGGCATAAACATGCATTGTGACCCTCAGCGTGAGTCCTGCCCTCTAGTATGTCCTCTTAGTGACTGGACCATTAGATGTCATAATGGGCTCGACATGTACCTAGGCCCCAATATTTAACCAGATTTCTGGTTGTCCAGTCGCCCCTCTCCAGGGCTCTACTCTGGAATCCCTCATTTGGTGGGACACCTGAGGTTAAAAAACAAAACAAAACCAAACAAAACAACAACAAAAAAATGGACTTATTCCATCCCACAGAATGACCCCAAACTCTTCGGACGGGGCCACACCTCCAGAGGGTAAGACTCGTCCATTTCCCATGAAGTCACACGGAAATTTCATGAACATGGGTGACACGATATCCAGAGACAAAAACTTGAGCAAGAGCCTCACACTCGCCCTTTTTTCATATCCCGAACAGTTCTCCTCATGGTCTGTAGATCAGTCCTGCCATACCTATGACCCGAAACAGAAGCCGAGTTTGTATTTTCAGACAACGGTCTAAACCAGCCCTGGCCTACACACCCTACAGGCTCAGGCCCCTGGAGCCAAACCTGAGGACTGTACTTGCCCTCTCCAAGGGATTTCTGTGTGCCTATTGCAATGGCCACAACCCTACTAATAGGATCAACCTCCTAAGTCCCTGAGGCCGTCTCAATAGTGGTGGCTTCCCAGGACAAACAGGGGCAATCTGAGCCCATCTGAGCACCTACCTGCACTCAGACCCGTAGACTGATGTCCCCAGAGGGAAAAAGGAACGAAGAGACCCCTAGGCACTAATCGGATCCATTGCTTTGGTTTCCAGGCATCTCTCCTCAGAGGCCTGGATTTCAATACCCGAATATGGCTGTTTCTTGACTCACCCATCAGAACTAATGTCCTCTACACATGGGAAACTTGCACATTGGAGCTTGGTCGAAGCTTCTCTTTAGGAGAACCCTTCAGGGCCTCAGTGCCACCGCTTCATTCCAAGGTCTTCATAGACACAAAAACACATTAGGACCCATCCATAGGAGAGTCCATTTGAACTCAGCCTCCTCGGTTGCTCCCCCAGATCCAGCAGATCTAACATGTCTTGTTGCTAGGAGACAATTGGAATGCGAGGTGGGCTACCCATCCATCCATCCTTAGTACCCTGCTCGGAATCGTTGGCCTGAGCCAAACAACAGGTCTCAATTGTCCTGCAGAAGAATCTTTGCAGTTTGGAGCTTCTCACAACTCCAATCTTGGGAAACCCCCATGGCATCGTGATCCACCCCCCCCTTCATGAAGGGTCCATCAGGGACAGAACCTCCAACCTGAGAGATTGTCTGATCCTCGCCCTGACTTCAGATCCACGAGAACTCGAGTCAGGTCTGTAGATTGTGCCTGCCATGTCCTCACCCAGAAACCTAAGCCTAGATTGTGTTCTCAGACTTCCGTCCTCAGACTACGGGCCCACAAGCCCTCCAGATTGGCAATCCGGAACTACAATGCAACACTCTGCCTGCACTCCAGAAGAAAAACATTGCCCCCTAGGGCTAACCAGAAACCCCAAATGAGGATCAAACTGCACGCCACTTGGCTGTACCCCGAATACATAGGCTGACCTGGGCACTGATGCCCTTTCAGACACAACCTGAGCCTGGACCTCCAGGCCACACCCAGACAGCTGGCCGCACTCTGAGCACATCGGATCCGCCATGGCCTTAGGTCGTCATCTCTTCTCAACCTCGATTTTCAGGCTTCAGAAACTATAACTTATCTCAAAACACTGCCCACGGTTGAAAATGATGCAGAAATCAGAACTCCATCCCCATGGCAAGAAACCTTGCGGTTGCCATGTTGTCCAACAATCAGTGTAGTTGAAACCAGTGTGGCCCATGATTCCCCGCCCATGCTCGCGGGCAACATTGGTCACAAACACACATTGTGACCCTCAGCCTGAGCCCAGTCCTCAAGTAAGGCCTCTCAGTGGCTGGACTCTGAGCCCGCATATGGGGCCTGCCATGCCCCTGGCCCCGATTTTTAACCATAGTTCGCTTTGTCCCTTCACTCTTCCCTAGGGCTCTGATTTGGAATTCCTCTTTTGGTGGGACACCTGAGGTAACAAACCTGAAAGGAGTCCTCCCATCCCACAGATTGATGAAAAACAATTGGGATCGGGCCAAATCCACAGAGAGGAAGATTCGTCCATGGCCCCTGAGGCCTCCCCGACATTCCACGGCCAACGCTGATACAAAATCCAGAGACAAAAGAATGAGCAAGCGCCTCAGACTCGCTGTTTCTTCATATCCTGAAGAGTTCTTCTCATGGTTTGTCGATCGGGTCCGCCATACCTACATCCGCAAACCTTAGCTGAGTTTGTGTTTTTAGACTTCTGTCCTCCATGTCCTGGGCAACACACACTCCAGACTGGGCCCCTGGCGTCACACATTAGGACTGCGCCTACCCAATCCATGGGAATTCTGCCCATTCCATTGTCCCAAACCGTACAAATTAGGAGAACCCTCCAAAGTCCCTGAGGCCATCCCAATAGTGTAGGTCACCCGGCACAAACAAGGGCGGTCTGACACCAGCTGAGCAACTATCTCCACTCATTCCATAGATGGATGTCCCCAGAGAAGGAAGATTGAACCAGACAGGACCCTAGGCCATAATCGGATCCATTGCTTTGGTTTACAGGCATGTCTCCTCAAAAGCCTGGATTCCAATATTAGCATAGGGGTTTTCCTGAGGCACCCATCAGAACAAATCTCGTCTCCACAAGGAAACTTGTGTATGGGAGCTATGTCAAAAGCTTAGGAGAATACTTCAGGGTCCCGGTGCCACCGCCTCATTCCAAGGCCCTCATGGATACAAACACACTTTAGGACCCATCCTCAGGAAAGTCCATTTCAACTCAGCCACCCAGGTTGCTCCCGCAGAGCCATCAGATCTAAACTGCCTTGTTGCTAGGAGACAATTGCAATGCGAGGCGCTCGTCCCAGGCATCCATCCTCGAACGGTGCCCTGGAGTCATTCCATATGGGATGTCCTGGACCTGTCCAACAGGTCTCAATTGTCCCGCAGAAGGAATCCTTGAAGGGGGCATCCCACAACTCGCAACGTGGGAAAACCTCCATGGCCTCGAGATTCCGCTCCCTTCATGAAGGGACCGTCATGCACAGAAACTCCAACCTGAGCCAACGTCTGATCCTCGCTCTGACTTCAGATGCATGAGATCTTGGTTCCGATGTGTAGGGGGTACCTGCCGTGCCCTCGCCCTGAAACCCAAGTCTAGCTTGTGTTCTCAGACTTCCTTCCTCAAACTCCTGGTCCGAAGCACTCAAGTTTGGCAATTCCGGACCCACAATGCAGCACGCTGCCTGCCCTCTAGAAAAAAAAAAAAAAAATATATATATATATATATTGCCTAATGAGCTGCAAACTACACAGCACTCGAATGTACCCAAATTATATAGTCTAACCTGGGCACTAATGCACTTTCTGACACAACCTCAGCCCGGACCTCCTGACCAACACCCAGACAGCTGACCGCACACTGAGCACATCAGACCTGCCATGCCTTAGGTCATCATCTCTTCCCTACCTCAGTTTTCAGGCTTCAGAACCTAGACCTTATCTCCAATCCCTGCCCAGAAATCAGAATTCCTCCTTTCCCATGGCAAGAAACCTTTTGGTTGGCACGTTGTCCAACGTTCAGTGTAGGAGAAACCAGCATTCACCCTGAGGACCCGCCCATTCTTGAGTGTGATGAGGGCATAAACATGCATTGTGACCCTCAGCGTGAGTCCTGCCCTCTAGTATGTCCTCTTAGTGACTGGACCATTAGATGTCATAATGGGCTTGACATGGACCAAGGCCCCAATATTTAACCAGATTTCTGGTTGTCCAGTCGCCCCTCTCCAGGGCTCTACTCTAGAATCCCTCATTTGGTGGGACACCTGAGGTTAAAAAACAAAACAAAACCAAACAAAACAACAACAACAAAAAAATGGACTTATTCCATCCCACAGAATGACCCCAAACTCTTCGGACGGGGCCACACCTCCAGAGAGTAAGACTCGTCCATTTCCCATGAAGTCACCCGGAAATTTCATGAACATGGGTGACACGATATCCAGAGACAAAAACTTGAGCAAGAGCCACACACTCGCCCTTTTTTCATATCCCGAAGAGTTCTCCTCATGGTCTGTAGATCAGTCCTGCCATACCTATGACCCGAAACAGAAGCCGAGTTTCTGTTTTCAGACAAAGGTCTAAACAGCCCTGGCCTACACACCCTACTGGCTCAGGCCCCTGGAGCCAAACCTGAGGACTGTACTTGCCCTCTCCAAGGGATTTCTGTGTGCCCATTGCAATGGCCACAACCCTACTAATAGGATCAACCTCCAAAGTCCCTGAGGCCATCTCAATAGTGGTGGCTTCACAGGACAAACAGGGGCAATCTGAGCCCATCTGAGCACCTACCTGCACTCAGACCCGTAGACTGATGTCCCCAGAGTGAAAAAGGAACGAACAGACCCCTAGGCACTAATCGGATCCATTGCTTTGGTTTCCAGGCATCTCTCCTCAGAGGCCTGGATTTCAATACCCGAATATGGCTGTTTCTTGACTCACCCATCAGAACTAATCTCCTCTACACATGGGAAAATTGCACATTGGAGCTTGGTCGAAGCTTCTCTTTAGGAGAACCCTTCAGGGCCCCAGTGCCACCGCTTCATTCCAAGGCCTTCATAGACACAAAAACATTAGGACCCATCCATAGGAGAGTCCATTTGAACTCAGCCTCCTCGGTTGCTCCCCCAGATCCAGCAGATATAACATGTCTTGTTGCTAGGAGACAATTGGAATGCGAGGTGGACTACCCATCCATCCATTCTTAGTACCCTGCTCGGAATTGTTGGCCTGAGCCAACCAACAGGTCTCAATTGTCCTGCAGAAGAATCTTTGCAGTTTGGAGCTTCTCACAACTCCCATCTTGGGAAAACCCCATGGCCTCGTGATCCACCCCCCCTTCATGAAGGGTCCATCAGGGACAGAACCTCCAACCTGAGAGATCGTCTGATCCTCGCCCTGACTTCAGATCCACGAGATCTCGAGTCAGGTCTGTAGATTGTGCCTGCCATGTCCACACCCAGAAACCTAAGCCTAGATTGTGTTCTCAGACTTCCGTCCTCAGACTACGGGCCCACAAGCCCTCCAGATTGGCAAACCAGAACTACAATGCAACACTCTGCCTGCACTCCAGAAGTAAAACATTGCCCCCTGGGGCTAACCAGAAACCCCAAATGAGGATCAACCTGCACGCCACTTGGCTGTACCCCAAATACATAGGCTGACCTGGGCACTGATGCCCTTTCAGACACAACCTGAGCCTGGACCTCCAGGCCACACCCAGACAGCTGGCCGCACTCTGAGCACATCGGATCCGCCATGGCCTTAGGTCGTCATCTCTTCTCAACCTCGATTTTCAGGCTTCAGAAACTATAACTTATCTCAAAACACTGCCCACGGTTGAAAATGATGCAGAAATCAGAACTCCATCCCCATGGCAAGAAACCTTGCGGTTGCCATGTTGTCCAACATTCAGTGTAGTGGAAACCAGTGTGGCCCATGATTCCCCGCCCATGCTCGCGGGCAACATTGGTCACAAACACACATTGTGACCCTCAGCCTGAGCCCAGTCCTCAAGTAAGGCCTCTCAGTGGCTGGACCCTGAGCCCGCATATGGGGCCTGCCATGCCCCTGGCCCCGATTTTTAACCATAGTTCGCTTTGTCCCTTCACTCTTCCCTAGGGCTCTGATTTGGAATTCCTCTTTTGGTGGGACACCTGAGGTAACAAACCTGAAAGGAGTCCTCCCATCCCACAGATTGACGAAAAACAATTGGGATCGGGCCAAATCCACAGAGAGGAAGATTCGTCCATGGCCCCTGAGGCCTCCCCGACATTCCACGGCCAACGCTGAAACAAAATCCAGAGACAAAAGAATGAGCAAGCGCCTCAGACTCGCTGTTTCTTCATATCCTGAAGAGTTCTTCTCATGGTTTGTCGATCGGGTCCGCCATACCTACATCCGCAAACCTTAGCTGAGTTTGTGTTTTTAGACTTCTGTCCTCAATGTCCTGGGCAACACACACTCCAGACTGGGCCCCTGGAGTCACACATTAGGACTGCGCCTACCCAATCCATGGGAATTCTGCCCATTCCATTGTCCCAAACCGTACAAATTAAGAGAACCTTCCAAAGTCCCTGAGGCCATCCCAATAGTGTAGGTCACCCGGCACAAACAAGGGCGGTCTGACACCAGCTGAGCAACTATCTCCACTCATTCCATAGATGGATGTCCCCAGAGAAGAAGATTGAACCAGACAGGACCCTAGGCCATAATCGGATCCATTGCTTTGGTTTACAGGCATGTCTCCTCAAAAGCCTGGATTCCAATATTAGCATAGGGGTTTTCCTGAGGCACCCATCAGAACAAATCTCGTCTCCACAAGGAAACTTGTGTATGGGAGCTATGTCAAAAGCTTAGGAGAATACTTCAGGGTCCCGGTGCCACCGCCTCATTCCAAGGCCCTCATGGATACAAACACACTTTAGGACCCATCCTCAGGAAAGTCCATTTCAACTCAGCCACCCAGGTTGCTCCCGCAGAGCCATCAGATCTCAACTGCCTTGTTGCTAGGAGACAATTGCAATGCGAGGCGCTCGTCCCAGGCATCCATCCTCGAACGGTGCCCTGGAGTCATTCCATATGGGATGGCCTGGACCTGTCCAACAGGTCTCAATTGTCCCGCAGAAGGAATCCTTGAAGGGGGCATCCCACAACTCGCAACGTGGGAAAACCTCCATGGCCTCGAGATTCCGCTCCCTTCATGAAGGGACCATCATGCACAGAAACTCCAACCTGAGCCAACGTCTGATCCTCGCTCTGACTTCAGATGCATGAGATCTTGGTTCCGATGTGTAGGGGGTACCTGCCGTGCCCTCGCCCTGAAACCCAAGTCTAGCTTGTGTTCTCAGACTTCCGTCCTCACACTCCTGGTCCGAAGCACTCAAGTTTGGCAATTCCGGACCCACAATGCAGCACTCTGCCTGCCCTCTATAAAAAATATATATATATATATATATATATATATATATATATATATATATATTGCCTAATGAGCTGCAACCTACACGGCACTCGAATGTACCCAAATTATATAGTCTAACCTGGGCACTTATGCACTTTCTGACACAACCTGAGCCCGGACCTCCTGACCAACACCCAGACAGCTGACCGCACACTGAGCACATCAGACCTGCCATGGCCTTAGGTCATCATCTCTTCCCTACCTCAGTTTTCAGGCTTCAGAACCTAGACCTTATCTCCAATCCCTGCCCAGAAATCAGAATTCCTCCTTTCCCATGGCAAGAAACCTTTTGGTTGGCACGTTGTCCAACGTTCAGTGTAGGAGAAACCAGCATTCACCCTGAGGACCCGCCCATTCTTGAGTGTGATGAGGGCATAAACATGCATTGTGACCCTCAGCGTGAGTCCTGCCCTCTAGTATGTCCTCTTAGTGACTGGACCATTAGATGTCATAATGGGCTCGACATGTACCTAGGCCCCAATATTTAACCAGATTTCTGGTTGTCCAGTCGCCCCTCTCCAGGGCTCTACTCTGGAATCCCTCATTTGGTGGGACACCTGAGGTTAAACAACAAAACAAAACCAAACAAAACAACAACAAAAAAATGGACTTATTCCATCCCACAGAATGACCCCAAACTCTTCGGACGGGGCCACACCTCCAGAGGGTAAGACTCGTCCATTTCCCATGAAGTCACACGGAAATTTCATGAACATGGGTGACACGATATCCAGAGACAAAAACTTGAGCAAGAGCCTCACACTCGCCCTTTTTTCATATCCCGAAGAGTTCTCCTCATGGTCTGTAGATCAGTCCTGCCATACCTATGACCCGAAACAGAAGCCGAGTTTGTGTTTTCAGACAACGGTCTAAACAGCCCTGGCCTACACACGCTACAGGCTCAGGCCCCTGGAGCCAAACCTGAGGACTGTACTTGCCCTCTCCAAGGGATTTCTGTGTGCCCATTGCAATGGCCACAACCCTACTAATAAGATCGACCTCCAAAGTCCCTGAGGCCATCTCAATAGTGGTGGCTTCCCAGGACGAACAGGGGCAATCTGAGCCCATCTGAGCACCTACCTGCACTCAGACCCGTACACTGATGTCCCTAGTGGGAAAAAGGAACGAACAGACCCCGAGGCACTAATCAGATCCATTGCTTTGGTTTCCAGGCATCTCTCCTCAGAGGCCTGGATTTCAATACCCGAATATGGCTGTTTCTTGACTCACCCATCAGAACTAATCTCCTCTACACATGGGAAACTTGCACATTGGAGCTTGGTCTAAGCTTCTCTTTAGGAGAACCCTTCAGGGCCCCAGTGCCACCGCTTCATTCCAATGCCTTCATAAACACAAAAACACATTAGGACCCATCCATAGGAGAGTCCATTTAAACTCAGCCTCTTCGGTTGCTCCCCCAGATCCAGCAGATCTAACATGTCTTGTTGCTAGGAGACAATTGGAATGCGAGGTGGGCTACCCATCCATCCATCCTTAGTACCCTGCTCGGAATCGTTGGCCTGAGCCAACCAACAGGTCTCAATTGTCCTGCAGAAGAATCTTTGCAGTTTGGAGCTTCTCACAACTCCCAACTTGGGAAACCCCCATGGCCTCGTGATCCACCCCCCCTTCATGAAGGGTCCATCAGGAACAGAACCTCCAACCTGAGAGATCGTCTGATCCTCGCCCTGACTTCAGATCCACGAGATCTCGAGTCAGGTCTGTAGATTGTGCCTGCCATGTCCTCACCCAGAAACCTAAGCCTAGATTGTGTTCTCAGACTTCCGTCCTCAGACTACGCGCCCACAAGCCCTCGAGATTGGCAATCCAGAACTACAATGCAACACTCTGCCTACACTCCAGAAGAAAAACATTGCCCCCTGGGGCTAACCAGAAACCCCAAATGAGGATCAACCTGCACGCCACTTGGCTGTACCCCAAATACATAGGCTGACCTGGGCACTGATGCCCTTTCAGACACAACCTGAGCCTGGACCTCCAGGCCACACCCAGACAGCTGGCCGCACTCTGAGCACATCGGATCCGCCATGGCCTTAGGTCGTCATCTCTTCTCAACCTCGATTTTCAGGCTTCAGAAACTATAACTTATCTCAAAACACTGCCCACGGTTGAAAATGATGCAGAAATCAGAACTCCATCCCCATGGCAAGAAACCTTGCGGTTGCCATGTTGTCCAACATTCAGTGTAGTGGAAACCAGTGTGGCCCATGATTCCCCGCCCATGCTCGCGGGCAACATTGGTCACAAACACACATTGTGACCCTCAGCCTGAGCCCAGTCCTCAAGTAAGGCCTCTCAGTGGCTGGACCCTGAGCCCGCATATGGGGCCTGCCATGCCCCTGGCCCCGATTTTTAACCATAGTTCGCTTTGTCCCTTCACTCTTCCCTAGGGCTCTGATTTGGAATTCCTCTTTTGGTGGGACACCTGAGGTAACAAACCTGAAAGGAGTCCTCCCATCCCACAGATTGACGAAAAACAATTGGGATCGGGCCAAATCCACAGAGAGGAGGATTCGTCCATGGCCCCTGAGGCCTCCCCGACATTCCACGGCCAACGCTGATACAAAATCCAGAGACAAAAGAATGAGCAAGCGCCTCAGACTCGCTGTTTCTTCATATCCTGAAGAGTTCTTCTCATGGTTTGTCGATCGGGTCCGCCATACCTACATCCGCAAACCTTAGCTGAGTTTGTGTTTTTAGACTTCTGTCCTCCATGTCCTGGGCAACACACACTCCAGACTGGGCCCCTGGCGTCACACATTAGGACTGCGCCTACCCAATCCATGGGAATTCTGCCCATTCCATTGTCCCAAACCGTACAAATTAGGAGAACCCTCCAAAGTCCCTGAGGCCATCCCAATAGTGTAGGTCACCCGGCACAAACAAGGGCGGTCTGACACCAGCTGAGCAACTATCTCCACTCATTCCATAGATGGATGTCCCCAGAGAGGAAGATTGAACCAGACAGGACCCTAGGCCATAATCGGATCCATTGCTTTGGTTTACAGGCATGTCTCCTCAAAAGCCTGGATTCCAATATTAGCATAGGGGTTTTCCTGAGGCACCCATCAGAACAAATCTCGTCTCCACAAGGAAACTTGTGTATGGGAGCTATGTCAAAAGCTTAGGAGAATACTTCAGGGTCCCGGTGCCACCGCCTCATTCCAAGGCCCTCATGGATACAAACACACTTTAGGACCCATCCTCAGGAAAGTCCATTTCAACTCAGCCACCCAGGTTGCTCCCGCAGAGCCATCAGATCTAAACTGCCTTGTTGCTAGGAGACAGTTGCAATGCGAGGCGCTCGTCCCAGGCATCCATCCTCGAACGGTGCCCTGGAGTCATTCCATATGGGATGTCCTGGACCTGTCCAACAGGTCTCAATTGTCCCGCAGAAGGAATCCTTGAAGGGGGCATCCCACAACTCCCAACGTGGGAAATCCTCCATGGCCTCGAGATTCCGCTCCCTTCATGAAGGGACCGTCATGCACAGAAACTCCAACCTGAGCCAACGTCTGATCCTCGCTCTGACTTCAGATGCATGAGATCTTGGTTCCGATGTGTAGGGGGTACCTGCCGTGCCCTCGCCCTGAAACCCAAGTCTAGCTTGTGTTCTCAGACTTCCTTCCTCAAACTCCTGGTCCGAAGCACTCAAGTTTGGCAATTCCGGACCCACAATGCAGCACGCTGCCTGCCCTCTAGAAAAAAAAAATATATATATATATATATATATATTGCCTAATGAGCTGCAAACTACACAGCACTCGAATGTACCCAAATTATATAGTCTAACCTGGGCACTAATGCACTTTCTGACACAACCTCAGCCCGGACCTCCTGACCAACACCCAGACAGCTGACCGCACACTGAGCACATCAGACCTGCCATGCCTTAGGTCATCATCTCTTCCCTACCTCAGTTTTCAGGCTTCAGAACCTAGACCTTATCTCCAATCCCTGCCCAGAAATCAGAATTCCTCCTTTCCCATGGCAAGAAACCTTTTGGTTGGCACGTTGTCCAACGTTCAGTGTAGGAGAAACCAGCATTCACCCTGAGGACCCGCCCATTCTTGAGTGTGATGAGGGCATAAACATGCATTGTGACCCTCAGCGTGAGTCCTGCCCTCTAGTATGTCCTCTTAGTGACTGGACCATTAGATGTCATAATGGGCTTGACATGGACCAAGGCCCCAATATTTAACCAGATTTCTGGTTGTCCAGTCGCCCCTCTCCAGGGCTCTACTCTAGAATCCCTCATTTGGTGGGACACCTGAGGTTAAAAAACAAAACAAAACCAAACAAAACAACAACAACAAAAAAATGGACTTATTCCATCCCACAGAATGACCCCAAACTCTTCGGACGGGGCCACACCTCCAGAGAGTAAGACTCGTCCATTTCCCATGAAGTCACCCGGAAATTTCATGAACATGGGTGACACGATATCCAGAGACAAAAACTTGAGCAAGAGCCACACACTCGCCCTTTTTTCATATCCCGAAGAGTTCTCCTCATGGTCTGTAGATCAGTCCTGCCATACCTATGACCCGAAACAGAAGCCGAGTTTCTGTTTTCAGACAAAGGTCTAAACAGCCCTGGCCTACACACCCTACTGGCTCAGGCCCCTGGAGCCAAACCTGAGGACTGTACTTGCCCTCTCCAAGGGATTTCTGTGTGCCCATTGCAATGGCCACAACCCTACTAATAGGATCAACCTCCAAAGTCCCTGAGGCCATCTCAATAGTGGTGGCTTCACAGGACAAACAGGGGCAATCTGAGCCCATCTGAGCACCTACCTGCACTCAGACCCGTAGACTGATGTCCCCAGAGTGAAAAAGGAACGAACAGACCCCTAGGCACTAATCGGATCCATTGCTTTGGTTTCCAGGCATCTCTCCTCAGAGGCCTGGATTTCAATACCCGAATATGGCTGTTTCTTGACTCACCCATCAGAACTAATCTCCTCTACACATGGGAAAATTGCACATTGGAGCTTGGTCGAAGCTTCTCTTTAGGAGAACCCTTCAGGGCCCCAGTGCCACCGCTTCATTCCAAGGCCTTCATAGACACAAAAACATTAGGACCCATCCATAGGAGAGTCCATTTGAACTCAGCCTCCTCGGTTGCTCCCCCAGATCCAGCAGATATAACATGTCTTGTTGCTAGGAGACAATTGGAATGCGAGGTGGACTACCCATCCATCCATTCTTAGTACCCTGCTCGGAATTGTTGGCCTGAGCCAACCAACAGGTCTCAATTGTCCTGCAGAAGAATCTTTGCAGTTTGGAGCTTCTCACAACTCCCATCTTGGGAAAACCCCATGGCCTCGTGATCCACCCCCCCTTCATGAAGGGTCCATCAGGGACAGAACCTCCAACCTGAGAGATCGTCTGATCCTCGCCCTGACTTCAGATCCACGAGATCTCGAGTCAGGTCTGTAGATTGTGCCTGCCATGTCCACACCCAGAAACCTAAGCCTAGATTGTGTTCTCAGACTTCCGTCCTCAGACTACGGGCCCACAAGCCCTCCAGATTGGCAAACCAGAACTACAATGCAACACTCTGCCTGCACTCCAGAAGAAAAACATTGCCCCCTGGGGCTAACCAGAAACCCCAAATGAGGATCAACCTGCACGCCACTTGGCTGTACCCCAAATACATAGGCTGACCTGGGCACTGATGCCCTTTCAGACACAACCTGAGCCTGGACCTCCAGGCCACACCCAGACAGCTGGCCGCACTCTGAGCACATCGGATCCGCCATGGCCTTAGGTCGTCATCTCTTCTCAACCTCGATTTTCAGGCTTCAGAAACTATAACTTATCTCAAAACACTGCCCACGGTTGAAAATGATGCAGAAATCAGAACTCCATCCCCATGGCAAGAAACCTTGCGGTTGCCATGTTGTCCAACATTCAGTGTAGTGGAAACCAGTGTGGCCCATGATTCCCCGCCCATGCTCGCGGGCAACATTGGTCACAAACACACATTGTGACCCTCAGCCTGAGCCCAGTCCTCAAGTAAGGCCTCTCAGTGGCTGGACCCTGAGCCCGCATATGGGGCCTGCCATGCCCCTGGCCCCGATTTTTAACCATAGTTCGCTTTGTCCCTTCACTCTTCCCTAGGGCTCTGATTTGGAATTCCTCTTTTGGTGGGACACCTGAGGTAACAAACCTGAAAGGAGTCCTCCCATCCCACAGATTGACGAAAAACAATTGGGATCGGGCCAAATCCACAGAGAGGAAGATTCGTCCATGGCCCCTGAGGCCTCCCCGACATTCCACGGCCAACGCTGAAACAAAATCCAGAGACAAAAGAATGAGCAAGCGCCTCAGACTCGCTGTTTCTTCATATCCTGAAGAGTTCTTCTCATGGTTTGTCGATCGGGTCCGCCATACCTACATCCGCAAACCTTAGCTGAGTTTGTGTTTTTAGACTTCTGTCCTCAATGTCCTGGGCAACACACACTCCAGACTGGGCCCCTGGAGTCACACATTAGGACTGCGCCTACCCAATCCATGGGAATTCTGCCCATTCCATTGTCCCAAACCGTACAAATTAAGAGAACCTTCCAAAGTCCCTGAGGCCATCCCAATAGTGTAGGTCACCCGGCACAAACAAGGGCGGTCTGACACCAGCTGAGCAACTATCTCCACTCATTCCATAGATGGATGTCCCCAGAGAAGAAGATTGAACCAGACAGGACCCTAGGCCATAATCGGATCCATTGCTTTGGTTTACAGGCATGTCTCCTCAAAAGCCTGGATTCCAATATTAGCATAGGGGTTTTCCTGAGGCACCCATCAGAACAAATCTCGTCTCCACAAGGAAACTTGTGTATGGGAGCTATGTCAAAAGCTTAGGAGAATACTTCAGGGTCCCGGTGCCACCGCCTCATTCCAAGGCCCTCATGGATACAAACACACTTTAGGACCCATCCTCAGGAAAGTCCATTTCAACTCAGCCACCCAGGTTGCTCCCGCAGAGCCATCAGATCTCAACTGCCTTGTTGCTAGGAGACAATTGCAATGCGAGGCGCTCGTCCCAGGCATCCATCCTCGAACGGTGCCCTGGAGTCATTCCATATGGGATGTCCTGGACCTGTCCAACAGGTCTCAATTGTCCCGCAGAAGGAATCCTTGAAGGGGGCATCCCACAACTCGCAACGTGGGAAAACCTCCATGGCCTCGAGATTCCGCTCCCTTCATGAAGGGACCATCATGCACAGAAACTCCAACCTGAGCCAACGTCTGATCCTCGCTCTGACTTCAGATGCATGAGATCTTGGTTCCGATGTGTAGGGGGTACCTGCCGTGCCCTCGCCCTGAAACCCAAGTCTAGCTTGTGTTCTCAGACTTCCGTCCTCACACTCCTGGTCCGAAGCACTCAAGTTTGGCAATTCCGGACCCACAATGCAGCACTCTGCCTGCCCTCTATAAAAAAAATATATATATATATATATATATATATATATATATATATATTGCCTAATGAGCTGCAACCTACACGGCACTCGAATGTACCCAAATTATATAGTCTAACCTGGGCACTAATGCACTTTCTGACACAACCTGAGCCCGGACCTCCTGACCAACACCCAGACAGCTGACCGCACACTGAGCACATCAGACCTGCCATGGCCTTAGGTCATCATCTCTTCCCTACCTCAGTTTTCAGGCTTCAGAACCTAGACCTTATCTCCAATCCCTGCCCAGAAATCAGAATTCCTCCTTTCCCATGGCAAGAAACCTTTTGGTTGGCACGTTGTCCAACGTTCAGTGTAGGAGAAACCAGCATTCACCCTGAGGACCCGCCCATTCTTGAGTGTGATGAGGGCATAAACATGCATTGTGACCCTCAGCGTGAGTCCTCCCCTCTAGTATGTCCTCTTAGTGACTGGACCATTAGATGTCATAATGGGCTCGACATGTACCTAGGCCCCAATATTTAACCAGATTTCTGGTTGTCCAGTCGCCCCTCTCCAGGGCTCTACTCTGGGTCCCTCATTTGGTGGGACACCTGAGGTTAAACAACAAAACAAAACCAAACAAAACAACAACAAAAAAATGGACTTATTCCATCCCACAGAATGACCCCAAACTCTTCGGACGGGGCCACACCTCCAGAGGGTAAGACTCGTCCATTTCCCATGAAGTCACACGGAAATTTCATGAACATGGGTGACACGATATCCAGAGACAAAAACTTGAGCAAGAGCCTCACACTCGCCCTTTTTTCATATCCCGAAGAGTTCTCCTCATGGTCTGTAGATCAGTCCTGCCATACCTATGACCCGAAACAGAAGCCGAGTTTGTGTTTTCAGACAACGGTCTAAACAGCCCTGGCCTACACACGCTACAGGCTCAGGCCCCTGGAGCCAAACCTGAGGACTGTACTTGCCCTCTCCAAGGGATTTCTGTGTGCCCATTGCAATGGCCACAACCCTACTAATAAGATCGACCTCCAAAGTCCCTGAGGCCATCTCAATAGTGGTGGCTTCCCAGGACAAACAGGGGCAATCTGAGCCCATCTGAGCACCTACCTGCACTCAGACCCGTAGACTGATGTCCCCAGAGGGAAAAAGGAACGAACAGACCCCGAGGCACTAATCAGATCCATTGCTTTGGTTTCCAGGCATCTCTCCTCAGAGGCCTGGATTTCAATACCCGAATATGGCTGTTTCTTGACTCACCCATCAGAACTAATCTCCTCTACACATGGGAAACTTGCACATTGGAGCTTGGTCTAAGCTTCTCTTTAGGAGAACCCTTCAGGGCCCCAGTGCCACCGCTTCATTCCAATGCCTTCATAAACACAAAAACACATTAGGACCCATCCATAGGAGAGTCCATTTAAACTCAGCCTCTTCGGTTGCTCCCCCAGATCCAGCAGATCTAACATGTCTTGTTGCTAGGAGACAATTGGAATGCGAGGTGGGCTACCCATCCATCCATCCTTAGTACCCTGCTC
The DNA here is from genome assembly GCF_030435805.1 of Mustela lutreola. Taxonomy (NCBI): domain Eukaryota; kingdom Metazoa; phylum Chordata; class Mammalia; order Carnivora; family Mustelidae; genus Mustela; species Mustela lutreola. The sequence continues at coordinate 174,431,269 of NC_081294.1, forward strand.
GGAATCGTTGGCCTGAGCCAACCAACAGGTCTCAATTGTCCTGCAGAAGAATCTTTGCAGTTTGGAGCTTCTCACAACTCCCAACTTGGGAAACCCCCATGGCCTCGTGATCCACCCCCCCTTCATGAAGGGTCCATCAGGAACAGAACCTCAAACCTGAGAGATCGTCTGATCCTCGCCCTGACTTCAGATCCACGAGATCTCGAGTCAGGTCTGTAGATTGTGCCTGCCATGTCCTCACCCAGAAACCTAAGCCTAGATTGTGTTCTCAGACTTCCGTCCTCAGACTACGCGCCCACAAGCCCTCGAGATTGGCAATCCAGAACTACAATGCAACACTCTGCCTACACTCCAGAAGAAAAACATTGCCCCCTGGGGCTAACCAGAAACCCCAAATGAGGATCAACCTGCACGCCACTTGGCTGTACCCCAAATACATAGGCTGACCTGGGCACTGATGCCCTTTCAGACACAACCTGAGCCTGGACCTCCAGGCCACACCCAGACAGCTGGCCGCACTCTGAGCACATCGGATCCGCCATGGCCTTAGGTCGTCATCTCTTCTCAACCTCGATTTTCAGGCTTCAGAAACTATAACTTATCTCAAAACACTGCCCACGGTTGAAAATGATGCAGAAATCAGAACTCCATCCCCATGGCAAGAAACCTTGCGGTTGCCATGTTGTCCAACATTCAGTGTAGTGGAAACCAGTGTGGCCCATGATTCCCCGCCCATGCTCGCGGGCAACATTGGTCACAAACACACATTGTGACCCTCAGCCTGAGCCCAGTCCTCAAGTAAGGCCTCTCAGTGGCTGGACCCTGAGCCCGCATATGGGGCCTGCCATGCCCCTGGCCCCGATTTTTAACCATAGTTCGCTTTGTCCCTTCACTCTTCCCTAGGGCTCTGATTTGGAATTCCTCTTTTGGTGGGACACCTGAGGTAACAAACCTGAAAGGAGTCCTCCCATCCCACAGATTGACGAAAAACAATTGGGATCGGGCCAAATCCACAGAGAGGAGGATTCGTCCATGGCCCCTGAGGCCTCCCCGACATTCCATGGCCAACGCTGATACAAAATCCAGAGACAAAAGAATGAGCAAGCGCCTCAGACTCGCTGTTTCTTCATATCCTGAAGAGTTCTTCTCATGGTTTGTCGATCGGGTCCGCCATACCTACATCCGCAAACCTTAGCTGAGTTTGTGTTTTTAGACTTCTGTCCTCAATGTCCTGGGCAACACACACTCCAGACTGGGCCCCTGGAGTCACACATTAGGACTGCGCCTACCCAAACCATGGGAATTCTGCCCATTCCATTGTCCCAAACCGTACAAATTAGGAGAACCCTCCAAAGTCCCTGAGGCCATCCCAACAGTGTAGGTCACCCGGCACAAACAAGGGCGGTCTGACACCAGCTGAGCAACTATCTCCACTCATTCCATAGATGGATGTCCCCAGAGAAGAAGATTGAACCAGACAGGACCCTAGGCCATAATCGGATCCATTGCTTTGGTTTACAGGCATGTCTCCTCAAAAGCCTGGATTCCAATATTAGCATAGGGGTTTTCCTGAGGCACCCATCAGAACAAATCTCGTCTCCACAAGGAAACTTGTGTATGGGAGCTATGTCAAAAGCTTAGGAGAATACTTCAGGGTCCCGGTGCCACCGCCTCATTCCAAGGCCCTCATGGATACAAACACACTTTAGGACCCATCCTCAGGAAAGTCCATTTCAACTCAGCCACCCAGGTTGCTCCCGCAGAGCCATCAGATCTAAACTGCCTTGTTGCTAGGAGACAGTTGCAATGCGAGGCGCTCGTCCCAGGCATCCATCCTCGAACGGTGCCCTGGAGTCATTCCATATGGGATGTCCTGGACCTGTCCAACAGGTCTCAATTGTCCCGCAGAAGGAATCCTTGAAGGGGGCATCCCACAACTCCCAACGTGGGAAATCCTCCATGGCCTCGAGATTCCGCTCCCTTCATGAAGGGACCGTCATGCACAGAAACTCCAACCTGAGCCAACGTCTGATCCTTGCTCTGACTTCAGATGCATGAGATCTTGGTTCCGATGTGTAGGGGGTACCTGCCGTGCCCTCGCCCTGAAACCCAAGTCTAGCTTGTGTTCTCAGACTTCCGTCCAAACACTCCTGGTCGGAAGCACTCAAGTTTGGCAATTCCGGACCCACAATGCAGCACTCTGCCTGCCCTCTAGAAAAAAAAAAAATATTGCCTAATGAGCTGCAACCTACACGGCACTCGAATGTACCCAAATTATATAGTCTAACCTGGGCACTAATGCACTTTCTGACACAACCTGAGCCCGGACCTCCTGACCAACACCCAGACAGCTGACCACACACTGAGCACATCAGACCTGCCATGGCCTTAGGTCATCATCTCTTCCCTACCTCAGTTTTCAGGCTTCAGAACCTAGACCTTATCTCCAATCCCTGCCCAGAAATCAGAATTCCTCCTTACCCATGGCAAGAAACCTTTTGGTTGGCACGTTGTCCAACGTTCAGTGTAGGAGAAACCAGCATTCACCCTGAGGACCCGCCCATTCTTGAGTGTGATGAGGGCATAAACATGCATTGTGACCCTCAGCGTGATTCCTGCCCTCTAGTATGTCCTCTTAGTGACTGGACCATTAGATGTCATAATGGGCTTGACATGGACCTAGGCCCCAATATTTAACCAGATTTCTGGTTGTCCAGTCGCCCCTCCCCAGGGCTCTACTCTGGAATCCCTCATTTGGTGGGACACCTGAGGTTAAAAAACAAAACAAAACCAAACAAAACAACAACAACAACAAAATGGACTTATTCTATCCCACAGAATGACCCCAAACTCTTCGGACGGGGCCACACCTCCAGAGAGTAAGACTCGTCCATTTCCCATGAAGTCACCCGGAAATTTCATGAACATGGGTGACACGATAACCAGAGACAAAAACTGGAGCTAGAGCCTCACACTCGCCCTTTTTTCATATCCCAAAGAGTTCTCCACATGGTCTGTAGATCAGTCCTGCCATACCTATGACCCGAAACAGAAGCCGAGTTTGTGTTTTCAGACAACGGTCTAAACAGCCCTGGCCTACACACCCTACAGGCTCAGGCCCCTGGAGCCAAACCTGAGGACTGTACTTGCCCTCTCCAAGGGATTTCTGTGTGCCCATTGCAATGGCCACAACCCTACTAATAGGATCGACCTCCAAAGTCCCTGAGGCCATCTCAATAGTGGTGGCTTCCCAGGACAAACAGGGGCAATCTGAGCCCATCTGAGCACCTACCTGCACTCAGACCCGTAGACTGATGTCCCCAGAGGGAAAAAGGAACGAATAGACCCCTAGGCACTAATCGGATCCATTGCTTTGGTTTCCAGGCATCTCTCCTCAGAGGCCTGGATTTCAATACCCGAATATGGCTGTTTCTTGACTCACCCATCAGAACTAATCTCCTCTACACATGGGAAACTTGCACATTGGAGCTTGGTCTAAGCTTCTCTTTAGGAGAACCCTTCAGGGCCCCAGTGCCACCGCTTCATTCCAATACCTTCATAGACACAAAAACACATTAGGACCCATCCATAGGAGAGTCCATTTGAACTCAGCCTCCTCGGTTGCTCCCCCAGATCCAGCAGATCTAACATGTCTTGTTGCTAGAAGACAATTGGAATGCGAGGTGGGCTACCCATCCATCCATCCTTAGTACCCTGCTCGGAATCGTTGGCCTGAGCCAACCAACAGGTCTCAATTGTCCTGCAGAAGAATCTTTGCAGTTTGGAGCTTCTCACAACTCCCATCTTGGGAAACCCCCATGGCCTCGTGATCCACCCCTCCTTCATGAAGGGTCCATCAGGGACAGAACCTCCAACCTGAGAGATCGTCTGATCCTCGCCCTGACTTCAGATCCACGAGATCTCGAGTCAGGTCTGTAGATTGTGCCTGCCATGTCCTCAACCAGAAACCTAAGCCTAGATTGTTTTCTCAGACTTCCGTCCTCAGACTACGGGCCCACAAGCCCTCCAGATTGGCAATCCAGAACTACAATGCAACACTCTGCCTGCACTCCAGAAGAAAAACATTGCCCCCTGGGGCTAACCAGAAACCCCAAATGAGGATCAACCTGCACGCCACTTGGCTGTACCCCAAATACATAGGCTGACCTGGGCACTGATGCCCTTTCAGACACAACCTGAGCCTGGACCTCCAGGCCACACCCAGACAGCTGGCCGCACTCTGAGCACATCGGATCCGCCATGGCCTTAGGTCGTCATCTCTTCTCAACCTCGATTTTCAGGCTTCAGAAACTATAACTTATCTCAAAACACTGCCCACGGTTGAAAATGATGCAGAAATCAGAACTCCATCCCCATGGCAAGAAACCTTGCGGTTGCCATGTTGTCCAACATTCAGTGTAGTGGAAACCAGTGTGGCCCATGATTCCCCGCCCATGCTCGCGGGCAACATTGGTCACAAACACACATTGTGACCCTCAGCCTGAGCCCAGTCCTCAAGTAAGGCCTCTCAGTGGCTGGACCCTGAGCCCGCATATGGGGCCTGCTATGCCCCTGGCCCCGATTTTTAACCATAGTTCACTTTGTCCCTTCACTCTTCCCTAGGGCTCTGATTTGGAATTCCTCTTTTGGTGGGACACCTGAGGTAACAAACCTGAAAGGAGTCCTCCCATCCCACAGATTGACGAAAAACAATTGGGATCGGGCCAAATCCACAGAGAGGAAGATTCGTCCATGGCACCTGAGGCCTCCCCGACATTCCACGGCCAACGCTGATACAAAATCCAGAGACAAAAGAATGAGCAAGCGCCTCAGACTCGCTGTTTCTTCATATCCTGAAGAGTTCTTCTCATGGATTGTCGATCGGGTCCGCCATACCTACATCCGCAAACCTTAGCTGAGTTTGTGTTTTTAGACTTCTGTCCTCAATGTCCTGGGCAACACACACTCCAGACTGGGCCCCTGGAGTCACACATTAGGACTGCGCCTACCCAATCCATGGGAATTCTGCCCATTCCATTGTCCCAAACCTTACAAATTAGGAGAACCCTCCAAAGTCCCTGAGGCCATCCCAATAGTGTAGGTCACCCGGCACAAACAAGGGCGGTCTGACACCAGCTGAGCAACTATCTCCACTCATTCCATAGATGGATGTCCCCAGAGAAGAAGATTGAACCAGACAGGACCCTAGGCCATAATCGGATCCATTGCTTTGGTTTACAGGCATGTCTCCTCAAAAGCCTGGATTCCAATATTAGCATAGGGGTTTTCCTGAGGCACCCATCAGAACAAATCTCGTCTCCACAAGGAAACTTGTGTATGGGAGTTATGTCAAAAGCTTAGGAGAATACTTCAGGGTCCCGGTGCCACCGCCTCATTCCACGGCCCTCATGGATACAAACACACTTTAGGACCCATCCTAAGGAAAGTCCATTTCAACTCAGCCACCCAGGTTGCTCCCGCAGAGCCATCAGATCTAAATTGCCTTGTTGCTAGGAGACAATTGCAATGCGAGGCCCTCGTCCCAGGCATCCATCCTCGAATGGTGCCCTGGAGTCATTCCATATGGGATGTCCTGGACCTGTCCAACAGGTCTCAATTGTCCCGCAGAAGGAATCCTTGAAGGGGGCATCCCACAACTCCCAACGTGGGAAATCCTCCATGGCCTCGATATTCCGCTCCCTTCATGAAGGGACCGTCATGCACTGAAACTCCAACCTGAGCCAACGTCTGATCCTCGCTCTGACTTCAGATGCATGAGATCTTGGTTCCGATGTGTAGGGGGTACCTGCCGTGCCCTCGCCCTGAAACCCAAGTCTAGCTTGTGTTCTCAGACTTCCGTCCTCACACTCCTGGTCCGAAGCACTCAAGTTTGGCAATTCCGGACCCACAATGCAGCACTCTGCCTGCCCTCTAGAAAAAAAAAAAAATATTGCCTAATGAGCTGCAACCTACACGGCACTCGAATGTACCCAAATTATATAGTCTAACCTGGGCACTAATGCACTTTCTGACACAACCTGAGCCCGGACCTCCTGACCAACACCCAGACAGCTGACCGCACACTGAGCACATCAGACCTGCCATGGCCTTAGGTCATCATCTCTTCCCTACCTCAGTTTTCAGGCCTCAGAACCTAGACCTTATCTCCAATCCCTGCCCAGAAATCAGAATTCCTCCTTTCCCATGGCAAGAAACCTTTTGGTTGGCACGTTGTCCAACGTTCAGTGTAGGAGAAACCAGCATTCACCCTGAGGACCCGCCCATTCTTGAGTGTGATGAGGGCATAAACATGCATTGTGACCCTCAGCGTGAGTCGTGCCCTCTAGTATGTCCTCTTAGTGACTGGACCATTAGATGTCATAATGGGCTTGACATGGACATAGGCCCCAATATTTAACCAGATTTCTGGTTGTCCAGTCGCCCCTCCCCAGGGCTCTACTCTGGAATCCCTCATTTGGTGGGACACCTGAGGTTAAAAAACAAAACAAAACCAAACAAAACAACAACAACAAAAAAATGGACTTATTCCATCCCACAGAATGACCCCAAACTCTTCGGACGGGGCCACACCTCCAGAGGGTAAGACTCGTCCATTTCCCATGAAGTCACCCGGAAATTTCATGAACATGGGTGACACGATATCCAGAGACAAAAACTTGAGCAAGAGCCTCACACTCGCCCTTTTTTCATATCCCGAAGAGTTCTCATGGTCTGTAGATCAGTGTTGTCATACCTTTGACCCGAAACAGAAGCCGAGTTTGTGTTTTCAGACAGCACTCTAAACATCCCTGGCCTACACACCCAACAGGCTCAGGCCCCTGGAGCCAAACCTGAGGACTGTACTTGCCCTCTCCAAAGGATTTCTTTGTGCCCATTGCAATGGCCACTACCCTACTAATAGGATAAACCTCCAAAGTCCCTGAGGCCATCTCAATAGTGGTCGCTTCCGAGGACAAACAGGGGCAATCTGAGCCCCTCTGAGCACCTACCTGCACTCAGACCCATAGACTGATGTCCCCAGAGGGAAAAAGGAATGAACAGACCCCTAGGCACTAATCGGATCCATTGCTTTGGTTTTCTGGCATCTCTCCTCATAGGCCTGGATTTCAATACCCGAATATGGCTGTTTCTTGACTCACCCATCAGAACAAATCTCCTCTACAAATGGGAAACTTGCACATTGGAGCTTGGTCAAAGCTTCTCTTTAGGAGAACCCTTCAGCGCCCCAGTGCCACCGCTTCATTCCAAGGTCTTCATAGACACAAAAACACATTAGGACCCATCCACTGGAGATTCCATTTTAACTCAGCCTCCTCGGTTGCTCCCCCAGATCCAAAAGATCTAACATGTCTTGTTGCTAGGACACAATTGGAATGCGAGGTGGGCTACCCATCCATCCATCCTTAGTACCCAGCTCGGAATTGTTGGCCTGGAGCCAACCAACAGGTCTCAATTGTCCTGCAGAAGAATCTTTGCAGTTTGGAGCTTCTCACAACTCCCATCTTGGGAAACACCCATGGCCTCGTGATCCACCCCCCCTTCAAGAAGGGTCCATCAGGGACAGAACCTCCAACCTGAGCGATCGTCTGATCCTCGCTCTGATCAGATCCACGAGATCTCGAGTCAGGTCTGTAGATTGGGCCTGCCATGTCCCCCCCCGGAAACCTAAGCCTAGCTTGTGTTCTCAGACAACCGTCCTCAGACTACGGGCCCACAAGCCCTCCAGTTTGGCAAACCAGAACTACAAGGCAACACTCTGCCTGCCCTCTAGAAGAAAAACAATGCCCCCTGGGGCTACAAAGATACCCCAAATGAGGATCAACCTGCACGCTACTTGGCTATACCCCAAATATATAGGCTGACCTGGGCACTGGTGCCCTTTCAGACACAACCTGAGCCTGGACCTCCTGACCAACACCCAGACAGCTGGCCGCACTCTGAGCATATCGGACCCGCCATGGCCTTAGGTCGTCATCTCTTCTCAACCTCGATTTTCAGGCTTCAGAAACTATAACGTATCTCAAAACACTGCCCACGGTTGAAAATGATGCAGAAATCAGAACTCCATCCCCATGGCAAGAAACCTTGCCGTTGCCATGTTGTCCAACGTCCAGTGTAGTTGAAACCAGTGTGGCCCATGAGGCCCCGCCAATTCTCGCGGGCCACATTGTTCACAAACACACATTGTGACCCTCCGCCTGAGCCCAGTCCTCAAGTAAGGCCTCTCAGTGGGTGGACCCTGAGCCCGCATATTGGGCCTGCCATGCCCCTGGCCCCAATTTTTAACCATAGTTCGCTTTGTCCCTTCCCTCTCCATAGGGCTCTGCTTTGGAATTCCTCTTTTGGTGGGACACCTGAGGTAACAAACCTGAAAGGAGTCCTCCCATCCCACAGATTGACGAAAAACAATTGGGATCGGGCCAAATCCACAGAGAGGAAGATTTGCCCATGGCCCATGAGGCCTCCCCGACATTCCACGGCCAACGCTGATACAAAATCCAGAGACAAAAGCCTGAGAAAGCGCCTCAGACTCGCTGTTTCTTCATATCCTGAAGAGTTCTTCTCATGGTTTGTCGATCGGGTCCGCCATACCTACATCCGCAAACCTTAGCTGAGTTTGTGTTTTAGACTTCTGTCCTCAATGTCTGGGCAACACACCCTCCAAGCTGGGGCCCCTCGAGACACACATGAGGACTGCGCCTACCCAATCCATGGGAATTCTGCCCATTCCATTGTCACAAACCGTACAAATTAGGAGAATCCTCCAAAGTCCCTGAGGCCATCCCAATAGTGTAGGTCGCCTGGCACAAACAAGGGCGGTCTGACACCAGCTGAGCATCTATCTCCACTCATTCCATGGATGGATGTCCCCAGAGAAGAAGATTGAACCAGCATGAGGACTGCGCCTACCCAATCCATGGGAATTCTGCCCATTCCATTGTCACAAACCGTACAAATTAGGAGAATCCTCCAAAGTCCCTGAGGCCATCCCAATAGTGTAGGTCGCCTGGCACAAACAAGGGCGGTCTGACACCAGCTGAGCATCTATCTCCACTCATTCCATGGATGGATGTCCCCAGAGAAGAAGATTGAACCAGCATGAGGACTGCGCCTACCCAATCCATGGGAATTCTGCCCATTCCATTGTCACAAACCGTACAAATTAGGAGAATCCTCCAAAGTCCCTGAGGCCATCCCAATAGTGTAGGTCGCCTGGCACAAACAAGGGCGGTCTGACACCAGCTGAGCATCTATCTCCACTCATTCCATGGATGGATGTCCCCAGAGAAGAAGATTGAACCAGACAGGACCCTAGGCCATAATCGGATCCATTGCTTTGGTTTACAGGCATGTCTCCTCAAAAGCCTGGAATCCAATACTAGCATAGGGTTTTCCTGAGGCACCCATCAGAACAAATTTCGTCTCCACAAGGAATCTTGTGCATGGGAGCTATGTCAAAAGCTTAGGAGAATACTTCAGGGTCCCGGTGCCACCGCCTCATTCCAAGGCCCTCATGATAGAAACACACTTAGGACCCATCCTCAGGAACGTCCATTTCAACTCAGCCACCCAGGTTGCTCCCGCAGAGCCATCAGATCTAAATTGCCTTGTAGCTAGGAGACAATTGCATGTGAGGCGCTCGTCCCAGGCATCCATCCTCGAATGGTGCCCTGGAGTCATTCCAAATGGGATGTCCTGGATCTGTCCAACAGATCTCAATTGTCCCGCAGAAGGAATCCTTGAAGGGGGCATCCCACAACTCCCAACGTGGGAAAAGCATCATGGCCTTGAGATTCCGCTCCCTTCATGAAGGGGCCGTCGTGCACAGAAACTCCAACCTGCCAACGTCTGATCCTTGCCCTGACTTCAGATGCATGAGATCTTGTTTCCGATGTGTAGGGGGTACCTGCCGTGCCCTCGCCCTGAAACCCAAGTCTAGCTTGTGTTCTCAGACTTCCATCCTCACACTCCTGGCCCCGAATCACTCAAGTTTGGCAATTCTGGACCCACAATGCAGCACTCTGCCTGCCCTCTAGAAAAAAAAAAAAAAATATTGCCTGATGAGCTGCCCAGGCAGCTTAAATGAGGGTCAACCTACACGGCACTCGAATGTACCCAAATTATATAGTCTAACCTGGGCACTAATGCACTTTCTGACACAACCTGAGCCCAGACCTCCTGACCAACACCCAGACAGCTGACCGCACACTGAGCAAATCAGACCCGCCATGGCCTTAGGTCATCATCTCTTCCCTACCTCAGTTTTCAAGCTTCCGAACCTAGACTTTATCTCCAATCCCTGCCCAGGGTGAGTGTGATGCAGAAATCAGAACTCCTCCTTACCCAGGAAAGAAATCTTGTGGTTGACATGTTGTCCAACGATCAGTGTAGGGGAAACCAGCATTCTCCCTGAGGTCCCGCCCATTCTTGAATGTGACGAGGGCATAAACATGCATTGTGACCCTCAGAGTGAGTCCTGCCCTCTAGTATGTCCTCTTAGAGACTGGACAATTAGATGTCATAATGGGCTTGACATGTCCCTAGGCCACAATATTTAACCAGATTTTTGGTTGTCCAGTCGCCCCTCCCCAGGGCTCTACTCTGGAATCCCTCATTTGGTGGGACACCTGAGGTTAATAAACAAAACAAAACAAAACAAAACAACAACAACAAAAAAAAAAACCGGACTTATTCCATCCCACAGAATGACCCCAATCTCTTTGGACGGGGCCGCACCTCCAGAGAGTAAGACTCGTCCATTTCCCATGAAGTCACCCGGAAATTTCATGAACATGGGTGACACGATATCCACAGACAAAAACTTGAGCAAGAGCCTCACACTCGCCCTTTTTTCATATCCCGAAGAGTTCTCCTCATGGTCTGTAGATCAGCCCTCCATACCTATGACCCGAAACAGAAGCCGAGTTTGTGTTTTCAGACAGCAGTCTAAACAGCCCTGGCCTACACACCCTACAGGCTCAGGCCCCTGGAGCCAAACCTGAGGACAGTACTTGCCCTCTCCATGGGATTTCTGTGTGCCCATTGCAATGGCCACAACCCTACTAATAGGATCAACCTCCAAAGTCCCTGAGCCCATCTCAATAGTGGTGGCTTCCCAGGACAAACAGGGGCAATCTGAGCCCATCTGAGCACCTACCTGCACTCAGACCCGTAGACTGATGTCCCCAGAGGGAAAAAGGAACGAACAGACCCCTAGGCACTAATCGGATCCATTGCTTTGGTTTCCAGGCATCTCTCCTCAGAGGCCTGGATGTCAATAACCGAATATGGCTGTTTCTTGACTCACCCATCAGAACAAATCTCCTCTACACATGGGAAACTTGCACATTGGAGCTTGGTCCAAGCTTCTCTTTAGGAGAACCCTTCAGGGCCCCAGTGCCACCGCTTCATTCTTTGTCTTTGAGACATACCTGAAAGAAGTTGTTATGGCCAGTGTTGAAGAGGTTAATGTCTATGTTCTCCTCTAGGATTCTCATGGATTTCTGTCTCACATTGAAGTCTTTTATGCATTATGAGTTTACCTTTGTGTATGGTGTAAAAGGATGATCGATTTTCATTCTTTTACATATAGCTGCCCAGTTTTCCAACCACCATTTATTGAAGAGACTCTCATTTTTCCACTGTATATTTTTTTTCCTGATTATTTGAAGACTATTTGACCATAGTGCTGATGATCCCTATCTGAACTCTACACCGTTCTAGTGGTCTATGTGATTGTTTTTATGCCAGTCCCATGCTGCCTTGGTGATCACATCATCATAGTAACCCTTGAAATCAGGCAACATTATGCTCCCAGTTTTATTTTTCTTTTGGCATTTCTTAGCAATACGGGGTCTTTTCTGATTCCACACAAATTTTAGGCATGTGTTTGCTACAGGTCTTTGAATGATACCGATGGTATTTTCATACAAATGGCATTAAAAGGATCAATTGCCCTAGGCAGTATAGATATTTTTTCCCACAAGATGGGTTTTTTTTTTAAATTTATTAATTTATTTTCAGCATAACAGTATTCATTGTTTTTGTACCACACCCAGCACTCCATGCAATCCATGCCCTTTATTATACCCTCCACCTGGTACCCCAACCTCCCAACCCCCGCCCCTTCAAAACCCTCAGTTTTTTAATTAATTTATTTATTTTCAGCAAAGCAGTATTTATTACTTTTTGCACCACACCCAGTGCTCCATGCAATCCGTGCCCTCTATAATACCCACCACCTGGTACTCCAACGTCCCACCCCCTGCCACTTCAAATCCCTCAGATTTTTTTTCAGAGTCCATAGTCTCTCATGGTTCACCTCCCCTTCCAATTTCCCTCAACTACCTTTTTCTATCTCCCCATGTCCTCCATGCTATTTGTAATGCTCCACAACTAAGTGAAACCATATGATAAATGACTCTCTCTGCTTCACTTATTTCACTCAGCATTATCTCTTCCAGTCCCATTCAAGTTGCTACCAAAGTTGGGTATTCGTCTTTTCTGATGGAAGCATAATACTCCATAGTGTATATGGACCACATCTTCCTTATCCATTCGTCCATTGAAGGGCATCTTGGTTCTATCCACAGTTTGGTGACCGTGGCCATTGCTGCTATAATCATTGGGGTACAGATGGCCCTTCTTTTCACGACATCTGTATCTTTGGGGTAAATACCCAGGAGTGCAATTGCAGGGTCATAGAGAAGTTCTATTTTTTTATTTCTTGAGAAATCTCCACACTGTTCTCCAAAGAGGCTGCACCAACTTGCATTCCAACCAACAGTGGAAGAGGGTTCACATTCCCCCACATCCCCTCCAACACATATTGTTTCCTGTCTTGCTAATTTTGGCTATTCTAACTGGTGTAAGATGATATCTCAATGTGGTATTAATTTGCTAGTGATGATGAACATTTTTCATGTGTCTGATAGCCATTTGTACGTCTTCAATGGAGAAGTGTCTTGTCATATCTTCTGCCCATTTTTTAATATGATTGTCTGTTTTGTGTGTGTTGAGTTTGAGGAGTTCTTTATAGATCCTGGATATCAACCTTTTGTCTGTACTGTCATGTGCAAATATCTTCTCCCATTCCGTGGGTTACCTCTTTGTTTTCTTGACTGTTTCCTTTGCTGTGCAGAAGCTTTTGATTTTGATGAAGCCCCAAAAGTTCATTTTCACTTTTGTTTCCCTTGCCTTTGGAGACATATCTTGAAAGAAGTTGCTGTGGCTGATATCAAAGAGATTTCTGCCTATGTTCTTCTCTAGGATTCTGATGGATTCCTGCCTCACATTGAGGTCTTTTATCCATTTTGAGTTTATCTTTGTGTACGGTGTAAGAGAATGGTCGAGTTTCATTTTTCTACATATAGCTGCCTATTGTTCCCAGCACCATTTATTGAAGAGACTGACTTTTTCCCACTGTCTATTTTTTCCTCTTTTTTCGAAGATTATTTGACCATATAGTTGAGGGTCCATATCTGGGCTCTCTACTCTGTTCCACTGGTCTGTGTCTGTTTTCATGCGAGTTCCATGCTGTCTTGGTGATCACAGCTTTGTAGTAAACTTGAAATCAGGTATTGTCATACCCCCATTTTATTTTTGTTTTTCAAAATTTCCTTAGTGATTCGGGATCTCTTCTGATTCCATACAAATTTGTGGATTATTTGCTCCAGCTCTTTGAAAAATACTGGTAGAATTTTGATTGGAATAGCATTAAAAGTAGAGATTGCTCCAGGCATTATCGACATTGTAGCAATGTTTATTCTTCCGATCCAAGAGCATGGAATGGTCTATCATCTTTTAGGGTCTTCTTCAATTTCTTTCATGAGAATTCTGTAGTTCCTTGAGTACAGAACATTTATCTCTTTGTTTAGGATTATTCCCAGGTATCTTATGGTTCTTAGTGCTATAGTAAATGGAATGATTCTCTGATTTCCATTTCTGTATTTTCATTATTAGTGCATAAAAAAGCCACTGATTTCTGTGGATACAGGATACATTGACTTTGTATCCTGCCACGTTGCTGAATTGCTGTATGAGTTCTAGTAGTTTGGGGGTGGAGTCTTTTGGGTTTTCCATATAAAGAATCACGTCATCTGCAAAGAGAGAGAGTTTGACTTCTTCAGTGCCAATTTGGATACCTTTTATTTTTCTTTGTTGTCTGATTGCTGTTGCTAGGACTTCTAATACTATGTTGAACAAGACTGGTGAGAGTGGGCATCCTTGTCGTGATCCTGATCTCAACGGGAAGGCTGCAAGCTTTTTCCCATCGAGGATGATATTTGCTGTGGGTATTTCATAGATAGATATGATGAAGTTCAGGAATGTTCCCTCTATCCCTATACTTTGCAGCATTTTAATCACGATTGGATGCTGGATTTTTTCAAATGATTTTTCTGCATCAATTGAGAGGACCATGTGGTTCTTCCCTCTTCTCATATTAATTTTTTCAATGACATTGATTGATTTATGAATGTTGAACCATCCTTGTAGCCCAGGGATGAATCCCACCTGGTCATGGTAGATAATCTTTTTAATGTGCTGTTTGACCCTGTTTGCAAGGATCTTGTTGAGAATCTTAGCATCCATATTCATCAGTGATATTGGTCTGAAATTATCCATTTTGGTAGGGTCTTTGCCTGGTTTGGGGAACAGGGTAATTCTGGCTTCATAGAAAGAGTGTGGAAGTTTTCCTTCTGCTTCAATTTTTTGAAACAGCTTCAGGAGAATAGATGTTATTTCTTCTTTGAAAGTTTGGTAGAATTCCCCAAGCAATCCGTCAGGTCTTGGGCTCTTGTTTCTTGGGAGGTTTTTGATCACTGCTTATATCTCGTTACTAGATATCGGTCGATTCAGGTTGTCGATCTCTTCCTGGTTCAATTTTGGAAGTTTATAGTTTTCCAAGAATGCATCCATTTCATCAAGGTTGCTAAGCTTATTGGCATATAAGAATTGATAATAACTTCTGATGATTGTTTCTACTTCCTCATTGTTAGTTGTGATCTCTCCGTTTTCATTTATAATTTTGTGAATTTGGGCTTTTTCTCTTTTCTTTTGGATTAGTGTGGCCAGTGCCTTATTGATCTTATTTATTTTTTCAAAAAAACCAACTTCTAGTTTCATTGATACATTCTACTGTATCTTTGGTTTCTACCTCATTGATCTCAGCTCTAATCTTGATGATTTCTCTTCTTATGTGTGGAGTTAGTTTGATTTTTTTGTTGATTCTCCAGTTCTTTAAGGTGTAGAGACATCTGGTGTATTCTGGATTTTTCAGAATTTTGAGGGAGGCTTGGATGTCTATGTATTTCCCTCTTAGAACCGCCTTTGCTGTATCCCATAGGGTTTGGATCGAAGTGTCTTTATTCTCATTGGTTTCCATTTGTTTCAGTTCTTCTTTGATCTCCTGGTTGATCCAAGCATTCTTAAGCAAGATGGTCTTTAGCTTCCAGGTGTTTGAGTTTCTACTGTACTTTTCCTTGTGATTAAGCTCCAGTTTCAAAGCATTATGATCTGAGAATATGCAGGGGAAAATCTCAGTCTTTTGATATCAGTTTAGTCCTGATTTATGACCCAGCATGTGGTCTATTCTTGAGAAGGTTTCCTGTGCTCTTGAGAAGAATGAGTATTCTTTTGTTTTAGGGTGGAATGTTCTGAATATATCTATGAGATCCATGTGTTCCAATGTGTCATTCAATGCTCTTGTTTCTTTATTGATTTTCTGCTTCAATGATCTGTCTATTTCTGAGAGAGGCATGTTAAGATCTCCTATGATTAGTGTATTCATATCAATATGACTCTTTATCTTGATTAACAGTTTTCTTCTGTAATCGGATGCTCCCATATTGGAGGCATAGATATTTACAATTGTTAGGTCATCTTGGTGGATTGTCCCTTTAAGAATTCTGTAGTGTCCTTCTGTATCTCTGACTAGAGCCTTTAGTTTAAAATCTAATTTATCTGATATGAGAATCGCTACCCCGACCTTCTTTTGAGGCCCATTGGCATGAAAGATGCTTCTCCGTCCCTTCACTTTCAGTCTGGGTGTATCTTTAGGTTCAAAATGGGTCTCTTGTAGAGAACATATGGATGGGTTCTGTCGTTTTATCCAATCTGCAACCCTGTGCTGTTTTATGGGTGCATTTAGGCCATTCTCATTGAGATTGATTATTGATAGATACGTTTTTATTGACTTCGAGTTACCTTTGAAGTCTTTCTTTCTGTAGATTGTCTCTATATTTCTCTTCCATGCTATTCTTAGGATTTTTACTCTTTTATAGAACCCCCCTTATTATTTACTGCAGTGTCGGCTTGGAGGTAGCATAGTCTTTTAAGTCTTGCCGGTCTTGTAAACTCTTTATATCTCCATCCATTCTGAATGTCAGTCTTGATGGATAAAGTATTCTTGGCTGCATGTTCTTCTCATTTAGTGCCCTGAATATATCTTGCCAGCCCTCTCTGGCTTGCCAGGCTTCTGTGGACAGGTCTGATGTTATATTGATGGGCTTTCCTATGTAAGTAAGGAGCCTCTTTGCCCTAGCAGCTTTCAGGAGATTATACCTACAATTATAATTCCTAATTTGACTATCAGGTGTCGTGTTATTATTATTATTTTTTTTTTGGAATGTATAATCTTGGGTGGAGACCATTTAGCCTCTAGTACATGAATTTTGGTTCCATTCGCGAGATTGGGGAAATTTTCTTGAAGGATTTGTTCCACTATATCTTCTAGATCTTTCTTTCTTCTCCCCTTCAGGGATTCCAGTAATTCTGAGGTTGGAACGTTTCATGGCATCATTTATTTCCCTGATTCTGTTTTCGTGATTTCTAAGCTGTTTGTTCCAGGCTTCCTCCTGATCCTTTCTCTCTATCTGTTTGTCCTCCAGAGCACTAATTCTATCTTCTGTCGCAGTTACCCTGGCTTTGAGAGAGTTTAGATTAGATTGGAACTCATTGAGAGCATTGTGGACCTCCTCCCTGGTAGCTTTAAGCTCCGCCCTAACATGGTGAACATCATGTCTCATCGCTTTCAGCTTGGCCCTAATCAATTATGTTTGGTCATCCATGCCTTTCTCCAAACTAGCTATTGCCTGGATAATTGTTAACCTGAATTCTCTTTCCAACATATTGTCTATGTTGATAGCCATTAGCTCTAGTGAAGAAGGTCCATCCCCTGTATTTTTCTTCTGTTGGGCATTCCTCCTCCTAGTCATTTTGGTGAGAGATGACTGAACAGATGTAGCTGGATGTATCAAC
Organism: Mustela lutreola; assembly: GCF_030435805.1. NCBI lineage: Eukaryota > Metazoa > Chordata > Mammalia > Carnivora > Mustelidae > Mustela > Mustela lutreola. Next base: position 174,448,549 of record NC_081294.1, read on the forward strand.
CATGGTGCAGTCAAGGTGCACCCTGGAACACGTCTGAACAATCAGGATTCCCCACCCAAATGAGAGACAAAAGAAAAGAAAAAGGAAAAGAAAAACAAAAAAAGAGATAGAGAGAGAGACAGGAAAGAGAGGGAAGATGAAAGAGAAAGTTCAGCCTAAATGGGCCCCAAGGTAAGATTTATGAAGTAGACAAACAAAAAGTCTGATAAAAGTATATGACAAGAGAAAAGAATATATATATATATATATATATATATATATATATATATATATACACAAAAAAAGGAAGAACCTAGTCAAAAAGAACCCCACGTGTAAGATTTATATACTATCAGGACAAACACAAAAACACAGAAACACTGGTGGAAGATAAAGATTGGAGAGTGGTTATAAATTCTCAGTGAGTGCGAGGAAGGTTGTTTTAATTCTTCCTGGATGTATCTTGATATCTTTGTTAAAGGACTCAACTTTCCTAAGATAAAGGGGTATTAAAAATTAATTACCTATAGGGGTAGTATTGATTGGGGAAAGGGGACTACTTTGAAGTTTAACTCTATATGAAAAATAGAAGATAAAAATAAAGGAAAAAACTAAACTAAACTAAAATATAAAAAAAGTAGGAATAAAAAAATAGAAATGCAAAATGAAAACATAGGTGTATGTATCAAAAAGTTCAGGTTAGAAAGTTATTATGTAATTTGATGTACTGAACAGCTCGCTGTGATGGTAAATAGGTTAATAAAATTACATATATATATATATATATATATATATATATATATATATATATATACCAGAATAGTGGGAATGAATGAAAAAGAAAACTTTTCCTATGAAGTAGTGGTTGTACTCTTGTAGTCCTTTTTAATTTTTTCTCTCTCTTTTTTTTTTTTCTTTCTTGGTTTGTTTTCTGGGGGAGGGGCCTGCCACGTGGGTTGACAGTCAGTGATGTTCCCTGAGTTAAGTTCTCCCGCCCCCCTCAAGGTGGTGGGCTCTGAGGAAACTGTTTTTTTTTTTTTTTTCAGACTTTTGTTCTCTGGAGGTTTTTATGTTTATTCACTTTTTTTCTCACTTTGACTGCTTTTGATGGTTTTTGTAGGTTTAGAGGAAAATAAACCACACCCTGTTCTCCCTCTCAGAGAGAAGCCTCAGTATGGCTGCAGAGTCTAAATAAGTTCCCCCATGGGCCACTTGCAGAGCAGGTTTCAAGTCGCTGTCCCTAGGGTACCCAAAGCCAAGGAAGTGGCGGCTGTCTGGGCAGCTCCAGACCGCCAGAGAGGTTCCAAGCAGCAATCACACACTGAGATATTCCTGCTGGCCCGGGCTGGGAGTGCCTGGTCTTTCTGGGTCTAAGAGCACCGGGCTTGCATGCACCAATTTCAGGGGAGGCTGAGGTTCACGCGCAGGTCTCAGGCTCTGAGAACAAGGTGCAGATCCAAGAGCACCAGTTTGGGCCTTCAAGCACCTCTCTCAGGGGAGAGTTTGGTGCAGGCTCTGAAACAATGGCGCATATGAAAGGGCACTGGCTGGGCCTTTATACCTCTCTCAGGGGAGTATGTCAGGCTCTATAGCAGGGCTCACACATTCTGCCATCCAGCGTGGCTCCCATCCCCTCAAGGGAGCCAGAACCCATGCATTCTCAGGTGCGCTGGTGGCTTAGGGACCAACACCTGGTTTCTTGGCTGCACTCTCTCTGGCTCAGCACCAGGGGAGGCTGTCCAGGGACCAGGGACTTAAGCCCCGCCCCTGTTGCTAGCCATCCCGATTCCCACAATTCCCCCCCCCCGGAGATTCTTAGCTCTTTTGGAGTGCTTTCCACCAGTCTCCAAGTTAATGCTGGTCCCCAGATGCAGGGCAATATCGCTCCTATTGGGGTATTACTTTCCAACTGGTCGCCTCTGGTGGCTCCCTCCCCCTTTTGTTTATCTTCTGATATCAGTCCCCCATTCCCACTCCGCATTACCTGCCCACTGGTGTCTTCTGCCCCTGTAGAGATCCAGACGTGTATAATACTGATCTCAGGCTAATTTCATGGGTGATTGGAGTTCTTTGGTAGGTAATCAGCTCACTTTGGGGTACAGGTTGAAAAGCCATCTCCTCCTACTTCCCCACCATCTTGTCGACCTCTCTCTGCTTCAATTTTTTGAAACAGTTTCAGGAGAATAGGTGTTATTTCTTCTTTGAATGTTTGATAGAATTCCCAAATGAATCCATCAGGGCCTGGGTTCTTGTTTTTTGGGAGGTTTTTGATCACCGCTTCAACCTCATTAGTAGATATTGGTCTTCAGATTGTCAGTTTCTTCCTGGTTCAATTTTGGGAGTTTATAGTTTTCCAGGAATGCATCCATTTCATCTAGGTTGCTTAGCTTATTGGCATATAACTATTGATAACTTCTGATAGTTGTTTCTATTTCCTTGGTGTTCATTGTGATCTCTCCCTTTTCATTCATAATTTTATGAATTTGAGCTTTCTCTCTTTTGTTTTGGATTAGTGTGGCCAGTGGTTTATCGATCTTATTGATTCTTTCAAAAAACCAGCTTCTAGTTTCACTGATATGTTCTACTGTATCTCTGCTTTCTACCTCATTGATCTCAGCTCTAATCTTGATTATTTCCCTTCTTGTGTGTGGAGTTGGTTTGTTTTGTTGTTGATTCTCCAGTTCTTTAAGGTGTAAAGACAGCTGCTGTGTTCTGGATTTTTCAGTTTTGTTTTTTGTTTGTTTTTTTGTTTGTTTGAGGGATGCTTGGATGGCTATGTATTACCCCCTTAGGACCGCCTTTGCTGTATTCCACAGGTTTTGGATCGAAGTGTCTTCATTCTCATTGGTTTCCATTTGTTTTAGTTCTTCTTTGATCTCCTGGTTGATCCAAGCATTCTTAAGCAAGGTGGTCTTTAGCTTCCAGGTGTTTGAGTTCCTTCTGAACTTTTCCTTGTGATTGAGCTCCAGTTTCAAAGCATTATGATCTGAGGATGTGCAGGGAATAATCTCAGTCTTTTGGTATCGGTTGAGTCCCGTTTTGTGTCTCAGTATGTGGTCTATTCTTGAGAAGGCTCCATGTGGACTTGAGAAGAATGAGTATTTTGTTGTTTTAGGGTGGAATGTTCTGTATATATCTATAAGGTCCATCTGGTCCAATGTGTCATTCAATGCTCTTGTTTCTTTATTGATTTTCTGCTTCAATGATCTGTCTATTTCTGAGAGAGGCATGTTAAGATCTCCTATGATTAGTGTATTCATATCAATATGACTCTTTATCTTGATTAACAGTTTTCTTATGTAATTGGCTGCTCCCATATTGGGAGCATAGATATTTACAATTGTTTGATCATCTTGATGGATAGTCCCTTTAAGGATTATGTAGTGTCCTTCTGTATCTCTGACTACAGCCTTTAGTTTAAAATCTAACTTATCTGATATGAGAATCGCTACCCCGGCCTTCTTTTGAGGCCCATTGGCATGAAAGATGCTTCTCCGTCCCTTCACTTTCAGTCTGGGTGTATCTTTAGGTTCAAAATGAGTCTCTTGTAGACAACATATGGATGGGTCCTGTCATTTAATCCAGTCTGCAACCCTGTGCCATTTTATGTGCACATTTAGGCCATTCACATTTAGGATGACTATTGATAGATATGTTTTTATTGACATCGTGTTACATTCGAAGTCTTTCTTTCTGTAGATGGTCTCTATATTTCTGTTCATACTACTCTGGGTTTTTTTCCTCTTTTATAGAACCCCCTTAATATTTCCTGCAGTATCGGCTTGGTGGTTGCATAGTCTTTTAAGTCTTGCGGATCTTGGAAACTCTTTATCTCTCCATCCATTTTGAATGTCAGTCTTGCTGGGTAAAGTATTCTTGGCTGCATGTTCTTCTCATTCAATGCCCTGAATATATCTTGCCAGCCCTCTCTGGCTTGCCAGGTGTCTGTTTAGAGGTCTGACATTATTCTGATGGGCTTTCCTCTGTACGTAAGGATCTTCTTTGTCCTAGCTACTTTCAAGAGGTTCTGCCTACAATTATATTTCTTCATTCTTACTACTAGGTGTCTCTAGGACTTTTGAGAATCTGTAATCTTGGGGGGAAACCGTTCGGCCTCTAGTACAGGAATGCTGGTTCCATTCACGAGATTTGGAAAATTTTCATGAAAACTTGTCCACTATATCTTCTAAAGTTCTTTCTTTATCCTCTCCTTCAGGGATTCTAATAATTCTGACGTTGGAACATTTCATGGCATCATTTATTTCCGTGATTCTGTTTTCATGGCTCTAAGCTGTTTGTTTAAGGCTTCCTCCTGATACTTTTTCTCTATCTGTTCATTCTCCAGATCACTAATTCTATCCTCTGTCTCAGTTACTCTAGCTTTGAGAGAATTTAGATTAGAGTGGAACTCATTGAGAGCATTGTGAAGCTCGTCCCTGGTAGTTTTCAGCTCTTCCCTAATATTGAAAACGTGATCCCTGGTCGTTTTAAGTTCGGCTCTAATCAATTCCTTTTGGTCACTCATGGCTTTCTCCAACCTAGCTATTGCTTGGATAATTGTTAGCCTGAATTCTCTTTCCGACACATTGTCTATGTTGATAGCCATTAGCTCTGTTGCAGAAGGTCCATTTTTTGTATTTTTCTTCTGTTGGGCATTCCTCCTCCTAGTCATTTTGGTAAGAGATAGCTGAATGGGTGTAGCTGGATGTATCGACAGTGGTGCAGTCAAGGTGTACCCTGGAATGCTTCTGATCAATCAGAGTTACCCACCCAAATGAGAGGAAAAAGAAAAGGAAAAGAAAAAAAGAGAGAGGGAGAGAGACAAGAATGAAAGGTGAGATAAAAGATAAGGTTCAGCCCAAATGGGTTCCAAGGTAAGATTTATGAAGTTTACAAACAAAAACAGACAAACAAAAAGACTGATAAAAGTATATGAGAAGAGAAAAAAATATATATATATTTGCATATATATATGCAAATAAAGGAATAACCTCATCAGAATGAACCTCAAGTGTAAGATTTATATACTATCAGGAGAAACACAAAAACACAGAAGTAGGGGCGCCTGGGTGGCTCAGTGAGTTAAGCCGCTGCCTTCGGCTCAGGTCATGATCTCAGGGTCCTGGGATCGAGTCCCGCATAGGGCTCTCTGCTCAGCAGGGAGCCTGCTTCCTCCTCTCTCTCTCTCTGCCTGCCTCTCTGCCTACTTGTGATATCTCTCTGTCAAATATATAAATAAAAAAAACACGAAATACTGGTGGAAGAAAAAGATTGTAGAGTGCTGTAAATTTTCAGTGTGGGTGAGGAAGGTTTTATTTATTATTATTATTTTTTTTGGTGTTGTTTTTTTCCGGATGTATCTTGATAGATTTGTTAAAGACTCCACTTTCCTAAGATAAAGGGGGATTAGGAATTGTTTTACCTATAGGGGTGGCATTGATTGGGGAAAGGGGATTGCCTTGAAGTTTAATTCTATATGAATATTAGAAAATTAAAATTAAAAAAAAGGAATAAACTAGACTAAACTAAACTAAAATTAAAAAAAATAAATTTAAAAAACAGAAATGCAAAAGGAATACACAGGTGTATGTATCAAAAAGTTCAGGTTAGAAGGTTATTATGGAATTTGATGTACTGGACATCTCACTGTGATGGTAAATAGGTTAAAAAATTTTCTATATAATAATAAAAAATTATCTTTAAAAAAATGAGCCAGGATAGTGGGAACAAATTAATAATAAAAATTGGCCTATGAAGTAGTGGTGGTTGTTCTCTTGTTGTCTTTTTTTTTTCCTTTCCCAGTTGGTTTCCTGGGGGAGGGGCCTTCCACGTGGGTTTTCAGTCAATGATGTTCTGAGTTAAGTCCTCCCACTCCCCTCAAGGGGGTGGGCTCTTAGGAAACTGTTTTTTCAGGCTTTTGTTGTCTGGAGGTTTTTATATTTGTTCACTTTTGTTTTTCTCTCTTTTCTTGAGGGATTTTGATGGTTTTTGTAGGTTTAGAGGAAAGCAAACTGTACCCTGACCTCCGTCTCAGAGAGAAGCCTCAATCTGGCTGCAGAGCCCAAATAAATCCCCCCTTCAACACTGGCAGAGCAGGTTCCCAGTCGCGGTCCCTTGGGGACTCAAGATTTTTTGCTTGTACCCAAAACCACAGCAGTGGCGGCTGTCTGGGCAGCTCCAGACTGCCAGAGAAGTTCCAAGCAGCAATCACACACTGAGATTTTCCCACTGGCACAAGCTGGGAGTGCCTGGTCTTTCCAGGTCCAAGAGCACTAGGCTGGTGCCTGTGCCATCTCTGTCTGGGAAGGGCACAGGGCATGACTCGGACTCTGATGGCATGGCAGGGCACTTGCATGGGGACTGCAAAAAGGCTGTACTTCTGTTGGCTGGTGAGGCTCCCAGCCCCTCATGGGAGCTGGGCACCACACACTCTCAGGCGAGCTTGCTGGTGGTTCAGGGACCAAGACCTGGTTTCTCTGCCGCACTCTTTCTGGCTCTGCACCAGGGGTGGCTGTCCTGGGTCTGGGGACTTAAGCCCCTGACCCTAACACCCTGATTCCTGCAATTTCACCCCAGTGATCCTTTGCTCTTCTTGAGTGCTTTCTACCATACTTCTGAGATAATGCTGGTCCCCAGACGCAGGGCACTCTCGTATTGGGATATTACTTTCCAGTGGGTCACCTCTGGTAGCACCCTCCCCCTTTTGTTTATCTTCCAATATCAGTCCGACTTTCCCACTCCGCTTTACCTGCCCACTGGCGTCTTCTGCTCCGGTAGAGATCCAGACGTGTATAATTCGGGTCTCAGGCTGATTTTGTCGGTGAGTGGAGTTCAACAGAAGTAATCAGCTCACTTTAGGGTCCAGGTTGAAAGGGAGCCGCCTCCTACTTCTCCGCCATCTTGTCTCCAGTATAAACATTTTAACAATGTTTTTTTTTTTTTAATAAATTGATTTCTTTATTTTCAGAAAAACAGTATTCATTATTTTTTTCACCAACCCAGTGCTCCATGCAATCTGTGCCCTCTATAATACCCACCACCTGGTACCCCAAGCTCCCACCCCCCCTCCACTTCAAACCGCTCAGTTGTTTTTCAGAGTCCATAGTCTCTCATGATTCACCTCCCCTTCCAATTCCCCCCAACAACCTTCTCCTCTCTAAGACCCCTTGTCCTCCATGATATTTGTTATGCTGCACAAATAAGTGAAACCATATGATAATTGACTCTCTCTGCCTTTCTTCATTCAGCATAATCTCTGCTAGTCCTGTCCATGCTGCTACAAAAGTTGGGTATTCATCCTTTCTAATGGAGGCATAATACTCCATAGTGTATATGGACCACATCTTCCTTATCCATTCGTCCGTTGAAGGACAAATTCGTTCTTTCATAGTTTGGCGACCGTGGCCTTTGTTGCTATAAACATTTGGGTACAGATGGCCCTTCTTTTCACGACATCTGTATCTTTGGGGTAAATACCCAGGAGTGCAATTGCAGGGTCAGAGGGAAGTTCTATTTTTAATTTCTTGAGGAATCTCCACACTGTTCTCCAAAAAGGCTGCACCAACTTGAATTCCCACCAACAGTGTAAAATGGTTCCCCTTTCTCCACATCCTCTCCAAGACATGTTGTTTCTTGTTTTGTTAATTTTGGCCATTCTAACTGGTGTAAGGTGATATCTCAATGTGGTTTTAATTTGAATCACCCTGAGGGCTAGTGATGATGTACATTTTTTCATGTGTCTGATTGCCATTTGTATGTCTTCATTGGAGAATTGTCTGTTCATATCTTCTGCCCATTTTTTGATATGCTTGCCTATTTCCTATGTGTTGAGTTTGAGGAGTTCATTATAGATCCTGGATATCAACCTTTTGTCTGTGCTGTCATTTGCAAATATCTTATCACATTCCGTGGGTTGCATCTTTGTTTTTTTGACTCTTTCCTTTGCTGTGCAGAAGCTTTTGATTTTGATGAAGTCCCAAAAGTTTATTTTGGCTTTTGTTTCCTTTGCCTTTGGAGACATATCTTGAAAGAAGTTGCTGTGGCTGATATAGAAGAGATTACTGCCTATGTTCTCCTCTAGGGTTCTGATGGATTCCTGTCTTACGTTGAGGTCTTTTATCCATTTTAACAATGTTTATTCTTCTGATCCATGAGCATGGAATGGTCTTCTGTCTTTTTTGTTTTCTTCAATTTTTTTCATGAGTGTTCTGTAGTTCCTCGAGAAAAATCCTTTACTTCTTTGGGATGGTTTATTCCCAGGTATCTTATGGTTTCAGTGCTGTAGTAAATAGAATTGATTCTCTAATGTCCCTTTCTGTATTTTCATTGATAATGTAGAAGAAGGCCACTGATTTCTGTACAATGATTTTTTTTTAAAGATTTTATTTATTTGACAGACAGAGATCACAAGTAGGCAGAGAGGCAGGTAGAAAGAGAGAGAGGAGGAAGCAGGCTCTCCGCGGAGCGGACAGCCTGATGCGGGACTCGATCCCAGGGTCCTGGGATCATGACCTGAGCCGAAGGAAGAGGCTTTAACCCACTGAGCCACCCAGGCACCCCTGTAAAATGATTTTGTATCCTGCCACATTATTTAGTTGCTGTATGAGTTCTGGTAGTTTGGAGGTGGGGTGTTTTGGGTTTTCCATATAAAGTATGTCATCTGTGAGGAGAGAGTGTTTGACTTCTTCATTACCAATTTGGATACCTTTTATTTCTCTTTGTTGTCTGATTGTTGCTAGGATTTCAAATAGTTTGTAGAACAAGAGTGGTGAGAGTGGGCATCCTTGTCATGTTCCTGATCTCAAAGGGAAGCCTGTCAGCTTTTACCCATCGAGGATGATATTCACTGTGGGTTTTTCATAGAAACATTTTATGAAGTTGACTAATGTTCCCTCTATCCCTATACTTTGAAGCATTTTATTCAGGACCGGATGCTGGATTTTGTCTAATGCTTTTTCTTCATCAATGGAGAGGACCATGTGGTTCTCCTCTCTACACTTCATAATTTGTTCTATGACATTGATTGATTTGTGAATGCTGAACCATCCTTGCAACCCAGGGATAGATCCCACCTGGTCATGGTGGATCATCTTTTGAATGTACTGTTGGATCCTGTGAGCTAGGATCTTGTTGAGAATCTTAGTATCCATATTCATCAGTGATATTGGTCTGAAATTCTCCCTTTTGGTGAGGTCTTTGCCTGGTTTGTGGAGCAGGGTAATGCTGCCTTCATAAAAAGGGTCTGGAAGTTTTCCTTCTGCTTAATTTTTGGAACGAGCTTCAGGAGAAGACATGCTATTTCTTCTATGAAAGTCTGGTAGATTTCTCCTGTGAATCCATCAAGTCCTGGGCTCTTGTTTATTGGGAGGTTTTTGATCACTGCTTCAATCTGGTTACTGGGTAAAAGTCTATTCATGTTGTGAATTCCTTCCCGGTTCAATTTTGGGATTATACTTTTCTAAAAATGCATCCATTTCACAAAGGTTGCTTAGCATATTGGCATACAACTGTTTAATTTTTTTAATTATTTTCAGTGTAACCGTATTCTATGTTTTAGCACAACACCCAGTGTTCCATGCACTCCATACCTCATTGTTTTGTTGACTGTTTCCTTTGCTGTGTAGAAGATTTTGATCTTTATGAATTCCCAAATGTTCATCTTCACTTTTTTTTTTTTCCTTTGCCTTTGGAGACATATTTTGAAAGAAGTTGCTATGGCCAATGTTGAAGAGGTTTCTGCCTATGTTCTCCTCCAAGATTCTGATGGATTCCTGCCTCAGGTTGAGGTCTCTTATCCATTCCGAGTTTCTCTTTGTGTATGGTGTCAGAGAATGGTCGAGTTTCATTCATCTACACAAAGCTGTCCCAATTTTCTCAGTGGCATTTATTGAAAATACTTTTTTTTTTCCTTTGTATATATTTTCCTGCTTTCTTGAAAATTATTTGACTATAGATTGATGGTCCATATCTGAGCTCTCTACTCTGTTACACTGGTCTAATGGCCTGTTTTTATGCCAGTCCCCTGCTGTCTTGGTGATCACAGCTTTGTAGTAACCCTTGAAACCAGGCAACAGGGTGCACCCAGTTTTGTTCTTTTCTTTTTGGCATTTCCTTAGCAATATGGGATCTCCTCTGATTCCACACCAATTTTAGGCTTGTGTTTGCTCCAGCTCTTTGAAAAATACCGGAGGAATTTTGATCAGAATGGCATTAAAATGATAGATTTCTCTAGGCTGTATAGACTTTTTAAGACTGTTTATTCTTCTGATCCATGAGCATGGAATGGTCTTCCATCTTTATGGTTTTCTTCCATTTATTTCATGAGTGTTCTGTAGTTCCCTGAATATAGATTGCTTATCACTTTGGTTTGGTTTATTCCCAGGTATCTTATGGTTTTGGAGCTGTAGTAAATGGAATTGATTCTCCCTTTCTGTATTTTTATTGTTAAAGGATAAGAAAACCACTGATTTTTGTACAAAGATTTTGTATCCTCCCGCATTATTGAAGTGCTGTATGAGTTCTAGTAGTTTTGGGGTGGAGTCTTTTGGGTTTTCCATATAAAGTATGTCATCTATGAAGAGAGAGTTTGACTTCTTCATTGCCAATTTGGATACATTTTATTTCTCCTTGTTGTCTGATTGCTGTTGCTAGGACTTCAAATAATATGTTGAATAAGAGTGGAGAGAGTGGGCATCCCTGTCATGATTCTGATCTCTAAGGGAAGGCTGTCAGCTTTTACCCATTGAGGATGGTATTCACTGTGGTGTTTTCATAGATACACTTAAGGAAGCTGATGAAGGTTCCCTCTATCCCTACTTTGAAGTGTTTTATTCAGGAACAAAAGCCGGATTTTCTCAAATGTGTTCTTTTCACCAATTGAGATGACCATGTGGTTTTTCTGTCTTCGCTTATTAATTTGTTTATGACATTGATTGATTTGCGAATGTTGAACCATCCTTGCAACCCAGGGATAGATCCCACCTGGTCATGGTGGATCATCTTTTGAATATACTGTTGGATCCTATGAGCTTGCATATTGTTGAGAATCTTAGTATCCATATTCATCAGTGATATTGGTCTGATATTCTCCTTTTTGGTGAGGTCTTTTCCTGCTTTGGGGATCAGGGTAATGCTGGCTACATAAGAAGAGTCTGGAAGTTTTCTTCTGCTTCCATTTTTGGAAAGATCTTCAGGTGAATAGGTGTTATTTCTACTCTGAAAGTTTGGTAGAGATGCCCAGGGAAGCTGTCTGTTCCTGAGCTCTTGTTTTTTGGGAGGTTTTTGATCACTACTTCAATCTCGTTACTGGATAATGGTCTATTCAGGTTCTACATTGCTTACTGGTTCAATTTTGGAATTTTATACTTTCCTAGGAATGCAGCCATTTCACCTAGGTTGCTTAGCATATTAGCATACAACTGTTTTTTTTTCTTTTTAATTTCTTTTATGTGTAACATTATTCTTTGTTTTTCCACCACGGTTAGTGATCTATGTAATCCCTGCCCTCTCTCTTATACATACCAATAGCTTCTGCCAACCTCTCACTCCCCGCTCTTTCAAAGCTCTCATATTCTTTTTCAGAGTCCATAGTCTGATAGTATCATAGTATTATAGAGGGTATGGATTGCATGAAGCACTGGGCGTGCTGAAAAAATAATGGAATACTTTTTTTCTGAGAAAATAAATTAATTTAATTAAAAAAAATATATGTCTCCAAAGGCAAAGGAAACAAAGCGAAAATGAACTTTGGAAATTCATCAAAATCAAAAGCTTCTGCACAGCAAAGGAAACATTCATGAAAACAATGGTAAACGATGGAATGGGAGAAGATAATTTCAAACCATTTTTTAACTGGATTATTTGTATTTCGGGGTGTTAAATTGTAGCCATTCCACATATTTTGGACACTATCCCCATACTGCATAGGGTTTTTTTTTTTTTTTTAATAAATATTTTCTCCCTTTTAGTATGTTGTCTTTTTTTTTAATTAAATATATTTATTTTCAGCATAACAGTATTCATTATTTTTTTTACCACACCAGTGCTCCATGCAGTCCGTGCCCTCTACAGTACCTACCACCTGGTACCCCAACCTCCCACACCCTTATTACTTCTTCCTTGCTCTTCTGCTGTGTGGAAACTTTATTGTGTTACAGTCCCAGTTGTTTATTTTTGCCTTTATTTCCTTGCCTCAGGAGACAGTCTAGAAAATGTTTGCTTTGGTCCATGTCAGGAAGTTACGGTCTGTGCCCTCTTTGATTTTTATGGTTTCCAGTCTCCCACTGAGGCCTTGAAACTGTTTTGAACTTCTATGTCTGTTTGGCATAAGGAAGCAGAGTAATTGCATTCTTCTGTGCATAGCTGTCCAGTTTTCCCAACACTATAGAGACTGTTCTTTTCCTTTCTATATTCTTGCCTGCTCTGTGGAAGACTAATAGGCCACAGAATTGCGGGTTTATATCTGAGCTTCTATCCTGTTCCCTAGGTCACTGTGTGTATTTTTGTGCCAGTGCCATAGTTTGGATGACCACAGCTATGTAGTATGACTTGAAATCTGGAATTGTGATTCCTCCAGCATTGTTTTTCTTCTCAACATTGCATTGTCTGTTCAGTATCTTTGGTGGTTCCATACAAATTTTTAGGAGTGTTTGCTTGACTTCTTTTTGTTTAACTTAATTCAATGAGCCAACTTATAGGACACCATTAGTGTTATAGGACACTATAACACTTATAGGACAACTTATAGGACACCAACTTATAGGACACCTGTAGTGTTCAATAATAGATCAAATGTGTATACTGCCCAGTGCTCATTGCATCATGGGTCCTCTTTAAGGCCTACCACCCAGTTGCCCCATCCCCCACGCCACTGCCCTCCAGGAATCCTGAGTTCGTTTCTGTAATGAAGAGTCTCTCATGGTTTTTCTCCCTCTCTGACGACTTCACATTCAGTTCCCCCCTTCCCCTCTGATCCTCTGTGTTGTTTCTTCTATTTTACACAGGTGAACCCATGTGACGCTTGCTTTTCTCTGATAGCCTTATTTCACTCAGCGTAATACCCACCAGTTCCTTCCAGGTGGATGCGATGGTTAGTCTTCATCCTCTATGATGGATGAATAGTATTCTGTTGTAGATATGAACCACATCTTCTTTATCCATTCATCTGTCCATGGACATCAGCGCTCTGTCCATAGTTTGGCTAGAGTGGATAATGCTATAATGAACACTGGGGGGGGGGGATGCCACTATTTTTCACTCAATCTGTATTTTCTTTCGATTTTATTTATTGACTTGACGGAGATAGAGAGAGATCACAAGCAGGCAGAGAGGCAGGCAGAGGGAGGGGGGAAGCAGGCTCCCTTCTGAGCAGACAGCCTGATGTGGATCTTGATCCCAGGACCCTGAGATCCTGGAGGCTTGACCCACTGAGCCACCCAGATGCCCCAAAATCTGTATCTTTGGGTTAAATACCAAGCAGTGCAATTGCTGTGTTGTCTATTTTTAAGTTTGGGAAGAAACTCGATAACATGTGGCAGAGTGGTTGTAAGAGGGTGCATTGCCATCAGCAGTGTAAGAGTGTTCCCCTCTAACCATGTCCTCGCTAGCATTTGTTTTCCCTGCCTTGATCATTTTAGATATGCCAGCTGATGTGAGGTGGTATCTCACTGTGGTTTTGATTTGTATTTTCCTGATGGCTATTGCTGTAGAACACTTTTTTGTGTGTCTCTTGGTCACTTGTATGGCCTCTTAGTAAAAAGGTATGTTTGTGTTTTTGCCTATGTCTTCAGCTAGATTAGGGGTAGTCCCAGGATCATGGAAGGTTTGATCTGCTTAGGTATGGAGACCTTCAGAGACATCTGAATTGAAGGCCAGAGTTAAGGAGAATATCAGGCCCAGGCTCTGTGTTCAGTCTGGTATGAAAATATAAATAAGCAGGGAGTGGTGTATAAACATTTTAGGCCTCTAGGGACAGATGCCCGAAAACACTTGCTAGGGTTAGGGTTTGGGCATTGGGCATGGCAGGCGTGATCTTCAGATGCTGAGGTGAGCCCCCTGGGATGTGAAGTTAGGGAGAATGTCAGGTGTTTGCTCAGGCTATAGTTTGTGTTCATGAAAGGCACTAAATGTGGGGTTGTGTTAATGGGGTCTTGGAGATTTCTTCCACTCTGGGTTTTTTTGTTTTGTTTTGCTTTTTTGTTTTTGTTTTGTAGCTCCAAATAGCAAAGTTTCATTCTGGGAGACAGGATATGTCCTGAATTCTGGCTCAATTATCCCCCATGTGGATATGCTGAGAACAGGGCTCAGGGTATGGATAACTGAATTCCTAACTTAGGGTTAAGTAAGACCTATGGTCATGGCAGCCTTGATCTACTGGTTCTAGGGTGAGCTACAGAAAGGGTTGATTTGATGGGCGCATCCCAGGCTGTGCCAGACTGTATTAGTGACAATGGTGGCCTACAAATGTGGGGTGGAATTGGAGGAGGTAGTGCATGTTTCTCCTAAACTGGGGGCAGTGCATCTTCATATGGCAGGGTTTCCATCTGGAGGGCAGTCAAAGTCTTGTGGTGTGGCTCAGAGTCCTCAGTCTGGAGGGCTTATGGATCAGGACTCTGGGGAAGAAGTCTGAACATCCAAGCGAGGGATAGGGTTAAGGCTTAGGGATGGCAGGCCTGATATGTAGATGCTGAGTTTAGCTCCCTGGGATCTGAAATTAGGTCACATGTCAGGTGGTCACTCAGGCTTGAGTTTATGTCCATATGGAACTGGCCAAATGGGGCCATGGAAATTTCTCCCGTTCTGTGGGTTTTGTGTAGTTCCAAATAGCACAGTTTCATTCTGGAGGAAAGAAGGAGTAGTGTTTATGTCTCAGCGGTCCCCTGTATGGAAGTATTCGAGAGATGAGCACTGGGTATGGATGCCTAAAAACCCTATGGACGGCTGAAAACCCTGGAGTTAGAATTGCAGCCTAGAGGAATGGCAGACCTGATCTGCTGGCTCTGAGGTGAGATACCCAAGAGGATAATTTGAGGAGCACAGGCTGTGCCAGACTGCACGTTAGTGCCCAGGTTGGCTTAAATTCGAGGTTGGAATTGAGAGCCTTGCAGCTTTCTCCTAAACAGGAGTTTCTGTGCAGCTCCATAGGACATGGTATCCTTCTGCAGGGCAGGCAGAGTCCTGTGGTGTTTCTCCAGGGTCCCCAATCTGGAGAGCTTTTGGGCAAAACTCTTGGGATAAAAGTCTGAATACCCAACCTAGGTTTAGGGTTAGGGACTAGGGCATGGCAGGCCTGAAATGCAGAAGCTGAGAAGAGCTCCCCGGATTTCAACTTAAGGAGAATGTCAGGTGGTCACTCAGGCAGGAGTTGATGTCCATGAGGGACACCAAATACTGGGGCTGGCTCATGTGGCCATGGATGTTTCTCCTGCTCCAGGGAGTTTGCACAGCTCCAAATAGCAAGATTTCCTTCTGGGGGACAGGAGGGGCCGTGTTTTCAGGATCAGGGGTACACCATGTTGAGGGATTCGAGTGCAGGATTCCAGGTATGGATGCCGGAAAACCCAGCCTATTGCTGGCTTAGGGCCTAGGGCATTGGCAGGCCAGATATGTTGGCTTTCAGGCGAGCTCCTCAGAGGGATGAGTTGACAACCAGGATTAGGCCTGAAAACAGAAGCTAGGGTAAGGATAGGACTAGTGGCATGAAAGGTCTAATCTTCTGGCTCTGGGACCAGCTACTTGGGTGGCTGACTGGAGGACGAGGCTCAAACTCTGTGTCCGAATGTGAATCACTATCCAGGGATGACCTCCATAAGTGGGGTTGGCCTTGGGGACCATGGAGGTTTCTCCAAAACTGGGAGTTTTGTGCAGATCCATAGGGCATGGTTAACTTATGAAAGGCATTGCTGAGTGCTGTGATGTGGCTCCAGAGTCCCCAGTCTGGAGGGCTTGGAGGCTGGGCATCTTGGGATGGAAGCCTGAAAACCCAACCTAGGTTAGGGTTGGGGCCTAGAGACATGGCATAACTGATCTCTCAGAACTGAGGAGGGCTCCCTGAAGGGCTGAGTTGAGGGCGGGCATCAGGCGGTAGATCAGAGTCTTGAGGTTTTGGGTTCATGGGCCTTAGATGCTGGTTTTGCCCTCTGGGGGTATGCATGTTTCTCCCGCTCTGAGGTTTCTGTACAGCTCTAAATGGCACCATTTCTCCCTAGGTGGCCAGCGGAGTGCCTGCATGAGTCTCAGGCATCTGCAATATGCAGGACTTTGGTGCTTACCCTCTGTAGAACACGCCTAGGGTAAGGATTAGGGCCTGCGGCATTACAGGCCCAATCTGCCAGCACTGAGTCTGGCTCCTCTCAGGGCTGAGTTGAGGCCATTTCTCCAGCCCTGTGGCGGAATCCGGCTTTATGGCTGGGGACTGCTGATGGTTGTGGGACATGCAGATTTCTCCTGCTCTGAGAGTTATGCACATCTCCTATGGGAACTGTTTCCTCCTGGGTAGCAGCCAGAGTCCTGGGGTGTGGCTCGGGTGTCCCCAATCTGAAGGGCTTGGGGGCCAGTTCTGTGGGGACAGAATTCTGAAAAGTCAACATAGGGTTAGGGAATGGGGCATGGCTGATCCAATCTGCTGGTGCTGAGGCAGGTTCCCTGACAGGCTGAGTTGAGGATGGGGGTCAAGCGGCATGTCAGACTCTGGATTTTTTTGTTGTGTGGGCCATCTGCGGTGAGGGTGGCCTCAGGAATCCATGTGGGTCTCTCACAGTCTGAGGGTTCAGGAAGGCTCCAAATGAAAGGGTTTCCCTTCGATGCCAGACAGAGTCCTTAGGTGTGGCCATGGTTCCTAATCTGGAGTGCTTGTTGGCAAGGTCTCTGGGCACGGAAGCCTGAAAACACAAACTGGGGGTTGGGTTAGGACTTAGGAGTATCCAAGCCCCATCTTCCAGCCCTGAGGTGAGAACCCTGGGGTTTGAGTCAAGCCCAGGAATCAGGAAACACGTCAGGCTGTGAGTTTGTGATTGGGGGTTGGTGCTGAGGTTGGGGATGTCCTCAGGGAGGCATGCAGGTTGCTCCATGTGGGTTGTTCCTAGGGTTCTGCGTAGCTTAGAATGGCACGCTTTTCTTCTGGATTGCAGACAGACTCGTGGGGTGTGATCTAGAGGTCCTAAACTGGAGGGGCAGTGCCAATGTGGCTTTAGACCTGTGGAGGGTTTGGGAGCTGCATTAGGAGTTCGTGGAAGGCTCAGCAGTGCCGATTAACGCCACTGGAGGGAGAGGTGAGCTGTGGTGCGAGAGAGCGTAGTAAAGGTGGCAATGCAGCTTGCCACCCCTGGAGGCACTGGAGGCAGTGCCGAGCTGCTGTGGGAAACACACCAGAAGAGGAGTCTGTGCAGCTTGCTGGCTCTGAGGGCAGTGGTGAGGTGCTGGGTGAGAAACCCTGAAACGTGAGGCACTGCAGCTTATTTTTACAGGACGTAGTGCTGAGCTGAAGACTCTCTGTTTCCCCAGTCTCAAGAGTGGTGGTAACAACTGCTGGAGCCGGGCCCCCACTCAGCATTGTGAAACATTGCCCCAGGTTTGCTGGTAATGTGCTGTCAGGATAGTTCCCGAGGGTCCTCCTGGAACTATCCAGGAGAGCCAGGGAGAGCCAAACCCGTTTCATGGTGCCTTTGGAACCGAAGACTTGAGTGTCTACTTAGAAGAGTCTATTTGCTTCTCTATAAAGGACAAGGGCATTGGCCGGCTTGAGAAGGAAGTGAAAGAACACTTAAGAATCAAGCATGTGTCTCTCCTTCCTTCTCCCAGGAATCGGAGCAGGTGTGTAGGCTTTAGGTGGGAGGTGCCTACTTATCCGCACCTGACGACCCTTCTTCTCTCTTGTTCCATGAGATGTGAAGTTTGGAAATCAGAGTCTGAATCCATCATGCAGCTTGTCCCAGGACGTCAGCATTCAGAGAAAAGGGCAGGCCGGTGGGGCACAGTGGCACATCCATGCCAGCATGGGAGGTAAAATTTCTCTTTCACCCCAAACATCCTGGGTTTTCTCTCCTCTCCAATGGAGCCAAAAAGTCACATGAGCGCAGCTGTCAGAAATGGAGAGTGGGTGCTAGGGTTCCGAGTTTCCTTGCAGGGAGCACCTGGCAGGGGATCTCATTTTCTCTGTTGGCTTCTGGCTTACACGGTATTTGGAACATCTCTTTCTAATCAAATCCCCTGGATTCAAAGGGGGAAGATGAGATGAACTTGGTGTGTGTTTGAAACATAGACCTCATTCCTTCATCTAACAGTGTTGATTCCATGGGTCCTAGCTGTGGTGGAATGGCCAGCATCTAGAGTTAGGTGGATGTGTGTGGTCAGAGAGAAGCTTGGATGATGGCTTCTCCTTTGTCCATCATGATGTATCCTAAGGGATTCATGTTTTTTATCCAAAGAGTTCCAAGGAGGGCAGAGGGAAAATTCAAAAGGATTCCAAGGAGCCTTGGATGATTGAAAACAGAAGCTTGGCTGTCTAGTTTCACTCGGTCGACCATTTAGAGAGTTGGACATGGCATCCTTTCTCTGCAGTTTCATGGGTGGTGAAGTCAGGAGAGTCTTTGGTAATTCCCCTGGATAGAGGCATTCTGATGGCCTCACAGGGCATGGCATCAGGAACCCTGGGTTGAATTTCTGGGGTTGCTTGATGGACGTTGGGTGAGTCATGTTATCCCCAAGTTTTTTGTTTCCTCCTTAGGAAATTGCTGGCAGGGAATGTTCTGCTTCCAGCAAAACCCTCCTGCACTGTCAGTGGGCATGTGGGTTGTTGCAGCCACTCTAGAAAAGAGCATCGTGGTTCCTTTGAAAGCTAAGAACTGAACAGCCCTAGAATCCAGCAGTTGCCCTCCTAGGTATCTCCCTATAAGGGAGGGTACACACTGTGATGAGCTCTGGGTGTTCTGTGCAGGTGAGGAATCACAAAATCCTACCGCTGAAGCAAAGGAATGAACACTGCATGGAAACATATTGGAACTGAAATAAAGGAAGGAAAGAAGAAGGCCACGTTCTACTTCATGAAGAGCGAGGTAAAAATGGAGTGATTTTTCTTCTCCTTTTCTGTCAATGATCAATTTCAATAACACTGTGGTGGGATACACTAGTTTCCGATTGCATAAGGAGCCCTCAGAAAGCTGCCAGGGAAAGTTTAGACCTCAGAACATGTCCATGTTCCATTGATATGTTCCTTCCAGTTTGCATGTACAATGGTAAGTGGAGAGAAATAGGGCAAAAGAGGAAAGGAGGGGCTGAATATTCAGGAGCTTAAGTCAGAGGCTTTAACCCACTGAGTCACCCAGGCTCCCCATCCTTCCCACTTTCTCAAGAAAGCCCTGGGCCTGTTTAAGTTGAGAAGATGGAGAGGAGATCCCAGCTTTGCAGCAGGCAGGGTAGTTCCAGGTCTTCCTAGAGCTGACAGGGTTCACTGAGGAGAGCTGAGCTGTGGGTGTGACAGATCCAAACTGCTGGTCCAGAGGCGGTATCTCTGAGGAGCTGTGTTGAAAATGGGGTTCAGGTGGCGTACGAGGCTAGGGGGGGCTGAAGAACATAGGGAAGTACTCATGTGGACACACAGGTTTCTCTCTTTCTGACAGTTCCTTGCAAGTCCAAACAGACTGGTTTCCTTCTAGGTGACAGGTGGACTCCTATGGTTTGACTCTAGGGTTCCCAACCCAGAGGGCTTGCTGGACAGACCCCTGTAGAAGGAAGCATGAAAACACAACTTAGGGTTAGGGTAATGGCCTTGGGGAATTGCAGCTCTGATCCACCAGCGGTGATTCAGATTCCCCTCAGGGTTGAGTTGAGGGAGCTCATCGTGCAGTGTGGCAGAATCTGGGTTTCTGGCCGGGGGGGCTACTGATGTTGAGAGTGTTTTAGAAGGGTGTGCATGTTTCTTCCTCTCTGAGGTCACTGCAGAGCTCTAAATGGCACGGTTTCCCCCCGCATGGCAGTCGGATTCTTGGGTTTTCACAGAGGGGTCCTTAATCTGGGGAGTTTGGGGGCCAGGCCTCTTGAATTGAAAGCCTGAAAACAGAAACTAAAGTTATGGCAGGGCCTCAGGGCAAGGCAGGCTTGATCTGCTGGTGCTGAGGCAGGCTTTCCAGTGGGCTGACGTCAGGCTGGGCATCAGGCATATCAGATTCCAAGTTTGTGTCTAGGGAGGCTATAGAAACTGGGAGCATCCTCAGAGTGGCATGCAAGTTTCTCCCAGTCTGAGGGTTCTGCTGAGCTCCAAAGGGCACAGTTTCCTCATGTGTGTGGGGCGCCGCCCTGGGGTGTCACTGAGGCATGCTTTATGCCACTGTGAGTCTCACAGGTGCCCATCATCAGGCTTAGGGAAAAGGCCTCTGGACATGGAAGCCTGTACACCCACATAGGGTTAGTGTTAGGGCCTTTGGGCACGGCAGGCCCAATGTACTGGTGCTGATGCGGGCTCTCCACAGGGCTGAGTCCAGGCCATACATCTGGAGGCACAGCAGAATCCGGATTTATGGCCATAAGGTCTCTCATGTTGAGGGAGGCTTTAGGGGGGCTTGCAGGTTTCTCCCTGTCTGAGGGTTTGGTGCAGCCCCAAACCACAAGAAGTCTGCCCACGTGGTCAGTGGAGTCACATGGTGTCACTCTGCTGTCCTTAATCATGGGGATGTGGGAGCCAGGTATCTTTGGATAGAAACCTAAAAACCCAAATTAGGTTTATGGTAAGGGCATAGGGTCATGGCAGGTCTGAACTTTTCTTGCTGAGGTAGGGTCCCTGGTGTGCTGAGTTGAGAACAGGCACCAGGCAGGGGGTTGGATTCCGGGTTTGAGTCCAGGGGTTGAACAATGTTGTGTGTGGCCTTGCGGGGTCTTGCAGGTTTCATAGCTCTGAGGAATGTGTGCACCTCCCAATGGCACTACTGCACCCTAGGAACAAGGGGAGTGCCAGAGTGAGTCTCAGGCATCCCCAATCTGGGGGGTGTGGGTGCCAGGCCTCAGGGTATGGAAGCTTGTATACCCCACCAAGTGTTCGGGTTAGAACCTAGGGACATGGCAGGCCCAAATTGGCAATGCTGAAATTGGCTCCCATCGAGGCAGAGTTTAGGACATTCATCTGGCCACCTGAAGAATCAGGGTTTGTCTCTGGGGGGCCACTGATGGTAGGAGTGGCTTTAGGGGGACATGCAGGTTTCTGCCCCTCTGAAGGTTTAGCGCAGCTCCAAGTGGCATGGGTTCCATCCATGTGGAGAGCGGATTCCTGAGGTGTTGCTCAGGGGTCCTTAATTCAGGGGGCCTGGGGGTTAGGCCCCTTGGAATGGAAGCCCGAAAACCCAAAGAAAGGTTAGAGTTAGGGCCTTGGAACATTGCAGGCCATATATACTGAATCTGAGGGGGCCTGCCCACAGGGATGAATTGGGGACACACCTCTTCCATCACAAGTATATGGCTTTATGGCCGAGGGGGGGCATGATGGTCAGGGAAGCTTTATGGGTGCAAGCAGGTTTCACCCCCTTGGAGGGCTTGACACAACTCCAATCAGCAGGAATCCCTACCACGTGGCAGGTGGAGTGGTGGGGTGTCACTCAGACCTCCTTTATCCGAGGGGATTTGGGGCCAGGAGCCTTAGAATGGAAGCATGAATAATGAAACTACAGTTTATTTAGAGCCTAGGGGCATGGTATGTCAGATCTTCTGGGACCGAGGCAGTCACCCAGGGCTCAGTAGGGAGAGTCATTGGCCTTGCATCCGCTGGCTTGTGGAGGGCTTTCCCTGAGTTCTTGCCAAGCTCACTGAGGACAGGACTCTAGAAAAGGCCGTGTTCAGGCAGACATGAGCTGCACAAAGTGAGGTCTCCAGGGAATTTCCTGCCAATTCTCATGAGCATTCTACCTAAACCCATATGGTGAGAATAGGCTGCCATTAATGGGTTATTTGGACCACCCGTCTCTGGTGGACTATAGTTGTTTCTTGCACAGTGCTTGCATAGCCATCAGGAAAACATGCAGAGACTATGCTGCTGATGGTGTGGAAAGGCCTTGTTGGGGGCAGGGCAGGCATGGGTCTCCACATACAATGGTTGACTCAGGCTCCAAAACCACGGTTTTCAAATTGGTGGCAAGAGGACTAATGGGGTGGGTTTCAGATTTCCTGCAGTTGAGGGTTCGAGAGACAGGACCCTGCGAAGGTAAGACTGAAAACTAGGTGAGGGTTAGGACCAAGGAATAGGGGCATGGCAGACCCCATCTCCCAGCTCCAGGGAGGGAACCCACGGTTGCCAAGGAGCAGGAGGCATTGGCCTCATCTCCAACTGATTCATGGAGGGCTTTTTGGCAGGGTCCGAGTCATGACAACATGGGATCCTGGGCCAGGCCCAACAGGCAGCCCTGCAGACATGTGTCACCCGAATCGAGAACACAGCGTGTTTTCCGGCCAAATCTCAAGAACGTTTTGCTCAAATCTGGATCAATTTGGGCAGAACACTCATCAGAATTGGCCGGGGTTGGGCAGCCCTGAGGACCGCCCTGTCCCCATGATCGTGGGCCCTTCCTCAGGCGGGCCATGTCGCAGTCATCCAGTAAAGGCACTGAGATGATGAGGGCCACCCAGGGGCCCTAGTGCAGGGGAAATTTCCCGGAGCAGAATGAGGAAGAGGGTGTGGCATCCACCTCTGACTTTTCCAGCCACTGGGGCACCGATGCTTTGGAGTGGCCTCAGTGGGGGCATGAAGATTTCTCTGCCCCCAAGGCATTTCCAAAGTTCTAAAAGGCACTATTTTCACCTGGGTGGCAGGTGGATATGTGGCATGGGACTCAGGGTTTTCCAATTGGAGGGCCCGAGGGAGAGGATCCTGGAAACAGAAGGCCAAGAAAGAAGGCAAGGGTTAATTCCTGGGCCACGGGGCTGTACCAGTCGAATTGGACAGTGCAATGGAGGGAACCCCCAGAGGTTAAGGAGCAGGAGGTGTCAGACTCAACTGAACCGGACTCACGGAGGGCTTTCTGGCCGGGTTCAGACGTAACATTCGGGATCCCAGGCCAGGCCCAGGGGGCAGCCCTGCAGACGTGTGGTGCCCAAAGCTTGTTTGCTGGGCATTTTCTGGACAGTTCTCTCGAGCATTCTGCTCTAATTGGGATCGATTTGGGCAGAACATTCGTGAGAATTGGCCGGCGATAGGCAACCCTGCACATTGTCCCATTCCCCATGGCTGAGGGGCCCTTTCTCGCTCAGGGCATGTCGCAGCCCCCCAGAAAACACGCTGAGACACAGCGACCCACCCGGGGGCCCTGGCGGAGGGGAGTGTTCCAGGAGTAAAGTTGAGGGAGGGTTTGTGGCGGGGCGTCTGCACCCGACTCTTTGGGTGACTTGGGAGCCCAAGGATGGGTCTGGCCTCAGTGGAGGCAGGAATGTATCTCTCACTCAGAGGCTTGTCTGCAGCTCCAAAAGGCACCTTGACATAGGATCTTAGGATGCTCGTGGCACAGGACTCAGGCTTTCCCAGTTGGGGCACCGAGGAACAGGACCCAGGAAACTGAAGGTTGAGCAAGCAGGCGAGGGCTTGTGCTTGGGCATCAGGGCTGTCCCAGACCCATGGGCCAGGTCCAGGGAGGGGACCCCTGGAGGCTGAGGAGCAGGAGGCATCTGCTTGGCCTGTGCCAGACTCAGAAGACGTTCAAGCAGAGTTCGACGTGACGACTGGGGATGACGGCCGATACCTACAGGGCTGCCCGGCAGACTTTCGGCGCCCAAAGCGATTTAGGCGGGCCTTTTCCAGCCAATACTCACGAGCGTTCTGCCTAAACCAACCCCGGTTGGGCAGAATGCTCATGAGGATTGGCTGGTGTTGGATTGCCCTCTGGACCACCCTTCTCCCCGTGGCTGAGGGCCCTTTCTCGCTGGGGGCACGTCATGGCCACCAGGAAAATGCGCTGAGACAAGGCCCACCTGGGGGCCTTGGTGTAGGGGAGCGTTCCTGAAGCAGAGTTGAGGGACGGGTGGTGGCTGGGCTCATGATGCCGGGCCATGCCCAGGGAGCCGCCGTGCAGATGCGCGGTGCCCAAAGTGAGTTGGCCTGGCGTTTTCGGGCCAATTCTCACGAGCGTTCTGCCCAAACCGGGATGGGTTTGGACAGAATGATTGTGAGAATTGGCTGGCATTGGGCAGCCCTGCGGACCACTCTACTCCACATGGCCGAGGGCCCTTTCTTGCTCGGGGCATGTCACAGTGACCCAGAAAATTTGCCGAGACGATGTGTCCCATCCAGGGGCACTGGCCCATGGGAGCGTTCCTGGAGTAGAGTTGAGGGTTGTGGAGGCGTGGCACAGGACTCCTTCTTCCCCAGGTGGAGGCCCGGAGGGACAGGCCCCTGGAAACCAAATGCAGGGAAAGCAGGTGAGGTTTCATGCCCGGGCCTAGTGGCAGGACTAGCCCCATCGACAGCTCCAGGGATGGTACCCCCAGAAGCTGAGGAGCAGGAGGCATCAGCGTCACTGGAGCCTGCCATCTGGAGGGTTTTCTGGCGGGGTTCTGACACGACTGCTCGTGGTGCCCGGCAAGACCCGGGGGCTGCCCTGCCGACTTGTGGCGCCCAAAGTGATTTTGCCAGGTGTTTTCCAGCCAGTTCTCACAAGCGTTCTCTTGCTCTGAGTCTTGTCCAAAGAGCAGAAAGGCACCGTGTGCACCGGGGTGGGATAGGGAGGCGTGGCAGGAGACTCAGGGTTCCCCAGTTGGAGGCACCAAAGGACAGGTCCCTGGAAATGGAAGACTGAGGAAGCAGGCCAGGGTTCTTGTCCAGACCTCTGCTCAGGCCGAGCCCCAATGGACAATATCAGGGATGGGATGCTCGGAGGATGAGGAGCAGGAGGCGATAGCTTCACCACAGACTGACTACTGGATCGCTTTCTGGCATGTTTCAGACAGGACAGCTTGCCATGCCAGGCCAGGACCAGGGGGCGGCCCTGCAGACGTGCTGCACCTGAAGCCAGTTCGCCGGCATGTTCCAGCCCATTCTCAGGAGCACTCTGCCTAAACTGATCCCAGCTTGGGAAGAATGCTCCTGATAATTGGCCAGCATGGGGCTGCTCTGCGGACCACCCTACTCCCAGTGGCTGAGGGCCCTTTCTCGCTCAGGGCATGACACAACCGCCCGAAAAACGTGCCAATATGATGCAGCCCACCCGGGGACCCTTGTGCAGGGGAGGGTTCCAGGAGATGTGTTGAGGGATGGGTTGTGGCCGGGCGTCTGCCTATGACTTTTCATCCAGGAAAGGGATGCCCAAGGATGGGGCTGATCTCAGTGTGGGCAGGAGGTTTCTCTCCCTCTGAAATTGGCACAAGCGCCAAAAGGCACCGATTGTGATGAAGCGGGCATGGCGGAGGGGGAGGCGTCTCGTACACTCAATATTCCCCAGTTGGTGGCCCCATGGGAAAGGACCGTGGAAACGAAAGGCTAAGGAAGCAGGCGAGGGTTTGTGCCCGGGCCTCGGGGCAGCCTTGACAGCGCAAGGGCGGGGACCTTCAGAGGCTGAGGAGCAGGAGGCTTAGGCCTTGCTGGAGCGTGCCCATGGTTGGCTTTCTGGCGAGGTTCGGAGGCAACTGCTCGTGTTGCTGTGCCAGGCACAGGGGGCGACCCTGCAGACCTGGGACGCTCAAAGCAATTTCACTGGATGTTTTCCTGCCAATTCTCACGAGCGTTCTGCCCAAACTGGGATAGGTTTGGGCAGAACGCTCGTGAGAATTGGCCGGCGTTGGGCAGCCCTGCGGACCGCCCTGCTCTCCATGGCCCAGGGCCCTTTCTCGCCCAGGGCATGTTGCGGCCGCCAGGAAATTGCACGGAAAAGATGCGGCCCAACCGGGGCCGCCAGCGCAGTGGAGCGTTCCGGGAGCAGATTTGAAGGACAGGTGGCGGCCGGGCGTGTGCCTCCGTCTTTCGGGAAGATG
This sequence comes from Mustela lutreola, assembly GCF_030435805.1. Taxonomy (NCBI): domain Eukaryota; kingdom Metazoa; phylum Chordata; class Mammalia; order Carnivora; family Mustelidae; genus Mustela; species Mustela lutreola. Next base: position 174,474,460 of record NC_081294.1, read on the forward strand.
GGGTGCCCAAGGATGGGGATGATCTCATTTTGGGCAGGCAGGTTTATCTCACTCTGAGGGTTGTCTGAAGCACCGGGGGGTGCCGTTGGCGCCTGCTTGGTTGGGAGATGAGTGGCTGCGGGAACAGGGCTCCCGCTATGGAGGCCACGAGGGACAGGACTCCAGAAGCAGAAGGCTGGGGAAGCAAGCGAGCGTTCGAACCCAGGCTTCGTGACAGGCACGCCCCCATGGTATATCGCCAGGGAAGGGACCCCCGCAGGCTGAGGAATGCAGGCGTTGCCCTCACCTCAGCCCGGCTCGCGGAGTGCCTCTTGGAGGGGTTGGGTGCGGGCACTCACAAAGCCCGGCCAGTCCCCGGGCGGGCGGCCCTGCAGATATGCGGCACACGAAGAGCCTTCGCTGGGCGTTTTCCGGCCAATTCTCACAAGCCTGCCTCTCTGCCTACTTGTGATCTCGCTCTGTCAAATAAATAAATAAAATCTTTAAAAAAATAAATAAAAAGATAGCCAGCTCCTGAGTAAGGGGGGATTTCAGATATTTGATCACACTGGAGTTTGTGTCTATTATGTCCAACAAATGGAGGGGTGGTGTCAAGAGGCTATGGAGAATTTCCCACATTTGGGCAGAACGCTCGTGAGAATTGGCCGGAAAAAGCACGGCGAAGTCTCTTCGGGCACCGCACAACTGCAGGGACGCCCACCCTGGGGCCTGGCCGGGCATTGTGAGTGCCCTCACCCGAACCACGCCAAGAGGCACGTCGGGAGACCGAACACCCTGAGGCCAACGCCTGCGGATCTTCGGCCAGCGGTGGTCCCATTCCTGGCGCTATACCAAAGGGTCGGGCCCATCACGAAGCCCGGGCTTGAACGCTCGCTTGCTTCCCCAGCCTTCTGCTTCCGGGGTCCTTTATCTCGTGGCCTCCATATCAGGAACCCTGAGTCCCGCAGCCATGCATCTCCCAACCACGCAGGCGCAAACGGCGCCTTCTGGCGCTTCGGACAAACCTCGGAGTGAGAGAAACCTGCGTGCCCAAAATGAGGTCATCCCCATTCTTGGGAGCCCCACCTTCCCGAAAGACGGATGCGCACGCCCGGCCGCCAACCGTTTTTCAACTCTGCTCCCGGACGCTCCACTGCGCCGGCGCCCCCGGGTTGGCCGCGTCTTTTCCGTGGAATTTCCGGGTGGCCACAACATGCCCTGGGCGAGAAAGGGCCCTGGGCCATGGAGAGCAGGGCGGTCCGCAGGGCTGCTCAACGCCGGCCAATTCTCACGAGCGTTCTGCCCAAACCGATCCCGGTTTGGTCAGAACGCTCGTGAGAATTTGCCGGAAAACGCCCAGCGATGTCTCTTCAGGCGCCGCATGTCGGCAGGGCCGCCCACCCGGGGCTTCGCCGGGCATTGTGCGTGCCCGCACCCGAAACCTGCCAAGAGGCACTCCGCGAGACGGAACACGGCGAAGCCAACGCCTGCGGATGCTCGGCCTGCAGGGGTCCCATCCCTGGCGCTATACCATGGGGCCGGGCCCTTCACGAAACCAGGGCTCGAATGCTCGCATGCTTCAACAGCCTTCTGCTTCCGGGGTCCTGTCCCTCCTGGCCTCCATATCGGGAACCCTGAGTCCTGCAGCCACGCGTCTCCCAACTACGCAGGCGCCAACGGGGCCTACCGGCGCTTCGGACAACCCTCGGAGTGAGATAAACCTGCGTGCCCAAAATGAGATCATCCCCATTCTTGGGCGCCCCATGATCCCTAAAGCTGGAGGCGCACGCCCGGCCGCCACCCGTCCTTCAACTCTGCTCCCGGGACGCTCCTGTGCGCCGGTGCCCCGGGTGGTCCACGTATTTTGCGTGCGATTTCCGGGCGGCCGCAACATGCTCTGGGCGAGAAAGGGTCCTGGGCCATGGAGAGCAAGGCAGTTCGAAGGGCTGCCCAACGCCGGCCAAATCTCACGAGCGTTCTGCCCAATCCGATCCTGTTTTGGGCAGAACGCTCGTGAGAATTGGCCGGAAAACGCCGGGCGAATCTCCCGGGCGCCGCACGTCTGCTGGACCACCCCCCCGGGGCCTGGCCGGGCATTGTGAGTACCCGCTCCCACACCCTGCCAGGAGGCACTCCGTGAGACGGACTGCGGCGAGGACAACGCCTGCGGATCCTTGGCCTGCGGGGGACCCGTCCCTGGTGCTATTCCATGTGTCAGGGCCCATCACGAAGCTCGGGCTCGAACCCTCGCTCGCTGCCCCAGCCTTCTGATTCCGGGGTCCTGTTCCTCATGGCCTCCATATCGGGAACCCTGAGTCCCGCACCCATGCATCTCCCAACCACGCAGGCGCCAATTTCGCCTCCCGGCGCTTTGGACAACCCTCGGAACGGAAACCTGCGTGCCCAAAATGAGGTCATCCCCATTCTTGGGAGCCCCATTTTCCCGAAAGACGGAGGCGCTCGCCACGCAGCCATCAGTCCATCAACTCTGCTCGCGGAACGCTCCACTACGCCGGCCCCCCCGAGGGGGGGCAGCGTCTACCCCATGCAATGCCCCGGCGGCCGCAACATGCCCTTGGCGAGAAAGTGCCCTGGGCCCTGGAGAGCAGAGCGGTCAGCAGGGCTGCCCAACGCCGGCCAATTCTCACGAGCGTTCTGCCCAAACTGATCCCACTTTGATGGGAAAATGCCCGGCGAAGTAAACTCGGGCGCTGCACTTCTGCTGGGCCACCCCCTGGGGCCTGGATCGGCATTGTAGTGCCGCGCCCGCACTCTCCAAGAGGCACTCCGCGAGATGGACAGTGGCGAGGACAATGCCTGTGGATTCTAAACCTGCGGGTGTACCGTCCTTGGCGTTAAACCATGGGTCGGGGCCCATCACGAAGCCCGGGTTCGAACGCTCGCTCGCTTCCCCAGCCTTCTGCTTCCGGGGTTTTGTTCCTTGTGGCCTCCATATCGGAAACCCTGAGTCCCGAAGCCACACATCTCCCAACCACGCAGGCGCCAACTGCGCCTCCCGGCGCTTCTGACGAACCTCAGAATGAGAGAAAGCTGCGTGCCCAAAATGAGGTCATACCCATCCTTGGGCGCCCCATTTCCTGAAAGAGGGAGGCGCACGCCCGGCCGACATCCGTCCTTCAACTCTGCTCCCGGAACGCTCCTCTGCGCCGGCACCCCCGGTTAGGCAGCGTCTACCCCGTGCGATTTCCGGGCGGAGGCAACATGCCCTGGGCGAGAAAGGGCCCTGGGCCATGGAGAGAATGGCGGTCCGCAGGAATGCCCAACACAGGCCAATTCTCACGAGCGTTCTGCCCAAACGGATCCCGGTTTGGGCTGAATGCTCGTGAGAATTGGCCGGAAAATGCCCAGCGAATTCACCTCGGGTGCAGCACATCTGAAGGGCCACCGCCCCCCCCGCCCGAGGCCTGGCTGGCATTGTGAGTGCCTGCTCCCACAACCCACCAAGAGGCACTCCGTGAGACGGACTGCGGCGAGGACAACGCCTGCGGATCCTTGGGCTGCGGGGGTCCCGTTCCTGGCGCTACACAATGGACCCGGGCCCATCACGAAGCCCGGGCTCGAACGCTCGTTGCTTCCCCAGCCTTCTGCTTCTGGGGTCCTGTTCCTCGTGGCCTCCATATCGGGAACCCTGAGTCCCACAGCCACGCATCTCCCAACCACGCAGGCCCCAACGGTGCCTCCCGGCTCTTCTGACAACCCTCGGAGTGAGAGAAATCTGCGTGCCCAAAATGAGGTCATCCCCATCCTTGGGCGCTCCATTCCCGAAAGATGGAGGCACAGGCACCATCGCCATCCGTCCTTCAACTCTGCTCCAAGTACGCTCACTGCGCCGGCGCCCCCTGGTGGGCCACCTCTATCCCATGCGATTTCCGGGCAGGCCGCAACATGACCTGGGCGAGAAAGGGCCGTGGGCCATGGAGAGTATGGCGGTCCGCAGGGCTGCCCAAGGCCGGCCAATTCTCACGAGCGTTCTGCTCAAACCGATCCTGGTTTGGGCAGAACGCTCGTGAGAATTGGCCGGAAAACGCCTGGGAATTCACCTCGGTCGCCGCACGTCTGCTGGGCCGCCCCCCGGGGCGTGGCTGGGCATTGTGAGTGCCCGCTCCTGCACCCTGCCAAGAGGCACACCGTGAGACGGACTGCGGTGAGGACAACGCCGGCGGATCCCTGGCCTGCGGGGATCCCGTCCCTGGTGCAGTACCATGTGTCAGGGCCCATCACGAAGCTCGGGCTCGACCCTAGCTCGCTGCCCCAGCCTTCTGATTCCGGGGTCCTGTACCTCATGGCCTCCATATCAGGAACCCTGAGTCCCTCACCCACGCATCTCCCAACCACGCAGGCGCCAATTTCGCCTCCCGGCGCTTTGGACAACACTCGGAATGAGGGAAACCGGCGTGCACAAAATGAGGTCATCCCCATTCTTGGGAGCATCGGTTTTCAGGCTTCAGAACCTAGACCTTATCTCCAATCACTGCCCGGGTTTGAAAATGATGCAGACATCAGAACTCTTTCCCCATGGCAAGAAACCTTGTGGTTGGCATGTTGTCCAAGGTTCAGTGTAGTTGAAAACAGTGTGGCCCATGAGGCCCCGCCCATGCTTGCGGGCCACATTGGTCACAAACACACATTGTGACCCTCAGCCTGAGCCCAGACCTCAGGTAAGGCCTCTCAGTGGCTGGATGGAGAGACAGCATATTGGGCTTGCCATGCCCCTGGCCCCAATTTTTAACCATAGTTCGGGTTGTCCATTCCGTCTTCCCCAGGGCTCTGCTTTGGAATTCCTCTTTTGGTGGGACACCTGAGGTAATAAACCTGAAAGGAGTCTTCCCATCCCACAGATTGATGAAAAACAATTGGGATCGGGCCAAGTCCACATAGACCAAGATTCATCCATGGCCCATGAGGCCTCCCCAACATTCCACGGCCATCGCTGTTACAAAATCCAGAGAAAAAAGCCTGAGCGCGCGCCTCAGACTCGCTCATACTTCATATCCTGAAGAGTTCTTTAGATAAGAACCTACACGGCACTCGAATGTACCCAAAATATATAGTCTAACATGGGCACTAATGCACTGTCTGACAACCTGAGCCCGGAACTCGTGACCAACACCCAGACAGCTGACCGCACACTGAACACATCAGACCCGCCATGGCCTTAGGTCATCATCTCTTCCCTACCTCAGTTTTCAGGCTTCAGAACCTAGACCTTATCTCCAATCACTGCCCACGGATCGCTGTGATGCAGAAATCAGAACTCTTCCTTACCCATGGCAAGAAACGTTGTGGTTGGCATGGTGTCCAACGTTCAGTGTAGGAGAAACCAGCATTCACCCTGAGGACCCGCCCATTCTTGAGTGCGACGAGGGCATAAACAGGCATTGTGACACTCAGCGTGAGTCCTGTCCTCTAGTACGTCCTCTCAGTGGCTGGACCATTAGATGTCATAATGGGCTTGACATGTCCCTAGGTCCCAATTTTTACCCAGATTTCTGGTTGTCCAGTCGCCCTTCCCCAGGGCTATACGCTGGAATCCCTCATTTGGTGGGACACCTGAGGTTGAAAAACAAAACAAAACAAATCAACAGCAACAGAACTATGGACTTCTTCCATCCCACAGAATGACCCCAAACTCTTTGGATGGGGCCAACTCCCAGAGAGTAAGACTCGTCCATTTCCCATGAATTCACCCGGAAATTTCACGACCATGAGTGACACGATATCGAGAGACAAAAACTTGAGCAAGGGCCTCACACTCGCCCTTTTTTCATATCCCGAAGAGTTCTCCTCATGGGCTGTAGAACAGTCCTGCCATACCTATGACCTGAAACATAAGCCGAGTTTGTTTTTAGACAACTGTCCAAACAGCCGTTGCCTACACATCCTACAAGCTCAGGCCCCTGGAGCCAAACCTGACGACTGTGCTTGCCCTCTCCAAGGGAATTGTATGTGCCCATTTGATTGGGCACAACACTACTAATAGGATAAACCTCCAAAGTCCATGAGGCCATCCCACAACTTCCCAGGACAATCAGGGGCAATCTGGGCCCATATATGCACCTACCTGCACTCAGACCCGTAGACTGATGTCCCCAGAGGTAAAAAGGAACGAACAGGCCCCTAGGCACCTATCGGATCCATTGGTTTGGCTTCCAGGCATCTCTCCTCAGAGGCCTGGATTTCAATAACAGCATATGGCTGTTTCTTGACTTACCCATCAGAAGAAATCTCATCTACACATGGGAAACTTTCACGATGGAGCTGTGTGAAAGCCTCTCTTTAGTAGAACCCTTCAGGGCCCCAGTGCCACCGCTTCATTCCAAGGTCTCCATAGACGCAAAATCATAGTAGGACACATCCACGGAAGAGTCCATTTCAACTCAGCCTCCTCGGTAGCTCCCCCAGATCCAGCAGATCTAACCTTTCTTGTTGCTTGGAGACAATTGGAATGCGAGGTGGGCTACCCAGCCATCCATCCTTAGAACCCTGCTCGGAATCGTTGTCCTGGAGCCAACCAACAGGTCTCAATTGTCCTGCAGAAGAATCTTTGCAGTTGGGAGTTTCTCACATCTCCCATCGTGGGAAAACCTCCATGGCCTCGTGATCCACCCCCCCTTCAAGAAGAGGCCATCAGAGACAGAATGTCCAACCTGAGCGAACGTCTGATCCTCGCCCTGACTTCAGATGCAGGAGATCTCGATTTAGGTCGGTCTGTAGATTGTGCCTGCCATATCCTCACCCAGAAACCTAGGCCTTTCTTGGGTTCTCAGACTTCAGTCCTCAGACTACTGGCCCACAAGCCCTCCAGTTTGGCAATCCAGAACTACAATGCAGCACTCTGCCTGTTCTCCAGAAGAAAAACATTGCCCCCTGGGGCTACCCAGAATCCCCAAATGAGGATCAACCTGCACGCCATTCGACTGTACCCCCCATATATAGGCTGACCTGGGCACTAAAGCCCTTTGTGACACAGCCTGAGCCTGGACATCCTGGCCCCACCCAGACAGCTGGCCGCACACTGAGCACATCGGACCCGCCATGGCCTTAGGTCGTCATCTCTTCACAACCTCGGTTCTCGGGCTTCAGAACCTAGACCTTATCTCCAATCACGGCCCGGGTTTGAAAATGATGCAGAAATCAGAACTCTTTCCCCATGGCAAGAAACCTTGTGTTTGGCATGTTGTCGAAGGTTCAGAGTAGCTGAAACCAGTGTGGCCCATGAGGCACCGCTCATGCTTGCGGGCCACATTGGTCACAAACACCCATTGTGACCCTCATCCTGAGCCCAGTCCTCAGGTAAGGCCTCTCAGTGGCTGGATGGAGAGACAGCATATTGGGCTTGTCATGCCCCTAGGCCCCAATTTTTAACCATAGTTCGGGTTGTCCCTTCCGTCTTCCCCAGGGCTCTGCTTTTGAATTCCTCTTTTGGTGGGACACCTGAGGTAACAAACCTGAAAGGAGTCCTCCCATCCCACAGACTGACGAAAAACAATTGGGATCGGGCCCAATCCACAAAGAGCAAGATTCATCCATGGCCCATGAGGACTCCCCAACATTCCACGGCCATCGCTGTTACAAAATCCAGAGACAAAACCTGATCGCGCACCTCAGCCTCGCTCATTCTTCATATCCTGAAGAGTTCTTCAGATAAGAACCTACACGGCACTCGATGCACACAAAATATATAGTCTAACCTGGGCACTAATGCACCCTCTGACAACCTGAGCCCGGAACTCGTGACCAACAACCAGACAGCTGACCGCACACTGAGCACATCAGACCCGCCATGGCCTTAGGTCATCATCTCTTCCCTACCTCAGTTTTCAGGCTTCAAAACCTAGACCTTATCTCCAATCACTGCCCAGGGGTGACTATGATGCAGAAATCAGAACTCTTCCTTACCCATGGCAAGAAAATCTGTGGTTGGCATGTTGTCCAACGTTCAGTGTAGGACAAACCAGCATTCACCCTGAGGCCCCACCCATTCTTGAGTGCGACGAGGGCATATACACGCATTGTGACCATCAGCGTGAGTCCTGTCCTCTAGCACGTCCTATCAGTGGCTGGACCATTAGATGTCATAATGGGCTTGACATGTACCTAGGCCCCAAATTTAACCAGATTTCTGGTTGTCCAGTCGCCCCTCCCCAGGGCTCTACTCTGGAATCCCTCATTTGGTGGGACACCTGAGGTTGAAAAACAAAACAAAACAAATCAAAAACAATAGAACAACGGACTTCTTCCATCCCACAGAATGACCCCAAACTCTTTGGACGGGGCCAAACCCCCAGAGAGTAAGACTCGTCCATTTCCCATGAAGTCACCCGGAAATTTCACGACCATGAGTGACACGATATCCAGAGACAAAAACTTGAGCAAGAGCCTCACACTCGCCCTTTCTTCATATCCTGAAGTGTTCTCCTCATGGTCTGTAGATCAGTCCTGCCATACCTATGACCTGAAACATAACCCGAGTTTGTGTTTTCAGACTACTGTCCAAAGAGCCTTGGCCTACACACCCGACATGTTCAGGCCGCTGGAGCCAAACCTGACGACTGTGCTTGCCCTCTCCAAGGGAAATGTATGTGCCATTCCAATGGCCACAACCCTACTAATAGGATAAACCTCCAAAGTCCCTGAGGCCATCCCAATATTTGTGGCTTCCCAGGACAATCAGGGGCAATCTGGGCCCATCTGAGCACCTACCGGGACTCAGACCCGTAGACTGATGTTCCCAAAGGTAAAAAGGAACGAACAGGCCCCTAGGCACCTATCAGATCCATTGCTTTGGTTTCCAGGCATCTCTCCTCAGAGGCCTGGATTTCAGTAACAGCATATGGCTGTTTCTTGACTCACCCATCAGAACAAATCTCATCTACACATAGGAAACTTGCACGATGGAGCTGTGTGAAAGCCTCTCTTTAGGAGAAGCCTTCAGGTCCCCAGTGCCACCGCTTCATTCCAAGGCCTCCATAGACGCAAAATCATATTAGGACAATCCACGGGAGAGTCCATTTCAACTCAGCCTCCTCGGTTGCTCCCCCAGATCCAGCAGATCTAACCTGTCTTGTTGCTTGGAGACAATAGGAATGCGAAGTGGGCTACCCAGCCATCCATCCTTAGAACCCTGCTCGAAATCGTTGTCCTGGAGCCAACCAACAGGTCTCAATTGTCCTGCAGAAGAATCTTTGCAATTGGGAGCTTCTCACATTTCCCATCGTGGGAAAACACCCATGGCCTCGTGATCCACCCCCCCTTCAAGATGGGGCCATCAGGGACAGAATGTCCAACCTGAGCAATCGTCTGATCCTCGCCCTGACTTCAGATGCACGAGATCTCGATTCAGGTCTGTAGATTGTGCCTGCCATTAACTCACCCTGAAACCTAGGACTAGCTTGGGTTCTCAGACTTCCGTCCAGAGACTACTGGCCCACAAGCCCTCCAGTTTGGCAATCCAGACTACAATGCAGCACTCTGCCTGTCCTCCAGAAGAAAAACATTGCCCTCTGGGGCTACCCAGAATCCTCAAATGAGGATCCACCTGCACGCCATTAGGCTGTACCCCAAATATATAGGCTGAACTGGGCACTAATGCCCTTTCTGACACAGCCTGAGCTTGGACCTCCTGTCCCCAACCAGACAGCTGGCCCCACACTGAGCACATCGGACTCGCCATGGCCTTAGGTCGTCATCTCTTCTCAACCTCGGTTTTCAGGCTTCAGAACCTAGACCTTATTTCCAATCAAGTCCCGGGTTTGAAAATGATGCAGAAATCAGAACTCTTTCCCCATGGCAAGAAACCTTGTGGTTGGCATGTTGTCCAAGGTTCAGTGTCGTTGAAACCAGTGTGGCCCATGAGGCCCCGCCCATGCTTGCAGGCCACATTGGTCTCAAACACACATTGTGACCCTCAGCCTGAGCCCAGTCCTCAGGTAAGGCCTCTCAGTGGCTGGAAGGAGAGACAGCATATTGGGCTTGCCATGCCCCAGGCCCAAATTTTTAACCATAGTTTGGGTGGTCCCTTCCGTCTTCCCCAGGGCTCAGCTTTGGAATTCCTCTTTTGGTGGGACACCTGAGGTAACAAACCTAAAAGGAGTCCTCCCATCCCACAAATTGAAGAAAAAAAATTGGGATCGGGCCAAATCCATAGAGAGCAAGATTCGTCCATGGCCCATGAGGCCTCCCCAATATTCCACGGCCATGGCTGATACAAAATCCAGAGACAAAAGCCTGAGCACGCGCCTCAGACTCGCTCATTCTTCATATCCTGAAGAGTTCTTCAGATAAGAACCTACAAGGCACTCGAAAGCACCCAAATTAAATAGTCAAACCTGGGCACTAATGCACTGTCTGAGAACCTGAGGCGGAACTCGTGACCAACACCCAGACAGCTGACCGCACACTGAGCACATCAGACCCGACATGGCCTTAGGTCATCATCTTTTCCCTACCTCAGTTTTCAGGCTTCAGAACCTAGACCTTATCTCCAATCACTGCCCAGGGGTGACTGTGATGCAGAAATCAGAACTCTTCCTTACCCATGGCAGGAAACCTTGGGGTTCGCATGTTCTCCAACGTTCAGTGTAGGAGAAACCAGCTTTCACCCTGAGACCCGCCCATTCTTAAGTGCGACGAGGGCATAAAAACGCATTGTGACCCTCAGCGTGAGTCCTGTCCTCTCGTACGTCCTCACAGATGCTGAACCATTAGATGTCATAATGGGCTTAACATGTCCCTAGGCCCCAATTTTTAACCAGATTTCTGGTTGTCCAGTCGCCCCTCCCCAGGGCTTTACACTGGAATCCCTCATTTGGTGGGACACATGAGGTTGAAAAACAAAACAGAACAAATCAACAACAACAGAGCAACGGACTTTTTCCATCCCACAGAATGACCCAAAACTCTTTGGACGGGGCCAAAATCCCCAGAGAGTAAGACTCGTCCATTTCCCATGAAGTTACCCGGAAATTTCACGACCATGAGTGACACGATATCCAGAGACAAAAACTTGAGCAAGAGCCTCACACTCACCATTTTTTCATATCCCGAAGAGTTCTCCTCATGGTCTGTACATCAGTCCTGCCATACCTATGACCTGAAACATAAGCCGAGTTTGTGTTTTCAGACAACTGTCCAAACAGCTGTGGCCTACACATCCTACAGGCTCAGGCCCCTGGAGTCAAACCTGACGACTGTGCTTGCCCTCTCCAAGGGAATTGTATGTGCCCATTCGATTGGCCACAACACTACTAATAGGATAAACCTCCAAAGTCCCTGAGGCCATCCCATTATTTATGGTTTCCCAGGACAATCAGGGGCAATCTGGGCCCATCTGTGCACCTATCTGCACTCAGACCAGTAGACTGATATCCCCAAAGGTAAAAAGGAACGAACAGGCCCCTAGGCACCTATCGGATCCATTGGTTTGGCTTTCAGGCATCTCTCCTCAGAGGCCTGGATTTCAATAACAGCATATGGCTGTTTCTTGACTCACCCATCAGAACAATCTCATCTACACATGGGAAACATGCACGATGGAGCTGTGTGAAAGCCTCTCTTTAGGATAACCCTTCAGGGCCCAGTGCCACCGCTTCATTCCAATGTCTCCATAGACGCAAAATCATATTAGGACACATCCACGGGAGAGTCCATTTCAACTCAGCCTCCTCGGTTGCTCCCCCAGATCCAGCAGATCTAACCTGTCTTGTTGCTTGGAGACAATTGGAATGCGAAGTGGGCTACCCAGACATCAATCCTTAGAACCCTGCTCGGAATCATTGTCCTGGAGCCAACCAACAGGTCTCAATTGTCCTGCAGAAGAATCTTTGCAGTTGGGAGTTTCTCACAACTCCCATCGTGGGAAAACCCCCATGGCCTCGTGATCCAACCCCCTTCAAGAAGGGGCCATCAGGGACACAATGTCCAACCTGAGCGATCGTGTGATCATCGCCCTGACTTCAGATGCAGGAGATCTCGATATAGGTCGGTCTGTAGATTGTGCCTGCCATATCCTCACCCAGAAACCTAGGACTAGCTTGGGTTCTCAGACTTCCGTCCTCAGACTACTGGATCACAAGCCCTCCAGTTTGGCAATCCAGAACTACAATGCAGCACTCTGCCTGTCCTCCAGAAGAAAAACATTGCCCTCTGGGCCTACCCAGAAACCCTAATGAGGATCAGCCTGCTCGCCATTTGGCTGTACCCCAAATATATAGGCTGACCTGGGCACTAATGCCCTTTCTGACACTGCCTGAACCTGGACCTCCTGGCCCCACCCAGACAGCTGGCCGCACATTGAGCACATCGGACCCGCCATGGCCTTAGGACGTCATCTCTTCTCAACCTCGGTTTTCAGGCTTCAGAACCTAGACCTTATCTCCAATCACGGCCCGGGTTTGAAAATGATGCAGAAATCAGAACTCTTTCCCCATGGCAAGAAACGTTGTGGTTGGCATGTTGTCCAAGGTTCAGTGTCGTTGAAACCAGTGTGGCCCATGAGGCCCCGCCCATGCTTGCGGGCCACATTGGTCACAAACACACATTGTGACCCTCAGCCTGAGCCCAGTCCTCAGGTAAGGCCTCTCAGTGGCTGGATGGAGAGACAGCATATTGGGCTTGCCATGCCCCTAGGCCCCAATTTTTAACCATAGTTCGGGTTGTCCCTTAACTCTTCCCCATGGCTCTGCTTTGGAATTCCTCTTTTGGTGGGACCCCTGAGGTAACAAACCTGAAAGGAGTCCTCCCATCCCACAGATTGACGAAAAACAATTGGGATCGGGCCAAATCCACAGAGAGCAAGATTCGTCCATGGCCCATGAGGCCTCCCCAACATTCCACGGCCATCGCTGATACAAAATCCAGAGACAAAAGCCTGAGCACACGACTCAGACTCGCTCATTCTTCATATCCTGAAGAGTTTTTCAGATAAGAACCTACACGGCACTCGAGTGCACCCAAAATATATAGTCTAACCTGGGCACTAATGCACCGTCTGACAACCTGAGCCCGGACTTCGTGACCAACACCCAGACAGCTGACCGCACACTGAGCACATCAGACCCACCATGACCTTAGTTCACCATCTCTTCCCTACCTCAGTTTTCAGGCTTCAGAACCTAGACCTTATTTCCAATCACTGCCCAGGGGTGACTGTGATGCAGAAATCAGAACTCTTCCTTACCCATGGCAGGAAACCTTGTGGTTGGCATATTGTCCAACGTTCAGTGTAGGAGAAACCAGCATTCAACCTGAGGCCCCGCCCATCTTGAGTGCGACGAGGGCATAAACACGCATTGTGACCCTCAGCGTGAGTCCTGTCCTCTAGTACGTCCTCTCAGTGGCTGGACCATTAGATGTCATAATGGGCTTGACATGTCCCTAGGCCCCAATTTTTAAACCAGATTTCTGGTTGTCCAGTCGCCCCTCCCCAGGGCTCTACTCTGGAATCCCTCATTTGGGGGGACCCCTGAGGTTGAAAAACAAAACAAAACAAATCAACAACAACATCACAATGGACTTCTTCCATCCCACAGAATGACCCGAAACTCTTTGGACGGGGCCAAACCCCCAGAGGGTAAGACTCGTCCATTTCCCATGAAGACACCCGGAAATTTCACGACCATGAGTGACACGATATCCAGAGACAAAAACTTGAGCAAGAGCCTCACACTCGCCCTTTTTTCATATCCCGAAGAGTTCTCCTCATGGTCTGTAGATCAGTCCTGCCATACCTATGACCCGAAACATAAGCCGAGTTGGTGTTTTCAGACAACTGTCCAAACAGCACTGGCCTACACACACTACAGGCTCAGGCCCCTGGAGCCAAACCTGACGACTATGCCAGCCCTACCCAAGGGAATTCTATGTGCCCAATCCAATGGCCACAACCCTACTAAGAGGATAAACCTCCAAAGTCCCTGAGGCCATCCCAATATTTGTGGCTTCCTCTGACAAACAGGGGCAATCTGGGCCCATCTGAGCGCCTGCCGGCACTCAGACCCGTAGACTGATGTCTCCAGAGGTAAAAAGGCACGAACAGGCCCCTAGGCACCTATCGGATCCATTGCTTTGGTTTCCAGGCATCTCTCCTCAGAGGAATGGATTTCATTAACAGCATATGGCTGTTTCTTGACTCACCCATCAGAACAAATCTCATCTACACATGGGAAACTTGCACGATGGAGGTGTGTGAAAGCCTCTCTTTAGGAGAACCCTTCAGGGCCCCAGTTCCACCGCTTCATTCCAAGGTCTCCATAGACACAAAATCATATTAGGACACATCACGGGAGAGACCATTTCAACTCAGCCACCTCGGTTGCTCCCCCAGATCCAGAAGATCTAACCTGTCTTGTTGCTTGGAGACAATTGGAATGCGTGGTGGGCTACCCAGCCATCCATCCTTAGAACCCTGCTCGGAATCGTTGTCCTGGAGCCAACCAACAGGTCTCAATTGTCCTGCAGAAGAATCTTTGCAGTTGGAGATTCTCGCAACTCCCATCGTGGGAAAACCCCCATGGCCTCGTGATCCACCCCCCCCTTCAAGAAGGGGCCATCAGGGAGAGAATGTCCAACCTGAGCGATCGTCTTTCCTCGCCCTGACTTCAGATGCTCGAGATCTCGATTCAGGTCTCACGCAGAAACCTAGGCCTAGCTTGGGTTCTCAGACTTCCGTCCTCAGACTACTGGCCCACGAGCCCTCCAGTTTGGCAATCCAGAACTACAATGCAGCACTCTGCCTGTCCTCCAGAAGAAAAACATTGCCCTCTGGGGCTACCCAGAATCCTCAAATGAGGATCCACCTGCACGCCATTTGGCTGTACCCCAAATATATAGGCTGACCTGGGCACTAATGCCCTTTCTGACACAGCCTGAGCCTGGACCTCCTGGCCCCACCCAGACAGTTGGCCGCACACTGAGCACAACGGAACCGCCATGGCCTTAGGTCGTCAATCTTCTCAATCTCGGTTTTCAGGCTTCAGAACCTAGACCTTATTTCCAATCATGGCTCGGGTTTGAAAATGATGCAGAAATCAGAACTCTTTCCCCATGGCAAGAAACCTTGTGGTTGGCATGTTGTCCAATGTTCAGTGTAGGAGAAACCAGCATTCAACCTGAGGCCCCACCCATTCTTGAGTGCGACGAGGGCATAAACACGCATTGTGACCCTCAGCGTGAGTCCTGTCCTCTAGTACGTCCTCTCACTGGCTGGACCATTAGATGTCATAATGGGCTTGACATGTCCCTAGGCCCCAATTTTTAAACAGATTTTTTGTTGTCCAGTCGCCCCTACCAGGGCTCTACTCTGGAATCCCTCATTTTTGGGCCACCTGAGGTTGAAATACAAAACAAAACAAATCAACAACAACAGACAACGGACTTCTTCCATCCCACAGAATGACCCCAAACTCTTTGGACGGGGCCAAAATCCCCAGAGAGTAAGACTCGTCCATTTCCCATGAAGTCACCCGGAAATTTCACGACCATGAGTGACACGATATCCAGAGACAAAAACGTGAGCTAGAGCCTCACACTCGCCCTTTTTTCATATCCCGAAGAGTTCACCTCATGGTCTGTACATCAGTCCTGCCATACCTATGACCCGAAACATAAGCCGAGTTTGTGTTTTCAGACAACTGTCCAAACAGCCGTGGCCTACACATCCTACAGGCTCAGGCCCTGGAGCCAAACCTGACGACTGTGCTTGCCCTCTCCAAGGGAATTGTATGTGCCCATTCGATTGGCCACAACACTACTAATAGGATAAACCTCCAAAGTCCCTGAGGCCATCCCATTATTTATGGTTTCCCAGGACAATCAGGGGCTATCTGGGCCCATCTGTGCACCTATCTGCACTCAGACCAGTAGACTGATATCCCCAAAGGTAAAAAGGAACGAACAGGCCCCTAGGCACCTATCGGATCCATTGGTTTGGCTTTCAGGCATCTCTCCTCAGAGGCCTGGATTTCAATAACAGCATATGGCTGTTTCTTGACTCACCCATCAGAACAAATCTCATCTACACATGGGAAACATGCACGATGGAGCTGTGTGAAAGCCTCTCTTTAGGATAACCCTTCAGGGCCCAGTGCCACCGCTTCATTCCAATGTCTCCATAGACGCAAAATCATATTAGGACACATCCACGGGAGAGTCCATTTCAACTCAGCCTCCTCGGTTGCTCCCCCAGATCCAGCAGATCTAACCTGTCTTGTTGCTTGGAGACAATTGGAATGCGAGGTGGGCTACCCAGACATCCATCCTTAGAACCCTGCTCGGAATCATTGTCCTGGAGCCAACCAACAGGTCTCAATTGTCCTGCAGAAGAATCTTTGCAGTTGGGAGTTTCTCACAACTCCCATCGTGGGAAAACACCCATGGTCTCGTGATCCAACCCCCTTCAAGAAGGGGCCATCAGGGACAGAATGTCCAACCTGAGCGATCGTGTGATCATCGCCCTGACTTCAGATGCAGGAGATCTCGATTTAGGTCGGTCTGTAGATTGTGCCTGCCATATCCTCACCCAGAAACCTAGGACTAGCTTGGGTTCTCAGACTTCCGTCCTCAGACTACTGGATCACAAGCCCTCCAGTTTGGCAATCCAGAACTACAATGCAGCACTCTGCCTGTCCTCCAGAAGAAAAACATTGCCCTCTGGGCCTACCCAGAAACCCTAATGAGGATCAGCCTGCTCGCCATTTGGCTGTACCCCAAATATATAGGCTGACCTGGGCACTAATGCCCTTTCTGACACTGCCTGAACCTGGACCTCCTGGCCCCACCCAGACAGCTGGCCGCACATTGAGCACATCGGACCCGCCATGGCCTTAGGACGTCATCTCTTCTCAACCTCGGTTTTCAGGCTTCAGAACCTAGACCTTATCTCCAATCACGGCCCGGGTTTGAAAATGATGCAGAAATCAGAACTCTTTCCCCATGGCAAGAAACGTTGTGGTTGGCATGTTGTCCAAGGTTCAGTGTCGTTGAAACCAGTGTGGCCCATGAGGCCCCGCCCATGCTTGCGGGCCACATTGGTCACAAACACACATTGTGACCCTCAGCCTGAGCCCAGTCCTCAGGTAAGGCCTCTCAGTGGCTGGATGGAGAGACAGCATATTGGGCTTGCCATGCCCCTAGGCCCCAATTTTTAACCATAGTTCGGGTTGTCCCTTAACTCTTCCCCATGGCTCTGCTTTGGAATTCCTCTTTTGGTGGGACCCCTGAGGTAACAAACCTGAAAGGAGTCCTCCCATCCCACAGATTGACGAAAAACAATTGGGATCGGGCCAAATCCACAGAGAGCAAGATTCGTCCATGGCCCATGAGGCCTCCCCAACATTCCACGGCCATCGCTGATACAAAATCCAGAGACAAAAGCCTGAGCACACGACTCAGACTCGCTCATTCTTCATATCCTGAAGAGTTTTTCAGATAAGAACCTACACGGCACTCGAGTGCACCCAAAATATATAGTCTAACCTGGGCACTAATGCACCGTCTGACAACCTGAGCCCGGACTTCGTGACCAACACCCAGACAGCTGACCGCACACTGAGCACATCAGACCCACCATGACCTTAGTTCATCATCTCTTCCCTACCTCAGTTTTCAGGCTTCAGAACCTAGACCTTATTTCCAATCACTGCCCAGGGGTGACTGTGATGCAGAAATCAGAACTCTTCCTTACCCATGGCAGGAAACCTTGTGGTTGGCATATTGTCCAACGTTCAGTGTAGGAGAAACCAGCATTCAACCTGAGGCCCCGCCCATCTTGAGTGCGACGAGGGCATAAACACGCATTGTGACCCTCAGCGTGAGTCCTGTCCTCTAGTACGTCCTCTCAGTGGCTGGACCATTAGATGTCATAATGGGCTTGACATGTCCCTAGGCCCCAATTTTTAACCAGATTTCTGGTTGTCCAGTCGCCCCTCTCCAGGGTTCTACTCTGGAATCCTTCATTTGGTGGGACACCTGAGGTTGAAAAACAAAACAAAAAAAATCAACAACAACAGCACAACGGACTTCTTCCATCCGACAGAATGACCCCAAACTCTTTGGACGGGGCCAAACACCCAGAGAGTAAGACTCGTCCATTTCCCAAGAAGTCACCTGGAAATTTCACGACCATGAGTGACACGATATCCAGAGACAAAAACTTGAGCAAGAGCCTCACACTCGCCCTTTTATCATATCCCGGAGTGTTCTCCTCATGGTCTGTAGATCAGTCCTGCCATACCTATGACCCGAAACATAAGCCGAGTTTGTGTTTTCAGACAACTGTCCAAACAGCCCTGGCCTACACACCCTATAGGCTCAGGTCCCTGGAGCGTAACCTGACGACTGTGCTTGCCCTCTCCAAGGGAATTGTGTGTGCCCATTCCAATGGCCACAACCCTACTAAGAGGATAAACCTCCAAAGTCCCTGAGGCCATCCCAATATTTGTGGCTTCCTCTGACAAACAGGGGCAATCTGGGCCCATCTGAGCGCCTGCCGGCACTCAGACCCGTAGACTGTTTTCTCCAGAGGTAAAAAGGCACGAACAGGCCCCTAGGCACCTATCGGATCCATTGCTTTGGTTTCCAGGCATCTCTCCTCAGAGGAATGGATTTCATTAACAGCATATGGCTGTTTCTTGACTCACCCATCAGAACAAATCTCATCTACACATGGGAAACTTGCACGATGGAGGTGTGTGAAAGCCTCTCTTTAGGAGAACCCTTCAGGGCCCCAGTTCCACCGCTTCATTCCAAGATCTCCATAGACACAAAATCATATTAGGACACATCACGGGAGAGACCATTTCAACTCAGCCACCTCGGTTGCTCCCCCAGATCCAGAAGATCTAACCTGTCTTGTTGCTTGGAGACAATTTTAATGCGTGGTGGGCTACCCATCCATCCATCCTTAGAACCCTGCTCGGAATCGTTGTCCTGGAGCCAACCAACAGGTCTCAATTGTCCTGCAGAAGAATCTTTGCAGTTGGGAGCTTCTCGCAACTCCCATCGTGGGAAAACCCCCATGGCCTCGTGGTCCACCCCCCCTTCAAGAAGGGGCCATCAGGGAGAGAATGTCCAACCTGAGCGATCGTCTTTCCTCGCCCTGACTTCAGATGCTCGAGATCTCGATTCAGGTCTCACGCAGAAACCTAGGCCTAGCTTGGGTTCTCAGACTTCCGTCCTCAGACTACTGGCCCACGAGCCCTCCAGTTTGGCAATCCAGAACTACAATGCAGCACTCTGCCTGTCCTCCAGAAGAAAAACATTGCCCTCTGGGGCTACCCAGAATCCTCAAATGAGGATCCACCTGCACGCCATTTGGCTGTACCCCAAATATATAGGCTGACCTGGGCACTAATGCCCTTTCTGACACAGCCTGAGCCTGGACCTCCTGGCCCCACCCAGACAGTTGGCCGCACACTGAGCACAACGGAACCGCCATGGCCTTAGGTCGTCAATCTTCTCAATCTCGGTTTTCAGGCTTCAGAACCTAGACCTTATTTCCAATCATGGCTCGGGTTTGAAAATGATGCAGAAATCAGAACTCTTTCCCCATGGCAAGAAACCTTGTGGTTGGCATGTTGTCCAATGTTCAGTGTAGGAGAAACCAGCATTCAACCTGAGGCCCCACCCATTCTTGAGTGCGACGAGGGCATAAACACGCATTGTGACCCTCAGCGTGAGTCCTGTCCTCTAGTACGTCCTCTCACTGGCTGGACCATTAGATGTCATAATGGGCTTGACATGTCCCTAGGCCCCAATTTTTAAACAGATTTTTTGTTGTCCAGTCGCCCCTACCAGGGCTCTACTCTGGAATCCCTCATTTTTGGGCCACCTGAGGTTGAAATACAAAACAAAACAAATCAACAACAACAGACAACGGACTTCTTCCATCCCACAGAATGACCCCAAACTCTTTGGACGGGGCCAAAATCCCCAGAGAGTAAGACTCGTCCATTTCCCATGAAGTCACCCGGAAATTTCACGACCATGAGTGACACGATATCCAGAGACAAAAACGTGAGCTAGAGCCTCACACTCGCCCTTTTTTCATATCCCGAAGAGTTCACCTCATGGTCTGTACATCAGTCCTGCCATACCTATGACCCGAAACATAAGCCGAGTTTGTGTTTTCAGACAACTGTCCAAACAGCCGTGGCCTACACATCCTACAGGCTCAGGCCCTGGAGCCAAACCTGACGACTGTGCTTGCCCTCTCCAAGGGAATTGTATGTGCCCATTCGATTGGCCACAACACTACTAATAGGATAAACCTCCAAAGTCCCTGAGGCCATCCCATTATTTATGGTTTCCCAGGACAATCAGGGGCTATCTGGGCCCATCTGTGCACCTATCTGCACTCAGACCAGTAGACTGATATCCCCAAAGGTAAAAAGGAACGAACAGGCCCCTAGGCACCTATCGGATCCATTGGTTTGGCTTTCAGGCATCTCTCCTCAGAGGCCTGGATTTCAATAACAGCATATGGCTGTTTCTTGACTCACCCATCAGAACAAATCTCATCTACACATGGGAAACATGCACGATGGAGCTGTGTGAAAGCCTCTCTTTAGGATAACCCTTCAGGGCCCAGTGCCACCGCTTCATTCCAATGTCTCCATAGACGCAAAATCATATTAGGACACATCCACGGGAGAGTCCATTTCAACTCAGCCTCCTCGGTTGCTCCCCCAGATCCAGCAGATCTAACCTGTCTTGTTGCTTGGAGACAATTGGAATGCGAGGTGGGCTACCCAGACATCCATCCTTAGAACCCTGCTCGGAATCATTGTCCTGGAGCCAACCAACAGGTCTCAATTGTCCTGCAGAAGAATCTTTGCAGTTGGGAGTTTCTCACAACTCCCATCGTGGGAAAACACCCATGGTCTCGTGATCCAACCCCCTTCAAGAAGGGGCCATCAGGGACAGAATGTCCAACCTGAGCGATCGTGTGATCATCGCCCTGACTTCAGATGCAGGAGATCTCGATTTAGGTCGGTCTGTAGATTGTGCCTGCCATATCCTCACCCAGAAACCTAGGACTAGCTTGGGTTCTCAGACTTCCGTCCTCAGACTACTGGATCACAAGCCCTCCAGTTTGGCAATCCAGAACTACAATGCAGCACTCTGCCTGTCCTCCAGAAGAAAAACATTGCCCTCTGGGCCTACCCAGAAACCCTAATGAGGATCAGCCTGCTCGCCATTTGGCTGTACCCCAAATATATAGGCTGACCTGGGCACTAATGCCCTTTCTGACACTGCCTGAACCTGGACCTCCTGGCCCCACCCAGACAGCTGGCCGCACATTGAGCACATCGGACCCGCCATGGCCTTAGGACGTCATCTCTTCTCAACCTCGGTTTTCAGGCTTCAGAACCTAGACCTTATCTCCAATCACGGCCCGGGTTTGAAAATGATGCAGAAATCAGAACTCTTTCCCCATGGCAAGAAACGTTGTGGTTGGCATGTTGTCCAAGGTTCAGTGTCGTTGAAACCAGTGTGGCCCATGAGGCCCCGCCCATGCTTGCGGGCCACATTGGTCACAAACACACATTGTGACCCTCAGCCTGAGCCCAGTCCTCAGGTAAGGCCTCTCAGTGGCTGGATGGAGAGACAGCATATTGGGCTTGCCATGCCCCTAGGCCCCAATTTTTAACCATAGTTCGGGTTGTCCCTTAACTCTTCCCCATGGCTCTGCTTTGGAATTCCTCTTTTGGTGGGACCCCTGAGGTAACAAACCTGAAAGGAGTCCTCCCATCCCACAGATTGACGAAAAACAATTGGGATCGGGCCAAATCCACAGAGAGCAAGATTCGTCCATGGCCCATGAGGCCTCCCCAACATTCCACGGCCATCGCTGATACAAAATCCAGAGACAAAAGCCTGAGCACACGACTCAGACTCGCTCATTCTTCATATCCTGAAGAGTTTTTCAGATAAGAACCTACACGGCACTCGAGTGCACCCAAAATATATAGTCTAACCTGGGCACTAATGCACCGTCTGACAACCTGAGCCCGGACTTCGTGACCAACACCCAGACAGCTGACCGCACACTGAGCACATCAGACCCACCATGACCTTAGTTCATCATCTCTTCCCTACCTCAGTTTTCAGGCTTCAGAACCTAGACCTTATTTCCAATCACTGCCCAGGGGTGACTGTGATGCAGAAATCAGAACTCTTCCTTACCCATGGCAGGAAACCTTGTGGTTGGCATATTGTCCAACGTTCAGTGTAGGAGAAACCAGCATTCAACCTGAGGCCCCGCCCATCTTGAGTGCGACGAGGGCATAAACACGCATTGTGACCCTCAGCGTGAGTCCTGTCCTCTAGTACGTCCTCTCAGTGGCTGGACCATTAGATGTCATAATGGGCTTGACATGTCCCTAGGCCCCAATTTTTAACCAGATTTCTGGTTGTCCAGTCGCCCCTCTCCAGGGTTCTACTCTGGAATCCTTCATTTGGTGGGACACCTGAGGTTGAAAAACAAAACAAAAAAAATCAACAACAACAGCACAACGGACTTCTTCCATCCGACAGAATGACCCCAAACTCTTTGGACGGGGCCAAACACCCAGAGAGTAAGACTCGTCCATTTCCCAAGAAGTCACCTGGAAATTTCACGACCATGAGTGACACGATATCCAGAGACAAAAACTTGAGCAAGAGCCTCACACTCGCCCTTTTATCATATCCCGGAGTGTTCTCCTCATGGTCTGTAGATCAGTCCTGCCATACCTATGACCCGAAACATAAGCCGAGTTTGTGTTTTCAGACAACTGTCCAAACAGCCCTGGCCTACACACCCTATAGGCTCAGGTCCCTGGAGCGTAACCTGACGACTGTGCTTGCCCTCTCCAAGGGAATTGTGTGTGCCCATTCCAATGGCCACAACCCTACTAAGAGGATAAACCTCCAAAGTCCCTGAGGCCATCCCAATATTTGTGGCTTCCTCTGACAAACAGGGGCAATCTGGGCCCATCTGAGCGCCTGCCGGCACTCAGACCCGTAGACTGTTTTCTCCAGAGGTAAAAAGGCACGAACAGGCCCCTAGGCACCTATCGGATCCATTGCTTTGGTTTCCAGGCATCTCTCCTCAGAGGAATGGATTTCATTAACAGCATATGGCTGTTTCTTGACTCACCCATCAGAACAAATCTCATCTACACATGGGAAACTTGCACGATGGAGGTGTGTGAAAGCCTCTCTTTAGGAGAACCCTTCAGGGCCCCAGTTCCACCGCTTCATTCCAAGATCTCCATAGACACAAAATCATATTAGGACACATCACGGGAGAGACCATTTCAACTCAGCCACCTCGGTTGCTCCCCCAGATCCAGAAGATCTAACCTGTCTTGTTGCTTGGAGACAATTTTAATGCGTGGTGGGCTACCCATCCATCCATCCTTAGAACCCTGCTCGGAATCGTTGTCCTGGAGCCAACCAACAGGTCTCAATTGTCCTGCAGAAGAATCTTTGCAGTTGGGAGCTTCTCGCAACTCCCATCGTGGGAAAACCCCCATGGCCTCGTGGTCCACCCCCCCTTCAAGAAGGGGCCATCAGGGAGAGAATGTCCAACCTGAGCGATCGTCTTTCCTCGCCCTGACTTCAGATGCTCGAGATCTCGATTCAGGTCTCACGCAGAAACCTAGGCCTAGCTTGGGTTCTCAGACTTCCGTCCTCAGACTACTGGCCCACGAGCCCTCCAGTTTGGCAATCCAGAACTACAATGCAGCACTCTGCCTGTCCTCCAGAAGAAAAACATTGCCCTCTGGGGCTACCCAGAATCCTCAAATGAGGATCCACCTGCACGCCATTTGGCTGTACCCCAAATATATAGGCTGACCTGGGCACTAATGCCCTTTCTGACACAGCCTGAGCCTGGACCTCCTGGCCCCACCCAGACAGTTGGCCGCACACTGAGCACAACGGAACCGCCATGGCCTTAGGTCGTCAATCTTCTCAATCTCGGTTTTCAGGCTTCAGAACCTAGACCTTATTTCCAATCATGGCTCGGGTTTGAAAATGATGCAGAAATCAGAACTCTTTCCCCATGGCAAGAAACCTTGTGGTTGGCATGTTGTCCAATGTTCAGTGTAGGAGAAACCAGCATTCAACCTGAGGCCCCACCCATTCTTGAGTGCGACGAGGGCATAAACACGCATTGTGACCCTCAGCGTGAGTCCTGTCCTCTAGTACGTCCTCTCACTGGCTGGACCATTAGATGTCATAATGGGCTTGACATGTCCCTAGGCCCCAATTTTTAAACAGATTTTTTGTTGTCCAGTCGCCCCTACCAGGGCTCTACTCTGGAATCCCTCATTTTTGGGCCACCTGAGGTTGAAATACAAAACAAAACAAATCAACAACAACAGACAACGGACTTCTTCCATCCCACAGAATGACCCCAAACTCTTTGGACGGGGCCAAAATCCCCAGAGAGTAAGACTCGTCCATTTCCCATGAAGTCACCCGGAAATTTCACGACCATGAGTGACACGATATCCAGAGACAAAAACGTGAGCTAGAGCCTCACACTCGCCCTTTTTTCATATCCCGAAGAGTTCACCTCATGGTCTGTACATCAGTCCTGCCATACCTATGACCCGAAACATAAGCCGAGTTTGTGTTTTCAGACAACTGTCCAAACAGCCGTGGCCTACACATCCTACAGGCTCAGGCCCTGGAGCCAAACCTGACGACTGTGCTTGCCCTCTCCAAGGGAATTGTATGTGCCCATTCGATTGGCCACAACACTACTAATAGGATAAACCTCCAAAGTCCCTGAGGCCATCCCATTATTTATGGTTTCCCAGGACAATCAGGGGCTATCTGGGCCCATCTGTGCACCTATCTGCACTCAGACCAGTAGACTGATATCCCCAAAGGTAAAAAGGAACGAACAGGCCCCTAGGCACCTATCGGATCCATTGGTTTGGCTTTCAGGCATCTCTCCTCAGAGGCCTGGATTTCAATAACAGCATATGGCTGTTTCTTGACTCACCCATCAGAACAAATCTCATCTACACATGGGAAACATGCACGATGGAGCTGTGTGAAAGCCTCTCTTTAGGATAACCCTTCAGGGCCCAGTGCCACCGCTTCATTCCAATGTCTCCATAGACGCAAAATCATATTAGGACACATCCACGGGAGAGTCCATTTCAACTCAGCCTCCTCGGTTGCTCCCCCAGATCCAGCAGATCTAACCTGTCTTGTTGCTTGGAGACAATTGGAATGCGAGGTGGGCTACCCAGACATCCATCCTTAGAACCCTGCTCGGAATCATTGTCCTGGAGCCAACCAACAGGTCTCAATTGTCCTGCAGAAGAATCTTTGCAGTTGGGAGTTTCTCACAACTCCCATCGTGGGAAAACACCCATGGTCTCGTGATCCAACCCCCTTCAAGAAGGGGCCATCAGGGACAGAATGTCCAACCTGAGCGATCGTGTGATCATCGCCCTGACTTCAGATGCAGGAGATCTCGATTTAGGTCGGTCTGTAGATTGTGCCTGCCATATCCTCACCCAGAAACCTAGGACTAGCTTGGGTTCTCAGACTTCCGTCCTCAGACTACTGGATCACAAGCCCTCCAGTTTGGCAATCCAGAACTACAATGCAGCACTCTGCCTGTCCTCCAGAAGAAAAACATTGCCCTCTGGGCCTACCCAGAAACCCTAATGAGGATCAGCCTGCTCGCCATTTGGCTGTACCCCAAATATATAGGCTGACCTGGGCACTAATGCCCTTTCTGACACTGCCTGAACCTGGACCTCCTGGCCCCACCCAGACAGCTGGCCGCACATTGAGCACATCGGACCCGCCATGGCCTTAGGACGTCATCTCTTCTCAACCTCGGTTTTCAGGCTTCAGAACCTAGACCTTATCTCCAATCACGGCCCGGGTTTGAAAATGATGCAGAAATCAGAACTCTTTCCCCATGGCAAGAAACGTTGTGGTTGGCATGTTGTCCAAGGTTCAGTGTCGTTGAAACCAGTGTGGCCCATGAGGCCCCGCCCATGCTTGCGGGCCACATTGGTCACAAACACACATTGTGACCCTCAGCCTGAGCCCAGTCCTCAGGTAAGGCCTCTCAGTGGCTGGATGGAGAGACAGCATATTGGGCTTGCCATGCCCCTAGGCCCCAATTTTTAACCATAGTTCGGGTTGTCCCTTAACTCTTCCCCATGGCTCTGCTTTGGAATTCCTCTTTTGGTGGGACCCCTGAGGTAACAAACCTGAAAGGAGTCCTCCCATCCCACAGATTGACGAAAAACAATTGGGATCGGGCCAAATCCACAGAGAGCAAGATTCGTCCATGGCCCATGAGGCCTCCCCAACATTCCACGGCCATCGCTGATACAAAATCCAGAGACAAAAGCCTGAGCACACGACTCAGACTCGCTCATTCTTCATATCCTGAAGAGTTTTTCAGATAAGAACCTACACGGCACTCGAGTGCACCCAAAATATATAGTCTAACCTGGGCACTAATGCACCGTCTGACAACCTGAGCCCGGACTTCGTGACCAACACCCAGACAGCTGACCGCACACTGAGCACATCAGACCCACCATGACCTTAGTTCATCATCTCTTCCCTACCTCAGTTTTCAGGCTTCAGAACCTAGACCTTATTTCCAATCACTGCCCAGGGGTGACTGTGATGCAGAAATCAGAACTCTTCCTTACCCATGGCAGGAAACCTTGTGGTTGGCATATTGTCCAACGTTCAGTGTAGGAGAAACCAGCATTCAACCTGAGGCCCCGCCCATCTTGAGTGCGACGAGGGCATAAACACGCATTGTGACCCTCAGCGTGAGTCCTGTCCTCTAGTACGTCCTCTCAGTGGCTGGACCATTAGATGTCATAATGGGCTTGACATGTCCCTAGGCCCCAATTTTTAACCAGATTTCTGGTTGTCCAGTCGCCCCTCTCCAGGGTTCTACTCTGGAATCCTTCATTTGGTGGGACACCTGAGGTTGAAAAACAAAACAAAAAAAATCAACAACAACAGCACAACGGACTTCTTCCATCCGACAGAATGACCCCAAACTCTTTGGACGGGGCCAAACACCCAGAGAGTAAGACTCGTCCATTTCCCAAGAAGTCACCTGGAAATTTCACGACCATGAGTGACACGATATCCAGAGACAAAAACTTGAGCAAGAGCCTCACACTCGCCCTTTTATCATATCCCGGAGTGTTCTCCTCATGGTCTGTAGATCAGTCCTGCCATACCTATGACCCGAAACATAAGCCGAGTTTGTGTTTTCAGACAACTGTCCAAACAGCCCTGGCCTACACACCCTATAGGCTCAGGTCCCTGGAGCCTAACCTGACGACTGTGCTTGCCCTCTCCAAGGGAATTGTGTGTGCCCATTCCAATGGCCACAACCCTACTAAGAGGATAAACCTCCAAAGTCCCTGAGGCCATCCCAATATTTGTGGCTTCCTCTGACAAACAGGGGCAATCTGGGCCCATCTGAGCGCCTGCCGGCACTCAGACCCGTAGACTGTTTTCTCCAGAGGTAAAAAGGCACGAACAGGCCCCTAGGCACCTATCGGATCCATTGCTTTGGTTTCCAGGCATCTCTCCTCAGAGGAATGGATTTCATTAACAGCATATGGCTGTTTCTTGACTCACCCATCAGAACAAATCTCATCTACACATGGGAAACTTGCACGATGGAGGTGTGTGAAAGCCTCTCTTTAGGAGAACCCTTCAGGGCCCCAGTTCCACCGCTTCATTCCAAGATCTCCATAGACACAAAATCATATTAGGACACATCACGGGAGAGACCATTTCAACTCAGCCACCTCGGTTGCTCCCCCAGATCCAGAAGATCTAACCTGTCTTGTTGCTTGGAGACAATTTTAATGCGTGGTGGGCTACCCATCCATCCATCCTTAGAACCCTGCTCGGAATCGTTGTCCTGGAGCCAACCAACAGGTCTCAATTGTCCTGCAGAAGAATCTTTGCAGTTGGGAGCTTCTCGCAACTCCCATCGTGGGAAAACCCCCATGGCCTCGTGGTCCACCCCCCCTTCAAGAAGGGGCCATCAGGGAGAGAATGTCCAACCTGAGCGATCGTCTTTCCTCGCCCTGACTTCAGATGCTCGAGATCTCGATTCAGGTCTCACGCAGAAACCTAGGCCTAGCTTGGGTTCTCAGACTTCCGTCCTCAGACTACTGGCCCACGAGCCCTCCAGTTTGGCAATCCAGAACTACAATGCAGCACTCTGCCTGTCCTCCAGAAGAAAAACATTGCCCTCTGGGGCTACCCAGAATCCTCAAATGAGGATCCACCTGCACGCCATTTGGCTGTACCCCAAATATATAGGCTGACCTGGGCACTAATGCCCTTTCTGACACAGCCTGAGCCTGGACCTCCTGGCCCCACCCAGACAGTTGGCCGCACACTGAGCACAACGGAACCGCCATGGCCTTAGGTCGTCAATCTTCTCAATCTCGGTTTTCAGGCTTCAGAACCTAGACCTTATTTCCAATCATGGCTCGGGTTTGAAAATGATGCAGAAATCAGAACTCTTTCCCCATGGCAAGAAACCTTGTGGTTGGCATGTTGTCCAATGTTCAGTGTAGGAGAAACCAGCATTCAACCTGAGGCCCCACCCATTCTTGAGTGCGACGAGGGCATAAACACGCATTGTGACCCTCAGCGTGAGTCCTGTCCTCTAGTACGTCCTCTCACTGGCTGGACCATTAGATGTCATAATGGGCTTGACATGTCCCTAGGCCCCAATTTTTAAACAGATTTTTTGTTGTCCAGTCGCCCCTACCAGGGCTCTACTCTGGAATCCCTCATTTTTGGGCCACCTGAGGTTGAAATACAAAACAAAACAAATCAACAACAACAGACAACGGACTTCTTCCATCCCACAGAATGACCCCAAACTCTTTGGACGGGGCCAAAATCCCCAGAGAGTAAGACTCGTCCATTTCCCATGAAGTCACCCGGAAATTTCACGACCATGAGTGACACGATATCCAGAGACAAAAACGTGAGCTAGAGCCTCACACTCGCCCTTTTTTCATATCCCGAAGAGTTCACCTCATGGTCTGTACATCAGTCCTGCCATACCTATGACCCGAAACATAAGCCGAGTTTGTGTTTTCAGACAACTGTCCAAACAGCCGTGGCCTACACATCCTACAGGCTCAGGCCCTGGAGCCAAACCTGACGACTGTGCTTGCCCTCTCCAAGGGAATTGTATGTGCCCATTCGATTGGCCACAACACTACTAATAGGATAAACCTCCAAAGTCCCTGAGGCCATCCCATTATTTATGGTTTCCCAGGACAATCAGGGGCTATCTGGGCCCATCTGTGCACCTATCTGCACTCAGACCAGTAGACTGATATCCCCAAAGGTAAAAAGGAACGAACAGGCCCCTAGGCACCTATCGGATCCATTGGTTTGGCTTTCAGGCATCTCTCCTCAGAGGCCTGGATTTCAATAACAGCATATGGCTGTTTCTTGACTCACCCATCAGAACAAATCTCATCTACACATGGGAAACATGCACGATGGAGCTGTGTGAAAGCCTCTCTTTAGGATAACCCTTCAGGGCCCAGTGCCACCGCTTCATTCCAATGTCTCCATAGACGCAAAATCATATTAGGACACATCCACGGGAGAGTCCATTTCAACTCAGCCTCCTCGGTTGCTCCCCCAGATCCAGCAGATCTAACCTGTCTTGTTGCTTGGAGACAATTGGAATGCGAGGTGGGCTACCCAGACATCCATCCTTAGAACCCTGCTCGGAATCATTGTCCTGGAGCCAACCAACAGGTCTCAATTGTCCTGCAGAAGAATCTTTGCAGTTGGGAGTTTCTCACAACTCCCATCGTGGGAAAACACCCATGGTCTCGTGATCCAACCCCCTTCAAGAAGGGGCCATCAGGGACAGAATGTCCAACCTGAGCGATCGTGTGATCATCGCCCTGACTTCAGATGCAGGAGATCTCGATTTAGGTCGGTCTGTAGATTGTGCCTGCCATATCCTCACCCAGAAACCTAGGACTAGCTTGGGTTCTCAGACTTCCGTCCTCAGACTACTGGATCACAAGCCCTCCAGTTTGGCAATCCAGAACTACAATGCAGCACTCTGCCTGTCCTCCAGAAGAAAAACATTGCCCTCTGGGCCTACCCAGAAACCCTAATGAGGATCAGCCTGCTCGCCATTTGGCTGTACCCCAAATATATAGGCTGACCTGGGCACTAATGCCCTTTCTGACACTGCCTGAACCTGGACCTCCTGGCCCCACCCAGACAGCTGGCCGCACATTGAGCACATCGGACCCGCCATGGCCTTAGGACGTCATCTCTTCTCAACCTCGGTTTTCAGGCTTCAGAACCTAGACCTTATCTCCAATCACGGCCCGGGTTTGAAAATGATGCAGAAATCAGAACTCTTTCCCCATGGCAAGAAACGTTGTGGTTGGCATGTTGTCCAAGGTTCAGTGTCGTTGAAACCAGTGTGGCCCATGAGGCCCCGCCCATGCTTGCGGGCCACATTGGTCACAAACACACATTGTGACCCTCAGCCTGAGCCCAGTCCTCAGGTAAGGCCTCTCAGTGGCTGGATGGAGAGACAGCATATTGGGCTTGCCATGCCCCTAGGCCCCAATTTTTAACCATAGTTCGGGTTGTCCCTTAACTCTTCCCCATGGCTCTGCTTTGGAATTCCTCTTTTGGTGGGACCCCTGAGGTAACAAACCTGAAAGGAGTCCTCCCATCCCACAGATTGACGAAAAACAATTGGGATCGGGCCAAATCCACAGAGAGCAAGATTCGTCCATGGCCCATGAGGCCTCCCCAACATTCCACGGCCATCGCTGATACAAAATCCAGAGACAAAAGCCTGAGCACACGACTCAGACTCGCTCATTCTTCATATCCTGAAGAGTTTTTCAGATAAGAACCTACACGGCACTCGAGTGCACCCAAAATATATAGTCTAACCTGGGCACTAATGCACCGTCTGACAACCTGAGCCCGGACTTCGTGACCAACACCCAGACAGCTGACCGCACACTGAGCACATCAGACCCACCATGACCTTAGTTCATCATCTCTTCCCTACCTCAGTTTTCAGGCTTCAGAACCTAGACCTTATTTCCAATCACTGCCCAGGGGTGACTGTGATGCAGAAATCAGAACTCTTCCTTACCCATGGCAGGAAACCTTGTGGTTGGCATATTGTCCAACGTTCAGTGTAGGAGAAACCAGCATTCAACCTGAGGCCCCGCCCATCTTGAGTGCGACGAGGGCATAAACACGCATTGTGACCCTCAGCGTGAGTCCTGTCCTCTAGTACGTCCTCTCAGTGGCTGGACCATTAGATGTCATAATGGGCTTGACATGTCCCTAGGCCCCAATTTTTAACCAGATTTCTGGTTGTCCAGTCGCCCCTCTCCAGGGTTCTACTCTGGAATCCTTCATTTGGTGGGACACCTGAGGTTGAAAAACAAAACAAAAAAAATCAACAACAACAGCACAACGGACTTCTTCCATCCGACAGAATGACCCCAAACTCTTTGGACGGGGCCAAACACCCAGAGAGTAAGACTCGTCCATTTCCCAAGAAGTCACCTGGAAATTTCACGACCATGAGTGACACGATATCCAGAGACAAAAACTTGAGCAAGAGCCTCACACTCGCCCTTTTATCATATCCCGGAGTGTTCTCCTCATGGTCTGTAGATCAGTCCTGCCATACCTATGACCCGAAACATAAGCCGAGTTTGTGTTTTCAGACAACTGTCCAAACAGCCCTGGCCTACACACCCTATAGGCTCAGGTCCCTGGAGCCTAACCTGACGACTGTGCTTGCCCTCTCCAAGGGAATTGTGTGTGCCCATTCCAATGGCCACAACCCTACTAAGAGGATAAACCTCCAAAGTCCCTGAGGCCATCCCAATATTTGTGGCTTCCTCTGACAAACAGGGGCAATCTGGGCCCATCTGAGCGCCTGCCGGCACTCAGACCCGTAGACTGTTTTCTCCAGAGGTAAAAAGGCACGAACAGGCCCCTAGGCACCTATCGGATCCATTGCTTTGGTTTCCAGGCATCTCTCCTCAGAGGAATGGATTTCATTAACAGCATATGGCTGTTTCTTGACTCACCCATCAGAACAAATCTCATCTACACATGGGAAACTTGCACGATGGAGGTGTGTGAAAGCCTCTCTTTAGGAGAACCCTTCAGGGCCCCAGTTCCACCGCTTCATTCCAAGATCTCCATAGACACAAAATCATATTAGGACACATCACGGGAGAGACCATTTCAACTCAGCCACCTCGGTTGCTCCCCCAGATCCAGAAGATCTAACCTGTCTTGTTGCTTGGAGACAATTTTAATGCGTGGTGGGCTACCCATCCATCCATCCTTAGAACCCTGCTCGGAATCGTTGTCCTGGAGCCAACCAACAGGTCTCAATTGTCCTGCAGAAGAATCTTTGCAGTTGGGAGCTTCTCGCAACTCCCATCGTGGGAAAACCCCCATGGCCTCGTGGTCCACCCCCCCTTCAAGAAGGGGCCATCAGGGAGAGAATGTCCAACCTGAGCGATCGTCTTTCCTCGCCCTGACTTCAGATGCTCGAGATCTCGATTCAGGTCTCACGCAGAAACCTAGGCCTAGCTTGGGTTCTCAGACTTCCGTCCTCAGACTACTGGCCCACGAGCCCTCCAGTTTGGCAATCCAGAACTACAATGCAGCACTCTGCCTGTCCTCCAGAAGAAAAACATTGCCCTCTGGGGCTACCCAGAATCCTCAAATGAGGATCCACCTGCACGCCATTTGGCTGTACCCCAAATATATAGGCTGACCTGGGCACTAATGCCCTTTCTGACACAGCCTGAGCCTGGACCTCCTGGCCCCACCCAGACAGTTGGCCGCACACTGAGCACAACGGAACCGCCATGGCCTTAGGTCGTCAATCTTCTCAATCTCGGTTTTCAGGCTTCAGAACCTAGACCTTATTTCCAATCATGGCTCGGGTTTGAAAATGATGCAGAAATCAGAACTCTTTCCCCATGGCAAGAAACCTTGTGGTTGGCATGTTGTCCAATGTTCAGTGTAGGAGAAACCAGCATTCAACCTGAGGCCCCACCCATTCTTGAGTGCGACGAGGGCATAAACACGCATTGTGACCCTCAGCGTGAGTCCTGTCCTCTAGTACGTCCTCTCACTGGCTGGACCATTAGATGTCATAATGGGCTTGACATGTCCCTAGGCCCCAATTTTTAAACAGATTTTTTGTTGTCCAGTCGCCCCTACCAGGGCTCTACTCTGGAATCCCTCATTTTTGGGCCACCTGAGGTTGAAATACAAAACAAAACAAATCAACAACAACAGACAACGGACTTCTTCCATCCCACAGAATGACCCCAAACTCTTTGGACGGGGCCAAAATCCCCAGAGAGTAAGACTCGTCCATTTCCCATGAAGTCACCCGGAAATTTCACGACCATGAGTGACACGATATCCAGAGACAAAAACGTGAGCTAGAGCCTCACACTCGCCCTTTTTTCATATCCCGAAGAGTTCACCTCATGGTCTGTACATCAGTCCTGCCATACCTATGACCCGAAACATAAGCCGAGTTTGTGTTTTCAGACAACTGTCCAAACAGCCGTGGCCTACACATCCTACAGGCTCAGGCCCTGGAGCCAAACCTGACGACTGTGCTTGCCCTCTCCAAGGGAATTGTATGTGCCCATTCGATTGGCCACAACACTACTAATAGGATAAACCTCCAAAGTCCCTGAGGCCATCCCATTATTTATGGTTTCCCAGGACAATCAGGGGCTATCTGGGCCCATCTGTGCACCTATCTGCACTCAGACCAGTAGACTGATATCCCCAAAGGTAAAAAGGAACGAACAGGCCCCTAGGCACCTATCGGATCCATTGGTTTGGCTTTCAGGCATCTCTCCTCAGAGGCCTGGATTTCAATAACAGCATATGGCTGTTTCTTGACTCACCCATCAGAACAAATCTCATCTACACATGGGAAACATGCACGATGGAGCTGTGTGAAAGCCTCTCTTTAGGATAACCCTTCAGGGCCCAGTGCCACCGCTTCATTCCAATGTCTCCATAGACGCAAAATCATATTAGGACACATCCACGGGAGAGTCCATTTCAACTCAGCCTCCTCGGTTGCTCCCCCAGATCCAGCAGATCTAACCTGTCTTGTTGCTTGGAGACAATTGGAATGCGAGGTGGGCTACCCAGACATCCATCCTTAGAACCCTGCTCGGAATCATTGTCCTGGAGCCAACCAACAGGTCTCAATTGTCCTGCAGAAGAATCTTTGCAGTTGGGAGTTTCTCACAACTCCCATCGTGGGAAAACACCCATGGTCTCGTGATCCAACCCCCTTCAAGAAGGGGCCATCAGGGACAGAATGTCCAACCTGAGCGATCGTGTGATCATCGCCCTGACTTCAGATGCAGGAGATCTCGATTTAGGTCGGTCTGTAGATTGTGCCTGCCATATCCTCACCCAGAAACCTAGGACTAGCTTGGGTTCTCAGACTTCCGTCCTCAGACTACTGGATCACAAGCCCTCCAGTTTGGCAATCCAGAACTACAATGCAGCACTCTGCCTGTCCTCCAGAAGAAAAACATTGCCCTCTGGGCCTACCCAGAAACCCTAATGAGGATCAGCCTGCTCGCCATTTGGCTGTACCCCAAATATATAGGCTGACCTGGGCACTAATGCCCTTTCTGACACTGCCTGAACCTGGACCTCCTGGCCCCACCCAGACAGCTGGCCGCACATTGAGCACATCGGACCCGCCATGGCCTTAGGACGTCATCTCTTCTCAACCTCGGTTTTCAGGCTTCAGAACCTAGACCTTATCTCCAATCACGGCCCGGGTTTGAAAATGATGCAGAAATCAGAACTCTTTCCCCATGGCAAGAAACGTTGTGGTTGGCATGTTGTCCAAGGTTCAGTGTCGTTGAAACCAGTGTGGCCCATGAGGCCCCGCCCATGCTTGCGGGCCACATTGGTCACAAACACACATTGTGACCCTCAGCCTGAGCCCAGTCCTCAGGTAAGGCCTCTCAGTGGCTGGATGGAGAGACAGCATATTGGGCTTGCCATGCCCCTAGGCCCCAATTTTTAACCATAGTTCGGGTTGTCCCTTAACTCTTCCCCATGGCTCTGCTTTGGAATTCCTCTTTTGGTGGGACCCCTGAGGTAACAAACCTGAAAGGAGTCCTCCCATCCCACAGATTGACGAAAAACAATTGGGATCGGGCCAAATCCACAGAGAGCAAGATTCGTCCATGGCCCATGAGGCCTCCCCAACATTCCACGGCCATCGCTGATACAAAATCCAGAGACAAAAGCCTGAGCACACGACTCAGACTCGCTCATTCTTCATATCCTGAAGAGTTTTTCAGATAAGAACCTACACGGCACTCGAGTGCACCCAAAATATATAGTCTAACCTGGGCACTAATGCACCGTCTGACAACCTGAGCCCGGACTTCGTGACCAACACCCAGACAGCTGACCGCACACTGAGCACATCAGACCCACCATGACCTTAGTTCATCATCTCTTCCCTACCTCAGTTTTCAGGCTTCAGAACCTAGACCTTATTTCCAATCACTGCCCAGGGGTGACTGTGATGCAGAAATCAGAACTCTTCCTTACCCATGGCAGGAAACCTTGTGGTTGGCATATTGTCCAACGTTCAGTGTAGGAGAAACCAGCATTCAACCTGAGGCCCCGCCCATCTTGAGTGCGACGAGGGCATAAACACGCATTGTGACCCTCAGCGTGAGTCCTGTCCTCTAGTACGTCCTCTCAGTGGCTGGACCATTAGATGTCATAATGGGCTTGACATGTCCCTAGGCCCCAATTTTTAACCAGATTTCTGGTTGTCCAGTCGCCCCTCTCCAGGGTTCTACTCTGGAATCCTTCATTTGGTGGGACACCTGAGGTTGAAAAACAAAACAAAAAAAATCAACAACAACAGCACAACGGACTTCTTCCATCCGACAGAATGACCCCAAACTCTTTGGACGGGGCCAAACACCCAGAGAGTAAGACTCGTCCATTTCCCAAGAAGTCACCTGGAAATTTCACGACCATGAGTGACACGATATCCAGAGACAAAAACTTGAGCAAGAGCCTCACACTCGCCCTTTTATCATATCCCGGAGTGTTCTCCTCATGGTCTGTAGATCAGTCCTGCCATACCTATGACCCGAAACATAAGCCGAGTTTGTGTTTTCAGACAACTGTCCAAACAGCCCTGGCCTACACACCCTATAGGTTCAGGTCCCTGGAGCCTAACCTGACGACTGTGCTTGCCCTCTCCAAGGGAATTGTGTGTGCCCATTCCAATGGCCACAACCCTACTAAGAGGATAAACCTCCAAAGTCCCTGAGGCCATCCCAATATTTGTGGCTTCCTCTGACAAACAGGGGCAATCTGGGCCCATCTGAGCGCCTGCCGGCACTCAGACCCGTAGACTGATGTCTCCAGAGGTAAAAAGGCACGAACAGGCCCCTAGGCACCTATCGGATCCATTGCTTTGGTTTCCAGGCATCTCTCCTCAGAGGAATGGATTTCATTAACAGCATATGGCTGTTTCTTGACTCACCCATCAGAACAAATCTCATCTACACATGGGAAACTTGCACGATGGAGGTGTGTGAAAGCCTCTCTTTAGGAGAACCCTTCAGGGCCCCAGTTCCACCGCTTCATTCCAAGGTCTCCATAGACACAAAATCATATTAGGACACATCACGGGAGAGACCATTTCAACTCAGCCACCTCGGTTGCTCCCCCAGATCCAGAAGATCTAACCTGTCTTGTTGCTTGGAGACAATTGGAATGCGTGGTGGGCTACCCATCCATCCATCCTTAGAACCCTGCTCGGAATCGTTGTCCTGGAGCCAACCAACAGGTCTCAATTGTCCTGCAGAAGAATCTTTGCAGTTGGGAGCTTCTCGCAACTCCCATCGTGGGAAAACCCCCATGGCCTCGTGGTCCACCCCCCCTTCAAGAAGGGGCCATCAGGGAGAGAATGTCCAACCTGAGCGATCGTCTTTCCTCGCCCTGACTTCAGATGCTCGAGATCTCGATTCAGGTCTCACGCAGAAACCTAGGCCTAGCTTGGGTTCTCAGACTTCCGTCCTCAGACTACTGGCCCACGAGCCCTCCAGTTTGGCAATCCAGAACTACAATGCAGCACTCTGCCTGTCCTCCAGAAGAAAAACATTGCCCTCTGGGGCTACCCAGAATCCTCAAATGAGGATCCACCTGCACGCCATTTGGCTGTACCCCAAATATATAGGCTGACCTGGGCACTAATGCCCTTTCTGACACAGCCTGAGCCTGGACCTCCTGGCCCCACCCAGACAGTTGGCCGCACACTGAGCACAACGGAACCGCCATGGCCTTAGGTCGTCAATCTTCTCAATCTCGGTTTTCAGGCTTCAGAACCTAGACCTTATTTCCAATCATGGCTTGGGTTTGAAAATGATGCAGAAATCAGAACTCTTTCCCCATGGCAAGAAACCTTGTGGTTGGCATGTTGTCCAATGTTCAGTGTAGGAGAAACCAGCATTCAACCTGAGGCCCCACCCATTCTTGAGTGCGACGAGGGCATAAACACGCATTGTGACCCTCAGCGTGAGTCCTGTCCTCTAGTACGTCCTCTCACTGGCTGTACCATTAGATGTCATAATGGGCTTGACATGTCCCTAGGCCCCAATTTTTAAACAGATTTTTTGTTGTCCAGTCGCCCCTACCAGGGCTCTACTCTGGAATCCCTCATTTTTGGGCCACCTGAGGTTGAAATACAAAACAAAACAAATCAACAACAACAGACAACGGACTTCTTCCATCCCACAGAATGACCCCAAACTCTTTGGACGGGGCCAAAATCCCCAGAGAGTAAGACTCGTCCATTTCCCATGAAGTCACCCGGAAATTTCACGACCATGAGTGACACGATATCCAGAGACAAAAACGTGAGCTAGAGCCTCACACTCGCCCTTTTTTCATATCCCGAAGAGTTCACCTCATGGTCTGTACATCAGTCCTGCCATACCTATGACCCGAAACATAAGGCGAGTTTGTGTTTTCAGACAACTGTCCAAACAGCCGTGGCCTACACATCCTACAGGCTCAGGCCCTGGAGCCAAACCTGACGACTGTGCTTGCCCTCTCCAAGGGAATTGTATGTGCCCATTCGATTGGCCACAACACTACTAATAGGATAAACCTCCAAAGTCCCTGAGGCCATCCCATTATTTATGGTTTCCCAGGACAATCAGGGGCTATCTGGGCCCATCTGTGCACCTATCTGCACTCAGACCAGTAGACTGATATCCCCAAAGGTAAAAAGGAACGAACAGGCCCCTAGGCACCTATCGGATCCATTGGTTTGGCTTTCAGGCATCTCTCCTCAGAGGCCTGGATTTCAATAACAGCATATGGCTGTTTCTTGACTCACCCATCAGAACAAATCTCATCTACACATGGGAAACATGCACGATGGAGCTGTGTGAAAGCCTCTCTTTAGGATAACCCTTCAGGGCCCAGTGCCACCGCTTCATTCCAATGTCTCCATAGACGCAAAATCATATTAGGACACATCCACGGGAGAGTCCATTTCAACTCAGCCTCCTCGGTTGCTCCCCCAGATCCAGCAGATCTAACCTGTCTTGTTGCTTGGAGACAATTGGAATGCGAGGTGGGCTACCCAGACATCCATCCTTAGAACCCTGCTCGGAATCATTGTCCTGGAGCCAACCAACAGGTCTCAATTGTCCTGCAGAAGAATCTTTGCAGTTGGGAGTTTCTCACAACTCCCATCGTGGGAAAACACCCATGGTCTCGTGATCCAACCCCCTTCAAGAAGGGGCCATCAGGGACAGAATGTCCAACCTGAGCGATCGTGTGATCATCGCCCTGACTTCAGATGCAGGAGATCTCGATTTAGGTCGGTCTGTAGATTGTGCCTGCCATATCCTCACCCAGAAACCTAGGACTAGCTTGGGTTCTCAGACTTCCGTCCTCAGACTACTGGATCACAAGCCCTCCAGTTTGGCAATCCAGAACTACAATGCAGCACTCTGCCTGTCCTCCAGAAGAAAAACATTGCCCTCTGGGCCTACCCAGAAACCCTAATGAGGATCAGCCTGCTCGCCATTTGGCTGTACCCCAAATATATAGGCTGACCTGGGCACTAATGCCCTTTCTGACACTGCCTGAACCTGGACCTCCTGGCCCCACCCAGACAGCTGGCCGCACATTGAGCACATCGGACCCGCCATGGCCTTAGGACGTCATCTCTTCTCAACCTCGGTTTTCAGGCTTCAGAACCTAGACCTTATCTCCAATCACGGCCCGGGTTTGAAAATGATGCAGAAATCAGAACTCTTTCCCCATGGCAAGAAACGTTGTGGTTGGCATGTTGTCCAAGGTTCAGTGTCGTTGAAACCAGTGTGGCCCATGAGGCCCCGCCCATGCTTGCGGGCCACATTGGTCACAAACACACATTGTGACCCTCAGCCTGAGCCCAGTCCTCAGGTAAGGCCTCTCAGTGGCTGGATGGAGAGACAGCATATTGGGCTTGCCATGCCCCTAGGCCCCAATTTTTAACCATAGTTCGGGTTGTCCCTTAACTCTTCCCCATGGCTCTGCTTTGGAATTCCTCTTTTGGTGGGACCCCTGAGGTAACAAACCTGAAAGGAGTCCTCCCATCCCACAGATTGACGAAAAACAATTGGGATCGGGCCAAATCCACAGAGAGCAAGATTCGTCCATGGCCCATGAGGCCTCCCCAACATTCCACGGCCATCGCTGATACAAAATCCAGAGACAAAAGCCTGAGCACACGACTCAGACTCGCTCATTCTTCATATCCTGAAGAGTTTTTCAGATAAGAACCTACACGGCACTCGAGTGCACCCAAAATATATAGTCTAACCTGGGCACTAATGCACCGTCTGACAACCTGAGCCCGGACTTCGTGACCAACACCCAGACAGCTGACCGCACACTGAGCACATCAGACCCACCATGACCTTAGTTCATCATCTCTTCCCTACCTCAGTTTTCAGGCTTCAGAACCTAGACCTTATTTCCAATCACTGCCCAGGGGTGACTGTGATGCAGAAATCAGAACTCTTCCTTACCCATGGCAGGAAACCTTGTGGTTGGCATATTGTCCAACGTTCAGTGTAGGAGAAACCAGCATTCAACCTGAGGCCCCGCCCATCTTGAGTGCGACGAGGGCATAAACACGCATTGTGACCCTCAGCGTGAGTCCTGTCCTCTAGTACGTCCTCTCAGTGGCTGGACCATTAGATGTCATAATGGGCTTGACATGTCCCTAGGCCCCAATTTTTAAC
The DNA here is from genome assembly GCF_030435805.1 of Mustela lutreola. NCBI lineage: Eukaryota > Metazoa > Chordata > Mammalia > Carnivora > Mustelidae > Mustela > Mustela lutreola. Next base: position 174,514,866 of record NC_081294.1, read on the forward strand.
CAGATTTCTGGTTGTCCAGTCGCCCCTCTCCAGGGTTCTACTCTGGAATCCTTCATTTGGTGGGACACCTGAGGTTGAAAAACAAAACAAAAAAAATCAACAACAACAGCACAACGGACTTCTTCCATCCGACAGAATGACCCCAAACTCTTTGGACGGGGCCAAACACCCAGAGAGTAAGACTCGTCCATTTCCCAAGAAGTCACCTGGAAATTTCACGACCATGAGTGACACGATATCCAGGGACAAAAACTTGAGCAAGAGCCTCACACTCGCCCTTTTATCATATCCCGGAGTGTTCTCCTCATGGTCTGTAGATCAGTCCTGCCATACCTATGACCCGAAACATAAGCCGAGTTTGTGTTTTCAGACAACTGTCCAAACAGCCCTGGCCTACACACCCTATAGGCTCAGGTCCCTGGAGCCTAACCTGACGACTGTGCTTGCCCTCTCCAAGGGAATTGTGTGTGCCCATTCCAATGGCCACAACCCTACTAATAGGATAAACCTCCAAAGTCCCTGAGGCCATCCCAATATTTGTGGCTTCCCTGGACAAACAGGGGCAATCTGGGCCCATGAGCACCTACCGGCACTCAGACCCGGAGACTGATGTCCCCAGAGGTAAAAAGGAACGAACAGGCCCATAGGCACCTATCGGATCTATTGCTTTCGTTTCCAGGCATCTCTCCTTAGAGATCCTTAGAACCCTTAGAACCCTGCTCTTGCATCGTTCCTTATGGGACGTCCTTGAGCCATCTAACAGGTGTCGACTGTCCCACAGGAGTCCTTGTTCATGGACCACCTCACAACTCATATCATGGAAAGCTTCCTAGGTCACATGATGCCCCCAATCTAAATGAAGTCAGATCATGGAAAGAAACTCCAACCTGAGCCAACGGCTGATCTTCGCCTTGACTTCAGATGCACGTGATCTTGATTAAGCTCTTCAGAGTGCACCTGCTGTACCCTCACCCCAAAACCTAAGCATAGCTAGTGTTCTCAGACTTCCGTCCTCACTCTCCTGGACCACACGCCCTCCATTTTGGGATTTCCGATGACACAGTGCTGCACTCTGCCTGCCCTCTAGAAGAAAAACGTTGCCCTATGGGTCTACCCAGAAACCTCAAATGAGGATAAACCTGCATGCCACTCAACTGTACACCAATTATATAGTCTAGCCTGTGCACTAATGCCCTGTCTGACACAACCTGAGGCCTGAATTCCCAACTGACACCCAGACAGCTTGCCGTACACTGAGAATATCTGAACCGCCATGGCCTTAAGTTGCCATCTCTTTCCAACCTGGTTTTCAGGCTACAGAAACCTAGACCTTATCTCTACTCATTTCTCATGAGTGAACGTGAGGCAGAAATCATAACTCCTCCTTCCCTCTCGCCAGTATCTTGTGGTTGGCATCTTATCCAAAGTTCAGTGTAGGACCCCTGTAGGGCCTACAGGAGTAGTAGTAGGGCCCCTGAGGGTAGGGTAGGGTCCCTGAGGCCCTGCCCATGCTTAAGAGCTGCGGTGAGCACAAACACACATTGGGACACTCAGTTTGAACCCTGTCCTCAAGTAAAGCCTCTCAGTGGCTGGACCATGTGCCCACATATGGGGCCTACCATGCCCCAAGTCACCCAATCTTAACCAGATGTAGAGACATCTAGTCACCCCTACTCAGGGCTCTGCTCTAGACCCCTCTTTGGTGGGACATTTGAGGTAAGTAAACACAGAAAGGATTCCTCCCACCCACAGAATGACCCCAATCACTTGGGATTAGGCCATCCCCAGAGAGAAAGACTCCTCCATGGCCCATGAGGCCAGCCCGACATTCCACGGCCACTATTGACACAAAATCCAGAGACATAAGCCTCACCCTTAGGCCATAGCCCAAAAAATTCTCCTCATAGTATGTAGATCGGGCCTGCCATACCTACGTCCCCAAACCGTGTTTCAGACTTCTATCCTGACATCCCTGTCTCACACACCCTCCAGGCTGAGGCCCCTGGAGCCACACCTCAGGACTGTGCCTGCCCTCTCCAAGGAAATTCTTCCCATTCCATTGGCCACAACCCTACAGATTAGGAGAAACCTCCAAAGTCCCAGAGGCCATTCCAATAGTGTAGGCCGCCCAGTACAAAGAGGGGTGATCTGTCACAAGCTGAGCAACGACCTCAACTCACCCGTAGACAGATATCCCAAGAGAAAGGTATTAAACTGGACAGGCCCCTAGAACGTAATTGGTTCCATTGCTTTTGTTTCTAAGCATCTCTCCTCAGAGGCCTGTTTTCCAATACCAGCATATGGGGGATTCCAGAGATACCAATCAGAACAAATCTTGTCTCCACATGGGAAACTTATCCTTTGGAGCTCTGTAAAAACCTCCAGTTAGGAGAAAGCTTCAGGTAACCGGAGCCACCGCCCTATTCCAAGGTCTCCATGGACACAAACCCGCATTATGACCATTCGGCAGGAGAGTACATTTCAACTCAGCCCCGTTGATTACTCCCCCAGAGCCAGAATATCAAACCTGCCTTGTCGCTAGGAGACAACTTGAATGCAAAGCAGACTCTCTAGGCATCCATCGTTGGAATCCTGCTCTGGCGCCGTTCCATATGGGATGTCCTGGGAGCCTTCCAACAGGTCTTGACTGCCCTGCAGAAGGAATCCTTGCAGATTGGAGCATCTCACAACTCCTATCATGGGAAAACCTACATGGCCTCATGAGATGCTCCCCTTTATAAAGGGGCCATCATGGACAGAAACTCCAACCTGAGCCAACTTCTGATCCATTGCTTTGGTTTCTATGTATCTCTCCTCAGAGGCCTGGTTTCCAATATCAGAATATGGGGGTTTCCTAAGGAAACAATCAGAACAGATCTCATCTCCACATGAGAAACTTGCTCTTTGGAGCTGTGTCAATACCTCAGGTTAGGAGGATCCTTCAGGGCGCTGGCACCATGGCCCAATTCCAAGGTCTCCAAGGACACAAACTTACTTTATGATCCATCCTCAGGAGAGTCCATTTCAAATCAGCCCCCTCGGCTGCTCACCCAGAGCCAGCAGATCAAACCTGCCTTGTCACTAGGAGACAGTTGGAATGCGAGGTGGGCTGCCCAGGCATCCATCCTTAGAACCCTGCTCTGGAGAATTTCTTTATGGGACGTCTTGAATCCAACCAACCTGTCTTGACTGTCTCGCAGAATGAATCCTTGTGGTTTGAAGCATCACACAATCCCACTGTGAGAAAACCTCCATTTCCTCATGATGCCCCACACCTTCATACATGGGCCATCATGGACAGAAACTCCATCCTAAGCCAAAGTCTGATCCGCGCCCTGAATTCAGAAGCACGAGATCTCGATTCAGCACTTGAGAGTGTGCCTGCTGTGCCCTCGCCCTGAAACCGAAGCCTAACTTGTGTTCTCAGAGTTCCGTCTTCACAATCCTGGCCACACCCCTCCAGTTTGGCAATTCTGGAGACACAATGCAGCACTCTGCCTGCCCTCCAGAAGAAAAATGTTGCCCTATAGGGCTAACCAGAAACGCCAAATGAGTAACAACCTGCATGCCACTCGACCATAGCCCAATTATACAATCTAGCCTGTGCACTAAAGCCCTGTCTGACACAGCCTGAAGGCTGACCTCCAGTCCAACACCCAGACAGCTGGCCGTACACTGAGCATATCAAACCCACAATGGCTTTCGGCCATCATCTCTACCCAACCTCAGTTTTCACCTTCAGAACCTAGACCTTATCTCCACTCACTGCTCAGGAGTGAACGTGATACAAGAATCAGAACTTCTCCTTCGCCATGGCAAGAAACCTTGTGGTTGGCATGTGGTCCAACGTTCATTGTAGGAGAAAGCAGCATGGACTATGAGGCCCCACCTATCCCTGAGGGCTACAATTTGCACAAACACACATTGTGACCCTCAGCGTGAGCCCTATCCTCATGTAAAGCCTCTTAGTGACTGGAACAACAGCCCACATATGGGGCTTGCCAAGCCCCTAGTCCCCCAATCTCAACCAGAGTTAGAGATGTCTAGTCACCCCTACTCAGGGCACTGCTCTGGAATCCCTCTTTGGTGGGACACCTGAGGTAAAAAAAAAAAAAAAATACAGAAAGGACTCTTCCCATCCACAGAATGATCCCAACCACTTGGGATCAGGCCAAATCACCAGAGAAAGACTTGTCCATGGCCCTTGAGGACACCCCGACATTCCACGGCCACCGTAGACACAATATCCAGAGACAAGAGCCTGAGCAAATGCCACATACTCGCCCTTTGTTCATAGCCCGGAAAATTCTCACGGTCTGTAGATCGAGCCTTCATACATACATCCCCAAACCTAAGCTGAGTTTGTGTTTTCAGACTTCTGTCCCCACAGTCCTGGCCCACACACCATCCAAGCTGGGGCCCCTGGAGCTACACCTGAGGACTGTGGCTTCCTTCTCCAGGGGAATTCTGCCATTTCCATTGGCCACAACCCTATAGATTAGGAGAAACCTCCAAACTCCCCGAGGCCATCCCAATAGTGTTGGCTGCCCAGGACAAACAGGGATGATCTTTCACAAGTTAGGAAACTACCTCCACTCAGACCCAGAGACAGATATCCCCATAGAATAAGATTGAACTGGACAGGCACTTAGGCCCTAATCAGATCCATTGCTTTTGTTTCCAGGCATCTCTCCTCAGAGGCCTGGTTACCAATACCAGCATATGGGGGATTACTGAGGCACTCATAGAAAAATCTCGTCTCCACATAGGAAATGTACTCTTTGGAGCTCTATAAAAACCTCTGTTTAGGAGAATCTTTCAGGGCCCCGGATCAAGCGCCCCATTCCAAGGTCTCCATGGACTTAAACCCACATTATGATCTATCCTCGGTAGAGTCCATGTCAACTCATCCCCCTTGGTTTCTCCCCCAGGGCCTGCAGATCAAACCTGCCTTGTTGCTAGGAGACAACTAGAATGGGAGGCGGGCTGCCCAGGCATCCATCCTTAGAACCCTACTCTGGAGTCGTTCCATATGGGACATCCTAGAGCCATCCAACAGGTCTCAAGTGTCCCACAGAAGGAATCTTTGCAGTCTGGTGCATCTCACAACTCCCATTGTGGGAAAATCTTCATGGCCTCTTGAGATGCTCCACTTTATAAAGGGGCCATCATGGACAGAAACTCCAACCTGAGCAAACGTCTGATATTCGCCCTGGCTTCAGGTGCATGAGATCTTGATTCAGCTCTGCAGAGTGTGCCTTCTGTGCCCTCACCCCAAAAACTAAGCCTAGCTTGTGTTCTCAGACTACCGTCCTCACACCCCTGGCCCAAAAGCGCTACAATTTGGCAATACTGGGGCCACAATGCAGCACTCTGCCTGCCCTCCAGAAGAAAAACGTTGCCTTATGGAGCTACCTAGAAACCCGAATGAGGATCAACTGAACGCCACTCGACTGCACCCCAAATATACAGTCTACCCTGTCTAATGCCCTGTCTGACACAGCATGAGCCCACACCTCCAGACCTACGCTCCACAGCTAGCCACACACTGAGCTCATTGTACCCATCAGGTCCTTAGGTCTTCATCTCTTCCCAACCTCTTTTTTCGGGTTTCAGAACCTAGACCTAAACTCCAATCACTGTCCAGGGGTGAACGTGATGCAGAAATCACAACTCTTCCTTCGCCATGGCCGGAAACCTTGTGGTTGGCATATTCTCCAACGTTCAGTGTAGGAGAATCCAGCGTGGCCCATGAGGCCCTTCCCATGCTTGAGGGCCTTGTTGGGCACAAATAGGCCTTGTGACCCTCAGCATGAGCCCTGTCCTCAAGGAAGACCTCTCAGTGTCTGAATCAAGAGCCCACATATTGGACTTGCCATGCCCCTAGGCCCCCAAACTTAAACAGAGGTGGGGTTATCCAGTTGTCCCTACCAAGGACTCTGCTCTGGAATCCCTCTTTTATTGGCACACATGAGGTACATAAAATAAAATAAAAAACAGAAAGGACACCTCCCATCCCACAGAATGTACCCAAACTCTTGGGATTGGGTCAAATCCTCAGAGAAGGAAAGCCGTCCACAACCCATGAGGCCACGCCAGCATTCGACCCACATTGTTGACACAAATCCAGAGACAAAACCTGAGCAAGCACCTCAAACCCACCCTTTTTCATATCCCGAAGTGTTATCACGGTCTGTAGATTGGGCGTGCCATACCTATGTCCCCAATCCTAAGCAGAATTTGTGTTTTCAGACTTCTGTCCCCACAGGCCTGGCCCACACACCCTCAAGGCTGGGCCCCTAGAGCCAAACTCAGAACTGTGCCTGCCCTCTCCAGGGGATTTCTGCCCATTCCATTGGCCACAACCCTATAGATTAGGAGAAACTCCAAAATCCCGAGGACATTCCCAATATTATAGGCTGCCCAGGACAAACAGGGGCGATCTGACACAAGCCGAGCAACTACCTCCCCTCAGATCCATAGACACGTATCCCCAGGAAAGAGATTGAACCGGACAGGCACCTAGGCCCTAATCATATCCATTGCTTTTGTTTCCAGGCATCTCTCCTCAGAGGCCTGGTTTCCAATAGCAGAATATGGGAGATTCCTTAGGCACTCATCAAAACAATTCTCTTCTCTACATAGGAAACGTACTCTTTAGAGCTCCATCAAAACCTCCGGTTATGAACATCCCTCAAGGCCCCGGATCAAGCACCCCATTCCAAGGTCTCCATGGACACAAATGCACATTATGACCCATCCATCAACTCACCCATTTCAACACACCCGACTCGGTTACTCCCCTAGATCCAGCAGATCGAACTTGCCTTGGCGCTATGAGACACCTGGAATGGGAGGCAGGCTGCCCAGGCATCCATCCTTAGAACCCTGCTCTGGATAACTTCCTTATGGGATGTCCTGGAGCCATCCAGCAGGTCTCGACTGTCCCACGGAAGGAATCATTGCGGTTTGGAGCATCTCACAATTCCCATCGTGGGAAAACCTCCATGGCCTCGTGACACCCTCCCCTTCATGAAGGGGCCGTCATGGACAGAAACTCCAACCTGAGCCAACGTCTGATCCTAGCTCTGTCTTCAGGTACACGGGATCTCGAATCATCTCTGCAGAAGGTTCCTGCCATCCCCTCACCCCGAAATCTAAGTCTGGCTTGTGTTCTCAGAATTTTTTCCTCACACTCCTGGCCCACAAGCCTTCCAGTTTGGGAATTCTGGAGCCACTATGTGGCACTGTGTCTTCCTTCCAGAAGAAAAACGTTGCCCTCTGGGGCTACCCAGTAACCACAAATGAGTACCAACCTGCACGAAACTCGACTGCACCCCAATGATACAGTCTAGCCTGGGCACTAATTCCCTGTCTGCCACAGCCTGCGCCTGCACCTCCCAACCCACACTCAACAGCTGGCCGAACACTGAGCACATCAGACACACCGTGGCCTTAGGTCTTCATCTCTTCCCAACCTCAGTTTTCAGGCTTCAGAACCTAGACCTTAAATCCAATCACAGTCCAGGAGTGAAAGTGTTGCAGAAATTAGAACTCCTTCTTCCCCATGGCCAGAAAACTTGTGGTTGCCATATTGTGCAACGTTCAGTGTAGGAGAAACCAGCATGGTACATTAGTCCACGCCCTGACTGGAGGGGCTCCTTAGGCACAAAAACACATTGTGAAACTCAATGTGAGCCCTATGCTCAAGGAAGGCCTCTCAGTGTCTGGATCAAGAGCCCACATATGGGGCTTGCCATGTTCTTAGGTCCAAATGTTAACCAGAGTTCTGGTTGTCCAGTCGCCCCTCCCCAGGATTCTGCTGTGGAATCCCTCTTTTGGTGGTCCACCTGAGGTAAAAAAAAAAAAAAAAAAAAAAAAAAAAAAAAAAAAAAAAAAAAAAAAAAAACAGAAAGTCCTCCTCCCTTCCCACAGAATAACCCCTAACTCTTGGAATTCGGTCAAATCCCCAGAAAGGGAGCCTCATCGATGGCCCATGAGGACACCCGGACATTCCATGGCAATCGGTGACACATATCCAGAAAAAAATAAGCATGAGCAAGCACCTCACTTTCGCCCTTTTTTCATATCCCGAAGAGTTCTCCTCACGGCCTATATATCGGGCCGGCAATACCTACAGACCCAAACCTAAGTGGAGTTTGTGTTTTCAGACTTTTGTCCAAATAGCCCTGGACCACACACGCTCCACACTTGGGTCCCTGGAGCCACACCTCAGGACTGTGCTTCCCTTTCAAGAGAATTCTTCCCATTCCATTGGCCACAACCTTGCAAATTAGGAAAAACCTCCAAAGTTACCGAGGCCATCCCAATAGTGTAGGCCGCCCAGGACAAACAGGTGTGATCTCAAACCAGCTGAGCAACTACCTCCACTCAGACAAAAGATGTCCCTAGAGAAGAATATTGAACCGGACAGGCCCCTAGGCCCTAATCAGATCCATTGCTTTGGTTTCCAGGCATCTCTCCTCAGAGGCCTCATTTCCAATACCAGCAAATGGTGGTTTCCTGAGGCACCAATAAGAACAAATCTCGTCTCCCCATGGAAAACTTGCTCATTGGAGCTTTGTTATAACCTCTGGTTAGGAGAATCCTTCCGGGCCCTGGTGCCACTGCCCCATACCAAGGTCTCAATGGATTCAAACCAACATTAAGACCATCCTCAGGAAAGTCCATTTCAACTCATTTAAGACCATCCTCAGGAAAGTCCATTCCAACTCAGCCCCCTCTGATGCTACCCCAAACCAGCAGATCAAACGTTTCTTGTTGCTGGGAGACGATTGGAATTGAGGCTGTCTGCCCAGGCATCCATACTTAGAACCCTGTTCTGGAAAAATACCTTATGAGACGTCCTGGAGCCATCCAACAAATCTTAATTGTACCACAGAAGGAATCCTTGCGGTTTGGAGCATCTCACAACTCTAATAGTGGGAAAACCCCTATGGCCTCATAATGCTCCCCCCCCCTTCATGAAGGGGCCAACATGGACAGAAACTCCAACCTGAGCCAAAGTCTGATCCTCGACCTGACTTCAGACTCATGAGATCTCAATTCAGCTCTGCAGAGTGTGCCTGCCATGTCCATTCCCCGAAACCTAAGCCTAGCTTGTGTTCTCAGACTTCCGTCATCACTCTCCTGGCCCACAAGCCCTCCAGTTTGGGAATTCCAAAGCCACAATGCAGCACTCTGCCTGCCCTCCAGAAGAAAAACTTTGCCCTATGCTGCTAATAAGAAACCCCAAATGATTATCTAATGCATGCCACTCGACTGTAAAGCAATTATACAGCCTACCCTGAATACTAATGCCCTGTCTGGCACAGCCTGAGACAAGACATCCCAAACGACACCTAGACAGCTGGCTCCAACCTGGACACAAGGGACCCGCTATGGCTGTAGTTCGTCATCTCTTCCCAAACTCGGTTTTCAGGCTTCAGAACCTAGACCTTATCTCCAATCACTGCCCAGGGGTGAACGTGATGCAGAAATTAGAATTCCTCCTTCCCCATGGCCAGAAACCTTGTGGTTGGCATGTGGGAAAACCTGCATTGTCAGAAAGGCCACGCCAGTGCTTGAGGGCCGCCTAGGGCACAGACATGCATTGTGACCTATAGCGTGAGTCCCGTATTAAAGTAACGCCTCTCAGTGGCTGGACCAAGATCCTGCATATGGGGCTTGTCATATCCATAGGCCCCCAGGCTTAACCAGAGAGCGAGTATTCCAGTTGTCAGTACCCACTGCTATGCTCCAGAATCCCTCTACTGGGTGGACACATGAAGCAGAAAACAGGACTCTTCCCGTCCCACAGAATGACCCCAAACTCTTGGGGGCTGGACAAACTACCAGAGAGGGAGACTTCTACGACCCATGAGGCAACTCCTACATTAAACGGCCATTGTGGACAAAATATCCAGAGACAAAAGACTGAGCGACTGCCTCCCTCTCACCCTTCTTTCATATCCAGAGGAGCTCCCCTCACGGACTGTAGATCAGGCCTGCCATAACCTCGGCCCCAAACCTGAGCTGAGTTTGGGTTTTTGGATGTCTGTCTGCACAGCCGTGGCCCACACCGCCTCCAGGCTGGGGTCTCTGGAGCCACACCACAGAACTGTGCCTGCTCTCTCCTAAGAAACTGCCCATTCCATTGGCCACAACTCTACAAAATAGTAGAAACCTCAAGGTCCCCAAGGACATCCCACTACCGCAAGCCGCACTGGACAAACAGGGGCATTATGACACCAGCTGAGCAACTACTACCTCCATGCAGAAACACAGACTGATATCCGCAGAGACGGAAGATTGAACCAGACAGGGCCCTAGGCCCTATTATGAACTCTGTCTTTGGTGTCCAGGTATCACTCCTCAGAGGCCTGGGTTCGAAGACCAGCATATGGGGCTATCCTGAGGCACCAGACAGAACACGTCTCATCTCCGCATGGAAAGCTTCCTTGTTGGAGTTGTGTCAAACCCTTCGGGTTGGAGAATCCTGCAGAGTCCCTTAGCTACTGCCACATTCCAAGGTCTCCATGGCCACCAACCCACATTATGACTCATCCGCAGGAAAGTCCATTTAAACTCAGCCTTCTGGGTAGCTCACCCAAGAGCCCGCAGATTGAGCGTGCCTTGTCTCGACCAGGCAATGGGAAGGTGAGTTGGCGTTTCTCGGCATCCATGCTTAGGCCCCTGCTCTCGAGTCTTTCTGTATGGGGCATCCTGGAACCATCCAATAGTACTCGACTGTCCTGAAGAAGGAAACTTTGAAGTTTGGAGCAGCTCACAACTCCCAGCGTAGGGAAACCTCCCTGGCCTCATGACGCCCCCACCCCCTTCAGGAAGGGGCCGTCATGGACACAAACTCCAGCTTGAGGCAACATCTGATACTCGCCCTGACCTCAGATGCAGGAGATCTCGATTCAGCCTCTGCACAGTGGGCCCAAACCTCGTGCTACCTTGTGTTTTCAGACTTCCTTCCTCACACTCCTGGCAAACATGTCCTCAAGACTTGGAATTCTGGAACCAAAATGCAGCCCTATGCTGGCCCTCCAGAAGAAAAACGTTGCTCTATGGGGATCTCCATAAACCCCAAATGAGGATCAACGTGTTCGGTTCTCGACCTCACCCCAATTGGATTGTTCGGGTTGTCCATTCATCCCTCCCCAGAGCTCTGCTTTGGAATCCCTCTTTTGGCGGGACACCTGAGGTAACAAAACTAAAAGGACTCCTCCCATCCTTCAGATTGACCCAAAACAATTGGGATTGGACCAAATTCACAGAGCGGAAGTCTCGTCCATGGCCCATGAGGCCTCCCCGAGATTCCACAGCCATCGTTGACAACAAATCCAGAGACAAAAGTCTGAGCAAGCGCCTCACACTCGCTCTTTTGTCGTATCCCGAAGAGTTCTCCTCACGGTCTGTAGATCGGCCTGCCATACCTACTTCCCAAACCTAAGCCGAGTTTGTGTTTTCAGACTTCTGTCCGCACAATCCTGGCCCACAGACCCTTCAGGCTGGGGCCCCTGGAGCCACACATCAGGACTGTGCCTGTCCATACCACGGGAATTCTGCCCATTCCATTGTCCACAATCGTACAAATTAGGAAAAACCTCCAGAGTCCCCAAGGACATCCCAATAATGTAGGCCGCCCAGGACAAACAAGGGTCATCTGAAACCAGCTGACCATCTACCTCTACTCAGCGTAGATGGATGTCCCCAGAGAAGAAGATTGAATCAGACAGGCCCCTAGGCCTGAATCAGATTCATTGCTTTTGGTTACAGGTATCTCTCCTCAGAGGCCTGGTTTCCAATATTAGCATATGGGGATTTCATGAGGCAGCAATCAGAACAAATCTCTTCTCCACATGGGAAAATAATCCTTTGAAGATGTCTCAAAACCTCCAGTTAGGAGAATCCTTCAGGGCCTGTGTGCCATTGCCCCATTACAAAGTCTCCATAGACACAAAAACACATTAGGACCCATCCACAGGAGAGTCCATTTCAACTCAGCATATTCGGTTGCTCCGCGAGATCCAGCAGATCTAACTTGTCTTGTTGCTAGGAGACAATTGGAATGTGAGGTGGCCAACCCCGCCATCCATCCTTAAAACCCTGCTCGGAATCGTTGGCCTGGAGCCAAACAACAGGTCTCAATTGTCCTGCAGAAGAATCTTTGCAGTTGAGAGCTTCTCAGAACTCCCATCGTGAGAGAACCCCCATGGCCACATGATCCCCCCCCTTCATAAAGGGGCCATCAGGGACATAAGGTCCAACCTGAGCTATCGTCTGATCCTCACCCTGACTTCAGATGCACGAGATCTCGGTTCAGGTCTGTAGATTGTGCCTGCCATGTCCTCACTCAAAAACCTAAGCCTTGCTTGTGTCCTCAGACTTCTGTACACAGACTACTGGCTCACAAGCCCTCCTGTTTGGCAATCCAGAACTACAATGCAGCACTCTATCTGCCCTGCAGAAGAAATACATTGCCCTCTGGGGCTACCTAGAAACCCCAAATGAATATCAACCTGCACGACACTTGGCTATACCCAAAATATATAGGATGACCTGGGCAATAATGCCCTTTCTGACACAGCCTGAGCCTGGACCTCCTAGGCCCACCCAGACAGCTGGCTACAAACAGAACTTCAGACCCCCCATGGCCTTAGGTCGTTATCCCTTCCCAACCTCAGTTTTCAGGCTTCAGAACCTAGACCTTATCTCCAATCACTGCCCAGGTTTGAAAATGATGCAGAAATCAGAACTCCTTCCCGATGGCAGGAAAACTTGTGGTTGGCTTGTTGTCCAACGTTCAGTGTAGTGGAAACCAATGTGTCCCTTGAGGCCCCACCATTGCTCGTGGTCCAGATAGGTAGCAAACACACATTGTGACCCTCAGCCTTAGCCCAGTCCTCAGGTAAGGCCTCTCAGTGGCTGGATGAAGAGACAGCATATTGGGCTTGCCATGCCCCTAGGCCCCAATTTTTAACCATAGTTCGTGTTGTCCCTTCACTCTTCCCCAGGGCTCTGCTTTGGAATTCCTCTTTTGGTGGGACACCTGATGTAATAACCCTGAAAGGAGTCCTCCATCCAACAGATTGACGAAAAACAATTGGGATCGGGCCAAATCCACAGAGAGCAAGATTCGTCCATGGCCCATGAGGCCTCCTCGACATTCCACGGCCATCGCTGATACAAAATCCAGAGACAAAAGCCTAAGCAAGCGCCTCAGACTCGCACTATCTTCATATCCTGAAGATGTCTTTTCATGGTTTGTAGATCGGGCCTGCCATACCTACGTCCCCAAACATAAGCTGAGTTTGTGTTTTCAGACTTCTGTCCTCAAAGTCCTGGGCCACATACCCTCCAGGCTGGGGACCCTAGAGCCACACATTAGGACTGTGCCTACCCAATCCATGGGAATTCTGCCCATTCCTTTGTCCAAAATCATACAAATTAGGAGAACACTCCAAAGTCCCTGAGGCCATTCCAATAGTATAGGTCCCCTGGGACAAATAAGGTCAGTCTGACACCAGCTGAGCATCTACCTCCACTCACACCCTAGAAGGATGTCCCCAGAGAAGAAGATTGAACCAGACAGGACCCTAGGCCAAAATCGGATCCATTGCTTTGGTTTACAGGCATGTCTCCTCAAAACCCTGGATTCCAATACCAGCATTGGGGTTTTCCTGAGGCACCCATCAGAACAAACCTCGTCTCCACAAGGAAACTTGTGCATGGGAGCTATGTCAAAAGCTTAGGAGAATACTTCAGGGTCCCGGTGCCACCGCCCCATTCCAAGGCCCTCATGGACACAAACACACATTAGACCCATCCTCAGGAAAGTCCATTTCAACTCAGCCACCCCGGTTGCTCCCGCAGAGCCATCAGATCTAAACTCTTTTGTCGCTAGGAGACAATTGGAATGCGAGGCGGGCTTCCCAGGCATCCATCCTCGAACGTTGGTCTGGACTCATCCATATGGGATGTCCTGGACCTGTCAAACAAGTCTCAATTGTCCCGCAGAAGGAATCCTAGGAGGGGGCATCCCACCACTCCCAACGTGGGTAAACCTCCACGGCCTCGAGCTTCGGCTCCCTTTATGAATGGGCCATCATGAACAGAAAATCCAAGCTGAGCCAACGTCTGATCCTCGCTCTGACTTCAGATGCATGAGTTATTGCTTTAGATCTTCAGGGGGTACATGTCGTGCCCTCGCCCTGAAACCCAAGTCTAGCTGTTCCTAGGACCCAATTTTAACCAGATTTCTGGTTGTCCAATCGCCCCTCCCCAGGGCTCTACTCTGGAATCCCTCATTTGGTGGGACCCCTGAGTTTGAAAAACAAAACAAAACAAAACAACAACAACAAAAAACGGACTTCTTCCATCCCAAAGAATGACCCCAAACTCTTTGGATTGGGCCAAACCCCAGGGAGTAAGTCTCGTCCATTTCCCATGAAGTCACAAGGAAATTTCATGGCCATGAATGGCATGATATCCAGAGATAAATACTTGAGCAAGAGCCTCACACTCGCCCTTTTTTCATATCTCGAAGAGTTCTCCTCATGGTCTGTAGATCAGTCCTGCCATACCTATGACCCGAAACATAATCCGAGTTTCTGTTTTCAGACAACTGTCCAAACAGCCCTGGCCTACACAGCCTACAGACTTAGGCCCCTGGAGCCAAGCTGAGGACTGTACTTGCCCTCTCCACGGGAATTCTGTGTGCCCATTCCAATGGCCACAACGCTACTAATAGAATAAACCTCCAAATTCCCTGAGGCCATCCCAATAGTGTTGGCTTCCCAGGACAAACAGGAGCAATCTGAGCCCATCTGAGAATCTTCCTGCACTCAGACTTGTAAACTGTTATCCCCAGAGTTAAAAAGGAACGAACAGGCCCCTAGGCCCTAATCGGATCCATTGCTTTGGTTTCCAAGCGTCTCTCCTCAGAGGCCTGGATTTCAGTACCAGTTTATGGCTGTTTCTTGACTCACCCACCAGAACAAATCTCATGTACACAAGGGAAACTTGCACGTGGGAGTGATGTCAAAGCCTCTGTTTAGGAGAACCCTTCATGGCCCCAGTGCAACCGCGTCATTCCAAGGTATCCATAGACACAAAAACACATTAGGACCCATGCACAGGAGAGTCCATTTCAACTCAGCATATTCGGTTGCTCCGCGAGATCCAGCAGATCTAACTTGTCTTGTTGCTAGGAGACAATTGGAATGCGAGGTGGACTACCCAACCATCCATCCTTAGAACCCTGCTCGGAATCGTAAGCCTGGAGCCAACCAACAGGTCTCAATTGTCCTGCAGAAGAATCTATGCAGTTGGGAGCTTCTCACAACTCCCATCGTGAGAAAACACCCATGGCCTCGTGATCCCCCCCCCTTCATGAAGTGGCCCTCAGGGACATAAGGTCCAACCTAAGCGATCGTCTGATCCTCACCATGACTTCAGATGCACGAGATCTCGGTTCAGATCTGTATATTGTGGCTGCCATTTCCTCACCCAGAAACCTAAGCCTAGCTTGTGTCCTCAGACTTCCATCCTCAGACTAATGGCCCACAAGCCCTCCAGTTTGGCAATCCAGAATTATAATGCAGCACTCTGCCTGCCCTCCAGAAGAAAAACATTGCCTTCTGGGGCTACCCAGAAACCCCAAATGAAGATCAACCTGCATGCGACTTGGCTGTACCCAAAATATTTAGGCTGACCTGGGCAATAATGCCCTTTCTGACAGAGGCTGAGCCTGGACCTCCTGGCCCCACCCATACATCTGGCCACTCACTGAGCACATCGGACCAGCCATTGCCTTAGTTCCTTATCTCTTCCCAGCCTCGGTTTTCAGGATTTAGAACCTAGACCTTATCTCGAATCACTGCCCATGTTTGAAAATGATGCAGAAATCAGAACTCTTTCCCGATGGAAAGAAACCTTGTGATAGGCTTGTTGTATAATGTTCAGTATAGTGGATACCAGTGTGTCCAATGAGGCCCCGCCATTGCTCGCGGGCCACATAGGTTGCAAACCCACGTTGTGACCCTCAGGCTTAGCCCAGTCGTCAGGTAAGGCTTCTCAGTGGCTTGATGAAGAGACAGCATATTGGTCTTGCCATGCCCCTAGGCCCCAATTTTTCACAATAGTTCGGGTTGTCCCTTCACTCTTCCGCAGGGCTCTGCTTTGGAAATCCTCTTTTGGTGGGACACCTGAGGTAACAACCCTGAAAGGAGTACTCCATCCAACAGATTGACGAAAAACAATTGGGATTGGGCCAAAACCACAGAGAGGAAGATTCGTCCATGGCCCATGAGGACTCCTCGACATTCTAAGGCAATCGCTGAAACAAAATCCAGAGACAAAAGCCTGAGCAAGCGCCTCAGACTCACACTATCTTCATATCCTGAAGATGTCTTCTCATGGTTTGTAGATCGGGCCTGCCATACCTACGTCCCCAAACATAAGCTGAGTTTGTGTTTTCAGACTTCTGTCCTCAAAGTCCGGGCCACACACCTTCCAGGCTGGGGACCCTGGAGCCACACATTAGGACTGTGCCTACCCAATCCATGGGAATTCTGCCCATTCCATTGTCCAAAATCTTACAAATTAGGAGAACCCTCCAAAGTCCCTGAGGCCATCCCAATAGTATAGGTCGCCCGGGACAAAAAAGGGCAGTCTGACACCAGCTGAGCATCTGCCTCCACTCATACCCTAGATGGATGTCCCCAGAGAAGAAGATTGAACCAGACAGGACCCTAGGCCAAAATCGGATCCATTGCTTTGGTTTACAGGCATGTCTCCTCAAAACCCTGGATTCCAATACCAGCATTGGGGTTTTCCTGAGGCACCCATCAGAACAAATCTCGTCTCCACAAGGAAACTTGTGCATGGGAGCTATGTCAAAAGCTTAGGAGAATACTTCAGGGTCCCGGTGATACTGCCCCATTCCAAGGCCCTCATGGACACAAACACACATTAGACCCATCCTCAGGAAAGTCCATTTCAACTCAGCCACCCCGGTTGCTCCCGCAGAGCCATCAGATCTAAACTGTCTTGTCGCTAGGAGACCATTGGAATGCGAGGCGGGCTTCCCAGGCATCCATCCTCGAACGTTGGTCTGGACTCATCCATATGGGATGTCCTGGAGCTGTACAAACATGTCTCAAGTGTCCCGCAGAAGGAATCCTAGGAGGGGGCATCCCACCACTCCCAACGTGGGAAAACCTCCACGCTCTCGAGATTCGGCTCACTTCATGAAGGGGCCGTCATGAACAGAAAATCCAAGCTGAGCTAAGGTCTGATCCTCGCTCTGACTTCAGATGCATGAGATATTGCTTCAGATCTTCAGGAGGTACATGCCGTGCCCTTGCCCTGAATCCCAAGTCTAGCTTGTGTTCTCAGACTTCCGTCCTCACACTCCTGGCCCCGAAGCCCACAAGTGTGGCAATTCCGGACCATCATTGCAGCACTCTGCCTGCCCTCGAGAAACAAAATAATGCCCAATGAGAAGCCCGGGCACATTAAATGAGAATAAACCTACACGGCACTCGAATGTACCCAAATTATATAGTCTAACCTGGGCAGTAATGCACTGTCTGACACACCCTGAGCCGGGACCTCCTGAGCAACACCCAGACAGCTTATCACACCCTGAGCCCATAAGACCCGCTGTGGCCTTAGGTCATCATCTCTTCCTTACCTCAGTTTTCAGGCTTCAGAAGCTAGTCCTTATCTCCAATCACTGCCCAGGGGTGAGTGTGATGCAGAAATCAGAACTCTTCCTTACCCATGGCAAGAAACCTTATGGTTGGCATGTTTTCCAACGTTCAGTGTAGGGGAAACAAGCATTCACCCTGAGGCCCCGCCCATTTTGAGTGCGACGAGGGTATAAACACGCATTGTGACCCGCAACGTGAGTCCTGTCCTCTAGTACGTCCTCTCAGGGGCTAGACCAATAGATGTATAATGGCTTGACATGTCCCTAGGCCCCAAATTTAAATCAGATTTCTGGTTGTCCAATCGCCCCTCCCAAGGGCTCTACTCTGGAATCCCTCATTTGGTGGGGTTTGAAAAAAAAAAAACAACAACAACAACAACAACAAAAAAACGGACTTCTTCCATCCCACAGAATGACCCCAAATTCCTTGGACGGGGCCAAACCCCCAGAGAGTAAGACTCGTCCATTTCCCATGAAGTCACCCGGAAATTTCACGACCATGAGTGACACGATATCCAGAGACAAAAACTTGAGCAGGAGCCTCACACTCGCCCTTTTTTCATATCCCGAAGCGTTCTCCTCATGGTCTGTAGATCAATCCTGCCATACCTATGACCCGAAACATAATCCGAGTTTGTGTTTTCAGACAACTGTCCAAACAGCCCTGGCCTACACACCCTACAGGCTCAGGCCCCTGGAGCCAACCTGAGGACTGTACTTGCCCTCTCCAAGGGAATTGTATGTGCCCATTCCAATGGCCACAACCCTACTAATAGAATAAACCTCCAATGTCCCTGAGGCCATCCCAATAGTGGTGGCTTCCCAGGACAAGCAGGAGCAATCTGAGCCCATCTGAGAACCTACCTGCACTCAGACTCGTAGACTGATATCCCCAGAGGTAAAAAGGAATGAACAGTCCCCTAGGCCCTAATCGGATCCATTGCTTTGGTTTCCAGGCATCTTCCTCAGAGGCCTGGATTTCAGTACCAGCATATGGCTGTTTCTTGACTCACCCATCAGAACAAAACTCATGTACACATGGGAAACTTGCACGTGGGTGGTGTGTCAAAGCCTCTTTTTATGAGAACCCTTCAGGGCCCCAGTGCCACCGCTTCATTCCAAGGTATCCATAGACACAAAATCATATTAGGACACATGCACGGGAGAGTCCAATTCAACTCAGCATATTCGGTTGCTCCACGAGATCCAGCAGATCTAACCTGTCTTGTTGCAAGGAGACAATTGGAATGAGAGGTGGCCTACCCCGCCATCAATGCTTAGAAACCTGCTCAGAATCATTGACCTGGAGCCAACCACAGGTCTCAATTATCCTGCAGAAGAATCTTTGCAGTTGGGAGCTTCTCACAACTCCCATCGTGAGAAACCCCCATGGCCTCGTGATACCCCCCCCCTTCATGAAGGGGCCATCAGGGACATAAGGTCCAACCTGAGAAATAGTCTGATCCTCACCTTGACTTCAGATGCACGAGATCTCGATTCAGGTCTGTATATTGTGCCTGCCATGTCGTCACCCAGAAACCTAAGCCTAGCTTGTGTCCTCAGTCTTCCGTTCTCAGACTACTGGCCCACAAGCCCTCCAGTTTGGCAATCCAGAACTACAATGCAACACTCTGCTTGCCCTCCAGAAGAAAAACATTGCCCTCTGGGGCTACCCAGAAACCCCAAATGAAGATCAACCTGCATGCCACTTGGCTGTACCCAAAATATTTAGGCTGACCTGGGCAATAATGCCCTTTCTGACAGAGGCTGAGACTGGACCTCCTGGCCCCACCCATACATCTGGCCGCTCACTGAGCACATAGGACCAGCCATTGCCTTAGTTCCTTATCTCTTCCCAGCCTCGGTTTTCAGGCTTCAGAACCTAGACCTTATCTCCAATCACTGCCCAGGTTTGAAAATGATGCAGAAATTAGAACTCCTTCCCAATCTCAAGAACCTTGTGGCTGGCTTGTTGTCCAACGTTCAGTGTAGTGGAAACCTGTTTGTCCGATGAGGCCCCGCCATTGCTCGCGGGCCACATAGGTGGCAAACTCACATTGTGACCCACAGCATTAGCCCAGTCCTCAGGTAAGGCCTCTCAGTGGCTGGATGAAGAGACAGCATATTGGGCTTGCCATGCCCATAGGCCCCAATTTTTAACCATAGTTCGGGTTGTCCCTTCATTCTTCCCCAGGGCTCTGCTTTGGAATTCCTCTTTTGGTGGGACACCTGATATAACAACCCTGAAAGGAGTCCTCCATCCAACAGATTGACGAAAAACAATTGGGATCGGGCCAAATCCACAGAGAGGAAGATTCGTCCATGGCCCATGAGGCCTCCTCGACATTCCACGGCCATCGCTGAAACAAAATCCAGAGACAAAAGTCTGAGCAAGCGCCTCAGACTCGCAATATCTTCATATCCTGAAGATGTCTTCTCATGGTTTGTAGATCGGGACTGCCATACCTACGTCCCCAAACATAAGCTGAGTTTGTGTTTTCAGACTTCTGTCCTCAAAGTCCTGGGCCACATACCCTCCAGGCTGGGGACCCTAGAGCCACACATTAGGACTGTGCCTACCCAAACCATGGGAATTCTGCCCATTCCAATGTCCAAAATCTTACAAATTAGGAGAACCCTCCAAAGTCCCTGAGGTCATCCCAATAGTATAGGTCGCCCGGGACAAAAAAGGTCAGTCTGACACCAGCTGAGCATCTACCTCCACTCATACCCTAGATGGGTGTCCCCAGAGAAATAGATTGAACCAGACAGGACCCTAGGCCAAAATCGGATACATTGCTTTGGTTTACAGGCATGTCTCCTCAAAACCCTGGATTCCAATACCAGCATTGGGGTTTTCCTGAGGCACCCATCAGAACAAATCTCGTCTCCACAAGGAAACTTGTGCATGGGAGCTATGTCAAAAGCTTAGGAGAATACTTCAGGGTCCCGGTGATACTGCCCCATTCCAAGGCCCTCATGGACACAAACACACATTAGACCCATCCTCAGGAAAGTCCATTTCAACTCAGCCACCCCGGTTGCTCCCGCAGAGCCATCAGATCTAAACTGTCTTGTCGCTAGGAGACCATTGGAATGCGAGGCGGGCTTCCCAGGCATCCATCCTCGAACGTTGGTCTGGACTCATCCATATGGGATGTCCAGGAGCTGTCCAAACATGTCTCAAGTGTCCCGCAGAAGGAATCCTAGGAGGGGGCATCCCACCACTCCCAACGTGGGAAAACCTCCACGGCCTCGAGATTCGGCTCCCTTCATGAAGGGGCCGTCATGAACAGAAAATCCAAGCTGAGCCAACGTCTGATCCTCGCTCTGACTTCAGATGCACGAGATCTCGATTCATGCCTGTAGATTTTGCCTGCCATATCCTCACCCAGAAACCTTGGCCTAGCTTCGGTTCTCAGTCTTCCGTTCTCAGACTACTGGCCCACAAGCCCTCCAGTTTGGCAATCCAGAACTACAATGCAGCACTCTGCCTGCCCTCCAGAAGAAAATCATTGCCCCCTGGGGCTAACCAGAAACCCCAAATGAGGATCAACCTGCACGCCACTTGGCTGTACCCCAAATACATAGGCTGACCTGGGCACTGATGCCCTTTCAGACACAACCTGAGCCTGGACCTCCAGGCCACACCCAGACAGCTGGCCACACTCTGAGCACATCGGAGCCTACAAGTTGGCAATTCCGGACCATCATTGCAGCACTCTGCTTGCCC
This sequence comes from Mustela lutreola, assembly GCF_030435805.1. NCBI lineage: Eukaryota > Metazoa > Chordata > Mammalia > Carnivora > Mustelidae > Mustela > Mustela lutreola. The sequence continues at coordinate 174,536,324 of NC_081294.1, forward strand.
TCTAGAAAAAATATATTGCCTAATGAGCTGCCCGGGCACATTAAATGAGAATAAACCTACACGGCACTCTAATGTACCCAAATTATATAGTCTAACCTGGGCAGTAATGCACTGTCTGACACAACCTGAGCTGGGACCTCCTGGGAAACACCCAGACAGCTGACCGCACACTGAGCACATCAGACCCCCCATGGCCTTAGGTCATCATCTCTTCCCTACCTCAATTTTCAGGCTTCAGAACCTAGACCTTATCTCCAATTACTGCCCAGGGGTGACTGTGATGCAGAAATCAGAACTCCTGCTTACCCAAGGCAAGAAACCTTGTGGTTGCCATGTTGTCCTACGTTCAGTGTAGGAGAAACTAGCATTCACCCTGAGGTCACGCCCATTCCTTAGTGCAACGAGGGCATAAACACGCATTGTGACCCTCAGCGTGATACCTGACCTCTAGTAAATCTTCTCAGTGGCTGGACCATTAAATGTCATAATGGGCTTGACAAGTCCCTAGGCCCCAATTTTTAACCAGATTTCTGGTTGTCCAGTCACAACTCCCCAGGGCTCTACTCTGGAATCCCTCATTTGGTGGGACACCTGAGGTAGAAAAACAAAACAAAAACAATCAACAACAACAACAAAAAAAACCGGATTTCTTCCATCCCACAGAGTGACCCCAAACTCCTTTGACGGGGCCAAACCCCCAGAGAGTAAGACTCGTCCAATTCCCATGATGTCACCCGGAAATTTCACGACCATGAGTGACACGATATCCAGAGACAAGAACTTGAGCAAGAGCCTCACACTCGCCCTTTTTTCATATCCCGAAGTGTTCTCCTCATGGTCTGTAAATCAATCCTGCCATACCTATGACCCGAAACATAAGCCGAGTTTGTGTTTTCAGACAACTGTCCAAACAGCCCTGGCCTACACACCCTACAGGCTCAGGGCCCTGGAGCCAAACCTGACGCCTGTGCTTGCCCTCTCCAAGGGAATTGTATGTGCCCATTCCAATGGCCACAACCCTACTAAGAGGATAAACCTCCAAAGTCCCTGAGGCCATCCCAATGTTTGTGGCTTCCCAGGACAAACAGGGGCAATCTGGGCCCATCTGAGCACCTCCTGGCACTCAGACCCGTAGACTGATGCCCCATAGATAAAAAGGAACGAACAGGCCCCTAGGAACCTATTGGATCCATTGCTTTGATTTCCAGGCATCTCTCCTCAGAGGCCTGGATTTCAATAACACCATATGGCTGTTTCTTGACTCACCCATCAGAACAAATCTCATCTATACATGGGAAACTTGCACGAAGGAGCTGTGTGAAAGCCTCTCTTTATGAGAACCCTTCAGGGCCCCAGTGCCACCGCTTAATTCTAAGGTCTCCATAGACACAAAATCATATTAGGACACATCCACCGGAGAGTCCATTTCAACTCAGCCTCCTCGGTTGCTCCCCCAGATACAGCAGATCTAACCTGTCTTGTTGCTTGGAGACAATTGGAATGCGAGGTGGGCTACCCAGCCATCCATCCTTAGAACCCTGCTCGGAATCGTTGTCCTGGAGCCAACCAACAGGTCTCAAATGTCCTGCAGAAGAATCTTTGCAGTTGGGAGCTTCTCACAACTCCGATCTGGGAAAACCCCCATGGCTTCGTGGTCCACCCCCCCCCCCTTAAGAAGGCGATCCTCTGATCCTCGCCCTGACTTCAGATGCACGAGATCTCGATTAAGGTCTGTAGATTGTGCCTGCCATATCCTCACCCAGAAACCTTGGCCTAGCTTGGGTTCTCAGTCTTCCGTTCTCAGGCTACTGGCCCACAAGCCCTCCAGTTTGGCAATCCAGAACGACAATGCAGCACTCTGCCTGCCCTCCAGAAGAAAAACATTGCCCTCCGGGGCTACCCAGAAACCCCAAATGAGGATCAACCTGCAGGCCATTCGGTTCTACCCCAAATATATAGGCTGACCTGGGCACTAATGCCCTTTCTGACACAGCCTGAGCCTGGACCTCCTGGCCCCACCCAGACAGCTGGCCGCACACTGAGCACATCAGACCCGCCATGGCCTTAGGTCGGCATCTCTTCTCAACCTCGGTTTTCAGGCTTCAGAACCTAGACCATATCTCCAATCACGACCCGGGTTTGAAAATGATACAGAAATCAGAACTCTTTCCCCATGGCAAGAAACCTTGTGGTTGGCATGTGGTCCAAGGTTCAGTGTCGTTGAAACCAGTGTGGCCCATGAGGCCCCGTCCATGCTTGTGGGCCACATTGGTCACAAACACACATTGGGACCCTCAGCATTAGCCCAGTCCTCAGGTAAGGCCTCTCAGTGGCTGTATCTAGAGACAGCATATTGAGCTTGCCATGCCCCTAGGCCCCAATTTTTAACCATTATTCGGGTTGTCCCTTCACTCTTCCCCAGGGCTCTGCTTTGGAATTCCTCTTTTGGTGGGACCCCTGAGGTAACAAACCTGAAAGGAGTCCTCCCATCCCACAGATTGACGAAAAACAATTGGGATCGGGCCAAGTCCACAGAGAGCAAGATTCGTCCATGGCCCATGAGGCCTGCCCAACATTCCACTGTCATCGCTGATACAAAATCCAGAGACAAAAGCCTGAGCACGCGCCTCAGACTCGCTCATTCTTCATATCCTGAAAGTTCTTCAGATAAGAACCTACACGGCACTCGAAGGCACCCAAAATATATAGTCTAACCTGGGCACTAATGAACTGTCTGACAACCTGAGCCCGGACCTCGTGACCAACACCCAGACAGCTGACCGCACACTGAGCACATCAGACCCGCCATGGCCTTATGTCTTCATCTCTTCCGTACCTCAGTTTTCAGGCTTAAGAACCTAGACCTTATCTCCAATCACTGCCCACGCTTCACTGTGATGCAGAAATCAGAACTCTTCCTTACCCATGGCAAGAAACCTTGTGATTGGCATGTTGTCCAACGTTCAGTGTAGGAGAAACCAGCATTCACCCTGAGGCCCCGCCCATTCTTGAGTGCGACGAGGGCATAAACACGCATTGTGACCCTCAGCGTGAATCCTGTCCTCTAGTACATCCTCACAGTGGCTGGATCATTAGATGTCATAATGGTCTTGACATGTCCCTAGGCCCCAATTTTTAACCATATTTCGGGTTGTCCAATCGCCCCTCCCCAGGGCTCTACTCTGGAATCCCTCATTTGGTGGGACACCTGAGGTTGAAAAAAAAACAAAACAAATCAACAGCAACAAAACAACGGACTACTTCCATCCCAGAAAATGACCCCAAACTCTTTGGACGGGGCCAAACCCACAAGAGTAAGTCTAGTCCATTTCCCATGAAGTCACCCGGAAATTTCACGACCATGAGTGACACGATATCCAGAGATAAAAACTTGTCAAGAGCCTCACACTCGCCCTTTTTTCATGTCCCGAAGAGTTCTCCTCATGATCTGTAGATCAGTCCTGCCGTACCTATGACCCGAAACATAAGCCCAGTTTGTGTTTTCAGACAACTGTCCAAACAGCACTGGCCTACATACCCTACAGGCTCAGGACCATGGAGCCAAACCTGACGACTGTGCTTGGCCTCTCCTAGGGAATTGTATGTGCCCATTCCATTGGCCACAACCCAACTAATAGGAGAAACCTCCAAAGTCCCTGAGGCCATCCCAATATTGGTGGCTTCCCAGGATAAACAGGGGCAATATGGGCCCATCTGAGCACCTACCGGCACTCAGACCCGTAGACTGATGTCCCCAGATGTAATAAGGAACGAACAGGCCCCTAGGCACCTATCGGATCCATTGCTTTGACTTCCAGGCATCTCACCTCAGAGGCCTGGATTTCAATAACAGCATATGCCTGTTTCTTGACTCCCCCATCAGAACTAATATCATCTACACATGGGAAACTTGCACGATGGAGCTGTGTGCAAGCCTCTCTTTAGGAGAACCCTTCAGGGCCCCAGTGCCACCGCTTCATTCCAAGGTCTCCATAGACACAAAATCATATTAGGACACATCCCCTAGAGAGTCCATTTCAACTCAGTCTCCTCGGTTGCCTCCCCAGATCCAGCAGATCTAACCAGTCTTGTTGCTTGGAGACAATTGGAATGCGAGGTGGGCTACCCAGCCATCCATCCTTAGAACCCTGCTCGGAATCGTTGTCCTGGAGCCAACCAACAGGTCTCAAATGTCCTGCAGAAGAATCTTTGCAGTTGGGAGCTTCTCACAACTGCGATCTGGGAAAACCCCCATGGCCTCGTGATCCACACCCCCCCCTTCAAGAATGGGGCATCAGGGACAGAATGTCCAACCTGAGCGATCTTCTGATCCTCGCCCTGACTTCAGATGCACGAGATCTCGATACAGGTCTCACCCAGAAATGTAGGCCTAGCTTGGGTTCTCAGACTTCCGTCCTCAGACTACTGGATCACAAGCCCTTAAGTTTGGCAATCCAGAACTACAATGCAGCACTCTGCCTTTTCTCTATAAGAAAATCATTGCCCTATGAGGCTACCCAGAAACACAAAATGAAGATCAACCGGCACGCCATTCGGCTGCACCCCAAATATATAGGCTGACCTGGGCACTAATGCCCTTTCTGACACAGCCTGAGTCTGGACCTCCTGGCCCCACCCAGACAGCTGGCCGCACACTGAGCACATCGAAACCCCCATGACCTTAGGTCGTCATCTCTTCTCAATCTCGGTTTTCAGGCTTCAGAACCTAGACCTTATTTCCAATCATGGCCCGGGTTTGAAAATGATGCAGACATCAGAACTCTTTCCCCATGGCAAGAAACCTTGTGGTTGGCATGTTGTCCAAGGTTCAGTGTCGTTGAAACCAGTGTGGCCCATGAGGCCCCGCCCATGCTTGCGGGCCACATTGGTCACAAACACACATTGTGACCCTCAGCCTGAGCCCAGTCCTCAGGTTAGGCCTCTCAGGGCTGGAAGGAGAGACAGCATATAGGGCTTGCCATGCCCATAGGCCCCAATTTTTAACTATAGTTCGGGTTGTCCTTTCACTCTTCCCCAGGGCTCTGCTTTGGAATTCCTCTTTTGGTGGGACACCTAAGGTAACAAACCTGAAAGGAGTCCTCCAATCCCACAGATTGACGTTAAACAATTGGGATCGGGCTAAATCCACAGAGAGCAAGTTTCGTCCATGGCCCATGAGGCCTCCACAACATTCCACGGCCATCGCTGATACAAAATCCAGAGACAAAAGCCTGAGCACGCGCCTCAGACTCGCTCATTCTTCATATCCTGAAGAGTTCTTCAGATCAGAACCTGCACGGCACTCGAATGCACCCAAAATATATAGTCTAACCTGGGCACTAATGCACTGTCTGACAACCTGAGCCCGGACCTCCTGACCAACACCCAGACAGCTGACCGCACACTGAGCACATCAGACCCGCCATGGCCTTAGGTCATCATCTCTTCCCTACCTCACTTTTCAGGCTTCAGAACCTAGACTTTATCTCCAATCACTGCCAAGGGGTGACTGTGATGCAGAAATCAGAACTCTTCCTTACCCATGGCAAGAAACCTTGTGGTTGGTATGTTGTCCATCGTTCATTGTAGGAGAAACCAGCATTCACCCTGAGGCCCCGCCCATTCTTGAGTGCGACGAGGGCATAAAAACGCATTGTGACCCTAAGCGTGAGTCCTGTCTTCTAGTACGTCCTCTCAGTGGCTGGACCATTAGATGTCATAATGGGCTTGACATGTCCCTAGTCCCCAATTTTTAAGCACTTTTCTGGTTGTCCAGTCGCCCCTCCCCAGGGCTCTACTCTGGAATCCCTCATTTGGAGGGACACCTGAGGTTCAAAAACAAAACAAAACAAATCAACAACAACAGAACAACGGACTTCTTCCTTCCCACAGAATGACCCCTAACTCTTAGGACGGGGCCAATCCCACAGAGAGTAAGACTCGTCCATTTCCCATGAAGTCACCCAGAAATTTCACGACCATGAGTGACACAATATCCAGAGACAGAAACTTGAGGAAGAGCCTCACACTCGCCCTTTTTTCATATCTCGAAGAGTTCTCCTCATGGTCTGTAGATCAGTCCAGCCATACCTATGACCTGAAACAAAAGCCGAGTTTGTGTTTTCAGACAACTGCCCAAACAGCCCTGGCTACACACCCTACAGGCTCAGGCCCCTGGAGCCAAACCTGACGACTGTGCTTGCCCTCTCCAAGGGAATTGTATGTGCCCATTCCATGGCCACAACCCTACTAATAGGATAAACTTCCAAAGTTCCTGAGGACATCCCAATATTTGTGGCTTCCCTGGACAAACAGGGGCAATCTGGGCCCATCTGAGCACCTACCGGCACTCAGACCCGTAGACTGATGTCCCCAGAGGTAAAAAGGAACGAACAGGCCCCTAGGCACCTATCGGATCCATTGCTTTGGTTTCCAGGAATCTCTCCTCAGAGGCCTGGATTTCAATAACAGCATATGGCTGTTTCTTGACTCACCCATCAGAACAAATCTCATCTACACATAGGAAACTTGCACGATGGAGCTGTGTGAAAGCCTCTCTTTATGAGAACCCTTCAGGGCCCCAGTGCCACCGCTTCATTCCAAGGTCTCCATAGACACAAAATCATATTAGGACACATCCACGGGAGAGTCCATTTCAACTCAGCCTCCTCGGTTGCTCCCCCAGATCCAGCAGATCTAACCTGTCTTGTTGCTTGGAGACAATTGGAAAGTGAGGTGGGCTACCCAGCCATCCATCCTTAGAACCCTGCTCGGAATTGTTGTCCTGGAGCCAACCAACAGGTCTCAATTGTCCTGCAGAAGAATCTTTGCAGTTGGGAGCTTCTCACAACTCCATTTTGGGAAAAGCCCCATGGCCTCGTGATCCACTCCCCCCTTCAAAAAGGGGCCATCAAGTACAGAATGTCCAACCTGAGAGATCATATGATCCTCGCCCTGACTTCAGATGCACGAGATCTCGATTCAGGTCTGTAGATTGTGCCTGCCATATCCTCAACCAGAAACCTAGGCCTAGCTTGGGTTCTCAGACTTCCGTCCTCAGACTACTGAACCACAAACCCTCCAGATACGCAATCCAGAACTACAATACAGCACTCTGCCTGCCCTCCAGAAGAATACATTGCCCTCTGGGGCTACCCATAAAACTTAATGAGGATCAACCTGCACGCCATTCGGCTGTACCCCAAATATATAGGCTGACCTGGGCACTAAAGCCCTTTCTGGCACACCCTGAGCCTGGACCTTCAGGGCCCACCCAGACAGCTGGCCGCACTCTGAGCACATTGGACCCGTCATGGCATTAGGTCGTCATCTCTTCTAAACCTCGGTTTTCAGGCTTCAGAACCTAGACCTTATCTCCAATCACGGCCCGGGTTTGAAAATGATGCAGAAATCAGAACTCTTTCCCCATGGCAAGAAACCTTGTGGTTGACATGTTGTCCAAGGTTCAGTGTAGTTGAAACCCGTGTGGCCCATGAGGTCCCGTCCATGCTTGCGGGCCACATTGGTCACAAACACACATTGTGACCCTCAGCCTGAGCCCAACCTCAGGTAAGGCCTCTCAGTGGCTGGATGGAGAGACAGCATATGGGCTTGCCATGCCCCTAGGCCCCAATTTTTAACCATATTTCAGGTTGTCCCTTCACTCTTCCCAAGGGCTCTTCTTTGGAATTCCTCTTTTGGTGGGACACATGAGGTTACAAACCTGAAAGGAGTCCTCCCATCCCACAGATTGACAAAAAACAATTGGGATCGGGCCAAATCCACAGAGAGCAAGATTCGTACATGGCCCATGAGGCCTCCACAACATTCCACGGCCATCGCTGATACAAAATCCAGAGACAAAAGCCTGAGCACGCGCCTCAGACTCGCTCATTCTTCATATCCTGAAGAGTTCTTCAGATAAGAACCTACACGGCACTCGAATGAACCCAAAATGTATAGTCAAACCTGGGCAATAATGCACTGTCTGACAACCTGAGCCCGGACCTCGTGACCAACACCCAGATAGCTGACCAAACACTGAGCACATCAGAACCACCATAGCCTTAGGTCATCATAACTTCGCTACCTCAGTTTTCAGGCTTCAGATCCTAGACATTATCTCCAATCACTGCCCAGGGGTGACTGTGATGCAGAAATCAGAACTCTTCCTTACCCATGGCAAGAAACCTTGTGGTTGGCATGTTGTCCAACGTTCAGTGTAGGAGAAACTAGCATTCACCATGAGGCCCCGCCCATTCTTGAGAGCCACGAGGGCATAAAGACGCATTGTGACCCTCAGCGTGAGTCCTGTCCTCTAGTTCGTCCTCACAGTGGCTGGACCATTAGATGTCATAATGGGCTTAACATGTCCCTAGGCCGAATTTTTAACCAGATTTCTGGTTGTCCAGTCGCCCCTCCCCAGGGCTCTACTCTGGAATCCCACATTTGGTGGGACACCTGAGGTTGAAAAACAAAACAAAACAAATCAACAAAAACAGAACAACGGACTTCTTCCATCCCACAGAATGACCCCAAACTCTTTGGACGTGGCCAAATCCCAGAGAGTAAGACTCGCCCATTTCCCATGAAGTCACCCGGAAATTCACGACTATGAGTGACATGATATCCAGAGACAAAAACTGAGCAAGAGCCTCACACTCGCCCTTTTTTCATATCCCGAAGAGTTCTCCTCATGGTCTGTAGATCAGTCCTGCCGTACCTATGACCCGAAACATAAGCCGAGTTTGTGTTTTCAGACAACTGTCCAAACAACCCTGGCCTACACACCCTACAGGCTCAGACACCTGGAGCCAAACTTGACGACAGTGCTTGCCGTCTCCAAGGGAATTGTATGTCTCCATTCCAATGGCCACAACTCTACTACGAGGATAAACCTCCAAAGTCCCTGAGACCATCCCAATATTTGTGGCTTCCCAGGACAAACAGGGGCAATCTGGGCCCATCTGAGCACCTACTGGCACTCAGACCCGTAGACTGATGTCCCCAGAGGTAAAAAGGAACGAACAGGCCCCTAGGCACCTATCGGATCCATTGCTTTGGTTTCCAGGCATCTCTCCTCAGAGGCCTGGATTTCAATAACAGCATATGGCTGTTTCTTGACTCACCCATCAGAACAAATCTCACATACACATAGGAAACTTGCACGATGGAGCTGTGTGAAAGCCTCTCTTAAGGAGAAACCTTCAGGGCCCCAGTGCCACTGCTTCATTCCAAGGTCTCCATAGACACCAAATTAAATTAGGACACATCCACGGGAGAGTCCATTTCAACTCAGCCTCCTCGGTTGCTCCCCCAGATCCAGCAGATCTAACCTGTATTGTTGCTTGGAGACAATTGGAATGCGTGGTGGGCTACCCAGCCATCCATCCTTAGAACCCTGCTCGGAATCGTTGTCCTGGAGCCAACCAACAGGTCTCAATTGTTGCAGAAGAAATTTGCAGTTGGGAGCTTCTCACAACTACCATCGTGGGAAAAGCCCTATGGCCTCGTGATCCACTCACCCCTTCAAAAAGGGTCCATCAGGGACAGAATGTCGAACCTGAGAGATCATATGATCCTCGCCCTGACTTCAGATGCACGAGACCTCGATTCAGGTCTGTAGATTGTGCCTGCCATATCCTCACCCAGAAACCTAGGCCTAGCTTGGCTTCTCAGACTTCCGTCCTCAGACTACTTGCCCGCAAACCCTCCAGATAGGCAATCCAGAACTACAATACAGCACTCTGCCTGCCCTCCAGAAGAAAAACATTGCCCTCTGGGGCTACCCAGAAAACCCAAATGAGCATCAACCTGCATGCCATTCGGCTGTACCCCAAATATATAGGCTGACCTGGGCACTAAAGCCCTTTCTGAAACACCCTGAGCATGAACCTACTGCCCCCAACCAGACAGCTGGCCGCACACTGAGCACATGAGACCCGTCTTGGCCTTAGGTCGTCATCTCTTCTCAACCTCGGTTTTCAGGCTTCAGAACCTAGACCTTATCTCCATTCACGGCCCGGGTTTGAAAATGATGCACAGATCAGAACACTTTCCCCATGGCAAGAAACCTTGTTGTTGACATGTCGTTCAAGGTTCAGTGTAGTTGAAACCCGTGTGGCCCATGAGGCCCCGTCCATGCTTGTGGGCCACATTGGTCACATAAACACATTGTGACCCTCAGCCTGAGCCCAACCTCAGGTAAGGCCTCTCAGTGGCTGGATGGAGAGACAGCATATTGGGCTTGCCATGCCCCTAGGCCCCAATTTTTAACCATAGTTCGGGTTGTCCCTTCACTCTTCCCCAGGGCTCTGCTTGGGAATTCCTCTTTAGGTGGGACTCCTTAGGTAACAAACCTGAAAGGAGTCCTCCCATCCAACAGATTGACGAAAAACAATTGGGATCGGGCCAAATCCTCAGAGAGCAAGATTCGTCCATGGCCCATGAGGCCTCCCCAACATTCCACGGCCATCGCTGATACAAAATCCAGAGACAAAAGCCTGAGCACGCGCCTCAGACTCGCTCATTCTTCATATCCTGAAGAGTTCTTCAGATAAGAACCTACACGGCACTCGAAGGCACCCAAAATATATAGTCTAACCTGGGCAATAATGCACTGTCTGACAACCTGAGCCCGGACCTCGTGAGCAACACCCAGACAGCGTACCTCACACTGAGCACACCAGACACGCCATGGCCTTAGGTCATCATCTCTTCCGTACCTCAGTTTTGAGGCTTAAGAACCTAGACCTTATCACAAATCACTGCCCACGCTTCACTGTGATGCAGAAATCAGAACCCTTCCTTACCCATGGCAAGAAACCTTGTGATTGGCATGTTGTCCAACGTTCAGTGTAGGAGAAACCAGCATTCACCCTGAGGCCCCGCCCATTCTTGAGTGCGACGAGGGCATAAACACGCATTGTGACCCTCAGCGTGAGTCCTGTCCTCTAGTATTTCCTCTCAGTGGCTGAATCATTAGATGTCATATTGGGCTTGACATGTCCCTAGGACCCAATTTTTAACCAGACTTCTGGTTGTCCAGTCGCCCCTCCCCAGGGCTCTACTCTGGAATCCCTCATTTGGTGGGACACGTGAGTTTGAAAAACAAAACAAAACAAATCAACAACAACAGAAAAACGGACTTCTTCCATCCCACAGAATGACCCCAAACTCTTTGGACGAGGCCAAACCCCCAGAGAGTAAGACTTGTACATTTCCCATGAAGTCACCCGGAAATTTCACGACTATGAGTGACACGATATCCAGAGACAAAAACTTGAGCAAGAGCCTCACATTCGCCCTTTTTTCATATCCCGAAGAGTTCTCCTCATGGTCAGTAGATCAGTCCTGACATACCTATGACCCGAAACATAAGCCGAGTTTGTGTTTTCAGACAACTGTCCAAACAACCCTGGCCTACACACCCTATAGGCTCAGGCCCCTGGAGCCAAACCTGACGACTGTGCTTGCCGTGTCCAAGGCAATTGTATGTGCCCATTCCAATGGCCACAACGCTACTAAGAGGATAAACCTCCAAATCCCTGAGGCCATTCCAATATTTGTGGCTTCCCAGGACAAACAGGGGCAATCTAGGCCCATCTGAGCACCTACCTGGACTCAGAACCGTACACGGATGTCCCCAGAGGTAAAAAGGAATGAACAGGCCCCTAGGCACCTATCGGATCCAATGCTTTGGTTTCCAGGCATCTCTCCTCAGAGGACCGGTTTTCAATAACAGCATATGGCTGTTTCTTGACTCACCCATCAGAACAAATCTCATCTACACATGGGAAACTTGCACGAAGGATCTGTGTGAAAGCCTCTCTTTAGGAGAACCCTTCAGGGCCCCAGTGCCACCGCTTCATTCCAAGGTCTCCATAGACACAAAATCATATTAGGACACATCCACTGGAGAGTCCATTTCAACACAGCCTCCTCGGTTTCTCCCCCAGATCCAGCAGATCTAACCTTTCTTCTTGCTTGGAGACAATTCGAATGCGAGGCGGGCTACCCAGCCATCCATCCTTGAAATCCTGCTCGGAATCGTTCTCCTGGAGCCAACCAACAGGTCTCAATTGTCCTGCAGAAGAATCATTGCAGTTTGGAGCTTCTCAGAACTCCCATCTTAGGAAAACCCCCATGGCCTCTTGATCCACCCCACCTTCAAGAAGGGGCCATCAGGGACAGAATGTCCAACCTGAGCGATCCTCTGATCCTCGCCCTGACTTCAGATGCACGAGATCTCGATTAAGGTCTGTAGATTGTGCCTGCCATATCCTCACCCAGAAACCTAGGCTTAGCTTGGGTTCTCAGTCTTCCTTCCTCAGACTACTGGCCCACAAGTCCTCCAGTTTGGCAATCCAGAACTACAATGCAGCACTCTGCCTGCCCTCCAGAAGAAAAACATTGCCCTCTGGGGCAACCCAGAAACCCCAAATGAGGATCAACCTGCACACCATTCGGCTGTACCCCAAATATAAAGGCTGACCTGGACACTAATGCCGTTTCTGACACAGCCTGAGCCTGGACCTCCTGGCCCCACCCAGACAGCTGGCCGCACACTGAGCACATCAGACCCGCCATGGCCTTAGGTCCTCATCTCTTCCCTACCTCAGTTTTCAGGCTTCAGAACCTAGACCTTATCTCCAATCACTGCCCTGGGTTGACTGTGATGTAGAATCAGAACTCTTCCTTACCCATGGCAAGAAATCTTGTGGTTTGCATGTTTTCCAACGTTCAGTGTACGAGAAACCAGCATTCATCCTGAGGCCCAGCCTATTCTTGAGTGCGACGAGGGCATAAACACGCATTGTGACCCTAAGCGTGACTCCTGTCCTCTAGTATGTCCTCTCAGTGGGTGGACCATTAGTTGTCATAATGGGCATGACATGTCCCTAGGCCCCAATTTTTAACTAGATTTCTTGTTGTCCAGTCGCCCCTCCCCAGGGCTCTACTCTGGAATCCCTCATTTGGTGGGACACCTGAGGTTGACAAACAAAACAAAACAAAACAAATCAACAACAACAGAACAACGGACTTCTTCCATCCCACAGAATGACCCCAAACTCTTTGGACGGGTCAAACCCCCAGAGAGTAAGACTCGTCCATTTCCCATGAAGTCACCTGGAAATTTCACGACCATGAGTGACAAGATATCGAGAGACAAAAACTTGAGCAAGAGCCTCAAACTCGCCCAATTTTCATATCCCGAAGTGTTCTCCTCATGGTCTGAAGATCAGTCCTGCCATACCTATGACCCGAAACATAAGCCGAGTTTTTGTTTTCAGACAACTGTCCAACAGTCCTGTCCTACACCACCTACAGGCTCAGGCCACTGGAGCCAAACCTGACGACTGTGCTTGCCCTCTCCAAGGGAATTGTGTGTGCCCATTCCAATGGCCACAACGCTACTAATAGGATAAACCTCCAAAGTCCCTGAGGCCATCCAAATATTTGTGGCTTCCCAGGACAAACAGGAGCAATCTGAGCCCATCTGAGAACCTACCTGCACTCAGACTTGTAGACTGATATCCCCAGAGTTAAAAAGGAACGAACAGGCCCCTAGGCCCTAATCGGATCCATTGCTTTGGTTTCCAGGCATCTCTCCTCAGAGGCCTGGATTTCAGTACCAGCATATGGCTGTTTCTTGACTCACCCACCAGAGAAAATCTCATCTACACATGGGAAACTTGCACGTAGGAGTGATGTCAAAGCCTCTGTTTAGGAGAACCCTCCATGGCCCCAGTGCCACCGCGTCATTCCAAGGTATCCATAGACACAAAAACACATTAGGACCCATCCACAGGAGAGTCCATTTCAACTCAGCGTATTCAGTTGCTCAGCGAGATCCAGCAGATCCAACTTGTCTTGTTGCTAGGAGACAATTGGAATGCGAGGTGGGCTACACAGCCATCCATCCTTAGAACCCTGCTCGGTATCGTTAGCCTGGAGCTAACCAACAGGTCTCAATTGTCCTGCAGAAGAATCTTTGAATTTGGGAGCTTCTCACAACTCCCATCGTAAGAAAACACCCATGGCCTCGTGATTCCCCCCCCTTCATGAAGTGGCCCTCAGGGACATAAGGTCCAAACTGAGCGATCGCCTGTTCCTCACCCTGACTTCAGATGCACGAGATCTCGGTTCAGATCTGTAGATTGTGCCTGCCATATCCTCACCCAGAAACCTAGGCCTAGGTTGGGTCCTCAGACTTCCATCCTCAGAATAATGGCCCACAAGCCCTCCTGTTTGGCAATCCAGTATTATAATGCAGCACTCTGCCTGCCCTCCAGAAGAAAAATATTGCCTTCTGGGGCTACCCAGAAACCCCAAATGAAGATCAACCTGCACGCCACTTGGCTGTACTCAAAATATATGGGCTGACCTGGGCAATAATGCCCTTTCTGACAGAGGCTGAGCCTGTACCTCCTGGCCCCACCCATACAGCTGGCCGCTCACTGAGCACATCGGACCAGCCATTGCCTTAGGTCGTTATCTCTTCCCTGGCTCGGTTTTCAGGATTTAGAACCTAAACCTTATCCCCAATCACGGCCCATGTTTGAAAATGATGCAGAAATCAGAACTCTTTCCCGATGGCAAGAAACCTTTGGTAGGCTTGTTGTATAATGTTCAGTATAGTGGATACCAGTGTGTCCAATGAGGCCCCGCCATTGCTCGCGGGCCACATAGGTGGCAAACACACATTGTGACCCTCAGCCTGAGTCCAGTCCTCAGTTAAGGCCTCTCAGAGGCTGGATGGAGAGGCAGCATATTGGGCTTGCCATGCCACTAGGCCCCAATTTTTAACCATAGATCGGGTTGTCCCTTCACTCTTCCCCAGGGCTCTGCTTTGGAATTCCTCTTTTGGTGGGACCCCTGAGGTAACAAACCTGAAAGGAGTCCTCTCATCCCACAGATTGACGAAAAACAATTGGGATAGGGCCAAATCCACAGAGAGCAAGATTCGTCCATGGCCCATGAGGCCTCCACAACATTCCACGGCCATCGCTGATACAAAATCCAGAGACAAAAGCCTGAGCACGCGCCTCAGACTCGCTCATTCTTCATATCCTGAAGAGTTCTTCAGATAAGAACCTACACGGCACTCGAAGGCACCCAAAATATATAGTCTAACCAGGGCACTAATGCACTGTCTGACAACCTGAGCCCGGACCTCGTGAGCAACACCCAGACAGCGTACCTCACACTGAGCACACCAGACACGCCATGGCCTTAGGTCATCATCTCTTCCCGACCTCAGTTTTCAGGCTTCAGAACCTAGACCTTATCTCCAATCACTGCCCAGGGGTGACTGTGATGCAGAAATCAGAACTCTTCCTTACCCATGGCAAGAAACCTTGTCCAACGTTCAAACCTTATCCAAACCTTGTCCAAAGTTCAGTGTAGGAGAAACCAGCATTCACCCTGAGGCCACCCCCATACTTGAGTGCGACGAGGGCATAAACACGCATTGTGACCCTCAGCGTGAGTCCTGTCCTCTAGTACGTCCTCTCAGTGGCTGGACCATTAGATGTCATAATGGGCTTGACAAGTCCCTAGACCCAATTTTTTACCAGATTTCTCGTTGTCCAGTCGCCCCTCCCTTGGGCTCTACTCTGGAATCCCTCATTTGGTGGGACACGTGAGTTTGAAAAACAAAACAAAACAAATCAACAACAACAGAACAACGGACTTCTTCCATCCCACAGAATGACCCCAAACTCTGGACGGGGCCAAACTCCCACAGAGTAAGACTCGTCCATTTCCCAGGAAGTCACCCGGAAATTTCACGACCATGAGTGACACTATATGCAGAGACAAAAACTTGAGCAAGAGCCTCAACTCGCCCTTTTTTCATATCTCGAAGAGTTCTCCTCATGGTCTGTAGATCAGTCCTGCCATACCTATGACCCGAAACATAAGCCGAGTTTGTGTTTTCAGGCAACTGTCCAAACAGCCGTGGCCTACACACCCTACAGGCTCAGGCCCCTGGAGCCAAACCTGACGACTGTGCTTGCCCTCTCTAGGTAATTGTATGTGCCCATTCCAATGGCCACAACCCTACTAATAGGATAAACCTCCAAAGTCCATGAGGCCATCCCAATATTTGTGGCTTCCCAGGACAAACAGGGGCAATCTGGGCCCATCTGAACACCTACCTGCACTCAGACCCGTACACTTATATCCCCAGAGGTAAAAAGGAACGAACAGGCCCTTAGGCACCTATTGGATCCATTGTTTTGGTTTCCAGGCATCTCTCCTCAGAGGCCTGGGTTTCAATAACACCATATGGCTGTTTCTTGACTCACCCATCAGAACAAATCTCATCTACACATGGGAAACTTGCACAATGGAGCCGTGTGAAAGCCTCTCTTTAGGAGAACCCTTCAGGGCCCCAGTGCCACCGCTTCATTTCAAGGTCTTCATAGACACAAAATCATATTAGGATACATGCACAGGAGAGTCCATTTCAACTCAGCCTCCTCGGTTGCTCCCCCAGATCCAGCAGATCTAACCTGTCTTGTTGCTTGGAGACAATTGGAATGCGAGGTGGGCTACCTAGCCATCAATCCTTAGAACCCTGCTCGGTATCGTTGTCCTGGAGCCAACCAACAGGTCTCAATTGTCCTGCAGAAGAATCTTTGCCGTTGGGAGCTTCTCACAACTCCCATCGTGGGAAAACCCCCATGGCCTCGTGATCCACCACCCCCCTTCAAGAAGACGATCGTCTGATCCTCGCCCTGACTTCAGATGCACGAGATCTCGATTCAGGTCTGTAGATTGTGCCTGCCATATCCTCACCCAGAAACCTAGGCCTAGCTTGGGTTCTCAGACTTCCGTTCTCAGACTACTGGCCCACAAGCCCTCCAGTTTGGCAATCCAGAACTACATTGCATCACTCTGCCTGCCCTCCAGAAGAAAAACATTGCCCTCTGGGGCTACCCAGAAACCCCAAAGGAGGATCAACAGGGCACACCTTTCGGCTGTACCATAAATATATTGGCAGTCCTGGGCACTAATGCCCTTTCTGACACAGCCTGATCCTGAACTTCCTGGCCCCACACAGACAGCTGGCCGTACACTGAGCACATCGGACCCGCCATGGCCTTAGGTCGTCATCTCTTCTCAACCTCGGTTTTCAGGCTTCAGAACCTAGACCATATCTCCATTCACGGCCCGGGTTTGAAAATGATACAGAAATCAGAACTCTTTCCCCATGGCAAGAAACCTTGTGGTTGGCATGTTGTCCAAGGTTCAGTGTAGTTGAAACCAGTGTGGCCCATGAGGCCCCGTCCATGCTTGCGGACCACATTGGTCACAAACACACATTGTGACCCTGAGCCTGGGTCCAGTCCTCAGGTAAGGCCTCTCAGTGGCTGTATCTAGAGACAGCATATTGGGCTTGCCATGCCCCTAGGCCCCAATTTTTAACCATTATTCGGGTTGTCCCTTCACTCTTCCCCAGGGCTCTGCTTTGGAATTCCTCTTTTGGTGGGACACCTGAGGTAACAAACCTGAAAGGAGTCCTCCCATCCCACAGATTGACGAAAAACAATTGGGATCGGGCCAAGTCCACAGAGAGCAAGATTCGTCCATGGCCCATGAGGCCTCCCCAACATTCCACTGTCATCGCTGATACAAAATCCAGAGACAAAAGCCTGAGCACGCGCCTCAGACTCGCTCATTCTTCATATCCTGAAAGTTCTTCAGATAAGAACCTACACGGCACTCGAAGGCACCCAAAATATATAGTCTAACCTGGGCACTAATGCACTGTCTGACAACCTGAGCCCGGACCTCCTGACCAACACCCAGACAGCTGACCGCACACTGAGCTCATCAGACCCGCCATGGCCTTATGTCTTCATCTCTTCCGTACCTCAGTTTTGAGGCTTAAGAACCTAGACCTTATCACAAATCACTGCCCACGCTTCACTGTGATGCAGAAATCAGAACCCTTCCTTACCCATGGCAAGAAACCTTGTGATTGGCATGTTGTCCAACGTTCAGTGTAGGAGAAACCAGCATTCACCCTGAGGCCCCGCCCATTCTTGAGTGCGACGAGGGCATAAACACGCATTGTGACCCTCAGCGTGAATCCTGTCCTCTAGTACATCCTCACAGTGGCTGGATCATTAGATGTCATAATGGTCTTGACATGTCCCTAGGCCCCAATTTTTAACCATATTTCGGGTTGTCCAATCGCCCCTCCCCAGGGCTCTACTCTAGAATCCCTCATTTGGTGGGACACCTGAGGTTGAAAAAAAAACAAAACAAATCAACAGCAACAAAACAACGGACTACTTCCATCCCAGAAAATGACCCCAAACTCTTTGGACGGGGCCAAACCCACAAGAGTAAGTCTAGTCTATTTCCCATGAAGTCACCCGGAAATTTCACGACCATGAGTGACACGATATCCAGAGATAAAAACTTGAGCAAGAGCCTCACACTCGCCCTTTTTTCATGTCCCGAAGAGTTCTCCTCATGATCTGTAGATCAGTCCTGCCGTACCTATGACCCGAAACATAAGCCCAGTTTGTGTTTTCAGACAACTTTCCAAACAGCACTGGCCTACATACCCTACAGGCTCAGGACCCTGGAGCCAAACCTGACGACTGTGCTTGGCCTCTCCTAGGGAATTGTATGTGCCCATTCCAATGGCCACAACCCAACTAATAGGAGAAAACTCCAAAGTCCCTGAGGCCATCCCAATATTGGTGGCTTCCCAGGACAAACAGGGGCAATCTGGGCCCATCTGAGCACCTACCGGCACTCAGACCTGTAGACTGATGTCCCCAGATGTAATAAGGAACGAACAGGCCCCTAGGCACCTATCGGATCCATTGCTTTGGCTTCCAGGCATCTCTCCTCAGAGGCCTGGATTTCAATAACAGCATATGGCTTTTTCTTGACTCCCCCATCAGAACAAATATCATCTACACATGGGAAACTTGCACGATGGAGCTGTGTGCAAGCCTCTCTTTAGGAGAACCCTTCAGGGCCCCAGTGCCACCGCTTCATTCCAAGGTCTCCATAGACACAAAATCATATTAGGACACATCCCCTGGAGAGTCCATTTCAACTCAGTCTCCTCGGTTGCCTCCCCAAATCCAGCAGATCTAACCTGTCTTGTGGCTTGGAGACAATTGGAATGTGAGGTGGGCTACACTGTCATCCATCCTTAGAACCCTGCTCGGAAACTTGTCCTGGAGCCAACCAACAGGTCTTAATTGTCCTGCATAAGAATCTTTGCAGTTGGGAGCTTCTCACAACTCCCATCGTGGGAAAACCCCCATGGCTTCGTGATCCATCCCCCTTCAAGAAGGGGCCATCAGGGACAGAACGTCCAACCTGAGGGATCGTCTGATCCTCGCCCTGACTTCAGATGCACGAGATCTCAATTGAGGTCTGGAGATTGTGCCTGCCATATCCTCACCCAGAAACCTAGGCCTAGCTTGGGTCCTCAGACTTCCGTCCTCAGACTACTGGCCCATAAGCCCTCCAGATTGGCAATCCAGAACTACAATGCAGCACTCTGTCTGCCCTCCAGAAGAAAAACATTGCCCTCTGGGGCTACCCCGAAACCCCCAATGAGGATCAACCTGCACGGCATTCGGGTGTACCCCAAATATATAGGCTGACCTGGACACTAATGCCCTTTCTTACACAGCCTGAGCCTGCGACTCCTCGCCCCACCCAGACAGCTGGCCGCACACTGAGTACATCGGACCCGCCATGGCCTTAGGTCGTCATCTCTTCTCAACCTCGGTTTTCAGGCCTCAGAACCTAAACCTTATCTCCAATCACTGCCCGGGTTTGAATATGATGCAGAAATCAGACCTCTTTCCCCATGGCAAGAAACCTTGTGTTTGGCATGTTGTCCAAGGTTCAGTGTAGTTGAAACCAGTGTGGCCCATGAGGCCCCGCCCATGCTTGCGGGCCACATTGGTCACTAACACACATTGTGACCCTCAGCCTGAGCCCAGTCCTCAGGTAAGGCCTCTCAGTGGCTGGATGGAGAGACAGAATATTGGGCTTGCGTTGCCGCTAGGCCCCAATTTTTAAACATAGTTCGGGTTGTCCCTTCACTCTTCCCCAGGGCTCTGCTTTGGAATTCCTCTTTTGGTGGGACACATGAGGTAACAAACCTGAATGGAGTACTCCCATCCCACAGATTGACGAAAAACAATTGATATCGGGCCATATCCACAGAGAGCAAGATTCGTCCATGGCCCAAGAGGCCTCACCAGCATTCCATAGCCATCGCTGTTTCAAAATCCAGAGACAAAAGCCTGAGCACGCCATTCAGTATCGCTCATTCTTCATATCCTGAAGAGTTCTTCAGATAAGAACCTACACGGCACTCGAATGCACCCAAAATATATAGTCTAACCTGGTCACTAATGCACTGTCTGACAACCTGAGCCCGGACCTCGTGACCAACACCCAGACAGCTGACCGCACACTGAGCACATTAGACCCGCCATGGCCTTAGGTCATCATCTCTTCCCTACCTCAGTTTTCAGGCTTCCGAAACTGGACCATTATCT
The DNA here is from genome assembly GCF_030435805.1 of Mustela lutreola. Lineage (NCBI taxonomy): Eukaryota > Metazoa > Chordata > Mammalia > Carnivora > Mustelidae > Mustela > Mustela lutreola. The sequence goes on from NC_081294.1 coordinate 174,556,879, forward strand.
CCAATCACTGACCAGGGGTGACTGTGATGCAGAAATTAGAACTCTTCATTACCCATGGCAAGAAACCTTGTGGTTGGCATGTTGTCCAACGTTCAGTTTAGGAGAAACCAGCATTCACCCTGAGGCCCCGCCCATTCTTGCGTGCGACCAGGGCATAAACACGCATTGTGACCCTCAGCGTGATTCCTGTCTTCTAGTACGTCCTCTCAGTGGCTCGACCATTAGATGTCATAATGGACTTACATGTCCATAGTCCCCAATTTTTAACCAGATTTCTGGTTGTCCAGTCGACCCTACCAGGGCTGTACTCTGGAATCCCAAATTTGGTGGGACACCTGAGGTTGAAAAACAAAACAAAACAAATCAACAACAACAGAACAACGGACTTCTTCCATCCCACAGAATGACCCCAAACCCTTTGGACGGGGCCAAACCCCCAGAGAGTAAGACTCGTCCGTTTCCCAGGAAGTCACCCGGAAATTTCACGACCATGAGTGAAATGATATCCAGAGACAAAAACTTGAGCAAGAGCCTCACCCTCGCCCTTTATTCATATCCCGAAGAGTTCTCCTCATGGTCTGTAGATCAGTCCTGCCATACCTATGACCCGAAACATAAGCCGAGTTTGTGTTTTCAGACAACTGTCCAAACAGCCCTGGCCTACATACCCTACAGGCTCAGGCCCCTGGAGCCAAACCTGAGGACTGTACTTGCCCTCTCCAAGGGATTTCTGTGTGCCCATTGCAATGGCCACAACCCTACTAAAAGGATCAACCTCCAAAGTCCCTGATGCCATCCCAATATTTGTGGCTTCCCAGGACAAACAGGGGCAATCTGAGCCCATTTGAGCACCTACCTACATTCAGACCCATAGACTGATGTCCCCAGAGGGAAAAAGGAACGAACAGGCCCCTAGGCACTAATCGGATCCATTGCTTTGTTTTCCAGGCATTTCTTCTCAGAGGCCGGGATTTCAATACCCGAATATGGCTGTTTCTTGACTCACCCATCAGAACAAATCTCATGTACATATGGGAAAATTGCACGTTGGAGCTGTGTGAAAGCCTCTCTTTAGGAGAACCCTTCAGGGCCCCAGTGCCACCTCTTCTTTCCAAGGTCTCCATAGACACAAAAACACATTAGGACACATCCATAGGAGAGTCCATTTGAACTCAGCCTCCTCGGTTGCTCCCCCAGATCCAGCAGATATAACCTGTCTTGTTGCTTGGAGACAATTGGAATGCGAGGTGGGCTACCCAGCCTTCCATCCTTAGAACCCTGTTCAGAATCCTTGTACTGGAGCCAACCAACAGGTCTCAATAGTCCTGCAGAAGAATCTTTGCAGTTTGGAGCTTCTCACAACTCCCATCGTGGGAATAGCCCCATGGCCTCGTGATCAACCCCCCTTCATGAAGGGGCCATCAGGGACAGAAAGTCCAACTTGAGCGATCGTCTGATCCTCGCCTGACTTCCGATCCACGAGATCTCGAGTCAGGTCTGTAGATTGTGCCTGCCATTTCCTCACCCAGAAACCTAAGCCTAGCTTGTGTTCTCAGACTTCCGTCCCCAGACTACGGGCCGAAAGCCCTCCAATTTGGCAATGCAGAAATACAATGCAACACTCTGCCTGCCCTCCAGAAATAAAACATTGCCCTCTGGGGCTACCCAGAAACCCCAAATGAGGATCATCCTGCCGCCACTTGGCTGTACCCCAAATATATAGGCTGACCTGTACAGTGGTGCCCATGCAGACACAACCTGAGCCTGACCTCCTGGCCCCACCCAGGCAGCTGGCCGCACTCTGAGCACATCGGACCCGCCAAGGCCTTAGATCGTCATCTCTTCTCAACCTCGATTTTCAGGCTTCAGAAACTATAACTTATCTCAAAACACTGCCCACGGTTGAAAGTGATGCAGAAATCAGAACTCCATCCCCATGGCAAGAAACCTTGTGGTTGCCATGTTGTCCAATGTTCAGTGTAGTTGAAAGCAGTGTGGCCCATGAGACCCGCCCATGCTCGCGGGCCACATTGGTCACAAACACACATTGTGACCCTCAGCCTGAGCCCAGTCCTCAAGTAAGGCCTCACAGTGGCTGGACCCTGAGCCCGCATATGGGGCCTGCTATGCCCCTGGCCCTAATTTTTAACCATAGTTCGCTTTGTCCCTTCACTATTCCCTAGGGCTCTGCTTTGGAATTCCTCTTTTGGTGGGACACCTGAGGTAACACACCTGAAAGGAGTCCTCCCATCACACAGATTGACGAAAAACAATTGGTATCGGGCCAAATCCACAGAGAGGAAGATTCGTCCATGGCCCCTGAGGCCTCCCCGACATTCCACGGCCAACGCTGATATAAAATTCAGAGACAAAAGCCTGAGCAAGCACCTCAGACTCGCTCATTCTTCATATCCTGAAGAGTTCTTCTCATGGTTTGTAGATCGGGTGTACTATACCTACGTCCCCAAACCTAAGCTGAGTTTGTGTTTTCAGACTTCTGTCCTCAAACTCCTGGGCCACACATCCTCCAAGCTGGGGCCCCGGGAGACACACATTAGGACTGCGCCTACCCAATCCATGGGAATTCTGCCCATTCCAATGTCCCAAACCGTACAAATTAGGAGAACCCTCCAAAGTCCCTGAGGCCATCCAAATAGTGTAGGTCGCCGGGCACAAACAAGGGCCGTCTGACACCAGCTGAGCATCTATCTCCACTTATACCATAGATGGATATCCCCAGAGAACAAGATTGAACCAGACAGGACCCTAGGCCATAATCGGATCCATTGCTTTAGTTTCAGGCATGTCTCCTCAACAGCCTGGATTCCAATAATACATAGGGGTTTTCCTGAGGCACCCATCAGAACAAATCTCGTCTCCACAAGGAAACTTGTGCATGGGAGCTCTGTCAAAAGCTTAGGAGAATATTTCAGGGTCCCGGTGCCACCGCCTCATTCCAAGGCCCTCATGGACACAAACACACAGTAGGACCCATTCTCAGGAAAGTCCATTTCAACTCAGCCACCCACGTTGCTCCCACAGAGCCATCAGATCTAAACTGCCTTGTTGCTAGGAGACAATTGGAATACGAGGCGCTCGTCCCAGGCATCCAACCTCGAACGGTGCCCTGCAGTCATTCCATATGGGATGTCCTGGACCTGTCCAAAAGGTCTCAATTGTCCCGCAGAAGGAATCCTTGAAGGGGGCATGCCACAACTCCCAACGTGGGAAAACCTCCATGGCCTCGAGATTCCGCTCCCTTCATGAAGGGGCCGTCATGCACAGAAACTCCAACCTGAGCCAACGTCTGATCCTCGCCCTGACTTCAGATGCATGAGATCTTGGTTCCGATGTGTAGGGGGTACCTGCCGTGCCCTCGTCCTGAATCCCAAGTCTAACTTGTGTTCTCAGTCTTCCGTCCTCACACTCCTGGCCCCGAAGCACTCATTTGGCAATTCAGGACCCACAATGCAGCACTCTGCCAGCATTCTAGAAAAAAAAAATATTGCCTAATGAGCTACCCAGGCAGCTTAAATCAGGATCAACCTACACGGCACTCGAATGTACCCAAATTATATAGTCTAACCTGGACACTAATGCAATTTCTGACACAACCTGAGCCCGGACCTCCTGACCAACACCCAGACAGCTGACCGCACACTGAGCACATCAGACCCGCCATGGCCTTAGGTCATCATCTCTTCCCTACCTCAGTTTTCAGGCTTCAGAACCTAGACCTTATCTCCAATCACTGCCAAGGGGTGACTGTGATGCAGAAATCAGAACTCTTCCTTACCCATGGCAAGAAACCTTGTGGTTGGTATGTTGTCCATCGTTCATTGTAGGAGAAACCAGCATTCACCCTGAGGTCCCGCCCATTCTTGAGTGTGACGAGGGCATAAACATGCATTGTGACCCTCAGCGTGAGTCCTGCCCTCTAGTATGTCCTCTTAGTGACTGGACCATTAGATGTCATAATGGGTTTGACATGTCCCTTGGCCCCAATATTTAACCAGATTTCTGGTTGTCCAGTCGCCCCTCCCCAGGGCTCTACTCTGGAATCCCTCATTTGGTGGGACACCTGAGGTTAAAAAACAAAAAAAAACAAAACAACAACAACAACAAAATGGACTTATTCCATCCCACAGAATGACCCCAAACTCTTCGGACGGGGCCACACCTCCAGAGGGTAAGACTCGTCCATTTCCCATGAAGTCACCCGGAAATTTCATGAACATGGGTGACACGATATCCAGAGACAAAAACTTGAGCAAGAGCCTCACACTCGCCCTTTTTTCATATCCCGAAGAGTTCTCCTCATGGTCTGTAGATCAGTCCTGCCATACCTATGACCCGAAATAGAAGCCGAGTATGTGTTTTCAGACAACGGTCTAAACAGCCCTGGCCTAAAAACCCTACAGGCTCAGGCCCCTGGAGCCAAACCTGATGACTGTACTCGCCCTCTCCAAGGGATTTCTGTGTGCCCATTGCAATGGCCACAACCCTACTAATAGGATCAACCTCCAAAGTCCCTGAGGCCATCTCAATAGTGGTGGCTTTCCAGGACATACAGGGGCAATCTGAGCCCATCTGAGCACCTACCTGCACTCAGACCCCTAGACTGATGTCCCCAGAGGGAAAAAGGAACGAACAGACCTCTAGGCACTAATCAGATCCATTGTTTTGGTTTCCAGGCATCTCTCCTCCGAGGCGTGGATTTCAATACCCGAATATGGCTGTTTCTTAACTCACCCATCAGAACTAATCTCCTCTACACATGGGAAACTTGCACATTGGAGCTTGGTCGAAGCTTCTCTTTAGGAGAACCCTTCAGGGCCCCAGTGCCACCGCTTCACTCCAAGGTCTTCATAGACACAAAAACACATTAGGACCCATCCACAGGAGAGTCCATTTCAATTCAGGCTCCTCGTTTGCTCCCCCAGATCCAGAAGATCTAACATGTCTTGTTGCTGGGAGACAATTGGAATGCGAGGTGGGCTTCCCTTCCATCCATCCTTAGAACTCTGCTCGGAATTGTTGGCCTGGATCCAACCAACAGGTCTCAATTGTCCTGCAGAAGTATCTTTGCAGTTTGGAGCTTCTCACAACTCCCATCTTGGGAAAACCCCATGGCCTCGTGATCCTCTCTCCCCTTCATGAAGGGTCCATCAGGGAAGAACCTTGAACCTGAGCGATCGTCTGATCCTCGCCCTGACTTCAGATTCACGAGATCTCATTCAGGTCTGTAGATTGTGCATGCCATGTCCTCACCCAGAAACCTAAGCCTAGCTTGTATCCTCAGACGTCCGTCCTCAGACTAAGGGGCCAAAAGCCCTCCAGTTTGGCCTACCAGAACTACAATGCAACACTCTTCCTGCAGTCCAGAAGAAAAATATTGCCCTCTGGGTCTACCCAGAAACACCAAATGAGGATCAACCTGCACGCCACTTGTCTTTACCCCAAATATATAGGCTGACCTGGGTACTGACGCCCTTTAAGACACAACCTAAGCCTGGACATCCTGGCTCCACCCCGACAGCTGGCTGCAATCTGAGCACATCGGACCCGCCATGGCCTTAGGTCGTCAGCGCTTCTCAACTTAGATTTTCAGGCTTCAGAACCTATAACTTATCTCAAACGATTGCCCACGGTTGAAATTGATGCAGAAATCAGAACTCCATCCCCATGGCAAGAAACCTTGTGGTTGCCATGTTGTCCAACGTTCAGTGAAGTTGAAAGCAGTGTGGCCCATGAGGCAACACCCATGCTCGCGGGCCACATTGGTGACAAACACACATTGTGACCCTCAGCCTGAGCCCAGTCCTCAAGAAAGGCCTCTCAGTGGCTGGACCCTGAGCCCGCATATGGGGCCTGCCATGCCCCTGGCCCCAATTTTTAACCATAGTTCGCTTTGTCCCTTCACTCTTCCCTAGGTCGCTGCTTTGGAGTTCCTCTTTTGGTGGGACACCTGAGGTAACACACCTGAAAGGAGTCCTCCCATCCCACAGATTGACGACAAAAAATTGGGATCGGGCCAAATCCACAGAGAGGAAGATTCGTCCATGGCCCCTGAGGCCTCCCCGACATTCCACGGCCAACGCTGATACAAAATCCAGAGACAAGAGCCTGAGCAAGCGCCTCCGACTCGCTCATTCTTCATATCCGGAAGAGTACTTCTCATGGTTTGTAGATCGGGCGTGCCATACCTACGTCCCCAAACCTAAGCTGAGTTTGTGTTTTCAGACTTCTGTCATCAAACTCCTGGGCCACACACCCTCCAAGCTGAAGCCCTTGGAGACAAACTTTAGGACTGCGTCTACCCAATCCATGGGAATTCTGCCCATTCCATTGTCCCAAACCGTACAAATTAGGAGAACCCTCCAAAGTCCCTGAGGCCATCCCACTAGTGTAGGTCACCCGCCACAAACAAGGGCGGTCAGAAACCAGCTGGGCATCGATCTCCACTCATTCCACAGATGGATGTCCCCAAGAAGAAGATTGAACCAGACAGGACCCTAGGCCATAATCGGATCCATTGCTTTGGTTTCAGGCATGTCTCCTCAACAGCCTGGATTCCAATAATACATAGGGGTTTTCCTGAGGCACCCATCAGAACAAATCTCGTCTCCACAAGGAAACTTGTGCATGGGAGCTCTGTCAAAAGCTTAGGAGAATACTTCAGGGTCCCGGTGCCACCGCCTCATTCCAAGGCCCTCATGGACACAAACACACATTAGGACCCATTCTCAGGAAAGTCCATTTCAACTCAGCCACCCACGTTGCTCCCGCAGAGCCATCAGTTCTAAACTGCCTTGTTGCTAGGAGACAATTGCAATGCGAGCCGCTCGTCCCAGGCATCCATCCTTGAACGGTGCCCTGGAGTCATTCCATATGAGATGTCCTGGACCTGTCCAACAGGTATCAATTGTCCCGCAGAAGGAATCCTTGAAGGGGGCATGCCACAACTCCCAACGTGGGAAAACCTCCATGGCCTCGAGATTCCGCTCCCTTCATGAAGGGGCCGTCATGCACAGAAACTCCAACCTGAGCCAACGTCTGATCCTCGCCCTGACTTCAGATGCATGAGATCTTGGTTCCGATGTGTAGGGGGTACCTGCCGTGCCCTCGCCCTGAAACCCAAGTCTAGCTTGTGTTCTCAGTCTTCCGTCCTCACACTCCTGACCCCGAAGCACTCAAGTTTGGCAATTCCGGACCCACAAATCAGCATTCTGCCTGCACTCTAGAAAAAAAATTATTGCCTAATGAGCTGCCCAGGCAGCTTAAATCAGGATCAACCTACACGGCACTCGCATGTACCCAAATTATATAGTCTAACCTGGGCACTAAAGCACTTTCTGACACAACCTGAGCCTGGACCTCCTGACCCACACCCAGACAGCTGACCGCACACTGAGCACATCAGACCCGCCATGGCCTTAGGTCATCAACTCTTCCCTACCTCAGTTTTCAGGCTTCAAAACCTAGAACTTATCTCCAATCCCTGCCCAGGGGTGAGTGTGATGCAGAAATCAGAACTCCTACTTACCCATGGCAAGAAACCTTATGGTTGGCACGTTGTCCAACGTTCAGTGTAGGAGAAACCAACATTCACCCTGAGGTCCCACCCATTCTTGAGTGTGACGAGGGCATAAACATGCATTGTGACCCTCAGCGTGAGTCCTGCCCTCTACTATGTCCTCTTAGTGACTGGACCATTAGATGTCAAAATGGACTTGATATGTCCCTTGGTCCCAATATGTAACCAGATTTCTGGTTGTCCAAATGCCCCTCCCCAGGGCTCTACTCTGGAATCTCTCATTTGGTATGACACAAGTGAGGTTAAAAAACAAAAAAAAACAAAACAACAACAACAACAAAAAAACGGATTTCTTCCATCCCAAACCCTTTGGACGGGGCCACACCTCCAGAGAGTAAGACTCGTCCATTTCCCATGAAGTCACCCGGAAATTTCATGAACATGGGTGACACGATATCCAGAGACAAAAACTTGAGCAAGAGCCTCACACTCGCCCTTTTTTCATATCCCGAAGAGTTCTCCTCATGGTCTGTAGATCAGTCCTGCCATACCTATGACACGAAACAGAAGCCGAGTTTGTGTTTTCAGACAACGGTCTAAACAGCCCTGGCCTACACACCCTACAGGCTCAGGCCCCTGGAGCCAAACCTGAGGACTGTACTTGCCCTCTCCAAGGGATTTCTGTGTGCCCATTGCAATGGCCACAACCCTACTAATAGGATCGACCTCCAAAGTCCCTGAGGCCATCTCAATAGTGGTGGCTTCCCAGGACAAACAGGGGCAATCTGAGCCCATCTGAGCACCTACCTGCACTCAGACCCGTAGATTGATGTCCCCAGAGGGAAAAAGGAACGAACAGACCCCTAGGCACTAATCGGATACATTGCTTTGGTTTCCAGGCATCTCTCCTCAGAGGCCTGGATTTCAATACCCGAATATGGCTGTTTCTTGACTCACCCATCAGAACTAATCTCCTCTACACATGGGAAACATGCACATTGGAGCTTGGTCGAAGCTTCTCTTTAGGAGAACCCTTCAGGGCCCCAGTGCCACCGCTTCATTCCAAGGTCTTCATAGACACAAAAACACATTAGGACCCATCCACAGGAGAGTCCATTTCAATTCAGGCTCCTCGGTTGCTCCCCCAGATCCAGCAGATCTAACATGTCTTGTTGCTAGGAGACAATTGGAATGCGAGGTGGGCTTCACATCCATCCATCCTTAGAACCCTGCTCGGATTCGTTGGCCTGGATCCAACCAACAGGTCTCAATTGCCCTGCAGAAGAATCTTTGCAGTTTGGAGCTTCCCACAACTCCCTTCTTGGGAAACACCCATGGCCTCGTGAACGCCCCCCCCTTCATGAAGGGACCATCAGGGACAGAACCTCCAACCTGAACGATCGTCTGATCCTCGCCCTGACTTCAGATCCACGAGATCTCGAATCAGGTCTGTAGATTGTGCCTGCCATTTCCTCACCCAGAAACCTAAGCCTAGCTTGCGTTCTCAGACTTCGGTCCTCAGACTACGGGCCCACAAGCCCTCCCTTTTGGCCTACCAGAACTACAATGCAACACTCTTCCTGCCCTCCAGAAGAAAAAACATTGCCCTTTGGGGCAAACCAGAAACCCCAAATGAGGATCAACCTGCACGGCACTTGGCTGTACCCCAAATATATAGGCTGACCTGGGCACTGGTGCCCATGCAGACACAACCTGAGCCTGGACCTCCTGGCACCACGCCGACAGCTGGCCGCATTCTGTGCTCATCGGACCTCCCATGGCCTTAGGTCGTCATCTATTCTCAACCTCGATTTTCAGGCTTCGGAACCTATAACTTATCTCAAAACCCTGCCCACGGTTCAAAATGATGCAGAAATCAGAACTCCATCCCCATGGCAAGAAACCTTGTGGTTGCCATGTTGTCCAACGTTCAGTGTAGTTGAAAGCAGTGTGGCCAATGAGGCGCCGCCCATGCTCGCGGGCCACATTGGTCACAAACACACATTGTGACCCTCAGCCTGAGCCCAGTCCTCAAGTAAGGCCTCTCAGTGGCTGGACCCTGAGCCCGCATATGGGGCCTGCCATGCCCCTGGCCCCGATTTTTAACCATAGTTCGGCTTTGTACCTTCACTCTTCCCTAGGGCTCTGATTTGGAATTCCTCTTTTGGTGGGACACCTGAGGTAACAAACCTGAAAGGAGTCCTCCCATCCCACAGATTGACGAAAAACAATTGGGATCGGGCCAAATCCACAGAGAGGAAGATTCGTCCATGGCCCCTGAGGCCTCGCCGACATTCCACGGCCAACGCTGATACAAAATCCAGAGACAAAAGAATGAGCAAGTGCCTCAGACTCGCTGTTTCTTCATATCCTGAAGAGTTCTTCTCATGGTTTGTCTATCGGGTCCGCCATACCTACATCCGCAAACCTTAGCTGAGTTTGTGTTTTTAGACTTCTGTCCTCAATGTCCTGGGCAACACACACTCCAGACTGGGACCCTGGAGTCACACATTAGGACTGCGCCTACCCAATCCATGGGAATTCTGCCCATTCCATTGTCCCAAGCCGTACAAATTAGGAGAACCCTCCAAAGTCCCTGAGGCCATCCCAGTAGTGTAGGTCACCCGGCACAAACAAGGGCGGTCTGACACCAGCTGAGCAACTATCTCCACTCATTCCATAGATGGATGTCCCCAGAGAAGAAGATTGAACCAGACAGGACCCTAGGCCATAATCGGATCCATTGCTTTGGTTTACAGGCATGTCTCCTCAAAAGCCTGGATTCCAATATTAGCATAGGGGTTTTCCTGAGGCACCCATCAGAACAAATCTCGTCTCCACAAGGAAACTTGTGTATGGGAGCTATGTCAAAAGCTTAGGAGAATACTTCAGGGTCCCGGTGCCACCGCCTCATTCCAAGGCCCTCATGGATACAAACACACTTTAGGACCCATCCTCAGGAAAGTCCATTTCAACTCAGCCACCCAGGTTGCTCCCGCAGAGCCATCAGATCTAAACTGCCTTGTTGCTAGGAGACAATTGCAATGCGAGGCGCTCGTCCCAGGCATCCATCCTCGAACGGTGCCCTGGAGTCATTCCATATGGGATGTCCTGGACCTGTCCAACAGGTCTCAATTGTCCCGCAGAAGGAATCCTTGAAGGGGGCATCCCACAACTCCCAACGTGGGAAAACCTCCATGGCCTCGAGATTCCGCTCCCTTCATGAAGGGACCGTCATGCACAGAAACTCCAACCTGAGCCAACGTCTGGTCCTCGCTCTGACTTCAGATGCATGAGATCTTGGTTCCGATGTGTAGGGGGTACATGCCGTGCCCTCGCCCTGAAACCCAAGTCTAGCTTGTGTTCTCAGACTTCCGTCCTCACACTCCTGGTCCGAAGCACTCAAGTTTGGCAATTCCGGACCCACAATGCAGCACTCTGCCTGCCTTCTAGAAAAAAAAAAAATTGCCTAATGAGCTGCAACCTACACGGCACTCGAATGTACCCAAATTATATAGTCTAACCTGGGCACTAATGCACTTTCTGACACAACCTGAGCCCGGACCTCCTGACCAACACCCAGACAGCTGACCGCACACTGAGCACATCAGACCTGCCATGGCCTTAAGTCATCATCTCTTCCCTACCTCAGTATTCAGGCTTCAGAACCTAGACCTTATCTCCAATCCCTGCCCAGAAATCAGAATTCCTCCTTACCCATGGCAAGAAACCTTTTGGTTGGCACGTTGTCCAACGTTCAGTGTAGGAGAAACCAGCATTCACCCTGAGGACCCGCCCATTCTTGAGTGTGATGAGGGCATAAACATGCATTGTGACCCTCAGCGTGAGTCCTGCCCTCTAGTATGTCCTCTTAGTGACTGGACCATTAGATGTCATAATGGGCTTGACATGTACCTAGGCCCCAATATTTAACTAGATTTCTGGTTGTCCAGTCGCCCCTCCCCAGGGCTCAACTCTGGAATCCCTCATTTGGTGGGACACCTGAGGTTAAAAAACAAAACAAAACAAAACAAAACAACAACAACAACAAAATGAACTTATTCCATCCCACAGAATGACCCCAAACTCTTCGGACGGGGCCACACCTCCAGAGGGTAAGACTCGTCCATTTCCCATGAAGTCACCCGGAAATTTCATGAACATGGGTGACACGATATCCAGAGACAAAAACTTGAGCAAGAGCCTCACACTCGCCCTTTTTTCATATCCCGAAGAGTTCTCCTCATGGTCTGTAGATCAGTCCTGCCATACCTATGACCCGAAACAGAAGCCGACTTTGTGTTTTCAGACAACGGTCTAAACAGCCCTGGCCTACACACCCTACAGGCTCAGGCACCTGGAGCCAAACCTGAGGACTGTACTTGCCCTCTCCAAGGGATTTCTGTGTGCCCATTGCAATGGCCACAACCCTACTAATAGGATCGACCTCCAAAGTCCCTGAGGCCATCTCAATAGTGGTGGCTTCCCAGGACAAACAGGGGCAATCTGAGCCCATCTGAGCACCTACCTGCACTCAGACCCGTAGACTGATGTCCCCAGAGGGAAAAAGGAACGAACAGACCCCTAGGCACTAATCGGATCCATTGCTTTGGTTTCCAGGCATCTCTCCTCAGAGGCCTGGATTTCAATACCCGAATATGGCTGTTTCTTGACTCACCCATCAGAACTAATCTCCTCTACACATGGGAAACTTGCACATTGGAGCTTGGTCGAAGCTTCTCTTTAGGAGAAGCCTTCAGGGCCCCAGTGCCACCGCTTCATTCCAAGGTCTTCATAGACACAAAAACACATTAGGACCCATCCATAGGAGAGTCCATTTGAACTCAGCCTCCTCGGTTGCTCCCCCAGATCCAGCAGATCTAACATGTCTCGTTGCTAGGAGACAATTGGAATGCGAGGTGGGCTACCCATCCATCCATCCTTAGTACCCTGCTCGGAATCGTTGGCCTGAGCCAACCAACAGGTCTCAATTGTCCTGCCGAAGAATCTTTGCAGTTTGGAGCTTCTCACAACTCCCATCTTGGGAAACCCCCATAGCCTCGTGATCCACCCCCCCTTCTTGAAGGGTCCATCAGGGACAGAACCTCCAACCTGAGAGATTGTCTGATCCTCGCCCTGACTTCAGATCCACGAGATCTCGAGTCAGGTCTGTAGATTGTGCCTGCCATGTCCTCACCCAGAAACCTAAGCCTAGATTGTGTTCTCAGACTTCCGTCCTCAGACTACGGGCCCACAAGCCCTCCAGATTGGCAATCCAGAACTACAATGCAACACTCTGCCCGCACTCCAGAAGAAAAACATTGCCCCCTGGGGCTAACCAGAAACCCCAAATGAGGATCAACCTGCACGCCACTTGGCTGTACCCCGAATACATAGGCTGACCTGGGCACTGATGCCCTTTCAGACACAACCTGAGCCTGCACCTCCAGGCCACACCCAGACAGCTGGCCGCACTCTGAGCACATCGGATCCGCCATGGCCTTAGGTCGTCATCTCTTCTCAACCTCGATTTTCAGGCTTCAGAAACTATAACTTATCTCAAAACACTGCCCACGGTTGAAAATGATGCAGAAATCAGAACTCCATCCCCATGGCAAGAAACCTTGCGGTTGCCATGTTGTCCAACATTCAGTGTAGTGGAAACCAGTGTGGCCCATGATTCCCCGCCCATGCTCGCGGGCAACATTGGTCACAAACACACATTGTGACCCTCAGCCTGAGCCCAGTCCTCAAGTAATGCCTCTCACTGGCTGGACCCTGAGCCCGCATATGGGGCCTGCCATGCCCCTGGCCCCGATTTTTAACCATAGTTCGGCTTTGTCCCTTCACTCTTCCCTAGGGCTCTGATTTGGAATTCCTCTTTTGATGGGACTCCTGAGGTAACAAACCTGAAAGGAGTCCTCCCATCCCACAGATTGACGAAAAACAATTGGGATCGGGCCAAATCCACAGAGAGGAAGATTCGCCCATGGCCCCTGAGGCCTCCCCGACATTCCACGGCCAACGCTGATACAAAATCGAGAGACAAAAGAATGAGCAAGCGCCTCAGACTCGCTGTTTCTTCATATCCTGAAGAGTTCTTCTCATGGTTTGTCGATCGGGTCAGCCATACCTACATCCGCAAACCTTAGCTGAGTTTGTGTTTTTAGACTTCTGTCCTCAATGTCCTGGGCAACACACACTCCAGACTGGGCCCCTGGAGTCACACATTAGGACTGCGCCTACCCAATCCATGGGAATTCTGCCCATTCCATTGTCCCAAGCCGTACAAATTAGGAGAACCCTCCAAAGTCCCTGAGGCCATCCCAATAGTGTAGGTCACCCGGCACAAACAAGGGCGGTCTGACACCAGCTGAGCAACTATCTCCACTCATTCCATAGATGGATGTCCCCAGAGAAGAAGATTGAACCAGACAGGACCCTAGGCCATAATCGGATCCATTGCTTTGGTTTACAGGCATGTCTCCTCAAAAGCCTGGATTCCAAAATTAGCATAGGGGTTTTCCTGAGGCACCCATCAGAACAAATCTCGTCTCCACAAGGAAACTTGTGTATGGTAGCTATGTCAAAAGCTTAGGAGAATACTTCAGGGTCCCGGTGCCACCGCCTCATTCCAAGGCCCTCATGGATACAAACACACTTTAGGACCCATCCTCAGGAAAGTCCATTTCAACTCAGCCACCCAGGTTGCTCCCGCAGAGCCATCAGATCTAAACTGCCTTGTTGCTAGGAGACAATTGCAATGTGAGGCGCTCGTCCCAGGCATCCATCCTCGAACGGTGCCCTGGAGTCATTCCATATGGGTTGTCCTGGACCTGTCCAACAGGTCTCAATTGTCCCGCAGAAGGAATCCTTGAAGGGGGCATCCCACAACTCCCAACGTGGGAAAACCTCCATGGCCTCGAGATTCCGCTCCCTTCATGAAGGGACCGTCATGCACAGAAACTCCAACCTGAGCCAACGTCTGATCCTCGCTCTGACTTCAGATGCATGAGATCTTGGTTCCGATGTGTAGGGGGTACCTGCCGTGCCCTCGCCCTGAAACCCAAGTCTAGCTTGTGTTCTCAGACTTCCGTCCTCACACTCCTGGTCCGAAGCACTCAATTTTGGCAAGTCCGGACCCACAACGCAGCACTCTGACTGCCCTCTAGAAAAAAAAAAAAAATGCCTAATGAGCTGCAACCTACACGGCACTCGAATGTACCCAAATTATATAGTCTAACCTGGGCACTAATGCACTTTCTGACACAACCTGAGCCCGGACCTCCTGACCAACACCCAGACAGCTGACCGCACACTGAGCACATCAGACCTGCCATGGCCTTAGGTCATCATCTCTTCCCTACCTCAGTTTTCAGGCTTCAGAACCTAGACCTTATCTCCAATCCCTGCCCAGAAATCAGAATTCCTCCTTACCCATGGCAAGAAACCTTTTGGTTGGCACGTTGTCCAACGTTCAGTGTAGGAGAAACCACCATTCACCCTGAGGACCCGCCCATTCTTGAGTGTGATGAGGGCATAAACATGCATTGTGACCCTCAGCGTGAGTCGTGCCCTCTAGTATGTCCTCTTAGTGACTGGAATATTAGATGTCATAATGAGCTTGACATGTACCTAGGCCCCAATATTTAACCAGATTTCTGGTTGTCCAGTCGCCCCTCCCCAGGGCTCTACTCTGGAATCCCTCATTTGGTGGGACACCTGAGGTTAAAAAACAAAACAAAACAAAACAAAACAACAACAACAACAACAAAATGGACTTATTCCATCCCACAGAATGACCCCAAACTCTTCGGACGGGGCCACACCTCCAGAGAGTAAGACTCGTCCATTTCCCATGAAGTGACCCGGAAATTTCATGAACATGGGTGACACGATATCCAGAGACAAAAACTTGAGCAAGAGCCTCACACTCGCCCTTTTTTCATATCCCGAAGAGTTCTCCTCATGGTCTGTAGATCAGTCCTGCCATACCTATGACCCGAAACAGAAGCCGACTTTGTGTTTTCAGACAACGGTCTAAACAGCCCTGGCCTACACACCCTACAGGCTCAGGCCCCTGGAGCCAAACCTGAGGACTGTACTTGCCCTCTCCATGGGATTTCTATGTGCCCATTGCAATGGCCACAACCCTACTAATAGGATCGACCTGCAAAGTCCCTGAGGCCATCTCAATAGTGGTGGCTTCCCAGGACAAACAGGGGCAATCTGAGCCCATCTGAGCACCTACCTGCACTCAGACCCGTAGACTGATGTCCCCAGAGGGAAAAAGGAACGAACAGACCCCTAGGCACTAATCGGATCCATTGCTTTGGTTTCCAGGCATCTCTCCTCAGAGGCCTGGATTTCAATACCCGAATATGGCTGTTTCTTGACTCACCCATCAGAACTAATCTCCTCTACACATGGGAAACTTGCACATTGGAGCTTGGTCGAAGCTTCTCTTTAGGAGAAGCCTTCAGGGCCCCAGTGCCACCGCTTCATTCCAAGTTCTTCATAGACACAAAAACACATTAGGACCCATCCATAGGAGAGTCCATTTGAACTCAGCCTCCTCGTTTGCTCCCCCACATCCAGCAGATCTAACATGTCTCGTTGCTAGGAGACAATTGGAATGCGAGGTGGGCTACCCATCCATCCATCCTTAGTACCCTGCTCGGAATCGTTGGCCTGAGCCAACCAACAGGTCTCAATTGTCCTGCAGAAGAATCTTTGCAGTTTGGAGCTTCTCACAACTCCCATCTTGGGAAACCCCCATGACCTCGTGATCCACCCCCCCTTCATGAAGGGTCCATCAGGGACAGAACCTCCAACCTGAGAGATTGTCTGATCCTCGCCCTGACTTCAGATCCACGAGATCTCGAGTCAGGTCTGTAGATTGTGCCTGCCATGTCCTCACCCATAAACCTAAGCCTAGATTGTGTTCTCAGACTTCCGTCCTCAGACTACGGGCCCACAAGCCCTCCAGATTGGCAATCCAGAACTACAATGCAACACTCTGCCTGCACTCCAGAAGAAAAACATTGCCCCCTGGGGCTAACCCGAAACCCCAAATGAGGATCAACCTGCACGCCACTTGGCTCTACCCCGAATACATAGGCTGACCTGGGCACTGATGCCCTTTCAGACACAACCTGAGCCTGCACCTCCAGGCCACACCAAGACAGCTGGCCGCACTCTGAGCACATCGGATCCGCCATGGCCTTAGGTCGTCATCTCTTCTCAACCTCGATTTTCAGGCTTCAGAAACTATAACTTATCTCAAAACACTGCCCACGGTTGAAAATGATGCAGAAATCAGAACTCCATCCCCATGGCAAGAAACCTTGCGGTTGCCATGTTGTCCAACATTCAGTGTAGTTGAAACCAGTGTGGCCCATGATTCCCCGCCCATGCTCGCGGGCAACATTGGTCACAAACACACATTGTGACCCTCAGCCTGAGCCCAGTCCTCAAGTAATGCCTCTCACTGGCTGGACCCTGAGCCCGCATATGGGGCCTGCCATGCCCCTGGCCCCGATTTTTAACCATAGTTCGGCTTTGTCCCTTCACTCTTCCCTAGGGCTCTGATTTGGAATTCCTCTTTTGATGGGACACCTGAGGTAACAAACCTGAAAGGAGTCCTCCCATCCCACAGATTGACGAAAAACAATTGGGATCGGGCCAAATCCACAGAGAGGAAGATTCGCCCATGGCCCCTGAGGCCTCCCCGACATTCCACGGCCAACGCTGATACAAAATCCAGAGACAAAAGAATGAGCAAGCGCCTCAGACTCGCTGTTTCTTCATATCCTGAAGAGTTCTTCTCATGGTTTGTCGATCGGGTCAGCCATACCTACATCCGCAAACCTTAGCTGAGTTTGTGTTTTTAGACTTCTGTCCTCAATGTCCTGGGCAACACACACTCCAGACTGGGCCCCTGGAGTCACACATTAGGACTGCGCCTACCCAATCCATGGGAATTCTGCCCATTCCATTGTCCCAAACCGTACAAATTAGGAGAACCCTCCAAAGTCCCTGAGGCCATCCCAATAGTGTAGGTCACCCGGCACAAACAAGGGCGGTCTGACACCAGCTGAGCAACTATCTCCACTCATTCCATAGATGGATGTCCCCAGAGAAGAAGATTGAACCAGACAGGACCCTAGGCCATAATCGGATCCATTGCTTTGGTTTACAGGCATGTCTCCTCAAAAGCCTGGATTCCAAAATTAGCATAGGGGTTTTCCTGAGGCACCCATCAGAACAAATCTCGTCTCCACAAGGAAACTTGTGTATGGGAGCTATGTCAAAAGCTTAGGAGAATACTTCAGGGTCCCGGTGCCACCGCCTCATTCCAAGGCCCTCATGGATACAAACACACTTTAGGACCCATCCTCAGGAAAGTCCATTTCAACTCAGCCACCCAGGTTGCTCCCGCTGAGCCATCAGATCTAAACTGCCTTGTTGCTAGGAGACAATTGCAATGCGAGGCGCTCGTCCCAGGCATCCATCCTCGAACGGTGCCCTGGAGTCATTCCATATGGGATGTCCTGGACCTGTCCAACAGGTCTCAATTGTCCCGCAGAAGGAATCCTTGAAGGGGGCATCCCACAACTCCCAACGTGGGAAAACCTCCATGGCCTTGAGATTCCGCTCCCTTCATGAAGGGACCGTCATGCACAGAAACTCCAAACTGAGCCAACGTCTGATCCTCGCTCTGACTTCAGATGCATGAGATCTTGGTTCCGATGTGTAGGGGGTACCTGCCGTGCCCTCGCCCTGAAACCCAAGTCTAGCTTGTGTTCTCAGACTTCCGTCCTCACACTCCTGGTCCGAAGCACTCAAGTTTGGCAACTCCGGACCCACAATGCAGCACTCTGCCTTCCCTCTAGAAAAAAAAAAAAAATTGCCTAATGAGCTGCAACCTACACGGCACTCGAATGTACCCAAATTATATACTCTAACCTGGGCACTAATGCACTTTCTGACACAACCTGAGCCCGGACCTCCTGACCAACACCCAGACAGCTGACCGCACACTGAGCACATCAGACCTGCCATGGCCTTAGGTCATCATCTCTTCCCTACCTCAGTTTTCAGGCTTCAGAACCTAGACCTTATCTCCAATCCCTGCCCAGAAATCAGAATTCCTCCTTACCCATGGCAAGAAACCTTTTGGTTGGCACGTTGTCCAACGTTCAGTGTAGGAGAAACCACCATTCACCCTGAGGACCCGCCCATTCTTGAGTGTGATGAGGGCATAAACATGCATTGTGACCCTCAGCGTGAGTCGTGCCCTCTAGTATGTCCTCTTAGTGACTGGACCATTAGATGTCATAATGGGCTTGACATGTACCTAGGCCCCAATATTTAACCAGATTTCTGGTTGTCCAGTCGCCCCTCCCCAAGGCTCTACTCTGGAATACCTCATTTGGTGGGATACCTGAGGTTAAAAAACAAAACAAAACAAAACAAAACAACAACAACAACAAAATGGACTTATTCCATCCCACAGAATGACCCCAAACTCTTCGGACGGGGCCACACCTCCAGAGGGTAAGACTCGTCCATTTCCCATGAAGTCACCCGGAAATTTCATGAACATGGGTGACACGATATCCAGACACAAAAACTTGAGCAAGAGCCTCACACTCGCCCTTTTTTCATATCCCGAAGAGTTCTCCTCATGGTCTGTAGATCAGTCCTGCCATACCTATGAGCCGAAACAGAAGCCGACTTTGTGTTTTCAGACAACGGTCTAAACAGCCCTGGCCTACACACCCTACAGGCTCAGGCCCCTGGAGCCAAACCTGAGGACTGTACTTGCCCTCTCCAAGGGATTTCTGTGTGCCCATTGCAATGGCCACAACCCTACTAATAGGATCGACCTCCAAAGTCCCTGAGGCCATCTCAATAGTGGTGGCTTCCCAGGACAAACAGGGGCAATCTGAGCCCATCTGAGCACCTACCTGCACTCAGACCCGTAGACTGATGTCCCCAGAGGGAAAAAGGAACGAACAGACCCCTAGGCACTAATCGGATCCATTGCTTTGGTTTCCAGGCATCTCTCCTCAGAGGCCTGGATTTCAATACCCGAATATGGCTGTTTCTTGACTCACCCATCAGAACTAATCTCCTCTACACATGGGAAACTTGCACATTGGAGCTTGGTCGAAGCTTCTCTTTAGGAGAAGCCTTCAGGGCCCCAGTGCCACCGCTTCATTCCAAGGTCTTCATAGACACAAAAACACATTAGGACCCATCCATAGGAGAGTCCATTTGAACTCAGCCTCCTCGGTTGCTCCCCCAGATCCAGCAGATCTAACATGTCTCGTTGCTAGGAGACAATTGGAATGCGAGGTGGGCTACCCATCCATCCATCCTTAGTACCCTGCTCGGAATCGTTGGCCTGAGCCAACCAACAGGTCTCAATTGTCCTGCCGAAGAATCTTTGCAGTTTGGAGCTTCTCACAACTCCCATCTTGGGAAACCCCCATGACCTCGTGATCCACCCCCCCTTCATGAAGGGTCCATCAGGGACAGAACCTCCAACCTGAGAGATTGTCTGATCCTCGCCCTGACTTCAGATCCACGAGATCTCGAGTCAGGTCTGTAGATTGTGCCTGCCATGTCCTCACCCAGAAACCTAAGCCTAGATTGTGTTCTCAGACTCCCGTCCTCAGACTACGGGCCCACAAGCCCTCCAGATTGGCAATCCAGAACTACAATGCAACACTCTGCCTGCACTCCAGAAGAAAAACATTGCCCCCTAGGGCTAACCAGAAACCCCAAATGAGGTTCAACCTGCACGCCACTTGGCTGTACCCCGAATACATAGGCTGACCTGGGCACTGATGCCCTTTCAGACACAACCTGAGCCTGCACCTCCAGGCCACACCCAGACAGCTGGCCGCACTCTGAGCACATCGGATCCGCCATGGCCTTAGGTCGTCATCTCTTCTCAACCTCGATTTTCAGGCTTCAGAAACTATAACTTATCTCAAAACACTGCCCACGGTTGAAAATGATGCAGAAATCAGAACTCCATCCCCATGGCAAGAAACCTTGCGGTTGCCATGTTGTCCAACATTCAGTGTAGTGGAAACCAGTGTGGCCCATGATTCCCCGCCCATGCTCGCGGGCAACATTGGTCACAAACACACATTGTGACCCTCAGCCTGAGCCCAGTCCTCAAGTAATGCCTCTCACTGGCTGGACCCTGAGCCCGCATATGGGGCCTGCCATGCCCCTGGCCCCGATTTTTAACCATAGTTCGGCTTTGTCCCTTCACTCTTCCCTAGGGCTCTGATTTGGAATTCCTCTTTTGATGGGACACCTGAGGTAACAAACCTGAAAGGAGTCCTCCCATCCCACAGATTGACGAAAAACAATTGGGATCGGGCCAAATCCACAGAGAGGAAGATTCGCCCATGGCCCCTGAGGCCTCCCCGACATTCCACGGCCAACGCTGATACAAAATCGAGAGACAAAAGAATGAGCAAGCGCCTCAGACTCGCTGTTTCTTCATATCCTGAAGAGTTCTTCTCATGGTTTGTCGATCGGGTCCGCCATACCTACATCCGCAAACCTTAGCTGAGTTTGTGTTTTTAGACTTCTGTCCTCAATGTCCTGGGCAACACACACTCCAGACTGGGCCCCTGGAGTCACACATTAGGACTGCGCCTACCCAATCCATGGGCATTCTGCCCATTCCATTGTCCCAAACCGTACAAATTAGGAGAACCCTGCAAAGTCCCTGAGGCCATCCCAATAGTGTAGGTCACCCGGCACAAACAAGGGCGGTCTGACACCAGCTGAGCAACTATCTCCACTCATTCCATAGATGGATGTCCCCAGAGAAGAAGATTGAACCAGACAGGACCCTAGGCCATAATCGGATCCATTGCTTTGGTTTACAGGCATGTCTCCTCAAAAGCCTGGATTCCAAAATTAGCATAGGGGTTTTCCTGAGGCACCCATCAGAACAAATCTCGTCTCCACAAGGAAACTTGTGTATGGGAGCTATGTCAAAAGCTTAGGAGAATACTTCAGGGTCCCGGTGCCACCGCCTCATTCCAAGGCCCTCATGGATACAAACACACTTTAGGACCCATCCTCAGGAAAGTCCATTTCAACTCAGCCACCCAGGTTGCTCCCGCAGAGCCATCAGATCTAAACTGCCTTGTTGCTAGGAGACAATTGCAATGTGAGGCGCTCGTCCCAGGCATCCATCCTCGAACGGTGCCCTGGAGTCATTCCATATGGGTTGTCCTGGACCTGTCCAACAGGTCTCAATTGTCCCGCAGAAGGAATCCTTGAAGGGGGCATCCCACAACTCCCAACGTGGGAAAACCTCCATGGCCTCGAGATTCCGCTCCCTTCATGAAGGGACCGTCATGCACAGAAACTCCAACCTGAGCCAACGTCTGATCCTCGCTCTGACTTCAGATGCATGAGATCTTGGTTCCGATGTGTAGGGGGTACCTGCCGTGCCCTCGCCCTGAAACCCAAGTCTAGCTTGTGTTCTCAGACTTCCGTCCTCACACTCCTGGTCCGAAGCACTCAATTTTGGCAAGTCCGGACCCACAACGCAGCACTCTGACTGCCCTCTAGAAAAAAAAAAAAATGCCTAATGAGCTGCAACCTACACGGCACTCGAATGTACCCAAATTATATAGTCTAACCTGGGCACTAATGCACTTTCTGACACAACCTGAGCCCGGACCTCCTGACCAACACCCAGACAGCTGACCGCACACTGAGCACATCAGACCTGCCATGGCCTTAGGTCATCATCTCTTCCCTACCTCAGTTTTCAGGCTTCAGAACATAGACCTTATCTCCAATCCCTGCCCAGAAATCAGAATTCCTCCTTACCCATGGCAAGAAACCTTTTGGTTGGCACGTTGTCCAACGTTCAGTGTAGGAGAAACCACCATTCACCCTGAGGACCCGCCCATTCTTGAGTGTGATGAGGGCATAAACATGCATTGTGACCCTCAGCGTGAGTCGTGCCCTCTAGTATGTCCTCTTAGTGACTGGAATATTAGATGTCATAATGAGCTTGACATGTACCTAGGCCCCAATATTTAACCAGATTTCTGGTTGTCCAGTCGCCCCTCCCCAGGGCTCTACTCTGGAATCCCTCATTTGGTGGGACACCTGAGGTTAAAAAACAAAACAAAACAAAACAAAACAACAACAACAACAACAAAATGGACTTATTCCATCCCACAGAATGACCCCAAACTCTTCGGATGGGGCCACACCTCCAGAGAGTAAGACTCGTCCATTTCCCATGAAGTGACCCGGAAATTTCATGAACATGGGTGACACGATATCCAGAGACAAAAACTTGAGCAAGAGCCTCACACTCGCCCTTTTTTCATATCCCGAAGAGTTCTCCTCATGGTCTGTAGATCAGTCCTGCCATACCTATGACCCGAAACAGAAGCCGACTTTGTGTTTTCAGACAACGGTCTAAACAGCCCTGGCCTACACACCCTACAGGCTCAGGCCCCTGGAGCCAAACCTGAGGACTGTACTTGCCCTCTCCATGGGATTTCTATGTGCCCATTGCAATGGCCACAACCCTACTAATAGGATCGACCTGCAAAGTCCCTGAGGCCATCTCAATAATGGTGGCTTCCCAGGACAAACAGGGGCAATCTGAGCCCATCTGAGCACCTACCTGCACTCAGACCCGTAGACTGAGGTCCCCAGAGGGAAAAAGGAACGAACAGACCCCTAGGCACTAATCGGATCCATTGCTTTGGTTTCCAGGCATCTCTCCTCAGAGGCCTGGATTTCAATACCCGAATATGGCTGTTTCTTGACTCACCCATCAGAACTAATCTCCTCTACACATGGGAAACTTGCACATTGGAGCTTGGTCGAAGCTTCTCTTTAGGAGAAGCCTTCAGGGCCCCAGTGCCACCGCTTCATTCCAAGGTCTTCATAGACACAAAAACACATTAGGACCCATCCATAGGAGAGTCCATTTGAACTCAGCCTCCTCGGTTGCTCCCCCAGATCCAGCAGATCTAACATGTCTCGTTGCTAGGAGACAATTGGAATGCGAGGTGGGCTACCCATCCATCCATCCTTAGTACCCTGCTCGGAATCGTTGGCCTGAGCCAACCAACAGGTCTCAATTGTCCTGCCGAAGAATCTTTGCAGTTTGGAGCTTCTCACAACTCCCATCTTGGGAAACCCCCATGACCTCGTGATCCACCCCCCCTTCATGAAGGGTCCATCAGGGACAGAACCTCCAACCTGAGAGATTGTCTGATCCTCGCCCTGACTTCAGATCCACGAGATCTCGAGTCAGGTCTGTAGATTGTGCCTGCCATGTCCTCACCCAGAAACCTAAGCCTAGATTGTGTTCTCAGACTCCCGTCCTCAGACTACGGGCCCACAAGCCCTCCAGATTGGCAATCCAGAACTACAATGCAACACTCTGCCTGCACTCCAGAAGAAAAACATTGCCCCCTAGGGCTAACCAGAAACCCCAAATGAGGTTCAACCTGCACGTCACTTGGCTCTACCCCGAATACATAGGCTGACCTGGGCACTGATGCCCTTTCAGACACAACCTGAGCCTGCACCTCCAGGCCACACCCAGACAGCTGGCCGCACTCTGAGCACATCGGATCCGCCATGGCCTTAGGTCGTCATCTCTTCTCAACCTCGATTTTCAGGCTTCAGAAAGTATAACTTATCTCAAAACACTGCCCACGGTTGAAAATGATGCAGAAATCAGAACTCCATCCCCATGGCAAGAAACCTTGCGGTTGCCATGTTGTCCAACATTCAGTGTAGTTGAAACCAGTGTGGCCCATGATTCCCCGCCCATGCTCGCGGGCAACATTGGTCACAAACACACATTGTGACCCTCAGCCTGAGCCCAGTCCTCAAGTAATGCCTCTCACTGGCTGGACCCTGAGCCCGCATATGGGGCCTGCCATGCCCCTGGCCCCGATTTTTAACCATAGTTCGGCTTTGTCCCTTCACTCTTCCCTAGGGCTCTGATTTGGAATTCCTCTTTTGATGGGACACCTGAGGTAACAAACCTGAAAGGAGTCCTCCCATCCCACAGATTGACGAAAAACAATTGGGATCGGGCCAAATCCACAGAGAGGAAGATTCGCCCATGGCCCCTGAGGCCTCCCCGACATTCCACGGCAAACGCTGATACAAAATCCAGAGACAAAAGAATGAGCAAGCGCCTCAGACTCGCTGTTTCTTCATATCCTGAAGAGTTCTTCTCATGGTTTGTCGATCGGGTCCGCCATACCTACATCCGCAAACCTTAGCTGAGTTTGTGTTTTTAGACTTCTGTCCTCAATGTCCTGGGCAACACACACTCCAGACTGGGCCCCTGGAGTCACACATTAGGACTGCGCCTACCCAATCCATGGGAATTCTGACCATTCCATTGTCCCAAACCGTACAAATTAGGAGAACCCTCCAAAGTCCCTGAGGCCATCCCAATAGTGTAGGTCACCCGGCACAAACAAGGGCGGTCTGACACCAGCTGAGCAACTATCTCCACTCATTCCATAGATGGATGTCCCCAGAGAAGAAGATTGAACCAGACAGGACCCTAGGCCATAATCGGATCCATTGCTTTGGTTTACAGGCATGTCTCCTCAAAAGCCTGGATTCCAAAATTAGCATAGGGGTTTTCCTGAGGCACCCATCAGAACAAATCTCGTCTCCACAAGGAAACTTGTGTATGGGAGCTATGTCAAAAGCTTAGGAGAATACTTCAGGGTCCCGGTGCCACCGCCTCATTCCAAGGCCCTCATGGATACAAACACACTTTAGGACCCATCCTCAGGAAAGTCCATTTCAACTCAGCCACCCAGGTTGCTCCCGCAGAGCCATCAGATCTAAACTGCCTTGTTGCTAGGAGACAATTGCAATGCGAGGCGCTCGTCCCAGGCATCCATCCTCGAACGGTGCCCTGGAGTCATTCCATATGGGAGGTCCTGGACCTGTCCAACAGGTCTCAATTGTCCCGCAGAAGGAATCCTTGAAGGGGGCATCCCACAACTCCCAACGTGGGAAAACCTCCATGGCCTTGAGATTCCGCTCCCTTCATGAAGGGACCGTCATGCACACAAACTCCAACCTGAGCCAACGTCTGATCCTCGCTCTGACTTCAGATGCATGAGATCTTGGTTCCGATGTGTAGGGGGTACCTGCCGTGCCCTCGAACTGAAACCCAAGTCTAGCTTGTGTTCTCAGACTTCCGTCCTCACACTCCTGGTCCGAAGCACTCAATTTTGGCAAGTCCGGACCCACAACGCAGCACTCTGCCTGCCCTCTAGAAAAAAAAAAAAAAAAATTGCCTAATGAGCTGCAACCTACACGGCACTCGAATGTACCCAAATTATATAGTCTAACCTGGGCACTAATGCACTTTCTGACACAACCTGAGCCCGGACCTCCTGACCAACACCCAGACAGCTGACCGCACACTGAGCACATCAGACCTGCCATGGCCTTAGGTCATCATCTCTTCCCTACCTCAGTTTTCAGGCTTCAGAACATAGACCTTATCTCCAATCCCTGCCCAGAAATCAGAATTCCTCCTTACCCATGGCAAGAAACCTTTTGGTTGGCACGTTGTCCAACGTTCAGTGTAGGAGAAACCACCATTCACCCAGAGGACCCGCCCATTCTTGAGTGTGATGAGGGCATAAACATGCATTGTGACCCTCAGCGTGAGTCGTGCCCTCTAGTATGTCCTCTTAGTGACTGGAATATTAGATGTCATAATGAGGTTGACATGTACCTAGGCCCCAATATTTAACCAGATTTCTGGTTGTCCAGTCGCCCCTCCCCAGGGCTCTACTCTGGAATCCCTCATTTGGTGGCACACCTGAGGTTAAAAAACAAAACAAAACAAAACAAAACAACAACAACAACAACAAAATGGACTTATTCCATCCCACAGAATGACCCCAAACTCTTCGGACGGGGCCACACCTCCAGAGAGTAAGACTCGTCCATTTCCCATGAAGTGACCCGGAAATTTCATGAACATGGGTGACACGATATCCAGAGACAAAAACTTGAGCAAGAGCCTCACATTCGCCCTTTTTTCATATCCCGAAGAGTTCTCCTCATGGTCTGTAGATCAGTCCTGCCATACCTATGACCCGAAACAGAAGCCGAGTTTGTGTTTTCAGACAACGGTCTAAACAGCCCTGGCCTACACACCCTACAGGCTCAGGCCCCTGGAGCCAAACCTGAGGACTGTACTTGCCCTCTCCATGGGATTTCTATGTGCCCATTGCAATGGCCACAACCCTACTAATAGGATCGACCTGCAAAGTCCCTGAGGCCATCTCAATAGTGGTGGCTTCCCAGGACAAACAGGGGCAATCTGAGCCCATCTGAGCACCTACCTGCACTCAGACCCGTAGCATGAGGTCCCCAGAGGGATAAAGGAACGAACAGACCCCTAGGCACTAATCGGATCCATTGCTTTGGTTTCCAGGCATCTCTACTCAGAGGCCTGGATTTCAATACCCGAATATGGCTGTTTCTTGACTCACCCATCAGAACTAATCTCCTCTACACATGGGAAACTTGCACATTGGAGCTTGGTCGAAGCTTCTCTTTAGGAGAACCCTTCAGGGCCCCAGTGCCACAGCTTCATTCCAAGTTCTTCATAGACACAAAAACACATTAGGACCCATCCATAGGAGAGTCCATTTGAACTCAGCCTCCTCGGTTGCTCCCCCAGATCCAGCAGATCTAACATGTCTTGTTGCTAGGAGACAATTGGAATGCGAGGTGGGCTACCCATCCATCCATCCTTAGTACCCTGCTCGGAATCGTTGGCCTGAGCCAAACAACAGGTCTCAATTGTCCTGCAGAAGAATCTTTGCAGTTTGGAGCTTCTCACATCTCCCATCTTGGGAAACCCCCATGGCCTCGTGATCCACACCTCCTTCAAGAAGGGTCCATCAGGGACAGAACCTCCAACCTGAGAGATTGTCTGATCCTCGCCCTGACTTCAGATCCACGAGATCTCGAGTCAGGTCTGTAGATTGTGCCTGCCATGTCCTCACCCAGAAACCTAAGCCTAGATTGTGTTCTCAGACTTCCGTCCTCAGACTACGGGCCCACAAGCCCTCCAGATTGGCAATCCAGAACTACAATGCAACACTCTGCCCGCACTCCAGAAGAAAAACATTGCCCCCTGGGGCTAACCAGAAACCCCAAATGAGGATCAACCTGCACGCCACTTGGCTGTACCCCGAATACATAGGCTGACCTGGGCACTGATGCCCTTTCAGACACAACCTGAGCCTGCACCTCCAGGCCACACCCAGACAGCTGGCCGCACTCTGAGCACATCGGATCCGCCATGGCCTTAGGTCGTCATCTCTTCTCAACCTCGATTTTCAGGCTTCAGAAACTATAACTTATCTCAAAACACTGCCCACGGTTGAAAATGATGCAGAAATCAGAACTCCATCCCCATGGCAAGAAACCTTGCGGTTGCCATGTTGTCCAACATTCAGTGTAGTGGAAACCAGTGTGGCCCATGATTCCCCGCCCATGCTCGCGGGCAACATTGGTCACAAACACACATTGTGACCCTCAGCCTGAGCCCAGTCCTCAAGTAATGCCTCTCACTGGCTGGACCCTGAGCCCGCATATGGGGCCTGCCATGCCCCTGGC
This sequence comes from Mustela lutreola, assembly GCF_030435805.1. Lineage (NCBI taxonomy): Eukaryota > Metazoa > Chordata > Mammalia > Carnivora > Mustelidae > Mustela > Mustela lutreola. The sequence continues at coordinate 174,585,122 of NC_081294.1, forward strand.
CCCGATTTTTAACCATAGTTCGGCTTTGTCCCTTCACTCTTCCCTAGGGCTCTGATTTGGAATTCCTCTTTTGATGGGACTCCTGAGGTAACAAACCTGAAAGGAGTCCTCCCATCCCACAGATTGACGAAAAACAATTGGGATCGGGCCAAATCCACAGAGAGGAAGATTCGCCCATGGCCCCTGAGGCCTCCCCGACATTCCACGGCCAACGCTGATACAAAATCGAGAGACAAAAGAATGAGCAAGCGCCTCAGACTCGCTGTTTCTTCATATCCTGAAGAGTTCTTCTCATGGTTTGTCGATCGGGTCAGCCATACCTACATCCGCAAACCTTAGCTGAGTTTGTGTTTTTAGACTTCTGTCCTCAATGTCCTGGGCAACACACACTCCAGACTGGGCCCCTGGAGTCACACATTAGGACTGCGCCTACCCAATCCATGGGAATTCTGCCCATTCCATTGTCCCAAACCGTACAAATTAGGAGAACCCTCCAAAGTCCCTGAGGCCATCCCAATAGTGTAGGTCACCCGGCACAAACAAGGGCGGTCTGACACCAGCTGAGCAACTATCTCCACTCATTCCATAGATGGATGTCCCCAGAGAAGAAGATTGAACCAGACAGGACCCTAGGCCATAATCGGATCCATTGCTTTGGTTTACAGGCATGTCTCCTCAAAAGCCTGGATTCCAAAATTAGCATAGGGGTTTTCCTGAGGCACCCATCAGAACAAATCTCGTCTCCACAAGGAAACTTGTGTATGGTAGCTATGTCAAAAGCTTAGGAGAATACTTCAGGGTCCCGGTGCCACCGCCTCATTCCAAGGCCCTCATGGATACAAACACACTTTAGGACCCATCCTCAGGAAAGTCCATTTCAACTCAGCCACCCAGGTTGCTCCCGCAGAGCCATCAGATCTAAACTGCCTTGTTGCTAGGAGACAATTGCAATGTGAGGCGCTCGTCCCAGGCATCCATCCTCGAACGGTGCCCTGGAGTCATTCCATATGGGTTGTCCTGGACCTGTCCAACAGGTCTCAATTGTCCCGCAGAAGGAATCCTTGAAGGGGGCATCCCACAACTCCCAACGTGGGAAAACCTCCATGGCCTCGAGATTCCGCTCCCTTCATGAAGGGACCGTCATGCACAGAAACTCCAACCTGAGCCAACGTCTGATCCTCGCTCTGACTTCAGATGCATGAGATCTTGGTTCCGATGTGTAGGGGGTACCTGCCGTGCCCTCGCCCTGAAACCCAAGTCTAGCTTGTGTTCTCAGACTTCCGTCCTCACACTCCTGGTCCGAAGCACTCAATTTTGGCAAGTCCGGACCCACAACGCAGCACTCTGACTGCCCTCTAGAAAAAAAAAAAAATGCCTAATGAGCTGCAACCTACACGGCACTCGAATGTACCCAAATTATATAGTCTAACCTGGGCACTAATGCACTTTCTGACACAACCTGAGCCCGGACCTCCTGACCAACACCCAGACAGCTGACCGCACACTGAGCACATCAGACCTGCCATGGCCTTAGGTCATCATCTCTTCCCTACCTCAGTTTTCAGGCTTCAGAACATAGACCTTATCTCCAATCCCTGCCCAGAAATCAGAATTCCTCCTTACCCATGGCAAGAAACCTTTTGGTTGGCACGTTGTCCAACGTTCAGTGTAGGAGAAACCACCATTCACCCTGAGGACCCGCCCATTCTTGAGTGTGATGAGGGCATAAACATGCATTGTGACCCTCAGCGTGAGTCGTGCCCTCTAGTATGTCCTCTTAGTGACTGGAATATTAGATGTCATAATGAGCTTGACATGTACCTAGGCCCCAATATTTAACCAGATTTCTGGTTGTCCAGTCGCCCCTCCCCAGGGCTCTACTCTGGAATCCCTCATTTGGTGGGACACCTGAGGTTAAAAAACAAAACAAAACAAAACAAAACAACAACAACAACAACAAAATGGACTTATTCCATCCCACAGAATGACCCCAAACTCTTCGGATGGGGCCACACCTCCAGAGAGTAAGACTCGTCCATTTCCCATGAAGTGACCCGGAAATTTCATGAACATGGGTGACACGATATCCAGAGACAAAAACTTGAGCAAGAGCCTCACACTCGCCCTTTTTTCATATCCCGAAGAGTTCTCCTCATGGTCTGTAGATCAGTCCTGCCATACCTATGACCCGAAACAGAAGCCGACTTTGTGTTTTCAGACAACGGTCTAAACAGCCCTGGCCTACACACCCTACAGGCTCAGGCCCCTGGAGCCAAACCTGAGGACTGTACTTGCCCTCTCCATGGGATTTCTATGTGCCCATTGCAATGGCCACAACCCTACTAATAGGATCGACCTGCAAAGTCCCTGAGGCCATCTCAATAATGGTGGCTTCCCAGGACAAACAGGGGCAATCTGAGCCCATCTGAGCACCTACCTGCACTCAGACCCGTAGACTGAGGTCCCCAGAGGGAAAAAGGAACGAACAGACCCCTAGGCACTAATCGGATCCATTGCTTTGGTTTCCAGGCATCTCTCCTCAGAGGCCTGGATTTCAATACCCGAATATGGCTGTTTCTTGACTCACCCATCAGAACTAATCTCCTCTACACATGGGAAACTTGCACATTGGAGCTTGGTCGAAGCTTCTCTTTAGGAGAAGCCTTCAGGGCCCCAGTGCCACCGCTTCATTCCAAGTTCTTCATAGACACAAAAACACATTAGGACCCATCCATAGGAGAGTCCATTTGAACTCAGCCTCCTCGTTTGCTCCCCCACATCCAGCAGATCTAACATGTCTCGTTGCTAGGAGACAATTGGAATGCGAGGTGGGCTACCCATCCATCCATCCTTAGTACCCTGCTCGGAATCGTTGGCCTGAGCCAACCAACAGGTCTCAATTGTCCTGCAGAAGAATCTTTGCAGTTTGGAGCTTCTCACAACTCCCATCTTGGGAAACCCCCATGACCTCGTGATCCACCCCCCCTTCATGAAGGGTCCATCAGGGACAGAACCTCCAACCTGAGAGATTGTCTGATCCTCGCCCTGACTTCAGATCCACGAGATCTCGAGTCAGGTCTGTAGATTGTGCCTGCCATGTCCTCACCCATAAACCTAAGCCTAGATTGTGTTCTCAGACTTCCGTCCTCAGACTACGGGCCCACAAGCCCTCCAGATTGGCAATCCAGTACTACAATGCAACACTCTGCCTGCACTCCAGAAGAAAAACATTGCCCCCTGGGGCTAACCAGAAACCCCAAATGAGGATCAACCTGCACGCCACTTGGCTCTACCCCGAATACATAGGCTGACCTGGGCACTGATGCCCTTTCAGACACAACCTGAGCCTGCACCTCCAGGCCACACCAAGACAGCTGGCCGCACTCTGAGCACATCGGATCCGCCATGGCCTTAGGTCGTCATCTCTTCTCAACCTCGATTTTCAGGCTTCAGAAACTATAACTTATCTCAAAACACTGCCCACGGTTGAAAATGATGCAGAAATCAGAACTCCATCCCCATGGCAAGAAACCTTGCGGTTGCCATGTTGTCCAACATTCAGTGTAGTTGAAACCAGTGTGGCCCATGATTCCCCGCCCATGCTCGCGGGCAACATTGGTCACAAACACACATTGTGACCCTCAGCCTGAGCCCAGTCCTCAAGTAATGCCTCTCACTGGCTGGACCCTGAGCCCGCATATGGGGCCTGCCATGCCCCTGGCCCCGATTTTTAACCATAGTTCGGCTTTGTCCCTTCACTCTTCCCTAGGGCTCTGATTTGGAATTCCTCTTTTGATGGGACACCTGAGGTAACAAACCTGAAAGGAGTCCTCCCATCCCACAGATTGACGAAAAACAATTGGGATCGGGCCAAATCCACAGAGAGGAAGATTCGCCCATGGCCCCTGAGGCCTCCCCGACATTCCACGGCCAACGCTGATACAAAATCCAGAGACAAAAGAATGAGCAAGCGCCTCAGACTCGCTGTTTCTTCATATCCTGAAGAGTTCTTCTCATGGTTTGTCGATCGGGTCAGCCATATCTACATCCGCAAACCTTAGCTGAGTTTGTGTTTTTAGACTTCTGTCCTCAATGTCCTGGGCAACACACACTCCAGACTGGGCCCCTGGAGTCACACATTAGGACTGCGCCTACCCAATCCATGGGAATTCTGCCCATTCCATTGTCCCAAACCGTACAAATTAGGAGAACCCTCCAAAGTCCCTGAGGCCATCCCAATAGTGTAGGTCACCCGGCACAAACAAGGGCGGTCTGACACCAGCTGAGCAACTATCTCCACTCATTCCATAGATGGATGTCCCCAGAGAAGAAGATTGAACCAGACAGGACCCTAGGCCATAATCGGATCCATTGCTTTGGTTTACAGGCATGTCTCCTCAAAAGCCTGGATTCCAAAATTAGCATAGGGGTTTTCCTGAGGCACCCATCAGAACAAATCTCGTCTCCACAAGGAAACTTGTGTATGGGAGCTATGTCAAAAGCTTAGGAGAATACTTCAGGGTCCCGGTGCCACCGCCTCATTCCAAGGCCCTCATGGATACAAACACACTTTAGGACCCATCCTCAGGAAAGTCCATTTCAACTCAGCCACCCAGGTTGCTCCCGCAGAGCCATCAGATCTAAACTGCCTTGTTGCTAGGAGACAATTGCAATGCGAGGCGCTCGTCCCAGGCATCCATCCTCGAACGGTGCCCTGGAGTCATTCCATATGGGATGTCCTGGACCTGTCCAACAGGTCTCAATTGTCCCGCAGAAGGAATCCTTGAAGGGGGCATCCCACAACTCCCAACGTGGGAAAACCTCCATGGCCTCGAGATTCCGCTCCCTTCATGAAGGGACCGTCATGCACAGAAACTCCAAACTGAGCCAACGTCTGATCCTCGCTCTGACTTCAGATGCATGAGATCTTGGTTCCGATGTGTAGGGGGTACCTGCCGTGCCCTCGCCCTGAAACCCAAGTCTAGCTTGTGTTCTCAGACTTCCGTCCTCACACTCCTGGTCCGAAGCACTCAAGTTTGGCAACTCCGGACCCACAATGCAGCACTCTGCCTTCCCTCTAGAAAAAAAAAAAAAATTGCCTAATGAGCTGCAACCTACACGGCACTCGAATGTACCCAAATTATATACTCTAACCTGGGCACTAATGCACTTTCTGACACAACCTGAGCCCGGACCTCCTGACCAACACCCAGACAGCTGACCGCACACTGAGCACATCAGACCTGCCATGGCCTTAGGTCATCATCTCTTCCCTACCTCAGTTTTCAGGCTTCAGAACCTAGACCTTATCTCCAATCCCTGCCCAGAAATCAGAATTCCTCCTTACCCATGGCAAGAAACCTTTTGGTTGGCACGTTGTCCAACGTTCAGTGTAGGAGAAACCACCATTCACCCTGAGGACCCGCCCATTCTTGAGTGTGATGAGGGCATAAACATGCATTGTGACCCTCAGCGTGAGTCGTGCCCTCTAGTATGTCCTCTTAGTGACTGGACCATTAGATGTCATAATGGGCTTGACATGTACCTAGGCCCCAATATTTAACCAGATTTCTGGTTGTCCAGTCGCCCCTCCCCAGGGCTCTACTCTGGAATACCTCATTTGGTGGGATACCTGAGGTTAAAAAACAAAACAAAACAAAACAACAACAACAACAACAACAAAATGGACTTATTCCATCCCACAGAATGACCCCAAACTCTTCGGACGGGGCCACACCTCCAGAGGGTAAGACTCGTCCATTTCCCATGAAGTCACCCGGAAATTTCATGAACATGGGTGACACGATATCCAGACACAAAAACTTGAGCAAGAGCCTCACACTCGCCCTTTTTTCATATCCCGAAGAGTTCTCCTCATGGTCTGTAGATCAGTCCTGCCATACCTATGACCCGAAACAGAAGCCGACTTTGTGTTTTCAGACAACGGTCTAAACAGCCCTGGCCTACACACCCTACAGGCTCAGGCCCCTGGAGCCAAACCTGAGGACTGTACTTGCCCTCTCCAAGGGATTTCTGTGTGCCCATTGCAATGGCCACAACCCTACTAATAGGATCGACCTCCAAAGTCCCTGAGGCCATCTCAATAGTGGTGGCTTCCCAGGACAAACAGGGGCAATCTGAGCCCATCTGAGCACCTACCTGCACTCAGACCCGTAGACTGATGTCCCCAGAGGGAAAAAGGAACGAACAGACCCCTAGGCACTAATCGGATCCATTGCTTTGGTTTCCAGGCATCTCTCCTCAGAGGCCTGGATTTCAATACCCGAATATGGCTGTTTCTTGACTCACCCATCAGAACTAATCTCCTCTACACATGGGAAACTTGCACATTGGAGCTTGGTCGAAGCTTCTCTTTAGGAGAAGCCTTCAGGGCCCCAGTGCCACCGCTTCATTCCAAGGTCTTCATAGACACAAAAACACATTAGGACCCATCCATAGGAGAGTCCATTTGAACTCAGCCTCCTCGGTTGCTCCCCCAGATCCAGCAGATCTAACATGTCTCGTTGCTAGGAGACAATTGGAATGCGAGGTGGGCTACCCATCCATCCATCCTTAGTACCCTGCTCGGAATCGTTGGCCTGAGCCAACCAACAGGTCTCAATTGTCCTGCCGAAGAATCTTTGCAGTTTGGAGCTTCTCACAACTCCCATCTTGGGAAACCCCCATGACCTCGTGATCCACCCCCCCTTCATGAAGGGTCCATCAGGGACAGAACCTCCAACCTGAGAGATTGTCTGATCCTCGCCCTGACTTCAGATCCACGAGATCTCGAGTCAGGTCTGTAGATTGTGCCTGCCATGTCCTCACCCAGAAACCTAAGCCTAGATTGTGTTCTCAGACTCCCGTCCTCAGACTACGGGCCCACAAGCCCTCCAGATTGGCAATCCAGAACTACAATGCAACACTCTGCCTGCACTCCAGAAGAAAAACATTGCCCCCTAGGGCTAACCAGAAACCCCAAATGAGGTTCAACCTGCACGTCACTTGGCTGTACCCCGAATACATAGGCTGACCTGGGCACTGATGCCCTTTCAGACACAACCTGAGCCTGCACCTCCAGGCCACACCCAGACAGCTGGCCGCACTCTGAGCACATCGGATCCGCCATGGCCTTAGGTCGTCATCTCTTCTCAACCTCGATTTTCAGGCTTCAGAAAGTATAACTTATCTCAAAACACTGCCCACGGTTGAAAATGATGCAGAAATCAGAACTCCATCCCCATGGCAAGAAACCTTGCGGTTGCCATGTTGTCCAACATTCAGTGTAGTTGAAACCAGTGTGGCCCATGATTCCCCGCCCATGCTCGCGGGCCACATTGGTCACAAACACACATTGTGACCCTCAGCCTGAGCCCAGTCCTCAAGTAATGCCTCTCACTGGCTGGACCCTGAGCCCGCATATGGGGCCTGCCATGCCCCTGGCCCCGATTTTTAACCATAGTTCGGCTTTGTCCCTTCACTCTTCCCTAGGGCTCTGATTTGGAATTCCTCTTTTGATGGGACACCTGAGGTAACAAACCTGAAAGGAGTCCTCCCATCCCACAGATTGACGAAAAACAATTGGGATCGGGCCAAATCCACAGAGAGGAAGATTCGCCCATGGCCCCTGAGGCCTCCCCGACATTCCACGGCCAACGCTGATACAAAATCCAGAGACAAAAGAATGAGCAAGCGCCTCAGACTCGCTGTTTCTTCATATCCTGAAGAGTTCTTCTCATGGTTTGTCGATCGGGTCCGCCATACCTACATCCGCAAACCTTAGCTGAGTTTGTGTTTTTAGACTTCTGTCCTCAATGTCCTGGGCAACACACACTCCAGACTGGGCCCCTGGAGTCACACATTAGGACTGCGCCTACCCAATCCATGGGAATTCTGACCATTCCATTGTCCCAAACCGTACAAATTAGGAGAACCCTCCAAAGTCCCTGAGGCCATCCCAATAGTGTAGGTCACCCGGCACAAACAAGGGCGGTCTGACACCAGCTGAGCAACTATCTCCACTCATTCCATAGATGGATGTCCCCAGAGAAGAAGATTGAACCAGACAGGACCCTAGGCCATAATCGGATCCATTGCTTTGGTTTACAGGCATGTCTCCTCAAAAGCCTGGATTCCAAAATTAGCATAGGGGTTTTCCTGAGGCACCCATCAGAACAAATCTCGTCTCCACAAGGAAACTTGTGTATGGGAGCTATGTCAAAAGCTTAGGAGAATACTTCAGGGTCCCGGTGCCACCGCCTCATTCCAAGGCCCTCATGGATACAAACACACTTTAGGACCCATCCTCAGGAAAGTCCATTTCAACTCAGCCACCCAGGTTGCTCCCGCAGAGCCATCAGATCTAAACTGCCTTGTTGCTAGGAGACAATTGCAATGCGAGGCGCTCGTCCCAGGCATCCATCCTCGAACGGTGCCCTGGAGTCATTCCATATGGGAGGTCCTGGACCTGTCCAACAGGTCTCAATTGTCCCGCAGAAGGAATCCTTGAAGGGGGCATCCCACAACTCCCAACGTGGGAAAACCTCCATGGCCTTGAGATTCCGCTCCCTTCATGAAGGGACCGTCATGCACAGAAACTCCAACCTGAGCCAACGTCTGATCCTCGCTCTGACTTCAGATGCATGAGATCTTGGTTCCGATGTGTAGGGGGTACCTGCCGTGCCCTCGAACTGAAACCCAAGTCTAGCTTGTGTTCTCAGACTTCCGTCCTCACACTCCTGGTCCGAAGCACTCAATTTTGGCAAGTCCGGACCCACAACGCAGCACTCTGCCTGCCCTCTAGAAAAAAAAAAAAAAAAATTGCCTAATGAGCTGCAACCTACACGGCACTCGAATGTACCCAAATTATATAGTCTAACCTGGGCACTAATGCACTTTCTGACACAACCTGAGCCCGGACCTCCTGACCAACACCCAGACAGCTGACCGCACACTGAGCACATCAGACCTGCCATGGCCTTAGGTCATCATCTCTTCCCTACCTCAGTTTTCAGGCTTCAGAACCTAGACCTTATCTCCAATCCCTGCCCAGAAATCAGAATTCCTCCTTACCCATGGCAAGAAACCTTTTGGTTGGCACGTTGTCCAACGTTCAGTGTAGGAGAAACCACCATTCACCCAGAGGACCCGCCCATTCTTGAGTGTGATGAGGGCATAAACATGCATTGTGACCCTCAGCGTGAGTCGTGCCCTCTAGTATGTCCTCTTAGTGACTGGAATATTAGATGTCATAATGAGCTTGACATGTACCTAGGCCCCAATATTTAACCAGATTTCTGGTTGTCCAGTCGCCCCTCCCCAGGGCTCTACTCTGGAATCCCTCATTTGGTGGGACACCTGAGGTTAAAAAACAAAACAAAACAAAACAAAACAACAACAACAACAACAAAATGGACTTATTCCATCCCACAGAATGACCCCAAACTCTTCGGACGGGGCCACACCTCCAGAGAGTAAGACTCGTCCATTTCCCATGAAGTGACCCGGAAATTTCATGAACATGGGTGACACGATATCCAGAGACAAAAACTTGAGCAAGAGCCTCACATTCGCCCTTTTTTCATATCCCGAAGAGTTCTCCTCATGGTCTGTAGATCAGTCCTGCCATACCTATGACCCGAAACAGAAGCCGAGTTTGTGTTTTCAGACAACGGTCTAAACAGCCCTGGCCTACACACCCTACAGGCTCAGGCCCCTGGAGCCAAACCTGAGGACTGTACTTGCCCTCTCCATGGGATTTCTATGTGCCCATTGCAATGGCCACAACCCTACTAATAGGATCGACCTGCAAAGTCCCTGAGGCCATCTCAATAGTGGTGGCTTCCCAGGACAAACAGGGGCAATCTGAGCCCATCTGAGCACCTACCTGCACTCAGACCCGTAGCATGAGGTCCCCAGAGGGATAAAGGAACGAACAGACCCCTAGGCACTAATCGGATCCATTGCTTTGGTTTCCAGGCATCTCTACTCAGAGGCCTGGATTTCAATACCCGAATATGGCTGTTTCTTGACTCACCCATCAGAACTAATCTCCTCTACACATGGGAAACTTGCACATTGGAGCTTGGTCGAAGCTTCTCTTTAGGAGAACCCTTCAGGGCCCCAGTGCCACAGCTTCATTCCAAGTTCTTCATAGACACAAAAACACATTAGGACCCATCCATAGGAGAGTCCATTTGAACTCAGCCTCCTCGGTTGCTCCCCCAGATCCAGCAGATCTAACATGTCTTGTTGCTAGGAGACAATTGGAATGCGAGGTGGGCTACCCATCCATCCATCCTTAGTACCCTGCTCGGAATCGTTGGCCTGAGCCGAACAACAGGTCTCAATTGTCCTGCAGAAGAATCTTTGCAGTTTGGAGCTTCTCACATCTCCCATCTTGGGAAACCCCCATGGCCTCGTGATCCACACCTCCTTCAAGAAGGGTCCATCAGGTACAGAACCTCCAACCTGAGAGATCGTCTGATCCTCGCCCTGACTTCAGATCCACGAGATCTCGAGTCAGGTCTGTAGATTGTGCCTGCCATGTCCTCACCCAGAAACCTAAGCCTAGATTGTGTTCTCAGACTTCTGTCCTCAGACTACGGGTCCACAAGCCCTCCAGATTGGCAATCCAGAACTACAATGCAACACTCTGCCTGCACTCCAGAAGAAAAACATTGCACCCTGGGGCTAACCAGAAACCCCAAATGAGGATCAACCTGCACGCCACTTGGCTGTACCCCGAATACATAGGCTGACCTGGGCACTGATGCCCTTTCAGACACAACCTGAGCCTGCACCTCCAGGCCACACCCAGACAGCTGGCCGCACTCTGAGCACATCGGATCCGCCATGGCCTTAGGTCGTCATCTCTTCTCAACCTCGATTTTCAGGCTTCAGAAAGTATAACTTATCTCAAAACACTGCCCACGGTTGAAAATGATGCAGAAATCAGAACTCCATCCCCATGGCAAGAAACCTTGCGGTTGCCATGTTGTCCAACATTCAGTGTAGTTGAAACCAGTGTGGCCCATGATTCCCCGCCCATGCTCGCGGGCAACATTGGTCACAAACACACATTGTGACCCTCAGCCTGAGCCCAGTCCTCAAGTAATGCCTCTCACTGGCTGGACCCTGAGCCCGCATATGGGGCCTGCCATGCCCCTGGCCCCGATTTTTAACCATAGTTCGGCTTTGTCCCTTCACTCTTCCCTAGGGCTCTGATTTGGAATTCCTCTTTTGATGGGACACCTGAGGTAACAAACCTGAAAGGAGTCCTCCCATCCCACAGATTGACGAAAAACAATTGGGATCGGGCCAAATCCACAGAGAGGAAGATTCGCCCATGGCCCCTGAGGCCTCCCCGACATTCCACGGCCAACGCTGATACAAAATCCAGAGACAAAAGAATGAGCAAGCGCCTCAGACTCGCTGTTTCTTCATATCCTGAAGAGTTCTTCTCATGGTTTGTCGATCGGGTCCGCCATACCTACATCCGCAAACCTTAGCTGAGTTTGTGTTTTTAGACTTCTGTCCTCAATGTCCTGGGCAACACACACTCCAGACTGGGCCCCTGGAGTCACACATTAGGACTGCGCCTACCCAATCCATGGGAATTCTGACCATTCCATTGTCCCAAACCGTACAAATTAGGAGAACCCTCCAAAGTCCCTGAGGCCATCCCAATAGTGTAGGTCACCCGGCACAAACAAGGGCGGTCTGACACCAGCTGAGCAACTATCTCCACTCATTCCATAGATGGATGTCCCCAGAGAAGAAGATTGAACCAGACAGGACCCTAGGCCATAATCGGATCCATTGCTTTGGTTTACAGGCATGTCTCCTCAAAAGCCTGGATTCCAAAATTAGCATAGGGGTTTTCCTGAGGCACCCATCAGAACAAATCTCGTCTCCACAAGGAAACTTGTGTATGGGAGCTATGTCAAAAGCTTAGGAGAATACTTCAGGGTCCCGGTGCCACCGCCTCATTCCAAGGCCCTCATGGATACAAACACACTTTAGGACCCATCCTCAGGAAAGTCCATTTCAACTCAGCCACCCAGGTTGCTCCCGCAGAGCCATCAGAACTAAACTGCCTTGTTGCTAGGAGACAATTGCAATGCGAGGCGCTCGTCCCAGGCATCCATCCTCGAACGGTGCCCTGGAGTCATTCCATATGGGATGTCCTGGACCTGTCCAACAGGTCTCAATTGTCCCGCAGAAGGAATCCTTGAAGGGGGCATCCCACAACTCCCAACGTGGGAAAACCTCCATGGCCTCGAGATTCCGCTCCCTTCATGAAGGGACCGTCATGCACAGAAACTCCAACCTGAGCCAACGTCTGATCCTCGCTCTGACTTCAGATGCATGAGATCTTGGTTCCGATGTGTAGGGGGTACCTGCCGTGCCCTCGCCCTGAAACCCAAGTCTAGCTTGTGTTCTCAGACTTCCGTCCTCACACTCCTGGTCCGAAGCACTCAATTTTGGCAAGTCCGGACCCACAACGCAGCACTCTGCCTGCCCTCTAGAAAAAAAAAAAAAAAATTGCCTAATGAGCTGCAACCTACACGGCACTCGAATGTACCCAGATTATATAGTCTAACCTGGGCACTAATGCACTTTCTGACACAACCTGAGCCCGGACCTCCTGACCAACACCCAGACAGCTGACCGCACACTGAGCACATCAGGCCTGCCATGGCCTTAGGTCATCATCTCTTCCCTACCTCAGTTTTCAGGCTTCAGAACATAGACCTTATCTCCAATCCCTGCCCAGAAATCAGAATTCCTCCTTACCCATGGCAAGAAACCTTTTGGTTGGCACGTTGTCCAACGTTCAGTGTAGGAGAACCCACCATTCACCCTGAGGACCCGCCCATTCTTGAGTGTGATGAGGGCATAAACATGCATTGTGACCCTCAGCGTGAGTCGTGCCCTCTAGTATGTCCTCTTAGTGACTGGAATATTAGATGTCATAATGAGCATGACATGTACTTAGGCCCCAATATTTAACCAGATTTCTGGTTGTCCAGTCGCCCCTCCCCAGGGCTCTACTCTGGAATCCCTCATTTGGTGGGACACCTGAGGTTAAAAAACAAAACAAAACAAAACAAAACAACAACAACAACAACAAAATGGACTTATTCCATCCCACAGAATGACCCCAAACTCTTCGGACGGGGCCACACCTCCAGAGAGTAAGACTCGTCCATTTCCCATGAAGTGACCCGGAAATTTCATGAACATGGGTGACACGATATCCAGAGACAAAAACTTGAGCAAGAGCCTCACATTCGCCCTTTTTTCATATCCCGAAGAGATCTCCTCATGGTCTGTAGATCAGTCCTGCCATACCTATGACCCGAAACAGAAGCCGAGTTTGTGTTTTCAGACAACGGTCTAAACAGCCCTGGCCTACACACCCTACAGGCTCAGGCCCCTGGAGCCAAACCTGAGGACTGTACTTGCCCTCTCCATGGGATTTCTATGTGCCCATTGCAATGGCCACAACCCTACTAATAGGATCGACCTGCAAAGTCCCTGAGGCCATCTCAATAGTGGTGGCTTCCCAGGACAAACAGGGGCAATCTGAGCCCATCTGAGCACCTACCTGCACTCAGACCCGTAGACTGAGGTCCCCAGAGGGAAAAAGGAACGAACAGACCCCTAGGCACTAATCGGATCCATTGCTTTGGTTTCCAGGCATCTCTCCTCAGAGGCCTGGATTTCAATACCCGAATATGGCTGTTTCTTGACTCACCCATCAGAACTAATCTCCTCTACACATGGGAAACTTGCACATTGGAGCTTGGTCGAAGCTTCTCTTTAGGAGAAGCCTTCAGGGCCCCAGTGCCACCGCTTCATTCCAAGGTCTTCATAGACACAAAAACACATTAGGACCCATCCATAGGAGAGTCCATTTGAACTCAGCCTCCTCGGTTGCTCCCCCAGATCCAGCAGATCTAACATGTCTCGTTGCTAGGAGACAATTGGAATGCGAGGTAGGCTACCCATCCATCCATCCTTAGTACCCTGGTCGGAATCGTTGGCCTGAGCCAACCAACCGGTCTCAATTGTCCTGCAGAAGAATCTTTGCAGTTTGGAGCTTCTCACAACTCCCATCTTGGGAAACCCCATGACCTCGTGATCCACCCCCCCTTCATGAAGGGTCCATCAGGGACAGAACCTCCAACCTGAGAGATTGTCTGATCCTCGCCCTGACTTCAGATCCACGAGATCTCGAGTCAGGTCTGTAGATTGTGCCTGCCATGTCCTCACCCAGAAACCTAAGCCTAGATTGTGTTCTCAGACTTCCGTCCTCAGACTACGGGCCCACAAGCCCTCCAGATTGGCAATCCAGAACTACAATGCAACACTCTGCCTGCACTCCAGAAAAAAAACATTGCCCCCTGGGGCTAACCAGAAACCCCAAATGAGGATCAACCTGCACGCCACTTGGATCTACCCCGAATACATAGGCTGACCTGGGCACTGATGCCCTTTCAGACACAACCTGAGCCTGCACCTCCAGGCCACACCAAGACAGCTGGCCGCACTCTGAGCACATCGGATCCGCCATGGCCTTAGGTCGTCATCTCTTTTCAACCTCGATTTTCAGGCTTCAGAAACTATAACTTATCTCAAAACACTGCCCACGGTTGAAAATGATGTAGAAATCAGAACTCCATCCCCATGGCAAGAAACCTTGCGGTTGCAATGTTGTCCCACATTCAGTGTAGTTGAAACCAGTGTGGCCCATGATTCCCCGCCCATGCTCGCGGGCCACATTGGTCACAAACACACATTGTGACCCTCAGCCTGAGCCCAGTCCTCAAGTAATTCCTCTCACTGGCTGGACCCTGAGCCCGCATATGGGGCCTGCCATGCCCCTGGCCCCGATTTTTAACCATAGTTCGGCTTTGTCCCTTCACTCTTCCCTAGGGCTCTGATTTGGAATTCCTCTTTTGATGGGACACCTGAGGTAACAAACCTGAAAGGAGTCCTCCCATCCCACAGATTGACGAAAAACAATTGGGATCGGGCCAAATCCACAGAGAGGAAGATTCGCCCATGGCCCCTGAGGCCTCCCCGACATTCCACGGCCAACGCTGATACAAAATCCAGAGACAAAAGAATGAGCAAGCGCCTCAGACTCGCTGTTTCTTCATATCCTGAAGAGTTCTTCTCATGGTTTGTCGATCGGGTCCGCCATACCTACATCCGCAAACCTTAGCTGAGTTTGTGTTTTTAGACTTCTGTCCTCAATGTCCTGGGCAACACACACTCCAGACTGGGCCCCTGGAGTCACACATTAGGACTGCGCCTACCAATCCATGGGAATTCTGCCCATTCCATTGTCCCAAACCGTACAAATTAGGAGAACCCTCCAAAGTCCCTGAGGCCATCCCAATAGTGTAGGTCACCCGGCACAAACAAGGGCGGTCTGACACCAGCTGAGCAACTATCACCACTCATTCCATAGATGGATGTCCCCAGAGAAGAAGATTGAACCAAACAGGACCCTAGGCCATAATCGGATCCATTGCTTTGGTTTACAGGCATGTCTCCTCAAAAGCCTGGATTCCAATATTAGCATAGGGGTTTTCCTGAGGCACCCATCAGAACAAATCTCGTCTCCACAAGGAAACTTGTGTATGGGAGCTATGTCAAAAGCTTAGGAGAATACTTCAGGGTCCCGGTGCCACCGCCTCATTCCAAGGCCCTCATGGATACAAACACACTTTAGGACCCATCCTCAGGAAAGTCCATTTCAACTCAGCCACCCA
Source organism: Mustela lutreola (assembly GCF_030435805.1). Taxonomy (NCBI): domain Eukaryota; kingdom Metazoa; phylum Chordata; class Mammalia; order Carnivora; family Mustelidae; genus Mustela; species Mustela lutreola. Next base: position 174,600,910 of record NC_081294.1, read on the forward strand.
GGTTGCTCCCGCAGAGCCATCAGATCTAAACTGCCTTGTTGCTAGGAGACAATTGCAATGCGAGGCGCTCGTCCCAGGCATCCATCCTCGAACGGTGCCCTGGAGTCATTCCATATGGGATGTCCTGGACCTGTCCAACAGGTCTCAATTGTCCCGCAGAAGGAATCCTTGAAGGGGGCATCCCACAACTCCCAACGTGGGAAAACCTCCATGGCCTCGAGATTCCGCTCCCTTCATGAAGGGACCGTCATGCACAGAAACTCCAACCTGAGCCAACGTCTGATCCTCGCTCTGACTTCAGATGCATGAGATCTTGGTTCCGATGTGTAGGGGGTACCTGCCGTGCCCTCGCCCTGAAACCCAAGTCTAGCTTGTGTTCTCAGACTTCCGTCCTCACACGCCTGGTCCGAAGCACTCAAGTTTGGCAACTCCGGACCCACAATGCAGCACTCTGCCTGCCCTCTAGAAAAAAAAAAAAAAAATTGCCTAATGAGCTGCAACCTACACGGCACTCGAATGTACCCTAATTATATACTCTAAACTGGGCACTAATGCACTTTCTGACACAACCTGAGCCCGGACCTCCTGATCAACACCCAGACAGCTGACCGCACACTGAGCACATCAGACCTGCCATGGCCTTAGGTCATCATCTCTTCCCTACCTCAGTTTTCAGGCTTCAGAACATAGACCTTATCTCCAATCCCTGCCCAGAAATCAGAATTCCTCCTTACCCATGGCAAGAAACCTTTTGGTTGGCACGTTGTCCAACGTTCAGTGTAGGAGAAACCACCATTCACCCTGAGGACCCGCCCATTCTTGAGTGTGATGAGGGCATAAACATGCATTGTGACCCTCAGCGTGAGTCGTGCCCTCTAGTATGTCCTCTTAGTGACTGGACCATTAGATGTCATAATGGGCTTGACATGTACCTAGGCCCCAATATTTAACCAGATTTCTGGTTGTCCAGTCGCCCCTCCCCAGGGCTCTACTCTGGAATACCTCATTTGGTGGGATACCTGAGGTTAAAAAACAAAACAAAACAAAACAATACAACAACAACAACAAAATGGACTTATTCCATCCCACAGAATGACCCCAAACTCTTCGGACGGGGCCACACCTCCAGAGGGTAAGACTCGTCCATTTCCCATGAAGTCACCCGGAAATTTCATGAACATGGGTGACACGATATCCAGAGACAAAAACTTGAGCAAGAGCCTCACACTCGCCCTTTTTTCATATCCCGAATAGTTCTCCTCATGGTCTGTAGATCAGTCCTGCCATACCTATGACCCGAAACAGAAGCCGAGTTTGTGTTTTCAGACAACGGTCTAAACAGCCCTGGCCTACACACCCTACAGGCTCAGGCCCCTGGAGCCAAACCTGAGGACTGTACTTGCCCTCTCCAAGGGATTTCTGTGTGCCCATTGCAATGGCCACAACCCTACTAATAGGATCGACCTCCAAAGTCCCTGAGGCCATCTCAATAGTGGTGGCTTCCCAGGACAAACAGGGGCAATCTGAGCCCATCTGAGCACCTACCTGCACTCAGACCCGTAGACTGATGTCCCCAGAGGGAAAAAGGAACGAACAGACCCCTAGGCACTAATCGGATACATTGCTTTGGTTTCCAGGCATCTCTCCTCAGAGGCCTGGATTTCAATACCCGAATATGGCTGTTTCTTGACTCACCCATCAGAACTAATCTCCTCTACACATGGGAAACTTGCACATTGGAGCTTGGTCGAAGCTTCTCTTTAGGAGAACCCTTCAGGGCCCCAGTACAACCGCTTCATTCCAAGGTCTTCATAGACACAAAAACACATTAGGACCCATCCATAGGAGAGTCCATTTGAACTCAGCCTCCTCGGTTGCTCCCCCAGATCCAGCAGATCTAACATGTCTCGTTGCTAGGAGACAATTGGAATGCGAGGTGTGCTACCCATCCATCCATCCTTAGTACCCTGCTCGGAATCGTTGGCCCTAGCCAACCAACAGGTCTCAATTGTCCTGCAGAAGAATCTTTGCAATTTGGAGCTTCTCACAACTCCCATCTTGGGAAACCCCCATGACCTCGTGATCCACCCCCCCTTCATGAAGGGTCCATCAGGGACAGAACCTCCAACCTGAGAGATTGTCTGATCCACGCCCTGACTTCAGATCCACGAGATCTGGAGTCAGGTCTGTAGATTGTGCCTGCCATGTCCTCACCCAGAAACCTAAGCCTAGATTGTGTTCTCAGACTTCCGTCCTCAGACTACGGGCCCACAAGCCCTCCAGATTGGCAATCCAGAACTACAATGCAACACTCTGCCTGCACTCCAGAAGAAAAACATTGCCCCCTGGGGCTAACCAGAAACCCCAAATGAGGATCAACCTGCACGCCACTTGGCTGTACCCCGAATACACAGGCTGACCTGGGCACTGATGCCCTTTCAGACACAACCTGAGCCTGCACCTCCAGGCCACACCCAGACAGCTGGCCGCACTCTGAGCACATCGGATCCGCCATGGCCTTAGGTCGTCATCTCTTCTCAACCTCGATTTTCAGGCTTCAGAAACTATAACTTATCTCAAAACACTGCCCACGGTTGAAAATGATGCAGAAATCAGAACTCCATCCCCATGGCAAGAAACCTTGCGGTTGCCATGTTGTCCAACATTCAGTGTAGTTGAAACCAGTGTGGCCCATGATTCCCCGCCCATGCTCGCGGGCAACATTGGTCACAAACACACATTGTGACCCTCAGCCTGAGCCCAGTCCTCAAGTAAGGCCTCTCAGTGGCTGGACCCTGAGCCCGCATATGGGGCCTGCCATGCCCCTGGCCCCGATTTTTAACCATAGTTCGCTTTGTCCCTTCACTCTTCCCTAGGGCTCTGATTTGGAATTCCTCTTTTGATGGGACACCTGAGGTAACACACCTGAAAGGAGTCCTCCCATCCCACAGATTGACGAAAAACAATTGGGATTGGGCCAAATCCACAGAGAGAAAGATTCGCCCATGGCCCCTGAGGCCTCCCCGACATTCCACGGCCAACGCTGATACAAAATCGAGAGACAAAAGAATGAGCAAGCGCCTCAGACTCGCTGTTTCTTCATATCCTGAAGAGTTCTTCTCATGGTTTGTCGATCGGGTCCGCCATACCTACATCCGCAAACCTTAGCTGAGTTTGTGTTTTTAGACTTCTGTCCTCAATGTCCTGGGCAACACACACTCCAGACTGGGCCCCTGGAGTCACACATTAGGACTGCGCCTACCCAATCCATGGGAATTCTGCCCATTCCATTGTCCCAAACCGTACAAATTAGGAGAACCCTCCAAAGTCCCTGAGGCCATCCCAATAGTGTAGGTCACCCGGCACAAACAAGGGCGGTCTGACACCAGCTGAGCAACTATCTCCACTCATTCCATATATGGATGTCCCCAGAGAAGAAGATTGAACCAGACAGGACCCTAGGCCATAATCAGATCCATTGCTTTGGTTTACAGGCATGTCTCCTCAAAAGCCTGGATTCCAATATTAGCATAGGGGTTTTCCTGAGGCACCCATCAGAACAAATCTCGTCTCCACAAGGAAACTTGTGTATGGGAGCTATGTCAAAAGCTTAGGAGAATACTTCAGGGTCCCGGTGCCGCCGCCTCATTCCAAGGCCCTCATGGATACAAACACACTTTAGGACCCATCCTCAGGAAAGTCCATTTCAACTCAGCCACCCAGGTTGCTCCCGCAGAGCCATCAGATCTAAACTGCCTTGTTGCTAGGAGACAATTGCAATGCGAGGCGCTCGTCCCAGGCATCCATCCTCGAACGGTGCCCTGGAGTCATTCCATATGGGATGTCCTGGACCTGTCCAACAGGTCTCAATTGTCCCGCAGAAGGAATCCTTGAAGGGGGCATCCCACAACTCCCAACGTGGGAAAACCTCCATGGCCTCGAGATTCCGCTCCCTTCATGAAGGGACCGTCATGCACAGAAACTCCAACCTGAGCCAACGTCTGATCCTCGCTCTGACTTCAGATGCATGAGATCTTGGTTCCGATGTGTAGGGGGTACCTGCCGTGCCCTCGCCCTGAAACCCAAGTCTAGCTTGTGTTCTCAGACTTCCGTCCTCACACTCCTGGTCCGAAGCACTCAAGTTTGGCAACTCCGGACCCACAATGCAGCACTCTGCCTGCCCTCTAGAAAAAAAAAAAAAAATTGCCTAATGAGCTGCAACCTACACGGCACTCGAATGTACCCAAATTATATACTCTAACCTGGGCACTAATGCACTTTCTGACACAACCTGAGCCCGTACCTCCAGACCAACACCCAGACAGCTGACCGCACACTGAGCACATCAGACCAGCCATGGCCTTAGGTCATCATCTCTTCCCTACCTCAGTTTTCAGGCTTCAGAACCTAGACCTTATCTCCAATATCTGCCCAGAAAACAGAATTCCTCCTTACCCATGGCAAGAAACCTTTTGGTTGGCACGTTGTCCAACGTTCAGTGTAGGAGAAACCACCATTCACCCTGAGGACCCGCCCATTCTTGAGTGTGATGAGGGCATAAACATGCATTGTGACCCTCAGCGTGAGTCGTGCCCTCTAGGATGTCCTCTTAGTGACTGGACCATTAGATGTCATAATGGGCTTGACATGTACCTAGGCCCCAATATTTAACCAGATTTCTGGTTGTCCAGTCGCCCCTCCTCAGGGCTCTACTCTGGAATCCCTCATTTGGTGGGACACCTGAGGTTAAAAAACAAAACAAAACAAAACAAAACAAAACAACAACAACAAAAAAATGGACTTATTCCATCCCACAGAATGACCCCAAACTCTTCGGACGGGGCCACACCTCCAGAGGGTAAGACTCGTCCATTTCCCATGAAGTCACCCGGAAATTTCATGAACATGGGTGACACGATATCCAGAGACAAAAACTTGAGCAAGAGCCTCACACTCGCCCTTTTTTCATATCCCGAAGAGTTCTCCTCATGGTCTGTAGATCAGTCCTGCCATACCTATGACCCGAAACAGAAGCCGAGTTTGTGTTTTCAGACAACGGTCTAAACAGCCCTGGCCTACACACCCTACAGGCTCAGGCCCCTGGAGCCAAACCTGAGGACTGTACTTGCGCTCTCCAAGGGATTTCTGTGTGCCCATTGCAATGGCCACAACCCTACTAATAGGATCGACCTCCAAAGTCCCTGAGGCCATCTCAATAGTGGTGGCTTCCCAGGACAAACAGGGGCAATCTGAGCCCATCTGAGCACCTACCTGCACTCAGACCCGAAGACTGATGTCCCCAGAGGGAAAAAGGAACGAACAGACCCCTAGGCATTAATCGGATCCATTGCTTTGGTTTCCAGGCATCTCTCCTCAGAGGCCTGGATTTCAATACCCGAATATGGCTGTTTCTTGACTCACCCATCAGAACTAATCTCCTCTACACATGGGAAACTTGCACATTGGAGCTTGGTCGAAGCTTCTCTTTAGGAGAACCCTTCAGGGCCCCAGTGCCACAGCTTCATTCCAAGGCCTTCATAGACACAAAAACACATTAGGACCCATCCACAGGAGAGTCCATTTGAACTCAGCCTCCTCGGTTGCTCCCCCAGATCCAGCAGATCTAACATGTCTTGTTGCTAGGAGACAATTGGAATGCGAGGTGGGCTACCCATCCATCCATCCTTAGTACCCTCATTGGAATCGTTGGCCTGAGCCAACCAACAGGTCTCAATTTTATTGCAGAAGAATCTTTGCAGTTTGGAGCTTCTCATAACTCCCATCTTGGGAAACCCCCATGGCCTCGTGATCCACACCTCCTTCATGAAGGGTCCATCAGGGACAGAACCTCCAACCTGAGAGATCGTCTGATCCTCGCCCTGACTTCAGATCCACGAGATCTGGAGTCAGGTCTGTAGATTGTGCCTGCCATGTCCTCACACAGAAACCTAAGCCTAGATTGTGTTCTCAGACTTCTGTCCTCAGACTACGGGCCCACAAGCCCTCCAGATTGGCAATCCAGAACTACAATGCAACACTCTGCCTGCACTCCAGAAGAAAAACATTGCCCCCTGGGGCTAACCAGAAACCCCAAATTAGGATCAACCTGCACGCCACTTGGCTGTACCCCAAATACATAGGCTGACCTGGGCACTGATGCCCTTTCAGACACAACCTGAGCCTGGACCTCCAGGCCACACCCAGACAGCTGGCCGCACTCTGAGCACATCGGATCCGCCATGGCCTTAGGTCGTCATCTCTTCTCAACCTCGATTTTCAGGCTTCAGAAACTATAACTTATCTCAAAACACTGCCCACGGTTGAAAATGATGCAGAAATCAGAACTCCATCCCCATGGCAAGAAACCTTGCAGTTGCCATGTTGTCCAACATTCAGTGTAGTTGAAACCAGTGTGGCCCATGATTCCCCGCCCATGCTCGCGGGCAACATTGGTCACAAACACACATTGTGACCCTCAGCCTGAGCCCAGTCCTCAAGTAAGGCCTCACAGTGGCTGGACCCTGAGCCCGCATATGGGGACTGCCATGCCCCTGGCCCCGATTTTTAACCATAGTTCGCTTTGTCCCTTCACCCTTCCCTAGGGCTCTGATTTGGAATTCCTCTTTTGGTGGGACACCTGAGGTAACAAACCTGAAAGGAGTCCTCCCATCCCACAGATTGACGAAAAACAATTGGGATCGGGCCAAATCCACAGAGAGGAAGATTCGTCCATGGCCCCTGAGGCCTCCCCGACATTCCACGGCCAACGCTGATACAAAATCCAGAGACAAAAGAATGAGCAAGCGCCTCAGACTCGCTGTTTCTTCATATCCTGAAGAGTTCTTCTCATGGTTCGTCGATCGGGTCCGCCATACCTACATCCGCAAACCTTAACTGAGTTTGTGTTTTTAGACTTCTGTCCTCAATGTCCTGGGCAACACACACTCCAGACTGGGCCCCTGGAGTCACACATTAGGACTGCGCCTACCCAATCCATGGGAATTCTGCCCATTCCATTGTCCCAAACCGTACAAATTAGGAGAACCCTCCAAAGTCCCTGAGGCCATCCCAATACTGTAGGTCACCCGGCACAAACAAGGGCGGTCTGACACCAGCTGAGGAAATATCTCCACTCATTCCATAGATGGATGTCCCCAGAGAAGAAGATGAACCAGACAGGACCCTAGGCCATAATCGGATCCATTGCTTTGGTTTACAGGCATGTCTCCTCAAAAGCCAGGATTCCAATATTAGCATAGGGGTTTTCCTGAGGCACCCATCAGAACAAATCTCGTCTCCACAAGGAAACTTGTGTATGGGAGCTATGTCAAAAGCTTATGAGAATACTTCAGGGTCCCGGTGCCACCGCCTCATTCCAAGGCCCTCATGGATACAAACACACTTTAGGACCCATCCTCAGGAACGTCCATTTCAACTCAGCCACCCAGGTTGCTCCCGCAGAGCCATCAGATCTAAACTGCCTTTTTGCTAGGAGACAATTGCAATGCGAGGCGCTCGTCCCAGGCATCCATCCTCGAACGGTGCCATGGAGTAATTCCATATGGGATGTCCTGGACCTGTCCAACAGGTCTCAATTGTCCCGCAGAAAGAATCCTTGAAGGGGGCATCCCACAACTCCCAACGTGGGAAAACCTCCATGGCCTCGAGATTCCGCTCCCTTCATGAAGGGACCGTCATGCACAGAAACTCCAACCTGAGCCAACGTCTGATCCTCGCTCTGACTTCAGATGCATGAGATCTTGGTTCCGATGTGTAGGGGGTACCTGCCGTGCCCTCGCCCTGAAACCCAAGTCTAGCTTGTGTTCTCAGACTTCCGTCCTCACACTCCTGGTCCGAAGCACTCAAGTTTGACAATTCCGGACCCACAATGCAGCACTCTGCCTGTCCTCTAGAAAAAAAAAAATAAATATCGCCTAATGAGCTGCAACCTACACGGCACTCGAATGTACCCAAATTATATAGTCTAACCTGGGCACTAATGCACTTTCTGACACAACCTGAGCCCGGACCTCCTGACCAACACCCAGACAGCTGACCGCACACTGAGCACATCAGACCTGCCATGGCATTAGGTCATCATCTCTTCCCTACCTCAGTTTTCAGGCTTCAGAACCTAGACCTTATCTCCAATCCCTGCCCAGAAATCAGAATTTCTCCTTACCCATGGCAAGAAACCTTTTGGTGGGCACGTTGTCCAACGTTCAGTGTAGGAGAATCCAGCATTCTCCCTGAGGACCCGCCCATTCTTGAGTGTGATGAGGGCATAAACATGCATTGTGACCCTCAGCGTGAGTCTTGCCCTCTAGGATGTCCTCTTAGTGACTGGACCATTAGATGTCATAATGGGCTTGACATGTACGTAGGCCCCAATATTTAACCAGATTTCTGGTTGTCCAGTCGCCCCTCTCCAGGGCTCTACTCTGGAATACCTCATTTGGTGGGACACCTGAGGTTAAAAAACAAAACAAAACAAAACAAAACAACAACAACAACAAAATGGACTTATTCCATCCCACAGAATGACCCCAAACTCTTCGGACGGGGCCACACATCCAGAGAGTAACACTCGTCCATTTCCCATGAAGTCACCCGGAAATTTCATGAACATGGGTGACACGATATCCAGAGACAAAAACTTGAGTAAGAGCCTCACACTCGCCCTTTTTTCATATCCCAAAGAGTTCTCCTCATGGTCTGTAGATCAGTCCAGCCATACCTATGACCCGAAACAGAAGCCAAGTTTGTGTTTTCAGACAACGGTCTAAACAGCCCTGGCCTACACACCCTACAAGCTGAGGCCCCTGGAGCCAAACCTGAGGACTGTACTTGCCTTCTCCATGGGATTTCTTTGTGCCCATTGCAATGGCCACAACCCTACTAATAGGATCAACCTCCAAAGTCCCTGAGGCCATCTCAATAGTGGTGGCTTCCCAGGACAAACAGGGGCAATCTGAGCCCATCTGAGCACCTACCTGCACTCAGACCCGTAGACTGATGTCCCCAGAGGGAAAAAGGAACGAACAGACACCTAGGCACTAATCGGATCCATTGCTTTGGTTTCCAGGCATCTCTCCTCAGAGGCCTGGATTTCAATACCCGAATATGGCTGTTTCTTGACTCACCCATCAGAACTAATCTCCTCTACACATGGGAAACTTGCACATTGGAGCTTGGTCGAAGCTTCTCTTTAGGAGAACCCTTCAGGTTCCCAGTGCCACCGCTTCATTCCAAGGTCTTCATAGACACAAAAACACATTAGGACCCATCCATAGGAGAGTCCATTTGAACTCAGCCTCCTCGGTTGCTCCCCCAGATCCAGCAGATCTAACATGTCTTGTTGCTAGGAGACAATTGGAATGCGAGGTGGGTTACCCATCCATCCATCCTTAGTACCCTGCTTGGAATCGTTGGCCTGAGCCAACCAACAGGACTCAATTGTCCTGCAGAAGAATCTTTGCAGTTTGGAGCTTCTCACAACTCCCATCTTGGGAAACCCCCATGGCCTCGTGATCCACACCTCCTTCATGAAGGGTCCATCAGGGACAGAACCTCCAACCTGAGAGATCGTCTGATTCTCGCCCTGACTTCAGATCCACGAGATCTCGAGTCAGGTCTGTAGATTGTGCCTGCCATGTCCTCACCCAGAAACCTAAGCCTAGATTGTGTTCTCAGACTACCGTCCTCAGACTACGGGCCCACAAGCCCTCCAGATTGGCAATCCAGAACTACAATGCAACACTCTGCCTGCACTCCAGAAGAAAAACATTGCCCCCTGGGGCTAACCAGAAACCCCAAATGAGGATCAACCTGCACGCCACTTGGCTGTACCCCAAATACATAGGCTGACCTGGGCACTGATGCCCTTTCAGACACAACCTGAGCCTGGACCTCCAGGCCACACCCAGACAGCTGGCCGCACTCTGAGCACATCGGATCTGCCATGGCCTTAGGTCGTCATCTCTTCTCAACCTCGATTTTCAGGCTTCAGAAACTATAACTTATCTCAAAACACTGCCCACGGTTGAAAATGATGCAGAAATCAGAACTCCATCCCCATGGCAAGAAACCTTGCGGTTGCCATGTTGTCCAACATTCAGTGTAGTTGAAACCAGTGTGGCCCATGATTCCCCGCCCATGCTCGCGGGCAACATTGGTCACAAACACACATTGTGACCCTCAGCCTGAGCCCAGTCCTCAAGTAAGGCCTCTCAGTGGCTGGACCCTGAGACCGCATATGGGGCCTGCCATGCCCCTGGCTCCGATTTTTGACCATAGTTCGCTTTGTCCCTTCACTCTTCCCTAGGGCTCTGTTTTGGAATTCCTCTTTTGGTGGGACACCTGAGGTAACAAACCTGAAAGGAGTCCTCCCATCCCACAGATTGACGAAAACAATTGGGATGGGGCCAAATCCACAGAGAGGAAGATTCGTCCATGGCCGCTGAGGCCTCCCCGACATTCCACGGCCAACGCCGATACAAAATCCAGAGACAAAAGAATGAGCAAACGCCTCAGACTCGCTGTTTCTTCTTATCCTGAAGAGTTCTTCTCATGGTTTGTCGATCGGGTCCGCCATACCTACATCCGCAAACCTTAGCTTAGTTTGTGTTTTTAGACTTCTGTCCTCAATGTCCTGGGCAACACACACTCCAGACTGGGCCCCTGGAGTCACACATTAGGACTGCACCTACCCAATCCATGGGAATTCTGCCCATTCCATTGTCCCAAGCCGTACAATTTAGGAGAAACCTCCAAAGTCCCTGAGGCCATCCCAATAGTGTAGGTCACCCGGCACAAACAAGGGCGGTCTGACACCAGCTGAGCAACTATCTCCACTCATTCCATAGATGGATGTCCCCAGAGAAGAAGATTGAACCAGACAGGACCCTAGGCCATAATCGGATCCATTGCTTTGGTTTACAGGCATGTCTCCTCAAAAGCCTGGATTCCAATATTAGCATAGGGGTTTTCCTGAGGCACCCATCAGAACAAATCTCGTCTCCACAAGAAAACTTGTGTATGGGAGCTATGTCAAAAGCTTAGGAGAATACTTCAGGGTCCCGGTGCCACCACCTCATTCCAAGGCCCTCATGGATAAAAACACACTTTAGGACCCATCCTCAGGAGAGTCCATTTCAACTCAGCCACCCAGGTTGCTCCCGCAGAGCCATCAGATCTAAACTGCCTTGTTGCTAGGAGACAATTGCAATGCGAGGCGCTCGTCTCAGGCATCCATCCTCGAACGGTGCCCTGGAGTCATTCAATATGGGATGTCCTGGACCTGTCCAACAGGTCTCAATAGTCCCGCAGAAGGAATCCTTGAAGGGGGCATCCCACAACTCCCAACGTGGGAAAACCTCCATGGCCTCGAGATTCCGCTCCCTTCATGAAGGGACCGTCATGCACAGAAACTCCAACCTGAGCCAACGTCTGATCCTCGCTCTGACTTCAGATGCATGAGATCTTGGTTCCGATGTGTAGGGGGTACCTGCCGTGCCCTCGCCCTGAAACCCAAGTCTAGCTTGTGTTCTCAGACTTCCGTCCTCACACTCCTGGTCCGAAGCACTCAAGTTTGGCAATTCCGGACCCACAATGCAGCACTCTGCCTGTCCTCTAGAAAAAAAAAAATAAATATCGCCTAATGAGCTGCAACCTACACGGCACTCGAATGTACCCAAATTATATAGTCTAACCTGGGCACTAATGCACTTTCTGACACAACCTGAGCCCGGACCTCCTGACCAACACCCAGACAGCTGACCGCACACTGAGCACATCAGACCTGCCATGGCCTTAGGTCATCATCTCTTCCCTACCTCAGTTTTCAGGCTTCAGAACCTAGACCTTATCTCCAATCCCTGCCCAGAAATCAGAATTCCTCCTTACCCATGGCAAGAAACCTTTTGGTTGGCACGTTGTCCAACGTTCAGTGTAGGAGAAACCACCATTCACCCTGAGGACCCGCCCATTCTTGAGTGTGATGAGGGCATAAACATGCATTGTGACCCTCAGCCTGAGTCCTGCCCTCTAGGATGTCCTCTTAGTGACTGGACCATTAGAGGTCATAATGGGCTTGACATGTACCTAGGCCCCAATATTTAACCAGATTTCTGGTTGTCCACTCGCCCCTCTCCAGGGCTCTACTCTGGAATCCCTCATTTGGTGGGACACCTGAGGTTAAAAAACAAAACAAAACCAAACAAAACAACAACAACAACAACAAAATGGACTTATATCATCCCACAGAATGACCCCAAACTCTGCGGACGGGGCCACACCTCCAGAGAGTAAGACTTGTCCATTTCCCATGAAGTCACCCGGAAATTTCATGAACATGGGTGACACGATATCCAGAGACAAAAACTTGAGCAAGAGCCTCACACTCGCCTTTTTTACATATCCAGAAGTGTTCTCCTCATGGTCTGTAGATCAGTCCTGCCATACCTATGACCCGAAACAGAAGCCGACTTTGTGTTTTCAGACAACGGTCTAAACAGCCCTGGCCTACACACCCTACAGGCTCAGGCCCCTGGAGCCAAACCTGAGGACTGTACTTGCCCTCTCCAAGGGATTTCTGTGTGCCCATTGCAATGGCCACAACCCTACTAATAGGATCAACCTCCAAAGTCCCTGAGGCCATCTCAATAGTGGTGGCTTCCCAGGACAAACAGGGGCAATCTGAGCCCATCTGAGCACCTACCTGCACTCAGACCCGTAGACTGATGTCCCCAGAGGGAAAAAGGAACGAACAGACCCCTAGGCACTAATCGGATCCATTGCTTTGGTTTCCAGGCATCTCTCCTCAGAGGCCTGGATTTCAATACCCGAATATGGCTGTTTCTTGACTCACCCATCAGAACTAATCTCCTCTACACATGGGAAACTTGCACATTGGAGCTTGGTCGAAGCTTCTCTTTAGGAGAACCCTTCAGGGCCCCAGTGCCACCGCTTCATTCCAAGGTCTTCATAGACACAAAAACACATTAGGACCCATCCATAGGAGAGTCCATTTGAACTCAGCCTCCTCGGTTGCTCCCCCAGATCCAGCAGATCTAACATGTCTTGTTGCTAGGAGACAATTGGAATGCGAGGTGGGCTACCCATCCACCCATCCTTAGTACCCTGCTCGGAATCGTTGGCCTGAGCCAAACAACAGGTCTCAATTGTCCTGCAGAAGAATCTTTGCAGTTTGGAGCTTCTCACAACTCCCATCTTGGGAAACACCCATGGCCTCGTGATCCACACCTCCTTCATGAAGGGTCCATCAGGGACAGAACCTCCAACCTGAGAGATCGTCTGATTATCGCCGTGACTTCAGATCCACGAGATCTCGAGTCAGGTCTGTAGATTGTGCCTGCCATGTCCTCACCCAGAAACCTAAGCCTAGATTGTGTTCTCAGACTTCCGTCCTCAGACTACGGGCCCACAAGCCCTCCAGATTGGCAATCCAGAACTACAATGCAACACTCTGCCTGCACTCCAGAAGAAAAACATTGCCCCCTGGGGCTAACCAGAAACCCCAAATGAGGATCAACCTGAACGCCACTTGGCTGTACCCCAAATACATAGGCTGACCTGGGCACTGATGCCCTTTCAGACACAACCTGAGCCTGGACCTCCAGGCCACACCCAGACAGCTGGCCGCACTCTGAGCACATCGGATCCGCCATGGCCTTAGGTCGTCATCTCTTCTCAACTTCGATTTTCAGGCTTCAGAAACTATAACTTATCTCAAAACACTGCCCACGGTTGAAAATGATGCAGAAATCAGAACTCCATCCCCATGGCAAGAAACCTTGCAGTTCCCATGTTGTCCAACATTCAGTGTAGTTGAAACCAGTGTGGCCAATGATTCCCGGCCCATGCTCGCTGGCAACATTGGTCACAAACACACATTGTGACCCTCAGCCTGAGCCCAGTCCTCAAGTAAGGCCTCTCAGTGGCTGGACCCTGAGCCCGCATATGGGGCCTGCCATGCCCCTGGCCCCGATTTTTAACCATAGTTCGCTTTGTCCCTTCACTCTTCCCTAGGGCTCTGATTTGGAATTCCTCTTTTGGTGGGACACCTGAGGTAACAAACCTGAAAGGAGTCCTCCCATCCCACAGGTTGACGAAAAACCATTGGGATCCGGCCAAATCCACAGAGAGGAAGATTCGTCCATGGCCCCTGAGGCCTCCCCGACATTCCACGGCCAACGCTGATACAAAATCCAGAGACAAAAGAATGAGCAAGCGCCTCAGACTCGCTGTTTCTTCATATCCTGAAGAGTTCTTCTCATGGTTTGTCGATCGGGTCCGCCATACCTACATCCGCAAACCTTAGCTGAGTTTGTGTTTTTAGATTTCTGACCTCAATATCCTGGGCAACACACACTCCAGACTGGGCCCCTGGAGTCACACATTAGGACTGCACCTACCCAATCCATGGGAATTCTGCCCATTCCATTGTCCCAAACCGTACAAATTAGGAGAACCCTCCAAAGTCCCTGAGGCCATCCCAATAGTGTAGGTCACCCGGTACAAACAAGTGCGGTCTGACACCAGCTGAGCAACTATCTCCACTCATTCCATAGATGGATGTCCCCAGAGAAGAAGATGAACCAAACAGGACCCTAGGCCATAATCGGATCCATTGCTTTGGTTTACAGGCATGTCTCCTCAAAAGCCTGGATTCCAATATTAGCATAGGGGTTTTCCTGAGGCACCCATCAGAACAAATCTCGTCTCCACAAGGAAACTTGTGTATGGGAGCTATGTCAAAGCTTAGGAGAATACTTCAGGTCCCGGTGCCACCGCCTCATTCCAAGGCCCTCATGGATACAAACACACTTTAGGACCCATCCTCAGGAAAGTCCATTTCAACTCAGCCACCCAGGTTGCTCCCGCAGAGCCATCAGATCTAAACTGCCTTGTTGCTAGGAGACAATTGCAATGCGAGGCGCTCGTCCCAGGCATCCATCCTCGAACGGTGCCCTGGAGTCATTCCATATGGGATGTCCTGGACCTGTCCAACAGGTCTCAATTGTCCCGCAGAAGGAATCCTTGAAGCGGGCATCCCACAACTCCCAACGTGGGAAAACCTCCATGGCCTCGAGATTCCGCTCCCTTCATGAAGGGACCGTCATGCACAGAAACTCCAACCTGAGCCAACGTCTGATCCTCGCTCTGACATCAGATGCATGAGATCTTGGTTCCGATGTGTAGGGGGTACCTGCCGTGCCCTCGCCCTGAAACCCAAGTCTATCTTGTGTTCTCAGACTTCCGTCCTCACACTCCTGGTCCGAAGCACTCAAGTTTGGCAATTCCGGACCCACAATGCAGCACTCTGCCTGCCCTCTGGAAAAAAAAAAAAATTGCCTAATGAGCTGCAACCTACACGGCACTCGAATGTACCCAAATTAGATAGTCTAACCTGGGCACTAATGCACTTTCTGACACAACCTGAGCCCGGACCTCCTGACCAACACCCAGACAGCTGACCGCACACTGAGCACATCAGACCTGCCATGGCCTTAGGTCACCATGTCTTCCCTACCTCAGTTTTCAGGCTTCAGAACCTAGACCTTATCTCCAATCCCTGCCCAGAAATCAGAATTCCTCCTTACCCATGGCAAGAAACCTTTTGGTTGGCACGTTGTCCAACGTTCAGTGTAGGAGAAACCACCATTCACCCTGAGGACCCGCCCTTTCTTGAGTGTGATGAGGGCATAGACATGCATTGTGACCCTCAGCCTGAGTCCTGCCCTCTAGGATGTCCTCTTAGTGACTGGACCATTAGAGGTCATAATGGGCTTGACATGGACCTAGGCCCCAATATTTAACCAGATTTCTGGTTGTCCAGTCGCCCCTCCCCAGGGCTCTACTCTGGAATCCCTCATTTGGTGGGACACCTGAGGTTAAAAAACAAAACAAAACAAAACAAAACAACAACAACAACAAAATGGACTTATTCCATCCCACAGAATGACCCCAAACTCTTCGGACGGGGCCATACCTCCAGAGGGTAAGACTCGTCCATTTCCCATGAAGTCACCCGGAAATTTCATGAACATGGGTGACACGATATCCAGAGACAAAAACTTGAGCAAGAGCCTCACACTCGCCCTTTTTTCATATCCCGAAGAGTTCTCCTCATGGTCTGTAGATCAGTCCAGCCATACCTATGACCCGAAACAGAAGCCAAGTTTGTGTTTTCAGACAACGGTCTAAACAGCCCTGGCCTACACACCCTACAGGCTCAGGCCCCTGGAGCCAAACCTGAGGACTGTACTTGCCCTCTCCAAGGGATTTCTGTGTGCCCATTGCAATGGCCACAACCCTACTAATAGGATAGTCCTCCAAAGTCCCTGAGGCCATCTCAATAGTGGTGGCTTCCCAGGACAAACAGGGGCAATCTGAGCCCATCTGAGCACCTACCTGCACTCAGACCCGTAGACTGATGTCCCCAGAGGGAAAAAGGAATGAACCGACCCCTAGGCACTAATCGGATCCATTGCTTTGGTTTCCAGGCATCTCTCCTCAGAGGCCTGGATTTCAATACCCGAATATGGCTGTTTCTTGACTCACCCATCAGAACTAATCTCCTCTACACATGGGAAACTTGCACATTGGAGCTTGTTCGAAGCTTCTCTTTAGGAGAACCCTTCAGGGCCCCAGTGCCACAGCTTCATTCCAAGGCCTTCATAGACACAAAAACACATTAGGACCCATCCACAGGAGAGTCCATTTGAACTCAGCCTCCTCGGTTGCTCCCCCAGATCCAGCAGATCTAACATGTCTTGTTGCTAGGAGACAATTGGAATGCGAGGTGGGCTACCCATCCATCCATCCTTAGTACCCTGCTTTGAATCGTTGGCCTGAGCCAACCAACAGGTCTCAATTGTCCTGCAGAAGAATCTTTGCAGTTTGGAGCTTCTCAAAACTCCCATCTTGGGAAACCCCCATGGCCTCGTGATCCACACCTCCTTCATGAAGGGTCCATCAGGGACAGAACCTCCAACCTGAGAGATCGTCTGATCCTCGCCCTGACTTCAGATCCACGAGATCTCGAGTCAGGTCTATAGATTGTGCCTGCCATGTCCTCACCCAGAAACCTAAGCCTAGATTGTGTTCTCAGACTTCTGTCCTCAGACTACGGGCCCACAAGCCCTCCAGATTGGCAATCCAGAACTACAATGCAACACTCTGCCTACACTCCAGAAGAAAAACATTGCCCCCTGGGGCTAATCAGAAACCCCAAATGAGGATCAACCTGCACGCCACTTGGCTGTACCCCGAATACATAGGCTGACCTGGGCACTGATGCCCTTTCAGACACAACCTGAGCCTGCACCTCCAGGCCACACCCAGACAGCTGGCCGCACTCTGAGCACATCGGATCCGCCATGGCCTTAGGTCGTCATCTCTTCTCAACCTCGATTTTCAGGCTTCAGAAACTATAACTTATCTCAAAACACTGCCCACGGTTGAAAATGATGCAGAAATCAGAACTCCATCCCCATGGCAAGAAACCTTGCGGTTGCCATGTTGTCCAACATTCAGTGTAGTGGAAACCAGTGTGGCCCATGATTCCCCGCCCATGCTCGCGGGCAACATTGGTCACAAACACACATTGTGACCCTCAGCCTGAGCCCAGTCCTCAAGTAAGGCCTCTCAATGGCTGGACCCTGAGCCCGCATATGGGGCCTGCCATGCCCCTGGCCCCGATTTTTAACCATAGTTCGCTTTGTCCCTTCACCCTTCCCTAGGGCTCTGATTGGGAATTCCTCTTTTGGTGGGACACCTGAGGTAACAAACCTGAAAGGAGTCCTCCCATCCCACAGATTGACGAAAAACAATTGGGATCGGGCCAAATCCACAGAGAGGAAGATTCGTCCATGGCCCCTGAGGCCTCCCCGACATTCCACGGCCAACGCTGATACAAAATCCAGAGACAAAAGAATGAGCAAGCTCCTCAGACTCGCTGTTTCTTCATATCCTGAAGAGTTCTTCTCATGGTTTGTCGATCGGGTCCGCCAGACCTACATCCGCAAACCTTAGCTGAGTTTGTGTTTTTAGATTTCTGACCTCAATGTCCTGGGCAACACACACTCCAGACTGGGCCCCTGGAGTCACACATTAGGACTGCGCCTACCCAATCCATGGGCATTCTGCCCATTCCATTGTCCCAAACCGTACAAATTAGGAGAACCCTCCAAAGTCCCTGAGGCCATCCCAATAGTGTAGGTCACCCGGCACAAACAAGGGCGGTCTGACACCAGCTGAGCAACTATCTCCACTCATTCCATAGATGGATGTCCCCAGAGAAGAAGATTGAACCAGACAGGACCCTAGGCCATAATCGGATCCATTGCTTTGGTTTACAGGCATGTCTCCTCAAAAGCCTGGATTCCAATATTAGCATAGGGGTTTTCCTGAGGCACCCATCAGAACAAATCTCGTCTCCACAAGGAAACTTGTGTATGGGAGCTATGTCAAAAGCTTAGGAGAATACTTCAGGGTCCCGGTGCCACCGCCTCATTCCAAGGCCCTCATGGATACAAACACACTTTAGGACCCATCCTCAGGAAAGTCCATTTCAACTCAGCCACCCAGGTTGCTCCCGCAGAGCCATCAGATCTAAACTGCCTTGTTGCTAGGAGACAATTGCAATGCGAGGCGCTCGTCCCAGGCATCCATCCTCGAACGGTGCCCTGGAGTCATTCCATATGGGATGTCCTGGACGTGTCCAACAGGTCTCAATTGTCCCGCAGAAGGAATCCTTGAAGGGGGCATCCCACAACTCCCAACGTGGGAAAACCTCCATGGCCTCGAGATTCCGCTCCCTTCATGAAGGGACCGTCATGCACAGAAACTCCAACCTGAGCCAACGTCTGATCCTCGCTCTGACTTCAGATGCATGAGATCTTGGTTCCGATGTGTAGGGGGTACCTGCCGTGCCCTCGCCCTGAAACCCAAGTCTAGCTTGTGTTCTCAGACTTCCGTCCTCACACTCCTGGTCCGAAGCACTCAAGTTTGGCAATTCCGGACCCACAATGCAGCACTCTGACTGCCCTCTAGAAAAAAAAAAAAAATATTGCCTAATGAGCTGCAACCTACACGGCACTCGAATGTACCCAAATTATATAGTCTAACCTGGGCACTAATGCACTTTCTGACACAACCTGAGCCCGGACCTCCTGACCAACACCCAGACAGCTGACCGCACACTGAGCACATCAGACCTGCCATGGCCTTAGGTCATCATCTCTTCCCTACCTCAGTTTTCAGGCTTCAGAACCTAGAACTTATCTCCAATCCCTGCCCAGAAATCAGAATTCCTCCTTACCCATGGCAAGAAACCTTTTGGTTGGCACGTTGTCCAACGTTCAGTGTAGGAGAAACCAGCATTCACCCTGAGGACCCGCCCATTCTTGAGTGTGATGAGGGCATAAACATGCATTGTGACCCTCAGCGTGAGTCCTGCCCTCTAGTATGTCCTCTTAGTGACTGGACCATTAGATGTCATAATGGGCTTGACATGGACCTAGGCCCCAATATTTAACCAGATTTCTGGTTGTCCAGTCGCCCCTCTCCAGGGCTCTACTCTGGAATCCCTCATTTGGTGGGACACCTGAGGTTAAAAAACAAAACAAAACAAAACAAAACAACAACAACAACAAAATGGACTTATTCCATCCCACAGAATGACCCCAAACTCTTCGGACGGGGCCACACCTCCAGAGAGTAAGACTCGTCCATTTCCCATGAAGTCACCCGGAAATTTCATGAACATGGGTGACACGATATCCAGAGACAAAAACTTGAGCAAGAGCCTCACACTCGCCCTTTTTTCATATCCCGAAGAGTTCTCCTCATGGTCTGTAGATCAGTCCTGCCATACCTATGACCCGAAACAGAAGCCGAGTTTGTGTTTTCAGACAACGGTCTAAACAGCCCTGGCCTACACACCCTACAGGCTCAGGCCCCTGGAGCCAAACCTGAGGACTGTACTTGCCCTCTCCAAGGGATTTCTGTGTGCCCATTGCAATGGCCAAAACCCTACTAATAGGATCAACCTCCAAAGTCCCTGAGGCCATCTCAATAGTGGTGGCTTCCCAGGACAAACAGGGGCAATCTGAGCCCTTCTGAGCACCTACCTGCACTCAGACCCGTAGACTGATGTCCCCAGAGGGAAAAAGGAACGAACAGACCCCTAGGCACTAATCGGATCCATTGCTTTGGTTTCCAGGCATCTCTCCTCAGAGGCCTGAATTTCAATACCCGAATATGGCTGTTTCTTGACTCACCCATCAGAACTAATCTCCTCTACACATGGGAAACTTGCACATTGGAGCTTGGTCGAAGCTTCTCTTTAGGAGATCCCTTCAGGGCCCCAGTGCCACCGCTTCATTCCAAGGCCTTCATATACACAAAAACACATTAGGACCCATCCAAAGGAGAGTCCATTCTAACTCAGCCTCCTCGGTTGCTCCCCCAGATCCAGCAGATCTAACATGTCTTGTTGCTAGGAGACAATTGAAATGCCAGGTGGGCTACCCATCCATCCATCCTTAGTACCCTGCTCGGAATCGTTGGCCTGAGCCAACCAACAGGTCTCAATTGTCCTGCAGAAGAATTTTTGCAGTTTGGAGCTTCTCACAACTCCCATCTTGGGAAACCCCCATGGCCTCGTGATCCACCCCCCCTTCATGAAGGGTCCATCAGGGACAGAACCTCCAACCTGAGAGATCGTCTGATCCTCGCCCTGACTTCAGATCCACGAGATCTCGAGTCAGGTCTGTAGATTGTGCCTGCCATGTCCTCACCCAGAAACCTAAGCCTAGATTGTGTTCTCAGACTTCCGTCCTCAGACTACGGGCCCACAAGCCCTCCAGATTGGCAAACCAGAACTACAATGCAACACTCTGCCTGCACTCCAGAAGATAATCATTCCCCCTGGGGCTAACCAGAAACCCCAAATGAGGATCAACCTGCACGCCACTTGGCTGTACCCCAAATACATAGGCTGACCTGGGCACTGATGCCCTTTCAGACACAACCTGAGCCTGGACCTCCAGGCCACACCCAGACAGCTGGCCGCACTCTGAGCACATTGGATCCGCCATGGCCTTATGTCGTCATCTCTTCTCAACCTCGATTTTCAGGCTTCAGAAACTATAACTTATCTCAAAACACTGCCCACGGTTGAAAATGATGCAGAAATCAGAACACCATCCCCATGGCAAGAAACCTTGCGGTTGCCATGTTGTCCAACATTCAGTGTAGTGGAAACCAGTGTGGCCCATGATTCCCCGCCCATGCTCGCGGGCAACATTGATCAAAAACACACATTGTGACCCTCAGCCTGAGCCCAGTCCTCAAGTAAGGCCTCTCAGTGGCTGGACCCTGAGCCCGCACATGGGGCCTGCCATGCCCCTGGCCCCGATTTTTAACCATAGTTCGCTTTGTCCCTTCACTCTTCCCTAGGGCTCTGATTTGGAATTCCTCTTTTGGTGGGACACCTGAGGTAACAAACCTGAAAGGAGTCCTCCCATCCCACAGATTGATGAAAAACAATTGGGATCGGGCCAAATCCACAGAGAGGAAGATTCGTCCATGGCCCCTGAGGCCTCCCCGACATTCCACGGCCAACGCTGATACAAAATCCAGAGACAAAAGAATGAGCAAGCGCCTCAGACTCGCTGTTTCTTCATATCCTAAAGAGTTGTTCTCATGGTTTGTCGATCGGGTCCGCCATACCTACATCCGCAAACCTTAGCTGAGTTTGTGTTTTTAGACTTCTGTCCTCAATGTCCTGGGCAACACACACTCCAGACTGGGCCACTGGAGTCACACATAAGGACTGCGCCTACCCAATCCATGGGCATTCTGCCCATTCCATTGTCCCAAACCGTACAAATTAGGAGAACCCTCCAAAGTCCCTGAGGCCATCCCAATAGTGTAGGTCACCCGGCACAAACAAGGGCGGTCTGACACCAGCTGAGCAACTATCTCCACTCATTCCATAGATGGATGTCCCCAGAGAAGAAGATTGAACCAGACAGGACCCTAGGCCATAATCGGATCCATTGCTTTGGTTTACAGGCATGTCTCCTCAAAAGCCTGGATTCCAATATTAGCATAGGGGTTTTCCTGAGGCACCCATCAGAACAAATCTCGTCTCCACAAGGAAACTTGTGTATGGGAGCTATGTCAAAAGCTTAGGAGAATACTTCAGGGTCCCGGTGCCACCGCCTCATTCCAAGGCCCTCATGGATACAAACACACTTTAGGACCCATCCTCAGGAAAGTCCATTTCAACTCAGCCACGCAGGTTGCTCCCGCAGAGCCATCAGATCTAAACTGCCTTGTTGCTAGGAGACAATTGCAATGCGAGGCGCTCGTCCCAGGCATCCATCCTCGAACGGTGCCCTGGAGTCATTCAATATGGGATGTCCTGGACCTGTCCAACAGGTCTCAATAGTCCCGCAGAAGGAATCCTTGAAGGGGGCATCCCACAACTCCCAACGTGGGAAAACCTCCATGGCCTCGAGATTCCGCTCCCTTCATGAAGGGACCGTCATGCACAGAAACTCCAACCTGAGCCAACGTCTGATCCTCGCTCTGACTTCAGATGCATGAGATCTTGGTTCCGATGTGTAGGGGGTACCTGCCGTGCCCTCGCCCTGAAACCCAAGTCTAGCTTGTGTTCTCAGACTTCCGTCCTCACACTCCTGGTCCGAAGCACTCAAGTTTGGCAATTCCGGACCCACAATGCAGCACTCTGCCTGTCCTCTAGAAAAAAAAAAATAAATATCGCCTAATGAGCTGCAACCTACACGGCACTCGAATGTACCCAAATTATATAGTCTAACCTGGGCACTAATGCACTTTCTGACACAACCTGAGCCCGGACCTCCTGACCAACACCCAGACAGCTGACCGCACACTGAGCACATCAGACCTGCCATGGCCTTAGGTCATCATCTCTTCCCTACCTCAGTTTTCAGGCTTCAGAACCTAGACCTTATCTCCAATCCCTGCCCAGAAATCAGAATTCCTCCTTACCCATGGCAAGAAACCTTTTGGTTGGCACGTTGTCCAACGTTCAGTGTAGGAGAAACCACCATTCACCCTGAGGACCCGCCCATTCTTGAGTGTGATGAGGGCATAAACATGCATTGTGACCCTCAGCGTGAGTCCTGCACTCTAGTATGTCCTCTTAGTGACTGGACCATTAGATGTCATAATGGGCTTGACATGTACCTAGGCCCCAATATTTAACCAGATTTCTGGTTGTCCAGTCGCCCCTCTCCAGGGCTCTACTCTGGAATCCCTCATTTGGTGGGACACCTGAGGTTAAAAAACAAAACAAAACCAAACAAAACAACAACAACAACAACAAAATGGACTTATATCATCCCACAGAATGACCCCAAACTCTGCGGACGGGGCCACACCTCCAGAGAGTAAGACTTGTCCATTTCCCATGAAGTCACCCGGAAATTTCATGAACATGGGTGACGCGATATCCAGAGACAAAAACTTGAGCAAGAGCCTCACACTCGCCTTTTTTACATATCCAGAAGTGTTCTCCTCATGGTCTGTAGATCAGTCCTGCCATACCTATGACCCGAAACAGAAGCCGACTTTGTGTTTTCAGACAACGGTCTAAACAGCCCTGGCCTACACACCCTACAGGCTCAGGCCCCTGGAGCCAAACCTGAGGACTGTACTTGCCCTCTCCAAGGGATTTCTGTGTGCCCATTGCAATGGCCACAACCCTACTAATAGGATCAACCTCCAAAGTCCCTGAGGCCATCTCAATAGTGGTGGCTTCCCAGGACAAACAGGGGCAATCTGAGCCCATCTGAGCACCTACCTGCACTCAGACCCGTAGACTGATGTCCCCAGAGGGAAAAAGGAACGAACAGACCCCTAGGCACTAATCGGATCCATTGCTTTGGTTTCCAGGCATCTCTCCTCAGAGGCCTGGATTTCAATACCCGAATATGGCTGTTTCTTGACTCACCCATCAGAACTAATCTCCTCTACACATGGGAAACTTGCACATTGGAGCTTGGTCGAAGCTTCTCTTTAGGAGAACCCTTCAGGGCCCCAGTGCCACCGCTTCATTCCAAGGTCTTCATAGACACAAAAACACATTAGGACCCATCCATAGGAGAGTCCATTTGAACTCAGCCTCCTCGGTTGCTCCCCCAGATCCAGCAGATCTAACATGTTTTGTTGCTAGGAGACAATTGGAATGCGTGGTGGGCTACCCATCCACCCATCCTTAGTACCCTGCTCGGAATCGTTGGCCTGAGCCAAACAACAGGTCTCAATTGTCCTGCAGAAGAATCTTTGCAGTTTGGAGCTTCTCACAACTCCCATCTTGGGAAACACCCATGGCCTCGTGATCCACACCTCCTTCATGAAGGGTCCATCAGGGACAGAACCTCCAACCTGAGAGATCGTCTGATTATCGCCGTGACTTCAGATCCACGAGATCTCGAGTCAGGTCTGTAGATTGTGCCTGCCATGTCCTCACCCAGAAACCTAAGCCTAGATTGTGTTCTCAGACTTCCGTCCTCAGACTACGGGCCCACAAGCCCTCCAGATTGGCAATCCAGAACTACAATGCAACACTCTGCCTGCACTCCAGAAGAAAAACATTGCCCCCTGGGGCTAACCAGAAACCCCAAATGAGGATCAACCTGCACTCCACTTGGCTGTACCCCAAATACATAGGCTGACCTGGGCACTGATGCCCTTTCAGACACAACCTGAGCCTGGACCTCCAGGCCACACCCAGACAGCTGGCCGCACTCTGAGCACATCGGATCCGCCATGGCCTTAGGTCGTCATCTCTTCTCAACCTCGATTTTCAGGCTTCAGAAACTATAACTTATCTCAAAACACTGCCCACGGTTGAAAATGATGCAGAAATCAGAACTCCATCCCCATGGCAAGAAACCTTGCAGTTGCCATGTTGTCCAACATTCAGTGTAGTTGAAACCAGTGTGGCCAATGATTCCCGGCCCATGCTCGCTGGCAACATTGGTCACAAACACACATTGTGACCCTCAGCCTGAGCCCAGTCCTCAAGTAAGGCCTCTCAGTGGCTGGACCCTGAGCCCGCATATGGGGCCTGCCATGCCCCTGGCCCCGATTTTTAACCATAGTTCGCTTTGTCCCTTCACTCTTCCCTAGGGCTCTGATTTGGAATTCCTCTTTTGGTGGGACACCTGAGGTAACAAACCTGAAAGGAGTCCTCCCATCCCACATGTTGACGAAAAACCATTGGGATCCGGCCAAATCCACAGAGAGGAAGATTCGTCCATGGCCCCTGAGGCCTCCCCGACATTCCACGGCCAACGCTGATACAAAATCCAGAGACAAAAGAATGAGCAAGCGCCTCAGACTCGCTGTTTCTTCATATCCTGAAGAGTTCTTCTCATGGTTTGACGATCGGGTCCGCCATACCTACATCCGCAAACCTTAGCTGAGTTTGTGTTTTTAGATTTCTGACCTCAATATCCTGGGCAACACACACTCCAGACTGGGCCCCTGGAGTCACACATTAGGACTGCACCTACCCAATCCATGGGAATTCTGCCCATTCCATTGTCCCAAACCGTACAAATTAGGAGAACCCTCCAAAGTCCCTGAGGCCATCCCAATAGTGTAGGTCACCCGGCACAAACAAGTGCGGTCTGACACCAGCTGAGCAACTATCTCCACTCATTCCATAGATGGATGTCCCCAGAGAAGAAGATGAACCAAACAGGACCCTAGGCCATAATCGGATCCATTGCTTTGGTTTACAGGCATGTCTCCTCAAAAGCCTGGATTCCAATATTAGCATAGGGGTTTTCCTGAGGCACCCATCAGAACAAATCTCGTCTCCACAAGGAAACTTGTGTATGGGAGCTATGTCAAAAGCTTAGGAGAATACTTCAGGGTCCCGGTGCCACCGCCTCATTCCAAGGCCCTCATGGATACAAACACACTTTAGGACCCATCCTCAGGAAAGTCCATTTCAACTCAGCCACCCAGGTTGCTCCCGCAGAGCCATCAGATCTAAACTGCCTTGTTGCTAGGAGACAATTGCAATGCGAGGCGCTCGTCCCAGGCATCCATCCTCGAACGGTGCCCTGGAGTCATTCCATATGGGATGTCCTGGACCTGTCCAACAGGTCTCAATTGTCCCGCAGAAGGAATCCTTGAAGCGGGCATCCCACAACTCCCAACGTGGGAAAACCTCCATGGCCTCGAGATTCCGCTCCCTTCATGAAGGGACCGTCATGCACAGAAACTCCAACCTGAGCCAACGTCTGATCCTCGCTCTGACTTCAGATGCATGAGATCTTGGTTCCGATGTGTAGGGGGTACCTGCCGTGCCCTCGCCCTGAAACCCAAGTCTAGCTTGTGTTCTCAGACTTCCGTCCTCACACTCCTGGTCCGAAGCACTCAAGTTTGGCAATTCCGGACCCACAATGCAGCACTCTGCCTGCCCTCTGGGAAAAAAAAAAAAAATTGCCTAATGAGCTGCAACCTACACGGCACTCGAATGTACCCAAATTATATAGTCTAACCTGGGCACTAATGCACTTTCTGACACAACCTGAGCCCGGACCTCCTGACCAACACCCAGACAGCTGACCGCACACTGAGCACATCAGACCTGCCATGGCCTTAGGTCATCATCTCTTCCCTACCTCAGTATTCAGGCTTCAGAACCTAGACCTTATCTCCAATCCCTGCCCAGAAATCAGAATTCCTCCTTACCCATGGCAAGAAACCTTTTGGTTGGCACGTTGTCCAACGTTCATTGTAGGAGAAACCACCATTCACCCTGAGGACCCGCCCTTTCTTGAGTGTGATGAGGGCATAAACATGCATTGTGACCCTCAGCCTGAGTCCTGCCCTCTAGGATGTCCTCTTAGTGACTGGACCATTAGAGGTCATAATGGGCTTGACATGTACCTAGGCCCCAATATTTAACCAGATTTCTGGTTGTCCAGTCGCCCCTCCCCAGGGCTCTACTCTGGAATCCCTCATTTGGTGGGACACCTGAGGTTAAAAAACAAAACAAAACAAAACAAAACAACAACAACAACAAAATGGACTTATTCCATCCCACAGAATGACCCCAAACTCTTCGGACGGGGCCATACCTCCAGAGGGTAAGACTCGTCCATTTCCCATGAAGTCACCCGGAAATTTCATGAACATGGGTGACACGATATCCAGAGACAAAAACTTGAGCAAGAGCCTCACACTCGCCCTTTTTTCATATCCCGAAGAGTGCTCCTCATGGTCTGTAGATCAGTCCAGCCATACCTATGACCCGAAACAGAAGCCAAGTTTGTGTTTTCAGACAACGGTCTAAACAGCCCTGGCCTACACACCCTACAGGCTCAGGCCCCTGGAGCCAAACCTGAGGACTGTACTTGCCCTCTCCAAGGGATTTCTGTGTGCCCATTGCAATGGCCACAACCCTACTAATAGGATAGTCCTCCAAAGTCCCTGAGGCCATCTCAATAGTGGTGGCTTCCCAGGACAAACAGGGGCAATCTGAGCCCATCTGAGCACCTACCTGCACTCAGACCCGTAGACTGATGTCCCCAGAGGGAAAAAGGAATGAACCGACCCCTAGGCACTAATCGGATCCATTGCTTTGGTTTCCAGGCATCTCTCCTCAGAGGCCTGGATTTCAATACCCGAATATGGCTGTTTCTTGACTCACCCATCAGAACTAATCTCCTCTACACATGGGAAACTTGCACATTGGAGCTTGTTCGAAGCTTCTCTTTAGGAGAACCCTTCAGGGCCCCAGTGCCACAGCTTCATTCCAAGGCCTTCATAGACACAAAAACACATTAGGACCCATCCACAGGAGAGTCCATTTGAACTCAGCCTCCTCGGTAGCTCCCCCAGATCCAGCAGATCTAACATGTCTTGTTGCTAGGAGACAATTGGAATGCGAGGTGGGCTACCCATCCATCCATCCTTAGTACCCTGCTTTGAATCGTTGGCCTGAGCCAACCAACAGGTCTCAATTGTCCTGCAGAAGAATCTTTGCAGTTTGGAGCTTCTCAAAACTCCCATCTTGGGAAACCCCCATGGCCTCTTGATCCACACCTCCTTCATGAAGGGTCCATCAGGGACAGAACCTCCAACCTGAGAGATCGTCTGATCCTCGCCCTGACTTCAGATCCACGAGATCTCGAGTCAGGTCTATAGATTGTGCCTGCCATGTCCTCACCCAGAAACCTAAGCCTAGATTGTGTTCTCAGACTTCTGTCCTCAGACTACGGGCCCACAAGCCCTCCAGATTGGCAATCTAGAACTACAATGCAACACTCTGCCTACACTCCAGAAGAAAAACATTGCCCCCTGGGGCTAACCAGAAACCCCAAATGAGGATCAACCTGCACGCCACTTGGCTGTACCCCGAATACATAGGCTGACCTGGGCACTGATGCCTTTTCAGACACAACCTGAGCCTGCACCTCCAGGCCACACCCAGACAGCTGGCCGCACTCTGAGCACATCGGATCCGCCATGGCCTTAGGTCGTCATCTCTTCTCAACCTCGATTTTCAGGCTTCAGAAACTATAACTTATCTCAAAACACTGCCCACGGTTGAAAATGATGCAGAAATCAGAACTCCATCCCCATGGCAAGAAACCTTGCGGTTGCCATGTTGTCCAACATTCAGTGTAGTGGAAACCAGTGTGGCCCATGATTCCCCGCCCATGCTCGCGGGCAACATTGGTCACAAACACACATTGTGACCCTCAGCCTGAGCCCAGTCCTCAAGTAAGGCCTCTCAATGGCTGGACCCTGAGCCCGCATATGGGGCCTGCCATGCCCCTGGCCCCGATTTTTAACCATAGTTCGCTTTGTCCCTTCACCCTTCCCTAGGGCTCTGATTGGGAATTCCTCTTTTGGTGGGACACCTGAGGTAACAAACCTGAAAGGAGTCCTCCCATCCCACAGATTGACGAAAAACAATTGGGATCGGGCCAAATCCACAGAGAGGAAGATTCGTCCATGGCCCCTGAGGCCTCCCCGACATTCCACGGCCAACGCTGATACAAAATCCAGAGACAAAAGAATGAGCAAGCGCCTCAGACTCGCTGTTTCTTCATATCCTGAAGAGTTCTTCTCATGGTTTGTCGATCGGGTCCGCCAGACCTACATCCGCAAACCTTAGCTGAGTTTGTGTTTTTAGATTTCTGACCTCAATGTCCTGGGCAACACACACTCCAGACTGGGCCCCTGGAGTCACACATTAGGACTGCGCCTACCCAATCCATGGGCATTCTGCCCATTCCATTGTCCCAAACCGTACAAATTAGGAGAACCCTCCAAAGTCCCTGAGGCCATCCCAATAGTGTAGGTCACCCGGCACAAACAAGGGCGGTCTGACACCAGCTGAACAACTATCTCCACTCATTCCATAGATGGATGTCCCCAGAGAAGAAGATTGAACCAGACAGGACCCTAGGCCATAATCGGATCCATTGCTTTGGTTTACAGGCATGTCTCCTCAAAAGCCTGGATTCCAATATTAGCATAGGGGTTTTCCTGAGGCACCCATCAGAACAAATCTCGTCTCCACAAGGAAACTTGTGTATGGGAGCTATGTCAAAAGCTTAGGAGAATACTTCAGGGTCCCGGTGCCACCGCCTCATTCCAAGGCCCTCATGGATACAAACACACTTTAGGACCCATCCTCAGGAAAGTCCATTTCAACTCAGCCACCCAGGTTGCTCCCGCAGAGCCATCAGATCTAAACTGCCTTGTTGCTAGGAGACAATTGCAATGCGAGGCGCTCGTCCCAGGCATCCATCCTCGAACGGTGCCCTGGAGTCATTCCATATGGGATGTCCTGGACCTGTCCAACAGGTCTCAATAGTCCCGCAGAAGGAATCCTTGAAGGGGGCATCCCACAACTCCCAACGTGGGAAAACCTCCATGGCCTCGAGATTCCGCTCCCTTCATGAAGGGACCGTCATGCACAGAAACTCCAACCTGAGCCAACGTCTGATCCTCGCTCTGACTTCAGATGCATGAGATCTTGGTTCCGATGTGTAGGGGGTACCTGCCGTGCCCTCGCCCTGAAACCCAAGTCTAGCTTGTGTTCTCAGACTTCCGTCCTCACACTCCTGGTCCGAAGCACTCAAGTTTGGCAATTCCGGACCCACAATGCAGCACTCTGCCTGCCCTCTAGAAAAAAAAAAAAAATATTGCCTAATGAGCTGCAACCTACACGGCACTCGAATGTACCCAAATTATATAGTCTAACCTGGGCACTAATGCACTTTCTGACACAACCTGAGCCCGGACCTCCTGACCAACACCCAGACAGCTGACCGCACACTGAGCACATCAGACCTGCCATGGCCTTAGGTCATCATCTCTTCCCTACCTCAGTTTTCAGGCTTCAGAACCTAGAACTTATCTCCAATCCCTGCCCAGAAATCATAACTTATCTCAAAACACTGCCCACGGTTGAAAATGATGCAGAAATCAGAACTCCATCCCCATGGCAAGAAACCTTGCGGTTGCCATGTTGTCCAACATTCAGTGTAGTGGAAACCAGTGTGGCCCATGATTCCCCGCCCATGCTCGCGGGCAACATTGGTCACAAACACACATTGTGACCCTCAGCCTGAGCCCAGTCCTCAAGTAAGGCCTCTCAGTGGCTGGACCCTGAGCCCGCATATGGGGCCTGCCATGCCCCTGGCCCCGATTTTTAACCATAGTTCGCTTTGTCCCTTCACTCTTCCCTAGGGCTCTGATTTGGAATTCCTCTTTTGGTGGGACACCTGAGGTAACAAACCTGAAAGGAGTCCTCCCATCCCACAGATTGACGAAAAACAATTGGGATCGGGCCATATCCACAGAGAGGAAGATTCGTCCATGGCCCCTGAGGCCTCCCCGACATTCCACGGCCAGCGCTGATACAAAATCCAGAGACAAAAGAATGAGCAAGCGCCTCAGACTCGCTGATTCTTCATATCCTGAAGAGTTCTTCTCATGGTTTGTCGATCGGGTCCGCCATACCTACATCCGCAAACCTTAGCTGAGTTTGTGTTTTTAGACTTCTGTCCTCAATGTCCTGGGCAACACACACTCCAGACTGGGCCCCTGGAGTCACACATTAGGACTGCGCCTACCCAATCCATGGGCATTCTGCCCATTCCATTGTCCCAAACCGTACAAATTAGGAGAACCCTGCAAAGTCCCTGAGGCCATCCCAATAGTGTAGGTCACCCGGCACAAACAAGGGCGGTCTGACACCAGCTGAGCAACTATCTCCACTCATTCCATAGATGGATGTCCCCAGAGAAGAAGATTGAACCAGACAGGACCCTAGGCCATAATCGGATCCATTGCTTTGGTTTACAGGCATGTCTCCTCAAAAGCCTGGATTCCAATATTAGCATAGGGGTTTTCCTGAGGCACCCATCAGAACAAATCTCGTCTCCACAAGGAAACTTGTGTATGGGAGCTATGTCAAAAGCTTAGGAGAATACTTCAGGGTCCCGGTGCCACCGCCTCATTCCAAGGCCCTCATGGATACAAACACACTTTAGGACCCATCCTCAGGAAAGTCCATTTCAACTCAACCACCCAGGTTGCTCCCGCAGAGCCATCAGATCTAAACTGCCTTGTTTCTAGGAGACAATTGCAATGCGAGGCGCTCGTCCCAGGCATCCATCCTCGAACGGTGCCCTGGAGTCATTCCATATGGGATGTCCTGGACCTGTCCAACAGGTCTCAATTGTCCCCCAGAAGGAATCCTTGAAGGGGGCATCCCACAACTCCCAACGTGGGAAAACCTCCATGGCCTCGAGATTCCGCTCCCTTCATGAAGGGACCGTCATGCACAGAAACTCCAACCTGAGCCAACATCTGATCCTCGCTCTGACTTCAGATGCATGAGATCTTGGTTCCGATGTGTAGGGGGTACCTGCCGTGCCCTCGCCCTGAAACCCAAGTCTAGCTTGTGTTCTCAGACTTCCGTCCTCACACTCCTGGTCCGAAGCACTCAAGTTTGGCAATTCCGGACCCACAATGCAGCACTCTGCCTGCCCTCTAGAAAAAAAAAAATATATATATATATATATTTCCTAATGAGCTGCAACCTACACGGCACTCGAATGTACCCAAATTATATAGTCTAACCTGGGCACTAATGCACTTTCTGACACAACCTGAGCCCGGACCTCCTGACCAACACCCAGACAGCTGACCGCACACTGAGCACATCAGACCTGCCATGGCCTTAGGTCATCATCTCTTCCCTACCTCAGTTTTCAGGCTTCAGAACCTAGACCTTATCTCCAATCCCTGCCCAGAAATCAGAATTCCTCCTTACCCATGGCAAGAAACCTTTTGGTTGGCACGTTGTCCAACGTTCAGTGTAGGAGAAACCAGCATTCACCCTGAGGACCCGCCCATTCTTGAGTGTGATGAGGGCATAAACATGCATTGTGACCCTCAGCGTGAGTCCTGCCCTCTAATATGTCCTCTTAGTGACTGGACCATTAGATGTCATAATGGGCTTGACATGTACCTAGGCCCCAATATTTAACCAGATTTCTGGTTGTCCAGTCGCCCCTCTCCAGGGCTCTACTCTGGAATCCCTCATTTGGTGGACACCTGAGGTGAAAAAACAAAACAAAACAGAACAAAACAAAAGAACAACAACAAAAAAATGGACTTATTCCATCCCACAGAATGACCCCAAACTCTTCGGACGGGGCCACACCTCCAGAGGGTAAGACTCGTCCATATCCCATGAAGTCACCCGGATATTTCATGAACATGGGTGACACGATATCCAGAGACAAAAACTTGAGCAAGAGCCTCACACTCGCCCTTTTTTCATATCCCAAAGAGTTCTCCTCATGGTCTGTAGATCAGTCCTGCCATACCTATGACCCGAGACAGAAGCCGAGTTTGTGTTTTCAGACAACGGTCTAAACAGCCCTGGCCTACATACCCTACAGGCTCAGGCCCCTGGAGCCAAACCTGAGGACTGTACTTGCCCTCTCCAAGGGATTTCTGTGTGCCCATTGCAATGGCCACAACCCTACTAATAGGATCGACCTCCAAAGTCCCTGAGGCCATCTCAATAGTAGTGGCTTCCCAGGACAAACAGGGGCAATCTGAGCCCATCTGAGCACCTACCTGCACTCAGACCCGTAGACTGATGTCCCCAGAGGGAAAAAGGAACGAACAGACCCCTAGGCACTAATCGGATTCATTGCTTTGGTTTCCAGGCATCTCTCCTCAGAGGCCTGGATTTCAATACCCGAATATGGCTGTTTCTTGACTCACCCATCAGAACTAATCTCCTCTACACATGGGAAACTTGCACATTGGAGCTTGGTCGAAGCATCTCTTTAGGAGAACCCTTCAGGGCCCCAGTGCCACCGCTTCATTCCAAGGCCTTCATAGACACAAAAACACATTAGGACCCATCCATAGGAGAGTCCATTTGAACTCAGCCTCCTCGGTTGCTCCCCCAGATCCAGCAGATCTAACATGTCTTGTTGCTAGGAGACAATTGGAATGCGAGGTGGGCTACCCATCCATCCATCCTTAGTACCCTGCTCAGAATCGTTGGCCTGAGCCAACCAACAGGTCTCAATTGTCCTGCAGAAGAATCTTTGCAGTTTGGAGCTTCTCACAACTCCCATCTTGGGAAACCCCCATGGCCTCGTGATCCACCCCTCCTTCATGAAGGGTCCATCAGGGACAGAACCTCCAACCTGAGAGATCGTCTGATCCTCGCCCTGATGGCAGATCCACGAGATCTCAAGTCAGGTCTGTAGATTGTGCCTGCCATGTCCTCACCCAGAAACCAAAGCCTAGATTGTGTTCTCAGACTTCCGTCCTCAGACTACGGGCCCACAAGCCCTCCAGATTGGCAATCCAGAACTACAATGCAACACTCTGCCTGCACTCCAGAAGAAAAACATTGCCCCCTGGGGCTAACCAGAAACCCCAAATGAGGATCAACATGAACGCCACTTGGCTGTACCCCGAATACATAGGCTGACCTGGGCACTGATGCCCTTTCAGACACAACCTGAGCCTGGACATCCAGGCCACACCCAGACAGCTGGCCGCACTCTGAGCACATCGGATCCTCCATGGACTTAGGTCGTCATCTCTTCTCAACCTCGATTTTCAGGCTTCAGAAACTATAACTTATCTCAAAACACTGCCCACGGTTGAAAATGATGCAGAAATCAGAACTCCATCCCCATGGCAAGAAACCTTGCGGTTGCCATGTTGTCCAACATTCAGTGTAGTGGAAACCAGTGTGGCCCATGATTCCCCGCCCATGCTCGCGGGCAACATTGGTCACAAACACACATTGTGACCCTCAGCCTGAGCCCAGTCCTCAAGTAAGGCCTCTCAGTGGCTGGACCCTGAGCCCGCATATGGGGCCTGCCATGCCCCTGGCCCCGATTTTTAACCATAGTTCGCTTTGTCCCTTCACTCTTCCCTAGGGCTCTGATTTGGAATTCCTCTTTTGGTGGGACACCTGAGGTAACAAACCTGAAAGGAGTCCTCCCATCCCACAGATTGACGAAAAACAATTGGGATCGGGCCAAATCCACAGAGAGGAAGATTCGTCCATGGCCCCTGAGGCCTCCCCGACATTCCACGGCCAACGCTGATACATAATCCAGAGACAAAAGAATGAGCAAGCGCCTCAGACTCGCTGTTTCTTCATATCCTGAAGAGTTCTTCTCATGGTTTTTCGATCGGGTCCGCCATACCTACATCCGCAAAACTTAGCTGAGTTTGTGTTTTTAGACTTCTGTCCTCAATGTCCTGGGCAACACACACTCCAGACTGGGCCCATGGAGTCACACATTAGGACTGCGCCTACCCAATCCATGGGAATTCTGCCCATTCCATTGTCCCAAACCGTACAAATTAGGAGAACCCTCCAAAGTCCCTGAGGCCATCCCAATAGTGTAGGTCACCCGGCACAAACAAGGGCGGTCTGACACCAGCTGAGCAACTATCTCCACTCATTCCATAGATGGATGTCCCCAGAGAAGAAGATTGAACCAGACAGGACCCTAGGCCATAATCGGATCCATTGCTTTGGTTTACAGGCATGTCTCCTCAAAAGCCTGGATTCCAATATTAGCATAGGGGTTTTCCTGAGGCACCCATCAGAACAAATCTCGTCTCCACAAGGAAACTTGTGTATGGGTGCTAGGTCAAAAGCTTAGGAGAATACTTCAGGGTCCCGGTGCCACCGCCTCATTCCAAGGCCCTCATGGATACAAACACACTTTAGGACCCATCCTCAGGAAAGTCCATTTCAACTCAGCCACCCAGGTTGCTCCCGCAGAGCCATCAGATCTAAACTGCCTTGTTGCTAGGAGACAATTGCAATGGGAGGCGCTTGTCCCAGGCATCCATCCTCGAACAGTGCCCTGGAGTCATTCCATATGGGATGTCCTGGACCTGTCCAACAGGTCTCAATTGTCCCGCAGAAGGAATCCTTGAAGGGGGCATCCCACAACTCCCAACGTGGGAAAACGTCCATGGCCTCGAGTTTCCGCTCCCTTCATGAAGGGACCGTCATGCACAGAAACTCCAACCTGAGCCAACGTCTGATCCTCGCTCTGACTTCAGATGCATGAGATCTTGGTTCCGATGTGTAGGGGGTACCTGCCGTGCCCTCGCCCTGAAACCCAAGTCTAGCTTGTGTTCTCAGACTTCCGTCCTCACACTCCTGGTCCGAAGCACTCAAGTTTGGCAATTCCGGACCCACAATGCAGCACTCTGCCTGCCCTCTAGAAAAAAAAAATATATATATATATTTGCCTAATGAGCTGCAACCTACACGGCACTCGAATGTACCCAAATCATATAGTCTAACCTGGGCACTAATGCACTTTCTGACACAAACTGAGCCCGGTCCTCCTGACCAACACCCAGACAGCTGACCGCACACTGAGCACCTCAGACCTGCCATGGCCTTAGGTCATCATCTCTTCCCTACCTCAGTTTTCAGGCTTCAGAACCTAGACCTTATCTCCAATCCCTGCCCAGAAATCAGAATTCCTCCTTACCCATGGCAAGAAACCTTTTGGTTGGCACGTTGTCCAACGTTCAGTGTAGGAGAAACCACCATTCACCCTGAGGACCCGAACATTCTTGAGTGTGATGAGGGCATAAACATGCTTGTGACCCTCAGCGAGAGTCCTGCCGTCTAGTATGTCCTCTTAGTGACTGGACCATTAGAAGTCATAATGGGCTTGACATGTACCTAGGCCCCAATATTTAACCAGATTTCTGGTTGTCCAGTCGCCCCTCTACAGGGCTCTACTCTGGAATCCCTCATTTGATGGGACACCTGAGGTGAAAAAACAAAACAAAAAAAAAAAAACAAAACAAAACAACAACAATAAAAAAAATGGACTTATTCCATCCCACAGAATGACTCCAAACTCTTCGGACGGGGCCATACCTCCAGAGGGTAAGACTCGTCCATTTCCCATGAAGTCACCCGGAAATTTCATGAACATGGGTGACACGATATCCAGAGACAAAAACTTGAGCAAGAGCCTCACACTCGCCCTTTTTTCATATCCTGAAGAGTACTCCTCATGGTCTGTAGATCAGTCCTGCCATACCTATGATCCGAAACAAAAGCCGAGTTTGTGTTTTCAGACAACGGTCTAAACAGCCCTGGCCTACACACCCTACAGGCTCATGCCCCTGGAGCCAAACCTGAGGACTGTACTTGCCCTCTCCAAGGGATTTCTGGGTGCCCATTGCAATGGCCACAACCCTACTAATAGGATCAACCTCCAAAGTCCCTGAGGCCATCTCATTAGTGGTGGCTTCCCAGGACAAACAGGGGCAATCTGAGCCCATTGAGCACCTACCTGCTCTCAGACCCGTAGACTGATGTCCCCAGAGGGAAAAAGGAACGAACAGAGCCCTAGGCACTAATCGGATCCATTGCTTTGGTTTACAGGCATGTCTCCTCAAAAGCCTGGATTCCAAAATTACCATAGGGGTTTTCCTGAGGCACCCATCAGAACAAATCTCGTCTCCACAAGGAAACTTGTGTATGGGAGCTATGTCAAAAGCTTAGGAGAATACTTCAGGGTCCCGGTGCCACCGCCTCATTCCAAGGCCCTCATGGATACAAACACACTTTAGGACCCATCCTCAGGAAAGTCCATTTCAACTCAGCCACCCAGGTTGCTCCCGCAGAGCCATCAGATCTAAACTGCCTTGTTGCTAGGAGACAATTGCAATGCGAGGCGCTCGTCCCAGGCATCCATCCTCGAACGGTGCCCTGGAGTCATTCCATATGGGATGTCCTGGACCTGTCCAACAGGTCTCAATTGTCCCGCAGAAGGAATCCTTGAAGGGGGCATCCCACAACTCCCAACGTGGGAAAACCTCCATGGCCTCGAGATTCCGCTCCCTTCATGAAGGGACCGTCATGCACAGAAACTCCAACCTGAGCCAACGTCTGATCCTCGCTCTGACTTCAGATGCATGAGATCTTGGTTCCGATGTGTAGGGGGTACCTGCCGTGCCCTCGCCCTGAAACCCAAGTCTAGCTTGTGTTCTCAGACTTCCGTCCTCACACTCCTGGTCCGAAGCACTCAAGTTTGGCAATTCCGGACCCACAATGCAGCACTCTGCCTGCCCTCTAGAAAAAAAAAAAAATATATATATATATATATATATATATATATATATATATATATATTTCCTAATGAGCTGCAACCTACACGGCACTCGAATGTACCCAAATTATATAGTCTAACCTGGGCACTAATGCACTTTCTGACACAACCTGAGCCCGGACCTCCTGACCAACACCCAGACAGCTGACCGCACACTGAGCACATCAGACCTGCCATGGCCTTAGGTCATCATCTCTTCCCTACCTCAGTTTTCAGGCTTCAGAACCTAGACCTTATCTCCAATCCCTGCCCAGAAATCAGAATTCCTCCTTACCCATGGCAAGAAACCTTTTGGTTGGCACGTTGTCCAACGTTCAGTGTAGGAGAAACCAGCATTCACCCTGAGGACCCGCCCATTCTTGAGTGTGATGAGGGCATAAACATGCATTGTGACCCTCAGCGTGAGTCCTGCCCTCTAGTATGTCCTCTTAGTGACTGGACCATTAGATGTCATAATGGGCTTGACATGTACCTAGGCCCCAATATTTAACCAGATTTCTGGTTGTCCAGTCGCCCCTCTCCAGGGCTCTACTCTGGAATCCCTCATTTGGTGGACACCTGAGGTGAAAAAACAAAACAAAACAGAACAAAACAAAAGAACAACAACAAAAAAATGGACTTATTCCATCCCACAGAATGACCCCAAACTCTTCGGACGGGGCCACACCTCCAGAGGGTAAGACTCGTCCATATCCCATGAAGTCACCCGGATATTTCATGAACATGGGTGACACGATATCCAGAGACAAAAACTTGAGCAAGAGCCTCACACTCGCCCTTTTTTCATATCCCAAAGAGTTCTCCTCATGGTCTGTAGATCAGTCCTGCCATACCTATGACCCGAGACAGAAGCCGAGTTTGTGTTTTCAGACAACGGTCTAAACAGCCCTGGCCTACACACCCTACAGGCTCAGGCCCCTGGAGCCAAACCTGAGGACTGTACTTGCCCTCTCCAAGGGATTTCTGTGTGCCCATTGCAATGGCCACAACCCTACTAATAGGATCGACCTCCAAAGTCCCTGAGGCCATCTCAATAGTGGTGGCTTCCCAGGACAAACAGGGGCAATCTGAGCCCATCTGAGCACCTACCTGCACTCAGACCCGTAGACTGATGTCCCCAGAGGGAAAAAGGAACGAACAGACCCCTAGGAACTAATCGGATTCATTGCTTTGGTTTCCAGGTATCACTCCTCAGAGGCCTGGATTTCAATACCCGAATATGGCTGTTTCTTGACTCACCCATCAGAACTAATCTCCTCTACACATGGGAAACTTGCACATTGGAGCTTGGTCGAAGCTTCTCTTTAGGAGAACCCTTCAGGGCCCCAGTGCCACCGCTTCATTCCAAGGCCTTCATAGACACAAAAACACATTAGGACCCATCCATAGGAGAGTCCATTTGAACTCAGCCTCCTCGGTTGCTCCCCCAGATCCAGCAGATCTAACATGTCTTGTTGCTAGGAGACAATTGGAATGCGAGGTGGGCTACCCATCCATCCATCCTTAGTACCCTGCTCGGAATCGTTGGCCTGAGCCAACCAACAGGTCTCAATTGTCCTGCAGAAGAATCTTTGTAGTTTGGAGCTTCTCACAACTCCCATCTTGGGAAACCCCCATGGCCTCGTGATCCACCCCTCCTTCATGAAGGGTCCATCAGGGACAGAACCTCCAACCTCAGAGATCGTCTGATCCTCGCCCTGATGGCAGATCCACGAGATCTCAAGTCAGGTCTGTAGATTGTGCCTGCCATGTCCTCACCCAGAAACCTAAGCCTAGATTGTGTTCTCAGACTTCCGTCCTCAGACTACGGGCCCACAAGCCCTCCAGTTTGGCAATACAGAACTACAATGCAACACTCTGCCTGTACTCCAGAAGAAAAACATTGCCCCCTGGGGCTAACCAGAAACCCCAAATGAGGATCAACCTGCACGCCACTTGGCTGTACCCCAAATACATAGGCTGACCTGGGCACTGATGCCCTTTCAGACACAACCTGAGCCTGGACCTCCAGGCCACACCCAGACAGCTGGCCGCACTCTGAGCACATCGGATCCGCCATGGCCTTAGGTCGTCATCTCTTCTCAACCTCGATTTTCAGGCTTCAGAAACTATAACTTATCTCAAAACACTGCCCACGGTTGAAAATGATGCAGAAATCAGAACACCATCCCCATGGCAAGAAACCTTGCGGTTGCCATGTTGTCCAACATTCAGTGTAGTTGAAACCAGTGTGGCCCATGATTCCTCTCCCATGCTCGCGGGCAACATTGGTCACAAACACACATTGTGACCCTCAGCCTGAGCCCAGTCCTCAAGTAAGGCCTCTCAGTGGCTGGACCCTGAGCCCGCATATGGGGCCTGCCATGCCCCTGGCCCCGATGTTTAACCATAGTTCGCTTTGTCCCTTCAGTCTTCCCTAGGGCTCTGATTTGGAATTCCTCTTTTGGTGGGACACCTGAGGTAACAAACCTGAAAGGAGTCCTCCCATCCCACAGATTGACGAAAAACAATTGGGATCGGGCCATATCCACAGAGAGGAAGATTCGTCCATGGCCCCTGAGGCCTCCCCGACATTCCACGGCCAACGCTGATACAAAATCCAGAGACAAAAGTATGAGCAAGTGCCTCAGACTCGCTGATTCTTCATATCCTGAAGAGTTCTTCTCATGGTTTGTCGATCGGGTCCGCCATACCTACATCCGCAAACCTTAGCTGAGTTTGTGTTTTTAGACTTCTGTCCTCAATGTACTGGGCAACACACACTCCAGACTGGACCCCTGGAGTCACACATTAGGACTGCGCCTACCCAATCCATGGGCATTCTGCCCATTCCATTGTCCCAAACCGTACAAATTAGGAGAACCCTCCAAATCCCTGAGGCCATCCCAATAGTGTAGGTCACCCGGCACAAACAAGGGCGGTCTGACACCAGCTGAGCAACTATCTCCACTCATTCCATAGATGGATGTCCCCAGAGAAGAAGATTGAACCAGACAGGACCCTAGGCCATAATCGGATCCATTGCTTTGGTTTACAGGCATGTCTCCTCAAAAGCCTGGATTCCAATATTAGCATAGGGGTTTTCCTGAGGCACCCATCAGAACAAATCTCGTCTCCACAAGGAAACTTGTGTATGGGAGCTATGTCAAAAGCTTAGGAGAATACTTCAGGGTCCCGGTGCCACCGCCTCATTCCAAGGCCCTCATGGATACAAACACACTTTAGGACCCATCCTCAGGAAAGTCCATTTCAACTCAGCCACCCAGGTTGCTCCCGCAGAGCCATCAGATCTAAACTGCCTTGTTTCTAGGAGACAATTGCAATGCGAGGCGCTCGTCCCAGGCATCCATCCTCGAAGGGTGCCCTGGAGTCATTCCATATGGGATGTCCTGGACCTGTCCAACAGGTCTCAATTGTCCCGCAGAAGGAATCCTTGAAGGGGGCATCCCACAACTCCCAACGTTGGAAAACCTCCATGGCCTCGAGATTCTGCTCCCTTCATGAAGGGACCGTCATGCACAGAAACTCCAACCTGAGCCAACGTCTGATCCTCGCTCTGACTTCAGATGCATGAGATCTTGGTTCCGATGTGTAGGGGGTACCTGCCGTGCCCTCGCCCTGAAACCCAAGTCTAGCTTGTGTTCTCAGACTTCCGTCCTCACACTCCTGGTCCGAAGCACTCAAGTTTGGCAATTCCGGACCCACAATGCAACACTCTGCCTGCCCTCTAGAAAAAAAAAATATATATATATATATTTCCTAATGAGCTGCAACCTACACGGCACTCGAATGTACCCAAATTATATAGTCTAACCTGGGCACTAATGCACTTTCTGACACAACCTGAGCCCGGACCTCCTGACCAACACCCAGACAGCTGACCGCACACTGAGCACATCAGACCTGCCATGGCCTTAGGTCATCATCTCTACCCTACCTCAGTTTTCAGGCTTCAGAACCTAGACCTTATCTCCAATCCCTGCCCAGAAATAAGAATTCCTCCTTACCCATGGCAAGAAACCATTTGGTTGGCACGTTGTCCAACGTTCAGTGTAGGAGAAACCAGCATTCACCCTGTGGACCCGCCCATTCTTGAGTGTGATGAGGGCATAAACATGCATTGTGACCCTCAGCGTGAGTCCTGCCCTCTAGTATGTCCTCTTAGTGACTGGACCATTAGATGTCATAATGGGCTTGACATGTACCTAGGCCCCAATATTTAACCAGATTTCTGGTTGTCCAGTCGCCCCTCTCCAGGGCTCTACTCTGGAATCCCTCATTTGGTGGACACCTGAGGTGAAAAAACAAAACAAAACAGAACAAAACTAAACAACAACAACAAAAAATGGACTTATTCCATCCCACAGAATGACCCCAAACTCTTCGGACGGGGCCACAACTCCAGAGGGTAAGACTCGTCCATTTCCCATGAAGTCACCCGGAAATTTCATGAACATGGGTGACACGATATCCAGAGACAAAAACTTGAGCAAGAGCCTCACACTCGCCCTTTTTTCATATCCCGAAGAGTTCTCCTCATGGTCTGTAGATCAGTCCTGCCATACCTATGACCCGAAACAGAAGCCGAGTTTGTGTTTTCAGACAACGGTCTAAACAGCCCTGGCCTACACACCCTACAGGCTCAGGCCACTGGAGCCCAACCTGAGGACTGTACTTGCCCTCTCCAAGGGATTTCTGTGTGCCCATTGCAATGGCCACAACCCTACTAATAGGATCAACCTCCAAAGTCCCTGAGGCCATCTCAATAGTGGTGGCTTCCCAGGACAAACAGGGGCAATCTGAGCCCATCTGAGCACCTACCTGCACTCAGACCCGTAGACTGATGTCCCCAGAGGGAAAAAGGAACGAACAGACCCCTAGGCACTAATCGGATCCATTGCTTTGGTATCCAGGCATCTCTCCTCAGAGGCCTGGATTTCAATACCCGAATATGGCTGTTTCTTGACTCACCCATCAGAACTAATCTACTCTACACATGGGAAACTTGCACATTGGAGCTTGGTCGAAGCTTCTCTTTAGGAGAACCCTTCAGGGCCCCAGTGCCACCGCTTCATTCCAAGGCCTTCATAGACACAAAAACACATTAGGACCCATCCATAGGAGAGTCCATTTGAACTCAGCCTCCTCGGTTGCTCCCTCAGATCCAGCAGATGTAACATGTCTTGTTGCTAGGAGACAATTGGAATGCGAGGTGGGCTACCCATCCATCCATCCTTAGTACCCTGCTCGGAATCGTTGGCCTGAGCCAACAAACAGGTCTTAATTGTCCTGCAGAAGAATCTTTGCAGTTTGGAGCTTCTCACAACTCCCATCTTGGGAAACCCCCATGGCCTCGTGATCCACCCCTCCTTCATGAAGGGTCCATCAGGGACAGAACCTCCAACCTGAGAGATCGTCTGATCCTCGCCCTGACTTCAGATCCACGAGATCTCGATTCAGGTCTGTAGATTGTGCCTGCCATGTCCTCACCCAGAAACCTAAGCCTAGATTGTGTTCTCAGACTTCTGTCCTCAGACTACGGGCCCACAAGCCTTCCAGATTGGCAATCCAGAACTACAATGCAACACTCTGCCTGTACTCCAGAAGAAAAACATTGCCCCCTGGGGCTAACCAGAAACCCCAAATGAGGATCAACCTGCACGCCACTTGGCTGTACCCCAAATACATAGGCTGACCTGGGCAGTGATGCCCTTTCAGACACAACCTGAGCCTGGACCTCCAGGCCACACCCAGACAGCTGGCCGCACTCTGAGCACATCGGATCCGCCATGGCCTTAGGTCGTCATCTCTTCTCAACCTCGATTTTCAGGCTTCAGAAACTATAACTTATCTCAAAACACTGCCCACGGTTGAAAATGATGCAGAAATCAGAACTCCATCCCCATGGCAAGAAACCTTGCGATTGCCATGTTGTCCAACATTCAGTGTAGTTGAAACCAGTGTGGCCCATGATTCCCCGCCCATGCTCGCGTGCAACATTGGTCACAAACACACATTGTGACCCTCAGCCTGAGCCCAGTCCTCAAGTAAGGCCTCTCAGTGGCTGGACCCTGAGCCCGCATATGGGGCCTGCCATGCCCCTGGCCCCGATTTTTAACCATAGTTCGCTTTGTTCCTTCACTCTTCCCTAGGGCTCTGATTTGGAATTCCTCTTTTGGTGGGAC
The DNA here is from genome assembly GCF_030435805.1 of Mustela lutreola. NCBI lineage: Eukaryota > Metazoa > Chordata > Mammalia > Carnivora > Mustelidae > Mustela > Mustela lutreola. Next base: position 174,644,864 of record NC_081294.1, read on the forward strand.
ACCTGAGGTAACAAACCTGAAAGGAGTCCTCCCATCCCACAGATTGACGAAAAACAATTGGGATCGGGCCATATCCACAGAGAGGAAGATTCGTCCATGGCCCCTGAGGCCTCCCCGACATTCCACGGCCAACGCTGATACAAAATCCAGAGACAAAAGAATGAGCAAGCGCCTCAGACTCGCTGATTCTTCATATCCTGAAGAGTTCTTCTCATGGTTTGTCGATCGGGTCCGCCATACCTACATCCGCAAACCTTAGCTGAGTTTGTGTTTTTAGACTTCTGTCCTCAATGTCCTGGGCAACACACACTCCAGACTGGGCCCCTGGAGTCACACATTAGGACTGCGCCTACCCAATCCATGGGAATTCTGCCCATTCCATTGTCCCAAACCGTACAAATTAGGAGAACCCTCCAAAGTCCCTGAGGCCATCCCAATAGTGTAGGTCACCCGGCACAAACAAGGGCGGTCTGTCACCAGCTGAGCAACTATCTCCACTCATTCCATAGATGGATGTCCCCAGAGAAGAAGATTGAACCAGACAGGACCCTAGGCCATAATCGGATCCATTGCTTTGGTTTACAGGCATGTCTCCTCAAAAGCCTGGATTCCAATATTAGCATAGGGGTTTTCCTGAGGCACCCATCAGAACAAATCTCGTCTCCACAAGGAAACTTGTGTATGGGAGCTATGTCAAAAGCTTAGGAGAATACTTCAGGGTCCCGGTGCCACCGCCTCATTCCAAGGCCCTCATGGATACAAACACACTTTAGGACCCATCCTCAGGAAAGTCCATTTCAACTCAGCCACCCAGGTTGCTCCCGCAGAGCCATCAGATCTAAACTGCCTTGTTGCTAGGAGACAATTGCAATGCGAGGCGCTCGTCCCAGGCATCCATCCTCGAACGGTGCCCTGGAGTCATTCCATATGGGATGTCCTGGACCTGTCCAACAGGTCTCAATTGTCCCGCAGAAGGAATCCTTGAAGGGGTCATCCCACAACTCCCAACGTGGGAAAACCTCCATGGCCTCGAGATTCCGCTCCCTTCATGAAGGGACCGTCATGCACAGAAACTCCAACCTGAGCCAACGTCTGATCCTCGCTCTGACTTCAGATGCATGAGATCTTGGTTCCGATGTGTAGGGGGTACCTGCCGTGCCCTCGCCCTGAAACCCAAGTCTAGCTTGTGTTCTCAGACTTCCGTCCTCACACTCCTGGTCGCAGCACTCAAGTTTGGCAATTCCGGACCCACAATGCAGCACTCTGCCTGCCCTCTAGGAAAAAAAAAAATATTGCCTAATGAGCTGCAACCTACACGGCACTCGAATGTACCCAAATTATATAGTCTAACCTGGGCACTAATGCACTTTCTGACACAACCTGAGCCCGGACCTCCTGACCAACACCCAGACAGCTGACCGCACACTGAGCACATCAGACCTGCCATGGCCTTAGGTCATCATCTCTTCCCTACCTCAGTTTTCAGGCTTCAGAACCTAGACCTTATCTCCAATCCCTGCCCAGAAATAAGAATTCCTCCTTACCCATGGCAAGAAACCTTTTGGTTGGCACGTTGTCCAACGTTCAGTGTAGGAGAAACCAGCATTCACCCTGTGGACCCGCCCATTCTTGAGTGTGATGAGGGCATAAACATGCATTGTGACCCTCAGCGTGAGTCCTGCCCTCTAGTATGTCCTCTTAGTGACTGGACCATTAGATGTCATAATGGGCTTGACATGTACCTAGGCACCAATATTTAACCAGATTTCTGGTTGTCCAGTCGCCCCTCTCCAGGGCTCTACTCTGGAATCCCTCATTTGGTGGGACACCTGAGGTGAAAAAGAAAAGAAAACAAAACAACAACAACAAAAAAATGGACTTATTCCATCCCACAGAATGACTCCAAACTCTTCGGACGGGGCCATACCTCCAGAGGGTAAGACTCGTCCATTTCCCATGAAGTCACCCGGAAATTTCATGAACATGGATGACACGATATCCAGAGACAAAAACTTGAGCAAGAGCCTCACACTCGCCCTTTTTTCATATCCTGAAGAGTACTCCTCATGGTCTGTAGATCAGTCCTGCCATACCTATGATCCGAAACAGAAGCCGAGTTTGTGTTTTCAAACAACGGTCTAAACAGCACTGGCCTACACACCCTACAGGCTCAGGCCCCTGGAGCCAAACCTGAGGACTGTACTTGCCCTCTCCAAGGGATTTCTGGGTGCCCATTGCAATGGCCACAACCCTACTAATAGGATCAACCTCCAAAGTCCCTGAGGCCATCTCATTAGTGGTGGCTTCCCAGGACAAACAGGGGCAATCTGAGCCCATCTGAGCACCTACCTGCTCTCAGACCCGTAGACTGATGTCCCCAGAGGGAAAAAGGAACGAACAGAGCCCTAGGCACTAATCGGATCCATTGCTTTGGTTTACAGGCATGTCTCCTCAAAAGCCTGGATTCCAATATTACCATAGGGGTTTTCCTGAGGCACCCATCAGAACAAATCTCGTCTCCACAAGGAAACTTGTGTATGGGAGCTATGTCAAAAGCTTAGGAGAATACTTCAGGGTCCCGGTGCCACCGCCTCATTCCAAGGCCCTCATGGATACAAACACACTTTAGGACCCATCTTCAGGAAAGTCCATTTCAACTCAGCCACCCAAGTTGCTCCCGCAGAGCCATCAGATCTAAACTGCCTTGTTGCTAGGAGACAATTGCAATGCCAGGCGCACGTCCCAGGCATCCATCCTCGAACGGTGCCCTGGAGTCATTCCATATGGGATGTCATGGACCTGTCCAACAGGTCTCAATTGTCCCGCAGAAGGAATCCTTGAAGGGGGCATCCCACAACTCCCAATGTGGGAAAACCTCCATGGCCTCGAGATTCCGCTCCCTTCATGAAGGGACCGTCATGCACAGAAACTCCAACCTGAGCCAACGTCTGATCCTCGCTCTGACTTCAGATGCATGAGATCTTGGTTCCGATGTGTAGGGGGTACCTGCCGTGCACTCGCCCTGAAACCCAAGTCTAGCTTGTGTTCTCAGACTTCCGTCCTCACACTCCTGGTCCGAAGCACTCAAGTTTGGCAATTCCGGACCCACAATGCAGCACTCTGCGTGCCCTCTAGAAAAAAAAAAATATACTGCCTAATGAGCTGCAACCTACACGGCACTCGAATGTACCCAAATTATATAGTCTAACCTGGGCACTAATGCACTTTCTGACACAACCTGAGCCCGGACCTGCTGACCAACACCCAGACAGCTGACCGCACACTGAGCACATCAGACCTGCCATGGCCTTAGGTCATCATCTCTTCCCTACCTCAGTTTTCAGGCTTCAGAACCTAGACCTTATCTCCAATCCCTGCCCAGAAATCAGAATTCCTCCTTACCCATGGCAAGAAACCTTTTGGTTGGCACGTTGTCCAACGTTCAGTGTAGGAGAAACCACCATTCACCCTGAGGACCCGAACATTCTTGAGGGTGATGAGGGCATAAACATGCATTGTGACCCTCAGCGTGAGTCCTGCCCTCTAGTATGTCCTCTTACTGACTGGACCATTAGAAGTCATAATGGGCTTGACCTGTACCTAGGCCCCAATATTTAACCAGATTTCTGGTGTCCAGTCGCCCCTCTCCAGGGCTCTAATCTGGTATCCCTCATTTGGTGGGACACCTGAGGTGAAAAAACTAAACAAAACAAAACAAAACAACAACAAAAAAAAATGGACTTATTCCATCCCACAGAATGACCCCAAACTCTTCGGACGGGCCATACCTCCAGAGGGTAAGACTCGTCCATTTCCCATGAAGTCACCCGGAAATTTCAAGAACATGGGTGACACGATATTCAGAGACAAAAACTTGAGCCAGAGCCTCACACTCGCCCTTTTTTCATATCCCAAAGCGTTCTCCTCATGGTCTGTAGATCAGTCCTGCCATACCTATGACCCGAGACAGAAGCCGAGTTTGTGTTTTCAGACAACGGTCTAAACAACCCTGGCCTACACACCCTACAGGCTCAGGCCCCTGGAGCCAAACCTGAGGACTGTACTTGCCCTCTCCAAGGGATTTCTGTGTGCCCATTGCAATGGCCACAACCCTACTAATAGGATCGACCTCCAAAGTCCCTGAGGCCATCTCAATAGTGGTGGCTTCCCAGGACAAACAGGGGAAATCTGAGCCCATCTGAGCACCTACCTGCACTCAGACCCGTAGACTGATGTCCCCAGAGGGAAAAAGGAACGAACAGACCCCTAGGCACTAATCGGATCCATTGCTTTGGTTTCCAGGCATCACTCCTCAGAGGCCTGGATTTCAATACCCGAATATGGCTGTTTCTTGACTCACCCATTAGAACTAATCTCCTCTACACATGGTAAACTTGCACATTGGAGCTTGGTCGAAGCTTCTCTTTAGGAGAACCCTTCAGGGCCCCAGTGCCACCGCTTCATTCCAAGGCCTTCATAGACACAAAAACACATTAGGACCCATCCATAGGAGAGTCCATTTGAACTCAGCCTCCTCGGTTGCTCCCCCAGATCCAGCAGATCTAACATGTCTTGTTGCTAGTAGACAATTGGAATGCGAGGTGGGCTACCCATCCATCCATCCTTAGTACCCTGCTCGGAATCGTTGGCCTGAGCCAACAAACAGGTCTCAATTGTCCTGCAGAAGAATCTTTGCAGTTTGGAGCTTCTCACAACTCCCATCTTGGGAAACCCCCATGGCCTCGTGATCCACCCCTCCTTCATGAAGGGTCCATCAGGGACAGAACCTCCAACCTGAGAGATCGTCTGATCCTCGCCCTGACTTCAGATCCACGAGATCTCGAGTCAGGTCTGTAGATTGTGCCTGCCATGTCCTCACCCAGAAACCTAAGCCTAGATTGTGTTCTCAGACTTCTGTCCTCAGACTACGGGCCCACAAGCCCTCCAGATTGGCAATCCAGAACTAAAATGCAACACTCTGCCTATACTCCAGAAGAAAAACATTGCCCCCTGGGGCTAACCAGAAACCCCAAATGAGGATCAACCTGCACGCCACTTGGCTGTACCCCAAATACATAGGCTGACCTGGGCAGTGATGCCCTTTCAGACACAACCTGAGCCTGGACCTCCAGGCCACACCCAGACAGCTGGCCGCACTCTGAGCACATCGGATCCGCCATGGCCTTAGGTCGTCATCTCTTCTCAACCTCGATTTTCAGGCTTCAGAAACTATAACTTATCTCAAAACACTGCCCACGGTTGAAAATGATGCAGAAATCAGAACTCCATCCCCATGGCAAGAAACCTTGCGGTTGCCATGTTGTCCAACATTCAGTGTAGTTGAAACCAGTGTGGCCCATGATTCCCCGCCCATGCTCGCGGGCAACATTGGTCACAAACACACATTGTGACCCTCAGCCTGAGCCCAGTCCTCAAGTAAGGCCTCTCAGTGGCTGGACCCTGAGCCCGCATATGGGGCCTGCCATGCCCCTGGCCCCGATTTTTAACCATAGTTCGCTTTGTTCCTTCACTCTTCCCTAGGGCTCTGATTTGGAATTCCTCTTTTGGTGGGACACCTGAGGTAACAAACCTGAAAGGAGTCCTCCCATCCCACAGATTGACGAAAAACAATTGGGATCGGGCCATATCCACAGAGAGGAAGATTCGTCCATGGCCCCTGAGGCCTCCCCGACATTCCACGGCCAACGCTGATACAAAATCCAGAGACAAAAGAATGAGCAAGCGCCTCAGACTCGCTGATTCTTCATATCCTGAAGAGGTCTTCTCATGGTTTGTCGATCGGGTCCGCCATACCTACATCCGCAAACCTTAGCTGAGTTTGTGTTTTTAGACTTCTGTCCTCAATGTCCTGGGCAACACACACTCCAGACTGGGCCCCTGGAGTCACACATTAGGACTGCGCCTACCCAATCCATGGGAATTCTGCCCATTCCATTGTCCCAAACCGTACAAATTAGGAGACCCCTCCAAAGTCCCTGAGGCCATCCCAATAGTGTAGGTCACCCGGCACAAACAAGAGCGGTCTGACACCAGCTGAGCAACTATCTCCACTCATTCCATAGATGGATGTCCCCAGAGAAGAAGATTGAACCAGACAGGACCCTAGGCCATAATCGGATCCATTGCTTTGGTTTACAGGCATGTCTCCTCAAAAGCCTGGATTCCAATATTAGCATAGGGGTTTTCCTGAGGCACCCATCAGAACAAATCTCGTCTCCACAAGGAAACTTGTGTATGGGAGCTATGTCAAAAGCTTAGGAGAATACTTCAGGGTCCCGGTGCCACCGCCTCATTCCAAGGCCCTCATGGATACAAACACACTTTAGGACCCATCCTCAGGAAAGTCCATTTCAACTCAGCCACCCAGGTTGCTCCCGCAGAGCCATCAGATCTAAACTGCCTTGTTGCTAGGAGACAATTGCAATGCGAGGCGCTCGTCCCAGGCATCCATCCTCGAACGGTGCCCTGGAGTCATTCCATATGGGATGTCCTGGACCTGTCCAACAGGTCTCAATTGTCCCCCAGAAGGAATCCTTGTAGGGGGCATCCCACAACTCCCAACGTGGGAAAACCTCCATGGCCTCGAGATTCCGCTCCCTTCATGAAGGGACCGTCATGCACAGAAACTCCAACCTGAGCCAACGTCTGATCCTCGCTCTGACTTCAGATGCATGAGATCTTGGTTCCAATGTGTAGGGGGTACCTGCCGTGCCCTCGCCCTGAAACCCAAGTCTAGCTTGTGTTCTCAGACTTCCGTCCTCACACTCCTGGTCCGAAGCACTCAAGTTTGGCAATTCCGGACCCACAATGCAGCACTCTGCCTGCCCTCTAGAAAAAAAAAAAAAATATATATATATATATATATATATATTTCCTAATGAGCTGCAACCTACACGGCACTCGAATGTACCCAAATTATATAGTCTAACCTGGGCACTAATGCACTTTCTGACACAACCTGAGCCCGGACCTCCTGACCAACACCCAGACAGCTGACCGCACACTGAGCACATCAGACCTGCCATGGCCTTAGGTCATCATCTCTTCCCTACCTCAGTTTTCAGGCTTCAGAACCTAGACCTTATCTCCAATCCCTGCCCAGAAATCAGAATTCCTCCTTACCCATGGCAAGAAACCTTTTGGTTGGCACGTTGTCCAACGTTCAGTGTAGGAGAAACCACCATTCACCCTGAGGACCCGCCCATTCTTGAGTGTGATGAGGGCATAAACATGCATTGTGACCCTCAGCGTGAGTCCTGCCCTCTAGTATGTCCTCTTAGTGACTGGACCATTAGATGTCATAATGGGCTTGACATGGACCTAGGCCCCAATATTTAACCAGATTTCTGGTTGTCCAGTCGCCCCTCTCCAGGGCTCTACTCTGGAATCCCTCATTTGGTGGACACCTGAGGTGAAAAAACAAAACAAAACAGAACAAAACTAAACAACAACAACAAAAAAATGGACTTATTCCATCCCACAGAATGACCCCAAACTCTTCGGACGGGGCCACACCTCCAGAGCGTAAGACTCGTCCATTTCCCATGAAGTCACCCGGAAATTTCAAGAACATGGGTGACACGATATCCAGAGACAAAAACTTGAGCCAGAGCCTCACACTCGCCCTTTTTTCATATCCCGAAGAGTTCTCCTCATGGTCTGTAGATCAGTCCTGCCATACATATGACCCGAGACAGAAGCCGAGTTTGTGTTTTCAGACAACGGTCTAAACAGCCCTGGCCTACACACCCTACAGGCTCAGGCCCCTGGAGCCAAACCTGAGGACTGTACTTGCCCTCTCCAAGGGATTTCTGTGTGCCCATTGCAATGGCCACAACCCTACTAATAGGATCGACCTCCAAAGTCCCTGAGGCCATCTCAATAGTAGTGGCTTCCCAGGACAAACAGGGGCAATCTGAGCCCATCTGAGCACCTACCTGCACTCAGACCCGTAGACTGATGTCCCCAGAGGGAAAAAGGAATGAACAGACCCCTAGGCACTAATCGGATTCATTGCTTTGGTTTCCAGGCATCTCTCCTCAGAGGCCTGGATTTCAATACCCGAATATGGCTGTTTCTTGACTCACCCATCAGAACTAATCTCCTCTACACATGGGAAACTTGCACATTGGAGCTTGGTCGAAGCTTCTCTTTAGGAGAACCCTTCAGGGCCCCAGTGCCACCGCTTCATTCCAAGGCCTTCATAGACACAAAAACACATTAGGACCCATCCATAGGAGAGTCCATTTGAACTCAGCCTCCTCGGTTGCTCCCCCAGATCCAGCAGATCTAACATGTCTTGTTGCTAGGAGACAATTGGAATGCGAGGTGGGCTACCCATCCATCCATCCTTAGTACCCTGCTCAGAATCGTTGGCCTGAGCCAACCAACAGGTCTCAATTGTCCTGCAGAAGAATCTTTGCAGTTTGGAGCTTCTCACAACTCCCATCTTGGGAAACCCCCATGGCCTCGTGATCCACCCCTCCTTCATGAAGGGTCCATCAGGGACAGAACCTCCAACCTGAGAGATCGTCTGATCCTCGCCCTGATGGCAGATCCACGAGATCTCAAGTCAGGTCTGTAGATTGTGCCTGCCATGTCCTCACCCAGAAACCTAAGCCTAGATTGTGTTCTCAGACTTCCGTCCTCAGACTACGGGCCCACAAGCCCTCCAGATTGGCAATCCAGAACTACAATGCAACACTCTGCCTGCACTCCAGAAGAAAAACATTGCCCCCTGGGGCTAACCAGAAACCCCAAATGAGGATCAACCTGAACGCCACTTGGCTGTACCCCGAATACATAGGCTGACCTGGGCACTGATGCCCTTTCAGACACAACCTGAGCCTGCACATCCAGGCCACACCCAGACAGCTGGCCGCACTCTGAGCACATCGGATCCGCCATGGCCTTAGGTCGTCATCTCTTCTCAACCTCGATTTTCAGGCTTCAGAAACTATAACTTATCTCAAAACACTGCCCACGGTTGAAAATGATGCAGAAATCAGAACTCCATCCCCATGGCAAGAAACCTTGCGGTTGCCATGTTGTCCAACATTCAGTGTAGTGGAAACCAGTGTGGCCCATGATTCCCCGCCCATGCTCGCGGGCAACATTGGTCACAAACACACATTGTGACCCTCAGCCTGAGCCCAGTCCTCAAGTAAGGCCTCTCAGTGGCTGGACCCTGAGCCCGCATATGGGGCCTGCCATGCCCCTGGCCCCGATTTTTAACCATAGTTCGCTTTGTCCCTTCACTCTTCCCTAGGGCTCTGATTTGGAATTCCTCTTTTGGTGGGACACCTGAGGTAACAAACCTGAAAGGAGTCCTCCCATCCCACAGATTGACGAAAAACAATTGGGATCGGGCCAAATCCACAGAGAGGAAGATTCGTCCATGGCCCCTGAGGCCTCCCCGACATTCCACGGCCAACGCTGATACAAAATCCAGAGACAAAAGAATGAGCAAGCGCCTCAGACTCGCTGTTTCTTCATATCCTGAAGAGTTCTTCTCATGGTTTTTCGATCGGGTCCGCCATACCTACATCCGCAAACCTTAGCTGAGTTTGTGTTTTTAGACTTCTGTCCTCAATGTCCTGGGCAACACACACTCCAGACTGGGCCCATGGAGTCACACATTAGGACTGCGCCTACCCAATCCATGGGAATTCTGCCCATTCCATTGTCCCAAACCGTACAAATTAGGAGAACCCTCCAAAGTCCCTGAGGCCATCCCAATAGTGTAGGTCACCCGGCACAAACAAGGGCGGTCTGACACCAGCTGAGCAACTATCTCCACTCATTCCATAGATGGATGTCCCCAGAGAAGAATATTGAACCAGACAGGACCCTAGGCCATAATCGGATCCATTGCTTTGGTTTACAGGCATGTCTCCTCAAAAGCCTGGATTCCAATATTAGCATAGGGGTTTTCCTGAGGCACCCATCAGAACAAATCTCGTCTCCACAAGGAAACTTGTGTATGGGAGCTAGGTCAAAAGCTTAGGAGAATACTTCAGGGTCCCGGTGCCACCGCCTCATTCCAAGGCCCTCATGGATACAAACACACTTTAGGACCCATCCTCAGGAAAGTCCATTTCAACTCAGCCACCCAGGTTGCTCCCGCAGAGCCATCAGATCTAAACTGCCTTGTTGCTAGGAGACAATTGCAATGCGAGGCGCTTGTCCCAGGCATCCATCCTCGAACAGTGCCCTGGAGTCATTCCATATGGGATGTCCTGGACCTGTCCAACAGGTCTCAATTGTCCCGCAGAAGGAATCCTTGAAAGGGGCATCCCACAACTCCCAACGTGGGAAAACGTCCATGGCCTCGAAATTCCGCTCCCTTCATGAAGGGACCGTCATGTACAGAAACTCCAACCTGAGCCAACGTCTGATCCTCGCTCTGACTTCAGATGCATGAGATCTTGGTTCCGATGTGTAGGGGGTACCTGCCGTGCCCTCGCCCTGAAACCAAAGTCTAGCTTGTGTTCTCAGACTTCCGTCCTCACACTCCTGGTCCGAAGCACTCAAGTTTGGCAATTCCGGACCCACAATGCAGCACTCTGCCTGCCCTCTAGAAAAAAAAAAAATATATATATATATATATTGCCTAATGAGCTGCAACCTACACGGCACTCGAATGTACCCAAATCATATAGTCTAACCTGGGCACTAATGCACTTTCTGACACAAACTGAGCCCGGTCCTCCTGACCTACACCCAGACAGCTGACGGCACACTGAGCACCTCAGACCTGCCATGGCCTTAGGTCATCATCTCTTCCCTACCTCAGTTTTCAGGCTTCAGAACCTAGACCTTATCTCCAATCCCTGCCCAGAAATCAGAATTCCTCCTTACCCATGGCAAGAAACCTTTTGGTTGGCACGTTGTCCAACGTTCAGTGTAGGAGAAACCAGCATTCACCCTGAGGACCCGAACATTCTTGAGTGTGATGAGGGCATAAACATGCATTGTGACCCTCAGCGAGAGTCCTGCCGTCTAGTATGTCCTCTTAGTGACTGGACCATTAGAAGTCATAATGGGCTTGACATGTACCTAGGCCGCAATATTTAACCAGATTTCTGGTTGTCCAGTCGCCCCTCTACAGGGCTCTACTCTGGAATCCCTCATTTGATGGGACACCTGAGGTGAAAAAACAAAACAAAAAAAAAAAACAAAACAAAACAACAACAACAAAAAAAATGGACTTATTCCATCCCACAGAATGACTCCAAACTCTTCGGACGGGGCCATACCTCCAGAGGGTAAGACTCGTCCATTTCCCATGAAGTCACCCGGAAATTTCATGAACATGGGTGACACGATATCCAGAGACAAAAACTTGAGCAAGAGCCTCACACTCGCCCTTTTTTCATATCCTGAAGTGTACTCCTCATGGTCTGTAGATCAGTCCTGCCATACCTATGATCCGAAACAAAAGCCGAGTTTGTGTTTTCAGACAACGGTCTAAACAGCCCTGGCCTACACACCCTACAGGCTCAGGCCCCTGGAGCCAAACCTGAGGACTGTACTTGCACTCTCCAAGGGATTTCTGGGTGCCCATTGCAATGGCCACAACCCTACTAATAGGATCAACCTCCAAAGTCCCTGAGGCCATCTCATTAGTGGTGGCTTCCCAGGACAAACAGGGGCAATCTGAGCCCATCTGAGCACCTACCTGCTCTCAGACCCGTAGACTGATGTCCCCAGAGGGAAAAAGGAACGAACAGAGCCCTAGGCACTAATCGGATCCATTGCTTTGGTTTACAGGCATGTCTCCTCAAAAGCCTGGATTCCAATATTACCATAGGGGTTTTCCTGAGGCACCCATCAGAACAAATCTCGTCTCCACAAGGAAACTTGTGTATGGGAGCTATGTCAAAAGCTTAGGAGAATACTTCAGGGTCCTGGTGCCACCGCCTTATTCCAAGGCCCTCATGGATACAAACACACTTTAGGACCCATCCTCAGGAAAGTCCATTTCAACTCAGCCACCCAAGTTGCTCCCGCAGAGCCATCAGATCTAAACTGCCTTGTTGCTAGGAGACAATTGCAATGCCAGGCGCACGTCCCAGTCATCCATCCTCGAACGGTGCCCTGGAGTCATTCCATATGGGATGTCCTGGACCTGTCCAACAGGTCTCAATTGTCCCGCAGAAGGAATCCTTGAAGGGGGCATCCCACAACTCCCAACGTGGGAAAACCTCCATGGCCTCGAGATTCCGCTCCCTTCATGAAGGGACCGTCATGCACAGAAACTCCAACCTGAGCCAACGTCTGATCCTCGCTCTGACTTCAGATGCATGAGATCTTGGTTCCGATGTGTAGGGGGTACCTGCCGTGCCCTCGCCCTGAAACCCAAGTCTAGCTTGTGTTCTCAGACTTCCGTCCTCACACTCCTGGTCCGAAGCACTCAAGTTTGGCAATTCCGGACCCACAATGCAGCACTCTGCCTGCCCTCTAGAAAAAAAAAAAATATATATATATATATATATATATATATATATATATATATATATATATATATCCTAATGAGCTGCAACCTACACGGCACTCGAATGTACCCAAATTATATAGTCTAACCTGGGCACTAATGCACTTTCTGACACAACCTGAGCCCGGACCTCCTGACCAACACCCAGACAGCTGACCGCACACTGAGCACATCAGACCTGCCATGGCCTTAGGTCATCATCTCTTCCCTACCTCAGTTTTCAGGCTTCAGAACCTAGACCTTATCTCCAATCCCTGCCCAGAAATCAGAATTCCTCCTTACCCATGGCAAGAAACCTTTTGGTTGGCACGTTGTCCAACGTTCAGTGTAGGAGAAACCACCATTCACCCTGAGGACCCGCCCATTCTTGAGTGTGATGAGGGCATAAACATGCATTGTGACCCTCAGCGTGAGTCCTGCCCTCTAGTATGTCCTCTTAGTGACTGGACCATTAGATGTCATAATGGGCTTGACATGTACCTAGGCCCCAATATTTAACCAGATTTCTGGTTGTCCAGTCGCCCCTCTCCAGGGCTCTACTCTGGAATCCCTCATTTGGTGGACACCTGAGGTGAAAAAACAAAACAAAACAGAACAAAACAAAAGAACAACAACAAAAAAATGGACTTATTCCATCCCACAGAATGACCCCAAACTCTTCGGACGGGGCCACACCTCCAGAGGGTAAGACTCGTCCATTTCCCATGAAGTCACCCGGAAATTTCATGAACATGGGTGACACGATATCCAGAGACAAAAACTTGAGCAAGAGCCTCACACTCGCCCTTTTTTCATATCCCGAAGAGTTCTCCTCATGGTCTGTAGATCAGTCCTGCCATACCTATGACCCGAGACAGAAGCCGAGTTTGTGTTTTCAGACAACGGTCTAAACAACCCTGGCCTACACACCCTACAGGCTCAGGCCCCTGGAGCCAAACCTGAGGACTGTACTTGCCCTCTCCAAGGGATTTCTGTGTGCCCATTGCAATGGCCACAACCCTACTAATAGGATCGACCTCCAAAGTCCCTGAGGCCATCTCAATAGTGGTGGCTTCCCAGGACAAACAGGGGCAATCTGAGCCCATCTGAGCACCTACCTGCACTCAGACCCGTAGACTGATGTCCCCAGAGGGAAAAAGGAACGAACAGACGCCTAGGCACTAATCGGATTCATTGCTTTGGTTTCCAGGCATCACTCCTCAGAGGCCTGGATTTCAATACCCGAATATGGCTGTTTCTTGACTCACCCATCAGAACTAATCTCCTCTACACATGGGAAACTTGCACATTGGAGCTTGGTCGAAGCTTCTCTTTAGGAGAACCCTTCAGGGCCCCAGTGCCACCGCTTCATTCCAAGGCCTTCATAGACACAAAAACACATTAGGACCCATCCATAGGAGAGTCCATTTGAACTCAGCCTCCTCGGTTGCTCCCCCAGATCCAGCAGATCTAACATGTCTTGTTGCTAGGAGACAATTGGAATGCGAGGTGGGCTACCCATCCATCCATCCTTAGTACCCTACTCGGAATCGTTGGCCTGAGCCAACCAACAGGTCTCAATTGTCCTGCAGAAGAATCTTTGCAGTTTGGAGCTTCTCACAACTCCCATCTTGGGAAACCCCCATGGCCTCGTGATCCACCCCTCCTTCATGAAGGGTCCATCAGGGACAGAACCTCCAACCTCAGAGATCGTCTGATCCTCGCCCTGATGGCAGATCCACGAGATCTCAAGTCAGGTCTGTAGATTGTGCCTGCCATGTCCTCACCCAGAAACCTAAGCCTAGATTGTGTTCTCAGACTTCCGTCCTCAGACTACGGGCCCACAAGCCCTCCAGTTTGGCAATCCAGAACTACAATGCAACACTCTGCCTGTACTCCAGAAGAAAAACATTGCCCCCTGGGGCTAACCAGAAACCCCAAATGAGGATCAACCTGCACGCCACTTGGCTGTACCCCAAATACATAGGCTGACCTGGGAACTGATGCCCTTTCAGACACAACCTCAGCCTGGACATCCAGGCCACACCCAGACAGCTGGCCGCACTCTGAGCACATCGGATCCGCCATGGCCTTAGGTCGTCATCTCTTCTCAACCTCGATTTTCAGGCTTCAGAAACTATAACTTATCTCAAAACACTGCCCACGGTTGAAAATGATGCAGAAATCAGAACACCATCCCCATGGCAAGAAACCTTGCGGTTGCCATGTTGTCCAACATTCAGTGTAGTTGAAACCAGTGTGGCCCATGATTCCCCGCCCATGCTCGCGGGCAACATTGGTCACAAACACACATTGTGACCCTCAGCTTGAGCCCAGTCCTCAAGTAAGGCCTCTCAGTGGCTGGACCCTGAGCCCGCATATGGGGCCTGCCATGCCCCTGGCCCCGATGTTTAACCATAGTTCGCTTTGTCCCTTCAGTCTTCCCTAGGGCTCTGATTTGGAATTCCTCTTTTGGTGGGACACCTGAGGTAACAAACCTGAAAGGAGTCCTCCCATCCCACAGATTGACGAAAAACAATTGGGATCGGGCCATATCCACAGAGAGGAAGATTCGTCCATGGCCCCTGAGGACTCCCCGACATTCCACGGCCAACGCTGATACAAAATCCAGAGACAAAAGTATGAGCAAGTGCCTCAGACTCGCTGATTCTTCATATCCTGAAGAGTTCTTCTCATGGTTTGTCGATCGGGTCCGCCATACCTACATCCGCAAACCTTAGCTGAGTTTGTGTTTTTAGACTTCTGTCCTCAATGTCCTGGGCAACACACACTCCAGACTGGGCCCCTGGAGTCACACATTAGGACTGCGCCTACCCAATCCATGGGCATTCTGCCCATTCCATTGTCCCAAACCGTACAAATTAGGAGAACCCTCCAAAGTCCCTGAGGCCATCCCAATAGTGTAGGTCACCCGGCACAAACAAGGGCGGTCTGACACCAGCTGAGCAACTATCTCCACTCATTCCATAGATGGATGTCCCCAGAGAAGAAGATTGAACCAGACAGGACCCTAGGCCATAATCGGATCCATTGCTTTGGTTTACAGGCATGTCTCCTCAAAAGCCTGGATTCCAATATTAGCATAGGTGTTTTCCTGAGGCACCCATCAGAACAAATCTCGTCTCCACAAGGAAACTTGTGTATGGGAGCTATGTCAAAAGCTTAGGAGAATACTTCAGGGTCCCGGTGCCACCGCCTCATTCCAAGGCCCTCATGGATACAAACACACTTTAGGACCCATCCTCAGGAAAGTCCATTTCAACTCAGCCACCCAGGTTGCTCCCGCAGAGCCATCAGATCTAAACTGCCTTGTTGCTAGGAGACAATTGCAATGCGAGGCACTCGTCCCAGGCATCCATCCTCGAACGGTGCCCTGGAGTCATTCCATATGGGATGTCCTGGACCTGTCCAACAGGTCTCAATTGTCCCGCAGAAGGAATCCTTGAAGGGGGCATCCCACAACTCCCAACGTGGGAAAACCTCCATGGCCTCGAGATTCTGCTCCCTTCATGAAGGGACCGTCATGCACAGAAACTCCAACCTGAGCCAACGTCTGATCCTCGCTCTGACTTCAGATGCATGAGATCTTGGTTCCGATGTGTAGGGGGTACCTGCCGTGCCCTCGCCCTGAAACCCAAGTCTAGCTTGTGTTCTCAGACTTCCGTCCTCACACTCCTGGTCCGAAGCACTCAAGTTTGGCAATTCCAGACCCACAATGCAACACTCTGCCTGCCCTCTAGAAAAAAAAAATATATATATATATTTCCTAATGAGCTGCAACCTACACGGCACTCGAATGTACCCAAATTATATAGTCTAACCTGGGCACTAATGCACTTTCTGACACAACCTGAGCCCGGACCTCCTGACCAACACCCAGACAGCTGACCGCACACTGAGCACATCAGACCTGCCATGGCCTTAGGTCATCATCTCTTCCCTACCTCAGTTTTCAGGCTTCAGAACCTAGACCTTATCTCCAATCCCTGCCCAGAAATAAGAATTCCTCCTTACCCATGGCAAGAAACCTTTTGGTTGGCACGTTGTCCAACGTTCAGTGTAGGAGAAACCAGCATTCACCCTGTGGACCCGCCCATTCTTGAGTGTGATGAGGGCATAAACATGCATTGTGACCCTCAGCGTGAGTCCTGCCCTCTAGTATGTCCTCTTAGTGACTGGACCATTAGATGTCATAATGGGCTTGACATGTACCTAGGCCCCAATATTTAACCAGATTTCTGGTTGTCCAGTCGCCCCTCTCCAGGGCTCTACTCTGGAATCCCTCATTTGGTGGACACCTGAGGTGAAAAAACAAAACAAAACAGAACAAAACTAAACAACAACAACAAAAAATGGACTTATTCCATCCCACAGAATGACCCCAAACTCTTTGGACGGGGCCACACCTCCAGAGGGTAAGACTCGTCCATTTCCCATGAAGTCACCCGGAAATTTCAAGAACATGGGTGACACGATATCCAGAGACAAAAACTTGAGCAAGAGCCTCACACTCGCCCTTTTTTCATATCCCGAAGAGTTCTCCTCATGGTCTGTAGATCAGTCCTGCCATACCTATGACCCGAAACAGAAGCCGAGTTTGTGTTTTCAGACAACGGTCTAAACAGCCCTGGCCTACACACCCTACAGGCTCAGGCCCCTGGAGCCAAACCTGAGGACTGTACTTGCCCTCTCCAAGGGATTTCTGTGTGCCCATTGCAATGGCCACAACCGTACTAATAGTATCAACCTCCAAAGTCCCTGAGGCCATCTCAATAGTGGTGGCTTCCCAGGACAAACAGGGGCAATCTGAGCCCATCTGAGCACCTACCTGCACTCAGACCCGTAGACTGATGTCCCCAGAGGGAAAAAGGAACGAACAGACCCCTAGGCACTAATCGGATCCATTGCTTTGGTATCCAGGCATCTCTCCTCAGAGGCCTGGATTTCAATACCCGAATATGGCTGTTTCTTGACTCACCCATCAGAACTAATCTGCTCTACACATGGGAAACTTGCACATTGAGCTTGGTCGAAGCTTCTCTTTAGGAGAACCCTTCAGGGCCCCAGTGCCACCGCTTCATTCCAAGGCCTTCATAGACACAAAAACACATTAGGACCCATCCATAGGAGAGTCCATTTGAACTCAGCCTCCTCGGTTGCTCCCTCAGATCCAGCAGATCTAACATGTCTTGTTGCTAGGAGACAATTGGAATGCGAGGTGGGCTACCCATCCATCCATCCTTAGTACCCTGCTCGGAATCGTTGGCCTGAGCCAACAAACAGGTCTTAATTGTCCTGCAGAAGAATCTTTGCAGTTTGGAGCTTCTCACAACTCCCATCTTGGGAAACCCCCATGGCCTAGTGATCCACCCCTCCTTCATGAAGGGTCCATCAGGGACAGAACCTCCAACCTGAGAGATCGTCTGATCCTCGCCCTGACTTCAGATCCACGAGATCTCGAGTCAGGTCTGTAGATTGTGCCTGCCATGTCCTCACCCAGAAACCTAAGCCTAGATTGTGTTCTCAGACTTCCGTCCTCAGACTACGGGCCCACAAGCCCTCCAGATTGGCAATCCAGAACTACAATGCAACACTCTGCCTGTACTCCAGAAGAAAAACATTGCCCCCTGGGGCTAACCAGAAACCCCAAATGAGGATCAACCTGCACGCCACTTGGCTGTACCCCAAATACATAGGCTGACCTGGGCACTGATGCCCTTTCAGACACAACCTGAGCCTGGACCTCCAGGCCACACCCAGACAGCTGGCCGCACTCTGAGCACATCGGATCCGCCATGGCCTTAGGTCGTCATCTCTTCTCAACCTCGATTTTCAGGCTTCAGAAACTATAACTTATCTCAAAACACTGCCCACGGTTGAAAATGATGCAGAAATCAGAACTCCATCCCCATGGCAAGAAACCTTGCGGTTGCCATGTTGTCCAACATTCAGTGTGGTTTAAACCAGTGTGGCCCATGGATCCCCGCCCATGCTCGCGGGCAACATTGGTCACAAACACACATTGTGACCCTCAGCCTGAGCCCAGTCCTCAAGTAAGGCCTCTCAGTGGCTGGACCCTGAGCCTGCATATGGGGCCTGCCATGCCCGTGGCCCCGATTTTTAACCATAGTTCGCTTTGTCCCTTCACTCTTCCCTAGGGCTCTGATTTGGAATTCCTCTTTTGGTGGGACACCTGAGGTAACAAACCTGAAAGGAGTCCTCCCATCCCACAGATTGACGAAAAACAATTGGGATCGGGCCATATCCACAGAGAGGAAGATTCGTCCATGGCCCCTGAGGCCTCCCCGACATTCCACGGCCAACGCTGATACAAAATCCAGAGACAAAAGAATGAGCAAGCGCCTCAGACTCGCTGATTCTTCATATCCTGAAGAGTTCTTCTCATGGTTTGTCGATCGGGTCCGCCATACCTACATCCGCAAACCTTAGCTGAGTTTGTGTTTTTAGACTTCTGTCCTCAATGTCCTGGGCAACACACACTCCAGACTGGGCCCCTGGAGTCACACATTAGGACTGCGCCTACCCAATCCATGGGAATTCTGCCCATTCCATTGTCCCAAACCGTACAAATTAGGAGAACCCTCCAAAGTCCCTGAGGCCATCCCAATAGTGTAGGTCACCCGGCACAAACAAGGGCGGTCTGACACCAGCTGAGCAACTATCTCCACTCATTCCATAGATGGATGTCCCCAGAGAAGAAGATTGAACCAGACAGGACCCTAGGCCATAATCGGATCCATTGCTTTGGTTTACAGGCATGTCTCCTCAAAAGCCTGGATTCCAATATTAGCATAGGGGTTTTCCTGAGGCACCCATCAGAACAAATCTCGTCTCCACAAGGAAACTTGTGTATGGGAGCTAGGTCAAAAGCTTAGGAGAATACTTCAGGGTCCCCGTGCCACCGCCTCATTCCAAGGCCCTCATGGATACAAACACACTTTAGGACCCATCCTCAGGAAAGTCCATTTCAACTCAGCCACCCAGGTTGCTCCCGCAGAGCCATCAGATCTAAACTGCCTTGTTGCTAGGAGACAATTGCAATGCGAGGCGCTCGTCCCGGGCATCCATCCTCGAACGGTGCCCTGGAGTCATTCCATATGGGATGTCCTGGACCTGTCCAACAGGTCTCAATTGTCCCGCAGAAGGAATCCTTGAAGGGGTCATCCCACAACTCCCAACGCGGGAAAACCTCCATGGCCTCGAGATTCCGCTCCCTTCATGAAGGGACCGTCATGCACAGAAACTCCAACCTGAGCCAACGTCTGATCCTCGCTCTGACTTCAGATGCATGAGATCTTGGTTCCGATGTGTAGGGGGTACCTGCCGTGCCCTCGCCCTGAAACCCAAGTCTAGCTTGTGTTCTCAGACTTCCGTCCTCACACTCCTGGTCCGAAGCACTCAAGTTTGGCAATTCCGGACCCACAATGCAGCACTCTGCCTGCCCTCTAGGAAAAAAAAAAAATATTGCCTAATGAGCTGCAACCTACACGGCACTCGAATGTACCCAAATTATATAGTCTAACCTGGGCACTAATGCACTTTCTGACACAACCTGAGCCCGGACCTCCTGACCAACACCCAGACAGCTGACCGCACACTGAGCACATCAGACCTGCCATGGCCTTAGGTCATCATCTCTTCCCTACCTCAGTTTTCAGGCTTCAGAACCAAGACCTTATCTCCAATCCCTGCCCAGAAATAAGAATTCCTCCTTACCCATGGCAAGAAACCTTTTGGTTGGCACGTTGTCCAACGTTCAGTGTAGGAGAAACCAGCATTCACCCTGTGGACCCGCCCATTCTTGAGTGTGATGAGGGCATAAACATGCATTGTGACCCTCAGCGTGAGTCCTGCCCTCTAGTATGTCCTCTTAGTGACTGGACCATTAGATGTCATAATGGGCTTGACATGTACCTAGGCACCAATATTTAACCAGATTTCTGGTTGTCCAGTCGCCCCTCTCCAGGGCTCTACTCTGGAATCCCTCATTTGGTGGGACACCTGAGGTGAAAAAGAAAAGAAAACAAAACAACAACAACAAAAATATGGACTTATTCCATCCCACAGAATGACTCCAAACTCTTCGGACGGGGCCATACCTCCAGAGGGTAAGACTCGTCCATTTCCCATGAAGTCACCCGGAAATTTCATGAACATGGGTGACACGATATCCAGAGACAAAAACTTGAGCAAGAGCCTCACACTCGCCCTTTTTTCATATCCTGAAGAGTACTCCTCATGGTCTGTAGATCAGTCCTGCCATACCTATGATCCGAAACAGAAGCCGAGTTTGTGTTTTCAGACAACGGTCTAAACAGCCCTGGCCTACACACCCTACAGGCTCAGGCCCCTGGAGCCAAACCTGAGGACTGTACTTGCCCTCTCCAAGGGATTTCTGGGTGCCCATTGCAATGGCCACAACCCTACTAATAGGATCAACCTCCAAAGTCCCTGAGGCCATCTCAATAGTGGTGGCTTCCCAGGACAAACAGGGGCAATCTGAGCCCATCTGAGCACCTACCTGCTCTCAGACCCGTAGACTGATGTCCCCAGAGGGAAAAAGGAACGAACAGAGCCCTAGGCACTAATCGGATCCATTGCTTTGGTTTACAGGCATGTCTCCTCAAAAGCCTGGATTCCAATATTAGCATAGGGGTTTTCCTGAGGCACCCATCAGAACAAATCTCGTCTCCACAAGGAAACTTGTGTATGGGAGCTATGTCAAAAGCTTAGGAGAATACTTCAGGGTCCCGGTGCCACCGCCTCATTCCAAGGCCCTCATGGATACAAACACACTTTAGGACCCATCCTCAGGAAAGTCCATTTCAACTCAGCCACCCAAGTTGCTCCCGCAGAGTCATCAGATCTAAACTGCCTTGTTGCTAGGAGACAATTGCAATGCCAGGCGCACGTCCCAGGCATCCATCCTCGAACGGTGCCCTGGAGTCATTCCATATGGGATGTCATGGACCTGTCCAACAGGTCTCAATTGTCCCGCAGAAGGAATCCTTGAAGGGGGCATCCCACAACTCCCAATGTGGGAAAACCTCCATGGCCTCGAGATTCTGCTCCCTTCATGAAGGGACCGTCATGCACAGAAACTCCAACCTGAGCCAACGTCTGATCCTCGCTCTGACTTCAGATGCATGAGATCTTGGTTCCGATGTGTAGGGGGTACCTGCCGTGCACTCGCCCTGAAACCCAAGTCTAGCTTGTGTTCTCAGACTTCCGTCCTCACACTCCTGGTCCGAAGCACTCAAGTTTGGCAATTCCGGACCCACAATGCAGCACTCTGCCTGCCCTCTAGAAAAAAAAAAAATATATTGCCTAATGAGCTGCAACCTACACGGCACTCGAATGTACCCAAATTATATAGTCTAACCTGGGCACTAATGCACTTTCTGACACAACCTGAGCCCGGACCTGCTGACCAACACCCAGACAGCTGACCGCACACTGAGCACATCAGACCTGCCATGGCCTTAGGTCATCATCTCTTCCCTACCTCAGTTTTCAGGCTTCAGAACCTAGACCTTATCTCCAATCCCTGCCCAGAAATCAGAATTCCTCCTTACCCATGGCAAGAAACCTTTTGGTTGGCACGTTGTCCAACGTTCAGTGTAGGAGAAACCAGCATTCACCCTGAGGACCCGAACATTCTTGAGGGTGATGAGGGCATAAACATGCATTGTGACCCTCAGCGTGAGTCCTGCCCTCTAGTATGTCCTCTTAGTGACTGGACCATTAGAAGTCATAATGGGCTTGACCTGTACCTAGGCCCCAATATTTAACCAGATTTCTGGTGTCCAGTCGCCCCTCTCCAGGGCTCTACTCTGGTATCCCTCATTTGGTGGGACACCTGAGGTGAAAAAACAAAACAAAACAAAACAAAACAACAACAAAAAAAAATGGACTTATTCCATCCCACAGAATGACCCCAAACTCTTCGGACGGGGCCATACCTCCAGAGGGTAAGACTCGTCCATTTCCCATGAAGTCACCCGGAAATTTCAAGAACATGGGTGACACGATATTCAGAGACAAAAACTTGAGCCAGAGCCTCACACTCGCCCTTTTTTCATATCCGGAAGAGTTCTCCTCATGGTCTGTAGATCAGTCCTGCCATACCTATGACCCGAGACAGAAGCCGAGTTTGTGTTTTCAGACAACGGTCTAAACAACCCTGGCCTACACACCCTACAGGCTCAGGCCCCTGGAGCCGAACCTGAGGACTGTACTTGCCCTCTCCAAGGGATTTCTGTGTGCCCATTGCAATGGCCACAACCCTACTAATAGGATCGACCTCCAAAGTCCCTGAGGCCATCTCAATAGTGGTGGCTTCCCAGGACAAACAGGGGAAATCTGAGCCCATCTGAGCACCTACCTGCACTCAGACCCGTAGACTGATGTCCCCAGAGGGAAAAAGGAACGAACAGAGCCCTAGGCACTAATCGGATCCATTGCTTTGGTTTCCAGGCATCTCTCCTCAGAGGCCTGGATTTCAATACCCGAATATGGCTGTTTCTTGACTCACCCATTAGAACTAATCTCCTCTACACATGGTAAACTTGCACATTGGAGCTTGGTCGAAGCTTCTCTTTAGGAGAACCCTTCAGGGCCCCAGTGCCACCGCTTCGTTCCAAGGTCTTCATAGACACAAAAACACATTAGGACCCATCCATAGGAGAGTCCATTTGAACTCAACCTCCTCGGTTGCTCCCTCAGATCCAGCAGATCTAACATGTCTTGTTGCTAGGAGACAATTGGAATGCGAGGTGGGCTACCCATCCATCCATCCTTAGTACCCTGCTCGGAATAGTTGGCCTGAGCCAACAAACAGGTCTCAATTGTCCTGCAGAAGAATCTTTGCAGTTTGGAGCTTCTCACAACTCCCATCTTGGGAAACCCCCATGGCCTCGTGATCCACCCCCCCTTCATGAAGGGTCCATCAGGGACAGAACCTCCAACCTGAGAGATCGTCTGATCCTCGCCCTGACTGCAGATCCACGAGATCTCGAGTCAGGTCTGTAGATTGTGCCTGCCTTGTCCTCACCCAGAAACCTAAGCCTAGATTGTGTTCTCAGACTTCTGTCCTCAGACTACGGGCCCACAAGCCCTCCAGATTGGCAATCCAGAACTACAATGCAACACTCTGCCTGTACTCCAGAAGAAAAACATTGCCCCCTGGGGCTAACCAGAAACCCCAAATGAGGATCAACCTGCACGCCACTTGGCTGTACCCCAAATACATAGGCTGACCTGGGCAGTGATGCCCTTTCAGACACAACCTGAGCCTGGACCTCCAGGCCACACCCAGACAGCTGGCCGCACTCTGAGCACATCGGATCCGCCATGGCCTTAGGTCGTCATCTCTTCTCAACCTCGATTTTCAGGCTTCAGAAACTATAACTTATCTCAAAACACTGCCCACGGTTGAAAATGATGCAGAAATCAGAACTCCATCCCCATGGCAAGAAACCTTGCGGTTGCCATGTTGTCCAACATTCAGTGTAGTGGAAACCAGTGTGGCCCATGATTCCCCGCCCATGCTCGCGGGCAACTTTGGTCACAAACACACATTGTGACCCACAGCCTGAGCCCAGTCCTCAAGTAAGGCCTCTCAGTGGCTGGACCCTGAGCCCGCATATGGGGCCTGCCATGCCCCTGGCCCCGATTTTTAACCATAGTTCGCTTTGTCCCTTCACTCTTCCCTAGGGCTCTGATTTGGAATTCCTCTTTTGGTGGGACACCTGAGGTAACAAACCTGAAAGGAGTCCTCCCTTCCCACAGATTGACGAAAAACAATTGGGATCGGGCCATATCCACAGAGAGGAAGATTCGTCCATGGCCCCTGAGGCCTCCCCGACATTCCACGGCCAACGCTGATACAAAATCCAGAGACAAAAGAATGAGCAAGCGCCTCAGACTCGCTGATTCTTCAAATCCTGAAGAGTTCTTCTCATGGTTTGTCGATCGGGTCCGCCATACCTACATCCGCAAACCTTAGCTGAGTTTGTGTTTTTAGACTTCTGTCCTCAATGTCCTGGGCAACACACACTCCAGACTGGGCCCCTGGAGTCACACATTAGGACTGCACCTACCCAATCCATGGGAATTCTGCCCATTCCATTGTCCCAAACCGTACAAATTAGGAGAACCCTCCAAAGTCCCTGAGGCCATCCCAATAGTGTAGGTCACCCGGCACAAACAAGGGCGGTCTGACACCAGCTGAGCAACTATCTCCACTCATTCCATAGATGGATGTCCCCAGAGAAGAAGATTGAACCAGACAGGACCCTAGGCCATAATCGGATCCATTGCTTTGGTTTACAGGCATGTCTCCTCAAAAGCCTGGATTCCAATATTAGCATAGGGGTTTTCCTGAGGCACCCATCTGAACAAATCTCGTCTCCACAAGGAAACTTGTGTATGGGAGCTATGTCAAAAGCTTAGGAGAATACTTCAGGGTCCCGGTGCCACCGCCTCATTCCAAGGCCCTCATGGATACAAACACACTTTAGGACCCATCCTCAGGAAAGTCCATTTCAACTCAGCCACCCAGGTTGCTCCCGCAGAGCCATCAGATCTAAACTGCCTTGTTGCTAGGAGACAATTGCAATGCGAGGCGCTCGTCCCAGGCATCCATCCTCGAACGGTGCCCTGGAGTCATTCCATATGGGATGTCCTGGACCTGTCCAACAGGTCTCAATTGTCCCGCAGAAGGAATCCTTGAAGGGGGCATCCCACAACTCCCAACGTGGGAAAACCTCCATGGCCTCGAGATTCCGCTCCCTTCATGAAGGGACCGTCATGCACAGAAACTCCAACCTGAGCCAACGTCTGATCCTCGCTCTGACTTCAGATGCATGAGATCTTGGTTCCCATGTGTAGGGGGTACCTGCCGTGCCCTCGCCCTGAAACCCAAGTCTAGCTTGTGTTCTCAGACTTCCGTCCTCACACTCCTGGTCCGAAGCACTCAAGTTTGGCAATACCGGACCCACAATGCAGCACTCTCCCTGCCCTCTAGAAAAAAATATATATATATATATATTTCCTAATGAGCTGCAACCTACACGGCACTCGAATGTACCCAAATTATATAGTCTAACCTGGGCACTAATGCACTTTCTGACACAACCTGAGCCCGGACCTCCTGACCAACACCCAGACAGCTGACCGCACACTGAGCACATCAGACCTGCCATGGCCTTAGGTCATCATCTCTTCCCTACCTCAGTTTTCAGGCTTCAGAATCTAGACCTTATCTCCAATCCCTGCCCAGAAATAAGAATTCCTCCTTACCCATGGCAAGAAACCTTTTGGTTGGCACGTTGTCCAACGTTCAGTGTAGGAGAAACCAGCATTCACCCTGAGGACCCGCCCATTCTTGAGTGTGATGAGGGCATAAACATGCATTGTGACCCTCAGCGTGAGTCCTGCCCTCTAGTATGTCCTCTTAGTGACTGGACCATTAGATGTCATAATGGGCTTGACATGTACCTAGGCCCCAATATTTAACCAGATTTCTGGTTGTCCAGTCGCCCCTCTCCAGGGCTCTACTCTGGAATCCCTCATTTGGTGGGACACCTGAGCTTAAAAAACAAAACAAAACAAAACAAAACAAAACAACAACAACAAAAAAATGGACTTATTCCATCCCACAGAATGACCCCAAGCTCTTCGGACGGGGCCACACCTCCAGAGGGTAAGACTCGTCCATTTCCCATGAAGTCACCCGGAAATTTCATGAACATGGGGGACACGATATACAGAGACAAAAACTTGAGCAAGAGCCTCACACTCGCCCTTTTTTCATATCCCGAAGAGTTCTCCTCATGGTCTGTAGATCAGTCCAGCCATACCTATGACCCGTCTAAACAGCCCTGGCCTACACACCCTACAGGCTCAGGCCCCTGGAGCCAAACCTGAGGACTGTACTTGCCCTCTCCAAGGGATTTCTGTGTGCCCATTGCAATGGCCACAACCCTACAAATAGGATCACCTCCAAAGTCCCTGAGGCCATCTCAATAGTGGTGGCTTCCCAGGACAAACAGGGGCAATCTGAGCCCTTCTGAGCACCTACCTGCACTCAGACCCGTAGACTGATGTCCCCAGAGGGAAAAAGGAACGAACAGACCCCTAGGCACTAATGGGATCCATTCCTTTGGTTTCCAGGCATCTCTCCTCAGAGGCCTGGATTTCAATACCCGAATATGGCTGTTTCTTGACTCACCCATCAGAACTAATCTCCTCTACACATGGGAAACTTGCACATTGGAGCTTGGTAGAAGCTTCTCTTTAGGGGAACCCTTCAGGGCCCCAGTGCCACCGCTTCATTCCAAGGTCTTCATAGACACAAAAACACATTAGGACCCATCTATAGGAGAGTCCATTTGAACTCAGCCTCCTCGGTTGCTCCCCCAGATCCAGCAGATCTAACATGTCTTGTTGCTAGGAGACAATTGGAATGCGAGGTGGGCTACCCATCCATCCATCCTTAGTACCCTGCTTGGAATAGTTGGCCTGAGCCAACCAACAGGTCTCAATTGTCCTGCAGAAGAATCTTTGCAGTTTGGAGCTTCTCACAACTCCCATCTTGGGAAACCCCCATGGCCTCGTGATCCACACCTCCTTCATGAAGGGTCCATCAGGGATAGAACCTCCAACCCGAGAGATCGTCTGATCCTCGCCCTGACTTCAGAATCACGAGATCTCGAGTCAGGTCTGTAGATTGTGCCTGCCATGTCCTCACCCAGAAACCTAAGCCTAGATTGTGTTCTCAGACTTCTGTCCTCAGACTACGGTCAAACAAGCCCTCCAGATTGGCAAACCAGAACTACAATGCAACACTCTGCCTGCAATCCAGAAGAAAAACATTGCCCCCTGGGGCTAACCAGAAACCCCAAATGAGGATCAACCTGCACGCCACTTGGCTGTACCCCAAATACATAGGCTGACCTGGGCAGTGATGCCCTTTCAGACACAACCTGAGCCTGGACCTCCAGGCCACACCCAGACAGCTGGCCGCACTCTGAGCACATCGGATCCGCCATGGCCTTAGGTCGTCATCTCTTCTCAACCTCGATTTTCAGGCTTCAGAAACTATAACTTATCTCAAAACACTGCCCACGGTTGAAAATGATGCAGAAATCAGAACTCCATCCCCATGGCAAGAAACCTTGCGGTTGCCATGTTGTCCAACATTCAGTGTAGTGGAAACCAGTGTGGCCCATGATTCCCCGCCCATGCTCGCGGGCAACATTGGTCACAAACACACATTGTGACCCACAGCCTGAGCCCAGTCCTCAAGTAAGGCCTCTCAGTGGCTGGACCCTGAGCCCGCATATGGGGCCTGCCATGCCCCTGGCCCCGATTTTTAACCATAGTTCGCTTTGTCCCTTCACTCTTCCCTAGGGCTCTGATTTGGAATTCCTCTTTTGGTGGGACACCTGAGGTAACAAACCTGAAAGGAGTCCTCCCTTCCCACAGATTGACGAAAAACAATTGGGATCGGGCCATATCCACAGAGAGGAAGATTCGTCCATGGACCCTGAGGCCTCCCCGACATTCCACGGCCAACGCTGATACAAAATCCAGAGACAAAAGAATGAGCAAGCGCCTCAGACTCGCTGATTCTTCAAATCCTGAAGAGTTCTTCTCATGGTTTGTCGATCGGGTCCGCCATACCTACATCCGCAAACCTTAGCTGAGTTTGTGTTTTTAGACTTCTGTCCTCAATGTCCTGGGCAACACACACTCCAGACTGGGCCCCTGGAGTCACACATTAGGACTGCACCTACCCAATCCATGGGAATTCTGCCCATTCCATTGTCCCAAACCGTACAAATTAGGAGAACCCTCCAAAGTCCCTGAGGCCATCCCAATAGTGTAGGTCACCCGGCACAAACAAGGGCGGTCTGACACCAGCTGAGCAACTATCTCCACTCATTCCATAGATGGATGTCCCCAGAGAAGAAGATTGAACCAGACAGGACCCTAGGCCATAATCGGATCCATTGCTTTGGTTTACAGGCATGTCTCCTCAAAAGCCTGGATTCCAATATTAGCATAGGGGTTTTCCTGAGGCACCCATCTGAACAAATCTCGTCTCCACAAGGAAACTTGTGTATGGGAGCTATGTCAAAAGCTTAGGAGAATACTTCAGGGTCCCGGTGCCACCGCCTCATTCCAAGGCCCTCATGGATACAAACACACTTTAGGACCCATCCTCAGGAAAGTCCATTTCAACTCAGCCACCCAGGTTGCTCCCGCAGAGCCATCAGATCTAAACTGCCTTGTTGCTAGGAGACAATTGCAATGCGAGGCGCTCGTCCCAGGCATCCATCCTCGAACGGTGCCCTGGAGTCATTCCATATGGGATGTCCTGGACCTGTCCAACAGGTCTCAATTGTCCCGCAGAAGGAATCCTTGAAGGGGGCATCCCACAACTCCCAACGTGGGAAAACCTCCATGGCCTCGAGATTCCGCTCCCTTCATGAAGGGACCGTCATGCACAGAAACTCCAACCTGAGCCAACGTCTGATCCTCGCTCTGACTTCAGATGCATGAGATCTTGGTTCCGATGTGTAGGGGGTACCTGCCGTGCCCTCGCCCTGAAACCCAAGTCTAGCTTGTGTTCTCAGACTTCCGTCCTCACACTCCTGGTCCGAAGCACTCAAGTTTGGCAATACCGGACCCACAATGCAGCACTCTCCCTGCCCTCTAGAAAAAAAAAATATATATATATATATTTCCTAATGAGCTGCAACCTACACGGCACTCGAATGTACCCAAATTATATAGTCTAACCTGGGCACTAATGCACTTTCTGACACAACCTGAGCCCGGACCTCCTGACCAACACCCAGACAGCTGACCGCACACTGAGCACATCAGACCTGCCATGGCCTTAGGTCATCATCTCTTCCCTACCTCAGTTTTCAGGCTTCAGAATCTAGACCTTATCTCCAATCCCTGCCCAGAAATAAGAATTCCTCCTTACCCATGGCAAGAAACCTTTTGGTTGGCACGTTGTCCAACGTTCAGTGTAGGAGAAACCAGCATTCACCCTGAGGACCCGCCAATTCTTGAGTGTGATGAGGGCATAAACATGCATTGTGACCCTCAGCGTGAGTCCTGCCCTCTAGTATGTCCTCTTAGTGACTGGACCATTAGATGTCATAATGGGCTTGACATGTACCTAGGCCCCAATATTTAACCAGATTTCTGGTTGTCCAGTCGCCCCTCTCCAGGGCTCTACTCTGGAATCCCTCATTTGGTGGGACACCTGAGCTTAAAAAACAAAACAAAACAAAACAAAACAAAACAACAGCAACAAAAAAATGGACTTATTCCATCCCACATAATGACCCCAAGCTCTTCGGACGGGGCCACACCTCCAGAGGGTAAGACTCGTCCATTTCCCATGAAGTCACCCGGAAATTTCATGAACATGGGGGACACGATATACAGAGACAAAAACTTGAGCAAGAGCCTCACACTCGCCCTTTTTTCATATCCCGAAGAGTTCTCCTCATGGTCTGTAGATCAGTCCAGCCATACCTATGACCCGTCTAAACAGCCCTGGCCTACACACCCTACAGGCTCAGGCCCCTGGAGCCAAACCTGAGGACTGTACTTGCCCTCTCCAAGGGATTTCTGTGTGCCCATTGCAATGGCCACAACCCTACAAATAGGATCACCTCCAAAGTCCCTGAGGCCATCTCAATAGTGGTGGCTTCCCAGGACAAACAGGGGCAATCTGAGCCCATCTGAGCACCTACCTGCACTCAGACCCGTAGACTGATGTCCCCAGAGGGAAAAAGGAACGAACAGACCCCTAGGCACTAATGGGATCCATTCCTTTGGTTTCCAGGCATCTCTCCTCAGAGGCCTGGATTTCAATACCCGAATATGGCTGTTTCTTGACTCACCCATCAGAACTAATCTCCTCTACACATGGGAAACTTGCACATTGGAGCTTGGTAGAAGCTTCTCTTTAGGGGAACCCTTCAGGGCCCCAGTGCCACCGCTTCATTCCAAGGTCTTCATAGACACAAAAACACATTAGGACCCATCTATAGGAGAGTCCATTTGAACTCAGCCTCCTCGGTTGCTCCCCCAGATCCAGCAGATCTAACATGTCTTGTTGCTAGGAGACAATTGGAATGCGAGGTGGGCTACCCATCCATCCATCCTTAGTACCCTGCTTGGAATAGTTGGCCTGAGCCAACCAACAGGTCTCAATTGTCCTGCAGAAGAATCTTTGCAGTTTGGAGCTTCTCACAACTCCCATCTTGGGAAACCCCCATGGCCTCGTGATCCACACCTCCTTCATGAAGGGTCCATCAGGGACAGAACCTCCAACCCGAGAGATCGTCTGATCCTCGCCCTGACTTCAGAATCACGAGATCTCGAGTCAGGTCTGTAGATTGTGCCTGCCATGTCCTCACCCAGAAACCTAAGCCTAGATTGTGTTCTCAGACTTCTGTCCTCAGACTACGGTCAAACAAGCCCTCCAGATTGGCAAACCAGAACTACAATGCAACACTCTGCCTGCACTCCAGAAGAAAAACATTGCCCCCTGGGGCTAACCAGAAACCCCAAATGAGGATCAACCTGCACGCCACTTGGCTGTACCCCAAATACATAGGCTGACCTGGGCACTGATGCCCTTTCAGACACAACCTGAGCCTGGACCTCCAGGCCACACCCAGACAGCTGGCCGCACTCTGAGCACATCGGATCCGCCATGGCCTTAGGTCGTCATCTCTTCTCAACCTCGATTTTCAGGCTTCAGAAACTATAACTTATCTCAAAACACTGCCCACGGTTGAAAATGATGCAGAAATCAGAACTCCATCCCCATGGCAAGAAACCTTGCGGTTGCCATGTTGTCCAACATTCAGTGTAGTGGAAACCAGTGGGCCCATGATTCCCCGCCCATGCTCGCGGGCAACATTGGTCACAAACACACATTGTGACCCTCAGCCTGAGCCCAGTCCTCAAGTAAGGCCTCTCAGTGGCTGGACCCTGAGCCCGCATATGGGGCCTGCCATGCCCCTGGCCCCGATTTTTAACCATAGTTCGCTTTGTCCCTTCACTCTTCCCTAGGGCTCTGATTTGGAATTCCTCTTTTGGTGGGACACCTGAGGTAACAAACCTGAAAGGAGTCCTCCCATCCCACAGATTGACGAAAAACAATTGGGATCGGGCCAAATCCACAGAGAGGAAGATTCGTCCATGGCCCCTGAGGCCTCCCCGACTTTCCACGGCCAACGCTGATACAAAATCCAGAGACAAAAGAATGAGCAAGCGCCTCAGACTCGCTGTTTCTTCATATCCTGAAGAGTTCTTCTCATGGTTTGTCGATCGGGTCCGCCATACCTACATCCGCAAACCTTAGCTGAGTTTGTGTTTTTAGACTTCTGTCCTCAATGTCCTGGGCAACACACACTCCAGACTGGGCCCCTGGAGTCACACATTAGGACTGCGCCTACCCAATCCATGGGAATTCTGCCCATTCCATCGTCCCAAACCGTACAAATTAGGAGAAACCTCCAAAGACCCTGAGGCCATCCCAATAGTGTAGGTCACCCGGCACAAACAAGGGCGGTCTGACACCAGCTGAGCAACTATCTCCACTCATTCCATAGATGGATATCCCCAGAGAAGAAGATTGAACCAGACAGGACCCTAGGCCATAATCGGATCCATTGCTTTGGTTTACAGGCATGTCTCCTCAAAAGCCTGGATTCCAATATTAGCATAGGGGTTTTCCTGAGGCACCCATCAGAACAAATCTCGTCTCCACAAGGAAACTTGTGTATGGGAGCTAGGTCAAAAGCTTAGGAGAATACTTCAGGGTCCCGGTGCCACCGCCTCATTCCAAGGCCCTCATGGATATAAACACACTTTAGGACCCATCCTCAGGAAAGTCCATTTCAACTCAGCCACCCAGGTTGCTCCCGCAGAGCCATCAGATCTAAACTGCCATGTTGCTAGGAGACAATTGCAATGCGAGGCGCTTGTCCCAGGCTTCCATCCTCGAACGGTGCCCTGGAGTCATTCCATATGGGATGTCCTGGACCTGTCCAACAGGTCTCAATTGTCCCGCAGAAGGAATCCTTGAAGGGGGCATCCCACAACTCCCAACGTGGGAAAACCTCCATGGCCTCGAGATTCTGCTCCCTTCATGAAGGGACCGTCATGCACAGAAACTCCAACCTGAGCCAACGTCTGATCCTCGCTCTGACTTCAGATGCATGAGATCTTGGTTCCGATGTGTAGGGGGTACCTGCCGTGCCCTCGCCCTGAAACCCAAGTCTAGCTTGTGTTCTCAGACTTCCGTCCTCACACTCCTGGTCCGAAGCACTCAAGTTTGGCAATTCCAGACCCACAATGCAGCACTCTGCCTGCCCTCAAGAAAAAAAATATATATATATATTGCCTAATGAGCTGCAACCTACACGGCACTCGAATGTACCCAAATTATATAGTCTAACCTGGGCACTAATGCACTTTCTGACACAACCTGAGCCCGGACCTCCTGACCAACACCCAGACAGCTGACCGCACACTGAGCACATCAGACCTGCCATGGCCTTAGGTCATCATCTCTTCCCTACCTCAGTTTTCAGGCTTCAGAACCTAGACCTTATCTCCAATCCCTGCCCAGAAATCAGAATTCCTCCTTACCCATGGCAAAAAACCTTTTGGTTGGCATGTTGTCCAACGTTCAGTGTAGGAGAAACCAGCATTCACCCTGAGGACCCGCCCATTCTTGAGTGTGATGAGGGCATAAACATGCATTGTGACCCTCAGCGTGAGTCCTGCCCTCTAGTATCTCCTCTTAGTGACTGGACCATTAGATGTCATAATGGGCTTGACATGTACCTAGGCCCCAATATTTAACCAGATTTCTGGTTGTCCAGTCGCCCCTCTCCAGGGCTCATCTCTGGAATCCCTCATTTGGTGGGACACCTGAAGTTAAAAAAACAAAACAAAACAAAACAAAACAAAACAACAACAAAAAAATGGACTTATTCCATCCCACAGAATGACCCCAAACTCTTTGGACGGGGCCATACCTCCAGAGGGTAAGACTCGTCCATTTCCCATGAAGTCACCCGGAAATTTCATGAACATGGGTGACACGATATCTAGAGAGAATAACTTGAGCAAGAGCCTCACACTCGCCCTTTTTTCATATTCTGAAGAGTACTCCTCATGGTCTGTAGATCAGTCCTGCCATACCTATGACCCGAAACAGAAGCCGAGTTTGTGTTTTCAGACAACGGTCTAAACAGCCCTGGCCTACACACCCTACAAGCTGAGGCCCCTGGAACCAAACCTGAGGACTGTACTTGCCCTCTCCAAGGGATTTCTGTGTGCCCATTGCAATGGCCACAACCCTACTAATAGGATCAACCTCCAAAGTCCCTGAGGCCATCTCAATAGTGGTGGCTTCCCAGGACAAACACGGGCAATCTGAGCCCATCTGAGCACCTACCTGCACTCAGACCCGTAGACTGATGTCCACAGAGGGAAAAAGGAACGAACAGACCCCTAGGCACTAATCGGATCCATTGCTTTGGTTTCCAGGCATCTCTCCTCAGAGGCCTGGATTTCAATACCAGAATATGGCTGTTTCTTGACTCACCCATCAGAACTAATCTCCTCTACACATGGGAAACTTGCACATTGGAGATTGGTCGAAGCTTCTCTTTAGGAGAACCCTTCAGGGCCCCAGTGCCACCGCTTCATTCCAAGGTCTTCATAGACACAAAAACACATTAGGACCCATCCATAGGAGAGTCCATTTGAACTCAGCCTCCTCGGTTGCTCCCCCAGATCCAGAAGATCTAACATGTCTTGTTGCTAGGAGACAATTGGAATGCGAGGTGGGCTACCCATCCATCCATCCTTAGTACCCTGATTGGAATCGTTGGCCTGAGCCAACCAACAGGTCTCAATTGTCCTGCAGAAGAATCTTTGCAGTTTGGAGCTTCTCACAACTCCCATCTTGGGAAACCCCCATGGCCTCGTGATCCACACCTCCTTCATGAAGGGTCCATCAGGGACAGAACCTGCAAACTGAGAGATCGTCTGATCCTCGCCCTGACTTCAGATCCACGAGATCTCGAGTCAGGTCTGTAGATTGTGCCTGCCATGTCCTCACCCAGAAACCTAAGCCTAGATTGTGTTCTCAGACTTCCGTCCTCAGACTACGGGCCCACAAGCCCTCCAGATTGGCAATCCAGAACTACAATGCAACACTCTGCCTGCACTCCAGAAGAAAAACATTGCCCCCTGGGGCTAACCAGAAACCCCAAATGAGGATCAACCTGCACGCCACTTGGCTGTACCCCAAATACATAGGCTGACTTGGGCACTGATGCCCTTTCAGACACAACCTGAGCCTGGACCTCCAGGCCACACCCTGACAGCTGGCCGCACTCTGAGCACATCGGATCCGCCATGGCCTTAGGTCGTCATCTCTTCTCAACCTCGATTTTCAGGCTTCAGAAACTATAACTTATCTCAAAACACTGCCCACGCTTGAAAATGATGCAGAAAACAGAACTCCATCCCCATGGCAAGAAACCTTGCGGTTGCCATGTTGTCCAACATTCAGTGTAGTGGAAACCAGTGTGGCCCATGATTCCCCGCCCATGCTCGCGGGCAACATTGGTCACAAACACACATTGTGACCCTCAGCCTGAGCCCAGTCCTCAAGTAAGGCCTCTCAGTGGCTGGACCCTGAGCCCGCCTATGGGGCCTGCCATGCCCCTGGCCCCGATTTTTGAACATAGTTCGCTTTGTCACTTCACTCTTCCCTAGGGCTCTGATTTGGAATTCCTCTTTTGGTGGGACACCTGAGGTAACAAACCTGAAAGGAGTCCTCCCATCCCACAGATTGACGAAAAACAATTGGGATCGGGCCAAATCCACAGAGAGGAAGATTCGTCCATGGCCCCTGAGGCCTCCCCGACATTCCACGGCCAACGCCGATACAAAATCCAGAGACAAAAGAATGAGCAAGCGCCTCAGACTCGCTGTTTCTTCATATCCTGAAGAGTTCTTCTCATGGTTTGTCGATCGGATCCGCCATACCTACATCCGCAAACCTTAGCTGAGTTTGTGTTTTTAGACTTCTGTCCTCAATGTCCTGGGCAACACACACTCCAGACTGGGCCCCTGGAGTCACACATTAGGGCTGCGCCTACCCAATCCATGGGAATTCTGCCCATTCCATTGTCCCAAACCGTACAAATTAGGAGAACCCTCCAAAGTCCCTGAGGCCATCCCAATAGTGTAGGTCACCCGGCACAAACAAGGGCGGTCTGACACCAGCTGAGCAACTATCTCCACTCATTCCATAGATGGATGTCCCCAGAGAAGAAGATTGAACCAGACAGGACCCTAGGCCATAATCGGATCCATTGCTTTGGTTTACAGGCATGTCTCCTCAAAAGCCTGGATTCCAATATTAGCAAAGGGGTTTTCCTGAGGCACCCATCAGAACAAATCTCGTCTCCACAAGGAAACATGTGTATGGGAGCTATGTCAAAAGCTTAGGAGAATACTTCAGGGTCCCGGTGCCACCGCCTCATTCCAAGGCCCTCATGGATACAAACACACTTTAGGACCCATCCTCAGGAAAGTCCATTTCAACTCAGCCACCCAGGTTGCTCCCGCAGAGCCATCAGATCTAAACTGCCTTGTTGCTAGGAGACAATTGCAATGCGAGGCGCTCGTCCCAGGCATCCATCCTCGAACGGTGCCCTGGAGTCATTCCATATGGGATGTCCTGGACCTGTCCAACAGGTCTCAATTGTCCCGCAGAAGGAATCCTTGAAGGGGGCATCCCACAACTCCCAACGTGGGAAAACCTCCATGGCCTCGAGATTCCGCTCCCTTCATGAAGGGACCGTCATGCACAGAAACTCCAACCTGAGCCAACGTCTGTTCCTCGCTCTGACTTCAGATGCATGAGATCTTGGTTCCGATGTGTAGGGGGTACCTGCCGTGCCCTCGCCCTGAAACCCAAGTCTAGCTTGTGTTCTCAGACTTCCGTCCTCACACTCCTGGTCCGAAGCACTCAAGTTTGGCAATTCCGGACCCACAATGCAGCACTCTGCCTGCCCTCTAGAAAAAAAAAAAATATATTGCCTAATGAGCTGCAACCTACACGGCACTCGAATGTACCCAAATTATATAGTCTAACCTGGGCACTAATGCACTTTCTGACACAACCTGAGCCCGGACCTCCTGACCAACACCCAGACAGCTGACCGCACACTGAGCACATCAGACCTGCCATGGCCTTAGGTCATCATCTCTTCCCTACCTCAGTTTTCAGGCTTCAGAACCTCGACCTTATCTCCAATCCCTGCCCAGAAATCAGAATTCCTCCTTACCCATGGCAAGAAACCTTTTGGTTGGCACGATGTCCTACGTTTAGTGTAGGAGAAACCAGCATTCACCCTGAGGACCCGCCCATTCTTGAGTGTGATGAGGGCATAAACATGCATTTTGACCCTCAGCGTGAGTCCTGCCCTCTAGTATCTCCTCTTAGTGACTGGACCATTAGATGTCATAATGGGCTTGACATGTACCTAGGCCCCTATATTTAACCAGATTTCTGGTTATCCAGTCGCCCCTCTCCAGGGCTCTACTCTGGAATCCCTCATTTGGTGGGACACTGAGGTTAAAAAACAAAACAAAACAAAAGAAAACAAAACAACAACAAAAAAATGGACTTATTCCGTCCCACAGAATGACCCCAAACTCTTCGGACGGGGCCATACCTCCAGAGAGTAAGACTCGTCCATTTCCCATGAAGTCACCCGGAAATTTCATGAACATGGGTGACACGATATCCAGAGACAATAACTTGAGCAAGAGCCTCACACTCGCCCTTTTTTCATATCCCGAAGAGTACTCCTCATGGTCTGTAGATCAGTCCTGCCATACCTATGACCCCAAACAGAAGCCGAGTTTGTGTTTTCAGACAACGGTCTAAACAGCCCTGGCCTACACACCCTACAGGCTCAGGCCCCTGGAGCCAAACCTGAGGACTGTACTTGCCCTCTCCAAGGGATTTCTGTGTGCCCATTGCAATGGCACAACCCTACTAATAGGATCGTCCTCCAAAGTCCCTGAGGCCATCTCAATAGTGGTGGCTTCCCAGGACAAACAGGGGCAATCTGAGGCCAGCTGAGCACCTACCTGCACTCAGACTCGTAGACTGATGTCCCCAGAGGGAAAAAGGAACGAACAGACCCCTAGGCACTAATCGGATACATTGCTTTGGTTTCCAGGCATCTCTCCTCAGAGGCCTGGATTTCAATACCCGAATATGGCTGTTTCTTGACTCACCCATCAGAACTAATCTCCTCTACACATGGGAATCTTGCACATTGGAGCTTGGTCGAAGCTTCTCTTTAGGAGAACCCTTCAGGGCCCCAGTGCCACCGCTTCATTCCAAGGTCTTCATAGACACAAAAACACATTAGGACCTATCCATAGGAGAGTCCATTTGAACTCAGCCTCCTCGGTTGATCCCCCAGATCCAGCAGATCTAATATGTCTTGTTGCTAGGAGACAATTGGAATGCGTGGTGGGCTACCCATCCATCCATCCTTAGTACCCTGCTTGGAATCGTTGGCCTGAGCCAAACAACAGGTCTCAATTGTCCTGCAGAAGAATCTTTGCAGTTTGGAGCTTCTCACAACTCCAATCTTGGGAAACCCCCATGGCCTCGTGATCCACACCTCTTTAATGAAGGGTCCATCAGGGACAGAACCTCCAACCTGAGAGATCGTCTGATCCTCGCCCTGACTTCAGATCCACGAGATCTCGAGTCAGGTCTGTAGATTGTGCCTGCCATGTCCTCACCCAGAAACCTAAGCCTAGATTGTGTTCTCAGACTTCCGTCCTCAGACTACGGGCCCACAAGCCCTCCAGATTGGCAATCCAGAACTACAATGCAACACTCTGCCTGCACTCCAGAAGAAAAACATTGCCCCCTGGGGCTAACC
Organism: Mustela lutreola; assembly: GCF_030435805.1. Lineage (NCBI taxonomy): Eukaryota > Metazoa > Chordata > Mammalia > Carnivora > Mustelidae > Mustela > Mustela lutreola. The sequence continues at coordinate 174,683,447 of NC_081294.1, forward strand.
AGAAACCCCAAATGAGGATCAACCTGCACGCCACTTGGCTGTACCCCAAATACATAGGCTGACCTGGGCACTGATGCCCTTTCAGACACAACCTGAGCCTGGACCTCCAAGCCACACCCAGACAGCTGGCCGCACTCTGAGCACATCGGATCCGCCATGGCCTTAGGTCGTCATCTCTTCTCAACCTCGATTTTCAGGCTTCAGAAACTATAACTTATCTCAAAACACTGCCCACGGTTGAAAATGATGCAGAAATCAGAACTCCATCCCCATGGCAAGAAACCCTTGCGGTTGCCATGTTGTCCAACATTCAGTGTAGTTGAAACCAGTGTGGCCCATGATTCCCCGCCCATGCTCGCGGGCAACATTGGTCACAAACACACATTGTGACCCTCAGCCTGAGCCCAGTCCTCAAGTAAGGCCTCTCAGTGGCTGGACCCTGAGCCCGCATATGGGGCCTGCCATGCCCCTGGCCCCGATTTTTAACCATAGTTCGCTTTGTCCCTTCACTCTTCCCTAGGGCTCTGATTTGGAATTCCTCTTTTGGTGGGACACCTGAGGTAACAAACCTGAAAGGAGTCCTCCCATCCCACAGATTGACGAAAAACAATTGGGATCGGGCCAAATCCACAGAGAGGAAGGTTCGTCCATGGCCCCTGAGGCCTCCCCGACATTCCACGGCCAACGCCGATACAAAATCCAGAGACAAAAGAATGAGCAAGCGCCTCAGACTCGCTGTTTCTTCATATCCTGAAGAGTTCTTCTCATGGTTTGTCGATCGGGTCCGCCATACCTACATCCGCAAAACTTAGCTGAATTTGTGTTTTTAGACTTCTGTCCTCAATGTCCTGGGCAACACACACTCCAGACTGGGCCCCTGGAGTCACACATTAGGACTGCGCCTACCCAATCCATGGGAATTCTGCCCATTCCATTGTCCCAAGCCGTACAATTTAGGAGAACCCTCCAAAGTCCCTGAGGCCATCCCAATAGTGTAGGTCACCCGGCACAAACAAGGGCGGTCTGACACCAGCTGAGCAACTATCTCCACTCATTCCATAGATGGATGTCCCCAGAGAAGAAGATTGAACCAGACAGGACCCTAGGCCATAATCGGATCCATTGCTTTGGTTTACAGGCATGTCTCCTCAAAAGCCTGGATTCCAATATTAGCATAGGGGTTTTCCTGAGGCACCCATCAGAACAAATCTCGTCTCCACAAGGAAACTTGTGTATGGGAGCTATGTCAAAAGCTTAGGAGAATACTTCAGGGTCCCGGTGCCACCGCCTGATTCCAAGGCCCTCATGGATACAAACACACTTTAGGACCCATCCTCAGGAAAGTCCATTTCAACTCAGCCACCCAGGTTGCTCCCGCAGAGCCATCAGATCTAAACTGCCTTGTTGCTAGGAGACAATTGCAATGCGAGGCGCTTGTCCCAGGCATCCATCCTCGAACGGTGCCCTGGAGTCATTCCATATGGGATGTCCTGGACCTGTCCAACAGGTCTCAATTGTCCCGCAGAAGGAATCCTTGAAGGGGGCATCCCACAACTCCCAACGTGGGAAAACCTCCATGGCCTCGAGATTCCGCTCCCTTCATGAAGGGACCGTCATGCACAGAAACTCCAACCTGAGCCAACGTCTGATCCTCGCTCTGACTTCAGATGCATGAGATCTTGGTTCCGATGTGTAGGGGGTACCTGCCGTGCCCTCGCCCTGAAACCCAAGTCTAGCTTGTGTTCTCAGACTTCCGTCCTCACACTCCTGGTCCGAAGCACTCAAGTTTGGAAATTCCGGACCCACAATGCAGCACTCTGCCTGCCCTCTAGAAAAAAAAAATATATTGCCTAATGAGCTGCAACCTACACGGCACTCGAATGTACCCAAATTATATAGTCTAACCTGGGCACTAATGCACTTTCTGACACAACCTGAGCCCGGACCTCCTGAACAACACCCAGACAGCTGACCGCACACTGAGCACATCAGACCTGCCATGGCCTTAGGTCATCATCTCTTCCCTACCTCAGTTTTCAGGCTTCAGAACCTAGACCTTATCTCCAAACCCTGCCCAGAAATCAGAATTCCTCATTACCCATGGCAAGAAACCTTTTGGTTGGCACGTTGTCCACCGTTCAGTGTAGGAGAAACCAGCATTCACCCTGGGGACCCGCCCATTCTTGAGTGTGATGAGGGCATAAACATGCATTGTGACCCTCAGCGTGAGTCCTGCCCTCTAGTATGTCCTCTTAGTGACTGGACCATTAGATGTCATAATGGGCTTGACATGTACCTAGCACCAATATTTAACCAGATTTCTGGTTGTCCAGTCGCCCCTCTCCAGGGCTCTACTCTGGAATCCCTCATTTGGTGGGACACCTGAGGTTAAAAAACAAAACAAAACAAAACAAAACAAAACAAAAAAAACAGCAACAAAAAAATGGACTTATTCCATCCCACAGAATGACCCCAAGCTCTTCGGACTGGGCCACACCTCCAGACGGTAAGACTCGTCCATTTCCCATGAAGTCACCCGGAAATTTCATGAACATGGGTGACACGATATCCAGAGACAAAAACTTGAGCAAGAGCCTCACACTCGCCCTTTTTTCATATCCCGAAGAGTTCTCCTCATGGTCTGTAGATCAGTCCTGCCATACCTATGACCCGAAACAGAAGCCGAGTTTGTGTTTTCAGACAACGGTCTATACAGCCCTGGCCTACACACCCTACAGGCTCAGGCCCCTGAGCCAAACCTGAGGACTGTACTTGCCCTCTTCAAGGGATTTCTGTGTGCCCATTGCAATGGCCACAACCCTACTAATAGCATCAACCTTCAAAGTCCCTGAGGCCATCTCAATAGTGGTGGCTTCCCAGGACAAACAGGGGCAATCTGAGCCCATCTGAGCACCTACCTGCACTCAGACCCGTAGACTGATGTCCCCAGAGGGAAAAAGGAACGAACAGAGCCCTAGGCACTAATCGGATCCATTGCTTTGGTTTCCAGGCATCTCTCCTCAGAGGCCTGGATTTCAATACCCGAATATGGCTGTTTCTTGACTCACCCATCAGAACTAATCTCCTCTACACATGGGAAACTTGCACATTGGAGCTTGGTCGAAGCTTCTCTTTTGGAGAACCCTTCAGGGCCCCAGTGCCACCGCTTCATTCCAAGGTCTTCATAGACACAAAAACACATTAGGACCCATCCATAGGAGAGTCCATTTGAACTCAGCCTCCTCGGTTGCTCCCCCAGATCCAGCAGATCTAACATGTCTTGTTCCTAGGAGACAATTGGAATGCGAGGTGGGCTACCCATCCATCCATCCTTAGTACCCTGCTTGGAATCGTTGGCCTGAGCCAAACAACAGGTCTCAATTGTCCTGAGAAGAATCTTTGCATTTTGGAGCTTCTCACAACTCCCATTTGGGAAACCCCCATGGCCTCGTGATCCACCCCCCCTTCATGAAGGGTCCATCAGGGTCAGAACCTCCAACCTGAGAGATCGTCTGATTCTCGCCCTGACTTCAGATCCACGAGATCTCGAGTCAGGTCTGTAGATTGTGCCTGCCATGTCCTCACCCAGAAACCTAAGCCTAGATTGTGTTCTCAGACTTCTGTCCTCAGACTACGGGCCCACAAGCCCTCCAGATTGGCAATCCAGAACTACAATGCAACACTCTGCCTGCACTCCAGAAGAAAAACATTGCCACCTGGGGCTAACCAGAAACCCCAAATGAGGATCAACCTGCACGCCACTTGGCTGTACCCCGAATACATAGGCTGACCTGGGCACTGATGCCCTTTCAGACACAACCTGAGCCTGGACCTCCAGGCCACACCCAGACAGCTGGCCGCACTCTGAGCACATCGGATCCGCCATGGCCTTAGGTCGTCATCTCTTCTCAACCTCGATTTTCAGGCTCCAGAAACTATAACTTATCTCAAAACACTGCCCACGGTTGAAAATGATGCAGAAATCAGAACTCCATCCCCATGGCAAGAAACCTTGCGGTTGCCATGTTGTCCAACATTCAGTGTAGTTGAAACCAGTGTGGCCCATGATTCCCCGCCCATGCTCGCGGGCGACATTGGTCACAAACACACATTGTGACCCTCAGCCTGAGCCCAGTCCTCAAGTAAGGCCTCTCAGTGGCTGGACCCTGAGCCCGCATATGGGGCCTGCCATGCCCGTGGCCCCGATTTTTAACCATAGTTCGCTTTGTCCCTTCACTCTTCCCTAGGGCTCTGATTTGGAATTCCTCTTTTGGTGGTACAGCTGAGATAACAATCCTGAAAGGAGTCCTCCCATCCCACAGATTGACGAAAAACAATTGGGATCGGGCCAAATCCACAGAGAGGAAGATTCGTCCATGGCCCCTGACCCTCCCCGACATTCCACGGCCAACGCCAATACAAAATCCAGAGACAAAAGAATGAGCAAGCGCCTCAGACTCGCTGTTTCTTCATATCCTGAAGAGTTCTTCTCATGGTTTGTCGATCGGGTCCGCCATACCTACATCCGCAAAACTTAGCTGAATTTGTGTTTTTAGACTTCTGTCCTCAATGTCCTGGGCAACACACACTCCAGACTGGGCCCCTGGAGTCACACATTAGGACTGCGCCTACCCAATCCATGGGAATTCTGCCCATTCCATTGTCCCAAACCGTACAAATTAGGAGAACCCTCCAAAGTCCCTGAGGCCATCCCAATAGTGTAGGTCACCCGGCACAAACAAGGGCGGTCTGACACCAGCTGAGCAACTATCTCCACTCATTCCATAGATGGATGTCCCCAGAGAAGAAGATTGAACCAGACAGGACCCTAGGCCATAATCGGATCCATTGCTTTGGTTTACAGGCATGTCTCCTCAAAAGCCTGGATTCCAATATTAGCATAGGGGTTTTCCTGAGGCACCCATCAGAACAAATCTCGTCTCCACAAGGAAACTTGTGTATGGGAGCTATGTCAAAAGCTTAGGAGAATACTTCAGGGTCCCGGTGCCACCGCCTCATTCCAAGGCCCTCATGGATACAAACACACTTTAGGACCCATCCTCAGGAAAGTCCATTTCAACTCAGCCACCCAGGTTGCTCCCGCAGAGCCATCAGATCTAAACTGCCTTGTTGCTAGGAGACAATTGCAATGCGAGGCGCTCGTCCCAGGCATCCATCCTCGAACGGTGCCCTGGAGTCATTCCATATGGGATGTCCTGGACCTGTCCAACAGGTCTCAATTGTCCCGCAGAAGGAATCCTTGAAGGGGGCATCCCACAACTCCCAACGTGGGAAAACCTCCATGGCCTCGAGATTCCGCTCCCTTCATGAAGGGACCGTCATGCACAGAAACTCCAACCTGAGCCAACGTCTGATCCTCGCTCTGACTTCAGATGCATGAGATCTTGGTTCCGATGTGTAGGGGGTACCTGCCGTGCCCTCGCCCTGAAACCCAAGTCTAGCTTGTGTTCTCAGACTTCCGTCCTCACACTCCTGGTCCGAAGCACTCAAGTTTGGCTATTCCGGACCCACAATGCAGCATTCTGCCTGCCCTCTAGAAAAAAAAAAATATTGCCTAATGAGCTACAACCTACACGGCACTCGAATGTTCCCAAATTATATAGTCTAACCTGGGCACTAATGCACTTTCTGACACAACCTGAGCCCGGACCTCCTGACCAACACCCAGACAGCTGACCGCACACTGAGCACATCAGACCTGCCATGGCCTTAGGTCATCATCTCTTCCCTACCTCAGTTTTCAGGCTTAAGAACCTAGACCTTATCTCCAATCCCTGCCCAGAAATCAGAATTCCTCCTTAGCCATGGCAAGAAACCTTTTGGTTTGCACGTTGTCCACCGTTCAGTGTAGGAGAAACCAGCATTCACCCTGGGGACCCGCCCATTCTTGAGTGTGATGAGGGCATAAACATGCATTGTGACCCTCAGCGTGAGTCCTGCCCTCTAGTATTTCCTCTTAGTGACTGGACCATTAGATGTCATAATGGGCTTGACATGTACCTAGCACCAATATTTAACCAGATTTCTGGTTGTCCAGTCGCCCCTCTCCAGGGCTCTACTCTGGAATCCCTCATTTGGTGGGACACCTGAGGTTAAAAAACAAAACAAAACAAAACAAAACAAAACAAAACAAAAAAAACAGCAACAAAAAAATGGACTTATTCCATCCCACAGAATGACCCCAAGCTCTTCGGACTGGGCCACACCTCCAGACGGTAAGACTCGTCCATTTCCCATGAAGTCACCCGGAAATTTCATGAACATGGGTGACACGATATCCAGAGACAAAAGCTTGAGCAAGAGCCTCACACTCGCCCTTTTTTCATATCCCGAAGAGTTCTCCTCATGGTCTGTAGATCAGTCCTGCCATACCTATGACCCGAAACAGAAGCCGAGTTTGTGTTTTCAGACAACGGTCTAAACAGCCCTGGCCTACACACCCTACAGGCTCAGGCCCCTGAGCCAAACCTGAGGACTGTACTTGCCCTCTTCAAGGGATTTCTGTGTGCCCATTGCAATGGCCACAACCCTACTAATAGCATCAACCTTCAAAGTCCCTGAGGCCATCTCAATAGTGGTGGCTTCCCAGGACAAACAGGGGCAATCTGAGCCCATCTGAGCACCTACCTGCACTCAGACCCGAGACTGATGTCCCCAGAGGGAAAAAGGAACGAACAGAGCCCTAGGCACTAATCGGATCCATTGCTTTGGTTTCCAGGCATCTCTCCTCAGAGGCCTGGATTTCAATACCCGAATATGGCTGTTTCTTGACTCACCCATCAGAACTAATCTCCTCTACACATGGGAAACTTGCACATTGGAGCTTGGTCGAAGCTTCTCTTTTGGAGAACCCTTCAGGGCCCCAGTGCCACCGCTTCATTCCAAGGTCTTCATAGACACAAAAACACATTAGGACCCATCCATAGGAGAGTCCATTTGAACTCAGCCTCCTCGGTTGCTCCCCCAGATCCAGCAGATCTAACATGTCTTGTTGCTAGGAGACAATTGGAATGCGAGGTGGGCTACCCATCCATCCATCCTTAGTACCCTGCTTGGAATCGTTGGCCTGAGCCAAACAACAGGTCTCAATTGTCCTGAGAAGAATCTTTGCATTTTGGAGCTTCTCACAACTCCCATTTGGGAAACCCCCATGGCCTCGTGATCCACCCCCCCTTCATGAAGGGTCCATCAGGGTCAGAACCTCCAACCTGAGAGATCGTCTGATTCTCGCCCTGACTTCAGATCCACGAGATCTCGAGTCAGGTCTGTAGATTGTGCCTGCCATGTCCTCACCCAGAAACCTAAGCCTAGATTGTGTTCTCAGACTTCTGTCCTCAGACTACGGGCCCACAAGCCCTCCAGATTGGCAATCCAGAACTACAATGCAACACTCTGCCTGCACTCCAGAAGAAAAACATTGCCACCTGGGGCTAACCAGAAACCCCAAATGAGGATCAACCTGCACGCCACTTGGCTGTACCCCGAATACATAGGCTGACCTGGGCACTGATGCCCTTTCAGACACAACCTGAGCCTGGACCTCCAGGCCACACCCAGACAGCTGGCCGCACTCTGAGCACATCGGATCCGCCATGGCCTTAGGTCGTCATCTCTTCTCAACCTCGATTTTCAGGCTCCAGAAACTATAACTTATCTCAAAACACTGCCCACGGTTGAAAATGATGCAGAAATCAGAACTCCATCCCCATGGCAAGAAACCTTGCGGTTGCCATGTTGTCCAACATTCAGTGTAGTTGAAACCAGTGTGGCCCATGATTCCCCGCCCATGCTCGCGGGCGACATTGGTCACAAACACACATTGTGACCCTCAGCCTGAGCCCAGTCCTCAAGTAAGGCCTCTCAGTGGCTGGACCCTGAGCCCGCATATGGGGCCTGCCATGCCCGTGGCCCCGATTTTTAACCATAGTTCGCTTTGTCCCTTCACTCTTCCCTAGGGCTCTGATTTGGAATTCCTCTTTTGGTGGTACAGCTGAGATAACAATCCTGAAAGGAGTCCTCCCATCCCACAGATTGACGAAAAACAATTGGGATCGGGCCAAATCCACAGAGAGGAAGATTCGTCCATGGCCCCTGACCCTCCCCGACATTCCACGGCCAACGCCAATACAAAATCCAGAGACAAAAGAATGAGCAAGCGCCTCAGACTCGCTGTTTCTTCATATCCTGAAGAGTTCTTCTCATGGTTTGTCGATCGGGTCCGCCATACCTACATCCGCAAAACTTAGCTGAATTTGTGTTTTTAGACTTCTGTCCTCAATGTCCTGGGCAACACACACTCCAGACTGGGCCCCTGGAGTCACACATTAGGACTGCGCCTACCCAATCCATGGGAATTCTGCCCATTCCATTGTCCCAAACCGTACAAATTAGGAGAACCCTCCAAAGTCCCTGAGGCCATCCCAATAGTGTAGGTCACCCGGCACAAACAAGGGCGGTCTGACACCAGCTGAGCAACTATCTCCACTCATTCCATAGATGGATGTCCCCAGAGAAGAAGATTGAACCAGACAGGACCCTAGGCCATAATCGGATCCATTGCTTTGGTTTACAGGCATGTCTCCTCAAAAGCCTGGATTCCAATATTAGCATAGGGGTTTTCCTGAGGCACCCATCAGAACAAATCTCGTCTCCACAAGGAAACTTGTGTATGGGAGCTATGTCAAAAGCTTAGGAGAATACTTCAGGGTCCCGGTGCCACCGCCTCATTCCAAGGCCCTCATGGATACAAACACACTTTAGGACCCATCCTCAGGAAAGTCCATTTCAACTCAGCCACCCAGGTTGCTCCCGCAGAGCCATCAGATCTAAACTGCCTTGTTGCTAGGAGACAATTGCAATGCGAGGCGCTCGTCCCAGGCATCCATCCTCGAACGGTGCCCTGGAGTCATTCCATATGGGATGTCCTGGACCTGTCCAACAGGTCTCAATTGTCCCGCAGAAGGAATCCTTGAAGGGGGCATCCCACAACTCCCAACGTGGGAAAACCTCCATGGCCTCGAGATTCCGCTCCCTTCATGAAGGGACCGTCATGCACAGAAACTCCAACCTGAGCCAACGTCTGATCCTCGCTCTGACTTCAGATGCATGAGATCTTGGTTCCGATGTGTAGGGGGTACCTGCCGTGCCCTCGCCCTGAAACCCAAGTCTAGCTTGTGTTCTCAGACTTCCGTCCTCACACTCCTGGTCCGAAGCACTCAAGTTTGGCTATTCCGGACCCACAATGCAGCATTCTGCCTGCCCTCTAGAAAAAAAAAAATATTGCCTAATGAGCTACAACCTACACGGCACTCGAATGTTCCCAAATTATATAGTCTAACCTGGGCACTAATGCACTTTCTGACACAACCTGAGCCCGGACCTCCTGACCAACACCCAGACAGCTGACCGCACACTGAGCACATCAGACCTGCCATGGCCTTAGGTCATCATCTCTTCCCTACCTCAGTTTTCAGGCTTAAGAACCTAGACCTTATCTCCAATCCCTGCCCAGAAATCAGAATTCCTCCTTAGCCATGGCAAGAAACCTTTTGGTTTGCACGTTGTCCACCGTTCAGTGTAGGAGAAACCAGCATTCACCCTGGGGACCCGCCCATTCTTGAGTGTGATGAGGGCATAAACATGCATTGTGACCCTCAGCGTGAGTCCTGCCCTCTAGTATTTCCTCTTAGTGACTGGACCATTAGATGTCATAATGGGCTTGACATGTACCTAGCACCAATATTTAACCAGATTTCTGGTTGTCCAGTCGCCCCTCTCCAGGGCTCTACTCTGGAATCCCTCATTTGGTGGGACACCTGAGGTTAAAAAACAAAACAAAACAAAACAAAACAAAACAAAACAAAAAAAACAGCAACAAAAAAATGGACTTATTCCATCCCACAGAATGACCCCAAGCTCTTCGGACTGGGCCACACCTCCAGACGGTAAGACTCGTCCATTTCCCATGAAGTCACCCGGAAATTTCATGAACATGGGTGACACGATATCCAGAGACAAAAGCTTGAGCAAGAGCCTCACACTCGCCCTTTTTTCATATCCCGAAGAGTTCTCCTCATGGTCTGTAGATCAGTCCTGCCATACCTATGACCCGAAACAGAAGCCGAGTTTGTGTTTTCAGACAACGGTCTAAACAGCCCTGGCCTACACACCCTACAGGCTCAGGCCCCTGAGCCAAACCTGAGGACTGTACTTGCCCTCTTCAAGGGATTTCTGTGTGCCCATTGCAATGGCCACAACCCTACTAATAGCATCAACCTTCAAAGTCCCTGAGGCCATCTCAATAGTGGTGGCTTCCCAGGACAAACAGGGGCAATCTGAGCCCATCTGAGCACCTACCTGCACTCAGACCCGAGACTGATGTCCCCAGAGGGAAAAAGGAACGAACAGAGCCCTAGGCACTAATCGGATCCATTGCTTTGGTTTCCAGGCATCTCTCCTCAGAGGCCTGGATTTCAATACCCGAATATGGCTGTTTCTTGACTCACCCATCAGAACTAATCTCCTCTACACATGGGAAACTTGCACATTGGAGCTTGGTCGAAGCTTCTCTTTTGGAGAACCCTTCAGGGCCCCAGTGCCACCGCTTCATTCCAAGGTCTTCATAGACACAAAAACACATTAGGACCCATCCATAGGAGAGTCCATTTGAACTCAGCCTCCTCGGTTGCTCCCCCAGATCCAGCAGATCTAACATGTCTTGTTGCTAGGAGACAATTGGAATGCGAGGTGGGCTACCCATCCATCCATCCTTAGTACCCTGCTTGGAATCGTTGGCCTGAGCCAAACAACAGGTCTCAATTGTCCTGAGAAGAATCTTTGCATTTTGGAGCTTCTCACAACTCCCATTTGGGAAACCCCCATGGCCTCGTGATCCACCCCCCCTTCATGAAGGGTCCATCAGGGTCAGAACCTCCAACCTGAGAGATCGTCTGATTCTCGCCCTGACTTCAGATCCACGAGATCTCGAGTCAGGTCTGTAGATTGTGCCTGCCATGTCCTCACCCAGAAACCTAAGCCTAGATTGTGTTCTCAGACTTCTGTCCTCAGACTACGGGCCCACAAGCCCTCCAGATTGGCAATCCAGAACTACAATGCAACACTCTGCCTGCACTCCAGAAGAAAAACATTGCCACCTGGGGCTAACCAGAAACCCCAAATGAGGATCAACCTGCACGCCACTTGGCTGTACCCCGAATACATAGGCTGACCTGGGCACTGATGCCCTTTCAGACACAACCTGAGCCTGGACCTCCAGGCCACACCCAGACAGCTGGCCGCACTCTGAGCACATCGGATCCGCCATGGCCTTAGGTCGTCATCTCTTCTCAACCTCGATTTTCAGGCTCCAGAAACTATAACTTATCTCAAAACACTGCCCACGGTTGAAAATGATGCAGAAATCAGAACTCCATCCCCATGGCAAGAAACCTTGCGGTTGCCATGTTGTCCAACATTCAGTGTAGTTGAAACCAGTGTGGCCCATGATTCCCCGCCCATGCTCGCGGGCGACATTGGTCACAAACACACATTGTGACCCTCAGCCTGAGCCCAGTCCTCAAGTAAGGCCTCTCAGTGGCTGGACCCTGAGCCCGCATATGGGGCCTGCCATGCCCGTGGCCCCGATTTTTAACCATAGTTCGCTTTGTCCCTTCACTCTTCCCTAGGGCTCTGATTTGGAATTCCTCTTTTGGTGGTACAGCTGAGATAACAATCCTGAAAGGAGTCCTCCCATCCCACAGATTGACGAAAAACAATTGGGATCGGGCCAAATCCACAGAGAGGAAGATTCGTCCATGGCCCCTGACCCTCCCCGACATTCCACGGCCAACGCCAATACAAAATCCAGAGACAAAAGAATGAGCAAGCGCCTCAGACTCGCTGTTTCTTCATATCCTGAAGAGTTCTTCTCATGGTTTGTCGATCGGGTCCGCCATACCTACATCCGCAAAACTTAGCTGAATTTGTGTTTTTAGACTTCTGTCCTCAATGTCCTGGGCAACACACACTCCAGACTGGGCCCCTGGAGTCACACATTAGGACTGCGCCTACCCAATCCATGGGAATTCTGCCCATTCCATTGTCCCAAACCGTACAAATTAGGAGAACCCTCCAAAGTCCCTGAGGCCATCCCAATAGTGTAGGTCACCCGGCACAAACAAGGGCGGTCTGACACCAGCTGAGCAACTATCTCCACTCATTCCATAGATGGATGTCCCCAGAGAAGAAGATTGAACCAGACAGGACCCTAGGCCATAATCGGATCCATTGCTTTGGTTTACAGGCATGTCTCCTCAAAAGCCTGGATTCCAATATTAGCATAGGGGTTTTCCTGAGGCACCCATCAGAACAAATCTCGTCTCCACAAGGAAACTTGTGTATGGGAGCTATGTCAAAAGCTTAGGAGAATACTTCAGGGTCCCGGTGCCACCGCCTCATTCCAAGGCCCTCATGGATACAAACACACTTTAGGACCCATCCTCAGGAAAGTCCATTTCAACTCAGCCACCCAGGTTGCTCCCGCAGAGCCATCAGATCTAAACTGCCTTGTTGCTAGGAGACAATTGCAATGCGAGGCGCTCGTCCCAGGCATCCATCCTCGAAAGGTGCCCTGGAGTCATTCCATATGGGATGTCCTGGACCTGTCCAACAGGTCTCAATTGTCCCGCAGAAGGAATCCTTGAAGGGGGCATCCCACAACTCCCAACGTGGGAAAACCTCCATGGCCTCGAGATTCCGCTCCCTTCATGAAGGGACCGTCATGCACAGAAACTCCAACCTGAGCCAACGTCTGATCCTCGCTCTGACTTCAGATGCATGAGATCTTGGTTCCGATGTGTAGGGGGTACCTGCCGTGCCCTCGCCCTGAAACCCAAGTCTAGCTTGTGTTCTCAGACTTCCGTCCTCACACTCCTGGTCCGAAGCACTCAAGTTTGGCTATTCCGGACCCACAATGCAGCATTCTGCCTGCCCTCTAGAAAAAAAAAAAAATATTGCCTAATGAGCTACAACCTACACGGCACTCGAATGTTCCCAAATTATATAGTCTAACCTGGGCACTAATGCACTTTCTGACACAACCTGAGCCCGGACCTCCTGACCAACACCCAGACAGCTGACCGCACACTGAGCACATCAGACCTGCCATGGCCTTAGGTCATCATCTCTTCCCTACCTCAGTTTTCAGGCTTAAGAACCTAGACCTTATCTCCAATCCCTGCCCAGAAATCAGAATTCCTCATTACCCATGGCAAGAAACCTTTTGGTTGGCACGTTGTCCACCGTTCAGTGTAGGAGAAACCAGCATTCACCCTGGGGACCCGCCCATTCTTGAGTGTGATGAGGGCATAAACATGCATTGTGACCCTCAGCGTGAGTCCTGCCCTCTAGTATTTCCTCTTAGTGACTGGACCATTAGATGTCATAATGGGCTTGACATGTACCTAGCACCAATATTTAACCAGATTTCTGGTTGTCCAGTCGCCCCTCTCCAGGGCTCTACTCTGGAATCCCTCATTTGGTGGGACACCTGAGGTTAAAAAACAAAACAAAACAAAACAAAACAAAACAAAAAAAACAGCAACAAAAAAATGGACTTATTCCATCCCACAGAATGACCCCAAGCTCTTCGGACTGGGCCACACCTCCAGACGGTAAGACTCGTCCATTTCCCATGAAGTCACCCGGAAATTTCATGAACATGGGTGACACGATATCCAGAGACAAAAACTTGAGCAAGAGCCTCACACTCGCCCTTTTTTCATATCCCGAAGAGTTCTCCTCATGGTCTGTAGATCAGTCCTGCCATACCTATGACCCGAAACAGAAGCCGAGTTTGTGTTTTCAGACAACGGTCTAAACAGCCCTGGCCTACACACCCTACAGGCTCAGGCCCCTGAGCCAAACCTGAGGACTGTACTTGCCCTCTTCAAGGGATTTCTGTGTGCCCATTGCAATGGCCACAACCCTACTAATAGCATCAACCTTCAAAGTCCCTGAGGCCATCTCAATAGTGGTGGCTTCCCAGGACAAACAGGGGCAATCTGAGCCCATCTGAGCACCTACCTGCACTCAGACCCGTAGACTGATGTCCCCAGAGGGAAAAAGGAACGAACAGAGCCCTAGGCACTAATCGGATCCATTGCTTTGGTTTCCAGGCATCTCTCCTCAGAGGCCTGGATTTCAATACCCGAATATGGCTGTTTCTTGACTCACCCATCAGAACTAATCTCCTCTACACATGGGAAACTTGCACATTGGAGCTTGGTCGAAGCTTCTCTTTTGGAGAACCCTTCAGGGCCCCAGTGCCACCGCTTCATTCCAAGGTCTTCATAGACACAAAAACACATTAGGACCCATCCATAGGAGAGTCCATTTGAACTCAGCCTCCTCGGTTGCTCCCCCAGATCCAGCAGATCTAACATGTCTTGTTGCTAGGAGACAATTGGAATGCGAGGTGGGCTACCCATCCATCCATCCTTAGTACCCTGCTTGGAATCGTTGGCCTGAGCCAAACAACAGGTCTCAATTGTCCTGAGAAGAATCTTTGCATTTTGGAGCTTCTCACAACTCCCATTTGGGAAACCCCCATGGCCTCGTGATCCACCCCCCCTTCATGAAGGGTCCATCAGGGTCAGAACCTCCAACCTGAGAGATCGTCTGATTCTCGCCCTGACTTCAGATCCACGAGATCTCGAGTCAGGTCTGTAGATTGTGCCTGCCATGTCCTCACCCAGAAACCTAAGCCTAGATTGTGTTCTCAGACTTCTGTCCTCAGACTACGGGCCCACAAGCCCTCCAGATTGGCAATCCAGAACTACAATGCAACACTCTGCCTGCACTCCAGAAGAAAAACATTGCCACCTGGGGCTAACCAGAAACCCCAAATGAGGATCAACCTGCACGCCACTTGGCTGTACCCCGAATACATAGGCTGACCTGGGCACTGATGCCCTTTCAGACACAACCTGAGCCTGGACCTCCAGGCCACACCCAGACAGCTGGCCGCACTCTGAGCACATCGGATCCGCCATGGCCTTAGGTCGTCATCTCTTCTCAACCTCGATTTTCAGGCTCCAGAAACTATAACTTATCTCAAAACACTGCCCACGGTTGAAAATGATGCAGAAATCAGAACTCCATCCCCATGGCAAGAAACCTTGCGGTTGCCATGTTGTCCAACATTCAGTGTAGTTGAAACCAGTGTGGCCCATGATTCCCCGCCCATGCTCGCGGGCGACATTGGTCACAAACACACATTGTGACCCTCAGCCTGAGCCCAGTCCTCAAGTAAGGCCTCTCAGTGGCTGGACCCTGAGCCCGCATATGGGGCCTGCCATGCCCGTGGCCCCGATTTTTAACCATAGTTCGCTTTGTCCCTTCACTCTTCCCTAGGGCTCTGCTTTGGAATTCCTCTTTTGGTGGTACAGCTGAGATAACAATCCTGAAAGGAGTCCTCCCATCCCACAGATTGACGAAAAACAATTGGGATCGGGCCAAATCCACAGAGAGGAAGATTCGTCCATGGCCCCTGACCCTCCCCGACATTCCACGGCCAACGCCAATACAAAATCCAGAGACAAAAGAATGAGCAAGCGCCTCAGACTCGCTGTTTCTTCATATCCTGAAGAGTTCTTCTCATGGTTTGTCGATCGGGTCCGCCATACCTACATCCGCAAAACTTAGCTGAATTTGTGTTTTTAGACTTCTGTCCTCAATGTCCTGGGCAACACACACTCCAGACTGGGCCCCTGGAGTCACACATTAGGACTGCGCCTACCCAATCCATGGGAATTCTGCCCATTCCATTGTCCCAAACCGTACAAATTAGGAGAACCCTCCAAAGTCCCTGAGGCCATCCCAATAGTGTAGGTCACCCGGCACAAACAAGGGCGGTCTGACACCAGCTGAGCAACTATCTCCACTCATTCCATAGATGGATGTCCCCAGAGAAGAAGATTGAACCAGACAGGACCCTAGGCCATAATCGGATCCATTGCTTTGGTTTACAGGCATGTCTCCTCAAAAGCCTGGATTCCAATATTAGCATAGGGGTTTTCCTGAGGCACCCATCAGAACAAATCTCGTCTCCACAAGGAAACTTGTGTATGGGAGCTATGTCAAAAGCTTAGGAGAATACTTCAGGGTCCCGGTGCCACCGCCTCATTCCAAGGCCCTCATGGATACAAACACACTTTAGGACCCATCCTCAGGAAAGTCCATTTCAACTCAGCCACCCAGGTTGCTCCCGCAGAGCCATCAGATCTAAACTGCCTTGTTGCTAGGAGACAATTGCAATGCGAGGCGCTCGTCCCAGGCATCCATCCTCGAACGGTGCCCTGGAGTCATTCCATATGGGATGTCCTGGACCTGTCCAACAGGTCTCAATTGTCCCGCAGAAGGAATCCTTGAAGGGGGCATCCCACAACTCCCAACGTGGGAAAACCTCCATGGCCTCGAGATTCCGCTCCCTTCATGAAGGGACCGTCATGCACAGAAACTCCAACCTGAGCCAACGTCTGATCCTCGCTCTGACTTCAGATGCATGAGATCTTGGTTCCGATGTGTAGGGGGTACCTGCCGTGCCCTCGCCCTGAAACCCAAGTCTAGCTTGTGTTCTCAGACTTCCGTCCTCACACTCCTGGTCCGAAGCACTCAAGTTTGGCTATTCCGGACCCACAATGCAGCATTCTGCCTGCCCTCTAGAAAAAAAAAAAAATATTGCCTAATGAGCTACAACCTACACGGCACTCGAATGTTCCCAAATTATATAGTCTAACCTGGGCACTAATGCACTTTCTGACACAACCTGAGCCCGGACCTCCTGACCAACACCCAGACAGCTGACCGCACACTGAGCACATCAGACCTGCCATGGCCTTAGGTCATCATCTCTTCCCTACCTCAGTTTTCAGGCTTAAGAACCTAGACCTTATCTCCAATCCCTGCCCAGAAATCAGAATTCCTCATTACCCATGGCAAGAAACCTTTTGGTTGGCACGTTGTCCACCGTTCAGTGTAGGAGAAACCAGCATTCACCCTGGGGACCCGCCCATTCTTGAGTGTGATGAGGGCATAAACATGCATTGTGACCCTCAGCGTGAGTCCTGCCCTCTAGTATTTCCTCTTAGTGACTGGACCATTAGATGTCATAATGGGCTTGACATGTACCTAGCACCAATATTTAACCAGATTTCTGGTTGTCCAGTCGCCCCTCTCCAGGGCTCTACTCTGGAATCCCTCATTTGGTGGGACACCTGAGGTTAAAAAACAAAACAAAACAAAACAAAACAAAACAAAACAAAAAAAACAGCAACAAAAAAATGGACTTATTCCATCCCACAGAATGACCCCAAGCTCTTCGGACTGGGCCACACCTCCAGACGGTAAGACTCGTCCATTTCCCATGAAGTCACCCGGAAATTTCATGAACATGGGTGACACGATATCCAGAGACAAAAGCTTGAGCAAGAGCCTCACACTCGCCCTTTTTTCATATCCCGAAGAGTTCTCCTCATGGTCTGTAGATCAGTCCTGCCATACCTATGACCCGAAACAGAAGCCGAGTTTGTGTTTTCAGACAACGGTCTAAACAGCCCTGGCCTACACACCCTACAGGCTCAGGCCCCTGAGCCAAACCTGAGGACTGTACTTGCCCTCTTCAAGGGATTTCTGTGTGCCCATTGCAATGGCCACAACCCTACTAATAGCATCAACCTTCAAAGTCCCTGAGGCCATCTCAATAGTGGTGGCTTCCCAGGACAAACAGGGGCAATCTGAGCCCATCTGAGCACCTACCTGCACTCAGACCCGAGACTGATGTCCCCAGAGGGAAAAAGGAACGAACAGAGCCCTAGGCACTAATCGGATCCATTGCTTTGGTTTCCAGGCATCTCTCCTCAGAGGCCTGGATTTCAATACCCGAATATGGCTGTTTCTTGACTCACCCATCAGAACTAATCTCCTCTACACATGGGAAACTTGCACATTGGAGCTTGGTCGAAGCTTCTCTTTTGGAGAACCCTTCAGGGCCCCAGTGCCACCGCTTCATTCCAAGGTCTTCATAGACACAAAAACACATTAGGACCCATCCATAGGAGAGTCCATTTGAACTCAGCCTCCTCGGTTGCTCCCCCAGATCCAGCAGATCTAACATGTCTTGTTGCTAGGAGACAATTGGAATGCGAGGTGGGCTACCCATCCATCCATCCTTAGTACCCTGCTTGGAATCGTTGGCCTGAGCCAAACAACAGGTCTCAATTGTCCTGAGAAGAATCTTTGCATTTTGGAGCTTCTCACAACTCCCATTTGGGAAACCCCCATGGCCTCGTGATCCACCCCCCCTTCATGAAGGGTCCATCAGGGTCAGAACCTCCAACCTGAGAGATCGTCTGATTCTCGCCCTGACTTCAGATCCACGAGATCTCGAGTCAGGTCTGTAGATTGTGCCTGCCATGTCCTCACCCAGAAACCTAAGCCTAGATTGTGTTCTCAGACTTCTGTCCTCAGACTACGGGCCCACAAGCCCTCCAGATTGGCAATCCAGAACTACAATGCAACACTCTGCCTGCACTCCAGAAGAAAAACATTGCCACCTGGGGCTAACCAGAAACCCCAAATGAGGATCAACCTGCACGCCACTTGGCTGTACCCCGAATACATAGGCTGACCTGGGCACTGATGCCCTTTCAGACACAACCTGAGCCTGGACCTCCAGGCCACACCCAGACAGCTGGCCGCACTCTGAGCACATCGGATCCGCCATGGCCTTAGGTCGTCATCTCTTCTCAACCTCGATTTTCAGGCTCCAGAAACTATAACTTATCTCAAAACACTGCCCACGGTTGAAAATGATGCAGAAATCAGAACTCCATCCCCATGGCAAGAAACCTTGCGGTTGCCATGTTGTCCAACATTCAGTGTAGTTGAAACCAGTGTGGCCCATGATTCCCCGCCCATGCTCGCGGGCGACATTGGTCACAAACACACATTGTGACCCTCAGCCTGAGCCCAGTCCTCAAGTAAGGCCTCTCAGTGGCTGGACCCTGAGCCCGCATATGGGGCCTGCCATGCCCGTGGCCCCGATTTTTAACCATAGTTCGCTTTGTCCCTTCACTCTTCCCTAGGGCTCTGCTTTGGAATTCCTCTTTTGGTGGTACAGCTGAGATAACAATCCTGAAAGGAGTCCTCCCATCCCACAGATTGACGAAAAACAATTGGGATCGGGCCAAATCCACAGAGAGGAAGATTCGTCCATGGCCCCTGACCCTCCCCGACATTCCACGGCCAACGCCAATACAAAATCCAGAGACAAAAGAATGAGCAAGCGCCTCAGACTCGCTGTTTCTTCATATCCTGAAGAGTTCTTCTCATGGTTTGTCGATCGGGTCCGCCATACCTACATCCGCAAAACTTAGCTGAATTTGTGTTTTTAGACTTCTGTCCTCAATGTCCTGGGCAACACACACTCCAGACTGGGCCCCTGGAGTCACACATTAGGACTGCGCCTACCCAATCCATGGGAATTCTGCCCATTCCATTGTCCCAAACCGTACAAATTAGGAGAACCCTCCAAAGTCCCTGAGGCCATCCCAATAGTGTAGGTCACCCGGCACAAACAAGGGCGGTCTGACACCAGCTGAGCAACTATCTCCACTCATTCCATAGATGGATGTCCCCAGAGAAGAAGATTGAACCAGACAGGACCCTAGGCCATAATCGGATCCATTGCTTTGGTTTACAGGCATGTCTCCTCAAAAGCCTGGATTCCAATATTAGCATAGGGGTTTTCCTGAGGCACCCATCAGAACAAATCTCGTCTCCACAAGGAAACTTGTGTATGGGAGCTATGTCAAAAGCTTAGGAGAATACTTCAGGGTCCCGGTGCCACCGCCTCATTCCAAGGCCCTCATGGATACAAACACACTTTAGGACCCATCCTCAGGAAAGTCCATTTCAACTCAGCCACCCAGGTTGCTCCCGCAGAGCCATCAGATCTAAACTGCCTTGTTGCTAGGAGACAATTGCAATGCGAGGCGCTCGTCCCAGGCATCCATCCTCGAAAGGTGCCCTGGAGTCATTCCATATGGGATGTCCTGGACCTGTCCAACAGGTCTCAATTGTCCCGCAGAAGGAATCCTTGAAGGGGGCATCCCACAACTCCCAACGTGGGAAAACCTCCATGGCCTCGAGATTCCGCTCCCTTCATGAAGGGACCGTCATGCACAGAAACTCCAACCTGAGCCAACGTCTGATCCTCGCTCTGACTTCAGATGCATGAGATCTTGGTTCCGATGTGTAGGGGGTACCTGCCGTGCCCTCGCCCTGAAACCCAAGTCTAGCTTGTGTTCTCAGACTTCCGTCCTCACACTCCTGGTCCGAAGCACTCAAGTTTGGCTATTCCGGACCCACAATGCAGCATTCTGCCTGCCCTCTAGAAAAAAAAAAAAATATTGCCTAATGAGCTACAACCTACACGGCACTCGAATGTTCCCAAATTATATAGTCTAACCTGGGCACTAATGCACTTTCTGACACAACCTGAGCCCGGACCTCCTGACCAACACCCAGACAGCTGACCGCACACTGAGCACATCAGACCTGCCATGGCCTTAGGTCATCATCTCTTCCCTACCTCAGTTTTCAGGCTTAAGAACCTAGACCTTATCTCCAATCCCTGCCCAGAAATCAGAATTCCTCATTACCCATGGCAAGAAACCTTTTGGTTGGCACGTTGTCCACCGTTCAGTGTAGGAGAAACCAGCATTCACCCTGGGGACCCGCCCATTCTTGAGTGTGATGAGGGCATAAACATGCATTGTGACCCTCAGCGTGAGTCCTGCCCTCTAGTATGTCCTCTTAGTGACTGGACCATTAGATGTCATAATGGGCTTGACATGTACCTAGCACCAATATTTAACCAGATTTCTGGTTGTCCAGTCGCCCCTCTCCAGGGCTCTACTCTGGAATCCCTCATTTGGTGGGACACCTGAGGTTAAAAAACAAAACAAAACAAAACAAAACAAAACAAAAAAAACAGCAACAAAAAAATGGACTTATTCCATCCCACAGAATGACCCCAAGCTCTTCGGACTGGGCCACACCTCCAGACGGTAAGACTCGTCCATTTCCCATGAAGTCACCCGGAAATTTCATGAACATGGGTGACACGATATCCAGAGACAAAAACTTGAGCAAGAGCCTCACACTCGCCCTTTTTTCATATCCCGAAGAGTTCTCCTCATGGTCTGTAGATCAGTCCTGCCATACCTATGACCCGAAACAGAAGCCGAGTTTGTGTTTTCAGACAACGGTCTAAACAGCCCTGGCCTACACACCCTACAGGCTCAGGCCCCTGAGCCAAACCTGAGGACTGTACTTGCCCTCTTCAAGGGATTTCTGTGTGCCCATTGCAATGGCCACAACCCTACTAATAGCATCAACCTTCAAAGTCCCTGAGGCCATCTCAATAGTGGTGGCTTCCCAGGACAAACAGGGGCAATCTGAGCCCATCTGAGCACCTACCTGCACTCAGACCCGTAGACTGATGTCCCCAGAGGGAAAAAGGAACGAACAGAGCCCTAGGCACTAATCGGATCCATTGCTTTGGTTTCCAGGCATCTCTCCTCAGAGGCCTGGATTTCAATACCCGAATATGGCTGTTTCTTGACTCACCCATCAGAACTAATCTCCTCTACACATGGGAAACTTGCACATTGGAGCTTGGTCGAAGCTTCTCTTTTGGAGAACCCTTCAGGGCCCCAGTGCCACCGCTTCATTCCAAGGTCTTCATAGACACAAAAACACATTAGGACCCATCCATAGGAGAGTCCATTTGAACTCAGCCTCCTCGGTTGCTCCCCCAGATCCAGCAGATCTAACATGTCTTGTTCCTAGGAGACAATTGGAATGCGAGGTGGGCTACCCATCCATCCATCCTTAGTACCCTGCTTGGAATCGTTGGCCTGAGCCAAACAACAGGTCTCAATTGTCCTGAGAAGAATCTTTGCATTTTGGAGCTTCTCACAACTCCCATTTGGGAAACCCCCATGGCCTCGTGATCCACCCCCCCTTCATGAAGGGTCCATCAGGGTCAGAACCTCCAACCTGAGAGATCGTCTGATTCTCGCCCTGACTTCAGATCCACGAGATCTCGAGTCAGGTCTGTAGATTGTGCCTGCCATGTCCTCACCCAGAAACCTAAGCCTAGATTGTGTTCTCAGACTTCTGTCCTCAGACTACGGGCCCACAAGCCCTTTCAGACACAACCTGAGCCTGGACCTCCAGGCCACACCCAGACAGCTGGCCGCACTCTGAGCACATCGGATCCGCCATGGCCTTAGGTCGTCATCTCTTCTCAACCTCGATTTTCAGGCTCCAGAAACTATAACTTATCTCAAAACACTGCCCACGGTTGAAAATGATGCAGAAATCAGAACTCCATCCCCATGGCAAGAAACCTTGCGGTTGCCATGTTGTCCAACATTCAGTGTAGTTGAAACCAGTGTGGCCCATGATTCCCCGCCCATGCTCGCGGGCGACATTGGTCACAAACACACATTGTGACCCTCAGCCTGAGCCCAGTCCTCAAGTAAGGCCTCTCAGTGGCTGGACCCTGAGCCCGCATATGGGGCCTGCCATGCCCGTGGCCCCGATTTTTAACCATAGTTCGCTTTGTCCCTTCACTCTTCCCTAGGGCTCTGATTTGGAATTCCTCTTTTGGTGGGACACCTGAGGTAACAAACCTGAAAGGAGTCCTCCCATCCCACAGATTGACGAAAAACAATTGGGATCGGGCCAAATCCACAGAGAGGAAGGTTCGTCCATGGCCCCTGAGGCCTCCCCGACATTCCACGGCCAACGCCGATACAAAATCCAGAGACAAAAGAATGAGCAAGCGCCTCAGACTCGCTGTTTCTTCATATCCTGAAGAGTTCTTCTCATGGTTTGTCGATCGGGTCCGCCATACCTACATCCGCAAAACTTAGCTGAATTTGTGTTTTTAGACTTCTGTCCTCAATGTCCTGGGCAACACACACTCCAGACTGGGCCCCTGGAGTCACACATTAGGACTGCGCCTACCCAATCCATGGGAATTCTGCCCATTCCATTGTCCCAAGCCGTACAATTTAGGAGAACCCTCCAAAGTCCCTGAGGCCATCCCAATAGTGTAGGTCACCCGGCACAAACAAGGGCGGTCTGACACCAGCTGAGCAACTATCTCCACTCATTCCATAGATGGATGTCCCCAGAGAAGAAGATTGAACCAGACAGGACCCTAGGCCATAATCGGATCCATTGCTTTGGTTTACAGGCATGTCTCCTCAAAAGCCTGGATTCCAATATTAGCATAGGGGTTTTCCTGAGGCACCCATCAGAACAAATCTCGTCTCCACAAGGAAACTTGTGTATGGGAGCTATGTCAAAAGCTTAGGAGAATACTTCAGGGTCCCGGTGCCACCGCCTGATTCCAAGGCCCTCATGGATACAAACACACTTTAGGACCCATCCTCAGGAAAGTCCATTTCAACTCAGCCACCCAGGTTGCTCCCGCAGAGCCATCAGATCTAAACTGCCTTGTTGCTAGGAGACAATTGCAATGCGAGGCGCTTGTCCCAGGCATCCATCCTCGAACGGTGCCCTGGAGTCATTCCATATGGGATGTCCTGGACCTGTCCAACAGGTCTCAATTGTCCCGCAGAAGGAATCCTTGAAGGGGGCATCCCACAACTCCCAACGTGGGAAAACCTCCATGGCCTCGAGATTCCGCTCCCTTCATGAAGGGACCGTCATGCACAGAAACTCCAACCTGAGCCAACGTCTGATCCTCGCTCTGACTTCAGATGCATGAGATCTTGGTTCCGATGTGTAGGGGGTACCTGCCGTGCCCTCGCCCTGAAACCCAAGTCTAGCTTGTGTTCTCAGACTTCCGTCCTCACACTCCTGGTCCGAAGCACTCAAGTTTGGAAATTCCGGACCCACAATGCAGCACTCTGCCTGCCCTCTAGAAAAAAAAAATATATTGCCTAATGAGCTGCAACCTACACGGCACTCGAATGTACCCAAATTATATAGTCTAACCTGGGCACTAATGCACTTTCTGACACAACCTGAGCCCGGACCTCCTGAACAACACCCAGACAGCTGACCGCACACTGAGCACATCAGACCTGCCATGGCCTTAGGTCATCATCTCTTCCCTACCTCAGTTTTCAGGCTTCAGAACCTAGACCTTATCTCCAAACCCTGCCCAGAAATCAGAATTCCTCATTACCCATGGCAAGAAACCTTTTGGTTGGCACGTTGTCCACCGTTCAGTGTAGGAGAAACCAGCATTCACCCTGGGGACCCGCCCATTCTTGAGTGTGATGAGGGCATAAACATGCATTGTGACCCTCAGCGTGAGTCCTGCCCTCTAGTATGTCCTCTTAGTGACTGGACCATTAGATGTCATAATGGGCTTGACATGTACCTAGCACCAATATTTAACCAGATTTCTGGTTGTCCAGTCGCCCCTCTCCAGGGCTCTACTCTGGAATCCCTCATTTGGTGGGACACCTGAGGTTAAAAAACAAAACAAAACAAAACAAAACAAAACAAAAAAAACAGCAACAAAAAAATGGACTTATTCCATCCCACAGAATGACCCCAAGCTCTTCGGACTGGGCCACACCTCCAGACGGTAAGACTCGTCCATTTCCCATGAAGTCACCCGGAAATTTCATGAACATGGGTGACACGATATCCAGAGACAAAAACTTGAGCAAGAGCCTCACACTCGCCCTTTTTTCATATCCCGAAGAGTTCTCCTCATGGTCTGTAGATCAGTCCTGCCATACCTATGACCCGAAACAGAAGCCGAGTTTGTGTTTTCAGACAACGGTCTAAACAGCCCTGGCCTACACACCCTACAGGCTCAGGCCCCTGAGCCAAACCTGAGGACTGTACTTGCCCTCTTCAAGGGATTTCTGTGTGCCCATTGCAATGGCCACAACCCTACTAATAGCATCAACCTTCAAAGTCCCTGAGGCCATCTCAATAGTGGTGGCTTCCCAGGACAAACAGGGGCAATCTGAGCCCATCTGAGCACCTACCTGCACTCAGACCCGTAGACTGATGTCCCCAGAGGGAAAAAGGAACGAACAGAGCCCTAGGCACTAATCGGATCCATTGCTTTGGTTTCCAGGCATCTCTCCTCAGAGGCCTGGATTTCAATACCCGAATATGGCTGTTTCTTGACTCACCCATCAGAACTAATCTCCTCTACACATGGGAAACTTGCACATTGGAGCTTGGTCGAAGCTTCTCTTTTGGAGAACCCTTCAGGGCCCCAGTGCCACCGCTTCATTCCAAGGTCTTCATAGACACAAAAACACATTAGGACCCATCCATAGGAGAGTCCATTTGAACTCAGCCTCCTCGGTTGCTCCCCCAGATCCAGCAGATCTAACATGTCTTGTTGCTAGGAGACAATTGGAATGCGAGGTGGGCTACCCATCCATCCATCCTTAGTACCCTGCTTGGAATCGTTGGCCTGAGCCAAACAACAGGTCTCAATTGTCCTGAGAAGAATCTTTGCATTTTGGAGCTTCTCACAACTCCCATTTGGGAAACCCCCATGGCCTCGTGATCCACCCCCCCTTCATGAAGGGTCCATCAGGGTCAGAACCTCCAACCTGAGAGATCGTCTGATTCTCGCCCTGACTTCAGATCCACGAGATCTCGAGTCAGGTCTGTAGATTGTGCCTGCCATGTCCTCACCCAGAAACCTAAGCCTAGATTGTGTTCTCAGACTTCTGTCCTCAGACTACGGGCCCACAAGCCCTCCAGATTGGCAATCCAGAACTACAATGCAACACTCTGCCTGCACTCCAGAAGAAAAACATTGCCACCTGGGGCTAACCAGAAACCCCAAATGAGGATCAACCTGCACGCCACTTGGCTGTACCCCGAATACATAGGCTGACCTGGGCACTGATGCCCTTTCAGACACAACCTGAGCCTGGACCTCCAGGCCACACCCAGACAGCTGGCCGCACTCTGAGCACATCGGATCCGCCATGGCCTTAGGTCGTCATCTCTTCTCAACCTCGATTTTCAGGCTCCAGAAACTATAACTTATCTCAAAACACTGCCCACGGTTGAAAATGATGCAGAAATCAGAACTCCATCCCCATGGCAAGAAACCTTGCGGTTGCCATGTTGTCCAACATTCAGTGTAGTTGAAACCAGTGTGGCCCATGATTCCCCGCCCATGCTCGCGGGCGACATTGGTCACAAACACACATTGTGACCCTCAGCCTGAGCCCAGTCCTCAAGTAAGGCCTCTCAGTGGCTGGACCCTGAGCCCGCATATGGGGCCTGCCATGCCCGTGGCCCCGATTTTTAACCATAGTTCGCTTTGTCCCTTCACTCTTCCCTAGGGCTCTGATTTGGAATTCCTCTTTTGGTGGTACAGCTGAGATAACAATCCTGAAAGGAGTCCTCCCATCCCACAGATTGACGAAAAACAATTGGGATCGGGCCAAATCCACAGAGAGGAAGATTCGTCCATGGCCCCTGACCCTCCCCGACATTCCACGGCCAACGCCAATACAAAATCCAGAGACAAAAGAATGAGCAAGCGCCTCAGACTCGCTGTTTCTTCATATCCTGAAGAGTTCTTCTCATGGTTTGTCGATCGGGTCCGCCATACCTACATCCGCAAAACTTAGCTGAATTTGTGTTTTTAGACTTCTGTCCTCAATGTCCTGGGCAACACACACTCCAGACTGGGCCCCTGGAGTCACACATTAGGACTGCGCCTACCCAATCCATGGGAATTCTGCCCATTCCATTGTCCCAAACCGTACAAATTAGGAGAACCCTCCAAAGTCCCTGAGGCCATCCCAATAGTGTAGGTCACCCGGCACAAACAAGGGCGGTCTGACACCAGCTGAGCAACTATCTCCACTCATTCCATAGATGGATGTCCCCAGAGAAGAAGATTGAACCAGACAGGACCCTAGGCCATAATCGGATCCATTGCTTTGGTTTACAGGCATGTCTCCTCAAAAGCCTGGATTCCAATATTAGCATAGGGGTTTTCCTGAGGCACCCATCAGAACAAATCTCGTCTCCACAAGGAAACTTGTGTATGGGAGCTATGTCAAAAGCTTAGGAGAATACTTCAGGGTCCCGGTGCCACCGCCTCATTCCAAGGCCCTCATGGATACAGACACACTTTAGGACCCATCCTCAGGAAAGTCCATTTCAACTCAGCCACCCAGGTTGCTCCCGCAGAGCCATCAGATCTAAACTGCCTTGTTGCTAGGAGACAATTGCAATGCGAGGCGCTCGTCCCAGGCATCCATCCTCGAACGGTGCCCTGGAGTCATTCCATATGGGATGTCCTGGACCTGTCCAACAGGTCTCAATTGTCCCGCAGAAGGAATCCTTGAAGGGGGCATCCCACAACTCCCAACGTGGGAAAACCTCCATGGCCTCGAGATTCCGCTCCCTTCATGAAGGGACCGTCATGCACAGAAACTCCAACCTGAGCCAACGTCTGATCCTCGCTCTGACTTCAGATGCATGAGATCTTGGTTCCGATGTGTAGGGGGTACCTGCCGTGCCCTCGCCCTGAAACCCAAGTCTAGCTTGTGTTCTCAGACTTCCGTCCTCACACTCCTGGTCCGAAGCACTCAAGTTTTGCTATTCCGGACCCACAATGCAGCATTCTGCCTGCCCTCTAGAAAAAAAAAAAATATTGCCTAATGAGCTACAACCTACACGGCACTCGAATGTTCCCAAATTATATAGTCTAACCTGGGCACTAATGCACTTTCTGACACAACCTGAGCCCGGACCTCCTGACCAACACCCAGACAGCTGACCGCACACTGAGCACATCAGACCTGCCATGGCCTTAGGTCATCATCTCTTCCCTACCTCAGTTTTCAGGCTTAAGAACCTAGACCTTATCTCCAATCCCTGCCCAGAAATCAGAATTCCTCCTTAGCCATGGCAAGAAACCTTTTGGTTTGCACGTTGTCCACCGTTCAGTGTAGGAGAAACCAGCATTCACCCTGGGGACCCGCCCATTCTTGAGTGTGATGAGGGCATAAACATGCATTGTGACCCTCAGCGTGAGTCCTGCCCTCTAGTATTTCCTCTTAGTGACTGGACCATTAGATGTCATAATGGGCTTGACATGTACCTAGCACCAATATTTAACCAGATTTCTGGTTGTCCAGTCGCCCCTCTCCAGGGCTCTACTCTGGAATCCCTCATTTGGTGGGACACCTGAGGTTAAAAAACAAAACAAAACAAAACAAAACAAAACAAAACAAAAAAAACAGCAACAAAAAAATGGACTTATTCCATCCCACAGAATGACCCCAAGCTCTTCGGACTGGGCCACACCTCCAGACGGTAAGACTCGTCCATTTCCCATGAAGTCACCCGGAAATTTCATGAACATGGGTGACACGATATCCAGAGACAAAAGCTTGAGCAAGAGCCTCACACTCGCCCTTTTTTCATATCCCGAAGAGTTCTCCTCATGGTCTGTAGATCAGTCCTGCCATACCTATGACCCGAAACAGAAGCCGAGTTTGTGTTTTCAGACAACGGTCTAAACAGCCCTGGCCTACACACCCTACAGGCTCAGGCCCCTGAGCCAAACCTGAGGACTGTACTTGCCCTCTTCAAGGGATTTCTGTGTGCCCATTGCAATGGCCACAACCCTACTAATAGCATCAACCTTCAAAGTCCCTGAGGCCATCTCAATAGTGGTGGCTTCCCAGGACAAACAGGGGCAATCTGAGCCCATCTGAGCACCTACCTGCACTCAGACCCGAGACTGATGTCCCCAGAGGGAAAAAGGAACGAACAGAGCCCTAGGCACTAATCGGATCCATTGCTTTGTTTTCCAGGCATCTCTCCTCAGAGGCCTGGATTTCAATACCCGAATATGGCTGTTTCTTGACTCACCCATCAGAACTAATCTCCTCTACACATGGGAAACTTGCACATTGGAGCTTGGTCGAAGCTTCTCTTTTGGAGAACCCTTCAGGGCCCCAGTGCCACCGCTTCATTCCAAGGTCTTCATAGACACAAAAACACATTAGGACCCATCCATAGGAGAGTCCATTTGAACTCAGCCTCCTCGGTTGCTCCCCCAGATCCAGCAGATCTAACATGTCTTGTTGCTAGGAGACAATTGGAATGCGAGGTGGGCTACCCATCCATCCATCCTTAGTACCCTGCTTGGAATCGTTGGCCTGAGCCAAACAACAGGTCTCAATTGTCCTGAGAAGAATCTTTGCATTTTGGAGCTTCTCACAACTCCCATTTGGGAAAACCCCATGGCCTCGTGATCCACCCCCCCTTCATGAAGGGTCCATCAGGGTCAGAACCTCCAACCTGAGAGATCGTCTGATTCTCGCCCTGACTTCAGATCCACGAGATCTCGAGTCAGGTCTGTAGATTGTGCCTGCCATGTCCTCACCCAGAAACCTAAGCCTAGATTGTGTTCTCAGACTTCTGTCCTCAGACTACGGGCCCACAAGCCCTCCAGATTGGCAATCCAGAACTACAATGCAACACTCTGCCTGCACTCCAGAAGAAAAACATTGCCACCTGGGGCTAACCAGAAACCCCAAATGAGGATCAACCTGCACGCCACTTGGCTGTACCCCGAATACATAGGCTGACCTGGGCACTGATGCCCTTTCAGACACAACCTGAGCCTGGACCTCCAGGCCACACCCAGACAGCTGGCCGCACTCTGAGCACATCGGATCCGCCATGGCCTTAGGTCGTCATCTCTTCTCAACCTCGATTTTCAGGCTCCAGAAACTATAACTTATCTCAAAACACTGCCCACGGTTGAAAATGATGCAGAAATCAGAACTCCATCCCCATGGCAAGAAACCTTGCGGTTGCCATGTTGTCCAACATTCAGTGTAGTTGAAACCAGTGTGGCCCATGATTCCCCGCCCATGCTCGCGGGCGACATTGGTCACAAACACACATTGTGACCCTCAGCCTGAGCCCAGTCCTCAAGTAAGGCCTCTCAGTGGCTGGACCCTGAGCCCGCATATGGGGCCTGCCATGCCCGTGGCCCCGATTTTTAACCATAGTTCGCTTTGTCCCTTCACTCTTCCCTAGGGCTCTGATTTGGAATTCCTCTTTTGGTGGTACAGCTGAGATAACAATCCTGAAAGGAGTCCTCCCATCCCACAGATTGACGAAAAACAATTGGGATCGGGCCAAATCCACAGAGAGGAAGATTCGTCCATGGCCCCTGACCCTCCCCGACATTCCACGGCCAACGCCAATACAAAATCCAGAGACAAAAGAATGAGCAAGCGCCTCAGACTCGCTGTTTCTTCATATCCTGAAGAGTTCTTCTCATGGTTTGTCGATCGGGTCCGCCATACCTACATCCGCAAAACTTAGCTGAATTTGTGTTTTTAGACTTCTGTCCTCAATGTCCTGGGCAACACACACTCCAGACTGGGCCCCTGGAGTCACACATTAGGACTGCGCCTACCCAATCCATGGGAATTCTGCCCATTCCATTGTCCCAAACCGTACAAATTAGGAGAACCCTCCAAAGTCCCTGAGGCCATCCCAATAGTGTAGGTCACCCGGCACAAACAAGGGCGGTCTGACACCAGCTGAGCAACTATCTCCACTCATTCCATAGATGGATGTCCCCAGAGAAGAAGATTGAACCAGACAGGACCCTAGGCCATAATCGGATCCATTGCTTTGGTTTACAGGCATGTCTCCTCAAAAGCCTGGATTCCAATATTAGCATAGGGGTTTTCCTGAGGCACCCATCAGAACAAATCTCGTCTCCACAAGGAAACTTGTGTATGGGAGCTATGTCAAAAGCTTAGGAGAATACTTCAGGGTCCCGGTGCCACCGCCTCATTCCAAGGCCCTCATGGATACAAACACACTTTAGGACCCATCCTCAGGAAAGTCCATTTCAACTCAGCCACCCAGGTTGCTCCCGCAGAGCCATCAGATCTAAACTGCCTTGTTGCTAGGAGACAATTGCAATGCGAGGCGCTCGTCCCAGGCATCCATCCTCGAACGGTGCCCTGGAGTCATTCCATATGGGATGTCCTGGACCTGTCCAACAGGTCTCAATTGTCCCGCAGAAGGAATCCTTGAAGGGGGCATCCCACAACTCCCAACGTGGGAAAACCTCCATGGCCTCGAGATTCCGCTCCCTTCATGAAGGGACCGTCATGCACAGAAACTCCAACCTGAGCCAACGTCTGATCCTCGCTCTGACTTCAGATGCATGAGATCATGGTTCCGATGTGTAGGGGGTACCTGCCGTGCCCTCGCCCTGAAACCCAAGTCTAGCTTGTGTTCTCAGACTTCCGTCCTCACACTCCTGGTCCGAAGCACTCAAGTTTGGCTATTCCGGACCCACAATGCAGCATTCTGCCTGCCCTCTAGAAAAAAAAAAAATATTGCCTAATGAGCTACAACCTACACGGCACTCGAATGTTCCCAAATTATATAGTCTAACCTGGGCACTAATGCACTTTCTGACACAACCTGAGCCCGGACCTCCTGACCAACACCCAGACAGCTGACCGCACACTGAGCACATCAGACCTGCCATGGCCTTAGGTCATCATCTCTTCCCTACCTCAGTTTTCAGGCTTAAGAACCTAGACCTTATCTCCAATCCCTGCCCAGAAATCAGAATTCCTCCTTAGCCATGGCAAGAAACCTTTTGGTTTGCACGTTGTCCACCGTTCAGTGTAGGAGAAACCAGCATTCACCCTGGGGACCCGCCCATTCTTGAGTGTGATGAGGGCATAAACATGCATTGTGACCCTCAGCGTGAGTCCTGCCCTCTAGTATTTCCTCTTAGTGACTGGACCATTAGATGTCATAATGGGCTTGACATGTACCTAGCACCAATATTTAACCAGATTTCTGGTTGTCCAGTCGCCCCTCTCCAGGGCTCTACTCTGGAATCCCTCATTTGGTGGGACACCTGAGGTTAAAAAACAAAACAAAACAAAACAAAACAAAACAAAACAAAAAAAACAGCAACAAAAAAATGGACTTATTCCATCCCACAGAATGACCCCAAGCTCTTCGGACTGGGCCACACCTCCAGACGGTAAGACTCGTCCATTTCCCATGAAGTCACCCGGAAATTTCATGAACATGGGTGACACGATATCCAGAGACAAAAGCTTGAGCAAGAGCCTCACACTCGCCCTTTTTTCATATCCCGAAGAGTTCTCCTCATGGTCTGTAGATCAGTCCTGCCATACCTATGACCCGAAACAGAAGCCGAGTTTGTGTTTTCAGACAACGGTCTAAACAGCCCTGGCCTACACACCCTACAGGCTCAGGCCCCTGAGCCAAACCTGAGGACTGTACTTGCCCTCTTCAAGGGATTTCTGTGTGCCCATTGCAATGGCCACAACCCTACTAATAGCATCAACCTTCAAAGTCCCTGAGGCCATCTCAATAGTGGTGGCTTCCCAGGACAAACAGGGGCAATCTGAGCCCATCTGAGCACCTACCTGCACTCAGACCCGAGACTGATGTCCCCAGAGGGAAAAAGGAACGAACAGAGCCCTAGGCACTAATCGGATCCATTGCTTTGGTTTCCAGGCATCTCTCCTCAGAGGCCTGGATTTCAATACCCGAATATGGCTGTTTCTTGACTCACCCATCAGAACTAATCTCCTCTACACATGGGAAACTTGCACATTGGAGCTTGGTCGAAGCTTCTCTTTTGGAGAACCCTTCAGGGCCCCAGTGCCACCGCTTCATTCCAAGGTCTTCATAGACACAAAAACACATTAGGACCCATCCATAGGAGAGTCCATTTGAACTCAGCCTCCTCGGTTGCTCCCCCAGATCCAGCAGATCTAACATGTCTTGTTGCTAGGAGACAATTGGAATGCGAGGTGGGCTACCCATCCATCCATCCTTAGTACCCTGCTTGGAATCGTTGGCCTGAGCCAAACAACAGGTCTCAATTGTCCTGAGAAGAATCTTTGCATTTTGGAGCTTCTCACAACTCCCATTTGGGAAACCCCCATGGCCTCGTGATCCACCCCCCCTTCATGAAGGGTCCATCAGGGTCAGAACCTCCAACCTGAGAGATCGTCTGATTCTCGCCCTGACTTCAGATCCACGAGATCTCGAGTCAGGTCTGTAGATTGTGCCTGCCATGTCCTCACCCAGAAACCTAAGCCTAGATTGTGTTCTCAGACTTCTGTCCTCAGACTACGGGCCCACAAGCCCTCCAGATTGGCAATCCAGAACTACAATGCAACACTCTGCCTGCACTCCAGAAGAAAAACATTGCCACCTGGGGCTAACCAGAAACCCCAAATGAGGATCAACCTGCACGCCACTTGGCTGTACCCCGAATACATAGGCTGACCTGGGCACTGATGCCCTTTCAGACACAACCTGAGCCTGGACCTCCAGGCCACACCCAGACAGCTGGCCGCACTCTGAGCACATCGGATCCGCCATGGCCTTAGGTCGTCATCTCTTCTCAACCTCGATTTTCAGGCTCCAGAAACTATAACTTATCTCAAAACACTGCCCACGGTTGAAAATGATGCAGAAATCAGAACTCCATCCCCATGGCAAGAAACCTTGCGGTTGCCATGTTGTCCAACATTCAGTGTAGTTGAAACCAGTGTGGCCCATGATTCCCCGCCCATGCTCGCGGGCGACATTGGTCACAAACACACATTGTGACCCTCAGCCTGAGCCCAGTCCTCAAGTAAGGCCTCTCAGTGGCTGGACCCTGAGCCCGCATATGGGGCCTGCCATGCCCGTGGCCCCGATTTTTAACCATAGTTCGCTTTGTCCCTTCACTCTTCCCTAGGGCTCTGATTTGGAATTCCTCTTTTGGTGGTACAGCTGAGATAACAATCCTGAAAGGAGTCCTCCCATCCCACAGATTGACGAAAAACAATTGGGATCGGGCCAAATCCACAGAGAGGAAGATTCGTCCATGGCCCCTGACCCTCCCCGACATTCCACGGCCAACGCCAATACAAAATCCAGAGACAAAAGAATGAGCAAGCGCCTCAGACTCGCTGTTTCTTCATATCCTGAAGAGTTCTTCTCATGGTTTGTCGATCGGGTCCGCCATACCTACATCCGCAAAACTTAGCTGAATTTGTGTTTTTAGACTTCTGTCCTCAATGTCCTGGGCAACACACACTCCAGACTGGGCCCCTGGAGTCACACATTAGGACTGCGCCTACCCAATCCATGGGAATTCTGCCCATTCCATTGTCCCAAACCGTACAAATTAGGAGAACCCTCCAAAGTCCCTGAGGCCATCCCAATAGTGTAGGTCACCCGGCACAAACAAGGGCGGTCTGACACCAGCTGAGCAACTATCTCCACTCATTCCATAGATGGATGTCCCCAGAGAAGAAGATTGAACCAGACAGGACCCTAGGCCATAATCGGATCCATTGCTTTGGTTTACAGGCATGTCTCCTCAAAAGCCTGGATTCCAATATTAGCATAGGGGTTTTCCTGAGGCACCCATCAGAACAAATCTCGTCTCCACAAGGAAACTTGTGTATGGGAGCTATGTCAAAAGCTTAGGAGAATACTTCAGGGTCCCGGTGCCACCGCCTCATTCCAAGGCCCTCATGGATACAAACACACTTTAGGACCCATCCTCAGGAAAGTCCATTTCAACTCAGCCACCCAGGTTGCTCCCGCAGAGCCATCAGATCTAAACTGCCTTGTTGCTAGGAGACAATTGCAATGCGAGGCGCTCGTCCCAGGCATCCATCCTCGAACGGTGCCCTGGAGTCATTCCATATGGGATGTCCTGGACCTGTCCAACAGGTCTCAATTGTCCCGCAGAAGGAATCCTTGAAGGGGGCATCCCACAACTCCCAACGTGGGAAAACCTCCATGGCCTCGAGATTCCGCTCCCTTCATGAAGGGACCGTCATGCACAGAAACTCCAACCTGAGCCAACGTCTGATCCTCGCTCTGACTTCAGATGCATGAGATCTTGGTTCCGATGTGTAGGGGGTACCTGCCGTGCCCTCGCCCTGAAACCCAAGTCTAGCTTGTGTTCTCAGACTTCCGTCCTCACACTCCTGGTCCGAAGCACTCAAGTTTGGCTATTCCGGACCCACAATGCAGCATTCTGCCTGCCCTCTAGAAAAAAAAAAAAATATTGCCTAATGAGCTACAACCTACACGGCACTCGAATGTTCCCAAATTATATAGTCTAACCTGGGCACTAATGCACTTTCTGACACAACCTGAGCCCGGACCTCCTGACCAACACCCAGACAGCTGACCGCACACTGAGCACATCAGACCTGCCATGGCCTTAGGTCATCATCTCTTCCCTACCTCAGTTTTCAGGCTTAAGAACCTAGACCTTATCTCCAATCCCTGCCCAGAAATCAGAATTCCTCATTACCCATGGCAAGAAACCTTTTGGTTGGCACGTTGTCCACCGTTCAGTGTAGGAGAAACCAGCATTCACCCTGGGGACCCGCCCATTCTTGAGTGTGATGAGGGCATAAACATGCATTGTGACCCTCAGCGTGAGTCCTGCCCTCTAGTATTTCCTCTTAGTGACTGGACCATTAGATGTCATAATGGGCTTGACATGTACCTAGCACCAATATTTAACCAGATTTCTGGTTGTCCAGTCGCCCCTCTCCAGGGCTCTACTCTGGAATCCCTCATTTGGTGGGACACCTGAGGTTAAAAAACAAAACAAAACAAAACAAAACAAAACAAAACAAAAAAAACAGCAACAAAAAAATGGACTTATTCCATCCCACAGAATGACCCCAAGCTCTTCGGACTGGGCCACACCTCCAGACGGTAAGACTCGTCCATTTCCCATGAAGTCACCCGGAAATTTCATGAACATGGGTGACACGATATCCAGAGACAAAAGCTTGAGCAAGAGCCTCACACTCGCCCTTTTTTCATATCCCGAAGAGTTCTCCTCATGGTCTGTAGATCAGTCCTGCCATACCTATGACCCGAAACAGAAGCCGAGTTTGTGTTTTCAGACAACGGTCTAAACAGCCCTGGCCTACACACCCTACAGGCTCAGGCCCCTGAGCCAAACCTGAGGACTGTACTTGCCCTCTTCAAGGGATTTCTGTGTGCCCATTGCAATGGCCACAACCCTACTAATAGCATCAACCTTCAAAGTCCCTGAGGCCATCTCAATAGTGGTGGCTTCCCAGGACAAACAGGGGCAATCTGAGCCCATCTGAGCACCTACCTGCACTCAGACCCGAGACTGATGTCCCCAGAGGGAAAAAGGAACGAACAGAGCCCTAGGCACTAATCGGATCCATTGCTTTGGTTTCCAGGCATCTCTCCTCAGAGGCCTGGATTTCAATACCCGAATATGGCTGTTTCTTGACTCACCCATCAGAACTAATCTCCTCTACACATGGGAAACTTGCACATTGGAGCTTGGTCGAAGCTTCTCTTTTGGAGAACCCTTCAGGGCCCCAGTGCCACCGCTTCATTCCAAGGTCTTCATAGACACAAAAACACATTAGGACCCATCCATAGGAGAGTCCATTTGAACTCAGCCTCCTCGGTTGCTCCCCCAGATCCAGCAGATCTAACATGTCTTGTTGCTAGGAGACAATTGGAATGCGAGGTGGGCTACCCATCCATCCATCCTTAGTACCCTGCTTGGAATCGTTGGCCTGAGCCAAACAACAGGTCTCAATTGTCCTGAGAAGAATCTTTGCATTTTGGAGCTTCTCACAACTCCCATTTGGGAAACCCCCATGGCCTCGTGATCCACCCCCCCTTCATGAAGGGTCCATCAGGGTCAGAACCTCCAACCTGAGAGATCGTCTGATTCTCGCCCTGACTTCAGATCCACGAGATCTCGAGTCAGGTCTGTAGATTGTGCCTGCCATGTCCTCACCCAGAAACCTAAGCCTAGATTGTGTTCTCAGACTTCTGTCCTCAGACTACGGGCCCACAAGCCCTCCAGATTGGCAATCCAGAACTACAATGCAACACTCTGCCTGCACTCCAGAAGAAAAACATTGCCACCTGGGGCTAACCAGAAACCCCAAATGAGGATCAACCTGCACGCCACTTGGCTGTACCCCGAATACATAGGCTGACCTGGGCACTGATGCCCTTTCAGACACAACCTGAGCCTGGACCTCCAGGCCACACCCAGACAGCTGGCCGCACTCTGAGCACATCGGATCCGCCATGGCCTTAGGTCGTCATCTCTTCTCAACCTCGATTTTCAGGCTCCAGAAACTATAACTTATCTCAAAACACTGCCCACGGTTGAAAATGATGCAGAAATCAGAACTCCATCCCCATGGCAAGAAACCTTGCGGTTGCCATGTTGTCCAACATTCAGTGTAGTTGAAACCAGTGTGGCCCATGATTCCCCGCCCATGCTCGCGGGCGACATTGGTCACAAACACACATTGTGACCCTCAGCCTGAGCCCAGTCCTCAAGTAAGGCCTCTCAGTGGCTGGACCCTGAGCCCGCATATGGGGCCTGCCATGCCCGTGGCCCCGATTTTTAACCATAGTTCGCTTTGTCCCTTCACTCTTCCCTAGGGCTCTGATTTGGAATTCCTCTTTTGGTGGTACAGCTGAGATAACAATCCTGAAAGGAGTCCTCCCATCCCACAGATTGACGAAAAACAATTGGGATCGGGCCAAATCCACAGAGAGGAAGATTCGTCCATGGCCCCTGAGGCCTCCCCGACATTCCACGGCCAACGCCAATACAAAATCCAGAGACAAAAGAATGAGCAAGCGCCTCAGACTCGCTGTTTCTTCATATCCTGAAGAGTTCTTCTCATGGTTTGTCGATCGGGTCCGCCATACCTACATCCGCAAAACTTAGCTGAATTTGTGTTTTTAGACTTCTGTCCTCAATGTCCTGGGCAACACACACTCCAGACTGGGCCCCTGGAGTCACACATTAGGACTGCGCCTACCCAATCCATGGGAATTCTGCCCATTCCATTGTCCCAAACCGTACAAATTAGGAGAACCCTCCAAAGTCCCTGAGGCCATCCCAATAGTGTAGGTCACCCGGCACAAACAAGGGCGGTCTGACACCAGCTGAGCAACTATCTCCACTCATTCCATAGATGGATGTCCCCAGAGAAGAAGATTGAACCAGACAGGACCCTAGGCCATAATCGGATCCATTGCTTTGGTTTACAGGCATGTCTCCTCAAATGCCTGGATTCCAATATTAGCATAGGGGTTTTCCTGAGGCACCCATCAGAACAAATCTCGTCTCCACAAGGAAACTTGTGTATGGGAGCTATGTCAAAAGCTTAGGAGAATACTTCAGGGTCCCGGTGCCACCGCCTCATTCCAAGG
This sequence comes from Mustela lutreola, assembly GCF_030435805.1. Classification (NCBI taxonomy): domain Eukaryota; kingdom Metazoa; phylum Chordata; class Mammalia; order Carnivora; family Mustelidae; genus Mustela; species Mustela lutreola. Next base: position 174,721,877 of record NC_081294.1, read on the forward strand.
CCCTCATGGATACAAACACACTTTAGGACCCATCCTCAGGAAAGTCCATTTCAACTCAGCCACCCAGGTTGCTCCCGCAGAGCCATCAGATCTAAACTGCCTTGTTGCTAGGAGACAATTGCAATGCGAGGCGCTCGTCCCAGGCATCCATCCTCGAACGGTGCCCTGGAGTCATTCCATATGGGATGTCCTGGACCTGTCCAACAGGTCTCAATTGTCCCGCAGAAGGAATCCTTGAAGGGGGCATCCCACAACTCCCAACGTGGGAAAACCTCCATGGCCTCGAGATTCCGCTCCCTTCATGAAGGGACCGTCATGCACAGAAACTCCAACCTGAGCCAACGTCTGATCCTCGCTCTGACTTCAGATGCATGAGATCTTGGTTCCGATGTGTAGGGGGTACCTGCCGTGCCCTCGCCCTGAAACCCAAGTCTAGCTTGTGTTCTCAGACTTCCGTCCTCACACTCCTGGTCCGAAGCACTCAAGTTTGGCTATTCCGGACCCACAATGCAGCATTCTGCCTGCCCTCTAGAAAAAAAAAAAAAAATATTTCCTAATGAGCTACAACCTACACGGCACTCGAATGTTCCCAAATAATATAGTCTAACCTGGGCACTAATGCACTTTCTGACACAACCTGAGCCCGGACCTCCTGACCAACACCCAGACAGCTGACCGCACACTGAGCACATCAGACCTGCCATGGCCTTAGGTCATCATCTCTTCCCTACCTCAGTTTTCAGGCTTAAGAACCTAGACCTTATCTCCAATCCCTGCCCAGAAATCAGAATTCCTCCTTAGCCATGGCAAGAAACCTTTTGGTTGGCACGTTGTCCACCGTTCAGTGTAGGAGAAACCAGCATTCACCCTGGGGACCCGCCCATTCTTGAGTGTGATGAGGGCATAAACATGCATTGTGACCCTCAGCGTGAGTCCTGCCCTCTAGTATTTCCTCTTAGTGACTGGACCATTAGATGTCATAATGGGCTTGACATGTACCTAGCACCAATATTTAACCAGATTTCTGGTTGTCCAGTCGCCCCTCTCCAGGGCTCTACTCTGGAATCCCTCATTTGGTGGGACACCTGAGGTTAAAAAACAAAACAAAACAAAACAAAACAAAACAAAACAAAAAAAACAGCAACAAAAAAATGGACTTATTCCATCCCACAGAATGACCCCAAGCTCTTCGGACTGGGCCACACCTCCAGACGGTAAGACTCGTCCATTTCCCATGAAGTCACCCGGAAATTTCATGAACATGGGTGACACGATATCCAGAGACAAAAGCTTGAGCAAGAGCCTCACACTCGCCCTTTTTTCATATCCCGAAGAGTTCTCCTCATGGTCTGTAGATCAGTCCTGCCATACCTATGACCCGAAACAGAAGCCGAGTTTGTGTTTTCAGACAACGGTCTAAACAGCCCTGGCCTACACACCCTACAGGCTCAGGCCCCTGAGCCAAACCTGAGGACTGTACTTGCCCTCTTCAAGGGATTTCTGTGTGCCCATTGCAATGGCCACAACCCTACTAATAGCATCAACCTTCAAAGTCCCTGAGGCCATCTCAATAGTGGTGGCTTCCCAGGACAAACAGGGGCAATCTGAGCCCATCTGAGCACCTACCTGCACTCAGACCCGTAGACTGATGTCCCCAGAGGGAAAAAGGAACGAACAGAGCCCTAGGCACTAATCGGATCCATTGCTTTGGTTTCCAGGCATCTCTCCTCAGAGGCCTGGATTTCAATACCCGAATATGGCTGTTTCTTGACTCACCCATCAGAACTAATCTCCTCTACACATGGGAAACTTGCACATTGGAGCTTGGTCGAAGCTTCTCTTTTGGAGAACCCTTCAGGGCCCCAGTGCCACCGCTTCATTCCAAGGTCTTCATAGACACAAAAACACATTAGGACCCATCCATAGGAGAGTCCATTTGAACTCAGCCTCCTCGGTTGCTCCCCCAGATCCAGCAGATCTAACATGTCTTGTTGCTAGGAGACAATTGGAATGCGAGGTGGGCTACCCATCCATCCATCCTTAGTACCCTGCTTGGAATCGTTGGCCTGAGCCAAACAACAGGTCTCAATTGTCCTGAGAAGAATCTTTGCATTTTGGAGCTTCTCACAACTCCCATTTGGGAAAACCCCATGGCCTCGTGATCCACCCCCCCTTCATGAAGGGTCCATCAGGGTCAGAACCTCCAACCTGAGAGATCGTCTGATTCTCGCCCTGACTTCAGATCCACGAGATCTCGAGTCAGGTCTGTAGATTGTGCCTGCCATGTCCTCACCCAGAAACCTAAGCCTAGATTGTGTTCTCAGACTTCTGTCCTCAGACTACGGGCCCACAAGCCCTCCAGATTGGCAATCCAGAACTACAATGCAACACTCTGCCTGCACTCCAGAAGAAAAACATTGCCACCTGGGGCTAACCAGAAACCCCAAATGAGGATCAACCTGCACGCCACTTGGCTGTACCCCGAATACATAGGCTGACCTGGGCACTGATGCCCTTTCAGACACAACCTGAGCCTGGACCTCCAGGCCACACCCAGACAGCTGGCCGCACTCTGAGCACATCGGATCCGCCATGGCCTTAGGTCGTCATCTCTTCTCAACCTCGATTTTCAGGCTCCAGAAACTATAACTTATCTCAAAACACTGCCCACGGTTGAAAATGATGCAGAAATCAGAACTCCATCCCCATGGCAAGAAACCTTGCGGTTGCCATGTTGTCCAACATTCAGTGTAGTTGAAACCAGTGTGGCCCATGATTCCCCGCCCATGCTCGCGGGCGACATTGGTCACAAACACACATTGTGACCCTCAGCCTGAGCCCAGTCCTCAAGTAAGGCCTCTCAGTGGCTGGACCCTGAGCCCGCATATGGGGCCTGCCATGCCCGTGGCCCCGATTTTTAACCATAGTTCGCTTTGTCCCTTCACTCTTCCCTAGGGCTCTGATTTGGAATTCCTCTTTTGGTGGTACAGCTGAGATAACAATCCTGAAAGGAGTCCTCCCATCCCACAGATTGACGAAAAACAATTGGGATCGGGCCAAATCCACAGAGAGGAAGATTCGTCCATGGCCCCTGAGGCCTCCCCGACATTCCACGGCCAACGCCAATACAAAATCCAGAGACAAAAGAATGAGCAAGCGCCTCAGACTCGCTGTTTCTTCATATCCTGAAGAGTTCTTCTCATGGTTTGTCGATCGGGTCCGCCATACCTACATCCGCAAAACTTAGCTGAATTTGTGTTTTTAGACTTCTGTCCTCAATGTCCTGGGCAACACACACTCCAGACTGGGCCCCTGGAGTCACACATTAGGACTGCGCCTACCCAATCCATGGGAATTCTGCCCATTCCATTGTCCCAAACCGTACAAATTAGGAGAACCCTACAAAGTCCCTGAGGCCATCCCAATAGTGTAGGTCACCCGGCACAAACAAGAGCGGTCTGACACCAGCTGAGCAACTATCTCCACTCATTCCATAGATGGATGTCCCCAGAGAAGAAGATTGAACCAGACAGGACCCTAGGCCATAATCGGATCCATTGCTTTGGTTTACAGGCATGTCTCCTCAAAAGCCTGGATTCCAATATTAGCATAGGGGTTTTCCTGAGGCACCCATCAGAACAAATCTCGTCTCCACAAGGAAACTTGTGTATGGGAGCTATGTCAAAAGCTTAGGAGAATACTTCAGGGTCCCGGTGCCACCGCCTCATTCCAAGGCCCTCATGGATACAAACACACTTTAGGACCCATCCTCAGGAAAGTCATTTCAACTCAGCCACCCAGGTTGCTCCCGCAGAGCCATCAGATCTAAACTGCCTTGTTGCTAGGAGACAATTGCAATGCGAGGCGCTCGTCCCAGGCATCCATCCTCGAACGGTGCCCTGGAGTCATTCCATATGGGATGTCCTGGACCTGTCCAACAGGTCTCAATTGTCCCGCAGAAGGAATCCTTGAAGGGGGCATCCCACAACTCCCAACGTGGGAAAACCTCCATGGCCTCGAGATTCCGCTCCCTTCATGAAGGGACCGTCATGCACAGAAACTCCAACCTGAGCCAACGTCTGATCCTCGCTCTGACTTCAGATGCATGAGATCTTGGTTCCGATGTGTAGGGGGTACCTGCCGTGCCCTCGCCCTGAAACCCAAGTCTAGCTTGTGTTCTCAGACTTCTGTCCTCACACTCCTAGTCCGAAGCACTCAAGTTTGGCAATTCCGGACCCACAATGCAGCACTCTGCCTGCCCTCTAGAAAAAAAAAATATATATTGCCTAATGAGCGGCAACCTACACGGCACTCGATGTACCCAATTTATATAGTCTAACCTGGGCACTAATGCACTTTCTTACACAACCTGAGCCCGGACCTCCTGACTAACACCCAGAAAGCTGACCGCACACTGAGCACATCTGACCTGCCATGACCTTAGGTCATCATCTCTTCTCTACCTCAGTTTTCAGGCTTCAGAACCTAGACCTTATCTCCAATCCCTGCCCAGAAATCAGAATTCCTCCTTACCCATGGCAAGAAACCTTTTGGTTGGCACGTTGTCCAACGTTCAGTGTAGGAGAAACCAGCATTTACCCTGAGGACCCGCCCATTCTTGAGTGTGATGAGGGCATAAACATGCATTGTGACCCTCAGCGTGAGTCCTGCCATCTAGTATCTCCTCTTAAAGACTGGACCATTAGATGTCATAATGGGCTTGACATGTACCTAGGCCCCAATATTTAACCAGATTTCTGGTTGTCCAGTCGCCCCTCTCCAGGGCTCTACTCTGGAATCCCTCATTTGGTGGGACACCTGAGGTTAAAAAACAAAACAAAACAAAACAAAACAACAACAACAACAACAACAAAATGGACTTATTCCATCCCACAGAATGACCCCAAACTCTTTGGACGGGGCCACACCTCCAGAGGGTAAGACTCGTCCATTTCCCATGAAGTTAACCGGAAATTTCATGAACATGGGTGACACGATATCCAGAGACAATAACTTGAGCAAGAGCCTCACACTCGCCCTTTTTTCATATCCCGAAGAGTTCTCCTCATGGTCTGTAGATCAGTCCTGCCATACCTATGACCCGAAACAGGAGCCAAGTTTGTGTTTTCAGGCAACGGTCTAAAGAGCCCTGGCATACACACCCTACAGGCTCAGGCCCCTGGAGCCAAACCTGAGGACTGTACTTGCCCTCTCCAAGAGAATTCTGTGTGCCCATTGCAATGGCCACAACCCTACTAATAGGATCAACCTCCAAAGTCCCTGAGGCCATATCAATAGTGGTGGCTTCCCAGGACAAACAGGGGCAATCTGAGCCCATCTGAGCACCTACCTGCACTCAGACCCGTAGACTGATGTCCCCAGAGGGAAAAAGGAACGAACAGAGCCCTAGGCACTCATCGGATCCATTGCTTTGGTTTCCAGGCATCTCTCCTCAGAGGCCTGGATTTCAATACCCGAATATGGCTGTTTCTTGACTCACCCATCAGAACTAATCTCCTCTACACATGGGAAACTTGCACATTGGAGCTTGGTCGAAGCTTCTCTTTAGGAGAACCCTTCAGGGCCCCAGTGCCACCGCTTCATTCCAAGGCCTTCATAGACACAAAAACATATTAGGACCCATCCATAGGAGAGTCCATTTGAACTCAGCCTCCTCGGTTGCTCCCCCAGATCCAGCAGATCTAACATGTCTTGTTGCTAGGAGACAATTGGAATGCGAGGTGGGCTACCCATCCATCCATCCTTAGTACCCTGCTCGGAATCGTTGGCCTGAGCCAACCAACAGGTCTCAATTGTCCTGCAGAAGAATCTTTGCAGTTTGGAGCTTCTCACAACTCCCATCTTGGGAAACCCCCATGGCCTCGTGAACACCCCCACCTTAATGAAGGGTCCATCAGGGACAGAACCTCCAACCTGAGAGATCGTCTAATCCTCCCCTGACTTCAAATCCACGAGATCTCGAGTCAGGTCTGTAGATTGTGCCTGCCATGTCCTCACCCAGAAACCTAAGCCTAGATTGTGTTCTCAGACTTCCGTCCTCAGACTACGGGCCCACAAGCCCTCCAGATTGGCAATCCAGAACTACAATGCAACACTCTGCCTGCACTCCAGAAGAAAAACATTGCCCCCTGGGGCTAACCAGAAACCCCAAATGAGGATCAACCTGCACGCCACTTGGCTGTACCCCAAATACATAGGCTGACCTGGGCACCGATGCCCTTTCAGACACAACCTGAGCCTGGACCTCCAGGCCACACCCAGACAGCTGGCCGCACTCTGAGCACATCGGATTCGCCATGGCCTTAGGTCGTCATCTCTTCTCAACCTCGATTTTCAGGCTTCAGAAACTATAACTTATCTCAAAACACTGCCCACGGTTGAAAATGATGCAGAAATCAGAACTCCATCCCCATGGCAAGAAACCTTGCTGTTGCCATGTTGTCCAACATTCAGTGTAGTTGAAACCAGTGTGGCCCATGATTCCCCGCCCATGCTCGCGGGCAACATTGGTCACAAACACACATTGTGACCCTCAGCCTGAGCCCAGTCCTCAAGTAAGGCCTCTCAGTGGCTGGACCCTGAGCCCGCATATGGGGCCTGCCATGCCCCTGGCCCCGATTTTTAACCATAGTTCGCTTTGTCCCTTCACTCTTCCCTAGGGCTCTGATTTGGAATTCCTCTTTTGGAGGGACACCTGAGGTAACAAACCTGAAAGGAGTCCTCCCATCCCACAGATTGACGAAAAACAATTGGGATCGGGCCAAATCCACAGAGAGGAAGATTCGTCCATGGCCCCTGAGTCCTCCCCGACATTCCACGGCAAACGCTGATAGAAAATCCAGAGACAAAAGAATGAGCAAGCGCCTCAGACTCGCTGTTTCTTCATATCCTGAAGAGTTCTTCTCATGGTTTGTCGATCGGGTCCGCCATACCTACATCCGCAAACCTTAGCTGAGTTTGTGTTTTTAGACTTCTGTCCTCAATGTCCTGGGCAACACACACTCCAGACTGGGCCCCTGGAGTCACACATTAGGACTGCGCCTACCCAATCCATGGGAATTCTGCCCATTCCATTGTCCCAAACCGTACAAATTAGGAGAAACCTCCAAAGTCCCTGAGGCCATCCCAATAGTGTAGGTCACCCGGCACAAACAAGGGCGGTCTGACACCAGCTGAGCAACTATCTCCACTCATTCCATAGATGGATGTCCCCAGAGAAGAAGATTGAACCAGACAGGACCCTAGGCCATAATCGGATCCATTGCTTTGGTTTACAGGCATGTCTCCTCAAAAGCCTGGATTCCAATATTAGCATAGGGGTTTTCCTGAGGCACCCATCAGAACAAATCTCGTCTCCACAAGGAAACTTGTGTATGGGAGCTATGTAAAAAGCTTAGGAGAATACACAGGGTCCCGGTGCCACCGCCTCATTCCAAGGCCCTCATGGATACAAACACACTTTAGGACCCATCCTCAGGAAAGTCCATTTCAACTCAGCCACCCAGGTTGCTCCCGCAGAGCCATCAGATCTAAACTGCCTTGTTGCTAGGAGACAATTGCAATGCGAGGCGCTCGTCCCAGGCATCCATCCTCGAACGGTGCCCTGGAGTCATTCCATATGGGATGTCCTGGACCTGTCCAACAGGTCTCAATTGTCCCGCAGAAGGAATCCTTGAAGGGGGCATCCCACAACTCCCAACGTGAGAAAACCTCCATGGCCTCGAGATTCCGCTCCCTTCATGAAGGGACCGTCATGCACAGAAACTCCAACCTGAGCCAACGTCTGATCCTCGCTCTGACTTCAGATGCATGAGATCTTGGTTCCGATGTGTAGGGGGTACCTGCCGTGCCCTCGCCCTGAAACCCAAGTCTAGCTTGTGTTCTCAGACTTCCGTCCTCACACTCCTGGTCCGAAGCACTCAAGTTTGGCAATTCCGGACCCACAATGCAGCACTCTGCCTGCCATCTAGGAAAAAAAAAAATATTCCCTAATGAGCTGCAACCTATACGGCACTCGAATGTACCCAAATTATATAGTCTAACCTGGGCACTAATGCACTTTCTGACACAACCTGAGCCCGGACCTCCTCACCAACACCCAGACAGCTGACCGCACACTGAGCACATCAGACCTGCCATGGCCTTAGGTCATCATCTCTTCCCTACCTCAGTTTTCAGGCTTCAGAACCTAGACCTTATCTCCAATCCCTGCCCCGAAATCAGAATTCCTCCTTACCCATGGCAAGAAACCTTTTGGTTGGCACGTTGTCCACCGTTCAGTGTAGGAGAAACCAGCATTCACCCTGAGGACCCGCCCATTCTTGAGTGTGATGAGGGCATAAACATGCATTGTGACCCTCAGCGTGAGTCCTGCCCTCTAGTATGTCCTCTTAGTGACTGGACCATTAGATGTCATAATGGGCTTGACATGTACCTAGGCCCCAATATTTAACCAGATTTCTGGTTGTCCAGTCACCCCTCTACAGGGCTCTACTCTGGAATCCCTCATTTGGTGGGACACCTGAGGTTAAAAAACAAAACAAAACAAAACAAAACAACAACAAAAAATGGACTTATTCCATCCCACAGAATGACCCCAAACTCTTCGGACGGGGCCACACCTCCAGAGGGTAAGACTCGTCCATTTCCCATGAAGTCACCCGGAAATTTCATGAACATGGGTGACACGATATCCAGAGACAAAAACTTGAGCAAGAGCCTCACACTCGCCCTTTGTTCATATCCCGAAGTGTTCTCCTCATGGTCTGTAGATCAGTCCTGCCATACCTATGACCCGAAACAGAAGCCGAGTTTGTGTTTCCAGACAACGGTCTAAACAGCCCTGGCCTACACACCCTACAGGCTCAGGCCCCGGGAGCCAAACCTGAGGACTGTACTTGCTCTCTCCAAGGGATTTCTGTTTGCCCATTGCAATGGCCACAACCCTACTAATAGGATCAACCTCCAAAGTCCCTGAGGCCATCTCAATAGTGGTGGCTTCCCAGGACAAACAGGGGCAATCTGAGCCTATCTGAGCACCTACCTGCATCAGACCCATAGACTGATGTCCCCAGAGGGAAAAGGAATGAACAGACCCCTAGGCACTAATCGGATCCATTGCTTTGGTTTCCAGGCATCTCTCCTCCGAGGCCTGGATTTCAATACCCGAATATGGGAGTTTCTTGACTCACCCATCAGAACTAATCTCCTCTACACATGGGAAACTTGCACATTGGAGCTTGGTCGAAGCTTCTCTTTAGGAGAACTCTTCAGGGCCCCAGTGCCACCGCTTCGTTCCAAGGTCTTCATAGACACAAAAACACTTTAGGACTCATCCATAGGAGAGTCCATTTGAACTCAGCCTCCTCGGTTGCTCCCCCAGATCCAGCAATCTAACATGTCTTGTTGCTAGGAGACAATTGGAATGTGAAGTGGGCTACCCATCCATCCATCCTTAGTACCCTGCTCGGAATCGTTGGCCTGAGCCAAACAACAGGTCTCAATTGTCCTGCAGAAGAATCTGTGCAATTTGTAGCTTCTCACAACTCCCATCTTGGGAAACCCCCATGGCCTCGTGATCCACCCCTCCTTCATGAAGGGTCCATCAGGTACAGAACCTCCAACCTGAGAGATCGTCTGATCCTCGCCCTGACTTCAGATCCACGAGATCTCGAGTCAGGTCTGTAGATTGTGCCTGCCATGTCCTCACCCAGAAACCTAAGCCTAGATTGTGTTCTCAGACTTCTGTCCTCAGACTACGGGCCCACAAGCCCTCCAGATTGGCAATCCAGAACTACAATGCAACACTCTGCCTGCACTCCAGAAGAAAAACATTGCCCCCAGGGGCTAACCAGAACCCCAAATGAGGATCAACCTGCACGCCACTTGGCTGTACCCCAAATACATAGGCTGACCTGGGCACTGATGCCCCCTCAGACACAACCTGAGCCTGGACCTCCAGGCCACACCCAGACAGCTGGCCGCACTCTGAGCACATCGGATCCGCCATGGCCTTAGGTCGTCATCTCTTCTCAACCTCGATTTTCAGGCTTCAGAAACTATAACTTATCTCAAAACACTGCCCTCGGTTGAAAATGATGCAGAAATCAGAACTCCATCCCCATGGCAAGAAACCTTGCGGTTGCCATGTTGTCCAACATTCAGTGTAGTTGAAACCAGTGTGGCCCATGATTCCCCGCCCATGCTCGCGGGCAACATTGGTCACAAACACACATTGTGACCCTCAGCCTGAGCCCAGTCCTCAAGTAAGGCCTCTCAGTGGCTGGACCCTGAGCCCACATATGGGGCCTGCCATGCCCCTGGCCCCGATTTTTAACCATAGTTCGCTTTGTCCCTTCACCCTTCCCTAGGGCTCTGATTTGGAATTCCTCTTTTGGTTGGACACCTGAGGTAACAAACCTGAAAGGAGTCCTCCCATCCCACAGATTGACGAAAAACAATTGGGATCGGGCCAAATCCACAGAGAGGAAGATTCGCCCATGGCCCCTGAGGCCTCCCCGACATTCCACGGCCAACGCTGATACAAAATCCAGAGACAAAAGAATGAGCAAGCGCCTCAGACTCGCTGTTTCTTCATATCCTGAAGAGTTCTTCTCATGGTTTGTCGATCGGGTCCGCCATACCTACATCCGCAAACCTTAGCTGAGTTTGTGTTTTTAGACTTCTGTCCTCAATGTCCTGGGCAACACACACTCCAGACTGGGCCCCTGGAGTCACACATTAGGACTGCGCCTACCCAATCCATGGGATTTCTGCCCATTCCATTGTCCCAAACCGTACAAATTAGCAGAACCCTCCAAAGTCCCTGAGGCCATCCCAATAGTTTAGGTCACCCGGCACAAAAAAGGGCGGTCTGACACCAGCTGAGCAACTATCTCCACTCATTCCATAGATGGATGTCCCCAGAGAAGAAGATTGAACCAGACAGGACCCTAGGCCATAACCGGATCCATTGCTTTGGTTTACAGGCATGTATCCTCAAAAGCCTGGATTCCAATATTAGCATAGGGGTTTTCCTGAGGCACCCAACAGAACAAATCTCGTCTCCACAAGGAAACTTGTGTATGGGAGCTATGTAAAAAGCTTAGGAGAATACTTCAGGGTCCCGGTGCCACCGCCTCATTCCAAGGCCCTCATGGATACAAACACACTTTAGGACCCATCCTCAGGAAAGTCCATTTCAACTCAGCCACCCTGGTTGCTCCCGCAGAGCCATCAGATCTAAACTGCCTTGTTGCTAGGAGACAATTGCAATGCGAGGCGCTCGTCCCAGGCATCCATCCTCGAACGGTGCCCTGGAGTCATTCCATATGGGATGTCCTGGATCTGTCCAACAGGTCTCAATTGTCCCGCAGAAGGAATCCTTGAAGGGGGCATCCCACAACTCCCAACGTGGGAAAACCTCCATGGCCTCGAGATTCCGCTCCCTTCATGAAGGGACCGTCATGCACAGAAACTCCAACCTGAGCCAACGTCTGATCCTCGCTCTGACTTCAGATGCATGAGATCTTGGTTCCGATGTGTAGGGGGTACCTGCCGTGCTCTCGCCCTGAAACCCAAGTCTAGCTTGTGTTCTCAGACTTCCGTCCTCACACTCCTGGTACGAGGCACTCAAGTTTGGCAACTCCGGACCCACAATGCAGCACTCTGCCTGCCCTCTAGGAAAAAAAAAAATACTGCCTAATGAGCTGCAACCTATACGGCACTCGAATGTACCTAAATTATATAGTCTAACCTGGGCACTAATGCACTTTCTGACACAACCTGAGCCCGGACCTCCTGACCAACACCCAGACAGCTGACCGCACACTGAGCACATCAGACCTGCCATGGCCTTAGGTCATCATCTCTTCCCTACCTCAATTTTCAGGATTCAGAACCTAGACCTTATCTCCAATCTCTGCCCAGAAATCAGAATTCCTCCTTACCCATGGCAAGAAACCTTTTGGTTGGCACGTTGTCCAACGTTCAGTGTAGGAGAAACCAGCATTCACCCTGAGGGCCCGCCATTTCTTGAGTGTGATGAGGGCATAAACATGCATTGTGACCCTCAGCGTGAGTCCTGCCCTCTAGTATGTCCTCTTAGTGACTGGACCATTAGATGTCATAATGGGCTTGACATGTACCTAGGCCCCAATATTTAACCAGATTTCTGGTTGTCCAGTCGCCCCTCTCCAGGGCTCTACTCTGGAATCCCTCATTTGGTGGGACAGCTGAGGTTAAAAAACAAAACAAAACAAAACAAAACAACAACAACAACAAAATGGACTTATTCCATCCCACAGAATGACCCCAAACTCTTCGGACGGGGCCACACCTCCAGAGAGTAAGACTCGTCCATTTCCCATGAAGTCACCCGGAAATTTCATGAACATGGGTGACACGATATCCAGAGACAAAAACTTGAGCAAGAGCCTCACACTCGCCCTTTTTTCATATCCCGAAGAGTTCTCCTCATGGTCTGTAGATCAGTCCTGCCATACCTATGACCCGAAACAGAAGCCGAGTTTGTGTTTTCAGACAACGGTCTAAACAGCCCTGACCTACACACCCTACAGGCTCAGGCCCCTGGTGCCAAACCTGAGGACTGTACTTGCTCTCTCCAAGGGATTTCTGTGTGCCCATTGCAATGGCCACAACCCTACTAATAGGATCAACCTCCAAAGTCCCTGAGGCCATATCAATAGTGGTGGCTTCCCAGGACAAACAGGGGCAATCTGAGCCCATCTGAGCACCTACCTGCACTCAGACCCGTAGACTGATGTCCCCAGAGGGAAAAAGGAACGAACAGAACCCTAGGCACTAATCGGATCCATTGCTTTGGTTTCCAGGCATCTCTCCTCCGAGGCCTGGATTTCAATACCCGAATATGGGTGTTTCTTGACTCACCCATCAGAACTTATCTCCTCTACACGTGGGAAACTTGCACATTGGAGCTTGGTCGAAGCTTCTCTTTAGGAGAACCCTTCAGGTCCCCAGTGCCACCGCTTCATTCCAAGGCCTTCATAGACACAAAAACACATTAGGACCCATCCATAGGAGAGTGCATTTGAACTCAGCCTCCTCGGTTGCTCCCCCAGATCCAGCAGATCTAACATGTTTTGTTGCTAGGATACAATTGGAATGCGAGGTGGGCTACCCATCCATCCATCCTTAGTACCCTGCTCGGAATCGTTGGCCTGAGCCAACCAACAGGTCTCAATTGTCCTGCAGAAGAATCTTTGCAGTTTGGAGCTTCTCAGAACTCCGATCTTGGGAAACCCCCATGGCCTCGTGATCCACCCCCCTTCATGAAGGTTCCATCAGGGACAGAACCTCCAACCTGAGAGATCGTCTGATCCTCGCCCTGACTTCAGATCCACGAGATCTCGAGTCAGGTCTGTAGATTGTGCCTGCCATGTCCTCACCCAGAAACCTAAGCCTAGATTGTGTTCTCAGACTTCCGTCCTCAGACTACGGGCCCACAAGCCCTCCAGATTGGCAAACCAGAACTACAATGCAACACTCTGCCTGCACTCCAGAAGAAAAACATTGCCCCCTGGGGCTAACCAGAAACCCCAAATGAGGATCAACCTGCACGCCACTTGGCTGTACCCCAAATACATAGGCTGACCTGGGCACTAATGCCCTTTCAGACACAACCTGAGCCTGGACCTCCAGGCCACACCCAGACAGCTGGCCGCACTCTGAGCACATCGGATCCGCCATGGCCTTAGGTTGTCATCTCTTCTCAACCTCGATTTTCAGGCTTCAGAAACTATAACTTATCTCAAAACACTGCCCACGGTTGAAAATGATGCAGAAATCAGAAATCCATCCCCATGGCAAGAAACCTTGCTGTTGCCATGTTGTCCAACATTCAGTGTAGTGGAAACCAGTGTGGCCCATGATTCCCCGCCCATGCTCGCGGGCAACATTGGTCACAAACACACATTGTGACCCTCAGCCTGAGCCCAGTCCTCAAGTAAGGCCTCTCAGTGGCTGGACCCTGAGCCCGCATATGGGGCCTGCCATGCCCCTGGCCCCGATTTTTAACCATAGTTCGCTTTGTCCCTTCACTCTTCCCTAGGGCTCTGATTTGGAATTCCTGTTTTGGTGGGACACCTGAGGTAACAAACCTGAAAGGAGTCCTCCCATCCCACAGATTGACGAAAAACAATTGGGATCGGGCCAAATCCACAGAGAGGAAGATTCGCCCATGGCCCCTGAGGCCTCCCCGACATTCCACGGCCAACGCTGATACAAAATCCAGAGACAAAAGAATGAGAAAGCGCCTCAGACTCGCTGTTTCTTCATATCCTGAAGAGTTCTTCTCATGGTTTGTCGATCGGGTCCGCCATACCTACATCCGCAAACCTTAGCTGAGTTTGTGTTTTTAGACTTCTGTCCTCAATGTCCTGGGCAACACACACTCCAGACTGGGCCCCTGGAGTCACACATTAGGACTGCGCCTACCCAATCCATGGGAATTCTGCCCATTCCATTGTCCCAAACCGTACAAATTAGGGGAACCCTTCAAAGTCCCTGAGGCCATCCCAATAGTTTAGGTCACCCGGCACAAACAAGGGTGGTCTGACACCAGCTGAGCAACTATCTCCACTCATTCCATTGATGGATGTCCCCAGAGAAGAAGATTGAACCAGACAGGACCCTAGGCCATAATTGGATCCATTGCTTTGGTTTACAGGCATGTCTCCTCAAAAGCCTGGATTCCAATATTAGCATAGGGGTTTTCCTGAGGCACCCATCAGAACAAATCTCGTCTCCACAAGGAAACTTGTGTATGGGAGCTATGTCAAAAGCTTAGGAGAATACTTCAGGGTCCCGGTGCCACCGCCTCATTCCAAGGCCCTCATGGATACAAACACACTTTAGGACCCATCCTCAGGAAAGTCCATTTCAACTCAGCCACCCAGGTTGCTCCCGCAGAGCCATCAGATCTAAACTGCCTTGTTGCTAGGAGACAATTGCAATGCGAGGCGCTCGTCCCAGGCATCCATCCTCCAACGGTACCCTGGATTCATTCAATATGGGATGTCCTGGACCTGTCCAACAGGTCTCAATTGTCCCGCAGAAGGAATCCTTGAAGGGGGCATCCCACAACTCCCAACGTGGGAAAACCTCCATGGCCTCGAGATTCCGCTCCCTTCATGAAGGGACCGTCATGCACAGAAACTCCAACCTGAGCCAACGTCTGATCCTCGCTCTGACTTCAGATGCATGAGATCTTGGTTGCGATGTGTAGGGGGTACCTGCCGTGCCCTCGCCCTGAAACCCAAGTCTAGCTTGTGTTCTCAGACTTCCGTCCTCACACTCCTGGTCCGAAGCACTCAAGTTTGGCAATTCCGGACCCACAATGCAGCACTCTGCCTGCCCTCTAGAAAAAAAAAAAAATATATTGCCTAATGAGCTGCAACTACACGGCACTCGAATGTACCCAACTTATATAGTCTAACCTGGGCAATAATGCACGTTCTGACACAACCTGAGCCCGGACCTCCTGACCAACACCCAGACAGCTGACCGCACACTGAGCACATCAGACCTGCCATGGCCTTAGGTCATCATCTCTTCCCTACCTCAGTTTTCAGGCTTCAGAACCTAGACCTTATCTCCAATCCCTGCCCAGAAATCAGAATTCCTCCTTACCCATGGCAAGAAACCTTTTGGTTGGCACGTTGTCCAACGTTCAGTATAGGAGAAACCAGCATTCACCCTGAGGACCCGCCCATTCTTGAGTGTGATGAGGGCATAAACATGCATTGTGACCCTCAGCGTGAGTCCTGCCCTCTAGTATGTCCTCTTAGTGACTGGACCATTAGAAGTCATAATGGGCTTGACATGTACCTAGGCCCCAATATTTAACCAGATTTCTGGTTGTCCAGTCGCCCCTCTCCAGGGCTCTACTCTGGAATCCCTCATTTGGTGGGACACCTGAGGTGAAAAAACAAAACAAAACAAAACAAAACAAAACAACAACAACAAAAAAATGGACTTATTCCATCCCACAGAATGACCCCAAACTCTTCGGACGGGGCCACACCTCCAGAGAGTAAGACTCGTCCATTTCCCATGAAGTCACCCGGAAATTTCATGTACATGGGTGACACGATATCCACAGACAAAAACTTGAGCAAGAGCCTCACACTCGCCCTTTTTTCATATCCCGAAGTGTTCTCCTCATGGTCTGTAGATCAGTCCTGCCATACCTATGACCCGAAACAGAAGCCGAGTTTGTGTTTTCAGACAACGTTCTAAACAGCCCTGGCCTACACACCCTACAGGCTCAGGCCCCTGGAGCCAAACCTGAGGACTGTACTTGCCCTCTCCAAGGGATTTCTGTGTGCCCATTGCAATGGCCACAACCCTACTAGTAGGATCAACCTCCAAAGTCCCTGAGGCCATCTCAATAGTGGTGGCTTCCCAGGACAAACAGGGGCAATCTGAGCCCATCTGAGCACCTACCTGCACTCAGACCCGTAGACTGATGTCCCCAGAGGGAAAAAGGAACGAACAGAGCCCTAGGCACTAATCGGATCCATTGCTTTGGTTTCCAGGCATCTCTCCTCAGAGGCCTGGATTTCAATACCCGAATATGGCTGTTTCTTGACTCACCCATCAGAACTAATCTCCTCTACACATGGGAAACTTGCACATTGGAGCTTGGTCGAAGCTTCTCTTTAGGAGAACCCTTCAGGGCCCCAGTGCCACCGCTTCATTCCAAGGTCTTCATAGACACAAAAACACATTAGGACCCATCCATAGGAGAGTCCATTTGAACTCAGCCTCCTCGGTTGCTCCCCCAGATCCAGCAGATCTAACATGTCTTGTTGCTAGGAGACAATTGGAATGCGAGGTGGGCTACCCATCCATCCATCCTTAGTACCCTGCTCGGAATCGTTGCCTGAGCCAACCAACAGGTCTCAATTGTCCTGCAGAAGAATCTTTGCAGTTTGGAGCTTCTCACAACTCCCATCTTGGGAAACCCCCATGGCCTCGTGATCCACCGCCCCTTCATGAAGGGTCCATCAGGGACAGAACCTCCAACCTGAGAGATCGTCTGATCCTCGCCCTGACATCAGATCCACGAGATCTCGAGTCAGGTCTGTAGATTGTGCCTGCCATGTGCTCACCCAGAAACCTAAGCCTAGATTGTGTTCTCAGACTTCCGTCCTCAGACTACGGGCCCACAAGCCCTCCAGATTGGCAATCCAGAACTACAATGCAACACTCTGCCTGCACTCCAGAAGACAAACATTGCCCCCTGGGGCTAACCAGAAACCCCAAATGAGGATCAATCTGCATGCCACTTGGCTGTACCCCAAATACATAGGCTGACCTGGGCACTGATGCCCTTTCAGACACAACCTGAGCCTGGACCTCCAGGCCACACCCAGACAGCTGGCCGCACTCTGAGCACATCGGATCCGCCATGGCCTTAGGTCGTCATCTCTTCTCAACCTCGATTTTCAGGCTTCAGAAACTATAACTTATCTCAAAACACTGCCCACGGTTGAAAATGATGCAGAAATCAGAACTCCATCCCCATGGCAAGAAACCTTGCGGTTGCTATGTTGTCCAACATTCAGTGTAGTTGAAACCAGTGTTGCCCATGATTCCCCGCCCATGCTCGCGGGCAACATTGGTCACAAACACACATTGTGACCCTCAGCCTGAGCCCAGTCCTCAAGTAAGGCCTCTCAGTGGCTGGACCCTGAGCCCGCATATGGGGCCTGCCATGCCCCTGGCCCCGATTTTTAACCATAGTTCGCTTTGTCCCTTCACTCTTCCCTAGGGCTCTGATTTGGAATTCCTCTTTTGGTGGGACACCTGAGGTAACAAACCTGAAAGGAGTCCTCCCATCCCACAGATTGACGAAAAACAATTGGGATCGGGCCAAATCCACAGAGAGGAAGATTCGTCCATGGCCCATGAGGCCTCCCCGACATTCCACGGCCAACGCTGATAGAAAATCCAGAGACAAAAGAATGAGCAAGCGCCTCAGACTCGCTGTTTCTTCATATCCTGAAGAGTTCTTCTCATGGTTTGTCGATCGGGTCCGCCATACCTACATCCACAAACCTTAGCTGAGTTTGTGTTTTTAGACTTCTGTCCTCAATGTCCTGGGCAACACACACTCCAGACTGGGCCCCTGGAGTCACACATTAGGAATGCGCCTACCCAATCCATGGGAATTCTGCCCATTCCATTGTCCCAAACCGTACAAATTAGGAGAACCATCCAAAGTCCCTGAGGCCATCCCAATAGTGTAGGAGACCCGGCACAAACAAGGGCGGTCTGACACCAGCTGAGCAACTATCTCCACTCATTCCATAGATGGATGTCCCCAGAGAAGAAGATTGAACCAGACAGGACCCTAGGCCATAATCGGATCCATTGCTTTGGTTTACAGGCATGTCTCCTCAAAAGCCTGGATTCCAATATTAGCATAGGGGTTTTCCTGAGGCACCCATCAGAACAAATCTCGTCTCCACAAGGAAACTTGTGTATGGGAGCTAGGTCAAAAGCTTAGGAGAATACTTCAGGGTCCCGGTGCCACCGCCTCATTCCAAGGCCCTCAAGGATACAAACACACTTTAGGACCCATCCTCAGGAAAGTCCATTTCAACTCAGCCACCCAGGTTGCTCCCGCAGAGCCATCAGATCTAAACTGCCTTGTTGCTAGGAGACAATTGCAATGCGAGGCGCTTGTCCCAGGCATCCATCCTCGAACGGTGCCCTGGAGTCATTCCATATGGGATGTCCTGGACCTGTCCAACAGGTCTCAATTGTCCCGCAGAAGGAATCCTTGAAGGGGGCATCCCACAACTCCCAACGTGGGAAAACCTCCATGGCCTCGAGATTCCCCTCCCTTCATGAAGGGACCGTCAAGCACAGAAACTCCAACCTGAGCCAACGTCTGATCCTCGCTCTGACTTCAGATGCATGAGATCTTGGTTCCGATGTGTAGGGGGTATCTGCCGTGCCCGCGCCCTGAAACCCAAGTCTAGCTTGTGTTCTCAGGCTTCCGTCCTCACACTCCTAGTCCGAAGCACTCAAGTTTGGCAATTCCGGACCCACAATGCAGCACTCTGCCTGCCCTCTAGAAAAAAAAAAAATATTGCCTAATGAGCTGCAACTACACGGCACTCGAATGTACCCAAATTACATAGTCTAACCTGGGCACTAATGCACTTTCTGACACAACCTGAGCCCGGACCTCCTGACCAACACCCAGAGAGCTGACCGCACACTGAGCACATCAGAACTGCCATGGCCTTAGGTCATCATCTCTTCCCTACCTCAGTTTTCAGGCTTCAGAACCTAGACCTTATCTCCAATCCCTGCCCAGAAATCAGAATTCCTCCTTACCCATGGCAAGAAACCTTTTGGTTGGCACGTTGTCCAACGTTCAGTGTAGGAGAAAGCAGCATTCACCCTGAGGACCCGAACATTCTTGAGTGTGATGAGGGCATAAACATGCATTGTGACCCTCAGCATGAGTCCTGCCCTCTAGTATGTCCTCTTAGTGACTGGACCATTAGATGTCATAATGGGCTTGACATGTACCTAGACTCCAATATTTAACCAGATTTCTGGTTGTCCAGTCGCCCCTCTCCAGGGCTCTACTCTGGAATCACTCATTTGGTGGGACACCTGAGGTGAAAAAACAAAACAAAACAAAACAAAACAACAACAACAAAAAAATGGACTTATTCCATCCCACAGAATGACCCCAAACTCTTCGGACGGGGCCACACCTCCAGAGAGTAAGACTCGTCCATTTCCCATGAAGTCACCCGGAAATTTCATGAACATGGGTGACACGATATCCACAGACAAAAACTTGAGCAAGAGCCTCACACTCGCCCTTTTTTCATATCCCGAAGAGTTCTCCTCATGGTCTGTAGATCAGTCCTGCCATACCTATGACCCGAAACAGAAGCCGAGTTTGTGTTTTCAGACAACGTTCTAAACAGCCCTGGCCTACACACCCTACAGGCTCAGGCCCCTGGAGCCAAACCTGAGGACTGTTCTTGCCCTCTCCAAGGGATTTCTGTGTGCCCATTGCAATGGCCACAACCCTACTAGTAGGATCAACCTCCAAAGTCCCTGAGGCCATCTCAATAGTGGTGGCTTCCCAGGACAAACAGGGGCAATCTGAGCCCATCTGAGCACCTACCTGCACTCAGACCCGTAGACTGATGTCCCCAGAGGGAAAAAGGAACGAACAGAGCCCTAGGCACTAATCGGATCCATTGCTTTGGTTTCCAGGCATCTCTCCTCAGAGGCCTGGATTTCAATACCCGAATATGGCTGTTTCTTGACTCACCCATCAGAACTAATCTCCTCTACACATGGGAAACTTGCACATTGGAGCTTGGTCGAAGCTTCTCTTTAGGAGAACCCTTCAGGGCCCCAGTGCCACCGCTTCATTCCAAGGTCTTCATAGACACAAAAACACATTAGGACCCATCCATAGGAGAGTCCATTTGAACTCAGCCTCCTCGGTTGCTCCCCCAGATCCAGCAGATCTAACATGTCTTGTTGCTAGGAGACAATTGGAATGCGAGGTGGGCTACCCATCCATCCATCCTTAGTACCCTGCTCGGAATCGTTGCCTGAGCCAACCAACAGGTCTCAATTGTCCTGCAGAAGAATCTTTGCAGTTTGGAGCTTCTCACAACTCCCATCTTGGGAAACCCCCATGGCCTCGTGATCCACCGCCCCTTCATGAAGGGTCCATCAGGGACAGAACCTCCAACCTGAGAGATCGTCTGATCCTCGCCCTGACATCAGATCCACGAGATCTCGAGTCAGGTCTGTAGATTGTGCCTGCCATGTGCTCACCCAGAAACCTAAGCCTAGATTGTGTTCTCAGACTTCCGTCCTCAGACTACGGGCCCACAAGCCCTCCAGATTGGCAATCCAGAACTACAATGCAACACTCTGCCTGCACTCCAGAAGACAAACATTGCCCCCTGGGGCTAACCAGAAACCCCAAATGAGGATCAATCTGCATGCCACTTGGCTGTACCCCAAATACATAGGCTGACCTGGGCACTGATGCCCTTTCAGACACAACCTGAGCCTGGACCTCCAGGCCACACCCAGACAGCTGGCCGCACTCTGAGCACATCGGATCCGCCATGGCCTTAGGTCGTCATCTCTTCTCAACCTCGATTTTCAGGCTTCAGAAACTATAACTTATCTCAAAACACTGCCCACGGTTGAAAATGATGCAGAAATCAGAACTCCATCCCCATGGCAAGAAACCTTGCGGTTGCTATGTTGTCCAACATTCAGTGTAGTTGAAACCAGTGTTGCCCATGATTCCCCGCCCATGCTCGCGGGCAACATTGGTCACAAACACACATTGTGACCCTCAGCCTGAGCCCAGTCCTCAAGTAAGGCCTCTCAGTGGCTGGACCCTGAGCCCGCATAAGGGGCCTGCCATGCCCCTGGCCCCGATTTTTAACCATAGTTCGCTTTGTCCCTTCACTCTTCCCTAGGGCTCTGATTTGGAATTCCTCTTTTGGTGGGACACCTGAGGTAACAAACCTGAAAGGAGTCCTCCCATCCCACAGATTGACGAAAAACAATTGGGATCGGGCCAAATCCACAGAGAGGAAGATTCGTCCATGGCCCCTGAGGCCTCCCCGACATTCCACGGCCAACGCTGATACAAATTCCAGAGACAAAAGAATGAGCAAGCGCCTCAGACTCGCTGTTTCTTCATATCCTGAAGAGTTCTTCTCATGGTTTGTCGATCGGGTCCGCCATACCTACATCCGCAAACCTTAGCTGAGTTTGTGTTTTTAGACTTCTGTCCTCAATGTCCTGGGCAACACACACTCCAGACTGGGCCCCTGGAGTCACACATTAGGACTGCGCCTACCCAATCCATGGGAATTCTGCCCATTCCATTGTCCCAAACCGTACAAATTAGGAGAACCCTCCAAAGTCCCTGAGGCCATCCCAATAGTGTAGGTCACCCGGCACAAACAAGGGCGGTCTGACACCAGCTGAGCAACTATCTCCACTCATTCCATAGATGGATGTCCCCAGAGAAGAAGATTGAACCAGACAGGACCCTAGGCCATAATCTGATCCATTGCTTTGGTTTACAGGCATGTCTCCTCAAAAGCCTGGATTCCAATATTAGCATAGGGGTTTTCCTGAGACACCCATCAGAACAAATCTCGTCTCCACAAGGAAACTTGTGTATGGGAGCTGGGTCAAAAGCTTAGGAGAATACTTCAGGGTCCCGGTGCCACCGCCTCATTCCAAGGCCCTCATGGATACAAACACACTTTAGGACCCATCCTCAGGAAAGTCCATTTCAACTCAGCCACCCAGGTTGCTCCCGCAGAGCCATCAGATCTAAACTACCTTGTTGCTAGGAGACAATTGCAATGCGAGGCGCTCGTCCCAGGCATCCATCCTCGAACGGTGCCCTGGAGTCATTCCATATGGGATGTCCTGGACCTGACCAACAGGTCTCAATTGTCCCGCAGAAGGAATCCTTGAAGGGGGCATCCCACAACTCCCAACGTGGGAAAACCTCCATGGCCTCGAGATTCCCCTCCCTTCATGAAGGGACCGTCATGCACAGAAACTCCAACCTGAGCCAACGTCTGATCCTCGCTCTGAATTCAGATGCATGAGATCTTGGTTCCGATGTGTAGGGGGTACCTGCCGTGCCCTCGCCCTGAAACCCAAGTCTAGCTTGTGTTCTCAGACTTCCGTCCTCACACTCCTGGTCCGACGCACTCAAGTTTGGCAATTCCGGACCCACAATGCAGCACTCTGCCTGCCCTCTAGAAAAAAAAAAAAATATATTGCCTAATGAGCTGCAACCTACACGGCACTCGAATGTACCCAAATTATATAGTCTAACCTGGGCACTAATGCACTTTCTGACACAACCTGAGCCCGGACCTCCTGACCAACACCCAGACACCTGACCGCACACTGAACACATCAGACCTGCCATGGCCTTAGGTCATCATCTCTTCCCTACCTCAGTTTTCAGGCTTCAGAACCTAGACCTTATCTCCAATCCCTGTCCAGAAATCAGAATTCCTCCTTACCCATGGCAAGAAACCTTTTGGTTGGCACGTTGTCCAACGTTCAGTGTAGGAGAAACCAGCATTCACCCTGAGGACCTGCCCATTCTTGAGTGTGATGAGGGCATAAACATGCATTGTGACCCTCAGCGTGAGTCCTGCCCTCTAGTATGTCCTCTTAGTGACTGGACCATTAGATGTCATAATGGGCTTGACATGTACCTAGGCCCCAATATTTAACCAGATTTCTGGTTGTCCAGTCGCCCCTCCCCAGGGCTCTACTCTGGAATCCCTCATTTGGTGGGACACCTGAGGTTAAAAAACAAAACAAAACAAAACAACAACAACAAAAAATGGACTTATTCCATCCCACAGAATGACCCCAAACTCTTCGGACGGGGCCACACCTCCAGAGAGTAAGACTCGTCCATTTCCCATGAAGTCACCCGGAATTTTCATGAACATGGGTGACACGATATCCAGAGACAAAACCTTGAGCAAGAGCCTCACACTCGCCCTTTTTTCATATCCCGAAGAGTTCTCCTCATGGTCTGTAGATCAGTCCTGCCATACCTATGACCCGAAACAGAAGCCGAGTTTGTGTTTTCAGACAACGGTCTAAACAGCCCTGGCCTACACACCCTACAGGCTCAGGCCCCTGGAGCCAAACCTGAGGACTGTACTTGCCCTCTCCAAGGGATTTCTGTGTGCCCATTGCAATGGCCACAACCCTACTAATAGGATCAACCTCCAAAGTCCCTGAGGCCATCTCAATAGTGGTGGCTTCCCAGGACAAACAGGGGCAATCTGAGCCCATCTGAGCACCTACCTGCACTCAGACCCGTAGACTGATGTCCCCAGAGGGAAAAAGGAACGAACAGACCCCTAGGCACTAATCGGATCCATTGCTTTGGTTTCCAGGCATCTCTCCTCAGAGGCCTGGATTTCAATACCCGAATATGGCTGTTTCTTGACTCACCCATCAGAACTAATCTCCTCTACACATGTGAAACTTGCACATTGGAGCTTGGTCAAAGCTTCTCTTTAGGAGAACCCTTCAGGGCCCCAGTGCCACCGCTTCATTCTTTGTCTTTGAGACATACCTGAAAGAAGTTGTTATGGCCAGTGTTGAAGAGGTTAATGTCTATGTTCTCCTCTAGGATTCTGATGGATTCCTGTATCACATTGAATTCTTTTATCCATTATGAGTTTACCTTTGTTTATGGTGTAAAAGGATGGTCGATTTTCATTCTTTTACATATAGCTGCCTAGTTTTCCAACCACCATTTATTTAAGAGACTCTCATTTTTCCACTGTATATTTTTATCCTGATTATTTGAAGACTATTTGACCATAGTGCTGATGATCCCTATCTGAACTCTCTACACCGTTCTAGTGGTCTATGTGATTGTTTTTATGCCAGTCCCATGCTGCCTTGGTGATCACATCATCATAGTAACCCTTGAAATCAGGCAATATTATGCTCCCAGTTTTATTTTTCTTTTGGCATTTCTTAGCAATACGGGGTCTTTTCTGATTCCACACAAATTTTAGGCATGTGTTTGCTCCAGGTCTTTGAATGATACCTGTGGAATTTTCATCCAAATGGCATTAAAAGGATCAATTGCACTAGGCAGTATAGATATTTTTTCCCACAAGATGGTTTTTTTTTAATTTATTAATTTATTTTCAGCATAACAGTATTCATTGTTTTTGTACCACACCCAGCACTCCATGCAATCCATGCCCTTTATTATACCCTCCACCTGGTACCCCAACCTCCCATCGCCCGCCCCTTCAAAACCCTCAGTTTTTTAATTAATTTATTTATTTTCAGCATAATAGTATTTATTACTTTTTGCACCACACCCAGTGCTCCATGCAATCCATGACCTCTATAATACCCACCACCTGGTACTCCAACGTCCCACCCCCTGCCACTTCAAACCCCTCAGATTTTTTTTCAGAGTCCATAGTCTCTCATGGTTCACCTCCCCTTCCAATTTCCCTCAACTACCTTTTTCTATCTCCCCATGTCCTCCATGCTATTTGTAATGCTCCACAACTAAGTGAAACCATATGATAAATGACTCTCTCTGCTTCACTTATTTCACTCAGCATTATCTCTTCCAGTCCCATCCATGTTGCTACCAAAGTTGGGTATTCGTCTTTTCTGATGGAAGCATAATACTCCATAGTGTATATGGACCACATCTTCCTTATCCATTCGTCCATTGAAGGGCATCTTGGTTCTATCCACAGTTTGGTGACTGTGGCCATTGCTGCTATAATCATTGGGGTACAGATGGCCCTTCTTTTCATGACATCTGTATCTTTGGGGTAAATACCCAGGAGTGCAATTGCAGGGTCATAGAGAAGTTCTATTTTTTTATTTCTTGAGAAATCTCCACACTGTTCTCCAAAGAGGCTGCACCAACTTGCATTCCAACCAACAGTGGAAGAGGGTTCACATTCCCCCACATCCCCTCCAACACATATTGTTTCCTGTCTTGCTAATTTTGGCTATTCTAACTGGTGTAAGATGATATCTCAATGTGGTATTAATTTGCGAGTGATGATGAACATTTTTCATGTGTCTGATAGCCATTTGTACGTCTTCAATGGAGAAGTGTCTTGTCATATCTTCTGCCCATTTTTTAATATGATTGTCTGTTTTGTGTGTGTTGAGTTTGAGGAGTTCTTTATAGATCCTGGATATCAACCTTTTGTCTGTACTGTCATGTGCAAATATCTTCTCCCATTCCGTGGGTTACCTCTTTGTTTTCTTGACTGTTTCCTTTGCTGTGCAGAAGCTTTTGATTTTGATGAAGCCCCAAAAGTTCATTTTCACTTTTGTTTCCCTTGCCTTTGGAGACATATCTTGAAAGAAGTTGCTGTGGCTGATATCAAAGAGATTTCTGCCTATGTTCTTCTCTAGGATTCTGATGGATTCCTGCCTCACATTGAGGTCTTTTATCCATTTTGAGTTTATCTTTGTGTACGGTGTAAGAGAATGGTCGAGTTTCATTTTTCTACATATAGCTGCCTATTGTTCCCAGCACCATTTATTGAAGAGACTGACTTTTTCCCACTGTCTATTTTTTCCTCTTTTTTCGAAGATTATTTGACCATATAGTTGAGGGTCCATATCTGGGCTCTCTACTCTGTTCCACTGGTCTGTGTCTGTTTTCATGCGAGTTCCATGCTGTCTTGGTGATCACAGCTTTGTAGTAAACTTGAAATCAGGTATTGTCATACCCCCATTTTATTTTTGTTTTTCAAAATTTCCTTAGTGATTCGGGATCTCTTCTGATTCCATACAAATTTGTGGATTATTTGCTCCAGCTCTTTGAAAAATACTGGTAGAATTTTGATTGGAATAGCATTAAAAGTAGAGATTGCTCCAGGCATTATCGACATTGTAGCAATGTTTATTCTTCCGATCCAAGAGCATGGAATGGTCTATCATCTTTTAGGGTCTTCTTCAATTTCTTTCATGAGAATTCTGTAGTTCCTTGAGTGCAGAACATTTATCTGTTTGTTTAGGATTATTCCCAGGTATCTTATGGTTCTTAGTGCTATAGTAAATGGAATGATTCTCTGATTTCCCTTTCTGTATTTTCATTATTAGTGCATAAAAAAGCCACTGATTTCTGTGGATACAGGATACATTGACTTTGTATCCTGCCACGTTGCTGAATTGCTGTATGAGTTCTAGTAGTTTGGGGGTGGAGATTTTGGGTTTTCCATATAAAGAATCACGTCATCTGCAAAGAGAGAGAGTTTGACTTCTTCAGTGCCAATTTGGATACCTTTTATTTTTCTTTGTTGTCTGATTGCTGTTGCTAGGTCTTCTAATACTATGTTGAACAAGACTGGTGAGAGTGGGCATCCTTGTCGTGATCCTGATCTCAACGGGAAGGCTGCAAGCTTTTTCCCATCGAGGATGATATTTGCTGTGGGTATTTCATAGATAGATATGATGAAGTTCAGGAATGTTCCCTCTATCCCTATACTTTGCAGCGTTTTAATCACGAATGGATGCTGGATTTTTTCAAATGATTTTTCTGCATCAATTGAGAGGACCATGTGGTTCTTCCCTCTTCTCATATTAATTTTTTCAATGGCATTGATTGATTTATGAATGTTGAACCATCCTTGTAGCCCAGGGATGAATCCCACCTGGTCATGGTAGATAATCTTTTTAATGTGCTGTTTGACCCTGTTTGCAAGGATCTTGTTGAGAATCTTAGCATCCATATTCATCAGTGATATTGGTCTGAAATTATCCATTTTGGTAGGGTCTTTGCCTGGTTTGGGGAACAGGGTAATTCTGGCTTCATAGAAAGAGTGTGGAAGTTTTCCTTCTGCTTCAATTTTTTGAAACAGCTTCAGGAGAAGAGATGTTATTTCTTCTTTGAAAGTTTGGTAGAATTCCCCAAGCAATCCATCAGGTCTTGGGCTCTTGTTTCTTGGGAGGTTTTTGATCACTGCTTATATCTCGTTACTAGATATCGGTCGATTCAGGTTGTCGATCTCTTCCTGGTTCAATTTTGGAAGTTTATAGTTTTCCAAGAATGCATCCATTTCATCAAGGTTGCTAAGCTTATTGGCATATAACTATTGATAATAACTTCTGATGATTGTTTCTACTTCCTCATTGCTAGTTGTGATCTCTCCGTTTTCATTTATAATTTTGTGAATTTGGGGTTTTTCTCTTTTCTTTTGGATTAGTGTGGCCAGTGCCTTATTGATCTTATTTATTCTTTCAAAAAAAACAACTTCTAGTTTCATTGATACATTCTACTGTATCTTTGGTTTCTACCTCATTGATCTCAGCTCTAATCTTGATGATTTCTCTTCTTATGTGTGGAGTTAGTTTGATTTTTTTGTTGATTCTCCAGTTCTTTAAGGTGTAGAGACATCTGGTGTATTCTGGATTTTTCAGAATTTTGAGGGAGGCTTGGATGTCTATGTATTTCCCTCTTAGAACCGCCTTTGCTGTATCCCATAGGGTTTGGATCGAAGTGTCTTTATTCTCATTGGTTTCCATTTGTTTCAGTTCTTCTTTGATCTCCTGGTTGATCCAAGCATTCTTAAGCAAGATGGTCTTTAGCTTCCAGGTGTTTGAGTTTCTTCTGTACTTTTCCTTGTGATTAAGCTCCAGTTTCAAAGCATTATGATCTGAGAATATGCAGGGGAAAATCTCAGTCTTTTGATATCAGTTTAGTCCTGATTTATGACCCAGCATGTGGTCTATTCTTGAGAAGGTTTCCTGTGCTCTTGAGAAGAATGAGTATTCTTTTGTTTTAGGGTGGAATGTTCTGAATATATCTATGAGATCCATCTGTTCCAATGTGTCATTCAATGCTCTTGTTTCTTTATTGATTTTCTGCTTCAATGATCTGTCTATTTCTGAGAGAGGCATGTTAAGATCTCCTATGATTAGTGTATTCATATCAATATGACTCTTTATCTTGATTAACAGTTTTCTTCTGTAATCGGATGCTCCCATATTGGAGGCATAGATATTTACAATTGTTAGATCATCTTGGTGGATTGTCCCTTTAAGAATTCTGTAGTGTCCTTCTGTATCTCTGAATAGAGCCTTTAGTTTAAAATCTAATTTATCTGATATGAGAATCGCTACCCCGACCTTCTTTTGAGGCCCATTGGCATGAAAGATGCTTCTCCGTCCCTTCACTTTCAGTCTGGGTGTATCTTTAGGTTCAAAATGGGTCTCTTGTAGAGAACATATGGATGGGTTCTGTCGTTTTATCCAATCTGCAACCCTGTGCTGTTTTATGGGTGCATTTAGGCCATTCGCATTGAGATTGATTATTGATAGATACGTTTTTATTGACTTCGAGTTACCTTTGAAGTCTTTCTTTCTGTAGATTGTCTCTATATTTCTCTTCCATGCTATTCTTAGGATTTTTACTCTTTTATAGAACCCCCCTTATTATTTACTGCAGTGTCGGCTTGGAGGTAGCATAGTCTTTTAAGTCTTGCCGGTCTTGTAAACTCTTTATATCTCCATCCATTCTGAATGTCAGTCTTGATGGATAAAGTATTCTTGGCTGCATGTTCTTCTCATTTAGTGCCCTGAATATATCTTGCCAGCCCTCTCTGGCTTGCCAGGCTTCTGTGGACAGGTCTGATGTTATATTGATGGGCTTTCCTATGTAAGTAAGGAGCCTCTTTGCCCTAGCAGCTTTCAGGAGATTATACCTACAATTATAATTCCTAATTTGACTATCAGGTGTCGTGTTATTATTATTTTTTTTTTGGAATGTATAATCTTGGGTGGAGACCATTTAGCCTCTAGTACATGAATTCTGGTTCCATTCGCGAGATTGGGGAAATTTTCTTGAAGGATTTGTTCCACTATATCTTCTAGATCTTTCTTTCTTCTCCCCTTCAGGGATTCCAGTAATTCTGAGGTTGGAACGTTTCATGGCATCATTTATTTCCCTGATTCTGTTTTCGTGATTTCTAAGCTGTTTGTTCCAGGCTTCCTCCTGATCCTTTCTCTCTATCTGTTTGTCCTCCAGATCACTAATTCTATCTTCTGTCGCAGTTACCCTGGCTTTGAGAGAGTTTAGATTAGATTGGAACTCATTGAGAGCATTGTGGACCTCCTCCCTGGTAGCTTTAAGCTCCGCCCTAACATGGTGAACATCATGTCTCATCGCTTTCAGCTTGGCCCTAATCAATTATGTTTGGTCATCCATGCCTTTCTCCAAACTAGCTATTGCCTGGATAATTGTTAACCTGAATTCTCTTTCCAACATATTGTCTATGTTGATAGCCATTAGCTCTAGTGCAGAAGGTCCATCCCCTGTATTTTTCTTCTGTTGGGCATTCCTCCTCCTAGTCATTTTGGTGAGAGATGACTGAACAGATGTAGCTGGATGTATCAACCATGGTGCAGTCAAGGTGCACCCTGGAACACGTCTGAACAATCAGGATTCCCCACCCAAATGAGAGACAAAAGAAAAGAAAAAGGAAAAGAAAAACAAAAAAAGAGATAGAGAGAGAGACAGGAAAGAGAGGGAAGATGAAAGAGAAAGTTCAGCCTAAATGGGCCCCAAGGTAAGATTTATGAAGTAGACAAACAAAAAGTCTGATAAAAGTATATGACAAGAGAAAAGAATATATATATATACACAAAAAAAAAGGAAGAACCTAGTCAAAAAGAACCCCACGTTTAAGATTTATATACTATCAGGACAAACACAAAAACACAGAAACACTGGTGGAAGATAAGGATTGGAGAGTGGTTATAAATTCTCAGTGAGTGCGAGGAAGGTTGTTTTAATTCTTCCTGGATGTATCTTGATATCTTTGTTAAAGGACTCAACTTTCCTAAGATAAAGGGGTATTAAAAATTAATTACCTATAGGGGTAGTATTGATTGGGGAAAGGGGACTACTTTGAAGTTTAACTCTATATGAAAAATAGAAGATAAAAATAAAGGAAAAAACTAAACTAAACTAAAATATAAAAAATGTAGGAATAAAAAAATAGAAATGCAAAATGAAAACATAGGTGTATGTATCAAAAAGTTCAGGTTAGAAAGTTATTATGTAATTTGATGTACTGAACAGCTCGCTGTGATGGTAAATAGGTTAATAAAATTACATATATATATATATATATATATATATATATATATATATATATACCAGAATAGTGGGAATGAATGAAAAAGAAAACTTTTCCTATGAAGTAGTGGTTGTACTCTTGTAGTCCTTTTTAATTTTTTTTCTCTCTTTTTTTTTTTTTCTTTCTTGGTTTGTTTTCTGGGGGAGGGGCCTGCCACGTGGGTTGACAGTCAGTGATGTTCCCTGAGTTAAGTTCTCCCGCCCCCCTCAAGGTGGTGGGCTCTGAGGAAACTGTTTTTTTTTTTTTTTCAGACTTTTGTTCTCTGGAGGTTTTTATGTTTATTCACTTTTTTTCTCACTTTGACTGCTTTTGATGGTTTTTGTAGTTTTAGAGGAAAATAAACCACACCCTGTTCTCCCTCTCAGAGAGAAGCCTCAGTATGGCTGCAGAGTCTAAATAAGTTCCCCCATGGGCCACTTGCAGAGCAGGTTTCAAGTCGCTGTCCCTAGGGTACCCAAAGCCAAGGAAGTGGCGGCTGTCTGGGCAGCTCCAGACCGCCAGAGAGGTTCCAAGCAGCAATCACACACTGAGATATTCCTGCTGGCCCGGGCTGGGAGTGCCTGGTCTTTCTGGGTCTAAGAGCACCGGGCTTGCATGCACCAATTTCAGGGGAGGCTGAGGTTCACGCGCAGGTCTCAGGCTCTGAGAACAAGGTGCAGATCCAAGAGTACCAGTTTGGGCCTTCAAGCACCTCTCTCAGGGGAGAGTTTGGTGCAGGCTCTGAAACAATGGCGCATATGAAAGGGCACTGGCTGGGCCTTTATACCTCTCTCAGGGGAGTATGTCAGGCTCTATAGCAGGGCTCACACATTCTGCCATCCAGCGTGGCTCCCATCCCCTCAAGGGAGCCAGAACCCATGCATTCTCAGGTGCGCTGGTGGCTTAGGGACCAACACCTGGTTTCTTGGCTGCACTCTCTCTGGCTCAGCACCAGGGGAGGCTGTCCTGGGACCAGGGACTTAAGCCCCGCCCCTGTCGCTAGCCATCCCGATTCCCACAATTCCACCCCCCAGGAGATTCTTAGCTCTTTTGGAGTGCTTTCCACCAGTGTCCAAGTTAATGCTGGTCCCCAGATGCAGGGCAATATCGCTCCTATTGGGGTATTATTTTCCAACTGGTCGCCTCTGGTGGCTCCCTCCCCCTTTTGTTTATCTTCTGATATCAGTCCCCCATTCCCACTCCGCATTACCTGCCCACTGGTGTCTTCTGCCCCTGTAGAGATCCAGACGTGTATAATACTGATCTCAGGCTAATTTCATGGGTGATTGGAGTTCTTTGGTAGGTAATCAGCTCACTTTGGGGTACAGGTTGAAAAGCCATCTCCTCCTACTTCCCCACCATCTTGTCGACCTCTCTCTGCTTCAATTTTTTGAAACAGTTTCAGGAGAATAGGTGTTATTTCTTCTTTGAATGTTTGATAGAATTCCCAAATGAATCCATCAGGGCCTGGGTTCTTGTTTTTTGGGAGGTTTTTGATCACCGCTTCAACCTCATTAGTAGATATTGGTCTTCAGATTGTCAGTTTCTTCCTGGTTCAATTTTGGGAGTTTATAGTTTTCCAGGAATGCATCCATTTCATCTAGGTTGCTTAGCTTATTGGCATATAACTATTGATAACTTCTGATAGTTGTTTCTATTTCCTTGGTGTTCATTGTGATCTCTCCCTTTTCATTCATAATTTTATGAATTTGAGCTTTCTCTCTTTTGTTTTGGATTAGTGTGGCCAGTGGTTTATCGATCTTATTGATTCTTTCAAAAACCAGCTTCTAGTTTCACTGATATGTTCTACTGTATCTCTGCTTTCTACCTCATTGATCTCAGCTCTAATCTTGATTATTTCCCTTCTTGTGTGTGGAGTTGGTTTGTTTTGTTGTTGATTCTCCAGTTCTTTAAGGTGTAAAGACAGCTGCTGTGTTCTGGATTTTTCAGTTTTGTTTTTTGTTTGTTTGTTTGTTTGTTTGAGGGATGCTTGGATGGCTATGTATTACCCCCTTAGGACCGCCTTTGCTGTATTCCACAGGTTTTGGATCGAAGTGTCTTCATTCTCATTGGTTTCCATTTGTTTTAGTTCTTCTTTGATCTCCTGGTTGATCCAAGCATTCTTAAGCAAGGTGGTCTTTAGCTTCCAGGTGTTTGAGTTCCTTCTGAACTTTTCCTTGTGATTGAGCTCCAGTTTCAAAGCATTATGATCTGAGGATGTGCAGGGAATAATCTCAGTCTTTTGGTATCGGTTGAGTCCCGTTTTGTGTCTCAGTATGTGGTCTATTCTTGAGAAGGCTCCATGTGGACTTGAGAAGAATGAGTATTTTGTTGTTTTAGGGTGGAATGTTCTGAATATATCTATAAGGTCCATCTGGTCCAATGTGTCATTCAATGCTCTTGTTTCTTTATTGATTTTCTGCTTCAATGATCTGTCTATTTCTGAGAGAGGCATGTTAAGATCTCCTATGATTAGTGTATTCATATCAATATGACTCTTTATCTTGATTAACAGTTTTCTTATGTAATTGGCTGCTCCCATATTGGGAGCATAGATATTTACAATTGTTTGATCATCTTGATGGATAGTCCCTTTAAGGATTATGTAGTGTCCTTCTGTATCTCTGACTACAGCCTTTAGTTTAAAATCTAACTTATCTGATATGAGAATCGCTACCCCGGCCTTCTTTTGAGGCCCATTGGCATGAAAGATGCTTCTCCGTCCCTTCACTTTCAGTCTGGGTGTATCTTTAGGTTCAAAATGGGTCTCTTGTAGACAACATATGGATGGGTCCTGTCATTTAATCCAGTCTGCAACCCTGTGCCATTTTATGTGCACATTTAGGCCATTCACATTTAGGATGATTATTGATAGATACGTTTTTATTGACATCGTGTTACATTCGAAGTCTTTCTTTCTGTAGATGGTCTCTATATTTCTGTTCATACTACTCTGGGTTTTTTTCCTCTTTTATAGAACCCCCTTAATATTTCCTGCAGTGTCGGCTTGGTGGTTGCATAGTCTTTTAAGTCTTGCGGATCTTGGAAACTCTTTATCTCTCCATCCATTTTGAATGTCAGTCTTGCTGGGTAAAGTATTCTTGGCTGCATGTTCTTCTCATTCAATGCCCTGAATATATCTTGCCAGCCCTCTCTGGCTTGCCAGGTGTCTGTTTAGAGGTCTGACATTATTCTGATGGGCTTTCCTCTGTACGTAAGGATCTTCTTTGTCCTAGCTACTTTCAAGAGGTTCTGCCTACAATTATATTTCTTCATTCTTACTACTAGGTGTCTCTAGGACTTTTGAGAATCTGTAATCTTGGGGGGAAACCGTTCGGCCTCTAGTACAGGAATGCTGGTTCCATTCACGAGATTTGGAAAATTTTCATGAAAACTTGTCCACTATATCTTCTAAAGTTCTTTCTTTATCCTCTCCTTCAGGGATTCTAATAATTCTGACGTTGGAACATTTCATGGCATCATTTATTTCCGTGATTCTGTTTTCATGGCTCTAAGCTGTTTGTTTAAGGCTTCCTCCTGATACTTTTTCTCTATCTGTTCATTCTCCAGATCACTAATTCTATCCTCTGTCTCAGTTACTCTAGCTTTGAGAGAATTTAGATTAGAGTGGAACTCATTGAGAGCATTGTGAAGCTCGTCCCTGGTAGTTTTCAGCTCTTCCCTAATATTGAAAACGTGATCCCTGGTCGTTTTAAGTTCGGCTCTAATCAATTCCTTTTGGTCACTCATGGCTTTCTCCAACCTAGCTATTGCTTGGATAATTGTTAGCCTGAATTCTCTTTCTGACACATTGTCTATGTTGATAGCCATTAGCTCTGTTGCAGAAGGTCCATTTTTTGTATTTTTCTTCTGTTGGGCATTCCTCCTCCTAGTCATTTTGGTGAGAGATGGCTGAATGGGTGTAGCTGGATGTATCGACAGTGGTGCAGTCAAGGTGTACCCTGGAATGCTTCTGATCAATCAGAGTTACCCACCCAAATGAGAGGAAAAAGAAAAGGAAAAGAAAAAAAGAGAGAGGGAGAGAGACAAGAATGAAAGGTGAGATAAAAGATAAGGTTCAGCCCAAATGGGTTCCAAGGTAAGATTTATGAAGTTTACAAACAAAAACAGACAAACAAAAAGACTGATAAAAGTATATGAGAAGAGAAAAAAATATATATATATTTGCATATATATATGCAAATAAAGGAATAACCTCATCAGATTGAACCTCGAGTGTAAGATTTATATACTATCAGGAGAAACACAAAAACACAGAAGTAGGGGCGCCTGGGTGGCTCAGTGAGTTAAGCCGCTGCCTTCGGCTCAGGTCATGATCTCAGGGTCCTGGGATCGAGTCCCGCATAGGGCTCTCTGCTCAGCAGGGAGCCTGCTTCCTCCTCTCTCTCTCTCTGCCTGCCTCTCTGCCTACTTGTGATATCTCTCTGTCAAATATATAAATAAAAAAAACACGAAATACTGGTGGAAGAAAAAGATTGTAGAGTGCTGTAAATTTTCAGTGTGGGTGAGGAAGGTTTTATTTATTATTTTTTTTTTTTTGGTGTTGTTTTTTTCCGGATGTATCTTGATAGATTTGTTAAAGACTCCACTTTCCTAAGATAAAGGGGGATTAGGAATTGTTTTACCTATAGGGGTGGCATTGATTGGGGAAAGGGGATTGCCTTGAAGTTTAATTCTATATGAATATTAGAAAATTAAAATTAAAAAAAAAGGAATAAACTAGACTAAACTAAACTAAAATTTAAAAAAATAAATTTAAAAAACAGAAATGCAAAAGGAATACACAGGTGTATGTATCAAAAAGTTCAGGTTAGAAGGTTATTATGGAATTTGATGTACTGGACATCTCACTGTGATGGTAAATAGGTTAAAAAATTTTCTATATAATAATAAAAAATTATCTTTAAAAAAATGAGCCAGGATAGTGGGAACAAATTAATAATAAAAATTGGCCTATGAAGTAGTGGTGGTTGTTCTCTTGTTGTCTTTTTTTTTTCCTTTCCCAGTTGGTTTCCTGGGGGAGGGGCCTGCCACGTGGGTTTTCAGTCAATGATGTTCTGAGTTAAGTCCTCCCACTCCCCTCAAGGGGGTGGGCTCTTAGGAAACTGTTTTTTCAGGCTTTTGTTCTCTGGAGGTTTTTATATTTGTTCACTTTTGTTTTTCTCTCTTTTCTTGAGGGATTTTGATGGTTTTTGTAGGTTTAGAGGAAAGCAAACTGTACCCTGACCTCCGTCTCAGAGAGAAGCCTCAATCTGGCTGCAGAGCCCAAATAAATCCCCCCTTCAACACTGGCAGAGGAGGTTCCCAGTCGCGGTCCCTGGGGACTCAAGATTTTTTGCTTGTACCCAAAACCACAGCAGTGGCGGCTGTCTGGGCAGCTCCAGACTGCCAGAGAAGTTCCAAGCAGCAATCGCACACTGAGATTTTCCCACTGGCACAAGCTGGGAGTGCCTGGTCTTTCCAGGTCCAAGAGCACCAGGCTGGTGCCTGTGCCATCTCTGTCTGGGGAGGGCACAGGGCATGACTCGGACTCTGATGGCATGGCAGGGCACTTGCATGGGGACTGCAAAAAGGCTGTGCTTCTGTTGGCTGGCGAGGCTCCCAGCCCCTCATGGGAGCTGGGCACCACACACTCTCAGGCGAGCTTGCTGGTGGTTCAGGGACCAAGACCTGGCTTCTCTGCCGCACTCTTTCTGGCTCTGCACCAGGGGTGGCTGTCCTGGGTCTGGGGACTTAAGCCCCTGACCCTAACACCCTGATTCCTGCAATTTCTCCCCAGTGATCCTTTGCTCTTCTTGAGTGCTTTCTACCATACTTCTGAGATAATGCTGGTCCCCAGACACAGGGCACTCTCCTATTGGGATATTACTTTCCAGTGGGTCACCTCTGGTAGCACCCTCCCCCTTTTGTTTATCTTCCAATATCAGTCCGATTTTCCCACTCCGCTTTACCTGCCCACTGGCGTCTTCTGCTCCGGTAGAGATCCAGACGTGTATAATTCGGGTCTCAGGCTGATTTTGTCGGTGAGTGGAGTTCAACAGATGTAATCAGCTCACTTTAGGGTCCAGGTTGAAAGGGAGACGCCTCCTACTTCTCCGCCATCTTGTCTCCAGTATAAACATTTTAACAATGTTTTTTTTAAATAAATTAATTTCTTTATTTTCAGAAAAACAGTATTCATTATTTTTTTCACCAACCCAGTGCTCCATGCAATCTGTGCCCTCTATAGTACCCACCACCTGGTACCCCAAGCTCCCACCCCCCCTCCACTTCAAACCGCTCAGTTGTTTTTCAGAGTCCATAGTCTCTCATGATTCACCTCCCCTTCCAATTCCCCCCAACTCCCTTCTCCTCTCTAAGACCCCTTGTCCTCCATGATATTTGTTATGCTGCACAAATAAGTGAAACCATATGATAATTGACTCTCTCTGCCTTTCTTCATTCAGCATAATCTCTTCCAGTCCCGTCCATGCTGCTAGAAAAGTTGGGTATTCATCCTTTCTAATGGAGGCATAATACTCCATAGTGTATATGGACCACATCTTCCTTATCCATTCGTCCGTTGAAGGACAAATTCGTTCTTTCATAGTTTGGCGACCGTGGCCTTTGCTGCTATAAACATTTGGGTACAGATGGCCCTTCTTTTCACGACATCTGTATCTTTGGGGTAAATACCCAGGAGTGCAATTGCAAGGTCAGAGGGAAGTTCTATTTTTAATTTCTTGAGGAATCTCCACACTGTTCTCCAAAGAGGCTGCACCAACTTGCATTCCCATCAACAGTGTAAAATGGTTCCCCTTTCTCCACATCCTCTCCAAGACATGTTGTTTCTTGTTTTGTTAATTTTGGCCATTCTAACTGGTGTAAGGTGATATCTCAATGTAGTTTTAATTTGAATCACCCTGAGGGCTAGTGATGATGTACATTTTTTCATGTGTCTGATTGCCATTTGTATGTCTTCATTGGAGAATTGTCTGTTCATATCTTCTGCCCATTTTTTGATATGCTTGCCTATTTCCTATGTGTTGAGTTTGAGGATTTCATTATAGATCCTGGATATCAACCTTTTGTCTGTACTGTCATTTGCAAATATCTTATCACATTCCGTGGGTTGCATCTTTGTTTTTTTGACTCTTTCCTTTGCTGTGCAGAAGCTTTTGATTTTGATAAAGTCCCAAAAGTTTATTTTGGCTTTTGTTTCCTTTGCCTTTGGAGACATATCTTGAAAGATGTTGCTGTGGCTGATATAGAAGAGATTACTGCCTATGTTCTCCTCTAGGGTTCTGATGGATTCCTGTCTTACGTTGAGGTCTTTTATCCATTTTAACAATGTTTATTCTTCTGATCCATGAGCATGGAATGGTCTTCTGTCTTTTTTGTTTTCTTCAATTTTTTTCATGAGTGTTCTGTAGTTCCTTGAGAAAAAACCTTTACTTCTTTGGGATGGTTTATTCCCAGGTATCTTATGGTTTCAGTGCTGTAGTAAATGGAATTGATTCTCTAATGTCCCTTTCTGTATTTTCATTGATAATGTAGAAGAAGGCCACTGATTTCTGTACAATGATTTTTTTTAAAGATTTTATTTATTTGACAGACAGAGATCACAAGTAGGCAGAGAGGCAGGTAGAAAGAGAGAGAGGAGGAAGCAGGCTCTCTGCGGAGCGGACAGCCCGATGCGGGACTCGATCCCAGGACCCTGGGATCATGACCTGAGCCGAAGGAAGAGGCTTTAACCCACTGAGCCACCCAGGCACCCCTGTAAAATGATTTTGTATCCTGCCACATTATTTAGTTGCTGTATGAATTCTGGTAGTTTGGAGGTGGGGTGTTTTGGGTTTTCCATATAAAGTATGTCATCTGTGAGGAGAGAGTGTTTGACTTCTTCATTACCAATTTGGATACCTTTTATTTCTCTTTGTTGTCTGATTGTTGCTAGGATTTCAAATAGTTTGTAGAACAAGAGTGGTGAGAGTGGGCATCCTTGTCATGTTCCTGATCTCAAAGGGAAGCCTGTCAGCTTTTACCCATCGAGGATGATATTCACTGTGGGTTTTTCATAGAAACATTTTATGAAGTTGACTAATGTTCCCTCTATCCCTATACTTTGAAGCATTTTATTCAGGACCGGATGCTGGATTTTGTCTAATGCTTTTTCTTCATCAATGGAGAGGACCATGTGGTTCTCCTCTCTACACTTCATAATTTGTTCTATGACATTGATTGATTTGTGAATGCTGAACCATCCTTGCAACCCAGGGATAGATCCCACCTGGTCATGGTGGATCATCTTTTGAATGTACTGTTGGATCCTGTGAGCTAGGATCTTGTTGAGAATCTTAGTATCCATATTCATCAGTGATATTGGTCTGAAATTCTCCCTTTTGGTGAGGTCTTTGCCTGGTTTGTGGAGCAGGGTAATGCTGCCTTCATAAAAAGGGTCTGGAAGTTTTCCTTCTGCTTAATTTTTGGAACGAGCTTCAGGAGAAGACATGCTATTTCTTCTATGAAAGTCTGGTAGATTTCTCCTGTGAATCCATCAAGTCCTGGGCTCTTGTTTATTGGGAGGTTTTTGATCACTGCTTCAATCTGGTTACTGGGTAAAAGTCTATTCATGTTGTGAATTCCTTCCCGGTTCAATTTTGGGATTATACTTTTCTAAAAATGCATCCATTTCACAAAGGTTGCTTAGCATATTGGCATACAACTGTTTAATTTTTTTAATTATTTTCAGTGTAACCGTATTCTATGTTTTAGCACAACACCCAGTGTTCCATGCACTCCATACCTCATTGTTTTGTTGACTGTTTCCTTTGCTGTGTAGAAGATTTTGATCTTTATGAAGTCCCAAATGTTCATCTTCACTTTTTTTTTTTCCTTTGCCTTTGGAGACATATTTTGAAAGAAGTTGCTATGGCCAATGTTGAAGAGGTTTCTGCCTATGTTCTCCTCCAAGATTCTGATGGATTCCTGCCTCAGGTTGAGGTCTCTTATCCATTCCGAGTTTCTCTTTGTGTATGGTGTCAGAGAATGGTCGAGTTTCATTCATCTACACAAAGCTGTCCCAATTTTCTCAGTGGCATTTATTGAAAATACTTTTTTTTTCCCTTTGTATATATTTTCCTGCTTTCTTGAAAATTATTTGACTATAGATTGATGGTCCATATCTGAGCTCTCTACTCTGTTACACTGGTCTAATGGCCTGTTTTTATGCCAGTCCCCTGCTGTCTTGGTGATCACAGCTTTGTAGTAACCCTTGAAACCAGGCAACAGGGTGCACCCAGTTTTGTTCTTTTCTTTTTGGCATTTCCTTAGCAATATGGGATTTCCTCTGATTCCACACCAATTTTAGGCTTGTGTTTGCTCCAGCTCTTTGAAAAATACCGGAGGAATTTTGATCAGAATGGCATTAAAATGATAGATTTCTCTAGGCTGTATAGACTTTTTAAGACTGTTTATTCTTCTGATCCATGAGCATGGAATGGTCTTCCATCTTTATGGTTTTCTTCCATTTATTTCATGAGTGTTCTGTAGTTCCCTGAATATAGATTGCTTATCACTTTGGTTTGGTTTATTCCCAGGTATCTTATGGTTTTGGAGCTGTAGTAAATGGAATTGATTCTCCCTTTCTGTATTTTTATTGTTAAAGGATAAGAAAACCACTGATTTTTGTACAAAGATTTTGTATCCTCCCGCATTATTGAAGTGCTGTATGAGTTCTAGTAGTTTTGGGGTGGAGTCTTTTGGGTTTTCCATATAAAGTATGTCATCTATGAAGAGAGAGTTTGACTTCTTCATTGCCAATTTGGATACATTTTATTTCTCCTTGTTGTCTGATTGCTGTTGCTAGGACTTCAAATAATATGTTGAATAAGAGTGGAGAGAGTGGGCATCCCTGTCATGATTCTGATCTCTAAGGGAAGGCTGTCAGCTTTTACCCATTGAGGATGGTATTCACTGTGGTGTTTTCATAGATACACTTAAGGAAGCTGATGAAGGTTCCCTCTATCCCTACTTTGAAGTGTTTTATTCAGGAACAAAAGCCGGATTTTCTCAAATGTGTTCTTTTCACCAATTGAGATGACCATGTGGTTTTTCTGTCTTCGCTTATTAATTTGTTTATGACATTGATTGATTTGCGAATGTTGAACCATCCTTGCAACCCAGGGATAGATCCCACCTGGTCATGGTGGATCATCTTTTGAATATACTGTTGGATCCTATGAGCTTGCATATTGTTGAGAATCTTAGTATCCATATTCATCAGTGATATTGGTCTGATATTCTCCTTTTTGGTGAGGTCTTTTCCTGCTTTGGGGATCAGGGTAATGCTGGCTACATAAGAAGAGTCTGGAAGTTTTCTTCTGCTTCCATTTTTGGAAAGATCTTCAGGTGAATAGGTGTTATTTCTACTCTGAAAGTTTGGTAGAGATGCCCAGGGAAGCTGTCTGTTCCTGAGCTCTTGTTTTTTGGGAGGTTTTTGATCACTACTTCAATCTCGTTACTGGATAATGGTCTATTCAGGTTCTACATTGCTTACTGGTTCAATTTTGGAATTTTATACTTTCCTAGGAATGCAGCCATTTCACCTAGGTTGCTTAGCATATTAGCATAAAACTGTTTTTTTTTCTTTTTAATTTCTTTTATGTGTAACATTATTCTTTGTTTTTCCACCACTGTTAGTGATCTATGTAATCCCTGCCCTCTCTCTTATACATACCAATAGCTTCTGCCAACCTCTCACTCCCCGCTCTTTCACAGCTCTCATATTCTTTTTCAGAGTCCATAGTCTGATAGTATCATAGTATTATAGAGGGCATGGATTGCATGAAGCACTGGGCGTGGTGAAAAAATAATGGAATACTTTTTTTCTGAGAAAATAAATTAATTTAATTAAAAAAAATATATGTCTCCAAAGGCAAAGGAAACAAAGCGAAAATGAACTTTGGAAATTCATCAAAATCAAAAGCTTCTGCACAGCAAAGGAAACATTCATGAGAACAATGGTAAACGATGGAATGGAAGAAGATAATTTCAAACCATTTTTTAACTGGATTATTTGTATTTCGGGGTGTTAAATTGTAGCCATTCCACATATTTTGGACACTATCCCCATACTGCATAGGGTTTTTTTTTTTTTTTAATAAATATTTTCTCCCTTTCAGTATGTTGTCTTTTTTTTTAATTAAATATATTTATTTTCAGCATAACAGTATTCATTATTTTTTTTTACCACACCAGTGCTCCATGCAGTCCGTGCCCTCTACAGTACCTACCACCTGGTACCCCAACCTCCCACACCCTTATTACTTCTTCCTTGCTCTTCTGCTGTGTGGAAACTTTATTGTGTTACAGTCCCAGTTGTTTATTTTTGCCTTTATTTCCTTGCCTCAGGAGACAGTCTAGAAAATGTTTGCTTTGGTCCATGTCAGGAAGTTACGGTCTGTGCCCTCTTTGATTTTTATGGTTTCCAGTCTCCCACTGAGGCCTTGAAACTGTTTTGAACTTCTATGTCTGTTTGGCATAAGGAAGCAGAGTAATTGCATTCTTCTGTGCATAGCTGTCCAGTTTTCCCAACACTATAGAGACTGTTCTTTTCCTTTCTATATTCTTGCCTGCTCTGTGGAAGACTAATAGGCCACAGAATTGCGGGTTTATACCTGAGCTTCTATCCTGTTCCCTAGGTCACTGTGTGTATTTTTGTGCCAGTGCCATAGTTTGGATGACCACAGCTATGTAGTATGACTTGAAATCTGGAATTGTGATTCCTCCAGCATTGTTTTTCTTCTCAACATTGCATTGTCTGTTCAGTATCTTTGGTGGTTCCATACAAATTTTTAGGAGTGTTTGCTTGACTTCTTTTTGTTTAACTTAATTCAATGAGCCAACTTATAGGACACCATTAGTGTTATAGGACACTATAACACTTATAGGACAACTTATAGGACACCAACTTATAGGACACCTGTAGTGTTCAATAATAGATCAAATGTGTATACTGCCCAGTGCTCATTGCATCATGGGTCCTCTTTAAGGCCTACCACCCAGTTGCCCCATCCCCCACGCCACTGCCCTCCAGGAATCCTGAGTTCGTTTCTGTAATGAAGAGTCTCTCATGGTTTTTCTCCCTCTCTGACGACTTCACATTCAGTTCCCCCCTTCCCCTCTGATCCTCTGTGTTGTTTCTTCTATTTTACACAGGTGAACCCATGTGACGCTTGCTTTTCTCTGATAGCCTTATTTCACTCAGCGTAATACCCACCAGTTCCTTCCAGGTGGATGCGATGGTTAGTCTTCATCCTCTATGATGGATGAATAGTATTCTGTTGTAGATATGAACCACATCTTCTTTATCCATTCATCTGTCCATGGACATCAGCGCTCTGTCCATAGTTTGGCTAGAGTGGATAATGCTATAATTAACACTGGGGGGGGGGATGCCACTATTTTTCACTCAATCTGTATTTTCTTTCGATTTTATTTATTGACTTGACGGAGATAGAGAGAGATCACAAGCAGGCAGAGAGGCAGGCAGAGGGAGGGGGGAAGCAGGCTCCCTTCTGAGCAGACAGCCTGATGTGGATCTTGATCCCAGGACCCTGAGATCCTGGAGGCTTGACCCACTGAGCCACCCAGATGCCCCAAAATCTGTATCTTTGGGTTAAATACCAAGCAGTGCAATTGCTGTGTTGTCTATTTTTAAGTTTGGGAAGAAACTCGATAACATGTGGCAGAGTGGTTGTAAGAGGGTGCATTGCCATCAGCAGTGTAAGAGTGTTCCCCTCTAACCATGTCCTCGCTAGCATTTGTTTTCCCTGCCTTGATCATTTTAGATATGCCAGCTGATGTGAGGTGGTATCTCACTGTGGTTTTGATTTGTATTTTCCTGATGGCTATTGCTGTAGAACACTTTTTTGTGTGTCTCTTGGTCACTTGTATGGCCTCTTAGTAAAAAGGTATGTTTGTGTTTTTGCCTATGTCTTCAGCTAGATTAGGGGTAGTCCCAGGATCATGGAAGGTTTGATCTGCTTAGGTATGGAGACCTTCAGAGACATCTGAATTGAAGGCCAGAGTTAAGGAGAATATCAGGCCCAGGCTCTGTGTTCAGTCTGGTATGAAAATATAAATAAGCAGGGAGTGGTGTATAAACATTTTAGGCCTCTAGGGACAGATGCCCGAAAACACTTGCTAGGGTTAGGGTTTGGGCATTGGGCATGGCAGGCGTGATCTTCAGATGCTGAGGTGAGCCCCCTGGGATGTGAAGTTAGGGAGAATGTCAGGTGTTTGCTCAGGCTATAGTTTGTGTTCATGAAAGGCACTAAATGTGGGGTTGTGTTA
Source organism: Mustela lutreola (assembly GCF_030435805.1). NCBI lineage: Eukaryota > Metazoa > Chordata > Mammalia > Carnivora > Mustelidae > Mustela > Mustela lutreola. The sequence goes on from NC_081294.1 coordinate 174,765,991, forward strand.
ATGGGGTCTTGGAGATTTCTTCCACTCTGGGTTTTTTTGTTTTGTTTTGCTTTTTTGTTTTTGTTTTGTAGCTCCAAATAGCAAAGTTTCATTCTGGGAGACAGGATATGTCCTGAATTCTGGCTCAATTATCCCCCATGTGGATATGCTGAGAACAGGGCTCAGGGTATGGATAACTGAATTCCTAACTTAGGGTTAAGTAAGACCTATGGTCATGGCAGCCTTGATCTACTGGTTCTAGGGTGAGCTACAGAAAGGGTTGATTTGATGGGCACATCCCAGGCTGTGCCAGACTGTATTAGTGACAATGGTGGCCTACAAATGTGGGGTGGAATTGGAGGAGGTAGTGCATGTTTCTCCTAAACTGGGGGCAGTGCATCTTCATATGGCAGGGTTTCCATCTGGAGGGCAGTCAAAGTCTTGTGGTGTGGCTCAGAGTCCTCAGTCTGGAGGGCTTATGGATCAGGACTCTGGGGAAGAAGTCTGAACATCCAAGCGAGGGATAGGGTTAAGGCTTAGGGATGGCAGGCCTGATATGTAGATGCTGAGTTTAGCTCCCTGGGATCTGAAATTAGGTCACATGTCAGGTGGTCACTCAGGCTTGAGTTTATGTCCATATGGAACTGGCCAAATGGGGCCATGGAAATTTCTCCCGTTCTGTGGGTTTTGTGTAGTTCCAAATAGCACAGTTTCATTCTGGAGGAAAGAAGGAGTAGTGTTTATGTCTCAGTGGTCCCCTGTATGGAAGTATTCGAGAGATGAGCACTGGGTATGGATGCCTAAAAACCCTATGGACGGCTGAAAACCCTGGAGTTAGAATTGCAGCCTAGAGGAATGGCAGACCTGATCTGCTGGCTCTGAGGTGAGATACCCAAGAGGATAATTTGAGGAGCACAGGCTGTGCCAGACTGCACGTTAGTGCCCAGGTTGGCTTAAATTCGAGGTTGGAATTGAGAGCCTTGCAGCTTTCTCCTAAACAGGAGTTTCTGTGCAGCTCCATAGGACATGGTATCCTTCTGCAGGGCAGGCAGAGTCCTGTGGTGTTTCTCCAGGGTCCCCAATCTGGAGAGCTTTTGGGCAAAACTCTTGGGATAAAAGTCTGAATACCCAACCTAGGTTTAGGGTTAGGGACTAGGGCATGGCAGGCCTGAAATGCAGAAGCTGAGAAGAGCTCCCCGGATTTCAACTTAAGGAGAATGTCAGGTGGTCACTCAGGCGGGAGTTGATGTCCATGAGGGACACCAAATACTGGGGCTGGCTCATGTGGCCATGGATGTTTCTCCTGCTCCAGGGAGTTTGCACAGCTCCAAATAGCAAGATTTCCTTCTGGGGGACAGGAGGGGCCGTGTTTTCAGGATCAGGGGTACACCATGTTTAGGGATTCGAGTGCAGGATTCCAGGTATGGATGCCGGAAAACCCAGCCTATTGCTGGCTTAGGGCCTAGGGCATTGGCAGGCCAGATATGTTGGCTTTCAGGCGAGCTCCTCAGAGGGATGAGTTGACAACCAGGATTAGGCCTGAAAACAGAAGCTAGGGTAAGGATAGGACTAGTGGCATGAAAGGTCTAATCTTCTGGCTCTGGGACCAGCTACTTGGGTGGCTGACTGGAGGACGAGGCTCAAACTCTGTGTCCGAATGTGAATCACTATCCAGGGATGACCTCCATAAGTGGGGTTGGCCTTGGGGACCATGGAGGTTTCTCCAAAACTGGGAGTTTTGTGCAGATCCATAGGGCATGGTTAACTTATGAAAGGCATTGCTGAGTGCTGTGATGTGGCTCCAGAGTCCCCAGTCTGGAGGGCTTGGAGGCTGGGCATCTTGGGATGGAAGCCTGAAAACCCAACCTAGGTTAGGGTTGGGGCCTAGAGACATGGCATAACTGATCTCTCAGAACTGAGGAGGGCTCCCTGAAGGGCTGAGTTGAGGGCGGGCATCAGGCGGTAGATCAGAGTCTTGAGGTTTTGGGTCCATGGGCCTTAGATGCTGGTTTTGCCCTCTGGGGGTATGCATGTTTCTCCCGCTCTGAGGTTTCTGTACAGCTCTAAATGGCACCATTTCTCCCTAGGTGGCCAGCGGAGTGCCTGCATGAGTCTCAGGCATCTGCAATATGCAGGACTTTGGTGCTTACCCTCTGTAGAACACGCCTAGGGTAAGGATTAGGGCCTGTGGCATTACAGGCCCAATCTGCCAGCACTGAGTCTGGCTCCTCTCAGGGCTGAGTTGAGGCCATTTCTCCAGCCCTGTGGCGGAATCCGGCTTTATGGCTGGGGACTGCTGATGGTTGTGGGACATGCAGATTTCTCCTGCTCTGAGAGTTATGCACATCTCCTATGGGAACTGTTTCCTACTGGGTAGCAGCCAGAGTCCTGGGGTGTGGCTCGGGTGTCCCCAATCTGAAGGGCTTGGGGGCCAGTTCTGTGGGGACAGAATTCTGAAAAGTCAACATAGGGTTAGGGAATGGGGCATGGCTGATCCAATCTGCTGGTGCTGAGGCAGGTTCCCTGACAGGCTGAGTTGAGGATGGGGGTCAAGCGGCATGTCAGACTCTGGATTTTTTTGTTGTGTGGGCCATCTGCGGTGAAGGTGGCCTCAGGAATCCATGTGGGTCTCTCACAGTCTGAGGGTTCAGGAAGGCTCCAAATGAAAGGGTTTCCCTTCGATGCCAGACAGAGTCCTTAGGTGTGGCCATGGTTCCTAATCTGGAGTGCTTGTTGGCAAGGTCTCTGGGCACGGAAGCCTGAAAACACAAACTGGGGGTTGGGTTAGGACTTAGGAGTATCCAAGCCCCATCTTCCACCCCTGAGGTGAGAACCCTGGGGTTTGAGTCAAGCCCAGGAATCAGGAAACACGTCAGGCTGTGAGTTTGTGATTGGGGGTTGGTGCTGAGGTTGGGGATGTCCTCAGGGAGGCATGCAGGTTGCTCCATGTGGGTTGTTCCTAGGGTTCTGCGTAGCTTAGAATGGCACGCTTTTCTTCTGGATTGCAGACAGACTCGTGGGGTGTGATCTAGAGGTCCTAAACTGGAGGGGCAGTGCCAATGTGGCTTTAGACCTGTGGAGGGTTTGGGAGCTGCATTAGGAGTTCGTGGAAGGCTCAGCAGTGCCGATTAACGCCACTGGAGGGAGAGGTGAGCTGTGGTGCGAGAGAGCGTAGTAAAGGTGGCAATGCAGCTTGCCACCCCTGGAGGCACTGGAGGCAGTGCCGAGCTGCTGTGGGAAACACACCAGAAGAGGAGTCTGTGCAGCTTGCTGGCTCTGAGGGCAGTGGTGAGGTGCTGGGTGAGAAACCCTGAAACGTGAGGCACTGCAGCTTATTTTTACAGGACGTAGTGCTGAGCTGAAGACTCTCTGTTTCCCCAGTCTCAAGAGTGGTGGTAACAACTGCTGGAGCCGGGCCCCCACTCAGCATTGTGAAACATTGCCCCAGGTTTGCTGGTAATGTGCTGTCAGGATAGTTCCCGAGGGTCCTCCTGGAACTATCCAGGAGAGCCAGGGAGAGCCAAACCCGTTTCATGGTGCCTTTGGAACCGAAGACTTGAGTGTCTACTTAGAAGAGTCTATTTGCTTCTCTATAAAGGACAAGGGCATTGGCCGGCTTGAGAAGGAAGTGAAAGAACACTTAAGAATCAAGCATGTGTCTCTCCTTCCTTCTCCCAGGAATCGGAGCAGGTGTGTAGGCTTTAGGTGGGAGGTGCCTACTTATCCGCACCTGACGACCCTTCTTCTCTCTTGTTCCATGAGACGTGAAGTTTGGAAATCAGAGTCTGAATCCATCATGCAGCTTGTCCCAGGACGTCAGCATTCAGAGAAAAGGGCAGGCCGGTGGGGCACAGTGGCACATCCATGCCAGCATGGGAGGTAAAATTTCTCTTTCACCCCAAACATCCTGGGTTTTCTCTCCTCTCCAATGGAGCCAAAAAGTCACATGAGCGCAGCTGTCAGAAATGGAGAGTGGGTGCTAGGGTTCCGAGTTTCCTTGCAGGGAGCACCTGGCAGGGGATCTCATTTTCTCTGTTGGCTTCTGGCTTACACGGTATTTGGAACATCTCTTTCTAATCAAATCCCCTGGATTCAAAGGGGGAAGATGAGATGAACTTGGTGTGTGTTTGAAACATAGACCTCATTCCTTCATCTAACAGTGTTGATTCCATGGGTCCTAGCTGTGGTGGAATGGCCAGCATCTAGAGTTAGGTGGATGTGTGTGGTCAGAGAGAAGCTTGGATGATGGCTTCTCCTTTGTCCATCATGATGTATCCTAAGGGATTCATGTTTTTTATCCAAAGAGTTCCAAGGAGGGCAGAGGGAAAATTCAAAAGGATTCCAAGGAGCCTTGGATGATTGAAAACAGAAGCTTGGCTGTCTAGTTTCACTCGGTCGACCATTTAGAGAGTTGGACATGGCATCCTTTCTCTGCAGTTTCATGGGTGGTGAAGTCAGGAGAGTCTTTGGTAATTCCCCTGGATAGAGGCATTCTGATGGCCTCACAGGGCATGGCATCAGGAACCCTGGGTTGAATTTCTGGGGTTGCTTGATGGACGTTGGGTGAGTCATGTTATCCCCAAGTTTTTTGTTTCCTCCTTAGGAAATTGCTGGCAGGGAATGTTCTGCTTCCAGCAAAACCCTCCTGCACTGTCAGTGGGCATGTGGGTTGTTGCAGCCACTCTAGAAAAGAGCATCGTGGTTCCTTTGAAAGCTAAGAACTGAACAGCCCTAGAATCCAGCAGTTGCCCTCCTAGGTATCTCCCTATAAGGGAGGGTACACACTGTGATGAGCTCTGGGTGTTCTGTGCAGGTGAGGAATCACAAAATCCTACCGCTGAAGCAAAGGAATGAACACTGCATGGAAACATATTGGAACTGAAATAAAGGAAGGAAAGAAGAAGGCCACGTTCTACTTCATGAAGAGCGAGGTAAAAATGGAGTGATTTTTCTTCTCCTTTTCTGTCAATGATCAATTTCAATAACACTGTGGTGGGATACACTAGTTTCCGATTGCATAAGGAGCCCTCAGAAAGCTGCCAGGGAAAGTTTAGACCTCAGAACATGTCCATGTTCCATTGATATGTTCCTTCCAGTTTGCATGTACAATGGTAAGTGGAGAGAAATAGGGCAAAAGAGGAAAGGAGGGGCTGAATATTCAGGAGCTTAAGTCAGAGGCTTTAACCCACTGAGTCACCCAGGCTCCCCATCCTTCCCACTTTCTCAAGAAAGCCCTGGGCCTGTTTAAGTTGAGAAGATGGAGAGGAGATCCCAGCTTTGCAGCAGGCAGGGTAGTTCCAGGTCTTCCTAGAGCTGACAGGGTTCACTGAGGAGAGCTGAGCTGTGGGTGTGACAGATCCAAACTGCTGGTCCAGAGGCGGTATCTCTGAGGAGCTGTGTTGAAAATGGGGTTCAGGTGGCGTACGAGGCTAGGGGGGGCTGAAGAACATAGGGAAGTACTCATGTGGACACACAGGTTTCTCTCTTTCTGACAGTTCCTTGCAAGTCCAAACAGACTGGTTTCCTTCTAGGTGACAGGTGGACTCCTATGGTTTGACTCTAGGGTTCCCAACCCAGAGGGCTTGCTGGACAGACCCCTGTAGAAGGAAGCATGAAAACACAACTTAGGGTTAGGGTAATGGCCTTGGGGAATTGCAGCTCTGATCCACCAGCGGTGATTCAGATTCCCCTCAGGGTTGAGTTGAGGGAGCTCATCGTGCAGTGTGGCAGAATCTGGGTTTCTGGCCGGGGGGGCTACTGATGTTGAGAGTGTTTTAGAAGGGTGTGCATGTTTCTTCCTCTCTGAGGTCACTGCAGAGCTCTAAATGGCACGGTTTCCCCCCGCATGGCAGTCGGATTCTTGGGTTTTCACAGAGGGGTCCTTAATCTGGGGAGTTTGGGGGCCAGGCCTCTTGAATTGAAAGCCTGAAAACAGAAACTAAAGTTATGGCAGGGCCTCAGGGCAAGGCAGGCTTGATCTGCTGGTGCTGAGGCAGGCTTTCCAGTGGGCTGACGTCAGGCTGGGCATCAGGCATATCAGATTCCAAGTTTGTGTCTAGGGAGGCTATAGAAACTGGGAGCATCCTCAGAGTGGCATGCAAGTTTCTCCCAGTCTGAGGGTTCTGCTGAGCTCCAAAGGGCACAGTTTCCTCATGTGTGTGGGGCGCCGCCCTGGGGTGTCACTGAGGCATGCTTTATGCCACTGTGAGTCTCACAGGTGCCCATCATCAGGCTTAGGGAAAAGGCCTCTGGACATGGAAGCCTGTACACCCACATAGGGTTAGTGTTAGGGCCTTTGGGCACGGCAGGCCCAATGTACTGGTGCTGATGCGGGCTCTCCACAGGGCTGAGTCCAGGCCATACATCTGGAGGCACAGCAGAATCCGGATTTATGGCCATAAGGTCTCTCATGTTGAGGGAGGCTTTAGGGGGGCTTGCAGGTTTCTCCCTGTCTGAGGGTTTGGTGCAGCCCCAAACCACAAGAAGTCTGCCCACGTGGTCAGTGGAGTCACATGGTGTCACTCTGCTGTCCTTAATCATGGGGATGTGGGAGCCAGGTATCTTTGGATAGAAACCTAAAAACCCAAATTAGGTTTATGGTAAGGGCATAGGGTCATGGCAGGTCTGAACTTTTCTTGCTGAGGTAGGGTCCCTGGTGTGCTGAGTTGAGAACAGGCACCAGGCAGGGGGTTGGATTCCGGGTTTGAGTCCAGGGGTTGAACAATGTTGTGTGTGGCCTTGCGGGGTCTTGCAGGTTTCATAGCTCTGAGGAATGTGTGCACCTCCCAATGGCACTACTGCACCCTAGGAACAAGGGGAGTGCCAGAGTGAGTCTCAGGCATCCCCAATCTGGGGGGTGTGGGTGCCAGGCCTCAGGGTATGGAAGCTTGTATACCCCACCAAGTGTTCGGGTTAGAACCTAGGGACATGGCAGGCCCAAATTGGCAATGCTGAAATTGGCTCCCATCGAGGCAGAGTTTAGGACATTCATCTGGCCACCTGAAGAATCAGGGTTTGTCTCTGGGGGGCCACTGATGGTAGGAGTGGCTTTAGGGGGACATGCAGGTTTCTGCCCCTCTGAAGGTTTAGCGCAGCTCCAAGTGGCATGGGTTCCATCCATGTGGAGAGCGGATTCCTGAGGTGTTGCTCAGGGGTCCTTAATTCAGGGGGCCTGGGGGTTAGGCCCCTTGGAATGGAAGCCCGAAAACCCAAAGAAAGGTTAGAGTTAGGGCCTTGGAACATTGCAGGCCATATATACTGAATCTGAGGGGGCCTGCCCACAGGGATGAATTGGGGACACACCTCTTCCATCACAAGTATATGGCTTTATGGCCGAGGGGGGGCATGATGGTCAGGGAAGCTTTATGGGTGCAAGCAGGTTTCACCCCCTTGGAGGGCTTGACACAACTCCAATCAGCAGGAATCCCTACCACGTGGCAGGTGGAGTGGTGGGGTGTCACTCAGACCTCCTTTATCCGAGGGGATTTGGGGCCAGGAGCCTTAGAATGGAAGCATGAATAATGAAACTACAGTTTATTTAGAGCCTAGGGGCATGGTATGTCAGATCTTCTGGGACCGAGGCAGTCACCCAGGGCTCAGTAGGGAGAGTCATTGGCCTTGCATCCGCTGGCTTGTGGAGGGCTTTCCCTGAGTTCTTGCCAAGCTCACTGAGGACAGGACTCTAGAAAAGGCCGTGTTCAGGCAGACATGAGCTGCACAAAGTGAGGTCTCCAGGGAATTTCCTGCCAATTCTCATGAGCATTCTACCTAAACCCATATGGTGAGAATAGGCTGCCATTAATGGGTTATTTGGACCACCCGTCTCTGGTGGACTATAGTTGTTTCTTGCACAGTGCTTGCATAGCCATCAGGAAAACATGCAGAGACTATGCTGCTGATGGTGTGGAAAGGCCTTGTTGGGGGCAGGGCAGGCATGGGTCTCCACATACAATGGTTGACTCAGGCTCCAAAACCACGGTTTTCAAATTGGTGGCAAGAGGACTAATGGGGTGGGTTTCAGATTTCCTGCAGTTGAGGGTTCGAGAGACAGGACCCTGCGAAGGTAAGACTGAAAACTAGGTGAGGGTTAGGACCAAGGAATAGGGGCATGGCAGACCCCATCTCCCAGCTCCAGGGAGGGAACCCACGGTTGCCAAGGAGCAGGAGGCATTGGCCTCATCTCCAACTGATTCATGGAGGGCTTTTTGGCAGGGTCCGAGTCATGACAACATGGGATCCTGGGCCAGGCCCAACAGGCAGCCCTGCAGACATGTGTCACCCGAATCGAGAACACAGCGTGTTTTCCGGCCAAATCTCAAGAACGTTTTGCTCAAATCTGGATCAATTTGGGCAGAACACTCATCAGAATTGGCCGGGGTTGGGCAGCCCTGAGGACCGCCCTGTCCCCATGATCGTGGGCCCTTCCTCAGGCGGGCCATGTCGCAGTCATCCAGTAAAGGCACTGAGATGATGAGGGCCACCCAGGGGCCCTAGTGCAGGGGAAATTTCCCGGAGCAGAATGAGGAAGAGGGTGTGGCATCCACCTCTGACTTTTCCAGCCACTGGGGCACCGATGCTTTGGAGTGGCCTCAGTGGGGGCATGAAGATTTCTCTGCCCCCAAGGCATTTCCAAAGTTCTAAAAGGCACTATTTCCACCTGGGTGGCAGGTGGATATGTGGCATGGGACTCAGGGTTTTCCAATTGGAGGGCCCGAGGGAGAGGATCCTGGAAACAGAAGGCCAAGAAAGAAGGCAAGGGTTAATTCCTGGGCCACGGGGCTGTACCAGTCGAATTGGACAGTGCAATGGAGGGAACCCCCAGAGGTTAAGGAGCAGGAGGTGTCAGACTCAACTGAACCGGACTCACGGAGGGCTTTCTGGCCGGGTTCAGACGTAACATTCGGGATCCCAGGCCAGGCCCAGGGGGCAGCCCTGCAGACGTGTGGTGCCCAAAGCTTGTTTGCTGGGCATTTTCTGGACAGTTCTCTCGAGCATTCTGCTCTAATTGGGATCGATTTGGGCAGAACATTCGTGAGAATTGGCCGGCGATAGGCAACCCTGCACATTGTCCCATTCCCCATGGCTGAGGGGCCCTTTCTCGCTCAGGGCATGTCGCAGCCCCCCAGAAAACACGCTGAGACACAGCGACCCACCCGGGGGCCCTGGCGGAGGGGAGTGTTCCAGGAGTAAAGTTGAGGGAGGGTTTGTGGCGGGGCGTCTGCACCCGACTCTTTGGGTGACTTGGGAGCCCAAGGATGGGTCTGGCCTCAGTGGAGGCAGGAATGTATCTCTCACTCAGAGGCTTGTCTGCAGCTCCAAAAGGCACCTTGACATAGGATCTTAGGATGCTCGTGGCACAGGACTCAGGCTTTCCCAGTTGGGGCACCGAGGAACAGGACCCAGGAAACTGAAGGTTGAGCAAGCAGGCGAGGGCTTGTGCTTGGGCATCAGGGCTGTCCCAGACCCATGGGCCAGGTCCAGGGAGGGGACCCCTGGAGGCTGAGGAGCAGGAGGCATCTGCTTGGCCTGTGCCAGACTCAGAAGACGTTCAAGCAGAGTTCGACGTGACGACTGGGGATGACGGCCGATACCTACAGGGCTGCCCGGCAGACTTTCGGCGCCCAAAGCGATTTAGGCGGGCCTTTTCCAGCCAATACTCACGAGCGTTCTGCCTAAACCAACCCCGGTTGGGCAGAATGCTCATGAGGATTGGCTGGTGTTGGATTGCCCTCTGGACCACCCTTCTCCCCGTGGCTGAGGGCCCTTTCTCGCTGGGGGCACGTCATGGCCACCAGGAAAATGCGCTGAGACAAGGCCCACATGGGGGCCTTGGTGTAGGGGAGCGTTCCTGAAGCAGAGTTGAGGGACGGGTGGTGGCTGGGCTCATGATGCCGGGCCATGCCCAGGGAGCTGCCGTGCAGATGCGCGGTGCCCAAAGTGAGTTGGCCTGGCGTTTTCGGGCCAATTCTCACGAGCGTTCTGCCCAAACCGGGATGGGTTTGGACAGAATGATTGTGAGAATTGGCTGGCATTGGGCAGCCCTGCGGACCACTCTACTCCACATGGCCGAGGGCCCTTTCTTGCTCGGGGCATGTCACAGTGACCCAGAAAACTTGCCGAGACGATGTGTCCCATCCAGGGGCACTGGCCCATGGGAGCGTTCCTGGAGTAGAGTTGAGGGTTGTTGAGGCGTGGCACAGGACTCCTTCTTCCCCAGGTGGAGGCCCGGAGGGACAGGCCCCTGGAAACCAAATGCAGGGAAAGCAGGTGAGGTTTCATGCCCGGGCCTAGTGGCAGGACTAGCCCCATCGACAGCTCCAGGGATGGTACCCCCAGAAGCTGAGGAGCAGGAGGCATCAGCGTCACTGGAGCCTGCCATCTGGAGGGTTTTCTGGCGGGGTTCTGACACGACTGCTCGTGGTGCCCGGCAAGACCCGGGGGCTGCCCTGCCGACTTGTGGCGCCCAAAGTGATTTTGCCAGGTGTTTTCCAGCCAGTTCTCACAAGCGTTCTCTTGCTCTGAGTCTTGTCCGAAGAGCAGAAAGGCACCGTGTGCACCGGGGTGGGATAGGGAGGCGTGGCAGGAGACTCAGGGTTCCCCAGTTGGAGGCACCAAAGGACAGGTCCCTGGAAATGGAAGACTGAGGAAGCAGGCCAGGGTTCTTGTCCAGACCTCTGCTCAGGCCGAGCCCCAATGGACAATATCAGGGATGGGATGCTCGGAGGATGAGGAGCAGGAGGCGATAGCTTCACCACAGACTGACTACTGGATCGCTTTCTGGCATGTTTCAGACAGGACAGCTTGCCATGCCAGGCCAGGACCAGGGGGCGGCCCTGCAGACGTGCTGCACCTGAAGCCAGTTCGCCGGCATGTTCCAGCCCATTCTCAGGAGCACTCTGCCTAAACTGATCCCAGCTTGGGAAGAATGCTCCTGAGAATTGGCCAGCATGGGGCTGCTCTGCGGACCACCCTACTCCCAGTGGCTGAGGGCCCTTTCTCGCTCAGGGCATGACACAACCGCCCGAAAAACGTGCCAATATGATGCAGCCCACCCGGGGACCCTTGTGCAGGGGAGGGTTCCAGGAGATGTGTTGAGGGATGGGTTGTGGCCGGGCGTCTGCCTATGACTTTTCATCCAGGAAAGGGATGCCCAAGGATGGGGCTGATCTCAGTGTGGGCAGGAGGTTTCTCTCCCTCTGAAATTGGCACAAGCGCCAAAAGGCACCGATTGTGATGAAGCGGGCATGGCGGAGGGGGAGGCGTCTCGTACACTCAATATTCCCCAGTTGGTGGCCCCATGGGAAAGGACCGTGGAAACGAAAGGCTAAGGAAGCAGGCGAGGGTTTGTGCCCGGGCCTCGGGGCAGCCTTGACAGTGCAAGGGCGGGGACCTTCAGAGGCTGAGGAGCAGGAGGCTTAGGCCTTGCTGGAGCGTGCCCATGGTTGGCTTTCTGGCGAGGTTCGGAGGCAACTGCTCGTGTTGCTGTGCCAGGCACAGGGGGCGACCCTGCAGACCTGGGACGCTCAAAGCGATTTCACTGGATGTTTTCCTGCCAATTCTCACGAGCGTTCTGCCCAAACTGGGATAGGTTTGGGCAGAACGCTCGTGAGAATTGGCCGGCGTTGGGCATCCCTGCGGACCGCCCTGCTCTCCATGGCCCAGGGCCCTTTCTCGCCCAGGGCATGTTGCGGCCGCCAGGAAATTGCACGGAAAAGATGCGGCCCAACCGGGGCCGCCAGCGCAGTGGAGCGTTCCGGGAGCAGATTTGAAGGACAGGTGGCGGCCGGGCGTGTGCCTCCGTCTTTCGGGAAGATGGGGTGCCCAAGGATGGGGATGATCTCATTTTGGGCAGGCAGGTTTATCTCACTCTGAGGGTTGTCTGAAGCACCGGGGGGTGCCGTTGGCGCCTGCTTGGTTGGGAGATGAGTGGCTGCGGGAACAGGGCTCCCGCTATGGAGGCCACGAGGGACAGGACTCCAGAAGCAGAAGGCTGGGGAAGCAAGCGAGCGTTCGAGCCCAGGCTTCGTGACAGGCACGCCCCCATGGTATATCGCCAGGGAAGGGACCCCCGCAGGCTGAGGAATGCAGGCGTTGCCCTCACCTCAGCCCGGCTCGCGGAGTGCCTCTTGGAGGGGTTGGGTGCGGGCACTCACAAAGCCCGGCCAGTCCCCGGGCGGGCGGCCCTGCAGATATGCGGCACACGAAGAGCCTTCGCTGGGCGTTTTCCGGCCAATTCTCACAAGCCTGCCTCTCTGCCTACTTGTGATCTCGCTCTGTCAAATAAATAAATAAAATCTTTAAAAAAATAAATAAAAAGATAGCCAGCTCCTGAGTAAGGGGGGATTTCAGATATTTGATCACACTGGAGTTTGTGTCTATTATGTCCAACAAATGGAGGGGTGGTGTCAAGAGGCTATGGAGAATTTCCCACATTTGGGCAGAACGCTCGTGAGAATTGGCCGGAAAAAGCACGGCGAGGTCTCTTCGGGCACCACACAACTGCAGGGACGCCCACCCTGGGGCCTGGCCGGGCATTGTGAGTGCCCTCACCCGAACCACGCCAAGAGGCACGTCGGGAGACCGAACACCCTGAGGCCAACACCTGCGGATCTTCGGCCAGCGGTGGTCCCATTCCTGGCGCTATACCAAAGGGTCGGGCCCATCACGAAGCCCGGGCTTGAACGCTCGCTTGCTTCCCCAGCCTTCTGCTTCCGGGGTCCTTTATCTCGTGGCCTCCATATCAGGAACCCTGAGTCCCGCAGCCATGCATCTCCCAACCACGCAGGCGCAAACGGCGCCTTCTGGCGCTTCGGACAAACCTCGGAGTGAGAGAAACCTGCGTGCCCAATATGAGGTCATCCCCATTCTTGGGAGCCCCACCTTCCCGAAAGACGGATGCGCACGCCCGGCCGCCAACCGTTTTTCAACTCTGCTCCCGGACGCTCCACTGCGCCGGCGCCCCCGGGTTGGCCGCGTCTTTTCCGTGGAATTTCCGGGTGGCCACAACATGCCCTGGGCGAGAAAGGGCCCTGGGCCATGGAGAGCAGGGCGGTCCGCAGGGCTGCTCAACGCCGGCCAATTCTCACGAGCGTTCTGCCCAAACCGGGTTTGGGCAGAACGCTCGTGAGAATTTGCCGGAAAACGCCCAGCGATGTCTCTTCAGGCGCCGCATGTCGGCAGGGCCGCCCACCCGGGGCTTCGCCGGGCATTGTGCGTGCCCGCACCCGAAACCTGCCAAGAGGCACTCCGCGAGACGGAACACGGCGAAGCCAACGCCTGCGGATGCTCGGCCTGCAGGGGTCCCATCCCTGGCGCTATACCATGGGGCCGGGCCCTTCACGAAACCAGGGCTCGAATGCTCGCACGCTTCAACAGCCTTCTGCTTCCGGGGTCCTGTCCCTCCTGGCCTCCATATCGGGAACCCTGAGTCCTGCAGCCACGCGTCTCCCAACTACGCAGGCGCCAACGGGGCCTACCGGCGCTTCGGACAACCCTCGGAGTGAGATAAACCTGCGTGCCCAAAATGAGATCATCCCCATTCTTGGGCGCCCCATGATCCCTAAAGCTGGAGGCGCACGCCCGGCCGCCACCCGTCCTTCAACTCTGCTCCCGGGACGCTCCTGTGCGCCGGCGCCCCGGGTGGTCCACGTATTTTGCGTGCGATTTCTGGGCGGCCGCAACATGCTCTGGGCGAGAAAGGGTCCTGGGCCATGGAGAGCAAGGCAGTTCGAAGGGCTGCCCAACGCCGGCCAAATCTCACGAGCGTTCTGCCCAATCCGATCCTGTTTTGGGCAGAACGCTCGTGAGAATTGGCCGGAAAACGCCGGGCGAATCTCCCGGGCGCCGCACGTCTGCAGGACCACCCCCCCGGGGCCTGGCCGGGCATTGTGAGTACCCGCTCCCACACCCTGCCAGGAGGCACTCCGTGAGACGGACTGCGGCGAGGACAACGCCTGCGGATCCTTGGCCTGCGGGGGACCCGTCCCTGGTGCTATTCCATGTGTCAGGGCCCATCACGAAGCTCGGGCTCGAACCCTCGCTCGCTGCCCCAGCCTTCTGATTCCGGGGTCCTGTTCCTCATGGCCTCCATATCGGGAACCCTGAGTCCCGCACCCATGCATCTCCCAACCACGCAGGCGCCAATTTCGCCTCCCGGCGCTTTGGACAACCCTCGGAATGAGGGAAACCTGCGTGCCCAAAATGAGGTCATCCCCATTCTTGGGAGCCCCATTTTCCCGAAAGACGGAGGCGCTCGCCACGCAGCCATCAGTCCATCAACTCTGCTCGCGGAACGCTCCACTACGCCGGCCCCCCCGAGGGGGGGCAGCGTCTACCCCATGCAATGCCCCGGCGGCCGCAACATGCCCTTGGCGAGAAAGTGCCCTGGGCCCTGGAGAGCAGAGCGGTCAGCAGGGCTGCCCAACGCCGGCCAATTCTCACGAGCGTTCTGCCCAAACTGATCCCACTTTGATGGGAAAATGCCCGGCGAAGTAAACTCGGGCGCTGCACTTCTGCTGGGCCACCCCCTGGGGCCTGGATCGGCATTGTAGTGCCGCGCCCGCACTCTCCAAGAGGCACTCCGCGAGATGGACAGTGGCGAGGACAATGCCTGTGGATTCTAAACCTGCGGGTGTACCGTCCTTGGCGTTAAACCATGGGTCGGGGCCCATCACGAAGCCCGGGTTCGAACGCTCGCTCGCTTCCCCAGCCTTCTGCTTCCGGGGTTTTGTTCCTTGTGGCCTCCATATCGGAAACCCTGAGTCCCGAAGCCACACATCTCCCAACCACGCAGGCGCCAACTGCGCCTCCCGGCGCTTCTGACGAACCTCAGAATGAGAGAAAGCTGCGTGCCCAAAATGAGGTCATACCCATCCTTGGGCGCCCCATTTCCTGAAAGAGGGAGGCGCACGCCCGGCCGACATCCGTCCTTCAACTCTGCTCCCGGAACGCTCCTCTGCGCCGGCACCCCCGGTTAGGCAGCGTCTACCCCGTGCGATTTCCGGGCGGAGGCAACATGCCCTGGGCGAGAAAGGGCCCTGGGCCATGGAGAGAATGGCGGTCCGCAGGAATGCCCAACACAGGCCAATTCTCACGAGCGTTCTGCCCAAACGGATCCTGGTTTGGGCTGAAAGCTCGTGAGAATTGGCCGGAAAATGCCCAGCGAATTCACCTCGGGTGCAGCACATCTGAAGGGCCACCGCCCCCCCCGCCCGAGGCCTGGCTGGCATTGTGAGTGCCTGCTCCCGCAACCCACCAAGAGGCACTCCGTGAGACGGACTGCGGCGAGGACAACGCCTGCGGATCCTTGGGCTGCGGGGGTCCCGTTACTGGCGCTACACAATGGACCCGGGCCCATCACGAAGCCCGGGCTCGAACGCTCGTTGCTTCCCCAGCCTTCTGCTTCTGGGGTCCTGTTCCTCGTGGCCTCCATATCGGGAACCCTGAGTCCCACAGCCACGCATCTCCCAACCACGCAGGCCCCAACGGCGCCTCCCGGCTCTTCTGACAACCCTCGGAGTGAGAGAAATCTGCGTGCCCAAAATGAGGTCATCCCCATCCTTGGGCGCTCCATTCCCGAAAGATGGAGGCACAGGCACCATCGCCATCCGTCCTTCAACTCTGCTCCAAGTACGCTCACTGCGCCGGCGCCCCCTGGTGGGCCACCTCTATCCCGTGCGATTTCCGGGCAGGCCGCAACATGACCTGGGCGAGAAAGGGCCGTGGGCCATGGAGAGTATGGCGGTCCGCAGGGCTGCCCAAGGCCGGCCAATTCTCACGAGCGTTCTGCTCAAACCGATCCTGGTTTGGGCAGAACGCTCGTGAGAATTGGCCGGAAAACGCCTGGGAATTCACCTCGGTCGCCGCACGTCTGCTGGGCCGCCCCCCGGGGCGTGGCTGGGCATTGTGAGTGCCCGCTCCTGCACCCTGCCAAGAGGCACACCGTGAGACGGACTGCGGTGAGGAAAACACCGGCGGATCCCTGGCCTGCGGGGATCCCGTCCCTGGTGCAGTACCATGTGTCAGGGCCCATCACGAAGCTCGGGCTCCACCCTAGCTCGCTGCCCCAGCCTTCTGATTCCGGGGTCCTGTACCTCATGGCCTCCATATCAGGAACCCTGAGTCCCTCACCCACGCATCTCCCAACCACGCAGGCGCCAATTTCGCCTCCCGGCGCTTTGGACAACACTCGGAATGAGGGAAACCGGCGTGCACAAAATGAGGTCATCCCCATTCTTGGGAGCATCGGTTTTCAGGCTTCAGAACCTAGACCTTATCTCCAATCACTGCCCGGGTTTGAAAATGATACAGAAATCAGAACTATTTCCCCATGGCAAGAAACCTTGTGGTTGGCATGTTGTCCAAGGTTCAGTGTAGTTGAAAACAGTGTGGCCCATGAGGCCCCGCCCATGCTTGCGGGCCACATTGGTCACAAACACACATTGTGACCCTCAGCCTGAGCCCAGACCTCAGGTAAGGCCTCTCAGTGGCTGGATGGAGAGACAGCATATTGGGCTTGCCATGCCCCTGGCCCCAATTTTTAACCATAGTTCGGGTTGTCCATTCCGTCTTCCCCAGGGCTCTGCTTTGGAATTCCTCTTTTGGTGGGACACCTGAGGTAATAAACCTGAAAGGAGTCTTCCCATCCCACAGATTGATGAAAAACAATTGGGATCGGGCCAAGTCCACATAGACCAAGATTCATCCATGGCCCAAGAGGCCTCCCCAACATTCCACGGCCATCACTGTTACAAAATCCAGAGACAAAAGCCTGAGTGCGCGCCTCAGACTCGCTCATACTTCATATCCTGAAGAATTCTTTAGATAAGAACCTACACGGCACTCGAATGCACCCAAAATATATAGTCTAACATGGGCACTAATGCACTGTCTGACAACCTGAGCCCGGAACTCGTGACCAACACCCAGACAGCTGACCGCACACTGAACACATCAGACCCGCCATGGCCTTAGGTCATCATCTCTTCCCTACCTCAGTTTTCAGGCTTCAGAACCTAGACCTTATCTCCAATCACTGCCCACGGATCGCTGTGATGCAGAAATCAGAACTCTTCCTTACCCATGGCAAGAAACG
The DNA here is from genome assembly GCF_030435805.1 of Mustela lutreola. NCBI lineage: Eukaryota > Metazoa > Chordata > Mammalia > Carnivora > Mustelidae > Mustela > Mustela lutreola. Next base: position 174,783,062 of record NC_081294.1, read on the forward strand.
TTGTGGTTGGCATGGTGTCCAACGTTCAGTGTAGGAGAAACCAGCATTCACCCTGAGGACCCGCCCATTCTTGAGTGCGACGAGGGCATAAACAGGCATTGTGACACTCAGCGTGAGTCCTGTCCTCTAGTACGTCCTCTCAGTGGCTGGACCATTAGATGTCATAATGGGCTTGACATGTCCCTAGGTCCCAATTTTTACCCAGATTTCTGGTTGTCCAGTCGCCCTTCCCCAGGGCTATACGCTGGAATCCCTCATTTGGTGGGACACCTGAGGTTGAAAAACAAAACAAAACAAATCAACAGCAACAGAACTATGGACTTCTTCCATCCCACAGAATGACCCCAAACTCTTTGGATGGGGCCAACCCCCAGAGAGTAAGACTCGTCCATTTCGCATGAATTCACGCGGAAATTTCACGACCATGAGTGACACGATATCGAGAGACAAAAACTTGATCAAGGGCCTCACACTCGCCCTTTTTTCATATCCCGAAGAGTTCTCCTCATGGGCTGTAGAACAGTCCTGCCATACCTATGACCTGAAACATAAGCCGAGTTTGTGTTTTCAGACAACTGTCCAAACAGCCGTGGCCTACACATCCTACAAGCTCAGGCCCCTGGAGCCAAACCTGACGACTGTGCTTGCCCTCTCCAAGGGAATTGTATGTGCCCATTTGATTGGCCACAACACTACTAATAGGATAAACCTCCAAAGTCCATGAGGCCATCCCATTATTTGTTGCTTCCCAGGACAATCAGGGGCAATCTGGGCCCATCTGTGCACCTACCTGCACTCAGACCCGTAGACTGATGTCCCCAGAGGTAAAAAGGAACGAACAGGCCCCTAGGCACCTATCGGATCCATTGGTTTGGCTTCCAGGCATCTCTCCTCAGAGGCCTGGATTTCAATAACAGCATATGGCTGTTTCTTGACTTACCCATCAGAAGAAATCTCATCTACACATGGGAAACTTTCACGATGGAGCTGTGTGAAAGCCTCTCTTTAGGAGAACCCTTCAGGGCCCCAGTGCCACCGCTTCATTCCAAGGTCTCCATAGACGCAAAATCATAGTAGGACACATCCACGGGAGAGTCCATTTCAACTCAGCCTCCTCGGTTGCTCCCCCAGATCCAGCAGATCTAACCTTTCTTGTTGCTTGGAGACAATTGGAATGCGAGGTGGGCTACCCAGCCATCCATCCTTAGAACCCTGCTCGGAATCGTTGTCCTGGAGCCAACCAACAGGTCTCAATTGTCCTGCAGAAGAATCTTTGCAGTTGGGAGTTTCTCACATCTCCCATCGTGGGAAAACCTCCATGGCCTCGTGATCCACCCCCCCTTCAAGAAGAGGCCATCAGAGACAGAATGTCCAACCTGAGCGAACGTCTGATCCTCGCCCTGACTTCAGATGCAGGAGATCTCGATTCACGTCGGTCTGTAGATTGTGCCTGCCATATCCTCACCCAGAAACCTAGGCCTTTCTTGGGTTCTCAGACTTCAGTCCTCAGACTACTGGCCCACAAGCCCTCCAGTTTGGCAATCCAGAACTACAATGCAGCACTCTGCCTGTTCTCCAGAAGAAAAACATTGCCCCCTGGGGCTACCCAGAATCCCCAAATGAGGATCAACCTGCACGCCATTCGACTGTACCCCCCATATATAGGCAGACCTGGGCACTAAAGCCCTTTGTGACACAGCCTGAGCCTGGACATCCTGGCCCCACCCAGACAGCTGGCCGCACACTGAGCACATCGGACCCGCCATGGCCTTAGGTCGTCATCTCTTCACAACCTCGGTTCTCGGGCTTCAGAACCTAGACCTTATCTCCAATCACGCCCCGGGTTTGAAAATGATGCAGAAATCAGAACTCTTTCCCCATGGCAAGAAACCTTGTGGTTGGCATGTTGTCCAACGTTCAGTTTAGGAGAAACCAGCATTCACCCTGAGGCCCCGCCCATTCTTGCGTGCGACCAGGGCATAAACACGCATTGTGACCCTCAGCGTGATTCCTGTCCTCTAGTACGTCCTCTCAGTGGCTCGACCATTAGATGTCATAATGGACTTACATGTCCATAGTCCCCAATTTTTAACCAGATTTCTGGTTGTCCAGTCGACCCTACCAGGGCTGTACTCTGGAATCCCAAATTTGGTGGGACACCTGAGGTTGAAAAACAAAACAAAACAAATCAACAACAACAGAACAACGGAATTCTTCCATCCCACAGAATGACCCCAAACCCTTTGGACGGGGCCAAACCCCCAGAGAGTAAGACTCGTCCGTTTCCCAGGAAGTCACCCGGAAATTTCACGACCATGAGTGAAATGATATCCAGAGACAAAAACTTGAGCAAGAGCCTCACCCTCGCCCTTTATTCATATCCCAAAGAGTTCTACTCATGGTCTGTAGATCAGTCCTGCCATACCTATGACCCGAAACATAAGCCGAGTTTGTGTTTTCAGACAACTGTCCAAACAGCCCTGGCCTACACACCCTACAGGCTCAGGCCCCTGGAGCCAAACCTGAGGACTGTACTTGCCCTCTCCAAGGGATTTCTGTGTTCCCATTGCAATGGCCACAACCCTACTAAAAGGATCAACCTCCAAAGTCCCTGATGCCATCCCAATATTTGTGGCTTCCCAGGACAAACAGGGGCAATCTGAGCCCATCTGAGCACCTACCTACATTCAGACCCATAGACTGATGTCCCCAGAGGGAAAAAGGAACGAAAAGGCCCCTAGGCACTAATCGGATCCATTGCTTTGTTTTCCAGGCATTTCTTCTCATAGGCCGGGATTTCAATACCCGAATATGGCTGTTTCTTGACTCACCCATCAGAAAATCTCATGTACATATGGGAAACTTGCACGTTGGAGCTGTGTGAAAGCCTCTCTTTAGGAGAACCCTTCAGGGCCCCAGTGCCACCGCTTCACTCCAAGGTCTTCATAGACACAAAAACACATTAGGACCCATCCACAGGAGAGTCCATTTCAACTCAGGCTCCTCGGTTGCTCCCCCAGATCCAGCAGATCTAACATGTCTTGTTGCTAGGAGACAATTGGAATGCGAGGTGGGCTTCACATCCATCCATCCTTAGAAACCTGCTCGGATTCGTTGGCCTGGATCCAACCAACAGGTCTCAATTGTCCTGCAGAAGAATCTTTGCAATTTGGAGCTTCCCACAACTCCCTTCTTGGGAAACACCCATGGCCTCGTGAAAGCCCCCCCCTTCATGAAGGGACCATCAGGGACAGAACCTCCAACCTGAACGATCGTCTGATCCTCGCCCTGACTTCAGATCCACGAGATCTCGAGTCAGGTCTGTAGATTGTGCCTGCCATGTCCTCACCCAGAAACCTTAGCCTAGCTTGCGTTCTCAGACTTCGGTCCTCAGACTACGGGCCCACAAGCCCTCCATTTTGGCCTACCAGAACTACAATGCAACACTCTTCCTGCCCTCCAGAAGAAAAAACATTGCCCTTTGGGGCTAACCAGAAACCCCAAATGAGGATCAACCTGCACGCCACTTGGCTGTACCCCGAATACATAGGCTGACCTGGGCACTGGTGCCCATGCAGACACAACCTGAGCCTGGACCTCCTGGCCACACCCAGACAGCTGGCCGCACTCTGAGCACATCGGATCCTCCATGGACTTAGGTCGTCATCTCTTCTCAACCTCGATTTTCAGGCTTCAGAAACTATAACTTATCTCAAAACACTGCCCACGGTTGAAAATGATGCAGAAATCAGAACTCCATCCCCATGGCAAGAAACCTTGCGGTTGCCATGTTGTCCAACATTCAGTGTAGTGGAAACCAGTGTGGCCCATGATTCCCCGCCCATGCTCGCGGGCAACATTGGTCACAAACACACATTGTGACCCTCAGCCTGAGCCCAGTCCTCAAGTAAGGCCTCTCAGTGGCTGGACCCTGAGCCCGCATATGGGGCCTGCCATGCCCCTGGCCCCGATTTTTAACCATAGTTCGGCTTTGTCTCTTCACTCTTCCCTAGGGCTCTGATTTGGAATTCCTCTTTTGATGGGACACCTGAGGTAACAAACCTGAAAGGAGTCCTCCCATCCCACAGATTGAGGAAAAACAATTGGGATCGGGCCAAATCCACAGAGAGGAAGATTCGCCCATGGCCCCTGAGGCCTCCCCGACATTCCACGGCCAACGCTGATACAAAATCCAGAGACAAAAGAATGAGCAAGCGCCTCAGACTCGCTGTTTCTTCATATCCTGAAGAGTTCTTCTCATGGTTTGTCGATCGGGTCCACCATACCTACATCCGCAAACCTTAGCTGAGTTTGTGTTTTTAGACTTCTGTCCTCAATGTCCTGGGCAACACACACTCCAGACTGGGCCCCTGGAGTCACACATTAGGACTGCGCCTACCCAATCCATGGGAATTCTGCCCATTCCATTGTCCCAAACCGTACAAATTAGGAGAACCCTCCAAAGTCCCTGAGGCCATCCCAATAGTGTAGGTCACCCGGCACAAACAAGGGCGGTCTGACACCAGCTGAGCAACTATCTCCACTCATTCCATAGATGGATGTCCCCAGAGAAGAAGATTGAACCAGACAGGACCCAAGGCCATAATCGGATCCATTGCTTTGGTTTACAGGCATGTCTCCTCAAAAGCCTGGATTCCAATATTAGCATAGGGGTTTTCCTGAGGCACCCATCAGAACAAATCTCGTCTCCACAAGGAAACTTGTGTATGGGAGCTATGTCAAAAGCTTAGGAGAATACTTCAGGGTCCCGGTGCCACCGCCTCATTCCAAGGCCCTCATGGATACAAACACACTTTAGGACCCATCCTCAGTAAAGTCCATTTCAACTCAGCCACCCAGGTTGCTCCCGCAGAGCCATCAGATCTAAACTGCCTTGTTGCTAGGAGACAATTGCAATGCGAGGCGCTCGTCCCAGGCATCCATCCTCGAACGGTGCCCTGGAGTCATTCCATATGGGATGTCCTGGACCTGTCCAACAGGTCTCAATTGTCCCGCAGAAGGAATCCTTGAAGGGGGCATCCCACAACTCCCAACGTGGGAAACCCTCCATGGCCTGATTTCCGCTCCCTTCATGAAGGGACCGTCATGCACAGAAACTCCAACCTGAGCCAACGTCTGATCCTCGCTCTGACTTCAGATGCATGAGATCTTGGTTCCGATGTGTAGGGGGTACCTGCCGTGCCCTCGCCCTGAAACCCAAGTCTAGCTTGTGTTCTCAGACTTCCGTCCTCACACTCCTGGTCCGAAGCCCTCAAGTTTGGCAATTCCGGACCCACAATGCAGCACTCTGCCTGCCCTCTAGAAAAAAAAAAAAATATATTGCCTAATGAGCTGCATCCTACACGGCACTCGAATGTACCCAAATTATATAGTCTAACCTGGGCACTAATGCACTTTCTGACACAACCTGAGCCCGGACCTCCTGACCAACACCCAGACAGCTGACCGCACACTGAGCACATCAGACCTGCCATGGCCTTAAGTCATCATCTCTTCCCTACCTCAGTTTTCAGTCTTCAGAACCTAGACCTTATCTCCAATCCCTGCCCAGAAATCAGAATTCCTCCTTACCCATGGCAAGAAACCTTTTGGTTGGCACGTTGTCCAACGTTCAGTGTAGGAGAATCCAGCATTCACCCTGAGGACCCGCCCATTCTTGAGTGTGATGAGGGCATAAACATGCATTGTGACCCTCAGCGTGAGTCGTGCCCTCTAGTATGTCCTCTTAGTGACTGGACCATTAGATGTCATAATGGGCTTGACATGTACCTAGGCCCCAATATTTAACCAGATTTCTGGTTGTCCAGTCGCCCCTCCCCAGGGCTCTACTCTGGAATCCCTCATTTGGTGGGACACCTGAGGTTAAAAAACAAAACAAAACAAAACAACAACAACAACAACAAAAAATGGACTTATTCCATCCCACAGAATGACCCCAAACTCTTCGGACGGGGCCACACCTCCAGAGGGTAAGACTCGTCCATTTCCCATGAAGTCCCCCGGAAATTTCATGAACATGGGTGACACGATATCCAGAGACAAAAACTTGAGCAAGAGCCTCACACTCGCCCTTTTTTCATATCCCGAAGAGTTCTCCTCATGGTCTGTAGATCAGTCCTGCCATACCTATGACCCGAAACAGAAGCCGCGTTTGTGTTTTCAGAGAACGGTCTAAACAGCCCTGACCTACACACCCTACAGGCTCAGGCCCCTGGTGCCAAACCTGAGGACTGTACTCGCCCTCTCCAAGGGATTTCTGTGTGCCCATTGCAATGGCCACAACCCTACTAATAGGATCAACCTCCAAAGTCCCAGAGGCCATCTCAATAGTGGTGGCTTCCCAGGACAAACAGGGGCAATCTGAGCCCATCTGAGCACCTACCTGCACTCAGACCCGTAGACTGATGTCCCCCAAGGGAAAAAGGAATGAACAGACCCCTAGGCACTAATCGGATCCATTGCTTTGGTTTCCAGGCATCTCTCCTCCGAGGCCTGGATTTCAATAACCGAATATGGGTGTTTCTTGACTCACCCATCAGAACTAATCTCCTCTACACATGGGAAACTTGCACATTGGAGCTTGGTCGAAGCTTCTCTTTAGGAGAACCCTTCAGGGCCCCAGTGACACCGCTTCATTCCACGGTCTTCATAGACACAAAAACATATTAGGACCCATCCACAGGAGAGTCCATTTGAACTCAGCCTCCTCGGTTGCTCCCCCAGATCCAGCAGATCTAACATGTCTTGTTGCTAGGAGACAATTGGAATGCGAGGTGGGCTACCCATCCATCCATCCTTAGTACCCTGCTCGGAATCGTTGGCCTGAGCCAAACAAGAGGTCTCAATTGTCCTGCAGAAGAATCTTTGCAGTTTGGAGTTTCTCAATACTCCCATCTTGGGAAACCCCCATGGCCTCGAGATCCACCCCTCCTTCATGAAGGGTCCATCAGGTACAGAACCTCCAACCTGAGAGATCGTCTGATCCTCGCCCTGACTTCAGATCCACGAGATCTCGAGTGAGGTCTGTAGATTGTGCCTGCCATGTCCTCACCCAGAAACCTAAGCCTAGATTGTGTTCTCAGACTTCTGTTCTCAGACTACGGGCCCACAAGCCCTCCAGATTGGCAATCCAGAACTACAATGCAACACTCTGCCTGCACTCCAGAAGAAAAACATTGCCCCCTGGGCCTAACCAGAAACCCCAAATGAGGATCAACCTGAACGCCACTTGGCTGTACCCCAAATACATAGGCTGACCTGGGCACTGATGCCCCCTCAGACACAACCTGAGCCTGGACCTCCAGGCCACACCCAGACAGATGGCCGCACTCTGAGCACATCGGATCCGCCATGGCCTTAGGTCGTCATCTCTTCTCAACCTCGATTTTCAGGCTTCAGAAACTATAACTTATCTCAAAACACTGCCCACGGTTGAAAATGATGCAGAAATCAGAACTCCATCCCCATGGCAAGAAACCTTGCGGTTGCCATGTTGTCCAACATTCAGTGTAGTTGAAACCAGTGTGGCCCATGATTCCCCGCCCATGCTCGCGGGCAACATTGGTCACAAACACACATTGTGACCCTCAGCCTGAGCCCAGTCCTCAAGTAAGGCCTCTCAGTGGCTGGACCCTGAGCCCGCATATGGGGCCTGCCATGCCCCTGGCCCCGATTTTTAACCATAGTTCGCTTTGTCCCTTCACCCTTCCCTAGGGCTCTGATTTGGAATTCCTCTTTTGGTGGGACACCTGAGGTAACAAACCTGAAAGGAGTCCTCCCATCCCACAGATTGACGAAAAACAATTGGGTTCGGGCCAAATCCACAGAGAGGAAGATTCGCCCATGGCCCCTGAGGCCTCCCCGACATTCCACGGCCAACGCTGATACAAAATCCAGAGACAAAAGAATGAGCAAGCGCCTCAGACTCGCTGTTTCTTCATATCCTGAAGAGTTCTTCTCATGGTTTGTCGTTCGGGTCCGCCATACCTACATCCGCAAACCTTAGCTGAGTTTGTGTTTTTAGACTTCTGTCCTCAATGTCCTGGGCAACACACACTCCAGAGTGGGCCCCTGGAGTCACACATTAGGACTGCGCCTACCCAATCCATGGGATTTCTGCCCATTCCATTGTCCCAAACCGTACAAATTAGGAGAACCCTCCAAAGTCCCTGAGGCCATCCCAATTGTTTAGGTCACCCGGCACAAACAAAGGCGTTCTGACACCAGCTGAGCAACTATCTCCACTCATTCCATAGATGGATGTCCCCAGAGAAGAAGATTGAACCAGACAGGACCCTAGGCCATAATCGGATCCATTGCTTTGGTTTACAGGCATGTCTCCTCAAAAGCCTGGATTCCAATATTAGCATAGGGGTTTTCCTGAGGCACCCATCAGAACAAATCTCGTCTCCACAAGGAAACTTGTGTATGGGAGCTAGGTCAAAAGCTTAGGAGAATACTTCAGGTTCCCGGTGCCACCGCCTCATTCCAAGGCCCTCATGGATACAAACACACTTTAGGACCCATCCTCAGGAAAGTCCATTTCAACTCAGTCACCCAGGTTGCTCCCGCAGATCCATCAGATCTAAACTGCCTTGTTGCTAGGAGACAATTGCAATGCGAGGCGCTCGTCCCAGGCATCCATCCTCGAACGGTGCCCTGGAGTCATTCCATATGGGATGTCCTGGACCTGTCCAACAGGTCTCAATTGTCCCGCAGAAGGAATCCTTGAAGCGGGCATCCCACAACTCCCAACGTGGGAAAACCTCCATGGCCTCAAGATTCCGCTCCCTTCATGAAGGGACCGTCATGCACAGAAACTCCAACCTGAGCCAACGTCTGATCCTCGCTCTGACTTCAGATGCATGAGATCTTGGTTCCGATGTGTAGGGGGTACCTGCCGTGCCCTCGCCCTGAAACCCAAGTCTAGCTTGTGTTCTCAGACTTCCGTCCTCACACTCCTGGTCCGAAGCACTCAAGTTTGGCAATTCCGGACCCACAATGCAGCACTCTGCCTGCCCTCTAGAAAAAAAAAAAAATTGCCTAATGAGCTGCAACCTACACGGCACTCGTATGTACCCAAATTATATCGTCTAACCTGGGCACTAATGCACTTTCTGACACAACCTGAGCACGGACCTCCTGACCAACACCCAGACAGCTGACCGCACACTGAGCACATCAGACCTGCCATGGCCTTAGGTCATCATCTCTTCCCTACCTCAGTTTTCAGGCTTCAGAACCTAGACCTTATCTCCAATCCCTGCCCAGAAATCAGAATTCCTCCTTACCCATGGCAAGAAACCTTTTGGTTGGCACGTTGTCCAACGTTCAGTGTAGGAGAAACCAGCATTCACCCTGAGGACCCGCCCATTCTTGAGTGTGATGAGGGCATAAACATGCATTGTGACCCTCAGCGTGAGTCCTGCCCTCTAGTATGTCCTCTTAGTGAATGGACCATTAGATGTCATAATGGGCTTGACATGTACCTAGGCCCCAATATTTAACCAGATTTCTAGTTGTCCAGTCACCCCTCTCCAGGGCTCTACTCTGGAATCCCTCATATGGTGGGACACCTGAGGTTAAAAAACAAAACAAAACAAAACAAAACAAAACAAAACAACAACAAAAAAATGGACTTATTCCATCCCACAGAATGACCCCAAACTCTTCGGACGGGGCCACACCTCCAGAGGGTAAGACTCGTCCATTTCCCATGAAGTCACCCGGAAATTTCATGAACATGGGTGACACGATATCCAGAGACAAAAACTTGAGCAAGAGCCTCACACTCGCCCTTTTTTCATATCCCGAAGAGTTCTCCTCATGGTCTGTAGATCAGTCCTGCCATACCTATGACCCGAAACAGAAGCCGAGTTTGTGTTTTCAGACAACGGTCTAAAGAGCCCTGACCTACACACCCTACAGGCTCAGGCCCCTGGTGCCAAACCTGAGGACTGTACTTGCTCTCTCCAAGGGATTTCTGTGTGCCCATTGCAATGGCCACAACCCTACTAATAGGATCAACCTCCAAAGTCCCTGAGGCCATCTCAATAATGGTGGCTTCCCAGGACAAACAGGGGCAATCTGAGCCCATCTGAGCACCTACCTGCACTCAGACCCGTAGACTGATGTCCCCCGAGGGAAAAAGGAATGAACAGACCCCTAGGCACTAATCGGATCCATTGCTTTGGTTTCCAGGCATCTCTCCTCCGAGGCCTGGATTTCAATACCCGAATATGGGTGTTTCTTGACTCACCCATCAGAACTAATCTCCTCTACACATGGGAAACTTGCACATTGGAGCTTGGTCGAAGCTTCTCTTTAGGAGAACCCTTCAGGGCCCCAGTGACACCGCTTCATTCCACGGTCTTCATAGACACAAAAACATATTAGGACCCATCCACAGGAGAGTCCATTTGAACTCAGCCTCCTCGGTTGCTCCCCCAGATCCAGCAGATCTAACATGTCTTGTTGCTAGGAGACAATTGGAATGCGAGGTGGGCTACCCATCCATCCATCCTTAGTACCCTGCTCGGAATCGTTGCCCAGAGCCAAACAAGAGGTCTCAATTGTCCTGCAGAAGAATCTTTGCATTTTGGAGTTTCTCACAACTCCCATCTTGGGAAACCCCCATGGCCTCGAGATCCACCCCTCCTTCATGAAGGGTCCATCAGGTACAGAACCTCCAACCTGAGAGATCGTCTGATCCTCGCCCTGACTTCAGATCCACGAGATCTCGAGTGAGGTCTGTAGATTGTGCCTGCCATGTCCTCACCCAGAAACCTAAGCCTAGATTGTGTTCTCAGAATTCTGTCCTCAGACTACGGGCCCACAAGCCCTCCAGATTGGCAATCCAGAACTACAATGCAACACTCTGCCTGCACTCCAGAAGAAAAACATTGCCCCCTGGGCCTAACCAGAAACCCCAAATGAGGATCAACCTGAACGCCACTTGGCTGTACCCCAAATACATAGGCTGACCTGGGCACTGATGCCCCCTCAGACACAACCTGAGCCTGGACCTCCAGGCCACACCCAGACAGATGGCCGCACTCTGAGCACATCGGATCCGCCATGGCCTTAGGTCGTCATCTCTTCTCAACCTCGATTTTCAGGCTTCAGAAACTATAACTTATCTCAAAACACTGCCCACGGTTGAAAATGATGCAGAAATCAGAACTCCATCCCCATGGCAAGAAACCTTGCGGTTGCCATGTTGTCCAACATTCAGTGTAGTTGAAACCAGTGTGGCCCATGATTCCCCGCCCATGCTCGCGGGCAACATTGGTCACAAACACACATTGTGACCCTCAGCCTGAGCCCAGTCCTCAAGTAAGGCCTCTCAGTGGCTGGACCCTGAGCCCGCATATGGGGCCTGCCATGCCCCTGGCCCCGATTTTTAACCATAGATCGCTTTGTCCCTTCACCCTTCCCTAGGGCTCTGATTTGGAATTCCTCTTTTGGTGGGACACCTGAGGTAACAAACCTGAAAGGAGTCCTCCCATCCCACAGATTGACGAAAAACAATTGGGTTCGGGCCAAATCCACAGAGAGGAAGATTCGCCCATGGCCCCTGAGGCCTCCCCGACATTCCACGGCCAACGCTGATACAAAATCCAGAGACAAAAGAATGAGCAAGTGCCTCAGACTCGCTGTTTCTTCATATCCTGAAGAGTTCTTCTCATGGTTTATCGTTCGGGTCCGCCATACCTACATCCGCAAACCTTAGCTGAGTTTGTGTTTTTAGACTTCTGTCCTAAATGTCCTGGGCAACACACACTCCAGAGTGGGCCCCTGGAGTCACACATTAGGACTGCGCCTACCCAATCCATGGGATTTCTGCCCATTCCATTGTCCCAAACCGTACAAATTAGGAGAACCCTCCAAAGTCCATGAGGCCATCCCAATAGTTTAGGTCACCCGGCACAAACAAGGGCGTTCTGACACCAGCTGAGCAACTATCTCCACTCATTCCATAGATGGATGTCCCCAGAGAAGAAGATTGAACCAGACAGGACCCTAGGCCATAATCGGATCCATTGCTTTGGTTTACAGGCATGTCTCCTCAAAAGCCTGGATTCCAATATTAGCATAGGGGTTTTCCTGAGGCACCCATCAGAACAAATCTCGTCTCCACAAGGAAACTTGTGTATGGGAGCTAGGTCAAAAGCTTAGGAGAATACTTCAGGGTCCCGTTGCCACCGCCTCATTCCAAGGCCCTCATGGATACAAACACACTTTAGGACCCATCCTCAGGAAAGTCCATTTCAACTCAGTCACCCAGGTTGCTCCCGCAGAGCCATCAGATCTAAACTGCCTTGTTGCTAGGAGACAATTGCAATGCGAGGCGCTCGTCCCAGGCATACATCCTCGAACGGTGCCCTGGAGTCATTCCATATGGGATGTCCTGGATCTGTCCAACAGGTCTCAATTGTCCCGCAGAAGGAATCCTTGAAGGGGGCATCCCACAACTCCCAACGTAGGAAAACCTCCATGGCCTCGAGATTCCGCTTCCATCATGAAGGGACCGTCATGCACAGAAACTCCAACCTGAGCCAACGTCTGATCCTCGCTCTGACTTCAGATGCATGAGATCTTGGTTCCGATGTGTAGGGGGTACCGGCCGTGCCCTCGCCCTGAAACCCAAGTCTAGCTTGTGTTCTCAGACTTCCGTCCTCACACTCCTGGTCCGAAGCACTCAAGTTTGGCAATTCCGGACCCACAATGCAGCACTCAGCCTGCCCTCTAGGAAAAAAAAAAATACTGCCTAATGAGCTGCAACCTACACGGCACTCGAATGTACCCAAATTATATAGTCTAACCTGGGCACTAATGCACTTTCTGACACAACCTGAGCCCGGACCTCCTGACCAACACCCAGACAGCTGACCGCACACTGAGCACATCAGACCTGCCATGGCCTTAGGTCATCATCTCTTCCCTACCTCAGTTTTCAGGCTTCAGAACCTAGACCTTATCTCCAATCCCTGCCCAGAAATCAGAATTCCTCCTTACCCATGGCAAGAAACCTTTTGGTTCGCACGTTGTCCAACGTTCAGTGTAGGAGAAACCAGCATTCACCCTGAGGACCCGCCCATTCTTGAGTGTGATGAGGGCATAAACATGCATTGTGACCCTCAGCGTGAGTCCTGCCATCTAGTATGTCCTCTTAGTGAATGGACCATTAGATGTCATAATGGGCTTGACATGTACCTAGGCCCCAATATTTAACCAGATTTCTGGTTGTCCAGTCACCCCTCTCCAGGGCTCTACTCTGGAATCCCTCATTTGGTGGGACACCTGAGGTTAAAAAACAAAACAAAACAAAACAAAACAAAACAACAACAAAAAAATGGACTTATTCCATCCCACAGAATGACCCCAAACTCTTCGGACGGGGCCACACCTCCAGAGGGTAAGACTCGTCCATTTCCCATGAAGTCACCCGGAAATTTCATGAACATGGTTGACACGATATCCAGAGACAAAAACTTGAGCAAGAGCCTCACACTCGCCCTTTTTTCATATCCCGAAGAGTTCTCCTCATGGTCTGTAGATCAGTCCTGCCATACCTATGACCCGAAACAGAAGCCTCGTTTGTGTTTTCAGAGAACGGTCTAAACAGCCCTGACCTACACACCCTACAGGCTCAGGCCCCTGGTGCCAAACCTGAGGACTGTACTTGCTCTCTCCAAGGGATTTCTGTGTGCCCATTGCAATGGCCACAACCCTACTAATAGGATCAACCTCCAAAGTCCCTGAGGCCATCTCAATAGTGGTGGCTTCCCAGGACAAACAGGGGCAATCTGAGCCCATCTGAGCACCTACCTGCACTCAGACCCGTAGACTGATGTCCCCAGAGGGAAAAAGGAATGAACAGACCCCTAGGCACTAATCGGATCCATTGCTTTGGTTTCCAGGCATCTCTCCTCCGAGGCCTGGATTTCAATACCCGAATATGGGTGTTTCTTGACTCACCCATCAGAACTAATCTCCTCTACACATGGGAAACTTGCACATTGGAGCTTGGTCGAAGCTTCTCTTTAGGAGAACCCTTCAGGGCCCCAGTGACACCGCTTCATTCCACGGTCTTCATAGACACAAAAACACATTAGGACCCATCCACAGGAGAGTCCATTTGAACTCAGCCTCCTCGGTTGCTCCCCCAGATCCAGCAGATCTAACATGTCTTGTTGCTAGGAGACAATTGGAATGCGAGGTGGGCTACGCATCCATCCATCCTTAGTACCCTGCTCGGAATCGTTGGCCTGAGCCAACCAACAGGTCTCAATTGTTCTGCAGAAGAATCTTTGCAGTTTGGAGCTTCTCACAACTCCCATCTTGGGAAAACCCCATGGCCTCGTGATCCACCCCCCCTTCATTAAGGGTCCATCAGGGACAGAACCTCCAACCTGAGAGATTGTCTGATCCTCGCCCTGACTTCAGATCCACGAGAACTCGAGTCAGGTCTGTAGATTGTGCCTGCCATGTCCTCACCCAGAAACCTAAGCCTAGATTGTGTTCTCAGACTTCCGTCCTCAGACTACGGGCCCACAAGCCCTCCAGATTGGCAATCCAGAACTACAATGCAACACTCTGCCTGCACTCCAGAAGAAAAACATTGCCCCCTGGGGCTAACCAGAAACCCCAAATGAGGATCAACCTGCACGCCACTTGGCTGTACCCCGAATACATAGGCTGACCTGGGCACTGATGCCCTTTCAGACACAACCTGAGCCTGGACCTCCAGGCCACACCCAGACAGCTGGCCGCACTCTGAGCACATCGGATCCGCCATGGCCTTAGGTCGTCATCTCTTCTCAACCTCGATTTTCAGGCTTCAGAAACTATAACTTATCTCAAAACACTGCCCACGGTTGAAAATGATGCAGAAATCAGAACTCCATCCCCATGGCAAGAAACCTTGCGGTTGCCATGTTGTCCAACATTCAGTGTAGTGGAAACCAGTGTGGCCCATGATTCCCCGCCCATGCTCGCGGGCAACATTGGTCACAAACACACATTGTGACCCTCAGCCTGAGCCCAGTCCTCAAGTAAGGCCTCTCAGTGGCTGGACCCTGAGCCCGCATATGGGGCCTGCCATGCCCCTGGCCCCGATTTTTAACCATAGTTCGCTTTGTCCCTTCACTCTTCCCTAGGGCTCTGATTTGGAATTCCTCTTTTGGTGGGACACCTGAGGTAACAAACCTGAAAGGAGTCCTCCCATCCCACAGATTGATGAAAAACAATTGGGATCGGGCCAAATCCACAGAGAGGAAGATTCGCCCATGGCCCCTGAGGCCTCCCCGACATTCCACGGCCAACGCTGATACAAAATCCAGAGACAAAAGAATGAGCAAGTGCCTCAGACTCGCTGTTTCTTCATATCCTGAAGAGTTCTTCTCATGGTTTGTCGATCGGGTCCGCCACACCTACATCCGCAAACCTTAGCTGAGTTTGTGTTTTCAGACTTCTGTCCTCAATGTCCTGGGCAACACACACTCCAGACTGGGCCCCTGGAGTCACACATTAGGACTGCGCCTACCCAATCCATGGGAATTCTGCCCATTCCATTGTCCCAAACCGTACAAATTAGGAGAACCCTCCAAAGTCCCTGAGGCCATCCCAATAGTGTAGGTCACCCGGCACAAACAAGGGCGGTCTGACACCAGCTGAGCATCTATCTCCACTCATTCCATAGATGGATGTCCCCAGAGAAGAAGATTGAACCAGACAGGACCCTAGGCCATAATCGGATGCATTGCTTTGGTTTACAGGGATGTCTCCTCAAAAGCCTGGATTCCAATATTAGCATAGGGGTTTTCCTGAGGCACCCATCAGAACAAATCTCGTCTCCACAAGGAAACTTGTGTATGGGAGCTATGTCAAAAGCTTAGGAGAATACTTCAGGGTCCCGGTGCCACCGCCTCATTCCAAGGCCCTCATGGATACAAACACAATTTAGGACCCATCCTCAGGAAAGTCCATTTCAACTCAGCCACCCAGGTTGCTCCCGCAGAGCCATCAGATCTAAACTGCCTTGTTGCTAGGAGACAATTGCAATGCGAAGCGCTCGTCCCAGGCATCCATCCTCGAACGGTGCCCTGGAGTCATTCCATATGGGATGTCCTGGACCTGTCCAACAGGTCTCAATTGTCCCGCAGAAGGAATCCTTGAAGCGGGCATCCCACAACTCCCAACGTGGGAAAACCTCCATGGCCTCGAGATTCCGCTCCCTTCATGAAGGGACCGTCATGCACAGAAACTCCAACCTGAGCCAACGTCTGATCCTCGCTCTGACTTCAGATGCATGAGATCTTGGTTCCGATGTGTAGGGGGTACCTGCCGTGCCCTCGCCCTGAAACCCAAGTCTAGCTTGTGTTCTCAGACTTCCGTCCTCACACTCCTGGTCCGAAGCACTCAAGTTTGGCAATTCCGGACCCACAATGCAGCACTCTGCCTGCCCTCTAGAAAAAAAAAAAAAAATATTGCCTAAAGAGCTGCAACCTACACGGCACTTGAATGTACCCAAATGATATAGTCTAACCTGGGCACTAATGCACTTTCTGACAAAACCTGAGCCCCGACCTCCTGACCAACACCCAGACAGCTGACCGCAACCTGAGCACATCAGACCTGCCATGGCCTTAGGTCATCATCTCTTCCCTACCTCAGTTTTCAGGCTTCAGAACCTAGACCTTATCTCCAATCCCTGCCCAGAAATCAGAATTCCTCCTTACCCATGGCAAGAAACCTTTTCATTGGCACGTTGTCCAACGTTCAGTGTAGGAGAAACCAGCATTCACCCTGAGGACCCGCCCATTCTTGAGTGTGATGAGGGCATAATCATGCATTGTGACCCTCAGCGTGAGTAGTGCCCTCTAGTATGTCCTCTTAGTGACTGGACCATTAGATGTCATAATGGGCTTGACATGTACCTAGGCCCCAATATTTAACCAGATTTCTGGTTGTCCAGTCACCCCTCTCCAGGGCTCTACTCTGGAATCCCTCATTTGGTGGGACACCTGAGGTTAAAAAACAAAACAAAACAAAACAAAACAAAACAACAACAACAAAAAAATGGACTTATTCCATCCCACAGAATGACCCCAAACTCTTCGGACGGGGCCACACCTCCAGAGGGTAAGACTCGTCCATTTCCCATGAAGTCACCCGGAAATTTCATGAACATGGTTGACACGATATCCAGATAGAAAAAGTTGAGCAAGAGCCTCACACTCGCCCTTTTTTCATATCCCGAAGAGTTCTCCTCATGGTCTGTAGTTCAGTCCTGCCATACCTATGACCCGAAACAGAAGCCGAGTTTGTGTTTTCAGACAACGGTCTAAATAGCCCTGGCCTACACACCCTACAGGCTCAGGCCCCTGGAGGCAAACCTGAGGACTGTACTTGCCCTCTCCAAGGGATTTCTGTGTGCCCATTGCAATGGCCACAACCCTACTAATAGGATCAACCTCCAAAGTCCCTGAGGCCATCTCAATAGTGGTCGCTTCCGAGGACAAACAGGGGCAATCTGAGCCCCTCTGAGCACCTACCTGCACTCAGACCTGTAGACTGATGTCCCCAGAGGGAAAAAGGAATGAACAGACCCCTGGGCACTAATAGGATCCATTGCTTTGGTTTCCAGGCATCTCTCCTCCGAGGCCTGGATTTCAATACCCGAATATGGGTGTTTCTTGACTCACCCATCAGAACTAATCTCCTCTACACATGGGAAACTTGCACATTGGAGCTTGGTCGAAGCTTCTCTTTAGGAGAACCCTTCAGGGCCCCAGTGCCACCGCTTCGTTCCAAGGTCTTCATAGACACAAAAACACATTAGGACCCATCCATAGGAGAGTCCATTTGAACTCAGCCTCCTCGGTTGCTCCCCCAGATCCAGCAGATCTAACATGTCTTGTTGCTAGGAGACAATTGGAATGCGAGGTGGGCTACCCATCCACCCATCCTTAGTACCCTGCTCGGAATCGTTGGCCTGAGCCAAACAAAAGGTCTCAATTGTCCTGCAGAAGAATCTTTGCAGTTTGGAGCTTCTCACAACTCCCATCTTGGGAAACCCCCATGCCCTCGTGATCCACCCCTCCTTCATGAAGGGTCCATCAGGGACAGAACCTCCAACCTGAGAGATCGTCTGATCCTCGCCCTGACTTCAGATCCACGAGATCTCGAGTCAGGTCTGTAGATAGTGCCTGTCATGTCCTCACCCAGAAACCTAAGCCTAGATTGTGTTCTCTGACTTCTGTCCTCTGACTATGGGCCCAAGAGCCCTCCAGATTGGCAATCCAGAACTACAATGCAACACTCTGCCTGCACTCCAGAAGAAAAACATTGCCCCCTGGGGCTAACCAGAAACCCCAAATGAGGATCAACCTGCACGCCACTTGGATGTACCCCAAATACATAGGCTGACCTGGGCACTGATGCCCTTTCAGACACAACCTGAGCCTGGACCTCCAGGCCACACCCAGACAGCTGGCCGCACTCTGAGCACAACGGATCCGCCATGGCCTTAGGTCGTCATCTCTTCTCAACCTCGATTTTCAGGCTTCAGAAACTATAACTTATCTCAAAACACAGCCCACGGTTGAAAATGGTGCAGAAATCAGAACTCCATCGCCATGGCAAGAAACCTTGCGGTTCCCATGTTGTCCAACATTCATTGTAGTGGAAACCAGTGTGGCCCATGATTCCCCGTCCATGCTCGCGGGCAACATTGGTCACAAACACACATTGTGACCCTCAGCCTGAGCCCAGTCCTCAAGTAAGGCCTCTCAGTGGCTGGACCCTGAGCCCGCATATGGGGCCTGCCATGCCCCTGGCCCCGATTTTTAACCATAGTTCGCTTTGTCCCTTCACTCTTCCCTAGGGCTCTGATTTGGAATTCCTCTTTTGGTGGTACACCTGAGGTAACAAACCTGAAAGGAGTCCTCCCATCCCACAGATTGACGAAAAACAATTGGGATCAGGCCAAATCCACAGTGAGGAAGATTCGTCCATGGCCCCTGAGGCCTCCCCGACATTCCACGGCCAACGCTGATACAAAATCCAGAGACAAAAGAATGAGCAATCGCCTCAGACTCGCTGTTTCTTCATATCCTGAAGAGTTCTTCTCATGGTTTGTCGATCGGGTCCGCCATACCTACATCCGCAAACCTTAGCTGAGTTTGTGTTTTTAGACTTCTGTCCTCAATGTCCTGGGCAACACACACTCCAGACTGGGCCCCTGGAGTCACACATTAGGACTGCGCCTACCCAATCCATGGGAATTCTGCCCATTCCATTGTCCCAAACCGTACAAATTAGGAGAAGCCTCCAAAGTCCCTGAGGCCATCCCAATAGTGTAGGTCACCCGGCACAAACAAGGGCGGTCTGACACCAGCTGAGCAACTATCTCCACTCATTCCATAGATGGATGTCCCCAGAGAAGAAGATTGAACCAGACAGGACCCTAGGCCATAATCGGATCCATTGCTTTGGTTTACAGGCATGTCTCCTCAAAAGCCTGGATTCCAATATTAGCATAGCGTTTTCCTGAGGCACCCATCAGAACAAATCTCGTCTCCACAAGGAAACTTGTGTATGGGAGCTATGTCAAAAGCTTAGGAGAATACTTCAGGGTCCCGGTGCCACCGCCTCATTCCAAGGCCCTCATGGATACAAACACAATTTAGGACCCATCCTCAGGAAAGTCCATTTCAACTCAGCCACCCAGGTTGCTCCCGCAGAGCCATCAGATCTAAACTGCCTTGTTGCTAGGAGACAATTGCAATGCGAGGCGCTCGTCCCAGGCATCCATCCTCGAACGGTGCCCTGGAGTCATTCCATATGGGATGTCCTGGACCTGTCCAACAGGTCTCAATTGTCCCGCAGAAGGAATCCTTGAAGGGGGCATCCCACAACTCCCAACGTGGAAAACCTCCATGGCCTCGAGATTCCGCTTCCATCATGAAGGGACCGTCATGCACAGAAACTCCAACCTGAGCCAACGTCTGATACTCGCTCTGACTTCAGATGCATGAGATCTTGGTTCCGATGTGTAGGGGGTACCTGCCGTGCCCTCGCCATGAAACCCAAGTCTAGCTTGTGTTCTCAGACTTCCGTCCTCACACTCCTGGTCCGAAGCACTCAAGTTTGGCAATTCCCGACCCACAATGCAGCATTCTGCCGGCCCTCTAGGAAAAAAAAAAAAAAATTCCCTAATGAGCTGCATCCTATACGGCACTCGAATGTACCCAAATAATATAGTCTAACCTGGGCACTAATGCACTTTCTGACACAACCTGAGCCCGGACCTCCTGACCAACACCCAGACAGCTGACCGCACACTGAGCACATCAGACCTGCCATGGCCTTAGGTCATCATCTCTTCCCTACCTCAGTTTTCAGTCTTCAGAACCTAGACCTTATCTCCAATCCCTGCCCAGAAATCAGAATTCCTCCTTACCCATGGCAAGAAACCTTTTCTTTGGCACGTTGTCCAACGTTCAGTGTAGGAGAAACCAGCATTCACCCTGAGGACCCGCCCATTCTTGAGTGTGATGAGGGCATAAACATGCATTGTGACCCTCAGCGTGAGTCCTGCCCTCTAGTATGTCCTCTTAGTGACTGGACCATTAGATGTCATAATGGGCTTGACATGTACCTAGGCCCCAATATTTAACCAGATTTCTGGTTGTCCAGTCACCCCTCTCCAGGGCTCTACTCTGGAATCCCTCATTTGGTGGGACACCTGAGGTTAAAAAACAAAACAAAACAAAACAACAACAACAAAAAAATGGACTTATTCCATCCCACAGAATGACCCCAAACTCTTCGGACGGGGCCACACCTCCAGAGGGTAAGACTCGTCCATTTCCCATGAAGTCACCCGGAAATTTCATGAACATGGGTGACACGATATCCAGAGACAAAAACTTGAGCAAGAGCCTCACACTCGCCCTTTTTTCATATCCCGAAGAGTTCTCCTCATGGTCTGTAGATCAGTCCTGCCATACCTATGACCCGAAACAGAAGCCGAGTTTGTGTTTTCAGACAACGGTCTAAACAGCCCTGGCCTACACACCCTACAGGCTCAGGCCCCTGGAGCCAAACCTGAGGACTGTACTTGCCCTCTCCAAGGGATTTCTGTGTGCCCATTGCAATGGCCACAACCCTACTAATAGGATCAACCTCCAAAGTCCCTGAGGCCATCTCAATAGTGGTGGCTTCCCAGGACAAACAGGGGCAATCTGAGCGCATCTGAGCACCTACCTGCACTCAGACCCGTAGACTAATGTCCCCAGAGGGAAAAAGGAACGAACAGACCCCCAGGCACTAATCGGATCCATTGCTTTGGTTTCCAGGCATCTCTCCTCCGAGGCCTGGATTTCAATACCCGAATATGGGTGTTTCTTGACTCACCCATTCAGAACTAATCTCCTCTACACATGGGAATCTTGCACATTGGAGCTTGGTCGAAGCTTCCCTTTAGGAGAACCCTTCAGGGCCCCAGTGCCACCGCTTCATTCCAAAGTCTTCATAGACACAAAAACACATTAGGACCCATCCATAGGAGAGTCCAATTGAACTCAGCCTCCTCGGTTGCTCCCCCAGATCCAGCAGATCTAACATGTCTTGTTGCTAGGAGACAATTGGAATGCGAGGTGGGCTACCCATCCATCCATCCTTAGTACCCTGCTCGGAATTGTTGGCCTGAGCCAAACAACAGGTCTCAATTATCCTGCAGAAGAATCTTTGTAGTTTGGAGCTTATCACAACTCCCATCTTGGGAAACCCCCATGGCCTCGTGTTCCACCCCTCCTTCATGAAGGGTCCATCAGGGACAGAACCTCCAACCTGAGAGATCGTCTGATCCTCGCCCTGACTTCAGATCCACGAGATCTCGAGTCAGGTCTGTAGATTGTGCCTGCCATGTCCTCACCCAGAAACCTAAGCCTCGATTGTGTTCTCAGACTTCTGTCCTCAGACTACGGGCCCACAAGCCCTCCAGATTGGCAATCCAGAACTACAATGCAACACTCTGCCTGCACTCCAGAAGAAAAACATTGCCCCCTGGGGCTAACCATGCATTGAGGATCAACCTGCACTCCAGAAGAAAAACATTGCCCCCTGGGGCTAACCATGCATGAGGATCAACCTGAACGCCACTTGGCTGTACCCCAAATACATAGGCTGACCTGGGCACTGATGCCCTTTCAGACACAACCTGAGCCTGGACCTCCAGGCCACACCCAGACAGCTGGCCGCACTCTGAGCACATCGGATCCGCCATGGCCTTAGGTCGTCATCTCTTCTCAACCTCGATTTTCAGGCTTCAGAAACTATAACTGATCTCAAAACACTGCCCAAGGTTGAAAATGATGCAGAAATCAGAACTCCATCCCCATGGCAAGAAACCTTGCGGTTGCCATGTTGTCCAACATTCAGTGTAGTTGAAACCAGTGTGGCCCATGATTCCCCGCCCATGCTCGCGGGCAACATTGGTCACAAACACACATTGTGACCCTCAGCCTGAGCCCAGTCCTCAAGTAAGGCCTCTCAGTGGCTGGACCCTGAGCCCGCATATGGGGCCTGCCATGCCCCTGGCCCCGATTTTTAACCATAGTTCGCTTTGTCCCTTCACCCTTCCCTAGGGCTCTGATTTGGAATTCCTCTTTTCATGGGACACCTGAGGTAACAAACCTGAAAGGAGTCCTCCCATCCCACAGATTGACGAAAAACAATTGGGATCGGGCCTAATCCACAGAGAGGAAGATTCGCGCATGGCCCCTGAGGCCTCCCCGACATTCCACGGCCAACGCTGATACAAAATCCAGAGACAAAAGAATGAGCAAGCGCCTCAGACTCGCTGTTTCTTCATATCCTGAAGAGTTCTTCTCATGGTTTGTCGATCGGGTCCGCCATACCTACATCTGCAAACCTTAGCTGAGTTTGTGTTTTTAGACTTCTGTCCTCAATGTCCTGGGCAACACACACTCCAGACTGGGCCCCTGGAGTCACACATTAGGACTGCGCCTACCCAATCCATGGGAATTCTGCCCATTCCATTGTCCCAAACCGTACAAATTAGGAGAACCCTCCAAAGTCCCTGAGGCCATCCCAATAGTGTAGGTCACCCGGCACAAACAAGGGCGGTCTGACACCAGCTGAGCAACTATCTCCACTCATTCCATAGATGGATGACCCCAGAGAAGAAGATTGAACCAGACAGGACCCTAGGCCATAATCGGATCCATTGCTTTGGTTTACAGGCATGTCTCCTCAAAAGCCTGGATTCCAATATTAGCATAGGGGTTTTCCTGAGGCACCCATCAGAACAAATCTCGTCTCCACAAGGAAACTTGTGTATGGGAGCTATGTCAAAAGCTTAGGAGAATTCTTCAGGGTCCCGGTGCCACCGCCTCATTCCAAGGCCCTCATGGATACAAACACAATTTAGGACCCATCCTCAGGAAAGTCCATTTCAACTCAGCCACCCAGGTTGCTCCCGCAGAGCCATCAGATCTAAACTGCCTTGTTGCTAGGAGACAATTGCAATGCGAGGCGCTCGTCCCAGGCATCCATCCTCGAACGGTGCCCTGGAGTCATTCCATATGGGTTGTCCTGGACCTGTCCAACAGGTCTCAATTGTCCCGCAGAAGGAATCCTTGAAGGGGGCATCCCACAACTCCCAACGTGGGAAAACCTCCATGGCCTCGAGATTCCGCTCCCTTCATGAAGGTACCGTCATGCACAGAAACTCCAACCTGAGCCAACGTCTGATCCTCGCTCTGACTTCAGATGCATGAGATCTTGTTTCCGATGTGTAGGGGGTACCTGCCGTGCCCTCGCCCTGAAACCCAAGTCTAGCTTGTGTTCTCAGACTTCCGTCCTCACACTCCTGGTCCGAAGCACTCAAGTTTGGCAATTCCGGACCCACAATGCAGCACTCTGCCTGCCCTCTAGGAAAAAAAAAAATATTGCCTAATGAGCTGCAACCTACACGGCACTCGAATGTACCCAAATTATATCGTCAAACCTGGGCATTAATACTCTTTCTGACACAACCTGAGCCCGGACCTCCTGACCAACACCCAGACAGCTGACCGCAAACTGAGCACATCAGACCTGCCATGGCCTTAGGTCATCATCTCCTCCCTACCTCAGTTTTCAGTCTTCAGAACCTAGACCTTATCTCCAATCCCTGCCCAGAAATCAGAATTCCTCATTACCCATGGCAAGAAACCTTTTCTTTGGCACGTTGTCCAACGTTCAGTGTAGGAGAAACCAGCATTCACCCTGAGGACCCGCCCATTCTTGAGTGTGATGAGGGCATAAACATGCATTGTGACCCTCAGCGTGAGTCCTGCCCTCTAGTATGTCCTCTTAGTGACTGGACCATTAGATGTCATAATGGGCTTGACATGTACCTAGGCCCCAATATTTAACCAGATTTCTGGTTGTCCAGTCACCCCTCTCCAGGGCTCTACTCTGGAATCCCTCATTTGGTGGGACACCTGAGGTTAAAAAACAAAACAAAACAAAACAAAACAAAACAACAACAACAAAAAAATGGACTTATTCCATCCCACAGAATGACCCCAAACTCTTCGGACGGGGCCACACCTCCAGAGGGTAAGACTCGTCCATTTCCCATGAAGTCACCCGGAAATTTCATGAACATGGTTGACACGATATCCAGATACAAAAAGTTGAGCAAGAGCCTCACACTCGCCCTTTTTTCATATCCCGAAGAGTTCTCCTCATGGTCTGTAGTTCAGTCCTGCCATACCTATGACCCGAAACAGAAGCCGAGTTTGTGTTTTCAGACAACGGTCTAAATAGCCCTGGCCTACACACCCTACAGGCTCAGGCCCCTGGAGGCAAACCTGAGGACTGTACTTGCCCTCTCCAAGGGATTTCTGTGTGCCCATTGCAATGGCCACAACCCTACTAATAGGATCAACCTCCAAAGTCCCTGAGGCCATCTCAATAGTGGTCGCTTCCGAGGACAAACAGGGGCAATCTGAGCCCCTCTGAGCACCTACCTGCACTCAGACCTGTAGACTGATGTCCCCAGAGGGAAAAAGGAATGAACAGACCCCTGGGCACTAATAGGATCCATTGCTTTGGTTTCCAGGCATCTCTCCTCCGAGGCCTGGATTTCAATACCCGAATATGGGTGTTTCTTGACTCACCCATCAGAACTAATCTCCTCTACACATGGGAAACTTGCACATTGGAGCTTGGTCGAAGCTTCTCTTTAGGAGAACCCTTCAGGGCCCCAGTGCCACCGCTTCGTTCCAAGGTCTTCATAGACACAAAAACACATTAGGACCCATCCATAGGAGAGTCCATTTGAACTCAGCCTCCTCGGTTGCTCCCCCAGATCCAGCAGATCTAACATGTCTTGTTGCTAGGAGACAATTGGAATGCGAGGTGGGCTACCCATCCACCCATCCTTAGTACCCTGCTCGGAATCGTTGGCCTGAGCCAAACAAAAGGTCTCAATTGTCCTGCAGAAGAATCTTTGCAGTTTGGAGCTTCTCACAACTCCCATCTTGGGAAACCCCCATGCCCTCGTGATCCACCCCTCCTTCATGAAGGGTCCATCAGGGACAGAACCTCCAACCTGAGAGATCGTCTGATCCTCGCCCTGACTTCAGATCCACGAGATCTCGAGTCAGGTCTGTAGATAGTGCCTGTCATGTCCTCACCCAGAAACCTAAGCCTAGATTGTGTTCTCAGACTTCTGTCCTCTGACTATGGGCCCAAGAGCCCTCCAGATTGGCAATCCAGAACTACAATGCAACACTCTGCCTGCACTCCAGAAGAAAAACATTGCCCCCTGGGGCTAACCAGAAACCCCAAATGAGGATCAACCTGCACGCCACTTGGATGTACCCCAAATACATAGGCTGACCTGGGCACTGATGCCCTTTCAGACACAACCTGAGCCTGGACCTCCAGGCCACACCCAGACAGCTGGCCGCACTCTGAGCACAACGGATCCGCCATGGCCTTAGGTCGTCATCTCTTCTCAACCTCGATTTTCAGGCTTCAGAAACTATAACTTATCTCAAAACACAGCCCACGGTTGAAAATGGTGCAGAAATCAGAACTCCATCGCCATGGCAAGAAACCTTGCGGTTCCCATGTTGTCCAACATTCATTGTAGTGGAAACCAGTGTGGCCCATGATTCCCCGTCCATGCTCGCGGGCAACATTGGTCACAAACACACATTGTGACCCTCAGCCTGAGCCCAGTCCTCAAGTAAGGCCTCTCAGTGGCTGGACCCTGAGCCCGCATATGGGGCCTGCCATGCCCCTGGCCCCGATTTTTAACCATAGTTCGCTTTGTCCCTTCACTCTTCCCTAGGGCTCTGATTTGGAATTCCTCTTTTGGTGGTACACCTGAGGTAACAAACCTGAAAGGAGTCCTCCCATCCCACAGATTGACGAAAAACAATTGGGATCAGGCCAAATCCACAGTGAGGAAGATTCGTCCATGGCCCCTGAGGCCTCCCCGACATTCCACGGCCAACGCTGATACAAAATCCAGAGACAAAAGAATGAGCAATCGCCTCAGACTCGCTGTTTCTTCATATCCTGAAGAGTTCTTCTCATGGTTTGTCGATCGGGTCCGCCATACCTACATCCGCAAACCTTAGCTGAGTTTGTGTTTTTAGACTTCTGTCCTCAATGTCCTGGGCAACACACACTCCAGACTGGGCCCCTGGAGTCACACATTAGGACTGCGCCTACCCAATCCATGGGAATTCTGCCCATTCCATTGTCCCAAACCGTACAAATTAGGAGAAGCCTCCAAAGTCCCTGAGGCCATCCCAGTAGTGTAGGTCACCCGGCACAAACAAGGGCGGTCTGACACCAGCTGAGCAACTATCTCCACTCATTCCATAGATGGATGTCCCCAGAGAAGAAGATTGAACCAGACAGGACCCTAGGCCATAATCGGATCCATTGCTTTGGTTTACAGGCATGTCTCCTCAAAAGCCTGGATTCCAATATTAGCATAGCGTTTTCCTGAGGCACCCATCAGAACAAATCTCGTCTCCACAAGGAAACTTGTGTATGGGAGCTATGTCAAAAGCTTAGGAGAATACTTCAGGGTCCCGGTGCCACCGCCTCATTCCAAGGCCCTCATGGATACAAACACAATTTAGGACCCATCCTCAGGAAAGTCCATTTCAACTCAGCCACCCAGGTTGCTCCCGCAGAGCCATCAGATCTAAACTGCCTTGTTGCTAGGAGACAATTGCAATGCGAGGCGCTCGTCCCAGGCATCCATCCTCGAACGGTGCCCTGGAGTCATTCCATATGGGATGTCCTGGACCTGTCCAACAGGTCTCAATTGTCCCGCAGAAGGAATCCTTGAAGGGGGCATCCCACAACTCCCAACGTGGAAAACCTCCATGGCCTCGAGATTCCGCTTCCATCATGAAGGGACCGTCATGCACAGAAACTCCAACCTGAGCCAACGTCTGATACTCGCTCTGACTTCAGATGCATGAGATCTTGGTTCCGATGTGTAGGGGGTACCTGCCGTGCCCTCGCCATGAAACCCAAGTCTAGCTTGTGTTCTCAGACTTCCGTCCTCACACTCCTGGTCCGAAGCACTCAAGTTTGGCAATTCCCGACCCACAATGCAGCATTCTGCCGGCCCTCTAGGAAAAAAAAAAAAAAATTCCCTAATGAGCTGCATCCTATACGGCACTCGAATGTACCCAAATAATATAGTCTAACCTGGGCACTAATGCACTTTCTGACACAACCTGAGCCCGGACCTCCTGACCAACACCCAGACAGCTGACCGCACACTGAGCACATCAGACCTGCCATGGCCTTAGGTCATCATCTCTTCCCTACCTCAGTTTTCAGGCTTCAGAACCTAGACCTTATCTCCAATCCCTGCCCAGAAATCAGAATTCCTCCTTACCCATGGCAAGAAACCTTTTCTTTGGCACGTTGTCCAACGTTCAGTGTAGGAGAAACCAGCATTCACCCTGAGGACCCGCCCATTCTTGAGTGTGATGAGGGCATAAACATGCATTGTGACCCTCAGCGTGAGTCCTGCCCTCTAGTATGTCCTCTTAGTGACTGGACCATTAGATGTCATAATGGGCTTGACATGTACCTAGGCCCCAATATTTAACCAGATTTCTGGTTGTCCAGTCACCCCTCTCCAGGGCTCTACTCTGGAATCCCTCATTTGGTGGGACACCTGAGGTTAAAAAACAAAACAAAACAAAACAAAACAAAACAACAACAACAAAAAAATGGACTTATTCCATCCCACAGAATGACCCCAAACTCTTCGGACGGGGCCACACCTCCAGAGGGTAAGACTCGTCCATTTCCCATGAAGTCACCCGGAAATTTCATGAACATGGGTGACACGATATCCAGAGACAAAAACTTGAGCAAGAGCCTCACACTCGCCCTTTTTTCATATCCCGAAGAGTTCTCCTCATGGTCTGTAGATCAGTCCTGCCATACCTATGACCCGAAACAGAAGCCGAGTTTGTGTTTTCAGACAACGGTCTAAACAGCCCTGGCCTACACACCCTACAGGCTCAGGCCCCTGGAGCCAAACCTGAGGACTGTACTTGCCCTCTCCAAGGGATTTCTGTGTGCCCATTGCAATGGCCACAACCCTACTAATAGGATCAACCTCCAAAGTCCCTGAGGCCATCTCAATAGTGGTGGCTTCCCAGGACAAACAGGGGCAATCTGAGCGCATCTGAGCACCTACCTGCACTCAGACCCGTAGACTAATGTCCCCAGAGGGAAAAAGGAACGAACAGACCCCCAGGCACTAATCGGATCCATTGCTTTGGTTTCCAGGCATCTCTCCTCCGAGGCCTGGATTTCAATACCCGAATATGGGTGTTTCTTGACTCACCCATCAGAACTAATCTCCTCTACACATGGGAATCTTGCACATTGGAGCTTGGTCGAAGCTTCCCTTTAGGAGAACCCTTCAGGGCCCCAGTGCCACCGCTTCATTCCAAAGTCTTCATAGACACAAAAACACATTAGGACCCATCCATAGGAGAGTCCAATTGAACTCAGCCTCCTCGGTTGCTCCCCCAGATCCAGCAGATCTAACATGTCTTGTTGCTAGGAGACAATTGGAATGCGAGGTGGGCTACCCATCCATCCATCCTTAGTACCCTGCTCGGAATTGTTGGCCTGAGCCAAACAACAGGTCTCAATTATCCTGCAGAAGAATCTTTGTAGTTTGGAGCTTATCACAACTCCCATCTTGGGAAACCCCCATGGCCTCGTGTTCCACCCCTCCTTCATGAAGGGTCCATCAGGGACAGAACCTCCAACCTGAGAGATCGTCTGATCCTCGCCCTGACTTCAGATCCACGAGATCTCGAGTCAGGTCTGTAGATTGTGCCTGCCATGTCCTCACCCAGAAACCTAAGCCTCGATTGTGTTCTCAGACTTCTGTCCTCAGACTACGGGCCCACAAGCCCTCCAGATTGGCAATCCAGAACTACAATGCAACACTCTGCCTGCACTCCAGAAGAAAAACATTGCCCCCTGGGGCTAACCATGCATTGAGGATCAACCTGCACTCCAGAAGAAAAACATTGCCCCCTGGGGCTAACCATGCATGAGGATCAACCTGAACGCCACTTGGCTGTACCCCAAATACATAGGCTGACCTGGGCACTGATGCCCTTTCAGACACAACCTGAGCCTGGACCTCCAGGCCACACCCAGACAGCTGGCCGCACTCTGAGCACATCGGATCCGCCATGGCCTTAGGTCGTCATCTCTTCTCAACCTCGATTTTCAGGCTTCAGAAACTATAACTGATCTCAAAACACTGCCCAAGGTTGAAAATGATGCAGAAATCAGAACTCCATCCCCATGGCAAGAAACCTTGCGGTTGCCATGTTGTCCAACATTCAGTGTAGTTGAAACCAGTGTGGCCCATGATTCCCCGCCCATGCTCGCGGGCAACATTGGTCACAAACACACATTGTGACCCTCAGCCTGAGCCCAGTCCTCAAGTAAGGCCTCTCAGTGGCTGGACCCTGAGCCCGCATATGGGGCCTGCCATGCCCCTGGCCCCGATTTTTAACCATAGTTCGCTTTGTCCCTTCACCCTTCCCTAGGGCTCTGATTTGGAATTCCTCTTTTCATGGGACACCTGAGGTAACAAACCTGAAAGGAGTCCTCCCATCCCACAGATTGACGAAAAACAATTGGGATCGGGCCTAATCCACAGAGAGGAAGATTCGCGCATGGCCCCTGAGGCCTCCCCGACATTCCACGGCCAACGCTGATACAAAATCCAGAGACAAAAGAATGAGCAAGCGCCTCAGACTCGCTGTTTCTTCATATCCTGAAGAGTTCTTCTCATGGTTTGTCGATCGGGTCCGCCATACCTACATCTGCAAACCTTAGCTGAGTTTGTGTTTTTAGACTTCTGTCCTCAATGTCCTGGGCAACACACACTCCAGACTGGGCCCCTGGAGTCACACATTAGGACTGCGCCTACCCAATCCATGGGAATTCTGCCCATTCCATTGTCCCAAACCGTACAAATTAGGAGAACCCTCCAAAGTCCCTGAGGCCATCCCAATAGTGTAGGTCACCCGGCACAAACAAGGGCGGTCTGACACCAGCTGAGCAACTATCTCCACTCATTCCATAGATGGATGACCCCAGAGAAGAAGATTGAACCAGACAGGACCCTAGGCCATAATCGGATCCATTGCTTTGGTTTACAGGCATGTCTCCTCAAAAGCCTGGATTCCAATATTAGCATAGGGGTTTTCCTGAGGCACCCATCAGAACAAATCTCGTCTCCACAAGGAAACTTGTGTATGGGAGCTATGTCAAAAGCTTAGGAGAATTCTTCAGGGTCCCGGTGCCACCGCCTCATTCCAAGGCCCTCATGGATACAAACACAATTTAGGACCCATCCTCAGGAAAGTCCATTTCAACTCAGCCACCCAGGTTGCTCCCGCAGAGCCATCAGATCTAAACTGCCTTGTTGCTAGGAGACAATTGCAATGCGAGGCGCTCGTCCCAGGCATCCATCCTCGAACGGTGCCCTGGAGTCATTCCATATGGGTTGTCCTGGACCTGTCCAACAGGTCTCAATTGTCCCGCAGAAGGAATCCTTGAAGGGGGCATCCCACAACTCCCAACGTGGGAAAACCTCCATGGCCTCGAGATTCCGCTCCCTTCATGAAGGTACCGTCATGCACAGAAACTCCAACCTGAGCCAACGTCTGATCCTCGCTCTGACTTCAGATGCATGAGATCTTGTTTCCGATGTGTAGGGGGTACCTGCCGTGCCCTCGCCCTGAAACCCAAGTCTAGCTTGTGTTCTCAGACTTCCGTCCTCACACTCCTGGTCCGAAGCACTCAAGTTTGGCAATTCCGGACCCACAATGCAGCACTCTGCCTGCCCTCTAGGAAAAAAAAAAATATTGCCTAATGAGCTGCAACCTACACGGCACTCGAATGTACCCAAATTATATCGTCAAACCTGGGCATTAATACTCTTTCTGACACAACCTGAGCCCGGACCTCCTGACCAACACCCAGACAGCTGACCGCAAACTGAGCACATCAGACCTGCCATGGCCTTAGGTCATCATCTCCTCCCTACCTCAGTTTTCAGTCTTCAGAACCTAGACCTTATCTCCAATCCCTGCCCAGAAATCAGAATTCCTCATTACCCATGGCAAGAAACCTTTTCTTTGGCACGTTGTCCAACGTTCAGTGTAGGAGAAACCAGCATTCACCCTGAGGACCCGCCCATTCTTGAGTGTGATGAGGGCATAAACATGCATTGTGACCCTCAGCGTGAGTCCTGCCCTCTAGTATGTCCTCTTAGTGACTGGACCATTAGATGTCATAATGGGCTTGACATGTACCTAGGCCCCAATATTTAACCAGATTTCTGGTTGTCCAGTCACCCCTCTCCAGGGCTCTACTCTGGAATCCCTCATTTGGTGGGACACCTGAGGTTAAAAAACAAAACAAAACAAAACAAAACAAAACAACAACAACAAAAAAATGGACTTATTCCATCCCACAGAATGACCCCAAACTCTTCGGACGGGGCCACACCTCCAGAGGGTAAGACTCGTCCATTTCCCATGAAGTCACCCGGAAATTTCATGAACATGGGTGACACGATATCCAGAGACAAAAACTTGAGCAAGAGCCTCACACTCGCCCTTTTTTCATATCCCGAAGAGTTCTCCTCATGGTCTGTAGTTCAGTCCTGCCATACCTATGACCCGAAACAGAAGCCGAGTTTGTGTTTTCAGACAACGGTCTAAATAGCCCTGGCCTACACACCCTACAGGCTCAGGCCCCTGGAGGCAAACCTGAGGACTGTACTTGCCCTCTCCAAGGGATTTCTGTGTGCCCATTGCAATGGCCACAACCCTACTAATAGGATCAACCTCCAAAGTCCCTGAGGCCATCTCAATAGTGGTCGCTTCCGAGGACAAACAGGGGCAATCTGAGCCCCTCTGAGCACCTACCTGCACTCAGACCTGTAGACTGATGTCCCCAGAGGGAAAAAGGAATGAACAGACCCCTGGGCACTAATAGGATCCATTGCTTTGGTTTCCAGGCATCTCTCCTCCGAGGCCTGGATTTCAATACCCGAATATGGGTGTTTCTTGACTCACCCATCAGAACTAATCTCCTCTACACATGGGAAACTTGCACATTGGAGCTTGGTCGAAGCTTCTCTTTAGGAGAACCCTTCAGGGCCCCAGTGCCACCGCTTCGTTCCAAGGTCTTCATAGACACAAAAACACATTAGGACCCATCCATAGGAGAGTCCATTTGAACTCAGCCTCCTCGGTTGCTCCCCCAGATCCAGCAGATCTAACATGTCTTGTTGCTAGGAGACAATTGGAATGCGAGGTGGGCTACCCATCCACCCATCCTTAGTACCCTGCTCGGAATCGTTGGCCTGAGCCAAACAAAAGGTCTCAATTGTCCTGCAGAAGAATCTTTGCAGTTTGGAGCTTCTCACAACTCCCATCTTGGGAAACCCCCATGCCCTCGTGATCCACCCCTCCTTCATGAAGGGTCCATCAGGGACAGAACCTCCAACCTGAGAGATCGTCTGATCCTCGCCCTGACTTCAGATCCACGAGATCTCGAGTCAGGTCTGTAGATAGTGCCTGTCATGTCCTCACCCAGAAACCTAAGCCTAGATTGTGTTCTCAGACTTCTGTCCTCTGACTATGGGCCCAAGAGCCCTCCAGATTGGCAATCCAGAACTACAATGCAACACTCTGCCTGCACTCCAGAAGAAAAACATTGCCCCCTGGGGCTAACCAGAAACCCCAAATGAGGATCAACCTGCACGCCACTTGGATGTACCCCAAATACATAGGCTGACCTGGGCACTGATGCCCTTTCAGACACAACCTGAGCCTGGACCTCCAGGCCACACCCAGACAGCTGGCCGCACTCTGAGCACAACGGATCCGCCATGGCCTTAGGTCGTCATCTCTTCTCAACCTCGATTTTCAGGCTTCAGAAACTATAACTTATCTCAAAACACAGCCCACGGTTGAAAATGGTGCAGAAATCAGAACTCCATCGCCATGGCAAGAAACCTTGCGGTTCCCATGTTGTCCAACATTCATTGTAGTGGAAACCAGTGTGGCCCATGATTCCCCGTCCATGCTCGCGGGCAACATTGGTCACAAACACACATTGTGACCCTCAGCCTGAGCCCAGTCCTCAAGTAAGGCCTCTCAGTGGCTGGACCCTGAGCCCGCATATGGGGCCTGCCATGCCCCTGGCCCCGATTTTTAACCATAGTTCGCTTTGTCCCTTCACTCTTCCCTAGGGCTCTGATTTGGAATTCCTCTTTTGGTGGTACACCTGAGGTAACAAACCTGAAAGGAGTCCTCCCATCCCACAGATTGACGAAAAACAATTGGGATCAGGCCAAATCCACAGTGAGGAAGATTCGTCCATGGCCCCTGAGGCCTCCCCGACATTCCACGGCCAACGCTGATACAAAATCCAGAGACAAAAGAATGAGCAATCGCCTCAGACTCGCTGTTTCTTCATATCCTGAAGAGTTCTTCTCATGGTTTGTCGATCGGGTCCGCCATACCTACATCCGCAAACCTTAGCTGAGTTTGTGTTTTTAGACTTCTGTCCTCAATGTCCTGGGCAACACACACTCCAGACTGGGCCCCTGGAGTCACACATTAGGACTGCGCCTACCCAATCCATGGGAATTCTGCCCATTCCATTGTCCCAAACCGTACAAATTAGGAGAAGCCTCCAAAGTCCCTGAGGCCATCCCAATAGTGTAGGTCACCCGGCACAAACAAGGGCGGTCTGACACCAGCTGAGCAACTATCTCCACTCATTCCATAGATGGATGTCCCCAGAGAAGAAGATTGAACCAGACAGGACCCTAGGCCATAATCGGATCCATTGCTTTGGTTTACAGGCATGTCTCCTCAAAAGCCTGGATTCCAATATTAGCATAGCGTTTTCCTGAGGCACCCATCAGAACAAATCTCGTCTCCACAAGGAAACTTGTGTATGGGAGCTATGTCAAAAGCTTAGGAGAATACTTCAGGGTCCCGGTGCCACCGCCTCATTCCAAGGCCCTCATGGATACAAACACAATTTAGGACCCATCCTCAGGAAAGTCCATTTCAACTCAGCCACCCAGGTTGCTCCCGCAGAGCCATCAGATCTAAACTGCCTTGTTGCTAGGAGACAATTGCAATGTGAGGCGCTCGTCCCAGGCATCCATCCTCGAACGGTGCCCTGGAGTCATTCCATATGGGATGTCCTGGACCTGTCCAACAGGTCTCAATTGTCCCGCAGAAGGAATCCTTGAAGGGGGCATCCCACAACTCCCAACGTGGAAAACCTCCATGGCCTCGAGATTCCGCTTCCATCATGAAGGGACCGTCATGCACAGAAACTCCAACCTGAGCCAACGTCTGATACTCGCTCTGACTTCAGATGCATGAGATCTTGGTTCCGATGTGTAGGGGGTACCTGCCGTGCCCTCGCCATGAAACCCAAGTCTAGCTTGTGTTCTCAGACTTCCGTCCTCACACTCCTGGTCCGAAGCACTCAAGTTTGGCAATTCCCGACCCACAATGCAGCATTCTGCCGGCCCTCTAGGAAAAAAAAAAAAAAATTCCCTAATGAGCTGCATCCTATACGGCACTCGAATGTACCCAAATAATATAGTCTAACCTGGGCACTAATGCACTTTCTGACACAACCTGAGCCCGGACCTCCTGACCAACACCCAGACAGCTGACCGCACACTGAGCACATCAGACCTGCCATGGCCTTAGGTCATCATCTCTTCCCTACCTCAGTTTTCAGTCTTCAGAACCTAGACCTTATCTCCAATCCCTGCCCAGAAATCAGAATTCCTCCTTACCCATGGCAAGAAACCTTTTCTTTGGCACGTTGTCCAACGTTCAGTGTAGGAGAAACCAGCATTCACCCTGAGGACCCGCCCATTCTTGAGTGTGATGAGGGCATAAACATGCATTGTGACCCTCAGCGTGAGTCCTGCCCTCTAGTATGTCCTCTTAGTGACTGGACCATTAGATGTCATAATGGGCTTGACATGTACCTAGGCCCCAATATTTAACCAGATTTCTGGTTGTCCAGTCACCCCTCTCCAGGGCTCTACTCTGGAATCCCTCATTTGGTGGGACACCTGAGGTTAAAAAACAAAACAAAACAAAACAAAACAAAACAACAACAACAAAAAAATGGACTTATTCCATCCCACAGAATGACCCCAAACTCTTCGGACGGGGCCACACCTCCAGAGGGTAAGACTCGTCCATTTCCCATGAAGTCACCCGGAAATTTCATGAACATGGGTGACACGATATCCAGAGACAAAAACTTGAGCAAGAGCCTCACACTCGCCCTTTTTTCATATCCCGAAGAGTTCTCCTCATGGTCTGTAGATCAGTCCTGCCATACCTATGACCCGAAACAGAAGCCGAGTTTGTGTTTTCAGACAACGGTCTAAACAGCCCTGGCCTACACACCCTACAGGCTCAGGCCCCTGGAGCCAAACCTGAGGACTGTACTTGCCCTCTCCAAGGGATTTCTGTGTGCCCATTGCAATGGCCACAACCCTACTAATAGGATCAACCTCCAAAGTCCCTGAGGCCATCTCAATAGTGGTGGCTTCCCAGGACAAACAGGGGCAATCTGAGCGCATCTGAGCACCTACCTGCACTCAGACCCGTAGACTAATGTCCCCAGAGGGAAAAAGGAACGAACAGACCCCCAGGCACTAATCGGATCCATTGCTTTGGTTTCCAGGCATCTCTCCTCCGAGGCCTGGATTTCAATACCCGAATATGGGTGTTTCTTGACTCACCCATCAGAACTAATCTCCTCTACACATGGGAATCTTGCACATTGGAGCTTGGTCGAAGCTTCCCTTTAGGAGAACCCTTCAGGGCCCCAGTGCCACCGCTTCATTCCAAAGTCTTCATAGACACAAAAACACATTAGGACCCATCCATAGGAGAGTCCAATTGAACTCAGCCTCCTCGGTTGCTCCCCCAGATCCAGCAGATCTAACATGTCTTGTTGCTAGGAGACAATTGGAATGCGAGGTGGGCTACCCATCCATCCATCCTTAGTACCCTGCTCGGAATTGTTGGCCTGAGCCAAACAACAGGTCTCAATTATCCTGCAGAAGAATCTTTGTAGTTTGGAGCTTATCACAACTCCCATCTTGGGAAACCCCCATGGCCTCGTGTTCCACCCCTCCTTCATGAAGGGTCCATCAGGGACAGAACCTCCAACCTGAGAGATCGTCTGATCCTCGCCCTGACTTCAGATCCACGAGATCTCGAGTCAGGTCTGTAGATTGTGCCTGCCATGTCCTCACCCAGAAACCTAAGCCTCGATTGTGTTCTCAGACTTCTGTCCTCAGACTACGGGCCCACAAGCCCTCCAGATTGGCAATCCAGAACTACAATGCAACACTCTGCCTGCACTCCAGAAGAAAAACATTGCCCCCTGGGGCTAACCATGCATTGAGGATCAACCTGCACTCCAGAAGAAAAACATTGCCCCCTGGGGCTAACCATGCATGAGGATCAACCTGAACGCCACTTGGCTGTACCCCAAATACATAGGCTGACCTGGGCACTGATGCCCTTTCAGACACAACCTGAGCCTGGACCTCCAGGCCACACCCAGACAGCTGGCCGCACTCTGAGCACATCGGATCCGCCATGGCCTTAGGTCGTCATCTCTTCTCAACCTCGATTTTCAGGCTTCAGAAACTATAACTGATCTCAAAACACTGCCCAAGGTTGAAAATGATGCAGAAATCAGAACTCCATCCCCATGGCAAGAAACCTTGCGGTTGCCATGTTGTCCAACATTCAGTGTAGTTGAAACCAGTGTGGCCCATGATTCCCCGCCCATGCTCGCGGGCAACATTGGTCACAAACACACATTGTGACCCTCAGCCTGAGCCCAGTCCTCAAGTAAGGCCTCTCAGTGGCTGGACCCTGAGCCCGCATATGGGGCCTGCCATGCCCCTGGCCCCGATTTTTAACCATAGTTCGCTTTGTCCCTTCACCCTTCCCTAGGGCTCTGATTTGGAATTCCTCTTTTCATGGGACACCTGAGGTAACAAACCTGAAAGGAGTCCTCCCATCCCACAGATTGACGAAAAACAATTGGGATCGGGCCTAATCCACAGAGAGGAAGATTCGCGCATGGCCCCTGAGGCCTCCCCGACATTCCACGGCCAACGCTGATACAAAATCCAGAGACAAAAGAATGAGCAAGCGCCTCAGACTCGCTGTTTCTTCATATCCTGAAGAGTTCTTCTCATGGTTTGTCGATCGGGTCCGCCATACCTACATCTGCAAACCTTAGCTGAGTTTGTGTTTTTAGACTTCTGTCCTCAATGTCCTGGGCAACACACACTCCAGACTGGGCCCCTGGAGTCACACATTAGGACTGCGCCTACCCAATCCATGGGAATTCTGCCCATTCCATTGTCCCAAACCGTACAAATTAGGAGAACCCTCCAAAGTCCCTGAGGCCATCCCAATAGTGTAGGTCACCCGGCACAAACAAGGGCGGTCTGACACCAGCTGAGCAACTATCTCCACTCATTCCATAGATGGATGACCCCAGAGAAGAAGATTGAACCAGACAGGACCCTAGGCCATAATCGGATCCATTGCTTTGGTTTACAGGCATGTCTCCTCAAAAGCCTGGATTCCAATATTAGCATAGGGGTTTTCCTGAGGCACCCATCAGAACAAATCTCGTCTCCACAAGGAAACTTGTGTATGGGAGCTATGTCAAAAGCTTAGGAGAATTCTTCAGGGTCCCGGTGCCACCGCCTCATTCCAAGGCCCTCATGGATACAAACACAATTTAGGACCCATCCTCAGGAAAGTCCATTTCAACTCAGCCACCCAGGTTGCTCCCGCAGAGCCATCAGATCTAAACTGCCTTGTTGCTAGGAGACAATTGCAATGCGAGGCGCTCGTCCCAGGCATCCATCCTCGAACGGTGCCCTGGAGTCATTCCATATGGGTTGTCCTGGACCTGTCCAACAGGTCTCAATTGTCCCGCAGAAGGAATCCTTGAAGGGGGCATCCCACAACTCCCAACGTGGGAAAACCTCCATGGCCTCGAGATTCCGCTCCCTTCATGAAGGTACCGTCATGCACAGAAACTCCAACCTGAGCCAACGTCTGATCCTCGCTCTGACTTCAGATGCATGAGATCTTGTTTCCGATGTGTAGGGGGTACCTGCCGTGCCCTCGCCCTGAAACCCAAGTCTAGCTTGTGTTCTCAGACTTCCGTCCTCACACTCCTGGTCCGAAGCACTCAAGTTTGGCAATTCCGGACCCACAATGCAGCACTCTGCCTGCCCTCTAGGAAAAAAAAAAATATTGCCTAATGAGCTGCAACCTACACGGCACTCGAATGTACCCAAATTATATCGTCAAACCTGGGCATTAATACTCTTTCTGACACAACCTGAGCCCGGACCTCCTGACCAACACCCAGACAGCTGACCGCAAACTGAGCACATCAGACCTGCCATGGCCTTAGGTCATCATCTCCTCCCTACCTCAGTTTTCAGTCTTCAGAACCTAGACCTTATCTCCAATCCCTGCCCAGAAATCAGAATTCCTCATTACCCATGGCAAGAAACCTTTTCTTTGGCACGTTGTCCAACGTTCAGTGTAGGAGAAACCAGCATTCACCCTGAGGACCCGCCCATTCTTGAGTGTGATGAGGGCATAAACATGCATTGTGACCCTCAGCGTGAGTCCTGCCCTCTAGTATGTCCTCTTAGTGACTGGACCATTAGATGTCATAATGGGCTTGACATGTACCTAGGCCCCAATATTTAACCAGATTTCTGGTTGTCCAGTCACCCCTCTCCAGGGCTCTACTCTGGAATCCCTCATTTGGTGGGACACCTGAGGTTAAAAAACAAAACAAAACAAAACAAAACAAAACAACAACAACAAAAAAATGGACTTATTCCATCCCACAGAATGACCCCAAACTCTTCGGACGGGGCCACACCTCCAGAGGGTAAGACTCGTCCATTTCCCATGAAGTCACCCGGAAATTTCATGAACATGGGTGACACGATATCCAGAGACAAAAACTTGAGCAAGAGCCTCACACTCGCCCTTTTTTCATATCCCGAAGAGTTCTCCTCATGGTCTGTAGATCAGTCCTGCCATACCTATGACCCGAAACAGAAGCCGAGTTTGTGTTTTCAGACATCGGTCTAAACAGCCCTGGCCTACACACCCTACAGGCTCAGGCCCCTGGAGCCAAACCTGAGGACTGTACTTGCCCTCTCCAAGGGATTTCTGTGTGCCCATTGCAATGGCCACAACCCTACTAATAGGATCAACCTCCAAAGTCCCTGAGGCCATCTCAATAGTGGTGGCTTCCCAGGACAAACAGGGGCAATCTGAGCGCATCTGAGCACCTACCTGCACTCAGACCCGTAGACTACTGTCCCCAGAGGGAAAAAGGAACGAACAGACCCCTAGGCACTAATCGGATCCATTGCTTTGGTTTCCAGGCATCTCTCCTCCGAGGCCTGGATTTCAATACCCGAATATGGGTGTTTCTTGACTCACCCATCAGAACTAATCTCCTCTACACATGGGAATCTTGCACATTGGAGCTTGGTCGAAGCTTCTCTTTAGGAGAACCCTTCAGGGCCCCAGTGCCACCGCTTCGTTCCAAGGTCTTCATAGACACAAAAACACATTAGGACCCATCCATAGGAGAGTCCATTTGAACTCAGCCTCCTCGGTTGCTCCCCAAGATCCAGCAGATCTAACATGTCTTGTTGCTAGGAGACAATTGGAATGCGAGGTGGGCTACCCATCCACCCATCCTTAGTACCCTGCTCGGAATCGTTGGCCTGAGCCAAACAAAAGGTCTCAATTGTCCTGCAGAAGAATCTTTGCAGTTTGGAGCTTCTCACAACTCCCATCTTGGGAAACCCCCATGCCCTCGTGATCCACCCCTCCTTCATGAAGGGTCCATCAGGGACAGAACCTCCAACCTGAGAGATCGTCTGATCCTCGCCCTGACTTCAGATCCACGAGATCTCGAGTCAGGTCTGTAGATAGTGCCTGCCATGTCCTCACCCAGAAACCTAAGCCTAGATTGTGTTCTCAGACTTCTGTCCTCTGACTATGGGCCCACAAGCCCTCCAGATTGGCAATCCAGAACTACAATGCAACACTCTGCCTGCACTCCAGAAGAAAAACATTGCCCCCTGGGGCTAACCAGAAACCCCAAATGCGGATCAACCTGCACGCCACTTGGATGTACCCCAAATACATAGGCTGACCTGGGCACTGATGCCCTTTCAGACACAACCTGAGCCTGGACCTCCAGGCCACACCCAGACAGCTGGCCGCACTCTGAGCACAACGGATCCGCCATGGCCTTAGGTCGTCATCTCTTCTCAACCTCGATTTTCAGGCTTCAGAAACTATAACTTATCTCAAAACACAGCCCACGGTTGAAAATGGTGCAGAAATCAGAACTCCATCGCCATGGCAAGAAACCTTGCGGTTCCCATGTTGTCCAACATTCATTGTAGTGGAAAACAGTGTGGCCCATGATTCCCCGTCCATGCTCGCGGGCAACATTGGTCACAAACACACATTGTGACCCTCAGCCTGAGCCCAGTCCTCAAGTAAGGCCTCTCAGTGGCTGGACCCTGAGCCCGCATATGGGGCCTGCCATGCCCCTGGCCCCGATTTTTAACCATAGTTCGCTTTGTCCCTTCACTCTTCCCTAGGGCTCTGATTTGGAATTCCTCTTTTGGTGGTACACCTGAGGTAACAAACCTGAAAGGAGTCCTCCCATCCCACAGATTGACGAAAAACAATTGGGATCAGGCCAAATCCACAGTGAGGAAGATTCGTCCATGGCCCCTGAGGCCTCCCCGACATTCCACGGCCAACGCTGATACAAAATCCAGAGACAAAAGAATGAGCAAGCGCCTCAGACTCGCTGTTTCTTCATATCCTGAAGAGTTCTTCTCATGGTTTGTCGATCGGGTCCGCCATACCTACATCTGCAAACCTTAGCTGAGTTTGTGTTTTTAGACTTCTGTCCTCAATGTCCTGGGCAACACACACTCCAGACTGGGCCCCTGGAGTCACACATTAGGACTGCGCCTACCCAATCCATGGGAATTCTGCCCATTCCATTGTCCCAAACCGTACAAATTAGGAGAAGCCTCCAAAGTCCCTGAGGCCATCCCAATAGTGTAGGTCACCCGGCACAAACAAGGGCGGTCTGACACCAGCTGAGCAACTATCTCCACTCATTCCATAGATGGATGTCCTCAGAGAAGAAGATTGAACCAGACAGGACCCTAGGCCATAATCGGATCCATTGCTTTGGTTTACAGGCATGTCTCCTCAAAAGCCTGGATTCCAATATTAGCATAGCGTTTTCCTGAGGCACCCATCAGAACAAATCTCGTCTCCACAAGGAAACTTGTGTATGGGAGCTATGTCAAAAGCTTAGGAGAATACTTCAGGGTCCCGGTGCCACCGCCTCATTCCAAGGCCCTCATGGATACAAACACACTTTAGGACCCATCCTCAGGAAAGTCCATTT
Organism: Mustela lutreola; assembly: GCF_030435805.1. Taxonomy (NCBI): domain Eukaryota; kingdom Metazoa; phylum Chordata; class Mammalia; order Carnivora; family Mustelidae; genus Mustela; species Mustela lutreola. Next base: position 174,825,293 of record NC_081294.1, read on the forward strand.
CAACTCAGCCACCCAGGTTGCTCCCGCAGAGCCATCAGATCTAAACTGCCTTGTTGCTAGGAGACAATTGCAATGCGAGGCGCTCGTCCCAGGCATCCATCCTCGAACGGTGCCCTGGAGTCATTCCATATGGGATGTCCTGGACCTGTCCAACAGGTCTCAATTGTCCCGCAGAAGGAATCCTTGAAGGGGGCATCCCACAACTCCCAACGTGGAAAACCTCCATGGCCTCGAGATTCCACTTCCATCATGAAGGGACCGTCATGCACAGAAACTCCAACCTGAGCCAACGTCTGATACTCGCTCTGACTTCAGATGCATGAGATCTTGGTTCCGATGTGTAGGGGGTACCTGCCGTGCCCTCGCCCTGAAACCCAAGTCTAGCTTGTGTTCTCAGACTTCCGTCCTCACACTCCTGGTCCGAAGCACTCAAGTTTGGCAATTCCCGACCCACAATGCAGCATTCTGCCGGCCCTCTAGGAAAAAAAAAAAAAAATATTCCCTAATGAGCTGCATCCTATACGGCACTCGAATGTACCCAAATTATATAGTCTAACCTGGGCACTAATGCACTTTCTGACACAACCTGAGCCCGGACCTCCTGACCAACACCCAGACAGCTGACCGCACACTGAGCACATCAGACCTGCCATGGCCTTAGGTCATCATCTCTTCCCTACCTCAGTTTTCAGTCTTCAGAACCTAGACCTTATCTCCAATCCCTGCCCAGAAATCAGAATTCCTCCTTACCCATGGCAAGAAACCTTTTCTTTGGCACGTTGTCCAACGTTCAGTGTAGGAGAAACCAGCATTCACCCTGAGGACCCGCCCATTCTTGCGTGTGATGAGGGCATAAACATGCATTGTGACCCTCAGCGTGAGTCCTGCCCTCTAGTATGTCCTCTTAGTGACTGGACCATTAGATGTCATAATGGGCTTGACATGTACCTAGGCCCCAATATTTAACCAGATTTCTGGTTGTCCAGTCAACCCTCTCCAGGGCTCTACTCTGGAATCCCTCATTTGGTGGGACACCTGAGGTTAAAAAACAAAACAAAACAAAACAAAACAAAACAAAACAACAACAACAAAAAAATGGACTTATTCCATCCCACAGAATGACCCCAAACTATTCGGACGGGGCCACACCTCCAGAGGGTAAGACTCGTCCATTTCCCATGAAGTCACCCGGAAATTTCATGAACATGGGTGACACGATATCCAGAGACAAAAACTTGAGCAAGAGCCTCACACTCGCCCTTTTTTCATATCCCGAAGAGTTCTCCTCATGGTCTGTAGATCAGTCCTGCCATACCTATGACCCGAAACAGAAGCCGAGTTTGTGTTTTCAGACAACGGTCTAAACAGCCCTGGCCTACACACCCTACAGGCTCAGGCCCCTGGAGCCAAACCTGAGGACTGTACTTGCCCTCTCCAAGGGATTTCTGTGTGCCCATTGCAATGGCCACAACCCTACTAATAGGATCAACCTCCAAAGTCCCTGAGGCCATCTCAATAGTGGTGGCTTCCCAGGACAAACAGGGGCAATCTGAGCGCATCTGAGCACCTACCTGCACTCAGACCCGTAGACTAATGTCCCCAGAGGGAAAAAGGAACGAACAGACCCCTAGGCACTAATCGGATCCATTGCTTTGGTTTCCAGGCATCTCTCCTCCGAGGCCTGGATTTCAATACCCGAATATGGGTGTTTCTTGACTCACCCATCAGAACTAATCTCCTCTACACATGGGAAACTTGCACATTGGAGCTTGGTCGAAGCTTCTCTTTAGGAGAACCCTTCAGGGCCCCAGTGCCACCGCTTCGTTCCAAGGTCTTCATAGACACAAAAACACATTAGGACCCATCCATAGGAGAGTCCATTTGAACTCAGCCTCCTCGGTTGCTCCCCCAGATCCAGCAGATCTAACATGTCTTGTTGCTAGGAGACAATTGGAATGCGAGGTGGGCTACCCATCCACCCATCCTTAGTACCCTGCTCGGAATCGTTGGCCTGAGCCAAACAAAAGGTCTCAATTGTCCTGCAGAAGAATCTTTGCAGTTTGGAGCTTCTCACAACTCCCATCTTGGGAAACCCCCATGCCCTTGTGATCCACCCCTCCTTCATGAAGGGTCCATCAGGGACAGAACCTCCAACCTGAGAGATCGTCTGATCCTCGCCCTGACTTCAGATCCACGAGATCTCGAGTCAGGTCTGTAGATAGTGCCTGCCATGTCCTCACCCAGAAACCTAAGCCTAGATTGTGTTCTCAGACTTCTGTCCTCTGACTATGGGCCCACAAGCCCTCCAGATTGGCAATCCAGAACTACAATGCAACACTCTGCCTGCACTCCAGAAGAAAAACATTGCCCCCTGGGGCTAACCATGCATTGAGGATCAACCTGCACTCCAGAAGAAAAATATTGCCCCTGGGGCTAACCATGCATGAGGATCAACCTGAACGCCACTTGGCTGTACCCCAAATACATAGGCTGACCTGGGCACTGATGCCCTTTCAGACACAACCTGAGCCTGGACCTCCAGGCCACACCCAGACAGCTGGCCGCACTCTGAGCACATCGGATCCGCCATGGCCTTAGGTCGTCATCTCTTCTCAACCTCGATTTTCAGGCTTCAGAAACTATAACTGATCTCAAAACACTGCCCAAGGTTGAAAATGATGCAGAAATCAGAACTCCATCCCCATGGCAAGAAACCTTGCGGTTGCCATGTTGTCCAACATTCAGTGTAGTTGAAACCAGTGTGGCCCATGATTCCCCGCCCATGCTCGCGGGCAACATTGGTCACAAACACACATTGTGACCCTCAGCCTGAGCCCAGTCCTCAAGTAAGGCCTCTCAGTGGCTGGACCCTGAGCCCGCATATGGGGCCTGCCATGCCCCTGGCCCCGATTTTTAACCATAGTTCGCTTTGTCCCTTCACCCTTCCCTAGGGCTCTGATTTGGAATTCCTCTTTTCATGGGACACCTGAGGTAACAAACCTGAAAGGAGTCCTCCCATCCCACAGATTGACGAAAAACAATTGGGATCGGGCCTAATCCACAGAGAGGAAGATTCGCGCATGGCCCCTGAGCCTCCCCGACATTCCACGGCCAACGCTGATACAAAATCCAGAGACAAAAGAATGAGCAAGCGCCTCAGACTCGCTGTTTCTTCATATCCTGAAGAGTTCTTCTCATGGTTTGTCGATCGGGTCCGCCATACCTACATCTGCAAACCTTAGCTGAGTTTGTGTTTTTAGACTTCTGTCCTCAATGTCCTGGGCAACACACACTCCAGACTGGGCCCCTGGAGTCACACATTAGGACTGCGCCTACCCAATCCATGGGAATTCTGCCCATTCCATTGTCCCAAACCGTACAAATTAGGAGAACCCTCCAAAGTCCCTGAGGCCATCCCAATAGTGTAGGTCACCCGGCACAAACAAGGGCGGTCTGACACCAGCTGAGCAACTATATCCACTCATTCCATAGATGGATGACCCCAGAGAAGAAGATTGAACCAGACAGGACCCTAGGCCATAATCGGATCCATTGCTTTGGTTTACAGGCATGTCTCCTCAAAAGCCTGGATTCCAATATTAGCATAGGGGTTTTCCTGAGGCACCCATCAGAACAAATCTCGTCTCCACAAGGAAACTTGTGTATGGGAGCTATGTCAAAAGCTTAGGAGAATTCTTCAGGGTCCCGGTGCCACCGCCTCATTCCAAGGCCCTCATGGATACAAACACACTTTAGGACCCATCCTCAGGAAAGTCCATTTCAACTCAGCCACCCAGGTTGCTCCCGCAGAGCCATCAGATCTAAACTGCCTTGTTGCTAGGAGACAATTGCAATGCGAGGCGCTCGTCCCAGGCATCCATCCTCGAACGGTGCCCTGGAGTCATTCCATATGGGTTGTCCTGGACCTGTCCAACAGGTCTCAATTGTCCCGCAGAAGGAATCCTTGAAGGGGGCATCCCACAACTCGCAACGTGGGAAAACCTCCATGGCCTCGAGATTCCGCTCCCTTCATGAAGGGACCGTCATGCACAGAAACTCCAACCTGAGCCAACGTCTGATCCTCGCTCTGATTCAGATGCATGAGATCTTGTTTCCGATGTGTAGGGGGTACCTGCCGTGCCCTCGCCCTGAAACCCAAGTCTAGCTTGTGTTCTCAGACTTCCGTCCTCACACTCCTGGTCCGAAGCACTCAAGTTTGGCAATTCCGGACCCACAATGCAGCACTCTGCCTGCCCTCTAGGAAAAAAAAAAAATATTGCCTAATGAGCTGCAACCTACACGGCACTCGAATGTACCCAAATTATATCGTCAAACCTGGGCACTAATACTCTTTCTGACACAACCTGAGCCCGGACCTCCTGACCAACACCCAGACAGCTGACCGCAAACTGAGCACATCAGACCTGCCATGGCCTTAGGTCATCATCTCCTCCCTACCTCAGTTTTCAGTCTTCAGAACCTAGACCTTATCTCCAATCCCTGCCCAGAAATCAGAATTCCTCCTTACCCATGGCAAGAAACCTTTTCTTTGGCACGTTGTCCAACGTTCAGTGTAGGAGAAACCAGCATTCACCCTGAGGACCCGCCCATTCTTGAGTGTGATGAGGGCATAAACATGCATTGTGACCCTCAGCGTGAGTCCTGCCCTCTAGTATGTCCTCTTAGTGACTGGACCATTAGAAGTCATAATGGGCTTGACATGTACCTAGGCCCCAATATTTAACCAGATTTCTGGTTGTCCAGTCACCCCTCTCCAGGGCTCTACTCTGGAATCCCTCATTTGGTGGGACACCTGAGGTTAAAAAACAAAACAAAACAAAACAAAACAAAACAACAACAACAAAAAAATGGACTTATTCCATCCCACAGAATGACCCCAAACTATTCGGACGGGGCCACACCTCCAGAGGGTAAGACTCGTCCATTTCCCATGAAGTCACCCGGAAATTTCATGAACATGGGTGACGCGATATCCAGAGACAAAAACTTGAGCAAGAGCCTCACACTCGCCCTTTTTTCATATCCCGAAGAGTTCTCCTCATGGTCTGTAGATCAGTCCTGCCATACCTATGACCCGAAACAGAAGCCGAGTTTGTGTTTTCAGACAACGGTCTAAACAGCCCTGGCCTACACACCCTACAGGCTCAGGCCCCTGGAGCCAAACCTGAGGACTGTACTTGCCCTCTCCAAGGGATTTCTGTGTGCCCATTGCAATGGCCACAACCCTACTAATAGGATCGTCCTCCAAAGTCCCTGAGGCCATCTCAATAGTGGTGGCTTCCCAGGACAAACAGGAGCAATCTGAGCGCATCTGAGCACCTACCTGCACTCAGACCCGTAGACTAATGTCCCCAGAGGGAAAAAGGAACGAACAGACCCCTAGGCACTAATCGGATCCATTGCTTTGGTTTCCAGGCATCTCTCCTCCGAGGCCTGGATTTCAATACCCGAATATGGGTGTTTCTTGACTCACCCATCAGAACTAATCTCCTCTACACATGGGAATCTTGCACATTGGAGCTTGGTCGAAGCTTCTCTTTAGGAGAACCCTTCAGGGCCCCAGTGCCACCGCTTCGTTCCAAGGTCTTCATAGACACAAAAACACATTAGGACCCATCCATAGGAGAGTCCATTTGAAATCAGCCTCCTCGGTTGCTCCCCCAGATCCAGCAGATCTAACATGTCTTGTTGCTAGGAGACAATTGGAATGCGAGGTGGGCTACCCATCCACCCATCCTTAGTACCCTGCTCGGAATCGTTGGCCTGAGCCAAACAAAAGGTCTCAATTGTCCTGCAGAAGAATCTTTGCAGTTTGGAGCTTCTCACAACTCCCATCTTGGGAAACCCCCATGCCCTCGTGATCCACCCCTCCTTCATGAAGGGTCCATCAGGGACAGAACCTCCAACCTGAGAGATCGTCTGATCCTCGCCCTGACTTCAGATCCACGAGATCTCGAGTCAGGTCTGTAGATAGTGCCTGCCATGTCCTCACCCAGAAACCTAAGCCTAGATTGTGTTCTCAGACTTCTGTCCTCTGACTATGGGCCCACAAGCCCTCCAGATTGGCAATACAGAACTACAATGCAACACTCTGCCTGCACTCCAGAAGAAAAACATTGCCCCCTGGGGCTAACCAGAAACCCCAAATGCGGATCAACCTGCACGCCACTTGGATGTACCCCAAATACATAGGCTGACCTGGGCACTGATGCCCTTTCAGACACAACCTGAGCCTGGACCTCCAGGCCACACCCAGACAGCTGGCCGCACTCTGAGCACAACGGATCCGCCATGGCCTTAGGTCGTCATCTCTTCTCAACCTCGATTTTCAGGCTTCAGAAACTATAACTTATCTCAAAACACAGCCCACGGTTGAAAATGGTGCAGAAATCAGAACTCCATCGCCATGGCAAGAAACCTTGCGGTTCCCATGTTGTCCAACATTCATTGTAGTGGAAACCAGTGTGGCCCATGATTCCCCGTCCATGCTCGCGGGCAACATTGGTCACAAACACACATTGTGACCCTCAGCCTGAGCCCAGTCCTCAAGTAAGGCCTCTCAGTGGCTGGACCCTGAGCCCGCATATGGGGCCTGCCATGCCCCTGGCCCCGATTTTTAACCATAGTTCGCTTTGTCCCTTCACTCTTCCCTAGGGCTCTGATTTGGAATTCCTCTTTTGGTGGTACACCTGAGGTAACAAACCTGAAAGGAGTCCTCCCATCCCACAGATTGACGAAAAACAATTGGGATCAGGCCAAATCCACAGTGAGGAAGATTCGTCCATGGCCCCTGAGGCCTCCCAGACATTCCACGGCCAACGCTGATACAAAATCCAGAGACAAAAGAATGAGCAAGCGCCTCAGACTCGCTGTTTCTTCATATCCTGAAGAGTTCTTCTCATGGTTTGTCGATCGGGTCCGCCATACCTACATCCGCAAACCTTAGCTGAGTTTGTGTTTTTAGACTTCTGTCCTCAATGTCCTGGGCAACACACACTCCAGACTGGGCCCCTGGAGTCACACATTAGGACTGCGCCTACCCAATCCATGGGAATTCTGCCCATTCCATTGTCCCAAACCGTACAAATTAGGAGAAGCCTCCAAAGTCCCTGAGGCCATCCCAATAGTGTAGGTCACCCGGCACAAACAGGGGCGGTCTGACACCAGCTGAGCAACTATCTCCACTCATTCCATAGATGGATGTCCCCAGAGAAGAAGATTGAACCAGACAGGACCCTAGGCCATAATCGGATCCATTGCTTTGGTTTACAGGCATGTCTCCTCAAAAGCCTGGATTCCAATATTAGCATAGCGTTTTCCTGAGGCACCCATCAGAACAAAACTCGTCTCCACAAGGAAACTTGTGTATGGGAGCTATGTCAAAAGCTTAGGAGAATACTTCAGGGTCCCGGTGCCACCGCCTCATTCCAAGGCCCTCATGGATACAAACACACTTTAGGACCCATCCTCAGGAAAGTCCATTTCAACTCAGCCACCCAGGTTGCTCCCGCAGAGCCATCAGATCTAAACTGCCTTGTTGCTAGGAGACAATTGCAATGCGAGGCGCTCGTCCCAGGCATCCATCCTCGAACGGTGCCCTGGAGTCATTCCATATGGGATGTCCTGGACCTGTCCAACAGGTCTCAATTGTCCCGCAGAAGGAATCCTTGAAGGGGGCATCCCACAACTCCCAACGTGGAAAACCTCCATGGCCTCGAGATTCCGCTTCCATCATGAAGGGACCGTCATGCACAGAAACTCCAACCTGAGCCAACGTCTGATACTCGCTCTGACTTCAGATGCATGAGATCTTGGTTCCGATGTGTAGGGGGTACCTGCCGTGCCCTCGCCCTGAAACCCAAGTCTAGCTTGTGTTCTCAGACTTCCGTCCTCACACTCCTGGTCCGAAGCACTCAAGTTTGGCAATTCCGGACCCACAATGCAGCACTCTGCCTGCCTTCTAGAAAAAAAAAAAAAAATATTGCCTAATGAGCTGCAACCTACACGGCACTCGAATGTACCCAAATTATATAGTCTAACCTGGGCACTAATGCACTTTCTGACACAACCTGAGCCCGGACCTCCTGACCAACAACGAGACAACTGACTGCACACTGAGCACATCAGACCTGCCATGGCCTTAGGTCATCATCTCTTCCCTACCTCAGTTTTCAGGCTTCTGAACCTAGACCTTATCTCCAATCCCTGCCCAGAAATCAGAATTCCTCCTTACCCATGGCAAGAAACCTTTTGGTTGGCACGTTGTCCAACGTTCAGTGTAGGAGAAACCAGCATTCACCCTGAGGACCCGCCCATTCTTGAGTGTGATGAGGGCATAAACATGCATTGTGACCCTCAGCGTGAGTCGTGCCCTCTAGTATGTCCTCTAAGTGACTGGACCATTAGATGTCATAATGGGCTTGACATGTACCTAGGCCCCAATATTTAACCAGATTTCTGGTTGTCCAGTCGCCCCTCCCCAGGGCTCTACTCTGGAATCCCTCATTTGGTGGGACACCTGAGGTTAAAAAACAAAACAAAACAAAACAAAACAACAACAACAAAAAAATGGACTTATTCCATCCCACAGAATGACCCCAAACTCTTCGGACGGGGCCACACCTCCAGAGAGTAAGACTCGTCCATTTCCCAAGAAGTCACCCGGATATTTCATGAACAAAGGTGACACGATATCCATAGACAAAAACTTGAGCAAGAGCCTCACACTCGCCCTTTTTTCATATCCCGAAGAGTTCTCCTCATGGTCTGTAGATCAGTCCTGCCATACCTATGACCTGAAACAGAAGCCGAGTTTGTGTTTTCAGACAACGGTCTAAACAGCCCTGGCCTCCACACCCTACAGGCTCAGGCCCCTGGAGCCAAACCTGAGGACTGTACTTGCCCTCTCCAAGGGATTTCTGTGTGCCCATTGCAATGGCCACAACCCTACTAATAGGATCGTCCTCCAAAGTCCCTGAGGCCATCTCAATAGTGGTGGCTTCCCAGGACAAACAGGGGCAATCTGAGCCCATCTGAGCACCTACCTGCACTCATACCCGTACTGATGTCCCCAGAGGGAAAAAGGTACGAACAGTCCCCTAGGCACTAATCGGATGCATTGCTTTGGTTTCCAGGCATCTCTCCTCCGAGGCATGGATTTCAATACCCGAAAATGGCTGTTTCTTGACTCACCCATCAGAACTAATCTCCTCTACACATGGGAAACTTGCACATTGGAGCTTGGTCGAAGCTTCTCTTTAGGAGAACCCTTCAGGGCCCCAGTGCCACAGCTTCATTCCAAGGTCTTCATAGACACAAAAACACATTAGGACCCATCCATAGGAGAGTCCATTTGAACTCAGCCTCCTCGGTTGCTCCCCCAGATCCAGCAGATCTAACATGTCTTGTTGCTAGGAGACAATTGGAATGCGAGGTGGGCTACCCATCCATCCATCCTTAGTACCCTGCTCGGAATCGTTGGCCTGAGCCAACCAACAGGTCTCAATTGTCCTGCAGAAGAATCTTTGCAGTTTGGAGCTTCTCAAAACTCCAATCTTGGGAAACCCCCATGGCCTCGTGATCCACCCCTCCTTCATGAAGGGTCCATCAGGTACAGAACCTCCAACCTGAGAGATCGTCTGATCCTCGCCCTGACTTCAGGTCCACGAGATCTCGAGTCAGGTCTGTAGATTGTGCCTGCCATGTCCTCACCCAGAAACCTAAGCCTAGATTGTGTTCTCAGACTTCTGTCCTCAGACTACTGGCCCACCAGCCCTCCAGATTGGCAATCCAGAACTACAATGCAACACTCTGCCTGCACTCCAGCAGAAAAACATTGCCCCCTGGGTCTAACCAGAATCCCCAATTGAGGATCAATCTGAACGCCACTTGGCTGTACCCCAAATACATAGGCTGACCTGGGCACTGATGCCCTTTCAGACACAACCAGTGCCTGGACCTCCAGGCCAAACCCAGACAGCTGGCCGCACTCTGAGCACATCGGATCCGCCATGGCCTTAGGTCGTCATCTCTACTCAACCTCGATTTTCAGGCTTCAGAAACTATAACTTATCTCAAAACACTGCCCACGGTTGAAAATGATGCAGAAATCAGAACTCCATCCCCATGGCAAGAAACCTTGCGGTTGCCATGTTGTCCAACATTCAGTGTAGTTGAAACCAGTGTGGCCCATGATTCCCCGCCCATGCTCGCGGGCAACATTGGTCACAAACACACATTGTGAACCTCAGCCTGAGCCCAGTCCTCAAGTAAGGCCTCTCAGTGGCTGGACCCTGAGCCCGCATATGGGGCCTGCCATGCCCCTGGCCCCGATTTTTAACCATAGTTCGCTTTGTCCCTTAACTCTTCCCTAGGGCTCTGATTTGGAATTCCTCTTTTCATGGGACACCTGAGGTAACAAACCTGAAAGGAGTCCTCCCATCCCACAGATTGACAAAAAACAATTGGGATCGGGCCAAATCCACAGAGAGGAAGATTCGCCCATGGCCCCTGAGGCCTCCCCGACATTTCAAGGCCAACGCTGATACAAAATCCAGAGTCAAAAGAATGAGCAAGAGCCTCAGACTCGCTGTTTCTTCATATCCTGAAGAGTTGTCTCATGGTTTTTCGATCGGGTCCGCCATACCTACATCCGCAAACCTTAGCTGAGTTTGTGTTTTTAGACTTCTGTCCTCAATGTCCTGGGCAACACACACTCCAGACTGGGCCCCTGGAGTCACACATTAGGACTGCGCCTACCCAATCCATGGGAATTCTGCCCATTCCATTGTCCCAAACCGTACAAATTAGGGGAACCCTCCAAAGTCCCTGAGGCCATCCCAATAGTGTAGGTCACCCGGCACAAACAAGGGCGGTCTGACACCAGCTGAGCAACTATCTCCACTCATTCCATAGATGGATGTCCCCAGAGAAGAAGATTGAACCAGACAGGACCCTAGGCCATAATCGGATCCATTGCTTTGGTTTACAGGCATGTCTCCTCAAAATCCTGGATTCCAATATTAGCATAGGGGTTTTCCTGAGGCACCCATCAGAACAAATCTCGTCTCCACAAGGAAACTTGTGTATGGGAGCTATGTCAAAAGCTTAGGAGAATACTTCAGGGTCCCGGTGCCACCGCCTCATTCCAAGGCCCTCATGGATACAAACACACTTTAGGACCCATCCTCAGGAAAGTCCATTTCAACTCAGCCACGCAGGTTGCTCCCGCAGAGCCATCAGATCTAAACTGCCTTGTTGCTAGGAGACAATTGCAATGCGAGCGACGTCCGAGGCATCCATTCTCGAACGGTGCCCTGGAGTAATTCCATATGGGATGTCCTGGACCTGTCCAACAGGTCTCAATTGTCCCGCAGAAGGAATCCTTGAAGGGGGCATCCCACAACTCCCAACGTGGGAAAACCTCCATGGCCTAGAGGTTCGGCTCCCTTCATGAAGGGACCGTCCTGCACAGAAACTCCAACCTGAGCCAACGTGTGATCCTCGCTCTGACTTCAGATGCATGAGATCTTGGTTCTGATGTGTAGGGGGTACCTGCCGTACCCTCGCCCTGAAACCCAAGTCTAGCTTGTGTTCTCAGACTTCCGTCCTCACACTCCTGGTCCGAAGCACTCAAGTTTGGCAAATCCAGACCCACAATGCAGCACTCTGCCTGCCCTCAAGAAAAAAAAAAAAATATTGCCTAATGAGCTGCAACCTACAAGGCACTCGAATGTACCCAAATTATATAGTCTAACCTGGGCACTAATGCACTTTCTGACACAACCTGAGCCCGGACCTCCTGACCAACACCCAGACAGCTGACCGCACACTGAGCACATCAGACCTGCCATGGCCTTAGGTCATCATCTCTTCCCTACCTCAGTTTTCAGGCTTCAGAACCTAGACCTTATCTCCAATCCCTGCCCAGAAATCAGAATTCCTCCTTACCCATGGCAAGAAACCTTTTGGTTGGCACGTTGTCCAACGTTCAGTGTAGGAGAAACCAGCATTCACCCTGAGGACCCGCCCATTCTTGAGTGTGATGAGGGCATAAACATGCATTGTGACCCTCAGCGTGAGTCCTGCCCTCTAGTATGTCCTCTTAGTGACTGGACCATTAGATGTCATAATGGGCTTGACATGTACCTAGGCCCCAATATTTAACCAGATTTCTGGTTGTCCAGTCGCCCCTCCCAAGGGCTCTACTCTGGAATCCCTCATTTGGTGGGACACCTGAGGTTAAAAAACAAAACAAAACAAAACAAAACAACAACAACAAAAAAATGGACTTATTCCATCCCACAGAATGACCCCAAACTCTTCGGACGGGGCCACACCTCCAGAGAGTAAGACTCGTCCATTTCCCAAGAAGTCACCCGGATATTTCATGAACATGGGTGACACGATATCCAAAGACAAAAACTTGAGCAAGAGCCTCACACTCGCCCTTTTTTCATATCCCGAAGAGTTCTCCTCATGGTCTGTAGATCAGTCCTGCCATACCTATGACCCGAAACAGAAGCCGAGTTTGTGTTTTCAGACAACGGTCTAAACAGCCCTGGCCTACACACCCTACAGGCTCAGGCCCCGGAGCCAAACCTGAGGACTGTACTTGCTCTCTCCAAGGGATTTCTGTGTGCCCATTGCAATGGCCACAACCCTACTAATAGGATCGTCCTCCAAAGTCCCTGAGGCCATCTCAATAGTGGTGGCTTCCCAGGACAAACAGGGGCAATCTGAGCCCATCTGAGCACCTACCTGCACTCATACCCGTAGACTGATGTCCCCAGAGGGAAAAAGGTACGAACAGACCCCTAGGCACTAATCGGATCCATTGCTTTGTTTTCCAGGCATCTCTTCTCCAAGGCCTGGATTTCAATACCCGAATATGGCTGTTTCTTGACTCACCCATCAGAACTAATCTCCTCTACACATGGGAAACTTGCACATTGGAGCTTGGTCGATGCTTCTATTTAGGAGAACCCTTCAGGGCCCCAGTGCCACCGCTTCATTCCAAGGCCTTCATAGACACAAAAACACATTAGGACCCATCAATAGGAGAGTCCATTTGAACTCAGCCTCCTCGGTTGCTCCCCCAGATCCAGCAGTTCTAACATGTCTTGTTGCTAGGAGACAATTGGAATGCGAGGTGGGCTACCCATCCATCCATCCTTAGTACCCTGCTCGGAATCGTTGGACTGAGCCAACCAACAGGTCTCAATTGTCCTGCAGAAGAATCTTTGCAGTTTGGAGCTTCTCACAACTCCCATCTTGGGAAACCCCCATGGCCTCGTGATCCACCCCTCCTTCATGAAGGGTCCATCAGGTACAGAACCTCCAACCTGAGAGATCGTCTGATCCTCGCCCTGACTTTAAATCCACGAGATCTCGAGTCAGGTCGGTAGATTGTGCCTGCCATGTCCTCACCCAGAAACCTAAGCCTAGATTGTGTTCTCAGACTTCTGTCCTCAGACCACGGGCCCAAAAGCCCTCCAGATTGGCAATCCAGAACTACAATGCAACACTCTGCCTGCACTCCAGAAGAAAAACATTGCCCCCTGGGGCTAACCAGAAATCCCAAATGAGGATCAACCTGCACGCCACTTGGCTGTACCCCAAATACATAGGCTGACTTGGGCACTGATGCCCTTTCAGACACAACCTGAGCCTGGACCTCCAGGCCCCACCCAGGCAGCTGGCCGCACTCTGAGCACATCGGATCCGCCATGGCCTTAGGTCGTCATCTCTTCTCAACCTCGATTTTCAGGCTTCAGAAACTATAACTTATCTCAAAACACTGCCCACGGTTGAAAATGATGCAGAAATCAGAACTCCATCCCCATGGCAAGAAACCTTACGGTTGCCATGTTGTCCAACATTCAGTGTATTTGAAACCAGTGTGGCCCATGATTCCCCGCCCATGCTCGCGGGCAACATTGGTCACAAACACACATTGTGACCCTCAGCCTGAGCCCAGTCCTCAAGTAAGGCTTCTCAGTGGCTGGACCCTGAGCCCGCATATGGGGCCTGCCATGCCCCTGGCCCCGATTTTTAAAAATAGTTCGCTTTGTCCCTTCACTCTTCCCTAGGGATCTGATTTGAAATTCCTCTTTTGGTGGGACACCTGAGGTAACAAACCTGAAAGGAGTCCTCCCATCCCACACATTGACGAAAAACAATTGGGATCGGGCCAAATCCACAGAGAGGAAGATTCGTCCATGGCCCCTGAGGCCTCCCCGACATTCCACGGCCAACGCTGATACAAAATCCAGAGTCAAAAGAATGAGCAAGCGCCTCAGACTCGCTGTTTCTTCATATCCTAAATAGTTCTTCTCATGGTTTGTCGATCGGGTCCGCCATACCTACATCCGCAAACCTTAGCTGAGTTTGTGTTTTTAGACTTCTGTCCTCAATGTCCTGGGCAACACACACTCCAGACTGGGCCCCTGGAGTCACACATTAGGACTGCGCCTACCCAATCCATGGGAATTCTGCCCATTCCATTGTCCCAAACCGTACAATTTAGGAGAACCCTCCAAAGTCCCTGAGGCCATCCCAATAGTGTAGGTCACCCGGCACAAACAAGGGCGGTCTGACACCAGCTGAGCAACTATCTCCACTCATTCCATAGATGGATGTCCTCAGAGAAGAAGATTGAACCAGACAGGACCCTAGGCCATAATCGGATCCATTGCTTTGGTTTACAGGCATGTCTCCTCAAAAGCCTGGATTCCAATATTAGCATAGGGGTTTTCCTGAGGCACCCATCAGAACAAATCTCGTCTCCACAAGGAAACTTGTGTATGGGAGCTAGGTCAAAAGCTTAGGAGAATACTTCAGGGTCCCGGTGCCACCGCCTCATTCCAAGGCCCTCATGGATACAAACACACTTTAGGACCCATCCTCAGGAAAGTCCATTTCAACTCAGCCACCCAGGTTGCTCCCGCAGAGCCATCAGATCTAAACTGCCTTGTTGCTAGGAGACAATTGCAATGCGAGGCGCTCGTCCCAGGCATCCATCCTCGAACGGTGCCCTGGAGTCATTCCATATGGGATGTCCTGGACCTGTCCAACAGGTCTCAATTGTTCCGCAGAAGGAATCCTTGAAGGGGGCATCCCACAACTCCCAACGTGGGAAAAGCTCCATGGCCTCGAGATTCCGCTCCCTTCATGAAGGGACCGTCATGCACAGAAACTCCAACCTGAGCCAACGTCTGATCCTCGCTCTGACTTCAGATGCATGAGATCTTGGTTCCGATGTGTAGGGGGTACCTGCCGTGCCCTCGCCCTGAAACCCAAGTCTAGCTTGTGTTCTCAGACTTCCGTCCTCACACTCCTGGTCCGAAGCACTCAAGTTTGGCAATTCCGGACCCACAATGCAGCACTCTGCCTGCCTTCTAGAAAAAAAAAAAAAAATATTGCCTAATGAGCTGCAACCTACACGGCACTCGAATGTACCCAAATTATATAGTCTAACCTGGGCACTAATGCACTTTCTGACACAACCTGAGCCCGGTCCTCCTGACCAACAACGAGACAACTGACTGCACACTGAGCACATCAGACCTGCCATGGCCTTAGGTCATCATCTCTTCCCTACCTCAGTTTTCAGGCTTCTGAACCTCGACCTTATCTCCAATCCCTGCCCAGAAATCAGAATTCCTCCTTACCCATGGCAAGAAACCTTTTGGTTGGCACGTTGTCCAACGTTCAGTGTAGGAGAAACCAGCATTCACCCTGAGGACCCGCCCATTCTTGAGTGTGATGAGGGCATAAACATGCATTGTGACCCTCAGCGTGAGTCGTGCCCTCTAGTATGTCCTCTAAGTGACTGGACCATTAGATGTCATAATGGGCTTGACATGTACCTAGGCCCCAATATTTAACCAATTTTCTGGTTGTCCAGTCGCCCCTCCCCAGGGCTCTACTCTGGAATCCCTCATTTGGTAGGACACCTGAGGTTAAAAAACAAAACAAAACAAAACAAAACAACAACAACAAAAAAATGGACTTATTCCATCCCACAGAATGACCCCAAACTCTTCGGAGGGGCCACACCTCCAGAGGGTAAGACTCGTCCATTTCCCATGAAGTCACCCGGAAATTTCATGAACATGGGTGACACGATATCCAGAGACAAAAACTTGAGCAAGAGCCTCACACTCGCCCTTTTTTCATATCCCGAAGAGTTCTCCTCATGGTCTGTAGATCAGTCCTACCATATCTATGACCCGAAACAGAAGCCAGTTTGTGTTTTCAGACAACGGTCTAAACAGCCCTGGCCTACACACCCTACAGGCTCAGGCCCCTGGAGCCAAACCTGAAGACTGTACTTGCCCTGTCCAAGGGATTTCTGTGTGCCCATTGCAATGGCCACAACCCTACTAATAGGATCAACCTCCAAATTCCCTGAGGCCATCTCAATAGTGGTGGCTTCCCAGGACAAACAGGGGCAATCTGAGCCCATCTGAGCACCTACCTGCACTCAGACCCGTAGACTGATGTCCCCAGAGGGAAAAAGGAATCGGATCCATTGCTTTGGTTTCCAGGCATCTCTCCTCAGAGGCCTGGATTTCAATACCCGAATATGGCTGTTTCTTGACTCACCCATCAGAACTTATCTCCTCTACACATGGGAAACTTGCACATTGGAGCTTGGTCGAAGCTTCTCTTTAGGAGAACCCTTCAGGGCCCCAGTGCCACCGCTTCGTTCCAAGGTCTTCATAGACACAAAAACACATTAGGACCCATCCATAGGAGAGTCCATTTGAACTCAGCCTCCTCGGTTGCTCCCCCAGATCCAGCAGATCTAACATGTCTTGTTGCTAGGAGACAATTGGAATGCGAGGTGGGCTACCCATCCATCCATCCTTAGTACCCTGCTCGGAATCGTTGGCCTGAGCCAACCAACAGGTCTCAATTATCCTGCAGAAGAATCTTTGCAGTTTGGAGCTTCTCACAACTCCCATCTTGGGAAACCCCCATGGCCTCGTGTTCCACCCCTCCTTCATGAAGGGTCCATCAGGGACAGAACCTCCAACCTGAGAGATCGTCTGATCCTCGCCCTAACTTCAGATCCAAGAGATCTCGAGTCAGGTCTGTAGATTGTGCCTGCCATGTCCTCACCCAGAAACGTAAGCCTAGATTGTGTTCTCAGACTTCTGTCCTCAGACTACGGGCCCACAAGCCCTCCAGATTGGCAATCCAGAACTACAATGCAACACTCTGCCTGCACTCCAGAAGAAAAACATTGCCCCCTGGGGCTAACCAGAAACCCCAAATGAGGATCCACCTGCACGCCACTTGGCTGTACCCCAAATACATAGGCTGACCTGGGCACTGATGCCCTTTCAGACACAACCTGAGTCTGGACCTCCCGGCCACACCCAGACAGCTGGCCGCACTCTGAGCACATCGGATCCGCCATGGCCTTAGTTCGTCATCTCTTCTCAACCTCGATTTTCAGGCTTCAAAAACTATAACTGATCTCAAAACACTGCCCACGGTTGAAAATGATGCAGAAATCAGAACTCCATCCCCATGGCAAGAAACCTTGCGGTTGCCATGTTGTCCAACATTCAGTGTAGTTGAAACCAGTGTGGCCCATGATTCCCCTCCCATGCTCGCGGGCAACATTGGTCACAAACACACATTGTGACCCTCAGCCTGAGCCCAGTCCTCAAGTAAGGCCTCTCAGTGGCTGGACCCTGAGCCCGCATATGGGGCCTGCCATGCCCCTGGCCCCGATTTTTAACCATAGTTCGCTTTGTCCCTTCACTCTTCCCTAGGGCTCTGATTTGGAATTCCTCTTTTGATGGGACACCTGAGGTAACAAACCTGAAAGGAGTCCTCCCATCCCACAGATTGACGAAAAACAATTGGGATCGGGCCAAATCCACAGAGAGGAAGATTCGTCCATGGCCCCTGAGGCCTCCCCGACATTCCACGGCCAACGCTGATACAAAATCCAGAGACAAAAGAATGAGCAAGCGCCTCAGACTCGCTGTTTCTTCATATCCTGAAGAGTTCTTCTCATGGTTTGTCGATCGGGTCCGCCATACCTACATCCGCAAACATTAGCTGAGTTTGTGTTTTTAGACTTCTGTCCTCAATGTCCTGGGCAACACACACTCCAGACTGGGCCCCTGGAGTCACACATTAGGACTGCGCCTACCCAATCCATGGGAATTCTGCCCATTCCATTGTCCCAAACCGTACAAATTAGGAGAACCCTCCAAAGTCCATGAGGCCATCCCAATAGTGTAGGTCTCCCGGCACAAACAAGGGTGGTCTGACACCAGCTGAGCAACTATCTCCACTCATTCCATAGATGGATGTCCCCAGAGAAGAAGATTGAACCAGACAGGACCCTAGGCCATAATCGGATCCATTGCTTTGGTTTACAGGCATGTCTCCTCAAAAGCCTGGATTCCAATATTAGCATAGGGGTTTTCCTGAGGCACCCATCAGAAGAAATCTCGTCTCCACAAGGAAACATGTGTATGGGAGCTATGTCAAAAGCTTAGGAGAATACTTCAGGGTCCCGGTGCCACCGCCTCATTCCAAGGCCCTTATGGATACAAAGACACTTTAGGACCCATCCTCAGGAAAGTCCATTTCAACTCAGCCACCCAGGTTGCTCCCGCAGAGCCATCAGATCTAAACTGCCTTGTTGCTAGGAGACAATTGCAATGCGAGGCGCTCGTCCCAGGCATCCATCCTCGAATGGTGCCCTGGAGTCATTCCATATGGGATGTCCTGGACCTGTCCAACAGGTCTCAATTGTCCCGCAGAAGGAATCCTTGAAGGGGGCATCCCACAACTCCCAACGTGGGAAAACCTCCATGGCCTCGAGATTCCGCTCCCTTCATGAAGGGACCGTCATGCACAGAAACTCCAACCTGAGCCAACGTCTGATCCTCGCTCTGACTTCAGATGCATGAGATCTTGGTTCCGATGTGTAGGGGGTACCTGCCGTGCCCTCGCCCTGAAACCCAAGTCTAGCTTGTGTTCTCAGATTTCCGTCCTCACACTCCTGGTCCGAAGCACTCAAGTTTGGTAATTCCGGACCCACAATGCAGCACTCTGCTGCCCTCTAGAAAAAAAAAAAAAATATATTGCCTAATGAGCTGCAACCTACACGGCACACGAATGTACCCAAATTATATAGTCTAACCTGGGCACTAATGCACTTTCTGACACAACCTGAGCCCGGACCTCCTGACCAATACCCAGACAGCTGACCGCACACTGAGCACATCAGACCTGCCATGGCCTTAGGTCATCATCTCTTCCCTACCTCAGTTTTCAGGCTTCAGAACCTAGCCCTTATCTCCAATCCCTGCCCAGAAATCAGAATTCCTCCTTACCCATGGCAAGAAACCTTTTGGTTGGCACGTTGTCCAACGTTCAGTGTAGGAGAAACCAGCATTCACCCTGAGGACCCGCCCATTCTTGAGTGTGATGAGGGCATAAACATGCATTGTGACCCTCAGCGTGAGTCCTGCCCTCTAGTATGTCCTCTTAGTGACTGGACCATTAGTTGTCATAATGGGCTTGACATGTACCTAGGCCCCAATATTTAACCAGATTTCTGGTTGTCCAGTCGCCCCTCCCAAGGGCTATACTCTGGAATCCCTCATTTGGTGGGACATCTGAGGTTAAAAAACAAAACAAAACAAAACAAAACAACAACAACAAAAAAATGGACTTATTCCATCCCACAGAATGACCCCAAACTCTTCGGACGGGGCCACACCTCCAGAGAGTAAGACTCGTCCATTTCCCAAGAAGTCACCCGGATATTTCATGAACATGGGTGACACGATATCCAAAGACAAAAACTTGAGCAAGAGCCTCACACTCGCCCTTTTTTCATATCCCGAAGAGTTCTCCTCATGGTCTGTAGATCAGTCCTGCCATACCTATGACCTGAAACAGAAGCCGAGTTTGTGTTTTCAGACAACGGTCTAAACAGCCCTGGCCTACACACCCTACAGGCTCAGGCCCCTGGAGCCAAACCTGAGGACTGTACTTGCCCTCTCCAAGGGATTTCTGTGTGCCCATTGCAATGGCCACAACCCTACTAATAGGATCGTCCTCCAAAGTCCCTGAGGCCATCTCAATAGTGGTGGCTTCCCAGGACAAACAGGGGCAATCTGAGCCCATCTGAGCACCTACCTGCACTCATACCCGTACTGATGTCCCCAGAGGGAAAAAGGTACGAACAGTCCCCTAGGCACTAATCGGATGCATTGCTTTGGTTTCCAGGCATCTCTCCTCCGAGGCATGGATTTCAATACCAGAAAATGGCTGTTTCTTGACTCACCCATCAGAACTAATCTCCTCTACACATGGGAAACTTGCACATTGGAGCTTGGTCGAAGCTTCTCTTTAGGAGAACCCTTCAGGGCCCCAGTGCCACCGCTTCATTCCAAGGTCTTCATAGACACAAAAACACATTAGGACCCATCCATAGGAGAGTCCATTTGAACTCAGCCTCCTCGGTTGCTCCCCCAGATCCAGCAGATCTAACATGTCTTGTTGCTAGGAGACAATTGGAATGCGAGGTGGGCTACCCATCCATCCATCCTTAGTACCCTGCTCGGAATCGTTGGCCTGAGCCAACCAACAGGTCTCAATTGTCCTGCAGAAGAATCTTTGCAGTTTTGAGCTTCTCAAAACTCCAATCTTGGGAAACCCCCATGGCCTCGTGATCCACCCCTCCTTCATGAAGGGTCATCAGGTACAGAACCTCCAACCTGAGAGATCGTCTGATCCTCGCCCTGACTTCAGGTCCACGAGATCTCGAGTCAGGTCTGTAGATTGTGCCTGCCATGTCCTCACCCAGAAACCTAAGCCTAGATTGTGTTCTCAGACTTCTGTCCTCAGACTACTGGCCCACCAGCCCTCCAGACTGGCAATCCAGAACTACAATGCAACACTCTGCCTGCACTCCAGAAGAAAAACATTGCCCCCTGGGGCTAACCAGAAACCCCAATTGAGGATCAATCTGAACGCCACTTGGCTCTACCCCAAATACATAGGCTGACCTGGGCACTGATGCCCTTTCAGACACAACCTGAGCCTGGTCCTCCAGGCCACACCCAGACAGCTGGCCGCACTCTGAGCACATCGGATCCGCCATGGCCTTAGGTCGTCATCTCTTCTCAAACTCGATTTTCAGGCTTCAGAAACTATAACTTATCTCAAAACACTGCCCACGGTTGAAAATGATGCAGAAATCAGAACTCCATCCCCATGGCAAGAAACCTTGCGGTTGCCATGTTGTCCAACATTCAGTGTAGTGGAAACCAGTGTGGCCCATGATTCCCCGCCCATGCTCGCGGGCAACATTGGTCACAAACACACATTGTGACCCTCAGCCTGAGCCCAGTCCTCAAGTAAGGCCTCTCAGTGGCTGGACCCTGAGCCCGCATATGGGGCCTGTCATGCCCCTGGCCCCGATTTTTAACCATAGTTCGCTTTGTCCCTTCACTCTTCCCTAGGGCTCTGATTTGGAATTCCTCTTTTGGTGGGACACCTGAGGTAACAAACCTGAAAGGAGTCCTCCCATCCCACACATTGACGAAAAACAATTGGGATCGGGCCAAATCCACAGAGAGGAAGATTCGTCCATGGCCCCTGAGGCCTCCCCGACATTTCAAGGCCAACGCTGATACAAAATCCAGAGTCAAAAGAATGAGCAAGCGCCTCAGACTCGCTGTTTCTTCATATCCTGAAGAGTTGTCTCATGGTTTTTCGATCGGGTCCGCCATACCTACATCCGCAAACATTAGCTGAGTTTGTGTTTTTAGACTTCTGTCCTCAATGTCCTGGGCAACACACACTCCAGACTGGGCCCCTGGAGTCACACATTAGGACTGCGCCTACCCAATCCATGGGAATTCTGACCATTCCATTGTCCCAAACCGTACAAATTAGTGGAAACCTCCAAAGTCCCTGAGGCCATCCCAATAGTGTAGGTCACCCGGCACAAACAAGGGCGGTCTGACACCAGCTGAGCAACTATCTCCACTCATTCCATAGATGGATGTCCCCAGAGAAGAAGATTGAACCAGACAGGACCCTAGGCCATAATCGAATCCATTGCTTTGGTTTACAGGCATGTCTCCTCAAAAGCCTGGATTCCAATATTAGCATAGGGGTTTTCCTGAGGCACCCATCAGAACAAATCTCGTCTCCACAAGGAAACTTGTGTATGGGAGCTATGTCAAAAGCTTAGGAGAATACTTCAGGGTCCCGGTGCCACCGCCTCATTCCAAGGCCCTCATGGATACAAACACACTTTAGGACCCATCCTCAGGAAAGTCCATTTCAACTCAGCCACCCAGGTTGCTCCCGCAGAGCCATCAGATCTCAACTGCCTTGTTGCTAGGAGACAATTGCAATGCGAGGCGACGTCCCAGGCATCCATTCTCGAACGGTGCCCTGGAGTCATTCCATATGGGATGTCCTGGACCTGTCCAACAGGTCTCAATTGTCCCGCAGAAGGAATCCTTGAAGGGGGCATCCCACAACTCCCAACGTGGGAAAACCTCCATGGCCTTGAGATTCGGCTCCCTTCATGAAGGGACCGTCCTGCACAGAAACTCCAACCTGAGCCAACGTGTGATCCTCGCTCTGACTTCAGATGCATGAGATCTTGGTTCCGATGTGAAGGGGGTACCTGCTGTGCCCTCGCCCTGACCCAAGTCTAGCTTGTGTTCTCAGACTTCCGTCCTCACACTCCTGGTCCGAAGCACTCAAGTTTGGCAAATCCGGACCCACAATGCAGCACTCTGCCTGCCCTCAAGAAAAAAAAAAAAAAATATTGCCTAATGAGCTGCAACCTACACGGCACTCGAATGTACCCAAATTATATAGTCTAACCTGGGCACTAATGCACTTTCTGACACAACCTGAGCCCGGACCTCCTGAACAACACCCAGACAGCTGACCGCACACTGAGCACATCAGACCTGCCATGGCCTTAGGTCATCATCTCTTCCCTACCTCAGTTTTCAGGCTTCAGAACCTAGACCTTATCTCCAATCCATGCCCAGAAATCAGAATTCCTCCTTACCCATGGCAAGAAACCTTTTGGTTGTCACGTTGTCCAACGTTCAGTGTAGGAGAAACCAGCATTCACAAAGAGGACCCGCCCATTCTTGAGTGTGATGAGGGCATAAACATGCATTGTGACCCTCAGCGTGAGTCCTGCCCTCTAGTATGTCCTCTTAGTGACTGGACCATTAGATGTCATAATGGGCTTGACATGGACCTAGCAGCAATATTTAACCAGATTTCTGGTTATCCAGTCACCCCTCTCCAGGGCTCTACTCTGGAATCCCTCATTTGGTGGGACACCTGAGGTTAAAAAACAAAACAAAACAAAACAAAACAACAACAAAAAAATGGACTTATTCCATCCCACAGAATGACCCCAAACTCTTCGGACGGGGCCACACCTCCAGAGAGTAAGACTCGTCCATTTCCCATGAAGTCACCCGGAAATTTCATGAACATGGGTGACACGATATCCAGAGACAAAAACTTGAGCAAGAGCCTCACACTCGCCCTTTTTTCATATCCCGAAGAGTTCTCCTCATGGTCTGTAGATCAGTCCTGCCATACCTATGACCCGAAACAGAAGCCGAGTTTGTGTTTTCAGACAACGGTCTAAACAGCCCTGGTCTACACACCCTACAGGCTCAGGCCCCTGGAGCCAAACCTGAGGACTGTACTTGCCCTCTCCAAGGGATTTCTGTGTGCCCATTGCAATGGCCACAACCCTACTAATAGGATCAACCTCCAAAGTCCCTGAGGCCATCTCAATAGTGGTGGCTTCCCAGGACAAACAGGGGAAATCTGAGCCCATCTGAGCTCCTACCTGCACTCATACCCGTAGACTGATGTCCCCTGAGGGAAAAAGGTGCGAACAGACCCCTAGGCACTAATCGGATCCATTGCTTTGGTTTCCAGGCATCTCTCCTCAGAGGCCTGGATTTCAATACCCGAATACGGCTGTTTCTTGACTCACCCATCAGAACTAATCTCCTCTACACATGGGAAACTTGCACATTGGAGCTTGGTCGAAGCTTATCTTTAGGAGAACCCTTCAGGGCCCCAGTGCCACAGCTTCATTCCAAGGCCTTCATAGACACAAAAACACATTAGGACCCATCCACAGGAGAGTCCATTTGAACTCAGCCTCCTCGGTTGCTCCCCCAGATCCAGCAGATCTAACATGTCTTGTTGCTAGGAGACAATTGGAATGCGAGGTGGGCTACCCATCCATCCATCCTTAGTACCCTGCTCGGAATTGTTGGCCTGAGCCAAACAACAGGTCTCAATTGTCCTGCAGAAGAATCTTTGCAGTTTGGAGCTTCTCACAACTCCCATCTTGGGAAACCCCCATGGCCTCGTGATCCACCCCTCCTTCATGAAGGGTCCATCAGGGACAGAACCTCCAACCTGAGAGATCGTCTGATCCTCGCCCTGACTTCAGATCCACGAGATCTCGAGTCAGGTCTGTAGATTGTGCCTGCCATGTCCTCACCCAGAAACCTAAGCCTAGATTGTGTTCTCAGACTTCTGTCCTCAGACTACGGGCTCACAAGCCCTCCAGATTGGCAATCCAGAACTACAATGCAACACTCTGCCTGCACTCCAGAAGAAAAACATTGCCCCCTGGGGCTAACCAGAAACCCCAAATGAAGATCAACCTGAACGCCACTTGGCTGTACCCCAAATACATAGGCTGACTTGGGCACTGATGCCCTTTCAGACACAACCTGAGCCTGGACCTCCAGGCCACACCCAGACAGCTGGCCGCACTCTGAGCACATCGGATCCGCCATGGCCTTAGGTCGTCATCTCTTCTCAACCTCGATTTTCAGGCTTCAGAAACTATAACTTATCTCAAAACACTGCCCACGGTTGAAAATGATGCCGAATTCAGAACTCCATCCCCATGGCAAGAAACCTTGCGGTTGCCAGTGTAGATGAAACCAGTGTGGCCCATGATTCCCCGCCCATGCTCGCGGGCAACATTGGTCACAAACACACATTGTGACCCTCAGCCTGAGCCCAGTCCTCAAGTAAGGCCTCTCAGTGGCTGGACCCTGAGCCCGCATATGGGGCCTGCCATGACCCTGGCCCGATTTTTAACCATAGTTCGCTTTGTCCCTTCACTCTTCCCTAGGGCTCTGATTTGGAATTCCTCTTTTGGTGGGACACCTGCGGTAACAAACCTGAAAGGGGTCCTCCCATCCCACAGATTGATGAAAAACAATTGGGATCGGGCAAATCCACAGAGAGGAAGATTCGTCCATGGCCCCTGAGGCCTCCCCGACATTCCACGGCCAACAGTGATACAAAATCCAGAGAAAAAAGAATGAGCAAGCGCCTCAGACTCGCTGTTTCTTCATATCCTGAAGAGTTCTTCTCATGGTTTGTCGATCGGGTCCGCCATACCTACATCCGCAAACCTTAGCTGAGTTTGTGTTTTTAGACTTCTGTCCTCAATGTCCTGGGCAACACACACTCCAGACTGGGCCCCTGGAGTCACACATTAGGACTGCGCCTACCCAATCCATGGGAATTCTGCCCATTCCATTGTCCCAAACCGTACAAATTAGGAGAACCCTCCAAAGTCCCTGAGGCCATCCCAATAGTGTAGGTCACCCGGCACAAACAAGGGCGGTCTGACACCAGCTGAGCAACTATCTCCACTCATTCCATAGATGGATGTCCCCAGAGAAGAAGATTGAACCAGACAGGACCCTAGGCCATAATCGAATCCATTGCTTTGGTTTACAGGCATGTCTCCTCAAAAGCCTGGATTCCAATATTAGCATAGGGGTTTTCCTGAGGCACCCATCAGAACAAATCTCGTCTCCACAAGGAAACTTGTGTATGGGAGCTATGTCAAAAGCTTAGGAGAATACTTCAGGGTCCCGGTGCCACCGCCTCATTCCAAGGCCCTCATGGATACAAACACACTTTAGGACCCATCCTCAGGAAAGTCCATTTCAACTCAGCCACCCAGGTTGCTCCCGCAGAGCCATCAGATCTAAACTGCCTTGTTGCTAGGAGACAATTGCAATGCGAGGCGCTCGTCCCAGGCATCCATCCTCGAACGGTGCCCTGGAGTCATTCCATATGGGATGTCCTGGACCTGTCCAACAGGTCTCAATTGTCCCGCAGAAGGAATCCTTGAAGGGGGCATCCCACAACTCGCAACGTGGGAAAACCTCCATGGCCTCGAGATTCCGCTCCCTTCATGAAGGGACCGTCATGCACAGAAACTCCAACCTGAGCCAACGTCTGATCCTCGCTCTGACTTCAGATGCATGAGATCTTGGTTCCGATGTGTAGGGGGTACCTGCCGTGCCCTCGCCCTGAAACCCAAGTCTAGCTTGTGTTCTCAGACTTCCGTCCTCACACTCCTGGTCCGAAGCACTCAAGTTTGGCAATTCCGGACCCACAATGCAGCACTCTGCATGCCCTCTAGAAAAAAAAAAAAAAATATTGCCTAATGAGCTGCAACCTACACGGCACTCGAATGTACCCAAATTATATAGTCTAACCTGGGCACTAATGCACTTTCTGACACAACCTGAGCCCGGACCTCCTGACCAACACCCAGACAGCTGACCGCACACTGAGCACATCAGACCTGCCATGGCCTTAGGTCATCATCTCTTCCCTACCTCAGTTTTCAGGCTTCAGAACCTAGACCTTATCTCCAATCCCTGCCCAGAAATCAGAATTCCTCCTTACCCATGGCAAGAAACCTTTTGGTTGGCACGTTGTCCAACGTTCAGTGTAGGAGAAACCAGCATTCACCCTGAGGACCCGCCCATTCTTGAGTGTGATGAGGGCATAAACATGCATTGTGACCCTCAGCGTGAGTCCTGCCCTCTAGTATGTCCTCTTAGTGACTGGACCATTAGATGTCATAATGGGCTTGACATGTACCTAGGCCCCAATATTTAACGAGATTTCTGGTTGTCCAGTCGCCCCTCCCAAGGGCTCTACTCTGGAATCCCTCATTTGGTGGGACACCTGAGGTTAAAAAACAAAACAAAACAAAACAAAACAACAACAACAACAACAAAAAAATGGACTTATTCCATCCCACAGAATGACCCCAAACTCTTCGGACGGGGCCACACCTCCAGAGGGTAAGACTCGTCCATTTACCATGAAGTCACCCGGAAATTTCATGAACATGGGTGACACGATATCCAGAGACAAAAACTTGAGCAAGAGCCTAACACTCGCCCTTTTTTCATATCCCGAAGATTTCTCCTCATGGTCTGTAGATCAGTCCTGCCATACCTATGACACGAAACAGAAGCCGAGTTTGTGTTTTCAGACAACGGTCTAAACAGCCCTGGCCTACACACCCTACAGGCTCAGGCCCCTGGAGCCAAACCTGAGGACTGTACTTGCCCTCTCCAAGGGATTTCTGTGTGCCCATTGCAATGGCCACAACCCTACTAATAGGATCGTCCTCCAAAGTCCCTGAGGCCATCTCAATAGTGGTGGCTTCCCAGGACAAACAGGGGCAATCTGAGCCCATCTGAGCACCTACCTGCACTCAGACCCGTAGACTGATGTCCCCAGAGGGAAAAAGGAACGAACAGACCCCTAGGCACTAATCGGATCCATTGCTTTGGTTTCCAGGCATCTCTCCTCAGAGGCCTGGTTTTCAATACCCGAATATGGCTGTTTCTTGACTCACCCATCAGAACTAATCTCCTCTACACGTGGGAAACTTGCACATTGGAGCTTGGTCGAAGCTTCTCTTTAGGAGAACCCTTCAGGGCCCCAGTGCCACCGCTTCATTCCAAGGCCTTCATAGACACAAAAACACATTAGGACCCATCCATAGGAGAGTCCATTTGAACTCAGCCTCCTCGGTTGCTCCCCCAGATCCAGCAGATCTAACATGTCTTGTTGCTAGGAGACAATTGCAATGCGAGGTGGGCTACCCATCCATCCATCCTTACTACCCTGCTCGGAATCGTTGGCCTGAGCCAACCAACAGGTCTCAATTGTCCTGCAGAAGAATCTTTGCAGTTTGGAGCTTCTCAGAACTCCGATCTTGGGAAACCCCCATGGCCTCGTGATCCACCCCCCTTCATGAAGGGTCCATCAGGGACAGAACCTCCAACCTGAGAGATCGTCTGATCCTCGCCCTGACTTCAGATCCACGAGATCTCGAGTCAGGTCTGTAGATTGTGCCTGCCATGTCCTCACCCAGAAACCTAAGCCTAGATTGTGTTCTCAGACTTCCGTCCTCAGACTACGGGCCCACAAGCCCTCCAGATTGGCAATCCAGAACTACAATGCAACACTCTGCCTGCACTCCAGAAGAAAAACATTGCCCCCTGGGGCTAACCAGAAACCCCAAATGAGCATCAACCTGCACGCCACTTGGCTGTACCCCAAATACATAGGCTGACCTGGGCACTGATGCCCTTTCAGACACAACCTGAGCCTGGACCTCCAGGCCACACCCAGACAGCTGGCCGCACTCTGAGCACATCGGATCCGCCATGGCCTTAGGTCGTCATCTCTTCTCAACCTCGATTTTCAGGCTTCAGAAACTATAACTTATCTCAAAACACTGCCCACGGTTGAAAATGATGCAGAAATCAGAACTCCATCCCCATGGCAAGAAACCTTGCGGTTGCCATGTTGTCCAACATTCAGTGTAGTTGAAACCAGTGTGGCCCCTGATTCCCCGCCCATGCTCGCGGGCAACATTGGTCACAAACACACATTGTGACCCTCAGCCTGAGCCCAGTCCTCAAGTAAGGCATCTCAGTGGCTGGACCCTGAGCCCGCATATGGGGCCTGCCATGCCCCTGGCCCCGATTTTTAACCATAGTTCGCTTTGTCCCTTCACTCTTCCCTAGGGCTCTGATTTGGAATTCCTCTTTTGGTGGGACACCTGAGGTAACAAACCTGAAAGGAGTCCTCTCAACCCACAGATTGACGAAAAACAATTGGGATCGGGCCAAATCCACAGAGAGGAAGATTCGTCCATGGCCCCTGAGGCCTCCCCGACATTCCACGGCCAACGCTGATACAAAATCCAGAGACAAAAGAATGAGCAAGCGCCTCAGACTCGCTGTTTCTTCATATCCTGAAGAGTTCTTCTCATGGTTTGTCGATCGGGTCCGCCATACCTACCTCCGCAAACCTTAGCTGAGTTTGTTTTTTTTGACTTCTGTCCTCAATGTCCTGGGCAACACACACTCCAGACTGGGCCCCTGGAGTCACACATTAGGACTGCGCCTACCCAATCCATGGGAATTCTGCCCATTCCATTGTCCCAAACCGTACAAATTAGGAGAACCCTCCAAAGTACCTGAGGGCATCCCAATAGTGTAGGTCACCCGGCACAAACAAGGGCGGTCTGACACCAGCTGAGCAACTATCTCCACTCATTCCATAGATGGATGTCCCCAGAGAAGAAGATTGAACCAGACAGGACCCTAGGCCATAATCGGATCCATTGCCTTGGTTTACAGGCATGTCTCCTCAAAAGCCTGGATTCCAATATTAGCATAGGGGTTTTCCTGAGGCACCCATCAGAACAAATCTCGTCTCCACAAGGAAACTTGTGTATGGGAGCTATGTCAAAAGCTTAGGAGAATACTTCAGGGTCCCGGTGCCACCGCCTCATTCCAAGGCCCTCATGGATACAAACACACTTTAGGACCCATCCTCAGGAAAGTCCATTTCAACTCAGCCACCCAGGTTGCTCCCGCAGAGCCATCAGATCTAAACTGCCTTGTTGCTAGGAGACAATTGCAATGCGAGGCGCTCGTCCCAGGCATCCATCCTCGAACGGTGCCCTGGAGTCATTCCATATGGGATGTCCTGGACCTGTCCAACAGGTCTCAATTGTCCCGCAGAAGGAATCCTTGAAGGGGGCATCCCACAACTCGCAACGTGGGAAAACCTCCATGGCCTCGAGATTCCGCTCCCTTCATGAAGCGACCGTCATGCACAGAAACTCCAACCTGAGCCAACGTCTGATCCTCGCTCTGACTTCAGATGCATGAGATCTTGGTTCCGATGTGTAGGGGGTACCTGCCGTGCCCTCGCCCTGAAACCCAAGTCTAGCTTGTGTTCTCAGACTTCCGTCCTCACACTCCTGGTCCGAAGCTCTCAAGTTTGGCAATTCCGGACCCACAATGCAGCACTCTGCCTGCCCTCTAGGAAAAAAAAAAAAAATATATTGCCTAATGAGCTGCAACCTACACGGCACTCGAATGTACCCAAATTATATAGTCTAACCTGGGCACTAATGCACTTTCTGACACAACCTGAGCCCGGACCTCCTGACCAACACCCAGACAGCTGACCGCACACTGAGCACATCAGACCTGCCATGGCCTTAGGTCATCATCTCTTCCCTACCTCAGTTTTCAGGCTTCAGAACCTAGACCTTATCTCCAATCCCTGCCCAGAAATCAGAATTCCTCCTTACCCATGGCAAGAAACCTTTTGGTTGGCACGTTGTCCAACGTTCAGTGTAGGAGAAACCAGCATTCACCCTGAGGACCCGCCCATTCTTGAGTGTGATGAGGGCATAAACATGCATTGTGACCCTCAGCGTGAGTCCTGCCCTCTAGTATGTCCTCTTAGTGACTGGACCATTAGATGTCATAATGGGCTTGACATGTACCTAGGCCCCAATATTTAACGAGATTTCTGGTTGTCCAGTCGCCCCTCCCCAGGGCTCTACTCTGGAATCCCTCATTTGGTGGGACACCTGAGGTTAAAAAACAAAACAAAACAAAACAAAACAAAACAACAACAACAAAAAAATGGACTTACCATCCCACAGAATGACCCCAAACTCTTCGGACGGGGCCACACCCCAGAGGGTAAGACTCGTCCATTTCCCATGAAGTCACCCGGATATTTCATGAACATGGGTGACACGATATCCAGAGACAAAAACTTGAGCAAGAGCCTCACACTCGCCCTTTTTTCATATCCCGAAGAGTTCTCCTCATGGTCTGTATATCAGTCCTGCCATACCTATGACCCCAAACAGAAGCCGAGTTTGTGTTTTCAGACAACGGTCTAAACAGCCCTGGCCTACACACCCTACAGGCTCAGGCCCCTGGAGCCAAACCTGAGGACTGTACTTGCCGTCTCCAAGGGATTTCTGTGTGCCCATTGCAATGGCCACAACCCTACTAATAGGATCAACCTCCAAAGTCCCTGAGGCCATCTCAATAGTGGTGGCTTCCCAGTACAAACAGGGGCAATCTGAGCCCATCTGAGCACCTACCTGCACTCAGACCCGTAGACTGATGTCCCCAGAGGGAAAAAGGAACGAACAGACCCCTAGGCACTAATCGGATCCATTGCTTTGGTTTCCAGGCATCTCTCCTCAGAGGCCTGGATTTCAATACCCGAATATGGCTGTTTCTTGACTCACCCATCAGAACTAATCTCCTCTACACGTGGGAAACTTGCACATTGGAGTTGGTCGAAGCTTCTCTTTAGGATAACCCTTCAGGGCCCCAGTGCCACCGCTTTATTCCAAGGCCTTCATAGACACAAAAACACATTAGGACCCATCCATAGGAGAGTCCATTTGAACTCAGCCTCCTCGGTTGCTCCCCCAGATCCAGCAGATCTAACATGTCTTGTTGCTAGGAGACAATTGGAATGCGAGGTGGGCTACCCATCCATTCATCCTTAGTACCCTGCTCGGAATCGTTGGCCTGAGCCAACCAACAGGTCTCAATTGTCCTGCAGAAGAATCTTTGCAGTTTGGAGCTTCTCAGAACTCCGATCTTGGGAAACCCCCATGGCCTCGTGATCCACCCCCCTTCATGAAGGGTCCATCAGGGACAGAACCTCCAACCTGAGAGATCGTCTGATCCTCGCCCTGACTTCAGATCCACGAGATCTCGAGTCAGGTCTGTAGATTGTGCCTGCCATGGCCTCACCCAGAAACCTAAGCCTAGATTGTGTTCTCAGACTTCCGTCCTCAGACTACGGGCCCACAAGCCCTCCAGATTGGCAATCCAGAACTACAATGCAACACTCTGCCTGCACTCCAGAAGAAAAACATTGGCCCCTGGGGCTAACCAGAAACCCCAAATGAGGATCAACCTGCACGCCACTTGGCTGTACCCCAAATACATAGGCTGACCTGGGCACTGATGCCCTTTCAGACACAACCTGAGCCTGGACCTCCAGGCCACACCCAGACAGCTGGCCGCACTCTGAGCACATCGGATCCGCCATGGACTTAGGTCGTCATCTCTTCTCAACCTCGATTTTCAGGCTTCAGAAACTATAACTTATCTCAAAACACTGCCCACGGTTGAAAATGATGCAGAAATCAGAACTCCATCCCCATGGCAAGAAACCTTGCGGTTGCCATGTTGTCCAACATTCAGTGTAGTTGAAACCAGTGTGGCCCATGATTCCCCGCCCATGCTCGCGGGCAACATTAGTCACAAACACACATTGTGACCCTCAGCCTGAGCCCAGTCCTCAAGTAAGGCCTCTCAGTGGCTGGACCCTGAGCCCGCATATGGGGCCTGCCATGCCCCTGGCCCCGATTTTTAACCATAGATCGCTTTGTCCCTTCACTCTTCCCTAGGGCTCTGATTTGGAATTCCTCTTTTGGTGGCACACCTGAGGTAACAAACCTGAAAGGAGTCCTCCCATCCCACAGATTGACGAAAAACAATTGGGTTCGGGCCAAATACACAGAGAGGAAGATTCTTCCATGGCCCCTGGGGCCTCCCCGACATTCCACGGCCAACGCTGATACAAAATCCAGAGACAAAAGAATGAGCAAGCGCCTCAGACTCGCTGTTTCTTCATATCCTGAAGAGTTCTTCTCATGGTTTGTCGATCGGGTCCGCCATACCTACATCCGCAAACCTTAGCTGAGTTTGTGTTTTTAGACTTCTGTCCTCAATGTCCTGGGCAACACACACTCCAGACTGGGCCCCTGGAGTCACACATTAGGACTGCGCCTACCCAATCCATGGGAATTCTGCCCATTCCATTGTCCCAAACCGTACAAATTAGGAGAACCCTCCAAAGTCCCTGAGGCCATCCCAATAGTGTAGGTCACCCGGCACAAACAAGGGCGGTCTGACACCAGCTGAGCAACTATCTCCACTCATTCCATAGATGGATGTCCCCAGAGAAGAAGATTGAACCAGACAGGACCCTAGGCCATAATCGGATCCATTGCTTTGGTTTACAGGCATGTCTCCTCCAAAGCCTGGATTCCAATATTAGCATAGGGGTTTTCCTGAGGCACCCATCAGAACAAATCTCGTCTCCACAAGGAAACTTGTGTATGGGAGCTATGTCAAAAGCTTAGGAGAATACTTCAGGGTCCCGGTGCCACCGCCTCATTCCAAGGCCCTCATGGATACAAACACACTTTAGGACCCATCCTCAGGAAAGTCCATTTCAACTCAGCCACCCAGGTTGCTCCCGCAGAGCCATCAGATCTCAACTGCCTTGTTGCTAGGAGACAATTGCAATGCGAGGCGCTCATCCCAGGCATCCATCCTCCAACGGTACCCTGGAGTCATTCAATATGGGATGTCCTGGACCTGTCCAACAGGTCTCAATTGTCCCGCAGAAGGAATCCTTGAAGGGGGCATCCCACAACTCCCAACGTGGGAAAACCTCCATGGCCTCGAGTTTCCGCTCCCTACATGAAGGGACCGTCATGCACAGAAACTCCAACCTGAGCCAACGTCTGATCCTCGCTCTGACTTCAGATGCATGAGATCTTGGTTCCGATGTGTAGGGGGTACCTGCCGTGCCCTCGCCCTGAAACCCAAGTCTAGCTTGTGTTCTCAGACTTCCGTCCTCACACTCCTCGTCTGAAGCACTCAAGTTTGGCAATTCCGGACTCACAATGCAGCATTCTGCCTGCCCTCTAGAAAAAAAAAATATATATATATATATTGCCTAATGAGCAGCAACCTACACGGCACTCGAATGTACCCAAATTATATAGTCTAACCTGGGCACTAATGCACTTTCTGACACAACCTGAGCCCGGACCTCCTGAACAACACCCAGACAGCTGACTGCACACTGAGCACATCAGACCTGCCGTGGCCTTAGGTCATCATCTCTTCCCTACCTCAGTTTTCAGGCTTCAGAACCTAGACCTTATCTCCAATCCCTGCCCAGTAATAAGAATTCCTCCTTACCCATGGCAAGAAACCTTTTGGTTGGCACGTTGTCCAACGTTCTGTGTAGGAGAAACCAGCATTCACCCTGAGGAACCGCCCATTCTTGAGTGTGATGAGGGCATAAACATGCATTGTGACCCTCAGCGTGAGTCCTGCCCTCTAGTATGTCCTCTTAGTGACTGGACCATTAGATGTCATAATCGGCTTGACATGTACCTAGGCCCCAATATTTAACCAGATTTCTGGTTGTCCAGTCGCCCCTCTCCAGGGCTCTACTCTGGAATCCCTCATTTGGTGGGACACCTGAGGTTAAAAAACCAAACAAAACAAAACAAAACAACAACAACAACAAAAAATGGACTTATTCCATCCCACAGAATGACCCCAAACTCTTCGGACGGGGCCACACCTCCTAGAGTAAGACTCGTCCATTTCCCATGAAGTCACCCGGAAATTTCATGAACATGGGTGACACGATATCCAGAAACAAAAACTTGAGCAAGAGCCTCACACTTGCCCTTTTTTCATATCCCGAAGAGTTCTCCTCATGGTCTCTAGATATGTCCTGCCATACCTATGACCCGAAACAGAAGCCGAGTTTGTGTTTTCAGACAACGGTCTAAACAGCCCTGGCCTACACACCCTACAGGCTCAGGCACCTGGAGCCTAACCTGAGGACTGTACTTGCCCTCTCCAAGGGATTTCTGTGTGCCCATTGCAATGGCCACAACCCTACTAATAGGATCAACCTCCAAAGTCCCTGAGGCCATCTCAATAGTGGTGGCTTCCCAGGACAAACAGGGGCAATCTGAGCCCATCTGAGCACCTACCTGCACTCAGACCCGTAGACTGATGTCCCCAGAGGGAAAAAGGAACGAACAGGCCCCTAGGCACTAATCGGATCCATTGCTTTGGTTTCCAAGCTTCTCTCCTCAGAGGCCTGGATTTCAATACCCGAATATGGCTGTTTCTTGACTCACCCATCAGAACTAATCTCCTCTACACGTGGGAAACTTGCACATTGGAGCTTGGTCGAAGCTTCTCTTTAGGAGAACCCTTCCGGGCCCCAGTGCCACCGCTTCATTCCAAGGCCTTCATAGACACAAAAACACATTAGGACTCATCCATAGGAGAGTCCATTTGAACTCAGCCTCCTCGGTTGCTCCCCCAGATCCAGCAGATCTAACATGTCTTGTTGCTAGGAGACAATTGGAATGCGAGGTGGGCTACCCATCCATCCATCCTTAGTACCCTGCTCGGAATCGTTGGCCTGAGCCAAACAACAGGTCTCAATTGTCCTGCAGAAGAATCTTTGCAGTTCGGAGCATCTCAAAACTCCCATCTTGGGAAACCCCCATGGCCTCGTGATCCACCCCGCCTTCATGAGGGGTCCATCAGGGACCGAACCTCCAACCTGAGAGATCGTCTGATCCTCGCCCTGACTTCAGATCCACGAGATCTCGAGTCAGGTCTGTAGATTGTGCCTGCCATGTCCTCACCCAGAAACCTAAGCCTAGATTGTGTTCTCAGACTTTCGTACTCAGACTACGGGCCCACAAGCCCTCCAGATTGGCAATCCAGAACTACAATGCAACACTCTGCCTGCACTCCAGAAGAAAAACATTGCCCCCTGGGGCTAACCAGAAACCCCAAATGAGGATCAACCTGCACGCCACTTGGCTGTACCCCAAATACATAGGCTGACCTGGGCACTGATGCCCTTTCAGACACAACCTGAGCCTGGACCTCCAGGCCACACCCAGACAGCTGGCCGCACTCTGAGCACATCGGATCCGCCATGGCCTTAGGTCGTCATCTCTTCTCAACCTCGATTTTCAGGCTTCAGAAACTATAACTTATCTCAAAACACTGCCCACGGTTGAAAATGATGCAGAAATCAGAACTCCATCCCCATGGCAAGAAACCTTGCGGTTGCCATGTTGTCCAACATTTAGTGTAGTTGAAACCAGTGTGGCCCATGATTCCCCGCCCATGCTCGCGGGCAACATTAGTCACAAACACACATTGTGACCCTCAGCCTGAGCCCAGTCCTCAAGTAAGGCCTCTCAGTGGCTGGACCCTGAGCCCGCATATGGGGCCTGCCATGCCCCTGGCCCCGATTTTTAACCATAGTTCGCTTTGTCCCTTCACTCTTCCCTAGGGCTCTGATTTGGAATTCCTCTTTTGGTGGGACACCTGAGGTAACAAACCTGAAAGGAGTCCTCCCATCCCACAGATTGACGAAAAACAATTGGGATCGGGCCAAATCCACAGAGAGGAAGATTCGTCCATGGCCCCTGAGGCCTCCCCGACATTCCAAGGCCAACGCTGATACAAAATCCAGAGACAAAAGAATGATCAAGCGCCTCAGACTCGCTGTTTCTTCATATCCTGAAGAGTTCTTCTCATGGTTTGTCGATCGGGTCCGCCATACCTACATCCGCAAACCTTAGCTGAGTTTGTGTTTTTAGACTTCTGTCCTCAATGTCCTGGGCAACACCCACTCCAGACTGCGCCCCTGGAGTCACACATTAGGACTGCGCCTACCCAATCCATGGGAATTCTGCCCATTCCATTGTCCCAAACCGTACAAATTAGGAGAACCCTCCAAAGTCCCTGAGGCCATCCCAATAGTGTAGGTCACCCGGCACAAACAAGGGCGGTCTGACACCAGCTGAGCAACTATCTCCACTCATTCCATAGATGGATGTCCCCAGAGAAGAAGATTGAACCAGACAGGACCCTAGGCCATAATCGGATCCATTGCTTTGGTTTACAGGCATGTCTCCTCAAAAGCCTGGATTCCAATATTACCATAGGGGTTTTCCTGAGGCACCCATCAGAACAAATCTCGTCTCCACAAGGAAACTTGTGTATGGGAGCTATGTCAAAAGCTTAGGGGAATACTTCAGGGTCCCGGTGCCACCGCCTCATTCCAAGGCCCTCATGGATACAAACACACTTTAGGACCCATCCTCAGGAAAGTCCATTTCAACTCAGCCACCCAGGTTGCTCCCGCAGAGCCATCAGATCTAAACTGCCTTGTTGCTAGGAGACAATTGCAATGCGAGGCGCTCGTCCCAGGCATCCATCCTCGAACGGTGCCCTGGAGTCATTCCATATGGGATGTCCTGGACCTGTCCAACAGGTCTCAATTGTCCCGCAGAAGGAATCCTTGAAGGGGGCATCCCACAAGTCGCAACGTGGGAAAACCTCCATGGCCTCGAGATTCCGCTCCCTTCATGAAGGGACCGTCATGCACAGAAACTCCAACCTGAGCCAACGTCTGATCCTCGCTCTGACTTCAGATGCATGAGATCT
This sequence comes from Mustela lutreola, assembly GCF_030435805.1. NCBI lineage: Eukaryota > Metazoa > Chordata > Mammalia > Carnivora > Mustelidae > Mustela > Mustela lutreola. The sequence continues at coordinate 174,862,864 of NC_081294.1, forward strand.
TGGTTCCGATGTGTAGGGGGTACCTGCCGTGCCCTCGCCCTGAAACCCAAGTCTAGCTTGTGTTCTCAGACTTCCGTTCTCACACTCCTGGTCCGAAGCACTCACGTTTGGCAATTCCAGACCCACAATGCAGCACTCTGCCTGCCCTCTAGAAAAAAAAAATATATATATATATTTTGCCTAATGAGCTGCAACCTACACGGCACTCGAATGTACCCAAATTATATAGTCTAACCTGGGCACTAATGCACTTTCTGACACAACCTGAGCCCGGACCTCCTGACCAACACCCAGACAGCTGACCGCACACTGAGCACATCAGACCTGCCATGGCCTTAGGTCATCATCTCTTCCGTACCTCAGTTTTCAGGCTTCAGAACCTAGACCTTATCTCCAATCCCTGCCCAGAAATCAGAATTCCTCCTTACCCATGGGCAAGAAACCTTTTGGTTGGCACGTTGTCCAACGTTCAGTGTAGGAGAAACCAGAATTCACCTTGAGGACCCGCCCATTCTTGAGTGTGATGAGGGCATAAACATGCATTGTGACCCTCAGCGTGAGTCCTGCCCTCTAGTATGTCCTCTTAGTGACTGGACCATTAGAGGTCATAATGGGCTTGACATGTACCTAGGCCCCAATATTTAACCAGATTTCTGGTTGTCCAGTCACCCCTCTTCAGGACTCTACTCTGGAATCCCTCATTTGGTGGGACACCTGAGGTTAAAAAACAAAACAAAACCAAACAAAACAACAACAACAAAAAAATGGACTTATTCCATCCCACAGAATGACCCCAAACTCTTCGGACGGGGCCACACCTCCAGAGGGTAAGACTTGTCCATTTCCCATGAAGTCACCCGGAAATTTCATGAACATGGGTGACACGATATCCAGAGACAAAAACTTGAGCAAGAGCCTCACACTTGCCCTTTTTTCATATCCCGAAGAGTTCTCCTCATGGTCTGTAGATCAGTCCTGCCATACCTATGACCCGAAACAGAAGCCGACTTTGTGTTTTCAGACAACGGTCTAAACAGCCCTGGCCTACACACCCTACAGGCTCAGGCCCCTGGAGCCAAACCTGAGGACTGTGTTTGCCCTCTCCAAGGGATTTCTGTGTGCCCATTGCAATGGCCACAACCCTACTAATAGGATCAACCTCCAAAGTCCCTGAGGCCATCTCAATAGTGGTGGCTTCCCAGGACAAACAGGGGCAATCTGAGCCCATCTGAGCACCTACCTGCACTCAGACCCGTAGACTGATGTCCCCAGAGGGAAAAAGGAACGAACAGACCCCTAGGCACTAATCGGATCCATTGCTTTGTTTTCCAGGCATCTCTCCTCAGAGGCCTGGATTTCAATACCCGAATATGGCTGTTTCTTGACTCACCCATCAGAACTAATCTCCTCTACACATGGGAAAATTGCACATTGGAGCTTGGTCGAAGCTTCGCTTTTGGAGAACCCTTCAGGGCCCCAGTGCCACCGCTTCGTTCCAAGGTCTTCATAGACACAAAAACACATTAGGACCCATCCATAGGAGAGTCCATTTGAACTCAGACTCCTCGGTTGCTCCCCCTGATCCAGCAGATCTAACATGTCTTGTTGCTAGGAGACAATTGGAATGCGAGGTGGGCTACCCATCCATCCATCCTTAGTACCCTGCTCGGAATCGTTGGCCTGAGCCAACCAACAGGTCTCAATTGTCCTGCGGAAGAATCTTTGCAGTTTGGAGCTTCTCACAACTCCCATCTTGGGAAACCCCCATGGCCTCATGATCCACCCCCCCTTCATGAAGGGTCCATCAGGGACAGAACCTCCAACCTGAGAGATCGTCTGATTCTCGCCCTGACTTCAGATCCACGAGATCTCGAGTCAGGTCTGTAGATTGTGCCTGCCATGTCCTCACCCAGAAACCTTAGCCTAGATTGTGTTCTCAGACTTCCGTCCTCAGACTACGGGCCCACAAGCCCTCCAGATTGGCAATCCAGAACTACAATGCAACACTCTGCCTGCACTCCAGAAGAAAAACATTGCCCCCTGGGGCTAACCAGAAACCCCAAATGAGCATCAACCTGCACGCCACTTGGCTGTACCCCGAATACATAGGCTGACCTGGGCACTGATGCCCTTTCAGACACAACCTGAGCCTGGACCTCCAGGCCACACCCAGACAGCTGGCCGCACTCTGAGCACATCGGATCCTCCATGGCCTTAGGTCGTCATCTCTTCTCAACCTCGATTTTCAGGCTTCAGAAACTATAACTTATCTCAAAACACTGCCCACGGTTGAAAATGATGCAGAAATCAGAACTCCATCCCCCTGGCAAGAAACCTTGCGGTTGCCATGTTGTCCAACATTCAGTGTAGTGGAAACCAGTGTGGCCCATGATTCCCCGCCCATGCTCGCGGGCAACATTGGTCACAAACACACATTTTGACCCTCAGCCTGAGCCCAGTCCTCAAGTAAGGCCTCTCAGTGGCTGGACCCTGAGCCCGCATATGGGGCCTGCCATGCCCCTGGCCCCGATTTTTAACCATAGTTCGCTTTGTCCCTTCACTCTTCCCTAGGGCTCTGATTTGGAATTCCTCTTTTGGTGGAACACCTGAGGTAACAAACCTGAAAGGAGTCCTCCCATCCCACAGATTGACGAAAAACAATTGGGATCGGGCCAAATCCACAGAGAGGAAGATTCGTCCATGGCCCCTGAGGCCTCCCCGACATTCCACGGCCAACGCTGATACAAAATCCAGAGACAAAAGAATGAGCAAGCGCCTCAGACTCGCTGTTTCTTCATATCCTGAAGAGTTCTTCTCATGGTTTGTCGATCGGGTCCGCCATACCTACCTCCGCAAACCTTAGCTGAGTTTGTGTTTTTAGACTTCTGTCCTCAATGTCCTGGGCAACACACACTCCAGACTGGGCCCCTGGAGTCACACATTAGGACTGCGCCTACCCAATCCATGGGAATTCTGCCCATTCCATTGTCCCAAACCGTACAAATTAGGAGAACCCTCCAAAGTCCCTGAGGGCATCCCAATAGTGTAGGTCACCCGGCACAAACAAGGGCGGTCTGACACCAGCTGAGCAACTATCTCCACTCATTCCATAGATGGATGTCCCCAGAGAAGAAGATTGAACCAGACAGGACCCTAGGCCATAATCGGATCCATTGCTTTGGTTTACAGGCATGTCTCCTCCAAAGCCTGGATTCCAATATTAGCATAGGGGTTTTCCTGAGGCACCCATCAGAACTAATCTTGTCTCCACAAGGAAACTTGTGTATGGGAGCTATGTCAAAAGCTTAGGAGAATACTTCAGGGTCCCGGTGCCACCGCCTCATTCCAAGGCCCTCATGGATACAAACACACTTTAGGACCCATCCTCAGGAAAGTCCATTTCAACTCAGCCACCCAGGTTGCTCCCGCAGAGCCATCAGATCTAAACTGTCTTGTTGCTAGGAGACAATTGCAATGCGAGGCGCTCGTCCCAGGCATCCATCCTCGAACGGTGCCCTGGAGTCATTCCATATGGGATGTCCTGGACCTGTCCAACAGGTCTCAATTGTCCCGCAGAAGGAATCCTTGAAGGGGGCATCCCACAACTCGCAACGTGGGAAAACCTCCATGGCCTCGAGATTCCGCTCCCTTCATGAAGGGACCGTCATGCACAGAAACTCGAACCTGAGCCAACGTCTGATCCTCGCTCTGACTTCAGATGCATGAGATCTTGGTTCCGATGTGTAGGGGGTACATGCCGTGCCCTCGCCCTGAAACCCAAGTCTAGCTTGTGTTCTCAGACTTCCGTCCTCACACTCCTGGTCCGAAGCACTCAAGTTTGGCAATTCCAGACCCACAAAGCAGCACTCTGCCTGCCCTCTAGAAAAAAAATATATATATATTGCCTAATGAGCTGCAACCTACACGGCACTCGAATGTACCCAAATTATATAGTCTAACCTGGGCACTAATGCACTTTCTGACACAACCTGAGCCCGGACCTCCTGACCAACACCCAGACAGCTGACCGCACACTGAGCACATCAGACCTGCCATGGCCTTAGGTCATCATCTCTTCCCTACTTCAGTTTTCAGGCTTCAGAACCTAGACCATATCTCCATTCCCTGCCCAGAAATCAGAATTCCTCCTTTCCCATGGCAAGAAACCTTTTGGTTGGCACGTTGTCCAACGTTCAGTGTAGGAGAAACAAGCATTCACCCTGAGGACCCGCCCATTCTTGAGTTTGATGAGGGCATAAACATGCATTGTGACCCTCAGCGTGAGTCCTGCCCTCTAGTATGTCCTCTTAGTGACTGGACCATTAGATGTCATAATGGGCTTGACATGGAACTAGGCCCCAATATTTAACCAGATTTCTGGTTGTCCAGTCGCCCCTCTCCAGGGCTCTACTCTGGAATCCCTCATTTGGTGGGACACCTGAGGTTAAAAAACAAAACAAAACCAAACAAAACAACAACAACAAAAAAATGGACTTATTCCATCCCACAGAATGACCCCAAACTCTTCGGACGGGGCCACACCTCCAGAGGGTAAGACTCGTCCATTTCCCATTAAGTCACCCGGAAATTTCATGAACATGGGTGACACGATATCCAGAGACAAAAACTTGAGCAAGAGCCTCACACTCGCCCTTTTTTCATATCCCGAAGAGTTCTCCTCATGGTCTGTAGATCAGTCCTGCCATACCTATGACCCGAAACAGAACCGAGTTTGTGATTTTCAGACAACGGTCTAAACCAGCCCTGGCCTACACACCCTACAGGCTCAGGCCCCTGGAGCCAAACCTGAGGACTGTACTTGCCCTCTACAAGGGATTTCTGTGTGCCCATTGCAATGGCCACAACCCTACTAATAGGATCAACCTCCAAAGTCCCTGAGGCCATCTCAATAGTGGTGGCTTCCCAGGACAAACAGGGGCAATCTGAGCCCATCTGAGCACCTACCTGCACTCAGACCCGTAGACTGATGTCCCCAGAGGGAAAAAGGAACGAACAGAGCCCAAGGCACTAATCGGATCCTTTGCTTTGGTTTCCAGGCATCTCTCCTCAGAGGCCTGGATTTCAATACCCGAATATGGCTGTTTCTTGACTCACCCATCAGAACTAATCTCCTCTACACATGGGAAAATTGCACATTGGAGCTTAGTCGAAGCTTCTCTTTAGGAGAACCCTTCAGGGCCCCAGTGCCTCCGCTTCATTCCAAGGTCTTCATAGACACAAAAACACATTAGGACCCATCCATAGGAGAGTCCATTTGAACTCAGACTCCTCGGTTGCTCCCCCAGATCCAGCAGATCTAACATGTCTTGTTGCTAGGAGACAATTGGAATGCGAGGTGGGCTACCCATCCATCCATCCTTAGTACCCTGCTCGGAATCGTTGGCCTGAGCCAAACAACAGGTCTCAATTGTCCTGCAGAAGTATCTTTGCAGTTTGGAGCTTCTCACAACTCCCATCTTGGGAAACCCCCATGGCCTCGTGATCCACCCCCCCTTCATGAAGGGTCCATCAGGGACAGAACCTCCAACCTGAGAGATCGTCTGATTCTCGCCCTGACTTCAGATCCACGAGATCTCGAGTCAGGTCTGTAGATTGTGCCTGCCATGTCCTCACCCAGAAACCTAAGCCTAGATTGTGTTCTCAGACTTCCGTCCTCAGACTACGGTCAAACAAGCCCTCCAGATTGGCAATCCAGAACTACAATGCAACACTCTGCCTGCACTCCAGAAGAAAAACATTGCCCCCTGGGGCTAACCAGAAACCCCAAATGAGGATCAACCTGCACGCCACTTGGCTGTACCCCGAATACTTAGGCTGACCTGGGCACTGATGCCCTTTCAGACACAACCTGAGCCTGGACCTCCAGGCCACACCCAGACAGCTGGCCGCACTCTGAGCACATCGGATCCTCCATGGACTTAGGTCGTCATCTCTTCTCAACCTCGTTTTTCAGGCTTCAGAAACTATAACTTATCTCAAAACACTGCCCACGGTTGAAAATGATGCAGAAATCAGAACTCCATCCCCATGGCAAGAAACCTTGCGGTTGCCATGTTGTCCAACATTCAGTGTAGTGGAAACCAGTGTGGCCCATGATTCCCCGCCCATGCTCGCGGGCAACATTGGTCACAAACATACATTGTGAGCCTCAGCCTGAGCCCAGTCCTCAAGTAAGGCCTCTCAGTGGCTGGACCCTGAGCCCGCATATGTGGCCTGCCATGCCCCTGGCCCCGATTTTTAACCATAGTTCGCTTTGTCCCTTCACTCTTCCCTAGGGCTCTGATTTGGAATTCCTCTTTTGGTGGGACACCTGAGGTAACAAACCTGAAAGGAGTCCTCCCATCCCACAGATTGACGAAAAACAATTGGGATCGGGCCAAATCCACAGAGAGGAAGATTCGTCCATGGCCCCTGAGGCCTCCCCGACATTCCACGGCCAACGCTGATACAAAATCCAGAGACAAAAGAATGAGCAAGCGCCTCAGACTCGCTGTTTCTTCATATCCTGAAGAGTTCTGCTCATGGTTTGTCGATCGGGTCCGCCATACCTACATCCGCAAACCTTAGCTGAGTTTGTGTTTTTAGACTTCTGTCCTCAATGTCCTGGGCAACACCCACTCCAGACTGGGCCCCTGGAGTCACACATTAGGACTGCGCCTACCCAATCCATGGGAATTCTGCCCATTCCATTGTCCCAAACCGTACAAATTAGGAGAACCCTCCAAAGTCCCTGAGGCCATCCCAATAGTGTAGGTCACCCGGCACAAACAAGGGCGGTCTGACACCAGCTGAGCAACTATCTCCACTCATTCCATAGATGGATGTCCCCAGAGAAGAAGATTGAACCAGACAGGACCCTAGGCCATAATCGGATCCATTGCTTTGGTTTACAGGCATGTCTCCTCAAAAGCCTAGATTCCAATATTAGCATAGGGGTTTTCCTGAGGCACCCATCAGAACAAATCTCGTCTCCACAAGGAAACTTGTGTATGGGAGCTATGTCAAAAGCTTAGGAGAATACTTCAGGGTCCCGGTGCCACCGCCTCATTCCAAGGCCCTCATGGATACAAACACACTTTAGGACCCATCCTCAGGAAAGTCCATTTCAACTCAGCCACCCAGGTTGCTCCCGCAGAGCCATTAGATCTAAACTGCCTTGTTGCTAGGAGACAATTGCAATGCGAGGCGCTCGTCCCAGGCATCCATCCTCGAACGGTGCCCTGGAGTCATTCCATATGGGATGTCCTGGACCTGTCCAACAGGTCTCAATTGTCCCGCAGAAGGAATCCTTGAAGGGTGCATCCCACAACTCGCAACGTGGGAAAACCTCCATGGCCTCGAGATTCCGCTCCCTTCATGAAGCGACCGTCATGCACAGAAACTCCAACCTGAGCCAACGTCTGATCCTCGCTCTGACTTAGATGCATGAGATCTTGGTTCCGATGTGTAGGGGGTACCTGCCGTGCCCTCGCCCTGAAACCCAAGTCTAGCTTGTGTTCTCAGACTTCCGTCCTCACACTCCTGGTCCGAAGCACTCAAGTTTGGCAATTCCAGACCCACAATGCAGCACTCTGCCTGCCCTGTAGAAAAAAAAAATATATATATTGCCTAATGAGCTGCAACCTACACGGCACTCGAATGTACCCAAATTATATAGTCTAACCTGGGCACTAATGCACTTTCTGACACAACCTGAGCCCGGACCTCCTGACCAACACCCAGACAGCTGACCGCACACTGAGCACATCAGACCTGCCATGGCCTTAGGTCATCATCTCTTCCCTACCTCAGTTTTCAGGCTTCAGAACCTAGACCTTATCTCCAATCCCTGCCCAGAAATCAGAATTCCTCCTTTCCCATGGCAAGAAACCTTTTGGTTGGCACGTTGTCAAACGTTCAGTGTAGGAGAAACCAGCATTCACCCTGAGGACCCGACCATTCTTGAGTGTGATGAGGGCATAAACATGCATTGTGACCCTCAGCGTGAGTCCTGCCCTCTAGTATGTCCTCTTAGTGACTGGACCATTAGATGTCATAATGGGCTTGACATGGAACTAGGCCCCAATATTTAACCAGATTTCTGGTTGTCCAGTCGCCCCTCTCCAGGGCTCTACTCTGGAATCCCTCATTTGGTGGGACACCTGAGGTTAAAAAACAAAACAAAACCAAACAAAACAACAACAACAAAAAAATGGACTTATTCCATCCCACAGAATGACCCCAAACTCTTCGGACGGGGCCACACCTCCAGAGGGTAAGACTCGTCCATTTCCCATTAAGTCACCCGGAAATTTCATGAACATGGGTGACACGATATCCAGAGACTAAAACTTGAGCAAGAGCCTCACACTCGCCCTTTTTTCATATCCCGAAGAGTTCTCCTCATGGTCTGTAGATCAGTCCTGCCATACCTATGACCCGAAACAGAACCGAGTTTGTGTGTTCAGACAACGGTCTAAACCAGCCCTGGCCTACACACCCTACAAGCTCAGGCCCCTGGAGCCAAACCTGAGGACTGTACTTGCCCTCTCCAAGGGATTTCTGTGTGCCCATTGCAATGGACACAACCCTACTAATAGGATCAACCTCCAAAGTCCCTGAGGCCATCTCAATAGTGGTGGCTTCCCAGGACAAACAGGGGCAATCTGAGCCCATCTGAGCACCTACCTGCACTCAGACCCGTAGACTGATGTCCCCAGAGGGAAAAAGGTACGAACAGAGCCCAAGGCACTAATCGGATCCTTTGCTTTGGTTTCCAGGCATCTCTCCTCAGAGGCCTGGATTTCAATACCCGAATATGGCTGTTTCTTGACTCACCCATCAGAACTAATCTCCTCTACACATGGGAAAATTGCACATTGGAGCTTAGTCGAAGCTTCTCTTTAGGAGAACCCTTCAGGGCCCCAGTGCCACAGCTTCATTCCAAGGTCTTCATAGACACAAAAACACATTAGGACCCATCCATAGGAGAGTCCATTTGAACTCAGCCTCCTCGGTTGCTCCCCCAGATCCAGCAGATCTAACATGTCTTGTTGCTAGGAGACAATTGGAATGCGAGGTGGGCTACCCATCCATCCATCCTTAGTACCCTGCTCGGAATCGTTGGCCTGAGCCAAACAACAGGTCTCAATTGTCCTGCAGAAGAATCTTTGCAGTTTGGAGCTTCTCACAACTCCCATCTTGGGAAACCCCCATGGCCTCGTGATCCACCCCCCCTTCATGAAGGGTCCATCAGGGACAGAACCTCCAACCTGAGAGATCGTCTGATTCTCGCCCTGACTTCAGATCCACGAGATCTCGAGTCAGGTCTGTAGATTGTGCCTGCCATGTCCTCACCCAGAAACCTAAGCCTAGATTGTGTTCTCAGACTTCTGTCCTCAGACCACGGGCCCAAAAGCCCTCCAGATTGGCAATCCAGAACTACAATGCAACACTCTGCCTGCACTCCAGAAGAAAAACATTGCCCCCTGGGGCTAACCAGAAACCCCAAATGAGGATCAACCTGCACGCCATTTGGCTGTACCCCGAATACATAGGCTGACCTGGGCACTGATGCCCTTTCAGACACAACCTGAGCCTGGACCTCCAGGCCACACCCAGACAGCTGGCCGCACTCTGAGCACATCGGATCCTCCATGGACTTAGGTCGTCATCTCTTCTCAACCTCGATTTTCAGGCTTCAGAAACTATAACTTATCTCAAAACACTGCCCACGGTTGAAAATGATGCAGAAATCAGAACTCCATCCCCATGGCAAGAAACCTTGCGGTTGCCATGTTGTCCAACATTCAGTGTAGTGGAAACCAGTGTGGCCCATGATTCCCCGCCCATGCTCGCGGGCAACATTGGTCACAAACACACATTGTGACCCTCAGCCTGAGCCCAGTCCTCAAGTAAGGCCTCTCAGTGGCTGGACCCTGAGCCCGCATATGGGGCCTGCCATGCCCCTGGCCCCGATTTTTAACCATAGTTCGCTTTGTCCCTTCACTCTTCCCTAGGGCTCTGATTTGGAATTCCTCTTTTGGTGGGACACCTGAGGTAACAAACCTGAAAGGAGTCCTCCCATCCCACAGATTGACGAAAAACAATTGGGATCGGGCCAAATCCACAGAGAGGAAGATTCGTCCATGGCCCCTGAGGCCTCCCCGACATTCCACGGCCAACGCTGATACAAAATCCAGAGACAAAAGAATGAGCAAGCGCCTCAGACTCGCTGTTTCTTCATATCCTGAAGAGTTCTGCTCATGGTTTGTCGATCGGGTCCGCCATACCTACATCCGCAAACCTTAGCTGAGTTTGTGTTTTTAGACTTCTGTCCTCAATGTCCTGGGCAACACCCACTCCAGACTGGGCCCCTGGAGTCACACATTAGGACTGCGCCTACCCAATCCATGGGAATTCTGCCCATTCCATTGTCCCAAACCGTACAAATTAGGAGAACCCTCCAAAGTCCCTGAGGCCATCCCGATAGTGTAGGTCACCCGGCACAAACAAGGGCGGTCTGACACCAGCTGAGCAACTATCTCCACTCATTCCATAGATGGATGTCCCCAGAGAAGAAGATTGAACCAGACAGGACCCTAGGCCATAATCGGATCCATTGCTTTGGTTTACAGGCATGTCTCCTCAAAAGCCTGGATTCCAATATTAGCATAGGGGTTTTCCTGAGGCACCCATCAGAACAAATCTCGTCTCCACAAGGAAACTTGTGTATGGGAGCTATGTCAAAAGCTTAGGAGAATACTTCAGGGTCCCGGTGCCACCGCCTCATTCCAAGGCCCTCATGGATACAAACACACTTTAGGACCCATCCTCAGGAAAGTCCATTTCAACTCAGCCACCCAGGTTGCTCCCGCAGAGCCATTAGATCTAAACTGCCTTGTTGCTAGGAGACAATTGCAATGCGAGGCGCTCGTCCCAGGCATCCATCCTCGAACGGTGCCCTGGAGTCATTCCATATGGGATGTCCTGGACCTGTCCAACAGGTCTCAATTGTCCCGCAGAAGGAATCCTTGAAGGGTGCATCCCACAACTCGCAACGTGGGAAAACCTCCATGGCCTCGAGATTCCGCTCCCTTCATGAAGGGACCGTCATGCACAGAAACTCGAACCTGAGCCAACGTCTGATCCTCGCTCTGATTTCAGATGCATGAGATCTTGGTTCCGATGTGTAGGGGGTACCTGCCGTGCCCTCGCCCTGAAACCCAAGTCTAGCTTGTGTTCTCAGACTTCCGTCCTCACACTCCTGGTCCGAAGCACTCAAGTTTGGCAATTCCAGACCCACAATGCAGCACTCTGCCTGCCCTCTAGAAAAAAAATATATATATATTGCCTAATGAGCTGCAACCTACACGGCACTCGAATGTACCCAAATTATATAGTCTAACCTGGGCACTAATGCACTTTCTGACACAACCTGAGCCCGGACCTCCTGACCAACACCCAGACAGCTGACCGCACACTGAGCACATCAGACCTGCCATGGCCTTAGGTCAACATCTCTTCCCTACCTCAGTTTTCAGGCTTCAGAACCTAGACCTTATCTCCAATCCCTGCCCAGAAATCAGAATTCCTCCTTTCCCATGGCAAGAAACCTTTTGGTTGGCACGTTGTCCAACGTTCAGTGTAGGAGAAACCAGCATTCTCCCTGAGGACCCGCCCATGCTTGAGTGTGATGAGGGCATAAACATGCATTGTGACCCTCAGCGTGAGTCCTGCCCTCTAATATGTCCTCTTAGTGACTGGACCATTAGATGTCATAATGGGCTCGACATTACCTAGGCCCCAATATTTAACCAGATTTCTGGTTGTCCAGTCGCCCCTCTCCAGGGCTCTACTCTGGAATCCCTCATTTGGTGGGACACCTGAGGTTAAAAAACAAAACAAAACCAAACAAAAAAACAACAACAAAAAAATGGACTTATTCCATCCCACAGAATGACCCCAAACTCTTCGGAAGGGGCCACACCTCCAGAGGGTAAGACTCGTCCATTTCCCATGAAGTCACCCGGAAATTTCATGAACATGGGTGACACGATATCCAGAGACAAAAACTTGAGCAAGAGCCTCACACTCGCCCTTTTTTCATATCCCGAAGAGTTCTCCTCATGGTCTGTAGATCATTCCTGCCATACCTATGACCCGAAACAGAAGCCGAGTTTGTGTTTTCAGACAACGGTCTAAACCAGCCCTGGCCTACACACCCTACAGGCTCAGGCCCCTGGAGCCAAACCTGAGGACTGTACTTGCCCTCCCCAAGGGATTTCTGTGTGCCTATTGCAATTGACACAATCCTAGTAATAGGATCAACCTCCAAATCCCTGAGGCCGTCTCAATAGTGGTGGGTTCCCAGGACAAACAGGGGCAATCTGAGCCCATCTGAGCACCTACCTGCACTCAGACCCGTAGACTGATGTCCCCAGAGGGAAAAAGGAACGAACAGACCCCTAGGCACTAATCGGATCCATTGCTTTGGTTTCCAGGCATCTCTCCTCAGAGGCCTGGATTTCAATACCCGAATATGGCTGTTTCTTGACTCACCCATCAGAACTAATCTCCTCTACACATGGGAAAATTGCACATTGGAGCTTGGTCGAAGCTTCTCTTTAGGAGAACCCTTCAGGGCCCCAGTGCCACCGCTTCATTCCAAGGTCTACATAGACACAAAAACACATTTGGACCCATCCATAGGAGAGTCCATTTGAACTCAGCCTCCTCGGTTGCTCCCCCAGATACAGCAGATCTAACATGTCTTGTTGCTAGGAGACAATTGGAATGCGAGGTGGGCTACCCATCCATCCATCCTTAGTACCCTGCTCGGAATCGTTGGCCTGAGCCAACCAACAGGTCTCAATTGTCCTGCAGAAGAATCTTTGCAGTTTGGAGCTTCTCACAACTCCCATCTTGGGAAACCCCCATGGCCTCGTGATCCACCCCCCCTTCATGAAGGGTCCATCAGGGACAGAACCTCCAACCTGAGAGATCGTCTGATTCTCGCCCTGACTTCAGATCCACGAGATCTCGAGTCAGGTCTGTAGATTGTGCCTGCCATGTCCTCACCCAGAAACCTTAGCCTAGATTGTGTTCTCAGACTTCCGTCCTCAGACTACGGGCCCACAAGCCCTCCAGATTGGCAATCCAGAACTACAATGCAACACTCTGCCTGCACTCCAGAAGAAAAACATTGCCCCCTGGGGCTAACCAGAAACCCCAAATGAGGATCAACCTGCACGCCACTTGGCTGTACCCCGAATACATAGGCTGACCTGGGCACTGATGCCCTTTCAGACACAACCTGAGCCTGGACCTCCAGGCCACACCCAGACAGCTGGCCGCACTCTGAGCACATCGGATCCTCCATGGACTTAGGTCGTCATCTCTTCTCAACCTCGATTTTCAGGCTTCAGAAACTATAACTTATCTCAAAACACTGCCCACGGTTGAAAATGATGCAGAAATCAGAACTCCATACCCATGGCAAGAAACCTTGCGGTTGCCATGTTGTCCAACATTCAGTGTAGTGGAAACCAGTGTGGCCCATGATTCCCCGCCCATGCTCGCGGGCAACATTGGTCACAAACACACATTGTGACCCTCAGCCTGAGCCCAGTCCTCAAGTAAGGACTCTCAGTGGCTGGACCCTGAGCCCGCATATGGGGCCTGCCATGCCCCTGGCCCCGATTTTTAACCATAGTTCGCTTTGTCCCTTCACTCTTCCCTAGGGCTCTGTTTTGGAATTCCTCTTTTGGTGGGACACCTGAGGTAACACACCTGAAAGGAGTCTTCCCATCCCACAGATTGAGGAAAAACAATTGGGATCGGGCCAAATCCACAGAGAGGAAGATTCGTCCATGGCCCCTGAGGCCTCCCCGACATTCCACGGCCAACGCTGAAACAAAATCCAGAGACAAAAGAATGAGCAAGCGCCTCCGACTCGCTGTTTCTTCATATCCTGAAGAGTTCTTCTCATGGTTTGTCGATCGGGTCCGCCATACCTACATCCGCAAACCTTAGCTGAGTTTGTGTTTTTAGACTTCTGTCCTCAATGTCCTGGGCAACACACACTCCAGACTGGGCCCCTGGAGTCACACATTAGGACTGCGCCTACCCAATCCATGGGAATTCTGCCCATTCCATTGTCCCAAACCGTACAAATTAGGAGAACCCTCCAAAGTCCCTGAGGCCATCCCAATAGTGTAGGTCACCCGGCACAAACAAGGGCCGGGTCAGCAACTATCTCCACTCATTCCATAGATGGATGTCCCCAGAGAAGAAGATTGAACCAGACAGGACCCTCGGCCATAATCGGATCCATTGCTTTGGTTTACAGGCATGTCTCCTCAAAAGCCTGGATTCCAATATTAGCATAGGGGTTTTCCTGAGGCACCCATCAGAACAAATCTCGTCTCCACAAGGAATCTTGTGTATGGGAGCTATGTCAAAAGCTTAGGAGAATACTTCAGGGTCCCGTTGCCACCGCCTCATTCCAAGGCCCTCATGGATACAAACACACTTTAGGACCCATCCTCAGGAAAGTCCATTTCAACTCAGCCACCCAGGTTGCTCCCGCAGAGCCATCAGATCTAAACTGCCTTGTTGCTAGGAGACAATTGCAATGCGAGGCGCTCGTCCCAGGCATCCATCCTCGAACGGTGCCCTGGAGTCATTCCATATGGGATGTCCTGGACCTGTCCAACAGGTCTCAATTGTCCCGCAGAAGGAATCCTTGAAGGGGGCATCCCACAACTCCCAACGTGGGAAAACCTCCATGGCCTCGAGATTCCGATCCCTTCATGAAGGGACCGTCATGCACAGAAACTCCAACCTGAGCCAACGTCTGATCCTCGCTCTGACTTCAGATGCATGAGATCTTGGTTCCGATGTGTAGGGGGTACCGTCCGTGCCCTCGCCCTGAAACCCAAGTCTAGCTTGTGTTCTCAGACTTCCGTCCTCACACTCCTGGTCCGAAGCACTCAAGTTTGGCAATTCCGGACCCACAATGCAGCACTCTGCCTGCCCTCTAGAAAAAAAAAAAAAATATATTGCCTAATGAGCTGCAACCTACACGGCACTCGAATGTACCCAAATTATATAGTCTAACCTGGGCACTAATGCACTTTCTGACACAACCTGAGCCCGGAACTCCTGACCAACACCCAGACAGCTGACCGCACACTGAGCACATCAGACCTGCCATGGCCTTAGGTCATCATCTCTTCCCTACCTCAGTTTTCAGTCTTCAGAACCTAGACCTTATCTCCAATCCCTGCCCAGAAATCAGAATTCCTCCTTACCCATGGCAAGAAACCTTTTGGTTGGCACGTTGTCCAACGTTCAGTGTAGGAGAAACCAGCATTCACCCTGAGGACCCGCCCATTCTTGAGTGTGATGAGGGCATAAACATGCATTGTGACCCTCAGCGTGAGTCCTGCCCTCTAGTATGTCCTCTTAGTGACTGGTCCATTAGATGTCATAATGGGCTTGACATGTACCTAGGCCCCAATATTTAACCAGATTTCTGGTTGTTCAGTCGCCCCTCCCCAGGGCTCTACTCTGGAATACCTCATTTGGTGGGACACCTGAGGTTAAAAAACAAAACAAAACAAAACAAAACAACAACAACAAAAAAATGGACTTATTCCATCCCACAGAATGACCCCAAACTCTTCGGACGGGGCCACACCTCCAGAGAGTAAGACTCGTCCATTTCCCATGAAGTCACCCGGAAATTTCATGAACATGGGTGACACGACATCCAGAGACAAAAACTTGAGCAAGAGCCTCACACTCGCCCTTTTTTCATATCCCGAAGAGTTCTCCTCATGGTCTGTAGATCAGTCCTGCCATACCTATGACCCGAAACAGAAGCCGTGTTTGTGTTTTCAGACAACGGTCTAAACAGCCCTGGCCTACACACCCTACAGGCTCAGGCCCCTGGAGCCAAACCTGAGGACTGTACTTGCCCTCTCCAAGGGATTTCTGTGTGCCCATTGCAATGGCCACAACCCTACTAATAGGATCGACCTCCAAAGTCCCTTAGGCCATCTCAATAGTGGTGGCTTCCCAGGACAAACAGGGGCAATCTGAGCCCACCTGAGCACCTACTTGCACTCAGACCCGTAGACTGATGTCCCCAGAGGGAAAAAGGAACGAACAGACCCCTAGGCACTAATCGGATCCATTGCTTTGGTTTCCAGGCATCTCTCCTCAGAGGCCTGGATTTCAATACCCGAATATGGCTGTTTTTGACTCACCCATCAGAACTAATGTCCTCTACACATGGGAAACTTGCACATTGGAGCTTGGTCGAAGCTTCTCTTTAGGAGAACCCTTCAGGGCCTCAGTGCCACCGCTTCATTCTAAGGTCTTCATAGACACAAAAACACATTAGGACCCATCCATAGGAGAGTCCATTTGAACTCAGCCTCCTCGGTTGCTCCCCCAGATCCAGCAGATCTAACATGTCTTGTTGCTAGGAGACAATTGGAATGCGAGGTGGGCTACCCATCCATCCATACTTAGTACCCTGCTCGGAATAGTTGGCCTGAGCCAAACAACAGGTCTCAATTGTCCTGCAGAAGAATCTTTGCAGTTTGGAGCTTCTCACAACTCCAATCTTGGGAAATCCCCATGGCATCGTGATCCACCCCCCCCTTCATGAAGGGTCCATCAGGGACAGAACCTCCAACCTGAGAGATTGTCTGATCCTCGCCCTGACTTCAGATCCACGAGAAATCGAGTCAGGTCTGTAGATTGTGCCTGCCATGTCCTCACCCAGAAACCTAAGCCTAGATTGTGTTCTCAGACTTCCGTCCTCAGACTACGGGCCCACAAGCCCTCCAGATTGGCAATCCAGAACTACAATGCAACACTCTGCCTGCACTCCAGAAGAAAAACATTGCCCCCTGGGGCTAACCAGAAACCCCAAATGAGGATCAACCTGCACGCCACTTGGCTGTACCCCGAATACATAGGCTGACCTGGGCACTGATGCCCTTTCAGACACAACCTGAGCCTGGACCTCCAGGCCACACCCAGACAGCTGGCCGCACTCTGAGCACATCGGATCCGCCATGGCCTTAGGTCGTCATCTCTTCTCAACCTCGATTTTCAGGCTTCAGAAACTATAACTTATCTCAAAACACTGCCCACGGTTGAAAATGATGCAGAAATCAGAACTCCATCCCCATGGCAAGAAACCTTGCGGTTGCCATGTTGTCCAACAATCAGTGTAGTTGAAACCAGTGTGGCCCATGATTCCCCGCCCATGCTCGCGGGCAACATTGGTCACAAACACACATTGTGACCCTCAGCCTGAGCCCAGTCCTCAAGTAAGGCCTCTCAGTGGCTGGACTCTGAGCCCGCATATGGGGCCTGCCATGCCCCTGGCCCCGATTTTTAACCATAGTTCGCTTTGTCCCTTCACTCTTCCCTAGGGCTCTGATTTGGAATTCCTCTTTTGGTGGGACACCTGAGGTAACAAACCTGAAAGGAGTCCTCCCATCCCACAGATTGATGAAAAACAATTGGGATCGGGCCAAATCCACAGAGAGGAAGATTCGTCCATGGCCCCTGAGGCCTCCCCGACATTCCACGGCCAACGCTGATACAAAATCCAGAGACAAAAGAATGAGCAAGCGCCTCAGACTCGCTGTTTCTTCATATCCTGAAGAGTTCTTCTCATGGTTTGTCGATCGGGTCCGCCATACCTACATCCGCAAACCTTAGCTGAGTTTGTGTTTTCAGACTTCTGTCCTCAATGTCCTTGGCAACACACACTCCAGACTGGGCCCCTGGAGTCACACATTAGGACTGCGCCTACCCAATCCATGGGAATTCTGCCCATAACACTGTCCCAAACCGTACAAATTAGGAGAACCCTCCAAAGTCCCTGAGGCCATCCCAATAGTGTAGGTCACCCGGCACAAACAAGGGCGGTCTGACACCAGCTGAGCAACTATCTCCACTCATTCCATGGATGGATGTCCCCAGAGAAGAAGATTGAACCAGACAGGACCCTAGGCCATAATCGGATCCATTGCTTTGGTTTACAGGCATGTCTCCTCAAAAGCCTGGATTCCAATATTAGCATAGGGGTTTTCCTGAGGCACCCATCAGAACAAATCTCGTCTCCACAAGGAAACTTGTGTATGGGAGCTATGTCAAAAGCTTAGGAGAATACTTCAGGGTCCCGGTGCCACCGCCTCATTCCAAGGCCCTCATGGATACAAACACACTTTAGGACCCATCCTCAGGAAAGTCCATTTCAACTCAGCCACCCAGGTTGCTCCCGCAGAGCCATCAGATCTAAACTGCCTTGTTGCTAGGAGACAATTGCAATGCGAGGCGCTCGTCCCAGGCATCCATCCTCGAACGGTGCCCTGGAGTCATTCCATATGGGTTGTCCTGGACCTGTCCAACAAGTCTCAATTGTCCCGCAGAAGGAATCCTTGAAGGGGGCATCCCACAACTCCCAACGTGGGAAAACCTCCATGGCCTCGAGATTCCGCTCCCTTCTTGAAGGGACCGTCATGCACAGAAACTCCAACCTGAGCCAACGTCTGATCCTCGCTCTGACTTCAAATGCATGAGATCTTGGTTCCGATGTGTAGGGGGTACCTGCCGTGCCCTCGCCCTGAAACCCAGTCTAGCTTGTGTTCTCAGACTTCCGTCCTCACACTCCTGGTCCGAAGCACTCAAGTTTGGCAATTCCGGACCCACAATGCAGCACTCTGCCTGCCCTCTAGAAAAAAAAATATATATATATATATATTGCCTAATGAGCTGCAACCTACACGGCACTCGAATGTACCCAAATTATATAGTCTAACCTGGGCACTAATGCACTTTCTGACACAACCTGAGCCCGGACCTCCTGACCAACACCCAGACAGCTGACCGCACACTGAGCACATCAGACCTGCCATGCCTTAGGTCATCATCTCTTCCCTACCTCAGTTTTCAGGCTTCAGAACCTAGACCTTATCTCCAATCCCTGCCCAGAAATCAGAATTCCTCCTTTCCCATGGCAAGAAACCTTTTGGTTGGCACGTTGTCCAACGTTCAGTGTAGGAGAAACCAGCATTCACCCTGAGGACCCGCCCATTCTTGAGTGTGATGAGGGCATAAACATGCATTGTGACCCTCAGCGTGAGTCCTGCCCTCTAGTATGTCCTCTTAGTGACTGGACCATTAGATGTCATAATGGGCTCGACATGTACCTAGGCCCCAATATTTAACCAGATTTCTGGTTGTCCAGTCGCCCCTCTCCAGGGCTCTACTCTGGAATCCCTCATTTGGTGGGACACCTGAGGTTAAAAAACAAAACAAAACCAAACAAAACAACAACAACAAAAAAATGGACTTATTCCATCCCACAGAATGACCCCAAACTCTTCGGACGGGGCCACACCTCCAGAGAGTAAGACTCGTCCATTTCCCATGAAGTCACCCGGAAATTTCATGAACATGGGTGACACGATATCCAGAGACAAAAACTTGAGCAAGAGCCACACACTCGCCCTTTTTTCATATCCCGAAGAGTTCTCCTCATGGTCTGTAGATCAGTCCTGCCATACCTATGACCCGAAACAGAAGCCGAGTTTGTGTTTTCAGACAACGGTCTAAACAGCCCTGGCCTACACACCCTACTGGCTCAGGCCCCTGGAGCCAAACCTGAGGACTGTACTTGCCCTCTCCAAGGGATTTCTGTGTGCCCATTGCAATGGCCACAACCCTACTAATAGGATCAACCTCCAAAGTCCCTGAGGCCGTCTCAATAGTGGTGGCTTCCCAGGACAAACAGGGGCAATCTGAGCCCATCTGAGCACCTACCTGCACTCAGACCCGTAGACTGATGTCCCCAGAGTGAAAAAGGAACGAACAGACCCCTAGGCACTAATCGGATCCATTGCTTTGGTTTCCAGGCATCTCTCCTCAGAGGCCTGGATTTCAATACCCGAATATGGCTGTTTCTTGACTCACCCATCAGAACTAATCTCCTCTACACATGGGAAACTTGCACATTGGAGCTTGGTCGAAGCTTCTCTTTAGGAGAACCCTTCAGGGCCCCAGTGCCACCGCTTCATTCCAAGGCCTTCATAGACACAAAAACACATTAGGACCCATCCATAGGAGAGTCCGTTTGAACTCAGCCTCCTCGGTTGCTCCCCCAGATCCAGCAGATCTAACATGTCTTGTTGCTAGGAGACAATTGGAATGCGAGGTGGGCTACCCATCCATCCATTCTTAGTACCCTCCTCGGAATCGTTGGCCTGAGCCAACCAACAGGTCTCAATTGTCCTGCAGAAGAATCTTTGCAGTTTGGAGCTTCTCACAACTCCCATCTTGGGAAACCCCCATGGCCTGTGATCCACCCCCCCTTCATGAAGGGTCCATCAGGGACAGAACCTCCAACCTGAGAGATCGTCTGATCCTCGCCCTGACTTCAGATCCACGAGTTCTCGAGTCAGGTCTGTAGATTGTGCCTGCCATGTCCTCACCCAGAAACCTTAGCCTAGATTGTGTTCTCAGACTTCCGTCCTCAGACTACGGGCCCACAAGCCCTCCAGATTGGCAAACCAGAACTACAATGCAACACTCTGCCTGCACTCCAGAAGAAAAACATTGCCCCCTGGGGCTAACCAGAAACCCCAAATGAGGATCAACCTGCACGCCACTTGGCTGTACCCCAAATACATAGGCTGACCTGGGCACTGATGCCCTTTCAGACACAACCTGAGCCTGGACCTCCAGGCCACACCCAGACAGCTGGCCGCACTCTGAGCACATCGGATCCGCCATGGCCTTAGGTCGTCATCTCTTCTCAACCTCGATTTTCAGGCTTCAGAAACTATAACTTATCTCAAAACACTGCCCACGGTTGAAAATGATGCAGAAATCAGAACTCCATCCCCATGGCAAGAAACCTTGCGGTTGCCATGTTGTCCAACATTCAGTGTAGTGGAAACCAGTGTGGCCCATGATTCCCCGCCCATGCTCGCGGGCAACATTGGTCACAAACACACATTGTGACCCTCAGCCTGAGCCCAGTCCTCAAGTAAGGCCTCTCAGTGGCTGGACCCTGAGCCCGCATATGGGGCCTGCCATGCCCGTGGCCCCGATTTTTAACCATAGTTCTCTTTGTCCCTTCACTCTTCCCTAGGGCTCTGATTTGGAATTCCTCTTTTGGTGGGACACCTGAGGTAACAAACCTGAAAGGAGTCCTCCCATCCCACAGATTGACGAAAAACAATTGGGATCGGGCCTAATCCACAGAGAGGAAGATTCGCGCATGGCCCCTGAGGCCTCCCCGACATTCCACGGCCAACGCTGATACAAAATCCAGAGACAAAAGAATGAGCAAGCGCCTCAGACTCGCTGTTTCTTCATATCCTGAAGAGTTCTTCTCATGGTTTGTCGATCGGGTCCGCCATACCTACATCCGCAAACCTTAGCTGAGTTTGTGTTTTTAGACTTCTGTCCTCAATGTCCTGGGCAACACACACTCCAGACTGGGCCCCTGGAGTCACACATTAGGACTGCGCCTACCCAATCCATGGGAATTCTGCCCATTCCATTGTCCCAAACCGTACAAATTAGGAGAACCCTCCAAAGTCCCTGAGGCCATCCCAATAGTGTAGGTCACCCGGCACAAACAAGGGCGGTCTGACACCAGCTGAGCAACTATCTCCACTCATTCCATAGATGGATGACCCCAGAGAAGAAGATTGAACCAGACAGGACCCTAGGCCATAATCGGATCCATTGCTTTGGTTTACAGGCATGTCTCCTCAAAAGCCTGGATTCCAATATTAGCATAGGGGTTTTCCTGAGGCACCCATCAGAACAAATCTCGTCTCCACAAGGAAACTTGTGTATGGGAGCTATGTCAAAAGCTTAGGAGAATACTTCAGGGTCCCGGTGCCACCGCCTCATTCCAAGGCCCTCATGGATACAAACACACTTTAGGACCCATCCTCAGGAAAGTCCATTTCAACTCAGCCACCCAGGTTGCTCCCGCAGAGCCATCAGATCTAAACTGCCTTGTTGCTAGGAGACAATTGCAATGCGAGGCGCTCGTCCCAGGCATCCATCCTCGAACGGTGCCCTGGAGTCATTCCATATGGGATGTCCTGGACCTGTCCAACAGGTCTCAATTGTCCCGCAGAAGGAATCCTTGTAGGGGGCATCCCACAACTCCCAACGTGGGAAAACCTCCATGGCCTCGAGATTCCGCTCCCTTCATGAAGGGACCGTCATGCACAGAAACTCCAACCTGAGCCAACGTCTGATCCTCGCTCTGACTTCAGATGCATGAGATCTTGGTTCCGATGTGTAGGGGGTACCTGCCGTGCCCTCGCCCTGAAACCCAAGTCTAGCTTGTGTTCTCAGACTTCCGTCCTCACACTCCTGGTCCGAAGCACTCAAGTTTGGCAATTCCGGACCCACAATGCAGCACTCTGCCTGCCCTCTATAAAAAAAAAAATATATATATATATATATATATATATATATATATATATATATATATATATTGCCTAATGAGCTGCAACCTACACGGCACTCGAATGTACCCAAATTATATAGTCTAACCTGGGCACTAATGCACTTTCTGACACAACCTGAGCCCGGACCTCCTGACCAACACCCAGACAGCTGACCGCACACTGAGTACATCAGACCTGCCATGGCCTTAGGTCATCATCTCTTCCCTACCTCAGTTTTCAGGCTTCAGAACCTAGACCTTATCTCCAATCCCTGCCCAGAAATCAGAATTCCTCCTTTCCCATGGCAAGAAACCTTTTGGTTGGCACGTTGTCCAACGTTCAGTGTAGGAGAAACCAGCATTCACCCTGAGGACCCGCCCATTCTTGAGTGTGATGAGGGCATAAACATGCATTCTGACCCTCAGCGTGAGTCCTGCCCTCTAGTATGTCCTCTTAGTGACTGGACCATTAGATGTCATAATGGGCTCGACATGTACCTAGGCCCCAATATTTAACCAGATTTCTGGTTGTCCAGTCGCCCCTCTCCAGGGCTCTACTCTGGAATCCCTCATTTGGTGGGACACCTGAGGTTAAAAAACAAAACAAAACCAAACAAAACAACAACAAAAAAATGGACTTATTCCATCCCACAGAATGACCCCAAACTCTTCGGACGGGGCCACACCTCCAGAGGGTAAGACTCGTCCATTTCCCATGAAGTCACACGGAAATTTCATGAACATGGGTGACACGATATCCAGAGACAAAAACTTGAGCAAGAGCCTCACACTCGCCCTTTTTTCATATCCCGAACAGTTCTCCTCATGGTCTGTAGATCAGTCCTGCCATACCTATGACCCGAAACAGAAGCCGAGTTTGTGTTTTCAGACAACGGTCTAAACCAGCCCTGGCCTACACACCCTACAGGCTCAGGCCCCTGGAGCCAAACCTGAGGACTGTACTTGCCCTCTCCAAGGGATTTCTGTGTGCCTATTGCAATGGCCACAACCCTACTAATAGGATCAACCTCCAAAGTCCCTGAGGCCGTCTCAATAGTGGTGGCTTCCCAGGACAAACAGGGGAAATCTGAGCCCATCTGAGCACCTACCTGCACTCAGACCCGTAGACTGATGTCCCCAGAGGGAAAAAGGAACGAACAGACCCCTAGGCACTAATCGGATCCATTGCTTTGGTTTCCAGGCATCTCTCCTCAGAGGCCTGGATTTCAATACCCGAATATGGCTGTTTCTTGACTCACCCATCAGAACTAATGTCCTCTACACATGGGAAACTTGCACATTGGAGCTTGGTCGAAGCTTCTCTTTAGGAGAACCCTTCAGGGCCTCAGTGCCACCGCTTCATTCCAAGGTCTTCATAGACACAAAAACACATTAGGACCCATCCATAGGAGAGTCCATTTGAACTCAGCCTCCTCGGTTGCTCCCCCAGATCCAGCAGATCTAACATGTCTTGTTGCTAGGAGACAATTGGAATGCGAGGTGGGCTACCCATCCATCCATCCTTAGTACCCTGCTCGGAATCGTTGGCCTGAGCCAAACAACAGGTCTTAATTGTCCTGCAGAAGAATCTTTGCAGTTTGGAGCTTCTCACAACTCCAATCTTGGGAAACCCTCATGGCATCGTGATCCACCCCCCCCTTCATGAAGGGTCCATCAGGGACAGAACCTCCAACCTGAGAGATTGTCTGATCCTCGCCCTGACTTCAGATCCACGAGAACTCGAGTCAGGTCGGTAGATTGTGCCTGCCATGTCCTCACCCAGAAACCTAAGCCTAGATTGTGTTCTCAGACTTCCGTCCTCAGACTACGGGCCCACAAGCCCTCCAGATTGGCAATCCAGAACTACAATGCAACACTCTGCCTGCACTCCAGAAGAAAAACATTGCCCCCTGGGGCTAACCAGAAACCCCAAATGAGGATCAACCTGCACGCCACTTGGCTGTACCCCGAATACATAGGCTGACCTGGGCACTGATGCCCTTTCAGACACAACCTGAGCCTGGACCTCCAGGCCACACCCAGACAGCTGGCCGCACTCTGAGCACATCGGATCCGCCATGGCCTTAGGTCGTCATCTCTTCTCAACCTCGATTTTCAGGCTTCAGAAACTATAACTTATCTCAAAACACTGCCCACGGTTGAAAATGATGCAGAAATCAGAACTCCATCCCCATGGCAAGAAACCCTGCGGTTGCCATGTTGTCCAACAATCAGTGTAGTTGAAACCAGTGTGGCCCATGATTCCCCGCCCATGCTCGCGGGCAACATTGGTCACAAACACACATTGTGACCCTCAGCCTGAGCCCAGTCCTCAAGTAAGGCCTCTCAGTGGCTGGACTCTGAGCCCGCATATGGGGCCTGCCATGCCCCTGGCCCCGATTTTTAACCATAGTTCGCTTTGTCCCTTCACTCTTCCCTAGGGCTCTGATTTGGAATACCTCTTTTGGTGGGACACCTGAGGTAACAAACCTGAAAGGAGTCCTCCCATCCCACAGATTGATGAAAAACAATTGGGATCGGGCCAAATCCACAGAGAGGAAGATTCGTCCATGGCCCCTGAGGCCTCCCCGACATTCCACGGCCAACGCTGATACAAAATCCAGAGACAAAAGAATGAGCAAGCGCCTCAGACTCGCTGTTTCTTCATATCCTGAAGAGTTCTTCTCATGGTTTGTCGATCGGGTCCGCCATACCTACATCCGCAAACCTTAGCTGAGTTTGTGTTTTCAGACTTCTGTCCTCAATGTCCTTGGCAACACAAACTCCAGACTGGGCCCCTGGAGTCACACATTAGGACTGCGCCTACCCAATCCATGGGAATTCTGCCCATACCATTGTCAAAAACCGTACAAATTAGGAGAACCCTCCAAAGTCCCTGAGGCCATCCGAATAGTGTAGGTCACCCGGCACAAACAAGGGCGATCTGACACCAGCTGAGCAACTATCTCCTCTCATTCCATGGATGGATGTCCCCAGAGAAGAAGATTGAACCAGACAGGACCCTAGGCCATAATCGGATCCATTGCTTTGGTTTACAGGCATGTCTCCTCAAAAGCCTGGATTCCAATATTAGCATAGGGGTTTTCCTGAGGCACCCATCAGAACAAATCTCGTCTCCACAAGGAAACTTGTGTATGGGAGCTATGTCAAAAGCTTAGGAGAATACTTCAGGGTCCCGGTGCCACCGCCTCATTCCAAGGCCCTCATGGATACAAACACACTTTAGGACCCATCCTCAGGAAAGTCCATTTCAACTCAGCCACCCAGGTTGCTCCCGCAGAGCCATCAGATCTAAACTGCCTTGTTGCTAGGAGACAATTGCAATGCGAGGCGCTCGTCCCAGGCATCCATCCTCGAACGGTGCCCTGGAGTCATTCCATATGGGATGTCCTGGACCTGTCCAACAGGTCTCAATTGTCCCTCAGAAGGAATCCTTGAAGGGGGCATCCCACAACTCCCAACGTGGGAAAACCTCCATGGCCTCGAGATTCCGCTCCCTTCATGAAGGGACCGTCATGCACAGAAACTCCAACCTGAGCCAACGTCTGATCCTCGCTCTGACTTCAGATGCATGAGATCTTGGTTCCGATGTGTAGGGGGTACCTGCCGTGCCCTCGCCCTGAAACCCAAGTCTAGCTTGTGTTCTCAGACTTCCGTCCTCACACTCCTGGTCCGAAGCACTCAAGTTTGGCAATTCCGGACCCACAATGCAGCACTCTGCCTGCCCTCTATAAAAAAAATATATATATATATATATATATATATATATATATATATATATATATATATATATTGCCTAAT
Organism: Mustela lutreola; assembly: GCF_030435805.1. Taxonomy (NCBI): domain Eukaryota; kingdom Metazoa; phylum Chordata; class Mammalia; order Carnivora; family Mustelidae; genus Mustela; species Mustela lutreola. The sequence continues at coordinate 174,889,193 of NC_081294.1, forward strand.
GAGCTGCAACCTACACGGCACTCGAATGTACCCAAATTATATAGTCTAACCTGGGCACTAATGCACTTTCTGACACAACCTGAGCCCGGACCTCCTGACCAACACCCAGACAGCTGACCGCACACTGAGCACATCAGACCTGCCATGGCCTTAGGTCATCATCTCTTCCCTACCTCAGTTTTCAGGCTTCAGAACCTAGACCTTATCTCCAATCCCTGCCCAGAAATCAGAATTCCTCCTTTCCCATGGCAAGAAACCTTTTGGTTGGCACGTTGTCCAACGTTCAGTGTAGGAGAAACCAGCATTCACCCTGAGGACCCGCCCATTCTTGAGTGTGATGAGGGCATAAACATGCATTCTGACCCTCAGCGTGAGTCCTGCCCTCTAGTATGTCCTCTTAGTGACTGGACCATTAGATGTCATAATGGGCTCGACATGTACCTAGGCCCCAATATTTAACCAGATTTCTGGTTGTCCAGTCGCCCCTCTCCAGGGCTCTACTCTGGAATCCCTCATTTGGTGGGACACCTGAGGTTAAAAAACAAAACAAAACCAAACAAAACAACAACAAAAAAATGGACTTATTCCATCCCACAGAATGACCCCAAACTCTTCGGACGGGGCCACACCTCCAGAGGGTAAGACTCGTCCATTTCCCATGAAGTCACACGGAAATTTCATGAACATGGGTGACACGATATCCAGAGACAAAAACTTGAGCAAGAGCCTCACACTCGCCCTTTTTTCATATCCCGAACAGTTCTCCTCATGGTCTGTAGATCAGTCCTGCCATACCTATGACCCGAAACAGAAGCCGAGTTTGTGTTTTCAGACAACGGTCTAAACCAGCCCTGGCCTACACACCCTACAGGCTCAGGCCCCTGGAGCCAAACCTGAGGACTGTACTTGCCCTCTCCAAGGGATTTCTGTGTGCCTATTGCAATGGCCACAACCCTACTAATAGGATCAACCTCCAAAGTCCCTGAGGCCGTCTCAATAGTGGTGGCTTCCCAGGACAAACAGGGGAAATCTGAGCCCATCTGAGCACCTACCTGCACTCAGACCCGTAGACTGATGTCCCCAGAGGGAAAAAGGAACGAACAGACCCCTAGGCACTAATCGGATCCATTGCTTTGGTTTCCAGGCATCTCTCCTCAGAGGCCTGGATTTCAATACCCGAATATGGCTGTTTCTTGACTCACCCATCAGAACTAATGTCCTCTACACATGGGAAACTTGCACATTGGAGCTTGGTCGAAGCTTCTCTTTAGGAGAACCCTTCAGGGCCTCAGTGCCACCGCTTCATTCCAAGGTCTTCATAGACACAAAAACACATTAGGACCCATCCATAGGAGAGTCCATTTGAACTCAGCCTCCTCGGTTGCTCCCCCAGATCCAGCAGATCTAACATGTCTTGTTGCTAGGAGACAATTGGAATGCGAGGTGGGCTACCCATCCATCCATCCTTAGTACCCTGCTCGGAATCGTTGGCCTGAGCCAAACAACAGGTCTTAATTGTCCTGCAGAAGAATCTTTGCAGTTTGGAGCTTCTCACAACTCCAATCTTGGGAAACCCTCATGGCATCGTGATCCACCCCCCCCTTCATGAAGGGTCCATCAGGGACAGAACCTCCAACCTGAGAGATTGTCTGATCCTCGCCCTGACTTCAGATCCACGAGAACTCGAGTCAGGTCGGTAGATTGTGCCTGCCATGTCCTCACCCAGAAACCTAAGCCTAGATTGTGTTCTCAGACTTCCGTCCTCAGACTACGGGCCCACAAGCCCTCCAGATTGGCAATCCAGAACTACAATGCAACACTCTGCCTGCACTCCAGAAGAAAAACATTGCCCCCTGGGGCTAACCAGAAACCCCAAATGAGGATCAACCTGCACGCCACTTGGCTGTACCCCGAATACATAGGCTGACCTGGGCACTGATGCCCTTTCAGACACAACCTGAGACTGGACCTCCAGGCCACACCCAGACAGCTGGCCGCACTCTGAGCACATCGGATCCGCCATGGCCTTAGGTCGTCATCTCTTCTCAACCTCGATTTTCAGGCTTCAGAAACTATAACTTATCTCAAAACACTGCCCACGGTTGAAAATGATGCAGAAATCAGAACTCCATCCCCATGGCAAGAAACCCTGCGGTTGCCATGTTGTCCAACAATCAGTGTAGTTGAAACCAGTGTGGCCCATGATTCCCCGCCCATGCTCGCGGGCAACATTGGTCACAAACACACATTGTGACCCTCAGCCTGAGCCCAGTCCTCAAGTAAGGCCTCTCAGTGGCTGGACTCTGAGCCCGCATATGGGGCCTGCCATGCCCCTGGCCCCGATTTTTAACCATAGTTCGCTTTGTCCCTTCACTCTTCCCTAGGGCTCTGATTTGGAATACCTCTTTTGGTGGGACACCTGAGGTAACAAACCTGAAAGGAGTCCTCCCATCCCACAGATTGATGAAAAACAATTGGGATCGGGCCAAATCCACAGAGAGGAAGATTCGTCCATGGCCCCTGAGGCCTCCCCGACATTCCACGGCCAACGCTGATACAAAATCCAGAGACAAAAGAATGAGCAAGCGCCTCAGACTCGCTGTTTCTTCATATCCTGAAGAGTTCTTCTCATGGTTTGTCGATCGGGTCCGCCATACCTACATCCGCAAACCTTAGCTGAGTTTGTGTTTTCAGACTTCTGTCCTCAATGTCCTTGGCAACACAAACTCCAGACTGGGCCCCTGGAGTCACACATTAGGACTGCGCCTACCCAATCCATGGGAATTCTGCCCATACCATTGTCCCAAACCGTACAAATTAGGAGAACCCTCCAAAGTCCCTGAGGCCATCCGAATAGTGTAGGTCACCCGGCACAAACAAGGGCGGTCTGACACCAGCTGAGCAACTATCTCCTCTCATTCCATGGATGGATGTCCCCAGAGAAGAAGATTGAACCAGACAGGACCCTAGGCCATAATCGGATCCATTGCTTTGGTTTACAGGCATGTCTCCTCAAAAGCCTGGATTCCAATATTAGCATAGGGGTTTTCCTGAGGCACCCATCAGAACAAATCTCGTCTCCACAAGGAAACTTGTGTATGGGAGCTATGTCAAAAGCTTAGGAGAATACTTCAGGGTCCCGGTGCCACCGCCTCATTCCAAGGCCCTCATGGATACAAACACACTTTAGGACCCATCCTCAGGAAAGTCCATTTCAACTCAGCCACCCAGGTTGCTCCCGCAGAGCCATCAGATCTAAACTGCCTTGTTGCTAGGAGACAATTGCAATGCGAGGCGCTCGTCCCAGGCATCCATCCTCGAACGGTGCCCTGGAGTCATTCCATATGGGATGTCCTGGACCTGTCCAACAGGTCTCAATTGTCCCTCAGAAGGAATCCTTGAAGGGGGCATCCCACAACTCCCAACGTGGGAAAACCTCCATGGCCTCGAGATTCCGCTCCCTTCATGAAGGGACCGTCATGCACAGAAACTCCAACCTGAGCCAACGTCTGATCCTCGCTCTGACTTCAGATGCATGAGATCTTGGTTCCGATGTGTAGGGGGTACCTGCCGTGCCCTCGCCCTGAAACCCAAGTCTAGCTTGTGTTCTCAGACTTCCGTCCTCACACTCCTGGTCCGAAGCACTCAAGTTTGGCAATTCCGGACCCACAATGCAGCACTCTGCCTGCCCTCTATAAAAAAAATATATATATATATATATATATATATATATATATATATATATATATATATTGCCTAATGAGCTGCAACCTACACGGCACTCGAATGTACCCAAATTATATAGTCTAACCTGGGCACTAATGCACTTTCTGACACAACCTGAGCCCGGACCTCCTGACCAACACCCAGACAGCTGACCGCACACTGAGCACATCAGACCTGCCATGGCCTTAGGTCATCATCTCTTCCCTACCTCAGTTTTCAGGCTTCAGAACCTAGACCTTATCTCCAATCCCTGCCCAGAAATCAGAATTCCTCCTTTCCCATGGCAAGAAACCTTTTGGTTGGCACGTTGTCCAACGTTCAGTGTAGGAGAAACCAGCATTCACCCTGAGGACCCGCCCATTCTTGAGTGTGATGAGGGCATAAACATGCATTCTGACCCTCAGCGTGAGTCCTGCCCTCTAGTATGTCCTCTTAGTGACTGGACCATTAGATGTCATAATGGGCTCGACATGTACCTAGGCCCCAATATTTAACCAGATTTCTGGTTGTCCAGTCGCCCCTCTCCAGGGCTCTACTCTGGAATCCCTCATTTGGTGGGACACCTGAGGTTAAAAAACAAAACAAAACCAAACAAAACAACAACAAAAAAATGGACTTATTCCATCCCACAGAATGACCCCAAACTCTTCGGACGGGGCCACACCTCCAGAGGGTAAGACTCGTCCATTTCCCATGAAGTCACACGGAAATTTCATGAACATGGGTGACACGATATCCAGAGACAAAAACTTGAGCAAGAGCCTCACACTCGCCCTTTTTTCATATCCCGAACAGTTCTCCTCATGGTCTGTAGATCAGTCCTGCCATACCTATGACCCGAAACAGAAGCCGAGTTTGTGTTTTCAGACAACGGTCTAAACCAGCCCTGGCCTACACACCCTACAGGCTCAGGCCCCTGGAGCCAAACCTGAGGACTGTACTTGCCCTCTCCAAGGGATTTCTGTGTGCCTATTGCAATGGCCACAACCCTACTAATAGGATCAACCTCCAAAGTCCCTGAGGCCGTCTCAATAGTGGTGGCTTCCCAGGACAAACAGGGGAAATCTGAGCCCATCTGAGCACCTACCTGCACTCAGACCCGTAGACTGATGTCCCCAGAGGGAAAAAGGAACGAACAGACCCCTAGGCACTAATCGGATCCATTGCTTTGGTTTCCAGGCATCTCTCCTCAGAGGCCTGGATTTCAATACCCGAATATGGCTGTTTCTTGACTCACCCATCAGAACTAATGTCCTCTACACATGGGAAACTTGCACATTGGAGCTTGGTCGAAGCTTCTCTTTAGGAGAACCCTTCAGGGCCTCAGTGCCACCGCTTCATTCCAAGGTCTTCATAGACACAAAAACACATTAGGACCCATCCATAGGAGAGTCCATTTGAACTCAGCCTCCTCGGTTGCTCCCCCAGATCCAGCAGATCTAACATGTCTTGTTGCTAGGAGACAATTGGAATGCGAGGTGGGCTACCCATCCATCCATCCTTAGTACCCTGCTCGGAATCGTTGGCCTGAGCCAAACAACAGGTCTTAATTGTCCTGCAGAAGAATCTTTGCAGTTTGGAGCTTCTCACAACTCCAATCTTGGGAAACCCTCATGGCATCGTGATCCACCCCCCCCTTCATGAAGGGTCCATCAGGGACAGAACCTCCAACCTGAGAGATTGTCTGATCCTCGCCCTGACTTCAGATCCACGAGAACTCGAGTCAGGTCGGTAGATTGTGCCTGCCATGTCCTCACCCAGAAACCTAAGCCTAGATTGTGTTCTCAGACTTCCGTCCTCAGACTACGGGCCCACAAGCCCTCCAGATTGGCAATCCAGAACTACAATGCAACACTCTGCCTGCACTCCAGAAGAAAAACATTGCCCCCTGGGGCTAACCAGAAACCCCAAATGAGGATCAACCTGCACGCCACTTGGCTGTACCCCGAATACATAGGCTGACCTGGGCACTGATGCCCTTTCAGACACAACCTGAGCCTGGACCTCCAGGCCACACCCAGACAGCTGGCCGCACTCTGAGCACATCGGATCCGCCATGGCCTTAGGTCGTCATCTCTTCTCAACCTCGATTTTCAGGCTTCAGAAACTATAACTTATCTCAAAACACTGCCCACGGTTGAAAATGATGCAGAAATCAGAACTCCATCCCCATGGCAAGAAACCCTGCGGTTGCCATGTTGTCCAACAATCAGTGTAGTTGAAACCAGTGTAGCCCATGATTCCCCGCCCATGCTCGCGGGCAACATTGGTCACAAACACACATTGTGACCCTCAGCCTGAGCCCAGTCCTCAAGTAAGGCCTCTCAGTGGCTGGACTCTGAGCCCGCATATGGGGCCTGCCATGCCCCTGGCCCCGATTTTTAACCATAGTTCGCTTTGTCCCTTCACTCTTCCCTAGGGCTCTGATTTGGAATACCTCTTTTGGTGGGACACCTGAGGTAACAAACCTGAAAGGAGTCCTCCCATCCCACAGATTGATGAAAAACAATTGGGATCGGGCCAAATCCACAGAGAGGAAGATTCGTCCATGGCCCCTGAGGCCTCCCCGACATTCCACGGCCAACGCTGATACAAAATCCAGAGACAAAAGAATGAGCAAGCGCCTCAGACTCGCTGTTTCTTCATATCCTGAAGAGTTCTTCTCATGGTTTGTCGATCGGGTCCGCCATACCTACATCCGCAAACCTTAGCTGAGTTTGTGTTTTCAGACTTCTGTCCTCAATGTCCTTGGCAACACAAACTCCAGACTGGGCCCCTGGAGTCACACATTAGGACTGCGCCTACCCAATCCATGGGAATTCTGCCCATACCATTGTCCCAAACCGTACAAATTAGGAGAACCCTCCAAAGTCCCTGAGGCCATCCGAATAGTGTAGGTCACCCGGCACAAACAAGGGCGGTCTGACACCAGCTGAGCAACTATCTCCTCTCATTCCATGGATGGATGTCCCCAGAGAAGAAGATTGAACCAGACAGGACCCTAGGCCATAATCGGATCCATTGCTTTGGTTTACAGGCATGTCTCCTCAAAAGCCTGGATTCCAATATTAGCATAGGGGTTTTCCTGAGGCACCCATCAGAACAAATCTCGTCTCCACAAGGAAACTTGTGTATGGGAGCTATGTCAAAAGCTTAGGAGAATACTTCAGGGTCCCGGTGCCACCGCCTCATTCCAAGGCCCTCATGGATACAAACACACTTTAGGACCCATCCTCAGGAAAGTCCATTTCAACTCAGCCACCCAGGTTGCTCCCGCAGAGCCATCAGATCTAAACTGCCTTGTTGCTAGGAGACAATTGCAATGCGAGGCGCTCGTCCCAGGGATCCATCCTCGAACGGTGCCCTGGAGTCATTCCATATGGGATGTCCTGGACCTGTCCAACAGGTCTCAATTGTCCCTCAGAAGGAATCCTTGAAGGGGGCATCCCACAACTCCCAACGTGGGAAAACCTCCATGGCCTCGAGATTCCGCTCCCTTCATGAAGGGACCGTCATGCACAGAAACTCCAACCTGAGCCAACGTCTGATCCTCGCTCTGACTTCAGATGCATGAGATCTTGGTTCCGATGTGTAGGGGGTACCTGCCGTGCCCTCGCCCTGAAACCCAAGTCTAGCTTGTGTTCTCAGACTTCCGTCCTCACACTCCTGGTCCGAAGCACTCAAGTTTGGCAATTCCGGACCCACAATGCAGCACTCTGCCTGCCCTCTATAAAAAAAAAATATATATATATATATATATATATATATATATATATATATATATATATTGCCTAATGAGCTGCAACCTACACGGCACTCGAATGTACCCAAATTATATAGTCTAACCTGGGCACTAATGCACTTTCTGACACAACCTGAGCCCGGACCTCCTGACCAACACCCAGACAGCTGACCGCACACTGAGCACATCAGACCTGCCATGGCCTTAGGTCATCATCTCTTCCCTACCTCAGTTTTCAGGCTTCAGAACCTAGACCTTATCTCCAATCCCTGCCCAGAAATCAGAATTCCTCCTTTCCCATGGCAAGAAACCTTTTGGTTGGCACGTTGTCCAACGTTCAGTGTAGGAGAAACCAGCATTCATCCTGAGGACCCGCCCATTCTTGAGTGTGATGAGGGCATAAACATGCATTCTGACCCTCAGCGTGAGTCCTGCCCTCTAGTATGTCCTCTTAGTGACTGGACCATTAGATGTCATAATGGGCTCGACATGTACCTAGGCCCCAATATTTAACCAGATTTCTGGTTGTCCAGTCGCCCCTCTCCAGGGCTCTACTCTGGAATCCCTCATTTGGTGGGACACCTGAGGTTAAAAAACAAAACAAAACCAAACAAAACAACAACAAAAAAATGGACTTATTCCATCCCACAGAATGACCCCAAACTCTTCGGACGGGGCCACACCTCCAGAGGGTAAGACTCGTCCATTTCCCATGAAGTCACACGGAAATTTCATGAACATGGGTGACACGATATCCAGAGACAAAAACTTGAGCAAGAGCCTCACACTCGCCCTTTTTTCATATCCCGAACAGTTCTCCTCATGGTCTGTAGATCAGTCCTGCCATACCTATGACCCGAAACAGAAGCCGAGTTTGTGTTTTCAGACAACGGTCTAAACCAGCCCTGGCCTACACACCCTACAGGCTCAGGCCCCTGGAGCCAAACCTGAGGACTGTACTTGCCCTCTCCAAGGGATTTCTGTGTGCCTATTGCAATGGCCACAACCCTACTAATAGGATCAACCTCCAAAGTCCCTGAGGCCGTCTCAATAGTGGTGGCTTCCCAGGACAAACAGGGGAAATCTGAGCCCATCTGAGCACCTACCTGCACTCAGACCCGTAGACTGATGTCCCCAGAGGGAAAAAGGAACGAACAGACCCCTAGGCACTAATCGGATCCATTGCTTTGGTTTCCAGGCATCTCTCCTCAGAGGCCTGGATTTCAATACCCGAATATGGCTGTTTCTTGACTCACCCATCAGAACTAATGTCCTCTACACATGGGAAACTTGCACATTGGAGCTTGGTCGAAGCTTCTCTTTAGGAGAACCCTTCAGGGCCTCAGTGCCACCGCTTCATTCCAAGGTCTTCATAGACACAAAAACACATTAGGACCCATCCATAGGAGAGTCCATTTGAACTCAGCCTCCTCGGTTGCTCCCCCAGATCCAGCAGATCTAACATGTCTTGTTGCTAGGAGACAATTGGAATGCGAGGTGGGCTACCCATCCATCCATCCTTAGTACCCTGCTCGGAATCGTTGGCCTGAGCCAAACAACAGGTCTTAATTGTCCTGCAGAAGAATCTTTGCAGTTTGGAGCTTCTCACAACTCCAATCTTGGGAAACCCTCATGGCATCGTGATCCACCCCCCCCTTCATGAAGGGTCCATCAGGGACAGAACCTCCAACCTGAGAGATTGTCTGATCCTCGCCCTGACTTCAGATCCACGAGAACTCGAGTCAGGTCGGTAGATTGTGCCTGCCATGTCCTCACCCAGAAACCTAAGCCTAGATTGTGTTCTCAGACTTCCGTCCTCAGACTACGGGCCCACAAGCCCTCCAGATTGGCAATCCAGAACTACAATGCAACACTCTGCCTGCACTCCAGAAGAAAAACATTGCCCCCTGGGGCTAACCAGAAACCCCAAATGAGGATCAACCTGCACGCCACTTGGCTGTACCCCGAATACATAGGCTGACCTGGGCACTGATGCCCTTTCAGACACAACCTGAGCCTGGACCTCCAGGCCACACCCAGACAGCTGGCCGCACTCTGAGCACATCGGATCCGCCATGGCCTTAGGTCGTCATCTCTTCTCAACCTCGATTTTCAGGCTTCAGAAACTATAACTTATCTCAAAACACTGCCCACGGTTGAAAATGATGCAGAAATCAGAACTCCATCCCCATGGCAAGAAACCCTGCGGTTGCCATGTTGTCCAACAATCAGTGTAGTTGAAACCAGTGTGGCCCATGATTCCCCGCCCATGCTCGCGGGCAACATTGGTCACAAACACACATTGTGACCCTCAGCCTGAGCCCAGTCCTCAAGTAAGGCCTCTCAGTGGCTGGACTCTGAGCCCGCATATGGGGCCTGCCATGCCCCTGGCCCCGATTTTTAACCATAGTTCGCTTTGTCCCTTCACTCTTCCCTAGGGCTCTGATTTGGAATACCTCTTTTGGTGGGACACCTGAGGTAACAAACCTGAAAGGAGTCCTCCCATCCCACAGATTGATGAAAAACAATTGGGATCGGGCCAAATCCACAGAGAGGAAGATTCGTCCATGGCCCCTGAGGCCTCCCCGACATTCCACGGCCAACGCTGATACAAAATCCAGAGACAAAAGAATGAGCAAGCGCCTCAGACTCGCTGTTTCTTCATATCCTGAAGAGTTCTTCTCATGGTTTGTCGATCGGGTCCGCCATACCTACATCCGCAAACCTTAGCTGAGTTTGTGTTTTCAGACTTCTGTCCTCAATGTCCTTGGCAACACAAACTCCAGACTGGGCCCCTGGAGTCACACATTAGGACTGCGCCTACCCAATCCATGGGAATTCTGCCCATACCATTGTCCCAAACCGTACAAATTAGGAGAACCCTCCAAAGTCCCTGAGGCCATCCGAATAGTGTAGGTCACCCGGCACAAACAAGGGCGGTCTGACACCAGCTGAGCAACTATCTCCTCTCATTCCATGGATGGATGTCCCCAGAGAAGAAGATTGAACCAGACAGGACCCTAGGCCATAATCGGATCCATTGCTTTGGTTTACAGGCATGTCTCCTCAAAAGCCTGGATTCCAATATTAGCATAGGGGTTTTCCTGAGGCACCCATCAGAACAAATCTCGTCTCCACAAGGAAACTTGTGTATGGGAGCTATGTCAAAAGCTTAGGAGAATACTTCAGGGTCCCGGTGCCACCACCTCATTCCAAGGCCCTCATGGATACAAACACACTTTAGGACCCATCCTCAGGAAAGTCCATTTCAACTCAGCCACCCAGGTTGCTCCCGCAGAGCCATCAGATCTAAACTGCCTTGTTGCTAGGAGACAATTGCAATGCGAGGCGCTCGTCCCAGGCATCCATCCTCGAACGGTGCCCTGGAGTCATTCCATATGGGTTGTCCTGGACCTGTCCAACAGGTCTCAATTGTCCCGCAGAAGGAATCCTTGAAGGGGGCATCCCACAACTCCCAACGTGGGAAAACCTCCATGGCCTCGAGATTCCGCTCCCTTCTTGAAGGGACCGTCATGCACAGAAACTCCAACCTGAGCCAACGTCTGATCCTCGCTCTGACTTCAAATGCATGAGATCTTGGTTCTGATGTGTAGGGGGTACCTGCCGTGCCCTCGCCCTGAAACCCAAGTCTAGCTTGTGTTCTCAGACTTCCGTCCTCACACTCCTGGTCCGAAGCACTCAAGTTTGGCAATTCCGGACCCACAATGCAGCACTCTGCCTGCCCTCTAGAAAAAAAAAAAATATATATATATATATATATATATATTGCCTAATGAGCTGCAACCTACACGGCACTCGAATGTACCCAAATTATATAGTCTAACCTGGGCACTAATGCACTTTCTGACACAACCTCAGCCCGGACCTCCTGACCAACACCCAGACAGCTGACCGCACACTGAGCACATCAGACCTGCCATGCCTTAGGTCATCATCTCTTCCCTACCTCAGTTTTCAGGCTTCAGAACCTAGACCATATCTCCAATCCCTGCCCAGAAATCAGAATTCCTCCTTTCCCATGGCAAGAAACCTTTTGGTTGGCACGTTGTCCAACGTTCAGTGTAGGAGAAACCAGCATTCACCCTGAGGACCCGCCCATTCTTGAGTGTGATGAGGGCATAAACATGCATTGTGACCCTCAGCGTGAGTCCTGCCCTCTAGTATGTCCTCTTAGTGACTGGACCATTAGATGTCATAATGGGCTCGACATGTACCTAGGCCCCAATATTTAACCAGATTTCTGGTTGTCCAGTCGGCCCTCTCCAGGGCTCTACTCTGGAATCCCTCATTTGGTGGGACACCTGAGGTTAAAAAACAAAACAAAACCAAACAAAACAACAACAACAAAAAAATGGACTTATTCCATCCCACAGAATGACCCCAAACTCTTCGGACGGGGCCACACCTCCAGAGAGTAAGACTCGTCCATTTCACATGAAGTCACCCGGAAATTTCATGAACATGGGTGACACGATATCCAGAGACAAAAACTTGAGCAAGAGCCTCACACTCGCCCTTTTTTCATATCCCGAAGAGTTCTCCTCATGGTCTGTAGATCACTCCTGCCATACCTATGACCCGAAACAGAAGCCGAGTTTGTGTTTTCAGACAACGGTCTAAACAGCCCTGGCCTACACACCCTACTGGCTCAGGCCCCTGGAGCCAAACCTGAGGACTGTACTTGCCCTCTCCAAGGGATTTCTGTGTGCCCATTGCAATGGCCACAACCCTACTAATAGGATCAACCTCCAAAGTCCCTGAGGCCGTCTCAATAGTGGTGGCTTCCCAGGAAAACAGGGGCAATCTGAGCCCATCTGAGCACCTACCTGCACTCAGACCCGTAGACTGATGTCCCCAGAGTGAAAAAGGAACGAACAGACCCCTAGGCACTAATCGGATCCATTGCTTTGGTTTCCAGGCATCTCTCCTCAGAGGCCTGGATTTCAATACCCGAATATGGCTGTTTCTTGACTCACCCATCAGAACTAATCTCCTCTACACATGGGAAACTTGCACATTGGAGCTTGGTCGAAGCTTCTCTTTAGGAGAACCCTTCAGGGCCACAGTGCCACCGCTTCATTCCAAGGCCTTCATAGACACAAAAACACATTAGGACCCATCCATAGGAGAGTCCGTTTGAACTCAGCCTCCTCGGTTGCTCCCCCAGATCCAGCAGATCTAACATGTCTTGTTGCTAGGAGACAATTGGAATGCGAGGTGGGCTACCCATCCATCCATCCTTAGTACCCTGCTCGGAATCGTTGGCCTGAGCCAACCAACAGGTTTCAATTGTCCTGCAGAAGAATCTTTGCAGTTTGGAGCTTCTCACAACTCCCATCTTGGGAAACCCCCATGGCCTCGTGATCCACCCCCCCTTCATGAAGGGTCCATCAGGGACAGAACCTCCAACCTGAGAGATCGTCTGATCCTCGCCCTGACTTCAGATCCACGAGATCTCGAGTCAGGTCTGTAGATTGTGCCTGCCATGTCCTCACCCAGAAACCTTAGCCTAGATTGTGTTCTCAGACTTCCGTCCTCAGACTACGGGCCCACAAGCCCTCCAGATTGGCAAACCAGAACTACAATGCAACACTCTGCCTGCACTCCAGAAGAAAAACATTGCCCCCTGGGGCTAACCAGAAACCCCAAATGAGGATCAACCTGCACGCCACTTGGCTGTACCCCAAATACATAGGCTGACCTGGGCACTGATGCCCTTTCAGACACAACCTGAGCCTGGACCTCCAGGCCACACCCAGACAGCTGGCCGCACTCTGAGCACATCGGATCCGCCATGGCCTTAGGTCGTCATCTCTTCTCAACCTCGATTTTCAGGCTTCAGAAACTATAACTTATCTCAAAACACTGCCCACGGTTGAAAATGATGCAGAAATCAGAACTCCATCCCCATGGCAAGAAACCTTGCGGTTGCCATGTTGTCCAACATTCAGTGTAGTGGAAACCAGTGTGGCCCATGATTCCCCGCCCATGCTCGCGGGCAACATTGGTCACAAACACACATTGTGACCCTCAGCCTGAGCCCAGTCCTCAAGTAAGGCCTCTCAGTGGCTGGACCCTGAGCCCGCATATGGGGCCTGCCATGCCCCTGGCCCCGATTTTTAACCATAGTTCGCTTTGTCCCTTCACTCTTCCCTAGGGCTCTGATTTGGAATTCCTCTTTTGGTGGGACACCTGAGGTAACAAACCTGAAAGGAGTCCTCCCATCCCACAGATTGACGAAAAACAATTGGGATCGGGCCAAATCCACAGAGAGGAAGATTCGTCCATGGCCCCTGAGGCCTCCCCGACATTCCACGGCCAACGCTGATACAAAATCCAGAGACAAAAGAATGAGCAAGCGCCTCAGACTCGCTGTTTCTTCATATCCTGAAGAGTTCTTCTCATGGTTTGTCGATCGGGTCCGCCATACCTACATCCGCAAACCTTACCTGAGTTTGTGTTTTTAGACTTCTGTCCTCAATGTCCTGGGCAACACACACTCCAGACTGGGCCCCTGTAGTCACACATTAGGACTGCGCCTACCCAATCCATGGGGATTCTGCCCATTCCATTGTCCCAAACCGTACAAATTAGGAGAACCCTCCAAAGTCCCTGAGGCCATCCCAATAGTGTAGGTCACCCGGCACAAACAAGGGCGGTCTGACACCAGCTGAGCAACTATCTCCACTCATTCCATAGATGGATGTCCCCAGAGAAGAAGATTGAACCAGACAGGACCCTAGGCCATAATCGGATCCATTGCTTTGGTTTACAGGCATGTCTCCTCAAAAGCCTGGATTCCAATATTAGCATAGGGGTTTTCCTGAGGCACCCATCAGAACAAATCTCGTCTCCACAAGGAAACTTGTGTATGGGAGCTATGTCAAAAGCTTAGGAGAATACTTCAGGGTCCCGGTGCCACCGCCTCATTCCAAGGCCCTCATGGATACAAACACACTTTAGGACCCATCCTCAGGAAAGTCCATTTCAACTCAGCCACCCAGGTTGCTCCCGCAGAGCCATCAGATCTAAACTGCCTTGTTGCTAGGAGACAATTGCAATGCGAGGCGCTCGTCCCAGGCATCCATCCTCGAACGGTGCCCTGGAGTCATTCCATATGGGATGTCCTGGACCTGTCCAACAGGTCTCAATTGTCCCGCAGAAGGAATCCTTGAAGGGGGCATCCCACAACTCGCAACGTGGGAAAACCTCCATGGCCTCGAGATTCCGCTCCCTTCATGAAGGGACCGTCATGCACAGAAACTCCAACCTGAGCCAACGTCTGATCCTCGCTCTGACTTCAGATGCATGAGATCTTGGTTCCGATGTGTAGGGGGTACCTGCCGTGCCCTCGCCCTGAAACCCAAGTCTAGCTTGTGTTCTCAGACTTCCGTCCTCACACTCCTGGTCCGAAGCACTCAAGTTTGGCAATTCCGGACCCACAATGCAGCACTCTGCCTGCCCTCTATAAAAAATATATATATATATATATATATATATATATATATATATATATATATTGCCTAATGAGCTGCAACCTACACGGCACTCGAATGTACCCAAATTATATAGTCTAACCTGGGCACTAATGCACTTTCTGACACAACCTGAGCCCGGACCTCCTGACCAACACCCAGACAGCTGACCGCACACTGAGCACATCAGACCTGCCATGGCCTTAGGTCATCATCTCTTCCCTACCTCAGTTTTCAGGCTTCAGAACCTAGACCTTATCTCCAATCCCTGCCCAGAAATCAGAATTCCTCCTTTCCCATGGCAAGAAACCTTTTGGTTGGCACGTTGTCCAACGTTCAGTGTAGGAGAAACCAGCATTCACCCTGAGGACCCGCCCATTCTTGAGTGTGATGAGGGCATAAACATGCATTGTGACCCTCAGCGTGAGTCCTGCCCTCTAGTATGTCTTCTTAGTGACTGGACCATTAGATGTCATAATGGGCTCGACATGTACCTAGGCCCCAATATTTAACCAGATTTCTGGTTGTCCAGTCGCCCCTCTCCAGGGCTCTACTCTGGAATCCCTCATTTGGTGGGACACCTGAGGTTAAAAAACAAAACAAAACCAAACAAAACAACAACAAAAAAATGGACTTATTCCATCCCACAGAATGACCCCAAACTCTTCGGACGGGGCCACACCTCCAGAGGGTAAGACTCGTCCATTTCCCATGAAGTCACACGGAAATTTCATGAACATGGGTGACACGATATCCAGAGACAAAAACTTGAGCAAGAGCCTCACACTCGCCCTTTTTTCATATCCCGAACAGTTCTCCTCATGGTCTGTAGATCAGTCCTGCCATACCTATGACCCGAAACAGAAGCCGAGTTTGTGTTTTCAGACAACGGTCTAAACCAGCCCTGGCCTACACACCCTACAGGCTCAGGCCCCTGGAGCCAAACCTGAGGACTGTACTTGCCCTCTCCAAGGGATTTCTGTGTGCCTATTGCAATGGCCACAACCCTACTAATAGGATCAACCTCCAAAGTCCCTGAGGCCGTCTCAATAGTGGTGGCTTCCCAGGACAAACAGGGGCAATCTGAGCCCATCTGAGCACCTACCTGCACTCAGACCCGTAGACTGATGTCCCCAGAGGGAAAAAGGAACGAACAGACCCCTAGGCACTAATCGGATCCATTGCTTTGGTTTCCAGGCATCTCTCCTCAGAGGCCTGGATTTCAATACCCGAATATGGCTGTTTCTTGACTCACCCATCAGAACTAATGTCCTCTACACATGGGAAACTTGCACATTGGAGCTTGGTCGAAGCTTCTCTTTAGGAGAACCCTTCAGGGCCTCAGTGCCACCGCTTCATTCCAAGGTCTTCATAGACACAAAAACACATTAGGACCCATCCATAGGAGAGTCCATTTGAACTCAGCCTCCTCGGTTGCTCCCCCAGATCCAGCAGATCTAACATGTCTTGTTGCTAGGAGACAATTGGAATGCGAGGTGGGCTACCCATCCATCCATCCTTAGTACCCTGCTCGGAATCGTTGGCCTGAGCCAAACAACAGGTCTCAATTGTCCTGCAGAAGAATCTTTGCAGTTTGGAGCTTCTCACAACTCCAATCTTGGGAAACCCCCATGGCATCGTGATCCACCCCCCCCTTCATGAAGGGTCCATCAGGGACACAACCTCCAACCTGAGAGATTGTCTGATCCTCGCCCTGACTTCAGATCCACGAGAACTCGAGTCAGGTCTGTAGATTGTGCCTGCCATGTCCTCACCCAGAAACCTAAGCCTAGATTGTGTTCTCAGACTTCCGTCCTCAGACTACGGGCCCACAAGCCCTCCAGATTGGCAATCCAGAACTACAATGCAACACTCTGCCTGCACTCCAGAAGAAAAACATTGCCCCCTGGGGCTAACCAGAAACCCCAAATGAGGATCAACCTGCACGCCACTTGGCTGTACCCCAAATACATAGGCTGACCTGGGCACTGATGCCCTTTCAGACACAACCTGAGCCTGGACCTCCAGGCCACACCCAGACAGCTGGCCGCACTCTGAGCACATCGGATCCGCCATGGCCTTAGGTCGTCATCTCTTCTCAACCTCGATTTTCAGGCTTCAGAAACTATAACTTATCTCAAAACACTGCCCACGGTTGAAAATGATGCAGAAATCAGAACTCCATCCCCATGGCAAGAAACCTTGCGGTTGCCATGTTGTCCAACATTCAGTGTAGTGGAAACCAGTGTGGCCCATGATTCCCCGCCCATGCTCGCGGGCAACATTGGTCACAAATACACATTGTGACCCTGAGCCTGAGCCCAGTCCTCAAGTAAGGCCTCTCAGTGGCTGGACCCTGAGCCCGCATATGGGGCCTGCCATGCCCCTGGCCCAGATTTTCAACCATAGTTCGCTTTGTCCCTTCACTCTTCCCTAGGGCTCTGATTTGGAATTCCTCTTTTGGTGGGACACCTGAGGTAACAAACCTGAAAGGAGTCCTCCCATCCCACAGATTGACGAAAAACAATTGGGATCGGGCCAAATCCACAGAGAGGAAGATTCGTCCATGGCCCCTGAGGCCTCCCCGACATTCCACGGCCAACGCTGATACAAAATCCAGAGACAAAAGAATGAGCAAGCGCCTCAGACTCGCTGTTTCTTCATATCCTGAAGAGTTCTTCTCATGGTTTGTCGATCGGGTCCGCCATACCTACATCCGCAAACCTTACCTGAGTTTGTGTTTTTAGACTTCTGTCCTCAATGTCCTGGGCAACACACACTCCAGACTGGGCCCCTGGAGTCACACATTAGGACTGCGCCTACCCAATCCATGGGGATTCTGCCCATTCCATTGTCCCAAACCGTACAAATTAGGAGAACCCTCCAAAGTCCCTGAGGCCATCCCAATAGTGTAGGTCACCCGGCACAAACAAGGGCGGTCTGACACCAGCTGAGCAACTATCTCCACTCATTCCATAGATGGATGTCCCCGGAGAAGAAGATTGAACCAGACAGGACCCTAGGCCATAATCGGATCCATTGCTTTGGTTTACAGGCATGTCTCCTCAAAAGCCTGGATTCCAATATTAGCATAGGGGTTTTCCTGAGGCACCCATCAGAACAAATCTCGTCTCCACAAGGAAACTTGTGTATGGGAGCTATGTCAAAAGCTTAGGAGAATACTTCAGGGTCCCGGTGCCACCGCCTCATTCCAAGGCCCTCATGGATACAAACACACTTTAGGACCCATCCTCAGGAAAGTCCATTTCAACTCAGCCACCCAGGTTGCTCCCGCAGAGCCATCAGATCTAAACTGCCTTGTTGCTAGGAGACAATTGCAATGCGAGGCGCTCGTCCCAGGCATCCATCCTCGAACGGTGCCCTGGAGTCATTCCATATGGGATGTCCTGGACCTGTCCAACAGGTCTCAATTGTCCCGCAGAAGGAATCCTTGAAGGGGGCATCCCACAACTCGCAACGTGGGAAAACCTCCATGGCCTCGAGATTCCGCTCCCTTCATGAAGGGACCGTCATGCACAGAAACTCCAACCTGAGCCAACGTCTGATCCTCGCTCTGACTTCAGATGCATGAGATCTTGGTTCCGATGTGTAGGGGGTACCTGCCGTGCCCTCGCCCTGAAACCCAAGTCTAGCTTGTGTTCTCAGACTTCCGTCCTCACACTCCTGGTCCGAAGCACTCAAGTTTGGCAATTCCGGACCCACAATGCAGCACTCTGCCTGCCCTCTAGAAAAAAAAAAAATATATATATATATATATTGCCTAATGAGCTGCAACCTACACGGCACTCGAATGTACCCAAATTAAATAGTCTAACCTGGGCACTAATGCACTTTCTGACACAACCTGAGCCCAGACCTCCTGACCAACACCCAGACAGCTGACCGCACACTGAGCACATCAGACCTGCCATGGCCTTAGGTCATCATCTCTTCCCTACCTCAGTTTTCAGGCCTCAGAACCTAGACCTTATCTCCAATCCCTGCCCAGAAATCAGAATTCCTCCTTACCCATGGCAAGAAACCTTTTGTTTGGCACGTTGTCCAACGTTCAGTGTAGGAGAAACCAGCATTCACCCTGAGGACCCGCCCATTCTTGAGTGTGATGAGGGCATAAACATGCATTGTGACCCTCAGCGTGAGTCGTGCCCTCTAGTATGTCCTCTTAGTGACTGGAATATTAGATGTCATAATGAGCATGACATGTACCTAGGCCCCAATATTTAACCAGATTTCTGGTTGTCCAGTCGCCCCTCCCCAGGGCTCTACTCTGGAATCCCTCATTTGGTGGGATACCTGAGGTTAAAAAACAAAACAAAACCAAACAAAACAACAACAACAAAAAAATGGACTTATTCCATCCCACAGAATGACCCCAAACTCTTCGGACGGGGCCACACCTCCAGAGAGTAAGACTCGTCCATTTCCCATGAAGTCACCCGGAAATTTCATGAACATGGGTGACACGATATCCAGAGACAAAAACTTGAGCAAGAGCCACACACTCGCCCTTTTTTCATATCCCGAAGAGTTCTCCTCTTGGTCTGTAGATCAGTCCTGCCCTACCTATGACCCGAAACAGAAGCCGAGTTTGTGTTTTCAGACAACGGTCTAAACAGCCCTGGCTGACACACCCTACAGGCTCAGGCCCCTGGAGCCAAACCTGAGGACTGTACTTGCCCTCTCCAAGGGATTTCTGTGTGCCCATTGCAATGGCCACAACCCTACTAATAGGATCAACCTCCAAAGTCCCTGAGGCCATCTCAATAGTGGTGGCTTCCCAGGACAAACAGGGGCAATCTGAGCCCATCTGAGCACCTACCTGCACTCAGACCCGTAGACTGATGTCCCCAGAGGGAAAAAGGAACGAACAGACCCCTAGGCACTAATCGGATCCATTGCTTTGGTTTCCAGGCATCTCTCCTCAGAGGCCTGGATTTCAATACCCGAATATGGCTGTTTCTTGACTCACCCATCAGAACTAATCTCCTCTACACATGGGAAACTTGCACATTGGAGCTTGGTCGAAGCTTCTCTGTAGGAGAACCTTTCAGGGCCCCAGTGCCACCGCTTCATTCCAAGGCCTTCATAGACACAAAAACACATTAGGACCCATCCATAGGAGAGTCCATTTGAACTCAGCCTCCTCGGTTGCTCCCCCAGATCCAGCAGATCTAACATGTCTTGTTGCTAGGAGACAATTGGAATGCGAGGTGGGCTACCCATCCATCCATCCTTAGTACCCTGTTCGGAATCGTTGGCCTGAGCTAACCAACAGGTCTCAATTGTCCTGCAGAAGAATCTTTGCAGTTTGGAGCTTCTCACAACTCCCATCTTGGGAAACCCCCATGGCCTCGTGATCCACCCCCCCTTCATGAAGGGTCCATCAGGGACAGAACCTCCAACCTGAGAGATCGTCTGATCCTCGCCCTGACTTCAGATCCACGAGATCTCGTGTCAGGTCTGTAGATTGTGCCTGCCATGTCCTCACCCAGAAACCTAAGCCTAGATTGTGTTCTCAGACTTCCGTCCTCAGACTACGGGCCCACAAGCCCTCCAGATTGGCAAACCAGAACTACAATGCAACACTCTGCCTGCACTCCAGAAGAAAAACATTGCCCCCTGGGATAACCAGAAACCCCAAATGAGGATCAACCTGCACGCCACTTGGCTGTACCCCAAATACATAGGCTGACCTGGGCACTGATGCCCTTTCAGACACAACCTGAGCCTGGACCTCCAGGCCACACCCAGACAGCTGGCCGCACTCTGAGCACATCGGATCCGCCATGGCCTTAGGTCGTCATCTCTTCTCAACCTCGATTTTCAGGCTTCAGAAACTATAACTTATCTCAAAACACTGCCCACGGTTGAAAATGATGCAGAAATCAGAACTCCATCCCCATGGCAAGAAACCTTGCGGTTGCCATGTTGTCCATCATTCAGTGTAGTGGAAACCAGTGTGGCCCATGATTCCCCGCCCATGCTCGCGGGCAACATTGGTCACAGACACACATTGTGACCCTCAGCCTGAACCCAGTCCTCAAGTAAGGCCTCTCAGTGGCTGGACCCTGAGCCCGCATATGGGGCCTGCCATGCCCCTGGCCCCGATTTTTAACCATAGTTCGCTTTGTCCCTTCACTCTTCCCTAGGGCTCTGATTTGGAATTCCTCTTTTGGTGGGACACCTGAGGTAACAAACCTGAAAGGAGTCCTCCCATCCCACAGATTGACGAAAAACAATTGGGATCGGGCCAAATCCACAGAGAGGAAGATTCGTCCATGGCCCCTGAGGCCTCCCCGGCATTCCGCTGCCAACGCTGATACAAAATCCAGAGACAAAAGAATGAGCAAGCGCCTCAGACTCGCTGTTTCTTCATATCCTGAAGAGTTCTTCTCATGGTTTGTCGATCGGGTCCGCCATACCTACATCCGCAAACCTTAGCTGAGTTTGTGTTTTTAGACTTCTGTCCTCAATGTCCTGGACAACACACACTCCAGACTGGGCCCCTGGAGTCACACATTAGGACTGCGCCTACCCAATCCATGGGAATTCTGCCCATTCCATTGTCCCAAACCGTACAAATTAGGAGAACCCTCCAAAGTCCCTGAGGCCATCCCAATAGTGTAGGTCACCCGGCACAAACAAGGGCGGTCTGACACCAGTTGAGCAACTATCTCCACTCATTCCATAGATGGATGTCCCCAGAGAAGAAGATTGAACCAGACAGGACCCTAGGCCATAAACGGATCCATTGCTTTGGTTTACAGGCATGTCTCCTCAAAAGCCTGGATTCCAATATTAGCATAGGGGTTTTCCTGAGGCACCCATCAGAACAAATCTCGTCTCCACAAGGAAACTTGTGTATGGGAGCTATGTCAAAAGCTTAGGAGAATACTTCAGGGTCCCGGTGCCACCGCCTCATTCCAAGGCCCTCATGGATACAAACACACTTTAGGACCCATCCTCAGGAAAGTCCATTTCAACTCAGCCACCCAGGTTGCTCCCGCAGAGCCATCAGATCTAAACTGCCTTGTTGCTAGGAGACAATTGCAATGCGAGGCGCTCGTCCCAGGCATCCATCCTCGAACGGTACCCTGGAGTCATTCCATATGGGATGTCCTGGACCTGTCCAACAGGTTTCAATTGTCCCGCAGAAGGAATCCTTGAAGGGGGCATCCCACAACTCGCAACGTGGGAAAACCTCCATGGCCTCGAGATTCCGCTCCCTTCATGAAGGGACCGTCATGCACAGAAACTCCAACCTGAGCCAACGTCTGATCCTCGCTCTGACTTCAGATGCATGAGATCTTGGTTCCGATTTGTAGGGGGTACCTGCCGTGCCCTCGCCCTGAAACCCAAGTCTAGCTTGTGTTCTCAGACTTCCGTCCTCACACTCCTGGTCCGAAGCACTCAAGTTTGGCAATTCCGGACCCACAATGCAGCACTCTGCCTGCCCTCTAGAAAAAAAAAAAAAAAATATTGCCTAATGAGCTGCAACCTACACGGCACTCGAATGTACCCAAATTATATAGTCTAACCTGGTAACTAATGCACTTTCTGACACAACCTGAGCCCGGACCTCCTGACCAACACCCAGACAGCTGACCGCACACTGAGCACATCAGACCTGCCATGGCCTTAGGTCATCATCTCTTCCCTACCTCAGTTTTCAGGCTTCAGAACCTAGACCTTATCTCCAATCCCTGCCCAGAAATCAGAATTCCTCCTTACCCATGGCAAGAAACCATTTGGTTGGCACGTTGTCCAACGTTCAGTGTAGGAGAAACCAGCATTCACCCTGAGGACCCGCCCATTCTTGAGTGTGATGAGGGCATAAACATGCATTGTGACCCTCAGCGTGAGTCCTGCCCTCTAGTATGTCCTCTTAGTGACTGGACCATTAGATGTCATAATGGGCTTGACATGGACCTAGGCCCCAATATTTAACCAGATTTCTGGTTGTCCAGTCGCCCCTCCCCAGGGCTCTACTCTGGAATCCCTCATTTGGTGGGACACCTGAGGTTAAAAAACAAAACAAAACCAAACAAAACAACAACAACAAAAAAATGGACTTATTCCATCCCACAGAATGACCCCAAACTCTTCGGACGGGGCCACACCTCCAGAGAGTAAGACTCGTCCATTTCCCATGAAGTCACCCGGAAATTTCATGAACATGGGTGACACGATATCCAGAGACAAAAACTTGAGCAAGAGCCTCACACTCGCCCTTTTTTCACATCCCGAAGAGTTCTCCTCATGGTCTGTAGATCAGTCCTGCCATACCTATGACCCGAAACAGAAGCCGAGTTTGTGTTTTCAGACAACGGTCTAAACAGCCCTGGCCTACACACCCTACAGGCTCAGGCCCCTGGAGCCAAACCTGAGGACTGTACTTGCCCTCTCCAAGGGATTTCTGTGTGCCCATTGCAATGGCCACAACCCTACTAATAGGATCGACCTCCAAAGTCCCTGAGGCCGTCTCAATAGTGGTGGCTTCCCAGGACAAACAGGGGCAATCTGAGCCCATCTGAGCACCTACCTGCACTCAGACCCGTAGACTGATGTCCCCAGAGGGAAAAAGGAACGAACAGACCCCTAGGCACTAATCGGATCCATTGCTTTGGTTTCCAGGCATCTCTCCTCAGAGGCCTGGATTTCAATACCCGAATATGGCTGTTTCTTGACTCACCCATCAGAACTAATCTCCTCTACACATGGGAAACTTGCACATTGGAGCTTGGTCTAAGCTTCTCTTTAGGAGAACCCTTCAGGGCCCCAGTGCCACCGCTTCATTCCAATGCCTTCATAGACACAAAAACACATTAGGACCCATCCATAGGAGAGTCCATTTGAACTCAGCCTCCTCGGTTGCTCCCCCAGATCCAGCAGATCTAACATGTCTTGTTGCTAGGAGACAATTGGAATGCGAGGTGGGCTACCCATCCATCCATCCTTAGTACCCTGCTCGGAATCGTTGGCCTGAGCCAACCAACAGGTCTCAATTGTCCTGCAGAAGAATCTTTGCAGTTTGGAGCTTCTCACAACTCCCATCTTGGGAAAACCCCATGGCCTCGTGATCCACCCCCCCCTCATGAAGGGTCCATCAGGGACAGAACCTCCAACCTGAGAGATCGTCTGATCCTCGCCCTGACTTCAGATCCACGAGATCTCGAGTCAGGTCTGTAGATTGTGCCTGCCATGTCCTCACCCAGAAACCTAAGCCTAGATTGTTTTCTCAGACTTCCGTCCTCAGACTACGGGCCCACAAGCCCTCCAGATTGGCAAACCAGAACTACAATGCAACACTCTGCCTGCACTCCAGAAGAAAAACATTGCCCCCTGGGGCTAACCAGAAACCCCAAATGAGGATCAACCTGCACGCCACTTGGCTGTACCCCAAATACATAGGCTGACCTGGGCACTGATGCCCTTTCAGACACAACCTGAGCCTGGACCTCCAGGCCACACCCAGAGAGCTGGCCGCACTCTGAGCACATCGGATCCGCCATGGCCTTAGGTAGTCATCTCTTCTCAACCTCGATTTTCAGGCTTCAGAAACTAGAACTTATCTCAAAACACTGCCCACGGTTGAAAATGATGCAGAAATCAGAACTCCATCCCCATGGCAAGAAACCTTGCGGTTGCCATGTTGTCCAACATTCAGTGTAGTGGAAACCAGTGTGGCCCATGATTCCCCGCCCATGCTCGCGGGCAACATTGGTCACAAACACACATTGTGACCCTCAGCCTGAGCCCAGTCCTCAAGTAAGGCCTCTCAGTGGCTGGACCCTGAGCCCGCATATGGGGCCTGCTATACCCCTGGCCCCGATTTTTAACCATAGTTCACTTTGTCCCTTCACTCTTCCCTAGGGCTCTGATTTGGAATTCCTCTTTTGGTGGGACACCTGAGGTAACAAACCTGAAAGGAGTCCTCCCATCCCACAGATTGACGAAAAACAATTGGGATCGGGCCAAATCCACAGAGAGGAAGATTCGTCCATGGCCCCTGAGGCCTCCCCGACATTCCACGGCCAACGCTGATACAAAATCCAGAGACAAAAGAATGAGCAAGCGACTCAGACTCGCTGTTTCTTCATATCCTGAAGAGTTCTTCTCATGGTTTGTCGATCGGGTCCGCCATACCTACATCCGCAAACCTTAGCTGAGTTTGTGTTTTTAGACTTCTGTCCTCAATGTCCTGGGCAACACACACTCCAGACTGGGCCCCTGGAGTCACACATTAGGACTGCGCCTACCCAATCCATGGGAATTCTGCCCATTCCATTGTCCCAAACCGTACAAATTAGGAGAACCCTCCAAAGTCCCTGAGGCCATCCCAATAGTGTAGGTCACCCGGCACAAACAAGGGCGGTCTGACACCAGCTGAGCAACTATCTCCACTCATTCCATAGATGGATGTCCCCAGAGAAGAAGATTGAACCAGACAGGACCCTAGGCCATAATCGGATCCATTGCTTTGGTTTACAGGCATGTCTCCTCAAAAGCCTGGATTCCAATATTAGCATAGGGGTTTTCCTGAGGCACCCATCAGAACAAATCTCGTCTCCACAAGGAAACTTGTGTATGGGAGTTATGTCAAAAGCTTAGGAGAATACCTCAGGGTCCCGGTGCCACCGCCTCATTCCACGGCCCTCATGGATACAAACACACTTTAGGACCCATCCTCAGGAAAGTCCATTTCAACTCAGCCACCCAGGTTGCTCCCGCAGAGCCATCAGATCCAAATTGCCTTGTTGCTAGGAGACAATTGCAATGCGAGGCGCTCGTCCCAGGCATCCATCCTCGAATGGTGCCCTGGAGTCATTCCATATGGGATGTCCTGGACCTGTCCAACAGGTCTCAATTGTCCCGCAGAAGGAATCCTTGTAGGGGGCATCCCACAACTCCCAACGTGGGAAATCCTCCATGGCCTCGAGATTCCGCTCCCTTCATGAAGGGACCGTCATGCACTGAAACTCCAACCTGAGCCAACGTCTGATCCTCGCTCTGACTTCAGATGCATGAGATCTTGGTTCCGATGTGTAGGGGGTACCTGCCGTGCCCTCGCCCTGAAACCCAAGTCTAGCTTGTGTTCTCAGACTTCCGTCCTCACACTCCTGGTCCGAAGCACTCAAGTTTGGCAATTCCGGACCCACAATGCAGCACTCTGCCTGCCCTCTAGAAAAAAAAAAAAATATTGCCTAATGAGCTGCAACCTACACGGCACTCGAATGTACCCAAATTATATAGTCTAACCTGGGCACTAATGCACTTTCTGACACAACCTGAGCCCGGACCTCCTGACCAACACCCAGACAGCTGACCGCACACTGAGCACATCAGACCTGCCATGGCCTTAGGTCATCATCTCTTCCCTACCTCAGTTTTCAGGCCTCAGAACCTAGACCTTATCTCCAATCCCTGCCCAGAAATCAGAATTCCTCCTTTCCCATGGCAAGAAACCTTTTGGTTGGCACGTTGTCCAACGTTCAGTGTAGGAGAAACCAGCATTCACCCTGAGGACCCGCCCATTCTTGAGTGTGATGAGGGCATAAACATGCATTGTGACCCTCAGCGTGAGTCGTGCCCTCTAGTATGTCCTCTTAGTGACTGGACCATTAGATGTCATAATGGGCTTGACATGGACCTAGGCCCCAATATTTAACCAGATTTCTGGTTGTCCAGTCGCCCCTCCCCAGGGCTCTACTCTGGAATCCCTCATTTGGTGGGACACCTGAGGTTAAAAAACAAAACAAAACCAAACAAAACAACAACAACAAAAATATGGACTTATTCCATCCCACAGAATGACCCCAAACTCTTCGGACGGGGCCACACCTCCAGAGGGTAAGACTCGTCCATTTCCCATGAAGTCACCCGGAAATTTCATGAACATGGGTGACACGATATCCAGAGACAAAAACTTGAGCAAGAGCCTCACACTCGCCCTTTTTTCATATCCTGAAGAGTTCTCCTCATGGTCTGTAGATCAGTGTTGTCATACCTTTGACCCGAAACAGAAGCCGAGTTTGTGTTTTCAGACAGCAGTCTAAACATCCCTGGCCTACACACCCTACAGGCTCAGGCCCCTGGAGCCAAACCTGAGGACTGTACTTGCCCTCTCCAAAGGATTTCTTTGTGCCCATTGCAATGGCCACTACCCTACTAATAGGATAAACCTCCAAAGTCCCTGAGGCCATCTCAATAGTGGTCGCTTCCGAGGACAAACAGGGGCAATCTGAGCCCCTCTGAGCACCTAACTGCACTCAGACCCATAGACTGATGTCCCCAGAGGGAAAAAGGAATGAACAGACCCCTAGGCACTAATCGGATCCATTGCTTTGGTTTTCTGGCATCTCTCCTCATAGGCCTGGATTTCAATACCCGAATATGGCTGTTTCTTGACTCACCCATCAGAACAAATCTCCTCTACAAATGGGAAACTTGCACATTGGAGCTTGGTCAAAGCTTCTCTTTAGGAGAACCCTTCAGCGCCCCAGTGCCACCGCTTCATTCCAAGGTCTTCATAGACACAAAAACACATTAGGACCCATCCACTGGAGATTCCATTTTAACTCAGCCTCCTCGGTTGCTCCCCCAGATCCAAAAGATCTAACATGTCTTGTTGCTAGGACACAATTGGAATGCGAGGTGGGCTACCCATCCATCCATCCTTAGTACCCAGCTCGGAATTGTTGGCCTGGAGCCAACCAACAGTTCTCAATTGTCCTGCAGAAGAATCTTTGCAGTTTGGAGCTTCTCACAACTCCCATCTTGGGAAACACCCATGGCCTCGTGATCCACCCCCCCTTCAAGAAGGGTCCATCAGGGACAGAACCTCCAACCTGAGCGATCGTCTGATCCTCGCTCTGATCAGATCCACGAGATCTCGAGTCAGGTCTGTAGATTGGGCCTGCCATGTCCCCCCTCGGAAACCTAAGCCTAGCTTGTGTTCTCAGACAACCGTCCTCAGACTACGGGCCCACAAGCCCTACAGTTTGGCAAACCAGAACTACAAGGCAACACTCTGCCTGCCCTCTAGAAGAAAAACAATGCCCCCTGGGGCTACAAAGATACCCCAAATGAGGATCAACCTGCACGCTACTTGGCTATACCCCAAATATATAGGCTGACCTGGGCACTGGTGCCCTTTCAGACACAACCTGAGCCTGGACCTCCTGACCAACACCCAGACAGCTGGCCGCACTCTGAGCATATCGGACCCGCCATGGCCTTAGGTCGTCATCTCTTCTCAACCTCGATTTTCAGGCTTCAGAAACTATAACGTATCTCAAAACACTGCCCACGGTTGAAAATGATGCAGAAATCAGAACTCCATCCCCATGGCAAGAAACCTTGCCGTTGCCATGTTGTCCAACGTCCAGTGTAGTTGAAACCAGTGTGGCCCATGAGGCCCCGCCAATTCTCGCGGGCCACATTGTTCACAAACACACATTGTGACCCTCCGCCTGAGCCCAGTCCTCAAGTAAGGCCTCTCAGTGGGTGGACCCTGAGCCCGCATATTGGGCCTGCCATGCCCCTGGCCCCAATTTTTAACCATAGTTCGCTTTGTCCCTTCCCTCTCCATAGGGCTCTGCTTTGGAATTCCTCTTTTGGTGGGACACCTGAGGTAACAAACCTGAAAGGAGTCCTCCCATCCCACAGATTGACGAAAAACAATTGGGATCGGGCCAAATCCACAGAGAGGAAGATTTGCCCATGGCCCATGAGGCCTCCCCGACATTCCACGGCCAACGCTGATACAAAATCCAGAGACAAAAGCCTGAGCAAGCGCCTCAGACTCGCTGTTTCTTCATATCCTGAAGAGTTCTTCTCATGGTTTGTCGATCGGGTCCGCCATACCTACATCCGCAAACCTTAGCTGAGTTTGTGTTTTAGACTTCTGTCCTCAATGTCCTGGGCAACACACCCTCCAAGCTGGGGCCCCTCGAGACACACATGAGGACTGCGCCTACCCAATCCATGGGAATTCTGCCCATTCCATTGTCACAAACCGTACAAATTAGGAGAATCCTCCAAAGTCCCTGAGGCCATCCCAATAGTGTAGGTCGCCTGGCACAAACAAGGGCGGTCTGACACCAGCTGAGCATCTATCTCCACTCATTCCATGGATGGATGTCCCCAGAGAAGAAGATTGAACCAGCATGAGGACTGCGCCTACCCAATCCATGGGAATTCTGCCCATTCCATTGTCACAAACCGTACAAATTAGGAGAATCCTCCAAAGTCCCTGAGGCCATCCCAATAGTGTAGGTCGCCTGGCACAAACAAGGGCGGTCTGACACCAGCTGAGCATCTATCTCCACTCATTCCATGGATGGATGTCCCCAGAGAAGAAGATTGAACCAGACAGGACCCTAGGCCATAATCGGATCCATTGCTTTGGTTTACAGGCATGTCTCCTCAAAAGCCTGGAATCCAATACTAGCATAGGGTTTTCCTGAGGCACCCATCAGAACAAATTTCGTCTCCACAAGGAATCTTGTGCATGGGAGCTATGTCAAAAGCTTAGGAGAATACTTCAGGGTCCCGGTGCCACCGCCTCATTCCAAGGCCCTCATGATAGAAACACACTTAGGACCCATCCTCAGGAACGTCCATTTCAACTCAGCCACCCAGGTTGCTCCCGCAGAGCCATCAGATCTAAATTGCCTTGTAGCTAGGAGACAATTGCATGCGAGGCGCTCGTCCCAGGCATCCATCCTCGAATGGTGCCCTGGAGTCATTCCAAATGGGATGTCCTGGATCTGTCCAACAGATCTCAATTGTCCCGCAGAAGGAATCCTTGAAGGGGGCATCCCACAACTCCCAACGTGGGAAAAGCATCATGGCCTTGAGATTCCGCTCCCTTCATGAAGGGGCCGTCGTGCACAGAAACTCCAACCTGCCAACGTCTGATCCTTGCCCTGACTTCAGATGCATGAGATCTTGTTTCCGATGTGTAGGGGGTACCTGCCGTGCCCTCGCCCTGAAACCCAAGTCTAGCTTGTGTTCTCAGACTTCCATCCTCACACTCCTGGCCCCGAATCACTCAAGTTTGGCAATTCTGGACCCACAATGCAGCACTCTGCCTGCCCTCTAGAAAAAAAAAAATATTGCCTGATGAGCTGCCCAGGCAGCTTAAATGAGGGTCAACCTACACGGCACTCGAATGGACCCAAATTATATAGTCTAACCTGGGCACTAATGCACTTTCTGACACAACCTGAGCCCAGACCTCCTGAACAACACCCAGACAGCTGACCGCACACTGAGCAAATCAGACCCGCCATGGCCTTAGGTCATCATCTCTTCCCTACCTCAGTTTTCAAGCTTCCGAACCTAGACTTTATCTCCAATCCCTGCCCAGGGTGAGTGTGATGCAGAAATCAGAACTCCTCCTTACCCAGGAAAGAAATCTTGTGGTTGGCATGTTGACCAACGATCAGTGTAGGGGAAACCAGCATTCTCCCTGAGGTCCCGCCCATTCTTGAATGTGACGAGGGCATAAACATGCATTGTGACCCTCAGAGTGAGTCCTGCCCTCTAGTATGTCCTCTTAGAGACTGGACAATTAGATGTCATAATGGGCTTGACATGTCCCTAGGCCACAATATTTAACCAGATTTTTGGTTGTCCAGTCGCCCCTCCCCAGGGCTCTACTCTGGAATCCCTCATTTGGTGGGACACCTGAGGTTAATAAACAAAACAAAACAAAACAAAACAACAACAACAACAAAAAAAAACGGACTTATTCCATCCCACAGAATGACCCCAATCTCTTTGGACGGGGCCGCACCTCCAGAGAGTAAGACTCGTCCATTTCCCATGAAGTCACCCGGAAATTTCATGAACATGGGTGACACGATATCCACAGACAAAAACTTGAGCAAGAGCCTCACACTCGCCCTTTTTTCATATCCCGAAGAGTTCTCCTCATGGTCTGTAGATCAGCCCTCCATACCTATGACCCGAAACAGAAGCCGAGTTTGTGTTTTCAGACAGCAGTCTAAACAGCCCTGGCCTACACACCCTACAGGCTCAGGCCCCTGGAGCCAAACCTGAGGACAGTACTTGCCCTCTCCATGGGATTTCTGTGTGCCCATTGCAATGGCCACAACCCTACTAATAGGATCAACCTCCAATGTCCCTGAGCCCATCTCAATAGTGGTGGCTTCCCAGGACAAACAGGGGCAATCTGAGCCCATCTGAGCACCTACCTGCACTCAGACCCGTAGACTGATGTCCCCAGAGGGAAAAAGGAACGAACAGACCCCTAGGCACTAATCGGATCCATTGCTTTGGTTTCCAGGCATCTCTCCTCAGAGGCCTGGATGTCAATAACCGAATATGGCTGTTTCTTGACTCACCCATCAGAACAAATCTCCTCTACACATGGGAAACTTGCACATTGGAGCTTGGTCCAAGCTTCTCTTTAGGAGAACCCTTCAGGGCCCCAGTGCCACCGCTTCATTCTTTGTCTTTGAGACATACCTGAAAGAAGTTGTTATGGCCAGTGTTGAAGAGGTTAATGTCTATGTTCTCCTCTAGGATTCTCATGGATTTCTGTCTCACATTGAAGTCTTTTATGCATTATGAGTTTACCTTTGTGTATGGTGTAAAAGGATGATCGATTTTCATTCTTTTACATATAGCTGCCCAGTTTTCCAACCACCATTTATTGAAGAGACTCTCATTTTTCCACTGTATATTTTTTTCCTGATTATTTGAAGACTATTTGACCATAGTGCTGATGATCCCTATCTGAACTCTACACCGTTCTAGTGGTCTATGTGATTGTTTTTATGCCAGTCCCATGCTGCCTTGGTGATCACATCATCATAGTAACCCTTGAAATCAGGCAACATTATGCTCCCAGTTTTATTTTTCTTTTGGCATTTCTTAGCAATACGGGGTCTTTTCTGATTCCACACAAATTTTAGGCATGTGTTTGCTACAGGTCTTTGAATGATACCGATGGTATTTTCATACAAATGGCATTAAAAGGATCAATTGCCCTAGGCAGTATAGATATTTTTTCCCACAAGATGGGTTTTTTTTTTAAATTTATTAATTTATTTTCAGCATAACAGTATTCATTGTTTTTGTACCACACCCAGCACTCCATGCAATCCATGCCCTTTATTATACCCTCCACCTGGTACCCCAACCTCCCAACCCCCGCCCCTTCAAAACCCTCAGTTTTTTAATTAATTTATTTATTTTCAGCAAAGCAGTATTTATTACTTTTTGCACCACACCCAGTGCTCCATGCAATCCGTGCCCTCTATAATACCCACCACCTGGTACTCCAACGTCCCACCCCCTGCCACTTCAAATCCCTCAGATTTTTTTTCAGAGTCCATAGTCTCTCATGGTTCACCTCCCCTTCCAATTTCCCTCAACTACCTTTTTCTATCTCCCCATGTCCTCCATGCTATTTGTAATGCTCCACAACTAAGTGAAACCATATGATAAATGACTCTCTCTGCTTCACTTATTTCACTCAGCATTATCTCTTCCAGTCCCATTCAAGTTGCTACCAAAGTTGGGTATTCGTCTTTTCTGATGGAAGCATAATACTCCATAGTGTATATGGACCACATCTTCCTTATCCATTCGTCCATTGAAGGGCATCTTGGTTCTATCCACAGTTTGGTGACCGTGGCCATTGCTGCTATAATCATTGGGGTACAGATGGCCCTTCTTTTCACGACATCTGTATCTTTGGGGTAAATACCCAGGAGTGCAATTGCAGGGTCATAGAGAAGTTCTATTTTTTTATTTCTTGAGAAATCTCCACACTGTTCTCCAAAGAGGCTGCACCAACTTGCATTCCAACCAACAGTGGAAGAGGGTTCACATTCCCCCACATCCCCTCCAACACATATTGTTTCCTGTCTTGCTAATTTTGGCTATTCTAACTGGTGTAAGATGATATCTCAATGTGGTATTAATTTGCTAGTGATGATGAACATTTTTCATGTGTCTGATAGCCATTTGTACGTCTTCAATGGAGAAGTGTCTTGTCATATCTTCTGCCCATTTTTTAATATGATTGTCTGTTTTGTGTGTGTTGAGTTTGAGGAGTTCTTTATAGATCCTGGATATCAACCTTTTGTCTGTACTGTCATGTGCAAATATCTTCTCCCATTCCGTGGGTTACCTCTTTGTTTTCTTGACTGTTTCCTTTGCTGTGCAGAAGCTTTTGATTTTGATGAAGCCCCAAAAGTTCATTTTCACTTTTGTTTCCCTTGCCTTTGGAGACATATCTTGAAAGAAGTTGCTGTGGCTGATATCAAAGAGATTTCTGCCTATGTTCTTCTCTAGGATTCTGATGGATTCCTGCCTCACATTGAGGTCTTTTATCCATTTTGAGTTTATCTTTGTGTACGGTGTAAGAGAATGGTCGAGTTTCATTTTTCTACATATAGCTGCCTATTGTTCCCAGCACCATTTATTGAAGAGACTGACTTTTTCCCACTGTCTATTTTTTCCTCTTTTTTCGAAGATTATTTGACCATATAGTTGAGGGTCCATATCTGGGCTCTCTACTCTGTTCCACTGGTCTGTGTCTGTTTTCATGCGAGTTCCATGCTGTCTTGGTGATCACAGCTTTGTAGTAAACTTGAAATCAGGTATTGTCATACCCCCATTTTATTTTTGTTTTTCAAAATTTCCTTAGTGATTCGGGATCTCTTCTGATTCCATACAAATTTGTGGATTATTTGCTCCAGCTCTTTGAAAAATACTGGTAGAATTTTGATTGGAATAGCATTAAAAGTAGAGATTGCTCCAGGCATTATCGACATTGTAGCAATGTTTATTCTTCCGATCCAAGAGCATGGAATGGTCTATCATCTTTTAGGGTCTTCTTCAATTTCTTTCATGAGAATTCTGTAGTTCCTTGAGTACAGAACATTTATCTCTTTGTTTAGGATTATTCCCAGGTATCTTATGGTTCTTAGTGCTATAGTAAATGGAATGATTCTCTGATTTCCATTTCTGTATTTTCATTATTAGTGCATAAAAAAGCCACTGATTTCTGTGGATACAGGATACATTGACTTTGTATCCTGCCACGTTGCTGAATTGCTGTATGAGTTCTAGTAGTTTGGGGGTGGAGTCTTTTGGGTTTTCCATATAAAGAATCACGTCATCTGCAAAGAGAGAGAGTTTGACTTCTTCAGTGCCAATTTGGATACCTTTTATTTTTCTTTGTTGTCTGATTGCTGTTGCTAGGACTTCTAATACTATGTTGAACAAGACTGGTGAGAGTGGGCATCCTTGTCGTGATCCTGATCTCAACGGGAAGGCTGCAAGCTTTTTCCCATCGAGGATGATATTTGCTGTGGGTATTTCATAGATAGATATGATGAAGTTCAGGAATGTTCCCTCTATCCCTATACTTTGCAGCATTTTAATCACGATTGGATGCTGGATTTTTTCAAATGATTTTTCTGCATCAATTGAGAGGACCATGTGGTTCTTCCCTCTTCTCATATTAATTTTTTCAATGACATTGATTGATTTATGAATGTTGAACCATCCTTGTAGCCCAGGGATGAATCCCACCTGGTCATGGTAGATAATCTTTTTAATGTGCTGTTTGACCCTGTTTGCAAGGATCTTGTTGAGAATCTTAGCATCCATATTCATCAGTGATATTGGTCTGAAATTATCCATTTTGGTAGGGTCTTTGCCTGGTTTGGGGAACAGGGTAATTCTGGCTTCATAGAAAGAGTGTGGAAGTTTTCCTTCTGCTTCAATTTTTTGAAACAGCTTCAGGAGAATAGATGTTATTTCTTCTTTGAAAGTTTGGTAGAATTCCCCAAGCAATCCGTCAGGTCTTGGGCTCTTGTTTCTTGGGAGGTTTTTGATCACTGCTTATATCTCGTTACTAGATATCGGTCGATTCAGGTTGTCAATCTCTTCCTGGTTCAATTTTGGAAGTTTATAGTTTTCCAAGAATGCATCCATTTCATCAAGGTTGCTAAGCTTATTGGCATATAAGAATTGATAATAACTTCTGATGATTGTTTCTACTTCCTCATTGTTAGTTGTGATCTCTCCGTTTTCATTTATAATTTTGTGAATTTGGGCTTTCTCTCTTTTCTTTTGGATTAGTGTGGCCAGTGCCTTATTGATCTTATTTATTTTTTCAAAAAAACCAACTTCTAGTTTCATTGATACATTCTACTGTATCTTTGGTTTCTACCTCATTGATCTCAGCTCTAATCTTGATGATTTCTCTTCTTATGTGTGGAGTTAGTTTGATTTTTTTGTTGATTCTCCAGTTCTTTAAGGTGTAGAGACATCTGGTGTATTCTGGATTTTTCAGAATTTTGAGGGAGGCTTGGATGTCTATGTATTTCCCTCTTAGAACCGCCTTTGCTGTATCCCATAGGGTTTGGATCGAAGTGTCTTTATTCTCATTGGTTTCCATTTGTTTCAGTTCTTCTTTGATCTCCTGGTTGATCCAAGCATTCTTAAGCAAGATGGTCTTTAGCTTCCAGGTGTTTGAGTTTCTACTGTACTTTTCCTTGTGATTAAGCTCCAGTTTCAAAGCATTATGATCTGAGAATATGCAGGGGAAAATCTCAGTCTTTTGATATCAGTTTAGTCCTGATTTATGACCCAGCATGTGGTCTATTCTTGAGAAGGTTTCCTGTGCTCTTGAGAAGAATGAGTATTCTTTTGTTTTAGGGTGGAATGTTCTGAATATATCTATGAGATCCATCTGTTCCAATGTGTCATTCAATGCTCTTGTTTCTTTATTGATTTTCTGCTTCAATGATCTGTCTATTTCTGAGAGAGGCATGTTAAGATCTCCTATGATTAGTGTATTCATATCAATATGACTCTTTATCTTGATTAACAGTTTTCTTCTGTAATCGGATGCTCCCATATTGGAGGCATAGATATTTACAATTGTTAGGTCATCTTGGTGGATTGTCCCTTTAAGAATTCTGTAGTGTCCTTCTGTATCTCTGACTAGAGCCTTTAGTTTAAAATCTAATTTATCTGATATGAGAATCGCTACCCCGACCTTCTTTTGAGGCCCATTGGCATGAAAGATGCTTCTCCGTCCCTTCACTTTCAGTCTGGGTGTATCTTTAGGTTCAAAATGGGTCTCTTGTAGAGAACATATGGATGGGTTCTGTCGTTTTATCCAATCTGCAACCCTGTGCTGTTTTATGGGTGCATTTAGGCCATTCGCATTGAGATTGATTATTGATAGATACGTTTTTATTGACTTCGAGTTACCTTTGAAGTCTTTCTTTCTGTAGATTGTCTCTATATTTCTCTTCCATGCTATTCTTAGGATTTTTACTCTTTTATAGAACCCCCCTTATTATTTACTGCAGTGTCGGCTTGGAGGTAGCATAGTCTTTTAAGTCTTGCCGGTCTTGTAAACTCTTTATATCTCCATCCATTCTGAATGTCAGTCTTGATGGATAAAGTATTCTTGGCTGCATGTTCTTCTCATTTAGTGCCCTGAATATATCTTGCCAGCCCTCTCTCGCTTGCCAGGCTTCTGTGGACAGGTCTGATGTTATATTGATGGGCTTTCCTATGTAAGTAAGGAGCCTCTTTGCCCTAGTAGCTTTCAGGAGATTATACCTACAATTATAATTCCTAATTTGACTATCAGGTGTCGTGTTATTATTATTATTTTTTTTTGGAATGTATAATCTTGGGTGGAGACCATTTAGCCTCTAGTACATGAATTTTGGTTCCATTCGCGAGATTGGGGAAATTTTCTTGAAGGATTTGTTCCACTATATCTTCTAGATCTTTCTTTCTTCTCCCCTTCAGGGATTCCAGTAATTCTGAGGTTGGAACGTTTCATGGCATCATTTATTTCCCTGATTCTGTTTTCGTGATTTCTAAGCTGTTTGTTCCAGGCTTCCTCCTGATCCTTTCTCTCTATCTGTTTGTCCTCCAGATCACTAATTCTATCTTCTGTCGCAGTTACCCTGGCTTTGAGAGAGTTTAGATTAGATTGGAACTCATTGAGAGCATTGTGGACCTCCTCCCTGGTAGCTTTAAGCTCCGCCCTAACATGGTGAACATCATGTCTCATCGCTTTCAGCTTGGCCCTAATCAATTATGTTTGGTCATCCATGCCTTTCTCCAAACTAGCTATTGCCTGGATAATTGTTAACCTGAATTCTCTTTCCAACATATTGTCTATGTTGATAGCCATTAGCTCTAGTGCAGAAGGTCCATCCCCTGTATTTTTCTTCTATTGGGCATTCCTCCTCCTAGTCATTTTGGTGAGAGATGACTGAACAGATGTAGCTGGATGTATCAACCATGGTGCAGTCAAGGTGCACCCTGGAACACGTCTGAACAATCAGGATTCCCCACCCAAATGAGAGACAAAAGAAAAGAAAAAGGAAAAGAAAAACAAAAGAAGAGATAGAGAGAGAGACAGGAAAGAGAGGGAAGATGAAAGAGAAAGTTCAGCCTAAATGGGCCCCAAGGTAAGATTTATGAAGTAGACAAACAAAAAGTCTGATAAAAGTATATGACAAGAGAAAAGAATATATATATATATATATATACACAAAAAAAGGAAGAACCTAGTCAAAAAGAACCCCACGTGTAAGATTTATATACTATCAGGACAAACACAAAAACACAGAAACACTGGTGGAAGATAAAGATTGGAGAGTGGTTATAAATTCTCAGTGAGTGCGAGGAAGGTTGTTTTAATTCTTCCTGGATGTATCTTGATATCTTTGTTAAAGGACTCAACTTTCGTAAGATAGAGGGGTATTAAAAATTAATTACCTATAGGGGTAGTATTGATTGGGGAAAGGGGACTACTTTGAAGTTTAACTCTATATGAAAAATAGAAGATAAAAATAAAGGAAAAAACTAAACTAAACTAAAATATAAAAAAAGTAGGAATAAAAAAATAGAAATGCAAAATGAAAACATAGGTGTATGTATCAAAAAGTTCAGGTTAGAAAGTTATTATGTAATTTGATGTACTGAACAGCTCGCTGTGATGGTAAATAGGTTAATAAAATTACATATATATATATATATATATATATATATATATATATATATATACCAGAATAGTGGGAATGAATGAAAAAGAAAACTTTTCCTATGAAGTAGTGGTTGTACTCTTGTAGTCCTTTTTAATTTTTTTTCTCTCTTTTTTTTTTTTCTTTCTTGGTTTGTTTTCTGGGGGAGGGGCCTGCCACGTGGGTTGACAGTCAGTGATGTTCCCTGAGTTAAGTTCTCCCGCCCCCCTCAAGGTGGTGGGCTCTGAGGAAACTGTTTTTTTTTTTTTTTTCAGACTTTTGTTCTCTGGAGGTTTTTATGTTTATTCACTTTTTTTCTCACTTTGACTGCTTTTGATGGTTTTTGTAGGTTTAGAGGAAAATAAACCACACCCTGTTCTCCCTCTCAGAGAGAAGCCTCAGTATGGCTGCAGAGTCTAAATAAGTTCCCCCATGGGCCACTTGCAGAGCAGGTTTCAAGTCGCTGTCCCTAGGGTACCCAAAGCCAAGGAAGTGGCGGCTGTCTGGGCAGCTCCAGACCGCCAGAGAGGTTCCAAGCAGCAATCACACACTGAGATATTCCTGCTGGCCCGGGCTGGGAGTGCCTGGTCTTTCTGGGTCTAAGAGCACCGGGCTTGCATGCACCAATTTCAGGGGAGGCTGAGGTTCACGCGCAGGTCTCAGGCTCTGAGAACAAGGTGCAGATCCAAGAGCACCAGTTTGGGCCTTCAAGCACCTCTCTCAGGGGAGAGTTTGGTGCAGGCTCTGAAACAATGGCGCATATGAAAGGGCACTGGCTGGGCCTTTATACCTCTCTCAGGGGAGTATGTCAGGCTCTATAGCAGGGCTCACACATTCTGCCATCCAGCGTGGCTCCCATCCCCTCAAGGGAGCCAGAACCCATGCATTCTCAGGTGCGCTGGTGGCTTAGGGACCAACACCTGGTTTCTTGGCTGCACTCTCTCTGGCTCAGCACCAGGGGAGGCTGTCCAGGGACCAGGGACTTAAGCCCCGCCCCTGTTGCTAGCCATCCCGATTCCCACAATTCCCCCCCCCCCGGAGATTCTTAGCTCTTTTGGAGTGCTTTCCACCAGTCTCCAAGTTAATGCTGGTCCCCAGATGCAGGGCAATATCGCTCCTATTGGGGTATTACTTTCCAACTGGTCGCCTCTGGTGGCTCCCTCCCCCTTTTGTTTATCTTCTGATATCAGTCCCCCATTCCCACTCCGCATTACCTGCCCACTGGTGTCTTCTGCCCCTGTAGAGATCCAGACGTGTATAATACTGATCTCAGGCTAATTTCATGGGTGATTGGAGTTCTTTGGTAGGTAATCAGCTCACTTTGGGGTACAGGTTGAAAAGCCATCTCCTCCTACTTCCCCACCATCTTGTCGACCTCTCTCTGCTTCAATTTTTTGAAACAGTTTCAGGAGAATAGGTGTTATTTCTTCTTTGAATGTTTGATAGAATTCCCAAATGAATCCATCAGGGCCTGGGTTCTTGTTTTTTGGGAGGTTTTTGATCACCGCTTCAACCTCATTAGTAGATATTGGTCTTCAGATTGTCAGTTTCTTCCTGGTTCAATTTTGGGAGTTTATAGTTTTCCAGGAATGCATCCATTTCATCTAGGTTGCTTAGCTTATTGGCATATAACTATTGATAACTTCTGATAGTTGTTTCTATTTCCTTGGTGTTCATTGTGATCTCTCCCTTTTCATTCATAATTTTATGAATTTGAGCTTTCTCTCTTTTGTTTTGGATTAGTGTGGCCAGTGGTTTATCGATCTTATTGATTCTTTCAAAAAACCAGCTTCTAGTTTCACTGATATGTTCTACTGTATCTCTGCTTTCTACCTCATTGATCTCAGCTCTAATCTTGATTATTTCCCTTCTTGTGTGTGGAGTTGGTTTGTTTTGTTGTTGATTCTCCAGTTCTTTAAGGTGTAAAGACAGCTGCTGTGTTCTGGATTTTTCAGTTTTGTTTTTTGTTTGTTTTTTTGTTTGTTTGAGGGATGCTTGGATGGCTATGTATTACCCCCTTAGGACCGCCTTTGCTGTATTCCACAGGTTTTGGATCGAAGTGTCTTCATTCTCATTGGTTTCCATTTGTTTTAGTTCTTCTTTGATCTCCTGGTTGATCCAAGCATTCTTAAGCAAGGTGGTCTTTAGCTTCCAGGTGTTTGAGTTCCTTCTGAACTTTTCCTTGTGATTGAGCTCCAGTTTCAAAGCATTATGATCTGAGGATGTGCAGGGAATAATCTCAGTCTTTTGGTATCGGTTGAGTCCCGTTTTGTGTCTCAGTATGTGGTCTATTCTTGAGAAGGCTCCATGTGGACTTGAGAAGAATGAGTATTTTGTTGTTTTAGGGTGGAATGTTCTGTATATATCTATAAGGTCCATCTGGTCCAATGTGTCATTCAATGCTCTTGTTTCTTTATTGATTTTCTGCTTCAATGATCTGTCTATTTCTGAGAGAGGCATGTTAAGATCTCCTATGATTAGTGTATTCATATCAATATGACTCTTTATCTTGATTAACAGTTTTCTTATGTAATTGGCTGCTCCCATATTGGGAGCATAGATATTTACAATTGTTTGATCATCTTGATGGATAGTCCCTTTAAGGATTATGTAGTGTCCTTCTGTATCTCTGACTACAGCCTTTAGTTTAAAATCTAACTTATCTGATATGAGAATCGCTACCCCGGCCTTCTTTTGAGGCCCATTGGCATGAAAGATGCTTCTCCGTCCCTTCACTTTCAGTCTGGGTGTATCTTTAGGTTCAAAATGAGTCTCTTGTAGACAACATATGGATGGGTCCTGTCATTTAATCCAGTCTGCAACCCTGTGCCATTTTATGTGCACATTTAGGCCATTCACATTTAGGATGACTATTGATAGATATGTTTTTATTGACATCGTGTTACATTCGAAGTCTTTCTTTCTGTAGATGGTCTCTATATTTCTGTTCATACTACTCTGGGTTTTTTTCCTCTTTTATAGAACCCCCTTAATATTTCCTGCAGTGTCGGCTTGGTGGTTGCATAGTCTTTTAAGTCTTGCGGATCTTGGAAACTCTTTATCTCTCCATCCATTTTGAATGTCAGTCTTGCTGGGTAAAGTATTCTTGGCTGCATGTTCTTCTCAT
Source organism: Mustela lutreola (assembly GCF_030435805.1). Taxonomy (NCBI): domain Eukaryota; kingdom Metazoa; phylum Chordata; class Mammalia; order Carnivora; family Mustelidae; genus Mustela; species Mustela lutreola. Next base: position 174,930,353 of record NC_081294.1, read on the forward strand.
TCAATGCCCTGAATATATCTTGCCAGCCCTCTCTGGCTTGCCAGGTGTCTGTTTAGAGGTCTGACATTATTCTGATGGGCTTTCCTCTGTACGTAAGGATCTTCTTTGTCCTAGCTACTTTCAAGAGGTTCTGCCTACAATTATATTTCTTCATTCTTACTACTAGGTGTCTCTAGGACTTTTGAGAATCTGTAATCTTGGGGGGAAACCGTTCGGCCTCTAGTACAGGAATGCTGGTTCCATTCACGAGATTTGGAAAATTTTCATGAAAACTTGTCCACTATATCTTCTAAAGTTCTTTCTTTATCCTCTCCTTCAGGGATTCTAATAATTCTGACGTTGGAACATTTCATGGCATCATTTATTTCCGTGATTCTGTTTTCATGGCTCTAAGCTGTTTGTTTAAGGCTTCCTCCTGATACTTTTTCTCTATCTGTTCATTCTCCAGATCACTAATTCTATCCTCTGTCTCAGTTACTCTAGCTTTGAGAGAATTTAGATTAGAGTGGAACTCATTGAGAGCATTGTGAAGCTCGTCCCTGGTAGTTTTCAGCTCTTCCCTAATATTGAAAACGTGATCCCTGGTCGTTTTAAGTTCGGCTCTAATCAATTCCTTTTGGTCACTCATGGCTTTCTCCAACCTAGCTATTGCTTGGATAATTGTTAGCCTGAATTCTCTTTCTGACACATTGTCTATGTTGATAGCCATTAGCTCTGTTGCAGAAGGTCCATTTTTTGTATTTTTCTTCTGTTGGGCATTCCTCCTCCTAGTCATTTTGGTAAGAGATAGCTGAATGGGTGTAGCTGGATGTATCGACAGTGGTGCAGTCAAGGTGTACCCTGGAATGCTTCTGATCAATCAGAGTTACCCACCCAAATGAGAGGAAAAAGAAAAGGAAAAGAAAAAAAGAGAGAGGGAGAGAGACAAGAATGAAAGGTGAGATAAAAGATAAGGTTCAGCCCAAATGGGTTCCAAGGTAAGATTTATGAAGTTTACAAACAAAAACAGACAAACAAAAAGACTGATAAAAGTATATGAGAAGAGAAAAAATATATATATATATTTGCATATATATATGCAAATAAAGGAATAACCTCATCAGAATGAACCTCAAGTGTAAGATTTATATACTATCAGGAGAAACACAAAAACACAGAAGTAGGGGCGCCTGGGTGGCTCAGTGAGTTAAGCCGCTGCCTTCGGCTCAGGTCATGATCTCAGGGTCCTGGGATCGAGTCCCGCATAGGGCTCTCTGCTCAGCAGGGAGCCTGCTTCCTCCTCTCTCTCTCTCTGCCTGCCTCTCTGCCTACTTGTGATATCTCTCTGTCAAATATATAAATAAAAAAACACGAAATACTGGTGGAAGAAAAAGATTGTAGAGTGCTGTAAATTTTCAGTGTGGGTGAGGAAGGTTTTATTTATTATTATTATTTTTTTTTTTGGTGTTGTTTTTTTCCGGATGTATCTTGATAGATTTGTTAAAGACTCCACTTTCCTAAGATAAAGGGGGATTAGGAATTGTTTTACCTATAGGGGTGGCATTGATTGGGGAAAGGGGATTGCCTTGAAGTTTAATTCTATATGAATATTAGAAAATTAAAATTAAAAAAAAGGAATAAACTAGACTAAACTAAACTAAAATTAAAAAAAATAAATTAAAAAAACAGAAATGCAAAAGGAATACACAGGTGTATGTATCAAAAAGTTCAGGTTAGAAGGTTATTATGGAATTTGATGTACTGGACATCTCACTGTGATGGTAAATAGGTTAAAAAATTTTCTATATAATAATAAAAAATTATCTTTAAAAAAATGAGCCAGGATAGTGGGAACAAATTAATAATAAAAATTGGCCTATGAAGTAGTGGTGGTTGTTCTCTTGTTGTCTTTTTTTTTTCCTTTCCCAGTTGGTTTCCTGGGGGAGGGGCCTGCCACGTGGGTTTTCAGTCAATGATGTTCTGAGTTAAGTCCTCCCACTCCCCTCAAGGGGGTGGGCTCTTAGGAAACTGTTTTTTCAGGCTTTTGTTCTCTGGAGGTTTTTATATTTGTTCACTTTTGTTTTTCTCTCTTTTCTTGAGGGATTTTGATGGTTTTTGTAGGTTTAGAGGAAAGCAAACTGTACCCTGACCTCCGTCTCAGAGAGAAGCCTCAATCTGGCTGCAGAGCCCAAATAAATCCCCCCTTCAACACTGGCAGAGCAGGTTCCCAGTCGCGGTCCCTTGGGGACTCAAGATTTTTTGCTTGTACCCAAAACCACAGCAGTGGCGGCTGTCTGGGCAGCTCCAGACTGCCAGAGAAGTTCCAAGCAGCAATCACACACTGAGATTTTCCCACTGGCACAAGCTGGGAGTGCCTGGTCTTTCCAGGTCCAAGAGCACTAGGCTGGTGCCTGTGCCATCTCTGTCTGGGAAGGGCACAGGGCATGACTCGGACTCTGATGGCATGGCAGGGCACTTGCATGGGGACTGCAAAAAGGCTGTGCTTCTGTTGGCTGGTGAGGCTCCCAGCCCCTCATGGGAGCTGGGCACCACACACTCTCAGGCGAGCTTGCTGGTGGTTCAGGGACCAAGACCTGGTTTCTCTGCTGCACTCTTTCTGGCTCTGCACCAGGGGTGGCTGTCCTGGGTCTGGGGACTTAAGCCCCTGACCCTAACACGCTGATTCCTGCAATTTCTCCCCAGTGATCCTTTGCTCTTCTTGAGTGCTTTCTACCATACTTCTGAGATAATGCTGGTCCCCAGACGCAGGGCACTCTCGTATTGGGATATTACTTTCCAGTGGGTCACCTCTGGTAGCACCCTCCCCCTTTTGTTTATCTTCCAATATCAGTCCGACTTTCCCACTCCGCTTTACCTGCCCACTGGCGTCTTCTGCTCCGGTAGAGATCCAGACGTGTATAATTCGGGTCTCAGGCTGATTTTGTCGGTGAGTGGAGTTCAACAGAAGTAATCAGCTCACTTTAGGGTCCAGGTTGAAAGGGAGCCGCCTCCTACTTCTCCGCCATCTTGTCTCCAGTATAAACATTTTAACAATGTTTTTTTTTTTTTTTTAATAAATTGATTTCTTTATTTTCAGAAAAACAGTATTCATTATTTTTTTCACCAACCCAGTGCTCCATGCAATCTGTGCCCTCTATAATACCCACCACCTGGTACCCCAAGCTCCCACCCCCCCTCCACTTCAAACCGCTCAGTTGTTTTTCAGAGTCCATAGTCTCTCATGATTCACCTCCCCTTCCAATTCCCCCCAACAACCTTCTCCTCTCTAAGACCCCTTGTCCTCCATGATATTTGTTATGCTGCACAAATAAGTGAAACCATATGATAATTGACTCTCTCTGCCTTTCTTCATTCAGCATAATCTCTGCTAGTCCTGTCCATGCTGCTACAAAAGTTGGGTATTCATCCTTTCTAATGGAGGCATAATACTCCATAGTGTATATGGACCACATCTTCCTTATCCATTCGTCCGTTGAAGGACAAATTCGTTCTTTCATAGTTTGGCGACCGTGGCCTTTGTTGCTATAAACATTTGGGTACAGATGGCCCTTCTTTTCACGACATCTGTATCTTTGGGGTAAATACCCAGGAGTGCAATTGCAGGGTCAGAGGGAAGTTCTATTTTTAATTTCTTGAGGAATCTCCACACTGTTCTCCAAAAAGGCTGCACCAACTTGAATTCCCACCAACAGTGTAAAATGGTTCCCCTTTCTCCACATCCTCTCCAAGACATGTTGTTTCTTGTTTTGTTAATTTTGGCCATTCTAACTGGTGTAAGGTGATATCTCAATGTGGTTTTAATTTGAATCACCCTGAGGGCTAGTGATGATGTACATTTTTTCATGTGTCTGATTGCCATTTGTATGTCTTCATTGGAGAATTGTCTGTTCATATCTTCTGCCCATTTTTTGATATGCTTGCCTATTTCCTATGTGTTGAGTTTGAGGAGTTCATTATAGATCCTGGATATCAACGTTTTGTCTGTGCTGTCATTTGCAAATATCTTATCACATTCCGTGGGTTGCATCTTTGTTTTTTTGACTCTTTCCTTTGCTGTGCAGAAGCTTTTGATTTTGATGAAGTCCCAAAAGTTTATTTTGGCTTTTGTTTCCTTTGCCTTTGGAGACATATCTTGAAAGAAGTTGCTGTGGCTGATATAGAAGAGATTACTGCCTATGTTCTCCTCTAGGGTTCTGATGGATTCCTGTCTTACGTTGAGGTCTTTTATCCATTTTAACAATGTTTATTCTTCTGATCCATGAGCATGGAATGGTCTTCTGTCTTTTTTGTTTTCTTCAATTTTTTTCATGAGTGTTCTGTAGTTCCTCGAGAAAAATCCTTTACTTCTTTGGGATGGTTTATTCCCAGGTATCTTATGGTTTCAGTGCTGTAGTAAATAGAATTGATTCTCTAATGTCCCTTTCTGTATTTTCATTGATAATGTAGAAGAAGGCCACTGATTTCTGTACAATGATTTTTTTTAAAAGATTTTATTTATTTGACAGACAGAGATCACAAGTAGGCAGAGAGGCAGGTAGAAAGAGAGAGAGGAGGAAGCAGGCTCTCCGCGGAGCGGACAGCCTGATGCGGGACTCGATCCCAGGGTCCTGGGATCATGACCTGAGCCGAAGGAAGAGGCTTTAACCCACTGAGCCACCCAGGCACCCCTGTAAAATGATTTTGTATCCTGCCACATTATTTAGTTGCTGTATGAGTTCTGGTAGTTTGGAGGTGGGGTGTTTTGGGTTTTCCATATAAAGTATGTCATCTGTGAGGAGAGAGTGTTTGACTTCTTCATTACCAATTTGGATACCTTTTATTTCTCTTTGTTGTCTGATTGTTGCTAGGATTTCAAATAGTTTGTAGAACAAGAGTGGTGAGAGTGGGCATCCTTGTCATGTTCCTGATCTCAAAGGGAAGCCTGTCAGCTTTTACCCATCGAGGATGATATTCACTGTGGGTTTTTCATAGAAACATTTTATGAAGTTGACTAATGTTCCCTCTATCCCTATACTTTGAAGCATTTTATTCAGGACCGGATGCTGGATTTTGTCTAATGCTTTTTCTTCATCAATGGAGAGGACCATGTGGTTCTCCTCTCTACACTTCATAATTTGTTCTATGACATTGATTGATTTGTGAATGCTGAACCATCCTTGCAACCCAGGGATAGATCCCACCTGGTCATGGTGGATCATCTTTTGAATGTACTGTTGGATCCTGTGAGCTAGGATCTTGTTGAGAATCTTAGTATCCATATTCATCAGTGATATTGGTCTGAAATTCTCCCTTTTGGTGAGGTCTTTGCCTGGTTTGTGGAGCAGGGTAATGCTGCCTTCATAAAAAGGGTCTGGAAGTTTTCCTTCTGCTTAATTTTTGGAACGAGCTTCAGGAGAACACATGCTATTTCTTCTATGAAAGTCTGGTAGATTTCTCCTGTGAATCCATCAAGTCCTGGGCTCTTGTTTATTGGGAGGTTTTTGATCACTGCTTCAATCTGGTTACTGGGTAAAAATCTATTCATGTTGTGAATTCCTTCCCGGTTCAATTTTGGGATTATACTTTTCTAAAAATGCATCCATTTCACAAAGGTTGCTTAGCATATTGGCATACAACTGTTTAATTTTTTTAATTATTTTCAGTGTAACCGTATTCTATGTTTTAGCACAACACCCAGTGTTCCATGCACTCCATACCTCATTGTTTTGTTGACTGTTTCCTTTGCTGTGTAGAAGATTTTGATCTTTATGAATTCCCAAATGTTCATCTTCACTTTTTTTTTTTTTCCTTTGCCTTTGGAGACATATTTTGAAAGAAGTTGCTATGGCCAATGTTGAAGAGGTTTCTGCCTATGTTCTCCTCCAAGATTCTGATGGATTCCTGCCTCAGGTTGAGGTCTCTTATCCATTCCGAGTTTCTCTTTGTGTATGGTGTCAGAGAATGGTCGAGTTTCATTCATCTACACAAAGCTGTCCCAATTTTCTCAGTGGCATTTATTGAAAATACTTTTTTTTTTCCTTTGTATATATTTTCCTGCTTTCTTGAAAATTATTTGACTATAGATTGATGGTCCATATCTGAGCTCTCTACTCTGTTACACTGGTCTAATGGCCTGTTTTTATGCCAGTCCCCTGCTGTCTTGGTGATCACAGCTTTGTAGTAACCCTTGAAACCAGGCAACAGGGTGCACCCAGTTTTGTTCTTTTCTTTTTGGCATTTCCTTAGCAATATGGGATCTCCTCTGATTCCACACCAATTTTAGGCTTGTGTTTGCTCCAGCTCTTTGAAAAATACCGGAGGAATTTTGATCAGAATGGCATTAAAATGATAGATTTCTCTAGGCTGTATAGACTTTTTAAGACTGTTTATTCTTCTGATCCATGAGCATGGAATGGTCTTCCATCTTTATGGTTTTCTTCCATTTATTTCATGAGTGTTCTGTAGTTCCCTGAATATAGATTGCTTATCACTTTGGTTTGGTTTATTCCCAGGTATCTTATGGTTTTGGAGCTGTAGTAAATGGAATTGATTCTCCCTTTCTGTATTTTTATTGTTAAAGGATAAGAAAACCACTGATTTTTGTACAAAGATTTTGTATCCTCCCGCATTATTGAAGTGCTGTATGAGTTCTAGTAGTTTTGGGGTGGAGTCTTTTGGGTTTTCCATATAAAGTATGTCATCTATGAAGAGAGAGTTTGACTTCTTCATTGCCAATTTGGATACATTTTATTTCTCCTTGTTGTCTGATTGCTGTTGCTAGGACTTCAAATAATATGTTGAATAAGAGTGGAGAGAGTGGGCATCCCTGTCATGATTCTGATCTCTAAGGGAAGGCTGTCAGCTTTTACCCATTGAGGATGGTATTCACTGTGGTGTTTTCATAGATACACTTAAGGAAGCTGATGAAGGTTCCCTCTATCCCTACTTTGAAGTGTTTTATTCAGGAACAAAAGCCGGATTTTCTCAAATGTGTTCTTTTCACCAATTGAGATGACCATGTGGTTTTTCTGTCTTCGCTTATTAATTTGTTTATGACATTGATTGATTTGCGAATGTTGAACCATCCTTGCAACCCAGGGATAGATCCCACCTGGTCATGGTGGATCATCTTTTGAATATACTGTTGGATCCTATGAGCTTGCATATTGTTGAGAATCTTAGTATCCATATTCATCAGTGATATTGGTCTGATATTCTCCTTTTTGGTGAGGTCTTTTCCTGCTTTGGGGATCAGGGTAATGCTGGCTACATAAGAAGAGTCTGGAAGTTTTCTTCTGCTTCCATTTTTGGAAAGATCTTCAGGTGAATAGGTGTTATTTCTACTCTGAAAGTTTGGTAGAGATGCCCAGGGAAGCTGTCTGTTCCTGAGCTCTTGTTTTTTGGGAGGTTTTTGATCACTACTTCAATCTCGTTACTGGATAATGGTCTATTCAGGTTCTACATTGCTTACTGGTTCAATTTTGGAATTTTATACTTTCCTAGGAATGCAGCCATTTCACCTAGGTTGCTTAGCATATTAGCATACAACTGTTTTTTTTTTCTTTTTAATTTCTTTTATGTGTAACATTATTCTTTGTTTTTCCACCACGGTTAGTGATCTATGTAATCCCTGCCCTCTCTCTTATACATACCAATAGCTTCTGCAAACCTCTCACTCCCCGCTCTTTCAAAGCTCTCATATTCTTTTTCAGAGTCCATAGTCTGATAGTATCATAGTATTATAGAGGGTATGGATTGCATGAAGCACTGGGCGTGCTGAAAAAATAATGGAATACTTTTTTTCTGAGAAAATAAATTAATTTAATTAAAAAAAATATATGTCTCCAAAGGCAAAGGAAACAAAGCGAAAATGAACTTTGGAAATTCATCAAAATCAAAAGCTTCTGCACAGCAAAGGAAACATTCATGAAAACAATGGTAAACGATGGAATGGGAGAAGATAATTTCAAACCATTTTTTAACTGGATTATTTGTATTTCGGGGTGTTAAATTGTAGCCATTCCACATATTTTGGACACTATCCCCATACTGCATAGGGTTTTTTTTTTTAATAAATATTTTCTCCCTTTTAGTATGTTGTCTTTTTTTTTAATTAAATATATTTATTTTCAGCATAACAGTATTCATTATTTTTTTTTACCACACCAGTGCTCCATGCAGTCCGTGCCCTCTACAGTACCTACCACCTGGTACCCCAACCTCCCACACCCTTATTACTTCTTCCTTGCTCTTCTGCTGTGTGGAAACTTTATTGTGTTACAGTCCCAGTTGTTTATTTTTGCCTTTATTTCCTTGCCTCAGGAGACAGTCTAGAAAATGTTTGCTTTGGTCCATGTCAGGAAGTTACGGTCTGTGCCCTCTTTGATTTTTATGGTTTCCAGTCTCCCACTGAGGCCTTGAAACTGTTTTGAACTTCTATGTCTGTTTGGCATAAGGAAGCAGAGTAATTGCATTCTTCTGTGCATAGCTGTCCAGTTTTCCCAACACTATAGAGACTGTTCTTTTCCTTTCTATATTCTTGCCTGCTCTGTGGAAGACTAATAGGCCACAGAATTGCGGGTTTATATCTGAGCTTCTATCCTGTTCCCTAGGTCACTGTGTGTATTTTTGTGCCAGTGCCATAGTTTGGATGACCACAGCTATGTAGTATGACTTGAAATCTGGAATTGTGATTCCTCCAGCATTGTTTTTCTTCTCAACATTGCATTGTCTGTTCAGTATCTTTGGTGGTTCCATACAAATTTTTAGGAGTGTTTGCTTGACTTCTTTTTGTTTAACTTAATTCAATGAGCCAACTTATAGGACACCATTAGTGTTATAGGACACTATAACACTTATAGGACAACTTATAGGACACCAACTTATAGGACACCTGTAGTGTTCAATAATAGATCAAATGTGTATACTGCCCAGTGCTCATTGCATCATGGGTCCTCTTTAAGGCCTACCACCCAGTTGCCCCATCCCCCACGCCACTGCCCTCCAGGAATCCTGAGTTCGTTTCTGTAATGAAGAGTCTCTCATGGTTTTTCTCCCTCTCTGACGACTTCACATTCAGTTCCCCCCTTCCCCTCTGATCCTCTGTGTTGTTTCTTCTATTTTACACAGGTGAACCCATGTGACGCTTGCTTTTCTCTGATAGCCTTATTTCACTCAGCGTAATACCCACCAGTTCCTTCCAGGTGGATGCGATGGTTAGTCTTCATCCTCTATGATGGATGAATAGTATTCTGTTGTAGATATGAACCACATCTTCTTTATCCATTCATCTGTCCATGGACATCAGCGCTCTGTCCATAGTTTGGCTAGAGTGGATAATGCTATAATGAACACTGGGGGGGGGGATGCCACTATTTTTCACTCAATCTGTATTTTCTTTCGATTTTATTTATTGACTTGACGGAGATAGAGAGAGATCACAAGCAGGCAGAGAGGCAGGCAGAGGGAGGGGGGAAGCAGGCTCCCTTCTGAGCAGACAGCCTGATGTGGATCTTGATCCCAGGACCCTGAGATCCTGGAGGCTTGACCCACTGAGCCACCCAGATGCCCCAAAATCTGTATCTTTGGGTTAAATACCAAGCAGTGCAATTGCTGTGTTGTCTATTTTTAAGTTTGGGAAGAAACTCGATAACATGTGGCAGAGTGGTTGTAAGAGGGTGCATTGCCATCAGCAGTGTAAGAGTGTTCCCCTCTAACCATGTCCTCGCTAGCATTTGTTTTCCCTGCCTTGATCATTTTAGATATGCCAGCTGATGTGAGGTGGTATCTCACTGTGGTTTTGATTTGTATTTTCCTGATGGCTATTGCTGTAGAACACTTTTTTGTGTGTCTCTTGGTCACTTGTATGGCCTCTTAGTAAAAAGGTATGTTTGTGTTTTTGCCTATGTCTTCAGCTAGATTAGGGGTAGTCCCAGGATCATGGAAGGTTTGATCTGCTTAGGTATGGAGACCTTCAGAGACATCTGAATTGAAGGCCAGAGTTAAGGAGAATATCAGGCCCAGGCTCTGTGTTCAGTCTGGTATGAAAATATAAATAAGCAGGGAGTGGTGTATAAACATTTTAGGCCTCTAGGGACAGATGCCCGAAAACACTTGCTAGGGTTAGGGTTTGGGCATTGGGCATGGCATGCGTGATCTTCAGATGCTGAGGTGAGCCCCCTGGGATGTGAAGTTAGGGAGAATGTCAGGTGTTTGCTCAGGCTATAGTTTGTGTTCATGAAAGGCACTAAATGTGGGGTTGTGTTAATGGGGTCTTGGAGATTTCTTCCACTCTGGGTTTTTTTGTTTTGTTTTGCTTTTTTGTTTTTGTTTTGTAGCTCCAAATAGCAAAGTTTCATTCTGGGAGACAGGATATGTCCTGAATTCTGGCTCAATTATCCCCCATGTGGATATGCTGAGAACAGGGCTCAGGGTATGGATAACTGAATTCCTAACTTAGGGTTAAGTAAGACCTATGGTCATGGCAGCCTTGATCTACTGGTTCTAGGGTGAGCTACAGAAAGGGTTGATTTGATGGGCGCATCCCAGGCTGTGCCAGACTGTATTAGTGACAATGGTGGCCTACAAATGTGGGGTGGAATTGGAGGAGGTAGTGCATGTTTCTCCTAAACTGGGGGCAGTGCATCTTCATATGGCAGGGTTTCCATCTGGAGGGCAGTCAAAGTCTTGTGGTGTGGCTCAGAGTCCTCAGTCTGGAGGGCTTATGGATCAGGACTCTGGGGAAGAAGTCTGAACATCCAAGCGAGGGATAGGGTTAAGGCTTAGGGATGGCAGGCCTGATATGTAGATGCTGAGTTTAGCTCCCTGGGATCTGAAATTAGGTCACATGTCAGGTGGTCACTCAGGCTTGAGTTTATGTCCATATGGAACTGGCCAAATGGGGCCATGGAAATTTCTCCCGTTCTGTGGGTTTTGTGTAGTTCCAAATAGCACAGTTTCATTCTGGAGGAAAGAAGGAGTAGTGTTTATGTCTCAGCGGTCCCCTGTATGGAAGTATTCGAGAGATGAGCACTGGGTATGGATGCCTAAAAACCCTATGGACGGCTGAAAACCCTGGAGTTAGAATTGCAGCCTAGAGGAATGGCAGACCTGATCTGCTGGCTCTGAGGTGAGATACCCAAGAGGATAATTTGAGGAGCACAGGCTGTGCCAGACTGCACGTTAGTGCCCAGGTTGGCTTAAATTCGAGGTTGGAATTGAGAGCCTTGCAGCTTTCTCCTAAACAGGAGTTTCTGTGCAGCTCCATAGGACATGGTATCCTTCTGCAGGGCAGGCAGAGTCCTGTGGTGTTTCTCCAGGGTCCCCAATCTGGAGAGCTTTTGGGCAAAACTCTTGGGATAAAAGTCTGAATACCCAACCTAGGTTTAGGGTTAGGGACTAGGGCATGGCAGGCCTGAAATGCAGAAGCTGAGAAGAGCTCCCCGGATTTCAACTTAAGGAGAATGTCAGGTGGTCACTCAGGCAGGAGTTGATGTCCATGAGGGACACCAAATACTGGGGCTGGCTCATGTGGCCATGGATGTTTCTCCTGCTCCAGGGAGTTTGCACAGCTCCAAATAGCAAGATTTCCTTCTGGGGGACAGGAGGGGCCGTGTTTTCAGGATCAGGGGTACACCATGTTGAGGGATTCGAGTGCAGGATTCCAGGTATGGATGCCGGAAAACCCAGCCTATTGCTGGCTTAGGGCCTAGGGCATTGGCAGGCCAGATATGTTGGCTTTCAGGCGAGCTCCTCAGAGGGATGAGTTGACAACCAGGATTAGGCCTGAAAACAGAAGCTAGGGTAAGGATAGGACTAGTGGCATGAAAGGTCTAATCTTCTGGCTCTGGGACCAGCTACTTGGGTGGCTGACTGGAGGACGAGGCTCAAACTCTGTGTCCGAATGTGAATCACTATCCAGGGATGACCTCCATAAGTGGGGTTGGCCTTGGGGACCATGGAGGTTTCTCCAAAACTGGGAGTTTTGTGCAGATCCATAGGGCATGGTTAACTTATGAAAGGCATTGCTGAGTGCTGTGATGTGGCTCCAGAGTCCCCAGTCTGGAGGGCTTGGAGGCTGGGCATCTTGGGATGGAAGCCTGAAAACCCAACCTAGGTTAGGGTTGGGGCCTAGAGACATGGCATAACTGATCTCTCAGAACTGAGGAGGGCTCCCTGAAGGGCTGAGTTGAGGGCGGGCATCAGGCGGTAGATCAGAGTCTTGAGGTTTTGGGTTCATGGGCCTTAGATGCTGGTTTTGCCCTCTGGGGGTATGCATGTTTCTCCCGCTCCGAGGTTTCTGTACAGCTCTAAATGGCACCATTTCTCCCTAGGTGGCCAGCGGAGTGCCTGCATGAGTCTCAGGCATCTGCAATATGCAGGACTTTGGTGCTTACCCTCTGTAGAACACGCCTAGGGTAAGGATTAGGGCCTGCGGCATTACAGGCCCAATCTGCCAGCACTGAGTCTGGCTCCTCTCAGGGCTGAGTTGAGGCCATTTCTCCAGCCCTGTGGCGGAATCCGGCTTTATGGCTGGGGACTGCTGATGGTTGTGGGACATGCAGATTTCTCCTGCTCTGAGAGTTATGCACATCTCCTATGGGAACTGTTTCCTCCTGGGTAGCAGCCAGAGTCCTGGGGTGTGGCTCGGGTGTCCCCAATCTGAAGGGCTTGGGGGCCAGTTCTGTGGGGACAGAATTCTGAAAAGTCAACATAGGGTTAGGGAATGGGGCATGGCTGATCCAATCTGCTGGTGCTGAGGCAGGTTCCCTGACAGGCTGAGTTGAGGATGGGGGTCAAGCGGCATGTCAGACTCTGGATTTTTTTGTTGTGTGGGCCATCTGCGGTGAGGGTGGCCTCAGGAATCCATGTGGGTCTCTCACAGTCTGAGGGTTCAGGAAGGCTCCAAATGAAAGGGTTTCCCTTCGATGCCAGACAGAGTCCTTAGGTGTGGCCATGGTTCCTAATCTGGAGTGCTTGTTGGCAAGGTCTCTGGGCACGGAAGCCTGAAAACACAAACTGGGGGTTGGGTTAGGACTTAGGAGTATCCAAGCCCCATCTTCCAGCCCTGAGGTGAGAACCCTGGGGTTTGAGTCAAGCCCAGGAATCAGGAAACACGTCAGGCTGTGAGTTTGTGATTGGGGGTTGGTGCTGAGGTTGGGGATGTCCTCAGGGAGGCATGCAGGTTGCTCCATGTGGGTTGTTCCTAGGGTTCTGCGTAGCTTAGAATGGCACGCTTTTCTTCTGGATTGCAGACAGACTCGTGGGGTGTGATCTAGAGGTCCTAAACTGGAGGGGCAGTGCCAATGTGGCTTTAGACCTGTGGAGGGTTTGGGAGCTGCATTAGGAGTTCGTGGAAGGCTCAGCAGTGCCGATTAACGCCACTGGAGGGAGAGGTGAGCTGTGGTGCGAGAGAGCGTAGTAAAGGTGGCAATGCAGCTTGCCACCCCTGGAGGCACTGGAGGCAGTGCCGAGCTGCTGTGGGAAACACACCAGAAGAGGAGTCTGTGCAGCTTGCTGGCTCTGAGGGCAGTGGTGAGGTGCTGGGTGAGAAACCCTGAAACGTGAGGCACTGCAGCTTATTTTTACAGGACGTAGTGCTGAGCTGAAGACTCTCTGTTTCCCCAGTCTCAAGAGTGGTGGTAACAACTGCTGGAGCCGGGCCCCCACTCAGCATTGTGAAACATTGCCCCAGGTTTGCTGGTAATGTGCTGTCAGGATAGTTCCCGAGGGTCCTCCTGGAACTATCCAGGAGAGCCAGGGAGAGCCAAACCCGTTTCATGGTGCCTTTGGAACCGAAGACTTGAGTGTCTACTTAGAAGAGTCTATTTGCTTCTCTATAAACGACAAGGGCATTGGCCGGCTTGAGAAGGAAGTGAAAGAACACTTAAGAATCAAGCATGTGTCTCTCCTTCCTTCTCCCAGGAATCGGAGCAGGTGTGTAGGCTTTAGGTGGGAGGTGCCTACTTATCCGCACCTGACGACCCTTCTTCTCTCTTGTTCCATGAGACGTGAAGTTTGGAAATCAGAGTCTGAATCCATCATGCAGCTTGTCCCAGGACGTCAGCATTCAGAGAAAAGGGCAGGCCGGTGGGGCACAGTGGCACATCCATGCCAGCATGGGAGGTAAAATTTCTCTTTCACCCCAAACATCCTGGGTTTTCTCTCCTCTCCAATGGAGCCAAAAAGTCACATGAGCGCAGCTGTCAGAAATGGAGAGTGGGTGCAAAACAATTGGGATCGGGCCATATCCACAGAGAGGAAGATTCGTCCATGGCCCCTGAGGCCTCCCCGACATTACACGGCCAACGCTGATACAAAATCCAGAGACAAAAGAATGAGCAAGCGCCTCAGACTCGCTGTTTCTTCATATCCTGAAGAGTTCTTCTCATGGTTTGTCGATCGGGTTCGCCATACCTACATCCCCAAACCTTAGCTGAGTTTGTGTTTTTAGACTTCTGTCCTCAATGTCCTGGGCAACACACTCTCCAGACTGGGCCCCTGGAGTCACACATTAGGACTGCGCCTACCCAATCCATGGGAATTCTGCCCATTCCATTGTCCCAAACCGTACAAATTAGGAGAACCCTCCAAAGTCCCTGAGGACATCCCAATAGTGTAGGTCACCCGGCACAAACAAGGGCGGTCTGACACCAGCTATGCAACTATCTCCACTCATTCCATAGATGGATGTCCCCAGAGAAGAAGATTGAACCAGACAAGACCCTAGGCCATAATCGGATCCATTGCTTTGGTTTACAGGCATGTCTCCTCAAAAGCCTGGATTCCAATATTAGCATAGGGGTTTTCCTGAGGCACCCATCAGAACAAATCTCGTCTCCACAAGGAAACTTGTGTATGGGAGCTATGTCAAAAGCTTAGGAGAATACTTCAGGGTCCCGGTGCCACCGCCTCATTCCAAGGCCCTCATGGATACAAACACACTTTAGGACCCATCCTCAGGAAAGTCCATTTCAACTCAGCCACCCAGGTTGCTCCCGCAGAGCCATCAGATCTAAACTGCCTTGTTGCTAGGAGACAATTGCAATGCGAGGCGCTCGTCCCAGGCATCCATCCTCGAAGGGTGCCCTGGAGTCATTCCATATGGGATGTCCTGGACCTGTCCAACAGGTCTCAATTGTCCCCCAGAAGGAATCCTTGTAGGGGGCATCCCACAACTCCCAACGTGGGAAAACCTCCATGGCCTCGAGATTCCGCTCCCTTCATGAAGGGACCGTCATGCACAGAAACTCCAACATGAGCCAACGTCTGATCCTCGCTCTAACTTCAGATGCATGAGATCTTGGTTCCGATGTGTAGGGGGTACCTGCCGTGCCCTCGCCCTGAAACCCAAGTCTAGCTTGTGTTCTCAGACTTCCATCCTCACACTCCTGGTCCGAAGCACTCAAGTTTGGCAATTCCGGACCCACAATGCAGCACTCTGCCTGCCCTCTAGAAAAATATATATATATATATTGCCTAATGAGCTGCAACCTACACGGCACTCGAATGTACCCAAATTATATAGTCTAACCTGGGCACTAATGCACTTTCTGACACAACCTGAGCCCGGACCTCCTGACCAACACCCAGACAGCTGACCACACACTGAGCACATCAGACCTGCCATGGCCTTAGGTCATCATCTCTTCCCTACCTCAGTTTTCAGGCTTCAGAACCTAGACCTTATCTCCAATCCCTGCCCAGAAATCAGAATTCCTCCTTACCCATGGCAAGAAACCTTTTGGTTGGCACGTTGTCCAACGTTCAGTGTAGGAGAAACCAGCATTCACCCTGAGGACCCGCCCATTCTTGAGTGTGATGAGGGCATAAACATGCATTGTGACCCTCAGCGTGAGTCCTGCCCTCTAGTATGTCCTCTTAGTGACTGGACCATTAGATGTCATAATGGGCTTGACATGTACCTAGGCACCAATATTTAACCAGATTTCTGGTTGTCCAGTCGCCCCTCTCCAGGGCTCTACTCTGGAATCCCTCATTTGGTGGGACACCTGAGGTTAAAAAACAAAACAAAACAGAACAAAACAAAACAACAACAACAAAAAAATGGACTTATTCCATCCCACAGAATGACCCCAAACTCTTCGGACGGGGCCACACCTCCAGAGAGTAAGACTCGTCCATTTCCCATGAAGTCACCCGGAAATATCATGAACATGAGTGACACTATATCCAGAGACAAAAACTTGAGCAAGAGCCTCACACTCGCCCTTTTTTCATATCCCGAAGAGTTCTCCTCATGGTCTGTAGATCAGTCCTGCCATACCTATGACCCGATAAAGAAGCCGAGTTTGTGTTTTCAGACAACGGTCTAAACAGCCCTGGCCTACACACCCTACAGGCTCAGGCCCCTGGAGCCAAACCTGAGGACTGTACTTGCCCTCACCAAAGGATTTCTGTGTGCCCATTGCAATGGCCACAACCCTACTAATAGGAACAACCTCCAAAGTCCCTGAGGCCATCTCAATAGTGGTGGCTTCCCAGGACAAACAGGGGCAATCTGAGCCCATCTGAGCACCTACCTGCACTCAGACCCGTAGACTGATGTCCCCAGAGGGAAAAAGGAACGAACAGAGCCCTAGGCACTAATCGGATCCATTGCTTTGATTTCCAGGCATCTCTCCTCAGAGGCCTGGATTTCAATACCCGAATATGGCTGTTTCTTGACTCACCCATCAGAACTAATCTCCTCTACACATGGGAAACTTGCACATTGGAGCTTGGTCGAAGCTTCTCTTTAGGAGAACCCTTCAGGGCCCCAGTGCCACCGCTTCATTCCAAGGCCTTCATAGACACAAAAACACATTAGGACCCATCCATAGGAGAGTCCATTTGAACTCAGCCTCCTCGGTTGCTCCCCCAGATCCAGCAGATCTAACATGTCTTGTTGCTAGGAGACAATTGGAATGCGAGGTGGGCTACCCATCCATCCTTCCTTAGTACCCTGCTCAGAATCTTTGGCCTGAGCCAACCAACAGGTCTCAATTGTCCTGCAGAAGAATCTTTGCAGTTTGGAGCTTCTCACAACTCCCATCTTGGGAAACCCCCATGGCCTCGTGATCCACCCCCCCCTTCATGAATGGTCCATCAGGGACAGAACCTCCAACCTGAGAGACCGTCTGATCCTCGCCCTGACTTCAGATCCACGAGATCTCGAGTCAGGTCTGTAGATTGTGCCTGCCATGTCCTCACCCAGAAACCTAAGCCTAGATTGTGTTCTCAGACTTCCGTCCTCAGACTACGGGCCCACATGCCCTCCAGATTGGCAATCCAGAACTACAATGCAACACTCTGCCTGCACTCCAGAAGAAAAACATTGCCCCCTGGGGCTAACCAGAAACCCCAAATGCGGATCAAACTGCACGCCACTTGGCTGTACCCCAAATACATAGGCTGACCTGGGCACTGATGCCCTTTCAGACACAACCTGAGCCTGGACCTACAGGCCACACCCAGACAGCTGGCCGCACTCTGAGCACATCGGATCCGCCATGGCCTTAGGTCGTCATCTCTTCTCAACCTCGATTTTCAGGCTTCAGAAACTATAACTTATCTCAAAACACTGCCCACGGTTGAAAATGATGCAGAAATCAGAACTCCATCCCCATGGCAAGAAACCTTGCGGTTGCCATGTTGTCCAACATTCAGTGTAGTTGAAACCAGTGTGGCCCATGATTCCCCGCCCATGCTCGCGGGCAACATTGGTCACAAACACACATTGTGACCCTCAGCCTGAGCCCAGTCCTCAATTAAGGCCTCTCAGTGGCTGGACCCTGAGCCCGCATATGGGGCCTGCCATGCCCCTGGCCCCGATTTTTAACCATAGTTTGCTTTGTCCCTTCACTCTTCCCTAGGGCTCTGATTTGGAATTCCTCTTTTGGTCGACACCTGAGGTAACAAACCTGAAAGGAGTCCTCCCATCCCAAAGATTGATGAAAAACAATTGGGATCGGGCCAAATCCACAGAGAGGAAGTTTCGCCCATGGCCCCTAAGGCCTCCCCGACATTACACGGCCAACGCTGATACAAAATCCAGAGACAAAAGAATGAGCAAGCGCCTCAGACTCGCTGTTTCTTCATATCCTGAAGAGTTCTTCTCATGGTTTGTCGATCGGGTCCGCCATACCTACATCCGCAAACCTTAGCTGAGTATGTGTTTTTAGACTTCTGTCCTCAATGTCCTGGGCAACACACACTCCAGACTGGGCACCTGGAGTCACACATTAGGACTGCGCCTACCCAATCCATGGGAATTCTGCCCATTCCATTGTTCCAAGCCGTACAATTTAGGAGAAACCTCCAAAGTCCCTGAGGCCATCCCAATAGTGTAGGTCACCCAGCACAAACAAGGGTGGTCCGACACCAGCTGAGCAACTATCTCCACTCATTCCATAGATGGATGTCCCCAGAGAAGAAGATTGAACCAGACAGGACCCTAGGCCATAATCGGATCCATTGCTTTGGTTTACAGGCATGTCTCCTCAAAAGCCTGGATTCCAATATTAGCATAGGGGTTTTCCTGAGGCACCCATCAGAACAAATCTCGTCTCCACAAGGAAACTTGTGTATGGGAGCTATGTCAAAAGCTTAGGAGAATACTTCAGGGTCCCGGTGCCACCGCCTCATTCCAAGGCCCTCATGGATACAAACACACTTTAGGACCCATCCTCAGGAAAGTCCATTTCAACTCAGCCACCCAGGTTGCTCCCGCAGAGCCATCAGATCTAAACTGCCTTGTTGCTAGGAGACAATTGCAATGCGTGGCGCTCGTCCCAGGCATCCATCCTCGAACGGTGCCCTGGAGTCATTCCATATGGGATGTCCTGGACCTGTCCAACAGGTCTCAATTGTCCCGCAGAAGGAATCCTTGAAGGGGGCATCCCACAACTCCCAACGTGGGAAAACATCCATGGCCTCGAGATTCCGCTCCCTTCATGAAGGGACCGTAATGCACAAAAACTCCAACCTGAGCCAACGTCTGATCCTCGCTCTGACTTCAGATGCATGAGATCTTGGTTCCGATGTGTAGGGGGTACCTGCCGTGCCCTCGCCCTGAAACCCAAGTCTAGCTTGTGTTCTCAGACTTCCATCCTCACACTCCTGGTCCGAAGCACTCAAGCTTGGCAATTCCGGACCCACAATGCAGCACTCTGCCTGCCCTCTAGAAAAAAAAAAAAATTTTGCCTAATGAGCTGCAACCTACACGGCACTCGAATGTACCCAAATTATATAGTCTAACCTGTGCACTAATGCACTTTCTGACACAACCTGAGCCCGGACCTCCTGACCAACACCCAGACAGCTGACCGCACACTGAGCACATCAGACCTGCCATGGCCTTAGGTCATCATCTCTTCCCTACCTCAGTTTTCAGGCTTCAGAACCTAGACCTTATCTCCAATCCCTGCCCAGAAATCAGAATTCCTCCTTACCCATGGCAAGAAACCTTTTGGTTGGCACGTTGTCCAACGTTCAGTGTAGGAGAAACCAGCATTCTCCCTGAGGACCCGCCCATTCTTGAGTGTGATAAGGGCATAAACATGCATTGTCACCCTCAGCGTGAGTCCTGCCCTCTAGTATGTCCTCTTAGTGACTGGACCATTAGATGTCATAATGGGCTTGACATGTACCAAGGCCCCAATATTTAACCAGATTTCTGGTTGTCCAGTCGACCCTCTCCAGGGCTCTACTCTGGAATCCCTCATTTGGTGGGACACCTGAGGTTAAAAAACAAAACAAAACAAAACAAAACAAAACAACAACAAAAAATGGACTCATTCCATCCCACAGAATGACCCCAAACTCTTCGGACGGGGCCATACCTCCAGAGGGTAAGACTCGTCCATTTCCCATGAAGTCACCCGGAAATTTCATGAACATGGGTGACACGATATCCAGAGAGAAAAACTTGAGCAAGAGCCTCACACTCGCCCTTTTTTCATATCCTGAAGTGTACTCCTCATGGTCTGTAGATCAGTCCTGCCATACCTATGACCCGAAACAGAAGCCGAGTTTGTGTTTTCAGACAACGGTCTAAACAGCCCTGGCCTACACACCCTACAGGCTGAGGCCCCTGGAGCCAAACCTGAGGACTGTACTTGCCCTCTTCAAGGGATTTCTGTGTGCCCATTGCAATGGCCACAACCCAACTAATTGGATCAACCTCCAAAGTCCCTGAGGCCATCTCAATAGTGGTGGATTCCCAGGACAAACAGGGGCAATCTGAGCCCATCTGAGCACCTACCTGCACTCAGACCCGTAGACTGATGTCCCAAAGGGAAAAAGGAACGAACAGACCCCAAGGCACTAATCGGATCCATTGCTTTGGTTTCCAGGCATCTCTCCTCAGAGGCCTGGATTTCAATACCCGAATATGGCTGTTTCTTGACTCACCCATCAGAACTAATCTCCTCTACACATGGGAAACTTGCCCATTGGAGCTTGGTCGAAGCTTCTCTTTAGGAGAACCCTTCAGGTCCCCAGTGCCACCGCTTCATTCCAAGGCCTTCATAGACACAAAAACACATTAGGACCCATCCATAGGAGAATCCATTTGAACTCAGCCTCCTCGGTTGCTCCCCCAGATCCAGCAGATCTAACATGTCTTGTTGCTAGGAGACAATTGGAATGCGAGGTGGGCTACCCATCCATCCATCCTTAGTACCCTGCTCAGAATCGTTGGCCTGAGCCAACCAACAGGTCTCAATTGTCCTGCAGAAGAATCTTTGCAGTTTGGAGCTTCTCACAACTCTCATCTTGGGAAACCCCCATGGCCTCGTGATCCACACCCGCTTCATGAATGGTCCATCAGGGACAGAACCTCCAACCTGAGAGACCGTCTGATCCTCGCCCTGACTTCAGATCCACGAGATCTCGAGTCAGGTGTGTAGATTGTGCCTGCCATGTCCTCACCCAGAAACCTAAGCCTAGATTGTGTTCTCAGACTTCCGTCCTCAGACTACGGGCCCACAAGCCCTCCAGATTGGCAATCCAGAACTACAATGCAACACTCTGCCTGCACTCCAGAAGAAAAACATTGCCCCCTGGGGCTAACCAGAAACCCCAAATGAGGATCAACCTGCACGCCACTTGGCTGTACCCCAAATACATAGGCTGACCTGGGCACTGATGCCCTTTCAGACACAACCTGAGCCTGGACCTCCAGGCCACACCCAGACAGCTGGCCGCACTCTGAGCACATCGGATCCGCCATGGCCTTAGGTCGTCATCTCTTCTCAACCTCGATTTTCAGGCTTCAGAAACTATAACTTATCTCAAAACACTGCCCACGGTTGAAAATGATGCAGAAATCAGAACTCCATCCCCATGGCAAGAAACCTTGCGGTTGCCATGTTGTCCAACATTCAGTGTAGTTGAAACCAGTGTGGCCCATGATTCCCCGCCCATGCACGCGGGCAACATTGGTCACAAACACACATTGTGACCCTCAGCCTGAGCCCAGTCCTCAAGTAAGGCCTCTCAGTGGCTGGACCCTGAGCCCGCATATGGGGCCTGCCATGCCCCTGGCCCCGATTTTTAACCATAGTTCGCTTTGTCCCTTCACTCTTCCCTAGGGCTCTGATTTGGAATTCCTCTTTTGGTGGGACACCTGAGGTAACAAACCTGAAAGGAGTCCTCCCATCCCAAATATTGACGAAAAACAATTGGGATCGGGCCAAATCCACAGAGAGGAAGTTTCGCCCATGGCCCCTAAGGCCTCCCCGACATTCCACGGCCAACGCTGATACAAAATCCAGAGACAAAAGAATGAGCAAGCGCCTCAGACTCGCTGTTTCTTCATATCCTGAAGAGTTCTTCTCATGGTTTGTCGATCGGGTCCGCCATACCTACATCCGCAAACCTTAGCTGAGTATGTGTTTTTAGACTTCTGTCCTCAATGTCCTGGGCAACACACACTCCAGACTGGGCACCTGGAGTCACACATTAGGACTGCGCCTACCCAATCCATGGGAATTCTGCCCATTCCATTGTTCCAAGCCGTACAATTTAGGAGAAACCTCCAAAGTCCCTGAGGCCATCCCAATAGTGTAGGTCACCCAGCACAAACAAGGGTGGTCCGACACCAGCTGAGCAACTATCTCCACTCATTCCATAGATGGATGTCCCCAGAGAAGAAGATTGAACCAGACAGGACCCTAGGCCATAATCGGATCCATTGCTTTGGTTTACAGGCATGTCTCCTCAAAAGCCTGGATTCCAATATTAGCATAGGGGTTTTCCTGAGGCACCCATCAGAACAAATCTCGTCTCCACAAGGAAACTTGTGTATGGGAGCTATGTCAAAAGCTTAGGAGAATACTTCAGGGTCCCGGTGCCACCGCCTCATTCCAAGGCCCTCATGGATACAAACACACTTTAGGACCCATCCTCAGGAAAGTCCATTTCAACTCAGCCACCCAGGTTGCTCCCGCAGAGCCATCAGATCTAAACTGCCTTGTTGCTAGGAGACAATTGCAATGCGTGGCGCTCGTCCCAGGCATCCATCCTCGAACGGTGCCCTGGAGTCATTCCATATGGGATGTCCTGGACCTGTCCAACAGGTCTCAATTGTCCCGCAGAAGGAATCCTTGAAGGGGGCATCCCACAACTCCCAACGTGGGAAAACCTCCATGGCCTCGAGATTCCGCTCCCTTCATGAAGGGACCGTCATGCACAAAAACTCCAACCTGAGCCAACGTCTGATCCTCGCTCTGACTTCAGATGCATGAGATCTTGGTTCCGATGTGTAGGGGGTACCTGCCGTGCCCTCGCCCTGAAACCCAAGTCTAGCTTGTGTTCTCAGACTTCCGTCCTCACACTCCTGGTCCGAAGCACTCAAGCTTGGCAATTCCGGACCCACAATGCAGCACTCTGCCTGCCCTCTAGAAAAAAAAAAAAAATTTTGCCTAATGAGCTGCAACCTACACGGCACTCGAATGTACCCAAATTATATAGTCTAACCTGTGCACTAATGCACTTTCTGACACAACCTGAGCCCGGACCTCCTGACCAACACCCAGACAGCTGACCGCACACTGAGCACATCAGACCTGCCATGGCCTTAGGTCATCATCTCTTCCCTACCTCAGTTTTCAGGCTTCAGAACCTAGACCTTATCTCCAATCCCTGCCCAGAAATCAGAATTCCTCCTTACCCATGGCAAGAAACCTTTTGGTTAGCACGTTGTCCAACGTTCAGTGTAGGAGAAACCAGCATTCTCCCTGAGGACCCGCCCATTCTTGAGTGTGATAAGGGCATAAACATGCATTGTCACCCTCAGCGTGAGTCCTGCCCTCTAGTATGTCCTCTTAGTGTCTGGACCATTAGATGTCATAATGGGCTTGACATGTACCAAGGCCCCAATATTTAACCAGATTTCTGGTTGTCCAGTCGACCCTCTCCAGGGCTCTACTCTGGAATCCCTCATTTGGTGGGACACCTGAGGTTAAAAAACAAAACAAAACAAAACAAAACAAAACAACAACAAAAAATGGACTCATTCCATCTCACAGAATGACCCCAAACTCTTCGGACGGGGCCATACCTCCAGAGGGTAAGACTCGTCCATTTCCCATGAAGTCACCCGGAAATTTCATGAACATGGGTGACACGATATCCAGAGAGAAAAACTTGAGCAAGAGCCTCACACTCGCCCTTTTTTCATATCCTGAAGTGTACTCCTCATGGTCTGTAGATCAGTCCTGCCATACCTATGACCCGAAACAGAAGCCGAGTTTGTGTTTTCAGACAACGGTCTAAACAGCCCTGGCCTACACAGCCTACAGGCTGAGGCCCCTGGAGCCAAACCTGAGGACTGTACTTGCCCTCTTCAAGGGATTTCTGTGTGCCCATTGCAATGGCCACAACCCTACTAATAGGATCAACCTCCAAAGTCCCTGAGGCCATCTCAATAGTGGTGGCTTCCCAGGACAAACAGGGGCAATCTGAGCCCATCTGAGCACTTACCTGCACTCAGACCCGTAGACTGATGTCCCAAAGGGAAAAAGGAACGAACAGACCCCTAGGCACTAATCGGATCCATTGCTTTGGTTTCCAGGCATCTCTCCTCAGAGGCCTGGATTTCAATACCCGAATATGGCTGTTTCTTGACTCAGCCATCAGAACTAATCTCCTCTACACATGGGAAACTTGCCCATTGGAGCTTGGTCGAAGCTTCTCTTTAGGAGAACCCTTCAGGGCCCCAGTGCCACCGCTTCATTCCAAGGCCTTCATAGACACAAAAACACATTAGGACCCATCCATAGGAGAATCGATTTGAACTCAGCCTCCTCGGTTGCTCCCCCAGATCCAGCAGATCTAACATGTCTTGTTGCTAGGAGACAATTGGAATGCGAGGTGGGCTACCCATCCATCCATCCTTAGTACCCTGCTCAGAATCATTGGCCTGAGCCAACCAACAGGTCTCAATTGTCCTGCAGAAGAATCTTTGCAGTTTGGAGCTTCTCACAACTCCCATCTTGGGAAACCCCCATGGCCTCGTGAACACCCCCACCTTCATGAAGGGTCCATCAGGGACAGAACCTCCAACCTGAGAGATCGTCTGATCCTCTCACTGCCTTCAGATCCACGAGATCTCGAGTCAGGTGTGTAGATTGTGCCTGCCATGTCCTCACCCAGAAACCTAAGCCTAGATTGTGTTCTCAGACTTCCGTCCTCAGACTACGGGCCCACAAGCCCTCCAGATTGGCAATCCAGAACTACAATGCAACACTCTGCCTGCACTCCAGAAGAAAAACATTGCCCCCTGGGGCTAACCAGAAACCCCAAATGCGGATCAACCTGCACGCCACTTGGCTGTACCCCAAATACATAGGCTGACCTGGGCACTGATGCCCTTTCAGACACAACCTGAGCCTGGACCTCCAGGCCACACCCAGACAGCTGGCCGCACTCTGAGCACATCGGATCCGCCATGGCCTTAGGTCGTCATCTCTTCTCAACCTCGATTTTCAGGCTTCAGAAACTATAACTTATCTCAAAACACTGCCCACGGTTGAAAATGATGCAGAAATCAGAACTCCATCCCCATGGCAAGAAACCTTGCGGTTGCCATGTTGTCCAACATTCAGTGTAGTGGAAACCAGTGTGGCCCATGATTCCCCGCCCATGCTCGCGGGCAACATTGGTCACAAACACACATTGTGACCCTCAGCCTGAGCCCAGTCCTCAAGTAAGGCCTCTCAGTGGCTGGACCCTGAGCCCGCATATGGGGCCTGCCATGCCGCTGGCCCCGATTTTTAACCATAGTTCGCTTTGTCCCTTCAATCTTCCCTAGGGCTCTGATTTGGAATTCCTCTTTTGGTGGGACACCTGAGGTAACAAACCTGAAAGGAGTCCTCCCATCCCAAAGATTGACGAAATACAATTGGGATCGGGCCAAATCCACAGAGAGGAAGTTTCGCCCATGGCCCCTAAGGCCTCCCCGACATTCCACGGCCAACGCTGATACAAAATCCAGAGACAAAAGAATGAGCAAGCGCCTCAGACTCGCTGTTTCTTCATATCCTGAAGAGTTCTTCTCATGGTTTGTCGATCGGGTCCGCCATACCTACATCCGCAAACCTTAGCTGAGTTTGTGTTTTTAGACTTCTGTCCTCAATGTCCTGGGCAACACACACTCCAGACTGGGCCCCTGGAGTCACACATTAGGACTGCGCCTACCCAATCCATGGGATTTCTACCCATTCCATTGTCCCAAACCGTACAAATTAGGAGAACCCTCCAAAGTCCCTGAGGCCATCCCAATAGTTTAGGTCACCCGGCACAAAAAAGGGCGGTCTGACACCAGCTGAGCAACTATCTCCACTCATTCCATAGATGGATGTCCCCAGAGAAGAAGATTGAACCAGACAGGACCCTAGGCCATAACCGGATCCATTGCTTTGGTTTACAGGCATGTATCCTCAAAAGCCTGGATTCCAATATTAGCATAGGGGTTTTCCTGAGGCACCCAACAGAACAAATCTCGTCTCCACAAGGAAACTTGTGTATGGGAGCTAGGTCAAAAGCTTAGGAGAATAATTCAGGGTCCCGGTGCCACCGCCTCATTCCAAGGCCCTCATGGATACAAACACACTTTAGGACCCATCCTCAGGAAAGTCCATTTCAACTCAGCCACCCAGGTTGCTCCCGCAGAGCCATCAGATCTAAACTGCCTTGTTGCTAGGAGACAATTGCAATGCGAGGCGCTCGTCCCAGGCATCCATCCTCGAACGGTGCCCTGGAGTCATTCCATATGGGATGTCCTGGATCTGTCCAAAAGGTCTCAATTGTCCCGCAGAAGGAATCCTTGAAGGGGGCATCCCACAACTCCCAACGTGGGAAAACCTCCATGGCCTCGAGATTCCGCTCCCTTCATGAAGGGACCGTCATGCACAGAAACTCCAACCTGAGCCAACGTCTGATCCTCGCTCTGACTTCAGATGCATGAGATCTTGGTTCCGATGTGTAGGGGGTACCTGCCGTGCCCTCGCCCTGAAACCCAAGTCTAGCTTGTGTTCTCAGACTTCCGTCCTCACACTCCTGGTCCGAAGCACTCAAGTTTGGCAACTCCGGACCCACAATGCAGCACTCTGCCTGCCCTCTAGGAAAAAAAAAAATACTGCCTAATGAGCTGCAACCTATACGGCACTCGAATGTACCTAAATTATATAGTCTAACCTGGGTACTAATGCACTTTCTGACACAACCTGAGCCCGGACCTCCTGACCAACACCCAGACAGCTGACCGCACACTGAGCACATCAGACCTGCCATGGCCTTAGGTCATCATCTCTTCCCTACCTCAATTTTCAGGCTTCAGAACCTAGACCTTATCTCCAATCTCTGCCCAGAAATCAGAATTCCTCCTTACCCATGGCAAGAAACCTTTTGGTTGGCACGTTGTCCAACGTTCAGTGTAGGAGAAACCAGCATTCACCCTGAGGGCCCGCCATTTCTTGAGTGTGATGAGGGCATAAACATGCATTGTGACCCTCAGCGTGAGTCCTGCCCTCTAGTATGTCCTCTTAGTGACTGGACCATTAGATGTCATAATGGGCTTGACATGTACCTAGGCCCCAATATTTAACCAGATTTCTGGTTGTCCAGTCACCCCTCTCCAGGGCTCTACTCTGGAATCCCTCATTTGGTCGGACACCTGAGGTTAAAAAACAAAACAAAACAAAACAAAACAACAACAACAACAAAATGGACTTATTCCATCCCACAGAATGACCCCAAACTCTTCGGACGGGTCCACACCTCCAGAGAGTAAGACTCGTCCATTTCCCATGAAGTCACCCGGAAATTTCATGAACATGGGTGACACGATATCCAGAGACAAAAACTTGAGCAAGAGCCTCACACTCGCCCTTTTTTCATATCCCGAAGAGTTCTCCTCATGGTCTGTAGATCAGTCCTGCCATACCTATGACCCGAAACAGAAGCCGAGTTTGTGTTTTCAGACAACGGTCTAAACAGCCCTGGCCTACACACCCTACAGGCTCAGGCCCCTGGTGCCAAACCTGAGGACTGTACTTGCTCTCTCCAAGGGATTTCTGTGTGCCCATTGCAATGGCCACAACCCTACTAATAGGATCAACCTCCAAAGTCCCTGAGGCCATCTCAATAGTGGTGGCTTCCCAGGACAAACAGGGGCAATCTGAGCCCATCTGAGCACCTACCTGCACTCAGACCCGTAGACTGATGTCCCCAGAGGGAAAAAGGAACGAACAGAACCCTAGGCACTAATCGGATCCATTGCTTTGGTTTCCAGGCATCTCTCCTCCGAGGCCTGGATTTCAATACCCGAATATGGGTGTTTCTTGACTCACCCATCAGAACTTATCTCCTCTACACGTGGGAAACTTGCACATTGGAGCTTGGTCGAAGCTTCTCTTTAGGAGAACCCTTCAGGTCCCCAGTGCCACCGCTTCATTCCAAGGCCTTCATAGACACAAAAACACATTAGGACCCATCCATAGGAGAGTCCATTTGAACTCAGCCTCCTCGGTTGCTCCCCCAGATCCAGCAGATCTAACATGTCTTGTTGCTAGGAGACAATTGGAATGCGAGGTGGGCTACCCATCCATCCATCCTTAGTACCCTGCTCGGAATCGTTGGCCTGAGCCAACCAACAGGTCTCAATTGTCCTGCAGAAGAATCTTTGCAGTTTGGAGCTTCTCACAACTCCCAACTTGGGAAACCCCTATGGCCTCGTGATCCAGCCCCCCTTCATGAAGGGTCCATCAGGGACAGAACCTCCAACCTGAGATTTCGTCTGATCCTCGCCCTGACTTCAGATCCACGAGATCTCGAGTCAGGTCTGTAGAATGTGCCTGCCATGTCCTCACCCAGAAACCTAAGACTAGATTGTGTTCTCAGACTTCCGTCCTCAGACTACGGGCCCACAAGCCCTCCAGATTGGCAAACCAGAACTACAATGCAACACTCTGCCTGCACTCCAGAAGAAAAACATTGCCCCCTGGGGCTAACCAGAAACCCCAAATGAGTATCAACCTGAACGCCACTTGGCTGTACCCCAAATACATAGGCTGACCTGGGCACTGATGCCCTCTCAGACACAACCTGAGCCTGGACCTCCAGGCCACACCCAGACAGCTGGCCGCACTCTGAGCACATCGGATCCGCCATGGCCTTAGGTCGTCATCTCTTCTCAACCTCGATTTTCAGGCTTCAGAAACTATAACTTATCTCAAAACACTGCCCACGGTTGAAAATGATGCAGAAATCAGAACTCCATCCCCATGGCAAGAAACCTTGCGGTTGACATGTTGTCCAACATTCAGTGTAGTGGAAACCAGTGTGGCCCATGATTCCCCGCCCATGCTCGCGGGCAACATTGGTCACAAACACACATTGTGACCCTCAGCCTGAGCCCAGTCCTCAAGTAAGGCCTTTCAGTGGCTGGACCCTGAGCCCGCATATGGGGCCTGCCATGCCCCTGGCCCCGATTTTTAACCATAGTTCGCTTTGTCCCTTCACTCTTCCCTAGGGCTCTGATTTGGAATTCCTCTTTTGGTGGGACACCTGAGGTAACAAACCTGAAAGGAGTCCTCCCATCCCACAGATTGACGAAAAACAATTGGGATCGGGCCAAATCCACAGAGAGGAAGATTCGTCCATGGCCCCTGGTGCCTCCCCGACATTCCACGGCCACGCTGAAACAAAATCCAGAGACAAAAGAATGAGCAAGCGCCTCAGACTCGCTGTTTCTTCATATTCTGAAGAGTTCTTCTCATGGTTTGTCGATCGGGTCCGCCATACCTACATCCGCAAACCTTAGCTGAGTTTGTGTTTTTAGACTTCTGTCCTCAATGTCCTGGGCAACACACACTCCAGACTGGGCCCCTGGAGTCACACATTAGGACTGCGCCTACCCAATCCATGGGAATTCTGCCCATTCCATTGTCCCAAACCGTACAAATTAGGAGAACCCTCCAAAGTCCCTGAGGCCATCCCAATAGTGTAGGTCACCCGGCACAAACAAGGGCGGTCTGACACCAGCTGAGCAACTATCTCCACTCATTCCATAGATGGATGTCCCCAGAGAAGAAGATTGAACCAGACAGGACCCTAGGCCATAATCGGATCCATTGCTTTGGTTTACAGGCATGTCTCCTCAAAAGCCTGGATTCCAATATTAGCATAGGGGTTTTCCTGAGGCACCCATCAGAACAAATCTCGTCTCCACAAGGAAACTTGTGTATGGGAGCTATGTCAAAAGCTTAGGAGAATACTTCAGGGTCCCGGTGCCACCGCCTCATTCCAAGGCCCTCATGGATTCAAACACAATTTAGGACCCATCCTCAGGAAAGTCCATTTCAACTCAGCCACCCAGGTTGCTCCCGCAGAGCCATCAGATCTAAACTGCCTTGTTGCTAGGAGACAATTGCAATGCGAGGCGCTCCTCCCAGGCATCCATCCTCGAACGGTGCCCTGGAGTCATTCCATATGGGATGTCCTGGACCTGTCCAACAGG
The DNA here is from genome assembly GCF_030435805.1 of Mustela lutreola. NCBI lineage: Eukaryota > Metazoa > Chordata > Mammalia > Carnivora > Mustelidae > Mustela > Mustela lutreola. Next base: position 174,960,354 of record NC_081294.1, read on the forward strand.
TCTCAATTGTCCCGCAGAAGTAATCCTTGAAGGGGGCATCCCACAACTCCCAACATGGGAAAACCTCCATGGCCTCGAGATTCCGCTCACTTCATGAAGGGACCGTCATGCACAGAAACTCCAACCTGAGCCAACGTCTGATCCTCGCTCTGACTTCAGATGCATGAGATCTTGGTTCCGATGTGTAGGGGGTACCTGCCGTGCCCTCGCCCTGAAACCCAAGTCTAGCTTGTGTTCTCAGACTTCCGTCCTCACACTCCTGGTCCGAAGCACTCAAGTTTGGCAATTCCAGACCCACAATGCAGCACTCTGCCTGCCCTCAAGAAAAAAAAAAAAAAAATATATATATATATATATATATATATATTGCCTAATGAGCTGCAACCTACACGGCACTCGAATGTACCCAAATTATATAGTCTAACCTGGGCACTAATGCACTTTCTGACACAACCTGAGCCCGGACCTCCTGACCAACACCCAGACAGCTGACTGCACACTGAGCACATCAGACCTGCCATGGCCTTAGGTCATCATCTCTTCCCTACCTCAGTTTTCAGGCTTCAGAACCTAGACCTTATCTCCAATCCCTGCCCAGAAATCAGAATTCCTCCTTACCCATGGCAAGAAACATTTTGGTTGGCACGTTGTCCAACGTTCAGTGTAGGAGAAACCAGCATTCACCCTGAGGACCCGCCCATTCTTGAGTGTGATGAGGGCAAAAACATGCATTTTGACCCTCAGCGTGAGTCCTGCCCTCTAGTATGCCCTCTTAGTGACCTGACCATTAGATGTCATAATGGGCTTGACATGTACCTAGGCCCCAATATTTAACCAGATTTCTGGTTGTCCAGTCGCCCCTCTCCAGGGCTCTACTCTGGAATCCCTCATTTGGAGGGACACCTGAGGTGAAAAAACAAAAGAAAACAAAACAAAACAACAACAAAAAAAATGGACTTATTCCATCCCACAGAATGACCCCAAACTCTTCGGACGGGGCCACACCTCCAGAGGGTAAGACTCGTCCATTTCTCTTGAAGTCACCCGGAAATTTCATGAACATGGGTGACACGATATCCAGAGACAAAAACGTGAGCAAGAGCCTCACACTCGCCCTTTTTTCATATCCCGAAGAGTTCTCCTCATGGTCTGTAGATCAGTCCTGCCATACCTATGACCCGAAACAGAAGCCGAGTTTGTGTTTTCAGACAACGGTCTAAACAGCCCTGGCCTACACACCCTACAGGCTCAGGCCCCTGGAGCCGAACCTGAGGACTGTACTTGCCCTCTCCAAGGGATTTCTGTGTGCCCATTGCAATGGCCACAACCCTACTAATAGGATCAACCTCCAAAGTCCCTGAGGCCATCTCAATAGTGGTGGCTTTCCAGGACACACAGGGGCAATCTGAGCCCATCTGAGCACCTACCTGCACTCAGACCCGTAGACTGATGTCCCCAGAGGGAAAAAGGAACGAACAGACCCCTAGGCACTAATCGGATCCATTGCTTTGGTTTCCAGGCATCTCTCCTCAGAGGCCTGGATTTCAATATCCGAATATGGCTGTTTCTTGACTCACCCATCAGAACTAATCTCCTCTACACATGGGAAACTTGCACATTGGAGCTTGGTCGAAGCTTCTCTTTAGGAGAACCCTTCAGGGCCCCAGTGCCACCGCTTCATTCCAAGGTCTTCATAGACACAAAAACACATTAGGACCCATCCATAGGAGAGTCCATTTGAACTCAGCCTCCTCGGTTGCTCCCCCAGATCCAGCAGATCTAACATGTCTTGTTGCTAGGAGACAATTGGAATGCGAGGTGGGCTACCCATCCATCCATCCTTAGTACCCTGCTCGGAATCGTTGGCCTGAGCCAACCAACAGGTCTCAATTGTCCTGCAGAAGAATCTTTGCAGTTTCGAGCTTCTCACAACTCCCAACTTGGGAAACCCCCATGGCCTCGTGATCCACCCTCCCTTCATGAAGGGTCCATCAGGGACAGAACCTCCAACCTGAGAGATCGTCTGATCCTCGCCCTGACTTCAGATCCACGAGATCTCGAGTCAGGTCTGTAGATTGTGCCTGCCATGTCCTCACCCAGAAACCTAATCCTAGATTGTGTTCTCAGACTTCCGTCCTCAGACTACGGGCCTACAAGCCCTCCAGATTGGCAATCCAGAACTACAATGCAACACTCTGCCTGCACTCCAGAAGAAAAACATTGCCCCCTGGGGCTAACCAGAAACCCCAAATGAGGATCAACCTGCACGCCACTTGGCTGTACCCCAAATACATAGGCTGACCTGGGCACTGATGCCCTTTCAGACACAACCTGAGCCTGGACCTCCAGGCCACACCCAGACAGCTGGCCGCACTCTGAGCACATCGGATCCGCCATGGCCTTAGGTTGTCATCTCTTCTCAACCTCGATTTTCAGGCTTCAGAAACTATAACTTATCTCAAAACACTGCCCACGGTTGAAAATGATGCAGAAATCAGAACTCCATCCCCATGGCAAGAAACCTTGCGGTTGCCATGTTGTCCAACATTCAGTGTAGTGGAAACCAGTGTGGCCCATTATCCCCGCCCATGCTCGCGGAAACATTGGTCACAAACACACATTGTGACCCTCAGCCTGAGCCCAGTCCTCAAGTAAGGCGTCTCAGTGGCTGGACCCTGAGCCCGCATATGGGGCCTGCCATGCCCCTGGCCCCGATTTTTAACCATAGTTCGCTTTGTCCCTTCACTCTTCCCTAGGGCTCTGATTTGGAATTCCTGTTTTGGTGGGACACCTGAGGTAACAAACCTGAAAGGAGTCCTCCCATCCCACAGATTGACGAAAAACAATTGGGATCGGGCCAAATCCACAGAGAGGAAGATTCGCCCATGGCCCCTGAGGCCTCCCCGACATTCCACGGCCAACGCTGATACAAAATCCAGAGACAAAAGAATGAGAAAGCGCCTCAGACTCGCTGTTTCTTCATATCCTGAAGAGTTCTTCTCATGGTTTGTCGATCGGGTCCGCCATACCTATATCCGCAAACCTTAGCTGAGTTTGTGTTTTTAGACTTCTGACCTCAATGTCCTGGGCAACACACACTCCAGACTGGGCCCCTGGAGTCACACATTAGGACTGCGCCTACCCAATCGATGGGAATTCTGCCCATTCCATTGTCCCAAACCGTACAAATTAGGAGAACCCTCCAAAGTCCCTGAGGCCATCCCAATAGTGTAGGTCACCCGGCACAAACAAGGGCGGTCTGACACCAGCTGAGCAACTATCTCCACTCATTCCATAGATGGATGTCCCCAGAGAAGAAGATTGAACCAGACAGGACCCTAGGCCATAATCGGATCCATTGCTTTGGTTTACAGGCATGTCTCCTCAAAAGCCTGGATTCCAATATTAGCATAGGGGTTTTCCTGAGGCACCCATCAGAACAAATCTCGTCTCCACAAGGAAACTTGTGTATGGGAGCTATGTCAAAAGCTTAGGAGAATACTTCAGGGTCCCGGTGCCACCGCCTCATTCCAAGGCCCTCATGGATACAAACACACTTTAGGACCCATCCTCAGGAAAGTCCATTTCAACTCAGCCACCCAGGTTGCTCCCGCAGAGCCATCAGATCTAAACTGCCTTGTTGCTAGGAGACAATTGCAATGCGAGGCGCTCGTCCCAGGCATACATCCTCGAACGGTGCCCTGCAGTCATTCCATATGGGATGTCCTGGACCTGTCCAACAGGTCTCAATTGTCCCGCAGAAGGAATCCTTGAAGGGGGCATCCCACAACTCCCAACGTGGGAAAACCTCCATGGCCTCGAGATTCCGCTCCCTTCATGAAGGGACCGTCATGCACAGAAACTCCAACCTGAGCCAACGTCGGATCCTCGCTCTGACTTCAGATGCATGAGATCTTGGTTCCGATGTGTAGGGGGTACCTGCCGTGCCCTCGCCCTGAAACCCAAGTCTAGCTTGTGTTCTCAGACTTCCGTCCTCACACTCCTGGTCCGAAGCACTCAAGTTTGGCTATTCCGGACCCACAATGCAGCACTCTGCCTGCCCTCTAGGAAAAAAAAAAAATATTGCCTAATGAGCTGCAACCTACACGGCACTCGAATGTACCCAAATTATATAGTCTAACCTGGGCACTAATGCACTTTCTGACACAACCTGAGCCCGGACCTCCTGACCAACACCCAGACAGCTGACCGCACACTGAGCACATCAGACCTGCCATGGCCTTAGGTCATCATCTCTTCCCTACCTCAGTTTTCAGGCTTCAGAACCTAGACCTTATCTCCAATCCCTGCCCAGAAATCAGAATTCCTCCTTACCCATGGCAAGAAACCTTTTCGTTGGCACGTTGTCCAACGTTCAGTGTAGGAGAAACTAGCATTCACCCTGAGGACCCGCCCATTCTTGAGTGTGATGAGGGCATAATCATGCATTGTGACCCTCAGCGTGAGTCCTGCCCTCTAGTATGTCCTCTTAGTGACTGGACCATTAGATGTCATAATGGGCTTGACATGTACCTAGGCCCCAATATTTAACCAGATTTCTGGTTGTCCAGTCACCCCTCTCCAGGGCTCTACTCTGGAATCCCTCATTTGGTGGGACACCTGAGGTTAAAAAACAAAACAAAAAAAACAAAACAAAACAACAACAAAAAAAGGGACATATTCCATCCCACAGAATGACCCAAAACTCTTCGGACGGGGCCACACCTCCAGAGGGTAAGACGCGTCCATTTCCCATGAAGTCACCCGGATATTTCATGAACATGGGTGACACGATATCCATAGACAAAAACTTGAGCAAGAGCCTCACACTCGCCCTTTTTTCATATCCCGAAGAGTTCTCCTCATGGTCTGTAGATCAGTCCTGCCATACCTATGACCCGAAACAGAAGCCGAGTTTGTGTTTTCAGACAACGGTCTAAACAGCCCTGGCCTACACACCCTACAGGCTCAGGCCCCTGGAGCCAAACCTGAGGACTGTACTTGCCCTCTCCAAGGGATTTCTGTGTGCCCATTGCAATGGCCACAACCCTACTAATAGGATCGACCTCCAAAGTCCCTGAGGCCATCTCAATAGTGGTGGCTTCCCAGGACAAACAGGGGCAATCTGAGCCCATCTGAGCACCTACCTACACTCAGACCCGTAGACTGATGTCCCCAGAGGGAAAAAGGAACGAACAGAGCCCTTGGCACTAATCGGATCCATTGCTTTGGTTTCCAGGCATCTCTCCTCAGAGGCCTGGATTTCAATACCCGAATATGGCTGTTTCTTGACTCACCCATCAGAACTAATCTCCTCTACACATGGGAAACTTGCACATTGGAGCTTGGTCGAAGCTTCTCTTTAGGAGAACCCTTCAGGGCCCCAGTGCCACCGCTTCATTCCAAGGCCTTCATAGACACAAAAACACATTAGGACCCATCCATAGGAGAGTCCGTTTGAACTCAGCCTCCTCGGTTGCTCCCCCAGATCCAGCAGATCTAACATGTCTTGTTGCTAGGAGACAATTGGAATGCGAGGTGGGCTACCCATCCATCCATCCTTAGTACCCTGCTCGGAATCGTTGGCCTGAGCCAACCAACAGGTCTCAATTGTCCTGCAGAAGAATCTTTGCAGTTTGGAGCTTCTCACAACTCCCACCTTGGGAACCCCCCATGGCCTCGTGATCCACTCCCCCTACATGAAGGGTCCATCAGGGACAGAACCTCCAACCTGAGAGATCGTCTGATCCTCGCCCTGACTTCAGATCCACGAGATCTCGAGTCAGGTCTGTAGATTGTGCCTGCCATGTCCTCACCCAGAAACCTAAGCCTAGATTGTGTTCTCAGACTTCCGTCCTCAGACTACGGGCCCACAAGCCCTCCAGATTGGCAAACCAGAACTACAATGCAACACTCTGCCTGCACTCCAGAAGAAAAACATTGCCCCCTGGGGCTAACCAGAAACCCCAAATGAGGATCAACCTGCACGCCACTTGGCTGTACCCCAAATACATAGGCTGACCTGGGCAATGATGCCCTTTCAGACACAACCTGAGCCTGGACCTCCAGGCCACACCCAGACAGCTGGCCGCACTCTGAGCACATCGGATCCGCCATGGCCTTAGGTCGTCATCTCTTCTCAACCTCGATTTTCAGGCTTCAGAAACTATAACTTATCTCAAAACACTGCCCACGGTTGAAAATGATGCAGAAATCAGAACTCCATCCCCATGGCAAGAAACCTTGCGGTTGCCATGTTGTCCAACATTCAGTGTAGTGGAAACCAGTGTGGCCCATGATTCCCCGCCCATGCTCGCGGGCAACATTGGTCACAAACACACATTGTGACCCTCAGCCTGAGCCCAGTCCTCAAGTAAGGCCTCTCAGTGGCTGGACCCTGAGCCCGCATATGGGGCCTGCCATGCCCCTGGCCCCGATTTTTAACCATAGTTCGCTTTGTCCCTTCACTCTTCCCTAGGGCTCTGATTTGGAATTCCTCTTTTGGTGGGACACCTGAGGTAACAAACCTGAAAGGAGTCCTCCCATCCCACAGATTGATGAAAAACAATTGGGATCGGGCCAAATCCACAGAGAGGAAGATTCGTCCATGGCCCCTGAGGCCTCCCCGACATTCCACGGCCAACGCTGATACAAAATCCAGAGACAAAAGAATGAGGAAGCGCCTCAGACTCGCTGTTTCTTCATATCCTGAAGAGTTCTTCTCATGGTTTGTCGATCGGGTCCGCCATACCTACATCCGCAAACCTTAGCTGAGTTTGTGTTTTTAGACTTCTGTCCTCAATGTCCTGGGCAACACACACTCCAGACTGGGCCCCTGGAGTCACACATTAGGACTGCGCCTACCCAATCCATGGGAATTCTGCCCATTCCATTGTCCCAAACCGTACAAATTAGGAGAACCCTCCAAAGTCCCTGAGGCCATCCCAATAGTGTAGGTCACCCGGCACAAACAAGGGCGGTCTGACACCAGCTGAGCAACTATCTCCACTCATTCCATTGATGGATGTCCCCAGAGAAGAAGATTGAACCAGACAGGACCCTAGGCCATAATCGGATCCATTGCTTTGGTTTACAGGCATGTCTCCTCAAAAGCCTGGATTCCAATATTAGCATAGGGGTTTTCCTGAGGCACCCATCAGAACAAATCTCGTCTCCACAAGGAAACTTGTGTATGGGAGCTATGTCAAAAGCTTAGGAGAATACTTCAGGGTCCCGGTGCCACCGCCTCATTCCAAGGCCCTCATGGATACAAACACACTTTAGGACCCATCCTCAGGAAAGTCCATTTCAACTCAGCCACCCAGGTTGCTCCCGCAGAGCCATCAGATCTAAACTGCCTTGTTGCTAGGAGACAATTGCAATGCGAGGCGCTCGTCCCAGGCATCCATCCTCGAATGGTGCCCTGTAGTCATTCCATATGGGATGTCCTGGACCTGTCCAACAGGTCTCAATTGTCCCGCAGAAGGAATCCTTGAAGGGGGCATCCCACAACTCGCAACGAGGGAAAACCTCCATGGCCTCGAGATTCCGCTCCCTTCATGAAGGGACCGTCATGCACAGAAACTCCAACCTGAGCCAACGTCTGATCCTCGCTCTGACTTCAGATGCATGAGATCTTGGTTCCGATGTGTAGGGGGTACCTGCCGTGCCCTCGCCCTGAAACCCAAGTCTAGCTTGTGTTCTCAGACTTCCGTCCTCACACTCCTGGTCCGAAGCACTCAAGTTTGGCAATTCCAGACCCACAATGCAGCACTCTGCCTGCCCTCATGAAAAAAAAAATATATATATATATATTGCCTAATGAGCTGCAACCTACACGGCACTCGAATGTACCCAAATTATATAGTCTAACCTGGGCACTAATGCACTTTCTGACACAACCTGAGCCCGGACCTCCTGACCAACACCCAGACAGCTGACCGCACACTGAGCACATCAGACCTGCCATGGCCTTAGGTCATCATCTCTTCCCTACCTCAGTTTTCAGGCTTCAGAACCTAGACCTTATCTCCAATCCCTGCCCAGAAATCAGAATTCCTCCTTACCCATGGCAAGAAACCTTTTGGTTGGCACGTTGTCCAACGTTCAGTGTAGGAGAAACCAGCATTCACCCTGAGGACCCGCCCATTCTTGAGTGTGATGAGGGCATAAACATGCATTGTGACCCTCAGCGTGAGTCCTGCCCTCTAGTATGTCCTCTTAGTGACTGGACCATTAGATGTCATAATGGGCTTGACATGTACCTAGGCCCCAATATTTAACCAGATTTCTGGTTGTCCAGTCGCCCCTCTCCAGGGCTCTACTCTGGAATCCCTCATTTGGTGGGACACCTGAGGTTAAAAAACAAAACAAAACCAAACAAAACAACAACAACAACAAAATGGACTTATTCCATCCCACAGAATGACCCAAAACTCTTCGGACGGGGCCACACCTCCAGAGAGTAAGACTCGTCCATTTCCATGAAGTCACCCGGAAATTTCATGAACATGGGTGACACGATATCCAGAGACAAAAACTTGAGCAAGAGCCTCACACTCGCCCTTTTTTCATATCCCGAATAGTTCTCCTCATGGTCTGTATATCAGTCCTGCCATACCTATGACCCGAAACAGAAGCCGAGTTTGTGTTTTCAGACAATGGTCTAAACAGCCCTGGCCTACACACCCTACAGGCTCAGGCCCCTGGAGCCAAACCTGAGGACTGTACTTGCCCTCTCCAAGGGATTTCTGTGTGCCCATTGCAATGGCCACAACCCTACTAATAGGATCGACCTCCAAAGTCCATGAGGCCATCTCAATAGTGGTGGCTTCCCAGGACAAACGGGGGCAATCTGAGCCCATCTGAGCACCTACCTACACTCAGACCCGTAGACTGATGTCCCCAGAGGGAAAAAGGAACGAACAGAGCCCTAGGCACTAATCGGATCCATTGCTTTGGTTTCCAGGCATCTCTCCTCAGAGGCCTGGATTTCAATACCCGAATATGGCTGTTTCTTGACTCACCCATCAGAACTAATCTCCTCTACACATGGGAAACTTGCACATTGGAGCTTGGTCGAAGCTTCTCTTTAGGAGAACCCTTCAGGGCCCCAGTGCCACCGCTTCATTCCAAGGCCTTCATAGACACAAAAACACATTAGGACCCATCCATAGAAGAGTCCGTTTGAACTCAGCCTCCTCGGTTGCTCCCCCAGATCCAGCAGATCTAACATGTTTTGTTGCTAGGAGACAATTGGAATGCGAGGTGGGCTACCCATCCATCCATCCTTAGTACCCTGCTCGGAATCGTTGGCCTGAGCCAACCAACAGGTCTCAATTGTCCTGCAGAAGAATCTTTGCAGTTTGGAGCTTCTCACAACTCCCATCTTGGGAACCCCCCATGGCCTCGTGATCCACCCCCCCTTCATGAAGGGTCCATCAGGGACAGAACCTCCAACCTGAGAGATTGTCTGATCCTCGCCCTGACTTCAGATCCACGAGATCTCGAGTCAGGTCTGTAGATTGTGCCTGCCATGTCCTCACCCAGAAACCTAAGCCTAGATTGTGTTCTCAGACTTCCGTCCTCAGACTACGGGCCCACAAGCCCTCCAGATTGGCAAACCAGAACTACAATGCAACACTCTGCCTGCACTCCAGAAGAAAAACATTGCCCCCTGGGGCTAACCGGAAACCCCAAATGAGGATCAACCTGCACGCCACTTGGGTGACCCCCAAATACATAGGCTGACCTGGGCACTGATGCCCTTTCAGACACAACCTGAGCCTGGACCTCCAGGCCACACCCAGACAGCTGGCCGCACTCTGAGCACATCGGATCCGCCATGGCCTTAGGTCGTCATCTCTTCTCAACCTCGATTTTCAGGCTTCAGAAACTATAACTTATCTCAAAACACTGCCCACGGTTGAAAATGATGCAGAAATCAGAACTCCATCCCCATGGCAAGAAACCTTGCGGTTGCCATGTTGTCCAACATTCAGTGTAGTGGAAACCAGTGTGGCCCATGATTCCCCGCCCATGCTCGCGGGCAACATTGGTCACAAACACACATTGTGACCCTCAGCCTGAGCCCAGTCCTCAAGTAATGACTCTCAGTGGCTGGACCCTGAGCCCGCATATGGGGCCTGCCATGCCCCTGGCCCCGATTTTTAACCATAGTTCGCTTTGTCCCTTCACCCTTCCCTAGGGCTCTGATTTGGAATTCCTGTTTTGGTGGGACACCTGAGGTAACAAACCTGAAAGGAGTCCTCCCATCCCACAGATTGACGAAAAACAATTGGGATCGGGCCAAATCCACAGAGAGGAAGATTCGTCCATGGCCCCTGAGGCCTCCCCGACATTCCACGGCCAACGCTGATACAAAATCCAGAGACAAAAGAATGAGCAAGCGCCTCAGACTCGCTGTTTCTACATATCCTGAAGAGTTCTTCTCATGGTTTGTCGATCGGGTCCGCCATACCTACATCCGCAAACCTTAGCTGAGTTTGTGTTTTTAGACTTCTGACCTCAATGACCTGGGCAACACACACTCCAGACTGGGCCCCTGGAGTCACACTTTAGGACTGCGCCTACCCAATCCATGGGAATTCTGCCCATTCCATTGTCCCAAACCGTACAAATTAGGAGAACCCTCCAAAGTCCCTGAGGCCATCCCAATAGTGTAGGTCACCCGGCACAAACAAGGGCGGTCTGACACCAGCTGAGCAACTATCTCCACTCATTCCATAGATGGATGTCCCCAGAGAAGAAGATTGAACCAGACAGGACCCTAGGCCATAATCGGATCCATTGCTTTGGTTTACAGGCATGTCTCCTCAAAAGCCTGGATTCCAATATTAGCATAGGGGTTTTCCTGAGGCACCCATCAGAACAAATCTCGTCTCCACAAGGAAACTTGTGTATGGGAGCTATGTCAAAAGCTTAGGAGAATACTTCAGGGTCCCGGTGCCACCGCCTCATTCCAAGGCCCTCATGGATACAAACACACTTTAGGACCCATCCTCAGGAAAGTCCATTTCAACTCAGCCACCCAGGTTGCTCCCGCAGAGCCATCAGATCTAAACTGCCTTGTTGCTAGGAGACAATTGCAATGCGAGGCGCTCGTCCCAGGCATCCATCCTCGAACGGTGCCCTGGAGTCATTCCATATGGGATGTCCTGGACCTGTCCAACAGGTCTCAATTGTCCCGCAGAAGGAATCCTTGAAGGGGGCATCCCACAACTCCCAACGTGGGAAAACCTCCATGGCCTCGAGATTCTGCTCCCTTCATGAAGGGACCGTCATGCACAGAAACTCCAACCTGAGCCAACGTCTGATCCTCGCTCTGACTTCAGATGCATGAGATCTTGGTTCCGATGTGTAGGGGGTACCTGCCGTGCCCTCGCCCTGAAACCCAAGTCTAGCTTGTGTTCTCAGACTTCCGTCCTCACACTCCTGGTCCGAAGCACTCAAGTTTGGCAATTCCGGACCCACAATGCAGCACTCTGCCTGCCCTCAAGAAAAAAAATATATATATATATTGCCTAATGAGCTGCAACCTACACGGCACTCGAATGTACCCAAATTATATAGTCAAACCTGGGCACTAATGCACTTTCTGACACAACCTGAGCCCGGACCTCCTGACCAACACCCAGACAGCTGACCGCACACTGATCACATCAGACCTGCCATGGCCTTAGGTCGTAATCTCTTACCTACCTCAGTTTTCAGGCTTCAGAACCTAGACCTTATCTCCAATCCCTGCCCAGAAATCAGAATTCCTCCTTACCCATGGCAAGAAACCTTTTGGTTGGCACGTTGTCCAACGTTCAGTGTAGGAGAAACCAGCATTCACCCTGAGGACCCGCCCATTCTTGAGTGTGATGAGGGCATAAACATGCATTGTGACCCTCAGCGTGAGTCCTGCCCTCTAGTATGTCCTCTTAGTGACTGGACCATTAGATGTCATAATGGGCTTGACATGTACCTAGGCCCCAATATTTAACCAGATTTCTGGTTGTCCAGTCGCCCCTCTCCAGGGCGCTACTCTGGAATCCCTCATTTGGTGGGACACCTGAGGTGAAAAAACAAAACAAAACCAAACAAAACAACAACAACAACAAAATGGACTTATTCCATCCCACAGAATGACCCAAAACTCTTCAGACGGGGCCACACTCCAGAGAGTAAGACTCGTCCATTTCCCATGAAGTCACCCGGAAATTTCATGAACATGGGTGACACGATATCCAGAGACAAAAACTTGAGCAAGAGCCTCACACTCGCCCTTTTTTCATATCCCGAAGAGTTCTCCTCATGGTCTGTAGATCAATCCTGCCATACCTATGACCCGAAACAGAAGCCGAGTTTGTGTTTTCAGACAACGGTCTAAAAAGCCCTGGCCTACACACCCTACAGGCTCAGGCCCCTGGAGCCAAACCTGAGGACTGTACTTGCCCTCTCCAAGGGATTTCTGTGTGCCCATTGCAATGGCCACAACCCTACTAATAGGATCAATCTCCAAAGTCCCTGAGGCCATCTCAATAGTGGTGGCTTCCCAGGACAAACAGGGGCAATCTGAGCCCATCTGAGCACCTACCTGCACTCAGACCCGTAGACTGATGTCCCCAGAGGGAAAAAGGAACGAACAGACCCCTAGGCACTAATCGGATCCATTGCTTTGGTTTCCAGGCATCTCTCCTCAGAGGCCTGGATTTCAATACCCGAATATGGCTGTTTCTTGACTCACCCATCAGAACTAATCTCCTCTACACATGGGAAACTTGCACATTGGAGCTTGGTCGAAGCTTCTCTTTAGGAGAACCCTTCAGGGCCCCAGTGCCACCGCTTCATTCCAAGGCCTTCATAGACACATAAACACATTAGGACCCATCCATAGGAGAGTCCATTTGAACTCAGCCTCCTCGGTTGCTCCCCCAGATCCAGCAGATCTAACATGTCTTGTTGCTAGGAGACAATTGGAATGCGAGGTGGGCTACCCATCCATCCATCCTTAGTACCCTGCTTGGAATCGTTGGCCTGAGCCAAACAACAGGTCTCAATTGTCCTGAGAAGAATCTTTGCATTTTGGAGCTTCTCACAACTCCCATTTGGGAAACCCCCATGGCCTCGTGATCCACCCCCCCTTCATGAAGGGTCCATCAGGGTCAGAACCTCCAACCTGAGAGATCGTCTGATTCTCGCCCTGACTTCAGATCCACGAGATCTCGAGTCAGGTCTGTAGATTGTGCCTGCCATGTCCTCACCCAGAAACCTAAGCCTAGATTGTGTTCTCAGACTTCCGTCCTCAGACTACGGGCCCACAAGCCCTCCAGATTGGCAATCCAGAACTACAATGCAACACTCTGCCTGCACTCCAGAAGAAAAACATTGCCCCCTGGGGCTAACCAGAAACCCCAAATGAGGATCAACCTGCACGCCACTTGGCTGTACCCCAAATACATAGGCTGACCTGGGCACTGATGCCCTCTCAGACACAACCTGAGCCTGGACCTCCAGGCCACACCCAGACAGCTGGCCGCACTCTGAGCACATCGGATCCGCCATGGCCTTAGGTCGTCATCTCTTCTCAACTTCGATTTTCAGGCTTCAGAAACTATAACTTATCTCAAAACACTGCCCACGGTTGAAAATGATGCAGAAATCAGAACTCCATCCCCATGGCAAGAAACCATGCTGTTGCCATGTTGTCCAACATTCAGTGTAGTGGAAACCAGTGTGGCCCATGATTCCCCGCCCATGCTCGCGGGCAACATTGGTCACAAACACACATTGTGACCCTCAGCCTGAGCCCAGCCCTCAAGTAAGGCCTCTCAGTGGCTGGACCCTGAGCCCGCATATGGGGCCCTCCATGCCCCTGGCCTCGATTTTTAACCATAGTTCGCTTTGTCCCTTCACTCTTCCCTAGGGCTCTGATTTGGAATTCCTCTTTTGGTGGGACACCTGAGGTAACAAACCTGAAAGGAGTCCTCCCATCCCACAGATTGACGAAAAACAATTGGGATCGGGCCAAATCCACAGAGAGGAAGATACGTCCATGGCCCCTGAGGCCTCCCCGACATTCCACGGCCAACGCCGATACAAAATCCAGAGACAAAAGAATGAGCAAGCGCCTCAGACTCGCTGTTTCTTCATATCCTGAAGAGTTCTTCTCATGGTTTGTCGATCGGGTCCGCCATACCTACATCCGCAAACCTTAGCTGAGTTTGTGTTTTTAGACTTCTGTCCTCAATGTCCTGGGAAACACACACTCCAGAGTGGGCCCCTGGAGTCACACATTAGGACTGCGCCTACCCAATCCATGGGAATTCTGCCCATTCCATTGTCCCAAACCGTACAAATTAGGAGAACCCTCCAAAGTCCCTGAGTCCATCCCAATAGTGTAGGTCACCCGGCACAAACAAGGGCGGTCTGACACCAGCTGAGCAACTATCTCCACTCATTCCATAGATGGATGACCCCAGAGAAGAAGATTGAACCAGACAGGACCCTAGGCCATAATCGGATCCATTGCTTTGGTTTACAGGCATGTCTCCTCAAAAGCCTGGATTCCAATATTAGCATAGGGGTTTTCCTGAGGCACCCATCAGAACAAATCTCGTCTCCACAAGGAAACTTGTGTATGGGAGCTATGTCAAAAGCTTAGGAGAATACTTCAGGGTCCCGGTGCCACCGCCTCATTCCAAGGCCCTCATGGATACAAACACACTTTAGGACCCATCCTCAAGAAAGTCCATTTCAACTCAGCCACCCAGGTTGCTCCCACAGAGCCATCAGATCTAAACTGCCTTGTTGCTAGGAGACAATTGCAATGCGAGGCGCTCGTCCCAGTCATCCATCCTCGAACGGTGCCCTATAGTCATTCCATATGGGATGTCCTGGACCTGTCCAACAGGTCTCAATTGTCCCGCAGAAGGAATTCTTGAAGGGGGCATCCCACAACTCCCAACGTGGGAAAACCTCCATGGCCTCGAGATTCCGCTCCCTTCATGAAGGGACCGTCATGCACAGAAACTCCAACCTGAGCCAACGTCTGATCCTCGCTCTGACTTCAGATGCATGAGATCTTGGTTCCGATGTGTAGGGGGTACCTGCCGTGCCCTCGCCCTGAAACCCAAGTCTAGCTTCTGTTCTCAGACTTCTTTCCTCACACTCCTGGTCCGAAGCACTCAAGTTTGGCAATTCCGGACCCACAAAGCAGCACTCTGACTGCCCTCTAGAAAAATATATATATATATATATTGCCTAATGAGCTGCAACCTACACGGCACTCGAATGTACCCAAATTATATAGTCTAACCTGGGCACTAATGCACTTTCTGACACAACCTGTGCCCGGACCTCCTGACCAACACCCAGACAGCTGACCGCACACGGAGCACATCAGACCTGCCAGGGCCTTAGGTCATCATCTCTTCCCTACCTCAGTTTTCAGGCTTCAGAACCTAGACCTTATCTCCAATCCCTGCCCAGAAATCAGAATTCCTCCTTACCCATGGCAAGAAACCTTTTGGTTGGCACGTTGTCCAACGTTCAGTGTAGGAGAAACCACCATTCACCCTGAGGACCTGCCCATTCTTGAGTGTGATGAGGGCATAAACGTGCATTGTGACCCTCAGCGTGAGTCCTGCCCTCTAGTATGTCCTCTTAGTGACTGGACCATTAGATGTCATAATGGGCTTGACATGTACCTAGGCCCCAATATTTAACCAGATTTCTGGTTGTCCAGTCGCCCCTCCCCAGGGCTCTACTCTGGAATCCCTCATTTGGTGGGACACCTGAGGTTAAAAAACAAAACAAAACCAAACAAAACCAAACAAAACAACAACAACAAAAAAATGGACTTATTCCATCCCACAGAATGACCCCAAACTCTTCGGACGGGGCCACACCTCCAGAGGGTAAGACTCGTCCATTTCCCATGAAGTCACCCTGAAATTTCATGAACATGGGTGACACGATATCCAGAGACAAAAACTTGAGCAAGAGCCTCACACTCGCCCATTTTTCATATCCCGAAGAGTTCTCCTCATGGTCTGTAGATCAGTCCTGCCATACCTATGACCCGAAACAGAAGCCGAGTTTGTGTTTTCAGACAACGGTCTAAACAGCCCTGGCCTACACACCCTACAGGCTCAGGCCCCTGGAGCCAAACCTGAGGACTGTACTTGCCCTCTCCAAGGGATTTCTGTGTGCCCATTGCAATGGCCACAACCCTACTAATAGGATCAACCTCCAAAGTCCCTGAGGCCATCTCAATAGTGGTGGCTTCCCAGGACAAACAGGGGCAATCTGAGCCCATCTGAGCACCTACCTGCACTCAGACCCGTAGA
Source organism: Mustela lutreola (assembly GCF_030435805.1). Lineage (NCBI taxonomy): Eukaryota > Metazoa > Chordata > Mammalia > Carnivora > Mustelidae > Mustela > Mustela lutreola. Next base: position 174,976,709 of record NC_081294.1, read on the forward strand.
CTGATGTCCCCAGAGGGAAAAAGGAACGAACAGACCCCTAGGCACTAATCGGATCCATTGCTTTGGTTTCCAGGCATCTCTCCTCAGAGGCCTGGATTTCAATACCCGAATATGGCTCTTTCTTGACTCACACATCAGAATTAATCTCCTCTACACATGGGAAACTTGCACATTGGAGCTTGGTCGAAGCTTCTCTTTAGGAGAACCCTTCAGGGCCCCAGTGCCACCGCTTCATTCCAAGGCCTTCATAGACACAAAAACACATTAGGACCCATCCATAGGAGAGTCCATTTGAACTCAGCCTCCTCGGTTGCTCCCCCAGATCCAGCAGATCTAACATGTCTGGTTGCTAGGAGACAATTGGAATGCGAGGTGGGCTACCCATCCATCCATCCTTAGTACCCTGCTCGGAATCGTTGGCCTGAGCCAACCAACAGGTCTCAATTGTCCTGCAGAAGAATCTTTGCAGTTTGGAGCTTCTCACAACTCCAACTTGGGAAACCCCTATGGCCTCGTGATCCACCCCCCCTTCATGAAGGGTCCATCAGGGACAGAACCTCCAACCTGAGATTTCGTCTGATCCTCGCCCTGACTTCAGATCCACGAGATCTCGAGTCAGGTCTGTAGATTGTGCCTGCCATGTCCTCACCCAGAAACCTAAGCCTAGATTGTGTTCTCAGACTTCCGTCCTCAGACTACGGGCCCACCAGCCCTCCAGATTGGCAATCCAGAACTACAATGCAACACTCTGCCTGCACTCCAGAAGAAAAACATTGCCCCCTGGGGCTAACCAGAAACCCCAAATGAGGATCAACCTGCACGCCACTTGGCTGTACCCCAAATACATAGGCTGACCTGGGCACTGATGCCCTCTCAGACACAACCTGAGCCTGGACCTCCAGGCCACACCCAGACAGCTGGCCGCACTCTGAGCACATCGGATCCGCCATGGCCTTAGGTCGTCATCTCTTCTCAACTTCGATTTTCAGGCTTCAGAAACTATAACTTATCTCAAAACACTGCCCACGGTTGAAAATGATGCAGAAATCAGAACTCCATCCCCATGGCAAGAAACCATGCTGTTGCCATGTTGTCCAACATTCAGTGTAGTGGAAACCAGTGTGGCCCATGATTCCCCGCCCATGCTCGCGGGCAACATTGGTCACAAACACACATTGTGACCCTCAGCCTGAGCCCAGCCCTCAAGTAAGGCCTCTCAGTGGCTGGACCCTGAGCCCGCATAAGGGGCCTGCCATGCCCCTGGCCCCGATTTTTAACCATAGTTCGCTTTGTCCCTTCACTCTTCCCTAGGGCTCTGATATGGAATTCCTCTTTTGGTGGGACACCTGAGGTAACAAACCTGAAAGGAGTCCTCCCATCCCACAGATTGACGAAAAACAATTGGGATCGGGCCAAATCCACAGAGAGGAAGATACGTCCATGGCCCCTGAGGCCTCCCCGACATTCCACGGCCAACGCCGATACAAAATCCAGAGACAAAAGAATGAGCAAGCGCCTCAGACTCGCTGTTTCTTCATATCCTGAAGAGTTCTTCTCATGGTTTGTCGATCGGGTCCGCCATACCTACATCCGCAAACCTTAGCTGAGTTTGTGTTTTTAGACTTCTGTCCTCAATGTCCTGGGCAACACACACTCCAGACTGGGCCCCTGGAGTCACACATTAGGACTGCGCCTACCCAATCCATGGGAATTCTGCCCATTCCATTGTCCCAAACCGTACAAATTAGGAGAACCCTCCAAAGTCCCTGAGTCCATCCCAATAGTGTAGGTCACCCGGCACAAACAAGGGCGGTCTGACACCAGCTGAGCAACTATCTCCACTCATTCCATAGATGGATGACCCCAGAGAAGAAGATTGAACCAGACAGGACCCTAGGCCATAATCGGATCCATTGCTTTGGTTTACAGGCATGTCTCCTCAAAAGCCTGGATTCCAATATTAGCATAGGGGTTTTCCTGAGGCACCCATCAGAACAAATCTCGTCTCCACAAGGAAACTTGTGTATGGGAGCTATGTCAAAAGCTTAGGAGAATACTTCAGGGTCCCGGTGCCACCGCCTCATTCCAAGGCCCTCATGGATACAAACACACTTTAGGACCCATCCTCAAGAAAGTCCATTTCAACTCAGCCACCCAGGTTGCTCCCACAGAGCCATCAGATCTAAACTGCCTTGTTGCTAGGAGACAATTGCAATGCGAGGCGCTCGTCCCAGGCATCCATCCTCGAACGGTGCCCTATAGTCATTCCATATGGGATGTCCTGGACCTGTCCAACAGGTCTCAATTGTCCCGCAGAAGGAATCCTTGAAGGGGGCATCCCACAACTCCCAACGTGGGAAAACCTCCATGGCCTCGAGATTCCGCTCCCTTCATGAAGGGACCGTCATGCACAGAAACTCCAACCTGAGCCAACGTCTGATCCTCGCTCTGACTTCAGATGCATGAGATCTTGGTTCCGATGTGTAGGGGGTACCTGCCGTGCCCTCGCCCTGAAACCCAAGTCTAGCTTGTGTTCTCAGACTTCCGTCCTCACACTCCTGGTCCGACGCACTCAAGTTTGGCAATTCCGGACCCACAATGCAGCACTCTGCCTGCCCTCTAGAAAAAAAAAAAAATATATTGCCTAATGAGCTGCAACCTACACGGCACTCGAATGTACCCAAATTATATAGTCTAACCTGGGCACTAATGCACTTTCTGACACAACCTGAGCCCGGACCTCCTGACCAACACCCAGAGAGCTGACCGCACACTGAGCACATCAGACCTGCCATGGCCTTAGGTCATCATCTCTTCCCTACCTCAGTTTTCAGGCTTCAGAACCTAGACCTTATCTCCAATCCCTGCCCAGAAATCAGAATTCCTCCTTACCCATGGCAAGAAACCTTTTGGTTGGCACGTTGTCCAACGTTCAGTGTAGGAGAAACCACCATTCACCCTGAGGACCTGCCCATTCTTGAGTGTGATGAGGGCATAAACATGCATTGTGACCCTCAGCGTGAGTCCTGCCCTCTAGTATGTCCTCTTAGTGACTGGACCATTAGATGTCATAATGGGCTTGACATGTACCTAGGCCCCAATATTTAACCAGATTTCTGGTTGTCCAGTCGCCCCTCCCCAGGGCTCTACTCTGGAATCCCTCATTTGGTGGGACACCTGAGGTTAAAAAACAAAACAAAACCAAACAAAACCAAACAAAACAACAACAACAAAAAAATGGACTTATTCCATCCCACAGAATGACCCCAAACTCTTCGGACGGGGCCACACCTCCAGAGGGTAAGACTCGTCCATTTCCCATGAAGTCACCCTGAAATTTCATGAACATGGGTGACACGATATCCAGAGACAAAAACTTGAGCAAGAGCCTCACACTCGCCCATTTTTCATATCCCGAAGAGTTCTCCTCATGGTCTGTAGATCAGTCCTGCCATACCTATGACCCGAAACAGAAGCCGAGTTTGTGTTTTCAGACAACGGTCTAAACAGCCCTGGCCTACACACCCTACAGGCTCAGGCCTCTGGAGCGAAACCTGAGGACTGTACTTGCCCTCTCCAAGGGATTTCTGTGTGCCCATTGCAATGGCCACAACCCTACTAATAGGATCAACCTCCAAAGTCCCTGAGGCCATCTCAATAGTGGTGGCTTCCCAGGACAAACAGGGGCAATCTGAGCCCATCTGAGCACCTACCTGCACTCAGACCCGTAGACTGAAGTCCCGGGAGGGAAAAAGGAACGAACAGACCCCTAGGCACTAATCGGATCCATTGCTTTGGTTTCCAGGCATCTCTCCTCAGAGGCCTGGATTTCAATACCCGAATATTGCTGTTTCTTGACTCACCCATCAGAACTAATCTCCTCTACACATGGGAAACTTGCACATTGGAGCTTGGTCGAAGCTTCTCTTTAGGAGAACCCTTCAGGGCCCCAGTGCCACCGCTTCATTCCAAGGCCTTCATAGACACAAAAACACATTAGGACCCATCCATAGGAGAGTCCATTTGAACTCAGCCTCCTCGGTTGCTCCCCCAGATCCAGCAGATCTAACATGTCTTGTTGCTAGGAGACAATTGGAATGCGAGGTGGGCTACCCATCCATCCATCCTTAGTACCCTGCTCGGAATCGTTGGCCTGAGCCAACCAACAGGTCTCAATTGTCCTGCAGAAGAATCTTTGCAGTTTGGAGCTTCTCACAACTCCCAACTTGGGAAACCCCTATGGCCTCGTGATCCAGCCCCCCTTCATTAAGGGTCCATCAGGGACAGAACCTCCAACCTGAGATTTCGTCTGATCCTCGCCCTGACTTCAGATCCACGAGATCTCGAGTCAGGTCTGTAGAATGTGACTGCCATGTCCTCACCCAGAAACCTAAGCCTAGATTGTGTTCTCAGACTTCCGTCCTCAGACTACGGGCCCACCAGCCCTCCAGATTGGCAATCCAGAACTACAATGCAACACTCTGCCTGCACTCCAGAAGAAAAACATTGCCTCCTGGGGCTAACCAGAAACCCCAAATGAGGATCAACCTGCACGCCACTTGGCTGTACCCCAAATACATAGGCTGACCTGGGCACTGATGCCCTCTCAGACACAACCTGAGCCTGGACCTCCAGGCCACACCCAGACAGCTGGCCGCACTCTGAGCACATCGGATCCGCCATGGCCTTAGGTCGTCATCTCTTCTCAACTTCGATTTTCAGGCTTCAGAAACTATAACTTATCTCAAAACACTGCCCACGGTTGAAAATGATGCAGAAATCAGAACTCCATCCCCATGGCAAGAAACCATGCTGTTGCCATGTTGTCCAACATTCAGTGTAGTGGAAACCAGTGTGGCCCATGATTCCCCGCCCATGCTCGCGGGCAACATTGGTCACAAACACACATTGTGACCCTCAGCCTGAGCCCAGCCCTCAAGTAAGGCCTCTCAGTGGCTGGACCCTGAGCCCGCATATGGGGCGCTCCATGCCCCTGGCCCCGATTTTTAACCATAGTTCGCTTTGTCCCTTCACTCTTCCCTAGGGCTCTGATTTGGAATTCCTCTTTTGGTGGGACACCTGAGGTAACAAACCTGAAAGGAGTCCTCCCATCCCACAGATTGACGAAAAACAATTGGGATCGGGCCAAATCCACAGAGAGGAAGATACGTCCATGGCCCCTGAGGCCTCCCCGACATTCCACGGCCAACGCCGATACAAAATCCAGAGACAAAAGAATGAGCAAGCGCCTCAGACTCGCTGTTTCTTCATATCCTGAAGAGTTCTTCTCATGGTTTGTCGATCGGGTCCGCCATACCTACATCCGCAAACCTTAGCTGAGTTTGTGTTTTTAGACTTCTGTCCTCAATGTCCTGGGCAACACACACTCCAGACTGGGCCCCTGGAGTCACACATTAGGACTGCGCCTACCCAATCCATGGGAATTCTGCCCATTCCATTGTCCCAAACCGTACATATTAGGAGAACCCTCCAAAGTCCCTGAGGCCATCCCAATAGTGTAGGTCACCCGGCACAAACAAGGGCGGTCTGACACCAGCTGAGCAACTATCTCCACTCATTCCATAGATGGCTGACCCCAGAGAAGAAGATTGAACCAGACAGGACCCTAGGCCATAATCGGATCCATTGCTTTGGTTTACAGGCATGTCTCCTCAAAAGCCTGGATTCCAATATTAGCATAGGGGTTTTCCTGAGGCACCCATCAGAACAAATCTCGTCTCCACAAGGAAACTTGTGTATGGGAGCTATGTCAAAAGCTTAGGAGAATACTTCAGGGTCCCGGTGCCACCGCCTCATTCCAAGGCCCTCATGGATACAAACACACTTTAGGACCCATCCTCAAGAAAGTCCATTTCAACTCAGCCACCCAGGTTGCTCCCTCAGAGCCATCAGATCTAAACTTCCTTGTTGCTAGGAGACAATTGCAATGCGAGGCGCTCGTCCCAGGCATCCATCCTCGAACGGTGCCCTATAGTCATTCCATATGGGATGTCCTGGACCTGTCCTTACAGGTCTCAATTGTCTCGCAGAAGGAATCCTTGAAGGGGGCATCCCACAACTCCCAACGTGGGAAAACCTCCATGGCCTCGAGATTCCGCTCCCTTCATGAAGGGACCGTCATGCACAGAAACTCCAACCTGAGCCAACGTCTGATCCTCGCTCTGACTTCAGATGCATGAGATCTTGGTTCAGATGTGTAGGGGGTACCTGCCGTGCCCTCGCCCTGAAACCCAAGTCTAGCTTCTGTTCTCAGACTTCTTTCCTCACACTGCTGGTCCGAAGCACTCAAGTTTGGAAATTCCGGACCCACAAAGCAGCACTCTGACTGCCCTCTAGAAAAAAAAATATATATATATTGCCTAATGAGCTGCAACCTACTCGGCACTCGAATGTACCCAAATTATATAGTCTAACCTGGGCACTAATGCACTTTCTGACACAACCTGAGCCCGGACCTCCTGACCAACACCCAGACAGCTGACCGCACACGGAGCACATCAGACCTGCCATGGCCTTAGGTCATCATCTCTTCCCTACCTCAGTTTTCAGGCTTCAGAACCTCGACCTTATCTCCTATCCCTGTCCAGAAATCAGAATTCCTCCTTACCCATGGCAAGAAACCTTTTGGTTGGCACGTTGTCCAACGTTCAGTGTAGGAGAAACCAGCATTCACCCTGAGGACCTGCCCATTCTTGAGTGTGATGAGGGCATAAACATGCATTGTGACCCTCAGCGTGAGTCCTGCCCTCTAGTATGTCCTCTTAGTGACTGGACCATTAGATGTCATAATGGGCTTGACATGTACCTAGGCCCCAATATTTAACCAGATTTCTGGTTGTCCAGTCGCCCCTCCCCAGGGCTCTACTCTGGAATCCCTCATTTGGTGGGACACCTGAGGTTAAAAAACAAAACAAAACCAAACAAAACCAAACAAAACAACAACAACAAAAAAATGGACTTATTCCATCCCACAGAATGACCCCAAACTCTTCGGACGGGGCCACACCTCCAGAGGGTAAGACTCGTCCATTTCCCATGAAGTCACCCTGAAATTTCATGAACATGGGTGACACGATATCCAGAGACAAAAACTTGAGCAAGAGCCTCACACTCGCCCATTTTTCATATCCCGAAGAGTTCTCCTCATGGTCTGTAGATCAGTCATGCCATACCTATGACCCGAAACAGAAGCCGAGTTTGTGTTTTCAGACAACGGTCTAAACAGCCCTGGCCTACACACCCTACAGGCTCAGGCCCCTGGAGCCAAACCTGAGGACTGTACTTGCCCTCTCCAAGGGATTTCTGTGTGCCCATTGCAATGGCCACAACCCTACTAATAGGATCAACCTCCAAAGTCCCTGAGGCCATCTCAATAGTGGTGGCTTCCCAGGACAAACAGGGGCAATCTGAGCCCATCTGAGCACCTACCTGCACTCAGACCCGTAGACTGAAGTCCCCAGAGGGAAAAAGGAACGAACAGACCCCTAGGCACTAATCGGATCCATTGCTTTGGTTTCCAGGCATCTCTCCTCAGAGGCCTGGATTTCAATACCCGAATATGGCTGTTTCTTGACTCACCCATCAGAACTAATCTCCTCTACACATGGGAAACTTGCACATTGGAGCTTGGTCGAAGCTTCTCTTTAGGAGAACCCTTCAGGGCCCCAGTGCCACCGCTTCATTCCAAGGCCTTCATAGACACAAAAACATATTAGGACCCATCCATAGGAGAGTCCATTTGAACTCAGCCTCCTCGGTTGCTCCCCCAGATCCAGCAGATCTAACATGTCTTGTTGCTAGGAGACAATTGGAATGCGAGGTGGGCTACCCATCCATCCATCCTTAGTACCCTGCTCGGAATCGTTGGCCTGAGCCAACCAACAGGTCTCAATTGTCCTGCAGAAGAATCTTTGCAGTTTGGAGCTTCTCACAACTCCCAACTTGGGAAACCCCCATGGCCTCGTGATCCACCCCCCCTTCATGAAGGGTCCATCAGGGACAGAACCTCCAACCTGAGAGATCGTCTGATCCTCGCCCTGACTTCAGATCCACGAGATCTCGAGTCAGGTCTGTAGATTGTGCCTGCCATGTCCTCACCCAGAAACCTAAGCCTAGATTGTGTTCTCAGACTTCCGTCCTCAGACTACGGGCCCACAAGCCCTCCAGATTGGCAATCCAGAACTACAATGCAACACTCTGCCTGCACTCCAGAAGAAAAACATTGCCCCCTGGGGCTAACCAGAAACCCCAAATGAGGATCAACCTGCACGCCACTTGGCTGTACCCCAAATACATAGGCTGACCTGGGCACTGATGTCCTCTCAGACACAACCTGAGCCTGGACCTCCAGGCCACACCCAGACAGCTGGCCGCACTCTGAGCACATCGGATCCGCCATGGCCTTAGGTCGTCTTCTCTTCTCAACTTCGATTTTCAGGCTTCAGAAACTATAACTTATCTCAAAACACTGCCCACGTTTGAAAATGATGCAGAAATCAGAACTCCATCCCCATGGCAAGAAACCATGCTGTTGCCATGTTGTCCAACATTCAGTGTAGTGGAAACCAGTGTGGCCCATGATTCCCCGCCCATGCTCGCGGGCAACATTGGTCACAAACACACATTGTGACCCTCAGCCTGAGCCCAGCCCTCAAGTAAGGCCTCTCAGTGGCTGGACCCTGAGCCCGCATATGGGGCCTGCCATGCCCCTGGCCCCGATTTTTAACCATAGTTCGCTTTGTCCCTTCACTCTTCCCTAGGGCTCTGATTTGGAATTCCTCTTTTGGTGGGACACCTGAGGTAACAAACCTGAAAGGAGTCCTCCCATCCCACAGATTGACGAAAAATAATTGGGATCGGGCCAAATCCACAGAGAGGAAGATTCGTCCATGGCCCCTGAGGCCTCCCCGACATTCCACGGCCAACGCTGATACAAAATCCAGAGACAAAAGAATGAGCAAGCGCCTCAGACTCGCTGTTTCTTCATATCCTGAAGAGTTCTTCTCATGGTTTGTCGATCGGGTCCGCCATACCTACATCCGCAAACCTTAGCTGAGTTTGTGTTTTTAGACTTCTGTACTCAAAGTCCTGGGCAACACACACTCCAGACTGGGCCCCTGGAGTCACACATTAGGACTGCGCCTACCCAATCCATGGGAATTCTGCCCATTCCATTGTCCCAAACCGTACAAATTAGGAGAACCCTCCAAATTCCCTGAGGCCATCCCAATAGTGTAGGTCACCCGGCACAAACAAGGGCGGTCTGACACCAGCTGAGCAACTATCTCCACTCATTCCATAGATGGATGTCCCCAGAGAAGAAGATTGAACCAGACAGGACCCTAGGCCATAATCGGATCCATTGCTTTGGTTTACAGGCATGTCTCTTCAAAAGCCTGGATTCCAATATTAGCATACGGGTTTTCCTGAGGCACCCATCAGAACAAATCTCGTCTCCACAAGGAAACTTGTGTATGGGAGCTATGTCAAAAGCTTAGGAGAATACTTCTGGGTCCCGGTGCCACCGCCTCATTCCAAGGCCCTCATGGATACAAACACACTTTAGGACCCATCCTCAGGAAAGTCCATTTCAACTCAGCCACCCAGGTTGCTCCCGCAGAGCCATCAGATCTAAACTGCCTTGTTGCTAGGAGACAATTGCTATGCGAGGCGCTCGTCCCAGGCATACATCCTCGAACGGTGCCCTGGAGTTATTCCATATGGGATGTCCTGGACCTGTCCAACAGGTCTCAATTGTCCCGCAGAAGGAATCCTTGAAGGGGGCATCCCACAACTCCCAACATGGGAAAACTTCCATGGCCTCGAGATTCCACTCCCTTCATGAAGGTACCGTCATGCACAGATACTCCAACCTGAGCCAACGTCTGATCCTCGCTCTGACTTCAGATGCATGAGATCTTGGTTCCGATGTGTAGTGGGTACCTGCCGTGCCCTCGCCCTGAAACCCAAGTCTAGCTTGTGTTCTCAGACTTCCGTCCTCACACTCCTGGTCCGAAGCACTCAAGTTTCGCAATTCCGGACCCACAATGCAGCACTCTGCCTGCCCTCAAGAAAAAAAAAAAAAAAATATTGCCTAATGAGCTGCAACCTACACGGCACTCGAATGTACCCAAATTATATAGTCTAACCTGGGCACTAATGCACTTTCTGACACAACCTGAGCCCGGACCTCCTGACCAACACCCAGACAGCTGACCGCACACTGAGCACATCAGACCTGCCATGGCCTTAGGTCATCATCTCTTTCCCTACCTCAGTTTTCAGGCTTCAGAACCTAGACCTTATCTCCAATCCCTGCCCAGAAATCAGAATTCCTCCTTACCCATGGCAAGAAACCTTTTGGTTGGCACGTTGTCCAACGTTCAGTGTAGGAGAAACCAGCATTCACCCTGAGGACCCGCCCATTCTTGAGTGTGATGAGGGCATAAACATGCATTGTGACCCTCAGCGTGAGTCCTGCCCTCTAGTATGTCCTCTTAGTGACTGGACCATTAGATGTCATAATGGGCTTGACATGTACCTAGGCACCAATATTTAACCAGATTTCTGGTTGTCCAGTCGCCCCTCTCCAGGGCTCTACTCTGGAATCCCTCATTTGGTGGGACACCTGATGTGAAAAAACAAAACAAAACAAAACAACAACAACAAAAAATGGACTTATTCCATCCCAGAGAATGACCCCAAACTCTTCGGACGGGGCCACACCTCCAGAGGGTAAGACTCGTCCATTTCCCATGAAGTCATCCGGAAATTTCATGAACATGGGTGACACGATATCCAGAGACAAAAACGTGAGCAAGAGCCTCACACTCGCCCTTTTTTCATATCCCGAAGAGTTCTCCTCATGGTCTGTGGATCAGTCCTGCCATACCTATGACCCGAAACAGTAGCCGAGTTTGTGTTTTCAGACAACGGTCTAAACAGCCCTGGCCTACACACCCTACAGGCTCAGGCCCCTGGAGCCAAACCTGAGGACTGTACTTGCCCTCTCCAAGGGATTTCTGGGTGCCCATTGCAATGGCCACAACCCTACTAATAGGATCAACCTCCAAAGTCCCTGAGGCCATCTCAATAGTGGTGGCTTCCCAGGACAAACAGGGGCAATCTGAGCCCATCTGAGCACCTACCTGCACTCAGACCCGTAGACTGATGTCCCCAGAGGGAAAAAGTTACGAACAGACCCCTAGGCACTAATCGGATCCATTGCTTTGGTTTCCAGGCATCTCTCCACAGAGGCCTGGATTTCAATACCCGAATATGGCTGTTTCTTGACTCACCCATCAGAACTAATCTCCTCTACACATGGGAAACTTGCACATTGGAGCTTGGTCTAAGCTTCTCTTTAGGAGAACCCTTCAGGGCCCCAGTGCCACCGCTTCGTTCCAAGGTCTTCATAGACACAAAAACACATTAGGACCCATCCATAGGAGAGTCCATTTTAACTCAGCCTCCTCGGTTGCTCCCCCAGATCCAGCAGATCTAACATGTCTTGTTGCTAGGAGACAATTGGAATGCGAGGTGGGCTACCCATCCATCCATCCTTAGTACCCTGCTCGGAATCGTTGGCCTGAGCCAACCAACAGGTCTCAATTGTCCTGCAGAAGAATCTTTGCAGTTTGGAGCTTCTCACAACTCCCATCTTGGGAAAACCCCATGGCCTCGTGATCCACCCCCCCTTCATGAAGGGTCCATCAGAGACAGAACCTCCAACCTGAGAGATCGTCTGATCCTCGCCCTGACTTCAGATCCACGAGATCTCGAGTCAGGTCTGTAGATTGTGCCTGCCATGTCCTCACCCAGAAACCTAAGCCTAGATTGTGTTCTCAGACTTCCGTCCTCAGACTACGGGCCCACAAGCCCTCCAGATTGGCAATCCAGAACTACAATGCAACACTCTGCCTGCACTCCAGAAGAAAAACATTGCCCCCTGGGGCTAACCAGAAACCACAAATGAGGATCAATCTGCATGCCACTTGGCTGTACCCCAAATACATACGCTGACCTGGGCACTGATGCCCTTTCAGACACAACCTGAGCCTGGACCTCCAGGCCACACCCAGACAGCTGGCCGCACTCTGAGCACATCGGATCCGCCATGGCCTTAGGTCGTCATCTCTTCTCAACCTCGATTTTCAGGCTTCAGAAACTATAACTTATCTCAAAACACTGCCCACGGTTGAAAATGATGCAGAAATCAGAACTCCATCCCCATGGCAAGAAACCTTGCTGTTGCCATGTTGTCCAACATTCAGTGTAGTTGAAACCAGTGTGGCCCATGATTCCCCGCCCATGCTCGCGGGCAACATTGGTCACAAACACACATTGTGACCCTCAGCCTGAGCCCAGTCCTCAAGTAAGGCCTCTCAGTGGCTGGACCCTGAGCCCGCATATGGGGCCTGCCATGCCCCTGGCCCCGATTTTTAACCATAGTTCGCTTTGTCCCTTCACTCTTCCCTAGGGCTCTGATTTGGAATTCCTCTTTTGGTGGGACACCTGAGGTAACAAACCTGAAAGGAGTCCTCCCATCCCACAGATTGACGAAAAACAATTGGGATCGGGCCAAATCCACAGAGAGGAAGATTCGTCCATGGCCCCTGAGGCCTCCCCGACATTCCACGGCCAACGCTGATACAAAATCCAGAGACAAAAGAATGAGCAAGCGCCTCAGACTCGCTGTTTCTTCATATCCTGAAGAGTTCTTCTCATGGTTTGTCGATCGGGTCCGCCATACCTACATCCGCAAACCTTAGCTGAGTTTGTGTTTTTAGACTTCTGTCCTCAATGTCTGGGCAACACACACTCCAGACTGGGCCCCTGGAGTCACACATTAGGACTGCGCCTACCCAATCCATGGGAATTCTGCCCATTCCATTGTCCCAAACCGTACAAATTAGGAGAACCCTCCAAAGTCCCTGAGGCCATCCCAATAGTGTAGGTCACCCGGCACAAACAAGGGCGGTCTGACACCAGCTGAGCAACTATCTCCACTCATTCCATAGATGGATGTCCCCAGAGAAGAAGATTGAACCAGACAGGACCCTAGGACATAATCGGATCCATTGCTTTGGTTCACAGGCATGTCTCCTCAAAAGCCTGGATTCCAATATTAGCATAGGGGTTTTCCTGAGGCACCCATCAGAACAAATCTCGTCTCCACAAGGAAACTTGTGTATGGGAGCTATGTCAAAAGCTTAGGAGAATACTTCAGGGTCCCGGTGCCACCGCCTCATTCCAAGGCCCTCATGGATACAAACACACTTTAGGACCCATCCTCAGGAAAGTCCATTTCAACTCAGCCACCCAGGTTGCTCCCGCAGAGCCATCAGATCTAAACTGCCTTGTTGCTAGGAGACAATTGCAATGCGAGGCGCTCGTCCCAGGCATCCATCCTCGAACAGTGCCCTGGAGTCATTCCATATGGGATGTCCTGGACCTGTCCAACAGGTCTCAATTGTCCCGCAGAAGGAATCCTTGAAGGGGGCATCCCACAACTCCCAACGTGGGAAAACCTCCATGGCCTCGAGATTCCGCTCCCTTCATGAAGGGACCGTCATGCACAGAAACTCCAACCTGAGCCAACGTCTGATCCTCGCTCTGACTTCAGATGCATGAGATTTTGGTTCCGATGTGTAGGGGGTACCTGCCGTGCCCTCGCCCTGAAACCCAAGTCTAGCTTGTGTTCTCAGACTTCCGTCCTCACACTCCTGGTCCGAAGCACTCAAGTTTGGCAATTCCGGACCCACAGTGCAGCACTCTGCCTGCTCTCAAAAAAAAAAAAAAAAATATTGCCTAATGAGCTGCAACCTACACGGCACTCGAATGTACCCAAATTATATAGTCTACCCTGGGCACTAATGCACTTTCTGACACATCCTGAGCCCGGACCTGCTGACGAACACCCAGACAGCTGACCGCACACTGAGCACATCAGACCTGCCATGGCCTTAGGTCATCATCTCTTCCCTCCCTCGGTTTTCAGGCTTCAGAACCTAGACCTTATCTCCAATCCCTGCCCAGAAATCAGAATTCCTCCTTACCCATGGCAAGAAACCTTTTGGTTGGCACGTTGTCCAACGTTCAGTGTAGGAGAAACCAGCATTCACCCTGAGGACCCGCCCATTCTTGAGTGTGATGAGGGCATAAACATGCATTGTGACCCTCAGCGTGAGTCCTGCCCTCTAGTATGTCCTCTTAGTGACTGGACCATTAGATGTCATAATGGGCTTGGCATGTACCTAGGCCCCAATATTTAACCAGATTTCTGGTTGTCCAGTCGCGCCTCTCCAGGGCTCTACTCCGGAATCCCTCATTTGGTCGGACACCTGAGGTGAAAAAACAAAACAAAACAAAACAAAACAAAACAAAACAACTACAACAAAAAAATGGACTTATTCCATCCCACAGAATGACCCCAAACTCTTCGGACGGGGCCATACCTCCAGAGGGTAAGACTCGTCCATTTCCCATGAAGTCACCCGGAAATTTCATGAACATGGGTGACACGATATCCAGAGACAAAAACTTGAGCAAGAGCCTCACACTCGCCCTTTTTTCATATCCTGAAGAGTACTCCTCCTGGTCTGTAGATCAGTCCTGCCATACCTATGACCCGAAACAGAAGCCGAGTTTGTGTTTTCAGAAAACGGTCTAAACAGCCCTGGCCTACACACCCTACAGGCCTAGGCCCCTGGAGCCAAACCTGAGGACTGTACTTGCCCTCTCCAAGGGATTTCTGTGTGCCCATTGCAATGGCCACAACCCTACTAATAGGATCAACCTCCAAAGTCCCTGAGGCCATCTCAATAGTGGTGGCTTCCCAGGACAAACAAGGGCAATCTGAGCCCATCTGAGCACCTAACTGCACTCTGACCCGTAGACTGATGTCCCAGAGGGAAAAAGGAACGAACAGAACCCTAGGCACTAATCGGATCCATTGCTTTGGTTTCCAGGCATCTCTCCTCAGAGGCCTGGATTTCAATACCCGAATATGGCTGTTTCTTGACTCACCCATCAGAACTAATCTCCTCTACACATGGGAAACTTGCACATTGGAGCTTGGTCGAAGCTTCTCTTTAGGAGAACCCTTAAGGGCCCCAGTGCCACCGCTTCGTTCCAAGGTCTTCATAGACACAAAAACACATTAGGACCCATCCATAGGAGAGTCCATTTGAACTCAGCCTCCTCGGTTGCTCCCCCAGATCCAGCAGATCTAACATGTCTTGTTGCTAGGAGACAATTGGAATGCGAGGTGGGCTACCCATCCATCCATCCTTAGTACCCTGCTCGGAATCGTTGGCCTGAGCCAACCAACAGGTCTCAATTGTCCTGCAGAAGAATCTTTGCAGTTTGGAGCTTCTCACAACTCCCATCTTGGGAAACCCCCATGGCCTCGTGATCCACCCCCCCTTCATGAAGGGTCCATCGGAGACAGAACCTCCAACCTGAGAGATCGTCTGATCCTCGCCCTGACTTCAGATCCACGAGATCTCGAGTCAGGTCTGTAGATTGTGCCTGCCATGTCCTCACCCAGAAACCTAAGCCTAGATTGTGTTCTCAGACTTCCGTCCTCAGACTACGGGCCCACAAGCCCTCCAGATTGGCAATCCAGAACTACAATGCAACACTCTGCCTGCACTCCAGAAGAAAAACATTGCCCCCTGGGGCTAACCAGAAACCCCAAATGAGGATCAATCTGCATGCCACTTGGCTGTACCCCAAATACATAGGCTGACCTGGGCACTGATGCCCTTTCAGACACAACCTGAGCCTGCACCTCCAGGCCACACCCAGACAGCTGGCCGCACTCTGAGCACATCGGATCCGCCATGGCCTTAGGTCGTCATCTCTTCTCAACCTCGATTTTCAGGCTTCAGAAACTATAACTTATCTCAAAACACTGCCCACGGTTGAAAATGATGCAGAAATCAGAACTCCATCCCCATGGCAAGAAACCTTGCGGTTGCCATGTTGTCCAACATTCAGTGTAGTTGAAAAAAGTGTGGCCCATGATTCCGCGCCCATGCTCGCGGGCAACATTGGTCACAAAAACACATTGTGACCCTCAGCCTGAGCCCAGTCCTCAAGTAAAGCCTCTCAGTGGCTGGACCCTGAGCCCGCATATGGGGCCTGCCATGCCCCTGGCCCCGATTTTTAACCATAGTTCGCTTTGTCCCTTCACTCTTCCCTAGGGCTCTGATTTGGAATTCCTCTTTTGGTGGGACACCTGAGGTAACAAACCTGAAAGGAGTCCTCCCATCCCACAGATTGACGAAAAACAATTGGGATCGGGCCAAATCCACAGAGAGGAAGATTCGCCCATGGCCCCTGAGGCCTCCCCGACATTCCACGGCCAACGCTGATACAAAATCCAGAGACAAAAGAATGAGCAAGCGCCTCAGACTCGCTGTTTCTTCATATCCTGAAGAGTTCTTCTCATGGTTTGTCGATCGGGTCCGCCATCCCTACATCCGCAAACCTTAGCTGAGTTTGTGTTTTTAGACTTCTGTCCTCAATGTCCTGGGCAACACACACTCCAGACTGGGCCCCTGGAGTCACACATTAGGACTGCGCCTACCCAATCCATGGGAATTCTGCCCATTCCATTGTCCCAAACCGTACAAATTAGGAGAACCCTCCAAAGTCCCTGAGGCCATCCCAATAGTGTAGGTCACCCGGCACAAACAAGGGCGGTCTGACACCAGCTGAGCAACTATCTCCACTCATTCCATAGATGGATGTCCCCAGAGAAGAAGATTGAACCAGACAGGACCCTAGACCATAATCGGATCCATTGCTTTGGTTTACAGGCATGTCTCCTCAAAAGCCTGGATTCCAATATTAGCATAGGGGTTTTCCTGAGGCACCCATCAGAACAAATCTCGTCTCCACAAGGAAACTTGTGTATGGGAGCTATGTCAAAAGCTTAGGTGAATACTTCAGGGTCCCGGTGCCACCGCCTCATTCCAAGGCCCTCATGGATACAAACACACTTTAGGACCCATCCTCAGGAAAGTCCATTTCAACTCAGCCACCCAGGTTGCTCCCGCAGAGCCATCAGATCTAAACTGCCTTGTTGCTAGGAGACAATTGCAATGCGAGGCACTCGTCCTAGGCATCCATCCTCGAACGGTGCCCTGGAGTCATTCCATATGGGATGTCCTGGACCTGTCCAACAGGTCTCAATTGTCCCGCAGAAGGAATCCTTGAAGGGGGCATCCCACAACTCCCAACGTGGGAAAACCTCCATGGCCTCGAGATTCCGCTCCCTTCATTAAGGGACCGTCATGCACAGAAAATCCAACCTGAGCCAACGTCTGATCCTCGCTCTGACTTCAGATGCATGAGATCTTGGTTACGATGTGTAGGGGGTACCTGCCGTGCCCTCGCCCAGAAACCCAAGTCTAGCTTGTGTTCTCAGACTTCAGTCCTCACACTCCTGGTCCGAAGCACTCAAGTTTGGCAATTCCGGACCCACAATGCAGCACTCTGCCTGCCCTCTAGAAAAAAAAAAATATTGCCTAATGAGCTGCAACCTACACGGCACTCGAATGTACCCAAATTATATAGTCTAACCTGGGCACTAATGCACTTTCTGACACAACCTGAGCCCGGACCTGCTGACGAACACCCAGACAGCTGACCGCACACTGAGCACATCAGACCTGCCATGGCCTTAGGTCATCATCTCTTCCCTACCTCAGTTTTCAGGCTTCAGAACCTAGACCTTATCTCCAATCCCTGCCCAGAAATCAGAATTCCTCCTTACCCATGGCAAGAAACCTTTTGGTTGGCACGTTGTCCAACGTTCAGTGTAGGAGAAAGCAGCATTCACCCTGAGGACCCGAACATTCTTGAGTGTGATGAGCGCATAAACATGCATTGTGACCCTCAGCGTGAGTCCTGCCCTCTAGTATGTCCTCTTAGTGACTGGACCATTAGATGTCATAATGGGCTTGACATGTACCTAGACTCCAATATTTAACCAGATTTCTGGTTGTCCAGTCGCCCCTCTCCAGGGCTCTACTCTGGAATCCCTCATTTGGTGGGACACCTGAGGTGAAAAAACAAAACAAAACAAAACAAAACAACAACAACAAAAAAATGGACTTATTCCATCCCACAGAATGACCCCAAACTCTTCGGACGGGGCCACACCTCCAGAGAGTAAGACTCGTCCATTTCCCATGAAGTCACCCGGAAATTTCATGAACATGGGTGACACGATATCCACAGACAAAAACTTGAGCAAGAGCCTCACACTCGCCCTTTTTTCATATCCCGAAGAGTTCTCCTCATGGTCTGTAGATCAGTCCTGCCATACCTATGACCCGAAACAGAAGCCGAGTTTGTGTTTTCAGACAACGTCTAAACAGCCCTGGCCTACACACCCTACAGGCTCAGGCCCCTGGAGCCAAACCTGAGGACTGTACTTGCCCTCTCCAAGGGATTTCTGTGTGCCCATTGCAATGGCCACAACCCTACTAATAGGATCAACCTCCAAAGTCCCTGAGGCCATCTCAATAGTGGTGGCTTCCCAGGACAAACAGGGGCAATCTGAGCCCATCTGAGCACCTACCTGCACTCAGACCCGTAGACTGATGTCCCCAGAGGGAAAAAGGAACGAACAGACCCCTAGGCACTAATCGGATCCATTGCTTTGGTTTCCAGGCATCTCTCCTCAGAGGCCTGGATTTCAATACCCGAATATGGCTGTTTCTTGACTCACCCATCAGAACTAATCTCCTCTACACATGGGAAACTTGCACATTGGAGCTTGGTCGAAGCTTCTCTTTAGGAGAAGCCTTCAGGGCCCCAGTGCCACCGCTTCATTCCAAGGTCTTCATAGACACAAAAACACATTAGGACCCATCCATAGGAGAGTCCATTTGAACTCAGCCTCCTCGGTTGCTCCCCCAGATCCAGCAGATCTAACATGTCTTGTTGCTAGGAGACAATTGGAATGCGAGGTGGGCTACCCATCCATCCATCCTTAGTACCCTGCTCGGAATCGTTGCCTGAGCCAAACAACAGGTCTCAATTGTCCTGCAGAAGAATCTTTGCAGTTTGGAGCTTCTCACAACTCCCATCTTGGGAAACCCCCATGGCCTCGTGATCCACCGCCCCTTCATGAAGGGTCCATCAGGGACAGAACCTCCAACCTGAGAGATCGTCTGATCCTCGCCCTGACTTCAGATACACGAGATCTCGAGTTAGGTCTGTAGATTGTGCCTGCCATGTCCTCACCCAGAAACCTAAGCCTAGATTGTGTTCTCAGACTTCCGTCCTCAGACTACGGGCCCACAAGCCCTCCAGATTGGCAATCCAGAACTACAATGCAACACTCTGCCTGCACTCCAGAAGACAAACATTGCCCCCTGGGGCTAACCAGAAACCCCAAATGAGGATCAATCTGCATGCCACTTGGCTGTACCCCAAATACATAGGCTGACCTGGGCACTGATGCCCTTTCAGACACAACCTGAGCCTGGACCTCCAGGCCACACCCAGACAGCTGGCCGCACTCTGAGCACATCGGATCCGCCATGGCCTTAGGTCGTCATCTCTTCTCAACCTCGATTTTCAGGCTTCAGAAACTATAACTTATCTCAAAACACTGCCCACGGTTGAAAATGATGCAGAAATCAGAACTCCATCCCCATGGCAAGAAACCTTGCGGTTGCTATGTTGTCCAACATTCAGTGTAGTTGAAACCAGTGTTGCCCATGATTCCCCGCCCATGCTCGCGGGCAACATTGGTCACAAACACACATTGTGACCCTCAGCCTGAGCCCAGTCCTCAAGTAAGGCCTCTCAGTGGCTGGACCCTGAGCCCGCATAAGGGGCCTGCCATGCCCCTGGCCCCGATTTTTAACCATAGTTCGCTTTGTCCCTTCACTCTTCCCTAGGGCTCTGATTTGGAATTCCTCTTTTGGTGGGACACCTGAGGTAACAAACCTGAAAGGAGTCCTCCCATCCCACAGATTGACGAAAAACAATTGGGATCGGGCCAAATCCACAGAGAGGAAGATTCGTCCATGGCCCCTGAGGCCTCCCCGACATTCCACGGCCAACGCTGATACAAATTCCAGAGACAAAAGAATGAGCAAGCGCCTCAGACTCGCTGTTTCTTCATATCCTGAAGAGTTCTTCTCATGGTTTGTCGATCGGGTCCGCCATCCCTACATCCGCAAACCTTAGCTGAGTTTGTGTTTTTAGACTTCTGTCCTCAATGTCCTGGGCAACACACACTCCAGACTGGGCCCCTGGAGTCACACATTAGGACTGCGCCTACCCAATCCATGGGAATTCTGCCCATTCCATTGTCCCAAACCGTACAAATTAGGAGAACCCTCCAAAGTCCCTGAGGCCATCCCAATAGTGTAGGTCACCCGGCACAAACAAGGGCGGTCTGACACCAGCTGAGCAACTATCTCCACTCATTCCATAGATGGATGTCCCCAGAGAAGAAGATTGAACCAGACAGGACCCTAGGCTATAATCGGATCCATTGCTTTGGTTTACAGGCATGTCTCTTCAAAAGCCTGGATTCCAATATTAGCATAGGGGTTTTCCTGAGGCACCCATCAGAACAAATCTCGTCTCCACAAGGAAACTTGTGTATGGGAGCTGGGTCAAAAGCTTAGGAGAATACTTCAGGGTCCCGGTGCCACCGCCTCATTCCAAGGCCCTCATGGATACAAACACACTTTAGGACCCATCCTCAGGAAAGTCCATTTCAACTCAGCCACCCAGGTTGCTCCCGCAGAGCCATCAGATCTAAACTGCCTTGTTGCTAGGAGACAATTGCAATGCGAGGCGCTCGTCCCAGGCATCCATCCTCGAACGGTGCCCTGGAGTCATTCCATATGGGATGTCCTGGACCTGACCAACAGGTCTCAATTGTCCCGCAGAAGGAATCCTTGAAGGGGGCATCCCACAACTCCCAACGTGGGAAAACCTCCATGGCCTCGAGATTCCGCTCCCTTCATGAAGGGACCGTCATGCACAGAAACTCCAACCTGAGCCAACGTCTGATCCTCGCTCTGAATTCAGATGCATGAGATCTTGGTTCAGATGTGTAGGGGGTACCTGCCGTGCCCTCGCCCTGAAACCCAAGTCTAGCTTGTGTTCTCAGACTTCCGTCCTCACACTCCTGGTCCGACGCACTCAAGTTTGGCAATTCCGGACCCACAATGCAGCACTCGGCCTGCCCTCTAGAAAAAAAAAAATATATTGCCTAATGAGCTGCAACCTACACGGCACTCGAATGTACCCAAATTATATAGTCTAACCTGGGCACTAATGCACTTTCTGACACAACCTGAGCCCGGACCTCCTGACCAACACCCAGACAGCTGACCGCACACTGAACACATCAGACCTGCCATGGCCTTAGGTCATCATCTCTTCCCTACCTCAGTTTTCAGGCTTCAGAACCTAGACCTTATCTCCAATCCCTGTCCATAAATCATAATTCCTCCTTACCCATGGCAAGAAACCTTTTGGTTGGCACGTTGTCCAACGTTCAGTGTAGGAGAAACCAGCATTCACCCTGAGGACCTGCCCATTCTTGAGTGTGATGAGGGCATAAACATGCATTGTGACCCTCAGCGTGAGTCCTGCCCTCTAGTATGTCCTCTTAGTGACTGGACCATTAGATGTCATAATGGGCTTGACATGTACCTAGGCCCCAATATTTAACCAGATTTCTGGTTGTCCAGTCGCCCCTCCCCAGGGCTCTACTCTGGAATCCCTCATTTGGTGGGACACCTGAGGTTAAAAAACAAAACAAAACAAAACAACAACAACAAAAAATGGACTTATTCCATCCCACAGAATGACCCCATACTCTTCGGACGGGGCCACACCTCCAGAGGGTAAGACTCGTCCATTTCCCATGAAGTCACCCGGAATTTTCATGAACATGGGTGACACGATATCCAGAGACAAAACCTTGAGCAAGAGCCTCACACTCGCCCTTTTTTCATATCCCGAAGAGTTCTCCTCATGGTCTGTAGATCAGTCCTGCCATACCTATGACCCGAAACAGAAGCCGAGTTTGTGTTTTCAGACAACGGTCTAAACAGCCCTGGCCTACACACCCTACAGGCTCAGGCCCCTGGAGCCAAACCTGAGGACTGTACTTGCCCTCTCCAAGGGATTTCTGTGTGCCCATTGCAATGGCCACAACCCTACTAATAGGATCAACCTCCAAAGTCCCTGAGGCCATCTCAATAGTGGTGGCTTCCCAGGACAAACAGGGGCAATCTGAGCCCATCTGAGCACCTACCTGCACTCAGACCCGTAGACTGATGTCCCCAGAGGGAAAAAGGAACGAACAGACCCCTAGGCACTAATCGGATCCATTGCTTTGGTTTCCAGGCATCTCTCCTCAGAGGCCTGGATTTCAATACCCGAATATGGCTGTTTCTTGACTCACCCATCAGAACTAATCTCCTCTACACATGTGAAACTTGCACATTGGAGCTTGGTCAAAGCTTCTCTTTAGGAGAACCCTTCAGGGCCCCAGTGCCACCGCTTCATTCTTTGTCTTTGAGACATACCTGAAAGAAGTTGTTATGGCCAGTGTTGAAGAGGTTAATGTCTATGTTCTCCTCTAGGATTCTGATGGATTCCTGTATCACATTGAATTCTTTTATCCATTATGAGTTTACCTTTGTTTATGGTGTAAAAGGATGGTCGATTTTCATTCTTTTACATATAGCTGCCTAGTTTTCCAACCACCATTTATTTAAGAGACTCTCATTTTTCCACTGTATATTTTTATCCTGATTATTTGAAGACTATTTGACCATAGTGCTGATGATCCCTATCTGAACTCTCTACACCGTTCTAGTGGTCTATGTGATTGTTTTTATGCCAGTCCCATGCTGCCTTGGTGATCACATCATCATAGTAACCCTTGAAATCAGGCAATATTATGCTCCCAGTTTTATTTTTCTTTTGGCATTTCTTAGCAATACGGGGTCTTTTCTGATTCCACACAAATTTTAGGCATGTGTTTGCTCCAGGTCTTTGAATGATACCGGTGGAATTTTCATCCAAATGGCATTAAAAGGATCAATTGCACTAGGCAGTATAGATATTTTTTCCCACAAGATGGTTTTTTTTTAATTTATTAATTTATTTTCAGCATAACAGTATTCATTGTTTTTGTACCACACCCAGCACTCCATGCAATCCATGCCCTTTATTATACCCTCCACCTGGTACCCCAACCTCCCATCGCCCGCCCCTTCAAAACCCTCAGTTTTTTAATTAATTTATTTATTTTCAGCATAATAGTATTTATTACTTTTTGCACCACACCCAGTGCTCCATGCAATCCATGACCTCTATAATACCCACCACCTGGTACTCCAACGTCCCACCCCCTGCCACTTCAAACCCCTCAGATTTTTTTTCAGAGTCCATAGTCTCTCATGGTTCACCTCCCCTTCCAATTTCCCTCAACTACCTTTTTCTATCTCCCCATGTCCTCCATGCTATTTGTAATGCTCCACAACTAAGTGAAACCATATGATAAATGACTCTCTCTGCTTCACTTATTTCACTCAGCATTATCTCTTCCAGTCCCATCCATGTTGCTACCAAAGTTGGGTATTCGTCTTTTCTGATGGAAGCATAATACTCCATAGTGTATATGGACCACATCTTCCTTATCCATTCGTCCATTGAAGGGCATCTTGGTTCTATCCACAGTTTGGTGACTGTGGCCATTGCTGCTATAATCATTGGGGTACAGATGGCCCTTCTTTTCATGACATCTGTATCTTTGGGGTAAATACCCAGGAGTGCAATTGCAGGGTCATAGAGAAGTTCTATTTTTTTATTTCTTGAGAAATCTCCACACTCTTCTCCAAAGAGGCTGCACCAACTTGCATTCCAACCAACAGTGGAAGAGGGTTCACATTCCCCCACATCCCCTCCAACACATATTGTTTCCTGTCTTGCTAATTTTGGCTATTCTAACTGGTGTAAGATGATATCTCAATGTGGTATTAATTTGCGAGTGATGATGAACATTTTTCATGTGTCTGATAGCCATTTGTACGTCTTCAATGGAGAAGTGTCTTGTCATATCTTCTGCCCATTTTTTAATATGATTGTCTGTTTTGTGTGTGTTGAGTTTGAGGAGTTCTTTATAGATCCTGGATATCAACCTTTTGTCTGTACTGTCATGTGCAAATATCTTCTCCCATTCCGTGGGTTACCTCTTTGTTTTCTTGACTGTTTCCTTTGCTGTGCAGAAGCTTTTGATTTTGATGAAGCCCCAAAAGTTCATTTTCACTTTTGTTTCCCTTGCCTTTGGAGACATATCTTGAAAGAAGTTGCTGTGGCTGATATCAAAGAGATTTCTGCCTATGTTCTTCTCTAGGATTCTGATGGATTCCTGCCTCACATTGAGGTCTTTTATCCATTTTGAGTTTATCTTTGTGTACGGTGTAAGAGAATGGTCGAGTTTCATTTTTCTACATATAGCTGCCTATTGTTCCCAGCACCATTTATTGAAGAGACTGACTTTTTCCCACTGTCTATTTTTTCCTCTTTTTTCGAAGATTATTTGACCAT
Source organism: Mustela lutreola (assembly GCF_030435805.1). Lineage (NCBI taxonomy): Eukaryota > Metazoa > Chordata > Mammalia > Carnivora > Mustelidae > Mustela > Mustela lutreola. The sequence goes on from NC_081294.1 coordinate 175,001,342, forward strand.
ATAGTTGAGGGTCCATATCTGGGCTCTCTACTCTGTTCCACTGGTCTGTGTCTGTTTTCATGCGAGTTCCATGCTGTCTTGGTGATCACAGCTTTGTAGTAAACTTGAAATCAGGTATTGTCATACCCCCATTTTATTTTTGTTTTTCAAAATTTCCTTAGTGATTCGGGATCTCTTCTGATTCCATACAAATTTGTGGATTATTTGCTCCAGCTCTTTGAAAAATACTGGTAGAATTTTGATTGGAATAGCATTAAAAGTAGAGATTGCTCCAGGCATTATCGACATTGTAGCAATGTTTATTCTTCCGATCCAAGAGCATGGAATGGTCTATCATCTTTTAGGGTCTTCTTCAATTTCTTTCATGAGAATTCTGTAGTTCCTTGAGTGCAGAACATTTATCTGTTTGTTTAGGATTATTCCCAGGTATCTTATGGTTCTTAGTGCTATAGTAAATGGAATGATTCTCTGATTTCCCTTTCTGTATTTTCATTATTAGTGCATAAAAAAGCCACTGATTTCTGTGGATACAGGATACATTGACTTTGTATCCTGCCACGTTGCTGAATTGCTGCATGAGTTCTAGTAGTTTGGGGGTGGAGATTTTGGGTTTTCCATATAAAGAATCACGTCATCTGCAAAGAGAGAGAGTTTGACTTCTTCAGTGCCAATTTGGATACCTTTTATTTTTCTTTGTTGTCTGATTGCTGTTGCTAGGTCTTCTAATACTATGTTGAACAAGACTGGTGAGAGTGGGCATCCTTGTCGTGATCCTGATCTCAACGGGAAGGCTGCAAGCTTTTTCCCATCGAGGATGATATTTGCTGTGGGTATTTCATAGATAGATATGATGAAGTTCAGGAATGTTCCCTCTATCCCTATACTTTGCAGCGTTTTAATCACGAATGGATGCTGGATTTTTTCAAATGATTTTTCTGCATCAATTGAGAGGACCATGTGGTTCTTCCCTCTTCTCATATTAATTTTTTCAATGGCATTGATTGATTTATGAATGTTGAACCATCCTTGTAGCCCAGGGATGAATCCCACCTGGTCATGGTAGATAATCTTTTTAATGTGCTGTTTGACCCTGTTTGCAAGGATCTTGTTGAGAATCTTAGCATCCATATTCATCAGTGATATTGGTCTGAAATTATCCATTTTGGTAGGGTCTTTGCCTGGTTTGGGGAACAGGGTAATTCTGGCTTCATAGAAAGAGTGTGGAAGTTTTCCTTCTGCTTCAATTTTTTGAAACAGCTTCAGGAGAAGAGATGTTATTTCTTCTTTGAAAGTTTGGTAGAATTCCCCAAGCAATCCATCAGGTCTTGGGCTCTTGTTTCTTGGGAGGTTTTTGATCACTGCTTATATCTCGTTACTAGATATCGGTCGATTCAGGTTGTCGATCTCTTCCTGGTTCAATTTTGGAAGTTTATAGTTTTCCAAGAATGCATCCATTTCATCAAGGTTGCTAAGCTTATTGGCATATAACTATTGATAATAACTTCTGATGATTGTTTCTACTTCCTCATTGCTAGTTGTGATCTCTCCGTTTTCATTTATAATTTTGTGAATTTGGGCTTTTTCTCTTTTCTTTTGGATTAGTGTGGCCAGTGCCTTATTGATCTTATTTATTCTTTCAAAAAAACCAACTTCTAGTTTCATTGATACATTCTACTGTATCTTTGGTTTCTACCTCATTGATCTCAGCTCTAATCTTGATGATTTCTCTTCTTATGTGTGGAGTTAGTTTGATTTTTTTGTTGATTCTCCAGTTCTTTAATGTGTAGAGACATCGGTGTATTCTGGATTTTTCAGAATTTTGAGGGAGGCTTGGATGTCTATGTACTTCCCTCTTAGAACCGCCTTTGCTGTATCCCATAGGGTTTGGATCGAAGTGTCTTTATTCTCATTGGTTTCCATTTGTTTCAGTTCTTCTTTGATCTCCTGGTTGATCCAAGCATTCTTAAGCAAGATGGTCTTTAGCTTCCAGGTGTTTGAGTTTCTTCTGTACTTTTCCTTGTGATTAAGCTCCAGTTTCAAAGCATTATGATCTGAGAATATGCAGGGGAAAATCTCAGTCTTTTGATATCAGTTTAGTCCTGATTTATGACCCAGCATGTGGTCTATTCTTGAGAAGGTTTCCTGTGCTCTTGAGAAGAATGAGTATTCTTTTGTTTTAGGGTGGAATGTTCTGAATATATCTATGAGATCCATCTGTTCCAATGTGTCATTCAATGCTCTTGTTTCTTTATTGATTTTCTGCTTCAATGATCTGTCTATTTCTGAGAGAGGCATGTTAAGATCTCCTATGATTAGTGTATTCATATCAATATGACTCTTTATCTTGATTAACAGTTTTCTTCTGTAATCGGATGCTCCCATATTGGAGGCATAGATATTTACAATTGTTAGATCATCTTGGTGGATTGTCCCTTTAAGAATTCTGTAGTGTCCTTCTGTATCTCTGACTAGAGCCTTTAGTTTAAAATCTAATTTATCTGATATGAGAATCGCTACCCCGACCTTCTTTTGAGGCCCATTGGCATGAAAGATGCTTCTCCGTCCCTTCACTTTCAGTCTGGGTGTATCTTTAGGTTCAAAATGGGTCTCTTGTAGAGAACATATGGATGGGTTCTGTCGTTTTATCCAATCTGCAACCCTGTGCTGTTTTATGGGTGCATTTAGGCCATTCGCATTGAGATTGATTATTGATAGATACGTTTTTATTGACTTCGAGTTACCTTTGAAGTCTTTCTTTCTGTAGATTGTCTCTATATTTCTCTTCCATGCTATTCTTAGGATTTTTACTCTTTTATAGAACCCCCCTTATTATTTACTGCAGTGTCGGCTTGGAGGTAGCATAGTCTTTTAAGTCTTGCCGGTCTTGTAAACTCTTTATATCTCCATCCATTCTGAATGTCAGTCTTGATGGATAAAGTATTCTTGGCTGCATGTTCTTCTCATTTAGTGCCCTGAATATATCTTGCCAGCCCTCTCTGGCTTGCCAGGCTTCTGTGGACAGGTCTGATGTTATATTGATGGGCTTTCCTATGTAAGTAAGGAGCCTCTTTGCCCTAGCAGCTTTCAGGAGATTATACCTACAATTATAATTCCTAATTTGACTATCAGGTGTCGTGTTATTATTATTTTTTTTTTTTGGAATGTATAATCTTGGGTGGAGACCATTTAGCCTCTAGTACATGAATTCTGGTTCCATTCGCGAGATTGGGGAAATTTTCTTGAAGGATTTGTTCCACTATATCTTCTAGATCTTTCTTTCTTCTCCCCTTCAGGGATTCCAGTAATTCTGAGGTTGGAACGTTTCATGGCATCATTTATTTCCCTGATTCTGTTTTCGTGATTTCTAAGCTGTTTGTTCCAGGCTTCCTCCTGATCCTTTCTCTCTATCTGTTTGTCCTCCAGATCACTAATTCTATCTTCTGTCGCAGTTACCCTGGCTTTGAGAGAGTTTAGATTAGATTGGAACTCATTGAGAGCATTGTGGACCTCCTCCCTGGTAGCATTAAGCTCCGCCCTAACATGGTGAACATCATGTCTCATCGCTTTCAGCTTGGCCCTAATCAATTATGTTTGGTCATCCATGCCTTTCTCCAAACTAGCTATTGCCTGGATAATTGTTAACCTGAATTCTCTTTCCAACATATTGTCTATGTTGATAGCCATTAGCTCTAGTGCAGAAGGTCCATCCCCTGTATTTTTCTTCTGTTGGGCATTCCTCCTCCTAGTCATTTTGGTGAGAGATGACTGAACAGATGTAGCTGGATGTATCAACCATGGTGCAGTCAAGGTGCACCCTGGAACACGTCTGAACAATCAGGATTCCCCACCCAAATGAGAGACAAAAGAAAAGAAAAAGGAAAAGAAAAACAAAAAAAGAGATAGAGAGAGAGACAGGAAAGAGAGGGAAGATGAAAGAGAAAGTTCAGCCTAAATGGGCCCCAAGGTAAGATTTATGAAGTAGACAAACAAAAAGTCTGATCAAAGTATATGACAAGAGAAAAGAATATATATATATACACAAAAAAAAAGGAAGAACCTAGTCAAAAAGAACCCCACGTTTAAGATTTATATACTATCAGGACAAACACAAAAACACAGAAACACTGGTGGAAGATAAGGATTGAAGAGTGGTTATAAATTCTCAGTGAGTGCGAGGAAGGTTGTTTTAATTCTTCCTGGATGTATCTTGATATCTTTGTTAAAGGACTCAACTTTCCTAAGATAAAGGGGTATTAAAAATTAATTACCTATAGGGGTAGTATTGATTGGGGAAAGGGGACTACTTTGAAGTTTAACTCTATATGAAAAATAGAAGATAAAAATAAAGGAAAAAACTAAACTAAACTAAAATATAAAAAATGTAGGAATAAAAAAATAGAAATGCAAAATGAAAACATAGGTGTATGTATCAAAAAGTTCAGGTTAGAAAGTTATTATGTAATTTGATGTACTGAACAGCTCGCTGTGATGGTAAATAGGTTAATAAAATTACATATATATATATATATATATATATATATATATATATATATATATACCAGAATAGTGGGAATGAATGAAAAAGAAAACTTTTCCTATGAAGTAGTGGTTGTACTCTTGTAGTCCTTTTTAATTTTTTTTCTCTCTTTTTTTTTTTTCTTTCTTGGTTTGTTTTCTGGGGGAGGGGCCTGCCACGTGGGTTGACAGTCAGTGATGTTCCCTGAGTTAAGTTCTCCCGCCCCCCTCAAGGTGGTGGGCTCTGAGGAAACTGTTTTTTTTTTTTTTTTTTCAGACTTTTGTTCTCTGGAGGTTTTTATGTTTATTCACTTTTTTTCTCACTTTGACTGCTTTTGATGGTTTTTGTAGTTTTAGAGGAAAATAAACCACACCCTGTTCTCCCTCTCAGAGAGAAGCCTCAGTATGGCTGCAGAGTCTAAATAAGTTCCCCCATGGGCCACTTGCAGAGCAGGTTTCAAGTCGCTGTCCCTAGGGTACCCAAAGCCAAGGAAGTGGCGGCTGTCTGGGCAGCTCCAGACCGCCAGAGAGGTTCCAAGCAGCAATCACACACTGAGATATTCCTGCTGGCCCGGGCTGGGAGTGCCTGGTCTTTCTGGGTCTAAGAGCACCGGGCTTGCATGCACCAATTTCAGGGGAGGCTGAGGTTCACGCGCAGGTCTCAGGCTCTGAGAACAAGGTGCAGATCCAAGAGTACCAGTTTGGGCCTTCAAGCACCTCTCTCAGGGGAGAGTTTGGTGCAGGCTCTGAAACAATGGCGCATATGAAAGGGCACTGGCTGGGCCTTTATACCTCTCTCAGGGGAGTATGTCAGGCTCTATAGCAGGGCTCACACATTCTGCCATCCAGCGTGGCTCCCATCCCCTCAAGGGAGCCAGAACCCATGCATTCTCAGGTGCGCTGGTGGCTTAGGGACCAACACCTGGTTTCTTGGCTGCACTCTCTCTGGCTCAGCACCAGGGGAGGCTGTCCTGGGACCAGGGACTTAAGCCCCGCCCCTGTCGCTAGCCATCCCGATTCCCACAATTCCACCCCCCAGGAGATTCTTAGCTCTTTTGGAGTGCTTTCCACCAGTCTCCAAGTTAATGCTGGTCCCCAGATGCAGGGCAATATCGCTCCTATTGGGGTATTATTTTCCAACTGGTCGCCTCTGGTGGCTCCCTCCCCCTTTTGTTTATCTTCTGATATCAGTCCCCCATTCCCACTCCGCATTACCTGCCCACTGGTGTCTTCTGCCCCTGTAGAGATCCAGACGTGTATAATACTGATCTCAGGCTAATTTCATGGGTGATTGGAGTTCTTTGGTAGGTAATCAGCTCACTTTGGGGTACAGGTTGAAAAGCCATCTCCTCCTACTTCCCCACCATCTTGTCGACCTCTCTCTGCTTCAATTTTTTGAAACAGTTTCAGGAGAATAGGTGTTATTTCTTCTTTGAATGTTTGATAGAATTCCCAAATGAATCCATCAGGGCCTGGGTTCTTGTTTTTTGGGAGGTTTTTGATCACCGCTTCAACCTCATTAGTAGATATTGGTCTTCAGATTGTCAGTTTCTTCCTGGTTCAATTTTGGGAGTTTATAGTTTTCCAGGAATGCATCCATTTCATCTAGGTTGCTTAGCTTATTGGCATATAACTATTGATAACTTCTGATAGTTGTTTCTATTTCCTTGGTGTTCATTGTGATCTCTCCCTTTTCATTCATAATTTTATGAATTTGAGCTTTCTCTCTTTTGTTTTGGATTAGTGTGGCCAGTGGTTTATCGATCTTATTGATTCTTTCAAAAACCAGCTTCTAGTTTCACTGATATGTTCTACTGTATCTCTGCTTTCTACCTCATTGATCTCAGCTCTAATCTTGATTATTTCCCTTCTTGTGTGTGGAGTTGGTTTGTTTTGTTGTTGATTCTCCAGTTCTTTAAGGTGTAAAGACAGCTGCTGTGTTCTGGATTTTTCAGTTTTGTTTTTTGTTTGTTTGTTTGTTTGAGGGATGCTTGGATGGCTATGTATTACCCCCTTAGGACCGCCTTTGCTGTATTCCACAGGTTTTGGATCGAAGTGTCTTCATTCTCATTGGTTTCCATTTGTTTTAGTTCTTCTTTGATCTCCTGGTTGATCCAAGCATTCTTAAGCAAGGTGGTCTTTAGCTTCCAGGTGTTTGAGTTCCTTCTGAACTTTTCCTTGTGATTGAGCTCCAGTTTCAAAGCATTATGATCTGAGGATGTGCAGGGAATAATCTCAGTCTTTTGGTATCGGTTGAGTCCCGTTTTGTGTCTCAGTATGTGGTCTATTCTTGAGAAGGCTCCATGTGGACTTGAGAAGAATGAGTATTTTGTTGTTTTAGGGTGGAATGTTCTGAATATATCTATAAGGTCCATCTGGTCCAATGTGTCATTCAATGCTCTTGTTTCTTTATTGATTTTCTGCTTCAATGATCTGTCTATTTCTGAGAGAGGCATGTTAAGATCTCCTATGATTAGTGTATTCATATCAATATGACTCTTTATCTTGATTAACAGTTTTCTTATGTAATTGGCTGCTCCCATATTGGGAGCATAGATATTTACAATTGTTTCATCATCTTGATGGATAGTCCCTTTAAGGATTATGTAGTGTCCTTCTGTATCTCTGACTACAGCCTTTAGTTTAAAATCTAACTTATCTGATATGAGAATCGCTACCCCGGCCTTCTTTTGAGGCCCATTGGCATGAAAGATGCTTCTCCGTCCCTTCACTTTCAGTCTGGGTGTATCTTTAGGTTCAAAATGGGTCTCTTGTAGACAACATATGGATGGGTCCTGTCATTTAATCCAGTCTGCAACCCTGTGCCATTTTATGTGCACATTTAGGCCATTCACATTTAGGATGATTATTGATAGTTACGTTTTTATTGACATCGTGTTACATTCGAAGTCTTTCTTTCTGTAGATGGTCTCTATATTTCTGTTCATACTACTCTGGGTTTTTTTCCTCTTTTATAGAACCCCCTTAATATTTCCTGCAGTGTCGGCTTGGTGGTTGCATAGTCTTTTAAGTCTTGCGGATCTTGGAAACTCTTTATCTCTCCATCCATTTTGAATGTCAGTCTTGCTGGGTAAAGTATTCTTGGCTGCATGCTCTTCTCATTCAATGCCCTGAATATATCTTGCCAGCCCTCTCTGGCTTGCCAGGTGTCTGTTTAGAGGTCTGACATTATTCTGATGGGCTTTCCTCTGTACGTAAGGATCTTCTTTGTCCTAGCTACTTTCAAGAGGTTCTGCCTACAATTATATTTCTTCATTCTTACTACTAGGTGTCTCTAGGACTTTTGAGAATCTGTAATCTTGGGGGGAAACCGTTCGGCCTCTAGTACAGGAATGCTGGTTCCATTCACGAGATTTGGAAAATTTTCATGAAAACTTGTCCACTATATCTTCTAAAGTTCTTTCTTTATCCTCTCCTTCAGGGATTCTAATAATTCTGACGTTGGAACATTTCATGGCATCATTTATTTCCGTGATTCTGTTTTCATGGCTCTAAGCTGTTTGTTTAAGGCTTCCTCCTGATACTTTTTCTCTATCTGTTCATTCTCCAGATCACTAATTCTATCCTCTGTCTCAGTTACTCTAGCTTTGAGAGAATTTAGATTAGAGTGGAACTCATTGAGAGCATTGTGAAGCTCGTCCCTGGTAGTTTTCAGCTCTTCCCTAATATTGAAAACGTGATCCCTGGTCGTTTTAAGTTCGGCTCTAATCAATTCCTTTTGGTCACTCATGGCTTTCTCCAACCTAGCTATTGCTTGGATAATTGTTAGCCTGAATTCTCTTTCTGACACATTGTCTATGTTGATAGCCATTAGCTCTGTTGCAGAAGGTCCATTTTTTGTATTTTTCTTCTGTTGGGCATTCCTCCTCCTAGTCATTTTGGTGAGAGATGGCTGAATGGGTGTAGCTGGATGTATCGACAGTGGTGCAGTCAAGGTGTACCCTGGAATGCTTCTGATCAATCAGAGTTACCCACCCAAATGAGAGGAAAAAGAAAAGGAAAAGAAAAAAAGAGAGAGGGAGAGAGACAAGAATGAAAGGTGAGATAAAAGATAAGGTTCAGCCCAAATGGGTTCCAAGGTAAGATTTATGAAGTTTACAAACAAAAACAGACAAACAAAAAGACTGATAAAAGTATATGAGAAGAGAAAAAAATATATATATATTTGCATATATATATGCAAATAAAGGAATAACCTCATCAGAATGAACCTCGAGTGTAAGATTTATATACTATCAGGAGAAACACAAAAACACAGAAGTAGGGGCGCCTGGGTGGCTCAGTGAGTTAAGCCGCTGCCTTCGGCTCAGGTCATGATCTCAGGGTCCTGGGATCGAGTCCCGCATAGGGCTCTCTGCTCAGCAGGGAGCCTGCTTCCTCCTCTCTCTCTCTCTGCCTGCCTCTCTGCCTACTTGTGATATCTCTCTGTCAAATATATAAATAAAAAAAACACGAAATACTGGTGGAAGAAAAAGATTGTAGAGTGCTGTAAATTTTCAGTGTGGGTGAGGAAGGTTTTATTTATTATTTTTTTTTTTTGGTGTTGTTTTTTTCCGGATGTATCTTGATAGATTTGTTAAAGACTCCACTTTCCTAAGATAAAGGGGGATTAGGAATTGTTTTACCTATAGGGGTGGCATTGATTGGGGAAAGGGGATTGCCTTGAAGTTTAATTCTATATGAATATTAGAAAATTAAAATTAAAAAAAAGGAATAAACTAGACTAAACTAAACTAAAATTAAAAAAAATAAATTTAAAAAACAGAAATGCAAAAGGAATACACAGGTGTATGTATCAAAAAGTTCAGGTTAGAAGGTTATTATGGAATTTGATGTACTGGACATCTCACTGTGATGGTAAATAGGTTAAAAAATTTTCTATATAATAATAAAAAATTATCTTTAAAAAAATGAGCCAGGATAGTGGGAACAAATTAATAATAAAAATTGGCCTATGAAGTAGTGGTGGTTGTTCTCTTGTTGTCTTTTTTTTTTTTTCCTTTCCCAGTTGGTTTCCTGGGGGAGGGGCCTGCCACGTGGGTTTTCAGTCAATGATGTTCTGAGTTAAGTCCTCCCACTCCCCTCAAGGGGGTGGGCTCTTAGGAAACTGTTTTTTCAGGCTTTTGTTCTCTGGAGGTTTTTATATTTGTTCACTTTTGTTTTTCTCTCTTTTCTTGAGGGATTTTGATGGTTTTTGTAGGTTTAGAGGAAAGCAAACTGTACCCTGACCTCCGTCTCAGAGAGAAGCCTCAATCTGGCTGCAGAGCCCAAATAAATCCCCCCTTCAACACTGGCAGAGCAGGTTCCCAGTCGCGGTCCCTGGGGACTCAAGATTTTTTGCTTGTACCCAAAACCACAGCAGTGGCGGCTGTCTGGGCAGCTCCAGACTGCCAGAGAAGTTCCAAGCAGCAATCGCACACTGAGATTTTCCCACTGGCACAAGCTGGGAGTGCCTGGTCTTTCCAGGTCCAAGAGCACCAGGCTGGTGCCTGTGCCATCTCTGTCTGGGGAGGGCACAGGGCATGACTCGGACTCTGATGGCATGGCAGGGCACTTGCATGGGGACTGCAAAAAGGCTGTGCTTCTGTTGGCTGGCGAGGCTCCCAGCCCCTCATGGGAGCTGGGCACCACACACTCTCAGGCGAGCTTGCTGGTGGTTCAGGGACCAAGACCTGGCTTCTCTGCCGCACTCTTTCTGGCTCTGCACCAGGGGTGGCTGTCCTGGGTCTGGGGACTTAAGCCCCTGACCCTAACACCCTGATTCCTGCAATTTCTCCCCAGTGATCCTTTGCTCTTCTTGAGTGCTTTCTACCATACTTCTGAGATAATGCTGGTCCCCAGACACAGGGCACTCTCCTATTGGGATATTACTTTCCAGTGGGTCACCTCTGGTAGCACCCTCCCCCTTTTGTTTATCTTCCAATATCAGTCCGATTTTCCCACTCCGCTTTACCTGCCCACTGGCGTCTTCTGCTCCGGTAGAGATCCAGACGTGTATAATTCGGGTCTCAGGCTGATTTTGTCGGTGAGTGGAGTTCAACAGATGTAATCAGCTCACTTTAGGGTCCAGGTTGAAAGGGAGACGCCTCCTACTTCTCCGCCATCTTGTCTCCAGTATAAACATTTTAACAATGTTTTTTTTTAATAAATTAATTTCTTTATTTTCAGAAAAACAGTATTCATTATTTTTTTCACCAACCCAGTGCTCCATGCAATCTGTGCCCTCTATAATACCCACCACCTGGTACCCCAAGCTCCCACCCCCCCTCCACTTCAAACCGCTCAGTTGTTTTTCAGAGTCCATAGTCTCTCATGATTCACCTCCCCTTCCAATTCCCCCCAACTCCCTTCTCCTCTCTAAGACCCCTTGTCCTCCATGATATTTGTTATGCTGCACAAATAAGTGAAACCATATGATAATTGACTCTCTCTGCCTTTCTTCATTCAGCATAATCTCTTCCAGTCCCGTCCATGCTGCTAGAAAAGTTGGGTATTCATCCTTTCTAATGGAGGCATAATACTCCATAGTGTATATGGACCACATCTTCCTTATCCATTCGTCCGTTGAAGGACAAATTCGTTCTTTCATAGTTTGGCGACCGTGGCCTTTGCTGCTATAAACATTTGGGTACAGATGGCCCTTCTTTTCACGACATCTGTATCTTTGGGGTAAATACCCAGGAGTGCAATTGCAAGGTCAGAGGGAAGTTCTATTTTTAATTTCTTGAGGAATCTCCACACTGTTCTCCAAAGAGGCTGCACCAACTTGCATTCCCATCAACAGTGTAAAATGGTTCCCCTTTCTCCACATCCTCTCCAAGACATGTTGTTTCTTGTTTTGTTAATTTTGGCCATTCTAACTGGTGTAAGGTGATATCTCAATGTAGTTTTAATTTGAATCACCCTGAGGGCTAGTGATGATGTACATTTTTTCATGTGTCTGATTGCCATTTGTATGTCTTCATTGGAGAATTGTCTGTTCATATCTTCTGCCCATTTTTTGATATGCTTGCCTATTTCCTATGTGTTGAGTTTGAGGATTTCATTATAGATCCTGGATATCAACCTTTTGTCTGTACTGTCATTTGCAAATATCTTATCACATTCCGTGGGTTGCATCTTTGTTTTTTTGACTCTTTCCTTTGCTGTGCAGAAGCTTTTGATTTTGATAAAGTCCCAAAAGTTTATTTTGGCTTTTGTTTCCTTTGCCTTTGGAGACATATCTTGAAAGATGTTGCTGTGGCTGATATAGAAGAGATTACTGCCTATGTTCTCCTCTAGGGTTCTGATGGATTCCTGTCTTACGTTGAGGTCTTTTATCCATTTTAACAATGTTTATTCTTCTGATCCATGAGCATGGAATGGTCTTCTGTCTTTTTTGTTTTCTTCAATTTTTTTCATGAGTGTTCTGTAGTTCCTTGAGAAAAAACCTTTACTTCTTTGGGATGGTTTATTCCCAGGTATCTTATGGTTTCAGTGCTGTAGTAAATGGAATTGATTCTCTAATGTCCCTTTCTGTATTTTCATTGATAATGTAGAAGAAGGCCACTGATTTCTGTACAATGATTTTTTTTAAAGATTTTATTTATTTGACAGACAGAGATCACAAGTAGGCAGAGAGGCAGGTAGAAAGAGAGAGAGGAGGAAGCAGGCTCTCTGCGGAGCGGACAGCCCGATGCGGGACTCGATCCCAGGACCCTGGGATCATGACCTGAGCCGAAGGAAGAGGCTTTAACCCACTGAGCCACCCAGGCACCCCTGTAAAATGATTTTGTATCCTGCCACATTATTTAGTTGCTGTATGAATTCTGGTAGTTTGGAGGTGGGGTGTTTTGGGTTTTCCATATAAAGTATGTCATCTGTGAGGAGAGAGTGTTTGACTTCTTCATTACCAATTTGGATACCTTTTATTTCTCTTTGTTGTCTGATTGTTGCTAGGATTTCAAATAGTTTGTAGAACAAGAGTGGTGAGAGTGGGCATCCTTGTCATGTTCCTGATCTCAAAGGGAAGCCTGTCAGCTTTTACCCATCGAGGATGATATTCACTGTGGGTTTTTCATAGAAACATTTTATGAAGTTGACTAATGTTCCCTCTATCCCTATACTTTGAAGCATTTTATTCAGGACCGGATGCTGGATTTTGTCTAATGCTTTTTCTTCATCAATGGAGAGGACCATGTGGTTCTCCTCTCTACACTTCATAATTTGTTCTATGACATTGATTGATTTGTGAATGCTGAACCATCCTTGCAACCCAGGGATAGATCCCACCTGGTCATGGTGGATCATCTTTTGAATGTACTGTTGGATCCTGTGAGCTAGGATCTTGTTGAGAATCTTAGTATCCATATTCATCAGTGATATTGGTCTGAAATTCTCCCTTTTGGTGAGGTCTTTGCCTGGTTTGTGGAGCAGGGTAATGCTGCCTTCATAAAAAGGGTCTGGAAGTTTTCCTTCTGCTTAATTTTTGGAACGAGCTTCAGGAGAACACATGCTATTTCTTCTATGAAAGTCTGGTAGATTTCTCCTGTGAATCCATCAAGTCCTGGGCTCTTGTTTATTGGGAGGTTTTTGATCACTGCTTCAATCTGGTTACTGGGTAAAAGTCTATTCATGTTGTGAATTCCTTCCCGGTTCAATTTTGGGATTATACTTTTCTAAAAATGCATCCATTTCACAAAGGTTGCTTAGCATATTGGCATACAACTGTTTAATTTTTTTAATTATTTTCAGTGTAACCGTATTCTATGTTTTAGCACAACACCCAGTGTTCCATGCACTCCATACCTCATTGTTTTGTTGACTGTTTCCTTTGCTGTGTAGAAGATTTTGATCTTTATGAAGTCCCAAATGTTCATCTTCACTTTTTTTTTTTCCTTTGCCTTTGGAGACATATTTTGAAAGAAGTTGCTATGGCCAATGTTGAAGAGGTTTCTGCCTATGTTCTCCTCCAAGATTCTGATGGATTCCTGCCTCAGGTTGAGGTCTCTTATCCATTCCGAGTTTCTCTTTGTGTATGGTGTCAGAGAATGGTCGAGTTTCATTCATCTACACAAAGCTGTCCCAATTTTCTCAGTGGCATTTATTGAAAATACTTTTTTTTTCCCTTTGTATATATTTTCCTGCTTTCTTGAAAATTATTTGACTATAGATTGATGGTCCATATCTGAGCTCTCTACTCTGTTACACTGGTCTAATGGCCTGTTTTTATGCCAGTCCCCTGCTGTCTTGGTGATCACAGCTTTGTAGTAACCCTTGAAACCAGGCAACAGGGTGCACCCAGTTTTGTTCTTTTCTTTTTGGCATTTCCTTAGCAATATGGGATTTCCTCTGATTCCACACCAATTTTAGGCTTGTGTTTGCTCCAGCTCTTTGAAAAATACCGGAGGAATTTTGATCAGAATGGCATTAAAATGATAGATTTCTCTAGGCTGTATAGACTTTTTAAGACTGTTTATTCTTCTGATCCATGAGCATGGAATGGTCTTCCATCTTTATGGTTTTCTTCCATTTATTTCATGAGTGTTCTGTAGTTCCCTGAATATAGATTGCTTATCACTTTGGTTTGGTTTATTCCCAGGTATCTTATGGTTTTGGAGCTGTAGTAAATGGAATTGATTCTCCCTTTCTGTATTTTTATTGTTAAAGGATAAGAAAACCACTGATTTTTGTACAAAGATTTTGTATCCTCCCGCATTATTGAAGTGCTGTATGAGTTCTAGTAGTTTTGGGGTGGAGTCTTTTGGGTTTTCCATATAAAGTATGTCATCTATGAAGAGAGAGTTTGACTTCTTCATTGCCAATTTGGATACATTTTATTTCTCCTTGTTGTCTGATTGCTGTTGCTAGGACTTCAAATAATATGTTGAATAAGAGTGGAGAGAGTGGGCATCCCTGTCATGATTCTGATCTCTAAGGGAAGGCTGTCAGCTTTTACCCATTGAGGATGGTATTCACTGTGGTGTTTTCATAGATACACTTAAGGAAGCTGATGAAGGTTCCCTCTATCCCTACTTTGAAGTGTTTTATTCAGGAACAAAAGCCGGATTTTCTCAAATGTGTTCTTTTCACCAATTGAGATGACCATGTGGTTTTTCTGTCTTCGCTTATTAATTTGTTTATGACATTGATTGATTTGCGAATGTTGAACCATCCTTGCAACCCAGGGATAGATCCCACCTGGTCATGGTGGATCATCTTTTGAATATACTGTTGGATCCTATGAGCTTGCATATTGTTGAGAATCTTAGTATCCATATTCATCAGTGATATTGGTCTGATATTCTCCTTTTTGGTGAGGTCTTTTACTGGTTTGGGGATCAGGGTAATGCTGGCTACATAAGAAGAGTCTGGAAGTTTTCTTCTGCTTCCATTTTTGGAAAGATCTTCAGGTGAATAGGTGTTATTTCTACTCTGAAAGTTTGGTAGAGATGCCCAGGGAAGCTGTCTGTTCCTGAGCTCTTGTTTTTTGGGAGGTTTTTGATCACTACTTCAATCTCGTTACTGGATAATGGTCTATTCAGGTTCTACATTGCTTACTGGTTCAATTTTGGAATTTTATACTTTCCTAGGAATGCAGCCATTTCACCTAGGTTGCTTAGCATATTAGCATAAAACTGTTTTTTTTTTCTTTTTAATTTCTTTTATGTGTAACATTATTCTTTGTTTTTCCACCACTGTTAGTGATCTATGTAATCCCTGCCCTCTCTCTTATACATACCAATAGCTTCTGCCAACCTCTCACTCCCCGCTCTTTCACAGCTCTCATATTCTTTTTCAGAGTCCATAGTCTGATAGTATCATAGTATTATAGAGGGCATGGATTGCATGAAGCACTGGGCGTGGTGAAAAAATAATGGAATACTTTTTTTCTGAGAAAATAAATTAATTTAATTAAAAAAAATATATGTCTCCAAAGGCAAAGGAAACAAAGCGAAAATGAACTTTGGAAATTCTGAGGAGTGGGGCCCTGGGCTCTCGGCTCCTCCGGGCCGGAGACCAGGAGGCCGCCATTTGTATTCCCGTCCTCTGGAACTCTACGGAAAGCGCTCAGGGAACAAAAGCTCCTGAAAGCAAACCCGAGCGGATTACTCACCCCGGCCCCGGGTAAGGGCGGTGTAATTCCGCCTGGGGCAAAGACACTTGAAAATCACTACAACAGGCCCCTCCCCCAGAAGATCAACAAGAAATCCAGCCGAGACCAAGCTCACCTACCAAGGAGTGCGGTTTCAATACCAAGGAGAGCAGCAGAATTCCAGTGGAAATTCATCAAAATCAAAAGCTTCTGCACAGCAAAGGAAACATTCATGAGAACAATGGTAAACGATGGAATGGAAGAAGATAATTTCAAACCATTTTTTAACTGGATTATTTGTATTTCGGGGTGTTAAATTGTAGCCATTCCACATATTTTGGACACTATCCCCATACTGCATAGGGTTTTTTTTTTTTTTAAATAAATATTTTCTCCCTTTCAGTATGTTGTCTTTTTTTTTAATTAAATATATTTATTTTCAGCATAACAGTATTCATTATTTTTTTTACCACACCAGTGCTCCATGCAGTCCGTGCCCTCTACAGTACCTACCACCTGGTACCC
This sequence comes from Mustela lutreola, assembly GCF_030435805.1. Classification (NCBI taxonomy): domain Eukaryota; kingdom Metazoa; phylum Chordata; class Mammalia; order Carnivora; family Mustelidae; genus Mustela; species Mustela lutreola. The sequence goes on from NC_081294.1 coordinate 175,017,477, forward strand.
CAACCTCCCACACCCTTATTACTTCTTCCTTGCTCTTCTGCTGTGTGGAAACTTTATTGTGTTACAGCCCCAGTTGTTTATTTTTGCCTTTATTTCCTTGCCTCAGGAGACAGTCTAGAAAATGTTTGCTTTGGTCCATGTCAGGAAGTTACGGTCTGTGCCCTCTTTGATTTTTATGGTTTCCAGTCTCCCACTGAGGCCTTGAAACTGTTTTGAACTTCTATGTCTGTTTGGCATAAGGAAGCAGAGTAATTGCATTCTTCTGTGCATAGCTGTCCAGTTTTCCCAACACTATAGAGACTGTTCTTTTCCTTTCTATATTCTTGCCTGCTCTGTGGAAGACTAATAGGCCACAGAATTGCGGGTTTATACCTGAGCTTCTATCCTGTTCCCTAGGTCACTGTGTGTATTTTTGTGCCAGTGCCATAGTTTGGATGACCACAGCTATGTAGTATGACTTGAAATCTGGAATTGTGATTCCTCCAGCATTGTTTTTCTTCTCAACATTGCATTGTCTGTTCAGTATCTTTGGTGGTTCCATACAAATTTTTAGGAGTGTTTGCTTGACTTCTTTTTGTTTAACTTAATTCAATGAGCCAACTTATAGGACACCATTAGTGTTATAGGACACTATAACACTTATAGGACAACTTATAGGACACCAACTTATAGGACACCTGTAGTGTTCAATAATAGATCAAATGTGTATACTGCCCAGTGCTCATTGCATCATGGGTCCTCTTTAAGGCCTACCACCCAGTTGCCCCATCCCCCACGCCACTGCCCTCCAGGAATCCTGAGTTCGTTTCTGTAATGAAGAGTCTCTCATGGTTTTTCTCCCTCTCTGACGACTTCACATTCAGTTCCCCCCTTCCCCTCTGATCCTCTGTGTTGTTTCTTCTATTTTACACAGGTGAACCCATGTGACGCTTGCTTTTCTCTGATAGCCTTATTTCACTCAGCGTAATACCCACCAGTTCCTTCCAGGTGGATGCGATGGTTAGTTTTCATCCTCTATGATGGATGAATAGTATTCTGTTGTAGATATGAACCACATCTTCTTTATCCATTCATCTGTCCATGGACATCAGCGCTCTGTCCATAGTTTGGCTAGAGTGGATAATGCTATAATGAACACTGGGGGGGGGGATGCCACTATTTTTCACTCAATCTGTATTTTCTTTCGATTTTATTTATTGACTTGACGGAGATAGAGAGAGATCACAAGCAGGCAGAGAGGCAGGCAGAGGGAGGGGGGAAGCAGGCTCCCTTCTGAGCAGACAGCCTGATGTGGATCTTGATCCCAGGACCCTGAGATCCTGGAGGCTTGACCCACTGAGCCACCCAGATGCCCCAAAATCTGTATCTTTGGGTTAAATACCAAGCAGTGCAATTGCTGTGTTGTCTATTTTTAAGTTTGGGAAGAAACTCGATAACATGTGGCAGAGTGGTTGTAAGAGGGTGCATTGCCATCAGCAGTGTAAGAGTGTTCCCCTCTAACCATGTCCTCGCTAGCATTTGTTTTCCCTGCCTTGATCATTTTAGATATGCCAGCTGATGTGAGGTGGTATCTCACTGTGGTTTTGATTTGTATTTTCCTGATGGCTATTGCTGTAGAACACTTTTTTGTGTGTCTCTTGGTCACTTGTATGGCCTCTTAGTAAAAAGGTATGTTTGTGTTTTTGCCTATGTCTTCAGCTAGATTAGGGGTAGTCCCAGGATCATGGAAGGTTTGATCTGCTTAGGTATGGAGACCTTCAGAGACATCTGAATTGAAGGCCAGAGTTAAGGAGAATATCAGGCCCAGGCTCTGTGTTCAGTCTGGTATGAAAATATAAATAAGCAGGGAGTGGTGTATAAACATTTTAGGCCTCTAGGGACAGATGCCCGAAAACACTTGCTAGGGTTAGGGTTTGGGCATTGGGCATGGCATGCGTGATCTTCAGATGCTGAGGTGAGCCCCCTGGGATGTGAAGTTAGGGAGAATGTCAGGTGTTTGCTCAGGCTATAGTTTGTGTTCATGAAAGGCACTAAATGTGGGGTTGTGTTAATGGGGTCTTGGAGATTTCTTCCACTCTGGGTTTTTTTGTTTTGTTTTGCTTTTTTGTTTTTGTTTTGTAGCTCCAAATAGCAAAGTTTCATTCTGGGAGACAGGATATGTCCTGAATTCTGGCTCAATTATCCCCCATGTGGATATGCTGAGAACAGGGCTCAGGGTATGGATAACTGAATTCCTAACTTAGGGTTAAGTAAGACCTATGGTCATGGCAGCCTTGATCTACTGGTTCTAGGGTGAGCTACAGAAAGGGTTGATTTGATGGGCGCATCCCAGGCTGTGCCAGACTGTATTAGTGACAATGGTGGCCTACAAATGTGGGGTGGAATTGGAGGAGGTAGTGCATGTTTCTCCTAAACTGGGGGCAGTGCATCTTCATATGGCAGGGTTTCCATCTGGAGGGCAGTCAAAGTCTTGTGGTGTGGCTCAGAGTCCTCAGTCTGGAGGGCTTATGGATCAGGACTCTGGGGAAGAAGTCTGAACATCCAAGCGAGGGATAGGGTTAAGGCTTAGGGATGGCAGGCCTGATATGTAGATGCTGAGTTTAGCTCCCTGGGATCTGAAATTAGGTCACATGTCAGGTGGTCACTCAGGCTTGAGTTTATGTCCATATGGAACTGGCCAAATGGGGCCATGGAAATTTCTCCCGTTCTGTGGGTTTTGTGTAGTTCCAAATAGCACAGTTTCATTCTGGAGGAAAGAAGGAGTAGTGTTTATGTCTCAGCGGTCCCCTGTATGGAAGTATTCGAGAGATGAGCACTGGGTATGGATGCCTAAAAACCCTATGGACGGCTGAAAACCCTGGAGTTAGAATTGCAGCCTAGAGGAATGGCAGACCTGATCTGCTGGCTCTGAGGTGAGATACCCAAGAGGATAATTTGAGGAGCACAGGCTGTGCCAGACTGCACGTTAGTGCCCAGGTTGGCTTAAATTCGAGGTTGGAATTGAGAGCCTTGCAGCTTTCTCCTAAACAGGAGTTTCTGTGCAGCTCCATAGGACATGGTATCCTTCTGCAGGGCAGGCAGAGTCCTGTGGTGTTTCTCCAGGGTCCCCAATCTGGAGAGCTTTTGGGCAAAACTCTTGGGATAAAAGTCTGAATACCCAACCTAGGTTTAGGGTTAGGGACTAGGGCATGGCAGGCCTGAAATGCAGAAGCTGAGAAGAGCTCCCCGGATTTCAACTTAAGGAGAATGTCAGGTGGTCACTCAGGCAGGAGTTGATGTCCATGAGGGACACCAAATACTGGGGCTGGCTCATGTGGCCATGGAATTTCTCCTGCTCCAGGGAGTTTGCACAGCTCCAAATAGCAAGATTTCCTTCTGGGGGACAGGAGGGGCCGTGTTTTCAGGATCAGGGGTACACCATGTTGAGGGATTCGAGTGCAGGATTCCAGGTATGGATGCCGGAAAACCCAGCCTATTGCTGGCTTAGGGCCTAGGGCATTGGCAGGCCAGATATGTTGGCTTTCAGGCGAGCTCCTCAGAGGGATGAGTTGACAACCAGGATTAGGCCTGAAAACAGAAGCTAGGGTAAGGATAGGACTAGTGGCATGAAAGGTCTAATCTTCTGGCTCTGGGACCAGCTACTTGGGTGGCTGACTGGAGGACGAGGCTCAAACTCTGTGTCCGAATGTGAATCACTATCCAGGGATGACCTCCATAAGTGGGGTTGGCCTTGGGGACCATGGAGGTTTCTCCAAAACTGGGAGTTTTGTGCAGATCCATAGGGCATGGTTAACTTATGAAAGGCATTGCTGAGTGCTGTGATGTGGCTCCAGAGTCCCCAGTCTGGAGGGCTTGGAGGCTGGGCATCTTGGGATGGAAGCCTGAAAACCCAACCTAGGTTAGGGTTGGGGCCTAGAGACATGGCATAACTGATCTCTCAGAACTGAGGAGGGCTCCCTGAAGGGCTGAGTTGAGGGCGGGCATCAGGCGGTAGATCAGAGTCTTGAGGTTTTGGGTCCATGGGCCTTAGATGCTGGTTTTGCCCTCTGGGGGTATGCATGTTTCTCCCGCTCTGAGGTTTCTGTACAGCTCTAAATGGCACCATTTCTCCCTAGGTGGCCAGCGGAGTGCCTGCATGAGTCTCAGGCATCTGCAATATGCAGGACTTTGGTGCTTACCCTCTGTAGAACACGCCTAGGGTAAGGATTAGGGCCTGCGGCATTACAGGCCCAATCTGCCAGCACTGAGTCTGGCTCCTCTCAGGGCTGAGTTGAGGCCATTTCTCCAGCCCTGTGGCGGAATCCGGCTTTATGGCTGGGGACTGCTGATGGTTGTGGGACATGCAGATTTCTCCTGCTCTGAGAGTTATGCACATCTCCTATGGGAACTGTTTCCTCCTGGGTAGCAGCCAGAGTCCTGGGGTGTGGCTCGGGTGTCCCCAATCTGAAGGGCTTGGGGGCCAGTTCTGTGGGGACAGAATTCTGAAAAGTCAACATAGGGTTAGGGAATGGGGCATGGCTGATCCAATCTGCTGGTGCTGAGGCAGGTTCCCTGACAGGCTGAGTTGAGGATGGGGGTCAAGCGGCATGTCAGACTCTGGATTTTTTTGTTGTGTGGGCCATCTGCGGTGAGGGTGGCCTCAGGAATCCATGTGGGTCTCTCACAGTCTGAGGGTTCAGGAAGGCTCCAAATGAAAGGGTTTCCCTTCGATGCCAGACAGAGTCCTTAGGTGTGGCCATGGTTCCTAATCTGGAGTGCTTGTTGGCAAGGTCTCTGGGCACGGAAGCCTGAAAACACAAACTGGGAGTTGGGTTAGGACTTAGGAGTATCCAAGCCCCATCTTCCAGCCCTGAGGTGAGAACCCTGGGGTTTGAGTCAAGCCCAGGAATCAGGAAACACGTCAGGCTGTGAGTTTGTGATTGGGGGTTGGTGCTGAGGTTGGGGATGTCCTCAGGGAGGCATGCAGGTTGCTCCATGTGGGTTGTTCCTAGGGTTCTGCGTAGCTTAGAATGGCACGCTTTTCTTCTGGATTGCAGACAGACTCGTGGGGTGTGATCTAGAGGTCCTAAACTGGAGGGGCAGTGCCAATGTGGCTTTAGACCTGTGGAGGGTTTGGGAGCTGCATTAGGAGTTCGTGGAAGGCTCAGCAGTGCCGATTAACGCCACTGGAGGGAGAGGTGAGCTGTGGTGCGAGAGAGCGTAGTAAAGGTGGCAATGCAGCTTGCCACCCCTGGAGGCACTGGAGGCAGTGCCGAGCTGCTGTGGGAAACACACCAGAAGAGGAGTCTGTGCAGCTTGCTGGCTCTGAGGGCAGTGGTGAGGTGCTGGGTGAGAAACCCTGAAACGTGAGGCACTGCAGCTTATTTTTACAGGACGTAGTGCTGAGCTGAAGACTCTCTGTTTCCCCAGTCTCAAGAGTGGTGGTAACAACTGCTGGAGCCGGGCCCCCACTCAGCATTGTGAAACATTGCCCCAGGTTTGCTGGTAATGTGCTGTCAGGATATTTCCCGAGGGTCCTCCTGGAACTATCCAGGAGAGCCAGGGAGAGCCAAACCCGTTTCATGGTGCCTTTGGAACCGAAGACTTGAGTGTCTACTTAGAAGAGTCTATTTGCTTGAGGGCATTGGCCGGCTTGAGAAGGAAGTGAAAGAACACTTAAGAATCAAGCATGTGTCTCTCCTTCCTTCTCCCAGGAATCGGAGCAGGTGTGTAGGCTTTAGGTGGGAGGTGCCTACTTATCCGCACCTGACGACCCTTCTTCTATCTTGTTCCATGAGACGTGAAGTTTGGAAATCAGAGTCTGAATCCATCATGCAGCTTGTCCCAGGACGTCAGCATTCAGAGAAAAGGGCAGGCCGGTGGGGCACAGTGGCACATCCATGCCAGCATGGGAGGTAAAATTTCTCTTTCACCCCAAACATCCTGGGTTTTCTCTCCTCTCCAATGGAGCCAAAAAGTCACATGAGCGCAGCTGTCAGAAATGGAGAGTGGGTGCTAGGGTTCCGAGTTTCCTTGCAGGGAGCACCTGGCAGGGGATCTCATTTTCTCTGTTGGCTTCTGGCTTACACGGTATTTGGAACATCTCTTTCTAATCAAATCCCCTGGATTCAAAGGGGGAAGATGAGATGAACTTGGTGTGTGTTTGAAACATAGACCTCATTCCTTCATCTAACAGTGTTGATTCCATGGGTCCTAGCTGTGGTGGAATGGCCAGCATCTAGAGTTAGGTGGATGTGTGTGGTCAGAGAGAAGCTTGGATGATGGCTTCTCCTTTGTCCATCATGATGTATCCTAAGGGATTCATGTTTTTTATCCAAAGAGTTCCAAGGAGGGCAGAGGGAAAATTCAAAAGGATTCCAAGGAGCCTTGGATGATTGAAAACAGAAGCTTGGCTGTCTAGTTTCACTCGGTCGACCATTTAGAGAGTTGGACATGGCATCCTTTCTCTGCAGTTTCATGGGTGGTGAAGTCAGGAGAGTCTTTGGTAATTCCCCTGGATAGAGGCATTCTGATGGCCTCACAGGGCATGGCATCAGGAACCCTGGGTTGAATTTCTGGGGTTGCTTGATGGACGTTGGGTGAGTCATGTTATCCCCAAGTTTTTTGTTTCCTCCTTAGGAAATTGCTGGCAGGGAATGTTCTGCTTCCAGCAAAACCCTCCTGCACTGTCAGTGGGCATGTGGGTTGTTGCAGCCACTCTAGAAAAGAGCATCGTGGTTCCTTTGAAAGCTAAGAACTGAACAGCCCTAGAATCCAGCAGTTGCCCTCCTAGGTATCTCCCTATAAGGGAGGGTACACACTGTGATGAGCTCTGGGTGTTCTGTGCAGGTGAGGAATCACAAAATCCTACCGCTGAAGCAAAGGAATGAACACTGCATGGAAACATATTGGAACTGAAATAAAGGAAGGAAAGAAGAAGGCCACGTTCTACTTCATGAAGAGCGAGGTAAAAATGGAGTGATTTTTCTTCTCCTTTTCTGTCAATGATCAATTTCAATAACACTGTGGTGGGATACACTAGTTTCCGATTGCATAAGGAGCCCTCAGAAAGCTGCCAGGGAAAGTTTAGACCTCAGAACATGTCCATGTTCCATTGATATGTTCCTTCCAGTTTGCATGTACAATGGTAAGTGGAGAGAAATAGGGCAAAAGAGGAAAGGAGGGGCTGAATATTCAGGAGCTTAAGTCAGAGGCTTTAACCCACTGAGTCACCCAGGCTCCCCATCCTTCCCACTTTCTCAAGAAAGCCCTGGGCCTGTTTAAGTTGAGAAGATGGAGAGGAGATCCCAGCTTTGCAGCAGGCAGGGTAGTTCCAGGTCTTCCTAGAGCTGACAGGGTTCACTGAGGAGAGCTGAGCTGTGGGTGTGACAGATCCAAACTGCTGGTCCAGAGGCGGTATCTCTGAGGAGCTGTGTTGAAAATGGGGTTCAGGTGGCGTACGAGGCTAGGGGGGGCTGAAGAACATAGGGAAGTACTCATGTGGACACACAGGTTTCTCTCTTTCTGACAGTTCCTTGCAAGTCCAAACAGACTGGTTTCCTTCTAGGTGACAGGTGGACTCCTATGGTTTGACTCTAGGGTTCCCAACCCAGAGGGCTTGCTGGACAGACCCCTGTAGAAGGAAGCATGAAAACACAACTTAGGGTTAGGGTAATGGCCTTGGGGAATTGCAGCTCTGATCCACCAGCGGTGATTCAGATTCCCCTCAGGGTTGAGTTGAGGGAGCTCATCGTGCAGTGTGGCAGAATCTGGGTTTCTGGCCGGGGGGGCTACTGATGTTGAGAGTGTTTTAGAAGGGTGTGCATGTTTCTTCCTCTCTGAGGTCACTGCAGAGCTCTAAATGGCACGGTTTCCCCCCGCATGGCAGTCGGATTCTTGGGTTTTCACAGAGGGGTCCTTAATCTGGGGAGTTTGGGGGCCAGGCCTCTTGAATTGAAAGCCTGAAAACAGAAACTAAAGTTATGGCAGGGCCTCAGGGCAAGGCAGGCTTGATCTGCTGGTGCTGAGGCAGGCTTTCCAGTGGGCTGACGTCAGGCTGGGCATCAGGCATATCAGATTCCAAGTTTGTGTCTAGGGAGGCTATAGAAACTGGGAGCATCCTCAGAGTGGCATGCAAGTTTCTCCCAGTCTGAGGGTTCTGCTGAGCTCCAAAGGGCACAGTTTCCTCATGTGTGTGGGGTGCCGCCCTGGGGTGTCACTGAGGCATGCTTTATGCCACTGTGAGTCTCACAGGTGCCCATCATCAGGCTTAGGGAAAAGGCCTCTGGACATGGAAGCCTGTACACCCACATAGGGTTAGTGTTAGGGCCTTTGGGCACGGCAGGCCCAATGTACTGGTGCTGATGCGGGCTCTCCACAGGGCTGAGTCCAGGCCATACATCTGGAGGCACAGCAGAATCCGGATTTATGGCCATAAGGTCTCTCATGTTGAGGGAGGCTTTAGGGGGGCTTGCAGGTTTCTCCCTGTCTGAGGGTTTGGTGCAGCCCCAAACCACAAGAAGTCTGCCCACGTGGTCAGTGGAGTCACATGGTGTCACTCTGCTGTCCTTAATCATGGGGATGTGGGAGCCAGGTATCTTTGGATAGAAACCTAAAAACCCAAATTAGGTTTATGGTAAGGGCATAGGGTCATGGCAGGTCTGAACTTTTCTTGCTGAGGTAGGGTCCCTGGTGTGCTGAGTTGAGAACAGGCACCAGGCAGGGGGTTGGATTCCGGGTTTGAGTCCAGGGGTTGAACAATGTTGTGTGTGGCCTTGCGGGGTCTTGCAGGTTTCATAGCTCTGAGGAATGTGTGCACCTCCCAATGGCACTACTGCACCCTAGGAACAAGGGGAGTGCCAGAGTGAGTCTCAGGCATCCCCAATCTGGGGGGTGTGGGTGCCAGGCCTCAGGGTATGGAAGCTTGTATACCCCACCAAGTGTTCGGGTTAGAACCTAGGGACATGGCAGGCCCAAATTGGCAATGCTGAAATTGGCTCCCATCGAGGCAGAGTTTAGGACATTCATCTGGCCACCTGAAGAATCAGGGTTTGTCTCTGGGGGGCCACTGATGGTAGGAGTGGCTTTAGGGGGACATGCAGGTTTCTGCCCCTCTGAAGGTTTAGCGCAGCTCCAAGTGGCATGGGTTCCATCCATGTGGAGAGCGGATTCCTGAGGTGTTGCTCAGGGGTCCTTAATTCAGGGGGCCTGGGGGTTAGGCCCCTTGGAATGGAAGCCCGAAAACCCAAAGAAAGGTTAGAGTTAGGGCCTTGGAACATTGCAGGCCATATATACTGAATCTGAGGGGGCCTGCCCACAGGGATGAATTGGGGACACACCTCTTCCATCACAAGTATATGGCTTTATGGCCGAGGGGGGGCATGATGGTCAGGGAAGCTTTATGGGTGCAAGCAGGTTTCACCCCCTTGGAGGGCTTGACACAACTCCAATCAGCAGGAATCCCTACCACGTGGCAGGTGGAGTGGTGGGGTGTCACTCAGACCTCCTTTATCCGAGGGGATTTGGGGCCAGGAGCCTTAGAATGGAAGCATGAATAATGAAACTACAGTTTATTTAGAGCCTAGGGGCATGGTATGTCAGATCTTCTGGGACCGAGGCAGTCACCCAGGGCTCAGTAGGGAGAGTCATTGGCCTTGCATCCGCTGGCTTGTGGAGGGCTTTCCCTGAGTTCTTGCCAAGCTCACTGAGGACAGGACTCTAGAAAAGGCCGTGTTCAGGCAGACATGAGCTGCACAAAGTGAGGTCTCCAGGGAATTTCCTGCCAATTCTCATGAGCATTCTACCTAAACCCATATGGTGAGAATAGGCTGCCATTAATGGGTTATTTGGACCACCCGTCTCTGGTGGACTATAGTTGTTTCTTGCACAGTGCTTGCATAGCCATCAGGAAAACATGCAGAGACTATGCTGCTGATGGTGTGGAAAGGCCTTGTTGGGGGCAGGGCAGGCATGGGTCTCCACATACAATGGTTGACTCAGGCTCCAAAACCACGGTTTTCAAATTGGTGGCAAGAGGACTAATGGGGTGGGTTTCAGATTTCCTGCAGTTGAGGGTTCGAGAGACAGGACCCTGCGAAGGTAAGACTGAAAACTAGGTGAGGGTTAGGACCAAGGAATAGGGGCATGGCAGACCCCATCTCCCAGCTCCAGGGAGGGAACCCACGGTTGCCAAGGAGCAGGAGGCATTGGCCTCATCTCCAACTGATTCATGGAGGGCTTTTTGGCAGGGTCCGAGTCATGACAACATGGGATCCTGGGCCAGGCCCAACAGGCAGCCCTGCAGACATGTGTCACCCGAATCGAGAACACAGCGTGTTTTCCGGCCAAATCTCAAGAACGTTTTGCTCAAATCTGGATCAATTTGGGCAGAACACTCATCAGAATTGGCCGGGGTTGGGCAGCCCTGAGGACCGCCCTGTCCCCATGATCGTGGGCCCTTCCTCAGGCGGGCCATGTCGCAGTCATCCAGTAAAGGCACTGAGATGATGAGGGCCACCCAGGGGCCCTAGTGCAGGGGAAATTTCCCGGAGCAGAATGAGGAAGAGGGTGTGGCATCCACCTCTGACTTTTCCAGCCACTGGGGCACCGATGCTTTGGAGTGGCCTCAGTGGGGGCATGAAGATTTCTCTGCCCCCAAGGCATTTCCAAAGTTCTAAAAGGCACTATTTCCACCTGGGTGGCAGGTGGATATGTGGCATGGGACTCAGGGTTTTCCAATTGGAGGGCCCGAGGGAGAGGATCCTGGAAACAGAAGGCCAAGAAAGAAGGCAAGGGTTAATTCCTGGGCCACGGGGCTGTACCAGTCGAATTGGACAGTGCAATGGAGGGAACCCCCAGAGGTTAAGGAGCAGGAGGTGTCAGACTCAACTGAACCGGACTCACGGAGGGCTTTCTGGCCGGGTTCAGACGTAACATTCGGGATCCCAGGCCAGGCCCAGGGGGCAGCCCTGCAGACGTGTGGTGCCCAAAGCTTGTTTGCTGGGCATTTTCTGGACAGTTCTCTCGAGCATTCTGCTCTAATTGGGATCGATTTGGGCAGAACATTCGTGAGAATTGGCCGGCGATAGGCAACCCTGCACATTGTCCCATTCCCCATGGCTGAGGGGCCCTTTCTCGCTCAGGGCATGTCGCAGCCCCCCAGAAAACACGCTGAGACACAGCGACCCACCCGGGGGCCCTGGCGGAGGGGAGTGTTCCAGGAGTAAAGTTGAGGGAGGGTTTGTGGCGGGGCGTCTGCACCCGACTCTTTGGGTGACTTGGGAGCCCAAGGATGGGTCTGGCCTCAGTGGAGGCAGGAATGTATCTCTCACTCAGAGGCTTGTCTGCAGCTCCAAAAGGCACCTTGACATAGGATCTTAGGATGCTCGTGGCACAGGACTCAGGCTTTCCCAGTTGGGGCACCGAGGAACAGGACCCAGGAAACTGAAGGTTGAGCAAGCAGGCGAGGGCTTGTGCTTGGGCATCAGGGCTGTCCCAGACCCATGGGCCAGGTCCAGGGAGGGGACCCCTGGAGGCTGAGGAGCAGGAGGCATCTGCTTGGCCTGTGCCAGACTCAGAAGACGTTCAAGCAGAGTTCGACGTGACGACTGGGGATGACGGCCGATACCTACAGGGCTGCCCGGCAGACTTTCGGCGCCCAAAGCGATTTAGGCGGGCCTTTTCCAGCCAATACTCACGAGCGTTCTGCCTAAACCAACCCCGGTTGGGCAGAATGCTCATGAGGATTGGCTGGTGTTGGATTGCCCTCTGGACCACCCTTCTCCCCGTGGCTGAGGGCCCTTTCTCGCTGGGGGCACGTCATGGCCACCAGGAAAATGCGCTGAGACAAGGCCCACCTGGGGGCCTTGGTGTAGGGGAGCGTTCCTGAAGCAGAGTTGAGGGACGGGTGGTGGCTGGGCTCATGATGCCGGGCCATGCCCAGGGAGCTGCCGTGCAGATGCGCGGTGCCCAAAGTGAGTTGGCCTGGCGTTTTCGGGCCAATTCTCACGAGCGTTCTGCCCAAACCGGGATGGGTTTGGACAGAATGATTGTGAGAATTGGCTGGCATTGGGCAGCCCTGCGGACCACTCTACTCCACATGGCCGAGGGCCCTTTCTTGCTCGGGGCATGTCACAGTGACCCAGAAAACTTGCCGAGACGATGTGTCCCATCCAGGGGCACTGGCCCATGGGAGCGTTCCTGGAATAGAGTTGAGGGTTGTGGAGGCGTGGCACAGGACTCCTTCTTCCCCAGGTGGAGGCCCGGAGGGACAGGCCCCTGGAAACCAAATGCAGGGAAAGCAGGTGAGGTTTCATGCCCGGGCCTAGTGGCAGGACTAGCCCCATCGACAGCTCCAGGGATGGTACCCCCAGAAGCTGAGGAGCAGGAGGCATCAGCGTCACTGGAGCCTGCCATCTGGAGGGTTTTCTGGCGGGGTTCTGACACGACTGCTCGTGGTGCCCGGCAAGACCCGGGGGCTGCCCTGCCGACTTGTGGCGCCCAAAGTGATTTTGCCAGGTGTTTTCCAGCCAGTTCTCACAAGCGTTCTCTTGCTCTGAGTCTTGTCCGAAGAGCAGAAAGGCACCGTGTGCACCGGGGTGGGATAGGGAGGCGTGGCAGGAGACTCAGGGTTCCCCAGTTGGAGGCACCAAAGGACAGGTCCCTGGAAATGGAAGACTGAGGAAGCAGGCCAGGGTTCTTGTCCAGACCTCTGCTCAGGCCGAGCCCCAATGGACAATATCAGGGATGGGATGCTCGGAGGATGAGGAGCAGGAGGTGATAGCTTCACCACAGACTGACTACTGGATCGCTTTCTGGCATGTTTCAGACAGGACAGCTTGCCATGCCAGGCCAGGACCAGGGGGCGGCCCTGCAGACGTGCTGCACCTGAAGCCAGTTCGCCGGCATGTTCCAGCCCATTCTCAGGAGCACTCTGCCTAAACTGATCCCAGCTTGGGAAGAATGCTCCTGAGAATTGGCCAGCATGGGGCTGCTCTGCGGACCACCCTACTCCCAGTGGCTGAGGGCCCTTTCTCGCTCAGGGCATGACACAACCGCCCGAAAAACGTGCCAATATGATGCAGCCCACCCGGGGACCCTTGTGCAGGGGAGGGTTCCAGGAGATGTGTTGAGGGATGGGTTGTGGCCGGGCGTCTGCCTATGACTTTTCATCCAGGAAAGGGATGCCCAAGGATGGGGCTGATCTCAGTGTGGGCAGGAGGTTTCTCTCCCTCTGAAATTAGCACAAGCGCCAAAAGGCACCGATTGTGATGAAGCGGGCATGGCGGAGGGGGAGGCGTCTCGTACACTCAATATTCCCCAGTTGGTGGCCCCATGGGAAAGGACCGTGGAAACGAAAGGCTAAGGAAGCAGGCGAGGGTTTGTGCCCGGGCCTCGGGGCAGCCTTGACAGTGCAAGGGCGGGGACCTTCAGAGGCTGAGGAGCAGGAGGCTTAGGCCTTGCTGGAGCGTGCCCATGGTTGGCTTTCTGGCGAGGTTCGGAGGCAACTGCTCGTGTTGCTGTGCCAGGCACAGGGGGCGACCCTGCAGACCTGGGACGCTCAAAGCGATTTCACTGGATGTTTTCCTGCCAATTCTCACGAGCGTTCTGCCCAAACTGGGATAGGTTTGGGCAGAACGCTCGTGAGAATTGGCCGGCGTTGGGCATCCCTGCGGACCGCCCTGCTCTCCATGGCCCAGGGCCCTTTCTCGCCCAGGGCATGTTGCGGCCGCCAGGAAATTGCACGGAAAAGATGCGGCCCAACCGGGGCCGCCAGCGCAGTGGAGCGTTCCGGGAGCAGATTTGAAGGACAGGTGGCGGCCGGGCGTGTGCCTCCGTCTTTCGGGAAGATGGGGTGCCCAAGGATGGGGATGATCTCATTTTGGGCAGGCAGGTTTATCTCACTCTGAGGGTTGTCTGAAGCACCGGGGGGTGCCGTTGGCGCCTGCTTGGTTGGGAGATGAGTGGCTGCGGGAACAGGGCTCCCGCTATGGAGGCCACGAGGGACAGGACTCCAGAAGCAGAAGGCTGGGGAAGCAAGCGAGCGTTCGAGCCCAGGCTTCGTGACAGGCACGCCCCCATGGTATATCGCCAGGGAAGGGACCCCCGCAGGCTGAGGAATGCAGGCGTTGCCCTCACCTCAGCCCGGCTCGCGGAGTGCCTCTTGGAGGGGTTGGGTGCGGGCACTCACAAAGCCCGGCCAGTCCCCGGGCGGGCGGCCCTGCAGATATGCGGCACACGAAGAGCCTTCGCTGGGCGTTTTCCGGCCAATTCTCACAAGCCTGCCTCTCTGCCTACTTGTGATCTCGCTCTGTCAAATAAATAAATAAAATCTTTAAAAAAATAAATAAAAAGATAGCCAGCTCCTGAGTAAGGGGGGATTTCAGATATTTGATCACACTGGAGTTTGTGTCTATTATGTCCAACAAATGGAGGGGTGGTGTCAAGAGGCTATGGAGAATTTCCCACATTTGGGCAGAACGCTCGTGAGAATTGGCCGGAAAAAGCACGGCGAAGTCTCTTCGGGCACCGCACAACTGCAGGGACGCCCACCCTGGGGCCTGGCCGGGCATTGTGAGTGCCCTCACCCGAACCACGCCAAGAGGCACGTCGGGAGACCGAACACCCTGAGGCCAACACCTGCGGATCTTCGGCCAGCGGTGGTCCCATTCCTGGCGCTATACCAAAGGGTCGGGCCCATCACGAAGCCCGGGCTTGAACGCTCGCTTGCTTCCCCAGCCTTCTGCTTCCGGGGTCCTTTATCTCGTGGCCTTCATATCAGGAACCCTGAGTCCCGCAGCCATGCATCTCCCAACCACACAGGCGCAAACGGCGCCTTCTGGCGCTTCGGACAAACCTCGGAGTGAGAGAAACCTGCGTGCCCAAAATGAGGTCATCCCCATTCTTGGGAGCCCCACCTTCCCGAAAGACGGATGCGCACGCCCGGCCGCCAACCGTTTTTCAACTCTGCTCCCGGACGCTCCACTGCGCCGGCGCCCCCGGGTTGGCCGCGTCTTTTCCGTGGAATTTCCGGGTGGCCACAACATGCCCTGGGCGAGAAAGGGCCCTGGGCCATGGAGAGCAGGGCGGTCCGCAGGGCTGCTCAACGCCGGCCAATTCTCACGAGCGTTCTGCCCAAACCGGGTTTGGGCAGAACGCTCGTGAGAATTTGCCGGAAAACGCCCAGCGATGTCTCTTCAGGCGCCGCATGTCAGCAGGGCCGCCCACCCGGGGCTTCGCCGGGCATTGTGCGTGCCCGCACCCGAAACCTGCCAAGAGGCACTCCGCGAGACGGAACACGGCGAAGCCAACGCCTGCGGATGCTCGGCCTGCAGGGGTCCCATCCCTGGCGCTATACCATGGGGCCGGGCCCTTCACGAAACCAGGGCTCGAATGCTCGCACGCTTCAACAGCCTTCTGCTTCCGGGGTCCTGTCCCTCCTGGCCTCCATATCGGGAACCCTGAGTCCTGCAGCCACGCGTCTCCCAACTACGCAGGCGCCAACGGGGCCTACCGGCGCTTCGGACAACCCTCGGAGTGAGATAAACCTGCGTGCCCAAAATGAGATCATCCCCATTCTTGGGCGCCCCATGATCCCTAAAGCTGGAGGCGCACGCCCGGCCGCCACCCGTCCTTCAACTCTGCTCCCGGGACGCTCCTGTGCGCCGGCGCCCCGGGTGGTCCACGTATTTTGCGTGCGATTTCCGGGCGGCCGCAACATGCTCTGGGCGAGAAAGGGTCCTGGGCCATGGAGAGCAAGGCAGTTCGAAGGGCTGCCCAACGCCGGCCAAATCTCACGAGCGTTCTGCCCAATCCGATCCTGTTTTGGGCAGAACGCTCGTGAGAATTGGCCGGAAAACGCCGGGCGAATCTCCCGGGCGCCGCACGTCTGCAGGACCACCCCCCCGGGGCCTGGCCGGGCATTGTGAGTACCCGCTCCCACACCCTGCCAGGAGGCACTCCGTGAGACGGACTGCGGCGAGGACAACGCCTGCGGATCCTTGGCCTGCGGGGGACCCGTCCCTGGTGTTATTCCATGTGTCAGGGCCCATCACGAAGCTCGGGCTCGAACCCTCGCTCGCTGCCCCAGCCTTCTGATTCCGGGGTCCTGTTCCTCATGGCCTCCATGTCGGGAACCCTGAGTCCCGCACCCATGCATCTCCCAACCACGCAGGCGCCAATTTCGCCTCCCGGCGCTTGGACAACCCTCGGAATGAGGGAAACCTGCGTGCCCAAAATGAGGTCATCCCCATTCTTGGGAGCCCCATTTTCCCGAAAGACGGAGGCGCTCGCCACGCAGCCATCAGTCCATCAACTCTGCTCGCGGAACGCTCCACTACGCCGGCCCCCCCGAGGGGGGGCAGCGTCTACCCCATGCAATGCCCCGGCGGCCGCAACATGCCCTTGGCGAGAAAGTGCCCTGGGCCCTGGAGAGCAGAGCGGTCAGCAGGGCTGCCCAACGCCGGCCAATTCTCACGAGCATTCTGCCCAAACTGATCCCACTTTGATGGGAAAATGCCCGGCGAAGTAAACTCGGGCGCTGCACTTCTGCTGGGCCACCCCCTGGGGCCTGGATCGGCATTGTAGTGCCGCGCCCGCACTCTCCAAGAGGCACTCCGCGAGATGGACAGTGGCGAGGACAATGCCTGTGGATTCTAAACCTGCGGGTGTACCGTCCTTGGCGTTAAACCATGGGTCGGGGCCCATCACGAAGCCCGGGTTCGAACGCTCGCTCGCTTCCCCAGCCTTCTGCTTCCGGGGTTTTGTTCCTTGTGGCCTCCATATCGGAAACCCTGAGTCCCGAAGCCACACATCTCCCAACCACGCAGGCGCCAACTGCGCCTCCCGGCGCTTCTGACGAACCTCAGAATGAGAGAAAGCTGCGTGCCCAAAATGAGGTCATACCCATCCTTGGGCGCCCCATTTCCTGAAAGAGGGAGGCGCACGCCCGGCCGACATCCGTCCTTCAACTCTGCTCCTGGAACGCTCCTCTGCGCCGGCACCCCCGGTTAGGCAGCGTCTACCCCGTGCGATTTCCGGGCGGAGGCAACATGCCCTGGGCGAGAAAGGGCCCTGGGCCATGGAGAGAATGGCGGTCCGCAGGAATGCCCAACACAGGCCAATTCTCACGAGCGTTCTGCCCAAACGGATCCCGGTTTGGGCTGAAAGCTCGTGAGAATTGGCCGGAAAATGCCCAGCGAATTCACCTCGGGTGCAGCCCATCTGAAGGGCCACCGCCCCCCCCGCCCGAGGCCTGGCTGGCATTGTGAGTGCCTGCTCCCGCAACCCACCAAGAGGCACTCCGTGAGACGGACTGCGGCGAGGACAACGCCTGCGGATCCTTGGGCTGCGGGGGTCCCGTTACTGGCGCTACACAATGGACCCGGGCCCATCACGAAGCCCGGGCTCGAACGCTCGTTGCTTCCCCAGCCTTCTGCTTCTGGGGTCCTGTTCCTCGTGGCCTCCATATCGGGAACCCTGAGTCCCACAGCCACGCATCTCCCAACCACGCAGGCCCCAACGGCGCCTCCCGGCTCTTCTGACAACCCTCGGAGTGAGAGAAATCTGCGTGCCCAAAATGAGGTCATCCCCATCCTTGGGCGCTCCATTCCCAAAAGATGGAGGCACAGGCACCATCGCCATCCGTCCTTCAACTCTGCTCCAAGTACGCTCACTGCGCCGGCGCCCCCTGGTGGGCCACCTCTATCCCGTGCGATTTCCGGGCAGGCCGCAACATGACCTGGGCGAGAAAGGGCCGTGGGCCATGGAGAGTATGGCGGTCCGCAGGGCTGCCCAAGGCCGGCCAATTCTCACGAGCGTTCTGCTCAAACCGATCCTAGTTTGGGCAGAACGCTCGTGAGAATTGGCCGGAAAACGCCTGGGAATTCACCTCGGTCGCCGCACGTCTGCTGGGCCGCCCCCCGGGGCGTGGCTGGGCATTGTGAGTGCCCGCTCCTGCACCCTGCCAAGAGGCACACCGTGAGACGGACTGCGGTGAGGAAAACACCGGCGGATCCCTGGCCTGCGGGGATCCCGTCCCTGGTGCAGTACCATGTGTCAGGGCCCATCACGAAGCTCGGGCTCGACCCTAGCTCGCTGCCCCAGCCTTCTGATTCCGGGGTCCTGTACCTCATGGCCTCCATATCAGGAACCCTGAGTCCCTCACCCACGCATCTCCCAACCACGCAGGCGCCAATTTCGCCTCCCAGCGCTTTGGACAACACTCGGAATGAGGGAAACCGGCGTGCACAAAATGAGGTCATCCCCATTCTTAGGAGCATCGGTTTTCAGGCTTCAGAACCTAGACCTTATCTCCAATCACTGCCCGGGTTTGAAAATGATGCAGAAATCAGAACTCTTTCCCCATGGCAAGAAACCTTGTGGTTGGCATGTTGTCCAAGGTTCAGTGTAGTTGAAAACAGTGTGGCCCATGAGGCCCCGCCCATGCTTGCGGGCCACATTGGTCACAAACACACATTGTGACCCTCAGCCTGAGCCCAGACCTCAGGTAAGGCCTCTCAGTGGCTGGATGGAGAGACAGCATATTGGGCTTGCCATGCCCCTGGCCCCAATTTTTAACCATAGTTCGGGTTGTCCATTCCGTCTTCCCCAGGGCTCTGCTTTGGAATTCCTCTTTTGGTGGGACACCTGAGGTAATAAACCTGAAAGGAGTCTTCCCATCCCACAGATTGATGAAAAACAATTGGGATCGGGCCAAGTCCACATAGACCAAGATTCATCCATGGCCCAAGAGGCCTCCCCAACATTCCACGGCCATCGCTGTTACAAAATCCAGAGACAAAAGCCTGAGTGCGCGCCTCAGACTCGCTCATACTTCATATCCTGAAGAGTTCTTTAGATAAGAACCTACACGGCACTCGAATGCACCCAAAATATATAGTCTAACATGGGCACTAATGCACTGTCTGACAACCTGAGCCCGGAACTCGTGACCAACACCCAGACAGCTGACCGCACACTGAACACATCAGACCCGCCATGGCCTTAGGTCATCATCTCTTCCCTACCTCAGTTTTCAGGCTTCAGAACCTAGACCTTATCTCCAATCACTGCCCACGGATCGCTGTGATGCAGAAATCAGAACTCTTCCTTACCCATGGCAAGAAACGTTGTGGTTGGCATGGTGTCCAACGTTCAGTGTAGGAGAAACCAGCATTCACCCTGAGGACCCGCCCATTCTTGAGTGCGACGAGGGCATAAACAGGCATTGTGACACTCAGCGTGAGTCCTGTCCTCTAGTACGTCCTCTCAGTGGCTGGACCATTAGATGTCATAATGGGCTTGACATGTCCCTAGGTCCCAATTTTTACCCAGATTTCTGGTTGTCCAGTCGCCCTTCCCCAGGGCTATACGCTGGAATCCCTCATTTGGTGGGACACCTGAGGTTGAAAAACAAAACAAAACAAATCAACAGCAACAGAACTATGGACTTCTTCCATCCCACAGAATGACCCCAAACTCTTTGGATGGGGCCAACCCCCAGAGAGTAAGACTCGTCCATTTCGCATGAATTCACGCGGAAATTTCACGACCATGAGTGACACGATATCGAGAGACAAAAACTTGATCAAGGGCCTCACACTCGCCCTTTTTTCATATCCCGAAGAGTTCTCCTCATGGGCTGTAGAACAGTCCTGCCATACCTATGACCTGAAACATAAGCCGAGTTTGTGTTTTCAGACAACTGTCC
The DNA here is from genome assembly GCF_030435805.1 of Mustela lutreola. Taxonomy (NCBI): domain Eukaryota; kingdom Metazoa; phylum Chordata; class Mammalia; order Carnivora; family Mustelidae; genus Mustela; species Mustela lutreola. The sequence goes on from NC_081294.1 coordinate 175,037,164, forward strand.
AAACAGCCGTGGCCTACACATCCTACAAGCTCAGGCCCCTGGAGCCAAACCTGACGACTGTGCTTGCCCTCTCCAAGGGAATTGTATGTGCCCATTTGATTGGCCACAACACTACTAATAGGATAAACCTCCAAAGTCCATGAGGCCATCCCATTATTTGTTGCTTCCCAGGACAATCAGGGGCAATCTGGGCCCATCTGTGCACCTACCTGCACTCAGACCCGTAGACTGATGTCCCCAGAGGTAAAAAGGAACGAACAGGCCCCTAGGCACCTATCGGATCCATTGGTTTGGCTTCCAGGCATCTCTCCTCAGAGGCCTGGATTTCAATAACAGCATATGGCTGTTTCTTGACTTACCCATCAGAAGAAATCTCATCTACACATGGGAAACTTTCACGATGGAGCTGTGTGAAAGCCTCTCTTTAGGAGAACCCTTCAGGGCCCCAGTGCCACCGCTTCATTCCAAGGTCTCCATAGACGCAAAATCATAGTAGGACACATCCACGGGAGAGTCCATTTCAACTCAGCCTCCTCGGTTGCTCCCCCAGATCCAGCAGATCTAACCTTTCTTGTTGCTTGGAGACAATTGGAATGCGAGGTGGGCTACCCAGCCATCCATCCTTAGAACCCTGCTCGGAATCGTTGTCCTGGAGCCAACCAACAGGTCTCAATTGTCCTGCAGAAGAATCTTTGCAGTTGGGAGTTTCTCACATCTCCCATCGTGGGAAAACCTCCATGGCCTCGTGATCCACCCCCCCTTCAAGAAGAGGCCATCAGAGACAGAATGTCCAACCTGAGCGAACGTCTGATCCTCGCCCTGACTTCAGATGCAGGAGATCTCGATTCACGTCGGTCTGTAGATTGTGCCTGCCATATCCTCACCCAGAAACCTAGGCCTTTCTTGGGTTCTCAGACTTCAGTCCTCAGACTACTGGCCCACAAGCCCTCCAGTTTGGCAATCCAGAACTACAATGCAGCACTCTGCCTGTTCTCCAGAAGAAAAACATTGCCCACTGGGGCTACCCAGAATCCCCAAATGAGGATCAACCTGCACGCCATTCGACTGTACCCCCCATATATAGGCAGACCTGGGCACTAAAGCCCTTTGTGACACAGCCTGAGCCTGGACATCCTGGCCCCACCCAGACAGCTGGCCGCACACTGAGCACATCGGACCCGCCATGGCCTTAGGTCGTCATCTCTTCACAACCTCGGTTCTCGGGCTTCAGAACCTAGACCTTATCTCCAATCACGGCCCGGGTTTGAAAATGATGCAGAAATCAGAACTCTTTCCCCATGGCAAGAAACCTTGTGGTTGGCATGTTGTCCAACGTTCAGTTTAGGAGAAACCAGCATTCACCCTGTGGCCCCGCCCATTCTTGCGTGCGACCAGGGCATAAACACGCATTGTGACCCTCAGCGTGATTCCTGTCCTCTAGTACGTCCTCTCAGTGGCTCGACCATTAGATGTCATAATGGACTTACATGTCCATAGTCCCCAATTTTTAACCAGATTTCTGGTTGTCCAGTCGACCCTACCAGGGCTGTACTCTGGAATCCCAAATTTGGTGGGACACCTGAGGTTGAAAAACAAAACAAAACAAATCAACAACAACAGAACAACGGACTTCTTCCATCCCACAGAATGACCCCAAACCCTTTGGACGGGGCCAAACCCCCAGAGAGTAAGACTCGTTCGTTTCCCAGGAAGTCACCCGGAAATTTCACGACCATGAGTGAAATGATATCCAGAGACAAAAACTTGAGCAAGAGCCTCACCCTCGCCCTTTATTCATATCCCAAAGAGTTCTCCTCATGGTCTGTAGATCAGTCCTGCCATACCTATGACCCGAAACATAAGCCGAGTTTGTGTTTTCAGACAACTGTCCAAACAGCCCTGGCCTACACACCCTACAGGCTCAGGCCCCTGGAGCCAAACCTGAGGACTGTACTTGCCCTCTCCAAGGGATTTCTGTGTGCCCATTGCAATGGCCACAACCCTACTAAAAGGATCAACCTCCAAAGTCCCTGATGCCATCCCAATATTTGTGGCTTCCCAGGACAAACAGGGGCAATCTGAGCCCATCTGAGCACCTACCTACATTCAGACCCATAGACTGATGTCCCCAGAGGGAAAAAGGAACGAAAAGGCCCCTAGGCACTAATCGGATCCATTGCTTTGTTTTCCAGGCATTTCTTCTCATAGGCCGGGATTTCAATACCCGAATATGGCTGTTTCTTGACTCACCCATCAGAAAATCTCATGTACATATGGGAAACTTGCACGTTGGAGCTGTGAGAAAGCCTCTCTTTAGGAGAACCCTTCAGGGCCCCAGTGCCACCGCTTCACTCCAAGGTCTTCATAGACACAAAAACACATTAGGACCCATCCACAGGAGAGTCCATTTCAACTCAGGCTCCTCGGTTGCTCCCCCAGATCCAGCAGATCTAACATGTCTTGTTGCTAGGAGACAATTGGAATGCGAGGTGGGCTTCACATCCATCCATCCTTAGAACCCTGCTCGGATTCGTTGGCCTGGATCCAACCAACAGGTCTCAATTGTCCTGCAGAAGAATCTTTGCAGTTTGGAGCTTCCCACAACTCCCTTCTTGGGAAACACCCATGGCCTCGTGAAAGCCCCCCCCTTCATGAAGGGACCATCAGGGACAGGACCTCCAACCTGAACGATCGTCTGATCCTCGCCCTGAGTTCAGATCCACGAGATCTCGAATCAGGTCTGTAGATTGTGCCTGCCATTTCCTCACCCAGAAACCTAAGCCTAGCTTGCGTTCTCAGACTTCGGTCCTCAGACTACGGGCCCACAAGCCCTCCATTTTGGCCTACCAGAACTGCAATGCAACACTCTTCCTGCCCTCCAGAAGAAAAAACATTGCCCTTTGGGGCTAACCAGAAACCCCAAATGAGGATCAACCTGCACGTCACTTGGCTGTACCCCAAATATATAGGCTGATCTGGGCACTGGTGCCCATGCAGACACAACCTGAGCCTGGACCTCCTGGCACCACCCCGACAGCTGGCCGCATTCTGTGCTCATCGGACCTCCCATGGCCTTAGGTCGTCATCTATTCTCAACCTCGATTTTCAGGCTTCGGAACCTATAACTTATCTCAAAACCCTGCCCACGGTTCAAAATGATGCAGAAATCAGAACTCCATCCCCATGGCAAGAAACCTTGTGGTTGCCATGTGGTCCAACGTTCAGTGTAGTTGAAAGCAGTGTGGCCAATGATGCCCCGCCCATGCTCGCGGGCCACATTGGTCACAAACACACATTGTGACCCTCAGCCTGAGCCCAGTCCTCAAGTAAGGCCTCTCAGTGGCTGGACCCTGAGCCCGCATATGGGGCCTGCCATGCCCCTGGCCCCGATTTTTAACCATAGTTCGGCTTTGTACCTTCACTCTTCCCTAGGGCTCTGATTTGGAATTCCTCTTTTGGTGGGACACCTGAGGTAACAAACCTGAAAGGAGTCCTCCCATCCCACAGATTGACGAAAAACAATTGGGATCGGGCCAAATCCACAGAGAGGAAGATTCGCCCATGAACCCTGAGGCCTCCCCGACATTCCACGGCCAACGCTGATACAAAATCCAGAGACAAAAGAATGAGCAAGCGCCTCAGACTCGCTGTTTCTTCATATCCTGAAGAGTTCTTCTCATGGTTTGTCGATCGGGTCCGCCATACCTACATCCGCAAACCTTAGCTGAGTTTGTGTTTTTAGACTTCTGTCCTCAATGTCCTGGGCAACACACACTCCAGACTGGGCCCCTGGAGTCACACATTAGGACTGCGCCTACCCAATCCATGGGAATTCTGCCCATTCCATTGTCCCAAACCGTACAAATTAGGAGAACCCTCCAAAGTCCCTGAGGCCATCCCAATAGTGTAGGTCACCCGGCACAAACAAGGGCGGTCTGACACCAGCTGAGCAACTATCTCCACTCATTCCATAGATGGATGTCCCCAGAGAAGAAGATTGAACCAGACAGGACCCAAGGCCATAACCGGATCCATTGCTTTGGTTTACAGGCATGTCTCCTCAAAAGCCTGGATTCCAATATAAGCATAGGGGTTTTCCTGAGGCACCCATCAGAACAAATCTCGTCTCCACAAGGAAACTTGTGTATGGGAGCTATGTCAAAAGCTTAGGAGAATACTTCAGGGTCCCGGTGCCACCGCCTCATTCCAAGGCCCTCATGGATACAAACACACTTTAGGACCCATCCTCAGGAAAGTCCATTTCAACTCAGCCACCCAGGTTGCTCCCGCAGAGCCATCAGATCTAAACTGCCTTGTTGCTAGGAGACAATTGCAATGCGAGGCGCTCGTCCCAAGCATCCATCCTCGAACGGTGCCCTGGAGTCATTCCATATGGGATGTCCTGGACCTGTCCAACAGGTCTCAATTGTCCCGCAGAAGGAATCCTTGAAGGGGGCATCCCACAACTCCCAACGTAGGAAAACCTAGATGGCCTCGAGATTCCGCTCCATTCATGAAGGGACCGTCATGCAGAGAAACTCCAACCTGAGCCAACGTCTGATCCTCGCTCTGACTTCAGATGCATGAGATCTTGGTTCCGATGTGTAGGGGGTACATGCCGTGCCCTCGCCCTGAAACCCAAGTCTAGCTTGTGTTCTCAGACTTCCGTCCTCACACTCCTGGTCCGAAGCACTCAAGTTTGGCAATTCCGGACCCACAATGCAGCACTCTGCCTGCCTTCTAGAAAAAAAAAAAAAATATTGCCTAATGAGCTGCAACCTACACGGCACTCGAATGTACCCAAATTATATCGTCTAACCTGGGCACTAATGCACTTTCTGACACAACCTGAGCCCGGACCTCCTGACCAACACCCAGACAGCTGACCGCACACTGAGCACATCAGACCTGCCATGGCCTTAGGTCATCATCTCTTCCCTACCTCAGTTTTCAGGCTTCAGAACCTAGACCTTATCTCCAATCCCTGCCCAGAAATCAGAATTCCTCCTTACCCATGGCAAGAAACCTTTTGGTTGGCACGTTGTCGAACGTTCAGTGTAGGAGAAACCAGCATTCACCCTGAGGACCCGCCCATTCTTGAGTGTGATGAGGGCACAAACATGCATTGTGACCCTCAGCGTGAGTCCTGCCCTCTAGTATGTCCTCTTAGTGACTGGACCATTAGATGTCATAATGGGCTTGACATGTACCTAGGCCCCAATATTTAACCAGATTTCTGGTTGTCCAGTCGCCCCTCCCCAAGTCTCTACTCTGGAATCCCTCATTTGGTGGGACACCTGAGGTTAAAAAACAAAACAAAACAAAACAAAACAACAACAACAAAAAAATGGACTTATTCCATCCCACAGAATGACCCCAAACTTTTCGGACGGGGCCACACCTCCAGAGGGTAAGACTCGTCCATTTCCCATGAAGTCACCCGGAAATTTCATGTACATGGGTGACACGATATCCAGAGACAAAAACTTGAGCAAGAGCCTCACACTCGCCCTTTTTCATATCCCGAAGAGTTCTCCTCATGGTCTGTAGATCAGTCCTGCCATACCTATGACCCGAAACAGAAGCCGACTTTGTGTTTTCAGACAACGGTCTAAACAGCCCTGGCCTACACACCCTACAGGCTCAGGCCCCTGGAGCCAAACCTGAGGACTGTACTTGCCCTCTCCAAGGGATTTCTTTGTGCCTATTGCAATGGCCACAACCCAACTAATAGGATCAACCTCCAAAGTCCCTGAGGCCGTCTCAATAGTGGTGGCTTCCCAGGACAAACAGGGGCAATCTGAGCCCATCTGAGCACCTACCTGCACTCAGACCTGTAGACTGATGTCCCCAGAGGGAAAAAGGAACGAACAGAGCCCTAGGCACTAATCGGATCCATTGCTTTGGTTTCCAGGCATCTCTCCTCAGAGGCCTGGATTTCAATACCCGAATATGGCTGTTTCTTGACACACCCATCAGAACTAATCTCCTCTACACATGGGAAACTTGCACATTGGAGCTTGGTCGAAGCTTCTCTTTAGGAGAACCCTTCAGGGCCCCAGTGCCACCGCTTCATTCCAAGGTCTTCATAGACACAAAAACACATTAGGACCCATCCATAGGAGAGTCCATTTGAACTCAGCCTGCTGGGTTGCTCCCCCAGATCCGGCAGATCTAACATGTCTTGTTGCTAGGAGACAATTGGAATGCGAGGTGGGCTACCCATCCATCCATCCTTAGTACCCTGCTCGGAATCGTTGGCCTGAGCCAACCAACAGGTCTCAATTGTCCTGCAGAAGAATCTTTGCAGTTTGGAGCTTCTCACAACTCCCATCTTGGGTAACCCCCATGGCCTCGTGATCCACCCCCCCTTCATGAAGGGTCCATCAGGGACAGAACCTCCAACCTGAGAGATCGTCTGATTCTCGCCCTGAATTCAGATCCACGAGATCTCGAGTCAGGTCTGTAGATTGTGCCTGCCATGTCCTCACCCAGAAACCTTAGCCTAGATTGTGTTCTCAGACTTCCGTCCTCAGACTACGGGCCCACAAGCCCTCCAGATTGGCAATCCAGAACTACAATGCAACACTCTGCCTGCACTCCAGAAGAAAAACATTGCCCCCTGGGGCTAACCAGAAACCCCAAATGAGGATCAACCTGCACGCCACTTGGCTGTACCCCGAATACATAGGCTGACCTGGGCACTGATGCCCTTTCAGACACAACCTGAGCCTGGACCTCCAGGCCACACCCAGACAGCTGGCCGCACTCTGAGCACATCGGATCCTCCATGGACTTAGGTCGTCATCTCTTCTCAACCTCGATTTTCAGGCTTCAGAAACTATAACTTATCTCAAAACACTGCCCACGGTTGAAAATGATGCAGAAATCAGAACTCCATCCCCATGGCAAGAAACCTTGTAGTTGCCATGTTGTCCAAAATTCAGTGTAGTGGAAACCAGTGTGGCCCATGATTCCCCGCCCATGCTCGCGGGCAACATTGGTCACAAACACACATTGTGACCCTCAGCCTGAGCCCAGTCCTCAAGTAAGGCCTCTCAGTGGCTGGACCCTGAGCCCGCATATGGGGCCTGCCATGCCCCTGGCCCCGATTTTTAACCATAGTTCGGCTTTGTCTCTTCACTCTTCCCAAGGGCTCTGATTTGGAATTCCTCTTTTGGTGGGACACCTGAGGTAACAAACCTGAAAGGAGTCCTCCCATCCCACAGATTGAGGAAAAACAATTGGGATCGGGCCAAATCCACAGAGAGGAAGATTCGCCCATGGCCCCTGAGGCCTCCCCGACATTCCACGGCCAACGCTGATACAAAATCCAGAGACAAAAGAATGAGCAAGCGCCTCAGACTCGCTGTTTCTTCATATCCTGAAGAGTTCTTCTCATGGTTTGTCGATCGGGTCCGCCATACCTACATCCGCAAACCTTAGCTGAGTTTGTGTTTTTAGACTTCTGTCCTCAATGTCCTGGGCAACACACACTCTAGACTGGGCCCCTGGAGTCACACATTAGGACTGCGCCTACCCAATCCATGGGAATTCTGCCCATTCCATTGTCCCAAACCGTACAAATTAGGAGAACCCTCCAAAGTCCCTGAGGCCATCCCAATAGTGTAGGTCACCCGGCACAAACAAGGGCGGTCTGACACCAGCTGAGCAACTATCTCCACTCATTCCATAGATGGATGTCCCCAGAGAAGAAGATTGAACCAGACAGGACCCTAGGCCATAATCGGATCCATTGCTTTGGTTTACAGGCATGTCTCCTCAAAAGCCTGGATTCCAATATTAGCATAGGGGTTTTCCTGAGGCACCCATCAGAACAAATCTCGTCTCCACAAGGAAACTTGTGTATGGGAGCTATGTCAAAAGCTTAGGAGAATACTTCAGGGTCCCGGTGCCACCGCCTCATTCCAAGGCCCTCATGGATACAAACACACTTTAGGACCCATCCTCAGGAAAGTCCATTTCAACTCAGCCACCCAGGTTGCTCCCGCAGAGCCATCAGATCTAAACTGCCTTGTTGCTAGGAGACAATTGCAATGCGAGGCGCTCGTCCCAGGCATCCATCCTCGTACGGTGCCCTGGAGTCATTCCATATGGGATGTCCTGGACCTGTCCAACAGGTCTCAATTGTCCCGCAGAAGGAATCCTTAAAGGGGGCATCCCACAACTCCCAACGTGGGAAACCCTCCATGGCCTCGATTTCCGCTCCCTTCATGAAGGGACAGTCATGCACAGAAACTCCAACCTGAGCCAACGTCTGATCCTCGCTCTGACTTCAGATGCATGAGATCTTGGTTCTGATGTGTAGGGGGTACCTGCCGTGCCCTCGCCCTGAAACCCAAGTCTAGCTTGTGTTCTCAGACTTCCGTCCTCACACTCCTGGTCCGAAGCCCTCAAGTTTGGCAATTCCGGACCCACAATGCAGCACTCTGCCTGCCCTCTAGAAAAAAAAAAAAAAAATATTGCCTAATGAGCTGCATCCTACACGGCACTCGAATGTACCCAAATTATATAGTCTAACCTGGGCACTAATGCACTTTCTGACACAACCTGAGCCCGGACCTCCTGACCAACACCCAGACAGCTGACCGCACACTGAGCACATCAGACCTGCCATGGCCTTAAGTCATCATCTCTTCCCTACCTCAGTTTTCAGGCTTCAGAACCTAGACCTTATCTCCAATCCCTGCCCAGAAATCAGAATTCCTCCTTACCCATGGCAAGAAACCTTTTGGTTGGCACGTTGTCCAACGTTCAGTGTAGGAGAAACCAGCATTCACCCTGAGGACCCGCCCATTCTTGAGTGTGATGAGGGCATAAACATGCATTGTGACCCTCAGCGTGAGTCGTGCCCTCTAGTATGTCCTCTTAGTGGCTGGACCATTAGATGTCATAATGGGCTTGACATGTACCTAGGCCCCAATATTTAACCAGATTTCTGGTTGTCCAGTCGCCCCTCCCCAGGGCTCTACTCTGGAATCCCTCATTTGGTGGGACACCTGAGGTTAAAAAACAAAACAAAACAAAACAACAACAACAAAAAAATGGACTTATTCCATCCCACAGAATGACCCCAAACTCTTCGGACGGGGCCACACCTCCAGAGGGTAAGACTCGTCCATTTCCCATGAAGTCCCCCGGAAATTTCATGAACATGGGTGACACGATATCCAGAGACAAAAACTTGAGCAAGAGCCTCACACTCGCCCATTTTTCATATCCCGAAGAGTTCTCCTCATGATCTGTAGATCAGTCCTGCCATACCTATGACCCGAAACAGAAGCCGAGTTTGTGTTTTCAGACAACGGTCTAAACAGCCCTGGCCTACACACCCTACAGGCTCAGGCCCCTGGAGCCAAACCTGAGGACTGTACTTGCCCTCTCCAAGGGATTTCTGGGTGCCCATTGCAATGGCCACAACCCTACTAATAGGATCGACCTCCAAAGTCCCTGAGGCCATCTCAATAGTGGTGGCTTCCCAGGACAAACAGGGGCAATCTGAGCCCATCTGAGCACCTACCTGCACTCAGACCCGTAGACTGATGTCCCCAGAGGGAAAAAGGAATGAACAGACCCCTAGGCACTAATCGGATCCATTGCTTTGGTTTCCAGGCATCTCTCCTCAGAGGCCTGGATTTCAATACCCGAATATGGCTGTTTCTTGACTCACCCATCAGAACTAATCTTCTCTACACATGGGAAACTTGCACATTGGAGCTTGGTCGAAGCTTCTATTTAGGAGAACCCTTCAGGGCCCCAGTGCCACCGCTTCATTCCAAGGTCTTCATAGACACAAAAACACATTAGGACCCATCCATAGGAGAGTCCATTTGAACTCAGCCTCCTCGGTTGCTCCCCCAGATCCAGCAGATCTAACATGTCTTGTTGCTAGGAGACAATTGGAATGCGAGGTGGGCTACCCATCCATCCATCCTTAGTACCCTGCTCAGAATTGTTGGCCTGAGCCAACCAACAGGTCTCAATTGTCCTGCAGAAGAATCTTTGCAGTTTGGAGCTTCTCACAACTCCCATCTTGGGAAACCCGCATGACCTCGTGATCCACCCCCCCTTCATGAAGGGTCCATCAGGGACAGAACCTCCAACCTGAGAGATTGTCTGATCCTCGCCCTGACTTCAGATCCACGAGATCTCGAGTCAGGTCTGTAGATTGTGCCTGCCATGTCCTCACCCAGAAACCTAAGCCTAGATTGTGTTCTCAGACTTCCGTCCTCAGACTACGGGCCCACAAGCCCTCCAGATTGGCAATCCAGAACTACAATGCAACACTCTGCCTGCACTCCAGAAGAAAAACATTGCCCCCTGGGGCTAACCAGTAACCCCAAATGAGGATCAACCTGCACGCCACTTGGCTGTACCCCAAATACATAGGCTGACCTGGGCACTGATGCCCTTTCAGACACAACCTGAGCCTGGACCTCCAGGCCACACCCAGACAGCTGGCCGCACTCTGAGCACATCGGATCCGCCATGGCCTTAGGTCGTCATCTCTTCTCAACCTCGATTTTCAGGCTTCAGAAACTATAACTTATCTCAAAACACTGCCCACGGTTGAAAATGATGCAGAAATCAGAACTCCATCCCCATGGCAAGAAACCTTGCGGTTGCCATGTTGTCCAACATTCAGTGTAGTGGAAACCAGTGTGGCCCATGATTCCCCGCCCATGCTCGCGGGCAACATTGGTCACAAACACACATTGTGACCCTCAGCCAGAGCCCAGTCCTCAAATAAGGCCTCTCAGTGGCTGGACCCTGAGCCCGCATATGGGGCCTGCCATGCCCCTGGCCCCGATTTTTAACCATAGTTCGCTTTGTCCCTTCACCCTTCCCTAGGGCTCTGATTTGGAATTCCTCTTTTGGTGGGACACCTGAGGTAACAAACCTGAAAGGAGTCCTCCCATCCCACAGATTGACGAAAAACAATTGGGATCGGGCCAAATCCACAGAGAGGAAGATTCGTCCATGGCCCCTGAGGCCTCCCCGACATTCCACGGCCAACGCTGATACAAAATCCAGAGACAAAAGAATGAGCAAGCGCCTCAGACTCGCTGTTTTTTAATATCCTGAAGAGTTCTTCTCATGGTTTGTCGATCGGGTCCGCCATACCTACATCCGCAAACCTTAGCTGAGTTTGTGTTTTTAGACTTCTGTCCTCAATGTCCTGGGCAACACACACTCCAGACTGGGCCCCTGGAGTTACACATTAGGACTGCACCTACCCAATCCATGGGAATTCTGCCCATTCCATTGTCCCAAACCGTACAAATTAGGAGAACCCTCCAAAGTCCCTGAGGCCATCCCAATAGTGTAGGTCACCCGGCACAAACAAGGGCGGTCTGACACCAGCTGAGCAACTATCTCCACTCATTCCATAGATGGATGTCCCCAGAGAAGAAGATTGAACCAGACAGGACCCTAGGCCATAATCGGATCCATTGCTTTGGTTTACAGGCATGTCTCCTCAAAAGCCTGGATTCCAATATTAGCATAGGGTTTTTCCTGAGGCACCCATCAGAACAAATCTCGTCTCCACAAGGAAACTTGTGTATGGGAGCTATGTCAAAAGCTTAGGAGAATACTTCAGGTTCCCGGTGCCACCGCCTCATTCCAAGGCCCTCATGGATACAAACACACTTTAGGACCCATCCTCAGGAATGTCCATTTCAACTCAGCCACCCAGGTTGCTCCCGCAGAGCCATCAGATCTAAACTGCCTTGTTGCTAGGAGACAATTGCAATGCGAGGCGCTCGTCCCAGGCATCCATCCTCGAACGGTGCCCTGGAGTCATTCCATATGGGATGTCCTGGTCCTGTCCAACAGGTCTCAATTGTCCCGCAGAAGGAATCCTTGAAGGGGGCATCCCACAACTCCCAACGTGGGAAAACCTCCATGGCCTCGAGATTCCGCTCCCTTCATGAAGGGACCGTCAAGCACAGAAACTCCAACCTGAGCCAACGTCTGATCCTCGCTCTGACTTCAGATGCATGAGATCTTGGTTCCGATGTGTAGGGGGTACCTGCCGTGCCCTCGCCCTGAAACCCAAGTCTAGCTTGTGTTCTCAGACTTCCGTCCTCACACTCCTGGTCCGAAGCACTCAAGTTTGGCAATTCCGGACCCACAATGCAGCACTCTGCCTGCCCTCTAGAAAAAAAAAAAAAAAATTGCCTAATGAGCTGCAACCTACACGGCACTCGAATGTACCCAAATTATATCGTCTAACCTGGGCACTAATGCACTTTCTGACACAACCTGAGCACGGACCTCCAGACCAACACCCAGACAGCTGACCGCACACTGAGCACATCAGACCTGCCATGGCCTTAGGTCATCATCTCTCCCCTACCTCAGTTTTCAGGCTTCAGAACCTAGACCTTATCTCCAATCCCTGCCCAGAAATCAGAATTCCTCCTTACCCATGGCAAGAAACCTTTTGGTGGGCACGTTGTCCAACGTTCAGTGTAGGAGAAACCAGCATTCTCCCTGAGGACCAGCCCATTCTTGAGTGTGATGAGGGCATAAACATGCATTGTGACCCTCAGCGTAAGTCCTGCCCTCTAGGATGTCCTCTTAGTGACTGGACCATTAGATGTCATAATGGGCTTGACATGTAACTAGGCCCCAATATTTAACCAGATTTCTGGTTGTCCAGTCGCCCCTCTCCAGGGCTCTACTCAGGAATCCCTCATTTGGTGGGACAGCTGAGGTTAAAAAACAAAACAAAACAAAACAAAACAACAACAACAAAAAAATGGACTTATTCCATCCCACAGAATGACCCCAAACTCTTCGGACGGGGCGACACCTCCAGAGAGTAAGACTCGTCCATTTCCCATGAAGTCACCCGGAAATTTCATGAACATGGGTGACACGATATCCAGAGACAAAAACTTGAGCAAGAGCCTCACACTCGCCCTTTTTTCATATCCCAAAGAGTTCTCCTCATGGTCTGTAGATCAGTCCAGCCATACCTATGACCCGAAACAGAAGCCAAGTTTGTGTTTTCAGACAACGGTCTAAACAGCCCTGGCCTACACACCCTACAGGCTGAGGCCCCTGGAGCCAAACCTGAGGACTGTACTCGCCCTCTCCAAGGGATTTCTGTGTGCCCATTGCAATGGCCACAACCCTACTAATAGGATCAACCTCCAAAGTCCCTGAGGCCATCTCAATAGTGGTGGCTTCCCAGGACAAACAGGGGCAATCTGAGCCCATCTGAGCACCTACCTGCACTCAGACCCGAAGACTGATGTCCCCAGATGGAAAAAGGAACGAACAGACCCCTAGGCACTAATCGGATCCATTGCTTTGGTTTCCAGGCATCTCTCCTCAGAGGCCTGGATTTCAATACCCGAATATGGCTGTTTCTTGACTCACCCATCAGAACTAATCTCCTCTACACATGGGAAACTTGCACATTGGAGCTTGGTCGAAGCTTCTCTTTAGGAGAACCCTTCAGGGCCCCAGTGACACCGCTTCATTCCACGGTCTTCATAGACACAAAAACATATTAGGACCCATCCACAGGAGAGTCCATTTGAACTCAGCCTCCTCGGTTGCTCCCCCAGATCCAGCAGATCTAACATGTCTTGTTGCTAGGAGACAATTGGAATGCGAGGTGGGCTACCCATCCATCCATCCTTAGTACCCTGCTCGGAATCGTTGGCCTGAGCCAAACAAGAGGTCTCAATTGTCCTGCAGAAGAATCTTTGCAGTTTGGAGTTTCTCACAACTCCCATCTTGGGAAACCCCCATGGCCTCGAGATCCACCCCTCCTTCATGAAGGGTCCATCAGGTACAGAACCTCCAACCTGAGAGATCGTCTGATCCTCGCCCTGACTTCAGATCCACGAGATCTCGAGTCAGGTCTGTAGATTGTGCCTGCCATGTCCTCACCCAGAAACCTAAGCCTAGATTGTGTTCTCAGACTTCTGTTCTCAGACTACGGGCCCACAAGCCCTCCAGATTGGCAATCCAGAACTACAATGCAACACTCTGCCTGCACTCCAGAAGAAAAACATTGCCCCCTGGGCCTAACCAGAAACCCCAAATGAGGATCAACCTGAACGCCACTTGGCTGTACCCCAAATACATAGGCTGACCTGGGCACTGATGCCCCCTCAGACACAACCTGAGCCTGGACCTCCAGGTCACACCCAGACAGATGGCCGCACTCTGAGCACATCGGATCCGCCATGTCCTTAGGTCGTCATCTCTTCTCAACCTCGATTTTCAGGCTTCAGAAACTATAACTTATCTCAAAACACTGCCCACGGTTGAAAATGATGCAGAAATCAGAACTCCATCCCCATGGCAAGAAACCTTGCGGTTGCCATGTTGTCCAACATTCAGTGTAGTTGAAACCAGTGTGGCCCATGATTCCCCGCCCATGCTCGCGGGCAACATTGGTCACAAACACACATTGTGACCCTCAGCCTGAGCCCAGTCCTCAAGTAAGGCCTCTCAGTGGCTGGACCCTGAGCCCGCATATGGGGCCTGCCATGCCCCTGGCCCCGATTTTTAACCATAGTTCGCTTTGTCCCTTCACCCTTCCCTAGGGCTCTGATTTGGAATTCCTCTTTTGGTGGGACACCTGAGGTAACAAACCTGAAAGGAGTCCTCCCATCCCACAGATTGACATAAAACAATTGGGTTCGGGCCAAATCCACAGAGAGGAAGATTCGCCCATGGCCCCTGAGGCCTCCCCGACATTCCACGGCCAACGCTGATACAAAATCCAGAGACAAAAGAATGAGCAAGCGCCTCAGACTCGCTGTTTCTTCATATCCTGAAGAGTTCTTCTCATGGTTTGTCGTTCGGGTCCGCCATACCTACATCCGCAAACCTTAGCTGAGTTTGTGTTTTTAGACTTCTGTCCTCAATGTCCTGGGCAACACACACTCCAGAGTGGGCCCCTGGAGTCACACATTAGGACTGCGCCTACCCAATCCATGGGATTTCTGCCCATTCCATTGTCCCAAACCGTACAAATTAGGAGAACCCTCCAAAGTCCCTGAGGCCATCCCAATAGTTTAGGTCACCCGGCACAAACAAGGGCGTTCTGACACCAGCTGAGCAAATATCTCCACTCATTCCATAGATGGATGTCCCCAGAGAAGAAGATTGAACCAGACAGGACCCTAGGCCATAATCGGATCCATTGCTTTGGTTTACAGGCATGTCTCCTCAAAAGCCTGGATTCCAATATTAGCATAGGGGTTTTCCTGAGGCACCCATCAGAACAAATCTCGTCTCCACAAGGAAACTTGTGTATGGGAGCTAGGTCAAAAGCTTAGGAGAATACTTCAGGGTCCCGGTGCCACCGCCTCATTCCAAGGCCCTCATGGATACAAACACACTTTAGCACCCATCCTCAGGAAAGTCCATTTCTACTCAGCCACCCAGGTTGCTCCCGCAGAGCCATCAGATCTAAACTGCCTTGTTGCTAGGAGACAATTGCAATGCGAGGCGCTCGTCCCAGGCATCCATCCTCGAACGGTGCCCTGGAGTCATTCCATATGGAATGTCCTGGATCTGTCCAACAGGTCTCAATTGTCCCGCAGAAGGAATCCTTGAAGGGGGCATCCCACAACTCCCAACGTAGGAAAACCTCCATGGCCTCGAGATTCCGCTTCCATCATGAAGGGACCGTCATGCGCAGAAACTCCAACCTGAGCCAACGTCTGATCCTCGCTCTGACTTCAGATGCATGAGATCTTGGTTCCGATGTGTAGGGGGTACCTGCCGTGCCCTCGCCCTGAAACCCAAGTCTAGCTTGTGTTCTCAGACTTCCGTCCTCACACTCCTGGTCCGAAGCACTCAAGTTTGGCAATTCCGGACCCACAATGCAGCACTCAGCCTGCCCTCTAGGAAAAAAAAAAAAATACTGCCTAATGAGCTGCAACCTACACGGCACTCGAATATACCCAAATTATATAGTCTATCCTGGGCACTAATGCACTTTCTGACACAACCTGAGCCCGGACCACCTGACCAACACCCAGACAGCTGACCGCACACTGAGCACATCAGACCTGCCATGGCCTTAGGTCATCATCTCTTCCCTACCTCAGTTTTCAGGCTTCAGAACCTAGACCTTATCTCCAATCCCTGCCCAGAAATCAGAATTCCTCCTTACCCATGGCAAGAAACCTTTTGGTTGGCACATTGTCCAACGTTCAGTGTAGGAGAAACCAGCATTCACCCTGAGGACCCGCCCATTCTTGAGTGTGATGAGGGCATAAACATGCATTGTGACCCTCAGCGTGAGTCCTGCCCTCTAGTATGTCCTCTTAGTGAATGGACCATTAGATGTCATAATGGGCTTGACATGTACCTAGGCCCCAATATTTAACCAGATTTCTCGTTGTCCATTCGCCCCTCTCCAGGGCTCTACTCTGGAATCCCTCATTTGGTGGGACACCTGAGGTAAAAAACAAAACCAAACAAAACAAAACAAAACAAAACAACAACAAAAAAATGGACTTATTCCATCCCACAGAATGACCCCAAACTCTTCGGACGGGGCCACACCTCCAGAGGGTAAGACTCGTCCATTTCCCATGAAGTCACCCGGAAATTTCATGAACATGGGTGACACGATATCCAGAGACAAAAACTTGAGCAAGAGCCTCACACTCGCCCTTTTTTCATATCCCGAAGAGTTCTCCTCATGGTCTGTAGATCAGTCCTGCCATACCTATGACCCGAAACAGAAGCCGCGTTTATGTTTTCAGAGAACGGTCTAAACAGCCCTGACCTACACACCCTACAGGCTCAGGCCCCTGGTGCCAAACCTGAGGACTGTACTCGCCCTCTCCAAGGGATTTCTGTGTGCCCATTGCAATGGCCACAACCCTACTAATAGGATCAACCTCCAAAGTCCCTGAGGCCATCTCAATAGTGGTGGCTTCCCAGGACAAACAGGGGCAATCTGAGCCCATCTGAGCACCTACCTGCACTCAGACCCGTAGACTGATGTCCCCAGAGGGAAAAAGGAACGAACAAACCCCTAGGCACTAATCGGATCCATTGCTTTGGTTTCCAGGCATCTCTCCTCCGAGGCCTGGATTTCAATACCCGAATATGGGTGTTTCTTGACTCACCCATCAGAACTAATCTCCTCTACACATGGGAAACTTGCACATTGGAGCTTGGTCGAAGCTTCTCTTTAGGAGAACCCTTCAGGGCCCCAGTGACACCGCTTCATTCCACGGTCTTCATAGACACAAAAACATATTAGGACCCATCCACAGGAGAGTCCATTTGAACTCAGCCTCCTCGGTTGCTCCCCCAGATCCAGCAGATCTAACATGTCTTGTTGCTAGGAGACAATTGGAATGGGAGGTGGGCTACCCATCCATCCATCCTTAGTACCCTGCTCGGAATCGTTGGCCTGAGCCAAACAAGAGGTCTCAATTGTCCTGCAGAAGAATCTTTGCAGTTTGGAGTTTCTCACAACTCCCATCTTGGGAAACCCCCATGGCCTCGAGATCCACCCCTCCTTCATGAAGGGTCCATCAGGTACAGAACCTCCAACCTGAGAGATCGTCTGATCCTCGCCCTGACTTCAGATCCACGAGATCTCGAGTGAGGTCTGTAGATTGTGCCTGCCATGTCCTCACCCAGAAACCTAAGCCTAGATTGTGTTCTCAGACTTCTGTCCTCAGACTACGGGCCCACAAGCCCTCCAGATTGGCAATCCAGAACTACAATGCAACACTCTGCCTGCACTCCAGAAGAAAAACATTGCCCCCTGGGCCTAACCAGAAACCCCAAATGAGGATCAACCTGAACGCCACTTGGCTGTACCCCAAATACATAGGCTGACCTGGGCACTGATGCCCCCTCAGACACAACCTGAGCCTGGACCTCCAGGCCACACCCAGACAGATGGCCGCACTCTGAGCACATCGGATCCGCCATGGCCTTAGGTCGTCATCTCTTCTCAACCTCGATTTTCAGGCTTCAGAAACTATAACTTATCTCAAAACACTGCCCACGGTTGAAAATGATGCAGATCAGAACTCCATCCCCATGGCAAGAAACCTTGCGGTTGCCATGTTGTCCAACATTCAGTGTAGTTGAAACCAGTGTGGCCCATGATTCCCCGCCCATGCTCGCGGGCAACATTGGTCACAAACACACATTGTGACCCTCAGCCTGAGCCCA
Source organism: Mustela lutreola (assembly GCF_030435805.1). Lineage (NCBI taxonomy): Eukaryota > Metazoa > Chordata > Mammalia > Carnivora > Mustelidae > Mustela > Mustela lutreola. Next base: position 175,055,371 of record NC_081294.1, read on the forward strand.
GTCCTCAAGTAAGGCCTCTCAGTGGCTGGACCCTGAGCCCGCATATGGGGCCTGCCATGCCCCTGGCCCCGATTTTTAACCATAGTTCGCTTTGTCCCTTCACCCTTCCCTAGGGCTCTGATTTGGAATTCCTCTTTTGGTGGGACACCTGAGGTAACAAACCTGAAAGGAGTCCTCCCATCCCACAGATTGACGAAAAACAATTGGGTTCGGGCCAAATCCACAGAGAGGAAGATTCGCCCATGGCCCCTGAGGCCTCCCCGACATTCCACGGCCAACGCTGATACAAAATCCAGAGACAAAAGAATGAGCAAGCGCCTCAGACTCGCTGTTTCTTCATATCCTGAAGAGTTCTTCTCATGGTTTGTCGTTCGGGTCCGCCATACCTACATCCGCAAACCTTAGCTGAGTTTGTGTTTTTAGACTTCTGTCCTCAATGTCCTGGGCAACACACACTCCAGAGTGGGCCCTTGGAGTCACACATTAGGACTGCGCCTACCCAATCCATGGGATTTCTGCCCATTCCATTGTCCCAAACCGTACAAATTAGGAGAACCCTCCAAAGTCCCTGAGGCCATCCCAATTGTTTAGGTCACCCGGCACAAACAAGGGCGTTCTGACACCAGCTGAGCAACTATCTCCACTCATTCCATAGATGGATGTCCCCAGAGAAGAAGATTGAACCAGACAGGACCCTAGGCCATAATCGGATCCATTGCTTTGGTTTACAGGCAAGTCTCCTCAAAAGCCTGGATTCCAATATTAGCATAGGGGTTTTCCTGAGGCACCCATCAGAACAAATCTCGTCTCCACAAGGAAACTTGTGTTTGGGAGCTATGTCAAAAGCTTAGGAGAATACTTCAGTGTCCCGGTGCCACCGCCTCATTCCAAGGCCCTCATGGATACAAACACACTTTAGGACCCATCCTCAGGAAAGTCCATTTCAACTCAGCCACCCAGGTTGCTCCCGCAGAGCCGTCAGATCTAAACTGCCTTGTTGCTAGGAGACAATTGCAATGCGAGGCGCTTGTTCCAGGCATCCATCCTCGAACCGTGCCCTGGAGTCATTCCATATGGGATGTCCTGGACCTGTCCAACAGGTCTCATTTGTCCCGCAGAAGGAATCCTTGAAGGGGGCATCCCACAACTCCCAACGTGGGAAAACCTCCATGGCCTCGAGATTCTGCTCCCTCATGAAGGGACCGTCATGCACAGAAACTCCAACCTGAGCCAACGTCTGATCCTCGCTCTGACTTCAGATGCATGAGATCTTGGTTCCGATATGTAGGGGGTACCTGCCGTGCCCTCGCCCTGAAACCCAAGTCTAGCTTGTGTTCTCAGACTTCAGTCCTCACACTCCTGGTCCGAAGCACTCAAGTTTGGCAATTCCGGACCCACAATGCAGCATTCTGCCTGCCCTCTAGAAAAAAAAAATATATATTGCCTAATGAGCTGCAACCTACACGGCACTCGAATGTACCCAAATTATATAGTCTAACCTGGGCACTAATGCACTTTCTGACACAACCTGAGCCCGGACCTCCTGACCAACACCCAGACAGCTGACCGCACACTGAGCACATCAGACCTGCCAAGGCCTTAGGTCATCATCTCTACCCTACCTCAGTTTTCAGGCTTCAGAACCTAGACCTTATCTCCAATCCCTGCCCAGAAATCAGAATTCCTCCTTACCCATGGCAAGAAACCTTTTGGTTGGCACGTTGTCCAACGTTCAGTGTAGGAGAAACCACCATTCACCCTGAGGACCCGCCCATTCTTGAGTGTGATGAGGGCATAAACATGCATTGTGACCCTCAGCGTGAGTCCTGCCCTCTAGTATCTCCTCTTAGTGACTGGACCATTAGATGTCATAATGGGCTTGACATGTACCTAGGCCCCAATATTTAACCAGATTTCTGGTTGTCCACTCGCCCCTCTCCAGGGCTCTACTCAGGAATCCCTCATTTGTTGGGACAACTCAGGTTAAAAAACAAAACAAAACAAAACAACAACAACAAAAAAATGGACTTATTCCATCCCACAGAATGTCCCCAAGCTCTTCGGACGGGGCCACACCTCCAGAGGGTAAGACTCGTCCATTTCCCATGAAGTCACCCGGAAATTTCATGAACATGGGTGACACGATATCCAGAGACAAAAACTTGAGCAAGAGCCTCACACTCGCCCTTTTTTCATATCCCGAAGAGTTCTCCTCATGGTCTGTAGATCAGTCCTGCCATACCTATGACCCGAAACAGAAGCCGCGTTTGTGTTTTCAGACAACGGTCTAAACAGCCCTGGCCTACACACCCTACAGGCTCAGGCCCATGGAGCCAAACCTGAGGACTGTACTTGCCCTCTCCAAGGGATTTCTGTGTGCCCATTGCAATGGCCACAACCCTACTAATAGGATCAACCTCCAAAGTCCCTGAGGCCATCTCAATAGTGGTGGCTTCCCAGGACAAACAGGGGCAATCTGAGCCCATCTGAGCTCCTACCTGCACTCAGACCCGTAGACTGATGTCCCCAGAGGGAAAAAGGAACGAACAGACCCCTAGGCACTAATCGGATCCATTGCTTTGGTTTCCAGGCATCTCTCCTCAGAGGCCTGGATTTCAATACCCGAATATGGCTGTTTCTTGACTCACCCATCAGAACTAATCTCCTCTACACATGGGAAACTTGCACATTGGAGCTTGGTCGAAGCTTCTCTTTAGGAGAACCCTTCAGGGCCCCAGTGCCACCGCTTCATTCCAAGGTCTTCATAGACACAAAAACACATTAGGACCCATCCATAGGAGAGTCCTTTTGAACTCAGCCTCCTCGGTTGCTCCCCCAGATCCAGCAGATCTAACATGTCTTGTGCTAGGAGAAAATTGGAATGCGAGGTGGGCTACCCATCCATCCAACCTTAGTACCCTGCTCGGAATCGTTGGCCTGAGCCAAACAACAGGTCTCAATTGTCCTGCAGAAGAATCTTTGCAGTTTGGAGCTTCTCACAACTCCCATCTTGGGAAACCCCCATGGCCTCGTGATCCACACCTCCTTCATGAAGGGTCCTTCAGGGACAGAACCTCCAACCTGAGAGATCGTCTGATCCTCGCCCTGACTTCAGATCCACGAGATCTCGAGTCAGGTCTGTAGATTGTACCTGCCATGTCCTCACCCAGAAACCTAAGCCTAGATTGTGTTCTAGACTTCCGTCCTCAGACTACGGGCCCACAAGCCCTCCAGATTGGCAATCCAGAACTACAATGCAACACTCTGCCTGCACTCCAGAAGAAAAACATTGCCCCCTGGGGCTAACCAAAAACCCCCATGAGGATCAACCTGCACGCCACTTGGCTGTACCCCAAATACATAGGCTGACCTGGGCACTGATGCCCTTTCAGACACAACCTGAGCCTGGACCTCCAGGCCACACCCAGACAGCTGGCCGCACTCTGAACACATCGGATCCGCCATGGCCTTAGGTCGTCATCTCTTCTCAACCTCGATTTTCAGGCTTCAGAAACTATAACTTATCTCAAAACACTCTGCCCACGGTTGAAAATGATGCAGAAATCAGAACTCCATCCCCATGGCAAGAAACCTTGCGGTTGCCATGTTGTCCAACATTCAGTGTAGTTGAAACCAGTGTGGCCCATGATTCCCCGCCCATGCACGCGGGCAAAATTGGTCACAAACACACATTGTGACCCTCAGCCTGAGCCCAGTCCTCAAGTAAGGCCTCTCAGTGGCTTCACCCTGAGCCCGCATATGGGGCCTGCCATGCCCCTGGCTCCGATTTTTGACCATAGTTCGCTTTGTCCCTTCACTCTTCCCTAGGGCTCTGATTTGGAATTCCTCTTTTGGTGGGACACCTGAGGTAACAAACCTGAAAGGAGTCCTCCCATCCCACAGATTGACGAAAAACAAATGGGATCGGGCCAAATCCACAGAGAGGAAGATTCGTCCATGGCCCCTGAGGCCTCCCCGACATTCCAAGGCCAACGCCGATACAAAATCCAGAGACAAAAGAATGAGCAAGCGCCTCAGATTCGCTGTTTCTTCATATCCTGAAGAGTTCTTCTCATGGTTTGTCGATCGGGTCCACCATACCTACATCCGCAAACCTTAGCTGAGTTTGTGTTTTTAGACTTCTGTCCTCAATGTCCTGGGCAACACACACTCCAGACTGGGCCCCTGGAGTCACACATTAGGACTGCGGCTACCCAATCCATGGGAATTCTGCCCATTCCATTGTCCCAAATCGTACAAATTAGGAGAACCCTCCAAAGTCCCTGAGGCCATCCCAATAGTGTAGGTCACCCGGCACAAACAAGGGCGGTCTGACACCAGCTGAGCAACTATCTCCACTCATTCCATAGATGGATGTCCCCAGAGAAGAAGATTGAACCAGACAGGACCCTAGGCCATAATCGGATCCATTGCTTTGGTTTACAGGCATGTCTCCTCAAAAGCCTGGATTCCAATATTAGCATAGGGGTTTTCCTGAGGCACCCATCAGAACAAATCTCGTCTCCACAAGGAAACTTGTGTATGGGAGCTAGGTCAAAAGCTTAGGAGAATACTTCAGGGTCCCGGTGCCACCGCCTCATTCCAAGGCCCTCATGGATACAAACACACTTTAGGACCCATCCTCAGGAAAGTCCATTTCTACTCAGCCACCCAGGTTGCTCCCGCAGAGCCATCAGATCTAAACTGTCTTGTTGCTAGGAGACAATTGCAATGCGAGGCGCTCGTCCCAGGCATCCATCCTCGAACGGTGCCCTGGAGTCATTCCATATGGGATGTCCTGGACCTGTCCAACAGGTCTCAATTGTCCCGCAGAAGGAATCCTTGAAGGGGGCATCCCACAACTCCCAACGTGGGAAAACCTCCATGGCCTCGAGATTCTGCTCCCTCATGAAGGGACCGTCATGCACAGAAACTCCAACCTGAGCCAACGTCTGATCCTCGCTCTGACTTCAGATGCATGAGATCTTGGTTCCGATGTGTAGGGGGTACCTGCCGTGCCCTCGCCCTGAAACCCAAGTCTAGCTTGTGTTCTCAGACTTCCGTCCTCACACTCCTGGTCCGAAGCACTCAAGTTTGGCAATTCCGGACCCACAATGCAGCATTCTGCCTGCCCTCTAGAAAAAAAAAAATATATATTGCCTAATGAGCTGCAACCTACACGGCACTCGAATGTACCCAAATTATATAGTCTAACCTGGGCACTAATGCACTTTCTGACACAACCTGAGCCCGGACCTCCTGACCAACACCCAGACAGCTGACCGCACACTGAGCACATCAGACCTGCCAAGGCCTTAGGTCATCATCTCTACCCTACCTCAGTTTTCAGGCTTCAGAACCTAGACCTTATCTCCAATCCCTGCCCAGAAATCAGAATTCCTCCTTACCCATGGCAAGAAACCTTTTGGTTGGCACGTTGTCCAACGTTCAGTGTAGGAGAAACCACCATTCACCCTGAGGACCCGCCCATTCTTGAGTGTGATGAGGGCATAAACATGCATTGTGACCCTCAGCGTGAGTCCTGCCCTCTAGTATCTCCTCTTAGTGACTGGACCATTAGATGTCATAATGGGCTTGACATGTACCTAGGCCCCAATATTTAACCAGATTTCTGGTTGTCCACTCGCCCCTCTCCAGGGCTCTACTCAGGAATCCCTCATTTGTTGGGACAACTCAGGTTAAAAAACAAAACAAAACAAAACAACAACAACAAAAAAATGGACTTATTCCATCCCACAGAATGTCCCCAAGCTCTTCGGACGGGGCCACACCTCCAGAGGGTAAGACTCGTCCATTTCCCATGAAGTCACGCGGAAATTTCATGAACATGGGTGACACGATATCCAGAGACAATAACTTGAGCAAGAGCCTCACACTCGCCCTTTTTTCATATCCCGAAGAGTTCTCCTCATGGTCTGTAGATCAGTCCTGCCATACCTATGACCCGAAACAGAAGCCGCGTTTGTGTTTTCAGACAACGGTCTAAACAGCCCTGGCCTACACACCCTACAGGCTCAGGCCCATGGAGCCAAACCTGAGGACTGTACTTGCCCTCTCCAAGGGATTTCTGTGTGCCCATTGCAATGGCCACAACCCTACTAATAGGATCAACCTCCAAAGTCCCTGAGGCCATCTCAATAGTGGTGGCGTCCCAGGACAAACAGGGGCAATCTGAGCCCATCTGAGCTCCTACCTGCACTCAGACCCGTAGACTGATGTCCCCAGAGGGAAAAAGGAACGAACAGACCCCTAGGCACTAATCGGATCCATTGCTTTGGTTTCCAGGCATCTCTCCTCAGAGGCCTGGATTTCAATACCCGAATATGGCTGTTTCTTGACTCACCCATCAGAACTAATCTCCTCTACACATGGGAAACTTGCACATTGGAGCTTGGTCGAAGCTTCTCTTTAGGAGAACCCTTCAGGGCCCCAGTGCCACCGCTTCATTCCAAGGTCTTCATAGACACAAAAACACATTAGGACCCATCCATAGGAGAGTCCTTTTGAACTCAGCCTCCTCGGTTGCTCCCCCAGATCCAGCAGATCTAACATGTCTTGTGCTAGGAGAAAATTGGAATGCGAGGTGGGCTACCCATCCATCCAACCTTAGTACCCTGCTCGGAATCGTTGGCCTGAGCCAAACAACAGGTCTCAATTGTCCTGCAGAAGAATCTTTGCAGTTTGGAGCTTCTCACAACTCCCATCTTGGGAAACCCCCATGGCCTCGTGATCCACACCTCCTTCATGAAGGGTCCTTCAGGGACAGAACCTCCAACCTGAGAGATCGTCTGATCCTCGCCCTGACTTCAGATCCACGAGATCTCGAGTCAGGTCTGTAGATTGTACCTGCCATGTCCTCACCCAGAAACCTAAGCCTAGATTGTGTTCTAGACTTCCGTCCTCAGACTACGGGCCCACAAGCCCTCCAGATTGGCAATCCAGAACTACAATGCAACACTCTGCCTGCACTCCAGAAGAAAAACATTGCCCCCTGGGGCTAACCAAAAACCCCCATGAGGATCAACCTGCACGCCACTTGGCTGTACCCCAAATACATAGGCTGACCTGGGCACTGATGCCCTTTCAGACACAACCTGAGCCTGGACCTCCAGGCCACACCCAGACAGCTGGCCGCACTCTGAACACATCGGATCCGCCATGGCCTTAGGTCGTCATCTCTTCTCAACCTCGATTTTCAGGCTTCAGAAACTATAACTTATCTCAAAACACTCTGCCCACGGTTGAAAATGATGCAGAAATCAGAACTCCATCCCCATGGCAAGAAACCTTGCGGTTGCCATGTTGTCCAACATTCAGTGTAGTTGAAACCAGTGTGGCCCATGATTCCCCGCCCATGCACGCGGGCAAAATTGGTCACAAACACACATTGTGACCCTCAGCCTGAGCCCAGTCCTCAAGTAAGGCCTCTCAGTGGCTTCACCCTGAGCCCGCATATGGGGCCTGCCATGCCCCTGGCTCCGATTTTTGACCATAGTTCGCTTTGTCCCTTCACTCTTCCCTAGGGCTCTGATTTGGAATTCCTCTTTTGGTGGGACACCTGAGGTAACAAACCTGAAAGGAGTCCTCCCATCCCACAGATTGACGAAAAACAAATGGGATCGGGCCAAATCCACAGAGAGGAAGATTCGTCCATGGCCCCTGAGGCCTCCCCGACATTCCACGGCCAACGCCGATACAAAATCCAGAGACAAAAGAATGAGCAAGCGCCTCAGACTCGCTGTTTCTTCATATCCTGAAGAGTTCTTCTCATGGTTTGTCGATCGGGTCCACCATACCTACATCCGCAAACCTTAGCTGAGTTTGTGTTTTTAGACTTCTGTCCTCAATGTCCTGGGCAACACACACTCCAGACTGGGCCCCTGGAGTCACACATTAGGACTGCGCCTACCCAATCCATGGGAATTCTGCCCATTCCATTGTCCCAAATCGTACAAATTAGGAGAACCCTCCAAAGTCCCTGAGGCCATCCCAATAGTGTAGGTCACCCGGCACAAACAAGGGCGGTCTGACACCAGCTGAGCAACTATCTCCACTCATTCCATAGATGGATGTCCCCAGAGAAGAAGATTGAACCAGACAGGACCCTAGGCCATAATCGGATCAATTGCTTTGGTTTACAGGCATGTCTCCTCAAAAGCCTGGATTCCAATATTAGCATAGGGGTTTTCCTGAGGCACCCATCAGAACAAATCTCGTCTCCACAAGGAAACTTGTGTATGGGAGCTATGTCAAAAGCTTAGGAGAATACTTCAGGGTCCCGGTGCCACCGCCTCATTCCAAGGCCCTCATGGATACAAACACACTTTAGGACCCATCCTCAGGAAAGTCCATTTCTACTCAGCCACCCAGGTTGCTCCCGCAGAGCCATCAGATCTAAACTGTCTTGTTGCTAGGAGACAACTGCAATGCGAGGCGCTCGTCCCAGGCATCCATCCTCGAACGGTGCCCTGGAGTCATTCCATATGGGATGTCCTGGACCTGTCCAACAGGTCTCAATTGTCCCGCAGAAGGAATCCTTGAAGGGGGCATCCCACAACTCCCAACGTGGGCAAACCTCCATGGCCTCGAGATTCCGCTCCATTCATGAAGGGACCGTCATGCACAGAAACTCCAACCTGAGCCAACTTCTAATCCTCGCTCTGACTTCAGATGCATGAGATCTTGGTTCCGATGTGTAGGGGGTACCTGCCGTGCCCTCGCCCTGAAACCCAAGTCTAGCTTGTGTTCTCAGACTTCCGTCCTCACACTCCTGGTCCGAAGCGCTCAAGTTTGGCAATTCCGGACCCACAATGCAGCACTCTGCCTGCCCTCTAGAAAAAAAAATATATATATTGCCTAATGAGCTGCAACCTACACGGCACTCGAATGTACCCAAATTATATAGTCTAACCTGGGCACTAATGCACTTTCTGACACAACCTGGCCCGGACCTCCTGACCAACACCCAGACAGTTGACTGCACACTGAGCACATCAGACCTGCCATGGCCTTAGGTCATCATCTGTTCCCTACCTCAATTTTCAGGCTTCAGAACCTAGACCTTATCTCCAATCCCTGCCCAGAAATCAGAATTCCTCCTTACCCATGGCAAGAAACCTTTTCGTTGGCACGTTGTCCAACGTTCAGTGTAGGAGAAACCAGCATTCACCCTGAGGACCCGCCCATTCTTGAGTGTGATGAGGGCATAAACATGCATTGTGACCCTCAGCGTGAGTCCTGCCCTCTAGTATGTCCTCTTAGTGACTGGACCATTAGATGTCATAATGGGATTGACATGTACCTAGGCCCCAATATTTAACCAGATTTCTGGTTTTCCAGTCGCCCCTCCCCAGGGCTCTACTCTGGAATCCCTCATTTGGTGGGACACCTGAGGTTAAAAAACAAAACAAAACAAAACAAAACAACAACAAATAATGGACTTATTCCATCCCACAGAATGACCCCAAACTCTTCGGACGGGGCCATACCTCCAGAGGGTAAGACTCGTCCATTTCCCATGAAGTCACCCGGAAATTTCATGAACATGGGTGACACGATATCCAGAGACAATAACTTGAGCAAGAGCCTCACACTCGCCCTTTTTTCATATCCTGAAGAGTACTCTTCATGGTCTGTAGATCAGTCCTGCCATACCTATGACCCGAAACAGAAGCCGAGTTTGTGTTTTCAGACAACGGTCTAAACAGCCCTGGCCTACACACCCTACAGGCTCAGGCCCCTGGAGCCAAACCTGAGGACTGTACTTGCCCTCTCCAAGGGATTTCTGTGTGCCCATTGCAATGGCCACAACCCTACTAATAGGATCACCTCCAAAGTCCCTGAGGCCATCTCAATAGTGGTGGCTTCCCAGGACAAACAGGGGCAATCTGAGCCCATCTGAGCACCTACCTGCACTCAGACCCGTAGACTGATGTCCCCAGAGGGAAAAAGGAACGAACAGACCCCTAGGCACTAATCGGATCCATTGCTTTGGTTTCCAGGCATCTCTCCTCCGAGGCCTGGATTTCAATACCCGAATATGGGTGTTTCTGACTCACCCATCAGAACTAATCTCCTCTACACATGGGAAACTTGCACATTGGAGCTTGGTCGAAGCTTCTCTTTAGGAGAACCCTTCAGGGCCCTAGTGCCACCGCTTCATTCCAAGGTCTTCATAGACACAAAAACACATTAGGACCCATCCATAGGAGAGTCCATTTGAACTCAGCCTCCTCGGTTGCTCCCCCAGATCCAGCAGTTCTAACATGTCTTGTTGCTAGGAGACAATTGGAATGCGAGGTGGGCTACCCATCCATCCATCCTTAGTACCCTGCTTGAAATAGTTGGCCTGAGCCAAACAACAGGTCTCAATTGTCCTGCAGAAGAATCTTTGCGGTTTGGATCTTCTCACAACTCCCATCTTGGGAAACCCCCATGGCCTCGTGATCCACACCTCCTTCATGAAGGGTCCATCAGGTACAGAACCTCCAACCTGAGAGATCGTCTGATCCTCGCCCTGACTTCAGATCCACGAGATCTCGAGTCAGGTCTGTAGATTGTGCCTGCCATGTCCTCAACCAGAAACCTAGGCCTAGATTGTGTTCTCAGACTTCTGTCCTCAGACTATGGGCCCACAAGCCCTCCAGATTGGCAATCCAGAACTACAAGCAACACTCTGCCTGCACTCCAGAAGAAAAACATTGCCCCCTGGGGCTAACCAGAAACCCCAAATGAGGATCAACCTGCACGCCACTTGGCTGTACCCCAAATACATAGGCTGACCTGGGCACTGATGCCCTTTCAGACACAACCTGAGCCTGGACCTCCAGGCCACACCCAGACAGCTGGCCGCACTCTGAGCACATCGGATCCGCCATGTCCTTAGGTCGTCATCTCTTCTCAACCTCGATTTTCAGGCTTCAGAAACTATAACTTATCTCAAAACACTCTGCCCACGGTTGAAAATGATGCAGAAATCAGAACTCCATCCCCATGGCAAGAAACCTTGCGGTTGCCATGTTGTCCAACATTCAGTGTAGTTGAAACCAGTGTGGCCCATGATTCCCCGCCCATGCTCGCGGGCAACATTGGTCACAAACACACATTGTGACCCTCAGCCTGAGCCCAGTCCTCAAGTAAGGCCTCTCAGTGGCTGGACCCTGAGCCCGCATATGGGGCCTGCCATGCCCCTGGCCCCGATTTTTAACCATAGTTCGCTTTGTCCCTTCACTCTTCCCTAGGGCTCTGATTTGGAATTCCTCTTTTGGTGGGACACCTGAGGTAACAAACCTGAAAGGACTCCTCCCATCACACAGATTGACGAAAAACCATTGGGATCGGGCCAAATCCACAGAGAGGAAGATTCGTCCATGGCCCCTGAGGCCTCCCCGACATTCCACGGCCAACGCCGATACAAAATCCAGAGACAAAAGAATGAGCAAGCGCCTCACACTCGCTGTTTCTTCATATCCTGAAGAGTTCTTCTCATGGTTTGTCGATCGGGTCCGCCATACCTACATCCGCAAACCTTAGCTGAGTTTGTGTTTTTAGACTTCTGTCCTCAATGTCCTGGGCAACACACACTCCAGACTGGGTCCCTGGAGTCACACATTAGGGCTGCGCCTACCCAATCCATGGGAATTCTGCCCATTCCATTGTCCCAAACTGTACAAATTAGGAGAACCCTCCAAAGTCCCTGAGGCCATCCCAATAGTGTAGGTCACCCGGCACAAACAAGGGCGGTCTGACACCAGCTGAGCAACTATCTCCACTCATTCCATAGATGGATGTCCCCAGAGAAGAAGATTGAACCAGACAGGACGCTAGGCCATAATCGGATCCATTGCTTTGGTTTACAGGCATGTCTCCTCAAAAGCCTGGATTCCAATATTAGCATAGGGGTTTTCCTGAGGCACCCATCAGAACAAATCTCGTCTCCACAAGGAAACTTGTGTATGGGAGCTATGTCAAAAGCTTAGGAGAATACTTCAGGGTCCCGGTGCCACCGCCTCATTCCAAGGCCCTCATGGATACAAACACACTTTAGGACCCATCCTCAGGAAAGTCCATTTCAACTCAGCCACCCAGGTTGCTCCCGCAGAGCCATCAGATCTAAACTGCCTTGTTGCTAGGAGACAATTGCAATGCGAGGCGCTTGTCCCAGGCATCCATCCTCGAACGGTGCCCTGGAGTCATTCCATATGGGATGTCCTGGACCTGTCCAACAGGTCTCAATTGTCCCGCAGAAGGAATCCTTGAAGGGGGCATCCCACAACTCCCAACGTGGGAAAACGTCCATGGACTCGAGATTCCGCTCCCTTCATGAAGGGACCGTCATGCACAGAAACTCCAACCTGAGCCAACGTCTGATCCTCGCTCTGACTTCAGATGCATGAGATCTTGGTTCCGATGTGTAGGGGGTACCTGCCGTGCCCTCGCCCTGAAACCGAAGTCTAGCTTGTGTTCTCAGACTTCCGTCCTCACACTCCTGGTCCGAAGCACTCAAGTTTGGCAATTCCGGACCCACAATGCTGCTCTCTGCCTGCCCTCTAGAAAAAAAAAATATATATATTGCCTAATGAGCTGCAACCTACACGGCACTCGAATGTACCCAAATTATATAGTCTAACCTGGGCACTAATGCACTTTCTGACACAACCTGAGCCCGGACCTCCTGACCAACACCCAGACAGCTGACCGCACACTGAGCCCATCAGACCTGCCATGGCCTTAGGTCATCATCTCTTCCCTACCTCAGTTTTCAGGCTTCAGAACCTAGACCTTATCTCCAATCCCTGCCCAGAAATCAGAATTCCTCCTTACCCATGGCAAGAAACCTTTTGGTTGGCACGTTGTCCAACGTTCAGTGTAGGAGAAACCAGCATTCACCCTGAGGACCCGCCCATTCTTGAGTGTGATGAGGGCATAAACATGCATTGTGACCCTCAGCGTGAGTCCTGCCCTCTAGTATCTCCTCTTAGTGACTGGACCATTAGATGTCATAATGGGCTTGACATGTACCTAGGCCCCAATATTTAACCAGATTTCTGGTTATCCAGTCGCCCCTCTCCAGGGCTCTACTCTGGAATCCCTCATTTGGTGGGACACCTGAGGTTAAAAAAACAAAACAAAACAAAACAAAACAAAACAAAACAAAACAACAACAAAAAAATGGACTTATTCCATCCCACAGAATGACCCCAAACTCTTCGGACGGGGCCATACCTCCAGAGGGTAAGACTCGCCCATTTCCCATGAAGTCACGCGGAAATTTCATGAACATGGGTGACACGATATCCAGAGACAATAACTTGAGCAAGAGCCTCACACTTGCCCTTTTTTCATATCCCGAAGAGTTCTCCTCATGGTCTGTAGATCAGTCCTGCCATACCTATAACCCGAAACAGAAGCCGAGTTTGTGTTTTCAGACAACGGTCTAAACTGCCCTGGCCAACACACCCTACAGGCTCAGGCCCCTGGAGCCAAACCTGAGGACTGTACTTGCCCTCTCCAAGGGATTTCTGTGTGCCCATTGCAATGGCCACAACCCTACTAATAGGATCGACCTCCAAAGTCCCTGAGGCCATCTCAATAGTGGTGGCTTCCCAGGACAAACAGGGGCAATCTGAGCCCATCTGAGCACCTACCTGCACTCAGACCCGTAGACTGATGTCCACAGAGGAAAAAAGGAACGAACAGACCCCTAGGCACTAATTGGATCCATTGCTTTGGTTTCCCAGGCATCTCTCCTCAGAGGCCTGGATTTCAATACCCGAATATGGCTGTTTCTTGACTCACCCATCAGAACTAATCTCCTCTACACATGGGAAACTTGCACATTGGATCTTGGTCGAAGCTTCTCTTTAGGAGAACCCTTCAGGGCCCCAGTGCCACCGCTTCATTCCAAGGTCTTCATAGACACAAAAACACATTAGGACCCATCCATAGGAGAGTCCATTTGAACTCAGCCTCCTCGTTTGCTCCCCCAGATCCAGCAGATCTAACATGTCTTGTTGCTAGGCGACAATTGGAATGCGAGGTTGGCTACCCATCCATCCATCCTTAGTACCCTGCTCGGAATCGTTGGCCTGAGCCAACAAACAGGTCTCAATTGTCCTGCAGAAGAATCTTTGCAGTTTGGAGCTTCTCACAACTCCCATCTTGGGAAACCCCCATGGCCTCGTGATCCACACCTCCTTCATGAAGGGTCCATCAGGGACAGAACCTCCAACCTGAGAGATCGTCTGATCCTCGCCCTGACTTCAGATCCACGAGATCTCGAGTCAGGTCTGTAGTTTGTGCCTGCCATGTCCTCACCCAGAAACCTAAGCCTAGATTGTGTACTCAGACTTCCGTCCTCAGACTACGGGCCCACAAGCCCTCCAGATTGGCAATCCAGAACTACAATGCAACACTCTGCCTGCACTCCAGAAGAAAAACATTGCCCCCTGGGGCTAACCAGAAACCCCAAATGAGGATCAACCTGCACGCCACTTGGCTGTACCCCAAATACATAGGCTGACCTGGGCACTGATGCCCTTTCAGACACAACCTGAGCCTGGACCTCCAGGCCACACCCAGACAGCTGGCCGCACTCTGAGCACATCGGATCCGCCATGGCCTTAGGTCGTCATCTCTTCTCAACCTCGATTTTCAGGCTTCAGAAACTATAACTTATCTCAAAACACTGCCCACGGTTGAAAATGATGCAGAAATCAGAACTCCATCCCCATGGCAAGAAACCTTGCGGTTGCCATGTTGTCCAACATTCAGTGTAGTTGAAACCAGTGTTTCCCATGATTCCCCGCCCATGCTCGCGGGCAACATTGGTCACAAACACACATTGTGACCCTCAGCCTGAGCCCAGTCCTCAAGTAAGGCCTCTCAGTGGCTGGACCCTGAGCCCGCATATGGGGCCTGCCATGCCCCTGGCCCCGATTTTTAACCATAGTTCGCTTTGTCCCTTCACTCTTCCCTAGGGATCTGATTTGGAATTCCTCTTTTGGTGGGACACCTGAGGTAACAAACCTGAAAGGAGTCCGCCCATCCCACAGATTGACGAAAAACTATTGGGATCGGGCCAAATCCACAGAGAGGAAGATTCGTCCATGGCCCCTGAGGCCTCCCCGACATTCCACGGCCAACGCTGATATAAAATCCAGAGACAAAAGAATGAGCAAGCGCCTCAGACTCGCTGTTTCTTCATATCCTGAAGAGTTCTTCTCATGGTATGTCGATCGGGTCCGCCATACCTACATCCGCAAACCTTAGCTGAGTTTGTGTTTTTAGACTTCTGTCCTCCATGTCCTGGGCAACACACACTCCAGACTGGGCCCCTGGAGTCACACATTAGGACTGCGCCTACCCAATCCATGGGAATTCTGCCCATTCCATTGTCCCAAACCGTACAAATTAGGAGAACCCTCCAAAGTCCCTGAGGCCATCCCAATAGTGTAGGTCACCCGGCACAAACAAGGGCGGTCTGACACCAGCTGAGCAACTATCTCCACTCATTCCATAGATGGATGTCCCCAGAGAAGAAGATTGAACCAGACAGGACCCTAGGCCATAATCGGATCCATTGCTTTGGTTTACAGGCATGTCTCCTCAAAAGCCTGGATTCCAATATTAGCATAGGGGTTTTCCTGAGGCACCCATCAGAACAAATCTCGTCTCCACAAGGAAACTTGTGTATGGGAGCTAGGTCAAAAGCTTAGGAGAATACTTCAGGGTCCCGGTGCCACCGCCTCATTCCAAGGCCCTCATGGATACAAACACACTTTAGGACCCATCCTCAGGAAAGTCCATTTCAAATCAGCCACCCAGGTTGCTCCCGCAGAGCCATCAGATCTAAACTGCCTTGTTGCTAGGAGACAATTGCAATGCGAGGCGCTCGTCCCAGGCATCCATCCTCGAACGGTGCCCTGGAGTCATTCCATATGGGATGTCCTGGACCTGTCCAACAGGTCTCAATTGTCCCGCAGAAGGAATCCTTGAAGGGGGCATCCCACAACTACCAACGTGGGGAAAACCTCCATGGCCTCGAGATTCCGCTCCCTTCATGAAGGGACCGTCATGCACAGATACTCCAACCTGAGCCAACGTCTGATCCTCGCTCTGACTTCAGATGCATGAGATCTTGGTTCCGATGTGTAGGGGGTACCTGCCGTGCCCTCGCCCTGAAACCCAAGTCTAGCTTGTGTTCTCAGACTTCCGTCCTCACACTCTTGGTCCGAAGCACTCAAGTTTGGCAATTCCGGACCCACAATGCAGCACTCTGCCTGCCCTCTAGAAAAAAAAAAAAAATATATTGCCTAATGAGCTGCAACCTACACGGCACTCGAATGTACCCAAATTATATAGTCTAACCTGGGCATTAATGCACTTTCTGACACAACCTGAGCCCGGACCTCCTGACCAACACCCAGACAGCTGACCGCACACTGAGCACATCAGACCTGCCATGGCCTTAGGTCATCATCTCTTCCCTACCTCAGTTTTCAGGCTTCAGAACCTAGACCTTATCTCCAATCCCTGCCCAGAAATAAGAATTCCTCCTTACCCATGGCAAGAAACCTTTTGGTTGGCACGTTGTCCAACGTTCAGTGTAGGAGAAACCAGCATTCACTCTGAGGACCCGCCCATTCTTGAGTGTGATGAGGGCATAAACATGCATTGTGACCCTCAGCGTGAGTCCTGCCCTCTAGTATCTCCTCTTAGTGACTGGACCATTAGATGTCATAATGGGCTTGACATGTACCTAGGCCCCAATATTTAACCAGATTTCTGGTTATCCAGTCGCCCCTCTCCAGGGCTCTACTCTGGAATCCCTCATTTGGTGGGACACCTGAGGTTAAAAAACAAAACAAAACAAAACAAAACAAAACAACAACAAAAAAATGGACTTATTCCATCCCACAGAATGACCCCAAACTCTTCGGACGTGGCCATACCTCCAGAGGGTAAGACTCGTCCATTTCCCATGAAGTCACCCGGATATTTCATGAACATGGGTGACACGATATCCAGAGACAATAACTTGAGCAAGAGCCTCACACTTGCCCTTTTTTCATATCCTGAAGAGTACTCCTCATGGTCTGTAGATCAGTCCTGCCATACCTATGACCCGAAACAGAAGCCGAGTTTGTGTTTTCAGACAACGGTCTAAACAGCCCTGGCCTACACACCCTACAGGCTCAGGCCACTGGAGCCAAACCTGAGGACTGTATTTGCCCTCTCCAAGGGATTTCTGTGTGCCCATTGCAATGGCCACTACCCTACTAATAGGATCAACCTCCAAAGTCCCTGAGGCCATCTCAATAGTGGTGGCTTCCCAGGACAAACAGGGGCAATCTGAGCCCATCTGAGCACCTACCTGCACTCAGACCCGTAGACTGATGTCCACAGAGGAAAAAAGGAACGAACAGACCCCTAGGCACTAATCGGATCCATTGCTTTGGTTTCCAGGCATCTCTCCTCAGAGGCCTGGATTTCAATACCAGAATATGGCTGTTTCTTGACTCACCCATCAGAACCAATCTCCTCTACACATGGGAAACTTGCACTTTGGTTCTTTGTCAAAGCTTCTGTTTAGGAGAACCCTTCAGGGCCCCAGTGCCACCGCTTCATTCCAAGGTCTCCATAGACACAAAAACACATTAGGACCCATCCACAGGAGAGTCCATTTCAACTCAGCCTCCTCGGTTGCTCCCCCAGATCCAGCAGATCTAACATGCCTTGTTGCTAGGAGACAATTGGAATGCGAGGTTGGCTACCCAGCCATCCATCCTTAGAACCCTGCTCTTTATCGTTGGCCTGGAGCCAACCAACAGGTCTGAATTGTCCTGCAAGAATCTTTGCAGTTTGGAGCTTCTCACAACTCCCATCCTGCGAAAACCCCCATGGCCTCGTGATCCCCCCCCTTCATGAAGTGTCCATCAGGGACAGAACCACAACCTGAGCGATCGTCTGATACTCGCCCTGACTTCAGATCCACGGGATCTCGAGTCAGGTCTGTAGATTGTGCCTGCCATGTCCTCACCCAGAAACCTAAGCCTAGCTTCTGTTCTCAGATTTCCGTCCTCAGTCTACGGGCCCACAAGCCCTCCAGTTTGGCAATCCAGAACTACAATGCAACACTCTGCCTGCCCTCCAGAAGAAAAACATTGCCCTCTGGGGCTACCCAGAAACCGCAAATGAGGATCAACCTGCACGCCACTTGGCTGTACCCCAAATATATAGGCTGACTTTGGCACTGATGCCCTTGCAGACACAACCTGAGCCTGGACCTCCTGGCCCCACCAGACAGCTGGCCTCACTCTGAGCACATCGGACCCGCCATGGCCTTAGGTCGTCATCTCTTCTCAACCTCGATTTTCAGGCTTCAGATCCTATAACTTATCTCAAACCAATGCCCAGGGTTGAAAATGATGCAGAAATCAGATCTCCATCCCCATGGCAAGAAACCTTGTGGTTGCCATGTTGTCCAACGTTCCGTGTAGTTGAAACCAGTGTGGCCCATGAGGCCCCGCCCATGCTCGCGGGCCACATTGGTCACAAACACACATTGAGACCCTCAGCCTGAGCCCAGTCCTCAAGTAAGGCCTCTCAGTGGCTTGACCCTGAGCCCGCATATGGGGCCTGCCATGCCCCTGGCCCCAATTTTTAACCATAGTTCGCTTTGTCCCTTCACTCGTCCCTAGGGCTCTGCTTTGGAACTCCTCTTTTGGTGGGACACCTGAGGTAACAAACCTGAAAGGAGCCCTCCCATCCCACAGATTGACGAAAAACAATTGGGATCGGGCTAAATCCACAGAGAGGAAGATTCGTCCATGGCCCATGAGGTCTCCCCGACATTCATCGGCCATCGCTGATACAAAATCCCGAGACAAAAGCTTGAGCAAAAGCCTCAGACTCGCTGTTTCTTCATATCCTGAAGAGTTCTTCTCATGGTTTGTCGATTGGGTCTGCCATACCTACATCCCCAAACCTAAGCTGAGTTTGTGTTTTTAGTCTTCTGTCCTCAAAGTCCTGGGCCACACACCCTCCAGGCTGGGTCCCCTGGAGTCACACATTAGTACTGCACCTACCCAATCCCTGGGAATTCTCCCCATTCCATTGTCCCAAACCGTACAAATTAGGAGAACCCTCCAAAGTCCCTGAGGCCATCCCAATAGTGTAGGTCGCCCGGCACAAACAAGGGCGGTCTGACACCAGCTGAGCAACTACCTCCACTCATTCCATAGATGGATGTCCCCAGAGAAGAAGATTGAACCAGACAGGACCCTAGGACATAATCGGATCCATTGCTTTGGTTCACAGGCATGTCTCCTCAAAAGCCTGGATTCCAATACGACCATAGTGGTTTTCCTGAAGCACCCATCAGAAAAATTCTCGTCCCCACAAGAAACTTGTGCATGGGAGCTATGTCAAAAGCTTAGGAGAATACTTCAGGGTCCCGGTGCCACCGCATCATTCCAAGGCCCTCATGGATACAAACACACTTTAGGACCCATCCTCAGGAAAGTCCGTTTCAACTCAGCCACCCAGGTTTCTCCCTCATAACCATCAGATCTAAACTGCCTTGTTGCTAGGAGACAATTGGAATGCGAGCGCACGTCCAGGCATCCATCCTTGAACGGTGCACTGGAGTCATTCCATATGGGATGTCCTGGACCTCTCCAACAGGTCTCAATTGTCCCGCAGAAGGAATCCTTGAAGGGGGCATCCCACAACTCCCAACGTGGGAATACCTCCATGGCCTCGAGATTCCGCTCCCTTCATGAAGGGGCCGTCATGCACAGAAACTCCAACCTGAGCCAACGTCTGATCCTCGCCCTGACTTCAGATGCATGACATCTTGGTTCTGATGTGAAGTGGGTACCTGCCGTGCCCTCGCCCTGAAACCCAAATCTAGCTTGTGTTCTCAGACTTCCGTCCTCACACTCCTGGCCCCAAAACCCTCAAGTTTGGTAATTCCGTACCCACAATGCAGCACCCTGCCTGTCCTCTAGAAAAAAAAAAAAATTGCCTAATGAGCTGCCCAGAAAGCTTAAATGAGGATCAACCTACACGGCACTCGAATGTACCCCAATTATATAGTCTAACCCGGGCACTAAACCACTTTCTGACACAACCTGAGCCCGGACGTCCTGACCAACACCCAGAGAGCTGACCGCACACTGAGCACATCAGACCTGCCATGGCCTTAGCTCATCATCTCTACCCGACCTCAGTTTTCAGGCTTCAGAACCTAGACCTAATCTCCAATCCCTGCCCAGGGGTGAGTGTGATGCAGAAATCAGAACTCCTCCTACCTATGGCAAGAAACCTTGTGGTTGGCATGTTGTCCAAAGTTCAGTGTAGGAGAAACCAGCATTCACCCTGAGTCCCCGCCCATTCTTGAGTGCAACGAGGGCATAAACATGCCTTGTAACCCTCAGCGTGAGTCCTGTCCTCTAGTAAGTCCTCTTAGTGACTGGACCATTAGATGTTCAATGGGCTTGACATGTCCCTAGGCCCCAATATTTAACCAGATTTCTGGTTGTGCAGTCGCCCCTCCCCAGGGCTCTACTCTGGAGTCCCTCATTTGGTGGGACAACTGAGGTTAAAAAACAAAACAAAGCAAAACAACAACAACAACAAAACAGACTTATTCCATCCCACAGAATGACCCCAAACTCTTTGCACGGGGCCACACCTCCAGAGAGTAAGACTCGTCCATTTTCCATGAAGTCACCCGGAAATTTCATGAACATGGGTGACACGATATCCAGAGACAAAAACTTGAACAAGAGACTCACACTCGCCCTTTTTCCGTATCCCGAAGAGTTCTCCTCATGGTCTGTAGTTCAGTCCTGCCATACCTTTGACCCGAAACATAAGCCGAGTTTGTGTTTTCAGAAAACGGTCCAAACAGCCCTGGCCTACACACCGTACAGGCTCAGGACCCTGGAGCCAAACCTGAGGACTGTACTTGCCCTCTCCAAGGGATTTCTGTGTGCCCATTCCAATGGCCACAACCCTCCTAAGAGGATAAACCTCCAAAGTCCCTGAGGCCATCTCAGTAGTGGTGGCTTCCCAGAACAAACAGGGGCAATCTGAGCCCATCTGAGGGCCTACTTGCACTCAGACCCGTAGACTGGTGTCCGCAGAGGCAAAAAGGAACGAAGAGACCCCTAGGCACTAATCGGATATATTGCTTTGGTTTCCAGGCATCTCTCCTCAGAGGCCTGGATTTCAATACCAGAATATGGCTGTTTCTTGACTCACCCATCAGAACCAATCTCCTCTACACATGGGAAACTTGCACTTTGGTGCTTTGTTAAAGCTTCTGTTTAGGAGATTCCTTCATGGCCCCAGTGCCACCGCTTCATTCCAAGGTCTCCATAGACACAAAAACACATTAGGACCCATCCACAGGAGAGTGCATTTCAACTCAGCCTCCTCGGTTGCTCCCCCAGATCCAGCAGATCTAACATGTCTTGTTGCTAGGAGACAATTGGAATGCGAGGTGGGCTACCCAGCCATCCATCCTTAGAACCCTGCTCTTTATCGTTGGCCTGGAGCCAACCAACAGGTCTTAATTGTCCTGCAAGAATCTTTGCAGTTTGGAGCTTATCACAACTCCCATCCTGCGAAAACCCCCATGGCCTCGTGATCCCCCCCCTTCATGAAGTGTCCATCAGGGACAGAACCACAACCTGAGCGATCGTCTGATACTCGCCCTGACTTCAGATCCACGGGATCTCGAGTCAGGTCTGTAGATTGTGCCTGCCATGTCCTCACCCAGAAACCTAAGCCTAGCTTCTGTTCTCAGACTTCCGTCCTCAGACTACGGGCCCACAAGCCCTCCATTTAGGCAATCCAGAACTACAATGCAACACTCTGCCTGCCCTCCAGAAGAAAAACATTGCCCTCTGGGGCTACCCAGAAACCCCAAATGAGGATCAACCTGCACGCCACTTGGCTGTACCCCAAATATATAGGCTGACCTGGGCACTGATGCCGTTGCAGACACAACCTGAGCCTGGACCTCCTGGCCCCACCAGACAGCTGGCCTCACTCTGAGCACATCGGACCCGCCATGGCCTTAGGTCGTCATCTCTTCTCAACCTCGATTTTCAGGCTTCAGATCCTATAACTTATCTCAAACCAATGCCCAGGGTTGAAAACGATGCAGAAATCAGATCTCCATCCCCATGGCAAGAAACCTTGTGGTTGCCATGTTGTCCAACGTTCCGTGTAGTTGAAACCAGTGTGGCCCATGAGGCCCCGCCCATGCTCGCGGGCCACATTGGTCACAAACACACATTGAGACCCTCAGCCTGAGCCCAGTCCTCAAGAAAGGCCTCTCAGTGGCTTGACCCTGAGCCCGCATATGGGGCCTGCCATGCCCCTGGCCCCAATTTTTAACCATAGTTCGCTTTGTCCCTTCACTCGTCCCTAGGGCTCTGCTTTGGAACTCCTCTTTTGGTGGGACACCTTAGGTAACAAACCTGAAAGGAGCCCTCCCATCCCACAGATTGACGAAAAACAATTGGGATCGGGCTAAATCCACAGAGAGGAAGATTCGTCCATGGCCCATTAGGTCTCCCCGACATTCATCGGCCATCGCTGATACAAAATCCCGAGACAAAAGCTTGAGCAAAAGCCTCAGACTCGCTGTTTCTTCATATCCTGAAGAGTTCTTCTCATGCTTTGTCGATTGGGTCTGCCATACCTACATCCCCAAACCTAAGCTGAGTTTGTGTTTTTAGACTTCTGTCCTCAAAGTCCTGGGCCACACACCCTCCAGGCTGGGTCCCCTGGAGTCACACATTAGTACTGCGCCTACCCAATCCCTGGGAATTCTCCCCATTCCATTGTCCCAAACGGTACAAATTAGGAGAACCCTCCAAAGTCCCTGAGGCCATCCCAATAGTGAAGGTCGCCCGGCACAAACAAGGGCGGTCTGACACCAGCTGAGCAACTACCTCCACTCATTCCATAGATGGATGTCCCCAGAGAAGAAGATTGAACCAGACAGGACCCTAGGCCATAATCGGATCCATTGCTTTGGTTCACAGGCATGTCTCCTCAAAAGCCTGGATTCCAATACGACCATAGGGGTTTTCCTGAAGCACCCATCAGAAAAATTCTCGTCCCCACAAGAAACTTGTGCATGGGAGCTATGTCAAAAGCTTAGGAGAATACTTCAGGGTCCCGGTGCCACGGCCTCATTTCAAGGCCCTCATGTACACAAACAAACATTAGGACACATCCTCAGGAAAGTCCATTTCAACTCAGCCACCCAGGTTTCTCCCGCAGAGCCATCAGATCTAAACTGCCTTGTTGCTAGGAGACAATTGGAATGCGAGCGCACGTCCAGGCATCCATCCTTGAACGGTGCACTGGAGTCATTCCATATGGGATGTCCTGGACCTCTCCAACAGGTCTCAATTGTCCCGCAGAAGGAATCCTTGAAGGGGGCATCCCACAACTCCCAACGTGGGAATACCTCCATGGCCTCGAGATTCCGCTCCCTTCATGAAGGGGCCGTCATGCACAGAAACTCCAACCTGAGCCAACGTCTGATCCTCGCCCTGACTTCAGATGCATGACATCTTGGTTCTGATGTGAAGTGGGTACCTGCCGTGCCCTCGCCCTGAAACCCAAATCTAGCTTGTGTTCTCAGACTTCCGTCCTCACACTCCTGGCCCCAAAACCCTCAAGTTTGGTAATTCCGTACCCACAATGCAGCACCCTGCCTGCCCTCTAGAAAAAAAAAAAAAATTGCCTAATGAGCTGCCCAGGCAGCTTAAATGAGGATCAACCTACACGGCACTCGAATGTACCCCAATTATATAGTCTAACCTGGGCACTAAACCACTTTCTGACACAACCTGAGCCCGGACCTCCTGACCAACACCCAGAGAGCTGACCGCACACTGAGCACATCAGACCTGCCATGGCCTTAGGTCATCATCTCTTCCCGACCTCAGTTTTCAGGCTTCAGAACCTAGACCTAATCTCCAATCCCTGCCCAGGGGTGAGTGTGATGCAGAAATCAGAACTCCTCCTACCTATGGCAAGAAACCTTGTGGTTGGCATGTTGTCCAACGTTCAGTGTAGGAGAAACCAGCATTCACCCTGAGTCCCCGCCCATTCTTGAGTGCAACGAGGGCATAAACATGCCTTGTAACCCTCAGCGTGAGTCCTGTCCTCTAGTAAGTCCTCTTAGTGACTGGACCATTAGATGTCCTAATGGGCTTGACATGTCCCTAGGCCCCAATATTTAACCAGATTTCTGGTTGTCCAGTCGCCCCTCCCCAGGGCTCTACTCTGGAGTCCCTCATTTGGTGGGACACCTGAGGTTAAAAAACAAAACAAAGCAAAACAACAACAACAACAAAACAGACTTATTCCATCCCACAGAATGACCCCAAACTCTTTGGACGGGGCCACACCTCCAGAGAGTAAGACTCGTCCATTTTCCATGAAGTCACCCGGAAATTTCATGAACATGGGTGACACGATATCCAGAGACAAAAACTTGAACAAGAGACTCACACTCGCCCTTTTTCCGTATCCAGAAGAGTTCTCCTCATGGTCTGTAGTTCAGTCCTGCCATACCTTTGACCCGAAACATAAGCCGAGTTTGTGTTTTCAGACAACGGTCCAAACAGCCCTGGCCTACACACCGTACAGGCTCAGGACCCTGGAGCCAAACCTGAGGACTGTACTTGCCCTCTCCAAGGGATTTCTGTGTGCCCATTCCAATGGCCACAACCCTCCTAAGAGGATAAACCTCCAAAGTCCCTGAGGCCATCTCAGTAGTGGTGGCTTCCCAGAACAAACAGGGGCAATCTGAGCCCATCTGAGGGCCTACTTTCACTCAGACCCGTAGACTGGTGTCCGCAGAGGCAAAAAGGAACGAAGAGACCCCTAGGCACCAATCGGATATATTGCTTTGGTTTCCAGGCATCTCTCCTCAGAGGCCTGGATTTCAATACCAGAATATGGCTGTTTCTTGACTCACCCATCAGAACCAATCTCCTCTACACATGGGAAACTTGCACTTTGGTGCTTTGTTAAAGCTTCTGTTTAGGAGATTCCTTCATGGCCCCAGTGCCACCGCTTCATTCCAAGGTCTCCATAGACACAAAAACACATTAGGACCCATCCACAGGAGAGTGCATTTCAACTCAGCCTCCTCGGTTGCTCCCCCAGATCCAGCAGATCTAACATGTCTTGTTGCTAGGAGACAATTGGAATGCGAGGTGGACTACCCAGCCATCCATCCTTAGAACCCTGCTCTTTATCGTTGGCCTGGAGCCAACCAACAGGTCTCAATTGTCCTGCAAGAATCTTTGCAGTTTGGAGCTTATCACAACTCCCATCCTGCGAAAACCCCCATGGCCTCGTGATCCCCCCCCCTTCATGAAGTGTCCATCAGGGACAGAACCACAACCTGAGCGATCGTCTGATACTCGCCCTGACTTCAGATCCACGGGATCTCGAGTCAGGTCTGTAGATTGTGCCTGCCATGTCCTCACCCAGAAACCTAAGCCTAGCTTCTGTTCTCAGACTTCCGTCCTCAGACTACGGGCCCACAAGCCCTCCAGTTAGGCAATCCAGAACTACAATGCAACACTCTGCCTGCCCTCCAGAAGAAAAACATTGCCCTCTGGGGCTACCCAGAAACCCCAAATGAGGATCAACCTGCACGCCACTTGGCTGTACCCCAAATATATAGGCTGACCTGGGCACTGATGCCGTTGCAGACACAACCTGAGCCTGGACCTCCTGGCCCCACCAGACAGCTGGCCTCACTCTGAGCACATCGGACCCGCCATGGCCTTAGGTCGTCATCTCTTCTCAACCTCGATTTTCAGGCTTCAGATCCTATAACTTATCTCAAACCAATGCCCAGGGTTGAAAACGATGCAGAAATCAGATCTCCATCCCCATGGCAAGAAACCTTGTGGTTGCCATGTTGTCCAACGTTCCGTGTAGTTGAAACCAGTGTGGCCCATGAGGCCCCGCCCATGCTCGCGGGCCACATTGGTCACAAACACACATTGAGACCCTCAGCCTGAGCCCAGTCCTCAAGAAAGGCCTCTCAGTGGCTTGACCCTGAGCCCGCATATGGGGCCTGCCATGCCCCTGGCCCCAATTTTTAACCATAGTTCGCTTTGTCCCTTCACTCGTCCCTAGGGCTCTGCTTTGGAACTCCTCTTTTGGTGGGACACCTTAGGTAACAAACCTGAAAGGAGCCCTCCCATCCCACAGATTGACGAAAAACAATTGGGATCGGGCTAAATCCACAGAGAGGAAGATTCGTCCATGGCCCATTAGGTCTCCCCGACATTCATCGGCCATCGCTGATACAAAATCCCGAGACAAAAGCTTGAGCAAAAGCCTCAGACTCGCTGTTTCTTCATATCCTGAAGAGTTCGTCTCATGGTTTGTCGATTGGGTCTGCCATACCTACATCCCCAAACCTAAGCTGAGTTTGTGTTTTTAGACTTCTGTCCTCAAAGTCCTGGGCCACACACCCTCCAGGCTGGGTCCCCTGGAGTCACACATTAGTACTGCGCCTACCCAATCCCTGGGAATTCTCCCCATTCCATTGTCCCAAACGGTACAAATTAGGAGAACCCTCCAATGTCCCTGAGGCCATCCCAATAGTGAAGGTCGCCCGGCACAAACAAGGGCGGTCTGACACCAGCTGAGCAACTACCTCCACTCATTCCATAGATGGATGTCCCCAGAGAAGAAGATTGAACCAGACAGGACCCTAGGACATAATCGGATCCATTGCTTTGGTTCACAGGCATGTCTCCTCAAAAGCCTGGATTCCAATACGACCATAGGGGTTTTCCTGAAGCACCCATCAGAAAAATTCTCGTCCCCACAAGAAACTTGTGCATGGGAGCTATGTCAAAAGCTTAGGAGAATACTTCAGGGTCCCGGTGCCACGGCCTCATTTCAAGGCCCTCATGTACACAAACAAACATTAGGACCCATCCTCAGGAAAGTCCATTTCAACTCAGCCACCCAGGTTTCTCCCGCAGAGCCATCAGATCTAAACTGCCTTGTTGCTAGGAGACAATTGGAATGCGAGCGCACGTCCAGGCATCCATCCTTGAACGGTGCACTGGAGTCATTCCATATGGGATGTCCTGGACCTCTCCAACAGGTCTCAATTGTCCCGCAGAAGGAATCCTTGAAGGGGGCATCCCACAACTCCCAACGTGGGAATACCTCCATGGCCTCGAGATTCCGCTCCCTTCATGAAGGGGCCGTCATGCACAGAAACTCCAACCTGAGCCAACGTCTGATCCTCGCCCTGACTTCAGATGCATGACATCTTGGTTCTGATGTGAAGTGGGTACCTGCCGTGCCCTCGCTCTGAAACCCAAATCTAGGTTGTGTTCTCAGACTTCCGTCCTCACACTCCTGGCCCCAAAACCCTCAAGTTTGGTAATTCTATACCCACAATGCAGCACCCTGCCTGCCCTCTAGAAAAAAAAAAAATTGCCTAATGAGCTGCCCAGAAAGCTTAAATGAGGATCAACCTACACGGCACTCGAATGTACCCCAATTATAAAGTCTAACCCGGGCACTAAACCACTTTCTGACACAACCTGAGCCCGGACCTCCTGACCAACACCCAGAGAGCTGACCGCACACTGAGCACATCAGACCTGCCATGGCCTTAGGTCATCATCTCTTCCCGACCTCAGTTTTCAGGCTTCAGAACCTAGACCTTATCTCCAATCCCTGCCCAGGGGTGAGTGTGATGCAGAAATCAGAACTCCTCCTACCTATGGCAAGAAACCTTGTGGTTGGCATGTTGTCCAACGTTCAGTGTAGGAGAAACCAGCATTCACCCTGAGTCCCCGCCCATTCTTGAGTGCAACGAGGGCAAAAACATGCCTTGTAACCCTCAGCGTGAGTCCTGTCCTCTAGTAAGTCCTCTTAGTGACTGGACCATTAGATGTCCTAATGGGCTTGACATGTCCCTAGGCCCCAATACTTAACCAGATTTCTGGGTGTCCAGTCGCCCCTCCCCAGGGCTCTACTCTGGAGGCCCTCATTTGGTGGGACACCTGAGGTTAAAAAACAAAACAAAACAAAACAACAACAACAACAAAACAGACTTATTCCATCCCACAGAATGACCCCAAACTCTTTGCACGGGGCCACACCTCCAGAGAGTAAGACTCGTCCATTTTCCATGAAGTCACCCGGAAATTTCATGAACATGGGTGACACGATATCCAGAGACAAAAACTTGAACAAGAGACTCACACTCGCCCTTTTTTCATATCCTGAAGAGTACTCCTCATGGTCTGTAGGTCAGTCCTGCCATACGTATGACCCCAAACAGAAGCCGAGTTTGTGTTTTCAGACAACGGTCTAAACAGCCCTGGCCTACACACCCTACAGGCTCAGGCCCCTGGAGCCAAACCTGAGGACTGTACTTGCCCTCTCCAAGGGATTTCTGTGTGCCCATTGCAATGGCCACAACCCTACTAATAGGATCGTCCTCCAAAGTCCCTGAGGCCATCTCAATAGTGGTGGCTTCCCAGGACAAACAGGGGCAATCTGAGCCCATCTGAGCACCTACCTGCACTCAGACCCGTAGACTGATGTCCCCAGAGGGAAAAAGGAACGAACAGACCCCTAGGCACTAATCGGATACATTGCTTTGGTTTCCAGGCATCTCTCCTCAGAGGCCTGGATTTCAATACCCGATATGGCTGTTTCTTGACTCACCCATCAGAACTAATCTCCTCTACACATGGGAAACTTGCGCATTGGAGCTTGGTCGAAGCTTCTCTTTAGGAGAACCCTTCAGGGCCCCAGTGCCACCGCTTCATTCCAAGGTCTTCATAGACACAAAAACACATTAGGACCTATCCATAGGAGAGTCCATTTGAACTCATCCTCCTCGGTTGCTCCCACAGATCCAGCAGATCTAATATGTCTTGTTGCTAGGAGACAATTGGAATGCGAGGTGGGCTACCCATCCATCCATCCTTAGTACCCTGCTTGGAATCGTTGGCCTGAGCCAAACAACAGGTCTCAATTGTCCTGCAGAAGAATCTTTGCAGTTTGGAGCTTCTCACAACTCCCATCTTGGGAAACCCCCATGGCCTCGTGATCCACACCTCCTTCATGAAGGGTCCATCAGGGACAGAACCTCCAACCTGAGAGATCGTCTGATCCTCGCCCTGACTTCAGATCCACGAGATCTCGAGTCAGGTCTGTAGATTGTGCCTGCCATGTCCTCACCCAGAAATCTAAGCCTAGATTGTGTTCTCAGACTTCCGTCCTCAGACTACGGGCCCACAAGCCCTCCAGATTGGCAATCCAGAACTACAATGCAACACTCTGCCTGCACTCCAGAAGAAAAACATTGCCCCCTGGCGCTAACCAGAAACCCCAAATGAGGATCAACCTGCACGCCACTTGGCTGTACCCCAAATACATAGGCTGACCTGGGCACTGATGCCCTTTCAGACACAACCTGAGCCTGGACCTCCAGGCCACACCCAGACAGCTGGCTGCACTCTGAGCACATCGGATCCGCCATGGCCTTAGGTCGTCATCTCTTCTCAACCTCGATTTTCAGGCTTCAGAAACTATAACTTATCTCAAAACACTGCCCACGGTTGAAAATGATGCAGAAATCAGAACTCCATCCCCATGGCAAGAAAACCTTGCGGTTGCCATGTTGTCCAACATTCAATGTAGTTGAAACCAGTGTGGCCCATGATTCCCCGCCCATGCTCGCGGGCAACATTGGTCACAAACACACATTGTGACCCTCAGCCTGAGCCCAGTCCTCAAGTAAGGCCTCTCAGTGGCTGGACCCTGAGCCCGCATATGGGGCCTGCCATGCCCCTGGCCCCGATTTTTAACCATAGTTCGCTTTGTCCCTTCACTCTTCCCTAGGGCTCTGATTTGGAATTCCTCTTTTGGTGGGACACCTGAGGTAACAAACCTGAAAGGAGTCCACCCATCCCACAGATTGACGAAAAACAATTGGGATCGGGCCAAATCCACAGAGAGGAAGATTCGTCCATGGCCCCTGAGGCCTCCCCGACATTCCACGGCCAACGCTGATACAAAATCCAGAGACAAAAGAATGAGCAAGCGCCTCAGACTCGCTGTTTCTTCATATCCTGAAGAGTTCTTCTCATGGTTTGTCGATCGGGTCCGCCATACCTACATCCGCAAACCTTAGCTGAGTTTGTGTTTTTAGACTTCTGTCCTCAATGTCCTGGGCAACACACACTCCAGACTGGGCCCCTGGAGTCACACATTAGGACTGCGCCTACCCAATCCATGGGAATTCTGCCCATTCCATTGTCCCAAGCCGTACAATTTAGGAGAACCCTCCAAAGTCCCTGAGGCAATCCCAATAGTGTAGGTCACCCGGCACAAACAAGGGCGGTCTGACACCAGCTGAGCAACTATCTCCACTCATTCCATAGATGGATGTCCCCAGAGAAGAAGATTGAACCAGACAGGACCCTAGGCCATAATCGGATCCATTGCTTTGGTTTACAGGCATGTCTCCTCAAAAGCCTGGATTCCAATATTAGCATAGGGGTTTTCCTGAGGCACCCATCAGAACAAATCTCGTCTGCACAAGGAAACTTGTGTATGGGAGCTAGGTCAAAAGCTTAGGAGAATACTTCAGGGTCCCGGTGCCACCGCCTCATTCCAAGGCCCTCATGGATACAAACACACTTTAGGACCCATCCTCAGGAAAGTCCATTTCAAATCAGCCACCCAGGTTGCTCCCGCAGAGCCATCAGATCTAAACTGCCTTGTTGCTAGGAGAAAATTGCAATGCGAGGCGCTCGTCCCAGGCATCCATCCTCGAACGGTGCCCTGGAGTCATTCCATATGGGATGTCCTGGATCTGTCCAACAAGTCTCAATTGTCCCGCAGAAGGAATCCTTGAAGGGGGCATCCCACAACTCCCAACGTGGGAAAACCTCCATGGCCTCGAGATTCCGCTCCCTTCATGAAGGGACCGTCATGCACAGAAACTCCAACCTGAGCCAACGTCTGATCCTCGCTCTGACTTCAGATGCATGAGATCTTGGTTCCGATGTGTAGGGGGTACCTGCCGTGCCCTCGCCCTGAAACCCAAGTCTAGCTTGTGTTCTCAGACTTCCGTCCTCACACTCTTGGTCCGAAGCACTCAAGTTTGGCAATTCCGGACCCACAATGCAGCACTCTGCCTGCCCTCTAGAAAAAAAAAATATATATATATATATATATTCCCTAATGAGCTGCAACCTACACGACACTCGAATGTACCCAAATTATATAGTCTAACCTGGGCACTAATGCACTTTCTGACACAACCTGAGCCCGGACCTCCTGACCAACACCCAGACAGCTGACCGCACACTGAGCACATCAGACCTGCCATGGCCTTAGGTCATCATCTCTTCCCTACCTCAGTTTTCAGGCTTCAGAACCTAGACCTTATCTCCAATCCCTGCCCAGAAATCAGAATTCCTCCTTACCCATGGCAAGAAACCTTTTGGTTGGCACGTTGTCCAACGTTCAGTGTAGGAGAAACCAGCATTCACCCTGAGGACCCGCCCATTCTTGAGTGTGATGACGGCATAAACATGCATTGTGACCCTCAGCGTGAGTCCTGCCCTCTAGTATCTCCTCTTAGTGACTGGACAATTAGATGTCATAATGGGCTTGACATGTACCTAGGCCCCAATATTTAAGCAGATTTCTGGTTATCCAGTCGCCCCTCTCCAGGGCTCTACTCTGGAATCCCTCATTTGGTGGGACACCTGAGGTTAAAAAAACAAAACAAAACAAAACAAAACAAAACAACAACAAAAAAATGGACTTATTCCATCCCACAGAATGACCACAAACTCTTCGGACGGGGCCATACCTCCAGAGGGTAAGACTCGTCCATTTCCCATGAAGTCACGCGGAAATTTCATGAACATGGGTGACACGATATCCAGAGACAATAACTTGAGCAAGAGCCTCACACTTGCCCTTTTTTCATATCCCGAAGAGTTCTCCTCATGGTCTGTAGATCAGTCCTGCCATACCTATAACCCGAAACAGAAGCCGAGTTTGTGTTTTCAGACAACGGTCTAAACAGCCCTGGCCAACACACCCTACAGGCTCAGGCCCCTGGAGCCAAACCTGAGGACTGTACTTGCCCTCTCCAAGGGATTTCTGTGTGCCCATTGCAATGGCCACAACCCTACTAATAGGATCGACCTCCAAAGTCCCTGAGGCCATCTCAATAGTGGTGGCTTCCCAGGACAAACAGGGGCAATCTGAGCCCATCTGAGCACCTACCTGCACTCAGACCCGTAGACTGATGTCCACAGAGGAAAAAAGGAACGAACAGACCCCTAGGCACTAATTGGATCCATTGCTTTGGTTTCCCAGGCATCTCTCCTCAGAGGCCTGGATTTCAATACCCGAATATGGCTGTTTCTTGACTCACCCATCAGAACTAATCTCCTCTACACATGGGAAACTTGCTCATTGGATCTTGGTCGTAGCTTCTCTTTAGGAGAACCCTTCAGGGCCACAGTGCCACCGCTTCATTCCAAGGTCTTCATAGACACAAAAACACATTAGGACCCATCCATAGGAGAGTCCATTTGAACTCAGCCTCCTCGTTTGCTCCCCCAGATCCAGCAGATCTAACATGTCTTGTTGCTAGGAGACAATTGGAATGCGAGGTGGGCTACCCATCCATCCATCCTTAGTACCCTGCTTGGAATCGTTGGCCTGAGCCAAACAACAGGTCTCAATTGTCCTGCAGAAGAATCTTTGCAGTTTGGAGCTTCTCACAACTCCCATCTTGGGAAACCCCCATGGCCTCGTGATCCACACCTCCTTCATGAAGGGTCCATCAGGGACAGAACCTCCAACCTGAGAGATCGTCTGATCCTCGCCCTGACTTCAGATCCACGAGATCTCGAGTCAGGTCTGTAGATTGTGCCTGCCATGTCCTCACCCAGAAACCTAAGCCTAGATTGTGTTCTCAGACTTCCGTCCTCAGACTACGGGCCCACAAGCCCTCCAGATTGGCAATCCAGAACTACAATGCAACACTCTGCCTGCACTCCAGAAGAAAAACATTGCCCCCTGGGGCTAACCAGAAACCCCAAATGAGGATCAACCTGCACGCCACTTGGCTTTACCCCAAATACATAGGCTGACCTGGGCACTGATGCCCTTTCAGACACAACCTGAGCCTGGACCTCCAGGCCACACCCAGACAGCTGGCCGCACTCTGAGCACATCGGATCCGCCATGGCCTTAGGTCGTCATCTCTTTTCAACCTCGATTTTCAGGCTTCAGAAACTATAACTTATCTCAAAACACTGCCCACGGTTGAAAATGATGCAGAAATCAGAACTCCATCCCCATGGCAAGAAACCTTGCGGTTGCCATGTTGTCCAACATTCAGTGTAGTTGAAACCAGTGTGGCCCATGATTCCCCGCCCATGCTCGCGGGCAACATTGGTCACAAACACACATTGTGACCCTCAGCCTGAGCCCAGTCCTCAAGTAAGGCCTCTCAGTGGCTGGACCCTGAGCCCGCATATGGGGCCTGCCATGCCCCTGGCCCCGATTTTTAACCATAGTTCGCTTTGTCCCTTCACTCTTCCCTAGGGATCTGATTTGGAATTCCTCTTTTGGTGGGACACCTGATGTAACAAACCTGAAAGGAGTCCGCCCATCCCACAGATTGACGAAAAACAATTGGGATCGGGCCAAATCCACAGAGAGGAAGATTCGTCCATGGCCCCTGAGGCCTCCCCGACATTCCACGGCCAACGCTGATATAAAATCCAGAGACAAAAGAATGAGCAAGCGCCTCAGACTTGCTGTTTCTTCATATCCTGAAGAGTTCTTCTCATGGTATGTCGATCGGGTCCGCCATAACTACATCCGCAAACCTTAGCTGAGTTTGTGTTTTTAGACTTCTGTCCTCAATGTCCTGGGCAACACACACTCCAGACTGGGCCCCTGGAGTCACACATTAGGACTGCGCCTACCCAATCCATGGGAATTCTGCCCATTCCATTGTCCCAAACCGTACAAATTAGGAGAACCCTCCAAAGTCCCTGAGGCCATCCCAATAGTGTAGGTCACCCGGCACAAACAAGGGCGGTCTGACACCAGCTGAGCAACTATCTCCACTCATTCCATAGATGGATGTCCCCAGAGAAGAAGATTGAACCAGACAGGACCCTAGGCCATAATCGGATCCATTGCTTTGGTTTACAGGCATGTCTCCTCAAAAGCCTGGATTCCAATATTAGCATAGGGGTTTTCCTGAGGCACCCATCAGAACAAATCTCGTCTCCACAAGGAAACTTGTGTATGGGAGCTAGGTCAAAAGCTTAGGAGAATACTTCAGGGTCCCGGTGCCACCGCCTCATTCCAAGGCCCTCATGGATACAAACACACTTTAGGACCCATCCTCAGGAAAGTCCATTTCAAATCAGCCACCCAGGTTGCTCCCGCAGAGCCATCAGATCTAAACTGCCTTGTTGCTAGGAGACAATTGCAATGCGAGGCGCTCGTCCCAGGCATCCATCCTCGAACGGTGCCCTGGAGTCATTCCATATGGGATGTCCTGGACCTGTCCAACAGGTCTCAATTGTCCCGCAGAAGGAATCCTTGAAGGGGGCATCCCACAACTACCAACGTGGGAAAACCTCCATGGCCTCGAGATTCCGCTCCCTTCATGAAGGGACCGTCATGCACAGAAACTCCAAACTGAGCCAACGTCTGATCCTCGCTCTGACTTCAGATGCATGAGATCTTGGTTCCGATGTGTAGGGGGTACATGCCGTGCCCTCGCCCTGAAACCCAAGTCTAGCTTGTGTTCTCAGACTTCCGTCCTCACACTCTTGGTCCGAAGCACTCAAGTTTGGCAATTCCGGACCCACAATGCAGCACTCTGCCTGCCCTCTAGAAAAAAAAAATATATTGCCTAATGAGCTGCAACCTACACGGCACTCGAATGTACCCAAATTATATAGTCTAACCTGGGCACTAATGCACTTTCTGACACAACCTGAGCCCGGACCTCCTGACCAACACCCAGACAGCTGACCGCACACTGAGCACATCAGACCTGCCATGGCCTTAGGTCATCATCTCTTCCCTACCTCAGTTTTCAGGCTTCAGAACCTAGACCTTATCTCCAATCCCTGCCCAGAAATAAGAATTCCTCCTTACCCATGGCAAGAAACCTTTTGGTTGGCACGTTGTCCAACGTTCAGTGTAGGAGAAACCAGCATTCACCCTGAGGACCCGCCCATTCTTGAGTGTGATGAGGGCATAAACATGCATTGTGACCCTCAGCGTGAGTCCTGCCCTCTAGTATCTCCTCTTAGTGACTGGACCATTAGATGTCATAATGGGCTTGACATGTACCTAGGCCCCAATATTTAACCAGATTTCTGGTTATCCAGTCGCCCCTCTCCAGGGCTCTACTCTGGAATCCCTCATTTGGTGGGACACCTGAGGTTAAAAAACAAAACAAAACAAAACAAAACAAAACAACAACAAAAAAATGGACTTATTCCATCCCACAGAATGACCCCAAACTCTTCGGACGGGGCCATACCTCCAGAGGGTAAGACTCGTCCATTTCCCATGAAGTCACCCGGAAATTTCATGAACATGGGTGACACGATATCCAGAGACAATAACTTGAGCAAGAGCCTCACACTTGCCCTTTTTTCATATCCTGAAGAGTATTTCTCATGGTCTGTAGATCAGTCCTGCCATACCTATGACCCGAAACAGAAGCCGAGTTTGTGTTTTCAGACAACGGTCTAAACAGCCCTGGCCTACACACCCTACAGGCTCAGGCCACTGGAGCCAAACCTGAGGACTGTATTTGCTCTCTCCAAGGGATTTCTGTGTGCCCATTGCAATGGCCACAACCCTACTAATAGGATCAACCTCCAAAGTCCCTGAGGCCATCTCAATAGTGGTGGCTTCCCAGGAGAAACAGGGGCAATCTGAGCCCATCTGAGCACCTACCTGCACTCAGACCCGTAGACTGATGTCCACAGAGGAAAAAAGGAACGAACAGACCCCTAGGCACTAATCGGATCCATTGCTTTGGTTTCCAGGCATCTCTCCTCAGAGGCCTGTATTTCAATACCAGAATATGGCTGTTTCTTGACTCACCCATCAGAACCAATCTCCTCTACACATGGGAAACTTGCACTTTGGTGCTTTATCAAAGCTTCTGTTTAGGAGAACCCTTCAGGGCCCCAGTGCCACCGCTTCATTCCAAGGTCTCCATAGACACAAAAACACATTAGGACCCATCCACAGGAGAGTCCATTTCAACTCAGCCTCCTCGGTTGCTCCCCCAGATCCAGCAGATCTAACATGCCTTGTTGCTAGGAGACAATTGGAATGTGAGGTTGGCTACCCAGCCATCCATCCTTAGAACCCTGCTCTTTATCGTTGGCCTGGAGCCAACCAACAGGTCTCAATTGTCCTGCAAGAATCTTTGCAGTTTGGAGCTTCTCACAACTCCCATCGTGGGAAAACCCCCATGGCCTCGTGATCCCCCCCCTTCATGAAGTGTCCATCAGGGACAGAACCACAACCTGAGCGATCGTCTGATACTCGCCCTGACTTCAGATCCACGGGATCTCGAGTCAGGTCTGTAGATTGTGCCTGCCATGTCCTCACCCAGAAACCTAAGCCTAGCTTCTGTTCTCAGACTTCCGTCCTCAGACTACGGGCCCACAAGCCCTCCAGTTTGGCAATCCAGTACTACAATGCAACACTCTGCCTGCCCTCCAGAAGAAAAACATTGCCCTCTGGGGCTACCCAGAAACCCCAAATGAGGATCAACCTGCACGCCACTTGGCTGTACCCCAAATATATAGGCTGACTTTGGCACTGATGCCCTTGCAGATACAACCTGAGCCTGGACCTCCTGGCCCCACCAGACAGCTGGCCTCACTCTGAGCACATCGGACCCGCCATGGCCTTAGGTCGTCATCTCTTCTCAACCTCGATTTTCAGGCTTCAGATCCTATAACTTATCTCAAACCAATGCCCAGGGTTGAAAATGATGCAGAAATCAGATCTCCATCCCCATGGCAAGAAACCTTGTGGTTGCCATGTTGTCCAACGTTCCGTGTAGTTGAAACCAGTGTGGCCCATGAGGCCCCGCCCATGCTCGCGGGCCACATTGGTCACAAACACACATTGAGACCCTCAGCCTGAGCCCAGTCCTCAAGTAAGGCCTCTAAGTGGCTTGACCCTGAGCCCGCATATGGGGCCTGCCATGCCCCTGGCCCCAATTTTTAACCATAGTTCGCTTTGTCCCTTCACTCGTCCCTAGGGCTCTGCTTTGGAACTCCTCTTTTGGTGGGACACCTGAGGTAACAAACCTGAAAGGAGCACTCCCATCCCACAGATTGACGAAAAACAATTGGGATCGGGCTAAATCCACAGAGAGGAACATTCGTCCATGGCCCATTAGGTCTCCCCGACATTCATCGGCCATCGCTGATACAAAATCCCGAGACAAAAGCTTGAGCAAAAGCCTCAGACTCGCTGTTTCTTCATATCCTGAAGAGTTCTTCTCATGCTTTGTCGATTGCGTCTGCCATACCTACATCCCCAAACCTAAGCAGAGTTTGTGTTTTTAGACTTCTGTCCTCAAAGTCCTGGGCCACACACCCTCCAGGCTGGGTCCCCTGGAGTCACACATTAGTACTGCGCCTCCCCAATCCCTGGGAATTCTCCCCATTCCATTGTCCCAAACCGTACAAATTAGGAGAACCCTCCAAAGTCCCTGAGGCCATCCCAATAGTGTAGGTCGCCCGGCACAAACAAGGGCGGTCTGACACCAACTGAGCAACTACCTCCACTCATTCCATAGATGGATGTCCCCAGAGAAGAAGATTGAACCAGACAGGACCCTAGGACATAATCGGATCCATTGCTTTGGTTCACAGGCATGTCTCCTCAAAAGCCTGGATTCCAATACGACCATAGGGGTTTTCCTGAAGCACCCATCAGAAAAATTCTCGTCCCCACAAGAAACTTGTGCATGGGAGCTATGTCAAAAGCTTAGGAGAATACTTCAGTGTCCCGGTGCCACCGCCTCATTCCAAGGCCCTCATGGGTACAAACACACTTTAGGACCCATCCTCAGGAAAGTCTATTTCAACTCAGCCACCCAGGTTTCTCCCTCAGAGCCATCAGATCTAAACTGCCTTGTTGCTAGGAGACAATTGGAATGCGAGCGCATGTCCAGGCATCCATCCTTGAACGGTGCACTGGAGTCATTCCATATGGGATGTCCTGGACCTCTCCAACAGGTCTCAATTGTCCCGCAGAAGGAATCCTTGAAGGGGGAATCCCACCACTCCCAACGTGGGAATACCTCCATGGCCTCGAGATTCCGCTCCCTTCATGAAGGGGCCGTCATGCACAGAAACTCCAACCTGAGCCAACGTCTGATCCTCGCCCTGACTTCAGATGCATGACATCTTGGTTCTTATGTGAAGTGGGTACCTGCCGTGCCCTCGCCCTGAAACCCAAATCTAGCTTGTGTTCTCAGACTTCCGTCCTCACACTCCTGGCCCCAAAACCCTCAAGTTTGGTAATTCCGTACCCACAATGCAGCACCCTGCCTGCCCTCTAGAAAAAAAAAAAAATTGCCTAATGAGCTGCCCAGGCAGCTTAAATGAGGATCAACCTACACGGCACTCGAATGTACCCCAATTATATAGTCTAACCTGGGCACTAAACCACTTTCTGACACAACCTGAGCCCGGACCTCCTGACCAACACCCAGAGAGCTGACCGCACACTGAGCACATCAGACCTGCCATGGCCTTAGGTCATCATCTCTTCCCGACCTCAGTTTTCAGGCTTCAGAACCTAGACCTAATCTCCAATCCCTGCCCAGGGGTGAGTGTGATGCAGAAATCAGAAC
Source organism: Mustela lutreola (assembly GCF_030435805.1). Lineage (NCBI taxonomy): Eukaryota > Metazoa > Chordata > Mammalia > Carnivora > Mustelidae > Mustela > Mustela lutreola. The sequence goes on from NC_081294.1 coordinate 175,094,399, forward strand.
TCCTCCTACCTATGGCAAGAAACCTTGTGGTTGGCATGTTGTCCAACGTTCAGTGTAGGAGAACCCAGCATTCACCCTGAGTCCCCGCCCATTCTTGAGTGCAACGAGGGCATAAACATGCCTTGTAACCCTCAGCGTGAGTCCTGTCCTCTAGTAAGTCCTCTTAGTGACTGGACCATTAGATGTCCTAATGGGCTTGACATGTCCCTAGGCCCCAATATTTAACCAGATTTCTGGTTGTCCAGTCGCCCCTCCCCAGGGCTCTACTCTGGAGTCCCTCATTTGGTGGGACACCTGAGGTTAAAAAACAAAACAAAACAAAACAAAACAACAACAACAACAAAACAGACTTATTCCATCCCACAGAATGACCCCAAACTCTTTGGACGGGGCCACACCTCCAGAGAGTAAGACTCGTCCATTTTCCATGAAGTCACCCGGAAATTTCATGAGCATGGGTGACACGATATCCAGAGACAAAAACTTGAACAAGAGACTCACACTCGCCCTTTTTCCGTATCCCGAAGAGTTCTCCTCATGGTCTGTAGTTCAGTCCTGCCATACCTTTGACCCGAAACATAAGCCGAGTTTGTGTTTTCAGACAACGGTCCAAACAGCCCTGGCCTACACACCGTACAGGCTCAGGACCCTGGAGCCAAACCTGAGGACTGTACTTGCCCTCTCCAAGGGATTTCTGTGTGCCCATTCCAATGGCCACAACCCTCCTAAGAGGATAAACCTCCAAAGTCCCTGAGGCCATCTCAGTAGTGGTGGCTTCCCAGAACAAACAGGGGCAATCTGAGCCCATCTGAGGGCCTACTTGCACTCAGACCCGTAGACTGGTGTCCGCAGAGGCAAAAAGGAACGAAGAGACCCCTAGGCACTAATCGGATATATTGCTTTGGTTTCCAGGCATCTCTCCTCAGAGGCCTGGATTTCAATACCAGAATATGGCTGTTTCTTGACTCACCCATCAGAACCAATCTCCTCTACACATGGGAAACTTGCACTTTGGTGCTTTGTTAAAGCTTCTGTTTAGGAGAACCCTTCATGGCCCCAGTGCCACCGCTTCATTCCAAGGTCTCCATAGACACAAAAACACATTAGGACCCATCCACAGGAGAGTGCATTTCAACTCAGCCTCCTCGGTTGCTCCCCCAGATCCAGCAGATCTAACATGTCTTGTTGCTAGGAGACAATTGGAATGCGAGGTGGACTACCCAGCCATCCATCCTTAGAACCCTGCTCTTTATCGTTGGCCTGGAGCCAACCAACAGGTCTCAATTGTCCTGCAAGAATCTTTGCAGTTTGGAGCTTCTCACAACTCCCATCCTGCGAAAACCCCCATGGCCTCGTGATCCCCCCCCTTCATGAAGTGTCCATCAGGGACAGAACCACAACCTGAGCGATCGTCTGATACTCGCCCTGACTTCAGATCCACGGGATCTCGAGTCAGGTCTGTAGATTGTGCCTGCCATGTCCTCACCCAGAAACCTAAGCCTAGCTTCTGTTCTCAGACTTCCGTCCTCAGACTACGGGCCCACAAGCCCTCCAGTTTGGCAATCCAGAACTACAATGCAACACTCTGCCTGCCCTCCAGAAGAAAAACATTGCCCTCTGGGGCTACCCAGAAACCCCAAATGAGGATTAACCTGCACGCCACTTGGCTGTACCCCAAATATATAGGCTGACCTGGGCACTGATGCCGTTGCAGACACAACCTGAGCCTGGACCTCCTGGCCCCACCAGACACCTGGCCTCACTCTGAGCACATCGGACCCGCCATGGCTTTAGGTCGTCATCTCTTCTCAACCTCGATTTTCAGGCTTCAGATCCTATAACTTATCTCAAACCAATGCCCAGGGTTGAAAATTATGCAGAAATCAGATCTCCATCCCCATTGCAAGAAACCTTGTGGTTGCCATGTTGTCCAAAGTTCCGTGTAGTTGAAACCAGTGTGGCCCATGAGGCCCCGCCCATGCTCGCGGGCCACATTGGTCACAAACACACTTTGAGACCCTCAGCCTGAGCCCAGTCCTCAAGTAAGGCCTCTCAGTGGCTTGACCCTTAGCCCGCATATGGGGCCTGCCATGCCCCTGGCCCCAATTTTTAACCATAGTTCGCTTTGTCCCTTCACTCGTCCCTAGGGCTCTGCTTTGGAACTCCTCTTTTGGTGGGACACCTGAGGTAACAAACCTGAAAGGAGCCCTCCCATCCCACAGATTGACGAAAAACAATTGGGATCGGGCTAAATCCACAGAGAGGAAGATTCGTCCATGGCCCATGAGGTCTTCCCGACATTCATCGGCCATCGCTGATACAAAATCCCGAGACAAAAGCTTGAGCAAAAGCCTCAGACTCGCTGTTTCTTCATATCCTGAAGAGTTCTTCTCATGGTTTTTCGATTGGGTCTGCCATACCTACATCCCCAAACCTAAGCTGAGTTTGTGTTTTTAGTCTTCTATCCTCAAAGTCCTGGGCCACACACCCTCCAGGCTGGGTCCCCTGGAGTCACACATTAGTACTGCGCCTACCCAATCTCTGGGAATTCTCCCCATTACATTGTCCCAAACCGTACAAATTAGGAGAACCCTCCAAAGTCCCTGAGGCCATCCCAATAGTGTAGGTCGCCCGGCACAAACAACGGCGGTCTGACACCAGCTGAGCAACTACCTCCACTCATTCCATAGATGGATGTCCCCAGAGAAGAAGATTGAACCAGACAGGACCCTAGGACATAATCGGATCCATTGCTTTGGTTCACAGGCATGTCTCCTCAAAAGCCTGGATTCCAATACGACCATAGGGGTTTTCCTGAAGCACCCATCAGAAAAATTCTCGTCTCCACAAGAAACTTGTGCATGGGAGCTATGTCAAAAGCTTAGGAGAATACTTCAGGGTCCCGGTGCCACGGCCTAATTTCAAGGCCCTCATGTACACAAACAAACATTAGGACCCTCCTCAGGAAAGTCCATTTCAACTCAGCCACCCAGGTTTCTCCCGCAGAGCCATCAGATCTAAACTGCCTTGTTGCTAGGAGACAATTGGAATGCGAGCGCACGTCCAGGCATCCATCCTCGAACGGTGCACTGGAGTCATTCCATATGGGATGTCCTGGACCTCTCCAACAGGTCTCAATTGTCCCGCAGAAGGAATCCTTGAAGGGGGCATCCCACAACTCCCAACGTGGGAATACCTCCATGGCCTCGAGATTCCGCTCCCTTCATGAAGGGGCCGTCATGCACAGAAACTCCAACCTGAGCCAACGTCTGATCCTCGCCCTGACTTCAGATGCATAACATCTTGGTTCTGATGTGAAATGGGTACCTGCCGTGCCCTCGCCCTGAAACCCAAATCTAGGTTGTGTTCTCAGACTTCCGTCCTCACACTCCTGGCCCCAAAACCCTCAAGTTTGGTAATTCCATACCCACAATGCAGCACCCTGCCTGCCCTCTAGAAAAAAAAAAAAATTGCCTAATGAGCTGCCCAGAAAGCTTAAATGAGGATCAACCTACACGGCACTCGAATGTACCCCAATTATAAAGTCTAACCCGGGCACTAAACCACTTTCTGACACAACCTGAGCCCGGACCTCCTGACCAACACCCAGAGAGCTGACCGCACACTGAGCACATCAGACCTGCCATGGCCTTAGGTCATCATCTCTTCCCGACCTCAGTTTTCAGGCTTCAGAACCTAGACCTTATCTCCAATCCCTGCCCAGGGGTGAGTGTGATGCAGAAATCAGAACTCCTCCTACCTATGGCAAGAAACCTTGTGGTTGGCATGTTGTCCAACGTTCAGTGTAGGAGAACCCAGCATTCACCCTGAGTCCCCGCCCATTCTTGAGTGCAACGAGGGCATAAACATGCCTTGTAACCCTCAGCGTGAGTCCTGTCCTCTAGTAAGTCCTCTTAGTGACTGGACCATTAGATGTCCTAATGGGCTTGACATGTCCCTAGGCCCCAATATTTAACCAGATTTCTGGTTGTCCAGTCGCCCCTCCCCAGGGCTCTACTCTGGAGTCCCTCATTTGGTGGGACACCTGAGGTTAAAAAACAAAACAAAACAAAACAACAACAACAACAAAACAGACTTATTCCATCCCACAGAATGACCCCAAACTCTTTGGACGGGGCCACACCTCCAGAGAGTAAGACTCGTCCATTTTCCATGAAGTCACCCGGAAATTTCATGAACATGGGTGACACGATATCCAGAGACAAAAACTTGAACAAGAGACTCACACTCGCCCTTTTTCCGTATCCCGAAGAGTTCTCCTCATGGTCTGTAGTTCAGTCCTGCCATACCTTTGACCCGAAACATAAGCCGAGTTTGTGTTTTCAGACAACGGTCCAAACAACCCTGGCCTACACACCGTACAGGCTCAGGACCCTGGAGCCAAACCTGAGGACTGTACTTGCCCTCTCCAAGGGATTTCTGTGTGCCCATTCCAATGGCCACAACCCTCCTAAGAGGATAAACCTCCAAAGTCCCTGAGGCCATCTCAATTGTGGTGGCTTCCCAGAACAAACAGGGGCAATCTGAGCCCATCTGAGGGCCTACTTGCACTCAGACCCGTAGACTGGTGTCCGCAGAGGGAAAAAGGAACGAAGAGACCCCTAGGCTCTAATCGGATATATTGCTTTGGTTTCCAGGCATCTCTCCTCAGAGGCCTGGATTTCAATACCAGAATATGGCTGTTTCTTGACTCACCCATCAGAACCAATCTCCTCTACACATGGGAAACTTGCACTTTGGTGCTTTGTCAAAGCTTCTGTTTAGGAGAACCCTTCAGGGCCCCAGTGCCACCGCTTCATTCCAAGGTCTCCATAGACACAAAAACACATTAGGACCCATCCACAGGAGAGTCCATTTCAACTCAGCCTCCTCGGTTGCTCCCCCAGATCCAGCAGATCTAACATGTCTTGTTGCTAGGAGACAATTGGAATGCGAGGTGGGCTACCCAGCCATCCATCCTTAGAACCCTGCTCTTTATCGTTGGCCTGGAGCCAACCAACAGGTCTCAATTGTCCTGCAAGAATCTTTGCAGTTTGGAGCTTCTCACAACTCCCATCCTGCGAAAACCCCCATGGCCTCGTGATCCCCCCCCTTCATGAAGTGTCCATCAGGGACAGAACCACAACCTGAGCGATCGTCTGATACTCGCCCTGACTTCAGATCCACGGGATATCGAGTCAGGTCTGTAGATTGTGCCTGCCATGTCCTCACCCAGAAACCTAAGCCTAGCTTCTGTTCTCAGACTTCCGTCCTCAGACTACGGGCCCACATGCTCTCCAGTTTGGCAATCCAGAACTACAATGCAACACTCTGCCTGCCCTCCAGAAGAAAAACATTGCCCTCTGGGGCTACACAGAAACCCCAAATGAGGATCAACCTGCACGCCACTTGGCTGGACCCCAAATATATAGGCTGACCTGGGCACTGATGCCCTTGCAGACACAACCTGAGCCTGGACCTCCTGGCCCCACCAGACAGCTGGCCTCACTCTGAGCACATCGGACCCGCCATGGCCTTAGGTCGTCATCTCTTCTCAACCTCGATTTTCAGGCTTCAGATCCTATAACTTATCTCATACAAATGCCCAGGGTTGAAAATGATGCAGAAATCAGATCTCCATCCCCATTGCAAGAAACCTTGTGGTTGCCATGTTGTCCAACGTTCCGTGTAGTTGAAACCAGTGTGGCCCATGAGGCCCCGCCCATGCTCGCGGGCCACATTGGTCACAAACACACATTGAGACCCTCAGCCTGAGCCCAGTCCTCAAGTAAGGCCTCTCAGTGGCTTGACCCTGAGCCCGCATATGGGGCCTGCCATGCCCCTGGCCCCAATTTTTAACCATAGTTCGCTTTGTCCCTTCACTCGTCCCTAGGGCTCTGCTTTGGAACTATCTTTTGGTGGGACACCTGAGGTAACAAACCTGAAAGGAGCCCTCCCATCCCACAGATTGACGAAAAACAATTGGGATCGGGTTAAATCCACAGAGAGGAAGATTCGTCCATGGCCCATGAGGTCTTCCCGACATTCATCGGCCATCGCTGATACAAAATCCCGAGACAAAAGCTTGAGCAAAAGCCGCAGACTCGCTGTTTCTTCATATCCTGAAGAGTTCTTCTCATGCTTTGTCGATTGGGTCTGCCATACCTACATCCCCAAACCTAAGCTGAGTTTGTGTTTTTAGACTTCTGTCCTCTAAGTCCTGGGCCACACACCCTCCAGGCTGGGTCCCCTGGAGTCACACATTAGTACTGCGCCTACCCAATCCCTGGGAATTCTCCCCATTTCATTGTCCCAAACCGTACAAATTAGGAGAACCCTCCAAAGTCCCTGAGGCCATCCCAATAGTGTAGGTCGCCCGTCACAAACAAGGGCGGTCTGACACCAGTTGAGCAACTACCTCCACTCATTCCATAGATGGATGTCCCCAGAGAAGAAGATTGAACCAGACAGGACCATAGGACATAATCGGATCCATTGCTTTGGTTCACAGGCATGTCTCCTCAAAAGCCTGGATTCCAATACGACCATAGGGGTTTTCCTGAAGCACCCATCAGAAAAATTCTCGTCTCCACAAGAAACTTGTACATGGGAGCTATGTCAAAAGCTTAGGAGAATACTTCAGGGTCCCGGTGCCACGGCCTCATTTCAAGGCCCTCATGTACACAAACAAACATTAGGACCCATCCTCAGGAAAGTCCATTTCAACTCAGCCACCAGGTTGCTCCCGCAGAGCCATCAGATCTAAACTGCCTTGTTGCTAGGAGACAATTGGAATGCGAGCGCACGTCCAGGCATCCATCCTCGAACGGTGCACTGGAGTCATTCCATATGGGATGTCCTGGACCTCTCCAACAGGTCTCAATTGTCCCACAGAAGGAATCCTTGAAGGGGGCATCCCACAACTCCCAACGTGGGAATACCTCCATGGCCTCGAGATTCCGCTCCCTTCATGAAGGGGCCGTCATGCACAGAAACTCCAACCTGAGCCAACGTCTGATCCTTGCCCTGACTTTAGATGCATGACATCTTAGTTCTGATGTGAAGTGGGTACCTGCCGTGCCCTCGCCCTGAAACCCAAATCTAGCTTGTGTTCTAAGACTTCCGTCCTCACACTCCTGGCCCCAAAACCCTCAAGTTTGGTAATTCCGTACCCACAATGCAGCACCCTGCCTGCCCTCTAGAAAAAAAAAAAAATTGCCTAATGAGCTGCCCAGAAAGCTTAAATGAGGATCAACCTACACGGCACTCGAATGTACCCCAATTATATAGTCTAACCTGGGCACTAAACCACTTTCTGACACAACCTGAGCCCGGACCTCCTGACCAACACCCAGAGAGCTGACCGCACTATGAGAACATCAGACCTGCCATGGCCTTAGTTCATCATCTCTTCCCGACCTCAGTTTTCAGGCTTCAGAACCTAGACCTTATCTCCAATGCCTGCCCAGGGGTGAGTGTGATGCAGAAATCAGAACTCCTCCTACCTATGGCAAGAAACCTTGTGGTTGGCATGTTGTCCAACGTTCAGTGTAGGAGAAACCAGCATTCACCCTGAGTCCCCGCCCATTCTTGAGTGCAACGAGGGCATAAACATGCCTTGTAACCCTCAGCGTGAGTCCTGTCCTCTAGTAAGTCCTCTTAGTGACTGGACCATTAGATGTCCTAATGGGCTTGACATGTCCCTAGGCCCCAATATTTAACCAGATTTCTGGTTGTCCAGTCGCCCCTCCCCAGGGCTCTACTCTGGAGTCCCTCATTTGGTGGGACACCTGAGGTTAAAAAACAAAACAAAGCAAAACAACAACAACAACAAAACAGACTTATTCCATCCCACAGAATGACCCCAAACTCTTTGGACGGGGCCACACCTCCAGAGAGTAAGACTCGTCCATTTTCCATGAAGTCACCCGGAAATTTCATGAACATGGGTGACACGATATCCAGAGACAAAAACTTGAACAAGAGACTCACACTCGCCCTTTTTCCGTATCCCGAAGAGTTCTCCTCATGGTCTGTAGTTCAGTCCTGCCATACCTTTGACCCGAAACATAAGCCGAGTTTGTGTTTTCAGACAACGGTCCAAACAACCCTGGCCTACACACCGTACAGGCTCAGGACCCTGGAGCCAAACCTGAGGACTGTACTTGCCCTCTCCAAGGGATTTCTGTGTGCCCATTCCAATGGCCACAACCCTCCTAAGAGGATAAACCTCCAAAGTCCCTGAGGCCATCTCAATTGTGGTGGCTTCCCAGAACAAACAGGGGCAATCTGAGCCCATCTGAGGGCCTACTTGCACTCAGACCCGTAGACTGGTGTCCGCAGAGGGAAAAAGGAACGAAGAGACCCCTAGGCTCTAATCGGATATATTGCTTTGGTTTCCAGGCATCTCTCCTCAGAGGCCTGGATTTCAATACCAGAATATGGCTGTTTCTTGACTCACCCATCAGAACCAATCTCCTCTACACATGGGAAACTTGCACTTTGGTGCTTTGTCAAAGCTTCTGTTTAGGAGAACCCTTCAGGGCCCCAGTGCCACCGCTTCATTCCAAGGTCTCCATAGACACAAAAACACATTAGGACCCATCCATAGGAGAGTCCATTTCAACTCAGCCTCCTCGGTTGCTCCCCCAGATCCAGCAGATCTAACATGTCTTGTTGCTAGGAGACAATTGGAATGCGAGGTGGGCTACCCAGCCATCCATCCTTAGAACCCTGCTCTTTATCGTTGGCCTGGAGCCAACCAACAGGTCTCAATTGTCCTGCAAGAATCTTTGCAGTTTGGAGCTTCTCACAACTCCCATCCTGCGAAAACCCCCATGGCCTCGTGATCCCCCCCCTTCATGAAGTGTCCATCAGGGACAGAACCACAACCTGAGCGATCGTCTGATACTCGCCCTGACTTCAGATCCACGGGATATCGAGTCAGGTCTGTAGATTGTGCCTGCCATGTCCTCACCCAGAAACCTAAGCCTAGCTTCTGTTCTCAGACTTCCGTCCTCAGACTACGGGCCCACATGCTCTCCAGTTTGGCAATCCAGAACTACAATGCAACACTCTGCCTGCCCTCCAGAAGAAAAACATTGCCCTCTGGGGCTACACAGAAACCCCAAATGAGGATCAACCTGCACGCCACTTGGCTGGACCCCAAATATATAGGCTGACCTGGGCACTGATGCCCTTGCAGACACAACCTGAGCCTGGACCTCCTGGCCCCACCAGACAGCTGGCCTCACTCTGAGCACATCGGACCCGCCATGGCCTTAGGTCGTCATCTCTTCTCAACCTCGATTTTCAGGCTTCAGATCCTATAACTTATCTCATACAAATGCCCAGGGTTGAAAATGATGCAGAAATCAGATCTCCATCCCCATGGCAAGAAACCTTGTGGTTGCCATGTTGTCCAACGTTCCGTGTAGTTGAAACCAGTGTGGCCCATGAGGCCCCGCCCATGCTCGCGGGCCACATTGGTCACAAACACACATTGAGACCCTCAGCCTGAGCCCAGTCCTCAAGTAAGGCCTCTCAGTGGCTTGACCCTGAGCCCGCATATGGGGCCTGCCATGCCCCTGGCCCCAATTTTTAACCATAGTTCGCTTTGTCCCTTCACTCGTCCCTAGGGCTCTGCTTTGGAACTATCTTTTGGTGGGACACCTGAGGTAACAAACCTGAAAGGAGCCCTCCCATCCCACAGATTGACGAAAAACAATTGGGATCGGGTTAAATCCACAGAGAGGAAGATTCGTCCATGGCCCATGAGGTCTTCCCGACATTCATCGGCCATCGCTGATACAAAATCCCGAGACAAAAGCTTGAGCAAAAGCCGCAGACTCGCTGTTTCTTCATATCCTGAAGAGTTCTTCTCATGCTTTGTCGATTGGGTCTGCCATACCTACATCCCCAAACCTAAGCTGAGTTTGTGTTTTTAGACTTCTGTCCTCTAAGTCCTGGGCCACACACCCTCCAGGCTGGGTCCCCTGGAGTCACACATTAGTACTGCGCCTACCCAATCCCTGGGAATTCTCCCCATTTCATTGTCCCAAACCGTACAAATTAGGAGAACCCTCCAAAGTCCCTGAGGCCATCCCAATAGTGTAGGTCGCCCGTCACAAACAAGGGCGGTCTGACACCAGTTGAGCAACTACCTCCACTCATTCCATAGATGGATGTCCCCAGAGAAGAAGATTGAACCAGACAGGACCATAGGACATAATCGGATCCATTGCTTTGGTTCACAGGCATGTCTCCTCAAAAGCCTGGATTCCAATACGACCATAGGGGTTTTCCTGAAGCACCCATCAGAAAAATTCTCGTCTCCACAAGAAACTTGTGCATGGGAGCTATGTCAAAAGCTTAGGAGAATACTTCAGGGTCCCGGTGCCACGGCCTCATTTCAAGGCCCTCATGTACACAAACAAACATTAGGACCCATCCTCAGGAAAGTCCATTTCAACTCAGCCACCAGGTTGCTCCCGCAGAGCCATCAGATCTAAACTGCCTTGTTGCTAGGAGACAATTGGAATGCGAGCGCACGTCCAGGCATCCATCCTCGAACGGTGCACTGGAGTCATTCCATATGGGATGTCCTGGACCTCTCCAACAGGTCTCAATTGTCCCACAGAAGGAATCCTTGAAGGGGGCATCCCACAACTCCCAACGTGGGAATACCTCCATGGCCTCGAGATTCCGCTCCCTTCATGAAGGGGCCGTCATGCACAGAAACTCCAACCTGAGCCAACGTCTGATCCTTGCCCTGACTTTAGATGCATGACATCTTAGTTCTGATGTGAAGTGGGTACCTGCCGTGCCCTCGCCCTGAAACCCAAATCTAGCTTGTGTTCTAAGACTTCCGTCCTCACACTCCTGGCCCCAAAACCCTCAAGTTTGGTAATTCCGTACCCACAATGCAGCACCCTGCCTGCCCTCTAGAAAAAAAAAAATTGCCTAATGAGCTGCCCAGAAAGCTTAAATGAGGATCAACCTACACGGCACTCGAATGTACCCCAATTATATAGTCTAACCTGGGCACTAAACCACTTTCTGACACAACCTGAGCCCGGACCTCCTGACCAACACCCAGAGAGCTGACCGCACTATGAGAACATCAGACCTGCCATGGCCTTAGGTCATCATCTCTTCCCGACCTCAGTTTTCAGGCTTCAGAACCTAGACCTTATCTCCAATGCCTGCCCAGGGGTGAGTGTGATGCAGAAATCAGAACTCCTCCTACCTATGGCAAGAAACCTTGTGGTTGGCATGTTGTCCAACGTTCAGTGTAGGAGAAACCAGCATTCACCCTGAGTCCCCGCCCATTCTTGAGTGCAACGAGGGCATAAACATGCCTTGTAACCCTCAGCGTGAGTCCTGTCCTCTAGTAAGTCCTCTTAGTGACTGGACCATTAGATGTCCTAATGGGCTTGACATGTCCCTAGGCCCCAATATTTAACCAGATTTCTGGTTGTCCAGTCGCCCCTCCCCAGGGCTCTACTCTGGAGTCCCTCATTTGGTGGGACACCTGAGGTTAAAAAACAAAACAAAGCAAAACAACAACAACAACAAAACAGACTTATTCCATCCCACAGAATGACCCCAAACTCTTTGGACGGGGCCACACCTCCAGAGAGTAAGACTCGTCCATTTTCCATGAAGTCACCCGGAAATTTCATGAACATGGGTGACACGATATCCAGAGACAAAAACTTGAACAAGAGACTCACACTCGCCCTTTTTCCGTATCCCGAAGAGTTCTCCTCATGGTCTGTAGTTCAGTCCTGCCATACCTTTGACCCGAAACATAAGCCGAGTTTGTGTTTTCAGACAACGGTCCAAACAACCCTGGCCTACACACCGTACAGGCTCAGGACCCTGGAGCCAAACCTGAGGACTGTACTTGCCCTCTCCAAGGGATTTCTGTGTGCCCATTCCAATGGCCACAACCCTCCTAAGAGGATAAACCTCCAAAGTCCCTGAGGCCATCTCAATTGTGGTGGCTTCCCAGAACAAACAGGGGCAATCTGAGCCCATCTGAGGGCCTACTTGCACTCAGACCCGTAGACTGGTGTCCGCAGAGGGAAAAAGGAACGAAGAGACCCCTAGGCTCTAATCGGATATATTGCTTTGGTTTCCAGGCATCTCTCCTCAGAGGCCTGGATTTCAATACCAGAATATGGCTGTTTCTTGACTCACCCATCAGAACCAATCTCCTCTACACATGGGAAACTTGCACTTTGGTGCTTTGTCAAAGCTTCTGTTTAGGAGAACCCTTCAGGGCCCCAGTGCCACCGCTTCATTCCAAGGTCTCCATAGACACAAAAACACATTAGGACCCATCCATAGGAGAGTCCATTTCAACTCAGCCTCCTCGGTTGCTCCCCCAGATCCAGCAGATCTAACATGTCTTGTTGCTAGGAGACAATTGGAATGCGAGGTGGGCTACCCAGCCATCCATCCTTAGAACCCTGCTCTTTATCGTTGGCCTGGAGCCAACCAACAGGTCTCAATTGTCCTGCAAGAATCTTTGCAGTTTGGAGCTTCTCACAACTCCCATCCTGCGAAAACCCCCATGGCCTCGTGATCCCCCCCCTTCATGAAGTGTCCATCAGGGACAGAACCACAACCTGAGCGATCGTCTGATACTCGCCCTGACTTCAGATCCACGGGATATCGAGTCAGGTCTGTAGATTGTGCCTGCCATGTCCTCACCCAGAAACCTAAGCCTAGCTTCTGTTCTCAGACTTCCGTCCTCAGACTACGGGCCCACATGCTCTCCAGTTTGGCAATCCAGAACTACAATGCAACACTCTGCCTGCCCTCCAGAAGAAAAACATTGCCCTCTGGGGCTACACAGAAACCCCAAATGAGGATCAACCTGCACGCCACTTGGCTGGACCCCAAATATATAGGCTGACCTGGGCACTGATGCCCTTGCAGACACAACCTGAGCCTGGACCTCCTGGCCCCACCAGACAGCTGGCCTCACTCTGAGCACATCGGACCCGCCATGGCCTTAGGTCGTCATCTCTTCTCAACCTCGATTTTCAGGCTTCAGATCCTATAACTTATCTCATACAAATGCCCAGGGTTGAAAATGATGCAGAAATCAGATCTCCATCCCCATTGCAAGAAACCTTGTGGTTGCCATGTTGTCCAACGTTCCGTGTAGTTGAAACCAGTGTGGCCCATGAGGCCCCGCCCATGCTCGCGGGCCACATTGGTCACAAACACACATTGAGACCCTCAGCCTGAGCCCAGTCCTCAAGTAAGGCCTCTCAGTGGCTTGACCCTGAGCCCGCATATGGGGCCTGCCATGCCCCTGGCCCCAATTTTTAACCATAGTTCGCTTTGTCCCTTCACTCGTCCCTAGGGCTCTGCTTTGGAACTATCTTTTGGTGGGACACCTGAGGTAACAAACCTGAAAGGAGCCCTCCCATCCCACAGATTGACGAAAAACAATTGGGATCGGGTTAAATCCACAGAGAGGAAGATTCGTCCATGGCCCATGAGGTCTTCCCGACATTCATCGGCCATCGCTGATACAAAATCCCGAGACAAAAGCTTGAGCAAAAGCCGCAGACTCGCTGTTTCTTCATATCCTGAAGAGTTCTTCTCATGCTTTGTCGATTGGGTCTGCCATACCTACATCCCCAAACCTAAGCTGAGTTTGTGTTTTTAGACTTCTGTCCTCTAAGTCCTGGGCCACACACCCTCCAGGCTGGGTCCCCTGGAGTCACACATTAGTACTGCGCCTACCCAATCCCTGGGAATTCTCCCCATTTCATTGTCCCAAACCGTACAAATTAGGAGAACCCTCCAAAGTCCCTGAGGCCATCCCAATAGTGTAGGTCGCCCGTCACAAACAAGGGCGGTCTGACACCAGTTGAGCAACTACCTCCACTCATTCCATAGATGGATGTCCCCAGAGAAGAAGATTGAACCAGACAGGACCATAGGACATAATCGGATCCATTGCTTTGGTTCACAGGCATGTCTCCTCAAAAGCCTGGATTCCAATACGACCATAGGGGTTTTCCTGAAGCACCCATCAGAAAAATTCTCGTCTCCACAAGAAACTTGTACATGGGAGCTATGTCAAAAGCTTAGGAGAATACTTCAGGGTCCCGGTGCCACGGCCTCATTTCAAGGCCCTCATGTACACAAACAAACATTAGGACCCATCCTCAGGAAAGTCCATTTCAACTCAGCCACCAGGTTGCTCCCGCAGAGCCATCAGATCTAAACTGCCTTGTTGCTAGGAGACAATTGGAATGCGAGCGCACGTCCAGGCATCCATCCTCGAACGGTGCACTGGAGTCATTCCATATGGGATGTCCTGGACCTCTCCAACAGGTCTCAATTGTCCCACAGAAGGAATCCTTGAAGGGGGCATCCCACAACTCCCAACGTGGGAATACCTCCATGGCCTCGAGATTCCGCTCCCTTCATGAAGGGGCCGTCATGCACAGAAACTCCAACCTGAGCCAACGTCTGATCCTTGCCCTGACTTTAGATGCATGACATCTTAGTTCTGATGTGAAGTGGGTACCTGCCGTGCCCTCGCCCTGAAACCCAAATCTAGCTTGTGTTCTAAGACTTCCGTCCTCACACTCCTGGCCCCAAAACCCTCAAGTTTGGTAATTCCGTACCCACAATGCAGCACCCTGCCTGCCCTCTAGAAAAAAAAAAATTGCCTAATGAGCTGCCCAGAAAGCTTAAATGAGGATCAACCTACACGGCACTCGAATGTACCCCAATTATATAGTCTAACCTGGGCACTAAACCACTTTCTGACACAACCTGAGCCCGGACCTCCTGACCAACACCCAGAGAGCTGACCGCACTATGAGAACATCAGACCTGCCATGGCCTTAGGTCATCATCTCTTCCCGACCTCAGTTTTCAGGCTTCAGAACCTAGACCTTATCTCCAATGCCTGCCCAGGGGTGAGTGTGATGCAGAAATCAGAACTCCTCCTACCTATGGCAAGAAACCTTGTGGTTGGCATGTTGTCCAACGTTCAGTGTAGGAGAAACCAGCATTCACCCTGAGTCCCCGCCCATTCTTGAGTGCAACGAGGGCATAAACATGCCTTGTAACCCTCAGCGTGAGTCCTGTCCTCTAGTAAGTCCTCTTAGTGACTGGACCATTAGATGTCCTAATGGGCTTGACATGTCCCTAGGCCCCAATATTTAACCAGATTTCTGGTTGTCCAGTCGCCCCTCCCCAGGGCTCTACTCTGGAGTCCCTCATTTGGTGGGACACCTGAGGTTAAAAAACAAAACAAAACAAAACAACAACAACAACAAAACAGACTTATTCCATCCCACAGAATGACCCCAAACTCTTTGGACGGGGCCACACCTCCAGAGAGTAAGACTCGTCCATTTTCCATGAAGTCACCCGGAAATTTCATGAACATGGGTGACACGATATCCAGAGACAAAAACTTGAACAAGAGACTCACACTCGCCCTTTTTCCATATCCCGAAGAGTTCTCCTCATGGTCTGTAGATCAGTCCTGCCATACCTTTGACCCGAAACATAAGCCGAGTTTGTGTTTTCAGACAACGGTCCAAACAGCCCTGGCCTACACACCGTACAGGCTCAGGACCCTGGAGCCAAACCTGAGGACTGTACTTGCCCTCTCCAAGGGATTTCTGTGTGCCCATTCCAATGGCCACAACCCTCCTAAGAGGATAAACCTCCAAAGTCCCTGAAGCCATCTTAATAGTGGTGGCTTCCCAGAACAAACAGGGGCAATCTGAGGCCATCTGAGGGCCTACTTGCACTCAGACCCGTAGACTGGTGTCCGCAGAGGGAAAAAGGAACGAAGAGACCCCTAGGCACTAATCGGATATATTGCTTTGGTTTCCAGGCATCTCTCCTCAGAGGCCTGGATTTCAATACCAGAATATGGCTGTTTCTTGACTCACCCATCAGAACCAATCTCCTCTACACATGGGAAACTTGCACTTTGGTGCTTTGTCAAAGCTTCTGTTTAGGAGAACCCTTCAGGGCCCCAGTGCCACTGCTTCATTCCAAGGTCTCCATAGACACAAAAACACATTAGGACCCATCCACAGGAGAGTCCATTTCAACTCAGCCTCCTCGGTTGCTCCCCCAGATCCAGCAGATCTAACATGTCTTGTTGCTAGGAGACAATTGGAATGCGAGGTGGGCTACCCAGCCATCCATCCTTAGAACCCTGCTCTTTATCGTTGGCCTGGAGCCAACCAACAGGTCTCAATTGTCCTGCAAGAAGCTTTGCAGTTTGGAGCTTCTCACAACTCCCATCGTGGGAAAACCCCCATGGCCTCGTGATCCCCCCCCTTCATGAAGTGTCCATCAGGGACAGAACCACAACCTGAGCGATCGTCTGATACTCGCCCTGACTTCAGATCCACGGGATCTCGAGTCAGGTCTGTAGATTGTGCCTGCCATGTCCTCACCCAGAAACCTAAGCCTAGCTTCTGTTCTCAGACTTCCGTCCTCAGACTACGGGCCCACATGCTCTCCAGTTTGGCAATCCAGAACTACAATGCAACACTCTGCCTGCCCTCCAGAAGAAAAACATTGCCCTCTGGGGCTACACAGAAACCCCAAATGAGGATCAACCTGCACGCCACTTGGCTGGACCCCAAATATATAGGCTGACCTGGGCACTGATGCCCTTGCAGACACAACCTGAGCCTGGACCTCCTGGCCCCACCAGACAGCTGGCCTCACTCTAGCACATCGGACCCGCCATGGCCTTAGGTCGTCATCTCTTCTCAACCTCGATTTTCAGGCTTCAGATCCTATAACTTATCTCATACCAATGCCCAGGGTTGAAAATGATGCAGAAATCAGATCTCCATCCCCATGGCAAGAAACCTTGTGGTTGCCATGTTGTCCAATGTTCCGTGTAGTTGAAACCAGTGTGGCCCATGAGGCCCCGCCCATGCTCGCGGGCCACATTGGTCACAAACACACATTGAGACCCTCATCCTGAGCCCAGTCCTCAAGTAAGGCCTCTCAGTGGCTTGACCCTGAGCCCGCATATGGGGCCTGCCATGCCCCTGGCCCCAATTTTTAACCATAGTTCGCTTTGTCCCTTCACTCGTCCCTAGGGCTCTGCTTTGGAACTATCTTTTGGTGGGACACCTGAGGTAACAAACCTGAAAGGAGCCCTCCCATCCCACAGATTGACGAAAAACAATTGGGATCGGGCTAAATCCACAGAGAGGAAGATTCGTCCATGGCCCATGAGGTCTTCCCGACATTCATCGGCCATCGCTGATACAAAATCCCGAGACAAAAGCTTGAGCAAAAGCCGCAGACTCGCTGTTTCTTCATATCCTGAAGAGTTCTTCTCATGCTTTGTCGAATGGGTCTGCCATACCTACATCCCCAAACCTAAGCTGAGTTTGTGTTTTTAGACTTCTGTCCTCTAAGTCCTGGGCCACACACCCTCCAGGCTGGGTCCCCTGGAGTCACACATTAGTACTGCGCCTACCCAATCCCTGGGAATTCTCCCCATTTATTGTCCCAAACCGTACAAATTAGGAGAACCCTCCAAAGTCCCTGAGGCCATCCCAATAGTGTAGGTCGCCCGTCACAAACAAGGGCGGTCTGACACCAGTTGAGCAACTACCTCCACTCATTCCATAGATGGATGTCCCCAGAGAAGAAGATTGAACCAGACAGGACCATAGGACATAATCGGATCCATTGCTTTGGTTCACAGGCATGTCTCCTCAAAAGCCTGGATTCCAATACGACCATAGGGGTTTTCCTGAAGCACCCATCAGAAAAATCTCGTCTCCACAAGAAACTTGTGCATGGGAGCTATGTCAAAAGCTTAGGAGAATACTTCAGGGTCCCGGTGCCACGGCCTCATTTCAAGGCCCTCATGTACACAAACAAACATTAGGACCCATCCTCAGGAAAGTCCATTTCAACTCAGCCACCAGGTTGCTCCCGCAGAGCCATCAGATCTAAACTGCCTTGTTGCTAGGAGACAATTGGAATGCGAGCGCACGTCCAGGCATCCATCCTCGAACGGTGCACTGGAGTCATTCCATATGGGATGTCCTGGACCTCTCCAACAGGTCTCAATTGTCCCACAGAAGGAATCCTTGAAGGGGGCATCCCACAACTCCCAACGTGGGAATACCTCCATGGCCTCGAGATTCCGCTCCCTTCATGAAGGGGCCGTCATGCACAGAAACTCCAACCTGAGCCAACGTCTGATCCTTGCCCTGACTTTAGATGCATGACATCTTAGTTCTGATGTGAAGTGGGTACCTGCCGTGCCCTCGCCCTGAAACCCAAATCTAGCTTGTGTTCTAAGACTTCCGTCCTCACACTCCTGGCCCCAAAACCCTCAAGTTTGGTAATTCCGTACCCACAATGCAGCACCCTGCCTGCCCTCTAGAAAAAAAAAAAATTGCCTAATGAGCTGCCCAGAAAGCATAAATGAGGATCAACCTACACGGCACTCGAATGTACCCCAATTATATAGTCTAACCTGGGCACTAAACCACTTTCTGACACAACCTGAGCCCGGACCACCTGACCAACACCCAGAGAGCTGACCGCACTATGAGAACATCAGACCTGCCATGGCCTTAGGTCATCATCTCTTCCCGACCTCAGTTTTCAGGCTTCAGAACCTAGACCTTATCTCCAATGCCTGCCCAGGGGTGAGTGTGATGCAGAAATCAGAACTCCTCCTACCTATGGCAAGAAACCTTGTGGTTGGCATGTTGTCCAAAGTTCAATATAGGAGAAACCAGCATTCACCCTGAGTCCCCGCCCAGTCTTGAGTGCAACGAGGGCATAAACATGCCTTGTAACCCTCAGCGTGAGTCCTGTCCTCTAGTAAGTCCTCTTAGTGACTGGACCATTAGATGTCCTAATGGGCTTGACATGTCCCTAGGCCCCAATATTTAACCAGATTTCTGGTTGTGCAGTCGCCCCTCCCCAGGGCTCTACTCTGGAGTCCCTCATTTGGTGGGACACCTGAGGTTAAAAAACAAAACAAAACAAAACAACAACAACAACAAAACAGACTTATTCCATCCTACAGAATAACCCCAAACTCGTTGGACGGGGCCACACCTCCAGAGAGTAAGACCAGTCCTGCCATACCTTTGACCCGAAACATAAGCCGAGTTTGTCTTTTCAGACAACGGTCCAAACAGCCCTGGCCTACACACCGTACAGGCTCAGGACCCTGGAGCCAAACCTGAGTACTGTACTTGCCCTCTCCAAGGGATTTCTGTGTGCCCATTCCAATGGCCACAACCCTACTAAGAGGATAAACCTCCAAAGTCCCTGAGGCCATCTCAATAGTGGTGGCTTCCCAGAACAAACAGGGGCAATCTGAGCCCATCTGAGGGCCTACTTGCACTCAGACCCGTAGACTGGTGTCCGCAGAGGCAAAAAGGAACGAACAGACCCGTACGCAATAATCGGATATATTGCTTTGGTTTCCAGGCATCTCTCCTCACAGGCCTGGATTTCAATACCAGAATATGGCTGTTTCTTGACTCACCCATCAGAACCAATCTCCTCTACACATGTGAAACTTGCACTTTGGTGCTTTGTCAAATCTTCTGTTTAGGAGAACCCTTCATGGCCCCAGTGCCACCGCTTCATTCCAAGGTCTCCATAGACACAAAAACACATTAGGATCCATCCACAGGAGAGTCCATTTCAACTCAGCCTCCTCGGTTGCTCCCCCAGATCCAGCAGATCTAACATGTCTTGTTGCTAGGAGACAATTGGAATGCGAGGTGGGCTACCCAGCCATCCATCCTTAGAACCCTGCTCTTTATCGTTGGCCTGGAGCCAACCAACAGGTCTCAATTGTCCTGCAAGAATCTTTGCAGTTTGGAGCTTCTCACAACTCCCATCGTGGGAATACCCCCATGGCCACGTGATCCCCCCACTTCATGAAGGGTCCATCAGGGACAGAACCACAACCTGAGCGATCGTCTGATACTCGCCCTGACTTCAGATCCACGGGATCTCGAGTCAGGTCTGTAGATTGTGCCTGCCATGTCCTCACCCAGAAACCTAAGCCTAGCTTCTGTTCTCAGACTTCCGTCCTCAGACTACGGGCCCACAAGCCCTCCAGTTTGGCAATCCAGAACTACAATGCAACACTCTGCCTGACCTCCAGAAGAAAAACATTGCCCTCTGGGGCTACCCAGAAACCCCAAATGAGGATCAACCTGCACGCCACTTGGCTGTACCCCAAATATATAGGCTGACTTTGGCACTGATGCCCTTGCAGACACAACCTGAGCCTGGACCTCCTGGCCCCACCAGACAGCTGGCCTCACTCTGAGCACATCGGACCTGCCATGGCCTTAGGTCGTCATCTCTTCTCAACCTCGATTTTCAGGGTTCAGATCCTATAACTTATCTCAAACCAATGCCCAGGGTTGAAAATGATGCAGAAATCAGATCTCCATCCCCATGGCAAGAAACCTTGTGGTTGCCATGTTGTCCAACGTTCCGTGTAGTTGAAACCAGTGTGGTCATGAGGCCCCGCCCATGCTCTCGGGCCACATTGGTCACAAACACACATTGAGACCCTCAGCCTGAGCCTAGTCCACAAGTAAGGCCTCTCAGTGGCTTGAACCTGAGCCCGCATATGGGGCCTGCCATGCCCCTGGCCCCAATTTTTAACCGTAGTTCGCTTTGTCCCTTCACTCGTCCCTAGGGCTCTGCTTTGGAACTATCTTTTGGTGGGACACCTGAGGTAACAAACCTGAAAGGAGCCCTCCCATCCCACAGATTGACGAAAAACAATTGGGATCGGGCTAAATCCACAGAGAGTAAGATTCGTCCATGGCCCATGAGGTCTCCCCGACATTCATCGGCCATCGCTGATACAAAATCCCGAGACAAAAGCTTGAGCAAAAGCCTCAGACTCGCTGTTTCTTCATATCCTGAAGAGTTCTTCTCATGGTTTGTCGATTGGGTCTGCCATACCTACATCCCCAAACCTAAGCTGAGTTTGTGTTTTTAGACTTCTGTCCTCAAAGTCCTGGGCCACACACCCTCCAGGCTGGGTCCCCTGGAGTCACACATTAGTACTGCGCCTACCCAATCCCTGGGAATTCTCCCCATTCCATTGTCCCAAACCGTACAAATTAGGAGAACCCTCCAAAGTCCCTGAGGCCATCCCAATAGTATAGGTCGCCCGGCACAAACAAGGGCGGTCTGACACCAGCTGAGCAACTACCTCCACTCATTCCATAGATGGATGTCCCCAGAGAAGAAGATTGAACCAGACAGGACCCTAGGACATAATCGGATCCATTGCTTTGGTTAACAGGCATGTCTCCTCAAAAGCCTGGATTCCAATACGACCATAGGGGTTTTCCTGAAGCACCCATCAGAAAAATTCTCGTCTCCACAAGAAACTTGTGCATGGGAGCTATGTCAAAAGCTTACGAGAATACTTCAGGGTCCCGGTGCCACGGCCTCATTTCAAGGCCCTCATGTACACAAACAAACATTAGGACCCATCCTCAGGAAAGTCCATTTCAACTCAGCCACCCAGGTTTCTCCCGCAGAGCCATCAGATCTAAACTGCCTTGTTGCTAGGAGACAATTGGAATGCGAGAGCACGTCCAGGCATCCATCCTCGTACGGTGCACTGGAGTCATTTCATATGGGATGTCCTGGACCTCTCCAACAGGTCTCAATTGTCCCGCAGAAGGAATCCTTGAAGGGGGCATCCCACAACTCCCAACGTGGGAATACCTCCATGGCCTCGAGATTCCGCTCCCTTCATGAAGGGGCCGTCATGCACAGAAACTCCAACCTGAGCCAACGTCTGATCCTCGCCCTGACTTCAGATGCATGACATCTTGGTTCTGATGTGAAGTGGGTACCTGCCGTGCCCTTGCCCTGAAACCCAAACCTAGCTTGTGTTCTCAGACTTCCGTCCCCACACTCCTGGCTCCGAAACCCTCAATTTGGCAATTCCGGACCCACAATGCAGCACTCTGCCTGCACTCTAAAAAAAAAAAAAAAATTGCCTAATGAGCTGGCCAGGCAGCTTAAATGAGGATCAAGCTACACGGCACTCGAATGTACCCCAATTATATAGTTTAACCTGGACACTAATGCACTTTCTGACACAACCTGAGCCCGGATCTCCTGACCAACACCCAGAGAGCTGATCACACCCTGAGCACATCAGACCCACCATGGCCTTAGTTCATCATATCTTCCCGACTTCAGTTTTCAGGCTTCAGAACCTAGACCTGATCTCCAATCCCTGCCCAGAGGTGAGTGTGATGCAGAAATCAGAACTCCTCCTTACCTCTGGCAAGAAACCTTGTGGTTGGCATGTTGTCCAACGTTCAGTGTAGGAGATACCAGCATTCACCCTGAGTCCCCGCCCATTCTTGAGTGCGACGAGGACATTAACATGCATTGTGACCTTCAGCGTGAGTCCTGTCCTCTAGTAAGTCCTCTTAGGGACTGGACCATTAGATGTGATAATGGGCTTCACATGTCCCTAGGCCCCAATATTTAAACAGATTTCTGTTTGTCCAGTCGCCCCAGAACAGGGCTCTAATCTGGAGTCCCTCATTTGGTTGGACACCTGAGGTTAAAAAACAAAACAAAACAAAACAACAACAACGACAAAAAAACAGACATATTCCATTCCACAGAATGACCCCAAACTCTTTGGATGGGGCCAAAACTCCAGAGAGTAAGACTTGTCCATTTCCCATGAAGTCACCCGGATATTTCATGAACATGGGTGACACGATATCCAGAGACAAAAACTTGAACAAGAGACTCACACTCGCCCTTTTTCCATATCCCGAAGAGTTCTCCTCATGGTCTGTAGATCAGTCCTGCCATACCTTTGACCCGAAACATAAGCCGAGTTTGTGTTTTCAGACAACGGTCCAAACAGCCCTGGCCTACACACCGTACAGGCTCAGGACCCTGGAGCCAAACCTGAGGACTGTACTTGCCCTCTCCAAGGGATTTCTGTGTGCCCATTCCAATGGCCACAACCCTCCTAAGAGGATAAACCTCCAAAGTCCCTGAGGCCATCTCAATAGTGGTGGCTTCCCAGAACAAACAGGGGCAATCTGAGCCCATCTGAGGGCCTACTTGCACTCAGACCCGTAGACTGGTGTCCGCAGAGGCAAAAAGGAACGAAGAGACCCCTAGGCACTAATCGGATATATTGCTTTGGTTTCCAGGCATCTCTCCTCAGAGGCCTGGATTTCAATACCAGAATATGGCTGTTTCTTGACTCACCCATCAGAACCAATCTCCTCTACACATGGGAAACTTGCACTTTGGTGCTTTGTCAAAGCTTCTGTTTAGGAGAACCCTTCAGGGCCCCAGTGCCACCGCTTCATTCCAAGGTCTCCATAGACACAAAAACACATTAGGACCCATCCACAGGAGAGTCCATTACAACTCAGCCTCCTCGGTTGCTCCCCCAGATCCAGCAGATCTAACATGTCTTGTTGCTAGGAGACAATTGGAATGCGAGGTGTGCTACCCAGCCGTCCATCCTTAGAACCCTGCTCTTTATCGTTGGCCTGGAGCCAACCAACAGGTCTCAATTGTCCTGCAAGAATCTTTGCAGTTTGGAGCTTCTCACAACTCCCATCGTGGGAAAACCCCCATGGCCTCGTGATCCCCCCCCTTCATGAAGTGTCCATCAGGGACAGAACCACAACCTGAGCGATCGTCTAATACTCGCCCTGACTTCAGATCCACGGGATCTCGAGTCAGGTCTGTAGATTGTGCCTGCCATGTCCTCACCCAGAAACCTAAGCCTAGCTTCTGTTCTCAGACTTCCGTCCTCAGACTACGGGCCCACAAGCCCTCCAGTTTGGCAATCCAGAACTACAATGCAACACTCTGCCTGCCCTCCAGAAGAAAAACATTGCCCTCTGGGGCTACCCCGAAACCCCAAATGAGGATCAACCTGCACGCCACTTGGCTGTACCCCAAATATATAGGTTGACCTGGGCACTGATGCCGTTGCAGACACAACCTGAGCGTGGACCTCCTGGCCCCTCCAGACAGCTGGCCTCACTCTGAGCACATCCGACCCGCCATGGCCTTAGGTCGTCATCTCTTCTCAACCTCGATTTTCAGGCTTCAGATCCTATAACTTATCTCAAACCAATGCCCAGGGTTGAAAATGATGCAGAAATCAGATCTCCATCCCCATGGCAAGAAACCTTGTGCTTGCCATGTTGTCCAACGTTCCGTGTAGTTGAAACCAGTGTGGCCCATGAGGCCCCGCCCATGCTCGCGGGCCACATTGGTCACAAACACACATTGAGACCCTCAGCCTGAGCCTAGTCCTCAAGTAAGGCCTCTCAGTGGCTTGACCCTGAGCCCGCATATGGGGCCTGCCATGCCCCTGGCCCCAATTTTTAACCATAGTTCGCTTTGTCCCTTCACTCGTCCCTAGGGCTCTGCTTTGGAACTCCTCTTTTGGTGGGACACCTGAGGTAACAAACCTGAAAGGAGCCCTCCCATCCCACAGATTGACGAAAAACAATTGGGATCGGGCTAAATCCACAGAGAGGAAGATTCGTCCATGGCCCATGAGGTCTCCCCGACATTCAACGGCCATCGCTGATACAAAATGCCGAGACAAAAGCTTGAGCAAAAGCCTCAGACTCGCTGTTTCTTCATATCCTGAAGAGTTCTTCTCATGGTTTGTCGATTGGGTCTGCCATACCTACATTCCCAAACCTAAGCTGAGTTTGTGTTTTTAGACTTCTGTCCTCAAAGTCCTGGGCCACACACCCTCCAGGCTGGGTCCCCTGGAGTCACACATTAGTACTGCGCCTACCCAATCCCTGGGAATTCTCCCCATTCCATTGTCCCAAACCGTACAAATTAGGAGAACCCTCCAAAGTCCCGGAGGCCATCCCAATAGTGTAGGTCGCCCGGCACAAACAAGGGCGGTCTGACACCAGCTGAGCAACTACCTCCACTCATTCCATAGATGGATGTCCCCAGAGAAGAAGATTGAACCAGACAGGACCCTAGGACATAATCGGATCCATTGCTTTGGTTCACAGGCATGTCTCCTCAAAAGCCTGGATTCCAATACGACCATAGGGGTTTTCCTGAAGCACCCATCAGAAAAATTCTCGTCTCCACAAGAAACTTGTGCATGGGAGCTATGTCAAAAGCTTACGAGAATACTTCAGGGTCCCGGTGCCACGGCCTCATTTCAAGGCCCTCATGTACACAAACAAACATTAGGACCCATCCTCAGGAAAGTCCATTTCAACTCAGCCACCCAGGTTTCTCCCGCAGAGCCATCAGATCTAAACTGCCTTGTTGCTAGGAGACAATTGGAATGCGAGCGCACGTCCAGGCATCCATCCTCGAACGGTGCACTGGAGTCATTCCATATGGGATGTCCTGGACCTCTCCAACAGGTCTCAATTGTCCCGCAGAAGGAACCCTTGAAGGTGCATCCCACAACTCCCAACGTGGGAAAACCTCCATGGCCTCGAGATTCCGCTCCCTTCATGAAGGGGCCGTCATGCACAGAAACTCCAACCTGAGCCAACGTCTGATCCTCGCCCTGACTTCAGATGCATGACATCTTGGTTCTGATGTGAAGTGGGTACCTGCCGTGCCCTCGCCCTGAAACCCAAATCTAGCTTGTGTTCTCAGACTTCCGTCCTCACACTCCTGGCCCCAAAACCCTCAAGTGTGGTAATTACGGACCCACAATGCAGCACTCTGCCTGCCCTCTAGAAAAAAAAAAAAAAATTGCGTAATGAGCTGCCCAGGCAGCTTAAATGAGGATCAACCTACACGGCACTCGAATGTACCCCAATTATATAGTCTAACCTGGGCACTAAACCACTTTCTGACACAACCTGAGCCCTGACCTCCTGACCAACACCCAGAGAGCTGACCGCACACTGAGCACATCAGACCTGCCATGGCCTTAGGTCATCATCTCTTCCCGACCTCAGTTTTCAGGCTTCAGAACCTAGACCTAATCTCCAATCCCTGCCCAGGGGTGAGTGTGATGCAGAAATCAGAACTCCTCCTACCTATGGCAAGAAACCTTGTGGTTGGCATGTTGTCCAACGTTCAGTGTAGGAGAAACCAGCATTCACCCTGAGTCCCCGCCCATTCTTGAGTGCAACGAGGGCATAAACATGCCTTGTAACCCTCAGCGTGAGTCCTGTCCTCTAGTAAGTCCTCTTAGTGACTGGACCATTAGATGTCCTAATGGGCTTGACATGTCCCTAGGCCCCAATATTTAACCAGATTTCTGGTTGTCCAGTCGCCCCTCCCCAGGGCTCTACTCTGGAGTCGCTCATTTGGTGGGACACCTGAGGTTAAAAAACAAAACAAAACAAAACAACAACAACAACAAAACAGACTTATTCCATCCCACAGAATGACCCCAAACTCTTTGGACGGGGCCACACCTCCAGAGAGTAAGACTCGTCCATTTTCCATGAAGTCACCCGGAAATTTCATGAACATGGGTGACACGATATCCAGAGACAAAAACTTGAACAAGAGACTCACTCTCGCCCTTTTTCCATATCCCGAAGAGTTCTCCTCATGGTCTGTAGATCAGTCCTGCCATACCTTTCACCCGAAACATAAGCCGAGTTTGTCTTTTCAGACAACGGTCCAAACAGCCCTGGCCTACACACCGTACAGGCTCAGGACCCTGGAGCCAAACCTGAGGACTGTACTTGCCCTCTCCAAGGGATTTCTGTGTGCCCATTCCAATGGCCACAACCCTCCTAAGAGGATAAACCTCCAAAGTCCCTGAGGCCATCTCAATAGTGGTGGCTTCCCAGAACAAACAGGGGCAATCTGAGCCCATCTGAGGGCCTACTTGCACTCAGACCCGTAGACTGGTGTCCGCAGAGGCAAAAAGGAACGAAGAGACCCCTAGGCACTAATCGGATATATTGCTTTGGTTTCCAGGCATCTCTCCTCAGAGGCCTGGATTTCAATACCAGAATATGGCTGTTTCTTGACTCACCCATCAGAACCAATCTCCTCTACACATGGGAAACTTGCACTTTGGTGCTTTGTCAAAGCTTCTGTTTAGGAGAACCCTTCAGGGCCCCAGTGCCACCGCTTCATTCCAAGGTCTCCATAGACACAAAAAAACATTAGGACCCATCCACAGGAGAGTCCATTACAACTCAGCCTCCTCGGTTGCTCCCCCAGATCCAGCAGATCTAACATGTCTTGTTGCTAGGAGACAATTGGAATGCGAGGTGGGCTACCCAGCCGTCCATCCTTAGAACCCTGCTCTTTATCGTTGGCCTGGAGCCAACCAACAGGTCTCAATTGTCCTGCAAGAATCTTTGCAGTTTGGAGCGTCTCACAACTCCCAACCTGGGAAAACCCCCATGGCCTCGTGATCCACCCCCCTTCATGAAGTGTCCATCAGAGACAGAATCACAACCTGAGCGATCGCCTGATACTCGCCCTGACTTCAGATCCACGGGATCTCGAGTCAGGTCTGTAGATTGTGCCTGCCATGTCCTCACCCAGAAACCTAAGCCTAGCTTCTGTTCTCAGACTTCCGTCCTCAGACTACGGGCCCACAAGCCCTCCAGTTTGGCAATCCAGAACTACAATGCAACACTCTGCCTGCCCTCCAGAAGAAAAACATTGCCCTCTGAGGCTACCCAGAAACCCCAAATGAGGATCAACCTGCACGCCACTTGGCTGTACCCCAAATATATAGGCTGACTTTGGCACTGATGCCCTTGCAGATACAACCTGAGCCTGGACCTCCTGGCCCCACCAGACAGCTGGCCTCACTCTGAGCACATCGGACCCGCCATGGCCTTAGGTCGTCATCTCTTCTCAACCTCGATTTTCAGGCTTCAGATCCGATAACTTATCTCAACCCAATGCCCAGGGTTGAAAATGATGCAGAAATCAGATCTCCATCCCCATGGCAAGAAACCTTGTGCTTGCCATGTTGTCCAACGTTCCGTGTAGTTGAAACCAGTGTGGCCCATGAGGCGCCGCCCATGCTCGCGGGCCACATTGGTCACAAACACACATTGAGACCCTCAGCCTGAGCCTAGTCCTCAAGTAAGGCCTCTCAGTGGCTTGACCCTGAGCCCGCATATGGGGCCTGCCATGCCCCTGGCCCCAATTTTTAACCATAGTTCGCTTTGTCCCTTCACTCGTCCCTAGGGCTCTGCTTTGGAACTATCTTTTGGTGGGACACCTGAGGTAACAAACCTGAAAGGAGCCCTCCCATCCCACAGATTGACGAAAAACAATTGGGATCGGGCTAAATCCACAGAGAGGAAGATTCGTCCTTGGCCCATGAGGTCTCCCCGACATTCAACGGCCATCGCTGATACAAAATGCCGAGACAAAAGCTTGAGCAAAAGCCTCAGACTCGCTGTTTCTTCATATCCTGAAGAGTTCTTCTCATGGTTTGTCGATTGGGTCTGCCATACCTACATTCCCAAACCTAAGCTGATTTTGTGTTTTTAGACTTCTGTCCTCAAAGTCCTGGGCCACACACCCTCCAGGCTGGGTCCCCTGGAGTCACACATTAGTACTGCGCCTACCCAATCCCTGGGAATTCTCCCCATTCCATTGTCCCAAACCGTACAAATTAGGAGAACCCTCCAAAGTCCCTCTGGCCATCACAATAGTGTAGGTCGCCCGGCACAAACAAGGGCGGTCTGACACCAGCTGAGCAACTACCTCCACTCATTCCATAGATGGATGTCCCCAGAGAAGAAGATTGAACCAGACAGGACCCTAGGACATAATCGGATCCATTGCTTTGGTTCACAGGCATGTCTCCTCAAAAGCCTGGATTCCAATACGACCATAGGGGTTTTCCTGAAGCACCCATCAGAAAAATTCTCGTCCCCACAAGAAACTTGTGCATGGGAGCTATGTCAAAATCTTAGGAGAATACTTCAGGGTCCCGGTGCCACGGCCTCATTTCAAGGCCCTCATGTACACAAACAAACATTAGGACCCATCCTCAGGAAAGTCCATTTCAACTCAGCCACCCAGGTTTCTCCCGCAGAGCCATCAGATCTAAACTGTCTTGTTGCTAGGAGACAATTGGAATGCGAGCGCACGTCCAGGCATCCATCCTCTAATGGTGCACTGGAGTCATTCCATATGGGATGTCCTGGACCTCTCCAACAGGTCTCAATTGTCCCGCAGTAGGAATCCTTGAAGGGGGCATCCCACAACTCCCAACGTGGGAATACCTCCATGGCCTCGAGATTCCGCTCCCTTCATGAAGGGGCCGTCATGCACAGAAACTCCAACCTGAGCCAACGTCTGATCCTCGCCCTGACTTCAGATGCATGACATCTTGGTTCTGATGTGAAGTGGGTACCTGCCGTGCCCTCGCTCTGAAACACAAATCTAGCTTGTGTTCTCAGACTTCCGTCCTCACACTCCTGGCCCCAAAACCCTCAAGTTTGGTAATTCCGGACCCACAATTCAGCACTCTGCCTGCCCTCAAAAAAAAAAAAAAATTGCCTAATGAGCTGCCCAGGCAGCTTAAATGAGGATCAACCTACACGGCACTCGAATGTACCCCAATTATATAGTCTAACCTGGGCACTAAACCACTTTCTGACACAACCTGAGCCCGGACCTCCTGACCAACACCCAGAGAGCTGACCGCACACTGAGCACATCAGACCTGCCATGGCCTTAGGTCATGATCTCTTCCCGACCTAAGTTTTCAGGCTTCAGAACCTAGACCTTATCTCCAATCCCTGCCCAGGGGTGAGTGTGATGCAGAAATCAGAACTCCTCCTACCTATGGCAAGAAACCTTGTGGTTGGCATGTTGTCCAACGTTCAGTGTAGGAGAAACCAGCATTCACCCTGAGTCCCCGCCCATTCTTGAGTGCAACGAGGGCATAAACATGCCTTGTAACCCTCAGCGTGAGTCCTGTCCTCTAGTAAGTCCTCTTAGTGACTGGACCATTAGATGTCCTAATGGGCTTGACATGTCCCTAGGCCCCAATATTTAACCAGATTTCTGGTTGTGCAGTCGCCCCTCCCCAGGGCTCTACTCTGGAGTCCCTCATTTGGTGGGACACCTGAGGTTAAAAAACAAAACAAAACAAAACAACAACAACAACAAAACAGACTTATTCCATCCTACAGAATGACCCCAAACTCGTTGGACGGGGCCACACCTCCAGAGAGTAAGACCAGTCCTGCCATACCTTTGACCCGAAACATAAGCCGAGTTTGTCTTTTCAGACAACGGTCCAAACAGCCCTGGCCTACACACCGTACAGGCTCAGGACCCTGGAGCCAAACCTGAGGACTGTACTTGCCCTCTCCAAGGGATTTCTGTGTGCCCATTCCAATGGCCACAACCCTCCTAAGAGGATAAACCTCCAAAGTCCCTGAGGCCATCTCAATAGTGGTGGCTTCCCAGAACAAACAGGGGCAATCTGAGCCCATCTGAGGGCCTACTTGCACTCAGACCCGTAGACTGGTGTCCGCAGACGCAAAAAGGAACGAACAGACTCGTACGCACTAATCGGATATATTGCTTTGGTTTCCAGGCATCTCTCCTCACAGGCCTGGATTTCAATACCAGAATATGGCTGTTTCTTGACTCACCCATCAGAACCAATCTCCTCTACACATGTGAAACTTGCACTTTGGTGCTTTGTCAAATCTTCTGTTTAGGAGAACCCTTCATGGCCCCAGTGCCACCGCTTCATTCCAAGGTCTCCATAGACACAAAAACACATTAGGATCCATCCACAGGAGAGTCCATTTCAACTCAGCCTCCTCGGTTGCTCCCCCAGATCCAGCAGATCTAACATGTCTTGTTGCTAGGAGACAATTGGAATGCGAGGTGGGCTACCCAGCCATCCATCCTTAGAACCCTGCTCTTTATCGTTGGCCTGGAGCCAACCAACAGGTCTCAATTGTCCTGCAAGAATCTTTGCAGTTTGGAGCTTCTCACAACTCCCATCCTGCGAAAACCCCCATGGCCTCGTGATCCCCCCCCTTCATGAAGGGTCCATCAGGGACAGAACCACAACCTGAGCGATCGTCTGATACTCGCCCTGACTTCAGATCCACGGGATCTCGAGTCAGGTCTGTAGATTGTGCCTGCCATGTCCTCACCCAGAAACCTAAGCCTTGCTTCTGTTCTCAGACTTCCGTCCTCAGACTACGGGCCCACAAGCCCTCCAGTTTGGCAATCCAGAACTACAATGCAACACTCTGCCTGACCTCCAGAAGAAAAACATTGCCCTCTGGGGCTACCCAGAAACCCCAAATGAGGATCAACCTGCACGCCACTTGGCTGTACCCCAAATATATAGGCTGACTTTGGCACTGATGCCCTTGCAGACACAACCTGAGCCTGGACCTCCTGGCCCCACCAGACAGCTGGCCTCACTCTGAGCACATCGGACCTGCCATGGCCTTAGGTCGTCATCTCTTCTCAACCTCGATTTTCAGGGTTCAGATCCTATAACTTATCTCAAACCAATGCCCAGGGTTGAAAATGATGCAGAAATCAGATCTCCATCCCCATTCAAGAAACCTTGTGGTTGCCATGTTGTCCAACGTTCCGTGTAGTTGAAACCAGTGTGGTCATGAGGCCCCGCCCATGCTCTCGGGCCACATTGGTCACAAACACACATTGAGACCCTCAGCCTGAGCCTAGTCCACAAGTAAGGCCTCTCAGTGGCTTGAACCTGAGCCCGCATATGGGGCCTGCCATGCCCCTGGCCCCAATTTTTAACCGTAGTTCGCTTTGTCCCTTCACTCGTCCCTAGGGCTCTGCTTTGGAACTATCTTTTGGTGGGACACCTGAGGTAACAAACCTGAAAGGAGCCCTCCCATCCCACAGATTGACGAAAAACAATTGGGATCGGGCTAAATCCACAGAGAGGAAGATTCGTCCATGGCCCATGAGGTCTCCCCGACATTCATCGGCCATCGCTGATACAAAATGCCGAGACAAAAGCTTGAGCAAAAGCCTCAGACTCGCTGTTTCTTCATATCCTGAAGAGTTCTTCTCATGGTTTGTCGATTGGGTCTGCCATACCTACATCCCCAAACCTAAGCTGAGTTTGTGTTTTTAGACTTCTGTCCTCAAAGTCCTGGGCCACACACCCTCCAGGCTGGGTCCCCTGGAGTCACACATTAGTACTGCGCCTACCCAATCCCTGGGAATTCTCCCCATTCCATTGTCCCAAACCGTACAAATTAGGAGAACCCTCCAAAGTCCCTGAGGCCATCCCAATAGTGTAGGTCGCCCGGCACAAACAAGGGCGGTCTGACACCAGCTGAGCAACTACCTCCACTCATTCCATAGATGGATGTCCCCAGAGAAGAAGATTGAACCAGACAGGACCCTAGGACATAATCGGATCCATTGCTTTGGTTCACAGGCATGTCTCCTCAAAAGCCTGGATTCCAATACGACCATAGGGGTTTTCCTGAAGCGCCCATCAGAAAAATTCTCGTCTCCACAAGAAACTTGTGCATGGGAGCTATGTCAAAAGCTTACGAGAATACTTCAGGGTCCCGGTGCAGCGGCCTCATTTCAAGGCCCTCATGTACACAAACAAACATTAGGACCCATCCTCAGGAAAGTCCATTTCAACTCAGCCACCCAGGTTTCTCCCGCAGAGCCATCAGATCTAAACTGCCTTGTTGCTAGGTGACAATTGGAATGCGAGCGCACGTCCAGGCATCCATCCTCGTACGGTGCACTGGAGTCATTCCATATGGGATGTCCTGGACCTCTCCAACAGGTCTCAATTGTTCCGCAGAAGGAATCCTTGAAGGGGGCATCCCACAACTCCCAACGTGGGAATACCTCCATGGCCTCGAGATTCCGCTCCCTTCATGAAGGGGCAGTCATGCACAGAAACTCCAACCTGAGCCAACGTCTGATCCTCGCCCTGACTTCAGATGCATGACATCTTGGTTCTGATGTGAAGTGGGTACCTGCCGTGCCCTCGCCCTGAAACCCAAATCTAGCTTGTGTTCTCAGACTTCCGTCCCCACACTCCTGGCCCCGAAACCCTCAAGTTTGGCAATTCCGGACCCACAATGCAGCACTCTGCCTGCACTCTAAAAAAAAAAAAAAAAAAAAAAAAAAATTGCCTAATGAGCTGCCCAGGCAGCTTAAATGAGGATCAAGCTACACGGCACTCGAATGTACCCCAATTATATAGTTTAACCTGGACACTAATGCACTTTCTGACACAACCTGAGCCCGGACCTCCTGACCAACACCCAGAGAGCTGATCACACCCTGAGCACATCAGACCCACCATGGCCTTAGTTCATCATATCTTCCCGACTTCAGTTTTCAGGCTTCAGAACCTAGACCTGATCTCCAATCCCTGCCCAGAGGTGAGTGTGATGCAGAAATCAGAACTCCTCCTTACCTCTGGCAAGAAACCTTGTGGTTGGCATGTTGTCCAACGTTCAGTGTAGGAGATACCAGCATTCACCCTGAGTCCCTGCCCATTCTTGAGTGCGACGATGACATAAACATGCATTGTGACCCTCAGCGTGAGACCTGTCCTCTAGTAAGTCCTCTTAGGGACTGGACCATTAGATGTGATAATGGGCTTCACATGTCCCTAGGCCCCAATATTTAACCAGATTTCTGTTTGTCCAGTCGCCCCCGACCAGGGCTCTAATCTGGAGTCCCTCATTTGGTTGGACACCTGAGGTTAAAAAACAAAACAAAACAAAACAACAACAACGACAAAAAAACAGACATATTCCATTCCACAGAATGACCCCAAACTCTTTGGATGGGGCCAAAACTCCAGAGAGTAAGACTTGTCCAATTCCCATGAAGTCACCCGGAAATTTCATGAACATGGGTGACACGATATCCAGAGACAAAAACTTGAACAAGAGACTCACACTCGCCCTTTTTCCATATCCCGAAGAGTTCTCCTCAAGGTCTGTAGATCAATCCTGCCATACCTATGACCCGAAACATAAGCCGATTTTGTGTTTTCAGGCAACGGTCCAAACAGCCCTGGCCTACACACCGTACAGGCTCAGGACCCTGGAGCCAAACTTGAGGACTGTACTTGCCCTCTCCAAGGGATTTTGTGTGCCCATTCCAATGGCCACAACCCTCCTAAGAGGATAAACCTCCAAAGTCCCTGAGGCCATCTCAATAGTGGTGGCTTCCCAGGACAAAGAGGGGGCAATCTTAGCCCTTCTGAGCGCCACCTGCATTCAGACGCGTAGACTGATGTCCCCAGAGGGAAAAAGGATCGAACAGACCCCTAGGCACTAATCGGATCCATTGCTTTGGTTTCCAGACATCTCTCCTCAGAGGCCTGGATTTCAATACCAGAACATGGCTGTTTCTTGACTCACCCATCAGAACCAATCTCCTCTACACATGGGAAACTTGCACGTTGGTTCTATGGCAAACTTCTGTTTAGGAGAACCCTTCAGGGCCCCAGTGCCAACGCTTCATTCCAAGGTCTCCATAGATACAAAAACACATTAGGACCCATCCATAGGAGAGTCCATTTCAACTCAGCCTCCTCGGTTGCTCCCCCAGATCCAGCAGATCTAAACTGTCTTGTTGCTAGGAGACAATTGGAATGCGAGGTGGGCTACCCAGCCATCCATCCTTAGAACCCTGCTCGGAATCTTTGGACTGGAGCCAACCAACATGTCTCAATTGTCCAGTAGAGGAATCTTTGCAGTTTGGAGATTCTCACAACTCACATCGTGGGAAAACCCCCATGGCCTCGTGATCCCCCCACTTCATGAAGGGGCCATCAGGGACAGAACCTCCAACCTGAGCGATCGTCTGTTCCTCACCCTGACTTCAGATCCACGAGATCTCGAGTCAGGTCTGTAGATGTTGTCTGCCATGTCCTCACCCAGAAACCTAAGCCTAGCTTCTGTTCTCAGACTTCCGTCCTCAGACTACGGGCCCACAAGACCTCCAGTTTGGCAATCCAGAACTACAATGCAACACTCTGCCTGCCCTCCAGAAGAAAAACATTGCTCTCTGGGTCTACCCAGAAACCCCAAATGAGGATCAACTTGCACGCCACTTGGCTGTACCCCAAATATATAGGCTGACCTGGGCACTGATGCCCTTGCAGACACAACCTGAGCCTGGACCTCCTGGCCCCAACCAGACAGCTGGCCACACTCTGAGCACATCGTACCCGCCTTGGCCTTAGGTCGTCATCTCTTCTCAACCTCGATTTTGAGGCATCAGATCCTATAACTTATCTCAATCCACTGCCCAGGGTTGAAAATGATGCAGAAATCAGAACTCCATCCCCATGGCAGAAATCTTGTGGTTGCCATGTTGTCTGTCCAACGTTCAGTGTAGTTGAAACCAGTGTGGCCCATGAGGCCCCGCCCATGCTCACGGGCAACATTGGTCACAAACACACATTGTGACCCTCAGCCTGAGACCAGTCCTCAAGTAAGGCCTCTCAGTGGTTGGACCCTGAGCCCGCATATGGGGCCTGCCATGCCCCTGGCCCCAATTTTTAACCATAGTTCGCTTTGTCCCTTCACTCTTCCCTAGGGCTCTGCTTTGGAATTCCTCTTTTGGTGGGACACCTGAGGTAACAAACCTGAAAGGAGTCCTCCCATCCCACAGTTTGACGAAAAACAATTGGGATCGGGCTAAATCCACAGAGAAGAAGATTCGTCCATGGCCCATGAGGTCTCCCCGACATTCCACGGCCAACGCTGATACAAAATCCAGAGACAAAAGCCTGAGCAAGCGTCTCAGACTCGCTGTTTCTTCATATCCTCAAGAGTTCTTCTCATGGTTTGTCGATCGGGTCTGCCATACCTACATCCCCAAACCTAAGCTGAGTTTGTGTTTTTAGACTTCTGTCCTCAAAGTCCTGAGCCACATGCCCTCCAGGCTGGGTCCCCTGGAGTCACACATTAGGACTGTGCCTACCCAATCCATGGGAATTTCGCCCATTCCATTGTCCCAAACCGTACAAATTGTTGTGGTTGTTGTTGTTGTTTTGTTTTGTTTTTGTTTTGTTTTGTTTTTTAACGTCAGGTGTACCACCACATGAGGGACTCCAGAGTAGAGACCTGGGGAGGGGCGACTGGACAACCAGAAATCTGGTTAAATATAGGGGCCTAGGGACATGTCAAGCCCATTATGACATCTAATGCGCCAGTCACTAAGAGGACTTACTAGACGACAGGACTCACGCTGAGGGTCACAATGCATGTTTATGCCCTCGTCGCACTCAAGAATGGGCGGGGACTCAGTGTGAATGCTGGTTTCTCCTACACTGAACGTTGGACAACATGCCAACCACAAGGTTTCTTGCCATGGGTAAGGAGGAGCTCTGATTTCTGCATCACACTCACCCCTGGGCAGGGATTGGAGATAAGGTCTAGGTTCTGAAGCCTGAAAACTGAGGTCGGGAAGAGATGATGACCTAAGGCCATGGCGGGTCTGATGTGCTCAGTGTGCGCTCAGCTGTCTGGATGTTGGTCAGGAGGTCCGGGCTCAGGTTGTGTCAGAAATTGCATTAGTGCCCAGGTTAGACTATATAATTTGGGTACATTCGAGTGCCGTGTAGTTTGATCCTCATTTAAGCTGCCTAGGCAGCTCATTAGGCAATTTTTTTTTTCTAGAGTGCAGGCAGAGTGCTGCATTGTGGGTCCTGAATTGCCAAACTTGAGCATTTCGGGGCCAGGAGTGTGAGTTCGGAATTCTGAGAACACAAGCTAGATTTGGGTTTCAGGGCGAGGGCACGGCAGGTACCCACTTCACATCAGAACCAAGATGTCATGCATCTGAAGTCAGGGCGAGGATCAGACGTTGGCTCAGGTTGGAGTTTCTGTGCATGACGGCCCCTTCATGAAGGGAGCGGAATCTCGAGGCCATGGAGATTTTCCCACGTTGGGAGTTGTGGGATGCCCCCTTCAAGGATTCCTTCTGCGGGACAATTGAAACCTGTTGGAGAGGTCCAGGACATCCCATATGGAATGACCTCAGGGCACCGTTCGAGGATGGATGCCTGGGACGCGCGCCTCGCAATCCAATTGTCTCCTAGCCACAAGGCAGTTTAGATCTGATGGCTCTGCGGGAGAAACCTGGGTGGCTGAGTTGAAATGGACTTTCCTGAGGATGGGTCCTAATGTGTGTTTGTGTCCATGAGGGCCTTGGAATGAGGCAGTGGCACCAGGACCCTGAAGTATTCTCCTAAGCTTTTGAAATAGCTCCCATGCACAAGTTTCCTTGTGGAGACGAGATTTGTTCTGATGGGTGCTTCAGGAAAACCCCTATGCTAGAATTGGAATCCAGGCTTTTGAGGAGACATACCTGTGAACCAAAGCATTGGATCCGATTATGGCCTAGGGTCCTGTCTGGTTCAATCTTCTTCTCTGGGGACATCCATCTATGGAATGAGTTGAGGTAGTTGCTCAGCTGGTGTCAGACCGCCCTTGTTTGTGCCGTGTGACCTACACTATTGAGATGGCCTCAGGGACTTTGGAGGGTTCTCCTAATTTGTACGGTTTGGGACAATGGAATGGGCAGAATTCCCATGGATTAGGTAGGCGCAGTCCTAATGTGTGACTCCACGGGACCCAGCCTTGAGGGTGTTTTGACCAGGACATTGAGGACAGATGCCTAAAAACACAAACTCAGCTTAGGTTTGGGGATGTAAGTATGGCAGACCCGATCGACAAACCATGAGAAGAACTCTTCAGGATATGAAAAAACAGCGAGTCTGAGGCGCTTGCTCAGGCTTTTGCCTCTGGATTTTGTATCAGCGATGGCCGTGGAATGTCGGTGAGACCTCATGGGCCATTGACGAATCTTCCTCTCTTTGGATTTGTCCCGATCCCAATTGTTTTTCGTCAATCTGTGGGAAGGGAGAACTCCTTTCAGGTTTTTTACCTCAGGTGTCCCACCAGAAGAGGAATTCCAAAGCAGAGCCCTAGGGAAGAGTGAAGGGACAAAGCGAACTATGGTTAAAAATTGGGGCCAGGGGCATGGCAGGCCCCATATGCGGGCACAGGGTCCAGCCACTGAGAGGCCTTACTTGAGGACTGGCCTCAGGCTGAGGGTCACAATGTGTATTTGTGACCAATGTGGCCCGCGAGCATAGGCGGGGCCTCATGGGCCACACTGGTTGCAACTACACTGAACGTTGGACAACATGGCAACCACAAGGTTTCTTGCCATGGGGATGGAGTTCTGATTTCTGCATCATTTTCAACCGTGGGCTGTGGTTTAAGATAAGTTATAGGATCTGAAGCCTGAAAATCGAGGTTGAGAAGAGATGACGACCTAAGGCCATGGCGGGTCCGATGTGCTCAGAGTGTGGCCAGCTGTCTGGGTGGTGCGAGGTGGTCCAGGCTCAGGTTGTGTCTGCAACGGGATCAGTGCCAAGGTCAGCCTATATATTTGGGGTACAGCCAAGTGGCATGCAGGTTGATCCTCATTTGGGGTTTCTGGGTAGCCCCAGAGAGCAATGTTTTTCTTCTGGAGGGCAGGCAGAGTGTTGCATTGTAGTTCTGGATTGCCAAACTGGAGGGCTTGTGGGCCCGTAGTCTAAGGACAGAAGTCTGAGAACACCAACTAGGCTTAGGTTTCTGCGTGAGGACATGGCAGGCAAAATCTATAGACCTGACTCGAAATCTCGTGGATCTGAAGTCAGGGCGAGGATCAGACGATCGCTCAGGTTGGAGGTTCAGTCCCTGATGGACCCTTCATGAAAGGGGGGGATCACGAGGCCATGGGAGTTTTCCCACGATGGGAGTAGTGAGAAGCTCCAAACTGCAAAGATTCTTCTGCAGGAAAATTGATACCTGTTGGTTGGCTCAAGGCCAACGATTCCGAGCAGGGTTCTAAGGATGTTTGCCTAGGTAGCCCTCCTCGCATTCCAATTGTCTCCTAGCAAAAGATATGTTAGATCTGCTGGATCTGGGGGAGCAACCGAGGAGGCTGAGTTGAAATGGACTCTCCTGTGGATGGGTCCTAATGTGTTTTTGTGTCTATGGAGACCTTGGAATGAAGCGGTGGCACTGGGGCCCTGAAGGGTTCTCCTAAACAGAAGCTTTGACAAAGCACCAAAGTGCAAGTTTCCCATGTGTAGAGGAGATTGGTTCTGATGGGTGAGTCAAGAAACAGCCATATTCTGGTATTGAAATCCAGGCCTCTGTGGAGAGATTCCTGGAAAACAAAGCAATGGATCCGATTAGTGCGTACGGGTCTCTTCGTTCCTTTTTCACTCTGGGGAATTCAGTCTACTGGTCTGAGTGCAGGTAGGCGCTCAGATGGGCTCAGATTGCCCCTGTTTGTCCTGGGAAGCCTCCACTATTGAGATGGACTCAGGGACCTTAGAGGTTTATCCTATTAGTAGGGTTGTGGCCATTGGAATGGGCACACAGAAATCCGATGGAGAGGGTAAGTACAGTCCTCAGGTTTGGCTCCAGGGACCTGAGCATGTACGGTGTGTAGGCCAGGGCTGTTTGGACCGTTGTCTGAAAACACAAACTCGGCTTATGTTTCGGGTCATAGGTATGGCAGGACTGATCTACAGACCATGAGGAGAACTCTTCGGGATATGGAAAAAGGGCGAGTGTGAGTCTCTCGTTCAAGTTTTTGTCTCTGGATATCGTGTCACACATGTTTATGAAATTTCCGGGTGACTTCATGGGAAATGGACGAGTCTTACTCTCTGGAGGTGTGGCCGCGTCCAAAGAGTTTGGGGTCATTCTGTGGGATGTATAAGTCTGTTTTTTTTTTTGTTGTTGTTGTTGTTGTTGTGGTTGTTTTGTTTTGTTTTGTTTTTTAACCTCAGGTGTCCCACCAAATGAGGGACACCAGAGTAGAGCCCTGGGGAGGGGCGACTGGACAACCAGATATCTGCTTAAATATTGGGACCTAGGGACATGTCAAGCCCATTATGAAATCTAATGGTCCAGTCCCTAAGAGGACTTACCCGAGGACAGGACTCACGCTGAAGGTCACAATGCATGTTTATACTCTCTTCGCACTCAAGAATGGGCGGGGACTCAGGGTGAATGCTAGTTTCTCCTACACTGAACGTTGGACAACATGCCAACCACAAGGTGTCTTGCCATAGGTAGGAGGAGTTCTGATTTCTGCATCACACTCACCCCTGGGCAGGGATTGGAGTTAAGGTCTAGGTTCTGAAGCCTGAAAACTGAGGTCGGGAAGAGATGATGACCTAAGGCCATGGCGGGTCTGATGTGCTCAGTGTGTGGTCAGCTATCTGGGTGTTGGTCAGGAGGACTGGCCTCAGGATGTGTCAGAAAGTTCATTAGTGCCCAGGATAGACTATATAATTTGGGTACATTCGAGTGCCGTGTACGTTGATCCTCATTTAAGCTGCCTGGGCAGCTCATTAGGCAATATGTTTTTTTTTTAGAGGGCAGGCAGAGTGCTGCATTGTGGGTCCGGAATTTCCAAACTTGAGAGTTTCGGGGCCAGGAGTGTGAGGACGGAAGTCTGAGATCACAAGCTAGATTTGGTTTCAGGGCGAGGGCACGGCAGGTACCCCCTTCACATCAGAACCAAGATGTCATGCATCTGAAGTCAGGGCGAGGATCAAACGTTGGCTCAGGTTGGAGTTTCTGTGCATGACGGCCCCTTCATGAAGGGAGTGGAATCTCGAGGCCATGGAGGTTTTCCTACGTTGGGAGTTGTGGGATGCCCCCTTCAGGAATTCCTTCTGCGGGTCAATGGAGACCTGTTGGAGACGTCCAGGGCATCCCATATGGAATGACTTCAGGGCACCATTCGAGATTGGTTGCCTGGGACGCGCGCCTCGCATTCCAATTGTCTCCTAGCAACAAGGCAGTTTAGATCTGATGGCTCTGCGGGAGAAACCTGGGTGGCTGAGTTGAAATGGACTTTCCTGAGGATGGGTCCTAATGTGTGTTTGTGTCCATGAGAGCCTTGGAGTGAGGCGGTGGCACCGGGACCCTGAAGTATTCTCCTAAGCTTTTGACATAGCTCCCATGCACAAGTTTCCTTGTGGAGACGAGATTTGTTCTGATGGGTGCTTCAGGAAAACCCTTTTGCTAGTACTGGAATCCAGGCTTTTGAGGAGACATGCCTGTAAACCAAAGCAATGGATCCGATTATGGCCTAGGGTCCTGTCTGGTTCAATCTTCTTCTCTGGGGACATCCCTCTATGGAATGAGTTGAGGTAGTTGCTCAGCTGGTGTCAGACCACCCTTCTTTGTGCCGGGTGACCTACACTATTGGGGTGGCCTCAGGGACTTTGGAGGGTTCTCCTAATTTGTACGGTTTGGGACAATGGAATGGGCAGAATTCCCATGGATTGGGTAGGCGCAGTCCTAATGTGTGACCCCAGGGGACCCTGCCTGGAGGGTGTGTGTCCCAGGACTTTGAGGACAGAAGTCTAAAAACACAAACTCAGCTTAGGGTTGGGGATGTAGTTATGGCAGACCCGATCGACAAACCATGAGAAGAACTCTTGAGGATATGAAGAAACAGCAAGTCTGCGGCGCTTGCTCAGGCTTTTGTCTCTGGATTTTGTATCAGCGATGGCCGATGAATGTCGGGGAGACCTCATGGGCCATGGACGAATCTTCCTCTCTGTGGATTTGGCCCAATCCCAATTGTTTTTCGTCAATCTGTTGGATGGGAGGACTCCTTTCATGTTTGTTACCTCAGGTGTCCCACCAGAAGAGGAATTTCAAAGCAGAGCCCTAAGGAAGAGTGAAGGGACAAAGCGAACTATTGTTAAAAATTGGGGCCAGGGGCATGGCAGGCCCCATATGTGGGCTCGGGGTCCAGCCACTGAGAGGCCTTACTTGAGAACTGGGCTCAGGCTGAGGGTCACAATGTGTGTTTGTGACCAATGTGGCCCGGGAGCATGGGCGGGGCCTCATGGGCCACACTGGTTTCAACTACACTGAACGTTGGACAACATGGCAACCACAAGGTTTCTTGGCTTGGGGTTGGAGTTCTGATTTCTGCATCATTTTCAACATTGTGCAGTGGTTTGAGATTTGTTATAGGTTCTGAAGCCTGAGAATAGAGGTTGAGAAGAAATGAGGACCTAAGGCCATGGCGGGTCCAATGTTCTCAGAGTGAGGCCCGATGTCTGTTTGGGCCAAGAGGTCCAGGCTCAAGTTGTGTCTGCAAGGGCATCAGTGCCCAGGTCAGCCTATATATTTGGGGTACAGCCAAGTTGCGTGCAGGTTGATCCTCATTTGGGGTTTCTGGGTAGCCCCAGAGGGCAATGTTTTTCTTCTGGAGGGCAGGCAGAGTGTTGCATTGTAGTTCTGGATTGCCAAACTGGAGGGCTTGTGGGCCCGTAGTATGAGAACGGAAGACTGAGAACACAAGCTAGGCTTAGGTTTCTGGGTGAGGACATGACAGGCACAATCTACAGACCTGACTCGAGATCTCGAGGATATGAAGTCAGGGGTATGATTAGACGATCGCTCCAGTTGGAGGTTCTGTCCCTGACGGCCCCTTAATGAAGAGAGGGGATCACGAGGCAATGGGGTTTTTCCCACGATGGGAGTTGTGAGAAGCTCCAAACTGCAAAGATTCTTGCAGGACAATTGAGACCTGTTGGTTGGCTCCAGGCCAACGATAAAGAGCAGGGTTCTAAGGATGGATGGCTGGGTAGCCCACCTCGCATTCCAATTGTCTCCTAGCAACAAGGCATGTTAGATCTGCTGGATCTGGGGGAGCAACCGAGGAGTCTGAGTTGAAATGGACTCTCCTGTGGATGGGTCCTAATGTGTTTTTGTGTCTATGGATACCTTGGAATGAAGCGTCGGCACTGGGGCCCTGAAGGGTTCTCCTAAACAGAAGCTTTGATCAAGCTCCAACGTGCCAGTTTCCCATGTGTAGACGAAATTTGTTCTGATGGGTGAGTCAAGAAACAGCCATATTCTGGAATTGAAATCCAGGCCTCTGAGGAGAGATGCCTGGAAACCGAAGCAATTGATCTGATTATGTCCTAGGGTCCTGTCTGGTTGAATCTTCTTCCCTGGGGACATCCATCTATGGAATGAGTGGAGGTAGATGCTCAGCTGGTGTCAGACCGCCCTCGTTTGTGCCTGGCGACCTACACTATTGGGATGGCCTCAGGGACTTTGGAGGGTTCTCCTAATTTGTACGGTTTGGGACAATGAAATGGGCAGAATTCCCATGGATTGGGCAGGCGCAGTCCTATTGTGTGACTCCAGGGGACCCAGCCTGGAGGGTTTGTGGCTCAGGACGTTGAGGACAGAAGTCTAAAAACACAAACTCAGCTTAGGTTTGGGGATGTAGGTATGGCAGACCCGATCGACAAACCATGAGAAGAACTCTTCAGGATATGAAGAACCAGCGAGTCTGAGGCACTTGCTCAGGATTTTGTCTCTGGATTTTGTATCAGTGATGGCCGTGGAATGTCGAGGAGGCCTCATGGGCCATGGACCAATCTTCCTCTCTGTGGATTTGGCCCTATCTCAATTGTTTTTCGTGAATCTGTGGGAGGGGTGGACTCCTTTCAGGTTTGTTACCTCAGGTGTCCCACCAAAAGAGGAATTCCAAAGCAGACACCTAGGGAAGAGTGAAGGGACAAAGCGAACTATGGTTAAAAATTGGGGCCCGGGGCATGGCAGGCCCCATATGCGTGCTCTGGGTCCAGGAACGGAGAGACCTTACTTGAGGACTGGCTCTGGCTGAGGGTCACATTGTGTGTTTGTGACCAAAGTGGCCCGCGAGCATGGGCGGGGCATCATGTGCCTCACTTGTTTCAACTACACTGAATGTTGGACAACATGGCAACCACAAGGTTTCTTGGCTTGGCGTTGGAGTTCTGATTTCTGCATCATTTTCAACATTGTGCAGTGGTTTGAGATAAGTTATAGGTTCTGAAGCCTGAGAATCGAGGTTGAGAAGAGATGACGACCTAAGGCCATGGCGGGTCCTATGTGCTCAGAGAGCGGCCAGCTATCTGGGTGGGGCCAGGAGGTCCAGGCAGAGGTTGTGTCTGCAAGGGCATCAGTGCCCTGGTCATCCTATATATTTGGGGTACTGCCAAGTGGCGTGCAGGTTGATCCTCATTTGGGGTTTCTGTGTAGCCCCAGAGTGCAATATTTTTCTTCTGGAGGGCAGGCAGAGTGTTGCATTGTAGTTCTGGATTGCCAAACTGGAGGGCTTGTGGGCCAGTAGTCTGAGGACGGAAGTCTGAGAACACAAGCTAGGCTTAGGTTTCTGGGTGAGGACATGGCAGGCACAATCTACAGACCTGACTCGAGATCTCGTGGATCGA
This sequence comes from Mustela lutreola, assembly GCF_030435805.1. Lineage (NCBI taxonomy): Eukaryota > Metazoa > Chordata > Mammalia > Carnivora > Mustelidae > Mustela > Mustela lutreola. The sequence continues at coordinate 175,138,734 of NC_081294.1, forward strand.
AGTCAGGGCGAGGATCAGACGATCGCTCAGGTTGGAGTTTCTGTCACTGATGGCCCCTTCATGAAGGGGGGGTGGGATCACGAGGCCATGGGAGTTTTCCCACGATGGGAGTTGTGAGAAGCTCCAAACTGCAATGATTCTTCTGCAGGATAATTGAGACCTGTTGTTTGGCTGCAGGCCAACGATTCCGAGCAGGGTTCTAAGGATGGATGCCTGGGTAGCCAACCTCGCATTCCAATTGTCTCCTAGCAATAAGACAATGTAGATCTGCTGGATCTGGGTGAGCAACCGCAGAGGCTGAGTTGAAATGGACTCTCCTGGGGATGGGTCATAATGTGTTTTTGAGTCTATGAAGACCTTGGACTGAAGCGGTGGCACTGGGGCAATGAAGGGTTCTCCTAAAGAGAAGCTGTGACCAAGCTCCAACGTGCAAGTTTCCCATGTGTAGAGGAAATTTGTTCTGATGGGTGAGACAAGAAACAGCCATAATCTGGTATTGCATTCCAGGCCTCTGAGGAGAGATGCCTGGAAACCAAAGCAATGGATCCGATTAGTGCCTAGGAGTCTGTTCCTTCCTTTTTCCCTCTGGGGACATCAGTCTACGTGTCTGAGTGCAGGTAGGTGCTCAGATGGGCTCAGATTGCCCCTGTTTGTCCTGGGAAGCCACCACTATTGAGATGGCCTCAGGGACTTTGGAGGTTTATCCTCTTAGGAGGGTTGTGGCCATTGGAATGGGCCCAAAGAAATCTTTTGGAGAGGGCAAGTGACAGTCCTCAGGTTTGGCTCCAGGGGCCTGAGCCTGTAGGGTGTGTAGGCCAGGGCTGTTTGGACTGTTGTCTGAAACACAACCTCGGCTTATGTTTCGGTCATAGGTATGGCAGGACTGATCTACAGACCATGAAGAGAACTCTTCGGGATATGGAAAAATGGCGAGTGTGAGTCTCTTGTTTACGTTTTTGTCTCTGGATATCGTGTCACCCATGTTTATGAAATTTCCGGGTGACTTCATGGGAAATGGGCGAGTCTTACTCTCTGGAGGGGTGTCCCCATCCAAAGAGTTTGGGGTCATTCTGTTGGATGGAATAAGTCTGTTTTTTTGTCATTGTTGTTGTTTTGTTTTGTTTTGTTTTTTAACCTCAGGTGCCACACCAAATGAGGGATTCCAGAATAGAGCCCAAGGGAGGTACGGTGGGATAAGCAGAAATCTGGTTAAATATTGGCGCCTAGGGACATGTCAAGCCCATTATGACATCTAATGCGCCAGTCACTAATAGGACTTAGTAGAGGACAGGATCATGCTTAGGGTCACCATGGATGTTTATGCCTTCATCGCACTCAAGAATGGGCGCGGCCTCAGTGTGAATGCTGGTTTCTCCTACACTGAACGTTGGACAACATGCCAACCACAAGGTTTCTTGCCATAGGTAGGAGGAGTTCTGATTTCTGCATCACACTCACCCCTGGGCAGGGATTGGAGATAAGGTCTAGGTTCTGAAGCCTGAAAACTGAGGTCGGGAAGAGATGATGACCTAAGGCCATGGTGGTTCTGATGTGCTCAGTGTGCGGTCAGCTGTCTGGGTGTTGGTCAGGAGGTCCGGGCTCAGGTTGTGTCAGAAAGTGGTTTAGTGCCCAGGTTAGACTATATAATTTGGGTACATTCGAGTGCCGTGTAGGTTGATCCTCATTTAAGCTGCCTGGGCAGCTCATTAGGCAATATTTTTTATTTCTAGAGGGCAGGCAGAGTGCTGCATTGTGGGTCCAGAATTTCCAAACTTGAGGGCTTCGGGGCCAGGAGTGTGAGGACGGAAGTCTGAGAACACAAGCTAGACTTGGGTTTCAGGGCGAGGGCACGGCAGGTACCCCCTGCACATCGGAACCAAGATGTCATTCATCTGAAGTCAGGGCGAGGATCAGACGTTGGCTCAGGTTGGAGTTTCTGTGCATGACGGCCCCTTCATGAAGGGAGCGGAATCTCGAGGCCATGGAGGTTTTCCCACGTTGGGAGTTGTGGGATGCCCCCTTCAAGGATTCCTTCTGCGGGACAATTGAGACCTGTTGGACAGATCAAGGACATCCCATATGGAATGACTCCAGGGCACCGTTTGAGGATGGATGCCTGGGAACCACGCAGCGCATTCCAATTGATCCTAGCAACAAGAGAGTTTAGATCTGATGGCTCTGTGGGAGCAACCTCGTTGGCTGAGTTGAAATGGAATTTCCTGAGGATGGGTCCTAATGTGTGTTTGTGTCCATGAGGGCCTTGGAATTCGGCGGTGGCCCCGGACCCTGAAGTATTCTCCTAAGCCTTTGACATAGCTCCCATGCACAAGTTTCCTTGTGGAGACGAGATTTGTTCTGATGGGTGCCTCAGGAAATGCCCTATGCTAGTACTGGAATCCAGGCTTTTGAGGAGACATGCCTGTAAAGTAAAGCAATGGATCTGTTTATGGCCTAGTGTCCTGTCGGGTCAATCTTCTTCTCTGGGGACATCCATGTATGGAATGAGTGGAGGTAGATGTTCAGCTGGTATCAGACCGCGCTCGTTTGTGCTGGGCGTCCTACACTATTGGGATGGCCTCAGGGACTTTGGAGGTTTCTCCTAATTTGTACGGTTTGGGAAAATGGAATGGGCAGAATTCCCATGGATTGGGTAGGCACAGTCCTAATGTGTGACTACAGGGGCCCCAGCCTGGAGGGTTTGTGGCCCAGGACTTTGAGGACAGAAGTTAAAAACACAAACTCAGTTTGGGTATGGGGATGTGGTATGGCAGACCCGATCGACAAACCATAAGAAGAACTCTTCAGGATATGAAGAAACAGCGAGTCTGAGGCACCTGCTCAGTCTTTTGTCTCGGGATTTTGTATCAGCGATGGCCCTGGAATGTCCGGGAGGCCTCATGGGCCATGGACCAATCTTCCTCTCTGTGGATTTGGCCCGATCCCAATTGTTTTCCGTCAATCTGTGGGAGGGGAGGACTCCTTTCAGGTTTGTTACCTCAGGTGTCCCACCAAAAGAGGAAATCCAAAGCAGAGCCCTAGGGAAGAGTGAAGGGACAAAGCGAACTATGGTTAAAAATTGGGGCCCGGGGCATGGCAGGCCCCATATGCGGGCTCAGTGTCCAGCCACTGAGAGGCCTTACTTGAGGACTGGGCTTAGGCTGAGGGTCACAATGTGTGTTTGTGACCAATGTGGCCCACGAGATGGGCGGGGCCTCATGGGCCACACTGGTTTCAACTACACTGAACATTGGACAACATGGCAACCACAAGGTTTCTTGCCTTGAGGTTGGAGTTCTGATTTCTGCTCTATTTTCAACCCTGGGCATTGGTTTGAGATAAGTTATCAGATCTGAAGCCTGAAAATCGAGGTTGAGAAGAGATGACGACCTAAGGCCATGGCGGGTCCGATGTGCTCAGAGTGAGGCCAGCTGTCTGGTGGGGCCAGGAGGTCCAGGCTCAGGTTGTGTCTGAAAGGGCATCAGTGCCAAAGTCAGCCTATATATTTGGGGTACAGCCAAGTGGCGTGCAGGTTGATCCTCATTTGGGGTTTCTGGGTAGCCCCAGAGGGCAATGTTTTTCTTCTGGAGGGCAGGCAGAGTGTTGCATTGTAGTTCTGGATTGCCAAACTGGAGGGCTTGTGGGCCAGTAGTCTGAGGACGGAAGTCTGAGAACAGAAGCTAGGCTTAGATTTCTGGGTGAGGACATGGCAGGCACAATCTACAGTCCTGACTCGAGACTTCGTGGATCGAAGTCAGGGTGAGGATCAGACGATCGCTCAGGTTGGAGTTTCTGTCCCTGATGGCCCCTTCATGAAGGGGGGGCGGATCACGAGGCCGTGGGATTTTTCCCACGATGGGAGTTGTGAGAAGCTCCAAACTGCAAAGATTCTTCTGCAGGAAAATTGAGACCTGTTGCTTGGCTCCAGGCCAACGATTCCGAGCAGGTTTCTAAGGATGGATGCCTGGGTAGCCAACCTCGCATTCCAATTGTCTCCTAGCAACAAGACAATGTAAATCTGCTGGATCTGGGGGAGCATCCGCAGAGGCTGAGTTGAAATGGACTCTCCTGTGGATGGGTCCTAATGTGTTTTTGTGTCTATGAAGACCTTGGAATGAAGCGGTGGCACTGGGGCACTGAACGGTTCTTCTAAACAGAAGCTTTGACCAAGCTCCAACGTGCAAGTTTCCCATGTGTAGAGGAAATTTGTTCTGATGGGTGAGTCAAGAAACAGCCATATTCTGGAATTGACATCCAGGCCTCTGAGGAGAGATGCCTGGAAACCAAAGTATGGATCCGATTATGTCCTAGGGTCCTGTCTGGTTCTATCTTCTTCCCTGGGGACATCCATCTATGGAATGAGTGGAGGTAGATGCTCAGCTGGTGTCAGACAGCCCTTGTTTGTGGCGGGCAACCTATACTATTGGGATGGCCTCAGGGACTTTGGAGGGTTCTCCTAATTTGTACAGTTGGTACAATGGAATGGGCAGAATTCCCATGGATTGCGTAGGCGCAGTCCTAATGTGTTACTCCAGGGGACCCAGCCTGGAGGGTGTGTGGCCCAGGACTTTGAGGACAGAAGTCTAAAAACACAAACTATGCTTAAGTTTGGGGATGTAGGTATGGCAGACCCGGTCGACAAACCATGAGAAGAACTCTTCAGGATATGAAGAAACAGCGAGTCTGAGGCGCTTGTCAGGCTTTTGTCTCTGGATTTTGTATCAGCGATGGCCGTGGAATGTCAGGGAGGCCTCATGGGCCATGGACGAATCTTCCTCTCTGTGGATTTGGCTCGATCCCAATTGTTTTTCGTCAATCTGTGGGATGGGAGGACTCCGTTCAGGTTTGTTACCTCAGGGGTCCCCCAAAAGAGGAATTCCAAAGCAGAGCCCTAGGGAAGAGTGAAGGGACAAAGCGAACTATGGTTAAAAATTGGGGCCAGGGGCATGGCAGGCCCCATATGCGGGCTCAGGTTCCAGCCACTGAGAGGCCTTTCTTGAGGACTGGGCTCAGGCTGAGGGTCTCAATGTGTGTTTGTGACCAATGTGGCCCGCGAGCATGGGCGGGGCCTCATGGGCCACACTGCTTTCAACTTCACTGAACGTTGGACAACATGGCAACCACAAGGTTTCTTGCCTTGGGTTTGGATTTCTGATTTCTGCATCATTTTCAACCGTGGGCAGTGGTTTGAGCTAAGTTATAGGATCTGAAGCCTGAAAATCGAGGTTGAGAAGAGATGACGACCAAAGGCCATGGCGGGTCCGATGTGCTCAGAGTGCGGCCAGCTGTCTTGGTGGGTCAGGAGGTACAGGCTCAGGTTGTGTCTGCAAGGGCATCAGTGCCCAGGTCAGCTTATATATTTGGGATACAGCCAAGTGGCGTGCAGGTTGATCCTCATTTTGGGTTTCTGGGTAGCCCCAGAGGGCAATGTTTATCTTCTGGAGGGCAGGCAGAGTGTTGCATTGTAGTTCTGGATTGCCAAACTGGAGGGCTTGTGGGACCGTAGTCTGAGGACGGAAGTCTGAGAACACAAGCTAGGCTTAGGTTTCTGGGTGAGGACATGGCAGGCACAATCTAAGGACCTGACTAGAGATCTCGTGGATCTGAAGTCAGGGCCAGGATCAGACGATCACTCAGGTTGGAGATTCTGTCCCTTTTGGACCCTTCATGAAGGGGGGGGATCACGAGGCCATGGGGGTTTCCCACGATGGGTGTTGTGAGAAGCTCCAAACTGCAATGATTCTTCTACAGGACAATTGAGACCTGTTGGTTGGCTCCAGGCCAATGATTCCGAGCAGGGTTCTAAGGATGGATGGCTGGGAACCCTCCTCTCATTCCAATTGTCTCCTAGCAACAAGACAGGTTAGATCTGCTGGATCTGGGTGAGCAACCACAGAGGCTGAGTTGAAATGGACTCTCCTGGGGATGGTCCTAATGTGTTTTTGTCTATGGAGACCTTGGAATGAAGCGGTGGTATGGGGGCCCTGAAGGGTACTCCTAAACTGAGGCTTTGACACAGCTCCTACGTGCAAGTTTCCCATGTGTAGAAGAGGTTTGTTCTGAAGGGTGAGTCAGGCAACATCCATATGCTGGTATTGAAATGCAGGCCTCTGAGAGGAGATGTCCGGAAACCAAAGCAATGGATCCGATATGTGGCTAGGGGCCTGTCTGTTCCTTTTTACCTCTGGGGATATCTGTCTACGGGTCTGAGTGCAGGTAGGTGCTCAGAAGAGATCAGATGGCACCTGTTTGTCCTGGGAAGCCACTAATATTGGCTTGTGCAAATTAAAACAGAACTTGTGCGAAAATAAAAACAGAACTTCCCTATGACCCTTCGATTGCACTCCTGTGTATTGACCCGAAAGATACAGGTGGAGTGAAAAGAAGGGCCATCTCTACCGCAATGTTTATAGCAGCAATGGCCATGGTCGTCAAACTGTGGAAAGAACCAAGATGCCCTTCAATGGACGAATGGATCAGGAAGATGTGGTCCATATACACTATGGGGTATTATGCCTCCATCAGAAAGGATGAATACCCAACTTTTGGAGCAACAGGTATGGGACTGGAAGAGATTCTCCTTAGTGAAATAAGTCAAGCAGAGAGAGTCAATGATCATATGGTTTCAATTATTTGTGAAGCATAACAAATAGCATGGAAGACATGGGAAGATAGAAGGGAGAAAAAGTTGGGGGAAATTGGAAGGAGAGGTGAACCATTAGAGACTATGGACTCTGAAAAACCATCTGAGTGTTTTGAAGGGGCAGGGGGTGGGAGGTCGGGGTACCAGGTGGTGAGTATTACAGAGGGCATGGATTGCATGGAGCACTGGGTGTGGTGCAAAATAATGGGTACTGTTATGCTGGAAATAAATAAAAAATAAATTAAAAAAAAAGAAAAAGAAAATTGGGAGCATCACTTTGCCCAATTTCAAAGGTAACTACAAAGCTGTGATGACCAAGACAGAATGGTACTGGCATAAAAACAGACACATAGACATGTGGTATAGAGTAGAGAGCTCATATATTGACCATCAACTCTATGGTCAAATAATCTTCAACAAAGCGGTAAAATATACAGTGGAAAAAATTCAGTCTCTTCAATAAATGGTGCTGGGAAAATTGGGCCATCTCTGTGTAGATGAATGAAACTCGACCATTCTCTTCCACCATACACAAAGAGAAACTCGAAATGGATAAAAGAGCTCAACATTGGGGGGAGGGGACAAGATGGCAGGCAAGTAGGAGGAGGCGACTTTTCAACCTGTTCCCTAAAGTGAGCTGATTACCAACCAAAGAACTACAATCACCCATGAAATCAGCCTGAGGTCAGAATTATACACGTCTGGATCTCTATAATGTCAGAAGACGCCGGTGGGCAGGTAAATTGCGGTGGGAAATGCAGACTGATATTGGAAGATAAACAAAAGGGGGAGGGAGCCACCAGAGGCGACTGGTTCGAAATTAATACCCCCAATATGAGTGAGAGTGCCCTGAGTCTGGGGACCAGCATTAACTGGAGACTGGTTGAAAGCACTCCAAAAGTGCAAAGTATCATGGTGGGGGGAAACTGTAGGAATTTGGGGCGGCGAGGGACAGGGGCTTAAGTCCCCGGTCCCAGGACAGCCTCCCCTGGCACTGAGCCAGATGGAGTGCGGTTGAGAAACCAGGTCTTGGCACCTGAGCCACCATCATGCATTATTGCCTGGGGTCTGGCTCCTGGGAGGGGCCAGGAGTCACATCATAGGACAGAATGCTCGAGCCCTGCTACGGAGCCTGAGATGCACGCACCCCACATCCTCCCCTGAGAGATGTACACAAAAGCCCAGCTGGCGCTCTTTGACCCGGGCCATTGTTTCAGAGCCTAAGACGTGCGCACCAAACTCTCCTGTGAGAGAGGTGCGTGAAGGGCCAGGCTGGTGCTCTCGGACCTGCGCCCCTTCTCAGAGCCTGAGACATGTGCAGGACCCACAGCCCTCCTGAGAGAGTCCTGCGCAAGCCTGGCGCTCTTAGACCCAGAAAGACCAGGCACTCCCAGCCCCGGCCAGTGGGAAAATCTCAGTGTGCGATCGCTGCTTGGAACCTCTCTGGAGGTCTGGAGCTGTCCAGACAGCCACCACTGCCATGGTTTGTGGTACAAGCAGAAGATCCTGAGTCTCCAGGGACCGTGACTCAAAACCTGCTCTGCAGGCGGCCAAGGGGGATCTCATCTGGGCCCTGTAGCCAGACTGAGGTTTCTCTCTGAGAGGGAGGTTAGGGTGCATTCTGTTTTCCTCTAAAACTACAAAAACCATCAAAAGTGGTCAGGGCGAGAGGGAAAAAAAAAAAGTGAACAAACATAAAAACCTCCAGAGAACAAAAGTCTGAAAAAAAAAAAAAAAAACGGTTTCCTCAGAGCCCACCCCCTTGAGGGGGACTGGAGGACTTAACGCCGGGAACACCATTGACTGAAAACCCACGTGGCAGGCCCCTCCCCCAGAAAACCAACTAGGAAAGATGTTCACCATCGACCATCAACAGGAAAATCCAAATAAAATATCTCCATGAGATATTAACTCACACTATCAGATTGGCTAACAGCACCAGCACAAGAAAACAGATGTTGGGAGGATGTGGATAAAAGGCGACCCTCCTGCACTGTTGGGGAATGCAAGCTGCTGAACCCACTGTAGAAAAGAGTATGACTGTTCCTCAAAGAGTTAAATATAGAACTACATTATGATCCAGCAATCACACTACCGTGTGTTTACCCAATGAACATGAGAACAATAACTCAAAAGGATACATGTGCCCCTATGTTTTTTGCAACATTATTTACAGTATTACAATATGGAGGCAATCCAAGGATCTCTTGATAAACTGATAAATGAGATGATACATGCACACACACACACACACAGTGGGAAATTACTCAACCATAAAAAAATGAAATCTTGCCATTTGCAGACCCATGGATGGAGCTAGAGAGTACTGTCCTAAGTGAAATCCATCAGTCGGAGAAAGACAAATGCCTTGTGATGTCATTCTTACATGGAATTAAAGAAACGAACATACATAAATAAAGGAGAAAGAAGATACAAAGCAAAATGCTGAATCTGTGGTTACCATAGTGGAAGTGGATGGAGGGATGAGTGAAATGGATGATGGGGACTAAGAGTACACTTTTCTTGATGACAGCTGAGTATACATAGAATCACTGAATCACTACATTGTACACCTGAAACTAATATACCACTGTATGTTAACTCTACCTGAATTAAAATAAACAATAAAAAAGTTTTTCTTTCAGTAAACTATTTGAAAAATCTTTTGCTGTGCAATGTTCATAAGACATACTTGTGAGAGTATAACTGTACAATAATTATACACTCTATGCTTGGAATTCAAATTTCACTGAATTCTTATACTTTTCCTGTTAACTGTAACAGGGTGAGAACCTATGCTTTCAAGAGTGTAAGTAGAGATGGATGTCACTTCACTGTCCAGAAAGCTATTATTGTTTCTGTTTTCATGTGAGATTGTCATACAGTATGAGACAAATTTCAGAGCAGGTTTGTTATGCATCCTGGATCTCTAATTCAGTGGTCATTACCTAGATCTGTTTGGATGGTAAGTTCCTATGGATGGGCTTGCTTCCAAGCACATACCTGGAAGACAAATGTGGGTGTGCTGGGTGTGGGACAGGAAGAGTACCAAGTACATACAAGGGTTGGATCCCTCCCCTGATCTAGGAATGGCCATGGGAGTGGGTATGGGAGGCAGAAGCAACAGGAAACCCCTAAGGTCACCAGCTGAAAGCAGGGTGTCTGGGTCAAGTGATCTTGAGATGCAGGGCTTGAAGTCTGTTCTGAGCTACTTCTGGGTGGAAAAGGAGGAAGGAAAAAGAAGGAGAAATTGTCTGCACCTGGCCCATACCAGCTTCCCACCACTACTGGTACACATCAGTCTACACAGCTGACACCGCCTGGGGTAAAGATGGGCTGTCTTGGATCCCTCAGCCCTCATAGGGACAGATGGCTCCAGGGCTCAGGGACATGCTGAGGGAGATGGGAACAAAGGCAGCCTCTCCCAGGTCATCCCCTCCATGAGCAGGCAGACCTCCAGGACTGCTAAAAATCCACTGGCAGTTTTTTTAAAGATTTTATTTATTTATTTGGCAGACAGAACTCACAAGTAGGCAGATAGGCAGGAAGAGAGAGATAGGAGGAAGCAGGCTCCACACTGAGCATGGAGCCTAATGCAGGGTTTGAGCCAAGGACCCTGGCTTCATCCCACTGAGCCACCCAGGTGCCGCCCCACTGGCAGTTTTGAAAGACATGCCATAAATGAACTAAGGCATTGAAAAATATAAAACAATATTCGTTTTTAAGTTCAGAGCTGTCAACTCATGAAGTAAGAAGATATTCCCTGAGGAATACTGAGGGAAGGGCAGGTCAGGTTGCAAAGAGAGATGTGAATTTCTTGATTGGGGACCTCTAGCCCCCTTCCAGGACAAGGTATTGTCCTCACTTCACAGAGGAACCATAAAAGTTAGGGTTAGGGTTAAAGTTAGGGTTAGGGAAGCCTTCAAACAAGAGATACATTCTCATTCATTCCCCCACAGAGGCCAGACCCATCCCTGGGCTCCCCAGCCTCCCGAAAAGTTGGAGGAAGATGAACGGCTACTACCCACCCCTCAACTCTGCTCCTGGAAAGCTCCCCTTCACCAGGGCCCCCGGGTGTTCCGCATCGTCTTGACGCATATTCCGGGCGGCCGGGACATTCCCCAAGCAAGAAAGGGCCCTCAGCCACGGGTAACAGGGTGGTCCCCAGGGCTGCCCAATGCTGGCCAATTCTCACGATCGTTCTGCCCAACTCAGTATTGATTTGGCCGGTAAAAGCCTGGCGAACTCGCTTCGGGTGCCGACAAAGGGCCCTCAGCATGGAGGACATAGCATCCACAGGGCTGCCCAATGCCGGCCTATTCTGATGAGCATTCTGCTCAAATAGATAACAATATGGGCAAAATGCTTGTGAGAATTGGCGGCCCTATTGGCTAACTCACTTTAGGCGCACCAGTTCTACAGGGTTGATCCTAACCCTCAACTAAGGCTTCCGTGTGGGTCACCACAGTGTCGGCATATAGGTGCTGCCCTGCCCCTACCACCTAACCCTAACCCTAGTTTGGGTGTTCAAGCTTCCATCCCCAGAGGCCTGGCTCCCTAGACTTTGAGACTAGGGACCCCATATTCCCAACACAGGACTCTGGCTGCCACCCATGAGGAAACTGGACCCCATGGCCCTGTGCAAAACCCTCCTGGCTAGAGAAACTTCCATGCCTCTTAAAGACACCCACAACTTAAAAGGACCCACGCACCACAATCCTGGAGCCTGATGGGCCACCAGAGCAATGCCCTCTACTCAGCCATCTGGAGATCCTGGGTCTGCACTGGCATATCCGGCCTGCCATTCTCCAAGGACCAAACCCTAACCCTACATCAGTGTTCAGGCTCTGGACCCCAGAGGTCTAAAACCCAATCCCTCCCATCGATGGGAGGATCAGATTTATGGCCTTAATCAGACTCTTAGTCAGGAGGAGACCATTTCATTTTGTGCTCTCTAACACCCTCAGAGCCCTAGAACTCGGCATGCTCCCCTGAGGCCATTTCTTCCATCTTTGATCCTCCAGACCAAAGACTGAAGAGCCTCCTGATGCCCGCCCTCAACTATGCCCTTGGATGTGTCGATATCTGTGCTGGCAGATCCGACCTGCCTTGTCTCTAAGACATAACAATAACCCTATCCCTAAGCCAAACCCTAATACTAACACTAGCCCAGGTTGTGTGTTCCACTGTCAATCCTCTGATACCTGGTCCCCAAAGCCCCGAGATGGGGGACCCCTGAGCTGCACACCATCATTGCACCTGATCCCAGGAGGACACACTGCCATTTGGAAATGTACTGAACCCACGGAGCAGAAGAAACCTGCATGCCTTCTTGAGGCCATCCCCACTTCTGGCGGCCCCAAGGACAAGGAACTGAGTCTCACGGTCCTGTAGACATGCGCCCCCAACTCAGGCATTGAGCTGGGTCACCACAGCACTGGCAGGTAGGGGATGACATGCCTCTATGACTTAACCCTAAGCTTCCTTTGCGTATTCTGGCTTCCCACGCCCAGAGGTCTGGCTCCCTACCCCTCCAGACTGGGGACCCCATATTCCCAATGCAGGATCTGGCTGCCAACCCCGAGGAAACTGGACCCCATGGCCCTGTGCAGTACCTCCTGTGCTGGAGAAAACTCCAGGCCCCTAAAAGATTCCCACCTTCCGAGGACCCTCACACCACAATCCCAGAGCCTGATGGACAGCCAGACCAATGTCCTCAACTCTGCCCTCCATAGAGCCTAAGTCTGCACTGGCACATCAGGCCTGCTGTTCTCCCAGGACCAAACCCTAACCCTAGGTTGGGTGCTAAGGACCAGGACCCCGAGACATGACACCCAATCCCTTCCATGGATGGGAGCATCAGACTGATACCCATATTCAGAGTCTCAGACAGAAGGAGACGATTTCATTTGGTGCTCTCTAACACCCTCAGAGCCCTAGAAACCAGCATGCGCCCCTGATGCCATTCCCGCCATTATTGCCCCTCCAAGCCAAAAACCCATGGCCTGAGGAGCCTCCTGGGTCCCGTCCTCAACTCAGTGCTTGTGTGAGCCTATATCTGTGTTTCCAGATCCGACATGCCTTGTCCCTAAGACATAGTCCTAACCCTAAGCCTAACTGTAACCCTAATCCCTAACTCTAACCTTAATCTTAAACCCTAACCCCACCCTATCCCTAACTCTGACTCTAAACCTAACCTTTTTCCCTAAGACATAACCCTAATTCTTGTCCCTAAGACATAACACTAACCCTAACCCCTAACCCTAACCCTATCCCTAACCTATATCCCTAACTCTAACCCTCCAGACAGGGGATTCAACATCCACACCAGGAGACTCTGCCTGCCCTCCAGAAAGAAAGATGCATGAGCACCTACACACACTCGCATCATCTGCAGCACCCCGGACATAATGCCGGATTCTGCCACAAGCCAGATGCATGTCCACTAAGCCCCGAGGGAGCCCACCTCAATACCAGCATATCAGAGCTTCCATGCCACTAGTCCTTAACCCTAACCCTAGGTTGTATGTACAGGCTTCTGTAGCCTTAGGTCTAGCCCACAAACTGGCCAGATTGGAGATGCCTGAGACTCACTCTGGCAGTCTGCCAGCTGCCTATTTTGTTATGGAGCCATTTGTAGCTAGTCAGACCTCAGAGCAGGGAATAACTTCGTGTCCCCTAAGGCAAGCCTCGGCATCTGAGCCCCTCCTGAACAAAAACCCAGATTCACACGAGCCACCTATTACCCGCCCTCAACTCAGCCCTCCATGGAGCCCACCTCCGCACTGGCAGATCAGACCTGGCATGCCCCTGGGCCATAACCCTAACCCTAGTTTGGGTTTTCAGGCTTCCATTCTGAGATTCCAGGCAACAAACCCCCTGGATTAAGGAACCTTGACATACACCCTAGGACTCCGCTCGCCATACAGTAGAAACCTATGCCATTTGGAGATGTGCTGAACCGTCAGAGGGGGAGAAACCTACCCCTATAATGACACTCCCACCATCTGTGGCCCCCCGGTCGTAAAATCGGATTCTGCTGAGCTGCTGGACACACGCCCTCAACTCAGCCCTGAGGGGACCCCAACTCAACATCAGCAGATTGGGTCACCATGTCCCTAGGCCCTTACTATTACCCCTGTTTGGGTTTTCAGGCTTCCATCCCCAAATCCCCTAGATTAAGGACTACTGAGCGACACCACAGGACTCCACCTCCCACACGGGAGGAAACCTTGTGGTTTGGAGCTGCACCGAACCTTCAGACCAGGAGAAACCTGTAAACCCCCCTAACGCCATCCCTACCATGAGTCACCCCCATGGCCATAAAACCGGATTCTGCTGTGATACCATATCTCTGCCCTCAACTCAGCCCTTAGAGGAGCCCACATCAGCACCAGCACATTAACCCTAACCCTAGGTAGGGTGTACAGGCTTTCATGCTCAGATGCCTGTCCCCCAAGCCCACCAGATTGGCCACTTCTGAGATTCATGCCGGTATAGATTAAGGATGCCTCAGTGACACCCCAGGATTGCGTCCGCCACACAGGAGGAAACCATGCCATTTGGAGCTCTGCAGAACCCTCAGGGTGGGAGAAAATTCCATGCAACCCTGAGTTCACCCCCAGAGCACAAAGTTGGAGTCTGACATGCCCCCTGATACCCACCCTGAAGTCATCCCACCAGGGAGCCCATCTCAGCAACAGCAGATTGAGCATGCCATGCCCCTAGGACCTTAGCATAACTCTAGTTTCTGAATTCAGGCTTCCTGAATACATGCTCCCCCCAAGAGGCCTGGTCCCCAAACTCCCCAGATTCAGGACCCCTCTGTAACAAGCCAGAATCCTGACTGCCATGCAGGGGGAAGCCATGTCATTTGGAGCTCCACAGTTCCCTCAGAGAGGGAGAAACCAGCATGCCCCTCTAAAGCCACCCCCACCATCAGCCATCCCTCTGGCCAGAAACCCTGACTCTTCTACGTTGCAGGACACATAGCCTCAATTCAATCCCGAGGGTATCCCACCTCAGTGTCAGCAGATCAGGCCTGCCATGCCCCAAGGCCAAGACCCTAACTCTTGGTTGCATTTTCAGGCTTCCTTCCCCAGAGGCCTGTCCCCTAAGCCCTCTAGATTAGTAACCTTGGACCCACACTGTAGGAGTTCACCTGCCACCCAGCAGGAAACTAGTCCCTTTGGATCTGTGCAGAACCCTCAGAGCCAGAGAAACCTGCATGCCCCCATCAGGACCCCTGCATGTTCTGCAGCCCCCTTGCTACAAACCCAAAGCCTGATGCACCACCCGACCCCCATCATCAACTCAGCTCCTTGGGGAACTCACCTCAGCACCAACAGTTCGGGCCCACCATTCCACTAGCTCAGCTCTCCTCAAAGACCCCGGTCAGCTCTAGGCAGACCTGGAACTCCCCTGTCTGCGGCAAAGCTCTGGGATCCCCCCTCTTCCTTCTCAATTTACACTGTCCCAGGAATTCATGAGAAAGGGGAAAGATACCTCCTGAAGGCTTAATACCTCCTTTCCTCTTCTGCCATATTTTTCTCCAATTACCTTTGTACCTGGGCAGACTGGAAGGAACATATCTATGGAACATGAACATGCTCTGACATCTGAATCTTCCTGGAAGCTTTTTGAGGGCTCCTTATGCAAACAGAAACTAGTGTATCATACAACAGTGTGTTGGAAAGTGATCATTGACAAAACAGTAGAGCAAAAATCCCTCCATTTTTACCTCACTCCTCATGAAGTAGAACATGGTGTTCTTCATTCCTTCCTTGACTTCCATTCCAATTTGTTTCCATGCAGTGTTCATTCCTTTGCTTCAAGGGTAGGATTTTGTGATTCCCCACCTGCATAGAACACCCAGAGCTCATCACAGCAAGTACTCTCCCTAATAGTTGTCACCCATTTAACCCTTCCACCCACACCCCTGTCCTCTAGCAACGATCAGTTTGTGCTCTAAGTTTGAGTGTGTTTCTTCATTGGCCTTCTCCCCTCACTATGTTCATCTGTTTTCGTTCTGAAAATCTACAGAATCCAAGTTACAGGCTATTGGTCTTTTCTTACTGATTTTACTTAGCTAAATCCACTGTAGATCCATCCACATCCTTACAGATGATAAGATTTCATCCTTTTTGAAACTTGCTCTTATTCCATTAAGAAGATGTGGGAGACAATGTTTGTAGCAGCAATGGCCATGGTCGCCTAACTGTGGAAAGAACCAAGATGCCCTTCAACAGACGAATGGATAAGGAAGATGTGGTCCATATACACTATGGAGTATTATGCCTCCATCAGAAAGGATGAATACCCAACTTTTGTAGCAGCATGGATGGGACGGGAAGAGATTATGCTGAATGAAGTAAGTCAGGTAGAGAGAGTCAACTATCATAAGGTTTCACTTATTTGTGGATCATAACAAATAGCATGGAGGACAAGGAGAGTTAGAGAGGAGAAGGGAGTTGGGGGAAATTGGAAGGGGAGGTGAACCATGAGAGACTATGGACTCTGAAAAACAATCTGAGGGTTTTGAAGGGGCGGGGTGGGAGTTTGTGGGAACCAGGTGGTGGGTATTGGAGAGGGCACGGATTGCATGGAGCAATGGGTGTGGTGCAAAAACAATAAATACTGTTATTCTATAAAAAATTAATTAATTAAAAAAAGAAGAAGAAGATGTGGGTGAATGAATACACACACACACACACACATACACACACACACATATATATAAAATCACTCATCATTGAATGGACATTTGGACTCCCTCCATTGTTTTACTATGGTTGATAATGTGCTGTGGTTGATAATGTTACGATCGTTGATAATGCTGCTGTAAATATCACGGTGCTTGTACCACACAGAATGTACATTTTTGTGCCCTTTAAGCAAATACCTAGGAGGACAATTGCTGGATCCTAGTGTTGTTCTGTTCTTAGGTTTTGGAGGACACACAATTTTCTTTTCCAGAGTGGCTGCAACAACCCACATGCCCACCAACAGTGTAGGAGCGTTCCATTTTAGGGTGTTTTTTAAAAGATTTTATTTATTTATTTGACAGAGAGATCAGAAGTAGGCAGAGAAGCAGGCAGAGAGAGAGAGCGTGAAGCAGGCTCCCTGCTGAGCAGAGAGATTATGGCAGGGTTCCATCAGAGGAACCTAGGATCATGACCTGATCCAAAGGGAGGTGCTTAACCCACTGAGCCACCCAGGTGCTCCTGAGGGTTCCACTTTAAGCAGAACATTCCCTGCCAGCCATTTCCTATGGAGGAAATGTAAAACCTGAGGGATAACCTGACTCACTGAGCATCAGGCAAGCAGCCACAGAAATTCACCCCAGGGTTCCTGATGCCAAGTCCCTTGAAACCACCAGAATGCCTTTATCCAGGGAAATTCCCAAACACTCTCCTTCACCACCCACAGAACCCACCAACTGCACAGAAAATAGAGAATGCCCAACCATATATAGCTGTTTGAGTGAACGTAGGAAGACAAGCATCCCTTTTAAATTGTCCAAGGCTCCTTGGAATCATTTTGAATTTTCCCTCAGCCCTCATTGGAACTCTTTGGATGCAAAGACCAATCCATTAGGATACATCACCTTGGACAAAGGAGAAGCCATCATCCAAGTCTCTATCTGACCCAAACATCCACCTCACTCTAGATGCCGGCCACAGCCTAGGCCCAGTGGAATAAACACTGCTAGATGAAGGAATACTTTCTATATTCAAAACGCACACCAGTCAATCTCATCTTCCCTTTCGAATCCAAGGGATTACCTAGGAAAGATATGGTCCAAATCCCTTTGTAATCCAGAAATAAACAGAGAAAATGATATCCCTGCCAGATGTTCCCTGCAGAGAAACTCGGGAACTCTAGCACCCACACTAGATTGCTTACAGCTGGTCCAGTGTGCCAATTGTGAACTCCACCAGAGACAAGAGAAAAGCCCAGGAGGTTTGGGGTGAAAGAGAAGTTTTACCTCCTGTCCTGGCATGGATGTGACATTGTGCCCCACCGGCCTGCTGTTTTGTCTGAATGCTGACGTCCTGGGACAAGCTGCATGTCTAACTCAGATGCTGATTTTCAAAGTTCAGGTCTTGTGGAGCCAGAGTGAAGAAGGGTTGTCAGGTGTGGATAAGCAGGCGTCTCCCACCTAGTCTTCACACCTGCTCCAATTCCTGGGAGAAGGAGAGACATATGCTTATTTCTTAAGTGGTCATCCACTTCCTTCTCAAGCCGACCAATGCCCTTGTCCTTTTTAAAGAAACAAACATACTCTTCCAAACAAACATTCAACTCCTCAGTTCCAAATGCACCATGAGTCAGGTTTGGTTTCCCCCGGCTCCAGAGCCCAGTTGGGAGGACCCTCCTGAGCCATCCTGACAGCAGACTACCAGCAAACCTGGGGAAACAGGGCACAATGCTGAGTGGGGGCCCGGCTCCAGTGTTTCTTATGACCACTCTTAAGCCTGGAGAAACAGAGACTATACAGCTCACCACTCCGTCCTGCAGAAACAATCTGTAGTTCCTCAGGATTCAGGGTCTCTCACCCAGCACCTCCCCACTGCCCTCAGAGCCAGCAGGCAGCACTGACTCTTCTTCAGGTGGGTTTCCCATGGCAGCTCACCACAGCCTCCAGTGGTCGCAAGCAGCATTGCCACCCCTACCGTGCTCTCTCACACCACAGCTCACCCACCACCTCCAGTGGCATGAACTGGCACTGTTGGGCTTTCCACAGACTCCTAAAGCAGCCCCCAAACCCTCCACAGGTGTAAAACCACACTGGCACTGTCCCTCCAGATTGGGGTCCTCTGGGCCACACCCCAGATGTCCACCTGCCACCCAGGAGGAAACTGTACCATTCGAAGCTGAGCAAAACCCTCAGAATGGAACAAACCCACATGACTCCCTAAGGACACCCCCAACTTCGATGGTCCCCACAGTCACAAACTCATTCTGATGTGCTTCCTGACCCCCATGTTTGACTCAGCCCCTGGGGATCCAGCCTCAGCACCAGGAGGTAGGGTCAGAATACCCTTAAGCCCTAACCCAAACCCTAGGTTGTGTTTTCAGGCTTCCATGCCCAGAGACATGGCCAAAAATCCCTCCAGATTGGGAACCCCTGAGACACAACCAAGGACTCCGCCTACCATCCATGTTCTCCTGGGTGCCCTTCGGAGCTACCCAGAAACCTCAGACCAGGAGAAGCCCACATGCCTTCCGGAGGCCGCCATCACCTCTGATGGCCCACATGGAAACAAAACCCAGAGATTAACATACTACTTGACCCCCATCCTTGACTCAGCCCATGGGAGATCCCGCCTCAGCACTGACAGTTTGGGCCTGCCATGGCCCTAGGCCCTAACCCTAATCGTACGTTGGCTTTTCAGGCTTCTGTCCCCAGAGACCTGTCCCCCAATCTCTCCAGATTGGGGTCCCCAGGGCCACACCCCAGGAGTTCGCCTGCCACTCAGGAGGAAACCACACCCATGCAGAACCCCCAGAACAGAACAAACCCGCATGATTCCCTCAGACCACCCCCACCTACAGCAGCCCACCCGGGCACAAAACCAAGCCCCTGATGCACTACTGGACCCCTGTCCTCAACTCAGCCCCCTGGGGATCTGCTTCAATATGGGCATATTGGACCTGTCATACTCCTAGGCCCTAATAGTAACCCTAGGGTAGTTTCTCAGGCTTCTGTCCCCATAGAACTAGCCACCAATCCCTCCAGATTATGGACCCCTGAGCCACAGCCCAGGACTCCGCCTGCCACCCAGGAGGAAACCGTGCTGCTTGGAGCTGTGCAAAACCCTCAGAGTGGGAGAAACCTGCATACCCTCCTTGAGACCCACCCCCACTTTTGGCTCCCCACCAGACCACAAACATGCAGACTGGTGCTCAGCTGGATCCCCCTCCCTCAACTCTGCCTGCGGGGCCCTCTCCCTTCCTGGGGGCCCTCAGGGGAGCCGCATGGGCCCGACCCATGTTCCCGGATGGCCACGTCAACAACGAGTGAGAAAGAGCTCTAGATTGCATATGCCAGCATGGCCTGAATCACTGCCCAATGCTGGCCAATTCTCACAGCTTTCTGCCCAAATCGATATCAATTTGGGCAGAAAAACATCAGATTTAGCCAGAAAAACCCAGCGAACTTGCATTTATCAGCATGGGCTGTCAGGTCCACTGCCTGAGCCTGGCCTGGGGCCCCAATATTTGCAATCCAAGCCCTGCAAAAAAGCCCTCTGTGAGGCAGGTGCACGTGATGCCAACCACTCCTGCTCCCTTTGAGGTGCGGGCCCTGGCACTGGCAGATCACACCTGCGATGCCCCTAGGCCCTTGCCCTAAACCTAGATTAGGTTTTCAGGTTTCCATCTCCAGTGGCCAGTAGCCTGAGTCCTCCACACCAGGGACCCCAGAGCCACACTGCAGGAGTACACCTGCCCCCAGGAGGAAACCGGGTCGTTAGGAGCTGTGGGAGTGGGAGAAGGTGAGAAACCTGCATGCCCTCCCAGTCCACCCCCACCCTTGACTCACCACTGGGCTGCAAAAACGGAGGCTGAGTAGCTATTCAGGCTTCTGTCCCCAGAGACCTGGCCCATGAGCCCTCCAGATTGCAGACCCCTGAGCCACACCCCAAGACTCTGCCTGCCACCAAGGAGGAAACTGTACCTTTTGGAGCCTCCCAAAACCCTCAGAGCGGGAGAAACCTTCATGTCCCCCCAAGGCCACCCCAACCTTCGGCGCCCAGCTGAGCCACAAACATGGAGTCTGATGCTCAGCCAGAACCCCTGCCTCAACTCTGTCCACAGAATACCCTCTATGTGGGGGCCCTCGAGGGAGTCTCATGGTCCTGGCCCATGTTTCCAAGATGTCCACTATAAGCACCTAGTGAGAAATTGCTCTAGACTGCGGGTGCCAGTGTGGCCTGAATTGCCACCCAACAACAACCATTTCCCATGATCTCTCTGCCAAATTGATATCGACTTGAACAGAAAGCTTGTGAGAATTGGCTGGAAAACCCCCAGCAAACTTGCTGCCAGTGACTCGGAGCCAGAGGGCAACCGCCTGGGCCTGGCATGGGGTCTGGAGTAGTGCAACCCGAACCCCGCAAGAAAGCCATCTACGAGCCAGGTGCACATATGCCCAACCCTTCTGGCTACTCAGTCCCCTGGTGTGCTCACCCTGGTGCTGGCAGATCAGGCCTGCCATGCCCCCAGACCCTCAACCTAATGCTCAATTGGGTTTTCAGGCTTCCATCCCCAGGGGCCTGTCCCCTGAGCCTTCCAGATTAGGGATACCAAAAACACACCCCAAGAGACCGCCTGCCACCCAGAAGGACAGCCGGGCCTTTTGGAGCTGTGCAGAACACTCAGACAGGGAGAAACCTGCATTCCAACCTGAGGAAAGACCCACCTGTGGCAGCCCCCTGGCCACAAAACCCGGCGCCTGAAATACCGCCTAACCACCATCCTCAATTCACCCTCTAGAGAGTCTCACCATAGCTTGGTTTTTCAGGCTTCTGTTCCCAGAGACCTGGGCCCCCATGCCCTCCAGATTCCGGACCCCTGAACCACACCCCAGGACTCCACTGCCACCCAGGATAAAACTGCTGTTCAGAGCTGCCCAAAACCCTCAGAGTGAGAGAAAACCTGCATGCCCTTCTAAGGCCACGCACATCCATTGCCCCAACAGGCCACAAACAAAGAGGGTGATGCTCAGCCTTACCCCTCCCTCAACTCTGCTCCTGGGATGCTCCCCTGGTGGGGCTACTCGGTGGAGCCACGTGGGACCAGCTCGTGTTCCCGCATGGCCGTGAAATGCACCTAGTGAGAAAGTGCTCTAGACCAAGCCACACGTGCAGCCCATAAAGCCGCCCATGCTGGCCAATTCTCATAAGCTTTATGCCCAAATCAATATCAATTTGGGCAGAAAAATTGTCATAATTGTCAGGAAAATGCCAAGAGACCTTGTTTGGGCAACTAGGCTGTGGCCTAGGCCTGGGCCAGAGTCCCAATTGGTTGCAGACCAAACCCTGAGAAAAAGCTCTCTGCAAGGCAGGTGCATGTGGGTCAACCGCTCCTGCTACTCAGCCCCCTGGGATGCCCACGGTGGCACTGGCAGATCAGATCTGTCATGCCCCTAGGCCCTGGACCCATAGCTTAGTTTGGTTTTCAGACTTTCATCCCCAGGAGCCTGTCCCCTGAGCCCTCAAGATTGGAGACCCCAGAGCCACATCCCAGGAGTACACCTGCCATCCAGGAAGAAACCATGCCATTAATAGCTGTGCAAAACCCTCAGAGCAGGAGATACCTGCATACCCCCCTGAAACCACCCTCACCATCAGCATCCCAATGGGCAACAAACACAGAGGGTGACACTCAGCCAGACACCCTCCCTCAGCTCTACCCCTGGAAAGCTCCGGTGCACGGGGGCCCTCAGGGGAACCGGGTGGGCCTGACACATGTTCCTGGATGGCCGAGACACCCACCTAGCTAGAAAGAGCTGTAGAGTGGGTGCCACCATGGCCCAACTCGCTGCCCAACCACAATATCAATTTGGGCAGAAAGCTTATAAGAATTGGACACAAAAAACCCAGGAGCTCGCTTCTGGTGTCATGGGGCCACAGGGCTGTGCCTGGGCCTGGTCCAGGGTCCCGAATGTCGCAGCCTGAACCCTGAGAGATAGCCCCCTTCGAGCCCGGCATATGGGTGGCCAATCCCTCCTGCTAGTCACTTCTCTGGGGTGCCTACCCTGGCGCTGGCAGTTCGGGCCTGCCAGGCCCCTAAGCCCTCGTACTAACCCTCAGTTTGCTTTTGACACTTCCATCTCCAGGGGCCTGTCCCCCAAGCCCTCAAGATGGGGGATATCTGAGCCACACTGCAGAAGTCTACCTGGCACCCAGGAAGAAACCATGCTATTCAGAGTTGCTCAAAACCCTCAGACTGGGGTAAAACCACATGCTTCCCTGAGTCTACCCCTACATCTGGGGACCCCTCAGTCACAAAACCCAGAGCTTGACATAACGCTGGTCACCCATCCTTGATTCAGCCAATTGGGGTTCCTGCCTCAGTGCCAAAAGATCGGGCCTGTCATGCTCCTAGGCCCTAACCCTAACCCTCGTTTGGCTTTTTAGGCTTCCATCCCCAGAGACCTGGCCCCCAAGCCCCCCAGATTGGGAAGTCCCGAGCCACAACCCAGGGCTCCTCCTGCCACCGAGGAGGAAACTGTGCTATTCAGAGCTGCACAAAACCCACAGAGCAGAAGAAACCTGCATGACTCCCTGAGGCCACCCCAACATTCATTGCCCCACGGGGCCACAAACATGGAGGCTGATGTTCAGCAAGACACCCTGACTCAGCAAAGCCCCCAGAAAGCTCCACTTGATGGGGGCCCTTGGGGGAGCCACGTGGGCCCAGCCAGTGCTCCCGGATGGCCAGGACACTCACCTAGGGAGAAACTGCCCTAGACCATGGGCGCCAGCACAGCCCAAATCGCCACCCAACACTGGCCAACTCTCATAAGCTTTCTACTCAGATCAATATTGATTTAGGCAGAAAACCCATGAGAATTGTTCAGAAAAACCCCAGTGAACTATCTGGCAGCGCCGCAGGCCACTGCCTGTGCCTGCCCTTGAATCCCGAGTGGTCGTGACACAAACCCTGTGATATAGCCCTCTATGAGCCAGGGCCATGCACAGCCTACTACTCCTGTTATTCAGTCCTGTGGGGTGCCTGCCCCAGGGCTGTTGGATTGGGCCTGCCAGGGCCCCAGGCCCTCACCTTAAGCCTCCTTTGGATTTTTAGGCTTCGGACCCTGGGAAATCTCCCCTGAGCACTCCAGATTGGGGGCCCCGGAGCCACACTGTAGGAGTCCACCTGCCACCCTGAAGGATACCGTGGCCTTCAGAGCTGTGCAGAACCCTCAGACTGGGAGAAACTTGCATGCACCCCTGAGGCCACCCTTAGCTTTGGCGGCCCGCCCCATCCATAAAATCTGGAGTCTGACACGCCGCGTTACCCTCATCCTCAACACACACCCCCCTCTGGGGATCCCGACTCAGAGTTGGCTGATCAGGCCTGTCCTTCTCCTAGGCCCTAACGGTAACCATAAGGTGAGCTCTCAGGCTTCTGTCCCCTAGAACTGACCCCCAATCCCTCCAGATTAAGGACCCCTGAGCCACACCCCAGGCCTCCGCCTGCCACCAGGAGGAAACCATGCAATTACAACCTGACCAAAAGCCTCAGAGAAGGAGAAACCTGCATGCCCCACCCACGAGGCCATCCCCCACTTTCAGCACTCGAGTGGGTCACAAACACGGTGGCTGACCCTCTGCCGGACCCCTTCCCTCAAGCTAGACTCTGACTCCCTGCCTGACCCTTTTCTTTGTTTCAGCCCCCCAGTGATCCCGCCTCAGTGCCAGAAGATTGGGCCTGCCATTCCCCCTGGCCCTAACCCTAACCCTAGTTTGCGTTTTCATGCTTCCAACCAAAAATTCCTGGCCCCGACGCCCCACAGATTAAGGACACCTGAGTGACACCTCAGGACTGCACCAACCACGCGGAAGGAAGCCATGCCATTGTAGCTTCGCATTACCCTCAGACAAGGAGAAACCTGCATGTCACCCTGAGGCTATCCCAGCTTCTACAGCCCCTGGACACAAACCCAGGCTCTGTCATGCTGCCTGATGCCCGCCCCCAAGTCAGCCCAGCTGACTTGAGAGCCTACCTCCTCATCAGATCATCAGGCCTTCCATGCCGCAGGGCCCTAAACCGAACCCTAGGTATGGTGTATAGGTTTCCATGCCCAGAGGCCTGGCCCCTCGGCCCACCAGATTGGGGACCCTTGAGACTCAACCCGAGGACTCCACCAGCTGCCCAGAGAAAAACGTGTCCCTTTGGAGTTGTCCAGAACCCTCAGAGCAGGAGAAACCTGCATGTCGCCCGAGGCACCCTCAGCTTCTGCGGCACCCCTGGACACAAACCCAGAGTCTGACATGTCACCTTATGCCCACCATCAACTCAGCCCACCATGGAGCCTGCCTCAACACTGGCAGATCAGATTTGCCATACCCCTAGGCCCTAAACCTAACTCTATGTTGCATTTTCAGGCTTCCGTTCCCAGGGGTCTTTCCCCCAAGACCTCTAGATTGGGAGCCCTGGAGCTACTGTAGGTGTCTGCTTGCCACCCAGCAGGAAACCATTCTGTTTGGAGCTGTGCAGAACCCTCAGAGCTGGAGAAACCTGCATGCCCACATGAGAACTCCCCCACATTGTGCAGCTCCCTAGTTACAAACCCGGAGCCTGATGTACGGCCTGACCCCCATCATCGATTCAGCCCCTCGGGGAACTCACCTCAGCACCAGCAGTTCTGGCCTGCCATGCTAATAGCTTGTCTCTCCTCGGTAAACCCGTCAGCTCTAGGCATAGTTAGAATTCCCCTGTCTGCGGCAAAGCTCAGGGATCCCCCATCCTTCTTCTTAATTTACACTCGTCCAGGCATTCATGAGAAAGGGGAAGGCTACCTCCTGAATGCTTAACACCTCCTTACCTCTTCTGCCATATTTGTTTCCATTTACCTTTGTACCTGGGCAGACTGGAGGGGACATATCAATGGATCATGGATATGCTCTGACATCTGAATCTTCCTGCAAGCTTTCTGAGGGTTCCTTATGCAAACAGAAACTAGTGTATTGTACCATACCATGTTTGGAAATGATCATTAGTAGAACAGGACAGCGATAACCCCTCCATTTTTGCCCCACTCCTCATGAAGTAGAACATGGTCTTCTTCTTTCCTTCCTTGACTTCCATTCCAATTCGTTTCCATGCACTGTTCATTCTTTTGCTTCAGGAGTTCGGATTTTGTGATTTCTCACCTGCATAGAACACCCAGAGCTCATCGCAACAAGTACTCTCCCTAATAGCCGTCACCCATTTAACCCTTCCTGCCAAAAACCCTGCCCTCTAGCAACCCTCAGTTTGTGCTCTAAGGCTGATACTGCTCCCTCATTGTCCTATCTTTCTCCCCTCACTATGTTCATCTGTTTTCTTTCTGAAATTCCATAGGAGTCAAATCATAGGCCATTGTTCTTTTCTTACTGGTTTTGCTTACTTTAATCCACGCTAGATCCTTCCACATTCTTGCTGATGGCAAGATTTCATTATTTTTGAGGCTGGGTCCTATGCTATTGGATAGATAGATAGATAGATAGATAGATAGATCAATCTCTCACATCTTCTTTCTCCATTCATCAGAAAATGGACAGAGGGACTCCCTCCTTTGTTTTCCTATTGTTGATAATACTGCTATAAACATCATGGTGCTTGTACCCCATTGAATGTGCACTTTTGTGTCCTTTGGATAAATACTTAGGAGTACAATTTCTAGGTCCTAGTGTTGTTCAGATTTTAGCTTTTGGAGAAAACTCCATATTCTTTTCCAAAGAGGCTGCAAAAATCTGCATGCCCACTGACAGTGCGGGAGGGTCCTGCTTTAAGCAGAACGTTACCTTCCTGAAATTCCCTAGGAGGGAATGGAAAACCTGTGGGATAACCTGACTCAGTAAGTATCAGGCAAGCAGCCCCAGATATTCACCCCAGGGTTCCTGATGCCAAGCCCCTTGAAGCCACCAGGATGCCTCTCTCTGGGGGAATTCCCAAAGATTCTCCTTCTGACTTCACCACCCATGAACTGCAGAGAAAATACAGCTGTCCAAGTATCTATTTAGTAAAACTAGAAGGTCATGTTTCCCTTTTAAATCATCCGAGCCTCCTTGGAATCATTTTGAATGTGCTCTCTGCCCTCACTGGAACTCTTGGGATGGAAAGATGAATCCATAAGTTTACATCACCTTTGACAAAGGAAAAGACATCATCCAAGTCACTATCTGACCTCAAACAGCCACATAACTCTAGACGCCTGCCTTTCCCCCACCGTGTAGGCCCAATGGGATAAACACTGTTAGATGAAGGAACACATTCTATGTTCAAAACACACACCAAGTCAATCTCATCTGTGATTCAGGAACTGGCACGAGTCTCCTAATCCAGCTCACAACGCCTCACAGGTCTCAAGCCACAATGGCACTGTCCCTCCAGACTGGGGGCCCCTGAGACAGACCACAGAACTGCACTTGCCACCCAGGATGAGACTGTGACTTTTGGAGATGTGCAAAACCTTCAGAGCAGGAAAAAACTGTATGCCTCCTGAGGTGACCACCACAATCAGAGCCTGCACAGGCCAAAAAACCAGTGCCTGGTGTTCACTCTGACCCCTATACTCAATTCTGCCCTCATCAGTGTGAGTTCTCAGGGACCTGTGCAGGCCCAGCCCATGGTCACGGGTGGCTGCTACGTGAACCTAGCGACAAAGCAATCCAGACGTTAGGAGCACACGTGACCAAAATCACTCCACATTGCCGGCCAATTCCCACAAAAATTCTGCCCAAATCAATATCGATTTGGGAAGAAATCTCATGTGAAATGGCCAGAAACCTCCTTTGAAATTGCATCCAGAGGTGGGAGCCCTCAGAGAAGCTGCCTGGATCTGGACCATTTTCCTGAGGGTTCGCAGCCCAAACCATGCCAGAAAGAGCTCTAAACTCCAGAGGCAAACATGCTCAGAGTTGCCCCAGAATGCTGGCAGTCCTGGCCTCTACTCAGTCCCCTGGGAGGCCAGCCTCAGCACTGGCAGAATGGGTGTGCATGCCCCTAGGACCTAAACCTAGGCCTAGGTTGGGGGTTCAGGCTTACATTCCCAGAGACCTGGTCCCCAAGCCCTCCAGATTGGAAACCCCAGAGCTGCACCCCAGGACTCCACTGCCACAAATCAGGAAACATTACTGTTTAGAGCTGCAGAAAACCCCTCAGATGGGGAGAAACCTTCATACCCTCCTGAGGCCACCCCCACCTTCAGCACCCAAAGGAACCACAAACATGAAGCCTCATTCTCAGCCCGAGACCCTCCCACAACTCTACCTCCGGAAATCTCCCATCAGCTGGGGACCGCAGGGGAGCCCCGTGGGACCAGTCCAAGTTCCTGGATGGTCATAATGAGCATCTAGGAAGAAAGCACTCTAAACAATGGGTGTGAGTGCATCCCAAATTGCCTCCCAATGCCGGCCAATTCTCATGAGCTTCTCGCTCATGATAATTATCCAGAAAATCCCCCACTGAAATGGCTTTTGGCAGCACGGACATGCAGGGTGGCCACCTGGGCCTGGCCCATGATCTCAAGTGGTCACGGTCCAAACCCCATGAGAAAGCAGTTTAAAATCCTGGTGCATACATGGCCATACCCTCACTCTACTCATACCCCTGGAGTGCCAGTCCCAGCGATTTCAGATCAGGCCTGCCATGCCCCAGACCCTAAACCTAACACTAGGTTGGGTTTTCAGGCTTCCATCTACAGATTGAGGACTCCAGAGCCACACCCCAGGATCCACCTGCTACCCAGATGGAAACTGTGACATTAGAGCTGTGCCCAACCCTCAGAGCAGAAGAAATCTCCATGCCTCCCTGAGGCCACGCCCACTTTCGGTGGCACCCATGGTCACCAACCCAGAGACTGAGGCCCTGCATGATGCCTTCCCTCAACTCAGCCCACCAGAGAGCCCGCCTCAGCACCAGTAGATCTGGCCTGCCATGCCCTTAGGCCCTAACCCTAACGTAGTTTGGGTTTTCAGGATTCCACCCTCAAGGCCTGGATCCAAAGCCCCCCAGATTAAGAACCCCAATTAACACCCCAGTATTCAGTCCACAATGTGGATGCAAACCAGACGATTTCGAGCTGTGCCAAACTCTCAGAGTGGGAGAAACCTGCACTCCCTCGTAAAGCCAGCACCAACTTCGGTGGCCCCCCGGCCACAAAAACGGACTCTGATGCAATGACTGACAAATCCTCAACTTGGCCCTGAGCAGATCATGCCTCAGAAATGGCAGATCAGGCCTGCCATGCCCCGAGGCCCTAAGCCTAAACCTAGGTGAGGTGCACAGGTTATCATTCTCAGAGACCTGGACCACAACCCAGACAGACGGGGGACCCCTGAGACTCACACCAGAATTATGCCTCCCACTGAGGGCACAACTCTGCTGCTTGGAGCTGCACAGAACCCTCAGAATGGGAGATACCTCCCCAGGTTCTGTGGAACCCCTTGACACAAACCTGGAATCTGATGCACCTCCAGACATGTGCCCTCAACTCAGCCCACCAGAGAACCTGCCATGGTCCTAGGCCCTAACCCTAATCCTAGTTTGGGTTTTCTGGCTTCCATCCCAAAAGACCTGGCCCCCAAACCAGCCTCATTAAGGACCCCTGAGTGTTATCCCAGAATTCAGCCTCCCATGTCCTAGGAAGATGTGCCATATGAAGCTTCACAGAAACATCAGAGAGGGAGAAACCCGCATACCCCACTAAAGTGACCCCCCCACACACACCATCTGCAGCCCCCCTGGCCACAAACCCGGATTCTGAGGCACCGCCTGACATATGCCCTCAACTCAGCCCCAAGGGGATCGTGTCTCAGTGCTGGCAGATCGAGCCTGCCATGTCCCTAGGTCCTAATCCTAATCCTAGGTGGGGTGTACAGGCTTCTGCACCCAGAGGCCTGGTCCTTAAGTCCAGATTAAGGATGCCTGATACTCATGCTGGGACTCTGCCTGCCACGCAGGGCACAGCTGTGCTGTTTGGAGCTGCGCTGAACCCTCAGAGCTGGAGAAACTTCCATGGAGCCCTGAAGTCACTCCCAGGTTATGTGAATGCCTGGACACAAACCCAGAGTGTAACGTACTGTCTGAAACTCAAATTCAACTCAGCACACCAGGGCACCTGCCTCAGCACTGGCATATAAGGTCTGCCATGCCCCTAGGCCTTAACCCTATCCCTAATTTGGGTTTTCAGGCTTCCATCCCAAGAGGCCTGACCCCAAGCCCCCAATATTAAAGACCCCTGGTGACACCCCAGGACTCTGCCCACCATGCAGGAGGAAACCATGCTGTTTGGAGCTGTGCCAAATCCTCAGAGCGGGAGAAACCTGCATGCCCCACCTGAGGCCATCCCCACCTTCTGCACACCATTGGCAACAAATGCGGGGGCTGACACTCAGCCTGACACCCAGGAGGAAACCGTGCCAATTGAAGCTGAGTAGAACCCTCAGAGTGGGAGAAACTGCATGTCCCCCTGAGCACACCCTCCTCCACTGTGGTCAGCTGTCCCCTGACCACAAACCTGGACCCTGTCATGCCACCAGACCCCTGCCCTCAATTCAGCCCCCTGGGATCCCTCCTCAGTGCCAGCAAATTAGGTCTTCCATGCTCCTGGCCCTAAACTTAACGCTAGGTTGGGTTTTCAGTCTTCCTCCCCAGAGGCTGGGCCCCCATTTCCTCCATATTTGGACCCCTGATCCCCAAACCAGGACTCCGTCTGCCACCCAGGAGGAAACTGTTCTGTTTGGAGCTGCACAGTACCCTCAGAATGGGAGAAACCTGAACAGCCCATGAAGCAACCTCCACCATCGGCCACCCCTCAGGCACAAACCCAGAGTGTAATGCACCACTTGACCATGACCTTCAACTCATTGCCCTAGGCATCCGCCTCAGCACCAGCAGATCAGGCCAGCCATGCCCCTGTGCTCTATCCCTAGCCCTAGGCTATACTTTCAGTCTTCTGTCCTCTGAGGATCCACACCAAAGCCCCACTGATGGGTTACACCTGAACTATACCAGAATATTTCGTGGCCCCGTGAGACTATCCCATTCTCAGCAACCCCCTATTCACTACCTGGATCCTAACACTCACACTGACCTACGTCCTCAACTCTGCTCCCCAGGTCGCTCCTCTCAGGGTGGCAGTTTGAGCCTGACATGTCCTGAGCATTCCATTCCTAGGGGCCTGGCCCCCTGCCCCAGGCACTGGGGTCACCTTAGCCATACAACAGGACTCAGCCTAACACACAGGAGGAAAGTGTGCCATGTAGACTTCTAGAAATATTCAAATCAGGAGAAAATGCCTGCCCATCTGAGCCCATCCCAGCAAACCACCACTTTCAGTGGCCTCTAGGCTAAAAACCCTGTGCCTGACCTGAACGGGAACACTCATCTTTCATTTCTTAATTCCACACACACTGCCAGCTCTTTGGCCCTGCAATGCCCCTTGACCCTAACTCTATCCCTATGTTGGGCTCTCAGGTAACTGTCTCTTAAGGGAGGGCTCCAAAGCCCCAGGATTTGGGGATGGCTGAGCAATACCAGAGGACTCAGCCTCCCACCCAGAAGGAAATCTTTCCATAATGGACTCCAATAAGTATAGAGGTCAGTAGAAATATGAAGGCCCATCTCTTTCCATCCCACTGAACTCCCACTTTCAATGGCTCATGGATTGAAACCCTGAGCCGCACACTCACCTTAGCCCATGCCCTCAACTCAGCCCTCCAGGACACTCACCACATGGTTGGCAGTTCGGACCTTCCATGCTCCTATGTCCTAACCATAACCCTAGTTGGAGTTCTGAGAGCACCATCTGTAGAGGCCTGGCTCCCAAGCACCGGGTATTGGGAACACTTGAACAACACCAGAGGATCAGCCTGCCACACAAAAGGAAATTCCCTTTTTCACTCCAGACTGGATTCAGAGCATGAGAAATCTGAATGCAAACCTGAGACAATGTCAGTGAACCTACACTTTCATGCACACTCTGAACACAATCCCTGAGCTTCATATACACCCTAAAACTCCATTTTAACTCAGACCTTGTGAAGATCTCCACAGTTCTGGATGATTGTATCTTCCAGGCTTCAGGGCCTTAGCCCAATGTAAGGTCTAGATATAGGTGAAAATATGAACAGACATTTCTCCAATGACGACACACATGTGACCAACAGATATATGCATAAATGTTCCACATCACATGGCTTCTGGGAAACGCAAATCTAAACCACATTAAGGTGTCCTTTCACACAAGGAAGAACGTCTAAAATTAACAAGACATGAAACCACAAGTGTTGGTGATGATACAGAAAATGGGGAAGCTTCCTACACTCCTGGTGGGAATGCATACTGTTACATCCGCTCTGGAAAACAGTACAGGGTTTCTTCAAGAAGTTAAAAGTAAAGTTACCCTAAAACACAGCAATTGCACCACAGGGCTTTTACTACAAAAATAGAGATGTAATGAAAAGAACTGACACCTGCACCCCAGTGTTCATTGTAACAATATCCACTATACCTAAACTATGGAAAGAACCCAGATACCTATGGACAGAGGGATGGATAAAGAAGATGTGGTTCATATATTCAATGGAATATTACTCAGCCATCAGAAAGGTTGATTATTTATCATCACATCAACCTGGATGGGTGTGGAAGATATTATGCTGAGTAAAATATGGCAATGAAAGAAGCACAACTATCACATGGTTTCACTCATTTCTCAAATATCAGAAATAGGGCAGAGAACCATAGAAAAAGGAAAGGGAAACAGAATGAGAAGTCATCAGAGATGGGAAAAAAACATAATAGTAACTAACTGTAGTAACAAACTGAGGGTTGCTGGATGGGGGCAGGGGGTACCTGGGTGATGGGCACTAAGGTGGGCACATGATGCAATGAGCACTTGGTGTTATACACATCTGATATATTATTTAACACTACATCTGAACCTAATGATGTATTATAAGTTGGCTAATTGAATTTAAATTTTTTAAAAAATGAAAGAACTCAAAGAAACTACCTTAAAAATTTCTATGAAATCACAAAAGATACTGAAGCACCAACACAATGTTATGATTGAAAACAAAGCTTGAGGCGTCACAATTCCATATTTCAAATTATAGTACAAAGCTTCAGGCATCCTAACAGTATGGGACTGGTGCAGAAATATACACAGTGACCAAGGGAACAGAATAGAAGCTCAGACATAAACCCACAATCACGTGCCCAAGTAGTCATCTGCAAAACAGGCAAAAGTATTAAAAGGGAAAAGAACAGGCTCTACAACAAATGGTTTTGGGAAAACTGGACCGCTATGCACAAAAGAATGAAATTAATCTGCTTTATTACACCAGATGGACAAATTAACTCAAAACAGGTTCAATACTTCAATGTGAGACCTGAAATCATAAAAATCCTACAAGAGGGCACAGAAAGCAACTTCTCTGCCATGAACCATACATTTTCTAGACATGCCTCCTAAGGAAAAGGAAGCAAAAGCAAAAATAAACTACTGGAACTACATCAATATGAAAGCTTACCACACAGCAGAAGAACAATGAAAATGTAATAAATAGAAGACAGCCTACTTAATGGGAGAAGATGTTTGCGAATACCATATGCAATAATGGGGTAGTGTCAAAATATGTAGAATTGATACAACGCAACGCCCAAAATACAAATAATCCAGTTAAAAAAATAGAAGACATGAATAGACATTTCTCCAAGGAAGAAATACAGATGTCAACAGTCACATGAAAATATGTTCACCATCACCCATCAACAGGAAAATCCAAATGAAAAGTTCCATGAGATACTACCTCACACTATCAGAATGGCTGACAGCACCAGCAGAAGAAAACAGATGTTGGGAAGATGTGGATAAAAGGGGACCCTCTTACATTGTTGGTGAGAATGCAAGCTGCTGCAGCCACTTTAGAAAACAGTATGACTGTTCCTCAAAACGTTAAATATAGAACTTCATTGTAATCCAGCAATCACGCTACCGGGTGTTTACCCGAAGAATATGAGAACAATAACTCAAAAGGATACATGAGCCCCTATATTTCTTGCAACATTATTTACAATATTACAATATGGAAGCAATCCAAGTATTTCTTGATAATTTGATTAATGAGATGATATATGTACACACACACACACACACACACACACACACACACACAGTGGGAAATTACTCAGCCATAAAAAGAATGAGATCTTGCCATTTGCAGACACATGGATGGAGCTAGAGATACTGTCATAAGTGAAACCCATCAGTTGGAGCAAGACAAATGCCTTTCAATGTCACTCTTACATGGAATTTAAGAAACGAAAATACATAAATAAAGGAGAAAGAAGATACAAAGCAAAATACCGACTCTGTGGTTACCAGAGTGGAAGTGGATGGAGGGATGAGTGAAATGGATGACGGGGACTAAGAGTACACTTTTCTTGATATCCGTTGAGTAATACATAGAATCACTGAATCACTACATTGTACACCTGAAACTAATATACCACTGTATGTTAACTATACCTGAATTAAAATAAACAATAAAAAAGTTTTTTCCTTTCAGTAAACTATTTGGATGTAAACTTTTGATATGCAATGTTCAAAAGACTTGTGAGAGTATTTACTGTACAATAATTATTCACTCTATGCTTGGAATTCAAATTTCACTGAATTCTTATACTTCTCCTGTTAATGGTAGCCCACAGGAGCCACGGTCCCTTTCCATCCAGGGTCAGCACCTATGCTTTCAAGAGTGTAAGTAGAGACGGATGTCACTTCACTGTCCAGAAAGCTATTATTGTTTCTGTTTTCGTGTGAGATTGTCATAGAGTATGGGACAGCTTCCAGAGCAGGTTTGATATGCACCCTGGATCTCTAATTCAGTGGTCATTACCTGGTTCTGTTGGCTGATAAGTTCCTGTTGATGGGCTTGCTTCCAAGCACATACCTGGAAGACAAATGTGGGTGGGCTGGGTGTGGGACAGGAGGAAGACCAAGTACAGTCAAGGGTTGGATCCCTCCCCTGATCTAGGAATGGCCATGGGAGTGGGTATGGGAGGCAGAAGCGACAGGAAACCACTAAGGTCACCAGCTGAAAGCAGGGAGCCTGGGTCATGGGATCTTGAGATATAGGCCTTGAAGACTGTTCTGAGCTACCTCTGTGTGGGAAGGGAAGAAGGAAAAAGAAGGAGAAATTGTCTGCACCTGGCCCATGCCAGCTTCCCACCACTATTAATATACATCAGTCTACGCAGCTGACCCAACCTGGGCTCAAGATGGGCTGTCTTGGGTCCCTCAACCCTCAGTGGGACAGATGGCTCCAGGGATCAGGGACATGCTGAGGAAGATGGGAAGGAAGGCTGCCACTCCCAGGTCATCCCCTCCTTGAGCAGGCAGACCTCCAGGACTGCTAAAAACCCACTGGCAGTTTTGAAAGTCATGCCATGGATGAACTAAGGCATTGAGGAATATAAAACGATATTCGTTTTTAAGTTCAGAGCTTTCAGCTCATGAAGTGAGAAGACCTTCCCTGAGGAAGACTGAGGGGAGGGGAGGTCAGGCTGAAAAGAGAGATGTGGCTTTCTTGACTGGGGACCTGCAACCCCCTTCCAGGGCAAGGTATCGTCCTCACCTCACAGAGGATCCATGGAAGTGTCCCATCAAGGGACTGACTGAGCTGCCTCTTGAGAAGGTACCCTGGCATCAGGTTACACAGGGCAGAGGAGAGGGCCAGATGGAGGGAGGGCAATGCCCTGGAGGCCATGGGGCAAAAGCAGAGGCTCATGTCCATAAAGATGATGAAAAATAGGAGGCAGCAGCATCAGAGCTGGCACAGTGCTCACAGCTACAGTGACTGGATGCATTCTGTGCCAGGTATGGTTGACTTCAGTGGGCTCCAAACTAGTCTTGACCACAACCCTAGGAAGTGTGCACCACTACCGACCTCCTTTCCCCATGCTGCTGCTAAGAATCATGGTCACAGACCCTGGTCTATTTTTATGGAAATGGAGTGCTCCCCGGGCACACTGCCCCTCTGGTGGTGGTCCAGTGCAACCCTTGTGCTTGACCAGATACTGCTGTCTACCTGTATCCACACAACTCAACAGACAGGAGGGTGTCCCTGAGTTCCACAGGACCTTATGAGACAGATTAACAGACCCCACTACCCCACCCACCACCAACACCCAGTGGGTCACTCAGGACCTCGGCTATTGTCATGGAGCACACCATGATGTGTTTCTATCACTTTCAAAGACAGTTCTGTTCCCGTACAATACCATACATCCAAGCTGCTGACCTGGGGCCATGCCATGAACCCACCTGGCACCTTTCTATTAGAGAAGGTCAACCCTGCACCTCATAGAAAATATTCCTAATTGGGGCGCCTGGGTGGCTCAGTGGGTTAAACCTCTGCCTTCATCTCAGGTCATGATCTCAGGAGCCTGGGATCGAGCCCCACATTGGGCTCTCTGCTCAGCAGGGGGCCTGCTTCCCCTTCTCTCTCTACCTGCCTCTCTGCCTACTTGTGATCTCTCTCTCTCTGTCAAAAAAATGGATGAAATCTTATAAAAAAAAAAAAAAGAAAAGAAAATGTTTCTAATGAAGTGAAAATCCATCAGGAATAAGGTGTAAACAGTGGTACACTGCCTTCATGGTAGTCATTAATTCTAACAAGGGTTGACCACTCCCCACCATCTCGCAAAACATTCTGTAAGGTTTTATAGGCGAGATAAACACGCCAGGCAAAGTGGGTGCAAGGCAAGATATATTAAAGGCACTCTCCTGCGAAGTTTCAGGGCTCAAGAGAAGGGGAGCCAGGAAAGTTGCTCTGGGAGGAGGTGGGCACCCTCAGTAGAGGTTCCTTGACTCCGGAAAGGGAGAGGGGGAAGTCACACTGGGAGGGAGTTGGTGGGGGTCTTTTATCGGTTTCCTGCATATGTATCAGGTTACCTATGGAGATGTGACCTACGCATACATCCTTTTGGTGGGAGAGTCAAGGGTGAAGGAAAAGGGGGGGCTGGAAGACGGCGGGACCCGGCAGCGGTCACTTCCATTGTTCCTCCTGCACTCCAGGTGCCTCTGGAGCCGGTGGTCATTTCTATTTTTCCTCCTGCACTCCCGGAGCCTGCCAACCCAACATTCCGACCTTTTTGGTGTAATGGGGGCAGCGACTCAGATCTGGCTACCTCCTGCTGGTAAAGGGGCGACATCATAGGGTCCTTTGTATGTGGATAGGCAGGTATAGGGATCCAGGAGGAGTTGGTTGACAGTGACCCTGGAAACCTCACATATGCGTTCCTGAATGAAGCAAAGAACACAGGGGGTGATAAGTCCTAATAGGCGGAAGAGAATAATGGGACTTAGGATTGGAAGGAGCCAGGTCGTTAAGGGGGAGAACCACCATTGAGAGGGTTTTATTACAGGGTGATGCTGGCCACCAAGGGAGTCGCAGATTTTTGTCAGGGCACTGATATTGGTTTCAACTACACTGGATTCGTTGATATAATAGCAGCATTCTTCATTGAGGAATAAACAGGTTCCTCCCTTGTCTGCAGGGAGCAGGTCCAGGGCTTGCTGGTTCTGTAGGGCTACCTGGGCCACTGAAATAATCTGTCATTGTAGAGATGCAAAGGACTCAGCTGAGACTTCCATGGCTGTTCAGATCTGTTCAGATAAATCTCAGGTAGCACCTGTGGAGTGAGCTATTGCCCCGGTGCCCAGCCAGGTGGCCACTAGGGAAGACACCAAGGAGAACCCCATAACAAGAGGAAGAAACACAGCCCTTTTTTGTCACAGGAGGGGGGTGGAGAGGACAGCCATTTCCACTTGGGCTGGCACCCTCCAGACTGGTAATCTGTGGTGACCAGCTGACTAGACCATGTGGTGCCCAAGTTTCCACTAGGAAGAAGTACCACCTGAATTCAGGGTCACCTGAGGGAAAGCTATGGGGGGTGTAGAAGGAGGAGTGTGAGAAGAAGTGGTGCAGGAAATTTGCAACCACGTGGGCCCCAGGGTTTGGGAAGTCCAGCCATCCTGTTGTAGCGCTGGTTTTAGAGAGGAGATGTGTACCCATGGGTGGTTTCCTAGGAATTTTGCCCCTGTGGGAGTTGTAAGAATAACAGTATGGGGGCCAGTCCACCTGGGCTGTAAGGACTTTGGGTGAAGTTCTCCTAGGAGAACTTGGTCCCCAGCATTTAGGGCCTGGGGGAAGTCTCCACTCGGGCTGTCAGGGGCGAGGATGGTTGAACCTGCATGAGCCCTTAGGAGTGCTTGTAAGAGGGTCTGATAGGGCAGATAGGATAGGAGGGGTGGAGAAGAGGCAGGCATGTTGTGATTGAGTAGAAAGGGCCTGCTGTACAGGAGCTCAAAGGGACTGAGACCTGATGGGTGGCTAGGGGAGGCCCTAAGGCAGGTGAGTGCTAGTGAGAAAAGGGTTGGCCAAGACAGTCAGGTTTCAAGAGTGCGTTTGGTGATTTGTTCCTTGAGGAGGCCATTGGCCCTCTTGACCTTACCCGACGATTGGGGATGGTAGGGGTTATGGAGTTTCCAGGTGATGTTGAGGCTCTCAGAGATCTGTTGTGTGATGCTGGAGATGAAGGCCGGTCCGTTGTCTGATTGTACGGTTCGAGGGAGTCCAAACCTCGGAATGATGTGCTTAGTGAGAACAGCGGCAACCACCTCTGCTGTTTCCCTAGTGGTGGGGAATGCCTCGATCCAGCCTGTGAAGGTGTCCACAAGAGTTAGTAGATAACTAAAGGTTTTGTGTCGAGGCATGTGATTGAAGTCAAGTTGCCAGACCTTGCCTGGCTGATGTCCTTGGAGCTGGTGGGTGGGTCCTGGTCTGAGGAGGCCGCCCTGGGCATTGACCACAGGACAGGTTCTACAGGCCTTGTGTCCCTCCTTAATAGTCTTTTGGAGGAGGGGGTGGTGAAAGAGAGGTTGGAGAAGTTGGTATAGAGCCTTTGGACCGGTGTGGAGAGACTGGTGAATTTCAGTAAAGAGGGTGTGGATTAGG
Source organism: Mustela lutreola (assembly GCF_030435805.1). Taxonomy (NCBI): domain Eukaryota; kingdom Metazoa; phylum Chordata; class Mammalia; order Carnivora; family Mustelidae; genus Mustela; species Mustela lutreola. The sequence goes on from NC_081294.1 coordinate 175,177,119, forward strand.
CTGTTTGGGAGGGCAATTTTGTCCTGGACAAAATACCATCCCTTGTCATCCAACCTGCCACCTAATGTTATAGGGGCCCGAGTCTCCTCATCAGTGTACAGGGACTGTGAGGAGTGTTGAGAAACAGGAGAGGGGCTAGAGAGGTGTTTAAGGCCATCTGTCAGGCAACAGAGTCAGCCTTGTTGTTCCCCAAAGAGATGGGGTCTCTGGAGTCCTGACGGCCATGGCAGTGGACAATAGCCACCTCAGTAGGGTACTTGAGAGCGTCAAGGAGTTTGGCAATAAGAGGCCCTTTGACTATGGGGGTTCCCTTGGTTGTGGGAAATCCCCTTTCTCGCCAGAGGACAGAGTGAGTGTGGGTAATAAGGAGAGCATATTTGGAGTCAGTATAAATAGTGACCCGTTGGCCCTCAGATAAGTGAAGGGCCTTGGTAAGAGCCAGGAGTTCTGCCTTTTGAGAAGTAGTCCCAATGGGAAGGGGGGTTGCTTATATGACTGCATCCAGGGTGACCACTGCATAGGTCACACATCGCCGTCCATATGGAGCTATGAGTGAGCTCACATCCATGAACAGAGTGCGATCAGGTTCAGTCATCGGCTTGTCCCAAAGTCCTAGATGGGAGGGAGAGAGTTCTTCCAGGTGTTGAGCACAGGAGTGGAGAGCAGTGGGGGTAGATGAAGGTGTCGGCAAGAGAGTGGTGGGATTTAGGCGAAGGGAGACAGAGTGTGACCTGGGGGTTTTCTATGAACAGCAGGTGGTAGACTTGGAGATGGGAAGGAGTGATCTGTGCCAAGTATTTTTGGCTGATTCAGTCCATCAGTCTATGGGGGGAGAAGACCATGATGGGCTGTCCTAAGGTACGTTTGAGGGCCTCCTTTGTCAGAGAAGTGGCTGCCGCTAGGGCCTTGAGGCAGGGCTGCCATCCCTGGACAGTGACATCTAGTTCCTTGGAGAGTTAATGCGAATAAGGAGACCCTGCTGCCAAAGGCGGTCACTGATGAACTTGAGTCCTCACTGGTGGGTTGCTACTACAGGTCTGGAAATGTCCCATATCTGTGGGTCTACAGAGGGGAGACAGTCTGGGATAGAGGACGAGTCATAGGGAAGTAGAGGAAGGATGAGGTGAACAGAAGTCAAGGGAGAGGGAGAGAGACAAATGGTGGCCTGAAGTTTGTGGAGAATGTCCCTGCCTAGTAAGGGAACAGGGCAGTAAGGGATAATGAGGAAGAAGTGTGAGAAGGGGAACCCATACAGGCTGCATGTAAGGGGTTGGCTGGCCTTTGGAGTGGAGGAAGTACCATCAATTCCCATAACTGCAACTGAGGAGGGATGAGTAGGAGCTGAGTACAAAGGCAGGACAGCATGTGCCATGTCCAATAGAAAGGAAAGGGACTTACCCACTACCTGGAGCATGACCCTGGGCTCGGCATGGGTGAGAGGGGTGTCCGATACTGGGCTCCATCAGTCATCCAATAGGAGAAGTTGGAAGACAGAACTTACCATCTCAGAGTCTCCCCCACGTGGAGGCGCCGCAATACCCTGAGGCTGGGGCAGTCCAATTTCCAGTGGCCCATCATGCGGCATTGAGGGCACGGCCTAGTAGGCGTTTTTGGATTGGGGCATTGACGGGCCCAGTATCCCTTGGCTCCACACGTGAAACAGGCCCCCGGAGGGATGCAGTTAGGTGCTCCCTTCTGTTGACCCCCAGAACCTGCCGGCCTTAGAGCTGCTACCAGGGCTTGGGTCCGCAGTTGGACCTTCGGTTGGAGTCTGGCTTGGTGCTTAAGTTCTGCCTCCTCTTGGGAGTTAAAGACTTTAAATGCCATTTTCACCAGATCAAAAATGGGAGTTTGAGGGTCCTCCTACACTTTCTTTAATTTTTGCCGAATGCCAGCGGCTGACTGAGAAATAAAGTGAGTAGCTAAAACAGTCGCCCCTGCTGGAGAGGCCAGGTCTAGGTAAGTGTATTGAGTCAGCGCCTCAGTAAGTTGGTTAAGAAACATGGCCGGGTTTTCCTTGGGTTCCTGAATGATTTCCCTTCACAAACCTTCTACAACTTTCCTTTGCATTCAGGTTTTGTCTCAAAAAGCCATCTCACTTAGGACAAAATTATCTCCTTTCACTTTCAATAAAATATACTCTCATTCCTTAAATCTTTCTCATATATCTTCTACTTTCCTACATACAGAGTTGCTTCCTTTATTTCGCAGAATTTTGTACTCTTAGAAACACCTTTAGTTATTAACCTCTAGTCAGTTATTAATCATAAACGGCTAGAACAGAATTCTTTGGATGCCAATTTATGAATCAGTTAAGCACAAACCATGCTTACTAACAGATTTAAATGTTCTTATTTTCTTTGCTGTAAGAAGTCAAAAGCACAAAGCTATGTTCAGTAATAAATGACTTGGCATTTTATCCCTTTGGAAAAGACCTAAATATCCAACATATTTAATCCCATTTGTCATCCAAGCAAAACATAAACCTTCAGGTTACCAAAGACTTTGAAAGCTATCTCAGCAATCACCCATTAAAACTTTGAGACAGACAATTAACCATCCATTTAGTCATTTCTTTGGTAACAGATATTAACAAATAACAAGAGCTTCAGTAAACTGATTAAAGTTTCATATTTACTGTGGATAAATTTGTCAGGAGTTCGGATAGGAGTGGGGAGAGGGACGGGTAAACAAGGGCGCTGGTTCAGAAATCCTGAACTTAAGGGATCTTGGACCATCTGCCTTGGTGTCTATTGAGGTTATTTAGGTCCATGAAAATCTGATAATTATACGTGACTTCTGGAGACCATTGGGACTGACTGTCTAATCAGTATTGTGGCCAAGCTACAGTATAGTAACGTCATTTTTGCAGGTCCTGGTCCAGTTCCAGGGTTTTAAGATTGTCCAACAGGCCTAAAACACCCCCGGGATGTTTTAGGGTTGAATTTAGATTGGGAGGTCCCCAAGACTCCTTGTCAGACAACCCGATGGCAGGAGGAAGGCATCCCCTCATCCACCACTGGGTTGCAGAAAAACTGTGTCAAATACCCTAGAGGTTAGGATGTCTCCCAGCTTCTCAGAGTCACGGAGGTCACCTGGTGACCAGTGGGGTCCGCCCTGACATGGGCGTGATTAGGGCAGGGCTTTCCAGACAGAGGCACGGAATCCGGGGAAACTCACCATGGCTTCAGAAGTGGCGTTGGGAAAGGCAGGTCCAGGTCTGGCTAGGGAGAGGAGAGAGCCTCCTCACCAGGGTGGGAGGCTCTCAAAACCCTCCGGGGTTTTGGGCTCCAAATGTAAGGTTTTATAGGCGAGATAAACACGCCAGGCGAAGTGGGTGCAAGGCAAGATTTATTAAAGGCACTCTCCTGCAAAGTTTCAGGACTCAAGAGAAGGGGAACCAGGAAAGTTGCTCCGGGAGGAGGTGGGTACTCTCTGTCAAGGTTCCTTGACTCCGGAAAGAGAGTAGGGGAAGTCACACTGGGAGGGAGTTGGCAGGGGTCTTTCATCTGTTTCCCTCATAGGTATCAGGTTACCTATGGGGACATGACCTGGGCATACATCCTTTTGGCGGGAGAGTCAAGGGTGAAGGAAACTGGGGGTGGAGGCTGGAAGACGGCGGGACCCGGCGGCGGTCATTTCCATTGTTCCTCCTGCACTCCTGGAACTTGCCAACCCAACACCTTCCACTGTATGGAGCTAATTCTCCGCCCTCAGAAAAAAAGCCCAGTAAACAAAACTTTATCCTGAATGTTACCCTCACCTTCTGATTCAAATATTGTTCAACCACAATGATATGAAACTAGAAATCAATCACAAGAAGAAAATGCGAGAGTCAAATTTATGTAGAGATTTAACAACATGGTAATAAACTACCAACAGTCAAATAAGAAATCAAGAAATTTTAAAAGTACCTCGAGACAAAAAGAAAAACCTACAAAAATGTAAGGGATACAGCAAAATTATTTCTAAGGGGGAAGTTCACAGAAATTGGTCGCCGTCAGTCCACAAGAAAGCTCTCCTACAAACATTGTAATTTTACATGATAAAGAAGTATTTAAAAAAAAAAAAAAAAAAACAAGGAAATCCCCAAATCAGTAGGAATAAGGAAATAACAAAACGGAATGTGAAAATGAATAATGATGACTAAAAAGACAAAACATCAATGAAAATAAGAATTGCCTTTGTTGGAAAGATAAACAAAACTAAGAAACCCTTAGCTAGACTCACCAAGATGGAGAGAGGTCTCAAATACAATCAGGAAAGAAAGATGATTAATTCCTGTCTCACACCAAAATCCTGGCAGCAACCTCTTCGATTTCCAACACAGCAACTTCTTTCAAGACAAGTCTCTAAAGACAAGGGAAACAGAAGCAAAAATAAACTTTCAGTACTTCATCAAGATGAAAAGCTTGGAAACAATCAGCAAACTAAATGGCAACCTGTAAAATGGGAGTAGATACTTGCAAATGCTATTACAGTTAAAGGTCTGGTATCCAAGATTTACACAATATTTCTCAAACTCAACACCCAAAAAACAAAGAGTCCACTCAAGAAATGGTCAGAAGACCTAAAAAGACACACCCAAAAAACAAAGAGTCCACTCAAGAAATGGTCAGAAGACCTAAAAAGACACTTCTCCACAAAGACATACAGATGACTAACAGACACATGAAATCATTCTCCACATGACTTGCCATCAGGGAAATAAATATCAAAACCACAATGAGACACCACCTTACACCTGTTCGAATGGCAAAAATTAAAAGACAGGGAACAACAAATGTTGATGCGGATGTGAAACATATTACACAACGTGTTCCCTCTTACACTGTTGGTTGGAACGCAAGCTGGTACACTCACTCTGAAAAACAGCATGGAGTTTCCTCAAGATATTAAAAATAAAGCTACCCTATGACCCACCAATTGCACTCCTGGGTATCTACCATATGGATTTGGTAAAATGAAGAGGCACATGCACCCCAGTTTTCCTAGCATCAATGTCCACAATAGCCAAACTGTGGAAGGAGCAGAGATGTCCTTCAACAGATTAATGTATAAAGAAGATGTGGTTCAAGGGCCCCTGGGTGACTCAGTGTGTTAAGCCTCTGCCTGTGGCTCAGGTCAAGATCTCAGGTTCCTGGGATCGAGCATGCATAGGGCTTTCTACACAGTGGGGAGCTGCTTCCCCTGCTATCCCTGCCTGCCTCTCTGCCTATTTGTGATAGTTGTCTCTCTCTCTGTGTGTCAAATAAATAAACAAAATCCTTTAAAAAAAGAAGAAGAATATGTGGTTCATATATACAATGGAATATTACTCAGCCATCAGAAATGATGAATACTTACCATTTGCATTGACATGGCTGGAACTGGAGGAGATTATGCTAAGTGAAATACGTCAAGCAGAGAAAGTTATCATATGGTTTCACTCATATGTGGAATATAAGGAACAACACAGAGGATCATAGGGACAGGGTGGGAAACCGGAATTGGAAGATAGTTGAGAAGGAGAAAAAACATATTAGACTCTTGACTCTGGGAAACAAATTAAGCAGCAGCAGCAGGCTGCCCAGATTTGGCCTCAGTCTTGCACATCAGGACTCAAGCACAACTAGAGCATCATGGAGAATGGAGTACTGTGTGGCCTTGGAATCTAATAGCAGGATCTGAGATTTCAGTTCCAAATGAAAACTGGCCTCTTCCACACAGCACAGGAAAGTGGAGGATTTCTCAGGGGTGTGGCTCTGGAAGAAGTGCTTCTGATGGTTGAATTAATAGACACCAGGTAGAGAATACCTGCTGTGCCTCATCTGAGGAAGCAAGGGGCACCTGGGCAAGAATCAATAAGGTTGCCTGTGGGTGGCTTCCCACCAACCGCCCTGCTGAGCCAAGAGCATGAGAACCGAAGAGAAAATAACTTTCGTGGTACATCTGCAGTAGTAGGGCTGACCAGGGAGTAGAGCCCTATCCCTGGAGCAGTATGGCCTTCCCTCAAGAGTAATGGTCCACCACCATGGCCTCACCATCTCCCAGCTCTCTGATCTGACAATGCATTCCGGCTCAGACCTGCTCACACGATGAGTCCTAAGATCCAGAGACTGCTTTCCGCCCAAGCTCAATGCTACTCACAGAGAAGAAAACTCCAGCCTCAGAAATGTATTCATCATTAGCTCTGGAATTCCCTTAGTTTGTCTACACTGGCCCACCCAGGTGTCTCTTCCAAACCATTCCTCAAGTGCCCTAGGGTTCCAAGCCACTTTCAAGCTCTCCTTAGGAAGGCAGTAACTGGTCCGAGTAGGAAGACCAGCCAAGTGACTCTACATGCTGGAAACTTGGACATCATCTTCCCAGAACACCAACACCTCCAAGTCCAAGATTCAAACCTTTCCTCACTGTGCACTGAGGACCATGTCAGCATGAACACTATTTTTTCAAATCTCTTATATCCCATTCCTTCAAATCAGAAACCAGGCTCCAGTCACCACTTCCTTTTCCCTTCAGATAAGTAAGGAAAATGATATAATAAAACACTACATGTGTTGGGCACCTGGGTGTCTCAGTGGGTTAAGCCTCTGCCTTCAGATTAGGTCATGATCTCAGCATCCTGGGGTTGAGCCCCGTATCAGACTCTGCTCAGCAGGGAACCTGCTTCCTCCTCTCTGTGCCTGCTGCTCTGCCTACTTGTGATGTCTCTACCTCTGTGTCAAATAAAATCTTTAAACACACACACACACACACACACACACACACACACATACACACGCAAGATGGTGGAGAAGCAGCTGGTTAAGACAACATCAGGTAGCAGGAGATGGGCTACATAGCTGGTCAAAGCATTGTGAACACCTACAAACCCAACAGGAGATTAAATAGAAGAAGAGAAACAATTCTAGAAACAGAGAATCAACCACTTTCTGAAAGGTAGGACCAGCAGAGAAGTGAATCCAAAGTGACAGCAAGATAGACTTGTGGTGGGAGGAGCCAGCTCCTGGCAAGTGGCAGAACAACAGAGCACAAAATCAGGACATTTAAAATTCTGTTCCACTGAGGGACATTGCTCCAGAGGCTAAACTGGGATGAAGTCCATGCGGGGTCTGCTTGGCCCCAGAAGGATCGGTCACAGATCCTTCTGGTCACAGGAGGATCCGGGGTGTCTGATTATGAAAGAGCTCGCAGGTATTAGAGTGGGGAAGCCAGCTACAGAGACAGAGCAGAGAAGTGAGCTCTCAACTCGGGGTTACGTTGAACCGGGCACAGGCTGGGTGAGTTCCAAGTGTGGCTGGAGACCAGGGAGATGGGAGTAATTGAGCACTTTTCTCTGAGGGCGCACTGAGGAGTGGGGCCCCAAGCTCTCGTCTACTCTGGGCTGCAGAGACTGAGAGGCCGGCATTTTCATTCCCGTCCTCCAGAACTCTAAAGAAAGTGTTCAGGGAAGAAAAGCTCCCGAAGATTACTTAGTCTGGCCCCTGGTAAAAGCGGTGTAATTCCACCTCCGGCAAGGCACTTGAGAATCACTACAAGAGGCCCCTCCCTCGGCAGATCAACAAGAAATCCAGCCAAGACCAACTTCATTTACCAAGGATAACAGCAAAATTCCAGAGGAGGAGAAAGCAAAGCATAGAATTCATGGCTTTTCCCCCATGATTTTTTAGTCTTGCAGTTAATGATTTTTTTTTAAATTTTCTTTTTTCTCTTCTGCAATTGTTTTGTAACTTTTACCCTTTCTTCTTTTAATGTTAACTAGTTTATCTTAACAATGCCTTTCATTGAAAAATAATCTTTTTTAACCTTCATTATTATAGTCATATTTTATCCTTCATTGTATCTAACATTATTTTTGTATACACATGGGGTTTTTTGTTCTAAAAAAATTTGGTGTACAATTTCTTCTAATAGATCAAAATACACTCTAAATCTATCTTGGGCTTTTTCTCGTCTCCAGCCCAAGCAAATTCTCCCCACTTTCTTTTTCTTTTTTCTCCCAACCAACTTACTTTATCAACTCCTTTTTTTAGAAAATTTTTTTCATCTTTATAGCTATATTCCATCCCTTCATTGTGTTTACCATTAAATATGTTCTTCATTCTTGAAGATTTTGGGAGGTAGTTTCTTCTAAGAGACCAAAATACTCCCAAAATTAAGTAATTAAGTGGGTGACCCTGTTCTAGTCACCAGTCTAATATATATTATATATATATATATATATCTCCCTTCCACGATTTGGGGTCTCTTCTTATTTAGTTAAAGCACATTTTCCTGGGGTCTTTGCCACCCTTTGCCACCCTTCTTGAGATCAACCATCTCAAGAAGTGATTGAGACTTTCCTTATCTGGACAAAATGACAAGGCAGAAAAACTCATCAGAAAAAAAAGAACAAGGGCAGTACTAAAGGCTGGGGAACTAATCAATACAGATATTGGTAATATGTCTGATCTAGAGTTCAGAATGACAACTTTCAAGGTTCTAGCTGTGCTCGAAAAAGGCATGGAAGATATTAGAGAAACCCTCTCTGGAGAGATAAAAGTCCTTTCTGGAGAAATGACATAACTAAAATCTAACCAAGTTGAAAACAAAAAAGCTATTAAGGAGGTGCAATCAAAAATTGAGGCTCTTACTGCTAGGATAAATGAGGCAGAAGAAAAAATAGTGATATAGTAGACCAACTGACAGAGAATAAAGAAGCTGAGCAAAAGAGAGACAAACAAATACTGGACCATGAGCAGAGAATTTGAGAGTTAAGTGACACCATAAGATGAAATTATTAGAATAATTGGGATTCCAGAAGAAGAAGAAAGAGAGAGGGGAGCAGAAAGTATATTAGGGGGAATTATTATAGAGAATTTCCCTAATATGGCAAAGGGAACAAGCATCAAGAGATTCCCCCCTCAAAAGCTGAGTTTGTGTTTTCAGACTTCTGTCCTCAAAGTCCTGGGCCACATACCCTCCAGGCTGGGGACACTGGAGCCACACATTAGGACTGTGCCTACCCAATCCATGGGAATTCTGCCCATTCCATTGTCCAAAATCGTACAACTTAGGAGAACCCTCCAAAGTCCCTGAGGCCATCCCAATAGTATAGGTCGCCCGGGACAAAAAAGGTCAGTCTGACACCAGCTGAGCATCTAACTCCACTCATACCCTAGAAGGATGTCCCCAGAGAAGAAGATTGAACCAGACAGGACCCTAGGCCAAAATCGGATCCATTGCTTTGGTTTACAGGCATGTCTCCTCAAAACCCTGGATTCCAATACCAGCATTGGGGTTTTCCTGAGGCACCCATCAGAACAAACCTCGTCTCCACAAGGAAACTTGTGCATGGGAGCTATGTCAAAAGCTGAGGATAATACTTCAGGGTCCCGGTGCCACCGCCCCATTCCAAGGCCCTCATGGACACAAACACACATTAGACCCATCCTCAGGAAAGTCCATTTCAACTCAGCCACCCCGGTTGCTCCCGCAGAGCCATCAGACCTAAACTGTCTTGTCGCTAGGAGACAATTGGAATGCGAGGCGGGCTTCCCAGGCATCCATCCTCGAACGTTGGTCTGGACTCATCCATATGGGATGTCCTGGAGCTGTCCAACAGGTCTCAATTGTCCCGCAGAAGGAATCCTAGGAGGGGGCATCCCACCACTCCCAACGTGGGAAAACCTCCATGGCCTCGTGACACCCTCCCCTTCATGAAGGGTCCGTCATGGACAGAAACTCCAACCTGAGCCAACGTCTGATCCTAGCTCTGTCTTCAGGTACACGGGATCTCGAATCATCTCTGCAGAGGGTTCCAGCCGTCCCCTCACCCCGAAATCTAAGTCTGGCTTGTGTTCTCAGAATTTTTTCCTCACACTCCTGGCCCACAAGCCTTCCAGTGTGGGAATTCTGGAGCCACTATGTGGCACTGTGTCTTCCTTCCAGAAGAAAAACGTTGCCCTCTGGGGCTACCCAGTAACCACAAATGAGTACCAACCTGCACGAAACTCGAATGCACCCCAATGATACAGTCTAGCCTGGGCACTAATTCCCTGTCTGCCACAGCCTGAGCCTGCACCTCCCAACCCACACTCAACAGCTGGCCGAACACTGAGCACATCAGTCACACCATGGCCTTAGGTCTTCATCTCTTCCCAACCTCAGTTTTCAGGCTTCAGAACCGAGACCTTAAATCCAATCACAGTCCAGGAGTGAAAGTGTTGCAGAAATTAGAACTCCTTCTTCCCCATGGCCAGAAAACTTGTGGTTGCCATATTGTGCAACGTTCAGTGTAGGAGAAACCAGCATGGTACATTAGGCCACGCCCTGACTTGAGGGGCTCCTTGGGCACAAAAACACATTGTGAAACTCAATGTGAGCCCTATGCTCAAGGAAGGCCTCTCAGTGTCTGGACCAAGAGCCCACATATGGGGCTTGCCATGTTCTTAGGTCCCAATGTTAACCAGAGTTCTGGTTGTCCAGTCGCCCCTCCCCAGGACTCTGCTGTGGAATCCCTCTTTTGGTGATCCACCTGAGGTAAAAAAAAAAAAAAAAAAAAAAAAAAACAGAAAGGCCTCCTCCCTTCCCACAGAATGACCCCAAACTCTTGGGATTGGGTCAAATCCCCAGAAAGGGAGCCTCATCGATGGCCCATGAGGACACCCGGACATTCCATGGCAATCGGTGACACATATCCAGAAAAAAATAAGCATGAGCAAGCACCTCACTTTCGCCCTTTGTTCATATCCCGAAGAGTTCTCCTCACGGTCTATATATCGGGCCGGCCATACCTACAGACCCAAACCTAAGTGGAGTTTGTGTTTTCAGACTTTTGTCCAAATAGCCCTGGACCACACACGCTCCACACTTGGGTCCCTGGAGCCACACCTCAGGACTGTGCTTCCCTTTCAAGAGAATTCTTCCCATTCCATTGGCCACAACCTTGCAAATTAGGAAAAACCTCCAAAGTTACCGAGGCCATCCCAATAGTGTAGGCCGCCCAGGACAAACAGGTGTGATCTCAAACCAGCTGAGCAACTACCTCCACTCAGACAAAAGATGTCCCCAGAGAAGAATATTGAACCGGACAGGCCCCTAGGCCCTAATCAGATCCATTGCTTTGGTTTCCAGGCATCTCTCCTCAGAGGCCTCATTTCCAATACCAGCAAATGGTGGTTTCCTGAGGCACCAATAAGAACAAATCTCGTCTCCCCATGGAAAACTTGCTCATTGGAGCTTTGTTATCACCTCTGGTTAGGAGAATCCTTCAGGGCCCTGGTGCCACTGCCCCATACCAAGGTCTCAATGGACTCAAACCAACATTAAGACCATCCTCAGGAAAGTCCATTTCAACTCATTTAAGACCATCCTCAGGAAAGTCCATTCCAACTCAGCCCCCTCTGATGCTACCCCAAGCCAGCAGATCAAACGTTTCTTGTTGCTAGGAGACAATTGGAATTGAGGCTGTCTGCCCAGGCATCCATACTTAGAACCCTGTTCTGGAAAAATACCTTATGAGACGTCCTGGAGCCATCCAACAAATCTTCATTGTCCCACAGAAGGAATCCTTGCGGTTTGGAGCATCTCACAACTCTAATAGTGGGAAAACCCCCATGGCCTCATAATGCCCCCCCCTTCATGAAGGGGCCAACATGGACAGAAACTCCAACCTGAGCCAAAGTCTGATCCTCGACCTGACTTCAGACTCATGAGATCTCAATTCAGCTCTGCAGAGTGTGCCTGCCTTGTCCATTCCCCGAAACCTAAGCCTAGCTTGTGTTCTCAGACTTCCGTCCTCACTCTCCTGGCCCACAAGCCCTCCAGTTTGGGAATTCCGAAGCCACAATGCAGCACTCTGCCTGCCCTCCAGAAGAAAAACTTTGCCTTATGCTGCTAATAAGAAACCCCAAATGATTATGTAATGCATGCCACTCGACTGTAAAGCAATTATACGGCCTACCCTGAATACGAATGCCCTGTCTGGCACAGCCTGAGACAAGACATCCCAAACGACACCTAGACAGCTGGCTCCAACCTGGACACAAGGGACCCGCTATGGCTGTAGTTCGTCATCTCTTCCCAACCTCGGTTTTCAGGCTTCAGAACCTAGACCTTATCTCCAATCACTGCCCAGGGGTGAACGTGATGCAGAAATTAGAATTCCTCCTTCCCCATGGCCAGAAACCTTGTGGTTGGCATGTTGTCCAACGTTCAATGTGGGAAAACCTGCATTGTCGGAAAGGCCACGCCAGTGCTTGAGGGCCGCCTAGGGCACAGACATGCATTGTGACCTGTAGCGTGAGTCCCGTATTAAAGTAACGCCTCTCAGTGGCTGGACCAAGATCCTGCATATGGGGCTTGTCATATCCATAGGCCCCCAGGCTTAACCAGAGAGCGAGTATTCCAGTTGTCAGTACCCACTGCTATGCTCCAGAATCCCTCTACTGAGGGGACACATGAAGCAGAAAACAGGACTCTTCCCTTCCCACGGAATGACCCCAAACTCTTGGGGGCTGGACAAACTACCAGAGAGGGAGACTTCTACGACCCATGAGGCAACTCCTACATTAAACGGCCATTGTGGACAAAATATCCAGAGACAAAAGACTGAGCGACTGCCTCCCTCTCACCCTTCTTTCATATCCAGAGGAGCTCCCCTCACGGACTGTAGATCAGGCCTGCCATAACCTCGGCCCCAAACCTGAGCTGAGTTTGGGTTTTGGGATGTCTGTCTGCACAGCCGTGGCCCACACCGCCTCCAGGCTGGGGTCTCTGGAGCCACACCACAGAACTGTGCCTGCTCTCTCCTAAGAAACTGCCCGTTCCATTGGCCACAACTCTACAAAATAGAAGAAACCTCAAGGTCCCCAAGGACATCCCACTACCGCAAGCCGCACTGGACAAACAGGGGCATTATGACACCAGCTGAGCAACTACTACCTCCATGCAGACACACAGACTGATATCCGCAGAGACAGAAGATTGAACCAGGCAGGCCCCTAGGCCCTATTATGAACTCTGTCTTTGGTGTCCAGGTATCACTCCTCAGAGGCCTGGGTTCGAAGACCAGCATATGGGGCTATCCTGAGGCACCAGACAGAACACGTCTCATCTCCGCATGGAAAGCTTCCTTGTTGGAGTTGTGTCAAACCCTTCGGGTTGGAGAATCCTGCAGAGTCCCTTAGCTACTGCCACATTCCAAGGTCTCCATGGCCACCAACCCACATTATGACTCATCCGCAGGAAAGTCCATTTAAACTCAGCCTTCTGGGTAGCTCACCCAAGAGCCCGCAGATTGAGCGTGCCTTGTCTCAACCAGGCAATGGGAAGGTGAGTTGGCGTTTCTCGGCATCCATGCTTAGGCCCCTGCTCTCGAGTCTTTCTGTATGGGGCATCCGGGAACCATCCAATAGTACTCGACTGTCCTGAAGAAGGAAACTTTGAAGTTTGGAGCAGCTCACAACTCCCAGCGTAGGGAAACCTCCCTGGCCTCATGACGCCCCCACCCCCTTCAGGAAGGGGCCGTCATGGACACAAACTCCAGCTTGAGGCAACATCTGATACTCGCCCTGACCTCAGATGCAGGAGATCTCGATTCAGCCTCTGCACAGTGGGCCCAAACCTCGTGCTACCTTGTGTTTTCAGACTTCCTTCCTCACACTCCTGACAAACATGTCCTCAAGACTTGGAATTCTGGAACCAAAATGCAGCCGTATGCTGGCCCTCCAGAAGAAAAACGTTGCTCTATGGGGATCTCCATAAACCCCAAATGAGGATCAACCTGCTCGGTTCTCGACCTCACCCCAATTGGATTGTTCGGGTTGTCCATTCATCCCTCCCCAGAGCTCTGCTTTGGAATCCCTCTTTTGGTGGGACACCTGAGGTAACAAAACTAAAAGGACTCCTCCCATCCTTCAGATTGACCCAAAACAATTGGGATTGGACCAAATTCACAGAGAGGAAGTCTCGTCCATGGCCCATGAGGCCTCCCCGAGATTCCACAGCCATCGTTGACAACAAATCCAGAGACAAAAGTCTGAGCAAGCGCCTCACACTCGCTCTTTTGTCGTATCCCGAAGAGTTCTCCTCACGGTCTGTAGATCGCGCCTGCCATACCTATTTCCCAAACCTAAGCCGAGTTTGTGTTTTCAGACTTCTGTCCCCACATTCCTGGCCCACAGACCCTTCAGGCTGGGGCCCCTGGAGCCACACATCAGGACTGTGCCTGTCCATACCACGGGAATTCTGCCCATTCCATTGTCCACAATCGTACAAATTAGGAAAAACCTCCAGAGTCCCCAAGGACATCCCAATAATGTAGGCCGCCCAGGACAAACAAGGGTCATCTGAAACCAGCTGAGCATCTACCTCTACTCAGCGTAGATGGATGTCCCCAGAGAAGAAGATTGAATCAGACAGGCCCCTAGGCCTGAATCAGATTCATTGCTTTCGGTTACAGGTATCTCTCCTCAGAGGCCGGGTTTCCAATATTAGCATATGGGGATTTCATGAGGCAGCAATCAGAACAAATCTCTTCTCCACATGGGAAAATTATCCTTTGAAGATGTCTCAAAACCTCCAGTTAGGAGAATCCTTCAGGGCCTGTGTGCCACTGCCCCATTACAAGGTCTCCATAGACACAAAAACAAATTAGGACCCATCCACAGGAGAGTCCATTTCAACTCAGCATATTCGGTTGCTCCGCGAGATCCAGCAGATCTAACTTGTCTTGTTGCTAGGAGATAATTGGAATGTGAGGTGGCCTACCCCGCCATCCATCCTTAAAACCCTGCTCGGAATCGTTGGCCTGGAGAAAACCAACAGGTCTCAATTGTCCTGCCGAAGAATCTTTGCAGTTGGGAGCTTCTCAGAACTCCCATCGTGAGAGAACCCCCATGGCCACATGATTCCCCCCCCCCCTTCATAAAGGGGCCCTCAGGGACATAAGGTCCAACCTGAGCGATAGTCTGATCTTCACGCTGACTTCAGATGCACGAGATCTCGGTTCAGGTCTGTAGATTGTGCCTGCCATATCCTCACCCAGAAACCTAAGCTTTGCTTGTGTCCTCAGACTTCTGTCCACAGATTACTGGCTCACAAGCCCTCCAGTTTGGCAATCCAGAACTACAATGCAGCACTCTACCTGCCCTGCAGAAGTAATACATTGCCCTCTGGGGCTACTTAGAAACCCCAAATGAAGATCAACCTGCACGACACTTGGCTATACCCAAAATATATAGGATGACCTGGTTAATAATGCCCTTTCTGACACAGCCTGAGCCTGGACCTCCTAGACCCACCCAGAGAGCTGGCTACAAACTGAGAACTTCAGACCCCCCATGGCCTTAGGTCGTTATCCCTTCCCAACCTCAGTTTTCAGGCTTCAGAACATAGACCTTATCTCCAATCACTGCCCGGGTTTGAAAATGATGCAGAAATCAGAACTCCTTCCCGATGGTAGGAAAACTTGTGGTTGGCTTGTTGTCCAACGTTCAGTGTAGTGGAAACCAGTGTGTCCCTTGAGGCCCCGCCATTGCTCGCGGTCCAGATAGGTAGCAAACACACATTGTGACCCTCAGCCTTAGCCCAGTCCTCAGGTAAGGCCTCTCAGTGGCTGGATGAAGAGACAGCATATTGGGCTTGCCATGCCCCTAGGCCCCAATTTTTAACCATAGTTCGTGTTGTCCCTTCACTCTTCCCCAGGGCTCTGCTTTGGAATTCCTCTTTTGGTGGGACACCTGATGTAACAACCCTGAAAGGAGTCCTCCATCCAACAGATTGACGGAAAACAATTGGGATCGGGCCAAATCCACAGAGAGCAAGATTCGTCCATTGCCCCTGAGGCCTCCTCGACATACCACGGCCATCGCTGATACAAAATCCAGAGACAAAAGCCTAAGCAAGCGCCTCAGACTCGCACTATCTTCATATCCTGAAGATGTCTTCTCATGGTTTGTAGATCGGGCCTGCCATACCTACGTCCCCAAACATAAGCTGAGTTTGTGTTTTCAGACTTCTGTCCTCAAAGTCCTGGGCCACATACCCTCCAGGCTGGGGACACTGGAGCCACACATTAGGACTGTGCCTACCCAATCCATGGGAATTCTGCCCATTCCATTGTCCAAAATCGTACAACTTAGGAGAACCCTCCAAAGTCCCTGAGGCCATCCCAATAGTATAGGTCGCCCGGGACAAAAAAGGTCAGTCTGACACCAGCTGAGCATCTAACTCCACTCATACCCTAGAAGGATGTCCCCAGAGAAGAAGATTGAACCAGACAGGACCCTAGGCCAAAATCGGATCCATTGCTTTGGTTTACAGGCATGTCTCCTCAAAACCCTGGATTCCAATACCAGCATTGGGGTTTTCCTGAGGCACCCATCAGAACAAACCTCGTCTCCACAAGGAAACTTGTGCATGGGAGCTATGTCAAAAGCTGAGGATAATACTTCAGGGTCCCGGTGCCACCGCCCCATTCCAAGGCCCTCATGGACACAAACACACATTAGACCCATCCTCAGGAAAGTCCATTTCAACTCAGCCACCCCGGTTGCTCCCGCAGAGCCATCAGACCTAAACTGTCTTGTCGCTAGGAGACAATTGGAATGCGAGGCGGGCTTCCCAGGCATCCATCCTCGAACGTTGGTCTGGACTCATCCATATGGGATGTCCTGGAGCTGTCCAACAGGTCTCAATTGTCCCGCAGAAGGAATCCTAGGAGGGGGCATCCCACCACTCCCAACGTGGGAAAACCTCCATGGCCTCGTGACACCCTCCCCTTCATGAAGGGTCCGTCATGGACAGAAACTCCAACCTGAGCCAACGTCTGATCCTAGCTCTGTCTTCAGGTACACGGGATCTCGAATCATCTCTGCAGAGGGTTCCAGCCGTCCCCTCACCCCGAAATCTAAGTCTGGCTTGTGTTCTCAGAATTTTTTCCTCACACTCCTGGCCCACAAGCCTTCCAGTGTGGGAATTCTGGAGCCACTAAATGGCACTGTGTCTTCCTTCCAGAAGAAAAACGTTGCCCTCTGGGGCTACCCAGTAACCACAAATGAGTACCAACCTGCACGAAACTCGAATGCACCCCAATGATACAGTCTAGCCTGGGCACTAATTCCCTGTCTGCCACAGCCTGAGCCTGCACCTCCCAACCCACACTCAACAGCTGGCCGAACACTGAGCACATCAGTCACACCATGGCCTTAGGTCTTCATCTCTTCCCAACCTCAGTTTTCAGGCTTCAGAACCTAGAACTTAAATCCAATCACAGTCCAGGAGTGAAAGTGTTGCAGAAATTAGAACTCCTTCTTCCCCATGGCCAGAAAACTTGTGGTTGCCATATTGTGCAACGTTCAGTGTAGGAGAAACCAGCATGGTACATTAGGCCACGCCCTGACTTGAGGGGCTCCTTGGGCACAAAAACACATTGTGAAACTCAATGTGAGCCCTATGCTCAAGGAAGGCCTCTCAGTGTCTGGACCAAGAGCCCACATATGGGGCTTGCCATGTTCTTAGGTCCCAATGTTAACCAGAGTTCTGGTTGTCCAGTCGCCCCTCCCCAGGACTCTGCTGTGGAATCCCTCTTTTGGTGATCCACCTGAGGTAAAAAAAAAAAAAAAAAAAAAAAAACAGAAAGGCCTCCTCCCTTCCCACAGAATGACCCCAAACTCTTGGGATTGGGTCAAATCCCCAGAAAGGGAGCCTCATCGATGGCCCATGAGGACACCCGGACATTCCATGGCAATCGGTGACACATATCCAGAAAAAAATAAGCATGAGCAAGCACCTCACTTTCGCCCTTTGTTCATATCCCGAAGAGTTCTCCTCACGGTCTATATATCGGGCCGGCCATACCTACAGACCCAAACCTAAGTGGAGTTTGTGTTTTCAGACTTTTGTCCAAATAGCCCTGGACCACACACGCTCCACACTTGGGTCCCTGGAGCCACACCTCAGGACTGTGCTTCCCTTTCAAGAGAATTCTTCCCATTCCATTGGCCACAACCTTGCAAATTAGGAAAAACCTCCAAAGTTACCGAGGCCATCCCAATAGTGTAGGCCGCCCAGGACAAACAGGTGTGATCTCAAACCAGCTGAGCAACTACCTCCACTCAGACAAAAGATGTCCCCAGAGAAGAATATTGAACCGGACAGGCCCCTAGGCCCTAATCAGATCCATTGCTTTGGTTTCCAGGCATCTCTCCTCAGAGGCCTCATTTCCAATACCAGCAAATGGTGGTTTCCTGAGGCACCAATAAGAACAAATCTCGTCTCCCCATGGAAAACTTGCTCATTGGAGCTTTGTTATCACCTCTGGTTAGGAGAATCCTTCAGGGCCCTGGTGCCACTGCCCCATACCAAGGTCTCAATGGACTCAAACCAACATTAAGACCATCCTCAGGAAAGTCCATTTCAACTCATTTAAGACCATCCTCAGGAAAGTCCATTCCAACTCAGCCCCCTCTGATGCTACCCCAAGCCAGCAGATCAAACGTTTCTTGTTGCTAGGAGACAATTGGAATTGAGGCTGTCTGCCCAGGCATCCATACTTAGAACCCTGTTCTGGAAAAATACCTTATGAGACGTCCTGGAGCCATCCAACAAATCTTCATTGTCCCACAGAAGGAATCCTTGCGGTTTGGAGCATCTCACAACTCTAATAGTGGGAAAACCCCCATGGCCTCATAATGCCCCCCCCTTCATGAAGGGGCCAACATGGACAGAAACTCCAACCTGAGCCAAAGTCTGATCCTCGACCTGACTTCAGACTCATGAGATCTCAATTCAGCTCTGCAGAGTGTGCCTGCCTTGTCCATTCCCCGAAACCTAAGCCTAGCTTGTGTTCTCAGACTTCCGTCCTCACTCTCCTGGCCCACAAGCCCTCCAGTTTGGGAATTCCGAAGCCACAATGCAGCACTCTGCCTGCCCTCCAGAAGAAAAACTTTGCCTTATGCTGCTAATAAGAAACCCCAAATGATTATGTAATGCATGCCACTCGACTGTAAAGCAATTATACGGCCTACCCTGAATACGAATGCCCTGTCTGGCACAGCCTGAGACAAGACATCCCAAACGACACCTAGACAGCTGGCTCCAACCTGGACACAAGGGACCCGCTATGGCTGTAGTTCGTCATCTCTTCCCAACCTCGGTTTTCAGGCTTCAGAACCTAGACCTTATCTCCAATCACTGCCCAGGGGTGAACGTGATGCAGAAATTAGAATTCCTCCTTCCCCATGGCCAGAAACCTTGTGGTTGGCATGTTGTCCAACGTTCAATGTGGGAAAACCTGCATTGTCGGAAAGGCCACGCCAGTGCTTGAGGGCCGCCTAGGGCACAGACATGCATTGTGACCTGTAGCGTGAGTCCCGTATTAAAGTAACGCCTCTCAGTGGCTGGACCAAGATCCTGCATATGGGGCTTGTCATATCCATAGGCCCCCAGGCTTAACCAGAGAGCGAGTATTCCAGTTGTCAGTACCCACTGCTATGCTCCAGAATCCCTCTACTGAGGGGACACATGAAGCAGAAAACAGGACTCTTCCCTTCCCACGGAATGACCCCAAACTCTTGGGGGCTGGACAAACTACCAGAGAGGGAGACTTCTACGACCCATGAGGCAACTCCTACATTAAACGGCCATTGTGGACAAAATATCCAGAGACAAAAGACTGAGCGACTGCCTCCCTCTCACCCTTCTTTCATATCCAGAGGAGCTCCCCTCACGGACTGTAGATCAGGCCTGCCATAACCTCGGCCCCAAACCTGAGCTGAGTTTGGGTTTTGGGATGTCTGTCTGCACAGCCGTGGCCCACACCGCCTCCAGGCTGGGGTCTCTGGAGCCACACCACAGAACTGTGCCTGCTCTCTCCTAAGAAACTGCCCGTTCCATTGGCCACAACTCTACAAAATAGAAGAAACCTCAAGGTCCCCAAGGACATCCCACTACCGCAAGCCGCACTGGACAAACAGGGGCATTATGACACCAGCTGAGCAACTACTACCTCCATGCAGACACACAGACTGATATCCGCAGAGACAGAAGATTGAACCAGGCAGGCCCCTAGGCCCTATTATGAACTCTGTCTTTGGTGTCCAGGTATCACTCCTCAGAGGCCTGGGTTCGAAGACCAGCATATGGGGCTATCCTGAGGCACCAGACAGAACACGTCTCATCTCCGCATGGAAAGCTTCCTTGTTGGAGTTGTGTCAAACCCTTCGGGTTGGAGAATCCTGCAGAGTCCCTTAGCTACTGCCACATTCCAAGGTCTCCATGGCCACCAACCCACATTATGACTCATCCGCAGGAAAGTCCATTTAAACTCAGCCTTCTGGGTAGCTCACCCAAGAGCCCGCAGATTGAGCGTGCCTTGTCTCAACCAGGCAATGGGAAGGTGAGTTGGCGTTTCTCGGCATCCATGCTTAGGCCCCTGCTCTCGAGTCTTTCTGTATGGGGCATCCGGGAACCATCCAATAGTACTCGACTGTCCTGAAGAAGGAAACTTTGAAGTTTGGAGCAGCTCACAACTCCCAGCGTAGGGAAACCTCCCTGGCCTCATGACGCCCCCACCCCCTTCAGGAAGGGGCCGTCATGGACACAAACTCCAGCTTGAGGCAACATCTGATACTCGCCCTGACCTCAGATGCAGGAGATCTCGATTCAGCCTCTGCACAGTGGGCCCAAACCTCGTGCTACCTTGTGTTTTCAGACTTCCTTCCTCACACTCCTGACAAACATGTCCTCAAGACTTGGAATTCTGGAACCAAAATGCAGCCGTATGCTGGCCCTCCAGAAGAAAAACGTTGCTCTATGGGGATCTCCATAAACCCCAAATGAGGATCAACCTGCTCGGTTCTCGACCTCACCCCAATTGGATTGTTCGGGTTGTCCATTCATCCCTCCCCAGAGCTCTGCTTTGGAATCCCTCTTTTGGTGGGACACCTGAGGTAACAAAACTAAAAGGACTCCTCCCATCCTTCAGATTGACCCAAAACAATTGGGATTGGACCAAATTCACAGAGAGGAAGTCTCGTCCATGGCCCATGAGGCCTCCCCGAGATTCCACAGCCATCGTTGACAACAAATCCAGAGACAAAAGTCTGAGCAAGCGCCTCACACTCGCTCTTTTGTCGTATCCCGAAGAGTTCTCCTCACGGTCTGTAGATCGCGCCTGCCATACCTATTTCCCAAACCTAAGCCGAGTTTGTGTTTTCAGACTTCTGTCCCCACATTCCTGGCCCACAGACCCTTCAGGCTGGGGCCCCTGGAGCCACACATCAGGACTGTGCCTGTCCATACCACGGGAATTCTGCCCATTCCATTGTCCACAATCGTACAAATTAGGAAAAACCTCCAGAGTCCCCAAGGACATCCCAATAATGTAGGCCGCCCAGGACAAACAAGGGTCATCTGAAACCAGCTGAGCATCTACCTCTACTCAGCGTAGATGGATGTCCCCAGAGAAGAAGATTGAATCAGACAGGCCCCTAGGCCTGAATCAGATTCATTGCTTTCGGTTACAGGTATCTCTCCTCAGAGGCCGGGTTTCCAATATTAGCATATGGGGATTTCATGAGGCAGCAATCAGAACAAATCTCTTCTCCACATGGGAAAATTATCCTTTGAAGATGTCTCAAAACCTCCAGTTAGGAGAATCCTTCAGGGCCTGTGTGCCACTGCCCCATTACAAGGTCTCCATAGACACAAAAACAAATTAGGACCCATCCACAGGAGTATCCATTTCAACTCAGCGTATTCGGTTGCTCCGCGAGATCCAGCAGATCTAACTTGTCTTGTTGCTAGGAGATAATTGGAATGTGAGGTGGCCTACCCCGCCATCCATCCTTAAAACCCTGCTCGGAATCGTTGGCCTGGAGAAAACCAACAGGTCTCAATTGTCCTGCCGAAGAATCTTTGCAGTTGGGAGCTTCTCAGAACTCCCATCGTGAGAGAACCCCCATGGCCACATGATTCCCCCCCCCCGCCTTCATAAAGGGGCCCTCAGGGACATAAGGTCCAACCTGAGCGATAGTCTGATCTTCACGCTGACTTCAGATGCACGAGATCTCGGTTCAGGTCTGTAGATTGTGCCTGCCATATCCTCACCCAGAAACCTAAGCTTTGCTTGTGTCCTCAGACTTCTGTCCACAGATTACTGGCTCACAAGCCCTCCAGTTTGGCAATCCAGAACTACAATGCAGCACTCTACCTGCCCTGCAGAAGTAATACATTGCCCTCTGGGGCTACTTAGAAACCCCAAATGAAGATCAACCTGCACGACACTTGGCTATACCCAAAATATATAGGATGACCTGGTTAATAATGCCCTTTCTGACACAGCCTGAGCCTGGACCTCCTAGACCCACCCAGAGAGCTGGCTACAAACTGAGAACTTCAGACCCCCCATGGCCTTAGGTCGTTATCCCTTCCCAACCTCAGTTTTCAGGCTTCAGAACATAGACCTTATCTCCAATCACTGCCCGGGTTTGAAAATGATGCAGAAATCAGAACTCCTTCCCGATGGCAGGAAAACTTGTGGTTGGCTTGTTGTCCAACGTTCAGTGTAGTGGAAACCAGTGTGTCCCTTGAGGCCCCGCCATTGCTCGCGGTCCAGATAGGTAGCAAACACACATTGTGACCCTCAGCCTTAGCCCAGTCCTCAGGTAAGGCCTCTCAGTGGCTGGATGAAGAGACAGCATATTGGGCTTGCCATGCCCCTAGGCCCCAATTTTTAACCATAGTTCGTGTTGTCCCTTCACTCTTCCCCAGGGCTCTGCTTTGGAATTCCTCTTTTGGTGGGACACCTGATGTAACAACCCTGAAAGGAGTCCTCCATCCAACAGATTGACGGAAAACAATTGGGATCGGGCCAAATCCACAGAGAGCAAGATTCGTCCATTGCCCATGAGGCCTCCTCGACATACCACGGCCATCGCTGATACAAAATCCAGAGACAAAAGCCTAAGCAAGCGCCTCAGACTCGCACTATCTTCATATCCTGAAGATGTCTTCTCATGGTTTGTAGATCGGGCCTGCCATACCTACGTCCCCAAACATAAGCTGAGTTTGTGTTTTCAGACTTCTGTCCTCAAAGTCCTGGGCCACATACCCTCCAGGCTGGGGACACTGGAGCCACACATTAGGACTGTGCCTACCCAATCCATGGGAATTCTGCCCATTCCATTGTCCAAAATCGTACAACTTAGGAGAACCCTCCAAAGTCCCTGAGGCCATCCCAATAGTATAGGTCGCCCGGGACAAAAAAGGTCAGTCTGACACCAGCTGAGCATCTAACTCCACTCATACCCTAGAAGGATGTCCCCAGAGAAGAAGATTGAACCAGACAGGACCCTAGGCCAAAATCGGATCCATTG
Organism: Mustela lutreola; assembly: GCF_030435805.1. NCBI lineage: Eukaryota > Metazoa > Chordata > Mammalia > Carnivora > Mustelidae > Mustela > Mustela lutreola. Next base: position 175,200,461 of record NC_081294.1, read on the forward strand.
CTTTGGTTTACAGGCATGTCTCCTCAAAACCCTGGATTCCAATACCAGCATTGGGGTTTTCCTGAGGCACCCATCAGAACAAACCTCGTCTCCACAAGGAAACTTGTGCATGGGAGCTATGTCAAAAGCTGAGGATAATACTTCAGGGTCCCGGTGCCACCGCCCCATTCCAAGGCCCTCATGGACACAAACACACATTAGACCCATCCTCAGGAAAGTCCATTTCAACTCAGCCACCCCGGTTGCTCCCGCAGAGCCATCAGACCTAAACTGTCTTGTCGCTAGGAGACAATTGGAATGCGAGGCGGGCTTCCCAGGCATCCATCCTCGAACGTTGGTCTGGACTCATCCATATGGGATGTCCTGGAGCTGTCCAACAGGTCTCAATTGTCCCGCAGAAGGAATCCTAGGAGGGGGCATCCCACCACTCCCAACGTGGGAAAACCTCCATGGCCTCGTGACACCCTCCCCTTCATGAAGGGTCCGTCATGGACAGAAACTCCAACCTGAGCCAACGTCTGATCCTAGCTCTGTCTTCAGGTACACGGGATCTCGAATCATCTCTGCAGAGGGTTCCAGCCGTCCCCTCACCCCGAAATCTAAGTCTGGCTTGTGTTCTCAGAATTTTTTCCTCACACTCCTGGCCCACAAGCCTTCCAGTGTGGGAATTCTGGAGCCACTATGTGGCACTGTGTCTTCCTTCCAGAAGAAAAACGTTGCCCTCTGGGGCTACCCAGTAACCACAAATGAGTACCAACCTGCACGAAACTCGAATGCACCCCAATGATACAGTCTAGCCTGGGCACTAATTCCCTGTCTGCCACAGCCTGAGCCTGCACCTCCCAACCCACACTCAACAGCTGGCCGAACACTGAGCACATCAGTCACACCATGGCCTTAGGTCTTCATCTCTTCCCAACCTCAGTTTTCAGGCTTCAGAACCTAGAACTTAAATCCAATCACAGTCCAGGAGTGAAAGTGTTGCAGAAATTAGAACTCCTTCTTCCCCATGGCCAGAAAACTTGTGGTTGCCATATTGTGCAACGTTCAGTGTAGGAGAAACCAGCATGGTACATTAGGCCACGCCCTGACTTGAGGGGCTCCTTGGGCACAAAAACACATTGTGAAACTCAATGTGAGCCCTATGCTCAAGGAAGGCCTCTCAGTGTCTGGACCAAGAGCCCACATATGGGGCTTGCCATGTTCTTAGGTCCCAATGTTAACCAGAGTTCTGGTTGTCCAGTCGCCCCTCCCCAGGACTCTGCTGTGGAATCCCTCTTTTGGTGATCCACCTGAGGTAAAAAAAAAAAAAAAAAAAAAAAAAACAGAAAGGCCTCCTCCCTTCCCACAGAATGACCCCAAACTCTTGGGATTGGGTCAAATCCCCAGAAAGGGAGCCTCATCGATGGCCCATGAGGACACCCGGACATTCCATGGCAATCGGTGACACATATCCAGAAAAAAATAAGCATGAGCAAGCACCTCACTTTCGCCCTTTGTTCATATCCCGAAGAGTTCTCCTCACGGTCTATATATCGGGCCGGCCATACCTACAGACCCAAACCTAAGTGGAGTTTGTGTTTTCAGACTTTTGTCCAAATAGCCCTGGACCACACACGCTCCACACTTGGGTCCCTGGAGCCACACCTCAGGACTGTGCTTCCCTTTCAAGAGAATTCTTCCCATTCCATTGGCCACAACCTTGCAAATTAGGAAAAACCTCCAAAGTTACCGAGGCCATCCCAATAGTGTAGGCCGCCCAGGACAAACAGGTGTGATCTCAAACCAGCTGAGCAACTACCTCCACTCAGACAAAAGATGTCCCCAGAGAAGAATATTGAACCGGACAGGCCCCTAGGCCCTAATCAGATCCATTGCTTTGGTTTCCAGGCATCTCTCCTCAGAGGCCTCATTTCCAATACCAGCAAATGGTGGTTTCCTGAGGCACCAATAAGAACAAATCTCGTCTCCCCATGGAAAACTTGCTCATTGGAGCTTTGTTATCACCTCTGGTTAGGAGAATCCTTCAGGGCCCTGGTGCCACTGCCCCATACCAAGGTCTCAATGGACTCAAACCAACATTAAGACCATCCTCAGGAAAGTCCATTTCAACTCATTTAAGACCATCCTCAGGAAAGTCCATTCCAACTCAGCCCCCTCTGATGCTACCCCAAGCCAGCAGATCAAACGTTTCTTGTTGCTAGGAGACAATTGGAATTGAGGCTGTCTGCCCAGGCATCCATACTTAGAACCCTGTTCTGGAAAAATACCTTATGAGACGTCCTGGAGCCATCCAACAAATCTTCATTGTCCCACAGAAGGAATCCTTGCGGTTTGGAGCATCTCACAACTCTAATAGTGGGAAAACCCCCATGGCCTCATAATGCCCCCCCCTTCATGAAGGGGCCAACATGGACAGAAACTCCAACCTGAGCCAAAGTCTGATCCTCGACCTGACTTCAGACTCATGAGATCTCAATTCAGCTCTGCAGAGTGTGCCTGCCTTGTCCATTCCCCGAAACCTAAGCCTAGCTTGTGTTCTCAGACTTCCGTCCTCACTCTCCTGGCCCACAAGCCCTCCAGTTTGGGAATTCCGAAGCCACAATGCAGCACTCTGCCTGCCCTCCAGAAGAAAAACTTTGCCCTATGCTGCTAATAAGAAACCCCAAATGATTATGTAATGCATGCCACTCGACTGTAAAGCAATTATACGGCCTACCCTGAATACGAATGCCCTGTCTGGCACAGCCTGAGACAAGACATCCCAAACGACACCTAGACAGCTGGCTCCAACCTGGACACAAGGGACCCGCTATGGCTGTAGTTCGTCATCTCTTCCCAACCTCGGTTCTCAGGCTTCAGAACCTAGACCTTATCTCCAATCACTGCCCAGGGGTGAACGTGATGCAGAAATTAGAATTCCTCCTTCCCCATGGCCAGAAACCTTGTGGTTGGCATGTTGTCCAACGTTCAATGTGGGAAAACCTGCATTGTCGGAAAGGCCACGCCAGTGCTTGAGGGCCGCCTAGGGCACAGACATGCATTGTGACCTGTAGCGTGAGTCCCGTATTAAAGTAACGCCTCTCAGTGGCTGGACCAAGATCCTGCATATGGGGCTTGTCATATCCATAGGCCCCCAGGCTTAACCAGAGAGCGAGTATTCCAGTTGTCAGTACCCACTGCTATGCTCCAGAATCCCTCTACTGAGGGGACACATGAAGCAGAAAACAGGACTCTTCCCTTCCCACGGAATGACCCCAAACTCTTGGGGGCTGGACAAACTACCAGAGAGGGAGACTTCTACGACCCATGAGGCAACTCCTACATTAAACGGCCATTGTGGACAAAATATCCAGAGACAAAAGACTGAGCGACTGCCTCCCTCTCACCCTTCTTTCATATCCAGAGGAGCTCCCCTCACGGACTGTAGATCAGGCCTGCCATAACCTCGGCCCCAAACCTGAGCTGAGTTTGGGTTTTGGGATGTCTGTCTGCACAGCCGTGGCCCACACCGCCTCCAGGCTGGGGTCTCTGGAGCCACACCACAGAACTGTGCCTGCTCTCTCCTAAGAAACTGCCCGTTCCATTGGCCACAACTCTACAAAATAGAAGAAACCTCAAGGTCCCCAAGGACATCCCACTACCGCAAGCCGCACTGGACAAACAGGGGCATTATGACACCAGCTGAGCAACTACTACCTCCATGCAGACACACAGACTGATATCCGCAGAGACAGAAGATTGAACCAGGCAGGCCCCTAGGCCCTATTATGAACTCTGTCTTTGGTGTCCAGGTATCACTCCTCAGAGGCCTGGGTTCGAAGACCAGCATATGGGGCTATCCTGAGGCACCAGACAGAACACGTCTCATCTCCGCATGGAAAGCTTCCTTGTTGGAGTTGTGTCAAACCCTTCGGGTTGGAGAATCCTGCAGAGTCCCTTAGCTACTGCCACATTCCAAGGTCTCCATGGCCACCAACCCACATTATGACTCATCCGCAGGAAAGTCCATTTAAACTCAGCCTTCTGGGTAGCTCACCCAAGAGCCCGCAGATTGAGCGTGCCTTGTCTCGACCAGGCAATGGGAAGGTGAGTTGGCGTTTCTCGGCATCCATGCTTAGGCCCCTGCTCTCGAGTCTTTCTGTATGGGGCATCCGGGAACCATCCAATAGTACTCGACTGTCCTGAAGAAGGAAACTTTGAAGTTTGGAGCAGCTCACAACTCCCAGCGTAGGGAAACATCCCTGGCCTCATGACGCCCCCACCCCCTTCAGGAAGGGGCCGTCATGGACACAAACTCCAGCTTGAGGCAACATCTGATACTCGCCCTGACCTCAGATGCAGGAGATCTCGATTCAGCCTCTGCACAGTGGGCCCAAACCTCGTGCTACCTTGTGTTTTCAGACTTCCTTCCTCACACTCCTGACAAACATGTCCTCAAGACTTGGAATTCTGGAACCAAAATGCAGCCGTATGCTGGCCCTCCAGAAGAAAAACGTTGCTCTATGGGGATCTCCATAAACCCCAAATGAGGATCAACCTGCTCGGTTCTCGACCTCACCCCAATTGGATTGTTCGGGTTGTCCATTCATCCCTCCCCAGAGCTCTGCTTTGGAATCCCTCTTTTGGTGGGACACCTGAGGTAACAAAACTAAAAGGACTCCTCCCATCCTTCAGATTGACCCAAAACAATTGGGATTGGACCAAATTCACAGAGAGGAAGTCTCGTCCATGGCCCATGAGGCCTCCCCGAGATTCCACAGCCATCGTTGACAACAAATCCAGAGACAAAAGTCTGAGCAAGCGCCTCACACTCGCTCTTTTGTCGTATCCCGAAGAGTTCTCCTCACGGTCTGTAGATCGCGCCTGCCATACCTATTTCCCAAACCTAAGCCGAGTTTGTGTTTTCAGACTTCTGTCCCCACATTCCTGGCCCACAGACCCTTCAGGCTGGGGCCCCTGGAGCCACACATCAGGACTGTGCCTGTCCATACCACGGGAATTCTGCCCATTCCATTGTCCACAATCGTACAAATTAGGAAAAACCTCCAGAGTCCCCAAGGACATCCCAATAATGTAGGCCGCCCAGGACAAACAAGGGTCATCTGAAACCAGCTGAGCATCTACCTCTACTCAGCGTAGATGGATGTCCCCAGAGAAGAAGATTGAATCAGACAGGCCCCTAGGCCTGAATCAGATTCATTGCTTTCGGTTACAGGTATCTCTCCTCAGAGGCCGGGTTTCCAATATTAGCATATGGGGATTTCATGAGGCAGCAATCAGAACAAATCTCTTCTCCACATGGGAAAATTATCCTTTGAAGATGTCTCAAAACCTCCAGTTAGGAGAATCCTTCAGGGCCTGTGTGCCACTGCCCCATTACAAGGTCTCCATAGACACAAAAACAAATTAGGACCCATCCACAGGAGAGTCCATTTCAACTCAGCGTATTCGGTTGCTCCGCGAGATCCAGCAGATCTAACTTGTCTTGTTGCTAGGAGATAATTGGAATGTGAGGTGGCCTACCCCGCCATCCATCCTTAAAACCCTGCTCGGAATCGTTGGCCTGGAGAAAACCAACAGGTCTCAATTGTCCTGCCGAAGAATCTTTGCAGTTGGGAGCTTCTCAGAACTCCCATCGTGAGAGAACCCCCATGGCCACATGATTCCCCCCCCCCTTCATAAAGGGGCCCTCAGGGACATAAGGTCCAACCTGAGCGATCGTCTGATCTTCACGCTGACTTCAGATGCACGAGATCTCGGTTCAGGTCTGTAGATTGTGCCTGCCATATCCTCACCCAGAAACCTAAGCTTTGCTTGTGTCCTCAGACTTCTGTCCACAGATTACTGGCTCACAAGCCCTCCAGTTTGGCAATCCAGAACTACAATGCAGCACTCTACCTGCCCTGCAGAAGTAATACATTGCCCTCTGGGGCTACTTAGAAACCCCAAATGAAGATCAACCTGCACGACACTTGGCTATACCCAAAATATATAGGATGACCTGGTTAATAATGCCCTTTCTGACACAGCCTGAGCCTGGACCTCCTAGACCCACCCAGAGAGCTGGCTACAAACTGAGAACTTCAGACCCCCCATGGCCTTAGGTCGTTATCCCTTCCCAACCTCAGTTTTCAGGCTTCAGAACATAGACCTTATCTCCAATCACTGCCCGGGTTTGAAAATGATGCAGAAATCAGAACTCCTTCCCGATGGCAGGAAAACTTGTGGTTGGCTTGTTGTCCAACGTTCAGTGTAGTGGAAACCAGTGTGTCCCTTGAGGCCCCGCCATTGCTCGCGGTCCAGATAGGTAGCAAACACACATTGTGACCCTCAGCCTTAGCCCAGTCCTCAGGTAAGGCCTCTCAGTGGCTGGATGAAGAGACAGCATATTGGGCTTGCCATGCCCCTAGGCCCCAATTTTTAACCATAGTTCGTGTTGTCCCTTCACTCTTCCCCAGGGCTCTGCTTTGGAATTCCTCTTTTGGTGGGACACCTGATGTAACAACCCTGAAAGGAGTCCTCCATCCAACAGATTGACGGAAAACAATTGGGATCGGGCCAAATCCACAGAGAGCAAGATTCGTCCATTGCCCATGAGGCCTCCTCGACATACCACGGCCATCGCTGATACAAAATCCAGAGACAAAAGCCTAAGCAAGCGCCTCAGACTCGCACTATCTTCATATCCTGAAGATGTCTTCTCATGGTTTGTAGATCGGGCCTGCCATACCTACGTCCCCAAACATAAGCTGAGTTTGTGTTTTCAGACTTCTGTCCTCAAAGTCCTGGGCCACATACCCTCCAGGCTGGGGACACTGGAGCCACACATTAGGACTGTGCCTACCCAATCCATGGGAATTCTGCCCATTCCATTGTCCAAAATCGTACAACTTAGGAGAACCCTCCAAAGTCCCTGAGGCCATCCCAATAGTATAGGTCGCCCGGGACAAAAAAGGTCAGTCTGACACCAGCTGAGCATCTAACTCCACTCATACCCTAGAAGGATGTCCCCAGAGAAGAAGATTGAACCAGACAGGACCCTAGGCCAAAATCGGATCCATTGCTTTGGTTTACAGGCATGTCTCCTCAAAACCCTGGATTCCAATACCAGCATTGGGGTTTTCCTGAGGCACCCATCAGAACAAACCTCGTCTCCACAAGGAAACTTGTGCATGGGAGCTATGTCAAAAGCTGAGGATAATACTTCAGGGTCCCGGTGCCACCGCCCCATTCCAAGGCCCTCATGGACACAAACACACATTAGACCCATCCTCAGGAAAGTCCATTTCAACTCAGCCACCCCGGTTGCTCCCGCAGAGCCATCAGACCTAAACTGTCTTGTCGCTAGGAGACAATTGGAATGCGAGGCGGGCTTCCCAGGCATCCATCCTCGAACGTTGGTCTGGACTCATCCATATGGGATGTCCTGGAGCTGTCCAACAGGTCTCAATTGTCCCGCAGAAGGAATCCATGGAGGGGGCATCCCACCACTCCCAACGTGGGAAAACCTCCATGGCCTCGTGACACCCTCCCCTTCATGAAGGGTCCGTCATGGACAGAAACTCCAACCTGAGCCAACGTCTGATCCTAGCTCTGTCTTCAGGTACACGGGATCTCGAATCATCTCTGCAGAGGGTTCCAGCCGTCCCCTCACCCCGAAATCTAAGTCTGGCTTGTGTTCTCAGAATTTTTTCCTCACACTCCTGGCCCACAAGCCTTCCAGTGTGGGAATTCTGGAGCCACTATGTGGCACTGTGTCTTCCTTCCAGAAGAAAAACGTTGCCCTCTGGGGCTACCCAGTAACCACAAATGAGTACCAACCTGCACGGAACTCGAATGCACCCCAATGATACAGTCTAGCCTGGGCACTAATTCCCTGTCTGCCACAGCCTGAGCCTGCACCTCCCAACCCACACTCAACAGCTGGCCGAACACTGAGCACATCAGTCACACCATGGCCTTAGGTCTTCATCTCTTCCCAACCTCAGTTTTCAGGCTTCAGAACCTAGAACTTAAATCCAATCACAGTCCAGGAGTGAAAGTGTTGCAGAAATTAGAACTCCTTCTTCCCCATGGCCAGAAAACTTGTGGTTGCCATATTGTACAACGTTCAGTGTAGGAGAAACCAGCATGGTACATTAGGCCACGCCCTGACTTGAGGGGCTCCTTGGGCACAAAAACACATTGTGAAACTCAATGTGAGCCCTATGCTCAAGGAAGGCCTCTCAGTGTCTGGACCAAGAGCCCACATATGGGGCTTGCCATGTTCTTAGGTCCCAATGTTAACCAGAGTTCTGGTTGTCCAGTCGCCCCTCCCCAGGACTCTGCTGTGGAATCCCTCTTTTGGTGATCCACCTGAGGTAAAAAAAAAAAAAAAAAAAAAACAGAAAGGCCTCCTCCCTTCCCACAGAATGACCCCAAACTCTTGGGATTGGGTCAAATCCCCAGAAAGGGAGCCTCATCGATGGCCCATGAGGACACCCGGACATTCCATGGCAATCGGTGACACATATCCAGAAAAAAATAAGCATGAGCAAGCACCTCACTTTCGCCCTTTGTTCATATCCCGAAGAGTTCTCCTCACGGTCTATATATCGGGCCGGCCATACCTACAGACCCAAACCTAAGTGGAGTTTGTGTTTTCAGACTTTTGTCCAAATAGCCCTGGACCACACACGCTCCACACTTGGGTCCCTGGAGCCACACCTCAGGACTGTGCTTCCCTTTCAAGAGAATTCTTCCCATTCCATTGGCCACAACCTTGCAAATTAGGAAAAACCTCCAAAGTTACCGAGGCCATCCCAATAGTGTAGGCCGCCCAGGACAAACAGGTGTGATCTCAAACCAGCTGAGCAACTACCTCCACTCAGACAAAAGATGTCCCCAGAGAAGAATATTGAACCGGACAGGCCCCTAGGCCCTAATCAGATCCATTGCTTTGGTTTCCAGGCATCTCTCCTCAGAGGCCTCATTTCCAATACCAGCAAATGGTGGTTTCCTGAGGCACCAATAAGAACAAATCTCGTCTCCCCATGGAAAACTTGCTCATTGGAGCTTTGTTATCACCTCTGGTTAGGAGAATCCTTCAGGGCCCTGGTGCCACTGCCCCATACCAAGGTCTCAATGGACTCAAACCAACATTAAGACCATCCTCAGGAAAGTCCATTTCAACTCATTTAAGACCATCCTCAGGAAAGTCCATTCCAACTCAGCCCCCTCTGATGCTACCCCAAGCCAGCAGATCAAACGTTTCTTGTTGCTAGGAGACAATTGGAATTGAGGCTGTCTGCCCAGGCATCCATACTTAGAACCCTGTTCTGGAAAAATACCTTATGAGACGTCCTGGAGCCATCCAACAAATCTTCATTGTCCCACAGAAGGAATCCTTGCGGTTTGGAGCATCTCACAACTCTAATAGTGGGAAAACCCCCATGGCCTCATAATGCCCCCCCCTTCATGAAGGGGCCAACATGGACAGAAACTCCAACCTGAGCCAAAGTCTGATCCTCGACCTGACTTCAGACTCATGAGATCTCAATTCAGCTCTGCAGAGTGTGCCTGCCTTGTCCATTCCCCGAAACCTAAGCCTAGCTTGTGTTCTCAGACTTCCGTCCTCACTCTCCTGGCCCACAAGCCCTCCAGTTTGGGAATTCCGAAGCCACAATGCAGCACTCTGCCTGCCCTCCAGAAGAAAAACTTTGCCCTATGCTGCTAATAAGAAACCCCAAATGATTATGTAATGCATGCCACTCGACTGTAAAGCAATTATACGGCCTACCCTGAATACGAATGCCCTGTCTGGCACAGCCTGAGACAAGACATCCCAAACGACACCTAGACAGCTGGCTCCAACCTGGACACAAGGGACCCGCTATGGCTGTAGTTCGTCATCTCTTCCCAACCTCGGTTTTCAGGCTTCAGAACCTAGACCTTATCTCCAATCACTGCCCAGGGGTGAACGTGATGCAGAAATTAGAATTCCTCCTTCCCCATGGCCAGAAACCTTGTGGTTGGCATGTTGTCCAACGTTCAATGTGGGAAAACCTGCATTGTCGGAAAGGCCACGCCAGTGCTTGAGGGCCGCCTAGGGCACAGACATGCATTGTGACCTGTAGCGTGAGTCCCGTATTAAAGTAACGCCTCTCAGTGGCTGGACCAAGATCCTGCATATGGGGCTTGTCATATCCATAGGCCCCCAGGCTTAACCAGAGAGCGAGTATTCCAGTTGTCAGTACCCACTGCTATGCTCCAGAATCCCTCTACTGAGGGGACACATGAAGCAGAAAACAGGACTCTTCCCTTCCCACGGAATGACCCCAAACTCTTGGGGGCTGGACAAACTACCAGAGAGGGAGACTTCTACGACCCATGAGGCAACTCCTACATTAAACGGCCATTGTGGACAAAATATCCAGAGACAAAAGACTGAGCGACTGCCTCCCTCTCACCCTTCTTTCATATCCAGAGGAGCTCCCCTCACGGACTGTAGATCAGGCCTGCCATAACCTCGGCCCCAAACCTGAGCTGAGTTTGGGTTTTGGGATGTCTGTCTGCACAGCCGTGGCCCACACCGCCTCCAGGCTGGGGTCTCTGGAGCCACACCACAGAACTGTGCCTGCTCTCTCCTAAGAAACTGCCCGTTCCATTGGCCACAACTCTACAAAATAGAAGAAACCTCAAGGTCCCCAAGGACATCCCACTACCGCAAGCCGCACTGGACAAACAGGGGCATTATGACACCAGCTGAGCAACTACTACCTCCATGCAGACACACAGACTGATATCCGCAGAGACAGAAGATTGAACCAGGCAGGCCCCTAGGCCCTATTATGAACTCTGTCTTTGGTGTCCAGGTATCACTCCTCAGAGGCCTGGGTTCGAAGACCAGCATATGGGGCTATCCTGAGGCACCAGACAGAACACGTCTCATCTCCGCATGGAAAGCTTCCTTGTTGGAGTTGTGTCAAACCCTTCGGGTTGGAGAATCCTGCAGAGTCCCTTAGCTACTGCCACATTCCAAGGTCTCCATGGCCACCAACCCACATTATGACTCATCCGCAGGAAAGTCCATTTAAACTCAGCCTTCTGGGTAGCTCACCCAAGAGCCCGCAGATTGAGCGTGCCTTGTCTCAACCAGGCAATGGGAAGGTGAGTTGGCGTTTCTCGGCATCCATGCTTAGGCCCCTGCTCTCGAGTCTTTCTGTATGGGGCATCCTGGAACCATCCAATAGTACTCGACTGTCCTGAAGAAGGAAACTTTGAAGTTTGGAGCAGCTCACAACTCCCAGCGTAGGGAAACCTCCCTGGCCTCATGACGCCCCCACCCCCTTCAGGAAGGGGCCGTCATGGACACAAACTCCAGCTTGAGGCAACATCTGATACTCGCCCTGACCTCAGATGCAGGAGATCTCGATTCAGCCTCTGCACAGTGGGCCCAAACGTCGTGCTACCTTGTGTTTTCACACTTCCTTCCTCACACTCCTGACAAACATGTCCTCAAGACTTGGAATTCTGGAACCAAAATGCAGCCGTATGCTGGCCCTCCAGAAGAAAAACGTTGCTCTATGGGGATCTCCATAAACCCCAAATGAGGATCAACCTGCTCGGTTCTCGACCTCACCCCAATTGGATTGTTCGGGTTGTCCATTCATCCCTCCCCAGAGCTCTGCTTTGGAATCCCTCTTTTGGTGGGACACCTGAGGTAACAAAACTAAAAGGACTCCTCCCATCCTTCAGATTGACCCAAAACAATTGGGATTGGACCAAATTCACAGAGAGGAAGTCTCGTCCATGGCCCATGAGGCCTCCCCGAGATTCCACAGCCATTGTTGACAACAAATCCAGAGACAAAAGTCTGAGCAAGCGCCTCACACTCGCTCTTTTGTCGTATCCCGAAGAGTTCTCCTCACGGTCTGTAGATCGGGCCTGCCATACCTATTTCCCAAACCTAAGCCGAGTTTGTGTTTTCAGACTTCTGTCCCCACATTCCTTCTGTCCCCCACAGACCCTTCAGGCTGGGGCCCCTGGAGCCACACATCAGGACTGTGCCTGTCCATACCATGGGAATTCTGCCCATTCCATTGTCCACAATCGTACAAATTAGGAAAAACCTCCAGAGTCCCCAAGGACATCCCAATAATGTAGGCCGCCCAGGACAAACAAGGGTCATCTGAAACCAGCTGAGCATCTACCTCTACTCAGCGTAGATGGATGTCCCCAGAGAAGAAGATTGAATCAGACAGGCCCCTAGGCCTGAATCAGATTCATTGCTTTCGGTTACAGGTATCTCTCCTCAGAGGCCGGGTTTCCAATATTAGCATATGGGGATTTCATGAGGCAGCAATCAGAACAAATCTCTTCTCCACATGGGAAAATTATCCTTTGAAGATGTCTCAAAACCTCCAGTTAGGAGAATCCTTCAGGGCCTGTGTGCCACTGCCCCATTACAAGGTCTCCATAGACACAAAAACAAATTAGGACCCATCCACAGGAGAGTCCATTTCAACTCAGCGTATTCGGTTGCTCCGCGAGATCCAGCAGATCTAACTTGTCTTGTTGCTAGGAGACAATTGGAATGTGAGGTGGCCTACCCCGCCATCCATCCTTAAAACCCTGCTCGGAATCATTGGCCTGGAGAAAACCAACAGGTCTCAATTGTCCTGCCGAAGAATCTTTGCAGTTGGGAGCTTCTCAGAACTCCCATCGTGAGAGAACCCCCATGGCCACATGATTCCCCCCCCCTTCATAAAGGGGCCCACAGGGACATAAGGTCCAACCTGAGCGATCGTCTGATCTTCACGCTGACTTCAGATGCACGAGATCTCGGTTCAGGTCTGTAGATTGTGCCTGCCATATCCTCACCCAGAAACCTAAGCTTTGCTTGTGTCCTCAGACTTCTGTCCACAGATTACTGGCTCACAAGCCCTCCAGTTTGGCAATCCAGAACTACAATGCAGCACTCTACCTGCCCTGCAGAAGTAATACATTGCCCTCTGGGGCTACTTAGAAACCCCAAATGAAGATCAACCTGCACGACACTTGGCTATACCCAAAATATATAGGATGACCTGGTTAATAATGCCCTTTCTGACACAGCCTGAGCCTGGACCTCCTAGACCCACCCAGAGAGCTGGCTACAAACTGAGAACTTCAGACCCCCCATGGCCTTAGGTCGTTATCCCTTCCCAACCTCAGTTTTCAGGCTTCAGAACATAGACCTTATCTCCAATCACTGCCCGGGTTTGAAAATGATGCAGAAATCAGAACTCCTTCCCGATGGCAGGAAAACTTGTGGTTGGCTTGTTGTCCAACGTTCAGTGTAGTGGAAACCAGTGTGTCCCTTGAGGCCCCGCCATTGCTCGCGGTCCAGATAGGTAGCAAACACACATTGTGACCCTCAGCCTTAGCCCAGTCCTCAGGTAAGGCCTCTCAGTGGCTGGATGAAGAGACAGCATATTGGGCTTGCCATGCCCCTAGGCCCCAATTTTTAACCATAGTTCGTGTTGTCCCTTCACTCTTCCCCAGGGCTCTGCTTTGGAATTCCTCTTTTGGTGGGACACCTGATGTAACAACCCTGAAAGGAGTCCTCCATCCAACAGATTGACGGAAAACAATTGGGATCGGGCCAAATCCACAGAGAGCAAGATTCGTCCATTGCCCCTGAGGCCTCCTCGACATACCACGGCCATCGCTGATACAAAATCCAGAGACAAAAGCCTAAGCAAACGCCTCAGACTCGCACTATCTTCATATCCTGAAGATGTCTTCTCATGGTTTGTAGATCGGGCCTGCCATACCTACGTCCCCAAACATAAGCTGAGTTTGTGTTTTCAGACTTCTGTCCTCAAAGTCCTGGGCCACATACCCTCCAGGCTGGGGACACTGGAGCCACACATTAGGACTGTGCCTACCCAATCCATGGGAATTCTGCCCATTCCATTGTCCAAAATCGTACAACTTAGGAGAACCCTCCAAAGTCCCTGAGGCCATCCCAATAGTATAGGTCGCCCGGGACAAAAAAGGTCAGTCTGACACCAGCTGAGCATCTAACTCCACTCATACCCTAGAAGGATGTCCCCAGAGAAGAAGATTGAACCAGACAGGACCCTAGGCCAAAATCGGATCCATTGCTTTGGTTTACAGGCATGTCTCCTCAAAACCCTGGATTCCAATACCAGCATTGGGGTTTTCCTGAGGCACCCATCAGAACAAACCTCGTCTCCACAAGGAAACTTGTGCATGGGAGCTATGTCAAAAGCTGAGGATAATACTTCAGGGTCCCGGTGCCACCGCCCCATTCCAAGGCCCTCATGGACACAAACACACATTAGACCCATCCTCAGGAAAGTCCATTTCAACTCAGCCACCCCGGTTGCTCCCGCAGAGCCATCAGACCTAAACTGTCTTGTCGCTAGGAGACAATTGGAATGCGAGGCGGGCTTCCCAGGCATCCATCCTCGAACGTTGGTCTGGACTCATCCATATGGGATGTCCTGGAGCTGTCCAACAGGTCTCAATTGTCCCGCAGAAGGAATCCATGGAGGGGGCATCCCACCACTCCCAACGTGGGAAAACCTCCATGGCCTCGTGACACCCTCCCCTTCATGAAGGGTCCGTCATGGACAGAAACTCCAACCTGAGCCAACGTCTGATCCTAGCTCTGTCTTCAGGTACACGGGATCTCGAATCATCTCTGCAGAGGGTTCCAGCCGTCCCCTCACCCCGAAATCTAAGTCTGGCTTGTGTTCTCAGAATTTTTTCCTCACACTCCTGGCCCACAAGCCTTCCAGTGTGGGAATTCTGGAGCCACTATGTGGCACTGTGTCTTCCTTCCAGAAGAAAAACGTTGCCCTCTGGGGCTACCCAGTAACCACAAATGAGTACCAACCTGCACGAAACTCGAATGCACCCCAATGATACAGTCTAGCCTGGGCACTAATTCCCTGTCTGCCACAGCCTGAGCCTGCACCTCCCAACCCACACTCAACAGCTGGCCGAACACGGAGCACATCAGTCACACCATGGCCTTAGGTCTTCATCTCTTCCCAACCTCAGTTTTCAGGCTTCAGAACCGAGACCTTAAATCCAATCACAGTCCAGGAGTGAAAGTGTTGCAGAAATTAGAACTCCTTCTTCCCCATGGCCAGAAAACTTGTGGTTGCCATATTGTGCAACGTTCAGTGTAGGAGAAACCAGCATGGTACATTAGGCCACGCCCTGACTTGAGGGGCTCCTTGGGCACAAAAACACATTGTGAAACTCAATGTGAGCCCTATGCTCAAGGAAGGCCTCTCAGTGTCTGGACCAAGAGCCCACATATGGGGCTTGCCATGTTCTTAGGTCCCAATGTTAACCAGAGTTCTGGTTGTCCAGTCGCCCCTCCCCAGGACTCTGCTGTGGAATCCCTCTTTTGGTGATCCACCTGAGGTAAAAAAAAAAAAAAAACAGAAAGGCCTCCTCCCTTCCCACAGAATGACCCCAAACTCTTGGGATTGGGTCAAATCCCCAGAAAGGGAGCCTCATCGATGGCCCATGAGGACACCCGGACATTCCATGGCAATCGGTGACACATATCCAGAAAAAAATAAGCATGAGCAAGCACCTCACTTTCGCCCTTTGTTCATATCCCGAAGAGTTCTCCTCACGGTCTATATATCGGGCCGGCCATACCTACAGACCCAAACCTAAGTGGAGTTTGTGTTTTCAGACTTTTGTCCAAATAGCCCTGGACCACACACGCTCCACACTTGGGTCCCTAGAGCCACACCTCAGGACTGTGCTTCCCTTTCAAGAGAATTCTTCCCATTCCATTGGCCACAACCTTGCAAATTAGGAAAAACCTCCAAAGTTACCGAGGCCATCCCAATAGTGTAGGCCACCCAGGACAAACAGGTGTGATCTCAAACCAGCTGAGCAACTACCTCCACTCAGACAAAAGATGTCCCCAGAGAAGAATATTGAACCGGACAGGCCCCTAGGCCCTAATCAGATCCATTGCTTTGGTTTCCAGGCATCTCTCCTCAGAGGCCTCATTTCCAATACCAGCAAATGGTGGTTTCCTGAGGCACCAATAAGAACAAATCTCGTCTCCCCATGGAAAACTTGCTCATTGGAGCTTTGTTATCACCTCTGGTTAGGAGAATCCTTCAGGGCCCTGGTGCCACTGCCCCATACCAAGGTCTCAATGGACTCAAACCAACATTAAGACCATCCTCAGGAAAGTCCATTTCAACTCATTTAAGACCATCCTCAGGAAAGTCCATTCCAACTCAGCCCCCTCTGATGCTACCCCAAGCCAGCAGATCAAACGTTTCTTGTTGCTAGGAGACAATTGGAATTGAGGCTGTCTGCCCAGGCATCCATACTTAGAACCCTGTTCTGGAAAAATACCTTATGAGACGTCCTGGAGCCATCCAACAAATCTTCATTGTCCCACAGAAGGAATCCTTGCGGTTTGGAGCATCTCACAACTCTAATAGTGGGAAAACCCCCATGGCCTCATAATGCCCCCCCCTTCATGAAGGGGCCAACATGGACAGAAACTCCAACCTGAGCCAAAGTCTGATCCTCGACCTGACTTCAGACTCATGAGATCTCAATTCAGCTCTGCAGAGTGTGCCTGCCTTGTCCATTCCCCGAAACCTAAGCCTAGCTTGTGTTCTCAGACTTCCGTCCTCACTCTCCTGGCCCACAAGCCCTCCAGTTTGGGAATTCCGAAGCCACAATGCAGCACTCTGCCTGCCCTCCAGAAGAAAAACTTTGCCTTATGCTGCTAATAAGAAACCCCAAATGATTATGTAATGCATGCCACTCGACTGTAAAGCAATTATACGGCCTACCCTGAATACGAATGCCCTGTCTGGCACAGCCTGAGACAAGACATCCCAAACGACACCTAGACAGCTGGCTCCAACCTGGACACAAGGGACCCGCTATGGCTGTAGTTCGTCATCTCTTCCCAACCTCGGTTTTCAGGCTTCAGAACCTAGACCTTATCTCCAATCACTGCCCAGGGGTGAACGTGATGCAGAAATTAGAATTCCTCCTTCCCCATGGCCAGAAACCTTGTGGTTGGCATGTTGTCCAACGTTCAATGTGGGAAAACCTGCATTGTCGGAAAGGCCACGCCAGTGCTTGAGGGCCGCCTAGGGCACAGACATGCATTGTGACCTGTAGCGTGAGTCCCGTATTAAAGTAACGCCTCTCAGTGGCTGGACCAAGATCCTGCATATGGGGCTTGTCATATCCATAGGCCCCCAGGCTTAACCAGAGAGCGAGTATTCCAGTTGTCAGTACCCACTGCTATGCTCCAGAATCCCTCTACTGAGGGGACACATGAAGCAGAAAACAGGACTCTTCCCTTCCCACGGAATGACCCCAAACTCTTGGGGGCTGGACAAACTACCAGAGAGGGAGACTTCTACGACCCATGAGGCAACTCCTACATTAAACGGCCATTGTGGACAAAATATCCAGAGACAAAAGACTGAGCGACTGCCTCCCTCTCACCCTTCTTTCATATCCAGAGGAGCTCCCCTCACGGACTGTAGATCAGGCCTGCCATAACCTCGGCCCCAAACCTGAGCTGAGTTTGGGTTTTGGGATGTCTGTCTGCACAGCCGTGGCCCACACCGCCTCCAGGCTGGGGTCTCTGGAGCCACACCACAGAACTGTGCCTGCTCTCTCCTAAGAAACTGCCCGTTCCATTGGCCACAACTCTACAAAATAGAAGAAACCTCAAGGTCCCCAAGGACATCCCACTACCGCAAGCCGCACTGGACAAACAGGGGCATTATGACACCAGCTGAGCAACTACTACCTCCATGCAGACACACAGACTGATATCCGCAGAGACAGAAGATTGAACCAGGCAGGCCCCTAGGCCCTATTATGAACTCTGTCTTTGGTGTCCAGGTATCACTCCTCAGAGGCCTGGGTTCGAAGACCAGCATATGGGGCTATCCTGAGGCACCAGACAGAACACGTCTCATCTCCGCATGGAAAGCTTCCTTGTTGGAGTTGTGTCAAACCCTTCGGGTTGGAGAATCCTGCAGAGTCCCTTAGCTACTGCCACATTCCAAGGTCTCCATGGCCACCAACCCACATTATGACTCATCCGCAGGAAAGTCCATTTAAACTCAGCCTTCTGGGTAGCTCACCCAAGAGCCCGCAGATTGAGCGTGCCTTGTCTCGACCAGGCAATGGGAAGGTGAGTTGGCGTTTCTCGGCATCCATGCTTAGGCCCCTGCTCTCGAGTCTTTCTGTATGGGGCATCCTGGAACCATCCAATAGTACTCGACTGTCCTGAAGAAGGAAACTTTGAAGTTTGGAGCAGCTCACAACTCCCAGCGTAGGGAAACATCCCTGGCCTCATGACGCCCCCACCCCCTTCAGGAAGGGGCCGTCATGGACACAAACTCCAGCTTGAGGCAACATCTGATACTCGCCCTGACCTCAGATGCAGGAGATCTCGATTCAGCCTCTGCACAGTGGGCCCAAACCTCGTGCTACCTTGTGTTTTCAGACTTCCTTCCTCACACTCCTGACAAACATGTCCTCAAGACTGGAATTCTGGAACCAAAATGCAGCCGTATGCTGGCCCTCCAGAAGAAAAACGTTGCTCTATGGGGATCTCCATAAACCCCAAATGAGGATCAACCTGCTCGGTTCTCGACCTCACCCCAAGTGGATTGTTCGGGTTGTCCATTCATCCCTCCCCAGAGCTCTGCTTTGGAATCCCTCTTTTGGTGGGACACCTGAGGTAACAAATCTAAAAGGACTCCTCCCATCCTTCAGATTGACCCAAAACAATTGGGATTGGACCAAATTCACAGAGAGGAAGTCTCGTCCATGGCCCATGAGGCCTCCCCGAGATTCCACAGCCATCGTTGACAACAAATCCAGAGACAAAAGTCTGAGCAAGCGCCTCACACTCGCTCTTTTGTCGTATCCCGAAGAGTTCTCCTCACGGTCTGTAGATCGCGCCTGCCATACCTATTTCCCAAACCTAAGCCGAGTTTGTGTTTTCAGACTTCTGTCCCCACATTCCTTCTGTCCCCCACAGACCCTTCAGGCTGGGGCCCCTGGAGCCACACATCAGGACTGTGCCTGTCCATACCATGGGAATTCTGCCCATTCCATTGTCCACAATCGTACAAATTAGGAAAAACCTCCAGAGTCCCCAAGGACATCCCAATAATGTAGGCCGCCCAGGACAAACAAGGGTCATCTGAAACCAGCTGACCATCTACCTCTACTCAGCGTAGATGGATGTCCCCAGAGAAGAAGATTGAATCAGACAGGCCCCTAGGCCTGAATCAGATTCATTGCTTTCGGTTACAGGTATCTCTCCTCAGAGGCCGGGTTTCCAATATTAGCATATGGGGATTTCATGAGGCAGCAATCAGAACAAATCTCTTCTCCACATGGGAAAATTATCCTTTGAAGATGTCTCAAAACCTCCAGTTAGGAGAATCCTTCAGGGCCTGTGTGCCACTGCCCCATTACAAGGTCTCCATAGACACAAAAACAAATTAGGACCCATCCACAGGAGAGTCCATTTCAACTCAGCGTATTCGATTTCTCCACGAGATCCAGCAGATCTAACTTGTCTTGTTGCTAGGAGACAATTGGAATGTGAGGTGGCCTACCCCGCCATCCATCCTTAAAACCCTGCTCGGAATCGTTGGCCAGGAGAAAACCAACAGGTCTCAATTGTCCTGCCGAAGAATCTTTGCAGTTGGGAGCTTCTCAGAACTCCCATCGTGAGAGAACCCCCATGGCCACATGATTCCCCCCCCCCTTCATAAAGGGGCCCTCAGGACATAAGGTCCAACCTGAGCGATCGTCTGATCTTCACGCTGACTTCAGATGCACGAGATCTCGGTTCAGGTCTGTAGATTGTGCCTGCCATATCCTCACCCAGAAACCTAAGCTTTGCTTGTGTCCTCAGACTTCTGTCCACAGATTACTGGCTCACAAGCCCTCCAGTTTGGCAATCCAGAAATACAATGCAGCACTCTACCTGCCCTGCAGAAGTAATACATTGCCCTCTGGGGCTACTTAGAAACCCCAAATGAAGATCAACCTGCACGACACTTGGCTATACCCAAAATATATAGGATGACCTGGTTAATAATGCCCTTTCTGATACAGCCTGAGCCTGGACCTCCTAGACCCACCCAGAGGGCTGGCTACAAACTGAGAACTTCAGACCCCCCATGGCCTTAGGTCGTTATCCCTTCCCAACCTCAGTTTTCAGGCTTCAGAACATAGACCTTATCTCCAATCACTGCCCGGGTTTGAAAATGATGCAGAAATCAGAACTCCTTCCCGATGGCAGGAAAACTTGTGGTTGGCTTGTTGTCCAACGTTCAGTGTAGTGGAAACCAGTGTGTCCCTTGAGGCCCCGCCATTGCTCGCGGTCCAGATAGGTAGCAAACACACATTGTGACCCTCAGCCTTAGCCCAGTCCTCAGGTAAGGCCTCTCAGTGGCTGGATGAAGAGACAGCATATTGGGCTTGCCATGCCCCTAGGCCCCAATTTTTAACCATAGTTCGTGTTGTCCCTTCACTCTTCCCCAGGGCTCTGCTTTGGAATTCCTCTTTTGGTGGGACACCTGATGTAACAACCCTGAAAGGAGTCCTCCATCCAACAGATTGACGAAAAACAATTGGGATCGGGCCAAATCCACAGAGAGCAAGATTCGTCCATTGCCCATGAGGCCTCCTCGACATACCACGGCCATCGCTGATACAAAATCCAGAGACAAAAGCCTAAGCAAGCGCCTCAGACTCGCACTATCTTCATATCCTGAAGATGTCTTCTCATGGTTTGTAGATCGGGCCTGCCATACCTACGTCCCCAAACATAAGCTGAGTTTGTGTTTTCAGACTTCTGTCCTCAAAGTCCTGGGCCACATACCCTCCAGGCTGGGGACACTGGAGCCACACATTAGGACTGTGCCTACCCAATCCATGGGAATTCTGCCCATTCCATTGTCCAAAATCGTACAACTTAGGAGAACCCTCCAAAGTCCCTGAGGCCATCCCAATAGTATAGGTCGCCCGGGACAAAAAAGGTCAGTCTGACACCAGCTGAGCATCTAACTCCACTCATACCCTAGAAGGATGTCCCCAGAGAAGAAGATTGAACCAGACAGGACCCTAGGCCAAAATCGGATCCATTGCTTTGGTTTACAGGCATGTCTCCTCAAAACCCTGGATTCCAATACCAGCATTGGGGTTTTCCTGAGGCACCCATCAGAACAAACCTCGTCTCCACAAGGAAACTTGTGCATGGGAGCTATGTCAAAAGCTGAGGATAATACTTCAGGGTCCCGGTGCCACCGCCCCATTCCAAGGCCCTCATGGACACAAACACACATTAGACCCATCCTCAGGAAAGTCCATTTCAACTCAGCCACCCCGGTTGCTCCCGCAGAGCCATCAGACCTAAACTGTCTTGTCGCTAGGAGACAATTGGAATGCGAGGCGGGCTTCCCAGGCATCCATCCTCGAACGTTGGTCTGGACTCATCCATATGGGATGTCCTGGAGCTGTCCAACAGGTCTCAATTGTCCCGCAGAAGGAATCCTAGGAGGGGGCATCCCACCACTCCCAACGTGGGAAAACCTCCATGGCCTCGTGACACCCTCCCCTTCATGAAGGGTCCGTCATGGACAGAAACTCCAACCTGAGCCAACGTCTGATCCTAGCTCTGTCTTCAGGTACACGCGATCTCGAATCATCTCTGCAGAGGGTTCCAGCCGTCCCCTCACCCCGAAATCTAAGTCTGGCTTGTGTTCTCAGAATTTTTTCCTCACACTCCTGGCCCACAAGCCTTCCAGTGTGGGAATTCTGGAGCCACTATGTGGCACTGTGTCTTCCTTCCAGAAGAAAAACGTTGCCCTCTGGGGCTACCCAGTAACCACAAATGAGTACCAACCTGCACGAAACTCGAATGCACCCCAATGATACAGTCTAGCCTGGGCACTAATTCCCTGTCTGCCACAGCCTGAGCCTGCACCTCCCAACCCACACTCAACAGCTGGCCGAACACTGAGCACATCAGTCACACCATGGCCTTAGGTCTTCATCTCTTCCCAAGCTCAGTTTTCAGGCTTCAGAACCGAGACCTTAAATCCAATCACAGTCCAGGAGTGAAAGTGTTGCAGAAATTAGAACTCTTTCTTCCCCATGGCCAGAAAACTTGTGGTTGCCATATTGTGCAACGTTCAGTGTAGGAGAAACCAGCATGGTACATTAGGCCACGCCCTGACTTGAGGGGCTCCTTGGGCACAAAAACACATTGTGAAACTCAATGTGAGCCCTATGCTCAAGGAAGGCCTCTCAGTGTCTGGACCAAGAGCCCACATATGGGGCTTGCCATGTTCTTAGGTCCCAATGTTAACCAGAGTTCTGGTTGTCCAGTCGCCCCTCCCCAGGACTCTGCTGTGGAATCCCTCTTTTGGTGATCCACCTGAGGTAAAAAAAAAAAAAAAAAAAAAAAAACAGAAAGGCCTCCTCCCTTCCCACAGAATGACCCCAAACTCTTGGGATTGGGTCAAATCCCCAGAAAGGGAGCCTCATCGATGGCCCATGAGGACACCCGGACATTCCATGGCAATCGGTGACACATATCCAGAAAAAAATAAGCATGAGCAAGCACCTCACTTTCGCCCTTTGTTCATATCCCGAAGAGTTCTCCTCACGGTCTATATATCGGGCCGGCCATACCTACAGACCCAAACCTAAGTGGAGTTTGTGTTTTCAGACTTTTGTCCAAATAGCCCTGGACCACACACGCTCCACACTTGGGTCCCTGGAGCCACACCTCAGGACTGTGCTTCCCTTTCAAGAGAATTCTTCCCATTCCATTGGCCACAACCTTGCAAATTAGGAAAAACCTCCAAAGTTACCGAGGCCATCCCAATAGTGTAGGCCGCCCAGGACAAACAGGTGTGATCTCAAACCAGCTGAGCAACTACCTCCACTCAGACAAAAGATGTCCCCAGAGAAGAATATTGAACCGGACAGGCCCCTAGGCCCTAATCAGATCCATTGCTTTGGTTTCCAGGCATCTCTCCTCAGAGGCCTCATTTCCAATACCAGCAAATGGTGGTTTCCTGAGGCACCAATAAGAACAAATCTCGTCTCCCCATGGAAAACTTGCTCATTGGAGCTTTGTTATCACCTCTGGTTAGGAGAATCCTTCAGGGCCCTGGTGCCACTGCCCCATACCAAGGTCTCAATGGACTCAAACCAACATTAAGACCATCCTCAGGAAAGTCCATTTCAACTCATTTAAGACCATCCTCAGGAAAGTCCATTCCAACTCAGCCCCCTCTGATGCTACCCCAAGCCAGCAGATCAAACGTTTCTTGTTGCTAGGAGACAATTGGAATTGAGGCTGTCTGCCCAGGCATCCATACTTAGAACCCTGTTCTGGAAAAATACCTTATGAGACGTCCTGGAGCCATCCAACAAATCTTCATTGTCCCACAGAAGGAATCCTTGCGGTTTGGAGCATCTCACAACTCTAAAAGTGGGAAAACCCCCATGGCCTCATAATGCCCCCCCCCTTCATGAAGGGGCCAACATGGACAGAAACTCCAACCTGAGCCAAAGTCTGATCCTCGACCTGACTTCAGACTCATGAGATCTCAATTCAGCTCTGCAGAGTGTGCCTGCCTTGTCCATTCCCCGAAACCTAAGCCTAGCTTGTGTTCTCAGATTTCCGTCCTCACTCTCCTGGCCCACAAGCCCTCCAGTTTGGGAATTCCGAAGCCACAATGCAGCACTCTGCCTGCCCTCCAGAAGAAAAACTTTGCCCTATGCTGCTAATAAGAAACCCCAAATGATTATGTAATGCATGCCACTCGACTGTAAAGCAATTATACGGCCTACCCTGAATACGAATGCCCTGTCTGGCACAGCCTGAGACAAGACATCCCAAACGACACCTAGACAGCTGGCTCCAACCTGGACACAAGGGACCCGCTATGGCTGTAGTTCGTCATCTCTTCCCAACCTCGGTTTTCAGGCTTCAGAACCTAGACCTTATCTCCAATCACTGCCCAGGGGTGAACGTGATGCAGAAATTAGAATTCCTCCTTCCCCATGGCCAGAAACCTTGTGGTTGGCATGTTGTCCAACGTTCAATGTGGGAAAACCTGCATTGTCGGAAAGGCCACGCCAGTGCTTGAGGGCCGCCTAGGGCACAGACATGCATTGTGACCTGTAGCGTGAGTCCCGTATTAAAGTAACGCCTCTCAGTGGCTGGACCAAGATCCTGCATATGGGGCTTGTCATATCCATAGGCCCCCAGGCTTAACCAGAGAGCGAGTATTCCAGTTGTCAGTACCCACTGCTATGCTCCAGAATCCCTCTACTGAGGGGACACATGAAGCAGAAAACAGGACTCTTCCCTTCCCACGGAATGACCCCAAACTCTTGGAGGCTGGACAAACTACCAGAGAGGGAGACTTCTACGACCCATGAGGCAACTCCTACATTAAACGGCCATTGTGGACAAAATATCCAGAGACAAAAGACTGAGCGACTGCCTCCCTCTCACCCTTCTTTCATATCCAGAGGAGCTCCCCTCACGGACTGTAGATCAGGCCTGCCATAACCTCGGCCCCAAACCTGAGCTGAGTTTGGGTTTTGGGATGTCTGTCTGCACAGCCGTGGCCCACACCGCCTCCAGGCTGGGGTCTCTGGAGCCACACCACAGAACTGTGCCTGCTCTCTCCTAAGAAACTGCCCGTTCCATTGGCCACAACTCTACAAAATAGAAGAAACCTCAAGGTCCCCAAGGACATCCCACTACCGCAAGCCGCACTGGACAAACAGGGGCATTATGACACCAGCTGAGCAACTACTACCTCCATGCAGACACACAGACTGATATCCGCAGAGACAGAAGATTGAACCAGGCAGGCCCCTAGGCCCTATTATGAACTCTGTCTTTGGTGTCCAGGTATCACTCCTCAGAGGCCTGGGTTCGAAGACCAGCATATGGGGCTATCCTGAGGCACCAGACAGAACACGTCTCATCTCCGCATGGAAAGCTTCCTTGTTGGAGTTGTGTCAAACCCTTCGGGTTGGAGAATCCTGCAGAGTCCCTTAGCTACTGCCACATTCCAAGGTCTCCATGGCCACCAACCCACATTATGACTCATCCGCAGGAAAGTCCATTTAAACTCAGCCTTCTGGGTAGCTCACCCAAGAGCCCGCAGATTGAGCGTGCCTTGTCTCGACCAGGCAATGGGAAGGTGAGTTGGCGTTTCTCGGCATCCATGCTTAGGCCCCTGCTCTCGAGTCTTTCTGTATGGGGCATCCGGGAACCATCCAATAGTACTCGACTGTCCTGAAGAAGGAAACTTTGAAGTTTGGAGCAGCTCACAACTCCCAGCGTAGGGAAACATCCCTGGCCTCATGACGCCCCCACCCCCTTCAGGAAGGGGCCGTCATGGACACAAACTCCAGCTTGAGGCAACATCTGATACTCGCCCTGACCTCAGATGCAGGAGATCTCGATTCAGCCTCTGCACAGTGGGCCCAAACCTCGTGCTACCTTGTGTTTTCAGACTTCCTTCCTCACACTCCTGACAAACATGTCCTCAAGACTTGGAATTCTGGAACCAAAATGCAGCCGTATGCTGGCCCTCCAGAAGAAAAACGTTGCTCTATGGGGATCTCCATAAACCCCAAATGAGGATCAACCTGCTCGGTTCTCGACCTCACCCCAATTGGATTGTTCGGGTTGTCCATTCATCCCTCCCCAGAGCTCTGCTTTGGAATCCCTCTTTTGGTGGGACACCTGAGGTAACAAAACTAAAAGGACTCCTCCCATCCTTCAGATTGACCCAAAACAATTGGGATTGGACCAAATTCACAGAGAGGAAGTCTCGTCCATGGCCCATGAGGCCTCCCCGAGATTCCACAGCCATCGTTGACAACAAAACCAGAGACAAAAGTCTGAGCAAGCGCCTCACACTCGCTCTTTTGTCGTATCCCGAAGAGTTTTCCTCACGGTCTGTAGATCGGGCCTGCCATACCTACATCCCAAACCTAAGCCGAGTTTGTGTTTTCAGACTTCTGTCCCCACATTCCTGGCCCACAGACCCTTCAGGCTGGGGCCCCTGGAGCCACACATCAGGACTGTGCCTGTCCATACCACGGGAATTCTGCCCATTCCATTGTCCACAATCGTACAAATTAGGAAAAACCTCCAGAGTCCCCAAGGTCATCCCAATAATGTAGGCCGCCCAGGACAAACAAGGGTCATCTGAAACCAGCTGAGCATCTACCTCTACTCAGCGTAGATGGATGTCCCCAGAGAAGAAGATTGAATCAGACAGGCCCCTAGGCCTGAATCAGATTCATTGCTTTCGGTTACAGGTATCTCTCCTCAGAGGCCGGGTTTCCAATATTAGCATATGGGGATTTCATGAGGCAGCAATCAGAACAAATCTCTTCTCCACATGGGAAAATTATCCTTTGAAGATGTCTCAAAACCTCCAGTTAGGAGAATCCTTCAGGGCCTGTGTGCCACTGCCCCATTACAAGGTCTCCATAGACACAAAAACAAATTAGGACCCATCCACAGGAGATTCCATTTCAACTCAGCGTATTCGGTTGCTCCGCGAGATCCAGCAGATCTAACTTGTCTTGTTGCTAGGAGACAATTGGAATGTGAGGTGGCCTACCCCGCCATCCATCCTTAAAACCCTGCTCGGAATCGTTGGCCTGGAGAAAACCAACAGGTCTCAATTGTCCTGCCGAAGAACTTTGCAGTTGGGAGCTTCTCAGAACTCCCATCGTGAGAGAACCCCCATGGCCACATGATTCCCCCCCCCTTCATAAAGGGGCCCTCAGGGACATAAGGTCCAACCTGAGCGATCGTCTGATCTTCACGCTGACTTCAGATGCACGAGATCTCGGTTCAGGTCTGTAGATTGTGCCTGCCATATCCTCACCCAGAAACCTAAGCTTTGCTTGTGTCCTCAGACTTCTGTCCACAGATTACTGGCTCACAAGCCCTCCAGTTTGGCAATCCAGAACTACAATGCAGCACTCTACCTGCCCTGCAGAAGTAATACATTGCCCTCTGGGGCTACTTAGAAACCCCAAATGAAGATCAACCTGCACGACACTTGGCTATACCCAAAATATATAGGATGACCTGGTTAATAATGCCCTTTCTGACACAGCCTGAGCCTGGACCTCCTAGACCCACCCAGAGAGCTGGCTACAAACTGAGAACTTCAGACCCCCCATGGCCTTAGGTCGTTATCCCTTCCCAACCTCAGTTTTCAGGCTTCAGAACATAGACCTTATCTCCAATCACTGCCCGGGTTTGAAAATGATGCAGAAATCAGAACTCCTTCCCGATGGCAGGAAAACTTGTGGTTGGCTTGTTGTCCAACGTTCACTGTAGTGGAAACCAGTGTGTCCCTTGAGGCCCCGCCATTGCTCGCGGTCCAGATAGGTAGCAAACACACATTGTGACCCTCAGCCTTAGCCCAGTCCTCAGGTAAGGCCTCTCAGTGGCTGGATGAAGAGACAGCATATTGGGCTTGCCATGCCCCAAGGCCCCAATTTTTAACCATAGTTCGTGTTGTCCCTTCACTCTTCCCCAGGGCTCTGCTTTGGAATTCCTCTTTTGGTGGGACACCTGATGTAACAACCCTGAAAGGAGTCCTCCATCCAACAGATTGACGAAAAACAATTGGGATCGGGCCAAATCCACAGAGAGCAAGATTCGTCCATTGCCCATGAGGCCTCCTCGACATACCACGGCCATCGCTGATACAAAATCCAGAGACAAAAGCCTAAGCAAGCGCCTCAGACTCGCACTATCTTCATATCCTGAAGATGTCTTCTCATGGTTTGTAGATCGGGCCTGCCATACCTACGTCCCCAGACATAAGCTGAGTTTGTGTTTTCAGACTTCTGTCCTCAAAGTCCTGGGCCACATACCCTCCAGGCTGGGGACACTGGAGCCACACATTAGGACTGTGCCTACCCAATCCATGGGAATTCTGCCCATTCCATTGTCCAAAATCGTACAACTTAGGAGAACCCTCCAAAGTCCCTGAGGCCATCCCAATAGTATAGGTCGCCCGGGACAAAAAAGGTCAGTCTGACACCAGCTGAGCATCTAACTCCACTCATACCCTAGAAGGATGTCCCCAGAGAAGAAGATTGAACCAGACAGGACCCTAGGCCAAAATCGGATCCATTGCTTTGGTTTACAGGCATGTCTCCTCAAAACCCTGGATTCCAATACCAGCATTGGGGTTTTCCTGAGGCACCCATCAGAACAAACCTCGTCTCCACAAGGAAACTTGTGCATGGGAGCTATGTCAAAAGCTGAGGATAATACTTCAGGGTCCCGGTGCCACCGCCCCATTCCAAGGCCCTCATGGACACAAACACACATTAGACCCATCCTCAGGAAAGTCCATTTCAACTCAGCCACCCCGGTTGCTCCCGCAGAGCCATCAGACCTAAACTGTCTTGTCGCTAGGAGACAATTGGAATGCGAGGCGGGCTTCCCAGGCATCCATCCTCGAACGTTGGTCTGGACTCATCCATATGGGATGTCCTGGAGCTGTCCAACAGGTCTCAATTGTCCCGCAGAAGGAATCCTAGGAGGGGGCATCCCACCACTCCCAACGTGGGAAAACCTCCATGGCCTCGTGACACCCTCCCCTTCATGAAGGGTCCGTCATGGACAGAAACTCCAACCTGAGCCAACGTCTGATCCTAGCTCTGTCTTCAGGTACACGCGATCTCGAATCATCTCTGCAGAGGGATCCAGCCGTCCCCTCACCCCGAAATCTAAGTCTGGCTTGTGTTCTCAGAATTTTTTCCTCACACTCCTGGCCCACAAGCCTTCCAGTGTGGGAATTCTGGAGCCACTATGTGGCACTGTGTCTTCCTTCCAGAAGAAAAACGTTGCCCTCTGGGGCTACCCAGTAACCACAAATGAGTACCAACCTGCACGAAACTCGAATGCACCCCAATGATACAGTCTAGCCTGGGCACTAATTCCCTGTCTGCCACAGCCTGAGCCTGCACCTCCCAACCCACACTCAACAGCTGGCCGAACACGGAGCACATCAGTCACACCATGGCCTTAGGTCTTCATCTCTTCCCAACCTCAGTTTTCAGGCTTCAGAACCTAGACCTTAAATCCAATCACAGTCCAGGAGTGAAAGTGTTGCAGAAATTAGAACTCCTTCTTCCCCATGGCCAGAAAACTTGTGGTTGCCATATTGTGCAACGTTCAGTGTAGGAGAAACCAGCATGGTACATTAGGCCACGCCCTGACTTGAGGGGCTCCTTGGGCACAAAAACACATTGTGAAACTCAATGTGAGCCCTATGCTCAAGGAAGGCCTCTCAGTGTCTGGACCAAGAGCCCACATATGGGGCTTGCCATGTTCTTAGGTCCCAATGTTAACCAGAGTTCTGGTTGTCCAGTCGCCCCTCCCCAGGACTCTGCTGTGGAATCCCTCTTTTGGTGATCCACCTGAGGTAAAAAAAAAAAAAAAAAAAAAAAACAGAAAGGCCTCCTCCCTTCCCACAGAATGACCCCAAACTCTTGGGATTGGGTCAAATCCCCAGAAAGGGAGCCTCATCGATGGCCCATGAGGACACCCGGACATTCCATGGCAATCGGTGACACATATCCAGAAAAAAATAAGCATGAGCAAGCACCTCACTTTCGCCCTTTGTTCATATCCCGAAGAGTTCTCCTCACGGTCTATATATCGGGCCGGCCATACCTACAGACCCAAACCTAAGTGGAGTTTGTGTTTTCAGACTTTTGTCCAAATAGCCCTGGACCACACACGCTCCACACTTGGGTCCCTGGAGCCACACCTCAGGACTGTGCTTCCCTTTCAAGAGAATTCTTCCCATTCCATTGGCCACAACCTTGCAAATTAGGAAAAACCTCCAAAGTTACCGAGGCCATCCCAATAGTGTAGGCCGCCCAGGACAAACAGGTGTGATCTCAAACCAGCTGAGCAACTACCTCCACTCAGACAAAAGATGTCCCCAGAGAAGAATATTGAACCGGACAGGCCCCTAGGCCCTAATCAGATCCATTGCTTTGGTTTCCAGGCATCTCTCCTCAGAGGCCTCATTTCCAATACCAGCAAATGGTGGTTTCCTGAGGCACCAATAAGAACAAATCTCGTCTCCCCATGGAAAACTTGCTCATTGGAGCTTTGTTATCACCTCTGGTTAGGAGAATCCTTCAGGGCCCTGGTGCCACTGCCCCATACCAAGGTCTCAATGGACTCAAACCAACATTAAGACCATCCTCAGGAAAGTCCATTTCAACTCATTTAAGACCATCCTCAGGAAAGTCCATTCCAACTCAGCCCCCTCTGATGCTACCCCAAGCCAGCAGATCAAACGTTTCTTGTTGCTAGGAGACAATTGGAATTGAGGCTGTCTGCCCAGGCATCCATACTTAGAACCCTGTTCTGGAAAAATACCTTATGAGACGTCCTGGAGCCATCCAACAAATCTTCATTGTCCCACAGAAGGAATCCTTGCGGTTTGGAGCATCTCACAACTCTAATAGTGGGAAAACCCCCATGGCCTCATAATGCCCCCCCCCTTCATGAAGGGGCCAACATGGACAGAAACTCCAACCTGAGCCAAAGTCTGATCCTCGACCTGACTTCAGACTCATGAGATCTCAATTCAGCTCTGCAGAGTGTGCCTGCCTTGTCCATTCCCCGAAACCTAAGCCTAGCTTGTGTTCTCAGACTTCCGTCCTCACTCTCCTGGCCCACAAGCCCTCCAGTTTGGGAATTCCGAAGCCACAATGCAGCACTCTGCCTGCCCTCCAGAAGAAAAACTTTGCCCTATGCTGCTAATAAGAAACCCCAAATGATTATGTAATGCATGCCACTCGACTGTAAAGCAATTATACGGCCTACCCTGAATACGAATGCCCTGTCTGGCACAGCCTGAGACAAGACATCCCAAACGACACCTAGACAGCTGGCTCCAACCTGGACACAAGGGACCCGCTATGGCTGTAGTTCGTCATCTCTTCCCAACCTCGGTTTTCAGGCTTCAGAACCTAGACCTTATCTCCAATCACTGCCCAGGGGTGAACGTGATGCAGAAATTAGAATTCCTCCTTCCCCATGGCCAGAAACCTTGTGGTTGGCATGTTGTCCAACGTTCAATGTGGGAAAACCTGCATTGTCGGAAAGGCCACGCCAGTGCTTGAGGGCCGCCTAGGGCACAGACATGCATTGTGACCTGTAGCGTGAGTCCCGTATTAAAGTAACGCCTCTCAGTGGCTGGACCAAGATCCTGCATATGGGGCTTGTCATATCCATAGGCCCCCAGGCTTAACCAGAGTGCGAGTATTCCAGTTGTCAGTACCCACTGCTATGCTCCAGAATCCCTCTACTGAGGGGACACATGAAGCAGAAAACAGGACTCTTCCCTTCCCACGGAATGACCCCAAACTCTTGGGGGCTGGACAAACTACCAGAGAGGGAGACTTCTACGACCCATGAGGCAACTCCTACATTAAACGGCCATTGTGGACAAAATATCCAGAGACAAAAGACTGAGCGACTGCCTCCCTCTCACCCTTCTTTCATATCCAGAGGAGCTCCCCTCACGGACTGTAGATCAGGCCTGCCATAACCTCGGCCCCAAACCTGAGCTGAGTTTGGGTTTTGGGATGTCTGTCTGCACAGCCGTGGCCCACACCGCCTCCAGGCTGGGGTCTCTGGAGCCACACCACAGAACTGTGCCTGCTCTCTCCTAAGAAACTGCCCGTTCCATTGGCCACAACTCTACAAAATAGAAGAAACCTCAAGGTCCCCAAGGACATCCCACTACCGCAAGCCGCACTGGACAAACAGGGGCATTATGACACCAGCTGAGCAACTACTACCTCCATGCAGACACACAGACTGATATCCGCAGAGACAGAAGATTGAACCAGGCAGGCCCCTAGGCCCTATTATGAACTCTGTCTTTGGTGTCCAGGTATCACTCCTCAGAGGCCTGGGTTCGAAGACCAGCATATGGGGCTATCCTGAGGCACCAGACAGAACACGTCTCATCTCCGCATGGAAAGCTTCCTTGTTGGAGTTGTGTCAAACCCTTCGGGTTGGAGAATCCTGCAGAGTCCCTTAGCTACTGCCACATTCCAAGGTCTCCATGGCCACCAACCCACATTATGACTCATCCGCAGGAAAGTCCATTTAAACTCAGCCTTCTGGGTAGCTCACCCAAGAGCCCGCAGATTGAGCGTGCCTTGTCTCGACCAGGCAATGGGAAGGTGAGTTGGCGTTTCTCGGCATCCATGCTTAGGCCCCTGCTCTCGAGTCTTTCTGTATGGGGCATCCGGGAACCATCCAATAGTACTCGACTGTCCTGAAGAAGGAAACTTTGAAGTTTGGAGCAGCTCACAACTCCCAGCGTAGGGAAACATCCCTGGCCTCATGACGCCCCCACCCCCTTCAGGAAGGGGCCGTCATGGACACAAACTCCAGCTTGAGGCAACATCTGATACTCGCCCTGACCTCAGATGCAGGAGATCTCGATTCAGCCTCTGCACAGTGGGCCCAAACCTCGTGCTACCTTGTGTTTTCAGACTTCCTTCCTCACACTCCTGACAAACATGTCCTCAAGACTTGGAATTCTGGAACCAAAATGCAGCCGTATGCTGGCCCTCCAGAAGAAAAACGTTGCTCTATGGGGATCTCCATAAACCCCAAATGAGGATCAACCTGCTCGGTTCTCGACCTCACCCCAATTGGATTGTTCGGGTTGTCCATTCATCCCTCCCCAGAGCTCTGCTTTGGAATCCCTCTTTTGGTGGGACACCTGAGGTAACAAAACTAAAAGGACTCCTCCCATCCTTCAGATTGACCCAAAACAATTGGGATTGGACCAAATTCACAGAGAGGAAGTCTCGTCCATGGCCCATGAGGCCTCCCCGAGATTCCACAGCCATCGTTGACAACAAAACCAGAGACAAAAGTCTGAGCAAGCGCCTCACACTCGCTCTTTTGTCGTATCCCGAAGAGTTTTCCTCACGGTCTGTAGATCGGGCCTGCCATACCTACATCCCAAACCTAAGCCGAGTTTGTGTTTTCAGACTTCTGTCCCCACATTCCTGGCCCACAGACCCTTCAGGCTGGGGCCCCTGGAGCCACACATCAGGACTGTGCCTGTCCATACCACGGGAATTCTGCCCATTCCATTGTCCACAATCGTACAAATTAGGAAAAACCTCCAGAGTCCCCAAGGTCATCCCAATAATGTAGGCCGCCCAGGACAAACAAGGGTCATCTGAAACCAGCTGAGCATCTACCTCTACTCAGCGTAGATGGATGTCCCCAGAGAAGAAGATTGAATCAGACAGGCCCCTAGGCCTGAATCAGATTCATTGCTTTCGGTTACAGGTATCTCTCCTCAGAGGCCGGGTTTCCAATATTAGCATATGGGGATTTCATGAGGCAGCAATCAGAACAAATCTCTTCTCCACATGGGAAAATTATCCTTTGAAGATGTCTCAAAACCTCCAGTTAGGAGAATCCTTCAGGGCCTGTGTGCCACTGCCCCATTACAAGGTCTCCATAGACACAAAAACAAATTAGGACCCATCCACAGGAGATTCCATTTCAACTCAGCGTATTCGGTTGCTCCGCGAGATCCAGCAGATCTAACTTGTCTTGTTGCTAGGAGACAATTGGAATGTGAGGTGGCCTACCCCGCCATCCATCCTTAAAACCCTGCTCGGAATCGTTGGCCTGGAGAAAACCAACAGGTCTCAATTGTCCTGCCGAAGAATCTTTGCAGTTGGGAGCTTCTCAGAACTCCCATCGTGAGAGAACCCCCATGGCCACATGATTCCCCCCCCCTTCATAAAGGGGCCCTCAGGGACATAAGGTCCAACCTGAGCGATCGTCTGATCTTCACGCTGACTTCAGATGCACGAGATCTCGGTTCAGGTCTGTAGATTGTGCCTGCCATATCCTCACCCAGAAACCTAAGCTTTGCTTGTGTCCTCAGACTTCTGTCCACAGATTACTGGCTCACAAGCCCTCCAGTTTGGCAATCCAGAACTACAGTGCAGCACTCTACCTGCCCTGCAGAAGTAATACATTGCCCTCTGGGGCTACTTAGAAACCCCAAATGAAGATCAACCTGCACGACACTTGGCTATACCCAAAATATATAGGATGACCTGGTTAATAATGCCCTTTCTGACACAGCCTGAGCCTGGACCTCCTAGACCCACCCAGAGAGCTGGCTACAAACTGAGAACTTCAGACCCCCCATGGCCTTAGGTCGTTATCCCTTCCCAACCTCAGTTTTCAGGCTTCAGAACATAGACCTTATCTCCAATCACTGCCCGGGTTTGAAAATGATGCAGAAATCAGAACTCCTTCCCGATGGCAGGAAAACTTGTGGTTGGCTTGTTGTCCAACGTTCACTGTAGTGGAAACCAGTGTGTCCCTTGAGGCCCCGCCATTGCTCGCGGTCCAGATAGGTAGCAAACACACATTGTGACCCTCAGCCTTAGCCCAGTCCTCAGGTAAGGCCTCTCAGTGGCTGGATGAAGAGACAGCATATTGGGCTTGCCATGCCCCAAGGCCCCAATTTTTAACCATAGTTCGTGTTGTCCCTTCACTCTTCCCCAGGGCTCTGCTTTGGAATTCCTCTTTTGGTGGGACACCTGATGTAACAACCCTGAAAGGAGTCCTCCATCCAACAGATTGACGAAAAACAATTGGGATCGGGCCAAATCCACAGAGAGCAAGATTCGTCCATTGCCCATGAGGCCTCCTCGACATACCACGGCCATCGCTGATACAAAATCCAGAGACAAAAGCCTAAGCAAGCGCCTCAGACTCGCACTATCTTCATATCCTGAAGATGTCTTCTCATGGTTTGTAGATCGGGCCTGCCATACCTACGTCCCCAAACATAAGCTGAGTTTGTGTTTTCAGACTTCTGTCCTCAAAGTCCTGGGCCACATACCCTCCAGGCTGGGGACACTGGAGCCACACATTAGGACTGTGCCTACCCAATCCATGGGAATTCTGCCCATTCCATTGTCCAAAATCGTACAACTTAAGAGAACCCTCCAAAGTCCCTGAGGCCATCCCAATAGTATAGGTCGCCCGGGACAAAAAAGGTCAGTCTGACACCAGCTGAGCATCTAACTCCACTCATACCCTAGAAGGATGTCCCCAGAGAAGAAGATTGAACCAGACAGGACCCTAGGCCAAAATCGGATCCATTGCTTTGGTTTACAGGCATGTCTCCTCAAAACCCTGGATTCCAATACCAGCATTGGGGTTTTCCTGAGGCACCCATCAGAACAAACCTCGTCTCCACAAGGAAACTTGTGCATGGGAGCTATGTCAAAAGCTGAGGATAATACTTCAGGGTCCCGGTGCCACCGCCCCATTCCAAGGCCCTCATGGACACAAACACACATTAGACCCATCCTCAGGAAAGTCCATTTCAACTCAGCCACCCCGGTTGCTCCCGCAGAGCCATCAGACCTAAACTGTCTTGTCGCTAGGAGACAATTGGAATGCGAGGCGGGCTTCCCAGGCATCCATCCTCGAACGTTGGTCTGGACTCATCCATATGGGATGTCCTGGAGCTGTCCAACAGGTCTCAATTGTCCCGCAGAAGGAATCCTAGGAGGGGGCATCCCACCACTCCCAACGTGGGAAAACCTCCATGGCCTCGTGACACCCTCCCCTTCATGAAGGGTCCGTCATGGACAGAAACTCCAACCTGAGCCAACGTCTGATCCTAGCTCTGTCTTCAGGTACACGGGATCTCGAATCATCTCTGCAGAGGGTTCCAGCCGTCCCCTCACCCCGAAATCTAAGTCTGGCTTGTGTTCTCAGAATTTTTTCCTCACACTCCTGGCCCACAAGCCTTCCAGTGTGGGAATTCTGGAGCCACTAAATGGCACTGTGTCTTCCTTCCAGAAGAAAAACGTTGCCCTCTGGGGCTACCCAGTAACCACAAATGAGTACCAACCTGCACGAAACTCGAATGCACCCCAATGATACAGTCTAGCCTGGGCACTAATTCCCTGTCTGCCACAGCCTGAGCCTGCACCTCCCAACCCACACTCAACAGCTGGCCGAACACTGAGCACATCAGTCACACCATGGCCTTAGGTCTTCATCTCTTCCCAACCTCAGTTTTCAGGCTTCAGAACCTAGACCTTAAATCCAATCACAGTCCAGGAGTGAAAGTGTTGCAGAAATTAGAACTCCTTCTTCCCCATGGCCAGAAAACTTGTGGTTGCCATATTGTGCAACGTTCAGTGTAGGAGAAACCAGCATGGTACATTAGGCCACGCCCTGACTTGAGGGGCTCCTTGGGCACAAAAACACATTGTGAAACTCAATGTGAGCCCTATGCTCAAGGAAGGCCTCTCAGTGTCTGGACCAAGAGCCCACATATGGGGCTTGCCATGTTCTTAGGTCCCAATGTTAACCAGAGTTCTGGTTGTCCAGTCGCCCCTCCCCAGGACTCTGCTGTGGAATCCCTCTTTTGGTGATCCACCTGAGGTAAAAAAAAAAAAAAAAAAAAAAAACAGAAAGGCCTCCTCCCTTCCCACAGAATGACCCCAAACTCTTGGGATTGGGTCAAATCCCCAGAAAGGGAGCCTCATCGATGGCCCATGAGGACACCCGGACATTCCATGGCAATCGGTGACACATATCCAGAAAAAAATAAGCATGAGCAAGCACCTCACTTTCGCCCTTTGTTCATATCCCGAAGAGTTCTCCTCACGGTCTATATATCGGGCCGGCCATACCTACAGACCCAAACCTAAGTGGAGTTTGTGTTTTCAGACTTTTGTCCAAATAGCCCTGGACCACACACGCTCCACACTTGGGTCCCTGGAGCCACACCTCAGGACTGTGCTTCCCTTTCAAGAGAATTCTTCCCATTCCATTGGCCACAACCTTGCAAATTAGGAAAAACCTCCAAAGTTACCGAGGCCATCCCAATAGTGTAGGCCGCCCAGGACAAACAGGTGTGATCTCAAACCAGCTGAGCAACTACCTCCACTCAGACAAAAGATGTCCCCAGAGAAGAATATTGAACCGGACAGGCCCCTAGGCCCTAATCAGATCCATTGCTTTGGTTTCCAGGCATCTCTCCTCAGAGGCCTCATTTCCAATACCAGCAAATGGTGGTTTCCTGAGGCACCAATAAGAACAAATCTCGTCTCCCCATGGAAAACTTGCTCATTGGAGCTTTGTTATCACCTCTGGTTAGGAGAATCCTTCAGGGCCCTGGTGCCACTGCCCCATACCAAGGTCTCAATGGACTCAAACCAACATTAAGACCATCCTCAGGAAAGTCCATTTCAACTCATTTAAGACCATCCTCAGGAAAGTCCATTCCAACTCAGCCCCCTCTGATGCTACCCCAAGCCAGCAGATCAAACGTTTCTTGTTGCTAGGAGACAATTGGAATTGAGGCTGTCTGCCCAGGCATCCATACTTAGAACCCTGTTCTGGAAAAATACCTTATGAGACGTCCTGGAGCCATCCAACAAATCTTCATTGTCCCACAGAAGGAATCCTTGCGGTTTGGAGCATCTCACAACTCTAATAGTGGGAAAACCCCCATGGCCTCATAATGCCCCCCCCCTTCATGAAGGGGCCAACATGGACAGAAACTCCAACCTGAGCCAAAGTCTGATCCTCGACCTGACTTCAGACTCATGAGATCTCAATTCAGCTCTGCAGAGTGTGCCTGCCTTGTCCATTCCCCGAAACCTAAGCCTAGCTTGTGTTCTCAGACTTCCGTCCTCACTCTCCTGGCCCACAAGCCCTCCAGTTTGGGAATTCCGAAGCCACAATGCAGCACTCTGCCTGCCCTCCAGAAGAAAAACTTTGCCCTATGCTGCTAATAAGAAACCCCAAATGATTATGTAATGCATGCCACTCGACTGTAAAGCAATTATACGGCCTACCCTGAATACGAATGCCCTGTCTGGCACAGCCTGAGACAAGACATCCCAAACGACACCTAGACAGCTGGCTCCAACCTGGACACAAGGGACCCGCTATGGCTGTAGTTCGTCATCTCTTCCCAACCTCGGTTTTCAGGCTTCAGAACCTAGACCTTATCTCCAATCACTGCCCAGGGGTGAACGTGATGCAGAAATTAGAATTCCTCCTTCCCCATGGCCAGAAACCTTGTGGTTGGCATGTTGTCCAACGTTCAATGTGGGAAAACCTGCATTGTCGGAAAGGCCACGCCAGTGCTTGAGGGCCGCCTAGGGCACAGACATGCATTGTGACCTGTAGCGTGAGTCCCGTATTAAAGTAACGCCTCTCAGTGGCTGGACCAAGATCCTGCATATGGGGCTTGTCATATCCATAGGCCCCCAGGCTTAACCAGAGAGCGAGTATTCCAGTTGTCAGTACCCACTGCTATGCTCCAGAATCCCTCTACTGAGGGGACACATGAAGCAGAAAACAGGACTCTTCCCTTCCCACGGAATGACCCCAAACTCTTGGGGGCTGGACAAACTACCAGAGAGGGAGACTTCTACGACCCATGAGGCAACTCCTACATTAAACGGCCATTGTGGACAAAATATCCAGAGACAAAAGACTGAGCGACTGCCTCCCTCTCACCCTTCTTTCATATCCAGAGGAGCTCCCCTCACGGACTGTAGATCAGGCCTGCCATAACCTCGGCCCCAAACCTGAGCTGAGTTTGGGTTTTGGGATGTCTGTCTGCACAGCCGTGGCCCACACCGCCTCCAGGCTGGGGTCTCTGGAGCCACACCACAGAACTGTGCCTGCTCTCTCCTAAGAAACTGCCCGTTCCATTG
Organism: Mustela lutreola; assembly: GCF_030435805.1. Lineage (NCBI taxonomy): Eukaryota > Metazoa > Chordata > Mammalia > Carnivora > Mustelidae > Mustela > Mustela lutreola. The sequence continues at coordinate 175,239,368 of NC_081294.1, forward strand.
GCCACAACTCTACAAAATAGAAGAAACCTCAAGGTCCCCAAGGACATCCCACTACCGCAAGCCGCACTGGACAAACAGGGGCATTATGACACCAGCTGAGCAACTACTACCTCCATGCAGACACACAGACTGATATCCGCAGAGACAGAAGATTGAACCAGGCAGGCCCCTAGGCCCTATTATGAACTCTGTCTTTGGTGTCCAGGTATCACTCCTCAGAGGCCTGGGTTCGAAGACCAGCATATGGGGCTATCCTGAGGCACCAGACAGAACACGTCTCATCTCCGCATGGAAAGCTTCCTTGTTGGAGTTGTGTCAAACCCTTCCGTTTGGAGAATCCTGCAGAGTCCCTTAGCTACTGCCACATTCCAAGGTCTCCATGGGCACCAACCCACATTATGACTCATCCGCAGGAAAGTCCATTTAAACTCAGCCTTCTGGGTAGCTCACCCAAGAGCCCGCAGATTGAGCGTGCCTTGTCTCGACCAGGCAATGGGAAGGTGAGTTGGCGTTTCTCCGCATCCATGCTTAGGCCCCTGCTCTCGAGTCTTTCTGTATGGGGCATCCGGGAACCATCCAATAGTACTCAACTGTCCTGAAGAAGGAAACTTTGAAGTTTGGAGCAGCTCACAACTCCCAGCGTAGGGAAACCTCCCTGGCCTCATGACGCCCCCACCCCCTTCAGGAAGGGGCCGTCATGGACACAAACTCCAGCTTGAGGCAACATCTGATACTCGCCCTGACCTCAGATGCAGGAGATCTCGATTCAGCCTCTGCACAGTGGGCCCAAACCTCGTGCTACCTTGTGTTTTCAGACTTCCTTCCTCACACTCCTGACAAACATGTCCTCAAGACTTGGAATTCTGGAACCAAAATGCAGCCGTATGCTGGCCCTCCAGAAGAAAAACGTTGCTCTATGGGGATCTCCATAAACCCCAAATGAGGATCAACCTGCTCGGTTCTCGACCTCACCCCAATTGGATTGTTCGGGTTGTCCATTCATCCCTCCCCAGAGCTCTGCTTTGGAATCCCTCTTTTGGTGGGACACCTGAGGTAACAAAACTAAAAGGACTCCTCCCATCCTTCAGATTGACCCAAAACAATTGGGATTGGACCAAATTCACAGAGAGGAAGTCTCGTCCATGGCCCATGAGGCCTCCCCGAGATTCCACAGCCATCGTTGACAACAAATCCAGAGACAAAAGTCTGAGCAAGCGCCTCACACTCGCTCTTTTGTCGTATCCCGAAGAGTTCTCCTCACGGTCTGTAGATCGGGCCTGCCATACCTACTTCCCAAACCTAAGCCGAGTTTGTGTTTTCAGACTTCTGTCCCCACATTCCTGGCCCACAGACCCTTCAGGCTGGGGCCCCTGGAGCCACACATCAGGACTGTGCCTGTCCATACCACGGGAATTCTGCCCATTCCATTGTCCACAATCGTACAAATTAGGAAAAACCTCCAGAGTCCCCAAGGACATCCCAATAATGTAGGCCGCCCAGGACAAACAAGGGTCATCTGAAACCAGCTGAGCATCTACCTCTACTCAGCGTAGATGGATGTCCCCAGAGAAGAAGATTGAATCAGACAGGCCCCTAGGCCTGAATCAGATTCATTGCTTTCGGTTACAGGTATCTCTCCTCAGAGGCCGGGTTTCCAATATTAGCATATGGGGATTTCATGAGGCAGCAATCAGAACAAATCTCTTCTCCACATGGGAAAATTATCCTTTGAAGATGTCTCAAAACCTCCAGTTAGGAGAATCCTTCAGGGCCTGTGTGCCACTGCCCCATTACAAGGTCTCCATAGACACAAAAACAAATTAGGACCCATCCACAGGAGAGTCCATTTCAACTCAGCGTATTCGGTTGCTCCGCGAGATCCAGCAGATCTAACTTGTCTTGTTGCTAGGAGACAATTGGAATGTGAGGTGGCCTACCGCGCCATCCATCCTTAAAACCCTGCTCGGAATCGTTGGCCTGGAGAAAACCAACAGGTCTCAATTGTCCTGCCGAAGAATCTTTGCAGTTGGGAGCTTCTCAGAACTCCCATCGTGAGAGAACCCCCATGGCCACATGATTCCCCCCCCCTTCATAAAGGGGCCCTCAGGGACATAAGGTCCAACCTGAGCGATCGTCTGATCTTCACGCTGACTTCAGATGCACGAGATCTCGGTTCAGGTCTGTAGATCGTGCCTGCCATATCCTCACCCAGAAACCTAAGCTTTGCTTGTGTCCTCAGACTTCTGTCCACAGATTACTGGCTCACAAGCCCTCCAGTTTGGCAATCCAGAACTACAATGCAGCACTCTACCTGCCCTGCAGAAGTAATACATTGCCCTCTGGGGCTACTTAGAAACCCCAAATGAAGATCAACCTGCACGACACTTGGCTATACCCAAAATATATAGGATGACCTGGTTAATAATGCCCTTTCTGATACAGCCTGAGCCTGGACCTCCTAGACCCACCCAGAGAGCTGGCTACAAACTGAGAACTTCAGACCCCCCATGGCCTTAGGTCGTTATCCCTTCCCAACCTCAGTTTTCAGGCTTCAGAACATAGACCTTATCTCCAATCACTGCCCGGGTTTGAAAATGATGCAGAAATCAGAACTCCTTCCCGATGGCAGGAAAACTTGTGGTTGGCTTGTTGTCCAACGTTCAGTGTAGTGGAAACCAGTGTGTCCCTTGAGGCCCCGCCATTGCTCGCGGTCCAGATAGGTAGCAAACACACATTGTGACCCTCAGCCTTAGCCCAGTCCTCAGGTAAGGCCTCTCAGTGGCTGGATGAAGAGACAGCATATTGGGCTTGCCATGCCCCTAGGCCCCAATTTTTAACCATAGTTCGTGTTGTCCCTTCACTCTTCCCCAGGGCTCTGCTTTGGAACTCCTCTTTTGGTGGGACACCTGAGGTAACAACCCTGAAGGGAATACTCCATCCAACAGATTGACGAAAAACAATTGGGATCGGGCCAAGTCCACAGAGAGCAAGATTCGTCCATGGCCCATGAGGCCTCCCCGACATTCCATGGCCATCGCTGATACAAAATCCAGAGACAAAAGCCTGAGCAAGCGCCTCAGAATCGCACTATCTTCATATCCTGAAGATGTCTTCTCATGGTTTTTAGATCGGGCCTGCCATAGCTACGTCCCCTAACATAAGCTGAGTTTGTGTTTTCAGACTTCTGTCCTCCAAGTCCTGGGCCACACACCATCCAGGCTGGGGACCCTGGAGCCACACATTAGGACTGTGCCTACCCTATCCATGGGAATTCTGCCCATTCCATTGTCCAAAATCGTACAAATTAGGAGAACCCTCCAAAGTCCCTGAGGCCATTCCAATAGTATAGGTCGCCCGGGACAAAAAAGGTCAGTCTGACACCAGCTGAGCATCTACCTCCACTCATACCCTAGAAGGATGTCCCCAGAGAAGAAGATTGAACCAGACAGGACCCTAGGCCAAAGTCGGATCCATTGCTTTGGTTTACAGGCATGTCTCCTCAAAAGCCTGGATTCCAATACCAGCATTGGGGTTTTCCTGAGGCACCCATCAGAACAAACCTCGTCTCCACAAGGAAACTTGTGCATGGGAGCTATGTCAAAAGCTTAGGAGAATACTTCAGGGTCCCGGTGCCACCGCCCCATTCCAAGGCCCTCATGAACACAAACACACATTAGACCCATCCTCAGGAAAGTCCATTTCAACTCAGCCACCCCGGTTGCTCCCGCAGAGCCATCAGATCTAAACTGTCTTGTCGCTAGGAGACCATTGGAATGCGAGGCGGGCTTCCCAGGCATCCATCCTCGAACGTTGGCCTGGACTCATCCATATGGGATGTCCAGGAGCTGTCCAAACAGGTCTCAATTGTCCCGCAGAAGGAATCCTAGGAGGGGGCATCCCACCACTCCCAACGTGGGAAAACCTCCACGGCCTCGAGATTCGGCTCCCTTCATGAAGGGGCCGTCATGAACAGAAAATCCAAGCTGAGCCAACGTCTGATCCTCGCTCTGACTTCAGATGCATGAGATATTGCTTCAGATCTTCAGGGGGTACATGCCGTGCCCTCGCCCTGAAACCCAAGTCTAGCTGTCCCTAAGACCCAATTTTAACCAGATTTCTGGTTGTCCAATCGCCCCTCCCCAGGGCTCTAGTCTGGAATCCCTCATTTGGTGGGACCCCTGAGTTTCAAAAACAAAACAAAAAAAACAACAACAACAACAACAAAAAAGGGACTTCTTCTGTCCCAAAGAATGACACCAAACTCTTTGGATTGGGCCAAACCCCCGGCGAGTAAGACTCGTCCATTTACCATGAAGTCACCCTGAAATTTCATGACCATGAATGGCATGATATCCAGAGATAAATACTTGAGCAAGAGCGTCACACTCGCCCTTTTTTCATATCCCAAAGAGTTCTCCTCATGGTCTGTAGATCAGTCCTGCCATACCTATGACCCGAAACATAAGCCAAGTTTCTGTTTTCAGACAACTGTCCAAACAGCTCTGGCCTACACAGCCTACAGGCTTAGGCCCCTGGAGCCAAGCTGAGGACTGTACTTGCCTCTCCAAGGGAATTGTGTGTTTGCCCATTCCAATGGCCACTACGCTACAAATAGGATAAACCTCCAAAGTCCCTGAGGCCAACCCAATAGTGGTGGCTTCCCAGGACAAACAGGAGCAATCTGAGCCCATCTGAGAACCTACCTGCACTCAGACTGGTAGACGGATATCCCCAGAGGTAAAAAGGAACGAACAGGCCCCTGGGCCCTATTCGGATCCACTGCTTTGGTTTCCAGGCATCTCTCCTCAGAGGCCTGGATTTCAGTACCAGCATATGGCTGTTTCTTGACTCACCCATCAGAACAAATCTCATCTACACATGGGAAACTTGCACGATGGAGGTGTGTGAAAGCCTCTGTTTAGGTGAACCCTTCAGGGCCCCAGTGCCACCGCTTCATTCCAAGGTCTCCATAGACACAAAATCATATTAGGACACATCCACGGGAGAGTCCATTTCAACTCAGCCTCCTCGGTTGCACCCCCAGATCCAGCAGATCTAACCTCTCTTGTTGCTTGGAGAAAATTCGAATGCGTGGTGGGCTACCCAGCCATCCATCATTAGAACCCTGCTCGGAATCGTTGTCCTGGAGCCAACCAACAGGTCTCAATTGTCCTGCAGAAGAATCTTTGCAGTTGGGAGCTTCTCACAACTCCGATCGTGTGAAAACCCCCATGGCCTCGTGATCCACCCGCCCTTCAAGAAGGGGCCATCAGGGACAGAATGTCCAACCTGAGCGATCGTCTGATCCTCGCCCTGACTTCAGATGCTCGAGATCTCGATTCAGGTCTCACCCAGAATCCTAGGCCTAGCTTGGGTTCTCAGACTACCGTCCTCAGACTACTGGCCCACAAGCCCTCCAGTTTGGCAATCCAGAACTACAATGCAGCACTCTGCCTGTTCTCCAGAAGTAAAACATTGCCCTCTGGGCCCACCCAGAATCCCCAAATGAGGATCACCTGCACGCCATTCGACTGTACCCCACATATATAGGCTGACCTGGGCACTAATGCCCTTATTGACACAGCCTGAGCCTGGACCTCCTGGCCCCACCCAGAGAGCTGGCCGCACACTGAGCACAACGGACCCGCCATGGCCTTAGTTCGTCATCTCTTCTCAATCTCCGTTTTCAGGCTTCAGAACCTAGACCTTATCTCCAATCATGGCCAGGGTTTGAAAATGATGCAGAAATCAGAACTCTTTCCCCATGGCATGAAACCTTGTGGTTGGCATGTTGTCCAAGGTTCAGTGTACTTGAAACCAGTGAGGCCCATGAGGCCCCGCCAATGCATGGGGGCACATTGGTCACAAACACACATTGTGACCCTCAGCCTGAGCCCAGTCCTCAGGTAAGGCCTCTCAGTGGCTGGATGGAGAGACAGAATATTGGGCTTGCCATGCCCCTAGGCCCCAATTTTTAACCATAGTTCGGGTTGTCCCTTCACTCTTCCCCAGGGCTCTGCTTTGGAATTCCTATTTTGGTGGGATCCCTGAGGTAACCAACCTGAAAGGAGACCTCCCATCCCACAGATTGACGGAAAACAATTGGGATCGGGCCAAATCCACAGAGAGCAAGATTCGTCCATGTCCCATGAGGTCTCCCCAACATTCCACGGCCATCGCTGATACAAAATCCAGAGACAAAAGCCTGAGGACGCGCCTCAGACTCGCTCATTCTTCATATCCTGAAGAGTTCTTCAGATAAGAACCGACACGGCACTCGAATGCACCCAAAATATATAGTCTAACCTGGGCACTAATGCACTGTCTGACAACCTGAGCCCGGACCTCGTGACCAACACCGAGCCAGCTGACCGCACACTGAGCACATCAGACCCGCCATAGCCTTATGGCATCATCTCTTCCCTACCTCTGTTTCCAGGCTTCAGAACCTAGACCTTATCTCCAATAACTGCCCAGGGGTGACTGTGATGCAGAAATCAGAACTCTTCCTTACCCATGGCAAGAAACCTTGTGGTTGGCATGTTGTCCAACGTTCAGTGTAGGAGAAACCACATTCACCCTGAGGCCCATTCTAGAGTGCGTCGAGGGCATAAACACGCATTGTGACCCTCAGCGTGAGTCCTGTCCTCTAGTACGTCCTCTCAGTAGCTGGAACATTAGATGTCATAATGGGTTTGACATGTCCCTAAGCCCCAATTTTTAACCAGATTTCCGGTTGTCCAGTCGCCCCTCCCTGGGCTCTACTCTGGAATCCCTCATTTGGTGGGACACCTGAGGTTGAAAAACAAAACAGAACAAATGAACAACAACAGAACAAGGGACTTCTTCCATCCCACAGAATGACCCCAAACTCTTTGGACGGGGCCAAACCCCAGAGAGTAAGACTAATCCATTTCCCATGAAGTCACCCGGAAATTTCACGACCATGAGTGACACGATATCCAGAGTCAAAAACTTGAGCAGGAGCCTCACACTCTCCATTTGTTCATATCCCGAAGAGTACTCCTCATGGTCTGTAGATCAGTCCTGCCATATCTATGACTCGAAACATAAGCCGAGTTTGTGTTTTCAGACAACTGTCCAAACAGCCCTGGCCTATTCAACCTACAGTCTCAGGCCCCTGGAGCCAAACCTGATGAGTCTGCTTGCGTCTCCAAGGGAATTGTGTGTGCCCATTCCAATGGCCACAACCCTACTAAGAGGATCAACCTCCAAAGTCCCTGAGGCCATCCCAATATTTGTGGCTTCCTAGGACAAACAGGGTAATCTGGGCCCTCTGAGGACCTACTGGCACTCAGACCCGTAGACTGATGTCCCCAGATGTAAAAAGGAACGAACAGGCCACTCAGCACCTATCAGATCCAATGCTTTGGTTTCCAGGCATCTCTCTTCAGAGGCCTGGATTTCAATAACAGCATATGGCTGTTTCTTGACTCACCCATCAGAACAAATCTCATCTACACATGGGAAACTTGCACGATGGAGCTGTGTGAAAGCCTCTCTTTTGGAGAACCCTTCAGAGAACCAGTGCCACCGCTTCATTCCAAGGTCTCCATAGACAAAAAATGATATTAGTACACATCCACGGGAGAGTCCATTTCAACTCAGCCTCCTCGGTGGCTCCCCCAGATCCAGCAGATCTAAACTGTCTTGTAGCTTGGAGACAATTGGAATGCGAGGTGGGCTACCCAGCCATCCATCCTTAGAACCCTGCTCAGAATCGTTGTCCTGGAGCCAACCAACAGGTCTCAATTGTCCTGTAGAGGAATCTTTGCAGTTGGGAGCTTCTCAAAACTCCCATCGTGGGTAAACCCCCATGGCCTCGTGATGCACCCCCCCTTCAAGAAGGGGACTTCAGGGACAGAATGTCCAACCTGAGCGATCGTCTGATCCTCGCCCTGACTTCAGGTGCACGAGATCTCGATTCAGGTCTCACCCAGAAACATAGGCATAGCTTGGGTTCTCAGACTTCCGTCCTCAGACTACTGGCCCACGAGACCTCCAGTTTGGCAATCCAGAACTACAATGCAGCACTCTGCCTGCCCTCCAGAAGAAATACATTGCCCTCTGGGGCTACCCAGAAACCCCAAATGAGGATCAACCTGCACGGCATACGGCTGTACCCGAAATATATAGGCTGACCTGGGGACTAATGCCCTTTCTGACACAGCCTGAGCCTGGACCTCCTGGCCCCACCCAGACAGCTTGCCGCACTCTGAGCACATCGGACCCCTCATGGCCTTAGGTCGTCATCCCTTGTCAACCTCGGTTTTCAGGATTCAGAACCCAGACCTTATCTCCAATCACGGCCCGGGTTTGAAAATGATGCAGAAATCAGAACTCTTTCCCCATGGCAAGAAACTTTGTGGTTGGCATGTTGTCCAAGGTTCAGTCACGTTGAACCCATTGTGGCCCATGATGCCCCGCCCATGCTTGCGGGCCACATTGGTCACAAACACACATTGTGACCCACAGCCTGAGCCCAGTCCTCCGGTAAGGCCTCTCAGTGGCTGGATGGAGAGACAGCATATTGGGCTTGTCTTGCCCCTAGGCCCCTATTTTTAACCATAGTTCGGGTTGTCCCTTCACTGTTCCCCAGGGCTCTGCTTTGGAATTCCTCTTTTGCTGGTACACCTGAGGTAACAAACCTGAAAGGAGTTCTCCCATCCCACCGATTCACGAAAAACAATTGGGATCAGGCCAAATCCACAGAGAGCAAGATTCGTCCATGGCCCATGAGGCCTCCCCAACATTCCACGGCCATCGCTGACACAAAATCCAGAGACAAAAGCCTGAGTACGTGCTTCAGACTCGCTCATTCTTCATATCCTGAAGAGTTCTTCAGATAAGAACCTACACGGCACTCGAAGGCACTCAAAATATATAGTCTAACCTGGGCACTAATGCACTGTCTGAGAACCTGAGCCCGGACCTCGTGACCAACACCCAGACAGCTGACCGCACCATGAGCAGATCAGACCCGCCATGGCCTTAGGTCATCATCTCTTCCCTACCTCAGTTTTCAGGCTTCAGAACCTAGACCTTATCTCCAATCACTGCCCAGGGGTGACTGTGATGCAGAAATCAGAACTCTTCCTTACCCATGGCAAGACACCTTGTGGTTGGCATGTTGTCCAACGTTCAGTGTAGGAGAAACCAGCTTGCAGCCTGAGTACCCGCCCATTCTTGAGTGGGACGAGGGCATAAACACGCAATTTGACCCTCAGCGTGAGTCCTGTCCTCTAGTACGTCCTATCAGTGGCTGGACCATTAGATGTCATAATGGGCTTGACATGCCACTAGGCCCCAATTTTTTTTTTATTTATGATAAACATATATTTTTATCCCCAAGGGTACGGGTCTGCGAATCACCAGGTCCACACACATCACAGCACTCACCAAATCACATACCCTCCCCAATGTCCACAATCCCACCCCCTTCTCCCAAACCCCATCCCCCCGGCAACCCTCAGTTTGCTCTGTGAGACTAAAAGTGACTTATGGTTTGTCTCAATTTTTAACCAGATTTCTGGTTGTCCAGTCGCCCCTCCCCAGGGCTCTACTCTGGAATCCCTCATTTGGTGGGACACCTGGGGTTGAAAAACAAAACAAAACAAATCAAAAACAATAGAACAACGGACTTCTTCCATCCCACAGAATGACCCCAAACTCTTTGGACGGGGCCAAACCCCCAGAGAGTAAGACTCGGCCATTTCCCATGAAGTCACCCGGAAATTTCACGACCATCAGTGACACGATATCCAGAGACAAAAACTTGAGCAAGAGCCTCACACTCGCCCTTTTTTCATATCCCGAAGAGTTCTCCTCATGGTCTGTAGATCAGTCCTGCCATACCTATGACCCGAAACATAAGCCGAGTTTGTGTTTTCAGACAACTGTCCAAACAGCCCTGGCCTACACACCCTACAGGCTCAGGCCCCTGGAGCCAAACCTGACGACTGTGCTTGCCCTCTTGAAGGGAAATGTATCTGCCCATTCCAACGTCCACAACCCTCCTAAGAGTATAAACCTCCAAAGTCCCTGAGGCCATCCCAATAATTGTGGCTTCCCAGGACAAATGAGGCAATCTGGGCCCATCTGAGCACCTACCGGCACTCAGACCCATAGACTGATATGCCCAGAGGTAAAAAGGAACGAACAGGCCCCTAGGCACTATCGGATTCATTGCTTTGTTTTCCAGGCATCTCTCCTCAGAGGCCTGGATTTCAACAAGAGCATATGGCTGTTTCTTGAATCACCCATAGGAACAAATCTCATCTACACTTCGGAAACTTGCACGATGTAGCTATGTGAAAGCCACTCTATAGGAGAACCCTTCAGGGCCCCAGTGCCACCACTTCATTCCAAGGTCTCCATAGACACAAAATCATATTAGGACACATCCACGGGAGAGGCCATTTCAACTCAGCCTCCTCGGTTGCTCCCCCAGATCCAGCAGATCTAACCTGTCTTTTTGCTTGTAGACAATTGGAATGCGAGGTGTGCTACCCAGCCATCCATCCTTAGAACCCTGCTCGGAATCGTTGTCCTGGAGCCAACCAACAGGTCTCAATTGTCCTGGAGAAGATTCCTTGCAGTGGGGAGCTTCTCACAACTCCCATCGTGGGAAAACCCCCATGGCCTCGTGATCCACCCCCCCTTCAAGAAGGGGCAATCAGGTACAGACTGTCCAACCTGAGCGATCGTCTGATCCTCGCCATGACTTCAGATGCACGAATCTCGATTCAGGTCTGTAGATTGTGCCTGCCATATCCTCACCCAGAAACCTAGGCCTAGCTTGGGTTCTCAGACATCTGTCCTCAGACTACTGGCCCACAACCCCTCCAGTTTGGCAATCCCCATCCACAATGCAGCACTCTGCCTGCCCTCCAGAAGAAAACATTGCCCTCTGGGGCTACCCATAAACCCCAAATGAGGATCAACCTGCACGCCATTCGGCTGTACCCCAAATATATAGGCTGACATGGGCACTAATGCTCTTTCTGACATAGCCTGATCCTGGACCTCCTGGACCCACCCAGACAGCTGGCCGCACACTGAGCACATCGGACCCGCCATGGCCTTAGGTCGTCATCTCTTCTCAAACTCGGTTTTCAGGCTTCAGAACCTAGACCTTATCATCAATCATGGCCCGGGTTTGAAAATGATGCAGAAATCAGAACTCTTTCCCCATGGCAAGAAACCTTGTGGTTGGCATGTTGTCCAAGATTCAGTGTAGTTGAAACCAGTGTGGCGCATGAGGCCCCGCCCATGCTTGCGGGCCACATTGATCACAAACCCATATCGTGACCCTCAGCCTGAGCCCAGTCCTCAGGTAAGGCCTCTCAGTGGCTGGATGGAAAGACAGCATATTGGGCTTGCCATGCCCCTAGGCCTGAATTTTTAACCAACTTCGGGTTGTCCCTTCACTCTTCCCCATTGCTCTGCTTTGAATTCCTCTTTTGGTGGGACACCTGAGGTAACAAACCTGAAAGGAGTCCTTCCATCCCACAGATTGACGAGAAACAATTGGGATCGGGCCAAGTCCACAGATAGCAAGATTCGTCATGGCCCATGAGGCCTCCCCAACATTCCTCGGCCAACCCTGATACAAAATCCAGAGACAAAAGCCTGAGCACGCGCCTCAGACTCGCTCATTCTTTATATCCTGAAGAGTTCTTCAGATAAGAACCTACACGGAACTCGAATGCACACAAAATATATAGTCTAACCTGGGCACTAATGAAATGTCTGACAACCAGAGCCCGGACCTCGTGACCAACATCCAGACAGCTGACCGCACACTGAGCACATCAGACCCGCCATGGCCTTAGGTCATCATCTCTTCCCTACCTCAGTTTTCAGGCTTCAGAACCTAGACCTTATCTCCAATCACTGCCCAGCGGTGACTGTGAGGCAGAAATCAGAACTCTTCCTTACCCAAGGCAAGAAGCCTTGTGGTAGGAAAGTTGTCCAACGATCAGTGTAGGAGAAACCAGCATTCACCCTGAGGCCCTGCCCATTCTTGAGTGCGATGAGGGCATAAAACGCATTGTGACCCTCAGCGGGAGTCCTGTCCTCTAGTATGTCCTCTCAGTGGCTGGAACATTAGATGTCATAATGGGCTTGACATGTCCCTAGGCCCCAATTTTTAACCAGATTTCTGGTTGTCCACTCGCCCCTCCCCAGGGCTTTACTCTGGAATCCCTCATTTGGTGGGACACCTGAGGTTAAAAAACAAAAAAAACAAAACTACAACAACAAAAAAAAACCGTCTTCTTCCATCCCACAGAATGACCTCAAACTCTTTGGACAAGGCCAAACCCCAGAGAATAAGAATGATCCATTTCCCATGAAGTCACCCGGGAATTTCACGACCATGATTGACACGATATCCAGAGACAAAAACTTGAGCGCGAGCCTCACACTCGCCCTTTTTTCATATCCCGAAGAGTTCTCCTCATCGTCTGTAGATCAGTCCTGCCATACCTATGACCCGAAACATAAGCCAAGTTTGTGTTTTCAGACAACTGTCCAAACAGCCCTGGCCTAAACACCCTACAGGTTCAGGCCCCTGGAGCCAATCTGAGGACTGTACTTGCCCTCTCCGAGGGAATTCTGTGTGCCCATTGCAATGGCCACAACCCTACTAATAGAATAAACCTCCAAAGTCCCTGAGGCCATCCCAATATTTGTGGCTTCCCAGGACAAACAGGAGTAATCTGAGCCTACCAGAGAAGCTACCTGCACTCAGACCCGTAGACTGATGTCCCCAGAGGTAAAAAGAAACGAACAGACCCCTAGGCACTAATCGGATCTATTGCTTTGGTTCCCAGGCATCTCTCCTCAGAGGCCTGGATTTCAATACCAGCATATGGCTGTTTCTTGACTCCCACATCAGTACAAATCTCATCTACACATGGGAAACTTGCACGTGGGAGCTGTGTCAAAGCCTCTGTTTAGGAGAACCCTTCAGGGCCCCAGTGCCACCGCTTCATTCCAAGGTCTCCATAGACACAAAAACACATTAGGACACATCCACGGGAGAGTCCATTTCAACTGAGCGTATTCGGTTCCTCCGCGAGATCCAGCATATCTAACTTGTCTTGTTGCTAGGAGACAATTGGAATGTGAGGTGGCCTACCCCGCCATCCATCCTTAAAACCCTGCTCAGAATCGTTGGACTGGAGCCAACCAACAGGTCTCAATTGTCCTACAGAAGAATCTTTGCAGTTGGGAGCTTCTCAGAACTCCCATCGTGAGAGAACCCCCATGGCCTCATCATCCCCCCCCTTCATAAAGGGGCCATCAGGGACATAAGGTCCAACCTGAGCGATCGTCTGATCCTCACCCTGACTTCAGATGCACGAGATCTCGATTCAGGTCTGTAGATTGTGCCTGCCATGTCCTCACCCAGAAACCTAAGCCTAGCTTGTGTCCTCAGACTTCTGTCCACAGACTACTGGCTCACAAGCCCTCCAGTTTGACAATCCAGAATTACAATGCAGCACTCTAACTGCCCTGCAGAAGAAATACATTGCCATCTGGGGCTACATAGAAACCGCAAATGAAGATCAACCTGCATGTCACTTGGATATACCCAAAATATATAGGATGACCTGGGCAATAATGCCCTTTCTGACACAGCCTGAGCCTGGACATCCTAGGCCCAGCTAGACAGCTGCCTACAAACTGAGAACATCAGACCCTCCATGGCCTTAGGTCGTTATCCCTTCCCAACCTCAGTTTTCAGGCTTCAGAACCTAGACCTTATCTCCAAACACTGCCCAGGTTTAAAAATGATGCAGAAATCAGAACTCCTTCCCAATGGCACGAAAACTTGTGGTTGACTTGTTGTCCAACGTTCAGTATAGTGGAAACCAGTGTGTCCCTTGAGGCCCCGCCATTGCTCGCGGGCCAGATAGGTAGCAAACACACATTGTGACCCTCAGCCTTAGCCCAGTCCTCAGGTAAGGCCTCTCAGTGGCTGGATGAAGAGACAGCATATTGGGCTTGCCATGCCCCAAGGCCCCAATTTTTAACCATAGTTTGTGTTGACCCTTCACTCTTCCCCAGGGCTCTGCTTTGGAATTCCTCTTTTGGTGGGACACCTGATGTAACAACCCTGAAAGGAGTACTCCATCCAACAGATTGACGAAAAAGAATTAGGATCGGGCCAAATCCACAGAGAGGAAGTTTCGTCCATGGCCCATGTGGCCTCCTCGACATTCCACGGCCATCGCTGAAAAAAAATCCAGAGACAAAAGCCTAAGCAAGCGCCTCAGACTCGCACTATCTTCATATCCTGAAGATGTCTTCTCATGGTTTGTAGATCGGGCCTGCCATACCTACGTCCCCAAACATAAGCTGAGTTTGTGTTTTCAGACTTCTGTCCTCCAAGTCCTGGGCCACACACTCTCCAGGCTGGGGACCCTGGAGCCACACATTAGGACTGTGCCTACCCTATCCATGGGAATTCTGCCCATTCCATTGTCCAAAATCGTACAAATTAGGATAACCCTCTAAAGTCCCTGAGACCATCCCAATAGAATATGTCGCCCAGGACAAAAAAGGGCCGTCTGACACCAGCTGAGCATCTACCTCCACTCATACCCTAGATGGATGTCCCCAGAGAAGAAGATTGAACCAGACAGGACCCTAGGCCAAAATCGGATCCATTGCTTTGGTTTACAGGCATGTCTCCTCAAAACCCTGGATTCCAATACCAGCATTGGGGTTTTCCTGAGGCACCCATCAGAACAAACCTCGTCTCCACAAGGAAACTTGTGCATGGGAGCTATGTCAAAAGCTTAGGAGAATACTTCAGGGTCCCGGTGCCACCGCCCCATTCCAAGGCCCTCATGGACACAAACACACATTAGACCCATCCTCAGGAAAGTCCATTTCAACTCAGCCACCCCGGTTGCTCCCGCAGAGCCATCAGATCTAAGCTGTCTTGTCGCTAGGAGACAATTGGAATGGGAGGCGGGCTTCCCAGGCATCCATCCTCGAATGTTGGTCTGGACTCATCCATATGGGATGTCCTGGAGCTGTCCAACAGGACTCAATTGTCCCGCAGAAGGAATCCTAGGAGGGGGCATCCCACCACTCCCAACGTGGGAAAACCTCCACAGCCTCGAGATTCGGCTCCCTTTATGAAGCGGCTGTCATGAACAGAAAATCCAAGCTGAGCCAACGTCTGATCCTCGCTCTGACTTCAGATCCATGCGATGTTGCTTCAGATCTTCAGGGGGTACATGCTGTGCCCTCGCCCTGAAACCCAAGTCTAGCTGTCCCTAGGCCCCAATATTATCCAGCTTTCTGGTTGTCTAATCGCCCCTCCCCAGGGCTCTACTCTGGAATCCTTCATTTGGTGGGACACCTGAGTTTGAAAAACAAAACAAAAGAAATCAACAACAAAAAACGGACTTCTTCCATCACACAGAATGACCCCAAACTCTTTGGACTGGGCCAAACCCCCAGGGAGTAAGACTCGTCCATTTCCCATGAAGTCACCCGGAAATTTCATGACCATGAATGGCACGATATCCAGAGATAAATACTTGAGCAAGAGCCTCACACTCGCCCTTTTTCATATTCCGAAGAGTTCTCCTCATGTTCTGTAGATCAGTCCTGCCATACCTATGACCCGAAGCATAAGCCGAGTTTCTGTTTTCAGACAACTGTCCAAACAGCCCTGGCCTACATAGCCTACAGGCTTAGACCCCTGGAGCCAATGTGAGGACTGTACTTGCCCTCTCCAAGGGAATTCTGTGTGCCCATTCCAATGGCCACAACCCTACTAATAGGATAAACCTCCAAAGTCCCTGAGGCCATCCCAATAGTGGTGGCTTCCCAGGACAAAAAGGAGCAATCTGAGCCCATCTGAGAACCTACCTGCACTCAGACTTGTAGACTGATATCCCCAGAGGTTAAAAGGAACGAACAGGCCCCTAGGCCCTAATCGGATCCATTGCTTTGGTTTCCAGGCATCTCTCCTCAGAGGACTGGATTTCAATACCAGCATATGGCTGTTTCTTGATTCACCCATCAGAACAAATCCCATATACACATGGGAAACTTGCACGATGTGTAGAGCGATGTCAAAGCCTCTGTTTAGGAGAACCCTTCATGGCCCCAGTGCCTCCGCGTCATTCCAAAGTATCCATAGACACAAAAACACATTAGGACCCATCCACAGGTGAGTCCATTTCAACTCAGCGTATTCGGTTGCTCCGCCAGATCCAGAGATCCAACTTGTCTTGTTGCTAGGAGACAATTGGAATGCGAGGTGGCCTACCCCACCATCCATCCTTAGAACCCTGCTCGGAATCATTAGCCTGGAGCAAACCAACAGGTCTCAATTGTCCTGCAGAAGAATCTTTGCAGTTGGGAGCTTCTCACAACTACCATAGTGAGAAAACACCCATGGCCTCGTGATCCCTCCCCCCTTCATGAAGGGGACCTCAAGGACATAAGGTCCAACTTGAGCGATCTTCTGATCCTCACCCTAACTTCAGATGCACGAGATCTTGGTTCAGGTCTGTAGATTGTGCCTGCCATGTCCTCACCCAGAATCCTAAGCCTAGCTTGTGTCCTCAGACTTCCATCCTCAGAATAATGGCCCACAAGCCCTCCAGTTTGGCAATCCAGAATTATAATGCAGCACTCTGCCTGCCCTCCAGAAGAAAATCATTGCCTTCTGGGGCTACCCAGAAACCTGAAATGAAGATCAACCTGCACGCCACTTGGCTGTACCCAAAATATATAGGCTGACCTGCGCAATAATGCCCTTTCTGACAGAGGCTGAGCCTGGACCTCCTGGCCCCACCCATACAGCTGGCCGCTCACTGAGCACATCGGACCAGCCATTGCCTTAGGTCGTTATCTCTTCCCAGCCGCGGTTTTCAGGATTTAGAACCTAGACCTTATCTCCAATCACTGCCCATGTTTGAAAATGATGCAGAAATCAGAACTACTTCCCGATGGCAAGAAACCTTGTGGTAGGCTTGTTGTATAATGTTCAGTGTAGTGGAGACTTGTGTGTCCGATGAGGCCCCGCCATTGCTCGTGGGCCACATAGGTAGCAAACACATATTGTGACCCTCAGCCTTAGCCCAGTCCTCAGGTAAGGCCTCTCAGTGGCTGGAAGAAGAGACAGCATATTGGGCTTGCCATGCCCCTAGGCCCCAATTTTTAACCATAGTTCGGGTTGTCCCTTCACTCTTCCCCAGGGCTCTGCTGTGGAACTCCCCTTTTGGTGGGACACCTGAGGTAACAACCCTGAAGGGAATACTCCATCCAACAGATTGACGAAAAACAATTGGGATCGGGCCAAGTCCACAGAGAGCAAGATTCGTCCATGGCCCATGAGGCCTCCCCGACATTCCACGGCCATCGCTGATACAAAATCCAGAGACAAAAGCCTGAGCAAGCGCCTCAGAATCGCACTATCTTCATATCCTGAAGATGTCTTCTCATGGTTTTTAGATCGGGCCTGCCATAGCTACGTCCCCAAACATAAGCTGAGTTTGTGTTTTCAGACTTCTGTCCTCCAAGTCCTGGGCCACACACCATCCAGGCTGGGGACCCTGGAGCCACACATTAGGACTGTGCCTACCCTATCCATGGGAATTCTGCCCATTCCATTGTCCAAAATCGTACAAATTAGGAGAACCCTCCAAAGTCCCTGAGGCCATCCCAAAGTATAGGTCGCCCGGGACAAAAAAGGTCAGTCTGACACCAGCTGAGCATCTACCTCCACTCATACCCTAGAAGGATGTCCCCAGAGAAGAAGATTGAACCAGACAGGACCCTAGGCCAAAATCGGATCCATTGCTTTGGTTTACAGGCATGTCTCCTCAAAACCCTGGATTCCAATACCAGCATTGGGGTTTTCCTGAGGCACCCATCAGAACAAACCTCGTCTCCACAAGGAAACTTGTGCATGGGAGCTATGTCAAAAGCTTAGGAGAATACTTCAGGGTCCCGGTGCCACCGCCCCATTCCAAGGCCCTCATGGACACAAACACACATTAGACCCATCCTCAGGAAAGTCCATTTCAACTCAGCCACCCCGGTTGCTCCCGCACAGCCATCAGATCTAAACTGTCTTGTCGCTAGGAGACCATTGGAATGCGAGGCGGGCTTCCCAGGCATCCATCCTCGAACGTTGGTCTGGACTCATCCATATGGGATGTCCAGGAGCTGTCCAAACAGGTCTCAATTGTCCCGCAGAAGGAATCCTAGGAGGGGGCATCCCACCACTCCCAACGTGGGAAAACCTCCACGGCCTCGAGATTCGGCTCCCTTCATGAAGGGGCCGTCATGAACAGAAAATCCAAGCTGAGCCAACGTCTGATCCTCGCTCTGACTTCAGATGCATGAGATATTGCTTCAGATCTTCAGGAGGTACATGCCGTGACTTCGCCCTGAATCCCAAGTCTAGCTTGTGTTCTCAGACTTCCGTCCTCACACTCCGACCCCGAAGCCCACAAGTTTGGCAATTCCGGACCATCATTGCAGCTCTCTGCCTGCCCTCTAGAAACAAAATATTGCCTAATGAGCTGCCCGGGCACATTAAATGAGAATAAACCTACATGGCACTCGAATGTACCCAAATTATATAGTCTAACCTGGGCAGTAATGCACTGTCACACAACCTGAGCCAGAACCTCCTGAGCAACACCCAGACAGCTGACCGCACCCTGAGCCCATAAGACCCGCCGTGGCCTTAGGTCATCATCTCTTCCCTACCTAAGTTTTCAGGCTTCAGAACCTAGACCTTATCTCCAATCACTGCCCAGGGGTGAGTGTGATGCAGAAATCAGAACTCCTCTTTATCCACGGCAAGAAACCTTGTGGTTGCCATGTTGTCCAAGGTTCAGTGTAGGAGAAACCAGCATTCACCCTGAGGTCCCGCCCATTCTTGAGTGCGACAAGGACATAAACACGCATTGTGACCCTCAGCATGAGTCGGGTCCTCTAGTAAGTCCTCTCAGTGGCTAGACCATTAGATGCCATAATGGCTTGACATGTCCCTAGGCCCCAAATTTAAACCAGATTTCTGGTTGTCCAATCGCCCCTCCCCAGGGCTCTACTCTGGAATCCCTCATTTGGTGGGACAACTGAGTTTGAAAAACAAAACAAAACAAAACAACAACAACAACAAAAAAAAACGGACTTCTTCCATCCCACAGAATGACCTCAAACTCTCTGGACGGTGCCAAACCCCCAGAGAGTAAGACTCGCCCATTTCCCATGAAGTCACCCGGATAATTCATGACCATGAATGGAACGATATCCAGAGATAAAAACTTGAGCAAGAGCCTCACACTCGGCCTTTTTTCATATCCCAAAGAGTTCTCCTCATGTTCTGTAGATCAGTCCTGCCATACCTATGACCCGAAACATAAGCCGAGTTTGTGTTTTCAGAAATCTGTCCAAACAGCCCAGGCCTACACACCCTACAGGCTCAGGCCCCTGAAGCCAACCTGAGGACTGTACTTGCCCTCTCCAAGGGAATTCTGTGTGCCCATTCCAATGGCCACAACCCTACTAATAGGATAAATCTCCAAAGTCCCTGAGGCGATCCCAATAGTGGTGGCTTCCCAGGACAAACAGGAGCAATCTGAGCCCATCTGACAACCTACCTGCACTCAGACTCCTAGACTGATATCCCCAGAGGTAAAAAGGAACGAACAGGCCCCTAGGCCCTAATCGGATCCATTGCTTTGGTTTCCAGGCATCTTCTTCAGAGGCCTGGATTTCAGTACCAGCATTTGGCTGTTTCTTGGCTCACCCATCAGAACAAAACTCATCTACACATGGGAAACTTGCACGTGGGAGGTGTGTCAAAGCCTCTTTTTAGGAGAACCCTTCAGGGCCCCAGTGCCACCGCTTCATTCCAAGGTCTCCATAGACACAAAATCATATTAGACACATCCACGGGGAGAGTCCAGTTCAACTCAGCATATTCGGTTGCCCCGCGAGATCCAGCAGATCTAACTTGTCTTGTTGCTAGGAGACAAAAGGAAGGCGAGGTGGCCTACCCCGCCATCCATCCTTAGAACCCTGCTTGGAATCATTGGCCTGGAGCCAACCAACAGGTCTCAATTGTCCTGCAGAAGAACCTTTGCAGTTGTGAGCTTCTCACAACTCCCATGGTGAGAAACCCCCCTGGCCTCGTGATCCCCCCCCTTCATGAAAGGGCCATCAGGGACATAAGGTCTAACCTGAGAAATAGTCTGATCCTCACCCTGACTTCAGATGCACGAGATCTCGATTCAGGTCTGTATATTGTGCCTGCCATGTCCTCACCCAGAAACCTAAGCCTAGCTTGTGTCCTCAGACTTCCGTCCTCAGACTAATGGCCCACAAGCCCTCCAGTTTGGCAATCCAGAATTACAATGCAGCACTTAGCTTGCCCTCCAGAAGAAAAACATTGCCCTCTGGCGCTACCCAGAAACCCCAAATGAAGATCAACCTCCACGCCACTTGGCTGAACCCAAAATATATAGGCTGACCTGGGCACTAATGCCCTTTCTGACAGAGCCTGAACCTGGAACTCCTGGCACCACCCAGACAGCTTGCCGCTCACTGAGCACATCGGACCAGCCATTGCCTTAGGATGTTATATCTTCCCAAACTCGGTTTTCAGGATTCAGATCCTAGACCTTATCTCCAATCACTGCCCAGGTTTGAAAATGATGCAGAAATCAGAACTCCTTCCCGATGGCAAGAAACCTTGTGGTTGGCTTGTTGTCCAACGTTCAGTGTAGTGGAAACCTGTTTGTCCGATGAGGCCCCGCCATTGCTCGCGGGCCACATAGGTGGCAAACTCACATTGTGACCCTCAGCCTGAGCCCAGTCCTCATGTAAGGCCTCTCAGTGGCTGGATGGAGAGACAGAATATTGGGCTTGCCATGCCCCTAGGCCCCAATTTTTAACCATAGTTCGTGTTGTCCCTTCACTCTTCCCCAGGGCTCTGCTTTGGAACTCCTCTTTTGGTGGGACACCTGAGGTAACAACCCTGAAGGGAATACTCCATCCAACAGATTGACGAAAAACAATTGGGATCGGGCCAAGTCCACAGAGAGCAAGATTCGTCCATGGCCCATGAGGCCTCCCCGACATTCCACGGCCATCGCTGATACAAAATCCAGAGACAAAAGCCTGAGCAAGCGCCTCAGAATCGCACTATCTTCATATCCTGAAGATGTCTTCTCATGGTTTTTAGATCGGGCCTGCCATAGCTACGTCCCCTAACATAAGCTGAGTTTGTGTTTTCAGACTTCTGTCCTCCAAGTCCTGGGCCACACACCATCCAGGCTGGGGACCCTGGAGCCACACATTAGGACTGTGCCTACCCTATCCATGGGAATTCTGCCCATTCCATTGTCCAAAATCGTACAACTTAGGAGAACCCTCCAAAGTCCCTGAGGCCATCCCAATAGTATAGGTCGCCCGGGACAAAAAAGGGCCGTCTGACACCAGCTGAGCATCTACCTCCACTCATACCCTAGATGGATGTCCCCAGAGAAGAAGATTGAACCAGACAGGACCCTAGGCCAAAATCGGATCCATTGCTTTGGTTTACAGGCATGTCTCCTCAAAACCCTGGATTCCAATACCAGCATTGGGGTTTTCCTGAGGCACCCATCAGAACAAACCTCGTCTCCACAAGGAAACTTGTGCATGGGAGCTATGTCAAAAGCTTAGGAGAATACTTCAGGGTCCCGGTGCCACCGCCCCATTCCAAGGCCCTCATGGACACAAACACACATTAGACCCATCCTCAGGAAAGTCCATTTCAACTCAGCCACCCCGGTTGCTCCCGCAGAGCCATCAGATCTAAACTGTCTTGTCGCTAGGAGACCATTGGAATGCGAGGCGGGCTTCCCAGGCATCCATCCTCGAACGTTGGTCTGGACTCATCCATATGGGATGTCCAGGAGCTGTCCAAACAGGTCTCAATTGTCCCGCAGAAGGAATCCTAGGAGGGGGCATCCCACCACTCCCAACGTGGGAAAACCTCCACGGCCTCGAGATTCGGCTCCCTTCATGAAGGGGCCGTCATGAACAGAAAATCCAAGCTGAGCCAACGTCTGATCTTCGCTCTGACTTCAGATGCATGAGATATTGCTTCAGATCTTCAGGAGGTACATGCCGTGACTTCGCCCTGAATCCCAAGTCTAGCTTGTGTTCTCAGACTTCCGTCCTCACACTCCGGCCCCGAAGCCCACAAGTTTGGCAATTCCGGACCATCATTGCAGCTCTCTGCCTGCCCTCTAGAAACAAAATATTGCCTAATGAGCTGCCCGGGCACATTAAATGAGAATAAACCTACATGGCACTCGAATGTACCCAAATTATATAGTCTAACCTGGGCAGTAATGCACTGTCACACAACCTGAGCCAGAACCTCCTGAGCAACACCCAGACAGCTGACCGCACCCTGAGCCCATAAGACCCGCCGTGGCCTTAGGTCATCATCTCTTCCCTACCTAAGTTTTCAGGCTTCAGAACCTAGACCTTATCTCCAATCACTGCCCAGGGGTGAGTGTGATGCAGAAATCAGAACTCCTCTTTATCCACGGCAAGAAACCTTGTGGTTGCCATGTTGTCCAAGGTTCAGTGTAGGAGAAACCAGCATTCACCCTGAGGTCCCGCCCATTCTTGAGTGCGACAAGGACATAAACACGCATTGTGACCCTCAGCATGAGTCGGGTCCTCTAGTAAGTCCTCTCAGTGGCTAGACCATTAGATGCCATAATGGCTTGACATGTCCCTAGGCCCCAAATTTAAACCAGATTTCTGGTTGTCCAATCGCCCCTCCCCAGGGCTCTACTCTGGAATCCCTCATTTGGTGGGACAACTGAGTTTGAAAAACAAAACAAAACAAAACAACAACAACAACAAAAAAAAAAAACGGACTTCTTCCATCCCACAGAATGACCTCAAACTCTCTGGACGGTGCCAAACCCCCAGAGAGTAAGACTCGCCCATTTCCCATGAAGTCACCTGGATATTTCATGACCATGAATGGAACGATATCCAGAGATAAAAACTTGAGCAGGAGCCTCACACTCGGCCTTTTTTCATATCCCGAAGAGTTCTCCTCATGTTCTGTAGATCAGTCCTGCCATACCTATGACCCGAAACATAAGCCGAGTTTATGTTTTCAGACAACTGTCCAAACAGCCCAGGCCTACACACACTACAGGCTCAGGCCCCTGAAGCCAACCTGAGGACTGTACTTGCCCTCTCCAAGGGAATTCTGTGTGCCCATTCCAATGGCCACAACCCTACTAATAGGATAAACCTCCAAAGTCCCTGAGGCCATCCCAATAGTGGTGGCTTCCCAGGACAAACAGGAGCAGGAGCAATCTGAGCCCATCTGACAACCTACCTGCACTCAGACTCCTAGACTGATATCCCCAGAGGTAAAAAGGAACGAACAGGCCCCTAGGCCCTAATAGGAGCCATTGCTTTGGTTTCCAGGCATCTTCCTCAGAGGCCTGGATTTCAGTACCAGCATTTGGCTGTTTCTTGGCTCACCCATCAGAACAAAACTCATCTACACATGGGAAACTTGCACGTGGGAGGTGTGTCAAAGCCTCTTTTTAGGAGAACCCTTCAGGGCCCCAGTGCCACCGCTTCATTCCAAGGTCTCCATAGACACAAAATCATATTAGACACATCCACGGGGAGTGTCCAGTTCAACTCAGCATATTCGGTTGCCCCGCGAGATCCAGCAGATCTAACTTGTCTTGTTGCTAGGAGACAAAAGGAAGGCGAGGTGGCCTACCCCGCCATCCATCCTTAGAACCCTGCTCGGAATCATTGGCCTGGAGCCAACCAACAGGTCTCAATTGTCCTGCAGAAGAACCTTTGCAGTTGTGAGCTTCTCACAACTCCCATGGTGAGAAACCCCCCTGGCCTCGTGATCCCCCCCCCTTCATGAAGGGGACATCAGGGACATAAGGTCTAACCTGAGAAATAGTCTGATCCTCACCCTGACTTCAGATGCACGAGATCTCGATTCAGGTCTGTATATTGTGCCTGCCATGTCCTCACCCAGAAACCTAAGCCTAGCTTGTGTCCTCAGACTTCCGTCCTCAGACTAATGGCCCACAAGCCCTCCAGTTTGGCAATCCAGAATTACAATGCAGCACTTAGCTTGCCCTCCAGAAGAAAAACATTGCCCTCTGGCGCTACCCAGAAACCCCAAATGAAGATCAACCTCCACGCCACTTGGCTGAACCCAAAATATATAGGCTGACCTGGGCACTAATGCCCTTTCTGACAGAGCCTGAGCCTGGAACTCCTGGCACCACCCAGACAGCTTGCCGCTCACTGAGCACATCGGACCAGCCATTGCCTTAGGATGTTATATCTTCCCAAACTCGGTTTTCAGGATTCAGATCCTAGACCTTATCTCCAATCACTGCCCAGGTTTGAAAATGATGCAGAAATCAGAACTCCTTCCCGATGGCAAGAAACCTTGTGGTTGGCTTGTTGTCCAACGTTCAGTGTAGTGGAAACCTGTTTGTCCGATGAGGCCCCGCCATTGCTCGCGGGCCACATAGGTGGCAAACTCACATTGTGACCCTCAGCCTGAGCCCAGTCCTCATGTAAGGCCTCTCAGTGGCTGGATGGAGAGACAGAATATTGGGCTTGCCATGCCCCTAGGCCCCAATTTTTAACCATAGTTCGTGTTGTCCCTTCACTCTTCCCCAGGGCTCTGCTTTGGAACTCCTCTTTTGGTGGGACACCTGAGGTAACAACCCTGAAGGGAATACTCCATCCAACAGATTGACGAAAAACAATTGGGATCGGGCCAAGTCCACAGAGAGCAAGATTCGTCCATGGCCCATGAGGCCTCCCCGACATTCCACGGCCATCGCTGATACAAAATCCAGAGACAAAAGCCTGAGCAAGCGCCTCAGAATCGCACTATCTTCATATCCTGAAGATGTCTTCTCATGGTTTTTAGATCGGGCCTGCCATAGCTACGTCCCCTAACATAAGCTGAGTTTGTGTTTTCAGACTTCTGTCCTCCAAGTCCTGGGCCACACACCATCCAGGCTGGGGACCCTGGAGCCACACATTAGGACTGTGCCTACCCTATCCATGGGAATTCTGCCCATTCCATTGTCCAAAATCGTACAACTTAGGAGAACCCTCCAAAGTCCCTGAGGCCATCCCAATAGTATAGGTCGCCCGGGACAAAAAAGGGCCGTCTGACACCAGCTGAGCATCTACCTCCACTCATACCCTAGATGGATGTCCCCAGAGAAGAAGATTGAACCAGACAGGACCCTAGGCCAAAATCGGATCCATTGCTTTGGTTTACAGGCATGTCTCCTCAAAACCCTGGATTCCAATACCAGCATTGGGGTTTTCCTGAGGCACCCATCAGAACAAACCTCGTCTCCACAAGGAAACTTGTGCATGGGAGCTATGTCAAAAGCTTAGGAGAATACTTCAGGGTCCCGGTGCCACCGCCCCATTCCAAGGCCCTCATGGACACAAACACACATTAGACCCATCCTCAGGAAAGTCCATTTCAACTCAGCCACCCCGGTTGCTCCCGCAGAGCCATCAGATCTAAACTGTCTTGTCGCTAGGAGACCATTGGAATGCGAGGCGGGCTTCCCAGGCATCCATCCTCGAACGTTGGTCTGGACTCATCCATATGGGATGTCCAGGAGCTGTCCAAACAGGTCTCAATTGTCCCGCAGAAGGAATCCTAGGAGGGGGCATCCCACCACTCCCAACGTGGGAAAACCTCCACGGCCTCGAGATTCGGCTCCCTTCATGAAGGGGCCGTCATGAACAGAAAATCCAAGCTGAGCCAACGTCTGATCTTCGCTCTGACTTCAGATGCATGAGATATTGCTTCAGATCTTCAGGAGGTACATGCCGTGACTTCGCCCTGAATCCCAAGTCTAGCTTGTGTTCTCAGACTTCCGTCCTCACACTCCGGCCCCGAAGCCCACAAGTTTGGCAATTCCGGACCATCATTGCAGCTCTCTGCCTGCCCTCTAGAAACAAAATATTGCCTAATGAGCTGCCCGGGCACATTAAATGAGAATAAACCTACATGGCACTCGAATGTACCCAAATTATATAGTCTAACCTGGGCAGTAATGCACTGTCACACAACCTGAGCCAGAACCTCCTGAGCAACACCCAGACAGCTGACCGCACCCTGAGCCCATAAGACCCGCCGTGGCCTTAGGTCATCATCTCTTCCCTACCTAAGTTTTCAGGCTTCAGAACCTAGACCTTATCTCCAATCACTGCCCAGGGGTGAGTGTGATGCAGAAATCAGAACTCCTCTTTATCCACGGCAAGAAACCTTGTGGTTGCCATGTTGTCCAAGGTTCAGTGTAGGAGAAACCAGCATTCACCCTGAGGTCCCGCCCATTCTTGAGTGCGACAAGGACATAAACACGCATTGTGACCCTCAGCATGAGTCGGGTCCTCTAGTAAGTCCTCTCAGTGGCTAGACCATTAGATGCCATAATGGCTTGACATGTCCCTAGGCCCCAAATTTAAACCAGATTTCTGGTTGTCCAATCGCCCCTCCCCAGGGCTCTACTCTGGAATCCCTCATTTGGTGGGACAACTGAGTTTGAAAAACAAAACAAAACAAAACAACAACAACAAAAAAAAAAAAAAACGGACTTCTTCCATCCCACAGAATGACCTCAAACTCTCTGGACGGTGCCAAACCCCCAGAGAGTAAGACTCGCCCATTTCCCATGAAGTCACCTGGATATTTCATGACCATGAATGGAACGATATCCAGAGATAAAAACTTGAGCAGGAGCCTCACACTCGGCCTTTTTTCATATCCCGAAGAGTTCTCCTCATGTTCTGTAGATCAGTCCTGCCATACCTATGACCCGAAACATAAGCCGAGTTTATGTTTTCAGACAACTGTCCAAACAGCCCAGGCCTACACACACTACAGGCTCAGGCCCCTGAAGCCAACCTGAGGACTGTACTTGCCCTCTCCAAGGGAATTCTGTGTGCCCATTCCAATGGCCACAACCCTACTAATAGGATAAACCTCCAAAGTCCCTGAGGCCATCCCAATAGTGGTGGCTTCCCAGGACAAACAGGAGCAGGAGCAATCTGAGCCCATCTGACAACCTACCTGCACTCAGACTCCTAGACTGATATCCCCAGAGGTAAAAAGGAACGAACAGGCCCCTAGGCCCTAATAGGAGCCATTGCTTTGGTTTCCAGGCATCTTCCTCAGAGGCCTGGATTTCAGTACCAGCATTTGGCTGTTTCTTGGCTCACCCATCAGAACAAAACTCATCTACACATGGGAAACTTGCACGTGGGAGGTGTGTCAAAGCCTCTTTTTAGGAGAACCCTTCAGGGCCCCAGTGCCACCGCTTCATTCCAAGGTCTCCATAGACACAAAATCATATTAGACACATCCACGGGGAGTGTCCAGTTCAACTCAGCATATTCGGTTGCCCCGCGAGATCCAGCAGATCTAACTTGTCTTGTTGCTAGGAGACAAAAGGAAGGCGAGGTGGCCTACCCCGCCATCCATCCTTAGAACCCTGCTCGGAATCATTGGCCTGGAGCCAACCAACAGGTCTCAATTGTCCTGCAGAAGAACCTTTGCAGTTGTGAGCTTCTCACAACTCCCATGGTGAGAAACCCCCCTGGCCTCGTGATCCCCCCCCCTTCATGAAGGGGACATCAGGGACATAAGGTCTAACCTGAGAAATAGTCTGATCCTCACCCTGACTTCAGATGCACGAGATCTCGATTCAGGTCTGTATATTGTGCCTGCCATGTCCTCACCCAGAAACCTAAGCCTAGCTTGTGTCCTCAGACTTCCGTCCTCAGACTAATGGCCCACAAGCCCTCCAGTTTGGCAATCCAGAATTACAATGCAGCACTTAGCTTGCCCTCCAGAAGAAAAACATTGCCCTCTGGCGCTACCCAGAAACCCCAAATGAAGATCAACCTCCACGCCACTTGGCTGAACCCAAAATATATAGGCTGACCTGGGCACTAATGCCCTTTCTGACAGAGCCTGAGCCTGGAACTCCTGGCACCACCCAGACAGCTTGCCGCTCACTGAGCACATCGGACCAGCCATTGCCTTAGGATGTTATATCTTCCCAAACTCGGTTTTCAGGATTCAGATCCTAGACCTTATCTCCAATCACTGCCCAGGTTTGAAAATGATGCAGAAATCAGAACTCCTTCCCGATGGCAAGAAACCTTGTGGTTGGCTTGTTGTCCAACGTTCAGTGTAGTGGAAACCTGTTTGTCCGATGAGGCCCCGCCATTGCTCGCGGGCCACATAGGTGGCAAACTCACATTGTGACCCTCAGCCTGAGCCCAGTCCTCATGTAAGGCCTCTCAGTGGCTGGATGGAGAGACAGAATATTGGGCTTGCCATGCCCCTAGGCCCCAATTTTTAACCATAGTTCGTGTTGTCCCTTCACTCTTCCCCAGGGCTCTGCTTTGGAACTCCTCTTTTGGTGGGACACCTGAGGTAACAACCCTGAAGGGAATACTCCATCCAACAGATTGACGAAAAACAATTGGGATCGGGCCAAGTCCACAGAGAGCAAGATTCGTCCATGGCCCATGAGGCCTCCCCGACATTCCAC
Source organism: Mustela lutreola (assembly GCF_030435805.1). NCBI lineage: Eukaryota > Metazoa > Chordata > Mammalia > Carnivora > Mustelidae > Mustela > Mustela lutreola. The sequence continues at coordinate 175,268,047 of NC_081294.1, forward strand.
GGCCATCGCTGATACAAAATCCAGAGACAAAAGCCTGAGCAAGCGCCTCAGAATCGCACTATCTTCATATCCTGAAGATGTCTTCTCATGGTTTTTAGATCGGGCCTGCCATAGCTACGTCCCCTAACATAAGCTGAGTTTGTGTTTTCAGACTTCTGTCCTCCAAGTCCTGGGCCACACACCATCCAGGCTGGGGACCCTGGAGCCACACATTAGGACTGTGCCTACCCTATCCATGGGAATTCTGCCCATTCCATTGTCCAAAATCGTACAACTTAGGAGAACCCTCCAAAGTCCCTGAGGCCATCCCAATAGTATAGGTCGCCCGGGACAAAAAAGGGCCGTCTGACACCAGCTGAGCATCTACCTCCACTCATACCCTAGATGGATGTCCCCAGAGAAGAAGATTGAACCAGACAGGACCCTAGGCCAAAATCGGATCCATTGCTTTGGTTTACAGGCATGTCTCCTCAAAACCCTGGATTCCAATACCAGCATTGGGGTTTTCCTGAGGCACCCATCAGAACAAACCTCGTCTCCACAAGGAAACTTGTGCATGGGAGCTATGTCAAAAGCTTAGGAGAATACTTCAGGGTCCCGGTGCCACCGCCCCATTCCAAGGCCCTCATGGACACAAACACACATTAGACCCATCCTCAGGAAAGTCCATTTCAACTCAGCCACCCCGGTTGCTCCCGCAGAGCCATCAGATCTAAACTGTCTTGTCGCTAGGAGACCATTGGAATGCGAGGCGGGCTTCCCAGGCATCCATCCTCGAACGTTGGTCTGGACTCATCCATATGGGATGTCCAGGAGCTGTCCAAACAGGTCTCAATTGTCCCGCAGAAGGAATCCTAGGAGGGGGCATCCCACCACTCCCAACGTGGGAAAACCTCCACGGCCTCGAGATTCGGCTCCCTTCATGAAGGGGCCGTCATGAACAGAAAATCCAAGCTGAGCCAACGTCTGATCTTCGCTCTGACTTCAGATGCATGAGATATTGCTTCAGATCTTCAGGAGGTACATGCCGTGACTTCGCCCTGAATCCCAAGTCTAGCTTGTGTTCTCAGACTTCCGTCCTCACACTCCGGCCCCGAAGCCCACAAGTTTGGCAATTCCGGACCATCATTGCAGCTCTCTGCCTGCCCTCTAGAAACAAAATATTGCCTAATGAGCTGCCCGGGCACATTAAATGAGAATAAACCTACATGGCACTCGAATGTACCCAAATTATATAGTCTAACCTGGGCAGTAATGCACTGTCACACAACCTGAGCCAGAACCTCCTGAGCAACACCCAGACAGCTGACCGCACCCTGAGCCCATAAGACCCGCCGTGGCCTTAGGTCATCATCTCTTCCCTACCTAAGTTTTCAGGCTTCAGAACCTAGACCTTATCTCCAATCACTGCCCAGGGGTGAGTGTGATGCAGAAATCAGAACTCCTCTTTATCCACGGCAAGAAACCTTGTGGTTGCCATGTTGTCCAAGGTTCAGTGTAGGAGAAACCAGCATTCACCCTGAGGTCCCGCCCATTCTTGAGTGCGACAAGGACATAAACACGCATTGTGACCCTCAGCATGAGTCGGGTCCTCTAGTAAGTCCTCTCAGTGGCTAGACCATTAGATGCCATAATGGCTTGACATGTCCCTAGGCCCCAAATTTAAACCAGATTTCTGGTTGTCCAATCGCCCCTCCCCAGGGCTCTACTCTGGAATCCCTCATTTGGTGGGACAACTGAGTTTGAAAAACAAAACAAAACAAAACAACAACAACAAAAAAAAAAAAAACGGACTTCTTCCATCCCACAGAATGACCTCAAACTCTCTGGACGGTGCCAAACCCCCAGAGAGTAAGACTCGCCCATTTCCCATGAAGTCACCTGGATATTTCATGACCATGAATGGAACGATATCCAGAGATAAAAACTTGAGCAGGAGCCTCACACTCGGCCTTTTTTCATATCCCGAAGAGTTCTCCTCATGTTCTGTAGATCAGTCCTGCCATACCTATGACCCGAAACATAAGCCGAGTTTATGTTTTCAGACAACTGTCCAAACAGCCCAGGCCTACACACACTACAGGCTCAGGCCCCTGAAGCCAACCTGAGGACTGTACTTGCCCTCTCCAAGGGAATTCTGTGTGCCCATTCCAATGGCCACAACCCTACTAATAGGATAAACCTCCAAAGTCCCTGAGGCCATCCCAATAGTGGTGGCTTCCCAGGACAAACAGGAGCAGGAGCAATCTGAGCCCATCTGACAACCTACCTGCACTCAGACTCCTAGACTGATATCCCCAGAGGTAAAAAGGAACGAACAGGCCCCTAGGCCCTAATAGGAGCCATTGCTTTGGTTTCCAGGCATCTTCCTCAGAGGCCTGGATTTCAGTACCAGCATTTGGCTGTTTCTTGGCTCACCCATCAGAACAAAACTCATCTACACATGGGAAACTTGCACGTGGGAGGTGTGTCAAAGCCTCTTTTTAGGAGAACCCTTCAGGGCCCCAGTGCCACCGCTTCATTCCAAGGTCTCCATAGACACAAAATCATATTAGACACATCCACGGGGAGAGTCCAGTTCAACTCAGCATATTCGGTTGCCCCGCGAGATCCAGCAGATCTAACTTGTCTTGTTGCTAGGAGACAAAAGGAAGGCGAGGTGGCCTACCCCGCCATCCATCCTTAGAACCCTGCTCGGAATCATTGGCCTGGAGCCAACCAACAGGTCTCAATTGTCCTGCAGAAGAACCTTTGCAGTTGTGAGCTTCTCACAACTCCCATGGTGAGAAACCCCCCTGGCCTCGTGATCCCCCCCCCTTCATGAAGGGGACATCAGGGACATAAGGTCTAACCTGAGAAATAGTCTGATCCTCACCCTGACTTCAGATGCACGAGATCTCGATTCAGGTCTGTATATTGTGCCTGCCATGTCCTCACCCAGAAACCTAAGCCTAGCTTGTGTCCTCAGACTTCCGTCCTCAGACTAATGGCAGACAAGCCCTCCAGTTTGGCAATCCAGAATTACAATGCAGCACTTAGCTTGCCCTCCAGAAGAAAAACATTGCCCTCTGGCGCTACCCAGAAACCCCAAATGAAGATCAACCTCCACGCCACTTGGCTGAACCCAAAATATATAGGCTGACCTGGGCACTAATGCCCTTTCTGACAGAGCCTGAGCCTGGAACTCCTGGCACCACCCAGACAGCTTGCCGCTCACTGAGCACATCGGACCAGCCATTGCCTTAGGATGTTATATCTTCCCAAACTCGGTTTTCAGGATTCAGATCCTAGACCTTATCTCCAATCACTGCCCAGGTTTGAAAATGATGCAGAAATCAGAACTCCTTCCCGATGGCAAGAAACCTTGTGGTTGGCTTGTTGTCCAACGTTCAGTGTAGTGGAAACCTGTTTGTCCGATGAGGCCCCGCCATTGCTCGCGGGCCACATAGGTGGCAAACTCACATTGTGACCCTCAGCCTGAGCCCAGTCCTCATGTAAGGCCTCTCAGTGGCTGGATGGAGAGACAGAATATTGGGCTTGCCATGCCCCTAGGCCCCAATTTTTAACCATAGTTCGTGTTGTCCCTTCACTCTTCCCCAGGGCTCTGCTTTGGAACTCCTCTTTTGGTGGGACACCTGAGGTAACAACCCTGAAGGGAATACTCCATCCAACAGATTGACGAAAAACAATTGGGATCGGGCCAAGTCCACAGAGAGCAAGATTCGTCCATGGCCCATGAGGCCTCCCCGACATTCCACGGCCATCGCTGATACAAAATCCAGAGACAAAAGCCTGAGCAAGCGCCTCAGAATCGCACTATCTTCATATCCTGAAGATGTCTTCTCATGGTTTTTAGATCGGGCCTGCCATAGCTACGTCCCCTAACATAAGCTGAGTTTGTGTTTTCAGACTTCTGTCCTCCAAGTCCTGGGCCACACACCATCCAGGCTGGGGACCCTGGAGCCACACATTAGGACTGTGCCTACCCTATCCATGGGAATTCTGCCCATTCCATTGTCCAAAATCGTACAACTTAGGAGAACCCTCCAAAGTCCCTGAGGCCATCCCAATAGTATAGGTCGCCCGGGACAAAAAAGGGCCGTCTGACACCAGCTGAGCATCTACCTCCACTCATACCCTAGATGGATGTCCCCAGAGAAGAAGATTGAACCAGACAGAACCCTAGGCCAAAATCGGATCCATTGCTTTGGTTTACAGGCATGTCTCCTCAAAACCCTGGATTCCAATACCAGCATTGGGGTTTTCCTGAGGCACCCATCAGAACAAACCTCGTCTCCACAAGGAAACTTGTGCATGGGAGCTATGTCAAAAGCTTAGGAGAATACTTCAGGGTCCCGGTGCCACCGCCCCATTCCAAGGCCCTCATGGACACAAACACACATTAGACCCATCCTCAGGAAAGTCCATTTCAACTCAGCCACCCCGGTTGCTCCCGCAGAGCCATCAGATCTAAACTGTCTTGTCGCTAGGAGACCATTGGAATGCGAGGCGGGCTTCCCAGGCATCCATCCTCGAACGTTGGTCTGGACTCATCCATATGGGATGTCCAGGAGCTGTCCAAACAGGTCTCAATTGTCCCGCAGAAGGAATCCTAGGAGGGGGCATCCCACCACTCCCAACGTGGGAAAACCTCCACGGCCTCGAGATTCGGCTCCCTTCATGAAGGGGCCGTCATGAACAGAAAATCCAAGCTGAGCCAACGTCTGATCCTCGCTCTGACTTCAGATGCATGAGATATTGCTTCAGATCTTCAGGAGGTACATGCCGTGACTTCGCCCTGAATCCCAAGTCTAGCTTGTGTTCTCAGACTTCCGTCCTCACACTCCGACCCCGAAGCCCACAAGTTTGGCAATTCCGGACCATCATTGCAGCTCTCTGCCTGCCCTCTAGAAACAAAATATTGCCTAATGAGGTGCCCGGGCACATTACATGAGAATAAACCTACATGGCACTCGAATGTACCCAAATTATATAGTCTAACCTGGGCAGTAATGCACTGTCACACAACCTGAGCCAGAACCTCCTGAGCAACACCCAGACAGCTGACCGCACCCTGAGCCCATAAGACCCGCCGTGGCCTTAGGTCATCATCTCTTCCCTACCTAAGTTTTCAGGCTTCAGAACCTAGACCTTATCTCCAATCACTGCCCAGGGGTGAGTGTGATGCAGAAATCAGAACTCCTCTTTATCCACGGCAAGAAACCTTGTGGTTGCCATGTTGTCCAAGGTTCAGTGTAGGAGAAACCAGCATTCACCCTGAGGTCCCGCCCATTCTTGAGTGCGACAAGGACATAAACACGCATTGTGACCCTCAGCATGAGTCGGGTCCTCTAGTAAGTCCTCTCAGTGGCTAGACCATTAGATGCCATAATGGCTTGACATGTCCCTAGGCCCCAAATTTAAACCAGATTTCTGGTTGTCCAATCGCCCCTCCCCAGGGCTCTACTCTGGAATCCCTCATTTGGTGGGACAACTGAGTTTGAAAAACAAAACAAAACAAAACAACAACAACAAAAAAAAAAAAAAACGGACTTCTTCCATCCCACAGAATGACCTCAAACTCTCTGGACGGGGCCAAACCCCCAGAGAGTAAGACTCGCCCATTTCCCATGAAGTCACCTGGATATTTCATGACCATGAATGGAACGATATCCAGAGATAAAAACTTGAGCAAGAGCCTCACACTCGGCCTTTTGTCATATCCCGAAGAGGTCTCCTCATGTTCTGTAGATCAGTCCTGCCATAACTATGACCCGAAACATAAGCCGAGTTTGTGTTTTCAGACAACTGTCCAAACAGCCCAGGCCTACACACACTACAGGCTCAGGCCCCTGAAGCCAACCTGAGGACTGTACTTGCCCTCTCCAAGGGAATTCTGTGTGCCCATTCCAATGGCCACAACCCTACTAATAGGATAAACCTCCAAAGTCCCTGAGGCCATCCCAATAGTGGTGGCTTCCCAGGACAAACAGGAGCAGGAGCAATCTGAGCCCATCTGACAACCTACCTGCACTCAGACTCCTAGACTGATATCCCCAGAGGTAAAAAGGAACGAACAGGCCCCTAGGCCCTAATAGGAGCCATTGCTTTGGTTTCCAGGCATCTTCCTCAGAGGCCTGGATTTCAGTACCAGCATTTGGCTGTTTCTTGGCTCACCCATCAGAACAAAACTCATCTACACATGGGAAACTTGCACGTGGGAGGTGTGTCAAAGCCTCTTTTTAGGAGAACCCTTCAGGGCCCCAGTGCCACCGCTTCATTCCAAGGTCTCCATAGACACAAAATCATATTAGACACATCCACGGGGAGAGTCCAGTTCAACTCAGCATATTCGGTTGCCCCGCGAGATCCAGCAGATCTAACTTGTCTTGTTGCTAGGAGACAAAAGGAAGGCGAGGTGCCCTACCCCGCCATCCATCCTTAGAACCCTGCTCGGAATCATTGGCCTGGAGCCAACCAACAGGTCTCAATTGTCCTGCAGAAGAACCTTTGCAGTTGTGAGCTTCTCACAACTCCCATGGTGAGAAACCCCCCTGGCCTCGTGATCCCCCCCCCCTTCATGAAGGGGCCATCAGGGACATAAGGTCTAACCTGAGAAATAGTCTGATCCTCACCCTGACTTCAGATGCACGAGATCTCGATTCAGGTCTGTATATTGTGCCTGCCATGTCCTCACCCAGAAACCTAAGCCTAGCTTGTGTCCTCAGACTTCCGTCCTCAGACTAATGGCCCACAAGCCCTCCAGTTTGGCAATCCAGAATTACAATGCAGCACTTAGCTTGCCCTCCAGAAGAAAAACATTGCCCTCTGGTGCTACCCAGAAACCCCAAATGAAGATCAACCTCCACGCCACTTGGCTGAACCCAAAATATATAGGCTGACCTGGGCACTAATGCCCTTTCTGACAGAGCCTGAGCCTGGAACTCCTGGCACCACCCAGACAGCTTGCCGCTCACTGCGCACATCGGACCAGCCATTGCCTTAGGATGTTATATCTTCCCAAACTCGGTTTTCAGGATTCAGATCCTAGACCTTATCTCCAATCACTGCCCAGGTTTGAAAATGATGCAGAAATCAGAACTCCTTCCCGATGGCAAGAAACCTTGTGGTTGGCTTGTTGTCCAACGTTCAGTGTAGTGGAAACCTGTTTGTCCGATGAGGCCCCGCCATTGCTCGCGGGCCACATAGGTGGCAAACTCACATTGTGACCCTCAGCCTGAGCCCAGTCCTCATGTAAGGCCTCTCAGTGGCTGGATGGAGAGACAGAATATTGGGCTTGCCATGCCCCTAGGCCCCAATTTTTAACCATAGTTCGTGTTGTCCCTTCACTCTTCCCCAGGGATCTGCTTTGGAACTCCTCTTTTGGTGGGACACCTGAGGTAACAACCCTGAAGGGAATACTCCATCCAACAGATTGACGAAAAACAATTGGGATCGGGCCAAGTCCACAGAGAGCAAGATTCGTCCATGGCCCATGAGGCCTCCCCGACATTCCACGGCCATCGCTGATACAAAATCCAGAGACAAAAGCCTGAGCAAGCGCCTCAGAATCGCACTATCTTCATATCCTGAATATGTCTTCTCATGGTTTTTAGATCGGGCCTGCCATAGCTACGTCCCCTAACATAAGCTGAGTTTGTGTTTTCAGACTTCTGTCCTCCAAGTCCTGGGCCACACACCATCCAGGCTGGGGACCCTGGAGCCACACATTAGGACTGTGCCTACCCTATCCATGGGAATTCTGCCCATTCCATTGTCCAAAATCGTACAACTTAGGAGAACCCTCCAAAGTCCCTGAGGCCATCCCAATAGTATAGGTCGCCCGGGACAAAAAAGGGCCGTCTGACACCAGCTGAGCATCTACCTCCACTCATACCCTAGATGGATGTCCCCAGAGAAGAAGATTGAACCAGACAGGACCCTAGGCCAAAATCGGATCCATTGCTTTGGTTTACAGGCATGTCTCCTCAAAACCCTGGATTCCAATACCAGCATTGGGGTTTTCCTGAGGCACCCATCAGAACAAACCTCGTCTCCACAAGGAAACTTGTGCATGGGAGCTATGTCAAAAGCTTAGGAGAATACTTCAGGGTCCCGGTGCCACCGCCCCATTCCAAGGCCCTCATGGACACAAACACACATTAGACCCATCCTCAGGAAAGTCCATTTCAACTCAGCCACCCCGGTTGCTCCCGCAGAGCCATCAGATCTAAACTGTCTTGTCGCTAGGAGACCATTGGAATGCGAGGCGGGCTTCCCAGGCATCCATCCTCGAACGTTGGTCTGGACTCATCCATATGGGATGTCCAGGAGCTGTCCAAACAGGTCTCAATTGTCCCGCAGAAGGAATCCTAGGAGGGGGCATCCCACCACTCCCAACGTGGGAAAACCTCCACGGCCTCGAGATTCGGCTCCCTTCATGAAGGGGCCGTCATGAACAGAAAATCCAAGCTGAGCCAACGTCTGATCCTCGCTCTGACTTCAGATGCATGAGATATTGCTTCAGATCTTCAGGAGGTACATGCCGTGACTTCGCCCTGAATCCCAAGTCTAGCTTGTGTTCTCAGACTTCCGTCCTCACACTCCGGCCCCGAAGCCCACAAGTTTGGCAATTCCGGACCATCATTGCAGCTCTCTGCCTGCCCTCTAGAAACAAAATATTGCCTAATGAGCTGCCCGGGCACATTAAATGAGAATAAACCTACATGGCACTCGAATGTACCCAAATTATATAGTCTAACCTGGGCAGTAATGCACTGTCACACAACCTGAGCCAGAACCTCCTGAGCAACACCCAGACAGCTGACCGCACCCTGAGCCCATAAGACCCGCCGTGGCCTTAGGTCATCATCTCTTCCCTACCTAAGTTTTCAGGCTTCAGAACCTAGACCTTATCTCCAATCACTGCCCAGGGGTGAGTGTGATGCAGAAATCAGAACTCCTCTTTATCCACGGCAAGAAACCTTGTGGTTGCCATGTTGTCCAAGGTTCAGTGTAGGAGAAACCAGCATTCACCCTGAGGTCCCGCCCATTCTTGAGTGCGACAAGGACATAAACACGCATTGTGACCCTCAGCATGAGTCGGGTCCTCTAGTAAGTCCTCTCAGTGGCTAGACCATTAGATGCCATAATGGCTTGACATGTCCCTAGGCCCCAAATTTAAACCAGATTTCTGGTTGTCCAATCGCCCCTCCCCAGGGCTCTACTCTGGAATCCCTCATTTGGTGGGACAACTGAGTTTGAAAAACAAAACAAAACAAAACAACAACAACAACAAAAAAAAAAACGGACTTCTTCCATCCCACAGAATGACCTCAAACTCTCTGGACGGTGCCAAACCCCCAGAGAGTAAGACTCGCCCATTTCCCATGAAGTCACCTGGATATTTCATGACCATGAATGGAACGATATCCAGAGATAAAAACTTGAGCAGGAGCCTCACACTCGGCCTTTTTTCATATCCCGAAGAGTTCTCCTCATGTTCTGTAGATCAGTCCTGCCATACCTATGACCCGAAACATAAGCCGAGTTTATGTTTTCAGACAACTGTCCAAACAGCCCAGGCCTACACACACTACAGGCTCAGGCCCCTGAAGCCAACCTGAGGACTGTACTTGCCCTCTCCAAGGGAATTCTGTGTGCCCATTCCAATGGCCACAACCCTACTAATAGGATAAACCTCCAAAGTCCCTGAGGCCATCCCAATAGTGGTGGCTTCCCAGGACAAACAGGAGCAGGAGCAATCTGAGCCCATCTGACAACCTACCTGCACTCAGACTCCTAGACTGATATCCCCAGAGGTAAAAAGGAACGAACAGGCCCCTAGGCCCTAATAGGAGCCATTGCTTTGGTTTCCAGGCATCTTCCTCAGAGGCCTGGATTTCAGTACCAGCATTTGGCTGTTTCTTGGCTCACCCATCAGAACAAAACTCATCTACACATGGGAAACTTGCACGTGGGAGGTGTGTCAAAGCCTCTTTTTAGGAGAACCCTTCAGGGCCCCAGTGCCACCGCTTCATTCCAAGGTCTCCATAGACACAAAATCATATTAGACACATCCACGGGGAGTGTCCAGTTCAACTCAGCATATTCGGTTGCCCCGCGAGATCCAGCAGATCTAACTTGTCTTGTTGCTAGGAGACAAAAGGAAGGCGAGGTGGCCTACCCCGCCATCCATCCTTAGAACCCTGCTCGGAATCATTGGCCTGGAGCCAACCAACAGGTCTCAATTGTCCTGCAGAAGAACCTTTGCAGTTGTGAGCTTCTCACAACTCCCATGGTGAGAAACCCCCCTGGCCTCGTGATCCCCCCCCCCTTCATGAAGGGGACATCAGGGACATAAGGTCTAACCTGAGAAATAGTCTGATCCTCACCCTGACTTCAGATGCACGAGATCTCGATTCAGGTCTGTATATTGTGCCTGCCATGTCCTCACCCAGAAACCTAAGCCTAGCTTGTGTCCTCAGACTTCCGTCCTCAGACTAATGGCCCACAAGCCCTCCAGTTTGGCAATCCAGAATTACAATGCAGCACTTAGCTTGCCCTCCAGAAGAAAAACATTGCCCTCTGGCGCTACCCAGAAACCCCAAATGAAGATCAACCTCCACGCCACTTGGCTGAACCCAAAATATATAGGCTGACCTGGGCACTAATGCCCTTTCTGACAGAGCCTGAGCCTGGAACTCCTGGCACCACCCAGACAGCTTGCCGCTCACTGAGCACATCGGACCAGCCATTGCCTTAGGATGTTATATCTTCCCAAACTCGGTTTTCAGGATTCAGATCCTAGACCTTATCTCCAATCACTGCCCAGGTTTGAAAATGATGCAGAAATCAGAACTCCTTCCCGATGGCAAGAAACCTTGTGGTTGGCTTGTTGTCCAACGTTCAGTGTAGTGGAAACCTGTTTGTCCGATGAGGCCCCGCCATTGCTCGCGGGCCACATAGGTGGCAAACTCACATTGTGACCCTCAGCCTGAGCCCAGTCCTCATGTAAGGCCTCTCAGTGGCTGGATGGAGAGACAGAATATTGGGCTTGCCATGCCCCTAGGCCCCAATTTTTAACCATAGTTCGTGTTGTCCCTTCACTCTTCCCCAGGGCTCTGCTTTGGAACTCCTCTTTTGGTGGGACACCTGAGGTAACAACCCTGAAGGGAATACTCCATCCAACAGATTGACGAAAAACAATTGGGATCGGGCCAAGTCCACAGAGAGCAAGATTCGTCCATGGCCCATGAGGCCTCCCCGACATTCCACGGCCATCGCTGATACAAAATCCAGAGACAAAAGCCTGAGCAAGCGCCTCAGAATCGCACTATCTTCATATCCTGAAGATGTCTTCTCATGGTTTTTAGATCGGGCCTGCCATAGCTACGTCCCCTAACATAAGCTGAGTTTGTGTTTTCAGACTTCTGTCCTCCAAGTCCTGGGCCACACACCATCCAGGCTGGGGACCCTGGAGCCACACATTAGGACTGTGCCTACCCTATCCATGGGAATTCTGCCCATTCCATTGTCCAAAATCGTACAACTTAGGAGAACCCTCCAAAGTCCCTGAGGCCATCCCAATAGTATAGGTCGCCCGGGACAAAAAAGGGCCGTCTGACACCAGCTGAGCATCTACCTCCACTCATACCCTAGATGGATGTCCCCAGAGAAGAAGATTGAACCAGACAGGACCCTAGGCCAAAATCGGATCCATTGCTTTGGTTTACAGGCATGTCTCCTCAAAACCCTGGATTCCAATACCAGCATTGGGGTTTTCCTGAGGCACCCATCAGAACAAACCTCGTCTCCACAAGGAAACTTGTGCATGGGAGCTATGTCAAAAGCTTAGGAGAATACTTCAGGGTCCCGGTGCCACCGCCCCATTCCAAGGCCCTCATGGACACAAACACACATTAGACCCATCCTCAGGAAAGTCCATTTCAACTCAGCCACCCCGGTTGCTCCCGCAGAGCCATCAGATCTAAACTGTCTTGTCGCTAGGAGACCATTGGAATGCGAGGCGGGCTTCCCAGGCATCCATCCTCGAACGTTGGTCTGGACTCATCCATATGGGATGTCCAGGAGCTGTCCAAACAGGTCTCAATTGTCCCGCAGAAGGAATCCTAGGAGGGGGCATCCCACCACTCCCAACGTGGGAAAACCTCCACGGCCTCGAGATTCGGCTCCCTTCATGAAGGGGCCGTCATGAACAGAAAATCCAAGCTGAGCCAACGTCTGATCTTCGCTCTGACTTCAGATGCATGAGATATTGCTTCAGATCTTCAGGAGGTACATGCCGTGACTTCGCCCTGAATCCCAAGTCTAGCTTGTGTTCTCAGACTTCCGTCCTCACACTCCGGCCCCGAAGCCCACAAGTTTGGCAATTCCGGACCATCATTGCAGCTCTCTGCCTGCCCTCTAGAAACAAAATATTGCCTAATGAGCTGCCCGGGCACATTAAATGAGAATAAACCTACATGGCACTCGAATGTACCCAAATTATATAGTCTAACCTGGGCAGTAATGCACTGTCACACAACCTGAGCCAGAACCTCCTGAGCAACACCCAGACAGCTGACCGCACCCTGAGCCCATAAGACCCGCCGTGGCCTTAGGTCATCATCTCTTCCCTACCTAAGTTTTCAGGCTTCAGAACCTAGACCTTATCTCCAATCACTGCCCAGGGGTGAGTGTGATGCAGAAATCAGAACTCCTCTTTATCCACGGCAAGAAACCTTGTGGTTGCCATGTTGTCCAAGGTTCAGTGTAGGAGAAACCAGCATTCACCCTGAGGTCCCGCCCATTCTTGAGTGCGACAAGGACATAAACACGCATTGTGACCCTCAGCATGAGTCGGGTCCTCTAGTAAGTCCTCTCAGTGGCTAGACCATTAGATGCCATAATGGCTTGACATGTCCCTAGGCCCCAAATTTAAACCAGATTTCTGGTTGTCCAATCGCCCCTCCCCAGGGCTCTACTCTGGAATCCCTCATTTGGTGGGACAACTGAGTTTGAAAAACAAAACAAAACAAAACAACAACAACAAAAAAAAAAAAAACGGACTTCTTCCATCCCACAGAATGACCTCAAACTCTCTGGACGGTGCCAAACCCCCAGAGAGTAAGACTCGCCCATTTCCCATGAAGTCACCTGGATATTTCATGACCATGAATGGAACGATATCCAGAGATAAAAACTTGAGCAGGAGCCTCACACTCGGCCTTTTTTCATATCCCGAAGAGTTCTCCTCATGTTCTGTAGATCAGTCCTGCCATACCTATGACCCGAAACATAAGCCGAGTTTATGTTTTCAGACAACTGTCCAAACAGCCCAGGCCTACACACACTACAGGCTCAGGCCCCTGAAGCCAACCTGAGGACTGTACTTGCCCTCTCCAAGGGAATTCTGTGTGCCCATTCCAATGGCCACAACCCTACTAATAGGATAAACCTCCAAAGTCCCTGAGGCCATCCCAATAGTGGTGGCTTCCCAGGACAAACAGGAGCAGGAGCAATCTGAGCCCATCTGACAACCTACCTGCACTCAGACTCCTAGACTGATATCCCCAGAGGTAAAAAGGAACGAACAGGCCCCTAGGCCCTAATAGGAGCCATTGCTTTGGTTTCCAGGCATCTTCCTCAGAGGCCTGGATTTCAGTACCAGCATTTGGCTGTTTCTTGGCTCACCCATCAGAACAAAACTCATCTACACATGGGAAACTTGCACGTGGGAGGTGTGTCAAAGCCTCTTTTTAGGAGAACCCTTCAGGGCCCCAGTGCCACCGCTTCATTCCAAGGTCTCCATAGACACAAAATCATATTAGACACATCCACGGGGAGAGTCCAGTTCAACTCAGCATATTCGGTTGCCCCGCGAGATCCAGCAGATCTAACTTGTCTTGTTGCTAGGAGACAAAAGGAAGGCGAGGTGGCCTACCCCGCCATCCATCCTTAGAACCCTGCTCGGAATCATTGGCCTGGAGCCAACCAACAGGTCTCAATTGTCCTGCAGAAGAACCTTTGCAGTTGTGAGCTTCTCACAACTCCCATGGTGAGAAACCCCCCTGGCCTCGTGATCCCCCCCCCTTCATGAAGGGGACATCAGGGACATAAGGTCTAACCTGAGAAATAGTCTGATCCTCACCCTGACTTCAGATGCACGAGATCTCGATTCAGGTCTGTATATTGTGCCTGCCATGTCCTCACCCAGAAACCTAAGCCTAGCTTGTGTCCTCAGACTTCCGTCCTCAGACTAATGGCAGACAAGCCCTCCAGTTTGGCAATCCAGAATTACAATGCAGCACTTAGCTTGCCCTCCAGAAGAAAAACATTGCCCTCTGGCGCTACCCAGAAACCCCAAATGAAGATCAACCTCCACGCCACTTGGCTGAACCCAAAATATATAGGCTGACCTGGGCACTAATGCCCTTTCTGACAGAGCCTGAGCCTGGAACTCCTGGCACCACCCAGACAGCTTGCCGCTCACTGAGCACATCGGACCAGCCATTGCCTTAGGATGTTATATCTTCCCAAACTCGGTTTTCAGGATTCAGATCCTAGACCTTATCTCCAATCACTGCCCAGGTTTGAAAATGATGCAGAAATCAGAACTCCTTCCCGATGGCAAGAAACCTTGTGGTTGGCTTGTTGTCCAACGTTCAGTGTAGTGGAAACCTGTTTGTCCGATGAGGCCCCGCCATTGCTCGCGGGCCACATAGGTGGCAAACTCACATTGTGACCCTCAGCCTGAGCCCAGTCCTCATGTAAGGCCTCTCAGTGGCTGGATGGAGAGACAGAATATTGGGCTTGCCATGCCCCTAGGCCCCAATTTTTAACCATAGTTCGTGTTGTCCCTTCACTCTTCCCCAGGGCTCTGCTTTGGAACTCCTCTTTTGGTGGGACACCTGAGGTAACAACCCTGAAGGGAATACTCCATCCAACAGATTGACGAAAAACAATTGGGATCGGGCCAAGTCCACAGAGAGCAAGATTCGTCCATGGCCCATGAGGCCTCCCCGACATTCCACGGCCATCGCTGATACAAAATCCAGAGACAAAAGCCTGAGCAAGCGCCTCAGAATCGCACTATCTTCATATCCTGAAGATGTCTTCTCATGGTTTTTAGATCGGGCCTGCCATAGCTACGTCCCCTAACATAAGCTGAGTTTGTGTTTTCAGACTTCTGTCCTCCAAGTCCTGGGCCACACACCATCCAGGCTGGGGACCCTGGAGCCACACATTAGGACTGTGCCTACCCTATCCATGGGAATTCTGCCCATTCCATTGTCCAAAATCGTACAACTTAGGAGAACCCTCCAAAGTCCCTGAGGCCATCCCAATAGTATAGGTCGCCCGGGACAAAAAAGGGCCGTCTGACACCAGCTGAGCATCTACCTCCACTCATACCCTAGATGGATGTCCCCAGAGAAGAAGATTGAACCAGACAGAACCCTAGGCCAAAATCGGATCCATTGCTTTGGTTTACAGGCATGTCTCCTCAAAACCCTGGATTCCAATACCAGCATTGGGGTTTTCCTGAGGCACCCATCAGAACAAACCTCGTCTCCACAAGGAAACTTGTGCATGGGAGCTATGTCAAAAGCTTAGGAGAATACTTCAGGGTCCCGGTGCCACCGCCCCATTCCAAGGCCCTCATGGACACAAACACACATTAGACCCATCCTCAGGAAAGTCCATTTCAACTCAGCCACCCCGGTTGCTCCCGCAGAGCCATCAGATCTAAACTGTCTTGTCGCTAGGAGACCATTGGAATGCGAGGCGGGCTTCCCAGGCATCCATCCTCGAACGTTGGTCTGGACTCATCCATATGGGATGTCCAGGAGCTGTCCAAACAGGTCTCAATTGTCCCGCAGAAGGAATCCTAGGAGGGGGCATCCCACCACTCCCAACGTGGGAAAACCTCCACGGCCTCGAGATTCGGCTCCCTTCATGAAGGGGCCGTCATGAACAGAAAATCCAAGCTGAGCCAACGTCTGATCCTCGCTCTGACTTCAGATGCATGAGATATTGCTTCAGATCTTCAGGAGGTACATGCCGTGACTTCGCCCTGAATCCCAAGTCTAGCTTGTGTTCTCAGACTTCCGTCCTCACACTCCGACCCCGAAGCCCACAAGTTTGGCAATTCCGGACCATCATTGCAGCTCTCTGCCTGCCCTCTAGAAACAAAATATTGCCTAATGAGGTGCCCGGGCACATTACATGAGAATAAACCTACATGGCACTCGAATGTACCCAAATTATATAGTCTAACCTGGGCAGTAATGCACTGTCACACAACCTGAGCCAGAACCTCCTGAGCAACACCCAGACAGCTGACCGCACCCTGAGCCCATAAGACCCGCCGTGGCCTTAGGTCATCATCTCTTCCCTACCTAAGTTTTCAGGCTTCAGAACCTAGACCTTATCTCCAATCACTGCCCAGGGGTGAGTGTGATGCAGAAATCAGAACTCCTCTTTATCCACGGCAAGAAACCTTGTGGTTGCCATGTTGTCCAAGGTTCAGTGTAGGAGAAACCAGCATTCACCCTGAGGTCCCGCCCATTCTTGAGTGCGACAAGGACATAAACACGCATTGTGACCCTCAGCATGAGTCGGGTCCTCTAGTAAGTCCTCTCAGTGGCTAGACCATTAGATGCCATAATGGCTTGACATGTCCCTAGGCCCCAAATTTAAACCAGATTTCTGGTTGTCCAATCGCCCCTCCCCAGGGCTCTACTCTGGAATCCCTCATTTGGTGGGACAACTGAGTTTGAAAAACAAAACAAAACAAAACAACAACAACAAAAAAAAAAAAAAACGGACTTCTTCCATCCCACAGAATGACCTCAAACTCTCTGGACGGGGCCAAACCCCCAGAGAGTAAGACTCGCCCATTTCCCATGAAGTCACCTGGATATTTCATGACCATGAATGGAACGATATCCAGAGATAAAAACTTGAGCAAGAGCCTCACACTCGGCCTTTTGTCATATCCCGAAGAGGTCTCCTCATGTTCTGTAGATCAGTCCTGCCATAACTATGACCCGAAACATAAGCCGAGTTTGTGTTTTCAGACAACTGTCCAAACAGCCCAGGCCTACACACACTACAGGCTCAGGCCCCTGAAGCCAACCTGAGGACTGTACTTGCCCTCTCCAAGGGAATTCTGTGTGCCCATTCCAATGGCCACAACCCTACTAATAGGATAAACCTCCAAAGTCCCTGAGGCCATCCCAATAGTGGTGGCTTCCCAGGACAAACAGGAGCAGGAGCAATCTGAGCCCATCTGACAACCTACCTGCACTCAGACTCCTAGACTGATATCCCCAGAGGTAAAAAGGAACGAACAGGCCCCTAGGCCCTAATAGGAGCCATTGCTTTGGTTTCCAGGCATCTTCCTCAGAGGCCTGGATTTCAGTACCAGCATTTGGCTGTTTCTTGGCTCACCCATCAGAACAAAACTCATCTACACATGGGAAACTTGCACGTGGGAGGTGTGTCAAAGCCTCTTTTTAGGAGAACCCTTCAGGGCCCCAGTGCCACCGCTTCATTCCAAGGTCTCCATAGACACAAAATCATATTAGACACATCCACGGGGAGAGTCCAGTTCAACTCAGCATATTCGGTTGCCCCGCGAGATCCAGCAGATCTAACTTGTCTTGTTGCTAGGAGACAAAAGGAAGGCGAGGTGCCCTACCCCGCCATCCATCCTTAGAACCCTGCTCGGAATCATTGGCCTGGAGCCAACCAACAGGTCTCAATTGTCCTGCAGAAGAACCTTTGCAGTTGTGAGCTTCTCACAACTCCCATGGTGAGAAACCCCCCTGGCCTCGTGATCCCCCCCCCCTTCATGAAGGGGCCATCAGGGACATAAGGTCTAACCTGAGAAATAGTCTGATCCTCACCCTGACTTCAGATGCACGAGATCTCGATTCAGGTCTGTATATTGTGCCTGCCATGTCCTCACCCAGAAACCTAAGCCTAGCTTGTGTCCTCAGACTTCCGTCCTCAGACTAATGGCCCACAAGCCCTCCAGTTTGGCAATCCAGAATTACAATGCAGCACTTAGCTTGCCCTCCAGAAGAAAAACATTGCCCTCTGGTGCTACCCAGAAACCCCAAATGAAGATCAACCTCCACGCCACTTGGCTGAACCCAAAATATATAGGCTGACCTGGGCACTAATGCCCTTTCTGACAGAGCCTGAGCCTGGAACTCCTGGCACCACCCAGACAGCTTGCCGCTCACTGCGCACATCGGACCAGCCATTGCCTTAGGATGTTATATCTTCCCAAACTCGGTTTTCAGGATTCAGATCCTAGACCTTATCTCCAATCACTGCCCAGGTTTGAAAATGATGCAGAAATCAGAACTCCTTCCCGATGGCAAGAAACCTTGTGGTTGGCTTGTTGTCCAACGTTCAGTGTAGTGGAAACCTGTTTGTCCGATGAGGCCCCGCCATTGCTCGCGGGCCACATAGGTGGCAAACTCACATTGTGACCCTCAGCCTGAGCCCAGTCCTCATGTAAGGCCTCTCAGTGGCTGGATGGAGAGACAGAATATTGGGCTTGCCATGCCCCTAGGCCCCAATTTTTAACCATAGTTCGTGTTGTCCCTTCACTCTTCCCCAGGGATCTGCTTTGGAACTCCTCTTTTGGTGGGACACCTGAGGTAACAACCCTGAAGGGAATACTCCATCCAACAGATTGACGAAAAACAATTGGGATCGGGCCAAGTCCACAGAGAGCAAGATTCGTCCATGGCCCATGAGGCCTCCCCGACATTCCACGGCCATCGCTGATACAAAATCCAGAGACAAAAGCCTGAGCAAGCGCCTCAGAATCGCACTATCTTCATATCCTGAATATGTCTTCTCATGGTTTTTAGATCGGGCCTGCCATAGCTACGTCCCCTAACATAAGCTGAGTTTGTGTTTTCAGACTTCTGTCCTCCAAGTCCTGGGCCACACACCATCCAGGCTGGGGACCCTGGAGCCACACATTAGGACTGTGCCTACCCTATCCATGGGAATTCTGCCCATTCCATTGTCCAAAATCGTACAACTTAGGAGAACCCTCCAAAGTCCCTGAGGCCATCCCAATAGTATAGGTCGCCCGGGACAAAAAAGGGCCGTCTGACACCAGCTGAGCATCTACCTCCACTCATACCCTAGATGGATGTCCCCAGAGAAGAAGATTGAACCAGACAGGACCCTAGGCCAAAATCGGATCCATTGCTTTGGTTTACAGGCATGTCTCCTCAAAACCCTGGATTCCAATACCAGCATTGGGGTTTTCCTGAGGCACCCATCAGAACAAACCTCGTCTCCACAAGGAAACTTGTGCATGGGAGCTATGTCAAAAGCTTAGGAGAATACTTCAGGGTCCCGGTGCCACCGCCCCATTCCAAGGCCCTCATGGACACAAACACACATTAGACCCATCCTCAGGAAAGTCCATTTCAACTCAGCCACCCCGGTTGCTCCCGCAGAGCCATCAGATCTAAACTGTCTTGTCGCTAGGAGACCATTGGAATGCGAGGCGGGCTTCCCAGGCATCCATCCTCGAACGTTGGTCTGGACTCATCCATATGGGATGTCCAGGAGCTGTCCAAACAGGTCTCAATTGTCCCGCAGAAGGAATCCTAGGAGGGGGCATCCCACCACTCCCAACGTGGGAAAACCTCCACGGCCTCGAGATTCGGCTCCCTTCATGAAGGGGCCGTCATGAACAGAAAATCCAAGCTGAGCCAACGTCTGATCCTCGCTCTGACTTCAGATGCATGAGATATTGCTTCAGATCTTCAGGAGGTACATGCCGTGACTTCGCCCTGAATCCCAAGTCTAGCTTGTGTTCTCAGACTTCCGTCCTCACACTCCGGCCCCGAAGCCCACAAGTTTGGCAATTCCGGACCATCATTGCAGCTCTCTGCCTGCCCTCTAGAAACAAAATATTGCCTAATGAGCTGCCCGGGCACATTAAATGAGAATAAACCTACATGGCACTCGAATGTACCCAAATTATATAGTCTAACCTGGGCAGTAATGCACTGTCACACAACCTGAGCCAGAACCTCCTGAGCAACACCCAGACAGCTGACCGCACCCTGAGCCCATAAGACCCGCCGTGGCCTTAGGTCATCATCTCTTCCCTACCTAAGTTTTCAGGCTTCAGAACCTAGACCTTATCTCCAATCACTGCCCAGGGGTGAGTGTGATGCAGAAATCAGAACTCCTCTTTATCCACGGCAAGAAACCTTGTGGTTGCCATGTTGTCCAAGGTTCAGTGTAGGAGAAACCAGCATTCACCCTGAGGTCCCGCCCATTCTTGAGTGCGACAAGGACATAAACACGCATTGTGACCCTCAGCATGAGTCGGGTCCTCTAGTAAGTCCTCTCAGTGGCTAGACCATTAGATGCCATAATGGCTTGACATGTCCCTAGGCCCCAAATTTAAACCAGATTTCTGGTTGTCCAATCGCCCCTCCCCAGGGCTCTACTCTGGAATCCCTCATTTGGTGGGACAACTGAGTTTGAAAAACAAAACAAAACAAAACAACAACAACAACAAAAAAAAAAACGGACTTCTTCCATCCCACAGAATGACCTCAAACTCTCTGGACGGTGCCAAACCCCCAGAGAGTAAGACTCGCCCATTTCCCATGAAGTCACCTGGATATTTCATGACCATGAATGGAACGATATCCAGAGATAAAAACTTGAGCAGGAGCCTCACACTCGGCCTTTTTTCATATCCCGAAGAGTTCTCCTCATGTTCTGTAGATCAGTCCTGCCATACCTATGACCCGAAACATAAGCCGAGTTTATGTTTTCAGACAACTGTCCAAACAGCCCAGGCCTACACACACTACAGGCTCAGGCCCCTGAAGCCAACCTGAGGACTGTACTTGCCCTCTCCAAGGGAATTCTGTGTGCCCATTCCAATGGCCACAACCCTACTAATAGGATAAACCTCCAAAGTCCCTGAGGCCATCCCAATAGTGGTGGCTTCCCAGGACAAACAGGAGCAGGAGCAATCTGAGCCCATCTGACAACCTACCTGCACTCAGACTCCTAGACTGATATCCCCAGAGGTAAAAAGGAACGAACAGGCCCCTAGGCCCTAATAGGAGCCATTGCTTTGGTTTCCAGGCATCTTCCTCAGAGGCCTGGATTTCAGTACCAGCATTTGGCTGTTTCTTGGCTCACCCATCAGAACAAAACTCATCTACACATGGGAAACTTGCACGTGGGAGGTGTGTCAAAGCCTCTTTTTAGGAGAACCCTTCAGGGCCCCAGTGCCACCGCTTCATTCCAAGGTCTCCATAGACACAAAATCATATTAGACACATCCACGGGGAGTGTCCAGTTCAACTCAGCATATTCGGTTGCCCCGCGAGATCCAGCAGATCTAACTTGTCTTGTTGCTAGGAGACAAAAGGAAGGCGAGGTGGCCTACCCCGCCATCCATCCTTAGAACCCTGCTCGGAATCATTGGCCTGGAGCCAACCAACAGGTCTCAATTGTCCTGCAGAAGAACCTTTGCAGTTGTGAGCTTCTCACAACTCCCATGGTGAGAAACCCCCCTGGCCTCGTGATCCCCCCCCCCTTCATGAAGGGGACATCAGGGACATAAGGTCTAACCTGAGAAATAGTCTGATCCTCACCCTGACTTCAGATGCACGAGATCTCGATTCAGGTCTGTATATTGTGCCTGCCATGTCCTCACCCAGAAACCTAAGCCTAGCTTGTGTCCTCAGACTTCCGTCCTCAGACTAATGGCCCACAAGCCCTCCAGTTTGGCAATCCAGAATTACAATGCAGCACTTAGCTTGCCCTCCAGAAGAAAAACATTGCCCTCTGGCGCTACCCAGAAACCCCAAATGAAGATCAACCTCCACGCCACTTGGCTGAACCCAAAATATATAGGCTGACCTGGGCACTAATGCCCTTTCTGACAGAGCCTGAGCCTGGAACTCCTGGCACCACCCAGACAGCTTGCCGCTCACTGAGCACATCGGACCAGCCATTGCCTTAGGATGTTATATCTTCCCAAACTCGGTTTTCAGGATTCAGATCCTAGACCTTATCTCCAATCACTGCCCAGGTTTGAAAATGATGCAGAAATCAGAACTCCTTCCCGATGGCAAGAAACCTTGTGGTTGGCTTGTTGTCCAACGTTCAGTGTAGTGGAAACCTGTTTGTCCGATGAGGCCCCGCCATTGCTCGCGGGCCACATAGGTGGCAAACTCACATTGTGACCCTCAGCCTGAGCCCAGTCCTCATGTAAGGCCTCTCAGTGGCTGGATGGAGAGACAGAATATTGGGCTTGCCATGCCCCTAGGCCCCAATTTTTAACCATAGTTCGTGTTGTCCCTTCACTCTTCCCCAGGGCTCTGCTTTGGAACTCCTCTTTTGGTGGGACACCTGAGGTAACAACCCTGAAGGGAATACTCCATCCAACAGATTGACGAAAAACAATTGGGATCGGGCCAAGTCCACAGAGAGCAAGATTCGTCCATGGCCCATGAGGCCTCCCCGACATTCCACGGCCATCGCTGATACAAAATCCAGAGACAAAAGCCTGAGCAAGCGCCTCAGAATCGCACTATCTTCATATCCTGAATATGTCTTTTCATGGTTTTTAGATCGGGCCTGCCATAGCTACGTCCCCTAACATAAGCTGAGTTTGTGTTTTCAGACTTCTGTCCTCCAAGTCCTGGGCCACACACCATCCAGGCTGGGGACCCTGGAGCCACACATTAGGACTGTGCCTACCCTATCCATGGGAATTCTGCCCATTCCATTGTCCAAAATCGTACAAATTAGGAGAACCCTCCAAAGTCCCTGAGGCCATCCCAATAGTATAGGTCGCCCGGGACAAAAAAGGGCCGTCTGACACCAGCTGAGCATCTACCTCCACTCATACCCTAGATGGATGTCCCCAGAGAAAAAGATTGAACCAGACAGAACCCTAGGCCAAAATCGGATCCATTGCTTTGGTTTACAGGCATGTCTCCTCAAAACCCTGGATTCCAATACCAGCATTGGGGTTTTCCTGAGGCACCCATCAGAACAAACCTCGTCTCCACAAGGAAACTTGTGCATGGGAGCTATGTCAAAAGCTTAGGAGAATACTTCAGGGTCCCGGTGCCACCGCCCCATTCCAAGGCCCTCATGGACACAAACACACATTAGACCCATCCTCAGGAAAGTCCATTTCAACTCAGCCACCCCGGTTGCTCCCGCAGAGCCATCAGATCTAAACTGTCTTGTCGCTAGGAGACCATTGGAATGCGAGGCGGGCTTCCCAGGCATCCATCCTCGAACGTTGGTCTGGACTCATCCATATGGGATGTCCAGGAGCTGTCCAAACAGGTCTCAATTGTCCCGCAGAAGGAATCCTAGGAGGGGGCATCCCACCACTCCCAACGTGGGAAAACCTCCACGGCCTCGAGATTCGGCTCCCTTCATGAAGGGGCCGTCATGAACAGAAAATCCAAGCTGAGCCAACGTCTGATCCTCGCTCTGACTTCAGATGCATGAGATATTGCTTCAGATCTTCAGGAGGTACATGCCGTGACTTCGCCCTGAATCCCAAGTCTAGCTTGTGTTCTCAGACTTCCGTCCTCACACTCCGACCCCGAAGCCCACAAGTTTGGCAATTCCGGACCATCATTGCAGCTCTCTGCCTGCCCTCTAGAAACAAAATATTGCCTAATGAGGTGCCCGGGCACATTACATGAGAATAAACCTACATGGCACTCGAATGTACCCAAATTATATAGTCTAACCTGGGCAGTAATGCACTGTCACACAACCTGAGCCAGAACCTCCTGAGCAACACCCAGACAGCTGACCGCACCCTGAGCCCATAAGACCCGCCGTGGCCTTAGGTCATCATCTCTTCCCTACCTAAGTTTTCAGGCTTCAGAACCTAGACCTTATCTCCAATCACTGCCCAGGGGTGAGTGTGATGCAGAAATCAGAACTCCTCTTTATCCACGGCAAGAAACCTTGTGGTTGCCATGTTGTCCAAGGTTCAGTGTAGGAGAAACCAGCATTCACCCTGAGGTCCCGCCCATTCTTGAGTGCGACAAGGACATAAACACGCATTGTGACCCTCAGCATGAGTCGGGTCCTCTAGTAAGTCCTCTCAGTGGCTAGACCATTAGATGCCATAATGGCTTGACATGTCCCTAGGCCCCAAATTTAAACCAGATTTCTGGTTGTCCAATCGCCCCTCCCCAGGGCTCTACTCTGGAATCCCTCATTTGGTGGGACAACTGAGTTTGAAAAACAAAACAAAACAAAACAACAACAACAACAAAAAAAAAAACGGACTTCTTCCATCCCACAGAATGACCTCAAACTCTCTGGACGGTGCCAAACCCCCAGAGAGTAAGACTCGCCCATTTCCCATGAAGTCACCTGGATATTTCATGACCATGAATGGAACGATATCCAGAGATAAAAACTTGAGCAGGAGCCTCACACTCGGCCTTTTTTCATATCCCGAAGAGTTCTCCTCATGTTCTGTAGATCAGTCCTGCCATACCTATGACCCGAAACATAAGCCGAGTTTATGTTTTCAGACAACTGTCCAAACAGCCCAGGCCTACACACACTACAGGCTCAGGCCCCTGAAGCCAACCTGAGGACTGTACTTGCCCTCTCCAAGGGAATTCTGTGTGCCCATTCCAATGGCCACAACCCTACTAATAGGATAAACCTCCAAAGTCCCTGAGGCCATCCCAATAGTGGTGGCTTCCCAGGACAAACAGGAGCAGGAGCAATCTGAGCCCATCTGACAACCTACCTGCACTCAGACTCCTAGACTGATATCCCCAGAGGTAAAAAGGAACGAACAGGCCCCTAGGCCCTAATAGGAGCCATTGCTTTGGTTTCCAGGCATCTTCCTCAGAGGCCTGGATTTCAGTACCAGCATTTGGCTGTTTCTTGGCTCACCCATCAGAACAAAACTCATCTACACATGGGAAACTTGCACGTGGGAGGTGTGTCAAAGCCTCTTTTTAGGAGAACCCTTCAGGGCCCCAGTGCCACCGCTTCATTCCAAGGTCTCCATAGACACAAAATCATATTAGACACATCC
This sequence comes from Mustela lutreola, assembly GCF_030435805.1. NCBI lineage: Eukaryota > Metazoa > Chordata > Mammalia > Carnivora > Mustelidae > Mustela > Mustela lutreola. The sequence goes on from NC_081294.1 coordinate 175,293,164, forward strand.
ACGGGGAGTGTCCAGTTCAACTCAGCATATTCGGTTGCCCCGCGAGATCCAGCAGATCTAACTTGTCTTGTTGCTAGGAGACAAAAGGAAGGCGAGGTGGCCTACCCCGCCATCCATCCTTAGAACCCTGCTCGGAATCATTGGCCTGGAGCCAACCAACAGGTCTCAATTGTCCTGCAGAAGAACCTTTGCAGTTGTGAGCTTCTCACAACTCCCATGGTGAGAAACCCCCCTGGCCTCGTGATCCCCCCCCCCTTCATGAAGGGGACATCAGGGACATAAGGTCTAACCTGAGAAATAGTCTGATCCTCACCCTGACTTCAGATGCACGAGATCTCGATTCAGGTCTGTATATTGTGCCTGCCATGTCCTCACCCAGAAACCTAAGCCTAGCTTGTGTCCTCAGACTTCCGTCCTCAGACTAATGGCCCACAAGCCCTCCAGTTTGGCAATCCAGAATTACAATGCAGCACTTAGCTTGCCCTCCAGAAGAAAAACATTGCCCTCTGGCGCTACCCAGAAACCCCAAATGAAGATCAACCTCCACGCCACTTGGCTGAACCCAAAATATATAGGCTGACCTGGGCACTAATGCCCTTTCTGACAGAGCCTGAGCCTGGAACTCCTGGCACCACCCAGACAGCTTGCCGCTCACTGAGCACATCGGACCAGCCATTGCCTTAGGATGTTATATCTTCCCAAACTCGGTTTTCAGGATTCAGATCCTAGACCTTATCTCCAATCACTGCCCAGGTTTGAAAATGATGCAGAAATCAGAACTCCTTCCCGATGGCAAGAAACCTTGTGGTTGGCTTGTTGTCCAACGTTCAGTGTAGTGGAAACCTGTTTGTCCGATGAGGCCCCGCCATTGCTCGCGGGCCACATAGGTGGCAAACTCACATTGTGACCCTCAGCCTGAGCCCAGTCCTCATGTAAGGCCTCTCAGTGGCTGGATGGAGAGACAGAATATTGGGCTTGCCATGCCCCTAGGCCCCAATTTTTAACCATAGTTCGTGTTGTCCCTTCACTCTTCCCCAGGGCTCTGCTTTGGAACTCCTCTTTTGGTGGGACACCTGAGGTAACAACCCTGAAGGGAATACTCCATCCAACAGATTGACGAAAAACAATTGGGATCGGGCCAAGTCCACAGAGAGCAAGATTCGTCCATGGCCCATGAGGCCTCCCCGACATTCCACGGCCATCGCTGATACAAAATCCAGAGACAAAAGCCTGAGCAAGCGCCTCAGAATCGCACTATCTTCATATCCTGAATATGTCTTTTCATGGTTTTTAGATCGGGCCTGCCATAGCTACGTCCCCTAACATAAGCTGAGTTTGTGTTTTCAGACTTCTGTCCTCCAAGTCCTGGGCCACACACCATCCAGGCTGGGGACCCTGGAGCCACACATTAGGACTGTGCCTACCCTATCCATGGGAATTCTGCCCATTCCATTGTCCAAAATCGTACAAATTAGGAGAACCCTCCAAAGTCCCTGAGGCCATCCCAATAGTATAGGTCGCCCGGGACAAAAAAGGGCCGTCTGACACCAGCTGAGCATCTACCTCCACTCATACCCTAGATGGATGTCCCCAGAGAAAAAGATTGAACCAGACAGAACCCTAGGCCAAAATCGGATCCATTGCTTTGGTTTACAGGCATGTCTCCTCAAAACCCTGGATTCCAATACCAGCATTGGGGTTTTCCTGAGGCACCCATCAGAACAAACCTCGTCTCCACAAGGAAACTTGTGCATGGGAGCTATGTCAAAAGCTTAGGAGAATACTTCAGGGTCCCGGTGCCACCGCCCCATTCCAAGGCCCTCATGGACACAAACACACATTAGACCCATCCTCAGGAAAGTCCATTTCAACTCAGCCACCCCGGTTGCTCCCGCAGAGCCATCAGATCTAAACTGTCTTGTCGCTAGGAGACCATTGGAATGCGAGGCGGGCTTCCCAGGCATCCATCCTCGAACGTTGGTCTGGACTCATCCATATGGGATGTCCAGGAGCTGTCCAAACAGGTCTCAATTGTCCCGCAGAAGGAATCCTAGGAGGGGGCATCCCACCACTCCCAACGTGGGAAAACCTCCACGGCCTCGAGATTCGGCTCCCTTCATGAAGGGGCCGTCATGAACAGAAAATCCAAGCTGAGCCAACGTCTGATCCTCGCTCTGACTTCAGATGCATGAGATATTGCTTCAGATCTTCAGGAGGTACATGCCGTGACTTCGCCCTGAATCCCAAGTCTAGCTTGTGTTCTCAGACTTCCGTCCTCACACTCCGACCCCGAAGCCCACAAGTTTGGCAATTCCGGACCATCATTGCAGCTCTCTGCCTGCCCTCTAGAAACAAAATATTGCCTAATGAGGTGCCCGGGCACATTACATGAGAATAAACCTACATGGCACTCGAATGTACCCAAATTATATAGTCTAACCTGGGCAGTAATGCACTGTCACACAACCTGAGCCAGAACCTCCTGAGCAACACCCAGACAGCTGACCGCACCCTGAGCCCATAAGACCCGCCGTGGCCTTAGGTCATCATCTCTTCCCTACCTAAGTTTTCAGGCTTCAGAACCTAGACCTTATCTCCAATCACTGCCCAGGGGTGAGTGTGATGCAGAAATCAGAACTCCTCTTTATCCACGGCAAGAAACCTTGTGGTTGCCATGTTGTCCAAGGTTCAGTGTAGGAGAAACCAGCATTCACCCTGAGGTCCCGCCCATTCTTGAGTGCGACAAGGACATAAACACGCATTGTGACCCTCAGCATGAGTCGGGTCCTCTAGTAAGTCCTCTCAGTGGCTAGACCATTAGATGCCATAATGGCTTGACATGTCCCTAGGCCCCAAATTTAAACCAGATTTCTGGTTGTCCAATCGCCCCTCCCCAGGGCTCTACTCTGGAATCCCTCATTTGGTGGGACAACTGAGTTTGAAAAACAAAACAAAACAAAACAACAACAACAAAAAAAAAAAAAAAACGGACTTCTTCCATCCCACAGAATGAGCTCAAACTCTCTGGACGGGGCCAAACCCCCAGAGAGTAAGACTCGCCCATTTCCCATGAAGTCACCTGGATATTTCATGACCATGAATGGAACGATATCCAGAGATAAAAACTTGAGCAAGAGCCTCACACTCGGCCTTTTTTCATATCCCGAAGAGTTCTCCTCATGTTCTGTAGATCAGTCCTGCCATAACTATGACCCGAAAGATAAGCCGAGTTTGTGTTTTCAGACAACTGTCCAAACAGCCCAGGCCTACACACACTACAGGCTCAGGCCCCTGAAGCCAACCTGAGGACTGTACTTGCCCTCTCCAAGGGAATTCTGTGTGCCCATTCCAATGGCCACAACCCTACTAATAGGATAAATCTCCAAAGTCCCTGAGGCCATCCCAATAGTGGTGGCTTCCCAGGACAAACAGGAGCAATCTGAGCCCATCTGACAACCTACCTGCACTCAGACTCCTAGACTGATATCCCCAGAGGTAAAAAGGCACGAACAGGCCCCTAGGCCCTAATCGGATCTATTGCTTTGGTTTCCAGGCATCTTCCTCAGAGGCCTGGATTTCAGTACCAGCATTTGGCTGTTTCTTGGCTCACCCATCAGAACAAAACTCATCTACACATGGGAAACTTGCACGTGGGAGGTGTGTCAAAGCCTCTTTTTAGGAGAACCCTTCAGGGCCCCAGTGCCACCGCTTCATTCCAAGGTCTCCATAGACACAAAATCATATTAGACACATCCACGGGGAGAGTCCAGTTCAACTCAGCATATTCGGTTGCCCCGCGAGATCCAGCAGATCTAACTTGTCTTGTTGCTAGGAGACAAAAGGAAGGCGAGGTGGCCTACCCCGCCATCCATCCTTAGAACCCTGCTTGGAATCATTGGCCTGGAGCCAACCAACAGGTCTCAATTGTCCTGCAGAAGAACCTTTGCAGTTGTGAGCTTCTCACAACTCCCATGGTGAGAAACCCCCCTGGCCTCGTGATCCCCCCCCTTCTTGAAGGGGCCATCAGAGACATAAGGTCTAACCTGAGAAATAGTCTGATCCTCACCCTGACTTCAGATGCACGAGATCTCGATTCAGGTCTGTATATTGTGCCTGCCATGTCCTCACCCAGAAACCTAAGCCTAGCTTGTGTCCTCAGACTTCCGTCCTCAGACTAATGGCCTACAAGCCCTCAAGTTTGGCAATCCAGAATTACAATGCAGCACTTAGCTTGCCCACTAGAAGAAAAACATTGCCCTCTGGCGCTACCCAGAAACCCCAAATGAAGATCAACCTGCACGCCACTTGGCTGAACCCAAAATATATAGGCTGACCTGGGCACTAATGCCCTTTCTGACAGAGCCAGAGCCTGGAACTCCTGGCACCACCCAGACAACTTGCCGCTCACTGAGCACATCGGACCAGCCATTGCCTTAGGATGTTATATCTTCCCAAACTCGGTTTTCAGGATTCAGATCCTAGACCTTATCTCCAATCACTGCCCAGGTTTGAAAATGATGCAGAAATCAGAACTCCTTCCCGATGGCAAGAAACCTTGTGGTTGGCTTGTTGTCCAACGTTCAGTGTAGTGGAAACCTGTTTGTCCGATGAGGCCCCGCCATTGCTCGCGGGCCACATAGGTGGCAAACTCACATTGTGACCCTCAGCCTGAGCCCAGTCCTCATGTAAGGCCTCTCAGTGGCTGGATGGAGAGACAGCATATTGGGCTTGGCATGACCCTAGGCCCCAATTTTTAACCATAGTTCGTGTTGTCCCTTCACTCTTCCCCAGGGCTCTGCTTTGGAACTCCTCTTTTGGTGGGACACCTGAGGTAACAACCCTGAAGGGAATACTCCATCCAACAGATTGACGAAAAACAATTGGGATCGGGCCAAGTCCACAGAGAGCAAGATTCGTCCATGGCCCATGAGGCCTCCCCGACATTCCACGGCCATCGCTGATACAAAATCCAGAGACAAAAGCCTGAGCAAGCGCCTCAGAATCGCACTATCTTCATATCCTGAAGATGTCTTCTCATGGTTTTTAGATCGGGCCTGCCATAGCTACGTCCCCAAACATAAGCTGAGTTTGTGTTTTCAGACTTCTGTCCTCCAAGTCCTGGGCCACACACCATCCAGGCTGGGGACCCTGGAGCCACACATTAGGACTGTGCCTACCCTATCCATGGGAATTCTGCCCATTCCATTGTCCAAAATCGTACAAATTAGGAGAACCCTCCAAAGTCCCTGAGGCCATCCCAATAGTATAGGTCGCCCGGGACAAAAAAGGGCCGTCTGACACCAGCTGAGCATCTACCTCCACTCATACCCTAGATGGATGTCCCCAGAGAAGAAGATTGAACCAGACAGGACCCTAGGCCAAAATCGGATCCATTGCTTTGGTTTACAGGCATGTCTCCTCAAAACCCTGGATTCCAATACCAGCATTGGGGTTTTCCTGAGGCACCCATCAGAACAAACCTCGTCTCCACAAGGAAACTTGTGCATGGGAGCTATGTCAAAAGCTTAGGAGAATACTTCAGGGTCCCGGTGCCACCGCCCCATTCCAAGGCCCTCATGGACACAAACACACATTAGACCCATCCTCAGGAAAGTCCATTTCAACTCAGCCACCCCGGTTGCTCCCGCAGAGCCATCAGATCTAAACTGTCTTGTCGCTAGGAGACCATTGGAATGCGAGGCGGGCTTCCCAGGCATCCATCCTCGAACGTTGGTCTGGACTCATCCATATGGGATGTCCAGGAGCTGTCCAAACAGGTCTCAATTGTCCCGCAGAAGGAATCCTAGGAGGGGGCATCCCACCACTCCCAACGTGGGAAAACCTCCACGGCCTCGAGATTCGGCTCCCTTCATGAAGGGGCCGTCATGAACAGAAAATCCAAGCTGAGCCAACGTCTGATCCTCGCTCTGACTTCAGATGCATGAGATATTGCTTCAGATCTTCAGGAGGTACATGCCGTGACTTCGCCCTGAATCCCAAGTCTAGCTTGTGTTCTCAGACTTCCGTCCTCACACTCCGGCCCCGAAGCCCACAAGTTTGGCAATTCCGGACCATCATTGCAGCTCTCTGCCTGCCCTCTAGAAACAAAATATTGCCTAATGAGGTGCCCGGGCACATTACATGAGAATAAACCTACATGGCACTCGAATGTACCCAAATTATATAGTCTAACCTGGGCAGTAATGCACTGTCACACAACCTGAGCCAGAACCTCCTGAGCAACACCCAGACAGCTGACCGCACCCTGAGCCCATAAGACCCGCCGTGGCCTTAGGTCATCATCTCTTCCCTACCTAAGTTTTCAGGCTTCAGAACCTAGACCTTATCTCCAATCACTGCCCAGGGGTGAGTGTGATGCAGAAATCAGAACTCCTCTTTATCCACGGCAAGAAACCTTGTGGTTGCCATGTTGTCCAAGGTTCAGTGTAGGAGAAACCAGCATTCACCCTGAGGTCCCGCCCATTCTTGAGTGCGACAAGGACATAAACACGCATTGTGACCCTCAGCATGAGTCGGGTCCTCTAGTAAGTCCTCTCAGTGGCTAGACCATTAGATGCCATAATGGCTTGACATGTCCCTAGGCCCCAAATTTAAACCAGATTTCTGGTTGTCCAATCGCCCCTCCCCAGGGCTCTACTCTGGAATCCCTCATTTGGTGGGACAACTGAGTTTGAAAAACAAAACAAAACAAAACAACAACAACAACAAAAAACGGACTTCTTCCATCCCACAGAATGACCTCAAACTCTCTGGACGGGGCCAAACCCCCAGAGAGTAAGACTCGCCCATTTCCCATGAAGTCACCTGGATATTTCATGACCATGAATGGAACGATATCCAGAGATAAAAACTTGAGCAAGAGCCTCACACTCGGCCTTTTTTCATATCCCGAAGAGTTCTCCTCATGTTCTGTAGATCAGTCCTGCCATACCTATGACCCGAAACATAAGCCGAGTTTGTGTTTTCAGACAACTGTCCAAACAGCCCAGGCCTACACACACTACAGGCTCAGGCCCCTGAAGCCAACCTGAGGACAGTACTTGCCCTCTCCAAGGGAATTCTGTGTGCCCATTCCAATGGCCACAACCCTACTAATAGGATAAACCTCCAAAGTCCCTGAGGCCATCCCAATAGTGGTGGCTTCCCAGGACAAACAGGAGCAGGAGCAATCTGAGCCCATCTGACAACCTACCTGCACTCAGACTCCTAGACTGATATCCCCAGAGGTAAAAAGGAACGAACAGGCCCCTAGGCCCTAATAGGAGCCATTGCTTTGGTTTCCAGGCATCTTCCTCAGAGGCCTGGATTTCAGTACCAGCATTTGGCTGTTTCTTGGCTCACCCATCAGAACAAAACTCATCTACACATGGGAAACTTGCACGTGGGAGGTGTGTCAAAGCCTCTTTTTAGGAGAACCCTTCAGGGCCCCAGGGCCACCGCTTCATTCCAAGGTCTCCATAGACACAAAATCATATTAGACACATCCACGGGGAGAGTCCAGTTCAACTCAGCATATTCGGTTGCCCCGCGAGATCCAGCAGATCTAACTTGTCTTGTTGCTAGGAGACAAAAGGAAGGCGAGGTGCCCTACCCCGCCATCCATCCTTAGAACCCTGCTCGGAATCATTGGCCTGGAGCCAACCAACAGGTCTCAATTGTCCTGCAGAAGAACCTTTGCAGTTGTGAGCTTCTCACAACTCCCATGGTGAGAAACCCCCCTGGCCTCGTGATCCCCCCCCCCTTCATGAAGGGGCCATCAGGGACATAAGGTCTAACCTGAGAAATAGTCTGATCCTCACCCTGACTTCAGATGCACGAGATCTCGATTCAGGTCTGTATATTGTGCCTGCCATGTCCTCACCCAGAAACCTAAGCCTAGCTTGTGTCCTCAGACTTCCGTCCTCAGACTAATGGCCCACAAGACCTCAAGTTTGGCAATCCAGAATTACAATGCAGCACTTAGCTGGCCCACCAGAAGAAAAACATTGCCCTCTGGCGCTACCCAGAAACCCCAAATGAAGATCAACCTCCACGCCACTTGGCTGAACCCAAAATATATAGGCTGACCTGGGCACTAATGCCCTTTCTGACAGAGCCTGAGCCTGGAACTCCTGGCACCACCCAGACAGCTTGCCGCTCACTGAGCACATCGGACCAGCCATTGCCTTAGGATGTTATATCTTCCCAAACTCGGTTTTCAGGATTCAGATCCTAGACCTTATCTCCAATCACTGCCCAGGTTTGAAAATGATGCAGAAATCAGAACTCCTTCCCGATGGCAAGAAACCTTGTGGTTGGCTTGTTGTCCAACGTTCAGTGTAGTGGAAACCTGTTTGTCCGATGAGGCCCCGCCATTGCTCACGGGCCACATAGGTGGCAAACTCACATTGAGACCCTCAGCCTGAGCCCAGTCCTCATGTAAGGCCTCTCAGTGGGTGGATGGAGAGACAGCATATTGGGCTTGCCATGCCCCTAGGCCCCAATTTTTAACCATAGTTCGGGTTGTCTCTTCACTCTTCTCCAGGGCTCGGCTTTGGAACTCCTCTTTTGGTGGGTCACCTGAGGTAACAACCCTGAATGGAATACTCCATCCAACAGATTGACGAAAAACAATTGGGATCGGGCCAAGTCCACAGAGAGCAAGATTCGTCCATGGCCCATGAGGCCTCCCCGACATTCCACGGCCATCGCTGATACAAAATCCAGAGACAAAAGCCTGAGCAAGCGCCTCAGAATCGCACTATCTTCATATCCTCAAGATGTCTTCTCATGGTTTTTAGATCGGGCCTGCCATAGCTACGTCCCCAAACATAAGCTGAGTTTGTGTTTTCAGACTTCTGTCCTCCAAGTCCTGGGCCACACACCATCCAGGCTGGGGACCCTGGAGCCACACATTAGGACTGTGCCTACCCTATCCATGGGAATTCTGCCCATTCCATTGTCCAAAATCGTACAAATTAGGAGAAACCTCCAAAGTCCCTGAGGCCATCCCAATAGTATAGGTCGCCCGGGACAAAAAAGGGCCGTCTGACACCAGCTGAGCATCTACCTCCATTCATAGCCTAGATGGATGTCCCCAGAGAAGAAGATTGAACCAGACAGGACCCTAGGCCAAAATCGGATCCATTGCTTTGGTTTACAGGCATGTCTCCTCAAAAGCCTGGATTCCAATACCAGCATTGGGGTTTTCCTGAGGCACCCATCAGAACAAACCTCGCCTCCACAAGGAAACTTGTGCATGGGAGCTATGTCAAAAGCTTAGGAGAATACTTCAGGGTCCCGGTGCCACCGCCCCATTCCAAGGCCCTCATGGACACAAACACACATTAGACCCATCCTCAGGAAAGTCCATTTCAACTCAGCCACCCCGTTGCTCCCGCAGAGCCATCAGATCTAAACTGTCTTGTCGCTAGGAGACCATTGGAATGCGAGGCGGGCTTCCCAGGCATCCATCCTCGAACGTTGGTCTGGACTCATCCATATGGGATGTCCAGGAGCTGTCCAAACAGGTCTCAATTGTCCCGCAGAAGGAATCCTAGGAGGGGGCATCCCACCACTCCCAACGTGGGAAAACCTCCACGGCTTCGAGATTCGGCTCCCTTCATGAAGGGGCCGTCATGAACAGAAAATCCAAGCTGAGCCAACGTCTGATCCTCGCTCTGACTTCAGATGCATGAGATATTGCTTCAGATCTTCAGGAGGTACATGCCGTGACTTCGCCCTGAATCCCAAGTCTAGCTTGTGTTCTCAGACTTCCGTCCTCACACTCCGGCCCCGAAGCCCACAAGTTTGGCAATTCCGGACCATCATTGCAGCTCTCTGCCTGCCCTCTAGAAACAAAATATTGCCTAATGAGATGCCCGGGCATATTAAATGAGAATAAACCTACATGGCACTCGAATGTACCCAAATTATATAGTCTAACCTGGGCAGTAATGCACTGTCACACAACCTGAGCCAGAACCTCCTGAGCAACACCCAGACAGCTGACCGCACCCTGAGCCCATAAGACCCGCCGTGGCCTTAGGTCATCATCTCTTCCCTACCTAAGTTTTCAGGCTTCAGAACCTAGACCTTATCTCCAATCACTGCCCAGGGGTGAGTGTGATGCAGAAATCAGAACTCCTCTTTATCCACGGCAAGAAACCTTGTGGTTGCCATGTTGTCCAAGGTTCAGTGTAGGAGAAACCAGCATTCACCCTGAGGTCCCGCCCATTCTTGAGTGCGACAAGGACATAAACACGCATTGTGACCCTCAGCATGAGTCGGGTCCTCTAGTAAGTCCTCTCAGTGGCTAGACCATTAGATGTCATAATGGCTTGACATGTCCCTAGGCCCCAAATTTAAACCAGATTTCTGGTTGTCCAATCGCCCCTCCCCAGGGCTCTACTCTGGAATCCCTCATTTGGTGGGACAACTGAATTTGAAAAACAAAACAAAACAAAACAACAACAACAACAAAAAACGGACTTCTTCCATCCCACAGAATGACCTCAAACTCTCTGGACGGTGCCAAACCCCCAGAGAGTAAGACTCGCCCATTTCCCATGAAGTCACCTGGTTATTTCATGACCATGAATGGAACGATATCCAGAGATAAAAACTTGAGCAAGAGCCTCACACTCGGCCTTTTTTCATATCCCGAAGAGTTCTCCTCATGTTCTGTAGATCGGTCCTGCCATACCTATGACCCGAAACACAAGCCGAGTTTGTGTTTTCAGACAACTGTCCAAACAGCCCAGGCCTACACACACTACAGGCTCAGGCCCCTGAAGCCAACCTGAGGACTGTACTTGCCCTCTCCAAGGGAATTCTGTGTGCCCATTCCAATGGCCACAACCCTACTAATAGGATAAACCTCCAAAGTCCCTGAGGCCATCCCAATAGTGGTGGCTTCCCAGGACAAACAGGAGCAGGAGCAATCTGAGCCCATCTGACAACCTACCTGCACTCAGACTCCTAGACTGATATCCCCAGAGGTAAAAAGGAACGAACAGGCCCCTAGGCCCTAATAGGAGCCATTGCTTTGGTTTCCAGGCATCTTCCTCAGAGGCCTGGATTTCAGTACCAGCATTTGGCTGTTTCTTGGCTCACCCATCAGAACAAAACTCATCTACACATGGGAAACTTGCACGTGGGAGGTGTGTCAAAGCCTCTTTTTAGGAGAACCCTTCAGGGCCCCAGTGCCACCGCGTCATTCCAAGGTCTCCATAGACACAAAATCATATTAGACACATCCACGGGGAGAGTCCAGTTCAACTCAGCATATTCGGTTGCCCCGCGAGATCCAGCAGATCTAATTGTCTTGTTGCTAGGAGACAAAAGGAAGGCGAGGTGCCCTACCCCGCCATCCATCCTTAGAACCCTGCTCGGAATCATTGGCCTGGAGCCAACCAACAGGTCTCAATTGTCCTGCAGAAGAACCTTTGCAGTTGTGAGCTTCTCACAACTCCCATGGTGAGAAACCCCCCTGGCCTCGTGATCCCCCCCCCCCCTTCATGAAGGGGCCATCAGGGACATAAGGTCGAACCTGAGAAATAGTCTGATCCTCACCCTGACTTCAGATGCACGAGATCTCGATTCAGGTCTGTATATTGTGCCTGCCATGTCCTCACCCAGAAACCTAAGCCTAGCTTGTGTCCTCAGACTTCCGTCCTCAGACTAATGGCCCACAAGCCCTCCAGTTTGGCAATCCAGAATTACAATGCAGCACTTAGCTTGCCCTCCAGAAGAAAAACATTGCCCTCTGGCGCTACCCAGAAACCCCAAATGAAGATCAACCTGCACGCCACTTGGCTGAACCCAAAATATATAGGCTGACCTGGGCACTAATGCCCTTTCTGACAGAGCCTGAGCCTGGAACTCCTGGCACCACCCAGACAGCTTGCCGCTCACTGAGCACATCGGACCAGCCATTGCCTTAGGATGTTATATCTTCCCAAACTCGGTTTTCAGGATTCAGATCCTAGACCTTATCTCCAATCACTGCCCAGGTTTGAAAATGATGCAGAAATCAGAACTCCTTCCCGATGGCAAGAAACCTTGTGGTTGGCTTGTTGTCCAACGTTCAGTGTAGTGGAAACCTGTTTGTCCGATGAGGCCCCGCCATTGCTCGCGGGCCACATAGGTGGCAAACTCACATTGTGACCCTCAGCCTGAGCCCAGTCCTCATGTAAGGCCTCTCAGTGGCTGGATGGAGAGACAGAATATTGGGCTTGCCATGCCCCTAGGCCCCAATTTTTAACCATAGTTCGGGTTGTCCCTTCACTCTTCCCCAGGGCTCTGCTTTGGAACTCCTCTTTTGGTGGGACACCTGAGGTAACAACCCTGAAGGGAATACTCCATCCAACAGATTGACGAAAAACAATTGGGATCGGGCCAAGTCCACAGAGAGCAAGATTCGTCCATGGCCCATGAGGCCCCCCCGACATTCCACGGCCATCGCTGATACAAAATCCAGAGACAAAAGCCTGAGCAAGCGCCTCAGAATCGCACTATCTTCATATCCTGAAGATGTCTTCTCATGGTTTTTAGATCGGGCCTGCCATAGCTACGTCCCCAAACATAAGCTGAGTTTGTGTTTTCAGACTTCTGTCCTCCAAGTCCTGGGCCACACACCATCCAGGCTGGGGACCCTGGAGCCACACATTAGGACTGTGCCTACCCTATCCATGGGAATTCTGCCCATTCCATTGTCCAAAATCGTACAAATTAGGAGAACCCTCCAAAGTCCCTGAGGCCATCCCAATAGTATAGGTCGCCCGGGACAAAAAAGGGCCGTCTGACACCAGCTGAGCATCTACCTCCACTCATACCCTAGATGGATGTCCCCAGAGAAGAAGATTGAACCAGACAGGACCCTAGGCCAAAATCGGATCCATTGCTTTGGTTTACAGGCATGTCTCCTCAAAACCCTGGATTCCAATACCAGCATTGGGGTTTTCCTGAGGCACCCATCAGAACAAACCTCGCCTCCACAAGGAAACTTGTGCATGGGAGCTATGTCAAAAGCTTAGGAGAATACTTCAGGGTCCCGGTGCCACCGCCCCATTCCAAGGCCCTCATGGACACAAACACACATTAGACCCATCCTCAGGAAAGTCCATTTCAACTCAGCCACCCCGTTGCTCCCGCAGAGCCATCAGATCTAAACTGTCTTGTCGCTAGGAGACCATTGGAATGCGAGGCGGGCTTCCCAGGCATCCATCCTCGAACGTTGGTCTGGACTCATCCATATGGGATGTCCAGGAGCTGTCCAAACAGGTCTCAATTGTCCCGCAGAAGGAATCCTAGGAGGGGGCATCCCACCACTCCCAACGTGGGAAAACCTCCACGGCTTCGAGATTCGGCTCCCTTCATGAAGGGGCCGTCATGAACAGAAAATCAATCCAAGCTGAGCCAACGTCTGATCCTCGCTCTGACTTCAGATGCATGAGATATTGCTTCAGATCTTCAGGAGGTACATGCCGTGACTTCGCCCTGAATCCCAAGTCTAGCTTGTGTTCTCAGACTTCCGTCCTCACACTCCGGCCTCGAAGCCCACAAGTTTGGCAATTCCGGACCATCATTGCAGCTCTCTGCCTGCCCTCTAGAAACAAAATATTGCCTAATGAGCTGCCCGGGCATATTAAATGAGAATAAACCTACATGGCACTCGAATGTACCCAAATTATATAGTCTAACCTGGGCAGTAATGCACTGTCACACAACCTGAGCCAGAACCTCCTGAGCAACACCCAGACAGCTGACCGCACCCTGAGCCCATAAGACCCGCCGTGGCCTTAGGTCATCATCTCTTCCCTACCTAAGTTTTCAGGCTTCAGAACCTAGACCTTATCTCCAATCACTGCCCAGGGGTGAGTGTGATGCAGAAATCAGAACTCCTCTTTATCCACGGCAAGAAACCTTGTGGTTGCCATGTTGTCCAAGGTTCAGTGTAGGAGAAACCAGCATTCACCCTGAGGTCCCGCCCATTCTTGAGTGCGACAAGGACATAAACACGCATTGTGACCCTCAGCATGAGTCGGGTCCTCTAGTAAGTCCTCTCAGTGGCTAGACCATTAGATGTCATAATGGCTTGACATGTCCCTAGGCCCCAAATTTAAACCAGATTTCTGGTTGTCCAATCGCCCCTCCCCAGGGCTCTACTCTGGAATCCCTCATTTGGTGGGACAACTGAGTTTGAAAAACAAAACAAAACAAAACAACAACAACAACAAAAAACGGACTTCTTCCATCCCACAGAATGACCTCAAACTCTCTGGACGGTGCCAAACCCCCAGAGAGTAAGACTCGCCCATTTCCCATGAAGTCACCTGGTTATTTCATGACCATGAATGGAACGATATCCAGAGATAAAAACTTGAGCAAGAGCCTCACACTCGGCCTTTTTTCATATCCCGAAGAGTTCTCCTCATGTTCTGTAGATCAGTCCTGCCATACCTATGACCCGAAACATAAGCCGAGTTTGTGTTTTCAGACAACTGTCCAAACAGCCCAGGCCTACACACACTACAGGCTCAGGCCCCTGAAGCCAACCTGAGGACTGTACTTGCCCTCTCCAAGGGAATTCTGTGTGCCCATTCCAATGGCCACAACCCTACTAATAGGATAAACCTCCAAAGTCCCTGAGGCCATCCCAATAGTGGTGGCTTCCCAGGACAAACAGGAGCAGGAGCAATCTGAGCCCATCTGACAACCTACCTGCACTCAGACTCCTAGACTGATATCCCCAGAGGTAAAAAGGAACGAACAGGCCCCTAGGCCCTAATAGGAGCCATTGCTTTGGTTTCCAGGCATCTTCCTCAGAGGCCTGGATTTCAGTACCAGCATTTGGCTGTTTCTTGGCTCACCCATCAGAACAAAACTCATCTACACATGGGAAACTTGCACGTGGGAGGTGTGTCAAAGCCTCTTTTTAGGAGAACCCTTCAGGGCCCCAGTGCCACCGCTTCATTCCAAGGTCTCCATAGACACAAAATCATATTAGACACATCCACGGGGAGAGTCCAGTTCAACTCAGCATATTCGGTTGCCCCGCGAGATCCAGCAGATCTAACTTGTCTTGTTGCTAGGAGACAAAAGGAAGGCGAGGTGCCCTACCCCGCCATCCATCCTTAGAACCCTGCTCGGAATCATTGGCCTGGAGCCAACCAACAGGTCTCAATTGTCCTGCAGAAGAACCTTTGCAGTTGTGAGCTTCTCACAACTCCCATGGTGAGAAACCCCCCTGGCCTCGTGATCCCCCCCCCACTTCATGAAGGGGCCATCAGGGACATAAGGTCGAACCTGAGAAATAGTCTGATCCTCACCCTGACTTCAGATGCACGAGATCTCGATTCAGGTCTGTATATTGTGCCTGCCATGTCCTCACCCAGAAACCTAAGCCTAGCTTGTGTCCTCAGACTTCCGTCCTCAGACTAATGGCCCACAAGCCCTCCAGTTTGGCAATCCAGAATTACAATGCAGCACTTAGCTTGCCCTCCAGAAGAAAAACATTGCCCTCTGGCGCTACCCAGAAACCCCAAATGAAGATCAACCTCCACGCCACTTGGCTGAACCCAAAATATATAGGCTGACCTGGGCACTAATGCCCTTTCTGACAGAGCCTGAGCCTGGAACTCCTGGCACCACCCAGACAGCTTGCCGCTCACTGAGCACATCGGACCAGCCATTGCCTTAGGATGTTATATCTTCCCAAACTCGGTTTTCAGGATTCAGATCCTAGACCTTATCTCCAATCACTGCCCAGGTTTGAAAATGATGCAGAAATCAGAACTCCTTCCCGATGGCAAGAAACCTTGTGGTTGGCTTGTTGTCCAACGTTCAGTGTAGTGGAAACCTGTTTGTCCGATGAGGCCCCGCCATTGCTCGCGGGCCACATAGGTGGCAAACTCACATTGTGACCCTCAGCCTGAGCCCAGTCCTCATGTAAGGCCTCTCAGTGGCTGGATGGAGAGACAGAATATTGGGCTTGCCATGCCCCTAGGCCCCAATTTTTAACCATAGTTCGGGTTGTCCCTTCACTCTTCCCCAGGGCTCTGCTTTGGAACTCCTCTTTTGGTGGGACACCTGAGGTAACAACCCTGAAGGGAATACTCCATCCAACAGATTGACGAAAAACAATTGGGATCGGGCCAAGTCCACAGAGAGCAAGATTCGTCCATGGCCCATGAGGCCTCCCCGACATTCCACGGCCATCGCTGATACAAAATCCAGAGACAAAAGCCTGAGCAAGCGCCTCAGAATCGCACTATCTTCATATCCTGAAGATGTCTTCTCATGGTTTTTAGATCGGGCCTGCCATAGCTACGTCCCCAAACATAAGCTGTGTTTGTGTTTTCAGACTTCTGTCCTCCAAGTCCTGGGCCACACACCATCCAGGCTGGGGACCCTGGAGCCACACATTAGGACTGTGCCTACCCTATCCATGGGAATTCTGCCCATTCCATTGTCCAAAATCGTACAACTTAGGAGAACCCTCCAAAGTCCCTGAGGCCATCCCAATAGTATAGGTCGCCCGGGACAAAAAAGGGCCGTCTGACACCAGCTGAGCATCTACCTCCACTCATACCCTAGATGGATGTCCCCAGAGAAGAAGATTGAACCAGACAGGACCCTAGGCCAAAATCGGATCCATTGCTTTGGTTTACAGGCATGTCTCCTCAAAACCCTGGATTCCAATACCAGCATTGGGGTTTTCCTGAGGCACCCATCAGAACAAACCTCGTCTCCACAAGGAAACTTGTGCATGGGAGCTATGTCAAAAGCTTAGGAGAATACTTCAGGGTCCCGGTGCCACCGCCCCATTCCAAGGCCCTCATGGACACAAACACACATTAGACCCATCCTCAGGAAAGTCCATTTCAACTCAGCCACCCCGGTTGCTCCCGCAGAGCCATCAGATCTAAACTGTCTTGTCGCTAGGAGACCATTGGAATGCGAGGCGGGCTTCCCAGGCATCCATCCTCGAACGTTGGTCTGGACTCATCCATATGGGATGTCCAGGAGCTGTCCAAACAGGTCTCAATTGTCCCGCAGAAGGAATCCTAGGAGGGGGCATCCCACCACTCCCAACGTGGGAAAACCTCCACGGCCTCGAGATTCGGCTCCCTTCATGAAGGGGCCGTCATGAACAGAAAATCCAAGCTGAGCCAACGTCTGATCCTCGCTCTGACTTCAGATGCATGAGATATTGCTTCAGATCTTCAGGAGGTACATGCCGTGACTTCGCCCTGAATCCCAAGTCTAGCTTGTGTTCTCAGACTTCCGTCCTCACACTCTGGCCCCGAAGCCCACAAGTTTGGCAATTCCGGACCATCATTGCAGCTCTCTGCCTGCCCTCTAGAAACAAAATATTGCCTAATGAGCTGCCCGGGCACATTAAATGAGAATAAACCTACATGGCACTCGAATGTACCCAAATTATATAGTCTAACCTGGGCAGTAATGCACTGTCACACAACCTGAGCCAGAACCTCCTGAGCAACACCCAGACAGCTGACCGCACCCTGAGCCCATAAGACCCGCCGTGGCCTTAGGTCATCATCTCTTCCCTACCTAAGTTTTCAGGCTTCAGAACCTAGACCTTATCTCCAATCACTGCCCAGGGGTGAGTGTGATGCAGAAATCAGAACTCCTCTTTATCCACGGCAAGAAACCTTGTGGTTGCCATGTTGTCCAAGGTTCAGTGTAGGAGAAACCAGCATTCACCCTGAGGTCCCGCCCATTCTTGAGTGCGACAAGGACATAAACACGCATTGTGACCCTCAGCATGAGTCGGGTCCTCTAGTAAGTCCTCTCAGTGGCTAGACCATTAGATGCCATAATGGCTTGACATGTCCCTAGGCCCCAAATTTAAACCAGATTTCTGGTTGTCCAATCGCCCCTCCCCAGGGCTCTACTCTGGAATCCCTCATTTGGTGGGACAACTGAGTTTGAAAAACAAAACAAAACAAAACAACAACAACAACAAAAAACGGACTTCTTCCATCCCACAGAATGACCTCAAACTCTCTGGACGGGGCCAAACCCCCAGAGAGTAAGACTCGCCCATTTCCCATGAAGTCACCTGGATATTTCATGACCATGAATGGAACGATATCCAGAGATAAAAACTTGAGCAAGAGCCTCACACTTGGCCTTTTTTCATATCCCGAAGAGTTCTCCTCATGTTCTGTAGATCAGTCCTGCCATACCTATGACCCGAAACATAAGCCGAGTTTGTGTTTTCAGACAACTGTCCAAACAGCCCAGGCCTACACACCCTACAGGCTCAGGCCCCTGAAGCCAACCTGAGGACTGTACTTGCCCTCTCCAAGGGAATTCTGTGTGCCCATTCCAATGGCCACAACCCTACTAATAGGATAAACCTCCAAAGTCCCTGAGGCCATCCCAATAGTGGTGGCTTCCCAGACAAACAGGAGCAATCTGAGCCCATCTGACAACCTACCTGCACTCAGACTCCTAGACTGATATCCCCAGAGGTAAAAAGGAACGAACAGGCCCCTAGGCCCTAATCGGATCCATTGCTTTGGTTTCCAGGCATCTTCCTCAGAGGCCTGGATTTCAGTACCAGCATTTGGCTGTTTCTTGGCTCACCCATCAGAACAAAACTCATCTACACATGGGAAACTTGCACGTGGGAGGTGTGTCAAAGCCTCTTTTTAGGAGAACCCTTCAGGGCCCCAGTGCCACCGCTTCATTCCAAGGTCTCCATAGACACAAAATCATATTAGACACATCCACGGGGAGAGTCCAGTTCAACTCAGCATATTCGGTTGCCCCGCGAGATCCAGCAGATCTAACTTGTCTTGTTGCTAGGAGACAAAAGGAAGGCGAGGTGGCCTACCCCGCCATCCATCCTTAGAACCCTGCTGGGAATCATTGGCCTGGAGCCAACCAACAGGTCTCAATTGTCCTGCAGAAGAACCTTTGCAGTTGTGAGCTTCTCACAACTCCCATGGTGAGAAACCCCCCTGGCCTCGTGATCCCCCCCCCTTCATGAAGGGGCCATCAGGGACATAAGGTCTAACCTGAGAAATAGTCTGATCCTCACCCTGACTTCAGATGCACGAGATCTCGATTCAGGTCTGTATATTGTGCCTGCCATGTCCTCACCCAGAAACCTAAGCCTAGCTTGTGTCCTCAGACTTCCGTCCTCAGACTAATGGCCTACAAGCCCTCCAGTTTGGCAATCCAGAATTACAATGCAGCACTTAGCTTGCCCACTAGAAGAAAAACATTGCCCTCTGGCGCTAACCAGAAACCCCAAATGAAGATCAACCTGCACGCCACTTGGCTGAACCCAAAATATATAGGCTGACCTGGGCACTAATGCCCTTTCTGACAGTGCCTGAGCCTGGAACTCCTGGCACCACCCAGACAACTTGCCGCTCACTGAGCACATCGGACCAGCCATTGCCTTAGGATGTTATATCTTCCCAAACTCGGTTTTCAGGATTCAGATCCTAGAGCTTATCTCCAATCACTGCCCAGGTTTGAAAATGATGCAGAAATCAGAACTCCTTCCCGATGGCAAGAAACCTTGTGGTTGGCTTGTTGTCCAACGTTCAGTGTAGTGGAAACCTGTTTGTCCGATGAGTCCCCGCCATTGCTCGCGGGCCACATAGGTGGCAAACTCACATTGTGACCCTCAGCCTGAGCCCAGTCCACATGTAAGGCCTCTCAGTGGCTGGATGGAGAGACAGCATATTGGGCTTGGCATGACCCTAGGCCCCAATTTTTAACCATAGTTCATGTTGTCCCTTCACTCTTCCCCAGGGCTCTGCTTTGGAACTCCTCTTTTGGTGGGACACCTGAGGTAACAACCCTGAAGGGAATACTCCATCCAACAGATTGACGAAGAACAATTGGGATCGGGCCAAGTCCACAGAGAGCAAGATTCGTCCATGGCCCATGAGGCCTCCCCGACATTCCACGGCCATCGCTGATACAAAATCCAGAGACAAAAGCCTGAGCAAGCGCCTCAGAATCGCACTATCTTCATATCCTGAAGATGTCTTCTCATGGATTTTAGATCGGGCCTGCCATAGCTACGTCCCCAAACATAAGCTGAGTTTGTGTTTTCAGACTTCTGTCCTCCAAGTCCTGGGCCACACACCATCCAGGCTGGGGACCCTGGAGCCACACATTAGGACTGTGCCTACCCTATCCATGGGAATTCTGCCCATTCCATTGTCCAAAATCGTACAAATTAGGAGAACCCTCCAAAGTCCCTGAGGCCATCCCAATAGTATAGGTCGCCCGGGACAAAAAAGGGCCGTCTGACACCAGCTGAGCATCTACCTCCACTCATACCCTAGATGGATGTCCCCAGAGAAGAAGATTGAACCAGACAGGACCCTAGGCCAAAATCGGATCCATTGCTTTGGTTTACAGGCATGTCTCCTCAAAACCCTGGATTCCAATACCAGCATTGGGGTTTTCCTGAGGCACCCATCAGAACAAACCTCGTCTCCACAAGGAAACTTGTGCATGGGAGCTATGTCAAAAGCTTAGGAGAATACTTCAGGGTCCCGGTGCCACCGCCCCATTCCAAGGCCCTCATGGACACAAACACACATTAGACCCATCCTCAGGAAAGTCCATTTCAACTCAGCCACCCCGGTTGCTCCCGCAGAGCCATCAGATCTAAACTGTCTTGTCGCTAGGAGACCATTGGAATGCGAGGCGGGCTTCCCAGGCATCCATCCTCGAACGTTGGTCTGGACTCATCCATATGGGATGTCCAGGAGCTGTCCAAACAGGTCTCAATTGTCCCGCAGAAGGAATCCTAGGAGGGGGCATCCCACCACTCCCAACGTGGGAAAACCTCCACGGCCTCGAGATTCGGCTCCCTTCATGAAGGGGCCGTCATGAACAGAAAATCCAAGCTGAGCCAACGTCTGATCCTCGCTCTGACTTCAGATGCATGAGATATTGCTTCAGATCTTCAGGAGGTACATGCCGTGACTTCGCCCTGAATCCCAAGTCTAGCTTGTGTTCTCAGACTTCCGTCCTCACACTCCGGCCCCGAAGCCCACAAGTTTGGCAATTCCGGACCATCATTGCAGCTCTCTGCCTGCCCTCTAGAAACAAAATATTGCCTAATGAGCTGCCCGGGCACATTAAATGAGAATAAACCTACATGGCACTCGAATGTACCCAAATTATATAGTCTAACCTGGGCAGTAATGCACTGTCACACAACCTGAGCCAGAACCTCCTGAGCAACACCCAGACAGCTGACCGCACCCTGAGCCCATAAGACCCGCCGTGGCCTTAGGTCATCATCTCTTCCCTACCTAAGTTTTCAGGCTTCAGAACCTAGACCTTATCTCCAATCACTGCCCAGGGGTGAGTGTGATGCAGAAATCAGAACTCCTCTTTATCCACGGCAAGAAACCTTGTGGTTGCCATGTTGTCCAAGGTTCAGTGTAGGAGAAACCAGCATTCACCCTGAGGTCCCGCCCATTCTTGAGTGCGACAAGGACATAAACACGCATTGTGACCCTCAGCATGAGTCGGGTCCTCTAGTAAGTCCTCTCAGTGGCTAGACCATTAGATGCCATAATGGCTTGACATGTCCCTAGGCCCCAAATTTAAACCAGATTTCTGGTTGTCCAATCGCCCCTCCCCAGGGCTCTACTCTGGAATCCCTCATTTGGTGGGACAACTGAGTTTGAAAAACAAAACAAAACAAAACAACAACAACAAAAAAATAAACGGACTTCTTCCATCCCACAGAATGACCTCAAACTCTCTGGACGGTGCCAAACCCCCAGAGAGTAAGACTCGCCCATTTCCCATGAAGTCACCCGGATATTTCATGACCATGAATGGAACGATATCCAGAGATAAAAACTTGAGCAAGAGCCTCACACTCGGCCTTTTTTCATATCCCGAAGAGTTCTCCTCATGTTCTGTAGATCAGTCCTGCCATACCTATGACCCGAAACATAAGCCGAGTTTGTGTTTTCAGACAACTGTCCAAACAGCCCAGGCCTACACACCCTACAGGCTCAGGCCCCTGAAGCCAACCCGAGGACTGTACTTGCCCTCTCCAAGGGAATTCTGTGTGCCCATTCCAATGGCCACAACCCTACTAATAGGATAAACCTCCAAAGTCCCTGAGGCCATCCCAATAGTGGTGGCTTCCCAGGACAAACAGGAGCAATCTGAGCCCATCTGACAACCTTCCTGCACTCAGACTCCTAGACTGATATCCCCAGAGGTAAAAAGGAACGAACAGGCCCCTAGGCCCTAATCGGATCCATTGCTTTGGTTTCCAGGCATCTTCCTCATGGGCCTGGATTTCAGTACCAGCATTTGGCTGTTTCTTGGCTCACCCATCAGAACAAAACTCATCTACACATGGGAAACTTGCACGTGGGAGGTGTGTCAAAGCCTCTTTTTAGGAGAACCCTTCAGGGCCCCAGTGCCACCGCTTCATTCCAAGGTCTCCATAGACACAAAATCATATTAGACACATCCACGGGGAGAGTCCAGTTCAACTCAGCATATTCGGTTGCCCCGCGAGATCCACCAGATCTAACTTGTCTTGTTGCTAGGAGACAAAAGGAAGGCGAGGTGCCCTACCCCGCCATCCATCCTTAGAACCCTGCTCGGAATCATTGGCCTGGAGCCAACCAACAGATCAAATTGTCCTGCAGAAGAACCTTTGCAGTTGTGAGCTTCTCACAACTCCCATGGTGAGAAATCCCCTGGCCTCGTGATCCCCCCCCCCCTTCATAAAGGGGCCATCAGGGACATAAGGTCTAACCTGAGAAATAGTCTGATCCTCACCCTGACTTCAGATGCACGAGATCTCGATTCAGGTCTGTATATTATGCCTGCCATGTCCTCACCCAGAAACCTAAGCCTAGCTTGTGTCCTCAGACTTCCGTCCTCAGACTAATGGCCCACAAGCCCTCCAGTTTGGCAATCCAGAATTACAATGCAGCACTTAGCTTGCCCTCCAGAAGAAAAACATTGCCCTCTGGCGCTACCCAGAAACCCCAAATGAAGATCAACCTGCACGCCACTTGGCTGAACCCAAAATATATAGGCTGACCTGGGCACTAATGCCCTTTCTGACAGAGCCTGAGCCTGGAACTCCTGGCACCACCCAGACAGCTTGCCGCTCACTGAGCACATCGGACCAGCCATTGCCTTAGGATGTTATATCTTCCCAAACTCGGTTTTCAGGATTCAGATCCTAGACCTTATCTCCAATCACTGCCCAGGTTTGAAAATGATGCAGAAATCAGAACTCCTTCCCGATGGCAAGAAACCTTGTGGTTGGCTTGTTGTCCAACGTTCAGTGTAGTGGAAACCTGTTTGTCCGATGAGGCCCCGCGATTGCTCACGGGCCACATAGGTGTCAAACTCACATTGAGACCCTCAGCCTTAGCCCAGTCCTCATGTAAGGCCTCTCAGTGGGTGGATGGAGAGACAGCATATTGGGCTTGCCATGCCCCTAGGCCCCAATTTTTAACCATAGTTCGGGTTGTCCCTTCACTCTTCCCCAGGGCTCGGCTTTGGAACTCCTCTTTTGGTGGGTCACCTGAGGTAACAACCCTGAAGGGAATACTCCATCCAACAGATTGACGAAAAACAATTGGGATCGGGCCAAGTCCACAGAGAGCAAGATTCGTCCATGGCCCATGAGGCCTCCCCGACATTCCACGGCCATCGCTGATACAAAATCCAGAGACAAAAGCCTGAGCAAGCGCCTCAGAATCGCACTATCTTCATATCCTGAAGATGTCTTCTCATGGTTTTTAGATCGGGCCTGCCATAGCTACGTCCCCAAACATAAGCTGAGTTTGTGTTTTCAGACTTCTGTCCTCCAAGTCCTGGGCCACACACCATCCAGGCTGGGGACCCTGGAGCCACACATTAGGACTGTGCCTACCCTATCCATGGGAATTCTGCCCATTCCATTGTCCAAAATCGTAGAAATTAGGAGAACCCTCCAAAGTCCCTGAGGCCATCCCAATAGTTTAGGTCGCCCGGGACAAAAAAGGGCCGTCTGACACCAGCTGAGCATCTACCTCCACTCATACCCTAGATGGATGTCCCCAGAGAAGAAGATTGAACCAGACAGGATCCTAGGCCAAAATCGGATCCATTGCTTTGGTTTACAGGCATGTCTCCTCAAAACCCTGGATTCCAATACCAGCATTGGGGTTTTCCTGAGGCACCCATCAGAACAAACCTCGTCTCCACAAGGAAACTTGTGCATGGGAGCTATGTCAAAAGCTTAGGAGAATACTTCAGGGTCCCGGTGCCACCGCCCCATTCCAAGGCCCTCATGGACACAAACACACATTAGACCCATCCTCAGGAAAGTCCATTTCAACTCAGCCACCCCGGTTGCTCCCGCAGAGCCATCAGATCTAAACTGTCTTGTCGCTAGGAGACCATT
Organism: Mustela lutreola; assembly: GCF_030435805.1. NCBI lineage: Eukaryota > Metazoa > Chordata > Mammalia > Carnivora > Mustelidae > Mustela > Mustela lutreola. Next base: position 175,317,615 of record NC_081294.1, read on the forward strand.
GGAATGCGAGGCGGGCTTCCCAGGCATCCATCCTCGAACGTTGGTCTGGACTCATCCATATGGGATGTCCAGGAGCTGTCCAAACAGGTCTCAATTGTCCCGCAGAAGGAATCCTAGGAGGGGGCATCCCACCACTCCCAACGTGGGAAAACCTCCACGGCCTCGAGATTCGGCTCCCTTCATGAAGGGGCCGTCATGAACAGAAAATCCAAGCTGAGCCAACGTCTGATCCTCGCTCTGACTTCAGATGCATGAGATATTGCTTCAGATCTTCAGGAGGTACATGCCGTGACTTCGCCCTGAATCCCAAGTCTAGCTTGTGTTCTCAGACTTCCGTCCTCACACTCCGGCCCCGAAGCCCACAAGTTTGGCAATTCCGGACCATCATTGCAGCTCTCTGCCTGCCCTCTAGAAACAAAATATTGCCTAATGAGCTGCCCGGGCACATTAAATGAGAATAAACCTACATGGCACTCGAATGTACCCAAATTATATAGTCTAACCTGGGCAGTAATGCACTGTCACACAACCTGAGCCAGAACCTCCTGAGCAACACCCAGACAGCTGACCGCACCCTGAGCCCATAAGACCCGCCGTGGCCTTAGGTCATCATCTCTTCCCTACCTAAGTTTTCAGGCTTCAGAACCTAGACCTTATCTCCAATCACTGCCCAGGGGTGAGTGTGATGCAGAAATCAGAACTCCTCTTTATCCACGGCAAGAAACCTTGTGGTTGCCATGTTGTCCAAGGTTCAGTGTAGGAGAAACCAGCATTCACCCTGAGGTCCCGCCCATTCTTGAGTGCGACAAGGACATAAACACGCATTGTGACCCTCAGCATGAGTCGGGTCCTCTAGTAAGTCCTCTCAGTGGCTAGACCATTAGATGTCATAATGGCTTGACATGTCCCTAGGCCACAAATTTAAACCAGATTTCTGGTTCTCCAATCGCCCCTCCCCAGGGCTCTACTCTGGAATCCCTCATTTGATGGGACAACTGAGTTTGAAAAACAAAACAAAACAAAACAACAACAACAACAAAAAACGGACTTCTTCCATCCCACAGAATGACCTCAAACTCTCTGGACGGGGCCAAACCCCCAGAGAGTAAGACTCGCCCATTTCCCATGAAGTCACCTGGATATTTCATGACCATGAATGGAACGATATCCAGAGATAAAAACTTGAGCAAGAGCCTCACACTCGGCCTTTTGTCATATCCCGAAGAGTTCTCCTCATGTTCTGTAGATCAGTCCTGCCATACCTATGACCCGAAACATAAGCCGAGTTTGTGTTTTCAGACAACTGTCCAAACAGCCCAGGCCTACACACACTACAGGCTCAGGCCCCTGAAGCCAACCTGAGGACTGTACTTGCCCTCTCCAAGGGAATTCTGTGTGCCCATTCCAATGGCCACAACCCTACTAATAGGATAAACCTCCAAAGTCCCTGAGGCCATCCCAATAGTGGTGGCTTCCCAGGACAAACAGGAGCAGGAGCAATCTGAGCCCATCTGACAACCTACCTGCACTCAGACTCCTAGACTGATATCCCCAGAGGTAAAAAGGAACGAACAGGCCCCTAGGCCCTAATAGGAGCCATTGCTTTGGTTTCCAGGCATCTTCCTCATGGGCCTGGATTTCAGTACCAGCATTTGGCTGTTTCTTGGCTCACCCATCAGAACAAAACTCATCTACACATGGGAAACTTGCACGTGGGAGGTGTGTCAAAGCCTCTATTTAGGAGAACCCTTCAGGGCCCCAGTGCCACCGCTTCATTCCAATGTCTCCATAGACACAAAATCATATTAGACACATCCACGGGGAGAGTCCAGTTCAACTCAGCATATTCGGTTGCCCCGCGAGATCCAGCAGATCTAACGTGTCTTGTTGCTAGGAGACAAAAGGAAGGCGAGGTGCCCTACCCCGCCATCCATCCTTAGAACCCTGCTCGGAATCATTGGCCTGGAGCCAACCAACAGGTCTCAATTGTCCTGCAGAAGAACCTTTGCAGTTGTGAGCTTCTCACAACTCCCATGGTGAGAAACCCCCCTGGCCTCGTGATCCGCCCCCCCCTTCATAAAGGGGCCATCAGGGACATAAGGTCGAACCTGAGAAATAGTCTGATCCTCACCCTGACTTCAGATGCACGAGATCTCGATTCAGGTCTGTATATTGTGCCTGCCATGTCCTCACCCAGAAACCTAAGCCTAGCTTGTGTCCTCAGACTTCCGTCCTCAGACTAATGGCCCACAAGCCCTCCAGTTTGGCAATCCAGAATTACAATGCAGCACTTAGCTTGCCCTCCAGAAGAAAAACATTGCCCTCTGGCGCTACCCAGAAACCCCAAATGAAGATCAACCTGCACGCCACTTGGCTGAACCCAAAATATATAGGCTGACCTGGGCACTAATGCCCTTTCTGACAGAGCCTGAGCCTGGAACTCCTGGCACCACCCAGACAGCTTGCCGCTCACTGAGCACATCGGACCAGCCATTGCCTTAGGATGTTATATCTTCCCAAACTCGGTTTTCAGGATTCAGATCCTAGACCTTATCTCCAATCACTGCCCAGGTTTGAAAATGATGCAGAAATCAGAACTCCTTCCCGATGGCAAGAAACCTTGTGGTTGGCTTGTTGTCCAACGTTCAGTGTAGTGGAAACCTGTTTGTCCGATGAGGCCCCGCCATTGCTCGCGGGCCACATAGGTGGCAAACTCACATTGTGACCCTCAGCCTGAGCCCAGTCCTCATGTAAGGCCTCTCAGTGGCTGGATGGAGAGACAGAATATTGGGCTTGCCATGCCCCTAGGCCCCAATTTTTAACCATAGTTCGGGTTGTCCCTTCACTCTTCCCCAGGGCTCTGCTTTGGAACTCCTCTTTTGGTGGGACACCTGAGGTAACAACCCTGAAGGGAATACTCCATCCAACAGATTGACGAAAAACAATTGGGATCGGGCCAAGTCCACAGAGAGCAAGATTCGTCCATGGCCCATGAGGCCTCCCCGACATTCCACGGCCATCGCTGATACAAAATCCAGAGACAAAAGCCTGAGCAAGCGCCTCAGAATCGCACTATCTTCATATCCTGAAGATGTCTTCTCATGGTTTTTAGATCGGGCCTGCCATAGCTACGTCCCCAAACATAAGCTGTGTTTGTGTTTTCAGACTTCTGTCCTCCAAGTCCTGGGCCACACACCATCCAGGCTGGGGACCCTGGAGCCACACATTAGGACTGTGCCTACCCTATCCATGGGAATTCTGCCCATTCCATTGTCCAAAATCGTACAACTTAGGAGAACCCTCCAAAGTCCCTGAGGCCATCCCAATAGTATAGGTCGCCCGGGACAAAAAAGGGCCGTCTGACACCAGCTGAGCATCTACCTCCACTCATACCCTAGATGGATGTCCCCAGAGAAGAAGATTGAACCAGACAGGACCCTAGGCCAAAATCGGATCCATTGCTTTGGTTTACAGGCATGTCTCCTCAAAACCCTGGATTCCAATACCAGCATTGGGGTTTTCCTGAGGCACCCATCAGAACAAACCTCGTCTCCACAAGGAAACTTGTGCATGGGAGCTATGTCAAAAGCTTAGGAGAATACTTCAGGGTCCCGGTGCCACCGCCCCATTCCAAGGCCCTCATGGACACAAACACACATTAGACCCATCCTCAGGAAAGTCCATTTCAACTCAGCCACCCCGGTTGCTCCCGCAGAGCCATCAGATCTAAACTGTCTTGTCGCTAGGAGACCATTGGAATGCGAGGCGGGCTTCCCAGGCATCCATCCTCGAACGTTGGTCTGGACTCATCCATATGGGATGTCCAGGAGCTGTCCAAACAGGTCTCAATTGTCCCGCAGAAGGAATCCTAGGAGGGGGCATCCCACCACTCCCAACGTGGGAAAACCTCCACGGCCTCGAGATTCGGCTCCCTTCATGAAGGGGCCGTCATGAACAGAAAATCCAAGCTGAGCCAACGTCTGATCCTCGCTCTGACTTCAGATGCATGAGATATTGCTTCAGATCTTCAGGAGGTACATGCCGTGACTTCGCCCTGAATCCCAAGTCTAGCTTGTGTTCTCAGACTTCCGTCCTCACACTCCGGCCCCGAAGCCCACAAGTTTGGCAATTCCGGACCATCATTGCAGCTCTCTGCCTGCCCTCTAGAAACAAAATATTGCCTAATGAGCTGCCCGGGCACATTAAATGAGAATAAACCTACATGGCACTCGAATGTACCCAAATTATATAGTCTAACCTGGGCAGTAATGCACTGTCACACAACCTGAGCCAGAACCTCCTGAGCAACACCCAGACAGCTGACCGCACCCTGAGCCCATAAGACCCGCCGTGGCCTTAGGTCATCATCTCTTCCCTACCTAAGTTTTCAGGCTTCAGAACCTAGACCTTATCTCCAATCACTGCCCAGGGGTGAGTGTGATGCAGAAATCAGAACTCCTCTTTATCCACGGCAAGAAACCTTGTGGTTGCCATGTTGTCCAAGGTTCAGTGTAGGAGAAACCAGCATTCACCCTGAGGTCCCGCCCATTCTTGAGTGTGACAAGGACATAAACACGCATTGTGACCCTCAGCATGAGTCGGGTCCTCTAGTAAGTCCTCTCAGTGGCTAGACCATTAGATGTCATAATGGCTTGACATGTCCCTACCCCAAATTTAAACCAGATTTCTGGTTGTCCAATCGCCCCTCCCCAGGGCTCTACTCTGGAATCCCTCATTTGGTGGGACAACTGAGTTTGAAAAAGAAAACAAAACAAAACAACAACAACAACAACAAAAACGGACTTCTTCCACCCCACAGAATGACCTCAAACTCTCTGGACGGGGCCAAACCCCCAGAGAGTAAGACTCGCCCATTTCCCATGAAGTCACCCGGATATTTCATGACCATGAATGGAACGATATCCAGAGATAAAAACTTGAGCAAGAGCCTCACACTCGGCCTTTTTTCATATCCCGAAGAGTTCTCCTCATGTTCTGTAGATCAGTCCTGCCATACCTATGACCCGAAACATAAGCCGAGTTTGTGTTTTCAGACAACTGTCCAAACAGCCCAGGCCTACACACCCTACAGGCTCAGGCCCCTGAAGCCAACCTGAGGACTGTACTTGCCCTCTCCAAGGGAATTCTTTGTGCCCATTCCAATGGCCACAACGCTACTAATAGGATAAACCTCCAAAGTCCCTGAGGCCATCCCAATAGTGGTGGCTTCCCAGAACAAACAGGAGCAATCTGAGCCCATCTGACAACCTACCGGCACTCAGACTCCTAGACTGATATCCCCAGAGGTAAAAAGGAACGAACAGGCCCCTAGGCCCTAATAGGAGCCATTGCTTTGGTTTCCAGGCATCTTCCTCAGAGGCCTGGATTTCAGTACCAGCATTTGGCTGTTTCTTGGCTCACCCATCAGAACAAAACTCATCTACACATGGGAAACTTGCACGTGGGAGGTGTGTCAAAGCCTCTTTTTAGGAGAACCCTTCAGGGCCCCAGTGCCACCGCTTCATTCCAAGGTCTCCATAGACACAAAATCATATTAGACACATCCACGGGGAGAGTCCAGTTCAACTCAGCATATTCGGTTGCCCCGCGAGATCCAGCAGATCTAACTTGTCTTGTTGCTAGGAGACAAAAGGAAGGCGAGGTGGCCTACCCCGCCATCCATCCTTAGAACCCTGCTCGGAATCATTGGCCTGGAGCCAACCAACAGGTCTCAATTGTCCTGCAGAAGAACCTTTGCAGTTGTGAGCTTTTCACAACTCCCATGGTGAGAAACCCCCCTGGCCTCGTGATCCCCCCCCCTTCATAAAGGGGCCATCAGGGACATAAGGTCTAACCTGAGAAATAGTCTGATCCTCACCCTGACTTCAGATGCACGAGATCTCGATTCAGGTCTGTATATTGTGCCTGCCATGTCCTCACCCAGAAACCTAAGCCTAGCTTGTGTCCTCAGACTTCCGTCCTCAGACTAATGGCCCACAAGCCCTCCAGTTTGGCAATCCAGAATTACAATGCAGCACTTAGCTTGCCCTCCAGAAGAAAAACATTGCCCTCTGGCGCTACCCAGAAACCCCAAATGAAGATCAACCTGCACGCCACTTGGCTGAACCCAAAATATATAGGCTGACCTGGGCACTAATGCCCTTTCTGACAGAGCCTGAGCCTGGAACTCCTGGCACCACCCAGACAGCTTGCCGCTCACTGAGCACATCGGACCAGCCATTGCCTTAGGATGTTATATCTTCCCAAACTCGGTTTTCAGGATTCAGATCCTAGACCTTATCTCCAATCACTGCCCAGGTTTGAAAATGATGCAGAAATCAGAACTCCTTCCCGATGGCAAGAAACCTTGTGGTTGGCTTGTTGTCCAACGTTCAGTGTAGTGGAAACCTGTTTGTCTGATGAGGCCCCGCCATTGCTCGCGGGCCACATAGGTGGCAAACTCACATTGTGACCCTCAGCCTGAGCTCAGTCCTCATTTAAGGCCTCTCAGTGGCTGGATGGAGAGACAGCATATTGGGCTTGCCATGCCCCTAGGCCCCAATTATTAACCATAGTTCGGGTTGTCCCTTCACTCTTCCCCAGGGCTCTGCTTTGGAACTCCTCTTTTGGTGGGACACCTGAGGTAACAACCCTGAAGGGAATACTCCATCCAACAGATTGACGAAAAACAATTGGGATCGGGCCATGTCCACAGAGAGCAAGATTCGTCCATGGCCCATGAGGCCTCCCCGACATTTCACGGCCATCGCTGATACAAAATCCAGAGACAAAAGCCTGAGCAAGCGCCTCAGAATCGCACTATCTTCATATCCTGAAGATGTCTTCTCATGGTTTTTAGATCGGGCCTGCCATAGCTACGTCCCCAAACATAAGCTGAGTTTGTGTTTTCAGACTTCTGTCCTCCAAGTCCTGGGCCACACACCATCCAGGCTGGGGACCCTGGAGCCACACATTAGGACTGTGCCTACCCTATCCATGGGAATTCTGCCCATTCCATTGTCCAAAATCGTACAAATTAGGAGAACCCTCCAAAGTCCCTGAGGCCATCCCAATAGTATAGGTCGCCCGGGACAAAAAAGGTCAGTCTGACACCAGCTGAGCATCTACCTCCACTCATACCCTAGAAGGATGTCCCCAGAGAAGAAGATTGAACCAGACAGGACCCTAGGCCAAAATCGGATCCATTGCTTTGGTTTACAGGCATGTCTCCTCAAAACCCTGGATTCCAATACCAGCATTGGGGTTTTCCTGAGGCACCCATCAGAACAAACCTCGTCTCCACAAGGAAACTTGTGCATGGGAGCTATGTCAAAAGCTTAGGAGAATACTTCAGGGTCCCGGTGCCACCGCCCCATTCCAAGGCCCTCATGGACACAAACACACATTAGACCCATCCTCAGGAAAGTCCATTTCAACTCAGCCACCCCGGTTGCTCCCGCAGAGCCATCAGATCTAAACTGTCTTGTCGCTAGGAGACCATTGGAATGCGAGGCGGGCTTCCCAGGCATCCATCCTCGAACGTTGGTCTGGACTCATCCATATGGGATGTCCAGGAGCTGTCCAAACAGGTCTCAATTGTCCCGCAGAAGGAATCCTAGGAGGGGGCATCCCACCACTCCCAACGTGGGAAAACCTCCACGGCCTCGAGATTCGGCTCCCTTCATGAAGGGGCCGTCATGAACAGAAAATCCAAGCTGAGCCAACGTCTGATCCTCGCTCTGACTTCAGATGCATGAGATATTGCTTCAGATCTTCAGGAGGTACATGCCGTGACTTCGCCCTGAATCCCAAGTCTAGCTTGTGTTCTCAGACTTCCGTCCTCACACTCCGGCCCCGAAGCCCACAAGTTTGGCAATTCCGGACCATCATTGCAGCTCTCTGCCTGCCCTCTAGAAACAAAATATTGCCTAATGAGCTGCCCGGGCACATTAAATGAGAATAAACCTACATGGCACTCGAATGTACCCAAATTATATAGTCTAACCTGGGCAGTAATGCACTGTCACACAACCTGAGCCAGAACCTCCTGAGCAACACCCAGACAGCTGACCGCACCCTGAGCCCATAAGACCCGCCGTGGCCTTAGGTCATCATCTCTTCCCTACCTAAGTTTTCAGGCTTCAGAACCTAGACCTTATCTCCAATCACTGCCCAGGGGTGAGTGTGATGCAGAAATCAGAACTCCTCTTTATCCACGGCAAGAAACCTTGTGGTTGCCATGTTGTCCAAGGTTCAGTGTAGGAGAAACCAGCATTCACCCTGAGGTCCCGCCCATTCTTGAGTGCGACAAGGACATAAACACGCATTGTGACCCTCAGCATGAGTCGGGTCCTCTAGTAAGTCCTCTCAGTGGCTAGACCATTAGATGTCATAATGGCTTGACATGTCCCTAGGCCCCAAATTTAAACCAGATTTCTGGTTGTCCAATCGCCCCTCCCCAGGGCTCTACTCTGGAATCCCTCATTTGGTGGGACAACTGAGTTTGAAAAACAAAACAAAACAAAACAACAACAACAACAACAAAAAAAACGGACTTCTTCCATCCCACAGAATGACCTCAAACTCTCTGGACGGGGCCAAACCCCCAGAGAGTAAGACTCGCCCATTTCCCATGAAGTCACCCGGATATTTCATGACCATGAATGGAACGATATCCAGAGATAAAAACTTGAGCAAGAGCCTCACACTCAGCCTTTTTTCATATCCCGAAGAGTTCTCCTCATGTTCTGTAGATCAGTCCTGCCATACCTATGACCCGAAACATAAGCCGAGTTTGTGTTTTCAGACAACTGTCCAAACAGCCCAGGCCTACACACCCTACAGGCTCAGGCCCCTGAAGCCAACCTGAGGACTGTACTTGCCCTCTCCAAGGGAATTCTGTGTGCCCATCCCAATGGCCACAACCCTACTAATAGGATAAACCTCCAAAGTCCCTGAGGCCATCCCAATAGTGGTGGCTTCCCAGGACAAACAGGAGCAATCTGAGCCCATCTGACAACCTACCTGCACTCAGACTCCTAGACTGATATCCCCAGAGGTAAAAAGGAACGAACAGGCCCCTAGGCCCTAATCGGATCCATTGCTTTGGTTTCCAGGCATCTTCCTCAGAGGCCTGGATTTCAGTACCAGCATTTGGCTGTTTCTTGGCTCACCCATCAGAACAAAACTCATCTACACATGGGAAACTTGCACGTGGGAGGTGTGTCAAAGCCTCTTTTTAGGAGAACCCTTCAGGGCCCCAGTGCCACCGCTTCATTCCAAGGTCTCCATAGACACAAAATCATATTAGACACATCCACGGGGAGAGTCCAGTTCAACTCAGCATATTCGGTTGCCCCGCGAGATCCAGCAGATCTAACTTGTCTTGTTGCTAGGAGAGAAAAGGAAGGCGAGGTGGCCTACCCCGCCATCCATCCTTAGAACCCTGCTCGGAATCATTGGCCTGGAGCCAACCAACAGGTCTCAATTGTCCTGCAGAAGAACCTTTGCAGTTGTGAGCTTCTCACAACTCCCATGGCGAGAAACCCCCCTGGCCTCGTGATCCCCCCCCTTCATGAAGGGGCCATCAGTGACATAAGGTATAACCTGAGACATAGTCTGATCCTCACCCTGACTTCAGATGCACGAGATCTCGATTCAGGTCTGTATATTGTGCCTGCCATGTCCTCACCCAGAAACCTAAGCCTAGCTTGTGTCCTCAGACTTCCGTCCTCAGACTAATGGCCCACAAGCCCTCCAGTTTGGCAATCCAGAATTACAATGCAGCACTTAGCTTGCACTCCAGAAGAAAAACATTGCCCTCTGGCGCTACCCAGAAACCCCAAATGAAGATCAACCTGCACGCCACTTGGCTGAACCCAAAATATATAGGCTGACCTGGGCACTAATGTCCTTTCTGACAGAGCCTGAGCCTGGAACTCCTGGCACCACCCAGACAGCTTGCCGCTCACTGAGCACATCGGACCAGCCATTGCCTTAGGATGTTATATCTTCCCAAACTCGGTTTTCAGGATTCAGATCCTAGAGCTTATCTCCAATCACTGCCCAGGTTTGAAAATGATGCAGAAATCAGAACTCCTTCCCGATGGCAAGAAACCTTGTGGTTGGCTTGTTGTCCAACGTTCAGTGTAGTGGAAACCTGTTTGTCCGATGAGGCCCCGCCATTGCTCGCGGGCCACATAGGTGGCAAACTCACATTGTGACCCTCAGCCTGAGCCCAGTCCTCATGTAAGGCCTCTCAGTGGCTGGATGGAGAGACAGCATATTGGGCTTGCCATGCCCCTAGGCCCCAATTTTTAACCATAGTTTGGGTTGTCCCTTCACTCTTCCCCAGGTCTCTGCTTTGGAATTCCTCTTTTGGTGGGACACCTGAGGTAATAAACCTGAAAGGAGTCCTCTCGTCCCACAGATTGACGACAAACAATTGTGATCGGCCCAGGTGCTCAGATAGCAAGATTTGTTCATGGACCATGAGGCCTCCCCAACATTCCACGGCCATCGCTGATACAAAATACAGAGACAAAAGCCTGAGCATGCGCCTCAGACTCGCTCATTCTTCATATCCTGAAGAGTTCTTCAAATAAGAATGTACACGGCACTCGAATGCACCCAAAAATATATAGTCTAACATGGGAAGTAATGCAGTGTCTGACAACCTGGGCCCGGACCTCGTGACCAACACCCAGACAGCTGACCGCACACTGAGCTCATCAGACCCGCATGGCCTTAGGTCATCATCTCTTCCCTACCTCAGTTTTCAGGCTTCAGAACCTAGACCTTATCTCCAATCACTGCCCAGGCTTGACTCTGATGCAGAAATCAGAACTCTTCCTTACCCATGGCAAGAAACCTTGTGGTTGGCATGTTGTCCAACGTTCAGTGTAGGAGAAACCAGCATTCATCCTGAGGCACCACCCATTCTTGAGTGCGACGAGGGCATAAACACGCATTGTGACCCTCAGCATGAGTCCTGTCCTCTAGGACGTCCTATCAGTGGCTGGACCATTAGATGTCATAATGGGCTTGACATGTCCCAAGGCCCCAATTTTTAACCAGATTTCTGGTTGTCCAGTCGCACCCTCCCCAGGGCTCTACTCTGGAATCCCTCATTTGGTGGGACACCTAGGGTTGAAAAACAAAACAAAACAAATCAACAACAACAGAACAATGGAATTCTTCCATCCCACAGAATGACCCCAAACTCTGTGGACGGGGCCAAACCCCCAGAGTTTAAGACTCGTCCATTTCCCATGATGTCATCCGGAATTTTCACGACCATGAGTGACATGATATCCAGAGACAAAAACTTGAGCAAGAGCCTCACACTCGCCCTTTTTTCATATCCCGAAGAGTTCTCCTCATGGTCTGTAGATCATTCCTGCCATACCAATGACCAGAAACATAAGCCGAGTTTGTGTTTTCAGAAATCTGTCCAAACAGCCCTGGCCTACACACCCTACATGCGCAGGCCCCTGGAGCCAACCTGACGACTGTGCTTACCCTCTCCAAAGGAATTGTATGTGCCCTTTCCAATGGCCACAACCCTCCTATGAGGATAAACCTCCAAAGTCCCTGAGGCCATCCCAATAGTGGTGGCTTCCAAGGACAAACAGGAGCAATCTGAGCCCATCTGACAACCTACCTGCACTCAGACTCCTAGACTGATATCCCCAGAGGTAAAAAGGTACGAACAGGCCCCTAGGCCCTAATCGGATCCATTGCTTTGGTTTCCAGGCATCTTCCTCAGAGGCCTGGATTTCAGTACCAGCATTTGGCTGTTTCTTGGCTCACCCATCAGAACAAAACTCATCTACACATGGGAAACTTGCACGTGGGAGGTGTGTCAAAGCCTCTTTTTAGGAGAACCCTTCAGGGCCCCAGTGCCACCGCTTCATTCCAAGGTCTCCATAGACACAAAATCATATTAGACACATCCACGGGGAGAGTCCAGTTCAACTCAGCATATTCGGTTGCCCCGCGAGATCCAGCAGATCTAACTTGTCTTGTTGCTAGGAGACAAAAGGAAGGCGAGGTGGCCTACCCCGCCATCCATCCTTAGAACCCTGCTCGGAATCATTGGCCTGGAGCCAACCAACAGGTCTCAATTGTCCTGCAGAAGAACCTTTGCAGTTGTGAGCTTCTCACAACTCCCATGGCGAGAAACCCCCCTGGCCTCGTGATCCCCCCCCTTCATGAAGGGGCCATCAGGGACATAAGGTCTAACCTGAGACATAGTCTGATCCTCACCCTGACTTCAGATGCACGAGATCTCGATTCAGGTCTGTATATTGTGCCTGCCATGTCCTCACCCAGAAACCTAAGCCTAGCTTGTGTCCTCAGACTTCCGTCCTCAGACTAATGGCCCACAAGCCCTCCAGTTTGGCAATCCAGAATTACAATGCAGCACTTAGCTTGCACTCCAGAAGAAAAACATTGCCCTCTGGCGCTACCCAGAAACCCCAAATGAAGATCAACCTGCACGCCACTTGGCTGAACCCAAAATATATAGGCTGACCTGGGCACTAATGCCCTTTCTGACAGAGCCTGAGCCTGGAACTCCTGGCACCACCCAGACAGCTTGCCGCTCACTGAGCACATCGGACCAGCCATTGCCTTAGGATGTTATATCTTCCCAAACTCGGTTTTCAGGATTCAGATCCTAGAGCTTATCTCCAATCACTGCCCAGGTTTGAAAATGATGCAGAAATCAGAACTCCTTCCCGATGGCAAGAAACCTTGTGGTTGGCTTGTTGTCCAACGTTCAGTGTAGTGGAAACCTGTTTGTCCGATGAGGCCCCGCCATTGCTCGCGGGCCACATAGGTGGCAAACTCACATTGTGACCCTCAGCCTGAGCCCAGTCCTCATATAAGGCCTCTCAGTGGCTGGATGGAGAGACAGCATATTGGGCTTGCCATGCCCCTAGGCCCCAATTTTTAACCATAGTTTGGGTTGTCCCTTCACTCTTCCCCAGGGCTCTGCTTTGGAATTCCTCTTTTGGTGGGACACCTGAGGTAACAAACCTGAAAGGAGTCCTCTCGTCCCACAGATTGACGACAAACAATTGTGATCGGCCCAGGTGCTCAGATAGCAAGATTTGTTCATGGACCATGAGGCCTCCCCAACATTCCACGGCCATCGCTGAAACAAAATCCAGAGACAAAAGCCTGAGCATGCGCCTCAGACTCGCTCATTCTTCATATCCTGAAGTGTTCTTCAGATAAGAATGTACACGGCACTCGAATGCACCCAAAATATATAGTCTAACATGGGAAGTAATGCAGTGTCTGACAACCTGAGCCCGGACCTCGTGACCAACACCCAGACAACTGACCGCACACTGAGCTCATTAGACCCGCATGGCCTTAGGTCATCATCTCTTCCCTACCTCAGTTTTCAGGCTTCAGAACCTAGACCTTATCTCCAATCACTGCCCAGGCTTGACTCTGATGCAGAAATCAGAACTCTTCCTTACCCATGGCAAGAAACCTTGTGGTTGGCATGTTGTCCAACGTTCAGTGTAGGAGAAACCAGCATTCATCCTGAGGCACCACCCATTCTTGAGTGCGACGAGGGCATAAACACGCATTGTGACCCTCAGCATGAGTCCTGTCCTCTAGGACGTCCTATCAGTGGCTGGACCATTAGATGTCATAATGGGCTTGACATGTCCCAAGGCCCCAATTTTTAACCAGATTTCTGGTTGTCCAGTCGCACCCTCCCCAGGGCTCTACTCTGGAATCCCTCATTTGGTGGGACACCTAGGGTTGAAAAACAAAACAAAACAAATCAACAACAACAGAACAATGGAATTCTTCCATCCCACAGAATGACCCCAAACTCTTTGGACGGGGCCAAACCCCCAGAGTTTAAGACTCGTCCATTTCCCATGAAGTCATCCGGAATTTTCACGACCATGAGTGACACGATATCCAGAGACAAAAACTTGAGCAAGAGCCTCACACTCGCCCTTTTTTCATATCCCGAAGAGTTCTCCTCATAGTCTGTAGATCATTCCTGCCATACCAATGACCCGAAACATAAGCCGAGTTTGTGTTTTCAGAAATCTGTCCAAACAGCCCTGGCCTACACACCCTACATGCGCAGGCCCCTGGAGCCAACCTGACGACTGTGCTTACCCTCTCCAAAGGAATTGTATGTGCCCTTTCCAATGGCCACAACCCTCCTAAGAGGATAAACCTCCAAAGTCCCTGAGGCCACCCTATATTTGTGGCTTCCCAGGACAAACAGGGGCAATCTGGGCCCATCGGAGCACCTACAGGCACTCAGACCCGTAGACTGATGTCCCCAGAGGTAAAAAGGAACGAACAGGACTCTAGGCACCTATCGGATCCATTGCTTTGGTTCCCAGGAATCTCTCCTCAGAGGCCTGGATTTCAATAACAGCATATGGCTGTTTCTTGACTCACCCATCCGAACAAATCACATCTACACATGGGAAATTTGCACGATGGAGCTGTGTGAAAGCCTCTCTTTAGGAGAACCCCTCAGGGCCCCAGTGCCACCGTTTCATTCCAAGGTCTCCATAGACACAAAATCATATTAGGACACATCCACGGGAGAGTCCATTTCAACTCATCCTCCTCGGTTGATCCCCCAGATCCAGCAGATCTAACCTGTCTTGTTGCTGGAGACAATTGGAATGCGAGGTTGGCTACCCAGCCATCCATCCTTAGAACCCTGCTTGGTATCGTTGTCCTGGAGCCAATCAACAGGACTCAATTGTCCTGCAGAATAATCTTTGCAGTTGGAGCTTCTCACAACTCCCATCTTGGGAAAACCCCCATTTCCTCGTGATCCACACCCCCTTCAAGAAGGGGCCATCAGGACAGAATGTCCAACCTGAGCGATCATCTGATCCTCGCCCTGACTTCAGATGCACGAGATCTCCATTGAGGTCTGTAGATTGTGCCTGCCATGTCCTCACCCAGCAACGTAGGCCTAGCTTGGGTTCTCAGACTTCCGTCCTCAGACTACTGGCCCACAAGCCCTCCAGTTTGGCAATCCAGAACTACAATGAAGCACTCTGCTTGCCTCCAGAAGAAAAACATTGCCCTCTGGGGCTACCCAGGTACCCCAAATGAGGATCAACGGGGCACGCCTTTCGGGTAATCCCCAAATATATAGGCTGACCTGGGCACTAATGCCCTTTCTGACACAGCTTGATCCTGGACCTCCTGGCCCCACCCAGACAGCTGGCCGCACACTGAGCACATCGGACCCGTCATGGTCTTAGGTCGTCATCTCCTGTCAACCACGGTTTTCAGGCTTCAGAACCTAGACCTTATCTCCAATCACGGCCCGGGTTTGAAAATGATGCAGAAATCAGAACTCTTTCCCCATGGCAAGAAAACTTGTGGTTGGCATGTTGTCCAAGGTTTAGTGTCGTTGAAACCAGTGTGGCCCATGAGGCCCCGCCCATGCTTGCGGGCCACATTGGTCACAAACACACATTGTGACTCTCAGCCTGAGCCCAGTCCTCAGGTAAGGCCTCTCAGTGGCTGGATGGAGAGACAGCATATTGGGCTTGCCATGCCCCTCGACCTCAATTTTTAACCATAGTTCGGGTTGTCCCTTCACTCTTCCCCAGGGCTCTGCTTTGGAATTCCACTTTTGGTGGGAAACCTGAGGTAACAAACCTGAAAGGACTCCTCCCATCCCACAGATTGACGGAAAACAATTGGGAGAGGGCCAATTCCACAGAGAGCAGGATTCGTCCATGGCACATGAGGCCTCCCCAACATTCCATGGCCATCGCTGATACAAAATCCAGAGACAAAAGCCTGAGTACGTGCCTCAGACTCGCTCATTCTTCATATCCTGAAGAGTTCTTCAGATGAGAACCTACACGGCACTCGAATGCACCCAAAATATATAGTCTAACCTGGGAAGTAATGCACTGTCTGACAACCTGAGCCCGGACCTCGTGACCAACACCCAGACAGCTGACCGCACACTGAGCACATCAGACCCGCCATGGCCTTAGGTCCTCATCTATTCCCTACCTCAGTTTTCAGGCTTCAGAACCTAGACCTTATCTCCAATCACTGCCCAGCAGTGACTGTGATGCAGAAATCAGAACTCTTCCTTACCCATGGCAAGAAACCTTGTGGTTGGCATGTTGTTCAAAGTTCAGTGTAGGAGAAACCAGCATTCACCCTGATGCCCCGCCCATTCTTGAGTGCAACGAGGGCATAAACACGCATTGTGACCCTCAGCGTGAGTCCTGTCCTCTAGGACGTCCTCTCAGTGGCTGGACCATTAGATGTCATAATGGGCTTGACATGTCCCTAGGCCCCAATATTTAACCAGATTTCTGGTTGTCCAGTCGCCCCTCCCCAGGGCTCTACTCTGGAATCCCACATTTGGTGGGACACCAGAGGTTGAAAAACAAAACAAAACAAATCAATAGCAAAAGAACAATGGATTTCTTCCATCCCACAGAATGACCCCAAACTCTTTGGACGGGGCCAAACCCCCAGAGAGTAAGACTCGTCCATTTCCCATGAAGTCATCCGGAATTTTCACGACCATGAGTGACACGATATCCAGAGACAAAAACTTGAGCAAGAGCCTCACACTCGCCCTTTTTTCATATCCCGAAGAGTTCTCCTCATGGTCTGTAGATCATTCCGCCATACCAATGACCTGAAACATAAGCCGAGTTTGTGTTTTCAGAAATTTGTACAAACAGCCCTGGCCTACACACCCTACATGCGCAGGCCCCTGGAGCCAACCTGACGACTGTGCTTACCCTCTCCAAAGGAATTGTATGTGCCCTTTCCAATGGCCACAACCCTCCTAAGAGGATAAACCTCCAAAGTCCCTGAGGCCACCCTATATTTGTGGCTTCCCAGGACAAACAGGGGCAATCTGGGCCCATCGGAGCACCTACAGGCACTCAGACCCGTAGACTGATGTCCCCAGAGGTAAAAAGGAACGAACAGGACTCTAGGCACCTATCGGATCCATTGCTTTTGTTCCCAGGAATCTCTCCTCAGAGGCCTGGATTTCAATAACAGCATATGGCTGTTTCTTGACTCACTCATCAGAACAAATCACATCTATACATGGGAAACTTGCACGATGGAGCTGTGTGAAAGCCTCTCTTTAGGAGAACCCCTCAGGTCCCCAGTGCCACCGTTTCATTCCAAGGTCTCCATAGACACAAAATCATATTAGGACACATCCACGGGAGAGTCCATTTCAACTCATCTTCCTCGGTTGCTCCCCCAGATCCAGCAGATCTAACCTGTCTTGTTGCTGGAGACAATTGGAATGCGAGGTGGGCTACCCATCCATCCATCCTTAGAACCATGCTCGGAATCGTTGTCCTGGAGCCAACCAACAGGACTCAATTGTCCTGCAGAATAATCTTTGCAGTTGGGAGCTTCTCACAACTCCCATCTTGGGAAAACCCCCATTTCCTCGTGATCCACCCCCCCTTCAAGAAGGGGCCATTAGGACAGAATGTCCAACCTGAGCGATCATCTGATCCTCGCCCTGACTTCAGATGCACGAGATCTCCATTGAGGTCTGTAGATTGTGCCTGCCATGTCCTCACCCAGCAACGTAGGCCTAGCTTGGGTTCTCAGACTTCCGTCCTCAGACTACTGGCCCACAAGCCCTCCAGTTTGGCAATCCAGAACTACAATGCAGCACTCTGCCTGCCTCCAGAAGAAAAACATTGCCCTCTGGGGCTACCCAGGTACCCCAAATGAGGATCAACGGGGCACGCCTTTCGGGTAATCCCCAAATATATAGGCTGACCTGGGCACAAATGACCTTTCTGACACAGCTTGATCCTGGACCTCCTGGCCCCACCCAGACAGCTGGCCGCACACTGAGCACATCGGACCCGTCATGGTCTTAGGTCGTCATCTCTTGTAAACCACGGTTTTCAGGCTTCAGAACCTAGACCTTATCTCCAATCACGGCCCGGGTTTGAAAATGATGCAGAAATCAGAACTCTTTCCCCATGGCAAGAAAACTTGTGGTTGGCATGTTGTCCAAGGTTCAGTGTCGTTGAAACCAGTGTAGCCCATGAGGCCCCGCCCATGCTTGCGGGCCAATTTGGTCACAAACTCACATTGTGACCCTCAGCCTGAGCCCAGTCCTCAGGTAAGGCCTCTCAGTGACTGGATGGAGAGACAGCATATTGGGCTTGCCATGCCACTCGACCACAATTTTAACCATAGTTCGGGTTGTCCCTTCACTCTTCCCCAGGGCTCTGCTTTGGAATTCCACTTTTGGTGGGACACCTGAGGTAACAAACCTGAAAGGAGTCCTCCAATCCCACAGATTGATGGAAAACAATTGGGAGAGGGCCAAGTCCACAGAGAGCAGGATTCGTCCATGGCACATGAGGCCTCCCCAACATTCCATGGCCATCGCTGATACAAAATCCAGAGACAAAAGCCTGAGCATGAGCCTCAGACTCGCTCATTCTTCATATCCCGAAGAGTTCTTCAGATGAGAACCTACATGGCACTCGAATGCACCCAAAATATATAGTCTAACCTGGGCACTAAAGCACTGTCTGAGCCCGGACCTCGTGACCAACACCCAGACAACTGACCGCACACTGAGCTCATCAGACCCGCCATGGACTTAGGTCATCATCTATTCCCTACCTCAGTTTTCAGGCTTCAGAACCTAGACCTTATCTATAATCACTGCCCAGTGGTGACTTTGATGCAGAAATCAGAACTCCTTACCCATGGCAAGAAACATTGTGGTTGGCATGTTGTCCAACGTTCAGTGTAGGAGACCAGCATTCACCCTGAGGCCCCGTCCATTCTTGAGTACGACGAAGGCATAAACACGCATTGTGCCCCTCAGCGTGAGTCCTGTCCTCTAGTACGTCCTCTCAGTGGCTGGACCATTAGATGTCATAATGGGCTTGACATGTCCCTAGGCCCCAATTTTTAACCAGATTTCTGGTTGTCCAGTCGCCCCTCCCCAGGGCTCTACTCTGTAATCCCACATTTGGTGGGACACCAGAGGTTGAAAAACAAAACAAAACAAATCAACAGCAACAGAACAATGAACTTCTTCCATCCCACAGAATGACCCCAAAATCTTTGGACGGGGCCAAACCCCAGAGAGTAAGACTAATCCATTTCCCATGAAGTCACCCGGAAATTTCACGACCATGAGTGACACGATATCCAGAGACAAAAACTTGAGCAAGAGCCTCACACTCGCCCTTTTTTCATATCCCGAAGAGTTCTCCTCATGGTCTGTAGATCAGTCCTGCCATACCTATGACCCGAAACATAAGCCGAGGTTGTTTTTTCAGACAACTGTCCAAACAGCCCTGGCCTACACACCCTACAGACTCAAGCCCCTGGAGCCAAACCTGACGACTGTGATTGCCCTCTCCAAGGGAATTGTATCTGCCGATTCCAATGGCCAAAACTCTCCTAAGAGTATAAACCTCCAAAGTCCCTGAGGCCATCCCAATATTTGTGGCTTCCCAGGACAAATGGGGCAGTCTGGGCCCATCTGAGCACCTACCGGCACTCAGACCCGTAGATTAATGTCCCCAGAGGTAAAAAGGTACCAACAGGCCCCTAGGCACCTATCAGATCCATTGCTTTGGTTTCCAGGCATCTCTCCTCAGAGGCCTGGATTTCAATAACAGCATATGGCTGTTCTTGACTCACCCATCAGAACAAATCTCATCTACACATGGGAAACTTGCAGGATGGAGCTGTGTGAAAGCCTCTCTTTAGGAGAACCCCTCAGGGCCCCAGTGCCAACACTTCATTCCAAGGTCTCCATAGACACACAATCATATTAGGACACATCCACGGGAGAGTCCATTTCTACTCAGCCTCCTCGGTTTCTCCCCCAGATCCAGCAGATCTAACCAGTCTTGTTGCTTGGAGACAATTGGAATGCGAGGTGGGCTACCCAGCCATCCATCCTTAGAACCCTGCTCGGAATCGTTGTCCTGGAGCCAACCAACAGGACTCAAGTTTCCTGCAGAAGAATCTTTGCAGTTGGGAGCTTCCCACAACTCCCATCGTGGGAAAACACTCATGGCCTCGTGATCGACCCCCCCCCAGAAGAAGGGG
This sequence comes from Mustela lutreola, assembly GCF_030435805.1. Taxonomy (NCBI): domain Eukaryota; kingdom Metazoa; phylum Chordata; class Mammalia; order Carnivora; family Mustelidae; genus Mustela; species Mustela lutreola. The sequence continues at coordinate 175,337,736 of NC_081294.1, forward strand.
CCATCAGGGACAAACTGTCCAACCTGAGTGATCGTCTGATCCTCGCTCTGACTTCAGATGCACGAGCTCTCGATTCAGGTCTGTAGATTGTGTCTGCCATATCTTCACCCAGAAACCTAGGCCTAGCTTAGGTTCTCAGACTTCCGTCCTCAGACTACTGGCCCACAAGCCCTCCAGTTTGGCAATCCAGAACTACAATGCAGCACTCTGCCTGTCCTCCAGAAGAAAAATATTGCCCTCTGGGGCTAACCAGGAATCCCAAATGAGGATCAACGGGGCACGCAATTCGGCTATACCCCAAATATATAGGCTGACCTGGGCACTAATGCCCTTTCTGACACAGCTTGATCCTGGACCTCCTTGCCCCACCCAGACAGCTGGCCGCACACTGAGCACATCGGACCCCTCATGGCCTTAGGTAGTCATCTCTTGTCAACCTCGGTTTTCAGGCATCAGAACCTAGACCTTATCTCCAATCACGTTCCGGGTTTGAAAATGATGCAGAAATCAGAACTCTTTTCCCATGGCAAGAAACCTTGTGGTTGGCATGTTGTCCAAGGTTTAGTTTCGTTGAAACCAGTGTGGCCCATGAGGCCCCGCCCATGCTCGCGGGCCACATGGGTCACAAACACACATTGTGACCCTCAGCCTGAGCCCAGTCCTCAGGTAAGGCCTCTCAGTGGCTGGATGGAGAGACAGCATATTGGGCTTGCCATGCCCCTAGGCCCCAATTTTTAACCATATTTCGGTTTGTCCCTTCACTCTTCCCCAGGGCTCTGCTTTGGAATTCCTCTTTTGGTGGGACACCTGAGGTAACAAACCTGAAACGAGTCCTCCCATCCGACAGATTGACGAAAAACAATTGGGATCGGGCCAAGTCCACAGATAGCAAAATTCGTCCATGGCCAATGACGCCTCCCCAACATTTCACGGCCATCGCTGATACAAAATCCAGAGACAAAAGCCTGAGTACGTGCCTCAGACTCGCTCATTCTTCATATCCTGAAGAGTTCTTCAGATGAGAACCTACACGGCACTCGAATGCACCCAAAATATATAGTCTAACCTGGGAAGTAATGCACTGTCTGACAACCTGAGCCAGGACCTCGTGACCAACACCCAGACAGCTGACCGCACACTGAGCACATCAGACCCGCCATGGCCTTAGGTCCTCATCTATTCCTTACCTCAGTTTTCAGGCTTTAGAACCTAGACCTTATCTCCAATCACTGCCCAGCAGTGACTGTGATGCAGAAATCAGAACTCTTCCTTACCCATGGCAAGAAACATTGTGGTTGGCATGTTGTCCAACGTTCAGTGTAGGAGAAACCAGCATTCATCCTGAGGCCCGGCCCATTCTTGAGTGTGACGAGGGCATAAACACGCATTGTGACCCTCAGCGTGAGTCCTGTCCTCTAGGACGTCCTCTCAGTGGCTGGACCATTAGATGTCATAATGGGCTTGACATGTCCCTAGGCCCCAATTTTTAACCAGATTTCTGGTTGTCCAGTCGCCCCTCCCCAGGGCTCTACTCTGGAATCCCTCATTTGGTGGGACACCTGAGGTTTAAAAACAAAACAAAACAAATCAACAACAACAGAACAACGGACTTCTTCCATCACACAGAATGACCCCAAACTCTTTGGTAGGGGCCAAACCCCCAGAGAGTATGACTCGTCCATTTCCCATGAAGTCACACGGAAATTTCACGACCATGAGTCACACGATATCCAGAGACAAAAACTTGAGCAAGAGCCTCACACTCGCCCTTTTTTCATATCCCGAAGTGCTCTCCTCATGGTCTGTAGATCAGTCCTGCCATATGTATGACCCGAAACATAAGGCGAGTTTGTGTTTTCAGAAAACTGTCCATACAGCCCTGGCCTACACACCCTATAGGCTCAGGCCCTTGGAGCCAACCTGACGACAGTGCTTGCGCTCTTCAAGGGAATGTTATGTGCCCATTCCAATGGCCACAACCCTACTAAGAGTATAAATCTCCAATGTCCCTGAGGCCATCCCATATTTGTACCTTCCCAGGACAAATAGGGGCAATCTGGGGCCATCTGAGCACCTACCTGCACTCAGACCCATAGACTGATGTCCCCAGAGGTAAAAAGGAATGAACAGGCCCCTAGGCATCTATCAGATCCATTGCTTTGGTTTCCAGGCATCTCTCCACAGAGGCCTGGATTTCAATAACAGCATATGCCTGTTTCTTGACTCACCCATCAGAACAAATTTCATCTAAACATGGGAAAATTGCACGATGGAGCTGTGTGAAAGCCTCTCTTTAGGAGAACCCCTCTGGGCCCCAGTGCCACCGCTTCATTCTAAGGTCTCCATAGACACAAAATCATATTAAGACACATCCACGGGAGAGTCCATTTCAACTCAGCCTCCTCGGTTGCGCCCCCAGATCCAGCACATCTAACCTGTCTTGTTGCTTGGAGACAATTGGAATGCGAGGTGGGCTACCCAGGCATCCATCCTTAGAACCCTGCTCCAATCCTTGTCCTGGAGCCAACCAAGAGGTCTCAATTGTCCTGCAGAAGAATCTTTGCAGTTGGGAGCTTCTCACAACTCCCATCGTGGGAAAACCCCCGTGGCCTCGTGATACACCTCCCCCCCTTCATGAAGGGTCCATCAGGGACCGAATGTCCAACCTGAGCGATCATCTGATCCTCGCCCTGACTTCAGATGCAGGAGATCTCGATTCAGGTCTGTAGATTGTGCCTGCCATATCCTCACAAAGAAACCTAGGCCTAGCTTGGGTTCTCAGACTTCGGTCCTCAGACTACTCGCCCACAAGCCCTCCATTTTGGCAATCCAGAACTACAAAGCAGCACTCTGCCTGCCCTCCAGAAGAAATCAGTGCCCTCTGGGGTACCTAGAAACCCCAAATGAGGATCAACCTGCACTCCATTCAGCTGTAGCCCAAATATATAGGCTGACCTGGGCACTAATGCCCTTTCTGACACAACCTGAGCCTGGACCTCCTGGCCCCACCCAGACAGCTGGCAGGACACTGAGCATATCGGACCAGCCATGGCCTTAGGACGTCATCTCTTCTCAACCTCGGTTTTCAGGCTTCAGAAACTAGACCTTATCTCCAATCACGGCACGAGTTTGAAAATGATGCAGAAATCAGAACACTTTCCCCATAGCAAGAAACCTTGTGGTTGGCATGTTGTCCAAGGTTCAGTGTAGTGGAAACCAGTGTGGCCCATGAGGCCCCGCCCATGCTTGCGGGCCACATTGGTCACAAACACACATTGTGTCCCTCAGCCTGAGCCCAGTCCTCAGGTAAGGCCTCTCAGTGGCTAGATGGAGAGACAGTATATTGGGCTTACCATGCCCCTAGGCCTCAATTTTTAACCATAGTTCGGGTTGTCCCTTCACTCTTCCCCAGGGCTCTGCTTTGGAATTCCTCTTTTGATGGGACACCTGAGGTAACAAACCTGAAAGGAGTCCTCCCATCCCACAGATTGACGAAAAACAATTGGGATCGGGCCAAATCCACAGAGAGCAATATTCGTCCATGGCCCATGAGGCCTCCCCAAATTCCACGGCCAACGCTGATACAAAATCCTGAGACAACAGCCTGAGCACGCGCCTCAGACTCGCTCATTCTCATATCCTGAAGAGTTCTTCAGATAAGAACCTACACGGCACGCGAATGCACCCAAAATTTATAGTCGAACCTGGGCACTAATGCACTGTTTGACCACCTGAGCCCGGACCTCGTGACCAACACCCAGACAGCTGACCGCACACTGAGCACATCAGACCCTCCATGGCCTTAGGTCATCATCTCTTCCCTACCTCAGTTTTCAAGCTTCAGAACCTAGACCTTATCTCCAATCACTGCCCAGGGGTGACTGTGATGCAGAAATCAGAACTCTTCCTTACCCATGGCAAGAAACCTTGTGGTTGGCATGTTGTCCAACGTTCAGTGTAGGAGAAACCAGCATTCACCCTGAGGCCCCGCCCATTCTTGAGTGCGACGAGGGCATAAACACGCATTGTGACCCTCAGCGTGAGTCCTGTCCTCTAGTACGCCCTCTCAGTGGCTGGACCATTAGATGTCATAATGGGCTTGACATGTCCCTAGGCCCCAATTTTTTACCAGATTTCTGGTTTCCAGTCGCTCCACCCAAGGCTCTACTCTGGAATCCCTCATTTGTGGGACACCTGATGTTGAAAAACAAAACACAACAAATCAACAACAACAGAACAACGACTTCTTCCATCCCACAGAATGTACCAATACTCTTTGGACGGGGCCACACCCCCAGAGAGTAAGACTCATCCATCTCCCTTGAAGTCACCCGAAAATTTCAAGACCATGAGTGACACAATATCCAGAGACAAAAACTTGAGCAGAGCCTCACACTCGCCCTTTTTTCATATCCCGAAGAGTTCTCCTCATGGTCTGTAGATCAGTCCTGCCATACCTATGACCCGAAATATAATCCGAGTTTGTGTATTCAGACAACTGTCCAAACAGCCCTGGCCAACACACCCTACAGGCTCAGGTCCCTGGAGCCAAATCTGACGACTGTGCTTGCCCTCACCCAGGGAATTGTATGTGCCCACTCCAATGGCCACAACCCTACTAAGAGTATAAACGTCCAAAGTCCCTGAGGCCATCCCAATATTTGTTGCTTCCCAGGACAAATGGGGCAATCTGGGCCCATCTGAGTACCTACCGGCACTCAGACCCATAGACTGATGTCCCCAGAGGTAAAAAGGAACGAACAGGCCCCTAGGCAACTATCGGATCCATTGCTTTGGTTTCCAGGCATCTCTCCTCAGAGGCCTGGATTTCAATAACAGCATATGGCTTTCCTGACTCACCCATCAGAACAAATCTCAACTACACATTGGAAACTTGCACGATTGAGCTGTTTGAAAGCCTCTCTTTAGGAGAACCCTTCAGGGACTCAGTGCCACCGCTTCATTCCAAGGTCTCCATAGACACAAAATCATATTAGGACACATCTACGAGAGAGCCCATTTCAATTTAGCCTCCTCGGTTGCACCCCCAGATCCAGCAGATCTAACCTGTCTTGTTTCTTGGAGACAATTGGAATGCGAGGTGGGCTACCCAGCCATCCATCCTTAGAATCCTGCTCGGAATCGTTGTCCTGGAGCCACCAACAGGTCTCAATTGTCCTGCAGAAGAATCTTTGCAGTTGGGAGCTTCTCACATCTCCCATCGTGGGAAAACCCCCATTGCCTCGTGATCCACCCCCCTTACAAGAAGGGGCCATCAGGGACAGAAAGTCCAATCTGAGCGATCGTCTGATCCTCGCCCTGACTTCAGATGCACGAGATCTCGATTCAGGTCTGTAGATTGTGCCTGCCATATCCTCACTCAGAAAACGACGCCTAGCTTGGGTTCTCAGACTTCGGTCCTCAGACTACTGGCCCACAAGCCCTCCAGTTTGGCAATCCAGACTACAATGCAGCACTCTACCTGCCCTCCAGAAGAAAAACATTGCCCTCTGGGGCTACCCAGAAACCCCAAATGAGGATCAACCTGCACGCCATTCGGCTGTACCCCAAATATATAGGCTGACATGGGGACTAAGGCCCTTTCTGACACAGCCTGAGCCTGGACCTCCTGGCCCCACCCAGTAGGAGGGCCGCACACTGATCACATCGGACCCGCCATGGCCTTAGGTCATCAACTCTTCTCAACCTTGGTTTTCAGGCTTCAGAACCTAGATCTTATCTCCAATCACGGCCCGGGTTTGAAAATGATGCAGAAATCAGAACTCTTTCCCCATGGCAAGAAACCTTGTGATTGGCATGTTGTCCAAGGTTCAGTGTGTTGAAACCAGTGTGGCCCATGAGGCCCGGCCCATCCTTGCGGGCCACATTGGTCACAAAGACACATTGTGACCCTCAGCCTGAGCCCAGTCCTCAGGTAAGGCCTCTCAGTGGCTGGATGGAGAGACAGCATACTGTGCTTGCCATGCCCATAGGCCCCAATTTTTAAACATAGTTCGGGTTGTCCCTTCACTCTTCTCCAGGGCTCTGCTTGGGAATTCCTCTTTTGGTGGGACACCTAAGGTAACAAACCTGAAAGGAGTCCTCCCATCCCACAGATTGACGAAAAACAATTGGGATCGGGCCAAGTCCACAGATAGCAAGATTCGTCCATGGCCCATGAGGACTCCCCAATATTCCACGGCCATTGCTGATACAAAAACCAGAGACAAAAGCCTGAGCACGCACCTCAGACTCGCTCATTCTTCATATCCTGAAGAGTTCTTCAGATAAGAACTTACACCACACTCCAATGCACCCAAAATATATAGTATAACCTGGGCACTAATGCACTGTCTGAAAACCTGAGCCCGGAGCTCGTGACCAACACCCAGACAGCTGACCGCACTCTGAGCACATCAGACCCGCCATGGCCTTAGGTCATCATTTCTTCCCTACCTCAGATTTCAGGCTTAAGAACCTAGACTTTATCTCCAATCACTGCCCATGGGTCACTGTGAAGCAGAAATCAGAACACTTCCATACCCATGGAAAGAAACCTTGTGGTTGGCATGTTGTCCAACGTTCAGTGTAGGAGAAACCAGCATTCAGCCTGAGGCCCGGCCCATTCTTGAGTACGACGAGGGCATAAACACGCATTGTGACCCTCAGCGTGAGTCCTGTCCTGTAGTACGTCCTCTCAGTGGCTGGAACATTAGATGTCATAATGGGCTTGACATATCACTAGGCCCCAATTTTTAACCAGATTTCTGGTTGTCCAGTCGCCCCTCCCCAGGGCTCTACTCTGGAATCCCTCATTTGGTGGGACACCTGAGGTTTAAAAACAAAACAAAACAAATCAACAACAACAGAACAACGGACTTCTTCCATCACACAGAATGACCCCAAACTCTTTGGTAGGGGCCAAACCCCCAGAGAGTATGACTCGTCCATTTCCCATGAAGTCACACGGAAATTTCACGACCATGAGTCACACGATATCCAGAGACAAAAACTTGAGCAAGAGCCTCACACTCGCCCTTTTTTCATATCCCGAAGTGCTCTCCTCATGGTCTGTAGATCAGTCCTGCCATATGTATGACCCGAAACATAAGGCGAGTTTGTGTTTTCAGAAAACTGTCCATACAGCCCTGGCCTACACACCCTATAGGCTCAGGCCCTTGGAGCCAACCTGACGACAGTGCTTGCGCTCTTCAAGGGAATGTTATGTGCCCATTCCAATGGCCACAACCCTACTAAGAGTATAAATCTCCAATGTCCCTGAGGCCATCCCATATTTGTACCTTCCCAGGACAAATAGGGGCAATCTGGGGCCATCTGAGCACCTACCTGCACTCAGACCCATAGACTGATGTCCCCAGAGGTAAAAAGGAATGAACAGGCCCCTAGGCATCTATCAGATCCATTGCTTTGGTTTCCAGGCATCTCTCCACAGAGGCCTGGATTTCAATAACAGCATATGCCTGTTTCTTGACTCATCCATCAGAACAAATTTCATCTAAACATGGGAAAATTGCACGATGGAGCTGTGTGAAAGCCTCTCTTTAGGAGAACCCCTCTGGGCCCCAGTGCCACCGCTTCATTCTAAGGTCTCCATAGACACAAAATCATATTAAGACACATCCACGGGAGAGTCCATTTCAACTCAGCCTCCTCGGTTGCGCCCCCAGATCCAGCACATCTAACCTGTCTTGTTGCTTGGAGACAATTGGAATGCGAGGTGGGCTACCCAGGCATCCATCCTTAGAACCCTGCTCCAATCCTTGTCCTGGAGCCAACCAAGAGGTCTCAATTGTCCTGCAGAAGAATCTTTGCAGTTGGGAGCTTCTCACAACTCCCATCGTGGGAAAACCCCCGTGGCCTCGTGATACACCTCCCCCCCTTCATGAAGGGTCCATCAGGGACCGAATGTCCAACCTGAGCGATCATCTGATCCTCGCCCTGACTTCAGATGCAGGAGATCTCGATTCAGGTCTGTAGATTGTGCCTGCCATATCCTCACAAAGAAACCTAGGCCTAGCTTGGGTTCTCAGACTTCGGTCCTCAGACTACTCGCCCACAAGCCCTCCATTTTGGCAATCCAGAACTACAAAGCAGCACTCTGCCTGCCCTCCAGAAGAAATCAGTGCCCTCTGGGGTACCTAGAAACCCCAAATGAGGATCAACCTGCACTCCATTCAGCTGTAGCCCAAATATATAGGCTGACCTGGGCACTAATGCCCTTTCTGACACAACCTGAGCCTGGACCTCCTGGCCCCACCCAGACAGCTGGCAGGACACTGAGCATATCGGACCAGCCATGGCCTTAGGACGTCATCTCTTCTCAACCTCGGTTTTCAGGCTTCAGAAACTAGACCTTATCTCCAATCACGGCACGAGTTTGAAAATGATGCAGAAATCAGAACACTTTCCCCATAGCAAGAAACCTTGTGGTTGGCATGTTGTCCAAGGTTCAGTGTAGTGGAAACCAGTGTGGCCCATGAGGCCCCGCCCATGCTTGCGGGCCACATTGGTCACAAACACACATTGTGTCCCTCAGCCTGAGCCCAGTCCTCAGGTAAGGCCTCTCAGTGGCTAGATGGAGAGACAGTATATTGGGCTTACCATGCCCCTAGGCCTCAATTTTTAACCATAGTTCGGGTTGTCCCTTCACTCTTCCCCAGGGCTCTGCTTTGGAATTCCTCTTTTGATGGGACACCTGAGGTAACAAACCTGAAAGGAGTCCTCCCATCCCACAGATTGACGAAAAACAATTGGGATCGGGCCAAATCCACAGAGAGCAATATTCGTCCATGGCCCATGAGGCCTCCCCAAATTCCACGGCCAACGCTGATACAAAATCCTGAGACAACAGCCTGAGCACGCGCCTCAGACTCGCTCATTCTCATATCCTGAAGAGTTCTTCAGATAAGAACCTACACGGCACGCGAATGCACCCAAAATTTATAGTCGAACCTGGGCACTAATGCACTGTTTGACCACCTGAGCCCGGACCTCGTGACCAACACCCAGACAGCTGACCGCACACTGAGCACATCAGACCCTCCATGGCCTTAGGTCATCATCTCTTCCCTACCTCAGTTTTCAAGCTTCAGAACCTAGACCTTATCTCCAATCACTGCCCAGGGGTGACTGTGATGCAGAAATCAGAACTCTTCCTTACCCATGGCAAGAAACCTTGTGGTTGGCATGTTGTCCAACGTTCAGTGTAGGAGAAACCAGCATTCACCCTGAGGCCCCGCCCATTCTTGAGTGCGACGAGGGCATAAACACGCATTGTGACCCTCAGCGTGAGTCCTGTCCTCTAGTACGCCCTCTCAGTGGCTGGACCATTAGATGTCATAATGGGCTTGACATGTCCCTAGGCCCCAATTTTTTACCAGATTTCTGGTTTCCAGTCGCTCCACCCAAGGCTCTACTCTGGAATCCCTCATTTGTGGGACACCTGATGTTGAAAAACAAAACACAACAAATCAACAACAACAGAACAACGACTTCTTCCATCCCACAGAATGTACCAATACTCTTTGGACGGGGCCACACCCCCAGAGAGTAAGACTCATCCATCTCCCTTGAAGTCACCCGAAAATTTCAAGACCATGAGTGACACAATATCCAGAGACAAAAACTTGAGCAGAGCCTCACACTCGCCCTTTTTTCATATCCCGAAGAGTTCTCCTCATGGTCTGTAGATCAGTCCTGCCATACCTATGACCCGAAATATAATCCGAGTTTGTGTATTCAGACAACTGTCCAAACAGCCCTGGCCAACACACCCTACAGGCTCAGGTCCCTGGAGCCAAATCTGACGACTGTGCTTGCCCTCACCCAGGGAATTGTATGTGCCCACTCCAATGGCCACAACCCTACTAAGAGTATAAACGTCCAAAGTCCCTGAGGCCATCCCAATATTTGTTGCTTCCCAGGACAAATGGGGCAATCTGGGCCCATCTGAGTACCTACCGGCACTCAGACCCATAGACTGATGTCCCCAGAGGTAAAAAGGAACGAACAGGCCCCTAGGCAACTATCGGATCCATTGCTTTGGTTTCCAGGCATCTCTCCTCAGAGGCCTGGATTTCAATAACAGCATATGGCTTTCCTGACTCACCCATCAGAACAAATCTCAACTACACATTGGAAACTTGCACGATTGAGCTGTTTGAAAGCCTCTCTTTAGGAGAACCCTTCAGGGACTCAGTGCCACCGCTTCATTCCAAGGTCTCCATAGACACAAAATCATATTAGGACACATCTACGAGAGAGCCCATTTCAATTTAGCCTCCTCGGTTGCACCCCCAGATCCAGCAGATCTAACCTGTCTTGTTTCTTGGAGACAATTGGAATGCGAGGTGGGCTACCCAGCCATCCATCCTTAGAATCCTGCTCGGAATCGTTGTCCTGGAGCCACCAACAGGTCTCAATTGTCCTGCAGAAGAATCTTTGCAGTTGGGAGCTTCTCACATCTCCCATCGTGGGAAAACCCCCATGGCCTCGTGATCCACCCCCCTTACAAGAAGGGGCCATCAGGGACAGAAAGTCCAATCTGAGCGATCGTCTGATCCTCGCCCTGACTTCAGATGCACGAGATCTCGATTCAGGTCTGTAGATTGTGCCTGCCATATCCTCACTCAGAAAACGACGCCTAGCTTGGGTTCTCAGACTTCGGTCCTCAGACTACTGGCCCACAAGCCCTCCAGTTTGGCAATCCAGACTACAATGCAGCACTCTACCTGCCCTCCAGAAGAAAAACATTGCCCTCTGGGGCTACCCAGAAACCCCAAATGAGGATCAACCTGCACGCCATTCGGCTGTACCCCAAATATATAGGCTGACATGGGGACTAATGCCCTTTCTGACACAGCCTGAGCCTGGACCTCCTGGCCCCACCCAGTAGGAGGGCCGCACACTGATCACATCGGACCCGCCATGGCCTTAGGTCATCAACTCTTCTCAACCTTGGTTTTCAGGCTTCAGAACCTAGATCTTATCTCCAATCACGGCCCGGGTTTGAAAATGATGCAGAAATCAGAACTCTTTCCCCATGGCAAGAAACCTTGTGATTGGCATGTTGTCCAAGGTTCAGTGTGTTGAAACCAGTGTGGCCCATGAGGCCCGGCCCATCCTTGCGGGCCACATTGGTCACAAAGACACATTGTGACCCTCAGCCTGAGCCCAGTCCTCAGGTAAGGCCTCTCAGTGGCTGGATGGAGAGACAGCATACTGTGCTTGCCATGCCCATAGGCCCCAATTTTTAAACATAGTTCGGGTTGTCCCTTCACTCTTCTCCAGGGCTCTGCTTGGGAATTCCTCTTTTGGTGGGACACCTAAGGTAACAAACCTGAAAGGAGTCCTCCCATCCCACAGATTGACGAAAAACAATTGGGATCGGGCCAAGTCCACAGATAGCAAGATTCGTCCATGGCCCATGAGGACTCCCCAATATTCCACGGCCATTGCTGATACAAAAACCAGAGACAAAAGCCTGAGCACGCACCTCAGACTCGCTCATTCTTCATATCCTGAAGAGTTCTTCAGATAAGAACTTACACCACACTCCAATGCACCCAAAATATATAGTATAACCTGGGCACTAATGCACTGTCTGAAAACCTGAGCCCGGAGCTCGTGACCAACACCCAGACAGCTGACCGCACTCTGAGCACATCAGACCCGCCATGGCCTTAGGTCATCATTTCTTCCCTACCTCAGATTTCAGGCTTAAGAACCTAGACTTTATCTCCAATCACTGCCCATGGGTCACTGTGAAGCAGAAATCAGAACACTTCCATACCCATGGAAAGAAACCTTGTGGTTGGCATGTTGTCCAACGTTCAGTGTAGGAGAAACCAGCATTCAGCCTGAGGCCCGGCCCATTCTTGAGTACGACGAGGGCATAAACACGCATTGTGACCCTCAGCGTGAGTCCTGTCCTGTAGTACGTCCTCTCAGTGGCTGGACCATTAGATGTCATAATGGGCTTGACATATCACTAGGCCCCAATTTTTAACCAGATTTCTGGTTGTCCAGTCGCCCCTCCCCAGGGCTCTACTCTGGAATCCCTCATTTGGTGGGACACCTGAGGTTTAAAAACAAAACAAAACAAATCAACAACAACAGAACAACGGACTTCTTCCATCACACAGAATGACCCCAAACTCTTTGGTAGGGGCCAAACCCCCAGAGAGTATGACTCGTCCATTTCCCATGAAGTCACACGGAAATTTCACGACCATGAGTCACACGATATCCAGAGACAAAAACTTGAGCAAGAGCCTCACACTCGCCCTTTTTTCATATCCCGAAGTGCTCTCCTCATGGTCTGTAGATCAGTCCTGCCATATGTATGACCCGAAACATAAGGCGAGTTTGTGTTTTCAGAAAACTGTCCATACAGCCCTGGCCTACACACCCTATAGGCTCAGGCCCTTGGAGCCAACCTGACGACAGTGCTTGCGCTCTTCAAGGGAATGTTATGTGCCCATTCCAATGGCCACAACCCTACTAAGAGTATAAATCTCCAATGTCCCTGAGGCCATCCCATATTTGTACCTTCCCAGGACAAATAGGGGCAATCTGGGGCCATCTGAGCACCTACCTGCACTCAGACCCATAGACTGATGTCCCCAGAGGTAAAAAGGAATGAACAGGCCCCTAGGCATCTATCAGATCCATTGCTTTGGTTTCCAGGCATCTCTCCACAGAGGCCTGGATTTCAATAACAGCATATGCCTGTTTCTTGACTCACCCATCAGAACAAATTTCATCTAAACATGGGAAAATTGCACGATGGAGCTGTGTGAAAGCCTCTCTTTAGGAGAACCCCTCTGGGCCCCAGTGCCACCGCTTCATTCTAAGGTCTCCATAGACACAAAATCATATTAAGACACATCCACGGGAGAGTCCATTTCAACTCAGCCTCCTCGGTTGCGCCCCCAGATCCAGCACATCTAACCTGTCTTGTTGCTTGGAGACAATTGGAATGCGAGGTGGGCTACCCAGGCATCCATCCTTAGAACCCTGCTCCAATCCTTGTCCTGGAGCCAACCAAGAGGTCTCAATTGTCCTGCAGAAGAATCTTTGCAGTTGGGAGCTTCTCACAACTCCCATCGTGGGAAAACCCCCGTGGCCTCGTGATACACCTCCCCCCCTTCATGAAGGGTCCATCAGGGACCGAATGTCCAACCTGAGCGATCATCTGATCCTCGCCCTGACTTCAGATGCAGGAGATCTCGATTCAGGTCTGTAGATTGTGCCTGCCATATCCTCACAAAGAAACCTAGGCCTAGCTTGGGTTCTCAGACTTCGGTCCTCAGACTACTCGCCCACAAGCCCTCCATTTTGGCAATCCAGAACTACAAAGCAGCACTCTGCCTGCCCTCCAGAAGAAATCAGTGCCCTCTGGGGTACCTAGAAACCCCAAATGAGGATCAACCTGCACTCCATTCAGCTGTAGCCCAAATATATAGGCTGACCTGGGCACTAATGCCCTTTCTGACACAACCTGAGCCTGGACCTCCTGGCCCCACCCAGACAGCTGGCAGGACACTGAGCATATCGGACCAGCCATGGCCTTAGGACGTCATCTCTTCTCAACCTCGGTTTTCAGGCTTCAGAAACTAGACCTTATCTCCAATCACGGCACGAGTTTGAAAATGATGCAGAAATCAGAACACTTTCCCCATAGCAAGAAACCTTGTGGTTGGCATGTTGTCCAAGGTTCAGTGTAGTGGAAACCAGTGTGGCCCATGAGGCCCCGCCCATGCTTGCGGGCCACATTGGTCACAAACACACATTGTGTCCCTCAGCCTGAGCCCAGTCCTCAGGTAAGGCCTCTCAGTGGCTAGATGGAGAGACAGTATATTGGGCTTACCATGCCCCTAGGCCTCAATTTTTAACCATAGTTCGGGTTGTCCCTTCACTCTTCCCCAGGGCTCTGCTTTGGAATTCCTCTTTTGATGGGACACCTGAGGTAACAAACCTGAAAGGAGTCCTCCCATCCCACAGATTGACGAAAAACAATTGGGATCGGGCCAAATCCACAGAGAGCAATATTCGTCCATGGCCCATGAGGCCTCCCCAAATTCCACGGCCAACGCTGATACAAAATCCTGAGACAACAGCCTGAGCACGCGCCTCAGACTCGCTCATTCTCATATCCTGAAGAGTTCTTCAGATAAGAACCTACACGGCACGCGAATGCACCCAAAATTTATAGTCGAACCTGGGCACTAATGCACTGTTTGACCACCTGAGCCCGGACCTCGTGACCAACACCCAGACAGCTGACCGCACACTGAGCACATCAGACCCTCCATGGCCTTAGGTCATCATCTCTTCCCTACCTCAGTTTTCAAGCTTCAGAACCTAGACCTTATCTCCAATCACTGCCCAGGGGTGACTGTGATGCAGAAATCAGAACTCTTCCTTACCCATGGCAAGAAACCTTGTGGTTGGCATGTTGTCCAACGTTCAGTGTAGGAGAAACCAGCATTCACCCTGAGGCCCCGCCCATTCTTGAGTGCGACGAGGGCATAAACACGCATTGTGACCCTCAGCGTGAGTCCTGTCCTCTAGTACGCCCTCTCAGTGGCTGGACCATTAGATGTCATAATGGGCTTGACATGTCCCTAGGCCCCAATTTTTTACCAGATTTCTGGTTTCCAGTCGCTCCACCCAAGGCTCTACTCTGGAATCCCTCATTTGTGGGACACCTGATGTTGAAAAACAAAACACAACAAATCAACAACAACAGAACAACGACTTCTTCCATCCCACAGAATGTACCAATACTCTTTGGACGGGGCCACACCCCCAGAGAGTAAGACTCATCCATCTCCCTTGAAGTCACCCGAAAATTTCAAGACCATGAGTGACACAATATCCAGAGACAAAAACTTGAGCAGAGCCTCACACTCGCCCTTTTTTCATATCCCGAAGAGTTCTCCTCATGGTCTGTAGATCAGTCCTGCCATACCTATGACCCGAAATATAATCCGAGTTTGTGTATTCAGACAACTGTCCAAACAGCCCTGGCCAACACACCCTACAGGCTCAGGTCCCTGGAGCCAAATCTGACGACTGTGCTTGCCCTCACCCAGGGAATTGTATGTGCCCACTCCAATGGCCACAACCCTACTAAGAGTATAAACGTCCAAAGTCCCTGAGGCCATCCCAATATTTGTTGCTTCCCAGGACAAATGGGGCAATCTGGGCCCATCTGAGTACCTACCGGCACTCAGACCCATAGACTGATGTCCCCAGAGGTAAAAAGGAACGAACAGGCCCCTAGGCAACTATCGGATCCATTGCTTTGGTTTCCAGGCATCTCTCCTCAGAGGCCTGGATTTCAATAACAGCATATGGCTTTCCTGACTCACCCATCAGAACAAATCTCAACTACACATTGGAAACTTGCACGATTGAGCTGTTTGAAAGCCTCTCTTTAGGAGAACCCTTCAGGGACTCAGTGCCACCGCTTCATTCCAAGGTCTCCATAGACACAAAATCATATTAGGACACATCTACGAGAGAGCCCATTTCAATTTAGCCTCCTCGGTTGCACCCCCAGATCCAGCAGATCTAACCTGTCTTGTTTCTTGGAGACAATTGGAATGCGAGGTGGGCTACCCAGCCATCCATCCTTAGAATCCTGCTCGGAATCGTTGTCCTGGAGCCACCAACAGGTCTCAATTGTCCTGCAGAAGAATCTTTGCAGTTGGGAGCTTCTCACATCTCCCATCGTGGGAAAACCCCCATGGCCTCGTGATCCACCCCCCTTACAAGAAGGGGCCATCAGGGACAGAAAGTCCAATCTGAGCGATCGTCTGATCCTCGCCCTGACTTCAGATGCACGAGATCTCGATTCAGGTCTGTAGATTGTGCCTGCCATATCCTCACTCAGAAAACGACGCCTAGCTTGGGTTCTCAGACTTCGGTCCTCAGACTACTGGCCCACAAGCCCTCCAGTTTGGCAATCCAGACTACAATGCAGCACTCTACCTGCCCTCCAGAAGAAAAACATTGCCCTCTGGGGCTACCCAGAAACCCCAAATGAGGATCAACCTGCACGCCATTCGGCTGTACCCCAAATATATAGGCTGACATGGGGACTAATGCCCTTTCTGACACAGCCTGAGCCTGGACCTCCTGGCCCCACCCAGTAGGAGGGCCGCACACTGATCACATCGGACCCGCCATGGCCTTAGGTCATCAACTCTTCTCAACCTTGGTTTTCAGGCTTCAGAACCTAGATCTTATCTCCAATCACGGCCCGGGTTTGAAAATGATGCAGAAATCAGAACTCTTTCCCCATGGCAAGAAACCTTGTGATTGGCATGTTGTCCAAGGTTCAGTGTGTTGAAACCAGTGTGGCCCATGAGGCCCGGCCCATCCTTGCGGGCCACATTGGTCACAAAGACACATTGTGACCCTCAGCCTGAGCCCAGTCCTCAGGTAAGGCCTCTCAGTGGCTGGATGGAGAGACAGCATACTGTGCTTGCCATGCCCATAGGCCCCAATTTTTAAACATAGTTCGGGTTGTCCCTTCACTCTTCTCCAGGGCTCTGCTTGGGAATTCCTCTTTTGGTGGGACACCTAAGGTAACAAACCTGAAAGGAGTCCTCCCATCCCACAGATTGACGAAAAACAATTGGGATCGGGCCAAGTCCACAGATAGCAAGATTCGTCCATGGCCCATGAGGACTCCCCAATATTCCACGGCCATTGCTGATACAAAAACCAGAGACAAAAGCCTGAGCACGCACCTCAGACTCGCTCATTCTTCATATCCTGAAGAGTTCTTCAGATAAGAACTTACACCACACTCCAATGCACCCAAAATATATAGTATAACCTGGGCACTAATGCACTGTCTGAAAACCTGAGCCCGGAGCTCGTGACCAACACCCAGACAGCTGACCGCACTCTGAGCACATCAGACCCGCCATGGCCTTAGGTCATCATTTCTTCCCTACCTCAGATTTCAGGCTTAAGAACCTAGACTTTATCTCCAATCACTGCCCATGGGTCACCGTGAAGCAGAAATCAGAACACTTCCATACCCATGGAAAGAAACCTTGTGGTTGGCATGTTGTCCAACGTTCAGTGTAGGAGAAACCAGCATTCAGCCTGAGGCCCGGCCCATTCTTGAGTACGACGAGGGCATAAACACGCATTGTGACCCTCAGCGTGAGTCCTGTCCTGTAGTACGTCCTCTCAGTGGCTGGACCATTAGATGTCATAATGGGCTTGACATATCACTAGGCCCCAATTTTTAACCAGATTTCTGGTTGTCCAGTCGCCCCTCCCCAGGGCTCTACTCTGGAATCCCTCATTTGGTGGGACACCTGAGGTTTAAAAACAAAACAAAACAAATCAACAACAACAGAACAACGGACTTCTTCCATCACACAGAATGACCCCAAACTCTTTGGTAGGGGCCAAACCCCCAGAGAGTATGACTCGTCCATTTCCCATGAAGTCACACGGAAATTTCACGACCATGAGTCACACGATATCCAGAGACAAAAACTTGAGCAAGAGCCTCACACTCGCCCTTTTTTCATATCCCGAAGTGCTCTCCTCATGGTCTGTAGATCAGTCCTGCCATATGTATGACCCGAAACATAAGGCGAGTTTGTGTTTTCAGAAAACTGTCCATACAGCCCTGGCCTACACACCCTATAGGCTCAGGCCCTTGGAGCCAACCTGACGACAGTGCTTGCGCTCTTCAAGGGAATGTTATGTGCCCATTCCAATGGCCACAACCCTACTAAGAGTATAAATCTCCAATGTCCCTGAGGCCATCCCATATTTGTACCTTCCCAGGACAAATAGGGGCAATCTGGGGCCATCTGAGCACCTACCTGCACTCAGACCCATAGACTGATGTCCCCAGAGGTAAAAAGGAATGAACAGGCCCCTAGGCATCTATCAGATCCATTGCTTTGGTTTCCAGGCATCTCTCCACAGAGGCCTGGATTTCAATAACAGCATATGCCTGTTTCTTGACTCACCCATCAGAACAAATTTCATCTAAACATGGGAAAATTGCACGATGGAGCTGTGTGAAAGCCTCTCTTTAGGAGAACCCCTCTGGGCCCCAGTGCCACCGCTTCATTCTAAGGTCTCCATAGACACAAAATCATATTAAGACACATCCACGGGAGAGTCCATTTCAACTCAGCCTCCTCGGTTGCGCCCCCAGATCCAGCACATCTAACCTGTCTTGTTGCTTGGAGACAATTGGAATGCGAGGTGGGCTACCCAGGCATCCATCCTTAGAACCCTGCTCCAATCCTTGTCCTGGAGCCAACCAAGAGGTCTCAATTGTCCTGCAGAAGAATCTTTGCAGTTGGGAGCTTCTCACAACTCCCATCGTGGGAAAACCCCCGTGGCCTCGTGATACACCTCCCCCCCTTCATGAAGGGTCCATCAGGGACCGAATGTCCAACCTGAGCGATCATCTGATCCTCGCCCTGACTTCAGATGCAGGAGATCTCGATTCAGGTCTGTAGATTGTGCCTGCCATATCCTCACAAAGAAACCTAGGCCTAGCTTGGGTTCTCAGACTTCGGTCCTCAGACTACTCGCCCACAAGCCCTCCATTTTGGCAATCCAGAACTACAAAGCAGCACTCTGCCTGCCCTCCAGAAGAAATCAGTGCCCTCTGGGGTACCTAGAAACCCCAAATGAGGATCAACCTGCACTCCATTCAGCTGTAGCCCAAATATATAGGCTGACCTGGGCACTAATGCCCTTTCTGACACAACCTGAGCCTGGACCTCCTGGCCCCACCCAGACAGCTGGCAGGACACTGAGCATATCGGACCAGCCATGGCCTTAGGACGTCATCTCTTCTCAACCTCGGTTTTCAGGCTTCAGAAACTAGACCTTATCTCCAATCACGGCACGAGTTTGAAAATGATGCAGAAATCAGAACACTTTCCCCATAGCAAGAAACCTTGTGGTTGGCATGTTGTCCAAGGTTCAGTGTAGTGGAAACCAGTGTGGCCCATGAGGCCCCGCCCATGCTTGCGGGCCACATTGGTCACAAACACACATTGTGTCCCTCAGCCTGAGCCCAGTCCTCAGGTAAGGCCTCTCAGTGGCTAGATGGAGAGACAGTATATTGGGCTTACCATGCCCCTAGGCCTCAATTTTTAACCATAGTTCGGGTTGTCCCTTCACTCTTCCCCAGGGCTCTGCTTTGGAATTCCTCTTTTGATGGGACACCTGAGGTAACAAACCTGAAAGGAGTCCTCCCATCCCACAGATTGACGAAAAACAATTGGGATCGGGCCAAATCCACAGAGAGCAATATTCGTCCATGGCCCATGAGGCCTCCCCAAATTCCACGGCCAACGCTGATACAAAATCCTGAGACAACAGCCTGAGCACGCGCCTCAGACTCGCTCATTCTCATATCCTGAAGAGTTCTTCAGATAAGAACCTACACGGCACGCGAATGCACCCAAAATTTATAGTCGAACCTGGGCACTAATGCACTGTTTGACCACCTGAGCCCGGACCTCGTGACCAACACCCAGACAGCTGACCGCACACTGAGCACATCAGACCCTCCATGGCCTTAGGTCATCATCTCTTCCCTACCTCAGTTTTCAAGCTTCAGAACCTAGACCTTATCTCCAATCACTGCCCAGGGGTGACTGTGATGCAGAAATCAGAACTCTTCCTTACCCATGGCAAGAAACCTTGTGGTTGGCATGTTGTCCAACGTTCAGTGTAGGAGAAACCAGCATTCACCCTGAGGCCCCGCCCATTCTTGAGTGCGACGAGGGCATAAACACGCATTGTGACCCTCAGCGTGAGTCCTGTCCTCTAGTACGCCCTCTCAGTGGCTGGACCATTAGATGTCATAATGGGCTTGACATGTCCCTAGGCCCCAATTTTTTACCAGATTTCTGGTTTCCAGTCGCTCCACCCAAGGCTCTACTCTGGAATCCCTCATTTGTGGGACACCTGATGTTGAAAAACAAAACACAACAAATCAACAACAACAGAACAACGACTTCTTCCATCCCACAGAATGTACCAATACTCTTTGGACGGGGCCACACCCCCAGAGAGTAAGACTCATCCATCTCCCTTGAAGTCACCCGAAAATTTCAAGACCATGAGTGACACAATATCCAGAGACAAAAACTTGAGCAGAGCCTCACACTCGCCCTTTTTTCATATCCCGAAGAGTTCTCCTCATGGTCTGTAGATCAGTCCTGCCATACCTATGACCCGAAATATAATCCGAGTTTGTGTATTCAGACAACTGTCCAAACAGCCCTGGCCAACACACCCTACAGGCTCAGGTCCCTGGAGCCAAATCTGACGACTGTGCTTGCCCTCACCCAGGGAATTGTATGTGCCCACTCCAATGGCCACAACCCTACTAAGAGTATAAACGTCCAAAGTCCCTGAGGCCATCCCAATATTTGTTGCTTCCCAGGACAAATGGGGCAATCTGGGCCCATCTGAGTACCTACCGGCACTCAGACCCATAGACTGATGTCCCCAGAGGTAAAAAGGAACGAACAGGCCCCTAGGCAACTATCGGATCCATTGCTTTGGTTTCCAGGCATCTCTCCTCAGAGGCCTGGATTTCAATAACAGCATATGGCTTTCCTGACTCACCCATCAGAACAAATCTCAACTACACATTGGAAACTTGCACGATTGAGCTGTTTGAAAGCCTCTCTTTAGGAGAACCCTTCAGGGACTCAGTGCCACCGCTTCATTCCAAGGTCTCCATAGACACAAAATCATATTAGGACACATCTACGAGAGAGCCCATTTCAATTTAGCCTCCTCGGTTGCACCCCCAGATCCAGCAGATCTAACCTGTCTTGTTTCTTGGAGACAATTGGAATGCGAGGTGGGCTACCCAGCCATCCATCCTTAGAATCCTGCTCGGAATCGTTGTCCTGGAGCCACCAACAGGTCTCAATTGTCCTGCAGAAGAATCTTTGCAGTTGGGAGCTTCTCACATCTCCCATCGTGGGAAAACCCCCATGGCCTCGTGATCCACCCCCCTTACAAGAAGGGGCCATCAGGGACAGAAAGTCCAATCTGAGCGATCGTCTGATCCTCGCCCTGACTTCAGATGCACGAGATCTCGATTCAGGTCTGTAGATTGTGCCTGCCATATCCTCACTCAGAAAACGACGCCTAGCTTGGGTTCTCAGACTTCGGTCCTCAGACTACTGGCCCACAAGCCCTCCAGTTTGGCAATCCAGACTACAATGCAGCACTCTACCTGCCCTCCAGAAGAAAAACATTGCCCTCTGGGGCTACCCAGAAACCCCAAATGAGGATCAACCTGCACGCCATTCGGCTGTACCCCAAATATATAGGCTGACATGGGGACTAATGCCCTTTCTGACACAGCCTGAGCCTGGACCTCCTGGCCCCACCCAGTAGGAGGGCCGCACACTGATCACATCGGACCCGCCATGGCCTTAGGTCATCAACTCTTCTCAACCTTGGTTTTCAGGCTTCAGAACCTAGATCTTATCTCCAATCACGGCCCGGGTTTGAAAATGATGCAGAAATCAGAACTCTTTCCCCATGGCAAGAAACCTTGTGATTGGCATGTTGTCCAAGGTTCAGTGTGTTGAAACCAGTGTGGCCCATGAGGCCCGGCCCATCCTTGCGGGCCACATTGGTCACAAAGACACATTGTGACCCTCAGCCTGAGCCCAGTCCTCAGGTAAGGCCTCTCAGTGGCTGGATGGAGAGACAGCATACTGTGCTTGCCATGCCCATAGGCCCCAATTTTTAAACATAGTTCGGGTTGTCCCTTCACTCTTCTCCAGGGCTCTGCTTGGGAATTCCTCTTTTGGTGGGACACCTAAGGTAACAAACCTGAAAGGAGTCCTCCCATCCCACAGATTGACGAAAAACAATTGGGATCGGGCCAAGTCCACAGATAGCAAGATTCGTCCATGGCCCATGAGGACTCCCCAATATTCCACGGCCATTGCTGATACAAAAACCAGAGACAAAAGCCTGAGCACGCACCTCAGACTCGCTCATTCTTCATATCCTGAAGAGTTCTTCAGATAAGAACTTACACCACACTCCAATGCACCCAAAATATATAGTATAACCTGGGCACTAATGCACTGTCTGAAAACCTGAGCCCGGAGCTCGTGACCAACACCCAGACAGCTGACCGCACTCTGAGCACATCAGACCCGCCATGGCCTTAGGTCATCATTTCTTCCCTACCTCAGATTTCAGGCTTAAGAACCTAGACTTTATCTCCAATCACTGCCCATGGGTCACTGTGAAGCAGAAATCAGAACACTTCCATACCCATGGAAAGAAACCTTGTGGTTGGCATGTTGTCCAACGTTCAGTGTAGGAGAAACCAGCATTCAGCCTGAGGCCCGGCCCATTCTTGAGTACGACGAGGGCATAAACACGCATTGTGACCCTCAGCGTGAGTCCTGTCCTGTAGTACGTCCTCTCAGTGGCTGGACCATTAGATGTCATAATGGGCTTGACATATCACTAGGCCCCAATTTTTAACCAGATTTCTGGTTGTCCAGTCGCCCCTCCCCAGGGCTCTACTCTGGAATCCCTCATTTGGTGGAACACCTGAGGTTGAAAAACAAAACAAAACAAATCAACAACAACAGAACAACGGACTTCTTCCTTCCCACAGAATGACCCTTAACTCTTTTATGGGGCCAAACCCCCAGAGAGTAAGACTCGTCCATTTCCCATGAAGTCACCCGGAAATTCCACGACCATGAGTGACACGATATCCAGAAACAAAAACTTGAGCAGACCTCACACTCGCCCTTTTATCAAATCCCGAAGAGTTCTCCTCATGGTCTGTAGATCAATCCTGCCATACCTATGACCCGAATCAAAAGCTGAGTTTGTGTTTTCAGACAACTGTCCAAACAGCCCTGGCATACACACCCTACAGGCTAAGGCTCCTGGAGCCAAACATGTCGACCCTGCTTGCCCTCTCCAATGGAATTGTATGTGCCCATTCCAGTGGCCACCACCATACTAAGAGGATAAACCTCCAAAGTCCCTGAGGCCATCCCAATATTTGTGACCTCTCAGGACAAACAGGGGCAATCTGGGCCCATCTGAGCACCTACCGGCACTCAGACCCGTAGACTGATGTCCCCAGAGGTAAAAAGGAACAAACAGGCCCCTAGGCACCTATCGGATCCATTGCTTTGGTTTCCAGGCATCTCTCCTCAGAGGCCTGGATTTCAATTAGAGCATATGCCTGTTTCTTGAATCACCCATCATAACAAATCTCGTCTACACATGGGAAACTTGCACGATGGAGATCTGTGAAAGACTCTCTTTAGGAGAACCCTTCTGGGCCGCAGTGCCACCGCTTCATTCCAAGTCTCCATAGACACAAAATCATATTAGGACACATCCACGGGGGAGTCCATTTCAACTCAGACTCCTCGGTTGCTCCCCCAGATCCAGCAGATCTAACCTGTCTTGTTGCTTGGAGACAATTAGTATGCGTGGTGGGCTACCCAGACATCCATCCTTAGAACCCTGCTCGGAATCGTGTCCTGGAGCCAACCAACAGGTCTCAATTGTCCTGCAGAAGAATCTTGGCAGTTCGTAGATTCTCACAACTGCCATCGTGGGAAAACCCCATGGCCTCGTTTTCCACCCCCCCGCTTTCAAGAAGGGGCCATCAGGGACAGAATGTCCAACCTTAGCGATCGTCTGATCCTCGCGCTGACTTCAGATGCACGAGATCTCGATTCAGGTCTTTAGATTGTGCCTGCATTTCCTCACCCAGAAACCTAGGCCTAGCTTGGGTTCTCAGACTTCCATCCTCAGACTACTACCCCACAAGCCCCCCAGTTTGGCAATTCAGAATTACAATGCAGCACTCTGCCTGCCCTCCAGAAGAAAACCATTGCCCTCTGGGGTTACACAGAAACACCAAATGAGGAGCAACGGGGCACGCCGTTCGGCTGTTCCCCAAATATATAGGCTGACCTGGGCACTAATGCCCTTTCTGACACAGCTTGATCCTGGACCTCCTGGCCCCACCCAGACAGCTGGTCGCACACTGAGCACATTGGACCCTCATGGTCTTATGTTGTCATCTCTTCTCAACCTCGGATTTAAGGCTTCAGAACCTAGACCTTATCTCCAATCATGGCTCGCGTTGGAAAATGATGCAGAAATCAGAACTCTTTCCCCATGGCAAGAAACCTTGTGGTTGGCATATTGTCCAAGGTTCAGTGTAGTTGAAACCAGTGTGGCCCATGAGGCCCGGCCCATGCTTGCGGGCCACATTGGTCACAAACACACAATGTGACCCTCATCCTGAGCCCAGTCTAAGGTAAGGCCTCTCAGTGGCTGGATGGAGAGTCAGCATATTGGGCTTGCCATGCCCCTAGGGCCCAATTTTTAACCATAGTTCGGGTTGTCCCTTCACTCTTCCCCAGGGCTCTGCTTTGGAATTCCTCTTTTAGTGGGAAATCTGAGGTAACAAACCTGAAAGGAGTCCTCCCATCCCACAGATTGAAGAAAAACAATTGGGATCGGGCCAAGTCCACAGACAGCAAGATTCGTCCATGGCCCATGATGCATCCCCAACATTCCACGGCTATCGCTGATACAAAATCCAGAGACATAAGCCTGAGCACGTGCCTCAGACTGGCTCATTATTCATATCCTGAAGAGTTCTTCAGATAAGAACTTACACGGCACTCGAATGCACCCAAAATATATAGTCTAACCTGGGCACTAATACACTGTCTGACAACCTGAGCCCGGACCTCGTGACCAACACCGAGACAGCTGAATGCACACTGAGCACATCAGACCCCACAAGGCCTTAGGTCATCATCTCTTACCTACCTCAGTTCTCAGGCTTCAGAACCTAGACCTTACCTCCAATCACTGCCCAGGGGTGACTGTGATGCAGAAATCAGAACTCATCCTTACCCATGGCAAGAAACCATGTCGTTGGCATGTTGTCCAACGTTCAATGTAATTGAAACCAGTGTGGCCCATGAGGCACCGCCCATGCTTGCGGGCGACATTGGTCACAAACACACAATGTGACCCTCAGCCTGAGCCCAGTCCTCAGGTAAGGCCTCTCAGTGGCTGGATGGAGAGTCAGCCAATTGGGCTTGCCATGCCCCTAGGCCCAAATATTTAACCATAGTTCGGGTTGTCCCTTCGGTCTTCCCCAGGACACTGCTTTGGAATTCCTCTTTTGGTGGGACACCTGAGGTAACAAACCTGAAAGGAGTCCTCCCATCCCACTGAATGACGAAAAACAATTGGGATCGGGCCAAATCCACAGAGAGCAAGATTCGTCCATGGCCCATGAGGCCTCCGCAACATTCCACGGCCATCGCTGATACAAAATCCAGAGACAAAAGCCTGAGCACGCGCCTCAGACTTGCTCATTCTTCATATCCTGAAGAGTTCTTCAGATAAGAACCTACACGGTTCTCGAATGCACCCAAAATAAATAGTCTAACCTGGGCACTAATGCACTGTCTGACAACCTGAGCCCGGATCTCGTGACCAACACCCAGACAGCTGACCGCACACTGAGCACATCAGACCCGCCATGGCCTTAGGTCATCATCTCTTCCCTACCTCAGAATTCAGGCTTCAAATCTAGACCTTATATCCAATCACTGCCCAGGGGTGACTGTGATGTAGAAATCAGAACTCTTCCTTACCCATGGCAAGAAACCTTGTGGTTGGCATGTTGTCCAGCGTTCAGTGTAGGTTAACCAGCATTCACCCTGAGGCTCCGCCCATTCTTGAGTGCGACGAGGGCATAAACAAGCATTGTGACCCTCAGCGTGATTCTGTCCTCTAGTACGTCCTCTCAGTGGCTGGACCATTAGATGTCATAATGGGCTTGAAATGTCCCTAGGCCCCAATTTTAAACCAGATTTCTGGTTGTCCAGGCCCCCTTCCCCAGGGCTCTACTCTGGAATCACTCATTTGCTGGGACACCAGAGGTTGAAAAATAAAACAAAACAAATCAACAACAACAGAACAACGGACTTCTTCCATCCCACAGAATGACCCCAAACTCTTTGGACGGGGCCAAACCCCCGAGAGTAAGACTAATCCATTTCCCATGAAGTCACCCGGATATTTCACGACCATGAGTGACACGATATCCAGAGACAAAAACTTAAGCAAGAGCCTCACACTCGCCCTTTTTTCATATCCCGAAGAGTTCTCCTCATGGTCTGTAGATCAGTCCTGCCATACCTATGACCCGAAACATAAGCCGAGGTTGTGTTTTCAGACAACTGTCCAAAGAGCCCTGGCCTACACACCCTACAGGCTCAGGCCCCTGGAGCCAAACCTGACGACTGTGATTGCCCTCTCCAAGGGAATTGTATCTGCCGATTCCAATGGCCAAAACACTCCTAAGAGTATAAACCTCCAAAGTCCCTGAGGCCATCCCAATATTTGTGGCTTCCCAGGACAAATGGGGCAGTCTGGGCCCATCTGAGCACCTACCGGCACTCAGACCCGTAGACTAATGTCCCCAGAGGTAAAAAGGTACCAACAGGCCCCTAGGCACCTATCAAATCCATTGCTTTGGTTTCCAGGCATCTCTCCCCAGAGGCCTGGATTTCAATAACAGCATATGGCTTTTCTTGACTCACCCATCAGAACAAATCTCATCTACACATGGGAAACTTGCACGATGGAGCTGTGTGAAAACCTTTCTTTAGGAGAAACCTTCAGGGCCTCAGGGCCACCGCTTCATTCAACGGTCACCATAGACACAAAATCATATTAGGACACATCCACGGGAGAGTCCATTTCAACTCAGCCTCCTCGGTTGCTACCCCAGATCCAGCATATCTAACCTGTCTTGTTGCTTGGAGACAATTGGAATGCGAGGTGGGCTACCCAGCCATCCATCCTAAGAACCCTGCTCGGAATCGTTGTCCTGGAGCCAACCAACAGGTCTCAATTGTCCTGCAGAAGAATCTTTGCAGTTGGGAGCTTCTCACAACTCCCATCGTGGGAAAACCCCCATGGCCTCGATATCCACCCCCCTCTTCAAGAAGGGGCCATCAGGGACAGAATGTCCAACCTGAGCAATCGTCTGATCCTCGCCCTGAATTCAGATGCACGAGATCTCGATTCAGGTCTGTAGATTGTGCCTGCCATATCCTCACCCAGAAACCTAGGCCAAGCCTGGGTTCTCAGACTTCCGTTCTCAGACTACTGGCCCACAAGCCATCCAGTTTGGCAATCCAGAACTACAATGCAGCACTCTGCCTGCCCTCCAGAAAAAACATTTCCCTCCGGGGCTACCGAGAAACACCAAATGAGAATCAACCTGCACGCCGTTCGGCTGTACCCCAAATATATAGGCTGACCTGGGCACTAATGCCCTTTCTGACACAGCCTGAGCCTGGACCTCCTGGCCCCACCCACACAGCTGGCCGCACACTGAGCACATCGGACCCGCCATGGCCTTAGGTCGTCATCTCTTCTCAACCTCGGTTTTCAGGCTTCAGAACCTAGACCTTATCTCCAATCACGGCCAGGGTTGAAAATGATGTAGACATCAGAACTCTTTCCCCATGGCAAGAAAACTTCCGGATGGCATGTTGTCCAAGGTTCTGTGTAGTTGAAACAAGTGTAGCCTTGAGGCCCCGCCCATGAATGCGGGCAACATTGGTCACAAACACACATTGTGACCCTCAGCCTGAGCCCAGTCCTCAGGTATGGCCTCTCAGTGGCTGGATGGAGAGACAGCATATCGGGCTTGCCATGCCCCTAGACCCCAATTTTTAACCATAGTTCGGGTTGTCCCTTCACTCTTCCCCAGGGCTCTGCTTTGGAATTCCTCTCTTGGTGGGACACCTGACGAAACAAACCTGAAAGGAGTCCTCACATCCCACAGATTGACGAAAAACAATTGGGATCAGGCCAAGTCCACAGAGAGCAAGATTGGTCCATGGCCCATGAGGCCTCTGCAACATTCCACGGCCATCACTGATACAAAATCCAGAGACAAAAGCCTGAGCACTCGCCTCAGACTCGCTCATTCTTCATATCCTGAAGAGTTCTTCAGATAAGAACCTACACGGCACTCGAATGCACCGAAAATATATAGTCTAACCTGGGCACTAATGCACTGTCTGACAACCTGAGCCCGGACCTCGTGACCAACACCCAGACAGCTGACCGCACCATGAGCACATCAGACCCGCCATGGCCTTAGGTCATCATCTCTTCCCTACCTCAGTTTTCAGGCTTCAGAACCTAGACCTTATCTCCAATCACTGCCCAGGGGTGAATATGAGGCAGAAATCAGAACTCTTCCTTACCCATGGCAAGAAACCTTGTGGTTGGCATGATGTCCAACGTTCAGTGTAGGAGAATACCAGCTTTCACCCTGAGGCCCCGCCCATTCTTGAGTGCGACGAGGGCATAAACACGCTGTGACCATCAACGTGAGTCCTGTCCTCTACTACGTCCTCTCAGTGGCTGGACCATTAGATGTCATAATGGGCTTGACATGTCCCTAGGCCCCAATTTTTAACCAGATTTCTGGTTGTCCAGTCGCCCCTCCCCAGGGCTCTACTCTGGAATCCCTCATTTGGTGGGACACCTGAGGTTTAAAAACAAAACAAAACAAATCAACAACAACAGAACAACGGACTTCTTCCATCCCACAGAATGACCGCAAACTCTTTGGACGGGGCCAAAGCCCCAGAGAGTAAGACTCGTCCATTTCCTATGAAGTCACCCGGAAATTTCTCTACCATGAGTGACACGATATCCAGAGACAAAAACTTGAGCAAGAGCCTCACACTCGCCCTTTTTTCATATCCCGAAGAGTTCTCCTCATGGTCTGTAGATCAGTCCTGCCATACCTATGACCCGAAACATAAGCCGAGTTTGTGTTTTCAGACAACTGTCCAAACAGCCCTGGCCTACACACCGTGCAGGATCAGGCCCCTGGAGCCAAACCTGACGACTGTGCTTGCCCTCTCCAAGGGAATTGTATGTGCCCATTCCAATGGCCACAACCCTACTAAGAGGATAAACCTCCAAAGTCCCTGAGGCCATCCCAATATTTGTGACTTCCCAGGACAAACAGGGGCAATCTGGGCCCATCTGAACACCTACCGGCTCTCAGACACATAAACTGATGTCCCCAGAGGTAAAAAGGGACCAACAGGCCCCTAGGCACCTATCAGATCCAATGCTTTGGTTTCCAGGCATCTCTCCTCAGAGGCCTTGATTTCAATAACAGCATATGGCTGTCTCTTGACTCACCCATCAAACAAATCTCATCTACACATGGGAAACTTGCAGGATGGAGCTGTGTGAAAGCCTCTCTTTAGGAGAAACCTTCAGGGCCTCAGGGCCACCGCTTCATTCCACGGTCTCCATAGACACAAAATCATATTAGGACACACCCACGGGAGAGTCCATTTCAACTCAGCCTCCTCGGTTGCTCCCCCAGATCCAGCATATCTAACCTGTCTTGTTGCTTGGAGACAATTGGAATGCGAGGTGGGCTACTCAGCCATCCATCCTAAGAACCCTGCTCGGAATCGTTGTCCGGGAGCCAACCAACAGGTCTCAATTGTCCTGCAGAAGAATCTTTGCAGTTGGGAGCTTCTCACAACTCCCATCGTGGGAAAACCCCCATGGCCTCGAGATCCACCCCCCCCCCTTCAAGAAGGGCCCATCAGGGACAGAATGTCCAACCTGAGCGATCGTCTGATCCTCGCCCTGAATTCAGATGCACGAGATCTCGATTCAGGTCTGTAGATTGTGCCTGCCATATCCTCACCCAGAAACCTAGGCCTAGCCTGGGTTCTCAGACTTCCGTTCTCAGACTACTGGCCCACAAGCCATCCAGTTTGGCAATCCAGAACTACAATACAGCACTCTGCCTGCCCTCCAGAAAAAACATTTCCCTCCGGGGCTACCGAGAAACACCAAATGAGGATCAACCTGCACGCCGTTCGGCTGTACCCCAAATATATAGGCTGACCTGGGCACTAATGCCCTTTCTGACACAGCCTGAGCCTGGACCTCCTGGCCCCACCCACACAGCTGGCCGCACACTGAGCACATCGGACCCGCCATGGCCTTAGGTCGTCATCTCTTCTCAACCTTGGTTTTCAGGCTTCAGAACCTAGACC
The DNA here is from genome assembly GCF_030435805.1 of Mustela lutreola. NCBI lineage: Eukaryota > Metazoa > Chordata > Mammalia > Carnivora > Mustelidae > Mustela > Mustela lutreola. Next base: position 175,367,942 of record NC_081294.1, read on the forward strand.
TTATCTCTAATCACGGCCAGGGTTGAAAATGATGTAGACATCAGAACTCTTTCCCCATGGCAAGAAAACTTCCGGATGGCATGTTGTCCAAGGTTCTGTGTAGTTGAAACAAGTGTGGCCTTGAGGCCCCACCCATGATTGCGGGCAACATTGGTCACAAACACACATTGTGACCCTCAGCCTGAGCCCAGTCCTCAGGTATGGCCTCTCAGTGGCTGGATGGAGAGACAGCATATTGGGCTTGCCATGCCCCTAGACCCCAATTTTTAACCATAGTTCGGGTTGTCCCTTCACTCTTCCCCAGGGCTCTGCTTTGGAATCCTCTCTTGATGGGACACCTGACGAAACAAACCTGAAAGGAGTCCTCACATCCCACAGATTGACGAAAAACAATTGGGATCAGGCCAAGTCCACAGAGAGCAAGATTCGTCCATGGCCCATGAGGCCTCCGCAACATTCCACGGCCATCGCTGATACAAAATCCAGAGACAAAAGACTGAGCACACGCCTCAGACTCGCTCATTCTTCATATCCTGAAGAGTTCTTCAGATAAGAACCTACACGGCACTCGAATGCACCGAAAATATATAGTCTAACCTGGGCACTAATGCACTGTCTGACAACCTGAGCCCGGACCTCGTGACCAACACCCAGACAGCTGACCGCACACTGAGCACATCAGACCCGCCATGGCCTTAGGTCATCATCTCTTCCCTACCTCAGTTTTCAGGCTTCAGAACCTAGACCTTATCTCCAATCACTGCCCAGGGGTGAATGTGAGGCAGAAATCAGAACTCTTCCTTACCCATGGCAAGAAACCTTGTGGTTGGCATGATGTCCAACGTTCAGTGTAGGACAATACCAGCTTTCACCCTGAGGCCCCGCCCATTCTTGAGTGCGACGAGGGCATAAACCCGCATTGTGACCATCAACGTGAGTCCTGTCCTCTAGTACGTCCTCTCAGTGGCTGAAACATTAGATGTCATAATGGGCTTGACATGTCCCTAGGCCCCAATTTTTAACCAGATTTCTGGTTGTCCAGTCGCCCCTCCCCAGGGCTCTACTCTGGAATCCCTCATTTGGTGGGACACCTGAGGTTTAAAAACAAAACAAAACAAATCAACAACAACAGAACAACGGACTTCTTCCATCCCACAGAATGACCTCAAACTCTTTGGACGGGGCCAAACCCCCAGAGAGTAAGACTAATCCATTTCCCATGAAGTCACCCGGAAATTTCTCGACCATGAGAGACACGATATCCAGAGACAAAAACTTGAGCAAGAGCCTCACACTCGCCCTTTTTTCATATCCCGAAGAGTTCTCCTCATGGTCTGTAGATCAGTCCTGCCATACCTATGACCCGAAACATAAGCCGAGTTTGTGTTTTCAGACAACTGTCCAAACAGCCCTGGCCTACACACCCTACAGGATCAGGCCCCTGGAGCCAAACCTGACGACTGTGCTTGCCCTCTCCAAGGGAATTGTATGTGCCCATTCCAATGACCACAACCCTACTAAGAGGGTAAACCTCCAAAGTCCTTGAGGCAATCCCAATATTTGTGGCTTCCCAGGACAAACAGAGGCAAACTGGGCCCATCTGAGCACCTACCGGCTCTCAGACCCGTAAACTGATGTCCCCAGAGATAAAAAGGAACCAACAGGCCCCTAGGCACATATCGGATCCAATGCTTTGGTTTCCAGGCATCTCTCCTCAGAGGCCTTGATTTCAATAACAGCATATGGATGTTTCTTGACTCACCCATCAAACAGATCTCATCTACACATGGGAAACTTGCACGATGGAGCTGTGTGAAAGCCTCTCTTTAGGAGAAACCTTCAGGGACTCAGGGCCACCGCTTCATTCCACGGTCTCCATAGACACAAAATCATATTAGGACACATCCACGGGAGAGTCCATTTCAACTCAGCCTCCTCGGTTGCTACCCCAGATCCAGCATATCTAACCTGTCTTGTTGCTTGGAGACAATTGGAATGCGAGGTGGGCTACCCAGCCATCCATCATAAGAACCCTGCTCGGAATCGTTGTCCTGGAGCCAACCAACAGGTCTCAATTGTCCTGCAGAAGAATCTTTGCAGTTGGGACTTCTCACAACTCCCATCGTGGGAAAACCCCCATGGCCTCGAGATCCACCCCCCCCTTCAAGAAGGGCCCATCAGGGACAGAATGTCCAACCTGAGCGATCGTCTGATCCCCGCCCTGACTTCAGATGCACGAGATTTCGATTCAGGTCTGTAGATTGTGCCTGCCATATCCTCACCCAGAAAACTAGGCCTAGACTGGGTTCTCAGATTTCCGTTCTCAGACTACTGGCCCACAAGCCATCCAGTTTGGCAATCCAGAACTACAATGCAGCACTCTGCCTGCCCTCCAGAAAAAACATTTCCCTCCGGGGCTAACGAGAAACACCAAATGAGGATCAACCTGCACGCCGTTCGGCTGTACCCCAAATATATAGGCTGACCTGGGCACTAATGCCCTTTCTGACACAGCCTGAGCATGGACCTCCTGGCCCCACCCAAACATCTGGCCGCACACTGAGCACATTGGACCCGCCATGGCCTTAGGTCGTCTTCTCTTCTTAACCTCGGTTCAGGCTTCAGAACCTAGACCTTATCTCCAATCACGACCAGGGTTGAAAATGATGTAGACATCAGAACACTTTCCCCATGGCAATTAAACTTCCGGATGGCATGTTGTCCATGTTCTGTGTAGTTGAAACAAGTGTGGCCTTGAGGCCCCGCCCATGATTGCGGGCAACATTGGTCACAAATACACATTGTGACCTGCAGCCTGAACCCAGTCCTCAGGTAAGGCCTCTCAGTGGCTGGATGGAGAGACAGCATATTGGGCTTGCCATGCCCCTAGGCCCCAATTTTTAACCATCATTCGGGCTGTGCCTTCACTCTTCCCCAGGGCCCTGCTTTGGAATTCCTCTTTTGGTGGGACACCTGAGGTAACAAACATGAAAGGAGTCCTCCCATCCCACAAATTGACGAAAAACAATTGGGAACGGGCCAAATCCACAGATAGCAAGATTCGTCCATGGCCCATGAGGCCTCCCCAGAATTCCAAGCCCATCGCTGTTACAAAATCCATAGACAAAAGCCTGAGCACGCGCCTCAGACTCGCTCATTCTTCATATCCTGAGGAGTTCTTCAGGTAAGAACCTACACAACACTCGAATGCACACAAAATATATAGTCTAACCTGGGCACTAATGCACCTTCTGACAACCTGAGCCCGGACCTCGTGACCAACACCCAGACAGCTGACCGCACACTGAGCACATCAGACTCGCCATGGCCTTAGGTCATCATCTCTTCCCTACCTCAGTGTTCAGGCTTCAGAACCTAGACCTTATCTCCAATCACTGCCCAGGGGTGACTGTGTTGTAGAAATCAGAAATCTTCCTTACCCATGGCAAGAAACCTTGTGGTTGGCATGTTGTCCAACGTTCAGTGTAGGAGAAACCAGCATTCACCCTGAGGCCCCGCCCATTCTTGAGTGCGACGAGAGCATATACACACACTGTGACCCTCAGCGTGAGTCCTGTCATCTAGTACGTCCTCTCAGTGGCTGGATCATTAGATGTCATAATGGGCTTGACATGTCCCTAGGCCCCAATTTTTAACCAGATTTCTGCTTGTCCAGTCGCCCCTCCCCAGGGCTCTACTCTGGAATCCCTCATTTGGTGGGACAGCTGAGGTTGAAAAAGAAAAACATAAAAATCAACAACAGAACAACGGACTTCTTCCATCCCACAGAATAACCCCAAACTCTTTAGACGGGGCCAAACCGCCAGAGAGTAAAACTCGTCCGTTTCCCAAGAAGTCACCCGGAAATTTCACGACCATGAGTGACACAATATCCAGAGACAAAAACATGAGCAAGAGCCTCACACTCGCCCTTTTTTCATATCCCGAAGAGTTCTCCTCATGGTCTGTAGATCAGTCCTGCCATACCTATGACCCGAAACATAAGCCGAGTTTGTGTTTTCAGACAACTGTCCAAACAGCCCTGGCCTAAACACCCTACAGGCTCAGGCCCCTGGAGCCAAACCTGACGACTTTGGCTTGGCCACTCCAAGGGTATTGTATGTTACAATTCCAATGGCTACAACCCTACTAATAGGATAAACTTACAAAATCCCTGAGGCCATCCCAATATTTGTGGCTTTCTATGACTAACAGGGGCAATCTGGGCCCATCTGAGCACCTACCGGCACTCAGACCCGTAGACTGATGTCCCCAGAGGTAAAAAGGAACAAACAGGCCCCTAGGCACCTATCGGATCCATTGCTTTGGTTTCCAGGCATCTCTCCTCAGAGGCCTGGATTTCAATAACAGCATATGGGTGTTTTTGACTCACCCATCAGAAGAAATCTCATCTACACATGGGAAACTTGCACGATGGAGCTGTGTGAAAGCCTCTCTTTAGGAGAACCCTTCAGGGCCCCAGGCTTCATTCCAAGGTCTCCATAGACACAAAATCATATTAGGACACATCCACGGGAGAGTCCATTTCAACTCAGCCTCCTCGGTTGCTCCCCTAGATCCAACAGATCTAACCTGTCTTGTTGCTTGGAGACAATTGGAATGCGAGGTGGGCTACCCATCCATCCATCCTTAGATCCCTGCTCAGAATCGTTGTCCTGGAGCCAACCAACAGGTCTCAATTGTCCTGCAGAAGAATGTTTGCAGTTAGGAGCTTCTCACAACTCCAATCCTGGCAAAACCCCCATGGCCTCGTGATCCACCCCCCCTTCAATAAGGGGCCATCAGGGACAGAATGTCCAACCTGAGCAATCCTCTGATGCTCGCCCTGACTTCAGATGCACGAGATATCGATTCAGGTCTGTAGATTGTGCCTGCCATATCCTCACCCAGAAACCTAGGCCTAGCTTAGGTTCTCAGACTTCCGTCCTCAGTCTACTGGCCCACAAGCCCTCCAGTATGGCAATCCAGAACAACAATGCATCACTCTGCCTGCACCCAAGAAAAAAACATTGACCACTGGGGCTACCCAGAAATCCCAAATGAGGATCAACGGGGCACGCCATTCGGCTGTACCCCAAATATATAGGCTGACCTGGGCACTAATACCCTTTCTGACACAGCCTGAGCCTGGACCTCCTGGCCCCACCCACACAGCTGTCTGCACACTGAGCACATCGGACCCGCCATGGCCTTACGTCGTCATCTCTTCTCAAACTAGGTTTCAGGCTTCAGATCCTAGACCTTATCTCCAATCACGGCCCGTGTTTGAAAATGATGCAGAAATCAGAACTCTTTCCCCATGGCAAGAAACCTTGGTTGGCATGTTGTCCAATGATCAGTGTCGTTGAAACCAGTGTGGCCCATGTGGCCCCGCCAATGCTTGCGGGCCACATTGGTCACAAACTCACATTGTGACCCTCAGCCTGAGCCCAGTCCTCAGGTAAGGCCTCTCAGTGGCTGGATGGAGAGACAACATATTGGGCTTGCCATGCCCCTAGGCCCCAATTTTTAACCATAGTTCGGGTTGTCCCTTCATTCTTCCCCAGGGCTCTGCTTTGGAATTCCTATTTTGGTGGGACACCTGATGTAACAAACCTGAAAGGAGTCCTCCAATCCCACAGATTGAGAAAAACAATTGGGATCGGGCCAAATCCACAGAGAGCAAGATTCGTCCATGGCCAAAGGCCTCCCCAACATTCCACGGCCTTTGCTGATACAAAATCCAGAGACAAAAGCCTGAACACACGCCTCAGACTCGCTCATTCTTCATATCCTGAAGAGTTCTTCAGATAAGAACCTACACGGCACTCGAAGGCACCCAAAATATATAGTCTAACCTGGGCACTAATGCACTGTCTGACAACCTGAGCCCGGACCTCGTGACCAACACCCAGACAGCTGACCGCACACTGAGCACATCAGACCCGCCATGGCCTTAGGTCATCATCTCTTCTCTACCTCAGTTTTCAGGCTTCAGAACCTAGACCTTATCTCCAATCACTGCCCACGGGTCACTGTGATGCAGAAATCAGAACTCTTTCTTACCCATGGCAAGAAACCTTGTGGTTGGCATGTTGTCCAACGTTCAGTGAAGGAGAAACCAGCATTCAACCTGAGGCCCCGCCCATTCTTGAGTGCGACGAGGGCATAAACACGCATTGTGACCTTCATTGTGAGTCCTGTCCTCTAGTACGTCCTCTCAGTGGCTGAAACATTAGATGTCATAATGGGCTTGACATGCCCCTAGGCCCCAATTTTTAACCAGATTTCTGGTTGTCCAGTCGCCCCTCCCCAGGGTTATACTCTGGAATCCCTCATTTGGTGGGACACCTGAGGTTGAAAAACAAAACAAAACCAATCAACAACAACAGAACCACGGATTTCTTCCATCCCACAGAATGACCCCAAACTCTTTGAACGGGGCCAAGACCCCAGAGAGTAACACTCGTCCATTTCCCATGACGTCACCCGGAAATTTCACGACCACGAGTGACACGATATCCAGAGACAAAAACTTGAGCAAGAGCCTCACACTCGCCCTTTTTTCATATCCCGAAGAGTTCTCCTGGTGGTCTGTAGATCAGTCCTGCCATACCTATGACCCGAAACATATGCAGAGTTTGTGTTTTCAGACAACTGTCCAAACAGCCCTGGCCTACACACCCTACAGGATCAGGCCCCTGGAGCCAAACCTGACGACTGTGCTTGCCCTGTCCAAGGGAATTGTATGTGCCCATTCCAATGGCCACAACCCTACTAAAAGGATAAACCGCCAAAGTCCCTGAGGCCATCCCAATATTTGTGGCTTCCCAGGACAAACAGGGGCAATCTGGGCCCATCTGAGCACCTACCTGCACTCAGACCCGTAGACTGATGTGCCCAGAGGTAAAAAGGAACGAACAGGCCCCTAGGCACCTATCGGATCCATTGCTTTGGGTTACAGGCATCTCTCCTCAGAGGACTGGATTTCAATAACAGCATATGGCTGTTTCTTGACTCACCCATCAGAACAAATCTCATCTACACATGGGAAACTTGCACGATGGAGCTGTGTGAAAGCCTCTCTTTAGGAGAACCCTTCAGGGCCCCAGTGCCACAGCTTCATTCCAAGGTCTACATAGGCATAAAATCATATTAGGACACATCCACGGGAGAGTCCATTTCAACTCCGCTTCCTCGGGTGCTCCCCCAGATCCAGCAGATCTAACCTGTCTTGTTGCTGGGAGACAATTGGAATGCGAAGTGGGCTACCCAGCCATCCATCCTTAGAACCATGCTCAGAATCGTTGTCCTGGAGCCAACCAAGAGGTCTCAATTGTCCTGCAGAAGAATCTTTGCAGTTGGGAGCTTCTCACAACTCCCATCTTGGCAAAAACCCCATGGACTCGTGATCCACCCCCCCTCAATAAGGGGCCATCAGGGACTTTATGTCCAACCTGAGCGATCCAATGATCCTCGCCCTGACTTCAGATGCATGAGATCTCGATTCAGGTCTGTAGATTGTGCCTGCCATATCCTCACCCAGAAACCTAGGCCTAGCTTTGGTTCTCAGACTCCGTCCTCAGACTACTGGCCCAAAAGCCCTCCAGTATGGCAATCCAGAAATACAATGCAGCAATCTGCCTGCACCCAAGAAGAAAAACATTGCCCTCTGGGGCTACCCAGAAACACCAAATGAGGATCAACGGGGCACGCCATTCGGCTGTACCCCAAATATATAGGCTGACCTGGGCACTAATGCTCTTTATGACACAGCTTGATCCTGGACATCCTGGCCCCACCAAGACAGCTGGTCGCACACTGAGCACATCGGACCCGTCATGGTCTTAGGTCGTCATCTCTTGTCAACCTCAGTTTTCAGGCTTCAGAACCTAGACCTTATCTCCAATCACGGCCCGGGTTTGAAAATGATGCAGGAATCAGAACTCTTTCCCCATGGCAAGAAACCTTGTGGTTGGTATATTGTCCAAGGTTCAGTGTACTTGAAACCAGTGTGGCCCATGTGGCCCCGCCCATGCTTGCGGACCACATTGGTCACGAACACACATTGTGACCCTCAGCCTGAACCCAGTCGTCAGGTAAGGCCTCTCAGTGGCTGGACGGAGAGTCAGCATATTGGGCTTGCCATGCCCCTAGGCCCCAATTTTTAACGATAGTTCGGGTTGTCCATTCACTCTTCCCCAAGGCAATGCTTTGGAATTCCACTTTTGCTGGGACACCTGAGGTAAGAAACCTGAAAGGTGTCCTCCCGTCCCACAGATTGACGAAAAACAATTGGGATAGGGCCAAGTACTTAGAGCAAGATTCGTCCATGGCCCATGAGGCCTCCCCAACATTCCACGGCCATCGCTGATACAAAATCCAGAGACAAAAGCCTGAGCACGTGCCTCAATCTCGCTCATTCTTCATATCCTGAAGAGTTCTCCAGATAAGAACTTACACGGCACTCGAATGCACCCAAAATATATAGTCTAAACTGGGCACTAATGCACTGTCTGACAACCTGAGCCCGGACCTCGTGACCTAAACCCAGACAGCTGACCGCACACTGAGCACATCAGACCCGCCATGGCCTTAGGTCATCATCTCTTCCCTACCTCAGTTTTCAGGCTTCAGATCCTAGACCTTATCTCCAATTACTGCCCAGGGGTGACTGTGATGCAGAAATCAGAACACTTCCTTACCCATGGCAAGAAACCTTGTGGTTGGCATGTTGTCCAACGTTCAGTGTAGGAGAAACCAGCATTCACCCTGAGGCCCCGCCCATTCTTGAGTGCGACGAGGGCATAAACACGCATTGTGACCCTCAGCGTGAGTCCTGTCCTCTAGTACGTCCTCTCAGTGGCTGGACCATTAGATGTCATAATGGGCTTGACATGTCCCTAGGCCCCAATTTTTAACCAGATTTCTGTTTGTCCAGTCGCCCCTCCCCAGGGCTCAACTCAGGAATCCCTCATTTGGTGGGACACCTGAGGTTGAAAAACAAACAAACAAAAAAAAACAACATCAGAGCAACGGACTTCTTCCATCCCACAGAATGACCTAAAACTCTTTGGACGGGGCCAAACCCCCAGAGAGTAAGACTCGTCCATTTCCCATGAAGTCACCCGGAAATTTCACGACCATGAGTGACACGATATCCAGAGACAAAAACATGAGCAGAGCCTCAAACTCGCCCATCTTTCATATCCCGAAGAGTTCTCCTCATGGTCTGTAGATCAGTCCTGCCATACCTATGACCCGAAACATAAGCCGAGTTTGTGTTTTCAGACAACTGTCCAAACAGCCCTGGTCTACACACCCTACAGGCTCAGGCCCCTGGAGCCAAACCTGACGACTGTGATTGCCCTCTCCAAGGTAATTGTATCTGCCCATTCCAATGACCACAACCCTACTAAGAGTATAAACTTCCAAAGTCCCTGAGGCCATCCCAATATTTGTGGCCTCCCAGGAAAAATGGGGCATTGGGGCCCATCTGAGCACCTACCGGCACTCAGACCCTTAGACTGATGTCCCCAGAGGTAAAAAAGGACAAACAGGCCCCTAGGCACCTATCGGATCCATTGCTTTGGTATCCAGGCATCTCTCCTCAGAGTCCTGGATTTCAATAACAGCATATGGCTGTTTCTTGACTCACCCATCAGAACAAATCTCATCTACACATGGGAAACTTGCACGATGGAGCTATGTGAAAGCCTCTGTTTAAGAGAACCCTTCAGGGCCCCAGTGTCCCGCTTCATTCCAAGGTCTCCATAGACACAAAATAATATTAGGACACATCCACGGGAGAGTCCATTTCAACTCAGCCTCCTCGGTTGCTCCCCCAGATCCAGCAGATCTAACCTGTCTTGTTGCTTGGAGACAATTGGAATGCGAGGTGGGCTACCCAGCCATCCATCCTTAGATCCCTGCTCGGAATCGTTGTCCTGTAGCCAACCAACAGGTATCAATTGTCCTGCAGAATAATCTTTATAGTTTGGAGCTTCTCACAACTCCCATCGTCAGAAAACTCCCATGGCCTCGTGATTCACCCCCCCTTCAAGTAGAGGCCATCAGGGACAGAATGTCCAACCTGAGCGATCTTCTGATCCTCGCCCTGACTTCAGATGCATGAGATCTCGATTCAGGTCTGTACACTGTGCCTGCCATATCCTCACCCAGAACCCTAGGCCTAGCTTGGGTTCTCAGACTTCCGTCCTCAGACTACTGGCCCACAAGCCCTCCAGTTTGGCAATCCAGAACTACAATGCAGCACTCTGCCTGCCCTCCAGAAGAAAAACATTGCCCTCTGGGGCTACCCAGAAACCACAAATGAGGATGAACCTGCACCCCATTCGGCTGTACCCCAAAGATATAGGCTGACCTGGGCACTAATGCCCTTTCTGACACAGCCTGAGTCTGGACCTCCTGGCCCTACACAGACGCTGGCCGCACACTGAGCACATCGGACCCTCCATGGCCTTAGGTAGTCATCTCTTCTCAACCTCGGTTTTCAGGCTTCAGAACCTAGACCTTATCCCCAATCACGGCCCGGGTTTGAAAATGATGCAGAAATCAGAACTCTTTCCCCATGGCAAGAAACCTTGTGGTTGGCATGTTGTACAAGGTTCATTGTACTTGAAACCAGTGTGGCCCCTGTGGTCCCGCCTATGCTTGCAGACCACATTGGTCACAAACACACATTGTGACCCTCAGCCTGAGCCCAGTCCTCCGGTAAGGCCTCTCAGTGGCTGGATGGAGAGACAGCATATTGGGCTTGCCATGCCTCTAGGCCCCAATTTTTAACCGTAGTTCGGGTTGTCCCTTCACTCTTCCCCAGGGCTCTGCTTTGGTATTCCACTTTTGGTGGGACACCTGAGGCAACAAACCTGAAAGGAGTCATCCCATCCCACAGATTGATGAAAAACAATTGGGATCGGTCCAAATCCACAGAGAGCAAGATTCGTCCATGGCCCATGAGTCCACCCCAACATTCCACGGCCATCGCTGATACAAACTCCAGAGACAAAAGACTGAGCACGAGCCTTAGACTCGCTCATTCTTCATATCCTGAAAAGTTCTTCAGATAAGAACCTACACGGCACTCGAATGCACCCAAAATGTATAGTCTAACCTGGGCACTAATGCACTGTCTGACAACCTGAGCCAGGACCTCGTGACCAACACCCAGACAGCTGACCGCACACTGAGCACATCAGAACCGCCATGGCCTTAGCACATCATCTCTTCCCTACCTCAGTTTTCAGGCTTCAGATCCTAGACCTTATCTCCAATCACTGCCCATGGGTGACTGTGATGCAGAAATCAGAACTCTTCCTTACCCATGGCAAGAAAACTTGTGGTTGGCATGTTGTCCAACGTTCAGTGTAGGAGAAACCAGCATTCACCCTGAGGCTCCGACATTCTTGAGTGCGACGAGGGCATAAATACGCATTGTGACCGTCAGCGTGAGTCCTGTCCCCTAGTATGTCCTCTCAGTGGCTGGACCATTAGATGTCATAATGGGCTTGACATGTCCCTAGGCCCCAATTTTTAACCAGATTTCTGGTGGTCCAGTCGCCCCTCCCCAGGGCTCTACTCTGGAATCCCTCATTTGGTGGGACACCTGAGGTTGAAATACAAAACAAAACAAATCAACAACAAAAGAACAACGGACTTCTTCCATCCCACAGAAGGACCCCAAACGCTTTGGACGGGTCCAAACCCCCAGAGAGTAAGACTCGTCCATTTCCCATGAAGTCACCCGGATATTTCACGACCATAAGTGAAACGATATCCAGAGACATAAACTTGAGCAAGAGGCTCACACTCGCCCTATTTTCATATCCCGAAGTGTTCTCCTCATGGTCTGTAGATCAGTCCTGCCATACCTATGACCCGAAACATAAGCCGAGTTTGTGTTTTCAGACAACTGTCCAAAGCCCTCGCCTACACACCCTACAGGATCAGGCCCCTGGAGCCAAACCTGACGACTGTGCTTGCCCTCTCCAAGGGAATTGTATGTGCCCATTCCAATGGCCACAACCCTACTAAGAGGGTAAACCTCCAAAGTCCTTGAGGCCATCCCAATATTTGTGGCTTCCCAGGACAAACAGAGGCAATCTGGGCCCATCTGAGCACCTACCGGCTCTCAGACCCGTGAACTGATGTCCCCAGAGGTAAAAAGGAACCAACAGGCCCCTAGGCACCTATCGGGTCCAATGCTTTGGTTTCCAGGCATCTCTCCTCAGAGGCCTTGATTTCAATAACAGCATATGGATGTTTCTTGACTCACCCATCAAACAAATCTCATCTACACATGGGAAACTTGCACGATGGAGCTGTGTGAAAGCCTCTCTTTAGGAGAAACCTTCAGGGACCTAGGGCCACCGCTTCATTCCACGGTCTCCATAGACACAAAATCATATTAGGACACATCCACGGGAGAGTCCATTTCAACTCAGCCTCCTCGGTTGCTACCCCAGATCCAGCATATCTAACCTGTCATGTTGCTTGGAGACAATTGGAATGCGAGGTGGGCTACCCAGCCATCCATCCTAAGAACCCTGCTCGGGATCGTTGTCCTGGAGCCAACCAACAGGTCTCAATTGTCCTGCAGAAGAATCTTTGCAGTTGGGAGCTTCTCACAACTCCCATCGTGGGAAAAACCCCATGGCCTCGTGATCCACCCACCCTTCAAGAAGGGGCCATCAGGGACAGAATGTCCAACCTGAGCGATCGTCTGACCCTCGCCATGACTTCAGATGCACGAGATCTCGATTCAGGTCTGTAGATTGTGCCTGCCATATCCTCACCCAGAAACCTACCCTAGCTTGGGTTCTCAGACTTCCGTCCTCAGACTACTGGCCCACAAGCCCTCCAGTTTGGCAATCCAGAACTACAATGCAGCACTCTGCCTGCCCTCCAGAAAAAACATTTCCCTCCTGGGCTACCGAGAAACACCAAATGAGGATCAACCTGCACGCCGTTCGGCTGTACCCCAAATATATAGGCTGACCTGGGCACTAATGCCCTTTCTGACACAGCCTGAGCCTGGACCTCCTGGCCCCACCCACACAGCTGGCCGCACACTGAGCACATCGGACCCGCCATGGCCTTAGGTCGTCATCTCTTCTCAACTCGGTTTTCAGGCTTGAGAACCTAGACCTTATCTCCAATCACGGCCAGGGTTGAAAATGATGTAGACATCAGAACTCTTTCCCCATGGCAAGAAAACTTCCGGATGGCATGTTGTCCAAGGTTCTGAGTAGTCGAAACAAGTGTGGCCTTGAGGCCCCGTCCATGATTGCGGGCATCATTGGTCACAAACACACATTGTGACCCTCAGCCTGAGCCCAGTCCTCAGGTATGGCCTCTCAGTCGCTGGATGGAGAGACAGCATATTGGGCTTGCCATGCCCCTAGACCCCAATTTTTAACCATAGTTCGGGTTGTCCCTTCACTCTTCCCCAGGGCTCTGCTTTGGAATTCCTCTCTTGGTGGGACACCTGACGAAACAAACCTGAAAGGAGTCCTCCCATCCCACAGATTGACGAAAAACAATTGTGATCAGGCCAAGTCCACAGAGAGCAAGATTCGTCCATGGCCCATGAGGCCTCCGCAACATTCCACGGCCATCGCTGATACAAAATCCAGAGACAAAAGCCTGAGCACACGCCTCAGACTCGCTCATTCTTCATATCCTGAAGAGTTCTTCAGATAAGAACCTACACGGCACTCGAAGGCACTCAAAAAATATAGTCTAACCTGGGCACTAATGCACTGTCTGACAACTTGAGCCCGGACCTCGTGACCAAGACCCAGACAGCTGACCGCACACTGAGCACATTAGACCCGCCATGGCCTTAGGTCATCATCTCTTCCCTACCTCAGTTTTCAGGCTTCAGAACCTAGACCTTATGTCCAATCACTGCCCAGGGGTGAATGTGAGGCAGAAATCAGAACTCTTCTTTACCCATGGCAAGAAACCTTGTGGTTGGCATGATGTCCAACATTCAGTGTAGGAGAAACCAAAATTCACCCTGAGGCCGCGCCCATTCTTGAGTGCGACGAGGGCATAAACACACATTGTGACCATCAGCGTGAGTCCTGTCCTCTAGTACGTCTTCTCAGTGGCTGGACCATTAGATGTCATAATGGGCTTGACATGTCCCTAGGCCCCAATTTTTAACCAGATTTCTGGTTGTCCAGTCGCCCCTCCCCAGGGTTATACTCTGGAATCCCTCATTTGGTGGGACACCTGAGGTTGAAAAACAAAACAAAACCAATCAACAACAACAGAACAACGGACTTCTTCCATCCCACAGAATGACCGCAAACTCTTTGGACGGGGCCAAACCCCCAGAGAGTAAGACTCGTTCATTTCCCATGTAGTCACCTGGAAATTTCTCGACCATTAGAGACACGATATCCAGAGACAAAAACTTGAGAAAGAGCCTCACACTCGCCCTTTTTTCATATCCCGAAGAGTTCTCCTCATGGTCTGTAGATCATTCCTGCCATACCTATGACCCGAAACATAAGCCGAGTTTGTGTTTTCAGACAACTGTCCAAACAGCCCTGGCCTACACACCCTACAGGATCAGGCCCCTGGAGCCAAACCTGACGACTGTGCTTGCCCTCTCCAAGGGAATTGTATGTGCCCATTCCAATGGCCACAACCCTACTAAGAGGATAAACCTCCAAAGTCCCTGAGGCCATCCCAATATTTCTGGCTTCACAGGACAAACAGGGGCAATCTGGGCCCATCTGAGCACCTACCGGCTCTCAGACCCGTAGACTGATGTCCCCACAGGTAAAAAGGAACGAACAGGCCCCTAGGCAGCTATCGGATCCATTGCTTTGATTTACAGGCATCTCTCCTCAGAGGAATGGATTTCAATAACAGCATATGGCTATTTCTTGACTCACCCATCAGAACAAATCTCATCTACACATGGGAAACTTGCACGATGGAGCTGTGTGAAAGCCTCTCTTTAGGAGAACCATTCAGGGCCCCAGTGCCACCGCTTCATTCCAAGGTCTCCATTGACACAAAATCATATTAGGACACATCCACGGGAGAGTCCATTTCAACACAGCCTCCTCGGTTGCTCCCCCAGATCCAGCAGATCTAACCTGTCTTGTTCCTTGGAGAAATTTGGAAGGCGAGGTGGGCTACTCAGCCATAAATGCTAAGAACCCTGCATGGAAACGTGGTCCTGGAGACAACCAACAGGTCTCAATTGTCCTGCAGAAGAATAATTGCAATTGTGAGCTTCTCACAACTCCGATCGTGGGAAAATCCCTATGGTCTCGTGATCCACACCCCCTTCAAGAAGGGGCCATCAGGGACAGAATGTCGAACCTGAGCGATCGTCTGATCCTCGCCCTGACTTCAGATGCACGTGATCTCGATTTAGGTCTGTAGATTGTGCCTGCCATATCCTCACCCAGAAACCTAGTCCTGGCTTGGGTTCTCAGACTTCCGTCCTCAGTCTACTGGCCCACAAGCCCTCCAGTTTGGCAATCTAGAACTACAATGCAGCACTCTGCCTGCCATCCAGAAGAAAAACATTGCCCTCTCGGGCTACCCAGAAACCCCAAATGAGGATTAACCTGCACGCCATTTGGTTGTACCCCAAATATATAGGCTGACATGGGCACTATTGCGCTTTCTGACACAGCCTGAGCCTGGACCTCCTGGCCCCACCCAGACAGCTGGCTGCACACTGAGCACATCGGACCCGCCTTGGCCTTAGATCGTCATCTCTTCTCAACCTCGGTTTTCAGGCTTCAGAACCTAGACCTTATCTCCAATCACGGCCCGGGTTTGAAAATGATGCAGAAATCAGAACTCTTTCCCCATGGCAAGAAACCTTGTGGTTGGCATGTTGTCCAAGGTTCAGTGTAGTTGAAAACAGTGTGGCCCTTGAGGCCCTGACCATGCTTGCGGGCCACATTGGTCACAAACACACCTTGTGACCCTCAGCCTGTGCCCAGTCCTCAGGTAAGGCCTCTCAGTGGCTGGATGGAGAGACAGCATATTGGGCTTGTCATGCCCCTAGGCCCCAATTTTTAACCATAGTTCAGGTTTTCCGTTCACACTACCCCAGGGCTCTGCTTTGGAATTCCTCTTTTGGTGGGACACCTGAGGTAACAAACCTGAAAGGAGCCCTCCAATCATACAGATTGACGAGGAACAATTGGGATCAGGTCAAATCCACAGAGAGCAGGATTCGTCCATGGCCCATGAGGCCTCCCCAACATTCCACGGCCATCGATGATACAAAATCCAGAGAACACAGCCTGAGCTCGCTCCTCAGACGGCTCATTCTTCATATCCTGAAGAGATCTTCAGATAAGAACTTACACGGCACTCGAATGCACCGAAAATATATAGTCTAACCTGGGCACTAATGCACTGTCTGACAACCGGAGCCCGGACCTCGTGACCAACACCCAGACAGCTGACAGCACACTGAGCACATCTGACCCGCCATGGCCTTAGGTCATCATCTCCTCCCTACTTCAGATTTCTGGCTTCAGAACCTAGACCTTATCTCTAATCACTGCCCAGGGGTGACTGTGATGCAGAATTCAGAACTCTTCCTTACCCATGGCAAGAAACCATATGGTTGGCATGTTGTCCAACGTTCAGTGTAGGAGAACCAGCATTCACCCTGAGGCCCCGCCCATTCTTGAGTGCGACGAGGGCATAAACACGCATTGTGACCCTCAGCGTGAGTATTGTCCTCTAGTACATCCTCTAAGAGGCTGAACCATTAGATGTCATAATGGGCTTGACATGCCCCTAGGCCCCAATTTTTAACCAGATTTCTGGTTGTCCATTCGCCCCTCCCAAGGGCTGTACTCTGGAATCCCTCATTTGGTGGGAACACTGAGGTTGAAAAACATAACAAAACAAATCAACAACAACAGAACAACGGACTTCTTCCATCCCACAGAAGGACGCCAAACTCTTTGGACGGGGCCAAACCCCCAGAGAGTAAGACTCGTCCATTTCCCATGAAGTCACCCGAAAATTTCACGACCATGAGTGACCCGATAACCAGAGTGAAAAACTTGAGCAAGAGACTCACACTCGCCCTTTTTTCATATCCCGAAGTGTTCTCCTCATGGTCTGTAGATCAGTCCTGTCATACCTATGACATGAAACATAAGCCGAGTTTGTGTTTTCAGAAAACTGTCCAAACAGCCCTGGCCTACACACCCCACAGGCTCAGGCCCCTGGAGACAAACCTGACGACTGTGCTTGCCCTCTCCAAGGGAATTGTATGTGCCCATTCCAATGACCACAACCCTACTAAGAGGATAAACCTCCAAAGTCCCTGAGGCCACCCCAATATTTGTGGCTTCCCAGGAAAAACATGGGCAATATGGGCCCATTTGAGCACCTACCTTCACTCAGACCCTTAGACTGATGTCCCCTGAGGTGAAAAGGAATGAACAGGCCCCTAGGCACCTATCGGGTCCATTGCTTTGGTTTCCAGGCATCTCTCCTCAGAGGCCTGGATTTCAATAACAGCATATGGCTGTTTCTTGACTCACCCATCAGAACAAATCTCATCTACACATGGGAAACTTGCACGATGGAGCTGTGTGAAAGCCTCTCTTTAGGAGAACCCTTCAGGGCCCCAGTGCCACCGCTTCATTCCAAGGTCTCCATAGACACAAAATAATATTAGGACACATCCACGGGAGAGTCCATTTCAACTCAGCCTCCTCGGTTGCTCCCCCAGATCCAGCAGATCTAACCCGTCTTGTAGCTTGGAGACAATTGGAATGCGAGGTGGGCTACCCAGCCATCCATCCTAAGAACCCTGCTCGGAATCGTTGTCCTGGAGCCAACCAACAGGTCTCAATTGTCCTGCAGAAGAATCTTTGCAGTTGGGAGCTTCTCACAACTCCCATCGTCATAAAACCCCCATGGCCTCTTCATCCACCCCCCCTTCAAGAAAGGGCCATCAGGGACAGAATGTCCAATCTGAGCGATCGTCTGATCCTCGCCCTGACTGCAGATGCACGAGATCTCGATTCAGGTCTGTAGATTGTGCCTGCCATATCCTCACCCAGAAACCTAGTCCTAGCTTGGGTTCTCAGACTTCCGTCCTCAGACTACTGACCCACAAGCCCTCCAGTTTGGCAATCCAGAACAACAATGTAACACTCTGCCTGCCCTACAGAAGAAAAACATTGCCCTCGGGGGCTACCCATAAACCGCAAATGAGGATCAACCTGCACGCCATTAGGCTCTACCCCAAATATATAGGCTGACCTGGGCACTAATGCCCTTTCTGACACAGCCTGAGCCTGGACCTCCTGGCCCCACCCAGACAGCTGGCCGCACACTGAGCACATCGGACCCTCCATGGCCTTAGGTCATCATCTCTTCTCAACCTCTCTTTTCAGGCTTCAGAACCTAGACATTAACTCCAATCACGGCCCGGGGTTGAAAATGATGCAGAAATCAGAACTCTTTCCCCATGGCAAGAAACCTTGTGGTTGGCATGTTGTCCAAGGTTCAGTGTAGTTGAAACCAATGTGGCCCATGAGGCCCCGCCCATGCTTGCGGGCCACATTGGTCAGAAACACACCTTGTGACCCTCAGCCTGAGCCCACTCCTCAGGTAAGGCCTCTCAGTGGCTGGATGGAGAGACAGCATATTGGGCTTCCCATGCCCCTAGGCCCCAATTTTTAACCATAGTTCAGGTTGTCCCTTCACTCTTCCCCAGGGCTCTGCTTTGGTATTCCACTTTTGGTGGGACACCTGAGGCAACAAACCTGAAAGGAGTCATCCCATCCCACAGATTGACGAAAAACAAATGGGATCGGGCCAAGTCCACAGAGAGCAAGATTCGTCCATGGCCCATGAGGCATCCCCAACATTCCACGGCCATTGCTGATACAAAATCCAGAGACAAAAGCCTGAGCACGCGCCTCAGACTCGCTCATTCTTCATATCCTAAAGAGTTCTTCAGATCAGAAACTACACGGCACTCGAATGCACCGAAAATATATAGTCTAACCTGGGCACTAATGCACTGTCTGACAACCTGAGCCAGGCCCTCGTGACCAACACCCAGACAGCTGACCGCACACTGAGCACATCAGACCCGCCATTGCCTTAGGTCATCATCTCTTCCCTACCTCTGTTTTCAGGCTTCAGAACCTAGACCTTATCTGCAATCACTGCCCAAGGGACACTGTGATGTAGAAATCAGAACTCTTCCTTAACCATGGCAAGAAACCTTGTGGTTGGCATGTTGTCCAACGTTCAGTGTAGGGGAAACCAGCATTCAACCTGAGGCCCCGCCCATTATTGAGTGCGACGAGGGCATAAACACGCATTGTGACCCTCAGCATGAGTCCTGTCCTCTAGTACGTCCTCTCAGTGGCTGGACCATTAGATGTCATAATGGGCTTGACATATCCCTAGGCCCCAATTTTTAACCAGATTTCTGGTTGTCCAGTCGCCCCTACCAAGGGCTCTACTCTGGAATCCCTCATTTGGTAGGACACGTGAGGTTGAAATACAAAACAAAACAAATCAACAACAACAGAACAACGGACTTCTTCCATCCCACAGAAGGACCTCAAACACTTTGGACGGGGCCAAACCCCCAGAGAGTAAGACTCGTCCATTTCCCATGAAGTCACCCAGATATTTCAAGACCATGAGTGACACGATATCCAGAGACATAAACTTGAGCAAGAGCCTCACACTCGCCATTTTTCATATCCTAAAGAGTTCTCCTCATGGTCTGTAGATCAGTCCTGCCATACCTATGACCCGAAACATAAGCCGAGTTTGTGTTTTCAGACAACTGTCCAAAAAGCCCTGGCCTACACACTCTACAGGCTCAGGCCCCTGGAGCCAAACCTGACGACTGTGTTTGCCCCCTCCAATGGAATTATATCTGCCCATTCCAATGGCCATAACCCTACTAAGAGGATAAACCTCCAAAGTCCCTGAGGCCATCCCAATATTTCTGGCTTCCCAGGACAAACAGGGGCAATCTGGGCCCACCTGAGCACCTACGGGCACTCAGACCCGTAGACTGATGTCCCCAGAGGTAAAAAGGAACGAACAGGCCCCTAGGCAGCTATCGGATCCATTGCTTTGATTTACAGGCATCTCTCCTCAGAGGAATGGATTTCAATAACAGCATATGGCTATTTCTTGACTCACCCATCAGAACAAATCTCATCTACACATGGGAAACTTGCACGATGGAGCTGTGTGAAAGCCTCTCTTTAGGAGAACCCTTCAGGGCCCCAGTGCCACCTCTTCATTCCAATGACTCCATAGACACAAAATCATATTAGGACACATCCACAGGAGAGTCCATTTCAACTCAGCCTCCTCGGGTTGGTACCCCAGATCCAGCACATCTAACCTGACTTGTTGCTTGGAGACAATTGGAAGGCGAGGTGGGCTACCCATCCATCCATCCTTAGAACCATGCTCGGAAACGTTGTCCTGGAGACAACCAACAGGTCTCAATTGTCCTGCAGAAGAATCTTTGCAGTTGGGAGCTTCTCACAACTCCCATCGTGGGAAAACCGCATGGCCTCGTGATTCACCCCCCTCTTCAAGAAGGGGCCTTCAGGGACAGAATGTCGAACCTGAGCGATCGTCTGATCCTCGCCCTGACTTCAGATGCACGTGATCTCGATTTAGGTCTGTAGATTGTGCCTGCCATATCCTCACCCAGAAACCTAAGCCTTGCTTGGGTTCTCAGACTTCCGTCCTCAGACTACTGGCCCACAAGCCCTCCAGTTTGGCAATATAGAACTACAATGCAGCACTCTGCCTGCCCTCCAGAAGAAAAACATTGCCCTCTAGGGCTACCCAGAAACCCCCAATGAAGATCAACCTGCACGCCATTCGGCTGTACCCCAAATATATAGGATGACCTGGGCACTAATGCCCTTTCTGACACAGCCTGAGTCTGGACCTCCTGGCCCCACACCGACGCTGGCCGCACACTGAGCACATCGGACCCTCCATGGCCTTAGGTAGTCATCTCTTCTCAACCTCGGTTTTCAGGCTTCAGAACCTAGACCTTATCTCCAATCACGGCCCGGGTTTGAAAATGATGCAGAAATCAGAACTCTTTCCCCATGGCAAGAAACCTTGTGGTTGGCATGTTGTACAAGGTTCATTGAACTTGAAACCAGTGTGGCCCATGAGGCCCCGCCTATGCTTGCGGGCCACTTTGGTCACAAACACACATTGTGATCCTCAGCCTGAGACCAATCCTCCGGTAAGGCCTCTCAGTGGCTGGATGGAGAGACAGCATATTGGGCTTGCCATGCCTCTAGGCCCCAATTTTTAACCGTAGTTCGGGTTGTCCCTTCACTCTTCCCCAGGGCTCTGCTTTGGTATTCCACTTTTGGTGGGACACCTGAGGCAACAAACCTGAAAGGAGTCCTCCCATCCCACAGATTGACGAAAAACAATTGGGATCGGGCCAAATCCACAGAGAGCAAGATTCGTCCATGGCCCATGAGGCCTCCCCAACATTCCACGGCCATCGCTGATACAAAATCCAGAGACAAAAGACTGAGCTCGAGCCTCAGACTCGCTCATTCTTCATATCCTGAAGAGTTCTTCAGATAAGAACCTACACGGCACTCGAATGCACCCAGAATATATAGTCTAACCTGGGCACTAATGCACTGTCTGACAACCTGAGCCCGGACCTCGTGACCAACACCCAGACAGCTGACCGCACACTGAGCACATCAGACCCGCCATGGCCTTAGGTCATCATCTCTTCCCTACCTCAGTTTTCAGGCTTCAGAACCTAGACCTTATCTCCAATCACTGCCCAAGGGACACTGTGATGCAGAAATCAGAACTCCTCCTTACCCATGGAAAGAAACCTTGTGGTTGGCATGTTGTCCAACGTTCAGTGTAGGAGAATCCAGCATTCATACTGAGGCCCCGCCCAACCTTGAGTGCGACGAGGGCTTAAATACCTATTGTGACCCTCAGCGTGAGTCATGTCCTCTAGTATGTCCTCTCAGTGGCTGGACCATTAGATGTCATAATGGGCTTGACATGTCCCTAGGCCCCAATATTTATCCAGATTTCTGGTTGTCCAGTCGCCCCTCCCCAGGGCTCTACTCTGTAATCCCTCATTTGGTGGGACACCTGAGGTTGAAAAACAAAATAAAACAAATCAACAGCAACAGAACAACGGACTTCTTCCATACCACAGAATGACCCCAAACTCTTTGGACGGGGCCAAAGCCCCAGAGAGTAAGACTCGTCCATTTCCTATGAAGTCAACCGGAAATTTCTCTACCATGAGTGACACGATATCCAGAGACAAAAACTTGAGCAAGAGCCTCACACTCGCCCTTTTTTCATATCTCGAAGTGTTCGACTCATGGTCTGTAGATCAATCCTGCCATACATATGACCCGAAACATAAGCCGAGTTTGTGTTTTCAGACAACTGTCCAAACAGCCCTGGCCTACACACCCTACAGGCTCAGGCCCCTGGAGCCAAACCTGACGACTGTGCTTGCCCTCTCCAAGGGAATTGTATGTGCCCATTCCAATGGCCACAACCCTACAAAGAGGAAAAACCTCCAAAGTCCCTGAGGCCATCCCAATATTTGTGGCTTCCCAGGAAAAACAGGGGCAATCTGGGCCCATTTGAGCACGTACGGGCACTCAAACCCGTAGACTGATGTCCCCAGAGGTAAAAAGGAACTAACAGGCCCCTAGGCTCCTATCGGGTCCATTGCTTTGGTTTCCAGGCATCTCTCCTCAGAGGCCTGGATTTCAATAACAGCATATGGATGTTTCTTGACTCACCCATCAGAACAAATCTCATCTACATATGGGAAACTTGCACGATGGAGCTGTGTGAAAGCCTCTCTTTAGGAGAACCCTTCAGGGCCCCAGAGCTACCGCTTCATTCCAAAGTCTCCACAGACACAAAATCATATTAAGACACATCCACAGGAGAGTCCATTTCAACACAGCCTCCTCGATTGCTCCCCCAGATCCAGCAGATCTAACCTGTCTTGTTGCTTGGAGACAATTGGAAGGCGAGGTGGGCTACCCATCCATCCATCCATAGATCCCTGCTCGGAATCATTGTCCTGTAGCCAACCAACAGGTATCAATTGTCCTGCAGAAGAATCTTTATAGTTTGGAGCTTCTCACAACTTCCATCGTCAGAAAACTCCCATGGCCTCGTTATTCACCCCCCCTTCAAGTAGGGGCCATCAGGGACAGAATGTCCAACCTGAGCGATCATCTGATCCTCGCCCTGACTTCAGATGCATGAGATCTCGATTCAGGTCTGTAGATTGTGCCTGCCGTATCCTCACCCAGAAACCTAGGCCTAGCTTGGGTTCTCAGACTTCCGTCCTCAGACTACTGGCCCACAAGCCCTCCAGTTTGGCAATCCAGAACTACAATGCAGCACTCTGCCGGCCCTCCAGAAGAAAAACATTGCCCTCTGGGGCTACCCAGAAACCCCAAATGAGTATAAACATGCACCCCATTCGGCTGTACCCCAAAGATATAGGCTGACCTGGGCACTAATGCCCTTTCTGACACAGCATGAGTCTGGACCTCCTGGCCCCACACCGACGCTGGCCGCACACTGAGCACATCGGACCCTCCATGGCCTTAGGTAGTCATCTCTTCTCAACCTGGGTTTTCAGGCTTCAGAACCTAGACCTTATCCCCAATCACGGCCCGGGTTTGAAAATGATGCAGAAATCAGAACTCTTTCCCCATGGCAAAAAACCTTGTGGTTGGCATGTTGTCCAAGGTTCATTGTACTTGAAACCAGTGTGGCCCATGAGGCCCCGCCTATGCTTGCGGGCCACTTTGGTCACAAACACACATTGTGACCCTTAGCCTGAGCCTAGTCCTCCGGTAAGGCCTCTCAGTGGCTGGATGGAGAGACAGCATATTGGGCTTGCCATGCCTCTAGGCCCCAATTTTTAACTGTAGTTCGGGTTGTCCCTTAACTCTTCCCCAGGGCTCTGCTTTGGAATTCCTCTTTTGGTGGGACACCTGAGGTAACAAACCTGAAAGGAGTCCTCCCATCCACAGATTGACGAAAAACAATTGGGATCGGGCCAAATCTACAGAGAGCAAGATTCGTCCATGGCCCATGAGGCCTCCCCAACATTCCACGGCCATCGCTGATACAAAATCCAGAGACAAAAGCCTGAGCACGCGCCTCAGACTCGCTCATTCTTCATATCCTGAAGAGTTCTTCAGATAAGAACGTAGACGGCACTCTAAGGCACCACAATATATAGTCTAACCTGGGCACTAATGCACTGTCTGACATCCTGAGCCTGGACCTCGTGACCAACACCCAGACAGCTCACCGCACACTGAGCACATCAGACCCGCCATGGCCTTAGGTCATCATCTCTTCCCTACCTCAGTTTTCAGGCTTCAGAACCTAGACCTTATCTCCAATCACTGCCCAGGGTTGACTGTGATGCAGAAATCAGTACTCTTCCTTACCCATGGCAAGAAACCTTGTGGTTGGCATGTTGTCCAACGTTCAGTGTAGGAGAAACCAGCATTCACCCTGATGCCCCGCCCATACTTGAGTGCGACGAGGGCATAAACACGCATTGTGACCCTCAGCGTGAGTCCTGTCCTCTAGTACGTCCTCTCAGTGTCTGGACCATTAGATGTCATAATGGGCTTGACAGGTACCTAGGCCCCAATTTTTAACCAGATTTCTGGTTGTCCAGTCGCCCCTCCCCAGGGCTCTCCTCTGGAATCCCTCATTTGGTGGGACACCTGAGGTTGAAAAACAAAACAAAACAAATCAACAATAACAGAACAACGGACCTCTTCCATCCCACAGAATGAACCCAAACTCTTTGGACGGGGCCAAACCCCCAGAGAGTAAGACACGTCCATTTCCCATGAAGTCACCCGGAAATTTCACGACCATGAATGACACGATATCCAGAGACAAAAACTTGAGCAAGAGCCTCACACTCGACCTTTTTCATATCCCGAAGAGTTCTCCTCATGGTCTGTAGATCAGTCCTGCCATACCTATGACCCGATACATAAGCCGAGATTGTGTTTTCAGACAACTGTCCAAACAGCCCTGGCCTATACATCCTACAGGCTAAGGCCCCTGGAGCCAAACATGAAGACTGTGCTTGCCCTCTCCAATGGAATTGTATGTGCCCATTCCAATGACCACAGCCCTACTAATCGGATAAACCTCCAAAGTCCCTGAGGCCATCCCTATATTTGGGGCTTCCCAGGACAAACAGAGGCAATCTGGGCCCATCTGAGCACCTACCGGCACTCAGACCCGGAGACTGATGTCCCCAGAGGTAAAAAGGAATGAACAGGCCCATAGGCACCTCTCGGATCCATTGCTTTGGTTTCCAGGCATCTCTCCTTAGAGATCCTTAGAACCCTTAGAATCCTGCTCTTGCGTCGTTCCTTATGGGACATCCTTGAGCCATCCAACAGGTGTCGACTGTCCCACAGGTGTCCTTGTGCATGGACCACCTCACAACTCATATCATGGAAAGCTTCCAAGGTCACATGATGCCCCCCATCTTCATGAAGGCGGATCATGGAAAGAAACTCCACCTTGACCCAACGGCTGATCTTCGCCTTGACTTCAGATGCACGAGATCTTGAGTAAGCTCTTCAGAGTGCACCTGCTGTGCCCTCACCCCAAAACCTCAGCATAGCTAGTGTTCTCAGACTTCCGTCCTCACTCTCCTGGACCACACGCCCTCCATTTTGGGATTTCCGATGACACAGTGCTGCACTCTGCCTGTCCTCTAGAAGAAAAACGTTGCCCTATGGGTGTACCCAGAAACCTCAAATGAGGATAAACCTGCATGCCACTCAACTGTACACCAATTATATAGTCTAGCCTGTGCACTAATGCCCTGTCTGACACAACCTGAGGCCTGAATTCCCAACCGACACCCAGACAGCTTGCCGTACACTGAGAACATCTGAACCGCCATGGCCTTAGGTTGCCATCTCTTTCCAACCTGGTTTTCAGGCTACTGAAACTTAGACCTTATCTCTACTCATTTCCCATGGGTGAACGTGAGGCAGAAATCATAACTCCTCCTTCCCTCTCGCCAGAATCCTGTGGTTGGGATCTTATCCAAAGTTCAGTGTAGGACCCCTATAGGGCCTACAGGAATAGTAGTAGGGCCCCTGAGGGTAGTGTAGGGTCCCTGAGGCCCTGCCCATGCTTAAGAGCTGCGGTGGGCACAAACACACATTGGGACCCTCAGTTTGAGCCCTGTCCTCAAGTAAAGCCTCTCAGTGGCTGGACCATGAGCCCGCATATGGGGCCTGCCATGCCCCAAGTCACCCAATCTTAACCAGAGGTAGAGACATCTAGTCACCCCTATTCAGGGCTCTGCTCTGGACCCCTCTTTGGTGGGACATTTGAGGTAAGTAAACACAGAAAGGATTCCTCCCACCCACAGAATGACCCCAATCACTTGGGATCAGGCCATCCCCAGAGAGAAAGACTCCTCCATGGCCCATGAGGCCAGCCCGACATTCCACAGCCACTATTGACACAAAATCCAGAGACATAAGCCTCACCCGTAGGTCATAGCCCAAAAAATTCTCCTCATAGTCTGTAGATCGGGCCTGCCATACCTACGTCCCCAAACCATGTTTTCAGACTTCTATCCTGACATCCCTGTCCCACACACCCTCCAGGCTGAGGCCCCTGGAGCCACACCTCAGGACTGTGCCTGCCCTCTCCAAGGAAATTCTTCCCATTCCATTGGCCACAACCCTACAGATTAGGAGAAACCTCCAAAGTCCCAGAGGCCATTCCAATAGTGTAGGCCGCCCAGTACAAAGAGGGCTGATCTGTCACAAGCTGAGCAACGACCTCAACTCACCCGTAGACAGATATCCCAAGAGAAAGGTATTAAACTGGACAGGCCCCTAGAACGTAATTGGTTCCATTGCTTTTGTTTCTAAGCATCTCTCCTCAGAGGCCTGTTTTCCAATACCAGCATATGGGGGATTCCAGACATACCAATCAGAACAAATCTTGTCTCCACATGGGAAACTTATCCTTTGGAGCTCTGTAAAAACCTCCAGTTAGGAGAAAGCTTCAGGTAACCGGAGCCACCGCCCTATTCCAAGGTCTCCATGGACACAAACCCGCATTATGACCATTCGGCAGGAGAGTACATTTCAACTCAGCCCCGTTGATTACTCCCCCAGAGCCAGAATATCAAACCTGCCTTGTCGCTAGGAGACAACTTGAATGCAAAGCAGACTCTCTAGGCATCCATCGTTGGAATCCTGCTCTGGCGCCGTTCCATATGGGATGTCCTGGGAGCCTTCCAACAGGTCTTGACTGCCCTGCAGAAGGAATCCTTGCAGATTGGAGCATCTCACAACTCCTATCGTGGGAAAACCTACATGGCCTCATGAGATGCTCCCCTTTATAAAGGGGCCATCATGGACAGAAACTCCAACCTGAGCCAACTTCTGATCCATTGCTTTGGTTTCTATGTATCTCTCCTCAGAGGCCTGGTTTCCAATATCAGAATATGGGGGTTTCCTAAGGAAACAATCAGAACAGATCTCATCTCCACATGAGAAACTTGCTCTTTGGAGCTGTGTCAATACCTCAGGTTAGGAGGATCCTTCAGGGCGCTGGCACCATGGCCCAATTCCAAGGTCTCCAAGGACACAAACTTACATTATGATCCATCCTCAGGAGAGTCCATTTCAAATCAGCCCCCTCGGCTGCTCACCCAGAGCCAGCAGATCAAACCTGCCTTGTCACTAGGAGACAGTTGGAATGCGAGGTGGGCTGCCCAGGCATCCATCCTTAGAACCCTGCTCTGGAGAATTTCTTTATGGGACGTCTTGAATCCAACCAACCTGTCTTGACTGTCTCGCAGAATGAATCCTTGTGGTTTGAAGCATCACACAATCCCACTGTGAGAAAACCTCCATTTCCTCATGATGCCCCACACCTTCATACATGGGCCATCATGGACAGAAACTCCATCCTAAGCCAAAGTCTGATCCGCGCCCTGAATTCAGAAGCACGAGATCTCGATTCAGCACTTGAGAGTGTGCCTGCTGTGCCCTCGCCCCGAAACCGAAGCCTAACTTGTGTTCTCAGACTTCCGTCTTCACAATCCTGGCCACACCCCTCCAGTTTGGCAATTCTGGAGACACAATGCAGCACTCTGCCTGCCCTCCAGAAGAAAAATGGTGCCCTATAGGGCTAACCAGAAACGCCAAATGAGTAACAACCTGCATGCCACTCGACCATAGCCCAATTATACAATCTAGCCTGTGCACTAAAGCCCTGTATGACACAGCCTGAAGGCAGACCTCCAGTCCAACACCCAGACAGCTGGCCGTACACTGAGCATATCAAACCCACAATGGCTTTCGGCCATCATCTCTACCCAACCTCAGTTTTCACCTTCAGAACCTAGACCTTATCTCCACTCACTGCTTAGGAGTGAACGTGATACAAGAATCAGAACTTCTCCTTCGCCATGGCAAGAAACCTTTTGGTTGGCATGTGGTCCAACGTTCATTGTAGGAGAAAACAGCATGGACTATGAGGCCCCACCTATGCCTGAGGGCTACAATTTGCACAAACACACATTGTGACCCTCAGCATGAGCCCTATCCTCATGTAAAGCCTCTGAGTGACTGGAACAACAGCCCACATATGGGGCTTGCCAAGCCCCTAGTCCCCCAATCTCAACCAGAGTTAGAGATGTCTAGTCACCCCTACTCAGGGCACTGCTCTGGAATCCCTCTTTGGTGGGACACCTGAGGTAAAAAAAAAAAAAATACAGAAAGGACTCTTCCCATCCACAGAATGATCCCAACCACTTGGGATCAGGCCAAATCACCAGAGAAAGACTTGTCCATGGCCCTTGAGGACACCCCGACATTCCACGGCCACCGTAGGCACAAAATCCAGAGACAAGAGCCTGAGCAAACGCCACATACTCGTCCTTTGTTCATAGCCCGGAAAATTCTCACGGTCTGTAGATCGAGCCTTCATACATACATCCCCAAACCTAAGCTGAGTTTGTGTTTTCAGACTTCTGTCCCCACAGGCTTGGCCCACACACCATCCAAGCTGGGGCCCCTGGAGCCACACCTGAGGACCGTGGCTTCCTTCTCCAGGGGAATTCTGCCATTTCCATTGGCCACAACCCTATAGATTAGGAGAAACCTCCAAACTCCCCGAGGCCATCCCAATAGTGTTGGCTGCCCAGGACAAACAGGAATGATCTTTCACAAGTTAGGAAACTACCTCCACTCAGACCCAGAGACAGATATCCCCATAGAATAAGATTGAACTGGACAGGCACTTAGGCCCTAATCAGATCCATTGCTTTTGTTTCCAAGCATCTCTCCTCAGAGGCCTGGTTACCAATACCAGCTTATGGGGGATTACTGAGGCACTCATAGAAAAATCTCGTCTCCACATAGGAAATGTACTCTTTGGAGCTCTATAAAAACCTCTGTTTAGGAGAATCTTTCAGGGCCCCGGATCAAGCGCTCCATTCCAAGGTCCCCATGGACTTAAACCCACATTATGATCTATCCTCGGTAGAGTCCATGTCAACTCATCCCCCTTGGTTTCTCCCCCAGGGCCTGCAGATCAAACCTGCCTTGTTGCTAGGAGACAACTAGAATGGGAGGCGGGCTGCCCAGGCATCCATCCTTAGAACCCTACTCTGGAGTCATTCCATATGGGACATCCTAGAGCCATCCAACAGGTCTCAAGTGTCCCACAGAAGGAATCTTTGCAGTCTGGTGCATCTCACAACTCCCATTGTGGGAAAATCTTCATGGCCTCTTGAGACGCTCCACTTTATAAAGGGGCCATCATGGACAGAAACTCCAACCTGTGCAAACGTCTGATATTCGCCCTGGCTTCAGGTGCATGAGATCTTGATTCAGCTCTGCAGAGTGTGCCTTCTGTGCCCTCACCCCAAAAACTAAGCCTAGCTTGTGTTCTCAGACTACCGTCCTCACACCCCTGGCCCAAAAGCCCTACAATTTGGCAATACTGGGGCCACAATGCAGCACTCTGCCTGCCCTCCAGAAGAAAAACGTTGCCTTATGGAGCTACCTAGAAACCCGAATGAGGATCAACTGAACGCCACTCGACTGCACCCCAAATATACAGTCTACACTGTCTAATGCCCTGTCTGACACAGCATGAGCCCACACCTCCAGACCTACGCTCAACAGCTAGCCACACACTGAGCTCATTGTACCCATCAGGTCCTTAGGTCTTCATCTCTTCCCAACCTCGGTTTTCGAGTTTCAGAACCTAGACCTAAACTCCAATCACTGTCCAGGGGTGAACGTGATGCAGAAATCACAACTCTTCCTTCGCCATGGCCGGAAACCTTGTGGTTGGCATATTCTCCAACGTTCAGTGTAGGAGAATCCAGGGTGGCCCATGAGGCCCTTCCCATGCTTGAGGGCCTTGTTGGGCACAAATAGCCATTGTGACCCTCAGCATGAGCCCTGTCCTCAAGGAAGACCTCTCAGTGTCTGAATCAAGAGCCCACATATTGGACTTGCCATGCCCCTAGGCCCCCAAACTTAAACAGAGGTGGGGTTATCCAGTTGTCCCTCCCAAGGACTCTGCTCCGGAATCCCTCTTTTATTGGCACACATGAGGTACATAAAATAAAATAAAAAACAGAAAGGACACCTCCCATCCCGCAGAATGTACCCCAAACTCTTGGGATTGGGTCAAATCCTCAGAGAAGGAAAGCCGTCCACAACCCATGAGGCCACGCCAGCATTCGACCCACATTGTTGACACAAATCCAGAGACAAAACCTGAGCAAGCACCTCAAACTCACCCTTTTTCATATCCCAAAGAGTTATCACGGTCTGTAGATTGGGCGTGCCATACCTATGTCCCCAATCCTAAGCAGAATTTGTGTTTTCAGACTTCTGTCCCCACAGGCCTGGCCCACACACCCTCAAGGCTGGGCCCCTAGAGCCAAACTCAGAACTGTGCCTGCCCTCTCCAGGGGATTTCTGCCCATTCCATTGGCCACAACCCTATAGATTAGGAGAAACTCCAAAGTCCCGAGGACATTCCCAATATTATAGGCTGCCCAGGACAAACAGGGGCGATCTGACACAAGCCGAGCAACTACCTCCCCTCAGATCCATAGACCCGTATCCCCAGGAAAGAGATTGAACCGGACAGGCACCAAGGCCCTATCATATTCATCGCTTTTTTTTCCAGGCATCTCTCCTCAGAGGCCTGGTTTCCAATACCAGCATATGGGAGATCCCTTAGGCACTCATCAAAACAATTCTCTTCTCTACATAGTAAACGTACTCTTTAGAGCTCCATCAAAACCTCTGGTTATGAACATCCCTCAAGGCCCCGGATCAAGCACCCCATTCCAAGGTCTTCATGGACACAAATGCACATTATGACCCATCCTCAACTCACCCATTTCAACACACCCGCCTCGGTTACTCCCCTAGATCCAGCAGATCGAACTTCCCTTGGCGCTATGAGACACCTGGAATGGGAGGCAGGCTGCCCAGGTATCCATCCTTAGAAACCTGCTCTGGATAACTTCCTTATGGGATGTCCTGGAGCCATCCAGCAGGTCTCGACTGTCCCACGGAAGGAATCATTGCGGTTTGGAGCATCTCACAATTCCCATCGTGGGAAAACCTCCATGGCCTCGTGACACCCTCCCCTTCATGAAGGGGCCGTCATGGACAGAAACTCCAACCTGAGCCAACATCTGATCCTAGCTCTGTCTTCAGGTACACGGGATCTCGAATCATCTCTGCAGAGGGTTCCTGCCGTCCCCTCATCCCGAAATCTAAGTCTGGCTTGTGTTCTCAGAATTTTTTCCTCACACTCCTGGCCCACTAGCCTTCCAGTTTGGGAATTCTGGAGCCACTATGTGGCACTGTGTCTTCCTTCCAGAAGAAAAACGTTGCCCTCTGGGGCTACCCAGTAACCACAAATGAGTACCAACCTGCAGGAAACTCGACTGCACCCAATTGATACAGTCTAGCCTGGGCACTAATTCCCTGTCTGCCACAGCCTGAGTCTGCACCTCCCAACCCACACTCAACAGCTGGCCGAACACTGAGCACATCAGACACACCATGGCCTTAGGTCTTCTTCTCTCCCAACCCCAGTTTTCAGGCTTCAGAACCTAGACCTTAAATCCAATCACAGTCCAGGAGTGAAAGTGTTGCAGAAATTAGAACTCCTTCTTCCCCATGGCCAGAAATCTTGTGGTTGCCATATTGTGCAACGTTCAGTGTAGGAGAAACCAGCATGGTACATTAGGCCACGCCCTGACTTGAGGGGCTCCTTGGGCACAGAAACACATTGTGAAACTCAATGTGAGCCCTATGCTCAAGGAAGGCCTCTCAGTGTCTGGACCAAGAGCCCACATATGGGGCTTGCCATGTTCTTAGGTCCCAATGTTAACCAGAGTTCTGGTTGTCCAGTCGCCCCTCCCCAGGACTCTGCTGTGGAATCCCTCTTTTGGTGGTCCACCTGAGGTAAAAAAAAAAAAAAAAAAAAAACAGAAAGGCCTCCTCCCTTCCCGCAGAATGACCCCAAACTCTTGGGATTGGGAAAATCCCCAGAAAGGGAGCCTCATCAATGGCCCATGAGGACACCTGGACATTCCATGGCAATCGGTGACACATATCCAGAAAAAAATAAGCATGAGCAAGCACCTCACTTTCGCCCTTTGTTCATGTCCCGAAGAGTTCTCCTCACGGTCTATATATCGGGCCTGCCATACCTACAGACCCAAACCTAAGTGGAGTTTGTGTTTTCAGACTTTTGTCCAAATAGCCCTGGACCACACACGCTCCACACTTGGGTCCCTGGAGCCACACCTCAGGACTGTGCTTCCCTTTCAAGAGAATTCTTCCCATTCCATTGGCCACAACCTTGCAAATTAGGAAAAACCTCCAAAGTTACCGAGGCCATCCCAATAGTGTAGGCCGCCCAGGACAAACAGGTGTGATCTCAAACCAGCTGAGCAACTACCTCCTCTCAGACAAAATATGTCCCCAGAGAAGAATATTGAACCGGACAGGCCCCTAGGCCCTAATCAGATCCATTGCTTTGGTTTCCAGGCATCTCTCCTCAGAGGCCTCATTTCCAATACCAGCAAATGGTGGTTTCCTGAGGCACCAATAAGAACAAATCTCGTCTTCCCATGGAAAACTTGCTCATTGGAGCTTTGTTATAACCTCTGGTTAGGAGAATCCTTCAGGGCTCTGGTGCCACTGCCCCATACCAAGGTCTCAATGGACTCAAACCAACATTAAGACCATCCTCAGGAAAGTCCATTTCAACTCATTTAAGACCATCCTCAGGAAAGTCCATTCCAACTCAGCCCCCTCTGATGCTACCCCAAGCCAGCAGATCAAACGTTTCTTGTTGCTAGGAGACAATTGGAATTGAGGCTGTCTGCCCAGGCATCCATACTTAGAACCGTGTTCTGGAAAAATACGTTATGAGACGTCCTGGAGCCATCCAAAAAATCTTAATTGTCCCACAGAAGGAATCCTTGCGGTTTGGAGCATCTCACAACTCTAATAGTGGGAAAACCCCCATGGCCTCATAATGCCCCCCCCCTTCATGAAGGGGCCAACATGGACAGAAACTTCAACCTGAGCCAAAGTCTGATCCTCGAACTGACTTCAGACTCATGAGATCTCAATTCAGCTCTGCAGAGTGTGCCTGCCATGTCCATTCCCCGAAACCTAAGCCTAGCTTGTGTTCTCAGACTTCCGTCCTCACTCTCCTGGCCCACAAGCCCTCCAGTTTAGGAATTCCGAAGCCACAATGCAGCACTCTGCATGCCCTCCAGAAGAAAAACTTTGCCCTATGCTGCTAATAAGAAACCCCAAATGATTATGTAATGCATGCCACTCGACTGTAAAGCAATTATACAGCCTACCCTGAATACTAATGCCTGTCTGGCACAGCCTGAGACAAGACATCCCAAACGACACCTAGACAGCTGGCTCCAACCTGGACACAAGGGACCCGCTATGGCTGTAGTTCGTCATCTCTTCCCAACCTCGGTTTTCAGGCTTCAGAACCTAGACCTTATCTCCAATCGCTGCCCAAGGGTGAACGTGATGCAGAAATTAGAATTCCTCCTTCCCCATGGCCAGAAACCTTGTGGTTGGCATGTTGTCCAACGTTCAATGTGGGAAAACCTGCATTGTCGGAAAGGCCACGCCAGTGCTTGAGGGCCGCCTAGGGCACAGACATGCATTGTGACCTATAGCGTGAGTCCCGTATTAAAGTAACGCCTCTCAGTGGCTGGACCAAGATCCTGCATATGGGGCTTGTCATATCCATAGGCCCCCAGGCTTAACCAGAGAGCGAGTATTCCAGTTGTCAGTACCCACTGCTATGCTCCAGAATCCCTCTACTGGGGGGGACACATGAAGCAGAAAACAGGACTCTTCCCTTCCCACAGAATGACCCCAAACTCTTGGGGGCTGGACAAACTACCAGAGAGGGAGACTTCTACGACCCATGAGGCAACTCCTACATTAAACGGCCATTGTGGACAAAATATCCAGAGACAAAAGACTGAGCGACTGCCTCCCTCTCACCCTTCTTTCATATCCAGAGGAGCTCCCCTCACGGACTGTAGATCAGGCCTGCCATAACCTCGGCCCCAAACCTGAGCTGAGTTTGGGTTTTGGATGTCTGTCTGCACAGCCGTGGCCCACACCGCCTCCAGCCTGGGGTCTCTGGAGCCACACCACAGAACTGTGCCTGCTCTCTCCTAAGAAACTGCCCGTTCCATTGGCCACAACTCTACAAAATAGTAGAAACCTCAAGGTCCCCAAGGACATCCCACGACCGCAAGCCGCACTGGACAAACAGGGGCATTATGACACCAGCTGAGCAACTACTACCTCCATGCAGACACACAGACTGATATCCGCAGAGACAGAAGATTGAACCAGACAGGCCCCTAGGCCCTATTATGAACTCTTGCTTTGGTGTCCAGGTATCACTCCTCAGAGGCCTGGGTTCGAAGACCAGCATATGGGGCTATCCTGAGGCACCAGACAGAACACTTCTCATCTCCGCATGGAAAGCTTCCTTGTTGGAGTTGTGTCAAACCCTTCGGGTTGGAGAATCCTGCAGAGTCCCTTAGCTACTGCCACATTCCAAGGTCTCCATGGCCACCAACCCACATTATAACTCATCCTCAGGAAAGTCCATTTAAACGCAGCCTTCTGGGTAGCTCACCCAAGAGCCCGCAGATTGAGCGTGCCGTGTCTCGACCAGGCAATGGGAAGGTGAGTTGGCGTTTTTCGGCATCCATGCTTAGGCCCCTGCTCTCGAGTCTTTCTGTATGGGGCATCCGGGAACCATCCAATAGTACTCGACTGTCCTGAAGAAGGAAACTTTGAAGTTTGGAGCAGCTCACAACTCCCAGCGTAGGGAAACCTCCCTGGCCTCATGACGCCCCCACCCCCTTCAGGAAGGGGCCGTCATGGACACAAACTCCAGCTTGAAGCAACATCTGATACTCGCCCTGACCTCAGATGCAGGAGATCTCGATTCAGCCTCTGCACAGTGGGCCCAAACCTCGTGCTAACTTGTGTTTTCAGACTTCCTTACTCACACTCCTGGCAAACATGTCCTCAAGACTTGGAATTCTGGAACCAAAATGCAGCTGTATGCTGGCCCTCCAGAAGAAAAACGTTGCTCTATGGGGATCTCCATAAACCCCAAATGAGGATCAACCTGCTCGGTTCTCGACCTCACCCCAATTGGATTGTTCGGGTTGTCCATTCATCCCTCCCCAGAGCTCTGCTTTGAAATTCCTCTTTTGGTGGGTCACCTGAGGTAACAAAACTAAAAGGACTCCTCCCATCCTTCAGATTGACCCAAAACAATTGGTATTGGACCAAATTCACAGAGAGGAAGTCTCGTCCATGGCCCATGAGGCCTCCCCGAGATTCCACAGCCATCGTTGACAAGAAATCCAGAGACAAAAGTCTGAGCAAGCGCCTCACACTCGCTCTTTTGTCGTATCCCGAAGAGTTCTCCTCACGGTCTGTAGATCGGGCCTGCCATACCTACGTCCCAAACCTAAGCCGAGTTTGTGTTTTCAGACTTCTGTCCCCACATTCCTGGCCCACAGACCCTTCAGGCTGGGGCCCCTGGAGCCACACATCAGGACTGTGCCTGTCCATACCACGGGAATTCTGCCCATTCCATTGTCCACAATCGTACAAATTAGGAAAAACCTCCAGAGTCCCCAAGGACATCCCAATAATGTAGGCCGCCCAGGACAAACAAGGGTCATCTGAAACCAGCTGAGCATCTACCTCTACTCAGCGTAGATGGATGTCCCCGGAGAAGATGATTGAATCAGACAGGCCCCTAGGCCTGAATCAGATTCATTGCTTTCGGTTACAGGTATCTCTTCTCAGAGTCCTGGTTTCCAATGTTAGCATATGGGGATTTCATGAGGCAGCAATCAGAACAAATCTCTTCTCCACATGGGAAAATTATCCTTTGAAGATGTCTCAAAACCTCCAGTTAGGAGAATCCTTCAGGGCCTGTGTGCCACTGCCCCATTACAAGGTCTCCATGGACAGAAATCCACATTAGAACCCATCCGCAGGAAATTCCATTTCAACTCAGCTCCCTTGTTTGCTCCCCCAGAGCGAGCAGACTGAACCTGTCTTGACTAGGAGACAATTGGAATGCAAGGCGGGCTGCCCAACCATCCATCCTTAGAGCTCTGCTCTGGCGTCGTTCTGTATGGGATGTCCTGGAGCCATCCAACAGGTCTCAAATGTCCAGCAGAAGGAATCCTTGAGTTTTTGAGCATCTCACAACTCCCAACCTGGGAAAATCTAGATGGCTTTGTGATGCCCCCCCCATTTATGAAGGGGAAATCATGGACAGGAACTCCAACCTAAGACAACGTCTGATCTTCACCCTGAATTCAGATGCACGAAATCTCGATGCAGCTCTGCAGAGTGTACTTTCCTTGCCCTCGCCCTGAAACCTATGACTAGCTTGTGTTCTCAGACTTCCGTCCTCACACTCCTGGCCCCCAAGCCCTCACATTTGGAAATTCGGGACACAAAATGAAGCATTCTGCCTGCCTTCCAGAAGAAAAATTTTGACCTATGGAGTTTCTCACATAACCCAAATGAGGATAGACATACACGTCACTCGAATATACCCAAATTAGATAGTCTAACCTGGCCACTAATACACTGTCTGATACAGAGTGAGCCCGGACATCCTGACCAAAACCGAGACAGCTGGCCGCACACTGAGAACATCACACCCGCCATGGTCTTAGCTCGTTATCTCTTCCAACCTAACATTTCAGGCTTCAGAACTTAGACCTTAACTCCAAGAACTGACAAGGGTTGAATGTGATGCAGAAATCAAACTCCTCCTTACCCAAGGCAAGAAGCCTTGTGGTTGGAAAGTTGTCCAACGATCAGTGTAGGAGAAACCAGCATTAACCCTGAGGCTCCGCCCATTCTTGAGTGCTACGAGGGCATAAACATGCATTGTGACACTCAGCGTGAGTCCTATCCTCTAGTAAGTCCACTCAGTGGCTAGACCTTTGATGTCATAATGGGCTTGACATGTCCCTAGGACCCAATTATTAACCAGATTTCTGGTTGTCCAGTCGCCCCTCCCCAGTGCTTTACTCTGGAATCCTCATTTGGTGGGACACCTGAGGTTAAAAAACAAAAAACAAAAAAAACAAAACAACAACAACAACAACAACAACAAAAAACGGACTTCTTCCATCCGACAGAATGACCTCAAACTCTTTGGACAAGGCCATACCCCAGAGAATAAGACTCATCCATTTCCCATGAAGTCACCCGGAAATTTCACGACCATGAGTGACACGATATCCAGAGACAAAAACTTGAGCAAGAGCCTAACACTAGCCCTTTTTTCATATCCTGAAGAGTTCTCCTCAAGGTCTGTAGATCAGTCCTGCCATACCTATGACCCGAAACATAAGCCGAGTTTGTGTTTTCAGACAACTGTCCAAAGAGCCCTGGCCTAAACACCCTACAGGTTCAGGCCCCTGGAGCCAACCTGAGGACTGTACTTGCCCTCTTTGAGGGAATTCTGTGTGCCCATTCCAATGGCCACAACCCTACTACTAGGATAAACCTACAAAGTCCTGAGGCCATCCCAATAGTGGTGGCTTCCCAGGACAAACAGGAGTAATCTGAGCCTATCTGAGAACCTACCTGCACTTAGACCCATAGACTGATGTCCCCAGAGGTAAAAAGGAACTAACAGGCCCCCGGCACCTATCGGATCCATTGCTTTGGTTTCCAGGCATCTCTCCTCAGAGGCCTGGATTTCAATAAGAGCATATGGCTGTTTCTTGACTCACCCATCGGAACAAATCTCATCTACACATGGGAAACTTGCACGATGGAGCTGTGTGAAATCCTGTCTTTAGGAGAACCTGCATGGCCCCAGTGCGACCGCTTCATTCCAAGGTCTCCATAGACACAAAATCATATTAGGACACATCCACGGGAGAATCCATTTCAACTCAGCCTACTCGGTTGCTCCCCCAGATCCAGCAGATCTAACCTTTCTTGTTGCTTGGATACAATTGGAATGCGAGGTGGGCTACCCAGACATCCGTCCTTGTACTGGAGCCAACCAACAGGTTTCAATTGTCCTGCAGAAGAATCTTTTCAGTTGGGAGCTTCTCACAACTCCCATCGGGGGAAAACCCTCAAGGCCTCGTGATCCACACCCCCCTTCAAGAAGGGGCCATCAGGGACAGAATGTCGAACCTGAGCGATCGTCTGATCCTCGTCCTGAATTCAGATGCACGAGACCTAGATTCAGGTCTGTAGATTGTGCCTGCCATATCCTCACCCTGAAACATAGGCCTAGCTTGGGTTCTCAGACTTCCGTCCTCAGACTACTGGCCCACAAGCCTTCCAGTTTGGCAATCCAGAACTTCAATGCAGCACTCTGCCTGCCCTCCAGAAGAAAAACATTGCCCTCTGGGGCTAACAAGAAACCCCAAATGAGGATCAACCTGCATGCCATTCGGCTGTACCCCAAATATATAGGCTGACCTGGGCACTAATGCCCTTTCTGACACAGCCTGAGCCTGGACCTCCTGGCCCCACCCAGACAGCTGTCCGCACACTGAGTACATCGGACCCGTCATGGCCTTAGGTCGTCATCTCTTCTCAACCGTGGTTTTCAGGCGTCAGAACCTAGACCTTATCTCCAATCACGGCCCGAGTTTGAAAATGATGCAGACATCAGAACACTTTCCCCATGGCAAGAAACCTTGTGGATGGTATGTTGTCCAAGTTTCAGTGTCGTTGAAACCAGTGTGGCCCATGAGGCCCCGCCCATGCTTGCGGGCCACATTGGTCACAAACACACATTCTGACCCTCAGCCAGAGCCCTGACCTCAGGTAAGGCCTCTCAGTGGCTGGATGGAGAGACAGCATATTGGGCTTGCCATGCCCCTAGGCCCCAATTTTTAAACATAGTTCGGGTTGTCCCTTCACTCTTCCCCAGGGCTCTGCTTTGAAAACAAAACAAAACAAATCAACAGCAACAGAACAATGGAGTTCTTCCATACCACAGAATGACGCCAAACTCTTTGGAGGGGCCAACCCCCAGAGAGTAAGACTCGTCCATTTCCCATGAAGTCACCCGGAAATTTCACGACCATGAGTGACACGATATCCAGAGACAAAAACGTGAGCAAGAGCCTCACACTCACCCTTTTTTCATATCCCGAAGAGTTCTCCTCATGGTCTGAATATCAGTCCTGCCATACCTATGACCCGGAA
This sequence comes from Mustela lutreola, assembly GCF_030435805.1. NCBI lineage: Eukaryota > Metazoa > Chordata > Mammalia > Carnivora > Mustelidae > Mustela > Mustela lutreola. The sequence goes on from NC_081294.1 coordinate 175,407,877, forward strand.
CGTAAGCCGAGTTTGTGTTTTCAGACAACTGTCCAAACAAACCTGGCCTACACACCCTACAGGCTCAGGCCCCTGGAGCCAAACCTGACGACTCTGATTTCCCTCTCCAAGGGTGTTGTATCTGCCCATTCCAATGGCCACAACCCTACTACACTGTGACCCTCAGCCTGAGCACAGTCCTCAGGTAAGGCCTCTAAGATTGACGAAAAACTATTGGGAATGGGCCAAGTCCACAGAGAGCAAGATTCGTTCATGGCCCATGAGGCCTCCCCAACATTCCCCGGCCATCGCTGATACAAAATCCAGAGACAAAAGCCTGAGCACGCGCCTCACACGCGCTCATTCTTTATATCCTGAAGAGTTCTTCAGATAAGAACCTACCTCAGTTTTCAGGCTTCAGACCTAGACCTTATCTCCAATCACTGCCCAGGGGTGACTGTGATGCTGAAATCAGAACTCTTCCTTACCCATGGCAAGAAACCTTGTGGTTGGCATGTTGCCCAATGTTCAGTGTAGGAGAAACCAGCATTCACCCTGAGGCCCCGCCTATTCTTGAGTGCGACGAGGGCATAAACACGAATTGTGACCCTCAGCGTGAGTCCTGTCCTTGTTGTCCAGTCGCCCCTCCCCAGGGCTCTAATCTGGAATCCCTCATTTGGTGGGACACCTGAGGTTAAAAACAAAATAAAACAAATCAACAGCAACAGAACAATAGACTACTTACATCCCACAGAATGACCCCAAACTCTTTGGACGGGGCCAAACCCCAGAGAATAAGACTCGTCCATTTCCCATGAAGTCACCCGGAAATTTCACGACCATGAGTGACACGATATCCAGAGACAAAAACTTGAGCAAGAGCCTCACACTCGCCCTTTTTTCATATCCCGAAGAGTTCTCCTCATGGTCTGTAGATCAGGCCTGCCATACCTATGACCCGAATCATAAGCGGAGGTTGTGTTTTCAGACAATTGTACAAACAGCCCTGGCCTACACACCCTACAGGCTCGGGCCCCTGGCGCCAAACCTGACGACTGTAATTGCCCTCTCTTAGGGAATTGTATGTGCCCATTCCAATGGCCACAACCCTACTAAGAGGATAAACCTCCAAAGTCCCTGAGGCCATCCCAATATTTGTGGATTCGCAGGACAAATGGGGCAATCTGGGCCCATCTGAGGACCTAACGGCACTCCGACCCGTAGACTGATGTCCCCAGAGGTAAAAAGGAACGAACAGGCCCCTAGGCACCTATCGGATCCATTGCTTTGGTTTCCAGGCATCTCTCCTCAGAGGCCTGGATTTCAATAATAGCATATGGCTTTCTTGACTCACCCATCAGAACAAATCTCATCTACACATAGGAAACTTGCACGATGGAGCTATGTGAAAGCCTCTCTTTAGGAGAACCTTCAGGGCCCCAGTGCCACCGCTTCATTCCAAGGTCTCCATAGACACAAAACCATATTAGGACACAAACATGGGAGAGTCCATTTCACTCAGCCTCCTCGGTTGCTCCCCTAGATCCAGCAGATCTAACTTGTCTTGTTGCTTGGAGGCAATTGGAATGCGAGGTGGGCTACACAGACATCCATCCTTAGAACCGTGCTCGGAAACTTTCCTGGAGACAACAAACAGGTCTTAATTGTCCTGCAGAAGAATCTTTGCAGTTAGGAGCTTCTCACAACTCCCATCGTGGGAAAACCCCCATGGCCTCGTGATCCAGCCCCCTTTCAAGTAGGGGCCATCAGGGACAGAATGTCCAACCTGAGCGATCGTCTGATCCTCGCCCTGACTTCAGAAGCACGCGATTTCGATTCAGGTCTGTAGACTGTGCCTGCAATATCCTCACCCAGAACCCTAGGCCTAGCTTGGGTTCTCAGACCTCCGTCCTCAGACTACTGGCCCACAAGCCCTCCAGTTTGGCAATCCAGACTACAATGCAGCACTCTGCCTGCCCTCCAGAAGAAAAACATTGCCCTCTGGGACTACCCAGCAACCCCCAATGAGGATCAACCTGCACGCCATACGGATGTACCCCAAATATATAGGCTGACCTGGGCACTAATGCCCTTTCTGACACAGCCTGAGCCAGGACCTCCTGGCCCCACCCAGACAGCTGGCCGCACATTGAGCACATCGGACCCGCCATGGCCTTAGGTCGTCATCTCTTCTCAACCTCGGTTTTCAGGCTTCAGAACCTAGACCTTATCTCCAATCACGGCCCGGGTTTGAAAATGATACAGAAATCAGAACTCTTTCCCCATGGCAAGAAACCTTGTGGTTGGCATGTTGTCCAAGGTTCAGTGTAGTTGAAACCAGTGTGGCACATGAGCCCCCGACCATGCTTTCGGGCCATATTGGTCACAAACACACATTGTGACCCTGAGCCTGAGCCCAGTCCTCAGGTAAGGCCTCTCAGTGGCTGGATGGAGAGACAGCATATTGGGCTTCCCATGGCCCTAGGCCCCAATTTTTAACCGTAGTTCGGGTTGTGTCTTCACTCTTCCCCAGGGCTCTGCTTTGGAATTCCTCTTTTGGTGGGACACCTGAGGTAACAAACCTGAAAGGAGTCTTCCCATCCCACAGATTGACGAAAAACAATTGGGATCGGGCCAAATCCACAGAGAGCAAGATTAGTCCATGGCCCATGAGGCCTCCGCAACATTCCACGGCCGTCGCTGATACAAAATCCAGAGACAAAAGCCTGAGCACACGCCTCAGACTCGCTCATTCTTCATATCCTGAAGAGTTCTTCAGATAAGAACATACACGGCACTCGAATGACCCAAAATATATAGTCTAACCTGCGCACTAATGCACTGTCTGACAACCTGAGCCCGGACCTCGTGACCAACACCCAGACAGCTGACCGCACACTGAGCACATCAGACCCGCCATGGTCTTAGGTCATCATCTCTTCCCTACCTCAGTTTTCAGGCTTCAGAAAGTAGACCTTATCTACAATCCCTGCCCAGGGGTTACTGTGATGCAGAAATCAGAACTCTTCATTACCCATGGCAAGAAACCATGTGGTTGGCATGTTGTCCTACGTTCAGTGTAGGAGAAACCAGCATTCACCCTGAGGCCCCGCCAATTCTTGAGTGCGACGAGGGCATAAACACGCAAGTGAACCTCAACGTGAGTCCTGTCCTCTAGTACGTACTCTCAGTGGCTGGACCATTAGATGTCATAATGGGCTTGACATGTCCCTAGGCCCCAATTTTTAGCCAGATTTCTGGTTGTCCAGTCGCCCCTCCCCAGGGCTCTACTCTGGAATCCCTCATTTGGTGGGACACCTGAGGTTGAAAAACAAAACAAAACAAATCAACAACAACAGAGCAACGGACTTCTTCCATCACACAGAATGACCCCAAACTCTTTGGACGGGGCCAAACGACCAGAGAGTAAGACTCGTCCATTTCCCATGAAGTCACCCGGAAATTTCACGACCATGAGTGACACGATATCCAGAGACAAAAACTTGAGCAGAACCTCACACTCGCCCTTTTTTCATATCCTGAAGAGTTCTCCTCATGGTCTGTAGATCAGTTCTGCCATAACTATGACCCGAAACATAAGCCGAGATTGTGTTTTCAGACAACTGTCCAAACAGCCCTGGCCTACACACCCTACAGGCTCAGGCCCCTGGAGCCAAAACTGACGACTGTGATTGCCCTCTCCAAGTGTATTGTATCTGCCCATTCCAATGGCCACAACCCTACTAAGAGCATAAATCTCCAAAGTCCCTGAGGCCATCCCAATATTTGTGCCTTCAAGGACAAATGGGGCAATCTGGGCCCATCTGAGCACCTACCGGCACTCCGACCCGTAGACTGATGTGCCCAGAGGTAAAAAGGAACGAACAGGCCCCTAGGCACCTATCGGATCCATTGCTTTGGTTTCCAGGCATCTCTCCTCAGAGGCCTGGATTTCAATAACAGCATTTGACTGTTTCTTGATTCACCCATCAGAACAAATCTCATCTACACATGGGAAACTTGCACGATGGAGCTATGTGAAAACCTCTCTTTAGGAGAACCCTTCAGGGCCCCAGTGCCACCGCTTCATTCCAAGGTCTCCATAGGCACAAAATCATATTAGGACACATCCACGGGAGAGTCCATTTCATCTCAGCCTCCTCGGTTGCTCCCCCAGATCCAGCAGATCTAACATGTCTTGCTTCTTGGAGACAATTGGAATGCGAGGTGGGCTACCCAACCATCCATCCTTAGAACCCTGCTCGAAATCGTTGTCCTGGAGCCAACCAACAGGTCTCAATTGTCCTGCAGAAGAATCTTTGCAGTTGGGAGCTTCTCACAACTCCCATCGTGGGAAAACCCCCATGGCCTCGTGATCCACCCACCCTTCAAGAAGGGGCCATCAGGGACAGAATGTCCAACCTGAGCGATCGTCTGACCCTCGCCATGACTTCAGATGCACGAGATCTCGATTCAGGTCTGTAGATTGTGCCTGCCATATCCTCACCCAGAAACCTACCCTAGCTTGGGTTCTCAGACTTCCGTCCTCAGACTACTGGCCCGCACGCCCTCCAGTTTGGCAATCCAGAACTACAATGCAGCACTCTGCCTACCTTCCAGAAGGAAAACATTGCCCTCTGGGGCTACCCAGAAACCCCAAATGAGGATCAACCTGCACGCCATTCGGCTGTACCCCACATATATAGGCTGACCAGGGCACTAATGCCCTTTCTGAACAGCCTGAGCCTGGACCTCCTGGCCCCACCCAGACAGCTGGCCGCACACTGAGCACATTGGACCTGACATGGCCTTAGGTCGTCATCTCTTCTCAACCTCGGTTTTAGGCTTCAGAACCTACACCTTATCTCCAATCACGGCCCGGGTTTGAAAATGATGCAGAAATCAGAACTCTTTCCCCATGGCAAGAAACCTTGTGGTTGGCATGTTGTCCATGGTTCAGTGTAGTTGAGACTAGTGTGGCCCATGAGGCCCCGCCCATGCTTGTGGGCCACATTGGTCACAAACACACATTGTGACCCTCAGCCTGAGCCCAGTCCTCAGGTAAGGCCTCTCAGTGGCTGGATGGAGAGACAGCATATTGCGCTTGTCATGCCCCTAGGCCCCAATTTTTAACCGTAGTTCGGCTTTTGTCTTCAGTCTACCTCAGGGCTCTGCTTTGGAATTCCTCTTTTGGTGGGACACCTGAGGTAACAAACCTGAAACGAGTCCTCCCATCCCACAAATTGACGAAAAACAATTGGGATCGGGCCAAATCCACAGAGAGCAAGATTCGCCCATGGCCCATGACGCCTCCCCAACATTCCACGGCCATCGCTGATACAAAATCCAGAGACAAAAGCCTGAGCACGCGCCTCAGACTCGCTCATTCTTCATATCCTGAAGAGTTCTTCAGATGAGAACCTACACGGCACTCGAATGCACCCAAAATATATAGTCTAACCTGGGAAGTAATGCACTGTCTGACAACCTGAGCCCGGACCTTGTGACCAAGACCCAGACAGCTGACCGCACACTGAGCACATCAGACCCGCCATGGCCTTCGGTCATCATCTCTTCCCTACCTCAGTTTTCAGGCTTCAGAACCTAGACCTTATCTCCAATCCCTGCACAGGGGTGACTGTGATGCAGAAATCAGAACTCTTCATTACCCATGGCAAGAAACCATGTGGTTGGCATGTTGTCCTACGTTCAGTTTAGGAGAAACCAGCATTCACCCTGAGGCCCCGCCCATTCTTGAGTGCGACGAGGGCATAAACACGCAAGTGAACCTCAACGTGAGTCCTGTCCTCTAGTACGTCCTCTCAGTGGCTGGACCATTAGATGTCATAATGGGCTTGACATGTCCCTAGGCCCCAATTTTTAACCAGATTTCTGGTTGTCCAGTCGCCCCTCCCCAGGGCTCTACTCTGGAATCCCTCATTTGGTGGGACACCTGAGGTTGAAAAACAAAACAAAACAAATCAACAACAACAGAGCAACGGACTTCTTCCATCACACAGAATGACCCCAAACTCTTTGGACGGGGCCAAACCCCAGAGAGTAAGACTCGTCCATTTCCCATGAAGTCACCCGGAAATTTCACGACCATGAGTGACACGATATCCAGAGACAAAAACTTGAGCAGAATCTCACACTCGCCCTTTTTTTCATATCCTGAAGAGTTCTCCTCATGGTCTGTAGATCAGTCCTGCCATACCTATGACCCGAAACATAAGCCGAGTTTGTGTTTTCAGACAACTGTCCAAACAGCCCTGGCCTACACACCCTACAGGCTTAGGCCCCTGGAGCCAAAACCGACGACTGTGATTGCCCTCTCCAAGTGTATTGTATCTGCCCATCCCAATGGCCACAACCCTACTAAGAGTATAAATCTCCAAAGTCCCTGAGGCCATCCCAATATTTGTGGCTTCCCAGGACAAATGGGGCAATCTGGGCCCATCTGAGCACCTACCGGCACTCCGACCCGTAGACTGATGTGCCCAGAGGTAAAAAGGAACGAACAGGCCCCTAGGCAACTATCGGATCCATTGCTTTGGTTTCCAGGCATCTCTCCTCTGAGGCCTGGATTTCAATAACAGCATATGGCTGTTTCTTGACTCACCCATCAGAACAAATCTCATCTACACATGGGAAACTTGCACGATGGAGCTATGTGAAAGCCTCTCTTTAGGAGAACCCTTCAGGGCCCCAGTGCCACCGCTTCATTCCAAGGTCTCCATAGGCACAAAATCATATTAGGACACATCCACGGGAGAGTCCATTTCATCTCAGCCTCCTCGGTTGCTCCCCCAGATCCAGCAGATCTAACCTGTCTTGCTTCTTGGAGACAATTGGAATGCGAGGTGGGCTACCCAACCATCCATCCTTAGAACCCTGCTCGAAATCGTTGTCCTGGAGCCAACCAACAGGTCTCAATTGTCCTGCAGAAGAATCTTTGCAGTTGGGAGCTTCTCACAACTCCCATCGTGGGAAAACCCCCATGGCCTCGTGATCCACCCACCCTTCAAGAAGGGGCCATCAGGGACAGAATGTCCAACCTGAGCGATCGTCTGACCCTCGCCATGACTTCAGATGCACGAGATCTCGATTCAGGTCTGTAGATTGTGCCTGCCATATCCTCACCCAGAAACCTACCCTAGCTTGGGTTCTCAGACTTCCGTCCTCAGACTACTGGCCCGCACGCCCTCCAGTTTGGCAATCCAGACTACAATGCAGCACTCTGCCTACCTTCCAGAAGAAAAACATTGCCCTCTTGGGCTAGGCAGAATCCCCAAATGAAGATCAACCTGCACGCCATTTGGCTGTACCGCACATATATAGGCTGACCAGGGCACTAATGCCCTTTCTGACACAGCCTGAGCCTGGACCTCCTGGCCCCACCCAGACAGCTGGCCGCACACTGAGCACATTGGACCTGACATGGCCTTAGGTCGTCATCTCTTCTCAACCTCGGTTTTAGGCTTCAGAACCTACACCTTATCTCCAATCACGGCCCGGGTTTGAAAATGATGCAGAAATCAGAACTCTTTCCCCATGGCAAGAAACCTTGTGGTTGGCATGTTGTCCAAGGTTCAGTGTAGTTGAAACCAGTGTGGCCCATGTGGCCCCGCCCATGCTTGCGGGCCACATTGGTCACAAACACACATTGGGACCCTCAGCCTGAGCCCAGTCCTCAGGTAAGGCCTCTCAGTGGCTGGATGGAGAGACAGCATATTGGGCTTGCCATGCCCCTAGGCCCCAATTTTTAACCATATTTCGGGTTGTCCCTTCAGTCTTCCCCAGGGCTCTGCTTTGGAATTCCTCTTTTGGTGGGACACCTGAGGTAACAAACCTGAAACGAGTCCTCCCATCCCACAGATTGACGAAAAACAATTGGGATCGGGCCAAGTCCACAGAGAGCAAGATTCGTCCATGGCCCATGACGCCTCCCCAACATTTCACGGCCATCGCTGATACAAAACCCAGAGACAAAAGCCTGAGTACGGGCCTCAGACTCGCTCATTCTTCATATCCTGAAGAGTTCTTCAGATGAGAACCTACACGGCACTCGAATGCACCCAAAATATATAGTCTAACCTGGGAAGTAATGCACTGTCTGACAACCTGAGCCCGGACCTTGTGACCAAGACCCAGACAGCTGACCGCACACTGAGCACATCAGACCCGCCATGGCCTTCGGTCATCATCTCTTCCCTACCTCAGTTTTCAGGCTTCAGAACCTAGACCTTATCTCCAATCCCTGCCCAGGGGTGACTGTGATGCAGAAATCAGAACTCTTCATTACCCATGGCAAGAAACCATGTGGTTGGCATGTTATCCTACGTTCAGTTTAGGAGAAACCAGCATTCACCCTGAGGCCCCGCCCATTCTTGAGTGCGACGAGGGCATAAACACGCAAGTGAACCTCAACGTGAGTCCTGTCCTCTAGTACGTCCTCTCAGTGGCTGGACCATTAGATGTCATAATGGGCTTGACATGTCCCTAGGCCCCAATTTTTAACCAGATTTCTGGTTGTCCAGTCGCCCCTCCCCAGGGCTCTACTCTGGAATCCCTCATTTGGTGGGACACCTGAGGTTGAAAAACAAAACAAAACAAATCAACAACAACAGAGCAACGGACTTCTTCCATCACACAGAATGACCCCAAACTCTTTGGACGGGGCCAAACCCCAGAGAGTAAGACTCGTCCATTTCCCATGAAGTCACCCGGAAATTTCACGACCATGAGTGACACGATATCCAGAGACAAAAACTTGAGCAGAATCTCACACTCGCCCTTTTTTCATATCCTGAAGAGTTCTCCTCATGGTCTGTAGATCAGTCCTGCCATACCTATGACCCGAAACATAAGCCGAGTTTGTGTTTTCAGACAACTGTCCAAACAGCCCTGGCCTACACACCCTACAGGCTTAGGCCCCTGGAGCCAAAACCGACGACTGTGATTGCCCTCTCCAAGTGTATTGTATCTGCCCATCCCAATGGCCACAACCCTACTAAGAGTATAAATCTCCAAAGTCCCTGAGGCCATCCCAATATTTGTGGCTTCCCAGGACAAATGGGGCAATCTGGGCCCATCTGAGCACCTACCGGCACTCCGACCCGTAGACTGATGTCCCCAGAGGTAAAAAGGAACGAACAGGCCCCTAGGCACCTATCGGATCCATTGGTTTGGTTTCCAGGCATCTCTCCTCTGAGGCCTGGATTTCAATAACAGCATATGGCTGTTTCTTGACTCACCCATCAGAACAAATCTCATCTACACATGGGAAACTTGCACGATGGAGCTATGTGAAAGCCTCTCTTTAGGAGAACCCTTCAGGGCCCCAGTGCCACCGCTTCATTCCAAGGTCTCCATAGGCACAAAATCATATTAGGACACATCCACGGGAGAGTCCATTTCATCTCAGCCTCCTCGGTTGCTCCCCCAGATCCAGCAGATCTAACCTGTCTTGCTTCTTGGAGACAATTGGAATGCGAGGTGGGCTACCCAACCATCCATCCTTAGAACCCTGCTCGAAATCGTTGTCCTGGAGCCAACCAACAGGTCTCAATTGTCCTGCAGAAGAATCTTTGCAGTTGGGAGCTTCTCACAACTCCCATCGTGGGAAAACCCCCATGGCCTCGTGATCCACCCACCCTTCAAGAAGGGGCCATCAGGGACAGAATGTCCAACCTGAGCGATCGTCTGACCCTCGCCATGACTTCAGATGCACGAGATCTCGATTCAGGTCTGTAGATTGTGCCTGCCATATCCTCACCCAGAAACCTACCCTAGCTTGGGTTCTCAGACTTCCGTCCTCAGACTACTGGCCCGCACGCCCTCCAGTTTGGCAATCCAGACTACAATGCAGCACTCTGCCTACCTTCCAGAAGAAAAACATTGCCCTCTTGGGCTAGGCAGAATCCCCAAATGAAGATCAACCTGCACGCCATTTGGCTGTACCGCACATATATAGGCTGACCAGGGCACTAATGCCCTTTCTGACACAGCCTGAGCCTGGACCTCCTGGCCCCACCCAGACAGCTGGCCGCACACTGAGCACATTGGACCTGACATGGCCTTAGGTCGTCATCTCTTCTCAACCTCGGTTTTAGGCTTCAGAACCTACACCTTATCTCCAATCACGGCCCGGGTTTGAAAATGATGCAGAAATCAGAACTCTTTCCCCATGGCAAGAAACCTTGTGGTTGGCATGTTGTCCAAGGTTCAGTGTAGTTGAAACCAGTGTGGCCCATGTGGCCCCGCCCATGCTTGCGGGCCACATTGGTCACAAACACACATTTGGACCCTCAGCCTGAGCCCAGTCCTCAGGTAAGGCCTCTCAGTGGCTGGATGGAGAGACAGCATATTGGGCTTGCCATGCCCCTAGGCCCCAATTTTTAACCATATTTCGGGTTGTCCCTTCAGTCTTCCCCAGGGCTCTGCTTTGGAATTCCTCTTTTGGTGGGACACCTGAGATAACAAACCTGAAAGGAGTCCTCCCATACCACAGATTGACGAAAAACAATTGGGATCGGCCAAATCCACAGAGAGCAAGATTCGTCCATGGCCCATGAGGCCTCCCCAACATTCCACGGCCATCGCTGACACAAAATCCAGTGACAAAAGCCTGAGCACGTGCCTCAGACTCGCTCATTCTTCATATCCTGAATAGTTCTTCAGATAAGAACCTACACGGCACTAGAATGCACCCAAAATATATAGTCTAACCTGGACACTAATGCACTGTCTGACAACCTGAGCCCGGACCTCGTGACCAACACCCAGACAGCTGACCGCACACTGAGCACATCAGACTCGCCATGGCCTTAGGTCATCATCTCTTCCCTACCTCAATTTTCAGGCTTCAGAACCTAGACCTTATCTCCAATCAATGCCCAGGGGTGACTGAGATGTAGAAATCAGACCTCTTCCTTACCCATGGCAAGAAACCTTTTGGTTGGCATGTTGTCCAACGTTCAGTGTAGGAGAAACCAGCATTCACCCTGAGGCCCCGCCCCTTCTTGAGTGCAACGAGGGCATAAACACGCATTGTGAAACTCAGCGTGAGTCCTGTCCTCTAGTACGTCCTCTCAGTGGCTGGACCATTAGATGTCATAATGGGCTTGACATGTCCCTAGGCCCCAATTTTCAACCATATCTGGTTGTTCAGTCGCCCCTCCCCAGGGCTCTACTCTGGAATCCCTCATTTGGTGGGACACCTGTGGTTGAAAAACAAAACAAAACAAATCAACAACAACAGAGCAACGGACTTCTTCCGTCCCACAGAATGACCCCAAACTCTTTGGAAGGGGCCAAACCCCCATAGAGTAAGACTCGTCCATTTCCAATGAAGTCACCCGGAAATTTCACGACCATGAGTGACACGATATACATAGACAATAAACGTGATCAAGAGCCTCACACTCGCCCTTTTTTCATATCCCGACGAGTTCACCTCATGGTCTGTAGATCAGTTCTGCCATACCTATGACACGAAACATAAGCCGAGTTTGTGTTTTCAGACAACTGTCCAAACAGCCGTGGCCTACACACCCTACAGGCTCAGGCCCCGAGAGCCAAACCTGACGACTGTGCTTGCCCTCTCCAAGGGAATTGTATGTGCCAATTCCAATGGCCACAACCCTACTAATAGGATAAACCTCCAAAGTCCCTGCGGCCATCCCAATATTTGTGGTTTCCCAGAACAAACAGGGGCAATCTGGGCCCATGTGAGCACCTACCGGCACTCTGACCCGTAGACTGATGTCTCCAAAGGTAAAAAGGAACGAAAACGCTCCTAGGCACCTATCGGATCCTTTGCTTTGGCTTCCAGGCATCCCTCTAGAGGCCTGGATTTCAATACCAGAAAATGGCTGTTTCTTGACTCACCCATCAGAACCAATCTCCTCTACACATGGGAAACTTGCACTTTGGTGCTTTGTCAAAGCTTCTGTTTAGGAGAACCCTTCAGGGCCCCAGTGCCACCGCTTCATTCCAAGGTCTCCATAGACACAAAAACACATTAGGACCCATCCACAGGAGAGTCCATTTCAACTGAGCGTATTCGGTTGCTCCGCGAGATCCAGAAGATCTAACTTGTCTTGTTGCTAGGAAACAATTGGAATGTGAGGTGGCCTACCCCGCCATCCATCCTGTGCCTGCCATGTCCTCACCCAGAAACCTAAGCTGTGCTTGTGTCCTCAGACTTCTGTCCACAGAATACTGGCTCACAAGCCCGCCAGTTTGGCAATCCAGAACTACAATGCAGCACTCTACCTGCCCTGCATAAGAAATACATTGCCCTTTTTGGCTACCTAGAAACCCCAATTGAAGATCAACCTGCACGACAATTGGTTATACTCAAAATATATAGGATGACCTGGACAATAATGCCCTTTCTGACACAGCCTGAGCCTGGACCTCCTGGGCCCACCCAGACAGCTGGGTACAAACTGAGAACTTCAGACCCCCCATGGCCTTAGGTCGTTATCACTTCCCAACCACAGTTTTCAGGCTTCAGAACCTAGACCTTATCTCCAATCACTGCCCAGGTTTGAAAATGATGCAGAAATCATAACTCCTTCCCGATGGCAGGAAAACTTGTGATTGGCTTGTTGTCCAACGTTCAGTGTAGTGCAAACCAGTGTGTCCCTTGAGGCCCCGCCATTGCTCGCGGTCCAGATAGGTAGCAAACACACATTGTGACCCTGAGCCTTAGCCCAGTCCTCAGTTAAGGCCTCTTAGTGGCTGTATGAAGGGACAGCATGTTGGGCTTGCCATGCCCCTAGGCCCCAATTTTTAACCATAGTTCGTGTTGTCCCTTCACTCTTCCCCAGGGCTCTGCTTTGGAATTCCTCTTTAGGTGGGACACATGAGGTAACAACCCTGAAAGGAGTCCTCCCATCCAACAGATTGACGAAAAACAATTGGGATCGGGCCAAATCCACAGAGAGGAAGATTCGTCCATGGCCCATGAGGCCTCCCCAACATTCCACGGCCATCGCTGATACAAAATCCAGAGACAAAAGCCTGAGCACGCGCCTCAGACTCGCTCATTCTTCATATCCTGAAGATGTCTTCTCATGGTTTGTAGATCGGGACTGCCATACCTACGTCCCCAAACATAAGCTGAGTTTGTGTTTTCAGACTTCTGTCCTCAAAGTCCTGGGCCACACACCATCCAGGCTGGGGACCCTGGTGCCACACATTAGGACTGTGCCTACTCAATCCATGGGAATTCTGCCCATTCCATTGTCCAAAATCGTACGAGTTAGGAGAACCCTCCAAAGTCCCTGAGGCCATCCCAATAGTATAGGTCGCCCGGGACAAAAAAGGGCCGTCTGACACCAGCTGAGCATCTACCTCCACTCATACCCTAGATGGATGTCCCCAGAGAAGAAGATTGAACCAGACAGGACCCAAGGCCAAAATCGGATCCATTGCTTTGGTTTACAGGCATGTCTCCTCAAAAGCCTGGATTCCAATATTAGCATAGGGGTTTTCCTGAGGCACCCATCAGAACAAAACTCGTTTCCACAAGGAAACTTGTGCATGGGAGCTATGTCAAAAGCTTAGGAGAATACTTCAGGGTCCCAGTGCCACCGCCCCATTCCAAGGCCCTCATGGACACAAAGACACATTAGACCCATCCTCAGGAAAGTCCATTTCAACTCAGCCATCCCGGTTGCTCCCGCAGAGCCATCAGATCTAAACTGTCTTGTCGCTAGGAGACCATTGGAATGCGAGGCGGGCATCCCAGGCATCCATCCTCGAACGTTGGTCTGGACTCATCCATACGGGATGTCCTGGAGCTGTCCAACAGGTCTCAATTGTCCCGCAGAAGGAATCCTAGGAGGGGGCATCCCACCACTACAAACGTGGGAAAATCTCCACGGCCTCGAGATTCGGCTCCCTTCATGAAGGGGCCGTCATGAACAGAAAATCCAAGCTGAGCCAACGTCTGATTCTCGCTCTGACTTCAGATGCATGAGATATTGCTTCAGATCTTCAGGGGGTACATGCCGTGCCCTCGCCCTGAAACCCAAGTCTAGCTGTCCCTAGGACCCAATTTTAACCAGATTTCTGGTTGTCCAATCGCCAACGTTCAGTGTAGGCGAAACCAGCATTCACCCTGAGGCCCCGCCCATTCTTGAGAGCTACGAGGGCATAAACACGCATTGTGACCCTCAGCGTGAATCCTGTCCTCTAGTACGTCCTCAAAGTGGCTGGACCATTAGATGTCATAATGGGCTTAACATGTCCCTAGGCCCCAATTTTTAACCAGATTTCTGGTTGTCCAGTCGCCCCTCCCCAGGGCTCTACTCTGGAACCCCTCATTTGGTGGGACCCCTGAGTTTGAAAAACAAAACTAAACAAAACAACAACAACAAAAAACGGACTTCTTCCATCCCACAGAATGACCCCAAAGTCTTTGGATTGGGCCAAACCCCCAGAGACTAAGACTCGTCCATTTCCCATGAAGTCACCCGGAAATTTCACGACTATGTGTGACAAGATATCCAGAGACAAAAACTGAGCAAGAGCCTCACACTCGCCCTTTTTTCATATCCCGAAGAGTTCTCCTCATGGTCTGTAGATCAGTCCTGCCATACCTATGACTCGAAACATAAGCCGAGTTTGTGTTTTCAGACAACTGTCCAAACAGTCCTGGCCTACACAGCCTACAGGCTTAGGCCACTGGAGCCAAGCTGAGGACTGTACTTGCCCTCTCCAAGGGAATTCTGTGTGCCCATTCCAATGGCCACAACGCTACTAATAGGATAAACCTCCAAAGTCCCTGAGGCCATCCCAATAGTGGTGGCTTCCCAGGACAAACAGGAGCAAACTGAGCCCATCTGAGAAACTACCTGCACTCGGACTTGTAGACTGATATCCCCAGAGGTAAAAAGGAACGAACAGGCCACTAGGCCCTAATCAGATCCATTGCTTTGTTTTCCAGGCATCTCTCCTCAGAGGCCTGGATGTCAGTACCAGCATATGGCTGTTTCTTGACTCACCCACCAGAACAAATCTCATCTACACATGGGAAACTTGCTCGATGGAGCTGTGTGAAAGCCTCTCTTTAGGAGAACCCATCAGGGCCCCAGTGCAACCGCTTCATTCCAAGGTATCCATAGACACAAAAACACATTAGGACCCATCCACAGGAGAGTCCTTTTCAACTCAGCGTATTCAGTTGCTCCGCGAGATCCAGCAGATCTAACTTGTCTTGTAGCTAGGAGACAATTGGAATGCGAGGTGGGCTACCCAGCCATCCATCCTTAGAACCCTGCTCGGAATCGTTGTCCTGGAGCCAACCAACATGTCTCAATTGTCCTGCAGAAGAATCTTTGAAGTTGGGAGCTTCTCACAACTCCCATCGTGAGAGAACACCCATGGCCTCGTGATCCGCCCCCCTTCATGAAGTGGCCCTCAGGGACATAAGGTCCAACCTGAGTGACCGTCTGATCCTCACCCTGATTTCAGATGCACGAAATCTCGGTTCAGATCTGTAGATTGTGCCTGCCATGTTCTCACCCAGAAACCTAATCCTAGTTTGTGTCCTCAGACTTCCATCCTCAGACTAATGGCCCACAAGCCCTCCAGTTTGGCAATCCAGAATTATAATGCAGCACTCTGCCTGCCCTCCAGAAGAAAAACATTGCCTTCTGGGGCTACCCAGAAACCCCAAATGATGATCAACCTGCACGCCACTTGGCTGTACCCAAAATATATAGGCTGACCTGGGCAATAATGCCTTTTCTGACAGAGGCTGAGGCTGGACCTCCTGGCCTCACCCATACAGCTGGCCGCTCACTGAGCACATCGGACCAGCCATTGCCTTAGGTCGTTATCTCATCCCAGCCTCGGTTTTCAGGACTTAGAACCTAGACCTTATCTCCAATCACTGCCCATGTTTGAAAATGATGCGAAATCAGAACTCTTTCCCGATGGCAAGAAACCTTGTGGTAGGTTTGTTGTATAATGTTCAGTGTATTGGATACCAGTGTGTCCAATGAGGCCCCGCCATTGCTCACGGGCCACATAGGTGGCAAACACACATTGTGACCCTCAGCCTTAGCCGAGTACTCAGGTAAGGCCTCTCAGTGGCTGGATGAAGAGACAGCATATTGGGCTTGCCATGCCCCTAGGCCTCAATTTTAAACAATAGTTCGGTTTGTCCCTTCACTCTTCCCCAGAGCTCTGCTTTGGAACTCCTCTTTTGGTGGGACACCTGAGGTAACAACCCTGAAAGGAGTACTCCATCCAACAGATTGACGAAAAACAATTGGGATTGGGAAAATCCACAGAGAGCAAGATTCGTCCATGGCCCATGAGGCCTCCTCGACATTCCACGGCCATCGGTGAAACATAATCCAGAGACAAAAGCCTGAGCAAGCGCCTCAGACTCGCACTTTCTTCATATCCTGAAGATGTCCTCTCATGGTTCGTAGATCGGGCCTGCCAAACCTACGTCCCCAAATTTAAGCTGAGTTTGTGTTTTCAGACTTCTGTCTTCAAAGTCCTGGGCAACACAACATCCAGGCTGGGGACCCTGGAGCCACACATTAGGACTGTGCCTACTCAATCCATGGGAATTCTGCCCATTCCATTGTCCAAAATCGTACAAATTAGGAGAAATCTCCAAAGTCTCTGAGGCCATCCCAATAGTATAGGTCGCCCGGGACAAAAAAGGTCAGTCTGTCACCAGCTGAGCATCTACCTCCACTCATACCCTAGATGGATGTCCCCAGAGAAGAAGATTGAACCAGACAGGACCCTAGGCCAAAATCGGATCCATTGCTTTGGTTTACAGGCATGTCTCCTCAAAACCCTGGATTCCAATACCAGCATTGGGGTTTTCCTGAGGCACCCATCAGAACAAACCTCGTCTCCACAAGGAAACTTGTACATGGGAGCTCTGTCAAAAGCTTGGAGAATACTTCAGGGTCCCGGGGCCACCGCCCCATTTAAATGCCCTCATGGACACAAAGACACATTAGACCCATCCTCAGGAAAGTCCATTTCAACTCAGCCACCCCGGTTGCTCCCACAGAGCCATCAGATCTAAACTGTCTTGTCGCTAGGAGACAATTGGAATGCGAGGCGGGCTTCCCAGGCATCCATCCTCGAACGTTGGTCTGGACTCATCCATATGGGATGTCCTGGAGCTGTCCAACAGGTCTCAATTGTCCCGCAGAAGGAATCCTAGGAGGGGGCATCCCACCACTACAAACGTGGGAAAATCTCCACGGCCTCGAGATTCGGCTCCCTTCATGAAGGGGCCGTCATGAACAGAAAATCCAAGCTGAGCCAACGTCTGATCCTCGCTCTGACTTCAGATGCATGAGATATTGCTTCAGATCTTCAGGAGGTACATGCCGTGCCCTCGCCCTGAATCCCAAGTCTAGCTTGTGTTCTCAGACTTCCGTCCTCACACTCCTGGCCCCGAAGCCCACAAGTTTGGCAATTCCGGACCATCATTGCAGCTCTCTGCCTGTCCTCGAGAAACAAAATATTGCCCAATGAGCTGCCTGGGCACATTAAATGAGAATAAACCTACACGGCACTCGAATGTACCCAAATTATATAGTCTAACCTGGGCAGTAATGCACTGTCTGACACACCCTGAGCCAGGACCTCCTGAGGAACACCCAGACAGCTGACCACACCCTGAGTCCATAAGACTCGCCGTGGCCTTAGGACATCATCTCTTCCCTACCTCAGTTTTCAGGCTTCAGAACCTAGACATTATCTCCAATCACTGCCCAGTGGTGACTGTGATGCAGAAATCAGAACTCTTCCTTACCCATGGCAAGAAACCTTATGGTTGGCATGTTGTCCAACGTTCAGTGTAGTGGAAACCAGCATTCACCCTGAGGCCCCGCCCATTCTTGAGTGCGACGAGGGCATAAACACGCATTGTGACCCTCAGCGTGAGTCCTGTCCTCTAGTACGTCCTCTCAGTGGCTAGAATATTAGATGCCATAATGGCTTGACATGTCCCTAGGCCCCAAATTTAAACCAGATTTCTGGTTGTCCAATCGCCCCTCCCTAGGGCTCTACTCTGGAATCCCTCATTTGGTGGGGTTTGAAAAACAAAACAACACAACAACAACAACAACAACACAAACGGACTTCTTCCATCCCACAGAATGACCCCAAACTCTTTGGACGGGGCCAAACCCCCAGAGAGTAAGACTCGTCCATTTCCCATGAAGTCACCCGGATATTTCATGACCATGAATGGCACGATATCCAGAGACAAAAACTTGAGCAAGAGCCTCACACTCGCCCTTTTTTCATATCCCGAAGAGTTCTCCTCATGGTCTGTAGATCAGTCCTGCCATACCTATGACCCGAAACATAAGCCCAGTTTGTGTTTTCAGACATCTGTCCAAACAGCCCAGGCCTACACACCCTACATGCTCAGGCCCCTGCAGCCAACCTGAGGACTGTACTTGCCCTTTCCAAGGGAATTCTGTGTGCCCATTCCAATGGCCACAACTCTACTAATAGAATAAACCTCCAAAGTCCCTGAGGCCATCCCGTTAGTGGTGGCTTCCCAGGACAAACAGGAGCAATCTGAGCCCATCTGAGAAGCTACCTGCACTCAGACTTGTAGACTGATATCCCCAGAGGTAAAAAGGAATGAACAGGCCCCTAGGCCCTAATCGGATCCATTGCTTTGGTTTCCAGGCATCTTCCTCAGAGGCCTGGATTTCAGTACCAGCATATGGCTGTTTCTTGACTCACCCATCAGAACAAAACTCATCTACACATGGGAAACTTGCACGTGGGAGGTGTGTTAAAGCCTCTTTTTAGGAGAACCCTTCAGGGCCACAGTGCCACCGCTTCATTCCAAGGTCTCCATAGACACAAAATCATATTAGGACACATGCACGGGAGAGTCCAATTCAACTCAGCATATTCGGTTGCTCCGCTATATCCAGCAGATCTGGATCCAGCAGATCTGGATCCAACTTGTCTTGTTGCTAGGAGACAATTGGAATGCGACGTGGCCTTCCCCGCCATCCATCCTTAGAACCCTGCTCAGAATCATTGGCCTGGAGCCAACCAACAGGTCTCAATTGTCCTGCAGAAGAATCTTTGCAGTTGGGAGCTTCTCACACCTCCCATCGTGAGAAACCCCCATGGCCTCGTGATAACCCCCCCTTCATGAAGGGGCCATCAGGGACCTAAGGTTCAACCTGAGAAATAGTCTGATCCTCACCCTGACTTCAGATGCACGAGATCTCGATTCAGGTCTGTATATTGTACCTGCTATGTCCTCACCCAGAAACCTAAGCCTAGCTTGTGTCCTCAGACTTCTGTACACAGACTACTGGCTCACAAGCCCTCCAGTTTGGCAATCCAGAACTACAATGCAGCACTCTACCTGCCCTGCAGAAGAAATACATTGCCCTCTGGCGCTACCCAGAAACCCCAAATGAAGATCAACCTGCACGCCTCTTGGCTGTACCCAAAATATATAGGCTGACCTGGGAAATAATGCCCTTTCTGACAGAGCCTGAGCCTGGACCTCCTGGCCCCACTCAGACAGCTTGCCGCTCACTGAGCACATAGGACCAGCCATTGCCTTAGGTCGTTATCTCTTCCCAACCTCAGTTTTCAGGATTCAGATCCTAGACCTTATCTCCAATCACTGCCCAGGTTTGAAAATGATGCAGAAATCAGAACTCCTTCCCAATGGAAAGAACCTTGTGGTTGGCTTCTTGTCCAACGTTCAGTGTAGTGGAAACCTGTTTGTCCGATGAGGCCTCGCCATTGCTTGCGGGGCACATAGGTGGCAAACTCACATTGTGACCCACAGCCTTAGCCCAGTCCTCAGGTAAGGCCTCTCAGTGGCTGGATGAAGAGACAGCATATTGGGCTTGCCATGCCCATAGGCCCCAAATTTTAACCATAGTTCGTGTTGTCCCTTCACACTTCCCCAGTGCTCTGCTTTGGAATTCCTCTTTTGGTGGGACACCTGATGTAACAACCCTGAAAGGAGTCATCCATCCAACAGATTGACGAAAAACAATTGGGATCGGCCCAAATCCACAGAGAGGAAGATTCGTCCATGGCCCATGAGGCCTCCTCGACATTCCACGGCCATCGCTGAAACAAAATCCAGAGACAAAAGTCTGAGCAAGCGCCTCAGACTCGCACTTTCTTCATATCCTGAAGATGTCTTCTCATGGTTTGTAGATCGGGTCTGCCATACCTACGTCCCCAAACATAGGCTGAGTTTGTGTTTTCAGACTTCTGTCCTCCAAGTCCTGGGCCACACACCATCCAGGCTGGGGACACTGGAGCCACACATTAGGACTGTGCCTACCCAATCCATGGGAATTCTGCCCATTCCATTGTCCAAAATCGTACGAGTTAGGAGAACCCTCCAAAGTCCCTGAGGCCATCCCAATAGTATAGGTCGCCCGGGACAAAAAAGGGCAGTCTGACACCAGCTGAGCATCTACCTCCACTCATACCCTAGATGGATGTCCCCAGAGAAGAAGATTGAACCAGACAGGACCCTAGGCCAAAATCGGATCCATTGCTTTGGTTTACAGGCATGTCTCCTCAAAACCCTGGATTCCAATACCAGCATTGGGTTTTTCCTGAGGCACCCATCAGAACAAACCTCGTCTCCACAAGGAAACATGTGCATGGGAGCTCGGTCAAAAGCTTGGAGAATACTTCAGGGTCCCGGTGCCACCGCCCCATTAAAAGGCCCTCATGGACACAAACACACATTAGACCCATCCTCAGGAAAGTCCATTTCAAGTCAGCCACCCCGGTTGCTCCCGCAGAGACATCAGATCTAAACTGTCTTGTCACTAGGAGACAATTGGAATGCGAGGCGGGCTTCCCAGGCATCCATCCTCGAACGTTGGTCTGGACTGATCCTTATGGGATGTCCTGGAGCTGTCCAACAGGTCTCAATTGTCCCGAAGAAGGAATCCTAGGAGGGGGCCTCTAACCACTACAAACGTGGGAAAATCTCCACAGCCTCGAGATTCGGCTCCCTTCATGAAGGGGCCGTCATGAACAGAAAATCCAAGCTGAGCCAACGTCTGATCCTCACTCTGACTTCAGATGCATGAGATATTGCTTCAGATCTTCAGGAGGTACATGCCGTGCCCTTGCCCTGAATCCCAAGTCTAGCTTGTGTTCTCAGACTTCCGTCCTCACACTCCTGGCCCCGAAGCCCATAAGTTTGGCAATTCCGGATAATCATTGCAGCACTCTGCCTGCCCTCGAGAAACAAAATATTGCCCAATGAGCTGCCCGGGACATTAAATGAGAATAAACCTACACGGCACTCGAATGTATCCAAATTATATAGTCTAACCTGGGCAGTAATGCACTGTCTGACACACCCTGAGCCGGGACCTCCTGAGGAACACCCAGACAGCTGACCGCACCCTGAGCCCATAAGACCCGCCGAGGCCTTAGGTCATCATCTCTTCCCTACCTCAGTTTTCAGGCTTCAGAACCTAGACCATCTCCAATCACTGCCCAGGGGTGAGTGTGATGCAGAAATCAGAACTCCTGCTTACCCATGGCAAGAAACCTTGTGGTTGGCATGTTGTCCAACGTTCAGTGTAGGGGAAACGAGCATTCACCCTAGGGCCCCGCCCATTCTTGAGTGCGACGAGGGCATAAACACGCATTGTGACCCTCAGCGTGAGTCCTGTCCTCTAGTACGTCCTCTCAGTGGATAGAACATTAGATGCCATAATGGCTTGACATGTCCCTAGGCCCCAAATTTAAACCAGATTTCTGGATGTCCAATCGCCCCTCCCCAGGGCTCTACTCTGGAATCCCTCATTTGGTGGGGTTTGAAAAACAAACAAACAAAAAAAACAAATCAACAACAACAAAAACAAACGGACTTCTTCCATCCCACAGAGTGACCCCAAACTCCTTGGACGGGGCCAAACCCCCAGAGAGTAAACTCGGCCATTTACCATGAAGTCACCCGGAAATTTCACTACCATGAGTGACACAATATCTAGAGACAAAAAGGTGAGCAAGAGCCTCACACTCACCCATTTTTCATATCCCAAAGTGTTCTCCTCATGGTCTGTAGATCAGTCCTGCCATACCTATGTCCTGAAACATAAGCCGAGTTTGTGTTTTCAGACAACTCTCCCAACAGTTCTGGCTACACACCCTACAGGCTCAGGCCCCTGAGGCCAAACCTGAAGACTGTGCTTGCCCTCTCCAAGGGAATTGAATGTGCCCATTCCAATGGCCACAACCTTACTAAGAGGATAAACCTCTAAAATTCCTGAGGCCATCCCAATAGTTGTGGCTTCCCAGGACAAACAGGGGCAATCTGAGCACATCTGAGCACCTACCTGCACTCAGACCCGTAGAGTGATTTCCCCAGAGGTAATAAGGAATGAACAGGCCGCTAGGCACCTATCGGATCCATTGCTTTGGTTTCGAGGCATCTCTCCTCAGAGGCATGGATTTAAATAACAGCATATGGCTGTTTCTTGATTCACCCATCAGAACAAATCTCATCTACACAATGGAAACTTGCACGATGGAGCTGTGTGAAAGCTTCTCTTTAGGAGAACCCTTCAGGGCCCTAGTGCCACCGCTTCATTCCAAGGTCTCCATAGACACAAAATCATATTAGGTCACAACCACGGGAGAGTCCATTTCAACTCAGCTTCCTCGGTTGCTCCCCCAGATACAGCAGATCTGACCTGTCTTGTTGCTTGGAGACAATTGGAATGCGAGGTGGGCTACCCAGCCATCCATCCTTAGAACCCTGCTCGGAATCGTTGTCCTGGAGCCAACCAACAGGTCTCAATTGTCCTGCAAAAAAATCTTTGCAATTGGGGCCTTCTCACAACTCCCATCGTCGGAAAACCCCCATGGCTTCGTGATCCCCGCCCTTCAAGAAGGGGACTTCAGGGACAGAATTTCCAATCTGAGCGATCGTCTGTACCTCGCCCTGACTTCAGATGCACGAGATCTATATTCAGAACTGTAGATTGTGCCTGCCATATACTCTCCCAGAAACCTAAGCCTAGCTTGGGTTCTTAGACTTCCGTCCTCAGACTACTGGCCCACAAGCCCTCCAATTTGGCAATTTAGAACTACAATGCAGCACACTGCCTGCCCTCCAGAAGAAAAACATTGCCCTCTGGGGCTACCCAGAAACCCCAAATGAGGATCAACCTGCACGCCATTCGGCTGTACCCCAAATATATAGGCTGACCTGGGCACTAATGCCCTTTCTGACGCAGCCCGAGCCTGGACCTCCTGGCCCCACCCAGATAGCTGGCCGCACATTGAGCACATCGGACCCGCCATGGCCTTAGGTCGTCATCTCTTCTCAACCTTGGTTTTCAGGCTTCAGAACCTAGACCTTATCTCCAATCTCGGCCCGGGTTTGAAAATGATGCAGAAATCAGAACTCTTTCCCCATGGCAAGAAACCTTGTGGTTGGCATGTTGTCCAAGAATCAGTGTAGTTGAAACCAGTGTGGCCCATGTGGCCCCGCCCATGCTTGCTGGCCATATTGGTCACAAACACACATTGTGACCCTCAGCATGAGCCCAGTCCTCAGGTAAGGCCTCTCAGTGGCTGGATGGAGAGACAGCATATTGGGCTTGCCATGCCCCTAGGCCCCAATTTTTTACCGTAGTTCGGGTTGTCCCTTCACTATTCCCCAGGGCTCTGCTATGGAATTCCTCTTTTTGTTGTACACCTGATGTAACAAACCTGAAAGGAGTCCTGCCATCCGACAGATTGACGAAAAACAATTGGGATCGGGCCAAATCCACAGAGAGCAAGATACGTCCATAGCCCTGCAGGCCTCCCCAACATTCCACGGCCATCGCTGATACAAAATCCAGATTCAAAAGACTGAGCACGCGCCTCAGACTCGCTCATTCTTCATATCCTGAAGAGTTCTTCAGATAAGAACCTACACGGCACTCGAATGCACCCAAAATATATAGTCTAACCTGGGCACTAATGCACTGTCTGACAACCTGAGCCCGGACCTCGTGACCAACACCCAGACAGCTGACCGCACACTGAGCACATCAGACCCGCCATGGCCTTAGCTCATCATCTCTTCCCTACCTCAGTTTTCAGGCTTCAGAATCTAGACCTTATCTCCAATCACTGCCCATGGGTGATTGTGATGCAGAAATCAGAACTCTTACTTACCCATGGCAAGAAACCTTGTGGTTGGCAATTTGTCCAATGTTCAGAGTAGGAGAAACCAGCATTCACCCTGAGGCCCGCCCATTTTTGAGTGCGACGAGGGCATAAACACGCATTGTACCCTCAGCGTGAGTGCTGTCCTCTAGTACGTCCTCTCAGTGGCTGGACAATTAGATGTCATAATGTGCTTGACATGTCCCTAGGCCCCAATTTTTAACCAGCTTTCTGGTTGTCCAGTCACAACTCCCCAGGGCTCTACTCTGGATACCCTCATTTGCTGGGACACCTGAGGTAGAAAAACAAAACAAAACAAATCAACAACAACAACAACAAAAAAAGGAATTCTTCCATCCCACAGAATGACCCCAAACTCTTTGGACGGGGCCAAACCCTCAGAGAGTAAGACTCGTCCATTTCCCATGAAGTCACCCTTAAATTTCACGATCATGAGTTACACAATATCCAAGACAAAAACTTGAGCAAGAGCCTCAAACTCGCCCTTTTTACATATCCAGAAGTGTTCTCCTCATGGTCTGTAGATCAGTCCTGCCATACCTATGAACCGAAACATAAGCCGAGTTTGTGTTTTAGACAACTGCCCGAGAAACCCTGTCCTACACACCCTACAGGCTCAGGCCCCTGGAGCCAAACATGACGACTGTGCTTGACCTCTCCAAGGGAATTGTATGTGCCCTTTCCAATGTCCTCAACCTTACTAATAGGATAAACCTCCAAAGTCCCTGAGGCCATCCCAATATTTGAGGCTTCCCAGGACAAACAGGGGCAATCTGTCCCATCTGAGCTCCTACTGTCACTCAGACCCGAAGACTGATGTCCCCAGAGGAAAATAGGAACGAACAGGCCCCTAGGCCTATCGGATCAATTGATTTGGATTCCAGGCATCTCTCCTCAGAGGCCTGGATTTCAAAAACAGCATATGGTTGTTTCTTGACTCACCCATCAGAACAAATCTCATCTAAACATGGTAAACTTGCACGATGGAGCTATGTGAAAGCCTCTCTTTAGGAGAACCATTCAGGGCCCCAGTGCCACCACTTCTTTCCAAGGTCTCCATAGACACAAAATCATATTAGGACACATCCACGGGATATTCCATTAAAACTCAGCCTCCTCGGTTGCTCCCCCAGATCCAGCAGATCTAACCTATATTGTTTTTGGAGACAATTGGAATGCGAGGTTGGCTGCCCAGCCATCCATCCTTAGATCCCTGCTCGGAATCGTTGTCCTGGAGCCAACCAACAGTTCTGTATTGTTGCAGAAGAATCTTTGCAGTTGGGAGCTTCTCACAACTCCCATCGTGGGAAAACACCCAGGGCCTCGTGATCCACCTCCCATTCAAGAAGGGGCCATCAGGGACAGAATGTCCAACCTGAGCGATCGTCTGATCATCGCCCTGACTTCAGATGCACGATATCTCAATTCAGGTCTGTAGATTGTGCCTGCCATATCCTCACCCAGAAACCGAGGCCTAGCTTGGGTTCTCAGACTTCCGTCCTCAGACTACTGGCCCACAAGCCCTCCAGTTTGGCAATCCAGAACTACAATGCAGCACTCTGCTTGCCCTCCAGAAGAAAAACATTGCCCTCTGGGGCTACTCAGAAATCCCAAATAAGGATCAACTGGGCACAGCATTCGGCTGTAACCCAAATATATAGGCTCTCCTGGGCACTAATGCCCTTTCTGACACAGCCAGAGCCTGGACCTCCGGGCCCCACCCAGACAGCTGGCCACACACTGAGCACATCGGACCCGCCATGGCCAGAGGTCGTCATCAATTCTCAACCTCGATTTTCAGGCTTCAGAACCTAGACCATATCTCCAAACACGGCCCGGGTTAGAAAATGATGCAGAAATCAGAACTCCTTCCCCATGGCAAGACACGTTGTGGTTGGCATGTTGTCCAAGGTTCAGTGTACTTGAAACCAGTGTGGCCCATGAGGCCCCGCCCATGCTTGCGGGCCACATTGGTCACAAACACACATTGTGACTTTCAGACTGAGCCCAGTCCTCAGGTAAGGCCTCTCAGTGGCTGGATGGAGAGACAGCATATTGGGCTTGCCATGCCCCTAGGCCTCTATTTTTAACCATAGTTCGGTTTGTCCCTTCACTCTTCCCCATGGCTCTGCTTTGGAATTCCTCTTTTGGTGGGACACCTGAGGTAACAAACCTGAAAGGAGTCCTCCCATCCCACAGATTGACGAAAAACAATTGGGATCGGGCCAAATCCACAGAGAGCAAGATTCGTCCATGGCCCATGAGGCCTCCCCAACATTCCACGGCCATCGCTGATACAGAATCCAGAGACAAAAGCATGAGCACGCGCCTCAGACGCGCTCATTCTTCATATCCTGAAGAGTTCTTCAGATAAGAACCTACACAGCACTAGAATGCACCCAAAATATATAGTCTTACATGGTCACTAATGCACTGTCTGACAACCTGAGCCCGGACCTCGTGACCAACACCCAGACAGCAGACCGCACACTAAGCACATCAGACCCGCCATGGCCTTAGATCATCATCTCTTCCCTACCTCAGTTTTCAGGCTTCAGAACCTACCCTTATCTCGAATCACTGCCCAGGGGTGACTGTGATGCACAAATCAGAACTATTCCTTAACCATGGCAAGAAACCTTGTGGTTGGCATGTTGTCCAACGTTCAGTGTAGGAGAAACCAGCATTCACCCTGAGGCCCCGCCCATTCTTGTGTTCCACGAGGGCATAAACACGCATTGTGACCCTCAGCGTGAGGCCTGTCCTCTAGTACGTCCTCTCAGTGGCTGGACCATTAGATGTCATAATGGGCTTGACATGTCCCTAGTCCCCAATTTTTAACCAGATTTCTGGTTGTCAGTCGCCCCTCCCCAGGGCTCTACTCTGGAATCTCTCATTGGTGGGACACATGAGGTTGAAAAACAAAACAAAACAAATCAACAACAACAGAACAAGGGACTTCTTCCTTCCCACAGAAAGACCCCAAACTCTTTGGACGGGGCCAAACCCCCAGAGAGTAAGACTCGTCCATTTCCCATGAAATCACCCGGGAAATTTCACGACCATGAGTGACATGATATCCAGAGACAAAAACTTGAACAAGAGCCTCACACTCGCCCTTTTTTCATATCCCGAAGAGTTCTCCTCATGGCCTGTAGATCAGTCCTGCCATAGCTATGACCCGAAACATAAGCCGAGTTTGTGTTTTCAGACAACTGTCCAAACAGCCCTGGCCTACACAAACTACAGGCTCCGGCCCCTGGAGCCAAACCTGACGACTGTGATTGCCCTCTCCAAGGGAATTGTATGTGCCCATTCCAATGGCCACAACCCTACTAAGAATATAAACCTCCAAAGTCCCTGAGGCCATCCCAATATTTGTGGCTTCCCAGGACAAACAGGGGCAATCTGGGCCCATCTGAGCACCTACCGGCACTCAGACCTGTAGACTGATATCCCCAGATGTAAAAAGTAAGGAACAGGCCCCTACGCACCTATCGGATCCATTGCTTTGGTTTACAGGCATCTCTCCTCAAAAGCCTGGATTCCAATATTAGCATAGGGGTTTTCCTGAGGCACCCATCAGAACAAATCTCGTCTCCACAAGGAAACTTGTGTATGGGAGCTATGTCAAAAGCTTAGGAGAATACTTCAGGGTCCCGGTGCCACCGCCTCATTCCAGGGCCCTCATGGATACAAACACACTTTAGGACCCATCCTCAGGAAAGTCCATTTCAACTCAGCCACCCAGGTTGCTCCCGCAGAGCCATCAGATCTAAACTTCCTAGTTGCTAGGAGACAATTGCAATGCGAGGCGCTCATCCCAGGAATCCATCCTCGAACGGTGCCCTGGAGTCATTCCATATGGATGTCCTGGGCCTGTCCAACAGGTCTCAATTGTCCCGCAGAAGGAATCCTTGAAGGGGGCATCCCACAACTCCCAACGTGGGAAAACCTCCATGGCCTTGAGATTCCGCTCCCTTCATGAAGGGGCCGTCATGCACAGAAACTCCAACCTGAGCCAACATCTGATCCTCACCCTGATTTCAGATGCATGAGATATTGATTCCGATGTGTAGGGGGTACCTGCCGTGCCCTCGCCCTAAAACCCAAGTATAGGTTGTGTTCTCAGACTTCCGTCCTCACACTCCTGGCTCCGAAACCCTCAAGTTTGGCAATTCCGGACCCACAAATCAGCACTCTGCCTGCCCTCTAGAAAAAAAAAAAATATTGCCTAATGAGCTGCCCAGGCAGCTTAAATCAGGATCAACCAACACGGCACTCGCATGTACCCAAATTATATAGTCTAACCTGGGCACTAATGCACTTTCTGACACAACCTGAGTCCGGACCTCCTGACCAACACCCAGACAGCTGACCGCACACTGAGCACATCAGACCCAACATGGCCTTAGGTCATCATCTCTTCCCCACCTCAGTTTTCAGGCTTCAGAACCTAGACCTTATGTCCAATCCCTGCCCAGGGGTGAGTGTGATGCAGAAATCAGAACTCCTCCTTACCCATGGCAAGAAACCTTGTGGTTGGCATGTTGTCCAACGTTCAGTGTAGGAGAAACCAGCATTCACCCTGAGGTCCCGCCGATTCTTGAGTGTGACGAGGGCATAAACATGCATTGTGACCCTCAGCGTGAGTCCTGCCCTCAACTATGTCCTCTTAGTGACTGGACCATTAGATGTCATAATGGGCTTCACATGTCCCTAGGCCCCAATTTTTAACCAGATTTCTGGTGGTCCAGTCGCCCCTCCCCATGGCTCTACTCTGGAATCCCTCATTGGTTGGACACCTGAGGTTAAAAAACAAAACAATACAAAACAACAACAACGAATAAAACGGACTTATTCCATCCCCAACTCTTTGGACGGGGCCACACCTCCAGAGAGTAAGACTCTTCCATTTCCCATGAAGTCACCCAGAAATTTCATGAACATGGGTGACACGATGTCCAGAGACAAAAACTTGAACAAGAGCCTCACACTCGCCCTTTTTTCATATCCCGAAGAGTTCTCCTCATGGTCTGTAGATCAGTCCTGCCATACCTATGACCCGAAACAGAAGCCGAGTTTGTGTTTTCAGACAGCCATGCCTACACACTCTACAGGCTCAGGCCCCTGGAGCCAAACCTGACGACAGTGCTTGCCCTCACCAAGGGATTTCTGTGTGCCCATTGCAATGGCCACAACCCTACTAATAGGATCAACCTCCAAAGTCCCTGAGGCCATCTCAATAGTGGTGGCTTCCCAGGACAAACAGGGGCAATCTGAGCCCATCTGAGCACATACCTGCACTCAGACCCCTAGACTGATGTCCCCAGCGGGAAAAGGAACGAACAGACCCCTAGGCACTAATCGGATCCATTGCTTTGGTTTCCAGGCATCTCTCCTCAGAGGCCTGGATTTCAATACCCGAATATGGCTGTTTCTTGACTCACACATCAGAACAAATCTCCTCTACACATGGGAAACTTGCACATTGGAGCTTGGTCAAAGCTTCTCTTTAGGAGAACCCTTCAGCGCCCCAGTGCCACCGCTTCATTCCAAGGTCTTCATAGACACAAAAACACATTAGGACCCATCCACAGGAGAGTCCATTTCAACTCAGCCTCCTCGGTTGCTCCCCCAGATCCAGCAGATCTAACATGTCTTGTTGCTAGGAGACAATTGGAATGGAAGGTTGGCTTCCCAACCATCCATCCTTAGAACCCTGCTCGGAATCGTTGGCCTGGAGCCAACCAACAGGTCTCAATTGTCCAGCAGAAGAATCTTTGCAGTTTGGAGCTTCTCACAACTCCCATCTTGGGAAACCCCCATTGCCTCATGATCCACCCCCCCTTCATGAAGGGTCCATCAGGGACAGAACCTCCAACAAGAGCGATCGTCTGATCCTCGCCCTGACTTCAGATCCACGAGATCTCTATTCAGATCTGTAGATTGTGCCTGGCATGTCCTCACCCAGAAACCTAAGCCTAGCTTGTGTTCTCAGAGTTCGTCCTCAGACTACGGGCCCACAAGCCCTCCGTTGGCAATCCAGAACTACAATGTAACACTCTGCCTGCCCTCCAGAAGAAAAACATTGCCCTCTGGGGCTAACCAGAAACCCCAAATGAGGATCAACCTGCACGCCACTTGGCTGTACCCCAAATATATAGGCTGACCAGGGCACTGATGCTCTTTCAGACACAACCTGAACCTGGACCTCCTGGCACCACGCCGACAGCTGGCTGCACTCGGAGCTCATCGGACCCGCCATGGCCTTAGGTCGTCATCTCTTCTCAACCTCGATTTTCAGGCTTCAGAAACTATAAATTATCTCAAAACACTGCCCACGGTTGAAAATGATGCAGAAATCAGAACTCCATCCCCATGGCAAGAAACTTTGTGGTTGCCATGTTGTCCAACGTTCAGTGTAGTTGAAAGCAGTGTGGCCCATGAGGCCCCGCCCATGCTCACGGGCCACATTGGTCACAAACACACATTTTGACCCTCAGCCTGAGCCCAGTCCTCAAGTAAAGCCTCTCAGTGGCTGGACCCTGAGCCCGCATATGGGGCCTGTCATGCCACTGGCCCCAATTTTTAACCATAGTTCGCTTTGTCCCTTCACTCTTCCCTAGGGCTCTGCTTTGGACTTCCTCTTTTGGTGGGACACCTGAGGTAACAAACCTGAAAGGAGTCCTCCCATCCCACAGATTGACGAAAAACAATTGGGATCGGGCCAAATCCACAGAGAGGAAGATTCGACCATGGCCCATGAGGCCTCCCTGACATTCCACGGCCAACGCTGATACAAAATCCAGAGACAAAAGCCTGAGCAAGCACCTCAGACTCGCTCATTCTTCATATCCTGAAGCGTTCTTCTCATGGTTTGTAGATCGGGCGTGCCATACCTACGTCCCCAAACCTAAGCTGAGTTTGTGTTTTCAGACTACTGTCCTCAAACTCCTGGGCCACACACCCTCCAAGCTGGGGCCCCTGGAGACAACATTAGGACTGCGCCTACCCAATCCATGGGAATTCTGCCCATTCCATTGTCCCAAACAGTACAAATTAGGAGAACCCTCCAAAGTCCCTGAGGCCATCCCACTAGTGTAGGTCGCCCGCCACAAACAAGGGCGGTCTGACACCAGCTGGGCATCGATCTCCACTCATTCCATAGATGGATGTCCCCAGAGAAGAAGATTGAACCAGACAGGACCCTAGGCCATAATTGGATCCATTGCTTTGGTTTACAGGCATGTCTCCTCAAAAGCCTGGATACCAATTCTAGCATAGGGGTTTTCCTGAGGCACCCATCAGAACAAATCTCTTCTCCACAAGGAAACTTGTGCATGGGAGCTATGTCAAAAGCTTAGGAGAATACTTCAGGGTCCCGGTGCCACCGCCCCATTCCAAGGCCCTCCTGGACACAAACACAATTTAGGACCCATCCTCAGGAAAGTCCATTTCAACTCAGCCACCCAGTTTGCTCCCGCAGAGCCATCAGATCTAAACAGCCTTTTTGCTAGGAGACAATTGCAATGCGAGACGCTCCTCCCAGGCATCCATCCTCGAACGGTGCTCTGGAGTCATTCCATATGGGATGTCCTGGACCTGTCCAACAGGTCTCAATTGTCCCGCAGAAGGAATCCTTGAAGGGGGCAAGCCACAACTCCCAACGTGGGAAAACCTCCATGGCCTCTAGATTCCGCTTCCTTCATGAAGGGGCCGTCATGCACAGAAACTCCAACCTGCCAACGTCTGATCCTCGCTCTGACTTCAGATGCATGAGATCTTGGTTCCGATGTGTAGGGGGTACCTGCTGTGCCCTCGCCCTGAAACCCAAGTCTAGCTTGTGTTCTCAGACTTCCGTCCTCACACTCCTGGCCCTGAAGCACTCAAGTTTGGCAATTCCAGACACACAATGCAGCACTCTGCCTGCCCTCTAGAAAAAAAAGAAAATATTGCCTGATGAGTTGCCCAGGCAGCTTAAATGAGGATCAAACTACACGGCAGTGGAATGTACCCAAATTATATAGTCTAACATGGTTACTAATGCACTTTCTGACTCAACCTGAGCCCGGACCTCCTGACCAACACCCAGAGAGCTGACCGCACACTGAGCACATCAGACCCGCCATGGCCTTAGGTCATCATCTCTTCCCTACCTCAGTTTTCAGGCTTCAGAACCTAGACCTTATCTCCAATCCCTAACCAGGGGTGACTGTGATGCAGAAATCAGAATTCCTCCTTACCCATGGCAAGAAACCTTGTGGTTGGCATGTTGTCCAACGTTCAGTGTAGGAGAAATCAGCATTCACCCTGAGGCCCCGCCCATTCTTGAGTGTGATGAGGGCATAAACATGCATTGTGACCCTCAGCGTGAGTCATGCCCTCTACTATGTCCTCTTAGTGACTGGACCATTAGATGTCATAATGGGCTTGACATGTACCTAGGCCCCAATATTTAACCAGATTTCTGGTTGTCCAGTCGCCCCTCCCCAGGCCTCTACTCTGGAATACCTCATTTGGTGGGACACCTGAGGTTAAAAAACAAAACAAAACAAAACAAAACAACAAGAACAAAAAAATGGACTTATTCCATCCCACAGAATGACCCCAAACTCTTCGGACGGGGCCACACCTCCAGAGGGTAAGACTCGTCCATTTCCCATGAAGTCACCCGGAAATTTCATGAACATGGGTGACACGATATCCAGAGACAAAAACTTGAGCAAGAGCCTCACACTCGCCCTTTTTTCATATCCCGAAGAGTTCTCCTCATGGTCTGTAGATCAGTCCTGCCATACCTATGACCTGAAACAGAAGCCGAGTTTGTGTTTTCAGACAACGGTCTAAACAGCCCTGGCCTACACACCCTACAGGCTCAAACCCTGGAGCCAAACCTGAGGACTGTACTTGCCCACTCCAAGGGATTTCTGTGTGCCCATTGCAATGGCCACAACCCTACTAATAGGATCAACCTCCAAAGTCCCTGAGGCCATCTCAATAGTGGTGGCTTCCCAGGACAAACAGGGGCAATCTGAGCCCATATGAGCACCTACCTGCACTCAGACCCCTAGACTGATGTCCCCAGAGGGAAAAAGGAACGAACAGACCCCTAGGCACTAATCGGATCCATTGCTTTGGTTTCCAGGCATCTCTCCTCAGAGGCCTGGATTTCAATACCCGAATATGGCTGTTTCTTGACTCACCCATCAAAACTAATCTCCTCTACACAAGGGAAACTTGCACATTGGAGCTTGGTCGAAGCTTCTCTTTAGGAGAACCCTTCAGGGCCCCAGTGCCACCGCTTCATTCCAAGGTCTTCATAGACACAAAAACACATTAGGACCCATCCACAGGAGAGTCCATTTCAATTCAGCCTCCTCGGTTGCTCCCCCAGATCCAGCAGATCTAACATGTCTTGTTGTTAGGAGACAATTGGAATGCGAGGTGGGCTACCCAGCCATCCATCCATTTAGTACACTGCTCGGAATCGTTGGCCTGGAGCCAACCAACAGGTCTCAATTGGCCTGGAGAAGAATCTTTGCAGTTTGGAGCTTCTCACAACTCCCATCTTGGGAAACCCCCATTGCCTCGTGATCCACCCCCCCTTCAAGAAGGGTCCATCAGGGACAGAACCTCCAACCTGAGCGATCGTCTGATCCTCGCCCTGACTTCAGATCCACGAGATCTCGAGTCAGGTCTGTAGATTGTGCCTGCCATTTCCTCACCCAGAAACCTAAGCCTAGCTTGTGTTCTCAGACTTCCGTCCTCACACTACGGGCGCACAAGCCCTCCAGTTTGGCAATCCAGAACTACAATGCAACACTCTGCCTGCCCTCCAGAAGAAAAACATTGCCCTCTGGGGCTAACCAGAAACCCCAAATGAGGATCAACCTGCACGCCACTTGGCTGTACCCCAAATATATAGGCTGACCAGGGCACTGATGCTCTTTAAGACACAACCTGAGCCTGGACCTCCAGGCCACACCCAGACAGCTGGCCGCACTCTGAGCACATCGGACCCGCCATGGCCTTAGGTCGTCGTCTTTTCTCAACCTCGATTTTCAGGCTTCAGACTATAACTTATCTCAAATCACTGCCCACGGTTGAAAATGATGCAGTAATCAGAACTCCATCCCCATGGCAAGAAACCTTCCGGTTGCCATGTTGTCCAACGTTCAGTGTAGTTGAAACCAGTGTGGCCCATGAGTCCCCGCCCATACTCGCGGGCCACATTGGTCACAAACACACATTGTGACCCTCAGCCTGAGCCCAGTCCTCAAGTAAGTCCTCTCAGTGGCTGGACCCTGAGCCCGCATATGGGGCCTGCCATGCCCCTAGCCCCAATTTTTAAACATAGTTCGCTTTGTCCCTTCACTCTTCCCTAGGGCTCTGCTTTGGACTTCCTCTTTTGGTGGGACCCCTGAGGTAACAAACCTGAATGGAGTCCTCCCATCCCACAGATTGACGAAAAACAATTGGGATCGGGCCAAATCCACAGAGAGGAAGATTCGACCATGGCCCATGAGGCCTCCCCGACATTCCACGGCCAACGCTGATACAAAATCCAGAGACAAAAGCCTGAGCACGCGCCTCACACGCGCTCATTCTTTATATCCTGAAGAGTTCTTCAGATAAGAACCTACCTCAGTTTTCAGGCTTCAGACCTAGACCTTATCTCCAATCACTGCCCAGGGGTGACTGTGATGCTGAAATCAGAACTCTTCCTTACCCATGGCAAGAAACCTTGTGGTTGGCATGTTGCCCAATGTTCAGTGTAGGAGAAACCAGCATTCACCCTGAGGCCCCGCCTATTCTTGAGTGCGACGAGGGCATAAACACGAATTGTGACCCTCAGCGTGAGTCCTGTCCTTGTTGTCCAGTCGCCCCTCCCCAGGGCTCTAATCTGGAATCCCTCATTTGGTGGGACACCTGAGGTTAAAAACAAAATAAAACAAATCAACAGCAACAGAACAATAGACTACTTACATCCCACAGAATGACCCCAAACTCTTTGGACGGGGCCAAACCCCAGAGAATAAGACTCGTCCATTTCCCATGAAGTCACCCGGAAATTTCACGACCATGAGTGACACGATATCCAGAGACAAAAACTTGAGCAAGAGCCTCACACTCGCCCTTTTTTCATATCCCGAAGAGTTCTCCTCATGGTCTGTAGATCAGGCCTGCCATACCTATGACCCGAATCATAAGCGGAGGTTGTGTTTTCAGACAATTGTACAAACAGCCCTGGCCTACACACCCTACAGGCTCGGGCCCCTGGCGCCAAACCTGACGACTGTAATTGCCCTCTCTTAGGGAATTGTATGTGCCCATTCCAATGGCCACAACCCTACTAAGAGGATAAACCTCCAAAGTCCCTGAGGCCATCCCAATATTTGTGGATTCGCAGGACAAATGGGGCAATCTGGGCCCATCTGAGGACCTAACGGCACTCCGACCCGTAGACTGATGTCCCCAGAGGTAAAAAGGAACGAACAGGCCCCTAGGCACCTATCGGATCCATTGCTTTGGTTTCCAGGCATCTCTCCTCAGAGGCCTGGATTTCAATAATAGCATATGGCTTTCTTGACTCACCCATCAGAACAAATCTCATCTACACATAGGAAACTTGCACGATGGAGCTATGTGAAAGCCTCTCTTTAGGAGAACCTTCAGGGCCCCAGTGCCACCGCTTCATTCCAAGGTCTCCATAGACACAAAACCATATTAGGACACAAACATGGGAGAGTCCATTTCAACTCAGCCTCCTCGGTTGCTCCCCTAGATCCAGCAGATCTAACTTGTCTTGTTGCTTGGAGGCAATTGGAATGCGAGGTGGGCTACACAGACATCCATCCTTAGAACCGTGCTCGGAAACTTTCCTGGAGACAACAAACAGGTCTTAATTGTCCTGCAGAAGAATCTTTGCAGTTAGGAGCTTCTCACAACTCCCATCGTGGGAAAACCCCCATGGCCTCGTGATCCAGCCCCCTTTCAAGTAGGGGCCATCAGGGACAGAATGTCCAACCTGAGCGATCGTCTGATCCTCGCCCTGACTTCAGAAGCACGCGATTTCGATTCAGGTCTGTAGACTGTGCCTGCAATATCCTCACCCAGAACCCTAGGCCTAGCTTGGGTTCTCAGACTTCCGTCCTCAGACTACTGGCCCACAAGCCCTCCAGTTTGGCAATCCAGACTACAATGCAGCACTCTGCCTGCCCTCCAGAAGAAAAACATTGCCCTCTGGGACTACCCAGCAACCCCCAATGAGGATCAACCTGCACGCCATACGGATGTACCCCAAATATATAGGCTGACCTGGGCACTAATGCCCTTTCTGACACAGCCTGAGCCAGGACCTCCTGGCCCCACCCAGACAGCTGGCCGCACATTGAGCACATCGGACCCGCCATGGCCTTAGGTCGTCATCTCTTCTCAACCTCGGTTTTCAGGCTTCAGAACCTAGACCTTATCTCCAATCACGGCCCGGGTTTGAAAATGATACAGAAATCAGAACTCTTTCCCCATGGCAAGAAACCTTGTGGTTGGCATGTTGTCCAAGGTTCAGTGTAGTTGAAACCAGTGTGGCACATGAGCCCCCGACCATGCTTTCGGGCCATATTGGTCACAAACACACATTGTGACCCTGAGCCTGAGCCCAGTCCTCAGGTAAGGCCTCTCAGTGGCTGGATGGAGAGACAGCATATTGGGCTTCCCATGGCCCTAGGCCCCAATTTTTAACCGTAGTTCGGGTTGTGTCTTCACTCTTCCCCAGGGCTCTGCTTTGGAATTCCTCTTTTGGTGGGACACCTGAGGTAACAAACCTGAAAGGAGTCTTCCCATCCCACAGATTGACGAAAAACAATTGGGATCGGGCCAAATCCACAGAGAGCAAGATTAGTCCATGGCCCATGAGGCCTCCGCAACATTCCACGGCCGTCGCTGATACAAAATCCAGAGACAAAAGCCTGAGCACACGCCTCAGACTCGCTCATTCTTCATATCCTGAAGAGTTCTTCAGATAAGAACCTACACGGCACTCGAATGACCCAAAATATATAGTCTAACCTGCGCACTAATGCACTGTCTGACAACCTGAGCCCGGACCTCGTGACCAACACCCAGACAGCTGACCGCACACTGAGCACATCAGACCCGCCATGGTCTTAGGTCATCATCTCTTCCCTACCTCAGTTTTCAGGCTTCAGAAAGTAGACCTTATCTACAATCCCTGCCCAGGGGTTACTGTGATGCAGAAATCAGAACTCTTCATTACCCATGGCAAGAAACCATGTGGTTGGCATGTTGTCCTACGTTCAGTGTAGGAGAAACCAGCATTCACCCTGAGGCCCCGCCAATTCTTGAGTGCGACGAGGGCATAAACACGCAAGTGAACCTCAACGTGAGTCCTGTCCTCTAGTACGTACTCTCAGTGGCTGGACCATTAGATGTCATAATGGGCTTGACATGTCCCTAGGCCCCAATTTTTAGCCAGATTTCTGGTTGTCCAGTCGCCCCTCCCCAGGGCACTACTCTGGAATCCCTCATTTGGTGGGACACCTGAGGTTGAAAAACAAAACAAAACAAATCAACAACAACAGAGCAACGGACTTCTTCCATCACACAGAATGACCCCAAACTCTTTGGACGGGGCCAAACGACCAGAGAGTAAGACTCGTCCATTTCCCATGAAGTCACCCGGAAATTTCACGACCATGAGTGACACGATATCCAGAGACAAAAACTTGAGCAGAACCTCACACTCGCCCTTTTTTCATATCCTGAAGAGTTCTCCTCATGGTCTGTAGATCAGTTCTGCCATAACTATGACCCGAAACATAAGCCGAGATTGTGTTTTCAGACAACTGTCCAAACAGCCCTGGCCTACACACCCTACAGGCTCAGGCCCCTGGAGCCAAAACTGACGACTGTGATTGCCCTCTCCAAGTGTATTGTATCTGCCCATTCCAATGGCCACAACCCTACTAAGAGCATAAATCTCCAAAGTCCCTGAGGCCATCCCAATATTTGTGCCTTCAAGGACAAATGGGGCAATCTGGGCCCATCTGAGCACCTACCGGCACTCCGACCCGTAGACTGATGTGCCCAGAGGTAAAAAGGAACGAACAGGCCCCTAGGCACCTATCGGATCCATTGCTTTGGTTTCCAGGCATCTCTCCTCAGAGGCCTGGATTTCAATAACAGCATTTGACTGTTTCTTGATTCACCCATCAGAACAAATCTCATCTACACATGGGAAACTTGCACGATGGAGCTATGTGAAAACCTCTCTTTAGGAGAACCCTTCAGGGCCCCAGTGCCACTGCTTCATTCCAAGGTCTCCATAGGCACAAAATCATATTAGGACACATCCACGGGAGAGTCCATTTCATCTCAGCCTCCTCGGTTGCTCCCCCAGATCCAGCAGATCTAACCTGTCTTGCTTCTTGGAGACAATTGGAATGCGAGGTGGGCTACCCAACCATCCATCCTTAGAACCCTGCTCGAAATCGTTGTCCTGGAGCCAACCAACAGGTCTCAATTGTCCTGCAGAAGAATCTTTGCAGTTGGGAGCTTCTCACAACTCCCATCGTGGGAAAACCCCCATGGCCTCGTGATCCACCCACCCTTCAAGAAGGGGCCATCAGGGACAGAATGTCCAACCTGAGCGATCGTCTGACCCTCGCCATGACTTCAGATGCACGAGATCTCGATTCAGGTCTGTAGATTGTGCCTGCCATATCCTCACCCAGAAACCTACCCTAGCTTGGGTTCTCAGACTTCCGTCCTCAGACTACTGGCCCGCACGCCCTCCAGTTTGGCAATCCAGAACTACAATGCAGCACTCTGCCTACCTTCCAGAAGGAAAACATTGCCCTCTGGGGCTACCCAGAAACCCCAAATGAGGATCAACCTGCACGCCATTCTGCTGTACCCCACATATATAGGCTGACCAGGGCACTAATGCCCTTTCTGAACAGCCTGAGCCTGGACCTCCTGGCCCCACCCAGACAGGTGGCCGCACACTGAGCACATTGGACCTGACATGGCCTTAGGTCGTCATCTCTTCTCAACCTCGGTTTTAGGCTTCAGAACCTACACCTTATCTCCAATCACGGCCCGGGTTTGAAAATGATGCAGAAATCAGAACTCTTTCCCCATGGCAAGAAACCTTGTGGTTGGCATGTTGTCCATGGTTCAGTGTAGTTGAAACTAGTGTGGCCCATGAGGCCCCGCCCATGCTTGTGGGCCACATTGGTCACAAACACACATTGGGACCCTCAGCCTGAGCCCAGTCCTCTGGTAAGGCCTCTCAGTGGCTGGATGGAGAGACAGCATATTGCGCTTGTCATGCCCCTAGGCCCCAATTTTTAACCGTAGTTCGGCTTTTGTCTTCAGTCTACCTCAGGGCTCTGCTTTGGAATTCCTCTTTTGGTGGGACACCTGAGGTAACAAACCTGAAACGAGTCCTCCCATCCCACAAATTGACGAAAAACAATTGGGATCGGGCCAAATCCACAGAGAGCAAGATTCGTCCATGGCCCATGACGCCTCCCCAACATTCCACGGCCATCGCTGATACAAAATCCAGAGACAAAAGCCTGAGCACGCGCCTCAGACTCGCTCATTCTTCATATCCTGAAGAGTTCTTCAGATGAGAACCTACACGGCACTCGAATGCACCCAAAATATATAGTCTAACCTGGGAAGTAATGCACTGTCTGACAACCTGAGCCCGGACCTTGTGACCAAGACCCAGACAGCTGACCGCACACTGAGCACATCAGACCCGCCATGGCCTTCGGTCATCATCTCTTCCCTACCTCAGTTTTCAGGCTTCAGAACCTAGACCTTATCTCCAATCCCTGCCCAGGGGTGACTGTGATGCAGAAATCAGAACTCTTCATTACCCATGGCAAGAAACCATGTGGTTGGCATGTTGTCCTACGTTCAGTTTAGGAGAAACCAGCATTCACCCTGAGGCCCCGCCCATTCTTGAGTGCGACGAGGGCATAAACACGCAAGTGAACCTCAACGTGAGTCCTGTCCTCTAGTACGTCCTCTCAGTGGCTGGACCATTAGATGTCATAATGGGCTTGACATGTCCCTAGGCCCCAATTTTTAACCAGATTTCTGGTTGTCCAGTCGCCCCTCCCCAGGGCTCTACTCTGGAATCCCTCATTTGGTGGGACACCTGAGGTTGAAAAACAAAACAAAACAAATCAACAACAACAGAGCAACGGACTTCTTCCATCACACAGAATGACCCCAAACTCTTTGGACGGGGCCAAACCCCAGAGAGTAAGACTCGTCCATTTCCCATGAAGTCACCCGGAAATTTCACGACCATGAGTGACACGATATCCAGAGACAAAAACTTGAGCAGAATCTCACACTCGCCCTTTTTTTCATATCCTGAAGAGTTCTCCTCATGGTCTGTAGATCAGTCCTGCCATACCTATGACCCGAAACATAAGCCGAGTTTGTGTTTTCAGACAACTGTCCAAACAGCCCTGGCCTACACACCCTACAGGCTTAGGCCCCTGGAGCCAAAACCGACGACTGTGATTGCCCTCTCCAAGTGTATTGTATCTGCCCATCCCAATGGCCACAACCCTACTAAGAGTATAAATCTCCAAAGTCCCTGAGGCCATCCCAATATTTGTGGCTTCCCAGGACAAATGGGGCAATCTGGGCCCATCTGAGCACCTACCGGCACTCCGACCCGTAGACTGATGTGCCCAGAGGTAAAAAGGAACGAACAGGCCCCTAGGCAACTATCGGATCCATTGCTTTGGTTTCCAGGCATCTCTCCTCTGAGGCCTGGATTTCAATAACAGCATATGGCTGTTTCTTGACTCACCCATCAGAACAAATCTCATCTACACATGGGAAACTTGCACGATGGAGCTATGTGAAAGCCTCTCTTTAGGAGAACCCTTCAGGGCCCCAGTGCCACCGCTTCATTCCAAGGTCTCCATAGGCACAAAATCATATTAGGACACATCCACGGGAGAGTCCATTTCATCTCAGCCTCCTCGGTTGCTCCCCCAGATCCAGCAGATCTAACCTGTCTTGCTTCTTGGAGACAATTGGAATGCGAGGTGGGCTACCCAACCATCCATCCTTAGAACCCTGCTCGAAATCGTTGTCCTGGAGCCAACCAACAGGTCTCAATTGTCCTGCAGAAGAATCTTTGCAGTTGGGAGCTTCTCACAACTCCCATCGTGGGAAAACCCCCATGGCCTCGTGATCCACCCACCCTTCAAGAAGGGGCCATCAGGGACAGAATGTCCAACCTGAGCGATCGTCTGACCCTCGCCATGACTTCAGATGCACGAGATCTCGATTCAGGTCTGTAGATTGTGCCTGCCATATCCTCACCCAGAAACCTACCCTAGCTTGGGTTCTCAGACTTCCGTCCTCAGACTACTGGCCCGCACGCCCTCCAGTTTGGCAATCCAGACTACAATGCAGCACTCTGCCTACCTTCCAGAAGAAAAACATTGCCCTCTTGGGCTAGGCAGAATCCCCAAATGAAGATCAACCTGCACGCCATTTGGCTGTACCGCACATATATAGGCTGACCAGGGCACTAATGCCCTTTCTGACACAGCCTGAGCCTGGACCTCCTGGCCCCACCCAGACAGCTGGCCGCACACTGAGCACATTGGACCTGACATGGCCTTAGGTCGTCATCTCTTCTCAACCTCGGTTTTAGGCTTCAGAACCTACACCTTATCTCCAATCACGGCCCGGGTTTGAAAATGATGCAGAAATCAGAACTCTTTCCCCATGGCAAGAAACCTTGTGGTTGGCATGTTGTCCAAGGTTCAGTGTAGTTGAAACCAGTGTGGCCCATGTGGCCCCGCCCATGCTTGCGGGCCACATTGGTCACAAACACACATTGGGACCCTCAGCCTGAGCCCAGTCCTCAGGTAAGGCCTCTCAGTGGCTGGATGGAGAGACAGCATATTGGGCTTGCCATGCCCCTAGGCCCCAATTTTTAACCATATTTCGGGTTGTCCCTTCAGTCTTCCCCAGGGCTCTGCTTTGGAATTCCTCTTTTGGTGGGACACCTGAGGTAACAAACCTGAAACGAGTCCTCCCATCCCACAGATTGACGAAAAACAATTGGGATCGGGCCAAGTCCACAGAGAGCAAGATTCGTCCATGGCCCATGACGCCTCCCCAACATTTCACGGCCATCGCTGATACAAAACCCAGAGACAAAAGCCTGAGTACGGGCCTCAGACTCGCTCATTCTTCATATCCTGAAGAGTTCTTCAGATGAGAACCTACACGGCACTCGAATGCACCCAAAATATATAGTCTAACCTGGGAAGTAATGCACTGTCTGACAACCTGAGCCCGGACCTTGTGACCAAGACCCAGACAGCTGACCGCACACTGAGCACATCAGACCCGCCATGGCCTTCAGTCATCATCTCTTCCCTACCTCAGTTTTCAGGCTTCAGAACCTAGACCTTATCTCCAATCCCTGCCCAGGGGTGACTGTGATGCAGAAATCAGAACTCTTCATTACCCATGGCAAGAAACCATGTGGTTGGCATGTTGTCCTACGTTCAGTTTAGGAGAAACCAGCATTCACCCTGAGGCCCCGCCCATTCTTGAGTGCGACGAGGGCATAAACACGCAAGTGAACCTCAACGTGAGTCCTGTCCTCTAGTACGTCCTCTCAGTGGCTGGACCATTAGATGTCATAATGGGCTTGACATGTCCCTAGGCCCCAATTTTTAACCAGATTTCTGGTTGTCCAGTCGCCCCTCCCCAGGGCTCTACTCTGGAATCCCTCATTTGGTGGGACACCTGAGGTTGAAAAACAAAACAAAACAAATCAACAACAACAGAGCAACGGACTTCTTCCATCACACAGAATGACCCCAAACTCTTTGGACGGGGCCAAACCCCAGAGAGTAAGACTCGTCCATTTCCCATGAAGTCACCCGGAAATTTCACGACCATGAGTGACACGATATCCAGAGACAAAAACTTGAGCAGAATCTCACACTCGCCCTTTTTTCATATCCTGAAGAGTTCTCCTCATGGTCTGTAGATCAGTCCTGCCATACCTATGACCCGAAACATAAGCCGAGTTTGTGTTTTCAGACAACTGTCCAAACAGCCCTGGCCTACACACCCTACAGGCTTAGGCCCCTGGAGCCAAAACCGACGACTGTGATTGCCCTCTCCAAGTGTATTGTATCTGCCCATCCCAATGGCCACAACCCTACTAAGAGTATAAATCTCCAAAGTCCCTGAGGCCATCCCAATATTTGTGGCTTCCCAGGACAAATGGGGCAATCTGGGCCCATCTGAGCACCTACCGGCACTCCGACCCGTAGACTGATGTGCCCAGAGGTAAAAAGGAACGAACAGGCCCCTAGGCAACTATCGGATCCATTGCTTTGGTTTCCAGGCATCTCTCCTCTGAGGCCTGGATTTCAATAACAGCATATGGCTGTTTCTTGACTCACCCATCAGAACAAATCTCATCTACACATGGGAAACTTGCACGATGGAGCTATGTGAAAGCCTCTCTTTAGGAGAACCCTTCAGGGCCCCAGTGCCACCGCTTCATTCCAAGGTCTCCATAGGCACAAAATCATATTAGGACACATCCACGGGAGAGTCCATTTCATCTCAGCCTCCTCGGTTGCTCCCCCAGATCCAGCAGATCTAACCTGTCTTGCTTCTTGGAGACAATTGGAATG
The DNA here is from genome assembly GCF_030435805.1 of Mustela lutreola. Classification (NCBI taxonomy): domain Eukaryota; kingdom Metazoa; phylum Chordata; class Mammalia; order Carnivora; family Mustelidae; genus Mustela; species Mustela lutreola. The sequence continues at coordinate 175,451,814 of NC_081294.1, forward strand.
CGAGGTGGGCTACCCAACCATCCATCCTTAGAACCCTGCTCGAAATCGTTGTCCTGGAGCCAACCAACAGGTCTCAATTGTCCTGCAGAAGAATCTTTGCAGTTGGGAGCTTCTCACAACTCCCATCGTGGGAAAACCCCCATGGCCTCGTGATCCACCCACCCTTCAAGAAGGGGCCATCAGGGACAGAATGTCCAACCTGAGCGATCGTCTGACCCTCGCCATGACTTCAGATGCACGAGATCTCGATTCAGGTCTGTAGATTGTGCCTGCCATATCCTCACCCAGAAACCTACCCTAGCTTGGGTTCTCAGACTTCCGTCCTCAGACTACTGGCCCGCACGCCCTCCAGTTTGGCAATCCAGACTACAATGCAGCACTCTGCCTACCTTCCAGAAGAAAAACATTGCCCTCTTGGGCTAGGCAGAATCCCCAAATGAAGATCAACCTGCACGCCATTTGGCTGTACCGCACATATATAGGCTGACCAGGGCACTAATGCCCTTTCTGACACAGCCTGAGCCTGGACCTCCTGGCCCCACCCAGACAGCTGGCCGCACACTGAGCACATTGGACCTGACATGGCCTTAGGTCGTCATCTCTTCTCAACCTCGGTTTTAGGCTTCAGAACCTACACCTTATCTCCAATCACGGCCCGGGTTTGAAAATGATGCAGAAATCAGAACTCTTTCCCCATGGCAAGAAACCTTGTGGTTGGCATGTTGTCCAAGGTTCAGTGTAGTTGAAACCAGTGTGGCCCATGTGGCCCCGCCCATGCTTGCGGGCCACATTGGTCACAAACACACATTGGGACCCTCAGCCTGAGCCCAGTCCTCAGGTAAGGCCTCTCAGTGGCTGGATGGAGAGACAGCATATTGGGCTTGCCATGCCCCTAGGCCCCAATTTTTAACCATATTTCGGGTTGTCCCTTCAGTCTTCCCCAGGGCTCTGCTTTGGAATTCCTCTTTTGGTGGGACACCTGAGGTAACAAACCTGAAACGAGTCCTCCCATCCCACAGATTGACGAAAAACAATTGGGATCGGGCCAAGTCCACAGAGAGCAAGATTCGTCCATGGCCCATGACGCCTCCCCAACATTTCACGGCCATCGCTGATACAAAACCCAGAGACAAAAGCCTGAGTACGGGCCTCAGACTCGCTCATTCTTCATATCCTGAAGAGTTCTTCAGATGAGAACCTACACGGCACTCGAATGCACCCAAAATATATAGTCTAACCTGGGAAGTAATGCACTGTCTGACAACCTGAGCCCGGACCTTGTGACCAAGACCCAGACAGCTGACCGCACACTGAGCACATCAGACCCGCCATGGCCTTCGGTCATCATCTCTTCCCTACCTCAGTTTTCAGGCTTCAGAACCTAGACCTTATCTCCAATCCCTGCCCAGGGGTGACTGTGATGCAGAAATCAGAACTCTTCATTACCCATGGCAAGAAACCATGTGGTTGGCATGTTGTCCTACGTTCAGTTTAGGAGAAACCAGCATTCACCCTGAGGCCCCGCCCATTCTTGAGTGCGACGAGGGCATAAACACGCAAGTGAACCTCAACGTGAGTCCTGTCCTCTAGTACGTCCTCTCAGTGGCTGGACCATTAGATGTCATAATGGGCTTGACATGTCCCTAGGCCCCAATTTTTAACCAGATTTCTGGTTGTCCAGTCGCCCCTCCCCAGGGCTCTACTCTGGAATCCCTCATTTGGTGGGACACCTGAGGTTGAAAAACAAAACAAAACAAATCAACAACAACAGAGCAACGGACTTCTTCCATCACACAGAATGACCCCAAACTCTTTGGACGGGGCCAAACCCCAGAGAGTAAGACTCGTCCATTTCCCATGAAGTCACCCGGAAATTTCACGACCATGAGTGACACGATATCCAGAGACAAAAACTTGAGCAGAATCTCACACTCGCCCTTTTTTCATATCCTGAAGAGTTCTCCTCATGGTCTGTAGATCAGTCCTGCCATACCTATGACCCGAAACATAAGCCGAGTTTGTGTTTTCAGACAACTGTCCAAACAGCCCTGGCCTACACACCCTACAGGCTTAGGCCCCTGGAGCCAAAACCGACGACTGTGATTGCCCTCTCCAAGTGTATTGTATCTGCCCATCCCAATGGCCACAACCCTACTAAGAGTATAAATCTCCAAAGTCCCTGAGGCCATCCCAATATTTGTGGCTTCCCAGGACAAATGGGGCAATCTGGGCCCATCTGAGCACCTACCGGCACTCCGACCCGTAGACTGATGTGCCCAGAGGTAAAAAGGAACGAACAGGCCCCTAGGCAACTATCGGATCCATTGCTTTGGTTTCCAGGCATCTCTCCTCTGAGGCCTGGATTTCAATAACAGCATATGGCTGTTTCTTGACTCACCCATCAGAACAAATCTCATCTACACATGGGAAACTTGCACGATGGAGCTATGTGAAAGCCTCTCTTTAGGAGAACCCTTCAGGGCCCCAGTGCCACCGCTTCATTCCAAGGTCTCCATAGGCACAAAATCATATTAGGACACATCCACGGGAGAGTCCATTTCATCTCAGCCTCCTCGGTTGCTCCCCCAGATCCAGCAGATCTAACCTGTCTTGCTTCTTGGAGACAATTGGAATGCGAGGTGGGCTACCCAACCATCCATCCTTAGAACCCTGCTCGAAATCATTGTCCTGGAGCCAACCAACAGGTCTCAATTGTCCTGCAGAAGAATCTTTGCAGTTGGGAGCTTCTCACAACTCCCATCGTGGGAAAACCCCCATGGCCTCGTGATCCACCCACCCTTCAAGAAGGGGCCATCAGGGACAGAATGTCCAACCTGAGCGATCGTCTGACCCTCGCCATGACTTCAGATGCACGAGATCTCGATTCAGGTCTGTAGATTGTGCCTGCCATATCCTCACCCAGAAACCTACCCTAGCTTGGGTTCTCAGACTTCCGTCCTCAGACTACTGGCCCGCACGCCCTCCAGTTTGGCAATCCAGACTACAATGCAGCACTCTGCCTACCTTCCAGAAGAAAAACATTGCCCTCTTGGGCTAGGCAGAATCCCCAAATGAAGATCAACCTGCACGCCATTTGGCTGTACCGCACATATATAGGCTGACCAGGGCACTAATGCCCTTTCTGACACAGCCTGAGCCTGGACCTCCTGGCCCCACCCAGACAGCTGGCCGCACACTGAGCACATTGGACCTGACATGGCCTTAGGTCGTCATCTCTTCTCAACCTCGGTTTTAGGCTTCAGAACCTACACCTTATCTCCAATCACGGCCCGGGTTTGAAAATGATGCAGAAATCAGAACTCTTTCCCCATGGCAAGAAACCTTGTGGTTGGCATGTTGTCCAAGGTTCAGTGTAGTTGAAACCAGTGTGGCCCATGTGGCCCCGCCCATGCTTGCGGGCCACATTGGTCACAAACACACATTTGGACCCTCAGCCTGAGCCCAGTCCTCAGGTAAGGCCTCTCAGTGGCTGGATGGAGAGACAGCATATTGGGCTTGCCATGCCCCTAGGCCCCAATTTTTAACCATATTTCGGGTTGTCCCTTCAGTCTTCCCCAGGGCTCTGCTTTGGAATTCCTCTTTTGGTGGGACACCTGAGATAACAAACCTGAAAGGAGTCCTCCCATACCACAGATTGACGAAAAACAATTGGGATCGGCCAAATCCACAGAGAGCAAGATTCGTCCATGGCCCATGAGGCCTCCCCAACATTCCACGGCCATCGCTGACACAAAATCCAGTGACAAAAGCCTGAGCACGTGCCTCAGACTCGCTCATTCTTCATATCCTGAATAGTTCTTCAGATAAGAACCTACACGGCACTAGAATGCACCCAAAATATATAGTCTAACCTGGACACTAATGCACTGTCTGACAACCTGAGCCCGGACCTCGTGACCAACACCCAGACAGCTGACCGCACACTGAGCACATCAGACTCGCCATGGCCTTAGGTCATCATCTCTTCCCTACCTCAATTTTCAGGCTTCAGAACCTAGACCTTATCTCCAATCAATGCCCAGGGGTGACTGAGATGTAGAAATCAGACCTCTTCCTTACCCATGGCAAGAAACCTTTTGGTTGGCATGTTGTCCAACGTTCAGTGTAGGAGAAACCAGCATTCACCCTGAGGCCCCGCCCCTTCTTGAGTGCAACGAGGGCATAAACACGCATTGTGAAACTCAGCGTGAGTCCTGTCCTCTAGTACGTCCTCTCAGTGGCTGGACCATTAGATGTCATAATGGGCTTGACATGTCCCTAGGCCCCAATTTTCAACCATATCTGGTTGTTCAGTCGCCCCTCCCCAGGGCTCTACTCTGGAATCCCTCATTTGGTGGGACACCTGTGGTTGAAAAACAAAACAAAACAAATCAACAACAACAGAGCAACGGACTTCTTCCGTCCCACAGAATGACCCCAAACTCTTTGGAAGGGGCCAAACCCCCATAGAGTAAGACTCGTCCATTTCCAATGAAGTCACCCGGAAATTTCACGACCATGAGTGACACGATATACATAGACAATAAACGTGATCAAGAGCCTCACACTCGCCCTTTTTTCATATCCCGACGAGTTCACCTCATGGTCTGTAGATCAGTTCTGCCATACCTATGACACGAAACATAAGCCGAGTTTGTGTTTTCAGACAACTGTCCAAACAGCCGTGGCCTACACACCCTACAGGCTCAGGCCCCGAGAGCCAAACCTGACGACTGTGCTTGCCCTCTCCAAGGGAATTGTATGTGCCAATTCCAATGGCCACAACCCTACTAATAGGATAAACCTCCAAAGTCCCTGCGGCCATCCCAATATTTGTGGTTTCCCAGAACAAACAGGGGCAATCTGGGCCCATGTGAGCACCTACCGGCACTCTGACCCGTAGACTGATGTCTCCAAAGGTAAAAAGGAACGAAAACGCTCCTAGGCACCTATCGGATCCTTTGCTTTGGCTTCCAGGCATCCCTCCTAGAGGCCTGGATTTCAATACCAGAAAATGGCTGTTTCTTGACTCACCCATCAGAACCAATCTCCTCTACACATGGGAAACTTGCACTTTGGTGCTTTGTCAAAGCTTCTGTTTAGGAGAACCCTTCAGGGCCCCAGTGCCACCGCTTCATTCCAAGGTCTCCATAGACACAAAAACACATTAGGACCCATCCACAGGAGAGTCCATTTCAACTGAGCGTATTCGGTTGCTCCGCGAGATCCAGAAGATCTAACTTGTCTTGTTGCTAGGAAACAATTGGAATGTGAGGTGGCCTACCCCGCCATCCATCCTGTGCCTGCCATGTCCTCACCCAGAAACCTAAGCTGTGCTTGTGTCCTCAGACTTCTGTCCACAGAATACTGGCTCACAAGCCCTCCAGTTTGGCAATCCAGAACTACAATGCAGCACTCTACCTGCCCTGCATAAGAAATACATTGCCCTTTTTGGCTACCTAGAAACCCCAATTGAAGATCAACCTGCACGACACTTGGTTATACTCAAAATATATAGGATGACCTGGACAATAATGCCCTTTCTGACACAGCCTGAGCCTGGACCTCCTGGGCCCACCCAGACAGCTGGCTACAAACTGAGAACTTCAGACCCCCCATGGCCTTAGGTCGTTATCACTTCCCAACCACAGTTTTCAGGCTTCAGAACCTAGACCTTATCTCCAATCACTGCCCAGGTTTGAAAATGATGCAGAAATCATAACTCCTTCCCGATGGCAGGAAAACTTGTGATTGGCTTGTTGTCCAACGTTCAGTGTAGTGCAAACCAGTGTGTCCCTTGAGGCCCCGCCATTGCTCGCGGTCCAGATAGGTAGCAAACACACATTGTGACCCTGAGCCTTAGCCCAGTCCTCAGTTAAGGCCTCTTAGTGGCTGTATGAAGGGACAGCATGTTGGGCTTGCCATGCCCCTAGGCCCCAATTTTTAACCATAGTTCGTGTTGTCCCTTCACTCTTCCCCAGGGCTCTGCTTTGGAATTCCTCTTTAGGTGGGACACATGAGGTAACAACCCTGAAAGGAGTCCTCCCATCCAACAGATTGACGAAAAACAATTGGGATCGGGCCAAATCCACAGAGAGGAAGATTCGTCCATGGCCCATGAGGCCTCCCCAACATTCCACGGCCATCGCTGATACAAAATCCAGAGACAAAAGCCTGAGCACGCGCCTCAGACTCGCTCATTCTTCATATCCTGAAGATGTCTTCTCATGGTTTGTAGATCGGGACTGCCATACCTACGTCCCCAAACATAAGCTGAGTTTGTGTTTTCAGACTTCTGTCCTCAAAGTCCTGGGCCACACACCATCCAGGCTGGGGACCCTGGTGCCACACATTAGGACTGTGCCTACTCAATCCATGGGAATTCTGCCCATTCCATTGTCCAAAATCGTACGAGTTAGGAGAACCCTCCAAAGTCCCTGAGGCCATCCCAATAGTATAGGTCGCCCGGGACAAAAAAGGGCCGTCTGACACCAGCTGAGCATCTACCTCCACTCATACCCTAGATGGATGTCCCCAGAGAAGAAGATTGAACCAGACAGGACCCAAGGCCAAAATCGGATCCATTGCTTTGGTTTACAGGCATGTCTCCTCAAAAGCCTGGATTCCAATATTAGCATAGGGGTTTTCCTGAGGCACCCATCAGAACAAAACTCGTTTCCACAAGGAAACTTGTGCATGGGAGCTATGTCAAAAGCTTAGGAGAATACTTCAGGGTCCCAGTGCCACCGCCCCATTCCAAGGCCCTCATGGACACAAAGACACATTAGACCCATCCTCAGGAAAGTCCATTTCAACTCAGCCATCCCGGTTGCCCCCGCAGAGCCATCAGATCTAAACTGTCTTGTCGCTAGGAGACCATTGGAATGCGAGGCGGGCATCCCAGGCATCCATCCTCGAACGTTGGTCTGGACTCATCCATACGGGATGTCCTGGAGCTGTCCAACAGGTCTCAATTGTCCCGCAGAAGGAATCCTAGGAGGGGGCATCCCACCACTACAAACGTGGGAAAATCTCCACGGCCTCGAGATTCGGCTCCCTTCATGAAGGGGCCGTCATGAACAGAAAATCCAAGCTGAGCCAACGTCTGATTCTCGCTCTGACTTCAGATGCATGAGATATTGCTTCAGATCTTCAGGGGGTACATGCCGTGCCCTCGCCCTGAAACCCAAGTCTAGCTGTCCCTAGGACCCAATTTTAACCAGATTTCTGGTTGTCCAATCGCCAACGTTCAGTGTAGGCGAAACCAGCATTCACCCTGAGGCCCCGCCCATTCTTGAGAGCTACGAGGGCATAAACACGCATTGTGACCCTCAGCATGAATCCTGTCCTCTAGTACGTCCTCAAAGTGGCTGGACCATTAGATGTCATAATGGGCTTAACATGTCCCTAGGCCCCAATTTTTAACCAGATTTCTGGTTGTCCAGTCGCCCCTCCCCAGGGCTCTACTCTGGAACCCCTCATTTGGTGGGACCCCTGAGTTTGAAAAACAAAACTAAACAAAACAACAACAACAAAAAACGGACTTCTTCCATCCCACAGAATGACCCCAAAGTCTTTGGATTGGGCCAAACCCCCAGAGACTAAGACTCGTCCATTTCCCATGAAGTCACCCGGAAATTTCACGACTATGTGTGACAAGATATCCAGAGACAAAAACTGAGCAAGAGCCTCACACTCGCCCTTTTTTCATATCCCGAAGAGTTCTCCTCATGGTCTGTAGATCAGTCCTGCCATACCTATGACTCGAAACATAAGCCGAGTTTGTGTTTTCAGACAACTGTCCAAACAGTCCTGGCCTACACAGCCTACAGGCTTAGGCCACTGGAGCCAAGCTGAGGACTGTACTTGCCCTCTCCAAGGGAATTCTGTGTGCCCATTCCAATGGCCACAACGCTACTAATAGGATAAACCTCCAAAGTCCCTGAGGCCATCCCAATAGTGGTGGCTTCCCAGGACAAACAGGAGCAAACTGAGCCCATCTGAGAAACTACCTGCACTCGGACTTGTAGACTGATATCCCCAGAGGTAAAAAGGAACGAACAGGCCACTAGGCCCTAATCAGATCCATTGCTTTGTTTTCCAGGCATCTCTCCTCAGAGGCCTGGATGTCAGTACCAGCATATGGCTGTTTCTTGACTCACCCACCAGAACAAATCTCATCTACACATGGGAAACTTGCTCGATGGAGCTGTGTGAAAGCCTCTCTTTAGGAGAACCCATCAGGGCCCCAGTGCAACCGCTTCATTCCAAGGTATCCATAGACACAAAAACACATTAGGACCCATCCACAGGAGAGTCCTTTTCAACTCAGCGTATTCAGTTGCTCCGCGAGATCCAGCAGATCTAACTTGTCTTGTAGCTAGGAGACAATTGGAATGCGAGGTGGGCTACCCAGCCATCCATCCTTAGAACCCTGCTCGGAATCGTTGTCCTGGAGCCAACCAACATGTCTCAATTGTCCTGCAGAAGAATCTTTGAAGTTGGGAGCTTCTCACAACTCCCATCGTGAGAGAACACCCATGGCCTCGTGATCCGCCCCCCTTCATGAAGTGGCCCTCAGGGACATAAGGTCCAACCTGAGTGACCGTCTGATCCTCACCCTGATTTCAGATGCACGAAATCTCGGTTCAGATCTGTAGATTGTGCCTGCCATGTTCTCACCCAGAAACCTAATCCTAGTTTGTGTCCTCAGACTTCCATCCTCAGACTAATGGCCCACAAGCCCTCCAGTTTGGCAATCCAGAATTATAATGCAGCACTCTGCCTGCCCTCCAGAAGAAAAACATTGCCTTCTGGGGCTACCCAGAAACCCCAAATGATGATCAACCTGCACGCCACTTGGCTGTACCCAAAATATATAGGCTGACCTGGGCAATAATGCCTTTTCTGACAGAGGCTGAGGCTGGACCTCCTGGCCTCACCCATACAGCTGGCCGCTCACTGAGCACATCGGACCAGCCATTGCCTTAGGTCGTTATCTCATCCCAGCCTCGGTTTTCAGGACTTAGAACCTAGACCTTATCTCCAATCACTGCCCATGTTTGAAAATGATGCGAAATCAGAACTCTTTCCCGATGGCAAGAAACCTTGTGGTAGGTTTGTTGTATAATGTTCAGTGTATTGGATACCAGTGTGTCCAATGAGGCCCCGCCATTGCTCACGGGCCACATAGGTGGCAAACACACATTGTGACCCTCAGCCTTAGCCGAGTACTCAGGTAAGGCCTCTCAGTGGCTGGATGAAGAGACAGCATATTGGGCTTGCCATGCCCCTAGGCCTCAATTTTAAACAATAGTTCGGTTTGTCCCTTCACTCTTCCCCAGAGCTCTGCTTTGGAACTCCTCTTTTGGTGGGACACCTGAGGTAACAACCCTGAAAGGAGTACTCCATCCAACAGACTGACGAAAAACAATTGGGATTGGGAAAATCCACAGAGAGCAAGATTCGTCCATGGACCATGAGGCCTCCTCGACATTCCACGGCCATCGGTGAAACATAATCCAGAGACAAAAGCCTGAGCAAGCGCCTCAGACTCGCACTTTCTTCATATCCTGAAGATGTCCTCTCATGGTTCGTAGATCGGGCCTGCCAAACCTACGTCCCCAAATTTAAGCTGAGTTTGTGTTTTCAGACTTCTGTCTTCAAAGTCCTGGGCAACACAACATCCAGGCTGGGGACCCTGGAGCCACACATTAGGACTGTGCCTACTCAATCCATGGGAATTCTGCCCATTCCATTGTCCAAAATCGTACAAATTAGGAGAAATCTCCAAAGTCTCTGAGGCCATCCCAATAGTATAGGTCGCCCGGGACAAAAAAGGTCAGTCTGTCACCAGCTGAGCATCTACCTCCACTCATACCCTAGATGGATGTCCCCAGAGAAGAAGATTGAACCAGACAGGACCCTAGGCCAAAATCGGATCCATTGCTTTGGTTTACAGGCATGTCTCCTCAAAACCCTGGATTCCAATACCAGCATTGGGGTTTTCCTGAGGCACCCATCAGAACAAACCTCGTCTCCACAAGGAAACTTGTACATGGGAGCTCTGTCAAAAGCTTGGAGAATACTTCAGGGTCCCGGGGCCACCGCCCCATTTAAATGCCCTCATGGACACAAAGACACATTAGACCCATCCTCAGGAAAGTCCATTTCAACTCAGCCACCCCGGTTGCTCCCACAGAGCCATCAGATCTAAACTGTCTTGTCGCTAGGAGACAATTGGAATGCGAGGCGGGCTTCCCAGGCATCCGTCCTCGAACGTTGGTCTGGACTCATCCATATGGGATGTCCTGGAGCTGTCCAACAGGTCTCAATTGTCCCGCAGAAGGAATCCTAGGAGGGGGCATCCCACCACTACAAACGTGGGAAAATCTCCACGGCCTCGAGATTCGGCTCCCTTCATGAAGGGGCCGTCATGAACAGAAAATCCAAGCTGAGCCAACGTCTGATCCTCGCTCTGACTTCAGATGCATGAGATATTGCTTCAGATCTTCAGGAGGTACATGCCGTGCCCTCGCCCTGAATCCCAAGTCTAGCTTGTGTTCTCAGACTTCCGTCCTCACACTCCTGGCCCCGAAGCCCACAAGTTTGGCAATTCCGGACCATCATTGCAGCTCTCTGCCTGTCCTCGAGAAACAAAATATTGCCCAATGAGCTGCCTGGGCACATTAAATGAGAATAAACCTACACGGCACTCGAATGTACCCAAATTATATAGTCTAACCTGGGCAGTAATGCACTGTCTGACACACCCTGAGCCAGGACCTCCTGAGGAACACCCAGACAGCTGACCACACCCTGAGTCCATAAGACTCGCCGTGGCCTTAGGACATCATCTCTTCCCTACCTCAGTTTTCAGGCTTCAGAACCTAGACATTATCTCCAATCACTGCCCAGAGGTGACTGTGATGCAGAAATCAGAACTCTTCCTTACCCATGGCAAGAAACCTTATGGTTGGCATGTTGTCCAACGTTCAGTGTAGTGGAAACCAGCATTCACCCTGAGGCCCCGCCCATTCTTGAGTGCGACGAGGGCATAAACACGCATTGTGACCCTCAGCGTGAGTCCTGTCCTCTAGTACGTCCTCTCAGTGGCTAGAATATTAGATGCCATAATGGCTTGACATGTCCCTAGGCCCCAAATTTAAACCAGATTTCTGGTTGTCCAATCGCCCCTCCCTAGGGCTCTACTCTGGAATCCCTCATTTGGTGGGGTTTGAAAAACAAAACAACACAACAACAACAACAACAACACAAACGGACTTCTTCCATCCCACAGAATGACCCCAAACTCTTTGGACGGGGCCAAACCCCCAGAGAGTAAGACTCGTCCATTTCCCATGAAGTCACCCGGATATTTCATGACCATGAATGGCACGATATCCAGAGACAAAAACTTGAGCAAGAGCCTCACACTCGCCCTTTTTTCATATCCCGAAGAGTTCTCCTCATGGTCTGTAGATCAGTCCTGCCATACCTATGACCCGAAACATAAGCCCAGTTTGTGTTTTCAGACATCTGTCCAAACAGCCCAGGCCTACACACCCTACATGCTCAGGCCCCTGCAGCCAACCTGAGGACTGTACTTGCCCTTTCCAAGGGAATTCTGTGTGCCCATTCCAATGGCCACAACTCTACTAATAGAATAAACCTCCAAAGTCCCTGAGGCCATCCCGTTAGTGGTGGCTTCCCAGGACAAACAGGAGCAATCTGAGCCCATCTGAGAAGCTACCTGCACTCAGACTTGTAGACTGATATCCCCAGAGGTAAAAAGGAATGAACAGGCCCCTAGGCCCTAATCGGATCCATTGCTTTGGTTTCCAGGCATCTTCCTCAGAGGCCTGGATTTCAGTACCAGCATATGGCTGTTTCTTGACTCACCCATCAGAACAAAACTCATCTACACATGGGAAACTTGCACGTGGGAGGTGTGTTAAAGCCTCTTTTTAGGAGAACCCTTCAGGGCCACAGTGCCACCGCTTCATTCCAAGGTCTCCATAGACACAAAATCATATTAGGACACATGCACGGGAGAGTCCAATTCAACTCAGCATATTCGGTTGCTCCGCGAGATCCAGCAGATCTGGATCCAGCAGATCTGGATCCAACTTGTCTTGTTGCTAGGAGACAATTGGAATGCGACGTGGCCTTCCCCGCCATCCATCCTTAGAACCCTGCTCAGAATCATTGGCCTGGAGCCAACCAACAGGTCTCAATTGTCCTGCAGAAGAATCTTTGCAGTTGGGAGCTTCTCACACCTCCCATCGTGAGAAACCCCCATGGCCTCGTGATAACCCCCCCTTCATGAAGGGGCCATCAGGGACCTAAGGTTCAACCTGAGAAATAGTCTGATCCTCACCCTGACTTCAGATGCACGAGATCTCGATTCAGGTCTGTATATTGTACCTGCTATGTCCTCACCCAGAAACCTAAGCCTAGCTTGTGTCCTCAGACTTCTGTACACAGACTACTGGCTCACAAGCCCTCCAGTTTGGCAATCCAGAACTACAATGCAGCACTCTACCTGCCCTGCAGAAGAAATACATTGCCCTCTGGCGCTACCCAGAAACCCCAAATGAAGATCAACCTGCACGCCTCTTGGCTGTACCCAAAATATATAGGCTGACCTGGGAAATAATGCCCTTTCTGACAGAGCCTGAGCCTGGACCTCCTGGCCCCACTCAGACAGCTTGCCGCTCACTGAGCACATAGGACCAGCCATTGCCTTAGGTCGTTATCTCTTCCCAACCTCAGTTTTCAGGATTCAGATCCTAGACCTTATCTCCAATCACTGCCCAGGTTTGAAAATGATGCAGAAATCAGAACTCCTTCCCAATGGAAAGAACCTTGTGGTTGGCTTCTTGTCCAACGTTCAGTGTAGTGGAAACCTGTTTGTCCGATGAGGCCTCGCCATTGCTTGCGGGGCACATAGGTGGCAAACTCACATTGTGACCCACAGCCTTAGCCCAGTCCTCAGGTAAGGCCTCTCAGTGGCTGGATGAAGAGACAGCATATTGGGCTTGCCATGCCCATAGGCCCCAAATTTTAACCATAGTTCGTGTTGTCCCTTCACACTTCCCCAGTGCTCTGCTTTGGAATTCCTCTTTTGGTGGGACACCTGATGTAACAACCCTGAAAGGAGTCATCCATCCAACAGATTGACGAAAAACAATTGGGATCGGCCCAAATCCACAGAGAGGAAGATTCGTCCATGGCCCATGAGGCCTCCTCGACATTCCACGGCCATCGCTGAAACAAAATCCAGAGACAAAAGTCTGAGCAAGCGCCTCAGACTCGCACTTTCTTCATATCCTGAAGATGTCTTCTCATGGTTTGTAGATCGGGTCTGCCATACCTACGTCCCCAAACATAGGCTGAGTTTGTGTTTTCAGACTTCTGTCCTCCAAGTCCTGGGCCACACACCATCCAGGCTGGGGACACTGGAGCCACACATTAGGACTGTGCCTACCCAATCCATGGGAATTCTGCCCATTCCATTGTCCAAAATCGTACGAGTTAGGAGAACCCTCCAAAGTCCCTGAGGCCATCCCAATAGTATAGGTCGCCCGGGACAAAAAAGGGCAGTCTGACACCAGCTGAGCATCTACCTCCACTCATACCCTAGATGGATGTCCCCAGAGAAGAAGATTGAACCAGACAGGACCCTAGGCCAAAATCGGATCCATTGCTTTGGTTTACAGGCATGTCTCCTCAAAACCCTGGATTCCAATACCAGCATTGGGTTTTTCCTGAGGCACCCATCAGAACAAACCTCGTCTCCACAAGGAAACATGTGCATGGGAGCTCGGTCAAAAGCTTGGAGAATACTTCAGGGTCCCGGTGCCACCGCCCCATTAAAAGGCCCTCATGGACACAAACACACATTAGACCCATCCTCAGGAAAGTCCATTTCAACTCAGCCACCCCGGTTGCTCCCGCAGAGACATCAGATCTAAACTGTCTTGTCACTAGGAGACAATTGGAATGCGAGGCGGGCTTCCCAGGCATCCATCCTCGAACGTTGGTCTGGACTGATCCTTATGGGATGTCCTGGAGCTGTCCAACAGGTCTCAATTGTCCCGAAGAAGGAATCCTAGGAGGGGGCCTCTAACCACTACAAACGTGGGAAAATCTCCACAGCCTCGAGATTCGGCTCCCTTCATGAAGGGGCCGTCATGAACAGAAAATCCAAGCTGAGCCAACGTCTGATCCTCACTCTGACTTCAGATGCATGAGATATTGCTTCAGATCTTCAGGAGGTACATGCCGTGCCCTTGCCCTGAATCCCAAGTCTAGCTTGTGTTCTCAGACTTCCGTCCTCACACTCCTGGCCCCGAAGCCCATAAGTTTGGCAATTCCGGATAATCATTGCAGCACTCTGCCTGCCCTCGAGAAACAAAATATTGCCCAATGAGCTGCCCGGGACATTAAATGAGAATAAACCTACACGGCACTCGAATGTATCCAAATTATATAGTCTAACCTGGGCAGTAATGCACTGTCTGACACACCCTGAGCCGGGACCTCCTGAGGAACACCCAGACAGCTGACCGCACCCTGAGCCCATAAGACCCGCCGAGGCCTTAGGTCATCATCTCTTCCCTACCTCAGTTTTCAGGCTTCAGAACCTAGACCATCTCCAATCACTGCCCAGGGGTGAGTGTGATGCAGAAATCAGAACTCCTGCTTACCCATGGCAAGAAACCTTGTGGTTGGCATGTTGTCCAACGTTCAGTGTAGGGGAAACGAGCATTCACCCTAGGGCCCCGCCCATTCTTGAGTGCGACGAGGGCATAAACACGCATTGTGACCCTCAGCGTGAGTCCTGTCCTCTAGTACGTCCTCTCAGTGGATAGAACATTAGATGCCATAATGGCTTGACATGTCCCTAGGCCCCAAATTTAAACCAGATTTCTGGATGTCCAATCGCCCCTCCCCAGGGCTCTACTCTGGAATCCCTCATTTGGTGGGGTTTGAAAAACAAACAAACAAAAAAAACAAATCAACAACAACAAAAACAAACGGACTTCTTCCATCCCACAGAGTGACCCCAAACTCCTTGGACGGGGCCAAACCCCCAGAGAGTAAACTCGGCCATTTACCATGAAGTCACCCGGAAATTTCACTACCATGAGTGACACAATATCTAGAGACAAAAAGGTGAGCAAGAGCCTCACACTCACCCATTTTTCATATCCCAAAGTGTTCTCCTCATGGTCTGTAGATCAGTCCTGCCATACCTATGTCCTGAAACATAAGCCGAGTTTGTGTTTTCAGACAACTCTCCCAACAGTTCTGGCTACACACCCTACAGGCTCAGGCCCCTGAGGCCAAACCTGAAGACTGTGCTTGCCCTCTCCAAGGGAATTGAATGTGCCCATTCCAATGGCCACAACCTTACTAAGAGGATAAACCTCTAAAATTCCTGAGGCCATCCCAATAGTTGTGGCTTCCCAGGACAAACAGGGGCAATCTGAGCACATCTGAGCACCTACCTGCACTCAGACCCGTAGAGTGATTTCCCCAGAGGTAATAAGGAATGAACAGGCCGCTAGGCACCTATCGGATCCATTGCTTTGGTTTCGAGGCATCTCTCCTCAGAGGCATGGATTTAAATAACAGCATATGGCTGTTTCTTGATTCACCCATCAGAACAAATCTCATCTACACAATGGAAACTTGCACGATGGAGCTGTGTGAAAGCTTCTCTTTAGGAGAACCCTTCAGGGCCCTAGTGCCACCGCTTCATTCCAAGGTCTCCATAGACACAAAATCATATTAGGTCACAACCACGGGAGAGTCCATTTCAACTCAGCTTCCTCGGTTGCTCCCCCAGATACAGCAGATCTGACCTGTCTTGTTGCTTGGAGACAATTGGAATGCGAGGTGGGCTACCCAGCCATCCATCCTTAGAACCCTGCTCGGAATCGTTGTCCTGGAGCCAACCAACAGGTCTCAATTGTCCTGCAAAAAAATCTTTGCAATTGGGGCCTTCTCACAACTCCCATCGTCGGAAAACCCCCATGGCTTCGTGATCCCCGCCCTTCAAGAAGGGGACTTCAGGGACAGAATTTCCAATCTGAGCGATCGTCTGTACCTCGCCCTGACTTCAGATGCACGAGATCTATATTCAGAACTGTAGATTGTGCCTGCCATATACTCTCCCAGAAACCTAAGCCTAGCTTGGGTTCTTAGACTTCCGTCCTCAGACTACTGGCCCACAAGCCCTCCAATTTGGCAATTTAGAACTACAATGCAGCACACTGCCTGCCCTCCAGAAGAAAAACATTGCCCTCTGGGGCTACCCAGAAACCCCAAATGAGGATCAACCTGCACGCCATTCGGCTGTACCCCAAATATATAGGCTGACCTGGGCACTAATGCCCTTTCTGACGCAGCCCGAGCCTGGACCTCCTGGCCCCACCCAGATAGCTGGCCGCACATTGAGCACATCGGACCCGCCATGGCCTTAGGTCGTCATCTCTTCTCAACCTTGGTTTTCAGGCTTCAGAACCTAGACCTTATCTCCAATCTCGGCCCGGGTTTGAAAATGATGCAGAAATCAGAACTCTTTCCCCATGGCAAGAAACCTTGTGGTTGGCATGTTGTCCAAGAATCAGTGTAGTTGAAACCAGTGTGGCCCATGTGGCCCCGCCCATGCTTGCTGGCCATATTGGTCACAAACACACATTGTGACCCTCAGCATGAGCCCAGTCCTCAGGTAAGGCCTCTCAGTGGCTGGATGGAGAGACAGCATATTGGGCTTGCCATGCCCCTAGGCCCCAATTTTTTACCGTAGTTCGGGTTGTCCCTTCACTATTCCCCAGGGCTCTGCTATGGAATTCCTCTTTTTGTTGTACACCTGATGTAACAAACCTGAAAGGAGTCCTGCCATCCGACAGATTGACGAAAAACAATTGGGATCGGGCCAAATCCACAGAGAGCAAGATACGTCCATAGCCCTGCAGGCCTCCCCAACATTCCACGGCCATCGCTGATACAAAATCCAGATTCAAAAGACTGAGCACGCGCCTCAGACTCGCTCATTCTTCATATCCTGAAGAGTTCTTCAGATAAGAACCTACACGGCACTCGAATGCACCCAAAATATATAGTCTAACCTGGGCACTAATGCACTGTCTGACAACCTGAGCCCGGACCTCGTGACCAACACCCAGACAGCTGACCGCACACTGAGCACATCAGACCCGCCATGGCCTTAGCTCATCATCTCTTCCCTACCTCAGTTTTCAGGCTTCAGAATCTAGACCTTATCTCCAATCACTGCCCATGGGTGATTGTGATGCAGAAATCAGAACTCTTACTTACCCATGGCAAGAAACCTTGTGGTTGGCAATTTGTCCAATGTTCAGAGTAGGAGAAACCAGCATTCACCCTGAGGCCCGCCCATTTTTGAGTGCGACGAGGGCATAAACACGCATTGTACCCTCAGCGTGAGTGCTGTCCTCTAGTACGTCCTCTCAGTGGCTGGACAATTAGATGTCATAATGTGCTTGACATGTCCCTAGGCCCCAATTTTTAACCAGCTTTCTGGTTGTCCAGTCACAACTCCCCAGGGCTCTACTCTGGATACCCTCATTTGCTGGGACACCTGAGGTAGAAAAACAAAACAAAACAAATCAACAACAACAACAACAAAAAAAGGAATTCTTCCATCCCACAGAATGACCCCAAACTCTTTGGACGGGGCCAAACCCTCAGAGAGTAAGACTCGTCCATTTCCCATGAAGTCACCCTTAAATTTCACGATCATGAGTTACACAATATCCAAGACAAAAACTTGAGCAAGAGCCTCAAACTCGCCCTTTTTACATATCCAGAAGTGTTCTCCTCATGGTCTGTAGATCAGTCCTGCCATACCTATGAACCGAAACATAAGCCGAGTTTGTGTTTTAGACAACTGCCCGAGAAACCCTGTCCTACACACCCTACAGGCTCAGGCCCCTGGAGCCAAACATGACGACTGTGCTTGACCTCTCCAAGGGAATTGTATGTGCCCTTTCCAATGTCCTCAACCTTACTAATAGGATAAACCTCCAAAGTCCCTGAGGCCATCCCAATATTTGAGGCTTCCCAGGACAAACAGGGGCAATCTGTCCCATCTGAGCTCCTACTGTCACTCAGACCCGAAGACTGATGTCCCCAGAGGAAAATAGGAACGAACAGGCCCCTAGGCCTATCGGATCAATTGATTTGGATTCCAGGCATCTCTCCTCAGAGGCCTGGATTTCAAAAACAGCATATGGTTGTTTCTTGACTCACCCATCAGAACAAATCTCATCTAAACATGGTAAACTTGCACGATGGAGCTATGTGAAAGCCTCTCTTTAGGAGAACCATTCAGGGCCCCAGTGCCACCGCTTCTTTCCAAGGTCTCCATAGACACAAAATCATATTAGGACACATCCACGGGATATTCCATTAAAACTCAGCCTCCTCGGTTGCTCCCCCAGATCCAGCAGATCTAACCTATATTGTTTTTGGAGACAATTGGAATGCGAGGTTGGCTGCCCAGCCATCCATCCTTAGATCCCTGCTCGGAATCGTTGTCCTGGAGCCAACCAACAGTTCTGTATTGTTGCAGAAGAATCTTTGCAGTTGGGAGCTTCTCACAACTCCCATCGTGGGAAAACACCCAGGGCCTCGTGATCCACCTCCCATTCAAGAAGGGGCCATCAGGGACAGAATGTCCAACCTGAGCGATCGTCTGATCATCGCCCTGACTTCAGATGCACGATATCTCAATTCAGGTCTGTAGATTGTGCCTGCCATATCCTCACCCAGAAACCGAGGCCTAGCTTGGGTTCTCAGACTTCCGTCCTCAGACTACTGGCCCACAAGCCCTCCAGTTTGGCAATCCAGAACTACAATGCAGCACTCTGCTTGCCCTCCAGAAGAAAAACATTGCCCTCTGGGGCTACTCAGAAATCCCAAATAAGGATCAACTGGGCACAGCATTCGGCTGTAACCCAAATATATAGGCTCTCCTGGGCACTAATGCCCTTTCTGACACAGCCAGAGCCTGGACCTCCGGGCCCCACCCAGACAGCTGGCCACACACTGAGCACATCGGACCCGCCATGGCCAGAGGTCGTCATCAATTCTCAACCTCGATTTTCAGGCTTCAGAACCTAGACCATATCTCCAAACACGGCCCGGGTTAGAAAATGATGCAGAAATCAGAACTCCTTCCCCATGGCAAGACACGTTGTGGTTGGCATGTTGTCCAAGGTTCAGTGTACTTGAAACCAGTGTGGCCCATGAGGCCCCGCCCATGCTTGCGGGCCACATTGGTCACAAACACACATTGTGACCCTCAGCCTGAGCCCAGTCCTCAGGTAAGGCCTCTCAGTGGCTGGATGGAGAGACAGCATATTGGGCTTGCCATGCCCCTAGGCCTCTATTTTTAACCATAGTTCGGTTTGTCCCTTCACTCTTCCCCATGGCTCTGCTTTGGAATTCCTCTTTTGGTGGGACACCTGAGGTAACAAACCTGAAAGGAGTCCTCCCATCCCACAGATTGACGAAAAACAATTGGGATCGGGCCAAATCCACAGAGAGCAAGATTCGTCCATGGCCCATGAGGCCTCCCCAACATTCCACGGCCATCGCTGATACAGAATCCAGAGACAAAAGCATGAGCACGCGCCTCAGACGCGCTCATTCTTCATATCCTGAAGAGTTCTTCAGATAAGAACCTACACAGCACTAGAATGCACCCAAAATATATAGTCTTACATGGTCACTAATGCACTGTCTGACAACCTGAGCCCGGACCTCGTGACCAACACCCAGACAGCAGACCGCACACTAAGCACATCAGACCCGCCATGGCCTTAGATCATCATCTCTTCCCTACCTCAGTTTTCAGGCTTCAGAACCTACCCTTATCTCGAATCACTGCCCAGGGGTGACTGTGATGCACAAATCAGAACTATTCCTTAACCATGGCAAGAAACCTTGTGGTTGGCATGTTGTCCAACGTTCAGTGTAGGAGAAACCAGCATTCACCCTGAGGCCCCGCCCATTCTTGTGTTCCACGAGGGCATAAACACGCATTGTGACCCTCAGCGTGAGTCCTGTCCTCTAGTACGTCCTCTCAGTGGCTGGACCATTAGATGTCATAATGGGCTTGACATGTCCCTAGTCCCCAATTTTTAACCAGATTTCTGGTTGTCAGTCGCCCCTCCCCAGGGCTCTACTCTGGAATCTCTCATTGGTGGGACACATGAGGTTGAAAAACAAAACAAAACAAATCAACAACAACAGAACAAGGGACTTCTTCCTTCCCACAGAAAGACCCCAAACTCTTTGGACGGGGCCAAACCCCCAGAGAGTAAGACTCGTCCATTTCCCATGAAATCACCCGGGAAATTTCACGACCATGAGTGACATGATATCCAGAGACAAAAACTTGAACAAGAGCCTCACACTCGCCCTTTTTTCATATCCCGAAGAGTTCTCCTCATGGCCTGTAGATCAGTCCTGCCATAGCTATGACCCGAAACATAAGCCGAGTTTGTGTTTTCAGACAACTGTCCAAACAGCCCTGGCCTACACAAACTACAGGCTCCGGCCCCTGGAGCCAAACCTGACGACTGTGATTGCCCTCTCCAAGGGAATTGTATGTGCCCATTCCAATGGCCACAACCCTACTAAGAATATAAACCTCCAAAGTCCCTGAGGCCATCCCAATATTTGTGGCTTCCCAGGACAAACAGGGGCAATCTGGGCCCATCTGAGCACCTACCGGCACTCAGACCTGTAGACTGATATCCCCAGATGTAAAAAGTAAGGAACAGGCCCCTACGCACCTATCGGATCCATTGCTTTGGTTTACAGGCATCTCTCCTCAAAAGCCTGGATTCCAATATTAGCATAGGGGTTTTCCTGAGGCACCCATCAGAACAAATCTCGTCTCCACAAGGAAACTTGTGTATGGGAGCTATGTCAAAAGCTTAGGAGAATACTTCAGGGTCCCGGTGCCACCGCCTCATTCCAGGGCCCTCATGGATACAAACACACTTTAGGACCCATCCTCAGGAAAGTCCATTTCAACTCAGCCACCCAGGTTGCTCCCGCAGAGCCATCAGATCTAAACTTCCTAGTTGCTAGGAGACAATTGCAATGCGAGGCGCTCATCCCAGGAATCCATCCTCGAACGGTGCCCTGGAGTCATTCCATATGGATGTCCTGGGCCTGTCCAACAGGTCTCAATTGTCCCGCAGAAGGAATCCTTGAAGGGGGCATCCCACAACTCCCAACGTGGGAAAACCTCCATGGCCTTGAGATTCCGCTCCCTTCATGAAGGGGCCGTCATGCACAGAAACTCCAACCTGAGCCAACATCTGATCCTCACCCTGATTTCAGATGCATGAGATATTGATTCCGATGTGTAGGGGGTACCTGCCGTGCCCTCGCCCTAAAACCCAAGTATAGGTTGTGTTCTCAGACTTCCGTCCTCACACTCCTGGCTCCGAAACCCTCAAGTTTGGCAATTCCGGACCCACAAATCAGCACTCTGCCTGCCCTCTAGAAAAAAAAAAAATATTGCCTAATGAGCTGCCCAGGCAGCTTAAATCAGGATCAACCAACACGGCACTCGCATGTACCCAAATTATATAGTCTAACCTGGGCACTAATGCACTTTCTGACACAACCTGAGCCCGGACCTCCTGACCAACACCCAGACAGCTGACCGCACACTGAGCACATCAGACCCACCATGGCCTTAGGTCATCATCTCTTCCCCACCTCAGTTTTCAGGCTTCAGAACCTAGACCTTATGTCCAATCCCTGCCCAGGGGTGAGTGTGATGCAGAAATCAGAACTCCTCCTTACCCATGGCAAGAAACCTTGTGGTTGGCATGTTGTCCAACGTTCAGTGTAGGAGAAACCAGCATTCACCCTGAGGTCCCGCCGATTCTTGAGTGTGACGAGGGCATAAACATGCATTGTGACCCTCAGCGTGAGTCCTGCCCTCAACTATGTCCTCTTAGTGACTGGACCATTAGATGTCATAATGGGCTTCACATGTCCCTAGGCCCCAATTTTTAACCAGATTTCTGGTGGTCTAGTCGCCCCTCCCCATAGCTCTACTCTGGAATCCCTCATTGGTTGGACACCTGAGGTTAAAAAACAAAACAATACAAAACAACAACAACGAATAAAACGGACTTATTCCATCCCAAACTCTTTGGACGGGGCCACACCTCCAGAGAGTAAGACTCTTCCATTTCCCATGAAGTCACCCAGAAATTTCATGAACATGGGTGACACGATGTCCAGAGACAAAAACTTGAACAAGAGCCTCACACTCGCCCTTTTTTCATATCCCGAAGAGTTCTCCTCATGGTCTGTAGATCAGTCCTGCCATACCTATGACCCGAAACAGAAGCCGAGTTTGTGTTTTCAGACAGCCATGCCTACACACTCTACAGGCTCAGGCCCCTGGAGCCAAACCTGACGACAGTGCTTGCCCTCACCAAGGGATTTCTGTGTGCCCATTGCAATGGCCACAACCCTACTAATAGGATCAACCTCCAAAGTCCCTGAGGCCATCTCAATAGTGGTGGCTTCCCAGGACAAACAGGGGCAATCTGAGCCCATCTGAGCACATACCTGCACTCAGACCCCTAGACTGATGTCCCCAGCGGGAAAAGGAACGAACAGACCCCTAGGCACTAATCGGATCCATTGCTTTGGTTTCCAGGCATCTCTCCTCAGAGGCCTGGATTTCAATACCCGAATATGGCTGTTTCTTGACTCACACATCAGAACAAATCTCCTCTACACATGGGAAACTTGCACATTGGAGCTTGGTCAAAGCTTCTCTTTAGGAGAACCCTTCAGCGCCCCAGTGCCACCGCTTCATTCCAAGGTCTTCATAGACACAAAAACACATTAGGACCCATCCACAGGAGAGTCCATTTCAACTCAGCCTCCTCGGTTGCTCCCCCAGATCCAGCAGATCTAACATGTCTTGTTGCTAGGAGACAATTGGAATGGAAGGTTGGCTTCCCAACCATCCATCCTTAGAACCCTGCTCGGAATCGTTGGCCTGGAGCCAACCAACAGGTCTCAATTGTCCAGCAGAAGAATCTTTGCAGTTTGGAGCTTCTCACAACTCCCATCTTGGGAAACCCCCATTGCCTCATGATCCACCCCCCCTTCATGAAGGGTCCATCAGGGACAGAACCTCCAACAAGAGCGATCGTCTGATCCTCGCCCTGACTTCAGATCCACGAGATCTCTATTCAGATCTGTAGATTGTGCCTGACATGTCCTCACCCAGAAACCTAAGCCTAGCTTGTGTTCTCAGAGTTCGTCCTCAGACTACGGGCCCACAAGCCCTCCGTTGGCAATCCAGAACTACAATGTAACACTCTGCCTGCCCTCCAGAAGAAAAACATTGCCCTCTGGGGCTAACCAGAAACCCCAAATGAGGATCAACCTGCACGCCACTTGGCTGTACCCCAAATATATAGGCTGACCAGGGCACTGATGCTCTTTCAGACACAACCTGAACCTGGACCTCCTGGCACCACGCCGACAGCTGGCTGCACTCGGAGCTCATCGGACCCGCCATGGCCTTAGGTCGTCATCTCTTCTCAACCTCGATTTTCAGGCTTCAGAAACTATAAATTATCTCAAAACACTGCCCACGGTTGAAAATGATGCAGAAATCAGAACTCCATCCCCATGGCAAGAAACTTTGTGGTTGCCATGTTGTCCAACGTTCAGTGTAGTTGAAAGCAGTGTGGCCCATGAGGCCCCGCCCATGCTCACGGGCCACATTGGTCACAAACACACATTTTGACCCTCAGCCTGAGCCCAGTCCTCAAGTAAAGCCTCTCAGTGGCTGGACCCTGAGCCCGCATATGGGGCCTGTCATGCCCCTGGCCCCAATTTTTAACCATAGTTCGCTTTGTCCCTTCACTCTTCCCTAGGGCTCTGCTTTGGACTTCCTCTTTTGGTGGGACACCTGAGGTAACAAACCTGAAAGGAGTCCTCCCATCCCACAGATTGACGAAAAACAATTGGGATCGGGCCAAATCCACAGAGAGGAAGATTCGACCATGGCCCATGAGGCCTCCCTGACATTCCACGGCCAACGCTGATACAAAATCCAGAGACAAAAGCCTGAGCAAGCACCTCAGACTCGCTCATTCTTCATATCCTGAAGCGTTCTTCTCATGGTTTGTAGATCGGGCGTGCCATACCTACGTCCCCAAACCTAAGCTGAGTTTGTGTTTTCAGACTACTGTCCTCAAACTCCTGGGCCACACACCCTCCAAGCTGGGGCCCCTGGAGACAACATTAGGACTGCGCCTACCCAATCCATGGGAATTCTGCCCATTCCATTGTCCCAAACAGTACAAATTAGGAGAACCCTCCAAAGTCCCTGAGGCCATCCCACTAGTGTAGGTCGCCCGCCACAAACAAGGGCGGTCTGACACCAGCTGGGCATCGATCTCCACTCATTCCATAGATGGATGTCCCCAGAGAAGAAGATTGAACCAGACAGGACCCTAGGCCATAATTGGATCCATTGCTTTGGTTTACAGGCATGTCTCCTCAAAAGCCTGGATACCAATTCTAGCATAGGGGTTTTCCTGAGGCACCCATCAGAACAAATCTCTTCTCCACAAGGAAACTTGTGCATGGGAGCTATGTCAAAAGCTTAGGAGAATACTTCAGGGTCCCGGTGCCACCGCCCCATTCCAAGGCCCTCCTGGACACAAACACAATTTAGGACCCATCCTCAGGAAAGTCCATTTCAACTCAGCCACCCAGTTTGCTCCCGCAGAGCCATCAGATCTAAACAGCCTTTTTGCTAGGAGACAATTGCAATGCGAGACGCTCCTCCCAGGCATCCATCCTCGAACGGTGCTCTGGAGTCATTCCATATGGGATGTCCTGGACCTGTCCAACAGGTCTCAATTGTCCCGCAGAAGGAATCCTTGAAGGGGGCAAGCCACAACTCCCAACGTGGGAAAACCTCCATGGCCTCTAGATTCCGCTTCCTTCATGAAGGGGCCGTCATGCACAGAAACTCCAACCTGCCAACGTCTGATCCTCGCTCTGACTTCAGATGCATGAGATCTTGGTTCCGATGTGTAGGGGGTACCTGCTGTGCCCTCGCCCTGAAACCCAAGTCTAGCTTGTGTTCTCAGACTTCCGTCCTCACACTCCTGGCCCTGAAGCACTCAAGTTTGGCAATTCCAGACACACAATGCAGCACTCTGCCTGCCCTCTAGAAAAAAAAGAAAATATTGCCTGATGAGTTGCCCAGGCAGCTTAAATGAGGATCAAACTACACGGCAGTGGAATGTACCCAAATTATATAGTCTAACATGGTTACTAATGCACTTTCTGACTCAACCTGAGCCCGGACCTCCTGACCAACACCCAGAGAGCTGACCGCACACTGAGCACATCAGACCCGCCATGGCCTTAGGTCATCATCTCTTCCCTACCTCAGTTTTCAGGCTTCAGAACCTAGACCTTATCTCCAATCCCTAACCAGGGGTGACTGTGATGCAGAAATCAGAATTCCTCCTTACCCATGGCAAGAAACCTTGTGGTTGGCATGTTGTCCAACGTTCAGTGTAGGAGAAATCAGCATTCACCCTGAGGCCCCGCCCATTCTTGAGTGTGATGAGGGCATAAACATGCATTGTGACCCTCAGCGTGAGTCATGCCCTCTACTATGTCCTCTTAGTGACTGGACCATTAGATGTCATAATGGGCTTGACATGTACCTAGGCCCCAATATTTAACCAGATTTCTGGTTGTCCAGTCGCCCCTCCCCAGGCCTCTACTCTGGAATACCTCATTTGGTGGGACACCTGAGGTTAAAAAACAAAACAAAACAAAACAAAACAACAAGAACAAAAAAATGGACTTATTCCATCCCACAGAATGACCCCAAACTCTTCGGACGGGGCCACACCTCCAGAGGGTAAGACTCGTCCATTTCCCATGAAGTCACCCGGAAATTTCATGAACATGGGTGACACGATATCCAGAGACAAAAACTTGAGCAAGAGCCTCACACTCGCCCTTTTTTCATATCCCGAAGAGTTCTCCTCATGGTCTGTAGATCAGTCCTGCCATACCTATGACCTGAAACAGAAGCCGAGTTTGTGTTTTCAGACAACGGTCTAAACAGCCCTGGCCTACACACCCTACAGGCTCAAACCCTGGAGCCAAACCTGAGGACTGTACTTGCCCACTCCAAGGGATTTCTGTGTGCCCATTGCAATGGCCACAACCCTACTAATAGGATCAACCTCCAAAGTCCCTGAGGCCATCTCAATAGTGGTGGCTTCCCAGGACAAACAGGGGCAATCTGAGCCCATATGAGCACCTACCTGCACTCAGACCCCTAGACTGATGTCCCCAGAGGGAAAAAGGAACGAACAGACCCCTAGGCACTAATCGGATCCATTGCTTTGGTTTCCAGGCATCTCTCCTCAGAGGCCTGGATTTCAATACCCGAATATGGCTGTTTCTTGACTCACCCATCAAAACTAATCTCCTCTACACAAGGGAAACTTGCACATTGGAGCTTGGTCGAAGCTTCTCTTTAGGAGAACCCTTCAGGGCCCCAGTGCCACCGCTTCATTCCAAGGTCTTCATAGACACAAAAACACATTAGGACCCATCCACAGGAGAGTCCATTTCAATTCAGCCTCCTCGGTTGCTCCCCCAGATCCAGCAGATCTAACATGTCTTGTTGTTAGGAGACAATTGGAATGCGAGGTGGGCTACCCAGCCATCCATCCATTTAGTACACTGCTCGGAATCGTTGGCCTGGAGCCAACCAACAGGTCTCAATTGGCCTGGAGAAGAATCTTTGCAGTTTGGAGCTTCTCACAACTCCCATCTTGGGAAACCCCCATTGCCTCGTGATCCACCCCCCCTTCAAGAAGGGTCCATCAGGGACAGAACCTCCAACCTGAGCGATCGTCTGATCCTCGCCCTGACTTCAGATCCACGAGATCTCGAGTCAGGTCTGTAGATTGTGCCTGCCATTTCCTCACCCAGAAACCTAAGCCTAGCTTGTGTTCTCAGACTTCCGTCCTCACACTACGGGCGCACAAGCCCTCCAGTTTGGCAATCCAGAACTACAATGCAACACTCTGCCTGCCCTCCAGAAGAAAAACATTGCCCTCTGGGGCTAACCAGAAACCCCAAATGAGGATCAACCTGCACGCCACTTGGCTGTACCCCAAATATATAGGCTGACCAGGGCACTGATGCTCTTTAAGACACAACCTGAGCCTGGACCTCCAGGCCACACCCAGACAGCTGGCCGCACTCTGAGCACATCGGACCCGCCATGGCCTTAGGTCGTCGTCTTTTCTCAACCTCGATTTTCAGGCTTCAGACTATAACTTATCTCAAATCACTGCCCACGGTTGAAAATGATGCAGTAATCAGAACTCCATCCCCATGGCAAGAAACCTTCCGGTTGCCATGTTGTCCAACGTTCAGTGTAGTTGAAACCAGTGTGGCCCATGAGTCCCCGCCCATACTCGCGGGCCACATTGGTCACAAACACACATTGTGACCCTCAGCCTGAGCCCAGTCCTCAAGTAAGTCCTCTCAGTGGCTGGACCCTGAGCCCGCATATGGGGCCTGCCATGCCCCTAGCCCCAATTTTTAACCATAGTTCGCTTTGTCCCTTCACTCTTCCCTAGGGCTCTGCTTTGGACTTCCTCTTTTGGTGGGACCCCTGAGGTAACAAACCTGAAAGGAGTCCTCCCATCCCACAGATTGACGAAAAACAATTGGGATCGGGCCAAATCCACAGAGAGGAAGATTCGACCATGGCCCATGAGGCCTCCCCGACATTCCACGGCCAACGCTGATACAAAATCCAGAGACAAAATAATGAGCAAGCGCCTCAGACTCGCTGTTTCTTCATATCCTGAAGAGTTCTTCTCATGGTTTGTCGATCGGGTCCGCCATACCTACATCTGCAAACCTTAGCTGAGTTTGTGTTTTTAGACTTCAGTCCTCAATGTCCTGGGCAACATACATTCCAGACTGGGCCCCTGGAGTCACACAATAGGACTGCGCCTACACAATCCATGGGAATTCTGCCCATTCCATTGTCCCAAACCGCACAAATTAGGAGAAACCTCCAAAGTCCCTGAGGCCATCCCAATAGTGTAGGTCGCCCGGCACAAACAAGGGCGGTCTGACACAAGCTGAGCATCTATCTCCACTCATTCCATAGATGGATGTCCCCAGAGATGAAGATTGAACCAGACAGGACCCTAGGCCATAATCGGATCCATTGCTTTGGTTTACAGGCATGTCTCCTCAAAAGCCTGGATACCAATTCTAGCATAGTGGTTTTCCTGAGGCACCCATCAGAACAAATCTCGTCTCCACAAGGAAACTTGTGTATGGGAGCTATGTCAAAAGCTTAGGAGAGAACTTCAGGGTCCCGGTGCCACCGCCTCATTCCAAGGCCCTCATGGATAGAAACACACTTTAGGACCCATCCTCAGGAAAGTCCATTTCAACACAGCCACCCAGGTTGCCCCCCAGAGACATCAGATCTAAACTGCCTTGTTGCTAGGAGACAATTACAATGCGAGGCGCTCGTCACAGGCATCCATCCTCGAACGTTGCCCTGGAGTCATTCCATATGGGAAGTCCGGGACTTGTCCAACAGGTCTCAATTGTCCCGCAGTAGGAATCCTTCTAGGGGGCATGCCACAACTCCCAACGTGGGAAAAACTCCATGGCCTCGAGATTCCGCTCCCTTCATGAAGGGGCCGTCATGCACAGAAACTCCAACCTGAGCCAACGTCTGATCCTCGCCCTGACTTCAGATGCATGAAATCTTGGTTCCGATGTGTAGGGGGTACCTACCGTGCCCTCGCCCTGAAACCCAAGTCTATCTTGTGTTCTCAGACTTCCGTCCTCACACTCCTGGCCCCGAAGCATTCAAGTTTGGCAATTCCGGACTAATAATGCAGCACTCTGCCTGCCCTCTAGAAAAACAAATATTGCCTTATGAGCTGCCCAGGCAGCTTAAATGAGGATCAACCTACACGGCACTCGAATGTACCAAAATTATATAGTCTAACCTGGGCACTAATGCAGTTTCTGACACAACCTGAGCCCGGACCTCCTGACCAACACCCAGACAGCTGACCGCACACTGAGCACATCAGACACACCATGGCCTTAGGTCATCATCTCTTCCTTACCTCAGTTTTCAGGCTTCAGAACCTAGACCTTATCTCCAATCCCTGCCCAGGGGTGAGTGTGATGCAGAAATCAGAATTCCTCCTTACCCATGGCAAGAAACCTTGTGGTTGGCATGTTGTCCAACGTTCAGTGTAGGAGAAACCAGCATTCACCCTGAGGCCCCGCCCATTCTTGAGCGTGACGAGGGTATAAACATGCATTGTGACCCTCAGCGTGAGTCCTGCCCTCTAGTATGTCCTCTTAGTGACTGGACCATTAGATGTGATAATGGGCTTGACATGTCCCTAGGCCCCAATTTTTAACCAGATTTCTGGTTGTCCAGTCGCCCCTCCTCATGAATCTACTCTGGAATCCCTCATTTGTTGGACACCTGAGGTTAATAAACAAAACAAAACAACAACAACAAAAACAAACAAACAAACAAAAAAAAAAACGGTCTTATTCCATCCCACAGAACGACCCCAAACGCTTTGGACTGGGCCACACCTCCAGAGAGTAAGACTCGTCCATTTCCCATGAAGTCACCCGGAAATTTCATGAACATGGGTGACACGATATCCAGAGACAAAAACTTGAGCAAGAGCCTCACACTCGCCATTTTTTCATATCCCGAAGAGTTCTCCTCATGGTCTGTAGATCAGTCCTGCCATACCTATGACCCGAAACAGAAGCCGAGTTTGTGTTTTCAGACAACGGTCTAAACAACCCTGCCTACACACCCTACATGCTCAGGCCCCTGGAGCCAAACCTGAGGACTGTACTTGCCCTCTCCAAGGGATTTCTGTGTGCCCATTGCAATGGCCACGACCCTACTAATAGGATCAAACTCCAAATTCCCTGAGGCCATCTCAATAGTGGTGGCTTCCCAGGACAAACAGGGGCAATCTGAGCCCTCTGAGCTCCTACCTGCACTCAGACCCCTAGACTGATTTCCCCAGAGGGAAAAAGGAACGAACAGACCCCTAGGCACTAATCGGATCCATTGCTTTGGTTTCCAGGCATCTCTCCTCAGAGGCCTGGATTTCAATACCCGAATATGGCTGTTTCTTGACTCACCCATCAGAACTAATCTCCTCTACACATGGGAAACTTGCACATTGGAGCTTGGTCAAAGCTTCTCTTTAGGAGAACCCTTCAGGGCCCCAGTGCCACCGCTTCATTCCAAGGTCTTCATAGACACAAAAACACATTAGGACCCATCCACAGGAGAGTCCATTTCAACTCAGCCTCCTCGGTTGCTCCCCCAGATCCAGCAGATCTAACATATCTTGTTGCTAGGAGACAATTGCAATGCGAGGTGGACTACCCATCAATCCATCCTTAGAACCCTGCTCAGAATCGTTGGCCTGGAGCCAAACAACAGGTCTCAATTGTCCGGCAGAAGAATCTTTGTAGTTTGGATCTTCTCACAACTCCCTTCTTGGGAAACCCCCATGGCCTCGTGAACCCTCCCCCCCTTCATGAAGGGTCCATCAGGGACAGAACCTCCAACTTGAGCGATCGTCTGATCCTCGCCCTGACTTCAGATCCACGAGATCTCGATTCAGGTCTGTAGATTGTGCCTGCCATTTCCTCACCCAGAAACCTAAGCCTAGCTTGTGTTCTCAGAATTCCGTCCTCAGACTACGGGCCCACAAGCCCTCCAGTTTGGCAATCCAGAACTACAATGCAACACTCTTCCTGCCCTCCCGAAGAAAAACATTGCCCTCTGGGAGTAACCAGAAACCCCAAATTATGATCAACCTGCACAGCACTTGGCTGTACCCTAAATATATAGGCTGAACTGGGCACTGGTGCCCTTGCAGACACAACATGAGCCTGGACCTCCAGGCCACACCCAGACAGCTGGCCGCACTCTGAGCACATCAGACCTGCCATGGCCTTAGGTCGTCATATCTTCTCAACCTCGATTTTCAGGCTTCAGAAACTATAACTTATCTCAAAACACTGCCCACGGTTGAAAATGATGCAGAAATCAGAACTCTTTCCCCATGGCAAGAAACCTTGTGGTTGCCATGTTGTCCAACGTTCAGTGTAGTTGAAACCAGTGTGGCCCATGAGGCCCCGCCCATTCTCGCGGGCCACTTTGGTCACAAACACACATTGTGACCCTCAGCCTGAGCCCAGTCCTCAAGTAAGTCCTCTCAGTGGCTGGACCCTGAGTCCGCATATGGGGCCTGCCATGCCCCTGGCCCCAATTTTTAACCATAGTTCGCTTTGTCCCTTCACTCTTCCCTAGGGCTCTGCTTTGGACTTCCTCTTTTGGTGGGACACTTGAGGTAACACACCTGAAAGGATTCCTATCATCCCACAGATTGACGAAAAACAATTGGGATCGGGCCAAATCCACAGAGAGGAAGATTCGTCCATGGCCCATGAGGCCTCCCCGACATTCCACGGCCAACGCTGATACAAAATCCAGAGACAAAAGCCTGAGCAAGCGCCTCAGACTCGCTCATTTTTTATATCCTGAAGAGTTCTTCTCATGGTTTGTCGATCGGAAGTGCCATACTTACGTCCCCAATCCTAAGCTGAGTTTGTGTTTTCAGACTTCTGTCCTCAAACTCCTGGGCCACACATCCTCCAAGCTGGGGCCTCTGGAGACATACATTAGGACTGCGCCTACCCAATCCATGGTAATTCTGCCCATTCCATTGTCCCAAAACGTACAAAATAGGAGAACCCTCCAAAGTCCCTGAGGCCATCCCACTAGTGTAGGTCGCCCGCCACAAACAAGGGCGGTCTGACACCAGCTGGGCATCGATCTCCACTCATTCCATAGATGGATGTCCCCAGAGAAGAAGATTGAACCAGACAGTACCCTAGGCCAAAATTGGATCCATTGCTTTGGTTTACAGGCATGTCTCCTCAAAAGCCTGGATTCCAATACTACATAGGGGTTTTCCTGAGGCACCCATCAGTACAAATCTCGTCTCCATAAGAAAACTTGCGCATGGGAGCTATGTGAAAAGCTTAGGAGAATACTTCAGGGTCCCGGTGCCACCGCCCCATTCCAAGGCCCTCCTGGACACAAACACACTTTAGGACCCATCCTCAGGAAAGTCCATTTCAACTCAGCCACCCAGTTTGCTCCCACATAGCCATCAGATCTAAACTGCCTTGTTGCTAGGAGACAATTGCAATGCGAGATGCTTGTCCCAGGCATCCATCCTCGAAAGGTGCTCTGGAGTCATTCCATATGGGATGTCCTGGACCTGTCCAACAGGTATCAATTGTCCCGCAGAAGGAATCCTTGAAGGGGGCAAGCCACAACTCCCAACGTGGGAAAACCTCCATGGCCTCGAGATTCCGCTCCCTTCATGAAGGGGCCGTCATGCACAGAAACTCCAACCTGAGCCAACGTCTGATCCTCGCCCTGACTTCAGATGCATGAGATCTTGGTTCCGATGTGTAGGGGGTACCTGCCTTGCCCTCGCCCTGAAACCCAAGTCTAGCTTGTGTTCTCAGACTTCCGTCCTCACACTCCTGGCCCCGAAGCACTCAAGTTTGGCAATTCCAGACCCAAAATGCAGCACTCTGCCTGCCTTCTAGAAAAAAAAAAAAAAAAATATTGCCTGATGAGCTGCCCAGGCAGCTGAAATGAGGATCAACCTACATGGCACTCGAATGTACCCAAATTATATAGTCTAACATGGGCACTAATGCACTTTATGACACAACCTGAGCCCGGAACTCTTGACCAACACCCAGACAGCTGACCGCACACTGAGCACATCAGACCCGCCATGGCCTTAGGTCATCATCTCTTCCCTACCTCAGTTTTCAGGCTTCAGAACCTAGACCTTATCTCCAATGCCTGCCAAGGGGTGAGTATGATGCAGAAATCAGAACTCCTCCTTACCCATGGCAAGAAACCTTGTGGTTGGCATGTTGTCCAACGTTCAGTGTAGGAGAAACCAGCATTCACCCTGAGGTCCCGCCCATTCTTGAGTGTGACGAGGGCATAAACATGCATTGTGACCCTGACCGTGAGTCCTGCCCTCTAGTATGTCCTCTTACTGACTGGACAATTAGATGTCATAATGGGCTTGACATGTCCCTAGGCCCCAATATTTAACCAGATTTCTGGTTGTCCAGTCGCCCCTGCCCAGGGCTCTACTCTGGAATCCCTCATTTGTTGGGACACCTGAGGTTAAAAAACAAAACAAAACAAAACAACAACAACAACAACAACAACAAAGGACTTATTCCATACCACAGAATGACCCCAAACTCTTTGGACGGGGCCACACTTCCAGAAAGTAAGACTCGTCCATTTCCCATGCAGTCACCCGGAAATTTCATGAACATGGGTGACACGATATCCAGAGACAAAAACTTGAGCAAGAGCCTCACTCTCGCCCTTATTTCCTATCCCGAAGTGTTCTCCTCATGGTCTGTAGATCAGTCCTGCCATACCTATGACCCGAAACAGAAGCCGAGTTTGTGTTTTCAGACAACGGTCTAAACAGCCCTGGCCTACACACCTTACAGGCTCAGGCCCTTGGAGCCAAACCTGAGGACTGTACTTGCCCTCTCCAAGGGATTTCTGGGTGCCCATTGCAATGGCCACAACCCTACTAATAGGATCAACCTCCAAAGTCCCTGAGGCCATCTCAATATTGGTGGCTTCCCAGGACAAACAGGGGCAAGCTGAGCCCATCTGAGCACCTACCTGCACTCAGACCCGTAGACTGATGTCCCCAGAGGGAAAAAGGAACGAACAGACCCCTAGGCACTAATCGGATCCATTGCTTTGGTTTTCAGGCATCTCTCCTCATAGGCCTGGATTTCAATACCCGAATATGGCTGTTTCTTGACTCACCCATCAGAACTAATCTCCTCTACACATGGGAAACTTGAACATTGGAGCTTGGTCGAAGCTTCTCTGTAGGAGAACCCTTCAGGGCCCCAGTGCCACCGCTTCATTCCAGGGTCTTCATAGACACAAAAACACATTAGGACCCATCCACAGGAGAGTCCATTTCAATTCAGCCTCCTCGGTTGCTCCCCCAGATCCTGCAGATCTAACATGTCTTGTTGGTAGGAGACAATTGGAATGCGAGGTGGGCTACCCATCCATCCATCCATTTAGTACCCTGCTTGGAATCGTTGGCCTGAGCCAACCAACAGGTCTCAATTTTCCTGCAGAAGAATCTTTGCAGTTTGGAGCTTCTCACAACTCCCATCTTGGGAAACCCCCATGGCCTCGTGATCCACCCCCCCTTCAAGAAGGGTCCATCAGGGACAGAACCTCCAACCTGAGCAATCGTCTGATCCTCGCCCTGTCTTCAGATCCACGAGATCTCGAGTCAAGTCTGTAGATTGTGCCTGCCATGTCCTCGCCCAGAAATCTAAGCCTAGCTTGTGTTCTCAGACTTCCGTCCTCACACTACGGGCCCACAAGCCCTCCAGTTTGGCAATCCAGAACTACATTGCAACACTCTGCCTGCCCTCCCGAAGAAAAACATTGCCTTCTGGGGCTACCCAGAAACACCAAATGAGGATCAACCTGCACGGCATTCGGCAGTACCCCAAATATATAGGCTGAACAGGGCACTGATGCCCTTTCAGACACAACCTGAGCCTGCACCTCCAGGCCACACCCAGACAGCTGGCCGCACTCTGAGCACATCGGACCCGCCATGGCCTTAGGTCGTCGTCTCTTCTCAACCTCGATTTTCAGGCTTCAGAAACTATAACTTATCTCAAATCACTGCCCACGGTTCAAAATGATGCAGAAATCAGAACTCTTTCCCCATGGCAAGAAACAATGCGGTTGCCATGTTGTCCAACGTTCAGTGTAGTTGAAACGAGTGTGGCCCGTGATTCCCCGCCCATGCTCGCGGGCCACATTGGTCACAGACACACATTGTGACCCTCAGCCTGAGACCAGTCCTCAAGTAAGTCCTCTCAGTGGCTGGACCCTGAGCCCGCATATGGGGCCTGCCATGCCCCTGGCCCCAATTTTTAACCATAGTTCGCTTTGTCCCTTCACTCTTCCCTAGGGATCTGCTTTGGAATTCCTCTTTTGGTGGGACCACTGAGGTAACAAACCTGAAAGGAGTCCTCCCATCCCACAGATTGACGAAAAACAATTGGGATCGGGCCAAATACACAGAGAGGAAGATTCGTCCATGGCCCATGAGGCCTCCCCGACATTCCACGGCCAACGCTGATACAAAATCCAGAGACAAAATAATGAGCAAGCGCCTCAGACTCGATGTTTCTTCATATCCTGAAGAGTTCTTCTCATGGTTTGTCGATCGGGTCTGCCATACCTACATCCGCAAACCTTAGCTGAGTTTGTGTTTTTAGACTTCAGTCCTCAATGTCCTGGGCAACACACATTCCAGACTGGGCCCCTGGAGTCACACAATAGGACTGCGCCTACACAATCCATGGGAATTCTGCCCATTCCATTGTCCCAAACCGCACAAATTAGGAGAACCCTCCAAAGTCCCTGAGGCCATCCCAATAGTGTAGGTCGCCCGGCACAAACAAGGGCGGTCTGACACTAGCTTAGCATCTATCTCCACTCATTCCATAGATGGATGTCCCCAGAGATGAAGATTGAACCAGACAGGACCCTAGGCCATAATCCGATCCATTGCTTTGGTTTACAGGCATGTCTCCTCAAAAGCCTGGATACCAAATCTAGCATAGTGGTTTTCCTGAGGCACCCATCAGAACAAATCTCGTCTCCACAAGGATACTTGTGCATGGGAGCTATGTCAAAAGCTTAGGAGAATACTTCAGGGTCCTGTTGCCACCGCCTCATTCCAAGGCCCTCATGGATACAAACACACTTTAGGACCCATCCTCAGGAAAGTCCATTTCAACACAGCCACCCAGGTTGCACCCGCAGTGCCATCAGATCTAAACTGCCTTGTTGCTAGGAGACAATTACAATGCGAGGCGCTCGTTCCAGGCATCCATCCTCGAACAGTGCCCTGGAGTCTTTCCATATGGGATGTCCTGGACCTGTCCAAAGGTCTCAATTGTCCCACAGTAGGAATCCTTCTAGGGGGCATGCCACAACTCCCAACGTGGGAAAAACTCCATGGCCTCGAGATTCCGCTCCCTTCATGAAGGGGCCGTCATGCACAGAAACTCCAACCTGAGCCAACGTCTGATCCTCGCTCTGACTTCAGATGCATGAGATCTTGGTTCCGATGTGTAGGGGGTACCTGCCGTGCCCTCGCCCTGAAACCCAAGTCTAGCTTGTGTTCTCAGACTTCCGTCCTCACACTCCTGGCCCCGAAGCACTCAAGTTTGGCAATTCCAGACCCACAATGCAGCACTCTGCCTGCCCTCTAGAAAAAAAAAAAAATATTGCGTATGAGCTGCCCAGGCAGCTTAAATGAGGATCAACCTACACGGCCCTCGAATGTACCCAAATTATATAGTCTAACCTGGGCACTAATGCACTTTCTGACACAACCTGAGCCCGGACCTCCTGACCAACACCCAGACAGCTGACCGCACACTGAGCAAATCAGACCCGCCATGGCCTTAGGTCATCATCTCTTCCCTACCTCAGTTTTCAAGCTTCAGAACCTAGACCTTATCTCCAATGCCTGCCAAGGGGTGAATATGATGCAGAAATCAGAACTCCTCCTTACCCATGGCAAGAAACCTTGTGGTTGGCATGTTTTCCAACGTTCAGTGTAGGAGAAACCAGCATTCACCCTGTGGTCCAGCCCATTCTTGAGTGTGACGAGGGCCTAAACATGCATTGTGACCCTCAGCGTTAGTCCTGCCCTCTAGTATGTCTTCTTAGTGACAGGACAATTAGATGTCATAATGGGCTTGACATGTCCCTAGGCCCCAATATTTAACCAGAATTTTGGTTGTCCAGTGCCCCTCCCTAGGGCTCTACTCTGGAATCCCTCATTTGGTGGGAACCCTGAGGTTAAAAAACAAAACAAAACAAAACAAAACAACATCAACAAATAAACGGACTTATTCCATCCCACAGAATGACCCCAAACTCTTTGGACGGGGCTATACCTCCAGAGAGTAAGACTTATCCATTTCCCATGAAGTCACCCGGAAATTTCATGAACATGGGTGACACGATATCCAGAGACAAAAACTTGATAAAGAGCCTCACACTCGCCCTTTTTTCATATCCCGAAGAGTTCTCCTCATGGTCTGTAGATCAGTGTTGTCATACCATTGACCCGAAACAGAAGCCGAGTTTGTGTTTTCAGACAGCAGTCTAAACATCCCTGGCCTACAAACCCTACAGGCTCAGGCCCCTGGAGCCAAACCTGAGGACTGTACTTGCCCTCTCCAAGGGATTTCTGTGTGCCCATTGCAATGGCCACTACCCTACTAATAGGATAAACCTCCAAAGTCCCTGAGGCCATCTCAATAGTGGTCGCTTCCGAGGACAAACAGGGGCAATCTGAGCCCCTCTGAGCACCTACCTGCACTCAGACCCATAGACTGATGTCCCCAGAGGGAAAAAGGAATGAACAGACCCCTAGGCACTAATCGGATCCATTGCTTTGGTTTTCTGGCATCTCTCCTCATAGGCCTGGATTTCAATAACCGAATATGGCTGTTTCTTGACTCACCCATCAGAACAAATCTCCTCTACAAATGGGAAACTTGCACATTGGAGCTTGGTCAAAGCTTCTCTTTAGGAGAACCCTTCAGCGCCCCAGTGCCACCACTTCATTCCAAGGTCTTCATAGACACAAAAACACATTAGGACCCATCCACTGGAGATTCCATTTTAACTCAGCCTCCTCGGTTGCTCCCCCAGATCCAAAAGATCTAACATGTCTTGTTGCTAAGAGACAATTGGAATGCGAGGTGGGCTACCCATCCATCCATCCTTAGTACCCAGCTCGGAATTGTTGGCCTGGAGCCAACCAACAGGTCTCAATTGTCCTGCAGAAGAATCTTTGCAGTTTGCAGCTTCTCACAACTCCCATCTTGGGAAACACCCATGGCCTCGTGATCCACCCCCCTTCAAGAAGGGTCCATCAGGGACAGAACCTCCAACCTGAGCGATCGTCTGATCCTCGCTCTGATCAGATCCACGAGATCTCGAGTCAGGTCTGTAGATTGTGCCTGCCATTTCCTCACCCAGAAACCTAAGCCTAGCTTGTGTTCTCAGACATCCGTCCTCAGACTATGGGCCCACAAGCCCTCCAGTTTGGCAAACCAGAACTACAATGCAACACTCTGCCTGCCCTCTAGAAGAAAAACAATGCCCCCTGGGGCTACCCAGATACCCCAAATGAGGATCAACCTGCACGCTACTTGGCTATACCCCAAATATATAGGCTGACCTGGGCACTGGTGCCCTTTCAGACACAACCTGAGCCTGGACCTCCTGACCAACACCCAGACAGCTGGCCGCACTCTGAGCATATCGGACCCGCCATGGCCTTAGGTCGTCATCTCTTCTCAACCTCGATTTTCAGGCTTCAGAAACTATAACTTATCTCAAAACACTGCCCACGGTTGAAAATGATGCAGAAATCAGAACTCCATCCCCATGGCAAGAAACCTTGCCGTTGCCATGTTGTCCAACGTTCAGTGTAGTTGAAACCAGTGTGGCCCATGAGGCCCCGCCAATTCTCGCGGGCCACATTGGTCACAAACACACATTGTGACCCTCAGCCTGAGCCCAGGCCTCAAGTAAGGCCTCTCAGTGGGTGGACCCTGAGCCCGCATATTGGGCCTGCCATGCCCCTGGCCCCAATTTTTAACCATAGTTCGCTTTGTCCCTTCCCTCTCCATAGGGCTCTGCTTTGGAATTCCACTTTTGGTGGGACACCTGAGGTAACAAACCTGAAAGGAGTCCTCCCATCCCACAGATTGACGAAAAACAATTGGGATCGGGCCAAATCCACAGAGAGGAAGATTTGCCCATGGCCCATGAGGCCTCCCCGACATTCCACGGCCAACGCTGATACAAAATCTAGAGACAAAGCCTGAGCAAGCGCCTCAGACTCGCTGTTTCTTCATATCCTGAAGAGTTCTTCTCATGGATTGTCGATCGGGTCCGCCATACCTACATCCGCAAACCTTAGCTGAGTTTGTGTTTTAGACTTCTGTCCTCAATGTCCTGGGCAACACACCCTCCAAGCTGGGGCCCCTCGAGACACACATGAGGACTGCGCCTACCCAATCCATGGGAATTCTGCCCATTCCATTGTCACAAACCGTACAAATTAGGAGAATCCTCCAAAGTCCCTGAGGCCATCCCAATAGTGTAGGTTGCCTGGCACAAACAAGGGCGGTCTGACACCAGCTGAGCATCTATCTCCACTCATTCCATGGATGGATGTCCCCAGAGAAGAAGATTGAACCAGCATGAGGACTGCGCCTACCCAATCCATGGGAATTCTGCCCATTCCATTGTCACAAACCGTACAAATTAGGAGAATCCTCCAAAGTCCCTGAGGCCATCCCAATAGTGTAGGTCGCCTGGCACAAACAAGGGCGGTCTGACACCAGCTGAGCATCTATCTCCACTCATTCCATGGATGGATGTCCCCAGAGAAGAAGATTGAACCAGACAGGACCCTAGGCCATAATCGGATCCAATGCTTTTGTTTACAGGCATGTCTCCTCAAAAGCCGGGATTCCAATACTAGCATAGGGGTTTTCCTGAGGCACCCATCAGAACAAATCTCGTCTCCACAAGGAATCTTGTGCATGGGAGCTATGTCAAAAGCTTAGGAGAGAACTTCAGGGTCCCGGTGCCACCGCCTCATTCCAAGGCCCTCATGGATAGAAACACACTTAGGACCCATCCTCAGGAACGTCCATTTCAACTCAGCCACCCAGGTTGCTCCCGCAGAGCCATCAGATCTAAACTGCCTTGTAGCTAGGAGACAATTGCATGCGAGGTGCTCGTCCTAGGCATCCATCCTCGAATGGTGCCCTGGAGTCATTCCATATGGGATGTCCTGGATCTGTCCAACAGGTCTCAATTGTCCCGCAGAAGGAATCCTGGAAGGGGGCATCCCACAACTCCCAACGTGGGAAAACCTCCATGGCCTTGAGATTCCGCTCCCTTCATGAAGGGGCCGTCGTGCACAGAAACTCCAACCTGCCAACGTCTGATCCTTGCCCTGACTTCAGATGCATGAGATCTTGGTTCCGATGTGTAGGGGGTACCTGCCGTGCCCTCGCCCTGAAACCCAAGTCTAGCTTGTGTTCTCAGACTTCCATCCTCACACTCCTGGCCCCGAATCACTCAAGTTTGGCAATTCTGGACCCACAATGCAGCACTCTGCCTGCCCTCTAGAAAAAAAAAAATATATTGCCTGATGAGCTGCCCAGGCAGCTTAAATGAGGATCAACCTACACGGCACTCGAATGTACCCAAATTATATAGTCTAACCTGGGCACTAATGCACTTTCTGACACAACCTGAGCCCAGACCTCCTGACCAACACCCAGACAGCTGACCGCACACTGAGCAAATCAGACCCGCCATGGCCTTAGGTCATCATCTCTTCCCTACCTCAGTTTTCAAGCTTCCGAACCTAGACTTTATCTCCAATCCCTGCCCAGGGTGAGTGTGATGCAGAAATCAGAACTCCTCCTTACCCAGGAAAGAAATCTTGTGGTTGGCATGTTGTCCAACGATCAGTGTAGGGGAAACCAGCATTCTCCCTGAGGTCCCGCCCATTCTTGAATGTGACGAGGGCATAAACATGCATTGTGACCCTCAGAGTGAGTCCTGCCCTCTAGTATGTCCTCTTAGAGACTGGACAATTAGATGTCATAATGGGCTTGACATGTCCCTAGGCCACAATATTTAACCAGATTTTTGGTTGTCCAGTCGCCCCTCCCCAGGGCTCTACTCTGGAATCCCTCATTTGGTGGGACACCTGAGGTTAATAAACAAAACAAAACAAAACAAAACAACAACAACAACAACAAAAAAACGGACTTATTCCATCCCACAGAATGACCCCAATCTCTTTGGACGGGGCCGCACCTCCAGAGAGTAAGACTCGTCCATTTCCCATGAAGTCACCCGGAAATTTCATGAACATGGGTGACACGATATCCACAGACAAAAACTTGAGCAAGAGCCTCACACTCGCCCTTTTTTCATATCCCGAAGAGTTCTCCTCATGGTCTGTAGATCAGCCCTCCATACCTATGACCCGAAACAGAAGCCGAGTTTGTGTTTTCAGACAACGGTCTAAACAGCCCTGGCCTACACACCCTACAGGCTCAGGCCCCTGGAGCCAAACCTGAGGACAGTACTTGCCCTCTCCATGGGATTTCTGTGTGCCCATTGCAATGGCCACAACCCTACTTATAGGATCAACCTCCAATGTCCCTGAGCCCATCTCAATAGTGGTGGCTTCCCAGGACAAACAGGGGCAATCTGAGCCCATATGAGCACCTACCTGCACTCAGACCCGTAGACTGATGTCCCCAGAGGGAAAAAGGAACGAACAGACCCCTAGGCACTAATCGGATCCATTGCTTTGTTTTCCAGGCATCTCTCCTCAGAGGCCTGGATGTCAATAACCGAATATGGCTGTTTCTTGACTCACCCATCAGAACAAATCTCCTCTACACATGGGAAACTTGCACATTGGAGCTTGGTCCAAGCTTCTCTTTAGGAGAACCCTTCAGGGCCCCAGTGCCACCGCTTCATTCTTTGTCTTTGAGACATACCTGAAAGAAGTTGTTATGGCCAGTGTTGAAGAGGTTAATGTCTATGTTCTCCTCTAGGATTCTCATGGATTTCTGTCTCACATTGAAGTCTTTTATGCTTTATGAGTTTACCTTTGTGTATGGTGTAAAAGGATGATCGATTTTCATTCTTTTACATATAGCTGCCCAGTTTTCCAACCACCATTTATTGAAGAGACTCTCATTTTTCCACTGTATATTTTTTTCCTGATTATTTGAAGACTATTTGACCATACTGCTGATGATCCCTATCTGAACTCTACACCGTTCTAGTGGTCTATGTGATTGTTTTTATGCCAGTCCCATGCTGCCTTGGTGATCACATCATCATAGTAACCCTTGAAATCAGGCAACATTATGCTCCCAGTTTTATTTTTCTTTTGGCATTTCTTAGCAATACGGGGTCTTTTCTGATTCCACACAAATTTTAGGCATGTGTTTGCTACAGGTCTTTGAATGATACCGATGGTATTTTCATACAAATGGCATTAAAAGGATCAATTGCCCTAGGCAGTATAGATATTTTTTCCCACAAGATGGTTTTTTTTTTAAATTTATTAATTTATTTTCAGCATAACAGTATTCATTGTTTTTGTACCACACCCAGCACTCCATGCAATCCATGCCCTTTGTTATACCCTCCACCTGGTACCCCAACCTCCCAACCCCCGCCCCTTCAAAACCCTCAGTTTTTTAATTAATTTATTTATTTTCAGCAAAGCAGTATTTATTACTTTTTGCACCACACCCAGTGCTCCATGCAATCCGTGCCCTCTATAATACCCACCACCTGGTACTCCAACGTCCCACCCCCTGCCACTTCAAATCCCTCAGATTTTTTTTCAGAGTCGATAGTCTCTCATGGTTCACCTCCCCTTCCAATTTCCCTCAACTACCTTTTTCTATCTCCCCATGTCCTCCATGCTATTTGTAATGCTCCACAACTAAGTGAAACCATATGATAAATGACTCTCTCTGCTTCACTTATTTCACTCAGCATTATCTCTTCCAGTCCCATTCATGTTGCTACCAAAGTTGGGTATTCGTCTTTTCTGATGGAAGCATAATACTCCATAGTGTATATGGACCACATCTTCCTTATCCATTCGTCCATTGAAGGGCATCTTGGTTCTATCCACAGTTTGGTGACCGTGGCCATTGCTGCTATAATCATTGGGGTACAGATGGCCCTTCTTTTCACGACATCTGTATCTTTGGGGTAAATACCCAGGAGTGCAATTGCAGGGTCATAGAGAAGTTCTATTTTTTTATTTCTTGAGAAATCTCCACACTGTTCTCCAAAGAGGCTGCACCAACTTGCATTCCAACCAACAGTGGAAGAGGGTTCACATTCCCCCACATCCCCTCCAACACATATTGTTTCCTGTCTTGCTAATTTTGGCTATTCTAACTGGTGTAAGATGATATCTCAATGTGGTATTAATTTGCTAGTGATGATGAACATTTTTCATGTGTCTGATAGCCATTTGTACGTCTTCAATGGAGAAGTGTCTTGTCATATCTTCTGCCCATTTTTTAATATGATTGTCTGTTTTGTGTGTGTTGAGTTTGAGGAGTTCTTTATAGATCCTGGATATCAACCTTTTGTCTGTACTGTCATGTGCAAATATCTTCTCCCATTCCGTGGGTTACCTCTTTGTTTTCTTGACTGTTTCCTTTGCTGTGCAGAAGCTTTTGATTTTGATGAAGCCCCAAAAGTTCATTTTCACTTTTGTTTCCCTTGCCTTTGGAGACATATCTTGAAAGAAGTTGCTGTGGCTGATATCAAAGAGATTTCTGCCTATGTTCTTCTCTAGGATTCTGATGGATTCCTGCCTCACATTGAGGTCTTTTATCCATTTTGAGTTTATCTTTGTGTACGGTGTAAGAGAATGGTCGAGTTTCATTTTTCTACATATAGCTGCCTATTGTTCCCAGCACCATTTATTGAAGAGACTGACTTTTTCCCACTGTCTATTTTTTCCTCTTTTTTCGAAGATTATTTGACCATATAGTTGAGGGTCCATATCTGGGCTCTCTACTCTGTTCCACTGGTCTGTGTCTGTTTTCATGCGAGTTCCATGCTGTCTTGGTGATCACAGCTTTGTAGTAAACTTGAAATCAGGTATTGTCATACCCCCATTTTATTTTTGTTTTTCAAAATTTCCTTAGTGAT
Organism: Mustela lutreola; assembly: GCF_030435805.1. Classification (NCBI taxonomy): domain Eukaryota; kingdom Metazoa; phylum Chordata; class Mammalia; order Carnivora; family Mustelidae; genus Mustela; species Mustela lutreola. The sequence goes on from NC_081294.1 coordinate 175,495,957, forward strand.
TCGGGATCTCTTCTGATTCCATACAAATTTGTGGATTATTTGCTCCAGCTCTTTGAAAAATACTGGTAGAATTTTGATTGGAATAGCATTAAAAGTAGAGATTGCTCCAGGCATTATCGACATTGTAGCAATGTTTATTCTTCCGATCCAAGAGCATGGAATGGTCTATCATCTTTTAGGGTCTTCTTCAATTTCTTTCATGAGAATTCTGTAGTTCCTTGAGTACAGAACATTTATCTCTTTGTTTAGGATTATTCCCAGGTATCTTATGGTTCTTAGTGCTATAGTAAATGGAATGAATCTCTGATTTCCCTTTCTGTATTTTCATTATTAGTGCATAAAAAAGCCACTGATTTCTGTGGATACAGGATACATTGACTTTGTATCCTGCCACGTTGCTGAATTGCTGTATGAGTTCTAGTAGTTTGGGGGTGGAGTCTTTTGGGTTTTCCATATAAAGAATCACGTCATCTGCAAAGAGAGAGAGTTTGACTTCTTCAGTGCCAATTTGGATACCTTTTATTTTTCTTTGTTGTCTGATTGCTGTTGCTAGGACTTCTAATACTATGTTGAACAAGACTGGTGAGAGTGGGCATCCTTGTCGTGATCCTGATCTCAACGGGAAGGCTGCAAGCTTTTTCCCATCGAGGATGATATTTGCTGTGGGTATTTCATAGATAGATATGATGAAGTTCAGGAATGTTCCCTCTATCCCTATACTTTGCAGCATTTTAATCACGATTGGATGCTGGATTTTTTCAAATGATTTTTCTGCATCAATTGAGAGGACCATGTGGTTCTTCCCTCTTCTCATATTAATTTTTTCAATGACATTGATTGATTTATGAATGTTGAACCATCCTTGTAGCCCAGGGATGAATCCAACCTGGTCATGGTAGATAATCTTTTTAATGTGCTGTTTGACCCTGTTTGCAAGGATCTTGTTGAGAATCTTAGCATCCATATTCATCAGTGATATTGGTCTGAAATTATCCATTTTGGTAGGGTCTTTGCCTGGTTTGGGGAACAGGGTAATTCTGGCTTCATAGAAAGAGTGTGGAAGTTTTCCTTCTGCTTCAATTTTTTGAAACAGCTTCAGGAGAATAGATGTTATTTCTTCTTTGAAAGTTTGGTAGAATTCCCCAAGCAATCCGTCAGGTCTTGGGCTCTTGTTTCTTGGGAGGTTTTTGATCAGTGCTTATATCTCGTTACTAGATATCGGTCGATTCAGGTTGTCGATCTCTTCCTGGTTCAATTTTGGAAGTTTATAGTTTTCCAAGAATGCATCCATTTCATCAAGGTTGCTAAGCTTATTGGCATATAAGAATTGATAATAACTTCTGATGATTGTTTCTACTTCCTCATTGTTAGTTGTGATCTCTCCGTTTTCATTTATAATTTTGTGAATTTGGGCTTTCTCTCTTTTCTTTTGGATTAGTGTGGCCAGTGCCTTATTGATCTTATTTATTTTTTCAAAAAAACCAACTTCTAGTTTCATTGATACATTCTACTGTATCTTTGGTTTCTACCTCATTGATCTCAGCTCTAATCTTGATGATTTCTCTTCTTATGTGTGGAGTTAGTTTGATTTTTTTGTTGATTCTCCAGTTCTTTAAGGTGTAGAGACATCTGGTGTATTCTGGATTTTTCAGAATTTTGAGGGAGGCTTGGATGTCTATGTATTTCCCTCTTAGAACCGCCTTTGCTGTATCCCATAGGGTTTGGATCGAAGTGTCTTTATTCTCATTGGTTTCCATTTGTTTCAGTTCTTCTTTGATCTCCTGGTTGATCCAAGCATTCTTAAGCAAGATGGTCTTTAGCTTCCAGGTGTTTGAGTTTCTACTGTACTTTTCCTTGTGATTAAGCTCCAGTTTCAAAGCATTATGATCTGAGAATATGCAGGGGAAAATCTCAGTCTTTTGATATCAGTTTAGTCCTGATTTATGACCCAGCATGTGGTCTATTCTTGAGAAGGTTTCCTGTGCTCTTGAGAAGAATGAGTATTCTTTTGTTTTAGGGTGGAATGTTCTGAATATATCTATGAGATCCATCTGTTCCAATGTGTCATTCAATGCTCTTGTTTCTTTATTGATTTTCTGCTTCAATGATCTGTCTATTTCTGAGAGAGGCATGTTAAGATCTCCTATGATTAGTGTATTCATATCAATATGACTCTTTATCTTGATTAACAGTTTTCTTCTGTAATCGGATGCTCCCATATTGGAGGCATAGATATTTACAATTGTTAGATCATCTTGGTGGATTGTCCCTTTAAGAATTCTGTAGTGTCCTTCTGTATCTCTGACTAGAGCCTTTAGTTTAAAATCTAATTTATCTGATATGAGAATCGCTACCCCGACCTTCTTTTGAGGCCCATTGGCATGAAAGATGCTTCTCCGTCCCTTCACTTTCAGTCTGGGTGTATCTTTAGGTTCAAAATGGGTCTCTTGTAGAGAACATATGGATGAGTTCTGTCGTTTTATCCAATCTGCAACCCTGTGCTGTTTTATGGGTGCATTTAGGCCATTCGCATTGAGATTGATTATTGATAGATACGTTTTTATTGACTTCGAGTTACCTTTGAAGTCTTTCTTTCTGTAGATTGTCTCTATATTTCTCTTCCATGCTATTCTTAGGATTTTTACTCTTTTATAGAACCCCCCTTATTATTTACTGCAGTGTCGGCTTGGAGGTAGCATAGTCTTTTAAGTCTTGCCGGTCTTGTAAACTCTTTATATCTCCATCCATTCTGAATGTCAGTCTTGATGGATAAAGTATTCTTGGCTGCATGTTCTTCTCATTTAGTGCCCTGAATATATCGTGCCAGCCCTCTCTGGCTTGCCAGGCTTCTGTGGACAGGTCTGATGTTATATTGATGGGCTTTCCTATGTAAGTAAGGAGCCTCTTTGCCCTAGCAGCTTTCAGGAGATTATACCTACAATTATAATTCCTAATTTGACTATCAGGTGTCGTGTTATTATTTTTTTTTTTGGAATGTATAATCTTGGGTGGAGACCATTTAGCCTCTAGTACATGAATTTTGGTTCCATTCGCGAGATTGGGGAAATTTTCTTGAAGGATTTGTTCCACTATATCTTCTAGATCTTTCTTTCTTCTCCCCTTCAGGGATTCCAGTAATTCTGAGGTTGGAACGTTTCATGGCATCATTTATTTCCCTGATTCTGTTTTCGTGATTTCTAAGCTGTTTGTTCCAGGCTTCCTCCTGATCCTTTCTCTCTATCTGTTTGTCCTCCAGATCACTAATTCTATCTTCTGTCGCAGTTACCCTGGCTTTGAGAGAGTTTAGATTAGATTGGAACTCATTGAGAGCATTGTGGACCTCCTCCCTGGTAGCTTTAAGCTCCGCCCTAACATGGTGAACATCATGTCTCATCGCTTTCAGCTTGGCCCTAATCAATTATGTTTGGTCATCCATGCCTTTCTCCAAACTAGCTATTGCCTGGATAATTGTTAACCTGAATTCTCTTTCCAACATATTGTCTATGTTGATAGCCATTAGCTCTAGTGCAGAAGGTCCATCCCCTGTATTTTTCTTCTGTTGGGCATTCCTCCTCCTAGTCATTTTGGTGAGAGATGACTGAACAGATGTAGCTGGATGTATCAACCATGGTGCAGTCAAGGTGCACCCTGGAACTAGTCTGAACAATCAGGATTCCCCACCCAAATGAGAGACAAAAGAAAAGAAAAAGGAAAAGAAAAACAAAAAAAGAGATAGAGAGAGAGACAGGAAAGAGAGGGAAGATGAAAGAGAAAGTTCAGCCTAAATGGGCCCCAAGGTAAGATTTATGAAGTAGACAAACAAAAAGTCTGATAAAAGTATATGACAAGAGAAAAGAATATATATATATATATATATATACACAAAAAAAGGAAGAACCTAGTCAAAAAGAACCCCACGTGTAAGATTTATATACTAGCAGGACAAACACAAAAACACAGAAACACTGGTGGAAGATAAAGATTGGAGAGTGGTTATAAATTCTCAGTGAGTGCGAGGAAGGTTGTTTTAATTCTTCCTGGATGTATCTTGATATCTTTGTTAAAGGACTCAACTTTCCTAAGATAAAGGGGTATTAAAAATTAATTACCTATAGGGGTAGTATTGATTGGGGAAAGGGGACTACTTTGAAGTTTAACTCTATATGAAAAATAGAAGATAAAAATAAAGGAAAAAACTAAACTAAACTAAAATATAAAAAAAGTAGGAATAAAAAAATAGAAATGCAAAATGAAAACATAGGTGTATGTATCAAAAAGTTCAGGTTAGAAAGTTATTATGTAATTTGATGTACTGAACAGCTCGCTGTGATGGTAAATAGGTTAATAAAATTATATATATATATATATATATATATATATATATATATATATACCAGAATAGTGGGAATGAATGAAAAAGAAAACTTTTCCTATGAAGTAGTGGTTGTACTCTTGTAGTCCTTTTTAATTTTTTTTCTCTCTTTTTTTTTTTTCTTTCTTGGTTTGTTTTCTGGGGGAGGGGCCTGCCACGTGGGTTGACAGTCAGTGATGTTCCCTGAGTTAAGTTCTCCCGCCCCCCTCAAGGTGGTGGGCTCTGAGGAAACTGTTTTTTTTTTTTTTTTCAGACTTTTGTTCTCTGGAGGTTTTTATGTTTATTCACTTTTTTTCTCACTTTGACTGCTTTTGATGGTTTTTGTAGTTTTAGAGGAAAATAAACCACACCCTGTTCTCCCTCTCAGAGAGAAGCCTCAGTCTGGCTGCAGAGTCTAAATAAGTTCCCCCATGGGCCACTTGCAGAGCAGGTTTCAAGTCGCTGTCCCTAGGGTACCCAAAGCCAAGGAAGTGGCGGCTGTCTGGGCAGCTCCAGACCGCCAGAGAGGTTCCAAGCAGCAATCACACACTGAGATATTCCTGCTGGCCCGGGCTGGGAGTGCCTGGTCTTTCTGGGTCTAAGAGCACCGGGCTTGCATGCACCAATTTCAGGGGAGGCTGAGGTTCACGCGCAGGTCTCAGGCTCTGAGAACAAGGTGCAGATCCAAGAGCACCAGTTTGGGCCTTCAAGCACCTCTCTCAGGGGAGAGTTTGGTGCAGGCTCTGAAACAATGGCGCATATGAAAGGGCACTGGCTGGGCCTTTATACCTCTCTCAGGGGAGTATGTCAGGCTCTATAGCAGGGCTCACACATTCTGCCATCCAGCGTGGCTCCCATCCCCTCAAGGGAGCCAGAACCCATGCATTCTCAGGTGCACTGTTGGCTTAGGGACCAACACCTGGTTTCTTGGCTGCACTCTCTCTGGCTCAGCACCAGGGGAGGCTGTCCTGGGACCAGGGACTTAAGCCCCGCCCCTGTCGCTAGCCATCCCGATTCCCACAATTCCACCCCCCAGGAGATTCTTAGCTCTTTTGGAGTGCTTTCCACCAGTCTCCAAGTTAATGCTGGTCCCCAGATGCAGGGCAATATCGCTCCTATTGGGGTATTATTTTCCAACTGGTCGCCTCTGGTGGCTCCCTCCCCCTTTTGTTTATCTTCTGATATCAGTCCCCCATTCCCACTCCGCATTACCTGCCCACTGGTGTCTTCTGCCCCTGTAGAGATCCAGACGTGTATAATACTGATCTCAGGCTAATTTCATGGGTGATTGGAGTTCTTTGGTAGGTAATCAGCTCACTTTGGGGTACAGGTTGAAAAGCCATCTCCTCCTACTTCCCCACCATCTTGTCGACCTCTCTCTGCTTCAATTTTTTGAAACAGTTTCAGGAGAATAGGTGTTATTTCTTCTTTGAATGTTTGATAGAATTCCCAAATGAATCCATCAGGGCCTGGGTTCTTGTTTTTTGGGAGGTTTTTGATCACCGCTTCAACCTCATTAGTAGATATTGGTCTTCAGATTGTCAGTTTCTTCCTGGTTCAATTTTGGGAGTTTATAGTTTTCCAGGAATGCATCCATTTCATCTAGGTTGCTTAGCTTATTGGCATATAACTATTGATAACTTCTGATAGTTGTTTCTATTTCCTTGGTGTTCATTGTGATCTCTCCCTTTTCATTCATAATTTTATGAATTTGAGCTTTCTCTCTTTTGTTTTGGATTAGTGTGGCCAGTGGTTTATCGATCTTATTGATTCTTTCAAAAAACCAGCTTCTAGTTTCACTGATATGTTCTACTGTATCTCTGCTTTCTACCTCATTGATCTCAGCTCTAATCTTGATTATTTCCCTTCTTGTGTGTGGAGTTGGTTTGTTTTGTTGTTGATTCTCCAGTTCTTTAAGGTGTAAAGACAGCTGCTGTGTTCTGGATTTTTCAGTTTTGTTTTTTGTTTGTTTGTTTGTTTGTTTGAGGGATGCTTGGATGGCTATGTATTACCCCCTTAGGATCGCCTTTGCTGTATTCCACAGGTTTTGGATCGAAGTGTCTTCATTCTCATTGGTTTCCATTTGTTTTAGTTCTTCTTTGATCTCCTGGTTGATCCAAGCATTCTTAAGCAAGGTGGTCTTTAGCTTCCAGGTGTTTGAGTTCCTTCTGAACTTTTCCTTGTGATTGAGCTCCAGTTTCAAAGCATTATGATCTGAGGATGTGCAGGGAATAATCTCAGTCTTTTGGTATCGGTTGAGTCCCGTTTTGTGTCTCAGTATGTGGTCTATTCTTGAGAAGGCTCCATGTGGACTTGAGAAGAATGAGTATTTTGTTGTTTTAGGGTGGAATGTTCTGTATATATCTATAAGGTCCATCTGGTCCAATGTGTCATTCAATGCTCTTTTTTCTTTATTGATTTTCTGCTTCAATGATCTATTTCTGAGAGAGGCATGTTAAGATCTCCTATGATTAGTGTATTCATATCAATATGACTCTTTATCTTGATTAACAGTTTTCTTATGTAATTGGCTGCTCCCATATTGGGAGCATAGATATTTACAATTGTTTGATCATCTTGATGGATAGTCCCTTTAAGGATTATGTAGTGTCCTTCTGTATCTCTGACTACAGCCTTTAGTTTAAAATCTAACTTATCTGATATGAGAATCGCTACCCCGGCCTTCTTTTGAGGCCCATTGGCATGAAAGATGCTTCTCCGTCCCTTCACTTTCAGTCTGGGTGTATCTTTAGGTTCAAAATGGGTCTCTTGTAGACAACATATGGATGGGTCCTGTCATTTAATCCAGTCTGCAACCCTGTGCCATTTTATGTGCACATTTAGGCCATTCACATTTAGGATGATTATTGATAGTTACGTTTTTATTGACATCGTGTTACATTCGAAGTCTTTCTTTCTGTAGATGGTCTCTATATTTCTGTTCATACTACTCTGGGTTTTTTTCCTCTTTTATAGAACCCCCTTAATATTTCCTGCAGTGTCGGCTTGGTGGTTGCATAGTCTTTTAAGTCTTGCGGATCTTGGAAACTCTTTATCTCTCCATCCATTTTGAATGTCAGTCTTGCTGGGTAAAGTATTCTTGGCTGCATGCTCTTCTCATTCAATGCCCTGAATATATCTTGCCAGCCCTCTCTGGCTTGCCAGGTGTCTGTTTAGAGGTCTGACATTATTCTGATGGGCTTTCCTCTGTACGTAAGGATCTTCTTTGTCCTAGCTACTTTCAAGAGGTTCTGCCTACAATTATATTTCTTCATTCTTACTACTAGGTGTCTCTAGGACTTTTGAGAATCTGTAATCTTGGGGGGAAACCGTTCGGCCTCTAGTACAGGAATGCTGGTTCCATTCACGAGATTTGGAAAATTTTCATGAAAACTTGTCCACTATATCTTCTAAAGTTCTTTCTTTATCCTCTCCTTCAGGGATTCTAATAATTCTGACGTTGGAACATTTCATGGCATCATTTATTTCCGTGATTCTGTTTTCATGGCTCTAAGCTGTTTGTTTAAGGCTTCCTCCTGATACTTTTTCTCTATCTGTTCATTCTCCAGATCACTAATTCTATCCTCTGTCTCAGTTACTCTAGCTTTGAGAGAATTTAGATTAGAGTGGAACTCATTGAGAGCATTGTGAAGCTCGTCCCTGGTAGTTTTCAGCTCTTCCCTAATATTGAAAACGTGATCCCTGGTCGTTTTAAGTTCGGCTCTAATCAATTCCTTTTGGTCACTCATGGCTTTCTCCAACCTAGCTATTGCTTGGATAATTGTTAGCCTGAATTCTCTTTCCGACACATTGTCTATGTTGATAGCCATTAGCTCTGTTGCAGAAGGTCCATTTTTTGTATTTTTCTTCTGTTGGGCATTCCTCCTCCTAGTCATTTTGGTAAGAGATGGCTGAATGGGTGTAGCTGGATGTATCGACAGTGGTGCAGTCAAGGTGTACCCTGGAATGCTTCTGATCAATCAGAGTTACCCACCCAAATGAGAGGAAAAAGAAAAGGAAAAGAAAAAAAGAGACAGGGAGAGAGACAAGAATGAAAGGTGAGATAAAAGATAAGGTTCAGCCCAAATGGGTTCCAAGGTAAGATTTATGAAGTTTACAAACAAAAACAGACAAACAAAAAGACTGATAAAAGTATATGAGAAGAGAAAAAAAAATATATATATTTGCATATATATATGCAAATAAAGGAATAACCTCATCAGAATTAACCTCGAGTGTAAGATTTATATACTATCAGGAGAAACACAAAAACACAGAAGTAGGGGCGCCTGGGTGGCTCAGTGAGTTAAGCCGCTGCCTTCGGCTCAGGTCATGATCTCAGGGTCCTGGGATCGAGTCCCGCATAGGGCTCTCTGCTCAGCAGGGAGCCTGCTTCCTCCTCTCTCTCTCTCTGCCTGCCTCTCTGCCTACTTGTGATATCTCTCTGTCAAATATATAAATAAAAAAAAACACGAAATACTGGTGGAAGAAAAAGATTGTAGAGTGCTGTAAATTTTCAGTGTGGGTGAGGAAGGTTTTATTTATTTATTTTTTTTTTTGGTGTTGTTTTTTTCCGGATGTATCTTGATAGATTTTTTAAAGACTCCACTTTCCTAAGATAAAGGGGGATTAGGAATTGTTTTACCTATAGGGGTGGCATTGATTGGGGAAAGGGGATTGCCTTGAAGTTTAATTCTATATGAATATTAGAAAATTAAAATTAAAAAAAAGGAATAAACTAGACTAAACTAAACTAAAATTAAAAAAAATAAATTTAAAAAACAGAAATGCAAAAGGAATACACAGGTGTATGTATCAAAAAGTTCAGGTTAGAAGGTTATTATGGAATTTGATGTACTGGACATCTCACTGTGATGGTAAATAGGTTAAAAAATTTTCTATATAATAATAAAAAATTATCTTTAAAAAAATGAGCCAGGATAGTGGGAACAAATTAATAATAAAAATTGGCCTATGAAGTAGTGGTGGTTGTTCTCTTGTTGTCTTTTTTTTTTCCTTTCCCAGTTGGTTTCCTGGGGGAGGGGCCTGCCACGTGGGTTTTCAGTCAATGATGTTCTGAGTTAAGTCCTCCCACTCCCCTCAAGGGGGTGGGCTCTTAGGAAACTGTTTTTTCAGGCTTTTGTTCTCTGGAGGTTTTTATATTTGTTCACTTTTGTTTTTCTCTCTTTTCTTGAGGGATTTTGATGGTTTTTGTAGGTTTAGAGGAAAGCAAACTGTACCCTGACCTCCGTCTCAGAGAGAAGCCTCAATCTGGCTGCAGAGCCCAAATAAATCCCCCCTTCAACACTGGCAGAGCAGGTTCCCAGTCGCGGTCCCTGGGGACTCAAGATTTTTTGCTTGTACCCAAAACCACAGCAGTGGCGGCTGTCTGGGCAGCTCCAGACTGCCAGAGAAGTTCCAAGCAGCAATCGCACACTGAGATTTTCCCACTGGCACAAGCTGGGAGTGCCTGGTCTTTCCAGGTCCAAGAGCACCAGGCTGGTGCCTGTGCCATCTCTGTCTGGGAAGGGCACAGGGCATGACTCGGACTCTGATGGCATGGCAGGGCACTTGCATGGGGACTGCAAAAAGGCTGTGCTTCTGTTGGCTGGTGAGGCTCCCAGCCCCTCATGGGAGCTGGGCACCACACACTCTCAGGCGAGCTTGCTGGTGGTTCAGGGACCAAGACTTGGTTTCTCTGCCGCACTCTTTCTGGCTCTGCACCAGGGGTGGCTGTCCTGGGTCTGGGGACTTAAGCCCCTGACCCTAACACCCTGATTCCTGCAATTTCTCCCCAGTGATCCTTTGCTCTTCTTGAGTGCTTTCTACCATACTTCTGAGATAATGCTGGCCCCCAGACGCAGGGCACTCTCGTATTGGGATATTACTTTCCAGTGGGTCACCTCTGGTAGCACCCTCCCCCTTTTGTTTATCTTCCAATATCAGTCCGACTTTCCCACTCCGCTTTACCTGCCCACTGGCGTCTTCTGCTCCGGTAGAGATCCAGACGTGTATAATTCGGGTCTCAGGCTGATTTTGTCGGTGAGTGGAGTTCAACAGAAGTAATCAGCTCACTTTAGGGTCCAGGTTGAATGGGAGCCGCCTCCTACTTCTCCGCCATCTTGTCTCCAGTATAAACATTTTAACAATGTTTTTTTTTTTTTTAAATAAATTGATTTCTTTATTTTCAGAAAAACAGTATTCATTATTTTTTTCACCAACCCAGTGCTCCATGCAATCTGTGCCCTCTATAATACCCACCACCTGGTACCCCAAGCTCCCACCCCCCCCTCCACTTCAAACCGCTCAGTTGTTTTTCAGAGTCCATAGTCTCTCATGATTCACCTCCCCTTCCAATTCCCCCCAACAACCTTCTCCTCTCTAAGACCCCTTGTCCTCCATGATATTTGTTATGCTGCACAAATAAGTGAAACCATATGATAATTGACTCTCTCTGCCTTTCTTCATTCAGCATAATCTCTGCTAGTCCCGTCCATGCTGCTACAAAAGTTGGGTATTCATCCTTTCTAATGGAGGCATAATACTCCATAGTGTATATGGACCACATCTTCCTTATCCATTCGTCCGTTGAAGGACAAATTCGTTCTTTCATAGTTTGGCGACCGTGGCCTTTGCTGCTATAAACATTTGGGTACAGATGGCCCTTCTTTTCACGACATCTGTATCTTTGGGGTAAATACCCAGGAGTGCAATTGCAGGGTCAGAGGGAAGTTCTATTTTTAATTTCTTGAGGAATCTCCACACTGTTCTCCAAAGAGGCTGCACCAACTTGAATTCCCACCAACAGTGTAAAATGGTTCCCCTTTCTCCACATCCTCTCCAAGACATGTTGTTTCTTGTTTTGTTAATTTTGGCCATTCTAACTGGTGTAAGGTGATATCTCAATGTGGTTTTAATTTGAATCACCCTGAGGGCTAGTGATGATGTACATTTTTTCATGTGTCTGATTGCCATTTGTATGTCTTCATTGGAGAATTGTCTGTTCATATCTTCTGCCCATTTTTTTATATGCTTGCCTATTTCCTATGTGTTGAGTTTGAGGAGTTCATTATAGATCCTGGATATCAACCTTTTGTCTGTGCTGTCATTTGCAAATATCTTATCACATTCCGTGGGTTGCATCTTTGTTTTTTTGACTCTTTCCTTTGCTGTGCAGAAGCTTTTGATTTTGATGAAGTCCCAAAAGTTTATTTTGGCTTTTGTTTCCTTTGCCTTTGGAGACATATCTTGAAAGAAGTTGCTGTGGCTGATATAGAAGAGATTACTGCCTATGTTCTCCTCTAGGGTTCTGATGGATTCCTGTCTTACGTTGAGGTCTTTTATGCATTTTAACAATGTTTATTCTTCTGATCCATGAGCATGGAATGGTCTTCTGTCTTTTTTGTTTTCTTCAATTTTTTTCATGAGTGTTCTGTAGTTCCTCGAGAAAAATCCTTTACTTCTTTGGGATGGTTTATTCCCAGGTATCTTATGGTTTCAGTGCTGTAGTAAATGGAATTGATTCTCTAATGTCCCTTTCTGTATTTTCATTGATAATGTAGAAGAAGGCCACTGATTTCTGTACAATGATTTTTTTAAAAGATTTTATTTATTTGACAGACAGAGATCACAAGTAGGCAGAGAGGCAGGTAGAAAGAGAGAGAGGAGGAAGCAGGCTCTCCGCGGAGCGGACAGCCTGATGCGGGACTCGATCCCAGGGTCCTGGGATCATGACCTGAGCCGAAGGAAGAGGCTTTAACCCACTGAGCCACCCAGGCACCCCTGTAAAATGATTTTGTATCCTGCCACATTATTTAGTTGCTGTATGAGTTCTGGTAGTTTGGAGGTGGGGTGTTTTGGGTTTTCCATATAAAGTATGTCATCTGTGAGGAGAGAGTGTTTGACTTCTTCATTACCAATTTGGATACCTTTTATTTCTCTTTGTTGTCTGATTGTTGCTAGGATTTCAAATAGTTTGTAGAACAAGAGTGGTGAGAGTGGGCATCCTTGTCATGTTCCTGATCTCAAAGGGAAGCCTGTCAGCTTTTACCCATCGAGGATGATATTCACTGTGGGTTTTTCATAGAAACATTTTATGAAGTTGACTAATGTTCCCTCTATCCCTATACTTTGAAGCATTTTATTCAGGACCGGATGCTGGATTTTGTCTAATGCTTTTTCTTCATCAATGGAGAGGACCATGTGGTTCTCCTCTCTACACTTCATAATTTGTTCTATGACATTGATTGATTTGTGAATGCTGAACCATCCTTGCAACCCAGGGATAGATCCCACCTGGTCATGGTGGATCATCTTTTGAATGTACTGTTGGATCCTGTGAGCTAGGATCTTGTTGAGAATCTTAGTATCCATATTCATCAGTGATATTGGTCTGAAATTCTCCCTTTTGGTGAGGTCTTTGCCTGGTTTGTGGAGCAGGGTAATGCTGCCTTCATAAAAAGGGTCTGGAAGTTTTCCTTCTGCTTAATTTTTGGAACGAGCTTCAGGAGAAGACATGCTATTTCTTCTATGAAAGTCTGGTAGATTTCTCCTGTGAATCCATCAAGTCCTGGGCTCTTGTTTATTGGGAGGTTTTTGATCACTGCTTCAATCTGGTTACTGGGTAAAAATCTATTCATGTTGTGAATTCCTTCCCGGTTCAATTTTGGGATTATACTTTTCTAAAAATGCATCCATTTCACAAAGGTTGCTTAGCATATTGGCATACAACTGTTTAATTTTTTTAATTATTTTCAGTGTAACCGTATTCTATGTTTTAGCACAACACCCAGTGTTCCATGCACTCCATACCTCATTGTTTTGTTGACTGTTTCCTTTGCTGTGTAGAAGATTTTGATCTTTATGAATTCCCAAATGTTCATCTTCACTTTTTTTTTTTCCTTTGCCTTTGGAGACATATTTTGAAAGAAGTTGTTATGGCCAATGTTGAAGAGGTTTCTGCCTATGTTCTCCTCCAAGATTCTGATGGATTCCTGCCTCAGGTTGAGGTCTCTTATCCATTCCGAGTTTCTCTTTGTGTATGGTGTCAGAGAATGGTCGAGTTTCATTCATCTACACAAAGCTGTCCCAATTTTCTCAGTGGCATTTATTGAAAATACTTTTTTTTTCCTTTGTATATATTTTCCTGCTTTCTTGAAAATTATTTGACTATAGATTGATGGTCCATATCTGAGCTCTCTACTCTGTTACACTGGTCTAATGGCCTGTTTTTATGCCAGTCCCCTGCTGTCTTGGTGATCACAGCTTTGTAGTAACCCTTGAAACCAGGCAACAGGGTGCACCCAGTTTTGTTCTTTTCTTTTTGGCATTTCCTTAGCAATATGGGATCTCCTCTGATTCCACACCAATTTTAGGCTTGTGTTTGCTCCAGCTCTTTGAAAAATACCGGAGGAATTTTGATCAGAATGGCATTAAAATGATAGATTTCTCTAGGCTGTATAGACTTTTTAAGACTGTTTATTCTTCTGATCCATGAGCATGGAATGGTCTTCCATGTTTATGGTTTTCTTCCATTTATTTCATGAGTGTTCTGTAGTTCCCTGAATATAGATTGCTTATCACTTTGGTTTGGTTTATTCCCAGGTATCTTATGGTTTTGGAGCTGTAGTAAATGGAATTGATTCTCCCTTTCTGTATTTTTATTGTTAAAGGATAAGAAACCACTGATTTTTGTACAAAGATTTTGTATCCTCCCGCATTATTGAAGTGCTGTATGAGTTCTAGTAGTTTTGGGGTGGAGTCTTTTGGGTTTTCCATATAAAGTATGTCATCTATGAAGAGAGAGTTTGACTTCTTCATTGCCAATTTGGATACATTTTATTTCTCCTTGTTGTCTGATTGCTGTTGCTAGGACTTCAAATAATATGTTGAATAAGAGTGGAGAGAGTGGGCATCCCTGTCATGATTCTGATCTCTAAGGGAAGGCTGTCAGCTTTTACCCATTGAGGATGGTATTCACTGTGGTGTTTTCATAGATACACTTAAGGAAGCTGATGAAGGTTCCCTCTATCCCTACTTTGAAGTGTTTTATTCAGGAACAAAAGCCGGATTTTCTCAAATGTGTTCTTTTCACCAATTGAGATGACCATGTGGTTTTTCTGTCTTCGCTTATTAATTTGTTTATGACATTGATTGATTTGCGAATGTTGAACCATCCTTGCAACCCAGGGATAGATCCCACCTGGTCATGGTGGATCATCTTTTGAATATACTGTTGGATCCTATGAGCTTGCATATTGTTGAGAATCTTAGTATCCATATTCATCAGTGATATTGGTCTGATATTCTCCTTTTTGGTGAGGTCTTTTCCTGCTTTGGGGATCAGGGTAATGCTGGCTACATAAGAAGAGTCTGGAAGTTTTCTTCTGCTTCCATTTTTGGAAAGATCTTCAGGTGAATAGGTGTTATTTCTACTCTGAAAGTTTGGTAGAGATGCCCAGGGAAGCTGTCTGTTCCTGAGCTCTTGTTTTTTGGGAGGTTTTTGATCACTACTTCAATCTCGTTACTGGATAATGGTCTATTCAGGTTCTACATTGCTTACTGGTTCAATTTTGGAATTTTATACTTTCCTAGGAATGCAGCCATTTCACCTAGGTTGCTTAGCATATTAGCATACAACTGTTTTTTTTTTTTTCTTTTTAATTTCTTTTATGTGTAACATTATTCCTTGTTTTTCCACCACGGTTAGTGATCTATGTAATCCCTGCCCTCTCTCTTATACATACCAATAGCTTCTGCCAACCTCTCACTCCCCGCTCTTTCAAAGCTCTCATATTCTTTTTCAGAGTCCATAGTCTGATAGTATCATAGTATTATAGAGGGCATGGATTGCATGAAGCACTGGGCGTGGTGAAAAAATAATGGAATACTTTTTTTTTGAGAAAATAAATTAATTTAATTAAAAAAAATATATGTCTCCAAAGGCAAAGGAAACAAAGCGAAAATGAACTTTGGAAATTCATCAAAATCAAAAGCTTCTGCACAGCAAAGGAAACATTCATGAAAACAATGGTAAACAATGGAATGGGAGAAGATAATTTCAAACCATTTTTTAACTGGATTATTTGTATTTCGGGGTGTTAAATTGTAGCCATTCCACATATTTTGGACACTATCCCCATACTGCATAGGGTTTTTTTTTTTTTTAAATAAATATTTTCTCCCTTTTAGTATGTTGTCTTTTTTTTTTAATTAAATATATTTATTTTCAGCATAACAGTATTCATTATTTTTTTTACCACACCAGTGCTCCATGCAGTCCGTGCCCTCTACAGTACCTACCACCTGGTACCCCAACCTCCCACACCCTTATTACTTCTTCCTTGCTCTTCTGCTGTGTGGAAACTTTATTGTGTTACAGTCCCAGTTGTTTATTTTTGCCTTTATTTCCTTGCCTCAGGAGACAGTCTAGAAAATGTTTGCTTTGGTCCATGTCAGGAAGTTACGGTCTGTGCCCTCTTTGATTTTTATGGTTTCCAGTCTCCCACTGAGGCCTTGAAACTGTTTTGAACTTCTATGTCTGTTTGGCATAAGGAAGCAGAGTAATTGCATTCTTCTGTGCATAGCTGTCCAGTTTTCCCAACACTATAGAGACTGTTCTTTTCCTTTCTATATTCTTGCCTGCTCTGTGGAAGACTAATAGGCCACAGAATTGCGGGTTTATATCTGAGCTTCTATCCTGTTCCCTAGGTCACTGTGTGTATTTTTGTGCCAGTGCCATAGTTTGGATGACCACAGCTATGTAGTATGACTTGAAATCTGGAATTGTGATTCCTCCAGCATTGTTTTTCTTCTCAACATTGCATTGTCTGTTCAGTATCTTTGGTGGTTCCATACAAATTTTTAGGAGTGTTTGCTTGACTTCTTTTTGTTTAACTTAATTCAATGAGCCAACTTATAGGACACCATTAGTGTTATAGGACACTATAACACTTATAGGACAACTTATAGGACACCAACTTATAGGACACCTGTAGTGTTCAATAATAGATCAAATGTGTATACTGCCCAGTGCTCATTGCATCATGGGTCCTCTTTAAGGCCTACCACCCAGTTGCCCCATCCCCCACGCCACTGCCCTCCAGGAATCCTGAGTTCGTTTCTGTAATGAAGAGTCTCTCATGGTTTTTCTCCCTCTCTGACGACTTCACATTCAGTTCCCCCCTTCCCCTTTGATCCTCTGTGTTGTTTCTTCTATTTTACACAGGTGAACCCATGTGACGCTTGCTTTTCTCTGATAGCCTTATTTCACTCAGCGTAATACCCACCAGTTCCTTCCAGGTGGATGCGATGGTTAGTCTTCATCCTCTATGATGGATGAATAGTATTCTGTTGTAGATATGAACCACATCTTCTTTATCCATTCATCTGTCCATGGACATCAGCGCTCTGTCCATAGTTTGGCTAGAGTGGATAATGCTATAATGAACACTGGGGGGGGGTGCCACTATTTTTCACTCAATCTGTATTTTCTTTCGATTTTATTTATTGACTTGACGGAGATAGAGAGAGATCACAAGCAGGCAGAGAGGCAGGCAGAGGGAGGGGGGAAGCAGGCTCCCTTCTGAGCAGACAGCCTGATGTGGATCTTGATCCCAGGACCCTGAGATCCTGGAGGCTTGACCCACTGAGCCACCCAGATGCCCCAAAATCTGTATCTTTGGGTTAAATACCAAGCAGTGCAATTGCTGTGTTGTCTATTTTTAAGTTTGGGAAGAAACTCGATAACATGTGGCAGAGTGGTTGTAAGAGGGTGCATTGCCATCAGCAGTGTAAGAGTGTTCCCCTCTAACCATGTCCTCGCTAGCATTTGTTTTCCCTGCCTTGATCATTTTAGATATGCCAGCTGATGTGAGGTGGTATCTCACTGTGGTTTTGATTTGTATTTTCCTGATGGCTATTGCTGTAGAACACTTTTTTGTGTGTCTCTTGGTCACTTGTATGGCCTCTTAGTAAAAAGGTATGTTTGTGTTTTTGCCTATGTCTTCAGCTAGATTAGGGGTAGTCCCAGGATCATGGAAGGTTTGATCTGCTTAGGTATGGAGACCTTCAGAGACATCTGAATTGAAGGCCAGAGTTAAGGAGAATATCAGGCCCAGGCTCTGTGTTCAGTCTGGTATGAAAATATAAATAAGCAGGGAGTGGTGTATAAACATTTTAGGCCTCTAGGGACAGATGCCCGAAAACACTTGCTAGGGTTAGGGTTTGGGCATTGGGCATGGCAGGCGTGATCTTCAGATGCTGAGGTGAGCCCCCTGGGATGTGAAGTTAGGGAGAATGTCAGGTGTTTGCTCAGGCTATAGTTTGTGTTCATGAAAGGCACTAAATGTGGGGTTGTGTTAATGGGGTCTTGGAGATTTCTTCCACTCTGGGTTTTTTTGTTTTGTTTTGCTTTTTTGTTTTTGTTTTGTAGCTCCAAATAGCAAAGTTTCATTCTGGGAGACAGGATATGTCCTGAATTCTGGCTCAATTATCCCCCATGTGGATATGCTGAGAACAGGGCTCAGGGTATGGATAACTGAATTCCTAACTTAGGGTTAAGTAAGACCTATGGTCATGGCAGCCTTGATCTACTGGTTCTAGGGTGAGCTACAGAAAGGGTTGATTTGATGGGCGCATCCCAGGCTGTGCCAGACTGTATTAGTGACAATGGTGGCCTACAAATGTGGGGTGGAATTGGAGGAGGTAGTGCATGTTTCTCCTAAACTGGGGGCAGTGCATCTTCATATGGCAGGGTTTCCATCTGGAGGGCAGTCAAAGTCTTGTGGTGTGGCTCAGAGTCCTCAGTCTGGAGGGCTTATGGATCAGGACTCTGGGGAAGAAGTCTGAACATCCAAGCGAGGGATAGGGTTAAGGCTTAGGGATGGCAGGCCTGATATGTAGATGCTGAGTTTAGCTCCCTGGGATCTGAAATTAGGTCACATGTCAGGTGGTCACTCAGGCTTGAGTTTATGTCCATATGGAACTGGCCAAATGGGGCCATGGAAATTTCTCCCGTTCTGTGGGTTTTGTGTAGTTCCAAATAGCACAGTTTCATTCTGGAGGAAAGAAGGAGTAGTGTTTATGTCTCAGCGGTCCCCTGTATGGAAGTATTCGAGAGATGAGCACTGGGTATGGATGCCTAAAAACCCTATGGATGGCTGAAAACCCTGGAGTTAGAATTGCAGCCTAGAGGAATGGCAGACCTGATCTGCTGGCTCTGAGGTGAGATACCCAAGAGGATAATTTGAGGAGCACAGGCTGTGCCAGACTGCACGTTAGTGCCCAGGTTGGCTTAAATTCGAGGTTGGAATTGAGAGCCTTGCAGCTTTCTCCTAAACAGGAGTTTCTGTGCAGCTCCATAGGACATGGTATCCTTCTGCAGGGCAGGCAGAGTCCTGTGGTGTTTCTCCAGGGTCCCCAATCTGGAGAGCTTTTGGGCAAAACTCTTGGGATAAAAGTCTGAATACCCAACCTAGGTTTAGGGCTAGGGACTAGGGCATGGCAGGCCTGAAATGCAGAAGCTGAGAAGAGCTCCCCGGATTTCAACTTAAGGAGAATGTCAGGTGGTCACTCAGGCGGGAGTTGATGTCCATGAGGGACACCAAATACTGGGGCTGGCTCATGTGGCCATGGATGTTTCTCCTGCTCCAGGGAGTTTGCACAGCTCCAAATAGCAAGATTTCCTTCTGGGGGACAGGAGGGGCCGTGTTTTCAGGATCAGGGGTACACCATGTTGAGGGATTCGAGTGCAGGATTCCAGGTATGGATGCCGGAAAACCCAGCCTATTGCTGGCTTAGGGCCTAGGGCATTGGCAGGCCAGATATGTTGGCTTTCAGGCGAGCTCCTCAGAGGGATGAGTTGACAACCAGGATTAGGCCTGAAAACAGAAGCTAGGGTAAGGATAGGACTAGTGGCATGAAAGGTCTAATCTTCTGGCTCTGGGACCAGCTACTTGGGTGGCTGACTGGAGGACGAGGCTCAAACTCTGTGTCCGAATGTGAATCACTATCCAGGGATGACCTCCATAAGTGGGGTTGGCCTTGGGGACCATGGAGGTTTCTCCAAAACTGGGAGTTTTGTGCAGATCCATAGGGCATGGTTAACTTATGAAAGGCATTGCTGAGTGCTGTGATGTGGCTCCAGAGTCCCCAGTCTGGAGGGCTTGGAGGCTGGGCATCTTGGGATGGAAGCCTGAAAACCCAACCTAGGTTAGGGTTGGGGCCTAGAGACATGGCATGACTGATCTCTCAGAACTGAGGGGGGCTCCCTGAAGGGCTGAGTTGAGGGCGGGCATCAGGCGGTAGATCAGAGTCTTGAGGTTTTGGGTCCATGGGCCTTAGATGCTGGTTTTGCCCTCTGGGGGTATGCATGTTTCTCCCGCTCTGAGGTTTCTGTACAGCTCTAAATGGCACCATTTCTCCCTAGGTGGCCAGCGGAGTGCCTGCATGAGTCTCAGGCATCTGCAATATGCAGGACTTTGGTGCTTACCCTCTGTAGAACACGCCTAGGGTAAGGATTAGGGCCTGCGGCATTACAGGCCCAATCTGCCAGCACTGAGTCTGGCTCCTCTCAGGGCTGAGTTGAGGCCATTTCTCCAGCCCTGTGGCGGAATCCGGCTTTATGGCTGGGGACTGCTGATGGTTGTGGGACATGCAGATTTCTCCTGCTCTGAGAGTTATGCACATCTCCTATGGGAACTGTTTCCTCCTGGGTAGCAGCCAGAGTCCTGGGGTGTGGCTCGGGTGTCCCCAATCTGAAGGGCTTGGGGGCCAGTTCTGTGGGGACAGAATTCTGAAAAGTCAACATAGGGTTAGGGAATGGGGCATGGCTGATCCAATCTGCTGGTGCTGAGGCAGGTTCCCTGACAGGCTGAGTTGAGGATGGGGGTCAAGCGGCATGTCAGACTCTGGATTTTTTTGTTGTGTGGGCCATCTGCGGTGAGGGTGGCCTCAGGAATCCATGTGGGTCTCTCACAGTCTGAGGGTTCAGGAAGGCTCCAAATGAAAGGGTTTCCCTTCGATGCCAGACAGAGTCCTTAGGTGTGGCCATGGTTCCTAATCTGGAGTGCTTGTTGGCAAGGTCTCTGGGCACGGAAGCCTGAAAACACAAACTGGGGGTTGGGTTAGGACTTAGGAGTATCCAAGCCCCATCTTCCAGCCCTGAGGTGAGAACCCTGGGGTTTGAGTCAAGCCCAGGAATCAGGAAACACGTCAGGCTGTGAGTTTGTGATTGGGGGTTGGTGCTGAGGTTGGGGATGTCCTCAGGGAGGCATGCAGGTTGCTCCATGTGGGTTGTTCCTAGGGTTCTGCGTAGCTTAGAATGGCACGCTTTTCTTCTGGATTGCAGACAGACTCGTGGGGTGTGATCTAGAGGTCCTAAACTGGAGGGGCAGTGCCAATGTGGCTTTAGACCTGTGGAGGGTTTGGGAGCTGCATTAGGAGTTCGTGGAAGGCTCAGCAGTGCCGATTAACGCCACTGGAGGGAGAGGTGAGCTGTGGTGCGAGAGAGCGTAGTAAAGGTGGCAATGCAGCTTGCCACCCCTGGAGGCACTGGAGGCAGTGCCGAGCTGCTGTGGGAAACACACCAGAAGAGGAGTCTGTGCAGCTTGCTGGCTCTGAGGGCAGTGGTGAGGTGCTGGGTGAGAAACCCTGAAACGTGAGGCACTGCAGCTTATTTTTACAGGACGTAGTGCTGAGCTGAAGACTCTCTGTTTCCCCAGTCTCAAGAGTGGTGGTAACAACTGCTGGAGCCGGGCCCCCACTCAGCATTGTGAAACATTGCCCCAGGTTTGCTGGTAATGTGCTGTCAGGATAGTTCCCGAGGGTCCTCCTGGAACTATCCAGGAGAGCCAGGGAGAGCCAAACCCGTTTCATGGTGCCTTTGGAACCGAAGACTTGAGTGTCTACTTAGAAGAGTCTATTTGCTTCTCTATAAAGGACAAGGGCATTGGCCGGCTTGAGAAGGAAGTGAAAGAACACTTAAGAATCAAGCATGTGTCTCTCCTTCCTTCTCCCAGGAATCGGAGCAGGTGTGTAGGCTTTAGGTGGGAGGTGCCTACTTATCCGCACCTGACGACCCTTCTTCTCTCTTGTTCCATGAGACGTGAAGTTTGGAAATCAGAGTCTGAATCCATCATGCAGCTTGTCCCAGGACGTCAGCATTCAGAGAAAAGGGCAGGCTGGTGGGGCACAGTGGCACATCCATGCCAGCATGGGAGGTAAAATTTCTCTTTCACCCCAAACATCCTGGGTTTTCTCTCCTCTCCAATGGAGCCAAAAAGTCACATGAGCGCAGCTGTCAGAAATGGAGAGTGGGTGCTAGGGTTCCGAGTTTCCTTGCAGGGAGCACCTGGCAGGGGATCTCATTTTCTCTGTTGGCTTCTGGCTTACACGGTATTTGGAACATCTCTTTCTAATCAAATCCCCTGGATTCAAAGGGGGAAGATGAGATGAACTTGGTGTGTGTTTGAAACATAGACCTCATTCCTTCATCTAACAGTGTTGATTCCATGGGTCCTAGCTGTGGTGGAATGGCCAGCATCTAGAGTTAGGTGGATGTGTGTGGTCAGAGAGAAGCTTGGATGATGGCTTCTCCTTTGTCCATCATGATGTATCCTAAGGGATTCATGTTTTTTTATCCAAAGAGTTCCAAGGAGGGCAGAGGGAAAATTCAAAAGGATTCCAAGGAGCCTTGGATGATTGAAAACAGAAGCTTGGCTGTCTAGTTTCACTCGGTCGACCATTTAGAGAGTTGGACATGGCATCCTTTCTCTGCAGTTTCATGGGTGGTAAAGTCAGGAGAGTCTTTGGTAATTCCCCTGGATAGAGGCATTCTGATGGCCTCACAGGGCATGGCATCAGGAACCCTGGGTTGAATTTCTGGGGTTGCTTGATGGACGTTGGGTGAGTCATGTTATCCCCAAGTTTTTTGTTTCCTCCTTAGGAAATTGCTGGCAGGGAATGTTCTGCTTCCAGCAAAACCCTCCTGCACTGTCAGTGGGCATGTGGGTTGTTGCAGCCACTCTAGAAAAGAGCATCGTGGTTCCTTTGAAAGCTAAGAACTGAACAGCCCTAGAATCCAGCAGTTGCCCTCCTAGGTATCTCCCTATAAGGGAGGGTACACACTGTGATGAGCTCTGGGTGTTCTGTGCAGGTGAGGAATCACAAAATCCTACCGCTGAAGCAAAGGAATGAACACTGCATGGAAACATATTGGAACTGAAATAAAGGAAGGAAAGAAGAAGGCCACGTTCTACTTCATGAAGAGCGAGGTAAAAATGGAGTGATTTTTCTTCTCCTTTTCTGTCAATGATCAATTTCAATAACACTGTGGTGGGATACACTAGTTTCCGATTGCATAAGGAGCCCTCAGAAAGCTGCCAGGGAAAGTTTAGACCTCAGAACATGTCCATGTTCCATTGATATGTTCCTTCCAGTTTGCATGTACAATGGTAAGTGGAGAGAAATAGGGCAAAAGAGGAAAGGAGGGGCTGAATATTCAGGAGCTTAAGTCAGAGGCTTTAACCCACTGAGTCACCCAGGCTCCCCATCCTTCCCACTTTCTCAAGAAAGCCCTGGGCCTGTTTAAGTTGAGAAGATGGAGAGGAGATCCCAGCTTTGCAGCAGGCAGGGTAGTTCCAGGTCTTCCTAGAGCTGACAGGGTTCACTGAGGAGAGCTGAGCTGTGGGTGTGACAGATCCAAACTGCTGGTCCAGAGGCGGTATCTCTGAGGAGCTGTGTTGAAAATGGGGTTCAGGTGGCGTACGAGGCTAGGGGGGGCTGAAGAACATAGGGAAGTACTCATGTGGACACACAGGTTTCTCTCTTTCTGACAGTTCCTTGCAAGTCCAAACAGACTGGTTTCCTTCTAGGTGACAGGTGGACTCCTATGGTTTGACTCTAGGGTTCCCAACCCAGAGGGCTTGCTGGACAGACCCCTGTAGAAGGAAGCATGAAAACACAACTTAGGGTTAGGGTAATGGCCTTGGGGAATTGCAGCTCTGATCCACCAGCGGTGATTCAGATTCCCCTCAGGGTTGAGTTGAGGGAGCTCATCGTGCAGTGTGGCAGAATCTGGGTTTCTGGCCGGGGGGGCTACTGATGTTGAGAGTGTTTTAGAAGGGTGTGCATGTTTCTTCCTCTCTGAGGTCACTGCAGAGCTCTAAATGGCACAGTTTCCCCCCGCATGGCAGTCGGATTCTTGGGTTTTCACAGAGGGGTCCTTAATCTGGGGAGTTTGGGGGCCAGGCATCTTGAATTGAAAGCCTGAAAACAGAAACTAAAGTTATGGCAGGGCCTCAGGGCAAGGCAGGCTTGATCTGCTGGTGCTGAGGCAGGCTTTCCAGTGGGCTGACGTCAGGCTGGGCATCAGGCATATCAGATTCCAAGTTTGTGTCTAGGGAGGCTATAGAAACTGGGAGCATCCTCAGAGTGGCATGCAAGTTTCTCCCAGTCTGAGGGTTCTGCTGAGCTCCAAAGGGCACAGTTTCCTCATGTGTGTGGGGCGCCGCCCTGGGGTGTCACTGAGGCATGCTTTATGCCACTGTGAGTCTCACAGGTGCCCATAATCAGGCTTAGGGAAAAGGCCTCTGGACATGGAAGCCTGTACACCCACATAGGGTTAGTGTTAGGGCCTTTGGGCACGGCAGGCCCAATGTACTGGTGCTGATGCGGGCTCTCCACAGGGCTGAGTCCAGGCCATACATCTGGAGGCACAGCAGAATCCGGATTTATGGCCATAAGGTCTCTCATGTTGAGGGAGGCTTTAGGGGGGCTTGCAGGTTTCTCCCTGTCTGAGGGTTTGGTGCAGCCCCAAACCACAAGAAGTCTGCCCACGTGGTCAGTGGAGTCACATGGTGTCACTCTGCTGTCCTTAATCATGGGGATGTGGGAGCCAGGTATCTTTGGATAGAAACCTAAAAACCCAAATTAGGTTTATGGTAAGGGCATAGGGTCATGGCAGGTCTGAACTTTTCTTGCTGAGGTAGGGTCCCTGGTGTGCTGAGTTGAGAACAGGCACCAGGCAGGGGGTTGGATTCCGGGTTTGAGTCCAGGGGTTGAACAATGTTGTGTGTGGCCTTGCGGGGTCTTGCAGGTTTCATAGCTCTGAGGAATGTGTGCACCTCCCAATGGCACTACTGCACCCTAGGAACAAGGGGAGTGCCAGAGTGAGTCTCAGGCATCCCCAATCTGGGGGGTGTGGGTGCCAGGCCTCAGGGTATGGAAGCTTGTATACCCCACCAAGTGTTCGGGTTAGAACCTAGGGACATGGCAGGCCCAAATTGGCAATGCTGAAATTGGCTCCCATCGAGGCAGAGTTTAGGACATTCATCTGGCCACCTGAAGAATCAGGGTTTGTCTCTGGGGGGCCACTGATGGTAGGAGTGGCTTTAGGGGGACATGCAGGTTTCTGCCCCTCTGAAGGTTTAGCGCAGCTCCAAGTGGCATGGGTTCCATCCATGTGGAGAGCGGATTCCTGAGGTGTTGCTCAGGGGTCCTTAATTCAGGGGGCCTGGGGGTTAGGCCCCTTGGAATGGAAGCCCGAAAACCCAAAGAAAGGTTAGAGTTAGGGCCTTGGAACATTGCAGGCCATATATACTGAATCTGAGGGGGCCTGCCCACAGGGATGAATTGGGGACACACCTCTTCCATCACAAGTATATGGCTTTATGGCCGAGGGGGGGCATGATGGTCAGGGAAGCTTTATGGGTGCAAGCAGGTTTCACCCCCTTGGAGGGCTTGACACAACTCCAATCAGCAGGAATCCCTACCACGTGGCAGGTGGAGTGGTGGGGTGTCACTCAGACCTCCTTTATCCGAGGGGATTTGGGGCCAGGAGCCTTAGAATGGAAGCATGAATAATGAAACTACAGTTTATTTAGAGCCTAGGGGCATGGTATGTCAGATCTTCTGGGACCGAGGCAGTCACCCAGGGCTCAGTAGGGAGAGTCATTGGCCTTGCATCCGCTGGCTTGTGGAGGGCTTTCCCTGAGTTCTTGCCAAGCTCACTGAGGACAGGACTCTAGAAAAGGCCGTGTTCAGGCAGACATGAGCTGCACAAAGTGAGGTCTCCAGGGAATTTCCTGCCAATTCTCATGAGCATTCTACCTAAACCCATATGGTGAGAATAGGCTGCCATTAATGGGTTATTTGGACCACCCGTCTCTGGTGGACTATAGTTGTTTCTTGCACAGTGCTTGCATAGCCATCAGGAAAACATGCAGAGACTATGCTGCTGATGGTGTGGAAAGGCCTTGTTGGGGGCAGGGCAGGCATGGGTCTCCACATACAATGGTTGACTCAGGCTCCAAAACCACGGTTTTCAAATTGGTGGCAAGAGGACTAATGGGGTGGGTTTCAGATTTCCTGCAGTTGAGGGTTCGAGAGACAGGATCCTGCGAAGGTAAGACTGAAAACTAGGTGAGGGTTAGGACCAAGGAATAGGGGCATGGCAGACCCCATCTCCCAGCTCCAGGGAGGGAACCCACGGTTGCCAAGGAGCAGGAGGCATTGGCCTCATCTCCAACTGATTCATGGAGGGCTTTTTGGCAGGGTCCGAGTCATGACAACATGGGATCCTGGGCCAGGCCCAACAGGCGGCCCTGCAGACATGTGTCACCCGAATCGAGAACACAGCGTGTTTTCCGGCCAAATCTCAAGAACGTTTTGCTCAAATCTGGATCAATTTGGGCAGAACACTCATCAGAATTGGCCGGGGTTGGGCAGCCCTGAGGACCGCCCTGTCCCCATGATCGTGGGCCCTTCCTCAGGCGGGCCATGTCGCAGTCATCCAGTAAAGGCACTGAGATGATGAGGGCCACCCAGGGGCCCTAGTGCAGGGGAAATTTCCCGGAGCAGAATGAGGAAGAGGGTGTGGCATCCACCTCTGACTTTTCCAGCCACTGGGGCACCGATGCTTTGGAGTGGCCTCAGTGGGGGCATGAAGATTTCTCTGCCCCCAAGGCATTTCCAAAGTTCTAAAAGGCACTATTTCCACCTGGGTGGCAGGTGGATATGTGGCATGGGACTCAGGGTTTTCCAATTGGAGGGCCCGAGGGAGAGGATCCTGGAAACAGAAGGCCAAGAAAGAAGGCAAGGGTTAATTCCTGGGCCACGGGGCTGTACCAGTCGAATTGGACAGTGCAATGGAGGGAACCCCCAGAGGTTAAGGAGCAGGAGGTGTCAGACTCAACTGAACCGGACTCACGGAGGGCTTTCTGGCCGGGTTCAGACGTAACATTCGGGATCCCAGGCCAGGCCCAGGGGGCAGCCCTGCAGACGTGTGGTGCCCAAAGCTTGTTTGCTGGGCATTTTCTGGACAGTTCTCTCGAGCATTCTGCTCTAATTGGGATCGATTTGGGCAGAACATTCGTGAGAATTGGCCGGCGATAGGCAACCCTGCACATTGTCCCATTCCCCATGGCTGAGGGGCCCTTTCTCGCTCAGGGCATGTCGCAGCCCCCCAGAAAACACGCTGAGACACAGCGACCCACCCGGGGGCCCTGGCGGAGGGGAGTGTTCCAGGAGTAAAGTTGAGGGAGGGTTTGTGGCGGGGCGTCTGCACCCGACTCTTTGGGTGACTTGGGAGCCCAAGGATGGGTCTGGCCTCAGTGGAGGCAGGAATGTATCTCTCACTCAGAGGCTTGTCTGCAGCTCCAAAAGGCACCTTGACATAGGATCTTAGGATGCTCGTGGCACAGGACTCAGGCTTTCCCAGTTGGGGCACCGAGGAACAGGACCCAGGAAACTGAAGGTTGAGCAAGCAGGCGAGGGCTTGTGCTTGGGCATCAGGGCTGTCCCAGACCCATGGGCCAGGTCCAGGGAGGGGACCCCTGGAGGCTGAGGAGCAGGAGGCATCTGCTTGGCCTGTGCCAGACTCAGAAGACGTTCAAGCAGAGTTCGACGTGACGACTGGGGATGACGGCCGATACCTACAGGGCTGCCCGGCAGACTTTCGGCGCCCAAAGAGATTTAGGCGGGCCTTTTCCAGCCAATACTCACGAGCGTTCTGCCTAAACCAACCCCGGTTGGGCAGAATGCTCATGAGGATTGGCTGGTGTTGGATTGCCCTCTGGACCACCCTTCTCCCCGTGGCTGAGGGCCCTTTCTCGCTGGGGGCACGTCATGGCCACCAGGAAAATGCGCTGAGACAAGGCCCACCTGGGGGCCTTGGTGTAGGGGAGCGTTCCTGAAGCAGAGTTGAGGGACGGGTGGTGGCTGGGCTCATGATGCCGGGCCATGCCCAGGGAGCTGCCGTGCAGATGCGCGGTGCCCAAAGTGAGTTGGCCTGGCGTTTTCGGGCCAATTCTCACGAGCGTTCTGCCCAAACCGGGATGGGTTTGGACAGAATGATTGTGAGAATTGGCTGGCATTGGGCAGCCCTGCGGACCACTCTACTCCACATGGCCGAGGGCCCTTTCTTGCTCGGGGCATGTCACAGTGACCCAGAAAACTTGCCGAGACGATGTGTCCCATCCAGGGGCACTGGCCCATGGGAGCGTTCCTGGAGTAGAGTTGAGGGTTGTGGAGGCGTGGCACAGGACTCCTTCTTCCCCAGGTGGAGGCCCGGAGGGACAGGCCCCTGGAAACCAAATGCAGGGAAAGCAGGTGAGGTTTCATGCCCGGGCCTAGTGGCAGGACTAGCCCCATCGACAGCTCCAGGGATGGTACCCCCAGAAGCTGAGGAGCAGGAGGCATCAGCGTCACTGGAGCCTGCCATCTGGAGGGTTTTCTGGCGGGGTTCTGACACGACTGCTCGTGGTGCCCGGCAAGACCCGGGGGCTGCCCTGCCGACTTGTGGCGCCCAAAGTGATTTTGCCAGGTGTTTTCCAGCCAGTTCTCACAAGCGTTCTCTTGCTCTGAGTCTTGTCCGAAGAGCAGAAAGGCACCGTGTGCACCGGGGTGGGATAGGGAGGCGTGGCAGGAGACTCAGGGTTCCCCAGTTGGAGGCACCAAAGGACAGGTCCCTGGAAATGGAAGACTGAGGAAGCAGGCCAGGGTTCTTGTCCAGACCTCTGCTCAGGCCGAGCCCCAATGGACAATATCAGGGATGGGATGCTCGGAGGATGAGGAGCAGGAGGCGATAGCTTCACCACAGACTGACTACTGGATCGCTTTCTGGCATGTTTCAGACAGGACAGCTTGCCATGCCAGGCCAGGACCAGGGGGCGGCCCTGCCGACGTGCTGCACCTGAAGCCAGTTCGCCGGCATGTTCCAGCCCATTCTCAGGAGCACTCTGCCTAAACTGATCCCAGCTTGGGAAGAATGCTCCTGAGAATTGGCCAGCATGGGGCTGCTCTGCGGACCACCCTACTCCCAGTGGCTGAGGGCCCTTTCTCGCTCAGGGCATGACACAACCGCCCGAAAAACGTGCCAATATGATGCAGCCCACCCGGGGACCCTTGTGCAGGGGAGGGTTCCAGGAGATGTGTTGAGGGATGGGTTGTGGCCGGGCGTCTGCCTATGACTTTTCATCCAGGAAAGGGATGCCCAAGGATGGGGCTGATCTCAGTGTGGGCAGGAGGTTTCTCTCCCTCTGAAATTGGCACAAGCGCCAAAAGGCACCGATTGTGATGAAGCGGGCATGGCGGAGGGGGAGGCGTCTCGTACACTCAATATTCCCCAGTTGGTGGCCCCATGGGAAAGGACCGTGGAAACGAAAGGCTAAGGAAGCAGGCGAGGGTTTGTGCCCGGGCCTCGGGGCAGCCTTGACAGCGCAAGGGCGGGGACCTTCAGAGGCTGAGGAGCAGGAGGCTTAGGCCTTGCTGGAGCGTGCCCATGGTTGGCATTCTGGCGAGGTTCGGAGGCAACTGCTCGTGTTGCTGTGCCAGGCACAGGGGGCGACCCTGCAGACCTGGGACGCTCAAAGCGATTTCACTGGATGTTTTCCTGCCAATTCTCACGAGCGTTCTGCCCAAACTGGGATAGGTTTGGGCAGAACGCTCGTGAGAATTGGCCGGCGTTGGGCAGCCCTGCGGACCTCCCTGCTCTCCATGGCCCAGGGCCCTTTCTCGCCCAGGGCATGTTGCGGCCGCCAGGAAATTGCACGGAAAAGATGCGGCCCAACCGGGGCCGCCAGCGCAGTGGAGCGTTCCGGGAGCAGATTTGAAGGACAGGTGGCGGCCGGGCGTGTGCCTCCGTCTTTCGGGAAGATGGGGTGCCCAAGGATGGGGATGATCTCATTTTGGGCATGCAGGTTTATCTCACTCTGAGGGTTGTCTGAAGCACCGGGGGGTGCCGTTGGCGCCTGCTTGGTTGGGAGATGAGTGGCTGCGGGAACAGGGCTCCCGCTATGGAGGCCACGAGGGACAGGACTCCAGAAGCAGAAGGCTGGGGAAGCAAGCGAGCGTTCGAGCCCAGGCTTCGTGACAGGCACGCCCCCATGGTATATCGCCAGGGAAGGGACCCCCGCAGGCTGAGGAATGCAGGCGTTGCCCTCACCTCAGCCCGGCTCGCGGAGTGCCTCTTGGAGGGGTTGGGTGCGGGCACTCACAAAGCCCGGCCAGTCCCCGGGCGGGCGGCCCTGCAGATATGCGGCACACGAAGAGCCTTCGCTGGGCGTTTTCCGGCCAATTCTCACGAGCCTGCCTCTCTTCCTACTTGTGATCTCGCTCTGTCAAATAAATAAATAAAATCTTTAAAAAAATAAATAAAAAGATAGCCAGCTCCTGAGTAAGGGGGGATTTCAGATATTTGATCACACTGGAGTTTGTGTCTATTATGTCCAACAAATGGAGGGGTGGTGTCAAGAGGCTATGGAGAATTTCCCACATTTGGGCAGAACGCTCGTGAGAATTGGCCGGAAAAAGCACGGCGAAGTCTCTTCGGGCACCGCACAACTGCAGGGACGCCCACCCTGGGGCCTGGCCGGGCATTGTGAGTGCCCTCACCCGAACCACGCCAAGAGGCACGTCGGGAGACCGAACACCCTGAGGCCAACGCCTGCGGATCTTCGGCCAGCGGTGGTCCCATTCCTGGCGCTATACCAAAGGGTCGGGCCCATCACGAAGCCCGGGCTTGAACGCTCGCTTGCTTCCCCAGCCTTCTGCTTCCGGGGTCCTTTATCTCGTGGCCTCCATATCAGGAACCCTGAGTCCCGCAGCCATGCATCTCCCAACCACGCAGGCGCAAACGGCGCCTTCTGGCGCTTCGGACAAACCTCGGAGTGAGAGAAACCTGCGTGCCCAAAATGAGGTCATCCCCATTCTTGGGAGCCCCACCTTCCCGAAAGACGGATGCGCACGCCCGGCCGCCAACCGTTTTTCAACTCTGCTCCCGGACGCTCCACTGCGCCGGCGCCCCCGGGTTGGCCGCGTCTTTTCCGTGGAATTTCCGGGTGGCCACAACATGCCCTGGGCGAGAAAGGGCCCTGGGCCATGGAGAGCAGGGCGGTCCGCAGGGCTGCTCAACGCCGGCCAATTCTCACGAGCGTTCTGCCCAAACCGATCCCGGTTTGGTCAGAACGCTCGTGAGAATTTGCCGGAAAACGCCCAGCGATGTCTCTTCAGGCGCCGCATGTCGGCAGGGCCGCCCACCCGGGGCTTCGCCGGGCATTGTGCGTGCCCGCACCCGAAACCTGCCAAGAGGCACTCCGCGAGACGGAACACGGCGAAGCCAACGCCTGCGGATGCTCGGCCTGCAGGGGTCCCATCCCTGGCGCTATACCATGGGGCCGGGCCCTTCACGAAACCAGGGCTCGAATGCTCGCACGCTTCAACAGCCTTCTGCTTCCGGGGTCCTGTCCCTCCTGGCCTCCATATCGGGAACCCTGAGTCCTGCAGCCACGCGTCTCCCAACTACGCAGGCGCCAACGGGGCCTACCGGCGCTTCGGACAACCCTCGGAGTGAGATAAACCTGCGTGCCCAAAATGAG
Source organism: Mustela lutreola (assembly GCF_030435805.1). Taxonomy (NCBI): domain Eukaryota; kingdom Metazoa; phylum Chordata; class Mammalia; order Carnivora; family Mustelidae; genus Mustela; species Mustela lutreola. The sequence continues at coordinate 175,527,181 of NC_081294.1, forward strand.
ATCATCCCCATTCTTGGGCGCCCCATGATCCCTAAAGCTGGAGGCGCACGCCCGGCCGCCACCCGTCCTTCAACTCTGCTCCCGGGACGCTCCTGTGCGCCGGCGCCCCGGGTGGTCCACGTATTTTGCGTGCGATTTCCGGGCGGCCGCAACATGCTCTGGGCGAGAAAGGGTCCTGGGCCATGGAGAGCAAGGCAGTTCGAAGGGCTGCCCAACGCCGGCCAAATCTCACGAGCGTTCTGCCCAATCCGATCCTGTTTTGGGCAGAACGCTCGTGAGAATTGGCCGGAAAACGCCGGGCGAATCTCCCGGGCGCCGCACGTCTGCAGGACCACCCCCCCGGGGCCTGGCCGGGCATTGTGAGTACCCGCTCCCACACCCTGCCAGGAGGCACTCCGTGAGACGGACTGCGGCGAGGACAACGCCTGCGGATCCTTGGCCTGCGGGGGACCCGTCCCTGGTGCTATTCCATGTGTCAGGGCCCATCACGAAGCTCGGGCTCGAACCCTCGCTCGCTGCCCCAGCCTTCTGATTCCGGGGTCCTATTCCTCATGGCCTCCATATCGGGAACCCTGAGTCCCGCACCCACGCATCTCCCAACCACGCAGGCGCCAATTTCGCCTCCCGGCGCTTTGGACAACCCTCAGAATGAGGGAAATCTGCGTGCCCAAAATGAGGTCATCCCCATTCTTGGGAGCCCCATTTTCCCGAAAGACGGAGGCGCTCGCCACGCGGCCATCAGTCCTTCAACTCTGCTCGCGGAACGCTCCACTACGCCGGCCCCCCCCCGGGGGGGGCAGCGTCTACCCCATGCAATGCCCCGGCGGCCGCAACATGCCCTTGGCGAGAAAGTGCCCTGGGCCCTGGAGAGCAGAGCGGTCAGCAGGGCTGCCCAACGCCGGCCAATTCTCACGAGCGTTCTGCCCAAACTGATCCCACTTTGATGGGAAAATGCCCGGCGAAGTAAACTCGGGCGCTGCACTTCTGCTGGGCCACCCCCTGGGGCCTGGATCGGCATTGTAGTGCCGCGCCCGCACTCTCCAAGAGGCACTCCGCGAGATGGACAGTGGCGAGGACAATGCCTGTGGATTCTAAACCTGCGGGTGTACCGTCCTTGGCGTTAAACCATGGGTCGGGGCCCATCACGAAGCCCGGGTTCGAACGCTCGCTCGCTTCCCCAGCCTTCTGCTTCCGGGGTTTTGTTCCTTGTGGCCTCCATATCGGAAACCCTGAGTCCCGAAGCCACACATCTCCCAACCACGCAGGCGCCAACTGCGCCTCCCGGCGCTTCTGACGAACCTCAGAATGAGAGAAAGCTGCGTGCCCAAAATGAGGTCATACCCATCCTTGGGCGCCCCATTTCCTGAAAGAGGGAGGCGCACGCCCGGCCGACATCCGTCCTTCAACTCTGCTCCCGGAACGCTCCTCTGCGCCGGCACCCCCGGTTAGGCAGCGTCTACCCCGTGCGATTTCCGGGCGGAGGCAACATGCCCTGGGCGAGAAAGGGCCCTGGGCCATGGAGAGAATGGCGGTCCGCAGGAATGCCCAACACAGGCCAATTCTCACGAGCGTTCTGCCCAAACGGATCCCGGTTTGGGCTGAAAGCTCGTGAGAATTGGCCGGAAAATGCCCAGCGAATTCACCTCGGGTGCAGCACATCTGAAGGGCCACCGCCCCCCCCGCCCGAGGCCTGGCTGGCATTGTGAGTGCCTGCTCCCACAACCCACCAAGAGGCACTCCGTGAGACGGACTGCGGCGAGGACAACGCCTGCGGATCCTTGGGCTGCGGGGGTCCCGTTCCTGGCGCTACACAATGGACCCGGGCCCATCACGAAGCCCGGGCTCGAACGCTCGTTGCTTCCCCAGCCTTCTGCTTCTGGGGTCCTGTTCCTCGTGGCCTCCATATCGGGAACCCTGAGTCCCACAGCCACGCATCTCCCAACCACGCAGGCCCCAACGGCGCCTCCCGGCTCTTCTGACAACCCTCGGAGTGAGAGAAATCTGCGTGCCCAAAATGAGGTCATCCCCATCCTTGGGCGCTCCATTCCCGAAAGATGGAGGCACAGGCACCATCGCCATCCGTCCTTCAACTCTGCTCCAAGTACGCTCACTGCGCCGGCGCCCCCTGGTGGGCCACCTCTATCCCGTGCGATTTCCGGGCAGGCCGCAACATGACCTGGGCGAGAAAGGGCCGTGGGCCATGGAGAGTATGGCGGTCCGCAGGGCTGCCCAAGGCCGGCCAATTCTCACGAGCGTTCTGCTCAAACCGATCCTGGTTTGGGCAGAACGCTCGTGAGAATTGGCCGGAAAACGCCTGGGAATTCACCTCGGTCGCCGCACGTCTGCTGGGCCGCCCCCCGGGGCGTGGCTGGGCATTGTGAGTGCCCGCTCCTGCACCCTGCCAAGAGGCACACCGTGAGACGGACTGCGGTGAGGACAACGCCGGCGGATCCCTGGCCTGCGGGGATCCCGTCCCTGGTGCAGTACCATGTGTCAGGGCCCATCACGAAGCTCGGGCTCGACCCTAGCTCGCTGCCCCAGCCTTCTGATTCCGGGGTCCTGTACCTCATGGCCTCCATATCAGGAACCCTGAGTCCCTCACCCACGCATCTCCCAACCACGCAGGCGCCAATTTCGCCTCCCGGCGCTTTGGACAACACTCAGAATGAGGGAAACCGGCGTGCACAAAATGAGGTCATCCCCATACTTGGGAGCATCGGTTTTCAGGCTTCAGAACCTAGACCTTATCTCCAATCACTGCCCGGGTTTGAAAATGATGCAGAAATTAGAACTCTTTCCCCATGGCAAGAAAACTTGTGGTTGGCATGTTGTCCAAGGTTCAGTGTAGTTGAAAACAGTGTGGCCCATGAGGCCCCGCCCATGTTTGCGGGCCACATTGGTCACAAACACACATTGTGACCCTCAGCCTGAGCCCAGACCTCAGGTAAGGCCTCTCAGTGGCTGGATGGAGAGACAGCATATTGGGCTTGCCATGCCCCTAGGCCCCAATTTTTAACCATAGTTCGGGTTGTCCATTCCTCTTCCCCAGGGCTCTGCTTTGGAATTCCTCTTTTGGTGGGACACCTGAGGTAATAAACCTGAAAGGAGTCTTCCCATCCCACAGATTGATGAAAAACAATTGGGATCGGGCCAAGTCCACATAGACCAAGATTCATCCATGGCCCATGAGGCCTCCCCAACATTCCACGGCCATCGCTGTTACAAAATCCAGAGACAAAAGCCTGAGCGCGCGCCTCAGACTCGCTCATACTTCATATCCTGAAGAGTTCTTTAGATAAGAACCTACACGGCACTCGAATGCACCCAAAATATATAGTCTAACATGGGCACTAATGCACTGTCTGACAACCTGAGCCCGGAACTCGTGACCAACACCCAGACAGCTGACCGCACACTGAACACATCAGACCCGCCATGGCCTTAGGTCATCATCTCTTCCCTACCTCAGTTTTCAGGCTTCAGAACCTAGACATTATCTCCAATCACTGCCCACGGGTCGCTGTGATGCAGAAATCAGAACTCTTCCTTACCCATGGCAAGAAACGTTGTGGTTGGCATGTTGTCCAACGTTCAGTGTAGGAGAAACCAGCATTCACCCTGAGGACCCGCCCATTCTTGAGTGCGACGAGGGCATAAACAGGCATTGTGACACTCAGCGTGAGTCCTGTCCTCTAGTACGTCCTCTCAGTGGCTGGACCATTAGATGTCATAATGGGCTTGACATGTCCCTAGGTCCCAATTTTTACCCAGATTTCTGGTTGTCCAGTCGCCCTTCGCCAGGGCTATACGCTGGAATCCCTCATTTGGTGGGACACCTGAGGTTGAAAAACAAAACAAAACAAATCAACAGCAACAGAACTATGGACTTCTTCCATCCCACAGAATGACCCCAAACTCTTTGGATGGGGCCAACCCCCAGAGAGTAAGACTCGTCCATTTCCCATGAATTCACGCGGAAATTTCACGACCATGAGTGACACGATATCGAGAGACAAAAACTTGAGCAAGGGCCTCACACTCGCCCTTTTTTCATATCCCGAAGAGTTCTCCTCATGGGCTGTAGAACAGTCCTGCCATACCTATGACCTGAAACATAAGCCGAGTTTGTGTTTTCAGACAACTGTCCAAACAGCCGTGGCCTACACATCCTACAAGCTCAGGCCCCTGGAGCCAAACCTGACGACTGTGCTTGCCCTCTCCAAGGGAATTGTATGTGCCCATTCGATTGGCCACAACACTACTAATAGGATAAACCTCCAAAGTCCATGAGGCCATCCCATTATTTGTTGCTTCCCAGGACAATCAGGGGCAATCTGGGCCCATCTGTGCACCTACCTGCACTCAGACCCGTAGACTGATGTCCCCAGAGGTAAAAAGGAACGAACAGGCCCCTAGGCACCTATCGGATCCATTGGTTTGGCTTCCAGGCATCTCTCCGCAGAGGCCTGGATTTCAATAACAGCATATGGCTGTTTCTTGACTCACCCATCAGAAGAAATCTCATCTACACATGGGAAACTTTCACGATGGAGCTGTGTGAAAGCCTCTCTTTAGGAGAACCCTTCAGGGCCCCAGTGCCACCGCTTCATTCCAAGGTCTCCATAGACGCAAAATCATAGTAGGACACATCCACGGGAGAGTCCATTTCAACTCAGCCTCCTCGGTTGCTCCCCCAGATCCAGCAGATCTAACCTTTCTTGTTGCTTGGAGACAATTGGAATGCGAGGTGGGCTACCCAGCCATCCATCCTTAGAACCCTGCTCGGAATCGTTGTCCTGGAGCCAACCAACAGGTCTCAATTGTCCTGCAGAAGAATCTTTGCAGTTGGGAGTTTCTCACATCTCCCATCGTGGGAAAACTTCCATGGCCTCGTGATCCACCCCCCCTTCAAGAAGAGGCCATCAGAGACAGAATGTCCAACCTGAGCGAACGTCTGATCCTCGCCCTGACTTCAGATGCAGGAGATCTCGATTCAGGTCGGTCTGTAGATTGTGCCTGCCATATCCTCACCCAGAAACCTAGGCCTTTCTTGGGTTCTCAGACTTCAGTCCTCAGACTACTGGCCCACATGCCCTCCAGTTTGGCAATCCAGAACTACAATGCAGCACTCTGCATGTTCTCCAGAAGAAAAACATTGCCCTCTGGGGCTACCCAGAATCCCCAAATGAGGATCAACCTGCACGCCATTCGACTGTACCCCCCATATATAGGCTGACCTGGGCACTAAAGCCCTTTGTGAGACAGCCTGAGCCTGGACATCCTGGCCCCACCTAAACAGCTGGCCGCACATTGAGCACATCGGACCCGCCATGGCCTTAGGTCGTCATCTCTTCTCAACCTCGGTTTTCAGGCTTCAGAACCTAGACCATATCTCCAATCACGGCCCGGGTTTGAAAATGATGCAGAAATCAGAACTCTTTCCCCATGGCAAGAAACCTTGTGTTTGGCATGTTGTCGAAGGTTCAGAGTAGCTGAAACCAGTGTGGCCCATGAGGCACCGCTCATGCTTGCGGGCCACATTGGTCACAAACACCCATTGTCACCCTCAGCCTGAGCCCAGTCCTCAGGTAAGGCCTCTCAGTGGCTGGATGGAGAGACAGCATATTGGGCTTGCCATGCCCCTAGGCCCCAATTTTTAACCATAGTTCGGGTTGTCCCTTCCGTCTTCCCCAGGGCTCTGCTTTTGAATTCCTCTTTTGGTGGGACACCTGAGGTAACAAACCTGAAAGGAGTCCTCCCATCCCACAGACTGACGAAAAACAATTGGGATCGGGCCCAACCCACAAAGAGCAAGATTCATCCATGGCCCATGAGGCCTCCCCAACATTCCACGGCCATCGCTGTTACAAAATCCAGAGACAAAAGCCTGAGCGCGCGCCTCAGACTCGCTCATTCTTCATATCCTGAAGAGTTCTTCAGATAAGAACCTACACGGCACTCGATGCACACAAAATATATAGTCTAACCTGGGCACTAATGCACCCTCTGACAACCTGAGCCAGGAACTCGTGACCAACAACCAGACAGCTGACCGCACACTGAGCACTTCAGACCCGCCATGGCCTTAGGTCATCATCTCTTCCCTACCTCAGTTTTCAGGCTTCAAAACCTAGACCTTATCTCCAATCACTGCCCAGGGATGACTGTGATGCAGAAATCAGAACTCGTCCTTACCCATGGCAAGAAACCCTGTGGTTGGCATGTTGTCCAACGTTCAGTGTAGGACAAACCAGCATTCACCCTGAGGCCCCACCCATTCTTGAGTGCGACGAGGGCATATACACGCATTGTGACCATCAGCGTGAGTCCTGTCTTCTAGCACGTCCTATCAGTGGCTGGACCATTAGATGTCATAATGGGCTTGACATGTATCTAGGCCCCAAATTTAACCAGATTTCTGGTTGTCCAGTCGCCCCTCCCCAGGGCTCTACTCTGGAATCCCTCATTTGGTGGGACACCTGAGGTTGAAAAACAAAACAAAACAAATCAACAACAATAGAACAACGGACATCTTCCATCCCACAGAATGACCCCAAACTCTTTGGACGGGGCCAAACCCCCAGAGAGTAAGACTCGTCCATTTCCCATGAAGTCACCCAGAAATTTCACGACCATGAGTGACATGATATCCAGAGACAAAAACTTGAGCAAGAGCCTCACACTCGCCCTTTCTTCATATCCTGAAGTGTTCTCCTCATGGTCTGTAGATCAGTCCTGCCATACCTATGACCTGAAACATAACCCAAGTTTGTGTTTTCAGACTACTGTCCAAAGAGCCCTGGCCTACACACCCGACATGTTCAGGCCCCTGGAGCCAAACCTGACGACTGTGCTTGCCCTCTCCAAGGGAATTGTATGTGCCCATTCCAATGGCCACAACCCTACTAATAGGATAAACCTCCAACGTCCTTGAGGCCATCCCAATATTTGTGGCTTCCCAGGACAATCAGGGGCAATCTGGGCCCATCTGAGCACCTACCGGCACTCAGACCCGTAGACTGATGTCCCCAAAGGTAAAAAGGAACGAACAGGCCCCTAGGCAACTATCAGATCCATTGCTTTGGTTTCCAGGCATCTCTCCTCAGAGGCCTGGATTTCAGTAAGAGCATATGGCTGTTTCTTGACTCACCCATCAGAACAAATCTCATCTACACATAGGAAACTTGCACGATGGAGCTGTGTGAAAGCCTCTCTTTAGGAGAAGCCTTCAGGTCCCCAGTGCCACCGCTTCATTCCAAGGCCTCCATAGACGCAAAATCATATTAGGACAATCCACGGGAGAGTCCATTTCAACTCAGCCTCCTCGGTTGCTCCCCCAGATCCAGCAGATCTAACCTGTCTTGTTGCTTGGAGACAATTGGAATGCGAGGTGGGCTACCTAGCCATCCATCCTTAGAACCCTGCTCGAAATCGTTGTCCTGGAGCCAACCAACAGGTCTCAATTGTCCTGCAGAAGAATCTTTGCAATTGGGAGCTTCTCACATCTCCCATCGTGGGAAAACACCCATGGCCTCGTGATCCACCCCCCCTTCAAGATGGGGCCATCAGGGACAGAATGTCCAACCTGAGCGATCGTCTGATCCTCGCCCTGACTTCAGATGCACGATATCTCCATTCAGGTCTGTAGATTGTGCATGCCATTAACTCACCCTGAAACCTAGGACTAGCTTGGGTTCTCAGACTTCCGTCCAGAGACTACTGGCCCACAAGCCCTACAGTTTGGCAATCCAGACTACAATGCAGCACTCTGCCTGCCCTCCAGAAGAAAAACATTGCCCTCTGGGCCTACCCAGAAACCTCAAATGAGGATCAGCCTGCACGCCATTTGGCTGTACCCCAAATATATAGTCTGACCTGGGCACTAATGCCCTTTCTGACATAGCCTGAGCCTGGACCTCCTGTCCCCACCCAGACAGCTGGCCCCACACTGAGCACATCGGACTCGCCATGGCCTTAGGTCGTCATCTCTTCTCAACCTCGGTTTTCAGGCTTCCGAACCTAGACCTTATTTCCAATCAAGACCCGGGTTTGAAAATGATGCAGAAATCAGAACTCTTTCCCCATGGCAAGAAACCTTGTGGTTGGCATGTTGTCCAAGGTTCAGTGTAGTTGAAACCAGTGTGGCCCATGAGGCCCCGCCCATGCTTGCGGGCCACATTGGTCTCAAACACACATTGTGACCCTCAGCCTGAGCCCAGTCCTCAGGTAAGGCCTCTCAGTGGCTGGAAGGAGAGACAGCATATTGGGCTTGCCATGCCCCTAGGCCCAAATTTTTAACCATAGTTTGGGTGGTCCCTTCCGTCTTCCCCAGGGCTCAGCTTTGGAATTCCTCTTTTGGTGGGACACCTGAGGTAACAAACCTGAAAGGAGTCCTCCCATCCCACAAATTGAAGAAAAAAAATTGGGATCCGGCCAAGTCCACAGAGAGCAAGATTCGTCCATGGCCCATGAGGCCTCCCCAATATTCCATGGCCATGGCTGATACAAAATCCAGAGACAAAAGCCTGAGCACGCGCCTCAGACTCACTCATTCTTCATATCCTGAAGAGTTCTTCAGATAAGAAGCTACAAGGCACTCGAAAGCACCCAAATTAAATAGTCTAACCTGGGCACTAATGCACTGTCTGAGAACCTGAGGGCGGAACTCGTGACCAACACCCAGACAGCTGACCGCACACTGAGCACATCAGACCCGACATGGCCTTAGGTCATCATCTTTTCCCTACCTCAGTTTTCAGGCTTCAGAACCTAGACCTTATCTCCAATCACTGCCCAGGGGTGACTGTGATGCAGAAATAAGAACTCTTCCTTACCCATGGCAGGAAACCTTGTGGTTCGCATGTTCTCCAACGTTCAGTGTAGGAGAAACCAGCTTTCACTCTGAGGCCCCGCCCATTCTTGAGTGCGACGAGGGCATAAACACGCATTGTGACCCTCAGCGTGAGTCCTGTCCTCTCGTACATCCTCACAGATGCTGAACCATTAGATGTCATAATGGGCTTAACATGTCCCTAGGCCCCAATTTTTAACCAGATTTCTGGTTGTCCAGTCGCCCCTCCCCAGGGCTCTACACTGGAATCCCTCATTTGGTGGGACACATGAGGTTGAAAAACAAAACAGAACAAATCAACAACAACAGAGCAACGGACTTTTTCCATCCCACAGAATGACCCCAAACTCTTTGGACGGGGCCAAAATCCCCAGAGAGTAAGACTCGTCCATTTCCCATGAAGTCACCCGGAAATTTCACGACCATGAGTGACACGATATCCAGAGACAAAAACTTCAGCAAGAGCCTCACACTCGCCATTTTTTCATATCCCGAAGAGTTCTCCTCATGGTCTGTACATCAGTCCTGCCATACCTATGACCTGAAACATAAGCCGAGTTTGTGTTTTCAGACAACTGTCAAAACAGCCGTGGCATACACATCCTACAGGCTCAGGCCCTTGGAGTCAAACCTGACGACTGTGCTTGCCCTCTCCAAGGGAATTGTATGTGCCCATTCCAATGGCCACAACCCTACTAATAGGATAAACCTCCAAAGTCCCTGAGGCCATCCCAATATTTGTGGCTTCCCAGGACAATCAGGGACAATCTGGGCCCATTTGAGCACCTACCGGCACTCAGACCCGAGACTGATGTCCCCAGAGGTAAAAAGGAATGAACAGACCCCTAGGCACCTATCGGATCCATTGCTTTGGTTTCCAGGCATCTCTCCTCAGAGGCCTGGATTTCAGTAACAGCATATGGCTGTTTCTTGACTCACCCGTCAGAACAAATCTCATCTACACATGGGAAACTTGCACGATGGAGCTGTGTGAAAGCCTCTCTTTAGGAGAACCCTTCAGGGCCCAGTGCCACCGCTTCATTCCAAGGTCTCCATTGATGCAAAATCATATTAGGACACATCCACGGGAGAGTCCATTTCACCTCAACCTCCTCGGTTGCTCCCCCAGATCCAGCAGATCTAACCTGTCTAGTTGCTTGGAGACAATTGGAATGTGAAGTGGGCTACCCAGACATCAATCCTTAGAACCCTGCTCGGAATCATTGTCCTGGAGCCAACCAACAGGTCTCAATTGTCCTGCAGAAGAATCTTTGCAGTTGGGAGTTTTTAACAACTCCCATCGTGGGAAAACCCCCATGGCCTCGTGATCCACCCCCCCTTCAAGATGGGGCCATCAGGGACAGAATGTCCAACCTGAGCGATCGTCTGATCCTCGCCCTGACTTCAGATGCACGAGATCTCCATTCAGGTCGGTCTATAGATTGTGCCTGCCATATCCTCACCCAGAAACCTAGGACTAGCTTGGGTTCTCAGACTTCCGTCCTCAGACTACTGGCCCACAAGCCCTACAGTTTGGCCATCCAGAACTACAATGCAGCACTCTGCCTGCCCTCCAGAAGAAAAACATTGCCCACTGGGCCTACCCAGAAACCTCAAAATAGGATCAACATGCACGCCATTTGGCTGTACCCCAAATATATAGGCTGACCTGGGCACTAATGCCCTTTCTGACACAGCCTGAGCCTGGACCTCCTGGCCCCACCTAAACAGCTGGCCGCGCACTGAGCACATTGGACCCGCCATGGCCTTAGGTCGTCATCTCTTCTCAACCTCGGTTTTCAGGCTTCCGAACCTAGACCTTATTTCCAATCACGGCCAGGGTTTGAAAATGATGCAGAAATCAGAACTCTTTCCCCATGGCAAGAAACCTTGTGGTTGGCATGTTGTCCAAGGTTCAGTGTAGTTGAAACCAGTGTGGCCCATGAGGCCCCGCCCATGCTTGCAGGCCACATTGGTCACAAACACACATTGTGACCCTCAGCCTGAGCCCAGTCCTCAGGTAAGGCCTCTCAGTGGCTGGATGGAGAGACAGAATATTGGGCTTGCCATGCCCCTAGGCCCCAATTTTTAACCATAGTTCGGGTTGTCCCTTAACTCTTCCCCATGGCTCTGCTTTGGAATTCCTCTTTTGGTGGGACCCCTGAGGTAACAAACCTGAAAGGAGTCCTCCCATCCCACAGATTGACGAAAAACAATTGGGATCGGGCCAAATCCACAGAGAGCAAGATTCGTCCATGGCCCATGAGGCCTCCCCAACATTCCACGGCCATCGCTGATACAAAATCCAGAGACAAAAGCCTGAGCACGCGCCTCAGACTCGCTCATTTTTCATATCCTGAAGAGTTCTTCAGATATGTACCTACACGGCACTCGAATGCACCCAAAATAAATAGTCTAACAAGGGCACTATTGCAATGTCTGACAACCTGAGGTCGGACGTCGTGACCAACACCCAGACAGCTGACCACACACTGAGCACATCAGACCCGCCATGGCCTTAAGTCATCATCTCTTCCGTACCTCAGTTTTCAGGCTTCAGAACCTAGACCTTATCTCCAATCACTGCCCAGGGGTGACTGTAATGCAGAAATCAGAACTCTTCCTTACCCATGGCAGGAAACCTCGTGGTTGGCATGTTGTCCATCGTTCAGTGTAGGAGAAACCAGCATTCACCCTGAGGCCCCGCCCATTCTTGAGTGCGACAAGTGCATAAACACGCACTATGACCCTCAGCGTGAGTCGTATCCTCTAGTACGTCCTCTCAGTGGCTGGACCACTAGATGTCATAATGGGATTGACATGTCCCTAGGCACCAATTTTTAACCAGATTTCTGGTTGTCCAGTCGCCCCTCCCCAGGGCTCTACTCTGGAATCCCTCATTTGGTGGGACACCTGAGGTTGAAAAACAAAACAAAACAAATCAACATCAAAAGAACAACGGACTTCTTCCATCCCACAGCATGACCCCAAAATCTTTGGACGGGGCCAAACCCCCAGAGAGAAAGACTCGTCCATTTCCCAAGATGTCACCCGGAAATTTCACGACCATGAGTGACACGATATCCAGAGACAAAAACTTGAGCAAGAGCCTCACACTCGCCCTTTTTTCATATCCCGAAGAGTTCTCCTCATGGTCTGTAGATCAGTCCTGCCATACCTATGACCCGAAACATAAGCCGAGTTTGTGTTTTCAGATAACTGTCCAAACAGCCCTGGCCTACACACCCTACAGACTCAGGCCCCTTGAGCCAAACCTGACGACTGTGCTTGCCCTCTCCAAGGGAATTGTATGTGCCCATTCCAATGGCCACAACCCTACTAATAGGATAAACCTCCAAATTCCCTGAGTCCATCCCAATATTTGTGGCTTCCCAGGACAATCAGGGGACATCTGGGCCCATCTGAGCACGTACCGGCACTCAGACCAGGAGACTGATGTCTCCAGAGGTAAAAAGGAACGAACAGGCCCTTAGGCACCTATCGGATCCATTGCTTTGGTTTCCAGGCATCTCTTCTCAGAGGCCTGGATTTCAGTAACAGCATAAGGCTGTTTCTTGACTCACCCATCAGAACAAATCTCATCTACACATTGGAAACTTGCACGATGGAGCTGTGTGAAAGCCTCTCTTTAGGAGAACCTTTCAGGGCCCCAGTGCCACCGCTTCATTCCAAGGTCTCCATAGACGCAAAATCATATTAGGACACATCCATGGGAGAGTCCATTTCAACTCAGCCTCCTCGGTTGCTCCCCCAGATCCAGCAGATCTAACCTGTCTTGTTGCTTGGAGACAATTGGAATACGAGGTGGGCTACCCAGACATCCATCCTTAGAACCCTGCTCGGAATCGGTGTCCTGGATCCAACCAACCTAAGCCTAGATTGTGTTCTCAGACTTCTGTCCTCAGACTACGGGCCCACAAGCCCTCCAGATTGGCAATCCAGAACTACAATGCAACACTCTGCCTGCACTCCAGAAGAAAAACATTGCCCCCTGGGGCTAACCAGAAACCCCAAATGAGGATCAACCTGCACGCCACTTGGCTGTACCCCAAATACATAGGCTGACCTGGGCACTGATGCCCTTTCAGACACAACCTGAGCCTGGACCTCCAGGCCACACCCAGACAGCTGGCCGCACTCTGAGCACATCGGATCCGCCATGGCCTTAGGTCGTCATCTCTTCTCAACCTCGATTTTCAGGCTTCAGAAAGTATAACTTATCTCAAAACACTGCCCACGGTTGAAAATGATGCAGAAATCAGAACTCCATCCCCATGGCAAGAAACCTTGTGGTTGCCATGTTGTCCAACATTCAGTGTAGTTGAAACCAGTGTGGCCCATGATTCCCCGCCCATGCTCACAGGCAACATTGGTCACAAACACACATTGTGACCCTCAGCCTGAGCCCAGTCCTCAAGTAAGGCCTCTCAGTGGCTGGACCCTGAGCCCGCATATGGGGCCTGCCATGCCCCTGGCCCCGATTTTTTTTTTAAATTTTTTTTTAATTTTTTATTTTTTATAAACATATATTTTTATCCCCAGGGGTACAGGTCTGTGAATCACCAGGTTTACACACTTCACAGCACTCACCAAATCACATACCCTCCCCAATGTCCATAATACCACCCCCTTCTCCCAAACCCCCTCCCCCCGGCAACCCTCAGTTTGTTTCGTGAGATTAAGAGTCACTTATGGTTTGTCTCCCTCCCAATCCCATCTTGTTTCATTTATTCTTCTTCTACCCACTTAAGCCTCCATGTTGCATCACCACTTCCTCATATCAGGGAGATCATATGATAGTTGTCTTTCTCTGCTTGACTTATTTCGCTAAGCATGATACGCTCTAGTTCCATCCATGTTGTTGCAAATGGCAAGATTTCATTTCTTTTGATGGCTGCATAGTATTCCATTGTGTATATATACCACATCTTCTTGATCCATTCATCTGTTGATGGACATCTAGGTTCTTTCCATAGTTTGGCTATTGTGGACATTGCTCCTATAAACATTCGGGTGCATGTGTCCCTTTGGAACACTACATTTGTATCTTTAGCGTAAATACCCAATAGTGCAATTGCTGGGTCATAGGGCAGTTTTATTTTCAACATTTTGAGGAACCTCCATGCTGTTTTCCAGAGTGGCTGCACCAGCTTGCATTCACACCAACAGTGTAGGAGGGTTCCCCTTTCTCCGCATCCTCGCCAGCATCTGTCATTTCCTGATTTGTTGATTTTAGCCATTCTGACTGGTGTGAGGTGATATCTCATTGTGGTTTTGATTTGTATTTCCCTGATGCCGAGTGATATGGAGCACTTTTTCATGTGTCTGTTCGCCATCTGGATGTCTTCTTTGCAGAAATGTCTGTTCATGTCTTCTGCCCATTTCTTGATTGGATTATTTGTTCTTTGAGTGTTGAGTTTGCTAAGTTCTTTATAGATTCTGGACACTAGTCCTTTATCTGATATGTCGTTTGCAAATATCTTCTCCCATTCTGTCAGTTGTCTTTTGATTTTGTTAACTGTTTCCTTTGCTGTGCAAAAGCTTTTGATCTTGATGAAATCCCAGTAGTTCATTTTTTCCCTTGCTTCCCTTGCCTTTTGCGTTGTTCCTAGGAAGATGTTGCTGCGGCAGAGGTCGAAGAGGTTGCTGCCCGTGTTCTACTCAAGGATTTTGATGGATTCCTTTCGTACATTGAGATCCTTCATCCATTTTGAGTCTATTTTTGTGTGTGGTGTAAGGAAATGGTCCAATTTCATTTTTCTGCATGTGGCTGTCCAATTTTCCCAGCACCATTTATTGAAAAGGCTGTCTTTTTTCCATTGGACATTCTTTCCTGCTTTGTCGAAGATTAGTTGACCATAGATTTGAGGGTCTATTTCTGGGCTCTCTATTCTGTTCCATTGATCTATGTGTCTGTTTTTGTGCCAGTACCATGCTGTCTTGATGATGACAGCTTTGTAATAGAGCTTGAAGTCCGGAATTGTGATGCCACCAACGTTGGCTTTCTTTTTCAATATCCCTTTGGCTATTCGAGGTCTTTCTGGTTCCATATAAATTTTAGCATTATTTGTTCCATTTCTTTGAAAAAGATGGATGGTACTTTGATAGGAATTGCATTAAATGTGTAGATTGCTTTAGGTAGCATAGACATTTTCACAATATTTATTCTTCCAATCCAGGAGCATGGAACATTTTTCCATTTCTTTGTGTCTTCCTCAATTTCTTTCATGAGTACTTTATAGTTTTCTGAGTATAGATTCTGTGTCTCTTTGGTTAGGTTTATTCCTAGGTATCTTATGGTTTTGGATGCAATTGTAAATGGGATTGACTCCTTAATATCTCTTTCTTCTGTCTTGCTGTTGGTGTAGAGAAATGCAACTGATTTCTGTGCATTGATTTTATATCCTGACACTTTACTGAATTCCTGTATAAGTTCTAGCAGTTTTGGAGTGGAGTCTTTTGGGTTTTCCACATATAGTATCATATCATCTGCAAAGAGTGATAATTTGACTTCTTCTTTGCCGATTTGGATGCCTTTAATTTCCTTTTGTTGTCTGATTGCTGAGGCTAGGACCTCTAGTACGATGTTGAATAGCAGTGGTGATAATGGACATCCCTGCCGTGTTCCTGACCTTAGCGGAAAAGCTTTCAGTTTTTCTCCATTGAGAATGATATTTGCGGTGGGTTTTTCATAGATGGCTTTGATGATATTGAGGTATGTGACCTCTATCCCTACACTTTGAAGAGTTTTGATCAGGAAGGGATGTTGTACTTTGTCAAATGCTTTTTCAGCATCTATTGAGAGTATCATATGGTTCTTGTTCTTTCTTTTATTGATGTGTTGTATCACATTGACTGATTTGCGGATGTTGAACCAACCTTGCAGCCCTGGAATAAATCCCACTTGGTCGTGGTGAATAATCTTTTTAATGTACTGTTGAATCCTATTGGCTAGTATTTTGTTGAGTATTTTCGCATCTGTGTTCATCAAGGATATCGGTCTATAGCTCTCTTTTTTGGTGGGATCCTTGTCTGGTTTGGGGATCAAGGTGATGCTGGCCTCATAAAATGAGTTTGGAAGTTTTCCTTCCATTTCTATTTTTTGGAACAGTTTCAGAAGAATAGGAATTAGTTCTTCTTTAAATGTTTGGTAGAATTCCCCCGGGAAGCCGTCTGGCCCTGGGCTTTTGTTTGTTTGGAGATTTTTAATGACTGTTTCAATCTCCTTACTGGTTATGGGTCTGTTCAGGCTTTCTATTTCTTCCTGGTTCAGTTGTGGTAGTTTATATGTTTCTAGGAATGCATCCATTTCTTCCAGATTGTCAAATTTATTGCCGTAGAGTTGCTCATAGTATGTTCTTATAATAGTTTGTATTTCTTTGGTGTTAGTTGTGATCTCTCCTCTTTCACTCATGATTTTATTTATTTGGGTCCTTTCTCTTTTCTTTTTGATAAGTCGCCTGGCCCCGATTTTTAACCATAGTTCGCTTTGTCCCTTCACTCTTCCCTAGGGCTCTGATTTGGAATTCCTCTTTTGGTGGGACACCTGAGGTAACAAACCTGAAAGGAGTCCTCCCATCCCACAGATTGACGAAAAACAATTGGGATCGGGCCAAATCCACAGAGAGGAAGATTCGTCCATGGCCCCTGAGGCCTCCCCGACATTCCACGGCCAACGCTGATACAAAATCCAGAGACAAAAGAATGAGCAAGCGCCTCAGACTCGCTGTTTCTTCATATCCTGAAGAGTTCTTCTCATGGTTTGTCGATCGGGTCCGCCATACCTACATCCGCAAACCTTAGCTGAGTTTGTGTTTTTAGACTTCTGTCCTCAATGTCCTGGGCAACACACACTCCAGACTGGGCCCCTGGAGTCACACATTAGGACTGCGCCTACCCAATCCATGGGAATTCTGCCCATTCCATTGTCCCAAACCGAACAAATTAGGAGAACCCTCCAAAGTCCCTGAGGCCATCCCAATAGTGTAGGTCACCCGGCACAAACAAGGGCGGTCTGAAACCAGCTGAGCAACTATCTCCACTCATTCCATAGAGGGATGTCCCCAGAGAAGAAGATTGAACCAGACAGGACCCTAGGCCATAATCGGATCCATTGCTTTGGTTTACAGGCATGTCTCCTCAAAAGCCTGGATTCCAATATTAGCATAGGGGTTTTCCTGAGGCACCCATCAGAACAAATCTCGTCTCCACAAGGAAACTTGTGTATGGGAGCTATGTCAAAAGCTTAGGAGAATACTTCAGGGTCCCGGTGCCACCGCCTCATTCCAAGGCCCTCATGGATACAAACACACTTTAGGACCCATCCTCAGGAAAGTCCATTTCAACTCAGCCACCCAGGTTGCTCCCGCAGAGCCATCAGATCTAAACTGCCTTGTTGCTAGGAGACAATTGCAATGCGAGGCGCTCGTCCCAGGCATCCATCCTCGAACGGTGCCCTGGAGTCATTCCATATGGGATGTCCTGGACCTGTCCAACAGGTCTCAATTGTCCCGCAGAAGGAATCCTTGAAGGGGGCATCCCACAACTCCCAACGTGGGAAAACCTCCATGGCCTCGAGATTCTGCTCCCTCATGAAGGGACCGTCATGCACAGAAACTCCAACCTGAGCCAACGTCTGATCCTCGCTCTGACTTCAGATGCATGAGATCTTGGTTCCGATGTGTAGGGGGTACCTGCCGTGCCCTCGCCCTGAAACCCAAGTCTAGCTTGTGTTCTCAGACTTCCGTCCTCACACTCCTGGTCCGAAGCACTCAAGTTTGGCAATTCCGGACCCACAATGCAGCACTCTGCCTGCCCTCTAGAAAAAAAAAAAAAAATATATTGCCTAATGAGCTGCAACCTACACGGCACTCGAATGTACCCAAATTATATAGTCTAACCTGGGCACTAATGCACTTTCTGACACAACCTGAGCCCGGACCTCCTGACCAACACCCAGACAGCTGACCGCACACTGAGCACATCAGACCTGCCATGGCCTTAGGTCATCATCTCTTCCCTACCTCAGTTTTCAGGCTTCAGAACCTAGACCTTATCTCCAAACACTGCCCAGGGGTGACTGTGATGCAGAAATCAGAACTCTTCCTTACCCATGGCAAGAAACCTTGTGGTTGGCATGTTGTCCAACATTCAGTTTAGGAGAATCCAGTATTCAACCTGAGGCCCCGCCCATTCTTGAGTGCAACGAGGGCATAAACACGCATTGTGACCCTCAGCGTGAGTCCTGTCCTCTAGTACGTCCTCTCAGTGGCTGGACCATTAGATGTCATAATGGGCTTGACATGTCCATAGGCCCCAATTTTTAAACCAGATTTCTGGTTGTCCAGTCGCCCCTCCCCAGGGCTCTACTCTGGAATCCCTCATTTGGTGGGACACCTGAGGTTGAAAAACAAAACAACACAAATCAACAACAACATCACAATGGACTTCTTCCATCCACAGAATGACGCCAAACTCTTTGGACGGGGCCAAACCCCCAGAGGGTAAGACTCGTCCATTTCCCATGAAGTCACCCGGAAATTTCACGACCATGAGTGACACGATATCCAGAGACAAAAACTTGAGCAAGAGCCTCACACTCGCCCTTTTTTCATATCCCGAAGAGTTCTCCTCATGGTCTGTAGATCAGTCCTGCCATACCTATGACCCGAAACATAAGCCGAGTTTGTGTTTTCAGACAACTGTCCAAACAGCACTGGCCTACACACACTACAGGCTCAGGCCCCTGGAGCCAAACCTGACGACTATGCCAGCCCTACCCAAGGGAATTGTATGTGCCCATTCCAATGGCCACAACCCTACTAAGAGGATAAACCTCCAAAGTCCCTGAGGCCATCCCAATATTTGTGGCTTCCCCTGACAAACAGGGGCAATCTGGGCCCATCTGAGCACCTGCCGGCACTCAGACCCGTAGACTGATGTCTCCAGAGGTAAAAAGGCACGAACAGGCCCCTAGGCACCTATCGGATCCATTGCTTTGGTTTCCAGGCATGTCTCCTCAGAGGAATGGATTTCATTAACAGCATATGGCTGTTTCTTGACTCACCCATTAGAACAAATCTCATCTACACATGGGAAACTTGCACGATGGAGCTATGTGAAAGCCTCTCTTTAGGAGAACCCTTCAGGGCCCCAGTTCCACTGCTTCATTCCAAGGTCTCCATAGACAAAAAATCATATTAGGACACATCATGGGAGAGACCATTTCAACTCAGCCACCTCGGTTGCTCCCCCAGATCCAGAAGATCTAACCTGTCTTGTTGCTTGGAGACAATTGGAATGCGTGGTGGGCTACCCACCCATCCATCCTTAGAACCCTGCTCGGAATCGTTGTTCTGGAGCCAACCAACAGGTCTCAATTGTCCTGCAGAAGAATCTTTGCAGTTGGGAGCTTCTCGCAACTCCCATCGTGGGAAAACCCCCATGGCCTCGTGATCCACCCCCCCTTCAAGAAGGGGCCATCAGGGAGAGAATGTCCAACCTGAGCGATCGTCTTTCCTCGCCCTGACTTCAGATGCTCGAGATCTCGATTCAGGTCTCACGCAGAAACCTAGGCCTAGCTTGGGTTCTCAGACTTCCGTCCTCAGACTACTGGCCCACGAGCCCTCCAGTTTGGCAATCCAGAACTACAATGCAGTACTCTGCCTGTCCTCCAGAAGAAAAACATTGCCCTCTGGGGCTACCCAGAATCCTCAAATGAGGATCCACCTGCACGCCATTTGGCTGTACCCCAAATATATAGGCTGACCTGGGCACTAATGCCCTTTCTGACACAGCCTGAGCCTGGACCTCCTGGCCCCACCCAGACAGTTGGCCGCACACTGAGCACAACGGACCCGCCATGGCCTTAGGTCGTCAATCTTCTCAATCTCGGTTTTCAGGCTTCAGAACCTAGACCTTATCTCCAATCATGGCTCGGGTTTGAAAATGATGCAGAAATCAGAACTCTTTCCCCATGGCAAGAAACCTTGTGGTTGGCATGTTGTCCAATGTTCAGTGTAGGAGAAACCAGCATTCAACCTGAGGCCCCACCCATTCTTGAGTGCGACGAGGGCATAAACACGCATTGTGACCCTCAGCGTGAGTCCTGTCCTCTAGTACGTCCTCTCACTGGCTGGACCATTAGATGTCATAATGGGCTTGACATGTCCCTAGGCCCCAATTTTTAAACAGATTTTTTGTTGTCCAGTCGCCCCTACCCAGGGCTCTACTCTGGAATCCCTCAGTTTTGGGCCACCTGAGGTTGAAATACAAAACAAAACAAATCAACAACAACAGACAACGGACTTCTTCCATCCCACAGAATGACCCCAAACTCTTTGGACGGGGCCAAAATCCCCAGAGAGTAAGACTCGTCCATTTCCCATGAAGTCACCCGGAAATTTCACGACCATGAGTGACACGATATCCAGAGACAAAAACTTGAGAAGAGCCTCACACTCGCCCTTTTTTCATATCCCGAAGAGTTCTCCTCATGGTCTGTAGATCAGTCCTGCCATACCTATGACCCGAAACATAAGCCGAGTTTGTGTTTTCAGACAACTGTCCAAACAGCACTGGCCTACACACACTACAGGCTCAGGCCCCTGGAGCCAAACCTGACGACTATGCCAGCCCTACCCAAGGGAATTGTATGTGCCCATTCCAATGGCCACAACCCTACTAAGAGGATAAACCTCCAAAGTCCCTGAGGCCATCCCAATATTTGTGGCTTCCCCTGACAAACAGGGGCAATCTGGGCCCATCTGAGCACCTGCCGGCACTCAGACCCGTAGACTGATGTCTCCAGAGGTAAAAAGGCACGAACAGGCCCCTAGGCACCTATCGGATCCATTGCTTTGGTTTCCAGGCATGTCTCCTCAGAGGAATGGATTTCATTAACAGCATATGGCTGTTTCTTGACTCACCCATTAGAACAAATCTCATCTACACATGGGAAACTTGCACGATGGAGCTATGTGAAAGCCTCTCTTTAGGAGAACCCTTCAGGGCCCCAGTTCCACTGCTTCATTCCAAGGTCTCCATAGACAAAAAATCATATTAGGACACATCACGGGAGAGACCATTTCAACTCAGCCACCTCGGTTGCTCCCCCAGATCCAGAAGATCTAACCTGTCTTGTTGCTTGGAGACAATTGGAATGCGTGGTGGGCTACCCACCCATCCATCCTTAGAACCCTGCTCGGAATCGTTGTTCTGGAGCCAACCAACAGGTCTCAATTGTCCTGCAGAAGAATCTTTGCAGTTGGGAGCTTCTCGCAACTCCCATCGTGGGAAAACCCCCATGGCCTCGTGATCCACCCCCCCTTCAAGAAGGGGCCATCAGGGAGAGAATGTCCAACCTGAGCGATCGTCTTTCCTCGCCCTGACTTCAGATGCTCGAGATCTCGATTCAGGTCTCACGCAGAAACCTAGGCCTAGCTTGGGTTCTCAGACTTCCGTCCTCAGACTACTGGCCCACGAGCCCTCCAGTTTGGCAATCCAGAACTACAATGCAGCACTCTGCCTGTCCTCCAGAAGAAAAACATTGCCCTCTGGGGCTACCCAGAATCCTCAAATGAGGATCCACCTGCACGCCATTTGGCTGTACCCCAAATATATAGGCTGACCTGGGCACTAATGCCCTTTCTGACACAGCCTGAGCCTGGACCTCCTGGCCCCACCCAGATCAGTTGGCCGAACACTAAGCACAACGGACCCGCCATGGCCTTAGGTCGTCAATCTTCTCAATCTCGGTTTTCAGGCTTCAGAACCTAGACCTTATCTCCAATCATGGCTCGGGTTTGAAAATGATGCAGAAATCAGAACTCTTTCCCCATGGCAAGAAACCTTGTGGTTGGCATGTTGTCCAATGTTCAGTGTAGGAGAAACCAGCATTCAACCTGAGGCCCCACCCATTCTTGAGTGCGACGAGGGCATAAACACGCATTGTGACCCTCAGCGTGAGTCCTGTCCTCTAGTACGTCCTCTCACTGGCTGGACCATTAGATGTCATAATGGGCTTGACATGTCCCTAGGCCCCAATTTTTAAACAGATTTTTTGTTGTCCAGTCGCCCCTACCCAGGGCTCTACTCTGGAATCCCTCAGTTTTGGGCCACCTGAGGTTGAAATACAAAACAAAACAAATCAACAACAACAGACAACGGACTTCTTCCATCCCACAGAATGACCCCAAACTCTTTGGACGGGGCCAAAATCCCCAGAGAGTAAGACTCGTCCATTTCCCATGAAGTCACCCGGAAATTTCACGACCATGAGTGACACGATATCCAGAGACAAAAACTTGAGCTAGAGCCTCACACTCGCCCTTTTTTCATATCCCGAAGAGTTCACCTCATGGTCTGTACATCAGTCCTGCCATACCTATGACCTGAAACATAAGCCGAGTTTGTGTTTTCAGACAACTGTCCAAACAGCCGTGGCCTACACATCCTACAGGCTCAGGCCCTGGAGCCAAACCTGACGACTGTGCTTGCCATCTCCAAGGGAATTGTATGTGCCCATTCAATTGGCCACAACACTACTAATAGGATAAACCTCCAAAGTCCCTGAGGCCATCCCATTATTTATGGTTTCCCAGGACAATCAGGGGCAATCTGGGCCCATCTGTGCACATATCTGCACTCAGACCAGTAGACTGATATCCCAAGAGGTAAAAAGGAACGAACAGGCCCCTAGGCACCTATCGGATCCATTGGTTTGGCTTTCAGGCATCTCTCTTCAGAGGCCTGGATTTCAATAACAGCATATGGCTGTTTCTTGACTCACCCATCAGAACAAATCTCATCTACACATGGGAAACATGCACGATGGAGCTGTGTGAAAGCCTCTCTTTAGGATAACCCTTCAGGGCCCAGTGCCACCGCTTCATTCCAAGGTCTCCATAGACGCAAAATCATATTAGGACACATCCACGGGAGAGTCCATTTCAACTCAGCCTCCTCGGTTGCTCCCCCAGATCCAGCAGATCTAACCTGTCTTGTTGCTTGGAGACAATTGGAATGCGAGGTGGGCTACCCAGACATCCATCCTTAGAACCCTGCTCGGAATCGTTGTCCTGGAGCCAACCAACAGGTCTCAATTGTCCTGCAGAAGAATCTTTGCAGTTGGGAGTTTCTCACAACTCCCATCGTGGGAAAACACCCATGGACTCGTGATCCAACCCCCTTCAAGAAGGGGCCATCAGGGACAGAATGTCCAACCTGAGCGATCGTCTGATCCTCGCCCTGACTTCAGATGCAGGAGATCTCGATTCAGGTCGTTCTGTAGATTGTGCCTGCCATATCCTCACCCAGAAACCTAGGACTAGCTTGGGTTCTCAGACGTCCGTCCTCAGACTACTGGCCCATAAGCCCTCCAGTTTGGCAATCCAGAACTACAATGCAGCACTCTGCCTGCCCTCCAGAAGAAAAACATTGCCCTCTGGGCCTAAACAGAAACCCTAATGAGGATCAGCCTGCACGCCATTTGGCTGTACCCCAAATATATAGGCTGACCTGGGCACTAATGCCCTTTCTGACACTGCCTGAACCTGGACCTCCTGGCCCCACCCAGACAGCTGGCCGCACACTGAGCACATCGGACCCGCCATGGCCTTAGGTCGTCATCTCTTCTCAACCTCGGTTTTCAGGCTTCAGAACCTAGACCTTATCTCCAATCACGGCCCGGGTTTGAAAATGATGCAGATATCAGAACTCTTTCCCCATGGCAAGAAACCTTGTGTTTGGCATGTTGTCCAAGGTTCAGTGTAGCTGAAACCAGTGTGGCCCATGAGGCACCGCTCATGCTTGAGGGCCACATTGGTCACAAACACACATTGTGACCCACAGCGTGAGCCCAGTCCTCAGGGAAGGCCTCTCAGTGGCTGGATGGAGAGACAGCATATTGGGCTTGCCATTCCCCTAGGCCCCAATTTTTAACCATATTTCGGGTTGTCCCTTCACTCTTCCCCATGGCTCTGCTTTGGAATTCCTCTTTTGGTGGGACCCCTGATGTAACAAACCTGAAAGGAGTCCACCCATCCCACAGATTGACGGAAAACAATTGGGATCGGGCCAAATCCACAGAGAGCAAGATTCGTCCATGGCCCATGAGGCCTCCCCAACATTCCACGGCCATCGCTGATACAAAATCCAGAGACAAAAGCCGGAGCACACGCCTCAGACTCGCTCATTCTTCATATCCTGAAGAGTTCTTCAGAAAAGAACATACACGGCACTCGAATGCACCCAAAATATATAGTCTAACCTGGGCACTATGCACTGTCTGACAACCTGAGCCGGCCTCGTGACCAACACCCAGACAGCTGACCGCACACTGAGCACTTCAGGCCCGGCATGGCCTTAGGTCATCATCTCTTCCCTACCTCTGTTTTCAGGCTTCAGAACCTAGACCTTATCTCCAATCACTGCCCAGGGGTGACTGTGATGCAGAAATCAGAACTCTTTCTTACCTATGGAAAGAAACCTTGTGGTTGGCATGTTGTGCAACGTTCAGTGTAGGAGAAACCAGCATTCACCCTGAGGCCCCGCCCATTCTTGAGTGCGACGAGGGCATAAAAACGCATTGTGACCCTCAGCGTGAGTCCTGTCCTCTAGTACGTCCTAACAGTGGCTGGACCATTAGATGTCATAATGGGCTTGACATGTCCCTAGGCTCCAATTTTTAACCAGATTTCTGGTTGTCCAGTCGTCCCTCCCCAGGGCTCTACTCTGGAATCCCTCATTTGGTGGGACACCTGAGGTTGAAAAACAAAACAAAACAAATCAACAACAACAGAACAACGGACTTCTTCCATCCCACAGAATGACCCCAAACTCTTTGGACGGGGCCAAACCCCCAGAGAGTAAGACTCGTCCATTTCCCATGAAGTCACCTGGAAATTTCAAGACCATGAGTGACACGATATCCAAAGACAAAAACTTGAGCAAGAGCCTCACACTCGCCCTTTATTCATATCCCGAAATGTTCTCCTCATGGTCTGTAGATCAGTCCTGCCATACCTATGACCCGAAACATAAGGCGAGTTTGTGTTTTCAGACAACTGTCCAAAGAGCCCTGGCCTACACACCCTACAGGCTCAAGCCCCTGGAGCCAAATCTGACGACTGTGCTTGCCCCCTCCAAGGGAATTGTGTGTGCCCATTCCAATGGCCACAACCCTACAAAGAGGATAAACCTCCAAAGTCCCTGAGGCCATCCCAATATTTGTGGCTTCCCTGGACAAACAGGGGCAATCTGGGCCCATCTGAGCACCTACCGGCACTCAGCCCCGTAGACTGATGTCTCCAGAGGTAAAAAGGCACGAACATACCCCTAGGCACCTATCAGATCCATTGCTTTGGTTTCCAGGCATCTCTACTCAGAGTCCTGGAATTCAGTAACAGCATATGGCTGTTTCTTGACTCACCCATCAAAACAAATCTCATTTAAAGGTGGGAAACTTGCACGATGGAGCTGTGTGAAAGCCTCTCTTTAGGAGAACCCCTCAGGGCCCCAGTGCCACCGCTTCATTCCAAGGTCTCCATAGACGCAAAATCATATTAGGACACATCACGGGAGAGACCATTTCAACTCAGCCTCCTCGGTTGCGCCCCCAGATCCAGCACATCTAACCTGTCTTGTTGCTTGGAGACAATTGGAATGCGTGGTGGGCTACCCACCCATCCATCCTTAGAACCCTGCTCGGAATCGTTGTCCTGGAGCCAACCAACAGGTCTCAATTGTCCTGCAGAAGAATCTTTGCAGTTGGGAGCTTCTCGCAACTCCCATCGTGGGAAAACCCCCATGGCCTCGTGATCCACCCCCCCTTCAAGAAGGGGCCATCAGGGAGAGAATGTCCAACCTGAGCGATCGTCTTTCCTCGCCCTGACTTCAGATGCTCGAGATCTCGATTCAGGTCTCACGCAGAAACCTAGGCCTAGCTTGGGTTCTCAGACTTCCGTCCTCAGACTACTGGCCCACGAGCCCTCCAGTTTGGCAATCCAGAACTACAATGCAGCACTCTGCCTGTCCTCCAGAAGAAAAACATTG
Source organism: Mustela lutreola (assembly GCF_030435805.1). NCBI lineage: Eukaryota > Metazoa > Chordata > Mammalia > Carnivora > Mustelidae > Mustela > Mustela lutreola. Next base: position 175,553,105 of record NC_081294.1, read on the forward strand.
CCCTCTGGGGCTACCCAGAATCCTCAAATGAGGATCCACCTGCACGCCATTTGGCTGTACCCCAAATATATAGGCTGACCTGGGCACTAATGCCCTTTCTGACACAGCCTGAGCCTGGACCTCCTGGCCCCACCCAGACAGTTGGCCGCACACTGAGCACAACGGACCCGCCATGGCCTTAGGTCGTCAATCTTCTCAATCTCGGTTTTCAGGCTTCAGAACCTAGACCTTATCTCCAATCATGGCTCGGGTTTGAAAATGATGCAGAAATCAGAACTCTTTCCCCATGGCAAGAAACCTTGTGGTTGGCATGTTGTCCAATGTTCAGTGTAGGAGAAACCAGCATTCAACCTGAGGCCCCACCCATTCTTGAGTGCGACGAGGGCATAAACACGCATTGTGACCCTCAGCGTGAGTCCTGTCCTCTAGTACGTCCTCTCACTGGCTGGACCATTAGATGTCATAATGGGCTTGACATGTCCCTAGCCCCCAATTTTTAAACAGATTTTTTGTTGTCCAGTCGCCCCTACCCAGGGCTCTACTCTGGAATCCCTCAGTTTTGGGCCACCTGAGGTTGAAATACAAAACAAAACAAATCAACAACAACAGACAACGGACTTCTTCCATCCCACAGAATGACCACAAACTCTTTGGACGGGGCCAAAATCCCCAGAGAGTAAGACTCGTCCATTTCCCATGAAGTCACCCGGAAATTTCACGACCATGAGTGACACGATATCCAGAGACAAAAACTTGAGCTAGAGCCTCACACTCGCCCTTTTTTCATATCCCGAAGTGTTCACCTCATGGTCTGTACATCAGTCCTGCCATACCTATGACCTGAAACATAAGCCGAGTTTGTGTTTTCAGACAACTGTCCAAACAGCCGTGGCCTACACATCCTACAGGCTCAGGCCCTGGAGCCAAACCTGACGACTGTGCTTGCCCTCTCCAAGGGAATTGTATGTGCCCATTCGATTGGCCACAACACTACTAATAGGATAAACCTCCAAAGTCCCTGAGGCCATCCCATTATTTATGGTTTCCCAGGACAATCAGGGGCAATCTGGGCCCATCTGAGCACCTATCTGCACTCAGACCAGTAGACTGATATCCCCAGAGGTAAAAAGGAACGAACAGGCCCCTAGGCACCTATCGAATCCATTGGTTTGGCTTTCAGGCATCTCTCCTCAGAGGCCTGGATTTCAATAACAGCATATGGCTGTTTCTTGACTCACCCATCAGAACAAATCTCATCTACACATGGGAAACATGCACGATGGAGCTATGTGAAAGCCTCTCTTTAGGAGAACCCTTCAGGGCCCCAGTTCCACCGCTTCATTCCAAGGTCTCCATAGACGCAAAATCATATTAGGACACATCCACGGGAGAGTCCATTTCAACTCAGCCTCCTCGGTTGCTCCCCCAGATCCAGCAGATCTAACCTGTCTTGTTGCTTGGAGACAATTGGAATGCGAGGTGGGCTACCCAGCCATCCATCCTTAGAACCCTGCTCGGAATCGTTGTCCTGGAGCCAACCAACAGGTCTCAATTGTCCTGCAGAAGAATCTTTGCAGTTGGGAGTTTCTCACAACTCCCATCGTGGGAAAACACCCATGGACTCGTGATCCAACCCCCTTCAAGAAGGGGCCATCAGGGACAGAATGTCCAACCTGAGCGATCGTCTGATCCTCGCCCTGACTTCAGATGCAGGAGATCTCGATTCAGGTCGTTCTGTAGATTGTGCCTGCCATATCCTCACCCAGAAACCTAGGACTAGCTTGGGTTCTCAGACGTCCGTCCTCAGACTACTGGCCCATAAGCCCTCCAGTTTGGCAATCCAGAACTACAATGCAGCACTCTGCCTGCCCTCCAGAAGAAAAACATTGCCCTCTGGGCCTAAACAGAAACCCTAATGAGGATCAGCCTGCACGCCATTTGGCTGTACCCCAAATATATAGGCTGACCTGGGCACTAATGCCCTTTCTGACACTGCCTGAACCTGGACCTCCTGGCCCCACCCAGACAGCTGGCCGCACACTGAGCACATCGGACCCGCCATGGCCTTAGGTCGTCATCTCTTCTCAACCTCGGTTTTCAGGCTTCAGAACCTAGACCTTATCTCCAATCACGGCCCGGGTTTGAAAATGATGCAGATATCAGAACTCTTTCCCCATGGCAAGAAACCTTGTGTTTGGCATGTTGTCCAAGGTTCAGTGTAGCTGAAACCAGTGTGGCCCATGAGGCACCGCTCATGCTTGAGGGCCACATTGGTCACAAACACACATTGTGACCCACAGCGTGAGCCCAGTCCTCAGGGAAGGCCTCTCAGTGGCTGGATGGAGAGACAGCATATTGGGCTTGCCATTCCCCTAGGCCCCAATTTTTAACCATATTTCGGGTTGTCCCTTCACTCTTCCCCATGGCTCTGCTTTGGAATTCCTCTTTTGGTGGGACCCCTGATGTAACAAACCTGAAAGGAGTCCACCCATCCCACAGATTGACGGAAAACAATTGGGATCGGGCCAAATCCACAGAGAGCAAGATTCGTCCATGGCCCATGAGGCCTCCCCAACATTCCACGGCCATCGCTGATACAAAATCCAGAGACAAAAGCCGGAGCACACGCCTCAGACTCGCTCATTCTTCATATCCTGAAGAGTTCTTCAGAAAAGAACATACACGGCACTCGAATGCACCCAAAATATATAGTCTAACCTGGGCACTATGCACTGTCTGACAACCTGAGCCGGCCTCGTGACCAACACCCAGACAGCTGACCGCACACTGAGCACTTCAGGCCCGGCATGGCCTTAGGTCATCATCTCTTCCCTACCTCTGTTTTCAGGCTTCAGAACCTAGACCTTATCTCCAATCACTGCCCAGGGGTGACTGTGATGCAGAAATCAGAACTCTTTCTTACCTATGGAAAGAAACCTTGTGGTTGGCATGTTGTGCAACGTTCAGTGTAGGAGAAACCAGCATTCACCCTGAGGCCGCGCCCATTCTTGCGTGCGACGAGGGCATAAAAACGCATTGTGACCCTCAGCGTGAGTCCTGTCCTCTAGTACGTCCTAACAGTGGCTGGACCATTAGATGTCATAATGGGCTTGACATGTCCCTAGGCTCCAATTTTTAACCAGATTTCTGGTTGTCCAGTCGTCCCTCCCCAGGGCTCTACTCTGGAATCCCTCATTTGGTGGGACACCTGAGGTTGAAAAACAAAACAAAACAAATCAACAACAACAGAACAACGGATTTCTTCCATCCCACAGAATGACCCCAAACTCATTGGACTGGGTCAAACCCCCAGAGAGTAAGACTCGTCCATTTCCCATGAAGTCACCCGGAAATTTCACGACCATGAGTGAAATGATATCCAGAGACAAAAACTTGAGCAAGAGCCTCACCCTCGCCCTTTACTCATATCCCGAAGAGTTCTCCTCATGGTCTGTAGATCAGTCCTGCCATACCTATGACCCGAAACATAAGCCGAGTTTGTGTTTTCAGACAACTGTCCAAACAGCCCTGGCCTACACACCCTACAGGATCAGGCCCCTGGAGCCAAACCTGACGACTGTGCTTGCCCTCTCCAAGGGAATTGTATGTGCCCATTCCAATGGCCACAACCCTACTAAGAGTATAAACCTCCAAAGTCCCTGAGGCCATCCCAATATTTGAGGCTTCCCAGGACAAACAGGGGCAATCTGGCCCCATCTGAGCACCTACCGGCTCTCAGACCCGTAGACTGATGTCCCCAGAGGCAAAAAGGAACCAACATGCCCCTAGGCACCTATCGGATCCATTGCTTTGGTTTCCAGGCATCTCTCCTCAGAGGCCTTGATTTTAAAAACAGCATATGGCTGTTTCTTGACTCACCCATCAAACAAATCTCATCTACACATGGGACACTTGCACGATGGAGCTGTGTGAAAGCCTCTCTTTAGGAGAAACTTTCAGGGCCTCAGGGCCACCACTTCATTCCACGGTCTCCATAGACACAAAATCATATTAGGACACATCCACGGGAGAGTCCATTTCAACTCAGCCACCTCGGTTACTCCCCCAGATCCAGCAGATCTAACCTGTCTTGTTGCTTGGAGACAATGGAATGCGTGGTGGGCTACCCAGCCATCCATCCTTAGAACCCTGCTCGGAATCGTTGTTCTGGAGCCAACCAACAGGTATCAATTGTCCTGCAGAAGAATCTTTGCAATTGGGAGCTTCTCACAACTCCCATCGTGGAAAAACCCCCATGGCCTCGTGATCCACCCCCCCTTCAGGAAGGGGCCATCTGGGACAGAATGTCCATCCTGAGTGATAGTCTGATCGTCGCCTGACTTCAGATGCTCGAGATCTCGATTAAGGTCTCACCCAGAAACGTAGGCCTAGCTTGGGTTCTTAGACTTCCTTCCTCAGACTACTGGCCCACAAGCTCTCCAGTTTGGCAATCCAGAACTACAATGCAGCACTCTGCCTGTTCTCCAGAAGAAAAACATTGCCCTCTGGGCCTACCCAGAATCCCCAAATGAGGATTAACCTGCACGCCATTTGGCTATACCCCACATATATAGGCTGACCTGGGCACTAATGCGCTTTCTGACACAGCCTGAGCCCCGACCTCCTGGCCCCACCCAGACAGCTGGCCGCACATTGAGCACAACTGACCTGCTATGGCCTTAGGTCGTCATCTCTTCTCAATCTCGGTTTTCAGGCTTCAGAACCTAGACCTTATCTCCAATCACGGCACGGGTTTGAAAATGATGCAGAAATCAGAACTCTTTCCCCATGGCAAGAAACCTTGTGGTTGGCATGTTGTCCAAGGTTCAGTGTAATTGAAACATGTGTGACCCATGAGGCCCCGCCCATGCTTGCGGGCCACATTGGCCACAAACACACATTGTGACCCTCAGCCTGAGCCCAGTCCTCAGGTAAGGCCTCTCAGTGGCTGGATGGAGAGACAGCATATTGGGCTTGCCATGCCCCTAGGCCCCAATTTTTAACCATAGTTCGGGTTGTCCCTTCACTTTTCCCCTGGGCTCTGCTTTGGAATTCCTCTTTTGGTGGGACCCCTGATGTAACAAACCTGAAAGGAGTCCACCCATCCCACAGATTGACGGAAAACAATTGGGATCGGGCCAAATCCACAGAGAGCAAGATTCGTCCATGGCCCATGAGGCCTCCCCAACATTCCACGGCCATCGCTGATATAAAATCCAGAGACAAAAGCCTGAGCACACGCCTCAGACTCGCTCATTCTTCATAACCTGAAGAGTTCTTCAGATAAGAACCTACACGGCACCTGAATGCACCCAAAATATATAGTCTAACCTGGGCACTAATGCAACGTCTGACAACCTGAGCCCGGACCTCGTGACCAACACCCAGACAGCTGACCACACACTGAGCACTTCAGACACGCCATGGCCTTAGGTCATCATCTCTTCCCTACCTCAGTTTTCAGGCTTCAGAACCTAGACCTTATCTCCAATCACTGCCCAGGGGTGACTGTGATGCAGAAATCAGAACTCTTCCTTACCCATGGCAGGAAACCTTGTGGTTGGCATGTTGTCCAAAGTTCAGTGTAGGAGAAACCAGCATTCACACTGAGGCCCCGCCCATCTTGAGTGCGAGGAGGGCATAAACACGCATTGTGACCCTCAGCGTGAGTCCTGTCCTCTAGTACGTCCTCTCAGTGGCTGGACCATTAGATGTCATAATGGGCTTGACATGTCCCTAGGCCCCAATTTTTAACCAGATTTCTGGTTGTCCAGTCGCCCCTCTCCAGGGTTCTACTCTGGAATCCTTCATTTGGTGGGACACCTGAGGTTGAAAAACAAAACAAAACAAATCAACAACAACAGCACAACGGACTTCTTCCATCTGACAGAATGACCCCAAACTCTTTGGACGGGGCCAAACACCCAGAGAGTAAGACTCGTCCATTTCCCAAGAAGTCACCTGGAAATTTCACGACCATGAGTGACACGATATCCAGAGACAAAAACTTGAGCAAGAGCCTCACACTCGCCCTTTTATCATATCCCGGAGTGTTCTCCTCATGGTCTGTAGATCAGTCCTGCCATACCTATGACCCGAAACATAAGGCGAGTTTGTGTTTTCAGACAACTGTCCAAACAGCCCTGGCCTACACACCCTATAGGCTCAGGTCCCTGGAGCCTAACCTGACGACTGTGCTTGCCCTCTCCAAGGGAATTGTGTGTGCCCATTCCAATGGCCACAACCCTACTAATAGGATAAACCTCCAAAGTCCCTGAGGCCATCCCAATATTTGTGGCTTCCCTGGACAAACAGGGGCAATCTGGGCCCATGAGCACCTACTGGCACTCAGACCCGGAGACTGATGTCCCCAGAGGTAAAAAGGAACGAACAGGCCCATAGGCACCTATCGGATCTATTGCTTTGGTTTCCAGGCATCTCTCCTTAGACATCCTTAGAACCCTTAGAACCCTGCTCTTGCGTCGTTCCTTATGGGACGTCCTTGAGCCATCTAACAGGTGTCGACTGTCCCACAGGAGTCCTTGTTCATGGACCACCTCACAACTCATATCATGGAAAGCTTCCAAGGTCACATGATGCCCCCAATCTTCATGAAATCGGATAATGGAAAGAAACTCCAACCTGAGCCAACGGCTGATCTTCGCCTTGACTTCAGATGCACGTGATCTTGATTAAGCTCTTCAGAGTGCACCTGCTGTACCCTCACCCCAAAACCTAAGCATAGCTAGTGTTCTCAGACTTCCGTCCTCACTCTCCTGGACCACACGCCCTCCATTTTGGGATTTCCGATGACACAGTGCTGCACTCTGCCTGCCCTCTAGAAGAAAAACGTTGCCCTATGGGTCTACCCAGAAACCTCAAATGAGGATAAACCTGCATGCCACTCAATTGTACACCAATTATATAGTCTAGCCTGTGCACTAATGCCCTGTCTGACACAACCTGAGGCCTGAATTCCCAACCGACACCCAGACAGCTTGCCGTACACTGAGAACATCTGAACCGCCATGGCCTTAGGTTGCCATCTCTTTCCAACCTGGTTTTCAGGCTACAGAAACCTAGACCTTATCTCTACTCATTTCCCATGGGTGAACGTGAGGCAGAAATCATAACTCCTCCTTCCCTCTCGCCAGAATCCTGTGGTTGGCATCTTATCCAAAGTTCAGTGTAGGATCCCTGTAGGGCCTACAGGAGTAGTAGTAGGGCCCCTGAGGGTAGTGTAGGGTCCCTGAGGCCCTGCCCATGCTTAAGAGCTGCGGTGGGCACAAACACACATTGGGACACTCAGTTTGAACCCTGTCCTCAAGTAAAGCCTCTCAGTGGCTGGACCATGAGCCCACATATGGGGCCTGCCATGCCCCAAGTCACCCAATCTTAACCAGATGTAGAGACATCTAGTCACCCCTACTCAGGGCTCTGCTCTGGAATCCCTCTTTGGTGGGACATTTGAGGTAAGTAAACACAGAAAGGATTCCTCCCACCCACAGAATGACCCCAATCAATTGGGATTAGGCCATCCCCAGAGAGAAAGACTCCTCCATGGCCCATGAGGCCAGCACGACATTCCACGGCCACTATTGACACAAAATCCAGAGACATAAGCCTCACCCTTAGGTCATAGCCCAAAAAATTCTCCTCATAGTATGTAGATTGGGCCTGCCATACCTTCGTCCCCAAACCGTGTTTCAGACTTCTATCCTGACATCCCTGTCTCACACACCCTCCAGGCTGAGGCCTCTGGAGCCACACCTCAGGACTGTGCCTGCCCTCTCCAAGGAAATTCTTCCCATTCCATTGGCCACAACCCTACAGATTAGGAGAAACCTCCAAAGTCCCAGAGGCCATTCCAATAGTGTAGGCCGCCCAGTACAAAGAGGGCTGATCTGTCACAAGCTGAGCAACGATCTCAACTCACCCGTAGACAGATATCCCAAGAGAAAGGTATTAAACTGGACAGGCCCCTAGAACGTAATTGGTTCCATTGCTTTTGTTTCTAAGCATCTCTCCTCAGAGGCCTGTTTTCCAATACCAGCATATGGGGGATTCCAGAGATACCAATCAGAACAAATCTTGTCTCCACATGGGAAACTTATCCTTTGGAGCTCTGTAAAAACCTCCAGTTAGGAGAAAGCTTCAGGTAACCGGAGCCACCGCCCTATTCCAAGGTCTCCATGGACACAAACCCGCATTATGACCATTCGGCAGGAGAGTACATTTCAACTCAGCCCCGTTGATTACTCCCCCAGAGCCAGAATATCAAACCTGCCTTGTCGCTAGGAGACAACTTGAATGCAAAGCAGACTCTCTAGGCATCCATCGTTGGAATCCTGCTCTGGCGCCGTTCCATATGGGATGTCCTGGGAGCCTTCCAACAGGTCTTGACTGCCCTGCAGAAGGAATCCTTGCAGATTGGAGCATCTCACAACTCCTATCGTGGGAAAACCTACATGGCCTCATGAGATGCTCCCCTTTATAAAGGGGCCATCATGGACAGAAACTCCAACCTGAGCCAACTTCTGATCCATTGCTTTGGTTTCTATGTATCTCTCCTCAGAGGCCTGGTTTCCAATATCAGAATATGGGGGTTTCCTAAGGAAACAATCAGAACAGATCTCATCTCCACATGAGAAACTTGCTCTTTGGAGCTGTGTCAATACCTCAGGTTAGGAGGATCCTTCAGGGCGCTGGCACCATGGCCCAATTCCAAGGTCTCCAAGGACACAAACTTACTTTATGATCCATCCTCAGGAGAGTCCATTTCAAATCAGCCCCCTCGGCTGCTCACCCAGAGCCAGCAGATCAAACCTGCCTTGTCACTAGGAGACAGTTGGAATGCGAGGTGGGCTGCCCAGGCATCCATCCTTAGAACCCTGCTCTGGAGAATTTCTTTATGGGACGTCTTGAATCCAACCAACCTGTCTTGACTGTCTCGCAGAATGAATCCTTGTGGTTTGAAGCATCACACAATCCCACTGTGAGAAAACCTCCATTTCCTCATGATGCCCCACACCTTCATACATGGGCCATCATGGACAGAAACTCCATCCTAAGCCAAAGTCTGATCCGCGCCCTGAATTCAGAAGCACGAGATCTCGATTCAGCACTTGAGAGTGTGCCTGCTGTGCCCTCGCCCTGAAACCGAAGCCTAACTTGTGTTCTCAGACTTCCGTCTTCACAATCCTGGCCACACCCCTCCAGTTTGGCAATTCTGGAGACACAATGCAGCACTCTGCCTGCCCTCCAGAAGAAAAATGTTGCCCTATAGGGCTAACCAGAAACGCCAAATGAGTAACAACCTGCATGCCACTCGACCATAGCCCAATTATACAATCTAGCCTGTGCACTAAAGCCCTGTCTGACACAGCCTGAAGGCTGACCTCCAGTCCAACACCCAGACAGCTGGCCGTACACTGAGCATATCAAACCCACAATGGCTTTCGGCCATCATCTCTACCCAACCTCAGTTTTCACCTTCAGAACCTAGACCTTATCTCCACTCACTGCTCAGGAGTGAACGTGATACAAGAATCAGAACTTCTCCTTCGCCATGGCAAGAAACCTTGTGGTTGGCATGTGGTCCAACGTTCATTGTAGGAGAAAGCAGCATGGACTATGAGGCCCCACCTATCCCTGAGGGCTACAATTTGCACAAACACACATTGTGACCCTCAGCGTGAGCCCTATCCTCATGTAAAGCCTCTTAGTGACTGGAACAACAGCCCACATATGGGGCTTGCCAAGCCCCTAGTCCCCCAATCTCAACCAGAGTTAGAGATGTCTAGTCACCCCTACTCAGGGCACTGCTCTGGAATCCCTCTTTGGTGGGACACCTGAGGTAAAAAAAAAAAAAAAAATACAGAAAGGACTCTTCCCATCCACAGAATGATCCCAACCACTTGGGATCAGGCCAAATCACCAGAGAAAGACTTGTCCATGGCCCTTGAGGACACCCCGACATTCCACGGCCACCGTAGACACAATATCCAGAGACAAGAGCCTGAGCAAATGCCACATACTCGCCCTTTGTTCATAGCCCGGAAAATTCTCACGGTCTGTAGATCGAGCCTTCATACATACATCCCCAAACCTAAGCTGAGTTTGTGTTTTCAGACTTCTGTCCCCACAGTCCTGGCCCACACACCATCCAAGCTGGGGCCCCTGGAGCCACACCTGAGGACTGTGGCTTCCTTCTCCAGGGGAATTCTGCCATTTCCATTGGCCACAACCCTATAGATTAGGAGAAACCTCCAAACTCCCCGAGGCCATCCCAATAGTGTTGGCTGCCCAGGACAAACAGGAATGATCTTTCACAAGTTAGGAAACTACCTCCACTCAGACCCAGAGACAGATATCCCCATAGAATAAGATTGAACTGGACAGGCACTTAGGCCCTAATCAGATCCATTGCTTTTGTTTCCAGGCATCTCTCCTCAGAGGCCTGGTTACCAATACCAGCATATGGGGGATTACTGAGGCACTCATAGAAAAATCTCGTCTCCACATAGGAAATGTACTCTTTGGAGCTCTATAAAAACCTCTGTTTAGGAGAATCTTTCAGGGCCCCGGATCAAGCGCCCCATTCCAAGGTCTCCATGGACTTAAACCCACATTATGATCTATCCTCGGTAGAGTCCATGTCAACTCATCCCCCTTGGTTTCTCCCCCAGGGCCTGCAGATCAAACCTGCCTTGTTGCTAGGAGACAACTAGAATGGGAGGCGGGCTGCCCAGGCATCCATCCTTAGAACCCTACTCTGGAGTCGTTCCATATGGGACATCCTAGAGTCATCCAACAGGTCTCAAGTGTCCCACAGAAGGAATCTTTGCAGTCTGGTGCATCTCACAACTCCCATTGTGGGAAAATCTTCATGGCCTCTTGAGATGCTCCACTTTATAAAGGGGCCATCATGGACAGAAACTCCAACCTGAGCAAACGTCTGATATTCGCCCTGGCTTCAGGTGCATGAGATCTTGATTCAGCTCTGCAGAGTGTGCCTTCTGTGCCCTCACCCCAAAAACTAAGCCTAGCTTGTGTTCTCAGACTACCGTCCTCACACCCCTGGCCCAAAAGCGCTACAATTTGGCAATACTGGGGCCACAATGCAGCACTCTGCCTGCCCTCCAGAAGAAAAACGTTGCCTTATGGAGCTACCTAGAAACCCGAATGAGGATCAACTGAACGCCACTCGACTGCACCCCAAATATACAGTCTACCCTGTCTAATGCCCTGTCTGACACAGCATGAGCCCACACCTCCAGACCTACGCTCCACAGCTAGCCACACACTGAGCTCATTGTACCCATCAGGTCCTTAGGTCTTCATCTCTTCCCAACCTCTTTTTTCGGGTTTCAGAACCTAGACCTAAACTCCAATCACTGTCCAGGGGTGAACGTGATGCAGAAATCACAACTCTTCCTTCGCCATGGCCGGAAACCTTGTGGTTGGCATATTCTCCAACGTTCAGTGTAGGAGAATCCAGCGTGGCCCATGAGGCCCTTCCCATGCTTGAGGGCCTTGTTGGGCACAAATAGGCCTTGTGACCCTCAGCATGATCCCTGTCCTCAAGGAAGACCTCTCAGTGTCTGAATCAAGAGCCCACATATTGGACTTGCCATGCCCCTAGGCCCCCAAACTTAAACAGAGGTGGGGTTATCCAGTTGTCCCTACCAAGGACTCTGCTCTGGAATCCCTCTTTTATTGGCACACATGAGGTACATAAAATAAAATAAAAAACAGAAAGGACACCTCCCATCCCACAGAATGTACCCAAACTCTTGGGATTGGGTCAAATCCTCAGAGAAGGAAAGCCGTCCACAACCCATGAGGCCACGCCAGCATTCGACCCACATTGTTGACACAAATCCAGAGACAAAACCTGAGCAAGCACCTCAAACCCACCCTTTTTCATATCCCGAAGTGTTATCACGGTCTGTAGATTGGGCGTGCCATACCTATGTCCCCAATCCTAAGCAGAATTTGTGTTTTCAGACTTCTGTCCCCACAGGCCTGGCCCACACACCCTCAAGGCTGGGCCCCTAGAGCCAAACTCAGAACTGTGCCTGCCCTCTCCAGGGGATTTCTGCCCATTCCATTGGCCACAACCCTATAGATTAGGAGAAACTCCAAAATCCCGAGGACATTCCCAATATTATAGGCTGCCCAGGACAAACAGGGGCGATCTGACACAAGCCGAGCAACTACCTCCCCTCAGATCCATAGACACGTATCCCCAGGAAAGAGATTGAACCGGACAGGCACCTAGGCCCTAATCATATCCATTGCTTTTGTTTCCAGGCATCTCTCCTCAGAGGCCTGGTTTCCAATAGCAGAATATGGGAGATTACTTAGGCACTCATCAAAACAATTCTCTTCTCTACATAGGAAACGTACTCTTTAGAGCTCCATCAAAACCTCCAGTTATGAACATCCCTCAAGGCCCCGGATCAAGCACCCCATTCCAAGGTCTCCATGGACACAAATGCACATTATGACCCATCCATCAACTCACCCATTTCAACACACCCGACTCGGTTACTCCCCTAGATCCAGCAGATCGAACTTGCCTTGGCGCTATGAGACACCTGGAATGGGAGGCAGGCTGCCCAGGCATCCATCCTTAGAACCCTGCTCTGGATAACTTCCTTATGGGATGTCCTGGAGCCATCCAGCAGGTCTCGACTGTCCCACGGAAGGAATCATTGCGGTTTGGAGCATCTCACAATTCCCATCGTGGGAAAACCTCCATGGCCTCGTGACACCCTCCCCTTCATGAAGGGGCCGTCATGGACAGAAACTCCAACCTGAGCCAACGTCTGATCCTAGCTCTGTCTTCAGGTACACGGGATCTCGAATCATCTCTGCAGAGGGTTCCTGCCGTCCCCTCACCCCGAAATCTAAGTCTGGCTTGTGTTCTCAGAATTTTTTCCTCACACTCCTGGCCCACAAGCCTTCCAGTTTGGGAATTCTGGAGCCACTATGTGGCACTGTGTCTTCCTTCCAGAAGAAAAACGTTGCCCTCTGGGGCTACCCAGTAACCACAAATGAGTACCAACCTGCACGAAACTCGACTGCACCCCAATGATACAGTCTAGCCTGGGCACTAATTCCCTGTCTGCCACAGCCTGCGCCTGCACCTCCCAACCCACACTCAACAGCTGGCCGAACACTGAGCACATCAGACACACCGTGGCCTTAGGTCTTCATCTCTTCCCAACCTCAGTTTTCAGGCTTCAGAACCTAGACCTTAAATCCAATCACAGTCCAGGAGTGAAAGTGTTGCAGAAATTAGAACTCCTTCTTCCCCATGGCCAGAAAACTTGTGGTTGCCATATTGTGCAACGTTCAGTGTAGGAGAAACCAGCATGGTACATTAGTCCACGCCCTGACTGGAGGGGCTCCTTAGGCACAAAAACACATTGTGAAACTCAATGTGAGCCCTATGCTCAAGGAAGGCCTCTCAGTGTCTGGATCAAGAGCCCACATATGGGGCTTGCCATGTTCTTAGGTCCCAATGTTAACCAGAGTTCTGGTTGTCCAGTCGCCCCTCCCCAGGATTCTGCTGTGGAATCCCTCTTTTGGTGGTCCACCTGAGGTAAAAAAAAAAAAAAAAAAAAAAAAAAAAAAAAAAAAAAAAAAAAAAAAAAAAAAAAAAAAAAAACAGAAAGTCCTCCTCCCTTCCCACAGAATAACCCCTAACTCTTGGAATTCGGTCAAATCCCCAGAAAGGGAGCCTCATCGATGGCCCATGAGGACACCCGGACATTCCATGGCAATCGGTGACACATATCCAGAAAAAAATAAGCATGAGCAAGCACCTCACTTTCGCCCTTTTTTCATATCCCGAAGAGTTCTCCTCACGGCCTATATATCGGGCCGGCCATACCTACAGACCCAAACCTAAGTGGAGTTTGTGTTTTCAGACTTTTGTCCAAATAGCCCTGGACCACACACGCTCCACACTTGGGTCCCTGGAGCCACACCTCAGGACTGTGCTTCCCTTTCAAGAGAATTCTTCCCATTCCATTGGCCACAACCTTGCAAATTAGGAAAAACCTCCAAAGTTACCGAGGCCATCCCAATAGTGTAGGCCGCCCAGGACAAACAGGTGTGATCTCAAACCAGCTGAGCAACTACCTCCACTCAGACAAAAGATGTCCCTAGAGAAGAATATTGAACCGGACAGGCCCCTAGGCCCTAATCAGATCCATTGCTTTGGTTTCCAGGCATCTCTCCTCAGAGGCCTCATTTCCAATACCAGCAAATGGTGGTTTCCTGAGGCACCAATAAGAACAAATCTCGTCTCCCCATGGAAAACTTGCTCATTGGAGCTTTGTTATAACCTCTGGTTAGGAGAATCCTTCCGGGCCCTGGTGCCACTGCCCCATACCAAGGTCTCAATGGATTCAAACCAACATTAAGACCATCCTCAGGAAAGTCTATTTCAACTCATTTAAGACCATCCTCAGGAAAGTCCATTCCAACTCAGCCCCCTCTGATGCTACCCCAAACCAGCAGATCAAACGTTTCTTGTTGCTGGGAGACGATTGGAATTGAGGCTGTCTGCCCAGGCATCCATACTTAGAACCCTGTTCTGGAAAAATACCTTATGAGACGTCCTGGAGCCATCCAACAAATCTTAATTGTACCACAGAAGGAATCCTTGCGGTTTGGAGCATCTCACAACTCTAATAGTGGGAAAACCCCTATGGCCTCATAATGCTCCCCCCCCCCTTCATGAAGGGGCCAACATGGACAGAAACTCCAACCTGAGCCAAAGTCTGATCCTCGACCTGACTTCAGACTCATGAGATCTCAATTCAGCTCTGCAGAGTGTGCCTGCCATGTCCATTCCCCGAAACCTAAGCCTAGCTTGTGTTCTCAGACTTCCGTCCTCACTCTCCTGGCCCACAAGCCCTCCAGTTTGGGAATTCCAAAGCCACAATGCAGCACTCTGCCTGCCCTCCAGAAGAAAAACTTTGCCCTATGCTGCTAATAAGAAACCCCAAATGATTATCTAATGCATGCCACTCGACTGTAAAGCAATTATACAGCCTACCCTGAATACTAATGCCCTGTCTGGCACAGCCTGAGACAAGACATCCCAAACGACACCTAGACAGCTGGCTCCAACCTGGACACAAGGGACCCGCTATGGCTGTAGTTCGTCATCTCTTCCCAAACTCGGTTTTCAGGCTTCAGAACCTAGACCTTATCTCCAATCACTGCCCAGGGGTGAACGTGATGCAGAAATTAGAATTCCTCCTTCCCCATGGCCAGAAACCTTGTGGTTGGCATGTGGGAAAACCTGCATTGTTAGAAAGGCCACGCCAGTGCTTGAGGGCCGCCTAGGGCACAGACATGCATTGTGACCTATAGCGTGAGTCCCGTATTAAAGTAACGCCTCTCAGTGGCTGGACCAAGATCCTGCATATGGGGCTTGTCATATCCATAGGCACCCAGGCTTAACCAGAGAGCGAGTATTCCAGTTGTCAGTACCCACTGCTATGCTCCAGAATCCCTCTACTGGGTGGACACATGAAGCAGAAAACAGGACTCTTCCCGTCCCACAGAATGACCCCAAACTCTTGGGGGCTGGACAAACTACCAGAGAGGGAGACTTCTACGACCCATGAGGCAACTCCTACATTAAACGGCCATTGTGGACAAAATATCCAGAGACAAAAGACTGAGCGACTGCCTCCCTCTCACCCTTCTTTCATATCCAGAGGAGCTCCCCTCACGGACTGTAGATCAGGCCTGCCATAACCTCGGCCCCAAACCTGAGCTGAGTTTGGGTTTTTGGATGTCTGTCTGCACAGCCGTGGCCCACACCGCCTCCAGCCTGGGGTCTCTGGAGCCACACCACAGAACTGTGCCTGCTCTCTCCTAAGAAACTGCCCGTTCCATTGGCCACAACTCTACAAAATAGTAGAAACCTCAAGGTCCCCAAGGACATCCCACTACCGCAAGCCGCACTGGACAAACAGGGGCATTATGACACCAGCTGAGCAACTACTACCTCCATGCAGAAACACAGACTGATATCCGCAGAGACGGAAGATTGAACCAGACAGGGCCCTAGGCCCTATTATCAACTCTGTCTTTGGTGTCCAGGTATCACTCCTCAGAGGCCTGGGTTCGAAGACCAGCATATGGGGCTATCCTGAGGCACCAGACAGAACACGTCTCATCTCCGCATGGAAAGCTTCCTTGTTGGAGTTGTGTCAAACCCTTCGGGTTGGAGAATCCTGCAGAGTCCCTTAGCTACTGCCACATTCCAAGGTCTCCATGGCCACCAACCCACATTATGACTCATCCGCAGGAAAGTCCATTTAAACTCAGCCTTCTGGGTAGCTCACCCAAGAGCCCACAGATTGAGCGTGCCTTGTCTCGACCAGGCAATGGGAAGGTGAGTTGGCGTTTCTCGGCATCCATGCTTAGGCCCCTGCTCTCGAGTCTTTCTGTATGGGGCATCCTGGAACCATCCAATAGTACTCGACTGTCCTGAAGAAGGAAACTTTGAAGTTTGGAGCAGCTCACAACTCCCAGCGTAGGGAAACCTCCCTGGCCTCATGACGCCCCCACCCCCTTCAGGAAGGGGCCGTCATGGACACAAACTCCAGCTTGAGGCAACATCTGATACTCGCCCTGACCTCAGATGCAGGAGATCTCGATTCAGCCTCTGCACAGTGGGCCCAAACCTCGTGCTACCTTGTGTTTTCAGACTTCCTTCCTCACACTCCTGACAAACATGTCCTCAAGACTTGGAATTCTGGAACCAAAATGCAGCCCTATGCTGGCCCTCCAGAAGAAAAACGTTGCTCTATGGGGATCTCCATAAACCCCAAATGAGGATCAACGTGTTCGGTTCTCGACCTCACCCCAATTGGATTGTTCGGGTTGTCCATTCATCCCTCCCCAGAGCTCTGCTTTGGAATCCCTCTTTTGGCGGGACACCTGAGGTAACAAAACTAAAAGGACTCCTCCCATCCTTCAGATTGACCCAAAACAATTGGGATTGGACCAAATTCACAGAGCGGAAGTCTCGTCCATGGCCCATGAGGCCTCCCCGAGATTCCACAGCCATCGTTGACAACAAATCCAGAGACAAAAGTCTGAGCAAGCGCCTCACACTCGCTCTTTTGTCGTATCCCGAAGAGTTCTCCTCACGGTCTGTAGATCGGCCTGCCATACCTACTTCCCAAACCTAAGCCGAGTTTGTGTTTTCAGACTTCTGTCCGCACAATCCTGGCCCACAGACCCTTCAGGCTGGGGCCCCTGGAGCCACACATCAGGACTGTGCCTGTCCATACCACGGGAATTCTGCCCATTCCATTGTCCACAATCGTACAAATTAGGAAAAACCTCCAGAGTCCCCAAGGACATCCCAATAATGTAGGCCGCCCAGGACAAACAAGGGTCATCTGAAACCAGCTGACCATCTACCTCTACTCAGCGTAGATGGATGTCCCCAGAGAAGAAGATTGAATCAGACAGGCCCCTAGGCCTGAATCAGATTCATTGCTTTTGGTTACAGGTATCTCTCCTCAGAGGCCTGGTTTCCAATATTAGCATATGGGGATTTCATGAGGCAGCAATCAGAACAAATCTCTTCTCCACATGGGAAAATAATCCTTTGAAGATGTCTCAAAACCTCCAGTTAGGAGAATCCTTCAGGGCCTGTGTGCCATTGCCCCATTACAAAGTCTCCATAGACACAAAAACACATTAGGACCCATCCACAGGAGAGTCCATTTCAACTCAGCATATTCGGTTGCTCCGCGAGATCCAGCAGATCTAACTTGTCTTGTTGCTAGGAGACAATTGGAATGTGAGGTGGCCAACCCCGCCATCCATCCTTAAAACCCTGCTCGGAATCGTTGGCCTGGAGCCAACCAACAGGTCTCAATTGTCCTGCAGAAGAATCTTTGCAGTTGAGAGCTTCTCAGAACTCCCATCGTGAGAGAACCCCCATGGCCACATGATCCCCCCCCTTCATAAAGGGGCCATCAGGGACATAAGGTCCAACCTGAGCTATCGTCTGATCCTCACCCTGACTTCAGATGCACGAGATCTCGGTTCAGGTCTGTAGATTGTGCCTGCCATGTCCTCACTCAAAAACCTAAGCCTTGCTTGTGTCCTCAGACTTCTGTACACAGACTACTGGCTCACAAGCCCTCCTGTTTGGCAATCCAGAACTACAATGCAGCACTCTATCTGCCCTGCAGAAGAAATACATTGCCCTCTGGGGCTACCTAGAAACCCCAAATGAATATCAACCTGCACGACACTTGGCTATACCCAAAATATATAGGATGACCTGGGCAATAATGCCCTTTCTGACACAGCCTGAGCCTGGACCTCCTAGGCCCACCCAGACAGCTGGCTACAAACAGAACTTCAGACCCCCCATGGCCTTAGGTCGTTATCCCTTCCCAACCTCAGTTTTCAGGCTTCAGAACCTAGACCTTATCTCCAATCACTGCCCAGGTTTGAAAATGATGCAGAAATCAGAACTCCTTCCCGATGGCAGGAAAACTTGTGGTTGGCTTGTTGTCCAACGTTCAGTGTAGTGGAAACCAATGTGTCCCTTGAGGCCCCACCATTGCTCGTGGTCCAGATAGGTAGCAAACACACATTGTGACCCTCAGCCTTAGCCCAGTCCTCAGGTAAGGCCTCTCAGTGGCTGGATGAAGAGACAGCATATTGGGCTTGCCATGCCCCTAGGCCCCAATTTTTAACCATAGTTCGTGTTGTCCCTTCACTCTTCCCCAGGGCTCTGCTTTGGAATTCCTCTTTTGGTGGGACACCTGATGTAATAACCCTGAAAGGAGTCCTCCATCCAACAGATTGACGAAAAACAATTGGGATCGGGCCAAATCCACAGAGAGCAAGATTCGTCCATGGCCCATGAGGCCTCCTCGACATTCCACGGCCATCGCTGATACAAAATCCAGAGACAAAAGCCTAAGCAAGCGCCTCAGACTCGCACTATCTTCATATCCTGAAGATGTCTTTTCATGGTTTGTAGATCGGGCCTGCCATACCTACGTCCCCAAACATAAGCTGAGTTTGTGTTTTCAGACTTCTGTCCTCAAAGTCCTGGGCCACATACCCTCCAGGCTGGGGACCCTAGAGCCACACATTAGGACTGTGCCTACCCAATCCATGGGAATTCTGCCCATTCCTTTGTCCAAAATCATACAAATTAGGAGAACACTCCAAAGTCCCTGAGGCCATTCCAATAGTATAGGTCCCCTGGGACAAATAAGGTCAGTCTGACACCAGCTGAGCATTTACCTCCACTCACACCCTAGAAGGATGTCCCCAGAGAAGAAGATTGAACCAGACAGGACCCTAGGCCAAAATCGGATCCATTGCTTTGGTTTACAGGCATGTCTCCTCAAAACCCTGGATTCCAATACCAGCATTGGGGTTTTCCTGAGGCACCCATCAGAACAAACCTCGTCTCCACAAGGAAACTTGTGCATGGGAGCTATGTCAAAAGCTTAGGAGAATACTTCAGGGTCCCGGTGCCACCGCCCCATTCCAAGGCCCTCATGGACACAAACACACATTAGACCCATCCTCAGGAATGTCCATTTCAACTCAGCCACCCCGGTTGCTCCCGCAGAGCCATCAGATCTAAACTCTTTTGTCGCTAGGAGACAATTGGAATGCGAGGCGGGCTTCCCAGGCATCCATCCTCGAACGTTGGTCTGGACTCATCCATATGGGATGTCCTGGACCTGTCAAACAAGTCTCAATTGTCCCGCAGAAGGAATCCTAGGAGGGGGCATCCCACCACTCCCAACGTGGGTAAACCTCCACGGCCTCGAGCTTCGGCTCCCTTTATGAATGGGCCATCATGAACAGAAAATCCAAGCTGAGCCAACGTCTGATCCTCGCTCTGACTTCAGATGCATGAGATATTGCTTTAGATCTTCAGGGGGTACATGTCGTGCCCTCGCCCTGAAACCCAAGTCTAGCTGTTCCTAGGACCCAATTTTAACCAGATTTCTGGTTGTCCAATCGCCCCTCCCCAGGGCTCTACTCTGGAATCCCTCATTTGGTGGGACCGCTGAGTTTGAAAAACAAAACAAAACAAAACAACAACAACAAAAAACGGACTTCTTCCATCCCAAAGAATGACCCCAAACTCTTTGGATTGGGCCAAACCCCAGGGAGTAAGTCTCGTCCATTTCCCATGAAGTCACAAGGAAATTTCATGGCCATGAATGGCATGATATCCAGAGATAAATACTTGAGCAAGAGCTTCACACTCGCCCTTTTTTCATATCTCGAAGAGTTCTCCTCATGGTCTGTAGATCAGTCCTGCCATACCTATGACCCGAAACATAATCCGAGTTTCTGTTTTCAGACAACTGTCCAAACAGCCCTGGCCTACACAGCCTACAGACTTAGGCCCCTGGAGCCAAGCTGAGGACTGTACTTGCCCTCTCCACGGGAATTCTGTGTGCCCATTCCAATGGCCACAACGCTACTAATAGAATAAACCTCCAAATTCCCTGAGGCCATCCCAATAGTGTTGGCTTCCCAGGACAAACAGGAGCAATCTGAGCCCATCTGAGAATCTTCCTGCACTCAGACTTGTAAACTGTTATCCCCAGAGTTAAAAAGGAACGAACAGGCCCCTAGGCCCTAATCGGATCCATTGCTTTGGTTTCCAAGCGTCTCTCCTCAGAGGCCTGGATTTCAATACCAGTTTATGGCTGTTTCTTGACTCACCCACCAGAACAAATCTCATGTACACAAGGGAAACTTGCACGTGGGAGTGATGTCAAAGCCTCTGTTTAGGAGAACCCTTCATGGCCCCAGTGCAACCGCGTCATTCCAAGGTATCCATAGACACAAAAACACATTAGGACCCATGCACAGGAGAGTCCATTTCAACTCAGCATATTCGGTTGCTCCGCGAGATCCAGCAGATCTAACTTGTCTTGTTGCTAGGAGACAATTTGAATGCGAGGTGGACTACCCAACCATCCATCCTTAGAACGCTGCTCGGAATCGTAAGCCTGGAGCCAACCAACAGGTCTCAATTGTCCTGCAGAAGAATCTATGCAGTTGGGAGCTTCTCACAACTCCCATCGTGAGAAAACACCCATGGCCTCGTGATCCCCCCCCCTTCATGAAGTGGCCCTCAGGGACATAAGGTCCAACCTAAGCGATCGTCTGATCCTCACCATGACTTCAGATGCACGAGATCTCGGTTCAGATCTGTATATTGTGGCTGCCATTTCCTCACCCAGAAACCTAAGCCTAGCTTGTGTCCTCAGACTTCCATCCTCAGACTAATGGCCCACAAGCCCTCCAGTTTGGCAATCCAGAATTATAATGCAGCACTCTGCCTGCCCTCCAGAAGAAAAACATTGCCTTCTGGGGCTACCCAGAAACCCCAAATGAAGATCAACCTGCATGCGACTTGGCTGTACCCAAAATATTTAGGCTGACCTGGGCAATAATGCCCTTTCTGACAGAGGCTGAGACTGGACCTCCTGGCCCCACCCATACATCTGGCCGCTCACTGAGCACATCGGACCAGCCATTGCCTTAGTTCCTTATCTCTTCCCAGCCTCGGTTTTCAGGATTTAGAACCTAGACCTTATCTCGAATCACTGCCCATGTTTGAAAATGATGCAGAAATCAGAACTCTTTCCCGATGGAAAGAAACCTTGTGATAGGCTTGTTGTATAATGTTCAGTATAGTGGATACCAGTGTGTCCAATGAGGCCCCGCCATTGCTCGCGGGCCACATAGGTTGCAAACCCACGTTGTGACCCTCAGGCTTAGCCCAGTCGTCAGGTAAGGCTTCTCAGTGGCTTGATGAAGAGACAGCATATTGGTCTTGCCATGCCCCTAGGCCCCAATTTTTCACAATAGTTCGGGTTGTCCCTTCACTCTTCCGCAGGGCTCTGCTTTGGAACTCCTCTTTTGGTGGGACACCTGAGGTAACAACCCTGAAAGGAGTACTCCATCCAACAGATTGACGAAAAACAATTGGGATTGGGCCAAAACCACAGAGAGGAAGATTCGTCCATGGCCCATGAGGACTCCTCGACATTCTAAGGCAATCGCTGAAACAAAATCCAGAGACAAAAGCCTGAGCAAGCGCCTCAGACTCACACTATCTTCATATCCTGAAGATGTCTTCTCATGGTTTGTAGATCGGGCCTGCCATACCTACGTCCCCAAACATAAGCTGAGTTTGTGTTTTCAGACTTCTGTCCTCAAAGTCTGGGCCACACACCTTCCAGGCTGGGGACCCTGGAGCCACACATTAGGACTGTGCCTACCCAATCCATGGGAATTCTGCCCATTCCATTGTCCAAAATCTTACAAATTAGGAGAACCCTCCAAAGTCCCTGAGGCCATCCCAATAGTATAGGTCGCCCGGGACAAAAAAGGGCAGTCTGACACCAGCTGAGCATCTGCCTCCACTCATACCCTAGATGGATGTCCCCAGAGAAGAAGATTGAACCAGACAGGACCCTAGGCCAAAATCGGATCCATTGCTTTGGTTTACAGGCATGTCTCCTCAAAACCCTGGATTCCAATACCAGCATTGGGGTTTTCCTGAGGCACCCATCAGAACAAACCTCGTCTCCACAAGGAAACTTGTGCATGGGAGCTATGTCAAAAGCTTAGGAGAATACTTCAGGGTCCCGGTGACACTGCCCCATTCCAAGGCCCTCATGGACACAAACACACATTAGACCCATCCTCAGGAAAGTCCATTTCAACTCAGCCACCCCGGTTGCTCCCGCAGAGCCATCAGATCTAAACTGTCTTGTCGCTAGGAGATAATTGGAATGCGAGGCGGGCTTCCCAGGCATCCATCCTCGAACGTTGGTCTGGACTCATCCATATGGGATGTCCTGGAGCTGTCCAAAAGGTCTCAATTGTCCCGCAGAAGGATTCCTAGGAGGGGGCATCCCACCACTGCCAACGTGGGAAAACCTCCACGCTCTCGAGATTCGGCTCACTTCATGAAGGGGCCGTCATGAACAGAAAATCCAAGCTGAGCTAAGGTCTGATCCTCGCTCTGACTTCAGATGCATGAGATATTGCTTCAGATCTTCAGGAGGTACATGCCGTGCCCTTGCCCTGAATCCCAAGTCTAGCTTGTGTTCTCAGACTTCCGTCCTCACACTCCTGGCCCCGAAGCCCACAAGTGTGGCAATTCCGGACCATCATTGCAGCACTCTGCCTGCCCTCGAGAAACAAAATATTGCCCAATGAGAAGCCCGGGCACATTAAATGAGAATAAACCTACACGGCACTCGAATGTACCCAAATTATATAGTCTAACCTGGGCAGTAATGCACTGTCTGACACACCCTGAGCCGGGACCTCCTGAGCAACACCCAGACAGCTTATCACACCCTGAGCCCATAAGACCCGCTGTGGCCTTAGGTCATCATCTCTTCCTTACCTCAGTTTTCAGGCTTCAGAAGCTAGACCTTATCTCCAATCACTGCCCAGGGGTGAGTGTGATGCAGAAATCAGAACTCTTCCTTACCCATGGCAAGAAACCTTATGGTTGTCATGTTTTCCAACGTTCAGTGTAGGGGAAACAACCATTCACCCTGAGGCCCCGCCCATTTTGAGTGCGACGAGGGTATAAACACGCATTGTGACCCGCAACGTGAGTCCTGTCCTCTAGTACGTCCTCTCAGGGGCTAGACCATTAGATGTATAATGGCTTGACATGTCCCTAGGCCCCAAATTTAAATCAGATTTCTGGTTGTCCAATCGCCCCTCCCAAGGGCTCTACTCTGGAATCCCTCATTTGGTGGGGTTTGAAAAAAAAAAAAAAAAAAAAAAAACAACAACAACAACAAAAAAACGGACTTCTTCCATCCCACAGAATGACCCCAAATTCCTTGGACGGGGCCAAACCCCCAGAGAGTAAGACTCGTCCATTTCCCATGAAGTCACCCGGAAATTTCACGACCATGAGTGACACGATATCCAGAGACAAAAACTTGAGCAGGAGCCTCACACTCGCCCTTTTTTCATATCCCGAAGCGTTCTCCTCATGGTCTGTAGATCAATCCTGCCATACCTATGACCCGAAACATAATCCGAGTTTGTGTTTTCAGACAACTGTCCAAACAGCCCTGGCCTACACACCCTACAGGCTCAGGCCCCTGGAGCCAACCTGAGGACTGTACTTGCCCTCTCCAAGGGAATTGTATGTGCCCATTCCAATGGCCACAACCCTACTAATAGAATAAACCTCCAATGTCCCTGAGGCCATCCCAATAGTGGTGGCTTCCCAGGACAAGCAGGAGCAATCTGAGCCCATCTGAGAACCTACCTGCACTCAGACTCGTAGACTGATATCCCCAGAGGTAAAAAGGAATGAACAGTCCCCTAGGCCCTAATCGGATCCATTGCTTTGGTTTCCAGGCATCTTCCTCAGAGGCCTGGATTTCAGTACCAGCATATGGCTGTTTCTTGACTCACCCATCAGAACAAAACCCATGTACACATGGGAAACTTGCACGTGGGTGGTGTGTCAAAGCCTCTTTTTATGAGAACCCTTCAGGGCCCCAGTGCCACCGCTTCATTCCAAGGTCTCCATAGAAACAAAATCATATTAGGACACATGCACGGGAGAGTCCAATTCAACTCAGCATATTCGGTTGCTCCACGAGATCCAGCAGATCTAACCTGTCTTGTTGCAAGGAGACAATTGGAATGAGAGGTGGCCTACCCCGCCATCAATGCTTAGAAACCTGCTCAGAATCATTGACCTGGAGCCAACCACAGGTCTCAATTATCCTGCAGAAGAATCTTTGCAGTTGGGAGCTTCTCACAACTCCCATCGTGAGAAACCCCCATGGCCTCGTGATACCCCCCCCTTCATGAAGGGGCCATCAGGGACATAAGGTCCAACCTGAGAAATAGTCTGATCCTCACCTTGACTTCAGATGCACGAGATCTCGATTCAGGTCTGTATATTGTGCCTGCCATGTCTTCACCCAGAAACTTAAGCCTAGCTTGTGTCCTCAGTCTTCCGTTCTCAGACTACTGGCCCACAAGCCCTCCAGTTTGGCAATCCAGAACTACAATGCAGCACTCTGCTTGCCCTCCAGAAGAAAAACATTGCCCTCTGGGGCTACCCAGAAACCCCAAATGAAGATCAACCTGCATGCCACTTGGCTGTACCCAAAATATTTAGGCTGACCTGGGCAATAATGCCCTTTCTGACAGAGGCTGAGACTGGACCTCCTGGCCCCACCCATACATCTGGCCGCTCACTGAGCACATAGGACCAGCCATTGCCTTAGTTCCTTATCTCTTCCCAGCCTCGGTTTTCAGGCTTCAGAACCTAGACCTTATCTCCAATCACTGCCCAGGTTTGAAAATGATGCAGAAATTAGAACTCCTTCCCAATCTCAAGAACCTTGTGGCTGGCTTGTTGTCCAACGTTCAGTGTAGTGGAAACCTGTTTGTCCGATGATGCCCCGCCATTGCTCGCGGGCCACATAGGTGGCAAACTCACATTGTGACCCACAGCATTAGCCCAGTCCTCAGGTAAGGCCTCTCAGTGGCTGGATGAAGAGACAGCATATTGGGCTTGCCATGCCCATAGGCCCCAATTTTTAACCATAGTTCGGGTTGTCCCTTCATTCTTCCCCAGGGCTCTGCTTTGGAATTCCTCTTTTGGTGGGACACCTGATATAACAACCCTGAAAGGAGTCCTCCATCCAACAGATTGACGAAAAACAATTGGGATCGGGCCAAATCCACAGAGAGGAAGATTCGTCCATGGCCCATGAGGCCTCCTCGACATTCCACGGCCATCGCTGAAACAAAATCCAGAGACAAAAGTCTGAGCAAGCGCCTCAGACTCGCAATATCTTCATATCCTGAAGATGTCTTCTCATGGTTTGTAGATCGGGACTGCCATACCTACGTCCCCAAACATAAGCTGAGTTTGTGTTTTCAGACTTCTGTCCTCAAAGTCCTGGGCCACATACCCTCCAGGCTGGGGACCCTGGAGCCACACATTAGGACTGTGCCTACCCAAACCATGGGAATTCTGCCCATTCCAATGTCCAAAATCTTACAAATTAGGAGAACCCTCCAAAGTCCCTGAGGTCATCCCAATAGTATAGGTCGCCCGGGACAAAAAAGGTCAGTCTGACACCAGCTGAGCATCTACCTCCACTCATACCCTAGATGGGTGTCCCCAGAGAAATAGATTGAACCAGACAGGACCCTAGGCCAAAATCGGATCCATTGCTTTGGTTTACAGGCATGTCTCCTCAAAACCCTGGATTCCAATACCAGCATTGGGGTTTTCCTGAGGCACCCATCAGAACAAATCTCGTCTCCACAAGGAAACTTGTGCATGGGAGCTATGTCAAAAGCTTAGGAGAATACTTCAGGGTCCCGGTGATACTGCCCCATTCCAAGGCCCTCATGGACACAAACACACATTAGACCCATCCTCAGGAAAGTCCATTTCAACTCAGCCACCCCGGTTGCTCCCGCAGAGCCATCAGATCTAAACTGTCTTGTCGCTAGGAGACCATTGGAATGCGAGGCGGGCTTCCCAGGCATCCATCCTCGAACGTTGGTCTGGACTCATCCATATGGGATGTCCAGGAGCTGTCCAAACATGTCTCAAGTGTCCCGCAGAAGGAATCCTAGGAGGGGGCATCCCACCACTCCCAACGTGGGAAAACCTCCACGGCCTCGAGATTCGGCTCCCTTCATGAAGGGGCCGTCATGAACAGAAAATCCAAGCTGAGCCAACGTCTGATCCTCGCTCTGACTTCAGATGCACGAGATCTCGATTCATGTCTGTAGATTTTGCCTGCCATATCCTCACCCAGAAACCTTGGCCTAGCTTGGGTTCTCAGTCTTCCGTTCTCAGACTACTGGCCCACAAGCCCTCCAGTTTGGCAATCCAGAACTACAATGCAGCACTCTGCCTGCCCTCCAGAAGAAAAACATTGCCCCCTGGGGCTAACCAGAAACCCCAAATGAGGATCAACCTGCACGCCACTTGACTGTACCCCAAATACATAGGCTGACCTGGGCACTGATGCCCTTTCAGACACAACCTGAGCCTGGACCTCCAGGCCACACCCAGACAGCTGGCCACACTCTGAGCACATCGGAGCCTACAAGTTGGCAATTCCGGACCATCATTGCAGCACTCTGCTTGCCCTCTAGAAAAAATATATTGCCTAATGAGCTGCCCGGGCACATTAAATGAGAATAAACCTACACGGCACTCTAATGTACCCAAATTATATAGTCTAACCTGGGCAGTAATGCACTGTCTGACACAACCTGAGCTGGGACCTCCTGGGAAACACCCAGACAGCTGACCGCACACTGAGCACATCAGACCCCCCATGGCCTTAGGTCATCATCTCTTCCCTACCTCAATTTTCAGGCTTCAGAACCTAGACCTTATCTCCAATTACTGCCCAGGGGTGACTGTGATGCAGAAATCAGAACTCCTGCTTACCCAAGGCAAGAAACCTTGTGGTTGCCATGTTGTCCTACGTTCAGTGTAGGAGAAACTAGCATTCACCCTGAGGTCACGCCCATTCCTTAGTGCGACGAGGGCATAAACACGCATTGTGACCCTCAGCGTGATACCTGACCTCTAGTAAATCTTCTCAGTGGCTGGACCATTAAATGTCATAATGGGCTTGACAAGTCCCTAGGCCCCAATTTTTAACCAGATTTCTGGTTGTCCAGTCACAACTCCCCAGGGCTCTACTCTGGAATCCCTCATTAGGTGGGACACCTGAGGTAGAAAAACAAAACAAAAACAATCAACAACAACAACAAAAAAAACCGGATTTCTTCCATCCCACAGAGTGACCCCAAACTCCTTTGACGGGGCCAAACCCCCAGAGAGTAAGACTCGTCCAATTCCCATGATGTCACCCGGAAATTTCACGACCATGAGTGACACGATATCCAGAGACAAGAACTTGAGCAAGAGCCTCACACTCGCCCTTTTTTCATATCCCGAAGTGTTCTCCTCATGGTCTGTAAATCAATCCTGCCATACCTATGACCCGAAACATAAGCCGAGTTTGTGTTTTCAGACAACTGTCCAAACAGCCCTGGCCTACACACCCTACAGGCTCAGGGCCCTGGAGCCAAACCTGACGCCTGTGCTTGCCCTCTCCAAGGGAATTGTATGTGCCCATTCCAATGGCCACAACCCTACTAAGAGGATAAACCTCCAAAGTCCCTGAGGCCATCCCAATGTTTGTGGCTTCCCAGGACAAACAGGGGCAATCTGGGCCCATCTGAGCACCTCCTGGCACTCAGACCCGTAGACTGATGCCCCATAGATAAAAAGGAACGAACAGGCCCCTAGGCACCTATTGGATCCATTGCTTTGATTTCCAGGCATCTCTCCTCAGAGGCCTGGATTTCAATAACACCATATGGCTGTTTCTTGACTCACCCATCAGAACAAATCTCATCTATACATGGGAAACTTGCACGAAGGAGCTGTGTGAAAGCCTCTCTTTAGGAGAACCCTTCAGGGCCCCAGTGCCACCGCTTAATTCTAAGGTCTCCATAGACACAAAATCATATTAGGACACATCCACCGGAGAGTCCATTTCAACTCAGCCTCCTCGGTTGCTCCCCCAGATACAGCAGATCTAACCTGTCTTGTTGCTTGGAGACAATTGGAATGCGAGGTGGGCTACCCAGCCATCCATCCTTAGAACGCTGCTCGGAATCGTTGTCCTGGAGCCAACCAACAGGTCTCAAATGTCCTGCAGAAGAATCTTTGCAGTTGGGAGCTTCTCACAACTCCGATCTGGGAAAACCCCCATGGCTTCGTGGTCCACCCCCCCCCCCCTTAAGAAGGCGATCCTCTGATCCTCGCCCTGACTTCAGATGCACGAGATCTCGATTAAGGTCTGTAGATTGTGCCTGCCATATCCTCACCCAGAAACCTTGGCCTAGCTTGGGTTCTCAGTCTTCCGTTCTCAGGCTACTGGCCCACAAGCCCTCCAGTTTGGCAATCCAGAACTACAATGCAGCACTCTGCCTGCCCTCCAGAAGAAAAACATTGCCCTCCGGGGCTACCCAGAAACCCCAAATGAGGATCAACCTGCAGGCCATTCGGTTCTACCCCAAATATATAGGCTGACCTGGGCACTAATGCCCTTTCTGACACAGCCTGAGCCTGGACCTCCTGGCCCCACCCAGACAGCTGGCCGCACACTGAGCACATCAGACCCGCCATGGCCTTAGGTCGGCATCTCTTCTCAACCTCGGTTTTCAGGCTTCAGAACCTAGACCATATCTCCAATCACGACCCGGGTTTGAAAATGATACAGAAATCAGAACTCTTTCCCCATGGCAAGAAACCTTGTGGTTGGCATGTGGTCCAAGGTTCAGTGTAGTTGAAACCAGTGTGGCCCATGAGGCCCCGTCCATGCTTGTGGGCCACATTGGTCACAAACACACATTGTGACCCTCAGCATTAGCCCAGTCCTCAGGTAAGGCCTCTCAGTGGCTGTATCTAGAGACAGCATATTGAGCTTGCCATGCCCCTAGGCCCCAATTTTTAACCATTATTCGGGTTGTCCCTTCACTCTTCCCCAGGGCTCTGCTTTGGAATTCCTCTTTTGGTGGGACCCCTGAGGTAACAAACCTGAAAGGAGTCCTCCCATCCCACAGATTGACGAAAAACAATTGGGATCGGGCCAAGTCCACAGAGAGCAAGATTCGTCCATGGCCCATGAGGCCTCCCCAACATTCCACTGTCATCGCTGATACAAAATCCAGAGACAAAAGCCTGAGCACGCGCCTCAGACTCGCTCATTCTTCATATCCTGAAAGTTCTTCAGATAAGAACCTACACGGCACTCGAAGGCACCCAAAATATATAGTCTAACCAGGGCACTAATGAACTGTCTGACAACCTGAGCCCGGACCTCGTGACCAACACCCAGACAGCTGACCGCACACTGAGCACATCAGACCCGCCATGGCCTTATGTCTTCATCTCTTCCGTACCTCAGTTTTCAGGCTTAAGAACCTAGACCTTATCACCAATCACTGCCCACGCTTCACTGTGATGCAGAAATCAGAACTCTTCCTTACCCATGGCAAGAAACCTTGTGATTGGCATGTTGTCCAACGTTCAGTGTAGGAGAAACCAGCATTCACCCTGAGGCCCCGCCCATTCTTGAGTGCGACGAGGGCATAAACACGCATTGTGACCCTCAGCGTGAATCCTGTCCTCTAGTACATCCTCACAGTGGCTGGATCATTA
Source organism: Mustela lutreola (assembly GCF_030435805.1). Lineage (NCBI taxonomy): Eukaryota > Metazoa > Chordata > Mammalia > Carnivora > Mustelidae > Mustela > Mustela lutreola. Next base: position 175,583,433 of record NC_081294.1, read on the forward strand.
GATGTCATAATGGTCTTGACATGTCCCTAGGTCCCAATTTTTAACCATATTTCGGGTTGTCCAATCGCCCCTCCCCAGGGCTCTACTCTGGAATCCCTCATTTGGTGGGACACCTGAGGTTGAAAAAAAAAACAAAACAAATCAACAGCAACAAAACAACGGACTACTTCCATCCCAGAAAATGACCCCAAACTCTTTGGACGGGGCCAAACCCACAAGAGTAAGTCTAGTCCATTTCCCATGAAGTCACCCGGAAATTTCACGACCATGAGTGACACGATATCCAGAGATAAAAACTTGTCAAGAGCCTCACACTCGCCCTTTTTTCATGTCCCGAAGAGTTCTCCTCATGATCTGTAGATCAGTCCTGCCGTACCTATGACCCGAAACATAAGCCCAGTTTGTGTTTTCAGACAACTGTCCAAACAGCACTGGCCTACATACCCTACAGGCTCAGGACCATGGAGCCAAACCTGACGACTGTGCTTGGCCTCTCCTAGGGAATTGTATGTGCCCATTCCATTGGCCACAACCCAACTAATAGGAGAAACCTCCAAAGTCCCTGAGGCCATCCCAATATTGGTGGCTTCCCAGGATAAACAGGGGCAATATGGGCCCATCTGAGCACCTACCGGCACTCAGACCCATAGACTGATGTCCCCAGATGTAATAAGGAACGAACAGGCCCCTAGGCACCTATCGGATCCATTGCTTTGACTTCCAGGCATCTCACCTCAGAGGCCTGGATTTCAATAACAGCATATGCCTGTTTCTTGACTCCCCCATCAGAACTAATATCATCTACACATGGGAAACTTGCACGATGGAGCTGTGTGCAAGCCTCTCTTTAGGAGAACCCTTCAGGGCCCCAGTGCCACCGCTTCATTCCAAGGTCTCCATAGACACAAAATCATATTAGGACACATCCCCTAGAGAGTCCATTTCAACTCAGTCTCCTCGGTTGCCACCCCAGATCCAGCAGATCTAACCTGTCTTGTTGCTTGGAGACAATTGGAATGCGAGGTGGGCTACCCAGCCATCCATCCTTAGAACCCTGCTCGGAATCGTTGTCCTGGAGCCAACCAACAGGTCTCAAATGTCCTGCAGAAGAATCTTTGCAGTTGGGAGCTTCTCACAACTCCGATCTGGGAAAACCCCCATGGCCTCGTGATCCACACCCCCCCCTTCAAGAATGGGGCATCAGGGACAGAATGTCCAACCTGAGCGATCGTCTGATCCTCGCCCTGACTTCAGATGCACGAGATCTCGATACAGGTCTCACCCAGAAATGTAGGCCTAGCTTGGGTTCTCAGACTTCCGTCCTCAGACTACTGGATCACAAGCCCTTAAGTTTGGCAATCCAGAACTACAATGCAGCACTCTGCCTTTTCTCCATAAGAAAATCATTGCCCTATGAGGCTACCCAGAAACACAAAATGAAGATCAACCGGCACGCCATTCGGCTGCACCCCAAATATATAGGCTGACCTGGGCACTAATGCCCTTTCTGACACAGCCTGAGTCTGGACCTCCTGGCCCCACCCAGACAGCTGGCCGCACACTGAGCACATCGAAACCCCCATGACCTTAGGTCGTCATCTCTTCTCAATCTCGGTTTTCAGGCTTCAGAACCTAGACCTTATTTCCAATCATGGCCCGGGTTTGAAAATGATGCAGACATCAGAACTCTTTCCCCATGGCAAGAAACCTTGTGGTTGGCATGTTGTCCAAGGTTCAGTGTACTTGAAACCAGTGTGGCCCATGAGGCCCCGCCCATTCTTGCGGGCCACATTGGTCACAAACACACATTGTGACCCTCAGCCTGAGCCCAGTCCTCAGGTTAGGCCTCTCAGGGCTGGAAGGAGAGACAGCATATAGGGCTTGCCATGCCCATAGGCCCCAATTTTTAACTATAGTTCGGGTTGTCCTTTCACTCTTCCCCAGGGCTCTGCTTTGGAATTCCTCTTTTGGTGGGACACCTAAGGTAACAAACCTGAAAGGAGTCCTCCAATCCCACAGATTGACGTTAAACAATTGGGATCGGGCTAAATCCACAGAGAGCAAGTTTCGTCCATGGCCCATGAGGCCTCCACAACATTCCACGGCCATCGCTGATACAAAATCCAGAGACAAAAGCCTGAGCACGCGCCTCAGACTCGCTCATTCTTCATATCCTGAAGAGTTCTTCAGATCAGAACCTGCACGGCACTCGAATGCACCCAAAATATATAGTCTAACCTGGGCACTAATGCACTGTCTGACAACCTGAGCCCGGACCTCCTGACCAACACCCAGACAGCTGACCGCACACTGAGCACATCAGACCCGCCATGGCCTTAGGTCATCATCTCTTCCCTACCTCACTTTTCAGGCTTCAGAAGCTAGACCTTATCTCCAATCACTGCCCAGGGGTGAGTGTGATGCAGAAATCAGAACTCTTCCTTACCCATGGCAAGAAACCTTATGGTTGTCATGTTTTCCAACGTTCAGTGTAGGGGAAACAACCATTCACCCTGAGGCCCCGCCCATTTTGAGTGCGACGAGGGTATAAACACGCATTGTGACCCGCAACGTGAGTCCTGTCCTCTAGTACGTCCTCTCAGGGGCTAGACCATTAGATGTATAATGGCTTGACATGTCCCTAGGCCCCAAATTTAAATCAGATTTCTGGTTGTCCAATCGCCCCTCCCAAGGGCTCTACTCTGGAATCCCTCATTTGGTGGGGTTTGAAAAAAAAAAAAAAAAAAACAACAACAACAACAACAAAAAAACGGACTTCTTCCATCCCACAGAATGACCCCAAATTCCTTGGACGGGGCCAAACCCCCAGAGAGTAAGACTCGTCCATTTCCCATGAAGTCACCCGGAAATTTCACGACCATGAGTGACACGATATCCAGAGACAAAAACTTGAGCAGGAGCCTCACACTCGCCCTTTTTTCATATCCCGAAGCGTTCTCCTCATGGTCTGTAGATCAATCCTGCCATACCTATGACCCGAAACATAATCCGAGTTTGTGTTTTCAGACAACTGTCCAAACAGCCCTGGCCTACACACCCTACAGGCTCAGGCCCCTGGAGCCAACCTGAGGACTGTACTTGCCCTCTCCAAGGGAATTGTATGTGCCCATTCCAATGGCCACAACCCTACTAATAGAATAAACCTCCAATGTCCCTGAGGCCATCCCAATAGTGGTGGCTTCCCAGGACAAGCAGGAGCAATCTGAGCCCATCTGAGAACCTACCTGCACTCAGACTCGTAGACTGATATCCCCAGAGGTAAAAAGGAATGAACAGTCCCCTAGGCCCTAATCGGATCCATTGCTTTGGTTTCCAGGCATCTTCCTCAGAGGCCTGGATTTCAGTACCAGCATATGGCTGTTTCTTGACTCACCCATCAGAACAAAACCCATGTACACATGGGAAACTTGCACGTGGGTGGTGTGTCAAAGCCTCTTTTTATGAGAACCCTTCAGGGCCCCAGTGCCACCGCTTCATTCCAAGGTCTCCATAGAAACAAAATCATATTAGGACACATGCACGGGAGAGTCCAATTCAACTCAGCATATTCGGTTGCTCCACGAGATCCAGCAGATCTAACCTGTCTTGTTGCAAGGAGACAATTGGAATGAGAGGTGGCCTACCCCGCCATCAATGCTTAGAAACCTGCTCAGAATCATTGACCTGGAGCCAACCACAGGTCTCAATTATCCTGCAGAAGAATCTTTGCAGTTGGGAGCTTCTCACAACTCCCATCGTGAGAAACCCCCATGGCCTCGTGATACCCCCCCCTTCATGAAGGGGCCATCAGGGACATAAGGTCCAACCTGAGAAATAGTCTGATCCTCACCTTGACTTCAGATGCACGAGATCTCGATTCAGGTCTGTATATTGTGCCTGCCATGTCTTCACCCAGAAACCTAAGCCTAGCTTGTGTCCTCAGTCTTCCGTTCTCAGACTACTGGCCCACAAGCCCTCCAGTTTGGCAATCCAGAACTACAATGCAGCACTCTGCTTGCCCTCCAGAAGAAAAACATTGCCCTCTGGGGCTACCCAGAAACCCCAAATGAAGATCAACCTGCATGCCACTTGGCTGTACCCAAAATATTTAGGCTGACCTGGGCAATAATGCCCTTTCTGACAGAGGCTGAGACTGGACCTCCTGGCCCCACCCATACATCTGGCCGCTCACTGAGCACATAGGACCAGCCATTGCCTTAGTTCCTTATCTCTTCCCAGCCTCGGTTTTCAGGCTTCAGAACCTAGACCTTATCTCCAATCACTGCCCAGGTTTGAAAATGATGCAGAAATTAGAACTCCTTCCCAATCTCAAGAACCTTGTGGCTGGCTTGTTGTCCAACGTTCAGTGTAGTGGAAACCTGTTTGTCCGATGATGCCCCGCCATTGCTCGCGGGCCACATAGGTGGCAAACTCACATTGTGACCCACAGCATTAGCCCAGTCCTCAGGTAAGGCCTCTCAGTGGCTGGATGAAGAGACAGCATATTGGGCTTGCCATGCCCATAGGCCCCAATTTTTAACCATAGTTCGGGTTGTCCCTTCATTCTTCCCCAGGGCTCTGCTTTGGAATTCCTCTTTTGGTGGGACACCTGATATAACAACCCTGAAAGGAGTCCTCCATCCAACAGATTGACGAAAAACAATTGGGATCGGGCCAAATCCACAGAGAGGAAGATTCGTCCATGGCCCATGAGGCCTCCTCGACATTCCACGGCCATCGCTGAAACAAAATCCAGAGACAAAAGTCTGAGCAAGCGCCTCAGACTCGCAATATCTTCATATCCTGAAGATGTCTTCTCATGGTTTGTAGATCGGGACTGCCATACCTACGTCCCCAAACATAAGCTGAGTTTGTGTTTTCAGACTTCTGTCCTCAAAGTCCTGGGCCACATACCCTCCAGGCTGGGGACCCTGGAGCCACACATTAGGACTGTGCCTACCCAAACCATGGGAATTCTGCCCATTCCAATGTCCAAAATCTTACAAATTAGGAGAACCCTCCAAAGTCCCTGAGGTCATCCCAATAGTATAGGTCGCCCGGGACAAAAAAGGTCAGTCTGACACCAGCTGAGCATCTACCTCCACTCATACCCTAGATGGGTGTCCCCAGAGAAATAGATTGAACCAGACAGGACCCTAGGCCAAAATCGGATCCATTGCTTTGGTTTACAGGCATGTCTCCTCAAAACCCTGGATTCCAATACCAGCATTGGGGTTTTCCTGAGGCACCCATCAGAACAAATCTCGTCTCCACAAGGAAACTTGTGCATGGGAGCTATGTCAAAAGCTTAGGAGAATACTTCAGGGTCCCGGTGATACTGCCCCATTCCAAGGCCCTCATGGACACAAACACACATTAGACCCATCCTCAGGAAAGTCCATTTCAACTCAGCCACCCCGGTTGCTCCCGCAGAGCCATCAGATCTAAACTGTCTTGTCGCTAGGAGACCATTGGAATGCGAGGCGGGCTTCCCAGGCATCCATCCTCGAACGTTGGTCTGGACTCATCCATATGGGATGTCCAGGAGCTGTCCAAACATGTCTCAAGTGTCCCGCAGAAGGAATCCTAGGAGGGGGCATCCCACCACTCCCAACGTGGGAAAACCTCCACGGCCTCGAGATTCGGCTCCCTTCATGAAGGGGCCGTCATGAACAGAAAATCCAAGCTGAGCCAACGTCTGATCCTCGCTCTGACTTCAGATGCACGAGATCTCGATTCATGTCTGTAGATTTTGCCTGCCATATCCTCACCCAGAAACCTTGGCCTAGCTTGGGTTCTCAGTCTTCCGTTCTCAGACTACTGGCCCACAAGCCCTCCAGTTTGGCAATCCAGAACTACAATGCAGCACTCTGCCTGCCCTCCAGAAGAAAAACATTGCCCCCTGGGGCTAACCAGAAACCCCAAATGAGGATCAACCTGCACGCCACTTGACTGTACCCCAAATACATAGGCTGACCTGGGCACTGATGCCCTTTCAGACACAACCTGAGCCTGGACCTCCAGGCCACACCCAGACAGCTGGCCACACTCTGAGCACATCGGAGCCTACAAGTTGGCAATTCCGGACCATCATTGCAGCACTCTGCTTGCCCTCTAGAAAAAATATATTGCCTAATGAGCTGCCCGGGCACATTAAATGAGAATAAACCTACACGGCACTCTAATGTACCCAAATTATATAGTCTAACCTGGGCAGTAATGCACTGTCTGACACAACCTGAGCTGGGACCTCCTGGGAAACACCCAGACAGCTGACCGCACACTGAGCACATCAGACCCCCCATGGCCTTAGGTCATCATCTCTTCCCTACCTCAATTTTCAGGCTTCAGAACCTAGACCTTATCTCCAATTACTGCCCAGGGGTGACTGTGATGCAGAAATCAGAACTCCTGCTTACCCAAGGCAAGAAACCTTGTGGTTGCCATGTTGTCCTACGTTCAGTGTAGGAGAAACTAGCATTCACCCTGAGGTCACGCCCATTCCTTAGTGCGACGAGGGCATAAACACGCATTGTGACCCTCAGCGTGATACCTGACCTCTAGTAAATCTTCTCAGTGGCTGGACCATTAAATGTCATAATGGGCTTGACAAGTCCCTAGGCCCCAATTTTTAACCAGATTTCTGGTTGTCCAGTCACAACTCCCCAGGGCTCTACTCTGGAATCCCTCATTAGGTGGGACACCTGAGGTAGAAAAACAAAACAAAAACAATCAACAACAACAACAAAAAAAACCGGATTTCTTCCATCCCACAGAGTGACCCCAAACTCCTTTGACGGGGCCAAACCCCCAGAGAGTAAGACTCGTCCAATTCCCATGATGTCACCCGGAAATTTCACGACCATGAGTGACACGATATCCAGAGACAAGAACTTGAGCAAGAGCCTCACACTCGCCCTTTTTTCATATCCCGAAGTGTTCTCCTCATGGTCTGTAAATCAATCCTGCCATACCTATGACCCGAAACATAAGCCGAGTTTGTGTTTTCAGACAACTGTCCAAACAGCCCTGGCCTACACACCCTACAGGCTCAGGGCCCTGGAGCCAAACCTGACGCCTGTGCTTGCCCTCTCCAAGGGAATTGTATGTGCCCATTCCAATGGCCACAACCCTACTAAGAGGATAAACCTCCAAAGTCCCTGAGGCCATCCCAATGTTTGTGGCTTCCCAGGACAAACAGGGGCAATCTGGGCCCATCTGAGCACCTCCTGGCACTCAGACCCGTAGACTGATGCCCCATAGATAAAAAGGAACGAACAGGCCCCTAGGCACCTATTGGATCCATTGCTTTGATTTCCAGGCATCTCTCCTCAGAGGCCTGGATTTCAATAACACCATATGGCTGTTTCTTGACTCACCCATCAGAACAAATCTCATCTATACATGGGAAACTTGCACGAAGGAGCTGTGTGAAAGCCTCTCTTTAGGAGAACCCTTCAGGGCCCCAGTGCCACCGCTTAATTCTAAGGTCTCCATAGACACAAAATCATATTAGGACACATCCACCGGAGAGTCCATTTCAACTCAGCCTCCTCGGTTGCTCCCCCAGATACAGCAGATCTAACCTGTCTTGTTGCTTGGAGACAATTGGAATGCGAGGTGGGCTACCCAGCCATCCATCCTTAGAACGCTGCTCGGAATCGTTGTCCTGGAGCCAACCAACAGGTCTCAAATGTCCTGCAGAAGAATCTTTGCAGTTGGGAGCTTCTCACAACTCCGATCTGGGAAAACCCCCATGGCTTCGTGGTCCACCCCCCCCCCTTAAGAAGGCGATCCTCTGATCCTCGCCCTGACTTCAGATGCACGAGATCTCGATTAAGGTCTGTAGATTGTGCCTGCCATATCCTCACCCAGAAACCTTGGCCTAGCTTGGGTTCTCAGTCTTCCGTTCTCAGGCTACTGGCCCACAAGCCCTCCAGTTTGGCAATCCAGAACTACAATGCAGCACTCTGCCTGCCCTCCAGAAGAAAAACATTGCCCTCCGGGGCTACCCAGAAACCCCAAATGAGGATCAACCTGCAGGCCATTCGGTTCTACCCCAAATATATAGGCTGACCTGGGCACTAATGCCCTTTCTGACACAGCCTGAGCCTGGACCTCCTGGCCCCACCCAGACAGCTGGCCGCACACTGAGCACATCAGACCCGCCATGGCCTTAGGTCGGCATCTCTTCTCAACCTCGGTTTTCAGGCTTCAGAACCTAGACCATATCTCCAATCACGACCCGGGTTTGAAAATGATACAGAAATCAGAACTCTTTCCCCATGGCAAGAAACCTTGTGGTTGGCATGTGGTCCAAGGTTCAGTGTAGTTGAAACCAGTGTGGCCCATGAGGCCCCGTCCATGCTTGTGGGCCACATTGGTCACAAACACACATTGTGACCCTCAGCATTAGCCCAGTCCTCAGGTAAGGCCTCTCAGTGGCTGTATCTAGAGACAGCATATTGAGCTTGCCATGCCCCTAGGCCCCAATTTTTAACCATTATTCGGGTTGTCCCTTCACTCTTCCCCAGGGCTCTGCTTTGGAATTCCTCTTTTGGTGGGACCCCTGAGGTAACAAACCTGAAAGGAGTCCTCCCATCCCACAGATTGACGAAAAACAATTGGGATCGGGCCAAGTCCACAGAGAGCAAGATTCGTCCATGGCCCATGAGGCCTCCCCAACATTCCACTGTCATCGCTGATACAAAATCCAGAGACAAAAGCCTGAGCACGCGCCTCAGACTCGCTCATTCTTCATATCCTGAAAGTTCTTCAGATAAGAACCTACACGGCACTCGAAGGCACCCAAAATATATAGTCTAACCAGGGCACTAATGAACTGTCTGACAACCTGAGCCCGGACCTCGTGACCAACACCCAGACAGCTGACCGCACACTGAGCACATCAGACCCGCCATGGCCTTATGTCTTCATCTCTTCCGTACCTCAGTTTTCAGGCTTAAGAACCTAGACCTTATCACCAATCACTGCCCACGCTTCACTGTGATGCAGAAATCAGAACTCTTCCTTACCCATGGCAAGAAACCTTGTGATTGGCATGTTGTCCAACGTTCAGTGTAGGAGAAACCAGCATTCACCCTGAGGCCCCGCCCATTCTTGAGTGCGACGAGGGCATAAACACGCATTGTGACCCTCAGCGTGAATCCTGTCCTCTAGTACATCCTCACAGTGGCTGGATCATTAGATGTCATAATGGTCTTGACATGTCCCTAGGCCCCAATTTTTAACCATATTTCGGGTTGTCCAATCGCCCCTCCCCAGGGCTCTACTCTGGAATCCCTCATTTGGTGGGACACCTGAGGTTGAAAAAAAAAACAAAACAAATCAACAGCAACAAAACAACGGACTACTTCCATCCCAGAAAATGACCCCAAACTCTTTGGACGGGGCCAAACCCACAAGAGTAAGTCTAGTCCATTTCCCATGAAGTCACCCGGAAATTTCACGACCATGAGTGACACGATATCCAGAGATAAAAACTTGTCAAGAGCCTCACACTCGCCCTTTTTTCATGTCCCGAAGAGTTCTCCTCATGATCTGTAGATCAGTCCTGCCGTACCTATGACCCGAAACATAAGCCCAGTTTGTGTTTTCAGACAACTGTCCAAACAGCACTGGCCTACATACCCTACAGGCTCAGGACCATGGAGCCAAACCTGACGACTGTGCTTGGCCTCTCCTAGGGAATTGTATGTGCCCATTCCATTGGCCACAACCCAACTAATAGGAGAAACCTCCAAAGTCCCTGAGGCCATCCCAATATTGGTGGCTTCCCAGGATAAACAGGGGCAATATGGGCCCATCTGAGCACCTACCGGCACTCAGACCCATAGACTGATGTCCCCAGATGTAATAAGGAACGAACAGGCCCCTAGGCACCTATCGGATCCATTGCTTTGACTTCCAGGCATCTCACCTCAGAGGCCTGGATTTCAATAACAGCATATGCCTGTTTCTTGACTCCCCCATCAGAACTAATATCATCTACACATGGGAAACTTGCACGATGGAGCTGTGTGCAAGCCTCTCTTTAGGAGAACCCTTCAGGGCCCCAGTGCCACCGCTTCATTCCAAGGTCTCCATAGACACAAAATCATATTAGGACACATCCCCTAGAGAGTCCATTTCAACTCAGTCTCCTCGGTTGCCACCCCAGATCCAGCAGATCTAACCTGTCTTGTTGCTTGGAGACAATTGGAATGCGAGGTGGGCTACCCAGCCATCCATCCTTAGAACCCTGCTCGGAATCGTTGTCCTGGAGCCAACCAACAGGTCTCAAATGTCCTGCAGAAGAATCTTTGCAGTTGGGAGCTTCTCACAACTCCGATCTGGGAAAACCCCCATGGCCTCGTGATCCACACCCCCCCCTTCAAGAATGGGGCATCAGGGACAGAATGTCCAACCTGAGCGATCGTCTGATCCTCGCCCTGACTTCAGATGCACGAGATCTCGATACAGGTCTCACCCAGAAATGTAGGCCTAGCTTGGGTTCTCAGACTTCCGTCCTCAGACTACTGGATCACAAGCCCTTAAGTTTGGCAATCCAGAACTACAATGCAGCACTCTGCCTTTTCTCCATAAGAAAATCATTGCCCTATGAGGCTACCCAGAAACACAAAATGAAGATCAACCGGCACGCCATTCGGCTGCACCCCAAATATATAGGCTGACCTGGGCACTAATGCCCTTTCTGACACAGCCTGAGTCTGGACCTCCTGGCCCCACCCAGACAGCTGGCCGCACACTGAGCACATCGAAACCCCCATGACCTTAGGTCGTCATCTCTTCTCAATCTCGGTTTTCAGGCTTCAGAACCTAGACCTTATTTCCAATCATGGCCCGGGTTTGAAAATGATGCAGACATCAGAACTCTTTCCCCATGGCAAGAAACCTTGTGGTTGGCATGTTGTCCAAGGTTCAGTGTACTTGAAACCAGTGTGGCCCATGAGGCCCCGCCCATTCTTGCGGGCCACATTGGTCACAAACACACATTGTGACCCTCAGCCTGAGCCCAGTCCTCAGGTTAGGCCTCTCAGGGCTGGAAGGAGAGACAGCATATAGGGCTTGCCATGCCCATAGGCCCCAATTTTTAACTATAGTACGGGTTGTCCTTTCACTCTTCCCCAGGGCTCTGCTTTGGAATTCCTCTTTTGGTGGGACACCTAAGGTAACAAACCTGAAAGGAGTCCTCCAATCCCACAGATTGACGTTAAACAATTGGGATCGGGCTAAATCCACAGAGAGCAAGTTTCGTCCATGGCCCATGAGGCCTCCACAACATTCCACGGCCATCGCTGATACAAAATCCAGAGACAAAAGCCTGAGCACGCGCCTCAGACTCGCTCATTCTTCATATCCTGAAGAGTTCTTCAGATCAGAACCTGCACGGCACTCGAATGCACCCAAAATATATAGTCTAACCTGGGCACTAATGCACTGTCTGACAACCTGAGCCCGGACCTCCTGACCAACACCCAGACAGCTGACCGCACACTGAGCACATCAGACCCGCCATGGCCTTAGGTCATCATCTCTTCCCTACCTCACTTTTCAGGCTTCAGAACCTAGACTTTATCTCCAATCACTGCCAAGGGGTGACTGTGATGCAGAAATCAGAACTCTTCCTTACCCATGGCAAGAAACCTTGTGGTTGGTATGTTGTCCATCGTTCATTGTAGGAGAAACCAGCATTCACCCTGAGGCCCCGCCCATTCTTGAGTGCGACGAGGGCATAAAAACGCATTGTGACCCTAAGCGTGAGTCCTGTCTTCTAGTACGTCCTCTCAGTGGCTGGACCATTAGATGTCATAATGGGCTTGACATGTCCCTAGTCCCCAATTTTTAAGCACTTTTCTGGTTGTCCAGTCGCCCCTCCCCAGGGCTCTACTCTGGAATCCCTCATTTGGAGGGACACCTGAGGTTCAAAAACAAAACAAAACAAATCAACAACAACAGAACAACGGACTTCTTCCTTCCCACAGAATGACCCCTAACTCTTAGGACGGGGCCAATCCCACAGAGAGTAAGACTCGTCCATTTCCCATGAAGTCACCCAGAAATTTCACGACCATGAGTGACACGATATCCAGAGACAGAAACTTGAGGAAGAGCCTCACACTCGCCCTTTTTTCATATCTCGAAGAGTTCTCCTCATGGTCTGTAGATCAGTCCAGCCATACCTATGACCTGAAACAAAAGCCGAGTTTGTGTTTTCAGACAACTGCCCAAACAGCCCTGGCCTACACACCCTACAGGCTCAGGCCCCTGGAGCCAAACCTGACGACTGTGCTTGCCCTCTCCAAGGGAATTGTATGTGCCCATTCCATGGCCACAACCCTACTAATAGGATAAACTTCCAAAGTTCCTGAGGACATCCCAATATTTGTGGCTTCCCTGGACAAACAGGGGCAATCTGGGCCCATCTGAGCACCTACCGGCACTCAGACCCGTAGACTGATGTCCCCAGAGGTAAAAAGGAACGAACAGGCCCCTAGGCACCTATCGGATCCATTGCTTTGGTTTCCAGGAATCTCTCCTCAGAGGCCTGGATTTCAATAACAGCATATGGCTGTTTCTTGACTCACCCATCAGAACAAATCTCATCTACACATAGGAAACTTGCACGATGGAGCTGTGTGAAAGCCTCTCTTTATGAGAACCCTTCAGGGCCCCAGTGCCACCGCTTCATTCCAAGGTCTCCATAGACACAAAATCATATTAGGACACATCCACGGGAGAGTCCATTTCAACTCAGCCTCCTCGGTTGCTCCCCCAGATCCAGCAGATCTAACCTGTCTTGTTGCTTGGAGACAATTGGAAAGTGAGGTGGGCTACCCAGCCATCCATCCTTAGAACCCTGCTCGGAATTGTTGTCCTGGAGCCAACCAACAGGTCTCAATTGTCCTGCAGAAGAATCTTTGCAGTTGGGAGCTTCTCACAACTCCATTTTGGGAAAAGCCCCATGGCCTCGTGATCCACTCCCCCCTTCAAAAAGGGGCCATCAAGTACAGAATGTCCAACCTGAGAGATCATATGATCCTCGCCCTGACTTCAGATGCACGAGATCTCGATTCAGGTCTGTAGATTGTGCCTGCCATATCCTCAACCAGAAACCTAGGCCTAGCTTGGGTTCTCAGACTTCCGTCCTCAGACTACTGAACCACAAACCCTCCAGATACGCAATCCAGAACTACAATACAGCACTCTGCCTGCCCTCCAGAAGAATACATTGCCCTCTGGGGCTACCCATAAAACTTAATGAGGATCAACCTGCACGCCATTCGGCTGTACCCCAAATATATAGGCTGACCTGGGCACTAAAGCCCTTTCTGGCACACCCTGAGCCTGGACCTTCAGGGCCCACCCAGACAGCTGGCCGCACTCTGAGCACATTGGACCCGTCATGGCATTAGGTCGTCATCTCTTCTAAACCTCGGTTTTCAGGCTTCAGAACCTAGACCTTATCTCCAATCACGGCCCGGGTTTGAAAATGATGCAGAAATCAGAACTCTTTCCCCATGGCAAGAAACCTTGTGGTTGACATGTTGTCCAAGGTTCAGTGTAGTTGAAACCCGTGTGGCCCATGAGGTCCCGTCCATGCTTGCGGGCCACATTGGTCACAAACACACATTGTGACCCTCAGCCTGAGCCCAACCTCAGGTAAGGCCTCTCAGTGGCTGGATGGAGAGACAGCATATGGGCTTGCCATGCCCCTAGGCCCCAATTTTTAACCATATTTCAGGTTGTCCCTTCACTCTTCCCAAGGGCTCTTCTTTGGAATTCCTCTTTTGGTGGGACACATGAGGTTACAAACCTGAAAGGAGTCCTCCCATCCCACAGATTGACGAAAAACAATTGGGATCGGGCCAAATCCACAGAGAGCAAGATTCGTACATGGCCCATGAGGCCTCCACAACATTCCACGGCCATCGCTGATACAAAATCCAGAGACAAAAGCCTGAGCACGCGCCTCAGACTCGCTCATTCTTCATATCCTGAAGAGTTCTTCAGATAAGAACCTACACGGCACTCGAATGAACCCAAAATGTATAGTCAAACCTGGGCAATAATGCACTGTCTGACAACCTGAGCCCGGACCTCGTGACCAACACCCAGATAGCTGACCAAACACTGAGCACATCAGAACCGCCATAGCCTTAGGTCATCATCACTTCGCTACCTCAGTTTTCAGGCTTCAGATCCTAGACATTATCTCCAATCACTGCCCAGGGGTGACTGTGATGCAGAAATCAGAACTCTTCCTTACCCATGGCAAGAAACCTTGTGGTTGGCATGTTGTCCAACGTTCAGTGTAGGAGAAACTAGCATTCACCATGAGGCCCCGCCCATTCTTGAGAGCCACGAGGGCATAAAGACGCATTGTGACCCTCAGCGTGAGTCCTGTCCTCTAGTTCGTCCTCACAGTGGCTGGACCATTAGATGTCATAATGGGCTTAACATGTCCCTAGGCCGAATTTTTAACCAGATTTCTGGTTGTCCAGTCGCCCCTCCCCAGGGCTCTACTCTGGAATCCCACATTTGGTGGGACACCTGAGGTTGAAAAACAAAACAAAACAAATCAACAAAAACAGAACAACGGACTTCTTCCATCCCACAGAATGACCCCAAACTCTTTGGACGTGGCCAAATCCCAGAGAGTAAGACTCGCCCATTTCCCATGAAGTCACCCGGAAATTCACGACTATGAGTGACATGATATCCAGAGACAAAAACTGAGCAAGAGCCTCACACTCGCCCTTTTTTCATATCCCGAAGAGTTCTCCTCATGGTCTGTAGATCAGTCCTGCCGTACCTATGACCCGAAACATAAGCCGAGTTTGTGTTTTCAGACAACTGTCCAAACAACCCTGGCCTACACACCCTACAGGCTCAGACACCTGGAGCCAAACTTGACCACAGTGCTTGCCGTCTCCAAGGGAATTGTATGTCTCCATTCCAATGGCCACAACCCTACTACGAGGATAAACCTCCAAAGTCCCTGAGGCCATCCCAATATTTGTGGCTTCCCAGGACAAACAGGGGCAATCTGGCCCATCTGAGCACCTACTGGCACTCAGACCCGTAGACTGATGTCCCCAGAGGTAAAAAGGAACGAACAGGCCCCTAGGCACCTATCGGATCCATTGCTTTGGTTTCCAGGCATCTCTCCTCAGAGGCCTGGATTTCAATAACAGCATATGGCTGTTTCTTGACTCACCCATCAGAACAAATCTCACATACACATAGGAAACTTGCACGATGGAGCTGTGTGAAAGCCTCTCTTAAGGAGAAACCTTCAGGGCCCCAGTGCCACTGCTTCATTCCATGGTCTCCATAGACACCAAATTAAATTAGGACACATCCACGGGAGAGTCCATTTTAACTCAGCCTCCTCGGTTGCTCCCCCAGATCCAGCAGATCTAACCTGTATTGTTGCTTGGAGACAATTGGAATGCGTGGTGGGCTACCCAGCCATCCATCCTTAGAACCCTGCTCGGAATCGTTGTCCTGGAGCCAACCAACAGGTCTCAATTGTTGCAGAAGAAATTTGCAGTTGGGAGCTTCTCACAACTACCATCGTGGGAAAAGCCCTATGGCCTCGTGATCCACTCACCCCTTCAAAAAGGGTCCATCAGGGACAGAATGTCGAACCTGAGAGATCATATGATCCTCGCCCTGACTTCAGATGCACGAGACCTCGATTCAGGTCTGTAGATTGTGCCTGCCATATCCTCACCCAGAAACCTAGGCCTAGCTTGGCTTCTCAGACTTCCGTCCTCAGACTACTTGCCCGCAAACCCTCCAGATAGGCAATCCGGAACTACAATACAGCACTCTGCCTGCCCTCCAGAAGAAAAACATTGCCCTCTGGGGCTACCCAGAAAACCCAAATGAGCATCAACCTGCATGCCATTCGGCTGTACCCCAAATATATAGGCTGACCTGGGCACTAAAGCCCTTTCTGAAACACCCTGAGCATGAACCTACTGCCCCCAACCAGACAGCTGGCCGCACACTGAGCACATGAGACCCGTCTTGGCCTTAGGTCGTCATCTCTTCTCAACCTCGGTTTTCAGGCTTCAGAACCTAGACCTTATCTCCATTCACGGCCCGGGTTTGAAAATGATGCACAGATCAGAACACTTTCCCCATGGCAAGAAACCTTGTTGTTGACATGTCGTTCAAGGTTCAGTGTAGTTGAAACCCGTGTGGCCCATGAGGCCCCGTCCATGCTTGTGGGCCACATTGGTCACATAAACACATTGTGACCCTCAGCCTGAGCCCAACCTCAGGTAAGGCCTCTCAGTGGCTGGATGGAGAGACAGCATATTGGGCTTGCCATGCCCCTAGGCCCCAATTTTTAACCATAGTTCGGGTTGTCCCTTCACTCTTCCCCAGGGCTCTGCTTGGGAATTCCTCTTTAGGTGGGACTCCTTAGGTAACAAACCTGAAAGGAGTCCTCCCATCCAACAGATTGACGAAAAACAATTGGGATCGGGCCAAATCCTCAGAGAGCAAGATTCGTCCATGGCCCATGAGGCCTCCCCAACATTCCACGGCCATCGCTGATACAAAATCCAGAGACAAAAGCCTGAGCACGCGCCTCAGACTCGCTCATTCTTCATATCCTGAAGAGTTCTTCAGATAAGAACCTACACGGCACTCGAAGGCACCCAAAATATATAGTCTAACCTGGGCAATAATGCACTGTCTGACAACCTGAGCCCGGACCTCGTGAACAACACCCAGACAGCTGACCTCACACTGAGCATATCAGACCCGCCATGGCCTTAGGTCATCATCTCTTCCCGACCTCAGTTTTCAGGCTTCAGAACCTACACCTTATCAACAATCACTGCCAAGGGGTGGCTGAGATGCAGAAATCAGAACTCTTCCTTACCCTTGGCAAGAAACCTTGTGGTTGGCATGTTGTCCAACGTTCAGTGTAGGAGAAACCAGCATTCACCCTGAGGCCCCGCCCAACCTTGAGTGCGACGAGGGCATAAACACGCATTGTGACCCTCAGCGTGAGTCCTGTCCTCTAGTATTTCCTCTCAGTGGCTGAATCATTAGATGTCATATTGGACTTGACATGTCCCTAGGACCCAATTTTTAACCAGACTTCTTGTTGTCCAGTCGCCCCTCCCCAGGGATCTACTCTGGAATCCCTCATTTGGTGGGACACGTGAGTTTGAAAAACAAAACAAAACAAATCAACAACAACAGAAAAACGGACTTCTTCCATCCCACAGAATGACCCCAAACTCTTTGGACGAGGCCAAACCCCCAGAGAGTAAGACTTGTACATTTCCCATGAAGTCACCCGGAAATTTCACGACTATGGGTGACACGATATCCAGAGACAAAAACTTGAGCAAGAGCCTCACATTCGCCCTTTTTTCATATCCCGAAGAGTTCTCCTCATGGTCAGTAGATCAGTCCTGACATACCTATGACCCGAAACATAAGCCGAGTTTGTGTTTTCAGACAACTGTCCAAACAACCCTGGCCTACACACCCTATAGGCTCAGGCCCCTGGAGCCAAACCTGACGACTGTGCTTGCCGTGTCCAAGGCAATTGTATGTGCCCATTCCAATGGCCACAACGCTACTAAGAGGATAAACCTACAAATCCCTGAGGCCATTCCAATATTTGTGGCTTCCCAGGACAAACAGGGGCAATCTAGGCCCATCTGAGCACCTACCTGGACTCAGAACCGTACACGGATGTCCCCAGAGGTAAAAAGGAATGAACAGGCCCCTAGGCACCTATCGGATCCAATGCTTTGGTTTCCAGGCATCTCTCCTCAGAGGACCGGTTTTCAATAACAGCATATGGCTGTTTCTTGACTCACCCATCAGAACAAATCTCATCTACACATGGGAAACTTGCACGAAGGATCTGTGTGAAAGCCTCTCTTTAGGAGAACCCTTCAGGGCCCCAGTGCCACCGCTTCATTCCAAGGTCTCCATAGACACAAAATCATATTAGGACACATCCACTGGAGAGTCCATTTCAACACAGCCTCCTCGGTTTCTCCCCCAGATCCAGCAGATCTAACCTTTCTTCTTGCTTGGAGACAATTCGAATGCGAGGCGGGCTACCCAGCCATCCATCCTTGAAATCCTGCTCGGAATCGTTCTCCTGGAGCCAACCAACAGGTCTCAATTGTCCTGCAGAAGAATCATTGCAGTTGGGAGCTTCTCAGAACTCCCATCTTAGGAAAACCCCCATGGCCTCTTGATCCACCCCACCTTCAAGAAGGGGCCATCAGGGACAGAATGTCCAACCTGAGCGATCCTCTGATCCTCGCCCTGACTTCAGATGCACGAGGTCTCGATTAAGGTCTGTAGATTGTGCCTGCCATATCCTCACCCAGAAACCTAGGCTTAGCTTGGGTTCTCAGTCTTCCTTCCTCAGACTACTGGCCCACAAGTCCTCCAGTTTGGCAATCCAGAACTACAATGCAGCACTCTGCCTGCCCTCCAGAAGAAAAACATTGCCCTCTGGGGCAACCCAGAAACCCCAAATGAGGATCAACCTGCACACCATTCGGCTGTACCCCAAATATAAAGGCTGACCTGGACACTAATGCCGTTTCTGACACAGCCTGAGCCTGGACCTCCTGGCCCCACCCAGACAGCTGGCCGCACACTGAGCACATCAGACCCGCCATGGCCTTAGGTCCTCATCTCTTCCCTACCTCAGTTTTCAGGCTTCAGAACCTAGACCTTATCTCCAATCACTGCCCTGGGTTGACTGTGATGTAGAATCAGAACTCTTCCTTACCCATGGCAAGAAATCTTGTGGTTTGCATGTTTTCCAACGTTCAGTGTACGAGAAACCAGCATTCATCCTGAGGCCCAGCCTATTCTTGAGTGCGACGAGGGCATAAACACGCATTGTGACCCTAAGCGTGACTCCTGTCCTCTAGTATGTCCTCTCAGTGGGTGGACCATTAGTTGTCATAATGGGCATGACATGTCCCTAGGCCCCAATTTTTAACTAGATTTCTTGTTGTCCAGTCGCCCCTCCCCAGGGCTCTACTCTGGAATCCCTCATTTGGTGGGACACCTGAGGTTGACAAACAAAACAAAACAAAACAAATCAACAACAACAGAACAACGGACTTCTTCCATCCCACAGAATGACCCCAAACTCTTTGGACGGGTCAAACCCCCAGAGAGTAAGACTCGTCCATTTCCCATGAAGTCACCTGGAAATTTCACGACCATGAGTGACAAGATATCGAGAGACAAAAACTTGAGCAAGAGCCTCAAACTCGCCCAATTTTCATATCCCGAAGTGTTCTCCTCATGGTCTGAAGATCAGTCCTGCCATACCTATGACCCGAAACATAAGCCGAGTTTTTGTTTTCAGACAACTGTCCAACAGTCCTGTCCTACACCACCTACAGGCTCAGGCCACTGGAGCCAAACCTGACGACTGTGCTTGCCCTCTCCAAGGGAATTGTGTGTGCCCATTCCAATGGCCACAACGCTACTAATAGGATAAACCTCCAAAGTCCCTGAGGCCATCCAAATATTTGTGGCTTCCCAGGACAAACAGGAGCAATCTGAGCCCATCTGAGAACCTACCTGCACTCAGACTTGTAGACTGATATCCCCAGAGTTAAAAAGGAACGAACAGGCCCCTAGGCCCTAATCGGATCCATTGCTTTGGTTTCCAGGCATCTCTCCTCAGAGGCCTGGATTTCAGTACCAGCATATGGCTGTTTCTTGACTCACCCACCAGAGAAAATCTCATCTACACATGGGAAACTTGCACGTAGGAGTGATGTCAAAGCCTCTGTTTAGGAGAACCCTCCATGGCCCCAGTGCCACCGCGTCATTCCAAGGTATCCATAGACACAAAAACACATTAGGACCCATCCACAGGAGAGTCCATTTCAACTCAGCGTATTCAGTTGCTCAGCGAGATCCAGCAGATCCAACTTGTCTTGTTGCTAGGAGACAATTGGAATGCGAGGTGGGCTACACAGCCATCCATCCTTAGAACCCTGCTCGGTATCGTTAGCCTGGAGCTAACCAACAGGTCTCAATTGTCCTGCAGAAGAATCTTTGAATTTGGGAGCTTCTCACAACTCCCATCGTAAGAAAACACCCATGGCCTCGTGATTCCCCCCCCCTTCATGAAGTGGCCCTCAGGGACATACGGTCCAAACTGAGCGATCGCCTGTTCCTCACCCTGACTTCAGATGCACGAGATCTCGGTTCAGATCTGTAGATTGTGCCTGCCATATCCTCACCCAGAAACCTAGGCCTAGGTTGGGTCCTCAGACTTCCATCCTCAGAATAATGGCCCACAAGCCCTCCTGTTTGGCAATCCAGTATTATAATGCAGCACTCTGCCTGCCCTCCAGAAGAAAAATATTGCCTTCTGGGGCTACCCAGAAACCCCAAATGAAGATCAACCTGCACGCCACTTGGTGTACTCAAAATATATGGGCTGACCTGGGCAATAATGCCCTTTCTGACAGAGGCTGAGCCTGTACCTCCTGGCCCCACCCATACAGCAGGCCGCTCACTGAGCACATCGGACCAGCCATTGCCTTAGGTCGTTATCTCTTCCCTGGCTCGGTTTTCAGGATTTAGAACCTAAACCTTATCCCCAATCACGGCCCATGTTTGAAAATGATGCAGAAATCAGAACTCTTTCCCGATGGCAAGAAACCTTGTGGTAGGCTTGTTGTATAATGTTCAGTATAGTGGATACCAGTGTGTCCAATGAGGCCCCGCCATTGCTCGCGGGCCACATAGGTGGCAAACACACATTGTGACCCTCAGCCTGAGTCCAGTCCTCAGTTAAGGCCTCTCAGAGGCTGGATGGAGAGGCAGCATATTGGGCTTGCCATGCCACTAGGCCCCAATTTTTAACCATAGATCGGGTTGTCCCTTCACTCTTCCCCAGGGCTCTGCTTTGGAATTCCTCTTTAGGTGGGACTCCTTAGGTAACAAACCTGAAAGGAGTCCTCTCATCCCACAGATTGACGAAAAACAATTGGGATAGGGCCAAATCCACAGAGAGCAAGATTCGTCCATGGCCCATGAGGCCTCCACAACATTCCACGGCCATCGCTGATACAAAATCCAGAGACAAAAGCCTGAGCACGCGCCTCAGACTCGCTCATTCTTCATATCCTGAAGAGTTCTTCAGATAAGAACCTACACGGCACTCGAAGGCACCCAAAATATATAGTCTAACCAGGGCACTAATGCACTGTCTGACAACCTGAGCCCGGACCTCGTGAGCAACACCCAGACAGAGTACCTCACAATGAGCACACCAGACACGCCATGGCCTTAGGTCATCATCTCTTCCCGACCTCAGTTTTCAGGCTTCAGAACCTAGACCTTATCTCCAATCACTGCCCAGGGGTGACTGTGATGCAGAAATCAGAACTCTTCCTTACCCATGGCAAGAAACCTTGTCCAACGTTCAAACCTTATCCAAACCTTGTCCAAAGTTCAGTGTAGGAGAAACCAGCATTCACCCTGAGGCCACCCCCATACTTGAGTGCGACGAGGGCATAAACACGCATTGTGACCCTCAGCGTGAGTCCTGTCCTCTAGTACGTCCTCTCAGTGGCTGGACCATTAGATGTCATAATGGGCTTGACAAGTCCCTAGACCCATTTTTTTACCAGATTTCTCGTTGTCCAGTCGCCCCTCCCTTGGGCTCTACTCTGGAATCCCTCATTTGGTGGGACACGTGAGTTTGAAAAACAAAACAAAACAAATCAACAACAACAGAACAACGGACTTCTTCCATCCCACAGAATGACCCCAAACTCTGGACGGGGCCAAACTCCCACAGAGTAAGACTCGTCCATTTCCCAGGAAGTCACCCGGAAATTTCACGACCATGAGTGACACTATATGCAGAGACAAAAACTTGAGCAAGAGCCTCAACTCGCCCTTTTTTCATATCTCGAAGAGTTCTCCTCATGGTCTGTAGATCAGTCCTGCCATACCTATGACCCGAAACATAAGCCGAGTTTGTGTTTTCAGACAACTGTCCAAACAGCCGTGGCCTACACACCCTACAGGCTCAGGCCCCTGGAGCCAAACCTGACGACTGTGCTTGCCCTCTCTAAGGTAATTGTATGTGCCCATTCCAATGGCCACAACCCTACTAATAGGATAAACCTCCAAAGTCCATGAGGCCATCCCAATATTTGTGGCTTCCCAGGACAAACAGGGGCAATCTGGGCCCATCTGAACACCTACCTGCACTCAGACCCGTACACTGATATCCCCAGAGGTAAAAAGGTACGAACAGGCCCTTAGGCACCTATTGGATCCATTGTTTTGGTTTCCAGGCATCTCTCCTCAGAGGCCTGGGTTTCAATAACACCATATGGCTGTTTCTTGACTCACCCATCAGAACAAATCTCATCTACACATGGGAAACTTGCACAATGGAGCCGTGTGAAAGCCTCTCTTTAGGAGAACCCTTCAGGGCCCCAGTGCCACCGCTTCATTTCAAGGTCTTCATAGACACAAAATCATATTAGGATACATGCACAGGAGAGTCCATTTCAACTCAGCCTCCTCGGTTGCTCCCCCAGATCCAGCAGATCTAACCTGTCTTGTTGCTTGGAGACAATTGGAATGCGAGGTGGGCTACCTAGCCATCAATCCTTAGAACCCTGCTCGGTATCGTTGTCCTGGAGCCAACCAACAGGTCTCAATTGTCCTGCAGAAGAATCTTTGCCGTTGGGAGCTTCTCACAACTCCCATCGTGGGAAAACCCCCATGGCCTCGTGATCCACCACCCCCCTTCAAGAAGACGATCGTCTGATCCTCGCCCTGACTTCAGATGCACGAGATCTCGATTCAGGTCTGTAGATTGTGCCTGCCATATCCTCACCCAGAAACCTAGGCCTAGCTTGGGATCTCAGACTTCCGTTCTCAGACTACTGGCCCACAAGCCCTCCAGTTTGGCAATCCAGAACTACATTGCATCACTCTGCCTGCCCTCCAGAAGAAAAACATTGCCCTCTGGGGCTACCCAGAAACCCCAAAGGAGGATCAACAGGGCACACCTTTCGGCTGTACCATAAATATATTGGCAGTCCTGGGCACTAATGCCCTTTCTGACACAGCCTGATCCTGAACTTCCTGGCCCCACACAGACAGCTGGCCGTACACTGAGCACATCGGACCCGCCATGGCCTTAGGTCGTCATCTCTTCTCAACCTCGGTTTTCAGGCTTCATAACCTAGACCATATCTCCATTCACGGCCCGGGTTTGAAAATGATACAGAAATCAGAACTCTTTCCCCATGGCAAGAAACCTTGTGGTTGGCATGTTGTCCAAGGTTCAGTGTAGTTGAAACCAGTGTGGCCCATGAGGCCCCGTCCATGCTTGCGGACCACATTGGTCACAAACACACATTGTGACCCTGAGCCTGGGTCCAGTCCTCAGGTAAGGCCTCTCAGTGGCTGTATCTAGAGACAGCATATTGGGCTTGCCATGCCCCTAGGCCCCAATTTTTAACCATTATTCGGGTTGTCCCTTCACTCTTCCCCAGGGCTCTGCTTTGGAATTCCTCTTTTGGTGGGACACCTGAGGTAACAAACCTGAAAGGAGTCCTCCCATCCCACAGATTGACGAAAAACAATTGGGATCGGGCCAAGTCCACAGAGAGCAAGATTCGTCCATGGCCCATGAGGCCTCCCCAACATTCCACTGTCATCGCTGATACAAAATCCAGAGACAAAAGCCTGAGCACGCGCCTCAGACTCGCTCATTCTTCATATCCTGAAAGTTCTTCAGATAAGAACCTACACGGCACTCGAAGGCACCCAAAATATATAGTCTAACCTGGGCACTAATGCACTGTCTGACAACCTGAGCCCGGACCTCCTGACCAACACCCAGACAGCTGACCGCACACTGAGCTCATCAGACCCGCCATGGCCTTATGTCTTCATCTCTTCCGTACCTCAGTTTTGAGGCTTAAGAACCTAGACCTTATCACAAATCACTGCCCACGCTTCACTGTGATGCAGAAATCAGAACCCTTCCTTACCCATGGCAAGAAACCTTGTGATTGGCATGTTGTCCAACGTTCAGTGTAGGAGAAACCAGCATTCACCCTGAGGCCCCGCCCATTCTTGAGTGCGACGAGGGCATAAACACGCATTGTGACCCTCAGCGTGAATCCTGTCCTCTAGTACATCCTCACAGTGGCTGGATCATTAGATGTCATAATGGTCTTGACATGTCCCTAGGCCCCAATATTTAACCATATTTCGGGTTGTCCAATCGCCCCTCCCCAGGGCTCTACTCTAGAATCCCTCATTTGGTGGGACACCTGAGGTTGAAAAAAAAACAAAACAAATCAACAGCAACAAAACAACGGACTACTTCCATCCCAGAAAATGACCCCAAACTCTTTGGACGGGGCCAAACCCACAAGAGTAAGTCTAGTCTATTTCCCATGAAGTCACCCGGAAATTTCACGACCATGAGTGACACGATATCCAGAGATAAAAACTTGAGCAAGAGCCTCACACTCGCCCTTTTTTCATGTCCCGAAGAGTTCTCCTCATGATCTGTAGATCAGTCCTGCCGTACCTATGACCCGAAACATAAGCCCAGTTTGTGTTTTCAGACAACTTTCCAAACAGCACTGGCCTACATACCCTACAGGCTCAGGACCCTGGAGCCAAACCTGACGACTGTGCTTGGCCTCTCCTAGGGAATTGTATGTGCCCATTCCAATGGCCACAACCCAACTAATAGGAGAAAACTCCAAAGTCCCTGAGGCCATCCCAATATTGGTGGCTTCCCAGGACAAACAGGGGCAATCTGGGCCCATCTGAGCACCTACCGGCACTCAGACCTGTAGACTGATGTCCCCAGATGTAATAAGGAACGGACAGGCCCCTAGGCACCTATCGGATCCATTGCTTTGGCTTCCAGGCATCTCTCCTCAGAGGCCTGGATTTCAATAACAGCATATGGCTTTTTCTTGACTCGCCCATCAGAACAAATATCATCTACACATGGGAAACTTGCACGATGGAGCTGTGTGCAAGCCTCTCTTTAGGAGAACCCTTCAGGGCCCCAGTGCCACCGCTTCATTCCAAGGTCTCCATAGACACAAAATCATATTAGGACACATCCCCTGGAGAGTCCATTTCAACTCAGTCTCCTCGGTTGCCTCCCCAAATCCAGCAGATCTAACCTGTCTTGTGGCTTGGAGACAATTGGAATGTGAGGTGGGCTACACTGTCATCCATCCTTAGAACCCTGCTCGGAAACTTGTCCTGGAGCCAACCAACAGGTCTTAATTGTCCTGCATAAGAATCTTTGCAGTTGGGAGCTTCTCACAACTCCCATCGTGGGAAAAACCCCATGGCTTCGTGATCCATCCCCCTTCAAGAAGGGGCCATCAGGGACAGAACGTCCAACCTGAGGGATCGTCTGATCCTCGCCCTGACTTCAGATGCACGAGATCTCAATTGAGGTCTGGAGATTGTGCCTGCCATATCCTCACCCAGAAACCTAGGCCTAGCTTGGGTCCTCAGACTTCCGTCCTCAGACTACTGGCCCACAAGCCCTCCAGATTGGCAATCCAGAACTACAATGCAGCACTCTGTCTGCCCTCCAGAAGAAAAACATTGCCCTCTGGGGCTACCCCGAAACCCCCAATGAGGATCAACCTGCACGGCATTCGGGTGTACCCCAAATATATAGGCTGACCTGGACACTAATGCCCTTTCTTACACAGCCTGAGCCTGCGACTCCTCGCCCCACCCAGACAGCTGGCCGCACACTGAGTACATCGGACCCGCCATGGCCTTAGGTCGTCATCTCTTCTCAACCTCGGTTTTCAGGCCTCAGAACCTAAACCTTATCTCCAATCACTGCCCGGGTTTGAATATGATGCAGAAATCAGACCTCTTTCCCCATGGCAAGAAACCTTGTGTTTGGCATGTTGTCCAAGGTTCAGTGTAGTTGAAACCAGTGTGGCCCATGAGGCCCCGCCCATGCTTGCGGGCCACATTGGTCACTAACACACATTGTGACCCTCAGCCTGAGCCCAGTCCTCAGGTAAGGCCTCTCAGTGGCTGGATGGAGAGACAGAATATTGGGCTTGCGTTGCCGCTAGGCCCCAATTTTTAAACATAGTTCGGGTTGTCCCTTCACTCTTCCCCAGGGCTCTGCTTTGGAATTCCTCTTTTGGTGGGACACATGAGGTAAACCTGAATGGAGTCCTCCCATCCCACAGATTGACGAAAAACAATTGATATCGGGCCATATCCACAGAGAGCAAGATTCGTCCATGGCCCAAGAGGCCTCACCAGCATTCCATAGCCATCGCTGTTTCAAAATCCAGAGACAAAAGCCTGAGCACGCCATTCAGTATCGCTCATTCTTCATATCCTGAAGAGTTCTTCAGATAAGAACCTACACGGCACTCGAATGCACCCAAAATATATAGTCTAACCTGGTCACTAATGCACTGTCTGACAACCTGAGCCCGGACCTCGTGACCAACACCCAGACAGCTGACCGCACACTGAGCACATTAGACCCGCCATGGCCTTAGGTCATCATCTCTTCCCTACCTCAGTTTTCAGGCTTCCGAAACTGGACCATTATCTCCAATCACTGACCAGGGGTGACTGTGATGCAGAAATTAGAACTCTTCATTACCCATGGCAAGAAACCTTGTGGTTGGCATGTTGTCCAACGTTCAGTTTAGGAGAAACCAGCATTCACCCTGAGGCCCCGCCCATTCTTGCGTGCGACCAGGGCATAAACACGCATTGTGACCCTCAGCGTGATTCCTGTCTTCTAGTACGTCCTCTCAGTGGCTCGACCATTAGATGTCATAATGGACTTACATGTCCATAGTCCCCAATTTTTAACCAGATTTCTGGTTGTCCAGTCGACCCTACCAGGGCTGTACTCTGGAATCCCAAATTTGGTGGGACACCTGAGGTTGAAAAACAAAACAAAACAAATCAACAACAACAGAACAACGGACTTCTTCCATCCCACAGAATGACCCCAAACCCTTTGGACGGGGCCAAACCCCCAGAGAGTAAGACTCGTCCGTTTCCCAGGAAGTCACCCGGAAATTTCACGACCATGAGTGAAATGATATCCAGAGACAAAAACTTGAGCAAGAGCCTCACCCTCGCCCTTTATTCATATCCCGAAGAGTTCTCCTCATGGTCTGTAGATCAGTCCTGCCATACCTATGACCCGAAACATAAGCCGAGTTTGTGTTTTCAGACAACTGTCCAAACAGCCCTGGCCTACATACCCTACAGGCTCAGGCCCCTGGAGCCAAACCTGATGACTGTACTTGCCCTCTCCAAGGGATTTCTGTGTGCCCATTGCAATGGCCACAACCCTACTAAAAGGATCAACCTCCAAAGTCCCTGATGCCATCCCAATATTTGTGGCTTCCCAGGACAAACAGGGGCAATCTGAGCCCATCTGAGCACCTACCTACATTCAGACCCATAGACTGATGTCCCCAGAGGGAAAAAGGAACGAACAGGCCCCTAGGACTAATCGGATACATTGCTTTGTTTTCCAGGCATTTCTTCTCAGAGGCCGGGATTTCAATACCCGAATATGGCTGTTTCTTGACTCACCCATCAGAACAAATCTCATGTACATATGGGAAAATTGCACGTTGGAGCTGTGTGAAAGCCTCTCTTTAGGAGAACCCTTCAGGGCCCCAGTGCCACCTCTTCTTTCCAAGGTCTCCATAGACACAAAAACACATTAGGACACATCCATAGGAGAGTCCATTTGAACTCAGCCTCCTCGGTTGCTCCCCCAGATCCAGCAGATATAACCTGTCTTGTTGCTTGGAGACAATTGGAATGCGAGGTGGGGTACCCAGCCTT
Organism: Mustela lutreola; assembly: GCF_030435805.1. NCBI lineage: Eukaryota > Metazoa > Chordata > Mammalia > Carnivora > Mustelidae > Mustela > Mustela lutreola. Next base: position 175,611,363 of record NC_081294.1, read on the forward strand.
CCATCCTTAGAACCCTGTTCAGAATCGTTGTACTGGAGCCAACCAACAGGTCTCAATAGTCCTGCAGAAGAATCTTTGCATTTTGGAGCTTCTCACAACTCCCATCGTGGGAATAGCCCCATGGCCTCGTGATCAACCCCCCTTCATGAAGGGGCCATCAGGGACAGAAAGTCCAACTTGAGCGATCGTCTGATCCTCGCCTGACTTCCGATCCACGAGATCTCGAGTCAGGTCTGTAGATTGTGCCTGCCATTTCCTCACCCAGAAACCTAAGCCTAGCTTGTGTTCTCAGACTTCCGTCCCCAGACTACGGGCCGAAAGCCCTCCAATTTGGCAATGCAGAACTACAATGCAACACTCTGCCTGCCCTCCAGAAATAAAACATTGCCCTCTGGGGCTACCCAGAAACCCCAAATGAGGATCATCCTGCCGCCACTTGGCTGTACCCCAAATATATAGGCTGACCTGTACACTGGTGCCCATGCAGACACAACCTGAGCCTGACCTCCTGGCCCCACCCAGGCAGCTGGCCGCACTCTGAGCACATCGGACCCGCCATGGCCTTAGAACGTCATCTCTTCTCAACCTCGATTTTCAGGCTTCAGAAACTATAACTTATCTCAAAACACTGCCCACGGTTGAAAGTGATGCAGAAATCAGAACTCCATCCCCATGGCAAGAAACCTTGTGGTTGCCATGTTGTCCAATGTTCAGTGTAGTTGAAAGCAGTGTGGCCCATGAGACCCGCCCATGCTCGCGGGCCACATTGGTCACAAACACACATTGTGACCCTCAGCCTGAGCCCAGTCCTCAAGTAAGGCCTCACAGTGGCTGGACCCAGAGCCCGCATATGGGGCCTGCTATGCCCCTGGCCCTAATTTTTAACCATAGTTCGCTTTGTCCCTTCACTATTCCCTAGGGCTCTGCTTTGGAATTCCTCTTTTGGTGGGACACCTGAGGTAACACACCTGAAAGGAGTCCTCCCATCACACAGATTGACGAAAAACAATTGGTATCGGGCCAAATCCACAGAGAGGAAGATTCGTCCATGGCCCCTGAGGCCTCCCCGACATTCCACGGCCAACGCTGATATAAAATTCAGAGACAAAAGCCTGAGCAAGCACCTCAGACTCGCTCATTCTTCATATCCTGAAGAGTTCTTCTCATGGTTTGTAGATCGGGTGTACTATACCTACGTCCCCAAACCTAAGCTGAGTTTGTGTTTTCAGACTTCTGTCCTCAAACTCCTGGGCCACACATCCTCCAAGCTGGGGCCCCGGGAGACACACATTAGGACTGCGCCTACCCAATCCATGGGAATTCTGCCCATTCCAATGTCCCAAACCGTACAAATTAGGAGAACCCTCCAAAGTCCCTGAGGCCATCCAAATAGTGTAGGTCGCCGGGCACAAACAAGGGCCGTCTGACACCAGCTGAGCATCTATCTCCACTTATTCCATAGATGGATATCCCCAGAGAACAAGATTGAACCAGACAGGACCCTAGGCCATAATCGGATCCATTGCTTTAGTTTCAGGCATGTCTCCTCAACAGCCTGGATTCCAATAATACATAGGGGTTTTCCTGAGGCACCCATCAGAACAAATCTCGTCTCCACAAGGAAACTTGTGCATGGGAGCTCTGTCAAAAGCTTAGGAGAATATTTCAGGGTCCCGGTGCCACCGCCACATTCCAAGGCCCTCATGGACACAAACACACAGTAGGACCCATTCTCAGGAAAGTCCATTTCAACTCAGCCACCCACGTTGCTCCCACAGAGCCATCAGATCTAAACTGCCTTGTTGCTAGGAGACAATTGGAATACGAGGCGCTCGTCCCAGGCATCCAACCTCGAACGGTGCCCTGCAGTCATTCCATATGGGATGTCCTGGACCTGTCCAAAAGGTCTCAATTGTCCCGCAGAAGGAATCCTTGAAGGGGGCATCCCACAACTCCCAACGTGGGAAAACCTCCATGGCCTCGAGATTCCGCTCCCTTCATGAAGGGGCCGTCATGCACAGAAACTCCAACCTGAGCCAACGTCTGATCCTCGCCCTGACTTCAGATGCATGAGATCTTGGTTCCGATGTGTAGGGGGTACCTGCCGTGCCCTCGTCCTGAATCCCAAGTCTAACTTGTGTTCTCAGTCTTCCGTCCTCACACTCCTGGCCCCGAAGCACTCATTTGGCAATTCAGGACCCACAATGCAGCACTCTGCCAGCATTCTAGAAAAAAAAATATTGCCTAATGAGCTACCCAGGCAGCTTAAATCAGGATCAACCTACACGGCACTCGAATGTACCCAAATTATATAGTCTAACCTGGACACTAATGCAATTTCTGACACAACCTGAGCCCGGACCTCCTGACCAACACCCAGACAGCTGACCGCACACTGAGCACATCAGACCCGCCATGGCCTTAGGTCATCATCTCTTCCCTACCTCAGTTTTCAGGCTTCAGAACCTAGACCTTATCTCCAATCACTGCCAAGGGGTGACTGTGATGCAGAAATCAGAACTCTTCCTTACCCATGGCAAGAAACCTTGTGGTTGGTATGTTGTCCATCGTTCATTGTAGGAGAAACCAGCATTCACCCTGAGGTCCCGCCCATTCTTGAGTGTGACGAGGGCATAAACATGCATTGTGACCCTCAGCGTGAGTCCTGCCCTCTAGTATATCCTCTTAGTGACTGGACCATTAGATGTCATAATGGGTTTGACATGTCCCTTGGCCCCAATATTTAACCAGATTTCTGGTTGTCCAGTCGCCCCTCCCCAGGGCTCTACTCTGGAATCCCTCATTTGGTGGGACACCAAAAAACAAAAAACAAAAAAAACAAAACAACAACAACAAAAAAATGGACTTATTCCATCCCACAGAATGACCCCAAACTCTTCGGACGGGGCCACACCTCCAGAGGGTAAGACTCGTCCATTTCCCATGAAGTCACCCGGAAATTTCATGAACATGGGTGACACGATATCCAGAGACAAAAACTTGAGCAAGAGCCTCACACTCGCCCTTTTTTCATATCCCGAAGAGTTCTCCTCATGGTCTGTAGATCAGTCCTGCCATACCTATGACCCGAAATAGAAGCCGAGTATGTGTTTTCAGACAACGGTCTAAACAGCCCTGGCCTAAACACCCTACAGGCTCAGGCCCCTGGAGCCAAACCTGATGACTGTACTCGCCCTCTCCAAGGGATTTCTGTGTGCCCATTGCAATGGCTACAACCCTACTAATAGGATCAACCTCCAAAGTCCCTGAGGCCATCTCAATAGTGGTGGCTTTCCAGGACATACAGGGGCAATCTGAGCCCATCTGAGCACCTACCTGCACTCAGACCCCTAGACTGATGTCCCCAGAGGGAAAAAGGAACGAACAGACCTCTAGGCACTAATCAGATCCATTGTTTTGGTTTCCAGGCATCTCTCCTCCGAGGCGTGGATTTCAATACCCGAATATGGCTGTTTCTTAACTCACCCATCAGAACTAATCTCCTCTACAGATGGGAAACTTGCACATTGGAGCTTGGTCGAAGCTTCTCTTTAGGAGAACCCTTCAGGGCCCCAGTGCCACCGCTTCACTCCAAGGTCTTCATAGACACAAAAACACATTAGGACCCATCCACAGGAGAGTCCATTTCAATTCAGGCTCCTCGTTTGCTCCCCCAGATCCAGAAGATCTAACATGTCTTGTTGCTGGGAGACAATTGGAATGCGAGGTGGGCTTCCCTTCCATCCATCCTTAGAACTCTGCTCGGAATTGTTGGCCTGGATCCAACCAACAGGTCTCAATTGTCCTGCAGAAGTATCTTTGCAGTTTGGAGCTTCTCACAACTCCCATCTTGGGAAAACCCCATGGCCTCGTGATCCTCTCTCCCCTTCATGAAGGGTCCATCAGGGAAGAACCTTGAACCTGAGCGATCGTCTGATCCTCGCCCTGACTTCAGATTCACGAGATCTCATTCAGGTCTGTAGATTGTGCATGCCATGTCCTCACCCAGAAACCTAAGCCTAGCTTGTATCCTCAGACGTCCGTCCTCAGACTAAGGGGCCAAAAGCCCTCCAGTTTGGCCTACCAGAACTACAATGCAACACTCTTCCTGCAGTCCAGAAGAAAAATATTGCCCTCTGGGTCTACCCAGAAACACCAAATGAGGATCAACCTGCACGCCACTTGTCTTTACCCCAAATATATAGGCTGACCTGGGTACTGACGCCCTTTAAGACACAACCTAAGCCTGGACATCCTGGCTCCACCCCGACAGCTGGCTGCAATCTGAGCACATCGGACCCGCCATGGCCTTAGGTCGTCAGCGCTTCTCAACTTAGATTTTCAGGCTTCAGAACCTATAACTTATCTCAAACGATTGCCCACGGTTGAAATTGATGCAGAAATCAGAACTCCATCCCCATGGCAAGAAACCTTGTGGTTGCCATGTTGTCCAACGTTCAGTGAAGTTGAAAGCAGTGTGGCCCATGAGGCAACGCCCATGCTCGCGGGCCACATTGGTCACAAACACACATTGTGACCCTCAGCCTGAGCCCAGTCCTCAAGAAAGGCCTCTCAGTGGCTGGACCCTGAGCCCGCATATGGGGCCTGCCATGCCCCTGGCCCCAATTTTTAACCATAGTTCGCTTTGTCCCTTCACTCTTCCCTAGGTCGCTGCTTTGGAGTTCCTCTTTTGGTGGGACACCTGAGGTAACACACCTGAAAGGAGTCCTCCCATCCCACAGATTGACGACAAAAAATTGGGATCGGGCCAAATCCACAGAGAGGAAGATTCGTCCATGGCCCCTGAGGCCTCCCCGACATTCCACGGCCAACGCTGATACAAAATCCAGAGACAAAAGCCTGAGCAAGAGCCTCCGACTCGCTCATTCTTCATATCCGGAAGAGTACTTCTCATGGTTTGTAGATCGGGCGTGCCATACCTACGTCCCCAAACCTAAGCTGAGTTTGTGTTTTCAGACTTCTGTCATCAAACTCCTGGGCCACACACCCTCCAAGCTGAAGCCCCTGGAGACAAACTTTAGGACTGCGTCTACCCAATCCATGGGAATTCTGCCCATTCCATTGTCCCAAACCGTACAAATTAGGAGAACCCTCCAAAGTCCCTGAGGCCATCCCACTAGTGTAGGTCACCCGCCACAAACAAGGGCGGTCTGAAACCAGCTGGGCATCGATCTCCACTCATTCCACAGATGGATGTCCCCAAGAAGAAGATTGAACCAGACAGGACCCTAGGCCATAATCGGATCCATTGCTTTGGTTTCAGGCATGTCTCCTCAACAGCCTGGATTCCAATAATACATAGGGGTTTTCCTGAGGCACCCATCAGAACAAATCTCGTCTCCACAAGGAAACTTGTGCATGGGAGCTCTGTCAAAAGCTTAGGAGAATACTTCAGGGTCCCGGTGCCACCGCCTCATTCCAAGGCCCTCATGGACACAAACACACATTAGGACCCATTCTCAGGAAAGTCCATTTCAACTCAGCCACCCACGTTGCTCCCGCAGAGCCATCAGTTCTAAACTGCCTTGTTGCTAGGAGACAATTGCAATGCGAGCCGCTCGTCCCAGGCATCCATCCTTGAACGGTGCCCTGGAGTCATTCCATATGGGATGTCCTGGACCTGTCCAACAGGTATCAATTGTCCCGCAGAAGGAATCCTTGAAGGGGGCATGCCACAACTCCCAACGTGGGAAAACCTCCATGGCCTCGAGATTCCGCTCCCTTCATGAAGGGGCCGTCATGCACAGAAACTCCAACCTGAGCCAACGTCTGATCCTCGCCCTGACTTCAGATGCATGAGATCTTGGTTCCGATGTGTAGGGGGTACCTGCCGTGCCCTCGCCCTGAAACCCAAGTCTAGCTTGTGTTCTCAGTCTTCCGTCCTCACACTCCTGACCCCGAAGCACTCAAGTTTGGCAATTCCGGACCCACAAATCAGCATTCTGCCTGAACTCTAGAAAAAAAATTATTGCCTAATGAGCTGCCCAGGCAGCTTAAATCAGGATCAACCTACACGGCACTCGCATGTACCCAAATTATATAGTCTAACCTGGGCACTAAAGCACTTTCTGACACAACCTGAGCCCGGACCTCCTGACCCACACCCAGACAGCTGACCGCACACTGAGCACATCAGACCCGCCATGGCCTTAGGTCATCAACTCTTCCATACCTCAGTTTTCAGGCTTCAAAACCTAGAACTTATCTCCAATCCCTGCCCAGGGGTGAGTGTGATGCAGAAATCAGAACTCCTACTTACCCATGGCAAGAAACCTTATGGTTGGCACGTTGTCCAACGTTCAGTGTAGGAGAAACCAACATTCACCCTGAGGTCCCACCCATTCTTCAGTGTGACGAGGGCATAAACATGCATTGTGACCCTCAGCGTGAGTCCTGCCCTCTACTATGTCCTCTTAGTGACTGGACCATTAGATGTCAAAATGGACTTGATATGTCCCTTGGTCCCAATATGTAACCAGATTTCTGGTTGTCCAAATGCCCCTCCCCAGGGCTCTACTCTGGAATCTCTCATTTGGTATGACACAAGTGAGGTTAAAAAACAAAACAAAACAAAACAACAACAACAAAAAAAAAACGGATTTCTTCCATCCCAAACCCTTTGGACGGGGCCACACCTCCAGAGAGTAAGACTCGTCCATTTCCCATGAAGTCACCCGGAAATTTCATGAACATGGGTGACACGATATCCAGAGACAAAAACTTGAACAAGAGCCTCACACTCGCCCTTTTTTCATATCCCGAAGAGTTCTTCTCATGGTCTGTAGATCAGTCCTGCCATACCTATGACCCGAAACAGAAGCCGACTTTGTGTTTTCAGACAACGGTCTAAACAGCCCTGACTACACCCCCTACAGGCTCAGGCCCCTGGAGCCAAACCTGAGGACTGTACTTGCCCTCTCCAAGGGATTTCTGTGTGCCCATTGCAATGGCAACAACCCTACTAATAGGATCAACTTCCAAAGTCCCTGAGGCCATCTCAATAGTGGTGGCTTCCCAGGACAAACAGGGGCCATGTGAGCCCTCTGAGCACCTACCTGCACGCAGACCCCTAGACTGATGTCCCCAGAGGGAAAAAGGAACGAACAGACCCCTAGGCACTAATCGGATCCATTGCTTTGGTTTCCAGGCATCTCTCCTCAGAGGCCTGGATTTCAATACCCGAATATGGCTGTTTCTTGACTCACCCATTAGAACAAATCTCCTCTACACATGGGAATCTTGCACATTGGAGCTTGGTTAAAGCTTCTCTTTAGGAGAACCCTTCAGGGCCCCAGTGCCACCGCTTCATTCCAAGGTCTTCATAGACACAAAAACACATTAGGACCCATCCACAGGAGAGTCCATTTCAACTCAGGCTCCTCGGTTGCTCCCCCAGATCCAGCAGATCTAACATGTCTTGTTGCTAGGAGACAATTGGAATGCGAGGTGGGCTTCACATCCATCCATCCTTAGAACCCTGCTCGGATTCGTTGGCCTGGATCCAACCAACAGGTCTCAATTGCCCTGCAGAAGAATCTTTGCAGTTTGGAGCTTCTCACAACTCCCATCTTGGGAAACCCCCATGACCTCGTGATCCACCCCCCCTTCATGAAGGGTCCATCAGGGACAGAACCTCCAACCTGAGAGATTGTCTGATCCTCGCCCTGACTTCAGATCCACGAGATCTCGAGTCAGGTCTGTAGATTGTGCCTGCCATGTCCTCACCCATAAACCTAAGCCTAGATTGTGTTCTCAGACTTCCGTCCTCAGACTACGGGCCCACAAGCCCTCCAGATTGGCAATCCAGAACTACAATGCAACACTCTGCCTGCACTCCAGAAGAAAAACATTGCCTCCTGGGGCTAACCAGAAACCCCAAATGAGGATCAACCTGCACGCCACTTGGCTCTACCCCGAATACATAGGCTGACCTGGGCACTGATGCCCTTTCAGACACAACCTGAGCCTGGACCTCCAGGCCACACCCAGACAGCTGGCCGCACTCTGAGCACATTGGATCCGCCATGGCCTTAGGTCGTCATCTCTTCTCAACCTCGATTTTCAGGCTTCAGAAACTATAACTTATCTCAAAACACTGCCCACGGTTGAAAATGATGCAGAAATCAGAACTCCATCCCCATGGCAAGAAACCTTGCGGTTGCCATGTTGTCCAACATTCAGTGTAGTGGAAACCAGTGTGGCCCATGATTCCCCGCCCATGCTCGCGGGCAACATTGATCACAAACACACATTGTGACCCTCAGCCTGAGCCCAGTCCTCAAGTAAGGCCTCTCAGTGGCTGGACCCTGAGCCCGCACATGGGGCCTGCCATGCCCCTGGCCCCGATTTTTAACCATAGTTCGCTTTGTCCCTTCACTCTTCCCTAGGGCTCTGATTTGGAATTCCTCTTTTGGTGGGACACCTGAGGTAACAAACCTGAAAGGAGTCCTCCCATCCCACAGATTGACGAAAAACAATTGGGATCGGGCCAAAACCACAGAGAGGAAGATTCGTCCATGGCCCCTGAGGCCTCCCCGACATTCCACGGCCAACGCTGATACAAAATCGAGAGACAAAAGAATGAGCAAGCGCCTCAGACTCGCTGTTTCTTCATATCCTGAAGAGTTCTTCTCATGGTTTGTCGATCGGGTCCGCCATACCTACATCCGCAAACCTTAGCTGAGTTTGTGTTTTTAGACTTCTGTCCTCAATGTCCTGGGCAACACACACTCCAGACTGGGCCCCTGGAGTCACACATTAGGACTGCGCCTACCCAATCCATGGGAATTCTGCCCATTCCATTGTCCCAAACCGTACAAATTAGGAGAACCCTCCAAAGTCCCTGAGGCCATCCCAATAGTGTAGGTCACCCGGCACAAACAAGGGCGGTCTGACACCAGCTGAGCAACTATCTCCACTCATTCCATAGATGGATGTCCCCAGAGAAGAAGATTGAACCAGACAGGACCCTAGGCCATAATCGGATCCATTGCTTTGGTTTACAGGCATGTCTCCTCAAAAGCCTGGATTCCAATATTAGCATAGGGGTTTTCCTGAGGCACCCATCAGAACAAATCTCGTCTCCACAAGGAAACTTGTGTATGGGAGCTATGTCAAAAGCTTAGGAGAATACTTCAGGGTCCCGGTGCCACCGCCTCATTCCAAGGCCCTCATGGATACAAACACACTTTAGGACCCATCCTCAGGAAAGTCCATTTCAACTCAGCCACCCAGGTTTCTCCCGCAGAGCCATCAGATCTAAACTGCCTTGTTTCTAGGAGACAATTGCAATGCGAGGCGCTCGTCCCAGGCATCCATCCTCGAACGGTGCCCTGGAGTCATTCCATATGGGATGTCCTGGACCTGTCCAAGAGGTCTCAATTGTCCCGCAGAAGGAATCCTTGAAGGGGGCATCCCACAACTCCCAACGTGGGAAAATCTCCATTGCCTCGAGATTCCGCTCCCTTCATGAAGGGACCGTCATACACAGAAACTCCAACCTGAGCCAACGTCTGATCCTCGCTCTGACTTCAGATGCATGAGATCTTGGTTCCGATGTGTAGGGGGTACCTGCCGTGCCCTCGCCCTGAAACCCAAGTCTAGCTTGTGTTCTCAGACTTCCGTCCTCACACTCCTGGTCCGAAGCACTCAAGTTTGGCAATTCCGGACCCACAATGCAACACTCTGCCTGCCCTCTAGAAAAAAAAAAATATATATATATATATATATTTCCTAATGAGCTGCAACCTACACGGCACTCGAATGTACCCAAATTATATAGTCTAACCTGGGCACTAATGCACGTTCTGACACAACCTGAGCCCGGACCTCCTGACCAACACCCAGACAGCTGACCGCACACTGAGCACATCAGACCTGCCATGGCCTTAGGTCATCATCTCTTCCCTACCTCAGTTTTCAGGCTTCAGAACCTAGACCTTATCTCCAATCCCTGCCCAGAAATAAGAATTCCTCCTTACCCATGGCAAGAAACCTTTTGGTTGGCACGTTGTCCAACGTTCAGTGTAGGAGAAACCAGCATTCACCCTGAGGACCCGCCCATTCTTGAGTGTGATGAGGGCATAAACATGCATTGTGACCCTCAGCGTGAGTCCTGCCCTCTAGTATGTCCTCTTAGTGACTGGACCATTAGATGTCATAATGGGCTTGACATGTACCTAGGCCCCAATATTTAACCAGATTTCTGGTTGTCCAGTCGCCCCTCTCCAGGGCTCTACTCTGGAATCCCTCATTTGGTGGACACCTGAGGTGAAAAAACAAAAGAAAACAGAACAAAACTAAACAACAACAACAAAAAAATGGACTTATTCCATCCCACAGAATGACCCCAAACTCTTCGGACGGGGCCACAACTCCAGAGGGTAAGACTCGTCCATTTCCCATGAAGTCACCCGGAAATTTCATGAACATGGGTGACACGATATCCAGAGACAAAAACTTGAGCAAGAGCCTCACACTCGCCCTTTTTTCATATCCCGAAGAGTTCTCCTCATGGTCTGTAGATCAGTCCTGCCATACCTATGACCCGAAACAGAAGCCGAGTTTGTGTTTTCAGACAACGGTCTAAACAGCCCTGGCCTACACACCCTACAGGCTCAGGCCCCTGGAGCCAAACCTGAGGACTGTACTTGCCCTCTCCAAGGGATTTCTGTGTGCCCATTGCAATGGCCACAACCCTACTAATAGGATCAACCTCCAAAGTCCCTGAGGCCATCTCAATAGTGGTGGCTTCCCAGGACAAACAGGGGCAATCTGAGCCCATCTGAGCACCTACCTGCACTCAGACCCGTAGACTGATGTCCCCAGAGGGAAAAAGGAACGAACAGACCCCTAGGCACTAATCGGATCCATTGCTTTGGTATCCAGGCATCTCTCCTCAGAGGCCTGGATTTCAATACCCGAATATGGCTGTTTCTTGACTCACCCATCAGAACTAATCTACTCTACACATGGGAAACTTGCACATTGGAGCTTGGTCGAAGCTTCTCTTTAGGAGAACCCTTCAGGGCCCCAGTGCCACCGCTTCATTCCAAGGCCTTCATAGACACAAAAACACATTAGGACCCATCCATAGGAGAGTCCATTTGAACTCAGCCTCCTCGGTTGCTCCCTCAGATCCAGCAGATCTAACATGTCTTGTTGCTAGGAGACAATTGGAATGCGAGGTGGGCTACCCATCCATCCATCCTTAGTACCCTGCTCGGAATCGTTGGCCTGAGCCAACAAACAGGTCTTAATTGTCCTGCAGAAGAATCTTTGCAGTTTGGAGCTTCTCACAACTCCCATCTTGGGAAACCCCCATGGCCTCGTGATCCACCCCTCCTTCATGAAGGGTCCATCAGGGACAGAACCTCCAACCTGAGAGATCGTCTGATCCTCGCCCTGACTTCAGATCCACGAGATCTCGAGTCAGGTCTGTAGATTGTGCCTGCCATGTCCTCACCCAGAAACCTAAGCCTAGATTGTGTTCTCAGACTTCTGTCCTCAGACTACGGGCCCACAAGCCCTCCAGATTGGCAATCCAGAACTACAATGCAACACTCTGCCTGTACTCCAGAAGAAAAACATTGCCCCCTGGGGCTAACCAGAAACCCCAAATGAGGATCAACCTGCACGCCACTTGGCTGTACCCCAAATACATAGGCTGACCTGGGCAGTGATGCCCTTTCAGACACAACCTGAGCCTGGACCTCCAGGCCACACCCAGACAGCTGGCCGCACTCTGAGCACATCGGATCCGCCATGGCCTTAGGTCGTCATCTCTTCTCAACCTCGATTTTCAGGCTTCAGAAACTATAACTTATCTCAAAACACTGCCCAAGGTTGAAAATGATGCATAAATCAGAACTCCATCCCCATGGCAAGAATCCTTGCGATTGCCATGTTGTCCAACATTCAGTGTAGTGGAAACCAGTGTGGCCCATGATTCCCCGCCCATGCTCGCGGGCAACATTGGTCACAAACACACATTGTGACCCTCAGCCTGAGCCCAGTCCTCAAGTAAGGCCTCTCAGTGGCTGGACCCTGAGCCCGCATATGGGGCCTGCCATGCCCCTGGCCCCGATTTTTAACCATAGTTCGCTTTGTCCCTTCACTCTTCCCTAGGGCTCTGATTTGGAATTCCTCTTTTGGTGGGACACCTGAGGTAACAAACCTGAAAGGAGTCCTCCCATCCCACAGATTGACGAAAAACAATTGGGATCGGGCCATATCCACAGAGAGGAAGATTCGTCCATGGTCCCTGAGGCCTCCCCGACATTCCACGGCCAACGCTGATACAAAATCCAGAGACAAAAGAATGAGCAAGCGCCTCAGACTCGCTGATTCTTCATATCCTGAAGAGTTCTTCTCATGGTTTGTCGATCGGGTCCGCCATACCTACATCCGCAAACCTTAGCTGAGTTTGTGTTTTTAGACTTCTGTCCTCAATGTCCTGGGCAACACACACTCCAGACTGGGCCCCTGGAGTCACACATTAGGACTGCGCCTACCCAATCCATGGGAATTCTGCCCATTCCATTGTCCCAAACCGTACAAATTAGGAGAACCCTCCAAAGTCCCTGAGTCCATCCCAATAGTGTAGGTCACCCGGCACAAACAAGGGCGGTCTGACACCAGCTGAGCAACTATCTCCACTCATTCCATAGATGGATGTCCCCAGAGAAGAAGATTGAACCAGACAGGACCCTAGGCCATAATGGGATCCATTGCTTTGGTTTACAGGCATGTCTCCTCAAAAGCCTGGATTCCAATATTAGCATAGGGGTTTTCCTGAGGCACCCATCAGAACAAATCTCGTCTCCACAAGGAAACTTGTGTATGGGAGCTATGTCAAAAGCTTAGGAGAATACTTCAGGGTCCCGGTGCCACCGCCTCATTCCAAGGCCCTCATGGATACAAACACACTTTAGGACCCATCCTCAGGAAAGTCCATTTCAACTCAGCCACCCAGGTTGCTCCCGCAGAGCCATCAGATCTAAACTGCCTTGTTTCTAGGAGACAATTGCAATGCGAGGCGCTCGTCCCAGGCATCCATCCTCGAACGGTGCCATGGAGTCATTCCATATGGGATGTCCTGGACCTGTCCAAGAGGTCTCAATTGTCCCGCAGAAGGAATCCTTGAAGGGGGCATCCCACAACTCCCAACGTGGGAAAACCTCCATGGCCTCGAGATTCCGCTCCCTTCATGAAGGGACCGTCATGCACAGAAACTCCAACCTGAGCCAACGTCTGATCCTCGCTCTGACTTCAGATGCATGAGATCTTGGTTCCGATGTGTAGGGGGTACCTGCCGTGCCCTCGCCCTGAAACCCAAGTCTAGCTTGTGTTCTCAGACTTCCGTCCTCACACTCCTGGTCCGAAGCACTCAAGTTTGGCAATTCCGGACCCACAATGCAGCACTCTGCCTGCCCTCTAGAAAAAAAAATATATATATATATTGCCTAATGAGCTGCAACCTACACGGCACTCGAATGTACCCAAATTATATAGTCTAACCTGGGCACTAATGCACTTTCTGACACAACCTGAGCCCGGACCTGCTGACCAACACCCAGACAGCTGACCGCACACTGAGCACATCAGACCTGCCATGGCCTTAGGTCATCATCTCTTCCCTACCTCAGTTTTCAGGCTTCAGAACCTAGACCTTATCTCCAATCCGTGCCCAGAAATAAGAATTCCTCCTTACCCATGGCAAGAAACCTTTTGGTTGGCACGTTGTCCAACGTTCAGTGTAGGAGAAACCAGCATTCACCCTGTGGACCCGCCCATTCTTGAGTGTGATGAGGGCATAAACATGCATTGTGACCCTCAGCGTGAGTCCTGCCCTCTAGTATGTCCTCTTAGTGACTGGACCATTAGATGTCATAATGGGCTTGACATGTACCTAGGCACCAATATTTAACCAGATTTCTGGTTGTCCAGTCGCCCCTCTCCAGGGCTCTACTCTGGAATCCCTCATTTGGTGGGACACCTGAGGTGAAAAAGAAAAGAAAACAAAACAACAACAACAAAAAAATGGACTTATTCCATCCCACAGAATGACTCCAAACTCTTCGGACGGGGCCATACCTCCAGAGGGTATGACTCGTCCATTTCCCATGAAGTCACCCGGAAATTTCATGAACATGGGTGACACGATATCCAGAGACAAAAACTTGAGCAAGAGCCTCACACTCGACCTTTTTTCATATCCTGAAGAGTACTCCTCATGGTCTGTAGATCAGTCCTGCCATACCTATGATCCGAAACAGAAGCCGAGTTTGTGTTTTCAGACAACGGTCTAAACAGCCCTGGCCTACACACCCTACAGGCTCAGGCCCCTGGAGCCAAACCTGAGGACTGTACTTGCCCTCTCCAAGGGATTTCTGGGTGCCCATTGCAATGGCCACAACCCTACTAATAGGATCAACCTCCAAAGTCCCTGAGGCCATCTCATTAGTGGTGGCTTCCCAGGACAAACAGGGGCAATCTGAGCCCATCTGAGCACCTACCTGCTCTCAGACCCGTAGACTGATGTCCCCAGAGGGAAAAAGGAACGAACAGAGCCCTAGGCACTAATCGGATCCATTGCTTTGGTTTACAGGCATGTCTCCTCAAAAGCCTGGATTCCAATATTACTATAGGGGTTTTCCTGAGGCACCCATCAGAACAAATCTCGTCTCCACAAGGAAACTTGTGTATGGGAGCTATGTCAAAAGCTTAGGAGAATACTTCAGGGTCCCGGTGCCACCGCCTCATTCCAAGGCCCTCATGGATACAAACACACTTTAGGACCCATCCTCAGGAAAGTCCATTTCAACTCAGCCACCCAGGTTGCTCCCGCAGAGCCATCAGATCTAAACTGCCTTGTTGCTAGGAGACAATTGCAATGCCAGGCGCACGTCCCAGGCATCCATCCTCGAACGGTGCCCTGGAGTCATTCCATATGGGATGTCATGGACCTGTCCAACAGGTCTCAATTGTCCCGCAGAAGGAATCCTTGAAGGGGGCATCCCACAACTCCCAACGTGGGAAAACCTCCATGGCCTCGAGATTCCGCTCCCTTCATGAAGGGACCGTCATGCACAGAAACTCCAACCTGAGCCAACGTCTGATCCTCGCTCTGACTTCAGATGCATGAGATCTTGGTTCCGATGTGTAGGGGGTACCTGCCGTGCACTCGCCCTGAAACCCAAGTCTAGCTTGTGTTCTCAGACTTCCGTCCTCACACTCCTGGTCCGAAGCACTCAAGTTTGGCAATTCCGGACCCACAATGCAGCACTCTGCCTGCCCTCTAGAAAAAAAAAAATATATTGCCTAATGAGCTGCAACCTACACGGCACTCGAATGTACCCAAATTATATAGTCTAACCTGGGCACTAATGCACTTTCTGACACAACCTGAGCCCGGACCTGCTGAACAACACCCAGACAGCTGACCGCACACTGAGCACATCAGACCTGCCATGGCCTTAGGTCATCATCTCTTCCCTACCTCAGTTTTCAGGCTTCAGAACCTAGACCTTATCTCCAATCCCTGCCCAGAAATCAGAATTCCTCCTTACACATGGCAAGAAACCTTTTGGTTGGCACGTTGTCCAACGTTCAGTGTAGGAGAAACCAGCATTCACCCTGAGGACCCGAACATTCTTGAGGGTGATGAGGGCATAAACATGCATTGTGACCCTCAGCGTGAGTCCTGCCCTCTAGTATGTCCTCTTAGTGACTGGACCATTAGAAGTCATAATGGGCTTGACCTGTACCTAGGCCCCAATATTTAACCAGATTTCTGGTGTCCAGTCGCCCCTCTCCAGGGCTCTACTCTGGTATCCCAATTTGGTGGGACACCTGAGGTGAAAAAACAAAACAAAACAAAACAAAACAACAACAAAAAAAAATGGACTTATTCCATCCCACAGAATGACCCCAAACTCTTCGGACGGGGCCATACCTACAGAGGGTAAGACTCGTCCATTTCCCATGAAGTCACCCGGAAATTTCAAGAACCCGGGTGACACGATATTCAGAGACAAAAACTTGAGCCAGAGCCTCACACTCGCCCTTTTTTCATATCCGGAAGAGTTCTCCTCATGGTCTGTAGATCAGTCCTGCCATACCTATGACCCGAGACAGAAGCCGAGTTTGTGTTTTCAGACAACGGTCTAAACAGCCCTGGCCTACACACCCTACAGGCTCAGGCCCCTGGAGCCAAACCTGAGGACTGTACTTGCCCTCTCCAAGGGATTTCTGTGTGCCCATTGCAATGGCCACAACCCTACTAATAGGATCGACCTCCAAAGTCCCTGAGGCCATCTCAATAGTGGTGGCTTCCCAGGACAAACAGGGGAAATCTGAGCCCATCTGAGCACCTACCTGCACTCAGACCCGTAGACTGATGTCCCCAGAGGGAAAAAGGAACGAACAGACCCCTAGGCACTAATCGGATCCATTGCTTTGGTTTCTAGGCATCTCTCCTCAGAGGCCTGGATTTCAATACCCGAATATGGCTGTTTCTTGACTCACCCATTAGAACTAATCTCCTCTACACATGGTAAACTTGCACATTGGAGCTTGGTCGAAGCTTCTCTTTAGGAGAACCCTTCAGGGCCCCAGTGCCACCGCTTCATTCCAAGGCCTTCATAGACACAAAAACACATTAGGACCCATCCATAGGAGAGTCCATTTGAACTCAGCCTCCTCGGTTGCTCCCCCAGATCCAGCAGATCTAACATGTCTTGTTGCTAGGAGACAATTGGAATGCGAGGTGGGCTACCCATCCATCCATCCTTAGTACCCTGCTCGGAATCGTTGGCCTGAGCCAACCAACAGGTCTCAATTGTCCTGCAGAAGAATCTTTGCAGTTTGGAGCTTCTCACAACTCCCATCTTGGGAAACCCCCATGGCCTCGTGATCCACCCCTCCTTCATGAAGGGTCCATCAGGGACAGAACCTCCAACCTGAGAGATCGTCTGATCCTCGCCCTGACTTCAGATCCACGAGATCTCGAGTCAGGTCTGTAGATTGTGCCTGCCATGTCCTCACCCAGAAACCTAAGCCTAGATTGTGTTCTCAGACTTCTGTCCTCAGACTACGGGCCCACAAGCCCTCCAGATTGGCAATCCAGAACTACAATGCAACACTCTGCCTGCACTCCAGAAGAAAAACATTGCCCCCTGGGGCTAACCAGAAACCCCAAATGAGGATCAACCTGCACGCCACTTGGCTGTACCCCAAATACATAGGCTGACCTGGGCACTGATGCCCTTTCAGACACAACCTGAGCCTGGACCTCCAGGCCACACCCAGACAGCTGGCCGCACTCTGAGCACATCGGATCCGCCATGGCCTTAGGTCGTCATCTCTTCTCAACCTCGATTTTCAGGCTTCAGAAACTATAACTTATCTCAAAACACTGCCCACGGTTGAAAATGATGCAGAAATCAGAACTCCATCCCCATGGCAAGAAACCTTGCGATTGCCATGTTGTCCAACATTCAGTGTAGTTGAAACCAGTGTGGCCCATGATTCCCCGCCCATGCTCGCGGGCAACATTGGTCACAAACACACATTGTGACCCTCAGCCTGAGCCCAGTCCTCAAGTAAGGCCTCTCAGTGGCTGGACCCTGAGCCCGCATATGGGGCCTGCCATGCCCCTGGCCCCGATTTTTAACCATAGTTCGCTTTGTCCCTTCACTCTTCCCTAGGGCTCTGATTTGGAATTCCTCTTTTGGTGGGACACCTGAGGTAACAAACCTGAAAGGAGTCCTCCCATCCCACAGATTGACGACAAACAATTGGGATCGGGCCATATCCACAGAGAGGAAGATTCGTCCATGGCCCCTGAGTCCTCCCCGACATTCCACGGCCAACGCTGATACAAAATCCAGAGACAAAAGAATGAGCAAGCGCCTCAGACTCGCTGATTCTTCATATCCTGAAGAGTTCTTCTCATGGTTTGTCGATCGGGTCCGCCATACCTACATCCGCAAACCTTAGCTGAGTTTGTGTTTTTAGACTTCTGTCCTCAATGTCCTGGGCAACACACACTCCAGACTGGGCCCCTGGAGTCACACATTAGGACTGCGCCTACCCAATCCATGGGAATTCTGCCCATTCCATTGTCCCAAACCGTACAAATTAGGAGAACCCTCCAAAGTCCCTGAGGCCATCCCAATAGTGTAGGTCACCCGGCACAAACAAGGGCGGTCTGACACCAGCTGAGCAACTATCTCCACTCATTCCATAGATGGATGTCCCCAGAGAAGAAGATTGAACCAGACAGGACCCTAGGCCATAATCGGATCCATTGCTTTGGTTTACAGGCATGTCTCCTCAAAAGCCTGGATTCCAATATTAGCATACGGGTTTTCCTGAGGCACCCATCAGAACAAATCTCGTCTCCACAAGGAAACTTGTGTATGGGAGCTATGTCAAAAGCTTAGGAGAATACTTCAGGGTCCCGGTGCCACCGCCTCATTCCAAGGCCCTCATGGATACAAACACACTTTAGGACCCATCCTCAGGAAAGTCCATTTCAACTCAGCCACCCAGGTTGCTCCCGCAGAGCCATCAGATCTAAACTGCCTTGTTGCTAGGAGACAATTGCGATGCGAGGCGCTCGTCCCAGGCATCCATCCTCGAACGGTGCCTTGGAGTCATTCCATATGGGATGTCGTGGACCTGTCCAACAGGTCTCAATTGTCCCCCAGAAGGAATCCTTGTAGGGGGCATCCCACAACTCCCAACGTGGGAAAACCTCCATGGCCTCGAGATTCCGCTCCCTTCATGAAGGGACCGTCATGCACAGAAACTCCAACCTGAGCCAACGTCTGATCCTCGCTCTGACTTCAGATGCATGAGATCTTGGTTCCGATGTGTAGGGGGTACCTGCCGTGCCCTCGCCCTGAAACCCAAGTCTAGCTTGTGTTCTCAGACTTCCGTCCTCACACTCCTGGTCCGAAGCACTCAAGTTTGGCAATTCCGGACCCACAATGCAGCACTCTGCCTGCCCTCTAGAAAAAAAATATATATATATATATTGCCTAATGAGCTGCAACCTACACGGCACTCGAATGTACCCAAATCATATAGTCTAACCTGGGCACTAATGCACTTTCTGACACAAACTGAGCCCGGTCCTCCTGAACAACACCCAGACAGCTGAGCACACTGAGCACCTCAGACCTGCCATGGCCTTAGGTCATCATCTCTTCCCTACCTCAGTTTTCAGGCTTCAGAACCTAGACCTTATCTCCAATCCCTGCCCAGAAATCAGAATTCCTCCTTACCCATGGCAAGAAACCTTTTGGTTGGCACGTTGTCCAACGTTCAGTGTAGGAGAAACCAGCATTCACCCTGAGGACCCGAACATTCTTGAGTGTGATGAGGGCATAAACATGCATTGTGACCCTCAGCGAGAGTCCTGCCGTCTAGTGTGTCCTCTTAGTGACTGGACCATTAGAACTCATAATGGGCTTGACATGTACCTAGGCCCCAATATTTAACCAGATTTCTGGTTGTCCAGTCGCCCCTCTACAGGGCTCTACTCTGGAATCCATCATTTGATGGGACACCTGAGGTGAAAAAACAAAAAAAAAAAAAAAAAAAGACAAAACAAAACAACAACAACAAAAAAAATGGACTTATTCCATCCCACAGAATGACTCCAAACTCTTCGGACGGGGCCATACCTCCAGAGGGTAAGACTCGTCCATTTCCCATGAAGTCACCCGGAAATTTCATGAACATGGGTGACACGATATCCAGAGACAAAAACTTGAGCAAGAGCCTCACACTCGCCCTTTTTTCATATCCTGAAGAGTACTCCTCATGGTCTGTAGATCAGTCCTGCCATACCTATGATCCGAAACAAAAGCCGAGTTTGTGTTTTCAGACAACGGTCTAAACAGCCCTGGCCTACACACCCTACAGGCTCAGGCCCCTGGAGCCAAACCTGAGGACTGTACTTGCCCTCTCCAAGGGATTTCTGGGTGCCCATTGCAATGGCCACAACCCTACTAATAGGATCAACCTCCAAAGTCCCTGAGGCCGTCTCATTAGTGGTGGCTTCCCAGGACAAACAGGGGCAATCTGAGCCCATCTGAGCACCTACGTGCTCTCAGACCCGTAGACTGATGTCCCCAGAGGGAAAAAGGAACGAACAGAGCCCTAGGCACTAATCGGATCCATTGCTTTGGTTTACAGGCATGTCTCCTCAAAAGCCTGGATTCCAATATTACCATAGGGGTTTTCCTGAGGCACCCATCAGAACAAATCTCGTCTCCACAAGGAAACTTGTGTATGGGAGCTATGTCAAAAGCTTAGGAGAATACTTCAGGGTCCCGGTGCCACCGCCTCATTCCAAGGCCCTCATGGATACAAACACACTTTAGGACCCATCCTCAGGAAAGTCCATTTCAACTCAGCCACCCAAGTTGCTCCCGCAGAGCCATCAGATCTAAACTGCCTTGTTGCTAGGAGACAATTGCAATGCCAGGCGCACGTCCCAGTCATCCATCCTCGAACGGTGCCCTGGAGTCATTCCATATGGGATGTCCTGGACCTGTCCAACAGGTCTCAATTGTCCCGCAGAAGGAATCCTTGAAGGGGGCATCCCACAACTCCCAACGTGGGAAAACCTCCATGGCCTCGAGATTCCGCTCCCTTCATGAAGGGACCGTCATGCACAGAAACTCCAACCTGAGCCAACGTCTGATCCTCGCTCTGACTTCAGATGCATGAGATCTTGGTTCCGATGTGTAGGGGGTACCTGCCGTGCCCTCGCCCTGAAACCCAAGTCTAGCTTGTGTTCTCAGACTTCCGTCCTCACACTCCTGGTCCGAAGCTCTCAAGTTTGGCAATTCCGGACCACAATGCAGCACTCTGCCTGCCCTCTAGAAAAAAAAAAAAAATATATATATATATATATATATATATATATATATATATATATATATTTCCTAATGAGCTGCAACCTACACGGCACTCGAATGTACCCAAATTATATAGTCTAACCTGGGCACTAATGCACTTTCTGACACAACCTGAGCCCGGACCTCCTGACCAACACCCAGACAGCTGACCGCACACTGAGCACATCAGACCTGCCATGGCCTTAGGTCATCATCTCTTCCCTACCTCAGTTTTCAGGCTTCAGAACCTAGACCTTATCTCCAATCCCTGCCCAGAAATCAGAATTCCTCCTTACCCATGGCAAGAAACCTTTTGGTTGGCACGTTGTCCAACGTTCAGTGTAGGAGAAACCAGCATTCACCCTGAGGACCCGCCCATTCTTGAGTGTGATGAGGGCATAAACATGCATTGTGACCCTCAGCGTGAGTCCTGCCCTCTAGTATGTCCTCTTAGTGACTGGACCATTAGATGACATAATGGGCTTGACATGTACCTAGGCCCCAATATTTAACCAGATTTCTGGTTGTCCAGTCGCCCCTCTCCAGGGCTCTACTCTGGAATCCCTCATTTGGTGGACACCTGAGGTGAAAAAACAAAACAAAACAGAACAAAACAAAAGAACAACAACAAAAAAATGGACTTATTCCATCCCACAGAATGACCCCAAACTCTTCGGACGGGGCCACACCTCCAGAGGGTAAGACTCGTCCATTTCCCATGAAGTCACCCGGAAATTTCATGAACATGGGTGACACGATATCCAGAGACAAAAACTTGAGCAAGAGCCTCACACTCGCCCTTTTTTCATATCCCGAAGAGTTCTCCTCATGGTCTGTAGATCAGTCCTGCCATACCTATGACCCGAGACAGAAGCCGACTTTGTGTTTTCAGACAACGGTCTAAACAGCCCTGGCCTACACACCCTACAGGCTCAGGCCCATGGAGCCAAACCTGAGGACTGTACTTGCACTCTCCAAGGGATTTCTGTGTGCCCATTGCAATGGCCACAACCCTACTAATAGGATCGACCTCCAAAGTCCCTGAGGCCATCTCAATAGTGGTGGCTTCCCAGGACAAACAGGGGCAATCTGAGCCCATCTGAGCACCTACCTGCACTCAGACCCGTAGACTGATGTCCCCAGAGGGAAAAAGGAACGAACAGACCCCTAGGCACTAATCGGATCCATTGCTTTGGTATCCAGGCATCTCTCCTCAGAGGCCTGGATTTCAATACCCGAATATGGCTGTTTCTTGACTCACCCATCAGAACTAATCTACTCTACACATGGGAAACTTGCACATTGGAGCTTGGTCGAAGCTTCTCTTTAGGAGAACCCTTCAGGGCCCCAGTGCCACCGCTTCATTCCAAGGCCTTCATAGACACAAAAACACATTAGGACCCATCCATAGGAGAGTCCATTTGAACTCAGCCTCCTCGGTTGCTCCCTCAGATCCAGCAGATCTAACATGTCTTGTTGCTAGGAGACAATTGGAATGCGAGGTGGGCTACCCATCCATCCATCCTTAGTACGCTGCTCGGAATCGTTGGCCTGAGCCAACAAACAGGTCTTAATTGTCCTGCAGAAGAATCTTTGCAGTTTGGAGCTTCTCACAACTCCCATCTTGGGAAACCCCCATGGCCTCGTGATCCACCCCTCCTTCATGAAGGGTCCATCAGGGACAGAACCTCCAACCTGAGAGATCGTCTGATCCTCGCCCTGACTTCAGATCCACGAGATCTCGATTCAGGTCTGTAGATTGTGCCTGCCATGTCCTCACCCAGAAACCTAAGCCTAGATTGTGTTCTCAGACTTCTGTCCTCAGACTACGGGCCCACAAGCCCTCCAGATTGGCAATCCAGAACTACAATGCAACACTCTGCCTGTACTCCAGAAGAAAAACATTGCCCCCTGGGGCTAACCAGAAACCCCAAATGAGGATCAACCTGCACGCCACTTGGCTGTACCCCAAATACATAGGCTGACCTGGGCAGTGATGCACTTTCAGACACAACCTGAGCCTGGACCTCCAGGCCACACCCAGACAGCTGGCCGCACTCTGAGCACATCGGATCCGCCATGGCCTTAGGTCGTCTTCTCTTCTCAACCTCGATTTTCAGGCTTCAGAAACTATAACTTATCTCAAAACACTGCCCAAGGTTGAAAATGATGCAGAAATCAAAACTCCATCCCCATGGCAAGAAACCTTGCGATTGCCATGTTGTCCAACATTCAGTGTAGTTGAAACCAGTGTGGCCCATGATTCCCCGCCCATGCTCTCGGGCAACATTGGTCACAAACACACATTGTGACCCTCAGCCTGAGCCCAGTCCTCAAGTAAGGCCTCTCAGTGGCTGGACCCTGAGCACGCATATGGGGCCTGCCATGCCCGTGGCCCCGATTTTTAACCATAGTTCGCTTTGTCCCTTCACCCTTCCCTAGGGCTCTGATTTGGAATTCCTCTTTTGGTGGGACACCTGAGGTAACAAACCTGAAAGGAGTCCTCCCATCCCACAGATTGACGAAAAACAATTGGGATCGGGCCATATCCACAGAGAGGAAGATTCGTCCATGGCCCCTGAGGCCTCCCCGATATTCCACGGCCAACGCTGATACAAAATCCAGAGACAAAATAATGAGCAAGCGCCTCAGACTCGCTGATTCTTCATATCCTGAAGAGTTCTTCTCATGGTTTGTCGATCGGGTCCGCCATACCTACATCCGCAAACCTTAGCTGAGTTTGTGTTTTTAGACTTCTGTCCTCAATGTCCTGGGCAACACACACTCCAGACTGGGCCCCTGGAGTCACACATTAGGACTGCGCCTACCCAATCCATGGGAATTCTGCCCATTCCATTGTCCCAAACCGTACAAATTAGGAGAACCCTCCAAAGTCCCTAAGGCCATCCCAATAGTGTAGGTCACCCGGCACAAACAAGGGTGGTCTGACACCAGCTGAGCAACTATCTCCACTCATTCCATAGATGGATGTCCCCAGAGAAGAAGATTGAACCAGACAGGACCCTAGGCCATAATCGGATCCATTGCTTTGGTTTACAGGCATGTCTCCTCAAAAGCCTGGATTCCAATATTAGCATACGGGTTTTCCTGAGGCACCCATCAGAACAAATCTCGTCTCCACAAGGAAACTTGTGTATGGGAGCTATGTCAAAAGCTTAGGAGAATACTTCAGGGTCCCGGTGCCACCGCCTCATTCCAAGGCCCTCATGGATACAAACACACTTTAGGACCCATCCTCAGGAAAGTCCATTTCAACTCAGCCACCCAGGTTGCTCCCGCAGAGCCATCAGATCTAAACTGCCTTGTTGCTAGGAGACAATTGCAATGCGTGGCGCTCGTCCCAGGCATCCATCCTCGAACGGTGCCCTGGAGTCATTCCATATGGGATGTCCTGGACCTGTCCAACAGGTCTCAATTGTCCCGCAGAAGGAATCCTTGAAGGGGTCATCCCACAACTCCCAACGTGGGAAAACCTCCATGGCCTCGAGATTCCGCTCCCTTCATGAAGGGACCGTCATGCACAGAAACTCCAACCTGAGCCAACGTCTGATCCTCGCTCTGACTTCAGATGCATGAGATCTTGGTTCCGATGTGTAGGGGGTACCTGCCGTGCACTCGCCCTGAAACCCAAGTCTAGCTTGTGTTCTCAGACTTCCGTCCTCACACTCCTGGTCCGAAGCACTCAAGTTTGGCAATTCCGGACCCACAATGCAACACTCTGCCTGCCCTCTAGAAAAAAAAAATATATATATATATATATATTTCCTAATGAGCTGCAACCTACACGGCACTCGAATGTACCCAAATTATATAGTCTAACCTGGGCACTAATGCACTTTCTGACACAACCTGAGCCCGGACCTCCTGACCAACACCCAGACAGCTGACCGCACACTGAGCACATCAGACCTGCCATGGCCTTAGGTCATCATCTCTTCCCTACCTCAGTTTTCAGGCTTCAGAACCTAGACCTTATCTCCAATCCCTGCCCAGAAATCAGAATTCCTCCTTACCCATGGCAAGAAACCTTTTGGTTGGCACGTTGTCCAACGTTCAGTGTAGGAGAAACCAGCATTCTCCCTGAGGACCCGCCCATTCTTGAGTGTGATAAGGGCATAAACATGCATTGTCACCCTCAGCGTGAGTCCTGCCCTCTAGTATGTCCTCTTAGTGTCTGGACCATTAGATGTCATAATGGGCTTGACATGTACCAAGGCCCCAATATTTAACCAGATTTCTGGTTGTCCAGTCGACCCTCTCCAGGGCTCTACTCTGGAATCCCTCATTTGGTGGGACACCTGAGGTTAAAAAACAAAACAAAACAAAACAACAACAAAAAATGGACTTATTCCATCCCACAGAATGACCCCAAACTCTTCGGACGGGGCCATACCTCCAGAGGGTAAGACTCGTCCATTTCCCATGAAGTCACCCGGAAATTTCATGAACATGGGTGACACGATATCCAGAGAGAAAAACTTGAGCAAGAGCCTCACACTCGCCCTTTTTTCATATCCTGAAGTGTACTCCTCATGGTCTGTAGATCAGTCCTGCCATACCTATGACCCGAAACAGAAGCCGAGTTTGTGTTTTCAGACAATGGTCTAAACAGCCCTGGCCTACACACCCTACAGGCTGAGGCCCCTGGAGCCAAACCTGAGGACTGTACTTGCCCTCTTCAAGGGATTTCTGTGTGCCCATTGCAATGGCCACAACCCTACTAATAGGATCAACCTCCAAAGTCCCTGAGGCCATCTCAATAGTGGTGGCTTCCCAGGACAAACAGGGGCAATCTGAGCCCATCTGAGCACTTACCTGCACTCAGACCCATAGACTGATGTCCCAAAGGGAAAAAGGAACGAACAGACCCCTAGGCACTAATCGGATCCATTGCTTTGGTTTCCAGGCATCTCTCCTCAGAGGCCTGGATTTCAATACCCGAATATGGCTGTTTCTTGACTCAGCCATCACAACTAATCTCCTCTACACATGGGAAACTTGCCCATTGGAGCTTGATCGAAGCTTCTCTTTAGGAGAACCCTTCAGGGCCCCAGTGCCACCGCTTCATTCCAAGGCCTTCATAGACACAAAAACACATTAGGACCCATCCATAGGAGAATCCATTTGAACTCAGCCTCCTCGGTTGCTCCCCCAGATCCAGCAGATCTAACATGTCTTGTTGCTAGGAGACAATTGGAATGCGAGGTGGGCTACCCATCCATCCATCCTTAGTACCCTGCTCAGAATCGTTGGCCTGAGCCAACCAACAGGTCTCAATTGTCCTGCAGAAGAATCTTTGCAGTTTGGAGCTTCTCACAACTCCCATCTTGGGAAACCCCCATGGCCTCGTGAACACCCCCACCTTCATGAAGGGTCCATCAGGGACAGAACCTCCAACCTGAGAGATCGTCTGATCCTCTCACTGACTTCAGATCCACGAGATCTCGAGTCAGGTCTGTAGATTGTGCCTGCCATGTCCTCACCCAGAAACCTAAGCCTAGATTGTGTTCTCAGACTTCCGTCCTCAGACTACGGGCCCACAAGCCCTCCAGATTGGCAATCCAGAACTACAATGCAACACTCTGCCTGCACTCCAGAAGAAAAACATTGCCCCCTGGGGCTAACCAGAAACTCCAAATGAGGATCAACCTGCACGCCACTTGGCTGTACCCCAAATACATAGGCTGACCTGGGCACTGATGCCCTTTCAGACACAACCTGAGCCTGGACCTCCAGGCCACACCCAGACAGCTGGCCGCACTCTGAGCACATCGGATCCGCCATGGCCTTAGGTCGTCATCTCTTCTCAACCTCGATTTTCAGGCTTCAGAAACTATAACTTATCTCAAAACACTGCCCACGGTTGAAAATGATGCAGAAATCAGAACTCCATCCCCATGGCAAGAAACCTTGCGGTTGCCATGTTGTCCAACATTCAGTGTAGTGGAAACCAGTGTGGCCCATGATTCCCCGCCCATGCTCGCGGGCAACATTGGTCACAAACACACATTGTGACCCTCAGCCTGAGCCCAGTCCTCAAGTAAGGCCTCTCAGTGGCTGGACCCTGAGCACGCATATGGGGCCTGCCATGCCCCTGGCCCCGATTTTTAACCATAGTTCGCTTTGTCCCTTCACTCTTCCCTAGGGCTCTGATTTGGAATTCCTCTTTTGGTGGGACACCTGAGGTAACAAACCTGAAAGGAGTCCTCCCATCCCAAAGATTGACGAAAAACAATTGGGATCGGGCCAAATCCACAGAGAGGAAGTTTCGCCCATGGCCCCTAAGGCCTCCCCGACATTCCACGGCCAACGCTGATACAAAATCTAGAGACAAAAGAATGAGCAAGCGCCTCAGACTCGCTGTTTCTTCATATCCTGAAGAGTTCTTCTCATGGTTTGTCGATCGGGTCCGCCATACCTACATCCGCAAACCTTAGCTGAGTTTGTGTTTTTAGACTTCTGTCCTCAATGTCCTGGGCAACACACACTCCAGACTGGGCCCCTGGAGTCACACATTAGGACTGCGCCTACCCAATCCATGGGAATTCTGCCCATTCCATTGTTCCAAGCCGTACAATTTAGGAGAAACCTCCAAAGTCCCTGAGGCCATCCCAATAGTGTAGGTCACCCAGCACAAACAAGGGCGGTCCGACACCAGCTGAGCAACTATCTCCACTCATTCCATAGATGGATGACCCCAGAGAAGAAGATTGAACCAGACAGGACCCTAGGCCATAATCGGATTCATTGCTTTGGTTTACAGGCATGTCTCCTCAAAAGCCTGGATTCCAATATTAGCATAGGGGTTTTCCTGAGGCACCCATCAGAACAAATCTCGTCTCCACAAGGAAACTTGTGTATGGGAGCTATGTCAAAAGCTTAGGAGAATACTTCAGGGTCCCGGTGCCACCGCCTCATTCCAAGGCCCTCATGGATAAAAACACTCTTTAGGACCCATCCTCAGGAAAGTCCATTTCAACTCAGCCACCCAGGTTGCTCCCGCAGAGCCATCAGATCTAAACTGCCTTGTTGCTAGGAGACAATTGCAATGCGAGGCGCTCGTCCCAGGCATCCATCCTCGAACGGTGCCCTGGAGTCATTCCATATGGGATGTCCTGGACCTGTCCAACAGGTCTCAATTGTCCCGCAGAAGGAATCCTTGAAGGGGGCATCCCACAACTCCCAACGTGGGAAAACCTCCATGGCCTCGAGATTCCGCTCCCTTCATGAAGGGACCGTCATGCACAGAAACTCCAACCTGAGCCAACGTCTGATCCTCGCTCTGACTTCAGATGAATGAGATCTTGGTTCCGATGTGTAGGGGGTACCAGCCGTGCCCTCGCCCTGAAACCCAAATCTAGCTTGTGTTCTCAGACTTCCGTCCTCACACTCCTGGTCCGAAGCACTCAAGTTTGGCAATTCCGGACCCACAATGCAGCACTCTGCCTGCCCTCTAGAAAAAAAAAAAAAAATATTGCCTAATGAGCTGCAACCTACACGGCACTCGAATGTACCCAAATTATATAGTCTAACCTGGGCACTAATGCACTTTCTGACACAACCTGAGCCCGGACCTCCTGACCAACACCCAGACAGCTGACCGCACACTGAGCACATCAGACCTGCCATGGCCTTAGGTCATCATCTCTTCCCTACCTCAGTTTTCAGGCTTCAGAACCTAGACCTTATCTCCAATCCCTGCCCAGAAATCAGAATTCCTCCTTACCCATGGCAAAAAACCTTTTGGTTGGCATGTTGTCCAACGTTCAGTGTAGGAGAAACCAGCATTCACCCTGAGGACCCGCCCATTCTTGAGTGTGATGAGGGCATAAACATGCATTTTGACCCTCAGCGTGAGTCCTGCCCTCTAGTATCTCCTCTTAGTGACTGGACCATTAGATGTCATAATGGGCTTGACATGTACCAAGGCCCCAATATTTAACCAGATTTCTGGTTGTCCAGTCGCCCCTCTCCAGGGCTCATCTCTGGAATCCCTCATTTGGTGGGACACCTGAAGTTAAATAAACAAAACAAAACAAAACAACAACAAAAAAATGGACTTATTCCATCCCACAGAATGACCCCAAACTCTTCGGACGGGGCCATACCTCCAGAGGGTAAGACTCGTCCATTTCCCATGAAGTCACCCGGAAATTTCATGAACATGGGTGACACGATATCCAGAGAGAATAACTTGAGCAAGAGCCTCACACTCGCCCTTTTTTCATATTCTGAAGAGTACTCCTCATGGTCTGTAGATCAGTCCTGCCATACCTATGACCCGAAACAGAAGCCGAGTTTGTGTTTTCAGACAACGGTCTAAACAGCCCTGGCCTACACACCCTACAAGCTGAGGCCCCTGGAACCAAACCTGAGGACTGTACTTGCCCTCTCCAAGGGATTTCTGTGTGCCCATTGCAATGGCCACAACCCTACTAATAGGATCAACCTCCAAAGTCCCTGAGGCCATCTCAATAGTGGTGGCTTCCCAGGACAAACACGGGCAATCTGAGCCCATCTGAGCACCTACCTGCACTCAGACCCGTAGACTGATGTCCACAGAGGGAAAAAGGAACGAACAGACCCCTAGGCACTAATCGGATCCATTGCTTTGTTTTCCAGGCATCTCTCCTCAGAGGCCTGTATTTCAATACCAGAATATGGCTGTTTCTTGACTCACCCATCAGAACTAATCTCCTCTACACATGGGAAACTTGCACATTGGAGATTGGTCGAAGCTTCTCTTTAGGAGAACCCTTCAGGGCCCCAGTGCCACCGCTTCATTCCAAGGTCTTCATAGACACAAAAACACATTAGGACCCATCCATAGGAGAGTCCATTTGAACTCAGCCTCCTCGGTTGCTCCCCCAGATCCAGAAGATCTAACATGTCTTGTTGCTAGGAGACAATTGGAATGCGAGGTGGGCTACCCATCCATCCATCCTTAGTACCCTGCTTGGAATCGTTGGCCTGAGCCAAACAACAGGTCTCAATTGTCCTGCAGAAGAATCTTTGCAGTTTGGAGCTTCTCACAACTCCCATCGTGGGAAACCCCCATGGCCTCGTGATCCACACCTCCTTCATGAAGGGTCCATCAGGGACAGAACCTCCAAACTGAGAGATCGTCTGATCCTCGCCCTGACTTCAGATCCACGAGATCTCGAGTCAGGTCTGTAGATTGTGCCTGCCATGTCCTCACCCAGAAACCTAAGCCTAGATTGTGTTCTCAGACTTCCGTCCTCAGACTACGGGCCCACAAGCCCTCCAGATTGGCAATCCAGAACTACAATGCAACACTCTGCCTGCACTCCAGAAGAAAAACATTGCCCCCTGGGGCTAACCAGAAACCCCAAATGAGGATCAACCTGCACGCCACTTGGCTGTACCCCAAATACATAGGCTGACTTGGACACTGATGCCCTTTCAGACACAACCTGAGCCTGGACTTCCAGGCCACACCCTGACAGCTGGCCGCACTCTGAGCACATCGGATCCGCCATGGCCTTAGGTCGTCATCTCTTCTCAACCTCGATTTTCAGGCTTCAGAAACTATAACTTATCTCAAAACACTGCCCACGGTTGAAAATGATGCAGAAATCAGAACTCCATCCCCATGGCAAGAAACCTTGCGGTTGCCATGTTGTCCAACATTCAGTGTAGTGGAAACCAGTGTGGCCCATGATTCCCCGCCCATGCTCGCGGGCAACATGGGTCACAAACACACATTGTGACCCTCAGCCTGAGCCCAGTCCTCAAGTAAGGCCTCTCAGTGGCTCGACCCTGAGCCCGCATATGGGGCCTGCCATGCCCCTGGCTCCGATTTTTGACCATAGTTCGCTTTGTCCCTTCACTCTTCCCTAGGGCTCTGATTTGGAATTCCTCTTTTGGTGGGACACCTGAGGTAACAAACCTGAAAGGAGTCCTCCCATCCCACAGATTGACGAAAAACAATTGGGATCGGGCCAAATCCACAGAGAGGAAGATTCGTCCATGGCCCCTGAGGCCTCGCCGACATTCCACGGCCAACGCCGATACAAAATCCAGAGACAAAAGAATGAGCAAGCGCCTCAGACTCGCTGTTTCTTCATATCCTGAAGAGTTCTTCTCATGGTTTGTCGATCGGGTCCGCTATACCTACATCCGCAAACCTTAGCTAATTTTGTGTTTTTAGACTTCTGTCCTCAATGTCCTGGGCAACACACACTCCAGACTGGGCCCCTGGAGACACACATTAGGACTGCGCCTACCCAATCCATGGGAATTCTGCCCATTCCATTGTCCCAAACCGTACAAATTAGGAGAACCCTCCAAAGTCCCTGAGGCCATCCCAATAGTGTAGGTCACCCGGCACAAACAAGGGCGGTCTGAAACCAGCTGAGCAACTATCTCCACTCATTCCATAGAGGGATGTCCCCAGAGAAGAAGATTGAACCAGACAGGACCCTAGGCCATAATCGGATCCATTGCTTTGGTTTACAGGCATGTCTCCTCAAAAGCCTGGATTCCAATATTAGCATAGGGGTTTTCCTGATGCACCCATCAGAACAAATCTCGTCTCCACAAGGAAACTTGTGTATGGGAGCTAGGTCAAAAGCTTAGGAGAATACTTCAGGGTCCCAGTGCCACCGCCTCATTCCAAAGCCCTCATGGATACAAACACACTTTAGGACCCATCCTCAGGAAAGTCCATTTCAACTCAGCCACCCAGGTTGCTCCCGCAGAGCCATCAGATCTAAACTGCCTTGTTGCTAGGAGACAATTGCAATGCGAGGCGCTCGTCCCAGGCATCCATCCTCGAACGGTGCCCTGGAGTCATTCCATATGGGATGTCCTGGACCTGTCCAACAGGTCTCAATTGTCCCGCAGAAGGAATCCTTGAAGGGGGCATCCCACAACTCCCAACGTGGGAAAACTCCATGGCCTCGAAATTCTGCTCCCTTCTTGAAGGGACCGTCATGCACAGAAACTCCAACCTGAGCCAACGTCTGATCCTCGCTCTGACTTCAGATGCATGAGATCTTGGTTCTGATGTGTAGGGGCTACCTGCCGTGCCCTCGCCCTGAAACCCAAGTCTAGCTTGTGTTCTCAGACTTCCGTCCTCACACTCCTGGTCCGAAGCACTCAAGTTTGGCAATTCCGGACCCACAATGCAGCATTTTGCCTGCCCTCTAGAAAAAAAAAAAAATATATTGCCTAATGAGCTGCAACCTACACGGCACTCGAATGTACCCAAATTATATAGTCTAACCTGGGCACTAATGCACTTTCTGACACAACCTGAGCCCGGACCTCCTGACCAACACCCAGACAGCTGACCGCACACTGAGCACATCAGACCTGCCATGGCCTTAGGTCATCATCTCTTCCCTACCTCAGTTTTCGGGCTTCAGAACCTAGACCTTATCTCCAATCCCTGCCCAGAAATCAGAATTCATCCTTACCCATGGCAAGAAACCTTTTGGTTGGCACGTTGTCCAACGTTCAGTGTAGGAGAAACCACCATTCACCCTGAGGACCCGCCCATTCTTGAGTGTGATGAGGGCATAAACATGCATTGTGACCCTCAGCGTGAGTCCTGCCCTCTAGTATCTCCTCTTAGTGACTGGACCATTAGATGTCATAATGGGCTTGACATGTACCTAGGCCCCAATATTTAACCAGATTTCTGGTTGTCCAGTCGCCCCTCTCCAGGGCTCTACTCAGGAATCCCTCATTTGGTGGGACACAAGAGGTTGAAAAACAAAACAAAACAAAACAAAACAAAACAAAACAAAACAACAACAACAAAAAAATGGACTTATTCCATCCCACAGAATGACCCCAAGCTCTTCGGACGGGGCCACACCTCCAGAGGGTAAGACTCGTCCATTTCCCATGAAGTCACCCGGAAATTTCATGAACATGTGTGACACGATATCCAGAGACAAAAACTTGAGCAAGAGCCTCACACTCGCCCTTTTTTCATATCCCGAAGCGTTCTCCTCATGGTCTGTAGATCACTCCAGCCATACCTATGACCCGAAACAGAAGCCGAGTTTGTGTTTTCAGACAACGGTCTAAACAGCCCTGGCCTACACACCCTACAGGCTCAGGCCCCTGGAGCCAAACCTGAGGACTGTACTTGCCCTCTCCAAGGGATTTCTGTGTGCCCATTGCAATGGCCACAACCCTACTAATAGGATCAACCTCCAAAGTCCCTGAGGCCATCTCAATAGTGGTGGCTTCCCAGGACAAACAGGGGCAATCTGAGCCCATCTGAGCACCTACCTGCACTCAGACCCGTAGACTGATGTCCCCAGAGGGAAATAGGAACGAACAGACCCCTAGGCACTAATCGGATCCATTGCTTTGGTTTCCAGGCATCTCTCCTCAGAGGCCTGGATTTCAATACCCGAATATGGCTGTTTCTTGACTCACCCATCAGAACTAATCTCCTCTACACATGGGAAACTTGCACATTGGAGCTTGGTCGAAGCTTCTCTTAAGGAGAACCCTTCAGGGCCCCAGTGCCACCGCTTCATTCCAAGGTCTTCATAGACACAAAAACACATTAGGACCCATCCATAGGAGAGTCCATTTGAACTCAGCCTCCTCGGTTGCTCCCCCAGATCCAGCAGATCTAACATATCTTGTTGCTAGGAGACAATTGGAATGCGAGGTGGGCTACCCATCCATCCATCCTTAGTACCCTGCTCGGAATCGTTGGCCTGAGCCAAACAACAGGTCTCAATTGTCCTGCAGAAGAATCTTTGCAGTTTGGAGCTTCTCACAACTCCCATCTTGGGAAACCCCCATGGCCTCGTGATCCACACCTCCTTCATGAAGGGTCCATCACCGACAGAACCTCCAACCTGAGAGATCGTCTGATCCTCGCCCTGACTTCAGATCCACGAGATCTCGAGTCAGGTCTGTAGATTGTGCCTGCCATGTCCTCACCCAGAAACCTAAGCCTAGATTGTGTTCTCAGACTTCCGTCCTCAGACTACGGGCCCACAAGCCCTCCAGATTGGCAATCCAGAACTACAATGCAACACTCTGCCTGCACTCCAGAAGAAAAACATTGCCCCCTGGGGCTAACCAGAAACCCCAAATGAGGATCAACCTGCACGCCACTTGGCTGTACCCCAAATACATAGGCTGACCTGGGCACTGATGCCCTTTCAGACACAACCTGAGCCTGGACCTCCAGGCCACACCCAGACAGATGGCCGCACTCTGAGCACATCGGATCCGCCATGGCCTTAGGTCGTCATCTCTTCTCAACCTCGATTTTCAGGCTTCAGAAACTATAACTTATCTCAAAACACTGCCCACGGTTGAAAATGATGCAGAAATCAGAACTCCATCCCCATGGCAAGAAACCTTGCGGTTGCCATGTTGTCCAACATTCAGTGTAGTTGAAACCAGTGTGGCCATGATTCCCCGCCCATGCACGCGGGCAACATTGGTCACAAACACACATTGTGACACTCAGCCTGAGCCCAGTCCTCAAGTAAGGCCTCTCAGTGGCTGGACCCTGAGCCCGCATATGGGGCCTGCCATGCCCCTGGCTCCGATTTTTGACCGTAGTTCGCTTTGTCCCTTCACTCTTCCCTAGGGCTCTGATTTGGAATTCCTCTTTTGGTGGGACACCTGAGGTAACAAACCTGAAAGGAGTCCTCCCATCCCACAGATTGACGAAAAACAATTGGGATCGGGCCAAATCCACAGAGAGGAAGATTCGTCCATGGTCCCTGAGGCCTCCCGGACATTCCACGGCCAACGCCGATACAAAATCCAGAGACAAAAGAATGAGCAAGCGCCTCAGACTCGCTGTTTCTTCATATCCTGAAGAGTTCTTCTCATGGTTTGTCGATCGGGTCCGCCATACCTACATCCGCAAACCTTAGCTGAGTTTGTGTTTTTAGACTTCTGTCCTCAATGTCCTGGGCAACACACACTCCAGACTGGGCCCCTGGAGACACACATTAGGACTGCGCCTACCCAATCCATGGGAATTCTGCCCATTCCATTGTCCCAAATCGTACAAATTCGGAGAACCCTCCAAAGTCCCTGAGGCCATCCCAATAGTGTAGGTCACCCGGCACAAACAAGGGCGGTCTGAAACCAGCTGAGCAAATATCTCCACTCATTCCATAGATGGATGTCCCCAGAGAAGAAGATTGAACCAGACAGGACCCTAGGCCATAATCGGATCCATTGCTTTGGTTTACAGGCATGTCTCCTCAAAAGCCTGGATTCCAATATTAGCAAAGGGGTTTTCCTGAGGCACCCATCAGAACAAATCTCGTCTCCACAAGGAAACTTGTGTATGGGAGCTATGTCAAAAGCTTAGGAGAATACTTCAGGGTCCCGGTGCCACCGCCTCATTCCAAGGCCCTCATGGATACAAACACACTTTAGGACCCATCCTCAGGAAAGTCCATTTCAACTCAGCCACCCAGGTTGCTCCCGCAGAGCCATCAGATCTAAACTGCCTTGTTGCTAGGAGACAATTGCAATGCGAGGCGCTTGTCCCAGGCATCCATCCTCGAACGTTGCCCTGGAGTCATTCCATATGGGATGTCCTGGACCTGTCCAACAGGTCTCAATTGTCCCGCAGAAGGAATCCTTGAAGGGGGCATCCCACAACTCCCAATGTGGGAAAACCTCCATGGCCTCGAGATTCCGCTCCCTTCATGAAGGGACCGTCATGCACAGAAACTCCAACCTGAGCCAACGTCTGATCCTCGCTCTGACTTCAGATGCATGAGATCTTGGTTCCGATGTGTAGGGGGTACCTGCCGTGCCCTCGCCCTGAAACCCAAGTCTAGCTTGTGTTCTCAGACTTCAGTCCTCACACTCCTGGTCCGAAGCACTCAAGTTTGGCAATTCCAGACCCACAATGCAGCATTCTGCCTGCCCTCTAGGAAAAAAAAAAAAATATTGCCTAATGAGCTGCAACCAACACAGCACTCGAATGTACCCAAATTATATAGTCTAACCTGGGCACTAATGCACTTTCTGACACAACCTGAGCCCGGACCTCCTGACCAACACCCAGACAGCTGACCGCACACTGAGCACATCAGACCTGCCATGGCCTTAGGTCATCATCTCTTCCCTACCTCAGTTTTCAGGCTTCAGAACCTAGACCTTATCTCCAATCCCTGCCCAGAAATCAGAATTCCTCCTTACCCATGGCAAGAAACCTTTTGGTTGGCACGTTGTCCAACGTTCAGTGTAGGAGAAACCACCATTCACCCTGAGGACCCGCCAATTCTTGAGTGTGATGAGGGCATAAACATGCATTGTGACCCTCAGCGTGAGTCCCGCCGTCTAGTAACTCCTCTTAGTGACTGGACCATTACATGTCATAATGGCCTTGACATGTACCTAGGCCCCAATATTTAACCAGATTTCTGGTTGTCCAGTCGCCCCTCTCCAGGGCTCTACTCAGGAATCCCTCATTTGGTGGGACACCTCAGGTTAAAAAACAAAACAAAACAAAACAAAACAAAACAACAACAACAAAGAAATGGACTTATTCCATCCCACAGAATGACCCCAAGCTCTTCGGACGGGGCCACACCTCCAGAGGGTAAGACTCGTCCATTTCCCATGAAGTCACCCGGAAATTTCATGAACATGGGTGACACGATATCCAGAGACAAAAACTTGAGCAAGAGCCTCACACTCGCCCTTTTTTCATATCCCGAAGAGTTCTCCTCATGGTCTGTAGATCAGTCCTGCCATACCTATGACCCGAAACAGAATCCGAGTTTGTGTTTTCAGACAACGGTCTAAACAGCCCTGGCCTACACACCCTACAGGCTCAGGCCCCTGGAGCCAAACCTGAGGACTGTACTTGCCCTCTCCAAGAGATTTCTGTGTGCCCATTGCAATGGCCACAACCCTACTAATAGGATCAACCTCCAAAGTCCCTGAGGCCATCTCAATAGTGGTGGCTTCCCAGGACAAACAGGGGCAATCTGAGCCCATCTGAGCACCTACCTGCACTCAGACCCGTAGACTGGTGTCCCCAGAGGGAAAAAGGAAAGAACAGACCCCTAGGCACTAATCGGATCCATTGCTTTGGTTTCCAGGCATCTCTCCTCAGAGGCCTGGATTTCAATACCCGAATATGGCTGTTTCTTGACTCACCCATCAGAACTAATCTCCTCTACACATGGGAAACTTGCACATTGGAGCTTGGTCGAAGCTTCTCTTTAGGAGAACCCTTCAGGGCACCAGTGCCACTGCTTCATTCCAAGGTCTTCATAGACACAAAAACACATTAGGACCCATCCATAGGAGAGTCCATTTGAACTCAGCCTCCTCGGTTGCTCCCCCAGATCTAGCAGATCTAACATGTCTTGTTGCTAGGAGACAATTGGAATGCGAGGTGGGCTACCCATCCATCCATCCTTAGTACCCTGCTCGGAATCGTTGGCCTGAGCCAAACAACAGGTCTCAATTGTCCTGCAGAAGAGTCTTTGCAGTTTGGAGTTTCTCACAACTCCCATCTTGGGAAACCCCCATGGCCTCGTGATCCACACCTCCTTCATGAAGGGTCCATCACCGACAGAACCTCCAACCTGAGAGATCGTCTGATCCTCGCCCTGACTTCAGATCCACGAGATCTCGAGTCAGGTCTGTAGATTGTGCCTGCCATGTCCTCACCCACAAACCTAAGCCTAGATTGTGTTCTCAGACTTCCGTCCTCAGACTACGGGCCCACAAGCCCTCCAGATTGGCAATCCAGAACTACAATGCAACACTCTGCCTGCACTCCAGAAGAAAAACATTGCCCCCAGGGGCTAACCAGAAACCCCAAATGAGGATCAACCTGCACGCCACTTGGCTGTACCCCAAATACATAGGCTGACCTGGGCACTGATGCCCTTTCAGACACAACCTGAGCCTGGACCTCCAGGCCACACCCAGACAGCTGGCCGCACTCTGAGCACATCGGATCCGCCATGGCCTTAGGTCGTCATCTCTTCTCAACCTCGATTTTCAGGCTTCAGAAACTATAACTTATCTCAAAACACTGCCCACGGTTGAAAATGATGCAGAAATCAGAACTCCATCCCCATGGCAAGAAACCTTACGGTTGCCATGTTGTCCAACATTCAGTGTAGTTGAAACCAGTGTGGCCCATGATTCCCGGCCCATGCTCGCGGGCAACATTGGTCACAAACACACAT
Source organism: Mustela lutreola (assembly GCF_030435805.1). Lineage (NCBI taxonomy): Eukaryota > Metazoa > Chordata > Mammalia > Carnivora > Mustelidae > Mustela > Mustela lutreola. The sequence continues at coordinate 175,649,509 of NC_081294.1, forward strand.
TGTGACCCTCAGCCTGAGCCCAGTCCTCAAGTAAGGCCTCTCAGTGGCTGGACCCTGAGCCCGCATATGGGGCCTGCCATGCCCCTGGCCCCGATTTTTAACCATAGTTCGCTTTGTCCCTTCACCCTTCCCTAGGGCTCTGATTTGGAATTCCTCTTTTGGTTGGACATCTGAGGTAACAAACCTGAAAGGAGTCCTCCCATCCCACAGATTGACGAAAAACAATTGGGATCGGGCCAAATCCACAGAGAGGAAGATTCGCCCATGGCCCCTGAGGCCTCCCCGACATTCCACGGCCAACGCTGATACAAAATCCAGAGACAAAAGAATGAGCAAGCGCCTCAGACTCGCTGTTTCTTCATATCCTGAAGAGTTCTTCTCATGGTTTGTCGATCGGGTCCGCCATACCTACATCCGCAAACCTTAGCTGAGTTTGTGTTTTTAGACTTCTGTCCTCAATGTCCTGGGCAACACACACTCCAGACTGGGCCCCTGGAGTCACACATTAGGACTGCGCCTACCCAATCCATGGGATTTCTGCCCATTCCATTGTCCCAAACCGTACAAATTAGGAGAACCCTCCAAAGTCCCTGAGGCCATCCCAATAGTTTAGGTCACCCGGCACAAAAAAGGGCGGTCTGACACCAGCTGAGCAACTATCTCCACTCATTCCATAGATGGATGTCCCCAGAGAAGAAGATTGAACCAGACAGGACCCTAGGCCATAACCGGATCCATTGCTTTGGTTTACAGGCATGTATCCTCAAAAGCCTGGATTCCAATATTAGCATAGGGGTTTTCCTGAGGCACCCAACAGAACAAATCTCGTCTCCACAAGGAAACTTGTGTATGGGAGCTATGTCAAAAGCTTAGGAGAATACTTCAGGGTCCCGGTGCCACCGCCTCATTCCAAGGCCCTCATGGATACAAACACACTTTAGGACCCATCCTCAGGAAAGTCCATTTCAACTCAGCCACCCAGGTTGCTCCCGCAGAGCCATCAGATCTAAACTGCCTTGTTGCTAGGAGACAATTGCAATGCGAGGCGCTCGTCCCAGGCATCCATCCTCGAACGGTGCCCTGAAGTCATTCCATATGGGATGTCCTGGACCTGTCCAACAGGTCTCAATTGTCCCGCAGAAGGAATCCTTGAAGGGGGCATCCCACAACTCCCAACGTGGGAAAACCTCCATGGCCTCGAGATTCCGCTCCCTTCATGAAGGGACCGTCATGCACAGAAACTCCAACCTGAGCCAACGTCTGATCCTCGCTCTGACTTCAGATGCATGAGATCTTGGTTCCGATGTGTAGGGGGTACCTGCCGTGCCCTCGCCCTGAAACCCAAGTCTAGCTTGTGTTCTCAGACTTCCGTCCTCACACTCCTGGTCCGAAGCACTCAAGTTTGGCAACTCCGGACCCACAATGCAGCACTCTGCCTGCCCTCTAGGAAAAAAAAAATACTGCCTAATGAGCTGCAACCTATACGGCACTCGAATGTACCTAAATTATATAGTCTAACCTGGGTACTAATGCACTTTCTGACACAACCTGAGCCCGGACCTCCTGAACAACACCCAGACAGCTGACCGCACACTGAGCACATCAGACCTGCCATGGCCTTAGGTCATCATCTCTTCCCTACCTCAATTTTCAGGCTTCAGAACCTAGACCTTATCTCCAATCTCTGCCCAGAAATCAGAATTCCTCCTTACCCATGGCAAGAAACCTTTTGGTTGGCACGTTGTCCAACGTTCAGTGTAGGAGAAACCAGCATTCACCCTGAGGGCCCGCCATTTCTAGAGTGTGATGAGGGCATAAACATGCATTGTGACCCTCAGCGTGAGTCCTGCCCTCTAGTATGTCCTCTTAGTGACTGGACCATTAGATGTCATAATGGGCTTGACATGTACCTAGGCCCCAATATTTAACCAGATTTCTGGTTGTCCAGTCACCCCTCTCCAGGGCTCTACTCTGGAATCCCTCATTTGGTCGGACACCTGAGGTTAAAAAACAAAACAAAACAAAACAAAACAACAACAACAACAAAATGGACTTATTCCATCCCACAGAATGACCCCAAACTCTTCGGACGGGGCCACACCTCCAGAGAGTAAGACTCGTCCATTTCCCATGAAGTCACCCGGAAATTTCATGAACATGGGTGACACGATATCCAGAGACAAAAACTTGAGCAAGAGCCTCACACTCGCCCTTTTTTCATATCCCGAAGAGTTCTCCTCATGGTCTGTAGATCAGTCCTGCCATACCTATGACCCGAAACAGAAGCCGAGTTTGTGTTTTCAGACAATGGTCTAAACAGCCCTGACCTACACACCCTACAGGCTCAGGCCCCTGGTGCCAAACCTGAGGACTGTACTTGCTCTCTCCAAGGGATTTCTGTGTGCCCATTGCAATGGCCACAACCCTACTAATAGGATCAACCTCCAAAGTCCCTGAGGCCATCTCAATAGTGGTGGCTTCCCAGGACAAACAGGGGCAATCTGAGCCCATCTGAGCACCTACCTGCACTCAGACCCGTAGACTGATGTCCCCAGAGGGAAAAAGGAACGAACAGAACCCTAGGCACTAATCGGATCCATTGCTTTGGTTTCCAGGCATCTCTCCTCCGAGGCCTGGATTTCAATACCCGAATATGGGTGTTTCTTGACTCACCCATCAGAACTTATCTCCTCTACACGTGGGAAACTTGCACATTGGAGCTTGGTCGAAGCTTCTCTTTAGGAGAACCCTTCAGGTCCCCAGTGCCACCGCTTCATTCCAAGGCCTTCATAGACACAAAAACACATTAGGACCCATCCATAGGAGAGTCCATTTGAACTCAGCCTCCTCGGTTGCTCCCCCAGATCCAGCATATCTAACATGTCTTGTTGCTAGGAGACAATTGGAATGCGAGGTGGGCTACCCATCCATCCATCCTTAGTACCCTGCTCGGAATCGTTGGCCTGAGCCAACCAACAGGTCTCAATTGTCCTGCAGAAGAATCTTTGCAGTTTGGAGCTTCTCAGAACTCCGATCTTGGGAAACCCCCATGGCCTCGTGATCCACCCCCCTTCATGAAGGTTCCATCAGGGACAGAACCTCCAACCTGAGAGATCGTCTGATCCTCGCCTTGACTTCAGATCCACGAGATCTCGAGTCAGGTCTGTAGATTGTGCCTGCCATGTCCTCACCCAGAAACCTAAGCCTAGATTGTGTTCTCAGACTTCCGTCCTCAGACTACGGGCCCACAAGCCCTCCAGATTGGCAAACCAGAACTACAATGCAACACTCTGCCTGCACTCCAGAAGAAAAACATTGCCCCCTGGGGCTAACCAGAAACCCCAAATGAGTATCAACCTGAACGCCACTTGGCTGTACCCCAAATACATAGGCTGACCTGGGCACTGATGCCCATTCAGACACAACCTGAGCCTGGACCTCCAGGCCACACCCAGACAGCTGGCCGCACTCTGAGCACATCGGATCCGCCATGGCCTTAGGTCGTCATCTCTTCTCAACCTCGATTTTCAGGCTTCAGAAACTATAACTTATCTCAAAACACTGCCCACGGTTGAAAATGATGCAGAAATCAGAACTCCATCCCCATGGCAAGAAACCTTGCGGTTGCCATGTTGTCCAACATTCAGTGTAGTGGAAACCAGTGTGGCCCATGATTCCCCGCCCATGCTCGCGGGCAACATTGGTCACAAACACACATTGTGACCCTCAGCCTGAGCCCAGTCCTCAAGTAAGGCCTTTCAGTGGCTGGACCCTGAGCCCGCATATGGGGCCTGCCATGCCCCTGGCCCCGATTTTTAACCATAGTTCGCTTTGTCCCTTCACTCTTCCCTAGGGCTCTGATTTGGAATTCCTCTTTTGGTGGGACACCTGAGGTAACAAACCTGAAAGGAGTCCTCCCATCCCACAGATTGACGAAAAACAATTGGGATCGGGCCAAATCCACAGAGAGGAAGATTCGTCCATGGCCCCTGGTGGCTCCCCGACATTCCACGGCCACGCTGAAACAAAATCCAGAGACAAAAGAATGAGCAAGCGCCTCAGACTCGCTGTTTCTTCATATTCTGAAGAGTTCTTCTCATGGTTTGTCGATCGGGTCCGCCATACCTACATCCGCAAACCTTAGCTGAGTTTGTGTTTTTAGACTTCTGTCCTCAATGTCCTGGGCAACACACACTCCAGACTGGGCCCCTGGAGTCACACATTAGGACTGCGCCTACCCAATCCATGGGAATTCTGCCCATTCCATTGTCCCAAACCGTACAAATTAGGAGAACCCTCCAACGTCCATGAGGCCATCCCAATAGTGTAGGTAACCCTGCACAAACAAGGGCGGTCTGACACCAGCAGAGCAACTATCTCCACTCATTCCATAGATGGATGTCCCCAGAGAAGAAGATTGAACCAGACAGGACCCTAGGCGATAATCGGATCCATTGCTTTGGTTTACAGGCATGTCTCCTCAAAAGCCTGGATTCCAATATTAGCATAGGGGTTTTCCTGAGGCACCCAACAGAACAAATCTCGTCTCCACAAGGAAACTTGTGTATGGGAGCTTTGTAAAAAGCTTAGGAGAATACTTCAGGGTCCCGGTGCCACCGCCTCATTCCAAGGCCCTCATGGATACAAACACACTTTAGGACCCATCCTCAGGAAAGTCCATTTCAACTCAGCCACCCAGGTTGCTCCCGCAGAGCCATCAGATCTAAACTGCCTTGTTGCTAGGACACAATTGCAATGCGAGGCGCTCGTCCCAGGCATCCATCCTCGAATGGTGCCCTGGAGTCATTCCATATGGGATGTCCTGGACCTGTCCAACAGGTCTCAATTGTCCCGCAGAAGGAATCCTTGAAGGGGGCATCCCACAACTCCCAACGTGGGAAAACCTCCATGGCCTCGAGATTCTGCTCCCTTCATGAAGGGACCGTCATGCACAGAAACTCCAACCTGAGCCAACGTCTGATCCTCGCTCTGACTTCAGATGCATGAAATCTTGGTTCCGATGTGTAGGGGGTACCTGCCGTGCCCTCGCCCTGAAACCCAAGTCTAGCTTGTGTTCTCAGACTTCCGTCCTCACACTCCTGGTCCGAAGCACTCAAGTTTGGCAATTCCGGACCCACAATGCAGCACTCTGCCTGCCCTCTAGAAAAAAAAAAAATATATATATATCGCCTAATGAGCTGCAACCTACACGGGACTCGAATGTACCCAAATTATATAGTCTAGCCTGGGCACTAATGCACTTTCTGACACAACCTGAGCCCGGACCTCCTGACCAACACCCAGACAGCTGACTGCACACTGAGCACATCAGACCTGCCATGGCCTTAGGTCATCATCTCTTCCCTACCTCAGTTTTCAGGCTTCAGAACCTAGACCTTATCTCCAATCCCTGCCCAGAAATCAGAATTCCTCCTTACCCATGGCAAGAAACATTTTGGTTGGCACGTTGTCCAACGTTCAGTGTAGGAGAAACCAGCATTCACCCTGAGGACCCGCCCATTCTTGAGTGTGATGAGGGCAAAAACATGCATTGTGACCCTCAGCGTGAGTCCTGCCCTCTAGTATGTCCTCTTAGTGACCTGACCATTAGATGTCATAATGGGCTTGACATGTACCTAGGCCCCAATATTTAACCAGATTTCTGGTTGTCCAGTCGCCCCTCTCCAGGGCTCTACTCTGGAATCCCTCATTTGGAGGGACACCTGAGGTGAAAAAACAAAAGAAAACAAAACAAAACAACAACAAAAAAAATGGACTTATTCCATCCCACAGAATGACCCCAAACTCTTCGGACGGGGCCACACCTCCAGAGGGTAAGACTCGTCCATTTCTCTTGAAGTCACCCGGAAATTTCATGAACATGGGTGACACGATATCCAGAGACAAAAACGTGAGCAAGAGCCTCACACTCGCCCTTTTTTCATATCCCGAAGAGTTCTCCTCATGGTCTGTAGATCAGTCCTGCCATACCTATGACCCGAAACAGAAGCCGAGTTTGTGTTTTCAGACAACGGTCTAAACAGCCCTGGCCTACACACCCTACAGGCTCAGGCCCCTGGAGCCGAAACTGAGGACTGTACTTGCCCTCTCCAAGGGATTTCTGTGTGCCCATTGCAATGGCCACAACCCTACTAATAGGATCAACCTCCAAAGTCCCTGAGGCCATCTCAATAGTGGTGGCTTTCCAGGACACACAGGGGCAATCTGAGCCCATCTGAGCACCTACCTGCACTCAGACCCGTAGACTGATGTCCCCAGAGGGAAAAAGGAACGAACAGACCCCTAGGCACTAATCGGATCCATTTCTTTGGTTTCCAGGCATCTCTCCTCAGAGGCCTGGATTTCAATATCCGAATATGGCTGTTTCTTGACTCACCCATCAGAACTAATCTCCTCTACACATGGGAAACTTGCACATTGGAGCTTGGTCGAAGCTTCTCTTTAGGAGAACCCTTCAGGGCCCCAGTGACACCGCTTCATTCCAAGGTCTTCATAGACACAAAAACACATTAGGACCCATCCATAGGAGAGTCCATTTGAACTCAGCCTCCTCGGTTGCTCCCCCAGATCCAGCAGATCTAACATGTCTTGTTGCTAGGAGACAATTGGAATGCGAGGTGGGCTACCCATCCATCCATCCTTAGTACCCTGCTCGGAATCGTTGGCCTGAGCCAACCAACAGGTCTCAATTGTCCTGCAGAAGAATCTTTGCAGTTTGGAGCTTCTCACAACTCCCAACTTGGGAAACCCCCATGGCCTCGTGATCCACCCTCCCTTCATGAAGGGTCCATCAGGGACAGAACCTCCAACCTGAGAGATCGTCTGATCCTCGCCCTGACTTCAGATCCACGAGATCTCGAGTCAGGTCTGTAGATTGTGCCTGCCATGTCCTCACCCAGAAACCTAATCCTAGATTGTGTTCTCAGACTTCCGTCCTCAGACTACGGGCCTACAAGCCCTCCAGATTGGCAATCGAGAACTACAATGCAACACTCTGCCTGCACTCCAGAAGAAAAACATTGCCCCCTGGGGCTAACCAGAAACCCCAAATGAGGATCAACCTGCACGCCACTTGGCTGTACCCCAAATACATAGGCTGACCTGGGCACTGATGCCCTTTCAGACACAACCTGAGCCTGGACCTCCAGGCCACACCCAGACAGCTGGCCGCACTCTGAGCACATCGGATCCGCCATTGCCTTAGGTTGTCATCTCTTCTCAACCTCGATTTTCAGGCTTCAGAAACTATAACTTATCTCAAAACACTGCCCACGGTTGAAAATGATGCAGAAATCAGAACTCCATCCCCATGGCAAGAAACCTTGCGGTTGCCATGTTGTCCAACATTCAGTGTAGTGGAAACCAGTGTGGCCCATGATCCCCGCCCATGCTCGCGGGCAACATTGGTCACAAACACACATTGTGACCCTCAGCCTGAGCCCAGTCCTCAAGTAAGGCCTCTCAGTGGATGGACCCTGAGCCCGCATATGGGGCCTGCCATGCCCCTGGCCCCGATTTTTAACCATAGTTCGCTTTGTCCCTTCACTCTTCCCTAGGGCTCTGATTTGGAATTCCTGTTTTGGTGGGACAACTGAGGTAACAAACCTGAAAGGAGTCCTCCCATCCCACAGATTGACGAAAAACAATTGGGATCGGGCCAAATCCACAGAGAGGAAGATTCGCCCATGGCCCCTGAGGCCTCCCCGACATTCCACGGCCAACGCTGATACAAAATCCAGAGACAAAAGAATGAGAAAGCGCCTCAGACTCGCTGTTTCTTCATATCCTGAAGAGTTCTTCTCATGGTTTGTCGATCGGGTCCGCCATACCTACATCCGCAAACCTTAGCTGAGTTTGTGTTTTTAGACTTCTGACCTCAATGTCCTGGGCAACACACACTCCAGACTGGGCCCCTGGAGTCACACATTAGGAGTGCGCCTACCCAATCGATGGGAATTCTGCCCATTCCATTGTCCCAAACCGTACAAATTAGGAGAACCCTCCAAAGTCCCTGAGGCCATCCCAATAGTGTAGGTCACCCGGCACAAACAAGGGCGGTGTGACACCAGCTGAGCAAGTATCTCCACTCATTCCATAGATGGATGTCCCCAGAGAAGAAGATTGAACCAGACAGGACCCTAGGCCATAATCGGATCCATTGCTTTGGTTTACAGGCATGTCTCCTCAAAAGCCTGGATTCCAATATTAGCATAGGGGTTTTCCTGAGGCACCCATCAGAACAAATCTCGTCTCCACAAGGAAACTTGTGTATGGGAGCTATGTCAAAAGCTTAGGAGAATACTTCAGGGTCCCGGTGCCACCGCCTCATTCCAAGGCCCTCATGGATACAAACACACTTTAGGACCCATCCTCAGGAAAGTCCATTTCAACTCAGCCACCCAGGTTGCTCCCGCAGAGCCATCAGATCTAAACTGCCTTGTTGCTAGGAGACAATTGCAATGTGAGGCGCTCGTCCCAGGCATACATCCTCGAACGGTGCCCTGCAGTCATTCCATATGGGATGTCCTGGACCTGTCCAACAGGTCTCAATTGTCCCGCAGAAGGAATCCTTGAAGGGGGCATCCCACAACTCCCAACGTGGGAAAACCTCCATGGCCTCGAGATTCCGCTCCCTTCATGAATGGACCGTCATGCACAGAAACTCCAACCTGAGCCAACGTCTGATCCTCGCTCTGACTTCAGATGCATGAGATCTTGGTTCCGATGTGTAGGGGGTACCTGCCGTGCCCTCGCCCTGAAACCCAAGTCTAGCTTGTGTTCTCAGACTTCCGTCCTCACACTCCTGGTCCGAAGCACTCAAGTTTGGCTATTCCGGACCCACAATGCAGCACTCTGCCTGCCCTCTAGGAAAAAAAAAAAAAATTGCCTAATGAGCTGCAACCTACACGGCACTCGACTGTACCCAAATTATATAGTCTAACCTGGGCACTAATGCACTTTCTGACACAACCTGAGCCCGGACCTCCTGACCAACACCCAGACAGCTGACCGCACACTGAGCACATCAGACCTGCCATGGCCTTAGGTCATCATCTCTTCCCTACCTCAGTTTTCAGGCTTCAGAACCTAGACCTTATCTCCAATCCCTGCCCAGAAATCAGAATTCCTCCTTACCCATGGCAAGAAACCTTTTGGTTGGCACGTTGTCCAACGTTCAGTGTAGGAGAAACCAGCATTCACCCTGAGGACCCGCCCATTCTTGAGTGTGATGAGGGCATAAACATGCATTGGACCCTCAGCGTGAGTCCTGCCCTCTAGTATGTCCTCTTAGTGACTGGACCATTAGATGTCAAAATGGGCTTGACATGTACCTAGGCCCCAATATTTAACCAGATTTCTGGTTGTCCAGTCACCCCTCTCCAGTGCTCTACTCTGGAATCCCTCATTTGGTGGGACACCTGAGGTTAAAAAACAAAACAAAACAAAACAAAACAACAACAAAAAAAAGGACATATTCCATCCCACAGAATGACCCCAAACTCTTCGGACGGGGCCACACCTCCCGAGGGTAAGACTCGTCCATTTCCCATGAAGTCACCCGGAAATTTCATGAACATGGGTGACACGATATCCAGAGACAAAAACTTGAGCAAGAGCCTCACACTCGCCCTTTTTTCATATCCCGAAGAGTTCTCCTCATGGTCTGTAGATCAGTCCTGCCATACCTATGACCCGAAACAGAAGCCGAGTTTGTGTTTTCAGACAACGGTCTAAAAAGCCCTGGCCTACACACCCTACAGGCTCAGGCCCCTGGAGCCAAACCTGAGGACTGTACTTGCCCTCTCCAAGGGATTTCTGTGTGCCCATTGCAATGGCCACAACCCTACTAATAGGATCAACCTCCAAAGTCCCTGAGGCCATCTCAATAGTGGTGGCTTCCCAGGACAAACAGGGGCAATCTGAGCCCATCTGAGCACCTACCTGCACTCAGACCCGTAGACTGATGTCCCCAGAGGGAAAAAGGAACGAACAGAGCCCTAGGCACTAATCGGATCCATTGCTTTGGTTTCCAGGCATCTCTCCTCAGAGGCCTGGATTTCAATACCTGAATATGGCTGTTTCTTGACTCACCCATCAGAACTAATCTCCTCTACACATGGGAAACTTGCACATTGGAGCTTGGTCGAAGCTTCTCTTTAGGAGAACCCTTCAGGGCCCCAGTGCCACCGCTTCATTCCAAGGCATTCATAGACACAAAAACACATTAGGACCCATCCATAGGAGAGTCCGTTTGAACTCAGGCTCCTTGGTTGCTCCCCCAGATCCATCAGATCTAACATGTCTTGTTGCTAGGAGACAATTGGAATGCGAGGTGGGCTACCCATCCATCCATCCTTAGTACCCTGCTCAGAATCGTTGGCCTGAGCCAACCAACAGGTCTCAATTGTCCTGCAGAAGAATATTTGCAGTTTGGAGCTTCTCACAACTCCCATCTTGGGAAACCCCCATGGCCTCGTGATCCACCCCCCCTTCATGAAGGGTCCATCAGGGACAGAACCTCCAACCTGAGAGATCGTCTGATCCTCGCCCTGACTTCAGATCCACGAGATCTCGAGTCAGGTCTGTAGATTGTGCCTGCCATGTCCTCACCCAGAAACCTAAGCCTAGATTGTGTTCTCAGACTTCCGTCCTCAGACTACGGACCCACAAGCCCTCCAGATTGGCAAACCAGAATTACAATGCAACACTCTGCCTGCACTCCAGAAAAAAACATTGCCCCCTGGGGCTAACCAGAAACCCCAAATGAGGATCAACCTGCACGCCACTTGGCTGTACCCCAAATACATAGGCTGACCTGGGCACTGATGCCTTTCAGACACAACCTGAGCCTGGACCTCCAGGCCACACCCAGACAGCTGGCCGCACTCTGAGCACATCGAATCCGCCATGGCCTTAGGTCGTCATCTCTTCTCAACCTCGATTTTCAGGCTTCAGAAACTATAACTTATCTCAAAATACTGCCCACGGTTGAAAATGATGCAGAAATCAGAACTCCATCCCCATGGCAAGAAACCTTGCGGTTGCCATGTTGTCCAACATTCAGTGTAGTGGAAACCAGTGTGGCCCATGATTCCCCGCCCATGCTCGCGGGCAACATTGGTCACAAACACACATTGTGACCCTCAGCCTGAGCCCAGTCCTCAAGTAAGGCCTCTCAGTGGCTGGACCCTGAGCCCGCATATGGGGCCTGTCATGCCCCTGGCCCCGATTTTTAACCATAGTTCGCTTTGTTCCTTCACTCTTCCCTAGGGCTCTGATTTGGAATTCCTCTTTTGGTGGGACACCTGAGGTAACAAACCTGAAAGGAGTCCTCCCATCCAACAGATTGACGAAAAACAATTGGGATCGGGCCAAATCCACAGAGAGGAAGATTCGCCCATGGCCCCTGAGGCCTCCCCGACATTCCACGGCCAACGCTGATACAAAATCCAGAGACAAAAGAATGAGCAAGCGCCTCAGACTCGCTGTTTCTTCATATCCTGAAGAGTTCTTCTCATGGTTTGTCGATCGGGTCCGCCATACCTACATCCGCAAACCTTAGCTGAGTTTGTGTTTTTAGACTTCTGACCTCAATGTCCTGGGCAACACACACTCCAGACTGGGCCCCTGGAGTCACACATTAGGACTGCGCCTTCCCAATCGATGGGAATTCTGCCCATTCCATTGTCCCAAACCGTACAAATTAGGAGAACCCTCCAAAGTCCCTGAGGCCATCCCAATAGTGTAGGTCACCCGGCACAAACAAGGGCGGTGTGACACCAGCTGAGCAACTATCTCCACTCATTCCATAGATGGATGTCCCCAGAGAAGAAGATTGAACCAGACAGGACCCTAGGCCATAATCGGATCCATTGCTTTGGTTTACAGGCATGTCTCCTCAAAAGCCTGGATTCCAATATTAGCATAGGGGTTTTCCTGATGCACCCATCAGAACAAATCTCGTCTCCACAAGGAAACTTGTGTATGGGAGCTATGTCAAAAGCTTAGGATAATAATTCAGTGTCCCGGAGCCACCGCCTCATTCCAAGGCCCTCATGGATACAAACACACTTTAGGACCCATCCTCAGGAAAGTCCATTTCAACTCAGCCACCCAGGTTGCTCCCGCAGAGCCATTAGATCTAAACTACCTTGTTGCTAGGAGACAATTGCAATGCGAGGCGCTCGTCACAGGCATCCATCCTCGAACGGTGCCCTGGAGTCATTCCATATGGGATGTCCTGGACCTGTCCAACAGGTCTCAATTGTCCCGCAGAAGGAATCCTTGAAGGGGGCATCCCACAACTCCCAACGTGGGAAAACCTCCATGGCCTCGAGATTCCGCTCCCTTCATGAAGGGACCGTCATGCACAGAAACTCCAACCTGAGCCAACGTCTGATCCTCGCTCTGACTTCAGATGCATGAGATCTTGGTTCCGATGTGTAGGGGGTACCTGCCGTGCCCTCGCCCTGAAACCCAAGTCTAGCTTGTGTTCTCAGATTTCCGTCCTCACACTCCTGGTCCGAAGCACTCAAGTTTGGCAATTCCGGACCCACAATGCAGCACTCTGCCTGCCCTCTAGGAAAAAAAAAAAATATTGCCTAATGAGCTGCAACCTACACGGCACTCGAATGTACCCAAATTATATAGTCTAACCTGGGCACTAATGCACTTTCTGACACAACCTGAGCCCGGACCTCCTGACCAACACCCAGACAGCTGACCGCACACTGAGCACATCAGACCTGCCATGGCCTTAGGTCATCATCTCTTCCCTACCTCAGTTTTCAGGCTTCAGAACCTAGACCTTATCTCCAATCCCTGCCCAGAAATCAGAATTCCTCCTTACCCATGGCAAGAAACCTTTTGGTTGGCACGTTGTCCAACGTTCAGTGTAGGAGAAACCAGCATTCACCCTGAGGACCCGCCCATTCTTGAGTGTGATGAGGGCATAATCATGCATTGTGACCCTCAGCGTGAGTCCTGCCCTCTAGTATGTCCTCTTAGTGACTGGACCATTAGATGTCATAATGGGCTTGACATGTACCTAGGCCCCAATATTTAACCAGATTTCTGGTTGTCCAGTCGCCCCTCTCCAGGGCTCTACTCTGGAATCCCTCATTTGGTGGGACACCTGAGGTGAAAAAACAAAACAAAACCAAACAAAACAACAACAACAAAAAAATGGACTTATTCCATCCCACAGAATGACCCCAAACTCTTCGGACGGGGCCACACCTCCAGAGAGTAAGACTCGTCCATTTCCCATGAAGTCACCCGGAAATTTCATGAACATGGGTGACACGATATCCAGAGACAAAAACTTGAGCAAGAGCCTCACACTCGCCCTTTTTTCATATCCCGAAGAGTTCTCCTCATGGTCTGTAGATCAGTCCTGCCATACCTATGACCCGAAACAGAAGCCGAGTTTGTGTTTTCAGACAACGGTCTAAACAGCCCTGGCCTACACACCCTACAGGCTCAGGCCCCTGGAGCCAAACCTGAGGACTGTACTTGCCCTCTCCAAGGGATTTCTGTGTGCCCATTGCAATGGCCACAACCCTACTAATAGGATCGACCTCCAAAGTCCCTGAGGCCATCTCAATAGTAGTGGCTTCCCAGGACAAACAGGGGCAATCTGCGCCCATCTGAGCACCTACCTACACTCAGACCCGTAGACTGATGTCCCCAGAGGGAAAAAGGAACGAACAGAGCCCTAGGCACTAATCGGATCCATTGCTTTGGTTTCCAGGCATCTCTCCTCAGAGGCCTGGATTTCAATACCCGAATATGGCTGTTTCTTGACTCACCCATCAGAACTAATCTCCTCTACACATGGGAAACTTGCACATTGGAGCTTGGTCGAGGCTTCTCTTTAGGAGAACCCTTCAGGGCCCCAGTGCCACCGCTTCATTCCAAGGCCTTCATAGACACAAAAACACATTAGGACCCATCCATAGGAGAGTCCGTTTGAACTCAGCCTCCTCGGTTGCTCCCCCAGATCCAGCAGATCTAACATGTCTTGTTGCTAGGAGACAATTGGAATGCGAGTTGGGCTACCCATCCATCCATCCTTAGTACCCTGCTCGGAATCGTTGGCCTGAGCCAACCAACAGGTCTCAATTGTCCTGCAGAAGAATCTTTGCAGTTTGGAGCTTCTCACAACTCCCATCTTGGGAACCCCCCATGGCCTCGTGATCCACTCCCCCTACATGAAGGGTCCATCAGGGACAGAACCTCCAACCTGAGAGATCGTCTGATCCTCGCCCTGACTTCAGATCCACGAGATCTCGAGTCAGGTCTGTAGATTGTGCCTGCCATGTCCTCACCCAGAAACCTAAGCCTAGATTGTGTTCTCAGACTTCCGTCCTCAGACTACGGGCCCACAAGCCCTCCAGATTAGCAAACCAGAACTACAATGCAACACTCTGCCTGCACTCCAGAAGAAAAACATTGCCCCCTGGGGCTAACCAGAAACCCCAAATGAGGATCAACCCGTACGCCACTTGGCTGTACCCCAAATACATAGGCTGACCTGGGCAATGATGCCCTTTCAGACACAACCTGAGCCTGGACCTCCAGGCCACACCCAGACAGCTGGCCGCACTCTGAGCACATCGGATCCGCCATGGCCTTAGTTCGTCATCTCTTCTCAACCTCGATTTTCAGGCTTCAGAAACTATAACTTATCTCAAAACACTGCCCACGGTTGAAAATGATGCAGAAATCAGAACTCCATCCCCATGGCAAGAAACCTTGCGGTTGCCATGTTGTCCAACATTCAGTGTAGTTGAAACCAGTGTGGCCCATGATTCCCCGCCCATGCTCGCGGGCAACATTGGTCACAAACACACATTGTGACCCTCAGCCTGAGCCCAGTCCTCAAGTAAGGCCTCTCAGTGGCTGGACCCTGAGCCCGCATATGGGGCCTGCCATGCCCCTGGCCCCGATTTTTAACCATAGTTCGCTTTGTCCCTTCACTCTTCCCTAGGGCTCTGATTTGGAATTCCTGTTTTGGTGGGACACCTGAGGTAACAAACCTGAAAGGAGTCCTCCCATCCCACAGATTGTCGAAAAACAATTGGGATCGGGCCAAATCCACAGAGAGGAAGATTCGCCCATGGCCCCTGAGGCCTCCTCGACATTCCACGGCCAACGCTGATACAAAATCCAGAGACAAAAGAATGAGCAAGCGCCTCAGACTCGCTGTTTCTTCATATCCTGAAGAGTTCTTCTCATGGTTTGTCGATCGGGTCCGCCATACCTACATCCGCAAACCTTAGCTGAGTTTGTGTTTTCAGACTTCTGTCCTCAATGTCCTGGGCAACACACACTCCAGACTGGGCCCCTGGAGTCACACATTAGGACTGCGCCTACCCAATCCATGGGAATTCTGCCCATTCCATTGTCCCAAACCGTACAAATTAGGAGTACCCTCCAAAGTCCCTGAGGCCATCCCAATAGTGTAGGTCACCCGGCACAAACAAGGGCGGTCTGACACCAGCTGAGCAACTATCTCCACTCATTCCATAGATGGATGTCCCCAGAGAAGAAGATTGAACCAGACAGGACCCTAGGCCATAATCGGATCCATTGCTTTGGTTTACAGGCATGTCTCCTCAAAAGCCTGGATTCCAATATTAGCATAGGGGTTTTCCTGAGGCACCCATCAGAACAAATCTCGTCTCCACAAGGAAACTTGTGTATGGGAGCTATGTCTAAAGCTTAGGAGAATACTTCAGAGTCCCGGTGCCACCGCCTCATTCCAAGGCCCTCATGGATACAAACACACTTTAGGACCCATCCTCAGGAAAGTCCATTTCAACTCAGCCACCCAGGTTGCTCCCGCAGAGCCATCAGATCTAAACTGCCTTGTTGCTAGGAGACAATTGCAATGCGAGGCGCTCGTCCCAGGCATCCATCCTCGAACGGTGCCCTGGAGTCATTCCATATGGGATGTCCTGGACCTGTCCAACAGGTCTCAATTGTCCCGCAGAAGGAATCCTTGAAGGGGGCATCCCACAACTCGCAACGAGGGAAAACCTCCATGGCCTCGAGATTCCGCTCCCTTCATGAAGGGACCGTCATGCACAGAAACTCCAACCTGAGCCAACGTCTGATCCTCGCTCTGACTTCAGATGCATGAGATCTTGGTTCCGATGTGTAGGGGGTACCTGCCGTGCCCTCGCCCTGAAACCCAAGTCTAGCTTGTGTTCTCAGACTTCCGTCCTCACACTCCTGGTCCGAAGCACTCAAGTTTGGCAATTCCAGACCCACAATGCAGCACTCTGCCTGCCCTCATGAAAAAAAAAATATATATATATATTGCCTAATGAGCTGCAACCTACACGGCACTCGAATGTACCCAAATTATATAGTCTAACCTGGGCACTAATGCACTTTCTGACACAACCTGAGCCCGGACCTCCTGACCAACACCCAGACAGCTGACCGCACACTGAGCACATCAGACCTGCCATGGCCTTAGGTCATCATCTCTTCCCTACCTCAGTTTTCAGGCTTCAGAACCTAGACCTTATCTCCAATCACTGCCCAGAAATCAGAATTCCTCCTTACCCATGGCAAGAAACCTTTTGGTTGGCACGTTGTCCAACGTTCAGTGTAGGAGAAACCAGCATTCACCCTGAGGACCCGCCCATTCTTGAGTGTGATGAGGGCATAAACATGCATTGTGACCCTCAGCGTGAGTCCTGCCCTCTAGTATGTCCTCTTAGTGACTGGACCATTAGATGTCATAATGGGCTTGACATGTACCTAGGCCCCAATATTTAACCAGATTTCTGGTTGTCCAGTCGCCCCTCTCCAGGGCTCTACTCTGGAATCCCTCATTTGGTGGGACACCTGAGGTGAAAAAACAAAACAAAACCAAACAAAACAACAACAACAAAAAAATGGACTTATTCCATCCCACAGAATGACCCCAAACTCTTCGGACGGGGCCACACCTCCAGAGAGTAAGACTCGTCCATTTCCCATGAAGTCACCCGGAAATTTCATGAACATGGGTGACACGATATCCAGAGACAAAAACTTGAGCAAGAGCCTCACACTCGCCCTTTTTTCATATCCCGAATAGTTCTCCTCATGGTCTGTAGATCAGTCCTGCCATACCTATGACCCGAAACAGAAGCCGAGTTTGTGTTTTCAGACAACGGTCTAAACAGCCCTGGCCTACACACCCTACAGGCTCAGGCCCCTGGAGCCAAACCTGAGGACTGTACTTGCCCTCTCCAAGGGATTTCTGTGTGCCCATTGCAATGGCCACAACCCTACTAATAGGATCGACCTCCAAAGTCCATGAGGCCATCTCAATAGTGGTGGCTTCCCAGGACAAACGGGGGCAATCTGAGCCCATCTGAGCACCTACCTACACTCAGACCCGTAGACTGATGTCCCCAGAGGGAAAAAGGAACGAACAGAGCCCTAGGCACTAATCGGATCCATTGCTTTGGTTTCCAGGCATCTCTCCTCAGAGGCCTGGATTTCAATACCCGAATATGGCTGTTTCTTGACTCACCCATCAGAACTAATCTCCTCTACACATGGGAAACTTGCACATTGGAGCTTGGTCGAAGCTTCTCTTTAGGAGAACCCTTCAGGGCCCCAGTGCCACCGCTTCATTCCAAGGCCTTCATAGACACAAAAACACATTAGGACCCATCCATAGGAGAGTCCGTTTGAACTCAGCCTCCTCGGTTGCTCCCCCAGATCCAGCAGATCTAACATGTTTTGTTGCTAGGAGACAATTGGAATGCGAGGTGGGCTACCCATCCATCCATCCTTAGTACCCTGCTCGGAATCGTTGGCCTGAGCCAACCAACAGGTCTCAATTGTCCTGCAGAAGGATCTTTGCAGTTTGGAGCTTCTCACAACTCCCATCTTGGGAACCCCCCATGGCCTCGTGATCCACCCCCCCTTCATGAAGGGTCCATCAGGGACAGAACCTCCAACCTGAGAGATTGTCTGATCCTCGCCCTGACTTCAGATCCACGAGATCTCGAGTCAGGTCTGTAGATTGTGCCTGCCATGTCCTCACCCAGAAACCTAAGCCTAGATTGTGTTCTCAGACTTCCGTCCTCAGACTACGGGCCCACAAGCCCTCCAGATTGGCAAACCAGAACTACAATGCAACACTCTGCCTGCACTCCAGAAGAAAAACATTGCCCCCTGGGGCTAACCAGAAACCCCAAATGAGGATCAACCTGCACGCCACTTGGGTGTCCCCCAAATACATAGGCTGACTTGGGCACTGATGCCCTTTCAGACACAACCTGAGCCTGGACCTCCAGGCCACACCCAGACAGCTGGCCGCACTCTGAGCACATCGGATCCGCCATGGCCTTAGGTCGTCATCTTCTCAACCTCGATTTTCAGGCTTCAGAAACTATAACGTATCTCAAAACACTGCCCACGGTTGAAAATGATGCAGAAATCAGAACTCCATCCCCATGGCAAGAAACCTTGCGGTTGCCATGTTGTCCAACATTCAGTGTAGTGGAAACCAGTGTGGCCCATGATTCCCCGCCCATGCTCGCGGGCAACATTGGTCACAAACACACATTGTGACACTCAGCCTGAGCCCAGTCCTCAAGTAATGACTCTCAGTGGCTGGACCCTGAGCCCGCATATGGGGCCTGCCATGCCCCTGGCCCCGATTTTTAACCATAGTTCGCTTTGTCCCTTCACTCTTCCCTAGGGCTCTGATTTGGAATTCCTCTTTTGGTGGGACACCTGAGGTAACAAACCTGAAAGGAGTCCTCCCATCCCACAGATTGACGAAAAACAATTGGGATCGGGCCAAATCCACAGAGAGGAAGATTCGTCCATGGGCCCTGAGGCCTCCCCGACATTCCACGGCCAACGCTGATACAAAATCCAGAGACAAAAGAATGAGCAAGCGCCTCAGACTCGCTGTTTCTTCATATCCTGAAGAGTTCTTCTCATGGTTTGTCGATCGGGTCCGCCATACCTACATCCGCAAACCTTAGCTGAGTTTGTGTTTTTAGACTTCTGACCTCAATGACCTGGGCAACACACACTCCAGACAGGGCCCCTGGAGTCACACATTAGGACTGCGCCTACCCAATCCATGGGAATTCTGCCCATTCCATTTTCCCAAACCGTACAAATTAGGAGAACCCTCCAAAGTCCCTGAGGCCATCCCAATAGTGTAGGTCACCCGGCACAAACAAGGGCGGTCTGACACCAGCTGAGCAACTATCTCCACTCATTCCATTGATGGATGTCCCCAGAGAAGAAGATTGAACCAGACAGGACCCTAGGCCATAATCGGATCCATTGCTTTGGTTTACAGGCATGTCTCCTCAAAAGCCTGGATTCCAATATTAGCATAGGGGTTTTCCTGAGGCACCCATCAGAACAAATCTCGTCTCCACAAGGAAACTTGTGTATGGGAGCTATGTCAAAAGCTTAGGAGAATACTTCAGGGTCCCGGTGCCACCGCCTCATTCCAAGGCCCTCATGGATACAAACACACTTTAGGACCCATCCTCAGGAAAGTCCATTTCAACTCAGCCACCCAGGTTGCTCCCGCAGAGCCATCAGATCTAAACTGCCTTGTTGCTAGGAGACAATTGCAATGCGAGGCGCTCGTCCCAGGCATCCATCCTCGAACGGTGCCCTGGAGTCATTCCATATGGGATGTCCTGGACCTGTCCAACAGGTCTCAATTGTCCCGCAGAAGGAATCCTTGAAGGGGGCATCCCACAACTCGCAACGAGGGAAAACCTCCATGGCCTCGAGATTCCGCTCCCTTCATGAAGGGACCGTCATGCACAGAAACTCCAACCTGAGCCAACGTCTGATCCTCGCTCTGACTTCAGATGCATGAGATCTTGGTTCTGATGTGTAGGGGGTACCTGCCGTGCCCTCGCCCTGAAACCCAAGTCTAGCTTGTGTTCTCAGACTTCCGTCCTCACACTCCTGGTCCGAAGCACTCAAGTTTGGCAATTCCAGACACACAATGCAGCACTCTGCCTGCCCTCAAGAAAAAATATATATATATATATTGCCTAATGAGCTGCAACCTACACGGCACTCGAATGTACCCAAATTATATAGTCTAACCTGGGCACTAATGCACTTTCTGACACAACCTGAGCCCGGACCTCCTGACCAACACCCAGACAGCTGACCGCACACTGAGCACATCAGACCTGCCATGGCCTTAGGTCATCATCTCTTCCCTACCTCAGTTTTCAGGCTTCAGAACCTAGACCTTATCTCCAATCCCTGCCCAGAAATCAGAATTCCTCCTTACCCATGGCAAGAAACCTTTTGGTTGGCACGTTGTCCAACGTTCAGTGTAGGAGAAACCAGCATTCACCCTGAGGACCCGCCCATTCTTGAGTGTGATGAGGGCATAAACATGCATTGTGACCCTCAGCGTGAGTCCTGCCCTCTAGTATGTCCTCTTAGTGACTGGACCATTAGATGTCATAATGGGCTTGACATGTACCTAGGCCCCAATATTTAACCAGATTTCTGGTTGTCCAGTCGCCCCTCTCCAGGGCTCTACTCTGGAATCCCTCATTTGGTGGGACACCTGAGGTGAAAAAACAAAACAAAACCAAACAAAACAACAACAACAACAAAATGGACTTATTCCATCCCACAGAATGACCCCAAACTCTTCGGACGGGGCCACACTCCAGAGAGTAAGACTCGTCCATTTCCCATGAAGTCACCCGGAAATTTCATGAACATGGGTGACACGATATCCAGAGACAAAAACTTGAGCAAGAGCCTCACACTCGCCCTTTTTTCATATCCCGAAGAGTTCTCCTCATGGTCTGTAGATCAATCCTGCCATACCTATGACCCGAAACAGAAGCCGAGTTTGTGTTTTCAGACAACGGTCTAAACAGCCCTGGCCTACACACCCTACAGGCTCAGGCCCCTGGAGCCAAACCTGAGGACTGTACTTGCCCACTCCAAGGGATTTCTGTGTGCCCATTGCAATGGCCACAACCCTACTAATAGGATCAATCTCCAAAGTCCCTGAGGCCATCTCAATAGTGGTGGCTTCCCAGGACAAACAGGGGCAATCTGAGCCCATCTGAGCACCTACCTGCACTCAGACCCGTAGACTGATGTCCCCAGAGGGAAAAAGGAACGAACAGACCCCTAGGCACTAATCGGATCCATTGCTTTGGTTTCCAGGCATCTCTCCTCAGAGGCCTGGATTTCAATACCCGAATATGGCTGTTTCTTGACTCACCCATCAGAACTAATCTCCTCTACACATGAGAAACTTGCACATTGGAGCTTGGTCGAAGCTTCTCTTTAGGAGAACCCTTCAGGGCCCCAGTGCCACCGCTTCATTCCAAGGCCTTCATAGACACATAAACACATTAGGACCCATCCATAGGAGAGTCCTTTTGAACTCAGCCTCCTCGGTTGCTCCCCCAGATCCAGCAGATCTAACATGTCTTGTTGCTAGGAGACAATTGGAATGCGAGGTGGGCTACCCATCCATCCATCCTTAGTACCCTGCTCGGAATCGTTGGCCTGAGCCAACCAACAGGTCTCAATTGTCCTGCAGAAGGATCTTTGCAGTTTGGAGCTTCTCACAACTCCCATCTTGGGAAACCCCCATGGCCTCGTGATCCACCCCTCCTTCATGAAGGGTCCATCAGGGACAGAACCTCCAACCTGAGAGATCGTCTGATCCTCGCCCTGACTTCAGATCCACGAGATCTCGAGTCAGGTCTGTAGAATGTGCCTGCCATGTCCTCACCCAGAAACCTAAGCCTAGATTGTGTTCTCAGACTTCCGTCCTCAGACTACGGGCCCACCAGCCCTCCAGATTGGCAATCCAGAACTACAATGCAACACTCTGCCTGCACTCCAGAAGAAAAACATTGCCCCCTGGGGCTAACCAGAAACCCCAAATGAGAATCAACCTGCACGCCACTTGGCTGTACCCCAAATACATAGGCTGACCTGGGCACTGATGCCCTTTCAGACACAACCTGAGCCTGGACCTCCAGGCCACACCCAGACAGCTGGCCGCACTCTGAGCACATCGGATCCGCCATGGCCTTAGGTCGTCATCTCTTCTCAACCTCGATTTTCAGGCTTCAGAAACTATAACTTATCTCAAAACACTGCCCACGGTTGAAAATGATGCAGAAATCAGAACTCCATCCCCATGGCAAGAAACCTTGCGGTTGCCATGTTGTCCAACATTCAGTGTAGTGGAAACCAGTGTGGCCCATGATTCCCCGCCCATGCTCGCGGAAACATTGGTCACAAACACACATTGTGACCCTCAGCCTGAGCCCAGTCCTCAAGTAAGGCCTCTCAGTGGCTGGACCCTGAGCCCGCATATGGGGCCTGCCCTGCCCCTGGCCCCGACTTTTAACCATAGTTCGCTTTGTCCCTTCATTCTTCCCTAGGGCTCTGATTTGGAATTCCTCTTTTGGTGGGACACCTGAGGTAACAAACCTGAAAGGAGTCCTCCCATCCCACAGATTGACGAAAAACAATTGGGATCGGGCCAAATCCACAGAGAGGAAGATTCGTCCATGGCCCCTGAGGCCTCCCCGACATTCCACGGCCAACGCTGATACAAAATCCAGAGACAAAAGAATGAGCAAGCGCCTCAGACTCGCTGTTTCTTCATATCCTGAAGAGTTCTTCTCATGGTTTGTCGATCGGGTCCGCCATACCTACATCCGCAAACCTTAGCTGAGTTTGTGTTTTTAGACTTCTGTCCTCAATGTCCTGGGCAACACACACTCCAGACTGGGCCCCTGGAGTCACACATTAGGACTGCGCTTACCCATCCATGGGAATTCTGCCCATTCCATTGTCCCAAACCGTACAAATTAGGAGAACCCTCCAAAGTCCCTGAGGCCATCCCAATAGTGTAGGTCACCCGGCACAAACAAGGGCGGTCTGACACCAGCTGAGCAACTATCTCCACTCATTCCATAGATGGATGTCCCCAGAGAAGAAGATTGAACCAGACAGGACCCTAGGCCATAATAGGATCCATTGCTTTGGTTTACAGGCATGTCTCCTCAAAAGCCTGGATTCCAATATTAGCATAGGGGTTTTCCTGAGGCACCCATCAGAACAAATCTCGTCTCCACAAGGAAACTTGTGTATGGGAGCTATGTCAAAAGCTTAGGAGAATACTTCAGGGTCCCGGTGCCACCGCCTCATTCCAAGGCCCTCATGGATACAAACACTCTTTAGGACCCATCCTCAGGAAAGTCCATTTCAACTCAGCCACCCAGGTTGCTCCCGCAGAGCCATCAGATCTAAACTGCCTTGTTGCTAGGAGACAATTGCAATGCGAGGCGCTCGTCCCAGGCATCCATCCTCGAACGGTGCCCTGGAGTCATTCCATATGGGATGTCCTGGACCTGTCCAACAGGTCTCAATTGTCCCGCAGAAGGAATCCTTGAAGGGGGCATCCCACAACTCCCAACGTGGGAAAACCTCCATGGCCTCGAGATTCCGCTCCCTTCAGGAAGGGACCGTCATGCACAGAAACTCCAACCTGAGCCAACGTCTGATCCTCGCTCTGACTTCAGAAGAATGAGATCTTGGTTCCGATGTGTAGGGGGTACCAGCCGTGCCCTCGCCCTGAAACCCAAATCTAGCTTGTGTTCTCAGACTTCCGTCCTCACACTCCTGGTCCGAAGCACTCAAGTTTGGCAATTCCGGACCCACAATGCAGCACTCTGCCTGCCCTCATGAAAAAAAAAAAAAATATTGCCTAATGAGCTGCAACCTACACGGCACTCGAATGTACCCAAATTATATAGTCTAACCTGGGCACTAATGCACTTTCTGACACAACCTGAGCCCGGACTTCCTGACCAACACCCAGACAGCTGACCGCACACTGAGCACATCAGACCTGCCATGGCCTTAGGTCGTAATCTCTTCCCTACCTCAGTTTTCAGGCTTCAGAACCTAGACCTTATCTCCAATCCCTGCCCAGAAATCAGAATTCCTCCTTACCCATGGCAAGAAACCTTTTGGTTGGCACGTTGTCCAACGTTCAGTGTAGGAGAAACCAGCATTCACCCTGAGGACCCGCCCATTCTTGAGTGTGATGAGGGCATAAACATGCATTGTGACCCTCAGCGTGAGTCCTGCCCTCTAGTATGTCCTCTTAGTGACTGGACCATTAGATGTCATAATGGGCTTGACATGTACCTAGGCCCCAATATTTAACCAGATTTCTGGTTGTCCAGTCGCCCCTCTCCAGGGCTCTACTCTGGAATCCCTCATTTGGTGGGACACCTGAGGTGAAAAAACAAAACAAAACCAAACAAAACAACAACAACAACAAAATGGACTTATTCCATCCCACAGAATGACCCCAAACTCTTCGGACGGGGCCACACTCCAGAGAGTAAGACTCGTCCATTTCCCATGAAGTCACCCGGAAATTTCATGAACATGGGTGACACGATATCCAGAGACAAAAACTTGAGCAAGAGCCTCACACTCGCCCTTTTTTCATATCCCGAAGAGTTCTCCTCATGGTCTGTAGATCAATCCTGCCATACCTATGACCCGAAACAGAAGCCGAGTTTGTGTTTTCAGACAACGGTCTAAACAGCCCTGGCCTACACACCCTACAGGCTCAGGCCCCTGGAGCCAAACCTGAGGACTGTACTTGCCCACTCCAAGGGATTTCTGTGTGCCCATTGCAATGGCCACAACCCTACTAATAGGATCAATCTCCAAAGTCCCTGAGGCCATCTCAATAGTGGTGGCTTCCCAGGACAAACAGGGGCAATCTGAGCCCATCTGAGCACCTACCTGCACTCAGACCCGTAGACTGATGTCCCCAGAGGGAAAAAGGAACGAACAGACCCCTAGGCACTAATCGGATCCATTGCTTTGGTTTCCAGGCATCTCTCCTCAGAGGCCTGGATTTCAATACCCGAATATGGCTGTTTCTTGACTCACCCATCAGAACTAATCTCCTCTACACATGAGAAACTTGCACATTGGAGCTTGGTCGAAGCTTCTCTTTAGGAGAACCCTTCAGGGCCCCAGTGCCACCGCTTCATTCCAAGGCCTTCATAGACACATAAACACATTAGGACCCATCCATAGGAGAGTCCTTTTGAACTCAGCCTCCTCGGTTGCTCCCCCAGATCCAGCAGATCTAACATGTCTTGTTGCTAGGAGACAATTGGAATGCGAGGTGGGCTACCCATCCATCCATCCTTAGTACCCTGCTCGGAATCGTTGGCCTGAGCCAACCAACAGGTCTCAATTGTCCTGCAGAAGAATCTTTGCAGTTTGGAGCTTCTCACAACTCCCATCTTGGGAAACCCCCATGGCCTCGTGATCCACCCCTCCTTCATGAAGGGTCCATCAGGGACAGAACCTCCAACCTGAGAGATCGTCTGATCCTCGCCCTGACTTCAGATCCACGAGATCTCGAGTCAGGTCTGTAGAATGTGCCTGCCATGTCCTCACCCAGAAACCTAAGCCTAGATTGTGTTCTCAGACTTCCGTCCTCAGACTACGGGCCCACCAGCCCTCCAGATTGGCAATCCAGAACTACAATGCAACACTCTGCCTGCACTCCAGAAGAAAAACATTGCCCCCTGGGGCTAACCAGAAACCCCAAATGAGGATCAACCTGCACGCCACTTGGCTGTACCCCAAATACATAGGCTGACCTGGGCACTGATGCCCTTTCAGACACAACCTGAGCCTGGACCTCCAGGCCACACCCAGACAGCTGGCCGCACTCTGAGCACATCGGATCCGCCATGGCCTTAGGTCGTCATCTCTTCTCAACCTCGATTTTCAGGCTTCAGAAACTATAACTTATCTCAAAACACTGCCCACGGTTGAAAATGATGCAGAAATCAGAACTCCATCCCCATGGCAAGAAACCTTGCGGTTGCCATGTTGTCCAACATTCAGTGTAGTGGAAACCAGTGTGGCCCATGATTCCCCGCCCATGCTCGCGGAAACATTGGTCACAAACACACATTGTGACCCTCAGCCTGAGCCCAGTCCTCAAGTAAGGCCTCTCAGTGGCTGGACCCTGAGCCCGCATATGGGGCCTGCCCTGCCCCTGGCCCCGACTTTTAACCATAGTTCGCTTTGTCCCTTCATTCTTCCCTAGGGCTCTGATTTGGAATTCCTCTTTTGGTGGGACACCTGAGGTAACAAACCTGAAAGGAGTCCTCCCATCCCACAGATTGACGAAAAACAATTGGGATCGGGCCAAATCCACAGAGAGGAAGATTCGTCCATGGCCCCTGAGGCCTCCCCGACATTCCACGGCCAACGCTGATACAAAATCCAGAGACAAAAGAATGAGCAAGCGCCTCAGACTCGCTGTTTCTTCATATCCTGAAGAGTTCTTCTCATGGTTTGTCGATCGGGTCCGCCATACCTACATCCGCAAACCTTAGCTGAGTTTGTGTTTTTAGACTTCTGTCCTCAATGTCCTGGGCAACACACACTCCAGACTGGGCCCCTGGAGTCACACATTAGGACTGCGCTTACCCATCCATGGGAATTCTGCCCATTCCATTGTCCCAAACCGTACAAATTAGGAGAACCCTCCAAAGTCCCTGAGGCCATCCCAATAGTGTAGGTCACCCGGCACAAACAAGGGCGGTCTGACACCAGCTGAGCAACTATCTCCACTCATTCCATAGATGGATGTCCCCAGAGAAGAAGATTGAACCAGACAGGACCCTAGGCCATAATAGGATCCATTGCTTTGGTTTACAGGCATGTCTCCTCAAAAGCCTGGATTCCAATATTAGCATAGGGGTTTTCCTGAGGCACCCATCAGAACAAATCTCGTCTCCACAAGGAAACTTGTGTATGGGAGCTATGTCAAAAGCTTAGGAGAATACTTCAGGGTCCCGGTGCCACCGCCTCATTCCAAGGCCCTCATGGATACAAACACTCTTTAGGACCCATCCTCAGGAAAGTCCATTTCAACTCAGCCACCCAGGTTGCTCCCGCAGAGCCATCAGATCTAAACTGCCTTGTTGCTAGGAGACAATTGCAATGCGAGGCGCTCGTCCCAGGCATCCATCCTCGAACGGTGCCCTGGAGTCATTCCATATGGGATGTCCTGGACCTGTCCAACAGGTCTCAATTGTCCCGCAGAAGGAATCCTTGAAGGGGGCATCCCACAACTCCCAACGTGGGAAAACCTCCATGGCCTCGAGATTCCGCTCCCTTCAGGAAGGGACCGTCATGCACAGAAACTCCAACCTGAGCCAACGTCTGATCCTCGCTCTGACTTCAGAAGAATGAGATCTTGGTTCCGATGTGTAGGGGGTACCAGCCGTGCCCTCGCCCTGAAACCCAAATCTAGCTTGTGTTCTCAGACTTCCGTCCTCACACTCCTGGTCCGAAGCACTCAAGTTTGGCAATTCCGGACCCACAATGCAGCACTCTGCCTGCCCTCATGAAAAAAAAAAAAAATATTGCCTAATGAGCTGCAACCTACACGGCACTCGAATGTACCCAAATTATATAGTCTAACCTGGGCACTAATGCACTTTCTGACACAACCTGAGCCCGGACTTCCTGACCAACACCCAGACAGCTGACCGCACACTGAGCACATCAGACCTGCCATGGCCTTAGGTCGTAATCTCTTCCCTACCTCAGTTTTCAGGCTTCAGAACCTAGACCTTATCTCCAATCCCTGCCCAGAAATCAGAATTCCTCCTTACCCATGGCAAGAAACCTTTTGGTTGGCACGTTGTCCAACGTTCAGTGTAGGAGAAACCAGCATTCACCCTGAGGACCCGCCCATTCCTGAGTGTGATGAGGGCATAAACATGCATTGTGACCCTCAGCGTGAGTCCTGCCCTCTAGTATGTCCTCTTAGTGACTGGACCATTAGATGTCATAATGGGCTTGACATGTACCTAGGCCCCAATATTTAACCAGATTTCTGGTTGTCCAGTCGCCCCTCTCCAGGGCTCTACTCTGGAATCCCTCATTTGGTGGGACACCTGAGGTGAAAAAACAAAACAAAACCAAACAAAACAACAACAACAACAAAATGGACTTATTCCATCCCACAGAATGACCCCAAACTCTTCGGACGGGGCCACACTCCAGAGAGTAAGACTCGTCCATTTCCCATGAAGTCACCCGGAAATTTCATGAACATGGGTGACACGATATCCAGAGACAAAAACTTGAGCAAGAGCCTCACACTCGCCCTTTTTTCATATCCCGAAGAGTTCTCCTCATGGTCTGTAGATCAATCCTGCCATACCTATGACCCGAAACAGAAGCCGAGTTTGTGTTTTCAGACAACGGTCTAAACAGCCCTGGCCTACACACCCTACAGGCTCAGGCCCCTGGAGCCAAACCTGAGGACTGTACTTGCCCACTCCAAGGGATTTCTGTGTGCCCATTGCAATGGCCACAACCCTACTAATAGGATCAATCTCCAAAGTCCCTGAGGCCATCTCAATAGTGGTGGCTTCCCAGGACAAACAGGGGCAATCTGAGCCCATCTGAGCACCTACCTGCACTCAGACCCGTAGACTGATGTCCCCAGAGGGAAAAAGGAACGAACAGACCCCTAGGCACTAATCGGATCCATTGCTTTGGTTTCCAGGCATCTCTCCTCAGAGGCCTGGATTTCAATACCCGAATATGGCTGTTTCTTGACTCACCCATCAGAACTAATCTCCTCTACACATGAGAAACTTGCACATTGGAGCTTGGTCGAAGCTTCTCTTTAGGAGAACCCTTCAGGGCCCCAGTGCCACCGCTTCATTCCAAGGCCTTCATAGACACATAAACACATTAGGACCCATCCATAGGAGAGTCCTTTTGAACTCAGCCTCCTCGGTTGCTCCCCCAGATCCAGCAGATCTAACATGTCTTGTTGCTAGGAGACAATTGGAATGCGAGGTGGGCTACCCATCCATCCATCCTTAGTACCCTGCTCGGAATCGTTGGCCTGAGCCAACCAACAGGTCTCAATTGTCCTGCAGAAGAATCTTTGCAGTTTGGAGCTTCTCACAACTCCCATCTTGGGAAACCCCCATGGCCTCGTGATCCACCCCTCCTTCATGAAGGGTCCATCAGGGACAGAACCTCCAACCTGAGAGATCGTCTGATCCTCGCCCTGACTTCAGATCCACGAGATCTCGAGTCAGGTCTGTAGAATGTGCCTGCCATGTCCTCACCCAGAAACCTAAGCCTAGATTGTGTTCTCAGACTTCCGTCCTCAGACTACGGGCCCACCAGCCCTCCAGATTGGCAATCCAGAACTACAATGCAACACTCTGCCTGCACTCCAGAAGAAAAACATTGCCCCCTGGGGCTAACCAGAAACCCCAAATGAGGATCAACCTGCACGCCACTTGGCTGTACCCCAAATACATAGGCTGACCTGGGCACTGATGCCCTTTCAGACACAACCTGAGCCTGGACCTCCAGGCCACACCCAGACAGCTGGCCGCACTCTGAGCACATCGGATCCGCCATGGCCTTAGGTCGTCATCTCTTCTCAACCTCGATTTTCAGGCTTCAGAAACTATAACTTATCTCAAAACACTGCCCACGGTTGAAAATGATGCAGAAATCAGAACTCCATCCCCATGGCAAGAAACCTTGCGGTTGCCATGTTGTCCAACATTCAGTGTAGTGGAAACCAGTGTGGCCCATGATTCCCCGCCCATGCTCGCGGAAACATTGGTCACAAACACACATTGTGACCCTCAGCCTGAGCCCAGTCCTCAAGTAAGGCCTCTCAGTGGCTGGACCCTGAGCCCGCATATGGGGCCTGCCCTGCCCCTGGCCCCGACTTTTAACCATAGTTCGCTTTGTCCCTTCATTCTTCCCTAGGGCTCTGATTTGGAATTCCTCTTTTGGTGGGACACCTGAGGTAACAAACCTGAAAGGAGTCCTCCCATCCCACAGATTGACGAAAAACAATTGGGATCGGGCCAAATCCACAGAGAGGAAGATTCGTCCATGGCCCCTGAGGCCTCCCCGACATTCCACGGCCAACGCTGATACAAAATCCAGAGACAAAAGAATGAGCAAGCGCCTCAGACTCGCTGTTTCTTCATATCCTGAAGAGTTCTTCTCATGGTTTGTCGATCGGGTCCGCCATACCTACATCCGCAAACCTTAGCTGAGTTTGTGTTTTTAGACTTCTGTCCTCAATGTCCTGGGCAACACACACTCCAGACTGGGCCCCTGGAGTCACACATTAGGACTGCGCTTACCCATCCATGGGAATTCTGCCCATTCCATTGTCCCAAACCGTACAAATTAGGAGAACCCTCCAAAGTCCCTGAGGCCATCCCAATAGTGTAGGTCACCCGGCACAAACAAGGGCGGTCTGACACCAGCTGAGCAACTATCTCCACTCATTCCATAGATGGATGTCCCCAGAGAAGAAGATTGAACCAGACAGGACCCTAGGCCATAATAGGATCCATTGCTTTGGTTTACAGGCATGTCTCCTCAAAAGCCTGGATTCCAATATTAGCATAGGGGTTTTCCTGAGGCACCCATCAGAACAAATCTCGTCTCCACAAGGAAACTTGTGTATGGGAGCTATGTCTAAAGCTTAGGAGAATACTTCAGGGTCCCGGTGCCACCGCCTCATTCCAAGGCCCTCATGGATACAAACACTCTTTAGGACCCATCCTCAGGAAAGTCCATTTCAACTCAGCCACCCAGGTTGCTCCCGCAGAGCCATCAGATCTAAACTGCCTTGTTGCTAGGAGACAATTGCAATGCGAGGCGCTCGTCCCAGGCATCCATCCTCGAACGGTGCCCTGGAGTCATTCCATATGGGATGTCCTGGACCTGTCCAACAGGTCTCAATTGTCCCGCAGAAGGAATCCTTGAAGGGGGCATCCCACAACTCCCAACGTGGGAAAACCTCCATGGCCTCGAGATTCCGCTCCCTTCATGAAGGGACCGTCATGCACAGAAACTCCAACCTGAGCCAACGTCTGATCCTCGCTCTGACTTCAGAAGAATGAGATCTTGGTTCCGATGTGTAGGGGGTACCAGCCGTGCCCTCGCCCTGAAACCCAAATCTAGCTTGTGTTCTCAGACTTCCGTCCTCACACTCCTGGTCCGAAGCACTCAAGTTTGGCAATTCCGGACCCACAATGCAGCACTCTGCCTGCCCTCATGAAAAAAAAAAAAAATATTGCCTAATGAGCTGCAACCTACACGGCACTCGAATGTACCCAAATTATATAGTCTAACCTGGGCACTAATGCACTTTCTGACACAACCTGAGCCCGGACCTCCTGACCAACACCCAGACAGCTGACCGCACACTGAGCACATCAGACCTGCCATGGCCTTAGGTCGTAATCTCTTCCCTACCTCAGTTTTCAGGCTTCAGAACCTAGACCTTATCTCCAATCCCTGCCCAGAAATCAGAATTCCTCCTTACCCATGGCAAGAAACCTTTTGGTTGGCACGTTGTCCAACGTTCAGTGTAGGAGAAACCAGCATTCACCCTGAGGACCCGCCCATTCTTGAGTGTGATGAGGGCATAAACATGCATTGTGACCCTCAGCGTGAGTCCTGCCCTCTAGTATGTCCTCTTAGTGACTGGACCATTAGATGTCATAATGGGCTTGACATGTACCTAGGCCCCAATATTTAACCAGATTTCTGGTTGTCCAGTCGCCCCTCTCCAGGGCTCTACTCTGGAATCCCTCATTTGGTGGGACACCTGAGGTTAAAAAACAAAACAAAACCAAACAAAACAACAACAACAACAAAATGGACTTATTCCATCCCACAGAATGACCCAAAACTCTTCGGACGGGGCCACACCTCCAGAGAGTAAGAATCGTCCATTTCCCATGAAGTCACCCGGAAATTTCATGAACATGGGTGACACGATATCCAGAGACAAAAACTTGAGCAAGAGCCTCACACTCGCCTTTTTTCATATCCCGAAGTGTTCTCCTCATGGTCTGTAGATCAGTCCTGCCATACCTATGACCCGAAACAGAAGCCGAGTTTGTGTTTTCAGACAACGGTCTAAACAGCCCTGGCCTACACACCCTACAGGCTCAGGCCCCTGGAGCCAAACTTGAGGACTGTACTTGCCCTCTCCAAGGGATTTCTGTGTGCCCATTGCAATGGCCACAACCCTACTAATAGGATCAACCTCCAAAGTCCCTGAGGCCATCTCAATAGTGGTGGCTTCCCAGGACAAACGGGGGCAATCTGAGCCCATCTGAGCACCTACCTGCACTCAGACCCGTAGACTGATGTCCCCAGAGGGAAAAAGGAACGAACAGACCCCTAGGCACTAATCGGATCCATTGCTTTGGTTTCCAGGCATCTCTCCTCAGAGGCCTGGATTTCAATACCCGAATATGGCTGTTTCTTGACTCACCCATCAGAACTAATCTCCTCTACACATGGGAAACTTGCACATTGGAGCTTGGTCGAAGCTTCTCTTTAGGAGAACCCTTCAGGGCCCCAGTGCCACCGCTTCATTCCAAGGCCTTCATAGACACAAAAACACATTAGGACCCATCCATAGGAGAGTCCATTTGAACTCAGCCTCCTCGGTTGCTCCCCCAGATCCAGCAGATCTAACATGTCTTGTTGCTAGGAGACAATTGGAATGCGAGGTGGGCTACCCATCCATCCATCCTTAGTACCCTGCTCGGAATCGTTGGCCTGAGCCAACCAACAGGTCTCAATAGTCCTGCAGAAGAATCTTTGCAGTTTGGAGCTTCTCAAAACTCCCATCTTGGGAAACCCCCATGGCCTCGTGATCCACCCCCCCTTCATGAAGGGTCCATCAGGGACAGAACCTCCAACCTGAGAGATCGTCTGATCCTCGCCCTGACTTCAGATCCACGAGATCTCGAGTCAGGTCTGTAGATTGTGCCTGCCATGTCCTAACTCAGAAACCTAAGCCTAGATTGTGTTCTCAGACTTCCGTCCTCAGACTACGGGCCCACAAGCCCTCCAGATTGGCAAACCAGAACTACAATGCAACACTCTGCCTGCACTCCAGAAGAAAAACATTGCCCCCTGGGGCTAACCAGAAACCCCAAATGAGGATCAACCTGCACGCCACTTGGCTGTACCCCAAATACATAGGCTGACCTGGGCACTGATGCCCTTTCAGACACAACCTGAGCCTGGACCTCCAGGCCACACCCAGACAGCTGGCCGCACT
This sequence comes from Mustela lutreola, assembly GCF_030435805.1. NCBI lineage: Eukaryota > Metazoa > Chordata > Mammalia > Carnivora > Mustelidae > Mustela > Mustela lutreola. The sequence goes on from NC_081294.1 coordinate 175,682,747, forward strand.
CTGAGCACATCGAATCTGCCATGGCCTTAGGTCGTCATCTCTTCTCAACCTCGATTTTCAGGCTTCAGAAACTATAACTTATCTCAAAACACTGCCCACGTTTGAAAATGATGCAGATATCAGAACTCCATCCCCATGGCAAGAAACCTTGCAGTTGCCATGTTGTCCAACATTCAGTGTAGTGGAAACCAGTGTGGCCCATGATTCCCCGCCCATGCTCGCGGAAACATTGGTCACAAACACACATTGTGACCCTCAGCCTGAGCCCAGCCCTCAAGTAAGGCCTCTCAGTGGCTGGACCCTGAGCCCGCATATGGGGCCTGCCATGCCCCTGGCCCCGATTTTTAACCATAGTTCGCTTTGTCCCTTCACTCTTCCCTAGGGCTCTGATTTGGAATTCCTCTTTTGGTGGGACACCTGAGGTAACAAACCTGAAAGGAGTCCTCCCATCCCACAGATTGACGAAAAACAATTGGGATCGGGCCAAATCCACAGAGAGGAAGATTCGTCCATGGCCCCTGAGGCCTCCCCGACATTCCACGGCCAACGCTGATACAAAATCCAGAGACAAAAGAATGAGCAAGCGCCTCAGACTCGCTGTTTCTTCATATCCTGAACAGTTCTTCTCATGGTTTGTCGATCGGGTCCGCCATACCTACATCCGCAAACCTTAGCTGAGTTTGTGTTTTTAGACTTCTGTCCTCAATGTCCTGGGCAACACACACTCCACACTGGGCCCCTGGAGTCACACATTAGGACTGCGCCTACCCAATCCATGGGAATTCTGCCCATTCCATTGTCCCAAACCGTACAAATTAGGAGAACCCTCCAAAGTCCCTGAGGCCATCCCAATAGTGTAGGTCACCCGGCACAAACAAGGGCGGTCTGACACCAGCTGAGCAACTATCTCCACTCATTCCATAGATGAATGTCCCCAGAGAAGAAGATTGAACCAGACAGGACCCTAGGCCATAATCGGATCCATTGCTTTGGTTTACAGGCATGTCTCCTCAAAAGCCTGGATTCCAATATTAGCATACGGGTTTTCCTGAGGCACCCATCAGAACAAATCTCGTCTCCACAAGGAAACTTGTGTATGGGAGCTATGTCAAAAGCTTAGGAGAATACTTCAGGGTCCCGGTGCCACCGCCTCATTCCAAGGCCCTCATGGATACAAACACACTTTAGGACCCATCCTCAGGAAAGTCCATTTCAACTCAGCCACCCAGGTTGCTCCCGCAGAGCCATCAGATCTAAACTGCCTTGTTGCTAGGAGACAATTGCAATGCGAGGCGCTCGTCCCAGGCATCCATCCTCGAACGGTGCCCTGGAGTCATTCCATATGGGATGTCCTGGACCTGTCCAACAGGTCTCAATTGTCCCGCAGAAGGAATCCTTGAAGGGGGCATCCCACAACTCCCAACGTGGGAAAACCTCCATGGCCTCGAGATTCCGCTCCCTTCATGAAGGGACCGTCATGCACAGAAACTCCAACCTGAGCCAACGTCTGATCCTCGCTCTGACTTCAGATGCATGAGATCTTGGTTCCGATGTGTAGGGGGTACCAGCCGTGCCCTCGCCCTGAAACCCAAGTCTAGCTTGTGTTCTCAGACTTCCGTCCTCACACTCCTGGTCCGAAGCACTCAAGTTTGGCAATTCCGGACCCACAATGCAGCACTATGCCTGCCCTCTAGAAAAAAAAAAAAATATATTGCCTAATGAGCTGCAACCTACACGGCACTCGAATGTACCCAAATTATATAGTCTAACCTGGGCACTAATGCACTTTCTGACACAACCTGAGCCCGGACCTCCTGACCAACACCCAGACAGCTGACCGCACACTGAGCACATCAGACCTGCCATGGCCTTAGGTCATCATCTCTTCCCTACCTCAGTTTTCAGGCTTCAGAACCTAGACCTTATCTCCAATCCCTGCCCAGAAATCAGAATTCCTCCTTACCCATGGCAAGAAACCTTTTGGTTGGCACGTTGTCCAACGTTCAGTGTAGGAGAAACCAGCATTCACCCTGAGGACCCGCCCATTCTTGAGTGTGATGAGGGCATAAACATGCATTGTGACCCTCAGCGTGAGTCCTGCCCTCTAGTATATCCTCTTAGTGACTGGACCATTAGATGTCATAATGGGCTTGACATGTACCTAGGCCCCAATATTTAACCAGATTTCTGGTTGTCCAGTCGCCCCTCTCCAGGGCTCTACTCTGGAATCCCTCATTTGGTGGGACACCTGAGGTTAAAAAACAAAACAAAACCAAACAAAACAACAATAACAACAAAATGGACTTATTCCATCCCACAGAATGACCCCAAACTCTTCGGACGGGGCCACACCTCCCGAGAGTAAGACTCGTCCATTTCCCATGAAGTCACCCGGAAATTTCATGAACATGGGTGACACGATATCCAGAGACAAAAACTTGAGCAAGAGCCTCACACTCGCCCTTTTTTCATATCCCGAAGAGTTCTCCTCATGGTCTGTAGATCAGTCCTGCCATACCTATGAACCGAAACAGAAGCCGAGTTTGTGTTTTCAGACAATGGTCTAAACAGCCCTGGCCTACACACCCTACAGGCTCAGGCCCCTGGAGCCAAACCTGAGGACTGTACTTGCCCTCTCCAAGGGATTTCTGTGTGCCCATTGCAATGGCCAAAACCCTACTAATAGGATCAACCTCCAAAGTCCCTGAGGCCATCTCAATAGTGGTGGCTTCCCAGGACAAACAGGGGCAATCTGAGCCCATCTGAGCACCTACCTGCACTCAGACCCATAGACTGATGTCCCCATAGGGAAAAAGGAACGAACAGAGCCCTAGGCACTAATCGGATCCATTGCTTTGGTTTCCAGGCATCTCTCCTCAGAGGCCTGGATTTCAATACCCGAATATGGCTGTTCATGACTCACCCATCAGAACTAATCTCCTCTACACATGGGAAACTTGCACATTGGAGCTTGGTCGAAGCTTCTCTTTAGGAGAACCCTTCAGGGCCCCAGTGCCACCGCTTCATTCCAAGGCCTTCATAGACACAAAAACACATTAGGACCCATCCATAGGAGAGTCCATTTGAACTCAGCCTCCTCGGTTGCTCCCCCAGATCCAGCAGATCTAACATGTCTGGTTGCTAGGAGACAATTGGAATGCGAGGTGGGCTACCCATCCATCCATCCTTAGTACCCTGCTCGGAATCGTTGGCCTGAGACAACCAACAGGTCTCAATTGTCCTGCAGAAGAATCTTTGCAGTTTGGAGCTTCTCACAACTCCCAACTTGGGAAACCCCTATGGCCTCGTGATCCACCCCCCCTTCATGAAGGGTCCATCAGGGACAGAACCTCCAACCTGAGAGATCGTCTGATCCTCGCCCTGACTTCAGATCCACGAGATCTCGAGTCAGGTCTGTAGATTGTGCCTGCCATGTCCTCACCCAGAAACCTAAGCCTAGATTGTGTTCTCAGACTTCCGTCCTCAGACTACGGGCCCACCAGCCCTCCAGATTGGCAATCCAGAACTACAATGCAACACTCTGCCTGCACTCCAGAAGAAAAACATTGCCCCCTGGGGCTAACCAGAAACCCCAAATGAGGATCAACCTGCACGCCACTTGGCTGTACCCCAAATACATAGGCTGACCTGGGCACTGATGCCCTCTCAGACACAACCTGAGCCTGGACCTCCAGGCCACACCCAGACAGCTGGCCGCACTCTGAGCACATCGGATCCGCCATGGCCTTAGGTCGTCATCTCTTCTCAACTTCGATTTTCAGGCTTCAGAAACTATAACTTATCTCAAAACACTGCCCACGGTTGAAAATGATGCAGAAATCAGAACTCCATCCCCATGGCAAGAAACCATGCTGTTGCTATGTTGTCCAACATTCAGTGTAGTGGAAACCAGTGTGGCCCATGATTCCCCGCCCATGCTCGCGGGCAACATTGGTCACAAACACACATTGTGACCCTCAGCCTGAGCCCAGTCCTCAAGTAAGGCCTCTCAGTGGCTGGACCCTGAGCCCGCATATGGGGCCCTCCATGCCCCTGGCCCCGATTTTTAACCATAGTTCGCTTTGTCCCTTCACTCTTCCCTAGGGCTCTGATTTGGAATTCCTCTTTTGGTGGGACACCTGTGGTAACAAACCTGAAAGGAGTCCTCCCATCCCACAGATTGACGAAAAACAATTGGGATCGGGCCAAATCCACAGAGAGGAAGATACGTCCATGGCCCCTGAGGCCTCCCCGACATTCCACGGCCAACGCCGATACGAAATCCAGAGACAAAAGAATGAACAAGCGCCTCAGACTCGCTGTTTCTTCATATCCTGAAGAGTTCTTCTCATGGTTTGTCGATCGGGTCCGCCATACCTACATCCGCAAACCTTAGCTGAGTTTGTGTTTTTAGACTTCTGTCCTCAATGTCCTGGGCAACACACACTCCAGACTGGGCCCCTGGAGTCACACATTAGGACTGCGCCTACCCAATCCATGGGAATTCTGCCCATTCCATTGTCCCAAACCGTACAAATTAGGAGAACCCTCCAAAGTCCCTGAGGCCATCCCAATAGTGTAGGTCACCCGGCACAAACAAGGGCGGTCTGACACCAGCTGAGCAACTATCTCCACTCATTCCATAGATGGCTGACCCCAGAGAAGAAGATTGAACCAGACAGGACCCTAGGCCATAATCGGATCCATTGCTTTGGTTTACAGGCATGTCTCCTCAAAAGCCTGGATTCCAATATTAGCATAGGGGTTTTCCTGAGGCACCCATCAGAACAAATCTCGTCTCCACAAGGAAACTTGTGTATGGGAGCTATGTCAAAAGCTTAGGAGAATACTTCAGGGTCCCGGTGCCACCGCCTCATTCCAAGGCCCTCATGGATACAAACACACTTTAGGACCCATCCTCAGGAAAGTCCATTTCAACTCAGCCACCCAGGTTGCTCCCACAGAGCCATCAGATCTAAACTGCCTTGTTGCTAGGACACAATTGCAATGCGAGGCGCTCGTCCCAGGCATCCATCCTCGAACGGTGCCCTGGAGTCATTCCATATGGGATGTCCTGGACCTGTCCAACAGGTCTCAATTGTCCCGCAGAAGGAATCCTTGAAGGGGGCATCCCACAACTCCCAACGTGGGAAAACCTCCATGGCCTCGAGATTCCGCTCCCTTCATGAAGGGACCGTCATGCACAGAAACTCCAACCTGAGCCAACGTCTGATCCTCGCTCTGACTTCAGATGCATGAGATCTTGGTTCCGATGTGTAGGGGGTACCTGCCGTGCCCTCGCCCTGAAACCCAAGTCTAGCTTCTGTTCTCAGACTTCTTTCCTCACACTCCTGGTCCGAAGCACTCAAGTTTGGCAATTCCGGACCCACAAAGCAGCACTCTGACTGCCCTCTAGAAAAATATATATATATATATTGCCTAATGAGCTGCAACCTACACGGCACTCGAATGTACCCAAATTATATAGTCTAACCTGGGCACTAATGCACTTTCTGACACAACCTGTGCCCGGACCTCCTGACCAACACCCAGACAGCTGACCGCACACTGAGCACATCAGACCTGCCATGGCCTTAGGTCATCATCTCTTCCCTACCTCAGTTTTCAGGCTTCAGAACCTAGACCTTATCTCCAATCCCTGCCCAGAAATCAGAATTCCTCCTTACCCATGGCAAGAAACCTTTTGGTTGGCACGTTGTCCAACTTTCAGTGTAGGAGAAACCACCATTCACCCTGAGGACCTGCCCATTCTTGAGTGTGATGAGGGCATAAACATGCATTGTGACCCTCATTGTGAGTCCTGCCCTCTAGTATGTCCTCTTAGTGACTGGACCATTAGATGTCATAATGGGCTTGACATGTACCTAGGCCCCAATATTTAACCAGATTTCTGGTTGTCCAGTCGCCCCTCCCCAGGGCTCTACTCTGGAATCCCTCATTTGGTGGGACACCTGAGGTTAAAAAACAAAACAAAACCAAACAAAACCAAACAAAACAACAACAACAAAAAAATGGACTTATTCCATCCCACAGAATGACCCCAAACTCTTCGGACGGGGCCACACCTCCAGAGGGTAAGACTCGTCCATTTCCCATGAAGTCTCCCGGAAATTTCATGAACATGGGTGACACGATATCCAGAGACAAAAACTTGAGCAAGAGCCTCACACTCGCCCATTTTTCATATCCCGAAGTGTTCTCCTCATGGTCTGTAGATCAGTCCTGCCATACCTATGACCCGAAACAGAAGCCGAGTTTGTGTTTTCAGACAACGGTCTAAACAGCCCTGGCCTACACACCCTACAGGCTCAGGCCTCTGGAGCCAAACCTGAGGACTGTTCTTGCCCTCTCCAAGGGATTTCTGTGTGCCCATTGCAATGGCCACAACCCTACTAATAGGATCAACCTCCAAAGTCCCTGAGGCCATCTCAATAGTGGTGGCTTCCCAGGACAAACAGGGGCAATCTGAGCCCATCTGAGCACCTACCTGCACTCAGACCCGTAGACTGAAGTCCCCAGAGGGAAAAAGGAACGAACAGACCCCTAGGCACTAATCGGATCCATTGCTTTGGTTTCCAGGAATCTCTCCTCAGAGGCCTGGATTTCAATACCCGAATATGGCTGTTTCTTGACTCACCCATCAGAACTAATCTCCTCTACACATGGGAAACTTGCACATTGGAGCTTGGTCGAAGCTTCTCTTTAGGAGAACCCTTCAGGGCCCCAGTGCCACTGCTTCATTCAGACAACGGTCTAAACAGCCCTGGCCTACACACCCTACAGGCTCAGGCCCCTGGAGCCAAACCTGAGGACTGTACTTGCCCTCTCCAAGGGATTTCTGTGTGCCCATTGCAATGGCCACAACCCTACTAATAGGATCAACCTCCAAAGTCCCTGAGGCCATCTCAATAGTGCTGGCTTCCCAGGACAAACAGGGGCAATCTGAGCCCATCTGAGCACCTACCTGCACTCAGACCCGTAGACTGATGTCCCCAGAGGGAAAAAGGAACGAACAGACCCCTAGGCACTAATCGGATCCATTGCTTTGGTTTCCAGGCATCTCTCCTCAGAGGCCTGGATTTCAATACCCGAATATGGCTCTTTCTTGACTCACACATCAGAATTAATCTCCTCTACACATGGGAAACTTGCACATTGGAGCTTGGTCGAAGCTTCTCTTTAGGAGAACCCTTCAGGGCCCCAGTGCCACCGCTTCATTCCAAGGCCTTCATAGACACAAAAACACATTAGGACCCATCCATAGGAGAGTCCATTTGAACTCAGCCTCCTCGGTTGCTCCCCCAGATCCAGCAGATCCTACATGTCTTGTTGCTAGGAGACAATTGGAATGCGAGGTGGGCTACCCATCCATCCATCCTTAGTACCCTGCTCGGAATCGTTGGCCTGAGCCAACCAACAGGTCTCAATTGTCCTGCAGAAGAATCTTTGCAGTTTGGAGCTTCTCACAACTCCAACTTGGGAAACCCCTATGGCCTCGTGATCCACCCCCCCTTCATGAAGGGTCCATCAGGGACAGAACCTCCAACCTGAGAGATCGTCTGATCCTCGCCCTGACTTCAGATCCACGAGATCTCGAGTCAGGTCTGTAGATTGTGCCTGCCATGTCCTCACCCAGAAACCTAAGCCTAGATTGTGTTCTCAGACTTCCGTCCTCAGACTACGGGCCCACCAGCCCTCCAGATTGGCAATCCAGAACTACAATGCAACACTCTGCCTGCACTCCAGAAGAAAAACATTGCCCCCTGGGGCTAACCAGAAACCCCAAATGAGGATCAACCTGCACGCCACTTGGCTGTACCCCAAATACATAGGCTGACCTGGGCACTGATGCCCTCTCAGACACAACCTGAGCCTGGACCTCCAGGCCACACCCAGACAGCTGGCCGCACTCTGAGCACATCGGATCCGCCATGGCCTTAGGTCGTCATCTCTTCTCAACTTCGATTTTCAGGCTTCAGAAACTATAACTTATCTCAAAACACTGCCCACGGTTGAAAATGATGCAGAAATCAGAACTCCATCCCCATGGCAAGAAACCATGCTGTTGCCATGTTGTCCAACATTCAGTGTAGTGGAAACCAGTGTGGCCCATGATTCCCCGCCCATGCTCGCGGGCAACATTGGTCACAAACACACATTGTGACCCTCAGCCTGAGCCCAGCCCTCAAGTAAGGCCTCTCAGTGGCTGGACCCTGAGCCCGCATATGGGGCCTGCCATGCCCCTGGCCCCGATTTTTAACCATAGTTCGCTTTGTCCCTTCACTCTTCCCTAGGGCTCTGATATGGAATTCCTCTTTTGGTGGGACACCTGAGGTAACAAACCTGAAAGGAGTCCTCCCATCCCACAGATTGACGAAAAACAATTGGGATCGGGCCAAATCCACAGAGAGGAAGATACGTCCATGGCCCCTGAGGCCTCCCCGACTTTCCACGGCCAACGCCGATACAAAATCCAGAGACAAAAGAATGAGCAAGCGCCTCAGACTCGCTGTTTCTTCATATCCTGAAGAGTTCTTCTCATGGTTTGTCGATCGGGTCCGCCATACTTACATCCGCAAACCTTAGCTGAGTTTGTGTTTTTAGACTTCTGTCCTCAATGTCCTGGGCAACACACACTCCAGACTGGGCCCCTGGAGTCACACATTAGGACTGCGCCTACCCAATCCATGGGAATTCTGCCCATTCCATTGTCCCAAACCGTACAAATTAGGAGAACCCTCCAAAGTCCCTGAGGCCATCCCAATAGTGTAGGTCACCCGGCACAAACAAGGGCGGTCTGACACCAGCTGAGCAACTATCTCCACTCATTCCATAGATGGATGACCCCAGAGAAGAAGATTGAACCAGACAGGACCCTAGGCCATAATCGGATCCATTGCTTTGGTTTACAGGCATGTCTCCTCAAAAGCCTGGATTCCAATATTAGCATAGGGGTTTTCCTGAGGCACCCATCAGAACAAATCTCGTCTCCACAAGGAAACTTGTGTATGGGAGCTATGTCAAAAGCTTAGGAGAATACTTCAGGGTCCCGGTGCCACCGCCTCATTCCAAGGCCCTCATGGATACAAACACACTTTAGGACCCATCCTCAGGAAAGTCCATTTCAACTCAGCCACCCAGGTTGCTCCCACAGAGCCATCAGATCTAAACTGCCTTGTTGCTAGGACACAATTGCAATGCGAGGCGCTCGTCCCAGGCATCCATCCTCGAACGGTGCCCTGGAGTCATTCCATATGGGATGTCCTGGACCTGTCCAACAGGTCTCAATTGTCCCGCAGAAGGAATCCTTGAAGGGGGCATCCCACAACTCCCAACGTGGGAAAACCTCCATGGCCTCGAGATTCCGCTCCCTTCATGAAGGGACCGTCATGCACAGAAACTCCAACCTGAGCCAACGTCTGATCCTCGCTCTGACTTCAGATGCATGAGATCTTGGTTCCGATGTGTAGGGGGTACCTGCCGTGCCCTCGCCCTGAAACCCAAGTCTAGCTTCTGTTCTCAGACTTCTTTCCTCACACTCCTGGTCCGAAGCACTCAAGTTTGGCAATTCCGGACCCACAAAGCAGCACTCTGACTGCCCTCTAGAAAAATATATATATATATATTGCCTAATGAGCTGCAACCTACACGGCACTCGAATGTACCCAAATTATATAGTCTAACCTGGGCACTAATGCACTTTCTGACACAACCTGTGCCCGGACCTCCTGACCAACACCCAGACAGCTGACCGCACACTGAGCACATCAGACCTGCCATGGCCTTAGGTCATCATCTCTTCCCTACCTCAGTTTTCAGGCTTCAGAACCTAGACCTTATCTCCAATCCCTGCCCAGAAATCAGAATTCCTCCTTACCCATGGCAAGAAACCTTTTGGTTGGCACGTTGTCCAACTTTCAGTGTAGGAGAAACCACCATTCACCCTGAGGACCTGCCCATTCTTGAGTGTGATGAGGGCATAAACATGCATTGTGACCCTCATTGTGAGTCCTGCCCTCTAGTATGTCCTCTTAGTGACTGGACCATTAGATGTCATAATGGGCTTGACATGTACCTAGGCCCCAATATTTAACCAGATTTCTGGTTGTCCAGTCGCCCCTCCCCAGGGCTCTACTCTGGAATCCCTCATTTGGTGGGACACCTGAGGTTAAAAAACAAAACAAAACCAAACAAAACCAAACAAAACAACAACAACAAAAAAATGGACTTATTCCATCCCACAGAATGACCCCAAACTCTTCGGACGGGGCCACACCTCCAGAGGGTAAGACTCGTCCATTTCCCATGAAGTCTCCCGGAAATTTCATGAACATGGGTGACACGATATCCAGAGACAAAAACTTGAGCAAGAGCCTCACACTCGCCCATTTTTCATATCCCGAAGTGTTCTCCTCATGGTCTGTAGATCAGTCCTGCCATACCTATGACCCGAAACAGAAGCCGAGTTTGTGTTTTCAGACAACGGTCTAAACAGCCCTGGCCTACACACCCTACAGGCTCAGGCCTCTGGAGCCAAACCTGAGGACTGTTCTTGCCCTCTCCAAGGGATTTCTGTGTGCCCATTGCAATGGCCACAACCCTACTAATAGGATCAACCTCCAAAGTCCCTGAGGCCATCTCAATAGTGGTGGCTTCCCAGGACAAACAGGGGCAATCTGAGCCCATCTGAGCACCTACCTGCACTCAGACCCGTAGACTGAAGTCCCCAGAGGGAAAAAGGAACGAACAGACCCCTAGGCACTAATCGGATCCATTGCTTTGGTTTCCAGGAATCTCTCCTCAGAGGCCTGGATTTCAATACCCGAATATGGCTGTTTCTTGACTCACCCATCAGAACTAATCTCCTCTACACATGGGAAACTTGCACATTGGAGCTTGGTCGAAGCTTCTCTTTAGGAGAACCCTTCAGGGCCCCAGTGCCACTGCTTCATTCAGACAACGGTCTAAACAGCCCTGGCCTACACACCCTACAGGCTCAGGCCCCTGGAGCCAAACCTGAGGACTGTACTTGCCCTCTCCAAGGGATTTCTGTGTGCCCATTGCAATGGCCACAACCCTACTAATAGGATCAACCTCCAAAGTCCCTGAGGCCATCTCAATAGTGCTGGCTTCCCAGGACAAACAGGGGCAATCTGAGCCCATCTGAGCACCTACCTGCACTCAGACCCGTAGACTGATGTCCCCAGAGGGAAAAAGGAACGAACAGACCCCTAGGCACTAATCGGATCCATTGCTTTGGTTTCCAGGCATCTCTCCTCAGAGGCCTGGATTTCAATACCCGAATATGGCTCTTTCTTGACTCACACATCAGAATTAATCTCCTCTACACATGGGAAACTTGCACATTGGAGCTTGGTCGAAGCTTCTCTTTAGGAGAACCCTTCAGGGCCCCAGTGCCACCGCTTCATTCCAAGGCCTTCATAGACACAAAAACACATTAGGACCCATCCATAGGAGAGTCCATTTGAACTCAGCCTCCTCGGTTGCTCCCCCAGATCCAGCAGATCCTACATGTCTTGTTGCTAGGAGACAATTGGAATGCGAGGTGGGCTACCCATCCATCCATCCTTAGTACCCTGCTCGGAATCGTTGGCCTGAGCCAACCAACAGGTCTCAATTGTCCTGCAGAAGAATCTTTGCAGTTTGGAGCTTCTCACAACTCCAACTTGGGAAACCCCTATGGCCTCGTGATCCACCCCCCCTTCATGAAGGGTCCATCAGGGACAGAACCTCCAACCTGAGAGATCGTCTGATCCTCGCCCTGACTTCAGATCCACGAGATCTCGAGTCAGGTCTGTAGATTGTGCCTGCCATGTCCTCACCCAGAAACCTAAGCCTAGATTGTGTTCTCAGACTTCCGTCCTCAGACTACGGGCCCACCAGCCCTCCAGATTGGCAATCCAGAACTACAATGCAACACTCTGCCTGCACTCCAGAAGAAAAACATTGCCCCCTGGGGCTAACCAGAAACCCCAAATGAGGATCAACCTGCACGCCACTTGGCTGTACCCCAAATACATAGGCTGACCTGGGCACTGATGCCCTCTCAGACACAACCTGAGCCTGGACCTCCAGGCCACACCCAGACAGCTGGCCGCACTCTGAGCACATCGGATCCGCCATGGCCTTAGGTCGTCATCTCTTCTCAACTTCGATTTTCAGGCTTCAGAAACTATAACTTATCTCAAAACACTGCCCACGGTTGAAAATGATGCAGAAATCAGAACTCCATCCCCATGGCAAGAAACCATGCTGTTGCCATGTTGTCCAACATTCAGTGTAGTGGAAACCAGTGTGGCCCATGATTCCCCGCCCATGCTCGCGGGCAACATTGGTCACAAACACACATTGTGACCCTCAGCCTGAGCCCAGCCCTCAAGTAAGGCCTCTCAGTGGCTGGACCCTGAGCCCGCATATGGGGCCTGCCATGCCCCTGGCCCCGATTTTTAACCATAGTTCGCTTTGTCCCTTCACTCTTCCCTAGGGCTCTGATATGGAATTCCTCTTTTGGTGGGACACCTGAGGTAACAAACCTGAAAGGAGTCCTCCCATCCCACAGATTGACGAAAAACAATTGGGATCGGGCCAAATCCACAGAGAGGAAGATACGTCCATGGCCCCTGAGGCCTCCCCGACTTTCCACGGCCAACGCCGATACAAAATCCAGAGACAAAAGAATGAGCAAGCGCCTCAGACTCGCTGTTTCTTCATATCCTGAAGAGTTCTTCTCATGGTTTGTCGATCGGGTCCGCCATACTTACATCCGCAAACCTTAGCTGAGTTTGTGTTTTTAGACTTCTGTCCTCAATGTCCTGGGCAACACACACTCCAGACTGGGCCCCTGGAGTCACACATTAGGACTGCGCCTACCCAATCCATGGGAATTCTGCCCATTCCATTGTCCCAAACCGTACAAATTAGGAGAACCCTCCAAAGTCCCTGAGGCCATCCCAATAGTGTAGGTCACCCGGCACAAACAAGGGCGGTCTGACACCAGCTGAGCAACTATCTCCACTCATTCCATAGATGGATGACCCCAGAGAAGAAGATTGAACCAGACAGGACCCTAGGCCATAATCGGATCCATTGCTTTGGTTTACAGGCATGTCTCCTCAAAAGCCTGGATTCCAATATTAGCATAGGGGTTTTCCTGAGGCACCCATCAGAACAAATCTCGTCTCCACAAGGAAACTTGTGTATGGGAGCTATGTCAAAAGCTTAGGAGAATACTTCAGGGTCCCGGTGCCACCGCCTCATTCCAAGGCCCTCATGGATACAAACACACTTTAGGACCCATCCTCAAGAAAGTCCATTTCAACTCAGCCACCCAGGTTGCTCCCACAGAGCCATCAGATCTAAACTGCCTTGTTGCTAGGAGACAATTGCAATGCGATGCGCTCGTCCCAGGCATCCATCCTCGAACGGTGCCCTATAGTCATTCCATATGGGATGTCCTGGACCTGTCCAACAGGTCTCAATTGTCCCGCAGAAGGAATCCTTGAAGGGGGCATCCCACAACTCCCAACGTGGGAAAACCTCCATGGCCTCGAGATTCCGCTCCCTTCATGAAGGGACCGTCATGCACAGAAACTCCAACCTGAGCCAACGTCTGATCCTCGCTCTGACTTCAGATGCATGAGATCTTGGTTCCGATGTGTAGGGGGTACCTGCCGTGCCCTCGCCCTGAAACCCAAGTCTAGCTTCTGTTCTCAGACTTCTTTCCTCACACTCCTGGTCCGAAGCACTCAAGTTTGGCAATTCCGGACCCACAAAGCAGCACTCTGACTGCCCTCTAGAAAAAAAAATATATATATATTGCCTAATGAGCTGCAACCTACTCGGCACTCGAATGTACCCAAATTATATAGTCTAACCTGGGCACTAATGCACTTTCTGACACAACCTGAGCCCGGACCTCCTGACCAACACCCAGACAGCTGACCGCACACTGAGCACATCAGACCTGCCATGGCCTTAGGTCATCATCTCTTCCCTACCTCAGTTTTCAGGCTTCAGAACCTAGACCTTATCTCCAATCCCTGCCCAGAAATCAGAATTCCTCCTTACCCATGGCAAGAAACCTTTTGGTTGGCACGTTGTCCAACGTTCAGTGTAGGAGAAACCACCATTCACCCTGAGGACCTGGCATTCTTGAGTGTGATGAGGGCATAAACATGCATTGTGACCCTCAGCGTGAGTCCTGCCCTCTAGTATGTCCTCTTAGTGACTGGACCATTAGATGTCATAATGGGCTTGACATGTACCTAGGCCCCAATATTTAACCAGATTTCTGGTTGTCCAGTCGCCCCTCCCCAGGGCTCTACTCTGGAATCCCTCATTTGGTGGGACACCTGAGGTTAAAAAACAAAACAAAACCAAACAAAACCAAACAAAACAACAACAACAAAAAAATGGACTTATTCCATCCCACAGAATGACCCCAACCTCTTCGGACGGGGCCACACCTCCAGAGGGTAAGACTCGTCCATTTCCCATGAAGTCACCCTGAAATTTCATGAACATGGGTGACACGATATCCAGAGACAAAAACTTGAGCAAGAGCCTCACACTCGCCCATTTTTCATATCCCGAAGAGTTCTCCTCATGGTCTGTAGATCAGTCCTGCCATACCTATGACCCGAAACAGAAGCCGAGTTTGTGTTTTCAGACAACGGTCTAAACAGCCCTGGCCTACACACCCTACAGGCTCAGGCCTCTGGAGCGAAACCTGAGGACTGTACTTGCCCTCTCCAAGGGATTTCTGTGTGCCCATTGCAATGGCCACAACCCTACTAATAGGATCAACCTCCAAAGTCCCTGAGGCCATCTCAATAGTGGTGGCTTCCCAGGACAAACAGGGGCAATCTGAGCCCATCTGAGCACCTACCTGCACTCAGACCCGTAGACTGAAGTCCCCAGAGGGAAAAAGGAACGAACAGACCCCTAGGCACTAATCGGATCCATTGCTTTGGTTTCCAGGCATCTCTCCTCAGAGGCCTGGATTTCAATACCCGAATATGGCTGTTTCTTGACTCACCCATCAGAACTAATCTCCTCTACACATGGGAAACTTGCACATTGGAGCTTGGTCGAAGCTTCTCTTTAGGAGAACCCTTCAGGGCCCAAGTGCCACCGCTTCATTCCAAGGCCTTCATAGACACAAAAACACATTAGGACCCATCCATAGGAGAGTCCGTTTGAACTCAGCCTCCTCGGTTGCTCCCCCAGATCCAGCAGATCTAACATGTCTTGTTGCTAGGAGACAATTGGAATGCGAGGTGGGCTACCCATCCATCCATCCTTAGTACCCTGCTCGGAATCGTTGGCCTGAGCCAACCAACAGGTCTCAATTGTCCTGCAGAAGAATCTTTGCAGTTTGGAGCTTCTCACAACTCCCAACTTGGGAAACCCCCATGGCCTCGTGATCCACCGCCCCTTCATGAAGGGTCCATCAGGGACAGAACCTCCAACCTGAGAGATCGTCTGATCCTCGCCCTGACTTCAGATCCACGAGATCTCGAGTCAGGTCTGTAGATTGTGCCTGCCATGTCCTCACCCAGAAACCTAAGCCTAGATTGTGTTCTCAGACTTCCGTCCTCAGACTACGGGCCCACAAGCCCTCCAGATTGGCAATCCAGAACTACAATGCAACACTCTGCCTGCACTCCAGAAGAAAAACATTGCCCCCTGGGGCTAACCAGAAACCCCAAATGAGGATCAACCTGCACGCCACTTGGCTGTACCCCAAATACATAGGCTGACCTGGGCACTGATGCCCTTTCAGACACAACCTGAGCCTGGACCTCCAGGCCACACCCAGACAGCTGGCCGCACTCTGAGCACATCGGATCCGCCATGGCCTTAGGTCGTCATCTCTTCTCAACTTCGATTTTCAGGCTTCAGAAACTATAACTTATCTCAAAACACTGCCCACGGTTGAATGATGCAGAAATCAGAACTCCATCCCCATGGCAAGAAACCATGCTGTTGCCATGTTGTCCAACATTCAGTGTAGTGGAAACCAGTGTGGCCCATGATTCCCCGCCCATGCTCGCGGGCAACATTGGTCACAAACACACATTGTGACCCTCAGCCTGAGCCCAGCCCTCAAGTAAGGCCTCTCAGTGGCTGGACCCTGAGCCCGCATATGGGGCCTGCCATGCCCCTGGCCCCGATTTTTAACCATAGTTCGCTTTGTCCCTTCACTCTTCCCTAGGGCTCTGATTTGGAATTCCTCTTTTGGTGGGACACCTGAGGTAACAAACCTGAAAGGAGTCCTCCCATCCCACAGATTGACGAAAAATAATTGGGATCGGGCCAAATCCACAGAGAGGAAGATTCGTCCATGGCCCCTGAGGCCTCCCCGACATTCCACGGCCAACGCTGATACAAAATCCAGAGACAAAAGAATGAGCAAGCGCCTCAGACTCGCTGTTTCTTCATATCCTGAAGAGTTCTTCTCATGGTTTGTCGATCGGGTCCGCCATACCTACATCCGCAAACCTTAGCTGAGTTTGTGTTTTTAGACTTCTGTACTCAAAGTCCTGGGCAACACACACTCCAGACTGGGCCCCTGGAGTCACACATTAGGACTGCGCCTACCCAATCCATGGGAATTCTGCCCATTCCATTGTCCCAAACCGTACAAATTAGGAGAACCCTCCAAATTCCCTGAGGCCATCCCAATAGTGTAGGTCACCCGGCACAAACAAGGGCGGTCTGACACCAGCTGAGCAACTATCTCCACTCATTCCATAGATGGATGTCCCCAGAGAAGAAGATTGAACCAGACAGGACCCTAGGCCATAATCGGATCCATTGCTTTGGTTTACAGGCATGTCTCTTCAAAAGCCTGGATTCCAATATTAGCATACGGGTTTTCCTGAGGCACCCATCAGAACAAATCTCGTCTCCACAAGGAAACTTGTGTATGGGAGCTATGTCAAAAGCTTAGGAGAATACTTCAGGGTCCCGGTGCCACCGCCTCATTCCAAGGCCCTCATGGATACAAACACACCTTAGGACCCATCCTCAGGAAAGTCCATTTCAACTCAGCCACCCAAGTTGCTCCCGCAGAGCCATCAGATCTAAACTGCCTTGTTGCTAGGAGACAATTGCAATGCGAGGCGCTCGTCCCAGGCATACATCCTCGAACGGTGCCCTGGAGTTGTTCCATATGGGATGTCCTGGACCTGTCCAACAGGTCTCAATTGTCCCGCAGAAGGAATCCTTGAAGGGGGCATCCCACAACTCCCAACATGGGAAAACTTCCATGGCCTCGAGATTCCACTCCCTTCATGAAGGGACCGTCATGCACAGAAACTCCAACCTGAGCCAACGTCTGATCCTCGCTCTGACTTCAGATGCATGAGATCTTGGTTCCGATGTGTAGTGGGTACCTGCCGTGCCCTCGCCCTGAAACCCAAGTCTAGCTTGTGTTCTCAGACTTCCGTCCTCACACTCCTGGTCCGAAGCACTCAAGTTTGGCAATTCCGGACCCACAATGCAGCACTCTGCCTGCCCTCAAGAAAAAAAAAAAAATATTGCCTAATGAGCTGCAACCTACACGGCACTCGAATGTACCCAAATTATATAGACTAACCTGGGCACTAATGCACTTTCTGACACAACCTGAGCCCGGACCTCCTGACCAACACCCAGACAGCTGACCGCACACTGAGCACATCAGACCTGCCATGGCCTTAGGTCATCATCTCTTCCCTACCTCAGTTTTCAGGCTTCAGAACCTAGACCTTATCTACAATCCCTGCCCAGAAATCAGAATTCCTCCTTACCCATGGCAAGAAAACTTTTGGTTGGCACGTTGTCGAACGTTCAGTGTAGGAGAAACCAGCATTCACCCTGAGGACACGCCCATTCTTGAGTGTGATGAGGGCATGAACATGCATTGTGACCCTCAGCGTGAGTCCTGCCCTCTAGTATGTCCTCTTAGTGACTGGACCATTAGATGTCATAATGGGCTTGACATGTACCTAGGCACCAATATTTAACCAGATTTCTGGTTGTCCAGTCGGCCCTCCCCAGGGCTCTACTCTGGAATCCCTCATTTGGTGGGACACCTGAGGTGAAAAAACAAAACAAAACAAAACAACAACAACAAAAAAGTGGACTTATTCCATCCCACAGAATGACCCCAAACTCTTCGGACGGGGCCACACCTCCAGAGGGTAAGACTCGTCCATTTCCCATGAAGTCATCCGGAAATTTCATGAACATGGGTGACACGATATCCAGAGACAAAAACGTGAGCAAGAGCCTCACACTCGCCCTTTTTTCATATCCCGAAGAGTTCTCCTCATGGTCTGTAGATCAGTCCTGCCATACCTATGACCCGAAACAGAAGCCGAGTTTGTGTTTTCAGACAACGGTCTAAACAGCCCTGGCCTACACACCCTACAGGCTCAGGCCCCTGGAGCCAAACCTGAGGACTGTACTTGCCCTCTCCAAGGGATTTCTGGGTGCCCATTGCAATGGCCACAACCCTACTAATAGGATCAACCTCCAAAGTCCCTGAGGCCATCTCAATAGTGGTGGCTTCCCAGGACAAACAGGGGCAATCTGAGCCCATCTGAGCACCTACCTGCACTCAGACCCGTAGACTGATGTCCCCAGAGGAAAAAAGGAACGAACAGACCCCTAGGCACTAATCGGATCCATTGCTTTGGTTTCCAGGCATCTCTCCACAGAGGCCTGGATTTCAATACCCGAATATGGCTGTTTCTTGACTCACCCATCAGAACTAATCTCCTCTACACATGGGAAACTTGCACATTGGAGCTTGGTCGAAGCTTCTCCTTAGGAGAACCCTTCAGGGCCCCAGGGCCACCGCTTCGTTCCAAGGTCTTCATAGACACAAAAACACATTAGGACCCATCCATAGGAGAGTCCATTTGAACTCAGCCTCCTCGGTTGCTCCCCCAGATCCAGCAGATCTAACATGTCTTGTTGCTAGGAGACAATTGGAATGCGAGGTGGGCTACCCATCCATCCATCCTTAGTACCCTGCTCGGAATCGTTGGCCTGAGCCAAACAACAGGTCTCAATTGTCCTGCAGAAGAATCTTTGCAGTTTGGAGCTTCTCACAACTCCCATCTTGGGAAACCCCCATGGCCTCGTGATCCACCCCCCCTTCATGAAGGGTCCATCAGAGACAGAACCTCCAACCTGAGAGATCGTCTGATCCTCGCCCTGACTTCAGATCCACGAGATCTCGAGTCAGGTCTGTAGATTGTGCCTGCCATGTCCTCACCCAGAAACCTAAGCCTAGATTGTGTTCTCAGACTTCCGTCCTCAGACTACGGGCCCACAAGCCCTCCAGATTGGCAATCCAGAACTACAATGCAACACTCTGCCTGCACTCCAGAAGAAAAACATTGCCCCCTGGGGCTAACCAGAAACCCCAAATGAGGATCAATCTGCATGCCACTTGGCTGTACCCCAAATACATACGCTGACCTGGGCACTGATGCCCTTTCAGACACAACCTGAGCCTGGACCTCCAGGCCACACCCAGACAGCTGGCCGCACTCTGAGCACATCGGATCCGCCATGGCCTTAGGTCGTCATCTCTTCTCAACCTCGATTTTCAGGCTTCAGAAACTATAACTTATCTCAAAACACTGCCCACGGTTGAAAATGATGCAGAAATCAGAACTCCATCCCCATGGCAAGAAACCTTGCTGTTGCCATGTTGTCCAACATTCAGTGTAGTTGAAACCAGTGTGGCCCATGATTCCCCGCCCATGCTCGCGGGCAACATTGGTCACAAACACACATTGTGACCCTCAGCCTGAGCCCAGTCCTCAAGTAAGGCCTCTCAGTGGCTGGACCCTGAGCCCGCATATGGGGCCTGCCATGCCCCTGGCCCCGATTTTTAACCATAGTTCGCTTTGTCCCTTCACTCTTCCCTAGGGCTCTGATTTGGAATTCCTCTTTTGGTGGGACACCTGAGGTAACAAACCTGAAAGGAGTCCTCCCATCCCACAGATTGACGAAAAACAATTGGGATCGGGCCAAATCCACAGAGAGGAAGATTCGTCCATGGCCCCTGAGGCCTCCCCGACATTCCACGGCCAACGCTGATACAAAATCCAGAGACAAAAGAATGAGCAAGCGCCTCAGACTCGCTGTTTCTTCATATCCTGAAGAGTTCTTCTCATGGTTTGTCGATCGGGTCCGCCATACCTACATCCGCAAACCTTAGCTGAGTTTGTGTTTTTAGACTTCTGTCCTCAATGTCTGGGCAACACACACTCCAGACTGGGCCCCTGGAGTCACACATTAGGACTGCGCCTACCCAATCCATGGGAATTCTGCCCATTCCATTGTCCCAAACCGTACAAATTAGGAGAACCCTCCAAAGTCCCTGAGGCCATCCCAATAGTGTAGGTCACCCGGCACAAACAAGGGCGGTCTGACACCAGCTGAGCAACTATCTCCACTCATTCCATAGATGGATGTCCCCAGAGAAGAAGATTGAACCAGACAGGACCCTAGGACATAATCGGATCCATTGCTTTGGTTCACAGGCATGTCTCCTCAAAAGCCTGGATTCCAATATTAGCATAGGGGTTTTCCTGAGGCACCCATCAGAACAAATCTCGTCTCCACAAGGAAACTTGTGTATGGGAGCTATGTCAAAAGCTTAGGAGAATACTTCAGGGTCCCGGTGCCACCGCCTCATTCCAAGGCCCTCATGGATACAAACACACTTTAGGACCCATCCTCAGGAAAGTCCATTTCAACTCAGCCACCCAGGTTGCTCCCGCAGAGCCATCAGATCTAAACTGCCTTGTTGCTAGGAGACAATTGCAATGCGAGGCGCTCGTCCCAGGCATCCATCCTCGAACAGTGCCCTGGAGTCATTCCATATGGGATGTCCTGGACCTGTCCAACAGGTCTCAATTGTCCCGCAGAAGGAATCCTTGAAGGGGGCATCCCACAACTCCCAACGTGGGAAAACCTCCATGGCCTCGAGATTCCGCTCCCTTCATGAAGGGACCGTCATGCACAGAAACTCCAACCTGAGCCAACGTCTGATCCTCGCTCTGACTTCAGATGCATGAGATCTTGGTTCCGATGTGTAGGGGGTACCTGCCGTGCCCTCGCCCTGAAACCCAAGTCTAGCTTGTGTTCTCAGACTTCCGTCCTCACACTCCTGGTCCGAAGCACTCAAGTTTGGCAATTCCGGACCCACAGTGCAGCACTCTGCCGGCTCTCTAGAAAAAAAAAAAAAAATATTGCCTAATGAGCTGCAACCTACACGGCACTCGAATGTACCCAAATTATATAGTCTAACCTGGGCACTAATGCACTTTCTGACACATCCTGAGCCCGGACCTGCTGACGAACACCCAGACAGCTGACCGCACACTGAGCACATCAGACCTGCCATGGCCTTAGGTCATCATCTCTTCCCTCCCTCGGTTTTCAGGCTTCAGAACCTAGACCTTATCTCCAATCCCTGCCCAGAAATCAGAATTCCTCCTTACCCATGGCAAGAAACCTTTTGGTTGGCACGTTGTCCAACGTTCAGTGTAGGAGAAACCAGCATTCACCCTGAGGACCCGCCCATTCTTGAGTGTGATGAGGGCATAAACATGCATTGTGACCCTCAGCGTGAGTCCTGCCCTCTAGTATGTCCTCTTAGTGACTGGACCATTAGATGTCATAATGGGCTTGGCATGTACCTAGGCCCCAATATTTAACCAGATTTCTGGTTGTCCAGTCACGCCTCTCCAGGGCTCTACTCTGGAATCCCTCATTTGGTCGGACACCTGAGGTGAAAAAACAAAACAAAACAAAACAAAACAAAACAAAACAACTACAACAAAAAAATGGACTTATTCCATCCCACAGAATGACCCCAAACTCTTCGGACGGGGCCATACCTCCAGAGGGTAAGACTCGTCCATTTCCCATGAAGTCACCCGGAAATTTCATGAACATGGGTGACACGATATCCAGAGACAAAAACTTGAGCAAGAGCCTCACACTCGCCCTTTTTTCATATCCTGAAGAGTACTCCTCCTGGTCTGTAGATCAGTCCTGCCATACCTATGACCCGAAACAGAAGCCGAGTTTGTGTTTTCAGAAAACGGTCTAAACAGCCCTGGCCTACACACCCTACAGGCCTAGGCCCCTGGAGCCAAACCTGAGGACTGTACTTGCCCTCTCCAAGGGATTTCTGTGTGCCCATTGCAATGGCCACAACCCTACTAATAGGATCAACCTCCAAAGTCCCTGAGGCCATCTCAATAGTGGTGGCTTCCCAGGACAAACAAGGGCAATCTGAGCCCATCTGAGCACCTAACTGCACTCTGACCCGTAGACTGATGTCCCAGAGGGAAAAAGGAACGAACAGAACCCTAGGCACTAATCGGATCCATTGCTTTGGTTTCCAGGCATCTCTCCTCAGAGGCCTGGATTTCAATACCCGAATATGGCTGTTTCTTGACTCACCCATCAGAACTAATCTCCTCTACACATGGGAAACTTGCACATTGGAGCTTGGTCGAAGCTTCTCTTTAGGAGAACCCTTCAGGGCCCCAGTGCCACCGCTTCGTTCCAAGGTCTTCATAGACACAAAAACACATTAGGACCCATCCATAGGAGAGTCCATTTGAACTCAGCCTCCTCGGTTGCTCCCCCAGATCCAGCAGATCTAACATGTCTTGTTGCTAGGAGACAATTGGAATGCGAGGTGGGCTACCCATCCATCCATCCTTAGTACCCTGCTCGGAATCGTTGGCCTGAGCCAACCAACAGGTCTCAATTGTCCTGCAGAAGAATCTTTGCAGTTTGGAGCTTCTCACAACTCCCATCTTGGGAAACCCCCATGGCCTCGTGATCCACCCCCCCTTCATGAAGGGTCCATCAGAGACAGAACCTCCAACCTGAAAGATCGTCTGATCCTCGCCCTGACTTCAGATCCACGAGATCTCGAGTCAGGTCTGTAGATTGTGCCTGCCATGTCCTCACCCAGAAACCTAAGCCTAGATTGTGTTCTCAGACTTCCGTCCTCAGACTACGGGCCCACAAGCCCTCCAGATTGGCAATCCAGAACTACAATGCAACACTCTGCCTGCACTCCAGAAGAAAAACATTGCCCCCTGGGGCTAACCAGAAACCCCAAATGAGGATCAATCTGCATGCCACTTGGCTGTACCCCAAATACTTAGGCTGACCTGGGCACTGATGCCCTTTCAGACACAACCTGAGCCTGCACCTCCAGGCCACACCCAGACAGCTGGCCGCACTCTGAGCACATCGGATCCGCCATGGCCTTAGGTCGTCATCTCTTCTCAACCTCGATTTTCAGGCTTCAGAAACTATAACTTATCTCAAAACACTGCCCACGGTTGAAAATGATGCAGAAATCAGAACTCCATCCCCATGGCAAGAAACCTTGCGGTTGCCATGTTGTCCAACATTCAGTGTAGTTGAAAAAAGTGTGGCCCATGATTCCGCGCCCATGCTCGCGGGCAACATTGGTCACAAAAACACATTGTGACCCTCAGCCTGAGACCAGTCCTCAAGTAAAGCCTCTCAGTGGCTGGACCCTGAGCCCGCATATGGGGCCTGCCATGCCCCTGGCCCCGATTTTTAACCATAGTTCGCTTTGTCCCTTCACTCTTCCCTAGGGCTCTGATTTGGAATTCCTCTTTTGGTGGGACACCTGAGGTAACAAACCTGAAAGGAGTCCTCCCATCCCACAGATTGACGAAAAACAATTGGGATCGGGCCAAATCCACAGAGAGGAAGATTCGCCCATGGCCCCTGAGGCCTCCCCGACATTCCACGGCCAACGCTGATACAAAATCCAGAGACAAAAGAATGAGCAAGCGCCTCAGACTCGCTGTTTCTTCATATCCTGAAGAGTTCTTCTCATGGTTTGTCGATCGGGTCCGCCATCCCTACATCCGCAAACCTTAGCTGAGTTTGTGTTTTTAGACTTCTGTCCTCAATGTCCTGGGCAACACACACTCCAGACTGGGCCCCTGGAGTCACACATTAGGACTGCGCCTACCCAATCCATGGGAATTCTGCCCATTCCATTGTCCCAAACCGTACAAATTAGGAGAACCCTCCAAAGTCCCTGAGGCCATCCCAATAGTGTAGGTCACCCGGCACAAACAAGGGCGGTCTGACACCAGCTGAGCAACTATCTCCACTCATTCCATAGATGGATGTCCCCAGAGAAGAAGATTGAACCAGACAGGACCCTAGACCATAATCGGATCCATTGCTTTGGTTCACAGGCATGTCTCCTCAAAAGCCTGGATTCCAATATTAGCATAGGGGTTTTCCTGAGGCACCCATCAGAACAAATCTCGTCTCCACAAGGAAACTTGTGTATGGGAGCTATGTCAAAAGCTTAGGTGAATACTTCAGGGTCCCGGTGCCACCGCCTCATTCCAAGGCCCTCATGGATACAAACACACTTTAGGACCCATCCTCAGGAAAGTCCATTTCAACTCAGCCACCCAGGTTGCTCCCGCAGAGCCATCAGATCTAAACTGCCTTGTTGCTAGGAGACAATTGCAATGCGAGGCGCTCGTCCTAGGCATCCATCCTCGAACGGTGCCCTGGAGTCATTCCATATGGGATGTCCTGGACCTGTCCAACAGGTATCAATTGTCCCGCAGAAGGAATCCTTGAAGGGGGCAAGCCACAACTCCCAACGTGGGAAAACCTCCATGGCCTTGAGATTCCGCTCCCTTCATGAAGGGGCCGTCGTGCACAGAAACTCCAACCTGCCAACGTCTGATCCTTGCCCTGACTTCAGATGCATGAGATCTTGGTTCCGAAATGTAGGGGGTACCTGCCGTGCCCTCGCCCTGAAACCCAAGTCTAGCTTGTGTTCTCAGACTTCCATCCTCACACTCCTGGCCCCGAATCACTCAAGTTTGGCAATTCTGGACCCACAATGCAGCTCTCTGCCTGCCCTCTAGAAAAAAAAAAAAAATATTGCCTAATGAGCTGCAACCTACACGGCACTCGAATGTACCCAAATTATATAGTCTAACCTGGGCACTAATGCACTTTCTGACACAACCTGAGCCCGGACCTGCTGACGAACACCCAGACAGCTGACCGCACACTGAGCACATCAGACCTGCCATGGCCTTAGGTCATCATCTCTTCACTACCTCAGTTTTCAGGCTTCAGAACCTAGACCTTATCTCCAATCCCTGCCCAGAAATCAGAATTCCTCCTTACCCATGGCAAGAAACCTTTTGGTTGGCACGTTGTCCAACGTTCAGTGTAGGAGAAACCAGCATTCACCCTGAGGGCCCGCCATTTCTAGAGTGTGATGAGGGCATAAACATGCATTGTGACCCTCAGCGTGAGTCCTGCCCTCTAGTATGTCCTCTTAGTGACTGGACCATTAGATGTCATAATGGGCTTGACATGTACCTAGGCCCCAATATTTAACCAGATTTCTGGTTGTCCAGTCACCCCTCTCCAGGGCTCTACTCTGGAATCCCTCATTTGGTGGGACACCTGAGGTTAAAAAACAAAACAAAACAAAACAACAACAACAAAAAATGGACTTATTCCATCCCACAGAATGACCCCAAACTCTTCGGACGGGGCCACACCTCCAGAGGGTAAGACTCGTCCATTTCCCATGAAGTCACCCGGAATTTTCATGAACATGGGTGACACGATATCCAGAGACAAAACCTTGAGCAAGAGCCTCACACTCGCCCTTTTTTCATATCCCGAAGAGTTCTCCTCATGGTCTGTAGATCAGTCCTGCCATACCTATGACCCGAAACAGAAGCCGAGTTTGTGTTTTCAGACAACGGTCTAAACAGCCCTGGCCTACACACCCTACAGGCTCAGGCCCCTGGAGCCAAACCTGAGGACTGTACTTGCCCTCTCCAACGGATTTCTGTGTGCCCATTGCAATGGCCACAACCCTACTAATAGGATCAACCTCCAAAGTCCCTGAGGCCATCTCAATAGTGGTGGCTTCCCAGGACAAACAGGGGCAATCTGAGCCCATCTGAGCACCTACCTGCACTCAGACCCGTAGACTGATGTCCCCAGAGGGAAAAAGGAACGAACAGACCCCTAGGCACTAATCGGATCCATTGCTTTGGTTTCCAGGCATCTCTCCTCCGAGGCCTGGATTTCAATACCCGAATATGGCTGTTTCTTGACTCACCCATCAGAACTAATCTCCTCTACACATGTGAAACTTGCACATTGGAGCTTGGTCAAAGCTTCTCTTTAGGAGAACCCTTCAGGGCCCCAGTGCCACCGCTTCATTCTTTGTCTTTGAGACATACCTGAAAGAAGTTGTTATGGCCAGTGTTGAAGAGGTTAATGTCTATGTTCTCCTCTAGGATTCTGATGGATTCCTGTATCACATTGAATTCTTTTATCCATTATGAGTTTACCTTTGTTTATGGTGTAAAAGGATGGTCGATTTTCATTCTTTTACATATAGCTGCCTAGTTTTCCAACCACCATTTATTTAAGAGACTCTCATTTTTCCACTGTATATTTTTATCCTGATTATTTGAAGACTATTTGACCATAGTGCTGATGATCCCTATCTGAACTCTCTACACCGTTCTAGTGGTCTATGTGATTGTTTTTATGCCAGTCCCATGCTGCCTTGGTGATCACATCATCATAGTAACCCTTGAAATCAGGCAATATTATGCTCCCAGTTTTATTTTTCTTTTGGCATTTCTTAGCAATACGGGGTCTTTTCTGATTCCACACAAATTTTAGGCATGTGTTTGCTCCAGGTCTTTGAATGATACCGGTGGAATTTTCATCCAAATGGCATTAAAAGGATCAATTGCACTAGGCAGTATAGATATTTTTTCCCACAAGATGGTTTTTTTTTAATTTATTAATTTATTTTCAGCATAACAGTATTCATTGTTTTTGTACCACACCCAGCACTCCATGCAATCCATGCCCTTTATTATACCCTCCACCTGGTACCCCAACCTCCCATCGCCCGCCCCTTCAAAACCCTCAGTTTTTTAATTAATTTATTTATTTTCAGCATAATAGTATTTATTACTTTTTGCACCACACCCAGTGCTCCATGCAATCCATGACCTCTATAATACCCACCACCTGGTACTCCAACGTCCCACCCCCTGCCACTTCAAACCCCTCAGATTTTTTTTCAGAGTCCATAGTCTCTCATGGTTCACCTCCCCTTCCAATTTCCCTCAACTACCTTTTTCTATCTCCCCATGTCCTCCATGCTATTTGTAATGCTCCACAACTAAGTGAAACCATATGATAAATGACTCTCTCTGCTTCACTTATTTCACTCAGCATTATCTCTTCCAGTCCCATCCATGTTGCTACCAAAGTTGGGTATTCGTCTTTTCTGATGGAAGCATAATACTCCATAGTGTATATGGACCACATCTTCCTTATCCATTCGTCCATTGAAGGGCATCTTGGTTCTATCCACAGTTTGGTGACTGTGGCCATTGCTGCTATAATCATTGGGGTACAGATGGCCCTTCTTTTCATGACATCTGTATCTTTGGGGTAAATACCCAGGAGTGCAATTGCAGGGTCATAGAGAAGTTCTATTTTTTTATTTCTTGAGAAATCTCCACACTCTTCTCCAAAGAGGCTGCACCAACTTGCATTCCAACCAACAGTGGAAGAGGGTTCACATTCCCCCACATCCCCTCCAACACATATTGTTTCCTGTCTTGCTAATTTTGGCTATTCTAACTGGTGTAAGATGATATCTCAATGTGGTATTAATTTGCGAGTGATGATGAACATTTTTCATGTGTCTGATAGCCATTTGTACGTCTTCAATGGAGAAGTGTCTTGTCATATCTTCTGCCCATTTTTTAATATGATTGTCTGTTTTGTGTGTGTTGAGTTTGAGGAGTTCTTTATAGATCCTGGATATCAACCTTTTGTCTGTACTGTCATGTGCAAATATCTTCTCCCATTCCGTGGGTTACCTCTTTGTTTTCTTGACTGTTTCCTTTGCTGTGCAGAAGCTTTTGATTTTGATGAAGCCCCAAAAGTTCATTTTCACTTTTGTTTCCCTTGCCTTTGGAGACATATCTTGAAAGAAGTTGCTGTGGCTGATATCAAAGAGATTTCTGCCTATGTTCTTCTCTAGGATTCTGATGGATTCCTGCCTCACATTGAGGTCTTTTATCCATTTTGAGTTTATCTTTGTGTACGGTGTAAGAGAATGGTCGAGTTTCATTTTTCTACATATAGCTGCCTATTGTTCCCAGCACCATTTATTGAAGAGACTGACTTTTTCCCACTGTCTATTTTTTCCTCTTTTTTCGAAGATTATTTGACCATATAGTTGAGGGTCCATATCTGGGCTCTCTACTCTGTTCCACTGGTCTGTGTCTGTTTTCATGCGAGTTCCATGCTGTCTTGGTGATCACAGCTTTGTAGTAAACTTGAAATCAGGTATTGTCATACCCCCATTTTATTTTTGTTTTTCAAAATTTCCTTAGTGATTCGGGATCTCTTCTGATTCCATACAAATTTGTGGATTATTTGCTCCAGCTCTTTGAAAAATACTGGTAGAATTTTGATTGGAATAGCATTAAAAGTAGAGATTGCTCCAGGCATTATCGACATTGTAGCAATGTTTATTCTTCCGATCCAAGAGCATGGAATGGTCTATCATCTTTTAGGGTCATCTTCAATTTCTTTCATGAGAATTCTGTAGTTCCTTGAGTGCAGAACATTTATCTGTTTGTTTAGGATTATTCCCAGGTATCTTATGGTTCTTAGTGCTATAGTAAATGGAATGATTCTCTGATTTCCCTTTCTGTATTTTCATTATTAGTGCATAAAAAAGCCACTGATTTCTGTGGATACAGGATACATTGACTTTGTATCCTGCCACGTTGCTGAATTGCTGTATGAGTTCTAGTAGTTTGGGGGTGGAGATTTTGGGTTTTCCATATAAAGAATCACGTCATCTGCAAAGAGAGAGAGTTTGACTTCTTCAGTGCCAATTTGGATACCTTTTATTTTTCTTTGTTGTCTGATTGCTGTTGCTAGGTCTTCTAATACTATGTTGAACAAGACTGGTGAGAGTGGGCATCCTTGTCGTGATCCTGATCTCAACGGGAAGGCTGCAAGCTTTTTCCCATCGAGGATGATATTTGCTGTGGGTATTTCATAGATAGATATGATGAAGTTCAGGAATGTTCCCTCTATCCCTATACTTTGCAGCGTTTTAATCACGAATGGATGCTGGATTTTTTCAAATGATTTTTCTGCATCAATTGAGAGGACCATGTGGTTCTTCCCTCTTCTCATATTAATTTTTTCAATGGCATTGATTGATTTATGAATGTTGAACCATCCTTGTAGCCCAGGGATGAATCCCACCTGGTCATGGTAGATAATCTTTTTAATGTGCTGTTTGACCCTGTTTGCAAGGATCTTGTTGAGAATCTTAGCATCCATATTCATCAGTGATATTGGTCTGAAATTATCCATTTTGGTAGGGTCTTTGCCTGGTTTGGGGAACAGGGTAATTCTGGCTTCATAGAAAGAGTGTGGAAGTTTTCCTTCTGCTTCAATTTTTTGAAACAGCTTCAGGAGAAGAGATGTTATTTCTTCTTTGAAAGTTTGGTAGAATTCCCCAAGCAATCCATCAGGTCTTGGGCTCTTGTTTCTTGGGAGGTTTTTGATCACTGCTTATATCTCGTTACTAGATATCGGTCGATTCAGGTTGTCGATCTCTTCCTGGTTCAATTTTGGAAGTTTATAGTTTTCCAAGAATGCATCCATTTCATCAAGGTTGCTAAGCTTATTGGCATATAACTATTGATAATAACTTCTGATGATTGTTTCTACTTCCTCATTGCTAGTTGTGATCTCTCCGTTTTCATTTATAATTTTGTGAATTTGGGCTTTTTCTCTTTTCTTTTGGATTAGTGTGGCCAGTGCCTTATTGATCTTATTTATTCTTTCAAAAAAACCAACTTCTAGTTTCATTGATACATTCTACTGTATCTTTGGTTTCTACCTCATTGATCTCAGCTCTAATCTTGATGATTTCTCTTCTTATGTGTGGAGTTAGTTTGATTTTTTTGTTGATTCTCCAGTTCTTTAAGGTGTAGAGACATCTGGTGTATTCTGGATTTTTCAGAATTTTGAGGGAGGCTTGGATGTCTATGTATTTCCCTCTTAGAACCGCCTTTGCTGTATCCCATAGGGTTTGGATCGAAGTGTCTTTATTCTCATTGGTTTCCATTTGTTTCAGTTCTTCTTTGATCTCCTGGTTGATCCAAGCATTCTTAAGCAAGATGGTCTTTAGCTTCCAGGTGTTTGAGTTTCTTCTGTACTTTTCCTTGTGATTAAGCTCCAGTTTCAAAGCATTATGATCTGAGAATATGCAGGGGAAAATCTCAGTCTTTTGATATCAGTTTAGTCCTGATTTATGACCCAGCATGTGGTCTATTCTTGAGAAGGTTTCCTGTGCTCTTGAGAAGAATGAGTATTCTTTTGTTTTAGGGTGGAATGTTCTGAATATATCTATGAGATCCATCTGTTCCAATGTGTCATTCAATGCTCTTGTTTCTTTATTGATTTTCTGCTTCAATGATCTGTCTATTTCTGAGAGAGGCATGTTAAGATCTCCTATGATTAGTGTATTCATATCAATATGACTCTTTATCTTGATTAACAGTTTTCTTCTGTAATCGGATGCTCCCATATTGGAGGCATAGATATTTACAATTGTTAGATCATCTTGGTGGATTGTCCCTTTAAGAATTCTGTAGTGTCCTTCTGTATCTCTGACTAGAGCCTTTAGTTTAAAATCTAATTTATCTGATATGAGAATCGCTACCCCGACCTTCTTTTGAGGCCCATTGGCATGAAAGATGCTTCTCCGTCCCTTCACTTTCAGTCTGGGTGTATCTTTAGGTTCAAAATGGGTCTCTTGTAGAGAACATATGGATGGGTTCTGTCGTTTTATCCAATCTGCAACCCTGTGCTGTTTTATGGGTGCATTTAGGCCATTCGCATTGAGATTGATTATTGATAGATACGTTTTTATTGACTTCGAGTTACCTTTGAAGTCTTTCTTTCTGTAGATTGTCTCTATATTTCTCTTCCATGCTATTCTTAGGATTTTTACTCTTTTATAGAACCCCCCTTATTATTTACTGCAGTGTCGGCTTGGAGGTAGCATAGTCTTTTAAGTCTTGCCGGTCTTGTAAACTCTTTATATCTCCATCCATTCTGAATGTCAGTCTTGATGGATAAAGTATTCTTGGCTGCATGTTCTTCTCATTTAGTGCCCTGAATATATCTTGCCAGCCCTCTCTGGCTTGCCAGGCTTCTGTGGACAGGTCTGATGTTATATTGATGGGCTTTCCTATGTAAGTAAGGAGCCTCTTTGCCCTAGCAGCTTTCAGGAGATTATACCTACAATTATAATTCCTAATTTGACTATCAGGTGTCGTGTTATTATTATTTTTTTTTTGGAATGTATAATCTTGGGTGGAGACCATTTAGCCTCTAGTACATGAATTCTGGTTCCATTCGCGAGATTGGGGAAATTTTCTTGAAGGATTTGTTCCACTATATCTTCTAGATCTTTCTTTCTTCTCCCCTTCAGGGATTCCAGTAATTCTGAGGTTGGAACGTTTCATGGCATCATTTATTTCCCTGATTCTGTTTTCGTGATTTCTAAGCTGTTTGTTCCAGGCTTCCTCCTGATCCTTTCTCTCTATCTGTTTGTCCTCCAGATCACTAATTCTATCTTCTGTCGCAGTTACCCTGGCTTTGAGAGAGTTTAGATTAGATTGGAACTCATTGAGAGCATTGTGGACCTCCTCCCTGGTAGCTTTAAGCTCCGCCCTAACATGGTGAACATCATGTCTCATCGCTTTCAGCTTGGCCCTAATCAATTATGTTTGGTCATCCATGCCTTTCTCCAAACTAGCTATTGCCTGGATAATTGTTAACCTGAATTCTCTTTCCAACATATTGTCTATGTTGATAGCCATTAGCTCTAGTGCAGAAGGTCCATCCCCTGTATTTTTCTTCTGTTGGGCATTCCTCCTCCTAGTCATTTTGGTGAGAGATGACTGAACAGATGTAGCTGGATGTATCAACCATGGTGCAGTCAAGGTGCACCCTGGAACACGTCTGAACAATCAGGATTCCCCACCCAAATGAGAGACAAAAGAAAAGAAAAAGGAAAAGAAAAACAAAAAAAGAGATAGAGAGAGAGACAGGAAAGAGAGGGAAGATGAAAGAGAAAGTTCAGCCTAAATGGGCCCCAAGGTAAGATTTATGAAGTAGACAAACAAAAAGTCTGATCAAAGTATATGACAAGAGAAAAGAATATATATATATACACAAAAAAAAGGAAGAACCTAGTCAAAAAGAACCCCACGTTTAAGATTTATATACTATCAGGACAAACACAAAAACACAGAAACACTGGTGGAAGATAAGGATTGAAGAGTGGTTATAAATTCTCAGTGAGTGCGAGGAAGGTTGTTTTAATTATTCCTGGATGTATCTTGATATCTTTGTTAAAGGACTCAACTTTCCTAAGATAAAGGGGTATTAAAAATTAATTACCTATAGGGGTAGTATTGATTGGGGAAAGGGGACTACTTTGAAGTTTAACTCTATATGAAAAATAGAAGATAAAAATAAAGGAAAAAACTAAACTAAACTAAAATATAAAAAAAGTAGGAATAAAAAAATAGAAATGCAAAATGAAAACATAGGTGTATGTATCAAAAAGTTCAGGTTAGAAAGTTATTATGTAATTTGATGTACTGAACAGCTCGCTGTGATGGTAAATAGGTTAATAAAATTACATATATATATATATATATATATATATATATATATATATATATACCAGAATAGTGGGAATGAATGAAAAAGAAAACTTTTCCTATGAAGTAGTGGTTGTACTCTTGTAGTCCTTTTTAATTTTTTTTCTCTCTTTTTTTTTTTTCTTTCTTGGTTTGTTTTCTGGGGGAGGGGCCTGCCACGTGGGTTGACAGTCAGTGATGTTCCCTGAGTTAAGTTCTCCCGCCCCCCTCAAGGTGGTGGGCTCTGAGGAAACTGTTTTTTTTTTTTTTTTTCAGACTTTTGTTCTCTGGAGGTTTTTATGTTTATTCACTTTTTTTCTCACTTTGACTGCTTTTGATGGTTTTTGTAGTTTTAGAGGAAAATAAACCACACCCTGTTCTCCCTCTCAGAGAGAAGCCTCAGTATGGCTGCAGAGTCTAAATAAGTTCCCCCATGGGCCACTTGCAGAGCAGGTTTCAAGTCGCTGTCCCTAGGGTACCCAAAGCCAAGGAAGTGGCGGCTGTCTGGGCAGCTCCAGACCGCCAGAGAGGTTCCAAGCAGCAATCACACACTGAGATATTCCTGCTGGCCCGGGCTGGGAGTGCCTGGTCTTTCTGGGTCTAAGAGCACCGGGCTTGCATGCACCAATTTCAGGGGAGGCTGAGGTTCACGCGCAGGTCTCAGGCTCTGAGAACAAGGTGCAGATCCAAGAGTACCAGTTTGGGCCTTCAAGCACCTCTCTCAGGGGAGAGTTTGGTGCAGGCTCTGAAACAATGGCGCATATGAAAGGGCACTGGCTGGGCCTTTATACCTCTCTCAGGGGAGTATGTCAGGCTCTATAGCAGGGCTCACACATTCTGCCATCCAGCGTGGCTCCCATCCCCTCAAGGGAGCCAGAACCCATGCATTCTCAGGTGCACTGGTGGCTTAGGGACCAACACCTGGTTTCTTGGCTGCACTCTCTCTGGCTCAGCACCAGGGGAGGCTGTCCTGGGACCAGGGACTTAAGCCCCGCCCCTGTCGCTAGCCATCCCGATTCCCACAATTCCACCCCCCAGGAGATTCTTAGCTCTTTTGGAGTGCTTTCCACCAGTCTCCAAGTTAATGCTGGTCCCCAGATGCAGGGCAATATCGCTCCTATTGGGGTATTATTTTCCAACTGGTCGCCTCTGGTGGCTCCCTCCCCCTTTTGTTTATCTTCTGATATCAGTCCCCCATTCCCACTCCGCATTACCTGCCCACTGGTGTCTTCTGCCCCTGTAGAGATCCAGACGTGTATAATACTGATCTCAGGCTAATTTCATGGGTGATTGGAGTTCTTTGGTAGGTAATCAGCTCACTTTGGGGTACAGGTTGAAAAGCCATCTCCTCCTACTTCCCCACCATCTTGTCGACCTCTCTCTGCTTCAATTTTTTGAAACAGTTTCAGGAGAATAGGTGTTATTTCTTCTTTGAATGTTTGATAGAATTCCCAAATGAATCCATCAGGGCCTGGGTTCTTGTTTTTTGGGAGGTTTTTGATCACCGCTTCAACCTCATTAGTAGATATTGGTCTTCCGATTGTCAGTTTCTTCCTGGTTCAATTTTGGGAGTTTATAGTTTTCCAGGAATGCATCCATTTCATCTAGGTTGCTTAGCTTATTGGCATATAACTATTGATAACTTCTGATAGTTGTTTCTATTTCCTTGGTGTTCATTGTGATCTCTCCCTTTTCATTCATAATTTTATGAATTTGAGCTTTCTCTCTTTTGTTTTGGATTAGTGTGGCCAGTGGTTTATCGATCTTATTGATTCTTTCAAAAACCAGCTTCTAGTTTCACTGATATGTTCTACTGTATCTCTGCTTTCTACCTCATTGATCTCAGCTCTAATCTTGATTATTTCCCTTCTTGTGTGTGGAGTTGGTTTGTTTTGTTGTTGATTCTCCAGTTCTTTAAGGTGTAAAGACAGCTGCTGTGTTCTGGATTTTTCAGTTTTGTTTTTTGTTTGTTTGTTTGTTTGTTTGTTTGAGGGATGCTTGGATGGCTATGTATTACCCCCTTAGGACCGCCTTTGCTGTATTCCACAGGTTTTGGATCGAAGTGTCTTCATTCTCATTGGTTTCCATTTGTTTTAGTTCTTCTTTGATCTCCTGGTTGATCCAAGCATTCTTAAGCAAGGTGGTCTTTAGCTTCCAGGTGTTTGAGTTCCTTCTGAACTTTTCCTTGTGATTGAGCTCCAGTTTCAAAGCATTATGATCTGAGGATGTGCAGGGAATAATCTCAGTCTTTTGGTATCGGTTGAGTCCCGTTTTGTGTCTCAGTATGTGGTCTATTCTTGAGAAGGCTCCATGTGGACTTGAGAAGAATGAGTATTTTGTTGTTTTAGGGTGGAATGTTCTGAATATATCTATAAGGTCCATCTGGTCCAATGTGTCATTCAATGCTCTTGTTTCTTTATTGATTTTCTGCTTCAATGATCTGTCTATTTCTGAGAGAGGCATGTTAAGATCTCCTATGATTAGTGTATTCATATCAATATGACTCTTTATCTTGATTAACAGTTTTCTTATGTAATTGGCTGCTCCCATATTGGGAGCATAGATATTTACAATTGTTTGATCATCTTGATGGATAGTCCCTTTAAGGATTATGTAGTGTCCTTCTGTATCTCTGACTACAGCCTTTAGTTTAAAATCTAACTTATCTGATATGAGAATCGCTACCCCGGCCTTCTTTTGAGGCCCATTGGCATGAAAGATGCTTCTCCGTCCCTTCACTTTCAGTCTGGGTGTATCTTTAGGTTCAAAATGGGTCTCTTGTAGACAACATATGGATGGGTCCTGTCATTTAATCCAGTCTGCAACCCTGTGCCATTTTATGTGCACATTTAGGCCATTCACATTTAGGATGATTATTGATAGATACGTTTTTATTGACATCGTGTTACATTTGAAGTCTTTCTTTCTGTAGATGGTCTCTATATTTCTGTTCATACTACTCTGGGTTTTTTTCCTCTTTTATAGAACCCCCTTAATATTTCCTGCAGTGTCGGCTTGGTGGTTGCATAGTCTTTTAAGTCTTGCGGATCTTGGAAACTCTTTATCTCTCCATCCATTTTGAATGTCAGTCTTGCTGGGTAAAGTATTCTTGGCTGCATGTTCTTCTCATTCAATGCCCTGAATATATCTTGCCAGCCCTCTCTGGCTTGCCAGGTGTCTGTTTAGAGGTCTGACATTATTCTGATGGGCTTTCCTCTGTACGTAAGGATCTTCTTTGTCCTAGCTACTTTCAAGAGGTTCTGCCTACAATTATATTTCTTCATTCTTACTACTAGGTGTCTCTAGGACTTTTGAGAATCTGTAATCTTGGGGGGAAACCGTTCGGCCTCTAGTACAGGAATGCTGGTTCCATTCACGAGATTTGGAAAATTTTCATGAAAACTTGTCCACTATATCTTCTAAAGTTCTTTCTTTATCCTCTCCTTCAGGGATTCTAATAATTCTGACGTTGGAACATTTCATGGCATCATTTATTTCCGTGATTCTGTTTTCATGGCTCTAAGCTGTTTGTTTAAGGCTTCCTCCTGATACTTTTTCTCTATCTGTTCATTCTCCAGATCACTAATTCTATCCTCTGTCTCAGTTACTCTAGCTTTGAGAGAATTTAGATTAGAGTGGAACTCATTGAGAGCATTGTGAAGCTCGTCCCTGGTAGTTTTCAGCTCTTCCCTAATATTGAAAACGTGATCCCTGGTCGTTTTAAGTTCGGCTCTAATCAATTCCTTTTGGTCACTCATGGCTTTCTCCAACCTAGCTATTGCTTGGATAATTGTTAGCCTGAATTCTCTTTCTGACACATTGTCTATGTTGATAGCCATTAGCTCTGTTGCAGAAGGTCCATTTTTTGTATTTTTCTTCTGTTGGGCATTCCTCCTCCTAGTCATTTTGGTGAGAGATGGCTGAATGGGTGTAGCTGGATGTATCGACAGTGGTGCAGTCAAGGTGTACCCTGGAATGCTTCTGATCAATCAGAGTTACCCACCCAAATGAGAGGAAAAAGAAAAGGAAAAGAAAAAAAGAGAGAGGGAGAGAGACAAGAATGAAAGGTGAGATAAAAGATAAGGTTCAGCCCAAATGGGTTCCAAGGTAAGATTTATGAAGTTTACAAACAAAAACAGACAAACAAAAAGACTGATAAAAGTATATGAGAAGAGAAAAAAATATATATATATTTGCATATATATATGCAAATAAAGGAATAACCTCATCAGAATGAACCTCGAGTGTAAGATTTATATACTATCAGGAGAAACACAAAAACACAGAAGTAGGGGCGCCTGGGTGGCTCAGTGAGTTAAGCCGCTGCCTTCGGCTCAGGTCATGATCTCAGGGTCCTGGGATCGAGTCCCGCATAGGGCTCTCTGCTCAGCAGGGAGCCTGCTTCCTCCTCTCTCTCTCTCTGCCTGCCTCTCTGCCTACTTGTGATATCTCTCTGTCAAATATATAAATAAAAAAAACACGAAATACTGGTGGAAGAAAAAGATTGTAGAGTGCTGTAAATTTTCAGTGTGGGTGAGGAAGGTTTTATTTATTATTTTTTTTTTTTTTGGTGTTGTTTTTTTCCGGATGTATCTTGATAGATTTGTTAAAGACTCCACTTTCCTAAGATAAAGGGGGATTAGGAATTGTTTTACCTATAGGGGTGGCATTGATTGGGGAAAGGGGATTGCCTTGAAGTTTAATTCTATATGAATATTAGAAAATTAAAATTAAAAAAAAGGAATAAACTAGACTAAACTAAACTAAAATTAAAAAAAAAAAATTTAAAAAACAGAAATGCAAAAGGAATACACAGGTGTATGTATCAAAAAGTTCAGGTTAGAAGGTTATTATGGAATTTGATGTACTGGACATCTCACTGTGATGGTAAATAGGTTAAAAAATTTTCTATATAATAATAAAAAATTATCTTTAAAAAAATGAGCCAGGATAGTGGGAACAAATTAATAATAAAAATTGTCCTATGAAGTAGTGGTGGTTGTTCTCTTGTTGTCTTTTTTTTTTCCTTTCCCAGTTGGTTTCCTGGGGGAGGGGCCTGCCACGTGGGTTTTCAGTCAATGATGTTCTGAGTTAAGTCCTCCCACTCCCCTCAAGGGGGTGGGCTCTTAGGAAACTGTTTTTTCAGGCTTTTGTTCTCTGGAGGTTTTTATATTTGTTCACTTTTGTTTTTCTCTCTTTTCTTGAGGGATTTTGATGGTTTTTGTAGGTTTAGAGGAAAGCAAACTGTACCCTGACCTCCGTCTCAGAGAGAAGCCTCAATCTGGCTGCAGAGCCCAAATAAATCCCCCCTTCAACACTGGCAGAGCAGGTTCCCAGTCGCGGTCCCTGGGGACTCAAGATTTTTTGCTTGTACCCAAAACCACAGCAGTGGCGGCTGTCTGGGCAGCTCCAGACTGCCAGAGAAGTTCCAAGCAGCAATCGCACACTGAGATTTTCCCACTGGCACAAGCTGGGAGTGCCTGGTCTTTCCAGGTCCAAGAGCACCAGGCTGGTGCCTGTGCCATCTCTGTCTGGGGAGGGCACAGGGCATGACTCGGACTCTGATGGCATGGCAGGGCACTTGCATGGGGACTGCAAAAAGGCTGTGCTTCTGTTGGCTGGCGAGGCTCCCAGCCCCTCATGGGAGCTGGGCACCACACACTCTCAGGCGAGCTTGCTGGTGGTTCAGGGACCAAGACCTGGCTTCTCTGCCGCACTCTTTCTGGCTCTGCACCAGGGGTGGCTGTCCTGGGTCTGGGGACTTAAGCCCCTGACCCTAACACCCTGATTCCTGCAATTTCTCCCCAGTGATCCTTTGCTCTTCTTGAGTGCTTTCTACCATACTTCTGAGATAATGCTGGTCCCCAGACACAGGGCACTCTCCTATTGGGATATTACTTTCCAGTGGGTCACCTCTGGTAGCACCCTCCCCCTTTTGTTTATCTTCCAATATCAGTCCGATTTTCCCACTCCGCTTTACCTGCCCACTGGCGTCTTCTGCTCCGGTAGAGATCCAGACGTGTATAATTCGGGTCTCAGGCTGATTTTGTCGGTGAGTGGAGTTCAACAGATGTAATCAGCTCACTTTAGGGTCCAGGTTGAAAGGGAGACGCCTCCTACTTCTCCGCCATCTTGTCTCCAGTATAAACATTTTAACAATGTTTTTTTTTAATAAATTAATTTCTTTATTTTCAGAAAAACAGTATTCATTATTTTTTTCACCAACCCAGTGCTCCATGCAATCTGTGCCCTCTATAATACCCACCACCTGGTACCCCAAGCTCCCACCCCCCCTCCACTTCAAACCGCTCAGTTGTTTTTCAGAGTCCATAGTCTCTCATGATTCACCTCCCCTTCCAATTCCCCCCAACTCCCTTCTCCTCTCTAAGACCCCTTGTCCTCCATGATATTTGTTATGCTGCACAAATAAGTGAAACCATATGATAATTGACTCTCTCTGCCTTTCTTCATTCAGCATAATCTCTTCCAGTCCCGTCCATGCTGCTAGAAAAGTTGGGTATTCATCCTTTCTAATGGAGGCATAATACTCCATAGTGTATATGGACCACATCTTCCTTATCCATTCGTCCGTTAAAGGACAAATTCGTTCTTTCATAGTTTGGCGACCGTGGCCTTTGCTGCTATAAACATTTGGGTACAGATGGCCCTTCTTTTCACGACATCTGTATCTTTGGGGTAAATACCCAGGAGTGCAATTGCAGGGTCAGAGGGAAGTTCTATTTTTAATTTCTTGAGGAATCTCCACACTGTTCTCCAAAGAGGCTGCACCAACTTGCATTCCCATCAACAGTGTAAAATGGTTCCCCTTTCTCCACATCCTCTCCAAGACATGTTGTTTCTTGTTTTGTTAATTTTGGCCATTCTAACTGGTGTAAGGTGATATCTCAATGTAGTTTTAATTTGAATCACCCTGAGGGCTAGTGATGATGTACATTTTTTCATGTGTCTGATTGCCATTTGTATGTCTTCATTGGAGAATTGTCTGTTCATATCTTCTGCCCATTTTTTGATATGCTTGCCTATTTCCTATGTGTTGAGTTTGAGGATTTCATTATAGATCCTGGATATCAACCTTTTGTCTGTACTGTCATTTGCAAATATCTTATCACATTCCGTGGGTTGCATCTTTGTTTTTTTGACTCTTTCCTTTGCTGTGCAGAAGCTTTTGATTTTGATAAAGTCCCAAAAGTTTATTTTGGCTTTTGTTTCCTTTGCCTTTGGAGACATATCTTGAAAGATGTTGCTGTGGCTGATATAGAAGAGATTACTGCCTATGTTCTCCTCTAGGGTTCTGATGGATTCCTGTCTTACGTTGAGGTCTTTTATCCATTTTAACAATGTTTATTCTTCTGATCCATGAGCATGGAATGGTCTTCTGTCTTTTTTGTTTTCTTCAATTTTTTTCATGAGTGTTCTGTAGTTCCTTGAGAAAAAACCTTTACTTCTTTGGGATGGTTTATTCCCAGGTATCTTATGGTTTCAGTGCTGTAGTAAATGGAATTGATTCTCTAATGTCCCTTTCTGTATTTTCATTGATAATGTAGAAGAAGGCCACTGATTTCTGTACAATGATTTTTTTTAAAGATTTTATTTATTTGACAGACAGAGATCACAAGTAGGCAGAGAGGCAGGTAGAAAGAGAGAGAGGAGGAAGCAGGCTCTCTGCGGAGCGGACAGCCCGATGCGGGACTCGATCCCAGGACCCTGGGATCATGACCTGAGCCGAAGGAAGAGGCTTTAACCCACTGAGCCACCCAGGCACCCCTGTAAAATGATTTTGTATCCTGCCACATTATTTAGTTGCTGTATGAATTCTGGTAGTTTGGAGGTGGGGTGTTTTGGGTTTTCCATATAAAGTATGTCATCTGTGAGGAGAGAGTGTTTGACTTCTTCATTACCAATTTGGATACCTTTTATTTCTCTTTGTTGTCTGATTGTTGCTAGGATTTCAAATAGTTTGTAGAACAAGAGTGGTGAGAGTGGGCATCCTTGTCATGTTCCTGATCTCAAAGGGAAGCCTGTCAGCTTTTACCCATCGAGGATGATATTCACTGTGGGTTTTTCATAGAAACATTTTATGAAGTTGACTAATGTTCCCTCTATCCCTATACTTTGAAGCATTTTATTCAGGACCGGATGCTGGATTTTGTCTAATGCTTTTTCTTCATCAATGGAGAGGACCATGTGGTTCTCCTCTCTACACTTCATAATTTGTTCTATGACATTGATTGATTTGTGAATGCTGAACCATCCTTGCAACCCAGGGATAGATCCCACCTGGTCATGGTGGATCATCTTTTGAATGTACTGTTGGATCCTGTGAGCTAGGATCTTGTTGAGAATCTTAGTATCCATATTCATCAGTGATATTGGTCTGAAATTCTCCCTTTTGGTGAGGTCTTTGCCTGGTTTGTGGAGCAGGGTAATGCTGCCTTCATAAAAAGGGTCTGGAAGTATTCCTTCTGCTTAATTTTTGGAACGAGCTTCAGGAGAAGACATGCTATTTCTTCTATGAAAGTCTGGTAGATTTCTCCTGTGAATCCATCAAGTCCTGGGCTCTTGTTTATTGGGAGGTTTTTGATCACTGCTTCAATCTGGTTACTGGGTAAAAGTCTATTCATGTTGTGAATTCCTTCCCGGTTCAATTTTGGGATTATACTTTTCTAAAAATGCATCCATTTCACAAAGGTTGCTTAGCATATTGGCATACAACTGTTTAATTTTTTTAATTATTTTCAGTGTAACCGTATTCTATGTTTTAGCACAACACCCAGTGTTCCATGCACTCCATACCTCATTGTTTTGTTGACTGTTTCCTTTGCTGTGTAGAAGATTTTGATCTTTATGAAGTCCCAAATGTTCATCTTCACTTTTTTTTTTTCCTTTGCCTTTGGAGACATATTTTGAAAGAAGTTGCTATGGCCAATGTTGAAGAGGTTTCTGCCTATGTTCTCCTCCAAGATTCTGATGGATTCCTGCCTCAGGTTGAGGTCTCTTATCCATTCCGAGTTTCTCTTTGTGTATGGTGTCAGAGAATGGTCGAGTTTCATTCATCTACACAAAGCTGTCCCAATTTTCTCAGTGGCATTTATTGAAAATACTTTTTTTTTCCCTTTGTATATATTTTCCTGCTTTCTTGAAAATTATTTGACTATAGATTGATGGTCCATATCTGAGCTCTCTACTCTGTTACACTGGTCTAATGGCCTGTTTTTATGCCAGTCCCCTGCTGTCTTGGTGATCACAGCTTTGTAGTAACCCTTGAAACCAGGCAACAGGGTGCACCCAGTTTTGTTCTTTTCTTTTTGGCATTTCCTTAGCAATATGGGATTTCCTCTGATTCCACACCAATTTTAGGCTTGTGTTTGCTCCAGCTCTTTGAAAAATACCGGAGGAATTTTGATCAGAATGGCATTAAAATGATAGATTTCTCTAGGCTGTATAGACTTTTTAAGACTGTTTATTCTTCTGATCCATGAGCATGGAATGGTCTTCCATCTTTATGGTTTTCTTCCATTTATTTCATGAGTGTTCTGTAGTTCCCTGAATATAGATTGCTTATCACTTTGGTTTGGTTTATTCCCAGGTATCTTATGGTTTTGGAGCTGTAGTAAATGGAATTGATTCTCCCTTTCTGTATTTTTATTGTTAAAGGATAAGAAAACCACTGATTTTTGTACAAAGATTTTGTATCCTCCCGCATTATTGAAGTGCTGTATGAGTTCTAGTAGTTTTGGGGTGGAGTCTTTTGGGTTTTCCATATAAAGTATGTCATCTATGAAGAGAGAGTTTGACTTCTTCATTGCCAATTTGGATACATTTTATTTCTCCTTGTTGTCTGATTGCTGTTGCTAGGACTTCAAATAATATGTTGAATAAGAGTGGAGAGAGTGGGCATCCCTGTCATGATTCTGATCTCTAAGGGAAGGCTGTCAGCTTTTACCCATTGAGGATGGTATTCACTGTGGTGTTTTCATAGATACACTTAAGGAAGCTGATGAAGGTTCCCTCTATCCCTACTTTGAAGTGTTTTATTCAGGAACAAAAGCCGGATTTTCTCAAATGTGTTCTTTTCACCAATTGAGATGACCATGTGGTTTTTCTGTCTTCGCTTATTAATTTGTTTATGACATTGATTGATTTGCGAATGTTGAACCATCCTTGCAACCCAGGGATAGATCCCACCTGGTCATGGTGG
Organism: Mustela lutreola; assembly: GCF_030435805.1. Taxonomy (NCBI): domain Eukaryota; kingdom Metazoa; phylum Chordata; class Mammalia; order Carnivora; family Mustelidae; genus Mustela; species Mustela lutreola. The sequence continues at coordinate 175,725,869 of NC_081294.1, forward strand.
ATCATCTTTTGAATATACTGTTGGATCCTATGAGCTTGCATATTGTTGAGAATCTTAGTATCCATATTCATCAGTGATATTGGTCTGATATTCTCCTTTTTGGTGAGGTCTTTTCCTGCTTTGGGGATCAGGGTAATGCTGGCTACATAAGAAGAGTCTGGAAGTTTTCTTCTGCTTCCATTTTTGGAAAGATCTTCAGGTGAATAGGTGTTATTTCTACTCTGAAAGTTTGGTAGAGATGCCCAGGGAAGCTGTCTGTTCCTGAGCTCTTGTTTTTTGGGAGGTTTTTGATCACTACTTCAATCTCGTTACTGGATAATGGTCTATTCAGGTTCTACATTGCTTACTGGTTCAATTTTGGAATTTTATACTTTCCTAGGAATGCAGCCATTTCACCTAGGTTGCTTAGCATATTAGCATAAAACTGTTTTTTTTTTCTTTTTAATTTCTTTTGTGTGTAACATTATTCTTTGTTTTTCCACCACGGTTAGTGATCTATGTAATCCCTGCCCTCTCTCTTATACATACCAATAGCTTCTGCCAACCTCTCACTCCCCGCTCTTTCACAGCTCTCATATTCTTTTTCAGAGTCCATAGTCTGATAGTATCATAGTATTATAGAGGGCATGGATTGCATGAAGCACTGGGCGTGGTGAAAAAATAATGGAATACTTTTTTTCTGAGAAAATAAATTAATTTAATTAAAAAAAATATATGTCTCCAAAGGCAAAGGAAACAAAGCGAAAATGAACTTTGGAAATTCATCAAAATCAAAAGCTTCTGCACAGCAAAGGAAACATTCATGAGAACAATGGTAAACGATGGAATGGAAGAAGATAATTTCAAACCATTTTTTAACTGGATTATTTGTATTTCGGGGTGTTAAATTGTAGCCATTCCACATATTTTGGACACTATCCCCATACTGCATAGGGTTTTTTTTTTTTTTTAATAAATATTTTCTCCCTTTCAGTATGTTGTCTTTTTTTTTAATTAAATATATTTATTTTCAGCATAACAGTATTCATTATTTTTTTTACCACACCAGTGCTCCATGCAGTCCGTGCCCTCTACAGTACCTACCACCTGGTACCCCAACCTCCCACACCCTTATTACTTCTTCCTTGCTCTTCTGCTGTGTGGAAACTTTATTGTGTTACAGTCCCAGTTGTTTATTTTTGCCTTTATTTCCTTGCCTCAGGAGACAGTCTAGAAAATGTTTGCTTTGGTCCATGTCAGGAAGTTACGGTCTGTGCCCTCTTTGATTTTTATGGTTTCCAGTCTCCCACTGAGGCCTTGAAACTGTTTTGAACTTCTATGTCTGTTTGGCATAAGGAAGCAGAGTAATTGCATTCTTCTGTGCATAGCTGTCCAGTTTTCCCAACACTATAGAGACTGTTCTTTTCCTTTCTATATTCTTGCCTGCTCTGTGGAAGACTAATAGGCCACAGAATTGCGGGTTTATACCTGAGCTTCTATCCTGTTCCCTAGGTCACTGTGTGTATTTTTGTGCCAGTGCCATAGTTTGGATGACCACAGCTATGTAGTATGACTTGAAATCTGGAATTGTGATTCCTCCAGCATTGTTTTTCTTCTCAACATTGCATTGTCTGTTCAGTATCTTTGGTGGTTCCATACAAATTTTTAGGAGTGTTTGCTTGACTTCTTTTTGTTTAACTTAATTCAATGAGCCAACTTATAGGACACCATTAGTGTTATAGGACACTATAACACTTATAGGACAACTTATAGGACACCAACTTATAGGACACCTGTAGTGTTCAATAATAGATCAAATGTGTATACTGCCCAGTGCTCATTGCATCATGGGTCCTCTTTAAGGCCTACCACCCAGTTGCCCCATCCCCCACGCCACTGCCCTCCAGGAATCCTGAGTTCGTTTCTGTAATGAAGAGTCTCTCATGGTTTTTCTCCCTCTCTGACGACTTCACATTCAGTTCCCCCCTTCCCCTCTGATCCTCTGTGTTGTTTCTTCTATTTTACACAGGTGAACCCATGTGACGCTTGCTTTTCTCTGATAGCCTTATTTCACTCAGCGTAATACCCACCAGTTCCTTCCAGGTGGATGCGATGGTTAGTCTTCATCCTCTATGATGGATGAATAGTATTCTGTTGTAGATATGAACCACATCTTCTTTATCCATTCATCTGTCCATGGACATCAGCGCTCTGTCCATAGTTTGGCTAGAGTGGATAATGCTATAATTAACACTGGGGGGGGGGATGCCACTATTTTTCACTCAATCTGTATTTTCTTTCGATTTTATTTATTGACTTGACGGAGATAGAGAGAGATCACAAGCAGGCAGAGAGGCAGGCAGAGGGAGGGGGGAAGCAGGCTCCCTTCTGAGCAGACAGCCTGATGTGGATCTTGATCCCAGGACCCTGAGATCCTGGAGGCTTGACCCACTGAGCCACCCAGATGCCCCAAAATCTGTATCTTTGGGTTAAATACCAAGCAGTGCAATTGCTGTGTTGTCTATTTTTAAGTTTGGGAAGAAACTCGATAACATGTGGCAGAGTGGTTGTAAGAGGGTGCATTGCCATCAGCAGTGTAAGAGTGTTCCCCTCTAACCATGTCCTCGCTAGCATTTGTTTTCCCTGCCTTGATCATTTTAGATATGCCAGCTGATGTGAGGTGGTATCTCACTGTGGTTTTGATTTGTATTTTCCTGATGGCTATTGCTGTAGAACACTTTTTTGTGTGTCTCTTGGTCACTTGTATGGCCTCTTAGTAAAAAGGTATGTTTGTGTTTTTGCCTATGTCTTCAGCTAGATTAGGGGTAGTCCCAGGATCATGGAAGGTTTGATCTGCTTAGGTATGGAGACCTTCAGAGACATCTGAATTGAAGGCCAGAGTTAAGGAGAATATCAGGCCCAGGCTCTGTGTTCAGTCTGGTATGAAAATATAAATAAGCAGGGAGTGGTGTATAAACATTTTAGGCCTCTAGGGACAGATGCCCGAAAACACTTGCTAGGGTTAGGGTTTGGGCATTGGGCATGGCAGGCGTGATCTTCAGATGCTGAGGTGAGCCCCCTGGGATGTGAAGTTAGGGAGAATGTCAGGTGTTTGCTCAGGCTATAGTTTGTGTTCATGAAAGGCACTAAATGTGGGGTTGTGTTAATGGGGTCTTGGAGATTTCTTCCACTCTGGGTTTTTTTGTTTTGTTTTGCTTTTTTGTTTTTGTTTTGTAGCTCCAAATAGCAAAGTTTCATTCTGGGAGACAGGATATGTCCTGAATTCTGGCTCAATTATCCCCCATGTGGATATGCTGAGAACAGGGCTCAGGGTATGGATAACTGAATTCCTAACTTAGGGTTAAGTAAGACCTATGGTCATGGCAGCCTTGATCTACTGGTTCTAGGGTGAGCTACAGAAAGGGTTGATTTGATGGGCGCATCCCAGGCTGTGCCAGACTGTATTAGTGACAATGGTGGCCTACAAATGTGGGGTGGAATTGGAGGAGGTAGTGCATGTTTCTCCTAAACTGGGGGCAGTGCATCTTCATATGGCAGGGTTTCCATCTGGAGGGCAGTCAAAGTCTTGTGGTGTGGCTCAGAGTCCTCAGTCTGGAGGGCTTATGGATCAGGACTCTGGGGAAGAAGTCTGAACATCCAAGCGAGGGATAGGGTTAAGGCTTAGGGATGGCAGGCCTGATATGTAGATGCTGAGTTTAGCTCCCTGGGATCTGAAATTAGGTCACATGTCAGGTGGTCACTCAGGCTTGAGTTTATGTCCATATGGAACTGGCCAAATGGGGCCATGGAAATTTCTCCCGTTCTGTGGGTTTTGTGTAGTTCCAAATAGCACAGTTTCATTCTGGAGGAAAGAAGGAGTAGTGTTTATGTCTCAGTGGTCCCCTGTATGGAAGTATTCGAGAGATGAGCACTGGGTATGGATGCCTAAAAACCCTATGGACGGCTGAAAACCCTGGAGTTAGAATTGCAGCCTAGAGGAATGGCAGACCTGATCTGCTGGCTCTGAGGTGAGATACCCAAGAGGATAATTTGAGGAGCACAGGCTGTGCCAGACTGCACGTTAGTGCCCAGGTTGGCTTAAATTCGAGGTTGGAATTGAGAGCCTTGCAGCTTTCTCCTAAACAGGAGTTTCTGTGCAGCTCCATAGGACATGGTATCCTTCTGCAGGGCAGGCAGAGTCCTGTGGTGTTTCTCCAGGGTCCCCAATCTGGAGAGCTTTTGGGCAAAACTCTTGGGATAAAAGTCTGAATACCCAACCTAGGTTTAGGGTTAGGGACTAGGGCATGGCAGGCCTGAAATGCAGAAGCTGAGAAGAGCTCCCCGGATTTCAACTTAAGGAGAATGTCAGGTGGTCACTCAGGCGGGAGTTGATGTCCATGAGGGACACCAAATACTGGGGCTGGCTCATGTGGCCATGGATGTTTCTCCTGCTCCAGGGAGTTTGCACAGCTCCAAATAGCAAGATTTCCTTCTGGGGGACAGGAGGGGCCGTGTTTTCAGGATCAGGGGTACACCATGTTGAGGGATTCGAGTGCAGGATTCCAGGTATGGATGCCGGAAAACCCAGCCTATTGCTGGCTTAGGGCCTAGGGCATTGGCAGGCCAGATATGTTGGCTTTCAGGCGAGCTCCTCAGAGGGATGAGTTGACAACCAGGATTAGGCCTGAAAACAGAAGCTAGGGTAAGGATAGGACTAGTGGCATGAAAGGTCTAATCTTCTGGCTCTGGGACCAGCTACTTGGGTGGCTGACTGGAGGACGAGGCTCAAACTCTGTGTCCGAATGTGAATCACTATCCAGGGATGACCTCCATAAGTGGGGTTGGCCTTGGGGACCATGGAGGTTTCTCCAAAACTGGGAGTTTTGTGCAGATCCATAGGGCATGGTTAACTTATGAAAGGCATTGCTGAGTGCTGTGATGTGGCTCCAGAGTCCCCAGTCTGGAGGGCTTGGAGGCTGGGCATCTTGGGATGGAAGCCTGAAAACCCAACCTAGGTTAGGGTTGGGGCCTAGAGACATGGCATAACTGATCTCTCAGAACTGAGGAGGGCTCCCTGAAGGGCTGAGTTGAGGGCGGGCATCAGGCGGTAGATCAGAGTCTTGAGGTTTTGGGTCCATGGGCCTTAGATGCTGGTTTTGCCCTCTGGGGGTATGCATGTTTCTCCCGCTCTGAGGTTTCTGTACAGCTCTAAATGGCACCATTTCTCCCTAGGTGGCCAGCGGAGTGCCTGCATGAGTCTCAGGCATCTGCAATATGCAGGACTTTGGTGCTTACCCTCTGTAGAACACGCCTAGGGTAAGGATTAGGGCCTGTGGCATTACAGGCCCAATCTGCCAGCACTGAGTCTGGCTCCTCTCAGGGCTGAGTTGAGGCCATTTCTCCAGCCCTGTGGCGGAATCCGGCTTTATGGCTGGGGACTGCTGATGGTTGTGGGACATGCAGATTTCTCCTGCTCTGAGAGTTATGCACATCTCCTATGGGAACTGTTTCCTACTGGGTAGCAGCCAGAGTCCTGGGGTGTGGCTCGGGTGTCCCCAATCTGAAGGGCTTGGGGGCCAGTTCTGTGGGGACAGAATTCTGAAAAGTCAACATAGGGTTAGGGAATGGGGCATGGCTGATCCAATCTGCTGGTGCTGAGGCAGGTTCCCTGACAGGCTGAGTTGAGGATGGGGGTCAAGCGGCATGTCAGACTCTGGATTTTTTTGTTGTGTGGGCCATCTGCGGTGAGGGTGGCCTCAGGAATCCATGTGGGTCTCTCACAGTCTGAGGGTTCAGGAAGGCTCCAAATGAAAGGGTTTCCCTTCGATGCCAGACAGAGTCCTTAGGTGTGGCCATGGTTCCTAATCTGGAGTGCTTGTTGGCAAGGTCTCTGGGCACGGAAGCCTGAAAACACAAACTGGGGGTTGGGTTAGGACTTAGGAGTATCCAAGCCCCATCTTCCAGCCCTGAGGTGAGAACCCTGGGGTTTGAGTCAAGCCCAGGAATCAGGAAACACGTCAGGCTGTGAGTTTGTGATTGGGGGTTGGTGCTGAGGTTGGGGATGTCCTCAGGGAGGCATGCAGGTTGCTCCATGTGGGTTGTTCCTAGGGTTCTGCGTAGCTTAGAATGGCACGCTTTTCTTCTGGATTGCAGACAGACTCGTGGGGTGTGATCTAGAGGTCCTAAACTGGAGGGGCAGTGCCAATGTGGCTTTAGACCTGTGGAGGGTTTGGGAGCTGCATTAGGAGTTCGTGGAAGGCTCAGCAGTGCCGATTAACGCCACTGGAGGGAGAGGTGAGCTGTGGTGCGAGAGAGCGTAGTAAAGGTGGCAATGCAGCTTGCCACCCCTGGAGGCACTGGAGGCAGTGCCGAGCTGCTGTGGGAAACACACCAGAAGAGGAGTCTGTGCAGCTTGCTGGCTCTGAGGGCAGTGGTGAGGTGCTGGGTGAGAAACCCTGAAACGTGAGGCACTGCAGCTTATTTTTACAGGACGTAGTGCTGAGCTGAAGACTCTCTGTTTCCCCAGTCTCAAGAGTGGTGGTAACAACTGCTGGAGCCGGGCCCCCACTCAGCATTGTGAAACATTGCCCCAGGTTTGCTGGTAATGTGCTGTCAGGATAGTTCCCGAGGGTCCTCCTGGAACTATCCAGGAGAGCCAGGGAGAGCCAAACCCGTTTCATGGTGCCTTTGGAACCGAAGACTTGAGTGTCTACTTAGAAGAGTCTATTTGCTTCTCTATAAAGGACAAGGGCATTGGCCGGCTTGAGAAGGAAGTGAAAGAACACTTAAGAATCAAGCATGTGTCTCTCCTTCCTTCTCCCAGGAATCGGAGCAGGTGTGTAGGCTTTAGGTGGGAGGTGCCTACTTATCCGCACCTGACGACCCTTCTTCTCTCTTGTTCCATGAGACGTGAAGTTTGGAAATCAGAGTCTGAATCCATCATGCAGCTTGTCCCAGGACGTCAGCATTCAGAGAAAAGGGCAGGCCGGTGGGGCACAGTGGCACATCCATGCCAGCATGGGAGGTAAAATTTCTCTTTCACCCCAAACATCCTGGGTTTTCTCTCCTCTCCAATGGAGCCAAAAAGTCACATGAGCGCAGCTGTCAGAAATGGAGAGTGGGTGCTAGGGTTCCGAGTTTCCTTGCAGGGAGCACCTGGCAGGGGATCTCATTTTCTCTGTTGGCTTCTGGCTTACACGGTATTTGGAACATCTCTTTCTAATCAAATCCCCTGGATTCAAAGGGGGAAGATGAGATGAACTTGGTGTGTGTTTGAAACATAGACCTCATTCCTTCATCTAACAGTGTTGATTCCATGGGTCCTAGCTGTGGTGGAATGGCCAGCATCTAGAGTTAGGTGGATGTGTGTGGTCAGAGAGAAGCTTGGATGATGGCTTCTCCTTTGTCCATCATGATGTATCCTAAGGGATTCATGTTTTTTATCCAAAGAGTTCCAAGGAGGGCAGAGGGAAAATTCAAAAGGATTCCAAGGAGCCTTGGATGATTGAAAACAGAAGCTTGGCTGTCTAGTTTCACTCGGTCGACCATTTAGAGAGTTGGACATGGCATCCTTTCTCTGCAGTTTCATGGGTGGTGAAGTCAGGAGAGTCTTTGGTAATTCCCCTGGATAGAGGCATTCTGATGGCCTCACAGGGCATGGCATCAGGAACCCTGGGTTGAATTTCTGGGGTTGCTTGATGGACGTTGGGTGAGTCATGTTATCCCCAAGTTTTTTGTTTCCTCCTTAGGAAATTGCTGGCAGGGAATGTTCTGCTTCCAGCAAAACCCTCCTGCACTGTCAGTGGGCATGTGGGTTGTTGCAGCCACTCTAGAAAAGAGCATCGTGGTTCCTTTGAAAGCTAAGAACTGAACAGCCCTAGAATCCAGCAGTTGCCCTCCTAGGTATCTCCCTATAAGGGAGGGTACACACTGTGATGAGCTCTGGGTGTTCTGTGCAGGTGAGGAATCACAAAATCCTACCGCTGAAGCAAAGGAATGAACACTGCATGGAAACATATTGGAACTGAAATAAAGGAAGGAAAGAAGAAGGCCACGTTCTACTTCATGAAGAGCGAGGTAAAAATGGAGTGATTTTTCTTCTCCTTTTCTGTCAATGATCAATTTCAATAACACTGTGGTGGGATACACTAGTTTCCGATTGCATAAGGAGCCCTCAGAAAGCTGCCAGGGAAAGTTTAGACCTCAGAACATGTCCATGTTCCATTGATATGTTCCTTCCAGTTTGCATGTACAATGGTAAGTGGAGAGAAATAGGGCAAAAGAGGAAAGGAGGGGCTGAATATTCAGGAGCTTAAGTCAGAGGCTTTAACCCACTGAGTCACCCAGGCTCCCCATCCTTCCCACTTTCTCAAGAAAGCCCTGGGCCTGTTTAAGTTGAGAAGATGGAGAGGAGATCCCAGCTTTGCAGCAGGCAGGGTAGTTCCAGGTCTTCCTAGAGCTGACAGGGTTCACTGAGGAGAGCTGAGCTGTGGGTGTGACAGATCCAAACTGCTGGTCCAGAGGCGGTATCTCTGAGGAGCTGTGTTGAAAATGGGGTTCAGGTGGCGTACGAGGCTAGGGGGGGCTGAAGAACATAGGGAAGTACTCATGTGGACACACAGGTTTCTCTCTTTCTGACAGTTCCTTGCAAGTCCAAACAGACTGGTTTCCTTCTAGGTGACAGGTGGACTCCTATGGTTTGACTCTAGGGTTCCCAACCCAGAGGGCTTGCTGGACAGACCCCTGTAGAAGGAAGCATGAAAACACAACTTAGGGTTAGGGTAATGGCCTTGGGGAATTGCAGCTCTGATCCACCAGCGGTGATTCAGATTCCCCTCAGGGTTGAGTTGAGGGAGCTCATCGTGCAGTGTGGCAGAATCTGGGTTTCTGGCCGGGGGGGCTACTGATGTTGAGAGTGTTTTAGAAGGGTGTGCATGTTTCTTCCTCTCTGAGGTCACTGCAGAGCTCTAAATGGCACGGTTTCCCCCCGCATGGCAGTCGGATTCTTGGGTTTTCACAGAGGGGTCCTTAATCTGGGGAGTTTGGGGGCCAGGCCTCTTGAATTGAAAGCCTGAAAACAGAAACTAAAGTTATGGCAGGGCCTCAGGGCAAGGCAGGCTTGATCTGCTGGTGCTGAGGCAGGCTTTCCAGTGGGCTGACGTCAGGCTGGGCATCAGGCATATCAGATTCCAAGTTTGTGTCTAGGGAGGCTATAGAAACTGGGAGCATCCTCAGAGTGGCATGCAAGTTTCTCCCAGTCTGAGGGTTCTGCTGAGCTCCAAAGGGCACAGTTTCCTCATGTGTGTGGGGCGCCGCCCTGGGGTGTCACTGAGGCATGCTTTATGCCACTGTGAGTCTCACAGGTGCCCATCATCAGGCTTAGGGAAAAGGCCTCTGGACATGGAAGCCTGTACACCCACATAGGGTTAGTGTTAGGGCCTTTGGGCACGGCAGGCCCAATGTACTGGTGCTGATGCGGGCTCTCCACAGGGCTGAGTCCAGGCCATACATCTGGAGGCACAGCAGAATCCGGATTTATGGCCATAAGGTCTCTCATGTTGAGGGAGGCTTTAGGGGGGCTTGCAGGTTTCTCCCTGTCTGAGGGTTTGGTGCAGCCCCAAACCACAAGAAGTCTGCCCACGTGGTCAGTGGAGTCACATGGTGTCACTCTGCTGTCCTTAATCATGGGGATGTGGGAGCCAGGTATCTTTGGATAGAAACCTAAAAACCCAAATTAGGTTTATGGTAAGGGCATAGGGTCATGGCAGGTCTGAACTTTTCTTGCTGAGGTAGGGTCCCTGGTGTGCTGAGTTGAGAACAGGCACCAGGCAGGGGGTTGGATTCCGGGTTTGAGTCCAGGGGTTGAACAATGTTGTGTGTGGCCTTGCGGGGTCTTGCAGGTTTCATAGCTCTGAGGAATGTGTGCACCTCCCAATGGCACTACTGCACCCTAGGAACAAGGGGAGTGCCAGAGTGAGTCTCAGGCATCCCCAATCTGGGGGGTGTGGGTGCCAGGCCTCAGGGTATGGAAGCTTGTATACCCCACCAAGTGTTCGGGTTAGAACCTAGGGACATGGCAGGCCCAAATTGGCAATGCTGAAATTGGCTCCCATCGAGGCAGAGTTTAGGACATTCATCTGGCCACCTGAAGAATCAGGGTTTGTCTCTGGGGGGCCACTGATGGTAGGAGTGGCTTTAGGGGGACATGCAGGTTTCTGCCCCTCTGAAGGTTTAGCGCAGCTCCAAGTGGCATGGGTTCCATCCATGTGGAGAGCGGATTCCTGAGGTGTTGCTCAGGGGTCCTTAATTCAGGGGGCCTGGGGGTTAGGCCCCTTGGAATGGAAGCCCGAAAACCCAAAGAAAGGTTAGAGTTAGGGCCTTGGAACATTGCAGGCCATATATACTGAATCTGAGGGGGCCTGCCCACAGGGATGAATTGGGGACACACCTCTTCCATCACAAGTATATGGCTTTATGGCCGAGGGGGGGCATGATGGTCAGGGAAGCTTTATGGGTGCAAGCAGGTTTCACCCCCTTGGAGGGCTTGACACAACTCCAATCAGCAGGAATCCCTACCACGTGGCAGGTGGAGTGGTGGGGTGTCACTCAGACCTCCTTTATCCGAGGGGATTTGGGGCCAGGAGCCTTAGAATGGAAGCATGAATAATGAAACTACAGTTTATTTAGAGCCTAGGGGCATGGTATGTCAGATCTTCTGGGACCGAGGCAGTCACCCAGGGCTCAGTAGGGAGAGTCATTGGCCTTGCATCCGCTGGCTTGTGGAGGGCTTTCCCTGAGTTCTTGCCAAGCTCACTGAGGACAGGACTCTAGAAAAGGCCGTGTTCAGGCAGACATGAGCTGCACAAAGTGAGGTCTCCAGGGAATTTCCTGCCAATTCTCATGAGCATTCTACCTAAACCCATATGGTGAGAATAGGCTGCCATTAATGGGTTATTTGGACCACCCGTCTCTGGTGGACTATAGTTGTTTCTTGCACAGTGCTTGCATAGCCATCAGGAAAACATGCAGAGACTATGCTGCTGATGGTGTGGAAAGGCCTTGTTGGGGGCAGGGCAGGCATGGGTCTCCACATACAATGGTTGACTCAGGCTCCAAAACCACGGTTTTCAAATTGGTGGCAAGAGGACTAATGGGGTGGGTTTCAGATTTCCTGCAGTTGAGGGTTCGAGAGACAGGACCCTGCGAAGGTAAGACTGAAAACTAGGTGAGGGTTAGGACCAAGGAATAGGGGCATGGCAGACCCCATCTCCCAGCTCCAGGGAGGGAACCCACGGTTGCCAAGGAGCAGGAGGCATTGGCCTCATCTCCAACTGATTCATGGAGGGCTTTTTGGCAGGGTCCGAGTCATGACAACATGGGATCCTGGGCCAGGCCCAACAGGCGGCCCTGCAGACATGTGTCACCCGAATCGAGAACACAGCGTGTTTTCCGGCCAAATCTCAAGAACGTTTTGCTCAAATCTGGATCAATTTGGGCAGAACACTCATCAGAATTGGCCGGGGTTGGGCAGCCCTGAGGACCGCCCTGTCCCCATGATCGTGGGCCCTTCCTCAGGCGGGCCATGTCGCAGTCATCCAGTAAAGGCACTGAGATGATGAGGGCCACCCAGGGGCCCTAGTGCAGGGGAAATTTCCCGGAGCAGAATGAGGAAGAGGGTGTGGCATCCACCTCTGACTTTTCCAGCCACTGGGGCACCGATGCTTTGGAGTGGCCTCAGTGGGGGCATGAAGATTTCTCTGCCCCCAAGGCATTTCCAAAGTTCTAAAAGGCACTATTTCCACCTGGGTGGCAGGTGGATATGTGGCATGGGACTCAGGGTTTTCCAATTGGAGGGCCCGAGGGAGAGGATCCTGGAAACAGAAGGCCAAGAAAGAAGGCAAGGGTTAATTCCTGGGCCACGGGGCTGTACCAGTCGAATTGGACAGTGCAATGGAGGGAACCCCCAGAGGTTAAGGAGCAGGAGGTGTCAGACTCAACTGAACCGGACTCACGGAGGGCTTTCTGGCCGGGTTCAGACGTAACATTCGGGATCCCAGGCCAGGCCCAGGGGGCAGCCCTGCAGACGTGTGGTGCCCAAAGCTTGTTTGCTGGGCATTTTCTGGACAGTTCTCTCGAGCATTCTGCTCTAATTGGGATCGATTTGGGCAGAACATTCGTGAGAATTGGCCGGCGATAGGCAACCCTGCACATTGTCCCATTCCCCATGGCTGAGGGGCCCTTTCTCGCTCAGGGCATGTCGCAGCCCCCCAGAAAACACGCTGAGACACAGCGACCCACCCGGGGGCCCTGGCGGAGGGGAGTGTTCCAGGAGTAAAGTTGAGGGAGGGTTTGTGGCGGGGCGTCTGCACCCGACTCTTTGGGTGACTTGGGAGCCCAAGGATGGGTCTGGCCTCAGTGGAGGCAGGAATGTATCTCTCACTCAGAGGCTTGTCTGCAGCTCCAAAAGGCACCTTGACATAGGATCTTAGGATGCTCGTGGCACAGGACTCAGGCTTTCCCAGTTGGGGCACCGAGGAACAGGACCCAGGAAACTGAAGGTTGAGCAAGCAGGCGAGGGCTTGTGCTTGGGCATCAGGGCTGTCCCAGACCCATGGGCCAGGTCCAGGGAGGGGACCCCTGGAGGCTGAGGAGCAGGAGGCATCTGCTTGGCCTGTGCCAGACTCAGAAGACGTTCAAGCAGAGTTCGACGTGACGACTGGGGATGACGGCCGATACCTACAGGGCTGCCCGGCAGACTTTCGGCGCCCAAAGCGATTTAGGCGGGCCTTTTCCAGCCAATACTCACGAGCGTTCTGCCTAAACCAACCCCGGTTGGGCAGAATGCTCATGAGGATTGGCTGGTGTTGGATTGCCCTCTGGACCACCCTTCTCCCCGTGGCTGAGGGCCCTTTCTCGCTGGGGGCACGTCATGGCCACCAGGAAAATGCGCTGAGACAAGGCCCACCTGGGGGCCTTGGTGTAGGGGAGCGTTCCTGAAGCAGAGTTGAGGGACGGGTGGTGGCTGGGCTCATGATGCCGGGCCATGCCCAGGGAGCTGCCGTGCAGATGCGCGGTGCCCAAAGTGAGTTGGCCTGGCGTTTTCGGGCCAATTCTCACGAGCGTTCTGCCCAAACCGGGATGGGTTTGGACAGAATGATTGTGAGAATTGGCTGGCATTGGGCAGCCCTGCGGACCACTCTACTCCACATGGCCGAGGGCCCTTTCTTGCTCGGGGCATGTCACAGTGACCCAGAAAACTTGCCGAGACGATGTGTCCCATCCAGGGGCACTGGCCCATGGGAGCGTTCCTGGAGTAGAGTTGAGGGTTGTGGAGGCGTGGCACAGGACTCCTTCTTCCCCAGGTGGAGGCCCGGAGGGACAGGCCCCTGGAAACCAAATGCAGGGAAAGCAGGTGAGGTTTCATGCCCGGGCCTAGTGGCAGGACTAGCCCCATCGACAGCTCCAGGGATGGTACCCCCAGAAGCTGAGGAGCAGGAGGCATCAGCGTCACTGGAGCCTGCCATCTGGAGGGTTTTCTGGCGGGGTTCTGACACGACTGCTCGTGGTGCCCGGCAAGACCCGGGGGCTGCCCTGCCGACTTGTGGCGCCCAAAGTGATTTTGCCAGGTGTTTTCCAGCCAGTTCTCACAAGCGTTCTCTTGCTCTGAGTCTTGTCCGAAGAGCAGAAAGGCACCGTGTGCACCGGGGTGGGATAGGGAGGCGTGGCAGGAGACTCAGGGTTCCCCAGTTGGAGGCACCAAAGGACAGGTCCCTGGAAATGGAAGACTGAGGAAGCAGGCCAGGGTTCTTGTCCAGACCTCTGCTCAGGCCGAGCCCCAATGGACAATATCAGGGATGGGATGCTCGGAGGATGAGGAGCAGGAGGCGATAGCTTCACCACAGACTGACTACTGGATCGCTTTCTGGCATGTTTCAGACAGGACAGCTTGCCATGCCAGGCCAGGACCAGGGGGCGGCCCTGCAGACGTGCTGCACCTGAAGCCAGTTCGCCGGCATGTTCCAGCCCATTCTCAGGAGCACTCTGCCTAAACTGATCCCAGCTTGGGAAGAATGCTCCTGAGAATTGGCCAGCATGGGGCTGCTCTGCGGACCACCCTACTCCCAGTGGCTGAGGGCCCTTTCTCGCTCAGGGCATGACACAACCGCCCGAAAAACGTGCCAATATGATGCAGCCCACCCGGGGACCCTTGTGCAGGGGAGGGTTCCAGGAGATGTGTTGAGGGATGGGTTGTGGCCGGGCGTCTGCCTATGACTTTTCATCCAGGAAAGGGATGCCCAAGGATGGGGCTGATCTCAGTGTGGGCAGGAGGTTTCTCTCCCTCTGAAATTGGCACAAGCGCCAAAAGGCACCGATTGTGATGAAGCGGGCATGGCGGAGGGGGAGGCGTCTCGTACACTCAATATTCCCCAGTTGGTGGCCCCATGGGAAAGGACCGTGGAAACGAAAGGCTAAGGAAGCAGGCGAGGGTTTGTGCCCGGGCCTCGGGGCAGCCTTGACAGTGCAAGGGCGGGGACCTTCAGAGGCTGAGGAGCAGGAGGCTTAGGCCTTGCTGGAGCGTGCCCATGGTTGGCTTTCTGGCGAGGTTCGGACGCAACTGCTCGTGTTGCTGTGCCAGGCACAGGGGGCGACCCTGCAGACCTGGGACGCTCAAAGCGATTTCACTGGATGTTTTCCTGCCAATTCTCACGAGCGTTCTGCCCAAACTGGGATAGGTTTGGGCAGAACGCTCGTGAGAATTGGCCGGCGTTGGGCAGCCCTGCGGACCGCCCTGCTCTCCATGGCCCAGGGCCCTTTCTCGCCCAGGGCATGTTGCGGCCGCCAGGAAATTGCACGGAAAAGATGCGGCCCAACCGGGGCCACCAGCGCAGTGGAGCGTTCCGGGAGCAGATTTGAAGGACAGGTGGCGGCCGGGCGTGTGCCTCCGTCTTTCGGGAAGATGGGGTGCCCAAGGATGGGGATGATCTCATTTTGGGCAGGCAGGTTTATCTCACTCTGAGGGTTGTCTGAAGCACCGGGGGGTGCCGTTGGCGCCTGCTTGGTTGGGAGATGAGTGGCTGCGGGAACAGGGCTCCCGCTATGGAGGCCACGAGGGACAGGACTCCAGAAGCAGAAGGCTGGGGAAGCAAGCGAGCGTTCGAGCCCAGGCTTCGTGACAGGCACGCCCCCATGGTATATCGCCAGGGAAGGGACCCCCGCAGGCTGAGGAATGCAGGCGTTGCCCTCACCTCAGCCCGGCTCGCGGAGTGCCTCTTGGAGGGGTTGGGTGCGGGCACTCACAAAGCCCGGCCAGTCCCCGGGCGGGCGGCCCTGCAGATATGCGGCACACGAAGAGCCTTCGCTGGGCGTTTTCCGGCCAATTCTCACAAGCCTGCCTCTCTGCCTACTTGTGATCTCGCTCTGTCAAATAAATAAATAAAATCTTTAAAAAAATAAATAAAAAGATAGCCAGCTCCTGAGTAAGGGGGGATTTCAGATATTTGATCACACTGGAGTTTGTGTCTATTATGTCCAACAAATGGAGGGGTGGTGTCAAGAGGCTATGGAGAATTTCCCACATTTGGGCAGAACGCTCGTGAGAATTGGCCGGAAAAAGCACGGCGAAGTCTCTTCGGGCACCGCACAACTGCAGGGACGCCCACCCTGGGGCCTGGCCGGGCATTGTGAGTGCCCTCACCCGAACCACGCCAAGAGGCACGTCGGGAGACCGAACACCCTGAGGCCAACACCTGCGGATCTTCGGCCAGCGGTGGTCCCATTCCTGGCGCTATACCAAAGGGTCGGGCCCATCACGAAGCCCGGGCTTGAACGCTCGCTTGCTTCCCCAGCCTTCTGCTTCCGGGGTCCTTTATCTCGTGGCCTCCATATCAGGAACCCTGAGTCCCGCAGCCATGCATCTCCCAACCACGCAGGCGCAAACGGCGCCTTCTGGCGCTTCGGACAAACCTCGGAGTGAGAGAAACCTGCGTGCCCAAAATGAGGTCATCCCCATTCTTGGGAGCCCCACCTTCCCGAAAGACGGATGCGCACGCCCGGCCGCCAACCGTTTTTCAACTCTGCTCCCGGACGCTCCACTGCGCCGGCGCCCCCGGGTTGGCCGCGTCTTTTCCGTGGAATTTCCGGGTGGCCACAACATGCCCTGGGCGAGAAAGGGCCCTGGGCCATGGAGAGCAGGGCGGTCCGCAGGGCTGCTCAACGCCGGCCAATTCTCACGAGCGTTCTGCCCAAACCGGGTTTGGGCAGAACACTCGTGAGAATTTGCCGGAAAACGCCCAGCGATGTCTCTTCAGGCGCCGCATGTCGGCAGGGCCGCCCACCCGGGGCTTCGCCGGGCATTGTGCGTGCCCGCACCCGAAACCTGCCAAGAGGCACTCCGCGAGACGGAACACGGCGAAGCCAACGCCTGCGGATGCTCGGCCTGCAGGGGTCCCATCCCTGGCGCTATACCATGGGGCCGGGCCCTTCACGAAACCAGGGCTCGAATGCTCGCACGCTTCAACAGCCTTCTGCTTCCGGGGTCCTGTCCCTCCTGGCCTCCATATCGGGAACCCTGAGTCCTGCAGCCACGCGTCTCCCAACTACGCAGGCGCCAACGGGGCCTACCGGCGCTTCGGACAACCCTCGGAGTGAGATAAACCTGCGTGCCCAAAATGAGATCATCCCCATTCTTGGGCGCCCCATGATCCCTAAAGCTGGAGGCGCACGCCCGGCCGCCACCCGTCCTTCAACTCTGCTCCCGGGACGCTCCTGTGCGCCGGCGCCCCGGGTGGTCCACGTATTTTGCGTGCGATTTCCGGGCGGCCGCAACATGCTCTGGGCGAGAAAGGGTCCTGGGCCATGGAGAGCAAGGCAGTTCGAAGGGCTGCCCAACGCCGGCCAAATCTCACGAGCGTTCTGCCCAATCCGATCCTGTTTTGGGCAGAACGCTCGTGAGAATTGGCCGGAAAACGCCGGGCGAATCTCCCGGGCGCCGCACGTCTGCAGGACCACCCCCCCGGGGCCTGGCCGGGCATTGTGAGTACCCGCTCCCACACCCTGCCAGGAGGCACTCCGTGAGACGGACTGCGACGAGGACAACGCCTGCGGATCCTTGGCCTGCGGGGGACCCGTCCCTGGTGCTATTCCATGTGTCAGGGCCCATCACGAAGCTCGGGCTCGAACCCTCGCTCGCTGCCCCAGCCTTCTGATTCCGGGGTCCTGTTCCTCATGGCCTCCATATCGGGAACCCTGAGTCCCGCACCCATGCATCTCCCAACCACGCAGGCGCCAATTTCGCCTCCCGGCGCTTTGGACAACCCTCGGAATGAGGGAAACCTGCGTGCCCAAAATGAGGTCATCCCCATTCTTGGGAGCCCCATTTTCCCGAAAGACGGAGGCGCTCGCCACGCAGCCATCAGTCCATCAACTCTGCTCGCGGAACGCTCCACTACGCCGGCCCCCCCGAGGGGGGGCAGCGTCTACCCCATGCAATGCCCCGGCGGCCGCAACATGCCCTTGGCGAGAAAGTGCCCTGGGCCCTGGAGAGCAGAGCGGTCAGCAGGGCTGCCCAACGCCGGCCAATTCTCACGAGCGTTCTGCCCAAACTGATCCCACTTTGATGGGAAAATGCCCGGCGAAGTAAACTCGGGCGCTGCACTTCTGCTGGGCCACCCCCTGGGGCCTGGATCGGCATTGTAGTGCCGCGCCCGCACTCTCCAAGAGGCACTCCGCGAGATGGACAGTGGCGAGGACAATGCCTGTGGATTCTAAACCTGCGGGTGTACCGTCCTTGGCGTTAAACCATGGGTCGGGGCCCATCACGAAGCCCGGGTTCGAACGCTCGCTCGCTTCCCCAGCCTTCTGCTTCCGGGGTTTTGTTCCTTGTGGCCTCCATATCGGAAACCCTGAGTCCCGAAGCCACACATCTCCCAACCACGCAGGCGCCAACTGCGCCTCCCGGCGCTTCTGACGAACCTCAGAATGAGAGAAAGCTGCGTGCCCAAAATGAGGTCATACCCATCCTTGGGCGCCCCATTTCCTGAAAGAGGGAGGCGCACGCCCGGCCGACATCCGTCCTTCAACTCTGCTCCCGGAACGCTCCTCTGCGCCGGCACCCCCGGTTAGGCAGCGTCTACCCCGTGCGATTTCCGGGCGGAGGCAACATGCCCTGGGCGAGAAAGGGCCCTGGGCCATGGAGAGAATGGCGGTCCGCAGGAATGCCCAACACAGGCCAATTCTCACGAGCGTTCTGCCCAAACGGATCCCGGTTTGGGCTGAAAGCTCGTGAGAATTGGCCGGAAAATGCCCAGCGAATTCACCTCGGGTGCAGCACATCTGAAGGGCCACCGCCCCCCCCGCCCGAGGCCTGGCTGGCATTGTGAGTGCCTGCTCCCGCAACCCACCAAGAGGCACTCCGTGAGACGGACTGCGGCGAGGACAACGCCTGCGGATCCTTGGGCTGCGGGGGTCCCGTTACTGGCGCTACACAATGGACCCGGGCCCATCACGAAGCCCGGGCTCGAACGCTCGTTGCTTCCCCAGCCTTCTGCTTCTGGGGTCCTGTTCCTCGTGGCCTCCATATCGGGAACCCTGAGTCCCACAGCCACGCATCTCCCAACCACGCAGGCCCCAACGGCGCCTCCCGGCTCTTCTGACAACCCTCGGAGTGAGAGAAATCTGCGTGCCCAAAATGAGGTCATCCCCATCCTTGGGCGCTCCATTCCCGAAAGATGGAGGCACAGGCACCATCGCCATCCGTCCTTCAACTCTGCTCCAAGTACGCTCACTGCGCCGGCGCCCCCTGGTGGGCCACCTCTATCCCGTGCGATTTCCGGGCAGGCCGCAACATGACCTGGGCGAGAAAGGGCCGTGGGCCATGGAGAGTATGGCGGTCCGCAGGGCTGCCCAAGGCCGGCCAATTCTCACGAGCGTTCTGCTCAAACCGATCCTGGTTTGGGCAGAACGCTCGTGAGAATTGGCCGGAAAACGCCTGGGAATTCACCTCGGTCGCCGCACGTCTGCTGGGCCGCCCCCCGGGGCGTGGCTGGGCATTGTGAGTGCCCGCTCCTGCACCCTGCCAAGAGGCACACCGTGAGACGGACTGCGGTGAGGAAAACACCGGCGGATCCCTGGCCTGCGGGGATCCCGTCCCTGGTGCAGTACCATGTGTCAGGGCCCATCACGAAGCTCGGGCTCGACCCTAGCTCGCTGCCCCAGCCTTCTGATTCCGGGGTCCTGTACCTCATGGCCTCCATATCAGGAACCCTGAGTCCCTCACCCACGCATCTCCCAACCACGCAGGCGCCAATTTCGCCTCCCGGCGCTTTGGACAACACTCGGAATGAGGGAAACCGGCGTGCACAAAATGAGGTCATCCCCATTCTTAGGAGCATCGGTTTTCAGGCTTCAGAACCTAGACCTTATCTCCAATCACTGCCCGGGTTTGAAAATGATGCAGAAATCAGAACTCTTTCCCCATGGCAAGAAACCTTGTGGTTGGCATGTTGTCCAAGGTTCAGTGTAGTTGAAAACAGTGTGGCCCATGAGGCCCCGCCCATGCTTGCGGGCCACATTGGTCACAAACACACATTGTGACCCTCAGCCTGAGCCCAGACCTCAGGTAAGGCCTCTCAGTGGCTGGATGGAGAGACAGCATATTGGGCTTGCCATGCCCCTGGCCCCAATTTTTAACCATAGTTCGGGTTGTCCATTCCGTCTTCCCCAGGGCTCTGCTTTGGAATTCCTCTTTTGGTGGGACACCTGAGGTAATAAACCTGAAAGGAGTCTTCCCATCCCACAGATTGATGAAAAACAATTGGGATCGGGCCAAGTCCACATAGACCAAGATTCATCCATGGCCCAAGAGGCCTCCCCAACATTCCACGGCCATCGCTGTTACAAAATCCAGAGACAAAAGCCTGAGTGCGCGCCTCAGACTCGCTCATACTTCATATCCTGAAGAATTCTTTAGATAAGAACCTACACGGCACTCGAATGCACCCAAAATATATAGTCTAACATGGGCACTAATGCACTGTCTGACAACCTGAGCCCGGAACTCGTGACCAACACCCAGACAGCTGACCGCACACTGAACACATCAGACCCGCCATGGCCTTAGGTCATCATCTCTTCCCTACCTCAGTTTTCAGGCTTCAGAACCTAGACCTTATCTCCAATCACTGCCCACGGATCGCTGTGATGCAGAAATCAGAACTCTTCCTTACCCATGGCAAGAAACGTTGTGGTTGGCATGTTGTCCACGTTCAGTGTAGGAGAAACCAGCATTCACCCTGAGGACCCGCCCATTCTTGAGTGCGACGAGGGCATAAACAGGCATTGTGACACTCAGCGTGAGTCCTGTCCTCTAGTACGTCCTCTCAGTGGCTGGACCATTAGATGTCATAATGGGCTTGACATGTCCCTAGGTCCCAATTTTTACCCAGATTTCTGGTTGTCCAGTCGCCCTTCGCCAGGGCTATACGCTGGAATCCCTCATTTGGTGGGACACCTGAGGTTGAAAAACAAAACAAAACAAATCAACAGCAACAGAACTATGGACTTCTTCCATCCCACAGAATGACCCCAAACTCTTTGGATGGGGCCAACCCCCAGAGAGTAAGACTCGTCCATTTCGCATGAATTCACGCGGAAATTTCACGACCATGAGTGACACGATATCGAGAGACAAAAACTTGATCAAGGGCCTCACACTCGCCCTTTTTTCATATCCCGAAGAGTTCTCCTCATGGGCTGTAGAACAGTCCTGCCATACCTATGACCTGAAACATAAGCCGAGTTTGTGTTTTCAGACAACTGTCCAAACAGCCGTGGCCTACACATCCTACAAGCTCAGGCCCCTGGAGCCAAACCTGACGACTGTGCTTGCCCTCTCCAAGGGAATTGTATGTGCCCATTTGATTGGCCACAACACTACTAATAGGATAAACCTCCAAAGTCCATGAGGCCATCCCATTATTTGTTGCTTCCCAGGACAATCAGGGGCAATCTGGGCCCATCTGTGCACCTACCTGCACTCAGACCCGTAGACTGATGTCCCCAGAGGTAAAAAGGAACGAACAGGCCCCTAGGCACCTATCGGATCCATTGGTTTGGCTTCCAGGCATCTCTCCTCAGAGGCCTGGATTTCAATAACAGCATATGGCTGTTTCTTGACTTACCCATCAGAAGAAATCTCATCTACACATGGGAAACTTTCACGATGGAGCTGTGTGAAAGCCTCTCTTTAGGAGAACCCTTCAGGGCCCCAGTGCCACCGCTTCATTCCAAGGTCTCCATAGACGCAAAATCATAGTAGGACACATCCACGGGAGAGTCCATTTCAACTCAGCCTCCTCGGTTGCTCCCCCAGATCCAGCAGATCTAACCTTTCTTGTTGCTTGGAGACAATTGGAATGCGAGGTGGGCTACCCAGCCATCCATCCTTAGAACCCTGCTCGGAATCGTTGTCCTGGAGCCAACCAACAGGTCTCAATTGTCCTGCAGAAGAATCTTTGCAGTTGGGAGTTTCTCACATCTCCCATCGTGGGAAAACCTCCATGGCCTCGTGATCCACCCCCCCTTCAAGAAGAGGCCATCAGAAACAGAATGTCCAACCTGAGCGAACGTCTGATCCTCGCCCTGACTTCAGATGCAGGAGATCTCGATTCACGTCGGTCTGTAGATTGTGCCTGCCATATCCTCACCCAGAAACCTAGGCCTTTCTTGGGTTCTCAGACTTCAGTCCTCAGACTACTGGCCCACAAGCCCTCCAGTTTGGCAATCCAGAACTACAATGCAGCACTCTGCCTGTTCTCCAGAAGAAAAACATTGCCCCCTGGGGCTACCCAGAATCCCCAAATGAGGATCAACCTGCACGCCATTCGACTGTACCCCCCATATATAGGCTGACCTGGGCACTAAAGCCCTTTGTGAGACAGCCTGAGCCTGGACAGCCTGGCCCCACCCAGACAGCTGGCCGCACACTGAGCACATCGGACCCGCCATGGCCTTAGGTCGTCATCTCTTCACAACCTCGGTTCTCGGGCTTCAGAACCTAGACCTTATCTCCAATCACGGCCCGGGTTTGAAAATGATGCAGAAATCAGAACTCTTTCCCCATGGCAAGAAACCTTGTGGTTGGCATGTTGTCCAACGTTCAGTTTAGGAGAAACCAGCATTCACCCTGAGGCCCCGCCCATTCTTGCGTGCGACCAGGGCATAAACACGCATTGTGACCCTCAGCGTGATTCCTGTCCTCTAGTACGTCCTCTCAGTGGCTCGACCATTAGATGTCATAATGGACTTACATGTCCATAGTCCCCAATTTTTAACCAGATTTCTGGTTGTCCAGTCGACCCTACCAGGGCTGTACTCTGGAATCCCAAATTTGGTGGGACACCTGAGGTTGAAAAACAAAACAAAACAAATCAACAACAACAGAACAACGGACTTCTTCCATCCCACAGAATGACCCCAAACCCTTTGGACGGGGCCAAACCCCCAGAGAGGAAGACTCGTCCGTTTCCCAGGAAGTCACCCGGAAATTTCACGACCATGAGTGAAATGATATCCAGAGACAAAAACTTGAGCAAGAGCCTCACCCTCGCCCTTTATTCATATCCCAAAGAGTTCTCCTCATGGTCTGTAGATCAGTCCTGCCATACCTATGACCCGAAACATAAGCCGAGTTTGTGTTTTCAGACAACTGTCCAAACAGCCCTGGCCTACACACCCTACAGGCTCAGGCCCCTGGAGCCAAACCTGAGGACTGTACTTGCCCTCTCCAAGGGATTTCTGTGTGCCCATTGCAATGGCCACAACCCTACTAAAAGGATCAACCTCCAAAGTCCCTGATGCCATCCCAATATTTGTGGCTTCCCAGGACAAACAGGGGCAATCTGAGCCCATCTGAGCACCTACCTACATTCAGACCCATAGACTGATGTCCCCAGAGGGAAAAAGGAACGAAAAGGCCCCTAGGCACTAATCAGATCCATTGCTTTGTTTTCCAGGCATTTCTTCTCATAGGCCGGGATTTCAATACCCGAATATGGCTGTTTCTTGACTCACCCATCAGAAAATCTCATGTACATATGGGAAACTTGCACGTTGGAGCTGTGTGAAAGCCTCTCTTTAGGAGAACCCTTCAGGGCCCCAGTGCCACCGCTTCACTCCAAGGTCTTCATAGACACAAAAACACATTAGGACCCATCCACAGGAGAGTCCATTTCAACTCAGGCTACTCGGTTGCTCCCCCAGATCCAGCAGATCTAACATGTCTTGTTGCTAGGAGACAATTGGAATGCGAGGTGGGCTTCACATCCATCCATCCTTAGAACCCTGCTCGGATTCGTTGGCCTGGATCCAACCAACAGGTCTCAATTGTCCTGCAGAAGAATCTTTGCAGTTTGGAGCTTCCCACAACTCCCTTCTTGGGAAACACCCATGGCCTCGTGAAAGCCCCCCACTTCATGAAGGGACCATCAGGGACAGAACCTCCAACCTGAACGATCGTCTGATCCTCGCCCTGACTTCAGATCCACGAGATCTCGAATCAGGTCTGTAGATTGTGCCTGCCATTTCCTCACCCAGAAACCTAAGCCTAGCTTGCGTTCTCAGACTTCGGTCCTCACACTACGGGCCCACAAGCCCTCCATTTTGGCCTACCAGAACTACAATGCAACACTCTTCCTGCCCTCCAGAAGAAAAAACATTGCCCTTTGGGGCTAACCAGAAACCCCAAATGAGGATCAACCTGCACGTCACTTGGCTGTACCCCAAATATATAGGCTGACCTGGGCACTGGTGCCCATGCAGACACAACCTGAGCCTGGACCTCCTGGCACCACCCCGACAGCTGGCCGCATTCTGTGCTCATCGGACCTCCCATGGCCTTAGGTCGTCATCTATTCTCAACCTCGATTTTCAGGCTTCGGAACCTATAACTTATCTCAAAACCCTGCCCACGGTTCAAAATGATGCAGAAATCAGAACTCCATCCCCATGGCAAGAAACCTTGTGGTTGCCATGTGGTCCAACGTTCAGTGTAGTTGAAAGCAGTGTGGCCAATGATGCCCCGCCCATGCTCGCGGGCCACATTGGTCACAAACACACATTGTGACCCTCAGCCTGAGCCCAGTCCTCAAGTAAGGCCTCTCAGTGGCTGGACCCTGAGCCCGCATATGGGGCCTGCCATGCCCCTGGCCCCGATTTTTAACCATAGTTCGGCTTTGTACCTTCACTCTTCCCTAGGGCTCTGATTTGGAATTCCTCTTTTGGTGGGACACCTGAGGTAACAAACCTGAAAGGAGTCCTCCCATCCCACAGATTGACGAAAAACAATTGGGATCGGGCCAAATCCACAGAGAGGAAGATTCGCCCATGAACCCTGAGGCCTCCCCGACATTCCACGGCCAACGCTGATACAAAATCCAGAGACAAAAGAATGAGCAAGCGCCTCAGACTCGCTGTTTCTTCATATCCTGAAGAGTTCTTCTCATGGTTTGTCGATCGGGTCCGCCATACCTACATCCGCAAACCTTAGCTGAGTTTGTGTTTTTAGAATTCTGTCCTCAATGTCCTGGGCAACACACACTCCAGACTGGGCCCCTGGAGTCACACATTAGGACTGCGCCTACCCAATCCATGGGAATTCTGCCCATTCCATTGTCCCAAACCGTACAAATTAGGAGAACCCTCCAAAGTCCCTGAGGCCATCCCAATATTGTAGGTCACCCGGCACAAACAAGGGCGGTCTGACACCAGCTGAGCAACTATCTCCACTCATTCCATAGATGGATGTCCCCAGAGAAGAAGATTGAACCAGACAGGACCCAAGGCCATAACCGGATCCATTGCTTTGGTTTACAGGCATGTCTCCTCAAAAGCCTGGATTCCAATATAAGCATAGGGGTTTTCCTGAGGCACCCATCAGAACAAATCTCGTCTCCACAAGGAAACTTGTGTATGGGAGCTATGTCAAAAGCTTAGGAGAATACTTCAGGGTCCCGGTGCCACCGCCTCATTCCAAGGCCCTCATGGATACAAACACACTTTAGGACCCATCCTCAGGAAAGTCCATTTCAACTCAGCCACCCAGGTTGCTCCTGCAGAGCCATCAGATCTAAACTGCCTTGTTGCTAGGAGACAATTGCAATGCGAGGCGCTCGTCCCAAGCATCCATCCTCGAATGGTGCCCTGGAGTCATTCCATATGGGATGTCCTGGACCTGTCCAACAGGTCTCAATTGTCCCGCAGAAGGAATCCTTGAAGGGGGCATCCCACAACTCCCAACGTAGGAAAACCTCCATGGCCTCGAGATTCCGCTCCATTCATGAAGGGACCGTCATGCACAGAAACTCCAACCTGAGACAACGTCTGATCCTCGCTCTGACTTCAGATGCATGAGATCTTGGTTCCGATGTGTAGGGGGTACATGCCGTGCCCTCGCCCTGAAACCCAAGTCTAGCTTGTGTTCTCAGACTTCCGTCCTCACACTCCTGGTCCGAAGCACTCAAGTTTGGCAATTCCGGACCCACAATGCAGCACTCTGCCTGCCTTCTAGAAAAAAAAAAAAAATATGGCCTAATGAGCTGCAACCTACACGGCACTCGAATGTACCCAAATTATATCGTCTAACCTGGGCACTAATGCACTTTCTGACACAACCTGAGCCCGGACCTCCTGACCAACACCCAGACAGCTGACCGCACACTGAGCACATCAGACCTGCCATGGCCTTAGGTCATCATCTCTTCCCTACCTCAGTTTTCAGGCTTCAGAACCTAGACCTTATCTCCAATCCCTGCCCAGAAATCAGAATTCCTCCTTACCCATGGCAAGAAACCTTTTGGTGGGCACGTTGTCCAACGTTCAGTGTAGGAGAAACCAGCATTCACCCTGAGGACCCGCCCATTCTTGAGTGTGATGAGGGCACAAACATGCATTGTGACCCTCAGCGTGAGTCCTGCCCTCTAGTATGTCCTCTTAGTGACTGGACCATTAGATGTCATAATGGGCTTGACATGTACCTAGGCCCCAATATTTAACCAGATTTCTGGTTGTCCAGTCGCCCCTCCCCAAGGCTCTACTCTGGAATCCCTCATTTGGTGGGACACCTGAGGTTAAAAAACAAAACAAAACAAAACAAAACAACAACAACAAAAAAATGGACTTATTCCATCCCACAGAATGACCCCAAACTTTTCGGACGGGGCCACACTCCAGAGGGTAAGACTCGTCCATTTCCCATGAAGTCACCCGGAAATTTCATGTACATGGGTGACACGATATCCAGAGACAAAAACTTGAGCAAGAGCCTCACACTCACCCTTTTTCATATCCCGAAGAGTTCTCCTCATGGTCTGTAGATCAGTCCTGCCATACCTATGACCCGAAACAGAAGCCGACTTTGTGTTTTCAGACAACGGTCTAAACAGCCCTGGCCTACACACCCTACAGGCTCAGGCCCCTGGAGCCAAACCTGAGGACTGTACTTGCCCTCTCCAAGGGATTTCTTTGTGCCTATTGCAATGGCCACAACCCTACTAATAGGATCAACCTCCAAACTCCCTGAGGCCGTCTCAATAGTGGTGGCTTCCCAGGACAAACAGGGGCAATCTGAGCCCATCTGAGCACCTACCTGCACTCAGACCCGTAGACTGATGTCCCCAGAGGGAAAAAGGAACGAACAGACCCCTAGGCACTAATCGGATCCATTGCTTTGGTTTCCAGGCATCTCTCCTCAGAGGCCTGGATTTCAATACCCGAATATGGCTGTTTCTTGACTCACCCATGAGAACTAATCTCCTCTACACATGGGAAACTTGCACATTGGAGCTTGGTCGAAGCTTCTCTTTAGGAGAACCCTTCAGGGCCCCAGTGCCACCGCTTCATTCCAAGGTCTTCATAGACACAAAAACACATTAGGACCCATCCATAGGAGAGTCCATTTGAACTCAGCCTGCTCGGTTGTTCCCCCAGATCCAGCAGATCTAACATGTCTTGTTGCTAGGAGACAATTGGAATGCGAGGTGGGCTACCCATCCATCCATCCTTAGTACCCTGCTCGGAATCGTTGGCCTGAGCCAACCAACAGGTCTCAATTGTCCTGCAGAAGAATCTTTGCAGTTTGGAGCTTCTCACAACTCCCATCTTGGGAAACCCCCATGGCCTCGTGATCCACCCCCCCTTCATGAAGGGTCCATCAGGGACAGAACCTCCAACCTGAGAGATCGTCTGATCCTCGCCCTGACTTCAGATCCACGAGATCTCGAGTCAGGTCTGTAGATTGTGCCTGCCATGTCCTCACCCAGAAACCTAAGCCTAGATTGTGTTCTCAGACTTCCGTCCTCAGACTACGGGCCCACAAGCCCTCCAGATTGGCAATCCAGAACTACAATGCAACACTCTGCCTGCACTCCAGAAGAAAAACATTGCCCCCTGGGGCTAACCAGAAACCCCAAATGAGGATCAACCTGCACGCCACTTGGCTGTACCCCGAATACATAGGCTGACCTGGGCACTGATGCCCTTTCAGACACAACCTGAGCCTGGACCTCCAGGCCACACCCAGACAGCTGGCCGCACTCTGAGCACATCGGATCCTCCATGGACTTAGGTCGTCATCTCTTCTCAACCTCGATTTTCAGGCTTCAGAAACTATAACTTATCTCAAAACACTGCCCACGGTTGAAAATGATGCAGAAATCAGAACTCCATCCCCATGGCAAGAAACCTTGCGGTTGCCATGTTGTCCAACATTCAGTGTAGTGGAAACCAGTGTGGCCCATGATTCCCCGCCCATGCTCGCGGGCAACATTGGTCACAAACACACATTGTGACCCTCAGCCTGAGCCCAGTCCTCAAGTAAGGCCTCTCAGTGGCTGGACCCTGAGCCCGCATATGGGGCCTGCCATGCCCCTGGCCCCGATTTTTAACCATAGTTCGGCTTTGTCTCTCCACTCTTCCCTAGGGCTCTGATTTGGAATTCCTCTTTTGATGGGACACCTGAGGTAACAAACCTGAAAGGAGTCCTCCCATCCCACAGATTGAGGAAAAACAATTGGGATCGGGCCAAATCCACAGAGAGGAAGATTCGCCCATGGCCCCTGAGGCCTCCCCGACATTCCACGGCCAACGCTGATACAAAATCCAGAGACAAAAGAATGAGCAAGCGCCTCAGACTCGCTGTTTCTTCATATCCTGAAGAGTTCTTCTCATGGTTTGTCGATCGGGTCCGCCATACCTACATCCGCAAACCTTAGCTGAGTTTGTGTTTTTAGACTTCTGTCCTCAATGTCCTGGGCAACACACACTCCAGACTGGGCCCCTGGAGTCACACATTAGGACTGCGCCTACCCAATCCATGGGAATTCTGCCCATTCCATTGTCCCAAACCGTACAAATTAGGAGAACCCTCCAAAGTCCCTGAGGCCATCCCAATAGTGTAGGTCACCCGGCACAAACAAGGGCGGTCTGAAACCAGCTGAGCAACTATCTCCACTCATTCCATAGATGGATGTCCCCAGAGAAGAAGATTGAACCAGACAGGACCCTAGTCCATAATCGGATCCATTGCTTTGGTTTACAGGCATGTCTCCTCAAAAGCCTGGATTCCAATATTAGCATAGGGGTTTTCCTGAGGCACCCATCAGAACAAATCTCGTCTCCACAAGGAAACTTGTGTATGGGAGCTATGTCAAAAGCTTAGGAGAATACTTCAGGGTCCCGGTGCCACCGCCTCATTCCAAGGCCCTCATGGATACAAACACACTTTAGGACCCATCCTCAGGAAAGTCCATTTCAACTCAGCCACCCAGGTTGCTCCCGCAGAGCCATCAGATCTAAACTGCCTTGTTGCTAGGAGACAATTGCAATGCGAGGCGCTCGTCCCAGGCATCCATCCTCGAACGGTGCCCTGGAGTCATTCCATATGGGATGTCCTGGACCTGTCCAACAGGTCTCAATTGTCCCGCAGAAGGAATCCTTGAAGGGGGCATCCCACAACTCCCAACGTGGGAAACCCTCCATGGCCTCGATTTCCGCTCCCTTCATGAAGGGACCGTCATGCACAGAAACTCCAACCTGAGCCAACGTCTGATCCTCGCTCTGACTTCAGATGCATGAGATCTTGGTTCCGATGTGTAGGGGGTACCTGCCGTGCCCTCGCCCTGAAACCCAAGTCTAGCTTGTGTTCTCAGACTTCCGTCCTCACACTCCTGGTCCGAAGCCCTCAAGTTTGGCAATTCCGGACCCACAATGCAGCACTGTGCCTGCCCTCTAGAAAAAAAAAAAAAAATATTGCCTAATGAGCTGCATCCTACACGGCACTCGAATGTACCCAAATTATATAGTCTAACCTGGGCACTAATGCACTTTCTGACACAACCTGAGCCCGGACCTCCTGACCAACACCCAGACAGCTGACCGCACACTGAGCACATCAGACCTGCCATGGTCTTAAGTCATCATCTCTTCCCTACCTCAGTTTTCAGGCTTCAGAACCTAGACCTTATCTCCAATCCCTGCCCAGAAATCAGAATTCCTCCTTACCCATGGCAAGAAACCTTTTGGTTGGCACGTTGTCCAACGTTCAGTGTAGGAGAAACCAGCATTCACCTGAGGACAGGCCCATTCTTGAGTGTGATGAGGGCATAAACATGCATTGTGACCCTCAGCGTGAGTCGTGCCCTCTAGTATGTCCTCTTAGTGGCTGGACCATTAGATGTCATAATGGGCTTGACATGTACCTAGGCCCCAATATTTAACCAGATTTCTGGTTGTCCAGTCGCCCCTCCCCAGGGCTCTACTCTGGAATCCCTCATTTGGTGGGACACCTGAGGTTAAAAAACAAAACAAAACAAAACAACAACAACAACAAAAAAAAATGGACTTATTCCATCCCACAGAATGACCCCAAACTCTTCGGACGGGGCCACACCTCCAGAGGGTAAGACTCGTCCATTTCCCATGAAGTCCCCCGGAAATTTCATGAACATGGGTGACACGATATCCAGAGACAAAAACTTGAGCAAGAGCCTCACACTCGCCCTATTTCATATCCCGAAGAGTTCTTCTCATGGTCTGTAGATCAGTCCTGCCATACCTATGACCCGAAACAGAAGCCGAGTTTGTGTTTTCAGACAGCGGTCTAAACAGCCCTGGCCTACACACCCTACAGGCACAGGCCCCTGGAGCCAAACCTGAGGACTGTACTTGCCCTCTCCATGGGATTTCTGTGTGCCCATTGCAATGGCCACAACCCTACTAATAGGATCGACCTCCAAAGTCCCTGAGGCCATCTCAATAGTGGTGGCTTCCCAGGACAAACAGGGGCAATCTGAGCCCATCTGAGCACCTACCTGCACTCAGACCCGTAGACTGATGTCCCCAGAGGGAAAAAGGAACGAACAGAGCCCTAGGCACTAATCGGATCCATTGCTTTGGTTTCCAGGCATCTCTCCTCAGAGGCCTGGATTTCAATACCCGAATATGGCTGTTTCTTGACTCACCCATCAGAACTAATCTCCTCTACACATGGGAAACTTGCACATTGGAGCTTGGTCGAAGCTTCTCTTTAGGAGAACCCTTCAGGGCCCCAGTGCCACCGCTTCATGCCAAGGTCTTCATAGACACAAAAACACATTAGGACCCATCCATAGGAGAGTCCATTTGAACTCAGCCTGCTCGGTTGCTCCCCCAGATCCAGCAGATCTAACATGTCTCGTTGCTAGGAGACAATTGGAATGCGAGGTGGGCTACCCATCCATCCATCCTTAGTACCCTGCTCGGAATCGTTGGCCTGAGCCAACCAACAGGTCTCAATTGTCCTGCAGAAGAATTTTTGCAGTTTGGAGCTTCTCACAACTCCCATCTTGGGAAACCCCCATGACCTCGTGATCCACCCCCCCCTTCATGAAGGGTCCATCAGGGACAGAACCTCCAACCTGAGAGATTGTCTGATCCTCGCCCTGACTTCAGATCCACGAGATCTCGAGTCAGGTCTGTAGATTGTGCCTGCCATGTCCTCACCCAGAAACCTAAGCCTAGATTGTGTTCTCAGACTTCCGTCCTCAGACTACGGGCCCACAAGCCCTCCAGATTGGCAATCCAGAACTACAATGCAACACTCTGCCTGCACTCCAGAAGAAAAACATTGCCCCCTAGGGCTAACCAGAAACCCCAAATGAGGATCAACCTGCACGCCACTTGGCTGTACCCCGAATACATAGGCTGACCTGGGCACTGATGCCCTTTCAGACACAACCTGAGCCTGCACCTCCAGGCCACACCCAGACAGCTGGCCGCACTCTGAGCACATCGGATCCTCCATGGACTTAGGTCGTCATCTCTTCTCAACCTCGATTTTCAGGCTTCAGAAACTATAACTTATCTCAAAACACTGCCCACGGTTGAAAATGATGCAGAAATCAGAACTCCATCCCCATGGCAAGAAACCTTGCGGTTGCCATGTTGTCCAACATTCAGTGTAGTGGAAACCAGTGTGGCCCATGATTCCCCGCCCATGCTCGCGGGCAACATTGGTCACAAACACACATTGTGACCCTCAGCCAGAGCCCAGTCCTCAAATAAGGCCTCTCAGTTGCTGGACCCTGAGCCCGCATATGGGGCCTGCCATGCCCCTGGCCCCGATTTTTAACCATAGTTCGCTTTGTCCCTTCACCCTTCCCTAGGGCTCTGATTTGGAATTCCTCTTTTGGTGGGACACCTGAGGTAACAAACCTGAAAGGAGTCCTCCCATCCCCCAGGTTGACGAAAAACAATTGGGATCGGGCCAAATCCACAGAGAGGAAGATTCGTCCATGGCCCCTGAGGCCTCCCCGACATTCCACGGCCAACGCTGATACAAAATCCAGAGACAAAAGAATGAGCAAGCGCCTCAGACTCGCTGTTTTTTAATATCCTGAAGAGTTCTTCTCATGGTTTGTCGATCGGGTCCGCCATACCTACATCCGCAAACCTTAGCTGAGTTTGTGTTTTTAGACTTCTGTCCTCAATGTCCTGGGCAACACACACTCCAGACTGGGCCCCTGGAGTCACACATTAGGACTGCACCTACCCAATCCATGGGAATTCTGCCCATTCCATTGTCCCAAACCGTACAAATTAGGAGAACCCTCCAAAGTCCCTGAGGCCATCCCAATAGTGTAGGTCACCCGGCACAAACAAGGGCGGTCTGACACCAGCTGAGCAACTATCTCCACTCATTCCATAGATGGATGTCCCCAGAGAAGAAGATGAACCAGACAGGACCCTAGGCCATAATCGGATCCATTGCTTTGGTTTACAGGCATGTCTCCTAAAAGCCTGGATTCCAATATTAGCATAGGGGTTTTCCTGAGGCACCCATCAGAACAAATCTCGTCTCCACAAGGAAACTTGTGTATGGGAGCTATGTCAAAAGCTTAGGAGAATACTTCAGGGTCCCGGTGCCACCGCCTCATTCCAAGGCCCTCATGGATACAAACACACTTTAGGACCCATCCTCAGGAAAGTCCATTTCAACTCAGCCACCCAGGTTGCTCCCGCAGAGCCATCAGATCTAAACTGCCTTGTTGCTAGGAGACAATTGCAATGCGAGGCGCTCGTCCCAGGCATCCATCCTCGAACGGTGCCCTGGAGTCATTCCATATGGGATGTCCTGGACCTGTCCAACAGGTCTCAATTGTCCCGCAGAAGGAATCCTTGAAGGGGGCATCCCACAACTCCCAACGTGGGAAAACCTCCATGGCCTCGAGATTCCGCTCCCTTCATGAAGGGACCGTCAAGCACAGAAACTCCAACCTGAGCCAACGTCTGATCCTCGCTCTGACTTCAGATGCATGAGATCTTGGTTCCGATGTGTAGGGGGTACCTGCCGTGCCCTCGCCCTGAAACCCAAGTCTAGCTTGTGTTCTCAGACTTCCGTCCTCACACTCCTGGTCCGAAGCACTCAAGTTTGGCAATTCCGGACCCACAATGCAGCACTCTGCCTGCCCTCTAGAAAAAAAAAAAAAATTGCCTAATGAGCTGCAACCTACACGGCACTCGAATGTACCCAAATTATATCGTCTAACCTGGGCACTAATGCACTTTCTGACACAACCTGAGCCCGGACCTCCTGACCAACACCCAGACAGCTGACCGCACACTGAGCACATCAGACCTGCCATGGCCTTAGGTCATCATCTCTTCCCTACCTCAGTTTTCAGGCTTCAGAACCTAGACCTTATCTCCAATCCCTGCCCAGAAATCAGAATTCCTCCTTACCCATGGCAAGAAACCTTTTGGTGGGCACGTTGTCCAACGTTCAGTGTAGGAGAAACCAGCATTCTCCCTGAGGACCAGCCCATTCTTGAGTGTGATGAGGGCATAAACATGCATTGTGACCCTCAGCGTAAGTCCTGCCCTCTAGGATGTCCTCTTAGTGACTGGACCATTAGATGTCATAATGGGCTTGACATGTACCTAGGCCCCAATATTTAACCAGATTTCTGGTTGTCCAGTCGCCCCTCTCCAGGGCTCTACTCAGGAATCCCTCATTTGGTGGGACACCTGAGGTTAAAAAACAAAACAAAACAAAACAAAACAACAACAACAACAAAATGGACTTATTCCATCCCACAGAATGACCCCAAACTCTTCGGACGGGGCGACACCTCCAGAGAGTAAGACTCGTCCATTTCCCATGAAGTCACCCGGAAATTTCATGAACATGGGTGACACGATATCCAGAGACAAAAACTTGAGCAAGAGCCTCACACTCGTCCTTTTTTCATATCCCAAAGAGTTCTCCTCATGGTCTGTAGATCAGTCCAGCCATACCTATGACCCGAAACAGAAGCCAAGTTTGTGTTTTCAGACAACGGTCTAAACAGCCCTGGCCTACACACCCTACAGGCTGAGGCCCCTGGAGCCAAACCTGAGGACTGTACTTGCTCTCTCCAAGGGATTTCTGTGTGCCCATTGCAATGGCCACAACCCTACTAATAGGATCAACCTCCAAAGTCCCTGAGGCCATCTCAATAGTGGTGGCTTCCCAGGACAAACAGGGGCAATCTGAGCCCATCTGAGCACCTACCTGCACTCAGACCCGAAGACTGATGTCCCCAGATGGAAAAAGGAACGAACAGACCCCTAGGCACTAATCGGATCCATTGCTTTGGTTTCCAGGCATCTCTCCTCAGAGGCCTGGATTTCAATACCCGAATATGGCTGTTTCTTGACTCACCCATCAGAACTAATCTCCTCTACACATGGGAAACTTGCACATTGGAGCTTGGTCGAAGCTTATCTTTAGGAGAACCCTTCAGGGCCCCAGTGCCACCGCTTCGTTCCAAGGTCTTCATAGACAAAAAAAACACATTAGGACCCATGCATAGGAGAGTCCATTTGAACTCAGCCTCCTCGGTTGCTCCCCCAGATCCAGCAGATCTAACATGTCTTGTTGCTAGGAGACAATTGGAATGCGAGGTGGGCTACCCATCCATCCATCCTTAGTACCCTGCTCGGAATCGTTGGCCTGAGCCAAACAAGAGGTCTCAATTGTCCTGCAGAAGAATCTTTGCAGTTTGGAGTTTCTCACAACTCCCATCTTGGGAAACCCCCATGGCCTCGAGATCCACCCCTCCTTCATGAAGGGTCCATCAGGTACAGAACCTCCAACCTGAGAGATCGTCTGATCCTCGCCCTGACTTCAGATCCACGAGATCTCGAGTCAGGTCTGTAGATTGTGCCTGCCATGTCCTCACCCAGAAACCTAAGCCTAGATTGTGTTCTCAGACTTCTGTTCTCAGACTACGGGCCCACAAGCCCTCCAGATTGGCAATCCAGAACTACAATGCAACACTCTGCCTGCACTCCAGAAGAAAAACATTGCCCCCTGGGCCTAACCAGAAACCCCAAATGAGGATCAACCTGAACGCCACTTGGCTGTACCCCAAATACATAGGCTGACCTGGGCACTGATGCCCCCTCAGACACAACCTGAGCCTGGACCTCCAGGCCACACCCAGACAGATGGCCGCACTCTGAGCACATCGGATCCGCCATGGCCTTAGGTCGTCATCTCTTCTCAACCTCGATTTTCAGGCTTCAGAAACTATAACTTATCTCAAAACACTGCCCACGGTTGAAAATGATGCAGAAATCAGAACTCCATCCCCATGGCAAGAAACCTTGTGGTTGCCATGTTGTCCAACATTCAGTGTAGTTGAAACCAGTATGGCCCATGATTCCCCGCCCATGCTCGCGGGCATCATTTGTCACAAACACACATTGTGACCCTCAGCCTGAGCCCAGTCCTCAAGTAAGGCCTCTCAGTGGCTGGACCCTGAGCCCGCATATGGGGCCTGCCATGCCCCTGGCCCCGATTTTTAACCATAGTTCGCTTTGTCCCTTCACCCTTCCCTAGGGCTCTGATTTGGAATTCCTCTTTTGGTGGGACACCTGAGGTAACAAACCTGAAAGGAGTCCTCCCATCCCACAGATTGACGAAAAACAATTGGGTTCGGGCCAAATCCATAGAGAGGAAGATTCGCCCATGGCCCCTGAGGCCTCCCCGACATTCCACGGCCAACGCTGATACAAAATCCAGAGACAAAAGAATGAGCAAGCGCCTTAGACTCGCTGTTTCTTCATATCCTGAAGAGTTCTTCTCATGGTTTGTCGTTCGGGTCCGCCATACCTACATCCGCAAACCTTAGCTGAGTTTGTGTTTTTAGACTTCTGTCCTCAATGTCCTGGGCAACACACACTCCAGAGTGGGCCCCTGGAGTCACACATTAGGACTGCGCCTACCCAATCCATGGGATTTCTGCCCATTCCATTGTCCCAAACCGTACAAATTAGGAGAACCCTCCAAAGTCCCTGAGGCCATCCCAATAGTTTAGGTCACCCGGCACAAACAAGGGCGTTCTGACACCAGCTGAGCAACTATCTCCACTCATTCCATAGATGGATG
Source organism: Mustela lutreola (assembly GCF_030435805.1). Taxonomy (NCBI): domain Eukaryota; kingdom Metazoa; phylum Chordata; class Mammalia; order Carnivora; family Mustelidae; genus Mustela; species Mustela lutreola. Next base: position 175,761,807 of record NC_081294.1, read on the forward strand.
TCCCCAGAGAAGAAGATTGAACCAGACAGGACCCTAGGCCATAATCGGATCCATTGCTTTGGTTTACAGGCATGTCTCCTCAAAAGCCTGGATTCCAATATTAGCATAGGGGTTTTCCTGAGGCACCCATCAGAACAAATCTCGTCTCCACAAGGAAACTTGTGTATGGGAGCTAGGTCAAAAGCTTAGGAGAATACTTCAGGGTCCCGGTGCCACCGCCTCATTCCAAGGCCCTCATGGATACAAACACACTTTAGGACCCATCCTCAGGAAAGTCCATTTCAACTCAGCCACCCAGGTTGCTCCCGCAGAGCCATCAGATCTAAACTGCCTTGTTGCTAGGAGACAATTGCAATGCGAGGCGCTCGTCCCAGGCATCCATCCTCGAACGGTGCCCTGGAGTCATTCCATATGGGCTGTCCTGGATCTGTCCAACAGGTCTCAATTGTCCCGCAGAAGGAATCCTTGAAGGGGGCATCCCACAACTCCCAACGTAGGAAAACCTCCATGGCCTCGAGATTCCGCTTCCATCATGAAGGGACCGTCATGCACAGAAACTCCAACCTGAGCCAACGTCTGATCCTCGCTCTGACTTCAGATGCATGAGATCTTGGTTCCGATGTGTAGGGGGTACCTGCCGTGCCCTCGCCCTGAAACCCAAGTCTAGCTTGTGTTCTCAGACTTCCGTCCTCACACTCCTGGTCCGAAGCACTCAAGTTTGGCAATTCCGGACCCACAATGCAGCACTCAGCCTGCCCTCTAGGAAAAAAAAAAAAATACTGCCTAATGAGCTGCAACCTACACGGCACTCGAATATACCCAAATTATATAGTCTATCCTGGGCACTAATGCACTTTCTGACACAACCTGAGCCCGGACCTCCTGACCAACACCCAGACAGCTGACCGCACACTGAGCACATCAGACCTGCCATGGCCTTAGGTCATCATCTCTTCCCTACCTCAGTTTTCAGGCTTCAGAACCTAGACCTTATCTCCAATCCCTGCCCAGAAATCAGAATTCCTCCTTACCCATGGCAAGAAACCTTTTGGTTGGCACGTTGTCCAACGTTCAGTGTAGGAGAAACCAGCATTCACCCTGAGGACCCGCCCATTCTTGAGTGTGATGAGGGCATAAACATGCATTGTGACCCTCAGCGTGAGTCCTGCCCTCTAGTATGTCCTCTTAGTGAATGGACCATTAGATGTCATAATGGGCTTGACATGTACCTAGGCCCCAATATTTAACCAGATTTCTCGTTGTCCAGTCACCCCTCTCCAGGGCTCTACTCTGGAATCCCTCATTTGGTGGGACACCTGAGGTTAAAAAACAAAACCAAACCAAACCAAACAAAACAAAACAACAACAAAAAAATGGACTTATTCCATCCCACAGAATGACCCCAAACTCTTCGGACGGGGCCACACCTCCAGAGGGTAAGACTCGTCCATTTCCCATGAAGTCACCCGGAAATTTCATGAACATGGGTGACACGATATCCAGAGACAAAAACTTGAGCAAGAGCCTCACACTCGCCCTTTTTTCATATCCCGAAGAGTTCTCCTCATGGTCTGTAGATCAGTCCTGCCATACCTATGACCCGAAACAGAAGCCGCGTTTGTGTTTTCAGAGAACGGTCTAAACAGCCCTGACCTACACACCCTACAGGCTCAGGCCCCTGGTGCCAAACCTGAGGACTGTACTCGCCCTCTCCAAGGGATTTCTGTGTGCCCATTGCAATGGCCACAACCCTACTAATAGGATCAACCTCCAAAGTCCCTGAGGCCATCTCAATAGTGGTGGCTTCCCAGGACAAACAGGGGCAATCTGAGCCCATCTGAGCACCTACCTGCACTCAGACCCGTAGACTGATGTCCCCAGAGGGAAAAAGGAATGAACAGACCCCTAGGCACTAATCGGATCCATTGCTTTGGTTTCCAGGCATCTCTCCTCCGAGGCCTGGATTTCAATACCCGAATATGGGTGTTTCTTGACTCACCCATCAGAACTAATCTCCTCTACACATGGGAAACTTGCACATTGGAGCTTGGTCGAAGCTTCTCTTTAGGAGAACCCTTCAGGGCCCCAGTGACACCGCTTCATTCCACGGTCTTCATAGACACAAAAACATATTAGGACCCATCCACAGGAGAGTCCATTTGAACTCAGCCTCCTCGGTTGCTCCCCCAGATCCAGCAGATCTAACATGTCTTGCTGCTAGGAGACAATTGGAATGCGAGGTGGGCTACCCATCCATCCATCCTTAGTACCCTGCTCGGAATCGTTGGCCTGAGCCAAACAAGAGGTCTCAATTGTCCTGCAGAAGAATCTTTGCAGTTTGGAGTTTCTCACAACTCCCATCTTGGGAAACCCCCATGGCCTCGAGATCCAACCCTCCTTCATGAAGGGTCCATCAGGGACAGAACCTCCAACCTGAGAGATCGTCTGATCCACGCCCTGAATTCAGATCCACGAGATCTCGAGTCAGGTCTGTAGATTGTGCCTGCCATGTCCTCACCCAGAAACCTAAGCCTAGATTGTGTTCTCCGACTTCTGTCCTCAGACTACGGGCCCACAAGCCCTCCAGATTGGCAATCCAGAACTACAATGCAACACTCTGCCTGCACTCCAGAAGAAAAACATTGCCCCCTGGGGCTAACCAGAAACCCCAAGTGAGGATCAACCTGCACGCCACTTGGCTGTACCCCAAATACATAGGCTGACCTGGGCACTGATGCCCCCTCAGACACAACCTGAGCCTGGACCTCCAGGCCACACCCAGACAGATGGCCGCACTCTGAGCACATCGGATCCGCCATGGCCTTAGGTCGTCATCTCTTCTCAACCTCGATTTTCAGGCTTCAGAAACTATAACTTATCTCAAAACACTGCCCACGGTTGAAAATGATGCAGAAATCAGAACTCCATCCCCATGGCAAGAAACCTTGCGGTTGCCATGTTGTCCAACATTCAGTGTAGTTGAAACCAGTGTGGCCCATGATTCCCCGCCCATGCTCGCGGGCAACATTGGTCACAAACACACATTGTGACCCTCAGCCTGAGCCCAGTCCTCAAGTAAGGCCTCTCAGTGGCTGGACCCTGAGCCCGCATATGGGGCCTGCCATGCCCCTGGCCCCGATTTTTAACCATAGTTCGCTTTGTCCCTTCACCCTTCCCTAGGGCTCTGATTTGGAATTCCTCTTTTGGTGGGACACCTGAGGTAACAAACCTGAAAGGAGTCCTCCCATCCCACAGATTGACGAAAAACAATTGGGTTCGGGCCAAATCCACAGAGAGGAAGATTCGCCCATGGCCCCTGAGGCCTCCCCGACATTCCACGGCCAAAGCTGATACAAAATCCAGAGACAAAAGAATGAGCAAGCGCCTCAGACTCGCTGTTTCTTCATATCCTGAAGAGTTCTTCTCATGGTTTGTCGTTCGGGTCCGCCATACCTACATCCGCAAACCTTAGCTGAGTTTGTGTTTTTAGACTTCTGTCCTCAATGTCCTGGGCAACACACACTCCAGAGTGGGCCCCTGGAGTCACACATTAGGACTGCGCCTACCCAATCCATGGGATTTCTGCCCATTCCATTGTCCCAAACCGTACAAATTAGGAGAACCCTCCAAAGTCCCTGAGGCCATCCCAATAGTGAAGGTCGCCCGGCACAAACAAGGGCGTTCTGACACCAGCTGAGCAACTATCTCCACTCATTCCATAGATGGATGTCCCCAGAGAAGAAGATTGAACCAGACAGGACCCTAGGCCATAATCGGATCCATTGCTTTGGTTTACAGGCATGTCTCCTCAAAAGCCTGGATTCCAATATTAGCATAGGGGTTTTCCTGAGGCACCCATCAGAACAAATCTCGTCTCCACAAGGAAACTTGTGTATGGGAGCTATGTCAAAAGCTTAGGAGAATACTTCAGGGTCCCGGTGCCACCGCCTCATTCCAAGGCCCTCATGGATACAAACACACTTTAGGACCCATCCTCAGGAAAGTCCATTTCAACTCAGTCACCCAGGTTGCTCTCGCAGAGCCATCAGATCTAAACTGCCTTGTTGCTAGGAGACAATTGCAATGCGAGGCGCTCGTCCCAGGCATACATCCTCGAACGGTGCCCTGGAGTCATTCCATATGGGATGTCCTGGATCTGTCCAACAGGTCTCAATTGTCCCGCAGAAGGAATCCTTGAATGGGGCATCCCACAACTCCCAACGTAGGAAAACCTCCATGGCCTCGAGATTCCGCTTCCATCATGAAGGGACCGTCATGCACAGAAACTCCAACCTGAGCCAACGTCTGATCCTCGCTCTGACTTCAGATGCATGAGATCTTGGTTCCGATGTGTAGGGGGTACCTGCCGTGCCCTCGCCCTGAAACCCAAGTCTAGCTTGTGTTCTCAGACTTCCGTCCTCACACTCCTGGTCCGAAGCACTCAAGTTTGGCAATTCCGGACCCACAATGCAGCAATCAGCCTGACCTCTAGGAAAAAAAAAAATACTGCCTAATGAGCTGCAACCTACACGGCACTCGAATGTTCCCAAATTATATAGTCTAACCTGGGCACTAATGCACTTTCTGACACAACCTGAGCCCGGACCTCCTGACCAACACCCAGACAGCTGACCGCACACTGAGCACATCAGACCTGCCATGGCCTTAGGTCATCATCTCTTCCCTACCTCAGTTTTCAGGCTTCAGAACCTAGACCTTATCTCCAATCCCTGCCCAGAAATCAGAATTCCTCCTTACCCATGGCAAGAAACCTTTTGGTTGGCACGTTGTCCAACGTTCAGTGTAGGAGAAACCAGCATTCACCCTGAGGATCCGCCCATTCTTGAGTGTGATGAGGGCATAAACATGCATTGTGACCCTCAGCGTGAGTCCTGCCCTCTAGTATGTCCTCTTAGTGACTGGACCATTAGATGTCATAATGGGCTTGACATGTACCTAGGCCCCAATATTTAACCAGATTTCTGGTTGTCCAGTCACCCCTCTCCAGGGCTCTACTCTGGAATCCCTCATTTGGTGGGACACCTGAGGTTAAAAAACAAATCAAAACAAAACAAAACAACAACAAAAAAATGGACTTATTCCATCCCACAGAATGACCCCAAACTCTTCGGACGGGGCCACACCTCCAGAGGGTAAGACTCGTCCATTTCCCATGAAGTCACCCGGAAATTTCATGAACATGGGTGACACGATATCCAGAGACAACAACTTGAGCAAGAGCCTCACACTCGCCCTTTTTTCATATCCCGAAGAGTTCTCCTCATGGTCTGTAGATCAGTCCTGCCATACCTATGACCCGAAACAGAAGCCGCGTTTGTGTTTTCAGAGAACGGTCTAAACAGCCCTGACCTACACACCCTACAGGCTCAGGCCCCTGGTGCCAAACCTGATCACTGTACTTGCTCTCTCCAAGGGATTTCTGTGTGCCCATTGCAATGGCCACAACCCTACTAATAGGATCAACCTCCAAAGTCCCTGAGGCCATCTCAATAGTGGTGGCTTCCCAGGACAAACAGGGGCAATCTGAGCCCATCTGAGCACCTACCTGCACTCAGACCCGTAGACTGATGTCCCCAGAGGGAAAAAGGAATGAACAGACCCCTAGGCACTAATCGGATCCATTGCTTTGGTTTCCAGGCATCTCTCCTCCGAGGCCTGGATTTCAATACCCGAATATGGGTGTTTCTTGACTCACCCATCAGAACTAATCTCCTCTACACATGGGAAACTTGCACATTGGAGCTTGGTCGAAGCTTCTCTTTAGGAGAACCCTTCAGGGCCCCAGTGACACCGCTTCATTCCACGGTCTTCATAGACACAAAAACACATTAGGACCCATCCACAGGAGAGTCCATTTGAACTCAGCCTCCTCGGTTGCTCCCCCAGGTCCAGCAGATCTAACATGTCTTGTTGCTAGGAGACAATTGGAATGCGAGGTGGGCTACCCATCCATCCATCCTTAGTACCCTGCTCGGAATCGTTGGTCTGAGCCAACCAACAGGTCTCAAATGTCCTGCAGAAGAATCTTTGCAGTTTGGAGCTTCTCACAACTCCCATCTTGGGAAACCCCCATGGCCTCGTGTTCAACCCCTCCTTCATGAAGGGTCCATCTGGGACAGAACCTCCAACCTGAGAGATCGTCTGATCCTCGCCCTGACTTCAGATCCACGAGATCTCGAGTCAGGTCTGTAGAATGTGCCTGCCATGTCCTCACCCAGAAACCTAAGCCTAGATTGTGTTCTCAGACTTCTGTCCTCAGACTACGGGCCCACAAGCCCTCCAGATTGGCAATCCAGAACTACAATGCAACACTCTGCCTGCACTCCAGAAGAAAAACATTGCCCCCTGGGGCTAACCAGAAACCCCAAATGAGTATCAACCTGAACGCCACTTGGTTGTACCCCAAATACATAAGCTAACCTGGGCACTGATGCCCTTTCAGACACAACCTGAGCCTGGACCTCCAGGCCACACCCAGACAGCTGGCCGCACTCTGAGCACATCGGATCCGCCATGGCCTTAGGTCGTCATCTCTTCTCAACCTCGATTTTCAGGCTTCAGAAACTATAACTTATCTCAAAACACTGCCCACGGTTGAAAATGATGCAGAAATCAGAACTCCATCCCCATGGCAGGAAACCTTGCGGTTGCCATGTTGTCCAACATTCAGTGTAGTTGAAACCAGTGTGGCCCATGATTCCCCGCCCATGCTCGCGGGCAACATTGGTCACAAACACACATTGTGACCCTCAGCCTGAGCCCAGTCCTCAAGTAAGTCCTCTCAGTGGCTGGACCCTGAGCCCGCATATGGGGCCTGCCATGCCCCTGGCTCCGATTTTTGACCATAGTTCGCTTTGTCCCTTCACTCTTCCCTAGGGCTCTGATTTGGAATTCCTCTTTTGGTGGGACACCTGAGGTAACAAACCTGAAAGGAGTCCTCCCATCCCACAGATTGACGAAAAACAATTGGGATCGGGCCAAATCCACAGAGAGGAAGATTCGTCCATGGCCCCTGAGGCCTCCCCGACATTCCACGGCCAACGCCGATACAAAATCCAGAGACAAAAGAATGAGCAAGCGCCTCAGACTCGCTGTTTCTTCATATCCTGAAGAGTTCTTCTCATGGTTTGTCGATCGGGTCCGCCATACCTACATCCGCAAACCTTAGCTGAGTTTGTGTTTTTAGACTTCTGTCCTCAATGTCCTGGGCAACACACACTCCAGACTGGGCCCCTGGAGTCACACATTACGACTGCGCCTACCCAATCCATGGGAATTCTGCCCATTCCATTGTCCCAAGCCGTACAATTTAGGAGAACCCTCCAAAGTCCCTGAGGCCATCCCAATAGTGTAGGTCACCCGGCACAAACAAGGGCGGTCTGACACGAGCTGAGCAACTATCTCCACTCATTCCATAGATGGATGTCCCCAGAGAAGAAGATTGAACCAGACAGGACCCTAGGCCATAATCGGATCCATTGCTTTGGTTTACAGGCAAGTCTCCTCAAAAGCCTGGATTCCAATATTAGCATAGGTGTTTTCCTGAGGCACCCATCAGAACAAATCTCGTCTCCACAAGGAAACTTGTGTTTGGGAGCTATGTCAAAAGCTTAGGAGAATACTTCAGGGTCCCGGTGCCACCGCCTCATTCCAAGGCCCTCATGGATACAAACACACTTTAGGACCCATCCTCAGGAAAGTCCATTTCAACTCAGCCACCCAGGTTGCTCCCGCAGAGCCGTCAGATCTAAACTGCCTTGTTGCTAGGAGACAATTGCAATGCGAGGCGCTTGTTCCAGGCATCCATCCTCGAACGGTGCCCTGGAGTCATTCCATATGGGATGTCCTGGACCTGTCCAACAGGTCTCAATTGTCCCGCAGAAGGAATCCTTGAAGGGGGCATCCCACAACTCCCAACGTGGGAAAACCTCCATGGCCTCGAGATTCTGCTCCCTTCATGAAGGGACCGTCATGCATAGAAACTCCAACCTGAGCCAACGTCTGATCCTCGCTCTGACTTCAGATGCATGAGATCTTGGTTCCGATGTGTAGGGGGTACCTGCCGTGCCCTCGCCCTGAAACCCAAGTCTAGCTTGTGTTCTCAGACTTCCGTCCTCACACTCCTGGTCCGAAGCACTCAAGTTCGGCAATTCCGGACCCACAATGCAGCATTCTGCCTGCCCTCTAGAAAAAAAAAATATATATTGCCTAATGAGCTGCAACCTACACGGCACTCGAATGTACCCAAATTATATAGTCTAACCTGGGCACTAATGCACTTTCTGACACAACCTGAGCCCGGACCTCCTGACCAACACCCAGACAGCTGACCGCACACTGAGCACATCAGACCTGCCAAGGCCTTAGGTCATCATCTCTACCCTACCTCAGTTTTCAGGCTTCAGAACCTAGACCTTATCTCCAATCCCTGCCCAGAAATCAGAATTCCTCCTTACCCATGGCAAGAAACCTTTTGGTTGGCACGTTGTCCAACGTTCAGTGTAGGAGAAACCACCATTCACCCTGAGGACCCGCCCATTCTTGAGTGTGATGAGGGCATAAACATGCATTGTGACCCTCAGCGTGAGTCCTGCCCTCTAGTATCTCCTCTTAGTGACTGGACCATTAGATGTCATAATGGGCTTGACATGTACCTAGGCCCCAATATTTAACCAGATTTCTGGTTGTCCACTCGCCCCTCTCCAGGGCTCTACTCAGGAATCCCTCATTTGGTGGGACAACTCAGGTTAAAAAACAAAACAAAACAAAACAAAACAAAACAAAACAACAACAACAAAAAAATGGACTTATTCCATCCCACAGAATGTCCCCAAGCTCTTCGGACGGGGCCACACCTCCAGAGGGTAAGACTCGTCCATTTCCCATGAAGTCACCCGGAAATTTCATGAACATGGGTGACACGATATCCAGAGACAAAAACTTGAGGAAGAGCCTCACACTCGCCCTTTTTTCATATCCCGAAGAGATCTCCTCATGGTCTGTAGATCAGTCCTGCCATACCTATTACCCGAAACAGAAGCCGAGTTTGTGTTTTCAGACAACGGTCTAAACAGCCCTGGCCTACACACCCTACAGGCTCAGGCCCCTGGAGCCAAACCTGAGGACTGTACTTGCCCTCTCCAAGGGATTTCTGTGTGCCCATTGCAATGGCCACAACCCTACTAATAGGATCAACCTCCAAAGTCCCTGAGGCCATCTCAATAGTGGTGGCTTCCCAGGACAAACAGGGGCAATCTGAGCCCATCTGAGCACCTACCTGCACTCAGACCCGTAGACTGATGTCCCCAGAGGGAAAAAGGAACGAACAGACCCCTAGGCACTAATCGGATCCATTGCTTTGGTTTCCAGGCATCTCTCCTCAGAGGCCTGGATTTCAATACCTGAATATGGCTGTTTCTTGACTCACCCATCAGAACTAATCTCCTCTACACATGGGAAACTTGCACATTGGAGCTTGGTCGAAGCTTCTCTTTAGGAGAACCCTTCAGGGCCCCAGTGCCACCGCTTCATTCCAAGGTCTTCATAGACACAAAAACACATTAGGACCCATCCATAGGAGAGTCCTTTTGAACTCAGCCTCCTCGGTTGCTCCCCCAGATCCAGCAGATCTAACATGTCTTGTGCTAGGAGAAAATTGGAATGCGAGGTGGGCTACCCATCCATCCAACCTTAGTACCCTGCTCGGAATCGTTGGCCTGAGCCAAACAACAGGTCTCAATTGTCCTGCAGAAGAATCTTTGCAGTTTGGAGCTTCTCACAACTCCCATCTTGGGAAACCCCCATGGCCTCGTGATCCACACCTCCTTCATGAAGGGTCCTTCAGGGACAGAACCTCCAACCTGAGAGATCGTCTGATCCTCGCCCTAACTTCAGATCCACGAGATCTCGAGTCAGGTCTGTAGATTGTACCTGCCATGTCCTCACCCAGAAACCTAAGCCTAGATTGTGTTCTCAGACTTCCGTCCTCAGACTACGGGCCCACAAGCCCTCCAGATTGGCAATCCAGAACTACAATGCAACACTCTGCCTGCACTCCAGAAGAAAAACATTGCCCCCGGGGGCTAACCAAAAACCCCCATGAGGATCAACCTGCACGCCACTTGGCTGTACCCCAAATACATAGGCTGACCTGGGCACTGATGCCCTTTCAGACACAACCTGAGCCTGGACCTCCAGGCCACACCCAGACAGCTGGTCGCACTCTGAACACATCGGATCCGCCATGGCCTTAGGTCGTCATCTCTTCTCAACCTCGATTTTCAGGCTTCAGAAACTATAACTTATCTCAAAACACTGCCCACGGTTGAAAATGATGCAGAAATCAGAACTCCATCCCCATGGCAAGAAACCTTGCGGTTGCCATGTTGTCCAACATTCAGTGTAGTTGAAACCAGTGTGGCCCATGATTCCCCGCCCATGCACGCGGGCAAAATTGATCACAAACACACATTGTGACCCTCAGCCTGAGCCCAGTCCTCAAGTAAGTCCTCTCAGTGGCTGGACCCTGAGCCCGCATATGGGGCCTGCCATGCCCCTGGCTCCGATTTTTGACCATAGTTCGCTTTGTCCCTTCACTCTTCCCTAGGGCTCTGATTTGGAATTCCTCTTTTGGTGGGACACCTGAGGTAACAAACCTGAAAGGAGTCCTCCCATCCCACAGATTGACGAAAAACAAATGGGATCGGGCCAAATCCACAGAGAGGAAGATTCGTCCATGGCCCCTGAGGCCTCCCCGACATTCCACGGCCAACGCCGATACAAAATCCAGAGACAAAAGAATGAGCAAGCGCCTCAGACTCGCTGTTTCTTCATATCCTGAAGAGTTCTTCTCATGGTTTGTCGATCGGGTCCACCATACCTACATCCGCAAACCTTAGCTGAGTTTGTGTTTTTAGACTTCTGTCCTCAATGTCCTGGGCAACACACACTCCAGACTGGGCCCCTGGAGTCACACATTAGGACTGCGCCTACCCAATCCATGGGAATTCTGCCCATTCCATTGTCCCAAATCGTACAAATTAGGAGAACCCTCCAAAGTCCCTGAGGCCATCCCAATAGTGTAGGTCACCCGGCACAAACAAGGGCGGTCTGACACCAGCTGAGCAACTATCTCCACTCATTCCATAGATGGATGTCCCCAGAGAAGAAGATTGAACCAGACAGGACCCTAGGCCATAATCGGATCCATTGCTTTGGTTTACAGGCATGTCTCCTCAAAAGCCTGGATTCCAATATTAGCATAGGGGTTTTCCTGAGGCACCCATCAGAACAAATCTCGTCTCCACAAGGAAACTTGTGTATGGGAGCTAGGTCAAAAGCTTAGGAGAATACTTCAGGGTCCCGGTGCCACCGCCACATTCCAAGGCCCTCATGGATACAAACACACTTTAGGACCCATCCTCAGGAAAGTCCATTTCTACTCAGCCACCCAGGTTGCTCCCGCAGAGCCATCAGATCTAACCTGTCTTGTTGCTAGGAGACAATTGCAATGCGAGGCGCTCGTCCCAGGCATCCATCCTCGAACGGTGCCCTGGAGTCATTCCATATGGGATGTCCTGGACCTGTCCAACAGGTCTCAATTGTCCCGCAGAAGGAATCCTTGAAGGGGGCATCCCACAACTCCCAACGTGGGCAAACCTCGATGGCCTCGAGATTCCGCTCCATTCATGAAGGGACCGTCATGCACAGAATCTCCAACCTGAGCCAACTTCTAATCCTCGCTCTGACTTCAGATGCATGAGATCTTGGTTCCGATGTGTAGGGGGTACCTGCCGTGCCCTCGCCCTGAAACCCAAGTCTAGCTTGTGTTCTCAGACTTCCGTCCTCACACTCCTGGTCCGAAGGGCTCAAGTTTGGCAATTCCGGACCCACAATGCAGCACTCTGCCTGCCCTCTAGAAAAAAAAAATATATATATTGCCTAATGAGCTGCAACCTACACGGCACTCGAATGTACCCAAATTATATAGTCTAACCTGGGCACTAATGCACTTTCTGACACAACCTGAGCCCGGACCTCCTGACCAACACCCAGACAGTTGACCGCACACTGAGCACATCAGACCTGCCATGGCCTTAGGTCATCATCTGTTCCCTACCTCAGTTTTCAGGCTTCAGAACCTAGACCTTATCTCCAATCCCTGCCCAGAAATCAGAATTCCTCCTTACCCATGGCAAGAAACCTTTTCGTTGGCACGTTGTCCAACGTTCAGTGTAGGAGAAACCAGCATTCACCCTGAGGACCCGCCCATTCTTGAGTGTGATGAGGGCATAAACATGCATTGTGACCCTCAGCGTGAGTCCTGCCCTCTAGTATGTCCTCTTAGTGACTGGACCATTAGATGTCATAATGGGCTTGACATGTACCTAGGCCCCAATATTTAACCAGATTTCTGGTTTTCCAGTCGCCCCTCCCCAGGGCTCTACTCTGGAATCCCTCATTTGGTGGGACACCTGAGGTTAAAAAACAAAACAAAACAAAACAAAACAACAACAAATAATGGACTTATTCCATCCCACAGAATGACCCCAAACTCTTCGGACGGGGCCATACCTCCAGAGGGTAAGTCTCGTCCATTTCCCATGAAGTCACCCGGAAATTTCATGAACATGGGTGACACGATATCCAGAGACAATAACTTGAGCAAGAGCCTCACACTCGCCCTTTTTTCATATCCTGAAGAGTACTCTTCATGGTCTGTAGATCAGTCCTGCCATACCTATGACCCGAAACAGAAGCCGAGTTTGTGTTTTCAGACAACGGTCTAAACAGCCCTGGCCTACACACCCTACAGGCTCAGGCCCCTGGAGCCAAACCTGAGGACTGTACTTGCCCTCTCCAAGGGATTTCTGTGTGCCCATTGCAATGGCCACAACCCTACTAATAGGATCACCTCCAAAGTCCCTGAGGCCATCTCAATAGTGGTGGCTTCCCAGGACAAACAGGGGCAATCTGAGCCCATCTGAGCACCTACCTGCACTCAGACCCGTAGACTGATGTCCCCAGAGGGAAAAAGGAACGAACAGACCCCTAGGCACTAATCGGATCCATTGCTTTGGTTTCCAGGCATCTCTCCTCAGAGGCCTGGATTTCAATACCCGAATATGGGTGTTTCTTGACTCACCCATCAGAACTAATCTCCTCTACACATGGGAAACTTGCACATTGTAGCTTGGTCGAAGCTTCTCTTTAGGAGAACCCTTCAGGGCCCCAGTGCCACCGCTTCATTCCAAGGTCTTCATAGACACAAAAACACATTAGGACCCATCCATAGGAGAGTCCATTTGAACTCAGCCTCCTCGGTTGCTCCCCCAGATCCAGCAGTTCTAACATGTCTTGTTGCTAGGAGACAATTGGAATGCGAGGTGGGCTACCCATCCATCCATCCTTAGTACCCTTCTTGAAATCGTTGGCCTGAGCCAACCAACAGGTCTCAATTGTCCTGCAGAAGAATCTTTGCGGTTTGGATCTTCTCACAACTCCCATCTTGGGAAACCCCCATGGCCTCGTGATCCACACCTCCTTCATGAAGGGTCCATCAGGTACAGAACCTCCAACCTGAGAGATCGTCTGATCCTCGCCCTGACTTCAGATCCACGAGATCTCGAGTCAGGTCTGTAGATTGTGCCTGCCATGTCCTCAACCAGAAACCTAGGCCTAGATTGTGTTCTCAGACTTCTGTCCTCAGACTACGGGCCCACAAGCCCTCCAGATTGGCAATCCAGAACTACAAGCAACACTCTGCCTGCACTCCAGAAGAAAAACATTGCCCCCTGGGGCTAACCAGAAACCCCAAATGAGGATCAACCTGCACGCCACTTGGCTGTACCCCAAATACATAGGCTGACCTGGGCACTGATGCCCTTTCAGACACAACCTGAGCCTGGACCTCCAGGCCACACCCAGACAGCTGGCCGCACTCTGAGCACATCGGATCCGCCATGGCCTTAGGTCGTCATCTCTTCTCAACCTCGATTTTCAGGCTTCAGAAACTATAACTTATCTCAAAACACTCTGCCCACGGTTGAAAATGATGCAGAAATCAGAACGTCATCCCCATGGCAAGAAACCTTGCGGTTGCCATGTTGTCCAACATTCAGTGTAGTTGAAACCAGTGTGGCCCATGATTCCCCGCCCATGCTCGCGGGCAACATTGGTCACAAACACACATTGTGACCCTCAGCCTGAGCCCAGTCCTCAAGTAAGGCCTCTCAGTGGCTGGACCCTGAGCCCGCATATGGGGCCTGCCATGCCCCTGGCCCCGATTTTTAACCATAGTTCGCTTTGTCCCTTCACTCTTCCCTAGGGCTCTGATTTGGAATTCCTCTTTTGGTGGGACACCTGAGGTAACAAACCTGAAAGGAGTACTCCCATCCCACAGATTGACGAAAAACCATTGGGATCGGGCCAAATCCACAGAGAGGAAGATTCGTCCATGGCCCCTGAGGCCTCCCCGACATTCCACGGCCAACGCCGATACAAAATCCAGAGACAAAAGAATGAGCAAGCGCCTCACACTCGCTGTTTCTTCATATCCTGAAGAGTTCTTCTCATGGTTTGTCGATCGGGTCCGCCATACCTACATCCGCAAACCTTAGCTGAGTTCGTGTTTTTAGACTTCTGTCCTCAATGTCCTGGGCAACACACACTCCAGACTGGGTCCCTGGAGTCACACATTAGGGCTGCGCCTACCCAATCCATGGGAATTCTGCCCATTCCATTGTCCCAAACCGTACAAATTAGGAGAACCCTCCAAAGTCCCTGAGGCCATCCCAATAGTGTAGGTCACCCGGCACAAACAAGGGCGGTCTGACACCAGCTGAGCAACTATCTCCACTCATTCCATAGATGGATGTCCCCAGAGAAGAAGATTGAACCAGACAGGACCCTAGGCCATAATCGGATCCATTGCTTTGGTTTACAGGCATGTCTCCTCAAAAGCCTGGATTCCAATATTAGCATAGGGGTTTTCCTGAGGCACCCATCAGAACAAATCTCGTCTCCACAAGGAAACTTGTGTATGGGAGCTATGTCAAAAGCTTAGGAGAATACTTCAGGGTCCCGGTGCCACCGCCTCATTCCAAGGCCCTCATGGATACAAACACACTTTAGGACCCATCCTCAGGAAAGTCCATTTCAATTCAGCCACCCAGGTTGCTCCCGCAGAGCCATCAGATCTAAACTGCCTTGTTGCTAGGAGACAATTGCAATGCGAGGCGCTTGTCCCAGGCATCCATCCTCGAACGGTGCCCTGGAGTCATTCCATATGGGATGTCCTGGACCTGTCCAACAGGTCTCAATTGTCCCGCAGAAGGAATCCTTGAAGGGGGCATCCCACAACTCCCAACGTGGGAAAACGTCCATGGCCTCGAGATTCCGCTCCCTTCATGAAGGGACCGTCATGCACAGAAACTCCAACCTGAGACAACGTCTGATCCTCGCTCTGACTTCAGATGCATGAGATCTTGGTTCCGATGTGTAGGGGGTACCTGCCGTGCCCTCGCCCTGAAACCGAAGTCTAGCTTGTGTTCTCAGACTTCCGTCCTCACACTCCTGGTCCGAAGCACTCAAGTTTGGCAATTCCGGACCCACAATGCAGCTCTCTGCCTGCCCTCTAGAAAAAAAAAAAATATATTTCCTAATGAGCTGCAACCTACACGGCACTCGAATGTACCCAAATTATATAGTCTAACCTGGGCACTAATGCACTTTCTGACACAACCTGAGCCCGGACCTCCTGACCAACACCCAGACAGCTGACCGCACACTGAGCACATCAGACCTGCCATGGCCTTAGGTCATCATCTCTTCCCTACCTCAGTTTTCAGGCTTCAGAACCTAGACCTTATCTCCAATCCCTGCCCAGAAATCAGAATTCCTCCTTACCCATGGCAAGAAACCTTTTGGTTGGCACGTTGTCCAACGTTCAGTGTAGGAGAAACCAGCATTCACCCTGAGGACCCGCCCATTCTTGAGTGTGATGAGGGCATAAACATGCATTGTGACCCTCAGCGTGAGTCCTGCCCTCTAGTATCTCCTCTTAGTGACTGGACCATTAGATGTCATAATGGGCTTGACATGTACCTAGGCCCCAATATTTAACCAGAATTCTGGTTATCCAGTCGCCCCTCTCCAGGGCTCTACTCTGGAATCCCTCATTTGGTGGGACACCTGAGGTTAAAAAAACAAAACAAAACAAAACAAAACAAAACAAAACAAAACAACAACAAAAAAATGGACTTATTCCATCCCACAGAATGACCCCAAACTCTTCGGACGGGGCCATACCTCCAGAGGGTAAGACTCGTCCATTTCCCATGAAGTCACGCGGAAATTTCATGAACATGGGGACACGATATCCAGAGACAATAACTTGAGCAAGAGCCTCACACTTGCCCTTTTTTCATATCCCGAAGAGTTCTCCTCATGGTCTGTAGATCAGTCCTGCCATACCTATAACCCGAAACAGAAGCCGAGTTTGTGTTTTCAGACAACGGTCTAAACAGCCCTGGCCAACACACCCTACAGGCTCAGGCCCCTGGAGCCAAACCTGAGGACTGTACTTGCCCTCTCCAAGGGATTTCTGTGTGCCCATTGCAATGGCCACAACCCTACTAATAGGATCGACCTCCAAAGTCCCTGAGGCCATCTCAATAGTGGTGGCTTCCCAGGACAAACAGGGGCAATCTGAGCCCATCTGAGCACCTACCTGCACTCCGACCCGTAGACTGATGTCCACAGAGGAAAAAAGGAACGAACAGACCCCTAGGCACTAATTGGATCCATTGCTTTGGTTTCCCAGGCATCTCTCCTCAGAGGCCTGGATTTCAATACCCGAATATGGCTGTTTCTTGACTCACCCATCAGAACTAATCTCCTCTACACATGGGAAACTTGCACATTGGATCTTGGTCGAAGCTTCTCTTTAGGAGAACCCTTCAAGGCCCCAGTGCCACCGCTTCATTCCAAGGTCTTCATAGACACAAAAACACATTAGGACCCATCCATAGGAGAGTCCATTTGAACTCAGCCTCCTCGTTTGCTCCCCCAGATCCAGCAGATCTAACATGTCTTGTTGCTAGGAGACAATTGGAATGCGAGGTTGGCTACCCATCCATCCATCCTTAGTACCCTGCTCGGAATCGTTGGCCTGAGCCAACCAACAGGTCTCAATTGTCCTGCAGAAGAATCTTTGCAGTTTGGAGCTTCTCACAACTCCCATCTTGGGAAACCCCCATGGCCTCGTGATCCACACCTCCTTCATGAAGGGTCCATCAGGGACAGAACCTCCAACCTGAGAGATCGTCTGATCCTCGCCCTGACTTCAGATCCACGAGATCTCGAGTCAGGTCTGTAGATTGTGCCTGCCATGTCCTCACCCAGAAACCTAAGCCTAGATTGTGTTCTCAGACTTCCGTCCTCAGACTACGGGCCCACAAGCCCTCCAGATTGGCAATCCAGAACTACAATGCAACACTCTGCCTGCACTCCAGAAGAAAAACATTGCCCCCTGGGGCTAACCAGAAACCCCAAATGAGGATCAACCTGCACGCCACTTGGCTGTACCCCAAATACATAGGCTGACCTGGGCACTGATGCCCTTTCAGACACAACCTGAGCCTGGACCTCCAGGCCACACCCAGACAGCTGGCCGCACTCTGAGCACATCGGATCCGCCATGGCCTTAGGTCGTCATCTCTTCTCAACCTCGATTTTCAGGCTTCAGAAACTATAACTTATCTCAAAACACTGCCCACGGTTGAAAATGATGCAGAAATCAGAACTCCATCCCCATGGCAAGAAACCTTGCGGTTGCCATGTTGTCCAACATTCAGTGTAGTTGAAACCAGTGTGGCCCATGATTCCCCGCCCATGCTCGCGGGCAACATTGGTCACAAACACACATTGTGACCCTCAGCCTGAGCCCAGTCCTCAAGTAAGGCCTCTCAGTGGCTGGACCCTGAGCCCGCATATGGGGCCTGCCATGCCCCTGGCCCCGATTTTTAACCATAGTTCGCTTTGTCCCTTCACTCTTCCCTAGGGATCTGATTTGGAATTCCTCTTTTGGTGGGACACCTGATGTAACAAACCTGAAAGGAGTCCGCCCATCCCACAGATTGACGAAAAACTATTGGGATCGGGCAAAATCCACAGAGAGGAAGATTCGTCCATGGCCCCTGAGGCCTCCCCGACATTCCACGGCCAACGCTGATACAAAATCCAGAGACAAAAGAATGAGCAAGCGCCTCAGACTCGCTGTTTCTTCATATCCTGAAGAGTTCTTCTCATGGTATGTCGATCGGGTCCGCCATACCTACATCCGCAAACCTTAGCTGAGTTTGTGTTTTTAGACTTCTGTCCTCAATGTCCTGGGCAACACACACTCCAGACTGGGCCCCTGGAGTCACACATTAGGACTGCGCCTACCCAATCCATGGGAATTCTGCCCATTCCATTGTCCCAAACCGTACAAATTAGGAGAACCCTCCAAAGTCCCTGAGGCCATCCCAATAGTGTAGGTCACCCGGCACAAACAAGGGCGGTCTGACACCAGCTGAGCAACTATCTCCACTCATTCCATAGATGGATGTCCCCAGAGAAGAAGATTGAACCAGACAGGACCCTAGGCCATAATCGGATCCATTGCTTTGGTTACAGGCATGTCTCCTCAAAAGCCTGGATTCCAATATTAGCATAGGGGGTTTCCTGAGGCACCCATCAGAACAAATCTCGTCTCCACAAGGAAACTTGTGTATGGGAGCTAGGTCAAAAGCTTAGGAGAATACTTCAGGGTCCCGGTGCCACCGCCTCATTCCAAGGCCCTCATGGATACAAACACACTTTAGGACCCATCCTCAGGAAAGTCCATATCAAATCAGCCACCCAGGTTGCTCCCGCAGAGCCATCAGATCTAAACTGCCTTGTTGCTAGGAGACAATTGCAATGCGAGGCGCTCGTCCCAGGCATCCATCCTCGAACGGTGCCCTGGAGTCATTCCATATGGGATGTCCTGGACCTGTCCAACAGGTCTCAATTGTCCCGCAGAAGGAATCCTTGAAGGGGGCATCCCACAACTACCAACGTGGGGAAAACCTCCATGGCCTCGAGATTCCGCTCCCTTCATGAAGGGACCGTCATGCACAGAAACTCCAACCTGAGCCAACGTCTGATCCTCGCTCTGACTTCAGATGCATGAGATCTTGGTTCCGATGTGTAGGGGGTACCTGCCGTGCCCTCGCCCTGAAACCCAAGTCTAGCTTGTGTTCTCAGACTTCCGTCCTCACACTCTTGGTCCGAAGCACTCAAGTTTGGCAATTCCGGACCCACAATGCAGCACTCTGCCTGCCCTCTAGAAAAAAAAAAAAATATATTGCCTAATGAGCTGCAACCTACACGGCACTCGAATGTACCCAAATTATATAGTCTAACCTGGGCACTAATGCACTTTCTGACACAACCTGAGCCCGGACCTCCTGACCAACACCCAGACAGCTGACCGCACACTGAGCACATCAGACCTGCCATGGCCTTAGGTCATCATCTCTTCCCTACCTCAGTTTTCAGGCTTCAGAACCTAGACCTTATCTCCAATCCCTGCCCAGAAATAAGAATTCCTCCTTACCCATGGCAAGAAACCTTTTGGTTGGCACGTTGTCCAACGTTCAGTGTAGGAGAAACCAGCATTCACCCTGAGGACCCGCCCATTCTTGAGTGTGATGAGGGCATAAACATGCATTGTGACCCTCAGCGTGAGTCCTGCCCTCTAGTATCTCCTCTTAGTGACTGGACCATTAGATGTCATAATGGGCTTGACATGTACCTAGGCCCCAATATTTAACCAGATTTCTGGTTATCCAGTCGCCCCTCTCCAGGGCTCTACTCTGGAATCCCTCATTTGGTGGGACACCTGAGGTTAAAAAACAAAACAAAACAAAACAAAACAAAACAAAACAACAACAAAAAAATGGACTTATTCCATCCCACAGAATGACCCCAAACTCTTCGGACGGGGCCATACCTCCAGAGGGTAAGACTCGTCCATTTCCCATGAAGTCACCCGGAAATTTCATGAACATGGGTGACACGATATCCAGAGACAATAACTTGAGCAAGAGCCTCACACTTGCCCTTTTTCATATCCTGAAGAGTACTCCTCATGGTCTGTAGATCAGTCCTGCCATACCTATGACCCGAAACAGAAGCCGAGTTTGTGTTTTCAGACAACGGTCTAAACAGCCCTGGCCTACACACCCTACAGGCTCAGGCCACTGGAGCCAAACCTGAGGACTGTATTTGCCCTCTCCAAGGGATTTCTGTGTGCCCATTGCAATGGCCACAACCCTACTAATAGGATCAACCTCCAAGGTCCCTGAGGCCATCTCAATCGTGGTGGCTTCCCAGGATAAACAGGGGCAATCTGAGCCCATCTGAGCACCTACCTGCACTCAGACCCGTAGACTGATGTCCACAGAGGAAAAAAGGAACGAACAGACCCCTAGGCACTAATCGGATCCATTGCTTTTGTTTCCAGGCATCTCTCCTCAGAGGCCTGGATTTCAATACCAGAATATGGCTGTTTCTTGACTCACCCATCAGAACCAATCTCCTCTACACATGGGAAACTTGCACTTTGGTTCTTTGTCAAAGCTTCTGTTTAGGAGAACCCTCAGGGCCCCAGTGCCACCGCTTCATTCCAAGGTCTCCATAGACACAAAAACACATTAGGACCCATCCACAGGAGAGTCCATTTCAACTCAGCCTCCTCGGTTGCTCCCCCAGATCCAGCAGATCTAACATGCCTTGTTGCTAGGAGACAATTGGAATGCGAGGTTGGCTACCCAGCCATCCATCCTTAGAACCCTGCTCTTTATCGTTGGCCTGGAGCCAACCAACAGGTCTCAATTGTCCTGCAAGAATCTTTGCAGTTTGGAGCTTATCACAACTCCCATCGTGGGAAAACCCCCATGGCCTCGTGATCCCCCCCCTTCATGAAGTGTCCATCAGGGACAGAACCACAACCTGAGCGATCGTCTGATACTCGCCCTGACTTCAGATCCACGGGATCTCGAGTCAGGTCTGTAGATTGTGCCTGCCATGTCCTCACCCAGAAACCTAAGCCTAGCTTCTGTTCTCAGACTTCCGTCCTCAGACTACGGGCCCACAAGCCCTCCAGTTTGGCAATCCAGAACTACAATGCAACACTCTGCCTGCCCTCCAGAAGAAAAACATTGCCCTCTGGGGATACCCAGAAACCGCAAATGAGGATCAACCTGCACGCCACTTGGCTGTACCCCAAATATATAGGCTGACTTTTGCACTGATGCCCTTGCAGACACAACCTGAGCCTGGACCTCCTGGCCCCACCAGACAGCTGGCCTCACTCTGAGCACATCGGACCCGCCATGGCCTTAGGTCGTCATCTCTTCTCAACCTCGATTTTCAGGCTTCAGATCCTATAACTTATCTCAAACCAATGCCCAGGGTTGAAAATGATGCAGAAATCAGATCTCCATCCCCATGGCAAGAAACCTTGTGGTTGCCATGTTGTCCAACGTTCCGTGTAGTTGAAACCAGTGTGGCCCATGAGGCCCCGCCCATGCTCGCGGGCAACATTGGTCACAAACACACATTGAGACCCTCAGCCTGAGCCCAGTCCTCAAGTAAGGCCTCTCAGTGGCTTGACCCTGAGCCCGCATATGGGGCCTGCCATGCCCCTGGCCCCAATTTTTAACCATAGTTCGCTTTGTCCCTTCACTCGTCCCTAGGGCTCTGCTTTGGAACTCCTCTTTTGGTGGGACACCTGAGGTAACAAACCTGAAAGGAGCCCTCCCATCCCACAGATTGACGAAAAACAATTGGGATCGGGCTAAATCCACAGAGAGGAAGATTCGTCCATGGCCCATGAGGTCTCCCCGACATTCATCGGCCATCGCTGATACAAAATCCCGAGACAAAAGCTTGAGCAAAAGCCTCAGACTCGCTGTTTCTTCATATCCTGAAGAGTTCTTCTCATGCTTTGTCGATTGGGTCTGCCATACCTACATCCCCAAACCTAAGCTGAGTTTGTGTTTTTAGACTTCTGTCCTCAAAGTCCTGGGCCACACACCCTCCAGGCTGGGTCCCCTGGAGTCACACATTAGTACTGCACCTACCCAATCCCTGGGAATTCTCCCCATTCCATTGTCCCAAACCGTACAAATTAGGAGAACCCTCCAAAGTCCCTGAGGCCATCCCAATAGTGTAGGTCGCCCGGCACAAACAAGGGCGGTCTGACACCAGCTGAGCAACTACCTCCACTCATTCCATAGATGGATGTCCCCAGAGAAGAAGATTGAACCAGACAGGACCCTAGGACATAATCGGATCCATTGCTTTGGTTCACAGGCATGTCTCCTCAAAAGCCTGGATTCCAATACGACCATAGGGGTTTTCCTGAAGCACCCATCAGAAAAATTCTCGTCCCCACAAGAAACTTGTGCATGGGAGCTATGTCAAAAGCTTAGGAGAATACTTCAGGGTCCCGGTGCCACCGCCTCATTCCAAGGCCCTCATGTACACAAACAAACATTAGGACCCATCCTCAGGAAAGTCCATTTCAACTCAGCCACCCAGGTTTCTCCTGCAGAGCCATCAGATCTAAACTGCCTTGTTGCTAGGAGACAATTGGAATGCGAGCGCACGTCCAGGCATCCATCCTTGAACGGTGCACTGGAGTCATTCCATATGGGATGTCCTGGACCTCTCCAACAGGTCTCAATTGTCCCGCAGAAGGAATCCTTGAAGGGGGCATCCCACAACTCCCAACGTGGGAATACCTCCATGGCCTCGAGATTCCGCTCCCTTCATGAAGGGGCCGTCATGCACAGAAACTCCAACCTGAGCCAACGTCTGATCCTCGCCCTGACTTCAGATGCATGACATCTTGGTTCTGATGTGAAGTGGGTACCTGCCGTGCCCTCGCCCTGAAACCCAAATCTAGCTTGTGTTCTCAGACTTCCGTCCTCACACTCCTGGCCCCAAAACCCTCAAGTTTGGTAATTCCGTACCCACAATGCAGCACCCTGCCTGCCCTCTAGAAAAAAAAAAAAAATTGCCTAATGAGCTGCCCAGGCAGCTTAAATGAGGATCAACCTACACGGCACTCGAATGTACCCCAATTATATAGTCTAACCCGGGCACTAAACCACTTTCTGACACAACCTGAGCCCGGACGTCCTGACCAACACCCAGAGAGCTGACCGCACACTGAGCACATCAGAACTGCCATGGCCTTAGGTCATCATCTCTACCCGACCTCAGTTTTCAGGCTTCAGAACCTAGACCTAATCTCCAATCCCTGCCCAGGGGTGAGTGTGATGCAGAAATCAGAACTCCTCCTACCTATGGCAAGAAACCTTGTGGTTGGCATGTTGTCCAACGTTCAGTGTAGGAGAAACCAGCATTCACCCTGAGTCCCCGCCCATTCTTGAGTGCAACGAGGGCATAAACATGCCTTGTAACCCTCAGCGTGAGTCCTGTCCTCTAGTAAGTCCTCTTAGTGACTGGACCATTAGATGTCCTAATGGGCTTGACATGTCCCTAGGCCCCAATATTTAACCAGATTTCTGGTTGTCCAGTCGCCCCTCCCCAGGGCTCTACTCTGGAGTCCCTCATTTGGTGGGACACCTGAGGTTAAAAAACAAAACAAAGCAAAACAACAACAACAACAAAACAGACATATTCCATCCCACAGAATGACCCCAAACTCTTTGGACGGGGCCACACCTCCAGAGAGTAAGACTCGTCCATTTTCCATGAAGTCACCCGGAAATTTCATGAACATGGGTGACACGATATCCAGAGACAAAAACTTGAACAAGAGACTCACACTCGCCCTTTTTCCGTATCCCGAAGAGTTCTCCTCATGGTCTGTAGTTCAGTCCTGCCATACCTTTGACCCGAAACATAAGCCGAGTTTGTGTTTTCAGAAAACGGTCCAAACAGCCCTGGCCTACACACCGTACAGGCTCAGGACCCTGGAGCCAAACCTGAGGACTGTACTTGCCCTCTCCAAGGGATTTCTGTGTGCCCATTCCAATGGCCACAACCCTCCTAAGAGGATAAACCTCCAAAGTCCCTGAGGCCATCTCAGTAGTGGTGGCTTCCCAGAACAAACAGGGGCAATCTGAGCCCATCTGAGGGCCTACTTGCACTCAGACCCGTAGACTGGTGTCCGCAGAGGCAAAAAGGAACGAAGAGACCCCTAGGCACTAATCGGATATATTGCTTTGGTTTCCAGGCATCTCTCCTCAGAGGCCTGGATTTCAATAACAGAATATGGCTGTTTCTTGACTCACCCATCAGAACCAATCTCCTCTACACATGGGAAACTTGCACTTTGGTGCTTTATTAAAGCTTCTGTTTAGGAGATTCCTTCATGGCCCCAGTGCCACCGCTTCATTCCAAGGTCTCCATAGACACAAAAACACATTAGGACCCATCCACAGGAGAGTGCATTTCAACTCAGCCTCCTCGGTTGCTCCCCCAGATCCAGCAGATCTAACATGTCTTGTTGCTAGGAGACAATTGGAATGCGAGGTGGGCTACCCAGCCATCCATCCTTAGAACCCTGCTCTTTATCGTTGGCCTGGAGCCAACCAACAGGTCTGAATTGTCCTGCAAGAATCTTTGCAGTTTGGAGCTTATCACAACTCCCATCCTGCGAAAACCCCCATGGCCTCGTGATCCCCCCCCTTCATGAAGTGTCCATCAGGGACAGAACCACAACCTGAGCGATCGTCTGATACTCGCCCTGACTTCAGATCCACGGGATCTCGAGTCAGGTCTGTAGATTGTGCCTGCCATGTCCTCACCCAGAAACCTAAGCCTAGCTTCTGTTCTCAGACTTCCGTCCTCAGACTACGGGCCCACAAGCCCTCCAGTTAGGCAATCCAGAACTACAATGCAACACTCTGCCGGCCCTCCAGAAGAAAAACATTGCCCTCTGGGGCTACCCAGAAACCCCAAATGAGGATCAACCTGCACGCCACTTGGCTGTACCCCAAATATATAGGCTGACCTGGGCACTGATGCCGTTGCAGACACAACCTGAGCCTGGACCTCCTGGCCCCACCAGACAGCTGGCCTCACTCTGAGCACATCGGACCCGCCATGGCCTTAGGTCGTCATCTCTTCTCAACCTCGATTTTCAGGCTTCAGATCCTATAACTTATCTCAAACCAATGCCCAGGGTTGAAAACGATGCAGAAATCAGATCTCCATCCCCATGGCAAGAAACCTTGTGGTTGCCATGTTGTCCAACGTTCCGTGTAGTTGAAACCAGTGTGGCCCATGAGGCCCCGCCCATGCTCGCGGGCCACATTGGTCACAAACACACATTGAGACCCTCAGCCTGAGCCCAGTCCTCAAGAAAGGCCTCTCAGTGGCTTGACCCTGAGCCCGCATATGGGGCCTGCCATGCCCCTGGCCCCAATTTTTAACCATAGTTCGCTTTGTCCCTTCACTCGTCCCTAGGGCTCTGCTTTGGAACTCCTCTTTTGGTGGGACACCTTAGGTAACAAACCTGAAAGGAGCCCTCCCATCCCACAGATTGACGAAAAACAATTGGGATCGGGCTAAATCCACAGAGAGGAAGATTCGTCCATGGCCCATGAGGTCTCCCCGACATTCATCGGCCATCGCTGATACAAAATCCCGAGACAAAAGCTTGAGCAAAAGCCTCAGACTCGCTGTTTCTTCATATCCTGAAGAGTTCTTCTCATGCTTTGTCGATTGGGTCTGCCATACCTACATCCCCAAACCTAAGCTGAGTTTGTGTTTTTAGACTTCTGTCCTCAAAGTCCTGGGCCACACACCCTCCAGGCTGGGTCCCCTGGAGTCACACATTAGTACTGCGCCTACCCAATCCCTGGGAATTCTCCCCATTCCATTGTCCCAAACGGTACAAATTAGGAGAACCCTCCAAAGTCCCTGAGGCCATCCCAATAGTGAAGGTCGCCCGGCACAAACAAGGGCGGTCTGACACCAGCTGAGCAACTACCTCCACTCATTCCATAGATGGATGTCCCCAGAGAAGAAGATTGAACCAGACAGGACCCTAGGCCATAATCGGATCCATTGCTTTGGTTCACAGGCATGTCTCCTCAAAAGCCTGGATTCCAATACGACCATAGGGGTTTTCCTGAAGCACCCATCAGAAAAATTCTCGTCCCCACAAGAAACTTGTGCATGGGAGCTATGTCAAAAGCTTAGGAGAATACTTCAGGGTCCCGGTGCCACGGCCTCATTTCAAGGCCCTCATGTACACAAACAAACATTAGGACCCATCCTCAGGAAAGTCCATTTCAACTCAGCCACCCAGGTTTCTCCTGCAGAGCCATCAGATCTAAACTGCCTTGTTGCTAGGAGACAATTGGAATGCGAGCGCACGTCCAGGCATCCATCCTTGAACGGTGCACTGGAGTCATTCCATATGGGATGTCCTGGACCTCTCCAACAGGTCTCAATTGTCCCGCAGAAGGAATCCTTGAAGGGGGCATCCCACAACTCCCAACGTGGGAATACCTCCATGGCCTCGAGATTCCGCTCCCTTCATGAAGGGGCCGTCATGCACAGAAACTCCAACCTGAGCCAACGTCTGATCCTCGCCCTGACTTCAGATGCATGACATCTTGGTTCTGATGTCAAGTGGGTACCTGCCGTGCCCTCGCCCTGAAACCCAAATCTAGCTTGTGTTCTCAGACTTCCGTCCTCACACTCCTGGCCCCAAAACCCTCAAGTTTGGTAATTCCGTACCCACAATGCAGCACCATGCCTGCCCTCTAGAAAAAAAAAAAAAATTGCCTAATGAGCTGCCCAGGCAGCTTAAATGAGGATCAACCTACACGGCACTCGAATGTACCCCAATTATATAGTCTAACCTGGGCACTAAACCACTTTCTGACACAACCTGAGCCCGGACCTCCTGACCAACACCCAGAGAGCTGACCGCACACTGAGCACATCAGACCTGCCATGGCCTTAGGTCATCATCTCTTCCCGACCTCAGTTTTCAGGCTTCAGAACCTAGACCTAATCTCCAATCCCTGCCCAGGGGTGAGTGTGATGCAGAAATCAGAACTCCTCCTACCTATGGCAAGAAACCTTGTGGTTGGCATGTTGTCCAACGTTCAGTGTAGGAGAAACCAGCATTCACCCTGAGTCCCCGCCCATTCTTGAGTGCAACGAGGGCATAAACATGCCTTGTAACCCTCAGCGTGAGTCCTGTCCTCTAGTAAGTCCTCTTAGTGACTGGACCATTAGATGTCCTAATGGGCTTGACATGTCCCTAGGCCCCAATATTTAACCAGATTTCTGGTTGTCCAGTCGCCCCTCCCCAGGGCTCTACTCTGGAGTCCCTCATTTGGTGGGACACCTGAGGTTAAAAAACAAAACAAAACAAAACAACAACAACAACAAAACAGACTTATTCCATCCCACAGAATGACCCCAAACTCTTTGGACGGGGCCACTCCTCCAGAGAGTAAGACTCGTCCATTTTCCATGAAGTCACCCGGAAATTTCATGAACATGGGTGACACGATATCCAGAGACAAAAACTTGAACAAGAGACTCACACTCGCCCTTTTTCCATATCCCGAAGAGTTCTCCTCATGGTCTGTAGTTCAGTCCTGCCATACCTTTGACCCGAAACATAAGCCGAGTTTGTGTTTTCAGACAACGGTCCAAACAGCCCTGGCCTACACACCGTACAGGCTCAGGACCCTGGAGCCAAACCTGAGGACTGTACTTGCCCTCTCCAAGGGATTTCTGTGTGCCCATTCCAATGGCCACAACCCTCCTAAGAGGATAAACCTCCAAAGTCCCTGAGGCCATCTCAGTAGTGGTGGCTTCCCAGAACAAACAGGGGCAATCTGAGCCCATCTGAGGGCCTACTTGCACTCAGACCCGTAGACTGGTGTCCGCAGAGGCAAAAAGGAACGAAGAGACCCCTAGGCACTAATCGGATATATTGCTTTGGTTTCCAGGCATCTCTCCTCAGAGGCCTGGATTTCAATACCAGAATATGGCTGTTTCTTGACTCACCCATCAGAACCAATCTCCTCTACACATGGGAAACTTGCACTTTGGTGCTTTGTTAAAGCTTCTGTTTAGGAGATTCCTTCATGGCCCCAGTGCCACCGCTTCATTCCAAGGTCTCCATAGACACAAAAACACATTAGGACCCATCCACAGGAGAGTGCATTTCAACTCAGCCTCCTCGGTTGCTCCCCCAGATCCAGCAGATCTAACATGTCTTGTTGCTAGGAGACAATTGGAATGCGAGGTGGGCTACCCAGCCATCCATCCTTAGAACCCTGCTCTTTATCGTTGGCCTGGAGCCAACCAACAGGTCTGAATTGTCCTGCAAGAATCTTTGCAGTTTGGAGCTTATCACAACTCCCATCCTGCGAAAACCCCCATGGCCTCGTGATCCCCCCCCTTCATGAAGTGTCCATCAGGGACAGAACCACAACCTGAGCGATCGTCTGATACTCGCCCTGACTTCAGATCCACGGGATCTCGAGTCAGGTCTGTAGATTGTGCCTGCCATGTCCTCACCCAGAAACCTAAGCCTAGCTTCTGTTCTCAGACTTCCGTCCTCAGACTACGGGCCCACAAGCCCTCCAGTTAGGCAATCCAGAACTACAATGCAACACTCTGCCGGCCCTCCAGAAGAAAAACATTGCCCTCTGGGGCTACCCAGAAACCCCAAATGAGGATCAACCTGCACGCCACTTGGCTGTACCCCAAATATATAGGCTGACCTGGGCACTGATGCCGTTGCAGACACAACCTGAGCCTGGACCTCCTGGCCCCACCAGACAGCTGGCCTCACTCTGAGCACATCGGACCCGCCATGGCCTTAGGTCGTCATCTCTTCTCAACCTCGATTTTCAGGCTTCAGATCCTATAACTTATCTCAAACCAATGCCCAGGGTTGAAAACGATGCAGAAATCAGATCTCCATCCCCATGGCAAGAAACCTTGTGGTTGCCATGTTGTCCAACGTTCCGTGTAGTTGAAACCAGTGTGGCCCATGAGGCCCCGCCCATGCTCGCGGGCCACATTGGTCACAAACACACATTGAGACCCTCAGCCTGAGCCCAGTCCTCAAGAAAGGCCTCTCAGTGGCTTGACCCTGAGCCCGCATATGGGGCCTGCCATGCCCCTGGCCACAATTTTTAACCATAGTTCGCTTTGTCCCTTCACTCGTCCCTAGGGCTCTGCTTTGGAACTCCTCTTTTGGTGGGACACCTTAGGTAACAAACCTGAAAGGAGCCCTCCCATCCCACAGATTGACGAAAAACAATTGGGATCGGGCTAAATCCACAGAGAGGAAGATTCGTCCATGGCCCATGAGGTCTCCCCGACATTCATCGGCCATCGCTGATACAAAATCCCGAGACAAAAGCTTGAGCAAAAGCCTCAGACTCGCTGTTTCTTCATATCCTGAAGAGTTCTTCTCATGCTTTGTCGATTGGGTCTGCCATACCTACATCCCCAAACCTAAGCTGAGTTTGTGTTTTTAGACTTCTGTCCTCAAAGTCCTGGGCCACACACCCTCCAGGCTGGGTCCCCTGGAGTCACACATTAGTACTGCGCCTACCCAATCCCTGGGAATTCTCCCCATTCCATTGTCCCAAACGGTACAAATTAGGAGAACCCTCCAAAGTCCCTGAGGCCATCCCAATAGTGAAGGTCGCCCGGCACAAACAAGGGCGGTCTGACACCAGCTGAGCAACTACCTCCACTCATTCCATAGATGGATGTCCCCAGAGAAGAAGATTGAACCAGACAGGACCCTAGGCCATAATCGGATCCATTGCTTTGGTTCACAGGCATGTCTCCTCAAAAGCCTGGATTCCAATACGACCATAGGGGTTTTCCTGAAGCACCCATCAGAAAAATTCTCGTCCCCACAAGAAACTTGTGCATGGGAGCTATGTCAAAAGCTTAGGAGAATACTTCAGGGTCCCGGTGCCACGGCCTCATTTCAAGGCCCTCATGTACACAAACAAACATTAGGACCCATCCTCAGGAAAGTCCATTTCAACTCAGCCACCCAGGTTTCTCCTGCAGAGCCATCAGATCTAAACTGCCTTGTTGCTAGGAGACAATTGGAATGCGAGCGCACGTCCAGGCATCCATCCTTGAACGGTGCACTGGAGTCATTCCATATGGGATGTCCTGGACCTCTCCAACAGGTCTCAATTGTCCCGCAGAAGGAATCCTTGAAGGGGGCATCCCACAACTCCCAACGTGGGAATACCTCCATGGCCTCGAGATTCCGCTCCCTTCATGAAGGGGCCGTCATGCACAGAAACTCCAACCTGAGCCAACGTCTGATCCTCGCCCTGACTTCAGATGCATGACATCTTGGTTCTGATGTGAAGTGGGTACCTGCCGTGCCCTCGCCCTGAAACCCAAATCTAGCTTGTGTTCTCAGACTTCCGTCCTCACACTCCTGGCCCCAAAACCCTCAAGTTTGGTAATTCCGTACCCACAATGCAGCACCCTGCCTGCCCTCTAGAAAAAAAAAAAAATTGCCTAATGAGCTGCCCAGGCAGCTTAAATGAGGATCAACCTACACGGCACTCGAATGTACCCCAATTATATAGTCTAACCCGGGCACTAAACCACTTTCTGACACAACCTGAGCCCGGACGTCCTGACCAACACCCAGAGAGCTGACCGCACACTGAGCACATCAGAACTGCCATGGCCTTAGGTCATCATCTCTACCCGACCTCAGTTTTCAGGCTTCAGAACCTAGACCTAATCTCCAATCCCTGCCCAGGGGTGAGTGTGATGCAGAAATCAGAACTCCTCCTACCTATGGCAAGAAACCTTGTGGTTGGCATGTTGTCCAACGTTCAGTGTAGGAGAAACCAGCATTCACCCTGAGTCCCCGCCCATTCTTGAGTGCAACGAGGGCATAAACATGCCTTGTAACCCTCAGCGTGAGTCCTGTCCTCTAGTAAGTCCTCTTAGTGACTGGACCATTAGATGTCCTAATGGGCTTGACATGTCCCTAGGCCCCAATATTTAACCAGATTTCTGGTTGTCCAGTCGCCCCTCCCCAGGGCTCTACTCTGGAGTCCCTCATTTGGTGGGACACCTGAGGTTAAAAAACAAAACAAAGCAAAACAACAACAACAACAAAACAGACATATTCCATCCCACAGAATGACCCCAAACTCTTTGGACGGGGCCACACCTCCAGAGAGTAAGACTCGTCCATTTTCCATGAAGTCACCCGGAAATTTCATGAACATGGGTGACACGATATCCAGAGACAAAAACTTGAACAAGAGACTCACACTCGCCCTTTTTCCGTATCCCGAAGAGTTCTCCTCATGGTCTGTAGTTCAGTCCTGCCATACCTTTGACCCGAAACATAAGCCGAGTTTGTGTTTTCAGAAAACGGTCCAAACAGCCCTGGCCTACACACCGTACAGGCTCAGGACCCTGGAGCCAAACCTGAGGACTGTACTTGCCCTCTCCAAGGGATTTCTGTGTGCCCATTCCAATGGCCACAACCCTCCTAAGAGGATAAACCTCCAAAGTCCCTGAGGCCATCTCAGTAGTGGTGGCTTCCCAGAACAAACAGGGGCAATCTGAGCCCATCTGAGGGCCTACTTGCACTCAGACCCGTAGACTGGTGTCCGCAGAGGCAAAAAGGAACGAAGAGACCCCTAGGCACTAATCGGATATATTGCTTTGGTTTCCAGGCATCTCTCCTCAGAGGCCTGGATTTCAATAACAGAATATGGCTGTTTCTTGACTCACCCATCAGAACCAATCTCCTCTACACATGGGAAACTTGCACTTTGGTGCTTTGTTAAAGCTTCTGTTTAGGAGATTCCTTCATGGCCCCAGTGCCACCGCTTCATTCCAAGGTCTCCATAGACACAAAAACACATTAGGACCCATCCACAGGAGAGTGCATTTCAACTCAGCCTCCTCGGTTGCTCCCCCAGATCCAGCAGATCTAACATGTCTTGTTGCTAGGAGACAATTGGAATGCGAGGTGGGCTACCCAGCCATCCATCCTTAGAACCCTGCTCTTTATCGTTGGCCTGGAGCCAACCAACAGGTCTGAATTGTCCTGCAAGAATCTTTGCAGTTTGGAGCTTATCACAACTCCCATCCTGCGAAAACCCCCATGGCCTCGTGATCCCCCCCCTTCATGAAGTGTCCATCAGGGACAGAACCACAACCTGAGTGATCGTCTGATACTCGCCCTGACTTCAGATCCACGGGATCTCGAGTCAGGTCTGTAGATTGTGCCTGCCATGTCCTCACCCAGAAACCTAAGCCTAGCTTCTGTTCTCAGACTTCCGTCCTCAGACTACGGGCCCACAAGCCCTCCAGTTAGGCAATCCAGAACTACAATGCAACACTCTGCCGGCCCTCCAGAAGAAAAACATTGCCCTCTGGGGCTACCCAGAAACCCCAAATGAGGATCAACCTGCACGCCACTTGGCTGTACCCCAAATATATAGGCTGACCTGGGCACTGATGCCGTTGCAGACACAACCTGAGCCTGGACCTCCTGGCCCCACCAGACAGCTGGCCTCACTCTGAGCACATCGGACCCGCCATGGCCTTAGGTCGTCATCTCTTCTCAACCTCGATTTTCAGGCTTCAGATCCTATAACTTATCTCAAACCAATGCCCAGGGTTGAAAACGATGCAGAAATCAGATCTCCATCCCCATGGCAAGAAACCTTGTGGTTGCCATGTTGTCCAACGTTCCGTGTAGTTGAAACCAGTGTGGCCCATGAGGCCCCGCCCATGCTCGCGGGCCACATTGGTCACAAACACACATTGAGACCCTCAGCCTGAGCCCAGTCCTCAAGAAAGGCCTCTCAGTGGCTTGACCCTGAGCCCGCATATGGGGCCTGCCATGCCCCTGGCCCCAATTTTTAACCATAGTTCGCTTTGTCCCTTCACTCGTCCCTAGGGCTCTGCTTTGGAACTCCTCTTTTGGTGGGACACCTTAGGTAACAAACCTGAAAGGAGCCCTCCCATCCCACAGATTGACGAAAAACAATTGGGATCGGGCTAAATCCACAGAGAGGAAGATTCGTCCATGGCCCATGAGGTCTCCCCGACATTCATCGGCCATCGCTGATACAAAATCCCGAGACAAAAGCTTGAGCAAAAGCCTCAGACTCGCTGTTTCTTCATATCCTGAAGAGTTCTTCTCATGCTTTGTCGATTGGGTCTGCCATACCTACATCCCCAAACCTAAGCTGAGTTTGTGTTTTTAGACTTCTGTCCTCAAAGTCCTGGGCCACACACCCTCCAGGCTGGGTCCCCTGGAGTCACACATTAGTACTGCGCCTACCCAATCCCTGGGAATTCTCCCCATTCCATTGTCCCAAACGGTACAAATTAGGAGAACCCTCCAAAGTCCCTGAGGCCATCCCAATAGTGAAGGTCGCCCGGCACAAACAAGGGCGGTCTGACACCAGCTGAGCAACTACCTCCACTCATTCCATAGATGGATGTCCCCAGAGAAGAAGATTGAACCAGACAGGACCCTAGGCCATAATCGGATCCATTGCTTTGGTTCACAGGCATGTCTCCTCAAAAGCCTGGATTCCAATACGACCATAGGGGTTTTCCTGAAGCACCCATCAGAAAAATTCTCGTCCCCACAAGAAACTTGTGCATGGGAGCTATGTCAAAAGCTTAGGAGAATACTTCAGGGTCCCGGTGCCACGGCCTCATTTCAAGGCCCTCATGTACACAAACAAACATTAGGACCCATCCTCAGGAAAGTCCATTTCAACTCAGCCACCCAGGTTTCTCCTGCAGAGCCATCAGATCTAAACTGCCTTGTTGCTAGGAGACAATTGGAATGCGAGCGCACGTCCAGGCATCCATCCTTGAACGGTGCACTGGAGTCATTCCATATGGGATGTCCTGGACCTCTCCAACAGGTCTCAATTGTCCCGCAGAAGGAATCCTTGAAGGGGGCATCCCACAACTCCCAACGTGGGAATACCTCCATGGCCTCGAGATTCCGCTCCCTTCATGAAGGGGCCGTCATGCACAGAAACTCCAACCTGAGCCAACGTCTGATCCTCGCCCTGACTTCAGATGCATGACATCTTGGTTCTGATGTGAAGTGGGTACCTGCCGTGCCCTCGCCCTGAAACCCAAATCTAGCTTGTGTTCTCAGACTTCCGTCCTCACACTCCTGGCCCCAAAACCCTCAAGTTTGGTAATTCCGTACCCACAATGCAGCACCCTGCCTGCCCTCTAGAAAAAAAAAAAAATTGCCTAATGAGCTGCCCAGGCAGCTTAAATGAGGATCAACCTACACGGCACTCGAATGTACCCCAATTATATAGTCTAACCCGGGCACTAAACCACTTTCTGACACAACCTGAGCCCGGACGTCCTGACCAACACCCAGAGAGCTGACCGCACACTGAGCACATCAGAACTGCCATGGCCTTAGGTCATCATCTCTACCCGACCTCAGTTTTCAGGCTTCAGAACCTAGACCTAATCTCCAATCCCTGCCCAGGGGTGAGTGTGATGCAGAAATCAGAACTCCTCCTACCTATGGCAAGAAACCTTGTGGTTGGCATGTTGTCCAACGTTCAGTGTAGGAGAAACCAGCATTCACCCTGAGTCCCCGCCCATTCTTGAGTGCAACGAGGGCATAAACATGCCTTGTAACCCTCAGCGTGAGTCCTGTCCTCTAGTAAGTCCTCTTAGTGACTGGACCATTAGATGTCCTAATGGGCTTGACATGTCCCTAGGCCCCAATATTTAACCAGATTTCTGGTTGTCCAGTCGCCCCTCCCCAGGGCTCTACTCTGGAGTCCCTCATTTGGTGGGACACCTGAGGTTAAAAAACAAAACAAAGCAAAACAACAACAACAACAAAACAGACATATTCCATCCCACAGAATGACCCCAAACTCTTTGGACGGGGCCACACCTCCAGAGAGTAAGACTCGTCCATTTTCCATGAAGTCACCCGGAAATTTCATGAACATGGGTGACACGATATCCAGAGACAAAAACTTGAACAAGAGACTCACACTCGCCCTTTTTCCGTATCCCGAAGAGTTCTCCTCATGGTCTGTAGTTCAGTCCTGCCATACCTTTGACCCGAAACATAAGCCGAGTTTGTGTTTTCAGAAAACGGTCCAAACAGCCCTGGCCTACACACCGTACAGGCTCAGGACCCTGGAGCCAAACCTGAGGACTGTACTTGCCCTCTCCAAGGGATTTCTGTGTGCCCATTCCAATGGCCACAACCCTCCTAAGAGGATAAACCTCCAAAGTCCCTGAGGCCATCTCAGTAGTGGTGGCTTCCCAGAACAAACAGGGGCAATCTGAGCCCATCTGAGGGCCTACTTGCACTCAGACCCGTAGACTGGTGTCCGCAGAGGCAAAAAGGAACGAAGAGACCCCTAGGCACTAATCGGATATATTGCTTTGGTTTCCAGGCATCTCTCCTCAGAGGCCTGGATTTCAATAACAGAATATGGCTGTTTCTTGACTCACCCATCAGAACCAATCTCCTCTACACATGGGAAACTTGCACTTTGGTGCTTTGTCAAAGCTTCTGTTTAGGAGAACCCTTCAGGGCCCCAGTGCCACCGCTTCATTCCAAGGTCTCCATAGACACAAAAACACATTAGGACCCATCCACAGGAGAGTCCATTTCAACTCAGCCTCCTCGGTTGCTCCCCCAGATCCAGCAGATCTAACATGTCTTGTTGCTAGGAGACAATTGGAATGCGAGGTGGGCTACCCAGCCATCCATCCTTAGAACCCTGCTCTTTATCGTTGGCCTGGAGCCAACCAAGAGGTCTCAATTGTCCTGCAAGAATCTTTGCAGTTTGGAGCTTCTCACAACTCCCATCCTGCGAAAACCCCCATGGCCTCGTGATCCCCCCCCTTCATGAAGTGTCCATCAGGGACAGAACCACAACCTGAGCGATCGTCTGATACTCGCCCTGACTTCAGATCCACGGGATCTCGAGTCAGGTCTGTAGATTGTGCCTGCCATGTCCTCACCCAGAAACCTAAGCCTAGCTTCTGTTCTCAGACTTCCGTCCTCAGACTACGGGCCCACAAGCCCTCCAGTTAGGCAATCCAGAACTACAATGCAACACTCTGCCTGCCCTCCAGAAGAAAAACATTGCCCTCTGGGGCTACCCAGAAACCCCAAATGAGGATCAACCTGCACGCCACTTGGCTGTACCCCAAATATATAGGCTGACCTGGGCACTGATGCCGTTGCAGACACAACCTGAGCCTGGACCTCCTGGCCCCACCAGACAGCTGGCCTCACTCTGAGCACATCGGACCTGCCATGGCCTTAGGTCGTCATCTCTTCTCAACCTCGATTTTCAGGCTTCAGATCCTATAACTTATCTCAAACCAATGCCCAGGGTTGAAAATGATGCAGAAATCAGATCTCCATCCCCATGGCAAGAAACCTTGTGGTTGCCATGTTGTCCAACGTTCCGTGTAGTTGAAACCAGTGTGGCCCATGAGGCCCCGCCCATGCTCGCGGGCCACATTGGTCACAAACACACATTGAGACCCTCAGCCTGAGCCCAGTCCTCAAGAAAGGCCTCTCAGTGGCTTGACCCTGAGCCCGCATATGGGGCCTGCCATGCCCCTGGCCCCAATTTTTAACCATAGTTCGCTTTGTCCCTTCACTCGTCCCTAGGGCTCTGCTTTGGAACTCCTCTTTTGGTGGGACACCTGAGGTAACAAACCTGAAAGGAGCCCTCCCATCCCACAGATTGACGAAAAACAATAGGGATCGGGCTAAATCCACAGAGAGGAAGATTCGTCCATGGCCCATTAGGTCTCCCCGACATTCATCGGCCATCGCTGATACAAAATCCCGAGACAAAAGCTTGAGCAAAAGCCTCAGACTCGCTGTTTCTTCATATCCTGAAGAGTTCTTCTCATGCTTTGTCGATTGGGTCTGCCATACCTACATCCCCAAACCTAAGCTGAGTTTGTGTTTTTAGACTTCTGTCCTCAAAGTCCTGGGCCACACACCCTCCAGGCTGGGTCCCCTGGAGTCACACATTAGTACTGCGCCTACCCAATCCCTGGTAATTCTCCCCATTCCATTGTCCCAAACGGTACAAATTAGGAGAACCCTCCAAAGTCCCTGAGGCCATCCCAATAGTGAAGGTCGCCCGGCACAAACAAGGGCGGTCTGACACCAGCTGAGCAACTACCTCCACTCATTCCATAGATGGATGTCCCCAGAGAAGAAGATTGAACCAGACAGGACCCTAGGCCATAATCGGATCCATTGCTTTGGTTCACAGGCATGTCTCCTCAAAAGCCTGGATTCCAATACGACCATAGGGGTTTTCCTGAAGCACCCATCAGAAAAATTCTCGTCCCCACAAGAAACTTGTGCATGGGAGCTATGTCAAAAGCTTAGGAGAATACTTCAGGGTCCCGGTGCCACGGCCTCATTCCAAGGCCCTCATGTACACAAACAAACATTAGGACCCATCCTCAGGAAAGTCCATTTCAACTCAGCCACCCAGGTTTCTCCCGCAGAGCCATCAGATCTAAACTGCCTTGTTGCTAGGAGACAATTGGAATGCGAGCGCACGTCCAGGCATCCATCCTCGAACGGTGCACTGGAGTCATTCCATATGGGATGTCCTGGACCTCTCCAACAGGTCTCAATTGTCCGCAGAAGGAATCCTTGAAGGGGGCATCCCACAACTCCCAACGTGGGAATACCTCCATGGCCTCGAGATTCCGCTCCCTTCATGAAGGGGCCGTCATGCACAGAAACTCCAACCTGAGCCAACGTCTGATCCTCGCCCTGACTTCAGATGCATGACATCTTGGTTCTGATGTGAAGTGAGTACCTGCCGTGCCCTCGCCCTGAAACCCAAATCTAGCTTGTGTTCTCAGACTTCCGTCCTCACACTCCTGGCCCCAAAACCCTCAAGTTTGGTAATTCCGTACCCACAATGCAGCACCATGCCTGCCCTCTAGAAAAAAAAAAAAAATTGCCTAATGAGCTGCCCAGGCAGCTTAAATGAGGATCAACCTACA
Source organism: Mustela lutreola (assembly GCF_030435805.1). Classification (NCBI taxonomy): domain Eukaryota; kingdom Metazoa; phylum Chordata; class Mammalia; order Carnivora; family Mustelidae; genus Mustela; species Mustela lutreola. The sequence continues at coordinate 175,799,973 of NC_081294.1, forward strand.
CGGCACTCGAATGTACCCCAATTATATAGTCTAACCTGGGCACTAAACCACTTTCTGACACAACCTGAGCCCGGACCTCCTGACCAACACCCAGAGAGCTGACCGCACACTGAGCACATCAGACCTGCCATGGCCTTAGGTCATCATCTCTTCCCGACCTCAGTTTTCAGGCTTCAGAACCTAGACCTAATCTCCAATCCCTGCCCAGGGGTGAGTGTGATGCAGAAATCAGAACTCCTCCTACCTATGGCAAGAAACCTTGTGGTTGGCATGTTGTCCAACGTTCAGTGTAGGAGAAACCAGCATTCACCCTGAGTCCCCGCCCATTCTTGAGTGCAACGAGGGCATAAACATGCCTTGTAACCCTCAGCGTGAGTCCTGTCCTCTAGTAAGTCCTCTTAGTGACTGGACCATTAGATGTCCTAATGGGCTTGACATGTCCCTAGGCCCCAATATTTAACCAGATTTCTGGTTGTCCAGTCGCCCCTCCCCAGGGCTCTACTCTGGAGTCCCTCATTTGGTGGGACACCTGAGGTTAAAAAACAAAACAAAACAAAACAACAACAACAACAAAACAGACTTATTCCATCCCACAGAATGACCCCAAACTCTTTGGACGGGGCCACTCCTCCAGAGAGTAAGACTCGTCCATTTTCCATGAAGTCACCCGGAAATTTCATGAACATGGGTGACACGATATCCAGAGACAAAAACTTGAACAAGAGACTCACACTCGCCCTTTTTCCATATCCCGAAGAGTTCTCCTCATGGTCTGTAGTTCAGTCCTGCCATACCTTTGACCCGAAACATAAGCCGAGTTTGTGTTTTCAGACAACGGTCCAAACAGCCCTGGCCTACACACCGTACAGGCTCAGGACCCTGGAGCCAAACCTGAGGACTGTACTTGCCCTCTCCAAGGGATTTCTGTGTGCCCATTCCAATGGCCACAACCCTCCTAAGAGGATAAACCTCCAAAGTCCCTGAGGCCATCTCAGTAGTGGTGGCTTCCCAGAACAAACAGGGGCAATCTGAGCCCATCTGAGGGCCTACTTGCACTCAGACCCGTAGACTGGTGTCCGCAGAGGCAAAAAGGAACGAAGAGACCCCTAGGCACTAATCGGATATATTGCTTTGGTTTCCAGGCATCTCTCCTCAGAGGCCTGGATTTCAATACCAGAATATGGCTGTTTCTTGACTCACCCATCAGAACCAATCTCCTCTACACATGGGAAACTTGCACTTTGGTGCTTTGTCAAAGCTTCTGTTTAGGAGAACCCTTCAGTGCCCCAGTGCCACCGCTTCATTCCAAGGTCTCCATAGACACAAAAACACATTAGGACCCATCCACAGGAGAGTGCATTTCAACTCAGCCTCCTCGGTTGCTCCCCCAGATCCAGCAGATCTAACATGTCTTGTTGCTAGGAGACAATTGGAATGCGAGGTGGGCTACCCAGCCATCCATCCTTAGAACCCTGCTCTTTATCGTTGGCCTGGAGCCAACCAAGAGGTCTCAATTGTCCTGCAAGAATCTTTGCAGTTTGGAACTTCTCACAACTCCCATCCTGCGAAAACCCCCATGGCCTCGTGATCCCCCCCCTTCATGAAGTGTCCATCAGGGACAGAACCACAACCTGAGCGATCGTCTGATACTCGCCCTGACTTCAGATCCACGGGATCTCGAGTCAGGTCTGTAGATTGTGCCTGCCATGTCCTCACCCAGAAACCTAAGCCTAGATTCTGTTCTCAGACTTCCGTCCTCAGACTACGGGCCCACAAGCCCTCCAGTTTGGCAATCCAGAACTACAATGCAACACTCTGCCTGCCCTCCAGAAGAAAAACATTGCCCTCTGGGGCTACCCAGAAACCCCAAATGAGGATCAACCTGCACGCCACTTGGCTGTACCCCAAATATATAGGCTGACCTGGGCACTGATGCCGTTGCAGACACAACCTGAGCCTGGACCTCCTGGCCCCACCAGACACCTGGCCTCACTCTGAGCACATCGGACCCGCCATGGCTTTAGGTCGTCATCTCTTCTCAACCTCGATTTTCAGGCTTCAGATCCTATAACTTATCTCAAACCAATGCCCAGGGTTGAAAATTATGCAGAAATCAGATCTCCATCCCCATTGCAAGAAACCTTGTGGTTGCCATGTTGTCCAAAGTTCCGTGTAGTTGAAACCAGTGTGGCCCATGAGGCCCCGCCCATGCTCGCGGGCCACATTGGTCACAAACACACTTTGAGACCCTCAGCCTGAGCCCAGTCCTCAAGTAAGGCCTCTCAGTGGCTTGACCCTTAGCCCGCATATGGGGCCTGCCATGCCCCTGGCCCCAATTTTTAACCATAGTTCGCTTTATCCCTTCACTCGTCCCTAGGGCTCTGCTTTGGAACTCCTCTTTTGGTGGGACACCTGAGGTAACAAACCTGAAAGGAGCCCTCCCATCCCACAGATTGACGAAAAACAATTGGGATCGGGCTAAATCCACAGAGAGGAAGATTCGTCCATGGCCCATGAGGTCTCCCCGACATTCATCGGCCATCGCTGATACAAAATCCCGAGACAAAAGCTTGAGCAAAAGCCTCAGACTCGCTGTTTCTTCATATCCTGAAGAGTTCTTCTCATGGTTTTTCGATTGGGTCTGCCATACCTACATCCCCAAACCTAAGCTGAGTTTGTGTTTTTAGTCTTCTGTCCTCAAAGTCCTGGGCCACACACCCTCCAGGCTGGGTCCCCTGGAGTCACACATTAGTACTGCGCCTACCCAATCTCTGGGAATTCTCCCCATTACATTGTCCAAAACCGTACAAATTAGGAGAACCCTCCAAAGTCCCTGAGGCCATCCCAATAGTGTAGGTCGCCCGGCACAAACAACAGCGGTCTGACACCAGCTGAGCAACTACCTCCACTCATTCCATAGATGGATGTCCCCAGAGAAGAAGATTGAACCAGACAGGACCCTAGGACATAATCGGATCCATTGCGTTGGTTCACAGGCATGTCTCCTCAAAAGCCTGGATTCCAATACGACCATAGGGGTTTTCCTGAAGCACCCATCAGAAAAATTCTCGTCTCCACAAGAAACTTGTGCATGGGAGCTATGTCAAAAGCTTAGGAGAATACTTCAGGGTCCCGGTGCCACGGCCTCATTTCAAGGCCCTCATGTACACAAACAAACATTAGGACCCATCCTCAGGAAAGTCCATTTCAACTCAGCCACCCAGGTTTCTCCTGCAGAGCCATCAGATCTAAACTGCCTTGTTGCTAGGAGACAATTGGAATGCGAGCGCACGTCCAGGCATCCATCCTTGAACGGTGCACTGGAGTCATTCCATATGGGATGTCCTGGACCTCTCCAACAGGTCTCAATTGTCCCGCAGAAGGAATCCTTGAAGGGGGCATCCCACAACTCCCAACGTGGGAATACCTCCATGGCCTCGAGATTCCGCTCCCTTCATGAAGGGGCCGTCATGCACAGAAACTCCAACCTGAGCCAACGTCTGATCCTCGCCCTGACTTCAGATGCATGACATCTTGGTTCTGATGTGAAGTGGGTACCTGCCGTGCCCTCGCCCTGAAACCCAAATCTAGCTTGTGTTCTCAGACTTCCGTCCTCACACTCCTGGCCCCAAAACCCTCAAGTTTGGTAATTCCGTACCCACAATGCAGCACCCTGCCTGCCCTCTAGAAAAAAAAAAATTGCCTAATGAGCTGCCCAGGCAGCTTAAATGAGGATCAACCTACACGGCACTAGAATGTACCCCAATTATATAGTCTAACCTGGGCACTAAACCACTTTCTGACACAACCTGAGCCCGGACCTCCTGACCAACACCCATAGAGCTGACCGCACACTGAGCACATCAGACCTGCCATGGCCTTAGGTCATCATCTCTTCCCGACCTCAGTTTTCAGGCTTCAGAACCTAGACCTAATCTCCAATCCTTGCCCAGGGGTGAGTGTGATGCAGAAATCAGAACTCCTCCTACCTATGGCAAGAAACCTTGTGGTTGGCATGTTGTCCAACGTTCAGTGTAGGAGAAACCAGCATTCACCCTGAGTCCCCGCCCATTCTTGAGTGCAACGAGGGCATAAACATGCCTTGTAACCCTCAGCGTGAGTCCTGTCCTCTAGTAAGTCCTCTTAGTGACTGGACCATTAGATGTCCTAATGGGCTTGACATGTCCCTAGGCCCCAATATTTAACCAGATTTCTGGTTGTCCAGTCGCCCCTCCCCAGGGCTCTACTCTGGAGTCCCTCATTTGGTGGGACACCTGAGGTTAAAAAACAAAACAAAACAAAACAACAACAACAACAAAACAGACTTATTCCATCCCACAGAATGACCCCAAACTCTTTGGACGGGGCCACACCTCCAGAGAGTAAGACTCGTCCATTTTCCATGAAGTCACCCGGAAATTTCATGAACATGGGTGACACGATATCCAGAGACAAAAACTTGAACAAGAGACTCACACTCGCCCTTTTTCCGTATCCCGAAGAGTTCTCCTCATGGTCTGTAGTTCAGTCCTGCCATACCTTTGACCCGAAACATAAGCCGAGTTTGTGTTTTCAGACAACGGTCCAAACAGCCCTGGCCTACACACCGTACAGGCTCAGGACCCTGGAGCCAAACCTGAGGACTGTACTTGCCCTCTCCAAGGGATTTATGTGTGCCCATTCCAATGGCCACAACCCTCCTAAGAGGATAAACCTCCAAAGTCCCTGAGGCCATCTCAATTGTGGTGGCTTCCCAGAACAAACAGGGGCAATCTGAGCCCATCTGAGGGCCTACTTGCACTCAGACCCGTAGACTGGTGTCCGCAGAGGCAAAAAGGAACGAAGAGACCCCTAGGCACTAATCGGATATATTGCTTTGGTTTCCAGGCATCTCTCCTCAGAGGCCTGGATTTCAATACCAGAATATGGCTGTTTCTTGACTCACCCATCAGAACCAATCTCCTCTACACATGGGAAACTTGCACTTTGTTGCTTTGTCAAAGCTTCTGTTTAGGAGAACCCTTCAGTGCCCCAGTGCCACCGCTTCATTCCAAGGTCTCCATAGACACAAAAACACATTAGGACCCATCCACAGGAGAGTCCATTTCAACTCAGCCTCCTCGGTTGCTCCCCCAGATCCAGCAGATCTAACATGTCTTGTTGCTAGGAGACAATTGGAATGCGAGGTGGACTACCCAGCCATCCATCCTTACAACCCTGCTCTTTATCGTTGGCCTGGAGCCAACCAACAGGTCTCAATTGTCCTGCAAGAATCTTTGCAGTTTGGAACTTCTCACAACTCCCATCCTGCGAAAACCCCCATGGCCTCGTGATCCCCCCCCTTCATGAAGTGTCCATCAGGGACAGAACCACAACCTGAGCGATCGTCTGATACTCGCCCTGACTTCAGATCCACGGGATCTCGAGTCAGGTCTGTAGATTGTGCCTGCCATGTCCTCACCCAGAAACCTAAGCCTAGATTCTGTTCTCAGACTTCCGTCCTCAGACTACGGGCCCACAAGCCCTCCAGTTTGGCAATCCAGAACTACAATGCAACACTCTGCCTGCCCTCCAGAAGAAAAACATTGCCCTCTGGGGCTACCCAGAAACCCCAAATGAGGATCAACCTGCACGCCACTTGGCTGTACCCCAAATATATAGGCTGACCTGGGCACTGATGCCGTTGCAGACACAACCTGAGCCTGGACCTCCTGGCCCCACCAGACACCTGGCCTCACTCTGAGCACATCGGACCCGCCATGGCTTTAGGTCGTCATCTCTTCTCAACCTCGATTTTCAGGCTTCAGATCCTATAACTTATCTCAAACCAATGCCCAGGGTTGAAAATTATGCAGAAATCAGATCTCCATCCCCATTGCAAGAAACCTTGTGGTTGCCATGTTGTCCAAAGTTCCGTGTAGTTGAAACCAGTGTGGCCCATGAGGCCCCGCCCATGCTCGCGGGCCACATTGGTCACAAACACACTTTGAGACCCTCAGCCTGAGCCCAGTCCTCAAGTAAGGCCTCTCAGTGGCTTGACCCTTAGCCCGCATATGGGGCCTGCCATGCCCCTGGCCCCAATTTTTAACCATAGTTCGCTTTATCCCTTCACTCGTCCCTAGGGCTCTGCTTTGGAACTCCTCTTTTGGTGGGACACCTGAGGTAACAAACCTGAAAGGAGCCCTCCCATCCCACAGATTGACGAAAAACAATTGGGATCGGGCTAAATCCACAGAGAGGAAGATTCGTCCATGGCCCATGAGGTCTCCCCGACATTCATCGGCCATCGCTGATACAAAATCCCGAGACAAAAGCTTGAGCAAAAGCCTCAGACTCGCTGTTTCTTCATATCCTGAAGAGTTCTTCTCATGGTTTTTCGATTGGGTCTGCCATACCTACATCCCCAAACCTAAGCTGAGTTTGTGTTTTTAGTCTTCTGTCCTCAAAGTCCTGGGCCACACACCCTCCAGGCTGGGTCCCCTGGAGTCACACATTAGTACTGCGCCTACCCAATCTCTGGGAATTCTCCCCATTACATTGTCCAAAACCGTACAAATTAGGAGAACCCTCCAAAGTCCCTGAGGCCATCCCAATAGTGTAGGTCGCCCGGCACAAACAACAGCGGTCTGACACCAGCTGAGCAACTACCTCCACTCATTCCATAGATGGATGTCCCCAGAGAAGAAGATTGAACCAGACAGGACCCTAGGACATAATCGGATCCATTGCGTTGGTTCACAGGCATGTCTCCTCAAAAGCCTGGATTCCAATACGACCATAGGGGTTTTCCTGAAGCACCCATCAGAAAAATTCTCGTCTCCACAAGAAACTTGTGCATGGGAGCTATGTCAAAAGCTTAGGAGAATACTTCAGGGTCCCGGTGCCACGGCCTCATTTCAAGGCCCTCATGTACACAAACAAACATTAGGACCCATCCTCAGGAAAGTCCATTTCAACTCAGCCACCCAGGTTTCTCCTGCAGAGCCATCAGATCTAAACTGCCTTGTTGCTAGGAGACAATTGGAATGCGAGCGCACGTCCAGGCATCCATCCTTGAACGGTGCACTGGAGTCATTCCATATGGGATGTCCTGGACCTCTCCAACAGGTCTCAATTGTCCCGCAGAAGGAATCCTTGAAGGGGGCATCCCACAACTCCCAACGTGGGAATACCTCCATGGCCTCGAGATTCCGCTCCCTTCATGAAGGGGCCGTCATGCACAGAAACTCCAACCTGAGCCAACGTCTGATCCTCGCCCTGACTTCAGATGCATGACATCTTGGTTCTGATGTGAAGTGGGTACCTGCCGTGCCCTCGCCCTGAAACCCAAATCTAGCTTGTGTTCTCAGACTTCCGTCCTCACACTCCTGGCCCCAAAACCCTCAAGTTTGGTAATTCCGTACCCACAATGCAGCACCCTGCCTGCCCTCTAGAAAAAAAAAAAAATTGCCTAATGAGCTGCCCAGGCAGCTTAAATGAGGATCAACCTACACGGCACTCGAATGTACCCCAATTATATAGTCTAACCTGGGCACTAAACCACTTTCTGACACAACCTGAGCCCGGACCTCCTGACCAACACCCAGAGAGCTGACCGCACACTGAGCACATCAGACCTGCCATGGCCTTAGGTCATCATCTCTTCCCGACCTCAGTTTTCAGGCTTCAGAACCTAGACCTAATCTCCAATCCCTGCCCAGGGGTGAGTGTGATGCAGAAATCAGAACTCCTCCTACCTATGGCAAGAAACCTTGTGGTTGGCATGTTGTCCAACGTTCAGTGTAGGAGAAACCAGCATTCACCCTGAGTCCCCGCCCATTCTTGAGTGCAACGAGGGCATAAACATGCCTTGTAACCCTCAGCGTGAGTCCTGTCCTCTAGTAAGTCCTCTTAGTGACTGGACCATTAGATGTCCTAATGGGCTTGACATGTCCCTAGGCCCCAATATTTAACCAGATTTCTGGTTGTCCAGTCGCCCCTCCCCAGGGCTCTACTCTGGAGTCCCTCATTTGGTGGGACACCTGAGGTTAAAAAACAAAACAAAACAAAACAACAACAACAACAAAACAGACTTATTCCATCCCACAGAATGACCCCAAACTCTTTGGACGGGGCCACTCCTCCAGAGAGTAAGACTCGTCCATTTTCCATGAAGTCACCCGGAAATTTCATGAACATGGGTGACACGATATCCAGAGACAAAAACTTGAACAAGAGACTCACACTCGCCCTTTTTCCATATCCCGAAGAGTTCTCCTCATGGTCTGTAGTTCAGTCCTGCCATACCTTTGACCCGAAACATAAGCCGAGTTTGTGTTTTCAGACAACGGTCCAAACAGCCCTGGCCTACACACCGTACAGGCTCAGGACCCTGGAGCCAAACCTGAGGACTGTACTTGCCCTCTCCAAGGGATTTCTGTGTGCCCATTCCAATGGCCACAACCCTCCTAAGAGGATAAACCTCCAAAGTCCCTGAGGCCATCTCAGTAGTGGTGGCTTCCCAGAACAAACAGGGGCAATCTGAGCCCATCTGAGGGCCTACTTGCACTCAGACCCGTAGACTGGTGTCCGCAGAGGCAAAAAGGAACGAAGAGACCCCTAGGCACTAATCGGATATATTGCTTTGGTTTCCAGGCATCTCTCCTCACAGGCCTGGATTTCAATACCAGAATATGGCTGTTTCTTGACTCACCCATCAGAACCAATCTCCTCTACACATGTGAAACTTGCACTTTGGTGCTTTGTCAAATCTTCTGTTTAGGAGAACCCTTCATGGCCCCAGTGCCACCGCTTCATTCCAAGGTCTCCATAGACACAAAAACACATTAGGACCCATCCACAGGAGAGTGCATTTCAACTCAGCCTCCTCGGTTGCTCCCCCAGATCCAGCAGATCTAACATGTCTTGTTGCTAGGAGACAATTGGAATGCGAGGTGGACTACCCAGCCATCCATCCTTAGAACCCTGCTCTTTATCGTTGGCCTGGAGCCAACCAACAGGTCTCAATTGTCCTGCAAGAATCTTTGCAGTTTGGAACTTCTCACAACTCCCATCCTGCGAAAACCCCCATGGCCTCGTGATCCCCCCCCTTCATGAAGTGTCCATCAGGGACAGAACCACAACCTGAGCGATCGTCTGATACTCGCCCTGACTTCAGATCCACGGGATCTCGAGTCAGGTCTGTAGATTGTGCCTGCCATGTCCTCACCCAGAAACCTAAGCCTAGATTCTGTTCTCAGACTTCCGTCCTCAGACTACGGGCCCACAAGCCCTCCAGTTTGGCAATCCAGAACTACAATGCAACACTCTGCCTGCCCTCCAGAAGAAAAACATTGCCCTCTGGGGCTACCCAGAAACCCCAAATGAGGATCAACCTGCACGCCACTTGGCTGTACCCCAAATATATAGGCTGACCTGGGCACTGATGCCGTTGCAGACACAACCTGAGCCTGGACCTCCTGGCCCCACCAGACACCTGGCCTCACTCTGAGCACATCGGACCCGCCATGGCTTTAGGTCGTCATCTCTTCTCAACCTCGATTTTCAGGCTTCAGATCCTATAACTTATCTCAAACCAATGCCCAGGGTTGAAAATTATGCAGAAATCAGATCTCCATCCCCATTGCAAGAAACCTTGTGGTTGCCATGTTGTCCAAAGTTCCGTGTAGTTGAAACCAGTGTGGCCCATGAGGCCCCGCCCATGCTCGCGGGCCACATTGGTCACAAACACACTTTGAGACCCTCAGCCTGAGCCCAGTCCTCAAGTAAGGCCTCTCAGTGGCTTGACCCTTAGCCCGCATATGGGGCCTGCCATGCCCCTGGCCCCAATTTTTAACCATAGTTCGCTTTATCCCTTCACTCGTCCCTAGGGCTCTGCTTTGGAACTCCTCTTTTGGTGGGACACCTGAGGTAACAAACCTGAAAGGAGCCCTCCCATCCCACAGATTGACGAAAAACAATTGGGATCGGGCTAAATCCACAGAGAGGAAGATTCGTCCATGGCCCATGAGGTCTCCCCGACATTCATCGGCCATCGCTGATACAAAATCCCGAGACAAAAGCTTGAGCAAAAGCCTCAGACTCGCTGTTTCTTCATATCCTGAAGAGTTCTTCTCATGGTTTTTCGATTGGGTCTGCCATACCTACATCCCCAAACCTAAGCTGAGTTTGTGTTTTTAGTCTTCTGTCCTCAAAGTCCTGGGCCACACACCCTCCAGGCTGGGTCCCCTGGAGTCACACATTAGTACTGCGCCTACCCAATCTCTGGGAATTCTCCCCATTACATTGTCCAAAACCGTACAAATTAGGAGAACCCTCCAAAGTCCCTGAGGCCATCCCAATAGTGTAGGTCGCCCGGCACAAACAACAGCGGTCTGACACCAGCTGAGCAACTACCTCCACTCATTCCATAGATGGATGTCCCCAGAGAAGAAGATTGAACCAGACAGGACCCTAGGACATAATCGGATCCATTGCGTTGGTTCACAGGCATGTCTCCTCAAAAGCCTGGATTCCAATACGACCATAGGGGTTTTCCTGAAGCACCCATCAGAAAAATTCTCGTCTCCACAAGAAACTTGTGCATGGGAGCTATGTCAAAAGCTTAGGAGAATACTTCAGGGTCCCGGTGCCACGGCCTAATTTCAAGGCCCTCATGTACACAAACAAACATTAGGACCCTCCTCAGGAAAGTCCATTTCAACTCAGCCACCCAGGTTTCTCCCGCAGAGCCATCAGATCTAAACTGCCTTGTTGCTAGGAGACAATTGGAATGCGAGCGCACGTCCAGGCATCCATCCTCGAACGGTGCACTGGAGTCATTCCATATGGGATGTCCTGGACCTCTCCAACAGGTCTCAATTGTCCCGCAGAAGGAATCCTTGAAGGGGGCATCCCACAACTCCCAACGTGGGAATACCTCCATGGCCTCGAGATTCCGCTCCCTTCATGAAGGGGCCGTCATGCACAGAAACTCCAACCTGAGCCAACGTCTGATCCTCGCCCTGACTTCAGATGCATAACATCTTGGTTCTGATGTGAAATGGGTACCTGCCATGCCCTCGCCCTGAAACCCAAATCTAGCTTGTGTTCTCAGACTTCCGTCCTCACACTCCTGGCCCCAAAACCCTCAAGTTTGGTAATTCCATACCCACAATGCAGCACCCTGCCTGCCCTCTAGAAAAAAAAAAAAAATTGCCTAATGAGCTGCCCAGAAAGCTTAAATGAGGATCAAACTACACGGCACTCGAATGTACCCCAATTATAAAGTCTAACCCGGGCACTAAACCACTTTCTGACACAACCTGAGCCCGGACCTCCTGACCAACACACAGAGAGCTGACCGCACACTGAGCACATCAGACCTGCCATGGCCTTAGGTCATCATCTCTTCCCGACCTCAGTTTTCAGGCTTCAGAACCTAGACCTTATCTCCAATCCCTGCCCAGGGGTGAGTGTGATGCAGAAATCAGAACTCCTCCTACCTATGGCAAGAAACCTTGTGGTTGGCATGTTGTCCAACGTTCAGTGTAGGAGAAACCAGCATTCACCCTGAGTCCCCGCCCATTCTTGAGTGCAACGAGGGCATAAACATGCCTTGTAACCCTCAGCGTGAGTCCTGTCCTCTAGTAAGTCCTCTTAGTGACTGGACCATTAGATGTCCTAATGGGCTTGACATGTCCCTAGGCCCCAATATTTAACCAGATTTCTGGTTGTCCAGTCGCCCCTCCCCAGGGCTCTACTCTGGAGTCCCTCATTTGGTGGGACACCTGAGGTTAAAAAACAAAACAAAACAAAACAACAACAACAACAAAACAGATTTATTCCATCCCACAGAATGACCCCAAACTCTTTGGACGGGGCCACACCTCCAGAGAGTAAGACTCGTCCATTTTCCATGAAGTCACCCGGAAATTTCATGAACATGGGTGACACGATATCCAGAGACAAAAACTTGAACAAGAGACTCACACTCGCCCTTTTTCCGTATCCCGAAGAGTTCTCCTCATGGTCTGTAGTTCAGTCCTGCCATACCTTTGACCCGAAACATAAGCCGAGTTTGTGTTTTCAGAAAACGGTCCAAACAGCCCTGGCCTACACACCGTACAGGCTCAGGACCCTGGAGCCAAACCTGAGGACTGTACTTGCCCTCTCCAAGGGATTTCTGTGTGCCCATTCCAATGGCCACAACCCTCCTAAGAGGATAAACCTCCAAAGTCCCTGAGGCCATCTCAGTAGTGGTGGCTTCCCAGAACAAACAGGGGCAATCTGAGCCCATCTGAGGGCCTACTTGCACTCAGACCCGTAGACTGGTGTCCGCAGAGGCAAAAAGGAACGAAGAGACCCCTAGGCACTAATCGGATATATTGCTTTGGTTTCCAGGCATCTCTCCTCAGAGGCCTGGATTTCAATACCAGAATATGGCTGTTTCTTGACTCACCCATCAGAACCAATCTCCTCTACACATGGGAAACTTGCACTTTGGTGCTTTGTCAAAGCTTCTGTTTAGGAGAACCCTTCAGGGCCCCAGTGCCACCGCTTCATTCCAAGGTCTCCATAGACACAAAAACACATTAGGACCCATCCACAGGAGAGTCCATTTCAACTCAGCCTCCTAGGTTGCTCCCCCAGATCCAGCAGATCTAACATGTCTTGTTGCTAGGAGACAATTGGAATGCTAGGTGGGCTACCCAGCCATCCATCCTTAGAACCCTGCTCTTTATCGTTGGCCTGGAGCCAACCAACAGGTCTCAATTGTCCTGCAAGAAGCTTTGCAGTTTGGAGCTTCTCACAACTCCCATCGTGGGAAAACCCCCATGGCCTCGTGATCCCCCCCCTTCATGAAGTGTCCATCAGGGACAGAACCACAACCTGAGCGATCGTCTGATACTCGCCCTGACTTCAGATCCACGGGATCTCGAGTCAGGTCTGTAGATTGTGCCTGCCATGTCCTCACCCAGAAACCTAAGCCTAGCTTCTGTTCTCAGACTTCCGTCCTCAGACTACGGGCCCACATGCTCTCCAGTTTGGCAATCCAGAACTACAATGCAACACTCTGCCTGCCCTCCAGAAGAAAAACATTGCCCTCTGGGGCTACACAGAAACCCCAAATGAGGATCAACCTGCACGCCACTTGGCTGGACCCCAAATATATAGGCTGACCTGGGCACTGATGCCCTTGCAGACACAACCTGAGCCTGGACCTCCTGACCCCACCAGACAGCTGGCCTCACTCTGAGCACATCGGTCCCGCCATGGCCTTAGGTCGTCATCTCTTCTCAACCTCGATTTTCAGGCTTCAGATCCTATAACTTATCTCATACCAATGCCCAGGGTTGAAAATGATGCAGAAATCAGATCTCCATCCCCATGGCAAGAAACCTTGTGGTTGCCATGTTGTCCAATGTTCCGTGTAGTTGAAACCAGTGTGGCCCATGAGGCCCCGCCCATGCTCGCGGGCCACATTGGTCACAAACACATATTGAGACCCTCAGCCTGAGCCCAGTCCTCAAGTAAGGCCTCTCAGTGGCTTGACCCTGAGCCCGCATATGGGGCCTGCCATGACCCTGGCCCCAATTTTTAACCATAGTTCGCTTTGTCCCTTCACTCGTCCCTACGGCTCTGCTTTGGAACTATCTTTTGGTGGGACACCTGAGGTAACAAACCTGAAAGGAGCCCTCCCATCCCACAGATTGACGAAAAACAATTGGGATCGGGCTAAATCCACAGAGAGGAAGATTCGTCCATGGCCCATGAGGTCTTCCCGACATTCATCGGCCATCGCTGATACAAAATCCCGAGACAAAAGCTTGAGCAAAAGCCGCAGACTCGCTGTTTCTTCATATCCTGAAGAGTTCTTCTCATGCTTTGTCGATTGGGTCTGCCATACCTACATCCCCAAACCTAAGCTGAGTTTGTGTTTTTAGACTTCTGTCCTCTAAGTCCTGGGCCACACACCCTCCAGGCTGGGTCCCCTGGAGTCACACATTAGTACTGCGCCTACCCAATCCCTGGGAATTCTCCCCATTTCATTGTCCCAAACCGTACAAATTAGGAGAACCCTCCAAAGTCCCTGAGGCCATCCCAATAGTGTAGGTCGCCCGTCACAAACAAGGGCGGTCTGACACCAGTTGAGCAACTACCTCCACTCATTCCATAGATGGATGTCCCCAGAGAAGAAGATTGAACCAGACAGGACCATAGGACATAATCGGATCCATTGCTTTGGTTCACAGGCATGTCTCCTCAAAAGCCTGGATTCCAATACGACCATAGGGGTTTTCCTGAAGCACCCATCAGAAAAATTCTCGTCTCCACAAGAAACTTGTGCATGGGAGCTATGTCAAAAGCTTAGGAGAATACTTCAGGGTCCCGGTGCCACGGCCTCATTTCAAGGCCCTTATGTACACAAACAAACATTAGGACCCATCCTCAGGAAAGTCCATTTCAACTCAGCCACCAGGTTGCTCCCGCAGAGCCATCAGATCTAAATTGCCTTGTTGCTAGGAGACAATTGGAATGCGAGCGCACGTCCAGGCATCCATCCTCGAACGGTGCACTGGAGTCATTCCATATGGGATGTCCTGGACCTCTCCAACAGGTCTCAATTGTCCCACAGAAGGAATCCTTGAAGGGGGCATCCCACAACTCCCAACGTGGGAATACCTCCATGGCCTCGAGATTCCGCTCCCTTCATGAAGGGGCCGTCATGCACAGAAACTCCAACCTGAGCCAACGTCTGATCCTTGCCCTGACTTTAGATGCATGACATCTTAGTTCTGATGTGAAGTGGCTACCTGCCGTGCCCTCGCCCTGAAACCCAAATCTAGCTTGTGTTCTAAGACTTCCGTCCTCACACTCCTGGCCCCAAAACCCTCAAGTTTGGTAATTCCGTACCCACAATGCAGCACCCTGCCTGCCCTCTAGAAAAAAAAAAAAAATTGCCTAATGAGCTGCCCAGAAAGCTTAAATGAGGATCAACCTACACGGCACTCGAATGTACCCCAATTATATAGTCTAACCTGGGCACTAAACCACTTTCTGACACAACCTGAGCCCGGACCACCTGACCAACACCCAGAGAGCTGACCGCACTATGAGAACATCAGACCTGCCATGGCCTTAGGTCATCATCTCTTCCCGACCTCAGTTTTCAGGCTTCAGAACCTAGACCTTATCTCCAATGCCTGCCCAGGGGTGAGTGTGATGCAGAAATCAGAACTCCTCCTACCTATGGCAAGAAACCTTGTGGTTGGCATGTTGTCCAAAGTTCAATGTAGGAGAAACCAGCATTCACCCTGAGTCCCCGCCCAGTCTTGAGTGCAACGAGGGCATAAACATGCCTTGTAACCCTCAGCGTGAGTCCTGTCCTCTAGTAAGTCCTCTTAGTGACTGGACCATTAGATGTCCTAATGGGCTTGACATGTCCCTAGGCCCCAATATTTAACCAGATTTCTGGTTGTCCAGTCGCCCCTCCCCAGGGCTCTACTCTGGAGTCCCTCATTTGGTGGGACACCTGAGGTTAAAAAACAAAACAAAACAAAACAACAACAACAACAAAACAGACTTATTCCATCCTACAGAATAACCCCAAACTCGTTGGACGGGGCCACACCTCCAGAGAGTAAGACCAGTCCTGCCATACCTTTGACCCGAAACATAAGCCGAGTTTGTCTTTTCAGACAACGGTCCAAACAGCCCTGGCCTACACACCGTACAGGCTCAGGACCCTGGAGCCAAACCTGAGGACTGTACTTGCCCTCTCCAAGGGATTTCTGTGTGCCCATTCCAATGGCCACAACCCTACTAAGAGGATAAACCTCCAAAGTCCCTGAGGCCATCTCAATAGTGGTGGCTTCCCAGAACAAACAGGGGCAATCTGAGCCCATCTGAGGGCCTACTTGCACTCAGACCCGTAGACTGGTGTCCGCAGAGGCAAAAAGGAACGAACAGACCCGTACGCAATAATCGGATATATTGCTTTGGTTTCCAGGCATCTCTCCTCACAGGCCTGGATTTCAATACCAGAATATGGCTGTTTCTTGACTCACCCATCAGAACCAATCTCCTCTACACATGTGAAACTTGCACTTTGGTGCTTTGTCAAATCTTCTGTTTAGGAGAACCCTTCATGGCCCCAGTGCCACCGCTTCATTCCAAGGTCTCCATAGACACAAAAACACATTAGGATCCATCCACAGGAGAGTCCATTTCAACTCAGCCTCCTCGGTTGCTCCCCCAGATCCAGCAGATCTAACATGTCTTGTTGCTAGGAGACAATTGGAATGCGAGGTGGGCTACCCAGCCATCCATCCTTAGAACCCTGCTCTTTATCGTTGGCCTGGAGCCAACCAACAGGTCTCAATTGTCCTGCAAGAATCTTTGCAGTTTGGAGCTTCTCACAACTCCCATCGTGGGAATACCCCCATGGCCACGTGATCCCCCCACTTCATGAAGGGTCCATCAGGGACAGATCCACAACCTGAGCGATCGTCTGATACTCGCCCTGACTTCAGATCCACGGGATCTCGAGTCAGGTCTGTAGATTGTGCCTGCCATGTCCTCACCCAGAAACCTAAGCCTAGCTTCTGTTCTCAGACTTCCGTCCTCAGACTACGGGCCCACAAGCCCTCCAGTTTGGCAATCCAGAACTACAATGCAACACTCTGCCTGCACTCCAGAAGAAAAACATTGCCCTCTGGGGCTACCCAGAAACCCCAAATGAGGATCAACCTGCACGCCACTTGGCTGTACCCCAAATATATAGGCTGACTTTGGCACTGATGCCCTTGCAGACACAACCTGAGCCTGGACCTCCTGGCCCCACCAGACAGCTGGCCTCACTCTGAGCACATCGGACCTGCCATGGCCTTAGGTAGTCATCTCTTCTCAACCTCGATTTTCAGGGTTCAGATCCTATAACTTATCTCAAACCAATGCCCAGGGTTGAAAATGATGCAGAAATCAGATCTCCATCCCCATGGCAAGAAACCTTGTGGTTGCCATGTTGTCCAACGTTCCGTGTAGTTGAAACCAGTGTGGTCATGAGGCCCCGCCCATGCTCTCGGGCCACATTGGTCACAAACACACATTGAGACCCTCAGCCTGAGCCTAGTCCACAAGTAAGGCCTCTCAGTGGCTTGAACCTGAGCCCGCATATGGGGCCTGCCATGCCCCTGGCCCCAATTTTTAACCGTAGTTCGCTTTGTCCCTTCACTCATCCCTAGGGCTCTGCTTTGGAACTACTTTTGGTGGGACACCTGAGGTAACAAACCTGAAAGGAGCCCTCCCATCCCACAGATTGACGAAAAACATATGGGATCGGGCTAAATCCACAGAGAGGAAGATTCGTCCATGGCCCATGAGGTCTCCCCGACATTCATCGGCCATCGCTGATACAAAATCCCGAGACAAAAGCTTGAGCAAAAGCCTCAGACTCGCTGTTTCTTCATATCCTGAAGAGTTCTTCTCATGGTTTGTCGATTGGGTCTGCCCTACCTACATCCCCAAACCTAAGCTGAGTTTGTGTTTTTAGACTTCTGTCCTCAAAGTCCTGGGCCACACACCCTCCAGGCTGGGTCCCCTGGAGTCACACATTAGTACTGCGCCTACCCAATCCCTGGGAATTCTCCCCATTCCATTGTCCCAAACCGTACAAATTAGGAGAACCCTCCAAAGTCCCTGAGGCCATTCCAATAGTGTAGGTCGCCCAGCACAAACAAGGGCGGTCTGACACCAGCTGAGCAACTACCTCCACTCATTCCATAGATGGATGTCCCCAGAGAAGAAGATTGAACCAGACAGGACCCTAGGACATAATCGGATCCATTGCTTTGGTTAACAGGCATGTCTCCTCAAAAGCCTGGATTCCAATACGACCATAGGGGTTTTCCTGAAGCACCCATCAGAAAAATTCTCGTCTCCACAAGAAACTTGTGCATGGGAGCTATGTCAAAAGCTTACGAGAATACTTCAGGGTCCCGGTGCCACGGCCTCATTTCAAGGCCCTCATGTACACAAACAAACATTAGGACCCATCCTCAGGAAAGTCCATTTCAACTCAGCCACCCAGGTTTCTCCCGCAGAGCCATCAGATCTAAACTGCCTTGTTGCTAGGAGACAATTGGAATGCGAGAGCACGTCCAGGCATCCATCCTCGTACGGTGCACTGGAGTCATTTCATATGGGATGTTCTGGACCTCTCCAACAGGTCTCAATTGTCCCGCAGAAGGAATCCTTGAAGGGGGCATCCCACAACTCCCAACGTGGGAATACCTCCATGGCCTCGAGATTCCGCTCCCTTCATGAAGGGGCCGTCATGCACAGAAACTCCAACCTGAGCCAACGTCTGATCCTCGCCCTGACTTCAGATGCATGACATCTTGGTTCTGATGTGAAGTGGGTACCTGCCGTGCCCTTGCCCTGAAACCCAAACCTAGCTTGTGTTCTCAGACTTCCGTCCCCACACTCCTGGCCCCGAAACCCTCAATTTGGCAATTCCGGACCCACAATGCAGCACTCTGCCTGCACTCTAAAAAAAAAAAAAAAAAATTGCCTAATGAGCTGGCCAGGCAGCTTAAATGAGGATCAAGCTACACGGCACTCGAATGTACCCCAATTATATAGTTTAACCTGGACACTAATGCACTTTCTGACACAACCTGAGCCCGGATCTCCTGACCAACACCCAGAGAGCTGATCACACCCTGAGCACATCAGACCCACCATGGCCTTAGTTCATCATATCTTCCCGACTTCAGTTTTCAGGCTTCAGAACCTAGACCTGATCTCCAATCCCTGCCCAGAGGTGAGTGTGATGCAGAAATCAGAACTCCTCCTTACCTCTGGCAAGAAACCTTGTGGTTGGCATGTTTTCCAACGTTCAGTGTAGGAGATACCAGCATTCACCCTGAGTCCCCGCCCATTCTTGAGTGCGACGAGGACATTAACATGCATTGTGACCCTCAGCGTGAGTCCTGTCCTCTAGTAAGTCCTCTTAGGGACTGGACCATTAGATGTGATAATGGGCTTCACATGTCCCTAGGCCCCAATATTTAACCAGATTTCTGTTTGTCCAGTCGCCCCAGAACAGGGCTCTAATCTGGAGTCCCGCATTTGGTTGGACACCTGAGGTTAAAAAACAAAACAAAACAAAACAACAACAACGACAAAAAAACAGACATATTCCATTCCACAGAATGACCCCAAACTCTTTGGATGGGGCCAAAACTCCAGAGAGTAAGACTTGTCCATTTCCCATGAAGTCACCCGGAAATTTCATGAACATGGGTGACACGATATCCAGAGACAAAAACTTGAACAAGAGACTCACACTCGCCCTTTTTCCATATCCCGAAGAGTTCTCCTCATGGTCTGTAGATCAGTCCTGCCATACCTTTGACCCGAAACATAAGCCGAGTTTGTGTTTTCAGACAACGGTCCAAACAGCCCTGGCCTACACACCGTACAGGCTCAGGACCCTGGAGCCAAACCTGAGGACTGTACTTGCCCTCTCCAAGGGATTTCTGTGTGCCCATTCCAATGGCCACAACCCTCCTAAGAGGATAAACCTCCAAAGTCCCTGAGGCCATCTCAATAGTGGTGGCTTCCCAGAACAAACAGGGGCAATCTGAGCCCATCTGAGGGCCTACTTGCACTCAGACCCGTAGACTGGTGTCCGCAGAGGCAAAAAGGAACGAAGAGACCCCTAGGCACTAATCGGATATATTGCTTTGGTTTCCAGGCATCTCTCCTCAGAGGCCTGGATTTCAATACCAGAATATGGCTGTTTCTTGACTCACCCATCAGAACCAATCTCCTCTACACATGGGAAACTTGCACTTTGGTGCTTTGTCAAAGCTTCTGTTTAGGAGAACCCTTCAGGGCCCCAGTGCCACCGCTTCATTCCAAGGTCTCCATAGACACAAAAACACATTAGGACCCATCCACAGGAGAGTCCATTACAACTCAGACTCCTCGGTTGCTCCTCCAGATCCAGCAGATCTAACATGTCTTGTTGCTAGGAGACAATTGGAATGTGAGGTGGGCTACCCAGCCATCCATCCTTAGAACCCTGCTCTTTTTCGTTGGCCTAGAGCCAACCAACAGGTCTCAATTGTCCTGCAAGAATCTTTGCAGTTTGGAGCTTCTCACAACTCCCATCGTGGGAAAACCCCCATGGCCTCGTGATCCCCCCCCTTCATGAAGTGTCCATCAGGGACAGAACCACAACCTGAGCGATCGTCTGATACTCGCCCTGACTTCAGATCCACGGGATCTCGAGTCAGGTCTGTAGATTGTGCCTGCCATGTCCTCACCCAGAAACCTAAGCCTAGCTTCTGTTCTCAGACTTCCGTCCTCAGACTACGGGCCCACAAGCCCTCCAGTTTGGCAATCCAGAACTACAATGCAACACTCTGCCTGCCCTCCAGAATAAAACATTGCCCTCTGGGGCTACCCAGAAACCCCAAATGAGGATCAACCTGCACGCCACTTGGCTGTACCCCAAATATATAGGTTGACCTGGGCACTGAAGCCGTTGCAGACAAAACCTGAGCCTGGACCTCCTGGCCCCACCAGACAGCTGGCCTCACTCTGAGCACATCCGACCCGCCATGGCCTTAGGTCGTCATCTCTTCTCAACCTCGATTTTCAGGCTTCAGATCCTATAACTTATCTCAAACCAATGCCAATGGTTGAAAATGATTCAGAAATCAGATCTCCATCCCCATGGCAATAAACCTTGTGGTTGCCATGTTGTCCAACGTTCCGTGTAGTTGAAACCAGTGTGGCCCATGAGGCCCCGCCCCTGCTCGCGGGCCACATTGGTCACAAACACACATTGAGACCCTCAGCCTGAGCCCAGTCCTCAAGTAAGGCCTCTCAGTGGCTTGACCCTGAGCCCGCATATGGGGCCTGCCATGCCCCTGCCACCAATTTTTAACCATAGTTCGCTTTGTCCCTTCACTCGTCCCTAGGGCTCTGCTTTGGAACTCCTCTTTTGGTGGGACAGCTGAGGTAACAAACCTGAAAGGAGCCCTCCCATCCCACAGATTGACGAAAAACAATAGGGATCGGGCTAAATCCACAGAGAGGAAGATTCGTCCATGGCCCATGAGGTCTCCCCGACATTCATCGGTCATCGCTGATACAAAATCCCGAGACAAAAGCTTGAGCAAAAGCCTCAGACTCGCTGTTTCTTCATATCCTGAAGAGTTCTTCTCATGGTTTGTCGATTGGGTCTGCCATACCTACATCCCCAAACCTAAGCTGAGTTTGTGTTTTTAGACTTCTGTCCTCAAAGTCCTGGGCCACACACCCTCCAGGCTGGGTCCCCTGGAGTCACACATTAGTACTGCGCCTACCCAATCCCTGGGAATTCTCCCCATTTCATTGTCCCAAACCGTACAAATTAGGAGAACCCTCCAAAGTCCCTGAGGCCATCCCAATAGTGTAGGTCGCCCGTCACAAACAAGGGCGGTCTGACACCAGTTGAGCAACTACCTCCACTCATTCCATAGATGGATGTCCCCAGAGAAGAAGATTGAACCAGACAGGACCATAGGACATAATCGGATCCATTGCTTTGGTTCACAGGCATGTCTCCTCAAAAGCCTGGATTCCAATACGACCATAGGGGTTTTCCTGAAGCACCCATCAGAAAAATTCTCGTCTCCACAAGAAACTTGTGCATGGGAGCTATGTCAAAAGCTTAGGAGAATACTTCAGGGTCCCGGTGCCACGGCCTCATTTCAAGGCCCTTATGTACACAAACAAACATTAGGACCCATCCTCAGGAAAGTCCATTTCAACTCAGCCACCAGGTTGCTCCCGCAGAGCCATCAGATCTAAACTGCCTTGTTGCTAGGAGACAATTGGAATGCGAGCGCACGTCCAGGCATCCATCCTCGAACGGTGCACTGGAGTCATTCCATATGGGATGTCCTGGACCTCTCCAACAGGTCTCAATTGTCCCACAGAAGGAATCCTTGAAGGGGGCATCCCACAACTCCCAACGTGGGAATACCTCCATGGCCTCGAGATTCCGCTCCCTTCATGAAGGGGCCGTCATGCACAGAAACTCCAACCTGAGCCAACGTCTGATCCTTGCCCTGACTTTAGATGCATGACATCTTAGTTCTGATGTGAAGTGGCTACCTGCCGTGCCCTCGCCCTGAAACCCAAATCTAGCTTGTGTTCTAAGACTTCCGTCCTCACACTCCTGGCCCCAAAACCCTCAAGTTTGGTAATTCCGTACCCACAATGCAGCACCCTGCCTGCCCTCTAGAAAAAAAAAAAAAATTGCCTAATGAGCTGCCCAGAAAGCTTAAATAAGGATCAACCTACACGGCACTCGAATGTACCCCAATTATATAGTCTAACCTGGGCACTAAACCACTTTCTGACACAACCTGAGCCCGGACCACCTGACCAACACCCAGAGAGCTGACCGCACTATGAGAACATCAGACCTGCCATGGCCTTAGGTCATCATCTCTTCCCGACCTCAGTTTTCAGGCTTCAGAACCTAGACCTTATCTCCAATGCCTGCCCAGGGGTGAGTGTGATGCAGAAATCAGAACTCCTCCTACCTATGGCAAGAAACCTTGTGGTTGGCATGTTGTCCAAAGTTCAATGTAGGAGAAACCAGCATTCACCCTGAGTCCCCGCCCAGTCTTGAGTGCAACGAGGGCATAAACATGCCTTGTAACCCTCAGCGTGAGTCCTGTCCTCTAGTAAGTCCTCTTAGTGACTGGACCATTAGATGTCCTAATGGGCTTGACATGTCCCTAGGCCCCAATATTTAACCAGATTTCTGGTTGTCCAGTCGCCCCTCCCCAGGGCTCTACTCTGGAGTCCCTCATTTGGTGGGACACCTGAGGTTAAAAAACAAAACAAAACAAAACAACAACAACAACAAAACAGACTTATTCCATCCTACAGAATAACCCCAAACTCGTTGGACGGGGCCACACCTCCAGAGAGTAAGACCAGTCCTGCCATACCTTTGACCCGAAACATAAGCCGAGTTTGTCTTTTCAGACAACGGTCCAAACAGCCCTGGCCTACACACCGTACAGGCTCAGGACCCTGGAGCCAAACCTGAGGACTGTACTTGCCCTCTCCAAGGGATTTCTGTGTGCCCATTCCAATGGCCACAACCCTACTAAGAGGATAAACCTCCAAAGTCCCTGAGGCCATCTCAATAGTGGTGGCTTCCCAGAACAAACAGGGGCAATCTGAGCCCATCTGAGGGCCTACTTGCACTCAGACCCGTAGACTGGTGTCCGCAGAGGCAAAAAGGAACGAACAGACCCGTACGCAATAATCGGATATATTGCTTTGGTTTCCAGGCATCTCTCCTCACAGGCCTGGATTTCAATACCAGAATATGGCTGTTTCTTGACTCACCCATCAGAACCAATCTCCTCTACACATGTGAAACTTGCACTTTGGTGCTTTGTCAAATCTTCTGTTTAGGAGAACCCTTCATGGCCCCAGTGCCACCGCTTCATTCCAAGGTCTCCATAGACACAAAAACACATTAGGATCCATCCACAGGAGAGTCCATTTCAACTCAGCCTCCTCGGTTGCTCCCCCAGATCCAGCAGATCTAACATGTCTTGTTGCTAGGAGACAATTGGAATGCGAGGTGGGCTACCCAGCCATCCATCCTTAGAACCCTGCTCTTTATCGTTGGCCTGGAGCCAACCAACAGGTCTCAATTGTCCTGCAAGAATCTTTGCAGTTTGGAGCTTCTCACAACTCCCATCGTGGGAATACCCCCATGGCCACGTGATCCCCCCACTTCATGAAGGGTCCATCAGGGACAGATCCACAACCTGAGCGATCGTCTGATACTCGCCCTGACTTCAGATCCACGGGATCTCGAGTCAGGTCTGTAGATTGTGCCTGCCATGTCCTCACCCAGAAACCTAAGCCTAGCTTCTGTTCTCAGACTTCCGTCCTCAGACTACGGGCCCACAAGCCCTCCAGTTTGGCAATCCAGAACTACAATGCAACACTCTGCCTGACCTCCAGAAGAAAAACATTGCCCTCTGGGGCTACCCAGAAACCCCAAATGAGGATCAACCTGCACGCCACTTGGCTGTACCCAAATATATAGGCTGACTTTGGCACTGATGCCCTTGCAGACACAACCTGAGCCTGGACCTCCTGGCCCCACCAGACAGCTGGCCTCACTCTGAGCACATCGGACCTGCCATGGCCTTAGGTAGTCATCTCTTCTCAACCTCGATTTTCAGGGTTCAGATCCTATAACTTATCTCAAACCAATGCCCAGGGTTGAAAATGATGCAGAAATCAGATCTCCATCCCCATGGCAAGAAACCTTGTGGTTGCCATGTTGTCCAACGTTCCGTGTAGTTGAAACCAGTGTGGTCATGAGGCCCCGCCCATGCTCTCGGGCCACATTGGTCACAAACACACATTGAGACCCTCAGCCTGAGCCTAGTCCACAAGTAAGGCCTCTCAGTGGCTTGAACCTGAGCCCGCATATGGGGCCTGCCATGCCCCTGGCCCCAATTTTTAACCGTAGTTCGCTTTGTCCCTTCACTCATCCCTAGGGCTCTGCTTTGGAACTATCTTTTGGTGGGACACCTGAGGTAACAAACCTGAAAGGAGCCCTCCCATCCCACAGATTGACGAAAAACATATGGGATCGGGCTAAATCCACAGAGAGGAAGATTCGTCCATGGCCCATGAGGTCTCCCCGACATTCATCGGCCATCGCTGATACAAAATCCCGAGACAAAAGCTTGAGCAAAAGCCTCAGACTCGCTGTTTCTTCATATCCTGAAGAGTTCTTCTCATGGTTTGTCGATTGGGTCTGCCCTACCTACATCCCCAAACCTAAGCTGAGTTTGTGTTTTTAGAGTTCTGTCCTCAAAGTCCTGGGCCACACACCCTCCAGGCTGGGTCCCCTGGAGTCACACATTAGTACTGCGCCTACCCAATCCCTGGGAATTCTCCCCATTCCATTGTCCCAAACCGTACAAATTAGGAGAACCCTCCAAAGTCCCTGAGGCCATCCCAATAGTGTAGGTCGCCCAGCACAAACAAGGGCGGTCTGACACCAGCTGAGCAACTACCTCCACTCATTCCATAGATGGATGTCCCCAGAGAAGAAGATTGAACCAGACAGGACCCTAGGACATAATCGGATCCATTGCTTTGGTTAACAGGCATGTCTCCTCAAAAGCCTGGATTCCAATACGACCATAGGGGTTTTCCTGAAGCACCCATCAGAAAAATTCTCGTCTCCACAAGAAACTTGTGCATGGGAGCTATGTCAAAAGCTTACGAGAATACTTCAGGGTCCCGGTGCCACGGCCTCATTTCAAGGCCCTCATGTACACAAACAAACATTAGGACCCATCCTCAGGAAAGTCCATTTCAACTCAGCCACCCAGGTTTCTCCCGCAGAGCCATCAGATCTAAACTGCCTTGTTGCTAGGAGACAATTGGAATGCGAGAGCACGTCCAGGCATCCATCCTCGTACGGTGCACTGGAGTCATTTCATATGGGATGTTCTGGACCTCTCCAACAGGTCTCAATTGTCCCGCAGAAGGAATCCTTGAAGGGGGCATCCCACAACTCCCAACGTGGGAATACCTCCATGGCCTCGAGATTCCGCTCCCTTCATGAAGGGGCCGTCATGCACAGAAACTCCAACCTGAGCCAACGTCTGATCCTCGCCCTACCTTCAGATGCATGACATCTTGGTTCTGATGTGAAGTGGGTACCTGCCGTGCCCTTGCCCTGAAACCCAAACCTAGCTTGTGTTCTCAGACTTCCGTCCCCACACTCCTGGCCCCGAAACCCTCAATTTGGCAATTCCGGACCCACAATGCAGCACTCTGCCTGCACTCTAAAAAAAAAAAAAAAAATTGCCTAATGAGCTGGCCAGGCAGCTTAAATGAGGATCAAGCTACACGGCACTCGAATGTACCCCAATTATATAGTTTAACCTGGACACTAATGCACTTTCTGACACAACCTGAGCCCGGATCTCCTGACCAACACCCAGAGAGCTGATCACACCCTGAGCACATCAGACCCACCATGGCCTTAGTTCATCATATCTTCCCGACTTCAGTTTTCAGGCTTCAGAACCTAGACCTGATCTCCAATCCCTGCCCAGAGGTGAGTGTGATGCAGAAATCAGAACTCCTCCTTACCTCTGGCAAGAAACCTTGTGGTTGGCATGTTTTCCAACGTTCAGTGTAGGAGATACCAGCATTCACCCTGAGTCCCCGCCCATTCTTGAGTGCGACGAGGACATTAACATGCATTGTGACCCTCAGCGTGAGTCCTGTCCTCTAGTAAGTCCTCTTAGGGACTGGACCATTAGATGTGATAATGGGCTTCACATGTCCCTAGGCCCCAATATTTAACCAGATTTCTGTTTGTCCAGTCGCCCCAGAACAGGGCTCTAATCTGGAGTCCCGCATTTGGTTGGACACCTGAGGTTAAAAAACAAAACAAAACAAAACAACAACAACGACAAAAAAACAGACATATTCCATTCCACAGAATGACCCCAAACTCTTTGGATGGGGCCAAAACTCCAGAGAGTAAGACTTGTCCATTTCCCATGAAGTCACCCGGAAATTTCATGAACATGGGTGACACGATATCCAGAGACAAAAACTTGAACAAGAGACTCACACTCGCCCTTTTTCCATATCCCGAAGAGTTCTCCTCATGGTCTGTAGATCAGTCCTGCCATACCTTTGACCCGAAACATAAGCCGAGTTTGTGTTTTCAGACAACGGTCCAAACAGCCCTGGCCTACACACCGTACAGGCTCAGGACCCTGGAGCCAAACCTGAGGACTGTACTTGCCCTCTCCAAGGGATTTCTGTGTGCCCATTCCAATGGCCACAACCCTCCTAGGAGGATAAACCTCCAAAGTCCCTGAGGCCATCTCAATAGTGGTGGCTTCCCAGAACAAACAGGGGCAATCTGAGCCCATCTGAGGGCCTACTTGCACTCAGACCCGTAGACTGGTGTCCGCAGAGGCAAAAAGGAACGAAGAGACCCCTAGGCACTAATCGGATATATTGCTTTGGTTTCCAGGCATCTCTCCTCAGAGGCCTGGATTTCAATACCAGAATATGGCTGTTTCTTGACTCACCCATCAGAACCAATCTCCTCTACACATGGGAAACTTGCACTTTGGTGCTTTGTCAAAGCTTCTGTTTAGGAGAACCCTTCAGGGCCCCAGTGCCACCGCTTCATTCCAAGGTCTCCATAGACACAAAAACACATTAGGACCCATCCACAGGAGAGTCCATTACAACTCAGACTCCTCGGTTGCTCCTCCAGATCCAGCATGTCTTGTTGCTAGGAGACAATTGGAATGTGAGGTGGGCTACCCAGCCATCCATCCTTAGAACCCTGCTCTTTATCGTTGGCCTGGAGCCAACCAACAGGTCTCAATTGTCCTGCAAGAATCTTTGCAGTTTGGAGCTTCTCACAACTCCCATCGTGGGAAAACCCCCATGGCCTCGTGATCCCCCCCCTTCATGAAGTGTCCATCAGGGACAGAACCACAACCTGAGCGATCGTCTGATACTCGCCCTGACTTCAGATCCACGGGATCTCGAGTCAGGTCTGTAGATTGTGCCTGCCATGTCCTCACCCAGAAACCTAAGCCTAGCTTCTGTTCTCAGACTTCCGTCCTCAGACTACGGGCCCACAAGCCCTCCAGTTTGGCAATCCAGAACTACAATGCAACACTCTGCCTGCCCTCCAGAATAAAACATTGCCCTCTGGGGCTACCCAGAAACCCCAAATGAGGATCAACCTGCACGCCACTTGGCTGTACCCCAAATATATAGGTTGACCTGGGCACTGAAGCCGTTGCAGACAAAACCTGAGCCTGGACCTCCTGGCCCCACCAGACAGCTGGCCTCACTCTGAGCACATCCGACCCGCCATGGCCTTAGGTCGTCATCTCTTCTCAACCTCGATTTTCAGGCTTCAGATCCTATAACTTATCTCAAACCAATGCCAATGGTTGAAAATGATTCAGAAATCAGATCTCCATCCCCATGGCAATAAACCTTGTGGTTGCCATGTTGTCCAACGTTCCGTGTAGTTGAAACCAGTGTGGCCCATGAGGCCCCGCCCCTGCTCGCGGGCCACATTGGTCACAAACACACATTGAGACCCTCAGCCTGAGCCCAGTCCTCAAGTAAGGCCTCTCAGTGGCTTGACCCTGAGCCCGCATATGGGGCCTGCCATGCCCCTGGCACCAATTTTTAACCATAGTTCGCTTTGTCCCTTCACTCGTCCCTAGGGCTCTGCTTTGGAACTCCTCTTTTGGTGGGACAGCTGAGGTAACAAACCTGAAAGGAGCCCTCCCATCCCACAGATTGACGAAAAACAATTGGGATCGGGCTAAATCCACAGAGAGGAAGATTCGTCCATGGCCCATGAGGTCTCCCCGACATTCATCGGTCATCGCTGATAAAAAATCCCGAGACAAAAGCTTGAGCAAAAGCCTCAGACTCGCTGTTTCTTCATATCCTGAAGAGTTCTTCTCATGGTTTGTCGATTGGGTCTGCCATACCTACATCCCCAAACCTAAGCTGAGTTTGTGTTTTTAGACTTCTGTCCTCAAAGTCCTGGGCCACACACCCTCCAGGCTGGGTCCCCTGGAGTCACACATTAGTACTGCGCCTACCCAATCCCTGGGAATTCTCCCCATTCCATTGTCCCAAACCGTACAAATTAGGAGAACCCTCCAAAGTCCCGGAGGCCATCCCAATAGTGTAGGTCGCCCGGCACAAACAAGGGCGGTCTCACACCAGCTGAGCAACTACCTCCACTCATTCCATAGATGGATGTCCCCAGAGAAGAAGATTGAACCAGACAGGACCCTAGGACATAATCGGATCCATTGCTTTGGTTCACAGGCATGTCTCCTCAAAAGCCTGGATTCCAATACGACCATAGGGGTTTTCCTGAAGCACCCATCAGAAAAATTCTCGTCTCCACAAGAAACTTGTGCATGGGAGCTATGTCAAAAGCTTACGAGAATACTTCAGGGTCCCGGTGCAGCGGCCTCATTTCAAGGCCCTCATGTACACAAACAAACATTAGGACCCATCCTCAGGAAAGTCCATTTCAACTCAGCCACCCAGGTTTCTCCCGCAGAGCCATCAGATCTAAACTGCCTTGTTGCTAGTAGACAATTGGAATGCGAGCGCACGTCCAGGCATCCATCCTCGAACGGTGCACTGGAGTCATTCCATATGGGATGTCCTGGACCTCTCCAACAGGTCTCAATTGTCCCGCAGAAGGAACCCTTGAAGGGGGCATCCCACAACTCCCAACGTGGGAATACCTCCATGGCCTCGAGATTCCGCTCCCTTCATGAAGGGGCCGTCATGCACAGAAACTCCAACCTGAGCCAACGTCTGATCCTCGCCCTGACTTCAGATGCATGACATCTTGGTTCTGATGTGAAGTGGGTACCTGCCGTGCCCTCGCCCTGAAACCCAAATCTAGCTTGTGTTCTCAGACTTCCGTCCTCACACTCCTGGCCCCAAAACCCTCAAGTGTGGTAATTACGGACCCACAATGCAGCACTCTGCCTGCCCTCTAGAAAAAAAAAAAATTGCCTAATGAGCTGCCCAGGCAGCTTAAATGAGGATCAACCTACACGGCACTAGAATGTACCCCAATTATATAGTCTAACCTGGGCACTAAACCACTTTCTGACACAACCTGAGCCCGGACCTCCTGACCAACACCCAGAGAGCTGACCGCACACTGAGCACATCAGACCTGCCATGGACTTAGGTCATCATCTCTTCCCGACCTCAGTTTTCAGGCTTCAGAACCTAGACCTTATCTCCAATGCCTGCCCAGGGGTGAGTGTGATGCAGAAATCAGAACTCCTCCTACCTATGGCAAGAAACCTTGTGGTTGGCATGTTGTCCAAAGTTCAATGTAGGAGAAACCAGCATTCACCCTGAGTCCCCGCCCAGTCTTGAGTGCAACGAGGGCATAAACATGCCTTGTAACCCTCAGCGTGAGTCCTGTCCTCTAGTAAGTCCTCTTAGTGACTGGACCATTAGATGTCCTAATGGGCTTGACATGTCCCTAGGCCCCAATATTTAACCAGATTTCTGGTTGTGCAGTCGCCCCTCCCCAGGGCTCTACTCTGGAGTCGCTCATTTGGTGGGACACCTGAGGTTAAAAAACAAAACAAAACAAAACAACAACAACAACAAAACAGACTTATTCCATCCCACAGAATGACCCCAAACTCTTTGGACGTGGCCACACCTCCAGAGAGTAAGACTCGTCCATTTTCCATGAAGTCACCCGGAAATTTCATGAACATGGGTGACACGATATCCAGAGACAAAAACTTGAACAAGAGACTCACTCTCGCCCTTTTTCCATATCCCGAAGAGTTCTCCTCATGGTCTGTAGATCAGTCCTGCCATACCTTTGACCCGAAACATAAGCCGAGTTTGTGTTTTCAGACAACGGTCCAAACAGCCCTGGCCTACACACCGTACAGGCTCAGGACCCTGGAGCCAAACCTGAGGACTGTACTTGCCCTCTCCAAGGGATTTCTGTGTGCCCATTCCAATGGCCACAACCCTCCTAAGAGGATAAACCTCCAAAGTCCCTGAGGCCATCTCAATAGTGGTGGCTTCCCAGAACAAACAGGGGCAATCTGAGCCCATCTGAGGGCCTACTTGCACTCAGACCCGTAGACTGGTGTCCGCAGAGGCAAAAAGGAACGAAGAGACCCCTAGGCACTAATCGGATATATTGCTTTGGTTTCCAGGCATCTCTCCTCAGAGGCCTGGATTTCAATACCAGAATATGGCTGTTTCTTGACTCACCCATCAGAACCAATCTCCTCTACACATGGGAAACTTGCACTTTGGTGCTTTGTCAAAGCTTCTGTTTAGGAGAACCCTTCAGGGCCCCAGTGCCACCGCTTCATTCCAAGGTCTCCATAGACACAAAAACACATTAGGACCCATCCACAGGAGAGTCCATTACAACTCAGCCTCCTCGGTTGCTCCCCCAGATCCAGCAGATCTAACATGTCTTGTTGCTAGGAGACAATTGGAATGCGAGGTGTGCTACCCAGCCGTCCATCCTTAGAACCCTGCTCTTTATCGTTGGCCTGGAGCCAACCAACAGGTCTCAATTGTCCTGCAAGAATCTTTGCAGTTTGGAGCTTCTCACAACTCCCATCGTGGGAAAACCCCCATGGCCTCGTGATCCCCCCCCTTCATGAAGTGTCCATCAGGGACAGAACCACAACCTGAGCGATCGTCTGATACTCGCCCTGACTTCAGATCCACGGGATCTCGAGTCAGGTCTGTAGATTGTGCCTGCCATGTCCTCACCCAGAAACCTAAGCCTAGCTTCTGTTCTCAGACTTCCGTCCTCAGACTACGGGCCCACAAGCCCTCCAGTTTGGCAATCCAGAACTACAATGCAACACTCTGCCTGCCCTCCAGAAGAAAAACATTGCCCTCTGGGGCTACCCAGAAACCCCAAATGAGGATCAACCTGCACGCCACTTGGCTGTACCCCAAATATATAGGTTGACCTGGGCACTGATGCCGTTGCAGACACAACCTGAGCGTGGACCTCCTGGCCCCTCCAGACAGCTGGCCTCACTCTGAGCACATCCGACCCGCCATGGCCTTAGGTCGTCATCTCTTCTCAACCTCGATTTTCAGGCTTCAGATCCTATAACTTATCTCAAACCAATGCCCAGGGTTGAAAATGATGCAGAAATCAGATCTCCATCCCCATGGCAAGAAACCTTGTGCTTGCCATGTTGTCCAAAGTTCCGTGTAGTTGAAACCAGTGTGGCCCATGAGGCCCCGCCCATGCTCGCGGGCCACATTGGTCACAAACACACATTGAGACCCTCAGCCTGAGCCTAGTCCTCAAGTAAGGCCTCTCAGTGGCTTGACCCTGAGCCCGCATATGGGGCCTGCCATGCCCCTGGCCCCAATTTTTAACCATAGTTCGCTTTGTCCCTTCACTCGTCCCTAGGGCTCTGCTTTGGAACTCCTCTTTTGGTGGGACACCTGAGGTAACAAACCTGAAAGGAGCCCTCCCATCCCACAGATTGACGAAAAACAATTGGGATCGGGCTAAATCCACAGAGAGGAAGATTCGTCCATGGCCCATGAGGTCTCCCCGACATTCAACGGCCATCGCTGATACAAAATGCCGAGACAAAAGCTTGAGCAAAAGCCTCAGACTCGCTGTTTCTTCATATCCTGAAGAGTTCTTCTCATGGTTTGTCGATTGGGTCTGCCATACCTACATTCCCAAACCTAAGCTGAGTTTGTGTTTTTAGACTTCTGTCCTCAAAGTCCTGGGCCACACACCCTCCAGGCTGGGTCCCCTGGAGTCACACATTAGTACTGCGCCTACCCAATCCCTGGGAATTCTCCCCATTCCATTGTCCCAAACCGTACAAATTAGGAGAACCGTCCAAAGTCCCGGAGGCCATCCCAATAGTGTAGGTCGCCCGGCACAAACAAGGGCGGTCTGACACCAGCTGAGCAACTACCTCCACTCATTCCATAGATGGATGTCCCCAGAGAAGAAGATTGAACCAGACAGGACCCTAGGACATAATCGGATCCATTGCTTTGGTTCACAGGCATGTCTCCTCAAAAGCCTGGATTCCAATACGACCATAGGGGTTTTCCTGAAGCACCCATCAGAAAAATTCTCGTCTCCACAAGAAACTTGTGCATGGGAGCTATGTCAAAAGCTTACGAGAATACTTCAGGGTCCCGGTGCCACGGCCTCATTTCAAGGCCCTTATGTACACAAACAAACATTAGGACCCATCCTCAGGAAAGTCCATTTCAACTCAGCCACCCAGGTTTCTCCCGCAGAGCCATCAGATCTAAACTGCCTTGTTGCTAGGAGACAATTGGAATGCGAGCGCACGTCCAGGCATCCATCCTCGAACGGTGCACTGGAGTCATTCCATATGGGATGTCCTGGACCTCTCCAACAGGTCTCAATTGTCCCGCAGAAGGAACCCTTGAAGGGGGCATCCCACAACTCCCAACGTGGGAATACCTCCATGGCCTCGAGATTCCGCTCCCTTCATGAAGGGGCCGTCATGCACAGAAACTCCAACCTGAGCCAACGTCTGATCCTCGCCCTGACTTCAGATGCATGACATCTTGGTTCTGATGTGATGTGGGTACCTGCCGTGCCCTCGCCCTGAAACCCAAATCTAGCTTGTGTTCTCAGACTTCCGTCCTCACACTCCTGGCCCCAAAACCCTCAAGTGTGGTAATTACGGACCCACAATGCAGCACTCTGCCTGCCCTCTAGAAAAAAAAAAAATTGCCTAATGAGCTGCCCAGGCAGCTTAAATGAGGATCAACCTACACGGCACTAGAATGTACCCCAATTATATAGTCTAACCTGGGCACTAAACCATTTTCTGACACAACCTGAGCCCGGACCTCCTGACCAACACCCAGAGAGCTGACCGCACACTGAGCACATCAGACCTGCCATGGCCTTAGGTCATCATCTCTTCCCGACCTCAGTTTTCAGGCTTCAGAACCTAGACCTAATCTCCAATCCCTGCACAGGGGTGAGTGTGATGCAGAAATCAGAACTCCTCCTACCTATGGCAAGAAACCTTGTGGTTGGCATGTTGTCCAACGTTCAGTGTAGGAGAAACCAGCATTCACCCTGAGTCCCCGCCCAGTCTTGAGTGCAACGAGGGCATAAACATGCCTTGTAACCCTCAGCGTGAGTCCTGTCCTCTAGTAAGTCCTCTTAGTGACTGGACCATTAGATGTCCTAATGGGCTTGACATGTCCCTAGGCCCCAATATTTAACCAGATTTCTGGTTGTGCAGTCGCCCCTCCCCAGGGCTCTACTCTGGAGTCGCTCATTTGGTGGGACACCTGAGGTTAAAAAACAAAACAAAACAAAACAACAACAACAACAAAACAGACTTATTCCATCCCACAGAATGACCCCAAACTCTTTGGACGGGGCCACACCTCCAGAGAGTAAGACTCGTCCATTTTCCATGAAGTCACCCGGAAATTTCATGAACATGG
Organism: Mustela lutreola; assembly: GCF_030435805.1. Lineage (NCBI taxonomy): Eukaryota > Metazoa > Chordata > Mammalia > Carnivora > Mustelidae > Mustela > Mustela lutreola. The sequence continues at coordinate 175,834,101 of NC_081294.1, forward strand.
GTGACACGATATCCAGAGACAAAAACTTGAACAAGAGACTCACTCTCGCCCTTTTTCCATATCCCGAAGAGTTCTCCTCATGGTCTGTAGATCAGTCCTGCCATACCTTTGACCCGAAACATAAGCCGAGTTTGTGTTTTCAGACAACGGTCCAAACAGCCCTGGCCTTCACACCGTACAGGCTCAGGACCCTGGAGCCAAACCTGAGGACTGTACTTGCCCTCTCCAAGGGATTTCTGTGTGCCCATTCCAATGGCCACAACCCTCCTAAGAGGATAAACCTCCAAAGTCCCTGAGGCCATCTCAATAGTGGTGGCTTCCCAGAACAAACAGGGGCAATCTGAGCCCATCTGAGGGCCTACTTGCACTCAGACCCGTAGACTGGTGTCCGCAGAGGCAAAAAGGAACGAAGAGACCCCTAGGCACTAATCGGATATATTGCTTTGGTTTCCAGGCATCTCTCCTCAGAGGCCTGGATTTCAATACCAGAATATGGCTGTTTCTTGACTCACCCATCAGAACCAATCTCCTCTACACATGGGAAACTTGCACTTTGGTGCTTTGTCAAAGCTTCTGTTTAGGAGAACCCTTCAGGGCCCCAGTGCCACTGCTTCATTCCAAGGTCTCCATAGACACAAAAAAACATTAGGACCCATCCACAGGAGAGTCCATTACAACTCAGCCTCCTCGGTTGCTCCCCCAGATCCAGCAGATCTAACATGTCTTGTTGCTAGGAGACAATTGGAATGCGAGGTGGGCTACCCAGCCGTCCATCCTTAGAACCCTGCTCTTTATCGTTGGCCTGGAGCCAACCAACAGGTCTCAATTGTCCTGCAAGAATCTTTGCAGTTTGGAGCGTCTCACAACTCCCAACCTGGGAAAACCCCCATGGCCTCGTGATCCACCCCCCTTCATGAAGTGTCCATCAGAGACAGAATCACAACCTGAAAGATCGTCTGATACTCGCCCTGACTTCAGATCCACGGGATCTCGAGTCAGGTCTGTAGATTGTGCCTGCCATGTCCTCACCCAGAAACCTAAGCCTAGCTTCTGTTCTCAGACTTCCGTCCTCAGACTACGGGCCCACAAGCCCTCCAGTTTGGCAATCCAGAACTACAATGCAACACTCTGCCTGCCCTCCAGAAGAAAAACATTGCCCTCTGAGGCTACCCAGAAACCCCAAATGAGGATCAACCTGCACGCCACTTGGCTGTACCCCAAATATATAGGCTGACTTTGGCACTGATGCCCTTGCAGATACAACCTGAGCCTGGACCTCCTGGCCCCACCAGACAGCTGGCCTCACTCTGAGCACATCGGACCCGCCATGGCCTTAGGTCGTCATCTCTTCTCAACCTCGATTTTCAGGCTTCAGATCCGATAACTTATCTCAACCCAATGCCCAGGGTTGAAAATGATGCAGAAATCAGATCTCCATCCCCATGGCAAGAAACCTTGTGCTTGCCATGTTGTCCAACGTTCCGTGTAGTTGAAACCAGTGTGGCCCATGAGGCGCCGCCCATGCTCGCGGGCCACATTGGTCACAAACACACATTGAGACCCTCAGCCTGAGCCTAGTCCTCAAGTAAGGCCTCTCAGTGGCTTGACCCTGAGCCCGCATATGGGGCCTGCCATGCCCCTGGCCCCAATTTTTAACCATAGTTCGCTTTGTCCCTTCACTCGTCCCTAGGGCTCTGCTTTGGAACTATCTCTTGGTGGGACACCTGAGGTAACAAACCTGAAAGGAGCCCTCCCATCCCACAGATTGACGAAAAACAATTGGGATCGGGCTAAATCCACAGAGAGGAAGATTCGTCCATGGCCCATGAGGTCTCCCCGACATTCAACGGCCATCGCTGATACAAAATGCCGAGACAAAAGCTTGAGCAAAAGCCTCAGACTCGCTGTTTCTTCATATCCTGAAGAGTTCTTCTCATGGTTTGTCGATTGGGTCTGCCATACCTACATTCCCAAACCTAAGCTGATTTTGTGTTTTTAGATTTCTGTCCTCAAAGTCCTGGGCCACACACCCTCCAGGCTGGGTCCCCTGGAGTCACACATTAGTACTGCGCCTACCCAATCCCTGTGAATTCTCCCCATTCCATTGTCCCAAACCGTACAAATTAGGAGAACCCTCCAAAGTCCCTCTGGCCATCCCAATAGTGTAGGTCGCCCGGCACAAACAAGGGCGGTCTGACACCAGCTGAGCAACTACCTCCACTCATTCCATAGATGGATGTCCCCAGAGAAGAAGATTGAACCAGACAGGACCCTAGGACATAATCGGATCCATTGCTTTGGTTCACAGGCATGTCTCCTCAAAAGCCTGGATTCCAATACGACCATAGGGGTTTTCCTGAAGCACCCATCAGAAAAATTCTCGTCCCCACAAGAAACTTGTGCATGGGAGCTATGTCAAAAGCTTAGGAGAATACTTCAGGGTCCCGGTGCCACGGCCTCATTTCAAGGCCCTCATGTACACAAACAAACATTAGGACCCATCCTCAGGAAAGTCCATTTCAACTCAGCCACCCAGGTTTCTCCCGCAGAGCCATCAGATCTAAACTGTCTTGTTGCTAGGAGACAATTGGAATGCGAGCGCACGTCCAGGCATCCATCCTCGAATGGTGCACTGGAGTCATTCCATATGGGATGTCCTGGACCTCTCCAACAGGTCTCAATTGTCCCGCAGATGGAATCCTTGAAGGGGGCATCCCACAACTCCCAACGTGGGAATACCTCCATGGCCTCGAGATTCCGCTCCCTTCATGAAGGGGCCGTCATGCACAGAAACTCCAACCTGAGCCAACGTCTGATCCTCGCCCTGACTTCAGATGCATGACATCTTGGTTCTGATGTGAAGTGGGTACCTGCCGTGCCCTCGCCCTGAAACACAAATCTAGCTTGTGTTCTCAGACTTCCGTCCTCACACTCCTGGCCCCAAAACCCTCAAGTTTGGTAATTCCGGACCCACAATTCAGCACTCTGCCTGCCCTCAAAAAAAAAAAAAAATTGCCTAATGAGCTGCCCAGGCAGCTTCAATGAGGATCACCTACACGGCACTCGAATGTACCCCAATTATATAGTCTAACCTGGGCACTAAACCACTTTCTGACACAACCTGAGCCCGGACCTCCTGACCAACACCCAGACAGCTGACCGCACACTGAGCACATCAGACCTGCCATGGCCTTAGGTCATGAGCTCTTCCCGACCTAAGTTTTCAGGCTTCAGAACCTAGACCTTATCTCCAATCCCTGCCCAGGGGTGAGTGTGATGCAGAAATCAGAACTCCTCCTACCTATGGCAAGAAACCTTGTGGTTGGCATGTTGTCCAACGTTCAGTGTAGGAGAAACCAGCATTCACCCTGAGTCCCCGCCCATTCTTGAGTGCAACGAGGGCATAAACATGCCTTGTAACTCTCAGCGTGAGTCCTGTCCTCTAGTAAGTCCTCTTAGTGACTGGACCATTAGATGTCCTAATGGGCTTGACATGTCCCTAGGCCCCAATATTTAACCAGATTACTGGTTGTGCAGTCGCCCCTCCCCAGGGCTCTACTCTGGAGTCCCTCATTTGGTGGGACACCTGAGGTTAAAAAACAAAACAAAACAAAACAACAACAACAACAAAACAGACTTATTCCATCCTACAGAATGACCCCAAACTCGTTGGACGGGGCCACACCTCCAGAGAGTAAGACCAGTCCTGCCATACCTTTGACCCGAAACATAAGCCGAGTTTGTCTTTTCAGACAACGGTCCAAACAGCCCTGGCCTACACACCGTACAGGCTCAGGACCCTGGAGCCAAACCTGAGGACTGTACTTGCCCTCTCCAAGGGATTTCTGTGTGCCCATTCCAATGGCCACAACCCTACTAAGAGGATAAACCTCCAAAGTCCCTGAGGCCATCTCAATAGTGGTGGCTTCCCAGAACAAACAGGGGCAATCTGAGCCCATCTGAGGGCCTACTTGCACTCAGACCCGTAGACTGGTGTCCGCAGAGGCAAAAAGGAACGAACAGACTCGTACGCACTAATCGGATATATTGCTTTGGTTTCCAGGCATCTCTCCTCACAGGCCTGGATTTCAATACCAGAATATGGCTGTTTATTGACTCACCCATCAGAACCAATCTCCTCTACACATGTGAAACTTGCACTTTGGTGCTTTGTCAAATCTTCTGTTTAGGAGAACCCTTCATGGCCCCAGTGCCACCGCTTCATTCCAAGGTCTCCATAGACACAAAAACACATTAGGATCCATCCACAGGAGAGTCCATTTCAACTCAGCCTCCTCGGTTGCTCCCCCAGATCCAGCAGATCTAACATGTCTTGTTGCTAGGAGACAATTGGAATGCGAGGTGGGCTACCCAGCCATCCATCCTTAGAACCCTGCTCTTTATCGTTGGCCTGGAGCCAACCAACAGGTCTCAATTGTCCTGCAAGAATCTTTGCAGTTTGGAGCTTCTCACAACTCCCATCCTGCGAAAACCCCCATGGCCTCGTGATCCCCCCCCTTCATGAAGGGTCCATCAGGGACAGAACCACAACCTGAGCGATCGTCTGATACTCGCCCTGACTTCAGATCCACGGGATCTCGAGTCAGGTCTGTAGATTGTGCCTGCCATGTCCTCACCCAGAAACCTAAGCCTAGCTTCTGTTCTCAGACTTCCGTCCTCAGACTACGGGCCCACAAGCCCTCCAGTTTGGCAATCCAGAACTACAATGCAACACTCTGCCTGACCTCCAGAAGAAAAACATTGCCCTCTGGGGCTACCCAGAAACCCCAAATGAGGATCAACCTGCACGCCACTTGGCTGTACCCCAAATATATAGGCTGACTTTGGCACTGATGCCCTTGCAGACACAACCTGAGCCTGGACCTCCTGGCCCCACCAGACAGCTGGCCTCACTCTGAGCACATCGGACCTGCCATGGCCTTAGGTCGTCATCTCTTCTCAACCTCGATTTTCAGGGTTCAGATCCTATAACTTATCTCAAACCAATGCCCAGGGTTGTAAATGATGCAGAAATCAGATCTCCATCCCCATGGCAAGAAACCTTGTGGTTGCCATGTTGTCCAACGTTCCGTGTAGTTGAAACCAGTGTGGTCATGAGGCCCCGCCAATGCTCTCGGGCCACATTGGTCACAAACACACATTGAGACCCTCAGCCTGAGCCTAGTCCACAAGTAAGGCCTCTCAGTGGCTTGAACCTGAGCCCGCATATGGGGCCTGCCATGCCCCTGGCCCCAATTTTTAACCGTAGTTCGCTTTGTCCCTTCACTCGTCCCTAGGGCTCTGCTTTGGAACTCCTCTTTTGGTGGGACACCTGAGGTAACAAACCTGAAAGGAGCCCTCCCATCCCACAGATTGACGAAAAACTATTGGGATCGGGCTAAATCCACAGAGGGGAAGATTCGTCCATGGCCCATGAGGTCTCCCCGACATTCATCGGCCATCGCTGATACAAAATCCCGAGACAAAAGCTTGAGCAAAAGCCTCAGACTCGCTGTTTCTTCATATCCTGAAGAGTTCTTCTCATGGTTTGTCGATTGGGTCTGCCATACCTACATCCCCAAACCTAAGCTGAGTTTGTGTTTTTAGACTTCTGTCCTCAAAGTCCTGGGCCACACACCCTCCAGGCTGGGTCCCCTGGAGTCACACATTAGTACTGCGCCTACCCAATCCCTGGGAATTCTCCCCATTCCATTGTCCCAAACCGTACAAATTAGGAGAACCCTCCAAAGTCCCTGAGGCCATCCCAATAGTGTAGGTCGCCCGGCACAAACAAGGGCGGTCTGACACCAGCTGAGCAACTACCTCCACTCATTCCATAGATGGATGTCCCCAGAGAAGAAGATTGATCCAGACAGGACCCTAGGACATAATCGGATCCATTGCTTTGGTTCACAGGCATGTCTCCTCAAAAGCCTGGATTCCAATACGACCATAGGGGTTTTCCTGAAGCACCCATCAGAAAAATTCTCGTCTCCACAAGAAACTTGTGCATGGGAGCTATGTCAAAAGCTTACGAGAATACTTCAGGGTCCCGGTGCAGCGGCCTCATTTCAAGGCCCTCATGTACACAAACAAACATTAGGACCCATCCTCAGGAAAGTCCATTTCAACTCAGCCACCCAGGTTTCTCCCGCAGAGCCATCAGATCTAAACTGCCTTGTTGCTAGGAGACAATTGGAATGCGAGCGCACGTCCAGGCATCCATCCTCGTACGGTGCACTGGAGTCATTCCATATGGGATGTCCTGGACCTCTCCAACAGGTCTCAATTGTTCCGCAGAAGGAATCCTTGAAGGGGGCATCCCACAACTCCCAACGTGGGAATACCTCCATGGCCTCGAGATTCCGCTCCCTTCATGAAGGGGCAGTCATGCACAGAAACTCCAACCTGAGCCAACGTCTGATCCTCGCCCTGACTTCAGATGCATGACATCTTGGTTCTGATGTGAAGTGGGTACCTGCCGTGCCCTCGCCCTGAAACCCAAATCTAGCTTGTGTTCTCAGACTTCCGTCCCCACACTCCTGGCCCCGAAACCCTCAAGTTTGGCAATTCCGGACCCACAATGCAGCACTCTGCCTGCACTCTAAAAAAAAAAAAAAAAAAAAAATTGCCTAATGAGCTGCCCAGGCAGCTTAAATGAGGATCAAGCTACACGGCACTCGAATGTACCCCAATTATATAGTTTAACCTGGACACTAATGCACTTTCTGACACAACCTGAGCCCGGACCTCCTGACCAACACCCAGAGAGCTGATCACACCCTGAGCACATCAGACCCACCATGGCCTTAGTTCATCATATCTTCCCGACTTCAGTTTTCAGGCTTCAGAACCTAGACCTGATCTCCAATCCCTGCCCAGAGGTGATTGTGATGCAGAAATCAGAACTCCTCCTTACCTCTGGCAAGAAACCTTGTGGTTGGCATGTTGTCCAACGTTCAGTGTAGGAGATACCAGCATTCACCCTGAGTCCCTGCCCATTCTTGAGTGCGACGAGGACATAAACATGCATTGTGACCCTCAGCGTGAGACCTGTCCTCTAGTAAGTCCTCTTAGGGACGGGACCATTAGATGTGATAATGGGCTTCACATGTCCCTAGGCCCCAATATTTAACCAGATTTCTGTTTGTCCAGTCGCCCCCGACCAGGGCTCTAATCTGGAGTCCCTCATTTGGTTGGACACCTGAGGTTAAAAAACAAAACAAAACAAAACAACAACAACGACAAAAAACAGACATATTCCATTCCACAGAATGACCCCAAACTCTTTGGATGGGGCCAAAACTCCAGAGAGTAAGACTTGTCCAATTCCCATGAAGTCACCCGGAAATTTCATGAACATGGGAGACACGATATCCAGAGACAAAAACTTGAACAAGAGACTCACACTCGCCCTTTTTCCATATCCCGAAGAGTTCTCCTCAAGGTCTGTAGATCAATCCTGCCATACCTATGACCCGAAACATAAGCCGATTTTGTGTTTTCAGGCAACTGTCCAAACAGCCCTGGCCTACACACCGTACAGGCTCAGGACCCTGGAGCCAAACTTGAGGACTGTACTTGCCCTCTCCAAGGGATTTTGTGTGCCCATTCCAATGGCCACAACCCTCCTAAGAGGATAAACCTCCAAAGTCCCTGAGGCCATCTCAATAGTGGTGGCTTCCCAGGACAAAGAGGGGGCAATCTTAGCCCTTCTGAGCGCCACCTGCATTCAGACGCGTAGACTGATGTCCCCAGAGGGAAAAAGGATCGAACAGACCCCTAGGCACTAATCGGATCCATTGCTTTGGTTTCCAGACATCTCTCCTCAGAGGCCTGGATTTCAATACCAGAACATGGCTGTTTCTTGACTCACCCATCAGAACCAATCTCCTCTACACATGGGAAACTTGCACGTTGGTTCTATGGCAAACTTCTGTTTAGGAGAACCCTTCAGGGCCCCAGTGCCAACGCTTCATTACAAGGTCTCCATAGATACAAAAACACATTAGGACCCATCCATAGGAGAATCCATTTCAACTCAGCCTCCTCGGTTGCTCCCCCAGATCCAGCAGATCTAAACTGTCTTGTTGCTAGGAGACAATTGGAATGCGAGGTGGGCTACCCAGCCATCCATCCTTAGAACCCTGCTCGGAATCTTTGGACTGGAGCCAACCAACATGTCTCAATTGTCCAGTAGAGGAATCTTTGCAGTTTGGAGATTCTCACAACTCCCATCGTGGGAAAACCCCCATGGCCTCGTGATCCCCCCACTTCATGAAGGGGCCATCAGGGACAGAACCTCCAACCTGAGCGATCGTCTGTTCCTCACCCTGACTTCAGATCCACGAGATCTCGAGTCAGGTCTGTAGATGTTGTCTGCCATGTCCTCACCCAGAAACCTAAGCCTAGCTTCTGTTCTCAGACTTCCGTCCTCAGACTACGGGCCCACAAGACCTCCAGTTTGGCAATCCAGAACTACAATGCAACACTCTGCCTGCCCTCCAGAAGAAAAACATTGCTCTCTGGGGCTACCCAGAAACCCCAAATGAGGATCAACCTACACGCCACTTGGCTGTACCCCAAATATATAGGCTGACCTGGGCACTGATGCCCTTGCAGACACAACCTGAGCCTGGACCTCCTGGCCCCAACCAGACAGCTGGCCACACTCTGAGCACATCGTACCCGCCTTGGCCTTAGGTCGTCATCTCTTCTCAACCTCGATTTTGAGGCATCAGATCCTATAACTTATCTCAATCCACTGCCCAGGGTTGAAAATGATGCAGAAATCAGAACTCCATCCCCATGGCAGAAATCTTGTGGTTGCCATGTTGTCTGTCCAACGTTCAGTGTAGTTGAAACCAGTGTGGCCCATGAGGCCCCGCCCATGCTCACGGGCAACATTGGTCACAAACACACATTGTGACCCTCAGCCTGAGACCAGTCCTCAAGTAAGGCCTCTCAGTGGTTGGACCCTGAGCCCGCATATGGGGCCTGCCATGCCCCTGGCCCCAATTTTTAACCATAGTTCGCTTTGTCCCTTCACTCTTCCCTAGGGCTCTGCTTTGGAATTCCTCTTTTGGTGGGACACCTGAGGTAACAAACCTGAAAGGAGTCCTCCCATCCCACAGTTTGACGAAAAACAATTGGGATCGGGCTAAATCCACAGAGAGGAAGATTCGTCCATGGCCCATGAGGTCTCCCCGACATTCCACGGCCAACGCTGATACAAAATCCAGAGACAAAAGCCTGAGCAAGCGTCTCAGACTCGCTGTTTCTTCATATCCTCAAGAGTTCTTCTCATGGTTTGTCGATCGGGTCTGCCATACCTACATCCCCAAACCTAAGCTGAGTTTGTGTTTTTAGACTTCTGTCCTCAAAGTCCTGAGCCACATGCCCTCCAGGCTGGGTCCCCTGGAGTCACACATTAGGACTGTGCCTACCCAATCCATGGGAATTTCGCCCATTCCATTGTCCCAAACCGTACAAATTGTTGTGGTTGTTGTTGTTGTTTTGTTTTGTTTTTGTTTTGTTTTGTTTTTTAACGTCAGGTGTACCACCACATGAGGGACTCCAGAGTAGAGACCTGGGGAGGGGCGACTGGACAACCAGAAATCTGGTTAAATATAGGGGCCTAGGGACATGTCAAGCCCATTATGACATCTAATGCGCCAGTCACTAAGAGGACTTACTAGACGACAGGACTCACGCTGAGGGTCACAATGCATGTTTATGCCCTCGTCGCACTCAAGAATGGGCGGGGACTCAGGGTGAATGCTGGTTTCTCCTACACTGAACGTTGGACAACATGCCAACCACAAGGTTTCTTGCCATGGGTAAGGAGGAGCTCTGATTTCTGCATCACACTCACCCCTGGGCAGGGATTGGAGATAAGGTCTAGGTTCTGAAGCCTGAAAACTGAGGTCGGGAAGAGATGATGACCTAAGGCCATGGCGGGTCTGATGTGCTCAGTGTGCGCTCAGCTGTCTGGATGTTGGTCAGGAGGTCCGGGCTCAGGTTGTGTCAGAAATTGCATTAGTGCCCATGTTAGACTATATAATTTGGGTACATTCGAGTGCCGTGTAGTTTGATCCTCATTTAAGCTGCCTAGGCAGCTCATTAGGCAATTTTTTTTTTTCTAGAGTGCAGGCAGAGTGCTGCATTGTGGGTCCTGAATTGCCAAACTTGAGCATTTCGGGGCCAGGAGTGTGAGTTCGGAATTCTGAGAACACAAGCTAGATTTGGGTTTCAGGGCGAGGGCACGGCAGGTACCCACTTCACATCAGAACCAAGATGTCATGCATCTGAAGTCAGGGCGAGGATCAGACGTTGGCTCAGGTTGGAGTTTCTGTGCATGACGGCCCCTTCATGAAGGGAGCGGAATCTCGAGGCCATGGAGATTTTCCCACGTTGGGAGTTGTGGGATGCCCCCTTCAAGGATTCCTTCTGCGGGACAATTGAAACCTGTTGGAGAGGTCCAGGTCATCCCATATGGAATGACCTCAGGGCACCGTTCGAGGATGGATGCCTGGGACGCGCGCCTCGCAATCCAATTGTCTCCTAGCCACAAGGCAGTTTAGATCTGATGGCTCTGCGGGAGAAACCTGGGTGGCTGAGTTGAAATGGACTTTCCTGAGGATGGGTCCTAATGTGTGTTTGTGTCCATGAGGGCCTTGGAATGAGGCAGTAGCACCAGGACCCTGAAGTATTCTCCTAAGCTTTTGAAATAGCTCCCATGCACAAGTTTCCTTGTGGAGACGAGATTTGTTCTGATGGGTGCTTCAGTAAAACCCCTATGCTAGAATTGGAATCCAGGCTTTTGAGGAGACATACCTGTGAACCAAAGCATTGGATCCGATTATGGCCTAGGGTCCTGTCTGGTTCAATCTTCTTCTCTGGGGACATCCATCTATGGAATGAGTTGAGGTAGTTGCTCAGCTGGTGTCAGACCGCCCTTGTTTGTGCCGTGTGACCTACACTATTGAGATGGCCTCAGGGACTTTGGAGGGTTCTCCTAATTTGTACGGTTTGGGACAATGGAATGGGCAGAATTCCCATGGATTAGGTAGGCGCAGTCCTAATGTGTGACTCCACGGGACCCAGCCTTGAGGGTGTTTTGACCAGGACATTGAGGACAGATGCCTAAAAACACAAACTCAGCTTAGGTTTGGGGATGTAAGTATGGCAGACCCGATCGACAAACCATGAGAAGAACTCTTCAGGATATGAAAAAACAGCGAGTCTGAGGCGCTTGCTCAGGCTTTTGCCTCTGGATTTTGTATCAGCGATGGCCGTGGAATGTCGGTGAGACCTCATGGGCCATTGACGAATCTTCCTCTCTTTGGATTTGTCCCGATCCCAATTGTTTTTCGTCAATCTGTGGGAAGGGAGAACTTTTTCAGGTTTTTTACCTAGGTGTCCCACCAGAAGAGGAATTCCAAAGCGGAGCCCTAGGGAAGAGTGAAGGGACAAAGCGAACTATGGTTAAAAATTGGGGCCAGGGGCATGGCAGGCCCCATATGCGGGCACAGGGTCCAGCCACTGAGAGGCCTTACTTGAGGACTGGCCTCAGGCTGAGGGTCACAATGGGTATTTGTGACCAATGTGGCCCGCGAGCATAGGCGGGGCCTCATGGGCCACACTGGTTGCAACTACACTGAACGTTGGACAACATGGCAACCACAAGGTTTCTTGCCATGGGGATGGAGTTCTGATTTCTGCATCATTTTCAACCGTGGGCTGTGGTTTAAGATAAGTTATAGGATCTGAAGCCTGAAAATCGAGGTTGAGAAGAGATGACGACCTAAGGCCATGGCGGGTCCGATGTGCTCAGAGTGTGGCCAGCTGTCTGGGTGGTGCGAGGTGGTCCAGGCTCAGGTTGTGTCTGCAACGGGATCAGTGCCAAGGTCAGCCTATATATTTGGGGTACAGCCAAGTGGCATGCAGGTTGATCCTCATTTGGGGTTTCTGGGTAGCCCCAGAGAGCAATGTTTTTCTTCTGGAGGGCAGGCAGAGTGTTGCATTGTAGTTCTGGATTGCCAAACTGGAGGGCTTGTGGGCCCGTAGTCTAAGGACAGAAGTCTGAGAACACCAACTAGGCTTAGGTTTCTGCGTGAGGACATGGCAGGCAAAATCTATAGACCTGACTCGAAATCTCGTGGATCTGAAGTCAGGGCGAGGATCAGACGATCGCTCAGGTTGGAGGTTCAGTCCCTGATGGACCCTTCATGAAAGGGGGGGATCACGAGGCCATGGGAGTTTTCCCACGATGGGAGTAGTGAGAAGCTCCAAACTGCAAAGATTCTTCTGCAGGAAAATTGATACCTGTTGGTTGGCTCAAGGCCAACGATTCCGAGCAGGGTTCTAAGGATGTTTGCCTAGGTAGCCCTCCTCGCATTCCAATTGTCTCCTAGCAAAAGATATGTTAGATCTGCTGGATCTGGGGGAGCAACCGAGGAGGCTGAGAGGAAATGGACTCTCCTGTGGATGGGTCCTAATGTGTTTTTGTGTCTATGGAGACCTTGGAATGAAGCGGTGGCACTGGGGCCCTGAAGGGTTCTCCTAAACAGAAGCTTTGACAAAGCACCAAAGTGCAAGTTTCCCATGTGTAGAGGAGATTGGTTCTGATGGGTGAGTCAAGAAACAGCCATATTCTGGTATTGAAATCCAGGCCTCTGTGGAGAGATTCCTGGAAAACAAAGCAATGGATCCGATTAGTGCGTACGGGTCTCTTCGTTCCTTTTTCACTCTGGGGAATTCAGTCTACTGGTCTGAGTGCAGGTAGGCGCTCAGATGGGCTCAGATTGCCCCTGTTTGTCCTGGGAAGCCTCCACTATTGAGATGGACTCAGGGACCTTAGAGGTTTATCCTATTAGTAGGGTTGTGGCCATTGGAATGGGCACACAGAAATCCGATGGAGAGGGTAAGTACAGTCCTCAGGTTTGGCTCCAGGGACCTGAGCATGTACGGTGTGTAGGCCAGGGCTGTTTGGACCGTTGTCTGAAAACACAAACTCGGCTTATGTTTCGGGTCATAGGTATGGCAGGACTGATCTACAGACCATGAGGAGAACTCTTCGGGATATGGAAAAAGGGCGAGTGTGAGTCTCTCGTTCAAGTTTTTGTCTCTGGATATCGTGTCACACATGTTTATGAAATTTCCGGGTGACTTCATGGGAAATGGACGAGTCTTACTCTCTGGAGGTGTGGCCGCGTCCAAAGAGTTTGGGGTCATTCTGTGGGATGTATAAGTCTGTTTTTTTTTTTTGTTGTTGTTGTTGTTGTTGTGGTTGTTTTGTTTTGTTTTGTTTTTTAACCTCAGGTGTCCCACCAAATGAGGGACACCAGAGTAGAGCCCTGGGGAGGGGCGACTGGACAACCAGATATCTGCTTAAATATTGGGACCTAGGGACATGTCAAGCCCATTATGAAATCTAATGGTCCAGTCCCTAAGAGGACTTACCCGAGGACAGGACTCACGCTGAAGGTCACAATGCATGTTTATACTCTCTTCGCACTCAAGAATGGGCGAGGACTCAGGGTGAATGCTAGTTTCTCCTACACTGAACGTTGGACAACATGCCAACCACAAGGTTTCTTGCCATAGGTAGGAGGAGTTCTGATTTCTGCATCACACTCACCCCTGGGCAGGGATTGGAGTTAAGGTCTAGGTTCTGAAGCCTGAAAACTGAGGTCGGGAAGAGATGATGACCTAAGGCCATGGCGGGTCTGATGTGCTCAGTGTGTGGTCAGCTATCTGGGTGTTGGTCAGGAGGACTGGCCTCAGGATGTGTCAGAAAGTTCATTAGTGCCCAGGATAGACTATATAATTTGGGTACATTCGAGTGCCGTGTACGTTGATCCTCATTTAAGCTGCCTGGGCAGCTCATTAGGCAATATGTTTTTTTTTTAGAGGGCAGGCAGAGTGCTGCATTGTGGGTCCGGAATTTCCAAACTTGAGAGTTTCGGGGCCAGGAGTGTGAGGACGGAAGTCTGAGATCACAAGCTAGATTTGGTTTCAGGGCGAGGGCACGGCAGGTACCCCCTTCACATCAGAACCAAGATGTCATGCATCTGAAGTCAGGGCGAGGATCAGACGTTGGCTCAGGTTGGAGTTTCTGTGCATGACGGCCCCTTCATGAAGGGAGTGGAATCTCGAGGCCATGGAGGTTTTCCTACGTTGGGAGTTGTGGGATGCCCCCTTCAGGAATTCCTTCTGCGGGTCAATGGAGACCTGTTGGAGACGTCCAGGGCATCCCATATGGAATGACTTCAGGGCACCATTCGAGATTGGTTGCCTGGGACGCGCGCCTCGCATTCCAATTGTCTCCTAGCAACAAGGCAGTTTAGATCTGATGGCTCTGCGGGAGAAACCTGGGTGGCTGAGTTGAAATGGACTTTCCTGAGGATGGGTCCTAATGTGTGTTTGTGTCCATGAGAGCCTTGGAGTGAGGCGGTGGCACCGGGACCCTGAAGTATTCTCCTAACCTTTTGACATAGCTCCCATGCACAAGTTTCCTTGTGGAGACGAGATTTGTTCTGATGGGTGCTTCAGGAAAACCCTTTTGCTAGTACTGGAATCCAGGCTTTTGAGGAGACATGCCTGTAAACCAAAGCAATGGATCCGATTATGGCCTAGGGTCCTGTCTGGTTCAATCTTCTTCTCTGGGGACATCCCTCTATGGAATGAGTTGAGGTAGTTGCTCAGCTGGTGTCAGACCACCCTTCTTTGTGCCGGGTGACCTACACTATTGGGGTGGCCTCAGGGACTTTGGAGGGTTCTCCTAATTTGTACGGTTTGGGACAATGGAATGGGCAGAATTCCCATGGATTGGGTAGGCGCAGTCCTAATGTGTGACCCCAGGGGACCCTGCCTGGAGGGTGTGTGTCCCAGGACTTTGAGGACAGAAGTCTAAAAACACAAACTCAGCTTAGGGTTGGGGATGTAGTTATGGCAGACCCGATCGACAAACCATGAGAAGAACTCTTGAGGATATGAAGAAACAGCAAGTCTGCGGCGCTTGCTCAGGCTTTTGTCTCTGGATTTTGTATCAGCGATGGCCGATGAATGTCGGGGAGACCTCATGGGCCATGGACGAATCTTCCTCTCTGTGGATTTGGCCCGATCCCAATTGTTTTTCGTCAATCTGTTGGATGGGAGGACTCCTTTCATGTTTGTTACCTCAGGTGTCCCACCAGAAGAGGAATTTCAAAGCAGAGCCCTAAGGAAGAGTGAAGGGACAAAGCGAACTATTGTTAAAAATTGGGGCCAGGGGCATGGCAGGCCCCATATGTGGGCTCGGGGTCCAGCCACTGAGAGGCCTTACTTGAGAACTGGGCTCAGGCTGAGGGTCACAATGTGTGTTTGTGACCAATGTGGCCCGGGAGCATGGGCGGGGCCTCATGGGCCACACTGGTTTCAACTACACTGAACGTTGGACAACATGGCAACCACAAGGTTTCTTGGCTTGGGGTTGGAGTTCTGATTTCTGCATCATTTTCAACATTGTGCAGTGGTTTGAGATTTGTTATAGGTTCTGAAGCCTGAGAATAGAGGTTGAGAAGAAATGAGGACCTAAGGCCATGGCGGGTCCAATGTTCTCAGAGTGAGGCCCGATGTCTGTTTGGGCCAAGAGGTCCAGGCTCAAGTTGTGTCTGCAAGGGCATCAGTGCCCAGGTCAGCCTATATATTTGGGGTACAGCCAAGTTGCGTGCAGGTTGATCCTCATTTGGGGTTTCTGGGTAGCCCCAGAGGGCAATGTTTTTCTTCTGGAGGGCAGGCAGAGTGTTGCATTGTAGTTCTGGATTGCCAAACTGGAGGGCTTGTGGGCCCGTAGTATGAGAACGGAAGTCTGAGAACACAAGCTAGGCTTAGGTTTCTGGGTGAGGACATGACAGGCACAATCTACAGACCTGACTCGAGATCTCGAGGATATGAAGTCAGGGGTATGATTAGACGATCGCTCCAGTTGGAGGTTCTGTCCCTGACGGCCCCTTAATGAAGAGAGGGGATCACGAGGCAATGGGGTTTTTCCCACGATGGGAGTTGTGAGAAGCTCCAAACTGCAAAGATTCTTGCAGGACAATTGAGACCTGTTGGTTGGCTCCAGGCCAACGATATAGTGCAGGGTTCTAAGGATGGATGGCTGGGTAGCCCACCTCGCATTCCAATTGTCTCCTAGCAACAAGGCATGTTAGATCTGCTGGATCTGGGGGAGCAACCGAGGAGGCTGAGTTGAAATGGACTCTCCTGTGGATGGGTCCTAATGTGTTTTTGTGTCTATGGATACCTTGGAATGAAGCGTCGGCACTGGGGCCCTGAAGGGTTCTCCTAAACAGAAGCTTTGATCAAGCTCCAACGTGCCAGTTTCCCATGTGTAGAGGAAATTTGTTCTGATGGGTGAGTCAAGAAACAGCCATATTCTGGAATTGAAATCCAGGCCTCTGAGGAGAGATGCCTGGAAACCGAAGCAATTGATCTGATTATGTCCTAGGGTCCTGTCTGGTTGAATCTTCTTCCCTGGGGACATCCATCTATGGAATGAGTGGAGGTAGATGCTCAGCTGGTGTCAGACCGCCCTCGTTTGTGCCTGGCGACCTACACTATTGGGATGGCCTCAGGGACTTTGGAGGGTTCTCCTAATTTGTACGGTTTGGGACAATGAAATGGGCAGAATTCCCATGGATTGGGCAGGCGCAGTCCTATTGTGTGACTCCAGGGGACCCAGCCTGGAGGGTTTGTGGCTCAGGACGTTGAGGACAGAAGTCTAAAAACACAAACTCAGCTTAGGTTTGGGGATGTAGGTATGGCAGACCCGACCGACAAACCATGAGAAGAACTCTTCAGGATATGAAGAACCAGCGAGTCTGAGGCACTTGCTCAGGATTTTGTCTCTGGATTTTGTATCAGTGATGGCCGTGGAATGTCGAGGAGGCCTCATGGGCCATGGACCAATCTTCCTCTCTGTGGATTTGGCCCTATCTCAATTGTTTTTCGTGAATCTGTGGGAGGGGTGGACTCCTTTCAGGTTTGTTACCTCAGGTGTCCCACCAAAAGAGGAATTCCAAAGCAGACACCTAGGGAAGAGTGAAGGGACAAAGCGAACTATGGTTAAAAATTGGGGCCCGGGGCATGGCAGGCCCCATATGCGTGCTCTGGGTCCAGGAACGGAGAGACCTTACTTGAGGACTGGCTCTGGCTGAGGGTCACATTGTGTGTTTGTGACCAAAGTGGCCCGCGAGCATGGGCGGGGCATCATGTGCCTCACTTGTTTCAACTACACTGAATGTTGGACAACATGGCAACCACAAGGTTTCTTGGCTTGGCGTTGGAGTTCTGATTTCTGCATCATTTTCAACATTGTGCAGTGGTTTGAGATAAGTTATAGGTTCTGAAGCCTGAGAATCGAGGTTGAGAAGAGATGACGACCTAAGGCCATGGCGGGTCCTATGTGCTCAGAGAGCGGCCAGCTATCTGGGTGGGGCCAGGAGGTCCAGGCACAGGTTGTGTCTGCAAGGGCATCAGTGCCCTGGTCATCCTATATATTTGGGGTACTGCCAAGTGGCGTGCAGGTTGATCCTCATTTGGGGTTTCTGTGTAGCCCCAGAGTGCAATATTTTTCTTCTGGAGGGCAGGCAGAGTGTTGCATTGTAGTTCTGGATTGCCAAACTGGAGGGCTTGTGGGCCAGTAGTCTGAGGACGGAAGTCTGAGAACACAAGCTAGGCTTAGGTTTCTGGGTGAGGACATGGCAGGCACAATCTACAGACCTGACTCGAGATCTCGTGGATCGAAGTCAGGGCGAGGATCAGACGATCGCTCAGGTTGGAGTTTCTGTCACTGATGGCCCCTTCATGAAGGGGGGGTGGGATCACGAGGCCATGGGAGTTTTCCCACGATGGGAGTTGTGAGAAGCTCCAAACTGCAATGATTCTTCTGCAGGATAATTGAGACCTGTTGTTTGGCTGCAGGCCAACGATTCCGAGCAGGGTTCTAAGGATGGATGCCTGGGTAGCCAACCTCGCATTCCAATTGTCTCCTAGCAATAAGACAATGTAGATCTGCTGGATCTGGGTGAGCAACTGCAGAGGCTGAGTTGAAATGGACTCTCCTGGGGATGGGTCATAATGTGTTTTTGAGTCTATGAAGACCTTGGACTGAAGCGGGGGCACTGGGGCAATGAAGGGTTCTCCTAAAGAGAAGCTGTGACCAAGCTCCAACGTGCAAGTTTCCCATGTGTAGAGGAAATTTGTTCTGATGGGTGAGACAAGAAACAGCCATAATCTGGTATTGCATTCCAGGCCTCTGAGGAGAGATGCCTGGAAACCAAAGCAATGGATCCGATTAGTGCCTAGGAGTCTGTTCCTTCCTTTTTCCCTCTGGGGACATCAGTCTACGTGTCTGAGTGCAGGTAGGTGCTCAGATGGGCTCAGATTGCCCCTGTTTGTCCTGGGAAGCCACCACTATTGAGATGGCCTCAGGGTCTTTGGAGGTTTATCCTCTTAGGAGGGTTGTGGCCATTGGAATGGGCCCAAAGAAATCTTTTGGAGAGGGCAAGTGACAGTCCTCAGGTTTGGCTCCAGGGGCCTGAGCCTGTAGGGTGTGTAGGCCAGGGCTGTTTGGACTGTTGTCTGAAACACAACCTCGGCTTATGTTTCGGTCATAGGTATGGCAGGACTGATCTACAGACCATGAAGAGAACTCTTCGGGATATGGAAAAATGGCGAGTGTGAGTCTCTTGTTTACGTTTTTGTCTCTGGATATCGTGTCACCCATGTTTATGAAATTTCCGGGTGACTTCATGGGAAATGGGCGAGTCTTACTCTCTGGAGGGGTGTCCCCATCCAAAGAGTTTGGGGTCATTCTGTTGGATGGAATAAGTCTGTTTTTTTGTCATTGTTGTTGTTTTGTTTTGTTTTGTTTTTTAACCTCAGGTGCCACACCAAATGAGGGATTCCAGAATAGAGCCCAAGGGAGGTACGGTGGGATAAGCAGAAATCTGGTTAAATATTGGCGCCTAGGGACATGTCAAGCCCATTATGACATCTAATGCGCCAGTCACTAATAGGACTTAGTAGAGGACAGGATCATGCTTAGGGTCACCATGGATGTTTATGCCTTCATCGCACTCAAGAATGGGCGCGGCCTCAGTGTGAATGCTGGTTTCTCCTACACTGAACGTTGGACAACATGCCAACCACAAGGTTTCTTGCCATAGGTAGGAGGAGTTCTGATTTCTGCATCACACTCACCCCTGGGCAGGGATTGGAGATAAGGTCTAGGTTCTGAAGCCTGAAAACTGAGGTCGGGAAGAGATGATGACCTAAGGCCATGGTGGTTCTGATGTGCTCAGTGTGCGGTCAGCTGTCTGGGTGTTGGTCAGGAGGTCCGGGCTCAGGTTGTGTCAGAAAGTGGTTTAGTGCCCAGGTTAGACTATATAATTTGGGTACATTCGAGTGCCGTGTAGGTTGATCCTCATTTAAGCTGCCTGGGCAGCTCATTAGGCAATATTTTTTATTTCTAGAGGGCAGGCAGAGTGCTGCATTGTGGGTCCAGAATTTCCAAACTTGAGGGCTTCGGGGCCAGGAGTGTGAGGACGGAAGTCTGAGAACACAAGCTAGACTTGGGTTTCAGGGCGAGGGCACGGCAGGTACCCCCTGCACATCGGAACCAAGATGTCATTCATCTGAAGTCAGGGCGAGGATCAGACGTTGGCTCAGGTTGGAGTTTCTGTGCATGACGGCCCCTTCATGAAGGGAGCGGAATCTCGAGGCCATGGAGGTTTTCCCACGTTGGGAGTTGTGGGATGCCCCCTTCAAGGATTCCTTCTGCGGGACAATTGAGACCTGTTGGACAGATCAAGGACATCCCATATGGAATGACTCCAGGGCACCGTTTGAGGATGGATGCCTGGGAACCACGCAGCGCATTCCAATTGATCCTAGCAACAAGAGAGTTTAGATCTGATGGCTCTGTGGGAGCAACCTCGTTGGCTGAGTTGAAATGGAATTTCCTGAGGATGGGTCCTAATGTGTGTTTGTGTCCATGAGGGCCTTGGAATTCGGCGGTGGCCCCGGACCCTGAAGTATTCTCCTAAGCCTTTGACATAGCTCCCATGCACAAGTTTCCTTGTGGAGACGAGATTTGTTCTGATGGGTGCCTCAGGAAATGCCCTATGCTAGTACTGGAATCCAGGCTTTTGAGGAGACATGCCTGTAAAGTAAAGCAATGGATCTGTTTATGGCCTAGTGTCCTGTCGGGTCAATCTTCTTCTCTGGGGACATCCATGTATGGAATGAGTGGAGGTAGATGTTCAGCTGGTATCAGACCGCGCTCGTTTGTGCTGGGCGTCCTACACTATTGGGATGGCCTCAGGGACTTTGGAGGTTTCTCCTAATTTGTACGGTTTGGGAAAATGGAATGGGCAGAATTCCCATGGATTGGGTAGGCACAGTCCTAATGTGTGACTACAGGGGCCCCAGCCTGGAGGGTTTGTGGCCCAGGACTTTGAGGACAGAAGTTAAAAACACAAACTCAGTTTGGGTATGGGGATGTGGTATGGCAGACCCGATCGACAAACCATAAGAAGAACTCTTCAGGATATGAAGAAACAGCGAGTCTGAGGCACCTGCTCAGTCTTTTGTCTCGGGATTTTGTATCAGCGATGGCCCTGGAATGTCCGGGAGGCCTCATGGGCCATGGACCAATCTTCCTCTCTGTGGATTTGGCCCGATCCCAATTGTTTTCCGTCAATCTGTGGGAGGGGAGGACTCCTTTCAGGTTTGTTACCTCAGGTGTCCCACCAAAAGAGGAAATCCAAAGCAGAGCCCTAGGGAAGAGTGAAGGGACAAAGCGAACTATGGTTAAAAATTGGGGCCCGGGGCATGGCAGGCCCCATATGCGGGCTCAGTGTCCAGCCACTAGAGGCCTTACTTGAGGACTGGGCTTAGGCTGAGGGTCACAATGTGTGTTTGTGACCAATGTGGCCCACGAGATGGGCGGGGCCTCATGGGCCACACTGGTTTCAACTACACTGAACATTGGACAACATGGCAACCACAAGGTTTCTTGCCTTGAGGTTGGAGTTCTGATTTCTGCTCTATTTTCAACCCTGGGCATTGGTTTGAGATAAGTTATCGGATCTGAAGCCTGAAAATCGAGGTTGAGAAGAGATGACGACCTAAGGCCATGGCGGGTCCGATGTGCTCAGAGTGAGGCCAGCTGTCTGGTGGGGCCAGGAGGTCCAGGCTCAGGTTGTGTCTGAAAGGGCATCAGTGCCAAAGTCAGCCTATATATTTGGGGTACAGCCAAGTGGCGTGCAGGTTGATCCTCATTTGGGGTTTCTGGGTAGCCCCAGAGGGCAATGTTTTTCTTCTGGAGGGCAGGCAGAGTGTTGCATTGTAGTTCTGGATTGCCAAACTGGAGGGCTTGTGGGCCAGTAGTCTGAGGACGGAAGTCTGAGAACAGAAGCTAGGCTTAGATTTCTGGGTGAGGACATGGCAGGCACAATCTACAGTCCTGACTCGAGACTTCGTGGATCGAAGTCAGGGTGAGGATCAGACGATCGCTCAGGTTGGAGTTTCTGTCCCTGATGGCCCCTTCATGAAGGGGGGGCGGATCACGAGGCCGTGGGATTTTTCCCACGATGGGAGTTGTGAGAAGCTCCAAACTGCAAAGATTCTTCTGCAGGAAAATTGAGACCTGTTGCTTGGCTCCAGGCCAACGATTCCGAGCAGGTTTCTAAGGATGGATGCCTGGGTAGCCAACCTCGCATTCCAATTGTCTCCTAGCAACAAGACAATGTAAATCTGCTGGATCTGGGGGAGCATCCGCAGAGGCTGAGTTGAAATGGACTCTCCTGTGGATGGGTCCTAATGTGTTTTTGTGTCTATGAAGACCTTGGAATGAAGCGGTGGCACTGGGGCACTGAACGGTTCTTCTAAACAGAAGCTTTGACCAAGCTCCAACGTGCAAGTTTCCCATGTGTAGAGGAAATTTGTTCTGATGGGTGAGTCAAGAAACAGCCATATTCTGGAATTGACATCCAGGCCTCTGAGGAGAGATGCCTGGAAACCAAAGTATGGATCCGATTATGTCCTAGGGTCCTGTCTGGTTCTATCTTCTTCCCTGGGGACATCCATCTATGGAATGAGTGGAGGTAGATGCTCAGCAGGTGTCAGACAGCCCTTGTTTGTGGCGGGCAACCTATACTATTGGGATGGCCTCAGGGACTTTGGAGGGTTCTCCTAATTTGTACAGTTGGTACAATGGAATGGGCAGAATTCCCATGGATTGCGTAGGCGCAGTCCTAATGTGTTACTCCAGGGGACCCAGCCTGGAGGGTGTGTGGCCCAGGACTTTGAGGACAGAAGTCTAAAAACACAAACTATGCTTAAGTTTGGGGATGTAGGTATGGCAGACCCGGTCGACAAACCATGAGAAGAACTCTTCAGGATATGAAGAAACAGCGAGTCTGAGGCGCTTGTCAGGCTTTTGTCTCTGGATTTTGTATCAGCGATGGCCGTGGAATGTCAGGGAGGCCTCATGGGCCATGGACGAATCTTCCTCTCTGTGGATTTGGCTCGATCCCAATTGTTTTTCGTCAATCTGTGGGATGGGAGGACTCCGTTCAGGTTTGTTACCTCAGGGGTCCCCCAAAAGAGGAATTCCAAAGCAGAGCCCTAGGGAAGAGTGAAGGGACAAAGCGAACTATGGTTAAAAATTGGGGCCAGGGGCATGGCAGGCCCCATATGCGGGCTCAGGTTCCAGCCACTGAGAGGCCTTTCTTGAGGACTGGGCTCAGGCTGAGGGTCTCAATGTGTGTTTGTGACCAATGTGGCCCGCGAGCATGGGCGGGGCCTCATGGGCCACACTGCTTTCAACTTCACTGAACGTTGGACAACATGGCAACCACAAGGTTTCTTGCCTTGGGTTTGGATTTCTGATTTCTGCATCATTTTCAACCGTGGGCAGTGGTTTGAGCTAAGTTATAGGATCTGAAGCCTGAAAATCGAGGTTGAGAAGAGATGACGACCAAAGGCCATGGCGGGTCCGATGTGCTCAGAGTGCGGCCAGCTGTCTTGGTGGGTCAGGAGGTACAGGCTCAGGTTGTGTCTGCAAGGGCATCAGTGCCCAGGTCAGCTTATATATTTGGGATACAGCCAAGTGGCGTGCAGGTTGATCCTCATTTTGGGTTTCTGGGTAGCCCCAGAGGGCAATGTTTATCTTCTGGAGGGCAGCAGAGTGTTGCATTGTAGTTCTGGATTGCCAAACTGGAGGGCTTGTGGGACCGTAGTCTGAGGACGGAAGTCTGAGAACACAAGCTAGGCTTAGGTTTCTGGGTGAGGACATGGCAGGCACAATCTAAGGACCTGACTAGAGATCTCGTGGATCTGAAGTCAGGGCCAGGATCAGACGATCACTCAGGTTGGAGATTCTGTCCCTTTTGGACCCTTCATGAAGGGGGGGGATCACGAGGCCATGGGGGTTTCCCACGATGGGTGTTGTGAGAAGCTCCAAACTGCAATGATTCTTCTACAGGACAATTGAGACCTGTTGGTTGGCTCCAGGCCAATGATTCCGAGCAGGGTTCTAAGGATGGATGGCTGGGAACCCTCCTCTCATTCCAATTGTCTCCTAGCAACAAGACAGGTTAGATCTGCTGGATCTGGGTGAGCAACCACAGAGGCTGAGTTGAAATGGACTCTCCTGGGGATGGTCCTAATGTGTTTTTGTCTATGGAGACCTTGGAATGAAGCGGTGGTATGGGGGCCCTGAAGGGTACTCCTAAACTGAGGCTTTGACACAGCTCCTACGTGCAAGTTTCCCATGTGTAGAAGAGGTTTGTTCTGAAGGGTGAGTCAGGCAACAGCCATATGCTGGTATTGAAATGCAGGCCTCTGAGAGGAGATGTCCGGAAACCAAAGCAATGGATCCGATATGTGGCTAGGGGCCTGTCTGTTCCTTTTTACCTCTGGGGATATCTGTCTACGGGTCTGAGTGCAGGTAGGTGCTCAGAAGAGATCAGATGGCACCTGTTTGTCCTGGGAAGCCACTAATATTGGCTTGTGCAAATTAAAACAGAACTTGTGCGAAAATAAAAACAGAACTTCCCTATGACCCTTCGATTGCACTCCTGTGTATTGACCCGAAAGATACAGGTGGAGTGAAAAGAAGGGCCATCTCTACCGCAATGTTTATAGCAGCAATGGCCATGGTCGTCAAACTGTGGAAAGAACCAAGATGCCCTTCAATGGACGAATGGATCAGGAAGATGTGGTCCATATACACTATGGGGTATTATGCCTCCATCAGAAAGGATGAATACCCAACTTTTGGAGCAACAGGTATGGGACTGGAAGAGATTCTCCTTAGTGAAATAAGTCAAGCAGAGAGAGTCAATGATCATATGGTTTCAATTATTTGTGAAGCATAACAAATAGCATGGAAGACATGGGAAGATAGAAGGGAGAAAAAGTTGGGGGAAATTGGAAGGAGAGGTGAACCATTAGAGACTATGGACTCTGAAAAACCATCTGAGTGTTTTGAAGGGGCAGGGGGTGGGAGGTCGGGGTACCAGGTGGTGAGTATTACAGAGGGCATGGATTGCATGGAGCACTGGGTGTGGTGCAAAATAATGGGTACTGTTATGCTGGAAATAAATAAAAAATAAATTAAAAAAAAAGAAAAAGAAAATTGGGAGCATCACTTTGCCCAATTTCAAAGGTAACTACAAAGCTGTGATGACCAAGACAGAATGGTACTGGCATAAAAACAGACACATAGACATGTGGTATAGAGTAGAGAGCTCATATATTGACCATCAACTCTATGGTCAAATAATCTTCAACAAAGCGGTAAAATATACAGTGGAAAAAATTCAGTCTCTTCAATAAATGGTGCTGGGAAAATTGGGCCATCTCTGTGTAGATGAATGAAACTCGACCATTCTCTTCCACCATACACAAAGAGAAACTCGAAATGGATAAAAGAGCTCAACATTGGGGGGAGGGGACAAGATGGCAGGCAAGTAGGAGGAGGCGACTTTTCAACCTGTTCCCTAAAGTGAGCTGATTACCAACCAAAGAACTACAATCACCCATGAAATCAGCCTGAGGTCAGAATTATACACGTCTGGATCTCTATAATGTCAGAAGACGCCGGTGGGCAGGTAAATTGCGGTGGGAAATGCAGACTGATATTGGAAGATAAACAAAAGGGGGAGGGAGCCACCAGAGGCGACTGGTTCGAAATTAATACCCCCAATATGAGTGAGAGTGCCCTGAGTCTGGGGACCAGCATTAACTGGAGACTGGTTGAAAGCACTCCAAAAGTGCAAAGTATCATGGTGGGGGGAAACTGTAGGAATTTGGGGCGGCGAGGGACAGGGGCTTAAGTCCCCGGTCCCAGGACAGCCTCCCCTGGCACTGAGCCAGATGGAGTGCGGTTGAGAAACCAGGTCTTGGCACCTGAGCCACCATCATGCATTATTGCCTGGGGTCTGGCTCCTGGGAGGGGCCAGGAGTCACATCATAGGACAGAATGCTCGAGCCCTGCTACGGAGCCTGAGATGCACGCACCCCACATCCTCCCCTGAGAGATGTACACAAAAGCCCAGCTGGCGCTCTTTGACCCGGGCCATTGTTTCAGAGCCTAAGACGTGCGCACCAAACTCTCCTGTGAGAGAGGTGCGTGAAGGGCCAGGCTGGTGCTCTCGGACCTGCGCCCCTTCTCAGAGCCTGAGACATGTGCAGGACCCACAGCCCTCCTGAGAGAGTCCTGCGCAAGCCTGGCGCTCTTAGACCCAGAAAGACCAGGCACTCCCAGCCCCGGCCAGTGGGAAAATCTCAGTGTGCGATCGCTGCTTGGAACCTCTCTGGAGGTCTGGAGCTGTCCAGACAGCCACCACTGCCATGGTTTGTGGTACAAGCAGAAGATCCTGAGTCTCCAGGGACCGTGACTCAAAACCTGCTCTGCAGGCGGCCAAGGGGGATCTCATCTGGGCCCTGTAGCCAGACTGAGGTTTCTCTCTGAGAGGGAGGTTAGGGTGCATTCTGTTTTCCTCTAAAACTACAAAAACCATCAAAAGTGGTCAGGGCGAGAGGGAAAAAAAAAAAAAGTGAACAAACATAAAAACCTCCAGAGAACAAAAGTCTGAAAAAAAAAAAAAAAACGGTTTCCTCAGAGCCCACCCCCTTGAGGGGGACTGGAGGACTTAACGCCGGGAACACCATTGACTGAAAACCCACGTGGCAGGCCCCTCCCCCAGAAAACCAACTAGGAAAGATGTTCACCATCGACCATCAACAGGAAAATCCAAATAAAATATCTCCATGAGATATTAACTCACACTATCAGATTGGCTAACAGCACCAGCACAAGAAAACAGATGTTGGGAGGATGTGGATAAAAGGCGACCCTCCTGCACTGTTGGGGAATGCAAGCTGCTGAACCCACTGTAGAAAAGAGTATGACTGTTCCTCAAAGAATTAAATATAGAACTACATTATGATCCAGCAATCACACTACCGTGTGTTTACCCAATGAACAT
Organism: Mustela lutreola; assembly: GCF_030435805.1. NCBI lineage: Eukaryota > Metazoa > Chordata > Mammalia > Carnivora > Mustelidae > Mustela > Mustela lutreola. The sequence goes on from NC_081294.1 coordinate 175,860,650, forward strand.
GAGAACAATAACTCAAAAGGATACATGTGCCCCTATGTTTTTTGCAACATTATTTACAGTATTACAATATGGAGGCAATCCAAGGATCTCTTGATAAACTGATAAATGAGATGATACATGCACACACACACACACACACAGTGGGAAATTACTCAACCATAAAAAAATGAAATCTTGCCATTTGCAGACCCATGGATGGAGCTAGAGAGTACTGTCCTAAGTGAAATCCATCAGTCGGAGAAAGACAAATGCCTTGTGATGTCATTCTTACATGGAATTAAAGAAACGAACATACATAAATAAAGGAGAAAGAAGATACAAAGCAAAATGCTGAATCTGTGGTTACCATAGTGGAAGTGGATGGAGGGATGAGTGAAATGGATGATGGGGACTAAGAGTACACTTTTCTTGATGACAGCTGAGTATACATAGAATCACTGAATCACTACATTGTACACCTGAAACTAATATACCACTGTATGTTAACTCTACCTGAATTAAAATAAACAATAAAAAAGTTTTTCTTTCAGTAAACTATTTGAAAAATCTTTTGCTGTGCAATGTTCATAAGACATACTTGTGAGAGTATAACTGTACAATAATTATACACTCTATGCTTGGAATTCAAATTTCACTGAATTCTTATACTTTTCCTGTTAACTGTAACAGGGTGAGAACCTATGCTTTCAAGAGTGTAAGTAGAGATGGATGTCACTTCACTGTCCAGAAAGCTATTATTGTTTCTGTTTTCATGTGAGATTGTCATACAGTATGAGACAAATTTCAGAGCAGGTTTGTTATGCATCCTGGATCTCTAATTCAGTGGTCATTACCTAGATCTGTTTGGATGGTAAGTTCCTATGGATGGGCTTGCTTCCAAGCACATACCTGGAAGACAAATGTGGGTGTGCTGGGTGTGGGACAGGAAGAGTACCAAGTACATACAAGGGTTGGATCCCTCCCCTGATCTAGGAATGGCCATGGGAGTGGGTATGGGAGGCAGAAGCAACAGGAAACCCCTAAGGTCACCAGCTGAAAGCAGGGTGTCTGGGTCAAGTGATCTTGAGATGCAGGGCTTGAAGTCTGTTCTGAGCTACTTCTGGGTGGAAAAGGAGGAAGGAAAAAGAAGGAGAAATTGTCTGCACCTGGCCCATACCAGCTTCCCACCACTACTGGTACACATCAGTCTACACAGCTGACACCGCCTGGGGTAAAGATGGGCTGTCTTGGATCCCTCAGCCCTCATAGGGACAGATGGCTCCAGGGCTCAGGGACATGCTGAGGGAGATGGGAACAAAGGCAGCCTCTCCCAGGTCATCCCCTCCATGAGCAGGCAGACCTCCAGGACTGCTAAAAATCCACTGGCAGTTTTTTTAAAGATTTTATTTATTTATTTGGCAGACAGAACTCACAAGTAGGCAGATAGGCAGGAAGAGAGAGATAGGAGGAAGCAGGCTCCACACTGAGCATGGAGCCTAATGCAGGGTTTGAGCCAAGGACCCTGGCTTCATCCCACTGAGCCACCCAGGTGCCGCCCCACTGGCAGTTTTGAAAGACATGCCATAAATGAACTAAGGCATTGAAAAATATAAAACAATATTCGTTTTTAAGTTCAGAGCTGTCAACTCATGAAGTGAGAAGATATTCCCTGAGGAATACTGAGGGAAGGGCAGGTCAGGTTGCAAAGAGAGATGTGAATTTCTTGATTGGGGACCTCTAGCCCCCTTCCAGGACAAGGTATTGTCCTCACTTCACAGAGGAACCATAAAAGTTAGGGTTAGGGTTAAAGTTAGGGTTAGGGAAGCCTTCAAACAAGAGATACATTCTCATTCATTCCCCCACAGAGGCCAGACCCATCCCTGGGCTCCCCAGCCTCCCGAAAAGTTGGAGGAAGATGAACGGCTACTACCCACCCCTCAACTCTGCTCCTGGAAAGCTCCCCTTCACCAGGGCCCCCGGGTGTTCCGCATCGTCTTGACGCATATTCCGGGCGGCCGGGACATTCCCCAAGCAAGAAAGGGCCCTCAGCCACGGGTAACAGGGTGGTCCCCAGGGCTGCCCAATGCTGGCCAATTCTCACGATCGTTCTGCCCAACTCAGTATTGATTTGGCCGGTAAAAGCCTGGCGAACTCGCTTCGGGTGCCGACAAAGGGCCCTCAGCATGGAGGACATAGCATCCACAGGGCTGCCCAATGCCGGCCTATTCTGATGAGCATTCTGCTCAAATAGATAACAATATGGGCAAAATGCTTGTGAGAATTGGCGGCCCTATTGGCTAACTCACTTTAGGCGCACCAGTTCTACAGGGTTGATCCTAACCCTCAACTAAGGCTTCCGTGTGGGTCACCACAGTGTCGGCATATAGGTGCTGCCCTGCCCCTACCACCTAACCCTAACCCTAGTTTGGGTGTTCAAGCTTCCATCCCCAGAGGCCTGGCTCCCTAGACTTTGAGACTAGGGACCCCATATTCCCAACACAGGACTCTGGCTGCCACCCATGAGGAAACTGGACCCCATGGCCCTGTGCAAAACCCTCCTGGCTAGAGAAACTTCCATGCCTCTTAAAGACACCCACAACTTAAAAGGACCCACGCACCACAATCCTGGAGCCTGATGGGCCACCAGAGCAATGCCCTCTACTCAGCCATCTGGAGATCCTGGGTCTGCACTGGCATATCCGGCCTGCCATTCTCCAAGGACCAAACCCTAACCCTACATCAGTGTTCAGGCTCTGGACCCCAGAGGTCTAAAACCCAATCCCTCCCATCGATGGGAGGATCAGATTTATGGCCTTAATCAGACTCTTAGTCAGGAGGAGACCATTTCATTTTGTGCTCTCTAACACCCTCAGAGCCCTAGAACTCGGCATGCTCCCCTGAGGCCATTTCTTCCATCTTTGATCCTCCAGACCAAAGACTGAAGAGCCTCCTGATGCCCGCCCTCAACTATGCCCTTGGATGTGTCGATATCTGTGCTGGCAGATCCGACCTGCCTTGTCTCTAAGACATAACAATAACCCTATCCCTAAGCCAAACCCTAATACTAACACTAGCCCAGGTTGTGTGTTCCACTGTCAATCCTCTGATACCTGGTCCCCAAAGCCCCGAGATGGGGGACCCCTGAGCTGCACACCATCATTGCACCTGATCCCAGGAGGACACACTGCCATTTGGAAATGTACTGAACCCACGGAGCAGAAGAAACCTGCATGCCTTCTTGAGGCCATCCCCACTTCTGGCGGCCCCAAGGACAAGGAACCGAGTCTCACGGTCCTGTAGACATGCGCCCCCAACTCAGGCATTGAGCTGGGTCACCACAGCACTGGCAGGTAGGGGATGACATGCCTCTATGACTTAACCCTAAGCTTCCTTTGCGTATTCTGGCTTCCCACGCCCAGAGGTCTGGCTCCCTACCCCTCCAGACTGGTGACCCCATATTCCCAATGCAGGATCTGGCTGCCAACCCCGAGGAAACTGGACCCCATGGCCCTGTGCAGTACCTCCTGTGCTGGAGAAAACTCCAGGCCCCTAAAAGATTCCCACCTTCCGAGGACCCTCACACCACAATCCCAGAGCCTGATGGACAGCCAGACCAATGTCCTCAACTCTGCCCTCCATAGAGCCTAAGTCTGCACTGGCACATCAGGCCTGCTGTTCTCCCAGGACCAAACCCTAACCCTAGGTTGGGTGCTAAGGACCAGGACCCCGAGACATGACACCCAATCCCTTCCATGGATGGGAGCATCAGACTGATACCCATATTCAGAGTCTCAGACAGAAGGAGACGATTTCATTTGGTGCTCTCTAACACCCTCAGAGCCCTAGAAACCAGCATGCGCCCCTGATGCCATTCCCGCCATTATTGCCCCTCCAAGCCAAAAACCCATGGCCTGAGGAGCCTCCTGGGTCCCGTCCTCAACTCAGTGCTTGTGTGAGCCTATATCTGTGTTTCCAGATCCGACATGCCTTGTCCCTAAGACATAGTCCTAACCCTAAGCCTAACTGTAACCCTAATCCCTAACTCTAACCTTAATCTTAAACCCTAACCCCACCCTATCCCTAACTCTGACTCTAAACCTAACCTTTTTCCCTAAGACATAACCCTAATTCTTGTCCCTAAGACATAACACTAACCCTAACCCCTAACCCTAACCCTATCCCTAACCTATATCCCTAACTCTAACCCTCCAGACAGGGGATTCAACATCCACACCAGGAGACTCTGCCTGCCCTCCAGAAAGAAAGATGCATGAGCACCTACACACACTCGCATCATCTGCAGCACCCCGGACATAATGCCGGATTCTGCCACAAGCCAGATGCATGTCCACTAAGCCCCGAGGGAGCCCACCTCAATACCAGCATATCAGAGCTTCCATGCCACTAGTCCTTAACCCTAACCCTAGGTTGTATGTACAGGCTTCTGTAGCCTTAGGTCTAGCCCACAAACTGGCCAGATTGGAGATGCCTGAGACTCACTCTGGCAGTCTGCCAGCTGCCTATTTTGTTATGGAGCCATTTGTAGCTAGTCAGACCTCAGAGCAGGGAATAACTTCGTGTCCCCTAAAGCAAGCCTCGGCATCTGAGCCCCTCCTGAACAAAAACCCAGATTCACACGAGCCACCTATTACCCGCCCTCAACTCAGCCCTCCATGGAGCCCACCTCCGCACTGGCAGATCAGACCTGGCATGCCCCTGGGCCATAACCCTAACCCTAGTTTGGGTTTTCAGGCTTCCATTCTGAGATTCCAGGCAACAAACCCCCTGGATTAAGGAACCTTGACATACACCCTAGGACTCCGCTCGCCATACAGTAGAAACCTATGCCATTTGGAGATGTGCTGAACCGTCAGAGGGGGAGAAACCTACCCCTATAATGACACTCCCACCATCTGTGGCCCCCCGGTCGTAAAATCGGATTCTGCTGAGCTGCTGGACACACGCCCTCAACTCAGCCCTGAGGGGACCCCAACTCAACATCAGCAGATTGGGTCACCATGTCCCTAGGCCCTTACTATTACCCCTGTTTGGGTTTTCAGGCTTCCATCCCCAAATCCCCTAGATTAAGGACTACTGAGTGACACCACAGGACTCCACCTCCCACACGGGAGGAAACCTTGTGGTTTGGAGCTGCACCGAACCTTCAGACCAGGAGAAACCTGTAAACCCCCCTAACGCCATCCCTACCATGAGTCACCCCCATGGCCATAAAACCGGATTCTGCTGTGATACCATATCTCTGCCCTCAACTCAGCCCTTAGAGGAGCCCACATCAGCACCAGCACATTAACCCTAACCCTAGGTAGGGTGTACAGGCTTTCATGCTCAGATGCCTGTCCCCCAAGCCCACCAGATTGGCCACTTCTGAGATTCATGCCGGTATAGATTAAGGATGCCTCAGTGACACCCCAGGATTGCGTCCGCCACACAGGAGGAAACCATGCCATTTGGAGCTCTGCAGAACCCTCAGGGTGGGAGAAAATTCCATGCAACCCTGAGTTCACCCCCAGAGCACAAAGTTGGAGTCTGACATGCCCCCTGATACCCACCCTGAAGTCATCCCACCAGGGAGCCCATCTCAGCAACAGCAGATTGAGCATGCCATGCCCCTAGGACCTTAGCATAACTCTAGTTTCTGAATTCAGGCTTCCTGAATACATGCTCCCCCCAAGAGGCCTGGTCCCCAAACTCCCCAGATTCAGGACCCCTCTGTAACAAGCCAGAATCCTGACTGCCATGCAGGGGGAAGCCATGTCATTTGGAGCTCCACAGTTCCCTCAGAGAGGGAGAAACCAGCATGCCCCTCTAAAGCCACCCCCACCATCAGCCATCCCTCTGGCCAGAAACCCTGACTCTTCTACGTTGCAGGACACATAGCCTCAATTCAATCCCGAGGGTATCCCACCTCAGTGTCAGCAGATCAGGCCTGCCATGCCCCAAGGCCAAGACCCTAACTCTTGGTTGCATTTTCAGGCTTCCTTCCCCAGAGGCCTGTCCCCTAAGCCCTCTAGATTAGTAACCTTGGACCCACACTGTAGGAGTTCACCTGCCACCCAGCAGGAAACTAGTCCCTTTGGATCTGTGCAGAACCCTCAGAGCCAGAGAAACCTGCATGCCCCCATCAGGACCCCTGCATGTTCTGCAGCCCCCTTGCTACAAACCCAAAGCCTGATGCACCACCCGACCCCCATCATCAACTCAGCTCCTTGGGGAACTCACCTCAGCACCAACAGTTCGGGCCCACCATTCCACTAGCTCAGCTCTCCTCAAAGACCCCGGTCAGCTCTAGGCAGACCTGGAACTCCCCTGTCTGCGGCAAAGCTCTGGGATCCCCCCTCTTCCTTCTCAATTTACACTGTCCCAGGAATTCATGAGAAAGGGGAAAGATACCTCCTGAAGGCTTAATACCTCCTTTCCTCTTCTGCCATATTTTTCTCCAATTACCTTTGTACCTGGGCAGACTGGAAGGAACATATCTATGGAACATGAACATGCTCTGACATCTGAATCTTCCTGGAAGCTTTTTGAGGGCTCCTTATGCAAACAGAAACTAGTGTATCATACAACAGTGTGTTGGAAAGTGATCATTGACAAAACAGTAGAGCAAAAATCCCTCCATTTTTACCTCACTCCTCATGAAGTAGAACATGGTGTTCTTCATTCCTTCCTTGACTTCCATTCCAATTTGTTTCCATGCAGTGTTCATTCCTTTGCTTCAAGGGTAGGATTTTGTGATTCCCCACCTGCATAGAACACCCAGAGCTCATCACAGCAAGTACTCTCCCTAATAGTTGTCACCCATTTAACCCTTCCACCCACACCCCTGTCCTCTAGCAACGATCAGTTTGTGCTCTAAGTTTGAGTGTGTTTCTTCATTGGCCTTCTCCCCTCACTATGTTCATCTGTTTTCGTTCTGAAAATCTACAGAATCCAAGTTACAGGCTATTGGTCTTTTCTTACTGATTTTACTTAGCTAAATCCACTGTAGATCCATCCACATCCTTACAGATGATAAGATTTCATCCTTTTTGAAACTTGCTCTTATTCCATTAAGAAGATGTGGGAGACAATGTTTGTAGCAGCAATGGCCATGGTCGCCTAACTGTGGAAAGAACCAAGATGCCCTTCAACAGACGAATGGATAAGGAAGATGTGGTCCATATACACTATGGAGTATTATGCCTCCATCAGAAAGGATGAATACCCAACTTTTGTAGCAGCATGGATGGGACGGGAAGAGATTATGCTGAATGAAGTAAGTCAGGTAGAGAGAGTCAACTATCATAAGGTTTCACTTATTTGTGGATCATAACAAATAGCATGGAGGACAAGGAGAGTTAGAGAGGAGAAGGGAGTTGGGGGAAATTGGAAGGGGAGGTGAACCATGAGAGACTATGGACTCTGAAAAACAATCTGAGGGTTTTGAAGGGGCGGGGTGGGAGTTTGTGGGAACCAGGTGGTGGGTATTGGAGAGGGCACGGATTGCATGGAGCAATGGGTGTGGTGCAAAAACAATAAATACTGTTATTCTATAAAAAATTAATTAATTAAAAAAAGAAGAAGAAGATGTGGGTGAATGAATACACACACACACACACACATACACACACACACATATATATAAAATCACTCATCATTGAATGGACATTTGGACTCCCTCCATTGTTTTACTATGGTTGATAATGTGCTGTGGTTGATAATGTTACGATCGTTGATAATGCTGCTGTAAATATCACGGTGCTTGTACCACACAGAATGTACATTTTTGTGCCCTTTAAGCAAATACCTAGGAGGACAATTGCTGGATCCTAGTGTTGTTCTGTTCTTAGGTTTTGGAGGACACACAATTTTCTTTTCCAGAGTGGCTGCAACAACCCACATGCCCACCAACAGTGTAGGAGCGTTCCATTTTAGGGTGTTTTTTAAAAGATTTTATTTATTTATTTGACAGAGAGATCAGAAGTAGGCAGAGAAGCAGGCAGAGAGAGAGAGCGTGAAGCAGGCTCCCTGCTGAGCAGAGAGATTATGGCAGGGTTCCATCAGAGGAACCTAGGATCATGACCTGATCCAAAGGGAGGTGCTTAACCCACTGAGCCACCCAGGTGCTCCTGAGGGTTCCACTTTAAGCAGAACATTCCCTGCCAGCCATTTCCTATGGAGGAAATGTAAAACCTGAGGGATAACCTGACTCACTGAGCATCAGGCAAGCAGCCACAGAAATTCACCCCAGGGTTCCTGATGCCAAGTCCCTTGAAACCACCAGAATGCCTTTATCCAGGGAAATTCCCAAACACTCTCCTTCACCACCCACAGAACCCACCAACTGCACAGAAAATAGAGAATGCCCAACCATATATAGCTGTTTGAGTGAACGTAGGAAGACAAGCATCCCTTTTAAATTGTCCAAGGCTCCTTGGAATCATTTTGAATTTTCCCTCAGCCCTCATTGGAACTCTTTGGATGCAAAGACCAATCCATTAGGATACATCACCTTGGACAAAGGAGAAGCCATCATCCAAGTCTCTATCTGACCCAAACATCCACCTCACTCTAGATGCCGGCCACAGCCTAGGCCCAGTGGAATAAACACTGCTAGATGAAGGAATACTTTCTATATTCAAAACGCACACCAGTCAATCTCATCTTCCCTTTCGAATCCAAGGGATTACCTAGGAAAGATATGGTCCAAATCCCTTTGTAATCCAGAAATAAACAGAGAAAATGATATCCCTGCCAGATGTTCCCTGCAGAGAAACTCGGGAACTCTAGCACCCACACTAGATTGCTTACAGCTGGTCCAGTGTGCCAATTGTGAACTCCACCAGAGACAAGAGAAAAGCCCAGGAGGTTTGGGGTGAAAGAGAAGTTTTACCTCCTGTCCTGGCATGGATGTGACATTGTGCCCCACCGGCCTGCTGTTTTGTCTGAATGCTGACGTCCTGGGACAAGCTGCATGTCTAACTCAGATGCTGATTTTCAAAGTTCAGGTCTTGTGGAGCCAGAGTGAAGAAGGGTTGTCAGGTGTGGATAAGCAGGCGTCTCCCACCTAGTCTTCACACCTGCTCCAATTCCTGGGAGAAGGAGAGACATATGCTTATTTCTTAAGTGGTCATCCACTTCCTTCTCAAGCCGACCAATGCCCTTGTCCTTTTTAAAGAAACAAACATACTCTTCCAAACAAACATTCAACTCCTCAGTTCCAAATGCACCATGAGTCAGGTTTGGTTTCCCCCGGCTCCAGAGCCCAGTTGGGAGGACCCTCCTGAGCCATCCTGACAGCAGACTACCAGCAAACCTGGGGAAACAGGGCACAATGCTGAGTGGGGGCCCGGCTCCAGTGTTTCTTATGACCACTCTTAAGCCTGGAGAAACAGAGACTATACAGCTCACCACTCCGTCCTGCAGAAACAATCTGTAGTTCCTCAGGATTCAGGGTCTCTCACCCAGCACCTCCCCACTGCCCTCAGAGCCAGCAGGCAGCACTGACTCTTCTTCAGGTGGGTTTCCCATGGCAGCTCACCACAGCCTCCAGTGGTCGCAAGCAGCATTGCCACCCCTACCGTGCTCTCTCACACCACAGCTCACCCACCACCTCCAGTGGCATGAACTGGCACTGTTGGGCTTTCCACAGACTCCTAAAGCAGCCCCCAAACCCTCCACAGGTGTAAAACCACACTGGCACTGTCCCTCCAGATTGGGGTCCTCTGGGCCACACCCCAGATGTCCACCTGCCACCCAGGAGGAAACTGTACCATTCGAAGCTGAGCAAAACCCTCAGAATGGAACAAACCCACATGACTCCCTAAAGACACCCCCAACTTCGATGGTCCCCACAGTCACAAACTCATTCTGATGTGCTTCCTGACCCCCATGTTTGACTCAGCCCCTGGGGATCCAGCCTCAGCACCAGGAGGTAGGGTCAGAATACCCTTAAGCCCTAACCCAAACCCTAGGTTGTGTTTTCAGGCTTCCATGCCCAGAGACATGGCCAAAAATCCCTCCAGATTGGGAACCCCTGAGACACAACCAAGGACTCCGCCTACCATCCATGTTCTCCTGGGTGCCCTTCGGAGCTACCCAGAAACCTCAGACCAGGAGAAGCCCACATGCCTTCCGGAGGCCGCCATCACCTCTGATGGCCCACATGGAAACAAAACCCAGAGATTAACATACTACTTGACCCCCATCCTTGACTCAGCCCATGGGAGATCCCGCCTCAGCACTGACAGTTTGGGCCTGCCATGGCCCTAGGCCCTAACCCTAATCGTACGTTGGCTTTTCAGGCTTCTGTCCCCAGAGACCTGTCCCCCAATCTCTCCAGATTGGGGTCCCCAGGGCCACACCCCAGGAGTTCGCCTGCCACTCAGGAGGAAACCACACCCATGCAGAACCCCCAGAACAGAACAAACCCGCATGATTCCCTCAGACCACCCCCACCTACAGCAGCCCACCCGGGCACAAAACCAAGCCCCTGATGCACTACTGGACCCCTGTCCTCAACTCAGCCCCCTGGGGATCTGCTTCAATATGGGCATATTGGACCTGTCATACTCCTAGGCCCTAATAGTAACCCTAGGGTAGTTTCTCAGGCTTCTGTCCCCATAGAACTAGCCACCAATCCCTCCAGATTATGGACCCCTGAGCCACAGCCCAGGACTCCGCCTGCCACCCAGGAGGAAACCGTGCTGCTTGGAGCTGTGCAAAACCCTCAGAGTGGGAGAAACCTGCATACCCTCCTTGAGACCCACCCCCACTTTTGGCTCCCCACCAGACCACAAACATGCAGACTGGTGCTCAGCTGGATCCCCCTCCCTCAACTCTGCCTGCGGGGCCCTCTCCCTTCCTGGGGGCCCTCAGGGGAGCCGCATGGGCCCGACCCATGTTCCCGGATGGCCACGTCAACAACGAGTGAGAAAGAGCTCTAGATTGCATATGCCAGCATGGCCTGAATCACTGCCCAATGCTGGCCAATTCTCACAGCTTTCTGCCCAAATCGATATCAATTTGGGCAGAAAAACATCAGATTTAGCCAGAAAAACCCAGCGAACTTGCATTTATCAGCATGGGCTGTCAGGTCCACTGCCTGAGCCTGGCCTGGGGCCCCAATATTTGCAATCCAAGCCCTGCAAAAAAGCCCTCTGTGAGGCAGGTGCACGTGATGCCAACCACTCCTGCTCCCTTTGAGGTGCGGGCCCTGGCACTGGCAGATCACACCTGCGATGCCCCTAGGCCCTTGCCCTAAACCTAGATTAGGTTTTCAGGTTTCCATCTCCAGTGGCCAGTAGCCTGAGTCCTCCACACCAGGGACCCCAGAGCCACACTGCAGGAGTACACCTGCCCCCAGGAGGAAACCGGGTCGTTAGGAGCTGTGGGAGTGGGAGAAGGTGAGAAACCTGCATGCCCTCCCAGTCCACCCCCACCCTTGACTCACCACTGGGCTGCAAAAACGGAGGCTGAGTAGCTATTCAGGCTTCTGTCCCCAGAGACCTGGCCCATGAGCCCTCCAGATTGCAGACCCCTGAGCCACACCCCAAGACTCTGCCTGCCACCAAGGAGGAAACTGTACCTTTTGGAGCCTCCCAAAACCCTCAGAGCGGGAGAAACCTTCATGTCCCCCCAAGGCCACCCCAACCTTCGGCGCCCAGCTGAGCCACAAACATGGAGTCTGATGCTCAGCCAGAACCCCTGCCTCAACTCTGTCCACAGAATACCCTCTATGTGGGGGCCCTCGAGGGAGTCTCATGGTCCTGGCCCATGTTTCCAAGATGTCCACTATAAGCACCTAGTGAGAAATTGCTCTAGACTGCGGGTGCCAGTGTGGCCTGAATTGCCACCCAACAACAACCATTTCCCATGATCTCTCTGCCAAATTGATATCGACTTGAACAGAAAGCTTGTGAGAATTGGCTGGAAAACCCCCAGCAAACTTGCTGCCAGTGACTCGGAGCCAGAGGGCAACCGCCTGGGCCTGGCATGGGGTCTGGAGTAGTGCAACCCGAACCCCGCAAGAAAGCCATCTACGAGCCAGGTGCACATATGCCCAACCCTTCTGGCTACTCAGTCCCCTGGTGTGCTCACCCTGGTGCTGGCAGATCAGGCCTGCCATGCCCCCAGACCCTCAACCTAATGCTCAATTGGGTTTTCAGGCTTCCATCCCCAGGGGCCTGTCCCCTGAGCCTTCCAGATTAGGGATACCAAAAACACACCCCAAGAGACCGCCTGCCACCCAGAAGGACAGCCGGGCCTTTTGGAGCTGTGCAGAACACTCAGACAGGGAGAAACCTGCATTCCAACCTGAGGAAAGACCCACCTGTGGCAGCCCCCTGGCCACAAAACCCGGCGCCTGAAATACCGCCTAACCACCATCCTCAATTCACCCTCTAGAGAGTCTCACCATAGCTTGGTTTTTCAGGCTTCTGTTCCCAGAGACCTGGGCCCCCATGCCCTCCAGATTCCGGACCCCTGAACCACACCCCAGGACTCCACTGCCACCCAGGATAAAACTGCTGTTCAGAGCTGCCCAAAACCCTCAGAGTGAGAGAAAACCTGCATGCCCTTCTAAGGCCACGCACATCCATTGCCCCAACAGGCCACAAACAAAGAGGGTGATGCTCAGCCTTACCCCTCCCTCAACTCTGCTCCTGGGATGCTCCCCTGGTGGGGCTACTCGGTGGAGCCACGTGGGACCAGCTCGTGTTCCCGCATGGCCGTGAAATGCACCTAGTGAGAAAGTGCTCTAGACCAAGCCACACGTGCAGCCCATAAAGCCGCCCATGCTGGCCAATTCTCATAAGCTTTATGCCCAAATCAATATCAATTTGGGCAGAAAAATTGTCATAATTGTCAGGAAAATGCCAAGAGACCTTGTTTGGGCAACTAGGCTGTGGCCTAGGCCTGGGCCAGAGTCCCAATTGGTTGCAGACCAAACCCTGAGAAAAAGCTCTCTGCAAGGCAGGTGCATGTGGGTCAACCGCTCCTGCTACTCAGCCCCCTGGGATGCCCACGGTGGCACTGGCAGATCAGATCTGTCATGCCCCTAGGCCCTGGACCCATAGCTTAGTTTGGTTTTCAGACTTTCATCCCCAGGAGCCTGTCCCCTGAGCCCTCAAGATTGGAGACCCCAGAGCCACATCCCAGGAGTACACCTGCCATCCAGGAAGAAACCATGCCATTAATAGCTGTGCAAAACCCTCAGAGCAGGAGATACCTGCATACCCCCCTGAAACCACCCTCACCATCAGCATCCCAATGGGCAACAAACACAGAGGGTGACACTCAGCCAGACACCCTCCCTCAGCTCTACCCCTGGAAAGCTCCGGTGCACGGGGGCCCTCAGGGGAACCGGGTGGGCCTGACACATGTTCCTGGATGGCCGAGACACCCACCTAGCTAGAAAGAGCTGTAGAGTGGGTGCCACCATGGCCCAACTCGCTGCCCAACCACAATATCAATTTGGGCAGAAAGCTTATAAGAATTGGACACAAAAAACCCAGGAGCTCGCTTCTGGTGTCATGGGGCCACAGGGCTGTGCCTGGGCCTGGTCCAGGGTCCCGAATGTCGCAGCCTGAACCCTGAGAGATAGCCCCCTTCGAGCCCGGCATATGGGTGGCCAATCCCTCCTGCTAGTCACTTCTCTGGGGTGCCTACCCTGGCGCTGGCAGTTCGGGCCTGCCAGGCCCCTAAGCCCTCGTACTAACCCTCAGTTTGCTTTTGACACTTCCATCTCCAGGGGCCTGTCCCCCAAGCCCTCAAGATGGGGGATATCTGAGCCACACTGCAGAAGTCTACCTGGCACCCAGGAAGAAACCATGCTATTCAGAGTTGCTCAAAACCCTCAGACTGGGGTAAAACCACATGCTTCCCTGAGTCTACCCCTACATCTGGGGACCCCTCAGTCACAAAACCCAGAGCTTGACATAACGCTGGTCACCCATCCTTGATTCAGCCAATTGGGGTTCCTGCCTCAGTGCCAAAAGATCGGGCCTGTCATGCTCCTAGGCCCTAACCCTAACCCTCGTTTGGCTTTTTAGGCTTCCATCCCCAGAGACCTGGCCCCCAAGCCCCCCAGATTGGGAAGTCCCGAGCCACAACCCAGGGCTCCTCCTGCCACCGAGGAGGAAACTGTGCTATTCAGAGCTGCACAAAACCCACAGAGCAGAAGAAACCTGCATGACTCCCTGAGGCCACCCCAACATTCATTGCCCCACGGGGCCACAAACATGGAGGCTGATGTTCAGCAAGACACCCTGACTCAGCAAAGCCCCCAGAAAGCTCCACTTGATGGGGGCCCTTGGGGGAGCCACGTGGGCCCAGCCAGTGCTCCCGCATGGCCAGGACACTCACCTAGGGAGAAACTGCCCTAGACCATGGGCGCCAGCACAGCCCAAATCGCCACCCAACACTGGCCAACTCTCATAAGCTTTCTACTCAGATCAATATTGATTTAGGCAGAAAACCCATGAGAATTGTTCAGAAAAACCCCAGTGAACTATCTGGCAGCGCCGCAGGCCACTGCCTGTGCCTGCCCTTGAATCCCGAGTGGTCGTGACACAAACCCTGTGATATAGCCCTCTATGAGCCAGGGCCATGCACAGCCTACTACTCCTGTTATTCAGTCCTGTGGGGTGCCTGCCCCAGGGCTGTTGGATTGGGCCTGCCAGGGCCCCAGGCCCTCACCTTAAGCCTCCTTTGGATTTTTAGGCTTCGGACCCTGGGAAATCTCCCCTGAGCACTCCAGATTGGGGGCCCCGGAGCCACACTGTAGGAGTCCACCTGCCACCCTGAAGGATACCGTGGCCTTCAGAGCTGTGCAGAACCCTCAGACTGGGAGAAACTTGCATGCACCCCTGAGGCCACCCTTAGCTTTGGCGGCCCGCCCCATCCATAAAATCTGGAGTCTGACACGCCGCGTTACCCTCATCCTCAACACACACCCCCCTCTGGGGATCCCGACTCAGAGTTGGCTGATCAGGCCTGTCATTCTCCTAGGCCCTAACGGTAACCATAAGGTGAGCTCTCAGGCTTCTGTCCCCTAGAACTGACCCCCAATCCCTCCAGATTAAGGACCCCTGAGCCACACCCCAGGCCTCCGCCTGCCACCAGGAGGAAACCATGCAATTACAACCTGACCAAAAGCCTCAGAGAAGGAGAAACCTGCATGCCCCACCCACGAGGCCATCCCCCACTTTCAGCACTCGAGTGGGTCACAAACACGGTGGCTGACCCTCTGCCGGACCCCTTCCCTCAAGCTAGACTCTGACTCCCTGCCTGACCCTTTTCTTTGTTTCAGCCCCCCAGTGATCCCGCCTCAGTGCCAGAAGATTGGGCCTGCCATTCCCCCTGGCCCTAACCCTAACCCTAGTTTGCGTTTTCATGCTTCCAACCAAAAATTCCTGGCCCCGACGCCCCACAGATTAAGGACACCTGAGTGACACCTCAGGACTGCACCAACCACGCGGAAGGAAGCCATGCCATTGTAGCTTCGCATTACCCTCAGACAAGGAGAAACCTGCATGTCACCCTGAGGCTATCCCAGCTTCTACAGCCCCTGGACACAAACCCAGGCTCTGTCATGCTGCCTGATGCCCGCCCCCAAGTCAGCCCAGCTGACTTGAGAGCCTACCTCCTCATCAGATCATCAGGCCTTCCATGCCGCAGGGCCCTAAACCGAACCCTAGGTATGGTGTATAGGTTTCCATGCCCAGAGGCCTGGCCCCTCGGCCCACCAGATTGGGGACCCTTGAGACTCAACCCGAGGACTCCACCAGCTGCCCAGAGAAAAACGTGTCCCTTTGGAGTTGTCCAGAACCCTCAGAGCAGGAGAAACCTGCATGTCGCCCGAGGCACCCTCAGCTTCTGCGGCACCCCTGGACACAAACCCAGAGTCTGACATGTCACCTTATGCCCACCATCAACTCAGCCCACCATGGAGCCTGCCTCAACACTGGCAGATCAGATTTGCCATACCCCTAGGCCCTAAACCTAACTCTATGTTGCATTTTCAGGCTTCCGTTCCCAGGGGTCTTTCCCCCAAGACCTCTAGATTGGGAGCCCTGGAGCTACTGTAGGTGTCTGCTTGCCACCCAGCAGGAAACCAGTCTGTTTGGAGCTGTGCAGAACCCTCAGAGCTGGAGAAACCTGCATGCCCACATGAGAACTCCCCCACATTGTGCAGCTCCCTAGTTACAAACCCGGAGCCTGATGTACGGCCTGACCCCCATCATCGATTCAGCCCCTCGGGGAACTCACCTCAGCACCAGCAGTTCTGGCCTGCCATGCTAATAGCTTGTCTCTCCTCGGTAAACCCGTCAGCTCTAGGCATAGTTAGAATTCCCCTGTCTGCGGCAAAGCTCAGGGATCCCCCATCCTTCTTCTTAATTTACACTCGTCCAGGCATTCATGAGAAAGGGGAAGGCTACCTCCTGAATGCTTAACACCTCCTTACCTCTTCTGCCATATTTGTTTCCATTTACCTTTGTACCTGGGCAGACTGGAGGGGACATATCAATGGATCATGGATATGCTCTGACATCTGAATCTTCCTGCAAGCTTTCTGAGGGTTCCTTATGCAAACAGAAACTAGTGTATTGTACCATACCATGTTTGGAAATGATCATTAGTAGAACAGGACAGCGATAACCCCTCCATTTTTGCCCCACTCCTCATGAAGTAGAACATGGTCTTCTTCTTTCCTTCCTTGACTTCCATTCCAATTCGTTTCCATGCACTGTTCATTCTTTTGCTTCAGGAGTTCGGATTTTGTGATTTCTCACCTGCATAGAACACCCAGAGCTCATCGCAACAAGTACTCTCCCTAATAGCCGTCACCCATTTAACCCTTCCTGCCAAAAACCCTGCCCTCTAGCAACCCTCAGTTTGTGCTCTAAGGCTGATACTGCTCCCTCATTGTCCTATCTTTCTCCCCTCACTATGTTCATCTGTTTTCTTTCTGAAATTCCATAGGAGTCAAATCATAGGCCATTGTTCTTTTCTTACTGGTTTTGCTTACTTTAATCCACGCTAGATCCTTCCACATTCTTGCTGATGGCAAGATTTCATTATTTTTGAGGCTGGGTCCTATGCTATTGGATAGATAGATAGATAGATAGATAGATAGATAGATAGATCAATCTCTCACATCTTCTTTCTCCATTCATCAGAAAATGGACAGAGGGACTCCCTCCTTTGTTTTCCTATTGTTGATAATACTGCTATAAACATCATGGTGCTTGTACCCCATTGAATGTGCACTTTTGTGTCCTTTGGATAAATACTTAGGAGTACAATTTCTAGGTCCTAGTGTTGTTCAGATTTTAGCTTTTGGAGAAAACTCCATATTCTTTTCCAAAGAGGCTGCAAAAATCTGCATGCCCACTGACAGTGCGGGAGGGTCCTGCTTTAAGCAGAACGTTACCTTCCTGCAATTCCCTAGGAGGGAATGGAAAACCTGTGGGATAACCTGACTCAGTAAGTATCAGGCAAGCAGCCCCAGATATTCACCCCAGGGTTCCTGATGCCAAGCCCCTTGAAGCCACCAGGATGCCTCTCTCTGGGGGAATTCCCAAAGATTCTCCTTCTGACTTCACCACCCATGAACTGCAGAGAAAATACAGCTGTCCAAGTATCTATTTAGTAAAACTAGAAGGTCATGTTTCCCTTTTAAATCATCCGAGCCTCCTTGGAATCATTTTGAATGTGCTCTCTGCCCTCACTGGAACTCTTGGGATGGAAAGATGAATCCATAAGTTTACATCACCTTTGACAAAGGAAAAGACATCATCCAAGTCACTATCTGACCTCAAACAGCCACATAACTCTAGACGCCTGCCTTTCCCCCACCGTGTAGGCCCAATGGGATAAACACTGTTAGATGAAGGAACACATTCTATGTTCAAAACACACACCAAGTCAATCTCATCTGTGATTCACGAACTGGCACGAGTCTCCTAATCCAGCTCACAACGCCTCACAGGTCTCAAGCCACAATGGCACTGTCCCTCCAGACTGGGGGCCCCTGAGACAGACCACAGAACTGCACTTGCCACCCAGGATGAGACTGTGACTTTTGGAGATGTGCAAAACCTTCAGAGCAGGAAAAAACTGTATGCCTCCTGAGGTGACCACCACAATCAGAGCCTGCACAGGCCAAAAAACCAGTGCCTGGTGTTCACTCTGACCCCTATACTCAATTCTGCCCTCATCAGTGTGAGTTCTCAGGGACCTGTGCAGGCCCAGCCCATGGTCACGGGTGGCTGCTACGTGAACCTAGCGACAAAGCAATCCAGACGTTAGGAGCACACGTGACCAAAATCACTCCACATTGCCGGCCAATTCCCACAAAAATTCTGCCCAAATCAATATCGATTTGGGAAGAAATCTCATGTGAAATGGCCAGAAACCTCCTTTGAAATTGCATCCAGAGGTGGGAGCCCTCAGAGAAGCTGCCTGGATCTGGACCATTTTCCTGAGGGTTCGCAGCCCAAACCATGCCAGAAAGAGCTCTAAACTCCAGAGGCAAACATGCTCAGAGTTGCCCCAGAATGCTGGCAGTCCTGGCCTCTACTCAGTCCCCTGGGAGGCCAGCCTCAGCACTGGCAGAATGGGTGTGCATGCCCCTAGGACCTAAACCTAGGCCTAGGTTGGGGGTTCAGGCTTACATTCCCAGAGACCTGGTCCCCAAGCCCTCCAGATTGGAAACCCCAGAGCTGCACCCCAGGACTCCACTGCCACAAATCAGGAAACATTACTGTTTAGAGCTGCAGAAAACCCCTCAGATGGGGAGAAACCTTCATAACCTCCTGAGGCCACCCCCACCTTCAGCACCCAAAGGAACCACAAACATGAAGCCTCATTCTCAGCCCGAGACCCTCCCACAACTCTACCTCCGGAAATCTCCCATCAGCTGGGGACCGCAGGGGAGCCCCGTGGGACCAGTCCAAGTTCCTGGATGGTCATAATGAGCATCTAGGAAGAAAGCACTCTAAACAATGGGTGTGAGTGCATCCCAAATTGCCTCCCAATGC
Source organism: Mustela lutreola (assembly GCF_030435805.1). NCBI lineage: Eukaryota > Metazoa > Chordata > Mammalia > Carnivora > Mustelidae > Mustela > Mustela lutreola. The sequence continues at coordinate 175,879,672 of NC_081294.1, forward strand.
CGGCCAATTCTCATGAGCTTCTCGCTCATGATAATTATCCAGAAAATCCCCCACTGAAATGGCTTTTGGCAGCACGGACATGCAGGGCGGCCACCTGGGCCTGGCCCATGATCTCAAGTGGTCACGGTCCAAACCCCATGAGAAAGCAGTTTAAAATCCTGGTGCATACATGGCCATACCCTCACTCTACTCATACCCCTGGAGTGCCAGTCCCAGCGATTTCAGATCAGGCCTGCCATGCCCCAGACCCTAAACCTAACACTAGGTTGGGTTTTCAGGCTTCCATCTACAGATTGAGGACTCCAGAGCCACACCCCAGGATCCACCTGCTACCCAGATGGAAACTGTGACATTAGAGCTGTGCCCAACCCTCAGAGCAGAAGAAATCTCCATGCCTCCCTGAGGCCACGCCCACTTTCGGTGGCACCCCTGGTCACCAACCCAGAGACTGAGGCCCTGCATGATGCCTTCCCTCAACTCAGCCCACCAGAGAGCCCGCCTCAGCACCAGTAGATCTGGCCTGCCATGCCCTTAGGCCCTAACCCTAACGTAGTTTGGGTTTTCAGGATTCCACCCTCAAGGCCTGGATCCAAAGCCCCCCAGATTAAGAACCCCAATTAACACCCCAGTATTCAGTCCACAATGTGGATGCAAACCAGACGATTTCGAGCTGTGCCAAACTCTCAGAGTGGGAGAAACCTGCACTCCCTCGTAAAGCCAGCACCAACTTCGGTGGCCCCCCGGCCACAAAAACGGACTCTGATGCAATGACTGACAAATCCTCAACTTGGCCCTGAGCAGATCATGCCTCAGAAATGGCAGATCAGGCCTGCCATGCCCCGAGGCCCTAAGCCTAAACCTAGGTGAGGTGCACAGGTTATCATTCTCAGAGACCTGGACCACAACCCAGACAGACGGGGGACCCCTGAGACTCACACCAGAATTATGCCTCCCACTGAGGGCACAACTCTGCTGCTTGGAGCTGCACAGAACCCTCAGAATGGGAGATACCTCCCCAGGTTCTGTGGAACCCCTTGACACAAACCTGGAATCTGATGCACCTCCAGACATGTGCCCTCAACTCAGCCCACCAGAGAACCTGCCATGGTCCTAGGCCCTAACCCTAATCCTAGTTTGGGTTTTCTGGCTTCCATCCCAAAAGACCTGGCCCCCAAACCAGCCTCATTAAGGACCCCTGAGTGTTATCCCAGAATTCAGCCTCCCATGTCCTAGGAAGATGTGCCATATGAAGCTTCACAGAAACATCAGAGAGGGAGAAACCCGCATACCCCACTAAAGTGACCCCCACACACACACCATCTGCAGCCCCCCTGGCCACAAACCCGGATTCTGAGGCACCGCCTGACATATGCCCTCAACTCAGCCCCAAGGGGATCGTGTCTCAGTGCTGGCAGATCGAGCCTGCCATGTCCCTAGGTCCTAATCCTAATCCTAGGTGGGGTGTACAGGCTTCTGCACCCAGAGGCCTGGTCCTTAAGTCCAGATTAAGGATGCCTGATACTCATGCTGGGACTCTGCCTGCCACGCAGGGCACAGCTGTGCTGTTTGGAGCTGCGCTGAACCCTCAGAGCTGGAGAAACTTCCATGGAGCCCTGAAGTCACTCCCAGGTTATGTGAATGCCTGGACACAAACCCAGAGTGTAACGTACTGTCTGAAACTCAAATTCAACTCAGCACACCAGGGCACCTGCCTCAGCACTGGCATATAAGGTCTGCCATGCCCCTAGGCCTTAACCCTATCCCTAATTTGGGTTTTCAGGCTTCCATCCCAAGAGGCCTGACCCCAAGCCCCCAATATTAAAGACCCCTGGTGACACCCCAGGACTCTGCCCACCATGCAGGAGGAAACCATGCTGTTTGGAGCTGTGCCAAATCCTCAGAGCGGGAGAAACCTGCATGCCCCACCTGAGGCCATCCCCACCTTCTGCACACCATTGGCAACAAATGCGGGGGCTGACACTCAGCCTGACACCCAGGAGGAAACCGTGCCAATTGAAGCTGAGTAGAACCCTCAGAGTGGGAGAAACTGCATGTCCCCCTGAGCACACCCTCCTCCACTGTGGTCAGCTGTCCCCTGACCACAAACCTGGACCCTGTCATGCCACCAGACCCCTGCCCTCAATTCAGCCCCCTGGGATCCCTCCTCAGTGCCAGCAAATTAGGTCTTCCATGCTCCTGGCCCTAAACTTAACGCTAGGTTGGGTTTTCAGTCTTCCTCCCCAGAGGCTGGGCCCCCATTTCCTCCATATTTGGACCCCTGATCCCCAAACCAGGACTCCGTCTGCCACCCAGGAGGAAACTGTTCTGTTTGGAGCTGCACAGTACCCTCAGAATGGGAGAAACCTGAACAGCCCATGAAGCAACCTCCACCATCGGCCACCCCTCAGGCACAAACCCAGAGTGTAATGCACCACTTGACCATGACCTTCAACTCATTGCCCTAGGCATCCGCCTCAGCACCAGCAGATCAGGCCAGCCATGCCCCTGTGCTCTATCCCTAGCCCTAGGCTATACTTTCAGTCTTCTGTCCTCTGAGGATCCACACCAAAGCCCCACTGACGGGTTACACCTGAACTATACCAGAATATTTCGTGGCCCCGTGAGACTATCCCACTCTCAGCAACCCCCTATTCACTACCTGGATCCTAACACTCACACTGACCTACGTCCTCAACTCTGCTCCCCAGGTCGCTCCTCTCAGGGTGGCAGTTTGAGCCTGACATGTCCTGAGCATTCCATTCCTAGGGGCCTGGCCCCCTGCCCCAGGCACTGGGGTCACCTTAGCCATACAACAGGACTCAGCCTAACACACAGGAGGAAAGTGTGCCATGTAGACTTCTAGAAATATTCAAATCAGGAGAAAATGCCTGCCCATCTGAGCCCATCCCAGCAAACCACCACTTTCAGTGGCCTCTAGGCTAAAAACCCTGTGCCTGACCTGAACGGGAACACTCATCTTTCATTTCTTAATTCCACACACACTGCCAGCTCTTTGGCCCTGCAATGCCCCTTGACCCTAACTCTATCCCTATGTTGGGCTCTCAGGTAACTGTCTCTTAAGGGAGGGCTCCAAAGCCCCAGGATTTGGGGATGGCTGAGCAATACCAGAGGACTCAGCCTCCCACCCAGAAGGAAATCTTTCCATAATGGACTCCAATAAGTATAGAGGTCAGTAGAAATATGAAGGCCCATCTCTTTCCATCCCACTGAACTCCCACTTTCAATGGCTCATGGATTGAAACCCTGAGCCGCACACTCACCTTAGCCCATGCCCTCAACTCAGCCCTCCAGGACACTCACCACATGGTTGGCAGTTCGGACCTTCCATGCTCCTATGTCCTAACCATAACCCTAGTTGGAGTTCTGAGAGCACCATCTGTAGAGGCCTGGCTCCCAAGCACCGGGTATTGGGAACACTTGAACAACACCAGAGGATCAGCCTGCCACACAAAAGGAAATTCCCTTTTTCACTCCAGACTGGATTCAGAGCATGAGAAATCTGAATGCAAACCTGAGACAATGTCAGTGAACCTACACTTTCATGCACACTCTGAACACAATCCCTGAGCTTCATATACACCCTAAAACTCCATTTTAACTCAGACCTTGTGAAGATCTCCACAGTTCTGGATGATTGTATCTTCCAGGCTTCAGGGCCTTAGCCCAATGTAAGGTCTAGATATAGGTGAAAATATGAACAGACATTTCTCCAATGACGACACACATGTGACCAACAGATATATGCATAAATGTTCCACATCACATGGCTTCTGGGAAACGCAAATCTAAACCACATTAAGGTGTCCTTTCACACAAGGAAGAACGTCTAAAATTAACAAGACATGAAACCACAAGTGTTGGTGATGATACAGAAAATGGGGAAGCTTCCTACACTCCTGGTGGGAATGCATACTGTTACATCCGCTCTGGAAAACAGTACAGGGTTTCTTCAAGAAGTTAAAAGTAAAGTTACCCTAAAACACAGCAATTGCACCACAGGGCTTTTACTACAAAAATAGAGATGTAATGAAAAGAACTGACACCTGCACCCCAGTGTTCATTGTAACAATATCCACTATACCTAAACTATGGAAAGAACCCAGATACCTATGGACAGAGGGATGGATAAAGAAGATGTGGTTCATATATTCAATGGAATATTACTCAGCCATCAGAAAGGTTGATTATTTATCATCACATCAACCTGGATGGGTGTGGAAGATATTATGCTGAGTAAAATATGGCAATGAAAGAAGCACAACTATCACATGGTTTCACTCATTTGTCAAATATCAGAAATAGGGCAGAGAACCATAGAAAAAGGAAAGGGAAACAGAATGAGAAGTCATCAGAGATGGGAAAAAAACATAATAGTAACTAACTGTAGTAACAAACTGAGGGTTGCTGGATGGGGGCAGGGGGTACCTGGGTGATGGGCACTAAGGTGGGCACATGATGCAATGAGCACTTGGTGTTATACACATCTGATATATTATTTAACACTACATCTGAACCTAATGATGTATTATAAGTTGGCTAATTGAATTTAAATTTTTTAAAAAATGAAAGAACTCAAAGAAACTACCTTAAAAATTTCTATGAAATCACAAAAGATACTGAAGCACCAACACAATGTTATGATTGAAAACAAAGCTTGAGGCGTCACAATTCCATATTTCAAATTATAGTACAAAGCTTCAGGCATCCTAACAGTATGGGACTGGTGCAGAAATATACACAGTGACCAAGGGAACAGAATAGAAGCTCAGACATAAACCCACAATCACGTGCCCAAGTAGTCATCTGCAAAACAGGCAAAAGTATTAAAAGGGAAAAGAACAGGCTCTACAACAAATGGTTTTGGGAAAACTGGACCGCTATGCACAAAAGAATGAAATTAATCTGCTTTATTACACCAGATGGACAAATTAACTCAAAACAGGTTCAATACTTCAATGTGAGACCTGAAATCATAAAAATCCTACAAGAGGGCACAGAAAGCAACTTCTCTGCCATGAACCATACATTTTCTAGACATGCCTCCTAAGGAAAAGGAAGCAAAAGCAAAAATAAACTACTGGAACTACATCAATATGAAAGCTTACCACACAGCAGAAGAACAATGAAAATGTAATAAATAGAAGACAGCCTACTTAATGGGAGAAGATGTTTGCGAATACCATATGCAATAATGGGGTAGTGTCAAAATATGTAGAATTGATACAACGCAACGCCCAAAATACAAATAATCCAGTTAAAAAAATAGAAGACATGAATAGACATTTCTCCAAGGAAGAAATACAGATGTCAACAGTCACATGAAAATATGTTCACCATCACCCATCAACAGGAAAATCCAAATGAAAAGTTCCATGAGATACTACCTCACACTATCAGAATGGCTGACAGCACCAGCAGAAGAAAACAGATGTTGGGAAGATGTGGATAAAAGGGGACCCTCTTACATTGTTGGTGAGAATGCAAGCTGCTGCAGCCACTTTAGAAAACAGTATGACTGTTCCTCAAAACGTTAAATATAGAACTTCATTGTAATCCAGCAATCACGCTACCGGGTGTTTACCCGAAGAATATGAGAACAATAACTCAAAAGGATACATGAGCCCCTATATTTCTTGCAACATTATTTACAATATTACAATATGGAAGCAATCCAAGTATTTCTTGATAATTTGATTAATGAGATGATATATGTACACACACACACACACACACACACACACACACACACACAGTGGGAAATTACTCAGCCATAAAAAGAATGAGATCTTGCCATTTGCAGACACATGGATGGAGCTAGAGATACTGTCATAAGTGAAACCCATCAGTTGGAGCAAGACAAATGCCTTTCAATGTCACTCTTACATGGAATTTAAGAAACGAAAATACATAAATAAAGGAGAAAGAAGATACAAAGCAAAATACCGACTCTGTGGTTACCAGAGTGGAAGTGGATGGAGGGATGAGTGAAATGGATGACGGGGACTAAGAGTACACTTTTCTTGATATCCGTTGAGTAATACATAGAATCACTGAATCACTACATTGTACACCTGAAACTAATATACCACTGTATGTTAACTATACCTGAATTAAAATAAACAATAAAAAAGTTTTTTCCTTTCAGTAAACTATTTGGATGTAAACTTTTGATATGCAATGTTCAAAAGACTTGTGAGAGTATTTACTGTACAATAATTATTCACTCTATGCTTGGAATTCAAATTTCACTGAATTCTTATACTTCTCCTGTTAATGGTAGCCCACAGGAGCCACGGTCCCTTTCCATCCAGGGTCAGCACCTATGCTTTCAAGAGTGTAAGTAGAGACGGATGTCACTTCACTGTCCAGAAAGCTATTATTGTTTCTGTTTTCGTGTGAGATTGTCATAGAGTATGGGACAGCTTCCAGAGCAGGTTTGATATGCACCCTGGATCTCTAATTCAGTGGTCATTACCTGGTTCTGTTGGCTGATAAGTTCCTGTTGATGGGCTTGCTTCCAAGCACATACCTGGAAGACAAATGTGGGTGGGCTGGGTGTGGGACAGGAGGAAGACCAAGTACAGTCAAGGGTTGGATCCCTCCCCTGATCTAGGAATGGCCATGGGAGTGGGTATGGGAGGCAGAAGCGACAGGAAACCACTAAGGTCACCAGCTGAAAGCAGGGAGCCTGGGTCATGGGATCTTGAGATATAGGCCTTGAAGACTGTTCTGAGCTACCTCTGTGTGGGAAGGGAAGAAGGAAAAAGAAGGAGAAATTGTCTGCACCTGGCCCATGCCAGCTTCCCACCACTACTAATATACATCAGTCTACGCAGCTGACCCAACCTGGGCTCAAGATGGGCTGTCTTGGGTCCCTCAACCCTCAGTGGGACAGATGGCTCCAGGGATCAGGGACATGCTGAGGAAGATGGGAAGGAAGGCTGCCACTCCCAGGTCATCCCCTCCTTGAGCAGGCAGACCTCCAGGACTGCTAAAAACCCACTGGCAGTTTTGAAAGTCATGCCATGGATGAACTAAGGCATTGAGGAATATAAAACGATATTCGTTTTTAAGTTCAGAGCTTTCAGCTCATGAAGTGAGAAGACCTTCCCTGAGGAAGACTGAGGGGAGGGGAGGTCAGGCTGAAAAGAGAGATGTGGCTTTCTTGACTGGGGACCTGCAACCCCCTTCCAGGGCAAGGTATCGTCCTCACCTCACAGAGGATCCATGGAAGTGTCCCATCAAGGGACTGACTGAGCTGCCTCTTGAGAAGGTACCCTGGCATCAGGTTACACAGGGCAGAGGAGAGGGCCAGATGGAGGGAGGGCAATGCCCTGGAGGCCATGGGGCAAAAGCAGAGGCTCATGTCCATAAAGATGATGAAAAATAGGAGGCAGCAGCATCAGAGCTGGCACAGTGCTCACAGCTACAGTGACTGGATGCATTCTGTGCCAGGTATGGTTGACTTCAGTGGGCTCCAAACTAGTCTTGACCACAACCCTAGGAAGTGTGCACCACTACCGACCTCCTTTCCCCATGCTGCTGCTAAGAATCATGGTCACAGACCCTGGTCTATTTTTATGGAAACGGAGTGCTCCCCGGGCACACTGCCCCTCTGGTGGTGGTCCAGTGCAACCCTTGTGCTTGACCAGATACTGCTGTCTACCTGTATCCACACAACTCAACAGACAGGTGGGTGTCCCTGAGTTCCACAGGACCTTATGAGACAGATTAACAGACCCCACTACCCCACCCACCACCAACACCCAGTGGGTCACTCAGGACCTCGGCTATTGTCATGGAGCTCACCATGATGTGTTTCTATCACTTTCAAAGACAGTTCTGTTCCCGTACAATACCATACATCCAAGCTGCTGACCTGGGGCCATGCCATGAACCCACCTGGCACCTTTCTATTAGAGAAGGTCAACCCTGCACCTCATAGAAAATATTCCTAATTGGGGCGCCTGGGTGGCTCAGTGGGTTAAACCTCTGCCTTCATCTCAGGTCATGATCTCAGGAGCCTGGGATCGAGCCCCACATTGGGCTCTCTGCTCAGCAGGGGGCCTGCTTCCCCTTCTCTCTCTACCTGCCTCTCTGCCTACTTGTGATCTCTCTCTCTCTGTCAAAAAAATGGATGAAATCTTATAAAAAAAAAAAAAAAAAGAAAAGAAAATGTTTCTAATGAAGTGAAAATCCATCAGGAATAAGGTGTAAACAGTGGTACACTGCCTTCATGGTAGTCATTAATTCTAACAAGGGTTGACCACTCCCCACCATCTCGCAAAACATTCTGTAAGGTTTTATAGGCGAGATAAACACGCCAGGCAAAGTGGGTGCAAGGCAAGATATATTAAAGGCACTCTCCTGCGAAGTTTCAGGGCTCAAGAGAAGGGGAGCCAGGAAAGTTGCTCTGGGAGGAGGTGGGCACCCTCAGTAGAGGTTCCTTGACTCCGGAAAGGGAGAGGGGGAAGTCACACTGGGAGGGAGTTGGTGGGGGTCTTTTATCGGTTTCCTGCATATGTATCAGGTTACCTATGGAGATGTGACCTACGCATACATCCTTTTGGTGGGAGAGTCAAGGGTGAAGGAAAAGGGGGGGCTGGAAGACGGCGGGACCCGGCAGCGGTCACTTCCATTGTTCCTCCTGCACTCCAGGTGCCTCTGGAGCCGGTGGTCATTTCTATTTTTCCTCCTGCACTCCCGGAGCCTGCCAACCCAACATTCCGACCTTTTTGGTGTAATGGGGGCAGCGACTCAGATCTGGCTACCTCCTGCTGGTAAAGGGGCGACATCATAGGGTCCTTTGTATGTGGATAGGCAGGTATAGGGATCCAGGAGGAGTTGGTTGACAGTGACCCTGGAAACCTCACATATGCGTTCCTGAATGAAGCAAAGAACACAGGGGGTGATAAGTCCTAATAGGCGGAAGAGAATAATGGGACTTAGGATTGGAAGGAGCCAGGTCGTTAAGGGGGAGAACCACCATTGAGAGGGTTTTATTACAGGGTGATGCTGGCCACCAAGGGAGTCGCAGATTTTTGTCAGGGCACTGATATTGGTTTCAACTACACTGGATTCGTTGATATAATAGCAGCATTCTTCATTGAGGAATAAACAGGTTCCTCCCTTGTCTGCAGGGAGCAGGTCCAGGGCTTGCTGGTTCTGTAGGGCTACCTGGGCCACTGAAATAATCTGTCATTGTAGAGATGCAAAGGACTCAGCTGAGACTTCCATGGCTGTTCAGATCTGTTCAGATAAATCTCAGGTAGCACCTGTGGAGTGAGCTATTGCCCCGGTGCCCAGCCAGGTGGCCACTAGGGAAGACACCAAGGAGAACCCCATAACAAGAGGAAGAAACACAGCCCTTTTTTGTCACAGGAGGGGGGTGGAGAGGACGGCCATTTCCACTTGGGCTGGCACCCTCCAGACTGGTAATCTGTGGTGACCAGCTGACTAGACCATGTGGTGCCCAAGTTTCCACTAGGAAGAAGTACCACCTGAATTCAGGGTCACCTGAGGGAAAGCTATGGGGGGTGTAGAAGGAGGAGTGTGAGAAGAAGTGGTGCGGGAAATTTGCAACCACGTGGGCCCCAGGGTTTGGGAAGTCCAGCCATCCTGTTGTAGCGCTGGTTTTAGAGAGGAGATGTGTACCCATGGGTGGTTTCCTAGGAATTTTGCCCCTGTGGGAGTTGTAAGAATAACAGTATGGGGGCCAGTCCACCTGGGCTGTAAGGACTTTGGGTGAAGTTCTCCTAGGAGAACTTGGTCCCCAGCATTTAGGGCCTGGGGGAAGTCTCCACTCGGGCTGTCAGGGGCGAGGATGGTTGAACCTGCATGAGCCCTTAGGAGTGCTTGTAAGAGGGTCTGATAGGGCAGATAGGATAGGAGGGGTGGAGAAGAGGCAGGCATGTTGTGATTGAGTAGAAAGGGCCTGCTGTACAGGAGCTCAAAGGGACTGAGACCTGATGGGTGGCTAGGGGAGGCCCTAAGGCAGGTGAGTGCTAGTGAGAAAAGGGTTGGCCAAGACAGTCAGGTTTCAAGAGTGCGTTTGGTGATTTGTTCCTTGAGGAGGCCATTGGCCCTCTTGACCTTACCCGACGATTGGGGATGGTAGGGGTTATGGAGTTTCCAGGTGATGTTGAGGCTCTCAGAGATCTGTTGTGTGATGCTGGAGATGAAGGCCGGTCCGTTGTCTGATTGTACGGTTCGAGGGAGTCCAAACCTCGGAATGATGTGCTTAGTGAGAACAGCGGCAACCACCTCTGCTGTTTCCCTAGTGGTGGGGAATGCCTCGATCCAGCCTGTGAAGGTGTCCACAAGAGTTAGTAGATAACTAAAGGTTTTGTGTCGAGGCATGTGATTGAAGTCAAGTTGCCAGACCTTGCCTGGCTGATGTCCTTGGAGCTGGTGGGTGGGTCCTGGTCTGAGGAGGCCGCCCTGGGCATTAACCACAGGACAGGTTCTACAGGCCTTGTGTCCCTCCTTAATAGTCTTTTGGAGGAGGGGGTGGTGAAAGAGAGGTTGGAGAAGTTGGTATAGAGCCTTTGGACCGGTGTGGAGAGACTGGTGAATTTCAGTAAAGAGGGTGTGGATTAGGCTGTTTGGGAGGGCAATTTTGTCCTGGACAAAATACCATCCCTTGTCATCCAACCTGCCACCTAATGTTATAGGGGCCCGAGTCTCCTCATCAGTGTACAGGGACTGTGAGGAGTGTTGAGAAACAGGAGAGGGGCTAGAGAGGTGTTTAAGGCCATCTGTCAGGCAACAGAGTCAGCCTTGTTGTTCCCCAAAGAGATGGGGTCTCTGGAGTCCTGACGGCCATGGCAGTGGACAATAGCCACCTCAGTAGGGTACTTGAGAGCGTCAAGGAGTTTGGCAATAAGAGGCCCTTTGACTATGGGGGTTCCCTTGGTTGTGGGAAATCCCCTTTCTCGCCAGAGGACAGAGTGAGTGTGGGTAATAAGGAGAGCATATTTGGAGTCAGTATAAATAGTGACCCGTTGGCCCTCAGATAAGTGAAGGGCCTTGGTAAGAGCCAGGAGTTCTGCCTTTTGAGAAGTAGTCCCAATGGGAAGGGGGGTTGCTTATATGACTGCATCCAGGGTGACCACTGCATAGGTCACACATCGCCGTCCATATGGAGCTATGAGTGAGCTCACATCCATGAACAGAGTGCGATCAGGTTCAGTCATCGGCTTGTCCCAAAGTCCTAGATGGGAGGGAGAGAGTTCTTCCAGGTGTTGAGCACAGGAGTGGAGAGCAGTGGGGGTAGATGAAGGTGTCGGCAAGAGAGTGGTGGGATTTAGGCGAAGGGAGACAGAGTGTGACCTGGGGGTTTTCTATGAACAGCAGGTGGTAGACTTGGAGATGGGAAGGAGTGATCTGTGCCAAGTATTTTTGGCTGATTCAGTCCATCAGTCTATGGGGGGAGAAGACCATGATGGGCTGTCCTAAGGTACGTTTGAGGGCCTCCTTTGTCAGAGAAGTGGCTGCCGCTAGGGCCTTGAGGCAGGGCTGCCATCCCTGGACAGTGACATCTAGTTCCTTGGAGAGTTAATGCGAATAAGGAGACCCTGCTGCCAAAGGCGGTCACTGATGAACTTGAGTCCTCACTGGTGGGTTGCTACTACAGGTCTGGAAATGTCCCATATCTGTGGGTCTACAGAGGGGAGACAGTCTGGGATAGAGGACGAGTCATAGGGAAGTAGAGGAAGGATGAGGTGAACAGAAGTCAAGGGAGAGGGAGAGAGACAAATGGTGGCCTGAAGTTTGTGGAGAATGTCCCTGCCTAGTAAGGGAACAGGGCAGTAAGGGATAATGAGGAAGAAGTGTGAGAAGGGGAACCCATACAGGCTGCATGTAAGGGGTTGGCTGGCCTTTGGAGTGGAGGAAGTACCATCAATTCCCATAACTGCAACTGAGGAGGGATGAGTAGGAGCTGAGTACAAAGGCAGGACAGCATGTGCCATGTCCAATAGAAAGGAAAGGGACTTACCCACTACCTGGAGCATGACCCTGGGCTCGGCATGGGTGAGAGGGGTGTCCGATACTGGGCTCCATCAGTCATCCAATAGGAGAAGTTGGAAGACAGAACTTACCATCTCAGAGTCTCCCCCACGTGGAGGCGCCGCAATACCCTGAGGCTGGGGCAGTCCAATTTCCAGTGGCCCATCATGCGGCATTGAGGGCACGGCCTAGTAGGCGTTTTTGGATTGGGGCATTGACGGGCCCAGTATCCCTTGGCTCCACACGTGAAACAGGCCCCCGGAGGGATGCAGTTAGGTGCTCCCTTCTGTTGACCCCCAGAACCTGCCGGCCTTAGAGCTGCTACCAGGGCTTGGGTCCGCAGTTGGACCTTCGGTTGGAGTCTGGCTTGGTGCTTAAGTTCTGCCTCCTCTTGGGAGTTAAAGACTTTAAATGCCATTTTCACCAGATCAAAAATGGGAGTTTGAGGGTCCTCCTACACTTTCTTTAATTTTTGCCGAATGCCAGCGGCTGACTGAGAAATAAAGTGAGTAGCTAAAACAGTCGCCCCTGCTGGAGAGGCCAGGTCTAGGTAAGTGTATTGAGTCAGCGCCTCAGTAAGTTGGTTAAGAAACATGGCCGGGTTTTCCTTGGGTTCCTGAATGATTTCCCTTCACAAACCTTCTACAACTTTCCTTTGCATTCAGGTTTTGTCTCAAAAAGCCATCTCACTTAGGACAAAATTATCTCCTTTCACTTTCAATAAAATATACTCTCATTCCTTAAATCTTTCTCATATATCTTCTACTTTCCTACATACAGAGTTGCTTCCTTTATTTCGCAGAATTTTGTACTCTTAGAAACACCTTTAGTTATTAACCTCTAGTCAGTTATTAATCATAAACGGCTAGAACAGAATTCTTTGGATGCCAATTTATGAATCAGTTAAGCACAAACCATGCTTACTAACAGATTTAAATGTTCTTATTTTCTTTGCTGTAAGAAGTCAAAAGCACAAAGCTATGTTCAGTAATAAATGACTTGGCATTTTATCCCTTTGGAAAAGACCTAAATATCCAACATATTTAATCCCATTTGTCATCCAAGCAAAACATAAACCTTCAGGTTACCAAAGACTTTGAAAGCTATCTCAGCAATCACCCATTAAAACTTTGAGACAGACAATTAACCATCCATTTAGTCATTTCTTTGGTAACAGATATTAACAAATAACAAGAGCTTCAGTAAACTGATTAAAGTTTCATATTTACTGTGGATAAATTTGTCAGGAGTTCGGATAGGAGTGGGGAGAGGGACGGGTAAACAAGGGCGCTGGTTCAGAAATCCTGAACTTAAGGGATCTTGGACCATCTGCCTTGGTGTCTATTGAGGTTATTTAGGTCCATGAAAATCTGATAATTATACGTGACTTCTGGAGACCATTGGGACTGACTGTCTAATCAGTATTGTGGCCAAGCTACAGTATAGTAACGTCATTTTTGCAGGTCCTGGTCCAGTTCCAGGGTTTTAAGATTGTCCAACAGGCCTAAAACACCCCCGGGATGTTTTAGGGTTGAATTTAGATTGGGAGGTCCCCAAGACTCCTTGTCAGACAACCCGATGGCAGGAGGAAGGCATCCCCTCATCCACCACTGGGTTGCAGAAAAACTGTGTCAAATACCCTAGAGGTTAGGATGTCTCCCAGCTTCTCAGAGTCACGGAGGTCACCTGGTGACCAGTGGGGTCCGCCCTGACATGGGCGTGATTAGGGCAGGGCTTTCCAGACAGAGGCACGGAATCCGGGGAAACTCACCATGGCTTCAGAAGTGGCGTTGGGAAAGGCAGGTCCAGGTCTGGCTAGGGAGAGGAGAGAGCCTCCTCACCAGGGTGGGAGGCTCTCAAAACCCTCCGGGGTTTTGGGCTCCAAATGTAAGGTTTTATAGGCGAGATAAACACGCCAGGCGAAGTGGGTGCAAGGCAAGATTTATTAAAGGCACTCTCCTGCAAAGTTTCAGGACTCAAGAGAAGGGGAACCAGGAAAGTTGCTCCGGGAGGAGGTGGGTACTCTCTGTCAAGGTTCCTTGACTCCGGAAAGAGAGTAGGGGAAGTCACACTGGGAGGGAGTTGGCAGGGGTCTTTCATCTGTTTCCCTCATAGGTATCAGGTTACCTATGGGGACATGACCTGGGCATACATCCTTTTGGCGGGAGAGTCAAGGGTGAAGGAAACTGGGGGTGGAGGCTGGAAGACGGCGGGACCCGGCGGCGGTCATTTCCATTGTTCCTCCTGCACTCCTGGAACTTGCCAACCCAACACCTTCCACTGTATGGAGCTAATTCTCCGCCCTCAGAAAAAAAGCCCAGTAAACAAAACTTTATCCTGAATGTTACCCTCACCTTCTGATTCAAATATTGTTCAACCACAATGATATGAAACTAGAAATCAATCACAAGAAGAAAATGCGAGAGTCAAATTTATGTAGAGATTTAACAACATGGTAATAAACTACCAACAGTCAAATAAGAAATCAAGAAATTTTAAAAGTACCTCGAGACAAAAAGAAAAACCTACAAAAATGTAAGGGATACAGCAAAATCATTTCTAAGGGGGAAGTTCACAGAAATTGGTCGCCGTCAGTCCACAAGAAAGCTCTCCTACAAACATTGTAATTTTACATGATAAAGAAGTATTTAAAAAAAAAAAAAAACAAGGAAATCCCCAAATCAGTAGGAATAAGGAAATAACAAAACGGAATGTGAAAATGAATAATGATGACTAAAAAGACAAAACATCAATGAAAATAAGAATTGCCTTTGTTGGAAAGATAAACAAAACTAAGAAACCCTTAGCTAGACTCACCAAGATGGAGAGAGGTCTCAAATACAATCAGGAAAGAAAGATGATTAATTCCTGTCTCACACCAAAATCCTGGCAGCAACCTCTTCGATTTCCAACACAGCAACTTCTTTCAAGACAAGTCTCTAAAGACAAGGGAAACAGAAGCAAAAATAAACTTTCAGTACTTCATCAAGATGAAAAGCTTGGAAACAATCAGCAAACTAAATGGCAACCTGTAAAATGGGAGTAGATACTTGCAAATGCTATTACAGTTAAAGGTCTGGTATCCAAGATTTACACAATATTTCTCAAACTCAACACCCAAAAAACAAAGAGTCCACTCAAGAAATGGTCAGAAGACCTAAAAAGACACACCCAAAAAACAAAGAGTCCACTCAAGAAATGGTCAGAAGACCTAAAAAGACACTTCTCCACAAAGACATACAGATGACTAACAGACACATGAAATCATTCTCCACATGACTTGCCATCAGGGAAATAAATATCAAAACCACAATGAGACACCACCTTACACCTGTTCGAATGGCAAAAATTAAAAGACAGGGAACAACAAATGTTGATGCGGATGTGAAACATATTACACAACAGTGTAAGAGGGTGTTCCCTCTTACACTGTTGGTTGGAACGCAAGCTGGTACACTCACTCTGAAAAACAGCATGGAGTTTCCTCAAGATATTAAAAATAAAGCTACCCTATGACCCACCAATTGCACTCCTGGGTATCTACCATATGGATTTGGTAAAATGAAGAGGCACATGCACCCCAGTTTTCCTAGCATCAATGTCCACAATAGCCAAACTGTGGAAGGAGCAGAGATGTCCTTCAACAGATTAATGTATAAAGAAGATGTGGTTCAAGGGCCCCTGGGTGACTCAGTGTGTTAAGCCTCTGCCTGTGGCTCAGGTCAAGATCTCAGGTTCCTGGGATCGAGCATGCATAGGGCTTTCTACACAGTGGGGAGCTGCTTCCCCTGCTATCCCTGCCTGCCTCTCTGCCTATTTGTGATAGTTGTCTCTCTCTCTGTGTGTCAAATAAATAAACAAAATCCTTTAAAAAAAGAAGAAGAATATGTGGTTCATATATACAATGGAATATTACTCAGCCATCAGAAATGATGAATACTTACCATTTGCATTGACATGGCTGGAACTGGAGGAGATTATGCTAAGTGAAATACGTCAAGCAGAGAAAGTTATCATATGGTTTCACTCATATGTGGAATATAAGGAACAACACAGAGGATCATAGGGACAGGGTGGGAAACCGGAATTGGAAGATAGTTGAGAAGGAGAAAAAACATATTAGACTCTTGACTCTGGGAAACAAATTAAGCAGCAGCAGCAGGCTGCCCAGATTTGGCCTCAGTCTTGCACATCAGGACTCAAGCACAACTAGAGCATCATGGAGAATGGAGTACTGTGTGGCCTTGGAATCTAATAGCAGGATCTGAGATTTCAGTTCCAAATGAAAACTGGCCTCTTCCACACAGCACAGGAAAGTGGAGGATTTCTCAGGGGTGTGGCTCTGGAAGAAGTGCTTCTGATGGTTGAATTAATAGACACCAGGTAGAGAATACCTGCTGTGCCTCATCTGAGGAAGCAAGGGGCACCTGGGCAAGAATCAATAAGGTTGCCTGTGGGTGGCTTCCCACCAACCGCCCTGCTGAGCCAAGAGCATGAGAACCGAAGAGAAAATAACTTTCGTGGTACATCTGCAGTAGTAGGGCTGACCAGGGAGTAGAGCCCTATCCCTGGAGCAGTATGGCCTTCCCTCAAGAGTAATGGTCCACCACCATGGCCTCACCATCTCCCAGCTCTCTGATCTGACAATGCATTCCGGCTCAGACCTGCTCACACGATGAGTCCTAAGATCCAGAGACTGCTTTCCGCCCAAGCTCAATGCTACTCACAGAGAAGAAAACTCCAGCCTCAGAAATGTATTCATCATTAGCTCTGGAATTCCCTTAGTTTGTCTACACTGGCCCACCCAGGTGTCTCTTCCAAACCATTCCTCAAGTGCCCTAGGGTTCCAAGCCACTTTCAAGCTCTCCTTAGGAAGGCAGTAACTGGTCCGAGTAGGAAGACCAGCCAAGTGACTCTACATGCTGGAAACTTGGACATCATCTTCCCAGAACACCAACACCTCCAAGTCCAAGATTCAAACCTTTCCTCACTGTGCACTGAGGACCATGTCAGCATGAACACTATTTTTTCAAATCTCTTATATCCCATTCCTTCAAATCAGAAACCAGGCTCCAGTCACCACTTCCTTTTCCCTTCAGAGAAGTAAGGAAAATGATATAATAAAACACTACATGTGTTGGGCACCTGGGTGTCTCAGTGGGTTAAGCCTCTGCCTTCAGATTAGGTCATGATCTCAGCATCCTGGGGTTGAGCCCCGTATCAGACTCTGCTCAGCAGGGAACCTGCTTCCTCCTCTCTGTGCCTGCTGCTCTGCCTACTTGTGATGTCTCTACCTCTGTGTCAAATAAAATCTTTAAACACACACACACACACACACACGCACACACACACACATACACACGCAAGATGGTGGAGAAGCAGCTGGTTAAGACAACATCAGGTAGCAGGAGATGGGCTACATAGCTGGTCAAAGCATTGTGAACACCTACAAACCCAACAGGAGATTAAATAGAAGAAGAGAAACAATTCTAGAAACAGAGAATCAACCACTTTCTGAAAGGTAGGACCAGCAGAGAAGTGAATCCAAAGTGACAGCAAGATAGACTTGTGGTGGGAGGAGCCAGCTCCTGGCAAGTGGCAGAACAACAGAGCACAAAATCAGGACATTTAAAATTCTGTTCCACTGAGGGACATTGCTCCAGAGGCTAAACTGGGATGAAGTCCATGCGGGGTCTGCTTGGCCCCAGAAGGATCGGTCACAGATCCTTCTGGTCACAGGAGGATCCGGGGTGTCTGATTATGAAAGAGCTCGCAGGTATTAGAGTGGGGAAGCCAGCTACAGAGACAGAGCAGAGAAGTGAGCTCTCAACTCGGGGTTATGTTGAACCGGGCACAGGCTGGGTGAGTTCCAAGTGTGGCTGGAGACCAGGGAGATGGGAGTAATTGAGCACTTTTCTCTGAGGGCGCACTGAGGAGTGGGGCCCCAAGCTCTCGTCTACTCTGGGCTGCAGAGACTGAGAGGCCGGCATTTTCATTCCCGTCCTCCAGAACTCTAAAGAAAGTGTTCAGGGAAGAAAAGCTCCCGAAGATTACTTAGTCTGGCCCCTGGTAAAAGCGGTGTAATTCCACCTCCGGCAAGGCACTTGAGAATCACTACAAGAGGCCCCTCCCTCGGCAGATCAACAAGAAATCCAGCCAAGACCAACTTCATTTACCAAGGATAACAGCAAAATTCCAGAGGAGGAGAAAGCAAAGCATAGAATTCATGGCTTTTCCCCCATGATTTTTTAGTCTTGCAGTTAATGATTTTTTTTTAAATTTTCTTTTTTCTCTTCTGCAATTGTTTTGTAACTTTTACCCTTTCTTCTTTTAATGTTAACTAGTTTATCTTAACAATGCCTTTCATTGAAAAATAATCTTTTATAACCTTCATTATTATAGTCATATTTTATCCTTCATTGTATCTAACATTATTTTTGTATACACATGGGGTTTTTTGTTCTAAAAAAATTTGGTGTACAATTTCTTCTAATAGATCAAAATACACTCTAAATCTATCTTGGGCTTTTTCTCGTCTCCAGCCCAAGCAAATTCTCCCCACTTTCTTTTTCTTTTTTCTCCCAACCAACTTACTTTATCAACTCCTTTTTTTAGAAAATTTTTTTCATCTTTATAGCTATATTCCATCCCTTCATTGTGTTTACCATTAAATATGTTCTTCATTCTTGAAGATTTTGGGAGGTAGTTTCTTCTAAGAGACCAAAATACTCCCAAAATTAAGTAATTAAGTGGGTGACCCTGTTCTAGTCACCAGTCTAATATATATTATATATATATATATATCTCCCTTCCACGATTTGGGGTCTCTTCTTATTTAGTTAAAGCACATTTTCCTGGGGTCTTTGCCACCCTTTGCCACCCTTCTTGAGATCAACCATCTCAAGAAGTGATTGAGACTTTCCTTATCTGGACAAAATGACAAGGCAGAAAAACTCATCAGAAAAAAAAGAACAAGGGCAGTACTAAAGGCTGGGGAACTAATCAATACAGATATTGGTAATATGTCTGATCTAGAGTTCAGAATGACAACTTTCAAGGTTCTAGCTGTGCTCGAAAAAGGCATGGAAGATATTAGAGAAACCCTCTCTGGAGAGATAAAAGTCCTTTCTGGAGAAATGACATAACTAAAATCTAACCAAGTTGAAAACAAAAAAGCTATTAAGGAGGTGCAATCAAAAATTGAGGCTCTTACTGCTAGGATAAATGAGGCAGAAGAAAAAATAGTGATATAGTAGACCAACTGACAGAGAATAAAGAAGCTGAGCAAAAGAGAGACAAACAAATACTGGACCATGAGCAGAGAATTTGAGAGTTAAGTGACACCATAAGATGAAATTATTAGAATAATTGGGATTCCAGAAGAAGAAGAAAGAGAGAGGGGAGCAGAAAGTATATTAGGGGGAATTATTATAGAGAATTTCCCTAATATGGCAAAGGGAACAAGCATCAAGAGATTCCCCCCTCAAAAGCTGAGTTTGTGTTTTCAGACTTCTGTCCTCAAAGTCCTGGGCCACATACCCTCCAGGCTGGGGACACTGGAGCCACACATTAGGACTGTGCCTACCCAATCCATGGGAATTCTGCCCATTCCATTGTCCAAAATCGTACAACTTAGGAGAACCCTCCAAAGTCCCTGAGGCCATCCCAATAGTATAGGTCGCCCGGGACAAAAAAGGTCAGTCTGACACCAGCTGAGCATCTAACTCCACTCATACCCTAGAAGGATGTCCCCAGAGAAGAAGATTGAACCAGACAGGACCCTAGGCCAAAATCGGATCCATTGCTTTGGTTTACAGGCATGTCTCCTCAAAACCCTGGATTCCAATACCAGCATTGGGGTTTTCCTGAGGCACCCATCAGAACAAACCTCGTCTCCACAAGGAAACTTGTGCATGGGAGCTATGTCAAAAGCTGAGGATAATACTTCAGGGTCCCGGTGCCACCGCCCCATTCCAAGGCCCTCATGGACACAAACACACATTAGACCCATCCTCAGGAAAGTCCATTTCAACTCAGCCACCCCGGTTGCTCCCGCAGAGCCATCAGACCTAAACTGTCTTGTCGCTAGGAGACAATTGGAATGCGAGGCGGGCTTCCCAGGCATCCATCCTCGAACGTTGGTCTGGACTCATCCATATGGGATGTCCTGGAGCTGTCCAACAGGTCTCAATTGTCCCGCAGAAGGAATCCTAGGAGGGGGCATCCCACCACTCCCAACGTGGGAAAACCTCCATGGCCTCATGACACCCTCCCCTTCATGAAGGGTCCGTCATGGACAGAAACTCCAACCTGAGCCAACGTCTGATCCTAGCTCTGTCTTCAGGTACACGGGATCTCGAATCATCTCTGCAGAGGGTTCCAGCCGTCCCCTCACCCCGAAATCTAAGTCTGGCTTGTGTTCTCAGAATTTTTTCCTCACACTCCTGGCCCACAAGCCTTCCAGTGTGGGAATTCTGGAGCCACTATGTGGCACTGTGTCTTCCTTCCAGAAGAAAAACGTTGCCCTCTGGGGCTACCCAGTAACCACAAATGAGTACCAACCTGCACGAAACTCGAATGCACCCCAATGATACAGTCTAGCCTGGGCACTAATTCCCTGTCTGCCACAGCCTGAGCCTGCACCTCCCAACCCACACTCAACAGCTGGCCGAACACTGAGCACATCAGTCACACCATGGCCTTAGGTCTTCATCTCTTCCCAACCTCAGTTTTCAGGCTTCAGAACCGAGACCTTAAATCCAATCACAGTCCAGGAGTGAAAGTGTTGCAGAAATTAGAACTCCTTCTTCCCCATGGCCAGAAAACTTGTGGTTGCCATATTGTGCAACGTTCAGTGTAGGAGAAACCAGCATGGTACATTAGGCCACGCCCTGACTTGAGGGGCTCCTTGGGCACAAAAACACATTGTGAAACTCAATGTGAGCCCTATGCTCAAGGAAGGCCTCTCAGTGTCTGGACCAAGAGCCCACATATGGGGCTTGCCATGTTCTTAGGTCCCAATGTTAACCAGAGTTCTGGTTGTCCAGTCGCCCCTCCCCAGGACTCTGCTGTGGAATCCCTCTTTTGGTGATCCACCTGAGGTAAAAAAAAAAAAAAAAAAAAAAAAAAAAAAAAAAACAGAAAGGCCTCCTCCCTTCCCACAGAATGACCCCAAACTCTTGGGATTGGGTCAAATCCCCAGAAAGGGAGCCTCATCGATGGCCCATGAGGACACCCGGACATTCCATGGCAATCGGTGACACATATCCAGAAAAAAATAAGCATGAGCAAGCACCTCACTTTCGCCCTTTGTTCATATCCCAAAGAGTTCTCCTCACGGTCTATATATCGGGCCGGCCATACCTACAGACCCAAACCTAAGTGGAGTTTGTGTTTTCAGACTTTTGTCCAAATAGCCCTGGACCACACACGCTCCACACTTGGGTCCCTGGAGCCACACCTCAGGACTGTGCTTCCCTTTCAAGAGAATTCTTCCCATTCCATTGGCCACAACCTTGCAAATTAGGAAAAACCTCCAAAGTTACCGAGGCCATCCCAATAGTGTAGGCCGCCCAGGACAAACAGGTGTGATCTCAAACCAGCTGAGCAACTACCTCCACTCAGACAAAAGATGTCCCCAGAGAAGAATATTGAACCGGACAGGCCCCTAGGCCCTAATCAGATCCATTGCTTTGGTTTCCAGGCATCTCTCCTCAGAGGCCTCATTTCCAATACCAGCAAATGGTGGTTTCCTGAGGCACCAATAAGAACAAATCTCGTCTCCCCATGGAAAACTTGCTCATTGGAGCTTTGTTATCACCTCTGGTTAGGAGAATCCTTCAGGGCCCTGGTGCCACTGCCCCATACCAAGGTCTCAATGGACTCAAACCAACATTAAGACCATCCTCAGGAAAGTCCATTTCAACTCATTTAAGACCATCCTCAGGAAAGTCCATTCCAACTCAGCCCCCTCTGATGCTACCCCAAGCCAGCAGATCAAACGTTTCTTGTTGCTAGGAGACAATTGGAATTGAGGCTGTCTGCCCAGGCATCCATACTTAGAACCCTGTTCTGGAAAAATACCTTATGAGACGTCCTGGAGCCATCCAACAAATCTTCATTGTCCCACAGAAGGAATCCTTGCGGTTTGGAGCATCTCACAACTCTAATAGTGGGAAAACCCCCATGGCCTCATAATGCCCCCCCCTTCATGAAGGGGCCAACATGGACAGAAACTCCAACCTGAACCAAAGTCTGATCCTCGACCTGACTTCAGACTCATGAGATCTCAATTCAGCTCTGCAGAGTGTGCCTGCCTTGTCCATTCCCCGAAACCTAAGCCTAGCTTGTGTTCTCAGACTTCCGTCCTCACTCTCCTGGCCCACAAGCCCTCCAGTTTGGGAATTCCGAAGCCACAATGCAGCACTCTGCCTGCCCTCCAGAAGAAAAACTTTGCCCTATGCTGCTAATAAGAAACCCCAAATGATTATGTAATGCATGCCACTCGACTGTAAAGCAATTATACGGCCTACCCTGAATACGAATGCCCTGTCTGGCACAGCCTGAGACAAGACATCCCAAACGACACCTAGACAGCTGGCTCCAACCTGGACACAAGGGACCCGCTATGGCTGTAGTTCGTCATCTCTTCCCAACCTCGGTTTTCAGGCTTCAGAACCTAGACCTTATCTCCAATCACTGCCCAGGGGTGAACGTGATGCAGAAATTAGAATTCCTCCTTCCCCATGGCCAGAAACCTTGTGGTTGGCATGTTGTCCAACGTTCAATGTGGGAAAACCTGCATTGTCGGAAAGGCCACGCCAGTGCTTGAGGGCCGCCTAGGGCACAGACATGCATTGTGACCTGTAGCGTGAGTCCCGTATTAAAGTAACGCCTCTCAGTGGCTGGACCAAGATCCTGCATATGGGGCTTGTCATATCCATAGGCCCCCAGGCTTAACCAGAGAGCGAGTATTCCAGTTGTCAGTACCCACTGCTATGCTCCAGAATCCCTCTACTGAGGGGACACATGAAGCAGAAAACAGGACTCTTCCCTTCCCACGGAATGACCCCAAACTCTTGGGGGCTGGACAAACTACCAGAGAGGGAGACTTCTACGACCCATGAGGCAACTCCTACATTAAACGGCCATTGTGGACAAAATATCCAGAGACAAAAGACTGAGCGACTGCCTCCCTCTCACCCTTCTTTCATATCCAGAGGAGCTCCCCTCACGGACTGTAGATCAGGCCTGCCATAACCTCGGCCCCAAACCTGAGCTGAGTTTGGGTTTTGGGATGTCTGTCTGCACAGCCGTGGCCCACACCGCCTCCAGGCTGGGGTCTCTGGAGCCACACCACAGAACTGTGCCTGCTCTCTCCTAAGAAACTGCCCGTTCCATTGGCCACAACTCTACAAAATAGAAGAAACCTCAAGGTCCCCAAGGACATCCCACTACCGCAAGCCGCACTGGACAAACAGGGGCATTATGACACCAGCTGAGCAACTACTACCTCCATGCAGACACACAGACTGATATCCGCAGAGACAGAAGATTGAACCAGGCAGGCCCCTAGGCCCTATTATGAACTCTGTCTTTGGTGTCCAGGTATCACTCCTCAGAGGCCTGGGTTCGAAGACCAGCATATGGGGCTATCCTGAGGCACCAGACAGAACACGTCTCATCTCCGCATGGAAAGCTTCCTTGTTGGAGTTGTGTCAAACCCTTCGGGTTGGAGAATCCTGCAGAGTCCCTTAGCTACTGCCACATTCCAAGGTCTCCATGGGCACCAACCCACATTATGACTCATCCGCAGGAAAGTCCATTTAAACTCAGCCTTCTGGGTAGCTCACCCAAGAGCCCGCAGATTGAGCGTGCCTTGTCTCGACCAGGCAATGGGAAGGTGAGTTGGCGTTTCTCGGCATCCATGCTTAGGCCCCTGCTCTCGAGTCTTTCTGTATGGGGCATCCTGGAACCATCCAATAGTACTCGACTGTCCTGAAGAAGGAAACTTTGAAGTTTGGAGCAGCTCACAACTCCCAGCGTAGGGAAACCTCCCTGGCCTCATGACGCCCCCACCCCCTTCAGGAAGGGGCCGTCATGGACACAAACTCCAGCTTGAGGCAACATCTGATACTCGCCCTGACCTCAGATGCAGGAGATCTCGATTCAGCCTCTGCACAGTGGGCCCAAACCTCGTGCTACCTTGTGTTTTCAGACTTCCTTCCTCACACTCCTGACAAACATGTCCTCAAGACTTGGAATTCTGGAACCAAAATGCAGCCGTATGCTGGCCCTCCAGAAGAAAAACGTTGCTCTATGGGGATCTCCATAAACCCCAAATGAGGATCAACCTGCTCGGTTCTCGACCTCACCCCAAGTGGATTGTTCGGGTTGTCCATTCATCCCTCCCCAGAGCTCTGCTTTGGAATCCTTCTTTTGGTGGGACACCTGAGGTAACAAAACTAAAAGGACTCCTCCCATCCTTCAGATTGACCCAAAACAATTGGGATTGGACCAAATTCACAGAGAGGAAGTCTCGTCCATGGCCCATGAGGCCTCCCCGAGATTCCACAGCCATCGTTGACAACAAATCCAGAGACAAAAGTCTGAGCAAGCGCCTCACACTCGCTCTTTTGTCGTATCCCGAAGAGTTCTCCTCACGGTCTGTAGATCGGGCCTGCCATACCTACCTCCCAAACCTAAGCCGACTTTGTGTTTTCAGACTTCTGTCCCCACATTCCTTCTGTCCCCCACAGACCCTTCAGGCTGGGGCCCCTGGAGCCACACATCAGGACTGTGCCTGTCCATACCATGGGAATTCTGCCCATTCCATTGTCCACAATCGTACAAATTAGGAAAAACCTCCAGAGTCCCCAAGGACATCCCAATAATGTAGGCCGCCCAGGACAAACAAGGGTCATCTGAAACCAGCTGAGCATCTACCTCTACTCAGCGTAGATGGATGTCCCCAGAGAAGAAGATTGAATCAGACAGGCCCCTAGGCCTGAATCAGATTCATTGCTTTCGGTTACAGGTATCTCTCCTCAGAGGCCGGGTTTCCAATATTAGCATATGGGGATTTCATGAGGCAGCAATCAGAACAAATCTCTTCTCCACATGGGAAAATTATCCTTTGAAGATGTCTCAAAACCTCCAGTTAGGAGAATCCTTCAGGGCCTGTGTGCCACTGCCCCATTACAAGGTCTCCATAGACACAAAAACAAATTAGGACCCATCCACAGGAGAGTCCATTTCAACTCAGCGTATTCGGTTTCTCCGCGAGATCCAGCAGATCTAACTTGTCTTGTTGCTAGGAGACAATTGGAATGTGAGGTGGCCTACCCCGCCATCCATCCTTAAAACCCTGCTCGGAATCGTTGGCCTGGAGAAAACCAACAGGTCTCAATTGTCCTGCCGAAGAATCTTTGCAGTTGGGAGCTTCTCAGAACTCCCATCGTGAGAGAACCCCCATGGCCACATGATTCCTCCCCCCCTTCATAAAGGGGCCCTCAGGACATAAGGTCCAACCTGAGCGATCGTCTGATCTTCATGCTGACTTCAGATGCACGAGATCTCGGTTCAGGTCTGTAGATTGTGCCTGCCATATCCTCACCCAGAAACCTAAGCTTTGCTTGTGTCCTCAGACTTCTGTCCACAGATTACTGGCTCACAAGCCCTCCAGTTTGGCAATCCAGAACTACAATGCAGCACTCTACCTGCCCTGCAGAAGTAATACATTGCCCTCTGGGGCTACTTAGAAACCCCAAATGAAGATCAACCTGCACGACACTTGGCTATACCCAAAATATATAGGATGACCTGGTTAATAATGCCCTTTCTGACACAGCCTGAGCCTGGACCTCCTAGACCCACCCAGAGAGCTGGCTACAAACTGAGAACTTCAGACCCCCCATGGCCTTAGGTCGTTATCCCTTCCCAACCTCAGTTTTCAGGCTTCAGAACATAGACCTTATCTCCAATCACTGCCCGGGTTTGAAAATGATGCAGAAATCAGAACTCCTTCCCGATGGCAGGAAAACTTGTGGTTGGCTTGTTGTCCAACGTTCAGTGTAGTGGAAACCAGTGTGTCCCTTGAGGCCCCGCCATTGCTCGCGGTCCAGATAGGTAGCAAACACACATTGTGACCCTCAGCCTTAGCCCAGTCCTCAGGTAAGGCCTCTCAGTGGCTGGATGAAGAGACAGCATATTGGGCTTGCCATGCCCCTAGGCCCCAATTTTTAACCATAGTTCGTGTTGTCCCTTCACTCTTCCCCAGGGCTCTGCTTTGGAATTCCTCTTTTGGTGGGACACCTGATGTAACAACCCTGAAAGGAGTCCTCCATCCAACAGATTGACGGAAAACAATTGGGATCGGGCCAAATCCACAGAGAGCAAGATTCGTCCATTGCCCATGAGGCCTCCTCGACATACCACGGCCATCGCTGATACAAAATCCAGAGACAAAAGCCTAAGCAAGCGCCTCAGACTCGCACTATCTTCATATCCTGAAGATGTCTTCTCATGGTTTGTAGATCGGGCCTGCCATACCTACGTCCCCAAACATAAGCTGAGTTTGTGTTTTCAGACTTCTGTCCTCAAAGTCCTGGGCCACATACCCTCCAGGCTGGGGACACTGGAGCCACACATTAGGACTGTGCCTACCCAATCCATGGGAATTCTGCCCATTCCATTGTCCAAAATCGTACAACTTAGGAGAACCCTCCAAAGTCCCTGAGGCCATCCCAATAGTATAGGTCGCCCGGGACAAAAAAGGTCAGTCTGACACCAGCTGAGCATCTAACTCCACTCATACCCTAGAAGGATGTCCCCAGAGAAGAAGATTGAACCAGACAGGACCCTAGGCCAAAATCGGATCCATTGCTTTGGTTTACAGGCATGTCTCCTCAAAACCCTGGATTCCAATACCAGCATTGGGGTTTTCCTGAGGCACCCATCAGAACAAACCTCGTCTCCACAAGGAAACTTGTGCATGGGAGCTATGTCAAAAGCTGAGGATAATACTTCAGGGTCCCGGTGCCACCGCCCCATTCCAAGGCCCTCATGGACACAAACACACATTAGACCCATCCTCAGGAAAGTCCATTTCAACTCAGCCACCCCGGTTGCTCCCACAGAGCCATCAGACCTAAACTGTCTTGTCGCTAGGAGACAATTGGAATGCGAGGCGGGCTTCCCAGGCATCCATCCTCGAACGTTGGTCTGGACTCATCCATATGGGATGTCCTGGAGCTGTCCAACAGGTCTCAATTGTCCCGCAGAAGGAATCCTAGGAGGGGGCATCCCACCACTCCCAACGTGGGAAAACCTCCATGGCCTCGTGACACCCTCCCCTTCATGAAGGGTCCGTCATGGACAGAAACTCCAACCTGAGCCAACGTCTGATCCTAGCTCTGTCTTCAGGTACACGGGATCTCGAATCATCTCTGCAGAGGGTTCCAGCCGTCCCCTCACCCCGAAATCTAAGTCTGGCTTGTGTTCTCAGAATTTTTTCCTCACACTCCTGGCCCACAAGCCTTCCAGTGTGGGAATTCTGGAGCCACTATGTGGCACTGTGTCTTCCTTCCAGAAGAAAAACGTTGCCCTCTGGGGCTACCCAGTAACCACAAATGAGTACCAACCTGCACGAAACTCGAATGCACCCCAATGATACAGTCTAGCCTGGGCACTAATTCCCTGTCTGCCACAGCCTGAGCCTGCACCTCCCAACCCACACTCAACAGCTGGCCGAACACTGAGCACATCAGTCACACCATGGCCTTAGGTCTTCATCTCTTCCCAACCTCAGTTTTCAGGCTTCAGAACCGAGACCTTAAATCCAATCACAGTCCAGGAGTGAAAGTGTTGCAGAAATTAGAACTCCTTCTTCCCCATGGCCAGAAAACTTGTGGTTGCCATATTGTGCAACGTTCAGTGTAGGAGAAACCAGCATGGTACATTAGGCCACGCCCTGACTTGAGGGGCTCCTTGGGCACAAAAACACATTGTGAAACTCAATGTGAGCCCTATGCTCAAGGAAGGCCTCTCAGTGTCTGGACCAAGAGCCCACATATGGGGCTTGCCATGTTCTTAGGTCCCAATGTTAACCAGAGTTCTGGTTGTCCAGTCGCCCCTCCCCAGGACTCTGCTGTGGAATCCCTCTTTTGGTGATCCACCTGAGGTAAAAAAAAAAAAAAAACAGAAAGGCCTCCTCCCTTCCCACAGAATGACCCCAAACTCTTGGGATTGGGTCAAATCCCCAGAAAGGGAGCCTCATCGATGGCCCATGAGGACACCCGGACATTCCATGGCAATCGGTGACACATATCCAGAAAAAAATAAGCATGAGCAAGCACCTCACTTTCGCCCTTTGTTCATATCCCGAAGAGTTCTCCTCACGGTCTATATATCGGGCCGGCCATACCTACAGACCCAAACCTAAGTGGAGTTTGTGTTTTCAGACTTTTGTCCAAATAGCCCTGGACCACACACGCTCCACACTTGGGTCCCTGGAGCCACACCTCAGGACTGTGCTTCCCTTTCAAGAGAATTCTTCCCATTCCATTGGCCACAACCTTGCAAATTAGGAAAAACCTCCAAAGTTACCGAGGCCATCCCAATAGTGTAGGCCGCCCAGGACAAACAGGTGTGATCTCAAACCAGCTGAGCAACTACCTCCACTCAGACAAAAGATGTCCCCAGAGAAGAATATTGAACCGGACAGGCCCCTAGGCCCTAATCAGATCCATTGCTTTGGTTTCCAGGCATCTCTCCTCAGAGGCCTCATTTCCAATACCAGCAAATGGTGGTTTCCTGAGGCACCAATAAGAACAAATCTCGTCTCCCCATGGAAAACTTGCTCATTGGAGCTTTGTTATCACCTCTGGTTAGGAGAATCCTTCAGGGCCCTGGTGCCACTGCCCCATACCAAGGTCTCAATGGACTCAAACCAACATTAAGACCATCCTCAGGAAAGTCCATTTCAACTCATTTAAGACCATCCTCAGGAAAGTCCATTCCAACTCAGCCCCCTCTGATGCTACCCCAAGCCAGCAGATCAAACGTTTCTTGTTGCTAGGAGACAATTGGAATTGAGGCTGTCTGCCCAGGCATCCATACTTAGAACCCTGTTCTGGAAAAATACCTTATGAGACGTCCTGGAGCCATCCAACAAATCTTCATTGTCCCACAGAAGGAATCCTTGCGGTTTGGAGCATCTCACAACTCTAATAGTGGGAAAACCCCCATGGCCTCATAATGCCCCCCCCTTCATGAAGGGGCCAACATGGACAGAAACTCCAACCTGAGCCAAAGTCTGATCCTCGACCTGACTTCAGACTCATGAGATCTCAATTCAGCTCTGCAGAGTGTGCCTGCCTTGTCCATTCCCCGAAACCTAAGCCTAGCTTGTGTTCTCAGACTTCCGTCCTCACTCTCCTGGCCCACAAGCCCTCCAGTTTGGGAATTCCGAAGCCACAATGCAGCACTCTGCCTGCCCTCCAGAAGAAAAACTTTGCCCTATGCTGCTAATAAGAAACCCCAAATGATTATGTAATGCATGCCACTCGACTGTAAAGCAATTATACGGCCTACCCTGAATACGAATGACCTGTCTGGCACAGCCTGAGACAAGACATCCCAAACGACACCTAGACAGCTGGCTCCAACCTGGACACAAGGGACCCGCTATGGCTGTAGTTCGTCATCTCTTCCCAACCTCGGTTTTCAGGCTTCAGAACCTAGACCTTATCTCCAATCACTGCCCAGGGGTGAACGTGATGCAGAAATTAGAATTCCTCCTTCCCCATGGCCAGAAACCTTGTGGTTGGCATGTTGTCCAACGTTCAATGTGGGAAAACCTGCATTGTCGGAAAGGCCACGCCAGTGCTTGAGGGCCGCCTAGGGCACAGACATGCATTGTGACCTGTAGCGTGAGTCCCGTATTAAAGTAACGCCTCTCAGTGGCTGGACCAAGATCCTGCATATGGGGCTTGTCATATCCATAGGCCCCCAGGCTTAACCAGAGAGCGAGTATTCCAGTTGTCAGTACCCACTGCTATGCTCCAGAATCCCTCTACTGAGGGGACACATGAAGCAGAAAACAGGACTCTTCCCTTCCCACGGAATGACCCCAAACTCTTGGGGGCTGGACAAACTACCAGAGAGGGAGACTTCTACGACCCATGAGGCAACTCCTACATTAAACGGCCATTGTGGACAAAATATCCAGAGACAAAAGACTGAGCGACTGCCTCCCTCTCACCCTTCTTTCATATCCAGAGGAGCTCCCCTCACGGACTGTAGATCAGGCCTGCCATAACCTCGGCCCCAAACCTGAGCTGAGTTTGGGTTTTGGGATGTCTGTCTGCACAGCCGTGGCCCACACCGCCTCCAGGCTGGGGTCTCTGGAGCCACACCACAGAACTGTGCCTGCTCTCTCCTAAGAAACTGCCCGTTCCATTGGCCACAACTCTACAAAATAGAAGAAACCTCAAGGTCCCCAAGGACATCCCACTACCGCAAGCCGCACTGGACAAACAGGGGCATTATGACACCAGCTGAGCAACTACTACCTCCATGCAGACACACAGACTGATATCCGCAGAGACAGAAGATTGAACCAGGCAGGCCCCTAGGCCCTATTATGAACTCTGTCTTTGGTGTCCAGGTATCACTCCTCAGAGGCCTGGGTTCGAAGACCAGCATATGGGGCTATCCTGAGGCACCAGACAGAACACGTCTCATCTCCGCATGGAAAGCTTCCTTGTTGGAGTTGTGTCAAACCCTTCGGGTTGGAGAATCCTGCAGAGTCCCTTAGCTACTGCCACATTCCAAGGTCTCCATGGGCACCAACCCACATTATGACTCATCCGCAGGAAAGTCCATTTAAACTCAGCCTTCTGGGTAGCTCACCCAAGAGCCCGCAGATTGAGCGTGCCTTGTCTCGACCAGGCAATGGGAAGGTGAGTTGGCGTTTCTCGGCATCCATGCTTAGGCCCCTGCTCTCGAGTCTTTCTGTATGGGGCATCCTGGAACCATCCAATAGTACTCGACTGTCCTGAAGAAGGAAACTTTGAAGTTTGGAGCAGCTCACAACTCCCAGCGTAGGGAAACCTCCCTGGCCTCATGACGCCCCCACCCCCTTCAGGAAGGGGCCGTCATGGACACAAACTCCAGCTTGAGGCAACATCTGATACTCGCCCTGACCTCAGATGCAGGAGATCTCGATTCAGCCTCTGCACAGTGGGCCCAAACCTCGTGCTACCTTGTGTTTTCAGACTTCCTTCCTCACACTCCTGACAAACATGTCCTCAAGACTTGGAATTCTGGAACCAAAATGCAGCCGTATGCTGGCCCTCCAGAAGAAAAACGTTGCTCTATGGGGATCTCCATAAACCCCAAATGAGGATCAACCTGCTCGGTTCTCGACCTCACCCCAAGTGGATTGTTCGGGTTGTCCATTCATCCCTCCCCAGAGCTCTGCTTTGGAATCCCTCTTTTGGTGGGACACCTGAGGTAACAAAACTAAAAGGACTCCTCCCATCCTTCAGATTGACCCAAAACAATTGGGATTGGACCAAATTCACAGAGAGGAAGTCTCGTCCATGGCCCATGAGGCCTCCCCGAGATTCCACAGCCATCGTTGACAACAAATCCAGAGACAAAAGTCTGAGCAAGTGCCTCACACTCGCTCTTTTGTCGTATCCCGAAGAGTTCTCCTCACGGTCTGTAGATCGGGCCTGCCATACCTACTTCCCAAACCTAAGCCGAGTTTGTGTTTTCAGACTTCTGTCCCCACATTCCTGGCCCACAGACCCTTCAGGCTGGGGCCCCTGGAGCCACACATCAGGACTGTGCCTGTCCATACCACGGGAATTCTGCCCATTCCATTGTCCACAATCGTACAAATTAGGAAAAACCTCCAGAGTCCCCAAGGACATCCCAATAATGTAGGCCGCCCAGGACA
Source organism: Mustela lutreola (assembly GCF_030435805.1). Lineage (NCBI taxonomy): Eukaryota > Metazoa > Chordata > Mammalia > Carnivora > Mustelidae > Mustela > Mustela lutreola. Next base: position 175,911,668 of record NC_081294.1, read on the forward strand.
AACAAGGGTCATCTGAAACCAGCTGAGCATCTACCTCTACTCAGCGTAGATGGATGTCCCCAGAGAAGAAGATTGAATCAGACAGGCCCCTAGGCCTGAATCAGATTCATTGCTTTCGGTTACAGGTATCTCTCCTCAGAGGCCGGGTTTCCAATATTAGCATATGGGGATTTCATGAGGCAGCAATCAGAACAAATCTCTTCTCCACATGGGAAAATTATCCTTTGAAGATGTCTCAAAACCTCCAGTTAGGAGAATCCTTCAGGGCCTGTGTGCCACTGCCCCATTACAAGGTCTCCATAGACACAAAAACAAATTAGGACCCATCCACAGGAGAGTCCATTTCAACTCAGCGTATTCGGTTGCTCCGCGAGATCCAGCAGATCTAACTTGTCTTGTTGCTAGGAGATAATTGGAATGTGAGGTGGCCTACCCCGCCATCCATCCTTAAAACCCTGCTCGGAATCGTTGGCCTGGAGAAAACCAACAGGTCTCAATTGTCCTGCCGAAGAATCTTTGCAGTTGGGAGCTTCTCAGAACTCCCATCGTGAGAGAACCCCCATGGCCACATGATTCCCCCCCCCCATTCATAAAGGGGCCCTCAGGGACATAAGGTCCAACCTGAGCGATAGTCTGATCTTCACGCTGACTTCAGATGCACGAGATCTCGGTTCAGGTCTGTAGATTGTGCCTGCCATATCCTCACCCAGAAACCTAAGCTTTGCTTGTGTCCTCAGACTTCTGTCCACAGATTACTGGCTCACAAGCCCTCCAGTTTGGCAATCCAGAACTACAATGCAGCACTCTACCTGCCCTGCAGAAGTAATACATTGCCCTCTGGGGCTACTTAGAAACCCCAAATGAAGATCAACCTGCACGACACTTGGCTATACCCAAAATATATAGGATGACCTGGTTAATAATGCCCTTTCTGACACAGCCTGAGCCTGGACCTCCTAGACCCACCCAGAGAGCTGGCTACAAACTGAGAACTTCAGACCCCCCATGGCCTTAGGTCGTTATCCCTTCCCAACCTCAGTTTTCAGGCTTCAGAACATAGACCTTATCTCCAATCACTGCCCGGGTTTGAAAATGATGCAGAAATCAGAACTCCTTCCCGATGGCAGGAAAACTTGTGGTTGGCTTGTTGTCCAACGTTCAGTGTAGTGGAAACCAGTGTGTCCCTTGAGGCCCCGCCATTGCTCGCGGTCCAGATAGGTAGCAAACACACATTGTGACCCTCAGCCTTAGCCCAGTCCTCAGGTAAGGCCTCTCAGTGGCTGGATGAAGAGACAGCATATTGGGCTTGCCATGCCCCTAGGCCCCAATTTTTAACCATAGTTCGTGTTGTCCCTTCACTCTTCCCCAGGGCTCTGCTTTGGAATTCCTCTTTTGGTGGGACACCTGATGTAACAACCCTGAAAGGAGTCCTCCATCCAACAGATTGACGGAAAACAATTGGGATCGGGCCAAATCCACAGAGAGCAAGATTCGTCCATTGCCCATGAGGCCTCCTCGACATACCACGGCCATCGCTGATACAAAATCCAGAGACAAAAGCCTAAGCAAGCGCCTCAGACTCGCACTATCTTCATATCCTGAAGATGTCTTCTCATGGTTTGTAGATCGGGCCTGCCATACCTACGTCCCCAAACATAAGCTGAGTTTGTGTTTTCAGACTTCTGTCCTCAAAGTCCTGGGCCACATACCCTCCAGGCTGGGGACACTGGAGCCACACATTAGGACTGTGCCTACCCAATCCATGGGAATTCTGCCCATTCCATTGTCCAAAATCGTACAACTTAGGAGAACCCTCCAAAGTCCCTGAGGCCATCCCAATAGTATAGGTCGCCCGGGACAAAAAAGGTCAGTCTGACACCAGCTGAGCATCTAACTCCACTCATACCCTAGAAGGATGTCCCCAGAGAAGAAGATTGAACCAGACAGGACCCTAGGCCAAAATCGGATCCATTGCTTTGGTTTACAGGCATGTCTCCTCAAAACCCTGGATTCCAATACCAGCATTGGGGTTTTCCTGAGGCACCCATCAGAACAAACCTCGTCTCCACAAGGAAACTTGTGCATGGGAGCTATGTCAAAAGCTGAGGATAATACTTCAGGGTCCCGGTGCCACCGCCCCATTCCAAGGCCCTCATGGACACAAACACACATTAGACCCATCCTCAGGAAAGTCCATTTCAACTCAGCCACCCCGGTTGCTCCCACAGAGCCATCAGACCTAAACTGTCTTGTCGCTAGGAGACAATTGGAATGCGAGGCGGGCTTCCCAGGCATCCATCCTCGAACGTTGGTCTGGACTCATCCATATGGGATGTCCTGGAGCTGTCCAACAGGTCTCAATTGTCCCGCAGAAGGAATCCTAGGAGGGGGCATCCCACCACTCCCAACGTGGGAAAACCTCCATGGCCTCGTGACACCCTCCCCTTCATGAAGGGTCCGTCATGGACAGAAACTCCAACCTGAGCCAACGTCTGATCCTAGCTCTGTCTTCAGGTACACGGGATCTCGAATCATCTCTGCAGAGGGTTCCAGCCGTCCCCTCACCCCGAAATCTAAGTCTGGCTTGTGTTCTCAGAATTTTTTCCTCACACTCCTGGCCCACAAGCCTTCCAGTGTGGGAATTCTGGAGCCACTATGTGGCACTGTGTCTTCCTTCCAGAAGAAAAACGTTGCCCTCTGGGGCTACCCAGTAACCACAAATGAGTACCAACCTGCACGAAACTCGAATGCACCCCAATGATACAGTCTAGCCTGGGCACTAATTCCCTGTCTGCCACAGCCTGAGCCTGCACCTCCCAACCCACACTCAACAGCTGGCCGAACACTGAGCACATCAGTCACACCATGGCCTTAGGTCTTCATCTCTTCCCAACCTCAGTTTTCAGGCTTCAGAACCGAGACCTTAAATCCAATCACAGTCCAGGAGTGAAAGTGTTGCAGAAATTAGAACTCCTTCTTCCCCATGGCCAGAAAACTTGTGGTTGCCATATTGTGCAACGTTCAGTGTAGGAGAAACCAGCATGGTACATTAGGCCACGCCCTGACTTGAGGGGCTCCTTGGGCACAAAAACACATTGTGAAACTCAATGTGAGCCCTATGCTCAAGGAAGGCCTCTCAGTGTCTGGACCAAGAGCCCACATATGGGGCTTGCCATGTTCTTAGGTCCCAATGTTAACCAGAGTTCTGGTTGTCCAGTCGCCCCTCCCCAGGACTCTGCTGTGGAATCCCTCTTTTGGTGATCCACCTGAGGTAAAAAAAAAAAAAAAAAAAAAAAAAAAAAAAAAAAACAGAAAGGCCTCCTCCCTTCCCACAGAATGACCCCAAACTCTTGGGATTGGGTCAAATCCCCAGAAAGGGAGCCTCATCGATGGCCCATGAGGACACCCGGACATTCCATGGCAATCGGTGACACATATCCAGAAAAAAATAAGCATGAGCAAGCACCTCACTTTCGCCCTTTGTTCATATCCCGAAGAGTTCTCCTCACGGTCTATATATCGGGCCGGCCATACCTACAGACCCAAACCTAAGTGGAGTTTGTGTTTTCAGACTTTTGTCCAAATAGCCCTGGACCACACACGCTCCACACTTGGGTCCCTGGAGCCACACCTCAGGACTGTGCTTCCCTTTCAAGAGAATTCTTCCCATTCCATTGGCCACAACCTTGCAAATTAGGAAAAACCTCCAAAGTTACCGAGGCCATCCCAATAGTGTAGGCCGCCCAGGACAAACAGGTGTGATCTCAAACCAGCTGAGCAACTACCTCCACTCAGACAAAAGATGTCCCCAGAGAAGAATATTGAACCGGACAGGCCCCTAGGCCCTAATCAGATCCATTGCTTTGGTTTCCAGGCATCTCTCCTCAGAGGCCTCATTTCCAATACCAGCAAATGGTGGTTTCCTGAGGCACCAATAAGAACAAATCTCGTCTCCCCATGGAAAACTTGCTCATTGGAGCTTTGTTATCACCTCTGGTTAGGAGAATCCTTCAGGGCCCTGGTGCCACTGCCCCATACCAAGGTCTCAATGGACTCAAACCAACATTAAGACCATCCTCAGGAAAGTCCATTTCAACTCATTTAAGACCATCCTCAGGAAAGTCCATTCCAACTCAGCCCCCTCTGATGCTACCCCAAGCCAGCAGATCAAACGTTTCTTGTTGCTAGGAGACAATTGGAATTGAGGCTGTCTGCCCAGGCATCCATACTTAGAACCCTGTTCTGGAAAAATACCTTATGAGACGTCCTGGAGCCATCCAACAAATCTTCATTGTCCCACAGAAGGAATCCTTGCGGTTTGGAGCATCTCACAACTCTAATAGTGGGAAAACCCCCATGGCCTCATAATGCCCCCCCCTTCATGAAGGGGCCAACATGGACAGAAACTCCAACCTGGGCCAAAGTCTGATCCTCGACCTGACTTCAGACTCATGAGATCTCAATTCAGCTCTGCAGAGTGTGCCTGCCTTGTCCATTCCCCGAAACCTAAGCCTAGCTTGTGTTCTCAGACTTCCGTCCTCACTCTCCTGGCCCACAAGCCCTCCAGTTTGGGAATTCCGAAGCCACAATGCAGCACTCTGCCTGCCCTCCAGAAGAAAAACTTTGCCCTATGCTGCTAATAAGAAACCCCAAATGATTATGTAATGCATGCCACTCGACTGTAAAGCAATTATACGGCCTACCCTGAATACGAATGACCTGTCTGGCACAGCCTGAGACAAGACATCCCAAACGACACCTAGACAGCTGGCTCCAACCTGGACACAAGGGACCCGCTATGGCTGTAGTTCGTCATCTCTTCCCAACCTCGGTTTTCAGGCTTCAGAACCTAGACCTTATCTCCAATCACTGCCCAGGGGTGAACGTGATGCAGAAATTAGAATTCCTCCTTCCCCATGGCCAGAAACCTTGTGGTTGGCATGTTGTCCAACGTTCAATGTGGGAAAACCTGCATTGTCGGAAAGGCCACGCCAGTGCTTGAGGGCCGCCTAGGGCACAGACATGCATTGTGACCTGTAGCGTGAGTCCCGTATTAAAGTAACGCCTCTCAGTGGCTGGACCAAGATCCTGCATATGGGGCTTGTCATATCCATAGGCCCCCAGGCTTAACCAGAGAGCGAGTATTCCAGTTGTCAGTACCCACTGCTATGCTCCAGAATCCCTCTACTGAGGGGACACATGAAGCAGAAAACAGGACTCTTCCCTTCCCACGGAATGACCCCAAACTCTTGGGGGCTGGACAAACTACCAGAGAGGGAGACTTCTACGACCCATGAGGCAACTCCTACATTAAACGGCCATTGTGGACAAAATATCCAGAGACAAAAGACTGAGCGACTGCCTCCCTCTCACCCTTCTTTCATATCCAGAGGAGCTCCCCTCACGGACTGTAGATCAGGCCTGCCATAACCTCGGCCCCAAACCTGAGCTGAGTTTGGGTTTTGGGATGTCTGTCTGCACAGCCGTGGCCCACACCGCCTCCAGGCTGGGGTCTCTGGAGCCACACCACAGAACTGTGCCTGCTCTCTCCTAAGAAACTGCCCGTTCCATTGGCCACAACTCTACAAAATAGAAGAAACCTCAAGGTCCCCAAGGACATCCCACTACCGCAAGCCGCACTGGACAAACAGGGGCATTATGACACCAGCTGAGCAACTACTACCTCCATGCAGACACACAGACTGATATCCGCAGAGACAGAAGATTGAACCAGGCAGGCCCCTAGGCCCTATTATGAACTCTGTCTTTGGTGTCCAGGTATCACTCCTCAGAGGCCTGGGTTCGAAGACCAGCATATGGGGCTATCCTGAGGCACCAGACAGAACACGTCTCATCTCCGCATGGAAAGCTTCCTTGTTGGAGTTGTGTCAAACCCTTCGGGTTGGAGAATCCTGCAGAGTCCCTTAGCTACTGCCACATTCCAAGGTCTCCATGGGCACCAACCCACATTATGACTCATCCGCAGGAAAGTCCATTTAAACTCAGCCTTCTGGGTAGCTCACCCAAGAGCCCGCAGATTGAGCGTGCCTTGTCTCGACCAGGCAATGGGAAGGTGAGTTGGCGTTTCTCGGCATCCATGCTTAGGCCCCTGCTCTCGAGTCTTTCTGTATGGGGCATCCTGGAACCATCCAATAGTACTCGACTGTCCTGAAGAAGGAAACTTTGAAGTTTGGAGCAGCTCACAACTCCCAGCGTAGGGAAACCTCCCTGGCCTCATGACGCCCCCACCCCCTTCAGGAAGGGGCCGTCATGGACACAAACTCCAGCTTGAGGCAACATCTGATACTCGCCCTGACCTCAGATGCAGGAGATCTCGATTCAGCCTCTGCACAGTGGGCCCAAACCTCGTGCTACCTTGTGTTTTCAGACTTCCTTCCTCACACTCCTGACAAACATGTCCTCAAGACTTGGAATTCTGGAACCAAAATGCAGCCGTATGCTGGCCCTCCAGAAGAAAAACGTTGCTCTATGGGGATCTCCATAAACCCCAAATGAGGATCAACCTGCTCGGTTCTCGACCTCACCCCAAGTGGATTGTTCGGGTTGTCCATTCATCCCTCCCCAGAGCTCTGCTTTGGAATCCCTCTTTTGGTGGGACACCTGAGGTAACAAAACTAAAAGGACTCCTCCCATCCTTCAGATTGACCCAAAACAATTGGGATTGGACCAAATTCACAGAGAGGAAGTCTCGTCCATGGCCCATGAGGCCTCCCCGAGATTCCACAGCCATCGTTGACAACAAATCCAGAGACAAAAGTCTGAGCAAGCGCCTCACACTCGCTCTTTTGTCGTATCCCGAAGAGTTCTCCTCACGGTCTGTAGATCGGGCCTGCCATACCTACTTCCCAAACCTAAGCCGAGTTTGTGTTTTCAGACTTCTGTCCCCACATTCCTGGCCCACAGACCCTTCAGGCTGGGGCCCCTGGAGCCACACATCAGGACTGTGCCTGTCCATACCACGGGAATTCTGCCCATTCCATTGTCCACAATCGTACAAATTAGGAAAAACCTCCAGAGTCCCCAAGGACATCCCAATAATGTAGGCCGCCCAGGACAAACAAGGGTCATCTGAAACCAGCTGAGCATCTACCTCTACTCAGCGTAGATGGATGTCCCCAGAGAAGAAGATTGAATCAGACAGGCCCCTAGGCCTGAATCAGATTCATTGCTTTCGGTTACAGGTATCTCTCCTCAGAGGCCGGGTTTCCAATATTAGCATATGGGGATTTCATGAGGCAGCAATCAGAACAAATCTCTTCTCCACATGGGAAAATTATCCTTTGAAGATGTCTCAAAACCTCCAGTTAGGAGAATCCTTCAGGGCCTGTGTGCCACTGCCCCATTACAAGGTCTCCATAGACACAAAAACAAATTAGGACCCATCCACAGGAGAGTCCATTTCAACTCAGCGTATTCGGTTGCTCCGCGAGATCCAGCAGATCTAACTTGTCTTGTTGCTAGGAGATAATTGGAATGTGAGGTGGCCTACCCCGCCATCCATCCTTAAAACCCTGCTCGGAATCGTTGGCCTGGAGAAAACCAACAGGTCTCAATTGTCCTGCCGAAGAATCTTTGCAGTTGGGAGCTTCTCAGAACTCCCATCGTGAGAGAACCCCCATGGCCACATGATTCCCCCCCCCCATTCATAAAGGGGCCCTCAGGGACATAAGGTCCAACCTGAGCGATAGTCTGATCTTCACGCTGACTTCAGATGCACGAGATCTCGGTTCAGGTCTGTAGATTGTGCCTGCCATATCCTCACCCAGAAACCTAAGCTTTGCTTGTGTCCTCAGACTTCTGTCCACAGATTACTGGCTCACAAGCCCTCCAGTTTGGCAATCCAGAACTACAATGCAGCACTCTACCTGCCCTGCAGAAGTAATACATTGCCCTCTGGGGCTACTTAGAAACCCCAAATGAAGATCAACCTGCACGACACTTGGCTATACCCAAAATATATAGGATGACCTGGTTAATAATGCCCTTTCTGACACAGCCTGAGCCTGGACCTCCTAGACCCACCCAGAGAGCTGGCTACAAACTGAGAACTTCAGACCCCCCATGGCCTTAGGTCGTTATCCCTTCCCAACCTCAGTTTTCAGGCTTCAGAACATAGACCTTATCTCCAATCACTGCCCGGGTTTGAAAATGATGCAGAAATCAGAACTCCTTCCCGATGGCAGGAAAACTTGTGGTTGGCTTGTTGTCCAACGTTCAGTGTAGTGGAAACCAGTGTGTCCCTTGAGGCCCCGCCATTGCTCGCGGTCCAGATAGGTAGCAAACACACATTGTGACCCTCAGCCTTAGCCCAGTCCTCAGGTAAGGCCTCTCAGTGGCTGGATGAAGAGACAGCATATTGGGCTTGCCATGCCCCTAGGCCCCAATTTTTAACCATAGTTCGTGTTGTCCCTTCACTCTTCCCCAGGGCTCTGCTTTGGAATTCCTCTTTTGGTGGGACACCTGATGTAACAACCCTGAAAGGAGTCCTCCATCCAACAGATTGACGGAAAACAATTGGGATCGGGCCAAATCCACAGAGAGCAAGATTCGTCCATTGCCCATGAGGCCTCCTCGACATACCACGGCCATCGCTGATACAAAATCCAGAGACAAAAGCCTAAGCAAGCGCCTCAGACTCGCACTATCTTCATATCCTGAAGATGTCTTCTCATGGTTTGTAGATCGGGCCTGCCATATCTACGTCCCCAAACATAAGCTGAGTTTGTGTTTTCAGACTTCTGTCCTCAAAGTCCTGGGCCACATACCCTCCAGGCTGGGGACACTGGAGCCACACATTAGGACTGTGCCTACCCAATCCATGGGAATTCTGCCCATTCCATTGTCCAAAATCGTACAACTTAGGAGAACCCTCCAAAGTCCCTGAGGCCATCCCAATAGTATAGGTCGCCCGGGACAAAAAAGGTCAGTCTGACACCAGCTGAGCATCTAACTCCACTCATACCCTAGAAGGATGTCCCCAGAGAAGAAGATTGAACCAGACAGGACCCTAGGCCAAAATCGGATCCATTGCTTTGGTTTACAGGCATGTCTCCTCAAAACCCTGGATTCCAATACCAGCATTGGTGTTTTCCTGAGGCACCCATCAGAACAAACCTCGTCTCCACAAGGAAACTTGTGCATGGGAGCTATGTCAAAAGCTGAGGATAATACTTCAGGGTCCCGGTGCCACCACCCCATTCCAAGGCCCTCATGGACACAAACACACATTAGACCCATCCTCAGGAAAGTCCATTTCAACTCAGCCACCCCGGTTGCTCCCGCAGAGCCATCAGACCTAAACTGTCTTGTCGCTAGGAGACAATTGGAATGCGAGGCGGGCTTCCCAGGCATCCATCCTCGAACGTTGGTCTGGACTCATCCATATGGGATGTCCTGGAGCTGTCCAACAGGTCTCAATTGTCCCGCAGAAGGAATCCTAGGAGGGGGCATCCCACCACTCCCAACGTGGGAAAACCTCCATGGCCTCGTGACACCCTCCCCTTCATGAAGGGTCCGTCATGGACAGAAACTCCAACCTGAGCCAACGTCTGATCCTAGCTCTGTCTTCAGGTACACGGGATCTCGAATCATCTCTGCAGAGGGTTCCAGCCGTCCCCTCACCCCGAAATCTAAGTCTGGCTTGTGTTCTCAGAATTTTTTCCTCACACTCCTGGCCCACAAGCCTTCCAGTGTGGGAATTCTGGAGCCACTATGTGGCACTGTGTCTTCCTTCCAGAAGAAAAACGTTGCCCTCTGGGGCTACCCAGTAACCACAAATGAGTACCAACCTGCACGAAACTCGAATGCACCCCAATGATACAGTCTAGCCTGGGCACTAATTCCCTGTCTGCCACAGCCTGAGCCTGCACCTCCCAACCCACACTCAACAGCTGGCCGAACACTGAGCACATCAGTCACACCATGGCCTTAGGTCTTCATCTCTTCCCAACCTCAGTTTTCAGGCTTCAGAACCGAGACCTTAAATCCAATCACAGTCCAGGAGTGAAAGTGTTGCAGAAATTAGAACTCCTTCTTCCCCATGGCCAGAAAACTTGTGGTTGCCATATTGTGCAACGTTCAGTGTAGGAGAAACCAGCATGGTACATTAGGCCACGCCCTGACTTGAGGGGCTCCTTGGGCACAAAAACACATTGTGAAACTCAATGTGAGCCCTATGCTCAAGGAAGGCCTCTCAGTGTCTGGACCAAGAGCCCACATATGGGGCTTGCCATGTTCTTAGGTCCCAATGTTAACCAGAGTTCTGGTTGTCCAGTCGCCCCTCCCCAGGACTCTGCTGTGGAATCCCTCTTTTGGTGATCCACCTGAGGTAAAAAAAAAAAAAAAAAAAAAAAAAAAAAACAGAAAGGCCTCCTCCCTTCCCACAGAATGACCCCAAACTCTTGGGATTGGGTCAAATCCCCAGAAAGGGAGCCTCATCGATGGCCCATGAGGACACCCGGACATTCCATGGCAATCGGTGACACATATCCAGAAAAAAATAAGCATGAGCAAGCACCTCACTTTCGCCCTTTGTTCATATCCCGAAGAGTTCTCCTCACGGTCTATATATCGGGCCGGCCATACCTACAGACCCAAACCTAAGTGGAGTTTGTGTTTTCAGACTTTTGTCCAAATAGCCCTGGACCACACACGCTCCACACTTGGGTCCCTGGAGCCACACCTCAGGACTGTGCTTCCCTTTCAAGAGAATTCTTCCCATTCCATTGGCCACAACCTTGCAAATTAGGAAAAACCTCCAAAGTTACCGAGGCCATCCCAATAGTGTAGGCCGCCCAGGACAAACAGGTGTGATCTCAAACCAGCTGAGCAACTACCTCCACTCAGACAAAAGATGTCCCCAGAGAAGAATATTGAACCGGACAGGCCCCTAGGCCCTAATCAGATCCATTGCTTTGGTTTCCAGGCATCTCTCCTCAGAGGCCTCATTTCCAATACCAGCAAATGGTGGTTTCCTGAGGCACCAATAAGAACAAATCTCGTCTCCCCATGGAAAACTTGCTCATTGGAGCTTTGTTATCACCTCTGGTTAGGAGAATCCTTCAGGGCCCTGGTGCCACTGCCCCATACCAAGGTCTCAATGGACTCAAACCAACATTAAGACCATCCTCAGGAAAGTCCATTTCAACTCATTTAAGACCATCCTCAGGAAAGTCCATTCCAACTCAGCCCCCTCTGATGCTACCCCAAGCCAGCAGATCAAACGTTTCTTGTTGCTAGGAGACAATTGGAATTGAGGCTGTCTGCCCAGGCATCCATACTTAGAACCCTGTTCTGGAAAAATACCTTATGAGACGTCCTGGAGCCATCCAACAAATCTTCATTGTCCCACAGAAGGAATCCTTGCGGTTTGGAGCATCTCACAACTCTAATAGTGGGAAAACCCCCATGGCCTCATAATGCCCCCCCCTTCATGAAGGGGCCAACATGGACAGAAACTCCAACCTGGGCCAAAGTCTGATCCTCGACCTGACTTCAGACTCATGAGATCTCAATTCAGCTCTGCAGAGTGTGCCTGCCTTGTCCATTCCCCGAAACCTAAGCCTAGCTTGTGTTCTCAGACTTCCGTCCTCACTCTCCTGGCCCACAAGCCCTCCAGTTTGGGAATTCCGAAGCCACAATGCAGCACTCTGCCTGCCCTCCAGAAGAAAAACTTTGCCCTATGCTGCTAATAAGAAACCCCAAATGATTATGTAATGCATGCCACTCGACTGTAAAGCAATTATACGGCCTACCCTGAATACGAATGCCCTGTCTGGCACAGCCTGAGACAAGACATCCCAAACGACACCTAGACAGCTGGCTCCAACCTGGACACAAGGGACCCGCTATGGCTGTAGTTCGTCATCTCTTCCCAACCTCGGTTTTCAGGCTTCAGAACCTAGACCTTATCTCCAATCACTGCCCAGGGGTGAACGTGATGCAGAAATTAGAATTCCTCCTTCCCCATGGCCAGAAACCTTGTGGTTGGCATGTTGTCCAACGTTCAATGTGGGAAAACCTGCATTGTCGGAAAGGCCACGCCAGTGCTTGAGGGCCGCCTAGGGCACAGACATGCATTGTGACCTGTAGCGTGAGTCCCGTATTAAAGTAACGCCTCTCAGTGGCTGGACCAAGATCCTGCATATGGGGCTTGTCATATCCATAGGCCCCCAGGCTTAACCAGAGAGCGAGTATTCCAGTTGTCAGTACCCACTGCTATGCTCCAGAATCCCTCTACTGAGGGGACACATGAAGCAGAAAACAGGACTCTTCCCTTCCCACGGAATGACCCCAAACTCTTGGGGGCTGGACAAACTACCAGAGAGGGAGACTTCTACGACCCATGAGGCAACTCCTACATTAAACGGCCATTGTGGACAAAATATCCAGAGACGAAAGACTGAGCGACTGCCTCCCTCTCACCCTTCTTTCATATCCAGAGGAGCTCCCCTCACGGACTGTAGATCAGGCCTGCCATAACCTCGGCCCCAAACCTGAGCTGAGTTTGGGTTTTGGGATGTCTGTCTGCACAGCCGTGGCCCACACCGCCTCCAGGCTGGGGTCTCTGGAGCCACACCACAGAACTGTGCGTGCTCTCTCCTAAGAAACTGCCCATTCCATTGGCCAGAACTCTACAAAATAGAAGAAACCTCAAGGTCCCCAAGGACATCCCACTACCGCAAGCCGCACTGGACAAACAGGGGCATTATGACACCAGCTGAGCAACTACTACCTCCATGCAGACACACAGACTGATATCCGCAGAGACAGAAGATTGAACCAGGCAGGCCCCTAGGCCCTATTATGAACTCTGTCTTTGGTGTCCAGGTATCACTCCTCAGAGGCCTGGGTTCGAAGACCAGCATATGGGGCTATCCTGAGGCACCAGACAGAACACGTCTCATCGCCGCATGGAAAGCTTCCTTGTTGGAGTTGTGTCAAACCCTTCGGGTTGGAGAATCCTGCAGAGTTCCTTAGCTACTGCCACATTCCAAGGTCTCCATGGCCACCAACCCACATTATGACTCATCCGCAGGAAAGTCCATTTAAACTCAGCCTTCTGGGTAGCTCACCCAAGAGCCCGCAGATTGAGCGTGCCTTGTCTCGACCAGGCAATGGGAAGGTGAGTTGGCGTTTCTCGGCATCCATGCTTAGGCCCCTGCTCTCGAGTCTTTCTGTATGGGGCATCCGGGAACCATCCAATAGTACTCGACTGTCCTGAAGAAGGAAACTTTGAAGTTTGGAGCAGCTCACAACTCCCAGCGTAGGGAAACCTCCCTGGCCTCATGACGCCCCCACCCCCTTCAGGAAGGGGCCGTCATGGACACAAACTCCAGCTTGAGGCAACATCTGATACTCGCCCTGACCTCAGATGCAGGAGATCTCGATTCAGCCTCTGCACAGTGGGCCCAAACCTCGTGCTACCTTGTGTTTTCAGACTTCCTTCTTCACACTCCTGACAAACATGTCCTCAAGACTTGGAATTCTGGAACCAAAATGCAGCCGTATGCTGGCCCTCCAGAAGAAAAACGTTGCTCTATGGGGATCTCCATAAACCCCAAATGAGGATCAACCTGCTCGGTTCTCGACCTCACCCCAATTGGATTGTTCGGGTTGTCCATTCATCCCTCCCCAGAGCTCTGCTTTGGAATCCCTCTTTTGGTGGGACACCTGAGGTAACAAAACTAAAAGGACTCCTCCCATCCTTCAGATTGACCCAAAACAATTGGGATTGGACCAAATTCACAGAGAGGAAGTCTCGTCCATGGCCCATGAGGCCTCCCCGAGATTCCACAGCCATCGTTGACAACAAATCCAGAGACAAAAGTCTGAGCAAGCGCCTCACACTCGCTCTTTTGTCGTATCCCGAAGAGTTCTCCTCACGGTCTGTAGATCGGGCCTGCCATACCTACCTCCCAAACCTAAGCCGACTTTGTGTTTTCAGACTTCTGTCCCCACATTCCTGGCCCACAGACCCTTCAGGCTGGGGCCCCTGGAGCCACACATCAGGACTGTGCCTGTCCATACCACGGGAATTCTGCCCATTCCATTGTCCACAATCGTACAAATTAGGAAAAACCTCCAGAGTCCCCAAGGACATCCCAATAATGTAGGCCGCCCAGGACAAACAAGGGTCATCTGAAACCAGCTGAGCATCTACCTCTACTCAGCGTAGATGGATGTCCCCAGAGAAGAAGATTGAATCAGACAGGCCCCTAGGCCTGAATCAGATTCATTGCTTTCGGTTACAGGTATCTCTCCTCAGAGGCCGGGTTTCCAATATTAGCATATGGGGATTTCATGAGGCAGCAATCAGAACAAATCTCTTCTCCACATGGGAAAATTATCCTTTGAAGATGTCTCAAAACCTCCAGTTAGGAGAATCCTTCAGGGCCTCTGTGCCACTGCCCCATTACAAGGTCTCCATAGACACAAAAACAAATTAGGACCCATCCACAGGAGAGTCCATTTCAACTCAGCGTATTCGGTTGCTCCGCGAGATCCAGCAGATCTAACTTGTCTTGTTGCTAGGAGACAATTGGAATGTGAGGTGGCCTACCCCGCCATCCATCCTTAAAACCCTGCTCGGAATCGTTGGCCTGGAGAAAACCAACAGGTCTCAATTGTCCTGCCGAAGAATCTTTGCAGTTGGGAGCTTCTCAGAACTCCCATCGTGAGAGAACCCCCATGGCCACATGATTCCCCCCCCCCTTCATAAAGGGGCCCTCAGGGACATAAGGTCCAACCTGAGCGATCGTCTGATCTTCACGCTGACTTCAGATGCACGAGATCTCAGTTCAGGTCTGTAGATTGTGCCTGCCATATCCTCACCCAGAAACCTAAGCTTTGCTTGTGTCCTCAGACTTCTGTCCACAGATTACTGGCTCACAAGCCCTCCAGTTTGGCAATCCAGAACTACAATGCAGCACTCTACCTGCCCTGCAGAAGTAATACATTGCCCTCTGGGGCTACTTAGAAACCCCAAATGAAGATCAACCTGCACGACACTTGGCTATACCCAAAATATATAGGATGACCTGGTTAATAATGCCCTTTCTGACACAGCCTGAGCCTGGACCTCCTAGACCCACCCAGAGAGCTGGCTACAAACTGAGAACTTCAGACCCCCCATGGCCTTAGGTCGTTATCCCTTCCCAACCTCAGTTTTCAGGCTTCAGAACATAGACCTTATCTCCAATCACTGCCCGGGTTTGAAAATGATGCAGAAATCAGAACTCCTTCCCGATGGCAGGAAAACTTGTGGTTGGCTTGTTGTCCAACGTTCACTGTAGTGGAAACCAGTGTGTCCCTTGAGGCCCCGCCATTGCTCGCGGTCCAGATAGGTAGCAAACACACATTGTGACCCTCAGCCTTAGCCCAGTCCTCAGGTAAGGCCTCTCAGTGGCTGGATGAAGAGACAGCATATTGGGCTTGCCATGCCCCTAGGCCCCAATTTTTAACCATAGTTCGTGTTGTCCCTTCACTCTTCCCCAGGGCTCTGCTTTGGAATTCCTCTTTTGGTGGGACGCCTGATGTAACAACCCTGAAAGGAGTCCTCCATCCAACAGATTGACGAAAAACAATTGGGATCGGGCCAAATCCACAGAGAGCAAGATTCGTCCATTGCCCATGAGGCCTCCTCGACATACCACGGCCATCGCTGATACAAAATCCAGAGACAAAAGCCTAAGCAAGCGCCTCAGACTCGCACTATCTTCATATCCTGAAGATGTCTTCTCATGGTTTGTAGATCGGGCCTGCCATACCTACGTCCCCAAACATAAGCTGAGTTTGTGTTTTCAGACTTCTGTCCTCAAAGTCCTGGGCCACATACCCTCCAGGCTGGGGACACTGGAGCCACACATTAGGACTGTGCCTACCCAATCCATGGGAATTCTGCCCATTCCATTGTCCAAAATCGTACAACTTAGGAGAACCCTCCAAAGTCCCTGAGGCCATCCCAATAGTATAGGTCGCCCGGGACAAAAAAGGTCAGTCTGACACCAGCTGAGCATCTAACTCCACTCATACCCTAGAAGGATGTCCCCAGAGAAGAAGATTGAACCAGACAGGACCCTAGGCCAAAATCGGATCCATTGCTTTGGTTTACAGGCATGTCTCCTCAAAACCCTGGATTCCAATACCAGCATTGGGGTTTTCCTGAGGCACCCATCAGAACAAACCTCGTCTCCACAAGGAAACTTGTGCATGGGAGCTATGTCAAAAGCTGAGGATAATACTTCAGGGTCCCGGTGCCACCGCCCCATTCCAAGGCCCTCATGGACACAAACACACATTAGACCCATCCTCAGGAAAGTCCATTTCAACTCAGCCACCCCGGTTGCTCCCGCAGAACCATCAGACCTAAACTGTCTTGTCGCTAGGAGACAATTGGAATGCGAGGCGGGCTTCCCAGGCATCCATCCTCGAACGTTGGTCTGGACTCATCCATATGGGATGTCCTGGAGCTGTCCAACAGGTCTCAATTGTCCCGCAGAAGGAATCCATGGAGGGGGCATCCCACCACTCCCAACGTGGGAAAACCTCCATGGCCTCGTGACACCCTCCCCTTCATGAAGGGTCCGTCATGGACAGAAACTCCAACCTGAGCCAACGTCTGATCCTAGCTCTGTCTTCAGGTACACGGGATCTCGAATCATCTCTGCAGAGGGTTCCAGCCGTCCCCTCACCCCGAAATCTAAGTCTGGCTTGTGTTCTCAGAATTTTTTCCTCACACTCCTGGCCCACAAGCCTTCCAGTGTGGGAATTCTGGAGCCACTATGTGGCACTGTGTCTTCCTTCCAGAAGAAAAACGTTGCCCTCTGGGGCTACCCAGTAACCACAAATGAGTACCAACCTGCACGAAACTCGAATGCACCCCAATGATACAGTCTAGCCTGGGCACTAATTCCCTGTCTGCCACAGCCTGAGCCTGCACCTCCCAACCCACACTCAACAGCTGGCCGAACACTGAGCACATCAGTCACACCATGGCCTTAGGTCTTCATCTCTTCCCAACCTCAGTTTTCAGGCTTCAGAACCTAGACCTTAAATCCAATCACAGTCCAGGAGTGAAAGTGTTGCAGAAATTAGAACTCCTTCTTCCCCATGGCCAGAAAACTTGTGGTTGCCATATTGTGCAACGTTCAGTGTAGGAGAAACCAGCATGGTACATTAGGCCACGCCCTGACTTGAGGGGCTCCTTGGGCACAAAAACACATTGTGAAACTCAATGTGAGCCCTATGCTCAAGGAAGGCCTCTCAGTGTCTGGACCAAGAGCCCACATATGGGGCTTGCCATGTTCTTAGGTCCCAATGTTAACCAGAGTTCTGGTTGTCCAGTCGCCCCTCCCCAGGACTCTGCTGTGGAATCCCTCTTTTGGTGATCCACCTGAGGTAAAAAAAAAAAAAAAAAAAAAAAAAAAAAAAAAAACAGAAAGGCCTCCTCCCTTCCCACAGAATGACCCCAAACTCTTGGGATTGGGTCAAATCCCCAGAAAGGGAGCCTCATCGATGGCCCATGAGGACACCCGGACATTCCATGGCAATCGGTGACACATATCCAGAAAAAAATAAGCATGAGCAAGCACCTCACTTTCGCCCTTTGTTCATATCCCGAAGAGTTCTCCTCACGGTCTATATATCGGGCCGGCCATACCTACAGACCCAAACCTAAGTGGAGTTTGTGTTTTCAGACTTTTGTCCAAATAGCCCTGGACCACACACGCTCCACACTTGGGTCCCTGGAGCCACACCTCAGGACTGTGCTTCCCTTTCAAGAGAATTCTTCCCATTCCATTGGCCACAACCTTGCAAATTAGGAAAAACCTCCAAAGTTACCGAGGCCATCCCAATAGTGTAGGCCGCCCAGGACAAACAGGTGTGATCTCAAACCAGCTGAGCAACTACCTCCACTCAGACAAAAGATGTCCCCAGAGAAGAATATTGAACCGGACAGGCCCCTAGGCCCTAATCAGATCCATTGCTTTGGTTTCCAGGCATCTCTCCTCAGAGGCCTCATTTCCAATACCAGCAAATGGTGGTTTCCTGAGGCACCAATAAGAACAAATCTCGTCTCCCCATGGAAAACTTGCTCATTGGAGCTTTGTTATCACCTCTGGTTAGGAGAATCCTTCAGGGCCCTGGTGCCACTGCCCCATACCAAGGTCTCAATGGACTCAAACCAACATTAAGACCATCCTCAGGAAAGTCCATTTCAACTCATTTAAGACCATCCTCAGGAAAGTCCATTCCAACTCAGCCCCCTCTGATGCTACCCCAAGCCAGCAGATCAAACGTTTCTTGTTGCTAGGAGACAATTGGAATTGAGGCTGTCTGCCCAGGCATCCATACTTAGAACCCTGTTCTGGAAAAATACCTTATGAGACGTCCTGGAGCCATCCAACAAATCTTCATTGTCCCACAGAAGGAATCCTTGCGGTTTGGAGCATCTCACAACTCTAATAGTGGGAAAACCCCCATGGCCTCATAATGCCCCCCCCCTTCATGAAGGGGCCAACATGGACAGAAACTCCAACCTGAGCCAAAGTCTGATCCTCGACCTGACTTCAGACTCATGAGATCTCAATTCAGCTCTGCAGAGTGTGCCTGCCTTGTCCATTCCCCGAAACCTAAGCCTAGCTTGTGTTCTCAGACTTCCGTCCTCACTCTCCTGGCCCACAAGCCCTCCAGTTTGGGAATTCCGAAGCCACAATGCAGCACTCTGCCTGCCCTCCAGAAGAAAAACTTTGCCCTATGCTGCTAATAAGAAACCCCAAATGATTATATAATGCATGCCACTCGACTGTAAAGCAATTATACGGCCTACCCTGAATACGAATGCCCTGTCTGGCACAGCCTGAGACAAGACATCCCAAACGACACCTAGACAGCTGGCTCCAACCTGGACACAAGGGACCCGCTATGGCTGTAGTTCGTCATCTCTTCCCAACCTCGGTTTTCAGGCTTCAGAACCTAGACCTTATCTCCAATCACTGCCCAGGGGTGAACGTGATGCAGAAATTAGAATTCCTCCTTCCCCATGACCAGAAACCTGTGGTTGGCATGTTGTCCAATGTTCAATGTGGGAAAACCTGCATTGTCGGAAAGGCCAAGCCAGTGCTTGAGGGCCGCCTAGGGCACAGACATGCATTGTGACCTGTAGCGTGAGTCCCGTATTAAAGTAACGCCTCTCAGTGGCTGGACCAAGATCCTGCATATGGGGCTTGTCATATCCATAGGCCCCCAGGCTTAACCAGAGAGCGAGTATTCCAGTTGTCAGTACCCACTGCTATGCTCCAGAATCCCTCTACTGAGGGGACACATGAAGCAGAAAACAGGACTCTTCCCTTCCCACGGAATGACCCCAAACTCTTGGGGGCTGGACAAACTACCAGAGAGGGAGACTTCTACGACCCATGAGGCAACTCCTACATTAAACGGCCATTGTGGACAAAATATCCAGAGACAAAAGACTGAGCGACTGCCTCCCTCTCACCCTTCTTTCATATCCAGAGGAGCTCCCCTCACGGACTGTAGATCAGGCCTGCCATAACCTCGGCCCCAAACCTGAGCTGAGTTTGGGTTTTGGGATGTCTGTCTGCACAGCCGTGGCCCACACCGCCTCCAGGCTGGGGTCTCTGGAGCCACACCACAGAACTGTGCCTGCTCTCTCCTAAGAAACTGCCCGTTCCATTGGCCACAACTCTACAAAATAGAAGAAACCTCAAGGTCCCCAAGGACATCCCACTACCGCAAGCCGCACTGGACAAACAGGGGCATTATGACACCAGCTGAGCAACTACTACCTCCATGCAGACACACAGACTGATATCCGCAGAGACAGAAGATTGAACCAGGCAGGCCCCTAGGCCCTATTATGAACTCTGTCTTTGGTGTCCAGGTATCACTCCTCAGAGGCCTGGGTTCGAAGACCAGCATATGGGGCTATCCTGAGGCACCAGACAGAACACGTCTCATCTCCGCATGGAAAGCTTCCTTGTTGGAGTTGTGTCAAACCCTTCGGGTTGGAGAATCCTGCAGAGTCCCTTAGCTACTGCCACATTCCAAGGTCTCCATGGGCACCAACCCACATTATGACTCATCCGCAGGAAAGTCCATTTAAACTCAGCCTTCTGGGTAGCTCACCCAAGAGCCCGCAGATTGAGCGTGCCTTGTCTCGACCAGGCAATGGGAAGGTGAGTTGGCGTTTCTCGGCATCCATGCTTAGGCCCCTGCTCTCGAGTCTTTCTGTATGGGGCATCCGGGAACCATCCAATAGTACTCAACTGTCCTGAAGAAGGAAACTTTGAAGTTTGGAGCAGCTCACAACTCCCAGCGTAGGGAAACCTCCCTGGCCTCATGACGCCCCCACCCCCTTCAGGAAGGGGCCGTCATGGACACAAACTCCAGCTTGAGGCAACATCTGATACTCGCCCTGACCTCAGATGCAGGAGATCTCGATTCAGCCTCTGCACAGTGGGCCCAAACCTCGTGCTACCTTGTGTTTTCAGACTTCCTTCCTCACACTCCTGACAAACATGTCCTCAAGACTTGGAATTCTGGAACCAAAATGCAGCCGTATGCTGGCCCTCCAGAAGAAAAACGTTGCTCTATGGGGATCTCCATAAACCCCAAATGAGGATCAACCTGCTCGGTTCTCGACCTCACCCCAATTGGATTGTTCGGGTTGTCCATTCATCCCTCCCCAGAGCTCTGCTTTGGAATCCCTCTTTTGGTGGGACACCTGAGGTAACAAAACTAAAAGGACTCCTCCCATCCTTCAGATTGACCCAAAACAATTGGGATTGGACCAAATTCACAGAGAGGAAGTCTCGTCCATGGCCCATGAGGCCTCCCCGAGATTCCACAGCCATCGTTGACAACAAATCCAGAGACAAAAGTCTGAGCAAGCGCCTCACACTCGCTCTTTTGTCGTATCCCGAAGAGTTCTCCTCACGGTCTGTAGATCGGGCCTGCCATACCTACTTCCCAAACCTAAGCCGAGTTTGTGTTTTCAGACTTCTGTCCCCACATTCCTGGCCCACAGACCCTTCAGGCTGGGGCCCCTGGAGCCACACATCAGGACTGTGCCTGTCCATACCACGGGAATTCTGCCCATTCCATTGTCCACAATCGTACAAATTAGGAAAAACCTCCAGAGTCCCCAAGGACATCCCAATAATGTAGGCCGCCCAGGACAAACAAGGGTCATCTGAAACCAGCTGAGCATCTACCTCTACTCAGCGTAGATGGATGTCCCCAGAGAAGAAGATTGAATCAGACAGGCCCCTAGGCCTGAATCAGATTCATTGCTTTCGGTTACAGGTATCTCTCCTCAGAGGCCGGGTTTCCAATATTAGCATATGGGGATTTCATGAGGCAGCAATCAGAACAAATCTCTTCTCCACATGGGAAAATTATCCTTTGAAGATGTCTCAAAACCTCCAGTTAGGAGAATCCTTCAGGGCCTGTGTGCCACTGCCCCATTACAAGGTCTCCATAGACACAAAAACAAATTAGGACCCATCCACAGGAGAGTCCATTTCAACTCAGCGTATTCGGTTGCTCCGCGAGATCCAGCAGATCTAACTTGTCTTGTTGCTAGGAGACAATTGGAATGTGAGGTGGCCTACCGCGCCATCCATCCTTAAAACCCTGCTCGGAATCGTTGGCCTGGAGAAAACCAACAGGTCTCAATTGTCCTGCCGAAGAATCTTTGCAGTTGGGAGCTTCTCAGAACTCCCATCGTGAGAGAACCCCCATGGCCACATGATTCCCCTCCCCTTCATAAAGGGGCCCTCAGGGACATACGGTCCAACCTGAGCGATCGTCTGATCTTCACGCTGACTTCAGATGCACGAGATCTCGGTTCAGGTCTGTAGATCGTGCCTGCCATATCCTCACCCAGAAACCTAAGCTTTGCTTGTGTCCTCAGACTTCTGTCCACAGATTACTGGCTCACAAGCCCTCCAGTTTGGCAATCCAGAACTACAATGCAGCACTCTACCTGCCCTGCAGAAGTAATACATTGCCCTCTGGGGCTACTTAGAAACCCCAAATGAAGATCAACCTGCACGACACTTGGCTATACCCAAAATATATAGGATGACCTGGTTAATAATGCCCTTTCTGATACAGCCTGAGCCTGGACCTCCTAGACCCACCCAGAGAGCTGGCTACAAACTGAGAACTTCAGACCCCCCATGGCCTTAGGTCGTTATCCCTTCCCAACCTCAGTTTTCAGGCTTCAGAACATAGACCTTATCTCCAATCACTGCCCGGGTTTGAAAATGATGCAGAAATCAGAACTCCTTCCCGATGGCAGGAAAACTTGTGGTTGGCTTGTTGTCCAACGTTCAGTGTAGTGGAAACCAGTGTGTCCCTTGAGGCCCCGCCATTGCTCGCGGTCCAGATAGGTAGCAAACACACATTGTGACCCTCAGCCTTAGCCCAGTCCTCAGGTAAGGCCTCTCAGTGGCTGGATGAAGAGACAGCATATTGGGCTTGCCATGCCCCTAGGCCCCAATTTTTAACCATAGTTCGTGTTGTCCCTTCACTCTTCCCCAGGGCTCTGCTTTGGAACTCCTCTTTTGGTGGGACACCTGAGGTAACAACCCTGAAGGGAATACTCCATCCAACAGATTGACGAAAAACAATTGGGATCGGGCCAAGTCCACAGAGAGCAAGATTCGTCCATGGCCCATGAGGCCTCCCCGACATTCCATGGCCATCGCTGATACAAAATCCAGAGACAAAAGCCTGAGCAAGTGCCTCAGAATCGCACTATCTTCATATCCTGAAGATGTCTTCTCATGGTTTTTAGATCGGGCCTGCCATAGCTACGTCCCCTAACATAAGCTGAGTTTGTGTTTTCAGACTTCTGTCCTCCAAGTCCTGGGCCACACACCATCCAGGCTGGGGACCCTGGAGCCACACATTAGGACTGTGCCTACCCTATCCATGGGAATTCTGCCCATTCCATTGTCCAAAATCGTACAAATTAGGAGAACCCTCCAAAGTCCCTGAGGCCATCCCAATAGTATAGGTCGCCCGGGACAAAAAAGGTCAGTCTGACACCAGCTGAGCATCTACCTCCACTCATACCCTAGAAGGATGTCCCCAGAGAAGAAGATTGAACCAGACAGGACCCTAGGCCAAAGTCGGATCCATTGCTTTGGTTTACAGGCATGTCTCCTCAAAAGCCTGGATTCCAATACCAGCATTGGGGTTTTCCTGAGGCACCCATCAGAACAAACCTCGTCTCCACAAGGAAACTTGTGCATGGGAGCTATGTCAAAAGCTTAGGAGAATACTTCAGGGTCCCGGTGCCACCGCCCCATTCCAAGGCCCTCATGAACACAAACACACATTAGACCCATCCTCAGGAAAGTCCATTTCAACTCAGCCACCCCGGTTGCTCCCGCAGAGCCATCAGATCTAAACTGTCTTGTCGCTAGGAGACCATTGGAATGCGAGGCGGGCTTCCCAGGCATCCATCCTCGAACGTTGGCCTGGACTCATCCATATGGGATGTCCAGGAGCTGTCCAAACAGGTCTCAATTGTCCCGCAGAAGGAATCCTAGGAGGGGGCATCCCACCACTCCCAACGTGGGAAAACCTCCACGGCCTCGAGATTCGGCTCCCTTCATGAAGGGGCCGTCATGAACAGAAAATCCAAGCTGAGCCAACGTCTGATCCTCGCTCTGACTTCAGATGCATGAGATATTGCTTCAGATCTTCAGGGGGTACATGCCGTGCCCTCGCCCTGAAACCCAAGTCTAGCTGTCCCTAAGACCCAATTTTAACCAGATTTCTGGTTGTCCAATCGCCCCTCCCCAGGGCTCTAGTCTGGAATCCCTCATTTGGTGGGACCCCTGAGTTTCAAAAACAAAACAAAAAAAAAACAACAACAACAACAAAAAAGGGACTTCTTCTGTCCCAAAGAATGACACCAAACTCTTTGGATTGGGCCAAACCCCCAGGGAGTAAGACTCGTCCATTTACCATGAAGTCACCCAGAAATTTCATGACCATGAATGGCATGATATCCAGAGATAAATACTTGAGCAAGAGCGTCACACTCGCCCTTTTTTCATATCCCAAAGAGTTCTCCTCATGGTCTGTAGATCATTCCTGCCATACCTATGACCCGAAACATAAGCCAAGTTTCTGTTTTCAGACAACTGTCCAAACAGCTCTGGCCTACACATCCTACAGGCTTAGGCCCCTGGAGCCAAGCTGAGGACTGTACTTGCCTCTCCAAGGGAATTGTGTGTTTGCCCATTCCAATGGCCACTACGCTACAAATAGGATAAACCTCCAAAGTCCCTGAGGCCAACCCAATAGTGGTGGCTTCCCAGGACAAACAGGAGCAATCTGAGCCCATCTGAGAACCTACCTGCACTCAGACTGGTAGACGGATATCCCCAGAGGTAAAAAGGAACGAACAGGCCCCTGGGCCCTATTCGGATCCACTGCTTTGGTTTCCAGGCATCTCTCCTCAGAGGCCTGGATTTCAGTACCAGCATATGGCTGTTTCTTGACTCACCCATCAGAACAAATCTCATCTACACATGGGAAACTTGCACGATGGAGGTGTGTGAAAGCCTCTGTTTAGGTGAACCCTTCAGGGCCCCAGTGCCACCGCTTCATTCCAAGGTCTCCATAGACACAAAATCATATTAGGACACATCCACGGGAGAGTCCATTTCAACTCAGCCTCCTCGGTTGCACCCCCAGATCCAGCAGATCTAACCTCTCTTGTTGCTTGGAGAAAATTCGAATGCGTGGTGGGCTACCCAGCCATCCATCATTAGAACCCTGCTCGGAATCGTTGTCCTGGAGCCAACCAACAGGTCTCAATTGTCCTGCAGAAGAATCTTTGCAGTTGGGAGCTTCTCACAACTCCGATCGTGCGAAAACCCCCATGGCCTCGTGATCCACCCGCCCTTCAAGAAGGGGCCATCAGGGACAGAATGTCCAACCTGAGCGATCGTCTGATCCTCGCCCTGACTTCAGATGCTCGAGATCTCGATTCAGGTCTCACCCAGAATCCTAGGCCTAGCTTGGGTTCTCAGACTACCGTCCTCAGACTACTGGCCCACAAGCCCTCCAGTTTGGCAATCCAGAACTACAATGCAGCACTCTGCCTGTTCTCCAGAAGTAAAACATTGCCCTCTGGGCCCACCCAGAATCCCCAAATGAGGATCACCTGCACGCCATTCGACTGTACCCCACATATATAGGCTGACCTGGGCACTAATGCCCTTATTGACACAGCCTGAGCCTGGACCTCCTGGCCCCACCCAGAGAGCTGGCCGCACACTGAGCACAACGGACCCGCCATGGCCTTAGTTCGTCATCTCTTCTCAATCTCCGTTTTCAGGCTTCAGAACCTAGACCTTATCTCCAATCATGGCCAGGGTTTGAAAATGATGCAGAAATCAGAACTCTTTCCCCATGGCATGAAACCTTGTGGTTGGCATGTTGTCCAAGGTTCAGTGTACTTGAAACCACTGAGGCCCATGAGGCCCCGCCAATGCATGGGGGCACATTGGTCACAAACACACATTGTGACCCTCAGCCTGAGCCCAGTCCTCAGGTAAGGCCTCTCAGTGGCTGGATGGAGAGACAGAATATTGGGCTTGCCATGCCCCTAGGCCCCAATTTTTAACCATAGTTCGGGTTGTCCCTTCACTCTTCCCCAGGGCTCTGCTTTGGAATTCCTATTTTGGTGGGATCCCTGAGGTAACCAACCTGAAAGGAGACCTCCCATCCCACAGATTGACGGAAAACAATTGGGATCGGGCCAAATCCACAGAGAGCAAGATTCGTCCATGTCCCATGAGGTCTCCCCAACATTCCACGGCCATCGCTGATACAAAATCCAGAGACAAAAGCCTGAGGACGCGCCTCAGACTCGCTCATTCTTCATATCCTGAAGAGTTCTTCAGATAAGAACCGACACGGCACTCGAATGCACCCAAAATATATAGTCTAACCTGGGCACTAATGCACTGTCTGACAACCTGAGCCCGGACCTCGTGACCAACACCGAGCCAGCTGACCGCACACTGAGCACATCAGACCCGCCATAGCCTTATGGCATCATCTCTTCCCTACCTCTGTTTCCAGGCTTCAGAACCTAGACCTTATCTCCAATAACTGCCCAGGGGTGACTGTGATGCAGAAATCAGAACTCTTCCTTACCCATGGCAAGAAACCTTGTGGTTGGCATGTTGTCCAACGTTCAGTGTAGGAGAAACCACATTCACCCTGAGGCCCATTCTAGAGTGCGTCGAGGGCATAAACACGCATTGTGACCCTCAGCGTGAGTCCTGTCCTCTAGTACGTCCTCTCAGTAGCTGGAACATTAGATGTCATAATGGGTTTGACATGTCCCTAAGCCCCAATTTTTAACCAGATTTCCGGTTGTCCAGTCGCCCCTCCCTGGGCTCTACTCTGGAATCCCTCATTTGGTGGGACACCTGAGGTTGAAAAACAAAACAGAACAAATGAACAACAACAGAACAAGGGACTTCTTCCATCCCACAGAATGACCCCAAACTCTTTGGACGGGGCCAAACCCCAGAGAGTAAGACTAATCCATTTCCCATGAAGTCACCCGGAAATTTCACGACCATGAGTGACACGATATCCAGAGTCAAAAACTTGAGCAGGAGCCTCACACTCTCCATTTGTTCATATCCCGAAGAGTACTCCTCATGGTCTGTAGATCAGTCCTGCCATATCTATGACTCGAAACATAAGCCGAGTTTGTGTTTTCAGACAACTGTCCAAACAGCCCTGGCCTATTCAACCTACAGTCTCAGGCCCCTGGAGCCAAACCTGATGAGTCTGCTTGCGTCTCCAAGGGAATTGTGTGTGCCCATTCCAATGGCCACAACCCTACTAAGAGGATCAACCTCCAAAGTCCCTGAGGCCATCCCAATATTTGTGGCTTCCTAGGACAAACAGGGTAATCTGGGCCCTCTGAGGACCTACTGGCACTCAGACCCGTAGACTGATGTCCCCAGATGTAAAAAGGAACGAACAGGCCCCTCAGCACCTATCAGATCCAATGCTTTGGTTTCCAGGCATCTCTCTTCAGAGGCCTGGATTTCAATAACAGCATATGGCTGTTTCTTGACTCACCCATCAGAACAAATCTCATCTACACATGGGAAACTTGCACGATGGAGCTGTGTGAAAGCCTCTCTTTTGGAGAACCCTTCAGAGAACCAGTGCCACCGCTTCATTCCAAGGTCTCCATAGACAAAAAATGATATTAGTACACATCCACGGGAGAGTCCATTTCAACTCAGCCTCCTCGGTGGCTCCCCCAGATCCAGCAGATCTAAACTGTCTTGTAGCTTGGAGACAATTGGAATGCGAGGTGGGCTACCCAGCCATCCATCCTTAGAACCCTGCTCGGAATCGTTGTCCTGGAGCCAACCAACAGGTCTCAATTGTCCTGTAGAGGAATCTTTGCAGTTGGGAGCTTCTCAAAACTCCCATCGTGGGTAAACCCCCATGGCCTCGTGATGCACCCCCCCTTCAAGAAGGGGACTTCAGGAACAGAATGTCCAACCTGAGCGATCGTCTGATCCTCGCCCTGACTTCAGGTGCACGAGATCTCGATTCAGGTCTCACCCAGAAACATAGGCATAGCTTGGGTTCTCAGACTTCCGTCCTCAGACTACTGGCCCACGAGCCCTCCAGTTTGGCAATCCAGAACTACAATGCAGCACTCTGCCTGCCCTCCAGAAGAAATACATTGCCCTCTGGGGCTACCCAGAAACCCCAAATGAGGATCAACCTGCACGGCATACGGCTGTACCCGAAATATATAGGCTGACCTGGGGACTAATGCCCTTTCTGACACAGCCTGAGCCTGGACCTCCTGGCCCCACCCAGACAGCTTGCCGCACTCTGAGCACATCGGACCCCTCATGGCCTTAGGTCGTCATCCCTTGTCAACCTCGGTTTTCAGGATTCAGAACCCAGACCTTATCTCCAATCACGGCCCGGGTTTGAAAATGATGCAGAAATCAGAACTCTTTCCCCATGGCAAGAAACCTTGTGGTTGGCATGTTGTCCAAGGTTCAGTCACGTTGAACCCAGTGTGGCCCATGATGCCCCGCCCATGCTTGCGGGCCACATTGGTCACAAACACACATTGTGACCCTCAGCCTGAGCCCAGTCCTCCGGTAAGGCCTCTCAGTGGTTGGATGGAGAGACAGCATATTGGGCTTGTCTTGCCCCTAGGCCCCTATTTTTAACCATAGTTCGGGTTGTCCCTTCACTGTTCCCCAGGGCTCTGCTTTGGAATTCCTCTTTTGCTGGTACACCTGAGGTAACAAACCTGAAAGGAGTTCTCCCATCCCACCGATTCACGAAAAACAATTGGGATCAGGCCAAATCCACAGAGAGCAAGATTCGTCCATGGCCCATGAGGCCTCCCCAACATTCCACGGCCATCGCTGACACAAAATCCAGAGACAAAAGCCTGAGTACGTGCTTCAGACACGCTCATTCTTCATATCCTGAAGAGTTCTTCAGATAAGAACCTACACGGCACTCGAAGGCACTCAAAATATATAGTCTAACCTGGGCACTAATGCACTGTCTGAGAACCTGAGCCCGGACCTCGTGACCAACACCCAGACAGCTGACCGCACCATGAGCAGATCAGACCCGCCATGGCCTTAGGTCATCATCTCTTCCCTACCTCAGTTTTCAGGCTTCAGAACCTAGACCTTATCTCCAATCACTGCCCAGGGGTGACTGTGATGCAGAAATCAGAACTCTTCCTTACCCATGGCAAGACACCTTGTGGTTGGCATGTTGTCCAACGTTCAGTGTAGGAGAAACCAGCTTGCAGCCTGAGTACCCGCCCATTCTTGAGTGGGACGAGGGCATAAACACGCAATTTGACCCTCAGCGTGAGTCCTGTCCTCTAGTACGTCCTATCAGTGGCTGGACCATTAGATGTCATAATGGGCTTGACATGCCACTAGGCCCCAATTTTTTTTTTATTTATGATAAACATATATTTTTATCCCCAAGGGTACGGGTCTGCGAATCACCAGGTCCACACACATCACAGCACTCACCAAATCACATACCCTCCCCAATGTCCACAATCCCACCCCCTTCTCCCAAACCCCATCCCCCCGGCAACCCTCAGTTTGCTCTGTGAGACTAAAAGTGACTTATGGTTTGTCTCAATTTTTAACCAGATTTCTGGTTGTCCAGTCGCCCCTCCCCAGGGCTCTACTCTGGAATCCCTCATTTGGTGGGACACCTGGGGTTGAAAAACAAAACAAAACAAATCAAAAACAATAGAACAACGGACTTCTTCCATCCCACAGAATGACCCCAAACTCTTTGGACGGGGCCAAACCCCCAGAGAGTAAGACTCGGCCATTTCCCATGAAGTCACCCGGAAATTTCACGACCATCAGTGACACGATATCCAGAGACAAAAACTTGAGCAAGAGCCTCACACTCGCCCTTTTTTCATATCCCGAAGAGTTCTCCTCATGGTCTGTAGATCAGTCCTGCCATACCTATGACCCGAAACATAAGCCGAGTTTGTGTTTTCAGACAACTGTCCAAACAGCCCTGGCCTACACACCCTACAGGCTCAGGCCCCTGGAGCCAAACCTGACGACTGTGCTTGCCCTCTTGAAGGGAAATGTATCTGCCCATTCCAACGTCCACAACCCTCCTAAGAGTATAAACCTCCAAAGTCCCTGAGGCCATCCCAATAATTGTGGCTTCCCAGGACAAATGAGGCAATCTGGGCCCATCTGAGCACCTACCGGCACTCAGACCCATAGACTGATATGCCCAGAGGTAAAAAGGAACGAACAGGCCCCTAGGCACTATCGGATTCATTGCTTTGTTTTCCAGGCATCTCTCCTCAGAGGCCTGGATTTCAACAAGAGCATATGGCTGTTTCTTGAATCACCCATAGGAACAAATCTCATCTACACTTCGGAAACTTGCACGATGTAGCTATGTGAAAGCCACTCTATAGGAGAACCCTTCAGGGCCCCAGTGCCACCACTTCATTCCAAGGTCTCCATAGACACAAAATCATATTAGGACACATCCACGGGAGAGTCCATTTCAACTCAGCCTCCTCGGTTGCTCCCCCAGATCCAGCAGATCTAACCTGTCTTGCTTCTTGTAGACAATTGGAATGCGAGGTGTGCTACCCAGCCATCCATCCTTAGAACCCTGCTCGGAATCGTTGTCCTGGAGCCAACCAACAGGTCTCAATTGTCCTGGAGAAGATTCCTTGCAGTGGGGAGCTTCTCACAACTCCCATCGTGGGAAAACCCCCATGGCCTCGTGATCCACCCCCCCTTCAAGAAGGGGCAATCAGGTACAGACTGTCCAACCTGAGCGATCGTCTGATCCTCGCCATGACTTCAGATGCACGAATCTCGATTCAGGTCTGTAGATTGTGCCTGCCATATCCTCACCCAGAAACCTAGGCCTAGCTTGGGTTCTCAGACATCTGTCCTCAGACTACTGGCCCACAACCCCTCCAGTTTGGCAATCCCCATCCACAATGCAGCACTCTGCCTGCCCTCCAGAAGAAAACATTGCCCTCTGGGGCTACCCATAAACCCCAAATGAGGATCAACCTGCACGCCATTCGGCTGTACCCCAAATATATAGGCTGACATGGGCACTAATGCTCTTTCTGACATAGCCTGATCCTGGACCTCCTGGACCCACCCAGACAGCTGGCCGCACACTGAGCACATCGGACCCGCCATGGCCTTAGGTCGTCATCTCTTCTCAAACTCGGTTTTCAGGCTTCAGAACCTAGACCTTATCATCAATCATGGCCCGGGTTTGAAAATGATGCAGAAATCAGAACTCTTTCCCCATGGCAAGAAACCTTGTGGTTGGCATGTTGTCCAAGATTCAGTGTAGTTGAAACCAGTGTGGCGCATGAGGCCCCGCCCATGCTTGCGGGCCACATTGATCACAAACCCATATCGTGACCCTCAGCCTGAGCCCAGTCCTCAGGTAAGGCCTCTCAGTGGCTGGATGGAAAGACAGCATATTGGGCTTGCCATGCCCCTAGGCCTGAATTTTTAACCAACTTCGGGTTGTCCCTTCACTCTTCCCCATTGCTCTGCTTTGAATTCCTCTTTTGGTGGGACACCTGAGGTAACAAACCTGAAAGGAGTCCTTCCATCCCACAGATTGACGAGAAACAATTGGGATCGGGCCAAGTCCACAGATAGCAAGATTCGTCCATGGCCCATGAGGCCTCCCCAACATTCCTCGGCCAACCCTGATACAAAATCCAGAGACAAAAGCCTGAGCACGCGCCTCAGACTCGCTCATTCTTTATATCCTGAAGAGTTCTTCAGATAAGAACCTACACGGAACTCGAATGCACACAAAATATATAGTCTAACCTGGGCACTAATGAAATGTCTGACAACCAGAGCCCGGACCTCGTGACCAACATCCAGACAGCTGACCGCACACTGAGCACATCAGACCCGCCATGGCCTTAGGTCATCATCTCTTCCCTACCTCAGTTTTCAGGCTTCAGAACCTAGACCTTATCTCCAATCACTGCCCAGCGGTGACTGTGAGGCAGAAATCAGAACTCTTCCTTACCCAAGGCAAGAAGCCTTGTGGTAGGAAAGTTGTCCAACGATCAGTGTAGGAGAAACCAGCATTCACCCTGAGGCCCTGCCCATTCTTGAGTGCGATGAGGGCATAAAACGCATTGTGACCCTCAGCGGGAGTCCTGTCCTCTAGTATGTCCTCTCAGTGGCTGGAACATTAGATGTCATAATGGGCTTGACATGTCCCTAGGCCCCAATTTTTAACCAGATTTCTGGTTGTCCACTCGCCCCTCCCCAGGGCTTTACTCTGGAATCCCTCATTTGGTGGGACACCTGAGGTTAAAAAACAAAAAAAACAAAACTACAACAACAAAAAAAAACCGTCTTCTTCCATCCCACAGAATGACCTCAAACTCTTTGGACAAGGCCAAACCCCAGAGAATAAGAATGATCCATTTCCCATGAAGTCACCCGGGAATTTCACGACCATGATTGACACGATATCCAGAGACAAAAACTTGAGCGCGAGCCTCACACTCGCCCTTTTTTCATATCCCGAAGAGTTCTCCTCATCGTCTGTAGATCAGTCCTGCCATACCTATGACCCGAAACATAAGCCAAGTTTGTGTTTTCAGACAACTGTCCAAACAGCCCTGGCCTAAACACCCTACAGGTTCAGGCCCCTGGAGCCAATCTGAGGACTGTACTTGCCCTCTCCGAGGGAATTCTGTGTGCCCATTGCAATGGCCACAACCCTACTAATAGAATAAACCTCCAAAGTCCCTGAGGCCATCCCAATATTTGTGGCTTCCCAGGACAAACAGGAGTAATCTGAGCCTACCAGAGAAGCTACCTGCACTCAGACCCGTAGACTGATGTCCCCAGAGGTAAAAAGAAACGAACAGACCCCTAGGCACTAATCGGATCTATTGCTTTGGTTCCCAGGCATCTCTCCTCAGAGGCCTGGATTTCAATACCAGCATATGGCTGTTTCTTGACTCCCACATCAGTACAAATCTCATCTACACATGGGAAACTTGCACGTGGGAGCTGTGTCAAAGCCTCTGTTTAGGAGAACCCTTCAGGGCCCCAGTGACACCGCTTCATTCCAAGGTCTCCATAGACACAAAAACACATTAGGACACATCCACGGGAGAGTCCATTTCAACTGAGCGTATTCGGTTCCTCCGCGAGATCCAGCATATCTAACTTGTCTTGTTGCTAGGAGACAATTGGAATGTGAGGTGGCCTACCCCGCCATCCATCCTTAAAACCCTGCTCAGAATCGTTGGACTGGAGCCAACCAACAGGTCTCAATTGTCCTACAGAAGAATCTTTGCAGTTGGGAGCTTCTCAGAACTCCCATCGTGAGAGAACCCCCATGGCCTCATCATCCCCCCCCTTCATAAAGGGGCCATCAGGGACATAAGGTCCAACCTGAGCGATCGTCTGATCCTCACCCTGACTTCAGATGCACGAGATCTCGATTCAGGTCTGTAGATTGTGCCTGCCATGTCCTCACCCAGAAACCTAAGCCTAGCTTGTGTCCTCAGACTTCTGTCCACAGACTACTGGCTCACAAGCCCTCCAGTTTGACAATCCAGAATTACAATGCAGCACTCTAACTGCCCTGCAGAAGAAATACATTGCCATCTGGGGTTACATAGAAACCGCAAATGAAGATCAACCTGCATGTCACTTGGATATACCCAAAATATATAGGATGACCTGGGCAATAATGCCCTTTCTGACACAGCCTGAGCCTGGACATCCTAGGCCCAGCTAGACAGCTGCCTACAAACTGAGAACATCAGACCCTCCATGGCCTTAGGTCGTTATCCCTTCCCAACCTCAGTTTTCAGGCTTCAGAACCTAGACCTTATCTCCAAACACTGCCCAGGTTTAAAAATGATGCAGAAATCAGAACTCCTTCCCAATGGCACGAAAACTTGTGGTTGACTTGTTGTCCAACGTTCAGTATAGTGGAAACCAGTGTGTCCCTTGAGGCCCCGCCATTGCTCGCGGGCCAGATAGGTAGGAAACACACATTGTGACCCTCAGCCTTAGCCCAGTCCTCAGGTAAGGCCTCTCAGTGGCTGGATGAAGAGACAGCATATTGGGCTTGCCATGCCCCAAGGCCCCAATTTTTAACCATAGTTTGTGTTGACCCTTCACTCTTCCCCAGGGCTCTGCTTTGGAATTCCTCTTTTGGTGGGACACTTGATGTAACAACCCTGAAAGGAGTACTCCATCCAGCAGATTGACGAAAAAGAATTAGGATCGGGCCAAATCCACAGAGAGGAAGTTTCGTCCATGGCCCATGTGGCCTCCTCGACATTCCACGGCCATCGCTGAAAAAAAATCCAGAGACAAAAGCCTAAGCAAGCGCCTCAGAATCGCACTATCTTCATATCCTGAAGATGTCTTCTCATGGTTTGTAGATCGGGCCTGCCATACCTACGTCCCCAAACATAAGCTGAGTTTGTGTTTTCAGACTTCTGTCCTCCAAGTCCTGGGCCACACACTCTCCAGGCTGGGGACCCTGGAGCCACACATTAGGACTGTGCCTACCCAATCCATGGGAATTCTGCCCATTCCATTGTCCAAAATCGTACAAATTAGGATAACCCTCTAAAGTCCCTGAGACCATCCCAATAGAATATGTCGCCCAGGACAAAAAAGGGCCGTCTGACACCAGCTGAGCATCTACCTCCACTCATACCCTAGATGGATGTCCCCAGAGAAGAAGATTGAACCAGACAGGACCCTAGGCCAAAATCGGATCCATTGCTTTGGTTTACAGGCATGTCTCCTCAAAACCCTGGATTCCAATACCAGCATTGGGGTTTTCCTGAGGCACCCATCAGAACAAACCTCGTCTCCATAAGGAAACTTGTGCATGGGAGCTATGTCAAAAGCTTAGGAGAATACTTCAGGGTCCCGGTGCCACCGCCCCATTCCAGGGCCCTCATGGACACAAACACACATTAGACCCATCCTCAGGAAAGTCCATTTCAACTCAGCCACCCCGGTTGCTCCCGCAGAGCCATCAGATCTAAGCTGTCTTGTCGCTAGGAGACAATTGGAATGGGAGGCGGGCTTCCCAGGCATCCATCCTCGAATGTTGGTCTGGACTCATCCATATGGGATGTCCTGGAGCTGTCCAACAGGACTCAATTGTCCCGCAGAAGGAATCCTAGGAGGGGGCATCCCACCACTCCCAACGTGGGAAAACCTCCACAGCCTCGAGATTCGGCTCCCTTTATGAAGCGGCTGTCATGAACAGAAAATCCAAGCTGAGCCAACGTCTGATCCTCGCTCTGACTTCAGATGCATGCGATGTTGCTTCAGATCTTCAGGGGGTACATGCTGTGCCCTCGCCCTGAAACCCAAGTCTAGCTGTCCCTAGGCCCCAATATTATCCAGCTTTCTGGTTGTCTAATCGCCCCTCCCCAGGGCTCTACTCTGGAATCCTTCATTTGGTGGGACACCTGAGTTTGAAAAACAAAACAAAAGAAATCAACAACAAAAAACGGACTTCTTCCATCACACAGAATGACCCCAAACTCTTTGGACTGGGCCAAACCCCCAGGGAGTAAGACTCGTCCATTTCCCATGAAGTCACCCGGAAATTTCATGACCATGAATGGCACGATATCCAGAGATAAATACTTGAGCAAGAGCCTCACACTCGCCCTTTTTCATATTCCGAAGAGTTCTCCTCATGTTCTGTAGATCAGTCCTGCCATACCTATGACCCGAAGCATAAGCCGAGTTTCTGTTTTCAGACAACTGTCCAAACAGCCCTGGCCTACATAGCCTACAGGCTTAGGCCCCTGGAGCCAATGTGAGGACTGTACTTGCCCTCTCCAAGGGAATTCTGTGTGCCCATTCCAATGGCCACAACCCTACTAATAGGATAAACCTCCAAAGTCCCTGAGGCCATCCCAATAGTGGTGGCTTCCCAGGACAAAAAGGAGCAATCTGAGCCCATCTGAGAACCTACCTGCACTCAGACTTGTAGACTGATATCCCCAGAGGTTAAAAGGAACGAACAGGCCCCTAGGCCCTAATCGGATCCATTGCTTTGGTTTCCAGGCATCTCTCCTCAGAGGACTGGATTTCAATACCAGCATATGGCTGTTTCTTGATTCACCCATCAGAACAAATCCCATATACACATGGGAAACTTGCACGATGTGTAGAGCGATGTCAAAGCCTCTGTTTAGGAGAACCCTTCATGGCCCCAGTGCCTCCGCGTCATTCCAAAGTATCCATAGACACAAAAACACATTAGGACCCATCCACAGGTGAGTCCATTTCAACTCAGCGTATTCGGTTGCTCCGCGAGATCCAGAGATCCAACTTGTCTTGTTGCTAGGAGACAATTGGAATGCGAGGTGGCCTACCCCACCATCCATCCTTAGAACCCTGCTCGGAATCATTAGCCTGGAGCAAACCAACAGGTCTCAATTGTCCTGCAGAAGAATCTTTGCAGTTGGGAGCTTCTCACAACTACCATAGTGAGAAAACACCCATGGCTTCGTGATCCCTCCCCCCTTCATGAAGGGGCCCTCAGGGACATAAGGTCCAACTTGAGCGATCTTCTGATCCTCACCCTAACTTCAGATGCACGAGATCTCGGTTCAGGTCTGTAGATTGTGCCTGCCATGTCCTCACCCAGAATCCTAAGCCTAGCTTGTGTCCTCAGACTTCCATCCTCAGAATAATGGCCCACAAGCCCTCCAGTTTGGCAATCCAGAATTATAATGCAGCACTCTGCCTGCCCTCCAGAAGAAAATCATTGCCTTCTGGGGCTACCCAGAAACACCAAATGAAGATCAACCTGCACGCCACTTGGCTGTACCCAAAATATATAGGCTGACCTGCGCAATAATGCCCTTTCTGACAGAGGCTGAGCCTGGACCTCCTGGCCCCACCCATACAGCTGGCCGCTCACTGAGCACATCGGACCAGCCATTGCCTTAGGTCGTTATCTCTTCCCAGCCGCGGTTTTCAGGATTTAGAACCTAGACCTTATCTCCAATCACTGCCCAGGTTTGAAAATGATGCAGAAATCAGAACTACTTCCCGATGGCAAGAAACCTTGTGGTAGGCTTGTTGTATAATGTTCAGTGTAGTGGAGACTTGTGTGTCCGATGAGGCCCCGCCATTGCTCGTGGGCCACATAGGTAGCAAACACATATTGTGACCCTCAGCCTTAGCCCAGTCCTCAGGTAAGGCCTCTCAGTGGCTGGAAGAAGAGACAGCATATTGGGCTTGCCATGCCCCTAGGCCCCAATTTTTAACCATAGTTCGGGTTGTCCCTTCACTCTTCCCCAGGGCTCTGCTGTGGAACTCCCCTTTTGGTGGGACACCTGAGGTAACAACCCTGAAGGGAATACTCCATCCAACAGATTGACGAAAAACAATTGGGATCGGGCCAAGTCCACAGAGAGCAAGATTCGTCCATGGCCCATGAGGCCTCCCCGACATTCCACGGCCATCGCTGATACAAAATCCAGAGACAAAAGCCTGAGCAAGCGCCTCAGAATCGCACTATCTTCATATCCTGAAGATGTCTTCTCATGGTTTTTAGATCGGGCCTGCCATAGCTACGTCCCCAAACATAAGCTGAGTTTGTGTTTTCAGACTTCTGTCCTCCAAGTCCTGGGCCACACACCATCCAGGCTGGGGACCCTGGAGCCACACATTAGGACTGTGCCTACCCTATCCATGGGAATTCTGCCCATTCCATTGTCCAAAATCGTACAACTTAGGAGAACCCTCCAAAGTCCCTGAGGCCATCCCAATAGTATAGGTCGCCCGGGACAAAAAAGGGCCGTCTGACACCAGCTGAGCATCTACCTCCACTCATAGCCTAGATGGATGTCCCCAGAGAAGAAGATTGAACCAGACAGGACCCTAGGCCAAAATCGGATCCATTGCTTTGGTTTACAGGCATGTCTCCTCAAAAGCCTGGATTCCAATACCAGCATTGGGGTTTTCCTGAGGCACCCATCAGAACAAACCTCGTCTCCACAAGGAAACTTGTGCATGGGAGCTATGTCAAAAGCTTAGGAGAATACTTCAGGGTCCCGGTGCCACCGCCCCATTCCAAGGCCCTCATGGACACAAACACACATTAGACCCATCCTCAGGAAATTCCATTTCAACTCAGCCACCCCGGTTGCTCCCGCACAGCCATCAGATCTAAACTGTCTTGTCGCTAGGAGACCATTGGAATGCGAGGCGGGCTTCCCAGGCATCCATCCTCGAACGTTGGTCTGGAC
This sequence comes from Mustela lutreola, assembly GCF_030435805.1. NCBI lineage: Eukaryota > Metazoa > Chordata > Mammalia > Carnivora > Mustelidae > Mustela > Mustela lutreola. The sequence continues at coordinate 175,949,592 of NC_081294.1, forward strand.
TCATCCATATGGGATGTCCAGGAGCTGTCCAAACAGGTCTCAATTGTCCCGCAGAAGGAATCCTAGGAGGGGGCATCCCACCACTCCCAACGTGGGAAAACCTCCACGGCCTCGAGATTCGGCTCCCTTCATGAAGGGGCCGTCATGAACAGAAAATCCAAGCTGAGCCAACGTCTGATCCTCGCTCTGACTTCAGATGCATGAGATATTGCTTCAGATCTTCAGGAGGTACATGCCGTGACTTCGCCCTGAATCCCAAGTCTAGCTTGTGTTCTCAGACTTCCGTCCTCACACTCCGGCCCCGAAGCCCAGAAGTTTGGCAATTCCGGACCATCATTGCAGCTCTCTGCCTGCCCTCTAGAAACAAAATATTGCCTAATGAGCTGCCCGGGCACATTAAATGAGAATAAACCTACATGGCACTCGAATGTACCCAAATTATATAGTCTAACCTGGGCAGTAATGCACTGTCACACAACCTGAGCCAGAACCTCCTGAGCAACACCCAGACAGCTGACCGCACCCTGAGCCCATAAGACCCGCCGTGGCCTTAGGTCATCATCTCTTCCCTACCTAAGTTTTCAGGCTTCAGAACCTAGACCTTATCTCCAATCACTGCCCAGGGGTGAGTGTGATGCAGAAATCAGAACTCCTCTTTATCCACGGCAAGAAACCTTGTGGTTGCCATGTTGTCCAAGGTTCAGTGTAGGAGAAACCAGCATTCACCCTGAGGTCCCGCCCATTCTTGAGTGCGACAAGGACATAAACACGCATTGTGACCCTCAGCATGAGTCGGGTCCTCTAGTAAGTCCTCTCAGTGGCTAGACCATTAGATGCCATAATGGCTTGACATGTCCCTAGGCCCCAAATTTAAACCAGATTTCTGGTTGTCCAATCGCCCCTCCCCAGGGCTCTACTCTGGAATCCCTCATTTGGTGGGACAACTGAGTTTGAAAAACAAAACAAAACAAAACAACAACAACAACAACAAAAACGGACTTCTTCCATCCCACAGAATGACCTCAAACTCTCTGGACGGTGCCAAACCCCCAGAGAGTAAGACTCGCCCATTTCCCATGAAGTCACCCGGATAATTCATGACCATGAATGGAACGATATCCAGAGATAAAAACTTGAGCAAGAGCCTCACACTCGGCCTTTTTTCATATCCCGAAGAGTTCTCCTCATGTTCTGTAGATCAGTCCTGCCATACCTATGACCCGAAACATAAGCCGAGTTTGTGTTTTCAGAAATCTGTCCAAACAGCCCAGGCCTACACACCCTACAGGCTCAGGCCCCTGAAGCCAACCTGAGGACTGTACTTGCCCTCTCCAAGGGAATTCTGTGTGCCCATTCCAATGGCCACAACCCTACTAATAGGATAAATCTCCAAAGTCCCTGAGGCCATCCCAATAGTGGTGGCTTCCCAGGACAAACAGGAGCAATCTGAGCCCATCTGACAACCTACCTGCACTCAGACTCCTAGACTGATATCCCCAGAGGTAAAAAGGAACGAACAGGCCCCTAGGCCCTAATCGGATCCATTGCTTTGGTTTCCAGGCATCTTCCTCAGAGGCCTGGATTTCAGTACCAGCATTTGGCTGTTTCTTGGCTCACCCATCAGAACAAAACTCATCTACACATGGGAAACTTGCACGTGGGAGGTGTGTCAAAGCCTCTTTTTAGGAGAACCCTTCAGGGCCCCAGTGCCACCGCTTCATTCCAAGGTCTCCATAGACACAAAATCATATTAGACACATCCACGGGGAGAGTCCAGTTCAACTCAGCATATTCGGTTGCCCCGCGAGATCCAGCAGATCTAACTTGTCTTGTTGCTAGGAGACAAAAGGAAGGCGAGGTGGCCTACCCCGCCATCCATCCTTAGAACCCTGCTCGGAATCATTGGCCTGGAGCCAACCAACAGGTCTCAATTGTCCTGCAGAAGAACCTTTGCAGTTGTGAGCTTCTCACAACTCCCATGGTGAGAAACCCCCCTGGCCTCGTGATCCCCCCCCTTCATGAAGGGGCCATCAGGGACATAAGGTCTAACCTGAGAAATAGTCTGATCCTCACCCTGACTTCAGATGCACGAGATCTCGATTCAGGTCTGTATATTGTGCCTGCCATGTCCTCACCCAGAAACCTAAGCCTAGCTTGTGTCCTCAGACTTCCGTCCTCAGACTAATGGCCCACAAGCCCTCCAGTTTGGCAATCCAGAATTACAATGCAGCACTTAGCTTGCCCTCCAGAAGAAAAACATTGCCCTCTGGCGCTACCCAGAAACCCCAAATGAAGATCAACCTCCACGCCACTTGGCTGAACCCAAAATATATAGGCTGACCTGGGCACTAATGCCCTTTCTGACAGAGCCTGAACCTGGAACTCCTGGCACCACCCAGACAGCTTGCCGCTCACTGAGCACATCGGACCAGCCATTGCCTTAGGATGTTATATCTTCCCAAACTCGGTTTTCAGGATTCAGATCCTAGACCTTATCTCCAATCACTGCCCAGGTTTGAAAATGATGCAGAAATCAGAACTCCTTCCCGATGGCAAGAAACCTTGTGGTTGGCTTGTTGTCCAACGTTCAGTGTAGTGGAAACCTGTTTGTCCGATGAGGCCCCGCCATTGCTCGCGGGCCACATAGGTGGCAAACTCACATTGTGACCCTCAGCCTGAGCCCAGTCCTCATGTAAGGCCTCTCAGTGGCTGGATGGAGAGACAGAATATTGGGCTTGCCATGCCCCTAGGCCCCAATTTTTAACCATAGTTCGTGTTGTCCCTTCACTCTTCCCCAGGGCTCTGCTTTGGAACTCCTCTTTTGGTGGGACACCTGAGGTAACAACCCTGAAGGGAATACTCCATCCAACAGATTGACGAAAAACAATTGGGATCGGGCCAAGTCCACAGAGAGCAAGATTCGTCCATGGCCCATGAGGCCTCCCCGACATTCCACGGCCATCGCTGATACAAAATCCAGAGACAAAAGCCTGAGCAAGCGCCTCAGAATCGCACTATCTTCATATCCTGAAGATGTCTTCTCATGGTTTTTAGATCGGGCCTGCCATAGCTACGTCCCCTAACATAAGCTGAGTTTGTGTTTTCAGACTTCTGTCCTCCAAGTCCTGGGCCACACACCATCCAGGCTGGGGACCCTGGAGCCACACATTAGGACTGTGCCTACCCTATCCATGGGAATTCTGCCCATTCCATTGTCCAAAATCGTACAACTTAGGAGAACCCTCCAAAGTCCCTGAGGCCATCCCAATAGTATAGGTCGCCCGGGACAAAAAAGGGCCGTCTGACACCAGCTGAGCATCTACCTCCACTCATACCCTAGATGGATGTCCCCAGAGAAGAAGATTGAACCAGACAGGACCCTAGGCCAAAATCGGATCCATTGCTTTGGTTTACAGGCATGTCTCCTCAAAACCCTGGATTCCAATACCAGCATTGGGGTTTTCCTGAGGCACCCATCAGAACAAACCTCGTCTCCACAAGGAAACTTGTGCATGGGAGCTATGTCAAAAGCTTAGGAGAATACTTCAGGGTCCCGGTGCCACCGCCCCATTCCAAGGCCCTCATGGACACAAACACACATTAGACCCATCCTCAGGAAAGTCCATTTCAACTCAGCCACCCCGGTTGCTCCCGCAGAGCCATCAGATCTAAACTGTCTTGTCGCTAGGAGACCATTGGAATGCGAGGCGGGCTTCCCAGGCATCCATCCTCGAACGTTGGTCTGGACTCATCCATATGGGATGTCCAGGAGCTGTCCAAACAGGTCTCAATTGTCCCGCAGAAGGAATCCTAGGAGGGGGCATCCCACCACTCCCAACGTGGGAAAACCTCCACGGCCTCGAGATTCGGCTCCCTTCATGAAGGGGCCGTCATGAACAGAAAATCCAAGCTGAGCCAACGTCTGATCCTCGCTCTGACTTCAGATGCATGAGATATTGCTTCAGATCTTCAGGAGGTACATGCCGTGACTTCGCCCTGAATCCCAAGTCTAGCTTGTGTTCTCAGACTTCCGTCCTCACACTCCGGCCCCGAAGCCCAGAAGTTTGGCAATTCCGGACCATCATTGCAGCTCTCTGCCTGCCCTCTAGAAACAAAATATTGCCTAATGAGCTGCCCGGGCACATTAAATGAGAATAAACCTACATGGCACTCGAATGTACCCAAATTATATAGTCTAACCTGGGCAGTAATGCACTGTCACACAACCTGAGCCAGAACCTCCTGAGCAACACCCAGACAGCTGACCGCACCCTGAGCCCATAAGACCCGCCGTGGCCTTAGGTCATCATCTCTTCCCTACCTAAGTTTTCAGGCTTCAGAACCTAGACCTTATCTCCAATCACTGCCCAGGGGTGAGTGTGATGCAGAAATCAGAACTCCTCTTTATCCACGGCAAGAAACCTTGTGGTTGCCATGTTGTCCAAGGTTCAGTGTAGGAGAAACCAGCATTCACCCTGAGGTCCCGCCCATTCTTGAGTGCGACAAGGACATAAACACGCATTGTGACCCTCAGCATGAGTCGGGTCCTCTAGTAAGTCCTCTCAGTGGCTAGACCATTAGATGCCATAATGGCTTGACATGTCCCTAGGCCCCAAATTTAAACCAGATTTCTGGTTGTCCAATCGCCCCTCCCCAGGGCTCTACTCTGGAATCCCTCATTTGGTGGGACAACTGAGTTTGAAAAACAAAACAAAACAAAACAAAACAACAACAACAACAAAAAAAAAAAAAACGGACTTCTTCCATCCCACAGAATGACCTCAAACTCTCTGGACGGTGCCAAACCCCCAGAGAGTAAGACTCGCCCATTTCCCATGAAGTCACCTGGATATTTCATGACCATGAATGGAACGATATCCAGAGATAAAAACTTGAGCAAGAGCCTCACACTCGGCCTTTTTTCATATCCCGAAGAGTTCTCCTCATGTTCTGTAGATCAGTCCTGCCATACCTATGACCCGAAACATAAGCCGAGTTTGTGTTTTCAGACAACTGTCCAAACAGCCCAGGCCTACACACACTACAGGCTCAGGCCCCTGAAGCCAACCTGAGGACTGTACTTGCCCTCTCCAAGGGAATTCTGTGTGCCCATTCCAATGGCCACAACCCTACTAATAGGATAAACCTCCAAAGTCCCTGAGGCCATCCCAATAGTGGTGGCTTCCCAGGACAAACAGGAGCAGGAGCAATCTGAGCCCATCTGACAACCTACCTGCACTCAGACTCCTAGACTGATATCCCCAGAGGTAAAAAGGAACGAACAGGCCCCTAGGCCCTAATAGGAGCCATTGCTTTGGTTTCCAGGCATCTTCCTCAGAGGCCTGGATTTCAGTACCAGCATTTGGCTGTTTCTTGGCTCACCCATCAGAACAAAACTCATCTACACATGGGAAACTTGCACGTGGGAGGTGTGTCAAAGCCTCTTTTTAGGAGAACCCTTCAGGGCCCCAGTGCCACCGCTTCATTCCAAGGTCTCCATAGACACAAAATCATATTAGACACATCCACGGGGAGAGTCCAGTTCAACTCAGCATATTCGGTTGCCCCGCGAGATCCAGCAGATCTAACTTGTCTTGTTGCTAGGAGACAAAAGGAAGGCGAGGTGGCCTACCCCGCCATCCATCCTTAGAACCCTGCTCGGAATCATTGGCCTGGAGCCAACCAACAGGTCTCAATTGTCCTGCAGAAGAACCTTTGCAGTTGTGAGCTTCTCACAACTCCCATGGTGAGAAACCCCCCTGGCCTCGTGATACCCCCCCTTCATGAAGGGGCCATCAGGGACATAAGGTCTAACCTGAGAAATAGTCTGATCCTCACCCTGACTTCAGATGCACGAGATCTCGATTCAGGTCTGTATATTGTGCCTGCCATGTCCTCACCCAGAAACCTAAGCCTAGCTTGTGTCCTCAGACTTCCGTCCTCAGACTAATGGCCCACAAGCCCTCCAGTTTGGCAATCCAGAATTACAATGCAGCACTTAGCTTGCCCTCCAGAAGAAAAACATTGCCCTCTGGCGCTACCCAGAAACCCCAAATGAAGATCAACCTCCACGCCACTTGGCTGAACCCAAAATATATAGGCTGACCTGGGCACTAATGCCCTTTCTGACAGAGCCTGAACCTGGAACTCCTGGCACCACCCAGACAGCTTGCCGCTCACTGAGCACATCGGACCAGCCATTGCCTTAGGATGTTATATCTTCCCAAACTCGGTTTTCAGGATTCAGATCCTAGACCTTATCTCCAATCACTGCCCAGGTTTGAAAATGATGCAGAAATCAGAACTCCTTCCCGATGGCAAGAAACCTTGTGGTTGGCTTGTTGTCCAACGTTCAGTGTAGTGGAAACCTGTTTGTCCGATGAGGCCCCGCCATTGCTCGCGGGCCACATAGGTGGCAAACTCACATTGTGACCCTCAGCCTGAGCCCAGTCCTCATGTAAGGCCTCTCAGTGGCTGGATGGAGAGACAGAATATTGGGCTTGCCATGCCCCTAGGCCCCAATTTTTAACCATAGTTCGTGTTGTCCCTTCACTCTTCCCCAGGGCTCTGCTTTGGAACTCCTCTTTTGGTGGGACACCTGAGGTAACAACCCTGAAGGGAATACTCCATCCAACAGATTGACGAAAAACAATTGGGATCGGGCCAAGTCCACAGAGAGCAAGATTCGTCCATGGCCCATGAGGCCTCCCCGACATTCCACGGCCATCGCTGATACAAAATCCAGAGACAAAAGCCTGAGCAAGCGCCTCAGAATCGCACTATCTTCATATCCTGAAGATGTCTTCTCATGGTTTTTAGATCGGGCCTGCCATAGCTACGTCCCCTAACATAAGCTGAGTTTGTGTTTTCAGACTTCTGTCCTCCAAGTCCTGGGCCACACACCATCCAGGCTGGGGACCCTGGAGCCACACATTAGGACTGTGCCTACCCTATCCATGGGAATTCTGCCCATTCCATTGTCCAAAATCGTACAAATTAGGAGAACCCTCCAAAGTCCCTGAGGCCATCCCAATAGTATAGGTCGCCCGGGACAAAAAAGGGCCGTCTGACACCAGCTGAGCATCTACCTCCACTCATAGCCTAGATGGATGTCCCCAGAGAAGAAGATTGAACCAGACAGGACCCTAGGCCAAAATCGGATCCATTGCTTTGGTTTACAGGCATGTCTCCTCAAAAGCCTGGATTCCAATACCAGCATTGGGGTTTTCCTGAGGCACCCATCAGAACAAACCTCGTCTCCACAAGGAAACTTGTGCATGGGAGCTATGTCAAAAGCTTAGGAGAATACTTCAGGGTCCCGGTGCCACCGCCCCATTCCAAGGCCCTCATGGACACAAACACACATTAGACCCATCCTCAGGAAATTCCATTTCAACTCAGCCACCCCGGTTGCTCCCGCAGAGCCATCAGATCTAAACTGTCTTGTCGCTAGGAGACCATTGGAATGCGAGGCGGGCTTCCCAGGCATCCATCCTCGAACGTTGGTCTGGACTCATCCATATGGGATGTCCAGGAGCTGTCCAAACAGGTCTCAATTGTCCCGCAGAAGGAATCCTAGGAGGGGGCATCCCACCACTCCCAACGTGGGAAAACCTCCACGGCCTCGAGATTCGGCTCCCTTCATGAAGGGGCCGTCATGAACAGAAAATCCAAGCTGAGCCAACGTCTGATCCTCGCTCTGACTTCAGAAGCATGAGATATTGCTTCAGATCTTCAGGAGGTACATGCCGTGACTTCGCCCTGAATCCCAAGTCTAGCTTGTGTTCTCAGACTTCCGTCCTCACACTCCGGCCCCGAAGCCCACAAGTTTGGCAATTCCGGACCATCATTGCAGCTCTCTGCCTGCCCTCTAGAAACAAAATATTGCCTAATGAGCTGCCCGGGCACATTACATGAGAATAAACCTACATGGCACTCGAATGTACCCAAATTATATAGTCTAACCTGGGCAGTAATGCACTGTCACACAACCTGAGCCAGAACCTCCTGAGCAACACCCAGACAGCTGACCGCACCCTGAGCCCATAAGACCCGCTGTGGCCTTAGGTCATCATCTCTTCCCTACCTAAGTTTTCAGGCTTCAGAACCTAGACCTTATCTCCAATCACTGCCCAGGGGTGAGTGTGATGCAGAAATCAGAACTCCTCTTTATCCACGGCAAGAAACCTTGTGGTTGCCATGTTGTCCAAGGTTCAGTGTAGGAGAAACCAGCATTCACCCTGAGGTCCCGCCCATTCTTGAGTGTGACAAGGACATAAACACGCATTGTGACCCTCAGCATGAGTCGGGTCCTCTAGTAAGTCCTCTCAGTGGCTAGACCATTAGATGTCATAATGGCTTGACATGTCCCTACCCCAAATTTAAACCAGATTTCTGGTTGTCCAATCGCCCCTCCCCAGGGCTCTACTCTGGAATCCCTCATTTGGTGGGACAACTGAGTTTGAAAAACAAAACAAAACAAAACAACAACAACAACAACAAAAACGGACTTCTTCCACCCCACAGAATGACCTCAAACTCTCTGGACGGGGCCAAACCCCCAGAGAGTAAGACTCGCCCATTTCCCATGAAGTCACCCGGATATTTCATGACCATGAATGGAACGATATCCAGAGATAAAAACTTGAGCAAGAGCCTCACACTCGGCCTTTTTTCATATCCCGAAGAGTTCTCCTCATGTTCTGTAGATCAGTCCTGCCATACCTATGACCCGAAACATAAGCCGAGTTTGTGTTTTCAGACAACTGTCCAAACAGCCCAGGCCTACACACCCTACAGGCTCAGGCCCCTGAAGCCAACCTGAGGACTGTACTTGCCCTCTCCAAGGGAATTCTTTGTGCCCATTCCAATGGCCACAACGCTACTAATAGGATAAACCTCCAAAGTCCCTGAGGCCATCCCAATAGTGGTGGCTTCCCAGAACAAACAGGAGCAATCTGAGCCCATCTGACAACCTACCGGCACTCAGACTCCTAGACTGATATCCCCAGAGGTAAAAAGGAACGAACAGGCCCCTAGGCCCTAATAGGAGCCATTGCTTTGGTTTCCAGGCATCTTCCTCAGAGGCCTGGATTTCAGTACCAGCATTTGGCTGTTTCTTGGCTCACCCATCAGAACAAAACTCATCTACACATGGGAAACTTGCACGTGGGAGGTGTGTCAAAGCCTCTTTTTAGGAGAACCCTTCAGGGCCCCAGTGCCACCGCTTCATTCCAAGGTCTCCATAGACACAAAATCATATTAGACACATCCACGGGGAGAGTCCAGTTCAACTCAGCATATTCGGTTGCCCCGCGAGATCCAGCAGATCTAACTTGTCTTGTTGCTAGGAGACAAAAGGAAGGCGAGGTGGCCTACCCCGCCATCCATCCTTAGAACCCTGCTCGGAATCATTGGCCTGGAGCCAACCAACAGGTCTCAATTGTCCTGCAGAAGAACCTTTGCAGTTGTGAGCTTCTCACAACTCCCATGGTGAGAAACCCCCCTGGCCTCGTGATCCCCCCCCCCTTCATAAAGGGGCCATCAGGGACATAAGGTCTAACCTGAGAAATAGTCTGATCCTCACCCTGACTTCAGATGCACGAGATCTCGATTCAGGTCTGTATATTGTGCCTGCCATGTCCTCACCCAGAAACCTAAGCCTAGCTTGTGTCCTCAGACTTCCGTCCTCAGACTAATGGCCCACAAGCCCTCCAGTTTGGCAATCCAGAATTACAATGCAGCACTTAGCTTGCCCTCCAGAAGAAAAACATTGCCCTCTGGCGCTACCCAGAAACCCCAAATGAAGATCAACCTGCACGCCACTTGGCTGAACCCAAAATATATAGGCTGACCTGGGCACTAATGCCCTTTCTGACAGAGCCTGAGCCTGGAACTCCTGGCACCACCCAGACAGCTTGCCGCTCACTGAGCACATCGGACCAGCCATTGCCTTAGGATGTTATATCTTCCCAAACTCGGTTTTCAGGATTCAGATCCTAGAGCTTATCTCCAATCACTGCCCAGGTTTGAAAATGATGCAGAAATCAGAACTCCTTCCCGATGGCAAGAAACCTTGTGGTTGGCTTGTTGTCCAACGTTCAGTGTAGTGGAAACCTGTTTGTCTGATGAGGCCCCGCCATTGCTCGCGGGCCACATAGGTGGCAAACTCACATTGTGACCCTCAGCCTGAGCTCAGTCCTCATTTAAGGCCTCTCAGTGGCTGGATGGAGAGACAGCATATTGGGCTTGCCATGCCCCTAGGCCCCAATTTTTAACCATAGTTCGGGTTGTCCCTTCACTCTTCCCCAGGGCTCTGCTTTGGAACTCCTCTTTTGGTGGGACACCTGAGGTAACAACCCTGAAGGGAATACTCCATCCAACAGATTGACGAAAAACAATTGGGATCCGGCCATGTCCACAGAGAGCAAGATTCGTCCATGGCCCATGAGGCCTCCCCGACATTCCACGGCCATCGCTGATACAAAATCCAGAGACAAAAGCCTGAGCAAGCGCCTCAGAATCGCACTATCTTCATATCCTGAAGATGTCTTCTCATGGTTTTTAGATCGGGCCTGCCATAGCTACGTCCCCAAACATAAGCTGAGTTTGTGTTTTCAGACTTCTGTCCTCCAAGTCCTGGGCCACACACCATCCAGGCTGGGGACCCTGGAGCCACACATTAGGACTGTGCCTACCCTATCCATGGGAATTCTGCCCATTCCATTGTCCAAAATCGTACAAATTAGGAGAACCCTCCAAAGTCCCTGAGGCCATCCCAATAGTATAGGTCGCCCGGGACAAAAAAGGTCAGTCTGACACCAGCTGAGCATCTACCTCCACTCATACCCTAGAAGGATGTCCCCAGAGAAGAAGATTGAACCAGACAGGACCCTAGGCCAAAATCGGATCCATTGCTTTGGTTTACAGGCATGTCTCCTCAAAAGCCTGGATTCCAATACCAGCATTGGGGTTTTCCTGAGGCACCCATCAGAACAAACCTCGTCTCCACAAGGAAACTTGTGCATGGGAGCTATGTCAAAAGCTTAGGAGAATACTTCAGGGTCCCGGTGCCACCGCCCCATTCCAAGGCCCTCATGGACACAAACACACATTAGACCCATCCTCAGGAAAGTCCATTTCAACTCAGCCACCCCGGTTGCTCCCGCAGAGCCATCAGATCTAAACTGTCTTGTCGCTAGGAGACCATTGGAATGCGAGGCGGGCTTCCCAGGCATCCATCCTCGAACGTTGGTCTGGACTCATCCATATGGGATGTCCAGGAGCTGTCCAAACAGGTCTCAATTGTCCCGCAGAAGGAATCCTAGGAGGGGGCATCCCACCACTCCCAACGTGGGAAAACCTCCACGGCCTCGAGATTCGGCTCCCTTCATGAAGGGGCCGTCATGAAGAGAAAATCCAAGCTGAGCCAACGTCTGATCCTCGCTCTGACTTCAGATGCATGAGATATTGCTTCAGATCTTCAGGAGGTACATGCCGTGACTTCGCCCTGAATCCCAAGTCTAGCTTGTGTTCTCAGACTTCCGTCCTCACACTCCGGCCCCGAAGCCCACAAGTTTGGCAATTCCGGACCATCATTGCAGCTCTCTGCCTGCCCTCTAGAAACAAAATATTGCCTAATGAGCTGCCCGGGCACATTAAATGAGAATAAACCTACATGGCACTCGAATGTACCCAAATTATATAGTCTAACCTGGGCAGTAATGCACTGTCACACAACCTGAGCCAGAACCTCCTGAGCAACACCCAGACAGCTGACCGCACCCTGAGCCCATAAGACCCGCCGTGGCCTTAGGTCATCATCTCTTCCCTACCTAAGTTTTCAGGCTTCAGAACCTAGACCTTATCTCCAATCACTGCCCAGGGGTGAGTGTGATGCAGAAATCAGAACTCCTCTTTATCCACGGCAAGAAACCTTGTGGTTGCCATGTTGTCCAAGGTTCAGTGTAGGAGAAACCAGCATTCACCCTGAGGTCCCGCCCATTCTTGAGTGTGACAAGGACATAAACACGCATTGTGACCCTCAGCATGAGTCGGGTCCTCTAGTAAGTCCTCTCAGTGGCTAGACCATTAGATGTCATAATGGCTTGACATGTCCCTAGGCCCCAAATTTAAACCAGATTTCTGGTTGTCCAATCGCCCCTCCCCAGGGCTCTACTCTGGAATCCCTCATTTGGTGGGACAACTGAATTTGAAAAACAAAACAAAACAAAACAACAACAACAACAACAAAAAAAACGGACTTCTTCCATCCCACAGAATGACCTCAAACTCTCTGGACGGGGCCAAACCCCCAGAGAGTAAGACTCGCCCATTTCCCATGAAGTCACCCGGATATTTCATGACCATGAATGGAACGATATCCAGAGATAAAAACTTGAGCAAGAGCCTCACACTCAGCCTTTTTTCATATCCCGAAGAGTTCTCCTCATGTTCTGTAGATCAGTCCTGCCATACCTATGACCCGAAACATAAGCCGAGTTTGTGTTTTCAGACAACTGTCCAAACAGCCCAGGCCTACACACCCTACAGGCTCAGGCCCCTGAAGCCAACCTGAGGACTGTACTTGCCCTCTCCAAGGGAATTCTGTGTGCCCATCCCAATGGCCACAACCCTACTAATAGGATAAACCTCCAAAGTCCCTGAGGCCATCCCAATAGTGGTGGCTTCCCAGGACAAACAGGAGCAATCTGAGCCCATCTGACAACCTACCTGCACTCAGACTCCTAGACTGATATCCCCAGAGGTAAAAAGGAACGAACAGGCCCCTAGGCCCTAATCGGATCCATTGCTTTGGTTTCCAGGCATCTTCCTCAGAGGCCTGGATTTCAGTACCAGCATTTGGCTGTTTCTTGGCTCACCCATCAGAACAAAACTCATCTACACATGGGAAACTTGCACGTGGGAGGTGTGTCAAAGCCTCTTTTTAGGAGAACCCTTCAGGGCCCCAGTGCCACCGCTTCATTCCAAGGTCTCCATAGACACAAAATCATATTAGACACATCCACGGGGAGAGTCCAATTCAACTCAGCATATTCGGTTGCCCCGCGAGATCCAGCAGATCTAACTTGTCTTGTTGCTAGGAGAGAAAAGGAAGGCGAGGTGGCCTACCCCGCCATCCATCCTTAGAACCCTGCTCGGAATCATTGGCCTGGAGCCAACCAACAGGTCTCAATTGTCCTGCAGAAGAACCTTTGCAGTTGTGAGCTTCTCACAACTCCCATGGCGAGAAACCCCCCTGGCCTCGTGATCCCCCCCCTTCATGAAGGGGCCATCAGTGACATAAGGTATAACCTGAGAAATAGTCTGATCCTCACCCTGACTTCAGATGCACGAGATCTCGATTCAGGTCTGTATATTGTGCCTGCCATGTCCTCACCCAGAAACCTAAGCCTAGCTTGTGTCCTCAGACTTCCGTCCTCAGACTAATGGCCCACAAGCCCTCCAGTTTGGCAATCCAGAATTACAATGCAGCACTTAGCTTGCACTCCAGAAGAAAAACATTGCCCTCTGGCGCTACCCAGAAACCCCAAATGAAGATCAACCTGCACGCCACTTGGCTGAACCCAAAATATATAGGCTGACCTGGGCACTAATGCCCTTTCTGACAGAGCCTGAGCCTGGAACTCCTGGCACCACCCAGACAGCTTGCCGCTCACTGAGCACATCGGACCAGCCATTGCCTTAGGATGTTATATCTTCCCAAACTCGGTTTTCAGGATTCAGATCCTAGAGCTTATCTCCAATCACTGCCCAGGTTTGAAAATGATGCAGAAATCAGAACTCCTTCCCGATGGCAAGAAACCTTGTGGTTGGCTTGTTGTCCAACGTTCAGTGTAGTGGAAACCTGTTTGTCCGATGAGTCCCCGCCATTGCTCGCGGGCCACATAGGTGGCAAACTCACATTGTGACCCTCAGCCTGAGCCCAGTCCTCATGTAAGGCCTCTCAGTGGCTGGATGGAGAGACAGCATATTGGGCTTGCCATGCCCCTAGGCCCCAATTTTTAACCATAGTTTGGGTTGTCCCTTCACTCTTCCCCAGGTCTCTGCTTTGGAATTCCTCTTTTGGTGGGACACCTGAGGTAATAAACCTGAAAGGAGTCCTCTGGTCCCACAGATTGACGACAAACAATTGTGATCGGCCCAGGTGCTCAGATAGCAAGATTTGTTCATGGACCATGAGGCCTCCCCAACATTCCACGGCCATCGCTGATACAAAATACAGAGACAAAAGCCTGAGCATGCGCCTCAGACTCGCTCATTCTTCATATCCTGAAGAGTTCTTCAAATAAGAATGTACACGGCACTCGAATGCACCCAAAAATATATAGTCTAACATGGGAAGTAATGCAGTGTCTGACAACCTGGGCCCGGACCTCGTGTCCAACACCCAGACAGCTGACCGCACACTGAGTTCATCAGACCCGCATGGCCTTAGGTCATCATCTCTTCCCTACCTCAGTTTTCAGGCTTCAGAACCTAGACCTTATCTCCAATCACTGCCCAGGCTTGACTCTGATGCAGAAATCAGAACTCTTCCTTACCCATGGCAAGAAACCTTTGGTTGGCATGTTGTCCAACGTTCAGTGTAGGAGAAACCAGCATTCATCCTGAGGCACCACCCATTCTTGAGTGCGACGAGGGCATAAACACGCATTGTGACCCTCAGCATGAGTCCTGTCCTCTAGGACGTCCTATCAGTGGCTGGACCATTAGATGTCATAATGGGCTTGACATGTCCCAAGGCCCCAATTTTTAACCAGATTTCTGGTTGTCCAGTCGCCCCCTCCCCAGGGCTCTACTCTGGAATCCCTCATTTGGTGGGACACCTAGGGTTGAAAAACAAAACAAAACAAATCAACAACAACAGAACAATGGAATTCTTCCATCCCACAGAATGACCCCAAACTCTTTGGACGGGGCCAAACCCCCAGAGTTTAAGACTCGTCCATTTCCCATGAAGTCATCCGGAATTTTCACGACCATGAGTGACATGATATCCAGAGACAAAAACTTGAGCAAGAGCCTCACACTCGCCCTTTTTTCATATCCCGAAGAGTTCTCCTCATGGTCTGTAGATCATTCCTGCCATACCAATGACCAGAAACATAAGCCGAGTTTGTGTTTTCAGAAATCTGTCCAAACAGCCCTGGCCTACACACCCTACATGCGCAGGCCCCTGGAGCCAACCTGACGACTGTGCTTACCCTCTCCAAAGGAATTGTATGTGCCCTTTCCAATGGCCACAACCCTCCTATGAGGATAAACCTCCAAAGTCCCTGAGGCCATCCCAATAGTGGTGGCTTCCAAGGACAAACAGGAGCAATCTGAGCCCATCTGACAACCTACCTGCACTCAGACTCCTAGACTGATATCCCCAGAGGTAAAAAGGTACGAACAGGCCCCTAGGCCCTAATCGGATCCATTGCTTTGGTTTCCAGGCATCTTCCTCAGAGGCCTGGATTTCAGTACCAGCATTTGGCTGTTTCTTGGCTCACCCATCAGAACAAAACTCATCTACACATGGGAAACTTGCACGTGGGAGGTGTGTCAAAGCCTCTTTTTAGGAGAACCCTTCAGGGCCCCAGTGCCACCGCTTCATTCCAAGGTCTCCATAGACACAAAATCATATTAGACACATCCACGGGGAGAGTCCAGTTCAACTCAGCATATTCGGTTGCCCCGCGAGATCCAGCAGATCTAACTTGTCTTGTTGCTAGGAGACAAAAGGAAGGCGAGGTGCCCTACCCCGCCATCCATCCTTAGAACCCTGCTCGGAATCATTGGCCTGGAGCCAACCAACAGGTCTCAATTGTCCTGCAGAAGAACCTTTGCAGTCTCACAACTCCCATGGCGAGAAACCCCCCTGGCCTCGTGATCCCCCCCCTTCATGAAGGGGCCATCAGTGACATAAGGTCTAACCTGAGACATAGTCTGATCCTCACCCTGACTTCAGATGCACGAGATCTCGATTCAGGTCTGTATATTGTGCCTGCCATGTCCTCACCCAGAAACCTAAGCCTAGCTTGTGTCCTCAGACTTCCGTCCTCAGACTAATGGCCCACAAGCCCTCCAGTTTGGCAATCCAGAATTACAATGCAGCACTTAGCTTGCACTCCAGAAGAAAAACATTGCCCTCTGGCGCTACCCAGAAACCCCAAATGAAGATCAACCTGCACGCCACTTGGCTGAACCCAAAATATATAGGCTGATCTGGGCACTAATGCCCTTTCTGACAGAGCCTGAGCCTGGAACTCCTGGCACCACCCAGACAGCTTGCCGCTCACTGAGCACATCGGACCAGCCATTGCCTTAGGATGTTATATCTTCCCAAACTCGGTTTTCAGGATTCAGATCCTAGACCTTATCTCCAATCACTGCCCAGGTTTGAAAATGATGCAGAAATCAGAACTCCTTCCCGATGGCAAGAAACCTTGTGGTTGGCTTGTTGTCCAACGTTCAGTGTAGTGGAAACCTGTTTGTCCGATGAGTCCCCGCCATTGCTCGCGGGCCACATAGGTGGCAAACTCACATTGTGACCCTCAGCCTGAGCCCAGTCCTCATATAAGGCCTCTCAGTGGCTGGATGGAGAGACAGCATATTGGGCTTGCCATGCCCCTAGGCCCCAATTTTTAACCATAGTTTGGGTTGTCCCTTCACTCTTCCCCAGGGCTCTGCTTTGGAATTCCTCTTTTGGTGGGACACCTGAGGTAACAAACCTGAAAGGAGTCCTCTCGTCCCACAGATTGACGACAAACAATTGTGATCGGCCCAGGTGCTCAGATAGCAAGATTTGTTCATGGACCATGAGGCCTCCCCAACATTCCACGGCCATCGCTGATACAAAATACAGAGACAAAAGCCTGAGCATGCGCCTCAGACTCGCTCATTCTTCATATCCTGAAGAGTTCTTCAAATAAGAATGTACACGGCACTCGAATGCACCCAAAAATATATAGTCTAACATGGGAAGTAATGCAGTGTCTGACAACCTGGGCCCGGACCTCGTGACCAACACCCAGACAACTGACCGCACACTGAGTTCATCAGACCCGCATGGCCTTAGGTCATCATCTCTTCCCTACCTCAGTTTTCAGGCTTCAGAACCTAGACCTTATCTCCAATCACTGCCCAGGCTTGACTCTGATGCAGAAATCAGAACTCTTCCTTACCCATGGCAAGAAACCTTGTGGTTGGCATGTTGTCCAACGTTCAGTGTAGGAGAAACCAGCATTCATCCTGAGGCACCACCCATTCTTGAGTGCGACGAGGGCATAAACACGCATTGTGACCCTCAGCATGAGTCCTGTCCTCTAGGACGTCCTATCAGTGGCTGGACCATTAGATGTCATAATGGGCTTGACATGTCCCAAGGCCCCAATTTTTAACCAGATTTCTGGTTGTCCAGTCGCACCCTCCCCAGGGCTCTACTCTGGAATCCCTCATTTGGTGGGACACCTAGGGTTGAAAAACAAAACAAAACAAATCAACAACAACAGAACAATGGAATTCTTCCATCCCACAGAATGACCCCAAACTCTTTGGACGGGGCCAAACCCCCAGAGTTTAAGACTCGTCCATTTCCCATGAAGTCATCCGGAATTTTCACGACCATGAGTGACATGATATCCAGAGACAAAAACTTGAGCAAGAGCCTCACACTCGCCCTTTTTTCATATCCCGAAGAGTTCTCCTCATGGTCTGTAGATCATTCCTGCCATACCAATGACCAAAAACATAAGCCGAGTTTGTGTTTTCAGAAATCTGTCCAAACAGCCCTGGCCTACACACCCTACATGCGCAGGCCCCTGGAGCCAACCTGACGACTGTGCTTACCCTCTCCAAAGGAATTGTATGTGCCCTTTCCAATGGCCACAACCCTCCTATGAGGATAAACCTCCAAAGTCCCTGAGGCCATCCCAATAGTGGTGGCTTCCAAGGACAAACAGGAGCAATCTGAGCCCATCTGACAACCTACCTGCACTCAGACTCCTAGACTGATATCCCCAGAGGTAAAAAGGTACGAACAGGCCCCTAGGCCCTAATCGGATCCATTGCTTTGGTTTCCAGGCATCTTCCTCAGAGGCCTGGATTTCAGTACCAGCATTTGGCTGTTTCTTGGCTCACCCATCAGAACAAAACTCATCTACACATGGGAAACTTGCACGTGAGAGGTGTGTCAAAGCCTCTTTTTAGGAGAACCCTTCAGGGCCCCAGTGCCACC
Organism: Mustela lutreola; assembly: GCF_030435805.1. NCBI lineage: Eukaryota > Metazoa > Chordata > Mammalia > Carnivora > Mustelidae > Mustela > Mustela lutreola. Next base: position 175,967,836 of record NC_081294.1, read on the forward strand.
GCTTCATTCCAAGGTCTCCATAGACACAAAATCATATTAGACACATCCACGGGGAGAGTCCAGTTCAACTCAGCATATTCGGTTGCCCCGCGAGATCCAGCAGATCTAACTTGTCTTGTTGCTAGGAGACAAAAGGAAGGCGAGGTGGCCTACCCCGCCATCCATCCTTAGAACCCTGCTCGGAATCATTGGCCTGGAGCCAACCAACAGGTCTCAATTGTCCTGCAGAAGAACCTTTGCAGTTGTGAGCTTCTCACAACTCCCATGGCGAGAAACCCCCCTGGCCTCGTGATCCCCCCCCTTCATGAAGGGGCCATCAGGGACATAAGGTCTAACCTGAGACATAGTCTGATCCTCACCCTGACTTCAGATGCACGAGATCTCGATTCAGGTCTGTATATTGTGCCTGCCATGTCCTCACCCAGAAACCTAAGCCTAGCTTGTGTCCTCAGACTTCCGTCCTCAGACTAATGGCCCACAAGCCCTCCAGTTTGGCAATCCAGAATTACAATGCAGCACTTAGCTTGCCCTCCAGAAGAAAAACATTGCCCTCTGGCGCTACCCAGAAACCCCAAATGAAGATCAACCTCCACGCCACTTGGCTGAACCCAAAATATATAGGCTGACCTGGGCACTAATGCCCTTTCTGACAGAGCCTGAACCTGGAACTCCTGGCACCACCCAGACAGCTTGCCGCTCACTGAGCACATCGGACCAGCCATTGCCTTAGGATGTTATATCTTCCCAAACTCGGTTTTCAGGATTCAGATCCTAGAGCTTATCTCCAATCACTGCCCAGGTTTGAAAATGATGCAGAAATCAGAACTCCTTCCCGATGGCAAGAAACCTTGTGGTTGGCTTGTTGTCCAACGTTCAGTGTAGTGGAAACCTGTTTGTCCGATGAGGCCCCGCCATTGCTCGCGGGCGACATAGGTGGCAAACTCACATTGTGACCCTCAGCCTGAGCCCAGTCCTCATATAAGGCCTCTCAGTGGCTGGATGGAGAGACAGCATATTGGGCTTGCCATGCCCCTAGGCCCCAATTTTTAACCATAGTTTGGGTTGTCCCTTCACTCTTCCCCAGGGCTCTGCTTTGGAATTCCTCTTTTGGTGGGACACCTGAGGTAACAAACCTGAAAGGAGTCCTCTCGTCCCACAGATTGACGACAAACAATTGTGATCGGCCCAGGTGCTCAGATAGCAAGATTTGTTCATGGACCATGAGGCCTCCCCAACATTCCACGGCCATCGCTGAAACAAAATCCAGAGACAAAAGCCTGAGCATGCGCCTCAGACTCGCTCATTCTTCATATCCTGAAGAGTTCTTCAGATAAGAATGTACACGGCACTCGAATGCACCCAAAATATATAGTCTAACATGGGAAGTAATGCAGTGTCTGACAACCTGAGCCCGGACCTCGTGACCAACACCCAGACAACTGACCGTACACTGAGCTCATCAGACCCGCATGGCCTTAGGTCATCATCTCTTCCCTACCTCAGTTTTCAGGCTTCAGAACCTAGACCTTATCTCCAATCACTGCCCAGGCTTGACTCTGATGCAGAAATCAGAACTCTTCCTTACCCATGGCAAGAAACCTTGTGGTTGGCATGTTGTCCAACGTTCAGTGTAGGAGAAACCAGCATTCATCCTGAGGCACCACCCATTCTTGAGTGCGACGAGGGCATAAACACGCATTGTGACCCTCAGCATGAGTCCTGTCCTCTAGGACGTCCTATCAGTGGCTGGACCATTAGATGTCATAATGGGCTTGACATGTCCCAAGGCCCCAATTTTTAACCAGATTTCTGGTTGTCCAGTCGCACCCTCCCCAGGGCTCTACTCTGGAATCCCTCATTTGGTGGGACACCTAGGGTTGAAAAACAAAACAAAACAAATCAACAACAACAGAACAATGGAATTCTTCCATCCCACAGAATGACCCCAAACTCTTTGGACGGGGCCAAACCCCCAGAGTTTAAGACTCGTCCATTTCCCATGAAGTCATCCGGAATTTTCACGACCATGAGTGACACGATATCCAGAGACAAAAACTTGAGCAAGAGCCTCACACTCGCCCTTTTTTCATATCCCGAAGAGTTCTCCTCATAGTCTGTAGATCATTCCTGCCATACCAATGACCCGAAACATAAGCCGAGTTTGTGTTTTCAGAAATCTGTCCAACAGCCCTGGCCTACACACCCTACATGCGCAGGCCCCTGGAGCCAACCTGACGACTGTGCTTACCCTCTCCAAAGGAATTGTATGTGCCCTTTCCAATGGCCACAACCCTCCTAAGAGGATAAACCTCCAAAGTCCCTGAGGCCACCCTATATTTGTGGCTTCCCAGGACAAACAGGGGCAATCTGGGCCCATCGGAGCACCTACAGGCACTCAGACCCGTAGACTGATGTCCCCAGAGGTAAAAAGGAACGAACAGGACTCTAGGCACCTATCGGATCCATTGCTTTGGTTCCCAGGAATCTCTCCTCAGAGGCCTGGATTTCAATAACAGCATATGGCTGTTTCTTGACTCACCCATCCGAACAAATCACATCTACACATGGGAAATTTGCACGATGGAGCTGTGTGAAAGCCTCTCTTTAGGAGAACCCCTCAGGGCCCCAGTGCCACCGTTTCATTCCAAGGTCTCCATAGACACAAAATCATATTAGGACACATCCACGGGAGAGTCCATTTCAACTCATCGTCCTCGGTTGATCCCCCAGATCCAGCAGATCTAACCTGTCTTGTTGCTGGAGACAATTGGAATGCGAGGTTGGCTACCCAGCCATCCATCCTTAGAACCCTGCTTGGTATCGTTGTCCTGGAGCCAATCAACAGGACTCAATTGTCCTGCAGAATAATCTTTGCAGTTGGAGCTTCTCACAACTCCCATCTTGGGAAAACCCCCATTTCCTCGTGATCCACACCCCCTTCAAGAAGGGGCCATCAGGACAGAATGTCCAACCTGAGCGATCATCTGATCCTCGCCCTGACTTCAGATGCACGAATCTCCATTGAGGTCTGTAGATTGTGCCTGCCATGTCCTCACCCAGCAACGTAGGCCTAGCTTGGGTTCTCAGACTTCCGTCCTCAGACTACTGGCCCACAAGCCCTCCAGTTTGGCAATCCAGAACTACAATGCAGCACTCTGCTTGCCTCCAGAAGAAAAACATTGCCCTCTGGGGCTACCCAGGTACCCCAAATGAGGATCAACGGGGCACGCCTTTCGGGTAATCCCCAAATATATAGGCTGACCTGGGCACTAATGCCCTTTCTGACACAGCTTGATCCTGGACCTCCTGGCCCCACCCAGACAGCTGGCCGCACACTGAGCACATCGGACCCGTCATGGTCTTAGGTCGTCATCTCCTGTCAACCACGGTTTTCAGGCTTCAGAACCTAGACCTTATCTCCAATCACGGCCCGGGTTTGAAAATGATGCAGAAATCAGAACTCTTTCCCCATGGCAAGAAAACTTGTGGTTGGCATGTTGTCCAAGGTTTAGTGTCGTTGAAACCAGTGTGGCCCATGAGGCCCCGCCCATGCTTGCGGGCCACATTGGTCACAAACACACATTGTGACTCTCAGCCTGAGCCCAGTCCTCAGGTAAGGCCTCTCAGTGGCTGGATGGAGAGACAGCATATTGGGCTTGCCATGCCCCTCGACCTCAATTTTTAACCATAGTTCGGGTTGTCCCTTCACTCTTCCCCAGGGCTCTGCTTTGGAATTCCACTTTTGGTGGGAAACCTGAGGTAACAAACCTGAAAGGACTCCTCCCATCCCACAGATTGACGGAAAACAATTGGGAGAGGGCCAATTCCACAGAGAGCAGGATTCGTCCATGGCACATGAGGCCTCCCCAACATTCCATGGCCATCGCTGATACAAAATCCAGAGACAAAAGCCTGAGTACGTGCCTCAGACTCGCTCATTCTTCATATCCTGAAGAGTTCTTCAGATGAGAACCTACACGGCACTCGAATGCACCCAAAATATATAGTCTAACCTGGGAAGTAATGCACTGTCTGACAACCTGAGCCCGGACCTCGTGACCAACACCCAGACAGCTGACCGCACACTGAGCACATCAGACCCGCCATGGCCTTAGGTCCTCATCTATTCCCTACCTCAGTTTTCAGGCTTCAGAACCTAGACCTTATCTCCAATCACTGCCCAGCAGTGACTGTGATGCAGAAATCAGAACTCTTCCTTACCCATGGCAAGAAACCTTGTGGTTGGCATGTTGTTCAACGTTCAGTGTAGGAGAAACCAGCATTCACCCTGATGCCCCGCCCATTCTTGAGTGCAACGAGGGCATAAACACGCATTGTGACCCTCAGCGTGAGTCCTGTCCTCTAGGACGTCCTCTCAGTGGCTGGACCATTAGATGTCATAATGGGCTTGACATGTCCCTAGGCCCCAATATTTAACCAGATTTCTGGTTGTCCAGTCGCCCCTCCCCAGGGCTCTACTCTGGAATCCCACATTTGGTGGGACACCAGAGGTTGAAAAACAAAACAAAACAAATCAATAGCAAAAGAACAATGGATTTCTTCCATCCCACAGAATGACCCCAAACTCTTTGGACGGGGCCAAACCCCCAGAGAGTAAGACTCGTCCATTTCCCATGAAGTCATCCGGAATTTTCACGACCATGAGTGACACGATATCCAGAGACAAAAACTTGAGCAAGAGCCTCACACTCGCCCTTTTTTCATATCCCGAAGAGTTCTCCTCATGGTCTGTAGATCATTCCGCCATACCAATGACCTGAAACATAATCCGAGTTTGTGTTTTCAGAAATTTGTACAAACAGCCCTGGCCTACACACCCTACATGCGCAGGCCCCTGGAGCCAACCTGACGACTGTGCTTACCCTCTCCAAAGGAATTGTATGTGCCCTTTCCAATGGCCACAACCCTCCTAAGAGGATAAACCTCCAAAGTCCCTGAGGCCACCCTATATTTGTAGCTTCCCAGGACAAACAGGGGCAATCTGGGCCCATCGGAGCACCTACAGGCACTCAGACCCGTAGACTGATGTCCCCAGAGGTAAAAAGGAACGAACAGGACTCTAGGCACCTATCGGATCCATTGCTTTGGTTCCCAGGAATCTCTCCTCAGAGGCCTGGATTTCAATAACAGCATATGGCTGTTTCTTGACTCACTCATCAGAACAAATCACATCTATACATGGGAAACTTGCACGATGGAGCTGTGTGAAAGCCTCTCTTTAGGAGAACCCCTCAGGTCCCCAGTGCCACCGTTTCATTCCATGGTCTCCATAGACACAAAATCATATTAGGACACATCCACGGGAGAGTCCATTTCAACTCATCTTCCTCGGTTGCTCCCCCAGATCCAGCAGATCTAATCTGTCTTGTTGCTGGAGACAATTGGAATGCGAGGTGGGCTACCCATCCATCCATCCTTAGAACCATGCTCGGAATCGTTGTCCTGGAGCCAACCAACAGGACTCAATTGTCCTGCAGAATAATCTTTGCAGTTGGGAGCTTCTCACAACTCCCATCTTGGGAAAACCCCCATTTCCTCGTGATCCACCCCCCCTTCAAGAAGGGGCCATTAGGACAGAATGTCCAACCTGAGCGATCATCTGATCCTCGCCCTGACTTCAGATGCACGAGATCTCCATTGAGGTCTGTAGATTGTGCCTGCCATGTCCTCACCCAGCAACGTAGGCCTAGCTTGGGTTCTCAGACTTCCGTCCTCAGACTACTGGCCCACAAGCCCTCCAGTTTGGCAATCCAGAACTACAATGCAGCACTCTGCCTGCCTCCAGAAGAAAAACATTGCCCTCTGGGGATACCCAGGTACCCCAAATGAGGATCAACGGGGCACGCCTTTCGGGTAATCCCCAAATATATAGGCTGACCTGGGCACAAATGACCTTTCTGACACAGCTTGATCCTGGACCTCCTGGCCCCACCCAGACAGCTGGCCGCACACTGAGCACATCGGACCCGTCATGGTCTTAGGTCGTCATCTCTTGTAAACCACGGTTTTCAGGCTTCAGAACCTAGACCTTATCTCCAATCACGGCCCGGGTTTGAAAATGATGCAGAAATCAGAACTCTTTCCCCATGGCAAGAAAACTTGTGGTTGGCATGTTGTCCAAGGTTCAGTGTCGTTGAAACCAGTGTAGCCCATGAGGCCCCGCCCATGCTTGCGGGCCACATTGGTCACAAACTCACATTGTGACCCTCAGCCTGAGCCCAGTCCTCAGGTAAGGCCTCTCAGTGGCTGGATGGAGAGACAGCATATTGGGCTTGCCATGCCACTCGACCACAATTTTAACCATAGTTCGGGTTGTCCCTTCACTCTTCCCCAGGGCTCTGCTTTGGAATTCCACTTTTGGTGGGAAACCTGAGGTAACAAACCTGAAAGGACTCCTCCAATCCCACAGATTGATGGAAAACAATTGGGAGAGGGCCAAGTCCACAGAGAGCAGGATTCGTCCATGGCACATGAGGCCTCCCCAACATTCCATGGCCATCGCTGATACAAAATCCAGAGACAAAAGCCTGAGCATGAGCCTCAGACTCGCTCATTCTTCATATCCCGAAGAGTTCTTCAGATGAGAACCTACATGGCACTCGAATGCACCCAAAATATATAGTCTAACCTGGGCACTAAAGCACTGTCTGAGCCCGGACCTCGTGACCAACACCCAGACAACTGACCGCACACTGAGCTCATCAGACCCGCCATGGCCTTAGGTCATCATCTATTCCCTACCTCAGTTTTCAGGCTTCAGAACCTAGACCTTATCTATAATCACTGCCCAGTGGTGACTTTGATGCAGAAATCAGAACTCCTTACCCATGGCAAGAAACATTGTGGTTGGCATGTTGTCCAACGTTCAGTGTAGGAGACCAGCATTCACCCTGAGGCCCCGTCCATTCTTGAGTACGACGAAGGCATAAACACGCATTGTGCCCCTCAGCGTGAGTCCTGTCCTCTAGTACGTCCTCTCAGTGGCTGGACCATTAGATGTCATAATGGGCTTGACATGTCCCTAGGCCCCAATTTTTAACCAGATTTCTGGTTGTCCAGTCGCCCCTCCACAGGGCTCTACTCTGTAATCCCACATTTGGTGGGACACCAGAGGTTGAAAAACAAAACAAAACAAATCAACAGCAACAGAACAATGGACTTCTTCCATCCCACAGAATGACCCCAAAATCTTTGGACGGGGCCAAACCCCAGAGAGTAAGACTAATCCATTTCCCATGAAGTCACCCGGAAATTTCACGACCATGAGTGACACGATATCCAGAGACAAAAACTTGAGCAAGAGCCTCACACTCGCCCTTTTTTCATATACCGAAGAGTTCTCCTCATGGTCTGTAGATCAGTCCTGCCATACCTATGACCCGAAACATAAGCCGAGGTTGTTTTTTCAGACAACTGTCCAAACAGCCCTGGCCTACACACCCTACAGACTCAAGCCCCTGGAGCCAAACCTGACGACTGTGATTGCCCTCTCCAAGGGAATTGTATCTGCCGATTCCAATGGCCAAAACTCTCCTAAGAGTATAAACCTCCAAAGTCCCTGAGGCCATCCCAATATTTGTGGCTTCCCAGGACAAATGGGGCAGTCTGGGCCCATCTGAGCACCTACCGGCACTCAGACCCGTAGATTAATGTCCCCAGAGGTAAAAAGGTACCAACAGGCCCCTAGGCACCTATCAGATCCATTGCTTTGGTTTCCAGGCATCTCTCCTCAGAGGCCTGGATTTCAATAACAGCATATGGCTGTTCTTGACTCACCCATCAGAACAAATCTCATCTACACATGGGAAACTTGCAGGATGGAGCTGTGTGAAAGCCTCTCTTTAGGAGAACCCCTCAGGGCCCCAGTGCCAACACTTCATTCCAAGGTCTCCATAGACACACAATCATATTAGGACACATCCACGGGAGAGTCCATTTCTACTCAGCCTCCTCGGTTTCTCCCCCAGATCCAGCAGATCTAACCTGTCTTGTTGCTTGGAGACAATTGGAATGCGAGGTGGGCTACCCAGCCATCCATCCTTAGAACCCTGCTCGGAATCGTTGTCCTGGAGCCAACCAACAGGACTCAAGTTTCCTGCAGAAGAATCTTTGCAGTTGGGAGCTTCCCACAACTCCCATCGTGGGAAAACACTCATGGCCTCGTGATCGACCCCCCCCCCCAGAAGAAGGGGCCATCAGGGACAAACTGTCCAACCTGAGTGATCGTCTGATCCTCGCCCTGACTTCAGATGCACGAGCTCTCGATTCAGGTCTGTAGATTGTGTCTGCCATATCCTCACCCAGAAACCTAGGCCTAGCTTAGGTTCTCAGACTTCCGTCCTCAGACTACTGGCCCACAAGCCCTCCAGTTTGGCAATCCAGAACTACAATGCAGCACTCTGCCTGTCCTCCAGAAGAAAAATATTGCCCTCTGGGGCTAACCAGGAATCCCAAATGAGGATCAACGGGGCACGCAATTCGGCTATACCCCAAATATATAGGCTGACCTGGGCACTAATGCCCTTTCTGACACAGCTTGATCCTGGACCTCCTTGCCCCACCCAGACAGCTGGCCGCACACTGAGCACATCGGACCCCTCATGGCCTTAGGTAGTCATCTCTTGTCAACCTCGGTTTTCAGGCATCAGAACCTAGACCTTATCTCCAATCACGTTCCGGGTTTGAAAATGATGCAGAAATCAGAACTCTTTTCCCATGGCAAGAAACCTTGTGGTTGGCATGTTGTCCAAGGTTTAGTTTCGTTGAAACCAGTGTGGCCCATGAGGCCCCGCCCATGCTCGCGGGCCACATGGGTCACAAACACACATTGTGACCCTCAGCCTGAGCCCAGTCCTCAGGTAAGGCCTCTCAGTGGCTGGATGGAGAGACAGCATATTGGGCTTGCCATGCCCCTAGGCCCCAATTTTTAACCATATTTCGGTTTGTCCCTTCACTCTTCCCCAGGGCTCTGCTTTGGAATTCCTCTTTTGGTGGGACACCTGAGGTAACAAACCTGAAAGGAGTCCTCCCATCCGAAAGATTGACGAAAAACAATTGGGATCGGGCCAAGTCCACAGATAGCAAAATTCGTCCATGGCCCATGACGCCTCCCCAACATTTCACGGCCATCGCTGATACAAAATCCAGAGACAAAAGCCTGAGTACGTGCCTCAGACTCGCTCATTCTTCATATCCTGAAGAGTTCTTCAGATGAGAACCTACACGGCACTCGAATGCACCCAAAATATATAGTCTAACCTGGGAAGTAATGCACTGTCTGACAACCTGAGCCAGGACCTCGTGACCAACACCCAGACAGCTGACCGCACACTGAGCACATCAGACCCGCCATGGCCTTAGGTCCTCATCTATTCCCTACCTCAGTTTTCAGGCTTCAGAACCTAGACCTTATCTCCAATCACTGCCCAGCAGTGACTGTGATGCAGAAATCAGAACTCTTCCTTACCCATGGCAAGAAACATTGTGGTTGGCATGTTGTTCAACGTTCAGTGTAGGAGAAACCAGCATTCACCCTGAGGCCCCGCCCATTCTTGAGTGCAACGAGGGCATAAACACGCATTGTGACCCTCAGCGTGAGTCCTGTCCTCTAGGACGTCCTCTCAGTGGCTGGACCATTAGATGTCATAATGGGCTTGACATGTCCCTAGGCCCCAATATTTAACCAGATTTCTGGTTGTCCAGTCGCCCCTCCCCAGGGCTCTACTCTGGAATCCCACATTTGGTGGGACACCAGAGGTTGAAAAACAAAACAAAACAAATCAATAGCAAAAGAACAATGGACTTCTTCCATCCCACAGAATGACCCCAAACTCTTTGGACGGGGCCAAACCCCCAGAGAGTAAGACTCGTCCATTTCCCATGAAGTCATCCGGAATTCTCACGACCATGAGTGACACGATATCCAGAGACAAAAACTTGAGCAAGAGCCTCACACTCACCCTTTTTTCATATCCCGAAGAGTTCTCCTCATGGTCTGTAGATCATTCCTGCCATACCAAAGACCTGAAACATAAGCCGAGTTTGTGTTTTCAGAAATCTGTCCAAACAGCCCTGGCCTACACACCCTACATGCGCAGGCCCCTGGAGCCAACCTGACGACTGTGCTTACCCTCTCCAAAGGAATTGTATGTGCCCTTTCCAATGGCCACAACCTTCCTAAGAGGATAAACCTCCAAAGTCCCTGAGGCCACCCAATATTTGTGGCTTCCCAGGACAAACAGGGGCAATCTGGGCCCATCGGAGCACCTACAGGCACTCAGACCCGTAGACTGATGTCCCCAGAGGTAAAAAGGAACGAACAGGACTCTAGGCACCTATCGGATCCATTGCTTTGGTTCCCAGAAATCTCTCCTCAGAGGCCTGGATTTCAATAACAGCATATGGCTGTTTCTTGACTCACCCATCAGAACAAATCACATCTACACATGGGAAACTTGCACGATGGAGCTGTGTGAAAGCCTCTCTTTAGGAGAACCCCTCAGGGCCCCAGTGCCAACGCTTCATTCCAAGGTCTCCATAGACACACAATCATATTAGGACACATCCACGGGAGAGTCCATTTCTACTCAGCCTCCTCGGTTTCTCCCCCAGATCCAGCAGATCTAACCTGTCTTGTTGCTTGGAGACAATTGGAATGCGAGGTGGGCTACCCAGCCATCCATCCTTAGAACCCTGCTCAGAATCGTTGTCCTGGAGCCAACCAACAGGACTCAAGTGTCCTGCAGAAGAATCTTTGCAGTTGGGAGCTTCCCACAACTCCCATCGTGGGAAAACCCTCATGGCCTCGTGATCGACCCCCCCCACAAGAAGGGGCCATCAGGGACAAACTGTCCAACCTGAGCGATCGTCTGATCCTCGCCCTGACTTCAGATGCACGAGCTCTCGATTCAGGTCTGTAGATTGTGTCTGCCATATCCTCACCCAGCAACGTAGGCCTAGCTTGGGTTCTCAGACTTCCGTCCTCAGACTACTGGCCCACAAGCCCTCCAGTTTGGCAATCCAGAACTACAATGCAGCACTCTGCCTGTCCTCCAGAAGAAAAATATTGCCCTCTGGGGCTAACCAGGAATCCCAAATGAGGGTCAACGGGGCACGCAATTCGGCTATACCCCAAATATATAGGCTGACCTGGGCACTAATGCCCTTTCTGACACAGCTTGATCCTGGACCTCCTTGCCCCACCCAGACAGCTGGCCGCACACTGAGCACATCGGACCCCTCATGGCCTTAGGTCGTCATCTCTTGTCAACCTCGGTTTTCAGGCATCAGAACCTAGACCTTATCTCCAATCACGTTCCGGGTTTGAAAATGATGCAGAAATCAGAACTCTTTTCCCATGGCAAGAAACCTTGTGGTTGGCATGTTGTCCAAGGTTTAGTTTCGTTGAAACCAGTGTGGCCCATGAGGCCCCGCCCATGCTTGCGGGCCACATTGGTCACAAACACACATTGTGACCCTCAGCCTGAGCCCAGTCCTTAGGTAAGGCCTCTCAGTGGCTGGATGGAGAGACAGCATATTGGGCTTGCCATGCCCCTAGGCCCCAATTTTTAACCATATTTCGGTTTGTCCCTTCATTCTTCCCCAGGGCTCTGCTTTGGAATTCCTCTTTTGGTGGGACACCTGAGGTAACAAACCTGAAAGGAGTCCTCCCATCCGACAGATTGACGAAAAACAATTGGGATCGGGCCAAGTCCACAGATAGCAAGTTTCGTCCATGGCCCATGACGCCTCCCCAACATTCCACGGCCATCGCTGACACAAAATCCAGAGACAAAAGCCTGAGAACGTGCCTCAGACTCGCTCATTCTTCATATCCTGAAGAGTTCTTCAGATGAGAACCTACACGGCACTCGAATGCACCCAAAATATATAGTCTAACCTGGGAAGTAATGCACTGTCTGACAACCTGAGCCAGGACCTCGTGACCAACACCCAGACAGCTGACCGCACACTGAGCACATCAGACCCGCCATGGCCTTAGGTCCTCATCTATTCCTTACCTCAGTTTTCAGGCTTTAGAACCTAGACCTTATCTCCAATCACTGCCCAGGGGTGACTGTGATGCAGAAATCAGAACTCTTCCTTACCCATGGCAAGAAACATTGTGGTTGGCATGTTGTCCAACGTTCAGTGTAGGAGAAACCAGCATTCATCCTGAGGCCCGGCCCATTCTTGAGTGCGACGAGGGCATAAACACGCATTGTGACCCTCAGCGTGAGTCCTGTCCTCTAGGACGTCCTCTCAGTGGCTGGACCATTAGATGTCATAATGGGCTTGACATGTCCCTAGGCCCCAATTTTTAACCAGATTTCTGGTTGTCCAGTCGCCCCTCCCCAGGGCTCTACTCTGGAATCCCTCATTTGGTGGGACACCTGAGGTTTAAAAACAAAACAAAACAAATCAACAACAACAGAACAACGGACTTCTTCCATCACACAGAATGACCCCAAACTCTTTGGTAGGGGCCAAACCCCCAGAGAGTATGACTCGTCCATTTCCCATGAAGTCACACGGAAATTTCACGACCATGAGTCACACGATATCCAGAGACAAAAACTTGAGCAAGAGCCTCACACTCGCCCTTTTTTCATATCCCGAAGTGCTCTCCTCATGGTCTGTAGATCAGTCCTGCCATATGTATGACCCGAAACATAAGGCGAGTTTGTGTTTTCAGAAAACTGTCCATACAGCCCTGGCCTACACACCCTATAGGCTCAGGCCCTTGGAGCCAACCTGACGACAGTGCTTGCGCTCTTCAAGGGAATGTTATGTGCCCATTCCAATGGCCACAACCCTACTAAGAGTATAAATCTCCAATGTCCCTGAGGCCATCCCATATTTGTACCTTCCCAGGACAAATAGGGGCAATCTGGGGCCATCTGAGCACCTACCTGCACTCAGACCCATAGACTGATGTCCCCAGAGGTAAAAAGGAATGAACAGGCCCCTAGGCATCTATCAGATCCATTGCTTTGGTTTCCAGGCATCTCTCCACAGAGGCCTGGATTTCAATAACAGCATATGCCTGTTTCTTGACTCACCCATCAGAACAAATTTCATCTAAACATGGGAAAATTGCACGATGGAGCTGTGTGAAAGCCTCTCTTTAGGAGAACCCCTCTGGGCCCCAGTGCCACCGCTTCATTCTAAGGTCTCCATAGACACAAAATCATATTAAGACACATCCACGGGAGAGTCCATTTCAACTCAGCCTCCTCGGTTGCGCCCCCAGATCCAGCACATCTAACCTGTCTTGTTGCTTGGAGACAATTGGAATGCGAGGTGGGCTACCCAGGCATCCATCCTTAGAACCCTGCTCCAATCCTTGTCCTGGAGCCAACCAAGAGGTCTCAATTGTCCTGCAGAAGAATCTTTGCAGTTGGGAGCTTCTCACAACTCCCATCGTGGGAAAACCCCCGTGGCCTCGTGATACACCTCCCCCCCTTCATGAAGGGTCCATCAGGGACTGAATGTCCAACCTGAGCGATCATCTGATCCTCGCCCTGACTTCAGATGCAGGAGATCTCGATTCAGGTCTGTAGATTGTGCCTGCCATATCCTCACAAAGAAACCTAGGCCTAGCTTGGGTTCTCAGACTTCGGTCCTCAGACTACTCGCCCACAAGCCCTCCATTTTGGCAATCCAGAACTACAAAGCAGCACTCTGCCTGCCCTCCAGAAGAAATCAGTGCCCTCTGGGGTACCTAGAAACCCCAAATGAGGATCAACCTGCACTCCATTCAGCTGTAGCCCAAATATATAGGCTGACCTGGGCACTAATGCCCTTTCTGACACAACCTGAGCCTGGACCTCCTGGCCCCACCCAGACAGCTGGCAGGACACTGAGCATATCGGACCAGCCATGGCCTTAGGACGTCATCTCTTCTCAACCTCGGTTTTCAGGCTTCAGAAACTAGACCTTATCTCCAATCACGGCACGAGTTTGAAAATGATGCAGAAATCAGAACACTTTCCCCATAGCAAGAAACCTTGTGGTTGGCATGTTGTCCAAGGTTCAGTGTAGTGGAAACCAGTGTGGCCCATGAGGCCCCGCCCATGCTTGCGGGCCACATTGGTCACAAACACACATTGTGTCCCTCAGCCTGAGCCCAGTCCTCAGGTAAGGCCTCTCAGTGGCTAGATGGAGAGACAGTATATTGGGCTTACCATGCCCCTAGGCCTCAATTTTTAACCATAGTTCGGGTTGTCCCTTCACTCTTCCCCAGGGCTCTGCTTTGGAATTCCTCTTTTGATGGGACACCTGAGGTAACAAACCTGAAAGGAGTCCTCCCATCCCACAGATTGACGAAAAACAATTGGGATCGGGCCAAATCCACAGAGAGCAATATTCGTCCATGGCCCATGAGGCCTCCCCAAATTCCACGGCCAACGCTGATACAAAATCCTGAGACAACAGCCTGAGCACGCGCCTCAGACTCGCTCATTCTCATATCCTGAAGAGTTCTTCAGATAAGAACCTACACGGCACGCAAATGCACCCAAAATTTATAGTCGAACCTGGGCACTAATGCACTGTTTGACCACCTGAGCCCGGACCTCGTGACCAACACCCAGACAGCTGACCGCACACTGAGCACATCAGACCCTCCATGGCCTTAGGTCATCATCTCTTCCCTACCTCAGTTTTCAAGCTTCAGAACCTAGACCTTATCTCCAATCACTGCCCAGGGGTGACTGTGATGCAGAAATCAGAACTCTTCCTTACCCATGGCAAGAAACCTTGTGGTTGGCATGTTGTCCAACGTTCAGTGTAGGAGAAACCAGCATTCACCCTGAGGCCCCGCCCATTCTTGAGTGCGACGAGGGCATAAACACGCATTGTGACCCTCAGCGTGAGTCCTGTCCTCTAGTACGCCCTCTCAGTGGCTGGACCATTAGATGTCATAATGGGCTTGACATGTCCCTAGGCCCCAATTTTTTACCAGATTTCTGGTTTCCAGTCGCTCCACCCAAGGCTCTACTCTGGAATCCCTCATTTGTGGGACACCTGATGTTGAAAAACAAAACACAACAAATCAACAACAACAGAACAACGACTTCTTCCATCCCACAGAATGTACCAATACTCTTTGGACGGGGCCACACCCCCAGAGAGTAAGACTCATCCATCTCCCTTGAAGTCACCCGAAAATTTCAAGACCATGAGTGACACAATATCCAGAGACAAAAACTTGAGCAGAGCCTCACACTCGCCCTTTTTTCATATCCCGAAGAGTTCTCCTCATGGTCTGTAGATCAGTCCTGCCATACCTATGACCCGAAATATAATCCGAGTTTGTGTATTCAGACAACTGTCCAAACAGCCCTGGCCAACACACCCTACAGGCTCAGGTCCCTGGAGCCAAATCTGACGACTGTGCTTGCCCTCACCCAGGGAATTGTATGTGCCCACTCCAATGGCCACAACCCTACTAAGAGTATAAACGTCCAAAGTCCCTGAGGCCATCCCAATATTTGTTGCTTCCCAGGACAAATGGGGCAATCTGGGCCCATCTGAGTACCTACCGGCACTCAGACCCATAGACTGATGTCCCCAGAGGTAAAAAGGAACGAACAGGCCCCTAGGCAACTATCGGATCCATTGCTTTGGTTTCCAGGCATCTCTCCTCAGAGGCCTGGATTTCAATAACAGCATATGGCTTTCCTGACTCACCCATCAGAACAAATCTCAACTACACATTGGAAACTTGCATGATTGAGCTGTTTGAAAGCCTCTCTTTAGGAGAACCCTTCAGGGACTCAGTGCCACCGCTTCATTCCAAGGTCTCCATAGACACAAAATCATATTAGGACACATCTACGAGAGAGCCCATTTCAATTTAGCCTCCTCGGTTGCACCCCCAGATCCAGCAGATCTAACCTGTCTTGTTTCTTGGAGACAATTGGAATGCGAGGTGGGCTACCCAGCCATCCATCCTTAGAATCCTGCTCGGAATCGTTGTCCTGGAGCCACCAACAGGTCTCAATTGTCCTGCAGAAGAATCTTTGCAGTTGGGAGCTTCTCACATCTCCCATCGTGGGAAAACCCCCATGGCCTCGTGATCCACCCCCCTTACAAGAAGGGGCCATCAGGGACAGAAAGTCCAATCTGAGCGATCGTCTGATCCTCGCCCTGACTTCAGATGCACGAGATCTCGATTCAGGTCTGTAGATTGTGCCTGCCATATCCTCACTCAGAAAACGACGCCTAGCTTGGGTTCTCAGACTTCGGTCCTCAGACTACTGGCCCACAAGCCCTCCAGTTTGGCAATCCAGACTACAATGCAGCACTCTACCTGCCCTCCAGAAGAAAAACATTGCCCTCTGGGGCTACCCAGAAACCCCAAATGAGGATCAACCTGCACGCCATTCGGCTGTACCCCAAATATATAGGCTGACATGGGGACTAATGCCCTTTCTGACACAGCCTGAGCCTGGACCTCCTGGCCCCACCCAGTAGGAGGGCCGCACACTGATCACATCGGACCCGCCATGGCCTTAGGTCATCAACTCTTCTCAACCTTGGTTTTCAGGCTTCAGAACCTAGATCTTATCTCCAATCACGGCCCGGGTTTGAAAATGATGCAGAAATCAGAACTCTTTCCCCATGGCAAGAAACCTTGTGATTGGCATGTTGTCCAAGGTTCAGTGTGTTGAAACCAGTGTGGCCCATGAGGCCCGGCCCATCCTTGCGGGCCACATTGGTCACAAAGACACATTGTGACCCTCAGCCTGAGCCCAGTCCTCAGGTAAGGCCTCTCAGTGGCTGGATGGAGAGACAGCATACTGTGCTTGCCATGCCCATAGGCCCCAATTTTTAAACATAGTTCGGGTTGTCCCTTCACTCTTCTCCAGGGCTCTGCTTGGGAATTCCTCTTTTGGTGGGACACCTAAGGTAACAAACCTGAAAGGAGTCCTCCCATCCCACAGATTGACGAAAAACAATTGGGAACGGGCCAAGTCCACAGATAGCAAGATTCGTCCATGGCCCATGAGGACTCCCCAATATTCCACGGCCATTGCTGATACAAAAACCAGAGACAAAAGCCTGAGCACGCACCTCAGACTCGCTCATTCTTCATATCCTGAAGAGTTCTTCAGATAAGAACTTACACCACACTCCAATGCACCCAAAATATATAGTATAACCTGGGCACTAATGCACTGTCTGAAAACCTGAGCCCGGAGCTCGTGACCAACACCCAGACAGCTGACCGCACTCTGAGCACATCAGACCCGCTATGGCCTTAGGTCATCATTTCTTCCCTACCTCAGATTTCAGGCTTAAGAACCTAGACTTTATCTCCAATCACTGCCCATGGGTCACTGTGAAGCAGAAATCAGAACACTTCCATACCCATGGAAAGAAACCTTGTGGTTGGCATGTTGTCCAACGTTCAGTGTAGGAGAAACCAGCATTCAGCCTGAGGCCCGGCCCATTCTTGAGTACGACGAGGGCATAAACACGCATTGTGACCCTCAGCGTGAGTCCTGTCCTGTAGTACGTCCTCTCAGTGGCTGGACCATTAGATGTCATAATGGGCTTGACATATCACTAGGCCCCAATTTTTAACCAGATTTCTGGTTGTCCAGTCGCCCCTCCCCCGGGCTCTACTCTGGAATCCCTCATTTGGTGGAACACCTGAGGTTGAAAAACAAAACAAAACAAATCAACAACAACAGAACAACGGACTTCTTCCTTCCCACAGAATGACCCTTAACTCTTTTATGGGGCCAAACCCCCAGAGAGTAAGACTCGTCCATTTCCCATGAAGTCACCCGGAAATTCCACGACCATGAGTGACACGATATCCAGAAACAAAAACTTGAGCAGACCTCACACTCGCCCTTTTATCAAATCCCGAAGAGTTCTCCTCATGGTCTGTAGATCAATCCTGCCATACCTATGACCCGAATCAAAAGCTGAGTTTGTGTTTTCAGACAACTGTCCAAACAGCCCTGGCATACACACCCTACAGGCTAAGGCTCCTGGAGCCAAACATGTCGACCCTGCTTGCCCTCTCCAATGGAATTGTATGTGCCCATTCCAGTGGCCACCACCATACTAAGAGGATAAACCTCCAAAGTCCCTGAGGCCATCCCAATATTTGTGACCTCTCAGGACAAACAGGGGCAATCTGGGCCCATCTGAGCACCTACCGGCACTCAGACCCGTAGACTGATGTCCCCAGAGGTAAAAAGGAACAAACAGGCCCCTAGGCACCTATCGGATCCATTGCTTTGGTTTCCAGGCATCTCTCCTCAGAGGCCTGGATTTCAATTAGAGCATATGCCTGTTTCTTGAATCACCCATCATAACAAATCTCGTCTACACATGGGAAACTTGCACGATGGAGATCTGTGAAAGACTCTCTTAAGGAGAACCCTTCTGGGCCGCAGTGCCACCGCTTCATTCCAAGTCTCCATAGACACAAAATCATATTAGGACACATCCACGGGGGAGTCCATTTCAACTCAGACTCCTCGGTTGCTCCCCCAGATCCAGCAGATCTAACCTGTCTTGTTGCTTGGAGACAATTAGTATGCGTGGTGGGCTACCCAGACATCCATCCTTAGAACCCTGCTCGGAATCGTGTCCTGGAGCCAACCAACAGGTCTCAATTGTCCTGCAGAAGAATCTTGGCAGTTCGTAGATTCTCACAACTGCCATCGTGGGAAAACCCCATGGCCTCGTTATCCACCCCCCCGCTTTCAAGAAGGGGCCATCAGGGACAGAATGTCCAACCTTAGCGATCGTCTGATCCTCGCGCTGACTTCAGATGCACGAGATCTCGATTCAGGTCTTTAGATTGTGCCTGCATTTCCTCACCCAGAAACCTAGGCCTAGCTTGGGTTCTCAGACTTCCATCCTCAGACTACTACCCCACAAGCCCCCCAGTTTGGCAATTCAGAATTACAATGCAGCACTCTGCCTGCCCTCCAGAAGAAAACCATTGCCCTCTGGGGTTACACAGAAACACCAAATGAGGAGCAACGGGGCACGCCGTTCGGCTGTTCCCCAAATATATAGGCTGACCTGGGCACTAATGCCCTTTCTGACACAGCTTGATCCTGGACCTCCTGGCCCCACCCAGACAGCTGGTCGCACACTGAGCACATTGGACCCTCATGGTCTTATGTTGTCATCTCTTCTCAACCTCGGATTTAAGGCTTCAGAACCTAGACCTTATCTCCAATCATGGCTCGCATTGGAAAATGATGCAGAAATCAGAACTCTTTCCCCATGGCAAGAAACCTTGTGGTTGGCATATTGTCCAAGGTTCAGTGTAGTTGAAACCAGTGTGGCCCATGAGGCCCGGCCCATGCTTGCGGGCCACATTGGTCACAAACACACAATGTGACCCTCATCCTGAGCCCAGTCTAAGGTAAGGCCTCTCAGTGGCTGGATGGAGAGTCAGCATATTGGGCTTGCCATGCCCCTAGGGCCCAATTTTTAACCATAGTTCGGGTTGTCCCTTCACTCTTCCCCAGGGCTCTGCTTTGGAATTCCTCTTTTAGTGGGAAATCTGAGGTAACAAACCTGAAAGGAGTCCTCCCATCCCACAGATTGAAGAAAAACAATTGGGATCGGGCCAAGTCCACAGACAGCAAGATTCGTCCATGGCCCATGATGCATCCCCAACATTCCACGGCTATCGCTGATACAAAATCCAGAGACATAAGCCTGAGCACGTGCCTCAGACTGGCTCATTATTCATATCCTGAAGAGTTCTTCAGATAAGAACTTACACGGCACTCGAATGCACCCAAAATATATAGTCTAACCTGGGCACTAATACACTGTCTGACAACCTGAGCCCGGACCTCGTGACCAACACCGAGACAGCTGAATGCACACTGAGCACATCAGACCCCACAAGGCCTTAGGTCATCATCTCTTACCTACCTCAGTTCTCAGGCTTCAGAACCTAGACCTTACCTCCAATCACTGCCCAGGGGTGACTGTGATGCAGAAATCAGAACTCATCCTTACCCATGGCAAGAAACCATGTCGTTGGCATGTTGTCCAACGTTCAATGTAATTGAAACCAGTGTGGCCCATGAGGCACCGCCCATGCTTGCGGGCGACATTGGTCACAAACACACAATGTGACCCTCAGCCTGAGCCCAGTCCTCAGGTAAGGCCTCTCAGTGGCTGGATGGAGAGTCAGCCAATTGGGCTTGCCATGCCCCTAGGCCCAAATATTTAACCATAGTTCGGGTTGTCCCTTCGGTCTTCCCCAGGACACTGCTTTGGAATTCCTCTTTTGGTGGGACACCTGAGGTAACAAACCTGAAAGGAGTCCTCCCATCCCACTGAATGACGAAAAACAATTGGGATCGGGCCAAATCCACAGAGAGCAAGATTCGTCCATGGCCCATGAGGCCTCCGCAACATTCCACGGCCATCGCTGATACAAAATCCAGAGACAAAAGCCTGAGCACGCGCCTCAGACTTGCTCATTCTTCATATCCTGAAGAGTTCTTCAGATAAGAACCTACACGGTTCTCGAATGCACCCAAAATAAATAGTCTAACCTGGGCACTAATGCACTGTCTGACAACCTGAGCCCGGATCTCGTGACCAACACCCAGACAGCTGACCGCACACTGAGCACATCAGACCCGCCATGGCCTTAGGTCATCATCTCTTCCCTACCTCAGAATTCAGGCTTCAAATCTAGACCTTATATCCAATCACTGCCCAGGGGTGACTGTGATGTAGAAATCAGAACTCTTCCTTACCCATGGCAAGAAACCTTGTGGTTGGCATGTTGTCCAGCGTTCAGTGTAGGTTAACCAGCATTCACCCTGAGGCTCCGCCCATTCTTGAGTGCGACGAGGGCATAAACAAGCATTGTGACCCTCAGCGTGATTCTGTCCTCTAGTACGTCCTCTCAGTGGCTGGACCATTAGATGTCATAATGGGCTTGACATGTCCCTAGGCCCCAATTTTTAACCAGATTTCTGGTTGTCCAGGCCCCCTTCCCCAGGGCTCTACTCTGGAATCACTCATTTGCTGGGACACCAGAGGTTGAAAAATAAAACAAAACAAATCAACAACAACAGAACAACGGACTTCTTCCATCCCACAGAATGACCCCAAACTCTTTGGACGGGGCCAAACCCCCGAGAGTAAGACTAATCCATTTCCCATGAAGTCACCCGGATATTTCACGACCATGAGTGACACGATATCCAGAGACAAAAACTTGAGCAAGAGCCTCACACTCGCCCTTTTTTCATATCCCGAAGAGTTCTCCTCATGGTCTGTAGATCAGTCCTGCCATACCTATGACCCGAAACATAAGCCGAGGTTGTGTTTTCAGACAACTGTCCAAAGAGCCCTGGCCTACACACCCTACAGGCTCAGGCCCCTGGAGCCAAACCTGACGACTGTGATTGCCCTCTCCAAGAGAATTGTATCTGCCGATTCCAATGGCCAAAACACTCCTAAGAGTATAAACCTCCAAAGTCCCTGAGGCCATCCCAATATTTGTGGCTTCCCAGGACAAATGGGGCAGTCTGGGCCCATCTGAGCACCTACCGGCACTCAGACCCGTAGACTAATGTCCCCAGAGGTAAAAAGGTACCAACAGGCCCCTAGGCACCTATCAAATCCATTGCTTTGGTTTCCAGGCATCTCTCCTCAGAGGCCTGGATTTCAATAACAGCATATGGCTTTTCTTGACTCACCCATCAGAACAAATCTCATCTACACATGGGAAACTTGCACGATGGAGCTGTGTGAAAACCTTTCTTTAGGAGAAACCTTCAGGGCCTCAGGGCCACCGCTTCATTCAACGGTCTCCATAGACACAAAATCATATTAGGACACACCCACGGGAGAGTCCATTTCAACTCAGCCTCCTCGGTTGCTACCCCAGATCCAGCATATCTAACCTGTCTTGTTGCTTGGAGACAATTGGAATGCGAGGTGGGCTACCCAGCCATCCATCCTAAGAACCCTGCTCGGAATCGTTGTCCTGGAGCCAACCAACAGGTCTCAATTGTCCTGCAGAAGAATCTTTGCAGTTGGGAGCTTCTCACAACTCCCATCGTGGGAAAACCCCCATGGCCTCGATATCCACCCCCCTCTTCAAGAAGGGGCCATCAGGGACAGAATGTCCAACCTGAGCGATCGTCTGATCCTCGCCCTGAATTCAGATGCACGAGATCTCGATTCAGGTCTGTAGATTGTGCCTGCCATATCCTCACCCAGAAACCTAGGCCAAGCCTGGGTTCTCAGACTTCCGTTCTCAGACTACTGGCCCACAAGCCATCCAGTTTGGCAATCCAGAACTACAATGCAGCACTCTGCCTGCCCTCCAGAAAAAACATTTCCCTCCGGGGCTACCGAGAAACACCAAATGAGAATCAACCTGCACGCCGTTCGGCTGTACCCCAAATATATAGGCTGACCTGGGCACTAATGCCCTTTCTGACACAGCCTGAGCCTGGACCTCCTGGCCCCACCCACACAGCTGGGCGCACACTGAGCACATCGGACCCGCCATGGCCTTAGGTCGTCATCTCTTCTCAACCTCGGTTTTCAGGCTTCAGAACCTAGACCTTATCTCCAATCACGGCCAGGGTTGAAAATGATGTAGACATCAGAACTCTTTCCCCATGGCAAGAAAACTTCCGGATGGCATGTTGTCCAAGGTTCTGTGTAGTTGAAACAAGTGTAGCCTTGAGGCCCCGCCCATGAATGCGGGCAACATTGGTCACAAACACACATTGTGACCCTCAGCCTGAGCCCAGTCCTCAGGTATGGCCTCTCAGTGGCTGGATGGAGAGACAGCATATTGGGCTTGCCATGCCCCTAGACCCCAATTTTTAACCATAGTTCGGGTTGTCCCTTCACTCTTCCCCAGGGCTCTGCTTTGGAATTCCTCTCTTGGTGGGACACCTGACGAAACAAACCTAAAAGGAGTCCTCACATCCCACAGATTGACGAAAAACAATTGGGATCAGGCCAAGTCCACAGAGAGCAAGATTGGTCCATGGCCCATGAGGCCTCTGCAACATTCCACGGCCATCACTGATACAAAATCCAGAGACAAAAGCCTGAGCACACGCCTCAGACTCGCTCATTCTTCATATCCTGAAGAG
This sequence comes from Mustela lutreola, assembly GCF_030435805.1. NCBI lineage: Eukaryota > Metazoa > Chordata > Mammalia > Carnivora > Mustelidae > Mustela > Mustela lutreola. The sequence goes on from NC_081294.1 coordinate 175,990,992, forward strand.
TTCTTCAGATAAGAACCTACACGGCACTCGAATGCACCGAAAATATATAGTCTAACCTGGGCACTAATGCACTGTCTGACAACCTGAGCCCGGACCTCGTGACCAACACCCAGACAGCTGACCGCACCATGAGCACATCAGACCCGCCATGGCCTTAGGTCATCATCTCTTCCCTACCTCAGTTTTCAGGCTTCAGAACCTAGACCTTATCTCCAATCACTGCCCAGGGGTGAATGTGAGGCAGAAATCAGAACTCTTCCTTACCCATGGCAAGAAACCTTGTGGTTGGCATGATGTCCAACGTTCAGTGTAGGAGAATACCAGCTTTCACCCTGAGGCCCCGCCCATTCTTGAGTGCGACGAGGGCATAAACACGCTGTGACCATCAACGTGAGTCCTGTCCTCTAGTACGTCCTCTCAGTGGCTGGACCATTAGATGTCATAATGGGCTTGACATGTCCCTAGGCCCCAATTTTTAACCAGATTTCTGGTTGTCCAGTCGCCCCTCCCCAGGGCTCTACTCTGGAATCCCTCATTTGGTGGGACACCTGAGGTTTAAAAACAAAACAAAACAAATCAACAACAACAGAACAACGGACTTCTTCCATCCCACAGAATGACCGCAAACTCTTTGGACGGGGCCAAAGCCCCAGAGAGTAAGACTCGTCCATTTCCTATGAAGTCACCCGGAAATTTCTCTACCATGAGTGACACGATATCCAGAGACAAAAACTTGAGCAAGAGCCTCACACTCGCCCTTTTTTCATATCCCGAAGAGTTCTCCTCATTGTCTGTAGATCAGTCCTGCCATACCTATGACCCGAAACATAAGCCGAGTTTGTGTTTTCAGACAACTGTCCAAACAGCCCTGGCCTACACACCGTGCAGGATCAGGCCCCTGGAGCCAAACCTGACGACTGTGCTTGCCCTCTCCAAGGGAATTGTATGTGCCCATTCCAATGGCCACAACCCTACTAAGAGGATAAACCTCCAAAGTCCCTGAGGCCATCCCAATATTTGTGACTTCCCAGGACAAACAGGGGCAATCTGGGCCCATCTGAACACCTACCGGCTCTCAGACCCATAAACTGATGTCCCCAGAGGTAAAAAGGGACCAACAGGCCCCTAGGCACCTATCAGATCCAATGCTTTGGTTTCCAGGCATCTCTCCTCAGAGGCCTTGATTTCAATAACAGCATATGGCTGTCTCTTGACTCACCCATCAAACAAATCTCATCTACACATGGGAAACTTGCACGATGGAGCTGTGTGAAAGCCTCTCTTTAGGAGAAACCTTCAGGGCCTCAGGGCCACCGCTTCATTCCACGGTCTCCATAGACACAAAATCATATTAGGACACACCCACAGGAGAGTCCATTTCAACTCAGCCTCCTCGGTTGCTCCCCCAGATCCAGCATATCTAACCTGTCTTGTTGCTTGGAGACAATTGGAATGCGAGGTGGGCTACTCAGCCATCCATCCTAAGAACCCTGCTCGGAATCGTTGTCCTGGAGCCAACCAACAGGTCTCAATTGTCCTGCAGAAGAATCTTTGCAGTTGGGAGCTTCTCACAACTCCCATCGTGGGAAAACCCGATGGCCTCGAGATCCACCCCCCCCCCTTCAAGAAGGGCCCATCAGGGACAGAATGTCCAACCTGAGCGATCGTCTGATCCTCGCCCTGAATTCAGATGCACGAGATCTCGATTCAGGTCTGTAGATTGTGCCTGCCATATCCTCACCCAGAAACCTAGGCCTAGCCTGGGTTCTCAGACTTCCGTTCTCAGACTACTGGCCCACAAGCCATCCAGTTTGGCAATCCAGAACTACAATGCAGCACTCTGCCTGCCCTCCAGAAAAAACATTTCCCTCCGGGGCTACCGAGAAACACCAAATGAGGATCAACCTGCACGCCGTTCGGCTGTACCCCAAATATATAGGCTGACCTGGGCACTAATGCCCTTTCTGACACAGCCTGAGCCTGGACCTCCTGGCCCCACCCACACAGCTGGCCGCACACTGAGCACATCGGACCCGCCATGGCCTTAGGTCGTCATCTCTTCTCAACCTTGGTTTTCAGGCTTCAGAACCTAGACCTTATCTCTAATCACGGCCAGGGTTGAAAATGATGTAGACATCAGAACTCTTTCCCCATGGCAAGAAAACTTCCGGATGGCATGTTGTCCAAGGTTCTGTGTAGTTGAAACAAGTGTGGCCTTGAGGCCCCACCCATGATTGCGGGCAACATTGGTCACAAACACACATTGTGACCCTCAGCCTGAGCCCAGTCCTCAGGTATGGCCTCTCAGTGGCTGGATGGAGAGACAGCATATTGGGCTTGCCATGCCCCTAGACCCCAATTTTTAACCATAGTTCGGGTTGTCCCTTCACTCTTCCCCAGGGCTCTGCTTTGGAATCCTCTCTTGATGGGACACCTGACGAAACAAACCTGAAAGGAGTCCTCACATCCGACAGATTGACGAAAAACAATTGGGATCAGGCCAAGTCCACAGAGAGCAAGATTCGTCCATGGCCCATGAGGCCTCCGCAACATTCCACGGCCATCGCTGATACAAAATCCAGAGACAAAAGACTGAGCACACGCCTCAGACTCGCTCATTCTTCATATCCTGAAGAGTTCTTCAGATAAGAACCTACACGGCACTCGAATGCACCGAAAATATATAGTCTAACCTGGGCACTAATGCACTGTCTGACAACCTGAGCCCGGACCTCGTGACCAACACCCAGACAGCTGACCGCACCATGAGCACATCAGACCCGCCATGGCCTTAGGTCATCATCTCTTCCCTACCTCAGTTTTCAGGCTTCAGAACCTAGACCTTATCTCCAATCACTGCCCAGGGGTGAATGTGAGGCAGAAATCAGAACTCTTCCTTACCCATGGCAAGAAACCTTGTGGTTGGCATGATGTCCAACGTTCAGTGTAGGAGAATACCAGCTTTCACCCTGAGGCCCCGCCCATTCTTGAGTGCGACGAGGGCATAAACCCGCATTGTGACCATCAACGTGAGTCCTGTCCTCTAGTACGTCCTCTCAGTGGCTGAAACATTAGATGTCATAATGGGCTTGACATGTCCCTATGCCCCAATTTTTAACCAGATTTCTGGTTGTCCAGTCGCCCCTCCCCAGGGCTCTACTCTGGAATCCCTCATTTGGTGGGACACCTGAGGTTTAAAAACAAAACAAAACAAATCAACAACAACAGAACAACGGAATTCTTCCATCCCACAGAATGACCTCAAACTCTTTGGACGGGGCCAAACCCCCAGAGAGTAAGACTAATCCATTTCCCATGAAGTCACCCGGAAATTTCTCGACCATGAGAGACACGATATCCAGAGACAAAAACTTGAGCAAGAGCCTCACACTCGCCCTTTTTTCATATCCCGAAGAGTTCTCCTCATGGTCTGTAGATCAGTCCTGCCATACCTATGACCCGAAACATAAGCCGAGTTTGTGTTTTCAGACAACTGTCCAAACAGCCCTGGCCTACACACCCTACAGGATCAGGCCCCTGGAGCCAAACCTGACGACTGTGCTTGCCCTCTCCAAGGGAATTGTATGTGCCCATTCCAATGACCACAACCCTACTAAGAGGGTAAACCTCCAAAGTCCTTGAGGCAATCCCAATATTTGTGGCTTCCCAGGACAAACAGAGGCAAACTGGGCCCATCTGAGCACCTACCGGCTCTCAGACCCGTAAACTGATGTCCCCAGAGATAAAAAGGAACCAACAGGCCCCTAGGCACATATCGGATCCAATGCTTTGGTTTCCAGGCATCTCTCCTCAGAGGCCTTGATTTCAATAACAGCATATGGATGTTTCTTGACTCACCCATCAAACAGATCTCATCTACACATGGGAAACTTGCACGATGGAGCTGTGTGAAAGCCTCTCTTTAGGAGAAACCTTCAGGGACTCAGGGCCACTGCTTCATTCCACGGTCTCCATAGACACAAAATCATATTAGGACACATCCACGGGAGAGTCCATTTCAACTCAGCCTCCTCGGTTGCTACCCCAGATCCAGCATATCTAACCTGTCTTGTTGCTTGGAGACAATTGGAATGCGAGGTGGGCTACCCAGCCATCCATCATAAGAACCCTGCTCGGAATCGTTGTCCTGGAGCCAACCAACAGGTCTCAATTGTCCTGCAGAATAATCTTTGCAGTTGGGACTTCTCACAACTCCCATCGTGGGAAAACCCCCATGGCCTCGAGATCCACCCCCCCCCCCCTTCAAGAAGGGCCCATCAGGGACAGAATGTCCAACCTGAGCGATCGTCTGATCCCCGCCCTGACTTCAGATGCACGAGATTTCGATTCAGGTCTGTAGATTGTGCCTGCCATATCCTCACCCAGAAAACTAGGCCTAGACTGGGTTCTCAGATTTCCGTTCTCAGACTACTGGCCCACAAGCCATCCAGTTTGGCAATCCAGAACTACAATGCAGCACTCTGCCTGCCCTCCAGAAAAAACATTTCCCTCCGGGGCTAACGAGAAACACCAAATGAGGATCAACCTGCACGCCGTTCGGCTGTACCCCAAATATATAGGCTGACCTGGGCACTAATGCCCTTTCTGACACAGCCTGAGCATGGACCTCCTGGCCCCACCCAAACATCTGGCCGCACACTGAGCACATTGGACCCGCCATGGCCTTAGGTCGTCTTCTCTTCTTAACCTCGGTTCAGGCTTCAGAACCTAGACCTTATCTCCAATCACGACCAGGGTTGAAAATGATGTAGACATCAGAACACTTTCCCCATGGCAATTAAACTTCCGGATGGCATGTTGTCCATGTTCTGTGTAGTTGAAACAAGTGTGGCCTTGAGGCCCCGCCCATGATTGCGGGCAACATTGGTCACAAATACACATTGTGACCTGCAGCCTGAACCCAGTCCTCAGGTAAGGCCTCTCAGTGGCTGGATGGAGAGACAGCATATTGGGCTTGCCATGCCCCTAGGCCCCAATTTTTAACCATCATTCGGGCTGTGCCTTCACTCTTCCCCAGGGCCCTGCTTTGGAATTCCTCTTTTGGTGGGACACCTGAGGTAACAAACATGAAAGGAGTCCTCCCATTCCACAAATTGACGAAAAACAATTGGGAACGGGCCAAATCCACAGATAGCAAGATTCGTCCATGGCCCATGAGGCCTCCCCAGAATTCCAAGCCCATCGCTGTTACAAAATCCATAGACAAAAGCCTGAGCACGCGCCTCAGACTCGCTCATTCTTCATATCCTGAGGAGTTCTTCAGGTAAGAACCTACACAACACTCGAATGCACACAAAATATATAGTCTAACCTGGGCACTAATGCACCTTCTGACAACCTGAGCCCGGACCTCGTGACCAACACCCAGACAGCTGACCGCACACTGAGCACATCAGACTCGCCATGGCCTTAGGTCATCATCTCTTCCCTACCTCAGTGTTCAGGCTTCAGAACCTAGACCTTATCTCCAATCACTGCCCAGGGGTGACTGTGTTGTAGAAATCAGAAATCTTCCTTACCCATGGCAAGAAACCTTGTGGTTGGCATGTTGTCCAACGTTCAGTGTAGGAGAAACCAGCATTCACCCTGAGGCCCCGCCCATTCTTGAGTGCGACGAGAGCATATACACACACTGTGACCCTCAGCGTGAGTCCTGTCATCTAGTACGTCCTCTCAGTGGCTGGATCATTAGATGTCATAATGGGCTTGACATGTCCCTAGGCCCCAATTTTTAACCAGATTTCTGCTTGTCCAGTCGCCCCTCCCCAGGGCTCTACTCTGGAATCCCTCATTTGGTGGGACAGCTGAGGTTGAAAAAGAAAAACATAAAAATCAACAACAGAACAACGGACTTCTTCCATCCCACAGAATAACCCCAAACTCTTTAGACGGGGCCAAACCGCCAGAGAGTAAAACTCGTCCGTTTCCCAAGAAGTCACCCGGAAATTTCACGACCATGAGTGACACAATATCCAGAGACAAAAACATGAGCAAGAGCCTCACACTCGCCCTTTTTTCATATCCCGAAGAGTTCTCCTCATGGTCTGTAGATCAGTCCTGCCATACCTATGACCCGAAACATAAGCCGAGTTTGTGTTTTCAGACAACTGTCCAAACAGCCCTGGCCTAAACACCCTACAGGCTCAGGCCCCTGGAGCCAAACCTGACGACTTTGGCTTGGCCACTCCAAGGGTATTGTATGTTACAATTCCAATGGCTACAACCCTACTAATAGGATAAACTTACAAAATCCCTGAGGCCATCCCAATATTTGTGGCTTTCTATGACTAACAGGGGCAATCTGGGCCCATCTGAGCACCTACCGGCACTCAGACCCGTAGACTGATGTCCCCAGAGGTAAAAAGGAACAAACAGGCCCCTAGGCACCTATCGGATCCATTGCTTTGGTTTCCAGGCATCTCTCCTCAGAGGCCTGGATTTCAATAACAGCATATGGGTGTTTTTGACTCACCCATCAGAAGAAATCTCATCTACACATGGGAAACTTGCACGATGGAGCTGTGTGAAAGCCTATCTTTAGGAGAACCCTTCAGGGCCCCAGGCTTCATTCCAAGGTCTCCATAGACACAAAATCATATTAGGACACATCCACGGGAGAGTCCATTTCAACTCAGCCTCCTCGGTTGCTCCCCTAGATCCAACAGATCTAACCTGTCTTGTTGCTTGGAGACAATTGGAATGCGAGGTGGGCTACCCATCCATCCATCCTTAGATCCCTGCTCAGAATCGTTGTCCTGGAGCCAACCAACAGGTCTCAATTGTCCTGCAGAAGAATGTTTGCAGTTAGGAGCTTCTCACAACTCCAATCCTGGCAAAACCCCCTTGGCCTCGTGATCCACCCCCCCTTCAATAAGGGGCCATCAGGGACAGAATGTCGAACCTGAGCGATCGTCTGATCCTCGCCCTGACTTCAGATGCACGTGATCTCGATTTAGGTCTGTAGATTGTGCCTGCCATATCCTCACCCAGAAACCTAAGCCTTGCTTGGGTTCTCAGACTTCCGTCCTCAGACTACTGGCCCACAAGCCCTCCAGTTTGGCAATATAGAACTACAATGCAGCACTCTGCCTGCCCTCCAGAAGAAAAACATTGCCCTCTAGGGCTACCCAGAAACCCCCAATGAAGATCAACCTGCACGCCGTTCGGCTGTACCCCAAATATATAGGATGACCTGGGCACTAATGCCCTTTCTGACACAGCCTGAGTATGGACCTCCTGGCCCCACACCGACGCTGGCCGCACACTGAGCACATCGGACCCTCCATGGCCTTAGGTAGTCATCTCTTCTCAACCTCGGTTTTCAGGCTTCAGAACCTAGACCTTATCTCCAATCACGGCCCGGGTTTGAAAATGATGCAGAAATCAGAACTCTTTCCCCATGGCAAGAAACCTTGTGGTTGGCATGTTGTACAAGGTTCATTGAACTTGAAACCAGTGTGGCCCATGAGGCCCCGCCTATGCTTGCGGGCCACTTTGGTCACAAACACACATTGTGATCCTCAGCCTGAGACCAATCCTCCGGTAAGGCCTCTCAGTGGCTGGATGGAGAGACAGCATATTGGGCTTGCCATGCCTCTAGGCCCCAATTTTTAACCGTAGTTCGGGTTGTCCCTTCACTCTTCCCCAGGTCTCTGCTTTGGTATTCCACTTTTGGTGGGACACCTGAGGCAACAAACCTGAAAGGAGTCCTCCCATCCCACAGATTGACGAAAAACAATTGGGATCGGGCCAAATCCACAGAGAGCAAGATTCGTCCATGGCCCATGAGGCCTCCCCAACATTCCACGGCCATCGCTGATACAAAATCCAGAGACAAAAGACTGAGCTCGAGCCTCAGACTCGCTCATTCTTCATATCCTGAAGAGTTCTTCAGATAAGAACCTACACGGCTCTCGAATGCACCCAGAATATATAGTCTAACCTGGGCACTAATGCACTGTCTGACAACCTGAGCCCGGACCTCGTGACCAACACCCAGACAGCTGACCGCACACTGAGCACATCAGACCCGCCATGGCCTTAGGTCATCATCTCTTCCCTACCTCAGTTTTCAGGCTTCAGAACCTAGACCTTATCTCCAATCACTGCCCAAGGGACACTGTGATGCAGAAATCAGAACTCCTCCTTACCCATGGAAAGAAACCTTGTGGTTGGCATGTTGTCCAACGTTCAGTGTAGGAGAATCCAGCATTCATACTGAGGCCCCGCCCAACCTTGAGTGCGACGAGGGCTTAAATACCTATTGTGACCCTCAGCGTGAGTCATGTCCTCTAGTATGTCCTCTCAGTGGCTGGACCATTAGATGTCATAATGGGCTTGACATGTCCCTAGGCCCCAATATTTATCCAGATTTCTGGTTGTCCAGTCGCCCCTCCCCAGGGCTCTACTCTGTAATCCCTCATTTGGTGGGACACCTGAGGTTGAAAAACAAAATAAAACAAATCAACAGCAACAGAACAACGGACTTCTTCCATACCACAGAATGACCCCAAACTCTTTGGACGGGGCCAAAGCCCCAGAGAGTAAGACTCGTCCATTTCCTATGAAGTCAACCGGAAATTTCTCTACCATGAGTGACACGATATCCAGAGACAAAAACTTGAGCAAGAGCCTCACACTCGCCCTTTTTTCATATCTCGAAGTGTTCGACTCATGGTCTGTAGATCAATCCTGCCATACCTATGACCCGAAACATAAGCCGAGTTTGTGTTTTCAGACAACTGTCCAAACAGCCCTGGCCTACACACCCTACAGGCTCAGGCCCCTGGAGCCAAACCTGACGACTGTGCTTGCCCTCTCCAAGGGAATTGTATGTGCCCATTCCAATGGCCACAACCCTACAAAGAGGAAAAACCTCCAAAGTCCCTGAGGCCATCCCAATATTTGTGGCTTCCCAGGAAAAACAGGGGCAATCTGGGCCCATTTGAGCACGTACGGGCACTCAAACCCGTAGACTGATGTCCCCAGAGGTAAAAAGGAACTAACAGGCCCCTAGGCTCCTATCGGGTCCATTGCTTTGGTTTCCAGGCATCTCTCCTCAGAGGCCTGGATTTCAATAACAGCATATGGCTGTTTCTTGACTCACCCATCAGAACAAATCTCATCTACATATGGGAAACTTGCACGATGGAGCTGTGTGAAAGCCTCTCTTTAGGAGAACCCTTCAGGGCCCCAGAGCTACCGCTTCATTCCAAAGTCTCCACAGACACAAAATCATATTAAGACACATCCACAGGAGAGTCCATTTCAACACAGCCTCCTCGATTGCTCCCCCAGATCCAGCAGATCTAACCTGTCTTGTTGCTTGGAGACAATTGGAAGGCGAGGTGGGCTACCCATCCATCCATCCATAGATCCCTGCTCGGAATCATTGTCCTGTAGCCAACCAACAGGTATCAATTGTCCTGCAGAAGAATCTTTATAGTTTGGAGCTTCTCACAACTTCCATCGTCAGAAAACTCCCATGGCCTCGTTATTCACCCCCCCTTCAAGTAGGGGCCATCAGGGACAGAATGTCCAACCTGAGCGATCATCTGATCCTCGCCCTGACTTCAGATGCATGAGATCTCGATTCAGGTCTGTAGATTGTGCCTGCCGTATCCTCACCCAGAAACCTAGGCCTAGCTTGGGTTCTCAGACTTCCGTCCTCAGACTACTGGCCCACAAGCCCTCCAGTTTGGCAATCCAGAACTACAATGCAGCACTCTGCCGGCCCTCCAGAAGAAAAACATTGCCCTCTGGGGCTACCCAGAAACCCCAAATGAGTATAAACATGCACCCCATTCGGCTGTACCCCAAAGATATAGGCTGACCTGGGCACTAATGCCCTTTCTGACACAGCATGAGTCTGGACCTCCTGGCCCCACACCGACGCTGGCCGCACACTGAGCACATCGGACCCTCCATGGCCTTAGGTAGTCATCTCTTCTCAACCTGGGTTTTCAGGCTTCAGAACCTAGACCTTATCCCCAATCACGGCCCGGGTTTGAAAATGATGCAGAAATCAGAACTCTTTCCCCATGGCAAAAAACCTTGTGGTTGGCATGTTGTCCAAGGTTCATTGTACTTGAAACCAGTGTGGCCCATGAGGCCCCGCCTATGCTTGCGGGCCACTTTGGTCACAAACACACATTGTGACCCTTAGCCTGAGCCTAGTCCTCCGGTAAGGCCTCTCAGTGGCTGGATGGAGAGACAGCATATTGGGCTTGCCATGCCTCTAGGCCCCAATTGTTAACTGTAGTTCGGGTTGTCCCTTAACTCTTCCCCAGGGCTCTGCTTTGGAATTCCTCTTTTGGTGGGACACCTGAGGTAACAAACCTGAAAGGAGTCCTCCCATCCACAGATTGACGAAAAACAATTGGGATCGGGCCAAATCTACAGAGAGCAAGATTCGTCCATGGCCCATGAGGCCTCCCCAACATTCCACGGCCATCGCTGATACAAAATCCAGAGACAAAAGCCTGAGCACGCGCCTCAGACTCGCTCATTCTTCATATCCTGAAGAGTTCTTCAGATAAGAACGTACACGGCACTCTAAGGCACCACAATATATAGTCTAACCTGGGCACTAATGCACTGTCTGACATCCTGAGCCTGGACCTCGTGACCAACACCCAGACAGCTCACCGCACACTGAGCACATCAGACCCGCCATGGCCTTAGGTCATCATCTCTTCCCTACCTCAGTTTTCAGGCTTCAGAACCTAGACCTTATCTCCAATCACTGCCCAGGGTTGACTGTGATGCAGAAATCAGTACTCTTCCTTACCCATGGCAAGAAACCTTGTGGTTGGCATGTTGTCCAACGTTCAGTGTAGGAGAAACCAGCATTCACCCTGATGCCCCGCCCATACTTGAGTGCGACGAGGGCATAAACACGCATTGTGACCCTCAGCGTGAGTCCTGTCCTCTAGTACGTCCTCTCAGTGTCTGGACCATTAGATGTCATAATGGGCTTGACAGGTACCTAGGCCCCAATTTTTAACCAGATTTCTGGTTGTCCAGTCGCCCCTCCCCAGGGCTCTCCTCTGGAATCCCTCATTTGGTGGGACACCTGAGGTTGAAAAACAAAACAAAACAAATCAACAATAACAGAACAACGGACCTCTTCCATCCCACAGAATGAACCCAAACTCTTTGGACGGGGCCAAACCCCCAGAGAGTAAGACACGTCCATTTCCCATGAAGTCACCCGGATATTTCACGACCATGAATGACACGATATCCAGAGACAAAAACTTGAGCAAGAGCCTCACACTCGACCTTTTTCATATCCCGAAGAGTTCTCCTCATGGTCTGTAGATCAGTCCTGCCATACCTATGACCCGATACATAAGCCGAGATTGTGTTTTCAGACAACTGTCCAAACAGCCCTGGCCTATACATCCTACAGGCTAAGGCCCCTGGAGCCAAACATGAAGACTGTGCTTGCCCTCTCCAATGGAATTGTATGTGCCCATTCCAATGACCACAGCCCTACTAATCGGATAAACCTCCAAAGTCCCTGAGGCCATCCCTATATTTGGGGCTTCCCAGGACAAACAGAGGCAATCTGGGCCCATCTGAGCACCTACCGGCACTCAGACCCGGAGACTGATGTCCCCAGAGGTAAAAAGGAATGAACAGGCCCATAGGCACCTCTCGGATCCATTGCTTTGGTTTCCAGGCATCTCTCCTTAGAGATCCTTAGAACCCTTAGAATCCTGCTCTTGCGTCGTTCCTTATGGGACATCCTTGAGCCATCCAACAGGTGTCGACTGTCCCACAGGTGTCCTTGTGCATGGACCACCTCACAACTCATATCATGGAAAGCTTCCAAGGTCACATGATGCCCCCCATCTTCATGAAGGCGGATCATGGAAAGAAACTCCACCTTGACCCAACGGCTGATCTTCGCCTTGACTTCAGATGCACGAGATCTTGAGTAAGCTCTTCAGAGTGCACCTGCTGTGCCCTCACCCCAAAACCTCAGCATAGCTAGTGTTCTCAGACTTCCGTCCTCACTCTCCTGGACCACACGCCCTCCATTTTGGGATTTCCGATGACACAGTGCTGCACTCTGCCTGTCCTCTAGAAGAAAAACGTTGCCCTATGGGTGTACCCAGAAACCTCAAATGAGGATAAACCTGCATGCCACTCAACTGTACACCAATTATATAGTCTAGCCTGTGCACTAATGCCCTGTCTGACACAACCTGAGGCCTGAATTCCCAACCGACACCCAGACAGCTTGCCGTACACTGAGAACATCTGAACCGCCATGGCCTTAGGTTGCCATCTCTTTCCAACCTGGTTTTCAGGCTACTGAAACTTAGACCTTATCTCTACTCATTTCCCATGGGTGAACGTGAGGCAGAAATCATAACTCCTCCTTCCCTCTCGCCAGAATCCTGTGGTTGGGATCTTATCCAAAGTTCAGTGTAGGACCCCTATAGGGCCAACAGGAATAGTAGTAGGGCCCCTGAGGGTAGTGTAGGGTCCCTGAGGCCCTGCCCATGCTTAAGAGCTGCGGTGGGCACAAACACACATTGGGACCCTCAGTTTGAGCCCTGTCCTCAAGTAAAGCCTCTCAGTGGCTGGACCATGAGCCCGCATATGGGGCCTGCCATGCCCCAAGTCACCCAATCTTAACCAGAGGTAGAGACATCTAGTCACCCCTATTCAGGGCTCTGCTCTGGACCCCTCTTTGGTGGGACATTTGAGGTAAGTAAACACAGAAAGGATTCCTCCCACCCACAGAATGACCCCAATCACTTGGGATCAGGCCATCCCCAGAGAGAAAGACTCCTCCATGGCCCATGAGGCCAGCCCGACATTCCACAGCCACTATTGACACAAAATCCAGAGACATAAGCCTCACCCGTAGGTCATAGCCCAAAAAATTCTCCTCATAGTCTGTAGATCGGGCCTGCCATACCTACGTCCCCAAACCATGTTTTCAGACTTCTATCCTGACATCCCTGTCCCACACACCCTCCAGGCTGAGGCCCCTGGAGCCACACCTCAGGACTGTGCCTGCCCTCTCCAAGGAAATTCTTCCCATTCCATTGGCCACAACCCTACAGATTAGGAGAAACCTCCAAAGTCCCAGAGGCCATTCCAATAGTGTAGGCCGCCCAGTACAAAGAGGGCTGATCTGTCACAAGCTGAGCAACGACCTCAACTCACCCGTAGACAGATATCCCAAGAGAAAGGTATTAAACTGGACAGGCCCCTAGAACGTAATTGGTTCCATTGCTTTTGTTTCTAAGCATCTCTCCTCAGAGGCCTGTTTTCCAATACCAGCATATGGGGGATTCCAGACATACCAATCAGAACAAATCTTGTCTCCACATGGGAAACTTATCCTTTGGAGCTCTGTAAAAACCTCCAGTTAGGAGAAAGCTTCAGGTAACCGGAGCCACCGCCCTATTCCAAGGTCTCCATGGACACAAACCCGCATTATGACCATTCAGCAGGAGAGTACATTTCAACTCAGCCCCGTTGATTACTCCCCCAGAGCCAGAATATCAAACCTGCCTTGTCGCTAGGAGACAACTTGAATGCAAAGCAGACTCTCTAGGCATCCATCGTTGGAATCCTGCTCTGGCGCCGTTCCATATGGGATGTCCTGGGAGCCTTCCAACAGGTCTTGACTGCCCTGCAGAAGGAATCCTTGCAGATTGGAGCATCTCACAACTCCTATCGTGGGAAAACCTACATGGCCTCATGAGATGCTCCCCTTTATAAAGGGGCCATCATGGACAGAAACTCCAACCTGAGCCAACTTCTGATCCATTGCTTTGGTTTCTATGTATCTCTCCTCAGAGGCCTGGTTTCCAATATCAGAATATGGGGGTTTCCTAAGGAAACAATCAGAACAGATCTCATCTCCACATGAGAAACTTGCTCTTTGGAGCTGTGTCAATACCTCAGGTTAGGAGGATCCTTCAGGGCGCTGGCACCATGGCCCAATTCCAAGGTCTCCAAGGACACAAACTTACATTATGATCCATCCTCAGGAGAGTCCATTTCAAATCAGCCCCCTCGGCTGCTCACCCAGAGCCAGCAGATCAAACCTGCCTTGTCACTAGGAGACAGTTGGAATGCGAGGTGGGCTGCCCAGGCATCCATCCTTAGAACCCTGCTCTGGAGAATTTCTTTATGGGACGTCTTGAATCCAACCAACCTGTCTTGACTGTCTCGCAGAATGAATCCTTGTGGTTTGAAGCATCACACAATCCCACTGTGAGAAAACCTCCATTTCCTCATGATGCCCCACACCTTCATACATGGGCCATCATGGACAGAAACTCCATCCTAAGCCAAAGTCTGATCCGCGCCCTGAATTCAGAAGCACGAGATCTCGATTCAGCACTTGAGAGTGTGCCTGCTGTGCCCTCGCCCCGAAACCGAAGCCTAACTTGTGTTCTCAGACTTCCGTCTTCACAATCCTGGCCACACCCCTCCAGTTTGGCAATTCTGGAGACACAATGCAGCACTCTGCCTGCCCTCCAGAAGAAAAATGGTGCCCTATAGGGCTAACCAGAAACGCCAAATGAGTAACAACCTGCATGCCACTCGACCATAGCCCAATTATACAATCTAGCCTGTGCACTAAAGCCCTGTATGACACAGCCTGAAGGCAGACCTCCAGTCCAACACCCAGACAGCTGGCCGTACACTGAGCATATCAAACCCACAATGGCTTTCGGCCATCATCTCTACCCAACCTCAGTTTTCACCTTCAGAACCTAGACCTTATCTCCACTCACTGCTTAGGAGTGAACGTGATACAAGAATCAGAACTTCTCCTTCGCCATGGCAAGAAACCTTTTGGTTGGCATGTGGTCCAACGTTCATTGTAGGAGAAAGCAGCATGGACTATGAGGCCCCACCTATGCCTGAGGGCTACAATTTGCACAAACACACATTGTGACCCTCAGCATGAGCCCTATCCTCATGTAAAGCCTCTTAGTGACTGGAACAACAGCCCACATATGGGGCTTGCCAAGCCCCTAGTCCCCCAATCTCAACCAGAGTTAGAGATGTCTAGTCACCCCTACTCAGGGCACTGCTCTGGAATCCCTCTTTGGTGGGACACCTGAGGTAAAAAAAAAAAAAATACAGAAAGGACTCTTCCCATCCACAGAATGATCCCAACCACTTGGGATCAGGCCAAATCACCAGAGAAAGACTTGTCCATGGCCCTTGAGGACACCCCGACATTCCACGGCCACCGTAGGCACAAAATCCAGAGACAAGAGCCTGAGCAAACGCCACATACTCGCCCTTTGTTCATAGCCCGGAAAATTCTCACGGTCTGTAGATCGAGCCTTCATACATACATCCCCAAACCTAAGCTGAGTTTGTGTTTTCAGACTTCTGTCCCCACAGGCCTGGCCCACACACCATCCAAGCTGGGGCCCCTGGAGCCACACCTGAGGACCGTGGCTTCCTTCTCCAGGGGAATTCTGCCATTTCCATTGGCCACAACCCTATAGATTAGGAGAAACCTCCAAACTCCCCGAGGCCATCCCAATAGTGTTGGCTGCCCAGGACAAACAGGAATGATCTTTCACAAGTTAGGAAACTACCTCCACTCAGACCCAGAGACAGATATCCCCATAGAATAAGATTGAACTGGACAGGCACTTAGGCCCTAATCAGATCCATTGCTTTTGTTTCCAAGCATCTCTCCTCAGAGGCCTGGTTACCAATACCAGCTTATGGGGGATTACTGAGGCACTCATAGAAAAATCTCGTCTCCACATAGGAAATGTACTCTTTGGAGCTCTATAAAAACCTCTGTTTAGGAGAATCTTTCAGGGCCCCGGATCAAGCGCTCCATTCCAAGGTCCCCATGGACTTAAACCCACATTATGATCTATCCTCGGTAGAGTCCATGTCAACTCATCCCCCTTGGTTTCTCCCCCAGGGCCTGCAGATCAAACCTGCCTTGTTGCTAGGAGACAACTAGAATGGGAGGCGGGCTGCCCAGGCATCCATCCTTAGAACCCTACTCTGGAGTCGTTCCATATGGGACATCCTAGAGCCATCCAACAGGTCTCAAGTGTCCCACAGAAGGAATCTTTGCAGTCTGGTGCATCTCACAACTCCCATTGTGGGAAAATCTTCATGGCCTCTTGAGACGCTCCACTTTATAAAGGGGCCATCATGGACAGAAACTCCAACCTGTGCAAACGTCTGATATTCGCCCTGGCTTCAGGTGCATGAGATCTTGATTCAGCTCTGCAGAGTGTGCCTTCTGTGCCCTCACCCCAAAAACTAAGCCTAGCTTGTGTTCTCAGACTACCGTCCTCACACCCCTGGCCCAAAAGCCCTACAATTTTGCAATACTGGGGCCACAATGCAGCACTCTGCCTGCCCTCCAGAAGAAAAACGTTGCCTTATGGAGCTACCTAGAAACCCGAATGAGGATCAACTGAACGCCACTCGACTGCACCCCAAATATACAGTCTACACTGTCTAATGCCCTGTCTGACACAGCATGAGCCCACACCTCCAGACCTACGCTCAACAGCTAGCCACACACTGAGCTCATTGTACCCATCAGGTCCTTAGGTCTTCATCTCTTCCCAACCTCGGTTTTCGAGTTTCAGAACCTAGACCTAAACTCCAATCACTGTCCAGGGGTGAACGTGATGCAGAAATCACAACTCTTCCTTCGCCATGGCCGGAAACCTTGTGGTTGGCATATTCTCCAACGTTCAGTGTAGGAGAATCCAGCGTGGCCCATGAGGCCCTTCCCATGCTTGAGGGCCTTGTTGGGCACAAATAGCCATTGTGACCCTCAGCATGAGCCCTGTCCTCAAGGAAGACCTCTCAGTGTCTGAATCAAGAGCCCACATATTGGACTTGCCATGCCCCTAGGCCCCCAAACTTAAACAGAGGTGGGGTTATCCAGTTGTCCCTCCCAAGGACTCTGCTCCGGAATCCCTCTTTTATTGGCACACATGAGGTACATAAAATAAAATAAAAAACAGAAAGGACACCTCCCATCCCGCAGAATGTACCCCAAACTCTTGGGATTGGGTCAAATCCTCAGAGAAGGAAAGCCGTCCACAACCCATGAGGCCACGCCAGCATTCGACCCACATTGTTGACACAAATCCAGAGACAAAACCTGAGCAAGCACCTCAAACTCACCCTTTTTCATATCCCAAAGAGTTATCACGGTCTGTAGATTGGGCGTGCCATACCTATGTCCCCAATCCTAAGCAGAATTTGTGTTTTCAGACTTCTGTCCCCACAGGCCTGGCCCACACACCCTCAAGGCTGGGCCCCTAGAGCCAAACTCAGAACTGTGCCTGCCCTCTCCAGGGGATTTCTGCCCATTCCATTGGCCACAACCCTATAGATTAGGAGAAACTCCAAAGTCCCGAGGACATTCCCAATATTATAGGCTGCCCAGGACAAACAGGGGCGATCTGACACAAGCCGAGCAACTACCTCCCCTCAGATCCATAGACCCGTATCCCCAGGAAAGAGATTGAACCGGACAGGCACCAAGGCCCTATCATATTCATCGCTTTTTTTTCCAGGCATCTCTCCTCAGAGGCCTGGTTTCCAATACCAGCATATGGGAGATCCCTTAGGCACTCATCAAAACAATTCTCTTCTCTACATAGTAAACGTACTCTTTAGAGCTCCATCAAAACCTCTGGTTATGAACATCCCTCAAGGCCCCGGATCAAGCACCCCATTCCAAGGTCTTCATGGACACAAATGCACTTTATGACCCATCCTCAACTCACCCATTTCAACACACCCGCCTCGGTTACTCCCCTAGATCCAGCAGATCGAACTTCCCTTGGCGCTATGAGACACCTGGAATGGGAGGCAGGCTGCCCAGGTATCCATCCTTAGAAACCTGCTCTGGATAACTTCCTTATGGGATGTCCTGGAGCCATCCAGCAGGTCTCGACTGTCCCACGGAAGGAATCATTGCGGTTTGGAGCATCTCACAATTCCCATCGTGGGAAAACCTCCATGGCCTCGTGACACCCTCCCCTTCATGAAGGGGCCGTCATGGACAGAAACTCCAACCTGAGCCAACATCTGATCCTAGCTCTGTCTTCAGGTACACGGGATCTCGAATCATCTCTGCAGAGGGTTCCTGCCGTCCCCTCATCCCGAAATCTAAGTCTGGCTTGTGTTCTCAGAATTTTTTCCTCACACTCCTGGCCCACTAGCCTTCCAGTTTGGGAATTCTGGAGCCACTATGTGGCACTGTGTCTTCCTTCCAGAAGAAAAACGTTGCCCTCTGGGGCTACCCAGTAACCACAAATGAGTACCAACCTGCAGGAAACTCGACTGCACCCAATTGATACAGTCTAGCCTGGGCACTAATCCCCTGTCTGCCACAGCCTGAGCCTGCACCTCCCAACCCACACTAAACAGCTGGCCGAACACTGAGCACATCAGACACACCATGGCCTTAGGTCTTCTTCTCTCCCAACCCCAGTTTTCAGGCTTCAGAACCTAGACCTTAAATCCAATCACAGTCCAGGAGTGAAAGTGTTGCAGAAATTAGAACTCCTTCTTCCCCATGGCCAGAAATCTTGTGGTTGCCATATTGTGCAACGTTCAGTGTAGGAGAAACCAGCATGGTACATTAGGCCACGCCCTGACTTGAGGGGCTCCTTGGGCACAGAAACACATTGTGAAACTCAATGTGAGCCCTATGCTCAAGGAAGGCCTCTCAGTGTCTGGACCAAGAGCCCACATATGGGGCTTGCCATGTTCTTAGGTCCCAATGTTAACCAGAGTTCTGGTTGTCCAGTCGCCCCTCCCCAGGACTCTGCTGTGGAATCCCTCTTTTGGTGGTCCACCTGAGGTAAAAAAAAAAAACAGAAAGGCCTCCTCCCTTCCCGCAGAATGACCCCAAACTCTTGGGATTGGGAAAATCCCCAGAAAGGGAGCCTCATCAATGGCCCATGAGGACACCTGGACATTCCATGGCAATCGGTGACACATATCCAGAAAAAAATAAGCATGAGCAAGCACCTCACTTTCGCCCTTTGTTCATGTCCCGAAGAATTCTCCTCACGGTCTATATATCGGGCCTGCCATACCTACAGACCCAAACCTAAGTGGAGTTTGTGTTTTCAGACTTTTGTCCAAATAGCCCTGGACCACACACGCTCCACACTTGGGTCCCTGGAGCCACACCTCAGGACTGTGCTTCCCTTTCAAGAGAATTCTTCCCATTCCATTGGCCACAACCTTGCAAATTAGGAAAAACCTCCAAAGTTACCGAGGCCATCCCAATAGTGTAGGCCGCCCAGGACAAACAGGTGTGATCTCAAACCAGCTGAGCAACTACCTCCTCTCAGACAAAATATGTCCCCAGAGAAGAATATTGAACCGGACAGGCCCCTAGGCCCTAATCAGATCCATTGCTTTGGTTTCCAGGCATCTCTCCTCAGAGGCCTCATTTCCAATACCAGCAAATGGTGGTTTCCTGAGGCACCAATAAGAACAAATCTCGTCTTCCCATGGAAAACTTGCTCACTGGAGCTTTGTTATAACCTCTGGTTAGGAGAATCCTTCAGGGCTCTGGTGCCACTGCCCCATACCAAGGTCTCAATGGACTCAAACCAACATTAAGACCATCCTCAGGAAAGTCCATTTCAACTCATTTAAGACCATCCTCAGGAAAGTCCATTCCAACTCAGCCCCCTCTGATGCTACCACAAGCCAGCAGATCAAACGTTTCTTGTTGCTAGGAGACAATTGGAATTGAGGCTGTCTGCCCAGGCATCCATACTTAGAACCGTGTTCTGGAAAAATACCTTATGAGACGTCCTGGAGCCATCCAAAAAATCTTAATTGTCCCACAGAAGGAATACTTGCGGTTTGGAGCATCTCACAACTCTAATAGTGGGAAAACCCCCATGGCCTCATAATGCCCCCCCCTTCATGAAGGGGCCAACATGGACAGAAACTTCAACCTGAGCCAAAGTCTGATCCTCGAACTGACTTCAGACTCATGAGATCTCAATTCAGCTCTGCAGAGTGTGCCTGCCATGTCCATTCCCCGAAACCTAAGCCTAGCTTGTGTTCTCAGACTTCCGTCCTCACTCTCCTGGCCCACAAGCCCTCCAGTTTAGGAATTCCGAAGCCACAATGCAGCACTCTGCATGCCCTCCAGAAGAAAAACTTTGCCCTATGCTGCTAATAAGAAACCCCAAATGATTATCTAATGCATGCCACTCGACTGTAAAGCAATTATACAGCCTACCCTGAATACTAATGCCCTGTCTGGCACAGCCTGAGACAAGACATCCCAAACGACACCTAGACAGCTGGCTCCAACCTGGACACAAGGGACCCGCTATGGCTGTAGTTCGTCATCTCTTCCCAACCTCGGTTTTCAGGCTTCAGAACCTAGACCTTATCTCCAATCGCTGCCCAAGGGTGAACGTGATGCAGAAATTAGAATTCCTCCTTCCCCATGGCCAGAAACCTTGTGGTTGGCATGTTGTCCAACGTTCAATGTGGGAAAACCTGCATTGTCGGAAAGGCCACGCCAGTGCTTGAGGGCCGCCTAGGGCACAGACATGCATTGTGACCTATAGCGTGAGTCCCGTATTAAAGTAACGCCTCTCAGTGGCTGGACCAAGATCCTGCATATGGGGCTTGTCATATCCATAGGCCCCCAGGCTTAACCAGAGAGCGAGTATTCCAGTTGTCAGTACCCACTGCTATGCTCCAGAATCCCTCTACTGGGGGGGACACATGAAGCAGAAAACAGGACTCTTCCCTTCCCACAGAATGACCCCAAACTCTTGGGGGCTGGACAAACTACCAGAGAGGGAGACTTCTACGACCCATGAGGCAACTCCTACATTAAACGGCCATTGTGGACAAAATATCCAGAGACAAAAGACTGAGCGACTGCCTCCCTCTCACCCTTCTTTCATATCCAGAGGAGCTCCCCTCACGGACTGTAGATCAGGCCTGCCATAACCTCGGCCCCAAACCTGAGCTGAGTTTGGGTTTTGGATGTCTGTCTGCACAGCCGTGGCCCACACCGCCTCCAGCCTGGGGTCTCTGGAGCCACACCACAGAACTGTGCCTGCTCTCTCCTAAGAAACTGCCCGTTCCATTGGCCACAACTCTACAAAATAGTAGAAACCTCAAGGTCCCCAAGGACATCCCACGACCGCAAGCCGCACTGGACAAACAGGGGCATTATGACACCAGCTGAGCAACTACTACCTCCATGCAGACACACAGACTGATATCCGCAGAGACAGAAGATTGAACCAGACAGGCCCCTAGGCCCTATTATGAACTCTTGCTTTGGTGTCCAGGTATCACTCCTCAGAGGCCTGGGTTCGAAGACCAGCATATGGGGCTATCCTGAGGCACCAGACAGAACACTTCTCATCTCCGCATGGAAAGCTTCCTTGTTGGAGTTGTGTCAAACCCTTCGGGTTGGAGAATCCTGCAGAGTCCCTTAGCTACTGCCACATTCCAAGGCCTCCATGGCCACCAACCCACATTATAACTCATCCTCAGGAAAGTCCATTTAAACGCAGCCTTCTGGGTAGCTCACCCAAGAGCCCGCAGATTGAGCGTGCCGTGTCTCGACCAGGCAATGGGAAGGTGAGTTGGCGTTTTTCGGCATCCATGCTTAGGCCCCTGCTCTCGAGTCTTTCTGTATGGGGCATCCGGGAACCATCCAATAGTACTCGACTGTCCTGAAGAAGGAAACTTTGAAGTTTGGAGCAGCTCACAACTCCCAGCGTAGGGAAACCTCCCTGGCCTCATGACGCCCCCACCCCCTTCAGGAAGGGGCCGTCATGGACACAAACTCCAGCTTGAAGCAACATCTGATACTCGCCCTGACCTCAGATGCAGGAGATCTCGATTCAGCCTCTGCACAGTGGGCCCAAACCTCGTGCTAACTTGTGTTTTCAGACTTCCTTACTCACACTCCTGGCAAACATGTCCTCAAGACTTGGAATTCTGGAACCAAAATGCAGCTGTATGCTGGCCCTCCAGAAGAAAAACGTTGCTCTATGGGGATCTCCATAAACCCCAAATGAGGATCAACCTGCTCGGTTCTCGACCTCACCCCAATTGGATTGTTCGGGTTGTCCATTCATCCCTCCCCAGAGCTCTGCTTTGAAATTCCTCTTTTGGTGGGTCACCTGAGGTAACAAAACTAAAAGGACTCCTCCCATCCTTCAGATTGACCCAAAACAATTGGGATTGGACCAAATTCACAGAGAGGAAGTCTCGTCCATGGCCCATGAGGCCTCCCCGAGATTCCACAGCCATCGTTGACAAGAAATCCAGAGACAAAAGTCTGAGCAAGCGCCTCACACTCGCTCTTTTGTCGTATCCCGAAGAGTTCTCCTCACGGTCTGTAGATCGGGCCTGCCATACCTACTTCCCAAACCTAAGCCGAGTTTGTGTTTTCAGACTTCTGTCCCCACATTCCTGGCCCACAGACCCTTCAGGCTGGGGCCCCTGGAGCCACACATCAGGACTGTGCCTGTCCATACCACGGGAATTCTGCCCATTCCATTGTCCACAATCGTACAAATTAGGAAAAACCTCCAGAGTCCCCAAGGACATCCCAATAATGTAGGCCGCCCAGGACAAACAAGGGTCATCTGAAACCAGCTGAGCATCTACCTCTACTCAGCGTAGATGGATGTCCCCGGAGAAGATGATTGAATCAGACAGGCCCCTAGGCCTGAATCAGATTCATTGCTTTCGGTTACAGGTATCTCTTCTCAGAGGCCTGGTTTCCAATGTTAGCATATGGGGATTTCATGAGGCAGCAATCAGAACAAATCTCTTCTCCACATGGGAAAATTATCCTTTGAAGATGTCTCAAAACCTCCAGTTAGGAGAATCCTTCAGGGCCTGTGTGCCACTGCCCCATTACAAGGTCTCCATGGACAGAAATCCACATTAGAACCCATCCGCAGGAAATTCCATTTCAACTCAGCTCCCTTGTTTGCTCCCCCAGAGCGAGCAGACTGAACCTGTCTTGACTAGGAGACAATTGGAATGCAAGGCGGGCTGCCCAACCATCCATCCTTAGAGCTCTGCTCTGGCGTCGTTCTGTATGGGATGTCCTGGAGCCATCCAACAGGTCTCAAATGTCCAGCAGAAGGAATCCTTGAGTTTTTGAGCATCTCACAACTCCCAACCTGGGAAAATCTAGATGGCTTTGTGATGCCCCCCCCATTTATGAAGGGGAAATCATGGACAGGAACTCCAACCTAAGACAACGTCTGATCTTCACCCTGAATTCAGATGCACGAGATCTCGATGCAGCTCTGCAGAGTGTACTTTCCTTGCCCTCGCCCTGAAACCTATGACTAGCTTGTGTTCTCAGACTTCCGTCCTCACACTCCTGGCCCCCAAGCCCTCACATTTGGAAATTCGGGACACAAAATGAAGCATTCTGCCTGCCTTCCAGAAGAAAAATTTTGACCTATGGAGTTTCTCACATAACCCAAATGAGGATAGACATACACGTCACTCGAATATACCCAAATTAGATAGTCTAACCTGGCCACTAATACACTGTCTGATACAGAGTGAGCCCGGACATCCTGACCAAAACCGAGACAGCTGGCCGCACACTGAGAACATCACACCCGCCATGGTCTTAGCTCGTTATCTCTTCCAACCTAACATTTCAGGCTTCAGAACTTAGACCTTAACTCCAAGAACTGACAAGGGTTGAATGTGATGCAGAAATCAAACTCCTCCTTACCCAAGGCAAGAAGCCTTGTGGTTGGAAAGTTGTCCAACGATCAGTGTAGGAGAAACCAGCATTAACCCTGAGGCTCCGCCCATTCTTGAGTGCTACGAGGGCATAAACATGCATTGTGACACTCAGCGTGAGTCCTATCCTCTAGTAAGTCCACTCAGTGGCTAGACCTTTGATGTCATAATGGGCTTGACATGTCCCTAGGACCCAATTTTTAACCAGATTTCTGGTTGTCCAGTCGCCCCTCCCCAGTGCTTTACTCTGGAATCCTCATTTGGTGGGACACCTGAGGTTAAAAAACAAAAAACAAAAAAAACAAAACAACAACAACAACAACAACAACAAAAAACGGACTTCTTCCATCCGACAGAATGACCTCAAACTCTTTGGACAAGGCCATACCCCAGAGAATAAGACTCATCCATTTCCCATGAAGTCACCCGGAAATTTCACGACCATGAGTGACACGATATCCAGAGACAAAAACTTGAGCAAGAGCCTAACACTAGCCCTTTTTTCATATCCTGAAGAGTTCTCCTCAAGGTCTGTAGATCAGTCCTGCCATACCTATGACCCGAAACATAAGCCGAGTTTGTGTTTTCAGACAACTGTCCAAAGAGCCCTGGCCTAAACACCCTACAGGTTCAGGCCCCTGGAGCCAACCTGAGGACTGTACTTGCCCTCTTTGAGGGAATTCTGTGTGCCCATTCCAATGGCCACAACCCTACTACTAGGATAAACCTACAAAGTCCTGAGGCCATCCCAATAGTGGTGGCTTCCCAGGACAAACAGGAGTAATCTGAGCCTATCTGAGAACCTACCTGCACTTAGACCCATAGACTGATGTCCCCAGAGGTAAAAAGGAACTAACAGGCCCCTAGGCACCTATCGGATCCATTGTTTTGGTTTCCAGGCATCTCTCCTCAGAGGCCTGGATTTCAATAAGAGCATATGGCTGTTTCTTGACTCACCCATCGGAACAAATCTCATCTACACATGGGAAACTTGCACGATGGAGCTGTGTGAAATCCTCTCTTTAGGAGAACCTGCATGGCCCCAGTGCGACCGCTTCATTCCAAGGTCTCCATAGACACAAAATCATATTAGGACACATCCACGGGAGAATCCATTTCAACTCAGCCTACTCGGTTGCTCCCCCAGATCCAGCAGATCTAACCTTTCTTGTTGCTTGGATACAATTGGAATGCGAGGTGGGCTACCCAGACATCCGTCCTTGTACTGGAGCCAACCAACAGGTTTCAATTGTCCTGCAGAAGAATCTTTTCAGTTGGGAGCTTCTCACAACTCCCATCGGGGGAAAACCCTCAAGGCCTCGTGATCCACACCCCCCTTCAAGAAGGGGCCATCAGGGACAGAATGTCGAACCTGAGCGATCGTCTGATCCTCGTCCTGAATTCAGATGCACGAGACCTAGATTCAGGTCTGTAGATGGTGCCTGCCATATCCTCACCCAGAAACATAGGCCTAGCTTGGGTTCTCAGACTTCCGTCCTCAGACTACTGGCCCACAAGCCTTCCAGTTTGGCAATCCAGAACTTCAATGCAGCACTCTGCCTGCCCTCCAAAAGAAAAACATTGCCCTCTGGGGCTAACAAGAAACCCCAAATGAGGATCAACCTGCACGCCATTCGGCTGTACCCCAAATATATAGGCTGACCTGGGCACTAATGCCCTTTCTGACACAGCCTGAGCCTGGACCTCCTGGCCCCACCCAGACAGCTGTCCGCACACTGAGTACATCGGACCCGTCATGGCCTTAGGTCGTCATCTCTTCTCAACCGTGGTTTTCAGGCGTCAGAAGCTAGACCTTATCTCCAATCACGGCCCGAGTTTGAAAATGATGCAGACATCAGAACACTTTCCCCATGGCAAGAAACCTTGTGGATGGTATGTTGTCCAAGTTTCAGTGTCGTTGAAACCAGTGTGGCCCATGAGGCCCCGCCCATGCTTGCGGGCCACATTGGTCACAAACACACATTCTGACCCTCAGCCAGAGCCCTGACCTCAGGTAAGGCCTCTCAGTGGCTGGATGGAGAGACAGCATATTGGGCTTGCCATGCCCCTAGGCCCCAATTTTTAAACATAGTTCGGGTTGTCCCTTCACTCTTCCCCAGGGCTCTGCTTTGAAAACAAAACAAAACAAATCAACAGCAACAGAACAATGGAGTTCTTCCATACCACAGAATGACGCCAAACTCTTTGGAGGGGCCAACCCCCAGAGAGTAAGACTCGTCCATTTCCCATGAAGTCACCCAGAAATTTCACGACCATGAGTGACACGATATCCAGAGACAAAAACGTGAGCAAGAGCCTCACACTCGCCCTTTTTTCATATCCCGAAGAGTTCTCCTCATGGTCTGAATATCAGTCCTGCCATACCTATGACCCGGAACGTAAGCCGAGTTTGTGTTTTCAGACAACTGTCCAAACAAACCTGGCCTACACACCCTACAGGCTCAGGCCCCTGGAGCCAAACCTGACGACTCTGATTTCCCTCTCCAAGGGTGTTGTATCTGCCCATTCCAATGGCCACAACCCTACTACACTGTGACCCTCAGCCTGAGCACAGTCCTCAGGTAAGGCCTCTAAGATTGACGAAAAACAATTGGGAACGGGCCAAGTCCACAGAGAGCAAGATTCGTTCATGGCCCATGAGGCCTCCCCAACATTCCCCGGCCATCGCTGATACAAAATCCAGAGACAAAAGCCTGAGCACGCGCCTCACACGCGCTCATTCTTTATATCCTGAAGAGTTCTTCAGATAAGAACCTACCTCAGTTTTCAGGCTTCAGACCTAGACCTTATCTCCAATCATTGCCCAGGGGTGACTGTGATGCTGAAATCAGAACTCTTCCTTACCCATGGCAAGAAACCTTGTGGTTGGCATGTTGCCCAATGTTCAGTGTAGGAGAAACCAGCATTCACCCTGAGGCCCCACCTATTCTTGAGTGCGACGAGGGCATAAACACGAATTGTGACCCTCAGCGTGAGTCCTGTCCTTGTTGTCCAGTCGCCCCTCCCCAGGGCTCTAATCTGGAATCCCTCATTTGGTGGGACACCTGAGGTTAAAAACAAAATAAAACAAATCAACAGCAACAGAACAATAGACTTCTTACATCCCACAGAATGACCCCAAACTCTTTGGACTGGGCCAAACCCCAGAGAATAAGACTCGTCCATTTCCCATGAAGTCACCCGGAAATTTCACGACCATGAGTGACACGATATCCAGAGACAAAAACTTGAGCAAGAGCCTCACACTCGCCCTTTTTTCATATCCCGAAGAGTTCTCCTCATGGTCTGTAGATCAGGCCTGCCATACCTATGACCCGAATCATAAGCGGAGGTTGTGTTTTCAGACAATTGTACAAACAGCCCTGGCCTACACACCCTACAGGCTCGGGCCCCTGGCGCCAAACCTGACGACTGTAATTGCCCTCTCTTAGGGAATTGTATGTGCCCATTCCAATGGCCACAACCCTACTAAGAGGATAAACCTCCAAAGTCCCTGAGGCCATCCCAATATTTGTGGATTCGCAGGACAAATGGGGCAATCTGGGCCCATCTGAGGACCTAACGGCACTCCGACCCGTAGACTGATGTCCCCAGAGGTAAAAAGGAACGAACAGGCCCCTAGGCACCTATCGGATCCATTGCTTTGGTTTCCAGGCATCTCTCCTCAGAGGCCTGGATTTCAATAATAGCATATGGCTTTCTTGACTCACCCATCAGAACAAATCTCATCTACACATAGGAAACTTGCACGATGGAGCTATGTGAAAGCCTCTCTTTAGGAGAACCTTCAGGGCCCCAGTGCCACCGCTTCATTCCAAGGTCTCCATAGACACAAAACCATATTAGGACACAAACATGGGAGAGTCCATTTCAACTCAGCCTCCTCGGTTGCTCCCCTAGATCCAGCAGATCTAACTTGTCTTGTTGCTTGGAGGCAATTGGAATGCGAGGTGGGCTACACAGACATCCATCCTTAGAACCGTGCTCGGAAACTTTCCTGGAGACAACAAACAGGTCTCAATTGTCCTGCAGAAGAATCTTTGCAGTTGGGAGCTTCTCACAACTCCCATCGTGGGAAAACCCCCATGGCCTCGTGATCCACCCACCCTTCAAGAAGGGGCCATCAGGGACAGAATGTCCAACCTGAGCGATCGTCTGACCCTCGCCATGACTTCAGATGCACGAGATCTCGATTCAGGTCTGTAGATTGTGCCTGCCATATCCTCACCCAGAAACCTACCCTAGCTTGGGTTCTCAGACTTCGGTCCTCAGACTACTGGGCCGCACGCCCTCCAGTTTGGCAATCCAGAACTACAATGCAGCACTCTGCCTACCTTCCAGAAGGAAAACATTGCCCTCTGGGGCTACCCAGAAACCCCAAATGAGGATCAACCTGCACGCCATTCGGCTGTACCCCACATATATAGGCTGACCAGGGCACTAATGCCCTTTCTGAACAGCCTGAGCCTGGACTTCCTGGCCCCACCCAGACAGGTGGCCGCACACTGAGCACATTGGACCTGACATGGCCTTAGGTCGTCATCTCTTCTCAACCTCGGTTTTAGGCTTCAGAACCTACACCTTATCTCCAATCACGGCCCGGGTTTGAAAATGATGCAGAAATCAGAACTCTTTCCCCATGGCAAGAAACCTTGTGGTTGGCATGTTGTCCATGGTTCAGTGTAGTTGAAACTAGTGTGGCCCATGAGGCCCCGCCCATGCTTGCGGGCCACATTGGTCACAAACACACATTGTGACCCTCAGCCTGAGCCCAGTCCTCAGGTAAGGCCTCTCAGTGGCTGGATGGAGAGACAGCATATTGCGCTTGTCATGCCCCTAGGCCCCAATTTTTAACCGTAGTTCGGCTTTTGTCTTCAGTCTACCTCAGGGCTCTGCTTTGGAATTCCTCTTTTGGTGGGACACCTGAGGTAACAAACCTGAAACGAGTCCTCCCATCCCACAAATTGACGAAAAACAATTGGGATCGGGCCAAATCCACAGAGAGCAAGATTCGTCCATGGCCCATGACGCCTCCCCAACATTCCACGGCCATCGCTGATACAAAATCCAGAGACAAAAGCCTGAGCACGCGCCTCAGACTCGCTCATTCTTCATATCCTGAAGAGTTCTTCAGATGAGAACCTACACGGCACTCGAATGCACCCAAAATATATAGTCTAACCTAGGAAGTAATGCACTGTCTGACAACCTGAGCCCGGACCTTGTGACCAAGACCCAGACAGCTGACCGCACACTGAGCACATCAGACCCGCCATGGCCTTCGGTCATCATCTCTTCCCTACCTCAGTTTTCAGGCTTCAGAACCTAGACCTTATCTCCAATCCCTGCCCAGGGGTGACTGTGATGCAGAAATCAGAACTCTTCATTACCCATGGCAAGAAACCATGTGGTTGGCATGTTGTCCTACGTTCAGTTTAGGAGAAACCAGCATTCACCCTGAGGCCCCGCCCATTCTTGAGTGCGACGAGGGCATAAACACGCAAGTGAACCTCAACGTGAGTCCTGTCCTCTAGTACGTCCTCTCAGTGGCTGGACCATTAGATGTCATAATGGGCTTGACATGTCCCTAGGCCCCAATTTTTAACCAGATTTCTGGTTGTCCAGTCGCCCCTCCCCAGGGCTCTACTCTGGAATCCCTCATTTGGTGGGACACCTGAGGTTGAAAAACAAAACAAAACAAATCAACAACAACAGAGCAACGGACTTCTTCCATCACACAGAATGACCCCAAACTCTTTGGACGGGGCCAAACCCCAGAGAGTAAGACTCGTCCATTTCCCATGAAGTCACCAGGAAATTTCACGACCATGAGTGACACGATATCCAGAGACAAAAACTTGAGCAGAATCTCACACTCGCCCTTTTTTTCATATCCTGAAGAGTTCTCCTCATGGTCTGTAGATCAGTCCTGCCATACCTATGACCCGAAACATAAGCCGAGTTTGTGTTTTCAGACAACTGTCCAAACAGCCCTGGCCTACACACCCTACAGGCTTAGGCCCCTGGGGCCAAAACCGACTTCTGTGATTGCCCTCTCCAAGTGTATTGTATCTGCCCATCCCAATGGCCACAACCCTACTAAGAGTATAAATCTCCAAAGTCCCTGAGGCCATCCCAATATTTGTGGCTTCCCAGGACAAATGGGGCAATCTGGGCCCATCTGAGCACCTACCGGCACTCCGACCCGTAGACTGATGTGCCCAGAGGTAAAAAGGAACGAACAGGCCCCTAGGCAACTATCGGATCCATTGCTTTGGTTTCCAGGCATCTCTCCTCTGAGGCCTGGATTTCAATAACAGCATATGCCTGTTTCTTGACTCACCCATCAGAACAAATCTCATCTACACATGGGAAACTTGCACGATGGAGCTATGTGAAAGCCTCTCTTTAGGAGAACCCTTCAGGGCCCCAGTGCCACCGCTTCATTCCAAGGTCTCCATAGGCACAAAATCATATTAGGACACATCCACGGGAGAGTCCATTTCATCTCAGCCTCCTCGGTTGCTCCCCCAGATCCAGCAGATCTAACCTGTCTTGCTTCTTGGAGACAATTGGAATGCGAGGTGGGCTACCCAACCATCCATCCTTAGAACCCTGCTCGAAATCGTTGTCCTGGAGCCAACCAACAGGTCTCAATTGTCCTGCAGAAGAATCTTTGCAGTTGGGAGCTTCTCACAACTCCCATCGTGGGAAAACCCCCATGGCCTCGTGATCCACCCACCCTTCAAGAAGGGGCCATCAGGGACAGAATGTCCAACCTGAGCGATCGTCTGACCCTCGCCATGACTTCAGATGCACGAGATCTCGATTCAGGTCTGTAGATTGTGCCTGCCATATCCTCACCCAGAAACCTACCCTAGCTTGGGTTCTCAGACTTCCGTCCTCAGACTACTGGCCCGCACGCCCTCCAGTTTGGCAATCCAGACTACAATGCAGCACTCTGCCTACCTTCCAGAAGAAAAACATTGCCCTCTTGGGCTAGGCAGAATCCCCAAATGAAGATCAACCTGCACGCCATTTGGCTGTACCGCACATATATAGGCTGACCAGGGCACTAATGCCCTTTCTGACACAGCCTGAGCCTGGACCTCCTGGCCCCACCCAGACAGCTGGCCGCACACTGAGCACATTGGACCTGACATGGCCTTAGGTCGTCATCTCTTCTCAACCTCGGTTTTAGGCTTCAGAACCTACACCTTATCTCCAATCACGGCCCGGGTTTGAAAATGATGCAGAAATCAGAACTCTTTCCCCATGGCAAGAAACCTTGTGGTTGGCATGTTGTCCAAGGTTCAGTGTAGTTGAAACCAGTGTGGCCCATGTGGCCCCGCCCATGCTTGCGGGCCACATTGGTCACAAACACACATTGGGACCCTCAGCCTGAGCCCAGTCCTCAGGTAAGGCCTCTCAGTGGCTGGATGGAGAGACAGCATATTGGGCTTGCCATGCCCCTAGGCCCCAATTTTTAACCATATTTCGGGTTGTCCCTTCAGTCTTCCCCAGGGCTCTGCTTTGGAATTCCTCTTTTGGTGGGACACCTGAGATAACAAACCTGAAAGGAGTCCTCCCATACCACAGATTGACGAAAAACAATTGGGATCGGCCAAATCCACAGAGAGCAAGATTCGTCCATGGCCCATGAGGCCTCCCCAACATTTCACAGCCATCGCTGACACAAAATCCAGTGACAAAAGCCTGAGCACGTGCCTCAGACTCGCTCATTCTTCATATCCTGAATAGTTCTTCAGATAAGAACCTACACGGCACTAGAATGCACCCAAAATATATAGTCTAACCTGGACACTAATGCACTGTCTGACAACCTGAGCCCGGACCTCGTGACCAACACCCAGACAGCTGACCGCACACTGAGCACATCAGACTCGCCATGGCCTTAGGTCATCATCTCTTCCCTACCTCAATTTTCAGGCTTCAGAACCTAGACCTTATCTCCAATCAATGCCCAGGGGTGACTGAGATGTAGAAATCAGACCTCTTCCTTACCCATGGCAAGAAACCTTTTGGTTGGCATGTTGTCCAACGTTCAGTGTAGGAGAAACCAGCATTCACCCTGAGGCCCCGCCCCTTCTTGAGTGCAACGAGGGCATAAACACGCATTGTGAAACTCAGCGTGAGTCCTGTCCTCTAGTACGTCCTCTCAGTGGCTGGACCATTAGATGTCATAATGGGCTTGACATGTCCCTAGGCCCCAATTTTCAACCATATCTGGTTGTTCAGTCGCCCCTCCCCAGGGCTCTACTCTGGAATCCCTCATTTGGTGGGACACCTGTGGTTGAAAAACAAAACAAAACAAATCAACAACAACAGAGCAACGGACTTCTTCCGTCCCACAGAATGACCCCAAACTCTTTGGAAGGGGCCAAACCCCCATAGAGTAAGACTCGTCCATTTCCAATGAAGTCACCCGGAAATTTCACGACCATGAGTGACACGATATACATAGACAATAAACGTGATCAAGAGCCTCACACTCGCCCTTTTTTCATATCCCGACGAGTTCACCTCATGGTCTGTAGATCAGTTCTGCCATACCTATGACACGAAACATAAGCCGAGTTTGTGTTTTCAGACAACTGTCCAAACAGCCGTGGCCTACACACCCTACAGGCTCAGGCCCCGAGAGCCAAACCTGACGACTGTGCTTGCCCTCTCCAAGGGAATTGTATGTGCCAATTCCAATGGCCACAACCCTACTAATAGGATAAACCTCCAAAGTCCCTGCGGCCATCCCAATATTTGTGGTTTCCCAGAACAAACAGGGGCAATCTGGGCCCATGTGAGCACCTACCGGCACTCTGACCCGTAGACTGATGTCTCCAAAGGTAAAAAGGAACGAAAACGCTCCTAGGCACCTATCGGATCCTTTGCTTTGGCTTCCAGGCATCCCTCCTAGAGGCCTGGATTTCAATACCAGAAAATGGCTGTTTCTTGACTCACCCATCAGAACCAATCTCCTCTACACATGGGAAACTTGCACTTTGGTGCTTTGTCAAAGCTTCTGTTTAGGAGAACCCTTCAGGGCCCCAGTGCCACCGCTTCATTCCAAGGTCTCCATAGACACAAAAACACATTAGGACCCATCCACAGGAGAGTCCATTTCAACTGAGCGTATTCGGTTGCTCCGCGAGATCCAGAAGATCTAACTTGTCTTGTTGCTAGGAAACAATTGGAATGTGAGGTGGCCTACCCCGCCATCCATCCTGTGCCTGCCATGTCCTCACCCAGAAACCTAAGCTGTGCTTGTGTCCTCAGACTTCTGTCCACAGAATACTGGCTCACAAGCCCTCCAGTTTGGCAATCCAGAACTACAATGCAGCACTCTACCTGCCCTGCATAAGAAATGCATTGCCCTTTTTGGCTACCTAGAAACCCCAATTGAAGATCAACCTGCACGACACTTGGTTATACTCAAAATATATAGGATGACCTGGACAATAATGCCCTTTCTGACACAGCCTGAGCCTGGACCTCCTGGGCCCACCCAGACAGCTGGCTACAAACTGAGAACTTCAGACCCCCCATGGCCTTAGGTCGTTATCACTTCCCAACCACAGTTTTCAGGCTTCAGAACCTAGACCTTATCTCCAATCACTGCCCAGGTTTGAAAATGATGCAGAAATCATAACTCCTTCCCGATGGCAGGAAAACTTGTGATTGGCTTGTTGTCCAACGTTCAGTGTAGTGCAAACCAGTGTGTCCCTTGAGGCCCCGCCATTGCTCGCGGTCCAGATAGGTAGCAAACACACATTGTGACCCTGAGCCTTAGCCCAGTCCTCAGTTAAGGCCTCTTAGTGGCTGTATGAAGAGACAGCATGTTGGGCTTGCCATGCCCCTAGGCCCCAATTTTTAACCATAGTTCGTGTTGTCCCTTCACTCTTCCCCAGGGCTCTGCTTTGGAATTCCTCTTTAGGTGGGACACATGAGGTAACAACCCTGAAAGGAGTCCTCCCATCCAACAGATTGACGAAAAACAATTGGGATCGGGCCAAATCCACAGAGAGGAAGATTCGTCCATGGCCCATGAGGCCTCCCCAACATTCCACGGCCATCGCTGATACAAAATCCAGAGACAAAAGCCTGAGCACGCGCCTCAGACTCGCTCATTCTTCATATCCTGAAGATGTCTTCTCATGGTTTGTAGATCGGGACTGCCATACCTACGTCCCCAAACATAAGCTGAGTTTGTGTTTTCAGACTTCTGTCCTCAAAGTCCTGGGCCACACACCATCCAGGCTGGGGACCCTGGTGCCACACATTAGGACTGTGCCTACTCAATCCATGGGAATTCTGCCCATTCCATTGTCCAAAATCGTACGAGTTAGGAGAACCCTCCAAAGTCCCCGAGGCCATCCCAATAGTATAGGTCGCCCGGGACAAAAAAGGGCCGTCTGACACCAGCTGAGCATCTACCTCCACTCATACCCTAGATGGATGTCCCCAGAGAAGAAGATTGAACCAGACAGGACCCAAGGCCAAAATCGGATCCATTGCTTTGGTTTACAGGCATGTCTCCTCAAAAGCCTGGATTCCAATATTAGCATAGGGGTTTTCCTGAGGCACCCATCAGAACAAAACTCGTTTCCACAAGGAAACTTGTGCATGGGAGCTATGTCAAAAGCTTAGGAGAATACTTCAGGGTCCCAGTGCCACCGCCCCATTCCAAGGCCCTCATGGACACAAAGACACATTAGACCCATCCTCAGGAGAGTCCATTTCAACTCAGCCATCCCGGTTGCTCCCGCAGAGCCATCAGATCTAAACTGTCTTGTCGCTAGGAGACCATTGGAATGCGAGGCGGGCTTCCCAGGCATCCATCCTCGAACGTTGGTCTGGACTCATCCATACGGGATGTCCTGGAGCTGTCCAACAGGTCTCAATTGTCCCGCAGAAGGAATCCTAGGAGGGGGCATCCGACCACTACAAACGTGGGAAAATCTCCACGGCCTCGAGATTCGGCTCCCTTCATGAAGGGGCCGTCATGAACAGAAAATCCAAGCTGAGCCAACGTCTGATTCTCGCTCTGACTTCAGATGCATGAGATATTGCTTCAGATCTTCAGGGGGTACATGCCGTGCCCTCGCCCTGAAACCCAAGTCTAGCTGTCCCTAGGACCCAATTTTAACCAGATTTCTGGTTGTCCAATCGCCAACGTTCAGTGTAGGCGAAACCAGCATTCACCCTGAGGCCCCGCCCATTCTTGAGAGCTACGAGGGCATAAACACGCATTGTGACCCTCAGCGTGAATCCTGTCCTCTAGTACGTCCTCAAAGTGGCTGGACCATTAGATGTCATAATGGGCTTAACATGTCCCTAGGCCCCAATTTTTAACCAGATTTCTGGTTGTCCAGTCGCCCCTCCCCAGGGCTCTACTCTGGAACCCCTCATTTGGTGGGACCCCTGAGTTTGAAAAACAAAACTAAACAAAACAACAACAACAAAAAACGGACTTCTTCCATCCCACAGAATGACCCCAAAGTCTTTGGATTGGGCCAAACCCCCAGAGACTAAGACTCGTCCATTTCCCATGAAGTCACCCGGAAATTTCACGACTATGTGTGACAAGATATCCAGAGACAAAAACTGAGCAAGACCCTCACACTCGCCCTTTTTTCATATCCCGAAGAGTTCTCCTCATGGTCTGTAGATCAGTCCTGCCATACCTATGACTCGAAACATAAGCCGAGTTTGTGTTTTCAGACAACTGTCCAAACAGTCCTGGCCTACACAGCCTACAGGCTTAGGCCACTGGAGCCAAGCTGAGGACTGTACTTGCCCTCTCCAAGGGAATTCTGTGTGCCCATTCCAATGGCCACAACGCTACTAATAGGATAAACCTCCAAAGTCCCTGAGGCCATCCCAATAGTGGTGGCTTCCCAGGACAAACAGGAGCAAACTGAGCCCATCTGAGAAACTACCTGCACTCGGACTTGTAGACTGATATCCCCAGAGGTAAAAAGGAACGAACAGGCCACTAGGCCCTAATCAGATCCATTGCTTTGTTTTCCAGGCATCTCTCCTCAGAGGCCTGGATGTCAGTACCAGCATATGGCTGTTTCTTGACTCACCCACCAGAACAAATCTCATCTACACATGGGAAACTTGCTCGATGGAGCTGTGTGAAAGCCTCTCTTTAGGAGAACCCATCAGGGCCCCAGTGCAACCGCTTCATTCCAAGGTATCCATAGACACAAAAACACATTAGGACCCATCCACAGGAGAGTCCTTTTCAACTCAGCGTATTCAGTTGCTCCGCGAGATCCAGCAGATCTAACTTGTCTTGTAGCTAGGAGACAATTGGAATGCGAGGTGGGCTACCCAGCCATCCATCCTTAGAACCCTGCTCGGAATCGTTGTCCTGGAGCCAACCAACATGTCTCAATTGTCCTGCAGAAGAATCTTTGAAGTTGGGAGCTTCTCACAACTCCCATCGTGAGAGAACACCCATGGCCTCGTGATCCGCCCCCCTTCATGAAGTGGCCCTCAGGGACATAAGGTCCAACCTGAGTGACCGTCTGATCCTCACCCTGATTTCAGATGCACGAAATCTCGGTTCAGATCTGTAGATTGTGCCTGCCATGTTCTCACCCAGAAACCTAATCCTAGTTTGTGTCCTCAGACTTCCATCCTCAGACTAATGGCCCACAAGCCCTCCAGTTTGACAATCCAGAATTATAATGCAGCACTCTGCCTGCCCTCCAGAAGAAAAACATTGCCTTCTGGGGCTACCCAGAAACCCCAAATGATGATCAACCTGCACGCCACTTGGCTGTACCCAAAATATATAGGCTGACCTGGGCAATAATGCCTTTTCTGACAGAGGCTGAGGCTGGACCTCCTGGCCTCACCCATACAGCTGGCCGCTCACTGAGCACATCGGACCAGCCATTGCCTTAGGTCGTTATCTCATCCCAGCCTCGGTTTTCAGGACTTAGAACCTAGACCTTATCTCCAATCACTGCCCATGTTTGAAAATGATGCGAAATCAGAACTCTTTCCCGATGGCAAGAAACCTTGTGGTAGGTTTGTTGTATAATGTTCAGTGTATTGGATACCAGTGTGTCCAATGAGGCCCCGCCATTGCTCACGGGCCACATAGGTGGCAAACACACATTGTGACCCTCAGCCTTAGCCGAGTACTCAGGTAAGGCCTCTCAGTGGCTGGATGAAGAGACAGCATATTGGGCTTGCCATGCCCCTAGGCCTCAATTTTAAACAATAGTTCGGTTTGTCCCTTCACTCTTCCCCAGAGCTCTGCTTTGGAACTCCTCTTTTGGTGGGACACCTGAGGTAACAACCCTGAAAGGAGTACTCCATCCAACAGATTGACGAAAAACAATTGGGATTGGGAAAATCCACAGAGAGCAAGATTCGTCCATGGCCCATGAGGCCTCCTCGACATTCCACGGCCATCGGTGAAACATAATCCAGAGACAAAAGCCTGAGCAAGCGCCTCAGACTCGCACTTTCTTCATATCCTGAAGATGTCCTCTCATGGTTTGTAGATCGGGCCTGCCAAACCTACGTCCCCAAATTTAAGCTGAGTTTGTGTTTTCAGACTTCTGTCTTCAAAGTCCTGGGCAACACAACATCCAGGCTGGGGACCCTGGAGCCACACATTAGGACTGTGCCTACTCAATCCATGGGAATTCTGCCCATTCCATTGTCCAAAATCGTACAAATTAGGAGAAATCTCCAAAGTCTCTGAGGCCATCCCAATAGTATAGGTCGCCCGGGACAAAAAAGGTCAGTCTGTCACCAGCTGAGCATCTACCTCCACTCATACCCTAGATGGATGTCCCCAGAGAAGAAGATTGAACCAGACAGGACCCTAGGCCAAAATCGGATCCATTGCTTTGGTTTACAGGCATGTCTCCTCAAAACCCTGGATTCCAATACCAGCATTGGGGTTTTCCTGAGGCACCCATCAGAACAAACCTCGTCTCCACAAGGAAACTTGTACATGGGAGCTCTGTCAAAAGCTTGGAGAATACTTCAGGGTCCCGGGGCCACCGCCCCATTTAAATGCCCTCATGGACACAAAGACACATTAGACCCATCCTCAGGAAAGTCCATTTCAACTCAGCCACCCCGGTTGCTCCCACAGAGCCATCAGATCTAAACTGTCTTGTCGCTAGGAGACAATTGGAATGCGAGGCGGGCTTCCCAGGCATCCATCCTCGAACGTTGGTCTGGACTCATCCATATGGGATGTCCTGGAGCTGTCCAACAGGTCTCAATTGTCCCGCAGAAGGAATCCTAGGAGGGGGCATCCCACCACTACAAACGTGGGAAAATCTCCACGGCCTCGAGATTCGGCTCCCTTCATGAAGGGGCCGTCATGAACAGAAAATCCAAGCTGAGCCAACGTCTGATCCTCGCTCTGACTTCAGATGCATGAGATATTGCTTCAGATCTTCAGGAGGTACATGCCGTGCCCTCGCCCTGAATCCCAAGTCTAGCTTGTGTTCTCAGACTTCCGTCCTCACACTCCTGGCCCCGAAGCCCACAAGTTTGGCAATTCCGGACCATCATTGCAGCTCTCTGCCTGTCCTCGAGAAACAAAATATTGCCCAATGAGCTGCCTGGGCACATTAAATGAGAATAAACCTACACGGCACTCGAATGTACCCAAATTATATAGTCTAACCTGGGCAGTAATGCACTGTCTGACACACCCTGAGCCAGGACCTCCTGAGGAACACCCAGACAGCTGACCACACCCTGAGTCCATAAGACTCGCCGTGGCCTTAGGACATCATCTCTTCCCTACCTCAGTTTTCAGGCTTCAGAACCTAGACATTATCTCCAATCACTGCCCAGAGGTGACTGTGATGCAGAAATCAGAACTCTTCCTTACCCATGGCAAGAAACCTTATGGTTGGCATGTTGTCCAACGTTCAGTATAGTGGAAACCAGCATTCACCCTGAGGCCCCGCCCATTCTTGAGTGCGACGAGGGCATAAACACGCATTGTGACCCTCAGCGTGAGTCCTGTCCTCTAGTACGTCCTCTCAGTGGCTAGAATATTAGATGCCATAATGGCTTGACATGTCCCTAGGCCCCAAATTTAAACCAGATTTCTGGTTGTCCAATCGCCCCTCCCTAGGGCTCTACTCTGGAATCCCTCATTTGGTGGGGTTTGAAAAACAAAACAACACAACAACAACAACAACAACACAAACGGACTTCTTCCATCCCACAGAATGACCCCAAACTCTTTGGACGGGGCCAAACCCCCAGAGAGTAAGACTCGTCCATTTCCCATGAAGTCACCCGGATATTTCATGACCATGAATGGCACGATATCCAGAGACAAAAACTTGAGCAA
The DNA here is from genome assembly GCF_030435805.1 of Mustela lutreola. NCBI lineage: Eukaryota > Metazoa > Chordata > Mammalia > Carnivora > Mustelidae > Mustela > Mustela lutreola. The sequence continues at coordinate 176,030,185 of NC_081294.1, forward strand.
GAGCCTCACACTCGCCCTTTTTTCATATCCCGAAGAGTTCTCCTCATGGTCTGTAGATCAGTCCTGCCATACCTATGACCCGAAACATAAGCCGAGTTTGTGTTTTCAGACATCTGTCCAAACAGCCCAGGCCTACACACCCTACATGCTCAGGCCCCTGCAGCCAACCTGAGGACTGTACTTGCCCTTTCCAAGGGAATTCTGTGTGCCCATTCCAATGGCCACAACTCTACTAATAGAATAAACCTCCAAAGTCCCTGAGGCCATCCCGTTAGTGGTGGCTTCCCAGGACAAACAGGAGCAATCTGAGCCCATCTGAGAAGCTACCTGCACTCAGACTTGTAGACTGATATCCCCAGAGGTAAAAAGGAATGAACAGGCCCCTAGGACCTAATCGGATCCATTGCTTTGGTTTCCAGGCATCTTCCTCAGAGGCCTGGATTTCAGTACCAGCATATGGCTGTTTCTTGACTCACCCATCAGAACAAAACTCATCTACACATGGGAAACTTGCACGTGGGAGGTGTGTTAAAGCCTCTTTTTAGGAGAACCCTTCAGGGCCACAGTGCCACCGCTTCATTCCAAGGTCTCCATAGACACAAAATCATATTAGGACACATGCACGGGAGAGTCCAATTCAACTCAGCATATTCGGTTGCTCCGCGAGATCCAGCAGATCTGGATCCAGCAGATCTGGATCCAACTTGTCTTGTTGCTAGGAGACAATTGGAATGCGACGTGGCCTTCCCCGCCATCCATCCTTAGAACCCTGCTCAGAATCATTGGCCTGGAGCCAAGCAACAGGTCTCAATTGTCCTGCAGAAGAATCTTTGCAGTTGGGAGCTTCTCACACCTCCCATCGTGAGAAACCCCCATGGCCTCGTGATAACCCCCCCTTCATGAAGGGGCCATCAGGGACCTAAGGTTCAACCTGAGAAATAGTCTGATCCTCACCCTGACTTCAGATGCACGAGATCTCGATTCAGGTCTGTATATTGTACCTGCTATGTCCTCACCCAGAAACCTAAGCCTAGCTTGTGTCCTCAGACTTCTGTACACAGACTACTGGCTCACAAGCCCTCCAGTTTGGCAATCCAGAACTACAATGCAGCCCTCTACCTGCCCTGCAGAAGAAATACATTGCCCTCTGGCGCTACCCAGAAACCCCAAATGAAGATCAACCTGCACGCCTCTTGGCTGTACCCAAAATATATAGGCTGTCCTGGGAAATAATGCCCTTTCTGACAGAGCCTGAGCCTGGACCTCCTGGCCCCACTCAGACAGCTTGCCGCTCACTGAGCACATAGGACCAGCCATTGCCTTAGGTCGTTATCTCTTCCCAACCTCAGTTTTCAGGATTCAGATCCTAGACCTTATCTCCAATCACTGCCCAGGTTTGAAAATGATGCAGAAATCAGAACTCCTTCCCAATGGAAAGAACCTTGTGGTTGGCTTCTTGTCCAACGTTCAGTGTAGTGGAAACCTGTTTGTCCGATGAGGCCTCGCCATTGCTTGCGGGGCACATAGGTGGCAAACTCACATTGTGACCCACAGCCTTAGCCCAGTCCTCAGGTAAGGCCTCTCAGTGGCTGGATGAAGAGACAGCATATTGGGCTTGCCATGCCCATAGGCCCCAAATTTTAACCATAGTTCGTGTTGTCCCTTCACACTTCCCCAGTGCTCTGCTTTGGAATTCCTCTTTTGGTGGGACACCTGATGTAACAACCCTGAAAGGAGTCCTCCATCCAACAGATTGATGAAAAACAATTGGGATCGGCCCAAATCCACAGAGAGGAAGATTCGTCCAAACCCATGAGGCCTCCTCGACATTCCACGGCCATCGCTGAAACAAAATCCAGAGACAAAAGTCTGAGCAAGCGCCTCAGACTCGCACTTTCTTCATATCCTGAAGATGTCTTCTCATGGTTTGTAGATCGGGCCTGCCATACCTACGTCCCCAAACATAGGCTGAGTTTGTGTTTTCAGACTTCTGTCCTCCAAGTCCTGGGCCACACACCATCCAGGCTGGGGACACTGGAGCCACACATTAGGACTGTGCCTACCCAATCCATGGGAATTCTGCCCATTCCATTGTCCAAAATCGTACGAGTTAGGAGAACCCTCCAAAGTCCCTGAGGCCATCCCAATAGTATAGGTCGCCCGGGACAAAAAAGGGCAGTCTGACACCAGCTGAGCATCTACCTCCACTCATACCCTAGATGGATGTCCCCAGAGAAGAAGATTGAACCAGACAGGACCCTAGGCCAAAATCGGATCCATTGCTTTGGTTTACAGGCATGTCTCCTCAAAACCCTGGATTCCAATACCAGCATTGGGTTTTTCCTGAGGCACCCATCAGAACAAACCTCGTCTCCACAAGGAAACATGTGCATGGGAGCTCGGTCAAAAGCTTGGAGAATACTTCAGGGTCCCGGTGCCACCGCCCCATTAAAAGGCCCTCATGGACACAAACACACATTAGACCCATCCTCAGGAAAGTCCATTTCAACTCAGCCACCCCGGTTGCTCCCGCAGAGACATCAGATCTAAACTGTCTTGTCACTAGGAGACAATTGGAATGCGAGGCGGGCTTCCCAGGCATCCATCCTCGAACGTTGGTCTGGACTGATCCTTATGGGATGTCCTGGAGCTGTCCAACAGGTCTCAATTGTCCCGAAGAAGGAATCCTAGGAGGGGGCCTCTAACCACTACAAACGTGGGAAAATCTCCACAGCCTCGAGATTCGGCTCCCTTCATGAAAGGGCCGTCATGAACAGAAAATCCAAGCTGAGCCAACGTCTGATCCTCACTCTGACTTCAGATGCATGAGATATTGCTTCAGATCTTCAGGAGGTACATGCCGTGCCCTTGCCCTAAATCCCAAGTCTAGCTTGTGTTCTCAGACTTCCGTCCTCACACTCCTGGCCCCGAAGCCCATAAGTTTGGCAATTCCGGATAATCATTGCAGCACTCTGCCTGCCCTCGAGAAACAAAATATTGCCCAATGAGCTGCCCGGGACATTAAATGAGAATAAACCTACACGGCACTCGAATGTATCCAAATTATATAGTCTAACCTGGGCAGTAATGCACTGTCTGACACACCCTGAGCCGGGACCTCCTGAGGAACACCCAGACAGCTGACCGCACCCTGAGCCCATAAGACCCGCCGAGGCCTTAGGTCATCATCTCTTCCCTACCTCAGTTTTCAGGCTTCAGAACCTAGACCATCTCCAATCACTGCCCAGGGGTGAGTGTGATGCAGAAATCAGAACTCCTGCTTACCCATGGCAAGAAACCTTGTGGTTGGCATGTTGTCCAACGTTCAGTGTAGGGGAAACGAGCATTCACCCTAGGGCCCCGCCCATTCTTGAGTGCGACGAGGGCATAAACACGCATTGTGACCCTCAGCGTGAGTCCTGTCCTCTAGTACGTCCTCTCAGTGGATAGAACATTAGATGCCATAATGGCTTGACATGTCCCTAGGCCCCAAATTTAAACCAGATTTCTGGATGTCCAATCGCCCCTCCCCAGGGCTCTACTCTGGAATCCCTCATTTGGTGGGGTTTGAAAAACAAACAAACAAAAAAAACAAATCAACAACAACAAAAACAAACGGACTTCTTCCATCCCACAGAGTGACCCCAAACTCCTTGGACGGGGCCAAACCCCCAGAGAGTAAACTCGGCCATTTACCATGAAGTCACCCGGAAATTTCACTACCATGAGTGACACAATATCTAGAGACAAAAAGGTGAGCAAGAGCCTCACACTCACCCATTTTTCATATCCCAAAGTGTTCTCCTCATGGTCTGTAGATCAGTCCTGCCATACCTATGTCCTGAAACATAAGCCGAGTTTGTGTTTTCAGACAACTCTCCCAACAGTTCTGGCTACACACCCTACAGGCTCAGGCCCCTGAGGCCAAACCTGAAGACTGTGCTTGCCCTCTCCAAGGGAATTGAATGTGCCCATTCCAATGGCCACAACCTTACTAAGAGGATAAACCTCTAAAATTCCTGAGGCCATCCCAATAGTTGTGGCTTCCCAGGACAAACAGGGGCAATCTGAGCACATCTGAGCACCTACCTGCACTCAGACCCGTAGAGTGATTTCCCCAGAGGTAATAAGGAATGAACAGGCCGCTAGGCACCTATCGGATCCATTGCTTTGGTTTCGAGGCATCTCTCCTCAGAGGCATGGATTTAAATAACAGCATATGGCTGTTTCTTGATTCACCCATCAGAACAAATCTCATCTACACAATGGAAACTTGCACGATGGAGCTGTGTGAAAGCTTCTCTTTAGGAGAACCCTTCAGGGCCCTAGTGCCACCGCTTCATTCCAAGGTCTCCATAGACACAAAATCATATTAGGTCACAACCACGGGAGAGTCCATTTCAACTCAGCTTCCTCGGTTGCTCCCCCAGATACAGCAGATCTGACCTGTCTTGTTGCTTGGAGACAATTGGAATGCGAGGTGGGCTACCCAGCCATCCATCCTTAGAACCCTGCTCGGAATCGTTGTCCTGGAGCCAACCAACAGGTCTCAATTGTCCTGCAAAAAAATCTTTGCAATTGGGGCCTTCTCACAACTCCCATCGTCGGAAAACCCCCATGGCTTCGTGATCCCCGCCCTTCAAGAAGGGGACTTCAGGGACAGAATTTCCAATCTGAGCGATCGTCTGTACCTCGCCCTGACTTCAGATGCACGATATCTATATTCAGAACTGTAGATTGTGCCTGCCATATACTCTCCCAGAAACCTAAGCCTAGCTTGGGTTCTTAGACTTCCGTCCTCAGACTACTGGCCCACAAGCCCTCCAATTTGGCAATTTAGAACTACAATGCAGCACACTGCCTGCCCTCCAGAAGAAAAACATTGCCCTCTGGGGCTACCCAGAAACCCCAAATGAGGATCAACCTGCACGCCATTCGGCTGTACCCCAAATATATAGGCTGACCTGGGCACTAATGCCCTTTCTGACGCAGCCCGAGCCTGGACCTCCTGGCCCCACCCAGATAGCTGGCCGCACATTGAGCACATCGGACCCGCCATGGCCTTAGGTAGTCATCTCTTCTCAACCTTGGTTTTCAGGCTTCAGAACCTAGACCTTATCTCCAATCTCGGCCCGGGTTTGAAAATGATGCAGAAATCAGAACTCTTTCCCCATGGCAAGAAACCTTGTGGTTGGCATGTTGTCCAAGAATCAGTGTAGTTGAAACCAGTGTGGCCCATGTGGCCCCGCCCATGCTTGCTGGCCATATTGGTCACAAACACACATTGTGACCCTCAGCATGAGCCCAGTCCTCAGGTAAGGCCTCTCAGTGGCTGGATGGAGAGACAGCATATTGGGCTTGCCATGCCCCTAGGCCCCAATTTTTTACCGTAGTTCGGGTTGTCCCTTCACTATTCCCCAGGGCTCTGCTATGGAATTCCTCTTTTTGTTGTACACCTGATGTAACAAACCTGAAAGGAGTCCTGCCATCCGACAGATTGACGAAAAACAATTGGGATCGGGCCAAATCCACAGAGAGCAAGATACGTCCATAGCCCTGCAGGCCTCCCCAACATTCCACGGCCATCGCTGATACAAAATCCAGATTCAAAAGACTGAGCAGGCGCCTCAGACTCGCTCATTCTTCATATCCTGAAGAGTTCTTCAGATAAGAACCTACACGGCACTCGAATGCACCCAAAATATATAGTCTAACCTGGGCACTAATGCACTGTCTGACAACCTGAGCCCGGACCTCGTGACCAACACCCAGACAGCTGACCGCACACTGAGCACATCAGACCCGCCATGGCCTTAGCTCATCATCTCTTCCCTACCTCAGTTTTCCGGCTTCAGAATCTAGACCTTATCTCCAATCACTGCCCATGGGTGATTGTGATGCAGAAATCAGAACTCTTACTTACCCATGGCAAGAAACCTTGTGGTTGGCAATTTGTCCAATGTTCAGAGTAGGAGAAACCAGCATTCACCCTGAGGCCCGCCCATTTTTGAGTGCGACGAGGGCATAAACACGCATTGTACCCTCAGCGTGAGTGCTGTCCTCTAGTACGTCCTCTCAGTGGCTGGACAATTAGATGTCATAATGTGCTTGACATGTCCCTAGGCCCCAATTTTTAACCAGCTTTCTGGTTGTCCAGTCACAACTCCCCAGGGCTCTACTCTGGATACCCTCATTTGCTGGGACACCTGAGGTAGAAAAACAAAACAAAACAAATCAACAACAACAACAACAAAAAAAGGAATTCTTCCATCCCACAGAATGACCCCAAACTCTTTGGACGGGGCCAAACCCTCAGAGAGTAAGACTCGTCCATTTCCCATGAAGTCACCCTTAAATTTCACGATCATGAGTTACACAATATCCAAGACAAAAACTTGAGCAAGAGCCTCAAACTCGCCCTTTTTACATATCCAGAAGTGTTCTCCTCATGGTCTGTAGATCAGTCCTGCCATACCTATGAACCGAAACATAAGCCGAGTTTGTGTTTTAGACAACTGCCCGAGCAACCCTGTCCTACACACCCTACAGGCTCAGGCCCCTGGAGCCAAACATGACGACTGTGCTTGACCTCTCCAAGGGAATTGTATGTGCCCTTTCCAATGTCCTCAACCTTAATAATAGGATAAACCTCCAAAGTCCCTGAGGCCATCCCAATATTTGAGGCTTCCCAGGACAAACAGGGGCAATCTGTCCCATCTGAGCTCCTACTGTCACTCAGACCCGAAGACTGATGTCCCCAGAGGAAAATAGGAACGAACAGGCCCCTAGGCCTATCGGATCAATTGATTTGGATTCCAGGCATCTCTCCTCAGAGGCCTGGATTTCAAAAACAGCATATGGTTTTTTCTTGACTCACCCATCAGAACAAATCTCATCTAAACATGGTAAACTTGCACGATGGAGCTATGTGAAAGCCTCTCTTTAGGAGAACCATTCAGGGCCCCAGTGCCACCGCTTCTTTCCAAGGTCTCCATAGACACAAAATCATATTAGGACACATCCACGGGATAGTCCATTAAAACTCAGCCTCCTCGGTTGCTCCCCCAGATCCAGCAGATCTAACCTATATTGTTTTTGGAGACAATTGGAATGCGAGGTTGGCTGCCCAGCCATCCATCCTTAGATCCCTGCTCGGAATCGTTGTCCTGGAGCCAACCAACAGTTCTGTATTGTTGCAGAAGAATCTTTGCAGTTGGGAGCTTCTCACAACTCCCATCGTGGGAAAACACCCAGGGCCTCGTGATCCACCTCCCATTCAAGAAGGGGCCATCAGGGACAGAATGTCCAACCTGAGCGATCGTCTGATCATCGCCCTGACTTCAGATGCACGATATCTCAATTCAGGTCTGTAGATTGTGCCTGCCATATCCTCACCCAGAAACCGAGGCCTAGCTTGGGTTCTCAGACTTCCGTCCTCAGACTACTGGCCCACAAGCCCTCCAGTTTGGCAATCCAGAACTACAATGCAGCACTCTGCTTGCCCTCCAGAAGAAAAACATTGCCCTCTGGGGCTACTCAGAAATCCCAAATAAGGATCAACGGGGCACAGCATTCGGCTGTAACCCAAATATATAGGCTCTCCTGGGCACTAATGCCCTTTCTGACACAGCCAGAGCCTGGACCTCCGGGCCCCACCCAGACAGCTGGCCGCACACTGAGCACATCGGACCCGCCATGGCCAGAGGTCGTCATCAATTCTCAACCTCGATTTTCAGGCTTCAGAACCTAGACCATATCTCCAAACACGGCCCGGGTTAGAAAATGATGCAGAAATCAGAACTCCTTCCCCATGGCAAGACACGTTGTGGTTGGCATGTTGTCCAAGGTTCAGTGTACTTGAAACCAGTGTGGCCCATGAGGCCCCGCCCATGCTTGCGGGCCACATTGGTCACAAACACACATTGTGACTTTCAGACTGAGCCCAGTCCTCAGGTAAGGCCTCTCAGTGGCTGGATGGAGAGACAGCATATTGGGCTTGCCATGCCCCTAGGCCTCTATTTTTAACCATAGTTCGGTTTGTCCCTTCACTCTTCCCCATGGCTCTGCTTTGGAATTCCTCTTTTGGTGGGACACCTGAGGTAACAAACCTGAAAGGAGTCCTCCCATCCCACAGATTGACGAAAAACAATTGGGATCGGGCCAAATCCACAGAGAGCAAGATTCGTCCATGGCCCATGAGGCCTCCCCAACATTCCACGGCCATCGCTGATACAGAATCCAGAGACAAAAGCATGAGTACGCGCCTCAGACGCGCTCATTCTTCATATCCTGAAGAGTTCTTCAGATAAGAACCTACACAGCACTAGAATGCACCCAAAATATATAGTCTTACATGGTCACTAATGCACTGTCTGACAACCTGAGCCCGGACCTCGTGACCAACACCCAGACAGCAGACCGCACACTAAGCACATCAGACCCGCCATGGCCTTAGATCATCATCTCTTCCCTACCTCAGTTTTCAGGCTTCAGAACCTACCCTTATCTCGAATCACTGCCCAGGGGTGACTGTGATGCACAAATCAGAACTATTCCTTAACCATGGCAAGAAACCTTGTGGTTGGCATGTTGTCCAACGTTCAGTGTAGGAGAAACCAGCATTCACCCTGAGGCCCCGCCCATTCTTGTGTTCCACGAGGGCATAAACACGCATTGTGACCCGCAGCGTGAGTCCTGTCCTCTAGTACGTCCTCTCAGTGGCTGGACCATTAGATGTCATAATGGGCTTGACATGTCCCTAGTCCCCAATTTTTAACCAGATTTCTGGTTGTCAGTCGCCCCTCCCCAGGGCTCTACTCTGGAATCTCTCATTGGTGGGACACATGAGGTTGAAAAACAAAACAAAACAAATCAACAACAACAGAACAAGGGACTTCTTCCTTCCCACAGAATGACCCCAAACTCTTTGGACGGGGCCAAACCCCCAGAGAGTAAGACTCGTCCATTTCCCATGAAATCACCCGGGAAATTTCACGACCATGAGTGACATGATATCCAGAGACAAAAACTTGAACAAGAGCCTCACACTCGCCCTTTTTTCATATACCGAAGAGTTCTCCTCATGGCCTGTAGATCAGTCCTGCCATAGCTATGACCCGAAACATAAGCCGAGTTTGTGTTTTCAGACAACTGTCCAAACAGCCCTGGCCTACACAAACTACAGGCTCCGGCCCCTGGAGCCAAACCTGACGACTGTGATTGCCCTCTCCAAGGGAATTGTATGTGCCCATTCCAATGGCCACAACCCTACTAAGAATATAAACCTACAAAGTCCCTGAGGCCATCCCAATATTTGTGGCTTCCCAGGACAAACAGGGGCAATCTGGGCCCATCGAAGCACCTACCGGCACTCAGACCTGTAGACTGATATCCCCAGAGGTAAAAAGTAAGGAACAGGCCCCTACGCACCTATCGGATCCATTGCTTTGGTTTACAGGCATCTCTCCTCAAAAGCCTGGATTCCAATATTAGCATAGGGGTTTTCCTGAGGCACCCATCAGAACAAATCTCGTCTCCACAAGGAAACTTGTGTATGGGAGCTATGTCAAAAGCTTAGGAGAATACTTCAGGGTCCCGGTGCCACCGCCTCATTCCAGGGCCCTCATGGATACAAACACACTTTAGGACCCATCCTCAGGAAAGTCCATTTCAACTCAGCCACCCAGGTTGCTCCCGCAGAGCCATCAGATCTAAACTTCCTAGTTGCTAGGAGACAATTGCAATGCGAGGCGCTCATCCCAGGAATCCATCCTCGAACGGTGCCCTGGAGTCATTCCATATGGATGTCCTGGGCCTGTCCAACAGGTCTCAATTGTCCCGCAGAAGGAATCCTTGAAGGGGGCATCCCACAACTCCCAACGTGGGAAAACCTCCATGGCCTTGAGATTCCGCTCCCTTCATGAAGGGGCCGTCATGCACAGAAACTCCAACCTGAGCCAACATCTGATCCTCACCCTGATTTCAGATGCATGAGATATTGATTCCGATGTGTAGGGGGTACCTGCCGTGCCCTCGCCCTAAAACCCAAGTATAGGTTGTGTTCTCAGACTTCCGTCCTCACACTCCTGGCTCCGAAACCCTCAAGTTTGGCAATTCCGGACCCACAAATCAGCACTCTGCCTGCCCTCTAGAAAAAAAAAAAAAAAATATTGCCTAATGAGCTGCCCAGGCAGCTTAAATCAGGATCAACCAACACGGCACTCGCATGTACCCAAATTATATAGTCTAACCTGGGCACTAATGCACTTTCTGACACAACCTGAGCCCGGACCTCCTGACCAACACCCAGACAGCTGACCGCACACTGAGCACATCAGACCCACCATGGCCTTAGGTCATCATCTCTTCCCCACCTCAGTTTTCAGGCTTCAGAACCTAGACCTTATGTCCAATCCCTGCCCAGGGGTGAGTGTGATGCAGAAATCAGAACTCCTCCTTACCCATGGCAAGAAACCTTGTGGTTGGCATGTTGTCCAACGTTCAGTGTAGGAGAAACCAGCATTCACCCTGAGGTCCCGCCGATTCTTGAGTGTGACGAGGGCATAAACATGCATTGTGACCCTCAGCGTGAGTCCTGCCCTCAACTATGTCCTCTTAGTGACTGGACCATTAGATGTCATAATGGGCTTCACATGTCCCTAGGCCCCAATTTTTAACCAGATTTCTGGTGGTCCAGTCGCCCCTCCCCATGGCTCTACTCTGGAATCCCTCATTGGTTGGACACCTGAGGTTAAAAAACAAAACAATACAAAACAACAACAACGAATAAAACGGACTTATTCCATCCCAAACTCTTTGGACGGGGCCACACCTCCAGAGAGTAAGACTCTTCCATTTCCCATGAAATCACCCAGAAATTTCATGAACATGGGTGACACGATGTCCAGAGACAAAAACTTGAACAAGAGCCTCACACTCGCCCTTTTTTCATATCCCGAAGAGTTCTCCTCATGGTCTGTAGATCAGTCCTGCCATACCTATGACCCGAAACAGAAGCCGAGTTTGTGTTTTCAGACAGCCATGCCTACACACTCTACAGGCTCAGGCCCCTGGAGCCAAACCTGACGACAGTGCTTGCCCTCACCAAGGGATTTCTGTGTGCCCATTGCAATGGCCACAACCCTACTAATAGGATCAACCTCCAAAGTCCCTGAGGCCATCTCAATAGTGGTGGCTTCCCAGGACAAACAGGGGCAATCTGAGCCCATCTGAGCACATACCTGCACTCAGACCCCTAGACTGATGTCCCCAGCGGGAAAAGGAACGAACAGACCCCTAGGCACTAATCGGATCCATTGCTTTGGTTTCCAGGCATCTCTCCTCAGAGGCCTGGATTTCAATACCCGAATATGGCTGTTTCTTGACTCACACATCAGAACAAATCTCCTCTACACATGGGAAACTTGCACATTGGAGCTTGGTCAAAGCTTCTCTTTAGGAGAACCCTTCAGCGCCCCAGTGCCACCGCTTCATTCCAAGGTCTTCATAGACACAAAAACACATTAGGACCCATCCACAGGAGAGTCCATTTCAACTCAGCCTCCTCGGTTGCTCCCCCAGATCCAGCAGATCTAACATGTCTTGTTGCTAGGAGACAATTGGAATGGAAGGTTGGCTTCCCAACCATCCATCCTTAGAACCCTGCTCGGAATCGTTGGCCTGGAGCCAACCAACAGGTCTCAATTGTCCAGCAGAAGAATCTTTGCAGTTTGGAGCTTCTCACAACTCCCATCTTGGGAAACCCCCATTGCCTCATGATCCACCCCCCCTTCATGAAGGGTCCATCAGGGACAGAACCTCCAACCTGAGCGATCGTCTGATCCTCGCCCTGACTTCAGATCCACGAGATCTCTATTCAGATCTGTAGATTGTGCCTGGCATGTCCTCACCCAGAAACCTAAGCCTAGCTTGTGTTCTCAGAGTTCGTCCTCAGACTACGGGCCCACAAGCCCTCCGTTGGCAATCCAGAACTACAATGTAACACTCTGCCTGCCCTCCAGAAGAAAAACATTGCCCTCTGGGGCTAACCAGAAACCCCAAATGAGGATCAACCTGCACGCCACTTGGCTGTACCCCAAATATATAGGCTGACCAGGGCACTGATGCTCTTTCAGACATAACCTGAACCTGGACCTCCTGGCACCACGCCGACAGCTGGCTGCACTCGGAGCTCATCGGACCCGCCATGGCCTTAGGTCGTCATCTCTTCTCAACCTCGATTTTCAGGCTTCAGAAACTATAAATTATCTCAAAACACTGCCCACGGTTGAAAATGATGCAGAAATCAGAACTCCATCCCCATGGCAAGAAACTTTGTGGTTGCCATGTTGTCCAACGTTCAGTGTAGTTGAAAGCAGTGTGGCCCATGAGGCCCCGCCCATGCTCACGGGCCACATTGGTCACAAACACACATTTTGACCCTCAGCCTGAGCCCAGTCCTCAAGTAAAGCCTCTCAGTGGCTGGACCCTGAGCCCGCATATGGGGCCTGTCATGCCCCTGGCCCCAATTTTTAACCATAGTTCGCTTTGTCCCTTCACTCTTCCCTAGGGCTCTGCTTTGGACTTCCTCTTTTGGTGGGACACCTGAGGTAACAAACCTGAAAGGAGTCCTCCCATCCCACAGATTGACGAAAAACAATTGGGATCGGGCCAAATCCACAGAGAGGAAGATTCGACCATGGCCCATGAGGCCTCCCTGACATTCCACGGCCAACGCTGATACAAAATCCAGAGACAAAAGCCTGAGCAAGCACCTCAGACTCGCTCATTCTTCATATCCTGAAGCGTTCTTCTCATGGTTTGTAGATCGGGTCCGCCATACCTACGTCCCCAAACCTAAGCTGAGTTTGTGTTTTCAGACTACTGTCCTCAAACTCCTGGGCCACACACCCTCCAAGCTGGGGCCCCTGGAGACAACATTAGGACTGCGCCTACCCAATCCATGGGAATTCTGCCCATTCCATTGTCCCAAACAATACAAATTAGGAGAACCCTCCAAAGTCCCTGAGGCCATCCCACTAGTGTAGGTCGCCCGCCACAAACAAGGGCGGTCTGACACCAGCTGGGCATCGATCTCCACTCATTCCATAGATGGATGTCCCCAGAGAAGAAGATTGAACCAGACAGGACCCTAGGCCATAATTGGATCCATTGCTTTGGTTTACAGGCATGTCTCCTCAAAAGCCTGGATACCAATTCTAGCATAGGGGTTTTCCTGAGGCACCCATCAGAACAAATCTCTTCTCCCCAAGGAAACTTGTGCATGGGAGCTATGTCAAAAGCTTAGGAGAATACTTCAGGGTCCCGGTGCCACCGCCCCATTCCAAGGCCCTCCTGGACACAAACACAATTTAGGACCCATCCTCAGGAAAGTCCATTTCAACTCAGCCACCCAGTTTGCTCCCGCAGAGCCATCAGATCTAAACAGCCTTTTTGCTAGGAGACAATTGCAATGCGAGACGCTCCTCCCAGGCATCCATCCTCGAACGGTGCTCTGGAGTCATTCCATATGGGATGTCCTGGACCTGTCCAACAGGTCTCAATTGTCCCGCAGAAGGAATCCTTGAAGGGGGCAAGCCACAACTCCCAACGTGGGAAAACCTCCATGGCCTCTAGATTCCGCTTCCTTCATGAAGGGGCCGTCATGCACAGAAACTCCAACCTGCCAACGTCTGATCCTCGCTCTGACTTCAGATGCATGAGATCTTGGTTCCGATGTGTAGGGGGTACCTGCTGTGCCCTCGCCCTGAAACCCAAGTCTAGCTTGTGTTCTCAGACTTCCGTCCTCACACTCCTGGCCCTGAAGCACTCAAGTTTGGCAATTCCAGACACACAATGCAGCACTCTGCCTGCCCTCTAGAAAAAAAGAAAATATTGCCTGATGAGTTGCCCAGGCAGCTTAAATGAGGATCAAACTACACGGCAGTGGAATGTACCCAAATTATATAGTCTAACATGGGCACTAATGCACTTTCTGACTCAACCTGAGCCCGGACCTCCTGACCAACACCCAGAGAGCTGACCGCACACTGAGCACATCAGACCCGCCATGGCCTTAGGTCATCATCTCTTCCCTACCTCAGTTTTCAGGCTTCAGAACCTAGACCTTATCTCCAATCCCTAACCAGGGGTGACCGTGATGCAGAAATCAGAATTCCTCCTTACCCATGGCAAGAAACCTTGTGGTTGGCATGTTGTCCAACGTTCAGTGTAGGAGAAATCATCATTCACCCTGAGGCCCCGCCCATTCTTGAGTGTGATGAGGGCATAAACATGCATTGTGACCCTCAGCGTGAGCCCTGCCCTCTACTATGTCCTCTTAGTGACTGGACCATTAGATGTCATAATGGGCTTGACATGTACCTAGGCCCCAATATTTAACCAGATTTCTGGTTGTCCAGTCGCCCCTCCCCAGGCCTCTACTCTGGAATACCTCATTTGGTGGGACACCTGAGGTTAAAAAACAAAACAAAACAAAACAAAACAACAAGAACAAAAAAATGGACTTATTCCATCCCACAGAATGACCCCAAACTCTTCGGACGGGGCCACACCTCCAGAGGGTAAGACTCGTCCATTTCCCATGAAGTCACCCGGAAATTTCATGAACATGGGTGACACGATATCCAGAGACAAAAACTTGAGCAAGAGCCTCACACTCGCCCTTTTTTCATATCCCGAAGAGTTCTCCTCATGGTCTGTAGATCAGTCCTGCCATACCTATGACCTGAAACAGAAGCCGAGTTTGTGTTTTCAGACAACGGTCTAAACAGCCCTGGCCTACACACCCTACAGGCTCAAACCCTGGAGCCAAACCTGAGGACTGTACTTGCCCACTCCAAGGGATTTCTGTGTGCCCATTGCAATGGCCACAACCCTACTAATAGGATCAACCTCCAAAGTCCCTGAGGCCATCTCAATAGTGGTGGCTTCCCAGGACAAACAGGGGCAATCTGAGCCCATCTGAGCACCTACCTGCACTCAGACCCGTAGACTGATGTCCCCAGAGGGAAAAAGGAACGAACAGACCCCTAGGCACTAATCGGATCCATTGCTTTGGTTTCCAGGCATCTCTCCTCAGAGGCCTGGATTTCAATACCCGAATATGGCTGTTTCTTGACTCACCCATCAAAACTAATCTCCTCTACACAAGGGAAACTTGCACATTGGAGCTTGGTCGAAGCTTCTCTTTAGGAGAACCCTTCAGGGCCCCAGTGCCACCGCTTCATTCCAAGGTCTTCATAGACACAAAAACACATTAGGACCCATCCACAGGAGAGTCCATTTCAATTCAGCCTCCTCGGTTGCTCCCCCAGATCCAGCAGATCTAACATGTCTTGTTGTTAGGAGACAATTGGAATGCGAGGTGGGCTACCCAGCCATCCATCCATTTAGTACACTGCTCGGAATCGTTGGCCTGGAGCCAACCAACAGGTCTCAATTGGCCTGGAGAAGAATCTTTGCAGTTTGGAGCTTCTCACAACTCCCATGTTGGGAAACCCCCATTGCCTCGTGATCCACCCCCCCTTCAAGAAGGGTCCATCAGGGACAGAACCTCCAACCTGAGCGATCGTCTGATCCTCGCCCTGACTTCAGATCCACGAGATCTCGAGTCAGGTCTGTACATTGTGCCTGCCATTTCCTCACCCAGAAACCTAAGCCTAGCTTGTGTTCTCAGACTTCCGTCCTCACACTACGGGCGCACAAGCCCTCCAGTTTGGCAATCCAGAACTACAATGCAACACTCTGCCTGCCCTCCAGAAGAAAAACATTGCCCTCTGGGGCTAACCAGAAACCCCAAATGAGGATCAACCTGCACGCCACTTGGCTGTACCCCAAATATATAGGCTGACCAGGGCACTGATGCTCTTTAAGACACAACCTGAGCCTGGACCTCCAGGCCACACCCAGACAGCTGGCCGCACTCTGAGCACATCGGACCCGCCATGGTCTTAGGTCGTCGTCTTTTCTCAACCTCGATTTTCAGGCTTCAGACTATAACTTATCACAAATCACTGCCCACGGTTGAAAATGATGCAGTAATCAGAACTCCATCCCCATGGCAAGAAACCTTGCGGTTGCCATGTTGTCCAACGTTCAGTGTAGTTGAAACCAGTGTGGCCCATGAGTCCCCGCCCATACTCGCGGGCCACATTGGTCACAAACACACATTGTGACCCTCAGCCTGAGCCCAGTCCTCAAGTAAGTCCTCTCAGTGGCTGGACCCTGAGCCCGCATATGGGGCCTGCCATGCCCCTAGCCCCAATTTTTAACCATAGTTCGCTTTGTCCCTTCACTCTTCCCTAGGGCTCTGCTTTGGACTTCCTCTTTTGGTGGGACCCCTGAGGTAACAAACCTGAAAGGAGTCCTCCCATCCCACAGATTGACGAAAAACAATTGGGATCGGGCCAAATCCACAGAGCGGAAGATTCGACCATGGCCCATGAGGCCTCCCCGACATTCCACGGCCAACGCTGATACAAAATCCAGAGACAAAATAATGAGCAAGCGCCTCAGACTCGCTGTTTCTTCATATCCTGAAGAGTTCTTCTCATGGTTTGTCGATCGGGTCCGCCATACCTACATCTGCAAACCTTAGCTGAGTTTGTGTTTTTAGACTTCAGTCCTCAATGTCCTGGGCAACATACATTCCAGACTGGGCCCCTGGAGTCACACAATAGGACTGCGCCTACACAATCCATGGGAATTCTGCCCATTCCATTGTCCCAAACCGCACAAATTAGGAGAAACCTCCAAAGTCCCTGAGGCCATCCCAATAGTGTAGGTCGCCCGGCACAAACAAGGGCGGTCTGACACAAGCTGAGCATCTATCTCCACTCATTCCATAGATGGATGTCCCCAGAGATGAAGATTGAACCAGACAGGACCCTAGGCCATAATCGGATCCATTGCTTTGGTTTACAGGCATGTCTCCTCAAAAGCCTGGATACCAATTCTAGCATAGTGGTTTTCCTGAGGCACCCATCAGAACAAATCTCGTCTCCACAAGGAAACTTGTGTATGGGAGCTATGTCAAAAGCTTAGGAGAGAACTTCAGGGTCCCGGTGCCACCGCCTCATTCCAAGGCCCTCATGGATAGAAACACACTTTAGGACCCATCCTCAGGAAAGTCCATTTCAACACAGCCACCCAGGTTGCCCCCCAGAGACATCAGATCTAAACTGCCTTGTTGCTAGGAGACAATTACAATGCGAGGCGCTCGTCCCAGGCATCCATCCTCGAACGTTGCCCTGGAGTCATTCCATATGGGAAGTCCGGGACTTGTCCAACAGGTCTCAATTGTCCCGCAGTAGGAATCCTTCTAGGGGGCATGCCACAACTCCCAACGTGGGAAAAACTCCATGGCCTCGAGATTCCGCTCCCTTCATGAAGGGGCCGTCATGCACAGAAACTCCAACCTGAGCCAACGTCTGATCCTCGCCCTGACTTCAGATGCATGAGATCTTGGTTCCGATGTGTAGGGGGTACCTGCCGTGCCCTCGCCCTGAAACCCAAGTCTATCTTGTGTTCTCAGACTTCCGTCCTCACACTCCTGGCCCCGAAGCATTCAAGTTTAGCAATTCCGGACTAATAATGCAGCACTCTGCCTGCCCTCTAGAAAAACAAATATTGCCTTATGAGCTGCCCAGGCAGCTTAAATGAGGATCAACCTACACGGCACTCGAATGTACCAAAATTATATAGTCTAACCTGGGCACTAATGCAGTTTCTGACACAACCTGAGCCCGGACCTCCTGACCAACACCCAGACAGCTGACCGCACACTGAGCACATCAGACACGCCATGGCCTTAGGTCATCATCTCTTCCTTACCTCAGTTTTCAGGCTTCAGAACCTAGACCTTATCTCCAATCCCTGCCCAGGGGTGAGTGTGATGCAGAAATCAGAACTCCTCCTTACCCATGGCAAGAAACCTTGTGGTTGGCATGTTGTCCAACGTTCAGTGTAGGAGAAACCAGCATTCACCCTGAGGCCCCGCCCATTCTTGAGCGTGACGAGGGTATAAACATGCATTGTGACCCTCAGCGTGAGTCCTGCCCTCTAGTATGTCCTCTTAGTGACTGGACCATTAGATGTGATAATGGGCTTGACATGTCCCTAGGCCCCAATTTTTAACCAGATTTCTGGTTGTCCAGTCGCCCCTCCTCATGAATCTACTCTGGAATCCCTCATTTGTTGGACACCTGAGGTTAATAAACAAAACAAAAAAACAACAACAAAAACAAACAAACAAACAAAAAAATAAACGGTCTTATTCCATCCCACAGAACGACCCCAAACGCTTTGGACTGGGCCACACCTCCAGAGAGTAAGACTCGTCCATTTCCCATGAAGTCACCCGGAAATTTCATGAACATGGGTGACACGATATCCAGAGACAAAAACTTGAGCAAGAGCCTCACACTCGCCCTTTTTTCATATCCCGAAGAGTTCTCCTCATGGTCTGTAGATCAGTCCTGCCATACCTATGACCCGAAACAGAAGCCGAGTTTGTGTTTTCAGACAACGGTCTAAACAGCCCTGCCTACACACCCTACATGCTCAGGCCCCTGGAGCCAAACCTGAGGACTGTACTTGCCCTCTCCAAGGGATTTCTGTGTGCCCATTGCAATGGCCACGACCCTACTAATAGGATCAAACTCCAAATTCCCTGAGGCCATCTCAATAGTGGTGGCTTCCCAGGACAAACAGGGGCAATCTGAGCCCTCTGAGCTCCTACCTGCACTCAGACCCCTAGACTGATTTCCCCAGAGGGAAAAAGGAACGAACAGACCCCTAGGCACTAATCGGATCCATTGCTTTGGTTTCCAGGCATCTCTCCTCAGAGGCCTGGATTTCAATACCCGAATATGGCTGTTTCTTGACTCACCCATCAGAACTAATCTCCTCTACACATGGGAAACTTGCACATTGGAGCTTGGTCAAAGCTTCTCTTTAGGAGAACCCTTCAGGGCCCCAGTGCCACCGCTTCATTCCAAGGTCTTCATAGACACAAAAACACATTAGGACCCATCCACAGGAGAGTCCATTTCAACTCAGCCTCCTCGGTTGCTCCCCCAGATTCAGCAGATCTAACATATCTTGTTGCTAGGAGACAATTGCAATGCGAGGTGGACTACCCATCAATCCATCCTTAGAACCCTGCTCAGAATCGTTGGCCTGGAGCCAAACAACAGGTCTCAATTGTCCGGCAGAAGAATCTTTGTAGTTTGGAGCTTCTCACAACTCCCTTCTTGGGAAACCCCCATGGCCTCGTGAACCCTCCCCCCCTTCATGAAGGGTCCATCAGGGACAGAACCTCCAACTTGAGCGATCGTCTGATCCTCGCCCTGACTTCAGATCCACGAGATCTCGATTCAGGTCTGTAGATTGTGCCTGCCATTTCCTCACCCAGAAACCTAAGCCTAGCTTGTGTTCTCAGAATTCCATCCTCAGACTACGGGCCCACAAGCCCTCCAGTTTGGCAATCCAGAACTACAATGCAACACTCTTCCTGCCCTCCCGAAGAAAAACATTGCCCTCTGGGAGTAACCAGAAACCCCAAATTATGATCAACCTGCACAGCACTTGGCTGTACCCTAAATATATAGGCTGACCTGGGCACTGGTGCCCTTGCAGACAGAACATGAGCCTGGACCTCCAGGCCACACCCAGACAGCTGGCCGAACTCTGAGCACATCAGACCTGCCATGGCCTTAGGTCGTCATATCTTCTCAACCTCGATTTTCAGGCTTCAGAAACTATAACTTATCTCAAAACACTGCCCACGGTTGAAAATGATGCAGAAATCAGAACTCCATCCCCATGGCAAGAAACCTTGTGGTTGCCATGTTGTCCAACGTTCAGTGTAGTTGAAACCAGTGTGGCCCATGAGGCCCCGCCCATGCTCGCGGGCCACATTGGTCACAAACACACATTGTGACCCTCAGCCTGAGCCCAGTCCTCAAGTAAGTCCTCTCAGTGGCTGGACCCTGAGTCCGCATATGGGGCCTGCCATGCCCCTGGCCCCAATTTTTAACCATAGTTCGCTTTGTCCCTTCACTCTTCCCTAGGGCTCTGCTTTGGACTTCCTCTTTTGGTGGGACACTTGAGGTAACACACCTGAAAGGATTCCTATCATCCCACAGATTGACGAAAAACAATTGGGATCGGGCCAAATCCACAGAGAGGAAGATTCGTCCATGGCCCATGAGGCCTCCCCGACATTCCACGGCCAACGCTGATACAAAATCCAGAGACAAAAGAATGAGCAAGCGCCTCAGACTCGCTCATTTTTCATATCCTGAAGAGTTCTTCTCATGGTTTGTCGATCGGAAGTGCCATACTTACGTCCCCAATCCTAAGCTGAGTTTGTGTTTTCAGACTTCTGTCCTCAAACTCCTGGGCCACACATCCTCCAAGCTGGGGCCTCTGGAGACATACATTAGGACTGCGCCTACCCAATCCATGGGAATTCTGCCCATTCCATTGTCCCAAAACGTACAAAATAGGAGAACCCTCCAAAGTCCCTGAGGCCATCCCACTAGTGTAGGTCGCCCGCCACAAACAAGGGCGGTCTGACACCAGCTGGGCATCGATCTCAACTCATTCCATAGATGGATGTCCCCAGAGAAGAAGATTGAACCAGACAGTACCCTAGGCCAAAATTGGATCCATTGCTTTGGTTTACAGGCATGTCTCCTCAAAAGCCTGGATTCCAATACTACATAGGGGTTTTCCTGAGGCACCCATCAGTACAAATCTCGTCTCCACAAGAAAACTTGCGCATGGGAGCTATGTGAAAAGCTTAGGAGAATACTTCAGGGTCCCGGTGCCACCGCCCCATTCCAAGGCCCTCCTGGACATAAACACACTTTAGGACCCATCCTCAGGAAAGTCCATTTCAACTCAGCCACCCAGTTTGCTCCCACATAGCCATCAGATCTAAACTGCCTTGTTGCTAGGAGACACATGCAATGCGAGATGCTTGTCCCAGGCATCCATCCTCGAACGGTGCTCTGGAGTCATTCCATATGGGATGTCCTGGACCTGTCCAACAGGTATCAATTGTCCCGCAGAAGGAATCCTTGAAGGGGGCAAGCCACAACTCCCAACGTGGGAAAACCTCCATGGCCTCGAGATTCCGCTCCCTTCATGAAGGGGCCGTCATGCACAGAAACTCCAACCTGAGCCAACGTCTGATCCTCGCCCTGACTTCAGATGCATGAGATCTTGGTTCCGATGTGTAGGGGGTACCTGCCTTGCCCTCGCCCTGAAACCCAAGTCTAGCTTGTGTTCTCAGACTTCCGTCCTCACACTCCTGGCCCCGAAGCACTCAAGTTTGGCAATTCCAGACCCAAAATGCAGCACTCTGCCTGCCTTCTAGAAAAAAAAAAAATATTGCCTGATGAGCTGCCCAGGCAGCTGAAATGAGGATCAACCTACATGGCACTCGAATGTACCCAAATTATATAGTCTAACATGGGCACTAATGCACTTTATGACACAACCTGAGCCCGGAACTCTTGACCAACACCCAGACAGCTGACCGCACACTGAGCACATCAGACCCGCCATGGCCTTAGGTCATCATCTCTTCCCTACCTCAGTTTTCAGGCTTCAGAACCTAGACCTTATCTCCAATGCCTGCCAAGGGGTGAGTATGATGCAGAAATCAGAACTCCTCCTTACCCATGGCAAGAAACCTTGTGGTTGGCATGTTGTCCAACGTTCAGTGTAGGAGAAACCAGCATTCACCCTGAGGTCCCGCCCATTCTTGAGTGTGACGAGGGCATAAACATGCATTGTGACCCTGACCGTGAGTCCTGCCCTCTAGTATGTCCTCTTACTGACTGGACAATTAGATGTCATAATGGGCTTGACATGTCCCTAGGCCCCAATATTTAACCAGATTTCTGGTTGTCCAGTCGCCCCTGCCCAGGGCTCTACTCTGGAATCCCTCATTTGTTGGGACACCTGAGGTTAAAAAACAAAACAAAACAAAACAACAACAACAACAACAACAACAAAGGACTTATTCCATACCACAGAATGACCCCAAACTCTTTGGACGGGGCCACACTTCCAGAAAGTAAGACTCGTCCATTTCCCATGCAGTCACCCGGAAATTTCATGAACATGGGTGACACGATATCCAGAGACAAAAACTTGAGCAAGAGCCTCACTCTCGCCCTTATTTCCTATCCCGAAGTGTTCTCCTCATGGTCTGTAGATCAGTCCTGCCATACCTATGACCCGAAACAGAAGCCGAGTTTGTGTTTTCAGACAACGGTCTAAACAGCCCTGGCCTACACACCTTACAGGCTCAGGCCCCTGGAGCCAAACCTGAGGACTGTACTTGCCCTCTCCAAGGGATTTCTGGGTGCCCATTGCAATGGCCACAACCCTACTAATAGGATCAACCTCCAAAGTCCCTGAGGCCATCTCAATATTGGTGGCTTCCCAGGACAAACAGGGGCAAGCTGAGCCCATCTGAGCACCTACCTGCACTCAGACCCGTAGACTGATGTCCCCAGAGGGAAAAAGGAACGAACAGACCCCTAGGCACTAATCGGATCCATTGCTTTGGTTTTCAGGCATCTCTCCTCATAGGCCTGGATTTCAATACCCGAATATGGCTGTTTCTTGACTCACCCATCAGAACTAATCTCCTCTACACATGGGAAACTTGCACATTGGAGCTTGGTCGAAGCTTCTCTGTAGGAGAACCCTTCAGGGCCCCAGTGCCACCGCTTCATTCCAGGGTCTTCATAGACACAAAAACACATTAGGACCCATCCACAGGAGAGTCCATTTCAATTCAGCCTCCTCGGTTGCTCCCCCAGATCCTGCAGATCTAACATGTCTTGTTGCTAGGAGACAATTGGAATGCGAGGTGGGCTACCCATCCATCCATCCATTTAGTACCCTGCTTGGAATCGTTGGCCTGAGCCAACCAACAGGTCTCAATTTTCCTGCAGAAGAATCTTTGCAGTTTGGAGCTTCTCACAACTCCCATCTTGGGAAACCCCCATGGCCTCGTGATCCACCCCCCCTTCAAGAAGGGTCCATCAGGGACAGAACCTCCAACCTGAGCAATCGTCTGATCCTCGCCCTGTCTTCAGATCCACGAGATCTCGAGTCAAGTCTGTAGATTGTGCCTGCCATGTCCTCGCCCAGAAATCTAAGCCTAGCTTGTGTTCTCAGACTTCCGTCCTCACACTACGGGCCCACAAGCCCTCCAGTTTGGCAATCCAGAACTACATTGCAACACTCTGCCTGCCCTCCCGAAGAAAAACATTGCCTTCTGGGGCTACCCAGAAACACCAAATGAGGATCAACCTGCACGGCATTCGGCAGTACCCCAAATATATAGGCTGAACAGGGCACTGATGCCCTTTCAGACACAACCTGAGCCTGCACCTCCAGGCCACACCCAGACAGCTGGCCGCACTCTGAGCACATCGGACCCGCCATGGCCTTAGGTCGTCGTCTCTTCTCAACCTCGATTTTCAGGCTTCAGAAACTATAACTTATCTCAAATCACTGCCCACGGTTCAAAATGATGCAGAAATCAGAACTCCATCCCCATGGCAAGAAACCATGCGGTTGCCATGTTGTCCAACGTTCAGTGTAGTTGAAACGAGTGTGGCCCGTGATTCCCCGCCCATGCTCGCGGGCCACATTGGTCACAAACACACATTGTGACCCTCAGCCTGAGACCAGTCCTCAAGTAAGTCCTCTCAGTGGCTGGACCCTGAGCCCGCATATGGGGCCTGCCATGCCCCTGGCCCCAATTTTTAACCATAGTTCGCTTTGTCCCTTCACTCTTCCATAGGGATCTGCTTTGGAATTCCTCTTTTGGTGGGACCACTGAGGTAACAAACCTGAAAGGAGTCCTCCCATCCCACAGATTGACGAAAAACAATTGGGATCGGGCCAAATCCACAGAGAGGAAGATTCGTCCATGGCCCATGAGGCCTCCCCGACATTCCACGGCCAACGCTGATACAAAATCCAGAGACAAAATAATGAGCAAGCGCCTCAAACTCGATGTTTCTTCATATCCTGAAGAGTTCTTCTCATGGTTTGTCGATCGGGTCTGCCATACCTACATCCGCAAACCTTAGCTGAGTTTGTGTTTTTAGACTTCAGTCCTCAATGTCCTGGGCAACACACATTCCAGACTGGGCCCCTGGAGTCACACAATAGGACTGCGCCTACACAATCCATGGGAATTCTGCCCATTCCATTGTCCCAAACCGCACAAATTAGGAGAACCCTCCAAAGTCCCTGAGGCCATCCCAATAGTGTAGGTCGCCCGGCACAAACAAGGGCGGTCTGACACTAGCTTAGCATCTATCTCCACTCATTCCATAGATGGATGTCCCCAGAGATGAAGATTGAACCAGACAGGACCCTAGGCCATAATCCGATCCATTGCTTTGGTTTACAGGCATGTCTCCTCAAAAGCCTGGATACCAAATCTAGCATAGTGGTTTTCCTGAGGCACCCATCAGAACAAATCTCGTCTCCACAAGGAAACTTGTGCATGGGAGCTATGTCAAAAGCTTAGGAGAATACTTCAGGGTCCTGTTGCCACCGCCTCATTCCAAGGCCCTCATGGATACAAACACACTTTAGGACCCATCCTCAGGAAAGTCCATTTCAACACAGCCACCCAGGTTGCACCCGCAGTGCCATCAGATCTAAACTGCCTTGTTGCTAGGAGACAATTACAATGCGAGGCGCTCGTCCCAGGCATCCATCCTCGAACAGTGCCCTGGAGTCTTTCCATATGGGATGTCCTGGACCTGTCCAAAGGTCTCAATTGTCCCACAGTAGGAATCCTTCTAGGGGGCATGCCACAACTCCCAACGTGGGAAAAACTCCATGGCCTCGAGTTTCCGCTCCCTTCATGAAGGGGCCGTCATGCACAGAAACTCCAACCTGAGCCAACGTCTGATCCTCGCTCTGACTTCAGATGCATGAGATCTTGGTTCCGATGTGTAGGGGGTACCTGCCGTGCCCTCGCCCTGAAACCCAAGTCTAGCTTGTGTTCTCAGACTTCCGTCCTCACACTCCTGGCCCCGAAGCACTCAAGTTTGGCAATTCCAGACCCACAATGCAGCACTCTGCCTGCCCTCTAGAAAAAAAAAAAAAATATTGCGTATGAGCTGCCCAGGCAGCTTAAATGAGGATCAACCTACACGGCCCTCGAATGTACCCAAATTATATAGTCTAACCTGGGCACTAATGCACTTTCTGACACAACCTGAGCCCGGACCTCCTGACCAACACCCAGACAGCTGACCGCACACTGAGCAAATCAGACCCGCCATGGCCTTAGGTCATCATCTCTTCCCTACCTCAGTTTTCAAGCTTCAGAACCTAGACCTTATCTCCAATGCCTGCCAAGGGGTGAATATGATGCAGAAATCAGAACTCCTCCTTACCCATGGCAAGAAACCTTGTGGTTGGCATGTTTTCCAACGTTCAGTGTAGGAGAAACCAGCATACACCCTGAGGTCCAGCCCATTCTTGAGTGTGACGAGGGCCTAAACATGCATTGTGACCCTCAGCGTGAGTCCTGCCCTCTAGTATGTCTTCTTAGTGACAGGACAATTAGATGTCATAATGGGCTTGACATGTCCCTAGGCCCCAATATTTAACCAGAATTTTGGTTGTCCAGTGCCCCTCCCTAGGGCTCTACTCTGGAATCCCTCATTTGGTGGGAACCCTGAGGTTAAAAAACAAAACAAAACAAAACAAAACAACATCAACAAATAAACGGACTTATTCCATCCCACAGAATGACCCCAAACTCTTTGGACGGGGCTATACCTCCAGAGAGTAAGACTTATCCATTTCCCATGAAGTCACCCGGAAATTTCATGAACATGGGTGACACGATATCCAGAGACAAAAACTTGATAAAGAGCCTCACACTCGCCCTTTTTTCATATCCCGAAGAGTTCTCCTCATGGTCTGTAGATCAGTGTTGTCATACCATTGACCCGAAACAGAAGCCGAATTTGTGTTTTCAGACAGCAGTCTAAACATCCCTGGCCTACAAACCCTACAGGCTCAGGCCCCTGGAGCCAAACCTGAGGACTGTACTTGCCCTCTCCATGGGATTTCTGTGTGCCCATTGCAATGGCCACTACCCTACTAATAGGATAAACCTCCAAAGTCCCTGAGGCCATCTCAATAGTGGTCGCTTCCGAGGACAAACAGGGGCAATCTGAGCCCCTCTGAGCACCTACCTGCACTCAGACCCATAGACTGATGTCCCCAGAGGGAAAAAGGAATGAACAGACCCCTAGGCACTAATCGGATCCATTGCTTTGGTTTTCTGGCATCTCTCCTCATAGGCCTGGATTTCAATAACCGAATATGGCTGTTTCTTGACTCACCCATCAGAACAAATCTCCTCTACAAATGGGAAACTTGCACATTGGAGCTTGGTCAAAGCTTCTCTTTAGGAGAACCCTTAAGCGCCCCAGTGCCACCGCTTCATTCCAAGGTCTTCATAGACACAAAAACACATTAGGACCCATCCACTGGAGATTCCATTTTAACTCAGCCTCCTCGGTTGCTCCCCCAGATCCAGCAGATCTAACATGTCTTGTTGCTAAGAGACAATTGGAATGCGAGGTGGGCTACCCATCCATCCATCCTTAGTACCCAGCTCGGAATTGTTGGCCTGGAGCCAACCAACAGGTCTCAATTGTCCTGCAGAAGAATCTTTGCAGTTTGCAGCTTCTCACAACTCCCATCTTGGGAAACACCCATGGCCTCGTGATCCACCCCCCTTCAAGAAGGGTCCATCAGGGACAGAACCTCCACCCTGAGCGATCGTCTGATCCTCGCTCTGATCAGATCCACGAGATCTCGAGTCAGGTCTGTAGATTGTGCCTGCCATTTCGTCACCCAGAAACCTAAGCCTAGCTTGTGTTCTCAGACATCCGTCCTCAGACTACGGGCCCACAAGCCCTCCAGTTTGGCAAACCAGAACTACAATGCAACACTCTGCCTGCCCTCTAGAAGAAAAACAATGCCCCCTGGGGCTACCCAGATACCCCAAATGAGGATCAACCTGCACGCTACTTGGCTATACCCCAAATATATAGGCTGACCTGGGCACTGGTGCCCTTTCAGACACAACCTGAGCCTGGACCTCCTGACCAACACCCAGACAGCTGGCCGCACTCTGAGCATATCGGACCCGCCATGGCCTTAGGTCGTCATCTCTTCTCAACCTCGATTTTCAGGCTTCAGAAACTATAACTTATCTCAAAACACTGCCCACGGTTGAAAATGATGCAGAAATCAGAACTCCATCCCCATGGCAAGAAACCTTGCCGTTGCCATGTTGTCCAACGTTCAGTGTAGTTGAAACCAGTGTGGCCCATGAGGCCCCGCCAATTCTCGCGGGCCACATTGGTCACAAACACACATTGTGACCCTCAGCCTGAGCCCAGGCCTCAAGTAAGGCCTCTCAGTGGGTGGACCCTGAGCCCGCATATTGGGCCTGCCATGCCCCTGGCCCCAATTTTTAACCATAGTTCGCTTTGTCCCTTCCCTCTCCATAGGGCTCTGCTTTGGAATTCCACTTTTGGTGGGACACCTGAGGTAACAAACCTGAAAGGAGTCCTCCCATCCCACAGATTGACGAAAAACAATTGGGATCGGGCCAAATCCACAGAGAGGAAGATTCGTCCATGGCCCATGAGGCCTCCCCGACATTCCACGGCCAACGCTGATACAAAATCCAGAGACAAAAGAATGAGCAAGTGCCTCAGACTCGCTGTTTCTTCATATCCTGAAGAGTTCTTCTCATGGTTTGTCGATCGGGTCCGCCATACCTACATCCGCAAACCTTAGCTGAGTTTGTGTTTTAGACTTCTGTCCTCAATGTCCTGGGCAACACACCCTCCAAGCTGGGGCCCCTCGAGACACACATGAGGACTGCGCCTACCCAATCCATGGGAATTCTGCCCATTCCATTGTCACAAACCGTACAAATTAGGAGAATCCTCCAAAGTCCCTGAGGCCATCCCAATAGTGTAGGTTGCCTGGCACAAACAAGGGCGGTCTGACACCAGCTGAGCATCTATCTCCACTCATTCCATGGATGGATGTCCCCAGAGAAGAAGATTGAACCAGCATGAGGACTGCGCCTACCCAATCCATGGGAATTCTGCCCATTCCATTGTCACAAACCGTACAAATTAGGAGAATCCTCCAAAGTCCCTGAGGCCATCCCAATAGTGTAGGTCGCCTGGCACAAACAAGGGCGGTCTGACACCAGCTGAGCATCTATCTCCACTCATTCCATGGATGGATGTCCCCAGAGAAGAAGATTGAACCAGACAGGACCCTAGGCCATAATCGGATCCAATGCTTTTGTTTACAGGCATGTCTCCTCAAAAGCCGGGATTCCAATACTAGCATAGGGGTTTTCCTGAGGCACCCATCAGAACAAATCTCGTCTCCACAAGGAATCTTGTGCATGGGAGCTATGTCAAAAGCTTAGGAGAGAACTTCAGGGTCC
The DNA here is from genome assembly GCF_030435805.1 of Mustela lutreola. Taxonomy (NCBI): domain Eukaryota; kingdom Metazoa; phylum Chordata; class Mammalia; order Carnivora; family Mustelidae; genus Mustela; species Mustela lutreola. Next base: position 176,058,761 of record NC_081294.1, read on the forward strand.
CGGTGCCACCGCCTCATTCCAAGGCCCTCATGGATAGAAACACACTTAGGACCCATCCTCAGGAACGTCCATTTCAACTCAGCCACCCAGGTTGCTCCCGCAGAGCCATCAGATCTAAACTGCCTTGTAGCTAGGAGACAATTGCATGCGAGGTGCTCGTCCTAGGCATCCATCCTCGAATGGTGCCCTGGAGTCATTCCATATGGGATGTCCTGGATCTGTCCAACAGGTCTCAATTGTCCCGCAGAAGGAATCCTGGAAGGGGGCATCCCACAACTCCCAACGTGGGAAAACCTCCATGGCCTTGAGATTCCGCTCCCTTCATGAAGGGGCCGTCGTGCACAGAAACTCCAACCTGCCAACGTCTGATCCTTGCCCTGACTTCAGATGCATGAGATCTTGGTTCCGATGTGTAGGGGGTACCTGCCGTGCCCTCGCCCTGAAACCCAAGTCTAGCTTGTGTTCTCAGACTTCCATCCTCACACTCCTGGCCCCGAATCACTCAAGTTTGGCAATTCTGGACCCACAATGCAGCACTCTGCCTGCCCTCTAGAAAAAAAAAAATATATTGCCTGATGAGCTGCCCAGGCAGCTTAAATGAGGATCAACCTACACGGCACTCGAATGTACCCAAATTATATAGTCTAACCTGGGCACTAATGCACTTTCTGACACAACCTGAGCCCAGACCTCCTGACCAACACCCAGACAGCTGACCGCACACTGAGCAAATCAGACCCGCCATGGCCTTAGGTCATCATCTCTTCCCTACCTCAGTTTTCAAGCTTCCGAACCTAGACTTTATCTCCAATCCCTGCCCAGGGTGAGTGTGATGCAGAAATCAGAACTCCTCCTTACCCAGGAAAGAAATCTTGTGGTTGGCATGTTGTCCAACGATCAGTGTAGGGGAAACCAGCATTCTCCCTGAGGTCCCGCCCATTCTTGAATGTGACGAGGGCATAAACATGCATTGTGACCCTCAGAGTGAGTCCTGCCCTCTAGTATGTCCTCTTAGAGACTGGACAATTAGATGTCATAATGGGCTTGACATGTCCCTAGGCCACAATATTTAACCAGATTTTTGGTTGTCCAGTCGCCCCTCCCCAGGGCTCTACTCTGGAATCCCTCATTTGGTGGGACACCTGAGGTTAATAAACAAAACAAAACAAAACAAAACAACAACAACAACAACAACAAAACGGACTTATTCCATCCCACAGAATGACCCCAATCTCTTTGGACGGGGCCGCACCTCCAGAGAGTAAGACTCGTCCATTTCCCATGAAGTCACCCGGAAATTTCATGAACATGGGTGACACGATATCCACAGACAAAAACTTGAGCAAGAGCCTCACACTCGCCCTTTTTTCATATCCCGAAGAGTTCTCCTCATGGTCTGTAGATCAGCCCTCCATACCTATGACCCGAAACAGAAGCCGAGTTTGTGTTTTCAGACAACGGTCTAAACAGCCCTGGCCTACACACCCTACAGGCTCAGGCCCCTGGAGCCAAACCTGAGAACAGTACTTGCCCTCTCCATGGGATTTCTGTGTGCCCATTGCAATGGCCACAACCCTACTAATAGGATCAACCTCCAATGTCCCTGAGCCCATCTCAATAGTGGTGGCTTCCCAGGACAAACAGGGGCAATCTGAGCCCATATGAGCACCTACCTGCACTCAGACCCGTAGACTGATGTCCCCAGAGGGAAAAAGGAACGAACAGACCCCTAGGCACTAATCGGATCCATTGCTTTGTTTTCCAGGCATCTCTCCTCAGAGGCCTGGATGTCAATAACCGAATATGGCTGTTTCTTGACTCACCCATCAGAACAAATCTCCTCTACACATGGGAAACTTGCACATTGGAGCTTGGTCCAAGCTTCTCTTTAGGAGAACCCTTCAGGGCCCCAGTGCCACCGCTTCATTCTTTGTCTTTGAGACATACCTGAAAGAAGTTGTTATGGCCAGTGTTGAAGAGGTTAATGTCTATGTTCTCCTCTAGGATTCTCATGGATTTCTGTCTCACATTGAAGTCTTTTATGCTTTATGAGTTTACCTTTGTGTATGGTGTAAAAGGATGATCGATTTTCATTCTTTTACATATAGCTGCCCAGTTTTCCAACCACCATTTATTGAAGAGACTCTCATTTTTCCACTGTATATTTTTTTCCTGATTATTTGAAGACTATTTGACCATAGTGCTGATGATCCCTATCTGAACTCTACACCGTTCTAGTGGTCTATGTGATTGTTTTTATGCCAGTCCCATGCTGCCTTGGTGATCACATCATCATAGTAACCCTTGAAATCAGGCAACATTATGCTCCCAGTTTTATTTTTCTTTTGGCATTTCTTAGCAATACGGGGTCTTTTCTGATTCCACACAAATTTTAGGCATGTGTTTGCTACAGGTCTTTGAATGATACCGATGGTATTTTCATACAAATGGCATTAAAAGGATCAATTGCCCTAGGCAGTATAGATATTTTTTCCCACAAGATGGTTTTTTTTTTAATTTATTAATTTATTTTCAGCATAACAGTATTCATTGTTTTTGTACCACACCCAGCACTCCATGCAATCCATGCCCTTTGTTATACCCTCCACCTGGTACCCCAACCTCCCAACCCCCGCCCCTTCAAAACCCTCAGTTTTTTAATTAATTTATTTATTTTCAGCAAAGCAGTATTTATTACTTTTTGCACCACACCCAGTGCTCCATGCAATCCGTGCCCTCTATAATACCCACCACCTGGTACTCCAACGTCCCACCCCCTGCCACTTCAAATCCCTCAGATTTTTTTTCAGAGTCCATAGTCTCTCATGGTTCACCTCCCCTTCCAATTTCCCTCAACTACCTTTTTCTATCTCCCCATGTCCTCCATGCTATTTGTAATGCTCCACAACTAAGTGAAACCATATGATAAATGACTCTCTCTGCTTCACTTATTTCACTCAGCATTATCTCTTCCAGTCCCATTCATGTTGCTACCAAAGTTGGGTATTCGTCTTTTTTTTTTTTTTTTTTTTTTTTTTTTTTGCTAGGCACTTGAGATTTATTAGACTATGAAACAAAGCCCTCTCAGAAGAATACAAATAAGTAATACATATAATATACACATAAATTTTGTAATCTGTTAGCAGCTGTTAAGTGTTATGGCAAAAGCATAAGAAGAGGGTATAAGGGAGACCAGGAATGAGATGCAGGGGAGTTGATTGTCCTCTGTTTTATTTTTTTTTTTTTCTATGAAAGCTCTATAATGTATTTATTTTTTTTTTATTTTTTTATTTTTTATAAACATATATTTTTTATATACATATATTTTTATCCCCAGGTCTGTGAATCACCAGGTTTACACACTTCACAGCACTCACCAAATCACATACCCTCCCCAATGTCCATAATCCCACCCCCTTCTCCCCAACCCCCTCCCCCTGGCAACCCTCAGTTTGTTTTGTGAGATTAAGAGTCACTTATGGTTTGTCTCCCTCCCAATCCCATCTTGTTTCATTTATTCTTCTACCCACTTAAGCCTCCATGTTGCATCACCACTTCCTCATATCAGGGAGATCATATGATAGTTGTCTTTCTCTGCTTGACTTATTTCGCTAAGCATGATACGCTCTAGTTCCATCCATGTTGTTGCAAATGGCAAGATTTCATTTCTTTTGATGGCTGCATAGTATTCCATTGTGTATATATACCACATCTTCTTGATCCATTCATCTGTTGATGGACATCTAGGTTCTTTCCATAGTTTGGCTATTGTGGACATTGCTGCTATAAACATTCGGGTGCATGTGTCCCTTTGGATCACTACATTTGTATCTTTAGGGTAAATACCCAATAGTGCAATTGCTGGGTCATAGGGCAGTTCTATTTTCAACATTTTGAGGTATTCGTCTTTTCTGATGGAAGCATAATACTCCATAGTGTATATGGACCACATCTTCCTTATCCATTCGTCCATTGAAGGGCATCTTGGTTCTATCCACAGTTTGGTGACCGTGGCCATTGCTGCTATAATCATTGGGGTACAGATGGCCCTTCTTTTCACGACATCTGTATCTTTGGGGTAAATACCCAGGAGTGCAATTGCAGGGTCATAGAGAAGTTCTATTTTTTTATTTCTTGAGAAATCTCCACACTGTTCTCCAAAGAGGCTGCACCAACTTGCATTCCAACCAACAGTGGAAGAGGGTTCACATTCCCCCACATCCCCTCCAACACATATTGTTTCCTGTCTTGCTAATTTTGGCTATTCTAACTGGTGTAAGATGATATCTCAATGTGGTATTAATTTGCTAGTGATGATGAACATTTTTCATGTGTCTGATAGCCATTTGTACGTCTTCAATGGAGAAGTGTCTTGTCATATCTTCTGCCCATTTTTTAATATGATTGTCTGTTTTGTGTGTGTTGAGTTTGAGGAGTTCTTTATAGATCCTGGATATCAACCTTTTGTCTGTACTGTCATGTGCAAATATCTTCTCCCATTCCGTGGGTTACCTCTTTGTTTTCTTGACTGTTTCCTTTGCTGTGCAGAAGCTTTTGATTTTGATGAAGCCCCAAAAGTTCATTTTCACTTTTGTTTCCCTTGCCTTTGGAGACATATCTTGAAAGAAGTTGCTGTGGCTGATATCAAAGAGATTTCTGCCTATGTTCTTCTCTAGGATTCTGATGGATTCCTGCCTCACATTGAGGTCTTTTATCCATTTTGAGTTTATCTTTGTGTACGGTGTAAGAGAATGGTCGAGTTTCATTTTTCTACATATAGCTGCCTATTGTTCCCAGCACCATTTATTGAAGAGACTGACTTTTTCCCACTGTCTATTTTTTCCTCTTTTTTCGAAGATTATTTGACCATATAGTTGAGGGTCCATATCTGGGCTCTCTACTCTGTTCCACTGGTCTGTGTCTGTTTTCATGCGAGTTCCATGCTGTCTTGGTGATCACAGCTTTGTAGTAAACTTGAAATCAGGTATTGTCATACCCCCATTTTATTTTTGTTTTTCAAAATTTCCTTAGTGATTCGGGATCTCTTCTGATTCCATACAAATTTGTGGATTATTTGCTCCAGCTCTTTGAAAAATACTGGTAGAATTTTGATTGGAATAGCATTAAAAGTAGAGATTGCTCCAGGCATTATCGACATTGTAGCAATGTTTATTCTTCCGATCCAAGAGCATGGAATGGTCTATCATCTTTTAGGGTCTTCTTCAATTTCTTTCATGAGAATTCTGTAGTTCCTTGAGTACAGAACATTTATCTCTTTGTTTAGGATTATTCCCAGGTATCTTATGGTTCTTAGTGCTATAGTAAATGGAATGAATCTCTGATTTCCCTTTCTGTATTTTCATTATTAGTGCATAAAAAAGCCACTGATTTCTGTGGATACAGGATACATTGACTTTGTATCCTGCCACGTTGCTGAATTGCTGTATGAGTTCTAGTAGTTTGGGGGTGGAGTCTTTTGGGTTTTCCATATAAAGAATCACGTCATCTGCAAAGAGAGAGAGTTTGACTTCTTCAGTGCCAATTTGGATACCTTTTATTTTTCTTTGTTGTCTGATTGCTGTTGCTAGGACTTCTAATACTATGTTGAACAAGACTGGTGAGAGTGGGCATCCTTGTCGTGATCCTGATCTCAACGGGAAGGCTGCAAGCTTTTTCCCATCGAGGATGATATTTGCTGTGGGTATTTCATAGATAGATATGATGAAGTTCAGGAATGTTCCCTCTATCCCTATACTTTGCAGCATTTTAATCACGATTGGATGCTGGATTTTTTCAAATGATTTTTCTGCATCAATTGAGAGGACCATGTGGTTCTTCCCTCTTCTCATATTAATTTTTTCAATGACATTGATTGATTTATGAATGTTGAACCATCCTTGTAGCCCAGGGATGAATCCAACCTGGTCATGGTAGATAATCTTTTTAATGTGCTGTTTGACCCTGTTTGCAAGGATCTTGTTGAGAATCTTAGCATCCATATTCATCAGTGATATTGGTCTGAAATTATCCATTTTGGTAGGGTCTTTGCCTGGTTTGGGGAACAGGGTAATTCTGGCTTCATAGAAAGAGTGTGGAAGTTTTCCTTCTGCTTCAATTTTTTGAAACAGCTTCAGGAGAATAGATGTTATTTCTTCTTTGAAAGTTTGGTAGAATTCCCCAAGCAATCCGTCAGGTCTTGGGCTCTTGTTTCTTGGGAGGTTTTTGATCACTGCTTATATCTCGTTACTAGATATCGGTCGATTCAGGTTGTCGATCTCTTCCTGGTTCAATTTTGGAAGTTTATAGTTTTCCAAGAATGCATCCATTTCATCAAGGTTGCTAAGCTTATTGGCATATAAGAATTGATAATAACTTCTGATGATTGTTTCTACTTCCTCATTGTTAGTTGTGATCTCTCCGTTTTCATTTATAATTTTGTGAATTTGGGCTTTCTCTCTTTTCTTTTGGATTAGTGTGGCCAGTGCCTTATTGATCTTATTTATTTTTTCAAAAAAACCAACTTCTAGTTTCATTGATACATTCTACTGTATCTTTGGTTTCTACCTCATTGATCTCAGCTCTAATCTTGATGATTTCTCTTCTTATGTGTGGAGTTAGTTTGATTTTTTTGTTGATTCTCCAGTTCTTTAAGGTGTAGAGACATCTGGTGTATTCTGGATTTTTCAGAATTTTGAGGGAGGCTTGGATGTCTATGTATTTCCCTCTTAGAACCGCCTTTGCTGTATCCCATAGGGTTTGGATCGAAGTGTCTTTATTCTCATTGGTTTCCATTTGTTTCAGTTCTTCTTTGATCTCCTGGTTGATCCAAGCATTCTTAAGCAAGATGGTCTTTAGCTTCCAGGTGTTTGAGTTTCTACTGTACTTTTCCTTGTGATTAAGCTCCAGTTTCAAAGCATTATGATCTGAGAATATGCAGGGGAAAATCTCAGTCTTTTGATATCAGTTTAGTCCTGATTTATGACCCAGCATGTGGTCTATTCTTGAGAAGGTTTCCTGTGCTCTTGAGAAGAATGAGTATTCTTTTGTTTTAGGGTGGAATGTTCTGAATATATCTATGAGATCCATCTGTTCCAATGTGTCATTCAATGCTCTTGTTTCTTTATTGATTTTCTGCTTCAATGATCTGTCTATTTCTGAGAGAGGCATGTTAAGATCTCCTATGATTAGTGTATTCATATCAATATGACTCTTTATCTTGATTAACAGTTTTCTTCTGTAATCGGATGCTCCCATATTGGAGGCATAGATATTTACAATTGTTAGATCATCTTGGTGGATTGTCCCTTTAAGAATTCTGTAGTGTCCTTCTGTATCTCTGACTAGAGCCTTTAGTTTAAAATCTAATTTATCTGATATGAGAATCGCTACCCCGACCTTCTTTTGAGGCCCATTGGCATGAAAGATGCTTCTCCGTCCCTTCACTTTCAGTCTGGGTGTATCTTTAGGTTCAAAATGGGTCTCTTGTAGAGAACATATGGATGAGTTCTGTCGTTTTATCCAATCTGCAACCCTGTGCTGTTTTATGGGTGCATTTAGGCCATTCGCATTGAGATTGATTATTGATAGATACGTTTTTATTGACTTCGAGTTACCTTTGAAGTCTTTCTTTCTGTAGATTGTCTCTATATTTCTCTTCCATGCTATTCTTAGGATTTTTACTCTTTTATAGAACCCCCCTTATTATTTACTGCAGTGTCGGCTTGGAGGTAGCATAGTCTTTTAAGTCTTGCCGGTCTTGTAAACTCTTTATATCTCCATCCATTCTGAATGTCAGTCTTGATGGATAAAGTATTCTTGGCTGCATGTTCTTCTCATTTAGTGCCCTGAATATATAGTGCCAGCCCTCTCTGGCTTGCCAGGCTTCTGTGGACAGGTCTGATGTTATATTGATGGGCTTTCCTATGTAAGTAAGGAGCCTCTTTGCCCTAGCAGCTTTCAGGAGATTATACCTACAATTATAATTCCTAATTTGACTATCAGGTGTCGTGTTATTATTTTTTTTTTTGGAATGTATAATCTTGGGTGGAGACCATTTAGCCTCTAGTACATGAATTTTGGTTCCATTCGCGAGATTGGGGAAATTTTCTTGAAGGATTTGTTCCACTATATCTTCTAGATCTTTCTTTCTTCTCCCCTTCAGGGATTCCAGTAATTCTGAGGTTGGAACGTTTCATGGCATCATTTATTTCCCTGATTCTGTTTTCGTGATTTCTAAGCTGTTTGTTCCAGGCTTCCTCCTGATCCTTTCTCTCTATCTGTTTGTCCTCCAGATCACTAATTCTATCTTCTGTCGCAGTTACCCTGGCTTTGAGAGAGTTTAGATTAGATTGGAACTCATTGAGAGCATTGTGGACCTCCTCCCTGGTAGCTTTAAGCTCCGCCCTAACATGGTGAACATCATGTCTCATCGCTTTCAGCTTGGCCCTAATCAATTATGTTTGGTCATCCATGCCTTTCTCCAAACTAGCTATTGCCTGGATAATTGTTAACCTGAATTCTCTTTCCAACATATTGTCTATGTTGATAGCCATTAGCTCTAGTGCAGAAGGTCCATCCCCTGTATTTTTCTTCTGTTGGGCATTCCTCCTCCTAGTCATTTTGGTGAGAGATGACTGAACAGATGTAGCTGGATGTATCAACCATGGTGCAGTCAAGGTGCACCCTGGAACTAGTCTGAACAATCAGGATTCCCCACCCAAATGAGAGACAAAAGAAAAGAAAAAGGAAAAGAAAAACAAAAAAAGAGATAGAGAGAGAGACAGGAAAGAGAGGGAAGATGAAAGAGAAAGTTCAGCCTAAATGGGCCCCAAGGTAAGATTTATGAAGTAGACAAACAAAAAGTCTGATAAAAGTATATGACAAGAGAAAAGAATATATATATATATATATATATATATATATATATATATACAAAAAAAGGAAGAACCTAGTCAAAAAGAACCCCACGTGTAAGATTTATATACTAGCAGGACAAACACAAAAACACAGAAACACTGGTGGAAGATAAAGATTGGAGAGTGGTTATAAATTCTCAGTGAGTGCGAGGAAGGTTGTTTTAATTCTTCCTGGATGTATCTTGATATCTTTGTTAAAGGACTCAACTTTCCTAAGATAAAGGGGTATTAAAAATTAATTACCTATAGGGGTAGTATTGATTGGGGAAAGGGGACTACTTTGAAGTTTAACTCTATATGAAAAATAGAAGATAAAAATAAAGGAAAAAACTAAACTAAACTAAAATATAAAAAAAGTAGGAATAAAAAAATAGAAATGCAAAATGAAAACATAGGTGTATGTATCAAAAAGTTCAGGTTAGAAAGTTATTATGTAATTTGATGTACTGAACAGCTCGCTGTGATGGTAAATAGGTTAATAAAATTATATATATATATATATATATATATATATATATATATATATACCAGAATAGTGGGAATGAATGAAAAAGAAAACTTTTCCTATGAAGTAGTGGTTGTACTCTTGTAGTCCTTTTTAATTTTTTTTCTCTCTTTTTTTTTTTCTTTCTTGGTTTGTTTTCTGGGGGAGGGGCCTGCCACGTGGGTTGACAGTCAGTGATGTTCCCTGAGTTAAGTTCTCCCGCCCCCCTCAAGGTGGTGGGCTCTGAGGAAACTGTTTTTTTTTTTTTTTTTCAGACTTTTGTTCTCTGGAGGTTTTTATGTTTATTCACTTTTTTTCTCACTTTGACTGCTTTTGATGGTTTTTGTAGTTTTAGAGGAAAATAAACCACACCCTGTTCTCCCTCTCAGAGAGAAGCCTCAGTCTGGCTGCAGAGTCTAAATAAGTTCCCCCATGGGCCACTTGCAGAGCAGGTTTCAAGTCGCTGTCCCTAGGGTACCCAAAGCCAAGGAAGTGGCGGCTGTCTGGGCAGCTCCAGACCGCCAGAGAGGTTCCAAGCAGCAATCACACACTGAGATATTCCTGCTGGCCCGGGCTGGGAGTGCCTGGTCTTTCTGGGTCTAAGAGCACCGGGCTTGCATGCACCAATTTCAGGGGAGGCTGAGGTTCACGCGCAGGTCTCAGGCTCTGAGAACAAGGTGCAGATCCAAGAGCACCAGTTTGGGCCTTCAAGCACCTCTCTCAGGGGAGAGTTTGGTGCAGGCTCTGAAACAATGGCGCATATGAAAGGGCACTGGCTGGGCCTTTATACCTCTCTCAAGGGAGTATGTCAGGCTCTATAGCAGGGCTCACACATTCTGCCATCCAGCGTGGCTCCCATCCCCTCAAGGGAGCCAGAACCCATGCATTCTCAGGTGCACTGGTGGCTTAGGGACCAACACCTGGTTTCTTGGCTGCACTCTCTCTGGCTCAGCACCAGGGGAGGCTGTCCAGGGACCAGGGACTTAAGCCCCGCCCCTGTAGCTAGCCATCCCGATTCCCACAATTCCCCCCCCCCCAGAGATTCTTAGCTCTTTTGGAGTGCTTTCCACCAGTCTCCAAGTTAATGCTGGTCCCCAGATGCAGGGCAATATCGCTCCTATTGGGGTATTACTTTCCAACTGGTCGCCTCTGGTGGCTCCCTCCCTCTTTTGTTTATCTTCTGATATCAGTCCCCCATTCCCACTCCGCATTACCTGCCCACTGGTGTCTTCTGCCCCTGTAGAGATCCAGACGTGTATAATACTGATCTCAGGCTAATTTCATGGGTGATTGGAGTTCTTTGGTAGGTAATCAGCTCACTTTGGGGTACAGGTTGAAAAGCCATCTCCTCCTACTTCCCCACCATCTTGTCGACCTCTCTCTGCTTCAATTTTTTGAAACAGTTTCAGGAGAATAGGTGTTATTTCTTCTTTGAATGTTTGATAGAATTCCCAAATGAATCCATCAGGGCCTGGGTTCTTGTTTTTTGGGAGGTTTTTGATCACCGCTTCAACCTCATTAGTAGATATTGGTCTTCAGATTGTCAGTTTCTTCCTGGTTCAATTTTGGGAGTTTATAGTTTTCCAGGAATGCATCCATTTCATCTAGGTTGCTTAGCTTATTGGCATATAACTATTGATAACTTCTGATAGTTGTTTCTATTTCCTTGGTGTTCATTGTGATCTCTCCCTTTTCATTCATAATTTTATGAATTTGAGCTTTCTCTCTTTTGTTTTGGATTAGTGTGGCCAGTGGTTTATCGATCTTATTGATTCTTTCAAAAAACCAGCTTCTAGTTTCACTGATATGTTCTACTGTATCTCTGCTTTCTACCTCATTGATCTCAGCTCTAATCTTGATTATTTCCCTTCTTGTGTGTGGAGTTGGTTTGTTTTGTTGTTGATTCTCCAGTTCTTTAAGGTGTAAAGACAGCTGCTGTGTTCTGGATTTTTCAGTTTTGTTTTTTGTTTGTTTGTTTGTTTGTTTGTTTGAGGGATGCTTGGATGGCTATGTATTACCCCCTTAGGATCGCCTTTGCTGTATTCCACAGGTTTTGGATCGAAGTGTCTTCATTCTCATTGGTTTCCATTTGTTTTAGTTCTTCTTTGATCTCCTGGTTGATCCAAGCATTCTTAAGCAAGGTGGTCTTTAGCTTCCAGGTGTTTGAGTTCCTTCTGAACTTTTCCTTGTGATTGAGCTCCAGTTTCAAAGCATTATGATCTGAGGATGTGCAGGGAATAATCTCAGTCTTTTGGTATCGGTTGAGTCCCGTTTTGTGTCTCAGTATGTGGTCTATTCTTGAGAAGGCTCCATGTGGACTTGAGAAGAATGAGTATTTTGTTGTTTTAGGGTGGAATGTTCTGTATATATCTATAAGGTCCATCTGGTCCAATGTGTCATTCAATGCTCTTTTTTCTTTATTGATTTTCTGCTTCAATGATCTATTTCTGAGAGAGGCATGTTAAGATCTCCTATGATTAGTGTATTCATATCAATATGACTCTTTATCTTGATTAACAGTTTTCTTATGTAATTGGCTGCTCCCATATTGGGAGCATAGATATTTACAATTGTTTGATCATCTTGATGGATAGTCCCTTTAAGGATTATGTAGTGTCCTTCTGTATCTCTGACTACAGCCTTTAGTTTAAAATCTAACTTATCTGATATGAGAATCGCTACCCCGGCCTTCTTTTGAGGCCCATTGGCATGAAAGATGCTTCTCCGTCCCTTCACTTTCAGTCTGGGTGTATCTTTAGGTTCAAAATGGGTCTCTTGTAGACAACATATGGATGGGTCCTGTCATTTAATCCAGTCTGCAACCCTGTGCCATTTTATGTGCACATTTAGGCCATTCACATTTAGGATGATTATTGATAGTTACGTTTTTATTGACATCGTGTTACATTCGAAGTCTTTCTTTCTGTAGATGGTCTCTATATTTCTGTTCATACTACTCTGGGTTTTTTTCCTCTTTTATAGAACCCCCTTAATATTTCCTGCAGTGTCGGCTTGGTGGTTGCATAGTCTTTTAAGTCTTGCGGATCTTGGAAACTCTTTATCTCTCCATCCATTTTGAATGTCAGTCTTGCTGGGTAAAGTATTCTTGGCTGCATGCTCTTCTCATTCAATGCCCTGAATATATCTTGCCAGCCCTCTCTGGCTTGCCAGGTGTCTGTTTAGATGTCTGACATTATTCTGATGGGCTTTCCTCTGTACGTAAGGATCTTCTTTGTCCTAGCTACTTTCAAGAGGTTCTGCCTACAATTATATTTCTTCATTCTTACTACTAGGTGTCTCTAGGACTTTTGAGAATCTGTAATCTTGGGGGGAAACCGTTCGGCCTCTAGTACAGGAATGCTGGTTCCATTCACGAGATTTGGAAAATTTTCATGAAAACTTGTCCACTATATCTTCTAAAGTTCTTTCTTTATCCTCTCCTTCAGGGATTCTAATAATTCTGACGTTGGAACATTTCATGGCATCATTTATTTCCGTGATTCTGTTTTCATGGCTCTAAGCTGTTTGTTTAAGGCTTCCTCCTGATACTTTTTCTCTATCTGTTCATTCTCCAGATCACTAATTCTATCCTCTGTCTCAGTTACTCTAGCTTTGAGAGAATTTAGATTAGAGTGGAACTCATTGAGAGCATTGTGAAGCTCGTCCCTGGTAGTTTTCAGCTCTTCCCTAATATTGAAAACGTGATCCCTGGTCGTTTTAAGTTCGGCTCTAATCAATTCCTTTTGGTCACTCATGGCTTTCTCCAACCTAGCTATTGCTTGGATAATTGTTAGCCTGAATTCTCTTTCCGACACATTGTCTATGTTGATAGCCATTAGCTCTGTTGCAGAAGGTCCATTTTTTGTATTTTTCTTCTGTTGGGCATTCCTCCTCCTAGTCATTTTGGTAAGAGATGGCTGAATGGGTGTAGCTGGATGTATCGACAGTGGTGCAGTCAAGGTGTACCCTGGAATGCTTCTGATCAATCAGAGTTACCCACCCAAATGAGAGGAAAAAGAAAAGGAAAAGAAAAAAAGAGACAGGGAGAGAGACAAGAATGAAAGGTGAGATAAAAGATAAGGTTCAGCCCAAATGGGTTCCAAGGTAAGATTTATGAAGTTTACAAACAAAAACAGACAAACAAAAAGACTGATAAAAGTATATGAGAAGAGAAAAAAATATATATATATTTGCATATATATATGCAAATAAAGGAATAACCTCATCAGAATGAACCTCGAGTGTAAGATTTATATACTATCAGGAGAAACACAAAAACACAGAAGTAGGGGCGCCTGGGTGGCTCAGTGAGTTAAGCCGCTGCCTTCGGCTCAGGTCATGATCTCAGGGTCCTGGGATCGAGTCCCGCATAGGGCTCTCTGCTCAGCAGGGAGCCTGCTTCCTCCTCTCTCTCTCTCTGCCTGCCTCTCTGCCTACTTGTGATATCTCTCTGTCAAATATATAAATAAAAAAAACACGAAATACTGGTGGAAGAAAAAGATTGTAGAGTGCTGTAAATTTTCAGTGTGGGTGAGGAAGGTTTTATTTATTTATTTTTTTTTTGGTGTTGTTTTTTTCCGGATGTATCTTGATAGATTTTTTAAAGACTCCACTTTCCTAAGATAAAGGGGGATTAGGAATTGTTTTACCTATAGGGGTGGCATTGATTGGGGAAAGGGGATTGCCTTGAAGTTTAATTCTATATGAATATTAGAAAATTAAAATTAAAAAAAAGGAATAAACTAGACTAAACTAAACTAAAATTTAAAAAAATAAATTTAAAAAACAGAAATGCAAAAGGAATACACAGGTGTATGTATCAAAAAGTTCAGGTTAGAAGGTTATTATGGAATTTGATGTACTGGACATCTCACTGTGATGGTAAATAGGTTAAAAAATTTTCTATATAATAATAAAAAATTATCTTTAAAAAAATGAGCCAGGATAGTGGGAACAAATTAATAATAAAAATTGGCCTATGAAGTAGTGGTGGTTGTTCTCTTGTTGTCTTTTTTTTTTTCCTTTCCCAGTTGGTTTCCTGGGGGAGGGGCCTGCCACGTGGGTTTTCAGTCAATGATGTTCTGAGTTAAGTCCTCCCACTCCCCTCAAGGGGGTGGGCTCTTAGGAAACTGTTTTTTCAGGCTTTTGTTCTCTGGAGGTTTTTATATTTGTTCACTTTTGTTTTTCTCTCTTTTCTTGAGGGATTTTGATGGTTTTTGTAGGTTTAGAGGAAAGCAAACTGTACCCTGACCTCCGTCTCAGAGAGAAGCCTCAATCTGGCTGCAGAGCCCAAATAAATCCCCCCTTCAACACTGGCAGAGCAGGTTCCCAGTCGCGGTCCCTGGGGACTCAAGATTTTTTGCTTGTACCCAAAACCACAGCAGTGGCGGCTGTCTGGGCAGCTCCAGACTGCCAGAGAAGTTCCAAGCAGCAATCACACACTGAGATTTTCCCACTGGCACAAGCTGGGAGTGCCTGGTCTTTCCAGGTCCAAGAGCACCAGGCTGGTGCCTGTGCCATCTCTGTCTGGGAAGGGCACAGGGCATGACTCGGACTCTGATGGCATGGCAGGGCACTTGCATGGGGACTGCAAAAAGGCTGTGCTTCTGTTGGCTGGTGAGGCTCCCAGCCCCTCATGGGAGCTGGGCACCACACACTCTCAGGCGAGCTTGCTGGTGGTTCAGGGACCAAGACTTGGTTTCTCTGCCGCACTCTTTCTGGCTCTGCACCAGGGGTGGCTGTCCTGGGTCTGGGGACTTAAGCCCCTGACCCTAACACCCTGATTCCTGCAATTTCTCCCCAGTGATCCTTTGCTCTTCTTGAGTGCTTTCTACCATACTTCTGAGATAATGCTGGCCCCCAGACGCAGGGCACTCTCGTATTGGGATATTACTTTCCAGTGGGTCACCTCTGGTAGCACCCTCCCCCTTTTGTTTATCTTCCAATATCAGTCCGACTTTCCCACTCCGCTTTACCTGCCCACTGGCGTCTTCTGCTCCGGTAGAGATCCAGACGTGTATAATTCGGGTCTCAGGCTGATTTTGTCGGTGAGTGGAGTTCAACAGAAGTAATCAGCTCACTTTAGGGTCCAGGTTGAATGGGAGCCGCCTCCTACTTCTCCGCCATCTTGTCTCCAGTATAAACATTTTAACAATGTTTTTTTTTTTTTTTTAAATAAATTGATTTCTTTATTTTCAGAAAAACAGTATTCATTATTTTTTTCACCAACCCAGTGCTCCATGCAATCTGTGCCCTCTATAATACCCACCACCTGGTACCCCAAGCTCCCACCCCCCCTCCACTTCAAACCGCTCAGTTGTTTTTCAGAGTCCATAGTCTCTCATGATTCACCTCCCCTTCCAATTCCCCCCAACAACCTTCTCCTCTCTAAGACCCCTTGTCCTCCATGATATTTGTTATGCTGCACAAATAAGTGAAACCATATGATAATTGACTCTCTCTGCCTTTCTTCATTCAGCATAATCTCTGCTAGTCCCGTCCATGCTGCTACAAAAGTTGGGTATTCATCCTTTCTAATGGAGGCATAATACTCCATAGTGTATATGGACCACATCTTCCTTATCCATTCGTCCGTTGAAGGACAAATTCGTTCTTTCATAGTTTGGCGACCGTGGCCTTTGCTGCTATAAACATTTGGGTACAGATGGCCCTTCTTTTCACGACATCTGTATCTTTGGGGTAAATACCCAGGAGTGCAATTGCAGGGTCAGAGGGAAGTTCTATTTTTAATTTCTTGAGGAATCTCCACACTGTTCTCCAAAGAGGCTGCACCAACTTGAATTCCCACCAACAGTGTAAAATGGTTCCCCTTTCTCCACATCCTCTCCAAGACATGTTGTTTCTTGTTTTGTTAATTTTGGCCATTCTAACTGGTGTAAGGTGATATCTCAATGTGGTTTTAATTTGAATCACCCTGAGGGCTAGTGATGATGTACATTTTTTCATGTGTCTGATTGCCATTTGTATGTCTTCATTGGAGAATTGTCTGTTCATATCTTCTGCCCATTTTTTTATATGCTTGCCTATTTCCTATGTGTTGAGTTTGAGGAGTTCATTATAGATCCTGGATATCAACCTTTTGTCTGTGCTGTCATTTGCAAATATCTTATCACATTCCGTGGGTTGCATCTTTGTTTTTTTGACTCTTTCCTTTGCTGTGCAGAAGCTTTTGATTTTGATGAAGTCCCAAAAGTTTATTTTGGCTTTTGTTTCCTTTGCCTTTGGAGACATATCTTGAAAGAAGTTGCTGTGGCTGATATAGAAGAGATTACTGCCTATGTTCTCCTCTAGGGTTCTGATGGATTCCTGTCTTACGTTGAGGTCTTTTATCCATTTTAACAATGTTTATTCTTCTGATCCATGAGCATGGAATGGTCTTCTGTCTTTTTTGTTTTCTTCAATTTTTTTCATGAGTGTTCTGTAGTTCCTCGAGAAAAATCCTTTACTTCTTTGGGATGGTTTATTCCCAGGTATCTTATGGTTTCAGTGCTGTAGTAAATGGAATTGATTCTCTAATGTCCCTTTCTGTATTTTCATTGATAATGTAGAAGAAGGCCACTGATTTCTGTACAATGATTTTTTTAAAAGATTTTATTTATTTGACAGACAGAGATCACAAGTAGGCAGAGAGGCAGGTAGAAAGAGAGAGAGGAGGAAGCAGGCTCTCCGCGGAGCGGACAGCCTGATGCGGGACTCGATCCCAGGGTCCTGGGATCATGACCTGAGCCGAAGGAAGAGGCTTTAACCCACTGAGCCACCCAGGCACCCCTGTAAAATGATTTTGTATCCTGCCACATTATTTAGTTGCTGTATGAGTTCTGGTAGTTTGGAGGTGGGGTGTTTTGGGTTTTCCATATAAAGTATGTCATCTGTGAGGAGAGAGTGTTTGACTTCTTCATTACCAATTTGGATACCTTTTATTTCTCTTTGTTGTCTGATTGTTGCTAGGATTTCAAATAGTTTGTAGAACAAGAGTGGTGAGAGTGGGCATCCTTGTCATGTTCCTGATCTCAAAGGGAAGCCTGTCAGCTTTTACCCATCGAGGATGATATTCACTGTGGGTTTTTCATAGAAACATTTTATGAAGTTGACTAATGTTCCCTCTATCCCTATACTTTGAAGCATTTTATTCAGGACCGGATGCTGGATTTTGTCTAATGCTTTTTCTTCATCAATGGAGAGGACCATGTGGTTCTCCTCTCTACACTTCATAATTTGTTCTATGACATTGATTGATTTGTGAATGCTGAACCATCCTTGCAACCCAGGGATAGATCCCACCTGGTCATGGTGGATCATCTTTTGAATGTACTGTTGGATCCTGTGAGCTAGGATCTTGTTGAGAATCTTAGTATCCATATTCATCAGTGATATTGGTCTGAAATTCTCCCTTTTGGTGAGGTCTTTGCCTGGTTTGTGGAGCAGGGTAATGCTGCCTTCATAAAAAGGGTCTGGAAGTTTTCCTTCTGCTTAATTTTTGGAACGAGCTTCAGGAGAAGACATGCTATTTCTTCTATGAAAGTCTGGTAGATTTCTCCTGTGAATCCATCAAGTCCTGGGCTCTTGTTTATTGGGAGGTTTTTGATCACTGCTTCAATCTGGTTACTGGGTAAAAATCTATTCATGTTGTGAATTCCTTCCCGGTTCAATTTTGGGATTATACTTTTCTAAAAATGCATCCATTTCACAAAGGTTGCTTAGCATATTGGCATACAACTGTTTAATTTTTTTAATTATTTTCAGTGTAACCGTATTCTATGTTTTAGCACAACACCCAGTGTTCCATGCACTCCATACCTCATTGTTTTGTTGACTGTTTCCTTTGCTGTGTAGAAGATTTTGATCTTTATGAATTCCCAAATGTTCATCTTCACTTTTTTTTTTCCTTTGCCTTTGGAGACATATTTTGAAAGAAGTTGTTATGGCCAATGTTGAAGAGGTTTCTGCCTATGTTCTCCTCCAAGATTCTGATGGATTCCTGCCTCAGGTTGAGGTCTCTTATCCATTCCGAGTTTCTCTTTGTGTATGGTGTCAGAGAATGGTCGAGTTTCATTCATCTACACAAAGCTGTCCCAATTTTCTCAGTGGCATTTATTGAAAATACTTTTTTTTTCCTTTGTATATATTTTCCTGCTTTCTTGAAAATTATTTGACTATAGATTGATGGTCCATATCTGAGCTCTCTACTCTGTTACACTGGTCTAATGGCCTGTTTTTATGCCAGTCCCCTGCTGTCTTGGTGATCACAGCTTTGTAGTAACCCTTGAAACCAGGCAACAGGGTGCACCCAGTTTTGTTCTTTTCTTTTTGGCATTTCCTTAGCAATATGGGATCTCCTCTGATTCCACACCAATTTTAGGCTTGTGTTTGCTCCAGCTCTTTGAAAAATACCGGAGGAATTTTGATCAGAATGGCATTAAAATGATAGATTTCTCTAGGCTGTATAGACTTTTTAAGACTGTTTATTCTTCTGATCCATGAGCATGGAATGGTCTTCCATCTTTATGGTTTTCTTCCATTTATTTCATGAGTGTTCTGTAGTTCCCTGAATATAGATTGCTTATCACTTTGGTTTGGTTTATTCCCAGGTATCTTATGGTTTTGGAGCTGTAGTAAATGGAATTGATTCTCCCTTTCTGTATTTTTATTGTTAAAGGATAAGAAAACCACTGATTTTTGTACAAAGATTTTGTATCCTCCCGCATTATTGAAGTGCTGTATGAGTTCTAGTAGTTTTGGGGTGGAGTCTTTTGGGTTTTCCATATAAAGTATGTCATCTATGAAGAGAGAGTTTGACTTCTTCATTGCCAATTTGGATACATTTTATTTCTCCTTGTTGTCTGATTGCTGTTGCTAGGACTTCAAATAATATGTTGAATAAGAGTGGAGAGAGTGGGCATCCCTGTCATGATTCTGATCTCTAAGGGAAGGCTGTCAGCTTTTACCCATTGAGGATGGTATTCACTGTGGTGTTTTCATAGATACACTTAAGGAAGCTGATGAAGGTTCCCTCTATCCCTACTTTGAAGTGTTTTATTCAGGAACAAAAGCCGGATTTTCTCAAATGTGTTCTTTTCACCAATTGAGATGACCATGTGGTTTTTCTGTCTTCGCTTATTAATTTGTTTATGACATTGATTGATTTGCGAATGTTGAACCATCCTTGCAACCCAGGGATAGATCCCACCTGGTCATGGTGGATCATCTTTTGAATATACTGTTGGATCCTATGAGCTTGCATATTGTTGAGAATCTTAGTATCCATATTCATCAGTGATATTGGTCTGATATTCTCCTTTTTGGTGAGGTCTTTTCCTGCTTTGGGGATCAGGGTAATGCTGGCTACATAAGAAGAGTCTGGAAGTTTTCTTCTGCTTCCATTTTTGGAAAGATCTTCAGGTGAATAGGTGTTATTTCTACTCTGAAAGTTTGGTAGAGATGCCCAGGGAAGCTGTCTGTTCCTGAGCTCTTGTTTTTTGGGAGGTTTTTGATCACTACTTCAATCTCGTTACTGGATAATGGTCTATTCAGGTTCTACATTGCTTACTGGTTCAATTTTGGAATTTTATACTTTCCTAGGAATGCAGCCATTTCACCTAGGTTGCTTAGCATATTAGCATACAACTGTTTTTTTTTTTTTTCTTTTTAATTTCTTTTATGTGTAACATTATTCTTTGTTTTTCCACCACGGTTAGTGATCTATGTAATCCCTGCCCTCTCTCTTATACATACCAATAGCTTCTGCCAACCTCTCACTCCCCGCTCTTTCAAAGCTCTCATATTCTTTTTCAGAGTCCATAGTCTGATAGTATCATAGTATTATAGAGGGCATGGATTGCATGAAGCACTGGGCGTGGTGAAAAAATAATGGAATACTTTTTTTCTGAGAAAATAAATTAATTTAATTAAAAAAAATATATGTCTCCAAAGGCAAAGGAAACAAAGCGAAAATGAACTTTGGAAATTCATCAAAATCAAAAGCTTCTGCACAGCAAAGGAAACATTCATGAAAACAATGGTAAACAATGGAATGGGAGAAGATAATT
Organism: Mustela lutreola; assembly: GCF_030435805.1. NCBI lineage: Eukaryota > Metazoa > Chordata > Mammalia > Carnivora > Mustelidae > Mustela > Mustela lutreola. The sequence continues at coordinate 176,079,226 of NC_081294.1, forward strand.
TCAAACCATTTTTTAACTGGATTATTTGTATTTCGGGGTGTTAAATTGTAGCCATTCCACATATTTTGGACACTATCCCCATACTGCATAGGGTTTTTTTTTTTTTAAATAAATATTTTCTCCCTTTTAGTATGTTGTCTTTTTTTTTAATTAAATATATTTATTTTCAGCATAACAGTATTCATTATTTTTTTTACCACACCAGTGCTCCATGCAGTCCGTGCCCTCTACAGTACCTACCACCTGGTACCCCAACCTCCCACACCCTTATTACTTCTTCCTTGCTCTTCTGCTGTGTGGAAACTTTATTGTGTTACAGTCCCAGTTGTTTATTTTTGCCTTTATTTCCTTGCCTCAGGAGACAGTCTAGAAAATGTTTGCTTTGGTCCATGTCAGGAAGTTACGGTCTGTGCCCTCTTTGATTTTTATGGTTTCCAGTCTCCCACTGAGGCCTTGAAACTGTTTTGAACTTCTATGTCTGTTTGGCATAAGGAAGCAGAGTAATTGCATTCTTCTGTGCATAGCTGTCCAGTTTTCCCAACACTATAGAGACTGTTCTTTTCCTTTCTATATTCTTGCCTGCTCTGTGGAAGACTAATAGGCCACAGAATTGCGGGTTTATATCTGAGCTTCTATCCTGTTCCCTAGGTCACTGTGTGTATTTTTGTGCCAGTGCCATAGTTTGGATGACCACAGCTATGTAGTATGACTTGAAATCTGGAATTGTGATTCCTCCAGCATTGTTTTTCTTCTCAACATTGCATTGTCTGTTCAGTATCTTTGGTGGTTCCATACAAATTTTTAGGAGTGTTTGCTTGACTTCTTTTTGTTTAACTTAATTCAATGAGCCAACTTATAGGACACCATTAGTGTTATAGGACACTATAACACTTATAGGACAACTTATAGGACACCAACTTATAGGACACCTGTAGTGTTCAATAATAGATCAAATGTGTATACTGCCCAGTGCTCATTGCATCATGGGTCCTCTTTAAGGCCTACCACCCAGTTGCCCCATCCCCCACGCCACTGCCCTCCAGGAATCCTGAGTTCGTTTCTGTAATGAAGAGTCTCTCATGGTTTTTCTCCCTCTCTGACGACTTCACATTCAGTTCCCCCCTTCCCCTTTGATCCTCTGTGTTGTTTCTTCTATTTTACACAGGTGAACCCATGTGACGCTTGCTTTTCTCTGATAGCCTTATTTCACTCAGCGTAATACCCACCAGTTCCTTCCAGGTGGATGCGATGGTTAGTCTTCATCCTCTATGATGGATGAATAGTATTCTGTTGTAGATATGAACCACATCTTCTTTATCCATTCATCTGTCCATGGACATCAGCGCTCTGTCCATAGTTTGGCTAGAGTGGATAATGCTATAATGAACACTGGGGGGGGGGTGCCACTATTTTTCACTCAATCTGTATTTCTTTCGATTTTATTTATTGACTTGACGGAGATAGAGAGAGATCACAAGCAGGCAGAGAGGCAGGCAGAGGGAGGGGGGAAGCAGGCTCCCTTCTGAGCAGACAGCCTGATGTGGATCTTGATCCCAGGACCCTGAGATCCTGGAGGCTTGACCCACTGAGCCACCCAGATGCCCCAAAATCTGTATCTTTGGGTTAAATACCAAGCAGTGCAATTGCTGTGTTGTCTATTTTTAAGTTTGGGAAGAAACTCGATAACATGTGGCAGAGTGGTTGTAAGAGGGTGCATTGCCATCAGCAGTGTAAGAGTGTTCCCCTCTAACCATGTCCTCGCTAGCATTTGTTTTCCCTGCCTTGATCATTTTAGATATGCCAGCTGATGTGAGGTGGTATCTCACTGTGGTTTTGATTTGTATTTTCCTGATGGCTATTGCTGTAGAACACTTTTTTGTGTGTCTCTTGGTCACTTGTATGGCCTCTTAGTAAAAAGGTATGTTTGTGTTTTTGCCTATGTCTTCAGCTAGATTAGGGGTAGTCCCAGGATCATGGAAGGTTTGATCTGCTTAGGTATGGAGACCTTCAGAGACATCTGAATTGAAGGCCAGAGTTAAGGAGAATATCAGGCCCAGGCTCTGTGTTCAGTCTGGTATGAAAATATAAATAAGCAGGGAGTGGTGTATAAACATTTTAGGCCTCTAGGGACAGATGCCCGAAAACACTTGCTAGGGTTAGGGTTTGGGCATTGGGCATGGCAGGCGTGATCTTCAGATGCTGAGGTGAGCCCCCTGGGATGTGAAGTTAGGGAGAATGTCAGGTGTTTGCTCAGGCTATAGTTTGTGTTCATGAAAGGCACTAAATGTGGGGTTGTGTTAATGGGGTCTTGGAGATTTCTTCCACTCTGGGTTTTTTTGTTTTGTTTTGCTTTTTTGTTTTTGTTTTGTAGCTCCAAATAGCAAAGTTTCATTCTGGGAGACAGGATATGTCCTGAATTCTGGCTCAATTATCCCCCATGTGGATATGCTGAGAACAGGGCTCAGGGTATGGATAACTGAATTCCTAACTTAGGGTTAAGTAAGACCTATGGTCATGGCAGCCTTGATCTACTGGTTCTAGGGTGAGCTACAGAAAGGGTTGATTTGATGGGCGCATCCCAGGCTGTGCCAGACTGTATTAGTGACAATGGTGGCCTACAAATGTGGGGTGGAATTGGAGGAGGTAGTGCATGTTTCTCCTAAACTGGGGGCAGTGCATCTTCATATGGCAGGGTTTCCATCTGGAGGGCAGTCAAAGTCTTGTGGTGTGGCTCAGAGTCCTCAGTCTGGAGGGCTTATGGATCAGGACTCTGGGGAAGAAGTCTGAACATCCAAGCGAGGGATAGGGTTAAGGCTTAGGGATGGCAGGCCTGATATGTAGATGCTGAGTTTAGCTCCCTGGGATCTGAAATTAGGTCACATGTCAGGTGGTCACTCAGGCTTGAGTTTATGTCCATATGGAACTGGCCAAATGGGGCCATGGAAATTTCTCCCGTTCTGTGGGTTTTGTGTAGTTCCAAATAGCACAGTTTCATTCTGGAGGAAAGAAGGAGTAGTGTTTATGTCTCAGCGGTCCCCTGTATGGAAGTATTCGAGAGATGAGCACTGGGTATGGATGCCTAAAAACCCTATGGACGGCTGAAAACCCTGGAGTTAGAATTGCAGCCTAGAGGAATGGCAGACCTGATCTGCTGGCTCTGAGGTGAGATACCCAAGAGGATAATTTGAGGAGCACAGGCTGTGCCAGACTGCACGTTAGTGCCCAGGTTGGCTTAAATTCGAGGTTGGAATTGAGAGCCTTGCAGCTTTCTCCTAAACAGGAGTTTCTGTGCAGCTCCATAGGACATGGTATCCTTCTGCAGGGCAGGCAGAGTCCTGTGGTGTTTCTCCAGGGTCCCCAATCTGGAGAGCTTTTGGGCAAAACTCTTGGGATAAAAGTCTGAATACCCAACCTAGGTTTAGGGCTAGGGACTAGGGCATGGCAGGCCTGAAATGCAGAAGCTGAGAAGAGCTCCCCGGATTTCAACTTAAGGAGAATGTCAGGTGGTCACTCAGGCGGGAGTTGATGTCCATGAGGGACACCAAATACTGGGGCTGGCTCATGTGGCCATGGATGTTTCTCCTGCTCCAGGGAGTTTGCACAGCTCCAAATAGCAAGATTTCCTTCTGGGGGACAGGAGGGGCCGTGTTTTCAGGATCAGGGGTACACCATGTTGAGGGATTCGAGTGCAGGATTCCAGGTATGGATGCCGGAAAACCCAGCCTATTGCTGGCTTAGGGCCTAGGGCATTGGCAGGCCAGATATGTTGGCTTTCAGGCGAGCTCCTCAGAGGGATGAGTTGACAACCAGGATTAGGCCTGAAAACAGAAGCTAGGGTAAGGATAGGACTAGTGGCATGAAAGGTCTAATCTTCTGGCTCTGGGACCAGCTACTTGGGTGGCTGACTGGAGGACGAGGCTCAAACTCTGTGTCCGAATGTGAATCACTATCCAGGGATGACCTCCATAAGTGGGGTTGGCCTTGGGGACCATGGAGGTTTCTCCAAAACTGGGAGTTTTGTGCAGATCCATAGGGCATGGTTAACTTATGAAAGGCATTGCTGAGTGCTGTGATGTGGCTCCAGAGTCCCCAGTCTGGAGGGCTTGGAGGCTGGGCATCTTGGGATGGAAGCCTGAAAACCCAACCTAGGTTAGGGTTGGGGCCTAGAGACATGGCATGACTGATCTCTCAGAACTGAGGGGGGCTCCCTGAAGGGCTGAGTTGAGGGCGGGCATCAGGCGGTAGATCAGAGTCTTGAGGTTTTGGGTCCATGGGCCTTAGATGCTGGTTTTGCCCTCTGGGGGTATGCATGTTTCTCCCGCTCTGAGGTTTCTGTACAGCTCTAAATGGCACCATTTCTCCCTAGGTGGCCAGCGGAGTGCCTGCATGAGTCTCAGGCATCTGCAATATGCAGGACTTTGGTGCTTACCCTCTGTAGAACACGCCTAGGGTAAGGATTAGGGCCTGCGGCATTACAGGCCCAATCTGCCAGCACTGAGTCTGGCTCCTCTCAGGGCTGAGTTGAGGCCATTTCTCCAGCCCTGTGGCGGAATCCGGCTTTATGGCTGGGGACTGCTGATGGTTGTGGGACATGCAGATTTCTCCTGCTCTGAGAGTTATGCACATCTCCTATGGGAACTGTTTCCTCCTGGGTAGCAGCCAGAGTCCTGGGGTGTGGCTCGGGTGTCCCCAATCTGAAGGGCTTGGGGGCCAGTTCTGTGGGGACAGAATTCTGAAAAGTCAACATAGGGTTAGGGAATGGGGCATGGCTGATCCAATCTGCTGGTGCTGAGGCAGGTTCCCTGACAGGCTGAGTTGAGGATGGGGGTCAAGCGGCATGTCAGACTCTGGATTTTTTTGTTGTGTGGGCCATCTGCGGTGAGGGTGGCCTCAGGAATCCATGTGGGTCTCTCACAGTCTGAGGGTTCAGGAAGGCTCCAAATGAAAGGGTTTCCCTTCGATGCCAGACAGAGTCCTTAGGTGTGGCCATGGTTCCTAATCTGGAGTGCTTGTTGGCAAGGTCTCTGGGCACGGAAGCCTGAAAACACAAACTGGGGGTTGGGTTAGGACTTAGGAGTATCCAAGCCCCATCTTCCAGCCCTGAGGTGAGAACCCTGGGGTTTGAGTCAAGCCCAGGAATCAGGAAACACGTCAGGCTGTGAGTTTGTGATTGGGGGTTGGTGCTGAGGTTGGGGATGTCCTCAGGGAGGCATGCAGGTTGCTCCATGTGGGTTGTTCCTAGGGTTCTGCGTAGCTTAGAATGGCACGCTTTTCTTCTGGATTGCAGACAGACTCGTGGGGTGTGATCTAGAGGTCCTAAACTGGAGGGGCAGTGCCAATGTGGCTTTAGACCTGTGGAGGGTTTGGGAGCTGCATTAGGAGTTCGTGGAAGGCTCAGCAGTGCCGATTAACGCCACTGGAGGGAGAGGTGAGCTGTGGTGCGAGAGAGCGTAGTAAAGGTGGCAATGCAGCTTGCCACCCCTGGAGGCACTGGAGGCAGTGCCGAGCTGCTGTGGGAAACACACCAGAAGAGGAGTCTGTGCAGCTTGCTGGCTCTGAGGGCAGTGGTGAGGTGCTGGGTGAGAAACCCTGAAACGTGAGGCACTGCAGCTTATTTTTACAGGACGTAGTGCTGAGCTGAAGACTCTCTGTTTCCCCAGTCTCAAGAGTGGTGGTAACAACTGCTGGAGCCGGGCCCCCACTCAGCATTGTGAAACATTGCCCCAGGTTTGCTGGTAATGTGCTGTCAGGATAGTTCCCGAGGGTCCTCCTGGAACTATCCAGGAGAGCCAGGGAGAGCCAAACCCGTTTCATGGTGCCTTTGGAACCGAAGACTTGAGTGTCTACTTAGAAGAGTCTATTTGCTTCTCTATAAAGGACAAGGGCATTGGCCGGCTTGAGAAGGAAGTGAAAGAACACTTAAGAATCAAGCATGTGTCTCTCCTTCCTTCTCCCAGGAATCGGAGCAGGTGTGTAGGCTTTAGGTGGGAGGTGCCTACTTATCCGCACCTGACGACCCTTCTTCTCTCTTGTTCCATGAGACGTGAAGTTTGGAAATCAGAGTCTGAATCCATCATGCAGCTTGTCCCAGGACGTCAGCATTCAGAGAAAAGGGCAGGCCGGTGGGGCACAGTGGCACATCCATGCCAGCATGGGAGGTAAAATTTCTCTTTCACCCCAAACATCCTGGGTTTTCTCTCCTCTCCAATGGAGCCAAAAAGTCACATGAGCGCAGCTGTCAGAAATGGAGAGTGGGTGCTAGGGTTCCGAGTTTCCTTGCAGGGAGCACCTGGCAGGGGATCTCATTTTCTCTGTTGGCTTCTGGCTTACACGGTATTTGGAACATCTCTTTCTAATCAAATCCCCTGGATTCAAAGGGGGAAGATGAGATGAACTTGGTGTGTGTTTGAAACATAGACCTCATTCCTTCATCTAACAGTGTTGATTCCATGGGTCCTAGCTGTGGTGGAATGGCCAGCATCTAGAGTTAGGTGGATGTGTGTGGTCAGAGAGAAGCTTGGATGATGGCTTCTCCTTTGTCCATCATGATGTATCCTAAGGGATTCATGTTTTTTATCCAAAGAGTTCCAAGGAGGGCAGAGGGAAAATTCAAAAGGATTCCAAGGAGCCTTGGATGATTGAAAACAGAAGCTTGGCTGTCTAGTTTCACTCGGTCGACCATTTAGAGAGTTGGACATGGCATCCTTTCTCTGCAGTTTCATGGGTGGTGAAGTCAGGAGAGTCTTTGGTAATTCCCCTGGATAGAGGCATTCTGATGGCCTCACAGGGCATGGCATCAGGAACCCTGGGTTGAATTTCTGGGGTTGCTTGATGGACGTTGGGTGAGTCATGTTATCCCCAAGTTTTTTGTTTCCTCCTTAGGAAATTGCTGGCAGGGAATGTTCTGCTTCCAGCAAAACCCTCCTGCACTGTCAGTGGGCATGTGGGTTGTTGCAGCCACTCTAGAAAAGAGCATCGTGGTTCCTTTGAAAGCTAAGAACTGAACAGCCCTAGAATCCAGCAGTTGCCCTCCTAGGTATCTCCCTATAAGGGAGGGTACACACTGTGATGAGCTCTGGGTGTTCTGTGCAGGTGAGGAATCACAAAATCCTACCGCTGAAGCAAAGGAATGAACACTGCATGGAAACATATTGGAACTGAAATAAAGGAAGGAAAGAAGAAGGCCACGTTCTACTTCATGAAGAGCGAGGTAAAAATGGAGTGATTTTTCTTCTCCTTTTCTGTCAATGATCAATTTCAATAACACTGTGGTGGGATACACTAGTTTCCGATTGCATAAGGAGCCCTCAGAAAGCTGCCAGGGAAAGTTTAGACCTCAGAACATGTCCATGTTCCATTGATATGTTCCTTCCAGTTTGCATGTACAATGGTAAGTGGAGAGAAATAGGGCAAAAGAGGAAAGGAGGGGCTGAATATTCAGGAGCTTAAGTCAGAGGCTTTAACCCACTGAGTCACCCAGGCTCCCCATCCTTCCCACTTTCTCAAGAAAGCCCTGGGCCTGTTTAAGTTGAGAAGATGGAGAGGAGATCCCAGCTTTGCAGCAGGCAGGGTAGTTCCAGGTCTTCCTAGAGCTGACAGGGTTCACTGAGGAGAGCTGAGCTGTGGGTGTGACAGATCCAAACTGCTGGTCCAGAGGCGGTATCTCTGAGGAGCTGTGTTGAAAATGGGGTTCAGGTGGCGTACGAGGCTAGGGGGGGCTGAAGAACATAGGGAAGTACTCATGTGGACACACAGGTTTCTCTCTTTCTGACAGTTCCTTGCAAGTCCAAACAGACTGGTTTCCTTCTAGGTGACAGGTGGACTCCTATGGTTTGACTCTAGGGTTCCCAACCCAGAGGGCTTGCTGGACAGACCCCTGTAGAAGGAAGCATGAAAACACAACTTAGGGTTAGGGTAATGGCCTTGGGGAATTGCAGCTCTGATCCACCAGCGGTGATTCAGATTCCCCTCAGGGTTGAGTTGAGGGAGCTCATCGTGCAGTGTGGCAGAATCTGGGTTTCTGGCCGGGGGGGCTACTGATGTTGAGAGTGTTTTAGAAGGGTGTGCATGTTTCTTCCTCTCTGAGGTCACTGCAGAGCTCTAAATGGCACAGTTTCCCCCCGCATGGCAGTCGGATTCTTGGGTTTTCACAGAGGGGTCCTTAATCTGGGGAGTTTGGGGGCCAGGCCTCTTGAATTGAAAGCCTGAAAACAGAAACTAAAGTTATGGCAGGGCCTCAGGGCAAGGCAGGCTTGATCTGCTGGTGCTGAGGCAGGCTTTCCAGTGGGCTGACGTCAGGCTGGGCATCAGGCATATCAGATTCCAAGTTTGTGTCTAGGGAGGCTATAGAAACTGGGAGCATCCTCAGAGTGGCATGCAAGTTTCTCCCAGTCTGAGGGTTCTGCTGAGCTCCAAAGGGCACAGTTTCCTCATGTGTGTGGGGCGCCGCCCTGGGGTGTCACTGAGGCATGCTTTATGCCACTGTGAGTCTCACAGGTGCCCATAATCAGGCTTAGGGAAAAGGCCTCTGGACATGGAAGCCTGTACACCCACATAGGGTTAGTGTTAGGGCCTTTGGGCACGGCAGGCCCAATGTACTGGTGCTGATGCGGGCTCTCCACAGGGCTGAGTCCAGGCCATACATCTGGAGGCACAGCAGAATCCGGATTTATGGCCATAAGGTCTCTCATGTTGAGGGAGGCTTTAGGGGGGCTTGCAGGTTTCTCCCTGTCTGAGGGTTTGGTGCAGCCCCAAACCACAAGAAGTCTGCCCACGTGGTCAGTGGAGTCACATGGTGTCACTCTGCTGTCCTTAATCATGGGGATGTGGGAGCCAGGTATCTTTGGATAGAAACCTAAAAACCCAAATTAGGTTTATGGTAAGGGCATAGGGTCATGGCAGGTCTGAACTTTTCTTGCTGAGGTAGGGTCCCTGGTGTGCTGAGTTGAGAACAGGCACCAGGCAGGGGGTTGGATTCCGGGTTTGAGTCCAGGGGTTGAACAATGTTGTGTGTGGCCTTGCGGGGTCTTGCAGGTTTCATAGCTCTGAGGAATGTGTGCACCTCCCAATGGCACTACTGCACCCTAGGAACAAGGGGAGTGCCAGAGTGAGTCTCAGGCATCCCCAATCTGGGGAGTGTGGGTGCCAGGCCTCAGGGTATGGAAGCTTGTATACCCCACCAAGTGTTCGGGTTAGAACCTAGGGACATGGCAGGCCCAAATTGGCAATGCTGAAATTGGCTCCCATCGAGGCAGAGTTTAGGACATTCATCTGGCCACCTGAAGAATCAGGGTTTGTCTCTGGGGGGCCACTGATGGTAGGAGTGGCTTTAGGGGGACATGCAGGTTTCTGCCCCTCTGAAGGTTTAGCGCAGCTCCAAGTGGCATGGGTTCCATCCATGTGGAGAGCGGATTCCTGAGGTGTTGCTCAGGGGTCCTTAATTCAGGGGGCCTGGGGGTTAGGCCCCTTGGAATGGAAGCCCGAAAACCCAAAGAAAGGTTAGAGTTAGGGCCTTGGAACATTGCAGGCCATATATACTGAATCTGAGGGGGCCTGCCCACAGGGATGAATTGGGGACACACCTCTTCCATCACAAGTATATGGCTTTATGGCCGAGGGGGGGCATGATGGTCAGGGAAGCTTTATGGGTGCAAGCAGGTTTCACCCCCTTGGAGGGCTTGACACAACTCCAATCAGCAGGAATCCCTACCACGTGGCAGGTGGAGTGGTGGGGTGTCACTCAGACCTCCTTTATCCGAGGGGATTTGGGGCCAGGAGCCTTAGAATGGAAGCATGAATAATGAAACTACAGTTTATTTAGAGCCTAGGGGCATGGTATGTCAGATCTTCTGGGACCGAGGCAGTCACCCAGGGCTCAGTAGGGAGAGTCATTGGCCTTGCATCCGCTGGCTTGTGGAGGGCTTTCCCTGAGTTCTTGCCAAGCTCACTGAGGACAGGACTCTAGAAAAGGCCGTGTTCAGGCAGACATGAGCTGCACAAAGTGAGGTCTCCAGGGAATTTCCTGCCAATTCTCATGAGCATTCTACCTAAACCCATATGGTGAGAATAGGCTGCCATTAATGGGTTATTTGGACCACCCGTCTCTGGTGGACTATAGTTGTTTCTTGCACAGTGCTTGCATAGCCATCAGGAAAACATGCAGAGACTATGCTGCTGATGGTGTGGAAAGGCCTTGTTGGGGGCAGGGCAGGCATGGGTCTCCACATACAATGGTTGACTCAGGCTCCAAAACCACGGTTTTCAAATTGGTGGCAAGAGGACTAATGGGGTGGGTTTCAGATTTCCTGCAGTTGAGGGTTCGAGAGACAGGATCCTGCGAAGGTAAGACTGAAAACTAGGTGAGGGTTAGGACCAAGGAATAGGGGCATGGCAGACCCCATCTCCCAGCTCCAGGGAGGGAACCCACGGTTGCCAAGGAGCAGGAGGCATTGGCCTCATCTCCAACTGATTCATGGAGGGCTTTTTGGCAGGGTCCGAGTCATGACAACATGGGATCCTGGGCCAGGCCCAACAGGCGGCCCTGCAGACATGTGTCACCCGAATCGAGAACACAGCGTGTTTTCCGGCCAAATCTCAAGAACGTTTTGCTCAAATCTGGATCAATTTGGGCAGAACACTCATCAGAATTGGCCGGGGTTGGGCAGCCCTGAGGACCGCCCTGTCCCCATGATCGTGGGCCCTTCCTCAGGCGGGCCATGTCGCAGTCATCCAGTAAAGGCACTGAGATGATGAGGGCCACCCAGGGGCCCTAGTGCAGGGGAAATTTCCCGGAGCAGAATGAGGAAGAGGGTGTGGCATCCACCTCTGACTTTTCCAGCCACTGGGGCACCGATGCTTTGGAGTGGCCTCAGTGGGGGCATGAAGATTTCTCTGCCCCCAAGGCATTTCCAAAGTTCTAAAAGGCACTATTTCCACCTGGGTGGCAGGTGGATATGTGGCATGGGACTCAGGGTTTTCCAATTGGAGGGCCCGAGGGAGAGGATCCTGGAAACAGAAGGCCAAGAAAGAAGGCAAGGGTTAATTCCTGGGCCACGGGGCTGTACCAGTCGAATTGGACAGTGCAATGGAGGGAACCCCCAGAGGTTAAGGAGCAGGAGGTGTCAGACTCAACTGAACCGGACTCACGGAGGGCTTTCTGGCCGGGTTCAGACGTAACATTCGGGATCCCAGGCCAGGCCCAGGGGGCAGCCCTGCAGACGTGTGGTGCCCAAAGCTTGTTTGCTGGGCATTTTCTGGACAGTTCTCTCGAGCATTCTGCTCTAATTGGGATCGATTTGGGCAGAACATTCGTGAGAATTGGCCGGCGATAGGCAACCCTGCACATTGTCCCATTCCCCATGGCTGAGGGGCCCTTTCTCGCTCAGGGCATGTCGCAGCCCCCCAGAAAACACGCTGAGACACAGCGACCCACCCGGGGGCCCTGGCGGAGGGGAGTGTTCCAGGAGTAAAGTTGAGGGAGGGTTTGTGGCGGGGCGTCTGCACCCGACTCTTTGGGTGACTTGGGAGCCCAAGGATGGGTCTGGCCTCAGTGGAGGCAGGAATGTATCTCTCACTCAGAGGCTTGTCTGCAGCTCCAAAAGGCACCTTGACATAGGATCTTAGGATGCTCGTGGCACAGGACTCAGGCTTTCCCAGTTGGGGCACCGAGGAACAGGACCCAGGAAACTGAAGGTTGAGCAAGCAGGCGAGGGCTTGTGCTTGGGCATCAGGGCTGTCCCAGACCCATGGGCCAGGTCCAGGGAGGGGACCCCTGGAGGCTGAGGAGCAGGAGGCATCTGCTTGGCCTGTGCCAGACTCAGAAGACGTTCAAGCAGAGTTCGACGTGACGACTGGGGATGACGGCCGATACCTACAGGGCTGCCCGGCAGACTTTCGGCGCCCAAAGAGATTTAGGCGGGCCTTTTCCAGCCAATACTCACGAGCGTTCTGCCTAAACCAACCCCGGTTGGGCAGAATGCTCATGAGGATTGGCTGGTGTTGGATTGCCCTCTGGACCACCCTTCTCCCCGTGGCTGAGGGCCCTTTCTCGCTGGGGGCACGTCATGGCCACCAGGAAAATGCGCTGAGACAAGGCCCACCTGGGGGCCTTGGTGTAGGGGAGCGTTCCTGAAGCAGAGTTGAGGGACGGGTGGTGGCTGGGCTCATGATGCCGGGCCATGCCCAGGGAGCTGCCGTGCAGATGCGCGGTGCCCAAAGTGAGTTGGCCTGGCGTTTTCGGGCCAATTCTCACGAGCGTTCTGCCCAAACCGGGATGGGTTTGGACAGAATGATTGTGAGAATTGGCTGGCATTGGGCAGCCCTGCGGACCACTCTACTCCACATGGCCGAGGGCCCTTTCTTGCTCGGGGCATGTCACAGTGACCCAGAAAACTTGCCGAGACGATGTGTCCCATCCAGGGGCACTGGCCCATGGGAGCGTTCCTGGAGTAGAGTTGAGGGTTGTGGAGGCGTGGCACAGGACTCCTTCTTCCCCAGGTGGAGGCCCGGAGGGACAGGCCCCTGGAAACCAAATGCAGGGAAAGCAGGTGAGGTTTCATGCCCGGGCCTAGTGGCAGGACTAGCCCCATCGACAGCTCCAGGGATGGTACCCCCAGAAGCTGAGGAGCAGGAGGCATCAGCGTCACTGGAGCCTGCCATCTGGAGGGTTTTCTGGCGGGGTTCTGACACGACTGCTCGTGGTGCCCGGCAAGACCCGGGGGCTGCCCTGCCGACTTGTGGCGCCCAAAGTGATTTTGCCAGGTGTTTTCCAGCCAGTTCTCACAAGCGTTCTCTTGCTCTGAGTCTTGTCCGAAGAGCAGAAAGGCACCGTGTGCACCGGGGTGGGATAGGGAGGCGTGGCAGGAGACTCAGGGTTCCCCAGTTGGAGGCACCAAAGGACAGGTCCCTGGAAATGGAAGACTGAGGAAGCAGGCCAGGGTTCTTGTCCAGACCTCTGCTCAGGCCGAGCCCCAATGGACAATATCAGGGATGGGATGCTCGGAGGATGAGGAGCAGGAGGCGATAGCTTCACCACAGACTGACTACTGGATCGCTTTCTGGCATGTTTCAGACAGGACAGCTTGCCATGCCAGGCCAGGACCAGGGGGCGGCCCTGCAGACGTGCTGCACCTGAAGCCAGTTCGCCGGCATGTTCCAGCCCATTCTCAGGAGCACTCTGCCTAAACTGATCCCAGCTTGGGAAGAATGCTCCTGAGAATTGGCCAGCATGGGGCTGCTCTGCGGACCACCCTACTCCCAGTGGCTGAGGGCCCTTTCTCGCTCAGGGCATGACACAACCGCCCGAAAAACGTGCCAATATGATGCAGCCCACCCGGGGACCCTTGTGCAGGGGAGGGTTCCAGGAGATGTGTTGAGGGATGGGTTGTGGCCGGGCGTCTGCCTATGACTTTTCATCCAGGAAAGGGATGCCCAAGGATGGGGCTGATCTCAGTGTGGGCAGGAGGTTTCTCTCCCTCTGAAATTGGCACAAGCGCCAAAAGGCACCGATTGTGATGAAGCGGGCATGGCGGAGGGGGAGGCGTCTCGTACACTCAATATTCCCCAGTTGGTGGCCCCATGGGAAAGGACCGTGGAAACGAAAGGCTAAGGAAGCAGGCGAGGGTTTGTGCCCGGGCCTCGGGGCAGCCTTGACAGCGCAAGGGCGGGGACCTTCAGAGGCTGAGGAGCAGGAGGCTTAGGCCTTGCTGGAGCGTGCCCATGGTTGGCATTCTGGCGAGGTTCGGAGGCAACTGCTCGTGTTGCTGTGCAAGGCACAGGGGGCGACCCTGCAGACCTGGGACGCTCAAAGCGATTTCACTGGATGTTTTCCTGCCAATTCTCACGAGCGTTCTGCCCAAACTGGGATAGGTTTGGGCAGAACGCTCGTGAGAATTGGCCGGCGTTGGGCAGCCCTGCGGACCGCCCTGCTCTCCATGGCCCAGGGCCCTTTCTCGCCCAGGGCATGTTGCGGCCGCCAGGAAATTGCACGGAAAAGATGCGGCCCAACCGGGGCCGCCAGCGCAGTGGAGCGTTCCGGGAGCAGATTTGAAGGACAGGTGGCGGCCGGGCGTGTGCCTCCGTCTTTCGGGAAGATGGGGTGCCCAAGGATGGGGATGATCTCATTTTGGGCATGCAGGTTTATCTCACTCTGAGGGTTGTCTGAAGCACCGGGGGGTGCCGTTGGCGCCTGCTTGGTTGGGAGATGAGTGGCTGCGGGAACAGGGCTCCCGCTATGGAGGCCACGAGGGACAGGACTCCAGAAGCAGAAGGCTGGGGAAGCAAGCGAGCGTTCGAGCCCAGGCTTCGTGACAGGCACGCCCCCATGGTATATCGCCAGGGAAGGGACCCCCGCAGGCTGAGGAATGCAGGCGTTGCCCTCACCTCAGCCCGGCTCGCGGAGTGCCTCTTGGAGGGGTTGGGTGCGGGCACTCACAAAGCCCGGCCAGTCCCCGGGCGGGCGGCCCTGCAGATATGCGGCACACGAAGAGCCTTGCTGGGCGTTTTCCGGCCAATTCTCACGAGCCTGCCTCTCTGCCTACTTGTGATCTCGCTCTGTCAAATAAATAAATAAAATCTTTAAAAAAATAAATAAAAAGATAGCCAGCTCCTGAGTAAGGGGGGATTTCAGATATTTGATCACACTGGAGTTTGTGTCTATTATGTCCAACAAATGGAGGGGTGGTGTCAAGAGGCTATGGAGAATTTCCCACATTTGGGCAGAACGCTCGTGAGAATTGGCCGGAAAAAGCACGGCGAAGTCTCTTCGGGCACCGCACAACTGCAGGGACGCCCACCCTGGGGCCTGGCCGGGCATTGTGAGTGCCCTCACCCGAACCACGCCAAGAGGCACGTCGGGAGACCGAACACCCTGAGGCCAACGCCTGCGGATCTTCGGCCAGCGGTGGTCCCATTCCTGGCGCTATACCAAAGGGTCGGGCCCATCACGAAGCCCGGGCTTGAACGCTCGCTTGCTTCCCCAGCCTTCTGCTTCCGGGGTCCTTTATCTCGTGGCCTCCATATCAGGAACCCTGAGTCCCGCAGCCATGCATCTCCCAACCACGCAGGCGCAAACGGCGCCTTCTGGCGCTTCGGACAAACCTCGGAGTGAGAGAAACCTGCGTGCCCAAAATGAGGTCATCCCCATTCTTGGGAGCCCCACCTTCCCGAAAGACGGATGCGCACGCCCGGCCGCCAACCGTTTTTCAACTCTGCTCCCGGACGCTCCACTGCGCCGGCGCCCCCGGGTTGGCCGCGTCTTTTCCGTGGAATTTCCGGGTGGCCACAACATGCCCTGGGCGAGAAAGGGCCCTGGGCCATGGAGAGCAGGGCGGTCCGCAGGGCTGCTCAACGCCGGCCAATTCTCACGAGCGTTCTGCCCAAACCGATCCCGGTTTGGTCAGAACGCTCGTGAGAATTTGCCGGAAAACGCCCAGCGATGTCTCTTCAGGCGCCGCATGTCGGCAGGGCCGCCCACCCGGGGCTTCGCCGGGCATTGTGCGTGCCCGCACCCGAAACCTGCCAAGAGGCACTCCGCGAGACGGAACACGGCGAAGCCAACGCCTGCGGATGCTCGGCCTGCAGGGGTCCCATCCCTGGCGCTATACCATGGGGCCGGGCCCTTCACGAAACCAGGGCTCGAATGCTCGCACGCTTCAACAGCCTTCTGCTTCCGGGGTCCTGTCCCTCCTGGCCTCCATATCGGGAACCCTGAGTCCTGCAGCCACGCGTCTCCCAACTACGCAGGCGCCAACGGGGCCTACCGGCGCTTCGGACAACCCTCGGAGTGAGATAAACCTGCGTGCCCAAAATGAGATCATCCCCATTCTTGGGCGCCCCATGATCCCTAAAGCTGGAGGCGCACGCCCGGCCGCCACCCGTCCTTCAACTCTGCTCCCGGGACGCTCCTGTGCGCCGGCGCCCCGGGTGGTCCACGTATTTTGCGTGCGATTTCCGGGCGGCCGCAACATGCTCTGGGCGAGAAAGGGTCCTGGGCCATGGAGAGCAAGGCAGTTCGAAGGGCTGCCCAACGCCGGCCAAATCTCACGAGCGTTCTGCCCAATCCGATCCTGTTTTGGGCAGAACGCTCGTGAGAATTGGCCGGAAAACGCCGGGCGAATCTCCCGGGCGCCGCACGTCTGCAGGACCACCCCCCCGGGGCCTGGCCGGGCATTGTGAGTACCCGCTCCCACACCCTGCCAGGAGGCACTCCGTGAGACGGACTGCGGCGAGGACAACGCCTGCGGATCCTTGGCCTGCGGGGGACCCGTCCCTGGTGCTATTCCATGTGTCAGGGCCCATCACGAAGCTCGGGCTCGAACCCTCGCTCGCTGCCCCAGCCTTCTGATTCCGGGGTCCTATTCCTCATGGCCTCCATATCGGGAACCCTGAGTCCCGCACCCACGCATCTCCCAACCACGCAGGCGCCAATTTCGCCTCCCGGCGCTTTGGACAACCCTCAGAATGAGGGAAATCTGCGTGCCCAAAATGAGGTCATCCCCATTCTTGGGAGCCCCATTTTCCCGAAAGACGGAGGCGCTCGCCACGCGGCCATCAGTCCTTCAACTCTGCTCGCGGAACGCTCCACTACGCCGGCCCCCCCCCGGGGGGGGGGCAGCGTCTACCCCATGCAATGCCCCGGCGGCCGCAACATGCCCTTGGCGAGAAAGTGCCCTGGGCCCTGGAGAGCAGAGCGGTCAGCAGGGCTGCCCAACGCCGGCCAATTCTCACGAGCGTTCTGCCCAAACTGATCCCACTTTGATGGGAAAATGCCCGGCGAAGTAAACTCGGGCGCTGCACTTCTGCTGGGCCACCCCCTGGGGCCTGGATCGGCATTGTAGTGCCGCGCCCGCACTCTCCAAGAGGCACTCCGCGAGATGGACAGTGGCGAGGACAATGCCTGTGGATTCTAAACCTGCGGGTGTACCGTCCTTGGCGTTAAACCATGGGTCGGGGCCCATCACGAAGCCCGGGTTCGAACGCTCGCTCGCTTCCCCAGCCTTCTGCTTCCGGGGTTTTGTTCCTTGTGGCCTCCATATCGGAAACCCTGAGTCCCGAAGCCACACATCTCCCAACCACGCAGGCGCCAACTGCGCCTCCCGGCGCTTCTGACGAACCTCAGAATGAGAGAAAGCTGCGTGCCCAAAATGAGGTCATACCCATCCTTGGGCGCCCCATTTCCTGAAAGAGGGAGGCGCACGCCCGGCCGACATCCGTCCTTCAACTCTGCTCCCGGAACGCTCCTCAGCGCCGGCACCCCCGGTTAGGCAGCGTCTACCCCGTGCGATTTCCGGGCGGAGGCAACATGCCCTGGGCGAGAAAGGGCCCTGGGCCATGGAGAGAATGGCGGTCCGCAGGAATGCCCAACACAGGCCAATTCTCACGAGCGTTCTGCCCAAACGGATCCCGGTTTGGGCTGAAAGCTCGTGAGAATTGGCCGGAAAATGCCCAGCGAATTCACCTCGGGTGCAGCACATCTGAAGGGCCACCGCCCCCCCCGCCCGAGGCCTGGCTGGCATTGTGAGTGCCTGCTCCCACAACCCACCAAGAGGCACTCCGTGAGACGGACTGCGGCGAGGACAACGCCTGCGGATCCTTGGGCTGCGGGGGTCCCGTTCCTGGCGCTACACAATGGACCCGGGCCCATCACGAAGCCCGGGCTCGAACGCTCGTTGCTTCCCCAGCCTTCTGCTTCTGGGGTCCTGTTCCTCGTGGCCTCCATATCGGGAACCCTGAGTCCCACAGCCACGCATCTCCCAACCACGCAGGCCCCAACGGCGCCTCCCGGCTCTTCTGACAACCCTCGGAGTGAGAGAAATCTGCGTGCCCAAAATGAGGTCATCCCCATCCTTGGGCGCTCCATTCCCGAAAGATGGAGGCACAGGCACCATCGCCATCCGTCCTTCAACTCTGCTCCAAGTACGCTCACTGCGCCGTCGCCCCCTGGTGGGCCACCTCTATCCCGTGCGATTTCCGGGCAGGCCGCAACATGACCTGGGCGAGAAAGGGCCGTGGGCCATGGAGAGTATGGCGGTCCGCAGGGCTGCCCAAGGCCGGCCAATTCTCACGAGCGTTCTGCTCAAACCGATCCTGGTTTGGGCAGAACGCTCGTGAGAATTGGCCGGAAAACGCCTGGGAATTCACCTCGGTCGCCGCACGTCTGCTGGGCCGCCCCCCGGGGCGTGGCTGGGCATTGTGAGTGCCCGCTCCTGCACCCTGCCAAGAGGCACACCGTGAGACGGACTGCGGTGAGGACAACGCCGGCGGATCCCTGGCCTGCGGGGATCCCGTCCCTGGTGCAGTACCATGTGTCAGGGCCCATCACGAAGCTCGGGCTCGACCCTAGCTCGCTGCCCCAGCCTTCTGATTCCGGGGTCCTGTACCTCATGGCCTCCATATCAGGAACCCTGAGTCCCTCACCCACGCATCTCCCAACCACGCAGGCGCCAATTTCGCCTCCCGGCGCTTTGGACAACACTCAGAATGAGGGAAACCGGCGTGCACAAAATGAGGTCATCCCCATACTTGGGAGCATCGGTTTTCAGGCTTCAGAACCTAGACCTTATCTCCAATCACTGCCCGGGTTTGAAAATGATGCAGAAATTAGAACTCTTTCCCCATGGCAAGAAAACTTGTGGTTGGCATGTTGTCCAAGGTTCAGTGTAGTTGAAAACAGTGTGGCCCATGAGGCCCCGCCCATGCTTGCGGGCCACATTGGTCACAAACACACATTGTGACCCTCAGCCTGAGCCCAGACCTCAGGTAAGGCCTCTCAGTGGCTGGATGGAGAGACAGCATATTGGGCTTGCCATGCCCCTAGGCCCCAATTTTTAACCATAGTTCGGGTTGTCCATTCCTCTTCCCCAGGGCTCTGCTTTGGAATTCCTCTTTTGGTGGGACACCTGAGGTAATAAACCTGAAAGGAGTCTTCCCATCCCACAGATTGATGAAAAACAATTGGGATCGGGCCAAGTCCACATAGACCAAGATTCATCCATGGCCCATGAGGCCTCCCCAACATTCCACGGCCATCGCTGTTACAAAATCCAGAGACAAAAGCCTGAGCGCGCGCCTCAGACTCGCTCATACTTCATATCCTGAAGAGTTCTTTAGATAAGAACCTACACGGCACTCGAATGCACCCAAAATATATAGTCTAACATGGGCACTAATGCACTGTCTGACAACCTGAGCCCGGAACTCGTGACCAACACCCAGACAGCTGACCGCACACTGAACACATCAGACCCGCCATGGCCTTAGGTCATCATCTCTTCCCTACCTCAGTTTTCAGGCTTCAGAACCTAGACATTATCTCCAATCACTGCCCACGGGTCGCTGTGATGCAGAAATCAGAACTCTTCCTTACCCATGGCAAGAAACGTTGTGGTTGGCATGTTGTCCAACGTTCAGTGTAGGAGAAACCAGCATTCACCCTGAGGACCCGCCCATTCTTGAGTGCGACGAGGGCATAAACAGGCATTGTGACACTCAGCGTGAGTCCTGTCCTCTAGTACGTCCTCTCAGTGGCTGGACCATTAGATGTCATAATGGGCTTGACATGTCCCTAGGTCCCAATTTTTACCCAGATTTCTGGTTGTCCAGTCGCCCTTCGCCAGGGCTATACGCTGGAATCCCTCATTTGGTGGGACACCTGAGGTTGAAAAACAAAACAAAACAAATCAACAGCAACAGAACTATGGACTTCTTCCATCCCACAGAATGACCCCAAACTCTTTGGATGGGGCCAACCCCCAGAGAGTAAGACTCGTCCATTTCCCATGAATTCACGCGGAAATTTCACGACCATGAGTGACACGATATCGAGAGACAAAAACTTGAGCAAGGGCCTCACACTCGCCCTTTTTTCATATCCCGAAGAGTTCTCCTCATGGGCTGTAGAACAGTCCTGCCATACCTATGACCTGAAACATAAGCCGAGTTTGTGTTTTCAGACAACTGTCCAAACAGCCGTGGCCTACACATCCTACAAGCTCAGGCCCCTGGAGCCAAACCTGACGACTGTGCTTGCCCTCTCCAAGGGAATTGTATGTGCCCATTCGATTGGCCACAACACTACTAATAGGATAAACCTCCAAAGTCCATGAGGCCATCCCATTATTTGTTGCTTCCCAGGACAATCAGGGGCAATCTGGGCCCATCTGTGCACCTACCTGCACTCAGACCCGTAGACTGATGTCCCCAGAGGTAAAAAGGAACGAACAGGCCCCTAGGCACCTATCGGATCCATTGGTTTGGCTTCCAGGCATCTCTCCGCAGAGGCCTGGATTTCAATAACAGCATATGGCTGTTTCTTGACTCACCCATCAGAAGAAATCTCATCTACACATGGGAAACTTTCACGATGGAGCTGTGTGAAAGCCTCTCTTTAGGAGAACCCTTCAGGGCCCCAGTGCCACCGCTTCATTCCAAGGTCTCCATAGACGCAAAATCATAGTAGGACACATCCACGGGAGAGTCCATTTCAACTCAGCCTCCTCGGTTGCTCCCCCAGATCCAGCAGATCTAAACTTTCTTGTTGCTTGGAGACAATTGGAATGCGAGGTGGGCTACCCAGCCATCCATCCTTAGAACCCTGCTCGGAATCGTTGTCCTGGAGCCAACCAACAGGTCTCAATTGTCCTGCAGAAGAATCTTTGCAGTTGGGAGTTTCTCACATCTCCCATCGTGGGAAAACTTCCATGGCCTCGTGATCCACCCCCCCTTCAAGAAGAGGCCATCAGAGACAGAATGTCCAACCTGAGCGAACGTCTGATCCTCGCCCTGACTTCAGATGCAGGAGATCTCGATTCAGGTCGGTCTGTAGATTGTGCCTGCCATATCCTCACCCAGAAACCTAGGCCTTTCTTGGGTTCTCAGACTTCAGTCCTCAGACTACTGGCCCACATGCCCTCCAGTTTGGCAATCCAGAACTACAATGCAGCACTCTGCATGTTCTCCAGAAGAAAAACATTGCCCTCTGGGGCTACCCAGAATCCCCAAATGAGGATCAACCTGCACGCCATTCGACTGTACCCCCCATATATAGGCTGACCTGGGCACTAAAGCCCTTTGTGAGACAGCCTGAGCCTGGACATCCTGGCCCCACCCAGACAGCTGGCCCCACACTGAGCACATCGGACCCGCCATGGCCTTAGGTCGTCATCTCTTCTCAACCTCGGTTTTCAGGCTTCAGAACCTAGACCATATCTCAAATCACGGCCCGGGTTTGAAAATGATGCAGAAATCAGAACTCTTTCCCCATGGCAAGAAACCTTGTGTTTGGCATGTTGTCGAAGGTTCAGAGTAGCTGAAACCAGTGTGGCCCATGAGGCACCGCTCATGCTTGCGGGCCACATTGGTCACAAACACCCATTGTCACCCTCAGCCTGAGCCCAGTCCTCAGGTAAGGCCTCTCAGTGGCTGGATGGAGAGACAGCATATTGGGCTTGCCATGCCCCTAGGCCCCAATTTTTAACCATAGTTCGTGTTGTCCCTTCCGTCTTCCCCAGGGCTCTGCTTTTGAATTCCTCTTTTGGTGGGACACCTGAGGTAACAAACCTGAAAGGAGTCCTCCCATCCCACAGACTGACGAAAAACAATTGGGATCGGGCCCAACCCACAAAGAGCAAGATTCATCCATGGCCCATGAGGCCTCCCCAACATTCCACGGCCATCGCTGTTACAAAATCCAGAGACAAAAGCCTGAGCGCGCGCCTCAGACTCGCTCATTCTTCATATCCTGAAGAGTTCTTCAGATAAGAACCTACACGGCACTCGATGCACACAAAATATATAGTCTAACCTGGGCACTAATGCACCCTCTGACAACCTGAGCCAGGAACTCGTGACCAACAACCAGACAGCTGACCGCACACTGAGCACTTCAGACCCGCCATGGCCTTAGGTCATCATCTCTTCCCTACCTCAGTTTTCAGGCTTCAAAACCTAGACCTTATCTCCAATCACTGCCCAGGGGTGACTGTGATGCAGAAATCAGAACTCGTCCTTACCCATGGCAAGAAACCCTGTGGTTGGCATGTTGTCCAACGTTCAGTGTAGGACAAACCAGCATTCACCCTGAGGCCCCACCCATTCTTGAGTGCGACGAGGGCATATACACGCATTGTGACCATCAGCGTGAGTCCTGTCTTCTAGCACGTCCTATCAGTGGCTGGACCATTAGATGTCATAATGGGCTTGACATGTATCTAGGCCCCAAATTTAACCAGATTTCTGGTTGTCCAGTCGCCCCTCCCCAGGGCTCTACTCTGGAATCCCTCATTTGGTGGGACACCTGAGGTTGAAAAACAAAACAAAACAAATCAACAACAATAGAACAACGGACATCTTCCATCCCACAGAATGACCCCAAACTCTTTGGACGGGGCCAAACCCCCAGAGAGTAAGACTCGTCCATTTCCCATGAAGTCACCCAGAAATTTCACGACCATGAGTGACATGATATCCAGAGACAAAAACTTGAGCAAGAGCCTCACACTCGCCCTTTCTTCATATCCTGAAGTGTTCTCCTCATGGTCTGTAGATCAGTCCTGCCATACCTATGACCTGAAACATAACCCAAGTTTGTGTTTTCAGACTACTGTCCAAAGAGCCCTGGCCTACACACCCGACATGTTCAGGCCCCTGGAGCCAAACCTGACGACTGTGCTTGCCCTCTCCAAGGGAATTGTATGTGCCCATTCCAATGGCCACAACCCTACTAATAGGATAAACCTCCAACGTCCTTGAGGCCATCCCAATATTTGTGGCTTCCCAGGACAATCAGGGGCAATCTGGGCCCATCTGAGCACCTACCGGCACTCAGACCCGTAGACTGATGTCCCCAAAGGTAAAAAGGAACGAACAGGCCCCTAGGCACCTATCAGATCCATTGCTTTGGTTTCCAGGCATCTCTCCTCAGAGGCCTGGATTTCAGTAAGAGCATATGGCTGTTTCTTGACTCACCCATCAGAACAAATCTCATCTACACATAGGAAACTTGCACGATGGAGCTGTGTGAAAGCCTCTCTTTAGGAGAAGCCTTCAGGTCCCCAGTGCCACCGCTTCATTCCAAGGCCTCCATAGACGCAAAATCATATTAGGACAATCCACGGGAGAGTCCATTTCAACTCAGCCTCCTCGGTTGCTCCCCCAGATCCAGCAGATCTAACCTGTCTTGTTGCTTGGAGACAATTGGAATGCGAGGTGGGCTACCTAGCCATCCATCCTTAGAACCCTGCTCGAAATCGTTGTCCTGGAGCCAACCAACAGGTCTCAATTGTCCTGCAGAAGAATCTTTGCAATTGGGAGCTTCTCACATCTCCCATCGTGGGAAAACACCCATGGCCTCGTGATCCACCCCCCCTTCAAGATGGGGCCATCAGGGACAGAATGTCCAACCTGAGCGATCGTCTGATCCTCGCCCTGACTTCAGATGCACGAGATCTCCATTCAGGTCTGTAGATTGTGCATGCCATTAACTCACCCTGAAACCTAGGACTAGCTTGGGTTCTCAGACTTCCGTCCAGAGACTACTGGCCCACAAGCCCTACAGTTTGGCAATCCAGACTACAATGCAGCACTCTGCCTGCCCTCCAGAAGAAAAACATTGCCCTCTGGGCCTACCCAGAAACCTCAAATGAGGATCAGCCTGCACGCCATTTGGCTGTACCCCAAATATATAGTCTGACCTGGGCACTAATGCCCTTTCTGACATAGCCTGAGCCTGGACCTCCTGTCCCCACCCAGACAGCTGGCCCCACACTGAGCACATCGGACTCGCCATGGCCTTAGGTCGTCATCTCTTCTCAACCTCGGTTTTCAGGCTTCCGAACCTAGACCTTATTTCCAATCAAGTCCCGGGTTTGAAAATGATGCAGAAATCAGAACTCTTTCCCCATGGCAAGAAACCTTGTGGTTGGCATGTTGTCCAAGGTTCAGTGTAGTTGAAACCAGTGTGGCCCATGAGGCCCCGCCCATGCTTGCGGGCCACATTGGTCTCAAACACACATTGTGACCCTCAGCCTGAGCCCAGTCCTCAGGTAAGGCCTCTCAGTGGCTGGAAGGAGAGACAGCATATTGGGCTTGCCATGCCTCTAGGCCCAAAGTTTTAACCATAGTTTGGGTGGTCCCTTCCGTCTTCCCCAGGGCTCAGCTTTGGAATTCCTCTTTTGGTGGGACACCTGAGGTAACAAACCTGAAAGGAGTCCTCCCATCCCACAAATTGAAGAAAAAAAATTGGGATCGGGCCAAGTCCACAGAGAGCAAGATTCGTCCATGGCCCATGAGGCCTCCCCAATATTCCACGGCCATGGCTGATACAAAATCCAGAGACAAAAGCCTGAGCACGCGCCTCAGACTCGCTCATTCTTCATATCCTGAAGAGTTCTTCAGATAAGAAGCTACAAGGCACTCGAAAGCACCCAAATTAAATAGTCTAACCTGGGCACTAATGCACTGTCTGAGAACCTGAGGGCGGAACTCGTGACCAACACCCAGACAGCTGACCGCACACTGAGCACATCAGACCCGACATGGCCTTAGGTCATCATCTTTTCCCTACCTCAGTTTTCAGGCTTCAGAACCTAGACCTTATCTCCAATCACTGCCCAGGGGTGACTGTGATGCAGAAATAAGAACTCTTCCTTACCCATGGCAGGAAACCTTGTGGTTCGCATGTTCTCCAACGTTCAGTGTAGGAGAAACCAGCTTTCACTCTGAGGCCCCGCCCATTCTTGAGTGCGACGAGGGCATAAACACGCATTGTGACCCTCAGCGTGAGTCCTGTCCTCTCGTACGTCCTCACAGATGCTGAACCATTAGATGTCATAATGGGCTTAACATGTCCCTAGGCCCCAATTTTTAACCAGATTTCTGGTTGTCCAGTCGCCCCTCCCCAGGGCTCTACACTGGAATCCCTCATTTGGTGGGACACATGAGGTTGAAAAACAAAACAGAACAAATCAACAACAACAGAGCAACGGACTTTTTCCATCCCACAGAATGACCCCAAACTCTTTGGACGGGGCCAAAATCCCCAGAGAGTAAGACTCGTCCATTTCCCATGAAGTCACCCGGAAATTTCACGACCATGAGTGACATGATATCCAGAGACAAAAACTTGAGCAAGAGCCTCACACTCGCCATTTTTTCATATCCCGAAGAGTTCTCCTCATGGTCTGTACATCAGTCCTGCCATACCTATGACCTGAAACATAAGCCGAGTTTGTGTTTTCAGACAACTGTCAAAACAGCCGTGGCCTACACATCCTACAGGCTCAGGCCCTTGGAGTCAAACCTGACGACTGTGCTTGCCCTCTCCAAGGGAATTGTATGTGCCCATTCCAATGGCCACAACCCTACTAATAGGATAAACCTCCAAAGTCCATGAGGCCATCCCAATATTTGTGGCTTCCCAGGACAATCAGGGACAATCTGGGCCCATTTGAGCACCTACCGGCACTCAGACCCGAGACTGATGTCCCCAGAGGTAAAAAGGAATGAACAGGCCCCTAGGCACCTATCGGATCCATTGCTTTGGTTTCCAGGCATCTCTCCTCAGAGGCCTGGATTTCAGTAACAGCATATGGCTGTTTCTTGACTCACCCGTCAGAACAAATCTCATCTACACATGGGAAACTTGCACGATGGAGCTGTGTGAAAGCCTCTCTTTAGGAGAACCCTTCAGGGCCCAGTGCCACCGCTTCATTCCAAGGTCTCCATTGATGCAAAATCATATTAGGACACATCCACGGGAGAGTCCATTTCACCTCAACCTCCTCGGTTGCTCCCCCAGATCCAGCAGATCTAACCTGTCTAGTTGCTTGGAGACAATTGGAATGTGAAGTGGGCTACCCAGACATCAATCCTTAGAACCCTGCTCGGAATCATTGTCCTGGAGCCAACCAACAGGTCTCAATTGTCCTGCAGAAGAATCTTTGCAGTTGGGAGTTTTTAACAACTCCCATCGTGGGAAAACCCCCATGGCCTCGTGATCCACCCCCCCTTCAAGATGGGGCCATCAGGGACAGAATGTCCAACCTGAGCGATCGTCTGATCCTCGCCCTGACTTCAGATGCACGAGATCTCCATTCAGGTCGGTCTATAGATTGTGCCTGCCATATCCTCACCCAGAAACCTAGGACTAGCTTGGGTTCTCAGACTTCCGTCCTCAGACTACTGGCCCACAAGCCCTCCAGTTTGGCCATCCAGAACTACAATGCAGCACTCTGCCTGCCCTCCAGAAGAAAAACATTGCCCACTGGGCCTACCCAGAAACCTCAAAATAGGATCAACATGCACGCCACTTGGCTGTACCCCAAATATATAGGCTGACCTGGGCACTAATGCCCTTTCTGACACAGCCTGAGCCTGGACCTCCTGGCCCCACCTAAACAGCTGGCCGCGCACTGAGCACATTGGACCCGCCATGGCCTTAGGTCGTCATCTCTTCTCAACCTCGGTTTTCAGGCTTCCGAACCTAGACCTTATTTCCAATCACGGCCCGGGTTTGAAAATGATGCAGAAATCAGAACTCTTTCCCCATGGCAAGAAACCTTGTGGTTGGCATGTTGTCCAAGGTTCAGTGTAGTTGAAACCAGTGTGGCCCATGAGGCCCCGCCCATGCTTGCAGGCCACATTGGTCACAAACACACATTGTGACCCTCAGCCTGAGCCCAGTCCTCAGGTAAGGCCTCTCAGTGGCTGGATGGAGAGACAGAATATTGGGCTTGCCATGCCCCTAGGCCCCAATTTTTAACCATAGTTCGGGTTGTCCCTTAACTCTTCCCCATGGCTCTGCTTTGGAATTCCTCTTTTGGTGGGACCCCTGAGGTAACAAACCTGAAAGGAGTCCTCCCATCCCACAGATTGACGAAAAACAATTGGGATCGGGCCAAATCCACAGAGAGCAAGATTCGTCCATGGCCCATGAGGCCTCCCCAACATTCCACGGCCATCGCTGATACAAAATCCAGAGACAAAAGCCTGAGCACGCGCCTCAGACTCGCTCATTTTTCATATCCTGAAGAGTTCTTTAGATATGTACCTACACGGCACTCGAATGCACCCAAAATAAATAGTCTAACAAGGGCACTATTGCAATGTCTGACAACCTGAGGTCGGACGTCGTGACCAACACCCAGACAGCTGACCACACACTGAGCACATCAGACCCGCCATGGCCTTAAGTCATCATCTCTTCCGTACCTCAGTTTTCAGGCTTCAGAACCTAGACCTTATCTCCAATCACTGCCCAGGGGTGACTGTAATGCAGAAATCAGAACTCTTCCTTACCCATGGCAGGAAACCTCGTGGTTGGCATGTTGTCCATCGTTCAGTGTAGGAGAAACCAGCATTCACCCTGAGGCCCCGCCCATTCTTGAGTGCGACAAGTGCATAAACACGCACTATGACCCTCAGCGTGAGTCGTATCCTCTAGTACGTCCTCTCAGTGGCTGGACCACTAGATGTCATAATGGGATTGACATGTCCCTAGGCACCAATTTTTAACCAGATTTCTGGTTGTCCAGTCGCCCCTCCCCAGGGCTCTACTCTGGAATCCCTCATTTGGTGGGACACCTGAGGTTGAAAAACAAAACAAAACAAATCAACATCAAAAGAACAACGGACTTCTTCCATCCCACAGCATGACCCCAAAATCTTTGGACGGGGCCAAACCCCCAGAGAGAAAGACTCGTCCATTTCCCAAGATGTCACCCGGAAATTTCACGACCATGAGTGACACGATATCCAGAGACAAAAACTTGAGCAAGAGCCTCACACTCGCCCTTTTTTCATATCCCGAAGAGTTCTCCTCATGGTCTGTAGATCAGTCCTGCCATACCTATGACCCGAAACATAAGCCGAGTTTGTGTTTTCAGATAACTGTCCAAACAGCCCTGGCCTACACACCCTACAGACTCAGGCCCCTGGAGCCAAACCTGACGACTGTGCTTGCCCTCTCCAAGGGAATTGTATGTGCCCATTCCAATGGCCACAACCCTACTAATAGGATAAACCTCCAAATTCCCTGAGTCCATCCCAATATTTGTGGCTTCCCAGGACAATCAGGGGACATCTGGGCCCATCTGAGCACGTACCGGCACTCAGACCAGGAGACTGATGTCTCCAGAGGTAAAAAGGAACGAACAGGCCCTTAGGCACCTATCGGATCCATTGCTTTGGTTTCCAGGCATCTCTTCTCAGAGGCCTGGATTTCAGTAACAGCATAAGGCTGTTTCTTGACTCACCCATCAGAACAAATCTCATCTACACATTGGAAACTTGCACGATGGAGCTGTGTGAAAGCCTCTCTTTAGGAGAACCTTTCAGGGCCCCAGTGCCACCGCTTCATTCCAAGGTCTCCATAGACGCAAAATCATATTAGGACACATCCATGGGAGAGTCCATTTCAACTCAGCCTCCTCGGTTGCTCCCCCAGATCCAGCAGATCTAACCTGTCTTGTTGCTTGGAGACAATTGGAATACGAGGTGGGCTACCCAGACATCCATCCTTAGAACCCTGCTCGGAATCGGTGTCCTGGATCCAACCAACCTAAGCCTAGATTGTGTTCTCAGACTTCTGTCCTCAGACTACGGGCCCACAAGCCCTCCAGATTGGCAATCCAGAACTACAATGCAACACTCTGCCTGCACTCCAGAAGAAAAACATTGCCCCCTGGGGCTAACCAGAAACCCCAAATGAGGATCAACCTGCACGCCACTTGGCTGTACCCCAAATACATAGGCTGACCTGGGCACTGATGCCCTTTCAGACACAACCTGAGCCTGGACCTCCAGGCCACACCCAGACAGCTGGCCGCACTCTGAGCACATCGGATCCGCCATGGCCTTAGGTCGTCATCTCTTCTCAACCTCGATTTTCAGGCTTCAGAAACTATCACTGATCTCAAAACACTGCCCACGGTTGAAAATGATGCAGAAATCAGAACTCCATCCCCATGGCAAGAAACCTTGTGGTTGCCATGTTGTCCAACATTCAGTGTAGTTGAAACCAGTGTGGCCCATGATTCCCCGCCCATGCTCACAGGCAACATTGGTCACAAACACACATTGTGACCCTCAGCCTGAGCCCAGTCCTCAAGTAAGGCCTCTCAGTGGCTGGACCCTGAGCCCGCATATGGGGCCTGCCATGCCCCTGGCCCCGATTTTTTTTTTAAATTTTTTTTTAATTTTTTATTTTTTATAAACATATATTTTTATCCCCAGGGGTACAGGTCTGTGAATCACCAGGTTTACACACTTCACAGCACTCACCAAATCACATACCCTCCCCAATGTCCATAATACCACCCCCTTCTCCCAAACCCCCTCCCCCCGGCAACCCTCAGTTTGTTTCGTGAGATTAAGAGTCACTTATGGTTTGTCTCCCTCCCAATCCCATCTTGTTTCATTTATTCTTCTTCTACCCACTTAAGCCTCCATGTTGCATCACCACTTCCTCATATCAGGGAGATCATATGATAGTTGTCTTTCTCTGCTTGACTTATTTCGCTAAGCATGATACGCTCTAGTTCCATCCATGTTGTTGCAAATGGCAAGTTTTCATTTCTTTTGATGGCTGCATAGTATTCCATTGTGTATATATACCACATCTTCTTGATCCATTCATCTGTTGATGGACATCTAGGTTCTTTCCATAGTTTGGCTATTGTGGACATTGCTCCTATAAACATTCGGGTGCATGTGTCCCTTTGGATCACTACATTTGTATCTTTAGCGTAAATACCCAATAGTGCAATTGCTGGGTCATAGGGCAGTTTTATTTTCAACATTTTGAGGAACCTCCATGCTGTTTTCCAGAGTGGCTGCACCAGCTTGCATTCACACCAACAGTGTAGGAGGGTTCCCCTTTCTCCGCATCCTCGCCAGCATCTGTCATTTCCTGATTTGTTGATTTTAGCCATTCTGACTGGTGTGAGGTGATATCTCATTGTGGTTTTGATTTGTATTTCCCTGATGCCAAGTGATATGGAGCACTTTTTCATGTGTCTGTTCGCCATCTGGATGTCTTCTTTGCAGAAATGTCTGTTCATGTCTTCTGCCCATTTCTTGATTGGATTATTTGTTCTTTGAGTGTTGAGTTTGCTAAGTTCTTTATAGATTCTGGACACTAGTCCTTTATCTGATATGTCGTTTGCAAATATCTTCTCCCATTCTGTCAGTTGTCTTTTGATTTTGTTAACTGTTTCCTTTGCTGTGCAAAAGCTTTTGATCTTGATGAAATCCCAGTAGTTCATTTTTTCCCTTGCTTCCCTTGCCTTTTGCGTTGTTCCTAGGAAGATGTTGCTGCGGCAGAGGTCGAAGAGGTTGCTGCCCGTGTTCTACTCAAGGATTTTGATGGATTCCTTTCGTACATTGAGATCCTTCATCCATTTTGAGTCTATTTTTGTGTGTGGTGTAAGGAAATGGTCCAATTTCATTTTTCTGCATGTGGCTGTCCAATTTTCCCAGCACCATTTATTGAAAAGGCTGTCTTTTTTCCATTGGACATTCTTTCCTGCTTTGTCGAAGATTAGTTGACCATAGATTTGAGGGTCTATTTCTGGGCTCTCTATTCTGTTCCATTGATCTATGTGTCTGTTTTTGTGCCAGTACCATGCTGTCTTGATGATGACAGCTTTGTAATAGAGCTTGAAGTCCGGAATTGTGATGCCACCAACGTTGGCTTTCTTTTTCAATATCCCTTTGGCTATTCGAGGTCTTTCTGGTTCCATATAAATTTTAGCATTATTTGTTCCATTTCTTTGAAAAAGATGGATGGTACTTTGATAGGAATTGCATTAAATGTGTAGATTGCTTTAGGTAGCATAGACATTTTCACAATATTTATTCTTCCAATCCAGGAGCATGGAACATTTTTCCATTTCTTTGTGTCTTCCTCAATTTCTTTCATGAGTACTTTATAGTTTTCTGAGTATAGATTCTGTGTCTCTTTGGTTAGGTTTATTCCTAGGTGTCTTATGGTTTTGGATGCAATTGTAAATGGGATTGACTCCTTAATATCTCTTTCTTCTGTCTTGCTGTTGGTGTAGAGAAATGCAACTGATTTCTGTGCATTGATTTTATATCCTGACACTTTACTGAATTCCTGTATAAGTTCTAGCAGTTTTGGAGTGGAGTCTTTTGGGTTTTCCACATATAGTATCATATCATCTGCAAAGAGTGATAATTTGACTTCTTCTTTGCCGATTTGGATGCCTTTAATTTCCTTTTGTTGTCTGATTGCTGAGGCTAGGACCTCTAGTACGATGTTGAATAGCAGTGGTGATAATGGACATCCCTGCCGTGTTCCTGACCTTAGCGGAAAAGCTTTCAGTTTTTCTCCATTGAGAATGATATTTGCGGTGGGTTTTTCATAGATGGCTTTGATGATATTGAGGTATGTGACCTCTATCCCTACACTTTGAAGAGTTTTGATCAGGAAGGGATGTTGTACTTTGTCAAATGCTTTTTCAGCATCTATTGAGAGTATCATATGGTTCTTGTTCTTTCTTTTATTGATGTGTTGTATCACATTGACAGATTTGCGGATGTTGAACCAACCTTGCAGCCCTGGAATAAATCCCACTTGGTCGTGGTGAATAATCTTTTTAATGTACTGTTGAATCCTATTGGCTAGTATTTTGTTGAGTATTTTCGCATCTGTGTTCATCAAGGATATCGGTCTATAGCTCTCTTTTTTGGTGGGATCCTTGTCTGGTTTGGGGATCAAGGTGATGCTGGCCTCATAAAATGAGTTTGGAAGTTTTCCTTCCATTTCTATTTTTTGGAACAGTTTCAGAAGAATAGGAATTAGTTCTTCTTTAAATGTTTGGTAGAATTCCCCCGGGAAGCCGTCTGGCCCTGGGCTTTTGTTTGTTTGGAGATTTTTAATGACTGTTTCAATCTCCTTACTGGTTATGGGTCTGTTCAGGCTTTCTATTTCTTCCTGGTTCAGTTGTGGTAGTTTATATGTTTCTAGGAATGCATCCATTTCTTCCAGATTGTCAAATTTATTGCCGTAGAGTTGCTCATAGTATGTTCTTATAATAGTTTGTATTTCTTTGGTGTTAGTTGTGATCTCTCCTCTTTCACTCATGATTTTATTTATTTGGGTCCTTTCTCTTTTCTTTTTGATAAGTCGCCTGGCCCCGATTTTTAACCATAGTTCGCTTTGTCCCTTCACTCTTCCCTAGGGCTCTGATTTGGAATTCCTCTTTTGGTGGGACACCTGAGGTAACAAACCTGAAAGGAGTCCTCCCATCCCACAGATTGACGAAAAACAATTGGGATCGGGCCAAATCCACAGAGAGGAAGATTCGTCCATGGCCCCTGAGGCCTCCCCGACATTCCACGGCCAACGCTGATACAAAATCCAGAGACAAAAGAATGAGCAAGCGCCTCAGACTCGCTGTTTCTTCATATCCTGAAGAGTTCTTCTCATGGTTTGTCGATCGGGTCCGCCATACCTACATCCGCAAACCTTAGCTGAGTTTGTGTTTTTAGACTTCTGTCCTCAATGTCCTGGGCAACACACACTCCAGACTGGGCCCCTGGAGTCACACATTAGGACTGCGCCTACCCAATCCATGGGAATTCTGCCCATTCCATTGTCCCAAACCGTACAAATTAGGAGAACCCTCCAAAGTCCCTGAGGCCATCCCAATAGTGTAGGTCACCCGGCACAAACAAGGGCGGTCTGACACCAGCTGAGCAACTATCTCCACTCATTCCATAGATGGATGTCCCCAGAGAAGAAGATTGAACCAGACAGGACCCTAGGCCATAATCGGATCCATTGCTTTGGTTTACAGGCATGTCTCCTCAAAAGCCTGGATTCCAATATTAGCATAGGGGTTTTCCTGAGGCACCCATCAGAACAAATCTCGTCTCCACAAGGAAACTTGTGTATGGGAGCTATGTCAAAAGCTTAGGAGAATACTTCAGGGTCCCGGTGCCACCGCCTCATTCCAAGGCCCTCATGGATACAAACACACTTTAGGACCCATCCTCAGGAAAGTCCATTTCAACTCAGCCACCCAGGTTGCTCCCGCAGAGCCATCAGATCTAAACTGCCTTGTTGCTAGGAGACAATTGCAATGCGAGGCGCTCGTCCCAGGCATACATCCTCGAACGGTGCCCTGGAGTCATTCCATAAGGGATGTCCTGGACCTGTCCAACAGGTCTCAATTGTCCCGCAGAAGGAATCCTTGAAGGGGGCATCCCACAACTCCCAACGTGGGAAAACCTCCATGGCCTCGAGATTTCGCTCCCTTCCTGAAGGGTCTATCATGCACAAAAACTCCAACCTGAGCCAACGTCTGATCCTCGCTCTGACTTCAGATGCATGAGATCTTGGTTCCGATGTGTAGGGGGTACCTGCCGTGCCCTCGCCCTGAAACCCAAGTCTAGCTTGTGTTCTCAGACTTCCGTCCTCACACTCCTGGTCCGAAGCACTCAAGTTTGGCAATTCCGGACCCACAATGCAGCACTCTGCCTGCCCTCTAGAAAAAAAAAAAAAATATATTGCCTAATGAGCTGCAACCTACACGGCACTCGAATGTACCCAAATTATATAGTCTAACCTGGGCACTAATGCACTTTCTGACACAACCTGAGCCCGGACCTCCTGACCAACACCCAGACAGCTGACCGCACACTGAGCACATCAGACCTGCCAAGGCCTTAGGTCATCATCTCTTCCCTACCTCAGTTTTCAGGCTTCAGAACCTAGACCTTATCTCCAATCACTGCCCAGGGGTGACTGTGATGCAGAAATCAGACCTCTTCCTTACCCATGGCAAGAAACCTTGTGGTTGGCATGTTGTCCAACATTCAGTTTAGGAGAATCCAGTATTCAACCTGAGGCCCCGCCCATTCTTGAGTGCAACGAGGGCATAAACACGCATTGTGACCCTCAGCGTGAGTCCTGTCCTCTAGTACGTCCTCTCAGTGGCTGGACCATTAGATGTCATAATGGGCTTGACATGTCCCTAGGCCCCAATTTTTAAACCAGATTTCTGGTTGTCCAGTCGCCCCTCCCCAGGGCTCTACTCTGGAATCCCTCATTTGGTGGGACACCTGAGGTTGAAAAACAAAACAACACAAATCAACAACAACATCACAATGGACTTCTTCCATCCACAGAATGACCCCAAACTCTTTGGACGGGGCCAAACCCCCAGAGGGTAAGACTCGTCCATTTCCCATGAAGTCA
The DNA here is from genome assembly GCF_030435805.1 of Mustela lutreola. Taxonomy (NCBI): domain Eukaryota; kingdom Metazoa; phylum Chordata; class Mammalia; order Carnivora; family Mustelidae; genus Mustela; species Mustela lutreola. The sequence goes on from NC_081294.1 coordinate 176,113,442, forward strand.
CCCGGAAATTTCACGACCATGAGTGACACGATATCCAGAGACAAAAACTTGAGCAAGAGCCTCACACTCGCCCTTTTTTCATATCCCGAAGAGTTCTCCTCATGGTCTGTAGATCAGTCCTGCCATACCTATGACCCGAAACATAAGCCGAGTTTGTGTTTTCAGACAACTGTCCAAACAGCACTGGCCTACACACACTACAGGCTCAGGCCCCTGGAGCCAAACCTGACTACTATGCCAGCCCTACCCAAGGGAATTGTATGTGCCCATTCCAATGGCCACAACCCTACTAAGAGGATAAACCTCCAAAGTCCCTGAGGCCATCCCAATATTTGTGGCTTCCCCTGACAAACAGGGGCAATCTGGGCCCATCTGAGCACCTGCCGGCACTCAGACCCGTAGACTGATGTCTCCAGAGGTAAAAAGGCACGAACAGGCCCCTAGGCACCTATCGGATCCATTGCTTTGGTTTCCAGGCATGTCTCCTCAGAGGAATGGATTTCATTAACAGCATATGGCTGTTTCTTGACTCACCCATTAGAACAAATCTCATCTACACATGGGAAACTTGCACGATGGAGCTATGTGAAAGCCTCTCTTTAGGAGAACCCTTCAGGGCCCCAGTTCCACTGCTTCATTCCAAGGTCTCCATAGACAAAAAATCATATTAGGACACATCACGGGAGAGACCATTTCAACTCAGCCACCTCGGTTGCTCCCCCAGATCCAGAAGATCTAACCTGTCTTTTTGCTTGGAGACAATTGGAATGCGTGGTGGGCTACCCACCCATCCATCCTTAGAACCCTGCTCGGAATCGTTGTTCTGGAGCCAACCAACAGGTCTCAATTGTCCTGCAGAAGAATCTTTGCAGTTGGGAGCTTCTCGCAACTCCCATCGTGGGAAAACCCCCATGGCCTCGTGATCCACCCCCCCTTCAAGAAGGGGCCATCAGGGAGAGAATGTCCAACCTGAGCGATCGTCTTTCCTCGCCCTGACTTCAGATGCTCGAGATCTCGATTCAGGTCTCACGCAGAAACCTAGGCCTAGCTTGGGTTCTCAGAATTCCGTCCTCAGACTACTGGCCCACGAGCCCTCCAGTTTGGCAATCCAGAACTACAATGCAGCACTCTGCCTGTCCTCCAGAAGAAAAACATTGCCCTCTGGGGCTACCCAGAATCCTCAAATGAGGATCCACCTGCACGCCATTTGGCTGTACCCCAAATATATAGGCTGACCTGGGCACTAATGCCCTTTCTGACACAGCCTGAGCCTGGACCTCCTGGCCCCACCCAGACAGTTGGCCGCACACTGAGCACAACGGACCCGCCATGGCCTTAGGTCGTCAATCTTCTCAATCTCGGTTTTCAGGCTTCAGAACCTAGACCTTATCTCCAATCATGGCTCGGGTTTGAAAATGATGCAGAAATCAGAACTCTTTCCCCATGGCAAGAAACCTTGTGGTTGGCATGTTGTCCAATGTTCAGTGTAGGAGAAACCAGCATTCAACCTGAGGCCCGACCCATTCTTGAGTGCGACGAGGGCATAAACACGCATTGTGACCCTCAGCGTGAGTCCTGTCCTCTAGTACGTCCTCTCACTGGCTGGACCATTAGATGTCATAATGGGCTTGACATGTCCCTAGCCCCCAATTTTTAAACAGATTTTTTGTTGTCCAGTCGCCCCTACCCAGGGCTCTACTCTGGAATCCCTCAGTTTTGGGCCACCTGAGGTTGAAATACAAAACAAAACAAATCAACAACAACAGACAACGGACTTCTTCCATCCCACAGAATGACCCCAAACTCTTTGGACGGGGCCAAAATCCCCAGAGAGTAAGACTCGTCCATTTCCCATGAAGTCACCCGGAAATTTCACGACCATGAGTGACACGATATCCAGAGACAAAAACTTGAGAAGAGCCTCACACTCGCCCTTTTTTCATATCCCGAAGAGTTCTCCTCATGGTCTGTAGATCAGTCCTGCCATACCTATGACCCGAAACATAAGCCGAGTTTGTGTTTTCAGACAACTGTCCAAACAGCACTGGCCTACACACACTACAGGCTCAGGCCCCTGGAGCCAAACCTGACGACTATGCCAGCCCTACCCAAGGGAATTGTATGTGCCCATTCCAATGGCCACAACCCTACTAAGAGGATAAACCTCCAAAGTCCCTGAGGCCATCCCAATATTTGTGGCTTCCCCTGACAAACAGGGGCAATCTGGGCCCATCTGAGCACCTGCCGGCACTCAGACCCGTAGACTGATGTCTCCAGAGGTAAAAAGGCACGAACAGGCCCCTAGGCACCTATCGGATCCATTGCTTTGGTTTCCAGGCATGTCTCCTCAGAGGAATGGATTTCATTAACAGCATATGGCTGTTTCTTGACTCACCCATTAGAACAAATCTCATCTACACATGGGAAACTTGCACGATGGAGCTATGTGAAAGCCTCTCTTTAGGAGAACCCTTCAGGGCCCCAGTTCCACTGCTTCATTCCAAGGTCTCCATAGACAAAAAATCATATTAGGACACATCACGGGAGAGACCATTTCAACTCAGCCACCTCGGTTGCTCCCCCAGATCCAGAAGATCTAACCTGTCTTTTTGCTTGGAGACAATTGGAATGCGTGGTGGGCTACCCACCCATCCATCCTTAGAACCCTGCTCGGAATCGTTGTTCTGGAGCCAACCAACAGGTCTCAATTGTCCTGCAGAAGAATCTTTGCAGTTGGGAGCTTCTCGCAACTCCCATCGTGGGAAAACCCCCATGGCCTCGTGATCCACCCCCCCTTCAAGAAGGGGCCATCAGGGAGAGAATGTCCAACCTGAGCGATCGTCTTTCCTCGCCCTGACTTCAGATGCTCGAGATCTCGATTCAGGTCTCACGCAGAAACCTAGGCCTAGCTTGGGTTCTCAGACTTCCGTCCTCAGACTACTGGCCCACGAGCCCTCCAGTTTGGCAATCCAGAACTACAATGCAGCACTCTGCCTGTCCTCCAGAAGAAAAACATTGCCCTCTGGGGCTACCCAGAATCCTCAAATGAGGATCCACCTGCACGCCATTTGGCTGTACCCCAAATATATAGGCTGACCTGGGCACTAATGCCCTTTCTGACACAGCCTGAGCCTGGACCTCCTGGCCCCACCCAGATCAGTTGGCCGAACACTAAGCACAACGGACCCGCCATGGCCTTAGGTCGTCAATCTTCTCAATCTCGGTTTTCAGGCTTCAGAACCTAGACCTTATCTCCAATCATGGCTCGGGTTTGAAAATGATGCAGAAATCAGAACTCTTTCCCCATGGCAAGAAACCTTGTGGTTGGCATGTTGTCCAATGTTCAGTGTAGGAGAAACCAGCATTCAACCTGAGGCCCCACCCATTCTTGAGTGCGACGAGGGCATAAACACGCATTGTGACCCTCAGCGTGAGTCCTGTCCTCTAGTACGTCCTCTCACTGGCTGGACCATTAGATGTCATAATGGGCTTGACATGTCCCTAGCCCCCAATTTTTAAACAGATTTTTTGTTGTCCAGTCGCCCCTACCCAGGGCTCTACTCTGGAATCCCTCAGTTTTGGGCCACCTGAGGTTGAAATACAAAACAAAACAAATCAACAACAACAGACAACGGACTTCTTCCATCCCACAGAATGACCCCAAACTCTTTGGACGGGGCCAAAATCCCCAGAGAGTAAGACTCGTCCATTTCCCATGAAGTCACCCGGAAATTTCACGACCATGAGTGACACGATATCCAGAGACAAAAACTTGAGCTAGAGCCTCACACTCGCCCTTTTTTCATATCCCGAAGAGTTCACCTCATGGTCTGTACATCAGTCCTGCCATACCTATGACCTGAAACATAAGCCGAGTTTGTGTTTTCAGACAACTGTCCAAACAGCCGTGGCCTACACATCCTACAGGCTCAGGCCCTGGAGCCAAACCTGACGACTGTGCTTGCCATCTCCAAGGGAATTGTATGTGCCCATTCGATTGGCCACAACACTACTAATAGGATAAACCTCCAAAGTCCCTGAGGCCATCCCATTATTTATGGTTTCCCAGGACAATCAGGGGCAATCTGGGCCCATCTGTGCACCTATCTGCACTCAGACCAGTAGACTGATATCCCAGAGGTAAAAAGGAACGAACAGGCCCCTAGGCACCTATCGGATCCATTGGTTTGGCTTTCAGGCATCTCTCTTCAGAGGCCTGGATTTCAATAACAGCATATGGCTGTTTCTTGACTCACCCATCAGAACAAATCTCATCTACACATGGGAAACATGCACGATGGAGCTGTGTGAAAGCCTCTCTTTAGGATAACCGTTCAGGGCCCAGTGCCACCGCTTCATTCCAAGGTCTCCATAGACGCAAAATCATATTAGGACACATCCACGGGAGAGTCCATTTCAACTCAGCCTCCTCGGTTGCTCCCCCAGATCCAGCAGATCTAACCTGTCTTGTTGCTTGGAGACAATTGGAATGCGAGGTGGGCTACCCAGACATCCATCCTTAGAACCCTGCTCGGAATCGTTGTCCTGGAGCCAACCAACAGGTCTCAATTGTCCTGCAGAAGAATCTTTGCAGTTGGGAGTTTCTCACAACTCCCATCGTGGGAAAACACCCATGGACTCGTGATCCAACCCCCTTCAAGAAGGGGCCATCAGGGACAGAATGTCCAACCTGAGCGATCGTCTGATCCTCGCCCTGACTTCAGATGCAGGAGATCTCGATTCAGGTCGTTCTGTAGATTGTGCCTGCCATATCCTCACCCAGAAACCTAGGACTAGCTTGGGTTCTCAGACGTCCGTCCTCAGACTACTGGCCCACAAGCCCTCCAGTTTGGCAATCCAGAACTACAATGCAGCACTCTGCCTGCCCTCCAGAAGAAAAACATTGCCCTCTGGGCCTAAACAGAAACCCTAATGAGGATCAGCCTGCACGCCATTTGGCTGTACCCCAAATATATAGGCTGACCTGGGCACTAATGCCCTTTCTGACACTGCCTGAACCTGGACCTCCTGGCCCCACCCAGACAGCTGGCCGCACACTGAGCACATCGGACCCGCCATGGCCTTAGGTCGTCATCTCTTCTCAACCTCGGTTTTCAGGCTTCAGAACCTAGACCTTATCTCCAATCACGGCCCGGGTTTGAAAATGATGCAGAAATCAGAATTCTTTCCCCATGGCAAGAAACCTTGTGTTTGGCATGTTGTCCAAGGTTCAGTGTAGCTGAAACCAGTGTGGCCCATGAGGCACCGCTCATGCTTGAGGGCCACATTGGTCACAAACACACATTGTGACCCACAGCGTGAGCCCAGTCCTCAGGGAAGGCCTCTCAGTGGCTGGATGGAGAGACAGCATATTGGGCTTGCCATTCCCCTAGGCCCCAATTTTTAACCATATTTCGGGTTGTCCCTTCACTCTTCCCCATGGCTCTGCTTTGGAATTCCTCTTTTGGTGGGACCCCTGATGTAACAAACCTGAAAGGAGTCCACCCATCCCACAGATTGACGGAAAACAATTGGGATCGGGCCAAATCCACAGAGAGCAAGATTCGTCCATGGCCCATGAGGCCTCTCCAACATTCCACGGCCATCGCTGATACAAAATCCAGAGACAAAAGCCGGAGCACACGCCTCAGACTCGCTCATTCTTCATATCCTGAAGAGTTCTTCAGAAAAGAACATACACGGCACTCGAATGCACCCAAAATATATAGTCTAACCTGGGCACTATGCACTGTCTGACAACCTGAGCCGGCCTCGTGACCAACACCCAGACAGCTGACCGCACACTGAGCACTTCAGGCCCGGCATGGCCTTAGGTCATCATCTCTTCCCTACCTCTGTTTTCAGGCTTCAGAACCTAGACCTTATCTCCAATCACTGCCCAGGGGTGACTGTGATGCAGAAATCAGAACTCTTTCTTACCTATGGAAAGAAACCTTGTGGTTGGCATGTTGTGCAACGTTCAGTGTAGGAGAAACCAGCATTCACCCTGAGGCCCCGCCCATTCTTGAGTGCGACGAGGGCATAAAAACGCATTGTGACCCTCAGCGTGAGTCCTGTCCTCTAGTACGTCCTAACAGTGGCTGGACCATTAGATGTCATAATGGGCTTGACATGTCCCTAGGCCCCAATATTTAACCAGATTTCTGGTTGTCCAGTCGTCCCTCCCCAGGGCTCTACTCTGGAATCCCTCATTTGGTGGGACACCTGAGGTTGAAAAACAAAACAAAACAAATCAACAACAACAGAACAACGGACTTCTTCCATCCCACAGAATGACCCCAAACTCTTTGGACGGGGCCAAACCCCCAGAGAGTAAGACTCGTCCATTTCCCATGAAGTCACCTGGAAATTTCAAGACCATGAGTGACACGATATCCAAAGACAAAAACTTGAGCAAGAGCCTCACACTCGCCCTTTTTTCATATCCCGAAATGTTCTCCTCATGGTCTGTAGATCAGTCCTGCCATACCTATGACCCGAAACATAAGGCGAGTTTGTGTTTTCAGACAACTGTCCAAAGAGCCCTGGCCTACACACCCTACAGGCTCAAGCCCCTGGAGCCAAATCTGACGACTGTGCTTGCCCCCTCCAAGGGAATTGTGTGTGCCCATTCCAATGGCCACAACCCTACAAAGAGGATAAACCTCCAAAGTCCCTGAGGCCATCCCAATATTTGTGGCTTCCCTGGACAAACAGGGGCAATCTGGGCCCATCTGAGCACCTACCGGCACTCAGCCCCGTAGACTGATGTCTCCAGAGGTAAAAAGGCACGAACATGCCCCTAGGCACCTATCAGATCCATTGCTTTGGTTTCCAGGCATCTCTCCTCAGAGTCCTCGAATTCAGTAACAGCATATGGCTGTTTCTTGACTCACCCATCAAAACAAATCTCATTTAAAGGTGGGAAACTTGCACGATGGAGCTGTGTGAAAGCCTCTCTTTAGGAGAACCCCTCAGGGCCCCAGTGCCACCGCTTCATTCCAAGGTCTCCATAGACGCAAAATCATATTAGGACACATCACGGGAGAGACCATTTCAACTCAGCCACCTCGGTTGCTCCCCCAGATCCAGAAGATCTAACCTGTCTTGTTGCTTGGAGACAATTGGAATGCGTGGTGGGCTACCCACCCATCCATCCTTAGAACCCTGCTCGGAATCGTTGTCCTGGAGCCAACCAACAGGTCTCAATTGTCCTGCAGAAGAATCTTTGCAGTTGGGAGCTTCTCGCAACTCCCATCGTGTGAAAACCCCCATGGCCTCGTGATCCACCCCCCCTTCAAGAAGGGGCCATCAGGGAGAGAATGTCCAACCTGAGCGATCGTCTTTCCTCGCCCTGACTTCAGATGCTCGAGATCTCGATTCAGGTCTCACGCAGAAAACTAGGCCTAGCTTGGGTTCTCAGACTTCCGTCCTCAGACTACTGGCCCACGAGCCCTCCAGTTTGGCAATCCAGAACTACAATGCAGCACTCTGCCTGTCCTCCAGAAGAAAAACATTGCCCTCTGGGGCTACCCAGAATCCTCAAATGAGGATCCACCTGCACGCCATTTGGCTGTACCCCAAATATATAGGCTGACCTGGGCACTAATGCCCTTTCTGACACAGCCTGAGCCTGGACCTCCTGGCCCCACCCAGACAGTTGGCCGCACACTGAGCACAACGGACCCGCCATGGCCTTAGGTCGTCAATCTTCTCAATCTCGGTTTTCAGGCTTCAGAACCTAGACCTTATCTCCAATCATGGCTCGGGTTTGAAAATGATGCAGAAATCAGAACTCTTTCCCCATGGCAAGAAACCTTGTGGTTGGCATGTTGTCCAATGTTCAGTGTAGGAGAAACCAGCATTCAACCTGAGGCCCCACCCATTCTTGAGTGCGACGAGGGCATAAACACGCATTGTGACCCTCAGCGTGAGTCCTGTCCTCTAGTACGTCCTCTCACTGGCTGGACCATTAGATGTCATAATGGGCTTGACATGTCCCTAGCCCCCAATTTTTAAACAGATTTTTTGTTGTCCAGTCGCCCCTACCCAGGGCTCTACTCTGGAATCCCTCAGTTTTGGGCCACCTGAGGTTGAAATACAAAACAAAACAAATCAACAACAACAGACAACGGACTTCTTCCATCCCACAGAATGACCCCAAACTCTTTGGACGGGGCCAAAATCCCCAGAGAGTAAGACTCGTCCATTTCCCATGAAGTCACCCGGAAATTTCACGACCATGAGTGACACGATATCCAGAGACAAAAACTTGAGCTAGAGCCTCACACTCGCCCTTTTTTCATATCCCGAAGTGTTCACCTCATGGTCTGTACATCAGTCCTGCCATACCTATGACCTGAAACATAAGCCGAGTTTGTGTTTTCAGACAACTGTCCAAACAGCCGTGGCCTACACATCCTACAGGCTCAGGCCCTGGAGCCAAACCTGACGACTGTGCTTGCCCTCTCCAAGGGAATTGTATGTGCCCATTCGATTGGCCACAACACTACTAATAGGATAAACCTCCAAAGTCCCTGAGGCCATCCCATTATTTATGGTTTCCCAGGACAATCAGGGGCAATCTGGGCCCATCTGAGCACCTATCTGCACTCAGACCAGTAGACTGATATCCCCAGAGGTAAAAAGGAACGAACAGGCCCCTAGGCACCTATCGAATCCATTGGTTTGGCTTTCAGGCATCTCTCCTCAGAGGCCTGGATTTCAATAACAGCATATGGCTGTTTCTTGACTCACCCATCAGAACAAATCTCATCTACACATGGGAAACATGCACGATGGAGCTATGTGAAAGCCTCTCTTTAGGAGAACCCTTCAGGGCCCCAGTGCCACCGCTTCATTCCAAGGTCTCCATAGACGCAAAATCATATTAGGACACATCCACGGGAGAGTCCATTTCAACTCAGCCTCCTCGGTTGCTCCCCCAGATCCAGCAGATCTAACCTGTCTTGTTGCTTGGAGACAATTGGAATGCGAGGTGGGCTACCCAGACATCCATCCTTAGAACCCTGCTCGGAATCGTTGTCCTGGAGCCATCCAACAGGTCTCAATTGTCCTGTAGAAGAATCTTTGCAGTTGGGAGTTTCTCACAACTCCCATCGTGGGAAAACACCCATGGACTCGTGATCCAACCCCCTTCAAGAAGGGGCCATCAGGGACAGAATGTCCAACCTGAGCGATCGTCTGATCCTCGCCCTGACTTCAGATGCAGGAGATCTCGATTCAGGTCGTTCTGTAGATTGTGCCTGCCATATCCTCACCCAGAAACCTAGGACTAGTTTGGGTTCTCAGACGTCCGTCCTCAGACTACTGGCCCACAAGCCCTCCAGTTTGGCAATCCAGAACTACAATGCAGCACTCTGCCTGCCCTCCAGAAGAAAAACATTGCCCTCTGGGCCTAAACAGAAACCCTAATGAGGATCAGCCTGCACGCCATTTGGCTGTACCCCAAATATATAGGCTGACCTGGGCACTAATGCCCTTTCTGACACTGCCTGAACCTGGACCTCCTGGCCCCACCCAGACAGCTGGCCGCACACTGAGCACATCGGACCCGCCATGGCCTTAGGTCGTCATCTCTTCTCAACCTCGGTTTTCAGGCTTCAGAACCTAGACCTTATCTCCAATCACGGCCCGGGTTTGAAAATGATGCAGAAATCAGAACTCTTTCCCCATGGCAAGAAACCTTGTGTTTGGCATGTTGTCCAAGGTTCAGTGTAGCTGAAACCAGTGTGGCCCATGAGGCACCGCTCATGCTTGAGGGCCACATTGGTCACAAACACACATTGTGACCCACAGCGTGAGCCCAGTCCTCAGGGAAGGCCTCTCAGTGGCTGGATGGAGAGACAGCATATTGGGCTTGCCATTCCCCTAGGCCCCAATTTTTAACCATATTTCGGGTTGTCCCTTCACTCTTCCCCATGGCTCTGCTTTGGAATTCCTCTTTTGGTGGGACCCCTGATGTAACAAACCTGAAAGGAGTCCACCCATCCCACAGATTGACGGAAAACAATTGGGATCGGGCCAAATCCACAGAGAGCAAGATTCGTCCATGGCCCATGAGGCCTCCCCAACATTCCACGGCCATCGCTGATACAAAATCCAGAGACAAAAGCCGGAGCACACGCCTCAGACTCGCTCATTCTTCATATCCTGAAGAGTTCTTCAGAAAAGAACATACACGGCACTCGAATGCACCCAAAATATATAGTCTAACCTGGGCACTATGCACTGTCTGACAACCTGAGCCGGCCTCGTGACCAACACCCAGACAGCTGACCGCACACTGAGCACTTCAGGCCCGGCATGGCCTTAGGTCATCATCTCTTCCCTACCTATGTTTTCAGGCTTCAGAACCTAGACCTTATCTCCAATCACTGCCCAGGGGTGACTGTGATGCAGAAATCAGAACTCTTTCTTACCTATGGAAAGAAACCTTGTGGTTGGCATGTTGTGCAACGTTCAGTGTAGGAGAAACCAGCATTCACCCTGAGGCCGCGCCCATTCTTGCGTGCGACGAGGGCATAAAAACGCATTGTGACCCTCAGCGTGAGTCCTGTCCTCTAGTACGTCCTAACAGTGGCTGGACCATTAGATGTCATAATGGGCTTGACATGTCCCTAGGCTCCAATTTTTAACCAGATTTCTGGTTGTCCAGTCGTCCCTCCCCAGGGCTCTACTCTGAAATCCCTCATTTGGTGGGACACCTGAGGTTGAAAAACAAAACAAAACAAATCAACAACAACAGAACAACGGATTTCTTCCATCCCACAGAATGACCCCAAACTCATTGGACTGGGTCAAACCCCCAGAGAGTAAGACTCGTCCATTTCCCATGAAGTCACCCGGAAATTTCACGACCATGAGTGAAATGATATCCAGAGACAAAAACTTGAGCAAGAGCCTCACCCTCGCCCTTTACTCATATCCCGAAGAGTTCTCCTCATGGTCTGTAGATCAGTCCTGCCATACCTATGACCCGAAACATAAGCCGAGTTTGTGTTTTCAGACAACTGTCCAAACAGCCCTGGCCTACACACCCTACAGGATCAGGCCCCTGGAGCCAAACCTGACGACTGTGCTTGCCCTCTCCAAGGGAATTGTATGTGCCCATTCCAATGGCCACAACCCTACTAAGAGTATAAACCTCCAAAGTCCCTGAGGCCATCCCAATATTTGAGGCTTCCCAGGACAAACAGGGGCAATCTGGCCCCATCTGAGCACCTACCGGCTCTCAGACCCGTAGACTGATGTCCCCAGAGGCAAAAAGGAACCAACATGCCCCTAGGCACCTATCGGATCCATTGCTTTGGTTTCCAGGCATCTCTCCTCAGAGGCCTTGATTTTAAAAACAGCATATGGCTGTTTCTTGACTCACCCATCAAACAAATCTCATCTACACATGGGACACTTGCACGATGGAGCTGTGTGAAAGCCTCTCTTTAGGAGAAACTTTCAGGGCCTCAGGGCCACCACTTCATTCCACGGTCTCCATAGACACAAAATCATATTAGGACACATCCACGGGAGAGTCCATTTCAACTCAGCCACCTCGGTTACTCCCCCAGATCCAGCAGATCTAACCTGTCTTTTTGCTTGGAGACAATGGAATGCGTGGTGGGCTACCCAGCCATCCATCCTTAGAACCCTGCTCGGAATCGTTGTTCTGGAGCCAACCAACAGGTATCAATTGTCCTGCAGAAGAATCTTTGCAATTGGGAGCTTCTCACAACTCCCATCGTGGAAAAACCCCCATGGCCTCGTGATCCAACCCCCCTTCAGGAAGGGGCCATCTGGGACAGAATGTCCATCCTGAGTGATAGTCTGATCGTCGCCTGACTTCAGATGCTCGAGATCTCGATTAAGGTCTCACCCAGAAACGTAGGCCTAGCTTGGGTTCTTAGACTTCCTTCCTCAGACTACTGGCCCACAAGCTCTCCAGTTTGGCAATCCAGAACTACAATGCAGCACTCTGCCTGTTCTCCAGAAGAAAAACATTGCCCTCTGGGCCTACCCAGAATCCCCAAATGAGGATTAACCTGCACGCCATTTGGCTGTACCCCACATATATAGGCTGACCTGGGCACTAATGCGCTTTCTGACACAGCCTGAGCCCCGACCTCCTGGCCCCACCCAGACAGCTGGCCGCACACTGAGCACAACTGACCTGCTATGGCCTTAGGTCGTCATCTCTTCTCAATCTCGGTTTTCAGGCTTCAGAACCTAGACCTTATCTCCAATCACGGCACGGGTTTGAAAATGATGCAGAAATCAGAACTCTTTCCCCATGGCAAGAAACCTTGTGGTTGGCATGTTGTCCAAGGTTCAGTGTAATTGAAACATGTGTGACCCATGAGGCCCCGCCCATGCTTGCGGGCCACATTGGCCACAAACACACATTGTGACCCTCAGCCTGAGCCCAGTCCTCAGGTAAGGCCTCTCAGTGGCTGGATGGAGAGACAGCATATTGGGCTTGCCATGCCCCTAGGCCCCAATTTTTAACCATAGTTCGGGTTGTCCCTTCACTTTTCCCCTGGGCTCTGCTTTGGAATTCCTCTTTTGGTGGGACCCCTGATGTAACAAACCTGAAAGGAGTCCTCCCATCCCACAGATTGACGGAAAACAATTGGGATCGGGCCAAATCCACAGAGAGCAAGATTCGTCCATGGCCCATGAGGCCTCCCCAACATTCCACGGCCATCGCTGATATAAAATCCAGAGACAAAAGCCTGAGCACACGCCTCAGACTCGCTCATTCTTCATAACCTGAAGAGTTCTTCAGATAAGAACCTACACGGCACCTGAATGCACCCAAAATATATAGTCTAACCTGGGCACTAATGCAACGTCTGACAACCTGAGCCCGGACCTCGTGACCAACACCCAGACAGCTGACCGCACACTGAGCACTTCAGACACGCCATGGCCTTAGGTCATCATCTCTTCCCTACCTCAGTTTTCAGGCTTCAGAACCTAGACCTTATCTCCAATCACTGCCCAGGGGTGACTGTGATGCAGAAATCAGAACTCTTCCTTACCCATGGCAGGAAACCTTGTGGTTGGCATGTTGTCCAAAGTTCAGTGTAGGAGAAACCAGCATTCACACTGAGGCCCCGCCCATCTTGAGTGCGAGGAGGGCATAAACACGCATTGTGACCCTCAGCGTGAGTCCTGTCCTCTAGTACGTCCTCTCAGTGGCTGGACCATTAGATGTCATAATGGGCTTGACATGTCCCTAGGCCCCAATTTTTAACCAGATTTCTGGTTGTCCAGTCGCCCCTCTCCAGGGTTCTACTCTGGAATCCTTCATTTGGTGGGACACCTGAGGTTGAAAAACAAAACAAAACAAATCAACAACAACAGCACAACGGACTTCTTCCATCCGACAGAATGACCCCAAACTCTTTGGACGGGGCCAAACACCCAGAGAGTAAGACTCGTCCATTTCCCAAGAAGTCACCTGGAAATTTCACGACCATGAGTGACACGATTTCCAGAGACAAAAACTTGAGCAAGAGCCTCACACTCGCCCTTTTATCATATCCCGGAGTGTTCTCCTCATGGTCTGTAGATCAGTCCTGCCATACCTATGACCCGAAACATAAGGCGAGTTTGTGTTTTCAGACAACTGTTCAAACAGCCCTGGCCTACACACCCTATAGGCTCAGGTCCCTGGAGCCTAACCTGACGACTGTGCTTGCCCTCTCCAAGGGAATTGTGTGTGCCCATTCCAATGGCCACAACCCTACTAATAGGATAAACCTCCAAAGTCCCTGAGGCCATCCCAATATTTGTGGCTTCCCTGGACAAACAGGGGCAATCTGGGCCCATGAGCACCTACTGGCACTCAGACCCGGAGACTGATGTCCCCAGAGGTAAAAAGGAACGAACAGGCCCATAGGCACCTATCGGATCTATTGCTTTGGTTTCCAGGCATCTCTCCTTAGACATCCTTAGAACCCTTAGAACCCTGCTCTTGCGTCGTTCCTTATGGGACGTCCTTGAGCCATCTAACAGGTGTCGACTGTCCCACAGGAGTCCTTGTTCATGGACCACCTCACAACTCATATCATGGAAAGCTTCCAAGGTCACATGATGCCCCCAATCTTCATGAAATCGGATAATGGAAAGAAACTCCAACCTGAGCCAACGGCTGATCTTCGCCTTGACTTCAGATGCACGTGATCTTGATTAAGCTCTTCAGAGTGCACCTGCTGTACCCTCACCCCAAAACCTAAGCATAGCTAGTGTTCTCAGACTTCCGTCCTCACTCTCCTGGACCACACGCCCTCCATTTTGGGATTTCCGATGACACAGTGCTGCACTCTGCCTGCCCTCTAGAAGAAAAACGTTGCCCTATGGGTCTACCCAGAAACCTCAAATGAGGATAAACCTGCATGCCACTCAATTGTACACCAATTATATAGTCTAGCCTGTGCACTAATGCCCTGTCTGACACAACCTGAGGCCTGAATTCCCAACCGACACCCAGACAGCTTGCCGTACACTGAGAACATCTGAACCGCCATGGCCTTAGGTTGCCATCTCTTTCCAACCTGGTTTTCAGGCTACAGAAACCTAGACCTTATCTCTACTCATTTCCCATGGGTGAACGTGAGGCAGAAATCATAACTCCTCCTTCCCTCTCGCCAGAATCCTGTGGTTGGCATCTTATCCAAAGTTCAGTGTAGGATCCCTGTAGGGCCTACAGGAGTAGTAGTAGGGCCCCTGAGGGTAGTGTAGGGTCCCTGAGGCCCTGCCCATGCTTAAGAGCTGCGGTGGGCACAAACACACATTGGGACACTCAGTTTGAACCCTGTCCTCAAGTAAAGCCTCTCAGTGGCTGGACCATGAGCCCACATATGGGGCCTGCCATGCCCCAAGTCACCCAATCTTAACCAGATGTAGAGACATCTAGTCACCCCTACTCAGGGCTCTGCTCTGGAATCCCTCTTTGGTGGGACATTTGAGGTAAGTAAACACAGAAAGGATTCCTCCCACCCACAGAATGACCCCAATCACTTGGGATTAGGCCATCCCCAGAGAGAAAGACTCCTCCATGGCCCATGAGGCCAGCCCGACATTCCACGGCCACTATTGACACAAAATCCAGAGACATAAGCCTCACCCTTAGGTCATAGCCCAAAAAATTCTCCTCATAGTATGTAGATCGGGCCTGCCATACCTACGTCCCCAAACCGTGTTTCAGACTTCTATCCTGACATCCCTGTCTCACACACCCTCCAGGCTGAGGCCTCTGGAGCCACACCTCAGGACTGTGCCTGCCCTCTCCAAGGAAATTCTTCCCATTCCATTGGCCACAACCCTACAGATTAGGAGAAACCTCCAAAGTCCCAGAGGCCATTCCAATAGTGTAGGCCGCCCAGTACAAAGAGGGCTGATCTGTCACAAGCTGAGCAACGATCTCAACTCACCCGTAGACAGATATCCCAAGAGAAAGGTATTAAACTGGACAGGCCCCTAGAACGTAATTGGTTCCATTGCTTTTGTTTCTAAGCATCTCTCCTCAGAGGCCTGTTTTCCAATACCAGCATATGGGGGATTCCAGAGATACCAATCAGAACAAATCTTGTCTCCACATGGGAAACTTATCCTTTGGAGCTCTGTAAAAACCTCCAGTTAGGAGAAAGCTTCAGGTAACCGGAGCCACCGCCCTATTCCAAGGTCTCCATGGACACAAACCCGCATTATGACCATTCGGCAGGAGAGTACATTTCAACTCAGCCCCGTTGATTACTCCCCCAGAGCCAGAATATCAAACCTGCCTTGTCGCTAGGAGACAACTTGAATGCAAAGCAGACTCTCTAGGCATCCATCGTTGGAATCCTGCTCTGGCGCCGTTCCATATGGGATGTCCTGGGAGCCTTCCAACAGGTCTTGACTGCCCTGCAGAAGGAATCCTTGCAGATTGGAGCATCTCACAACTCCTATCGTGGGAAAACCTACATGGCCTCATGAGATGCTCCCCTTTATAAAGGGGCCATCATGGACAGAAACTCCAACCTGAGCCAACTTCTGATCCATTGCTTTGGTTTCTATGTATCTCTCCTCAGAGGCCTGGTTTCCAATATCAGAATATGGGGGTTTCCTAAGGAAACAATCAGAACAGATCTCATCTCCACATGAGAAACTTGCTCTTTGGAGCTGTGTCAATACCTCAGGTTAGGAGGATCCTTCAGGGCGCTGGCACCATGGCCCAATTCCAAGGTCTCCAAGGACACAAACTTACTTTATGATCCATCCTCAGGAGAGTCCATTTCAAATCAGCCCCCTCGGCTGCTCACCCAGAGCCAGCAGATCAAACCTGCCTTGTCACTAGGAGACAGTTGGAATGCGAGGTGGGCTGCCCAGGCATCCATCCTTAGAACCCTGCTCTGGAGAATTTCTTTATGGGACGTCTTGAATCCAACCAACCTGTCTTGACTGTCTCGCAGAATGAATCCTTGTGGTTTGAAGCATCACACAATCCCACTGTGAGAAAACCTCCATTTCCTCATGATGCCCCACACCTTCATACATGGGCCATCATGGACAGAAACTCCATCCTAAGCCAAAGTCTGATCCGCGCCCTGAATTCAGAAGCACGAGATCTCGATTCAGCACTTGAGAGTGTGCCTGCTGTGCCCTCGCCCTGAAACCGAAGCCTAACTTGTGTTCTCAGACTTCCGTCTTCACAATCCTGGCCACACCCCTCCAGTTTGGCAATTCTGGAGACACAATGCAGCACTCTGCCTGCCCTCCAGAAGAAAAATGTTGCCCTATAGGGCTAACCAGAAACGCCAAATGAGTAACAACCTGCATGCCACTCGACCATAGCCCAATTATACAATCTAGCCTGTGCACTAAAGCCCTGTCTGACACAGCCTGAAGGCTGACCTCCAGTCCAACACCCAGACAGCTGGCCGTACACTGAGCATATCAAACCCACAATGGCTTTCGGCCATCATCTCTACCCAACCTCAGTTTTCACCTTCAGAACCTAGACCTTATCTCCACTCACTGCTCAGGAGTGAACGTGATACAAGAATCAGAACTTCTCCTTCGCCATGGCAAGAAACCTTGTGGTTGGCATGTGGTCCAACGTTCATTGTAGGAGAAAGCAGCATGGACTATGAGGCCCCACCTATCCCTGAGGGCTACAATTTGCACAAACACACATTGTGACCCTCAGCGTGAGCCCTATCCTCATGTAAAGCCTCTTAGTGACTGGAACAACAGCCCACATATGGGGCTTGCCAAGCCCCTAGTCCCCCAATCTCAACCAGAGTTAGAGATGTCTAGTCACCCCTACTCAGGGCACTGCTCTGGAATCCCTCTTTGGTGGGACACCTGAGGTAAAAAAAAAAAAAAATACAGAAAGGACTCTTCCCATCCACAGAATGATCCCAACCACTTGGGATCAGGCCAAATCACCAGAGAAAGACTTGTCCATGGCCCTTGAGGACACCCCGACATTCCACGGCCACCGTAGACACAATATCCAGAGACAAGAGCCTGAGCAAATGCCACATACTCGCCCTTTGTTCATAGCCCGGAAAATTCTCACGGTCTGTAGATCGAGCCTTCATACATACATCCCCAAACCTAAGCTGAGTTTGTGTTTTCAGACTTCTGTCCCCACAGTCCTGGCCCACACACCATCCAAGCTGGGGCCCCTGGAGCCACACCTGAGGACTGTGGCTTCCTTCTCCAGGGGAATTCTGCCATTTCCATTGGCCACAACCCTATAGATTAGGAGAAACCTCCAAACTCCCCGAGGCCATCCCAATAGTGTTGGCTGCCCAGGACAAACAGGAATGATCTTTCACAAGTTAGGAAACTACCTCCACTCAGACCCAGAGACAGATATCCCCATAGAATAAGATTGAACTGGACAGGCACTTAGGCCCTAATCAGATCCATTGCTTTTGTTTCCAGGCATCTCTCCTCAGAGGCCTGGTAACCAATACCAGCATATGGGGGATTACTGAGGCACTCATAGAAAAATCTCGTCTCCACATAGGAAATGTACTCTTTGGAGCTCTATAAAAACCTCTGTTTAGGAGAATCTTTCAGGGCCCCGGATCAAGCGCCCCATTCCAAGGTCTCCATGGACTTAAACCCACATTATGATCTATCCTCGGTAGAGTCCATGTCAACTCATCCCCCTTGGTTTCTCCCCCAGGGCCTGCAGATCAAACCTGCCTTGTTGCTAGGAGACAACTAGAATGGGAGGCGGGCTGCCCAGGCATCCATCCTTAGAACCCTACTCTGGAGTCGTTCCATATGGGACATCCTAGAGTCATCCAACAGGTCTCAAGTGTCCCACAGAAGGAATCTTTGCAGTCTGGTGCATCTCACAACTCCCATTGTGGGAAAATCTTCATGGCCTCTTGAGATGCTCCACTTTATAAAGGGGCCATCATGGACAGAAACTCCAACCTGAGCAAACGTCTGATATTCGCCCTGGCTTCAGGTGCATGAGATCTTGATTCAGCTCTGCAGAGTGTGCCTTCTGTGCCCTCACCCCAAAAACTAAGCCTAGCTTGTGTTCTCAGACTACCGTCCTCACACCCCTGGCCCAAAAGCGCTACAATTTGGCAATACTGGGGCCACAATGCAGCACTCTGCCTGCCCTCCAGAAGAAAAACGTTGCCTTATGGAGCTACCTAGAAACCCGAATGAGGATCAACTGAACGCCACTCGACTGCACCCCAAATATACAGTCTACCCTGTCTAATGCCCTGTCTGACACAGCATGAGCCCACACCTCCAGACCTACGCTCCACAGCTAGCCACACACTGAGCTCATTGTACCCATCAGGTCCTTAGGTCTTCATCTCTTCCCAACCTCTTTTTTCGGGTTTCAGAACCTAGACCTAAACTCCAATCACTGTCCAGGGGTGAACGTGATGCAGAAATCACAACTCTTCCTTCGCCATGGCCGGAAACCTTGTGGTTGGCATATTCTCCAACGTTCAGTGTAGGAGAATCCAGCGTGGCCCATGAGGCCCTTCCCATGCTTGAGGGCCTTGTTGGGCACAAATAGGCCTTGTGACCCTCAGCATGAGCCCTGTCCTCAAGGAAGACCTCTCAGTGTCTGAATCAAGAGCCCACATATTGGACTTGCCATGCCCCTAGGCCCCCAAACTTAAACAGAGGTGGGGTTATCCAGTTGTCCCTACCAAGGACTCTGCTCTGGAATCCCTCTTTTATTGGCACACATGAGGTACATAAAATAAAATAAAAAACAGAAAGGACACCTCCCATCCCACAGAATGTACCCAAACTCTTGGGATTGGGTCAAATCCTCAGAGAAGGAAAGCCGTCCACAACCCATGAGGCCACGCCAGCATTCGACCCACATTGTTGACACAAATCCAGAGACAAAACCTGAGCAAGCACCTCAAACCCACCCTTTTTCATATCCCGAAGTGTTATCACGGTCTGTAGATTGGGCGTGCCATACCTATGTCCCCAATCCTAAGCAGAATTTGTGTTTTCAGACTTCTGTCCCCACAGGCCTGGCCCACACACCCTCAAGGCTGGGCCCCTAGAGCCAAACTCAGAACTGTGCCTGCCCTCTCCAGGGGATTTCTGCCCATTCCATTGGCCACAACCCTATAGATTAGGAGAAACTCCAAAATCCCGAGGACATTCCCAATATTATAGGCTGCCCAGGACAAACAGGGGCGATCTGACACAAGCCGAGCAACTACCTCCCCTCAGATCCATAGACACGTATCCCCAGGAAAGAGATTGAACCGGACAGGCACCTAGGCCCTAATCATATCCATTGCTTTTGTTTCCAGGCATCTCTCCTCAGAGGCCTGGTTTCCAATAGCAGAATATGGGAGATTCCTTAGGCACTCATCAAAACAATTCTTTTCTCTACATAGGAAACGTACTCTTTAGAGCTCCATCAAAACCTCCGGTTATGAACATCCCTCAAGGCCCCGGATCAAGCACCCCATTCCAAGGTCTCCATGGACACAAATGCACATTATGACCCATCCATCAACTCACCCATTTCAACACACCCGACTCGGTTACTCCCCTAGATCCAGCAGATCGAACTTGCCTTGGCGCTATGAGACACCTGGAATGGGAGGCAGGCTGCCCAGGCATCCATCCTTAGAACCCTGCTCTGGATAACTTCCTTATGGGATGTCCTGGAGCCATCCAGCAGGTCTCGACTGTCCCACGGAAGAAATCATTGCGGTTTGGAGCATCTCACAATTCCCATCGTGGGAAAACCTCCATGGCCTCGTGACACCCTCCCCTTCATGAAGGGGCCGTCATGGACAGAAACTCCAACCTGAGCCAACGTCTGATCCTAGCTCTGTCTTCAGGTACACGGGATCTCGATTCATCTCTGCAGAGGGTTCCTGCCGTCCCCTCACCCCGAAATCTAAGTCTGGCTTGTGTTCTCAGAATTTTTTCCTCACACTCCTGGCCCACAAGCCTTCCAGTTTGGGAATTCTGGAGCCACTATGTGGCACTGTGTCTTCCTTCCAGAAGAAAAACGTTGCCCTCTGGGGCTACCCAGTAACCACAAATGAGTACCAACCTGCACGAAACTCGACTGCACCCCAATGATACAGTCTAGCCTGGGCACTAATTCCCTGTCTGCCACAGCCTGAGCCTGCACCTCCCAACCCACACTCAACAGCTGGCCGAACACTGAGCACATCAGACACACCGTGGCCTTAGGTCTTCATCTCTTCCCAACCTCAGTTTTCAGGCTTCAGAACCTAGACCTTAAATCCAATCACAGTCCAGGAGTGAAAGTGTTGCAGAAATTAGAACTCCTTCTTCCCCATGGCCAGAAAACTTGTGGTTGCCATATTGTGCAACGTTCAGTGTAGGAGAAACCAGCATGGTACATTAGTCCACGCCCTGACTGGAGGGGCTCCTTAGGCACAAAAACACATTGTGAAACTCAATGTGAGCCCTATGCTCAAGGAAGGCCTCTCAGTGTCTGGACCAAGAGCCCACATATGGGGCTTGCCATGTTCTTAGGTCCCAATGTTAACCAGAGTTCTGGTTGTCCAGTCGCCCCTCCCCAGGATTCTGCTGTGGAATCCCTCTTTTGGTGGTCCACCTGAGGTAAAAAAAAAAAAAAAAAAAAAAAAAAAAAAAAAAAAAAAAAAAAAAAAAAAAAACAGAAAGGCCTCCTCCCTTCCCACAGAATGACCCCTAACTCTTGGAATTCGGTCAAATCCCCAGAAAGGGAGCCTCATCGATGGCCCATGAGGACACCCGGACATTCCATGGCAATCGGTGACACATATCCAGAAAAAAATAAGCATGAGCAAGCACCTCACTTTCGCCCTTTTTTCATATCCCGAAGAGTTCTCCTCACGGCCTATATATCGGGCCGGCAATACCTACAGACCCAAACCTAAGTGGAGTTTGTGTTTTCAGACTTTTGTCCAAATAGCCCTGGACCACACACGCTCCACACTTGGGTCCCTGGAGCCACACCTCAGGACTGTGCTTCCCTTTCAAGAGAATTCTTCCCATTCCATTGGCCACAACCTTGCAAATTAGGAAAAACCTCCAAAGTTACCGAGGCCATCCCAATAGTGTAGGCCGCCCAGGACAAACAGGTGTGATCTCAAACCAGCTGAGCAACTACCTCCACTCAGACAAAAGATGTCCCCAGAGAAGAATATTGAACCGGACAGGCCCCTAGGCCCTAATCAGATCCATTGCTTTGGTTTCCAGGCATCTCTCCTCAGAGGCCTCATTTCCAATACCAGCAAATGGTGGTTTCCTGAGGCACCAATAAGAACAAATCTCGTCTCCCCATGGAAAACTTGCTCATTGGAGCTTTGTTATAACCTCTGGTTAGGAGAATCCTTCAGGGCCCTGGTGCCACTGCCCCATACCAAGGTCTCAATGGACTCAAACCAACATTAAGACCATCCTCAGAAAAGTCCATTTCAACTCATTTAAGACCATCCTCAGGAAAGTCCATTCCAACTCAGCCCCCTCTGATGCTACCCCAAGCCAGCAGATCAAACGTTTCTTGTTGCTGGGAGACGATTGGAATTGAGGCTGTCTGCCCAGGCATCCATACTTAGAACCCTGTTCTGGAAAAATACCTTATGAGACGTCCTGGAGCCATCCAAAAAATCTTAATTGTACCACAGAAGGAATCCTTGCAGTTTGGAGCATCTCACAACTCTAATAGTGGGAAAACCCCTATGGCCTCATAATGCCCCCCCCCCTTCATGAAGGGGCCAACATGGACAGAAACTCCAACCTGAGCCAAAGTCTGATCCTCGACCTGACTTCAGACTCATGAGATCTCAATTCAGCTCTGTAGAGTGTGCCTGCCTTGTCCATTCCCCGAAACCTAAGCCTAGCTTGTGTTCTCAGACTTCCGTCCTCACTCTCCTGGCCCACAAGCCCTCCAGTTTGGGAATTCCAAAGCCACAATGCAGCACTCTGCCTGCCCTCCAGAAGAAAAACTTTGCCCTATGCTGCTAATAAGAAACCCCAAATGATTATCTAATGCATGCCACTCGACTGTAAAAAATTATACAGCCTACCCTGAATACGAATGCCCTGTCTGGCACAGCCTGAGACAAGACATCCCAAACGACACCTAGACAGCTGGCTCCAACCTGGACACAAGGGACCCGCTATGGCTGTAGTTCGTCATCTCTTCGCAAACTCGGTTTTCAGGCTTCAGAACCTAGACCTTATCTCCAATCACTGCCCAGGGGTGAACGTGATGCAGAAATTAGAATTCCTCCTTCCCCATGGCCAGAAACCTTGTGGTTGGCATGTGGGAAAACCTGCATTGTCAGAAAGGCCACGCCAGGGCTTGAGGGCCGCCTAGGGCACAGACAAGCATTGTGACCTGTAGCGTGAGTCCCGTATTAAAGTAACGCCTCTCAGTGGCTGGACCAAGATCCTGCATATGGGGCTTGTCATATCCATAGGCCCCCAGGCTTAACCAGAGAGCGAGTATTCCAGTTGTCAGTACCCACTGCTATGCTCCAGAATCCTTCTACTGGGGGGACACATGAAGCAGAAAACAGGACTCTTCCCGTCCCACAGAATGACCCCAAACTCTTGGGGGCTGGACAAACTACCAGAGAGGGAGACTTCTACGACCCATGAGGCAACTCCTACATTAAACGGCCATTGTGGACAAAATATCCAGAGACAAAAGACTGAGCGACTGCCTCCCTCTCACCCTTCTTTCATATCCAGAGGAGCTCCCCTCACGGACTGTAGATCAGGCCTGCCATAACCTCGGCCCCAAACCTGAGCTGAGTTTGGGTTTTTGGATGTCTGTCTGCATAGCCGTGGCCCACACCGCCTCCAGCCTGGGGTCTCTGGAGCCACACCACAGAACTGTGCCTGCTCTCTCCTAAGAAACTGCCCGTTCCATTGGCCACAACTCTACAAAATAGTAGAAACCTCAAGGTCCCCAAGGACATCCCACTACCGCAAGCCGCACTGGACAAACAGGGGCATTATGACACCAGCTGAACAACTACTACCTCCATGCAGACACACAGACTGATATCCGCAGAGACGGAAGATTGAACCAGACAGGGCCCTAGGCCCTATTATGAACTCTGTCTTTGGTGTCCAGGTATCACTCCTCAGAGGCCTGGGTTCGAAGACCAGCATATGGGGCTATCCTGAGGCACCAGACAGAACACGTCTCATCTCCGCATGGAAAGCTTCCTTGTTGGAGTTGTGTCAAACCCTTCGGGTTGGAGAATCCTGCAGAGTCCCTTAGCTACTGCCACATTCCAAGGTCTCCATGGCCACCAACCCACATTATGACTCATCCGCAGGAAAGTCCATTTAAACTCAGCCTTCTGGGTAGCTCACCCAAGAGCCCGCAGATTGAGCGTGCCTTGTCTCGACCAGGCAATTGGAAGGTGAGTTGGCGTTTCTCGGCATCCATGCTTAGGCCCCTGCTCTCGAGTCTTTCTGTATGGGGCATCCTGGAACCATCCAATAGTACTCGACTGTCCTGAAGAAGGAAACTTTGAAGTTTGGAGCAGCTCACAACTCCCAGCGTAGGGAAACCTCCCTGGCCTCATGACGCCCCCACCCCCTTCAGGAAGGGGCCGTCATGGACACAAACTCCAGCTTGAGGCAACATCTGATACTCGCCCTGACCTCAGATGCAGGAGATCTCGATTCAGCCTCTGCACAGTGGGCCCAAACCTCGTGCTACCTTGTGTTTTCAGACTTCCTTCCTCACACTCCTGGCAAACATGTCCTCAAGACTTGGAATTCTGGAACCAAAATGCAGCCCTATGCTTGCCCTCCAGAAGAAAAACATTGCTCTATGGGGATCTCCATAAACCCCAAATGAGGATCAACCTGTTCGGTTCTCGACCTCACCCCAATTGGATTGTTCGGGTTGTCCATTCATCCCTCCCCAGAGCTCTGCTTTGGAATCCCTCTTTTGGTGGGACACCTGAGGTAACAAAACTAAAAGGACTCCTCCCATCCTTCAGATTGACCCAAAACAATTGGGATTGGACCAAATTCACAGAGTGGAAGTCTCGTCCATGGCCCATGAGGCCTCCCCGAGATTCCACAGCCATCGTTGACAACAAATCTAGAGACAAAAGTCTGAGCAAGTGCCTCACACTCGCTCTTTTGTCGTATCCCGAAGAGTTCTCCTCACGGTCTGTAGATCGGGCCTGCCATACCTACTTCCCAAACCTAAGCCGAGTTTGTGTTTTCAGACTTCTGTCCCCACATTCCTGGCCCACAGACCCTTCAGGCTGGGGCCCCTGGAGCCACACATCAGGACTGTGCCTGTCCATACCACGGGAATTCTGCCCATTCCATTGTCCACAATCGTACAAATTAGGAAAAACCTCCAGAGTCCCCAAGGACATCCCAATAATGTAGGCCGCCCAGGACAAACAAGGGTCATCTGAAACCAGCTGACCATCTACCTCTACTCAGCGTAAATGGATGTCCCCAGAGAAGAAGATTGAATCAGACAGGCCCCTAGGCCTGAATCAGATTCATTGCTTTCGGTTACAGGTATCTCTCCTCAGAGGCCTGGTTTCCAAGATTAGCATATGGGGATTTCATGAGGCAGCAATCAGAACAAATCTCTTCTCCACATGGGAAAATTATCCTTTGAAGATGTCTCAAAACCTCCAGTTAGGAGAATACTTCAGGGCCTGTGTGCCATTGCCCATTACAAAGTCTCCATAGACACAAAAACACATTAGGACCCATCCACAGGAGAGTCCATTTCAACTCAGCGTATTCGGTTGCTCCGCGAGATCTAGCAGATCTAACTTGTCTTGTTGCTAGGAGACAATTGGAATGTGAGGTGGCCAACCCCGCCATCCATCCTTAAAACCCTGCTCGGAATCGTTGGCCTGGAGCCAACCAACAGGTCTCAATTGTCCTGCAGAAGAATCTTTGCAGTTGAGAGCTTCTCAGAACTCCCATCGTTAGAGAACCCCCATGGCCACATGATCCCCCCCCCTTCATAAAGGGGCCATCAGGGACATAAGGTCCAACCTGAGCTATCGTCTGATCCTCACCCTGACTTCAGATGCACGAGATCTCGGTTCAGGTCTGTAGATTGTGCCTGCCATGTCCTCACTCAAAAACCTAAGCCTTGCTTGTGTCCTCAGACTTCTGTACACAGACTACTGGCTCACAAGCCCTCCTGTTTGGCAATCCAGAACTACAATGCAGCACTCTATCTGCCCTGCAGAAGAAATACATTGCCCTCTGGGGCTACCTAGAAACCCCAAATGAATATCAACCTGCACGACACTTGGCTATACCCAAAATATATAGGATGACCTGGGCAATAATGCCCTTTCTGACACAGCCTGAGCCTGGACCTCCTAGGCCCACCCAGACAGCTGACTACAAACAGAACTTCAGACCCCCCATGGCCTTAGGTCGTTATCCCTTCCCAACCTCAGTTTTCAGGCTTCAGAACCTAGACCTTATCTCCAATCACTGCCCAGGTTTGAAAATGATGCAGAAATCAGAACTCCTTCCCGATGGCAGGAAAACTTGTGGTTGGCTTGTTGTCCAACGTTCAGTGTAGTGGAAACCAATGTGTCCCTTGAGGCCCCGCCATTGCTCGTGGTCCAGATAGGTAGCAAACACACATTGTGACCCTCAGCCTTAGCCCAGTCCTCAGGTAAAGCCTCTCAGTGGCTGGATGAAGAGACAGCATATTGGGCTTGCCATGCCCCTAGGCCCCAATTTTTAACCATAGTTCGTGTTGTCCCTTCACTCTTCCCCAGGGCTCTGCTTTGGAATTCCTCTTTTGGTGGGACACCTGATGTAATAACCCTGAAAGGAGTCCTCCATCCAACAGATTGACGAAAAACAATTGGGATCGGGCCAAATCCACAGAGAGCAATATTCGTCCATGGCCCATGAGGCCTCCTCGACATTCCACGGCCATCGCTGATACAAAATCCAGAGACAAAAGCCTAAGCAAGCGCCTCAGACTCGCACTATCTTCATATCCTGAAGATGTCTTTTCATGGTTTGTAGATCGGGCCTGCCATACCTACGTCCCCAAACATAAGCTGAGTTTGTGTTTTCAGACTTCTGTCCTCAAAGTCCTGGGCCACATACCCTCCAGGCTGGGGACCCTAGAGCCACACATTAGGACTGTGCCTACCCAATCCATGGGAATTCTGCCCATTCCATTGTCCAAAATCATACAAATTAGGAGAACACTCCAAAGTCCCTGAGGCCATTCCAATAGTATAGGCCCCCTGGGACAAATAAGGTCAGTCTGACACCAGCTGAGCATTTACCTCCACTCACACCCTAGAAGGATGTCCCCAGAGAAGAAGATTGAACCAGACAGGACCCTAGGCCAAAATCGGATCCATTGCTTTGGTTTACAGGCATGTCTCCTCAAAACCCTGGATTCCAATACCAGCATTGGGGTTTTCCTGAGGCACCCATCAGAACAAACCTCGTCTCCACAAGGAAACTTGTGCATGGGAGCTATGTCAAAAGCTTAGGAGAATACTTCAGGGTCCCGGTGCCACCGCCCCATTCCAAGGCCCTCATGGACACAAACACACATTAGACCCATCCTCAGGAAAGTCCATTTCAACTCAGCCACCCCGGTTGCTCCCGCAGAGCCATCAGATCTAAACTGTCTTGTCGCTAGGAGACCATTGGAATGCGAGGCGGGCTTCCCAGGCATCCATCCTCGAACGTTGGTCTGGACTCATCCATATGGGATGTCCTGGACCTGTCAAACAAGTCTCAATTGTCCCGCAGAAGGAATCCTAGGAGGGGGCATCCCACCACTCCCAACGTGGGTAAACCTCCACGCTCTCGAGCTTCGGCTCCCTTTATGAATGGGCCATCATGAACAGAAAATCCAAGCTGAGCCAACGTCTGATCCTCGCTCTGACTTCAGATGCATGAGATATTGCTTTAGATCTTCAGGGGGTACATGTCGTGCCCTCGCCCTGAAACCCAAGTCTAGCTGTTCCTAGGACCCAATTTTAACCAGATTTCTGGTTGTCCAATCGCCCCTCCCCAGGGCTCTACTCTGGAATCCCTCATTTGCTGGGACCCCTGAGTTTGAAAAACAAAACAAAACAAAACAACAACAACAAAAAACGGACTTCTTCCATCCCAAAGAATGACCCCAAACTCTTTGGATTGGGCCAAACCCCAGGGAGTAAGTCTCGTCCATTTCCCATGAAGTCACAAGGAAATTTCATGGCCATGAATGGCATGATATCCAGAGATAAATACTTGAGCAAGAGCCTCACACTCGCCCTTTTTTCATATCTCGAAGAGTTCTCCTCATGGTCCGTAGATCAGTCCTGCCATACCTATGACCCGAAACATAATCCGAGTTTCTGTTTTCAGACAACTGTCCAAACAGCCCTGGCCTACACAGCCTACAGACTTAGGCCCCTGGAGCCAAGCTGAGGACTGTACTTGCCCTCTCCACGGGAATTCTGTGTGCCCATTCCAATGGCCACAACGCTACTAATAGAATAAACCTCCAAATTCCCTGAGGCCATCCCAATAGTGTTGGCTTCCCAGGACAAACAGGAGCAATCTGAGCCCATCTGAGAATCTTCCTGCACTCAGACTTGTAAACTGTTATCCCCAGAGTTAAAAAGGAACGAACAGGCCCCTAGGCCCTAATCGGTTCCATTGCTTTGGTTTCCAAGCGTCTCTCCTCAGAGGCCTGGATTTCAGTACCAGTTTATGGCTGTTTCTTGACTCACCCACCAGAACAAATCTCATGTACACAAGGGAAACTTGCACGTGGGAGTGATGTCAAAGCCTCTGTTTAGGAGAACCCTTCATGGCCCCAGTGCAACCGCGTCATTCCAAGGTATCCATAGACACAAAAACACATTAGGACCCATGCACAGGAGAGTCCATTTCAACTCAGCATATTCGGTTGCTCCGCGAGATCCAGCAGATCTAACTTGTCTTGTTGCTAGGAGACAATTGGAATGCGAGGTGGACTACCCAACCATCCATCCTTAGAACCCTGCTCGGAATCGTAAGCCTGGAGCCAACCAACAGGTCTCAATTGTCCTGCAGAAGAATCTATGCAGTTGGGAGCTTCTCACAACTCCCATCGTGAGAAAACACCCATGGCCTCGTGATCCCCCCCCCCCCTTCATGAAGTGGCCCTCAGGGACATAAGGTCCAACCTAAGCGATCGTCTGATCCTCACCATGACTTCAGATGCACGAGATCTCGGTTCAGATCTGTATATTGTGGCTGCCATTTCCTCACCCAGAAACCTAAGCCTAGCTTGTGTCCTCAGACTTCCATCCTCAGACTAATGGCCCACAAGCCCTCCAGTTTGGCAATCCAGAATTATAATGCAGCACTCTGCCTGCCCTCCAGAAGAAAAACATTGCCTTCTGGGGCTACCCAGAAACCCCAAATGAAGATCAACCTGCATGCGACTTGGCTGTACCCAAAATATTTAGGCTGACCTGGGCAATAATGCCCTTTCTGACAGAGGCTGAGCCTGGACCTCCTGGCCCCACCCATACATCTGGCCGCTCACTGAGCACATCGGACCAGCCATTGCCTTAGTTCCTTATCTCTTCCCAGCCTCGGTTTTCAGGATTTAGAACCTAGACCTTATCTCGAATCACTGCCCATGTTTGAAAATGATGCAGAAATCAGAACTCTTTCCCGATGGAAAGAAACCTTGTGATAGGCTTGTTGTATAATGTTCAGTATAGTGGATACCAGTGTGTCCAATGAGGCCCCGCCATTGCTCGCGGGCCACATAGGTTGCAAACCCACGTTGTGACCCTCAGGCTTAGCCCAGTCGTCAGGTAAGGCCTCTCAGTGGCTTGATGAAGAGACAGCATATTGGTCTTGCCATGCCCCTAGGCCCCAATTTTTCACAATAGTTCGGGTTGTCCCTTCACTCTTCCGCAGGGCTCTGCTTTGGAACTCCTCTTTTGGTGGGACACCTGAGGTAACAACCCTGAAAGGAGTACTCCATCCAACAGATTGACGAAAAACAATTGGGATTGGGCCAAAACCACAGAGAGGAAGATTCGTCCATGGCCCATGAGGACTCCTCGACATTCTAAGGCAATCGCTGAAACAAAATCCAGAGACAAAAGCCTGAGCAAGCGCCTCAGACTCACACTATCTTCATATCCTGAAGATGTCTTCTCATGGTTTGTAGATCGGGCCTGCCATACCTACGTCCCCAAACATAAGCTGAGTTTGTGTTTTCAGACTTCTGTCCTCAAAGTCCGGGCCACACACCATCCAGGCTGGGGACCCTGGAGCCACACATTAGGACTGTGCCTACCCAATCCATGGGAATTCTGCCCATTCCATTGTCCAAAATCTTACAAATTAGGAGAACCCTCCAAAGTCCCTGAGGCCATCCCAATAGTATAGGTCGCCCGGGACAAAAAAGGGCAGTCTGACACCAGCTGAGCATCTGCCTCCACTCATACCCTAGATGGATGTCCCCAGAGAAGAAGATTGAACCAGACAGGACCCTAGGCCAAAATCGGATCCATTGCTTTGGTTTACAGGCATGTCTCCTCAAAACCCTGGATTCCAATACCAGCATTGGGGTTTTCCTGAGGCACCCATCAGAACAAACCTCGTCTCCACAAGGAAACTTGTGCATGGGAGCTATGTCAAAAGCTTAGGAGAATACTTCAGGGTCCCGGTGACACTGCCCCATTCCAAGGCCCTCATGGACACAAACACACATTAGACCCATCCTCAGGAAAGTCCATTTCAACTCAGCCACCCCGGTTGCTCCCGCAGAGCCATCAGATCTAAACTGTCTTGTCGCTAGGAGATAATTGGAATGCGAGGCGGGCTTCCCAGGCATCCATCCTCGAACGTTGGTCTGGACTCATCCATATGGGATGTCCTGGAGCTGTCCAAAAGGTCTCAATTGTCCCGCAGAAGGATTCCTAGGAGGGGGCATCCCACCACTCCAAACGTGGGAAAACCTCCACGCTCTCGAGATTCGGCTCACTTCATGAAGGGGCCGTCATGAACAGAAAATCCAAGCTGAGCCAAGGTCTGATCCTCGCTCTGACTTCAGATGCATGAGATATTGCTTCAGATCTTCAGGAGGTACATGCCGTGCCCTTGCCCTGAATCCCAAGTCTAGCTTGTGTTCTCAGACTTCCGTCCTCACACTCCTGGCCCCGAAGCCCACAAGTGTGGCAATTCCGGACCATCATTGCAGCACTCTGCCTGCCCTCGAGAAACAAAATATTGCCCAATGAGAAGCCCGGGCACATTAAATGAGAATAAACCTACACGGCACTCGAATGTACCCAAATTATATAGTCTAACCTGGGCAGTAATGCACTGTCTGACACACCCTGAGCCGGGACCTCCTGAGCAACACCCAGACAGCTTATCACACCCTGAGCCCATAAGACCCGCTGTGGCCTTAGGTCATCATCTCTTCCTTACCTCAGTTTTCAGGCTTCAGAAGCTAGACCTTATCTCCAATCACTGCCCAGGGGTGAGTGTGATGCAGAAATCAGAACTCTTCCTTACCCATGGCAAGAAACCTTATGGTTGGCATGTTTTCCAACGTTCAGTGTAGGGGAAACAAGCATTCACCCTGAGGCCCCGCCCATTTTGAGTGCGACGAGGGTATAAACACGCATTGTGACTCGCAACGTGAGTCCTGTCCTCTAGTACGTCCTCTCAGGGGCTAGACCATTAGATGTATAATGGCTTGACATGTCCCTAGGCCCCAAATTTAAATCAGATTTCTGGTTGTCCAATCGCCCCTCCCAAGGGTTCTACTCTGGAATCCCTCATTTGGTGGGGTTTGAAAAAAAAAAAAAACAACAACAACAACAACAAAAAAAAAACGGACTTCTTCCATCCCACAGAATGACCCCAAATTCCTTGGACGGGGCCAAACCCCCAGAGAGTAAGACTCGTCCATTTCCCATGAAGTCACCCGGAAATTTCACGACCATGAGTGACACGATATCCAGAGACAAAAACTTGAGCAGGAGCCTCACACTCGCCCTTTTTTCATATCCCGAAGCGTTCTCCTCATGGTCTGTAGATCAATCCTGCCATACCTATGACCCGAAACATAATCCGAGTTTGTGTTTTCAGACAACTGTCCAAACAGCCCTGGCCTACACACCCTACAGGCTCAGGCCCCTGGAGCCAACCTGAGGACTGTACTTGCCCTCTCCAAGGGAATTGTATGTGCCCATTCCAATGGCCACAACCCTACTAATAGAATAAACCTCCAATGTCCCTGAGGCCATCCCAATAGTGTTGGCTTCCCAGGACAAGCAGGAGCAATCTGAGCCCATCTGAGAACCTACCTGCACTCAGACTCGTAGACTGATATCCCCAGAGGTAAAAAGGAATGAACAGTCCCCTAGGCCCTAATCGGATCCATTGTTTTGGTTTCCAGGCATCTTCCTCAGAGGCCTGGATTTCAGTACCAGCATATGGCTGTTTCTTGACTCACCCATCAGAACAAAACTCATGTACACATGGGAAACTTGCACGTGGGTGGTGTGTCAAAGCCTCTTTTTATGAGAACCCTTCAGGGCCCCAGTGCCACCGCTTCATTCCAAGGTCTCCATAGACACAAAATCATATTAGGACACATGCACGGGAGAGTCCAATTCAACTCAGCATATTCGGTTGCTCCACGAGATCCAGCAGATCTAACCTGTCTTGTTGCAAGGAGACAATTGGAATGAGAGGTGGCCTAACCCGCCATCAATGCTTAGAAACCTGCTCAGAATCATTGACCTGGAGCCAACCACAGGTCTCAATTATCCTGCAGAAGAATCTTTGCAGTTGGGAGCTTCTCACAACTCCCATCGTGAGAAACCCCCATGGCCTCGTGATACCCCCCCCTTCATGAAGGGGCCATCAGGGACATAAGGTCCAACCTGAGAAATAGTCTGATCCTCACCTTGACTTCAGATGCACGAGATCTCGATTCAGGTCTGTATATTGTGCCTGCCATGTCTTCACCCAGAAACCTAAGCCTAGCTTGTGTCCTCAGTCTTCCGTTCTCAGACTACTGGCCCACAAGCCCTCCAGTTTGGCAATCCAGAACTACAATGCAGCACTCTGCTTGCCCTCCAGAAGAAAAACATTGCCCTCTGGGGCTACCCAGAAACCCCAAATGAAGATCAACCTGCATGCCACTTGGCTGTACCCAAAATATTTAGGCTGACCTGGGCAATAATGCCCTTTCTGACAGAGGCTGAGCCTGGACCTCCTGGCCCCACCCATACATCTGGCCGCTCACTGAGCACATAGGACCAGCCATTGCCTTAGTTCCTTATCTCTTCCCAGCCTCGGTTTTCAGGCTTCAGAACCTAGACCTTATCTCCAATCACTGCCCAGGTTTGAAAATGATGCAGAAATTAGAACTCCTTCCCAATCTCAAGAACCTTGTGGCTGGCTTGTTGTCCAACGTTCAGTGTAGTGGAAACCTGTTTGTCCGATGAGGCCCCGCCATTGCTCGCGGGCCACATAGGTGGCAAACTCACATTGTGACCCACAGCATTAGCCCAGTCCTCAGGTAAGGCCTCTCAGTGGCTGGATGAAGAGACAGCATATTGGGCTTGCCATGCCCATAGGCCCCAATTTTTAACCATAGTTCGGGTTGTCCCTTCATTCTTCCCCAGGGCTCTGCTTTGGAATTCCTCTTTTGGTGGGACACCTGATATAACAACCCTGAAAGGAGTCCTCCATCCAACAGATTGACGAAAAACAATTGGGATCGGGCCAAATCCACAGAGAGGAAGATTCGTCCATGGCCCATGAGGCCTCCTCGACATTCCACGGCCATCGCTGAAACAAAATCCAGAGACAAAAGTCTGAGCAAGCGCCTCAGACTCGCAATATCTTCATATCCTGAAGATGTCTTCTCATGGTTTGTAGATCGGGACTGCCATACCTACGTCCCCAAACATAAGCTGAGTTTGTGTTTTCAGACTTCTGTCCTCAAAGTCCTGGGCCACATACCCTCCAGGCTGGGGACCCTGGAGCCACACATTAGGACTGTGCCTACCCAAACCATGGGAATTCTGCCCATTCCAATGTCCAAAATCTTACAAATTAGGAGAACCCTCCAAAGTTCCTGAGGTCATCCCAATAGTATAGGTCGCCCGGGACAAAAAAGGTCAGTCTGACACCAGCTGAGCATCTACCTCCACTCATACCCTAGATGGGTGTCCCCAGAGAAATAGATTGAACCAGACAGGACCCTAGGCCAAAATCGGATCCATTGCTTTGGTTTACAGGCATGTCTCCTCAAAACCCTGGATTCCAATATTAGCATAGGGGTTTTCCTGAGGCACCCATCAGAACAAATCTCGTCTCCACAAGGAAACTTGTGCATGGGAGCTATGTCAAAAGCTTAGGAGAATACTTCAGGGTCCCGGTGATACTGCCCCATTCCAAGGCCCTCATGGACACAAACACACATTAGACCCATCCTCAGGAAAGTCCATTTCAACTCAGCCACCCCGGTTGCTCCCGCAGAGCCATCAGATCTAAACTGTCTTGTCGCTAGGAGACCATTGGAATGCGAGGCGGGCTTCCCAGGCATCCATCCTCGAACGTTGGTCTGGACTCATCCATATGGGATGTCCAGGAGCTGTCCAAACATGTCTCAAGTGTCCCGCAGAAGGAATCCTAGGAGGGGGCATCCCACCACTCCCAACGTGGGAAAACCTCCACGGCCTCGAGATTCGGCTCCCTTCATGAAGGGGCCGTCATGAACAGAAAATCCAAGCTGAGCCAACGTCTGATCCTCGCTCTGACTTCAGATGCACGAGATCTCGATTCATGTCTGTAGATTTTGCCTGCCATATCCTCACCCAGAAACCTTGGCCTAGCTTGGGTTCTCAGTCTTCCGTTCTCAGACTACTGGCCCACAAGCCCTCCAGTTTGGCAATCCAGAACTACAATGCAGCACTCTGCCTGCCCTCCAGAAGAAAAACATTGCCCCCTGGGGCTAACCAGAAACCCCAAATGAGGATCAACCTGCACGCCACTTGGCTGTACCCCAAATACATAGGCTGACCTGGGCACTGATGCCCTTTCAGACACAACCTGAGCCTGGACCTCCAGGCCACACCCAGACAGCTGGCCGCACTCTGAGCACATCGGAGCCTACAAGTTGGCAATTCCGGACCATCATTGCAGCACTCTGCTTGCCCTCTAGAAAAAATATATTGCCTAATGAGCTGCCCGGGCACATTAAATGAGAATAAACCTACACGGCACTCGAATGTACCCAAATTATATAGTCTAACCTGGGCAGTAATGCACTGTCTGACACAACCTGAGCTGGGACCTCCTGGGAAACACCCAGACAGCTGACCGCACACTGAGCACATCAGACCCCCCATGTCCTTAGGTCATCATCTCTTCCCTACCTCAGTTTTCAGGCTTCAGAACCTAGACCTTATCTCCAATTACTGCCCAGGGGTGACTGTGATGCAGAAATCAGAACTCCTGCTTACCCAAGGCAAGAAACCTTGTGGTTGCCATGTTGTCCTACGTTCAGTGTAGGAGAAACTAGCATTCACCCTGAGGTCACGCCAATTCCTTAGTGCGACGAGGGCATAAACACGCATTGTGACCCTCAGCGTGATACCTGACCTCTAGTAAATCTTCTCAGTGGCTGGACCATTAAATGTCATAATGGGCTTGACATGTCCCTAGGCCTCAATTTTTAACCAGATTTCTGGTTGTCCAGTCACAACTCCCCAGGGCTCTACTCTGGAATCCCTCATTTGGTGGGACACCTGAGGTAGAAAAACAAAACAAAAACAATCAACAACAACAACAAAAAAAAACGGATTTATTCCATCCCACAGAGTGACCCCAAACTCCTTTGACGGGGCCAAACCCCCAGAGAGTAAGACTCGTCCAATTCCCATGATGTCACCCGGAAATTTCACGACCATGAGTGACACGATATCCAGAGACAAGAACTTGAGCAAGAGCCTCACACTCACCCCTTTTTCATATCCCGAAGTGTTCTCCTCATGGTCTGTAAATCAATCCTGCCATACCTATGACCCGAAACATAAGCCGAGTTTGTGTTTTCAGACAACTGTCCAAACAGCCCTGGCCTACACACCCTACAGGCTCAGGGCCCTGGAGCCAAACCTGACGCCTGTGCTTGCCCTCTCCAAGGGAATTGTATGTGCCCATTCCAATGGCCACAACCCTACTAAGAGGATAAACCTCCAAAGTCCCTGAGGCCATCCCAATGTTTGTGGCTTCCCAGGACAAACAGGGGCAATCTGGGCCCATCTGAGCACCTCCTGGCACTCAGACCCGTAGAGTGATGCCCCATAGATAAAAAGGAACGAACAGGCCCCTAGGCACCTATCGGAACCATTGCTTTGGTTTCCAGGCATCTCTCCTCAGAGGCCTGGATTTCAATAACACCATATGGCTGTTTCTTGACTCACCCATCAGAACAAATCTCATCTATACATGGGAAACTTGCACGAAGGAGCTGTGTGAAAGCCTCTCTTTAGGAGAACCCTTCAGGGCCCCAGTGCCACCGCTTCATTCTAAGGTCTCCATAGACACAAAATCATATTAGGACACATCCACCGGAGAGTCCATTTCAACTCAGCCTCCTCGGTTGCTCCCCCAGATACAGCAGATCTAACCTGTCTTGTTGCTTGGAGACAATTGGAATGCGAGGTGGGCTACCCAGCCATCCATCCTTAGAACCCTGCTCGGAATCGTTGTCCTGGAGCCAACCAACAGGTCTCAATTGTCCTGCAGAAGAATCTTTGCAGTTGGGAGCTTCTCACAACTCCGATCGTGGGAAAACCCCCATGGCTTCGTGGTCCACCCCCCCCCTTCAAGAAGGCGATCGTCTGATCCTCGCCCTGACTTCAGATGCACGAGATCTCGATTCAGGTCTGTAGATTTTGCCTGCCATATCCTCACCCAGAAACCTTGGCCTAGCTTGGGTTCTCAGTCTTCCGTTCTCAGACTACTGGCCCACAAGCCCTCCAGTTTGGCAATCCAGAACTACAATGCAGCACTCTGCCTGCCCTCCAGAAGAAAAACATTGCCCTCCGGGGCTACCCAGAAACCCCAAATGAGGATCAACCTGCAGGCCATTCGGTTCTACCCCAAATATATAGGCTGACCTGGGCACTAATGCCCTTTCTGACACAGCCTGAGCCTGGACCTCCTGGCCCCACCCAGACAGCTGGCCACACACTGAGCACATCAGACCCGCCATGGCCTTAGGTCGGCATCTCTTCTCAACCTCGGTTTTCAGGCTTCAGAACCTAGACCATATCTCCAATCACGACCCGGGTTTGAAAATGATACAGAAATCAGAACTCTTTCCCCATGGCAAGAAACCTTGTGGTTGGCATGTGGTCCAAGGTTCAGTGTCGTTGAAACCAGTGTGGCCCATGAGGCCCCGTCCATGCTTGCGGGCCACATTGGTCACAAACACACATTGTGACCCTCAGCATTAGCCCAGTCCTCAGGTAAGGCCTCTCAGTGGCTGGATGGAGAGACAGCATATTGGGCTTGCCATGCCCCTAGGCCCCAATTTTTAACCATTATTCGGGTTGTCCCTTCACTCTTCCCCAGGGCTCTGCTTTGGAATTCCTCTTTTGGTGGGACACCTGAGGTAACAAACCTGAAAGGAGTCCTCCCATCCCACAGATTGACGATAAACAATTGGGATCGGGCCAAGTCCACAGAGAGCAAGATTCGTCCATGGCCCATGAGGCCTCCCCAACATTCCACTGTCATCGCTGATACAAAATCCAGATTCAAAAGCCTGAGCACGCGCCTCAGACTCGCTCATTCTTCATATCCTGATAGTTCTTCAGATAAGAACCTACACAGCACTCGAAGGCACCCAAAATATATAGTCTAACCTGGGCACTAATGCACTGTCTGACAACCTGAGCCCGGACCTCGTGACCAACACCCAGACAGCTGACCGCACACTGAGCACATCAGACCCGCCATGGCCTTATGTCTTCATCTCTTCCGTACCTCAGTTTTCAGGCTTAAGAACCTAGACCTTATCACCAATCACTGCCCACGCTTCACTGTGATGCAGAAATCAGAACCCTTCCTTACCCATGGCAAGAAACCTTGTGATTGGCATGTTGTCCAACGTTCAGTGTAGGAGAAACCAGCATTCACCCTGAGGCCCCGCCCATTCTTGAGTGCGACGAGGGCATAAACACGCATTGTGACCCTCAGCGTGAATCCTGTCCTCTAGTACATCCTCACAGTGGCTGGATCATTAGATGTCATAATGGTCTTGACATGTCCCTAGGCCCCAATTTTTAACCATATTTCGGGTTGTCCAATCGCCCCTCCCCAGGGCTCTACTCTGGAATCCCTCATTTGGTGGGACACCTGAGGTTGAAAAAAAAACAAAACAAATCAACAGCAACAAAACATCGGACTACTTCCATCCCAGAGAATGACCCCAAACTGTTTGGACGGGGCCAAACCCACAAGAGTAAGTCTAGTCCATTTCCCATGAAGTCACCCGGAAATTTCACGACCATGAGTGACACAATATCCAGAGATAAAAACTTGAGCAAGAGCCTCACACTCGCCCTTTTTTCATGTCCCGAAGAGTTCTCCTCATGATCTGTAGATCAGTCCTGCCGTACCTATGACCCGAAACATAAGCCCAGTTTGTGTTTTCAGACAACTGTCCAAACAGCACTGGCCTACATACCCTACAGGCTCAGCACCATGGAGCCAAACCTGACGACTGTGCTTGGCCTCTCCTAGGGAATTGTATGTGCCCATTCCAATGGCCACAACCCAACTAATAGGAGAAACCTCCAAAGTCCCTGAGGCCATCCCAATATTGGTGGCTTCCCAGGACAAACAGGGGCAATCTGGGCCCA
Organism: Mustela lutreola; assembly: GCF_030435805.1. Classification (NCBI taxonomy): domain Eukaryota; kingdom Metazoa; phylum Chordata; class Mammalia; order Carnivora; family Mustelidae; genus Mustela; species Mustela lutreola. Next base: position 176,151,892 of record NC_081294.1, read on the forward strand.
TCTGAGCACCTACCGGCACTCAGACCCGTAGACTGATGTCCCCAGATGTAATAAGGAACGAACAGGCCCCTAGGCACCTATCGGATCCATTGCTTTGACTTCCAGGAATCTCTCCTCAGAGGCCTGGATTTCAATAACAGCATATGCCTGTTTCTTGACTCCCCCATCAGAACAGATATCATCTACACATGGGAAACTTGCACGATGGAGCTGTGTGCAAGCCTCTCTTTAGGAGAACCCTTCAGGGCCCCAGTTCCACCGCTTCATTCCAAGGTCTCCATAGACACAAAATCATATTAGGACACATTCCCTGGAGAGTCCATTTCAACTCAGTCTCCTCGGTTGCCTCCCCAGATCCAGCAGATCTAACCTGTCTTGTTGCTTGGAGACAATTGGAATGCGAGGTGGGCTACCCAGCCATCCATCCTTAGAACCCTGCTCGGAATCGTTGTCCTGGAGCCAACCAACAGGTCTCAAATGTCTTGCAGAAGAATCTTTGCAGTTGGGAGCTTCTCACAACTCCGATCTGGGAAAACCCCCATGGCCTCGTGATCCACACCCCCCCCCTTCAAGAAGGGGGCATCAGGGACAGAAAGTCCAACCTGAGCGATCGTCTGATCCTCGCCCTGACTTCAGATGCACGAGATCTCGATACAGGTCTCACCCAGAAATGTAGGCCTAGCTTGGGTTCTCAGACTTCCGTCCTCAGACTACTGGATCACAAGCCCTTAAGTTTGGCAATCCAGAGCTACAATGCAGCACTCTGCCTTTTCTCCATAAGAAAATCATTGCCCTATGAGGCTACCCAGAAACACCAAATGAAGATCAACCGGCACGCCATTCGGCTGCACCCCAAATATATAGGCTGACCTGGGCACTAATGCCCTTTCTGACACAGCCTGAGTCTGGACCTCCTGGCCCCACCCAGACAGCTGGCCGCACACTGAGCACATCGGAACCCCCATGACCTTAGGTCGTCATCTCTTCTCAATTTCGGTTTTCAGGCTTTCGAACCTAGACCTTATTTCCAATCATGGCCCGGGTTTGAAAATGATGCAGACATCAGAACTCTTTCCCATGGCAAGAAACCTTGTGGTTGGCATGTTGTCCAAGGTTCAGTGTACTTGAAACCAGTGTGGCCCATGAGGCCCCGCCCATTCTTGCGGGCCACATTGGTCACAAACACACATTGTGACCCTCAGCCTGAGCCCAGTCCTCAGGTTAGGCCTCTCAGGGCTGGAAGGAGAGAGAGCATATAGGGCTTGCCATGCCCATAGACCCAATTTTTAACTATAGTTCGGGTTGTCCTTTCACTCTTCCCCAGGGCTCTGCTTTGGAATTCCTCTTTTGGTGGGACACCTAAGGTAACAAACCTGAAAGGAGTCCTCCCATCCCACAGATTGACGTTAAACAATTGGGATCGGGCTAAATCCACAGAGAGCAAGTTTCGTCCATGGCCCATGAGGCCTCCACAACATTCCACGGCCATCGCTGATACAAAATCCAGAGACAAAAGCCTGAGCACGCGCCTCAGACTCGCTCATTCTTCATATCCTGAAGAGTTCTTCAGATCAGAACCTGCACGGCACTCGAATGCACCCAAAATATATAGTCTAACCTGGGCACTAATGCACTGTCTGACAACCTGAACCCGGACCTCCTGACCAACACCCAGACAGCTGACCGCACACTGAGCACATCAGACCCGCCATGGCCTTAGGTCATCATCTCTTCCCTACCTCACTTTTCAGGCTTCAGAACCTAGACCTTATCTCCAATCACTGCCAAGGGGTGACTGTGATGCAGAAATCAGAACTCTTCCTTACCCATGGCAAGAAACCTTGTTGTTGGTATGTTGTCCATCGTTCATTGTAGGAGAAACCAGCATTCACCCTGAGGCCCCGCCCATTCTTGAGTGCGACGAGGGCATAAAAACGCATTGTGACCCTAAGCGTGAGTCCTGTCTTCTAGTACGTCCTCTCAGTGGCTGGACCATTAGATGTCATAATGGGCTTGACATGTCCCTAGTCCCCAATTTTTAAGCACTTTTCTGGTTGTCCAGTCGCCCCTCCCCAGGGCTCTACTCTGGAATCCCTCATTTGGAGGGACACCTGAGGTTCAAAAACAAAACAAAACAAATCAACAACAACAGAACAACGGACTTCTTCCTTCCCACAGAATGACCCCTAACTCTTAGGACGGGGCCAAGCCCACAGAGAGTAAGACTCGTCCATTTCCCATGAAGTCACCCAGAAATTTCACGACCATGAGTGACACGATATCCAGAGACAGAAACTTGAGGAAGAGCCTCACACTCGCCCTTTTTCATATCCCGAAGAGTTCTCCTCATGGTCTGTAGATCAGTCCAGCCATACCTATAACCTGAAACAAAAGCCGAGTTTGTGTTTTCAGACAACTGCCCAAACAGCCCTGGCCTACACACCCTACAGGCTCAGGCCCCTGGAGCCAAACCTGACGACTGTGCTTGCCCTCTCCAAGGGAATTGTATGTGCCCATTCCATGGCCACAACCCTACTAATAGGATAAACTTCCAAAGTTCCTGAGGCCATCCCAATATTTGTGGCTTCCCTGGACAAACAGGGGCAATCTGGGCCCATCTGAGCACCTACCGGCACTCAGACCCATAGACTGATGTCCCCAGAGGTAAAAAGGAACGAACAGGCCCCTAGGCACCTATCGGATCCATTGCTTTGGTTTCCAGGAATCTCTCCTCAGAGGCCTGGATTTCAATAACAGCATATGGCTGTTTCTTGACTCACCCATCAGAACAAATCTCATCTACACATAGGAAACTTGCACGATGGAGCTGTGTGAAAGCCTCTGTTTAGGAGAACCCTTCAGGGCCCCAGTGCCACCGCTTCATTCCAAGGTCTCCATAGACACAAAATCATATTAGGACACATCCACGGGAGAGTCCATTTCAACTCAGCCTCCTCGGTTGCTCCCCCAGATCCAGCAGATCTAACCTGTCTTGTTGCTTGGAGACAATTGGAAAGTGAGGTGGGCTACCCAGCCATCCATCCTTAGAACCCTGCTCGGAATCGTTGTCCTGGAGCCAACCAACAGGTCTCAATTGTCCTGCAGAAGAATCTTTGCAGTTGGGAGCTTCTCACAACTCCATCTTGGGAAAAGCCCCATGGCCTCGTGATCCACTCCTCCCTTCAAAAAGGGGCCATCAAGTACAGAATGTCCAACCTGAGAGATCATATGATCCTCGCCCTGACTTCAGATGCACGAGATCTCGATTCAGGTCTGTAGATTGTGCCTGCCATATCCTCAACCAGAAACCTAGGCCTAGCTTGGGTTCTCAGACTTCCGTCCTCAGACTACTGAACCACAAACCCTCCAGATACGCAATCCAGAACTACAATACAGCACTCTGCCTGCCCTCCAGAAGAATACATTGCCCTCTGGGGCTACCCATAAAACTTAATGAGGATCAACCTGCACGCCATTCGGCTGTACCCCAAATATATAGGCTGACCTGGGCACTAAAGCCCTTTCTGGCACACCCTGAGCCTGGACCTCCAGGGCCCACCCAGACAGCTGGCCGCACTCTGAGCACATTGGACCCGTCATGGCATTAGGTCGTCATCTCTTCTCAACCTCGGTTTTCAGGCTTCAGAACCTAGACCTTATCTCCAATCACGGCCCGGGTTTGAAAATGATGCAGAAATCAGAACTCTTTCCCCATGGCAAGAAACCTTGTGGTTGACATGTTGTCCAAGGTTCAGTGTAGTTGAAACCCGTGTGGCCCATGTGGTCCCGTCCATGCTTGCGGGCCACATTGGTCACAAACACACATTGTGACCCTCAGCCTGAGCCCAACCTCAGGTAAGGCCTCTCAGTGGCTGGATGGAGAGACAGCATATGGGCTTTCCATGCCCCTAGGCCCCAATTTTTAACCATATTTCAGGTTGTCCCTTCACTCTTCCCAAGGGCTCTTCTTTGGAATTCCTCTTTTGGTGGGACACATGAGGTTACAAACCTGAAAGGAGTCCTCCCATCCCACAGATTGACGAAAAACAATTGGGATCGGGCCAAATCCACAGAGAGCAAGATTCGTACATGGCCCATGAGGCCTCCACAACATTCCACGGCCATCGCTGATACAAAATCCAGAGACAAAAGCCTGAGCACGCGCCTCAGACTCGCTCATTCTTCATATCCTGAAGAGTTCTTCAGATAAGAACCTACACGGCACTCGAATGAACCCAAAATGTATAGTCAAACCTGGGCAATAATGCACTGTCTGACAACCTGAGCCCGGACCTCGTGACCAACACCCAGATAGCTGACCAAACACTGAGCACATCAGAACCGCCATAGCCTTAGGTCATCATCACTTCGCTACCTCAGTTTTCAGGCTTCAGATCCTAGACATTATCTCCAATCACTGCCCAGGGGTGACTGTGATGCAGAAATCAGAACTCTTCCTTACCCATGGCAAGAAACCTTGTGGATGGCATGTTGTCCAACGTTCAGTGTAGGAGAAACTAGCATTCACCATGAGGCCCCGCCCATTCTTGAGAGCCACGAGGGCATAAAGACGCATTGTGACCCTCAGCGTGAGTCCTGTCCTCTAGTTCGTCCTCACAGTGGCTGGACCATTAGATGTCATAATGGGCTTAACATGTCCCTAGGCCGAATTTTTAACCAGATTTCTGGTTGTCCAGTCGCCCCTCCCCAGGGCTCTACTCTGGAATCCCACATTTGGTGGGACACCTGAGGTTGAAAAACAAAACAAAACAAATCAACAACAACAGAACAACGGACTTCTTCCATCCCACAGAATGACCCCTAACTCTTTGGACGTGGCCAAATCCCAGAGAGTAAGACTCGTCCATTTCCCATGAAGTCACCCGGAAATTCACGACTATGAGTGACATGATATCCAGAGACAAAAACTGAGCAAGAGCCTCACACTCGCCCTTTTTTCATATCCCGAAGAGTTCTCCTCATGGTCTGTAGATCAGTCCTGCCGTACCTATGACCCGAAACATAAGCCGAGTTTGTGTTTTCAGACAACTGTCCAAACAACCCTGGCCTACACACCCTACAGGCTCAGACACCTGGAGCCAAACTTGACGACAGTGCTTGCCGTCTCCAAGGGAATTGTATGTCTCCATTCCAATGGCCACAACCCTACTACGAGGATAAACCTCCAAAGTCCCTGAGGCCATCCCAATATTTGTGGCTTCCCAGGACAAACAGGGGCAATCTGGGCCCATCTGAGCACCTACTGGCACTCAGACCCGTAGACTGATGTCCCCAGAGGTAAAAAGGAACGAATTGGCCCCTAGGCACCTATCGGATCCATTGCTTTGGTTTCCAGGCATCTCTCCTCAGAGGCCTGGATTTCAATAACAGCATATGGCTGTTTCTTGACTCACCCATCAGAACAAATCTCACATACACATAGGAAACTTGCACGATGGAGCTGTGTGAAAGCCTCTCTTAAGGAGAAACCTTCAGGGCCACAGTGCCACTGCTTCATTCCAAGGTCTCCATAGACACCAAATTAAATTAGGACACATCCACGGGAGAGTCCATTTCAACTCAGCCTCCTCGGTTGCTCCCCCAGATCCAGCAGATCTAACCTGTCTTGTTGCTTGGAGACAATTGGAATGCGTGGTGGGCTACCCAGCCATCCATCCTTAGAACCCTGCTCGGAATCGTTGTCCTGGAGCCAACCAACAGGTCTCAATTGTTGCAGAAGAAATTTGCAGTTGGGAGCTTCTCACAACTACCATCGTGGGAAATGCCCCATGGCCTCGTGATCCACTCACCCCTTCAAAAAGGGTCCATCAGGGACAGAATGTCGAACCTGAGAGATCGTCTGATCCTCGCCCTGACTTCAGATGCACGAGACCTCGATTCAGGTCTGTAGATTGTGCCTGCCATATCCTCACCCAGAAACCTAGGCCTAGCTTGGCTTCTCAGACTTTCGTCCTCAGACTACTTGCCCACAAACCCTCCAGATAGGCAATCCAGAACTACAATACAGCACTCTGCCTGCCCTCCAGAAGAAAAACATTGCCCTCTGGGGCTACCCAGAAAACCCAAATGAGCATCAACCTGCACGCCATTCGGCTGTACCCCAAATATATAGGCTGACCTGGGCACTAAAGCCCTTTCTGAAACACCCTGAGCATGGACCTACTGCCCCCAACCAGACAGCTGGCCGCACACTGAGCACATGAGACCCGTCTAGGCCTTAGGTCGTCATCTCTTCTCAACCTCGGTTTTCAGGCTTCAGAACCTAGACCTTATCTCCATTCACGGCCCGGGTTTGAAAATGATGCACAGATCAGAACACTTTCCCCATGGCAAGAAACCTTGTTGTTGACATGTCGTTCAAGTTTCAGTGTAGTTGAAACCCGTGTGGCCCATGAGGCCCCGTCCATGCTTGTGGGCCACATTGGTCACATAAACACATTGTGACCCTCAGCCTGAGCCCAACCTCAGGTAAGGCCTCACAGTGGCTGGATGGAGAGACAGCATATTGGGCTTGCCATGCCCCTAGGCCCCAATTTTTAACCATAGTTCGGGTTTTCCCTTCACTCTTCCCCAGGGCTCTGCTTTGGAATTCCTCTTTTGGTGGGACACCTGATGTAACAAACCTGAAAGGAGTCCTCCCATCCAACAGATTGACGAAAAACAATTGGGATCGGGCCAAATCCTCAGAGAGCAAGATTCGTCCATGGCCCATGAGGCCTCCACAACATTCCACGGCCATCGCTGATACAAAATCCAGAGACAAAAGCCTGAGCACGCGCCTCAGACTCGCTCATTCTTCATATCCTGAAGAGTTCTTCAGATAAGAACCTACACGGCACTCGAAGGCACCCAAAATATATAGTCTAACCTGGGCAATAATGCACTGTCTGACAACCTGAGCCCGGACGTCGTGAACAACACCCAGACAGCTGACCTCACACTGAGCACATCAGACCCGCCATGGCCTTAGGTCATCATCTCTTCCCGACCTCAGTTTTCAGGCTTCAGAACCTACACCTTATCAACAATCACTGCCAAGGGGTGGCTGAGATGCAGAAATCAGAACTCTTCCTTACCCATGGCAAGAAACCTTGTGGTTGGCATGTTGTCCAACGTTCAGTGTAGGAGAAACCAGCATTCACCCTGAGGCCCCGCCCAACCTTGAGTGCGACGAGGGCATAAACACGCATTGTGACCCTCAGCGTGAGTCCTGTCCTCTAGTATTTCCTCTCAGTGGCTGAATCATTAGATGTCATATTGGGCTTGACATGTCCCAGGACCCAATTTTTAACCAGACTTCTGGTTGTCCAGTCGCCCCTCCCCAGGGCTCTACTCTGGAATCCCTCATTTGGTGGGACACGTGAGTTTGAAAAACAAAACAAAACAAATCAACAACAACAGAAAAACGGACTTCTTCCATCCCACAGAATGACCCCAAACTCTTTGGACGAGGCCAAACCCCCAGAGAGTAAGACTCGTACATTTCCCATGAAGTCACCCGGAAATTTCACGACCATGAGTGACACGATATCCAGAGACAAAAACTTGAGCAAGAGCCTCACATTCGCCCTTTTTTCATATCCCGAAGAGTTCTCCTCATGGTCAGTAGATCAGTCCTGACATACCTATGACCCGAAACATAAGCCGAGTTTGTGTTTTCAGACAACTGTCCAAACAACCCTGGCCTACACACCCTATAGGCTCAGGCCCCTGGAGCCAAACCTGACGACTGTGCTTGCCGTGTCCAAGGCAATTGTATGTGCCCATTCCAATGGCCACAACGCTACTAAGAGGATAAACCTCCAAATCCCTGAGGCCATTCCAATATTTGTGGCTTCCCAGGACAAACAGGGGCAATCTAGGCCCATCTGAGCACCTACTGGCACTCAGAACCGTACACGGATGTCCCCAGAGGTAAAAAGGAATGAACAGGCCCCTAGGCACCTATTGGATCCAATGCTTTGGTTTCCAGGCATCTCTCCTCAGAGGATCGGTTTTCAATAACAGCATATGGCTGTTTCTTGACTCACCCATCAGAACAAATCTCATCTACACATGGGAAACTTGCACGAAGGAGCTGTGTGAAAGCCTCTCTTTAGGAGAACCCTTCAGGGCCCCAGTGCCACCGCTTCATTCCAAGGTCTCCATAGACACAAAATCATATTAGGACACATCCACTGGAGAGTCCATTTCAACACAGCCTCCTCGGTTTCTCCCCCAGATGCAGAAGATCTAACCTTTCTTCTTGCTTGGAGACAATTCGAATGCGAGGCGGGCTACCCAGCCATCCATCCTTGAAATCCTGCTCGGAATCGTTGTCCTGGAGCCAACCAACAGGTCTCAATTGTCCTGCAGAAGAATCATTGCAGTTGGGAGCTTCTCAGAACTCCCATCTTAGGAAAACCCCCATGGCCTCTTGATCCACCCCACCTTCAAGAAGGGGCCATCAGGGACAGAATGTCCAACCTGAGCGATCCTCTGATCCTCGCCCTGACTTCAGATGCACGAGATCTCGATTAAGGTCTGTAGATTGTGCCTGCCATATCCTCACCCAGAAACCTAGGCTTAGCTTGGGTTCTCAGTCTTCCTTCCTCAGACTACTGGCCCACAAGCCCTCCAGTTTGGCAATCCAGAACTACAATGCAGCACTCTGCCTGCCCTCCAGAAGAAAAACATTGCCCTCTGGGGCAACCCAGAAACCCCAAATGAGGATCAACCTGCACACCATTCGGCTGTACCCCAAATATAAAGGCTGACCTGGGCACTAATGCCCTTTCTGACACAGCCTGAGCCTGGACCTCCTGGCCCCACCCAGACAGCTGGCCGCACACTGAGCACATCAGACCCGCCATGGCCTTAGGTCCTCATCTCTTCCCTACCTCAGTTTTCAGGCTTCAGAACCTAGACCTTATCTCCAATCACTGCCCTGGGTTGACTGTGATGTAGAATCAGAACTCTTCCTTACCCATGGCAAGAAATCTTGTGGTTTGCATGTTTTCCAACGTTCAGTGTAGGAGAAACCAGCATTCATCCTGAGGCCCAGCCTATTCTTGAGTGCGACGAGGGCATAAACACGCATTGTGACCCTAAGCGTGACTCCTGTCCTCTAGTATGTCCTCTCAGTGGCTGGACCATTAGTTGTCATAATGGGCATGACATGTCCCTAGGTCCCAATTTTTAACTAGATTTCTTGTTGTCAGGTCGCCCCTCCCCAGGGCTCTACTCTGGAATCCCTCATTTGGTGGGACACCTGAGGTTGACAAACAAAACAAAACAAAACAAATTAACAACAACAGAACAACGGACATCTTCCATCCCACAGAATGACCCCAAACTCTTTGGACGGGTCAAACCCCCAGAGAGTAAGACTCGTCCATTTCCCATGAAGTCACCTGGAAATTTCACGACCATGAGTGACAAGATATCGAGAGACAAAAACTTGAGCAAGAGCCTCAAACTCGCCCAATTTTCATATCCCGAAGTGTTCTCCTCATGGTCTGAAGATCAGTCCTGCCATACCTATGACCCGAAACATAAACCGAGTTTTTGTTTTCAGACAACTGTCCAACAGTCCTGTCCTACACCACCTACAGGCTCAGGCCACTGGAGCCAAACCTGACGACTGTGCTTGCCCTCTCCAAGGGAATTGTGTGTGCCCATTCCAATGGCCACAACGCTACTAATAGGATAAACCTCCAAAGTCCCTGAGGCCATCCAAATATTTGTGGCTTCCCAGGACAAACAGGAGCAATCTGAGCCCATCTGAGAACCTACCTGCACTCAGACTTGTAGACTGATATCCCCAGAGTTAAAAAGGAACGAACAGGCCCCTAGGCCCTAATCGGATCCATTGCTTTGGTTTCCAGGCATCTCTCCTCAGAGGCCTGGATTTCAGTACCAGCATATGGCTGTTTCTTGACTCACCCACCAGAGAAAATCTCATCTACACATGGGAAACTTGCACGTAGGAGTGATGTCAAAGCCTCTGTTTAGGAGAACCCTCCATGGCCCCAGTGCCACCGCGTCATTCCAAGGTATCCATAGACACAAAAACACATTAGGACCCATCCACAGGAGAGTCCATTTCAACTCAGCGTATTCAGTTGCTCAGCGAGATCCAGCAGATCCAACTTGTCTTGTTGCTAGGAGACAATTGGAATGCGAGGTGGGCTACACAGCCATCCATCCTTAGAACCCTGCTCGGTATCGTTAGCCTGGAGCTAACCAACAGGTCTCAATTGTCCTGCAGAAGAATCTTTGAATTTGGGAGCTTCTCACAACTCCCATCGTAAGAAAGCACCCATGGCCTCGTGATTCCCCCCCCCCTTCATGAAGTGGCCCTCAGGGACATAAGGTCCAAACTGAGCGATTGTCTGTTCCTCACCCTGACTTCAGATGCACGAGATCTCGGTTCAGATCTGTAGATTGTGCCTGCCATATCCTCACCCAGAAACCTAGGCCTAGGTTGGGTCCTCAGACTTCCATCCTCAGACTAATGGCCCACAAGCCCTCCTGTTTGGCAATCCAGTATTATAATGCAGCACTCTGCCTGCCCTCCAGAAGAAAAATATTGCCTTCTGGGGCTACCCAGAAACCCCAAATGAAGATCAACCTGCACGCCACTTGGCTGTACTCAAAATATATGGGCTGACCTGGGCAATAATGCTCTTTCTGACAGAGGCTGAGCCTGTACCTCCTGGCCCCACCCATACAGCTGGCCGCTCACTGAGCACATCGGACCAGCCATTGCCTTAGGTCGTTATCTCTTCCCTGGCTCGGTTTTCAGGATTTAGAAACTAAACCTTATCCCCAATCACGGCCCATGTTTGAAAATGATGCAGAAATCAGAACTCTTTCCCGATGGCAAGAAACCTTGTGGTAGGCTTGTTGTATAATGTTCAGTATAGTGGATACCAGTGTGTCCAATGAGGCCCCGCCATTGCTCGCGGGCCACATAGGTGGCAAACACACATTGTGACCCTCAGCCTGAGTCCAGTCCTCAGTTAAGGCCTCTCAGAGGCTGGATGGAGAGACAGCATATTGGGCTTGCCATGCCACTAGGCTCCAATTTTTAACCATAGATCGGGTTGTCCCTTCACTCTTCCCCAGGGCTCTGCTTTGGAATTCCTCTTTAGGTGGGACTCCTTAGGTAACAAACCTGAAAGGAGTCCTCTCATCCCACAGATTGACGAAAAACAATTGGGATCGGGCCAAATCCACAGAGAGCAAGATTCGTCCATGGCCCATGAGGCCTCCACAACATTCCACGGCCATCGCTGATACAAAATCCAGAGACAAAAGCCTGAGCACGCGCCTCAGACTCGCTCATTCTTCATATCCTGAAGAGTTCTTCAGATAAGAACCTACACGGCACTCGAAGGCACCCAAAATATATAGTCTAACCAGGGCACTAATGCACTGTCTGACAACCTGAGCCCGGACCTCGTGAACAACACCCAGACAGCTGACAGCACACTGAGCACATCTGAACCGCAATGGCCTTAGGTCATCATCTCTTCCCGACCTCAGTTTTCAGGCTTCAGAACCTAGACCTTATCTCCAATCACTGCCCAGGGGTGACTGTGATGCAGAAATCAGAACTCTTCCTTACCCATGGCAAGAAACCTTGTCCAACGTTCAAACCTTATCCAAACCTTGTCCAAAGTTCAGTGTAGGAGAAACCAGCATTCACCCTGAGGCCACCCCCATTCTTGAGTGCGACGAGGGCATAAACACGCATTGTGACCCTCAGCGTGAGTCCTGTCCTCTAGTACGTCCTCTCAGTGGCTGGACCATTAGATGTCATAATGGGATTGAGAAGTCCCTAGACCCAATTTTTAACCAGATTTCTCGTTGTCCAGTCGCCCCTCCCTTGGGCTCTACTCTGGAATCCCTCATTTGGTGGGACACGTGAGTTTGAAAAACAAAACAAAAAAAATCAACAACAACAGCACAACGGACTTCTTCCATCCGACAGAATGACCCCAAACTCTTTGGACGGGGCCAAACCCCCAGAGAGTAAGACTCGTCCATTTCCCAGGAAGTCACCCGGAAATTTCACGACCATGAGTGACACTATATGCAGAGACAAAAACTTGAGCAAGAGCCTCAACTCGCCCTTTTTTCATATCTCGAAGAGTTCTCCTCATGGTCTGTAGATCAGTCCTGCCATACCTATGACCCGAAACATAAGCCGAGTTTGTGTTTTCAGACAACTGTCCAAACAGCCCTGGCCTACACACCCTACAGGCTCAGGCCCCTGGAGCCAAACCTGACGACTGTGCTTGCCCTCTCTAAGGTAATTGTATGTGCCCATTCCAATGGCCAGAACCCTACTAATAGGATAAACCTCCAAAGTCCATGAGGCCATCCCAATATTTGTGGCTTCCCAGGACAAACAGGGGCAATCTGGGCCCATCTGATCACCTACCTGCTCTCAGACCCGTACACTGATATCCCCAGAGGTAAAAAGGTACGAACTGGCCCTTAGGCACCTATTGGATCCATTGCTTTGGTTTCCAGGCATCTCTCCTCAGAGGCCTGGATTTCAGTACCAGCATATGGCTGTTTCTTGACTCACCCACCAGAGAAAATCTCATCTACACATGGGAAACTTGCACAATGGAGCCGTGTGAAAGCCTCTCTTTAGGAGAACCCTTCAGGGCCCCAGTGCCACCGCTTCATTTCAAGGTCTTCATAGACACAAAATCATATTAGGATACATGCACAGGAGAGTCCATTTCAACTCAGCCTCCTCGGTTGCTCCCCCAGATCCAGCAGATCTAACCTGTCTTGTTGCTTGGAGACAATTGGAATGCGAGGTGGGCTACCTAGCCATCAATCCTTAGAACCCTGCTCGGTATCGTTGTCCTGGAGCCAACCAACAGGTCTCAATTGTCCTGCAGAAGAATCTTTGCCGTTTGGAGCTTCTCACAACTCCCATCGTGGGAAAACCCCCATGGCCTCGTGATCCACCCCCCCCCCCTTCAAGAAGACGATCGTCTGATCCTCGCCCTGACTTCAGATGCACGAGATCTTGATTCAGGTCTGTAGATTGTGCCTGCCATATCCTCACCCAGAAACCTAGGCCTAGCTTGGGTTCTCAGACTTCCGTTCTCAGACTACTGGCCCACAAGCCCTCCAGTTTGGCAATCCAGAACTACATTGCATCACTCTGCCTGCCCTCCAGAAGAAAAACATTGCCCTCTGGGACTACCCAGAAACCCCAAAGGAGGATCAACAGGGCACACCTTTCGGCTGTACCATAAATATATTGGCAGTCCTGGGCACTAATGCCCTTTCTGACACAGCCTGATCCTGAACATCCTGGCCCCACCCAGACAGCTGGCCGTACACTGAGCACATCGGACCCGCCATGGCCTTAGGTCGTCATCTCTTCTCAACCTCGGTTTTCAGGCTTCAGAACCTAGACCATATCTCCATTCACGGCCCGGGTTTGAAAATGATACAGAAATCAGAACTCTTTCCCCATGGCAAGAAACCTTGTGGTTGGCATGTTGTCCAAGGTTCAGTGTAGTTGAAACCAGTGTGGCCCATGAGGCCCCGTCCATGCTTGCGGACCACATTGGTCACAAACACACATTGTGACCCTCAGCCTGAGCCCAGTCCTCAGGTAAGGCCTCTCAGTGGCTGTATCTAGAGACAGCATATTGGGCTTGCCATGCCCCTAGGCCCCAATTTTTAACCATTATTCGGGTTGTCCCTTCACTCTTCCCCAGGGCTCTGCTTTGGAATTCCTCTTTTGGTGGGACACCTGAGGTAACAAACCTGAAAGGAGTCCTCCCATCCCACAGATTGACGAAAAACAATTGGGATCAGGCCAAGTCCACAGAGAGCAAGATTCGTCCATGGCCCATGAGGCCTCCTCAACATTCCACTGTCATCGCTGATACAAAATAAAGAGACAAAAGCCTGAGCACGCGCCTCAGACTCGCTCATTCTTCATATCCTGAAAGTTCTTCAGATAAGAACCTACACGGCACTCGAAGGCACCCAAAATATATAGTCTAACCTGGGCACTAATGCACTGTCTGACAACCTGAGCCCGGACCTCCTGACCAACACCCAGACAGCTGACCGCACACTGAGCTCATCAGACCCGCCATGGCCTTATGTCTTCATCTCTTCCGTACCTCAGTTTTGAGGCTTAAGAACCTAGACCTTATCACAAATCACTGCCCACGCTTCACTGTGATGCAGAAATCAGAACCCTTCCTTACCCATGGCAAGAAACCTTGTGATTGGCATGTTGTCCAACGTTCAGTGTAGGAGAAACCAGCATTCACCCTGAGGCCCCGCCCATTCTTGAGTGCGACGAGGGCATAAACATGCATTGTGACCCTCAGCGTGAATCCTGTCCTCTAGTACATCCTCACAGTGGCTGGATCATTAGATGTCATAATGGTCTTGACATGTCCCTAGGCCCCAATTTTTAACCATATTTCGGGTTGTCCAATCGCCCCTCCCCAGGGCTCTACTCTGGAATCCCTCATTTGGTGGGACACCTGAGGTTGAAAAAAAAACAAAACAAATCAACAGCAACAAAACAACGGACTACTTCCATCCCAGAAAATGACCCCAAACTCTTTGGACGGGGCCAAACCCACAAGAGTAAGTCTAGTCTATTTCCCATGAAGTCACCCGGAAATTTCACGACCATGAGTGACACGATATCCAGAGATAAAAACTTGAGCAAGAGCCTCACACTCGCCCTTTTTTCATGTCCCGAAGAGTTCTCCTCATGATCTGTAGATCAGTCCTGCCGTACCTATGACCCGAAACATAAGCCCAGTTTGTGTTTTCAGACAACTGTCCAAACAGCACTGGCCTACATACCCTACAGGCTCAGGAACCTGGAGCCAAACCTGACGACTGTGCTTGGCCTCTCCTAGGGAATTGTATGTGCCCATTCCAATGGCCACAACCCAACTAATAGGAGAAAACTCCAAAGTCCCTGAGGCCATCCCATTATTGGTGGCTTCCCAGGACAAACAGGGGCAATCTGGGCCCATCTGAGCACCTACCGGCACTCACCCCGTAGACTGATGTCCCCAGATGTAATAAGGAACGAACAGGCCCCTAGGCACCTATCGGATCCATTGCTTTGGCTTCCAGGCATCTCTCCTCAGAGGCCTGGATTTCAATAACAGCATATGGCTTTTTCTTGACTCCCCCATCAGAACAAATATCATCTACACATGGGAAACTTGCACGATGGAGCTGTGTGCAAGCCTCTCTTTAGGAGAACCCTTCAGGGCCCCAGTGCCACCGCTTCATTCCAAGGTCTCCATAGACACAAAATCATATTAGGACACATCCCCTGGAGAGTCCATTTCAACTCAGTCTCCTAGGTTGCCTCCCCAAATCCAGCAGATCTAACCTGTCTTGTTGCTTGGAGACAATTGGAATGTGAGGTGGGCTACACTGCCATGCATCCTTAGAACCCTGCTCGGAAACTTGTCCTGGAGCCAACCAACAGGTCTTAATTGTCCTGCATAAGAATCTTTGCAGTTGGGAGCTTCTCACAACTCCCATCGTGGGAAAACCCCCATGGCTTCGTGATCCATCCCCCTTCAAGAAGGGGCCATCAGGGACAGAATGTCCAACCTGAGGGATCGTCTGATCCTCGCCCTGACTTCAGATGCACGAGATCTCAATTGAGGTCTGTAGATTGTGCCTGCCATATCCTCACCCAGAAACCTAGGCCTAGCTTGGGTCCTCAGACTTCCGTCCTCAACTACTGGCCCACAAGCCCTCCAGATTGGCAATCCAGAACTACAATGCAGCACTCTGTCTGCCCTCCAGAAGAAAAACATTGCCCTCTGGGGCTACCCCGAAACCCCCAATGAGGATCAACCTGCACGGCATTCGGGTGTACCCCAAATATATAGGCTGACCTGGACACTAATGCCCTTTCTGACACAGCCTGATCCTGCGACTCCTCGCCCCACCCAGACAGCTGGCCGCACACTGAGTACATCGGACCCGCCATGGCCTTAGGTCGTCATCTCTTCTCAACCTCGGTTTTCAGGCCTCAGAACCTAAACCTCATCTCCAATCACTGCCCGGGTTTGAAAATGATGCAGAAATCAGACCTCTTTCCCCATGGCAAGAAACCTTGTGGTTGGCATGTTGTCCAAGGTTCAGTGTAGTTAAAACCAGTGTGGCCCATGAGGCCCCGCCCATGCTTGCGGGCCACATTGGTCACTAACACACATTGTGACCCTCAGCCTGAGCCCAGTCCTCAGGTAAGGCCTCTCAGTGGCTGGATGGAGAGACAGAATATTGGGCTTGCGTTGCCGCTAGGCCCCAATTTTTAAACATAGTTCGGGTTGTCCCTTCACTGTTCCCCAGGGCTCTGCTTTGGAATTCCTCTTTTGGTGGGACACATGAGGTAACAAAATGAATGGAGTCCTCCCATCCCACAGATTGACGAAAAACAATTGATATCGGGCCATATCCACAGAGAGGAAGATTCGTCCATGGCCCAAGAGGCCTCACCAGCATTCCATAGCCATCGCTGTTTCAAAATCCAGAGACAAAAGCCTGAGCACGCCATTCAGTATCGCTCATTCTTCATATCCTGAAGAGTTCTTCAGATAAGAACCTACACGGCACTCGAATGCACCCAAAATATATAGTCTAACCTGGGCACTAATGCACTGTCTGACAACCTGAGCCCGGACCTCGTGACCAACACCCAGACAGCTGACCGCACACTGAGCACATTAGACCCGCCATGGCCTTAGTTCATCATCTCTTCCCTACCTCAGTTTTCAGGCTTCCGAAACTGGACCATTATCTCCAATCACTGACCAGGGGTGACTGTGATGCAGAAATTAGAACTCTTCATTACCCATGGCAAGAAACCTTGTGGTTGGCATGTTGTCCAACGTTCAGTTTAGGACAAACCAGCATTCACCCTGAGGCCCCGCCCATTCTTGCGTGCGACCAGGGCATAAACACGCATTGTGACCCTCAGCGTGATTCCTGTCCTCTAGTACGTCCTCTCAGTGGCTCGACCATTAGATGTCATAATGGACTTACATGTCCATAGTCCCCAATTTTTAACCAGATTTCTGGTTGTCCAGTCGACCCTACCAGGGCTGTACTCTGGAATCCCAAATTTGGTGGGACACCTGCGGTTGAAAAACGAAACAAAACAAATCAACAACAACAGAACAACGGACTTCTTCCATCCCACAGAATGACCCCAAACCCTTTGGACGGGGCCAAACCCCCAGAGAGTAAGACTCGTCCGTTTCCCAGGAAGTCACCCGGAAATTTCACGACCATGAGTGAAATGATATCCAGAGACAAAAACTTGAGCAAGAGCCTCACACTCGCCCTTTATTCATATCCCGAAGAGTTCTCCTCATGGTCTGTAGATCAGTCCTGCCATACCTATGACCCGAAACATAAGCCGAGTTTGTGTTTTCAGACAACTGTCCAAACAGCCCTGGCCTACACACCCTACAGGCTCAGGCCCCTGGAGCCAAACCTGAGGACTGTACTTGCCCTCTCCAAGGGATTTCTGTGTGCCCATTGCAATGGCCACAACCCTACTAAAAGGATCAACCTCCAAAGTCCCTGATGCCATCCCAATATTTGTGGCTTCCCAGGACAAACAGGGGCAATCTGAGCCCATCTGAGCACCTACCTACATTCAGAGCCATAGACTGATGTCCCCAGAGGGAAAAAGGAACGAACAGGCCCCTAGGCACTAATCGGATCCATTGCTTTGTTTTCCAGGCATTTCTTCTCAGAGGCCGGGATTTCAATACCCGAATATGGCTGTTTCTTGACTCACCCATCAGAACAAATCTCATGTACATATGGGAAACTTGCACGTTGGAGCTGTGTGAAAGCCTCTCTTTAGGAGAACACTTCAGGGCCCCAGTGCCACCTCTTCTTTCCAAGGTCTCCATAGACACAAAGACATATTAGGATACGTCCACGGGAGAGTCCAATTCAACTCAGCCTCCTCGGTTGCTCCCCCAGATCCAGCAGATATAACCTGTCTTGTTGCTTGGAGACAATTGGAATGCGAGGTGGGATACCCAGCCTTCCATCCTTAGAACCCTGCTCAGAATCGTTGTACTGGAGCCAACCAACAGGTCTCAATAGTCCTGCAGAAGAATCTTTGCAGTTGGGAGCTTCTCACAACTCCCATCGTGGGAATAGCCCCATGGCCTTCCGATCCACGAGATCTCGAATCAGGTCTGTAGATTGTGCCTGCCATTTCCTCACCCAGAAACCTAAGCCTAGCTTGTGTTCTCAGACTTCCGTCCGCAGACTACGGGCCGAAAGCCCTCCAATTTGGCAATCCAGAACTGCAATGCAACACTCTGCCTGCCCTCCAGAAGTAAAACATTGCCCTCTGGGGCTACCCAGAAACCCCAAATGCGAATCATCCTGCAGCCACTTGGCTGTACCCCAAATATATAGGCTGACCTGTACACTGGTGCCCATGCAGACACAACCTGAGCCTGACCTCCTGGCCCCACCCAGGCAGCTGGCCGCACTCTGAGCACATCGGACCCGCCATGGCCTTAGATCGTCATCTCTTCTCAACCTCGATTTTCAGGCTTCAGAAACTATAACTTATCTCAAAACACTGCCCACGGTTGAAAGTGATGCAGAAATCAGAACTCCATCCCCATGGCAAGAAACCTTGTGGTTGCCATATTGTCCAATGTTCAGTGTAGTTGAAAGCAGTGTGGCCCATGAGACCCGCCCATGCTCGCGGGCCACATTGGTCACAAACACACATTGTGACCCTCAGCCTGAGCCCAGTCCTCAAGTAAGGCCTCACAGTGGCTGGACCCTGAGCCCGCATATGGGGCCTGCTATGCCCCTGGCCCTAATTTTTAACCATAGATCGCTTTGTCCCTTCACTCTTCCCTAGGGCTCTGCTTTGGAATTCCTCTTTTGGTGGGACACCTGAGGTAACACACCTGAAAGGAGTCCTCCCATCACACAGATTGACGAAAAACAATTGGGATCGGGCCAAATCCACAGAGAGGAAGATTCGTCCATGGCCCCTGAGGCCGCCCCGACATTCCACGGCCAATGCTGATACAAAATCCAGAGACAAAAGCCTGAGCAAGCGCCTCAGACTCGCTCATTCTTCATATCCTGAAGAGTTCTTCTCATGGTTTGTAGATCGGGTGTACTATACCTACGTCCCCAAACCTAAGCTGAGTTTGTGTTTTCAGACTTCTGTCTTCAAACTCCTGGGCCACACATCCTCCAAGGTGGGGCCCCGGGAGACACGCATTAGGACTGCGCCTACCCAATCCATGGGAATTCTGCCCATTCCATTGTCCCAAACCGTACAAATTAGGAGAACCCTCCAAAGTCCCTGAGGCCATCCAAATAGTGTAGGTCGCCGGGCACAAACAAGGGCCGTCTGACACCAGCTGAGCATCTATCTCCACTTATTCCATAGATGCATATCCCCAGAGAACAAGATTGAACCAGACAGGACCCTAGGCCATAATCGGATCCATTGCTTTGGTTTCAGGCATGTCTCCTCAAAAGCCTGGATTCCAATACTACATAGGGGTTTTCCTGAGGCACCCATCCGAACAAATCTCGTCTCCACAAGGAAACTTGTGCATGGGAGCTCTGTCAAAAGCTTAGGAGAATATTTCAGGGTCCCGGTGCCACCGCCTCATTCCAAGGCCTTCATGGACACAAACACACATTAGGACCCATTCTCAGGAAAGTCCATTTCAACTCAGCCACCCAGGTTGATCCCGCAGAGCCATCAGATCTAAACTGCCTTGTTGCTAGGAGACAATTGCAATGCGAGATGCTTGTCCCAGGCATCCATCCTCGAACGGTGATCTGGAGTCATTCCATATGGGATGTCCTGGACCTGTCCAACAGGTCTCAATTGTCCCGCAGAAGGAATCCTTGAAGGGGGCATCCCACAACTCCCAACGTGGGAAAACCTGCATGGCCTCGAGATTCCGATCCCTTCATGAAGGGGCCGTCATGCACAGAAACTCCAACCTGAGCCAACGTCTGATCCTCGCCCTGACTTCAGATGCATGAGATCTTGGTTCCGATGTGTAGGGGTTACCTGCCGTGACCTCGTCCTGAAACCCAAGTCTAACTTGTGTTCTCAGACTTCCGTCCTCACACTCCTGGCCCCGAAGCACTCATTTGGCAATTCAGGACCCACAATGCAGCACTCTGCCAGCATTCTAGAAAAAAAAATATTGCCTAATGAGCTACCCAGGCAGCTTAAATCAGGATCAACCTACACGGCACTCGAATGTACCCAAATTATATAGTCTAACCTGGACACTAATGCAATTTCTGACACAACCTGAGCCCGGACCTCCTAACCAACACCCAGACAGCTGACCGCACACTGAGCACATCAGACCCGCCATGGCCTTAGGTCATCATCTCTTCCCTACCTCAGTTTTCAGGCTTCAGAACCTAGACCTTATCTCCAATCACTGCCAAGGGGTGACTGTGATGCAGAAATCAGAACTCTTCCTTACCCATGGCAAGAAACCTTGTGGTTGGTATGTTGTCCATCGTTCATTGTAGGAGAAACAAGCATTCAACCTGAGGTCCCGCCCATTCTTGAGTGTGACGAGGGCATAAACATGCATTGTGACCCTCAGCGTGAGTCCTGCCCTCTAGTATGTCCTCTTAGTGACTGGACCATTAGATGTCATAATGGGTTTGACATGTCCCTTGGCCCCAATATTTAACCAGATTTCTGTTTGTCCAGTCGCCACTCCCCAGGGCTCTACTCTGGTATCCCTCATTTGGTGGAACACCTGAGGTTAAAAAACAAAACAAAACAAAACAACAACAACAAAAAAACGGACTTATTCCATCCCAAACTCTTTGGACGGGGCCACACCTCCAGAGAGTAAGACTCGTCCATTTCCCATGAAGTCACCCGGAAATTTCATGAACATGGGTGACACGATATCCAGAGACAAAAACTTGAGCAAGAGCTCCACACTCGCCCTTTTTTCATATCCCGAAGAGTTCTTCTCATGGTCTGTAGATCAGTCCTGCCATACCTATGACCCGAAATAGAAGCCGAGTATGTGTTTTCAGACAACGGTCTAAATAGCCCTGGCCTACACACCCTACAGGCTCAGGCCCCTGGAGCCAAACCTGATGACTGTACTCGCCCTCTCCAAGGGATTTCTGTGTGCCCATTGCAATGGCCACAACCCTACTAATAGGATCAACCTCCAAAGTCCCTGAGGCCATCTCAATAGTGGTGGCTTTTCAGGACATACAGGGGCAATCTGAGCCCATCTGAGCACCTACCTGCACTCAGACCCCTAGACTGATGTCCCCAGAGGGAAAAAGGAACGAACAGACCTCTAGGCATTAATCAGATCCATTGTTTTGGTTTCCAGGCATCTCTCCTCAGAGGCCAGGATTTCAATACCCGAATATGGCTGTTTCTTAACTCACCCATCAGAATAAAACTCCTCTACACATGGGAAACTTGCACATTGGAGCTTGGTCGAAGCTTCTCTTTAGGAGAACCCTTTAGGGCCCCAGTGCCACCGCTTCACTACAAGGTCTTCATAGACACAAAAACACATTAGGACCCATCCACAGGAGAGTCCATTTCAATTCAGGCTCCTCGTTTGCTCCCCCAATCCAGAGGATCTAACATGTCTTGTTGCTGGGAGACAATTGGAATGCGAGGTGGGCTTCCCATCCATCCATCCTTAGAACTCTACTCGGTATCGTTGGCCTGGATCCAACCAACAGGTCTCAATTGTCCTGCAGAAGTATCTTTGCAGTTTGGAGCTTCTCACAACTCCCATCTTGGGAAACCCCCATGGCCTCTTGATCCACCCCCCCTTCATGAAGGGTCCATCAGGGACAGAACCTCCAACCTGAGAGATTGTCTGATCCTCGCCCTGACTTCAGATCCACGAGAACTCGAGTCAGGTCTGTAGATTGTGCCTGCCATGTCCTCACCCAGAAACCTAAGCCTAGATTGTGTTCTCAGACTTCCGTCCTCAGACTACGGGCCCACAAGCCCTCCAGATTGGCAATCTAGAACTACAATGAAACACTCTGCCTGCACTCCAGAAGAAAAACATTGCCCCCTGGGGCTAACCAGAAACCCCAAATGAGGATCAACCTGCACGCCACTTGGCTGTACCCCGAATACATAGGCTGACCTGTGCACTGATGCCCTTTCAGACACAACCTGAGCCTGGACCTCCAGGCCACACCCAGACAGCTGGCCGCACTCTGAGCACATCGGATCCGCCATGGCCTTAGGTCGTCATCTCTTCTCAACCTCGATTTTCAGGCTTCAGAAACTATCACTGATCTCAAAACACTGCCCACGGTTGAAAATGATGCAGAAATCAGAACTCCATCCCCATGGCAAGAAACCTTGCGGTTGCCATGTTGTCCAACATTCAGTGTAGTTGAAACCAGTGTGGCCCATGATTCCCCGCCCATGCTCGCGGGCAACATTGGTCACAAACACACATTGTGACCCTCAGCCTGAGCCCAGTCCTCAAGTAAGGCCTCTCAGTGGCTGGACCCTGAGCCCGCATATGGGGCCTGCCATGCCCCTGGCCCCGATTTTTAACCATAGTTCGGCTTTGTCCCTTCACTCTTCCCTAGGGCTCTGATTTGGAATTCCTCTTTTGGTGGGACACCTGAGGTAACAAACCTGAAAGGAGTCCTCCCATCCCACAGATTGACGAAAAACAATTGGGATCGGGCCAAATCCACAGAGAGGAAGATTCGTCCATGGCCCCTGAGGCCTCCCCGACATTCCACGGCCAACGCTGATACAAAATCCAGAGACAAAAGAATGAGCAAGCGCCTCAGACTCGCTGTTTCTTCATATCCTGAAGAGTTCTTCTCATGGTTTGTCGATCGGGTCCGCCATACCTACATCCGCAAACCTTAGCTGAGTTTGTGTTTTTAGACTTCTGTCCTCAATGTCCTGGGCAACACACACTCCAGACGGGGCCCCTGGAGTCACACATTAGGACTGCGCCTACCCAATCCATGGGAATTCTGCCCATTCCATTGTCCCAAACCGTACAAATTAGGAGAACCCTCCAAAGCCCCTGAGGCCATCCCAATAGTGTAGGTCACCCGGCACAAACAAGGGCGGTCTGACACCAGCTGAGCAACTATCTCCACTCATTCCATAGATGGATGTCCCCAGAGAAGAAGATTGAACCAGACAGGACCCTAGGCCATAATCGGATCCATTGCTTTGGTTTACAGCCATGACAACTCAAAAGCCTGGATTCCAATATTAGCATAGGGGTTTTCCTGAGGCACCCATCAGAACAAATCTCGTCTCCACAAGGAAACTTGTGAATGGGAGCTATATCAAATGCTTAGGAGATTACTTCAGGGTCCCGGTGCCACCGCCTCATTCCAAGGCCCTCATGGATACAAACACACTTTAGGACCCATCCTCAGGAAAGTCCATTTCAACTCAGCCACCCAGGTTGCTCCCGCAGAGCCATCAGATCTAAACTGCCTTGTTGCTAGGAGACAATTGCAATGCGAGGCGCTCGTCCCAGGCATCCATCCTCGAACGGTGCCCTGGAGTCATTCCATATGGGATGTCCTGGACCTGTCCAACAGGTCTCAATTGTCCCGCAGAAGGAATCCTTGAAGGGGGCATCCCACAACTCCCAACGTGGGAAAACCTCCATGGCCTCGAGATTCCGCTCCCTTCATGAAGGGGCCGTCATGCACAGAAACTCCAAACTGAGCCAACGTCTGATCCTCGCTCTGACTTCAGATGCATGAGATCTTGGTTCCGATGTGTAGGGGGTACATGCCGTGCCCTCGCCCTGAAACCCAAGTCTAGCTTGTGTTCGCAGACTTCCGTCCTCACACTCCTGGTCCGAAGCACTCAAGTTTGGCAATTCCGGACCCACAATGCAGCACTCTGCCTGCCTTCTAGAAAAAAAAAAAAATATTGCCTAATGAGCTGCAACCTACACGGCACTCGAATGTACCCAAATTATATAGTCTAACCTGGGCACTAATGCACTTTCTGACACAACCTGAGCCCGGACCTCCTGACCAACACCCAGACAGCTGACCGCACACTGAGCACATCAGACCTGCCATGGCCTTAGGTCATCATCTCTTCCCTACCTCAGTTTTCAGGCTTCAGAACCTAGACCTTATCTCCAATCCCTGCCCAGAAATCAGAATTCCTCCTTACCCATGGCAAGAAACCTTTTGGTTGGCACGTTGTCCAACGTTCAGTGTAGGAGAAACCAGCATTCACCCTGAGGACCCGCCCATTCTTGAGTGTGATGAGGGCATAAACATGCATTGTGACCCTCAGCGTGAGTCCTGCCCTCTAGTATGTCCTCTTAGTGACTGGACCATTAGATGTCATAATGGGCTTGACATGTACCTAGGCCCCAATATTTAACCAGATTTCTGGTTGTCCAGTCGCCCCTCCCCAGGCCTCTACTCTGGAATACCTCATTTGGTGGGACACCTGAGGTTAAAAAACAAAACAAAACAAAACATAACAACAACAACAAAAAAAATGTACTTATTCCATCCCACAGAATGACCCCAAACTCTTCGGACGGGGCCACACCTCCAGAGGGTAAGACTCGTCCATTTCCCATGAAGTCACCCGGAAATTTCATGAACATGGGTGACACGATATCCAGAGACAAAAACTTGAGCAAGAGCCTCACACTCGCCCTTTTTTCATATCCCGAAGAGTTCTCCTCATGGTCTGTAGATCAGTCCTGCCATACCTATGACCCGAAACAGAAGCCGAGTTTGTGTTTTCAGACAACGGTCTAAACAGCCCTGGCCTACACACCCTACAGGCTCAGGCCCCTGGAGCCAAACCTGAGGACTGTACTTGCCCTCTCCAAGGGATTTCTGTGTGCCCATTGCAATGGCCACAACCCTACTAATAGGATCGACCTCCAAAGTCCCTGAGGCCATCTCAATAGTGGGGGCTTCCCAGGACAAACAGGGGCTATCTGAGCCCATCTGAGCACCTACCTGCACTCAGATCCGTAGACTGATGTCCCCAGAGGGAAAAAGGAACGAACAGACCCCTAGGCACTAATCGGATCTATTGCTTTGGTTTCCAGGCATCTCTCCTCAGAGGCCTGGATTTCAATACCCGAATATGGCTGTTTCTTGATTCACCCATCAGAACTAATCTCCTCTACACATGGGAAACTTGCACATTGGAGCTCGGTCGAAGCTTCTCTTTAGGAGAACCCTTCAGGGCCCCAGTGCCACCGCTTCATTCCAAGGTCTTCATAGACACAAAAACACATTAGGACCCATCCATAGGAGAGTCCATTTGAACTCAGCCTCCTCGGTTGCTCCCCCAGATCCAGCAGATCTAACAGGTCTTGTTGCTAGGAGACAATTGGAATGCGAGGTGGGCTACCCATCCATCCATCCTTAGTACCCTGCTCGGAATCGTTGGCCTGAGCCAAACAACAGGTCTCAATTGTACTGCAGAAGAATTTTTGCAGTTTGGAGCTTCTCACAACTCCCATCTTGGGAAACCCCCATGGCCTCGTGATCCACCCCCCCTTCATGAAGGGTCCATCAGGGACACAACCTCCAACCTGAGAGATTGTCTGATCCTCGCCCTGACTTCAGATCCACGAGAACTCGAGTCAGGTCTGTAGATTGTGCCTGCCATGTCCTCACCCAGAAACCTAAGCCTAGATTGTGTTCTCAGACTTCCGTCCTCAGACTACGGGCCCACAAGCCCTCCAGATTGGCAATCTAGAACTACAATGCAACACTCTGCCTGCACTCCAGAAGAAAAACATTGCCCCCTGGGGCTAACCAGAAACCCCAAATGAGGATCAACCTGCACGCCACTTGGCTGTACCCCGAATACATAGGCTGACCTGGGCACTGATGCCCTTTCAGACACAACCTGAGCCTGGACCTCCAGGCCACACCCAGACAGCTGGCCGCACTCTGAGCACATCGGATCCGCCATGGCCTTAGGTCGTCATCTCTTCTCAACATCGATTTTCAGGCTTCAGAAACTATCACTGATCTCAAAACACTGCCCACGGTTGAAAATGATGCAGAAATCAGAACTCCATCCCCATGGCAAGAAACCTTGCGGTTGCCATGTTGTCCAACATTCAGTGTAGTTGAAACCAGTGTGGCCCATGATTCCCCGCCCATGCTCGCGGGCAACATTGGTCACAAACACACATTGTGACCCTCAGCCTGAGCCCAGTCCTCAAGTAAGGCCTCTCAGTGGCTGGACCCTGAGCCCGCATATGGGGCCTGCCATGCCCCTGGCCCCGATTTTTAACCATAGTTCGCTTTGTCCCTTCACTCTTCCCTAGGGCTCTGATTTGGAATTCCTCTTTTGATGGGACCCCTGAGGTAACAAACCTGAAAGGAGTCCTCCCATCCCACAGATTGACGAAAAACAATTGGGATCGGGCCAAATCCACAGAGAGGAAGATTCGTCCATGGCCCCTGAGGCCTCCCCGACATTCCACGGCCAACGCTGATACAAAATCCAGAGACAAAAGAATGAGCAAGCGCCTCAGATTCGCTGTTTCTTCATATCCTGAAGAGTTCTTCTCATGGTTTGTCGATCGGGTCCGCCATACCTACATCCGCAAACCTTAGCTGAGTTTGTGTTTTCAGACTTCTGTCCTCAATGTCCTGGGCAACACACACTCCAGACTGTGCCCCTGGAGTCACACATTAGGACTGCGCCTACCCAATCCATGGGAATTCTGCCCATTCCATTGTCCCAAACCGTACAAATTAGGAGAACCCTCCAAAGTCCCTGAGGCCATCCCAATAGTGTAGGTCACCTGGCACAAACAAGGGCGGTCTGACACCAGCTGAGCATCTATCTCCACTCATTCCATAGATGGATGTCCCCCTAGAAGAAGATTGAACCAGACAGGACCCTAGGCCATAATCGGATCCATTGCTTTGGTTTACAGGCATGTCTCCTCAAAAGCCTGGATTCCAATATTAGCATAGGGGGTTTCCTGAGGCACCCATCAGAACAAATCTCGTCTCCACAAGGAAACTTGTGTATGGGAGCTATGTCAAAAGCTTAGGAGAATACTTCAGGGTCCCGGTGCCATCGCCTCATTCCAAGGCCCTCATGGATACAAACACACTTTAGGACCCATCCTCAGGAAAGTCCATTTCAACTCAGCCACCCAGGTTGCTCCCGCAGAGCCATCAGATCTAAACTGCCTTTTTGCTAGGAGACAATTGCAATGCGAGGCGCTCGTCCCAGGCATCCATCCTCGAACGGTGCCCTGGAGTCATTCCATATGGGATGTCCTGGACCTGTCCAACAGGTCTCAATTGTCCCGCAGAAGGAATCCTTGAAGGGGGCATCCCACAACTCCCAACGTGGGAAAACCTCCATGGCCTCGAGATTCCGCTCCCTTCATGAAGGGACCGTCATGCACAGAAACTCCAACCTGAGCCAACGTCTGATACTCGCTCTGACTTCAGATGCATGAGATCTTGGTTCCGATGTGTAGGGGGTACCTGCCATGCCCTCGAACTGAAACCCAAGTCTAGCTTGTGTTCTCAGACTTCCGTCCTCACACTCCTGGTCCGAAGCACTCAAGTTTGGCAATTCCGGACCCACAATGCAGCACTCTGCCTGCCCTCTAGAAAAAATAAAAAAAAATATTGACTAATGAGCTTCAACCTACACGGCACTCGAATGTACCCAAATTATATAGTCTAACCTGGGCACTAATGCACTTTCTGACACAACCTGAGCCCGGTCCTCCTGACCAACACCCAGACAGCTGACCGCACACTGAGCACATCAGACCTGCCATGGCCTTAAGTCATCATCTCTTCCCTACCTCAGTTTTCAGGCTTCAGAACCTAGACCTTATCTCCAATCCCTGCCCAGAAATCAGAATTCCTCCTTACCCATGGCAAGAAACCTTTTGGTTGGCACGTTGTCCAACGTTCAGTGTAGGAGAAACCAGCATTCACCCTGAGGACCCGCCCATTATTGAGTGTGATGAGGGCATAAACATGCATTGTGACCCTCATCGTGAGTCGTGCCCTCTAGTATGTCCTCTTAGTGACTGGACCATTAGATATCATAATGGGCTTGAAATGTACCTAGGCCCCAATATTTAACCAGATTTCTGGTTGTCCAGTCGCCCTTCCCCAGGGCTCTACTCTGGAATCCCTCATTTGGTGGGACACCTGAGGTTAAAAAACAAAACAAAACAAAACAAAACAACAACAACAAAAAAATGGACTTATTCCATCCCACAGAATGACCCCAAACTCTTCGGACGGGGCCACACCTCCAGAGGGTAAGACTCGTCCATTTCCCATGAAGTCACCCGGAAATTTCATGAACATGGGTGACACGATATCCAGAGACAAAAACTTGAGCAAGAGCCTCACACTCGCCCTTTTTTCATATCCCGAAGAGTTCTCCTCATGGTCTGTAGATCAGTCCTGCCATACCTATGACCCGAAACAGAAGCCGAGTTTGTGTTTTCAGACAACGGTCTAAACAGCCCTGGCCTACACACCCTACAGGCTCAGGCCCCTGGAGCCAAACCTGAGGACTGTACTTGCCCTCTCCAAGGGATTTCTGTGTGCCCATTGCAATGGCCACAACCCTACTAATAGGATCGACCTCCAAAGTCCCTGAGGCCATCTCAATAGTGGTGGCTTCCCAGGACAAACAGGGGCAATCTGAGCCCATCTGAGCACCTACCTGCACTCAGACCCGTAAACTGATGTCCCCAGAGGGAAAAAGGAACGGACAGACCCCTAGGCACTAATCGGATCCATTGCTTTGGTTTCCAGGCATCTCTCCTCAGAGGCCTGGATTTCAATACCCGAATATGGCTGTTTCTTGACTCACCCATCAGAACTAATCTCCTCTACACATGGGAAACTTGCACATTGGAGCTTGGTCGAAGCTTCTCTTTAGGAGAACCCTTCAGGGCCTCAGTGCCACCGCTTCATTCCAAGGTCTTCATAGACACAAAAACACATTAGGACCCATCCATAGGAGAGTCCATTTGAACTCAGCCTCCTCGGTTGCTCCCCCAGATCCAGCAGATCTAACAGGTCTTGTTGCTAGGAGACAATTGGAATGCGAGGTGGGCTACCCATCCATCCATCCTTAGTACCCTGCTCGGAATCGTTGGCCTGAGCCAACCAACAGGTCTCAATTGTCCTGCAGAAGAATCTTTGCAGTTTGGAGCTTCTCACAACTCCCATCTTGGGAAACCCCCATGACCTCGTGATCCACCCCCCCTTCATGAAGGGTCCATCAGGGACAGAACCTCCAACCTGAGAGATTGTCTGATCCTCGCCCTGACTTCAGATCCACGAGATCTCGAGTCAGGTCTGTAGATTGTGCCTGCCATGTCCTCACCCAGAAACCTAAGTCTAGATTGTGTTCTCAGACTTCCGTCCTCAGACTACGAGCCCACAAGCCCTCCAGATTGGCAAACCAGAACTACAATGCAACACTCTGCCTGCACTCCAGAAGAAAAACATTGCCCCCTGGGGCTAACCAGAAACCCCAAATGAGGATCAACCTGCACGCCACTTGGCTGTACCCCGAATACATAGGCTGACCTGGGCACTGATGCCCTTTCAGACACAACCTGAGCCTGGACCTCCAGGCCACACCCAGACAGCTGGCCGCACTCTGAGCACATCGGATCCGCCATGGCCTTAGGTCGTCATCTCTTCTCAACCTCGATTTTCAGGCTTCAGAAACTATCACTGATCTCAAAACACTGCCCACTGTTGAAAATGATGCAGAAATCAGAACTCCATCCCCATGGCAAGAAACCTTGCTGTTGCCATGTTGTCCAACATTCAGTGTAGTTGAAACCAGTGTGGCCCATGATTCCCCGCCCATGCTCGCGGGCAACATTGGTCACAAACACACATTGTGACCCTCAGCCTGAGCCCAGTCCTCAAGTAAGGCCTCTCAGTGGCTGGACCCTGAGCCCGCATATGGGGCCTGCCATGCCCCTGGCCCCGATTTTTAACCATAGTTCGCTTTGTCCCTTCACTCTTCCCTAGGGCTCTGATTTGGAATTCCTCTTTTGATGGGACACCTGAGGTAACAAACCTGAAAGGAGTCCTCCCATCCCACAGATTGACGAAAAAAATTGGGATCGGGCCAAATCCACAGAGAGGAAGATTCGTCCATGGCCCCTGAGGCCTCCCCGACATTCCACGGCCAACGCTGATACAAAATCCAGAGACAAAAGAATGAGAAAGCGCCTCAGACTCGCTGTTTCTTCATATCCTGAAGAGATCTTCTCATGGTTTGTCGATCGGGTCCGCCATACCTACATCCGCATACCTTAGCTGAGTTTGTGTTTTTAGACTTCTGTCCTCAATGTCCTGGGCAACACACACTCCAGACTGGGCCCCTGGAGTCACACATTAGGACTGCGCCTACCCAATCCATGGGAATTCTGCCCATTCCATTGTCCCAAACCGTACAAATTAGGAGAACCCTCCAAAGTCCCTGAGGCCATCCCAATAGTGTAGGTCACCCGGCACAAACAAGGGCCGGGTGTGCAACTATCTCCTCTCATTCCATAGATGGATGTCCCCAGAGAAGAAGATTGAACCAGACAGGACCCTAGGCCATTATCGGATCCATTGCTTTGGTTTACAGGCATGTCTCCTCAAAAGCCTGGATTCCAATATTAGCATAGGGGTTTTCCTGAGGCACCCATCAGAACAAATCTCGTCTCCACAAGGAAACTTGTGTATGGGAGCTATGTCAAAAGCTTAGGAGAATACTTCAGGGTCCCGGTGCCACCGCCTCATTCCAAGGCCCTCATGGATACAAACACACTTTAGGACCCATCCTCAGGAAAGTTCATTTCATCTCAGCCACCCAGGTTGCTCCCGCAGAGCCATCAGATCTAAACTTCTTGTTGCTAGGAGAAAATTGCAATGCGAGGCGCTCGTCCCAGGCATCCATCCTCGAACGGTGCCCTGGAGTCATTCCATATGGGATGTCCTGGACCTGTCCAACAGGTCTCAATTGTCCCGCAGAAGGAATCCTTGAAGGGGGCATCCCACAACTCCCAACGTGGGAAAACCTCCATGGCCTCGAGATTCCGCTCCCTTCATGAAGGGACCGTCATGCACAGAAACTCCAACCTGAGCCAACGTCTGATACTCGCTCTGACTTCAGATGCATGAGATCTTGGTTCCGATGTGTAGGGGTACCTGCCGTGCCCTCGAACTGAAACCCAAGTCTAGCTTGTGTTCTCAGACTTCCGTCCTCACACTCCTGGTCCGAAGAACTCAAGTTTGGCAATTCCGGACCCACAATGCAGCACTCTGCCTGCCCTCTAGAAAAAAAAAAAAAAAATATTGACTAATGAGCTGCAACCTACACGGACTCGAATGTACCCAAATTATATAGTCTAACCTGGGCACTAATGCACTTTCTGACACAACCTGAGCACGGACCTCCTGACCAACACCCAGACAGCTGACCGCACACTGAGCACATCAGACCTGCCATGGCCTTAAGTCATCATCTCTTCCCTACCTCAGTTTTCAGTCTTCAGAACCTAGACCTTATCTCCAATCCCTGCCCAGAAATCAGAATTCCTCCTTACCCATGGCAAGAAACCTTTTGGTTGGCACGTTGTCCAACGTTCAGTGTAGGAGAAACCAGCATTCACCCTGAGGACCCGCCCATTCTTGAGTGTGATGAGGGCATAAACATGCATTGTGACCCTCAGCGTGAGTCCTGCCCTCTAGTATGTCCTCTTAGTGACTGGACCATTAGATGTCATAATGGGCTTGACATGTACCTAGGCCCCAATATTTAACCAGATTTCTGGTTGACCAGTCGCCCCTCCCGAGGGCTCTACTCTGGAATCCCTCATTTGGTGGTACACCTGAGGTTAAAAAACAAAACAAAACAAAACAAAACAACAACAACAAAAAAATGGACTTATTCCATCCCACAGAATGACCCCAAACTCTTCGGACGTGGCCACACACCCAGAGTGTAAGACTCGTCCATTTCCCATGAAGTCACCCGGAAATTTCATGAACATGGGTGACACGATATCCAGAGACAAAAACTTGAGCAAGAGCCTCACACTCGCCCTTTTTTCATATCCCGAAGAGTTCTCCTCATGGTCTGTAGATCAGTCCTGCCATACCTATGACCCGAAACAGAAGCCGAGTTTGTGTTTTCAGACAACGGTCTAAACAGCCCTGGCCTACACACCCTACAGGCTCAGGCCCCTGGAGCCAAACCTGAGGACTGTACTTGCCCTCTCCAAGGGATTTCTGTGTGCCCATTGCAATGGCCACAACCCTACTAATAGGATCGACCTCCAAAGTCCCTGAGGCCATCTCAATAGTAGTGGCTTCCCAGGACAAACAGGGGCAATCTGAGCCCATCTGAGCACCTAGCTGCACTCAAACCCGTAAACTGATGTCCCCAGAGGGAAAAAGGAACGAACAGACCCCTAGGCACTAATCGGATCCATTGCTTTGGTTTCCAGGCATCTCTCCTCAGAGGCCTGGATTTCAATACCCGAATATGGCTGTTTCTTGACTCACCCATCAGAACTAATCTCCTCTACACATGGGAAACTTGCACATTGGAGCTTGGTCGAAGCTTCTCTTTAGGAGAACCCTTCAGGGCCCCAGTGCCACCGCTTCATTCCAAGGTCTTCATAGACACAAAAACACATTAGGACCCATCCATAGGAGAGTCCATTTGAACTCAGCCTCCTCGGTTGCTCCCCCAGATCCAGCAGATCTAACAGGTCTTGTTGCTAGGAGACAATTGGAATGCGAGGTGGGCTACCCATCCATCCATCCTTAGTACCCTGCTCGGAATCGTTGGCCTGAGCCAACCAACAGGTCTCTATTGTCCTGCAGAAGAATCTTTGCAGTTTGGAGCTTCTCACAACTCCCATCTTGGGAAACCCCCATGACCTCGTGATCCACCCCCCCTTCATGAAGGGTCCATCAGGGACAGAACCTCCAACCTGAGAGATTGTCTGATCCTCGCCCTGACTTCAGATCCACGAGAACTCGAGTCAGGTCTGTAGATTGTGCCTGCCATGTCCTCACCCAGAAACCTAAGCCTAGATTGTGTTCTCAGACTTCCGTCCTCAGACTACGGGCCCACAAGCCCTCCAGACTGGCAATCTAGAACTACAATGCAACACTCTGCCTGCACTCCAGAAGAAAAACATTGCCCCCTGGGGCTAACCAGAAACCCCAAATGAGGATCAACCTGCACGCCACTTGGCTGTACCCCGAATACATAGGCTGACCTGGGCACTGATGCCCTTTCAGACACAACCTGAGCCTGGACCTCCAGGCCACACCCAGACAGCTGGCCGCACTCTGAGCACATCAGATCCGCCATGGCCTTAGTTCGTCATCTCTTCTCAACCTCGATTTTCAGGCTTCAGAAACTATAACTTATCTCAAAACACTGCCCACGGTTGAAAATGATGCAGAAATCAGAACTCCATCCCCATGGCAAGAAACCTTGCGGTTGCCATGTTTTCCAACATTCAGTGTAGTTGAAACCAGTGTGGCCCATGATTCCCCGCCCATGCTCGCGGGCAACATTGGTCACATACACACATTGTGACCCTCAGCCTGAGCCCAGTCCTCAAGTAAGGCCTCTCAGTGGCTGGAACCTGAGCCCGCATATGGGGCCTGCCATGCCCCTGGCCCCGATTTTTAACCATAGTTCGCTTTGTCCCTTCACTCTTCCCTAGGGCTCTGATTTGGAATTCCTCTTTTGATGGGACCCCTGAGGTAACAAACCAGAAAGGAGTCCTCCCATCCCACAGATTGACGAAAAACAATTGGGATCGGGCCAAATCCACAGAGAGGAAGATTCGTCCATGGCCCCTGAGGCCTCCCCGACATTCCACGGCCAACGCTGATACAAAATCCGGAGACAAAAGAATGAGCAAGCGCCTCAGACTCGCTGTTTCTTCATATCCTGAAGAGTTCTTCTCATGGTTTGTCGATCGGGTCCGCCATACCTACATCCGCATACCTTAGCTGAGTTTGTGTTTTTAGACTTCTGTCCTCAATGTCCTGGGCAACACACACTCCAGACTGGGCCCCTGGAGTCACACATTAGGACTGCGCCTACCCAATCCATGGGAATTCTGCCCATTCCATTGTCCCAAACCGTACAAATTAGGAGAACCCTCCAAAGTCCCTGAGGCCATCCCAATAGTGTAGATCACCCGGCACAAACAAGGGCCGGGTGAGCAACTATCTCCACTCATTCCATAGATGGATGTCCCCAGAGAAGAAGATTGAACCAGACAGGACCCTAGGCCATAATCGGATCCATTGCTTTGGTTTACAGGCATGTCTCCTCAAAAGCCTGGATTCCAATATTAGCATAGGGGTTTTCCTGAGGCACCCATCAGAACAAATCTCGTCTCCACAAGGAAACTTGTGTATGGGAGCTATGTCAAAAGCTTAGGAGAATACTTCAGGGTCCCGGTGCCACCGCCTCATTCCAAGGCCCTCATGGATACAAACACACTTTAGGACCCATCCTCAGGAAAGTCCATTTCATCTCAGCCACCCAGGTTGCTCCCGCAGAGCCATCAGATCTAAACTTCTTGTTGCTAGGAGAAAATTGCAATGCGAGGCGCTCGTCCCAGGCATCCATCCTCGAACGGTGCCCTGGAGTCATTCCATATGGGATGTCCTGGACCTGTCCAACAGGTCTCAATTGTCCCGCAGAAGGAATCCTTGAAGGGGGCATCCCACAACTCCCAACGTGGGCAAACCTCCATGGCCTCGAGATTCCGCTCCCTTCATGAAGGGACCGTCATGCACAGAAACTCCAACCTGAGCCAACGTCTGATACTCGCTCTGACTTCAGATGCATGAGATCTTGGTTCCGATGTGTAGGGGGTACCTGCCGTGCCCTCGAACTGAAACCCAAGTCTAGCTTGTGTTCTCAGACTTCCGTCCTCACACTCCTGGTCCGAAGAACTCAAGTTTGGCAATTCCGGACCCACAATGCAGCACTCTGCCTGCCCTCTAGAAAAAAAAAAAATATTGACTAATGAGCTGCAACCTACACGGACTCGAATGTACCCAAATTATATAGTCTAACCTGGGCACTAATGCACTTTCTGACACAACCTGAGCCCGGACCTCCTTACCAACACCCAGACAGCTGACCGCACACTGAGCACATCAGACCATTTCCATTTCCCATGAAGTCACCCGGAAATTTCATGAACATGGGTGACACGATATCCAGAGACAAAAACTTGAGCAAGAGCCTCACACTCGCCCTTTTTTCATATCCCGAAGAGTTCTCCTCATGGTCTGTAGATCAGTCCTGCCATACCTATGACCCGAAACAGAAGCCGAGTTTGTGTTTTCAGACAACGGTCTAAACAGCCCTGGCCTACACACCCTACAGGCTCAGGCCCCTGGAGCCAAACCTGAGGACTGTATTTGCCCTCTCCAAGGGATTTCTGTGTGCCCATTGCAATGGCCACAACCCTACTAATAGGATCGACCTCCAAAGTCCCTGAGGCCATCTCAATTGTGGTGGCTTCCCAGGACAAACAGGGGCAATCTGAGCCCATCTGAGCACCTAGCTGCACTCAGACCCGTAAACTGATGTCCCCAGAGGGAAAAAGGAACGAACAGACCCCTAGGCACTAATCGGATCCATTGCTTTGGTTTCCAGGCATCTCTCCTCAGAGGCCTGGATTTCAATACCCGAATATGGCTGTTTCTTGACTCACCCATCAGAACTAATCTCCTCTACACATGGGAAACTTGCACATTGGAGTTTGGTCGAAGCTTCTCTTTAGGAGAACCCTTCAGGGCCCCAGTGCCACCGCTTCATTCCAAGGTCTTCATAGACACAAAAACACATTAGGACCCATCCATAGGAGAGTCCATTTGAACTCAGCCTCCTCGGTTGCTCCCCCAGATCCAGCAGATCTAACATGTCTTGTTGCTAGGAGACAATTGGAATGCGAGGTGGGCTACCCATCCATCCATCCTTAGTACCCTGCTCGGAATCGTTGGCCTGAGCCAACCAACAGGTCTCTATTGTCCTGCAGAAGAATCTTTGCAGTTTGGAGCTTCTCACAACTCCCATCTTGGGAAACCCCCATGACCTCGTGATCCACCCCCCCTTCATGAAGGGTCCATCAGGGACAGAACCTCCAACCTGAGAGATTGTCTGATCCTCGCCCTGACTTCAGATCCACGAGAACTCGAGTCAGGTCTGTAGATTGTGCCTGCCATGTCCTCACCCAGAAACCTAAGCCTAGATTGTATTCTCAAACTTCCGTCCTCAGACTACGGGCCCACAAGCCCTCCAGATTGGCAATCTAGAACTACAATGCAACACTCTGCCTGCACTCCAGAAGAAAAACATTGCCCCCTGGGGCTAACCAGAAACCCCAAATGAGGATCAACCTGCACGCCACTTGGCTGTACCCCGAATACATAGGCTGACCTGGGCACTGATGCCCTTTCAGACACAACCTGAGCCTGGACCTCCAGGCCACACCCAGACAGCTGGCCGCACTCTGAGCACATCGGATCCGCCATGGCCTTAGGTCGTCATCTCTTCTCAACCTCGATTTTCAGGCTTCAGAAACTATAACTTATCTCAAAACACTGCCCACGGTTGAAAATGATGCAGAAATCAGAACTCCATCCCCATGGCAAGAAACCTTGCGGTTGCCATGTTGTCCAACATTCAGTGTAGTTGAAACCAGTGTGGCCCATGATTCCCCGCCCATGCTCGCAGGCAACATTGGTCACAAACACACATTGTGACCCTCAGCCTGAGCCCAGTCCTCAAGTAAGGCCTCTCAGTGGCTGGACCCTGAGCCCGCATATGGGGCCTGCCATGCCCCTGGCCCGATTTTTAACCATAGTTCGGCTTTGTCCCTTCACTCTTCCCTAGGGCTCTGATTTGGAATTCCTCTTTTGATGGGACACCTGAGGTAACAAACCTGAAAGGAGTCCTCCCATCCCACAAATTGACGAAAAACAATTGGGATCGGGCCAAATCCACAGAGAGGAAGATTCGTCCATGGCCCCTGAGGCCTCCCCGACATTCCACGGCCAACGCTGATACAAAATCCAGAGACAAAAGAATGAGCAAGCGCCTCAGACTCGCTGTTTCTTCATATCCTGAAGAGTTCTTCTCATGGTTTGTCGATCGGGTCCGCCATACCTACATCCGCAAACCTTAGCTGAGTTTGTGTTTTCAGACTTCTGTCCTCAATGTCCTGGGCAACACACACTCCAGACTGGGCCCCTGGAGTCACACATTAGGACTGCGCCTACCCAATCCATGGGAATTCTGCCCATTCCATTGTCCCAAACCGTACAAATTAGGAGAACCCTCCAAAGTCCCTGAGGCCATCCCAATAGTGTAGGTCACCCGGCACAAACAAGGGCGGTCTGACACCAGCTGAGCAACTATCTCCACTCATTCCATAGATGGATGTCCCCAGAGAAGAAGATTGAACCAGACAGGACCCTAGGCCATAATCGGATCCATTGCTTTGGTTTACAGGCATGTCTCCTCAAAAGCCTGGATTCCAATATTAGCATAGGGGTTTTCCTGAGGCACCCATCAGAACAAATCTCGTCTCCACAAGGAAACTTGTGTATGGGAGCTATGTCAAAAGCTTAGGAGAATACTTCAGGGTCCCGGTGCCACCGCCTCATTCCAAGGCCCTCATGGATACAAACACACTTTAGGACCCATCCTCAGGAAAGTCCATTTCAACTCAGCCACCCAGGTTGCTCCCGCAGAGCCATCAGATCTAAACTGCCTTGTTGCTAGGAGACAATTGCAATGCGAGGCGCTCGTCCCAGGCATCCATCCTCGAACGGTGCCCTGGAGTCATTCCATATGGGATGTCCTGGACCTGTCCAACAGGTCTCAATTGTCCCGCAGAAGGAATCCTTGAAGGGGGCATCCCACAACTCCCAACGTGGGAAAACCTCCATGGTCTCGAGATTCCGCTCCCTTCATGAAGGGACCGTCATGCACAGAAACTCCAACCTGAGCCAACGTCTGATCCTCGCTCTGACTTCAGATGCATGAGATCTTGGTTCCGATGTGTATGGGGTACCTGCCGTGCCCTCGCCCTGAAACCCAAGTCTAGCTTGTGTTCTCAGACTTCCGTCCTCACACGATTGGTCCGAAGCACTCAAGTTTGGCAATTCCGGACCCAATATGCAGAATTCTGCCTGCCCTCTAGAAAAAAAAGAAAAAAATATTGCCTAATGAGCTGCAACCTACACGGCACTCGAATGTACCCAAATTATATAGTCTAACCTGGGCACTAATGCACTTTCTGACACAACCTGCGCCCGGAACTCCTGACCAACACCCAGACAGCTGACCGCACACTGAGCACATCAGACCTGCCATGGCCTTAGGTCATCATCTCTTCCCTACCTCAGTTTTCAGGCTTCAGAACCTAGACCTTATCTCCAATCCCTGCCCAGAAATCAGAATTCCTCCTTACCCATGGCAAGAAACCTTTTGGTTGGCACGTTGTCCAACGTTCAGTGTAGGAGAAACCAGCATTCACCCTGAGGACCCGCCCATTCTTGAGTGTGATGAGGGCATAAACATGCATTGTGACCCTCAGCGTGAGTCCTGCCCTCTAGTATGTCCTCTTAGTGACTGGTCCATTAGATGTCATAATGGGCTTGACATGTACCTAGGCCCCAATATTTAACCAGATTTCTGGTTGTTCAGTCGCCCCTCCCCAGGGCTCTACTCTGGAATACCTCATTTGGTGGGACACCTGAGGTTAAAAAACAAAACAAAACTAAACAACAACAACAACAAAAAAAAAATGGACTTATTCCAACCCACAGAATGACCCCAAACTCTTCGGACGGGGCCACACCTCCAGAGAGTAAGACTCGTCCATTTCCCATGAAGTCACCCGGAAATTTCATGAACATGGGTGACACGACATCCAGAGACAAAAACTTGAGCAAGAGCCTCACACTCGCCCTTTTTTCATATCCCGAAGAGTTCTCCTCATGGTCTGTAGATCAGTCCTGCCATACCTATGACCCTAAACAGAAGCCGAGTTTGTGTTTTCAGACAACGGTCTAAACAGCCCTGGCCTACACACCCTACAGTCTCAGGCCCCTGGAGCCAAACCTGAGGACTGTCTTGCCCTCTCCAAGGGATTTCTGTGTGCCCATTGCAATGGCCACAACCCTACTAATAGGATCGACCTCCAAAGTCCCTGAGGCCATCTCAATAGTGGTGGCTTCCCAGGACAAACAGGGGCAATCTGAGCCCACCTGAGCACCTACCTGCCCTCAGACCCGTAGACTGATGTCCCCAAGGGAAAAAGGAACGAACAGACCCCTAGGCACTAATCGGATCCATTGCTTTGGTTTCCAGGCATCTCTCCTCAGAGGCCTGGATTTCAATACCCGAATATGGCTGTTTCTTGACTCACCCATCAGAACTAATGTCCTCTACACATGGGAAACTTGCTCATTGGAGCTTGGTCGAAGCTTCTCTTTAGGAGAACCCTTCAGGGACTCAGTGCCACCACTTCATTCCAAGGTCTTCATAGACACAAAAACACATTAGGACCCATCCATAGGAGAGTCCATTTGAACTCAACCTCCTCGGTTGCTCCCCCAGATCCAGCAGATCTAACATGTCTTGTTGCTAGGAGACAATTGGAATGCGAGGTGGGCTACCCATCCATCCATCCTTAGTACCATGCTCGGAATCGTTGGCCTGAGCCAAACAACAGGTCTCAATTGTCCTGCAGAAGAATCTTTGCAGTTTGGAGCTTCTCACAACTCCAATCTTGGGAAACCCCCATGGCATCGTGATCCACCCCCCCCTTCATGAATGGTCCATCAGGGACAGAACCTCCAACCTGAGAGATTGTCTGATCCTCGCCCTGAATTCAGATCCACGAGAACTCGAGTCAGGTCTGTAGATTGTGCCTGCCATGTCCTCACCCAGAAACCTAAGCCTAGATTGTGTTCTCAGACTTCCGTCCTCAGACTACGGGCCCACAAGCCCTCCAGATTGGCAATCCAGAACTACAATGCAACACTCTGCCTGCACTCCAGAAGAAAAACATTGCCCCCTTGGCCTAACCAGAAACCCCAAATGAGGATCAAACTGCACCCCACTTGGCTGTACCCCAAATACATAGGCTGACCTGGGCACTGATGCCCTTTCAGACACAACCTGAGCCTGGACCTCCAGGCCACACCCAGGCAGCTGGCCGCACTCTGAGCACATCGGATCCGCCATGGCCTTAGGTCGTCATCTCTTCTCAACCTCGATTTTCAGGCTTCAGAAACTATAACTTATCTCAAAACACTGCCCACGGTTGAAAATGATGCAGAAATCAGAACTCCATCCCCATGGCAAGAAACCTTGCGGTTGCCATGTTGTCCAACATTCAGTGTAGTTGAAACCAGTGTGGCCCATGATTCCCCGCCCATGCTCGCGGGCAACATTGGTCACAAACACACATTGTGACCCTCAGCCTGAGCCCAGTCCTCAAGTAAGGCTTCTCAATGGCTGGACCCTGAGCCCGCATATGGCGCCTGCCATGCCCCTGGCCCCGATTTTTAACCATAGTTCTCTTTGTCCCTTCACTCTTCCCTAGGGCTCTGATTTGGAATTCCTCTTTTGGTGGGACACCTGAGGTAACAAACCTGAAAGGAGTCCTCCCATCCCACAGATTGACGAAAAACAATTGGGATCGGGCCAAATCCACAGAGAGGAAGATTCGTCCATGGCCCCTGAGGCCTCCCCGACATTCCACGGCCAACGCTGATACAAAATCCAGAGACAAAAGAATGAGCAAGCGCCTCAGACTCGATGTTTCTTCATATCCTGAAGAGTTCTTCTCATGGTTTGTCGATCGGGTCCGCCATACCTACATCCGCAAACCTTAGCTGAGTTTGTGT
This sequence comes from Mustela lutreola, assembly GCF_030435805.1. Lineage (NCBI taxonomy): Eukaryota > Metazoa > Chordata > Mammalia > Carnivora > Mustelidae > Mustela > Mustela lutreola. Next base: position 176,192,962 of record NC_081294.1, read on the forward strand.
TTTCAGACTTCTGTCCTCAATGTCCTGGGCAACACACACTCCAGACTGGGCCCCTGGAGTCACACATTAGGACTGCGCCTACCCAATCCATGGGAATTCTGCCCATTCCATTGTCCCAAACCGTACAAATTAGGAGAACCCTCCAAAGTCCCTGAGGCCATCCCAATAGTGTAGGTCACCCGGCACAAACAAGGGCGGTCTGACACCAGCTGAGCAACTATCTCCACTCATTCCATAGATGGATGTCCCCAGAGAAGAAGATTGAACCAGACAGGACCCTAGGCCATAATCGGATCCATTGCATTGGTTTACAGGCATGTCTCCTCAAAAGCCTGGATTCCAATATTAGCATAGGGGTTTTCCTGAGGCACCCATCAGAACAAATCTCGTCTCCACAAGGAAACTTGTGTATGGGAGCTATGTCAAAAGCTTAGGAGAATACTTCAGGGTCCCGGTGCCACCGCCTCATTCCAAGGCCCTCATGGATACAAACACACTTTAGGACCCATCCTCAGGAAAGTCCATTTCAACTCAGCCACCCAGGTTGCTCCCGCAGAGCCATCAGATCTAAACTGCCTTGTTGCTAGGAGACAATTTCAATGCGAGGCGCTCGTCCCAGGCATCCATCCTCGAACGGTGCCCTGGAGTCATTCCATATGGGTTGTCCTGGACCTGTCCAACAGGTCTCAATTGTCCCGCAGAAGGAATCCTTGAAGGGGGCATCCCACAACTCCCAACGTGGGAAAACCTCCATGGCCTCGAGATTCCGCTCCCTTCATGTAGGGACCGTCATGCACAGAAACTCCAACCTGAGCCAACGTCTGATCCTCGCTCTGACTTCAGATGCATGAGATCTTGGTTCCTATGAGTAGGGGGTACCTGCCGTGCCCTCGCCCTGAAACCCAAGTCTAGCTTGTGTTCTCAGACTTCCGTCCTCACACTCCTGGTCCGAAGCACTCAAGTTTGGCAATTCCGGACCCACAATGCAGCACTCTGCCTGCCCTCTAGAAAAAAAAAATATATATATATATTGCCTAATGAGCTGCAACCTACACGGCACTCGAATGTACCCAAATTATATAGTCTAACCAGGGCACTAATGCACTTTCTGACACAACCTGAGCCCGGACCTGCTGACCAACACCCAGACAGCTGACCGCACACTGAGCACATCAGACCTGCCATGGCCTTAGGTCATCATCTCTTCCCTACCTCAGTTTTCAGGCTTCAGAACCTAGACCTTATCTCCAATCCCTGCCCAGAAATCAGAATTCCTCCTTACCCATGGCAAGAAACCTTTTGGTTGGCACGTTGTCCAACGTTCAGTGTAGGAGAAACCAGCATTCACCCTGAGGACCCGCCCATTCTTGAGTGTGATGAGGGCATAAACATGCATTGTGACCCTCAGCGTGAGTCCTGCCCTCTAGTATGTCCTCTTAGTGACTGGACCATTAGATGTCATAATGGGCTTGACATGTACCTAGGCCCCAATATTTAACCAGATTTCTGGTTGTCCAGTCGCCCCTCTCCAGGGCTCTACTCTGGAATCCCTCATTTGGAGGGACACCTGAGGTGAAAAAACAAAACAAAACAAAACAAAACAACAACAAAAAAAATGGACTTATTCCATCCCACAGAATGACCCCAAACTCTTCGGACGGGGCCACACCTCCAGAGGGTAAGACTCGTCCATTTCTCTTGAAGTCACCCGGAAATTTCATGAACATGGGTGACACGATATCCACAGACAAAAACTTGAGCAAGAGACTCACACTCGCCCTTATTTCCTATCCCGAAGAGTTCTCCTCATGGTCTGTAGATCAGTCCTGCCATATCTATGACCCGAAACAGAAGCCGAGTTTGTGTTTTCAGACAACGGTCTAAACAGCCCTGGCCTACACACCCTACAGGCTCAGGCCCCTGGAGCCAAACCTGAGGACTGTACTTGCCCTCTCCAAGGGATTTCTGGGTGCCCATTGCAATGGCCACAACCCTACTAATAGGATCAACCTCCAAAGTCTCTGAGGCCATCTCAATAGTGGTGGCTTCCCAGGACAAACAGGGGCAATCTGAGCGCATCTGAGCACCTACCAGCACTCAGACCCGTAGACTGATGTCCCCAGGGGGAAAAAGGAACGAACAGACCCCTAGGAACTAATCGGATCCATTGCTTTGGTTTCCAGGCATCTCTCCTCAGAGGCCTGGATTTCAATACCCGAATATGGCTGTTTCTTGACTCACCCATCAGAACTAATCTCCTCTACACATGGGAAACTTGCACATTGGAGCTTGGTCGAAGCTTCTCTTTAGGAGAACCCTTCAGGGCCCCAGTGCCACCGCTTCATTCCAAGGTCTTCATAGACACAAAAACACATTAGGACCCATCCATAGGAGAGTCCATTTGAACTCAGCCTCCTCGGTTGCTCTCCCAGATCCAGCAGATCTAACATGTCTTGTTGCTAAGAGACAATTGGAATGGGAGGTGGGCTACCCATCCAACCATCCTTAGTACCCTGCTTGGAATCGTTGGCCTGAGCCAAACAACAGGTCTCAATTGTCCTGCAGAAGAATCTTTGCAGTTTGGAGCTTCTCACCACTCCCATCTTGGGAAACCCCCATGGCCTCGTGATCCACCCCTCCTTCATGAAGGGTCCATTAGGTACAGAACCTCCAACCTGAGAGATCGTCTGATCCTCGCCCTGACTTCAGATCCACGAGATCTCGAGTCAGGTCTGTAGATTGTGCCTGCCATGTCCTCACCCAGAAACCTAAGCCTAGATTGTGTTCTCAGACTTCCATCCTCAGACTACGGGCCCACAAGCCCTCCAGATTGGCAGTCCAGAACTACAATGCAACACTCTGCCTGCACTCCAGAAGATAAACATTGCCCCCTGGGGCTAACCAGAAAACCCAAATAAGGATCAACCTGCACGCAACTTGGCTGTACCCCAAATACATAGGCTGACCTGGGCACTGATGCCCTTTCAGACACAACCTTAGCCTGGACCTCCAGGCCACACCCAGACAGCTGGCCGCACTCTGAGCACATCGGATCCGCCATGGCCTTAGGTCGCCATCTCTTCTCAACCTCGATTTTCAGGCTTCAGAAACTATAACTTATCTCAAAACACTGCCCACGGTTGAAAATGATGCAGAAATCAGAACGCCATCCCCATGGCAAGAAACCTTGCGGTTGCCATGTTGTCCAACATTCAGTGTAGTTGAAACCAATGTGGCCCATGATTCCCCGCCCATGCTCGCGGGCAACATTGGTCACAAACACACATTGTGACCCTCAGCCTGAGCCCAGTCCTCAAGTAAGGCCTCTCAGTGGCTGGACCCTGAGCCCGCATATGGGGCCTGCCATGCCCCTGGCCCCGATTTTTAACCATAGTTCGCTTTGTCCCTTCACTCTTCCCTAGGGCTCTGATTTGGAATTCCTCTTTTGGTGGGACACCTGAGGTAACAAACCGGAAAGGAGTCCTCCCATCCCACAGATTGACGAAAAACAATTGGGATCGGGCCAAATCTACAGAGAGGAAGATTCGTCCATGGCCCCTGAAGCATCCCCGACATTCCACGGCCAACGCTGATACAAAATCCAGAGACAAAAGAATGAGCAAGCGCCTCAGACTCGCTGTTTCTTCATATCCTGAAGAGTTCTTCTCATGGTTTGTCTATCGGGTCCGCCATACCTACATCCGCAAACCTTAGCTGAGTTTGTCTTTTTAGACTTCTGTCCTCAATGTCCTGGGCAACACACACTCCAGACTGGGCCCCTGGAGTCACACATTAGGACTGCGCCTACCCAATCCATGGGAATTCTGCCCATTCCATTGTCCCAAACCGTACAAATTAGGAGAACCCTCCAAAGTCCCTGAGGCCATCCCAATAGTGTAGGTCACCCGGCACAAACAAGGGCGGTCTGACACCAGCTGAGCAACTATCTCCACTCATTCTATAGATGGATGTCCCCAGAGAAGAAGATTGAACCAGACAGGACCCTAGGCCATAATCGGATCCATTGCTTTGGTTTACAGGCATGTCTCCTCAAAAGCCTGGATTCCAATATTAGCATAGGGGTTTTCCTGAGGCACCCATCAGAACAAATCTCGTCTCCACAAGGAAACTTGTGTATGGGAGCTATGTCAAAAGCTTAGGAGAATACTTCAGGGTCCCGGTGCCACCGCCTCATTCCAAGGCCCTCATGGATACAAACACACTTTAGGACTTATCCTCAGGAAAGTCCATTTCAACTCAGCCACCCAGGTTGCTCCCACAGAGCCTTCAGATCTAAACTGCCTTGAAGCTAGGAGACAATTGCAATGCGAGGCGCTCGTCCCAGGCATCCATCCTCGAACGGTGCCCTGGAGTCATTCCATATGGGATGTCCTGGACCTGTCCAACAGGTCTCAATTGTCCCGCAGAAGGAATCCTTGAAGGGGGCATCCCACAACTCCCAACGTGGGAAAACCTCCATGGCCTCGAGATTCCGCTCCCTTCATGAAGGGACCGTCATGCACAGAAACTCCACCTGAGCCAACGTCTGATCCTCGCTCTGACTTCAGATGCATGAGATCTTGGTTCCGATGTGTAGGGGGTACCTGCCGTGCCCTCGCCCTGAAACCCAAGTCTAGCTTGTGTTCTCAGACTTCCGTCCTCACACTCCTGGTCCGAAGCACTCAAGTTTAGCCATTCCGGACCCACAATGCAGCACTCTGCCTGCCCTCTAGAAAAAAAAAAAAATAATATTGCCTAATGAGCTGCAACCTACACGGCACTCGAATGTACCCAAATTATATAGTCTAACATGGGCACTAATGCACTTTCTGACACAACCTGAGCCCGGACCTCCTGACCAACACCCAGACAGCTGACCGCACACTGAGCACATCAGACCTGCCATGGCCTTAGGTCATCATCTCTTCCCTACCTCAGTTTTCAGGCTTCAGAACCTAGACCTTATCTCCAATCCCTGCCCAGAAATCAGAATTCCTCCTTACTCATGGCAAGAAACCTTTTGGTTGGCACGTTGTCCAACGTTCAGTGTAGGAGAAACCAGCATTCACCCTGAGGACCCGCCAATTCTTGAGTGTGATGAGGGCACAAACATGCATTGTGACCCTCAGCGTGAGTCCTGCCCTCTAGTATGTCCTCTTAGTGACTGGACCATTAAATGTCATAATGGGCTTGACATGTACCTAGGCCCCATATTTAACCAGATTTCTGGTTGTCCAACGCCCCTCCCCAGGGCTCTACTCTGGAATCCCTCATTTGGTGGGACACCTGAGGTTAAAAAACAAAACAAAACAAAACAAAACAACAACAACAAAAAAATGGACTTATTTCATCCCACAGAATGACCCCAAACACTTCGGACGGGGCCACACCTCCAGAGGGTAAGACTCTTCCATTTCCCATGAAGTCACCCGGAAATTTCATGAACATGGGTGACACGATATCCAGAGACAAAAACTTGAGCAAGAGCCTCACACTCGCCCTTTTTTCATATCCCGAAGAGTTCTCCTCATGGTCTGTAGATCAGTCCTGCCATACCTATGACCCGAAACAGAAGCCGAGTTTGTGTTTTCAGACAACGGTCTAAACAGCCCTGGCCTACACACCCTACAGGCTCAGGCCCCTGGAGCCAAACCTGAGGACTGTATTTGCCCTCTCCAAGGGATTTCTGTGTGCCCATTGCAATGGCCACAACCCTACTAATAGGATCGACCTCCAAATTCCCTGAGGCCATCTCAATTGTGGTGGCTTCCCAGGACAAACAGGGGCAATCTGAGCCCATCTGAGCACCTAGCTGCACTCAGACCCGTAAACTGATGTCGCCAGAGGGAAAAAGGAACGAACAGACCCCTAGGCACTAATCGGATCCATTGCTTTGGTTTCCAGGCATCTCTCCTCAGAGGCCTGGATTTCAATACCCGAATATGGCTGTTTCTTGACTCACCCATCAGAACTAATCTCCTCTACACATGGGAAACTTGCACATTGGAGTTTGGTCGAAGCTTCTCTTTAGGAGAACCCTTCAGGGCCCCAGTGCCACCGCTTCATTCCAAGGTCTTCATAGACACAAAAACACATTAGGACCCATCCATAGGAGAGTCCATTTGAACTCAGCCTCCTCGGTTGCTCCCCCAGATCCAGCAGATCTAACATGTCTTGTTGCTAGGAGACAATTGGAATGCGAGGTGGGCTACCCATCCATCCATCCTTAGTACCCTGCTCGGAATCGTTGGCCTGAGCCAACCAACAGGTCTCTATTGTCCTGCAGAAGAATCTTTGCAGTTTGGAGCTTCTCACAACTCCCATCTTGGGAAACCCCCATGACCTCGTGATCCACCCCCCCTTCATGAAGGGTCCATCAGGGACAGAACCTCCAACCTGAGAGATTGTCTGATCCTCGCCCTGACTTCAGATCCACGAGAACTCGAGTCAGGTCTGTAGATTGTGCCTGCCATGTCCTCACCCAGAAACCTAAGCCTAGATTGTATTCTCAAACTTCCGTCCTCAGACTACGGGCCCACAAGCCCTCCAGATTGGCAATCTAGAACTACAATGCAACACTCTGCCTGCACTCCAGAAGAAACACATTGCCCCCTGGGGCTAACCAGAAACCCCAAATGAGGATCAACCTGCACGCCACTTGGCTGTACCCCGAATACATAGGCTGACCTGGGCACTGATGCCCTTTCAGACACAACCTGAGCCTGGACCTCCAGGCCACACCCAGACAGCTGGCCGCACTCTGAGCACATCGGATCCGCCATGGCCTTAGGTCGTCATCTCTTCTCAACCTCGATTTTCAGGCTTCAGAAACTATAACTTATCTCAAAACACTGCCCACGGTTGAAAATGATGCAGAAATCAGAACTCCATCCCCATGGCAAGAAACCTTGCGGTTGCCATGTTGTCCAACATTCAGTGTAGTTGAAACCAGTGTGGCCCATGATTCCCCGCCCATGCTCGCAGGCAACATTGGTCACAAACACACATTGTGACCCTCAGCCTGAGCCCAGTCCTCAAGTAAGGCCTCTCAGTGGCTGGACCCTGAGCCCGCATATGGGGCCTGCCATGCCCCTGGCCCCGATTTTTAACCATAGTTCGGCTTTGTCCCTTCACTCTTCCCTAGGGCTCTGATTTGGAATTCCTCTTTTGATGGGACACCTGAGGTAACAAACCTGAAAGGAGTCCTCCCATCCCACAAATTGACGAAAAACAATTGGGATCGGGCCAAATCCACAGAGAGGAAGATTCGTCCATGGCCCCTGAGGCCTCCCCGACATTCCACGGCCAACGCTGATACAAAATCCAGAGACAAAAGAATGAGCAAGCGCCTCAGACTCGCTGTTTCTTCATATCCTGAAGAGTTCTTCTCATGGTTTGTCGATCGGGTCCGCCATACCTACATCCGCAAACCTTAGCTGAGTTTGTGTTTTCAGACTTCTGTCCTCAATGTCCTGGGCAACACACACTCCAGACTGGGCCCCTGGAGTCACACATTAGGACTGCGCCTACCCAATCCATGGGAATTCTGCCCATTCCATTGTCCCAAACCGTACAAATTAGGAGAACCCTCCAAAGTCCCTGAGGCCATCCCAATAGTGTAGGTCACCCGGCACAAACAAGGGCGGTCTGACACCAGCTGAGCAACTATCTCCACTCATTCCATAGATGGATGTCCCCAGAGAAGAAGATTGAACCAGACAGGACCCTAGGCCATAATCGGATCCATTGCTTTGGTTTACAGGCATGTCTCCTCAAAAGCCTGGATTCCAATATTAGCATAGGGGTTTTCCTGAGGCACCCATCAGAACAAATCTCGTCTCCACAAGGAAACTTGTGTATGGGAGCTATGTCAAAAGCTTAGGAGAATACTTCAGGGTCCCGGTGCCACCGCCTCATTCCAAGGCCCTCATGGATACAAACACACTTTAGGACTTATCCTCAGGAAAGTCCATTTCAACTCAGCCACCCAGGTTGCTCCCGCAGAGCCATCAGATCTAAACTGCCTTGTTGCTAGGAGACAATTGCAATGCGAGGCGCTCGTCCCAGGCATCCATCCTCGAACGGTGCCCTGGAGTCATTCCATATGGGATGTCCTGGACCTGTCCAACAGGTCTCAATTGTCCCGCAGAAGGAATCCTTGAAGGGGGCATCCCACAACTCCCAACGTGGGAAAACCTCCATGGTCTCGAGATTCCGCTCCCTTCATGAAGGGACCGTCATGCACAGAAACTCCAACCTGAGCCAACGTCTGATCCTCGCTCTGACTTCAGATGCATGAGATCTTGGTTCCGATGTGTATGGGGTACCTGCCGTGCCCTCGCCCTGAAACCCAAGTCTAGCTTGTGTTCTCAGACTTCCGTCCTCACACGATTGGTCCGAAGCACTCAAGTTTGGCAATTCCGGACCCACAATGCAGAATTCTGCCTGCCCTCTAGAAAAAAAAGAGAAAAATATTGCCTAATGAGCTGCAACCTACACGGCACTCGAATGTACCCAAATTATATAGTCTAACCTGGGCACTAATGCACTTTCTGACACAACCTGCGCCCGGAACTCCTGACCAACACCCAGACAGCTGACCGCACACTGAGCACATCAGACCTGCCATGGCCTTAGGTCATCATCTCTTCCCTACCTCAGTTTTCAGGCTTCAGAACCTAGACCTTATCTCCAATCCCTGCCCAGAAATCAGAATTCCTCCTTACCCATGGCAAGAAACCTTTTGGTTGGCACGTTGTCCAACGTTCAGTGTAGGAGAAACCAGCATTCACCCTGAGGACCCGCCCATTCTTGAGTGTGATGAGGGCATAAACATGCATTGTGACCCTCAGCGTGAGTCCTGCCCTCTAGTATGTCCTCTTAGTGACTGGTCCATTAGATGTCATAATGGGCTTGACATGTACCTAGGCCCCAATATTTAACCAGATTTCTGGTTGTTCAGTCGCCCCTCCCCAGGGCTCTACTCTGGAATACCTCATTTGGTGGGACACCTGAGGTTAAAAAACAAAACAAAACTAAACAACAACAACAACAAAAAAAAAATGGACTTATTCCAACCCACAGAATGACCCCAAACTCTTCGGACGGGGCCACACCTCCAGAGAGTAAGACTCGTCCATTTCCCATGAAGTCACCCGGAAATTTCATGAACATGGGTGACACGACATCCAGAGACAAAAACTTGAGCAAGAGCCTCACACTCGCCCTTTTTTCATATCCCGAAGAGTTCTCCTCATGGTCTGTAGATCAGTCCTGCCATACCTATGACCCTAAACAGAAGCCGAGTTTGTGTTTTCAGACAACGGTCTAAACAGCCCTGGCCTACACACCCTACAGTCTCAGGCCCCTGGAGCCAAACCTGAGGACTGTCTTGCCCTCTCCAAGGGATTTCTGTGTGCCCATTGCAATGGCCACAACCCTACTAATAGGATCGACCTCCAAAGTCCCTGAGGCCATCTCAATAGTGGTGGCTTCCCAGGACAAACAGGGGCAATCTGAGCCCACCTGAGCACCTACCTGCCCTCAGACCCGTAGACTGATGTCCCCAAGGGAAAAAGGAACGAACAGACCCCTAGGCACTAATCGGATCCATTGCTTTGGTTTCCAGGCATCTCTCCTCAGAGGCCTGGATTTCAATACCCGAATATGGCTGTTTCTTGACTCACCCATCAGAACTAATGTCCTCTACACATGGGAAACTTGCTCATTGGAGCTTGGTCGAAGCTTCTCTTTAGGAGAACCCTTCAGGGACTCAGTGCCACCACTTCATTCCAAGGTCTTCATAGACACAAAAACACATTAGGACCCATCCATAGGAGAGTCCATTTGAACTCAACCTCCTCGGTTGCTCCCCCAGATCCAGCAGATCTAACATGTCTTGTTGCTAGGAGACAATTGGAATGCGAGGTGGGCTACCCATCCATCCATCCTTAGTACCATGCTCGGAATCGTTGGCCTGAGCCAAACAACAGGTCTCAATTGTCCTGCAGAAGAATCTTTGCAGTTTGGAGCTTCTCACAACTCCAATCTTGGGAAACCCCCATGGCATTGTGATCCACCCCCCCCTTCATGAAGGGTCCATCAGGGACAGAACCTCCAACCTGAGAGATTGTCTGATCCTCGCCCTGAATTCAGATCCACGAGAACTCGAGTCAGGTCTGTAGATTGTGCCTGCCATGTCCTCACCCAGAAACCTAAGCCTAGATTGTGTTCTCAGACTTCCGTCCTCAGACTACGGGCCCACAAGCCCTCCAGATTGGCAATCCAGAACTACAATGCAACACTCTGCCTGCACTCCAGAAGAAAAACATTGCCCCCTTGGCCTAACCAGAAACCCCAAATGAGGATCAAACTGCACCCCACTTGGCTGTACCCCAAATACATAGGCTGACCTGGGCACTGATGCCCTTTCAGACACAACCTGAGCCTGGACCTCCAGGCCACACCCAGGCAGCTGGCCGCACTCTGAGCACATCGGATCCGCCATGGCCTTAGGTCGTCATCTCTTCTCAACCTCGATTTTCAGGCTTCAGAAACTATCACTGATCTCAAAACACTGCCCACGGTTGAAAATGATGCAGAAATCAGAACTCCATCCCCATGGCAAGAAACCTTGCGGTTGCCATGTTGTCCAACATTCAGTGTAGTTGAAACCAGTGTGGCCCATGATTCCCCGCCCATGCTCGCGGGCAACATTGGTCACAAACACACATTGTGACCCTCAGCCTGAGCCCAGTCCTCAAGTAAGGCTTCTCAATGGCTGGACCCTGAGCCCGCATATGGCGCCTGCCATGCCCCTGGCCCCGATTTTTAACCATAGTTCTCTTTGTCCCTTCACTCTTCCCTAGGGCTCTGATTTGGAATTCCTCTTTTGGTGGGACACCTGAGGTAACAAACCTGAAAGGAGTCCTCCCATCCCACAGATTGACGAAAAACAATTGGGATCGGGCCAAATCCACAGAGAGGAAGATTCGTCCATGGCCCCTGAGGCCTCCCCGACATTCCACGGCCAACGCTGATACAAAATCCAGAGACAAAAGAATGAGCAAGCGCCTCAGACTCGATGTTTCTTCATATCCTGAAGAGTTCTTCTCATGGTTTGTCGATCGGGTCCGCCATACCTACATCCGCAAACCTTAGCTGAGTTTGTGTTTTCAGACTTCTGTCCTCAATGTCCTGGGCAACACACACTCCAGACTGGGCCCCTGGAGTCACACATTAGGACTGCGCCTACCCAATCCATGGGAATTCTGCCCATTCCATTGTCCCAAACCGTACAAATTAGGAGAACCCTCCAAAGTCCCTGAGGCCATCCCAATAGTGTAGGTCACCCGGCACAAACAAGGGCGGTCTGACACCAGCTGAGCAACTATCTCCACTCATTCCATAGATGGATGTCCCCAGAGAAGAAGATTGAACCAGACAGGACCCTAGGCCATAATCGGATCCATTGCATTGGTTTACAGGCATGTCTCCTCAAAAGCCTGGATTCCAATATTAGCATAGGGGTTTTCCTGAGGCACCCATCAGAACAAATCTCGTCTCCACAAGGAAACTTGTGTATGGGAGCTATGTCAAAAGCTTAGGAGAATACTTCAGGGTCCCGGTGCCACCGCCTCATTCCAAGGCCCTCATGGATACAAACACACTTTAGGACCCATCCTCAGGAAAGTCCATTTCAACTCAGCCACCCAGGTTGCTCCCGCAGAGCCATCAGATCTAAACTGCCTTGTTGCTAGGAGACAATTTCAATGCGAGGCGCTCGTCCCAGGCATCCATCCTCGAACGGTGCCCTGGAGTCATTCCATATGGGTTGTCCTGGACCTGTCCAACAGGTCTCAATTGTCCCGCAGAAGGAATCCTTGAAGGGGGCATCCCACAACTCCCAACGTGGGAAAACCTCCATGGCCTCGAGATTCCGCTCCCTTCATGTAGGGACCGTCATGCACAGAAACTCCAACCTGAGCCAACGTCTGATCCTCGCTCTGACTTCAGATGCATGAGATCTTGGTTCCTATGAGTAGGGGGTACCTGCCGTGCCCTCGCCCTGAAACCCAAGTCTAGCTTGTGTTCTCAGACTTCCGTCCTCACACTCCTGGTCCGAAGCACTCAAGTTTGGCAATTCCGGACCCACAATGCAGCACTCTGCCTGCCCTCTAGAAAAAAAAAATATATATATATATTGCCGAATGAGCTGCAACCTACACGGCACTCGAATGTACCCAAATTATATAGTCTAACCAGGGCACTAATGCACTTTCTGACACAACCTGAGCCCGGACCTGCTGACCAACACCCAGACAGCTGACCGCACACTGAGCACATCAGACCTGCCATGGCCTTAGGTCATCATCTCTTCCCTACCTCAGTTTTCAGGCTTCAGAACCTAGACCTTATCTCCAATCCCTGCCCAGAAATCAGAATTCCTCCTTACCCATGGCAAGAAACCTTTTGGTTGGCACGTTGTCCAACGTTCAGTGTAGGAGAAACCAGCATTCACCCTGAGGACCCGCCCATTCTTGAGTGTGATGAGGGCATAAACATGCATTGTGACCCTCAGCGTGAGTCCTGCCCTCTAGTATGTCCTCTTAGTGACTGGACCATTAGATGTCATAATGGGCTTGACATGTACCTAGGCCCCAATATTTAAGCAGATTTCTGGTTGTCCAGTCGCCCCTCTCCAGGGCTCTACTCTGGAATCCCTCATTTGGAGGGACACCTGAGGTGAAAAAACAAAACAAAACAAAACAAAACAACAACAAAAAAAATGGACTTATTCCATCCCACAGAATGACCCCAAACTCTTCGGACGGAGCCACACCTCCAGAGGGTAAGACTCGTCCATTTCTCTTGAAGTCACCCGGAAATTTCATGAACATGGGTGACACGATATCCACAGACAAAAACTTGAGCAAGAGACTCACACTCGCCCTTATTTCCTATCCCGAAGAGTTCTCCTCATGGTCTGTAGATCAGTCCTGCCATATCTATGACCCGAAACAGAAGCCGAGTTTGTGTTTTCAGACAACGGTCTAAACAGCCCTGGCCTACACACCCTACAGGCTCAGGCCCCTGGAGCCAAACCTGAGGACTGTACTTGCCCTCTCCAAGGGATTTCTGGGTGCCCATTGCAATGGCCACAACCCTACTAATAGGATCAACCTCCAAAGTCTCTGAGGCCATCTCAATAGTGGTGGCTTCCCAGGACAAACAGGGGCAATCTGAGCGCATCTGAGCACCTACCAGCACTCAGACCCGTAGACTGATGTCCCCAGGGGGAAAAAGGAACGAACAGACCCCTAGGAACTAATCGGATCCATTGCTTTGGTTTCCAGGCATCTCTCCTCAGAGGCCTGGATTTCAATACCCGAATATGGCTGTTTCTTGACTCACCCATCAGAACTAATCTCCTCTACACATGGGAAACTTGCACATTGGAGCTTGGTCGAAGCTTCTCTTTAGGAGAACCCTTCAGGGCCCCAGTGCCACCGCTTCATTCCAAGGTCTTCATAGACACAAAAACACATTAGGACCCATCCATAGGAGAGTCCATTTGAACTCAGCCTCCTCGGTTGCTCCCCCAGATCCAGCAGATCTAACATGTCTTGTTGCTAAGAGACAATTGGAATGGGAGGTGGGCTACCCATCCAACCATCCTTAGTACCCTGCTTGGAATCGTTGGCCTGAGCCAAACAACAGGTCTCAATTGTCCTGCAGAAGAATCTTTGCAGTTTGGAGCTTCTCACCACTCCCATCTTGGGAAACCCCCATGGCCTCGTGATCCACCCCTCCTTCATGAAGGGTCCATTAGGTACAGAACCTCCAACCTGAGAGATCGTCTGATCCTCGCCCTGACTTCAGATCCACGAGATCTCGAGTCAGGTCTGTAGATTGTGCCTGCCATGTCCTCACCCAGAAACCTAAGCCTAGATTGTGTTCTCAGACTTCCATCCTCAGACTACGGGCCCACAAGCCCTCCAGATTGGCAGTCCAGAACTACAATGCAACACTCTGCCTGCACTCCAGAAGATAAACATTGCCCCCTGGGGCTAACCAGAAAACCCAAATAAGGATCAACCTGCACGCCACTTGGCTGTACCCCAAATACATAGGCTGACCTGGGCACTGATGCCCTTTCAGACACAACCTTAGCCTGGACCTCCAGGCCACACCCAGACAGCTGGCCGCACTCTGAGCACATCGGATCCGCCATGGCCTTAGGTCGCCATCTCTTCTCAACCTCGATTTTCAGGCTTCAGAAACTATAACTTATCTCAAAACACTGCCCACGGTTGAAAATGATGCAGAAATCAGAACGCCATCCCCATGGCAAGAAACCTTGCGGTTGCCATGTTGTCCAACATTCAGTGTAGTTGAAACCAATGTGGCCCATGATTCCCCGCCCATGCTCGCGGGCAACATTGGTCACAAACACACATTGTGACCCTCAGCCTGAGCCCAGTCCTCAAGTAAGGCCTCTCAGTGGCTGGACCCTGAGCCCGCATATGGGGCCTGCCATGCCCCTGGCCCCGATTTTTAACCATAGTTCGCTTTGTCCCTTCACTCTTCCCTAGGGCTCTGATTTGGAATTCCTCTTTTGGTGGGACACCTGAGGTAACAAACCGGAAAGGAGTCCTCCCATCCCACAGATTGACGAAAAACAATTGGGATCGGGCCAAATCTACAGAGAGGAAGATTCGTCCATGGCCCCTGAAGCATCCCCGACATTCCACGGCCAACGCTGATACAAAATCCAGAGACAAAAGAATGAGCAAGCGCCTCAGACTCGCTGTTTCTTCATATCCTGAAGAGTTCTTCTCATGGTTTGTCTATCGGGTCCGCCATACCTACATCCGCAAACCTTAGCTGAGTTTGTCTTTTTAGACTTCTGTCCTCAATGTCCTGGGCAACACACACTCCAGACTGGGCCCCTGGAGTCACACATTAGGACTGCGCCTACCCAATCCATGGGAATTCTGCCCATTCCATTGTCCCAAACCGTACAAATTAGGAGAACCCTCCAAAGTCCCTGAGGCCATCCCAATAGTGTAGGTCACCCGGCACAAACAAGGGCGGTCTGACACCAGCTGAGCAACTATCTCCACTCATTCCATAGATGGATGTCCCCAGAGAAGAAGATTGAACCAGACAGGACCCTAGGCCATAATCGGATCCATTGCTTTGGTTTACAGGCATGTCTCCTCAAAAGCCTGGATTCCAATATTAGCATAGGGGTTTTCCTGAGGCACCCATCAGAACAAATCTCGTCTCCACAAGGAAACTTGTGTATGGGAGCTATGTCAAAAGCTTAGGAGAATACTTCAGGGTCCCGGTGCCACCGCCTCATTCCAAGGCCCTCATGGATACAAACACACTTTAGGACTTATCCTCAGGAAAGTCCATTTCAACTCAGCCACCCAGGTTGCTCCCACAGAGCCTTCAGATCTAAACTGCCTTGAAGCTAGGAGACAATTGCAATGCGAGGCGCTCGTCCCAGGCATCCATCCTCGAACGGTGCCCTGGAGTCATTCCATATGGGATGTCCTGGACCTGTCCAACAGGTCTCAATTGTCCCGCAGAAGGAATCCTTGAAGGGGGCATCCCACAACTCCCAACGTGGGAAAACCTCCATGGCCTCGAGATTCCGCTCCCTTCATGAAGGGACCGTCATGCACAGAAACTCCACCTGAGCCAACGTCTGATCCTCGCTCTGACTTCAGATGCATGAGATCTTGGTTCCGATGTGTAGGGGGTACCTGCCGTGCCCTCGCCCTGAAACCCAAGTCTAGCTTGTGTTCTCAGACTTCCGTCCTCACACTCCTGGTCCGAAGCACTCAAGTTTGGCCATTCCGGACCCACAATGCAGCACTCTGCCTGCCCTCTAGAAAAAAAAAAAAATAATATTGCCTAATGAGCTGCAACCTACACGGCACTCGAATGTACCCAAATTATATAGTCTAACATGGGCACTAATGCACTTTCTGACACAACCTGAGCCCGGACCTCCTGACCAACACCCAGACAGCTGACCGCACACTGAGCACATCAGACCTGCCATGGCCTTAGGTCATCATCTCTTCCCTACCTCAGTTTTCAGGCTTCAGAACCTAGACCTTATCTCCAATCCCTGCCCAGAAATCAGAATTCCTCCTTACTCATGGCAAGAAACCTTTTGGTTGGCACGTTGTCCAACGTTCAGTGTAGGAGAAACCAGCATTCACCCTGAGGACCCGCCAATTCTTGAGTGTGATGAGGGCACAAACATGCATTGTGACCCTCAGCGTGAGTCCTGCCCTCTAGTATGTCCTCTTAGTGACTGGACCATTAAATGTCATAATGGGCTTGACATGTACCTAGGCCCCATATTTAACCAGATTTCTGGTTGTCCAACGCCCCTCCCCAGGGCTCTACTCTGGAATCCCTCATTTGGTGGGACACCTGAGGTTAAAAAACAAAACAAAACAAAACAAAACAACAACAACAAAAAAATGGACTTATTTCATCCCACAGAATGACCCCAAACACTTCGGACGGGGCCACACCTCCAGAGGGTAAGACTCTTCCATTTCCCATGAAGTCACCCGGAAATTTCATGAACATGGGTGACACGATATCCAGAGACAAAAACTTGAGCAAGAGCCTCACACTCGCCCTTTTTTCATATCCCGAAGAGTTCTCCTCATGGTCTGTAGATCAGTCCTGCCATACCTATGACCCGAAACAGAAGCCGAGTTTGTGTTTTCAGACAACGGTCTAAACAGCCCTGGCCTACACACCCTACAGGCTCAGGCCCCTGGAGACAAACCTGAGGACTGTACTTGCCCTCTCCAAGGGATTTCTGGGTGCCCATTGCAATGGCCACAACCCTACTAATAGGATCAACCTCCAAAGTCCCTGAGGCCATCTCAATAGTGGTGGCTTCCCAGGACAAACAAGGGCAATCTGAGCCCATCTGAGCACCTACCTGCACTCAGACCCGTAGACTGATGTCCCCAGAGGGAAAAAGGAACGAACAGACCCCTAGGCACTAATCGGATCCATTGCTTTGGTTTCCAGGCATCTCTCCTCAGAGGCCTGGATTTCAATACCCGAATATGGCTGTTTCTTGACTCACCCATCAGAACTAATCTCCTCTACACATGGGAAACTTGCACATTGGAGCTTGGTCGAAGCTTCTCTTTAGGAGAACCCTTCAGGGCCCCAGTGCCACCGCTTCATTCCTAGGTCTTCATAGACACAAAAACACATTAGGACCCATCCATAGGAGAGTCCATTTGAACTCAGCCTGCTCGGTTGCTCCCCCAGATCCAGCAGATCTAACATGACTTGTTGCTAGGAGACAATTGGAATGCGAGGTGGGCTACCCATCCATCCATCCTTAGTACCCTGCTCGGAATTGTTGGCCTGAGCCAACCAACAGGTCTCAATTGTCCTGCAGAAGAATCTTTGCAGTTTGGAGCTTCTCACAACTCCCATCTTGGGAAACACCCATGGCCTCGTGATCCACCCCCCCTTCATGAAGGGTCCATCAGGGACAGAACCTCCAACCTGAGAGATCGTCTGATCCTCGCCCTGACTTCAGATCCACGAGATCTCGAGTCAGGTCTGTAGATTGTGCCTGCCATGTCCTCACCCAGAAACCTAAGCCTAGATTGTGTTCTGAGACTTCCATCCTCAGACTACGGGCCCACAAGCCCTCCAGATTGGCAGTCCAGAACTACAATGCAACACTCTGCCTGCACTCCAGAAGATAAACATTGCCCCCTGGGGCTAACCAGAAAACCCAAATAAGGATCAACCTGCACGCCACTTGGCTGTACCCCAAATACATAGGCTGACCTGGGCACTGATGCCCTTTCAGACACAACCTTAGCCTGGACCTCCAGGCCACACCCAGACAGCTGGCCGCACTCTGAGCACATCGGATCCGCCATGGCCTTAGGTCGCCATCTCTTCTCAACCTCGATTTTCAGGCTTCAGAAACTATAACTTATCTCAAAACACTGCCCACGGTTGAAAATGATGCAGAAATCAGAACGCCATCCCCATGGCAAGAAACCTTGCGGTTGCCATGTTGTCCAACATTCAGTGTAGTTGAAACCAATGTGGCCCATGATTCCCCGCCCATGCTCGCGGGCAACATTGGTCACAAACACACATTGTGACCCTCAGCCTGAGCCCAGTCCTCAAGTAAGGCCTCTCAGTGGCTGGACCCTGAGCCCGCATATGGGGCCTGCCATGCCCCTGGCCCCGATTTTTAACCATAGTTCGCTTTGTCCCTTCACTCTTCCCTAGGGCTCTGATTTGGAATTCCTCTTTTGGTGGGACACCTGAGGTAACAAACCGGAAAGGAGTCCTCCCATCCCACAGATTGACGAAAAACAATTGGGATCGGGCCAAATCTACAGAGAGGAAGATTCGTCCATGGCCCCTGAAGCATCCCCGACATTCCACGGCCAACGCTGATACAAAATCCAGAGACAAAAGAATGAGCAAGCGCCTCAGACTCGCTGTTTCTTCATATCCTGAAGAGTTCTTCTCATGGTTTTTCTATCGGGTCCGCCATACCTACATCCGCAAACCTTAGCTGAGTTTGTCTTTTTAGACTTCTGTCCTCAATGTCCTGGGCAACACACACTCCAGACTGGGCCCCTGGAGTCACACATTAGGACTGCGCCTACCCAATCCATGGGAATTCTGCCCATTCCATTGTCCCAAACCGTACAAATGAGGAGAACCCTCCAAAGTCCCTGAGGCCATCACAATAGTGTAGGTCACCCGGCACAAACAAGGGCGGTCTGACACCAGCTGAGCAACTATCTCCACTCATTCCATAGATGGATGTCCCCAGAGAAGAAGATTGAACCAGACAGGACCCTAGGCCATAATCGGATCCATTGCTTTGGTTTACAGGCATGTCTCCTCAAAAGCCTGGATTCCAATATTAGCATAGGGGTTTTCCTGAGGCACCCATCAGAACAAATCTCGTCTCCACAAGGAAACTTGTGTATGGGAGCTATGTCAAAAGCTTAGGAGAATACTTCAGGGTCCCGGTGCCACCGCCTCATTCCAAGGCCATCATGGATACAAACACACTTTAGGACTTATCCTCAGGAAAGTCCATTTCAACTCAGCCACCCAGGTTGCTCCCACAGAGCCTTCAGATCTAAACTGCCTTGTTGCTAGGAGACAATTGCAATGCGAGGCGCTCGTCCCAGGCATCCATCCTCGAACGGTGCCCTGGAGTCATTCCATATGGGATGTCCTGGACCTGTCCAACAGGTCTCAATTGTCCCGCAGAAGGAATCCTTGAAGGGGGCATCCCACAACTCCCAACGTGGGAAAACCTCCATGGCCTCGAGATTCCGCTCCCTTCATGAAGGGACCGTCATGCACAGAAACTCCACCTGAGCCAACGTCTGATCCTCGCTCTGACTTCAGATGCATGAGATCTTGGTTCCGATGTGTAGGGGGTACCTGCCGTGCCCTCGCCCTGAAACCCAAATCTAGCTTGTGTTCTCAGACTTCCGTCCTCACACTCCTGGTCCGAAGCACTCAAGTTTGGCCATTCCGGACCCACAATGCAGCACTCTGCCTGCCCTCTAGAAAAAAAAAAAAATAATATTGCCTAATGAGCTGCAACCTACACGGCACTCGAATGTACCCAAATTATATAGTCTAACATGGGCACTAATGCACTTTCTGACACAACCTGAGCCCGGACCTCCTGACCAACACCCAGACAGCTGACCGCACACTGAGCACATCAGACCTGCCATGGCCTTAGGTCATCATCTCTTCCCTACCTCAGTTTTCAGGCTTCAGAACCTAGACCTTATCTCCAATCCCTGCCCAGAAATCAGAATTCCTCCTTACTCATGGCAAGAAACCTTTTGGTTGGCACGTTGTCCAACGTTCAGTGTAGGAGAAACCAGCATTCACCCTGAGGACCCGCCAATTCTTGAGTGTGATGAGGGCACAAACATGCATTGTGACCCTCAGCGTGAGTCCTGCCCTCTAGTATGTCCTCTTAGTGACTGGACCATTAAATGTCATAATGGGCTTGACATGTACCTAGGCCCCATATTTAACCAGATTTCTGGTTGTCCAACGCCCCTCCCCAGGGATCTACTCTGGAATCCCTCATTTGGTGGGACACCTGAGGTTAAAAAACAAAACAAAACAAAACAAAACAACAACAACAAAAAAATGGACTTATTTCATCCCACAGAATGACCCCAAACACTTCGGATGGGGCCACACCTCCAGAGGGTAAGACTCTTCCATTTCCCATGAAGTCACCCGGAAATTTCATGAACATGGGTGACACGATATCCAGAGACAAAAACTTGAGCAAGAGCCTCACACTCGCCCTTTTTTCATATCCCGAAGAGTTCTCCTCATGGTCTGTAGATCAGTCCTGCCATACCTATGACCCGAAACAGAAGCCGAGTTTGTGTTTTCAGACAACGGTCTAAACAGCCCTGGCCTACACACCCTACAGGCTCAGGCCCCTGGAGCCAAACCTGAGGACTGTACTTGCCCTCTCCAAGGGATTTCTGGGTGCCCATTGCAATGGCCACAACCCTACTAATAGGATCAACCTCCAAAGTCCCTGAGGCCATCTCAATAGTGGTGGCTTCCCAGGACAAACAAGGGCAATCTGAGCCCATTTGAGCACCTACCTGCACTCAGACCCGTAGACTGATGTCCCCAGAGGGAAAAAGGAACGAACAGACCCCTAGGCACTAATCGGATCCATTGCTTTGGTTTCCAGGCATCTCTCCTCAGAGGCCTGGATTTCAATACCCGAATATGGCTGTTTCTTGACTCACCCATCAGAACTAATCTCCTCTACACATGGGAAACTTGCACATTGGAGCTTGGTCGAAGCTTCTCTTTAGGAGAACCCTTCAGGGCCCCAGTGCCACCGCTTCATTCCTAGGTCTTCATAGACACAAAAACACATTAGGACCCATCCATAGGAGAGTCCATTTGAACTCAGCCTGCTCGGTTGCTCCCCCAGATCCAGCAGATCTAACATGACTTGTTGCTAGGAGACAATTGGAATGCGAGGTGGGCTACCCATCCATCCATCCTTAGTACCCTGCTCGGAATTGTTGGCCTGAGCCAACCAACAGGTCTCAATTGTCCTGCAGAAGAATCTTTGCAGTTTGGAGCTTCTCACAACTCCCATCTTGGGAAACACCCATGGCCTCGTGATCCACCCCCCCTTCATGAAGGGTCCATCAGGGACAGAACCTCCAACCTGAGAGATCGTCTGATCCTCGCCCTGACTTCAGATCCACGAGATCTCGAGTCAGGTCTGTAGATTGTGCCTGCCATGTCCTCACCCAGAAACCTAAGCCTAGACTGTGTTCTCAGACTTCCGTCCTCAGACTACGGGCCCACAAGCCCTCCAGATTGGCAATCCAGAACTACAATGCAACACTCTGCCTGCACTCCAGAAGAAAAACATTGCCCCCTGGGGCTAACCAGAAACCCCAAATGAGGATCAACCTGCACGCCACTTGGCTGTACCCCAAATACATAGGCTGACCTGGGCACTGATGCCCTTTCAGACACAACCTGAGCCTGGACCTCCAGGCCACACCCAGACAGCTGGCCGCACTCTGAGCACATCGGATCCACCATGGCCTTAGGTCGTCATCTCTTCTCAACCTCGATTTTCAGGCTTCAGAAACTATCACTGATCTCAAAACACTGCCCACGGTTGAAAATGATGCAGAAATCAGAACTCCATCCCCATGGCAAGAAACCTTGCGGTTGCCATGTTGTCCAACATTCAGTGTAGTTGAAACCAGTGTGGCCCATGATTCCCCGCCCATGCTCGCGGGCAACATTGGTCACAAACACACATTGTGACCCTCAGCCTAAGCCCAGTCCTCAAGTAAGGCCTCTCAGTGGCTGGACCCTGAGCCCGCATATGGGGCCTGCCATGCCCCTGGCCCCGATTTTTAACCATAGTTCGCTTTGTCCCTTCACTCTTCCCTAGGGCTCTGATTTGGAATTCCTCTTTTGATGGGACACCTGAGGTAACAAACCTGAAAGGAGTCCTCCCATCCCACAGATTGACGAAAAACAATTGGGATCGGGCCAAATCCACAGAGAGGAAGATTCGTCCATGGCCCCTGAGGCCTCCCCGACATTCCACGGCCAACGCTGATACAAAATCCAGAGACAAAAGAATGAGCAAGCGCCTCAGACTCGCTGTTTCTTCATATCCTGAAGAGTTCTTCTCATGGTTTGTCGATCGGGTCCGCCATACCTACATCCGCAAACCTTAGCTGAGTTTGTGTTTTCAGACTTCTGTCCTCAATGTCCTGGGCAAAACACACTCCAACTGGGCCCCTGGAGTCACACATTAGGACTGCGCCTACCCAATCCATGGGAATTCTGCCCATTCCATTGTCCCAAACCGTACAAATTAGGAGAACCCTCCAAATCCCTGAGGCCATCCCAATAGTGTAGGTCACCCGGCACAAACAAGGGCGGTCTGACACCAGCTGAGCAACTATCTCCACTCATTCCATAGATGGATGTCCCCAGAGAAGAAGATTGAACCAGACAGGACCCTAGGCCATAATCGGATCCATTGCTTTGGTTTACAGGCATGTCTCCTCAAAAGCCTGGATTCCAATATTAGCATAGGGGTTTTCCTGAGGCAACCATCAGAACAAATCTCGTCTCCACAAGGAAACTTGTGAATGGGAGCTAGGTCAAAAGCTTAGGAGAATACTTCAGGGTCCCGGTGCCACCGCCTCATTCCAAGGCCCTCATGGATACAAACACACTTTAGGACCCATCCTCAGGAAAGTCCATTTCAACTCAGCCACCCAGTTTGCTCCCGCAGAGCCATCAGATCTAAACTGCCTTGTTGCTAGGAGACAATTGCAATGCGAGGCGCTCGTCCCAGGCATCCATCCTCGAACGGTGCCCTGGAGTCATTCCATATGGCATGTCCTGGACCTGTCCAACAGGTCTCAATTGTCCCGCAGAAGGAATCCTTGAAGGGGGCATCCCACAACTCCCAACGTGGGAAAACCTCCATGGCCTCGAGATTCCGCTCCCTTCATGAAGGGACCGTCATGCACAGAAACTCCAACCTGAGCCAACGTCTGATCCTCGCTCTGACTTCAGATGCATGAGATCTTGGTTCCGATGTGTAGGGGGTACCTGCCGTGCCCTCGCCCTGAAACCCAAGTCTTGCTTGTGTTCTCAGACTTCCGTCCTCACACTCCTGGTCTGAAGCACACAAGTTTGGCCATTCCGGACCCACAATGCAGCACTCTGAAGCCCTCTAGAAAAAAAAAAAAATATATATATATATATATATATAGCCTAATGAGCTGCAACCTACACGGCACTCGAATGTACCCAAATTATATAGTCTAACCTGGGCACTAATGCACTTTCTGACACAACCTGAGCCCGTACCTCCTGACCAACACCCAGACAACTGACCGCACACTGAGCACATCAGACCTTCCATGGCCTAAGGTCATCATCTCTTCCCTACCTCAGTTTTCAGTCTTCAGAACCTAGACCTTATCTCCAATCCCTGCCCAGAAATCAGAATACCTCCTTACCCATGGCAAGAAACCTTTTGGTTGGCACGTTGTCCAACGTTCACTGTAGGAGAAACCAGCATTCACACTGAGGACCCGCCCATTCTTGAGTGTGATGAGGGCATAAACATGCATTGTGACCCTCAGCGTGAGTCCTGCCCTCAAGTATGTCCTCATAGTGACTGGACCATTAGATGTCATAATGGGCTTGACATGTACCTAGGCCCCAATATTTAAGCAGATTTCTGGTTGTCCAGTCGCCCCTCTCCAGGGATCTACTCTGGAATCCCTCATTTGGGGGGACAACTGAGGTTAAAAAACAAAACAAAACAAAACAACAACAAAAAAATGGATTTATTCCATCCCACAGAATGACCCCAAACTCTCCGTCGGGGCCACACCTGCAGAGGGTAAGACTCGTCCATTTCCCATGAAGTCACCCAGAAATTTCATGAACATGGGTGACACGATATCCAGAGACAAAAACTTGAGCAAGAGCCTCACACTCGCCCTTTTTTCATATCCCGAAGAGTTCTCCTCATGGTCTGTAGATCAGTCCTGCCATACCAATGACCCGAAACAGAAGCCGAGTTTGTGTTTTCAGACAACGGTCTAAACAGCCCTGGCCTACACACCCTACAGGCTCAGGCCCCTGGAGCCAAACCTGAGGACTGTACTTGTCCTCTCCAAGGGATTTCTGTGTGCCCATTGCAATGGCCACAACCCTACTAATAGGATCAACCTCCAAAGTCCCTGAGGCCATCTCAATAGTGGTGGCTTCCCAGGACAAACAGGGGCAATCTGAGCGCATCTGAGCACCTACCTGCACTCAGACCCGTAGACTGATGTCCCCAGAGGGAAAAAGGAACGAACAGACCCCTAGGCACTAATCGGATCCATTGCTTTGGTTTCCAGGCATCTCTCCTCAGAGGCCTGTATTTCAATACCCGAATATGGCTGTTTCTTGACTCACCCATCAGAACTTATCTCCTCTACACATGGGAAACTTGCACATTGGAGCTTGGTCGAAGCTTCTCTTTAGGAGAATCCCTCAGGGCCCCAGTGCCACCGCTTCATTCCAAGGTCTTCATAGACACAAAAACACATTAGGACCCATCCATAGGAGAGTCCATTTGAACTCAGCCTCCTCGGTTGCTCCCCCAGATCCAGCAGATCTAACATGTCTTGTTGCTAGGAGACAATTGTAATGCGAGGTGGGCTACCCATCCATCCATCCTTAGTACCCTGCTCGGAATTGTTGGCCTGTGCCAACCAACAGGTCTCATTTGTCCTGCAGAAGAATCTTTGCAGTTTGGAGCTTCTCACAACTCCAATCTTGGGAAACCCCCATGGCCTCGTGATCCACCCCCCTTCATGAAGGGTCCATCAGGGACAGAACCTCCAACCTGAGAGATTGTCTGATCCTCGCCCTGACTTCAGATCCACGAGATCTCGAGTCAGGTCTGTAGATTGTGCCTGCCATGTCCTCACCCATAAACCTAAGCCTAGATGGTTTTCTCAGACTTCCGTCCTCAGACTACGGGCCCACAAGCCCTCCAGATTGGCAATCCAGAACTACAATGCAACACTCTGCCTGCACTCCAGAAGATAAACATTGCCCCCTGGGGCTAACCAAACCCCAAATGAGGATCAAACTGCACGCCACTTGGCTGTACCCCGAATACATAGGCTGACCTGGGCACTGATGCCCTTTCAGACACAACCTGAGCCTGGACCTCCAGGCCACACCCAGACAGCTGGCCGCACTCTGAGCACATCGGATCCGCCATGGCCTTAGGTCGTCATCTCTTCTCAACCTCGATTTTCAGGCTTCAGAAACTATAACTTATCTCAAAACACTGCCCACGGTTGAAAATGATGCAGAAATCAGAACTCCATCCCCATGGCAAGAAACCTTGCGGTTGCCATGTTGTCCAACATTCAGTGTAGTTGAAACCAGTGTGGCCCATGATTCCCCGCCCATGCTCGCTGGCAACATTGGTCACAAACACACATTGTGACCCTCAGCCTGAGCCCAGTCCTCAAGTAAGGCCTCTCAGTGGCTGGACCCTGAGCCCGCATATGGGGCCTGCCATGCCCCTGGCCCCGATTTTTAACCATAGTTCGCTTTGTCCCTTCACTCTTCCCTAGGGCTCTGATTTGGAATTCCTCTTTTGATGGGACACCTGAGGTAACAAACCTGAAAGGAGTCCTCCCATCCCACAGATTGATGAAAAACAATTGGGATCGGGCCAAATCCACAGAGAGGAAGATTCGTCCATGGCCCCTGAGGCCTCCCCGACATTCCACGGCCAACGCTGATACAAAATCCAGAGACAAAAGAATGAGCAAGCGCCTCAGACTCGCTGTTTCTTCATATCCTGAAGAGTTCTTCTCATGGTTTGTCGATCGGGTCCGCCATACCTACATCCGCAAACCTTATCTGAGTTTGTGTTTTCAGACTTCTGTCCTCAATGTCCTGGGCAACACACACTCCAGACTGGGCCCCTGGAGTCACACATTAGGACTGCGCCTACCCAATCCATGGGAATTCTGCCCATTCCATTGTCCCAAACCGTACAAATTAGGAGAACCCTCCAAAGTCCCTGAGGCCATCCCAATAGTGTAGGTCACCCGGCACAAACAAGGGCGGTCTGACACCAGCTGAGCAACTATCTCCACTCATTCCATAGATGGATGTCCCCAGAGAAGAAGATTGAACCAGACAGGACCCTAGGCCATAATCGGATCCATTGCTTTGGTTTACAGGCATGTCTCCTCAAAAGCCTGGATTCCAATATTAGCATAGGGGTTTTCCTGAGGCACCCATCAGAACAAATCTCGTCTCCACAAGGAAACTTGTGTATGGGAGCTATGTCAAAAGCTTAGGAGAATACTTCAGGGTCCCGGTGCCACCGCCTCATTCCAAGGCCCTCATGGATACAAACACACTTTAGGACCCATCCTCAGGAAAGTCCATTTCAACTCAGCCACCCAGGTTGCTCCCGCAGAGCCATCAGATCTAAACTGCCTTGTTGCTAGGAGACAATTGCAATGCGAGGCGCTCGTCCCAGGCATCCATCCTCGAACGGTGCCCTGGAGTCATTCCATATGGCATGTCCTGGACCTGTCCAACAGGTCTCAATTGTCCCGCAGAAGGAATCCTTGAAGGGGGCATCCCACAACTCCCAACGTGGGAAAACCTCCATGGCCTCGAGATTCCGCTCCCTTCATGAAGGGACCGTCATGCACAGAAACTCCAACTTGAGCCAACGTCTGATCCTCACTCTGACTTCAGATGCATGAGATCTTGGTTCCGATGTGTAGGGGGTACCTGCCGTGCCCTCGCCCTGAAACCCAAGTCTAGCTTGTGTTCTCAGACTTCCGTCCTCACACTCCTGGTCCGAAGCACTCAAGTTTGGCAATTCCGGACCCACAATGCAGCACTCTGCCTGCCCTCTAGAAAAAAAAA
This sequence comes from Mustela lutreola, assembly GCF_030435805.1. Lineage (NCBI taxonomy): Eukaryota > Metazoa > Chordata > Mammalia > Carnivora > Mustelidae > Mustela > Mustela lutreola. The sequence goes on from NC_081294.1 coordinate 176,220,043, forward strand.
AAAAATATTGCCTAATGAGCTGCAACCTACACGGCACTCGAATATATCCAAATTATATAGTCTAACCTGGGCACTAATGCACTTTCTGACACAACCTGAGCCCGAACCTCCTGACCAACACCCAGACAGCTGACCGCACACTGAGCACATCAGACCTGCCATGGCCTTAGGTCATCATCTCTTCCCTACCTCAGTTTTCAGGCTTCAGAACCTAGACCTTATCTCCAATCCCTGCCCAGAAATCAGAATTCCTCCTTACCCATGGCAAGAAACCTTTCGGTTGGCACGTTGTCCAACGTTCAGTGTAGGAGAAACCAGCATTCACCCTGTGGACCCGCCCATTCTTGAGTGTGATGAGGGCACAAACATGCATTGTGACCCTCAGCGTGAGTAGTGCCCTCTAGTATGTCCTCTTAGTGACTGGACCATTAGATGTCATAATGGGCTTGACATGTACCTAGGCCCCAATATTTAACCAGATTTCTGGTTGTCCAGTTGCCCCTCCCCAGGGCTCTACTCTGGAATCCCTCTTTTGGTGGGACACCTGAGGTTAAAAAACAAAACAAAACAAAACAAAACAACAACAACAAAAAAATGGACTTATTCCATCCCTCAGAATGACCCCAAACTCTTCGGACGGGGCCACACCTCCAGAGAGTAAGACTCGTCCATTTCCCATGAAGTCACCCGGAAATTTCATGAACATGGGTGACACGATATCCAGAGACAAAAACTTGAGCAAGAGCCTCACACTCGCCCTTTTTTCATATCCCGAAGAGTTCTCCTCATGGTCTGTAGATCAGTCCTGCCATACCTATGACCCGAAACAGAAGCCGAGTTTGTGTTTTCAGACAACGGTCTAAACAGCCCTGGCCTACACACCCTACAGGCTCAGGCCCCTGGAGCCAAACCTGAGGACTGTACTTGCCCTCTCCAAGGGATTTCTGTGTGCCCATTGCAATGGCCACAACCCTACTAATAGGATCAACCTCCAAAGTCCCTGAGGCCATCTCAATAGTGGTGGCTTCCCAGGACAAACAGGGGCAATCTGAGCCCATCTGAGCACCTACCTGCACTCAGACCCGTAGACTGATGTCCCCAGAGGGAAAAAGGAACGAAGAGACCCCTAGGCACTAATCGGATCCATTGCTTTGGTTTCCAGGCATCTCTCCTCCGAGGCCTGGATTTCAATACCCGAATATGGCTGTTTCTTGACTCACCCATCAGAACTAATCTCCTCTACACATGGGAAACTTGCACATTGGAGCTTGGTCGAAGCTTCTCTTTAGGAGAACCCTTCAGGGCCCCAGTGCCACCACTTCGTTCAAAGGTCTTCATAAAAAAAAAACACATTAGGACCCATCCATAGGAGAGTCCATTTGAACTCAGCCTCCTCGGTTGCTCCCCCAGATCCAGCAGATCTAACATGTCTTGTTGCTAGGAGACAATTGGAATGCGAGGTGGGCTACCCATCCATCCATCCTTAGTACCCTGCTCGGAATCGTTGGCCTGAGCCAACCAACAGGTCTCAATTGTCCTGCAGAAGAATCTTTGCAGTTTGGAGCTTCTCACAACTCCAATCTTGGGAAACCCCCATGGCCTCGTGATCCACCCCCCCTTCATGAAGGGTCCATCAGGGACAGAACCTCCAACCTGAGAGATTGTCTGATCCTTGCCCTGGCTTAAGATCCACGAGATCTCGAGTCAGGTCTGTAGATTGTGCCTGCCATGTCCTCACCCAGAAACCTAAGCTTAGATTGTGTTCTCAGACTTCCGTCCTCAGACTACGGGCCCACAAGCCCTCCAGATTGGCAATCCAGAAATACAATGCAACACTCTGCCTAAGAAACAACGAGTCTGCGGCACTTGCTCATTCTTTTGTCTCTGGATTTTGTATCAGCGTTGGCCGTGGAATGTCGGGGAGGCCTCAGGGGCCATGGACGAATCTTCCTCTCTGTGGATTTGGCACGATTCCAATTGTTTTTCGTCAATCTGTGGGATGGGAGGACTCCTTTCAGGTTTGTTACCTCAGGTGTCCCACCAAAAGAGGAATTCCAAATCAAGCCCTAGGGAAGAGTGAAGGGACAAAGCCGAACTATGGTTAAAAATCGGGGCCACGGGCATGGCAGGCCCCATATGCGGGCTCAGGGTCCAGCCACTGAGAGGCCTTACTTGAGGACTGGGCTCAGGCTGAGGGTCACAATGTGTGTTTGTGACCAATGTTGCCCGCGAGCATGGGCGGGGAATCATGGGCCACACTGGTTTCCACTACACTGAATGTTGGACAACATGGCAACCGCAAGGTTTCTTGCCATGGGGATGGAGTTCTGATTTCTGCATCATTTTCAACCGTGGGCAGTGTTTTGAGATAAGTTATAGTTTCTGAAGCCTGAAAATCGAGGTTGAGAAGAGATGATGACCTAAGGCCATGGCGGATCCGATGTGCTCAGAGTGCGGCCAGCTGTCTGGGTGTGGCCTGGAGGTCCAGGCTCAGGTTGTGTCTGAAAGGGCATCAGTGCCCAGGTCAGCCTACGTATTTGGGGTACAGCCCAGTGGCGTGCAGGTTTATCCTCATTTGGGGTTTCTGGTTAGCCCCAGGGGGCAATGTTTTTCCTTTTGGTTGGCACGTTGTCCAACGTTCAGTGTAGGAGAAACCAGCATTCACCCTGAGGACCCGCCCATTCTTGAGTGTGATGAGGCCATAAACATGCATTGAGACCCTCAGCGTGAGTCCTGCCGTCTAGTATGTCCTCTTAGTGACTGGACCATTAGATGTCATAATGGGCTTGACATGTACCTAGGCCCCAATATTTAACCAGATTTCTGGTTGTCCAGTCGCCCCTCTCCAGGGTTCTACTCTGGAATCCCTCATTTGGTGGGACAACTGAGGTTAAAAAACAAAACAAAACAAAACAACAACAACAAAAAAATGGACTTATTCCATCCCACAGAATGACCCCAAACTCTTCAGACGGGGCCACACCTCCAGAGGGAAAGACTCGTCCATTTCCCATGAAGTCACCCGGAAATTTCATGAACATGTGTGACACGATATCCAGAGACAAAAACTTGAGCAAGAGCCTCACACTCGCCCTTTTTTCATATCCCGAAGAGTTCTCCTCATGGTCTGTAGATCAGTCCTGCCATACCTATGACCCGAAACAGAAGCCGAGTTTGTGTTTTCAGACAATGGTCTAAACAGCCCTGGCCTACACACCCTACAGGCTCAGGCCCCTGGAGCCAAACCTGAGGACTGTACTTGCCCTCTCCAAGGGATTTCTGTGTGCCCATTGCAATAGCCACAACCCTACTAATAGGATCAACCTCCAAAGTCCCTGAGGCCATCTCAATAGTGGTGGCTTCCCAGGACAAACAGGGGCAATCTGAGCCCATCTGAGCACCTACCTGCACTCAGACCTGTAGACTGATATCCCCAGAGGGAAAAAGGAATGAACAGACCCCTGGGCACTAATAGGATCCATTGCTTTGGTTTCCAGGCATCTCTCCTCCGAGGCCTGGATTTCAATACCCGAATATGGGTGTTTCTTGACTCACCCATCAGAACTAATCTCCTCTACACATGGGAATCTTGCACATTGGAGCTTGGTCGAAGCTTCTCTTTAGGAGAACCCTTCAGGGCCCCAGTGCCACCGCTTCGTTCCAAGGTCTTCATAGACACCAAAACACATTAGGACCCATCCATAGGAGAGTCCATTTGAACTCAGCCTCCTCGGTTGCTCCCCCAGATCCAGCAGATCTAACATGTCTTGTTGCTAGGAGACAATTGGAATGCGAGGTGGGCTACCCATCCACACATCCTTAGTACCCTGCTCGGAATCGTTGGCCTGAGCCAAACAAAAGGTCTTAAATGTCCTGCAGAAGAATCTTTGCAGTTTGGAGCTTCTCACAACTCCCATCTTGGGAAACCCCCATGCCCTCGTGATCCACCCCTCCTTCATGAAGGGTCCATCAGGGACAGAACCTCCAACCTGAGAGATCGTCTGATCCTCGCCCTGACTTCAGGTCCACGAGATCTCGAGTCAGGTCTGTAGATTGTGCCTGCCATGTCCTCACCCAGAAACCTAAGCCTTGATTGTGTTCTCAGACTTCTGTCCTCTGACTACGGGCCCACAAGCCCTCCAGATTGGCAATCCAGAACTACAATGCAACACTCTGCCTGCACTCCAGAAGAAAAACATTGCCCCCTGGGGCTAACCAGAAACCCCAAATGAGGATCAACCTGCACGCCACTTGGCTGTACCCCAAATACATAGGCTGACCTGGGCACTGATGCCCTTTCAGACACAACCTGAGCCTGGACCTCCAGGCCACACCAAGTCAGCTGGCCGCACTCTGAGCACATCGGATCCGCCATGGCCTTAGGTCGTCATCTCTTCTCAACCTCGATTTTCAGGCTTCAGAAACTATAACTTATCTCAAAAGACAGCCCACGGTTGAAAATGGTGCAGAAATCAGAACTCCATCGCCATGGCAAGAAACCTTGCGGTTGCCATGTTGTCCAACATTCAGTGTAGTTGAAACCAGTGTGGCCCATGATTCCCCGCCCATGCTCGCGGGCAACATTGGTCACAAACACACATTGTGACCCTCAGCCTGAGCCCAGTCCTCAAGTAAGGCCTCTCAGTGGCTGGACCCTGAGCCCGCATTTGGGCCTGCCATGCCCCTGGCCCCGATTTTTAACCATAGTTCGCTTTGTCCCTTCACTCTTCCCTAGGCCTCTGATTTGGAATTCATCTTTTGGTGGTACACCTGAGGTAACAAACCTGAAAGGAGTCCTCCCATCCCACAGATTGACGAAAAACAATTGGGATCAGGCCAAATCCACAGTGAGGAAGATTCGCGCATGGCCCCTGAGGCCTCCCCGACATTCCACGGCCAACGCTGATACAAAATCCAGAGACAAAAGAATGAGCAAGCGCCTCAGACTCGCTGTTTCTTCATATCCTGAAGAGTTCTTCTCATGGTTTGTCGATCGGGTCCGCCATACCTACATCCGCAAACCTTAGCTGAGTTTGTGTTTTCAGACTTCTGTCCTCAATGTCCTGGGCAACACACACTCCAGACTGGGCCCCTGGAGTCACACATTAGGACTGCGCCTACCCAATCCATGGGAATTCTGCCCATTCCATTGTCCCAAACCATACAAATTAGGAGAACACTCCAAAGTCCCTGAGGCCATCACAATAGTGTAGGTCACCCGGCACAAACAAGGGCGGTCTGACACCAGCTGAGCAACTATCTCCACTCATTCCATAGATGGATGACCCCAGAGAAGAAGATTGAACCAGACAGGACCCTAGGCCATAATCGGATCCATTGCTTTGGTTTACAGGCATGTCTCCTCAAAAGCCTGGATTCCAATATTAGCATAGGGGTTTTCCTGAGGCACCCATCAGAACAAATCTCGTCTCCACAAGGAAACTTGTGTATGGGAGCTATGTCAAAAGCTTTGGAGAATACTTCAGGGTCCCGGTGCCACCGCCTCATTCCAAGGCCCTCATGGATACAAACACACTTTAGGACCCATCCTCAGGAAAGTCCATTTCAACTCAGCCACCCAGGTTGCTCCCGCAGAGCCATCAGATCTAAACTGCCTTGTTGCTAGGAGACAATTGCAATGCGAGGCGCTCGTCCCAGGCATCCATCCTCGAACGGTGCCCTGGAGTCATTCCATACGGGATGTCCTGGACCTGTCCAACAGGTCTCAATTGTCCCACAGAAGGAATCCTTGAAGGGGGCATCCCACAACTCCCAACGTGGGAAAACCTCCATGGCCTCGAGATTCCGCTCCTTTCATGGAGGGACCGTCATGCACAGAAACTCCAACCTGAGCCAACGTCTGATCCTCGCTCTGACTTCAGATGCATGAGATCTTGGTTCCGATGTGTAGGGGGTACCTGCCGTGCCCTCGCCCTGAAACCCAAGTCTAGCTTGTGTTCTCAGACTTCCGTCCTCACACTCCTGGTCCGAAGCACTCAAGTTTGGCAATTCCGGACCCACAATGCAGCATTCTGCCGGCCCTCTAGGAAAAAAAAAAAAAAAATTCCCTAATGAGCTGCAACCTATACGGCAATCGAATGTACCCAAATTATATAGTCTAACCTGGGCACTAATGCACTTTCTGACACAACCTGAGCCCGGACCTCCTGACCAACACCCAGACAGCTGACCGCACACTGAGCACATCAGACCTGCCATGGCCTTAGGTCATCATCTCTTCCCTACCTCAGTTTTCAGGCTTCAGAACCTAGACCTTATCTCCAATCCCTGCCCAGAAATCAGAATTCCTCCTTACCCATGGCAAGAAACCTTTTCGTTGGCACGTTGTCCAACGTTCAGTGTAGGAGAAACCAGCATTCACCCTGTGGACCCGCCCATTCTTGAGTGTGATGAGGGCATAAACATGCATTGTGACCCTCAGCGTGAGTCCTGCCCTCTAGTATGTCCTCTAAGTGACTGGACCATTAGATGTCATAATGGGCTTGACATGTACCTAGGCCCCAATATTTAACCAGATTTCTGGTTGTCCAGTCGCCCCTCCCCAGGGCTCTACTCTGGAATCCCTCATTTGGAGGGACACCTGAGGTTAAAAAACAAAACAAAACAAAACAAAACAAAACAACAACAACAAAAAAATGGACTTATTCCATCCCACAGAATGACCCCAAACTCTTCGGACGGGGCCACACCTCCAGAGAGTAAGACTCGTCCATTTCCCATGAAGTCACCCGGAAATTTCATGAACATGGGTGACACGACATCCAGAGACAAAAACTTGAGCAAGAGCCTCCCACTCGCCCTTTTTTCATATCCCGAAGAGTTCTCCTCATGGTCTGTAGATCATTCCTACCATATCTATGACCCGAAACAGAAGCCGAGTTTGTGTTTTCAGACAACGGTCTAAACAGCCCTGGCCTACACACCCTACAGGCTCAGGACCCTGGAGCCAAACCTGAAGACTGTACTTGCCCTCTCCAAGGGATTTCTGTGTGCCCATTGCAATGGCCACAACCCTAAAATAGGAACAACCTACAAATTCCCTGAGGCCATCTCAATAGTGGTGGCTTCCCAGGACAAACAGGGGCAATCTGAGCCCATCTGAGCACCTACCTGCACTCAGACCCGTAGACTGATGTCCCCAGAGGGAAAAAGGAATCGGATCCATTGCTTTGGTTTCCAGGCATCTCTCCTCAGAGGCCTGGATTTCAATACCCGAATATGGCTGTTTCTTGACTCACCCATCAGAACTAATCTCCTCTACACATGGGAAACTTGCACATTGGAGCTTGGTCGAAGCTTCTCTTTAGGAGAACCCTTCAGGTCCCCAGTGCCACCGCTTCATTCCAAGGCCTTCATAGACACAAAAACACATTAGGACCCATCCATAGGAGAGTCCATTTGAACTCAGCCTCCTCGGTTGCTCCCCCAGATCCAGCAGATCTAACATGTCTTGTTGCTAGGAGACAATTGGAATGTGAGGTGGGCTACCCATACATCCATCCTTAGAACCCTGCTCGGAATCGTTGGCCTGAGCCAACCAACAGGTCTCAATTGTCCTGCAGAAGAATCTTTGCAGTTTGGAGCTTCTCACAACTCCCATCTTGGGAAACCCCCATGGCCTCGTGATCCACACCCCCTTCATAAAGGGTCCATCAGGGACAGAACCTCCAACCTGAGAGATTGTCTGATCCTTGCCCTGACTTCAGATCCACGAGATCTCGAGTCAGGTCTGTAGATTGTGCCTGCCATGTCCTCACCCAGAAACCTAAGCCTAGATTGTGTTCTCAGACTTCCGTCCTCACACTACGGACCCACAAGCCCTCCAGATTGGCAATCCAGAACTACAATGCAACACTCTGCCTGCACTCCAGAAGAAAAAAATTGCCCCCTGGGGCTAACCAGAAACCCCAAATGAGGATCAACCTGCACGCCACATGGCTGTACCCCGAATACATAGGCTGACCTGGGCACTGATGCCCTTTCAGACACAACCTGAGCCTGGACCTCCAGGCCACACCCAGACAGCTGGCCGCACTCTGAGCACATCTTATCCGCCATGGCCTTAGGTCGTCATCTCTTCTCAACCTCGATTTTCAGGCTTCAGAAACTATCACTGATCTCAAAACACTGCCCACGGTTGAAAATGATGCAGAAATCAGAACTCCATCCCCATGGCAAGAAACCTTGCGGTTGCCATGTTGTCCAACATTCAGTGTAGTTGAAACCAGTGTGGCCCATGATTCCTCGCCCATGCTCGCGGGCAACATTGGTCACAAACACACATTGTGACCCTCAGCCTGAGCCCAGTCCTCAAGTAAGGCCTCTCAGTGGCTGGACCCTGAGCCCGCATATGGGGCCTGCCATGCCCCTGGCCCCGATTTTTAACCATAGTTCGCTTTGTCCCATCACTCTTCCCTAGGGCTCTGATTTGGAATTCCTCTTTTGATGGGACACCTGAGGTAACAAACCTGAAAGGAGTCCTCCCATCCCACAGATTGATGAAAAACAATTGGGATCGGGCCAAATCCACAGAGAGGAAGATTCGTCCATGGCCCCTGAGGCCTCCCCGACATTCCACGGCCAACGCTGGTACAAAATCCAGAGACAAAAGAATGAGCAAGCGCCTCAGACTCGCTGTTTCTTCATATCCTGAAGAGTTCTTCTCATGGTTTGTCGATCGGGTCCGCCATACCTACATCCGCAAACCTTAGCTGAGTTTGTGTTTTCAGACTTCTGTCCTCAATGTCCTGGGCAACACACACTCCAGACTGGGCCCCTGGAGTCACACATTAGGACTGCGCCTACCCAATCCATGGGAATTCTGCCCATTCCATTGTCCCAAACCGTACAAATTAGGAGAACCCTCCAAAGTCCCTGAGGCCATCCCAATAGTGTAGGTCGCCCGGCACAAACAAGGGCGGTCTGACACCAGCTGAGCAACTACCTCCACTCATTCCATAGATGGATGTCCCCAGAGAAGAAGATTGAACCAGACAGGACCCTAGGCCATAATCGGATCCATTGCTTTGGTTTACAGGCATGTCTCCTCAAAAGCCTGGATTCCAATATTAGCATAGGGGTTTTCCTGAGGCACCCATCAGAACAAATCTCGTCTCCACAAGGAAACTTGTGTATGGGAGCTATGTCAAAAGCTTAGGAGAATACTTCAGGGTCCCGGTGCCACCGCCTCATTCCAAGGCCCTCATGGATACAAACACACTTTAGGACCCATCCTCAGGAAAGTCCATTTCAACTCAGCCACCCAGGTTGCTCCCGCAGAGCCATCAGATCTAAACTGCCTTGTTGCTAGGAGACAATTGCAATGCGAGGCGCTCGTCCCAGGCATCCATCCTCGAACGGTGCCCTGGAGTCATTCCATATGGGATGTCCTGGACCTGTCCAACAGGTCTCAATTGTCCCGCAGAAGGAATCCTTGAAGGGGGCATCCCACAACTCCCAACGTGGGAAAACCTCCATGGCCTCGAGATTCCGCTCCCTTCATGAAGGGACCGTCATGCACAGAAACTCCAACCTGAGCCAACGTCTGATCCTCGCTCTGACTTCAGATGCATGAGATCTTGGTTCCAATGTGTAGGGGGTACCTGCCGTGCCCTCGCCCTGAAACCCAAGTCTAGCTTGTGTTCTCAGACTTCCGTCCTCACACTCCTGGTCCGAAGCACTCAAGTTTGGCAATTCCGGACCCACAATGCAGCACTCTGCCTGCCCTCTAGAAAAAAAAAAAAAAATATATTGCCTAATGAGCTGCAACCTACACGGCACTCGAATGTACCCAAATTATATAGTCTAACCTGGGCACTAATGCACTTTCTGACACAACCTGAGCCCGGACCTCCTGACCAACACCCAGACAGCAGACCGCACACTGAGCACATCAGACATGCCATGGCCTTAGGTCATCATCTCTTCCCTACCTCAGTTTTCAGGCTTCAGAACCTAGACCTTATCTCCAATCCCTGCCCAGAAATCAGAATCATCCTTACCCATGGCAAGAAACCTTTTGGTTGGCACGTTGTCCAACGTTCAGTGTAGGAGAAACCAGCCTTCACCCTGAGGACCCGCCCATTCTTGAGTGTGATGAGGGCATAAACATGCATTGTGACCCTCAGCGTGAGTCGTGCCCACTAGTATGTCCTCTAAGTGACTGGACCATTAGATGTCATAATGGGCTTGATATGTACCTAGGCCCCAATATTTAACCAGATTTCTGGTTGTCCAGTCGCCCCTCCCCAGGGCTCTACTCTGGAATCCCTCATTTGGTGGGACACCTGAGGTTAAAAAACAAAACAAAACAAAACAAAACAACAACAACAAAAAAATGGACTTATTCCATCCCACAGAATGACCCCAAACTCTTCGGACGGGGCCACACCTCCAGAGAGTAAGACTCGTCCATTTCCCATGAAGTCACCCGGAAATTTCATGAACATGGGTGACACGATATCCAGATACAAAAACTTGAGCAAGAGCCTCACACTCGCCCTTTTTTCATATCCCGAAGAGTTCTCCTCATGGTATGTAGATCAGTCCTGCCATATCCATGACCCGAAACAGAAGCCGAGTTGTGTTTTCAGACAACGGTCTAAACAGCCCTGGCCTACACACCCTACAGGCTCAGGCCCCTGGAGCCAAACCTGAGGACTGTACTTGCCCTCTCCAAGGGATTTCTGTGTGCCCATTGCAATGGCCACAACCCTACTAATAGGATCAAACTCCAAAGTCACTGAGGCCATCTCAATAGTGGTGGATTCCCAGGACAAACAGGGGCAATCTGAGCCCATCTGAGCACCTACCTGCACTCAGACCCGTAGACTGATGTCCCCAGAGGGAAAAAGGAACGAACAGACCCCTAGGCACTAATCGGATCCATTGCTTTGTTTTCCAGGCATCTCTCCTCCGAGGCCTGGATTTCAATACCCGAATATGGGTGTTTCTTGACTCACCCATCAGAACTAATCTCCTCTACACATGGGAAACTTGCACATTGGAGCTTGGTCGAAGCTTCTCTTTAGGAGAACCCTTCAGGGCCCCAGTGCCACCGCTTCATTCCAAGGTCTTCATAGACACAAAAACACATTAGGACCCATCCATAGGAGAGTCCATTTGAACTCAGCCTCCTCGGTTGCTCCCCCAGATCCAGCAGATCTAACATGTCTTGTTGCTAGGAGACAATTGGAATGCGAGGTGGGCTACCCATCCACCCATCCTTAGTACCCTGCTCGGAATCGTTGGCCTGAGCCAAACAAAAGGTCTCAATTGTCCTGCAGAAGAATCTTTGCAGTTTGGAGCTTCTCACAACTCCCATCTTGGGAAACCCCCATGCCCTCGTGATCCACCCCTCCTTCATGAAGGGTCCATCAGGGACAGAACCTCCAACCTGAGAGATCGTCTGATCCTCGCCCTGACTTCAGATCCACGAGATCTCGAGTCAGGTCTGTAGATTGTGCCTGCCATGTCCTCACCCAGAAACCTAAGCCTAGATTGTGTTTTCAGACTTCTGTCCTCTGACTATGGGCCCACAAGCCCTCCAGATTGGCAATCCAGAACTACAATGCAACACTCTGCCTGCACTCCAGAAGAAAAACATTGCCCCCTGGGGCTAACCAGAAACCCCAAATGAGGATCAACCTGCACGCCACTTGGCTGTACCCCAAATACATAGGCTGACCTGGGCACTGATGCCCTTTCAGACACAACCTGAGCCTGGACCTCCAGGCCACACCCAGACAGCTGGCCGCACTCTGAGCACATCGGATCCGCCATGGCCTTAGGTCGTCATCTCTTCTCAACCTCGATTTTCAGGCTTCAGAAACTATAACTTATCTCAAAACACAGCCCACGGTTGAAAATGGTGCAGAAATAGAACTCCATCGCCATGGCAAGAAACCTTGCGGTTCCCATGTTGTCCAACATTCATTGTAGTGGAAACCAGTGTGGCCCATGATTCCCCGCCCATGCTCGCGGGCAACATTGGTCACAAACACACATTGTGACCCTCAGCCTGAGCCCAGTCCTCAAGTAAGGCCTCTCAGTGGCTGGACCCTGAGCCCGCATATGGGGCCTGCCATGCCCCTGGACCCGATTTTTAACCATAGTTCGCTTTGTCCCTTCACTCTTCCCTAGGGCTCTGATTTGGAATTCCTCTTTTGGTGGTACACCTGAGGTAACAAACCTGAAAGGAGTCCTCCCATCCCACAGATTGACGAAAAACAATTGGGATCAGGCCAAATCCACAGTGAGGAAGATTCGTCCATGGCCCCTGAGGCCTCCCCGACATTCCACGGCCAACGCTGATACAAAATCCAGAGACAAAAGTATGAGCAATCGCCTCAGACTCGCTGTTTCTTCATATCCTGAAGAGTTCTTCTCATGGTTTGTCGATCGGGTCCCCCATACCTACATCTGCAAACCTTAGCTTAGTTTGTGTTTTTAGACTTCTGTCCTCAATGTCCTGGGCAACACACACTCCAGACTGGGCCCCTGGAGTCACACATTAGGACTGCGCCTACCCAATCCATGGGAATTCTGCCCATTCCATTGTCCCAAACCGTACAAATTAGGAGAACCCTCCAAAGTCCCTGAGGCCATCCCAATAGTGTAGGTCACCCGGCACAAACAAGGGCGGTCTGACACCAGCTGAGCAACTATCTCCACTCATTCCATAGATGGATGTCCCCAGAGAAGAAGATTGAACCAGACAGGACCCTAGGCCATAATCGGATCCATTGCTTTGGTTTACAGGCATGTCTCCTCAAAAGCCTGGATTCCAATATTAGCATAGGGGTTTTCCTGAGGCACCCATCAGAACAAATCTCGTCTCCACAAGGAAACTTGTGTATGGGAGCTATGTCAAAAGCTTAGGAGAATACTTCAGGGTCCCGGTGCCACCGCCTCATTCCAAGGCCCTCATGGATACAAACACACTTTAGGACCCATCCTCAGGAAAGTCCATTTCAACTCAGCCACCCAGGTTGCTCCCGCAGAGCCGTCAGATCTAAACTGCCTTGTTGCTAGGAGACAATTGCAATGCGAGGCGCTCGTCCCAGGCATCCATCCTCGAACGGTGCCCTGGAGTCATTCCATACGGGATGTCCTGGACCTGTCCAACAGGTCTCAATTGTCCCGCAGAAGGAATCCTTGAAGGGGGCATCCCACAACTCGCAACGTGAGAAAACCTCCATGGCCTCGAGATTCCGCTCCCTTCATGAAGGGACCGTCATGCACAGAAACTCCAACCTGAGCCAACGTCTGATCCTCGCTCTGACTTCAGATGCATGAGATCTTGGTTCCGATGTGTAGGGGGTACTTGCCGTGCCCTCGCCCTGAAACCCAATCTAGCTTGTGTTCTCAGACTTCCGTCCTCACACTCCTGGTCCGAAGCACTCAAGTTTGGCAATTCCAGACCCACAATGCAGCACTCTGCCTGCCCTCAAGAAAAAAAAAAAAAATATTGCCTAATGAGCTGCAACCTACACGGCACTCGAATGTACCCAAATTATATAGTCTAACCTGGGCACTAATGCACTTTCTGACACAACCTGAGCCCGGACCTCCTGACCAACACCCAGACAGCTGACCGCACACTGAGCACATCAGACCTGCCATGGCCTTAGGTCATCATCTCTCCCCTACCTCAGTTTTCAGGCTTCAGAACCTAGACCTTATCTCCAATCCCTGCCCAGGAATCAGAATTCCTCCTTACCCATGGCAAGAAACCTTTTGGTTGGCACGTGGTCCAACGTTCAGTGTAGGAGAAACCAGCATTCACCCTGAGGACCCGCCCATTCTTGAGTGTGATGAGGGCATAAACATGCATTGTGACCCTCAGCGTGAGTCCTGCCCTCTAGTATGTCCTCTTAGTGACTGGACCATTAGATGTCATAATGGGCTTGACATGTACCTAGGCCCCAATATTTAACCAGATTTCTGGTTGTCCAGTCGCCCCTCTCCAGGGCTCTACTCTGGAATCCCTCATTTGGAGGGACACCTGAGGTGAAAAAACAAAACAAAACAAAACAAAACAACAACAAAAAAAATGGACTTATTCCATCCCACAGAATGACCCCACACTCTTCGGACGGGGCCACACCTCCAGAGAGTAAGAATCGTCCATTTCTCTTGAAGTCACCCGGAAATTTCATGAACATGGGTGACACGATATCCAGAGACAAAAACTTGAGCAAGAGCCTCACACTCGCCCTTTTTTCATATCCCGAAGAGTTCTCCTCATGGTCTGTAGATCAGTCCTGCCATACCTATGACCCGAAACAGAAGCCGAGTTTGTGTTTTCAGACAACGGACTAAACAGCCCTGGCCTACACACCCTACAGGCTCAGGCCCCTGGAACCGAACCTGAGGACTGTACTTGCCCTCTCCAAGGGATTTCTGTGTGCCCATTGCAATGGCCACAACCCTACTAATAGGATCAACCTCCAAAGTCCCTGAGGCCATCTCATTAGTGGTGGCTTCCCAGGACAAACAGGGGCAATCTGAGCCCATCTGAGCACCTACCTGCACTCATACCCGTAGACTGATGTCCCCAGAGGGAGAAAGGAACGAACAGACACCTAGGCACTAATCGGATCCATTGCTTTGGTTTCCAGGCATCTCTCCTCAGAGGCCTGGATTTCAATTCCCGAATATGGCTGTTTCTTGACTCACCCATCAGAACTAATCTCCTCTACACATGGGAAACTTTTACATTGGAGCTTGGTCGAAGCTTCTCTTTAGGAGAACCCTTCAGGGCCCCAGTGCCACCGCTTCATTCCAAGGCCTTCATAGACACAAAAACACATTAGGACCCATCCATAGGAGAGTCCATTTGAACTCAGCCTCCTCGGTTGCTCCCCCAGATCCAGCAGATCTAACATGTCTTGTTGCTAGGAGACAATTGGAATGCGAGGTGGGCTACCCATCCATCCATCCGTAGTACCCTGCTCGGAATCGTTGGCCTGAGCCAACCAACAGGTCTCAATTGTCCTGCAGAAGAATCTTTGCAGTTTGGAGCTTCTCACAACTCCCATCTTGGGAAACCCCCATGGCCTCGTGATCCACCCTCCCTTCATGAAGGGTCCATCAGGGACAGAACCTCCAACCTGAGAGATCGTCTGATCCTCGCCCTGACTTCAGATCCACGAGATCTCGAGTCAGGTCTGTAGATTGTGCCTGCCATGTCCTCACCCAGAAACCTAAGCCTAGATTGTGTTCTCAGACTTCCGTCCTCAGACTACGGGCCCAAAAGCCCTCAAGATTGGCAATCCAGAACTACAATGCAACACTCTGCCTGCACTCCAGAAGAAAAACATTGCCCCCTGGGGCTAACCAGAAACCCCAAATGAGGATCAACCTGCACGCCACTTGGCTGTACCCCAAATACATAGGTTGACTTGGGCACTGATGCCCTTTCAGACACAACCTGAGCCTGGACCTCCAGGCCACACCCAGACAGCTGGCCGCACTCTGAGCACATCGGATCCGCCATGGCCTTAGGTCGTCATCTCTTCTCAACCTCGATTTTCAGGCTTCAGAAACTATCACTGATCTCAAAACACTGCCCACGGTTGAAAATGATGCAGAAATCAGAACTCCATCCCCATGGCAAGAAACCTTGCGGTTGCCATGTTGTCCAACATTCAGTGTAGTGGAAACCAGTGTGGCCCATGATTCCCCGCCCATGCTCGCGGGCAACATTGGTCACAAACACACATTGTGACCCTCAGCCTGAGCCCAGTCCTCAAGTAAGGCCTCTCAGTGGCTGGACCCTGAGCCCGCATATGGGGCCTGCCATGCCCCTGGCCCCGATTTTTAACCATAGTTCGCTTTGTCCCTTCACTCTTCCCTAGGGCTCTGATTTGGAATTCCTCTTTTGATGGGACCCCTGAGGTAACAAACCTGAAAGGAGTCCTCCCATCCCACAGATTGACGAAAAACAATTGGGATCGGGCCAAATCCACAGAGAGGAAGATTCGTCCATGGCCCCTGAGGCCTCCCCGACATTCCACGGCCAACGCTGTTACAAAATCCAGAGACAAAAGTATGAGCAAGCGCCTCAGACTCGCTGTTTCTTCATATCCTGAAGAGATCTTCTCATGGTTTGTCGATCGGGTCCGCCATACCTACATCCGCAAACCTTAGCTGAGTTTGTGTTTTCAGACTTCTGTCCTCAATGTCCTGGGCAACACACACTCCAGACTGGGCTCCTGGAGTCACACATTAGGACTGCGCCTACCCAATCCATGGGAATTCTGCCCATTCCATTGTCCCAAACCGTACAAATTAGGAGAACCCTCCAAAGTCCCTGAGGCCATCCCAATAGTGTAGGTCACCCGGCACAAACAAGGGCGGTCTGACACCAGCTGAGCAACTATCTCCACTCATTCCATAGATGGATGTCCCCAGAGAAGAAGATTGAACCAGACAGGACCCTAGGCCATAATCGGATCCATTGCTTTGGTTTACAGGCATGTCTCCTCAAAAGCCTGGATTCTAATATTAGCATAGGTGTTTTCCTGAGGCACCCATCAGAACAAATCTCGTCTCCACAAGGAAACTTGTGTATGGGAGCTATGTCTAAAGCTTAGGAGAATACTTCAGGGTCCCGGTGCCACCGCCTCATTCCAAGGCCCTCATGGATACAAACACACTTTAGGACCCATCTTCAGGAAAGTCCATTTCAACTCAGCCACCCAGGTTGCTCCCGCAGAGCCATCAGATCTAAACTGCCTTGTTGCTAGGAGACAATTGCAATGCGAGGCGCTCGTCCCAGGCATCCATCCTCGAACGGTGCCCTGGAGTCATTCCATATGGGATGTCCTGGACCTGTCCAACTGGTCTCAATTGTCCCGCAGAAGGAATCCTTGAAGGGGGCATCCCACAACTCCCAACGTGGGAAAACCTCCATGGCCTCGAGATTCCGCTCCCTTCATGAAGGGACCGTCATGCACAGAAACTCCAACCTGAGCCAACGTCTGATCCTCGCTCTGACTTCAGATGCATGAGATCTTGGTTCCGATGTGTAGGGGGTACCTGCCGTGCCCTCGCCCTGAAACCCAAGTCTAGCTTGTGTTCTCAGACTTCCGTCCTCACACTCCTGGTCCGAAGCACTCAAGTTTGGCAATTCCAGACCCACAATGCAGCACTCTGCCTGCTCTCTAGAAAAAAAAAAAAAAAATATATTGCCTAATGAGCTGCAACCTACACGGCACTCGAATGTACCCAAATTATATAGTCTAACCTGGGCACTAATGCACTTTCTGACACAACCTGAGCCCGGACCTCCTGACCAACACCCAGTCAGCTGACCGCACACTGAGCACATCAGACCTGCCATGGCCTTAGGTCATCATCTCTTCCCTACCTCAGTTTTCAGGCTTCAGAACCTAGACCTTATCTCCAATCCCTGCCCAGAAATCAGAATTCCTCCTTACCCATGGCAAGAAACCTTTTCGTTGGCACGTTGTCCAACGTTCAGTGTAGGAGAAACCAGCATTCACCCTGAGGACCCGCCCATTCTTGAGTGTGATGAGGGCATAAACATGCATTGTGACCCTCAGCGTGAGTCCTGCCCTCTAGTATGTCCTCTTAGTGACTGGACCATTAGATGTCATAATGGGCTTGACATGTACCTAGGCCCCAATATTTAACCAGATTTCTGGTTGTCCAGTCACCCCTCTCCAGGGCTCTACTCTGGAATCCCTCATTTGGTGGGACACCTGAGGTTAAAAAACAAAACAAAACAAAACAAAACAAAACAACAACAAAAAAAGGGACTTATTCCATCCCACAGAATGACACCAAACTCTTCGGACGGGGCCACACCTCCAGAGGGTAAGACTCGTCCATTTCCCATGAAGTCAGCCGGAAATTTCATGAACATGGGTGACACGATATCCAGAGACAAAAACTTGAGCAAGAGCCTCACACTCGCCCTTTTTTCATATCCCGAAGAGTTCTCCTCATGGTCTGTAGATCAGTCCTGCCATACCTATGACCCGAAACAGAAGCCGAGTTTGTGTTTTCAGACAACGGTCTAAACAGCCCTGGCCTACACACCCTACAGGCTCAGGCCCCTGGAGCCAAACCTGAGGACTGTACTTGCCCTCTCCAAGGGATTTCTGTGTGCCCATTGCAATGGCCACAACCCTACTAATAGGATCGACCTCCAAAGTCCCTGAGGCCATCTCAATAGTGGTGGCTTCCCAGGACACACAGGGGCAATCTGAGCCCATCTGAGCACCTACCTGCACTCAGACCCGTAGACTGATGTCCCCAGAGGGAAAAAGGAACAAACAGAGCCCTAGGCACTAATCGGATCCATTGCTTTGGTTTCCAGGCATCTCTCCTCCGAGGCCTGGATTTCAATACCCGAATATGGCTGTTTCTTGACTCACCCATCAGAACTAATCTCCTCTACACATGGGAAACTTGCACATTGGAGCTTGGTCGAAGCTTCTCTTTAGGAGAACCCTTCAGGGCCCCAGTGCCACCGCTTCATTCCAAGGCCTTCATAGACACAAAAACACATTAGGACCCATCCATAGGAGAGTCCGTTTGAACTCAGCCTCCTCGGGTGCTCCCCCAGATCCAGCAGATCTAACATGTCTTGTTGCTAGGAGACAATTGGAATGCGAGGTGGGCTACCCATCCATCCATCCTTAGTACCCTGCTCGGAATCGTTGGCCTGAGCCAACCAACAGGTCTCAATTGTCCTGCAGAAGAATCTTTGCAGTTTGGAGCTTCTCACAACTCCCATCTTGGGAACCCCCCATGGCCTCGTGATCCACTCCCCCTTCATGAAGGGTCCATCAAGGAGAGAACCTCCAACCTGAGAGATCGTCTGATCCTCGCCCTGACTTCAGATCCACGAGATCTCGAGTCAGGTCTGTAGATTGTGCCTGCCATGTCCTCACCCAGAAACCTAAGCCTAGATTGTGTTCTCAGACTTCCGTCCTCAGACTACGGGCCCACAAGCCCTCCAGATTGGCAAACCAGAACTACAATGCAACACTCTGCCTGTACTCCAGAAGAAAAACATTGCCCCCTGGGGCTAACCAGAAACCCCAAATGAGGATCAACCTGCACGCCACTTGGCTGTACCCCAAATACATAGGTTGACCTGGGCACTTTTGCCCTTTCAGGCACAACCTGAGCCTGGACCTCCAGGCCACACCCAGACAGCTGGCCGCACTCTGAGCACATCGGATCCGCCATGGCCTTACGTCGTCATCTCTTCTCAACCTCGATTTTCAGGCTTCAGAAACTATAACTTATCTCAAAACACTGCCCACGGTTGAAAATGATGCAGAAATCAGAACTCCATCCCCATGGCAAGAAACCTTGCGGTTGCCATGTTGTCCAACATTCAGTGTAGTTGAAACCAGTGTGGCCCATGATTCCCCGCCCATGCTCTCGGGCAACATTGGTCACAAACACACATTGTGACCCTCAGCCTGAGCCCAGTCCTCAAGTAAGGCCTCTCAGTGGCTGGACCCTGAGCCCGCATATGGGGCCTGACATGCCCCTGGCCCCGATTTTTAACCATAGTTCGCTTTGTCCCTTCACTCTTCCCTAGGGCTCTGATTTGGAATTCCTCTTTTGGTGGGACACCTGAGGTAACAAACCTGAAAGGAGTCCTCCCATCCCACAGATTGACGAAAAACAATTGGGATCGGGCCAAATCCACAGAGAGGAAGATTCGTCCATGGCCCCTGAGGCCTCCCCGACATTCCACGGCCAACGCTGATACAAAATCCAGAGACAAAAGAATGAGCAAGCGCCTCAGACTCGCTGTTTCTTCATATCCTGAAGAGTTCTTCTCATGGTTTGTCGATCGGGTCCGCCATACGTACATCCGCAAACCTTAGCTGAGTTTGTGTTTTCAGACTTCTGTCCTCAATGTCCTGGGCAACACACACTCCAGACTGGGCCCCTGGAGTCACACATTAGGACTGCGCCTACCCAATCCATGGGAATTCTGCCCATTCCATTGTACCAAACCGTACAAATTAGGAGAACCCTCCAAAGTCCCTGAGGCCATCCCAATAGTGTAGGTCACCCGGCACAAACAAGGGCGGTCTGACACCAGCTGAGCAACTATCTCCACTCATTCCATAGATGGATGTACCCAGAGAAGAAGATTGAACCAGACAGGACCCTAGGCCATAATCCGATCCATTGCTTTGGTTTACAGGCATGTCTCCTCAAAAGCCTGGATTCCAATATTAGCATAGGGGTTTTCCTGAGGCACCCATCAGAACAAATCTTGTCTCCACAAGGAAACTTGTGTATGGGAGCTATGTCTAAAGCTTAGGAGAATACTTCAGGGTCCCGGTGCCACCGCCTCATTCCAAGGACCTCATGGATACAAACACACTTTAGGACCCATCCTCAGGAAAGTCCATTTCAACTCAGCCACCCAGGTTGCTCCCGCAGAGCCATCAGATCTAAACTGCCTTGTTGCTAGGAGACAATTGCAATGCGAGGCGCTCGTCCCAGGCATCCATTCTCGAACGGTGCCCTGGAGTCATTCCATAAGGGATGTCCTGGACCTGTCCAACAGGTCTCAATTGTCCCGCAGAAGGAATCCTTGAAGGGGGCATCCCACAACTCCCAACGTGGGAAAACCTCCATGGCCTCGAGATTCCGCTCCCTTCATGAAGGGACCGTCATGCACAGAAACTCCAACCTGAGCCAACGTCTGATCCTCGCTCTGACTTCAGATGCCCGAGATCTTGGTTCCGATGTGTAGGGGGTACCTGCCGTGCCCTCGCCCTGAAACCCAAGTCTAGCTTGTGTTCTCAGACTTCCGTCCTCACACTCCTGGTCCGAAGCACTCAAGTTTGGCAATTCCAGACCCACAATGCAGCACTCTGCCTGCTCTCTAGAAAAAAAATATATATATATATTGCCTAATGAGCTGCAACCTACACGGCACTCGAATGTACCCAAATTATATAGTCTAACCTGGGCACTAATGCACTTTCTGACACAACCTGAGCCCGGACCTCCTGACCAACACCCAAACAGCTGACTGCACACTGAGCACATCAGACCTGCCATGGCCTTAGGTCATCATCTCTTCCCTACCTCAGTTTTCAGGCTTCAGAACCTAGACCTTATCTCCAATCCCTGCCCAGAAATCAGAATTCCTCCTTACCCATGGCAAGAAACCTTTTGGTTGGCACGTGTTCCAACGTTCAGTGTAGGAGAAACCAGCATTCACCCTGAGGACCCGCCCATTCTTCAGTGTGATGAGGGCATAAACATGCATTGTGACCCTCAGCGTGAGTCCTGCCCTCTAGTATGTCCTCTTAGTGACTGGACCATTAGATGTCATAATGGGCTTGACATGTACCTAGGCCCCAATATTTAACCAGATTTCTGGTTGTCCAGTCGCCCCTCTCCAGGGCTCTACTCTGGAATCCCTCATTTGGAGGGACACCTGAGGTGAAAAAACAAAACAAAACAAAACAAAACAACAACAAAAAAAATGGACTTATTCCATCCCACAGAATGACCCAAAACTCTTCGGACGGGGCCACACCTCCAGAGGGTAAGACTCGTCCATTTCTCTTGAAGTCACCCGGAAATTACATGAACATGGGTGACACGATATCCAGAGACAAAAACGTGAGCAAGAGCCTCACACTCGCCCTTTTTTCATATCCCGAAGAGTTCTCTTCATGGTCTTTGGATCAGTCCTGCCATACCTATGACCCGAAACAGAAGCCGAGTTTGTGTTTTCAGACAACGGTCTAAACAGCCCTGGCCTACACACCCTACAGGCTCAGGCCCCTGGAGCCGAACCTGAGGACTGTACTTGCCCTCTCCAAGGGATTTCTGTGTGCCCATTGCAATGGCCACAACCCTACTAATAGGATCAACCTCCAAAGTCCCTGAGGCCATCTCAATAGTGGTGGCTTCCCAGGACACACACGGGCAATCTGAGCCCATCTGAGCACCTACCTGCACTCAGACCCGTAGACTGATGTCCCCAGAGGGAAAAAGGAACGAACAGAGCCCTAGGCACTAATCGGATCCATTGCTTTGGTTTCCAGGCATCTCTCCTCCGAGGCCTGGATTTCAATACCCGAATATGGCTGTTTCTTGACTCACCCATCAGAACTAATCTCCTCTACACATGGGAAACTTGCACATTGGAGCTTGGTCGAAGCTTCTCTTTAGGAGAACCCTTCAGGGCCCCAGTGCCACCGCTTCATTCCAAGGCCTTCATAGAGGCAAAAACACATTAGGACCCATCCATAGGAGAGTCCATTTGAACTCAGCCTCCTCGGTTGCTCCCCCAGATCCAGCAGATCTAACATGTCTTGTTGCTAGGAGACAATTGGAATGCGAGGTGGGCTACCCATCCATCCATACTTAGTACCCTGCTCGGAATCGTTGGCCTGAGCCAACCAACAGGTCTCAATTGTCCTGCAGAAGAATCTTTGCAGTTTGGAGCTTCTCACAACTCCCAACTTGGGAAACCCCCATGGCCTCGTGATCCACCCACCCTTCATGAAGGGTCCATCAGGGACAGAACCTCCAACCTGAGAGATCGTCTGATCCTCGCCCTGACTTCAAATCCACGAGATCTCGAGTCAGGTCTGTAGATTGTGCCTGCCATGTCCTCACCCAGAAACCTAAGCCTAGATTGTGTTCTCAGACTTCCGTCCTCAGACTACGGGCCCACAAGCCCTCCAGATTGGCAAACCAGAACTACAATGCAACACTCTGCCTGCACTCCAGAAGAAAAACATTGCCCCCTGGGGCTAACCAGAAACCCCAAATGAGGATCAACCTGCACGCCACTTGGCTGTACCCCAAATACATAGGCTGACCTGGGCACTGATGCCCTTTCAGACACAACCTGAGCCTGGACCTCCAGGCCACACCCAGACAGCTGGCCGCACTCTGAGCACATCGGATCCGCCATGGCCTTAGGTCGTCATCTCTTCTCAACCTCGATTTTCAGGCTTCAGAAACTATAACTTATCTCAAAACACTGCCCACGGTTGAAAATGATGCAGAAATCAGAACTCCATCCCCATGGCAAGAAACCTTGCGGTTGCCATGTTGTCCAACATTCAGTGTAGTGGAAACCAGTGTGGCCCATGATTCCCCGCCCATGCTCGCGGGCAACATTAGTCACAAACACACATTGTGACCCTCAGCCTGAGCCCAGCCCTCAAGTAAGGCCTCTCAGTGGCTGGACCCTGAGCCCGCATATGGGGCCTGCCATGCCCCTGGCCCCGATTTTTAACCATAGTTCGCTTTGTCCCTTCACTCTTCCCTAGGGCTCTGATTTGGAATTCCTGTTTTGGTGGGACACCTGAGGTAACAAACCTGAAAGGAGTCCTCCCATCCCACAGATTGACGAAAAATAATTGGGATCGGGCCAAATCCACAGAGAGGAAGATTCGTCCATGGCCCCTGAGGCCTCCCCGACATTCCACGGCCAACGCTGATACAAAATCCAGAGACAAAAGAATGAGCAAGCGCCTCAGACTCGCTGTTTCTTCATATCCTGAAGAGTTCTTCTCATGGTTTGTCGATCGGGTCCGCCATACCTACATCCGCAAACCTTAGCTGAGTTTGTGTTTTTAGACTTCTGTCCTCAATGTCCTGGGCAACACACACTCCAGACTGGGCCCCTGGAGTCACACATTAGGACTGCGCCTACCCAATCCATGGGAATTCTGCCCATTCCATTGTCCCAAACCGTACAAATTAGGAGAAACCTCCAAAGTCCTTGAGGCCATCCCAATAGTGTAGGTCACCCGGCACAAACAAGGGCGGTCTGACACCAGCTGAGCAACTATCTCCACTCATTCCATAGATGGATGTCCCCAGAGAAGAAGATTGAACCAGACAGGACCCTAGGCCATAATCAGATCCATTGCTTTGGTTTACATGCATGTCTCTTCAAAAGCCTGGATTCCAATATTAGCATAGGGGTTTTCCTGAGGCACCCATCAGAACAAATCTCGTCTCCACAAGGAAACTTGTGTATGGGAGCTATGTCAAAAGCTTAGGAGAATACTTCAGGGTCCCGGTGCCACCGCCTCATTCCAAGGCCCTCATGGATACAAACACACCTTAGGACCCATCCTCAGGAAAGTCCATTGCAACTCAGCCACCCAGGTTGCTCCCGCAGAGCCATCAGATCTAAACTGCCTTGTTGCTAGGAGACAATTGCAATGCAAGGCGCTCGTCCCAGGCATACATCCTCGAACGGTGCCCTGGAGTTATTCCATATGGGATGACCTGGACCTGTCCAACAGGTCTCAATTGTCCCGCAGAAGGAATCCTTGAAGGGGGCATCCCACAACTCCCAACATGGGAAAACTTCCATGGCCTCGAGATTCCACTCCCTTCATGAAGGGACCGTCATGCACAGAAACTCCAAACTGAGCCAACGTCTGATCCTCGCTCTGACTTCAGATGCATGAGATCTTGGTTCCGATGTGTAGTGGGTACCTGCCGTGCCCTCGCCCTGAAACCCAAGTCTAGCTTGTGTTCTCAGACTTCCGACCTCACACTCCTGGTCCGAAGCACTCAAGTTTGGCAATTCCGGACCCACAATGCAGCACTCTGCCTGCCCTCAAGAAAAAAAAAAAAAATATTGCCTAATGAGCTGCAACCTACACGGCACTCGAATGTACCCAAATTATATAGTCTAACCTGGGCACTAATGCACTTTCTGACACAACCTGAGCCCGGACCTCCTGACCAACACCCAGACAGCTGACCGCACACTGAGCACATCAGACCTGCCATGGCCTTAGGTCATCATCTCTTCCCTACCTCAGTTTTCAGGCTTCAGAACCTAGACCTTATCTCCAATCCCTGCCCAGAAATCAGAATTCCTCCCTACCCATGGCAAGAAAACTTTTGGTTGGCACGTTGTCCAACGTTCAGTGTAGGAGAAACCAGCATTCACCCTGAGGACCCGCCCATTCTTGAGTGTGATGAGGGCATAAACATGCATTGTGACCCTCAGCGTGAGTCCTGCCCTCTAGTATGTCCTCTTAGTGACTGGACCATTAGATGTCATAATGGGCTTGACATGTACCTAGGCCCCAATATTTAAGCAGATTTCTGGTTGTCCAGTCGCCCCTCTCCAGGGCTCTACTCTGGAATCCCTCATTTGGTGGGACACCTGAGGTGAAAAAACAAAACAAAACAAAACAACAACAACAAAAAAATGGACTTATTCCATCCCACAGAATGACCCCAAACTCTTCGGACGGGGCCACACCTCCAGAGTGTAAGACTCGTCCATTTCCCATGAAGTCACCCGGAAATTTCATGAACATGGGTGACACGATATCCAGAGACAAAAACGTGAGCAAGAGCCCCACACTCGCCCTTTTTTCATATCCCGAAGAGTTCTCCTCATGGTCTGTAGATCAGTCCTGCCATACCTATGACCCGAAACAGAAGCGGAGTTTGTGTTTTCAGACAACGGTCTAAACAGCCCTGGCCTACACACCCTACAGGCTCAGGCCCCTGGAGCCAAACCTGAGGACTGTACTTGCCCTCTCCAAGGGATTTCTGTGTGCCCATTGCAATGGCCACAACCCTACTAATAGGATCAACCTCCAAAGTCCCTGAGGCCATCTCAATAGTGGTGGCTTCCCAGGACAAACAGGGGCAATCTGAGCCCATCTGAGCACCTACCTGCACTCAGACCCGTAGACTGATGTCCCCAGAGGGAAAAAGGAACGAACAGACCCCTAGGCACTAATCGGATCCATTGCTTTGGTTTCCAGGCATCTCTCCTCAGAGGCCTGGATTTCAATACCCGAATATGGCTGTTTCTTGACTCACCCATCAGAACTAATCTCCTCTACACATGGGAAACTTGCACATTGGAGCTTGGTCGAAGCTTCTCTTTAGGAGAACCCTTCAGGGCCCCAGTGCCACCGCTTCATTCCAAGGCCTTCATAGACACAAAAACACATTAGGACCCATCCATAGGAGAGTCCATTTGAACTCAGCCTCCTCGGTTGCTCCCCCAGATCCAGCAGATCTAACATGTCTTGTTGCTAGGAGACAATTGGAATGCGAGTTGGGCTACCCATCCATCCATACTTAGGACCCTGCTCGGAATCGTTGGCCTGAGCCAACCAACAGGTCTTAATTGTCCTGCAGAAGAATCTTTGCAGTTTGGAGCTTCTCACAACTCCCAACTTGGGAAACCCCCATGGCCTCGTGATCCACCCCCCCTTCATGAAGGGTCCATCAGGGACAGAACCTCCAACCTGAGAGATCGTCTGATCCTCGCCCTGACTTCAGATCCACGAGATCTCGAGTCAGGTCTGTAGATTGTGCCTGCCATGTCCTCACCCAGAAACCTAAGCCTAGATTGTGTTCTCAGACTTCCGTCCTCAGACTACGGGCCCACAAGCCCTCCAGATTGGCAAACCAGAACTACAATGCAACACTCTGCCTGCACTCCAGAAGAAAAACATTGCCCCCTGGGGCTAACCAGAAACCCCAAATGAGGATCAACCTGCACGCCACGTGGCTGTACCCCAAATACATAGGCTGACCTGGGCACTGATGCCCTTTCAGACACAACCTGAGCCTGGACCTCCAGGCCACACCCAGACAGCTGGCCGCACTCTGAGCACATCGGATCCGCCATGGCCTTAGGTCGTCATCTCTTCTCAACCTCGATTTTCAGGCTTCAGAAACTATAACTTATCTCAAAACACTGCCCACGGTTGAAAATGATGCAGAAATCAGAACTCCATCCCCATGGCAAGAAACCTTGCGGTTGCCATGTTGTCCAACATTCAGTGTAGTGGAAACCAGTGTGGCCCATGATTCCCCGCCCATGCTCGCGGGCAACATTAGTCACAAACACACATTGTGACCCTCAGCCTGAGCCCAGCCCTCAAGTAAGGCCTCTCAGTGGCTGGACCCTGAGCCCGCATATGGGGCCTGCCATGCCCCTGGCCCCGATTTTTAACCATAGTTCGCTTTGTCCCTTCACTCTTCCCTAGGGCTCTGATTTGGAATTCCTGTTTTGGTGGGACACCTGAGGTAACAAACCTGAAAGGAGTCCTCCCATCCCACAGATTGACGAAAAATAATTGGGATCGGGCCAAATCCACAGAGAGGAAGATTCGTCCATGGCCCCTGAGGCCTCCCCGACATTCCACGGCCAACGCTGATACAAAATCCAGAGACAAAAGAATGAGCAAGCGCCTCAGACTCGCTGTTTCTTCATATCCTGAAGAGTTCTTCTCATGGTTTGTCGATCGGGTCCGCCATACCTACATCCGCAAACCTTAGCTGAGTTTGTGTTTTTAGACTTCTGTCCTCAATGTCCTGGGCAACACACACTCCAGACTGGGCCCCTGGAGTCACACATTAGGACTGCGCCTACCCAATCCATGGGAATTCTGCCCATTCCATTGTCCCAAACCGTACAAATTAGGAGAACCCTCCAAAGTCCTTGAGGCCATCTCAATAGTGTAAGTCACCCGGCACAAACAAGGGCGGTCTGACACCAGCTGAGCAACTTTGTCCACTCATTCCATAGATGGATGTCCCCAGAGAAGAAGATTGAACCAGACAGGACCCTAGGCCATAATCAGATCCATTGCTTTGGTTTACATGCATGTCTCTTCAAAAGCCTGGATTCCAATATTAGCATAGGGGTTTTCCTGAGGCACCCATCAGAACAAATCTCGTCTCCACAAGGAAACTTGTGTATGGGAGCTATGTCAAAAGCTTAGGAGAATACTTCAGGGTCCCGGTGCCACCGCCTCATTCCAAGGCCCTCATGGATACAAACACACCTTAGGACCCATCCTCAGGAAAGTCCATTGCAACTAGCCACCCAGGTTGCTCCCGCAGAGCCATCAGATCTAAACTGCCTTGTTGCTAGGAGACAATTGCAATGCAAGGCGCTCGTCCCAGGCATACATCCTCGAACGGTGCCCTGGAGTTATTCCATATGGGATGACCTGGACCTGTCCAACAGGTCTCAATTGTCCCGCAGAAGGAATCCTTGAAGGGGGCATCCCACAACTCCCTACATGGGAAAACTTCCATGGCCTCGAGATTCCACTCCCTTCATGAAGGGACCGTCATGCACAGAAACTCCAACCTGAGCCAACGTCTGATCCTCGCTCTGACTTTAGATGCATGAGATCTTGGTTCCGATGTGTAGTGGGTACCTGCCGTGCCCTCGCCCTAAAACCCAAGTCTAGCTTGTGTTCTCAGACTTCCGACCTCACACTCCTGGTCCGAAGCACTCAAGTTTGGCAATTCCGGACCCACAATGCAGCACTCTGCCTGCCCTCAAGAAAAAAAAAAAAATATTGCCTAATGAGCTGCAACCTACACGGCACTCGAATCTACCCAAATTATATAGTCTAACCTGGGCACTAATGCACTTTCTGACACAACCTGAGCCCGGACCTCCTGACCAACACCCAGACAGCTGACCGCACACTGAGCACATCAGACCTGCCATGGCCTTAGGTCATCATCTCTTCCCTACCTCAGTTTTCAGGCTTCAGAACCTAGACCTTATCTCCAATCCCTGCACAGAAATCAGAATTCCTCCCTACCCATGGCAAGAAAACTTTTGGTTGGCACGTTGTCCAACGTTCAGTGTAGGAGAAACCAGCATTCACCCTGAGGACCCGCCCATTCTTGAGTGTGATGAGGGCATAAACATGCATTGTGACCCTCAGCGTGAGTCCTGCCCTCTAGTATGTCCTCTTAGTGACTGGACCATTAGATGTCATAATGGGCTTGACATGTACCTAGGCCCCAATATTTAAGCAGATTTCTGGTTGTCCAGTCGCCCCTCTCCAGGGCTCTACTCTGGAATCCCTCATTTGGTGGGACACCTGAGGTGAAAAAACAAAACAAAACAAAACAACAACAACAAAAAAATGGACTTATTCCATCCCCCAGAATGACCCCAAACTCTTCGGACGGGGCCACACCTCCAGAGTGTAAGACTCGTCCATTTCCCATGAAGTCACCCGGAAATTTCATGAACATGGGTGACACGATATCCAGAGACAAAAACGTGAGCAAGAGCCTCACACTCGCCTTTTTTTCATATCCCGAAGAGTTCTCCTCATGGTCTGTAGATCAGTCCTGCCATACCTATGACCCGAAACAGAAGCCGAGTTTGTGTTTTCAGACAACGGTCTAAACAGCCCTGGCCTACACACCCTACAGGCTCAGGCCCCTGGAGCCAAACCTGAGGACTGTACTTGCCCTCTCCAAGGGATTTCTGTGTGCCCATTGCAATGGCCACAACCCTACTAATAGGATCAACCTCCAAAGTCCCTGAGGCCATCTCAATAGTGGTGGCTTCCCAGGACAAACAGGGGCAATCTGAGCCCATCTGAGCACCTACCTGCACTCAGACCCGTAGACTGATGTCCCCAGAGGGAAAAAGGAACGAACAGACCCCTAGGCACTAATCGGATCCATTGCTTTGGTTTCCAGGCATCTCTCCTCAGAGGCCTGGATTTCAATACCCGAATATGGCTGTTTCTTGACTCACCCATCAGAACTAATCTCCTCTACACATGGGAAACTTGCACATTGGAGCTTGGTCGAAGCTTCTCTTTAGGAGAACCCTTCAGGGCCCCAGTGCCACCGCTTCATTCCAAGGCCTTCATAGACACAAAAACACATTAGGACCCATCCATAGGAGAGTCCATTTGAACTCAGCCTCCTCGGTTGCTCCCCCAGATCCAGCAGATCTAACATGTCTTGTTGCTAGGAGACAATTGGAATGCGAGGTGGGCTACCCATCCATCCATCCTTAGTACCCTGCTCGGAATCGTTGGCCTGAGCCAACCAACAGGTCTCAATTGTCCTGCAGAAGAATCTTTGCAGTTTGGAGCTTCTCACAACTCCCATTTGGGAAACCCCCATGGCCTCGTGTTCCACCCCTCCTTCATGAAGGGTCCATCAGGGACAGAACCTCCAACCTGAGAGATCGTCTGATCCTCGCCCTGACTTCAGATCCACGAGATCTCGAGTCAGGTCTGTAGATTGTGCCTGCCATGTCCTCACCCAGAAACCTAAGCCTAGATTGTGTTCTCAGACATCCGTCCTCAGACTACGGGCCCACAAGCCCTCCAGATTGGCAATCCAGAACTACAATGCAACACTCTGCCTGCACTCCAGAAGAAAAACATTGCCCCCTGGGGCTAACCAGAAACCCCAAATGAGGATCAACCTGCACGCCACGTGGCTGTACCCCAAATACATAGGCTGACCTGGGCACTGATGCCCTTTCAGACACAACCTGAGCCTGGACCTCCAGGCCACACCCAGACAGCTGGCCGCACTCTGAGCACATCGGATCTGCCATGGCCTTAGGTCGTCATCTCTTCTCAACTTCGATTTTCAGGCTTCAGAAACTATAACTTATCTCAAAACACTGCCCACGGTTGAAAATGATGCAGAAATCAGAACGCCATCCCCATGGCAAGAAACCTTGCTGTTGCCATGTTGTCCAACATTCAGTGTAGTTGAAACCAGTGTGGCCCATGATTCCCCGCCCATGCTCGCGGGCAACATTGGTCACAAACACACATTGTGACCCTCAGCCTGAGCCCAGCCCTCAAGTAAGGCCTCTCAGTGGCTGGACCCTGAGCCCGCATATGTGGCCTGCCATGCCCCTGGACCCGATTTTTAACCATAGTTCGCTTTGTCCCTTCACTCTTCCCTAGGGCTCTGATTTGGAATTCCTGTTTTGGTGGGACACCTGAGGTAACAAACCTGAAAGGAGTCCTCCCATCCCACAGATTGACGAAAAATAATTGGGATCAGGCCAAATCCACAGAGAGGAAGATTCGTCCATGGCCCCTGAGGCCTCCCCGACATTCCACGGCCAACGCTGATACAAAATCCAGAGACAAAAGAATGAGCAAGCGCCTCAGATTCGCGGTTTCTTCATATCCTGAAGAGTTCTTCTCATGGTTTGTCGATCGGGTCCGCCATACCTACATCCGCAAACCTTAGCTGAGTTTGTGTTTTTAGACTTCTGTCCTCAATGTCCTGGGCAACACACACTCCAGACTGGGCCCCTGGAGTCACACATTAGGACTGCGCCTACCCAATCCATGGGAATTCTGCCCATTCCATTGTCCCAAACCTTACAAATTAGGAGAACCCTCCAAAGTCCCTGAGGCCATCCCAATAGTGTAGTTCACCCGGCACAAACAAGGGCGGTCTGACACCAGCTGAGCAACTATCTCCACTCATTCCATAGATGGATGTCCCCAGAGAAGACGATTGAACCAGACAGGACCCTAGGCCATAATCGGATCCATTGCTTTGGTTTACAGGCATGTCTCCTCAAAAGCCTGGATTCCAATATTAGCATAGGGGTTTTCCTGAGGCACCCATCAGAACAAATCTCGTCTCCACAAGGAAACTTGTGTATGGGAGCTATGTCAAAAGCTTAGGAGAATACTTCAGGGTCCCGGTGCCACCGCCTCATTCCAAGGCCCTCATGGATACAAACACACTTTAGGACCCATCCTCAGGAAAGTCCATTTCAACTCAGCCACCCAGGTTGCTCTCGCAGAGCCATCAGATCTAAACTGCCTTGTTGCTAGGAGACATTTGCAATGCGAGGCGCTCGACCCAGGCATACATCCTCGAACGGTGCCCTGGAGTTATTCCATATGGGATGTCCTGGACCTGTCCAACAGGTCTCAATTGTCCCGCAGAAGGAATCCTTGAAGGGGGCATCCCACAACTCCCATCGTGGGAAAACCTCCATGGCCTCGAGATTCCGCTCCCTTCATGAAGGGACCGTCATGCACAGAAACTCCAACCTGAGCCAACGTCTGATCCTCGCTCTGACTTCAGATGCATGAGATCTTGGTTCCGATGTGTAGGAGGTACCTGCCGTGCCCTCGCCCTGAAACCCAAGTCTAGCTTGTGTTCTCAGACTTCCGTCCTCACACTCCTGGTCCGAAGCACTCAAGTTTGGCAATTCCGGACCCACAATGCAGCACTCTGCCTGCCCTCAAGAAAAAAAAAAAAAATATTGCCTAATGAGCTGCAACCTACACGGCACTCGAATGTACCCAAATTATATAGTCTAACCTGGGCACTAATGGACTTTCTGACACAACCTGAGCCCGGACCTCCTGACCAACACCCAGACAGCTGACCGCACACTGAGCACATCAGACCTGCCATGGCCTTAGGTCATCATCTCTTCCCTACCTCAGTTTTCAGGCTTCAGAACCTAGACCTTATCTCCAATCCCTGCCCAGAAATCAGAATTCCTCCTTACCCATGGCAAGAAACCTTTTGGTTGGCACGTTGTCCAACGTTCAGTGTAGGAGAAACCACCATTCACCCTGAGGACCTGCCCATTCTTGAGTGTGATGAGGGCATAAACATGCATTGTGAC
Source organism: Mustela lutreola (assembly GCF_030435805.1). Lineage (NCBI taxonomy): Eukaryota > Metazoa > Chordata > Mammalia > Carnivora > Mustelidae > Mustela > Mustela lutreola. The sequence continues at coordinate 176,252,507 of NC_081294.1, forward strand.
CCTCAGCGTGAGTCCTGCCCTCTAGTATGTCCTCTTAGTGACTGGACCATTAGATGTCATAATGGGCTTGACATGTACCTAGGCCCCAATATTTAAGCAGATTTCTGGTTGTCCAGTCGCCCCTCTCCAGGGCTCTACTCTGGAATCCCTCATTTGGTGGGACACCTGAGGTTAAAAAACAAAACAAAACCAAACAAAACCAAACAAAACAACAACAACAAAAAAATGGACTTATTCCATCCCACAGAATGACCCCAAACTCTTCGGACGGGGCCACACCTCCAGAGGGTAAGACTCGTCCATTTCCCATGAAGACACCCGGAAATTTCATGAACATGGGTGACACGATATCCAGAGACAAAACCTTGAGCAAGAGCCTCACACTCGCCCATTTTTCATATCCCGAAGAGTTCTCCTCATGGTCTGTAGATCAGTCCTGCCATACCTATGACCCGAAACAGAAGCCGAGTTTGTGTTTTCAGACAACGGTCTAAACAGCCCTGGCCTACACACCCTACAGGCTCAGGCCCCTGGAGCCAAACCTGAGGACTGTACTTGCCCTCTCCAAGGGATTTCTGTGTGCCCATTGCAATGGCCACAACCCTACTAATAGGATCAACCTCCAAAGTCCCTGAGGCCATCTCAATAGTGGTGGCTTCCCAGGACAAACAGGGGCAATCTGAGCCCATCTGAGCACCTACCTGCACTCAGACCCGTAGACTGATGTCCCCAGAGGGGAAAAGGAACGAACAGACCCCTAGGCACTAATCGGATCCATTGCTTTGGTTTCCAGGCATCTCTCCTCAGAGGCCTGGATTTCAATACCCGAATATGGCTGTTTCTTGACTAACCCATCAGAACTAATCTCCTCTACACATGGGAAACTTGCACATTGGAGCTTGGTCGAAGCTTCTCTTTAGGAGAACCCTTCAGGGCCCCACTGCCACCGCTTCATTCAGACAACGGTCTAAACAGCCCTGGCCTACACACCATACAGGCTCAGGCCCCTGGAGCCAAACCTGAGGACTGTACTTGCCCTCTCCAAGGGATTTCTGTGTGCCCATTGCAATGGCCACAACCCTACTAATAGGATCAACCTCCAAAGTCCCTGAGGCCATCTCAATAGTGGTGGCTTCCCAGGACAAACAGGGGCAATCTGAGCGCATCTGAGCACCTACTTGCACTCAGACCTGTAGACTGATGTCCCCAGAGGGAAAAAGGAATGAACAGACCCCTGGGCACTAATAGGATCCATTGCTTGGTTTCCAGGCATCTCTCCTCCGAGGCCTGGATTTAAATACCCGAATATGGCTGTTTCTTGACTCACCCATCAGAACTAATCTCCTCTACACATGGGAAACTTGCACATTGGAGCTTGGTCGAAGCTTCTCTTTAGGAGGACCCTTCAGGGCCCCAGTGCCACCGCTTCATTCCAAGGCCTTCATAGACACAAAAACACATTAGCACCCATCCATGGGAGAGTCCATTTGAACTCAGCCTTCTCGGTTGCTCCCCCAGATCCAGCAGATCTAACATGTCTTGTTGCTAGGAGACAATTGGAATGCGAGGTGGGCTACCCATCCATCCATCCTTAGTACCCTGCTCGGAATCGTTGGCCTGAGCCAACCAACAGGTCTCAATTGTCCTGCAGAAGAATCTTTGCAGTTTGGAGCTTCTCACAACTCCGATCTTGGGAAACACCCATGGCCTCGTGATCCACCCCCCCTTCATGAAGGGTCCAACAGGGACAGAACCTCCAACCTGAGAGATCGTCTGATCCTCGCCCTGACTTCAGATCCACGAGATCTCGAGTCAGGTCTGTAGATTATGCCTGCCATGTCCTCACCCAGAAACCTAAGCCTAGATTGTGTTCTCAGACTTCCGTCCTCAGACTACGGGCCCACAAGCCCTCCAGATTGGCAATCCAGAACTACAATGCAACACTCTGCCTGCACACCAGAAGAAAAACATTGCCCCCTGGGGCTAACCAGAAACCCCAAATGAGGATCAACCTGCACGCCACTTGGCTGTACCCCAAATACATAGGCTGACCTGGGCACTGATGCCCTTTCAGACACAACCTGAGCCTGGACCTCCAGGCCACATCCAGACAGCTAGGCGCACTTTGAGCACATCGGATCCGCCATGGCCTTAGGTCGTCATCTCTTCTCAACTTCGATTTTCAGGCTTCAGAAACTATAACTTATCTCAAAACACTGCCCACGGTTGAAAATGATGCAGAAATCAGAACTCCATCCCCATGGCAAGAAACCTTGCTGTTGCCATGTTGTCCAACATTCAGTGTAGTTGAAACCAGTGTGGCCCATGATTCCCCGCCCATGCTCGCGGGCAACATTGGTCACAAACACACATTGTGACCCTCAGCCTGAGCCCAGCCCTCAAGTAAGGCCTCTCAGTGGCTGGACCCTGAGCCCGCATATGGGGCCTGCCATGCCCCTGGACCCGATTTTTAACCATAGTTCGCTTTGTCACTTCACTCTTCCCTAGGGCTCTGATTTGGAATTCCTGTTTTGGTGGGACACCTGAGGTAACAAACCTGAAAGGAGTCCTCCCATCCCACAGATTGACGAAAAATAATTGGGATCGGGCCAAATCCACAGAGAGGAAGATTCGTCCATGGCCCCTGAGGCCTCCCCGACATTCCACGGCCAACGCTGATACAAAATCCAGAGACAATAGAATGAGCAAGCGCCTCAGACACGCGGTTTCTTCATATCCTGAAGAGTTCTTCTCATGGTTTGTCGATCGGGTCCGCCATACCTACATCCGCAAACCTTAGCTGAGTTTGTGTTTTTAGACTACTGTCCTCAATGTCCTGGGCAACACACACTCCAGACTGGGCCCCTGGAGTCACACATTAGGACTGCGCCTACCCAATCCATGGCAATACTGCCCATTCCATTGTCCCAAACCGTACAAATTAGGAGAACCCTCCAAAGTCCCTGAGGCCATCCCAATAGTGTAGGTCACCCGGCACAAACAAGGGCGGTCTGACACCAGCTGAGCAACTATCTCCACTCATTCCATAGATGGATGTCCCCAGAGAAGAAGATTGAACCAGACAGGACCCTAGGCCATAATCGGATCCATTGCTTTGGTTTACAGGCATGTCTCCTCAAAAGCCTGGATTCCAATATTAGCATAGGGGTTTTCCTGAGGCACCCATCAGAACAAATCTCGTCTCCACAAGGAAACTTGTGTATGGGAGCTATGTCAAAAGCTTAGGAGAATACTTCAGGGTCCCGGTGCCACCGCCTCATTCCAAGGCCCTCATGGATACAGACACACTTTAGGACCCATCCTCAGGAAAGTCCATTTCAAATCAGCCACCCAGGTTGCTCCCGCAGAGCCATCAGATCTAAACTGCCTTGTTGCTAGGAGACAATTGCAATGTGAGGCGCTCGTCCCAGGCATACATCCTCGAACGGTGCCCTGGAGTTATTCCATATGGGATGTCCTGGACCTGTCCAACAGGTCTCAATTGTCCCGCAGAAGGAATCCTTGAAGGGGGCATCCCACAACTCCCAACGTGGGAAAACCTCCATGGCCTCGAGATTCCGCTCCCTTCATGAAGGGACCGTCATGCACAGAAACTCCAACCTGAGCCAACGTCTTATCCTCTCTATGACTTCAGATGCATGAGATCTTGGTTCCGATGTGTAGGGGGTACCTGCCATGCCCTCGCCCTGAAACCCAAGTCTAGCTTGTGTTCTCAGACTTCCGTCCTCACACTCCTGGTCCGAAGCACTCAAGTTTGGCAATTCCGGACCCACAATGCAGCACTCTGCCTGCCCTCAAGAAAAAAAAAAAAAAATATTGCCTAATGAGCTGCAACCTACACGGCACTCGAATGTACCCAAATTATATAGTCTAACCTGGGCACTAATGCACTTTCTGACACAATCTGAGCCCGGACCTCCTGACCAACACCCAGACAGCTGACCGCACACTGAGCACATCAGACCTGCCATGGCCTTAGGTCATCATCTCTTCCCTACCTCAGTTTTCAGGCTTTAGAACCTAGACCTTATCTCCAATCCCTGCCCAGAAATCAGAATTCCTCCTTACCCATGGCAAGAAACCTTTTGGTTGGCACGTTGTCCAACGTTCAGTGTAGGAGAAACCAGCATTCACCCTGAGGACCCGCCCATTCTTGAGTGTGATGAGGGCATAAACATGCATTGTGACCCTCATCGTGAGTCCTGCCCTCTAGTATGTCCTCTTAGTGACTGGACCATTAGATGTCATAATGGGCTTGACATGTACCTAGGCCCCAATATTTAACCAGATTTCTGGTTGTCCAGTCGCCCCTCTCCAGGGCTCTACTCTGGAATCCCTCATTTTGTGGGACACCTGAGGTGAAAAAACAAAACAAAACAAAACAACAACAACAACAAAATGGACTTATTCCATCCCACAGAATGACCCCCAACTCTTCGGACGGGGCCACACCTCCAGAGGGTAAGACTCGTCCATTTCCCATGAAATCATCCGGAAATTTCATGAACATGGGTGACACGATATCCAGAGACAAAAACGTGAGCAAGAGCCTCACACTCGCCCTTTTTTCATATCCCGAAGAGTTCTCCTCATGGTCTGTAGATCAGTCCTTCCATACCTATGACCCGAAACAGAAGCCGAGTTTGTGTTTTCAATGGTCTAAACAGCCCTGGCCTACACACCCTACAGGCTCAGGCCCCTGGAGCCAAACCTGAGGACTGTACTTGCCCTCTCCAAGGGATTTCTGTGTGCCCATTGCAATGGCCACAACCCTACTAATAGGATCAACCTCCAAAGTCCCTGAGGACATCTCAATAGTGGTGGCTTCCCAGGACAAACAGGGGCAATCTGAGCCCATCTGAGCACCTACCTGCACTCAGACCCGTAGACTGATGTCCCCAGAGGGAAAAAGGAACGAACAGACCCCTAGGCACTAATCGGATCCATTGCTTTGGTTTCCAGGCATCTCTCCTCAGAGGCCTGGATTTCAATACCCGAATATGGCTGTTTCTTGACTCACCCATCAGAACTAATCTCCTCTACACGTGGGAAACTTGCACATTGGAGCTTGGTCGAAGCTTCTCTTTAGGAGAACCCTTCAGGGCCCCAGTGCCACCGCTTCATTCCAAGGCATTCATAGACACAAAAACACATTAGGACCCATCCATTGGAGAGTCCGTTTGAACTCAGCCTCCTCGGTTGCTCCCCCAGATCCAGCAGATCTAACATGTCTTGTTGCTAGGAGACAATTGGAATGCGAGGTGGGCTACCCATCCATCCATCCTTAGTACCCTGCTCGGAATCGTTGGCCTGAGCCAACCAACAGGTCTCAATTGTCCTGCAGAAGAATCTTTGCAGTTTGGAGCTTCTCACAACTCCGATCTTGGGAAACCCCCATGGCCTCGTGATCCACCCCCCCTTCATGAAGGGTCCATCAGGGACAGAACCTCCAACCTGAGAGATCGTCTGATCCTCGCCCTGACTTCAGATCCACGAGATCTCGAGTCAGGTCTGTAGATTGTGCCTGCCATGTCCTCACCCAGAAACCTAAGCCTAGATTGTGTTCTCAGACTTCCGTCCTCAGACTACGGGCCCACAAGCCCTCCAGATCGGCAATCCAGAACTACAATGCAACACTCTGCCTGCACTCCAGAAGTAAAACATTGCCCCCTGGGGCTAACCAGAAACCCCAAATGAGGATCAACCTGCACGCCACTTGGCTGTACCCCAAATACATAGGCTGACCTGGGCACTGATGCCCTTTCAGACACAACCTGAGCCTGGACCTCCAGGCCACACCCAGACAGCTGGCCGCACTCTGAGCACATCGGATCCGCCATGGCCTTAGGTCGTCATCTCTTCTCAACCTCGATTTTCAGGCTTCAGAAACTATAACTTATCTCAAAACACTGCCCACGGTTGAAAATGATGCAGAAATCAGAACTCCATCCCCATGGCAAGAAACCTTGCTGTTGCCATGTTGTCCAACATTCAGTGTAGTTGAAACCAGTGTGGCCCATGATTCCCCGCCCATGCTCGCGGGCAACATTGGTCACAGACACACATTGGGACCCTCAGCCTGAGCCCAGCCCTCAAGTAAGGCCTCTCAGTGGCTGGACCCTGAGCCCGCATATGGGGCCTGCCATGCCCCTGGCCCCGATTTTTAACCATAGTTCGCTTTGTCCCTTCACTCTTCCCTAGGGCTCTGATTTGGAATTCCTGTTTTGGTGGGACACCTGAGGTAACAAACCTGAAAGGAGTCCTCCCATCCCACAGATTGACGAAAAACAATTGGGATCGGGCCAAATCCACAGAGAGGAAGATTCGTCCATGGCCCCTGAGGCCTCCCCGACATTCCACGGCCAACGCTGATACAAAATCCAGAGACAAAAGAATGAGCAAGCGCCTCAGACTCGCTGTTTCTTCATATCCAGAAGAGTTCTTCTCATGGTTTGTCGATCGGGTCCGCCATACCTACATCCGCAAACCTTAGCTGAGTTTGTGTTTTTAGACTTCTGTCCTCAATATCCTGGGCAACACACACTCCAGACTGGGCCCCTGGAGTCACACATTAGGACTGCGCCTACCCAATCCATGGGAATTCTGCCCATTCCATTGTCCCAAACCGTACAAATTAGGAGAACCCTCCAAAGTCCCTGAGGCCATCCCAATAGTGTAGGTCACCCGGCACAAACAAGGGCGGTCTGACACCAGCTGAGCAACTATCTCCACTCATTCCATAGATTGATGTCCCCAGAGAAGAAGATTGAACCAGACAGGACCCTAGGCCATAATCGGATCCATTGCTTTGGTTTACAGGCATGTCGCCTCAAAAGCCTGGATTCCAATATTAGCATAGGGGTTTTCCTGAGGCACCCATCAGAACAAATCTCGTCTCCACAAGGAAACTTGTGTATGGGAGCTATGTCAAAAGCTTAGGAGAATACTTCAGGGTCCCGGTGCCACCGCCTCATTCCAAGGCCCTCATGGATACAAACACACTTTAGGACCCATCCTCAGGAAAGTCCATTTCAACTCAGCCACCCAGGTTGCTCCCGCAGAGCCATCAGATCTAAACTGCCTTGTTGCTAGGAGACAATTGCAATGCGAGCCGCTCGTCCCAGGCATCCATCCTCGAACGGTGCCCTGGAGTCATTCCATATGGGATGTCCTGGACCTGTCCAACAGGTCTCAATTGTCCCGCAGAAGGAATCCTTGAAGGGGGCATCCCACAACTCCCAACGTGGGAAATCCTCCATGGCCTCGAGATTCCGCTCCCTTCATGAAGGGACCGTCATGCACAGAAACTCCAACCTGAGCCAACGTCTGATCCTCGCTCTGACTTCAGATGCATGAGATCTTGGTTCCGATGTGTAGGAGGTACCTGCCGTGCCCTCGCCCTGAAACCCAAGTCTAGCTTGTGTTCTCAGACTTCCGTCCTCACATTCCTGGTCCGAAGCACTCAAGTTTGGCAATTCCGGACCCACAATGCAGCACTCTGCCTGCCCTCAAGAAAAAAAAAAATATATATTGCCTAATGAGCTGCAACCTACACGGCACTCGAATGTACCCAAATTATATAGACTAACCTGGGCACTAATGCACTTTCTGACACAACCTGAGCCCGGACCTGCTGACCAACACCCAGACAGCTGACCGCACACTGAGCACATCAGACCTGCCATGGCCTTAGGTCATCATCTCTTCCCTACCTCAGTTTTAAGGCTTCAGAACCTAGACCTTATCTCCAATCCCTGCCCAGAAATCAGAATTCCTCCTTACCCATGGCAAGAAACCTTTTGGTTGGCACGTTGTCCAACGTTCAGTGTAGGAGAAACCAGCATTCACCCTGAGGACCCGCCCATTCTTGAGTGTGATGAGGGCATAAACATGCATTGTGACCTTCAGCGTGAGTCCTGCCCTCTAGTATGTCCTCTTAGTGACTGGACCATTAGATGTCATAATGGGCTTGACATGTACCTAGGCCCCAATATTTAACCAGATTTCTGGTTGTCCAGTCGCCCCTCTCCAGGGCTCTACTCTGGAATCCCTCATTTGGTGGGACACCTGAGGTGAAAAAACAAAACAAAACAAAACAACAACAACAACAAAATGGACTTATTCCATCCCACAGAATGACTCCAAACTCTTCGGACGGGGCCACACCTCCAGAGGGTAAGACTCGTCCATTTCCCATGAAGTCATCCGGAAATTTCATGAACATGGGTGACACGATATCCAGAGACAAAAACGTGAGCAAGAGCCTCACACTCGCCCTTTTTTCATATCCCGAAGAGTTCTCCTCATGGTCTGTAGATCAGTCCTGCCATACCTATGACCCGAAACAGAAGCCGAGTTTGTGTTTTCAGACAACGGTCTAAACAGCCCTGGCCTACACACCCTACAGGCTCAGGCCCCTGGAGCCAAACCTGAGGACTGTACTTGCCCTCTCCAAGGGATTTCTGTGTGCCCATTGCAATGGTCACAACCCTACTAATAGGATCAACCTCCAAAGTCCCTGAGGCCTTCTCAATAGTGGTGGCTTCCCAGGACAAACAGGGGCAATCTGAGCCCATCTGAGCACCTACCTGCACTCAGACCCGTAGACTGATGTCCCCAGAGGGAAAAAGGAACGAACAGACCCCTAGGCATTAAACGGATCCATTGCTTTGGTTTCCAGGCATCTCTCCTCAGAGGCCTGGATTTCAATACCCGAATATGGCTGTTTCTTGACTCACCCATCAGAACTAATCTCCTCTACACATGGGAAACTTGCACATTGGAGCTTGGTCGAAGCTTCTCTTTAGGAGAACCCTTCAGGGCCCCAGTGCCACCGCTTCATTCCAAGGCCTTCATAGACACAAAAACACATTAGGACCCATCCATAGGAGAGTCCATTTGAACTCAGCCTCCTCGGTTGCTCCCCCAGATCCAGCAGATCTAACATGTCTTGTTGCTAGGAGACAATTGGAATGCGAGGTGGGCTACCCATCCATCCATCCTTAGTACCCTGCTCGGAATCGTTGGCCTGAGCCAACCAACAGGTCTCAATTGTCCTGCAGAAGAATCTTTGCAGTTTGGAGCTTCTCACAACTCCCATCTTGGGAAACCCCCATGGCCTCGTGATCCACCCCCCCTTCATGAAGGGTCCATCAGGGACAGAACCTCCAACCTGAGAGATCGTCTGATCCTCGCCCTGATTTCAGATCCACGAGATCTCGAGTCAGGTCTGTAGATTGTGCCTGCCATGTACTCACCCAGAAACCTAAGCCTAGATTGTGTTCTCAGACTTCCGTCCTCAGACTACGGGCCCACAAGCCCTCCAGATTGGCAATCCAGAACTACAATGCAACACTCTGCCTGCACTCCAGAAGAAAAACATTGCCCCCTGGGGCTAACCAGAAACCCCAAATGAGGATCAACCTGCACGCCACTTGGCTGTACCCCAAATACATAGGCTGACCTGGGCACTGATGCCCTTTCAGACACAACCTGAGCCTGGACCTCCAGGCCACACCCAGACAGCTGGTCGCACTCTGAGCACATCGGATGCGCCATGGCCTTAGGTCGTCATCTCTTCTCAACCTCGATTTTCAGGCTTCAGAAACTATAACTTATCTCAAAACAATGCCCACGGTTGAAAATGATGCAGAAATCAGAACTCCATCCCCATGGCAAGAAACCTTGTGGTTGCCATGTTGTCCAACATTCAGTGTAGTTGAAAACAGTGTGGCCCATGATTCCCCGCCCATGCTCGCGGGCAACATTGGTCACAAACACACATTGTGACCCTCATCCTGAGCCCAGTCCTCAATTAAGGCCTCTCAGTGGCTGGACCATGAGCCCGCATATGGGGCCTGCCCTGCCCCTGGCCCCGACTTATAACATAGTAGGCTTTGTCCCTTCACTCATCCCTAGGGCTCTGATTTGGAATTCCTCTTTTGGTGGGACACCTGAGGTAACAAACCTGAAAGGAGTCCTCCCATCCCACAGATTGGCGAAAAACAATTGGGATCGGGCCAAATCCACAGAGAGGAAGATTCGTCCATGGCCCCTGAGGCCTCCCCGACATTCCACGGCCAACGCTGATACAAAATCCAGAGACAAAAGAATGAGCAAGCGCCTCAGACTCGCTGTTTCTTCATATCCTGAAGAGTTCTTCTCATGGTTTGTCGATCGGGTCCGCCATACCTACATCCGCAAACCTTAGCTGAGTTTGTGTTTTTAGACTTCTGTCCTCAATGTCCTGGGCAACACACACTCCAGACTGGGCCCCTGGAGTCACACATTAGGACTGCGCCTACCCAATCCATGGGAATTCTGCCCATTCCATTGTCCCAAATCGTACAAATTAGGAGAACCCTCCAAAGTCCCTGAGGCCATCCCAATAGTGTAGGTCACCCGGCACAAACAAGGGCGGTCTGACACCAGCTGAGCAACTATCTCCACTCATTCCATAGATGGATGTCCCCAGAGAAGAAGATTGAACCAGACAGGACCCTAGGCCATAATCGGATCCATTGCTTTGGTTTACAGGCATGTCGCCTCAAAAGCCTGGATTCCAATATTAGCATAGGGGTTTTCCTGAGGCACCCATCAGAACAAATCTCGTCTCCACAAGGAAACTTGTGTATGGGAGCTATGTCAAAAGCTTAGGAGAATACTTCAGGGTCCCGGTGCCACCGCCTCATTCCAAGGCCCTCATGGATACAAACACACTTTAGGACCCATCCTCAGGAAAGTCCATTTCAACTCAGCCACCCAGGTTGCTCCCGCAGAGCCATCAGATCTAAACTGCCTTGTTGCTAGGAGACAATTGCAATGCGAGGCGCTCGTCCCAGGCATCCATCCTCGAACGGTGCCCTGGAGCCATTCCATATGGGATGTCCTGGACCTGTCCAACAGGTCTCAATTGTCCCGCAGAAGGAATCCTTGAAGGGGGCATCCCACAACTCCCAACGTGGGAAAACCTCCATGGCCTCGAGATTCCGCTCCCTTCATGAAGGGACCGTCATGCACAGAAACTCCAACCTGAGCCAACGTCTGATCCTCGCTCTGACTTCAGATGCATGAGATCTTGGTTCCGATGTGTAGGAGGTACCTGCCGTGCCCTCGCCCTGAAACCCAAGTCTAGCTTGTGTTCTCAGACTTCCGTCCTCACATTCCTGGTCCGAAGCACTCAAGTTTGGCACTTCCAGACCCACAATGCAGCACTCTGCCTGCTCTCTAGAAAAAAAAAAAAATATATTGCCTAATGAGCTGCAACCTACACGGCACTCGAATGTACCCAAATTATATAGTCTAACCTGGGCACTAATGCACTTTCTGACACAACCTGAGCCCGGACCTCCTGACCAACACCCAGACAGCTGACCGCACACTGAGCACATCAGACCTGCCATGGCCTTAGGTCATCATCTCTTCCCTACCTCAGTTTTCAGGCTTCAGAACCTAGACCTTATCTCCAATCCCTGCCCAGAAATCAGAATTCCTCCTTACCCATGGCAAGAAACATTTTGGTTGGCACGTTGTCCAACGTTCAGTGTAGGAGAAACCAGCATTCACCCTGAGGACCCGCCCATTCTTGAGTGTGATGAGGGCATAATCATGCATTGTGACCCTCAGCGTGAGTCCTGCCCTCTAGTATGTCCTCTTAGTGACTGGACCATTAGATGTCATAATGGGCTTGACATGTACCTAGGCACCAATATTTAACCAGATTTCTGGTTGTCCAGTCCCCCCTCTCCTGGGCTCTACTCTGGAATCCCTCATTTGGTGGGACACATGAGGTGAAAAAACAAAACAAAACAAAACAACAACAACAACAAAATGGACTTATTCCATCCCACAGAATGACTCCAAACTCTTCGGACGGGGCCACACCTCCAGAGGGTAAGACTCGTTCATTTCCCATGAAATCATCCGGAAATTTCATGAACATGGGTGACACGATATCCAGAGACAAAAACGTGAGCAAGAGCCTCACACTCGCCCTTTTTTCATATCCCGAAGAGTTCTCCTCATGGTCTGTAGATCAGTCCTGCCATACCTATGACCCGAAACAGAAGCCGAGTTTGTGTTTTCAGACAACGGTCTAAACAGCCTTGGACTACACACCCTACAGGCTCAGGCCCCTGGAGCCAAACCTTAGGACTGTACTTGCCCTCTCAAAGGGATTTCTGTGTGCCCATTGCAATGGTCACAACCCTACTAATAGGAACAACCTCCAAAGTCCCTGAGGACATCTCAATAGTGGTGGCTTCCCAGGACAAACAGGGGCAATCTGAGCCCATCTGAGCACCTACCTGCACTCAGACCCGTAGACTGATGTCCCCAGAGGGAAAAAGGAACGAACAGACCCCTAGGCATTAAACGGATCCATTGCTTTGGTTTCCAGGCATCTCTCCTCAGAGGCCTGGATTTCAATACCCGAATATGGCTGTTTCTTGACTCACCCATCAGAACTAATCTCCTCTACACATGGGAAACTTGCACATTGGAGCTTGGTCGAAGCTTCTCTTTAGGAGAACCCTTCAGGGCCCCAGTGCCACCGCTTCATTCCAAGGCCTTCATAGACACAAAAACACATTAGGACCCATCCATAGGAGAGTCCATTTGAACTCAGCCTCCTCGGTTGCTCCCCCAGATCCAGCAGATCTAACATGTCTTGTTGCTAGGAGACAATTGGAATGCGAGGTGGGCTACCCATCCATCCATCCTTAGTACCCTGCTCGGAATCGTTGGCCTGAGCCAACCAACAGGTCTCAATTGTCCTGCAGAAGAATCTTTGCAGTTTGGAGCTTCTCACAACTCCCATCTTGGGAAACCCCCATGGCCTCGTGATCCACCCCCCCTTCATGAAGGGTCCATCAGGGACAGAACCTCCAACCTGAGAGATCGTCTGATCCTCGCCCTGATTTCAGATCCACGAGATCTCGAGTCAGGTCTGTAGATTGTGCCTGCCATGTACTCACCCAGAAACCTAAGCCTAGATTGTGTTCTCAGACTTCCGTCCTCAGACTACGGGCCCACAAGCCCTCCAGATTGGCAATCCAGAACTACAATGCAACACTCTGCCTGCACTCCAGAAGAAAAACATTGCCCCCTGGGGCTAACCAGAAACCCCAAATGAGGATCAACCTGCACGCCACTTGGCTGTACCCCAAATACATAGGCTGACCTGGGCACTGATGCCCTTTCAGACACAACCTGAGCCTGGACCTCCAGGCCACACCCAGACAGCTGGTCGCACTCTGAGCACATCGGATGCGCCATGGCCTTAGGTCGTCATCTCTTCTCAACCTCGATTTTCAGGCTTCAGAAACTATAACTTATCTCAAAACAATGCCCACGGTTGAAAATGATGCAGAAATCAGAACTCCATCCCCATGGCAAGAAACCTTGTGGTTGCCATGTTGTCCAACATTCAGTGTAGTTGAAAACAGTGTGGCCCATGATTCCCCGCCCATGCTCGCGGGCAACATTGGTCACAAACACACATTGTGACCCTCATCCTGAGCCCAGTCCTCAATTAAGGCCTCTCAGTGGCTGGACCCTGAGCCCGCATATGGGGCCTGCCCTGCCCCTGGCCCCGACTTATAACATAGTAGGCTTTGTCCCTTCACTCATCCCTAGGGCTCTGATTTGGAATTCCTCTTTTGGTGGGACACCTGAGGTAACAAACCTGAAAGGAGTCCTCCCATCCCACAGATTGGCGAAAAACAATTGGGATCGGGCCAAATCCACAGAGAGGAAGATTCGTCCATGGCCCCTGAGGCCTCCCCGACATTCCACGGCCAACGCTGATACAAAATCCAGAGACAAAAGAATGAGCAAGCGCCTCAGACTCGCTGTTTCTTCATATCCTGAAGAGTTCTTCTCATGGTTTGTCGATCGGGTCCGCCATACCTACATCCGCAAACCTTAGCTGAGTTTGTGTTTTTAGACTTCTGTCCTCAATGTCCTGGGCAACACACACTCCAGACTGGGCCCCTGGAGTCACACATTAGGACTGCGCCTACCCAATCCATGGGAATTCTGCCCATTCCATTGTCCCAAACCGTACAAATTAGGAGAACCCTCCAAAGTCCCTGAGGCCATCCCAATAGTGTAGGTCACCCGGCACAAACAAGGGCGGTCTGACACCAGCTGAGCAACTATCTCCACTCATTCCATAGATGGATGTCCCCAGAGAAGAAGATTGAACCAGACAGGACCCTAGGCCATAATCGGATCCATTGCTTTGGTTTACAGGCATGTCGCCTCAAAAGCCTGGATTCCAATATTAGCATAGGGGTTTTCCTGAGGCACCCATCAGAACAAATCTCGTCTCCACAAGGAAACTTGTGTATGGGAGCTATGTCAAAAGCTTAGGAGAATACTTCAGGGTCCCGGTGCCACCGCCTCATTCCAAGGCCCTCATGGATACAAACACACTTTAGGACCCATCCTCAGGAAAGTCCATTTCAACTCAGCCACCCAGGTTGCTCCCGCAGAGCCATCAGATCTAAACTGCCTTGTTGCTAGGAGACAATTGCAATGCGAGGCGCTCGTCCCAGGCATCCATCCTCGAACGGTGCCCTGGAGCCATTCCATATGGGATGTCCTGGACCTGTCCAACAGGTCTCAATTGTCCCGCAGAAGGAATCCTTGAAGGGGGCATCCCACAACTCCCAACGTGGGAAAACCTCCATGGCCTCGAGATTCCGCTCCCTTCATGAAGGGACCGTCATGCACAGAAACTCCAACCTGAGCCAACGTCTGATCCTCGCTCTGACTTCAGATGCATGAGATCTTGGTTCCGATGTGTAGGAGGTACCTGCCGTGCCCTCGCCCTGAAACCCAAGTCTAGCTTGTGTTCTCAGACTTCCGTCCTCACATTCCTGGTCCGAAGCACTCAAGTTTGGCACTTCCAGACCCACAATGCAGCACTCTGCCTGCTCTCTAGAAAAAAAAAAATATATTGCCTAATGAGCTGCAACCTACACGGCACTCGAATGTACCCAAATTATATAGTCTAACCTGGGCACTAATGCACTTTCTGACACAACCTGAGCCCGGACCTCCTGACCAACACCCAGACAGCTGACCGCACACTGAGCACATCAGACCTGCCATGGCCTTAGGTCATCATCTCTTCCCTACCTCAGTTTTCAGGCTTCAGAACCTAGACCTTATCTCCAATCCCTGCCCAGAAATCAGAATTCCTCCTTACCCATGGCAAGAAACCTTTTGGTTGGCACGTTGTCCAACGTTCAGTGTAGGAGAAACCAGCATTCACCCTGAGGACCCGCCCATTCTTGAGTGTGATGAGGGCATAAACATGCATTGTGACCCTAAGCGTGAGTCCTGCCCTCTAGTATGTCCTCTTAGTGACTGGACCATTAGATGTCATAATGGGCTTGACATGTACCTAGGCCCCAATATTTAACCAGATTTCTGGTTGTCCAGTCCCCCCTCTCCTGGGCTCTACTCTGGAATCCCTCATTTGGTGGGACACATGAGGTGAAAAAACAAAACAAAACAAAACAACAACAACAACAAAATGGACTTATTCCATCCCACAGAATGACTCCAAACTCTTCGGACGGGGCCACACCTCCAGAGGGTAAGACTCGTTCATTTCCCATGAAGTCATCCGGAAATTTCATGAACATGGGTGACACGATATCCAGAGACAAAAACGTGAGCAAGAGCCTCACACTCGCCCTTTTTTCATATCCCGAAGAGTTCTCCTCATGGTCTGTAGATCAGTCCTGCCATACCTATGACCCGAAACAGAAGCCGAGTTTGTGTTTTCAGACAACGGTCTAAACAGCCCTGGACTACACACCCTACAGGCTCAGGCCCCTGGAGCCAAACCTTAGGACTGTACTTGCCCTCTCAAAGGGATTTCTGTGTGCCCATTGCAATGGTCACAACCCTACTAATAGGAACAACCTCCAAAGTCCCTGAGGCCTTCTCAATAGTGGTGGCTTCCCAGGACAAACAGGGGCAATCTGAGCCCATCTGAGCACCTACCTGCACTCAGACCCGTAGACTGATGTCCCCAGAGGGAAAAAGGAACGAACAGACCCCTAGGCATTAAACGGATCCATTGCTTTGGTTTCCAGGCATCTCTCCTCAGAGGCCTGGATTTCAATACCCGAATATGGCTGTTTCTTGACTCACCCATCAGAACTAATCTCCTCTACACATGGGAAACTTGCACATTGGAGCTTGGTCGAGCTTCTCTTTAGGAGAACCCTTCAGGGCCCCAGTGCCACCGCTTCATTCCAAGGCCTTCATAGACACAAAAACACATTAGGACCCATCCATAGGAGAGTCCATTTGAACTCAGCCTCCTCGGTTGCTCCCCCAGATCCAGCAGATCTAACATGTCTTGTTGCTAGGAGACAATTGGAATGCGAGGTGGGCTACCCATCCATCCATCCTTAGTACCCTGCTCGGAATCGTTGGCCTGAGCCAACCAACAGGTCTCAATTGTCCTGCAGAAGAATCTTTGCAGTTTGGAGCTTCTCACAACTCCCATCTTGGGAAACCCCCATGGCCTCGTGATCCACCGCCCCTTCATGAAGGGTCCATCATGGACAGAACCTCCAACCTGATAGATCGTCTGATCCTCGCCCTGATTTCAGATCCACGAGATCTCGAGTCAGGTCTGTAGATTGTGCCTGCCATGTACTCACCCAGAAACCTAAGCCTAGATTGTGTTCTCAGACTTCCGTCCTCAGACTACGGGCCCACAAGCCCTCCAGATTGGCAATCCAGAACTACAATGCAACACTCTGCCTGCACTCCAGAAGAAAAACATTGCCCCCTGGGGCTAACCAGAAACCCCAAATGAGGATCAACCTGCACGCCACTTGGCTGTACCCCAAATACATAGGCTGACCTGGGCACTGATGCCCTTTCAGACACAACCTGAGCCTGGACCTCCAGGCCACACCCAGACAGCTGGCCGCACTCGGAGCACATCGGATGCGCCATGGCCTTAGGTCGTCATCTCTTCTCAACCTCGATTTTCAGGCTTCAGAAACTATAACTTATCTCAAAACACTGCCCACGGTTGAAAATGATGCAGAAATCAGAACTCCATCCCCATGGCAAGAAACCTTGCGGTTGCCATGTTGTCCAACATTCAGTGTAGTTGAAAACAGTGTGGCCCATGATTCCCCGCCCATGCTCGCGGGCAACATTGGTCACAAACACACATTGTGACCCTCAGCCTGAGCCCAGTCCTCAAGTAAGGCCTCTCAGTGGCTGGACCCTGAGCCCGCATATGGGGCCTGCCCTGCCCCTGGCCCCGACTTTTAACATAGTTCGCTTTGTCCCTTCACTCTTCCCTAGGGCTCTGATTTGGAATTCCTCTTTTGGTGGGACACCTGAGGTAATAAACCTGAAAGGAGTCCTCCCATCCCACAGATTGGCGAAAAACAATTGGGATCGGGCCAAATCCACAGAGAGGAAGATTCGTCCATGGCCCCTGAGGCCTCCCCGACATTCCACGGCCAACGCTGATACAAAATCCAGAGACAAAAGTATGAGCAAGCGCCTCAGACTCGCTGTTTCTTCATATCCTGAAGAGTTCTTCTCATGGTTTGTCGATCGGGTCCGCCATACCTACATCCGCAAACCTTAGCTGAGTTTGTGTTTTTAGACTTCTGTCCTCAATGTCCTGGGCAACACACACTCCAGACTGGGCCCCTGGAGTCACACATTAGGACTGCGCCTACCCAATCCATGGGAATTCTGCCCATTCCATTGTCCCAAACCGTACAAATTAGGAGAACCCTCCAAAGTCCCTGAGGCCATCCCAATAGTGTAGGTCACCCGGCACAAACAAGGGCGGTCTGACACCAGCTGAGCAACTATCTCCACTCATTCCATAGATGGATGTCCCCAGAGAAGAAGATTGAACCAGACAGGACCCTAGGCCATAATGGGATCCATTGCTTTGGTTTACAGGCATGTCGCCTCAAAAGCCTGGATTCCAATATTAGCATAGGGGTTTTCCTGAGGCACCCATCAGAACAAATCTCGTCTCCACAAGGAAACTTGTGTATGGGAGCTATGTCAAAAGCTTAGGAGAATACTTCAGGGTCCCGGTGCCACCGCCTCATTCCAAGGCCCTCATGGATACAAACACACTTTAGGACCCATCCTCAGGAAAGTCCATTTCAACTCAGCCACCCAGGTTGCTCCCGCAGAGCCATCAGATCTAAACTGCCTTGTTGCTAGGAGACAATTGCAATGTGAGGCGCTCGTCCCAGGCATCCATCCTCGAACGGTGCCCTGGAGTCATTCCATATGGCATGTCCTGGACCTGTCCAACAGGTCTCAATTGTCCCGCAGAAGGAATCCTTGAAGGGGGCATCCCACAACTCCCAACGTGGGAAAACCTCCATGGCCTCGAGATTCCGCTCCCTTCATGAAGGGACCGTCATGCACAGAAACTCCAACCTGAGCCAACGTCTGATCCTCGCTCTGACTTCAGATGCATGAGATCTTGGTTCCGAAGTGTAGGGGGTACCTGCCGTGCCCTAGCCCTGAAACCCAAGACTAGCTTGTGTTCTCAGACTTCCGTCCTCACACTCCTGGTCTGAAGCACTCAAGTTTGGCAATTCCGGACCCACAATGCAGCACTCTGCCTGCCCTCTAGAAAAAAAAAAAATATATTGCCTAATGAGCTGCAACCTACACGGCACTCGAATGTACCAAAATTATATAGTCTAACCTGGGCACTAATGCACTTTCTGACACAACCTGAGCCCGGACCTGCTGACCAACACCCAGACAGCTGACCGCACACTGAGCACATCAGACCTGCCATGGCCTTAGGTCATCATCTCTTCCCTACCTCATTTTCAGGCTTCAGAATCTAGACCTTATCTCCAATCCCAGCCCAGAAATCAGAATTCCTCCTTACCCTTGGCAAGAAACCTTTTGGTTGGCACGTTGTCCAACGTTCAGTGTAGGAGAAACCAGCATTCACCCTGAGGACCCGCCCATTCTTGAGTGTGATGAGGGCATAAACATGCATTGTGACCCTCAGCGTGAGTCCTGCCCTCTAGTATGTCCTCTTAGTGACTGGACCATTAGATGTCATAATGGGCTTGACATGTACCTAGGCACCAATATTTAACCAGATTTCTGGTTGTCCAGTCGCCCCTCTCCAGGGCTCTACTCTGGAATCCCTCATTTGGAGGGACACCTGAGGTGAAAAAACAAAAAAAACAAAACAAAACAACAACAACAAAAAAATGGACTTATTCCATCCCACAGAATGACCCCAAACTCTTCGGACGGGGCCACACCTCGAGAGAGTAAGACTCTTCCATTTCCCATGAAGTCACCCGGAAATTTCATGAACATAGGTGACACGATATCCAGAGACAAAAACGTGAGCAAGAGCCTCACACTCGCCCTTTTTTCATATCCCGAAGAGTTCTCCTCATGGTCTGTAGATCAGTCCTTCCATACCTATGACCCGAAATAGAAGCCGAGTTTGTGTTTTCAGACAACGGTCTAAACAGCCCTGGACTACACACCCTACAGGCTCAGGCCCCTGGAGCTGAACCTGAGGACTGTACTTGACTCTCCAAGGGATTTCTGTGTGCCCATTGCAATGGCCACAACCCTACTAATAGGATCAACCTCCAAAGTCCCTGAGGCCATCTCAATAGTGGTGGCTTCCAAGGACACACAGGGGCAATCTGAGCCCATCTGAGCACCTACCTGCACTCAGACCCGTAGACTGATGTCCCCAGAGGGAAAAAGGTACGAACAGACCCCTAGGCACTAATAGGATCCATTGCTTTGGTTTCCAGGCATCTCTCCTCAGAGGCCTGGATTTCAATACCCGAATATGGCTGTTTCTTGACTCACCCATCAGAACTAATCTCCTCTACACATGGTTAACTTGCACATTGGAGCTTGGTCGAAGCTTCTCTTTAGGAGAACCCTTCAGGGCCCCAGTGCCAACGCTTCATTCCAAGGCCTTCATAGACACAAAAACACATTAGGACCCATCCATAGGAGAGTCCATTTGAACTCAGCCTCCTCGGTTGCTCCCCCAGATCCAGCAGATCTAACATGTCTTGTTGCTAGGAGACAATTGGAATGCGAGGTGGGCTACCCATCCATCCATCCTTAGTACCCTGCTCGGAATCGTTGGCCTGAGCCAACCAACAGGTCTCAATAGTCCTGTAGAAGAATCTTTGCAGTTTGGAGCTTCTGACAACTCCCATCTTGGGAAACCCCCATGGCCTCGTGATCCACCCCCCCTTCATGAAGGGTCCATCAGGGACAGAACCTCCAACCTGAGAGATCGTCTGATCCTCGCCCTGATTTCAGATCCACGAGATCTCGAGTCAGGTCTGTAGATTGTGCCTGCCATGTCCTCACCCAGAAACCTAAGCCTAGATTGTGTTCTCAGACTTCCATCCTCAGACTACGGGCCCACAAGCCCTCCAGATTGGCAATCCAGAACTACAATGCAACACTCTGCCTGCACTCCAGAAGAAAAACATTGCCCCCTGGGGCTAACCAGATACCCCAAATGAGGATCAACCTGCACGCCACTTGGCTGTACCCCAAATACATAGGCTGACATGGGCACTGATGCCCTTTCAGACAAAACCCGAGCCTGGAACTCCAGGCCACACCCAGACAGCTGGCCGCACTCTGAGCACATCGGATCCGCCATGGCCTTAGGTCGTCATCTCTTCTCAACCTCGATTTTCAGGCTTCAGAAACTATAACTTATCTCAAAACACTGCCCACGGTTGAAAATGATGCAGAAATCAGAACTCCATCCCCATGGCAAGAAATCTTGGGGTTGCCATGTTGTCCAACATTCAGTGTAGTTGAAAACAGTGTGGCCCATGATTCCCCGCCCATGCTCGCGGGCAACATTGGTCACAAACACACATTGTGACCCTCAGCCTGAGCCCAGTCCTCAAGTAAGGCCTCTCAGTGGCTGGACCCTGAGCCCGCATATGGGGCCTGCCCTGCCCCTGGCCCAGACTTTTAACCATAGTTCGCTTTGTCCCTTCACTCTTCCCTAGGGCTCTGATTTGGAATTCCTGTTTTGGTGGGACACCTGAGGTAACACACCTGAAAGGAGGCCTCCCATCCCACAGATTGACGAAAAACAATTGGGATCGGGCCAAATCCACAGAGAGGAAGATTCGTCCATGGCCCCTGAGGCCTCCCCGACATTCCACGGCCAACGCTGATACAAAATCCAGAGACAAAAGAATGAGCAAGCGCCTCAGACTCGCTGTTTCTTCATATCCTGAAGAGTTCTTCTCATGGTTTGTCGATCGGGTCCGCCATACCTACATCCGCAAACCTTAGCTGAGTTTGTGTTTTTAGACTTCTGTCCTCAATGTCCTGGGCAACACACACTCCAGACTGGGCACCTGGAGTCACACATTAGGACTGCGCCTACCCAATCCATGGGAATTCTGCCCATTCCATTGTCCCAAACCGTACAAATGAGGAGAACCCTCCAAAATCCCTGAGGCCATCCCAATAGTGTAGGTCACCCGGCACAAACAAGGGCGGTCTGACACCAGCTGAGCAACTATTTCCACTCATTCCATAGATGGATGTCCCCAGAGAAGAAGATTGAACCAGACAGGACCCTAGGCCATAATCGGATCCATTGCTTTGGTTTACAGGCATGTCGCCTCAAAAGCCTGGATTCCAATATTAGCATAGGGGTTTTCCTGAGGCACCCATCAGAACAAATCTCGTCTCCACAAGGAAACTTTTGTATGGGGGCTATGTCAAAAGCTTAGGAGAATACTTCAGGTTCCCGGTGCCACCGCCTCATTCCAAGGCCCTCATGGATACAAACACACTTTAGGACCCATCCTCAGGAAAGTCCATTTCAACTCAGCCACCCAGGTTGCTCCCGCAGAGCCATCAGATCTAAACTGCCTTGTTGCTAGGAGACAATTGCAATGCGAGGCGCTCGTCCCAGGCATCCATCCTCGAACGGTGCCCTGGAGTCATTCCATATGGGATGTCCTGGACCTGTCCAACAGGTCTCAATTGTCCCGCAGAAGGAATCCTTGAAGGGGGCATCCCACAACTCCCAACGTGGGAAAACCTCCATGGCCTCGAGATTCCGCTCCCTTCATGAAGGGACCGTCATGCACAGAAACTCCAACTTGAGCCAACGTCTGATCCTCGCTCTGACTTCAGATGCATGAGATCTTGGTTCCGATGTGTAGGGGGTACCTGCCGTGCCCTCGCCCTGAAACCCAAGTCTAGCTTGTGTTCTCAGACTTCCGTCCTCACACTCCTGGTCCGAAGAACTCAGTTTGGCAATTCCGGACCCACAATGCAGCACTCTGCCTGCCCTCTAGAAAAAAAAAAAAAAAAAATATTGCCTAATGAGCTGCAACCTACACGGCACTCGAATGTACCCAAATTATATAGTCTAACCTGGGCACTAATGCACTTTCTGACACAACCTGAGCCCGGACCTGCTGACCAACACCCAGACAGCTGACCGCACACTGAGCACATCAGACCTGCCATGGCCTTAGGTCATCATCTCTTCCCTACCTCAGTTTTCAGGCTTCAGAACCTAGACCTTATCTCCAATCCCTGCCCAGAAATCAGAATTCCTCCTTACCCATGGCAAGAAACCTTTTTGTTGGCACGTTGTCCAACGTTCAGTGTAGGAGAAACCAGCATTCACCCTGAGGACCCGCCCATTCTTGAGTGTGATGAGGGCATAAACATGCATTGTGACCCTCAGCGTGAGTCCTGCCCTCTAGTATGTCCTCTTAGTGACTGGACCATTAGATGTCATAATGGGCTTGACATGTACCTAGGCCCCAATATTTAACCAGATTTCTGGTTATCCAGTCGCCCCTCTCCAGGGCTCTACTCTGGAATCCCTCTTTTGGTGGGACACCTGAGGTTAAAAAACAAAACAAAACAAAACAAAACAAAAAAAATACAAAAAAATGGACTTATTCGATCCCACAGGTTGACCCCAAACTCTTCGGACGGGGCCATACCTCCAGAGGGTAAGACTCGTCCATTTCCAATGAAGTCACCCGGATATTTCATGAACATGGGTGACACGATATCCAGAGACAAAAACTTGAGCAAGAGCCTCACACTCGCCCTTTTTTCATATCCTGAAGAGTACTCCTCATGGTCTGTAGATCAGTCCTGCCATACCTATGACCCGAAACAGAAGCCGAGTTTGTGTTTTCAGACAACGGTCTAAACAGCCCTGGCCTACACACTCTACAGGCTCAGGCCCCTGGAGCCAAACCTGAGGACTGTACTTGCCCTCTCCAAGGGATTTCTGTGTGCCCATTGCAATGGCCACAACCCTACTAATAGTATCAACCTCCAAAGTCCCTGAGGCCATCTCAATAGTGGTGGCTTCCCAGGACAAACAGGGGCAATCTGAACCCATCTGAGCACCTACCTGCACTCAGACCCGTAGACTGATGTCCCCAGAGGGAAAAAGGAACGAACAGACCCCTAGGCACTAATCGGATCCATTGCTTTGGTTTCCAAGCTTCTCTCCTCAGAGGCCTGGATTTCAATACCCGAATATGGGTGTTTCTTGACTCACCCATCAGAACTAATCTCCTCTACACGTGGGAAACTTGCACATTGGAGCTTGTTCGAAGTTTCTCTTTAGGAGAACCCTTCAGGGCCCCAGTGCCACCGCTTCATTCCAAGGCCTTCATAGACACAAAAACACATTAGGACCCATCCATAGGAGAGTCCATTTGAACTCAGCCTCCTCGGATGCTCCCCCAGATCCAGCAGATCTAACATGTCTTGTTGCTAGGAGACAATTGGAATGCGAGGTGGGCTACCCATCCATCCATCCTTAGTACCCTGCTCGGAATCGTTGGCCTGAGCCAACCAACAGGTCTCAATTGTCCTGCAGAAGAATCTTTGCAGTTTGGAGCTTCTCACATCTCCCATCTTGGGAAACACCCAAGGCCTCGTGATCCACCCCCCCTTCATAAAGGGTCCATCAGGGACAGAACCTCCAAACTGAGAGATCGTCTGATTCTCGCCCTGACTTCAGATCCACGAGATCTCGACTCAGGTCTGTAGATTGTGCCTGCCATGTCCTCACCCAGAAACCTAAGCCTAGATTGTGTTTTCAGACTTCTGTCCTTAGAATACGGGCCCACAAGCCCTCCAGATTGGCAATCCAGAACTACAATGCAACACTCTGCCTGCACTCCAGAAGAAAAACATTGCCCCCTGGGGCTAACCAGAAACCCCAAATGAGGATCAACCTGCACGCCACTTGGCTGTACCCCAAATACATAGGCTGACCTGGGCACTGATGCCCTTTCAGACAAAACCTGAGCCTGGACCTCCAGGCCACACCCAGACAGCTGGCCGCACTCTGAGCACATCGGATCCGCCATGGCCTTAGGTCGTCATCTCTTCTCAACCTCGATTTTCAGGCTTCAGAAACTATAACTTATCTCAAAAGACTGCCCACGGTTGAAAATGATGCAGAAATCAGAACTCCATCCCCATGGCAAGAAACCTTGCGGTTGCCATGTTGTCCAACATTCAGTGTAGTTGAAAACAGTGTGGCCCATGATTCCCCGCCCATGCTCGCGGGCAACATTGGTCACAAACACACATTGTGACCCTCAGCCTGAGCCCAGTCCTCAAGTAAGGCCTCTCAGTGGCTGGACCCTGAGCCCGCATATGGGGCCTGCCATGCCCCTGGCCCCGACTTTTAACCATAGTTCGCTTTGTCCCTTCACTCTTCCCTAGGGCTCTGATTTGGAATTCCTCTTTTGGTGGGACACCTGAGGTAACAAACCTGAAAGGAGTCCTCCCATCCCACATATTGACGAAAAACAATTGGGATCGGGCCAAATCCACAGAGAGGAAGATTCGTCCATGGCCCCTGAGGCCTCCACGACATTCCACGGCCAACGCTGATACAAAATCCAGAGACAAAATAATGAGCAAGCGCCTCAGACTCGCTGTTTCTTCATATCCTGAAGAGTTCTTCTCATGGTTTGTCGATTGGGTCCGCCATACCTACATCCGCAAACCTTAGCTGAGTTTGTGTTTTTAGACTTCTGTCCTCAATTTCCTGGGCAACACACACTCCAGACTGGGCCCCTGGAGTCACACATTAGGACTGCGCCTACCCAATCCATGGGAATTCTGCCCATTCCATTGTCCCAAACCGTACAAATTAGGAGAACCCTCCAAAGTCCCTGAGGCCATCCCAATAGTGTAGGTCACCCGGCACAAACAAGGGCGGTCTGACACCAGCTGAGCAACTATCTCCACTCATTCCATAGATGGATGTCCCCAGAGAAGAAGATTGAACCAGACAGGACCCTAGGCCATAATCGGATCCATTGCTTTGGTTTACAGGCATGTCTCCTCAAAATCCTGGATTCCAATATTGGCATAGGGGTTTTCCTGAGGCACCCATCAGAACAAATCTCGTCTCCACAAGGAAACTTGTGTATGGGAGCTATGTCAAAAGCTTAGGAGAATACTTCAGGGTCCCGGTGCCACCGCCTCATTCCAAGGCCCTCATGGATACAAACACACTTTAGGACCCATCCTCAGGAAAGTCCATTTCAACTCAGCCACCCAGGTTGCTCCCGCAGAGCCATCAGATCTAAACTGCCTTGTTGCTAGGAGACAATTGCAATGCGAGGCGCTCGTCCCAGGCATCCATCCTCGAACGGTGCCCTGGAGTCATTCCATATGGGATGTCCTGGACCTGTCCAACAGGTCTCAATTGTCCCGCAGAAGGAATCCTTGAAGGGGGCATCCCACAACTCCCAACGTGGGAAAACCTCCATGGCCTCGAGATTCCGCTCCCTTCATGAAGGGACCGTCATGCACAGAAACTCCAACCTGAGCCAACGTCTGATCCTCGCTCTGACTTCAGATGCATGAGATCTTGGTTCCGATGTGTAGGGGGTACCTGCCGTGCCCTCGCCCTGAAACCCAAGTCTAGCTTGTGTTCTCAGACTTCCGTCCTCACACTCCTGGTCCGAAGCACTCAAGTTTGGCAATTCCAGACCCACAATGCAGCACTCTGCCTGCTCTCTAGAAAAAAAAAAAAAAATATTGCCTAATGAGCTGCAACCTACACGGCACGCGAATGTACCCAAATTATATAGTCTAACCTGGGCACTAATGCACATTCTGACACAACCTGAGCCCGGACCTCCTGACCAACACCCAGACAGCTGACTGCACACTGAGCACATCAGACCTGCCATGGCCTTAGGTCATCATCTCTTCCCTACCTCAGTTTTCAGGCTTCAGAACCTAGACCTTATCTCCAATCCCTGCCCAGAAATCAGAATTCCTCCTTACCCATGGCAAGAAACCTTTTGGTTGGCACGTTGTCCAACGTTCAGTGTAGGAGAAACCAGCATTCACCCTGAGGACCCGCCCATTCTTGAGTGTGATGAGGGCATAAACATGCATTGTGACCCTCAGCGTGAGTCCTGCCCTCTAGTATGTCCTCTTAGTGACTGGACCATTAGATGTCATAATGAGCTTGTCATGTACCTAGGCCCCAATATTTAACCAGATTTCTGGTTATCCAGTCGCCCCTCTCCAGGGCTCTACTCTGGAATCCCTCATTTGGTGGGACACCTGAGGTTAAAAAACAAAACAAAACAAAACAAAACAAAACAACAACAAAAAAATGGACTTATTCGATCCCACAGGTTGACCCCAAACTCTTCGGACGGGGCCATACCTCCAGAGGGTAAGACTCATCCATTTCCAATGAAGTCACCCGGAAATTTCATGAACATGGGTGACACGATATCCAGAGACAAAAACTTGAGCAAGAGCCTCACACTCGCCCTTTTTTCATATCCTGAAGAGTACTCCTCATGGTCTGTAGATCAGTCCTGCCATACCTATGACCCGAAACAGAAGCCGAGTTTGTGTTTTCAGACAACGGTCTAAAGAGCCCTGGCCTACACACTCTACAGGCTCAGGCCCCTGGAGCCAAACCTGAGGACTGTACTTGCCCTCTCCAAGGGATTTCTGTGTGCCCATTGCAATGGCCACAACCCTACTAATAGTATCAACCTCCAAATTCCCTGAGGCCATCTCAATAGTGGTGGCTTCCCAGGACAAACAGGGGCAATCTGAGCCCATCTGAGCACCTACCTGCACTCAGACCCGTAGACTGATGTCCCCAGAGGGAAAAAGGAACGAACAGACCCCTAGGCACTAATCGGATACATTGCTTTGGTTTCCAAGCTTCTCTCCTCAGAGGCCTGGATTTCAATACCCGAATATGGCTGTTTCTTGACTCACCCATCAGAACTAATCTCCTCTACACATGGGAAACTTGCACATTGGAGCTTGGTCGAAGCTTCTCTTTAGGAGAACCCTTCAGGGCCCCAGTGCCAACGCTTCATTCCAAGGCCTTCATAGACACAAAAACAAATTAGGACCCATTCACAGGAGAGTCCATTTGAACTCAGCCTCCTCGGTTGCTCCCCCAGATCCAGCAGATCTAACATGTCTTGTTGCTAGGAGACAATTGTAATGCGAGGTGGGCTACCCATCCATCCATCCTTAGTACCCTGCTCAGAATCGTTGGCCTGAGCCAACCAACAGGTCTCAATTGTCCTGCAGAAGAATCTTTGCAGTTTGGAGCTTCTCACAACTCCTATCTTGGGAAACCCCCAAGGCCTCGTGATCCACCCCCCCTTCATGAAGGGTCCATCAGGGACAGAACCTCCAAACTGAGAGATCGTCTGATTCTCGCCCTGACTTCAGATCCACGAGATCTTGAGTCAGGTCTATAGATTGTGCCTGCCATGTCCTCACCCAGAAACCTAAGCCTAGATTGTGTTCTCAGATTTCCGTCCTCAGACTACGGGCCCACAAGCCCTCCAGATTAGCAATCCAGAACTACAATGCAACACTCTGCCTGCACTCCAGAAGAAAAACATTGCCCCCTGGGGCTAACCAGAAACCCCAAATTAGGATCAATCTTCATGCCACTTGGCTGTACCCCAATTACATAGGCTGACCTGGGCACTGATGCCCTTTCAGACACAACCTGAGCCTGGACCTCCAGGCCACACCCAGACAGCTGGCCGCACTCTGAGCACATCGGATCCGCCATGGCCTTAGGTCGTCATCTCTTCTCAACCTCGATTTTCAGGCTTCAGCAACTATAACTTATCTCAAAAGACTGCCCACGGTTGAAAATGATGCAGAAATCAGAACTCCATCCCCATGGCAAGAAACCTTGCGGTTGCCATGTTGTCCAACATTCAGTGTAGTTGAAAACAGTGTGGCCCATGATTCCCCGCCCATGCTCGCGGGCAACATTGGTCACAAACACACATTGTGACCCTCAGACTGAGCCCAGTCCTCAAGTAAGGCCTCTCAGTGGCTGGACCCTGAGCCCTCATATGGGGCCTGCCATGCCCCTGGCCCCAATTTTTAACCATAGTTCGCTTTGTCCCTTCACTCTTCCCTAGGGCTCTGATTTGGAATTCCTCTTTTGGTGGGACACCTGAGGTAACAAACCTGAAAGGAGTCCTCCCATCCCACAGATTGAAGAAAAACAATTGGGATCGGGCCAAATCCACAGAGAGGAAGATTCGTCCATGGCCCCTGAGGCCTCCACGACATTCCACGGCCAACGCTGATACAAAATTCAGAGACAAAAGAATGAGCAAGCGCCTCAGACTCGCTGTTTCTTCATATCCTGAAGAGTTCTTCTCATGGTTTGTCGTTCGGGTCCACCATAACTACATCTGCAAACCTTAGCTGAGTTTGTGTTTTTAGACTTCTGTCCTCAATGTCCTGGGAACACACACTCCAGACTGGGCCCCTGGAGTCACACATTAGGACTGCGCCTACCCAATCCATGGGAATTCTGCCCATTCCATTGTCCCAAACCGTACAAATTAGGGGAACCCTCCAAAGTCCCTGAGGCCATCCCAATAGTGTAGGTCACCCGGCACAAACAAGGGTGGTCTGACACCAGCTGAGCAACTATCTCCACTCATTCCATAGATGGATGTCCCCAGAGAAGAAGATTGAACCAGACAGGACCCTAGGCCATAATCGGATCCATTGCTTTGGTTTACAGGCATGTCTCCTCAAAATCCTGGATTCCAATATTGGCATAGGGGTTTTCCTGAGGCACCCATCAGAACAAATCTCGTCTCCACAAGGAAACTTGTGTATGGGAGCTATGTCAAAAGCTTAGGAGAATACTTCAGGGTCCCGGTGCCACCGCCTCATTCCAAGGCCCTCATGGATACAAACACACTTTAGGACCCATCCTCAGGAAAGTCCATTTCAACTCAGCCACCCAGGTTGCTCCCGCAGAGCCATCAGATCTAAACTGCCTTGTTGCTAGGAGACAATTGCAATGCGAGGCGCTCGTCCCAGGCATCCATCCTCGAACGGTGCCCTGGAGTCATTCCATATGGGGTGTCCTGGACCTGTCCAAGAGGTCTCAATTGTCCCGCAGAAGGAATCCTTGAAGGGGGCATCCCACAACTCCCAACGTGGGAAAACCTCCATGGCCTCGAGATTCCGCTCCCTTCATGAAGGGACCGTCATGCACAGAAACTCCAACCTGAGCCAACGTCTGATCCTCGCTCTGACTTCGGATGCATGAGATCTTGGTTCCGATGTGTAGTGGGTACCTGCCGTGCCCTCGCCCTGAAACTCAAGACTAGCTTGTGTTCTCAGACTTCCGTCCTAACACTCCTGGTCCGAAGCACTCAAGTTTGGCAATTCCGGACCCACAGTGCAGCACTCTGCTTGCTCTCTAGAAAAAAAAAAAAAATATTGCCTCATGAGCTGCAACCTACACGGCACTCGAATGTACCCAAATTATATAGTCTAACCTGGGCACTAATGCACTTTCTGACACAACCTGAGCCCGGACCTGCTGACCAACACCCAGACAGCTGACCGCACACTGAGCACATCAGACCTGCCATGGCCTTAGGTCATCATCTCTTCCCTACCTCAGTTTTCAGGCTTCAGAACCTAGACCTTATCTCCAATCCCTGCCCAGAAATCAGAATTCCTCCTTACCCATGGCAAGAAACCTTTTGTTTGGCACGTTGTCCAACGTTCAGTGTAGGAAAAACCAGCATTCACCCTGAGGACCCGCCCATTCTTGAGTGTGATGAGGGCATAAACATGCATTGTGACCCTCAGTGTGAGTCCTGCCCTCTAGTATGTCCTCTTAGTGACTGGACCATTAGATGTCATAATGGGCTTGACCTGTACCTAGGCCCCAATATTTAACCAGATTTCTGGTTGTCCAGTCGCCACTCTCCAGGGCTCTACTCTGGAATCCCTCATTTCGTGGGACACCTGAGGTTAAAAAACATAACAAAACAAAACAAAACAACAACAACAACAACAACAAAATTGACTTATTCCATCCCACAGAATGACCCCAAACTCTTCGGACGGGGCCACACCTCCAGAGGGTAAGACTCGTCCATTTCCCATGAAGTTACCCGGAAATTTCATGAACATGGGTGACACGATATCCAGAGACAAAAACTTGAGCAAGAGCCTCACACTCGCCCTTTTTTCATATACCGAAGAGTTCTCCTCATGGTCTGTAGATTAGACCTGCCATACCTATGACCCGAAACAGAAGCCAAGTTTGTGTTTTCAGGCAACGGTCTAAACAGCCCTGGCCTACACACGCTACAGGCTCAGGCCCCTGGAGCCAAACCTGAGGACTGTACTTGACCTCTCCAAGGGAATTCTGTGTGCCCATTGCAATGGCCACAACCCTACTAATAGGATCATCCTCCAAAGTCCCTGAGGCCATCTCAATAGTGGTGGCTTCCCAGGACAAACAGGGGCAATCTGAGCCTATCTGAGCACCTACCTGCACTCAGACCCGTAGACTGATGTCCCCAGAAGGAAAAAGGAACGAACAGACCCCTAGGCACTAATCGGATCCATTGCTTTGGTTTCCAGGCATCTCTCCTCAGCAGCCTGGATTTCAATACCCGAATATGGCTGTTTCTTGACTCACCCATCAGAACTAATCTCCTCTACACATGTGAAACTTGCACATTGGAGCTTGGTTGAAGCTTCTCTTTAAGAGAACCCTACAGGGCCCCAGTGCCACCGCTTCATTCCAAGGTCTTCATAGACACAAAAACACATTAGGACCCATCCATAGGAGAGGCCATTTGATCTCAGCCTCCTCGGTTGCTCCCCCAGATCCAGCAGATCTAACATGTCTTGTTGCTAGGAGACTATTGGAATGCGAGGTGGGCTACCCATCCATCCATCCTTAGTACCCTGCTCAGAATCGTTGGCCTGAGCCAACCAACAGGTCTCAATTGTCCTGCAGAAGAATCTTTGCAGTTTGGAGCTTCTCACAACTCCCATCTTGGGAAACCCCCATGGCCTCGTGATCCACCCCCCCTTCATTAAGGGTCCATCAGGGACAGAACCTCCAACCTGAGAGATTGTCTGATTCTCACCCTGACTTCAGATCCACGAGATCTTGAGTCAGGTCTGTAGATTGTGCCTGCCATGTCCTCACCCAGAAACCTAAGCCTAGATTGTGTTCTCAGACTTCCGTCCTCAGACTACGGGCCCACAAGCCCTCCAGATTGGCAATCCAGAACTACAATGCAACACTCTGCCTGCACTCCAGAAGAAAAACATTGCCCCCTGGGGCTAACCAGAAACCCCAAATGAGGATCAACCTGCACGCCACTTGGCTGTACCCCAAATACATAGGCTGACCTGGGCACTGATGCCCTTTCAGACACAACCTGAGCCTGGACCTCCAGGCCACACCCAGACAGCTGGCCGCACTCTGAGCACATCGGATCCGCCATGGCCTTAGGTCGTCATCTCTTCTCAACCTCGATTTTCAGGCTTCAGAAACTATAACTTATCTCAAAAGACTGCCCACGGTTGAAAATGATGCAGAAATCAGAACTCCATCCCCATGGCAAGAAACCTTGCGGTTGCCATGTTGTCCAACATTCAGTGTAGTTGAAAACAGTGTGGCCCATGATTCCCCGCCCATGCTCGCGGGCAACATTGGTCACAAACACACATTGTGACCCTCAGACTGAGCCCAGTCCTCAAGTAAGGCCTCTCAGTGGCTGGACCCTGAGCCCTCATATGGGGCCTGCCATGCCCCTGGCCCCGATTTTTAACCATAGTTCGCTTTGTCCCTTCACTCTTCCCTAGGGCTCTGATTTGGAATTCCTCTTTTGGTGGGACACCTGAGGTAACAAACCTGAAAGGAGTCCTCCCATCCCACAGATTGAAGAAAAACAATTGGGATCGGGCCAAATCCACAGAGAGGAAGATTCGTCCATGGCCCCTGAGGCCTCCACGACATTCCACGGCCAACGCTGATACAAAATTCAGAGACAAAAGAATGAGCAAGCGCCTCAGACTCGCTGTTTCTTCATATCCTGAAGAGTTCTTCTCATGGTTTGTCGTTCGGGTCCACCATAACTACATCTGCAAACCTTAGCTGAGTTTGTGTTTTTAGACTTCTGTCCTCAATGTCCTGGGAACACACACTCCAGACTGGGCCCCTGGAGTCACACATTAGGACTGCGCCTACCCAATCCATGGGAATTCTGCCCATTCCATTGTCCCAAACCGTACAAATTAGGGGAACCCTCCAAAGTCCCTGAGGCCATCCCAATAGTGTAGGTCACCCGGCACAAACAAGGGTGGTCTGACACCAGCTGAGCAACTATCTCCACTCATTCCATAGATGGATGTCCCCAGAGAAGAAGATTGAACCAGACAGGACCCTAGGCCATAATCGGATCCATTGCTTTGGTTTACAGGCATGTCTCCTCAAAATCCTGGATTCCAATATTGGCATAGGGGTTTTCCTGAGGCACCCATCAGAACAAATCTCGTCTCCACAAGGAAACTTGTGTATGGGAGCTATGTCAAAAGCTTAGGAGAATACTTCAGGGTCCCGGTGCCACCGCCTCATTCCAAGGCCCTCATGGATACAAACACACTTTAGGACCCATCCTCAGGAAAGTCCATTTCAACTCAGCCACCCAGGTTGCTCCCGCAGAGCCATCAGATCTAAACTGCCTTGTTGCTAGGAGACAATTGCAATGCGAGGCGCTCGTCCCAGGCATCCATCCTCGAACGGTGCCCTGGAGTCATTCCATATGGGGTGTCCTGGACCTGTCCAAGAGGTCTCAATTGTCCCGCAGAAGGAATCCTTGAAGGGGGCATCCCACAACTCCCAACGTGGGAAAACCTCCATGGCCTCGAGATTCCGCTCCCTTCATGAAGGGACCGTCATGCACAGAAACTCCAACCTGAGCCAACGTCTGATCCTCGCTCTGACTTCGGATGCATGAGATCTTGGTTCCGATGTGTAGTGGGTACCTGCCGTGCCCTCGCCCTGAAACTCAAGACTAGCTTGTGTTCTCAGACTTCCGTCCTAACACTCCTGGTCCGAAGCACTCAAGTTTGGCAATTCCGGACCCACAGTGCAGCACTCTGCTTGCTCTCTAGAAAAAAAAAAAAAATATTGCCTCATGAGCTGCAACCTACACGGCACTCGAATGTACCCAAATTATATAGTCTAACCTGGGCACTAATGCACTTTCTGACACAACCTGAGCCCGGACCTGCTGACCAACACCCAGACAGCTGACCGCACACTGAGCACATCAGACCTGCCATGGCCTTAGGTCATCATCTCTTCCCTACCTCAGTTTTCAGGCTTCAGAACCTAGACCTTATCTCCAATCCCTGCCCAGAAATCAGAATTCCTCCTTACCCATGGCAAGAAACCTTTTGTTTGGCACGTTGTCCAACGTTCAGTGTAGGAAAAACCAGCATTCACCCTGAGGACCCGCCCATTCTTGAGTGTGATGAGGGCATAAACATGCATTGTGACCCTCAGTGTGAGTCCTGCCCTCTAGTATGTCCTCTTAGTGACTGGACCATTAGATGTCATAATGGGCTTGACCTGTACCTAGGCCCCAATATTTAACCAGATTTCTGGTTGTCCAGTCGCCACTCTCCAGGGCTCTACTCTGGAATCCCTCATTTCGTGGGACACCTGAGGTTAAAAAACATAACAAAACAAAACAAAACAACAACAACAACAACAACAAAATTGACTTATTCCATCCCACAGAATGACCCCAAACTCTTCGGACGGGGCCACACCTCCAGAGGGTAAGACTCGTCCATTTCCCATGAAGTTACCCGGAAATTTCATGAACATGGGTGACACGATATCCAGAGACAAAAACTTGAGCAAGAGCCTCACACTCGCCCTTTTTTCATATACCGAAGAGTTCTCCTCATGGTCTGTAGATCAGACCTGCCATACCTATGACCCGAAACAGAAGCCAAGTTTGTGTTTTCAGGCAACGGTCTAAACAGCCCTGGCCTACACACGCTACAGGCTCAGGCCCCTGGAGCCAAACCTGAGGACTGTACTTGACCTCTCCAAGGGAATTCTGTGTGCCCATTGCAATGGCCACAACCCTACTAATAGGATCATCCTCCAAAGTCCCTGAGGCCATCTCAATAGTGGTGGCTTCCCAGGACAAACAGGGGCAATCTGAGCCTATCTGAGCACCTACCTGCACTCAGACCCGTAGACTGATGTCCCCAGAAGGAAAAAGGAACGAACAGACCCCTAGGCACTAATCGGATCCATTGCTTTGGTTTCCAGGCATCTCTCCTCAGCAGCCTGGATTTCAATACCCGAATATGGCTGTTTCTTGACTCACCCATCAGAACTAATCTCCTCTACACATGTGAAACTTGCACATTGGAGCTTGGTTGAAGCTTCTCTTTAGGAGAACCCTACAGGGCCCCAGTGCCACCGCTTCATTCCAAGGTCTTCATAGACACAAAAACACATTAGGACCCATCCATAGGAGAGGCCATTTGATCTCAGCCTCCTCGGTTGCTCCCCCAGATCCAGCAGATCTAACATGTCTTGTTGCTAGGAGACTATTGGAATGCGAGGTGGGCTACCCATCCATCCATCCTTAGTACCCTGCTCAGAATCGTTGGCCTGAGCCAACCAACAGGTCTCAATTGTCCTGCAGAAGAATCTTTGCAGTTTGGAGCTTCTCACAACTCCCATCTTGGGAAACCCCCATGGCCTCGTGATCCACCCCCCCTTCATTAAGGGTCCATCAGGGACAGAACCTCCAACCTGAGAGATTGTCTGATTCTCACCCTGACTTCAGATCCACGAGATCTTGAGTCAGGTCTGTAGATTGTGCCTGCCATGTCCTCACCCAGAAACCTAAGCCTAGATTGTGTTCTCAGACTTCCGTCCTCAGACTACGGGCCCACAAGCCCTCCAGATTGGCAATCCAGAACTACAATGCAACACTCTGCCTGCACTCCAGAAGAAAAACATTGCCCCCTGGGGCTAACCAGAAACCCCAAATTAGGATCAACCTGCACGCCACTTGGCTGTACCCCAAATACATAGGCTGACCTGGGCACTGACGCCTTTTCAGACACAACCTGAGCCTGGACCTCCAGGCCACACCCAGACAGCTGGCCGCACTCTGAGCACATCGGATCCGCCATGGCCTTAGGTCGTCATCTCTTCTCAACCTCGATTTTCAGGCTTCAGAAACTATAACTTATCTCAAAACACTGCCCACGGTTGAAAATGATGCAGAAATCAGAACTCCATCCCCATGGCAAGAAACCTTGCGGTTGCCATGTTGTCCAACATTCAGTGTAGTGGAAACCAGTGTGGCCCATGATTCCCCGCCCATGCTCGCGGGCAACATTGGTCACAAACACACATTGTGACCCTCAGACTGAGCCCAGTCCTCAAGTAAGGCCTCTCAGTGGCTGGACCCTGAGCCCGCATATGGGGCCTGCCATGCCCCTGGCCCCGATTTTTAACCATCGTTCGCTTTGTCCCTTCACTCTTCCCTAGGGCTCTGATTTGGAATTCCTGTTTTGGTGGGACACCTGAGGTAACAAACCTGAAAGGAGTCCTCCCATCCCACAGATTGACGAAAAACAATTGGGATCGGGCCAAATCCACAGAGAGGAAGATTCGTCCATGGCCCCTGAGGCCTCCCCGACATTCCACGGCCAACGCTGATAGAAAATCCAGAGACAAAACAATGAGCAAGCGCCTCAGACTCGTTGTTTCTTCATACCCTGAAGAGTTCTTCTCATGGTTTGTCGATCGGGTCCGCCATACCTACATCCGCAAACCTTAGCTGAGTTTGTGTTTTTAGACTTCTGTCCTCAATGTCCTGGGCAACACACACTCCTGACTGGGCCCCTGGAGTCACACATTAGGACTGCGCCTACCCAATCCATGGGAATTCTGCCCATTCCATTGTCCCAAACCGTACAAATTAGGAGAACCCTCCAAAGTCCCTGAGGCCATCCCAATAGTGTAGGTCACCCGGCACAAACAAGGGCGGTCTGACACCAGCTGAGCAACTATCTCCACTCATTCCATAGATTGATGTCCCCAGAGAAGAAGATTGAACCAGACAGGACCCTAGGCCATAATGGGATCCATTGCTTTGGTTTACAGGCATGTCGCCTCAAAAGCCTGGATTCCAATATTAGCATAGGGGTTTTCCTGAGGCACCCATCAGAACAAATCTCGTCTCCACAAGGAAACTTGTGTATGGGAGCTATGTCAAAAGCTTAGGAGAATACTTCAGGGTCCCCGTGCCACCGCCTCATTCCAAGGCCCTCATGGATACAAACACACTTTAGGACCCATCCTCAGGAAAGTCCATTTCAACTCAGCCACCCAGGTTGCTCCCGCAGAGCCATCAGATCTAAACTGCCTTGTTGCTAGGAGACAATTGCAATGCGAGGCGCTCGTCCCAGGCATCCATCCTCGAACGGTGCCCTGGAGTCATTCCATATGGGATGTCCTGGACCTGTCCAACAGGTCTCAATTGTCCCGCAGAAGGAATCCTTGAAGGGGGCATCCCACAACTCCCAACGTGGGAAAACCTCCATGGCCTCGAGATTCCGCTCCCTTCATGAAGGGACCGTCATGCACAGAAACTCCAACCTGAGCCAACGTCTGATCCTCGCTCTGAATTCAGATGCATGAGATCTTGGTTCCGATGTGTAGGGGGTACCTGCCGTGCCCTCGCCCTGAAACCCAAGTCTAGCTTGTGTTCTCAGACTTCCGTCCTCACACTCCTGGTCCGAAGTACTCAAGTTTGGCAATTCAGGACACACAATGCAGCACTCTGCCTGCCCTCTAGAAAAAAAAAATAAAATATTGCCTAATGAGCTGCAACCTACATGGCACTCGAATGTACCCAACTTATATAGTCTAACCTGGGCACTAATGCACTTTCTGACACAACCTGAGCCCGGACCTGCTGACCAACACCCAGACTGCTGACCGCACACTGAGCACATCAGACCTGCCATGGCCTTAGGTCATCATCTCTTCCCTACCTCAGTTTTCAGGCTTCAGATCATAGACCTTATCTCCAATCCCTGCCCATAAATCAGAATTCCTCCTTACCCATGGCAAGAAACCTTTTGGTTGGCACGTTGTCCAACGTTCAGTGTAGGAGAAACCAGCATTCACCCTGAGGACCCGCCCATTCTTGAGTGTGATGAGGGCATAAACATGCATTGTGACCCTCAGCGTGAGTCCTGCCCTCTAGTATGTCCTCTTAGTGACTGGACCATTAGAAGTCATAATGGGCTTGACATGTACCTAGGCCCCAATATTTAACCAGATTTCTGGTTGTCCAGTCGCCCCACTCCAGGGCTCTACTCTGGAATCCCTCATTTGGTGGGACACCTGAGGTGAAAAAACAAAACAAAACAAAACAAAACAAAACAACAACAAAAAAAATGGACTTATTCCATCCCACAGAATGACTCCAAACTCTTCGGACGGGGCCATACCTCCAGAGGGTAAGACTCGTCCATTTCCCATGAAGTCACCCGGAATTTTCATGAACATGGGTGACACGATATCCAGAGACAAAAACTTGAGCAAGAGCCTCACACTCGCCCTTTTTTCATATCCTGAAGAGTACTCCTCATGGTCTGTAGATCAGTCCTGCCATACCTATGATCCGAAACAGAAGCCGAGTTTGTGTTTTCAGACAACGGTCTAAACAGCCCTGGCCTACACACCCTACAGGCTCAGGCCACTTGAGCCAAACCTGAGGACTGTACTTGCCCTCTCCAAGGGATTTCTGTGTGCCCATTGCAATGGCCACAACCCTACTAATAGGATCACCCTCCAAAGTCCCTGAGGCCATCTCAATAGTGGTGGCTTCCCAGGACAAACAGGGGCAATCTGAGCCCATCTGAGCACCTACTTGCACTTAGACCCGTAGACTGATGTCCCCAGAGGGAAAAAGGAACGAACAGAGCCCTAGGCACTAATCGGATCCATTGCTTTGGTTTCCAGGCATCTCTCCTCAGAGGCCTGGATTTCAATACCCGAATATGGCTGTTTCTTGACTCACCCATCAGAACTAATCTCCTCTACACATGGGAAACTTGCACATTGGAGCTTGGTCGAAGCTTCTCTTTAGGAGAACCCTTCAGGGCCCCAGTGCCACCGCTTCATTCCAAGGCCTTCATAGACACAAAAACACATTAGGACCCATCCATAGGAGAGTCCATTTGAACTCAGCCTCCTCGGTTGCTCCCCCAGATCCAGCAGTTCTAACATGTCTTGTTGCTAGGAGACTATTGGAATGCGAGGTGGGCTACCCATCCATCCATCCTTGTTACCCTGCTCGGAATCGTTGGCCTGAGCCAACCAACAGGTCTCAATTGTCCTGCAGAAGAATCTTTGCAGTTTGGAGCTTCTCACAACTCCCATCTTGGGAAACCCCCAAGGCCTCGTG
Organism: Mustela lutreola; assembly: GCF_030435805.1. Classification (NCBI taxonomy): domain Eukaryota; kingdom Metazoa; phylum Chordata; class Mammalia; order Carnivora; family Mustelidae; genus Mustela; species Mustela lutreola. Next base: position 176,291,434 of record NC_081294.1, read on the forward strand.
ATCCACCCCCCCTTCATGAAGGGTCCATCAGGGACAGAACCTCCAAACTGAGAGATCGTCTGATTCTCGCCCTGACTTCAGATCCACGAGATTTCGAGTCAGGTCTGTAGATTGTGCCTGCCATGTCCTCACCCAGAAACCTAAGCCTAGATTGTGTTCTCAGACTTCCGTCCTCAGACTACGGGCCCACAAGCCCTCCAGATTGGCAATCCAGAACTACAATGCAACACTCTGCCTGCACTCCAGAAGACAAACATTGCCCCCTGGGGCTAACCAGAAACCCCAAATGAGGATCAATCTGCATGCCACTTGGCTGTACCCCAAATACATAGGCTGACCTGGGCACTGATGCCCTTTCAGACACAACCTGAGCCTGGACCTCCAGGCCACACCCAGACAGCTGGCCGCACTCTGAGCACATCGGATCCGCCATGGCCTTAGGTCGTCATCTCTTCTCAACCTCGATTTTCAGGCTTCAGAAACTATAACTTATCTCAAAACACTGCCCACGGTTGAAAATGATGCAGAAATCAGAACTCCATCCCCATGGCAAGAAACCTTGCGGTTGCTATGTTGTCCAACATTCAGTGTAGTTGAAACCAGTGTGGCCCATGATTCCCCGCCCATGCTCGCGGGCAACATTGGTCACAAACACACATTGTGACCCTCAGCCTGAGCCCAGTCCTGAAGTAAGGCCTCTCAGTGGCTGGACCCTGAGCCCGCATATGGGGGCTGCCATGCCCCTGGCCCCGATTTTTAACCATAGTTCGCTTTGTCCCTTCACTCTTCCCTAGGGCTCTGATTTGGAATTCCTCTTTTGGTGGGACACCTGAGGTAACAAACCTGAAAGGAGTCCTCCCATCCCACAGATTGACGAAAAACAATTGGGATCGGGCCAAATCCACAGAGAGGAAGATTCGTCCATGGCCCCTGAGGCCTCCCCGACATTCCACGGCCAACGCTGATACAAATTCCAGAGACAAAAGAATGAGCAAGCGCCTCAGACTCGCTGTTTCTTCATATCCTGAAGAGTTCTTCTCATGGTTTGTCGATCGGGTCCGCCATACCTACATCCGCAAACCTTAGCTGAGTTTGTGTTTTTACACTTGTGTCCTCAATGTCCTGGGCAACACACACTCCAGACTGGGCCCCTGGAGTCACACATTAGGACTGCGCCTACCCAATCCATGGGAATTCTGCCCATTCCATTGTCCCAAACCGTACAAATTAGGAGAACCCTCCAAAGTCCCTGAGGCCATCCCAATAGTGTAGGTCACCCGGCACAAACAAGGGCGGTCTGACACCAGCTGAGCAACTATCTCCACTCATTCCATAGATGGATGTCCCCAGAGAAGAAGATTGAACCAGACAGGACCCTAGGCCATAATGGGATCCATTGCTTTGGTTTACAGGCATGTCGCCTCAAAAGCCTGGATTCCAATATTAGCATAGGGGTTTTCCTGAGGCACCCATCAGAACAAATCTCGTCTCCACAAGGAAACTTGTGTATGGGAGCTATGTCAAAAGCTTAGGAGAATACTTCAGGGTCCCGGTGCCACCGCCTCATTCCAAGGCCCTCATGGATACAAACACACTTTAGGACCCATCCTCAGGAAAGTCCATTTCAACTCAGCCACCCAGGTTGCTCCCGCAGAGCCATCAGATCTAAACTGCCTTGTTGCTAGGAGACAATTGCAATGCGAGGCGCTCGTCCCAGGCATCCATCCTCGAACGGTGCCCTGGAGTCATTCCATATGGGATGTCCTGGACCTGTCCAACAGGTCTCAATTGTCCCGCAGAAGGAATCCTTGAAGGGGGCATCCCACAACTCCCAACGTGGGAAAACCTCCATGGCCTCGAGATTCCGCTCCCTTCATGAAGGGACCGTCATGCACAGAAACTCCAACCTGAGCCAACGTCTGATCCTCGCTCTGAATTCAGATGCATGAGATCTTGGTTCCGATGTGTAGGAGGTACCTGCCGTGCCCTCGCCCTGAAACCCAAGTCTAGCTTGTGTTCTCAGACTTCCGTCCTCACATTCCTGGTCCGAAGCACTCAAGTTTGGCAATTCCGGACCCACAATGCAGCACTCTGCCTGCCCTCAAGAAAAAAAATATATATATATTGCCTAATGAGCTGCAACCTACACGGCACTCGAATGTACCCAAATTATATAGTCTAACCTGGGCACTAATGCACTTTCTGACACAACCTGAGCCCGGACCTCCTGACCAACACCCAGACAGCTGACCGCACACTGAGCACATCAGACCTGCCATGGCCTTAGGTCATCGTCTCTTCCCTACCTCAGTTTTCAGGCTTCAGAACCTAGACCTTATCTCCAATCCCTGCCCAGAAATCAGAATTCCTCCTTACCCATGGCAAGAAACCTTTTGGTTGGCACGTTGTCCAACGTTCAGTGTAGGAGAAACCAGCATTCACCCTGAGGACCCGCCCATTCTTGAGTGTGATGAGGGCATAAACATGCATTGTGACCCTCAGCGTGAGTCCTGCCCTCTAGTATGTCCTCTTAGTGACTGGACCATTAGATGTCATAATGGGCTTGACATGTACCTAGGCCCCAATATTTAACCAGATTTCTGGTTGTCCAGTCGACCCTCTCCAGGGCTCTACTCTGGAATCCCTCATTTGGTGGGACACCTGAGTTGAAAAAACAAAACAAAACAAAACAACAACAACAACAAAATGGACTTATTCCATCCCACAGAATGACTCCAAACTCTTCGGACGGGGCCACACCTCCAGAGGGTAAGACTCGTCCATTTCCCATGAAGTCATCCGGAAATTTCATGAACATGGGTGACACGATATCCAGAGACAAAAACGTGAGCAAGAGCCTCACACTCGCCCTTTTTTCATATCCCGAAGAGTTCTCCTCATGGTCTGTAGATCAGTCCTGCCATACCTATGACCCGAAACAGAAGCCGAGTTTGTGTTTTCAGACAACGGTCTAAACAGCCCTGGCCTACACACCCTACAGGCTCAGGCCCCTGGAGCCAAACCTGAGGACTGTACTTGCCCTCTCCAAGGGATTTCTGTGTGCCCATTGCAATGATCACAACCCTACTAATAGGATCAACCTCCAAAGTCCCTGAGGCCTTCTCAATAGTGGTGGCTTCCCAGGACAAACAGGGGCAATCTGAGCCCATCTGAGCACCTACCTGCACTCAGACCCGTAGACTGATGTCCCCAGAGGGAAAAAGGAACGAACAGACCCCTAGGCATTAAACGGATCCATTGCTTTGGTTTCCAGGCATCTCTCCTCAGAGGCCTGGATTTCAATACCCGAATATGGCTGTTTCTTGACTCACCCATCAGAACTAATCTCCTCTACACATGGGAAACTTGCACATTGGAGCTTGGTCAAGCTTCTCTTTAGGAGAACCCTTCAGGGCCCCAGTGCCACCGCTTCATTCCAAGGCCTTCATAGACACAAAAACACATTAGGACCCATCCATATGAGAGTCCATTTGAACTCAGCCTCCTCGGTTGCTCCCCCAGATCCAGCAGATCTAACATGTCTTGTTGCTTGGAGACAATTGGAATGCGAGGTGGGCTACCCATCCTTCCATCCTTAGTACCCTGCTCGGAATCGTTGGCCTGAGCCAACCAACAGGTCTCAATTGTCCTGCAGAAGAATCTTTGCAGTTTGGAGCTTCTCACAACTCCCATCTTGGGAAACCCCCATGGCCTCGTGATCCACCCCCCCTTCATGAAGGGTTCATCAGGGACAGAACCTCCAACCTGAGAGATCGTCTGATCCTCGCCCTGATTTCAGATCCACGAGATCTCGAGTCAGGTCTGTAGATTGTGCCTGCCATGTACTCACCCAGAAACCTAAGCCTAGATTGTGTTCTCAGACTTCCGTCCTCAGACTCCGGGCCCACAAGCCCTCCAGATTGGCAATCCAGAACTACAATGCAACACTCTGCCTGCACTCCAGAAGAAAAACATTGCCCCCTGGGGCTAACCAGAAACCCCAAATGAGGATCAACCTGCACGCCACTTGGCTGTACCCCAAATACATAGGCTGACCTGGGCACTGATGCCCTTTCAGACACAACCTGAGCCTGGACCTCCAGGCCACATCCAGACAACTGGCCGCACTCGGAGCACATCGGATGCGCCATGGCCTTAGGTCGTCATCTCTTCTCAACCTCGATTTTCAGGCTTCAGAAACTATAACTTATCTCAAAACACTGCCCACGGTTGAAAATGATGCAGAAATCAGAACTCCATCCCCATGGCAAGAAACCTTGCGGTTGCCATGTTGTCCAACATTCAGTGTAGTTGAAACCAGTGTGGCCCATGATTCCCCGCCCATGCTCGCGGGCAACATTGGTCACAAACACACATTGTGACCCTCAGCCTGAGCCCAGTCCTCAAGTAAGGCCTCTCAGTGGCTGGACCCTGAGCCCGCATATGGGGCCTGCCCTGCCCCTGGCCCCGACTTTTAAACATAGTTCGCTTTGTCCCTTCACTCTTCCCTAGGGCTCTGATTTGGAATTCCTCTTTAGGTGGGACACCTGAGGTAACAAACCTGAAAGGAGTCCTCCCATCCCACAGATTGGCGAAAAACAATTGGGATCGGGCCAAATCCACAGAGAGGAAGATTCGTCCATGGCCCCTGAGGCCTCCCCGACATTCCACGGCCAACGCTGATACAAAATCCAGAGACAAAAGAATGAGCAAGCACCTCAGACTCGCGGTTTCTTCATATCCTGAAGAGTTCTTCTCATGGTTTGTCGATCGGGTCCGCCATACCTACATCCGCAAACCTTAGCTGAGTTTGTGTTTTTAGACTTCTGTCCTCAATGTCCTGGGCAACACACACTCCAGACTGGGCCCCTGGAGTCACACATTAGGACTGCGCCTACCCAATCCATGGGAATTCTGCCCATTCCATTGTCCCAAACCGTACAAATTAGGAGAACCCTTCAAAGTCCCTGAGGCCATCCCAATAGTGTAGGTCACCCGGCACAAACAAGGGCGGTCTGACACCAGCTGAGCAACTATCTCCACTCATTCCATAGATGGATGTCCCCAGACAAGAAGATTGAACCAGACAGGACCCTAGGCCATAATCGGATCCATTGCTTTGGTTTACAGGCATGTCTCCTCAAAAGCCTGGATTCCAATATTAGCATAGGGGTTTTCCTGAGGCACCCATCAGAACAAATCTCGTCTCCACAAGGAAACTTGTGTATGGGAGCTATGTCAAAAGCTTAGGAGAATACTTCAGGGTCCCGGTGCCACCGCCTCATTCCAAGGCCCTCATGGATACAAACACACTTTAGGACCCATCCTCAGGAAAGTCCATTTCAACTCAGCCACCCAGGTTGCTCCCGCAGAGCCATCAGATCTAAACTGCCTTGTTGCTAGGAGACAATTGCAATGCGAGGCGCTCGTCCCAGGCATCCATCCTCGAACGGTGCCCTGGAGTCATTCCATATGGGATGTCCTGGACCTGACCAACAGGTCTCAATTTTCCCACAGAAGTAATCCTTGAAGGGGGCATCCCACAACTCCCAACGTGGGAAAACCTCCATGGCCTCGAGATTCCGCTCCCTTCATGAAGGGACCGTCATGCACAGAAACTCCAACCTGAGCCAACGTCTGATCCTCGCTCTGAATTCAGATGCATGAGATCTTGGTTCCGATGTGTAGGGGGTACCTGCCGTGCCCTCGCCCTGAAACCCAAGTCTAGCTTGTGTTCTCAGACTTCCGTCCTCACACTCCTGGTCCGACGCACTCAAGTTTGGCAATTCCGGACCCACAATGCAGCACTCTGCCTGCCCTCTAGAAAAAAAAAAAAATATATTGCCTAATGAGCTGCAACCTACACGGCACTCGAATGTACCCAAATTATATAGTCTAACCTGGGCACTAATGCACTTTCTGACACAACCTGAGCCCGGACCTCCTGACCAACACCCAGACAGCTGACCGCACACTGAGCACATCAGACCTGCCATGGCCTTAGGTCATCATCTCTTCCCTACCTCAGTTTTCAGGCTTCAGAACCTAGACCTTATCTCCAATCCCTGCCCAGAAATCAGAATTCCTCCTTACCCATGGCAAGAAACCTTTTGGTTGGCACGTTGTCCAACGTTCAGTGTAGGAGAAACCAGCATTCACCCTGAGGACCCGCCCATTCTTGAGTGTGATGAGGGCATAAACATGCATTGTGACCCTCAGCGTGAGTCCTGCCCTCTAGTATGTCCTCTTAGTGACTGGACCATTAGATGTCATAATGGGCTTGACATGTACCTAGGCCCCAATATTTAACCAGATTTCTGGTTGTCCAGTCGCCCCTCCCCAGGGCTCTACTCTGGAATCCCTCATTTGGTGGGACTCCTGAGGTTAAAAAACAAAACAAAACAAAACAAAACAAAACAACAACAACAAAAAATGGACTTATTCCATCCCACAGAATGACCCCAAACTCTTCGGACGGGGCCACACCTCCAGAGGGTAAGACTCGTCCATTTCCCATGAAGTCACCCGGAATTTTCATGAACATGGGTGACACGATATCCAGAGACAAAACCTTGAGCAAGAGCCTCACACTCGCCCTTTTTTCATATCCCGAAGAGTTCTCCTCATGGTCTGTAGATCAGTCCTGCCATACCTATGACCCGAAACAGAAGCCGAGTTTGTGTTTTCAGACAACGGTCTAAACAGCCCTGGCCTACACACCCTACAGGTTCAGGCCCCTGGAGCCAAACCTGAGGACTGTACTTGCCCTCTCCAAGGGATTTCTGTGTGCCCATTGCAATGGCCACAACCCTACTAATAGGATCAACCTCCAAAGTCCCTGAGGCCATCTCAATAGTGGTGGCTTCCCAGGACAAACAGGGGCAATCTGAGCCCATCTGAGCACCTACCTGCACTCAGACCCGTAGACTGATGTCCCCAGAGGGAAAAAGGAACGAACAGACCCCTAGGCACTAATCGGATCCATTGCTTTGGTTTCCAGGCATCTCTCCTCAGAGGCCTGGATTTCAATACCCGAATATGGCTGTTTCTTGACTCACCCATCAGAACTAATCTCCTCTACACATGGGAAACTTGCACATTGGAGCTTGGTCAAAGCTTCTCTTTAGGAGAACCCTTCAGGGCCCCAGTGCCACCGCTTCATTCTTTGTCTTTGAGACATACCTGAAAGAAGTTGTTATGGCCAGTGTTGAAGAGGTTAATGTCTATGTTCTCCTCTAGGATTCTGATGGATTCCTGTATCACATTGAAGTCTTTTATCCATTATGAGTTTACCTTTGTTTATGGTGTAAAAGGATGGTCGATTTTCATTCTTTTACATATAGCTGCCTAGTTTTCCAACCACCATTTATTTAAGAGACTCTCATTTTTCCACTGTATATTTTTATCCTGATTATTTGAAGACTATTTGACCATAGTGCTGATGATCCCTATCTGAACTCTCTACACCGTTCTAGTGGTCTATGTGATTGTTTTTATGCCAGTCCCATGCTGCCTTGGTGATCACATCATCATAGTAACCCTTGAAATCAGGCAACATTATGCTCCCAGTTTTATTTTTCTTTTGGCATTTCTTAGCAATACGGGGTCTTTTCTGATTCCACACAAATTTTAGGCATGTGTTTGCTCCAGGTCTTTGAATGATACCGGTGGAATTTTCATCCTAATGGCATTAAAAGGATCAATTGCACTAGGCAGTATAGATATTTTTTCCCACAAGATGGTTTTTTTTTAATTTATTAATTTATTTTCAGCATAACAGTATTCATTGTTTTTGTACCACACCCAGCACTCCATGCAATCCATGCCCTTTATTATACCCTCCACCTGGTACCCCAACCTCCCATCGCCCGCCCCTTCAAAACCCTCAGTTTTTTAATTAATTTATTTATTTTCAGCATAATAGTATTTATTACTTTTTGCACCACACCCAGTGCTCCATGCAATCCATGACCTCTATAATACCCACCACCTGGTACTCCAACGTCCCACCCCCTGCCACTTCAAACCCCTCAGATTTTTTTTCAGAGTCCATAGTCTCTCATGGTTCACCTCCCCTTCCAATTTCCCTCAACTACCTTTTTCTATCTCCCCATGTCCTCCATGCTATTTGTAATGCTCCACAACTAAGTGAAACCATATGATAAATGACTCTCTCTGCTTCACTTATTTCACTCAGCATTATCTCTTCCAGTCCCATCCATGTTGCTACCAAAGTTGGGTATTCGTCTTTTCTGATGGAAGCATAATACTCCATAGTGTATATGGACCACATCTTCCTTATCCATTCGTCCATTGAAGGGCATCTTGGTTCTATCCACAGTTTGGTGACTGTGGCCATTGCTGCTATAATCATTGGGGTACAGATGGCCCTTCTTTTCATGACATCTGTATCTTTGGGGTAAATACCCAGGAGTGCAATTGCAGGGTCATAGAGAAGTTCTATTTTTTTATTTCTTGAGAAATCTCCACACTCTTCTCCAAAGAGGCTGCACCAACTTGCATTCCAACCAACAGTGGAAGAGGGTTCACATTCCCCCACATCCCCTCCAACACATATTGTTTCCTGTCTTGCTAATTTTGGCTATTCTAACTGGTGTAAGATGATATCTCAATGTGGTATTAATTTGCGAGTGATGATGAACATTTTTCATGTGTCTGATAGTCATTTGTACGTCTTCAATGGAGAAGTGTCTTGTCATATCTTCTGCCCATTTTTTAATATGATTGTCTGTTTTGTGTGTGTTGAGTTTGAGGAGTTCTTTATAGATCCTGGATATCAACCTTTTGTCTGTACTGTCATGTGCAAATATCTTCTCCCATTCCGTGGGTTACCTCTTTGTTTTCTTGACTGTTTCCTTTGCTGTGCAGAAGCTTTTGATTTTGATGAAGCCCCAAAAGTTCATTTTCACTTTTGTTTCCCTTGCCTTTGGAGACATATCTTGAAAGAAGTTGCTGTGGCTGATATCAAAGAGATTTCTGCCTATGTTCTTCTCTAGGATTCTGATGGATTCCTGCCTCACATTGAGGTCTTTTATCCATTTTGAGTTTATCTTTGTGTACGGTGTAAGAGAATGGTCGAGTTTCATTTTTCTACATATAGCTGCCTATTGTTCCCAGCACCATTTATTGAAGAGACTGACTTTTTCCCACTGTCTATTTTTTCCTCTTTTTTCGAAGATTATTTGACCATATAGTTGAGGGTCCATATCTGGGCTCTCTACTCTGTTCCACTGGTCTGTGTCTGTTTTCATGCGAGTTCCATGCTGTCTTGGTGATCACAGCTTTGTAGTAAACTTGAAATCAGGTATTGTCATACCCCCATTTTATTTTTGTTTTTCAAAATTTCCTTAGTGATTCGGGATCTCTTCTGATTCCATACAAATTTGTGGATTATTTGCTCCAGCTCTTTGAAAAATACTGGTAGAATTTTGATTGGAATAGCATTAAAAGTAGAGATTGCTCCAGGCATTATCGACATTGTAGCAATGTTTATTCTTCCGATCCAAGAGCATGGAATGGTCTATCATCTTTTAGGGTCTTCTTCAATTTCTTTCATGAGAATTCTGTAGTTCCTTGAGTGCAGAACATTTATCTGTTTGTTTAGGATTATTCCCAGGTATCTTATGGTTCTTAGTGCTATAGTAAATGGAATGATTCTCTGATTTCCCTTTCTGTATTTTCATTATTAGTGCATAAAAAAGCCACTGATTTCTGTGGATACAGGATACATTGACTTTGTATCCTGCCACGTTGCTGAATTGCTGTATGAGTTCTAGTAGTTTGGGGGTGGAGATTTTGGGTTTTCCATATAAAGAATCACGTCATCTGCAAAGAGAGAGAGTTTGACTTCTTCAGTGCCAATTTGGATACCTTTTATTTTTCTTTGTTGTCTGATTGCTGTTGCTAGGTCTTCTAATACTATGTTGAACAAGACTGGTGAGAGTGGGCATCCTTGTCGTGATCCTGATCTCAACGGGAAGGCTGCAAGCTTTTTCCCATCGAGGATGATATTTGCTGTGGGTATTTCATAGATAGATATGATGAAGTTCAGGAATGTTCCCTCTATCCCTATACTTTGCAGCGTTTTAATCACGAATGGATGCTGGATTTTTTCAAATGATTTTTCTGCATCAATTGAGAGGACCATGTGGTTCTTCCCTCTTCTCATATTAATTTTTTCAATGGCATTGATTGATTTATGAATGTTGAACCATCCTTGTAGCCCAGGGATGAATCCCACCTGGTCATGGTAGATAATCTTTTTAATGTGCTGTTTGACCCTGTTTGCAAGGATCTTGTTGAGAATCTTAGCATCCATATTCATCAGTGATATTGGTCTGAAATTATCCATTTTGGTAGGGTCTTTGCCTGGTTTGGGGAACAGGGTAATTCTGGCTTCATAGAAAGAGTGTGGAAGTTTTCCTTCTGCTTCAATTTTTTGAAACAGCTTCAGGAGAAGAGATGTTATTTCTTCTTTGAAAGTTTGGTAGAATTCCCCAAGCAATCCATCAGGTCTTGGGCTCTTGTTTCTTGGGAGGTTTTTGATCACTGCTTATATCTCGTTACTAGATATCGGTCGATTCAGGTTGTCGATCTCTTCCTGGTTCAATTTTGGAAGTTTATAGTTTTCCAAGAATGCATCCATTTCATCAAGGTTGCTAAGCTTATTGGCATATAACTATTGATAATAACTTCTGATGATTGTTTCTACTTCCTCATTGCTAGTTGTGATCTCTCCGTTTTCATTTATAATTTTGTGAATTTGGGCTTTTTCTCTTTTCTTTTGGATTAGTGTGGCCAGTGCCTTATTGATCTTATTTATTCTTTCAAAAAAACCAACTTCTAGTTTCATTGATACATTCTACTGTATCTTTGGATTCTACCTCATTGATCTCAGCTCTAATCTTGATGATTTCTCTTCTTATGTGTGGAGTTAGTTTGATTTTTTTGTTGATTCTCCAGTTCTTTAAGGTGTAGAGACATCTGGTGTATTCTGGATTTTTCAGAATTTTGAGGGAGGCTTGGATGTCTATGTATTTCCCTCTTAGAACCGCCTTTGCTGTATCCCATAGGGTTTGGATCGAAGTGTCTTTATTCTCATTGGTTTCCATTTGTTTCAGTTCTTCTTTGATCTCCTGGTTGATCCAAGCATTCTTAAGCAAGATGGTCTTTAGCTTCCAGGTGTTTGAGTTTCTTCTGTACTTTTCCTTGTGATTAAGCTCCAGTTTCAAAGCATTATGATCTGAGAATATGCAGGGGAAAATCTCAGTCTTTTGATATCAGTTTAGTCCTGATTTATGACCCAGCATGTGGTCTATTCTTGAGAAGGTTTCCTGTGCTCTTGAGAAGAATGAGTATTCTTTTGTTTTAGGGTGGAATGTTCTGAATATATCTATGAGATCCATCTGTTCCAATGTGTCATTCAATGCTCTTATTTCTTTATTGATTTTCTGCTTCAATGATCTGTCTATTTCTGAGAGAGGCATGTTAAGATCTCCTATGATTAGTGTATTCATATCAATATGACTCTTTATCTTGATTAACAGTTTTCTTCTGTAATCGGATGCTCCCATATTGGAGGCATAGATATTTACAATTGTTAGATCATCTTGGTGGATTGTCCCTTTAAGAATTCTGTAGTGTCCTTCTGTATCTCTGACTAGAGCCTTTAGTTTAAAATCTAATTTATCTGATATGAGAATCGCTACCCCGACCTTCTTTTGAGGCCCATTGGCATGAAAGATGCTTCTCCGTCCCTTCACTTTCAGTCTGGGTGTATCTTTAGGTTCAAAATGGGTCTCTTGTAGAGAACATATGGATGGGTTCTGTCGTTTTATCCAATCTGCAACCCTGTGCTGTTTTATGGGTGCATTTAGGCCATTCGCATTGAGATTGATTATTGATAGATACGTTTTTATTGACTTCGAGTTACCTTTGAAGTCTTTCTTTCTGTAGATTGTCTCTATATTTCTCTTCCATGCTATTCTTAGGATTTTTACTCTTTTATAGAACCCCCCTTATTATTTACTGCAGTGTCGGCTTGGAGGTAGCATAGTCTTTTAAGTCTTGCCGGTCTTGTAAACTCTTTATATCTCCATCCATTCTGAATGTCAGTCTTGATGGATAAAGTATTCTTGGCTGCATGTTCTTCTCATTTAGTGCCCTGAATATATCTTGCCAGCCCTCTCTGGCTTGCCAGGCTTCTGTGGACAGGTCTGATGTTATATTGATGGGCTTTCCTATGTAAGTAAGGAGCCTCTTTGCCCTAGCAGCTTTCAGGAGATTATACCTACAATTATAATTCCTAATTTGACTATCAGGTGTCGTGTTATTATTATTATTTTTTTGGAATGTATAATCTTGGGTGGAGACCATTTAGCCTCTAGTACATGAATTCTGGTTCCATTCGCGAGATTGGGGAAATTTTCTTGAAGGATTTGTTCCACTATATCTTCTAGATCTTTCTTTCTTCTCCCCTTCAGGGATTCCAGTAATTCTGAGGTTGGAACGTTTCATGGCATCATTTATTTCCCTGATTCTGTTTTCGTGATTTCTAAGCTGTTTGTTCCAGGCTTCCTCCTGATCCTTTCTCTCTATCTGTTTGTCCTCCAGATCACTAATTCTATCTTCTGTCGCAGTTACCCTGGCTTTGAGAGAGTTTAGATTAGATTGGAACTCATTGAGAGCATTGTGGACCTCCTCCCTGGTAGCTTTAAGCTCCGCCCTAACATGGTGAACATCATGTCTCATCGCTTTCAGCTTGGCCCTAATCAATTATGTTTGGTCATCCATGCCTTTCTCCAAACTAGCTATTGCCTGGATAATTGTTAACCTGAATTCTCTTTCCAACATATTGTCTATGTTGATAGCCATTAGCTCTAGTGCAGAAGGTCCATCCCCTGTATTTTTCTTCTGTTGGGCATTCCTCCTCCTAGTCATTTTGGTGAGAGATGACTGAACAGATGTAGCTGGATGTATCAACCATGGTGCAGTCAAGGTGCACCCTGGAACACGTCTGAACAATCAGGATTCCCCACCCAAATGAGAGACAAAAGAAAAGAAAAAGGAAAAGAAAAACAAAAAAAGAGATAGAGAGAGAGACAGGAAAGAGAGGGAAGATGAAAGAGAAAGTTCAGCCTAAATGGGCCCCAAGGTAAGATTTATGAAGTAGACAAACAAAAAGTCTGATAAAAGTATATGACAAGAGAAAAGAATATATATATATATATATATATATATATATATATATATATATATATACACACACAAAAAAAAAGGAAGAACCTAGTCAAAAAGAACCCCACGTGTAAGATTTATATACTATCAGGACAAACACAAAAACACAGAAACACTGGTGGAAGATAAGGATTGGAGAGTGGTTATAAATTCTCAGTGAGTGCGAGGAAGGTTGTTTTAATTCTTCCTGGATGTATCTTGATATCTTTGTTAAAGGACTCAACTTTCCTAAGATAAAGGGGTATTAAAAATTAATTACCTATAGGGGTAGTATTGATTGGGGAAAGGGGACTACTTTGAAGTTTAACTCTATATGAAAAATAGAAGATAAAAATAAAGGAAAAAACTAAACTAAACTAAAATATAAAAAAAGTAGGAATAAAAAAATAGAAATGCAAAATGAAAACATAGGTGTATGTATCAAAAAGTTCAGGTTAGAAAGTTATTATGTAATTTGATGTACTGAACAGCTCGCTGTGATGGTAAATAGGTTAATAAAATTACATATATATATATATATATATATATATATATATATATATATACCAGAATAGTGGGAATGAATGAAAAAGAAAACTTTTCCTATGAAGTAGTGGTTGTACTCTTGTAGTCCTTTTTAATTTTTTTTCTCTCTTTTTTTTTTTCTTTCTTGGTTTGTTTTCTGGGGGAGGGGCCTGCCACGTGGGTTGACAGTCAGTGATGTTCCCTGAGTTAAGTTCTCCCGCCCCCCTCAAGGTGGTGGGCTCTGAGGAAACTGTTTTTTTTTTTTTTTTTCAGACTTTTGTTCTCTGGAGGTTTTTATGTTTATTCACTTTTTTTCTCACTTTGACTGCTTTTGATGGTTTTTGTAGTTTTAGAGGAAAATAAACCACACCCTGTTCTCCCTCTCAGAGAGAAGCCTCAGTCTGGCTGCAGAGTCTAAATAAGTTCCCCCATGGGCCACTTGCAGAGCAGGTTTCAAGTCGCTGTCCCTAGGGTACCCAAAGCCAAGGAAGTGGCGGCTGTCTGGGCAGCTCCAGACCGCCAGAGAGGTTCCAAGCAGCAATCACACACTGAGATATTCCTGCTGGCCCGGGCTGGGAGTGCCTGGTCTTTCTGGGTCTAAGAGCACCGGGCTTGCATGCACCAATTTCAGGGGAGGCTGAGGTTCACGCGCAGGTCTCAGGCTCTGAGAACAAGGTGCAGATCCAAGAGCACCAGTTTGGGCCTTCAAGCACCTCTCTCAGGGGAGAGTTTGGTGCAGGCTCTGAAACAATGGCGCATATGAAAGGGCACTGGCTGGGCCTTTATACCTCTCTCAGGGGAGTATGTCAGGCTCTATAGCAGGGCTCACACATTCTGGCATCCAGCGTGGCTCCCATCCCCTCAAGGGAGCCAGAACCCATGCATTCTCAGGTGCGCTGGTGGCTTAGGGACCAACACCTGGTTTCTTGGCTGCACTCTCTCTGGCTCAGCACCAGGGGAGGCTGTCCTGGGACCAGGGACTTAAGCCCCGCCCCTGTCGCTAGCCATCCCGATTCCCACAATTCCCCCCCCCCCAGGAGATTCTTAGCTCTTTTGGAGTGCTTTCCACCAGTCTCCAAGTTAATGCTGGTCCCCAGATGCAGGGCAATATCGCTCCTATTGGGGTATTATTTTCCAACTGGTCGCCTCTGGTGGCTCCCTCCCCCTTTTGTTTATCTTCTGATATCAGTCCCCCATTCCCACTCCGCATTACCTGCCCACTGGTGTCTTCTGCCCCTGTAGAGATCCAGACGTGTATAATACTGATCTCAGGCTAATTTCATGGGTGATTGGAGTTCTTTGGTAGGTAATCAGCTCACTTTGGGGTACAGGTTGAAAAGCCATCTCCTCCTACTTCCCCACCATCTTGTCGACCTCTCTCTGCTTCAATTTTTTGAAACAGTTTCAGGAGAATAGGTGTTATTTCTTCTTTGAATGTTTGATAGAATTCCCAAATGAATCCATCAGGGCCTGGGTTCTTGTTTTTTGGGAGGTTTTTGATCACCGCTTCAACCTCATTAGTAGATATTGGTCTTCAGATTGTCAGTTTCTTCCTGGTTCAATTTTGGGAGTTTATAGTTTTCCAGGAATGCATCCATTTCATCTAGGTTGCTTAGCTTATTGGCATATAACTATTGATAACTTCTGATAGTTGTTTCTATTTCCTTGGTGTTCATTGTGATCTCTCCCTTTTCATTCATAATTTTATGAATTTGAGCTTTCTCTCTTTTGTTTTGGATTAGTGTGGCCAGTGGTTTATCGATCTTATTGATTCTTTCAAAAACCAGCTTCTAGTTTCACTGATATGTTCTACTGTATCTCTGCTTTCTACCTCATTGATCTCAGCTCTAATCTTGATTATTTCCCTTCTTGTGTGTGGAGTTGGTTTGTTTTGTTGTTGATTCTCCAGTTCTTTAAGGTGTAAAGACAGCTGCTGTGTTCTGGATTTTTCAGTTTTGTTTTTTGTTTGTTTGTTTGTTTGTTTGAGGGATGCTTGGATGGCTATGTATTACCCCCTTAGGATCGCCTTTGCTGTATTCCACAGGTTTTGGATCGAAGTGTCTTCATTCTCATTGGTTTCCATTTGTTTTAGTTCTTCTTTGATCTCCTGGTTGATCCAAGCATTCTTAAGCAAGGTGGTCTTTAGCTTCCAGGTGTTTGAGTTCCTTCTGAACTTTTCCTTGTGATTGAGCTCCAGTTTCAAAGCATTATGATCTGAGGATGTGCAGGGAATAATCTCAGTCTTTTGGTATCGGTTGAGTCCCGTTTTGTGTCTCAGTATGTGGTCTATTCTTGAGAAGGCTCCATGTGGACTTGAGAAGAATGAGTATTTTGTTGTTTTAGGGTGGAATGTTCTGAATATATCTATAAGGTCCATCTGGTCCAATGTGTCATTCAATGCTCTTGTTTCTTTATTGATTTTCTGCTTCAATGATCTGTCTATTTCTGAGAGAGGTATGTTAAGATCTCCTATGATTAGTGTATTCATATCAATATGACTCTTTATCTTGATTAACAGTTTTCTTATGTAATTGGCTGCTCCCATATTGGGAGCATAGATATTTACAATTGTTTGATCATCTTGATGGATAGTCCCTTTAAGGATTATGTAGTGTCCTTCTGTATCTCTGACTACAGCCTTTAGTTTAAAATCTAACTTATCTGATATGAGAATCGCTACCCCGGCCTTCTTTTGAGGCCCATTGGCATGAAAGATGCTTCTCCGTCCCTTCACTTTCAGTCTGGGTGTATCTTTAGGTTCAAAATGGGTCTCTTGTAGACAACATATGGATGGGTCCTGTCATTTAATCCAGTCTGCAACCCTGTGCCATTTTATGTGCACATTTAGGCCATTCACATTTAGGATGATTATTGATAGATACGTTTTTATTGACATCGTGTTACATTCGAAGTCTTTCTTTCTGTAGATGGTCTCTATATTTCTGTTCATACTACTCTGGGTTTTTTTCCTCTTTTATAGAACCCCCTTAATATTTCCTGCAGTGTCGGCTTGGTGGTTGCATAGTCTTTTAAGTCTTGCGGATCTTGGAAACTCTTTATCTCTCCATCCATTTTGAATGTCAGTCTTGCTGGGTAAAGTATTCTTGGCTGCATGTTCTTCTCATTCAATGCCCTGAATATATCTTGCCAGCCCTCTCTGGCTTGCCAGGTGTCTGTTTAGAGGTCTGACATTATTCTGATGGGCTTTCCTCTGTACGTAAGGATCTTCTTTGTCCTAGCTACTTTCAAGAGGTTCTGCCTACAATTATATTTCTTCATTCTTACTACTAGGTGTCTCTAGGACTTTTGAGAATCTGTAATCTTGGGGGGAAACCGTTCGGCCTCTAGTACAGGAATGCTGGTTCCATTCACGAGATTTGGAAAATTTTCATGAAAACTTGTCCACTATATCTTCTAAAGTTCTTTCTTTATCCTCTCCTTCAGGGATTCTAATAATTCTGACGTTGGAACATTTCATGGCATCATTTATTTCCGTGATTCTGTTTTCATGGCTCTAAGCTGTTTGTTTAAGGCTTCCTCCTGATACTTTTTCTCTATCTGTTCATTCTCCAGATCACTAATTCTATCCTCTGTCTCAGTTACTCTAGCTTTGAGAGAATTTAGATTAGAGTGGAACTCATTGAGAGCATTGTGAAGCTCGTCCCTGGTAGTTTTCAGCTCTTCCCTAATATTGAAAACGTGATCCCTGGTCGTTTTAAGTTCGGCTCTAATCAATTCCTTTTGGTCACTCATGGCTTTCTCCAACCTAGCTATTGCTTGGATAATTGTTAGCCTGAATTCTCTTTCTGACACATTGTCTATGTTGATAGCCATTAGCTCTGTTGCAGAAGGTCCATTTTTTGTATTTTTCTTCTGTTGGGCATTCCTCCTCCTAGTCATTTTGGTGAGAGATGGCTGAATGGGTGTAGCTGGATGTATCGACAGTGGTGCAGTCAAGGTGTACCCTGGAATGCTTCTGATCAATCAGAGTTACCCACCCAAATGAGAGGAAAAAGAAAAGGAAAAGAAAAAAAGAGAGAGGGAGAGAGACAAGAATGAAAGGTGAGATAAAAGATAAGGTTCAGCCCAAATGGGTTCCAAGGTAAGATTTATGAAGTTTACAAACAAAAACAGACAAACAAAAAGACTGATAAAAGTATATGAGAAGAGAAAAATATATATATATATATTTGCATATATATATGCAAATAAAGGAATAACCTCATCAGAATGAACCTCGAGTGTAAGATTTATATACTATCAGGAGAAACACAAAAACACAGAAGTAGGGGCGCCTTGGTGGCTCAGTGAGTTAAGCCGCTGCCTTCGGCTCAGGTCATGATCTCAGGGTCCTGGGATCGAGTCCCGCATAGGGCTCTCTGCTCAGCAGGGAGCCTGCTTCCTCCTCTCTCTCTCTCTGCCTGCCTCTCTGCCTACTTGTGATATCTCTCTGTCAAATATATAAATAAAAAAAACACGAAATACTGGTGGAAGAAAAAGATTGTAGAGTGCTGTAAATTTTCAGTGTGGGTGAGGAAGGTTTTATTTATTATTTTTTTTTTTGGTGTTGTTTTTTTCCGGATGTATCTTGATAGATTTGTTAAAGACTCCACTTTCCTAAGATAAAGGGGGATTAGGAATTGTTTTACCTATAGGGGTGGCATTGATTGGGGAAAGGGGATTGCCTTGAAGTTTAATTCTATATGAATATTAGAAAATTAAAATTAAAAAAAGGAATAAACTAGACTAAACTAAACTAAAATTAAAAAAAATAAATTTAAAAAACAGAAATGCAAAAGGAATACACAGGTGTATGTATCAAAAAGTTCAGGTTAGAAGGTTATTATGGAATTTGATGTACTGGACATCTCACTGTGATGGTAAATAGGTTAAAAAATTTTCTATATAATAATAAAAAATTATCTTTAAAAAAATGAGCCAGGATAGTGGGAACAAATTAATAATAAAAATTGTCCTATGAAGTAGTGGTGGTTGTTCTCTTGTTGTCTTTTTTTTTTCCTTTCCCAGTTGGTTTCCTGGGGGAGGGGCCTGCCACGTGGGTTTTCAGTCAATGATGTTCTGAGTTAAGTCCTCCCACTCCCCTCAAGGGGGTGGGCTCTTAGGAAACTGTTTTTTCAGGCTTTTGTTCTCTGGAGGTTTTTATATTTGTTCACTTTTGTTTTTCTCTCTTTTCTTGAGGGATTTTGATGGTTTTTGTAGGTTTAGAGGAAAGCAAACTGTACCCTGACCTCCGTCTCAGAGAGAAGCCTCAATCTGGCTGCAGAGCCCAAATAAATCCCCCCTTCAACACTGGCAGAGCAGGTTCCCAGTCGCGGTCCCTGGGGACTCAAGATTTTTTGCTTGTACCCAAAACCACAGCAGTGGCGGCTGTCTGGGCAGCTCCAGACTGCCAGAGAAGTTCCAAGCAGCAATCGCACACTGAGATTTTCCCACTGGCACAAGCTGGGAGTGCCTGGTCTTTCCAGGTCCAAGAGCACCAGGCTGGTGCCTGTGCCATCTCTGTCTGGGGAGGGCACAGGGCATGACTCGGACTCTGATGGCATGGCAGGGCACTTGCATGGGGACTGCAAAAAGGCTGTGCTTCTGTTGGCTGGCGAGGCTCCCAGCCCCTCATGGGAGCTGGGCACCACACACTCTCAGGCGAGCTTGCTGGTGGTTCAGGGACCAAGACCTGGTTTCTCTGCCGCACTCTTTCTGGCTCTGCACCAGGGGTGGCTGTCCTGGGTCTGGGGACTTAAGCCCCTGACCCTAACACCCTGATTCCTGCAATTTCTCCCCAGTGATCCTTTGCTCTTCTTGAGTGCTTTCTACCATACTTCTGAGATAATGCTGGTCCCCAGACGCAGGGCACTCTCGTATTGGGATATTACTTTCCAGTGGGTCACCTCTGGTAGCACCCTCCCCTTTTGTTTATCTTCCAATATCAGTCCGACTTTCCCACTCCGCTTTACCTGCCCACTGGCGTCTTCTGCTCCGGTAGAGATCCAGACGTGTATAATTCGGGTCTCAGTCTGATTTTGTCGGTGAGTGGAGTTCAACAGATGTAATCAGCTCACTTTAGGGTCCAGGTTGAAAGGGAGACGCCTCCTACTTCTCCGCCATCTTGTCTCCAGTATAAACATTTTAACAATGTTTTTTTTTAAATAAATTAATTTCTTTATTTTCAGAAAAACAGTATTCATTATTTTTTTCACCAACCCAGTGCTCCATGCAATCTGTGCCCTCTATAATACCCACCACCTGGTACCCCAAGCTCCCACCCCCCCTCCACTTCAAACCGCTCAGTTGTTTTTCAGAGTCCATAGTCTCTCATGATTCACCTCCCCTTCCAATTCCCCCCAACTCCCTTCTCCTCTCTAAGACCCCTTGTCCTCCATGATATTTGTTATGCTGCACAAATAAGTGAAACCATATGATAATTGACTCTCTCTGCCTTTCTTCATTCAGCATAATCTCTTCCAGTCCCGTCCATGCTGCTAGAAAAGTTGGGTATTCATCCTTTCTAATGGAGGCATAATACTCCATAGTGTATATGGACCACATCTTCCTTATCCATTCGTCCGTTGAAGGACAAATTCGTTCTTTCATAGTTTGGCGACCGTGGCCTTTGCTGCTATAAACATTTGGGTACAAATGGCCCTTCTTTTCACGACATCTGTATCTTTGGGGTAAATACCCAGGAGTGCAATTGCAAGGTCAGAGGGAAGTTCTATTTTTAATTTCTTGAGGAATCTCCACACTGTTCTCCAAAGAGGCTGCACCAACTTGCATTCCCATCAACAGTGTAAAATGGTTCCCCTTTCTCCACATCCTCTCCAAGACATGTTGTTTCTTGTTTTGTTAATTTTGGCCATTCTAACTGGTGTAAGGTGATATCTCAATGTAGTTTTAATTTGAATCACCCTGAGGGCTAGTGATGATGTACATTTTTTCATGTGTCTGATTGCCATTTGTATGTCTTCATTGGAGAATTGTCTGTTCATATCTTCTGCCCATTTTTTGATATGCTTGCCTATTTCCTATGTGTTGAGTTTGAGGAGTTCATTATAGATCCTGGATATCAACCTTTTGTCTGTACTGTCATTTGCAAATATCTTATCACATTCCGTGGGTTACATCTTTGTTTTTTTGACTCTTTCCTTTGCTGTGCAGAAGCTTTTGATTTTGATAAAGTCCCAAAAGTTTATTTTGGCTTTTGTTTCCTTTGCCTTTGGAGACATATCTTGAAAGATGTTGCTGTGGCTGATATAGAAGAGATTACTGCCTATGTTCTCCTCTAGGGTTCTGATGGATTCCTGTCTTACGTTGAGGTCTTTTATCCATTTTAACAATGTTTATTCTTCTGATCCATGAGCATGGAATGGTCTTCTGTCTTTTTTGTTTTCTTCAATTTTTTTCATGAGTGTTCTGTAGTTCCTTGAGAAAAATCCTTTACTTCTTTGGGATGGTTTATTCCCAGGTATCTTATGGTTTCAGTGCTGTAGTAAATGGAATTGATTCTCTAATGTCCCTTTCTGTATTTTCATTGATAATGTAGAAGAAGGCCACTGATTTTTGTACAATGATTTTTTTTTTTTTTTTTTTTTTTTTACCCCTAAGTTTTTTTTTTTTTTTTTTTTTTTTTTTTTTTTTTTTTTTATAAACATATATTTTTTATATACATATATTTTTATCCCCAGGTCTGTGAATCACCAGGTTTACACACTTCACAGCACTCACCAAATCACATACCCTCCCCAATGTCCATAATCCCACCCCCTTCTCCCCAACCCCCTCCCCCCGGCAACCCTCAGTTTGTTTTGTGAGATTAAGAGTCACTTATGGTTTGTCTCCCTCCCAATCCCATCTTGTTTCATTTATTCTTCTACCCACTTAAGCCTCCATGTTGCATCACCACTTCCTCATATCAGGGAGATCATATGATAGTTGTCTTTCTCTGCTTGACTTATTTCGCTAAGCATGATACGCTCTAGTTCCATCCATGTTGTTGCAAATGGCAAGATTTCATTTCTTTTGATGGCTGCATAGTATTCCATTGTGTATATATACCACATCTTCTTGATCCATTCATCTGTTGATGGACATCTAGGTTCTTTCCATAGTTTGGCTATTGTGGACATTGCTGCTATAAACATTCGGGTGCATGTGTCCCTTTGGATCACTACATTTGTATCTTTAGGGTAAATACCCAATAGTGCAATTGCTGGGTCATAGGGCAGTTCTATTTTCAACATTTTGAGGAACCTCCATGCTGTTTTCCAGAGTGGCTGCACCAGCTTGCATTCCCACCAACAGTGTAGGAGGGTTCCCCTTTCTCCGCATCCTCGCCAGCATCTGTCATTTCCTGACTTGTTGATTTTAGCCATTCTGACTGGTGTGAGGTGATATCTCATTGTGGTTTTGATTTGTATTTCCCTGATGCCAAGTGATATGGAGCACTTTTTCATGTGTCTGTTGGCCATCTGGATGTCTTCTTTGCAGAAATGTCTGTTCATGTCTTCTGCCCATTTCTTGATTGGATTATTTGTTCTTTGGGTGTTGAGTTTGCTAAGTTCTTTATAGATTCTGGACACTAGTCCTTTATCTGATATGTCGTTTGCAAATATCTTCTCCCATTCTGTCAGTTGTCTTTTGATTTTGTTAACTGTTTCCTTTGCTGTGCAAAAGCTTTTGATCTTGATGAAATCCCAGTAGTTCATTTTTTCCCTTGCTTCCCTTGCCTTTTGCGTTGTTCCTAGGAAGATGTTGCTGCGGCAGAGGTCGAAGAGGTTGCTGCCCGTGTTCTCCTCAAGGATTTTGATGGATTCCTTTCGTACATTGAGGTCCTTCATCCATTTTGAGTCTATTTTTGTGTGTGGTGTAAGGAAATGGTCCAATTTCATTTTTCTGCATGTGGCTGTCCAATTTTCCCAGCACCATTTATTGAAAAGGCTGTCTTTTTTCCATTGGACATTCTTTCCTGCTTTGTCGAAGATTAGTTGACCATAGAGTTGAGGGTCTATTTCTGGGCTCTCTATTCTGTTCCATTGATCTATGTGTCTGTTTTTGTGCCAGTACCATGCTGTCTTGATGATGACAGCTTTGTAATAGAGCTTGAAGTCCGGAATTGTGATGCCACCAACGTTGGCTTTCTTTTTCAATATCCCTTTGGCTATTCGAGGTCTTTTCTGGTTCCATATAAATTTTAGAATTATTTGTTCCATTTCTTTGAAAAAGATGGATGGTACTTTGATAGGAATTGCATTAAATGTGTAGATTGCTTTAGGTAGCATAGACATTTTCACAATATTTATTCTTCCAATCCAGGAGCATGGAACATTTTTCCATTTCTTTGTGTCTTCCTCAATTTCTTTCATGAGTACTTTATAGTTTTCTGAGTATAGATTCTGTGTCTCTTTGGTTAGGTTTATTCCTAGGTATCTTATGGTTTTGGATGCAATTGTAAATGGGATTGACTCCTTAATATCTCTTTCTTCTGTCTTGCTGTTGGTGTAGAGAAATGCAACTGATTTCTGTGCATTGATTTTATATCCTGACACTTTACTGAATTCCTGTATAAGTTCTAGCAGTTTTGGAGTGGAGTCTTTTGGGTTTTCCACATATAGTATCATATCATCTGCGAAGAGTGATAATTTGACTTCTTCTTTGCCGATTTGGATGCCTTTAATTTCCTTTTGTTGTCTGATTGCTGAGGCTAGGACCTCTAGTACGATGTTGAATAGCAGTGGTGATAATGGACATCCCTGCCGTGTTCCTGACCTTAGCGGAAAAGCTTTCAGTTTTTCTCCATTGAGAATGATATTTGCGGTGGGTTTTTCATGATTTTTTTTAAAGATTTTATTTATTTGACAGACAGAGATCACAAGTAGGCAGAGAGGCAGGTAGAAAGAGAGAGAGGAGGAAGCAGGCTCTCTGCGGAGCGGACAGCCCGATGCGGGACTCGATCCCAGGACCCTGGGATCATGACCTGAGCCGAAGGAAGAGGCTTTAACCCACTGAGCCACCCAGGCACCCCTGTAAAATGATTTTGTATCCTGCCACATTATTTAGTTGCTGTATGAATTCTGGTAGTTTGGAGGTGGGGTGTTTTGGGTTTTCCATATAAAGTATGTCATCTGTGAGGAGAGAGTGTTTGACTTCTTCATTACCAATTTGGATACCTTTTATTTCTCTTTGTTGTCTGATTGTTGCTAGGATTTCAAATAGTTTGTAGAACAAGAGTGGTGAGAGTGGGAATCCTTGTCATGTTCCTGATCTCAAAGGGAAGCCTGTCAGCTTTTACCCATCGAGGATGATATTCACTGTGGCTTTTTCATAGAAACATTTTATGAAGTTGACTAATGTTCCCTCTATCCCTATACTTTGAAGCATTTTATTCAGGACCGGATGCTGGATTTTGTCTAATGTTTTTTCTTCATCAATGGAGAGGACCATGTGGTTCTCCTCTCTACACTTCATAATTTGTTCTATGACATTGATTGATTTGTGAATGCTGAACCATCCTTGCAACCCAGGGATAGATCCCACCTGGTCATGGTGGATCATCTTTTGAATGTACTGTTGGATCCTGTGAGCTAGGATCTTGTTGAGAATCTTAGTATCCATATTCATCAGTGATATTGGTCTGAAATTCTCCCTTTTGGTGAGGTCTTTGCCTGGTTTGTGGAGCAGGGTAATGCTGCCTTCATAAAAAGGGTCTGGAAGTTTTCCTTCTGCTTAATTTTTGGAACGAGCTTCAGGAGAAGACATGCTATTTCTTCTATGAAAGTCTGGTAGATTTCTCCTGTGAATCCATCAAGTCCTGGGCTCTTGTTTATTGGGAGGTTTTTGATCACTGCTTCAATCTGGTTACTGGGTAAAAGTCTATTCATGTTGTGAATTCCTTCCCGGTTCAATTTTGGGATTATACTTTTCTAAAAATGCATCCATTTCACAAAGGTTGCTTAGCATATTGGCATACAACTGTTTAATTTTTTAAATTATTTTCAGTGTAACCGTATTCTATGTTTTAGCACAACACCCAGTGTTCCATGCACTCCATACCTCATTGTTTTGTTGACTGTTTCCTTTGCTGTGTAGAAGATTTTGATCTTTATGAAGTCCCAAATGTTCATCTTCACTTTTTTTTTTCCTTTGCCTTTGGAGACATATTTTGAAAGAAGTTGCTATGGCCAATGTTGAAGAGGTTTCTGCCTATGTTCTCCTCCAAGATTCTGATGGATTCCTGCCTCAGGTTGAGGTCTCTTATCCATTCCGAGTTTCTCTTTGTGTATGGTGTCAGAGAATGGTCGAGTTTCATTCATCTACACAAAGCTGTCCCAATTTTCTCAGTGGCATTTATTGAAAATACTTTTTTTTTTCCCTTTGTATATATTTTCCTGCTTTCTTGAAAATTATTTGACTATAGATTGATGGTCCATATCTGAGCTCTCTACTCTGTTACACTGGTCTAATGGCCTGTTTTTATGCCAGTCCCCTGCTGTCTTGGTGATCACAGCTTTGTAGTAACCCTTGAAACCAGGCAACAGGGTGCACCCAGTTTTGTTCTTTTCTTTTTGGCATTTCCTTAGCAATATGGGATCTCCTCTGATTCCACACCAATTTTAGGCTTGTGTTTGCTCCAGCTCTTTGAAAAATACCGGAGGAATTTTGATCAGAATGGCATTAAAATGATAGATTTCTCTAGGCTGTATAGACTTTTTAAGACTGTTTATTCTTCTGATCCATGAGCATGGAATGGTCTTCCATCTTTATGGTTTTCTTCCATTTATTTCATGAGTGTTCTGTAGTTCCCTGAATATAGATTGCTTATCACTTTGGTTTGGTTTATTCCCAGGTATCTTATGGTTTTGGAGCTGTAGTAAATGGAATTGATTCTCCCTTTCTGTATTTTTATTGTTAAAGGATAAGAAAACCACTGATTTTTGTACAAAGATTTTGTATCCTCCCGCATTATTGAAGTGCTGTATGAGTTCTAGTAGTTTTGGGGTGGAGTCTTTTGGGTTTTCCATATAAAGTATGTCATCTATGAAGAGAGAGTTTGACTTCTTCATTGCCAATTTGGATACATTTTATTTCTCCTTGTTGTCTGATTGCTGTTGCTAGGACTTCAAATAATATGTTGAATAAGAGTGGAGAGAGTGGGCATCCCTGTCATGATTCTGATCTCTAAGGGAAGGCTGTCAGCTTTTACCCATTGAGGATGGTATTCACTGTGGTGTTTTCATAGATACACTTAAGGAAGCTGATGAAGGTTCCCTCTATCCCTACTTTGAAGTGTTTTATTCAGGAACAAAAGCCGGATTTTCTCAAATGTGTTCTTTTCACCAATTGAGATGACCATGTGGTTTTTCTGTCTTCGCTTATTAATTTGTTTATGACATTGATTGATTTGCGAATGTTGAACCATCCTTGCAACCCAGGGATAGATCCCACCTGGTCATGGTGGATCATCTTTTGAATATACTGTTGGATCCTATGAGCTTGCATATTGTTGAGAATCTTAGTATCCATATTCATCAGTGATATTGGTCTGATATTCTCCTTTTTGGTGAGGTCTTTTCCTGCTTTGGGGATCAGGGTAATGCTGGCTACATAAGAAGAGTCTGGAAGTTTTCTTCTGCTTCCATTTTTGGAAAGATCTTCAGGTGAATAGGTGTTATTTCTACTCTGAAAGTTTGGTAGAGATGCCCAGGGAAGCTGTCTGTTCCTGAGCTCTTGTTTTTTGGGAGGTTTTTGATCACTACTTCAATCTCGTTACTGGATAATGGTCTATTCAGGTTCTACATTGCTTACTGGTTCAATTTTGGAATTTTATACTTTCCTAGGAATGCAGCCATTTCACCTAGGTTGCTTAGCATATTAGCATACAACTGTTTTTTTTTTCTTTTTAATTTCTTTTATGTGTAACATTATTCTTTGTTTTTCCACCACGGTTAGTGATCTATGTAATCCCTGCCCTCTCTCTTATACATACCAATAGCTTCTGCCAACCTCTCACTCCCCGCTCTTTCAAAGCTCTCATATTCTTTTTCAGAGTCCATAGTCTGATAGTATCATAGTATTATAGAGGGCATGGATTGCATGAAGCACTGGGCGTGGTGAAAAAATAATGGAATACTTTTTTTCTGAGAAAATAAATTAATTTAATTAAAAAAAATATATGTCTCCAAAGGCAAAGGAAACAAAGCGAAAATGAACTTTGGAAATTCATCAAAATCAAAAGCTTCTGCACAGCAAAGGAAACATTCATGAGAACAATGGTAAACGATGGAATGGAAGAAGATAATTTCAAACCATTTTTTAACTGGATTATTTGTATTTCGGGGTGTTAAATTGTAGCCATTCCACATATTTTGGACACTATCCCCATACTGCATAGGGTTTTTGTTTTTTTTTTTAATAAATATTTTCTCCCTTTCAGTATGTTGTCTTTTTTTTTTAATTAAATATATTTATTTTCAGCATAACAGTATTCATTATTTTTTTTACCACACCAGTGCTCCATGCAGTCCGTGCCCTCTACAGTACCTACCACCTGGTACCCCAACCTCCCACACCCTTATTACTTCTTCCTTGCTCTTCTGCTGTGTGGAAACTTTATTGTGTTACAGTCCCAGTTGTTTATTTTTGCCTTTATTTCCTTGCCTCAGGAGACAGTCTAGAAAATGTTTGCTTTGGTCCATGTCAGGAAGTTACGGTCTGTGCCCTCTTTGATTTTTATGGTTTCCAGTCTCCCACTGAGGCCTTGAAACTGTTTTGAACTTCTATGTCTGTTTGGCATAAGGAAGCAGAGTAATTGCATTCTTCTGTGCATAGCTGTCCAGTTTTCCCAACACTATAGAGACTGTTCTTTTCCTTTCTATATTCTTGCCTGCTCTGTGGAAGACTAATAGGCCACAGAATTGCGGGTTTATATCTGAGCTTCTATCCTGTTCCCTAGGTCACTGTGTGTATTTTTGTGCCAGTGCCATAGTTTGGATGACCACAGCTATGTAGTATGACTTGAAATCTGGAATTGTGATTCCTCCAGCATTGTTTTTCTTCTCAACATTGCATTGTCTGTTCAGTATCTTTGGTGGTTCCATACAAATTTTTAGGAGTGTTTGCTTGACTTCTTTTTGTTTAACTTAATTCAATGAGCCAACTTATAGGACACCATTAGTGTTATAGGACACTATAACACTTATAGGACAACTTATAGGACACCAACTTATAGGACACCTGTAGTGTTCAATAATAGATCAAATGTGTATACTGCCCAGTGCTCATTGCATCATGGGTCCTCTTTAAGGCCTACCACCCAGTTGCCCCATCCCCCACGCCACTGCCCTCCAGGAATCCTGAGTTCGTTTCTGTAATGAAGAGTCTCTCATGGTTTTTCTCCCTCTCTGACGACTTCACATTCAGTTCCCCCCTTCCCCTCTGATCCTGTGTTGTTTCTTCTATTTTACACAGGTGAACCCATGTGACGCTTGCTTTTCTCTGATAGCCTTATTTCACTCAGCGTAATACCCACCAGTTCCTTCCAGGTGGATGCGATGGTTAGTCTTCATCCTCTATGATGGATGAATAGTATTCTGTTGTAGATATGAACCACATCTTCTTTATCCATTCATCTGTCCATGGACATCAGCGCTCTGTCCATAGTTTGGCTAGAGTGGATAATGCTATAATGAACACTGGGGAGGGGATGCCACTATTTTTCACTCAATCTGTATTTTCTTTCGATTTTATTTATTGACTTGACGGAGATAGAGAGAGATCACAAGCAGGCAGAGAGGCAGGCAGAGGGAGGGGGGAAGCAGGCTCCCTTCTGAGCAGACAGCCTGATGTGGATCTTGATCCCAGGACCCTGAGATCCTGGAGGCTTGACCCACTGAGCCACCCAGATGCCCCCAAATCTGTATCTTTGGGTTAAATACCAAGCAGTGCAATTGCTGTGTTGTCTATTTTTAAGTTTGGGAAGAAACTCGATAACATGTGGCAGAGTGGTTGTACGAGGGTGCATTGCCACCAGCAGTGTAAGAGTGTTCCCCTCTAACCATGTCCTCGCTAGCATTTGTTTTCCATGCCTTGATCATTTTAGACATGCCAGCTGATGTGAGGTGGTATCTCACTGTGGTTTTGATTTGTATTTTCCTGATGGCTATTGCTGTAGAACACTTTTTTGTGTGTCTCTTGGTCACTTGTATGGCCTCTTAGTAAAAAGTTATGTTTGTGTTTTTGCCTATGTCTTCAGCTAGATTAGGGGTAGTCCCAGGATCATGGAAGGTTTGATCTGCTTAGGTATGGAGACCTTCAGAGACATCTGAATTGAAGGCCAGAGTTAAGGAGAGTATCAGGCCCAGGCTCTGTGTTCAGTCTGGTATGAAAATATAAATAAGCAGGGAGTGGTTCAATATGTCATTCAGATTTCTCCTGCTCTAAGTCCTTTCTGCAGTTCCAAAGGGCATGATTTCTGACTTTGTTGTAGGATGAGACTGTGCTTCGCTCAGGTGTCCCCATTCCCTGGGGATTTGGAGTCAGGCCTCTGGGTATGGTCCTTTAGGAACCAAACCTAGGGTTAGGATTGGGGCCTAGGATCATGGCAGGTTTAACCTTCCAGCTGTGTGACAAGACTCCCAGAGGGCTGAGTTGAGGGTGTGGTTTGTGTCCAACAGGCCATGGAATGTGGGGGTGGCCTCAGGTGGCCATGAAGATTTCTCCTTCTCTGAATCATTTTCGGGGTTCCAAATGCCATGGTTTCCTTCTGGGAGGCAGGCGGATTCCTTTGAAATTTTTCAGTTTTCCCCAGTCCCTGGGACTGTGGCGCCAGCCAGGTCTCTGAGGAAATACCCCTGGTAGACCACCCGAGGGTCAGGGTTGGGTTCAGGATTTAGGGTCATGGGTTAGGATTAGGGTTGAGGGGTATTCTAGGGTTAATATGTTTGACTTTAACACAAGATGCCCATGCTTAAATAAGACATTTCTGAGTGTATTTTACATTGAGTAAATTTAGCATGTAACCCAAATAGTTATGGAGAAGAACGGAATGTTCCAAAGCAACACTTAAGACAATATTTCCTGACATTTATGTTTTATCATCAAAATAATTAAAATTGAATTGCTCTGTGACTCTTCTCACAGATGAATTTGCTGGCGCTGTCTTTCCGGTCTTGGCCAAAAGCATCTTCTCATTGGGCTTCCTTAATGGGCGTCTCTGAATGGAATGGTTCTCTTAGCTCTTAGCCTGCATTCCTTCCTATTGTTGGTTTATTGATTATATCCTACACTCATTGGAAGCTCCCAGGTGGGACTAGAGCTATACATTTGCACTAAGTAGATACTGCATACATACTTACTAATTCAACAAGTATGGTTTTCTTTTTAATCAAAAATATCCATGTTTTATCAATGATTTTTTTAACCATTTCAGAATATATTTGGAGAAAGCTATTGCTCCATGACTATACATCGGTCAAGGTTGTGGCTTCATTATGTTCTGTGTCATGCTTCCATGAGCTGACCAGAATGCTCATGACGCATGTATGAAGCTCAACTTCAAACCTTAGGGGTGATTTCAGTGAAACCACTGGGAGGTGTTTGGAGGGCTTACACTGCTGAACACCACATATCATGAAGGGCCAGATGGGACATGAGCAAACTTTCTTTCCCCAGCTTTTACATTTTCCTCCACCTTCTGTCAGCATGTTGCTTTCCCACCAACTGTATCTTTGCAGACAAACTCTGAGATGGCCTATGGCTTGGGACTCCAATGACATCACAGAGTCTCATTAGAACGTGTGTCAGAGGTTTCTGTGGCACTGACATGACCCTTGTTCCCAGAATAGGTCCCATGAAGAGTCCCAAGAGAATCATGGTGTGGGTATCATGGGGTGATGAGTCCAGCAAAGATATATAGGTGATTGCATCTCTAGCTGAAACCGCTCTGGGGGAACCTGCTGGAGGCCATCTCCAGGCTCAGTCTGGCTCTTTCACTGATTTCCCTTATGACCTAGGAGAGTCATTTTATCGGAGTTTGAGGATCATCATTTCTTTTTTTTTTTAAGATTTTTTTTACTAATTAGGTAGAGATTGAAACAGAGTGATCACAGGCAGATAGAATGGCAGGCAGAGGCAGAGGGAGAATCAGGCTCCTTGTCGAGCAAGTAGCCCAATGTGGGACTCGATCCCTGATGCTGGGAAGGCAGCGACTTAAACAACTGAACCACCTAGGCATCCCTAGACTCATCATTTCTAAAATGAGGAAATGAATTTAGATGAATTGATTCATGCAAGACAATTGGATGAACTCCTAGGAAGTTCTGGGCAGTCCTCAAGGTGGATTCTATCTCAGGAGTTCTGACTCCCATCGTCCCCACTCCTATTAATTTCCCCCTTTTGACACAATGGCTACTCCTTGTAAATTTCCCAGGGTGACACTGGACTAGCAAGTGTCTTCAGGGTGTGTCCCCATACCATCCGAAGTGGTTGAGAGGCCATGAGCCATTGTGATCCAAAACCCAGGTTTTGGCTGTGCTGCCTTACTTGCACAAAAACAGCAGTGCCTGCATCAGGCCTTCACTGTGCCATCTGGATTGGCTTAGTGAGGACCTAGCCCTGGACACTAGCCCTATGACACTGTGAGGGCACTCAGAATCCACAGTTCAGTCATGCAAAGCAACAAGTGATTCTACATCAGGATAAATGATGCAAGGTTTAGTTTTAGAGCAACTATGATAAAATTAGATTTAAATGACAGAACAGAAAGTAGCTCAACTGTACTCTGTATTATGGCCGTGATGGGAAAAGTGAACGATGGAGTCAAAAAGGGGCATGGGAGTTCCAAGAAGCAGGCTGGGGTCGTCCAGGGATAGGGGGTGTCTCGCGGAGGAAGGGACCAGGAGGCTTGTCATGGGTTCCAACAGTGCAGCATCAGGGTGTGCGCCGGGCCTGACCCACGATCCCCAGGGGCACTGGGGGCAGTCTAGCTCCAGAAGAACTACAGAAATGCAAACTGGCCTGTGCAGAGCCTTTCTGGTCTGTCTTCTTGGTTCCTGGGTGTGGCTCTTTCTCTGCTTCTGGAGGCTGTTGATTGTCCTTAGATGACTAAGGGGATTTTAATAAAATATAGTCACCAAAGCACTGAGCACATTCCCTGTCCCCAGAAATAGGTCACTAAACATAAATATTGTTTCATCTTAGCTGAGGACCAGGAGCTGGTGCTATATAGGTCCTCAGGAGGTGGCATCTGTTGCCCACTGGCCATCACCCCATGACACCCACAAAAGCTCAGCCCATCCTCTGCTCTGCTCAAGGGCAGCAGACAGATGGACCAGATGCAGGTGGGATTCCCTCCAGGCAGGCATGGCTTGCTTCCGACAGGTAGAGAAGTGGGCCAGTTCACATGCTCAAGATGTGTATTCTTTTGTTTCCTTGGTGTCTGCCTCCCCTGTCCATCATGTTGGTCATGAAGATTTAGCTCCTGGGAGAACTTGGGTTTTCAGATTTCTGTTGACATGTCGAAGTGTAGATCTGAGTTTCTTTTGTTTCCTGTGCTTGTGTTGGAGATGAAGGCGGGAAAAGTCATCATACTCTGAAAGTAGAGAATGAAATATCCAGTGTGCTCTGACCCCCACCCCTCAGGCTTGAAAGCCACAGTCAACTACATACTTCATGTTCTACACAATCAGCTTTAGGGTCTCCCAAACACATGTGACATGAAATCGTACTGAAAGATGATTCCCGAACTTTTGCCTTGCAGTTTAGGGAGAGATTAGGGACACTGCCCCTCGCCTGCACTGTTTTTTCTGGTATGGCAAATGCCCAGTCACACTGCCACATGTAGCAACCCAAGGGCACAGCTGCCACACCCTCCCGGAGAACTCCCAGTCCTCCTGACCTCCATTCTGGCCAACCCAGCACACCCACAGTCCTCCTGAGTGTCCCATGTCATGGTACATGTCACACAAGGCTTTCGGTTTTTGTCTCTCGGTCTGTCCTTCATGCTTGGAGTAGATTTCTCTCCCAGGTGCCTGGCTGGATGGCAGGCCCATTAATTATTTCAGAATCTTTTGTCCTGGAACAGCAGGTGTCCCTTAAATCCGGACGGGCAGGGGGAAACTCTGTCCCTCTGTGTGACCCCAGCCTCAGAGGGATCTAGTGTCCAGGACAAGGGATTTGGGAGTCCTCCCAGATGAAGTTTGTTCTGTGAAGGTGGCTTCCTTCCAGGATCATTATGGAACCACATGGCATGGCCATTCTGGGAGACAAAAAGTATGCTTCTGTATTGTATTCTCTTTGTACGCTGTAGCTACCAGAGAGGATACTTGTGGGAAAGGATACTGGGGATGAAAGTCTGAAAACCCAAGCTAGGGTTAGGGTTAGGGTTAGGGTTAGGGCTAGGGCATGGCATGACCAACCTATAGAGCTTGAAGTACCTGAAGTTAGGGGGGAGTTTCACGTGGTCACTCAAGCTGTAGTTTATGTCCACGGGGGCCGCTGAATGTGGGGGTAGCCTCATGGGTCCATGTTTTTTTTTTTTTTTTTCCCACTGTAGGGTTTTTGCACATGTCAAAATAGCAAGGTTTCATTCTGGGAGTCAGGAGGACTCCTAGTTTATGGCTCATGGGCCCTCCATATGGAGGCATTCAAGAGCAGGGGTCTGGGTATGGATGCCTGAAAACCAAATCTTGGGTTAAGATTAGGGCCTAGGTACATGCAAACCTGATCTGCAAGCTCTGCAGTGAGCTCCCCAGGGGACTGAATTGAAAAGGGGGCTCAGGCTGAGGGTCACAATATGGGTTTATGTCCAGGTCAGACTCCGAAGTGTGTGTGGCCTCAGGGACCATAAAGGTTTCTCCTACTCTGAGGGTTTTACACAGCTCCAAATTACAAGATTTCCTCCTGGGGGGCATGAGTCAGGACGAGTTGTGTTTTGTGGCTCAGAGGTCCTCCACATGGAGGGATTCTAGACCAGGTCTCCGGGGACAGATGTCTGAAAACCCAAGCTAGGATTAGGATTAGGGCCGAGGCACATGCCAAATCCAAACTGCTGGCTCTGGGGCCAGCTACCTGTGTGGATGACTATTGGTTGGGGCTGTACCAGAATGTATTAGGTCCAATGCTGGCTTCCATAAATGGGGGTGGCCTCGGCAGCCATGCAGGTTTCTCCTAATCTGTGCACTTGTGCAGCTCTATAGAACACAGTTTTCTCTGGAGGGCAGGCAGAGTCCCTTGGTGTGGCTCTGGAGTCCCCAATTCTGGAGGGCTTGTGGGGCATGACTCTGGGGATGGAAGTTGGAAAATGCAAGCTAGGGTTTGGGTTGGGGCCTAAGGCATGGCAGACCTGATCTTCAAACTCTGAGGCGAGCTCCTTGGGATCTGAATATAGAGGACTAGTCAGGCGGTCGATCAGGCTGGAATTTGTATCCATGAGGGTTTCAAAATGTGGGGCTTGCCTCATGGAGCCATAGATGTTTCTCCCGCTCTGGCGGTTTTAAGCTGGGACAAAGAGCAAGGTATCCTTCTAGAGAACAGTAGGAGTCCCATTTTATGGCTCAGGGGTTCTCCATATGGAAGGATTGGAGACTAGGCCTATGAGTATGGATGCCTGAAAGCCAATTTAGACCTACGATTAGGGCCTAGCGGCATGCCAGGTCCAATCTGCTGGCTCTGTTGCAAGCTACCCAGGGGGCTGAATTGAAAATGGTGCCCAGGCTCAGGGTCACAATATGGATTTGTGTCCAATGTGGCCTCTGAACTAGGGGACAACCTCAGGGGCCATGCATGTTTCTCCTAATCTGGGCTTTTTTTGCATCTCCATAGGACATAGTTTCCTTTTGGATGGCAGACAGAATCTTGTGGTGCGGCTCCAGAGTCCCCATTCTTAAGGCCAAGAGTTTGGAGACAGAAGTCTGAAAACTCAAACTAGGGTTTGAGTTACAGCCTAGGGCATGACTCTCTGATCTGCAGATTCTGAGGCAAACTCCCGGGGATCTGATGTAGGGGCAAGTGTGAGGCTGGCGTTTGTGTCTATGAGGTCTGCTGAATGTTGGGGTGGCCTCATGGGGCCATAGAGTTTTCTCCTGCTCTGGGGTTTATGTTCACCTGCAAAAAGCAAGGTTCCTTCTGGTGTACAGGAGTCCTGTTTTATGGTTCAGGTGTGTGCCATATGGAGGGATATGAGGAGGGCTCTGGGTATGGATGCCTGAATCCCCAATCTAGGTTTAGGATTAAGGTCTAGGGACATTGCAGGTCCTATCTGCTGGCTCTGGGACCAGCTACCTGGGTGACTGACTGGAGGTCAGGGCTCAAGGTAAATGTCAGAATGTGTTTTACTGTCGAGGGATGGCCTCCTTAAATGGGGTTAGAATCAGGAGCATTCAGGTTTCTCCTAAACTGGGATTCTGTGCAGTTCCATATGGCATGGTTTCCTTCTGGAGGGCAGGCAGAGTCCTGTGGTGTGGCTCCAGAGATCCCAAACTAGAGTGCTTGTGGTTCAGGACTCTGGGGACGGAAGTTTGAAACCCAAGCTAAGTTTATAATTAGGGCCTAGGACATTGCAGGCCCAATCTGCAAAAGCTGAGGCGAGGTCCCAGAATCTCAAATAGGGCAAGTGTCAAGCAGTTGCTCAGGCTAAAATTTATTTCTATGAGGGCTGAAAAATGTGAGGGTGGTCTCATAGGGCCATTGAGGTTTCTCCTACTCTAGAGGGTTTTGTGCAGCTGCAAAGAGGAAGCACTCCTTCTGGGGTACAGGCAAAGTCCTCTTTTATGGCTCAGGGGTTCCCCCTATGGAGGGATTTGAGAGCAGGGCTCTGGATATAGATGCTTGAAAATCCAACCTAGGGTTAGGATTAAGGCATAGGGACATGGCAGGCCCGATCTGTTGGTTCTGTAGCAAGCTAACCAGGGTTCGGGGCCCTGAGTTGAGAATGGGGCTCAGGCTGAGGGTCACAATGCGGGTATGTGTCCAGTACGGCCTCTGAATGTGAAGGTCGCCTCAGGGTCATGCAGGATTCCTCTATTCTGAGGGATGTACATGGCTTTAATAGCAAGGTTTCCTTCTGTGGGGGCAGGAGGAGTTCTGTTTTGTGGCCCATGGGCCTCCTGTATGGAGGGAATCGAGACCAGGCCTCTATGGATAGATGCCTGATAACCAAAGGTAGGGTTAGGATTAGGCCGAAGGGGCATGGCAGGTAGGATCTGCTGGCTCTGGGGCCAGCTACCTGGGTGGCTGACTAGAGGTCAGGTCTCAAGCTGAGTGTAGGAATGTGCATTACTATCCAGGGATGGCCTCCATAGATGAGGGTGGTCTCAGAGTTTGTGCAGTTTTTTCCTAATCTGTGGGCTTTTGCAGCTCCTTAGGGCTTTGTTTCCCTCAAGAGGGAAGGCAGAAGTTCTGTGGTGTTGCTACACAATCTCCAATGTCGAGGGTTTGTCAGCCAGTACTCTGGTGATGGAAGATTGAAAACCCAAGGTAGGGTGAGAGTTACGGCCTAGGGCATGGCAGGCCTGATCTGTACATGCTGACATGAGCTCCCCAGGACCTGGAGTTGGGGCAAGTGTCAGGTGGTTGCTCAGGGTAGCGTTTGTGAACATGAGGGCCACCGAATGTGGGGCTGGCCTCATGGACCCATGAAGGTTTCTCCTCCTCTGGGCATTTTGTGCAGCTCCAAATACCGAGGTTTCCTTCTGGGGGACAGGAGCAGTCCTGTTTTATGGCTCAAGGGATATACCATTTGGAGGGATTCGAGAACAGCCTGAAAATCCAACTGAGGGTTAGCTTTAGGGTCTAGGGACATGTAAGGCCCAATCTGCTGGCTCTGGTGAGAGCTACCAAGGAAAGCAGCTCAGATGAGGGTCACAGTGTGGTTTTGTGTCCAGGATGGTCTCCAAAAGTGGGGGTGCCCTCAGGAGCCATGCAGGTTTCTTTTCCTCTGAGGGTTTTACACAGCTCCAAATAGCAAGGTTTCTTTCTGGATGGCAGGAGGAGTTTTGTTTTGTGACTCAGTGGTCCTCCATATTGATGGATTCAAGACCAGCCCTCTGAGTATGAATGCTTGAAAACCCAATAGCTTTAGGGCTTAGGAGCATGGCAGATCTGATTGGCTGGTTATGGGGCCAGCTACCAGGGACACTGAGTGGAGGTCAGTGCTCAAGCTGAGTGTCAGAATGCGTATCACTGTCCAGGGATGGTCTCTGTAAATGGGGGCGGCCTCGGGAGCCGTGCGGTTTTCTTTTAATATGGGGGGTTTGTGCAGCTCCATAGGGCATGGTTTCCTTCTGGATGGCAGGCAGAGTCCTGTTTTGTGGATCCAGACTCCCCGGTCTGGAGGCCATGTGGGCCAGGACTCTGGGGACAGAAGTCTGAAAACCAAAGCCAGGGTGAAGGTCAGGTACTAGGGCATGGAAGGCTCGGTCTGCAGAAGCTGAGGCAAACTGCACAGGATGTGCAGTTAGGATGCATGGACGGCAGTCACTTAGGCTGCTGTTTTGGTCCATGAGGGACGCCGAAAGTGAGGGTGGCCTCATGAAGCCATGGATGTTTCTCCCACTCTGGGGGTTCTGTGCAGCTCCAAATAGCAAGGTTTCCTCCTGGGGGACAGAGGAGTCCTGTTTTTATAGCTCAGGGGTCCCACAATTCAGGGATTTGAGAGCATGGCGTTAGGTATGGATGCCTGAAAACCCAACCGAGGTTTAGATTTAGGGCCTAGAGGCATGGCAGGCCTGATCTGCTTGCTCTGGGGTGAGCTACCCATGGGAGTGAGTTGAATACTGGGCTTAGGTTGAGAGTCACAATGTGGATTTGTGCCCAGGGCAGCCTCTGAATGTGGGGGTGCCCTCAGGGGACATGTTGGTTTCTCCTACGCTGAGGGTTTTACACAGCTCTAAATGGTAAGGTTTCCTTCGGGGGGGGGGGGGACAGGGCGAGCTCTGTTTTGTGGCTCAGGCATTCCCATATGGAGGGATTTGAGACTAGGCCTCTAGGGACAGATGCCCGAAAACACTTGCTAGGGTTAGGGTTTGGGCATTGGGCATGGCAGGCGTGATCTTCAGATGCTGAGGTGAGCCCCATGGGATGTGAAGTTAGGGAGAATGTCAGGTGTTTGCTCAGGCTATAGTTTGTGTTCATGAAAGGCACTAAATGTGGGGTTGTGTTAATGGGGTCTTGGAGATTTCTTCCACTCTGGGTTTTTTTGTTTTGTTTTGCTTTTTTGTTTTTGTTTTCTAGCTCCAAATAGCAAAGTTTCATTCTGGGAGACAGGATATGTCCTGAATTCTGGCTCAATTATCCCCCATGTGGATATGCTGAGAACAGGGCTCAGGGTATGGATAACTGAATTCCTAACTTAGGGTTAAGCAAGGCCTATGGTCATGGCAGCCTTGATCTACTGGTTCTAGGGTGAGCTACAGAAAGGGTTGATTTGATGGGCGCATCCCAGGCTGTGCCAGACTGTATTAGTGACAATGGTGGCCTACAAATGTGGGG
This sequence comes from Mustela lutreola, assembly GCF_030435805.1. Lineage (NCBI taxonomy): Eukaryota > Metazoa > Chordata > Mammalia > Carnivora > Mustelidae > Mustela > Mustela lutreola. Next base: position 176,329,690 of record NC_081294.1, read on the forward strand.
TGGAATTGGAGGAGGAAGTGCATGTTTCTCCTAAACTGGGGGCAGTGCATCTTCATGTGGCAGGGTTTCCATCTGGAGGGCAGTCAAAGTCTTGTGGTGTGGCTCAGAGTCCTCAGTCTGGAGGGCTTATGGATCAGGACTCTGGGGAAGAAGTCTGAAAATCCAAGCGAGGGATAGGGTTAAGGCTTAGGGATGGCAGGCCTGATATGTAGATGCTGAGTTTAGCTCCCTGGGATCTGAAATTAGGTCACATGTCAGGTGGTCACTCAGGCTTGAGTTTATGTCCATATGGAACTGGCCAAATGGGGCCATGGAAATTTCTCCCGTTCTGTGGGTTTTGTGTAGTTCCAAATAGCACGGTTTCATTCTGGAGGAAAGAAGGAGTAGTGTTTATGTCTCAGCGGTCCCCTGTATGGAAGTATTCGAGAGATGAGCACTGGGTATGGATGCCTAAAAACCCTATGGACGGCTGAAAACCCTGGAGTTAGAATTGCAGCCTAGAGGAATGGCAGACCTGATCTGCTGGCTCTGAGGTGAGATACCCAAGAGGATAATTTGAGGAGCACAGGCTGTGCCAGACTGCACGTTAGTGCCCAGGTTGGCTTAAATTCGAGGTTGGAATTGAGAGCCTTGCAGCTTTCTCCTAAACAGGAGTTTCTGTGCAGCTCCATAGGACATGGTATCCTTCTGCAGGGCAGGCAGAGTCCTGTGGTGTTTCTCCAGGGTCCCCAATCTGGAGAGCTTTTGGGAAAAACTCTTGGGATAAAAGTCTGAATACCCAACCTAGGTTTAGGGTTAGGGACTAGGGCATGGCAGGCCTGAAATGCAGAAGCTGAGAAGAGCTCCCCGGATTTCAACTTAAGGAGAATGTCAGGTGGTCACTCAGGCGGGAGTTGATGTCCATGAGGGACACCAAATACTGGGGCTGGCTCATGTGGCCATGGATGTTTCTCCTGCTCCAGGGAGTTTGCACAGCTCCAAATAGCAAGATTTCCTTCTGGGGGACAGGAGGGGCCGTGTTTTCAGGATCAGAGGTACACCATGTTGAGGGATTCGAGTGCAGGATTCCAGGTATGGATGCCGGAAAACCCAGCCTATTGCTGGCTTAGGGCCTAGGGCATTGGCAGGCCAGATATGTTGGCTTTCAGGCGAGCTCCTCAGAGGGATGAGTTGACAACCAGGATTAGGCCTGAAAACAGAAGCTAGGGTAAGGATAGGACTAGTGGCATGAAAGGTCTAATCTTCTGGCTCTGGGACCAGCTACTTGGGTGGCTGACTGGAGGACGAGGCTCAAACTCTGTGTCCGAATGTGAATCACTATCCAGGGATGACCTCCATAAGTGGGGTTGGCCTTGGGGACCATGGAGGTTTCTCCAAAACTGGGAGTTTTGTGCAGATCCATAGGGCATGGTTAACTTATGAAAGGCATTGCTGAGTGCTGTGATGTGGCTCCAGAGTCCCCAGTCTGGAGGGCTTGGAGGCCGGGCATCTTGGGATGGAAGCCTGAAAACCCAACCTAGGTTAGGGTTGGGGCCTAGAGACATGGCATGACTGATCTCTCAGAACTGAGGAGGGCTCCCTGAAGGGCTGAGTTGAGGGCGGGCATCAGGCGGTAGATCAGAGTCTTGAGGTTTTGGGTCCATGGGCCTTAGATGCTGGTTTTGCCCTCTGGGGGTATGCATGTTTCTCCCGCTCTGAGGTTTCTGTACAGCTCTAAATGGCACCATTTCTCCCTAGGTGGCCAGCGGAGTGCCTGCATGAGTCTCAGGCATCTGCAATATGCAGGACTTTGGTGCTTACCCTCTGTACAACACGCCTAGGGTAAGGATTAGGGCCTGCGGCATTACAGGCCCAATCTGCCAGCACTGAGTCTGGCTCCTCTCAGGGCTGAGTTGAGGCCATTTCTCCAGCCCTGTGGCGGAATCCGACTTTATGGCTGGGGACTGCTGATGGTTGGGGGACATGCAGATTTCTCCTGCTCTGAGAGTTATGCACATCTCCTATGGGAACTGTTTCCTCCTGGGTAGCAGCCAGAGTCCTGGGGTGTGGTTCGGGTGTCCCCAATCTGAAGGGCTTGGGGGCCAGTTCTGTGGGGACAGAATTCTGAAAAGTCAACATAGGGTTAGGGAATGGGGCATGGCTGATCCAATCTGCTGGTGCTGAGGCAGGTTCCCTGACAGGCTGAGTTGAGGATGGGGGTCAAGCGGCATGTCAGACTCTGGATTTTTTTGTTGTGTGGGCCATCTGCGGTGAGGGTGGCCTCAGGAATCCATGTGGGTCTCTCACAGTCTGAGGGTTCAGGAAGGCTCCAAATGAAAGGGTTTCCCTTCGATGCCAGACAGAGTCCTTAGGTGTGGCCATGGTTCCTAATCTGGAGTGCTTGTTGGCAAGGTCTCTGGGCACGGAAGCCTGAAAACACAAACTGGGGGTTGGGTTAGGACTTAGGAGTATCCAAGCCCCATCTTCCAGCCCTGAGGTGAGAACCCTGGGGTTTGAGTCAAGCCCAGGAATCAGGAAACACGTCAGGCTGTGAGTTTGTGATTGGGGGTTGGTGCTGAGGTTGGGGATGTCCTCAGGGAGGCATGCAGGTTGCTCCATGTGGGTTGTTCCTAGGGTTCTGCGTAGCTTAGAATGGCACGCTTTTCTTCTGGATTGCAGACAGACTCGTGGGGTGTGATCTAGAGGTCCTAAACTGGAGGGGCAGTGCCAATGTGGCTTTAGACCTGTGGAGGGTTTGGGAGCTGCATTAGGAGTTCGTGGAAGGCTCAGCAGTGCCCATTAACGCCACTGGAGGGAGAGGTGAGCTGTGGTGCCAGAGAGCGTAGTAAAGGTGGCAATGCAGCTTGCCACCCCTGGAGGCACTGGAGGCAGTGCCGAGCTGCTGTGGGAAACACACCAGAAGAGGAGTCTGTGCAGCTTGCTGGCTCTGAGGGCAGTGGTGAGGTGCTGGGTGAGAAACCCTGAAACGTGAGGCACTGCAGCTTATTTTTACAGGACGTAGTGCTGAGCTGAAGACTCTCTGTTTCCCCAGTCTCAAGAGTGGTGGTAACAACTGCTGGAGCCGGGCCCCCACTCAGCATTGTGAAACATTGCCCCAGGTTTGCTGGTAATGTGCTGTCAGGATAGTTCCCGAGGGTCCTCCTGGAACTATCCAGGAGAGCCAGGGAGAGCCAAACCCGTTTCATGGTGCCTTTGGAACCGAAGACTTGAGTGTCTACTTAGAAGAGTCTATTTGCTTCTCTATAAAGGACAAGGGCATTGGCCGGCTTGAGAAGGAAATGAAAGAACACTTAAGAATCAAGCATGTGTCTCTCCTTCCTTCTCCCAGGAATCGGAGCAGGTGTGTAGGCTTTAGGTGGGAGGTGCCTACTTATCCGCACCTGACGACCCTTCTGCTCTCTTGTTCCATGAGACGTGAAGTTTGGAAATCAGCGTCTGAATCCATCATGCAGCTTGTCCCAGGATGTCAGCATTCAGAGAAAAGGGCAGGCCGGTGGGGCACAGTGGCACATCCATGCCAGCATGGGAGGTAAAATTTCTCTTTCACCCCAAACATCCTGGGTTTTCTCTCCTCTCCAATGGAGCCAAAAAGTCACATGAGCGCAGCTGTCAGAAATGGAGAGTGGGTGCTAGGGTTCCTGAGTTTCCTTGCAGGGAGCACCTGGCAGGGGATCTCATTTTCTCTGTTGGCTTCTGGCTTACACGGTATTTGGAACATCTCTTTCTAATCAAATCCCCTGGATTCAAAGGGGGAAGATGAGATGAACTTGGTGTGTGTTTGAAACATAGACCTCATTCCTTCATCTAACAGTGTTGATTCCATGGGTCCTAGGCTGTGGTGGAATGGCCAGCATCTAGAGTTAGGTGGATGTGTGTGGTCAGAGAGAAGCTTGGATGATGGCTTCTCCTTTGTCCATCATGATGTATCCTAAGGGATTCATGTTTTTTATCCAAAGAGTTCCAAGGAGGGCAGAGGGAAAATTCAAAAGGAGTCCAAGGAGCCTTGGATGATTGAAAACAGAAGCTTGGCTGTCTAGTTTCACTCGGTCGACCATTTAGAGAGTTGGACATGGCATCCTTTCTCTGCAGGTTCATGGGTGGTGAAGTCAGGAGAGTCTTTGGTAATTCCCCTGGATAGAGGCATTCTGATGGCCTCACAGGGCATGGCATCAGGAACCCTGGGTTGAATTTCTGGGGTTGCTTGATGGACGCTGGGTGAGTCATGTTATCCCCAAGTTTTTTGTTTCCTCCTTAGGAAATTGCTGGCAGGGAATGTTCTGCTTCCAGCAAAACCCTCCTGCACTGTCAGTGGGCATGTGGGTTGTTGCAGCCACTCTAGAAAAGAGCATCGTGGTTCCTTTGAAAGCTAAGAACTGAACAGCCCTAGAATCCAGCAGTTGCCCTCCTAGATATCTCCCTATAAGGGAGGGTACACACTGTGATGAGCTCTGGGTGTTCTGTGCAGGTGAGGAATCACAAAATCCTACCGCTGAAGCAAAGGAATGAACACTGCATGGAAACATATTTGAACTGAAATAAAGGAAGGAAAGAAGAAGGCCACGTTCTACTTCATGAAGAGCGAGGTAAAAATGGAGTGATTTTTCTTCTCCTTTTCTGTCAATGATCAATTTCAATAACACTGTGGTGGGATACACTACTTTCTGATTGCATAAGGAGCCCTCAGAAAGCTGCCAGGGAAAGTTTAGACCTCAGAACATGTCCATGTTCCATTGATATGTTCCTTCCAGTTTGCATGTACAATGGTAAGTGGAGAGAAATAGGGCAAAAGAGGAAAGGAGGGGCTGAACATTCAGGAGCTTAAGTCAGAGGCTTTAACCCACTGAGTCACCCAGGCTCCCCATCCTTCCCACTTTCTCAAGAAAGCTCTGGGCCTGTTTAAGTTGAAAAGATGGAGAGGAGATCCCAGCTTTGCAGCAGCCAGGGTAGTTCCAGGTCTTCCTAGAGCTGACAGAGTTCACTGAGGAGAGCTGAGCTGTGGGTGTGACAGATCCAAACTGCTGGTCCAGAGGCGGGATCTCTGAGGAGCTGCGTTGAAAATGGGGTTCAGGTGGCGTATGAGGCTGGGGGGGCTGAAGAACATAGGGGAGTACTCATGTGGACACACAGGTTTCTCTCTTTCTGACAGTTCCTTGCAAGTCCAAACAGACTGGTTTCCTTCTAGGTGGCAGGTGGACTCCTATGGTTTGTCTCTAGGGTTCCCAAACCAGAGGGCTTGCAGGACAGACCCATGTAGAAGGAAGCATGAAAACACAACTTAGGGTTAGGGTAATGGCCTTGGGGAATTGCAGCTCTGATCCACCAGCGGTGATTCAGATTCCCCTCAGGGTTGAGTTGAGGGAGCTCATCGTGCAGTGTGGCAGAATCGGGGTTTCTGGCCAGGGGGGCTACTGATGTTGAGAGTGTTTTAGAAGGGTGTGCATGTTTCTTCCTCTCTGAGGGCACTGCAGAGCTCTAAATGGCACAGTCTCCCCCCGCATGGCAGTCGGATTCTTGGGTTTGCACAGAGGGGTCCTTAATCTGGGGAGTTTGGGGGCCAGGCCTCTTGAATTGAAAGCCTGAAAACAGAAACTAAAGTTATGGCAGGGCCTCAGGGCAAGGCAGGCTTGATCTGCTGGTGCTGAGGCAGGCTTTCCAGTGGGCTGACGTCAGGCTGGGCATCAGGCATATCAGATTCCAAGTTTGTGTCTAGGGATGCTATAGAAACTGGGAGCATCCTCAGAGTGGCATGCAAGTTTCTCCCAGTCTGAGGGTTCTGCTGAGCTCCAAAGGGCACAGTTTCCTCATGTGTGTGGGGCGCAGCCCTGGGGTGTCACTGAGGCATGCTTTATGCCACTGTGAGTCTCACAGGTGCCCATCATCAGGCTTAGGGAAAAGGCCTCTGGACATGGAAGCCTGTACACCCACATAGGGTTAGTGTTAGGGCCTTTGGGCACGGCAGGCCCAATGTACTGGTGCTGATGCGGGCTCTCCACAGGGCTGAGTCCAGGCCATACATCTGGAGGCACAGCAGAATCCGGATTTATGGCCATAAGGTCTCTCATGTTGAGGGAGGCTTTAGGGGGGCTTGCAGGTTTCTCCCTGTCTGAGGGTTTGGTGCAGCCCCAAACCACAAGAAGTCTGCCCACGTGGTCAGTGGAGTCACATGGTGTCACTCTGCTGTCCTTAATCATGGGGATGTGGGAGCCAGGTATCTTTGGATAGAAACCTAAAAACCCAAATTAGGTTTATGGTAAGGGCATAGGGTCATGGCAGGTCTGAACTTTTCTTGCTGAGGTAGGATCCCTGGTGTGCTGAGTTGAGAACAGGCACCAGGCAGGGGGTTGGATTCCGGGTTTGAGTCCAGGGGTTGAACAATGCTGTGTGTGGCCTTGCGGGGTCTTGCAGGTTTCATAGCTCTGAGGAATGTGTGCACCTCCCAATGGCACTACTGCACCCTAGGAACCAGGGGAGTGCCAGAGTGAGTCTCAGGCATCCCCAATCTGGGGGGTGTGGGTGCCAGGCCTCATGGTATGGAAGCTTGTATACCCCACCTAGTGTTCGGGTTAGAACCTAGGGACATGGCAGGCCCAAATTGGCAATGCTGAAATTGGCTCCCATCGAGGCAGAGTTTAGGACATTCATCTGGCAACCTGAAGAATCAGGGTTTGTCTCTGGGGGGCCACTGATGGTAGGAGTGGCTTTAGGGGGACATGCAGGTTTCTGCCCCTCTGAAGGTTTAGCGCAGCTCCAAGTGGCATGGGTTCCATCCATGTGGAGAGCGGATTCCTGAGGTGTTGCTCAGGGGTCCTTAATTCAGGGGCCTGGGGGTTAGGCCCCTTGGAATGGAAGCCCGAAAACCCAAAGAAAGGTTAGAGTTAGGGCCTTGGAACATTGCAGGCCATATATACTGAATCTGAGGGGGCCTGCCCACAGGGATGAATTGGGGACACACCTCTTCCATCACAAGTATATGGCTTTATGGCCGAGGGGGGGCGTGATGGTCAGGGAAGCTTTATGGGTGCAAGCAGGTTTCACCCCCTTGGAGGGCTTGACACAACTCCAATCAGCATGAATCCCTACCACGTGGCCGGTGGAGTGGTGGGATGTCACTCAGACCTCCTTTATCTGAGGGGATTTGGGGCCAGGAGCCTTAGAATGGAAGCATGAATAATGAAACTACAGTTTATTTAGAGCCTAGGGGCATGGTATGTCAGATCTTCTGGGACCGAGGCAGTCACCCAGGGCTCAGTAGGGAGAGTCATTGGCCTTACATCCGCTGGCTTGTGGAGGGCTTTCCCTGAGTTCTTGCCAAGCTCACTGAGGACAGGACTCTAGAAAAGGCCGTGTTCAGGAAGACATGAGCTGCACAAAGTGAGGTCTCCAGGGAATTTCCTGCCAATTCTCATGAGCATTCTACCTAAACCCATATGGTGAGAATAGGCTGGCATTAATGGGTTATTTGGACCACCCGTCTCTGGTGGACTATAGTTGTTTCTTGCACAGTGCTTGCATAGCCATCAGGGAAACATGCAGAGACTATGCTGCTGATGGTGTGGAAAGGCCTTGTTGGGGGCAGGGCAGGCATGGGTCTCCACATACAATGGTTGACTCAGGCTCCAAAACCACGGTTTTCAAATTGGTGGCAAGAGGACTAATGGGGTGGGTTTCAGATTTCCTGCAGTTGAGGGTTCGAGAGACAGGACCCTGCGAAGGTAAGACTGAAAACTAGGTGAGGGTTAGGACCAAGGAATAGGGGCATGGCAGACCCCATCTCCCAGCTCCAGGGAGGGAACCCACGGTTGCCAAGGAGCAGGAGGCATTGGCCTCATCTCCAACTGATTCATGGAGGGCTTTTTGGCAGGGTCCGAGTCATGACAACATGGGATCCTGGGCCAGGCCCAACAGGCGGCCCTGCAGACATGTGTCACCCGAATCGAGAACGCAGGGTGTTTTCCGGCCAAATCTCAAGAACGTTTTGCTCAAATCTGGATCAATTTGGGCAGAACACTCATCAGAATTGGCCGGGGTTGGGCAGCCCTGAGGACCGCCCTGTCCCCATGACCGTGGGCCCTTCCTCAGGCGGGCCATGTCGCAGTCATCCAGTAAAGGCACTGAGACGATGAGTCCCATCCGGGGGCACTGGCCCATGGGAGCGTTCCTGGAGTAGAGTTGAGGGTTGCGGAGGCGTGGCACAGGACTCCTTGTTCCCCAGGTGGAGGCCCGGAGGGACAGGCCCCTGGAAACCAAATGCAGGGAAAGCAGGTGAGGTTTCATGCCCGGGCCTAGTGGCAGGACTAGCCCCATCGACAGCTCCAGGGAGGGTACCCCCAGAAGCTGAGGAGCAGGAGGCATCAGCGTCACTGGAGCCTGCCATCTGGAGGGTTTTCTGGCGGGGTTCTGACACGACTGCTCGTGGTGCCCGGCAAGACCCGGGGGCTGCCCTGCCGACTTGTGGCGCCCAAAGTGATTTTGCCAGGTGTTTTCCAGCCAGTTCTCACAAGCGTTCTCTTGCTCTGTGTCTTGTCCGAAGAGCAGAAAGGCACCGTGTGCACCGGGGTGGGATAGGGAGGCGTGGCAGGAGACTCAGGGTTCCCCAGTTGGAGGCACCAAAGGACAGGTCCCTGGAAATGGAAGACTGAGGAAGCAGGCCAGGGTTCTTGTCCAGGCCTCTGCTCAGGCCGAGCCCCAATGGACAGTATCAGGGATGGGATGCTCGGAGGATGAGGAGCAGGAGGCGATAGCTTCACCACAGACTGACTACTGGATCGCTTTCTGGCATGTTTCAGACAGGACAGCTTGCCATGCCAGGCCAGAACCAGGGGGCGGCCCTGCAGACGTGCTGCACCTGAAGCCAGTTCGCCGGCATGTTCCAGCCCATTCTCAGGAGCACTCTGCCTAAACTGATCCCAGCTTGGGCAGAACGCTCCTGAGAATTGGCCAGCATGGGGCTGCTCTGCGGACCACCCTACTCCCAGGGGCTGAGGGCCCTTTCTCGCTCAGGGCATGACACAACCGCCTGAAAAACGTGCCAATGCGATGCAGCCCACCCGGGGACCCTTGCGCAGGGGAGGGTTCCAGGAGACGTGTTGAGGGATGGGTTGTGGCCGGGCGTCTGCCTATGACTTTTCATCCAGGAAAGGGATGCCCAAGGATGGGGCTGATCTCAGTGTGGGCAGGAGGTTTCTCTCCCTCTGAAATTGGCACAAGCGCCAAAAGGCACCGATTGTGATGAAGCGGGCATGGCGGAGGGGGAGGCGTCTCGTACACTCAATATTCCCCAGTTGGTGGCCGCATGGGAAAGGACCGTGGAAACGAAAGGCTAAGGAAGCAGGCGAGGGTTTGTGCCCGGGCCTCGGGGCAGCCTTGACAGCGCAAGGGCGGGGACCTTCAGAGGCTGAGGAGCAGGAGGCTTAGGCCTTGCTGGAGCGTGCCCATGGTTGGCTTTCTGGCGAGGTTCGGAGGCAACTGCTCGTGTTGCTGTGCCAGGCACAGGGGGCGACCCTGCAGACCTGGGACGCTCAAAGCGATTTCACTGGATGTTTTCCTGCCAATTCTCACGAGCGTTCTGCCCAAACTGGGATAGGATTGGGCAGAACGCTCGTGAGAATTGGCCGGCGTTGGGCAGCCCTGTGGACCGCCCTGCTCTCCATGGCCCAGGGCCCTTTCTCGCCCAGGGCATGTTGCAGCCGCCAGGAAATTGCACGGAAAAGATGCGGCCCAACCGGGGCCGCCAGCGCAGTGGAGAGTTCCGGGAGCAGATTTGAAGGACAGGTGGCGGCCGGGCGTGTGCCTCCGTCTTTCGGGAAGATGGGGTGCCCAAGGATGGGGATGATCTCATTTTGGGCAGGCAGGTTTATCTCACTCTGAGGGTTGTCTGAAGCACCGGGGGGTGCCGTTGGCACCTGCTTGGTTGGGAGATGAGTGGCTGCGGGAACAGGGCTCCCGCTATGGAGGCCACGAGGGACAGGACTCCAGAAGCAGAAGGCTGGGGAAGCAAGCGAGCGTTCGAGCCCAGGCTTCGTGACAGGCACGCCCCCATGGTATATCGCCAGGGAAGGGACCCCCGCAGGCTGAGGAATGCAGGCGTTGCCCTCACCTCAGCCCGGCTCGCGGAGTGCCTCTTGGAGGGGTTGGGTGCGGGCACTCACAAAGCCCGGCCAGTCCCCGGGCGGGTGGCCCTGCAGATATGCGGCACACGAAGAGCCTTCGCTGGGCGTTTTCCGGCCAATTCTCACGAGCCTGCCTCTCTGCCTACTTGTGATCTCGCTCTGTCAAATAAATAAATAAAATCTTTAAAAAAATAAATAAAAAGATAGCCAGCTCCTGAGTAAGGGGGGATTTCAGATATTTGATCACACTGGAGTTTGTGTCTATTATGTCCGACAAATGGAGGGGTGGTGTCAAGAGGCTATGGAGAATTTCCCACGTTTGGGCAGAACGCTCGTGAGAATTGGCCGGAAAAAGCACGGCGAAGTCTCTTCGGGCACCGCACAACTGCAGGGACGCCCCCCCCCGGGGCCTGGCCGGGCATTGTGAGTGCCCTCACCCGAACCACGCCAAGAGGCACGTCGCGAGACCGACCACCCTGAGGCCAACGCCTGCGGATCGTCAGCCAGCGGTGGTCCCATTCCTGGCGCTATACCAAAGGGTCGGGCCCATCACGAAGCCTGGGCTCGAACGCTCGCTTGCTTCCCCAGCCTTCTGCTTCCGGGGTCCTTTATCTCGTGGCCTCCATATCAGGAACCCTGAGTCCCGCAGCCATGCATCTCCCAACCACGCAGGTGCAAACGGCGCCTTCTGGCGCTTCGGACAAACCTCGGAGTGAGAGAAACCTGCGTGCCCAAAATGAGGTCATCCCCATTCTTGGGAGCCCCACCTTCCCGAAAGACGGATGCGCACGCCCGGCCGCCAACCGTTTTTCAACTCTGCTCCCGGACGCTCCACTGCGCCGGCGCCTCCGGGTTGGCCGCGTCTTTTCCGTGGAATTTCCGGGTGGCCACAACATGCCCTGGGCAAGAAAGGGCCCTGGGCCATGGAGAGCAGGGCGGTCCGCAGGGCTGCTCAACGCCGGCCAATTCTCACGAGCGTTCTGCCCAATCCGATCCTGTTTTGGGCAGAACGCTCGTGAGAATTGGCCGGAAAACGCCCAGCGATGTCTCTTCGGGCGCCGCATGTCGGCAGGGCCGCCCACCCGGGGCTTCGCCGGGTATTGTGCGTGCCCGCACCCGAACCCTGCCAAGAGGCACTCCGCGAGACGGAACACGGCGAAGCCAACGCCTGCGGATGCTCGGCCTGCAGGGGTTCCATCCCTGGCGCTATACCATGGGGCCAGGCCCATCACGAAACCAGGGCTCGAATGCTCGCACGCTTCAACAGCCTTCTGCTTCCGGGGTCCTGTCCCTCCTGGCCTCCATATCGGGAACCCTGAGTCCTGCAGCCACGCGTCTCCCAACCACGCAGGCGCCAACGGGGCCTCCCGGCGCTTCGGACAACCCTCGGAGTGAGATAAACCTGCGTGCACAAAATGAGATCATCCCCATTCTTGGGCGTCCCATGATCCCTAAAGCTGGAGGCGCACGCCCGGCCGCCACCCGTCCTTCAACTCTGCTCCCGGGACGCTCCTGTGCGCCGGCGCCCCCGGGTGGTCCACGTATTTTGCGTGCGATTTCCGGGCGGCCGCAACATGCCCTGGGCGAGAAAGGGTCCTGGGCCATGGAGAGCAGGGCGGTTTGAAGGGCTGCCCAACGCCGGCCAAATCTCATGAGCGTTCTGCCCAATCCGATCCTGTTTTGGGCAGAACGCTCGTGAGAATTGGCCAGAAAACGCCGGGCGAATCTCCTCGGGTGCCGCACGTCTGCAGGACCACCCCCCCGGGGCCTGTCCGGGCATTGTGAGTACCCGCTCCCGCACCCTGCCAGGAGGCACTCCGTGAGACGGACTGCGGCGAGGACAACGCCTGCGGATCCTTGGCCTGCGGGGGACCCATCCCTGGTGCTATTCCATGTGTCAGGGCCCATCACGAAGCTCGGGCTCGAACCCTCGCTCGCTGCCCCAGCCTTCTGATTCCGGGGTCCTGTTCCTCATGGCCTCCATATCGGGAACCCTGAGTCCCGCACCCACGCATCTCCCAACCACGCAGGCGCCAATTTCGCCTCCCGGCGCTTTGGACAACCCTCGGAATGAGGGAAACCTGCGTGCCCAAAATGTGGTCATCCCCATTCTTGGGAGCCCCATTTTCCCGAAAGACGGAGGCGCTCGCCACGCGGCCATCAGTCCTTCAACTCTTCTCGCGGATCGCTCCACTGCGCCGGCGCCCACGGGGGTGGGGGGGCAGCATCTACCCCATGCGATGCCCGGGCGGCCGCAACATGCCCTTGGCGAGAAAGTGCCCTGGGCACTGGAGAGCAGGGCGGTCAGCAGGGCTGCCCAACGCCGGCCAATTCTCACGAGCGTTCTGCCCAAACTGATCCCACTTTGATCAGAACGCTCGCGAGAATTGGCCGGAAAATGCCCGGCGAAGTAAACTCGGGCGCTGCACTTCTGCTGGGCCACCCCCCAGGGCCTGGATCGGCATTGTAGTGCCCGCGCCCGCACTCTCCAAGAGGCACTCCGCAAGACAGACAGTGGCGAGGACAATGCCTGTGGATTCTAAACCTGCGGGTGTACCGTCCTTGGCGTTAAACCATGGGTCGGGGCCCATCACGAAGCCCGGGTTCGAACGCTCGCTCGCTTCCCCAGCCTTCTGCTTCCGGGGTTTTGTTCCTTGTGGCCTCCATATCGGAAACCCTGAGTCCCGAAGCCACGCATCTCCCAACCACGCAGGCGCCAACTGCGCCTCCCGGCGCTTCTGACGAACCTCAGAATGAGAGAAAGCTGCGTGCCCAAAATGAGGTCATACCCATCCTTGGGCGCCCCATTTCCTGAAAGAGGGAGGCGCATGCCCGGCCGACATCCGTCCTTCAACTTTGCTCCCGGAACGCTCCTCTGCGCCGGCACCCCCGGATAGGCAGCGTCTACCCCGTGCGATTTCCGGGCGGAGGCAACATGCCCTGGGCGAGAAAGGGCCCTGGGCCATGGAGAGAATGGCGGTCCGCAGGAATGCCCAACACAGGCCAATTCTCACGAGCGTTCTGCCCAAACGGATCCCGGTTTGGGCTGAAAGCTCGTGAGAATTGGCCGGAAAACTCCCAGCGAATTCACCTCGGGTGCGGCACATCTGAAGGGCCACCGCCCCCCCCGCCCGAGGCCTGGCTGGCATTGTGAGTGCCTGCTCCCGCAACCCACCAAGAGGCACTCCGTGAGACGGACTGCGGCGAGGACAACGCCTGTGGATCCTTGGGCTGCGGGGGTCCCGTTCCTGGCGCTACACAATGGACCCGGGCCCATCACGAAGCCCGGGCTCGAACGCTCTTTGCTTCCCCAGCCTTCTGCTTCTGGGGTCCTGTTCCTCGTGGCCTCCATATCGGGAACCCTGAGTCCCACAGCCACGCATCTCCCAACCACGCAGGTGCCAACGGCGCCTCCCGGCTCTTCTGACAACCCTCGGAGTGAGAAAAATCTGCGTGCCCAAAATGAGGTCATCCCCATCCTTGGGCGCCCCATTCCCGAAAGATGGAGGCACAGGCACCATCGCCATCCGTCCTTCAACTCTGCTCCAGGTACGCTCACTGCGCCGGCGCCCCCTGGTGGGCCACCTCTATCCCGTGCGATTTCCGGGCAGGCCGCAACATGACCTGGGCGAGAAAGGGCCCTGGGCCATGGAGAGTACGGCAGTCCGCAGGGCTGCCCAAGGCCGGCCAATTCTCACGAGCGTTCTGCTCAAACCGATCCTGGTTTGGGCGGAACGCTCGTGAGAATTGGCCGGAATACGCCTGGCGAATTCACCTCGGTCGCCCAACGGGGCGTGGCTGGGCATTGTGAGTGTCCGCTCCCGCACCCTGCCAAGAGGGACTCGGTGAGACGGACTGTGGTGAGGACAATGCCCGGGGATCCCTGGCCTGCGGGGATCCCGTCCCTGGTGCTATACCATGTGTCAGGGCCCATCACGAAGCTCGGGCTCGACCCTCACTCGCTGCCCCAGCCTTCTGATTCAGGGGTCCTGTTCCTCATGGCCTCCATATCGGGAACCCTGAGTCCCGCACCCACGCATCTCCCAACTACGCAGGCGCCAATTTCGCCTCCCGGCGCTTTGAACAACCCTCGGAATGAGGGAACCCGGCGTGCCCAAAATGAGGTCATCCCCATTCTTGGGAGCATCGGTTTTCAGGCTTCAGAACCTAGACCTTATCTCCAATCACTGCCAGGGTTTGAAAATGATGCAGAAATCAGAACTCTTTCCCCATGGCAAGAAACCTTGTGGTTGGCATGTTGTCCAAGGTTCAGTGTAGTTGAAACCAGTGTGGCCCATGAGGCCCCGCCCATGCTTGTGGGCCCCATTGGTCACAAACACACATTGTGACCCTCAGCCTGAGCCCAGCCCTCAGGTAAGGCATCTCAGTGGCTGGATGGAGAGACAGCATATTGGGCTTGCCATGCCCCTAGGCCCCAATTTTTAACCATAGTTCGGGTTGTCCCTTCACTCTTCCCTAGGGCTCTGCTTTGGAATTCCTCTTTTGGTGGGACACCTGAGGTAATAAACCTGAAAGGAGTCCTCCCATCCCACAGATTGACGAAAAACAATCGGGACAGGCCAAATCCACATAGAGCAAAATTCGTCCATGGACCATTGGGCGTCCCCAACATATTACGGCCATCGCTGATACCAAATCCAGAGAAAAAAGCCTGAGCACGCGCCTCAGACTCGCTCATTCTTCATATCCTGAAGAGTTCTTTAGATAAGAACCTACACGGCACTCGAATGCACCCAAAATTTATAGTCTAACCTGGGCACTAATGCACTGTCAGACAACCTGAGCCCGGACCTCGTGACCAACACCCAGACAGCTGACCGCACACTGAGCACATCAGACCCAACATGGCCTTAGGTCATCATCTCTTCCCTACCTCAGTTGTCAGGCTACAGAACCTAGTCCTTAACTCCAATCACTGCCCAGGGGTGACTGTGCTGCAGAAATCAGAACTCTTCCTTACCCATGGCAAGAAACCTTGTTGTTAGCATGTTGTCAAACGTTCAGTGTAGGACAAACCAGCATTCATACTGAGGCCCCGCCCATTCTTGAGTGCGACGACGGCATAAACACACATTGTGACCATCAGCGTGAGTCCTGTCCTCTAGTACATCCTCTCAGTGGCTGGACCATTAGATGTCAAAATGGACTTGACATGTCCCTAGGCCCCAATTTTTAACCATTTCTGGTTGTCCAGTTGCCCCTCCCCAGGGCTCTACTCTGGAATCCCTCATTTGGTGGGACACCTGAGGTTGAAAAACAAAACAAAACAAATCAACAACAACAGAACAACGGACTTCTTCCATCCCACAGGATGACCCCAAACTCTTTGGATGGGGCCAAACCCCCAGAGAGTAAGACTCGTCCATTTCCCATGAAGTCATCCGGAAATTTCACGACCATGAGTGACACGATATCCAGAGACAAAAACTTGAGCAAGAGCCTCACACTTGCCCTTTTTTCATATCCCGAAGAGTTCTCCTCATGGTCTGTAGATCAGTCCTGCCATACCTATGACCCGAAACATAAGCCGAGTTTGTGTTTTCAGACAACTGTCCGAACAGCCCTGGCCTACACACCCTACAGGCTCAGACCCCTGGAGCCAAACCTGAAGACTGTGCTTGCCCTCTCCAAGGGAATTGTATGTGCCCATTCCAATGGCCACAACCCTAATAATAGGATAAATCTCCAAAGTCCCTGAGGCCATCCCAATATTTGTGGCTTCCCAGGACCCACAGGGTAATCTGGGCCCATCTGAGCGCCTACCTGCACTCAGGCCTTCAGACTGATGTCCCCAGTGGTAAAAAGGAACGAACAGGCCCCTAGGCACCTATCGGATCCATTGCTTTGGTTTCCAGGCATCTCACCTCAGAGGCCTGGATTTCAATAACAGCATATGGCTGTTTCTTCACTCACCCAACAGAACAAATCTCATCTACACATGCGAAACTTGCACGATGGATCTGTGTGAAAGCCTCTCCTTAGGAGAACCCTTCAGGGCCCCAGTGCCACCGCTTCATTCCAAGGTCTCCATAGACACAAAATCATATTAGGACACATCCACGGGAGAGTCCATTTCAACTCAGCCTCCTCGGTTGCTCCCCCAGATCCAGCAGATCTAACCTGTCTTGTTGCTTGGAGACAATTGGATGAGAGCTGGGCTACCCAGGCATCCATCCTTAGAACCCTGCTCGGAATCGTTGTCCTGGAGCCAACCAACAGGTCTCAATTGTCCTGCAGAAGAATCTTTGCAGTTGGGAGCTTCTCACAACTACCATCTTGGGAAAACCACCATGGCCTCGTGATCCACCCCCCCTTCAAGAAGGGGCCATCAGGGACAGAATGTCCTAACTGAGCGATCGTCTGATCTTCGCCCAGACTTCAGATGCACGAGATCTCGATTCAGGTCTGTAGATTGTGCGTGCCATATCCTCACCCAGAAACCGAGGCCTAGCTTGGGTTCACAGACTTCCGTCCTCAGACTACTGGCCCACAAGCCGTCCAGTTTGGCAATCCAGAACTGCAATGCAGCACTCTGCCTGCCCTCCAGAAGAAAAACATTGTCCTCTGGGGCTACCCAGAAACCCCATATGAGGATCAACCTGCACGCCATTCGGCTGTATCCCAAATATATAGGCTGACCTGAGCACTAATGCCCTTTCTGACACAGCCTGATCCTGGACCTCCGGACCCCACCCAGACAGCTGGCCGCACACTGAGCACATCCGACCCGCCATGGCCTTAGGTCGTCATCTCTACTCGAACTCGGTTTTCAGGCTTCAGAACCTAGACCTTATCTCCAATCACTGCCCGGGTTTGAAAATGATGCAGAAATCAGAACTCTTTCGCCATGGCAAGAAACCTTGTGGTTGGCATGTTGTCCAAGGTTCAGTGTACTTGAAACCAGTGTGGCCCATGAGGACCCACCCATGCTTGCGGGCCACATTGGTCAGAAACACACATTGTGACCCTCAGCCTGAGCCCAGTCCTCAGGTAAGGCCTCTCAGTGGCTGGATGGAGAGACAGCATATTGGGCTTGCCATGCCCCTAGGCCCCAATTTTTAAACATAGTTCGGGTTGTCCCTTCACTCTTCCCCTGGGCTCTGCTTTGGAATTCCTCTTTTGCTGGGACACCTGAGGTAACAAACCTGAAAGGAATCCTCCCATCCCACAGATTGACGAAAAACAATTGGGATCGGGCCAAATCCACAGAGAGCAAGATTCGTCCATGGCCCATGAGGCCTCCCCAACATTCCACGGCCATCGCTGATACCAAAATCAGAGACAAAAGCCTGAGCACGCGCCTCAGACTCGCTCATTCTTCATATCCTGAAAAGTTCTTCAGATAAGAACCTACAAGGCACTCGAATGCACCCAAAATATATAGTCTAACCTGGGCACTAATGCACTGTCAGACAACCTGAGCCCCGACCTCGCAACAACACCCAGACAGCTGACCGCACACTGAGCACATCAGACCCAACATGGCCTTAGGTCATCATCTCTTCCCTACCTCAGTTTTCAGGCTGAAGAACCTAGACCTTATCTCCAATCACTGCCCAGGGGTGACTGTGATGCAGAAATCAGAACTCTTCCTTACCCATGGAAAGAAACCTTGTGGTTGGCATGTTTTCCAACGTTCAGTGTAGGAGAAACCAGCATTCACCGTGAGGCCCCGCCCATTCTTGAGGGGGACGAAGGCATAAACACGCATTGTGACCCTCAGCGTGAGTCCTGTCCTCTAGTACGTCTTCTCAGTGGCTGGACCATTAGATGTCATAATGTGCTTGACATGTCCCTAGGCCACAATTTTTAACCAGATTTCTGGTTGTCCATTCGCCCCTCCCCAGCGCTCTACTCTGGAATCCCTCATTTGGTGGGACACCTGAGATTGAAACACAAAACAAAACAAATCAACAACAACAGAACAACGGACTTCTTCCATTCCACAGAATGTCCCCAAACTCTTTGGACAGGGCCAAACCCCCAGAGAGTAAGACTCGTCCATTTCCCATGAAGTCACCCGGAAATTTCACGACCATGAGTGACACGATATCCAGAGACAAAAACTTGAGCAAGAGCCTCACACTCGCCCTTTTTTCATATCCCGAAGAGTTCTCCTCATGGTCTGTAGATCAGTCCTGCCATACCTATGACCCGAAACATAAGCCGAGTTTGTGTTTTCAGACAACTGTCCGAACAGCCCTGGCCTACACACCCTACAGGCTCAGGCCCCTGGAGCCAAACCTGACGACTGTGCTTGCCCTCTCCAAGGGAATTGTATGTGCCCATTCCAATGGCCACAACCCTACTAAGAGGATAAACCTCCAAATTTCCTGAGGCCATCCCAATATTTGTCGCTTCCCAGGACCCACAGGGTAATCTGGGCCCATCTGAGCCCCTACCTGCACTCAGGCCCTCAGACTGATGTCCCCAGTGGTAAAAAGGAACGAAAAGGCCCCTAGTCACCTATCGGATCCATTGCTTTGGTTTCCAGGCATCTCTCCTCAGAGGCCTGGATTTCAATAACAGCATATGGCTGTTTCTTCACTCACCCATCAGAACAAATCTCATCTACACATGCGAAACTTGCACGATGGATCTTTGTGAAAGCCTCTCCTTAGGAGAACCCTTCAGGGCCCCAGTGCCACCGCTTCATTCCAAGGTCTCCATAGACACAAAATCATATTAGGACACATCCACGGGAGAGTCCATTTCAACTCAGCCTCCTCGGGTGCTCCCCCAGATGCAGCAGATCTAACCTGTCTTGTTGCTTGGAGACAATTGGAATGCGAGGTGGGCTACCCAGCCATCCATCCTTAGAACCCTGCTCGGAATCGTTGTCCTGGAGCCAACCAACAGGTCTCAATTGTCCTGCAGAAGAATCTTTGCAGTTGGGAGCTTCTCACAACTACCATCGTGGGAAAACCACCATGGCCTCGTGATCCACCCCCCCTTCAAGAAGGGGCCATCAGGGACAGAATGTCCTAACTGAGCGATCGTCTGATCCTCGCCCAGACTTCAGATGCACGAGATCTCGATTCAGGTCTGTAGATTGTGCGTGCCATATCCTCACCCAGAAACCTAGGCCTAGCTTGGGTTCACAGACTTCCGTCCTCAGACTACTGGCCCACAAGCCGTCCAGTTTGGCAATCCAGAACTACAATGCAGCACTCTGCCTGCCCTCCAGAAGAAAAACATTGACCTCTGGGGCTACCCAGAAACCCCATATGAGGATCAACCTGCACGCCATTCGGCTGTATCCCAAATATATAGGCTGACCTGAGCACTAATGCCCTTTCTGACACAGCCTGATCCTGGACCTCCTGGCCCCACCCAGACAGCTGGCCGCACACTGAGCACATCCGACCCGCCATGGCCTTAGGATGTCATCTCTACTCGAACTCGGTTTTCAGGCTTCAGAACCTAGACCTTATCTCCAATCACTGCCCGGTTTTGAAAATGATGCAGAAATCAGAACTCTTTCCCCATGGCAAGAAACCTTGTGGTTGGCATGTTGTCCAAGGTTCAGTGTACTTGAAACCAGTGTGGCCCATGAGGACCCACCCATGCTTGCGGGCCACATTGGTCAGAAACACACATTGTGACCCTCAGCCTGAGCCCAGTCCTCAGGTAAGGCCTCTCATGGCTGGATGGAGAGACAGCATATTGGGCTTGCCATGCCCCTAGGCCCCAATTTATAACCATAGTTCGGGTTGTCCCTTCACTCTTCCCCAGGGCTCTGCTTTGGAATTCCACTTTTGCTGGGACACCTGAGGTAACAAACCTGAAAGGAGTCCTCCCATCCCACAGATTGACGAAAAACAATTGGGATCGGGCCAAATCCACAGAGAGCAAGATTCGTCCATGGCCAATGAGGCCTCCCCAACATTCCACGGCCATCGCTGATACCAAAATCAGAGATAAAAGCCTGAGCACGCGCCTCAGACTCGCTCATTCTTCATATCCTGAAAGGTTCTTCAGATAAGAACCTACACGTCACTCGAATGCACCCAAAATATATAGTCTAACCTGGGCACTAATGCACTGTCAGACAACCTGAGCCCGGACCTCGTGACCAACACACAGACAGCTGACCGCACACTGAGCACATCAGACCCAACATGGCCTTAGGTCATCATCTCTTCCCTACCTCAGTTTTCAGGCTGAAGAACCAAACCTTATCTCCAATCACTGCCCAGGGGTGACTGTGATGCAGAAATCAGAACTCTTCCTTATCCATGGCCAGAAACCTTGTTTTTGGCATGTTGTCCAACGTTCAGTGTAGGAGAAACCAGCATTCACCCTGAGGCCCCGCCCATTCTTGAGTGCGACGAGGGCATAAAAACGCATTGTGACCCTCAGCGTGAGTCCTGTCCTCTAGTACGTCTTCTCAGTGGCTGGACCATTAGATGTCATAATGTGCTTGACATGTCCCTAGGCCACAATTTTTAACCAGATTTCTGGTTGTCCATTCGCCCCTCCCCAGCGCTCTACTCTGGAATCCCTCATTTGGTGGGACACCTGAGATTGAAACACAAAACAAAACAAATCAACAACAACAGAACAACGGACTTCTTCCATTCCACAGAATGTCCCCAAACTCTTTGGACAGGGCCAAACCCCCAGAGAGTAAGACTCGTCCATTTCCCATGAAGTCACCCGGAAATTACTCGACCATGAGAGACACGATATCCAGAGACAAAAACTTGAGCAAGAGCCTCACACTCGCCCTTTTTTCATATCCCGAAGAGTTCTCCTCATGGTCTGTAGATCAGTCCTGCCATACCTATGACCCGAAACATAAGCCGAGTTTGTGTTTTCAGACAACTGTCCGAACAGCCCTGGCCTACACACCCTACAGGCTCAGGCCCCTGGAGCCAAACCTGACGACTGTGCTTGCCCTCTCCAAGGGAATTGTATGTGCCCATTCCAATGGCCACAACCCTACTAAGAGGATAAACCTCCAAATTTCCTGAGGCCATCCCAATATTTGTGGCTTCCCAGGACAAAAAGGGGCAATCTGGGCCCAACTGAGCACCTACCGGCCCTCAGACCAGTAGACTGATGTCCCCAGAGGTAAAAAGGAACGAACAGGCCCCTAGGCACCTATCGGATCCATTGCTTTGGTTTCCAGGCATCTCTCCTCAGAGGCCTGGATTTCAATAACAGCATATGGCTGTTTCTTGACTCACCCATCAGAACAAATCTCATCTACACATGGGAAACTTGCACGATGGAGCTGTGTGAAAGCCTCTCTTTAGGAGAACCCTTCAGGGCCCCAGTGCGACCGCTTCATCCCAATGTGTCCATAGACACAAAATCATATTAGTACACATCCACGGGAGAGTCCTTTTCAACTCAGCCTCCTCGGTTGCTCCCCCAGATCCAGCAGATCTAACCTGTCTTGTTGCTTGGAGACAATTGGAATGCGAGGTGGGCTACCCAGCCATCCATCCTTAGAACCCTGCTCGGAATCGTTGTCCTGGAGCCAACCAACAGGTCTCAATTGTCCTGCAGAAGAATCTTTGCAGTTGGGAGCTTTCCACAACCCCATCGCAGGAAAACCCCCATGGCCTCGTGATCCACCCCCCCTTCAAGAAGGGACCATCAGGGACACTGTCAACCTGAGCGATCATCTGATCCTCGCCCTGACTTCAGATGCACGAGATCTCGATTCAGGTCTGTAGATTGTGCCTGCCATATCCTCACCCAGAATCCTAGGCCTAGCTTGGGTTCTCAGACTCCGTCGTCAGAATACTGGCCCACAAGCCCTCCAGTTTGGCAATCCAGAACTACAATGCAGCACTCTGCCTGCCCTCCAGAAGAAAAACATTGCCCTCTGGGGCTACCCAGAAATCCCAAATGAGGATCAACGGGGCCCACCATTCAGCTGTACCCCAAATATACAGGCTGACCTGGGCACTAATGCCCTTTCTGACACAGCCTGATCCTGGAGCACCTGGCCCACCCAGACAGCTGACCGCACACTGAGCACATCGGACCCGCCATGACCTTAGGTCGTCATCTATTCTCAACCTCGGTTTTCAGTCTTCAGAACCTAGACCTTATCTCCCCATCACGGCCCGGGTTTAAAAATGATGCAGAAATCAGAACTCTTTCCCCATGGCAAGAAACCTTGTGGTTGGCATGTAGTCCAAGGTTCAGTGTAGTTGAAACCATTGTGGCCCCTCGGGCCCCGCCCATGCTTGCGGGCCACATTGGTCACAAACACACATTGGGACTCTCAGCCTGAGCCCAGTCCTCAGGTAAGGCCTCTCAGTGGCTGGATGGAGAGACAGCATATTGGGCTTGCCATGCCCCTAGGCCCCAATTTTTAACCATATTTCGGGTTGTCCCTTCACTCTTCCCAGGGATCTGCTTTCGAATTCCTCTTTTGGTGGGACACCTGAGGTAACAAACCTGAAAGGAGTCCTCCCATCACACAGATTGACGAAAAACAATTGGGATCGGGCCAAATCCACAGAGAGCAAGATTCGTCCAAGGCCCATGAGGCCGCCCCAACTATCCATGGCCTTCGCTGATACAAAATCCAGAGAAAAAAGCCTGAGCACGCGCTTCAGACTCGCTCATTCTACATATCCTGAAGAGTTCTTCAGATAAGAACCTACAAGGCACTCGAAGGCACCCAAAATATATAGTCTAACCTGGGCACTAATGCACTGTCTGACAACCTGAGCCCGGACCTCGTGAACAACACCCAGACAGCTGACCGCACATTGAGCACATCAGACCAGCCATGGCCTTAGGTCATCATCTCTTCCCTACCTCAGTTTTCAGGCTTCAGAACCTAGACCTTATGTCCAATCACTGCCCAGGGGTGACTGTGATGCAGAAATCAGAACTCTTCCTTACCCATGGCAAGAAACCTTGTGGTTGGCATGTTGTCCAACGTTCAGTGTAGGAGAAACCAGCATTCACCCTGAGGCCCCGCCCATTCTTGAGTGCGACGAGGGCATAAACACGCATTGTGACCCTCAGCGTGAGTCCTGTCCTCTAGTAAGTCCTCTCACTGGCTGGACCATTAGATGTCATAATGGGCTTGACATGTCCCTAGGCCCCAATTTTTAACCAGATTTCTGGTTGTCCAGTCGCTCCTCCCCAGGGCTCTACTCTGGAATCCCTCATTTGTTCGGACACCTGTGGTTGAAAAACAAAACAAAACAAATCAACAATAACAGAACAACGGATTCTTCCTTCCCACATAATGACCCCAAATTCTTTGGACGGGGCCAAACCCACAGAGAGTAAGACTCGTCCATTTCCCATGAAGTCACCCAGAAATTTCACGACCATGAGTGACACAATATCCAGAGACAGAAACTTGAGCAAGAGCCTCACATTCGCCCTTTTTTCATATCCCGAAGAGTTCTCCTCATGGTCTGTAGATCATTCCTGCCATACCTATGACCCGAAACATAAGCCGAGTTTGTGTTTTCAGACAACTGTCCAAACAGCCCTGGCCTACACACCCTACAGGCTCAGGCCCCTGGAGCCCTACCTGACGACTGTGCTTGCCCTCTCCAAGGGAATTGTATGTGCCCATTCCAATGGCCACAACCCTACTAATAGGATAAACCTCCAAAGTCCCTGAGGCCATCCCAATATTTGTGGCTTCCCAGGACAAACAGTGGCAATCTGGGCCCAACTGAGCACCTACCTGCAGTCAGACCCGTAGACTGATATCCCCAGTGGTAAAAAGGTATAAACAGGCCCCTAGGCACCTATCGGATCCATTGCTTTGGTTTCCAGGCATCTCTCCTCAGAGGCCTGGATTTCAATCACAGCATATGGCTGTTTCTTGACTCACCCTTCAGAACAAATCTCATCTACACATGGGAAACTTGCATGATGGAGCTGTGTGAAAGCCTCTCTTTAGGAGATCCCTTCAGGCTCCAGTGCCACCGCTTCATTCCAAGGTCTCCATAGACACAAAATCATATTAGGACACATCCATGGGAGAGTCCATTTCAACTCAGCCTCCTCGGTTGCTCCCCCAGATCCAGCAGATCTAACCTGTCTTATTGCTTGGAGACAATTGGAATGCGAGCTGGGCTACCCAGCCATCCATCCTTAGAACCCTGCTCGGAATCATTGTCCTGGAATCAACCAACAGGTCTCAATTGTCCTGCAGAAGAATCTTTGCAGTTGGGAGCTTCTCACAACTCCCATCGTGGGAAAACCCCCATGGCCTCGTCATCCACCCCCCCGTCAAGAAGGGGCCATCAGGGACAGACTGTCCAACCTAACCGATCGTCTGATCCTCGCCCTGACTTCAGATGCACGAGATCTCGATTCAGGTCTGTAGATTGTGCCTGCCATATCCTCACCGAGAAACCTAGGCCTAGCTTGGGTTCTCAGACTTCCGTCCTCAGACTACTGGCCAACAAGCCCTCCAGTTTGGCAATCCAGAACTACAATGCAGCACTCTGCCTGCCCTCCAGAAGAAAAACATTGTCCTCTGGGGCTACCCAGAAACCACAAATGAGGTTCAACCTGCACGCCATTCGGCTGTACCCCAAAAATATAGGCTGACCTGGGCACTAGTGCCCTTTTTGACACAGCCTGAGCCTGGACCTCCTGGCCCCACCCAGACAGCTGGCCGCACACTGAGCACATCGGGCCCGCCATGGCTTTAGGTCGTCATCTCTTCTCAACCTCGGTTTTCAGGCTTCAGAACCTAGACCTTATCTCCAATCACGGCCCGGTTTAGAAAATGATGCAGAAATCAGAACTCTTTCCCCATGGCAAGAAACCTTGTGGTTGGGATGTTGTCCAAGGTTCAATGTACTTGAAACCAGTGTGGCCCATGAGGCCCCGCCCATGCTTGCGGGTCACATGGGTCACAAACCCACATTGTGACCCTCAGCCTGAACCCAGTCCTCAGGTAAGGCCTCTCAGTGGCTGGATGGAGAGACAGCATATTGAGCTTGCCATGCCCCTAGGCCCCAATTTATAACGATAGTTCGGGTTGTCCCTTCACTCTTCCCCAGGGCTCTGCTTTGGAATTCCTCTTTTGGTGGGACACCTGAGGTAACAAACCTGAAAGGAGTCCTCCCATCCCACAGATTGACGAAAAACAATTTGGATCGGGCCAAATCCACAGAGAGCAAGATTCGTCCATGGCCCATGAGACCGCCCCAACAATCCATGGCCTTCGCTGATACAAAATCCAGAGACAAAAGCCTGAGCACGCGCCTCAGAGTCGTTCATTCTACATATCCTGAAGAGTTCTTCAGATAAGAAACTACAAGGCACTCGAAGGCACCCAAAATATATAGTCTAACCGGGGCACTAATGCACTGTCTGACAACCTGAGCCCGGATCTCGTGAAC
This sequence comes from Mustela lutreola, assembly GCF_030435805.1. Classification (NCBI taxonomy): domain Eukaryota; kingdom Metazoa; phylum Chordata; class Mammalia; order Carnivora; family Mustelidae; genus Mustela; species Mustela lutreola. Next base: position 176,355,173 of record NC_081294.1, read on the forward strand.
AACCCCCAGACACCTGACCGCACACTGAGCACATCAGAACCGCCATGGCCTTAGGACATCATCTCTTCCCTACCTCAGTTTTCAGGCTTCAGAACCTATACCTTATGTCCAATCACTGCCCAGGGGTGACTGTGATGCAGAAATCAGAACTCTTCCTTACCCATGGCAAGAAACCTTGTGGTTGGCATGTTGTCCAACGTTCAGTGTAGGAGAACCCAGCATTCACACTGAGGCCCCGCCCATTCGTGAGTGCGACGAGGGCATAAACACGCATTGTGACCCTCAGCGTGAGTCCTGTCCTGTAGTAAGTCCTCTCAGTGGCTGGACCATTAGATATCATAATGGGCTTGACATGTCCCTAGGCCCCAATTTTTAACCAGATTTCTGGTTGTCCAGTCGCCCCTCCCCAGGGCTCTACTCTGGAATCCCTCATTTGGTGGGACAGTTGAGTTTGAAAAAGAAAACAAAACAAATCAACAAAAACAGAACAACGGACTTCTTCCTTCCCACAGAATTACCCCTAATTCTTTGGACGGGGCCAAACCAACAGAGAGTAAGACTCGTCCATTTCCCATGAAGTCAACCGGAAATTTCACGACCATGAGTGACACGATATCCAGAGACAAAAACTTGAGCAGAACCTCACACTCGCCCTTTTTTCATATCCTGAAGAGATCTCCTCATGGTCTGTAGATCAGTCCTGCCATAACTATGACCCGAAACATAAGCCGAGTTTGGGTTTTCAGACAACTGTCAAAACAGCCCTGGCCTACACACCCTACAGGCTCAGGCCCCTGGAGCCCAACACGACTGTGCTTGCCCTCTCCAAGGGAATTATATGTGCCCATTCCAATGGCCACAACCCTCCTAATAGGATAAACCTCCAAAGTCCCTGAGGCCATCCCAATATTTGTGGCTTCCCAGGACAAACAGGGGCAATCTGGGCCCATCTGAGCACCTACCGGCACTCAGACCCGTATACTGATATCCCCAGAGGTAAAAAGGTACGAACAGGCCCCTAGGCACCTATCAGATCCATTGCTTTGGTTTCCAGGCATCTCTCCTCAGAGGCCTGGATTTCAATAACAGCATATGGCTGTTTCTTGACTCACCCTTCAGAACAAATCTCATCTACACATGGGGAACTTGCACAATGTAGCTGTGTGAAAGCCTCTCTTTAGGAGAACCCTTCAGGGCCCCAGTGCCACCGCTTCATTCCAAGGTCTCCATAGACACAAAATCATATTAGGAAACATCCATAGGAGAGTCCATTTCAACTCAGCCTCCTCGGTTGCTCCCCCAGATCCAGCAGATCTAACCTGTCTTGTTGCTTGGAGACAATTGGAATGCGAGCTGGGCTACCCAGCCATCCATCCTTAGAACCCTGCTCGGAATCGTTGTCCTGGAGTCAACCAATAGGTCTCAATTGTCCTGAAGAACAATTTTGCAGTTGGGAGCTTCTCACAACTCCCATCGTGGGAAAACCCCCATGGCCTCGTAATCCAACCCCCCCTTCAAGAAGGGGCCATCAGGGATAGACTGTCCAAACTGAGCGATCGTCTGATCCTCGCCCTGACTTCAGATGCACGAGATCTCGATTCAGGTCTATAGATTGTGCCTGCTATATCCTCACCCAGAGACCTAGGCCTAGCTTGGGTTCTCAGACTTCTGTTCTCAGACTACTGGCCCACAAGCCCTCCAGTTTGGCAATCCAGAACTACAATGCAGCACTCTGCCTGCCCTCCAGAAGAAAAACATTGTCCTCTGGGGCTACCCAGAAACCCCAAATGATGTTCAACCTGCATGCCATTCGGCTGTTCCCCAAATATATAGGCTGACCTGGGCACTAATGCCCTTTCTGACACAGCCTGAGCCTGGACCTCCTGGCCCCACCCAGACAGCTGGCCGCACACTGAGCACATCGGACCCGCCATGGCTTTAGGTCGTCATCTCTTCTCAACCTCGGTTTTCAGGCTTCAGAACCTAGACGTAATCTCTAATCACGACCCGGGTTTGCAAATGATGCAGAAATCATAAATCTTTCCCCATGGCAAGAAACCTTGTGGTTGGCATGTTGTCCAAGGTTCAGTGTACTTGAATCGAGTGTGGCCCATGAGGCCCCGCCCATGATTGCGGGCCACATTGGTCACAAACACACATTGTGACCCTCAGCCTGAGCCCAGTCCTCAGGTAAGGCCTCTCAGTGGCCATAGTTCGGGTTGTCCCTTCACTCTTCCCCAGGGCTCTGCTTTGTAATTCCTCTTTTGGTGGGACACCTGAGGTAACAAACCTCAAAAGAGTCCTCCCATCCCACAGATAGACGAAAAACTTTTGGGATCGGGCCAAATCCACAGAGAGCAAGATTCGTCCATGGCCCATGAGGCCTCCCCAACAATCCATGGCCTTCGCTGATAAAAAATCCAGAGACAAAAGCCTGAGAACGCGCCTCAGACTCGCTCATTCTACATATCCTGAAGAGTTCTTCAGATAATAACCTACAAGGCACTCGAAGGCACCCAAAATATATAGTCTAACCTGGGCACTAATGCACTGTCTGACAACCTGAGCCCGGACCTCCTGACCGACCCCCAGACATCTGACCGCACACTGAGCACATCAGACCCGCCATGGCCTTAGGTCATCATCTCTTCCCTACCTCAGTTTTCAGGCTTCAGAACCTAGACCTTATCTTCAATCACTGCCCAGGGGTGACTGTGATGCAGAAATCAGAACTCTTCCTTACCCATGGCAAGAAACCTTGTGGTTGGCATGTTGTCCAACGTTCAGTGTAGGAGAAACCAGCATTCACCCTGAGGCCCCGCCCATTCTTGAGTGCGACGAGGGCATAAACACGCATTGTGACCCTCAGCGTGAGTCCTGTCCTCTAGTACGTCCTCTCAGTGGCTGGATCATTAGATGTCATAATGGGCTTGACATGTCCCTAGGCCCCAATTTTTAATCAGATTTCTGGTTGTCCAGTCACCCCTCCCCAGGGCTCTACTCTGGAATCCCTCATTTGTTGGGACACCTGTGGTTGAAAAACAAAACAAAACAAATCAACAACAACAGAACAACGGACTTCTTCCTTCCCACAGAATGACCACAAACTCTTTGGACGGGGCCAAGCCCACAGAGAGTAAGACTCGTCCTTTTCCCATGAAGTCACCCAGAAATTTCACGACCATGAGTGACACGATATCCAGAGGCAGAAACTTGAGCAAGAGGCTCACACTCGACCTTTTATCATATCCCGAAGTGTTCTCCTCATGGTCTGTAGATCAGTCCTGCCATACCTATGACCCGAAACATAAGCCGAGTTTGTGTTTTCAGACAACTGTCCAAACAGCCCTGGCCTACACACCCTACAGGCTCAGGCCCCTGGAGCCCTACCTGACGACTGTGCTTGCCCTCTCCAAGGGAATTGTATGTGCCCATTCCAATGGCCACAACCCTACTAATAGGATAAACCTCCAAAGTCCCGAAGTCCATCCCAATATTTGTGGCTTCCCAGGACAAACAGGGGCAATCTGGGCCCATCTGTGCACCTACCTGCACTCAGACCCGTAGACTGAGGTCCCCAGAGATAAAAAGGTACGAACAGGCCCCTAGGCACCTATCGGATCCATTGCTTTGGTTTACAGGCATCTCTCCTCAGAGCCCTGATTTCAATAACAGCATATGGCTGTTTCTTGACTCACCCTTCAGAACAAATCTCATCTACACATGGGAAACTTGCATGATGGAGCTGTGTGAAAGCCTCTCTTTAGGAGAACCCTTCAGGTCCCCAGTGCCACCGCTTCATTCCAAGGTCTCCATAGACACAAAATCATATTAGGACACATCCATGGGAGAGTCCATTTGAACACAGCCTCCTCGGTTGTTCCCCCAGTTCCAGCAGATCTAACATGTCGTGTTGCTTGGAGACAATTGGAATGCGAGCTGGGATACCCAGCCATCCATCTTTGGAACCCTGCTCGGAATCGTTGTCCTGGAGCCAACCAAAAGGTCTCAATTGTCCTGCAGAAGAATCTTTGCAGTTGGGAGCTTCTCACAACTCCCATCGTGGGAAAACCCCCATGGCCTCGTCATCCACCCCCCCTTCAAGAAGTGGCCATCAGGGACAGACTGTCCAACCTGAGCGATCGTCTGATCCTCGCCCTGACTTCAGATGCACGAGATCTCGATTCAGGTCTGTAGATTGTTCCTGCTATATCCTCACCCAGAGACCTAGGCCTAGCTTGGGTTCTCAGACTTCTGTTCTCAGACTACTGGCCCACAAGCCATCCAGTTTGGCAATCCAGAACTACAATGCAGCACTCTGCCTGCCCTCCAGAAGAAAAACATTGTCCTCTGGGGCTACCCAGAAACCCCAAATGAGGTTCAACCTGCATGCCATACGGCTGTACCCCAAATATATAGGCTGACCTGGGCACTAATGCCCTTTCTGACACAGCCTGTGCCTGGACCTCCTGGCCCCACCCAGACAGCTGGCCGCACACTGAGCACATTGGACCCGCTATGGCTTTAGGTCGTCATCTCTTCTCAACCTCGGTTTTCAGGCTTCAGAACCTCGACCTTATCTCCAATCACGGCCCGGGTTTGAAAATGATGCAGAAATCAGAACTCTTACCCCATGGCAAGAAACCTTGTGGTTGGCATGTTGTCCAAGGTTCAGTGTACTTGAAACCAGTGTGGCCCATGAGGCCCCGCCCATGCTTGCGGGCCACATTGGTCACAAACCCACATTGTGACCATCAGCCTGAGCCCAGTCCTCAGGTAAGGCCTCTCAGTGGCTGGATGGAGAGACAGCATATTGGGCTTGCCATGCCCCTAGGCCCCAATTTATAACCATAGTTCGGGTTGTCCCTTCACTCTTCCCCAGTGCTCTGCTTTGGAATTCTTCTTTTGGTGGGACACCTGTGATAACAAACCTGAAAGGAGTCCTCCCATCCCACAGATTGACGAAAAACAATTGGGATCGGGCCAAATCCACAGAGAGCAAGATTCGTCCATGGCCCATGAGGCCTCCCCAACAATCCACGGCCTTCGCTGATACAAAATCCTGAGAAAAAAGCCTGAGCACGCGCCTCAGACTTGCTCATTCTACATATCCTGAAGAGTTCTTCAGATAAGAACCTACTCGGCACTCGAAGGCACCCAAAATATATAGTCTAACTTGGGCACTAATGCACTGTCTGACAACCTGAGCCCGGACCTCGTGAACAACACCCAGACAGCTGACCGCACACTGAGCACATCAGAACCGCCATGGCCTTAGGTCATCATCTCTTCCCTACCTCAGTTTTCAGGCTTCAGAACCTAGACCTTATCTCCAATCACTGCCCAGGGGTGACTGTGATGCAGAAATCAGAACTCTTCCTTACCCATGGAAAGAAACCTTGTGGTTGGCATGTTGTCCAAAGTACAGTGTAGGAGAAACCAGCATTCACCCTGAGGCCCCGCCCATTCTTGAGTATGACGAGGGCATAAACACGCATTGTGACCCTCAACGTGAGTCCTGTCCTCTAGTACGTCCTCTCAGTGGCTGGATCATTAGATGTCATAATGGGCTTGACATGTCCCTAGGCCCCAATTTTTAACCAGATTTCTGGTTGTCCAGTCGCCCCTCCCCAGGGCTCTACTCTGGAATCCCTCATTTGTTGGGACACCTGAGGTTGAAAAACAAAACAAAACAAATCAACAACAACAGAACAACGGACTTCTTCCTATCCACAGAATGACCACAAACTCTTTGGACGGGGCCAAACCCCCAGAGAGTAAGACTCGTCCATTTCCCATGAAGTCACCCAGAAATTTCACGACCATGAGTGACACGATATCCAGAGGCAGAAACTTGAGCAAGAGCCTCACACTCGACCTTTTATCATATCCCGAAGCGTTCTCCTCATGGTATGTAGATCAGTCCTGCCATAACTATGACCTGAAACATAAGCCGAATTTGTGTTTTCAGACAACTGTCCAAACAGCCCTGGCCTACACACTCTAAAGGCTCATGCCCCTGGAGCCCTACCTGACGACTGTGCTTGCCCTCTCCATGGGAATTGTATGTGCCCATTCCAATGGCCACAACCCTACTAAGAGGATAAACCTCCAAAGTCCCTGAGTCCATCCCAATATTTGTGGCTTCCCAGGACAAACGGGGGCAATCTGGGCCCATCTGTGCACCTACCTGCACTCAGACCCGTAGACTGAGGTCCCCAGAGATAAAAAGGTACGAACAGGCCCCTAGGCACCTATCGGATCCATTGCTTTGGTTTACAGGCATCTCTCCTCAGAGCCCTGATTTCAATAACAGCATATGGCTGTTTCTTGACTCACCCTTCAGAACAAATCTCATCTACACATGGGAAACTTGTACCATGGAGTTGTGTGAAAGCCTCTCTTTAGGAGAACCCTTCAGGGCCCCAGTGCCACCGCTTCATTCCAAGGTCTCCATAGACACAAAATCATATTAGGACACATCCATGGGAGAGTCCATTTCAACACAGCCTCCTCGGTTGCTCCCCCAGATCCAGCAGATCTAACCTGTCTTGTTGCTTGGAGACAATTGGAATGCGAGCTGGGATACCCAGCCATCCATCTTTGGAACCCTGCTCGGAATCGTTGTCCTGGAGCCAACCAAAAGGTCTCAATTGTCCTGCAGAAGAATCTTTGCAGTTGGGAGCTTCTCACAACTCCCATCGTGGGAAAACCCCCATGGCCTCGTCATCCACCCCCCCTTCAAGAAGGGGCCATCAGGGACAGACTGTCCAACCTGAGCGATCGTCTGATCCTCGCCCTGACTTCAGATGCACGAGATCTCGATTCAGGTCTGTAGATTGTGCCTGCTATATCCTCACCCAGAGACCTAGGCCTAGCTTGGGTTCTCAGACTTCTGTTCTCAGACTACTGGCCCACAAGCCCTCCAGTTTGGCAATCCAGAACTACAATGCAGCACTCTGCCTGCCCTCCAGAAGAAAAATATTGTCCTCTGGGGCTACCCAGAATCCCCAAATGAGGTTCAACCTGCATGCCATTCGGCTATACCCCAAATATATAGGCTGACCTGGGCACTAATGCCCTTTCTGACACAGCCTGAGCCTGGACCTCCTGGCCCCACCCAGACAGCTGGCCGCACACTGAGCACATCGGACCCGCCATGGCTTTAGGTCGTCATCTCTTCTCAACCTCGGTTTTCAGGCTTCAGAACCTAGACCTTATCTCCAATCACGGCCCGGGTTTGAAAATGATGCAGAAATCAGAACTCTTTCCCCATGGCAAGAAACCTTGTGGTTGGCATGCTGTCCAAGGTTCAGTGTACTTGAAACCAGTGTGGCCCATGAGGCCCCGCCCATGCTTGCGGGCCACATTGGTCACAAACCCACATTGTGACCCTCAGCCTGAGCCCAGTCCTCAGGTAAGGCCTCTCAGTGGCTGGATGGAGAGACAGCATATTGGGCTTGCCATGCCCCTAGGCCCCAATTTATAACCATAGTTCGGGTTGTCCCTTCACTCTTCCCCAGGGCTCTGCTTTGGAATTCCTCTTTTGGTGGGACACCTGAGGTAACAAACCTGAAAGGAGTCCTCCCATCCCACAGATTGAAGAAAAACAATTGGGATCGGGCCAAATCCACAGAGAGCAAGATTCGTCCATGGCCCATGAGGCCTCCCCAACAATCCACGGCCTTTGCTGATACAAAAGCCAGAGACAAAAGCCTGAGCACGCGCCTCAGACTCGCTCATTCTACATATCCTGAAGAGTTCTTCAGATAAGAACCTACAAGGCACTCGAAGGCACCCAAAATATATAGTCTAACCTGGGCACTAATGCACTGTCTGACAACCTGAGCCCGGACCTCGTGAACAACACCCAGACAGCTGACCGCACACTGAGCACATCAGAACCGCCATGGCCTTAGGTCATCGTCTCTTCCCTACCTCAGTTTTCAGGCTTCAGAACCTAGACCTTATCTCCAATCACTGCCCAGGGGTGACTGTGATGCAGAAATCAGAACTCTTCCTTACCCATGGCAAGAAACCTTGTGGTTGGCATGTTGTCCAACGTTCAGAGTAGGAGAAACCAGCATTCACCCTGAGGCCCCGCCCATTCTTGAGTGCGACGAGGGCATAAACACGCATTGTGACCCTCAGCGTGAGTCCTGTCCTCTAGTACGTCGTCTCAGTGGCTGGATCATTAGATGTCATAATGGGCTTGACATGTCCCTAGGCCCCAATTTTTAACCAGATTTCTGGTTGTCCAGTCGCCCCTCCCCAGGTCTCTACTCTGGAAGCCCTCATTTGGTGGGACACCTGAGGTTGAAAAACAAAACAAAACAAATCAACAACAACAGAACAACGGACTTCTTCCTTCCCACAGAATGACCACAAACTCTTTGGACGGGGCCAAGCCCACAGATAGTAAGACTCGTCCATTTCCCATGAAGTCACCCAGAAATTTCACGACCATGAGTGACACGATATCCAGAGACAGAAACTTGAGCAAGAGCCTCACACTCGACCTTTTATCATATCCCGAAGCGTTCTCCTCATGGTCTGTAGATCAGTCCTGCCATACCTATGACCCGAAACATAAGCTGAGTTTGTGTTTTCAGACAACTGTCCTAACAGCCCTGGCCTACACACCCTACAGGCTCATGCCCCTCGAGCCCTACCTGACGACTGTGCTTGCCCTCTCCATGGGAATTGTATGTGCCCATTCCAATGGCCACAACCCTACTAAGAGGATAAACCTCCAAAGTCCCTGAGTCCATCCCAATATTTGTGGCTTCCCAGGACAAACGGGGGCAATCTGGGCCCATCTGTGCACCTACCTGCACTCAGACCCGTAGACTGAGGTCCCCAGAGATACAAAGGTACGAACAGGCCCCTAGGCACCTATCGGATCCATTGCTTTGGTTTACAGGCATCTCTCCTCAGAGCCCTGATTTCAATAACAGCATATGGCTGTTTCTTGACTCACCCTTCAGAACAAATCTCATCTACACATGGGAAACTTGTACGATGGAGTTGTGTGAAAGCCTCTCTTTAGGAGAACCCTTCAGGTCCCCAGTGCCACCGCTTCATTCCAAGGTCTCCATAGACACAAAATCATATTAGGACACATCCATGGGAGAGTCCATTTCAACACAGCCTCCTCGGTTGCTCCCCCAGATCCAGCAGATCTAACCTGTCTTGTTGCTTGGAGACAATTGGAATGCGAGCTGGGATACCCAGCCATCCATCTTTGGAACCCTGCTCAGAATCGTTGTCCTGGAGCCAACCAAAAGGTCTCAATTGTCCTGCAGAAGAATCTTTGCAGTTGGGAGCTTCTCACAACTCCCATCGTGGGAAAACCCCCATGGCCTCGTCATCCACCCCCCCGTCAAGAAGGGGCCATCAGGGACAGACTGTCCAACCTGAGCGATCGTCTGATCCTCGCCCTGACTTCAGATGCACGAGATCTCGATTCAGGTCTGTAGATTGTGCCTGCTATATCCTCACCCAGAGACCTAGGCCTAGCTTGGGTTCTCAGACTTCTGTTCTCAGACTACTGGCCCACAAGCCCTCCAGTTTGGCAATCCAGAACTACAATGCAGCACTCTGCCTGCCCTCCAGAAGAAAAACATTGTCCTCTGGGGCTACCCAGAATCCCCAAATGAGGTTCAACCTGCATGCCATTCGGCTGTACCCCAAATATATAGGCTGACCTGGGCACTAATGCCCTTTCTGACACAGCCTGAGCCTGGACCTCCTGGCCCCACCCAGACAGCTGGCCGCACACTGAGCACATCGGACCCGCCATGGCTTTAGGTCGTCATCTCTTCTCAACCTCGGTTTTCAGGCTTCAGAACCTAGACCTTATCTCCAATCACGGCCCGGGTTTGAAAATGATGCAGAAATCAGAACTCTTTCCCCATGGCAAGAAACCTTGTGGTTGGCATGCTGTCCAAGGTTCAGTGTACTTGAAACCAGTGTGGCCCATGAGGCCCCGCCCATGCTTGCGGGCCACATTGGTCACAAACCCACATTGTGACCCTCAGCCTGAGCCCAGTCCTCAGGTAAGGCCTCTCAGTGGCTGGATGGAGAGACAGCATATTGGGCTTGCCATGCCCCTAGGCCCCAATTTATAACCATAGTTCGGGTTGTCCCTTCACTCTTCCCCAGGGCTCTGCTTTGGAATTCCTCTTTTGGTGGGACACCTGAGGTAACAAACCTGAAAGGAGTCCTCCCATCCCACAGATTGAAGAAAAACAATTGGGATCGGGCCAAATCCACAGAGAGCAAGATTCGTCCATGGCCCATGAGGCCTCCCCAACAATCCACGGCCTTTGCTGATACAAAAGCCAGAGACAAAAGCCTGAGCACGCGCCTCAGACTCGCTCATTCTACATATCCTGAAGAGTTCTTCAGATAAGAACCTACAAGGCACTCGAAGGCACCCAAAATATATAGTCTAACCTGGGCACTAATGCACTGTCTGACAACCTGAGCCCGGACCTCGTGAACAACACCCAGACAGCTGACCGCACACTGAGCACATCAGAACCGCCATGGCCTTAGGTCATCGTCTCTTCCCTACCTCAGTTTTCAGGCTTCAGAACCTAGACCTTATCTCCAATCACTGCCCAGGGGTGACTGTGATGCAGAAATCAGAACTCTTCCTTACCCATGGCAAGAAACCTTGTGGTTGGCATGTTGTCCAACGTTCAGAGAAGGAGAAACCAGCATTCACCCTGAGGCCCCGCCCATTCTTGAGTTTGACGAGGGCATAAACACGCATTGTGACCCTCAGCGTGAGTCCTGTCCTCTAGTACGTCCTCTCAGTGGCTGGATCATTAGATGTCATAATGGGCTTGACATGTCCCTAGGCCCCAATTTTTAACCAGATTTCTGGTTGTCCAGTCGCCCCTCCCCAGGTCTCTACTCTGGAAGCCCTCATTTGGTGGGACACCTGAGGTTGAAAAACAAAACAAAACAAATCAACAACAACAGAACAACGGACTTCTTCCTTCCCACAGAATGACCACAAACTCTTTGGACGGGGCCAAGCCCACAGAGAGTAAGACTCGTCCATTTCCCATGAAGTCACCCAGAAATTTCACGACCATGAGTGACACCTTATCCAGAGACAGAAACTTGAGCAAGAGCCTCACACTCGACCTTTTATCATATCCCGAAGCGTTCTCCTCATGGTCTGTAGATCAGTCCTGCCATACCTATGACCCGAAACATAAGCTGAGTTTGTGTTTTCAGACAACTGTCCAAACAGCCCTGGCCTACACACCCTACAGGCTCATGCCCCTCGAGCCCTACCTGACGACTGTGCTTGCCCTCTCCATGGGAATTGTATGTGCCCATTCCAATGGCCACAACCCTACTAAGAGGATAAACCTCCAAAGTCCCTGAGTCCATCCCAATATTTGTGGCTTCCCAGGACAAACGGGGGCAATCTGGGCCCATCTGTGCACCTACCTGCACTCAGACCCGTAGACTGAGGTCCCCAGAGATACAAAGGTACGAACAGGCCCCTAGGCACCTATCGGATCCATTGCTTTGGTTTACAGGCATCTCTCCTCAGAGCCCTGATTTCAATAACAGCATATGGCTGTTTCTTGACTCACCCTTCAGAACAAATCTCATCTACACATGGGAAACTTGCACAATGGAGCTGTGTGAAAGCCTCTCTTTAGGAGAACCCTTCAGGGCCCCAGTGCCACCGCTTCATTCCAAGGTCTCCATAGACACAAAATCATATTAGGACACATCCATGGGAGAGTCCATTTCAACACAGCCTCCTCGGTTGCTCCCCCAGATCCAGCAGATCTAACCTGTCTTGTTGCTTGGAGACAATTGGAATGCGAGCTGGGATACCCAGCCATCCATCTTTGGAACCCTGCTCGGAATCGTTGTCCTGGAGCCAACCAAAAGGTCTCAATTGTCCTGCAGAAGAATCTTTGCAGTTGGGAGCTTCTCACAACTCCCATCGTGGGAAAACCCCCATGGCCTCGTCATCCACCCCCCCTTCAAGAAGGGGCCATCAGGGACAGACTGTCCAACCTGAGCGATCGTCTGATCCTCGCCCTGACTTCAGATGCACGAGATCTCGATTCAGGTCTGTAGATTGTGCCTGCTATATCCTCACCCAGAGACCTAGGCCTAGCTTGGGTTCTCAGACTTCTGTTCTCAGACTACTGGCCCACAAGCCCTCCAGTTTGGCAATCCAGAACTACAATGCAGCACTCTGCCTGCCCTCCAGAAGAAAAACATTGTCCTCTGGGGCTACCCAGAATCCCCAAATGAGGTTCAACCTGCATGCCATTCGGCTGTACCCCAAATATTAGGATGACCTGGGCACTAATGCCCTTTCTGACACAGCCTGAGCCTGGACCTCCTGGCCCCACCCAGACAGCTGGCCGCACACTGAGCACATCGGACCCGCCATGGCTTTAGGTCGTCATCTCTTCTCAACCTCGGTTTTCAGGCTTCAGAACCTAGACCTTATCTCCAATCACGGCCCGGGTTTGAAAATGATGCAGAAATCAGAACTCTTTCCCCATGGCAAGAAACCTTGTGGTTGGCATGTTGTCCAAGGTTCAGTGTACTTGAAACCAGTGTGGCCCATGAGGCCCTGCCCATGCTTGCGGGCCACATTGGTCACAAACCCACATTGTGACCCTCAGCCTGAGCCCAGTCCTCAGGTAAGGCCTCTCCGTGGCTGGATGGAGAGACAGCATATTGGGCTTGCCATGCCCCTAGGCCCCAATTTATAACCATAGTTCGGGTTGTCCCTTCACTCTTCCCCAGGGCTCTGCTTTGGAATTCCTCTTTTGGTGGGACACCTGAGGTAACAAACCTGAAAGGAGTCCTCCCATCCCACAGATTGAAGAAAAACAATTGGGATCGGGCCAAATCCACAGAGAGCAAGATTCGTCCATGGCCCATGAGGCCTCCCCAACAATCCACGGCCTTTGCTGATACAAAAGCCAGAGACAAAAGCCTGAGCACGCGCCTCAGACTCGCTCATTCTACATATCCTGAAGAGTTCTTCAGATAAGAACCTACAAGGCACTCGAAGGCACCCAAAATATATAGTCTAACCTGGGCACTAATGCACTGTCTGACAACCTGAGCCCGGACCTCGTGAACAACACCCAGACAGCTGACCGCACACTGAGCACATCAGAACCGCCATGGCCTTAGGTCATCGTCTCTTCCCTACCTCAGTTTTCAGGCTTCAGAACCTAGACCTTATCTCCAATCACTGCCCAGGGGTGACTGTGATGCAGAAATCAGTACTCTTCCTTACCCATGGCAAGAAACCTTGTGGTTGGCATGTTGTCCAACGTTCAGAGTAGGAGAAACCAGCATTCACCCTGAGGCCCCGCCCATTCGTGAGTGCGACGAGGGCATAAACACGCATTGTGACCCTCAGCGTGAGTCCTGTCCTCTAGTACGTCCTCTCAGTGGCTGGATCATTAGATGTCATAATGGGCTTGACATGTCCCTAGGCCCCAATTTTTAACCAGATTTCTGGTTGTCCAGTCGCCCCTCCCCAGGTCTCTACTCTGGAAGCCCTCATTTGGTGGGACACCTGAGGTTGAAAAACAAAACAAAACAAATCAACAACAACAGAACAACGGACTTCTTCCTTCCCACAGAATGACCACAAACTCTTTGGACGGGGCCAAGCCCACAGATAGTAAGACTCGTCCATTTCCCATGAAGTCACCCAGAAATTTCACGACCATGAGTGACACGATATCCAGAGACAGAAACTTGAGCAAGAGCCTCACACTCGACCTTTTATCATATCCCGAAGCGTTCTCCTCATGGTCTGTAGATCAGTCCTGCCATACCTATGACCCGAAACATAAGCCGAGTTTGTGTTTTCAGACAACTGTCCAAACAGCCCTGGCCTACACACCCTACAGGCTCATGCCCCTCGAGCCCTACCTGACGACTGTGCTTGCCCTCTCCATGGGAATTGTATGTGCCCATTCCAATGGCCACAACCCTACTAAGAGGATAAACCTCCAAAGTACCTGAGTCCATCCCAATATTTGTGGCTTCCCAGGACAAACAGGGGCAATCTGGGCCCCTCTGAGCACCTACCTGCACTCAGACCCGTAGACTGATGTCCCCAGAGGTAAAAAGGTATGAACAGGCCCCTAGGCACCTATCGGATCCATTGCTTTGGTTTCCAGGCGTCTCTCCTCAGAGGCCTGGATTTCAATAACAGCATATGGCTGTTTCTTGACTCACCCTTCAGAACAAATCTTATCTACACATGGGAAACTTGCACAATGGAGCTGTGTGAAAGCCTCACTTTAGGAGAACCCTTCAGGGCCCCAGTGCCACCGCTTCATTCCAAGGTCTCCATAGACACAAAATCATATTAGGACACATCCATGGGAGAGTCCATTTCAACTCAGCCTCCTCGGTTGCTCCCCCAGATCCAGCAGATCTAACCTGTCTTGTTGCTTGGAGACAATTGGAATGCGAGCTGGGCTACCCAGCCATCCATCTTTGGAACCCTGCTCAGAATCGTTGTCCTGGAGCCAACCAACAGGTCTCAATTGTCCTGCAGAAGAATCTTTGCAGTTGGGAGCTTCTCACAACTCCCATCGTGGGTAAACCTGTCGCTCTCGACCCGCAAGAACGACCCTCAGACGAGGTGGGTGGCAAACTTCTTTATTCAGTCTTCAGCCCCGGGACCCCGAACATCGATTACAGTCCCAAGTTATAGGATACAGTGGATAGAAAGTAACCAATCACGACATAACACAACTACTATAACATCCAATCAGAAGGGATACAGATGACTTCAATCCAGATCATGCGGGGAGCTCGTGCCTACTGACGTGAGCCCCTGAAACTTATTGTTCACTCTGTTTTTGTGCTGTTCCCATGTGCCGTTCCCATGGTCCCTGGTTAATCTTATACTAGTCCAGATACTTCAGTACAGGTTGTGCGTTCCCTGGAGCGCTCCCACATAAACATTCATCTGCCCTTCTCCTCAAGCCTCGCCTAGTACGTGACTCCCAGCTTCTGCTGCATGGCTCCCCACAGCTCCTCCTTTTTGTATTTTTACACGGCAGGGGTCGTGCCTGTCTTAGGTTGCCAATCATCAACACACATGCTTACCCGTCATCGGGTACTCCCCTTCACCGAGGAGCCCCTGTCTTAGGTTGCTATGGTGTGGGATCAGTCTTACCCGTCTTTGGCTACCGACCCAGCATACAGAGCCATATTCAGGGGGAGGCATCAATTACTAGCTCCTTTTAGGTAGCAAAGCCAGTTTTGAGACGCTTGAGGCAGCAGGGTACTAGCTATGGTGGGAGCAACCCATAATCAAGGTTGCCGTGTAGTTTTGTCACGAGCAGCCCGTTGCTGATTCCGCACAATGGCTCACACTTTATATAATTCTGTAAGCATGAATTTCATCACACAGGGAAAGAGGCACATGAATAAAAGCATAAGTATTAACACTCCTATAATAGAGCCTATAGCATACCAAGTACATGATAGCGAAGGAATATGAGAAAATAGCGAATTTACAAAATTGTCAGCAAGCTGAGCCACGGGCAGCTTGGCATGCGGAGCTTCTGCAATATTCAAAATCTCTTGATGTAACTGCAGCAAGTCAAGGGACACATTAGAGTTAGACCATACCCCTTCAAGGTGGTACAACACTCGACCCCAGGAAGTTTCTGTGACATTATAGCGCTTGGGGGTGACACAGATCCAGTGGTAGTCACTATGGCATTGGATCCTAGTTCGCAATTTCAAACTTTGAAGTTCGTCCCCCAGAAACTTCACAGCATCATATAAGGCATTTAGTCTGGTTTCAACCCTTTTGTCTATATCCTCTTGTGTTCCCAAGGCCAGAGAAGTATTATGTGCCAGATGATCTACAGTATCTGCAGCTTGCACTGCTTGAGTTAAAGAAATAGATGCAATAACAGTTGTAGCAATTATTGTTATAAGAGAAACTATACCTAAGATCAACAAACCTAATTCTCGTCTAGGCCGACTAAGGGCATTTTGTACCCGATCCCACAATTCTAACCCAGGGTTAGAGTACCATGGCTTAGATATATTAACAGGAAGCATGATAAAGGGGGGTTGTCGAACTACTAATACACCATCATCTACCGAGACACCCTGAATGCAGTTAGTTAAAGTACAATTCGGACAGAGCAGGTGATATGTAGCTTTATCTTTTTTAATGGTGAGATCCCCTACTAACAGCATAAAAGGTCTAGGCACACACGCTTGAGGGTATCTATCCTCTAGATCTTGGGCTTCCTTGTTCCAACGGGTTGCTTTTCTAAAAGCGGCTAAAAGCTTCCATATTTCCGTTTGTACTGGATACCCTCTTGGCGGAGCAAGTATAGGAGGTACCTTTGGCTTAAAAACCTGGGTAGGTGCCCTAGATCCCCAATTTAAAAGTGTAAATCCCTCCTCAAGGGTGTAAGCAGTGGCCTTCTTTTCCACACATAACCTCCAGGGAACGTCTATTCCTTTAGATATTCCCAACTGAGCTGCACATAATGGGATATCCCGGGGAATCTTACCTATTGATGTTGTGCGGCCAGCAGTTACCCCTGCTATAGTCACATCATCATAATGAACTAGTGTAAACACCCACAAGCAATGTGATCGTCTACCATTCATGGAGAAACACATAGGATACATGTCAGAATAGCCCTTATAAGAAATATTCGCCTGTTGCGGCTGTATCTGTACTGAGGAAGGGGATCCTAGTAAAACAGTATCATTAACATAGACAGGGACAGAACTCATTTCCCAACTTACAGGTTGCAGTAAAGGCGGATCAGGAACGTATGCCCAGTATACAGAGCCTTGAACCGTTAACACTTGCATACAAATGAACAGTAATGACAGGTACAAGTCCAAAAGAGAAAGTTGCGCTTTAGACTGAGTCATTTGAGGAAGGAGTCGAAGCTTGGTGATCTTCTGCCTCGGCGACAGTTGGGTCGGTTCCAGGTCCACGGGGGCAGGCTGCAGGATGATCATCATCACTGTCATCCGCAGTAGCAGCATCTTCCACAGGTTCCACGGCCACCAGCCTGGTGAGACGTTCCGGCACCCAGAGCGGGACAGGCGCATCCTGTGGAAAAACACAAAGGGAACCTCGGTGCCACCGGAGCACCGGGTCAGGGCCCTTCCATGAACCAGTAAGGACATCCTTCCACTTCACCATAGATTGGTGCGTTTTCTGTTGGCCCCAATGGTGCTCTGCGGCTGAAACGCCGTCTTTGTCAAGTGTGAGAAAATTTAAAATAAAGGTGGTCAAGTTGGTAAGGTCTGTAGGCGTGTGATGCTCCTCTCCAATTCCCCCTTTTTGTATTTTTTGCAAGGTAGTTTTAAAGGTCAGGTGAGTGCGTTCTATGACACCCTGGCCTCGAGGGTTATAAGGAATGCCTGTAACATGATGAATATTATAACAGGCTAGAAAGTTTGAAAAGCTTTTAGAAGTATAAGCAGGAGCATTGTCTGTTTTTAACTGTTTAGGCACTCCCCAGCAGGCAAAGCTGCGCAGGCAATGAGATATCACGTTTTTAACATTTTCTCCTCGCAGGGGGGTTGCGCTAACGACCCCTGAGCAAGTATCCACACTCACATGAACGTATTTTTGTTGCCCAAAAGAAGGTATATGTGTTACATCCATTTGCCACAGATGGTTGGGCAATAGTCCTTTAGGGTTTACCCCGAAGGAGGGCATGGGCAAGTGTACTACACAATTGCCACAAGACTTTACGATATCTCGTGCGTCAGCTATGGAGATATGAAAGCGTGCCTTTAATGTTTGGGCATTCACATGCCATTTATCATGATATCTCTTAGCATCTTCTAGAGCACTGCAAACATAAAAGCGCGCAGCTGCATCAGCTATTCGGTTTCCCTCAGCCATAGGTCCTGGAAGGTCTGAATGTGCTCTAAGATGTCCAATATAAAAAGGGGCACCACGGGAGAGTATAAGGTGTTGCAATTCAGCCAGCAGGGAGGAAATTTCTGACTGGCTGGCTGAAATAATAGCAGTTTCTATAGACCTGGTGGCTGCAACTGCATATTTGCTATCTGAGATAATATTAATGGGTTGATTCAGAAACCTTTGTAAAACACACATAATCACCAACAATTCTGTTCTCTGGGCTGAAGTTGACGGCACAACAACAGGAATTAATTTTCCTTCTATCACATAAGCGCCAGTTCCTGCTTTATTGCCATCTGTAAATACTGTGAGGGCCCCGATTAATGGCTCCAATCGATAGGATTTAGGCCAAATAAGGGGTGTATTTTTATAAAACTCAATGAGAGGGTGTGAGGGATAATGATTATCAAATGTAACAGGATAAGCAACTGTTAGGATGGCCCAATCGTCATTTTCATGCGTTAAAATGCTTATTTGGGTTTTATCATAAGGGATTATGCAAACATCGGGCAGTTTCCCGAGGACCTGTATGCTGGCTTTAAAGGCTTTATTTGCCACTGTAGCTACAGCTGTAGCATACGGGGTGATGACACGGCTAAGGTTATGGGGTAGATAAACCCATAGTAGGGGTCCTCCTTGCCATAAGGCCCCCGTGGGTGATCCAGGGGATGGGATAATTATGACACTTATAGGCTTTTCCGGGTCACATCTATCTGCTGCTGTTAAAGCTAGCTTGCTTTCAACTAACTGTAATGATTTAATAGCAGCTGGAGTGAGTGCTCTTGGGGAGTCTAATGCAGGGTCCCCAGGCAGAATATCGAATAAAGGTTTCAGCTCTGCAGTAGTAATTTTTATGTATGGTCGAATACAGTTAATGTCCCCTAAAAGTTTTTGGAAATCATTCAATGTATGCAAGTGATCTCTACGGATTTGCATTAGCTGAGGCTTTACTGACGTTTTAGAGAGCTGCATACCAAGGTAATTTTGTAGGCCGCCTGCTTGGATTTTTTCAGGGGATATAGTTAGACCCCATTTTGCTAACTGCTCCTGTAGGAAGGTTAGAGCTGAAGGAAGAGACCTCTCATTTGGCCCACAAATTAAGATATCATCCATATAATGATAACAAAGCAGGTCTGGAAATGCTTTTCGGAAAGGCTCTAGTGCTTGGCTTACATACAACTGACACAAGGTGGGGCTATTGGCCATCCCCTGAGGGAGTACTTTCCATTCATACCTTTGATCTGGCTCAGCATGATTAATTGATGGCAGAGTAAATGCGAAGCGCTCTATATCTGCAGGGTGTAGTGGAATGGAAAAGAAACAGTCTTTGATGTCAATTACAATAGAAGGCCAGTTTCTTGGCAACGCCATCACGACTGGGAGCCCTAACTGAATGGGTCCCATGACCTGCATTTGATCATTAATCTGTCGTAGGTCATGTAGCAATCGCCAGTTGCCTGATTTCTTTCTTATTACAAATATGGGTGTATTCCATGGGGATGTGGATTTTTGAATATGCCCTGCTTTGAGTTGTTCTTGAACTAGCTCTTTTGCCGCTTGTAATTTTTCTTTTGTTAAAGGCCACTGAGGCACCCAGCGTGGCTCTGGTGTTTTCCAAGTTATGCGAATTGCCTCATTGGCCGCTAGGAAAAAACCTGACCCCCCCATAGAAGGAGGATTGGGATCTCCCTGGCCTTTGGTCCCAAGCCCTTGGCCAGGCTTATATCCCATGTTTCTCATCATGGTTTGGGAGGCCTCACTGTATAACTTTTCTGTAGTAAGTTTGATATTCATTTGCTCCAGCACATCGCGCCCCCACAAAGAAACAGGGGTGGAACAGACATATGGTTGGAAAATGCCTTTATGTCCTTCCTCATCCTCCCAGTCCAGAGATGCAGCACTAATATCAGGACTGGTAGCTATCCCTAGTCCCCGGAGGGTCTGGCTGGCTTTAACTAGAGCCCAGGCTTTAGTCCAATCTAGACAATTTATAATGCTTTTGTCTGCTCCTGTATCTAGGAGTTCCCAGAATAGTTTACCTCTAATCTTTAATTTAAGCATAGGTCTCTCTTTCATGCTCATAGTAAGGCATGCGAGGGAGGATCCCGTGGATCCGAAACCTCCCTTTCTAGTCTGGCCTGTAGAGGGATATTTTTCATGATTCCTATATCTAGCAAGCTCGTTTCCCATCCTGGAAATCTTTTGTTACTTTGGTCTCTGTGGAGCTTTAATAGTTATATCTATACTCGTCCCAGAGAACTTCCCCCTGTCCTAAGACAGAAATGGTTGCGAAAGCTTTCCCTTTCGTTGCTCTTACCCCAATCCTCGTTCTGCGCTCGGCGTCGGGTCCCGGGTTTCGGCACCAGATGTCGCTCTCGACCCGCAAGAACTACCCTCAGACGAGGTGGGTGGCAAACTTCTTTATTCAGTCTTCAGCCCCGGGACCCCGAACATCGATTACAGCCCCAAGTTATAGGATACAGTGGATAGAAAGTAACCAATCACCACATAACACAACTACTATAACATCCAATCAGAAGGGATACAGATGACTTCAATCCAGATCATGCGGGGAGCTCGTGCCTACTGACGTGAGCCCCTGAAACTTATTGTTCACTCTGTTTTTGTGCCGTTCCCATGTGCCGTTCCCATGGTCCCTGGTTAATCTTATACTAGTCCCAATACTTCAGTACAGGTTGTGCGTTCCCTGGAGCGCTCCCACATAAACATTCATCTGCCCTTCTCCTCAAGCCTCGCCTGCTTCTGCTGCATGGCTCTCCACAAAAACCCCCATGGCCTCGTAATCCACCCCCCCTCAAGAAGGGGCCATCAGGAACAGACTGTCCAACTTGAGCGATCGTCTGATCCTCGCCCTGACTTCAGATGCACGAGATCTCGATTCAGGTCTGTAGGTTGTGCCTGCCATATCCTCACCCAGAAACCTAGGCTTGGCTTGGGTTCTCAGACTTCCGTCCTCAGACTACTGGCCCACAAGCCCTCCAGTTTGGCAATCCAGAACTGCAATGCAGCACTCTGCCTGCCCTCCAGAAGAAAAACATTGTCCTCTGGGGCTACGCAGAAACAACAAATGAGGTTCAACGTGCATGCAATTCGGCTGTAGCCCAAATATATAGGCTGAAATGGGCACTAGTGCCCTTTCTGACACAGCCTGAGCCTGGACCTCCTGGCCCCACCCAGACAGCTGGCCTCACACTGAGCACATCGGACCCGCCATGGCTTTAGGTCGTCATCTCTTCTCAACCTCGGTTTTCAGGCTTCAGAACCTAGACCTTGGGCGCCTGGGTGGCTCAGTGGGTTAAGCCGCTGCCTTCGGCTCAGGTCATGATCTCAGGGTCCTGGGATCGAGTCCCGCATCGGGCTCTCTGCTCAGCAGGGAGCCTGCTTCCCTCTCTCTCTCTCTGCCTGCCTCTCCATCTACTTGTGATTTCTCTCTGTCAAATAAATAAATAAAATCTTAAAAAAAAAAAAAAAAAAAAAAAAAAAAAAAAAAAAAAGAACCTAGACCTTATCTCCAATCACGGCCCAGGTTTGAAAATGATGCAGAAATCAGAACTCTTTCCCCATGGCAAGAAACCTTGTGGTTGGCATGTTGTCCAAGGTTCAGTGTACTTGAAACCAGTGTGGCCTATGAGGCCCCGCCCATGCTTGCGGGCCACATTGGTCACAAACCCACATTGTGACCCTCAGCCTGAGCCCAGTCCTCAGGTAAGGCCTCTCAGTGGCCATAGTACGGGTTGTCCCTTCACTCTTCCCCAGGGCTCTGCTTTGGAATTCCTCTTTTGGTGGGACACCTGAGGTAACAAACCTGAAAGGAGTCCTCCCATCCCACAGATTGACGAAAAACAATTGGGATTGGGCCAAATCCACAGAGAGCAAGTTTCGTCCATGGCCCAAGAGGCCTCCCCAACAATCCACGGCCTTTCCTGATACAAAATCCAGAGACAAAAGCCTGAGCACGCGCCTCAGACTCGCTCATTCTATATATCCTGAAGAGTTCTTCAGATAAGAACCTACAAGGCACTCGAAGGCACCCAAAATATATAGTCTAACTTGGGCACTAATGCACTGTCTGACAACCTGAGCCCGGACCTCGTGACCAACCCCCAGACAGCTGACCGCACATTGAGCACATCAGACCAGCCATGGCCTTAGGTCATCATCTCTTCCCTACCTCAGTTTTCAGGCTTCAGAACCTAGACCTTATCTCCAATCACTGCCCAGGGGTGACTGTGATGCAGAAATCAGAACTCTTCCTTACCCATGGCAAGAAACCTTGTGGTTGGCATGTTGTCCAACGTTCAGTGTAGGAGAAACCAGCATTCACCCTGAGGCCCCGCCCATTCTTGAGTGCGACGAGGGCATAAACACGCATTGTGACCCTCAGCGTGAGTCCTGTCCTCTAGTACGTCCTCTCAGTGGCTGGATCATTAGATGTCATAATGGGCTTGACATGTCCCTAGGCCCCAATTTTTAACCAGATATCTGGTTGTCAGGTCGCCCCTCCCCAGGGCTCTACTCTGGAAGCCCTCATTTGGTGGGACACCTGAGGTTGAAAAACAAAACAAAACAAATCAACAACAACAGAACAACAGACTTCTTCCTTCCCACAGAATGACCACAAACTCTTTGGACGGGGCCAAGCCCACAGAGAGTAAGACTCGTCCATTTCCCATGAAGTCACCCGGAAATTTCAGGACAATGAGTGACACGATATCCAGAGACAGAAATTTGAGCAAGAGCCTCAAACTCGCCCTTTTTTCATATCCCGAAGCGTTCTGCTCATGGTCTGAAGATCAGTCCTGCCATACCTATGACCCGAAACATAAGCCGAGTTTGTGTTTTCAGACAACTGTCCAAACAGCCCTGGCCTACACGCCCTACAGGCTCTGGCCCCTGGAGCCCTACCTGACGACTGTGCTTGCCCTCTCCAAGGGAATTGTATGTGCCCATTCCAATGGCCAACCCTACTAAGAGGATAAACCTCCAAAGTCCCTGAGGCCATCCCAATAATTGTGGCTTCCCAGGACAAACAGGGGCAATCTGGGCCCATCTGAGCACCTACCTGCACTCAGACCCGTAGACTGATGTCCCCAGAGGTAAAAAGGTACGAACAGGCCCCTAGGCACCTATCGGATCCATTGCTTTGGTTTCCAGGCATCTCTCCTCAGAGGCCTGGATTTCAATAACAGCATATGGCTGTTTCTTGACTCACCCTTCAGAAAAAATCTCATCTACACATGGGAAACTTGCACAATGTAGCTGTGTGAAAGCCTCTCTTTAGGAAAACCCTACAGGGCCCCAGTGCCACCACGTCATTCCAAGGTCTCCATAGACACAAAATCATATTAGGACACATCCATGGGAGAGTCCATTTCAACTCAGCCTCCTCGGTTGCTCCCTCAGAACCAGAAGATCTAACCAGTCTTGTTGCTTGGAGACAATTGGAATGCGAGCTGGGCTACCCAGCCATCCATCTTTGGAACCCTGCTCGGAATCATTGTCCTGGAGCCAACCAACAGGTCTCAATTGTCCTGCAGAAGAATCTTTGCAGTTGGGAGCTTCTCACAACTCTCATCGTGGGACAACCCCCATGGCCTCGTAATCCACCCCCCCTTCAAGAAGGGGCCATCAGGGACAGACTGTCCAACCTGAGCGATCGTCTGATCCTCGCCCTGACTTCAGATGCACGAGATCTCAATTCAGGTCTGTAGATTGTGCCTGCTATATCCTCACCCAAAGACCTAGGCCTAGCTTGGGTTCTCAGACTTCCGTCCTCAGACTACTGGCCCACAAGCCCTCCAGTTTGGCAATCCAGAACTACAATGCAGCACTCTGCCTGCCCTCCAGAAGAAAAACATTGTCCTCTGGGGCTACCCAGAAACCCCAAATGAGGTTCTACCTGCATGCCATTCGGCTGTAGCCCAAATATATAGGCTGACCTGGGCACTAATGCCCTTTCTGACACAGCCTGAGCCTGGACCTCCTGGCCCCACCCAGACAGCTGGCCGCACACTGAGCACATCGGACCCGCCATGGCTTTAGGTCGTCATCTCTTCTCAACCTCGGTTTTCAGGCTTCAGAACCTAGACCTTATCTCCAATCACGGCCCGGGTTTGAAAATGATGCAGAAATCAGAACTCTTTCGCCATGGCAAGAAACCTTGTGGTTGGCATGTTGTCCAAGGTTCAGTGTACTTGAAACCAGTGTGGCCCATGAGGCCCCGCCCATGCTTGCGGGCCACATTGGTCACAAACCCACATTGTGACCCTCAGCCTGAGCCCAGTCCTCAGGTAAGGCCTCTCTGTGGCCATAGTTCGGGTTGTCCCTTCACTCTTCCCCAGGGCTCTGCTTTGGAATTCCTCTTTTGGTGGGACACCTGAGGTTACAAACCTGAAAGGAGTCCTCCCATCCCACAGATTGACGAAAAACATTTGGGATAGGGCTAAATCCACAGAAAGCAAGATTCGTCCATGGCCCATGAGGCCTCCCCAACAATCCATGGCCTTCGCTGATAAAAAATCCAGAGACAAAAGCCTGAGCACGCGCCTCAGACTCGCTCATTCTACATATCCTGAAGAGTTCATCAGATAAGAACCTACAAGGCACTCGAAGGCACCCAAAATATATAGTCTAACTTGGGCATTAATGCACTGTCTGACAACCTGAGCCCGGACCTCGTGACCAACCCCCAGACAGCTGACCGCACATTGAGCACATCAGACCAGCCATGGCCTTAGGTCATCATCTCTTCCCTACCTCAGTTTTCAGGCTTCAGAACCTAGACCTTATCTCCAATCACTGCCCAGGGGTGACTGTGATGCAGAAATCAGAACTCTTCCTTACCCATGGCAAGAAACCTTGTGGTTGGCATGTTGTCCATCGTTCAGTGTAGGAGAAACCAGCATTCACCCTGAGGCCCCGCCCATTCTTGAGTGCGACGAGGGCATAAAATCGCATTGTGACCTTCAGCGTGAGTCCTGTCCTCTAGTACGTCCTCTAAGTGTCTGGATCATTAGATGTCTTAATGGGCTTGACATGTCCCTAGGCCCCAATTTTTAACCAGATTTCTGGTTGTCAGGTCGCCCCTCCCCAGGGCTCTACTCTGGAAGCCCTCATTTGGTGGGACACCTGAGGTTGAAAAACAAAACAAAACAAATCAACAACAACAGAACAACGGACTTCTTCCTTCCCACAGAATGACCACAAACTCCTTGAACGGGGCCAAGCCCACAGAGAGTAAGACTCGTCCATTTCCCATGAAGTCACCCGGAAATTTCAGGACCATGAGTGACACGATATCCAGAGACAGAAATTTGAACAAGAGCCTCAAACTCGCCCTTTTTTCATATCCCGAAGCGTTCTCCTCATGGTCTGTAGATCAGTCCTGCCAAACCTATGACCCGAAACATAAGCTGAGTTTGTGTTTTCAGACAGCTGTCCAAACAACCCTGGCCTACACACCCTACATGTTCATGCCCCTGGAGCCCTACCTGACGACTGTGCTTGCCCTCTCCAAGGGAATTGTATGTGCCCATTCCAATGGCCACAACCCTACTTAGAGGATAAACCTCCAAAGTCCCTGAGGCCATCCCAATATTTGTGGCTTCCCAGGACAAACAGGGCAATCTGGGCCCATCTGAGCGCCTACCGGCACTCAGACCTGTAGACTGATGTCCCCAGAGATAAAAAGGTCCGAACAGGCCCCTAGGCACCTATCGGATACATTGCTTTGGTTTAGAGGCATCTCTCCCCAGAGGCCTGGATTTCAATAACAGCATATGGCTGTTTATTGACTCACCCATCAGAACAAATCTCATCTACACATGGGAAACTTGCACGATGGAGCTGTGTGAAAGCCTCTCTTTAGGAGCACCCTTCAGGGCCCCAGTGCCACTGCTTCATTCCAAGGTCTCCATAGACACAAAATCATATTAGGACACATCCACGGGAGAGTCCATTTCAACTCAGCCTCCTCGGTTGCTCCCCCCGATCCAGCAGATCTAACCTGTCTTGTTGCTTGGAGACAATTGGAATGCGAGCTGGGCTACCAAGCCATCCATCCTTAGAACCCTGCTCGGAATCATTGTCCTGGAGCCAACCAACGGGTCTCAATTTTCCTGCAGAAGAATCTTTGCAGTTGGGAGCTTCTCACAACTCCCATCGTGGGAAAACCCCCATGGCCTCGTAATCCACCCCCCCTTCAAGAAGGGGCCATCAGGGACAGACTGTCCAACCTGAGCGATCGTCTGATCCTCGCCCTGACTTCAGATGCACGTGATCTCTATTCAGGTTTGTAGATTGTGCCTGCCATATCCTCACCCAGAAACCTAGGCCTAGCTTGGGTTCTCAGACTTCCGTCCTCAGACTACTGGCCCACAAGCCCTCCAGTTTGGCAATCCAGAACTACAATGCAGCACTCTGCCTGCCCTCCAGAAGAAAAACATTGTCCTCTGGGGCTACCCAGAAACCCCAAATGAGGTTCTATCTGCATGCCATTCGGCTGTAGCCCAAATATATAGGCTGACCTGGGCACTAATGCCCTTTCTGACACAGCCTGAGCCTGGACCTCCTGGCCCCACCCAGACAGCTGGCCGCACACTGAGCACATCGGACCCGCCATGGCTTTAGGTCGTCATCTCTTCTCAACCTCGGTTTTCAGGCTTCAGAACCTAGACCTTATCTCCAATCACGGCCCGGGTTTGAAAATGATGCAGAAATCAGAACTCTTTCGCCATGGCAAGAAACCTTGTGGTTGGCATGTTGTCCAAGGTTCAGTGTACTTGAAACCAGTGTGGCCCATGAGGCCCCGCCCATGCTTGCGGGCCACATTGGTCACAAACCCACATTGTGACCCTCAGCCTGAGCCCAGTCCTCAGGTAAGGCCTCTCTGTGGCCATAGTTCGGGTTGTCCCTTCACTCTTCCCCAGGGCTCTGCTTTGGAATTCCTCTTTTGGTGGGACACCTGAGGTTACAAACCTGAAAGGAGTCCTCCCATCCCACAGATTGACGAAAAACATTTGGGATAGGGCTAAATCCACAGAAAGCAAGATTCGTCCATGGCCCATGAGGCCTCCCCAACAATCCATGGCCTTCGCTGATAAAAAATCCAGAGACAAAAGCCTGAGCACGCGCCTCAGACTCGCTCATTCTACATATCCTGAAGAGTTCATCAGATAAGAACCTACAAGGCACTCGAAGGCACCCAAAATATATAGTCTAACTTGGGCATTAATGCACTGTCTGACAACCTGAGCCCGGACCTCGTGACCAACCCCCAGACAGCTGACCGCACATTGAGCACATCAGACCAGCCATGGCCTTAGGTCATCATCTCTTCCCTACCTCAGTTTTCAGGCTTCAGAACCTAGACCTTATCTCCAATCACTGCCCAGGGGTGACTGTGATGCAGAAATCAGAACTCTTCCTTACCCATGGCAAGAAACCTTGTGGTTGGCATGTTGTCCATCGTTCAGTGTAGGAGAAACCAGCATTCACCCTGAGGCCCCGCCCATTCTTGAGTGCGACGAGGGCATAAAATCGCATTGTGACCTTCAGCGTGAGTCCTGTCCTCTAGTACGTCCTCTAAGTGTCTGGATCATTAGATGTCTTAATGGGCTTGACATGTCCCTAGGCCCCAATTTTTAACCAGATTTCTGGTTGTCAGGTCGCCCCTCCCCAGGGCTCTACTCTGGAAGCCCTCATTTGGTGGGACACCTGAGGTTGAAAAACAAAACAAAACAAATCAACAACAACAGAACAACGGACTTCTTCCTTCCCACAGAATGACCACAAACTCCTTGAACGGGGCCAAGCCCACAGAGAGTAAGACTCGTCCATTTCCCATGAAGTCACCCGGAAATTTCAGGACCATGAGTGACACGATATCCAGAGACAGAAATTTGAACAAGAGCCTCAAACTCGCCCTTTTTTCATATCCCGAAGCGTTCTCCTCATGGTCTGTAGATCAGTCCTGCCAAACCTATGACCCGAAACATAAGCTGAGTTTGTGTTTTCAGACAGCTGTCCAAACAACCCTGGCCTACACACCCTACATGTTCATGCCCCTGGAGCCCTACCTGACGACTGTGCTTGCCCTCTCCAAGGGAATTGTATGTGCCCATTCCAATGGCCACAACCCTACTTAGAGGATAAACCTCCAAAGTCCCTGAGGCCATCCCAATATTTGTGGCTTCCCAGGACAAACAGGGCAATCTGGGCCCATCTGAGCGCCTACCGGCACTCAGACCTGTAGACTGATGTCCCCAGAGATAAAAAGGTCCGAACAGGCCCCTAGGCACCTATCGGATACATTGCTTTGGTTTAGAGGCATCTCTCCCCAGAGGCCTGGATTTCAATAACAGCATATGGCTGTTTATTGACTCACCCATCAGAACAAATCTCATCTACACATGGGAAACTTGCACGATGGAGCTGTGTGAAAGCCTCTCTTTAGGAGCACCCTTCAGGGCCCCAGTGCCACTGCTTCATTCCAAGGTCTCCATAGACACAAAATCATATTAGGACACATCCACGGGAGAGTCCATTTCAACTCAGCCTCCTCGGTTGCTCCCCCCGATCCAGCAGATCTAACCTGTCTTGTTGCTTGGAGACAATTGGAATGCGAGCTGGGCTACCAAGCCATCCATCCTTAGAACCCTGCTCGGAATCATTGTCCTGGAGCCAACCAACGGGTCTCAATTTTCCTGCAGAAGAATCTTTGCAGTTGGGAGCTTCTCACAACTCCCATCGTGGGAAAACCCCCATGGCCTCGTAATCCACCCCCCCTTCAAGAAGGGGCCATCAGGGACAGACTGTCCAACCTGAGCGATCGTCTGATCCTCGCCCTGACTTCAGATGCACGTGATCTCTATTCAGGTTTGTAGATTGTGCCTGCCATATCCTCACCCAGAAACCTAGGCCTAGCTTGGGTTCTCAGACTTCCGTCCTCAGACTACTGGCCCACAAGCCCTCCAGTTTGGCAATCCAGAACTACAATGCAGCACTCTGCCTGCCCTCCAGAAGAAAAACATTGTCCTCTGGGGCTACCCAGAAACCCCAAATGAGGTTCTATCTGCATGCCATTCGGCTGTAGCCCAAATATATAGGCTGACCTGGGCACTAATGCCCTTTCTGACACAGCCTGAGCCTGGACCTCCTGGCCCCACCCAGACAGCTGGCCGCACACTGAGCACA
Source organism: Mustela lutreola (assembly GCF_030435805.1). Lineage (NCBI taxonomy): Eukaryota > Metazoa > Chordata > Mammalia > Carnivora > Mustelidae > Mustela > Mustela lutreola. Next base: position 176,384,346 of record NC_081294.1, read on the forward strand.
TCGGACCCGCCATGGCTTTAGGTCGTCATCTCTTCTCAACCTCGGTTTTCAGGCTTCAGAACCTAGACCTTATCTCCAATCACGGCCCGGGTTTGAAAATGATGCAGAAATCAGAACTCTTTCGCCATGGCAAGAAACCTTGTGGTTGGCATGTTGTCCAAGGTTCAGTGTACTTGAAACCAGTGTGGCCCATGAGGCCCCGCCCATGCTTGCGGGCCACATTGGTCACAAACCCACATTGTGACCCTCAGCCTGAGCCCAGTCCTCAGGTAAGGCCTCTCTGTGGCCATAGTTCGGGTTGTCCCTTCACTCTTCCCCAGGGCTCTGCTTTGGAATTCCTCTTTTGGTGGGACACCTGAGGTTACAAACCTGAAAGGAGTCCTCCCATCCCACAGATTGACGAAAAACATTTGGGATAGGGCTAAATCCACAGAAAGCAAGATTCGTCCATGGCCCATGAGGCCTCCCCAACAATCCATGGCCTTCGCTGATAAAAAATCCAGAGACAAAAGCCTGAGCACGCGCCTCAGACTCGCTCATTCTACATATCCTGAAGAGTTCATCAGATAAGAACCTACAAGGCACTCGAAGGCACCCAAAATATATAGTCTAACTTGGGCATTAATGCACTGTCTGACAACCTGAGCCCGGACCTCGTGACCAACCCCCAGACAGCTGACCGCACATTGAGCACATCAGACCAGCCATGGCCTTAGGTCATCATCTCTTCCCTACCTCAGTTTTCAGGCTTCAGAACCTAGACCTTATCTCCAATCACTGCCCAGGGGTGACTGTGATGCAGAAATCAGAACTCTTCCTTACCCATGGCAAGAAACCTTGTGGTTGGCATGTTGTCCATCGTTCAGTGTAGGAGAAACCAGCATTCACCCTGAGGCCCCGCCCATTCTTGAGTGCGACGAGGGCATAAAATCGCATTGTGACCTTCAGCGTGAGTCCTGTCCTCTAGTACGTCCTCTAAGTGTCTGGATCATTAGATGTCTTAATGGGCTTGACATGTCCCTAGGCCCCAATTTTTAACCAGATTTCTGGTTGTCAGGTCGCCCCTCCCCAGGGCTCTACTCTGGAAGCCCTCATTTGGTGGGACACCTGAGGTTGAAAAACAAAACAAAACAAATCAACAACAACAGAACAACGGACTTCTTCCTTCCCACAGAATGACCACAAACTCCTTGAACGGGGCCAAGCCCACAGAGAGTAAGACTCGTCCATTTCCCATGAAGTCACCCGGAAATTTCAGGACCATGAGTGACACGATATCCAGAGACAGAAATTTGAACAAGAGCCTCAAACTCGCCCTTTTTTCATATCCCGAAGCGTTCTCCTCATGGTCTGTAGATCAGTCCTGCCAAACCTATGACCCGAAACATAAGCTGAGTTTGTGTTTTCAGACAGCTGTCCAAACAACCCTGGCCTACACACCCTACATGTTCATGCCCCTGGAGCCCTACCTGACGACTGTGCTTGCCCTCTCCAAGGGAATTGTATGTGCCCATTCCAATGGCCACAACCCTACTTAGAGGATAAACCTCCAAAGTCCCTGAGGCCATCCCAATATTTGTGGCTTCCCAGGACAAACAGGGCAATCTGGGCCCATCTGAGCGCCTACCGGCACTCAGACCTGTAGACTGATGTCCCCAGAGATAAAAAGGTCCGAACAGGCCCCTAGGCACCTATCGGATACATTGCTTTGGTTTAGAGGCATCTCTCCCCAGAGGCCTGGATTTCAATAACAGCATATGGCTGTTTATTGACTCACCCATCAGAACAAATCTCATCTACACATGGGAAACTTGCACGATGGAGCTGTGTGAAAGCCTCTCTTTAGGAGCACCCTTCAGGGCCCCAGTGCCACTGCTTCATTCCAAGGTCTCCATAGACACAAAATCATATTAGGACACATCCACGGGAGAGTCCATTTCAACTCAGCCTCCTCGGTTGCTCCCCCCGATCCAGCAGATCTAACCTGTCTTGTTGCTTGGAGACAATTGGAATGCGAGCTGGGCTACCAAGCCATCCATCCTTAGAACCCTGCTCGGAATCATTGTCCTGGAGCCAACCAACGGGTCTCAATTTTCCTGCAGAAGAATCTTTGCAGTTGGGAGCTTCTCACAACTCCCATCGTGGGAAAACCCCCATGGCCTCGTAATCCACCCCCCCTTCAAGAAGGGGCCATCAGGGACAGACTGTCCAACCTGAGCGATCGTCTGATCCTCGCCCTGACTTCAGATGCACGTGATCTCTATTCAGGTTTGTAGATTGTGCCTGCCATATCCTCACCCAGAAACCTAGGCCTAGCTTGGGTTCTCAGACTTCCGTCCTCAGACTACTGGCCCACAAGCCCTCCAGTTTGGCAATCCAGAACTACAATGCAGCACTCTGCCTGCCCACCAGAAGAAAAACATTGTCCTCTGGGGCTACCCAGATACCCCAAATGAGGTTCAAACTGCATGCCATTCGGCTGTACCCCAAATATATAGGCTGACCTGGGCACTAATGCCCTTTCTGACACAGCCTGAGCCTGGATCTCCTGGCCCCACCCAGACAGCTAGCCGCACACTGAGCACATTGGACCCGCCATGGCCTTAGGTCGTCATCTCTTCTCAACCTTGATTTTCAGGCTTCAGAACCTAGACCTTATCTACAATCACGGCCCGGGTTTGAAAATGATGCAGAAATCAGAACACTTTCCCCATGGAAAGAACCTTGTGTTTGGCATGTTGTCCAAGGTTCAGTGTTATTGAAAACACTGAGGCCCATGAGGCCCCGCCCATGCTTGCGGGCCACATTGGTCACAAACACACATTGTGACCCTCAGCCTGAGCCCAGTCCTCAGGTAAGGCCTCTCAGTGGCTGGATGGAGAGACAGCATATTGGGCTTGCCATGCCCCTAGGCCCCAATTTTCAACCGTAGTTCAGGTTGTCCCTTCACTCTTCCCCTGGGCTCTGCTTCGGAATTCCTCTTTCTTGGGACACCTGAGGTAACAAACTGAAAGGAGTCCTCCCATCCCACAGATTGACGAAAAACAATTGGGATTGGGCCAATACACAGAGAGCAAGATTCGTCCATGTCCCATGAGGCCTCCCCAACATTCCTCGGCCATCGCTGATACAAACTCCAGAGACAAAAGCCTGAGCACGCGCCTCAGACTCGCTCATTCTTCATATCCTGAAGAGTTCTTCAGATAAGAACCTACACGGCACTCGAATGCACCCACCATATATAGTGTAACCTGGGCACTAATGCACTGTCTGACAACCTGAGCTCGGACCTCGTGACCAACACCCAGACAGCTTACCGCACACTGAGCACATCAGACCCGCCATGGCCTTGGGTCATCATCTCTTCCCTACCTCAGTTTTCAGGCTTCAGAACCTAGACCTTATCTCCAATCACTGCCCAGGGGTGAATGTGAGGCAGAAATCAGAACTCTTCCTTACCCATGGCAAGAAACCTTGTGGGTGGCATGTTGTCCAACGTTCAGTGTAGGAGAAACCAGCTTTCACCCTGAGGCCTCGCCCATTCTTGAGTGCGACGAGGGCATAAACACGCATTGTGACCCTCAGCGTGAGTCCTGTCCTCTAGTACGTCCTCTCAGTGACAGGACCATTAGAGGTCATAATGGGCTTGACATGTCCCTAGGCTCCAATTTTTAACCAGATTTCTGGTTGTCCAGTCGCCCCTCCCCAGGGCTCTACTTTGGAATCCCTCATTTGGTGGGACACCTGAGGTTGAAAAACAAAACAAAACAAATCAACAAGAACAGAACAACGGACTTCTTCCATCCCACAGAGTGACCCCAAACTCTTTGGACGGGGCCAAACCCCCAGAGAGTAAGACTCGTCCATTTGCCATGAAGTCACCCGGAAATTTCACGACCATGAGTGACACGATATCCAGAGACAGAAACTTGAGCAAGAGTCTCACATTCGCCCTTTTTTCATATCCCGAAGAGTTCTCCTCATGGTCTGTAGATCAGTCCTGCCATACCTATGACCCGAAACATAAGCCGAGTTTGTGTTTTCAGATAACTGTCCAAACAGCCCTGGCCTACACACCCTACAGGTTCAGGCCCCTGGAGCCAAACATGAAGACTGTGCTTGCCCTCTCCAATGGAATTATATGTGCCCATTCCAATGGCCACAACCCTACTAATAGGATAAAACTCCAAAGTCCCTGAGGTCATCCCTATATTTGGGGCTTCCCAGGACAAACAGGGCAATCTGGGCCCATCTGAGCACCTACCGGCACTCAGACCCGTAGACTGATGTCCCCAGAGGTTAAAAGGAACGAACAGGCCCATAGGCACCTATCAGATCCATTGCTTTGGTTTCCAGGCATCTCTCCTTAGAGATCCTTAGAACCCTTAGAATCCTGCTCTTGCCTCGTTCCTTATGGGACATCCTTGAGCCATCCAACAGGTCTTGACTGTCCCACAGTAGTCCTTGTGCATGGACCACCTCACAACTCATATCATGGAAAGCTTCCAAGGTCACATGATGCTTCCAATCTTCATGAAAGCGGATCATGGAAAGAAACTCCAACCTGACCCAACGGCTGATCTTCGCCTTGACTTCAGAAGCACGATATCTTGATTAAGCTCTTCAGAGTGTACCTGCTGTGCCCTCACCCCAAAACCTAAGCATAGCTAGTGTTCTCACACTTCCGTCCTCACTCTCCTGGAACACACGCCCTCCATTTTGGGATTTCCGATGACACAGTGCTGCACTCTGCCTGCCCTCTAGAAGAAAAACGTTGCCCTATGGGTCTACCCAGAAACCTCAAATGAGGATAAACCTCCATGCCACTCAACTGTACACCAAATATATAGTCTAGCCTGTGCACTAATGCCCTGTCTGACACAACCTGAGGCCTGAATTCCCAACCGACACCCAGACAGCTTGCCGTACACTGAGAACATCTGAACCGCCATGGCCTTAGGTTGCCATCTCTTTCCAACCTGGTTCTCAGGCTACAGAAACCCAGACCTTATCTCTACTCATTTCCCATGGGTGAACATGATGCAGAAATCATAACTCCTCCTTCCCTCTCGCCAGAATCTTGAGGTTGGCATCTTATCCAATGTTCAGTGTAGGACCCCTGTAGGGCCTACAGGAATAGTAGTAGGGCCCCTGAGGGTAGTGTAGGGTCCCTGAGGCCCTGCCCATGCTTAAGAGCTGCGGTGGGCACAAACACACATTGGGACCCTCAGTTTGAGCCCTGTCCTCAAGTAAAGCCTCTCAGTGGCTGGACCATGAGCCCGCATATGGGGCCTGCCATGCCCCAAGTCACCCAATCTTAACCAGAGGTAGAGACATCTAGTCACCCCTACTCAGGGCTCTGCTCTGGAATCCCTCTTTGGTGGGACATTTGAGGTAAGTAAACACAGAAAGGATTCCTCCCACCCACAGAATGACCCCAATCACTTGGGATCAGGCCATCCCCAGAGAGAAAGACTCCTCAATGGCCCATGAGGCCAGCCCGACATTCCACGGCCACTATTGACAAAAATCCAGAGACATAAGCCTCACCCTTAGGTTATAGCCCCCAAAATTCTCCTCATAGTCTGTAGATGGGGCCTGCCATACCTACGTCCCCAAACCATGTTTTCAGACTTCTATCCTGACATCCCTGTCTCCCACACCCTCCAGGCTAAGGCCCCTGGAAGCACACCTCAGGACTGTGCCTGCCCTCTCCAAGGAAATTCTTCCCATTCCATTGGCCACAACCCTACAGATTAGGAGAAACCTCCAAAGTCCCAGAGGCCATTCCAATAGTGTAGGCCGCCCAGTACAAAGAGGGGTGATCTGTCACAAGCTGAACAACGACCTCAACTCACCCATAGACAGATATCCCAAGAGAAAGGTATTAAAATGGACAGGCCCCTAGAACGTAATTGGTTCCATTGCTTTTGTTTCTAAGCATCTCTCCTCAGAGGCCTGTTTTCCAATACCAGCATATGGGGGATTCCAGAGATACCAATCAGAACAAATCTTGTCTCCAGATGGGAAACTTATCCTTTGGAGCTCTGTAAAAACCTCCAGTTAGGAGAAAGCTTCAGGTAACCGGAGCCACCGCCCTATTCCAAGGTCTCCATGGACACAAACCCGCATTATGACCATTGGGCAGGAGAGTACATTTCAACTCAGCCCCGTTGATTACTCCCCCAGAGCCAGAATATCAAACCTGCCTTGTCGCTAGGAGACAACTTGAAAGCAAAGCAGACTCTCTAGGCATCCATCGTTGGAATCATGCTCTGGCGCCGTTCCATATGGGATGTCCTGGGAGCCTTCCAACAGGTCTTGACTGTCCTGCAGAAGGAATCCTTGCAGATTGGAGCATCTCACAACTCCTATCATGGGAAAACCTACATGGCCTCATGAGATGCTCCCCTTTATAAAGGGGCCATCATGGACAGAAACTCCAACCTGAGCCAACTTCTGATCCATTGCTTTAGTTTCTAGGTATCTCTCCTCAGAGGCCTGGTTTCCAATATCAGAATATGGGGGTTTCCTAAGGAAACAATCAGAACAGATCTCATCTCCACATGAGAAACTTGCTCTTTGGAGCTGTGTCAATACCTCAGGTTAGGAGGATCCTTCAGGGCGCTGGCACCATGACCCAATTCCAAGGTCCCCAAGGACACAAACTTACATTATGATCCATCCTCAGGAGAGTCCATTTCAAATCAGCCCCCTCGGCTGCTCACCCAGAGCCAGCAGATCAAAACTGCCTTGTCACTAGGAGACAGTTGGAATGCGAGGTGGGCTGCCCAGGCATCCATCCTTAGAACCCTGCTCTGGAGAATTTCTTTATGGGACGTCTTGAATCCAACCAACCTGTCTTGACTGTCTCGCAGAATGAATCCTTGTGGTTTGAAGCATCACACAATCCCACTGTGAGAAAACCTCCATTTCCTCATGATGCCCCACACCTTCATAAATGGGCCATCATGGAAAGAAACTCCATCCTAAGCCAAATCTGATCCTCGTCCTGAATTCAGAAGCACGAGATCTCGATTCAGCACTTGAGAGTGTGCCTGCTGTGCCCTCGCCCCGAAACCTAAGCCTAACTTGTGTTCTCAGACTTCCGTCTTCCCAATCCTGGCCACACCCCTCCAGTTTGGCAATTCTGGAGACACAATGCAGCACTCTGCCGGCCCTCCAGAAGAAAAATGTTGCCCTATAGGGCTAACCAGAAACGCCAAATGAGTAACAACCTGCATGCCACTCGACCATACCCCAATTATACAATCTAGCCTGTGCACTAAAGCCCTGTCTGACACAGCCTGAAGGCAGACCTCCAGTCCAACACCCAGACAGCTGGCCGTACACTGAGCATATCAAACCCACAATGGCTTTCGGCCATCATCTCTACCCAACCTCAGTTTTCACCTTCAGAACCTAGACCTTATCTCCACTCACTGCTTAGGAGTGAACGTGATACAAGAATCAGAACTTCTCCTTCGCCATGGCAAGAAACCTTTTGGTTGGCATGTGGTCCAACGTTCATTGTAGGAGAAAACAGCATGGACTATGAGGCCCCACCTATGCCTGAGGGCTACAATTTGCACAAACACACATTGTGACCCTCAGCATGAGCCCTATCCTCATGTAAAGCCTCTGAGTGACTGGAACAACAGCCCACATATGGGGCTTGCCAAGCCCCTAGTCCCCCAATCTCAACCAGAGTTAGAGATGTCTAGTCACCCCTACTCAGGGCACTGCTCTGGAATCCCTCTTTGGTGGGACACCTGAGGTAAAAAAAAAAAAAAAAATCAGAAAGGACTCTTCCCATCCACAGAATGATCCCAACCACTTGGGATCAGGCCAAATCACCAGAGAAAGACTTGTCCATGGCCCTTGAGGACACCCCGACATTCCACGGCCACCGTAGGCACAAAATCCAGAGACAAGAGCCTGAGCAAACGCCACATACTCGCCCTTTGTTCATAGCCCGGAAAATTCTCACGGTCTGTAGATCGAGCCTTCATACATACATCCCCAAACCTAAGCTGAGTTTGTGTTTTCAGACTTCTGTCCCCACAGTCCTGGCCCACACACCATCCAAGCTGGGGCCCCTGGAGCCACACCTGAGGACTGTGGCTTCCTTCTCCAGGGGAATTCTGCCATTTCCATTGGCCACAACCCTATAGATTAGGAGAAACCTCCAAACTCCCCGAGGCCATCCCAATAGTGTTGGCTGCCCAGGACAAACAGGGATGATCTTACACAAGTTAGGAAACTACCTCCACTCAGACCCAGAGACAGATATCCCCATAGAATAAGATTGAACTGGACAGGCACTTAGGCCCTAATCAGATCCATTGCTTTTGTTTCCAGGCATCTCTCCTCAGAGGCCTGGTTACCAATACCAGCTTATGGGGGATTACTGAGGCACCCATAGAAAAATCTCGTCTCCACATAGGAAATGTACTCTTTGGAGCTCTATAAAAACCTCTGTTTAGGAGAATCTTTCAGGGCCCCGGATCAAGCGCCCCATTCCAAGGTCTCCATGGACTTAAACCCACATTATGATCTATTCTCGGTAGAGTCCATGTCAACTCATCCCCCTTGCTTTCTCCCCCAGGGCCTGCAGATCAAACCTGCCTTGTTGCTAGGAGACAAGTAGAATGGGAGGCGGGCTGCCCAGGCATCCATCCTTAGAACCCTACTCTGGAGTCGTTCCATATGGGACATCCTAGAGCCATCCAACAGGTCTCAAGTGTCCCACAGAAGGAATCTTTGCAGTCTGGTGCATCTCACAACTCCCATTGTGGGAAAATCTTCATGGCCCCTTGAGACGCTCCCCTTTATAAAGGGGCCATCATGGAGAGAAACTCCAACCTGAGCAAACGTCTGATATTCGCCCTGGCTTCAGGTGCATGAGATCTTGATTCAGCTCTGCAGAGTGTGCCTTCTGTGCCCTCACCCCAAAAACTAAGCCTAGCTTGTGTTCTCAGACTACCGTCCTCACACTCCTGGCCCAAAAGCCCTACAATTTGGCAATACTGAGGCCACAATGCAGCACTCTGCCTGCCCTCCAGAAGAAAAACGTTGCCTTATGGAGCTACCTAGAATCCCGAATGAGGATCAACTGAACGCCACTCGACTGCACCCCAAATATACAGTCTACCCTGTCTAATGCCCTGTCTGACACAGCATGAGCCCACACCTCCAGACCTACGCTCAACAGCTAGCCACACACTGAGCTCATTGTACCCATCAGGTCCTTAGGGCTTCATCTCTTCCCAACCTCGGTTTTCGGGTTTCAGAACCTAGACCTAAACTCCAATCACTGTCCAGGGGTGCACGTGATGCAGAAATCACAACTCTTCCTTCGCCATGGCCGGAAACCTTGTGGTTGGCATATTCTCCAACGTTCAGTGTAGCAGAATCCAGCGTGGCCCATGAGGCCCTTCCCATGCTTGAGGGCCTTGTTGGGCACAAATAGCCATTGTGACCCTCAGCATGAGCCCTGTCCTCAAGGAAGACCTCTCAGTGTCTGAATCAAGAGCCCACATATTGGACTTGCCATGCCCCTAGGCCCCCAAACTTAAACAGAGGTGGGGTTATCCAGTTGTCCCTCCCAAGGACTCTGCTCTGGAATCCCTCTTTTATTGGCACACATGAGGTACATAAAATAAAATAAAAAGCAGAAAGGACTCCTCCCATCCCACAGAATGTACCCAAACTCTTGGGATTGGATCAAATCCTCAGAGAAGGAAAGCCGTCCACAACCCATGAGGCCACGCCAGCATTCGACCCACATTGTTGACACAAATCCAGAGACAAAACCTGAGCAAGCACCTCAAACTCACCCTTTTTCATATCCCGAAGTGTTATCACGGTCTGTAGATTGGGCGTGCCATACCTATGTCCCCAATCCTAAGCGGAATTTGTGTTTTCAGACTTCTGTCCCCACAGGCCTGGCCCACACACCCTCAAGGCTGGGCCCCTAGAGCCAAACTCAGAACTGTGCCTGCCCTCTCCAGGGGATTTCTGCCCATTCCATTAGCCACAAGCCTATAGATTAGGAGAAACTCCAAAATCCCGAGGCCATTCCCAATATTATAGGCTGCCCAGGACAAACAGGGGCGATCTGACACAAGCCGAGCAACTACTTCCCCTCAGATCCATAGACACGTATCCCCAGGAAGGAAATTGAACCGGACAGGCACCTAGGCCCTAATCATATCCATTGCTTTTGTTTCTAGGCATCTCTCCTCAGAGGCCTGGTTTCCAATACCAGCATATGGGAGATTCCTTAGGCACTCATCAAAACAATTCTCTTCTCTACATAGGAAACGTACTCTTTAGAGCTCCATCAAAACCTCCGGTTATGAACATCCCTCAAGGCCCCGGATCAAGCTCCCCATTCCAAGGTCTCCATGGACACAAATGCACATTATGACCCATCCTCAACTCACCCATTTCAACACACCCGCCTCGGTTACTCCCCTAGAACCAGCAGATCGAACTTGCCTTGGCGCTATGAGACACCTGGAATGGGAGGCAGGCTGCCCAGGCATCCATCCTTAGAACCCTGCTCTGGATAACTTCCTTATGGGATGTCCTGGAGCCATCTAGCAGGTCTCGACTGTCCCACGGAAGGAATCATTGCGGTTTGGAGCATCTCACAATTCCCATCGTGGGAAAACCTCCATGGCCTCGTGACACCCTCCCCTTCATGAAGGGGCCGTCATGGACAGAAAATCCAACCTGAGCCAACGTCTGATCCTAGCTCTGTCTTCAGGTACACGGGATCTCGAATCATCTCTGCAGAGGGTTCCTGCCGTCCCCTCACCCCGAAATCTAAGTCTGGCTTGTGTTCTCAGAATTTTTTCCTCACACTCCTGGCCCACAAGCCTTCCAGTTTGGGAATTCTGGAGCCACTATGTGGCACTGTGTCTTCCTTCCAGAAGAAAAACGTTGCCCTCTGGGGCTACCCAGTAACCACAAATGAGTACCAACCTGCACGAAACTCGACTGCACCCCAATGATACAGTCTAGCCTGGGCACTAATTCACTCTCTGCCACAGCCTGAGCCTGCACCTCCCAACCCACACTCAACAGCTGGCCGAACACTGAGCACATCAGTCACACCAAGGCCTTAGGTCTTCATCTCTTCCCAACCTCAGTTTTCAGGCTTCAGAACCTAGACCTTAAATCCAATCACAGTCCAGGAGTGAAAGTGTTGCAGAAATTAGAACTCCTTCTTCCCCATGGCCAGAAAACTTGTGGTTGCCATATTGTGCAACGTTCAGTGTAGGAGAAACCAGCATGGTACATTAGGCCACGCCCTGACTTGAGGGGCTCCTTGGGCACAAAAACACATTGTGAAACTCAATGTGAGCCCTATGCTCAAGGAAGGCCTCTCAGTGTCTGGACCAAGAGCCCACATATGGGGCTTGCCATGTTCTTAGGTCCCAATGTTAACCAGAGGTCTGGTTGTCCAGTCGCCCCTCCCCAGGACTCTGCTGTGGAATCCCTCTTTTGGTGGTCCACCTGAGGAAAAAAAAAAAAAAAACCAGAAAGGCCTCCTCCCTTCCCACAGAATGACCCCAAACTCTTGGGATTGGGTCAAATCCCCAGAAAGGGAGCCTCATCGATGGCCCATGAGGACACCCGGACATTCCATGGCAATCGGTGACACATATCCAGAAAAAAATAAGCATGAGCAAGCACCTCACTTTCGCCCTTTGTTCATATCCCGAAGAGTTCTCCTCACGGTCTATATATCGGGCCGGCCATACCTACAGACCCAAACCTAAGTGGAGTTTGTGTTTTCAGACTTTTGTCCAAATAGCCCTGGACCACACACGCTCCACACTTGGGTCCCTGGAGCCACACCTCAGGACTGTGCTTCCCTTTCAAGAGAATTCTTCCCATTCCATTGGCCACAACCTTGCAAATTAGGAAAAACCTCCAAAGTTACCGAGGCCATCCCAATAGTGTAGGCCGCCCAGGACAAACAGGTGTGATCTCAAACCAGCTGAGCAACTACCTCCACTCAGACAAAAGATGTCCCCAGAGAAGAATATTGAACCGGACAGGCCCCTAGGCCCTAATCAGATCCATTGCTTTGGTTTCCAGGCATCTCTCCTCAGAGGCCTCATTTCCAATACCAGCAAATGGTGGTTTCCTGAGGCACCAATAAGAACAAATCTCGTCTCCCCATGGAAAACTTGCTCATTGGAGCTTTGTTATCACCTCTGGTTAGGAGAATCCTTAAGGGCCCTGGTGCCACTGCCCCATATCCAAGGTCTCAATGGACTCAAACCAACATTAAGACCATCCTCAGGAAAGTCCATTTCAACTCATTTAAGACCATCCTCAGGAAAGTCCATTCCAACTCAGCCCCCTCTGATGCTACCCCAAGCCAGCAGATCAAAAGTTTCTTGTTGCTAGGAGACAATTGGAATTGAGGCTGTCTGCCCAGGCATCCATACTTAGAACCCTGTTCTGGAAAAATACCTTATGAGACGTCCTGGAGCCATCCAACAAATCTTAATTGTCCCACAGAAGGAATCCTTGCGGTTTGGAGCATCTCACAACTCTAATAGTGGGAAAACCCCCATGGCCTCATAATGTCCCCCCCTTCATGAAGGGGCCAACATGGACAGAAACACCAACCTGAGCCAAAGTCTGATCCTCGACCTGACTTCAGACTCATGAGATCTCAATTCAGCTCTGCAGAGTGTGCCTGCCATGTCCACTCCCCGAAACCTAAGCCTAGCTTGTGTTCTCAGACTTCCGTCCTCACTCTCCTGGCCCACAAGCCCTCCAGTTTGGGAATTCCGAAGCCACAATGCAGCACTCTGCCTGCCCTCCAGAAGAAAACCTTTGCCCTATGCTGCTATAAGAAACCCCAAATGATTATCTAATGCATGCCACTCGACTGTAAAGCAATTATACAGCCTACCCTGAATACTAATGCCCAGGTATCACTCCTCAGAGGACTGGGTTCGAAGACCAGCATATGGGGCTATCCTGAGGCTCCAGACAGAACACCTCTCATCTCCACATGGAAAGCTTCGTTGTTGGAGTTGTGTCAAACCCTTCGGGTTGGAGAATCCTGCAGAGTCCCTTAGCTACTGCCACATTCCAAGGTCTCCATGGCCACCAACCCACATTATGACTCATCCTCAGGAAAGCCCATTTAAACTCAGCCTTCTGGGTAGCTCACCCAAGAGCCCGCAGATTGAGCGTGCCTTGTGTCGACCAGGCAATGGGAAGGTGAGTTGGCGTTTCTCGGCATCCATGCTTAGGCCCCTGCTCTCGAGTCTTTCTGTATGGGGCATCCTGGAACCATCCAATAGTACTCGACTGTCCTGAAGAAGGAAACTTTGAAGCTTGGAGCAGCTCACAACTCCCAGCGCAGGGAAACCTCCCTGGCCTCATGACGCCCCCACCCCCTTCAGGAAGGGGCCGTCATGGACACAAACCCCAACTTGAGGCAACATCTGATACTCGCCCTGACCTCAGATGCAGGAGATCTCGATTCAGCCTCTGCACAGTGGGCCCAAACCTCGTGCTACCTTGTGTTTACAGACTTCCTTCCTCACACTTCTGGCAAACATGTCCTCAAGACTTGGAATTCTGGAACCAAAATGCAGCCCTATGCTGGCCCTCCAGAAGAAAAACGTTGCTCTATGGGGATCTCCATAAACCCCAAATGAGGATCAACCTGCTCGGTTCTCGACCTCACCCCAATTGGATTGTTCGGGTTGTCCATTCATCCCTCCCCAGAGCTCTGCTTTGGAATCCCTCTTTTGGTGGGACACCTGAGGTAACAAAACTAAAAGGACTCCTCCCATCCTTCAGATTGACCCAAAACAATTGGGATTGGACCAAATTCACAGAGAGGAAGTCTCGTCCATGGCCCATGAGGCCTCCCCGAGATTCCACAGCCATCGTTGACAACAAATCCAGAGACAATATCTGAGCAAGCGCCTCACACTCGCTCTTTTGTCGTATCCTGAAGAGTTCTCCTCACGGTCTGTAGATCGGGCCTGCCATACCTACTTGCCAAACCTAAGCCGAGTTTGTGTTTTCAGACTTCTGTCCCCACATTCCTGGCCCACAGACCCTTCAGGCTGGGGGCCCTGGAGCCACACATCAGGACTGTGCCTGTCCATACCACGGGTATTCTGCCCATTCCATTGTCCACAATCGTGCAAATTAGGAAAAACCTCCAGAGTCCCCAAGGACATCTCAATAATGTAGGCCGCCCAGGACAAACAAGGGTCATCTGAAACCAGCTGAGAATCTACCTCTACGCAGCGTAGATATATGTCCCCAGAGAAGAAGATTGAATCAGACAGGCCCCTAGGCCTGAATCAGATTCATTGATTTCGGTTACAGGTATCTCTCCTCAGACGCCTGGTTTCCAAGATTAGCATATGGGGATTTCATGAGGCAGCAATCAGAACAAATCTCTCCTCCACATGGGAAAATTATCCTTTGAAGATGTCTCAAAACCTCCAGTTAGGAGAATCCTTCAAGGCCTGTGTGCCACTACCCCATTACAAGGTCTCCATAGACACAAAAACACATTAGGACCCATCCACAGGAGAGTCCATTTCAACTGAGCGTATTCGGTTGCTCCGCCAGATCCAGCAGATCTAACTTGTCTTGTTGCTAGGAGACAATTGGAATGTGAGGTGGCCTACCCCGCCATCCATCCTTAAAACCCTGCTCGGAATCGTTGGCTTGGAGCCAACCAACAGGTCTCAATTGTCCTGCAAAAGAATCTTTGCAGTTGGAAGCTTCTCACAACTCCCATCGTGAGAGAACCCCCATGGCCACATGATCCCCCCGCTTCATAAAGGGGCCATCAGGGACATAAGGTCCGACCTGAGCTATCGTCTGATCCTCACCCTGACTTCAGATGCACGAGATCTCGGTTCAGGTCTGTAGATTGTGCCTGCCATGTCCTCACCCAGAAACCTAAGCCTTGCTTGTGTCCTCAGACTTCTGTCCACAGACTACTGGCTCACAAGCCCTCCAGTTTGGCAATCCAGAACTACAATGCAGCATTCTACCTGCCCTGCAGAAGAAATACATTGCCCTCTGGGGCTACCTAGAAACCCCAAATGAAGATCAACCTGCACGACACTTGGCTATACCCAAAATATATAGGATGACCTGGGCAATAATGCCCTTTCTGACACAGCCTGAGCCTGGACCTCCTGGGCCCACCCAGACAGCTGGCTACAAACTGAGAACTTCAGACCCCCCATGGCCTTAGGTCGTTATCCCTTCCCAACCTCAGTTTTCAGGCTTCAGAACGTAGACCTTATCTCCAATCATTGCCCAGGTTTGAAAATGATGCAGAAATCAGAAATCCTTCCCGATGGCAGAAAAACTTGTGGTTGGCTTGTTGTCCAACGTTCAGTGTAGTGGAAACCAGTGTGTCCCTTGAGGCCCCGCCATTGCTCGCGGTCCAGATAGGTAGCAAACACACATTGTGACCCTCAGCCTTAGCCCAGTCCTCAGGTAAGGCCTCTCAGTGCTTGGTTGAAGAGGCAGCATATTGGGCTTGCCATGCCCCTAGGCCCCAATTTTTAACCATAGTTCGTGTTGTCCCTTCACTCTTCCCCAGGGCTCTGCTTTGGAACTCCTCTTTTGGTGGGACACCTGATGTAACAACCCTGAAAGGAGTCCTCCATCCAACAGATTGACGAAAAACAATTGGGATTGGGCCAAATCCACAGAAAGCAAGATTCGTCCATGGCCCATGAGGCCTCCTCGACATTCCACGGCCATCGCTGAAACAAAATCCAGAGACAAAAGCCTGAGCAAGCGCCTCAGACTCCTACTATCTTCATATCCTGAAGATGTCTTCTCATGGTTTGTAGATCGGGCCTGCCATACCTACGTCCCCAAACATAAGCTGAGTTTGTGTTTTCAGACTTCTGTCCTCAAAGTCCTGGGCCACACACCATCCAGGCTGGGGACCCTGGAGCCACACATTAGGACTGTGCCTACCCAATCCATGGGAATTCTGCCCATTCCATTGTCCAAAATCGTACAAATTAGGAGAACCCTCCAAAGTCTCTGAGGCCATCCCAATAGTATAGGTCACCCGGGACAAAAAAGGTCAGTCTGTCACCAGATGAGCATCTACCTCCACTCATACCCTAGAAGGATGTCCCCAGAGAAGAAGATTGAACCAGACAGGACCCTAGGCCAAAATCGGATCCATTGCTTTGGTTTACAGGAATGTCTCCTCAAAACCCTGGATACCAATACCAGCATTGGGGTTTTCCTGAGGCACCCATCAGAACAAACCTCGTCTCCACAAGGAAACTTGTGCATGGGAGCTATGTCAAAAGCTTAGGAGAATACTTCAGGGTCCCGGTGCCACCGCCCCATTCCAAGGCCCTCATGGACACAAACACACATTAGACCCATCCTCAGGAAATTCCATTTCAACTCAGCCTGCCCGGTTGCTCCCGCAGAGCCATCAGATCTAAACTGTCTTGTCCCTAGGAGACAATTGGAATGTGAGGCGGGCTTCCCAGGTATCCATCCTCGAATGTTGGTCTGGACTCATCCATAAGTGATGTCCCGGAGCTGTCCAACAGGTCTCAATTGTCCCGCAGAAGGAATCCTAGGAGGGGGCATCCCACCACTCCCAACGTGGGAAAACCTCCACGGCCTCGAGATTCGGCTCCCTTCATGAAGGGGCCGTCATGAACAGAAAATCCAAGCTGAGGCAACGTCTGATCCTCGCTCTGACTTCAGATGCATGAGATATTGCTTCCGATCTTCAGGAGGTACATGCCGTGTCCTCGCCCTGAATCCCAAGTCTAGCTTGTGTTCTCAGACTTCCGTCCTCACACTCCTGGCCCCGAAGCACACAAGTTTGGCAATTCTGGACCATCATTGCAGCACTCTGCCTGCCCTCTAGAAACAAAATATTGCCCAATGAGCTGCCCGGGCACCTTAAATGAGAATAAACCTACACGGCACTCGAATGTACCCAAATTATATAGTCTAACCTGGGCAGTAATGCACTGTCTGACACACCCTGAGCCGGAACCTCCTGAACAACACCCAGACAGCTGACCGCACCCTGAGCCCATAAGACCCGCCGTGGCCTTAGGTCATCATCTCTTCCCTACCTCAGTTTTCAGGCTTCAGAACCTAGACCTTATCTCCAATCACTGCCCAGGGTTGAGTGTGATGCAGAAATCAGAACTCTTCCTTACCCATGGCAAGAAACATTATGGTTGGCATGTTGTCCAACGTTCAGTGTAGGGGAAACCAGCATTCACCCTGAGGCCCCGCCCACTCTTGAGTGCGACGAGGGCATAAACACGCATTGTGACCCTCAGCGTGAGTCCTGTCATCTAGTACGTCCTCTCAGTGGCCAGACAATTAGATGCCATAATGGCTTGACATGTCCCTAGGCCCCAAATTTAAACCAGATTTCTGGTTGTCCAATCGCCCCTCCCCAGGGCTCTACTCTGGAATCCCTCATTTGGTGGGGTTTGAAAAAGAAAACAAAACAACAACAACAACAAAACGGACTTCTTCGATCCCACAGAATGACCCCAAACTCTTTGGACGGGGCCAAACCCCCAGAGAGTAAGACTCGTCCATTTCCCATGAAGTCACCCGGATATTTCAAGACCATGAATGGCACGATATCCAGAGATAAAAACTTGAGCAAGAGCCTCACACTCACCCATTTTTCATATCCCGAAGAGTTCTCCTCATGGTCTGTAGATCAGTCCTGCCATACCTATGACCCGAAACATAAGCCGAGTTTGTGTTTTCAGACAACTGTCCAAACAGCCCAGGCCTACACACCCTACAGGCTCAGGCCCCTGGAGCCCTACCTGAGGACTGTACTTGCCCTCTCCAAGGGAATTCTGTGTGCCCATTCCAATGGCCACAACCCTACTAATAGAATAAACCTCCAAAGTCCCTGACCATCCCAATAGTGGTGGCTTCCCAGGACAAACAGGAGCAATCTGAGCCCATTGAGAACCTACCGGCACTCAGACTCGTAGACTGATATCCCCAGAGGTAAAAAGGAATGAACAGGCCCCTAGGCCCTCATCGGATCCATTGCTTTGGTTTCCAGGCATTTTCCTCAGAGGCCTCGATTTCAGTACCAGCATATGGCTGTTTCTTGTCTCACCCATCAGAACAAAACTCATCTACACATGGGAAACATGCACGTGGGAGGTGTGTAAAAGCCTCTTTTTAGGAGAACCCTTCAGGGCCCCAGTGCCACCGCTTCATTCCAAGGTCTCCATAGACACAAAATCATATTAGGAGACATGCACGGGAAAGTCCAATTCAACTCAGCATATTCGGTTGCTCTGCGAGATCCAGCCAATCTAACTTGTCTTGTTGATAGGAGACAATTGGAATGCGTGGTGGCCTACCCCGCCATCCATCCTTAGAACCCTGCTCAGAATCATTGGCCTGGAGCCAACCAACAGGTCTCAATTTTCCTGCAGAACAATCTTTGCAGTTGGGAGCTTCTCACCACCCCCATCGTGAGAAACTCCCATGGCCTCGTGATACCCCCCCCCCTTCATGAAGGGGCCATCAGGGACATAAGGTCCAACCTGAGAAATAGTCTGATCCTCACCCTGACTTCAGATGCACGAGATCTCGATTCAGGTCTGTATATTGTGCCTGCCATGTCCTCACCCAGAAACCTAAGCCTAGCTTGTGTCCTCAGACTTCCGTCCTCAGACTAATGGCCCACAAGCCCTCCAGTTTGGGAATCCAGAATTACAATGCAGCACTCTGCTTGCCCTCCAGAAGAAAAACATTGCCCTCTGGGGCTACCCAGAAACCGCAAAAGAAGATCAACCTGCACGCCACTTGGCTGTACCCAAAATATATAGGCTGACCTGGGCACTAATGCCCTTTCTGACAGAGCCTGAGCCTGGAACTCCTGGCACCACCCAGACAGCTTGCCGCTCACTGAGCACATAGGACCAGCCATTGCCTTAGGTCGTTATCTCTTCCCAACCTCGGTTTTCAGGATTCAGATCCTAGACCGTATCTTCAATCACGGCCCGGGTTTGAAAATGATGCAGAAATCAGAACTCCTTCCCCATGGCAAGAAACCTTGTGGTTGGCATGTTGTCCAAGGTTCAGTGTACTTGAAACCAGTGTGGCCCATGAGGCCCCGCCCATGCTTGCGGGCCATATTGGTCACAAACACACATTGAGACCCTCAGCCTGAGCCCAGTCCTCAGGTAAGGCCTCTCAGTGGCTGGATGGAGAGACAGCATATTGGGTTTGCCATGCCCCTAGGCCCCAATTTTTTACCGTAGTTCGGGTTGTCCCTTCACTCTTTCCCAGGGCTCTGCTTTGGTATTCCTCTTTTGGTGGGACACCTGAGGTAACAAACCTGAAAGGAGACCTCCCATCCCACAGATTGACGAAAAACAATTGGGATCGGGCCAAATCCACAGAGAGCAAGATTCGTCCATGGCCCATGAGGCCTCCCCAACATTCCACGGACATCGCTGATACAAAATCCAGATTCAAAAGACTGAGCACGTGCCTCTGACTTGCTCATTTTCATATCCTCTAGAGTTCTTCAGATATGAATATACAAGGCACTCGAATGCACCCAAAATATATAGTCTAACCTGGGCAATAATGCACTGTCTGACAACCTGAGCTTGGACCTCGTGACCAACACCCAGACAGCTGACCGCACATTGAGCACATCAGACCCGCCATGACCTTAGGTCATCATCTCTTCCCTACGTCAGTTTTCAGGCTTCAGAACCTGGACCTTTTCTCCAATCATTTCCAGGGGTGACTGTGATGCAGAAATCAGAACTCTTCCTTACCCATGGCAAGAAACCTTGTGGTTGGCATGTTGTCCAATGTTCAGGGTAGGAGAAACCAGCATTCACCCTGAGGCCCGCCCATTCTTGAGTGCGACGAGGGCATAAACATGCCTTGTAACCCACAGCGTGAGTGACGCAAGTGAACCTCAACGTGAGTCCTGTCCTGTAGTACGTCCTCTCAGTGGCAGGACCATTAAAGTCATAATGGGCTTGACATGTCCCTAGGGCCCAATTTTTAACCAGATTTCTGGTTGTCCAGTCGCCCCTCCCCAGGGCTCTACTCTGGAATCCCTCATTTAGTGGGACACCTGAGGTTGAAAAACAGAACAAAACAAACCACCAACAACAGAACAACGGACTTCTTCCATCCCACAGAGTGACCCCAAACTCTTTGGACGGGGCCAAACCCTCAGAGAGTAAGACTCGTCCATTTCCCATGAAGTAACCCGGAAATTTCACGACATGAGTGACACGGTATCCAGAGACAAAAACTTGAGCAAGAGCCTCACACTCGCCCTTTTTTCATATCCGGAAGAGTTCTCCTCATTTTCTGTAGGTCAGTCCTGCCATACCTATGACCCGAAACATAAGCTGAGTTTATGTTTTCAGACAACTGTCCAAACAGCCCTGGCATACACACCATAAATGCTCAGGCCCCTGGAGCCAAACCTGACGACTGTGCTTGCCCTCTCCAAGGGAATTGTATGTGCCCATTCCAATGGCCACAACCCTACTAAGAGAATAAACCTCTAAAGTCCCTGAGGCCATCCCAATATTTGTGGCTTCCAAGGACAAACAGGGGCAATCTGGGCCCCTCTGAGAACCTACCGGCACTCAGACCCGTAGACTGATGTCCCCAGAGGTAAAAAGGAACGCACAGGCCCCTAGGCACCTTTCGGATCCATTGCTTTGCTTTACAGGCATCTCTCCTCAGAGGCTTGGATTTCAATAACAGCATATGGCAGTTTCTTGACTCACCCATCAGAACAAATCTCATCTACACATGGGAAACTTGCAGGATGGAGCTGTGTGAAAGCCTCTGTTTAGGAGAACCCTTCAGGGCCCCCGTGCCACCGCTTCATTCCAAGGTCTCCATAGACACAAAATCATATTAGGACACATCCACGCTAGAGTCCATTTCAACTCAGCCTCCTCGGTTGCTAACCCAGATCCAGCAGATCTAACCTGTCTTGTTGCTTGGAGACAATTGGAATGCGAGGGGGGCTACTCAGCCATCCATCCTTAGAACCTGTGGGAATCGTTGTCCTGGATCCAACCAACAGGTCTCAATTTTCCTGCAGAAGAATCTTTGCAGTTGGGAGCTTCTCACAACTCCCATCGTGGGAAAACCCCAATGGCCTCGTGATCCACCCCCCCTTCAAGAAGGGGCCATCAGGGACAGAATGTCCAACCTGAGCGATCGTCTGATCCTCGCCCTGACTTCAGATGCACAAGATCTCGATTCATGTCTGTAGATTGTGCTTGCCATATCCTCACACAGAAACCTAGGCCTACCTTGGGTTCTCAGACTTCCGTCCTCAGACAACTAGCCCACAAGCCCTCCAGTTTGGCATTCCAGAAATACAATGCAGCACTCTGCCTGCCCTCCAGAAGAAAAACATTGCCTTCTGGGGCTACCCAGAAACCCCAAATGAGGATCAACCCGCACGCCATTCGGCTGTACCCCAATATATATAGGCTGACCTGGGCACTAATGCCCTTTCTAACAAAGCCTGAGCCTGGACCTCCTGGCCCCACCCAGACAGCTGGCCGCACACTGAGCACATCGGACCCGCCATGGCCTTAGGTCGTCATCTCTTCTCAACCTCGGTTTTCAGGCTCAGAACCTAGACCTTATCTCCAATCACGGCCCGGGTTTGAAAATGATGCAGAAATCAGAACTCTTTCCCCATCGAAAGAAACCTTGTGGTTGGCATGTTGTCCAAGGTTCAGTGTTATTGAAACCAGTGAGGCCCATGAGGCCCCGCCCATGCTTGCGGGCCACATTGGTCACAAACACACATTGTGACCCTCAGCCTGAGCCCAGTCCTCAGGTAATGCCTCTCAGTGGCTGGATGGAGAGACAGCATATTGGGCTTGCCATGCCCCTAGGCCCCAATTTTTAACCATAGTTCGGGTTGTCCCTTCACTCTTCCCCAGGGCTGTGCTTTGGAATTCCTCTTTTGGTGGGACACCTGAGGTAACAAACCTGAAAGGAGTCATCCCATCCCACAGATTGACAAAAAACAATTGGTATCGGACCAAATCCACAGAGACAAGATTCGTTCATGGCCCATGAGGCATCCCCAACATTCCACGGCCATCGCTGATACAAAAACCAGAGACAAAAGCCTGAGCACGCGCCTCAGACTCGCTCATTCTTCATATCATGAAGAGTTCTTCAGATAAGAACTTACACGGCACTCGAAGGCACCAAACATATATAGTCTAACCTGGGCACTAATGCACTGTCTGAGAACCTGAGCCCAGACCTCGTGACCAACACCCAGACAGCTGACCGCACACTGAGCACATCAGACACGACATGGCCTTAGGTCATCACCTCTTCCCTACCTCAGTTTTCAGGCTTCAGAACCAAGATCTTATCTCCAATCACTGCCCAGGGTTGACTGTGATGCAGAAATCAGAACTCTTTCTTACCCATGGCAAGACACCTTGTGGTTGGCATATTGTTCAACGTTCAGTGTAGGAGAAACCAGCATTCACCCTGAGGCCCCGCCCATTCTTGAGTGCGACGAGGGCATAAACACGCATTGTGACCCTCAGTGTAAGTCCTGTCCTCTAGTACGTCCTCTCAGTGGCAGGACCATTAGATGTCATAATGGGCTTAACATGTCCCTAGGCCCCAATTTTTAACCAGATTTCTGGTGTCCAGTCGCCCCTCCCCTGGGCTCTACTCTGGAATCCCTCATTTGCTGGGACACCTGAGGTTGAAAAACAAAACAAAACAAATCAACAACAACAGAACAGGGAACTTCTTCCATGCCACAGAATGACCCCAAACTCTTTGGACGGTGCCAAGCTCCCGAGAGTAAGACTCGTCCATTTCCCATGAAGTCACCCGGAAATTTCACGACCATGAGTGACACGATATCCAGAGACAAAAACTTGAGCAAGAGCCTCACACTCGCCCTTTTTTCATATCCCGAAGAGTTCTCCTCATGGTCTGTAGATCAGTCCTGCCATACCTATGACCCAAAACATAAGACGAGTTTGTGTTTTCAGACTACTGTCCAAACAGCCATGGCCTACACACCCTACAGGCTCAGTCCCCTGGAGCCAAACCTGACGACTGTGCTTTTCCTCTCCAAGAGAATTGTATGTGCCCATTCCAATGGCAACAACCCTACTAAGAGGATAAACCTCCAAAGTCCCTTATGCCATCACAATATTTGTGGTTTCCCAGGACAAACAGGGGCAATCTGGGCCCATCTGAGCACCTAGCTGCACTCAGACCCGTAGACTGATGTCCCCAGAGATAATAAGATGGAACAGGCCCCTAGGCACCTATCGGATCCATTGCTTTGTTTTCCAGGCATCTCTCCTCAGAGGCCTGGATTTAAACAGGCCTGTTTCTTGACTCACCCATCAGAACAAATCTCATCTACACATGGGAAACTTGCACGATGGAGATGTGTGAAAGCCTCTATTTAGGAGAACCCGTCAGGGCCCCAGTGCCACCGCTTCATTCCAAGGTCTCCATAGACACAAAATCATATTAGGACACATCCACGGGAGAGTCCATTTCAACTTAGCCTCCTCGGCTGCTCCCCCAGATCCAGAAGATCTAACCTGTCTTGTTGCTTGGAGACAATTGGAATGCGAGATGGGCTACCCAGCCATCCATCCTTAGAACCCTGCTCGGAATCGTTGTCCTGGAGCCAACCAACAGGTCTCAATTGTCCTGCAGAAGAATCTTTGCAGTTGTGAGCTTCTCACAACCTCCATCGTGGGAAAACCCCCATGGCCTCGTGATCCACACCCCCTTCAGGAAGGGGCCATCAGGGACAGAATGTTCAACCTGAGCGATCGTCTGATCCTCGCCCTGACTTCAGATGCACGAGATCTCGATTCAGGTCTGTAGATTGTGCCTGCCATATCCTCACCTAGAAACCTAGGCCTAGCTTAGGTTCTCAGACTTCCATTCTCAGACTACTGGGCCACAAGCCCTCCAGTTTGGCAATCCAGAACTACAATGCAGCACTCTGCCTGCCCTCCAGAAGAAAAACATTGCCCTCTGGGGCACCCAGAAACCCCAAATGGGGATCAACCTGCACGCCATTCGGCTGTACCCCAAATATATAGGCTGACCTGGGCACTAATGCCCTTTCTGACACAGCCTGAGCCTGGACCACCTGACCCCACCCAGACAGCTGGCCCCACACTGAGCACATCGGACCCGTCATGGCCTTAGTTTGTCATCTCTTCTCAACCTCGGTTTTCAGGCTTCAGAACCTAGACCTTATCTCCAATCACGGCCCGCGTTTGAAAATGATGCAGACATCAGAACTCCTTCGCCATGGCAAGAAAACTTTCGATGGCATGTTGTCCAAGGTTAAGTGTAGTTGAAACCACTGTGGCCCATGAGGCCCCTCCCATGCCTTCGGGCCACATTGGTCACAAACCCACATTGTGACCCTCAGCCTGAGCCCAGTCCTCAGGTAAGGCCTCTCAGTGGCTGGATGGAGAGACAGAAT
Organism: Mustela lutreola; assembly: GCF_030435805.1. Classification (NCBI taxonomy): domain Eukaryota; kingdom Metazoa; phylum Chordata; class Mammalia; order Carnivora; family Mustelidae; genus Mustela; species Mustela lutreola. Next base: position 176,408,923 of record NC_081294.1, read on the forward strand.
ATTGGGCTTGCCATGCCCCTAGGCCCCAATTTTTAAGCATAGTTCGGGTTGTCCCTTCACTCTTTCCCAGGGCTCTGCTCTGGAATTCCTCTTTTGGTGGGACACCTGAGGTCACAAACCTGAAAGGAGTTCTCCCATCCCACAGATTGACGAAAAACAATTGGGATCGGGCCAAATCCACAGAGAGCAAGATTCGTCCATGGCCCATGAGGCCTCCCTATCATTCCACGGCCATCGCTGATACAAAATCCAGAGACAAAATCCTGAGCACGCGTCACAGACTCGCTCATTCTTCATATCCTGAATAGTTCTTCAGATAAGAACATACACGGCACTCGAATGCACCCAAAATATATAGTCTAACCTGGGCACTAATGCACTGTCTGACAACCTGAGCCCAGACATCATGACCAACACCCAGAGAGTAGAACGCACAGTGAGCACATCAGACCCGCCATGGCCTTAGTTCATCATCTCTTCCCTACCTCAGTTTTCAGGCTTCAGAACCTAGACCTTATCTCCAATCACTGCCCAGGGTTGACTGTGATACAGAAATCAGAACTCTTCCTTACCCATGGCAAGAAACATTGTGGTTGGCATGTTGTCCAACGTTCAGTGTAGGAGAAACGAGCATTCATCCTGAGGCCGCGCCCATTCTTGAGTGCGACGAGGGCATAAACACGCATTGTGACCCTCAGCGTGAGTCCTGTCCTCTAATACGTCCTCTCAGTGGCTGGACAATTAGATGTCATAATGGGTTTGACATGTCCCTAGGCCCCAATTTTTAACCAGATTTCTGGTTGTCCAGTCTCCCCTCCCCAGGGCTCTACTCTGGAATCCCTCATTTGGTGGGGCACCTGAGTTTGAAAAACAGAACAAAACAAATCAACAACAACAGAACAACGGACTTCTTACATCCCACAGAATGACCCCAAACTCTTTGGACAGGGCCAAACCCCCAGAGCGTAAGACTCGACCATTTCCCATGAAGTCACCCGGGAATTTCACGACCATTAGTGACACGATATCCAGAGACAAAAACTTGAGCAAGAGCCTCACACTCGCCCTTTTTTCATATCCCGAAGAGTTTTCCTCATGGTTTGTAGAACAGTCCTGCCATACCTATGACCTGAAACATAAGCCGAGTCTGTGTTTTCAGACGACTGTCCAAACAGCCCTGGCCTACACACCCTACAGGCTCAGGCCCCTGGAGCCAAACCTGACGACTGTGCTTGCCCTCTTCAAGGGAATCGTATGTGCCCATTCCAATGGCCACAACCCTACTAATAGGATAAACTTCCAAAATCCCTGAGGCCATCCCAATTTTTTTGGCTTCCCAGGATATACAGGGGCAATCTGGGCCCATCTGAGCACCTACCGGCACTCAGACCCGTAGACTGAGGTCCCCAGAGGTAAAAAGGAACGAACAGGCCCCTAGGCATCTATCGTATCCATTGCTTTGGTTTCCAGGCATCTCGCCTCAGAGGCCTGGATTTCAATAACAGCATATGGCTGTTTCTTGACTAACCCATCAGAACAAATCTCATCCACACATGGGAAACTTGCACGATGGAGCTGTGTGAAAGCCTCTCTTTAGGAGAACCCTTCAGGGCCCCAGTGCCACCGCTTCATTCCAAGGTCTCCATAGACACAAAATCATATTAGGACACATCCACGCTAGAGTCCATTTCAACTCAGCCTCCTCGGTTGCTACCCCAGATCCAGCAGATCTAACCTGTCTTGTTGCTTGGAGACAATTGGAATGTGAGGTGGTCTACTCAGCCATCAATCCTTAGAACCCTGCTCGGAATCGTTGTCCTGGAGCCAACCAACAGGTCTCAATTGTTGCAGAAGAATCTTTGCAGTTGGGAGCTTCTCACAACTCCCATCGTGGGAAAACCACCATGGCCTCGTGATCCACTCCCCCCTTCAAAAAGGGGCCATCAGGGACAGAATGTCCAACCAGAGAGATCGTCTGATCCTCGCCCTGACTTCAGATTCACGACATCTCGAATCAGGTCTGTAGATTGTGCCTGCCATATCCTCACCCAGAAACCTAGGCCTAGCTTGGGTTCTTAGACTTCCGTCCTCAGACTTCTGGCCCACAAGCCCTCCAGTTTGGCAATCCAGAACTACAATGCAGCACTCCGCCAGCCCTCCAGAAGAAAAACATTGCCCTCAGGGGCTACCCAGAAAGCCCAAATGGGGATCAACCTGCACGCCATTCGGCTGTACCCCAAATATATAGGCTGACCTGGGCACTAATGCCCTTTCTGACACAGCCTGAGCCTGGACCACCTGACCCCACCCAGACAGCTGGCCCCACACTGAGCACATCGGACCCGTCATGGCCTTAGTTTGTCATCTCTTCTCAACCTCGGTTTTCAGGCTTCAGAACCTAGACCTTATCTCCAATCACGGCCCGCGTTTGAAAATGATGCAGACATCAGAACTCCTTCGCCATGGCAAGAAAACTTTCGATGGCATGTTGTCCAAGGTTAAGTGTAGTTGAAACCACTGTGGCCCATGAGGCCCCTCCCATGCCTTCGGGCCACATTGGTCACAAACCCACATTGTGACCCTCAGCCTGAGCCCAGTCCTCAGGTAAGGCCTCTCAGTGGCTGGATGGAGAGACAGAATATTGGGCTTGCCATGCCCCTAGGCCCCAATTTTTAAGCATAGTTCGGGTTGTCCCTTCACTCTTTCCCAGGGCTCTGCTCTGGAATTCCTCTTTTGGTGGGACACCTGAGGTCACAAACCTGAAAGGAGTTCTCCCATCCCACAGATTGACGAAAAACAATTGGGATCGGGCCAAATCCACAGAGAGCAAGATTCGTCCATGGCCCATGAGGCCTCCCTATCATTCCACGGCCATCGCTGATACAAAATCCAGAGACAAAATCCTGAGCACGCGTCACAGACTCGCTCATTCTTCATATCCTGAATAGTTCTTCAGATAAGAACATACACGGCACTCGAATGCACCCAAAATATATAGTCTAACCTGGGCACTAATGCACTGTCTGACAACCTGAGCCCAGACATCATGACCAACACCCAGAGAGTAGAACGCACAGTGAGCACATCAGACCCGCCATGGCCTTAGTTCATCATCTCTTCCCTACCTCAGTTTTCAGGCTTCAGAACCTAGACCTTATCTCCAATCACTGCCCAGGGTTGACTGTGATACAGAAATCAGAACTCTTCCTTACCCATGGCAAGAAACATTGTGGTTGGCATGTTGTCCAACGTTCAGTGTAGGAGAAACGAGCATTCATCCTGAGGCCGCGCCCATTCTTGAGTGCGACGAGGGCATAAACACGCATTGTGACCCTCAGCGTGAGTCCTGTCCTCTAATACGTCCTCTCAGTGGCTGGACAATTAGATGTCATAATGGGTTTGACATGTCCCTAGGCCCCAATTTTTAACCAGATTTCTGGTTGTCCAGTCTCCCCTCCCCAGGGCTCTACTCTGGAATCCCTCATTTGGTGGGGCACCTGAGTTTGAAAAACAGAACAAAACAAATCAACAACAACAGAACAACGGACTTCTTACATCCCACAGAATGACCCCAAACTCTTTGGACAGGGCCAAACCCCCAGAGCGTAAGACTCGACCATTTCCCATGAAGTCACCCGGGAATTTCACGACCATTAGTGACACGATATCCAGAGACAAAAACTTGAGCAAGAGCCTCACACTCGCCCTTTTTTCATATCCCGAAGAGTTTTCCTCATGGTTTGTAGAACAGTCCTGCCATACCTATGACCTGAAACATAAGCCGAGTCTGTGTTTTCAGACGACTGTCCAAACAGCCCTGGCCTACACACCCTACAGGCTCAGGCCCCTGGAGCCAAACCTGACGACTGTGCTTGCCCTCTTCAAGGGAATCGTATGTGCCCATTCCAATGGCCACAACCCTACTAATAGGATAAACTTCCAAAATCCCTGAGGCCATCCCAATTTTTTTGGCTTCCCAGGATATACAGGGGCAATCTGGGCCCATCTGAGCACCTACCGGCACTCAGACCCGTAGACTGAGGTCCCCAGAGGTAAAAAGGAACGAACAGGCCCCTAGGCATCTATCGTATCCATTGCTTTGGTTTCCAGGCATCTCGCCTCAGAGGCCTGGATTTCAATAACAGCATATGGCTGTTTCTTGACTAACCCATCAGAACAAATCTCATCCACACATGGGAAACTTGCACGATGGAGCTGTGTGAAAGCCTCTCTTTAGGAGAACCCTTCAGGGCCCCAGTGCCACCGCTTCATTCCAAGGTCTCCATAGACACAAAATCATATTAGGACACATCCACGCTAGAGTCCATTTCAACTCAGCCTCCTCGGTTGCTACCCCAGATCCAGCAGATCTAACCTGTCTTGTTGCTTGGAGACAATTGGAATGTGAGGTGGTCTACTCAGCCATCAATCCTTAGAACCCTGCTCGGAATCGTTGTCCTGGAGCCAACCAACAGGTCTCAATTGTTGCAGAAGAATCTTTGCAGTTGGGAGCTTCTCACAACTCCCATCGTGGGAAAACCACCATGGCCTCGTGATCCACTCCCCCCTTCAAAAAGGGGCCATCAGGGACAGAATGTCCAACCAGAGAGATCGTCTGATCCTCGCCCTGACTTCAGATTCACGACATCTCGAATCAGGTCTGTAGATTGTGCCTGCCATATCCTCACCCAGAAACCTAGGCCTAGCTTGGGTTCTTAGACTTCCGTCCTCAGACTTCTGGCCCACAAGCCCTCCAGTTTGGCAATCCAGAACTACAATGCAGCACTCCGCCAGCCCTCCAGAAGAAAAACATTGCCCTCAGGGGCTACCCAGAAAGCCCAAATGAGGATCAACCTGCACGCCATTCGGCTGTACACCAAATATATAGGCTGACCTGGGCACTAATGCCCTTTCTGACACAGCCAGAGCCTGGACCTCCTGGCCCCACCCAGAGAGCTGTCTGCACACTGAGTACATCGTACCCGCCATGACGTTAGGTCGTCATCTCTTCTCATCCTCGGTTTTCAGGCTTCAGAACCTAGACCTTATCCCCAATCACGGCCCGGGTTTGAAAATGATGCAGACATTAGAACTCTTTCCCCATGGCAATAAACCTTGTGGTTGGCATGTTGTCCAAGGGTCATTGTACTTGAAACCAGTGTGGCCCATGAGGCCCCGCCCATGCTTGCGGGCCACATTGGTCACAAACACACATTGTGACCCTCAGCCTGAGACCAGTCCTCAGGTAAGGCCTCTCAGTGGCTGGATGGAGAGACAGAATATTGGGCTTGCCATGGCCCTAGGCCCCAATTTTTAACGGTAGTTCAGGTTGTCCCTTCACTCTTCCCCAGGGCTCTTCTTTGGAATTCCTCTTTTGGTAGGACACCTGAGGCAACAAACCTGAAAGGAGTCCTCCCATCCCAGATATTGATGAAAAACAATTGGGATCAGGCCAAATCCACAGAGAGCAAGATTCGTCCATGGCCCATGAGGCCTCCCCAACATTCCACGGCCATCGCTGATACAAAATCCAGAGACAAATGCCTGAGCACGCGCCTCAGACTCGCTCATTCTTCATATCCTGAAGAGTTCTTCAGATAAGAACCTACACGGCACTATATCGCACCCAAAATATAGAGTCTAACCTGGGCACTAATGCAATGTCTGACAACCTGAGCCCGGCCTCGTGACCAACACCCAGACAGCTGACCGCACACTGAGCACATCAGACCCGCCATGGCCTTAGGTCATCATCTCTTCCCTACCTCAGTTTTCAGGCTTCAGAACCTAGACCTTATCTCCAATCACTGCCCAGGGGTGACTCTGATGCAGAAATCAGAACACTTCCTTACCCATGGCAAGAAACCTTGTGGTTGGCATGTTGTCCAACGTTCAGTGTAGGAGAAACCAGCATTCACCCTGAGGCCCCGCACATTCTTGAGTGCGACGAGGGCATAAACACGCATTGTGACCCTCAGCGTGAGTCCTGTCCTCTAGTACGTCCTGTCAGTGGCTGGACCATTAGATGTCATAATGGGCTTGACATGTCCCTAGGCCCCAATTTTTAACCAGATTTCTGGTTGTCCAGTCGCCCCTCCCCAGGGCTCTACTCTGGAATCCCTCATTTGGTGCGGCACCTGAAGTTGAAAAACAAAACAAAACACATCAACAACAACAGAACAACGGACTTCTTCCATCCCACAGAATGACCCCAAACTCTTTGGATGGGGCCAAACACCCAGAGAGTAAGACTCGTCCATTTCCCAAGAAGTCACCCGGAAATTTCACGACCATGAGTGACACGATATCCAGAGACAAAAACTTGAGCACGAACCTCACCCTCGCCCTTTTTTCATATCCTGATGAGTTCTCCTCATGGTCTGTAGATCAGTCCTGCTATACCTATGACCCGAAACTTAAGCCGAGTTTGTGTTTTCAGACAACTGTCCAAACATCCCTGGCCTACACACCCTACAGGTTCAGGCCCCTGGAACTTACATGAAGACTGGGCTTGCCCTCTCCAAGGGAATTGTATGTGCCCATTCCAATGGCCACAACCCTACTAATAGGATAAACCTCCAAAGTCCCTGAGGCTATCCCAATATTTGTGGCTTCCCTGGACAAACAGGGGCAATCTGGACCCATCTGAGCACCTACCGCCCCTCAGACCCATAGACTGATGTCCCCAGAGGTAAAAATGAACGAACAGGCCCATAGGCACCTATCGGATCTATTGCTTTGGTTTCCAGGCATCTCTCCTTAGAGATCTTTAGAACCCTTAGAATCATGCTCTTGCGTCGTTCCTTATGGGACATCCTTGAGCCATCCAGCAGACCTCGACTGTCCCACAGGAGTCCTTGTTCATGGACCACCTCACAACTCATATCATGGAAAGCTTCCAAGGTCACATGATGCCCCCAATCTTCATGAAGTCGCATCATGGAAAGAAACTCCAACCTGAGCCAATGGCTGATCTTCACCTTGATTCAGATGCACGAGATCTTGATTAAGCTCTTCAGAGTGCACCTGCTGTGCCCTCACCCCAAAACCTAAGCATAGCTAGTGTTCTCAGACTTCCGTCCTCACTCTCCTGGACCACACGCCCTCCATTTTGGGATTTCCGATGACACAGTGATGCACTCTCCCTGCCCTCTAGAAGAAAAATGTTGTCCTATGGGTCTACCCAGAAACCTCAAATGAGGATAAACCTGCATGCCACTCAACTGTACACCAATTATATAGTCTAGCCTGTGCACTAATGCCCTGTCTGACACAACCTGAGGCCTGAATTCCCAACCGACACCCAGACAGCTTGCCGTACACTGAGAACATCTGAACCGCCATGGCCTTAGGTTGCCATCTCTTTCCAACCTGGTTTTCAGACTACAGAAACCTAGACCTTATCTCTACTCATTTCCCATGGGTGAACGTGATGCAGAAATCATAACTCCTCCTTCCCTCTCGCCAGAATCTTGTGGTTGCCATCTTATCCAAAGTTCAGTGTAGGACCCCTGTAGGGCTTACAGGAGTAGTAGTAGGGCCCCTGAGGGTAGTGTAGGGTCCCTGAGGCCCTGCCCATGCTTAAGAGCTGTGGTGGGCACAAACACACATTGGGACCCTCAGTTTGAGCCCTGTCGTCAAGAAATGCCTCTCAGGGGCTGGACCATGAGCCCGCATATGGGGCCTGCCATGCCTCAAGTCACCCAATCTTAATCAGAGTTAGAGACATCTAGTCACCCCTACTCAGGGCTCTGCTGTGGAATCCCTCTTTGGTGGGACATTTGAGGTAAGTAAACACAGAAAGGATTCCTCCCACCCACAGAATGACCCCAATCACTTGGGATCAGGCCATCCCCAGAGAGAAAGACTCGTCCATGGCCCATGAGGCCAGCCCGACATTCCACGGCCACTATTGTCACAAAATCCAGAGACATAAGCCTCACACTTAGGTCATAGCCCAAAAAATTCTCCTCATAGTCTGTAGATTGGGCCTGCCATACCTACGTCCCCAAACCTAAGCCGAGTTTCTGTTTTCAGACTTCATCCGGACATCCCTGTCCCACACACCCTCCAGGCTGAGTCCCCTGGAGCCTCACCTCAGGACTGTGCCTGCCCTCTCCAAGGAAATTCTTCCCATTCCATTGGCCACAACCCTACAGATTAATAGGAACCTCCAAAGTCCCAGACGCCATTCCAATAGTGTAGGCCGCCCAGTACAAAGAGGGGTGATCTGTCACATGCTGAGCAACGACCTCAACTCACCCGTAGACAGATATCCCAAGAGAAAGGCATTAAACTGGACAGGCCCCTAGAACGTAATTGGTTCCATTGCTTTTGTTTCTAAGCATCTCTCCTCAGAGGCCTGTTTTCCAATACCAGCATATGGGGGATTCCAGAGATACCATTCAGAACAAATCTTGTCTCCACATGGGAAACTTATCCTTTGGAGCTCTGTAAAAACCTCCAGTTAGGAGAAACCTTCAGGTAACCGGAGCCACCGCCCTATTCCAAGGTCTCCATGGACACAAACCCGCATTATGACCATTCGGCAGGAGAGAACATTTCAACTCAGCCCCATTGATTACTGCCCCAGAGCCAGAATATCAAACATGCCTTGTCGCTTGGAGACAACTTGAATGCAAAGCAGACTCTCTAGGCATCCATCGTTGGAATCCTGCTCTGGCGCTGTTCCATATGGGATGTCCTGGGAGCCTTCCAACAGGTCTTGACTGTCCTGCAGAAGGAATCCTTGCAGATTGAAGCATCTCACAACTCCTATCATGGGAAAACCTACATGGCCTCATGAGATGCTCCCCTTTATAAAGGGGCCATCATGGACAGAAACTCCAACCTGAGCCAACTTCTGATTCATTGCTTTGGTTTCTATGTATCTCTCCTCAGAGGCCTGGTTTCCAGTATCAGAATATGGGGGTTTCCTATGGAAACAATCAGAACAGATCTCATCTCCACATGAGAAACTTGCTCTTTGGAGCTGTGTCAATACCTCAGGTTAGGAGGATCCTTCAGGGCGCTGGCACCATGGCCCAATTCCAAGGTCTCCAAGGACACAAACTTACATTATGATCCATCCTCAGGAGAGTCCATTTCAAATCAGCCCCCAGAGCCAGCAGATCAAACCTGCCTTGTCACTAGGAGACAGTTGGAATGTGAGCTGGGCTGCCCAGGCATCCATCCTTAGAACCCTGCTCTGGAGAATTTCTTTATGGGACGTCTAGAATCCAACCAACCTGTCTTGACTGTCTCGCAGAATGAATCCTTGTGGTTTGAAGCATCACACAATCCCACTGTGAGAAAACCTCCATTTCCTCATGATGCCCCACACCTTCATAAATGGGCCATCATGGACAGAAACTCCATCCTAAGACAAAGTCTGATCCGCGCCCTGAATTCAGAAGCACGAGATCTCGATTCAGCACTTGAGAGTGTGCCTGCTGTGCCCTCGCCCCAAAACCTAAGCCTAACTTGTGTTCTCAGACTTCCGTCTTCCCAATCCTGGCCACACCCCTCCAGTTTGGCAATTCTGGAGACACAATGCAGCACTCTGCCGGCCCTCCAGAAGAAAAATGTTGCCCTATAGGGCTAACCAGAAACGCCAAATGAGTAACAACCTGCATGCCACTCGACCATACCCCAATTATACAATCTAGCCTGTGCACTAAAGCCCTGTCTGACACAGCCTGAAGGCAGACCTCCAGTCCAACACCCAGACAGCTGGCCGTACACTGAGCATATCAAACCCACAATGGCTTTCGGCCATCATCTCTACCCAACCTCAGTTTTCACCTTCAGAACCTAGACCTTATCTCCACTCACTGCTCAGGAGTGAACGTGATACAAGAATCAGAACTTCTCCTTCGCCATGGCAAGAAACCTTGTGGTTGGCATGTTGTCCAACGTTCATTGTAGGAGAAAGCAGCATGGACTGTGAGGCCCCACCTATCCCTGAGGGCTACAATTTGCACAAACACATTGTGACCCTCAGCGTGAGCCCTATCCTCATGTAAAGCCTCTTAGTGACTGGAACAACAGCCCACATATGGGGCTTGCCAAGCCCCTAGTCCCCCAATCTCAACAAGAGTTAGAGATGTCTAGTCACCCCTACTCAGGGCACTGCTCTGGAATCCCTCTTTGGTGGGACACCTGAGGTTAAAAAAAAAAAATACAGAAAGGACTCTTCCCATCCACAGAATGATCCCAAACACTTGGGATCCGGCCAAATCACCAGAGAAAGACTTGTCCATGGCCCTTGAGGACACCCCGACATTCCACGGCCACCGTAGGCACAAAATCCAGAGACAAAAGCCTGAGCAAACGCCACATACTCGCCCTTTGTTCATAGCCCGGAAAATTCTCACGGTCTGTAGATCGAGCCTTCATACATACATCCCCAAACCTAAGCTGAGTTTGTGTTTTCAGACTTCTGTCCCCACAGTCCTGGCCCACACACCATCCAAGCTGGGGCCCCTGGAGCCACACCTGAGGACTGTGGCTTCCCTCTCCAGGGGAATTCTGCCATTTCCATTGGCCACAACCCTATAGATTAGGAGAAACCTCCAAACTCCCCGAGGCCATCCCAATAGTGTTGGCTGCCCAGGACAAACAGGGATGATCTTACACAAGTTAGGAAACTACCTCCACTCAGACCCAGAGACAGATATCCCCATAGAATAAGATTGAACTGGACAGGCACTTAGGCCCTAATCAGATCCATTGCTTTTGTTTCCAGGCATCTCTCCTCAGAGGCCTGGTTACCAATACCAGCTTATGGGGGATTACTGAGGCACCCATAGAAAAATCTCGTCTCCACATAGGAAATGTACTCTTTGGAGCTCTATAAAAACCTCTGTTTAGGAGAATCTTTCAGGGCCCCAGATCAAGCGCCCCATTCCAAGGTCTCCATGGACTTAAACCCACATTATGATCTATCCTCGGTAGAGTCCATGTCAACTCATCCCCCTTGGTTTCTCCCCCAGGGCCTGCAGATCAAACCTGCCTTGTTGCTAGGAGACAAGTAGAATGGGAGGCGGGCTGCCCAGGCATCCATCCTTAGAACCCTACTCTGGAGTCGTTCCATATGGGACATCCTAGAGCCATCCAACAGGTCTCAATTGTCCCACAGAAGGAATCTTTGCAGTCTGGTGCATCTCACAACTCCCATTGTGGGAAAATCTTCATGGCCTCTGGAGACGCTCCACTTTATAAAGGGGTCATAATGGACAGAAACTCCAACCTGAGCAAACGTCTGATATTCGCCCTGGCTTCAGGTGCATGAGATCTTGATTCAGGTCTGCAGAGTGTGCCTTCTGTGCCCTCATCCCAAAAACTAAGCCTAGCTTGTGTTCTCAGACTACCGTCCTCACACTCCTGGCCCAAAAGCCCTACAATTTGGCAATACTGGGGCCACAATGCAGCACTCTGCCTGCCCTCCAGAAGAAAAACGTTGCATTATGGAGCTACCTAGAAACCCGAATGAGGATCAACTGAACGCCACTCGACTGCACCCCAAATATACAGTCTACCCTGTCTAATGCCCTGTCTGACACAGCATGAGCCCACACCTCCAGACCTACGCTCAACAGCTAGCCACACACTGAGCTCATTGTACCCATCAGGTCCTTAGGGCTTCATCTCTTCCCAACCTCGGTTTTCGGGTTTCAGAACCTAGACCTAAACTCCAATCACTGTCCAGGGGTGAACGTGATGCAGAAATCACAACTCTTCCTTCGCCATGGCCGGAAACCTTGTGGTTGGCATATTCTCCAACGTTCAGTGTAGGAGAATCCAGCGTGGCCCATGAGGCCCTTCCCATGCTTGAGGGCCTTGTTGGGCACAAATAGCCATTGTGACCCTCAGCATGAGCCCTGTCCTCAAGGAAGATCTCTCAGTTTCTGAATCAAGAGCCCACATATTGGACTTGCCATGCCCCTAGGCCCCCATACTTAAAGAGAGGTGGGGTTATCCAGTTGTCCCTACCAAGGACTCTGCCCTGGAATCCCACTTTTATTGGCACACATGAGGTACATAAAATAAAATAAAAAAACAGAAAGGACACCACCCATCCCACAGAATGTACCCAAACTCTTGGGATTGGGTAAAATCCTCAGAGAAGAAAAGCCGTCCACAACCCATGAGGCCACGCCAGCATTCGACCCACATTGTTGACACAAATCCAGAGACAAAACATGAGCAAGCACCTCAAACTCACCCTTTTTCATATCCCGAAGTGTTATCACGGTCTTTAGATTGGGCGTGCCATACCTATGTCCCCAATCCTAAGCGGAATTTGTGTTTTCAGACTTCTGTCCCCACAGGCCTGGCCCACACACCCTCAAGCCTGGGCCCCTAGAGCCAAACTCAGAACTGTGCCTGCCCTCTCCAGGGGATTTCTGCCCATTCCATTGGCCACAACCCTATAGATTAGGAGAAACTCCAAAATCCCGAGGCCATTCCCAATATTATATGCTGCCCAGGATAAACAGGGGCGATCTGACACAAGCCGAGCAACTACCTCCCCTCAGATCCATACGCACGTATCCCCAGGAAAGAGATTGAACCGGACAGGCACCTAGGCCCTAATCATATCCATTGCTTTTGTTTCCAGGCATCTCTCCTCAGAGGCCTGGTTTCCAATAGCAGCATATGGGAGATTCCTTAGGCACTCATCAAAACAATTCTCTTCTCTACGTGACCCTTAATCTCACGAAACAAACTGAGGGTTGCTGGTGGGAGGGGGTTTGGGAGAAGAGGATGGGATTATGGACATTGGGGAGGGTATGTGATTTGGTGAGTGCTGTGAAGTGTGTAAACCTGGTGATTCACAGACCTGTACCCCTGGGGATAAAAATATATGTTTATAAAAAATAAAAAATTTAAAAAAAAAAAAAAAAAAGGAAACGTACTCTTTAGAGCTCCATCAAAACCTCCGGTTATGAATATCCGTCAAGGCCCCGGATCAAGCACCCCATTCCATGGTCTCCATGGACACAAATGCACACTATGACCCATCATCAACTCACCCATTTCAACACACCCGCCTCGGTTATTCCCCTAGATCCAGCAGATCGAACTTGCCTTGGCGCTATGAGACACCTGGAATGGGAGGCAGGCTGCCCAGGCATCCATCCTTAGAACCCTGCTCTGGATAACTTCCTTATGGGATGTCCTGGAGCCATCTAGCAGGTCTCGACTGTCCCACGGAAGGAATCATTGCGGTTTGGAGCATCTCACAATTCCCATCGTGGGAAAACCTCCATGGCCTCGTGACACCCTCCCCTTCATGAAGGGGCCGTCATGGACAGAAACTCCAACCTGAGCCAACGTCTGATCCTAGCTCTGTCTTCAGGTACACGGGATCTCGAATCATCCCTGCAGAGGGTTCCTGCCGTCCCCTCACCCCGAAATCTAAGTCTGGCTTGTGTTCTCAGAATTTTTTCCTCACACTCCTGGCCCACAAGCCTTCCAGTTTGGGAATTCTGGAGCCAATATGTGGCACTGTGTCTTCCTTCCAGAAGAAAAACGTTGCCCTCTGGGGCTACCCAGTAACCACAAATGAGTACCAACCTGCACGAAACTCGACTGCACCCCAATGATACAGTCTAGCCTGGGCACTAATTCCCTGTCTGCCACAGCCTGAGCCTGCACCTCCCAACCCGCACTCAACAGCTGGCCGAACACTGAGCACATCAGACACACCATGGCCGAACACTGAGCACATCAGACACACCATGGCCTTAGGTCTACATCTCTTCCCAACCTCAGTTTTCAGGCTTCAGAACCTAGACCTTAAATCCAATCACAGTCCAGGAGTGAGAGTGTTGCAGAAATTAGAACTCCTTCTTCCCCATGGCCAGAAAACTTGTGGTTGCCATATTGTGCAACGTTCAGTGTAGGAGAAACCAGCATGGTACATTAGGCCACGCCCTGACTTGAGGGGCTCCTTGGGCACAGAAACACATTGTGAAACTCAATGTGAGCCCTATGCTCAAGGAAGGCCTCTCAGTGTCTGGACCAAGAGCCCACATATGGGGCTTGACATGTTCTTAGGTCCCAATGTTAACCAGAGTTCTGGTTGTCCAGTCGCCCCTCCCCAGGACTCTGCTGTGGAATCCCTCTTTTGGTGGTCCACCTGAGGTAAAAAAAAAACAGAAAGGCCTCCTCCCTTCCCACAGGATGACCCCAAACTCTTGGGATTGGGTCAAATCCCCAGAAAGGGAGCCTCATCGATGGCCCATGAGGACACCCGGACATTCCATGGCAATCGGTGACACATATCCAGAAAAAAATAAGCATGAGCAAGCACCTCACTTTCGCCCTTTGTTCATATCCCGAAGAGTTCTCCACACGGTCTATATATCGGGCCGGCCATACCTACAGACGCAAACCTAAGTGGAGTTTGTGTTTTCAGACTTTTGTCCAAATAGCCCTGGACCACACACGCTCCACACTTGGGTCCCTGGAGCCACACCTCAGGACTGTGCTTCCCTTTCAAGAGAAATCTTCCCATTCCATTGGCCACAACCTTGCAAATTAGGAAAAACCTCCAAAGTTACCGAGGCCATCCCAATAGTGTAGGCCGCCCAGGACAAACAGGTGTGATCTCAAACCAGCTGAGCAACTACCTCCACTCAGACAAAAGATGTCCCCAGAGAAGAATATTGAACCGGACAGGCCCCTAGGCCCTAATCAGATCCATTGCTTTGGTTTCCAGGCATCTCTCCTCAGAGGCCTCATTTCCAATACCAGCAAATGGTGGTTTCCTGAGGCACCAATAAGAACAAATCTCGTCTCCCCATGGAAAACTTGCTCATTGGAGCTTTGTTATCACCTCTGGTTAGGAGAATCCTTCAGGGCCCTGGTGCCACTGCCCCATACCAAGGTCTCAATGGACTCAAACCAACATTAAGACCATCCTCAGGAAAGTCCATTTCAACTCATTTAAGACCATCCTCAGGAAAGTCCATTCCAACTCAGCCCCCTCTGATGCTACCCCAAGCCAGCAGATCAAACGTTTCTTGTTGCTAGGAGACAATTGGAATTGAGGCTGTCTGCCCAGGCATCCATACTTAGAACCCTGTTCTGGAAAAATACCTTATGAGACGTCCTGGAGCCATCCAACAAATCTTAATTGTCCCACAGAAGGAATCCTTGCGGTTTGGAGCATCTCACAACTCTAATAGTGGGAAAACCCCCATGGCCTCATAATGCCCCCCCCCTTCATGAAGGGGCCAACATGGACAGAAACTCCAACCTGAGCCAAAGTCTGATCCTCGACCTGACTTCAGACTCATGAGATCTCAATTCAGCTCTGCAGAGTGTGCCTGCCATGTCCACTCCCTGAAACCTAAGCCTAGCTTGTGTTCTCAGACTTCCGTCCTCACTCTCCTGGCCCACAAGCCCTCCAGTTTGGGAATTCCGAAGCCACAATGCAGCACTCTGCCTGCCCTCCAGAAGAAAAACTTTGCCCTATGCTGCTAATAAGAAACCCCAAATGATTATCTAATGCATGCCACTCGACTGTAAAGCAATTATACAGCCTACCCTGAATACTAATGCCCTGTCTGGCACAGCCTGAGACAAGACATCCCAAACGACACCTAGACAGCTGGCTCCAACCTGGACACAAGGGACCCGCTATGGCTGTAGTTCGTCATCTCTTCCCATCCTCGGTTTTCAGGCTTCAGAACCTAGACCTTATCTCCAATCACTGCCCAGGGGTGAACGTGATGCAGAAATTAGAATTCCTCCTTCCCCATGGCAGGAAAACTTGTGGTTGGCATGTTGTCCAACGTTCAATGTGGGAAAACCTGCATTGTCGGAAAGGCCACGCCAGTGCTTGAGGGCCGCCTAGGGCACAAACATGCATTGTGACCTGTAGCGTGAGTCCCGTATTAAAGTAACGCCTCTCAGTGGCTGGACCAAGATCCTGCATATGGGTCTTGTCATATCCATAGGCCCCCAGGCTTAACCAGAGAGCGAGTATTCCAGTTGTCAGTACCCACTGCTAGGCTCCAGAATCCCTATACTGAGGGGACACATGAAGCAGAAAACAGGACTCTTCCCTTCCCATAGAATGACCCCAAACTCTTGGGGGCTGGACAAACTACCAGAGAGGGAGACTTCTACGACCCATGAGGCAACTCCTACATTAAACGGCCATTGTGGATAAAATATCCAGAGACAAAAGACTGAGCGACTACCTCCCTCTCACCCTTCTTTCATATCCAGAGGAGCTCCCCTCACGGACTGTAGATCAGGCCTGCCATAACCTCGGCCACAAACCTGAGCTGAGTTTGGGTTTTTGGATGTCTGTCTGCACAGCCGTGGCCCACACCGCCTCCAGGCTGGGGTCTCTGGAGCCACACCACAGAACTGTGCCTGCTCTCTCCTAAGAAACTGCCCGTTCCATTGGCCACAACTCTACAAAATAGTAGAAACCTCAAGGTCCCCAAGGACATCCCACTACCGCAAGCCGCACTGGACAAACAGGGGCATTATGACACCAGCTGAGCAACTACTACCTCCATGCAGACACACAGACTGATATCCGCAGAGACAGAAGATTGAACCAGACAGGCCCCTAGGCCCGATTATGAACTCTTGCTTTGGTGTCCAGGTATCACTCCTCAGAGGCCTGGGTTCGAAGACCAGCATATGGGGCTATCCTGAGGCACCAGACAGAACACCTCTCATCTCCACATGGAAAGCTTCCTTGTTGGAGTTGTGTCAAACCCTTCGGGTTGGAGAATCCTGCAGAGTCCTTTAGCTACTGCCACATTCCAAGGTCTCCATGGCCACCAACCCACATTATGACTCATCCTCAGGAAAGTCCATTTAAACTCAGCCTTCTGGGTAGCTCACCCAAGAGCCCGCAGATTGAGCGTGCCTTGTGTCGACCAGGCAATGGGAAGGTGAGTTGGCGTTTCTCGGCATCCATGCTTAGGCCCCTGCTCTCGAGTCTTTCTGTATGGGATATCCTGGAACCATCCAATAGTACTCGACTGTCCTGAAGAAGGAAACTTTGAAGTTTGGAGCAGCTCACAACTCCCAGCGTAGGGAAACCTCCCTGGCCTCATGACGCCCCCACCCCCTTCAGGAAGGGGCCGTCATGGACACAAACCCCAACTTGAGGCAACATCTGATACTCGCCCTGACCTCAGATGCAGGAGATCTCGATTCAGCCTCTGCACAGTGGGCCCAAACCTCGTGCTACCTTGTGTTTACAGACTTCCTTCCTCACACTTCTGGCAAACATGTCCTCAAGACTTGGAATTCTGGAACCAAAATGCAGCCCTATGCTGGCCCTCCAGAAGAAAAACGTTGCTCTGTGGATCTCCATAAACCCCAAATGAGGATCAACCTGCTCGGTTCTCGACCTCACCCCAATTGGATTGTTCGGGTTGTCCATTCATCCCTCCCCAGAGCTCTGCTTTGGAATCCCTCTTTTGGTGGGACACCTGAGGTAACAAAACTAAAAGGACTCCTCCCATCCTTCAGATTGACCCAAAACAATTGGGATTGGACCAAATTCAGAGAGAGGAAGTCTCGTCCATGGCCCATGAGGCCTCCCCGAGATTCCACAGCCATCGTTGACAACAAATCCAGAGACAAATGTCTGAGCAAGCGCCTCACACTCGCTCTTTTGTCGTATCCCGAAGAGTTCTCCTCACGGTCTGTAGATCGCGCCTGCCATACCTACTTGCCAAACCTAAGCCGAGTTTGTGTTTTCAGACTTCTGTCCCCACATTCCTGGCCCACAGACGCTTCAGGCTGGGGCCCCTGGAGCCACACATCAGGACTGTGCCTGTCCATACCACGGGTATTCTGCCCATTCCATTGTCCACAATCGTACAAATTAGGAAAAACCTCCAGAGTCCCCAAGGACATCCCAATAATGTAGGCCGCCCAGGACAAACAAGGGTCATCTGAAACCAGCTGAGCATCTACCTCTACTCAGCGTAGATGGATGTCCCCAGAGAAGAAGATTGAATCAGACAGGTCCCTAGGCCTGAATCAGATTCATTGCTTTCGGTTAAAGGTATCTCTCCTCAGACGCCTGGTTTCCAATATTAGCATATGGAGATTTCATGAGGCAGCAATCAGAACAAATCTCTTCTCCACATGGGAAAATTATCCTTTGAAGATGTCAAAACCTCCAGTTAGGAGAATCCATCAGGGCCTGTGTGCCACTGCCCCATTACAAGGACTCCATAGACACAAAAACACATTAGGACCCATCCACAGGAGAGTCCATTTCAACTGAGCGTATTCGGTTGCTCCGCCAGATCCAGCAGATCTAACTTGTCTTGTTGCTAGGAGACAATTGGAATGAGAGGTGGCCTACCCCGCCATCCATCCTTAAAACACTGCTCGGAATCGTTGGCCTGGAGCCAACCAACAGGTCTCAATTGTCCTGCAAAAGAATCTTTGCAGTTGGAAGCTTCTCAGAACTCCCATCGTGAGAGAAACCTCATGGCCACATGATCCCCCCCCTTCACAAAGGGGTCATCAGGGACATAAGGTCCAACCTGAGCGATCGTCTGATCCTCACGCTGACTTCAGATGCACGAGATCTCGGTTCAGGTCTGTAGATTGTGCCTGCCAAATCCTCACCCAGAAACCGAGGCCTAGGTTGGGTTCTCAGACTTCCGTCCTCAGACTACTGGCCCACAAGCCCTCCAGTTTGGCAATCCAGAACTACAATGCAGCACTCTACCTGCCCTGCAGAAGAAATACATTGCCCTCTGGGGCTTCCTAGAAACCCCAAATGAAGATCAACCTGCACGACACTTGGCTATACCCAAATTATATAGGATGACCTGGGCAATAATGCCCTCTCTGACACAGCCTGAGCCTGGACCTCCGGGGCCCACCCAGACAGCTGGCTAAAAACTGAGAACTTCAGACCCCCATGGCCTTAGGTCGTTATCTCTTCCCAACCTCGGTTTTCAGGCTTCAGAACCTAGACCTTATCTCCAATCACTGCCCAGGTTTGAAAATGATGCAGAAATCAGAACTCCTTCCCGATGGCAGGAAAACTTGTGGTTGGCTTGTTGTCCAACTTTCAGTGTAGTGGAAACCAGTGTGTCCCTTGAGGCCTCACCATTGCTCGCAGTCCAGATAGGTAGCAAACACACATTGTGACCCTCAGCCTTAGCCCAGTCCTCAGGTAAGGCCTCTCAGTGGCTGGATGAAGAGACAGCATATTGGGCTTGCCATGCACCTAGGCCCCAATTTTTAACCATAGTTCGTGTTGTCCCTTCACTCTTCCTCAGGGCTCTGCTTTGGAATTCCTCTTTTGGTGGGACACCTGATGTAACAACCCTGAAGGGAATACTCCATCCAACAGATTGACGAAAAACAATTGGGATCGGGCCAAATCCACAGAGAGCAAGATTCGTCCATGGCCCATGAGGTCTCCTCGACATTCCACGGCCATCGCTGATGCAAAATCCAGAGACAAAAGCCTAAGCATGCGCCTCAGACTCGCACTGTCTTCATATCCTGAAGTTGTCTTCTCATGGTTTGTAGATCGGGCCTGCCATACCTACGTCCCCAAACTTAAGCTGAGTTTGTGTTTTCAGACTTCTGTCCTCAAAGTCCTGGGCCACACACCATCCAGGCTGGGGACCCTGGAGCCACACATTAGGACTGTGCCTACCCAATCCATGGGAATTCTGCCCATTCCATTGTCCAAAATCGTACAAATTAGGAGAACCCTCCAAAATCTCTGAGGCCATCCCAATAGTATAGGTCGCCCGGGACAAAAAAGGTCAGTCTGTCACCAGCTGAGCATCTACCTACACTCATACCCTAGATGGATGTCCCTAGAGAAGAAGATTGAACCAGACAGGACCGTACGCCAAAATCGGATCCATTGCTTTGCTTTACAGGCATGTCTCCTCAAAACCCTGGATTCCAATACCAGCATTGGGGTTTTCCTGAGGCACCCATTAGAACAAACCTCGTCTCCACAAGGAAACTTGTGCATGGGAGCTATGTCAAAAGCTTAGGAGAATACTTCAGGGTCCCGGTGCCACCGCCCCATTCAAAGGCCCTCATGGACACAAACACACATTAGACCCATCCTCAGGAAAGTCATTTTCAACTCAGCCACCCTGGTTGCTCCCGCAGAGCCATCAGATCTAAACTGTCTTGTCGCTAGGAGACAGTTGGAATGCGAGGCGGGCTTCCCAGGCATCCATCCTCGAACGTTGGTCTGGACTCATCCATATGGGATGTCCTGGAGCTGTCCAACAGGTCTCAATTGTCCCGCAGAAGGAATCCTTGAAGGGGGCATCCCACCACTCCAAACGTGGGAAAACCTCCACGGCCTCGAGTTTCGGCTCCCTTAGAACCCCGCTCAGAATCATTGGCCTGGAGCCAAACAACAGGTCTCAATTTTCCTGCAGAAGGATCTTTGCAGTTGGGAGCTTCTAACAACTCCCATCGTGAGAAACCCCCATGGCCTCCTGATACCCGCCCCTTCATGAAGGGGCCATCAGGGACATAAGGTCTAACCTGAGAAATAGTCTGATCCTCACCCTGACTTCAGATGCACGAGATCTCGATTCAGGTCTGTATATTGTGCCTGCCATGTCTTCACCCAGAAACCTAAGCCTAGCTTGTGTCCCCAGAGAAGAAGATTGAACCAGACAGGACCTTACGCCAAAATCAGATCCTTTGCTTTGGTTTACAGGCATGTCTCCTCAAAACCCTGGATTCCAATACCAGCATTGGGGTTTTCCTAAGGCACCCATCAGATCCAAACTCGTCTCCACAAGGAAACTTGTGCATGGGAGCTATGTCAAAAGCTTAGGAGAATACTTCAGGGTCCCGGTGCCACCGCCCCATTCCAAGGCCCTCATGGACACAAACACACATTAGACCCATCCTCAGGAAAGTCATTTTCAACTCAGCCACCCCGGGTGCTCCCGCAGAGCCATCAGATCTAAACTGTCTTGTCGCTAGGAGACCATTGGAATGCGAGGCGGGCTTCCCAGGCATCTATCCTCGAACATTGGTCTGGACTCATCCATATGGGATGTCCTGGAGCTGTCCAACAGGTCTCAATTGTCCCACAGAAGGAATCCTAGGAGGGGGCATCCCACCACTCCCAACGTGGGAAAACCTCCACGCTCTCGAGAATCCGCTCCCTTCATGAAGGGGCCGTCATGAACAGAAAATCCAAGCTGAGCCAACGTCTGATCCTCGCTCTGACTTCAGAAGCATGAGATATTGCTTCAGATCTTCAGGAGGTACATGCCGTGCCCTCGCCCTGAAACCCAAGTCTAGCTTGTGTTCTCAGACTTCCGTCCTCACACTCCTGGCCCCGACGCCCACAAGTTTGGCAATTCCGGACCATCATTGCAGCACTCTGCCTGCACTCTAGAAAAAATATATTGCCTAATGAGCTTCCCAGGCACATTAAATGAGAATAAACCTACACGGCACTCGAATGTACCCAAATTATATAGTCTAACCTGAGCAGTAATGCACTGTCTGACACAACCTGAGCCAGGAATTCCTGAGCAACACCCAGACAGCTGACCGCACACTGAGCACATCAGACCCGCCATGGCCTTAGATCATCATCTCTGCCCTACCTCAGTTTTTCAGGCTTCAGAACCTAGACCTTATCTCCAATCCCTGCCCAGGGGTGACTGTGATGCAGAAATCAGAACTCCTACTTAACCAAGGCAAGATAAATTGTGGTTGCCATGTTGTCCTACGTTCAGTGTAGGAGAAACCAGCATTCACACTGAGGCCCCGCCCATTCTTGAGTGCGACGGGGGATAATCACGCATTGTGACCCTCAACGTGAGTCCTGCCCTCTAGTAAATCCTCTCAGTGGCTGAACCATTAGATGTCATAATGGGCTTGACATGTCCCTAGGCCCCAATTTTTAACCAGATTTCTGGTTGTCCAATCACAACTCCCCAGGGCTCTACTCTGGAATACCTCAATTGGTGGGACACCAGAGGTAGAAAAACAAAACAAAACAAATCAACAACAACAAAAAAAACGGACTTCTTCCATCCCACAGAGTGACCCCAAACTCGTTGGACGGGGCCAAACCCCCAAAGAGTAAGACTCGTCCATTTCCCATCAAGTCACCCGGAAATTTCACGACCATGAGTGACACAATATCTAGAGACAAAAACGTGAGCAAGAGCCTCACACTCGCCCATTTTTCATATCCCAAAGTGTTCTCCTATGGTCTGTAGATCAGTCCTGCCATACCTATGACCCGAAACATAAGCCGAGTTTGTGTTTTCAGACAACTGTCCCAAAAGCTCTGGCCTACACACCCTACAGGCTCAGGCCCCTGAGGCCAAACCTAAAGACTGTGCATGCCCTTGCCAGGGGAATTGTATGTGCCCATTCCAATGGCCACAAGCCTACTAAGAGGATAAACCTCCAAAATTCCTGAGGCCATCCCAATAGTTGTGGCTTCCCAGGACAAACAGGGGCAATCTGGGCCCATCTGAGCACCTACCTGCACTCAGACCCATAGACTTATATCCCCAGAGGTAATAAGGAACGAACAGGCCCCTAGGCACCTATCGGATCCATTGCTTTTTTCTCGAGGCATCTCTCCTCAGAGGCCTGGATTTCAATAACAGCATATGGCTGTTTCTTGACTCACCCATCAGAACAAATCTCATCTACACATGGGAAGCTTGTACGATGGAGCTGTGTGAAAGCCACTCTATAGGAGAACCCTTCAGGGACGCAGTGCCACTGCTTCATTCCAAGGTATCCATAGACACAAATCCATATTAGGTCACATCCACGGGAGAGTCCAAGTCAACTCAGCCTCCTCGGTTGCTCCCCCAGATCCAGCGGATCTGACCTGTCTTGTTGCTTGGAGACAATTGGAATGCGAGGTAGACTACCCAGCCATCCATCCTTAGAACCCTGCTCGGAATCGTTGTCCTGGAGCCAACCAACTGGTCTCAATTGTCCTGCAGAAGAATCTTTGCAATTGGGAACTTTTCACAACTCCCATCGTCGGAAAGCCCCCATGGCCTCGCGATCAACCCCCCCCCCCTTCAAGAAGGGGCCATCCGCGACAGAATGTCCAACCTGAGTGATCGTCTGATTCTCGCCCTGACATCAGAAGCACGAGATCTCGATTCAGGTCTGTAGATTGTGCCTGCCATATCCTCACCCAGAAACCTAGGCCTAGCTTGGGTTCTCAGACTTCCGTCCTCAGACTACTGAACCACAAACCCTCCAATTTGGCTATCCAGAACAACAATGCAGCACTCTGCCTGCCCTCCAGAAGAAAAACATTGCCCTCTGGGGCTACCCAGAAACCCCAAATGAGGATCAACCTGCACGCCATTCGGCTGTACCCCAAATATATAGGCTGACCTGGGCACTAATGCCCTTTCTGACACAGCCTGAGCCAGGACCTCCTGGCCCCACCCAGAAAGCTGGCCGCACACTGACCACATCGGACCCGCCATTGCCTTAGTTCGTCATCTCTTCTCAACCTCGGTTTTCAGGCTTCAGAACCTAGACCTATCTCCAATCTCGGCCCGGGTTGTAAAAAGATTCAGAAATCAGAACTCTTTCCCCATGGCAAGAAACCTTATGGTTGGCATGTACTCCAAGGTTCAGTGTACTTGAAACCTGTGTGGCCCATGAGGCGCCGCCCAAGCTTGCGGGCCACATTGGTCACAAACACACATTGTGACCCTCAGCCTGAGCCCAGTCCTCAGGTAAGGCCTCTCAGTGGCTGGATGGAGAGACAGCATATTGGGCTTGCCATGCCCCGAGGACCCAATTTTTAACCATAGTTCGGGTTGTGCCTTCACTCTTCCCCAGGGCTCGGCTTTGGAATTCCACTTTTGGTGGGACACCTGAGGTAACAAACCTGAAAGGAGTCCTCCCATCCCACAGATTGACGACAAACAATTGGTATCGGGCCAAGTCCACAGAGAGCAAGATTCGTCCATTGCCCATGAGGCCTCCCCAACAATCCACGGCCTTTGCTGATACAAAATCCAGAGACAAAAGCCTGAGCACGCGCCTCAGACTCGCTCATTATTCATATCCTGAAGAGTTCTTCAGATTAGAACTTACACGGCACTCGAATGCACCCAAAATATATATTCCAACCTGGGCACTAATGCACTGTCTGACAACCTGAGCCCGGACCTCGTGACCAACACCCAGACAGCTGACCGCACACAGAGCACATCAGACCCGCCATGGCCTTAGGTCATCATCTCTTCCCTACCTCTGTTTTCATGTTTCAGAACCTAGACCTTATCTCCAATCACTGCCCAGGGGTGACTGTGATGCAGAAATCAGAACTCTTCCTTACCCATTACAAGAAACCTGTGGTTGGCATGTAGTCCAAAGTTCAGTGTAGGAGAAACCATCATTCACCCTGGGGGCCCGCCCATTCTTGTGTGAGACGAGGGCATAAACACGCATTGTGACCCTCAGCGTGAGTCCTGTCCTCTAGTACGTCCTCTCAGTGGCTGGATCATTAGATGTCATAATGGGCTTGACATGTCCTTGAGCCCCAATTTTTAACCAGATTTCTGGTTGTCCTGTTGCCCCTCCCCAGGGCTCTACTCTGGAATCCCTCATTTGGTGAGACACCTGAGGTTGAAAAACAAAACAAAACAAATCAACAGCAACAGAACAACGGACTTCTTCCGTCCCTCAGAATGCCCCCTAACTCTTTGGACGGGGCCAAACCCCCAGAGAGTAAGACTCGTCCATTTCCCATGAAGTCACCCGGAAATTTCACGACCATGAGTGACACGATATCCAGAGACAAAAACTTGAGCAAGAGCCTCACACTCGCCCTTTTTTCGTATCCCAAAGAGTTCTCCTCATTGTCTGTAGATCAGTCCTGCTATACCTATGACCTGAAACATAAGCCGAGTTTGTGTTTTCAGACAACTGTCCAAACAGCCCTGGCCTACACTCCCTACAGACTCAGGTCCCTGGAGCCAAACCTGACGACTGTGATTGCCCTCTCCAAGGGAATTGTGTGTGCTCATTCCAGTGGCCACAACCCTATTAATAGGATAAACCTCCAAAGTCCCTGAAGGCCATCCCAATATTTGTGGCTTCCCAGGACAAACAGGGGCAATCTGGGACCATCTCAGCACCTACCGGCACTCAGTCCCATAGAATGATGTCCCCAGATGTAAAAAGGAACGAACAGGCCCCTAGGCACCTAACAGATCCATTGCTTTGGTTTCCAGGCATCTCTCCTCAGAGGCCTGGTTTTCAATAACAGCATATGGCTGTTTCTTGACTCACCCATCAGAACAAATCTCATCTACACATGGGAAACTTGTACGATGGAGTTGTGTGAAAGCCTCTCTTTAGGAGAACCCTTCAGGGCCCCAGTGCCACCGCGTCATTCCAAGGTCTCCATAGACACAAAATCATATTAGGACACATCAATGGGAGAGTCCATTTCAACTCAGCCTCCTCGGTTGCTCCCCCAGATCCAGCAGATCTAACCTGCCTTGTTGCTTGGAGACAATTGGAATGCGAGGTGGGCTACCCAGCCATCCATCCTTAGAACCCTGCTCGGAATCCTTGTCCTGGAGCCAACCAACAGGTCTCAATTGTCCAGCAGAAGAATCTTTGCAGTTGGGATCTTCTCAGAACTCCAAACGTGGGAAAAACCCCATGGCCTCGTGATCCACCCCCCCTTCAAGAAGGGGCCATCAGGGACAGAATGACCAACCTGAGAGATCGTCTGATCCTCGCCCTGACTTCAGATGCACGAGATCTCGATTCAGGTCTGTAGATTGTGCCTGCCATATCCTCACCCAGAAACCTAGGCCTAGCTTGGTTTCTCAGTCTTCCGTCCTCAGACTATTGGCCCTCAAGCCCTCCAGTTTGGCAATCCAGAACTACAATGCAGTACTCTGCCTGCCCTCCAGAAGAAAAACATTGCCCTCTGGGGCTACCCAGAAACCCCAAATGAGGATCAACCTGCACGCCATTCGGCTGTACCCCAAATATATAGGCTGACCTGGGCACTAATGCCCTTTCTGACACAGCCTGATCTTGGACCTCCTGGCCCCACCCAGACAGCTGGCCGCACACTGAGCACATCGGACCCGCCATGGCCTTAGGTCGTCATCTCTTCTCAACTGCGATTTTCAGGCTTCAGAACCTAGACCTTATCTCCAATCACGGCCCGGGTTTGAAAATGATGCAGAAATCAGAACTCTTTCCCCATGGCAAGAAACCTTGTGGTTGGCATGTTGTCCAAGGTTCAGTGTAGTGGAAACCAGTGTGGCCCATGAGACCCCGACCATGCTTGCGGGCCACATTGTTCACAAACACACATTGTAAACCCTCAGCCTTAGCCCAGTCCTCAGGTAAGGCCTCTCAGTGGCTGGATGGAGAGACAGCATATTGGGCTTGCCATGCCCCTAGGCCCCAATTTTTAACCGTAGTTCGGGTTGTGTCTTCACTCTTCCCCAGGCCTCTGCTTTGGAATTCCTCTTTTGGTGGGACACCTGAGGTAACAAACCTGAAAGGAGTCCTCCCATCCCACAGATTGACGAAAAACATTTGGGATCGGGCCAAATCCACAGAGAGCAAGATTCGTCCATAGCCCTTGAGGCCTCCCCAACATTCCACGGTCATCGCTGATACAAAATCCCTAGAAAAAAGCCTGAGCACGCGCCTCAGACTTGCTCAGTGTTCATATCTTGAAGAGTTCTTCAGATAAGAACCTACACGGCACTCGAATGCACCCAAAATATATAGTCTAACCTGGGCACTAATGCACTGTCTGACAACCTGAGCCCGGAACTGGTGACCAACATCCTGACAGCTGACCGCACAATGAGCACATCAGACCCGCCATGGCCTTAGGTCATCATCTCGTCCCTACCTCAGTTTTCAGGCTTCAGAACCTAGACCTTATCTCCAATCACTGCCCAGGGGTGACTGTGATGCAGAAATCAGAACTCTTCCTTACCCATGCCAAGAAACCTTGTGGTTGGCATGTTGTCCAACGTTCAGTGTAGGAGAAACCAGCTTTCACCCTGAGGCCCCGCCCATTCTTGAGTGCGACGAGGGCATAAACACGCATTGTGACCCTCAGCGTGAGTCCTGTCCTCTAGTACGTCCTCTCAGTGGCTGGACCATTAGATGTCATAATGGGCTTGACATGTCCCTAGGCCCCAATGTTTAACCAGATTTCTGGTTGTCCAGTCGCCCCTCCCCAGGGCTCTACTCTGGAATCACTCATTTGGTGGGGCACCTGAGGTTGAAAAACAAAACAAAACAAATCAACAACAACAGAACAACGGACTTCTTCCATCCCACAGAATGACCCCAAACTCTTTGGCCGGGGCCAAACCCCCAGAGAGTAAGATTCGTCCATATCCCATGAAGTCACCCGGAAATTTCACGACCATGAGTGACACGATATCCAGAGACAAAAACTTGAGCAAGAGCCTCACACTCGCCGTATTTTCATATCCTGAAGAGTTCTCCTCATGGTCTGTAGATCAGTCCTGCCATACCTAACCCGAAACATAAGCCGAATTTGTGTTTTCAGACAAATGTCCAAACAGCACTGGCCTACACACCCTACGGGCTCAGGACCCTGGAGCCAAACCTGACGACTGGGCTTGCACTCTCCAAGGGAATGGTGTGTGCCCATTCCAATGGCCACAACCCTACTAATAGGATAAACCTCCAAAATCCCTGAGGCCATCCCAATATTTGTGGCTTCCCAGGACAAACAGGGGCAATCTGGGCCCCTCTGAGCACCTACCGGCACTCAGACCCGTAGACTGATGTCCCCAGAGGTAAAAAGAAACGAACATGCCCCTAGGCACCTATCGGATCCATTGCTTTGGTTTCCAGGAATCTCTCCTCAGAGGCCTGGATTTCAATAATAGCATATGGCTGTTTCTTGACTCACCCATCAGAACAAATCTCATCTACACATGGGAAACTTGCACGATGGAGGTGTGTGAAAGCCTCTCTTTAGGAGAACCCTTCAGGGCACCAGTGCCACCGCTTCATTCCAAGGTCTCCATAGACACAAAATCATATTAGGACACACCAAGGGAGAGTCCATTTCATCTCAGCCTCCTCGGTTGCTCCCCGAGATCCAGCAGATCTAACCTGTCATGTTGCTTGGAGACAATTGGAATGCGAGGTGGGCTAACCAGCCATCCATCCTTAGAACCCTGCTCGGAAATGTTGTCCGTGAGCCAACCAACAGGTCTCAATTGTCCTGCAGAAGTATATTTGCAGTTGGGAGTTCTCACAACTTCCATCTTGGGAAAACACCCATGGCCTCGTGATCCACCCCCCCTTCAAGAAGAGGCCATCAGGGACAGAATGTCCAACCTAGGCGATCGTCTGATCCTCGCCCTGTCTTCATATGCACGAGATCTCGATTCAGGTCTCACCCAGAAACCTAGGCCTAGCTTGGGTTCTCAGAATTACGTCCACAGACTCTTGGCTCACAAGCCCTCCAGTTTGGCAATCCAGAACTACAATGCAGCACTCTGCCTGCCCTCCAGAAGAAAAACATTGCCCTCTGGGGCTACCCCGAAACCCCAAGTGAGGATAAACCTGCACGCCATTCGGCTGTACCCCAAATATATAGGCTGAACTGGGCACTTATGCCCTTTCTGACACAGCCTGAGTCTGGACCTCCTGGCACCAACCAGACAGCTGGCCGCACACTGCGCACATCGGACCCGCCATCGCCTTAAGTCGTCATCTCTTCTCAATCTCGGTTTTCAGGCTTCCGAACCTAGACCTTATCTCCAATAACGGCCCGGGTTTGAAAATGATGCAGAAATCAGAACTCTTTCCCCATGGCAAGAAAACTTGTGGTTGGCATGTTCTCCAAGGTTCAGTGAAATTTAAACCAGTGTGGATATGAGTCCCCGCCCATGCTTGCGGGCCACATTGGTCACAAACACACATTGTAACCCTCAGCCTTAGCCCAGTCCTCAGGTAAGGCCTCTCAGTAGCTGGATGGAGAGACAGCATATTGGGCTTGCCATGCCCCTAGGCCCTAATTTTTAACCATAGTTCGGGTTGTGCCTTCACTCTTCCCCAGGGCTCTAATTTGAAATTCCTCTTTTGGTGGGACACCTGATGTAACAAACCTGAAAGGAGTCCTCCCATCCCACAGATTGACGAAAAACAATTGGAATCGGGCCACGTCCACAGAGCGCACGATTCGTCCATGGCCCATGAGGCCTCCCCAACATTCCACGGCCATCGCTGATACAAAATCCAGAGATAAAAGCCTGAGCACGCGCTTCAGACTCGCTCATTCTTCATATTGAAGAGTTTTTCAGATTAGAACTTACACGGCACTCGAATGCACCCAAAATATATAGTCTATCCTGGGCACTAATGCACTGTCTGACAACCTGAGCCCAGACCTCGTGACCAACACCCAGACAGCTGACCGCACACTGAGCACATCAGACCCGGCATGGCCTTAGATCACCATCTCTTCCCTACCTCAGATTTCAGGCTTCAGAACCTAGACCTTATCTCCAATCACTGCCCAGGGGTGACTGTGATGCAGAAATCAGAACTCTTCCTTACCCATGGTAAGAAACCTTGTGGTTAGCATGTTGTCCAACGTTCAGTGTAGGAGAAACCAGCATTCACCCTGAGGCCCCGCCCATTCTTGAGTGCTACAAGGGCTAAACACGCATTGTTACCCTCAGCGTGAGTCCTGTCCTCTAGTACGTCCTCTCAGGGGCTGGACCATTAGATGTCATAATGGGCTTGACATGTCCCTAGGCCCCAAATTTTAACCAGATTTCTGGTTGCCAGGTCGCCTCTCCCCAGGGCTCTACTCTGGAATCCCTCATTTGGTGGGACACCTGAGGTTGAAAAACAAAACAAAATAAATCAACAACAACAGAACAATGGACTTCTTCCATCCCACAGAATGACCCCAAACTCTTTGGACGGGGCCAAACCCCCATGAGTAAGACTCATCCATTTCCCATGAAGTCACCCGGAAATTTCACGACCATGAGTGACACGATATCCAGAGACAAAAACTTGAGAAAGAGCCTCACACTCGCCCTTTTTTCATATCCCGAAGAGTTCTCCTCATGGACTGTAGATCAGTCCTGCCATACCTATGACCCTAAACATAAGCCGAGTTTGTGTTTTCAGACAACTGTCCAAACAGCCCTGGCCTACACACTCTACAGGCTCAGGCCCCTGGAGCCCTACCTGACGACTGTGCTTGCCCTCTCCAAGGGAATTGTATGTGCCCATTCCAATGGCCACAACCCTACTAAGAGGATAAACCTCCAAAGTCCATGAGGCCATCCCAATATTTCTGGCTTCCCAGGACAAACAGGGGCAATCTGGGACCATCTCAGCACCTGCCCGCACTCAGACCCGTAGACTGATGTGCCCAGAGGTAAAAAGGAACTAACAGGCCCCTAGGCACCTATCGGACCCATTGCTTTGGTTTCCAGGCATCTCTCCTCAGAGGCCTGGATTTCAATAACAGCATATGGCTGTTTCTTGACTCACCCATCAGAACAAATCTCATCTACACATGGGAAACTTGCTGGATGGAGCTGTGTGAAAGCCTCTCTTTAGGAGAACCCTTCATGTCCCCAGTGCCACCGCTTCATTCCAAGGTCTCCATAGACACAATATCATATTAGGACACATCCACGGGAGAGTCCATTTCAACTCAGCCTCCTCGGTTGCTCCCCCAGATCCAGCAGATCTAACCTGTCTTGTTGTTTGGAGACAATTGGAATGCGAGGTGGGCTACCAGCCATCCATCCTTAGAACCCTGCTCAGAATCGTTGTCCTGGAGCCAACCAAAATATCTCAATTGTCCTGCAGAAGAATATTTGCAGTTGGGAGCTTCTCAAAAATCCCATCGTGAGAAAACACCCATGGCCTCATGATCCACCCCCCATCAAGAAGGGGCCCTCAGGGACAGAATGTCCAACCTGAGCGTTTGTCTGATCCTCGCCCTGACTTCAGATGCACGAGATCTCGATTCAGGTCTGTTGATTGTGCCTGCCATATCCTCACGCAGAAATCTAGGCCTAGCTTGGGTTCTCAGACTTCCGTCCTCAGACTACTGGCCCACAAGCCCTACAGATTGGCAATCCAGAACTACAATGCAGCACTCTGCCTGCCCGCCAGAAGTAAAACATTGCCCTCTGTGGCTACCCAGTAACCCCAAATTAGGATCAACGGGGCACGCCATTCGGCTGAACCCCAAATATATAGGCTGACCTGGGCACTAATGCCCTTTCTGACACAGCCTGATCTTGGACCTCCTAGCCCCACCCAGACAGCAGGCCGCACACTGAGCACATGGGACACGCCATGGCCTTAGGTCGTCAATTCTTCTCAACCTCGGTTTTCAGGCCTCAGAACCTAGACCTTATCTCCAATCACGGCCCGGGTTTGAAAATGATGCAGAAATCAGAACTCTTTCCCCATGGCAAGAAACCTTGTGGTTGGCATGTACTCCAAGGTTCAGTGTACTTGAAACCAGTTTGGCCCATGAGGCCCCGCCCATGATTGCGGGTCACATTGGTCACAAACACACATTGTGACCCTCAGCCTGAGCCCAGTCCTCAGGTAAGGCCTCTCAGTGGCTGGATGGAGAGACAGCATATTGGGCTTGCCATGCCCCTAGGCCCCAATTTTTAACCATAGTTCGGGTTGTGCCTTCACTCTACCCCAGGGCTCGACTTTGGAATTCCTCTTTTGGTGGGACACCTGAGGTAAAAAACCTGAAAGGAGTCCTCCCATCCCACAGATTGACGAAAAACAATTGGAATCGGGACACGTCCACAGAGAGCAAGATTCGTCCATGGCCCATGAGGCCTCCCCAACATTCCACGGCCATGGCTGATACAAAATCCAGAGATAAAAGCCTGAGCACGTGCTTCAGACTCGCTCATTCTTCATATCCTGAAGAGTTCTTCAGATTAGAACTTACACGGCACTCGAATGCACCCAAAATATATAGTCTAACCTGGGAACTAATGCACTGTCTGACAACCTGAGCACGGACCTCGTGACGAACACCCAGACAGCTGACCGCACACTGAGCACATCAGACCCGCCATGGCCTTAGATCATCAGCTCTTCCCTACCTCAGATTTCAGGCTTCAGAACTTTGACCTTATCTCCAATCTCTGCCCAGGGGTTACTGTGATGCAGAAATCAGAACTCTTCCTTACCCATGGCAAGAAACCTTGTGGTTGGCATGTTGTCCAACGTTCAGTGTAGGACAAACCAGCATTCACCCTGAGGCACCGCCCATTCTTGAGTGCTACGGGGGCTATACACGCATTGTGACCCTCAGCCTGAGTCCTGTCCTCTACTACGTCCTCTCAGTGGCTGGATAATTAGATGTCATAATGCGCTTGACATGTTCCTAGGCCCCAATTTTTAACCAGATTTCTGGTTGTCCAGTCGCCCCTCCCCAGGGCTCTACTCTGGAATCCCTCATTTGGTGGGACACCTGAGGTTGAAAAACAAAACAAAACAAATCAACAGCAACAGAACAACGGACTACTTCCGTCCCTCAGAATGATCCAAACTCTTTGGACGGGGCCAAACCCCCAGAGTGTAAGACTCGTCCATTTCCCATGAAGTCACCCGGAAATTTCACGACCATGAGTGACATGATATCCAGAGACAAAAACTTGAGCAAGAGCCTCACACTCGCCCTTTTTTCATATCCCGAAGAGTTCTCCTCATGGTCTGTAGATCAGTCCTGCCATACCTGTGACCCGAAACATAAGCCGAGTTTGTGTTTTCAGACAACTGTCAGAACAGCCCTGGCCTACACACCCTACAGGCTCAGGCCCCTGGAGCCAAACCTGACGACTGTGCTTGCCCTCTCCAAGGGAATTGTGTGTGCCCATTCCAATGGCCTCAACCATATTAATAGGATAAACCTCCAAAGTCCCTGAGGCCATCCCAATATTTGTGGCTTCCCAGGACCATCAGGGGCAATCTGGGCACATCTGAGCACCTACCGGCACTCAGACCCGTAGACTGATGGCCCCAGAGGTAAAAAGGAACGAAGAGGCCCCTAGGCACCTATCTGATCCTTTGCTTTGGTTTCCAGGCATCTCTCCTCAGAGGGCTGGATTTCAATAAGGGCATGTGGCTGTTTCTTGACTCACGGATCAGAACAAATCTTGTCTACACTCGGGAAACTTGCACGATTGAGCTGTGTGAAAGCCTCTCTTTAGGAGAACCCTTCAGGGCCCCTGTGCCACCGCTTCATTCCAAGGTCTCCATAGACACAAAATCATATTAGGACACATCCACGGGAGAGTCCATTTCAACTCAGCCTCCTCGGTTGCTCCCCCAGATCCAGCAGATCTAACCTGTCATGTTGCTTGGAGACAATTGGAATGCGAGGTGGGCTAACCAGCCATCCATCCTTAGAACCCTGCTCGGAATCGTTGTCCTGGAGCCAACCAACTGGTCTCAATTGTCCAGCAGAAGAATCTTTGCAGTTGGGAGCTTCTCAGAATTCCCATCGTGGGAAAACCCCCATGGCCTCGTGATCCACCCCCCCTTCAAGAAGAGGACATCAGGGACAGAATGTCCAAACTGAGCAATCGTCAGATCCTCGCCTGTCTACAGATGCCCGATATCTCGATTCAGGTCTGTAGATTGTGCCGGCCATATCCTCACAAAGAAACCTAGGCCTAGCTTGGGTTCTCAGACTTCCGTCCTCAGACTACTGGCCCACAAGCCCTCCAGTTTGGCAATCCAGAACTACAATGCAGCACCCTGCCTGCCCTCCAGAAGAAAAACATTGCCCTCTGGGGCTACCCAGAAACCCCAAATGAGGATCAACCTGCACGCCATTCGGCTGTTCCACAAATATATTGGCTGACCTGGGCACTAATGCCCTTTCTGACACAGCCTGAGCCTGGACCTCCGGGCCCCACCCAGACAGCTGGCCGCACACTGAGCACATCGGACCCGCCATTGCCTTAGGTCGTCTTCTCTTCTCAATCTCGGTTTTCAGGCTTCAGAACCTAGACCTTATCTCCAATCACGGCCCGGGTTTGAAAATGATGCAGAAATCAGAACTCTTTCGCAATGGCAAGAAACCTTGTGGTTGGCATGTTGTCCAAGGTTCAGTGTACATGAATCCAGTGTGGCCCATGAGGCCCCGCCCATGCTTGCGGGCCACATTGGTCACAAACACACATTGTGACCCTCAGCCTGAGCCCAGTCCTCAGGTAAGGCCTCTCAGTGGCTGGATGGAGAGACAGCATATTGGGCTTGCCATGCCCCTAGGCCCCAATTTTAACCATAGTTCGGGTTGTCCCTTCACTCTTCCCCAGGGCTCTGCTTTGGAATTCCTCTTTTGGTGGGACACCTGAGGTAACAAACCTGAAAGGAGTCCTCCCATCCCACAGATTGACAGAAAACAATTGGGATCGGGCCAAATCCACAGAGAGCAAGATTCGTCCATGGCCCATGAGGCCTCCCCAACATTCCACGGCCATCGCTGATACAAAATCCAGAGACAAAATCCTGAGCACGTGCCTCAGACTCGCTCATTCTTCATATCCTGAACATTTCTTCAGATAAGAACCTACACGTCACTCGAAGGCACCCAAAATATATAGTCTAACCTGGGCACTAATGCACTGTCTGACAACCTGAGCCCGGACCTCGTGACCAACACCCAGACAGCTGACCGCACACTGAGCACATCAGACCCGCCATGGCCTTAGGTCATCATCTCTTCCCTACCTCAGTTTTCAGGCTTCAGAACCTAGTCCTTATCTCCAATCACTGCCCATGGGTGACTGTGATGCAGAAATCAGAACTCTTCATACCCATGGCAAGAAACCGTGTGGTTGGCATGTTGTCCAACGTTCAGTGTAGGAGAAACCATCATTCATACTGAGGCCCCGCCCATTCTTGAGTGCGACGAGGGCATAAAACGCATTGTGACCCTCAGCGGGAGTCCAGTTCTCTAGTATGTCCTCTGAGTGGCTGGACCATTAGATGTCATAATGGGCTTGACATGTCCCTAGGCCCCAATTTTTAACCAGATTTCTGGTTGTCCAGTCGCCCCTCCCCAGGGCTCTACTCTGGAATCCCTCATTTGGTGGGGCACCTGAGGTTGAAAAACAAAACAAAACAAATCAACAACAACAGAACAACGGACTTCTTCCATCCCACAGAATGACCCCAAACTCTTTGGACGGGGCCAAACCCCCAGAGAGTAAGACTCGTCCATTTCCCATGAAGTCACCCGGAAATTTCACGACCATGAGTGACACGATATCCAGAGACAAAATCTTGAGCAAGAGCCTCACACTCGTCCTTTTTTCATATCCCGAAGAGTTCTCCTCATGGTCTCTAGATCAGTCCTGCCATACCTATGACCCGAAACATAAGCTGAGTTTGTGTTTTCAGACAACTGTCCAAACATCCCTGGCCTACACACCCTACAGGCTCAGGCCCCTGGAGCCCAACATGAAGACTGGGCTTGCCCTCTCCAATGGAATTGTATGTGCCCATTCCAATGGCCACAACCCTACTAATAGGATTAACCTCCAACGTCCCTGAGGCCATCCCAATATTTGTGGCATCCCAGGACAAACAGGGGCAATCTGGGCCCATCTGAGCACCTACTGGCTCTCAGACCCGTAAACTGATATCCCCTGAGGTAAAAAGGAACGAACAGGCCCATAGGCACCTATCGGATCCATTGCTTTGGTCCAGGCATCTCTCCTTAGAGATCCTTAGAACCCTTAGAATCCTGCTCTTGCGTCGTTCCTTATGGGACATCCTTGAGCCATCCAACAGGTCTCAACTGTTCCACAGGAGTCCTTGTGCATGGACCACCTCACAACTCATATCTTGGAAAGCTCCAAGGTCACATGATGCTCCCAATCTTCATGAAGGCGGATCATGGAAAGAAACTCCAACCTGAGCCAACGGCTGATCTTCGCCTTGACATCAGATGCACGAGATCTTGATTAAGCTCTTCAGAGTGCACCTGCTCTGCCCTCACCCCAAAACCTAAGAATAGCTAGTGTCTCAGACTTCCGTCCTCACTCTCCTGGACCACACGCCCTCCTTTTTGAGATTTCCGATGTCACAGTGCTGCACTCTGCCTGCCCTCTAGAAGAAAAACTTTGCCCTATGGGTCTACCCAGAAACCTCAAATGAGGATAAACCTGCATGCCACTCAACTGTACACCAATTATATAGTCTAGCCTGTGCACTAATGCCCTGTCTGACACAACCTGAGGCCTGAATTCCCAACCGACACCCAGACAGCTTGCCGTACACTGAGAACATCTGAACCGCCATGGCCTTAGGTTGCCATCTCTTTCCAACCTGGTTTTCAGGCTACAGAAACCTAGACCTTATCTCTACTCATTTCCCATGGGTGAACGTGAGGCAGAAATCATAACTCCTCCTTCCCTCTCGCCAGAATCTTGTGGTTGCCATCTTATCCAAAGTTCAGTGTAGGACCCCTGTAGGGCTACAGGAGTAGTAGTAGGGCCCCTGAGGGTAGTGTAGTGTCCCTGAGGCCCTGCCCATGCTTAAGAGCTGCGGTGGGCACAAACACACATTGGGACCCTCAGTTTGAACCCTGTCCTCAAGTAAAGCCTCTCAGTGGCTGGACCATGAGCCCACATATGGGGCCTGCCATGCCTCAAGTCACCCAATCTTAGCCAGAGGTAGAGACATCTAGTCACCCCTACTCAGGGCTCTGCTCTGGAATCCTTCCTTGGTGGGACATTTGAGGTAAGTAAACACAGAAAGGATTCCTCCCACCCACAGAATGACCCCAATCACTTGGGATCAGGCCATCCCCAGAGAGAAAGACTCGTCCATGGCCCATGAGGCCAGCCCGACATTCCACGGCCACTATTGTCACAATATCCAGAGACATAAGCCTCACCCTTAGGTCATAGCCCAAAAAATTCTCCTCATAGTCTGTAGATCGGGCCTGCATAACCTACATCCCCAAACCGTGTTTTCAGACTTCTATCCTGACATCCCTGTCCCACACACCCTCCAGGCTGAGGCCCCTGGAGCCACACCTCAGGACTGTGCCTGCCCTCTCCAAGGAAATTCTTCCCATTCCATTGGCCACAACCCTACAGATTAATAGGAACCTCCAAAGTCCCAGAGGCCATTCCAATAGTGTAGGCCGCCCAGTAAAAAGAGGGGTGATCTGTCACAAGCTGAGCAACGACCTCAACTCACCCGTAGACAGATATCCCAAGAGAAAGGTATTAAACTGGACAGGCCCCTAGAACGTAATTGGTTCCATTGCTTTTGTTTCTAAGCATCTCTCCTCAGAGGCCTGTTTTCCAATACCAGCATATGAGGGATTCCAGAGATACCAATCAGAACAAATCTTGTCTCCACATGGGAAACTTATCCTTTGGAGCTCTGTAAAAACCTCCAGTTAGGAGAAAGCTTCAGGTAACCGGAGCCACCGCCCTATTCCAAGGTCTCCATGGACACAAACCCGCATTATGACCATTGGGCAGGAGAGTACATTTGAACTCAGCCCCGTTGATTACTCCCCCAGAGCCAGAATATCAAACCTGCCTTGTCGCTAGGAGACAACTTGAATGCAAAGC
Organism: Mustela lutreola; assembly: GCF_030435805.1. NCBI lineage: Eukaryota > Metazoa > Chordata > Mammalia > Carnivora > Mustelidae > Mustela > Mustela lutreola. Next base: position 176,446,587 of record NC_081294.1, read on the forward strand.
AGACTCTCTAGGCATCCATCGTTGGAATCCTGCTCTGGCGCCGTTCCATATGGGATGTCCTGGGAGCCTTCCAACAGGTCTTGACTGTCCTGCAGAAGGAATCCTTGCAGATTGGAGCATCTCACAACTCCTATCATGGTAAAACCTACATGGCCTCATGAGATGCTCCCCTTTATAAAGGGGCCATCATGGACAGAAACTCCAACCTGAGCCAACTTCTGATCCATTGCTTTGGTTTCTATGTATCTCTCCTCAGAGGACTGTTTTCCAATATCAGAATATGGGGGTTTCCTAAGGAAACAATCAGAACAGATCTCATCTACACATGAGAAACTTGCTCTTTGGAGCTGTGTCAATACCTCAGGTTAGGAGGATCCTTCAGGGCACTGGCACCATGACCCAATTCCAAGGTCTCCAAGGACACAAACTTACATTATGATCCATCCTCAGGAGAGTCCATTTCAAATCAGCTCGCTCGGCTGCTCACCCAGGGCCAGCAGATCAAACCTGCCTTGTCACTAGGAGACAGTTGGAATGCGAGGTGGGCTGCCGAGGCATCCATCCTTAGAACCCTGCTCTGGAGAATTTCTTTATGGGACGTCTTGAATCCAACCAACCTGTCTTGACTGTCTCGCAGAATGAATCCTTGTGGTTTGAAGCATCACACAATCCCACTGTGAGAAAACCTCCATTTCCTCATGATGCCCCACACCTTCATAAATGGGCCATCATGGACAGAAACTCCATCCTAAGCCAAAGTCTGATCCGCTCCCTGAATTCAGAAGCACGAGACCTCGATTCAGCACTTGAGAGTGTGCCAGCTGTGCCCTCGCCCCGAAACCGAAGCCTAACTTGTGTTCTCAGACTTCCGTCTTCACAATCCTGGCCACACCCCTCCAGTTTGGCAATTCTGGAGACACAATGCAGCACTCTGCCTGCCCTCCAGAAGAAAAATGTTGCCCTATAGGGCTAACCAGAAACGCCAAATGAGTAACAACCTGCATGCCACTCGACCATACCACAATTATGCAATCTAGCCTGTGCACTAAAGCCCTGTCTGACACAGCCTGAGGGCAGACCTCCAGTCCATCACCCAGACAGCTGTCCGTACACTGAGCATATCAAACCCACAATGGCTTTCGGCCATCATCTCTACCCAACCTCAGTTTTCACCTTCAGAACCTAGACCTTATCTCCACTCACTGCTCAGGAGTGAACGTGATACAAGAATCAGAACTTCTCCTTCGCCATGGCAAGAAACCTTGTGGTTGGCATGTTGTCCAACGTTCATTGTAGGAGAAAGCAGCATGGACTATGAGGGCCCACCTATCACTGAGGGCTACAATTTGCACAAACACACATTGTGACCCTCAGCGTGAGCCCTATCCTCATGTAAAGCCTCTTAGTGACTGGAACAACAGCCCACATATGGGGCTTGCCAAGCCCCTAGTCCCCCAATCTCAACCAGAGTTAGAGATGTCTAGTCACCCCTACTCAGGGCTCTGCTCTGGAAACCCTCTTTGGTGGGACACCTGAGGTAAAATAAAAAATACAGAAAGGAGTCTTCCCATCCACAGAATGATCCCAACCACTTGGGATCACGCCAAATCACCAGAGAAAGACTTGTCCATGGCCCTTGAGGACACCCCGACATTCCACGGCCACCGTAGGCACAAAATACAGAGACAAGAGCCTGAGCAAACGCCACATACTTGCCCTTTGTTCATAGCCCGGAAAATTCTCACGGTCTGTAGATCGAGCCTTCATACATACATCCCCAAACCTAAGCTGAGTTTGTGTTTTCAGACTTCTGTCCCCACAGGCCTGGCCCACACACCCTCAAGGCTGGGCCCCTAGAGCCAAACTCAGAACTGTGCCTGCCCTCTCCAGGGGATTTCTGCACATTCCATTGGCCACAACCCTATAGATTAGGAGAAACTCCAAAGTCCCGAGGCCATTCCCAATATTATAGGCTGCCCAGGACAAACAGGGGCGATCCGACACAAGCGAGCAACTACCTCCCCTCAGATCCATAGACACGTATCCCCAGGAAGGAGATTGAACCGGACAGGCACCTAGGCCCTAATCATATCCATTGCTTTTGTTTCCAGGCATCTCTCCTCAGAGGCCTGGTTTCCAATACCAGCATATGGGAGATTCCTTAGGCACTCATCAAAACAATTCTCTTCTCTACATAGGAAACATACTCTTTAGAGCTCCATCAAAACCTCCGGTTATGAACATCCTCAAGGCCCCGGATCAAGGACCCCATTCCAAGGTCTCCATGGACACAAATGCACATTATGACCCATCCTCAACTCACCCATTTCAACACACCCACTTCGGTTACTCCCCTAGATCCAGCAGATCGAACTTGCCTTGGCGCTATGAGACACCTGGAATGGGAGGCAGGCTGCCCAGGCATCCATCCTTAGAACCCTGCTCTGGATAACTTCCTTATGGGATGTCCTGGAGCCATCCAGCAGGTCTCGACTGTCCCACGGAAGGAATCATTGCGGTTTGGAGCATCTCACAATTCCCATCGTGGGAAAACCTCCATGGCCTCGTGACACCCTCCTCTTCATGAAGTGGCGGTCATGGACAGAAACTCCAACCTGAGCCAACGTCTGATCCTAGCTCTGTCTTCAGGTACACGGGATCTCGAATCATCCCTGCAGAGGGTTCCTGCCGTCCCCTCACCCCGAAATCTAAGTCTGGCTTGTGTTCTCAGAATTTTTTCCTCACACTCCTGGCCCACAAGCCTTCCAGTTTGGGAATTCTGGAGCCACTATGTGGCACTGTGTCTTCCTTTCAGAAGAAAAACTTTGCCTTCTGGGGCTATCCAGTAACCACAAATGAGTACCAACATGCACGAAACTCGACTGCACCCCAATGATACAGTCTAGCCTGGGCACTAATTCCCTGTCTGCCACAGCCTGAGCCTGCACCTCCCAACCCACACTCAACAGCTGGCCGAACTCTGAGCACATCAGAAACACCATGGCCTTAGGTCTTCATCTCTTCCCAACCTCAGTTTTCAGGCTTCAGAACCTAGACCTTAAATCCAATCACAGTCCAGGAGTGAAAGTGTTGCAGAAATTAGAACTCCTTCTTCCCCATGGCCAGAAAACTTGTGGTTGCCATATTGTGCAACGTTCAGTGTAGGAGAAACCAGCATGGTACATTAGGCCACGCCCTGACTTGAGGGGCTCCTTGGGCACAAAAACACATTGTGAAACTCAATGTGAGCCCTATGCTCAAGGAAGGCCTCTCAGTGTCTGGACCAAGAGCCCACATATGGGGCTTGCCATGTTCTTAGGTCCCAATGTTAACCAGAGTTCTGGTTGTCCAGTCGCCCCTCCCCAGGACTCTGCTGTGGAATCCCTCTTTTGGTGGTCCACCTGAGGTAAAAAAAAAAAAAAAAAAACCAGAAAGGCCTCCTCCCTTCCCACAAAATGACCCCAAACTCTTGGGATTGGGTCAAATCCCCAGAAAGGGAGCCTCATCGATGGCCCATGAGGACACCCGGACATTCCATGGCAATCGGTGACACATATCCAGAAAAAAATAAGCATGAGCAAGCACCTCACTTTCGCCCTTTGTTCATATCCCGAAGAGTTCTCCTCACGGTCTATATATCGGGCCGGCCATACCTACAGACCCAAACCTAAGTGGAGTTTGTGTTTTCAGACTTTTGTCCAAATAGCCCTGGACCACACACGCTCCACACTTGGGTCCCTGGAGCCACACCTCAGGACTGTGCTTCCCTTTCAAGAGAAATCTTCCCATTCCATTGGCCACAACCTTGCAAATTAGGAAAAACCTCCAAAGTTACGGAGGCCATCCCAATAGTGTAGGCCGCCCAGGACAAACAGGTGTGATCTCAAACCAGCTGAGCAACTACCTCCGCTCAGACAAAAGATGTCCCCAGAGAATATTGAACCGGACAGGCCCCTAGGCCCTAATCATATCCATTGCTTTGGTTTCCAGGCATCTCTCCTCAGAGGCCTCATTTCCAATACCAGCAAATGGTGGTTTCCTGAGGCACCAATGAGAACAAATCTCGTCTCCCCATGGAAAACTTGCTCATTGGAGCTTTGTTATAACCTCTGGTTAGGAGAATCCTTCAGGGCCCTGGTGCCACTGCCCCATACCAAGGTCTCAAAGGACTCAAACCAACATTACGTCCATCCTCAGGAAAGTCCATTTCAACTCATTTAAGACCATCCTCAGGAAAGTCCATTCCAACTCAGCCCCCTCTGATGCTACCCCAAGCCAGCAGATCAAACGTTTCTTGTTGCTAGGAGACAATTGGAATTGAGGCTGTCTGCCCAGGCATCCATACTTAGAACCCTGTTCTGGAAAAATACCTTATGAGACGTCCTGGAGCCATCCAACAAATCTTAATTGTCCCACAGAAGGAATCCTTGCGGTTTGGAGCATCTCACAACTCTAATAGTGGGAAAACCCCCATGGCTTCATAATGCCCCCCCCTTCATGAAGGGGCCAACATGGACAGAAACTCCAACCTGAGCCAAAGTCTGATCCTCGACCTGACTTCAGACTCATGAGATCTCAATTCAGCTCTGCAGAGTGTGCCTGCCATGTCCATTCCCCGAAACCTAAGCCTAGCTTGTGTTCTCAGACTTCCGTCCTCACTCTCCTGGCCCACAAGCCCTCCTGTTTAGGAATTCCAAAGCCACAATGCACCACTCTGCCTGCCCTCCAGAAGAAAAACTTTGCCCTATGCTGCTAATAAGAAACCCCAAATGATTATCTAATGCATGCCACTCGACTGTAAAGCAATTATACAGCCTACCCTGAATACTAATGCCCTGTCTGGCACAGCCTGAGACAAGACATCCCAAACGACACCTAGACAGCTGGCTCCAACCTGGACACAAGGGACCCGCTATGGCTGTAGTTCGTCATCTCTTCCCAACCTCGGTTTTCAACTTCAGAACCTAGACCTTATCTCCAATCACTGCCCAGGGGTGAACGTGATGCAGAAATTAGAATTCCTCCTTCCCCATGGCCAGAAACCTTGTGTTTGGCATGTTGTCCAATGTTCAATGTGGAAAAACCTGCATTGTCGGAAAGGCCATGCCAGTGCTTGAGGGCCGCCTAGGGCACAGACATTCATTGTGACCTGTATCGTGAGTCCCATATTAAAGTAACGCCTCTCAGTAGCTGGACCAAGATCCTGCATATGGGGCTTGTCATATCCATAGGCCCCCAGGCTTAACCAGAGAGCGAGTATTCCAGTTGTCAGTACCCACTGCTATGCTCCAGAATCCCTCTACTGGAGGGACACATGAAGCAGAAAACAGGTCTCTTCCCTTCCCACAGAATGACCCCAAACTCTTGGGGGCTAGACAAACTACCAGAGAGGGAGACTTCTACGACCCATGAGGCAACTCCTACATTAAACAACCTTTGTGGACAAAATATCCAGAGACAAAAGACTGAGCGACTGCCTCCCTCTCACCCTTCTTTCATATCCAGAGGAGCTCCCCTCACGGGCTGTAGATCAGGCCTGCCATAACCTCGGCCCCAAACTTGAGCTGAGTTTGGGTTTTTGGATGTCTGTCTGCACAGCCATGGCCCACACCGCCTTCAGGCTGGGGTCTCTGGAGCCACACCACAGAACTGTGCCTGCTATCTCCTAAGAAACTGCCCGTTCCATTGGCCACAACTCTACAAAATAGTAGAAACCTCAAGGTCCCCAAGGACATCCCACTACCGGACGCCGCACTGGACAAACAGGGGCATTATGACACCAGCTGAGCAACTACTACCTCCATGCAGACACACAGACTGATATCCGCAGAGACAGAAGATTGAACCAGGCAGGCCCCTAGGCCCTATTATGAACTCTTGCTTTTGTGTCCAGGTATCACTCCTCAGAGGCCTGGGTTCGAAGACCAGCATATGGGGCTATCCTGAGGCACCAGACAGAACACCTCTCATCTCCACATGGAAAGCTTCCTTGTTGGAGTTGTGTCAAACCCTTCGGGTTGGAGAATCCTGCAGAGTCTCTTAGCTACTGCCACATTCCAAGGTCTCCATGGCCACCAACCCACATTATGACTCATCCTCAGGAAAGTCCATTTAAACTCAGCCTTCTGGGTAGCTCACCCAAGAGCCCGCAGATTGAGCATGCCTTGTCTCGACCAGGCAATGGGAAGGTGAGTTGGCGTTTCTCGGCATCCATGCTTAGGCCCCTGCTCTCTAGTCTTTCTGTATGGGGCATCCTGGAACCATCTAATAGTACTTGACTGAAGAAGGAAACTTTGAAGTTTGGAGCAGCTCAAAACTCACAGCGTAGGGAAACCTCCCTGGCCTCATGACGCCCCCACCCCCTTCAGGAAGGGGCCGTCATGGACACAAACCCCAACTTGAGGCAACATCTGATACTCGCCCTGACCTCAGATGCAGGAGATCTCGATTCAGCCTCTGCACAGTGGGCCCAAACCTCGTGCTACCTTGTGTTTTCAGAATTCCTACCTCACACTCCTGGCAAACATGTCCTCAAGACTTGGAATTCTGGAACCAAAATGCAGCCGTATGCTGGCCCTCCAGAAGAAAAACGTTGCTCTATGGGGATCTCCATAAACCCCAAATGAGGATCAACCTGCTCGGTTCTCGACCTCACCCCAATTGGATTGTTCGGGTGGTCCATTCTTCCCTCCCCAGAGCTCTACTTTGGAATCCCTCTTTTGGGGGGACACCTGAGGTAACAAAACTAAAAGGACTCCTCCCATCCTACAGATTGACCCAAAACAATTGGGATTGGAACTAATTCACAGAGAGGAAGTCTCGTCCAGGGCCCATGAGGCCTCCCCGTGATTCCACAGCCATCGAAGACAACAAATCCAGAGACAAAAGTCTGAGCAAGCGCCTCACACTCGCTCTTTTGTCGTATCCCGAAGAGTTCTCCTCACGGTCTGTAGATCGGGCCTGCCATACCTACTTCCCAAACCTAAGCCGAGTTTGTGTTTTCAGACTTCTGTCCCCACATTCCTGGCCCACAGACCCTTCAGGCTGGGGCCCCTGGATCCACACATCAGGACTGTGCCTGTCCATACCACGGGAATTCTGCCCATTCCATTGTCCAAAATCGTACAAATTAGGAGAACCCTCCAAAGTCCCTGAGACCATCCCAATAGTATAGGTCGCCCGGGACAAAAAAGGGCCGTCTGACACCAGCTGAGCATCTAACTCCTCTCATACCCTAGAAGGATGTCCCCAGAAAAGAAGATTGAACCAGACAGGACCCTAGGCCAAAATAGGATCCATTGCTTTGGTTTACAGGCATGTCTCCACAAAATCCTGGATTCCAATACCAGCATTGTGGTTTTCCTGAGGCACCCATCAGAACAAACCTCGTCTCCACAAGGAAACTTGTGCATGGGAGCTATGTCAAAAGCTTAGGAGAATACTTCAGGGTCCCGGTGCCACCGCCCCATTCCAAGGCCCTCATGGACACAAACACACATTAGACCCATCCTCAGGAAAGTCCATTTCAACTCAGCAACCCCGGTTGCTCCCGCAGAGCCATCAGATCTAAACTGTCTTGTCGCTAGGAGACCATTGGAATGCGAGGTGGGCTTCCCAGGCATCCATCCTCGAACATTGGTCTGGACTCATCCATATGGGATGTCCAGGAGCTGTCCAAACAGGTCTCAATTGTCCCGCAGAAGGAATCCTAGGAGGGGGCATCCCACCACTCCCAACGTGGGAAAACCTCCACGGCCTCGAGATTCGGCTCCCTTCATGAAGGGGCCGTCATGAACAGAAAATCCAAGCTGAGCCAACGTCTGATCCTCGCTCTGACTTCAGATGCATGAGATATTGCTTCAGATCTTCAGGAGGTACATGCCGTGACTTCGCCCTGAATCCCAAGTCTAGCTTGTGTTCTCAGACTTCCGTCCTCACACTCCGGCCCCGAAGCCCACAAGTTTGGCAATTCAGGACCATCATTGCAGCTCTCTGCCTGCCCTCTAGAAACAAAATATTGCCTAATGAGCTGCCCGGGCACCTTAAATGAGAATAAACCTACATGGCACTCGAATGTACCCAAATTATATAGTCTAACCTGGGCAGTAATGCACTGTCACACAACCTGAGCCAGAACCTCCTGAGCAACACCCAGACAGCTGACCGCACCCTGAGCCCATAAGACCCGCCGTGGCCTTAGGTCATCATCTCTTCCCTACCTAAGTTTTCAGGCTTCAGAACCTAGACCTTATCTCCAATCACTGCCCAGGGGTGAGTGTGATGCAGAAATCAGAACTCCTCTTTATCCACGGCAAGAAACCTTGTGGTTGCCATGTTGTCCAAGGTTCAGTGTAGGAGAAACCAGCATTCACCCTGAGGTCCCGCCCATTCTTGAGTGCGACAAGGACATAAACACGCATTGTGACCCTCAGCATGAGTCGGGTCCTCTAGTAAGTCCTCTCAGTGGCTAGACCATTAGATGCCATAATGGCTTGACATGTCCCTAGGCCCCAAATTTAAACCAGATTTCTGGTTGTCCAATCGCCCCTCCCCAGGGCTCTATTCTGGAATCCCTCATTTGGTGGGACAACTGAGTTTGAAAAACAAAACAAAACAAAACAAAACAAAAACAACAACAAAAAACGGACTTCTTCCATCCCACAGAATGACCTCAAACTCTCTGGACGGGGCCAAACCCCCAGAGAGTAAGACTCGCCCATTTCCCATGAAGTCACCCGGATATTTCATGACCATGAATGGAACGATATCCAGAGATAAAAACTTGAGCAAGAGCCTCACACTCGGCCTTTTTTCATATCCCGAAGAGTTCTCCTCATGTTCTGTAGATCAGTCCTGCCATACCTATGACCCGAAACATAAGCCGAGTTTGTGTTTTCAGACAACTGTCCAAACAGCCCAGGCATACACACCCTACAGGCTCAGGCCCCTGAAGCCAACCCGAGGACTGTACTTGCCCTCTCCAAGGGAATTCTGTGTGCCCATTCCAATGGCCACAACCCTACTAATAGGATCAACCTCCAAAGTCCCTGAGGCCATCCCAATAGTGGTGGCTTCCCAGGACAAACAGGAGCAATCTGAGCCCATCTGACAACCTACCTGCACTCAGACTCCTAGACTGATATCCCCAGAGGTAAAAAGGAACGAACAGGCCCCTAGGCCCTAATCGGATCCATTGCTTTGGTTTCCAGGCATCTTCCTCAGAGGCCTGGATTTCAGTACCAGCATTTGGCTGTTTCTTAGCTCACCCATCAGAACAAAACACATCTACACATGGGAAACTTGCACGTGGGAGGTGTGTCAAAGCCTCTTTTTAGGAGAACCCTTCAGGGCCCCAGTGCCACCGCTTCATTCCAAGGTCTCCATAGACACAAAATCATAGTAGACACATCCACGGGGAGAGTCCAATTCAACTCAGCATATTCGGTTGCCCCACGAGATCCAGCAGATCTAACTTGTCTTGTTGCTAGGAGACAAAAGGAAGGCGAGGTGGCCTACCCCACCATCCATCCTTAGAACCCTGCTCGGAATCATTGGCCTGGAGCCAACCAACAGTTCTCAATTGTCCTGCAGAAGAACCTTTGCAGTTGTGAGCTTCTCACAACTCCCATGGCGAGAAACCCCCCTGGCCTCGTGATCCCCCCCCCTTCATGAAGGGGCCATCAGGGACATAAGGTCTAACCTGAGAAATAGTCTGATCCTCACCCTGACTTCAGATGCACGAGATCTCGATTCAGGTCTGTATATTGTGCCTGCCATGTCCTCACCCAGAAACCTAAGCCTAGCTTGTGTCCTCAGACTTCCGTCCTCAGACTAATGGCCCACAAGCCCTCCAGTTTGGCAATCCAGAATTACAATGCAGAACTTAGCTTGCCCTCCAGAAGAAAAACATTGCCCTCTGGCGCTACCGAGAAACCCCAAATGAAGATCAACCTGCACGCCACTTGGCTGAACCCAAAATATATAGGCTGACCTGGGCATTAATGCCCTTTCTGACAGAGCCTGAGCCTGGATCTCCTGGCACCACCCAGACAGCTTGCCGCTCACTGAGCACATCGGACCAGCCATTGCCTTAGGATGTTATATCTTCCCAAACGCGGTTTTCAGGATTCAGATCCTAGACCTTATCTCCAATCACTGCCCAGGTTTGAAAATGATGCAGAAATCAGAACTCCTTCCCGATGGCAAGAAACCTTGTGGTTGGCTTGTTGTCCAACGTTCAGTGTAGTGCAAACCTGTTTGTCCGTGGAGGCCCCGCCATTGCTCGCGGGCCACATAGGTGGCAAACTCACATTGTGACCCTCAGCCTTAGCCCAGTCCTCATGTAAGGCCTCTCAGTGGCTGGATGGAGAGACAGCATATTGGGCTTGCCATGCCCCTAGGCCCCAATTTTTAACCATAGTTCGGGTTGTCCCTTCACTCTTCCCCAGGGCTCTGCTGTGGAACTCCTCTTTTGGTGGGACACCTGAGGTAACAACCCTGAAGGGAATACTCCATCCAACAGATTGACGAAAAACAATTGGGATCGGGCCAAGTCCACAGAGAGCAAGATTCGTCCATGGCCCATGAGGCCTCCCCGACATTCCACGGCCATCGCTGATACAAAATCCAGAGACAAAAGCCTGAGCAAGCGCCTCAGAATCGCACTATCTTCATATCCTGAAGATGTCTTCTCATGCTTTTTAGATTGGGCCTGCCATACCTACGTCCCCAAACATAAGCTGAGTTTGTGTTTTCAGACTTCTGTCCTCAAAGTCCTGGGCCACACACCATCCAGGCTGGGGACCCTGGAGCCACACATTAGGACTGTGCCTACCCTATCCATGGGAATTCTGCCCATTCCATTGTCCAAAATCGTACAAATTAGGAGAACCCTCCAAAGTCCCTGAGGCCATCCCAATAGTATAGGTCGCCCGGGACAAAAAAGGGCCGTCTGACACCAGCTGAGCATCTACCTCCACTCATACCCTAGATGGATGTCCCCAGAGAAGAAGATTGAACCAGACAGGACCCTAGGCCAAAATCGGATCCATTGCTTTGGTTTACAGGCATGTCTCCTCAAAACCCTGGATTCCAATACCAGCATTGGGGTTTTCCTGAGGCACCCATCAGAACAAACCTCGTCTCCACAAGGAAACTTGTGCATGGGAGCTATGTCAAAAGCTTAGGAGAATACTTCAGGGTCCCGGTGCCACCGCCCCATTCCAAGGCCCTCATGGACACAAACACACATTAGACCCATCCTCAGGAAAGTCCATTTCAACTCAGCCACCCCGGTTGCTCCCGCAGAGCCATCAGATCTAAACTGTCTTGTCGCTAGCAGACCATTGGAATGCGAGGCGGGCTTCCCAGGCATCCATCCTCGAACGTTGGTCTGGACTCATCCATATGGGATGTCCAGGAGCTGTCCAAACAGGTCTCAATTGTCCCGCAGAAGGAATCCTAGGAGGGGGCATCCCACCACTCCCAACGTGGGAAAACCTCCACGGCCTCGAGATTCGGCTCCCTTCATGAAGGGGCCGTCATGAACAGAAAATCCAAGCTGAGGCAACGTCTGATCCTCGCTCTGACTTCAGATGCATGAGATATTGCTTCAGATCTTCAGGAGGTACATGCCGTGACTTCGCCCTGAATCCCAAGTCTAGCTTGTGTTCTCAGACTTCCGTCCTCACACTCCGGCCCCGAAGCCCACAAGTTTGGCAATTCAGGACCATCATTGCAGCTCTCTGCCTGCCCTCTAGAAACAAAATATTGCCTAATGAGCTGCCCGGGCACCTTAAATGAGAATAAACCTAGATGGCACTCGAATGTACCCAAATTATATAGTCTAACCTGGGCAGTAATGCACTGTCACACAACCTGAGCCAGAACCTCCTGAGCAACACCCAGACAGCTGACCGCACCCTGAGCCCATAAGACCCGCCGTGGCCTTAGGTCATCATCTCTTCCCTACCTAAGTTTTCAGGATTCAGAACCTAGACCTTATCTCCAATCACTGCCCAGGGGTGAGTGTGATGCAGAAATCAGAACTCCTCTTTATCCACGGCAAGAAACCTTGTGGTTGCCATGTTGTCCAAGGTTCAGTGTAGGAGAAACCAGCATTCACCCTGAGGTCACGCCCATTCTTGAGTGCGACAAGGACATAAACACGCATTGTGACCCTCAGCATGAGTCGGGTCCTCTAGTAAGTCCTCTCAGTGGCTAGACCATTAGATGCCATAATGGCTTGACATGTCCCTAGGCCCCAAATTTAAACCAGATTTCTGGTTGTCCAATCGCCCCTCCCCAGGGCTCTACTCTGGAATCCCTCATTTGGTGGGACAACTGAGTTTGAAAAACAAAACAAAACAAAACAAAACAAAAACAACAACAAAAAAAAAACGGACTTCTTCCATCCCACAGAATGACCTCAAACTCTCTGGACGGGGCCAAACCCCCAGAGAGTAAGACTCGCCCATTTCCCATGAAGTCACCCGGATATTTCATGACCATGAATGGAACGATATCCAGAGATAAAAACTTGAGCAAGAGCCTCACACTCGGCCTTTTTTCATATCCCGAAGAGTTCTCCTCATGGTCTGTAGATCAGTCCTGCCATACCTATGACCCGAAACATAAGCCGAGTTTGTGTTTTCAGACAACTGTCCAAACACCCCAGGCCTACACACCCTACAGGCTCAGGCCCCTGAAGCCAACCCGAGGACTGTACTTGCCCTCTCCAAGGGAATTCTGTGTGCCCATTCCAATGGCCACAACCCTACTAATAGGATCAACCTCCAAAGTCCCTGAGGCCATCCCAATAGTGGTGGCTTCCCAGGACAAACAGGAGCAATCTGAGCCCATCTGACAACCTACCTGCACTCAGACTCCTAGACTGATATCCCCAGAGGTAAAAAGGAACGAACAGGCCCCTAGGCCCTAATCGGATCCATTGCTTTGGTTTCCAGGCATCTTCCTCAGAGGCCTGGATTTCAGTACCAGCATTTGGCTGTTTCTTGGCTCACCCATCAGAACAAAACTCATCTACACATGGGAAACTTGCACGTGGGAGGTGTGTCAAAGCCTCTTTTTAGGAGAACCCTTCAGGGCCCCAGTGCCACCGCTTCATTCCAAGGTCTCCATAGACACAAAATCATAGTAGACACATCCACGGGGAGAGTCCAATTCAACTCAGCATATTCGGTTGCCCCACGAGATCCAGCAGATCTAACTTGTCTTGTTGCTAGGAGACAAAAGGAAGACGAGGTGGCCTACCCCGCCATCCATCCTTAGAACCCTGCTCGGAATCATTGGCCTGGAGCCAACCAACAGGTCTCAATTGTCCTGCAGAAGAACCTTTGCAGTTGTGAGCTTCTCACAACTCCCATGGCGAGAAACCCCCCTGGCCTCGTGATCCCCCCCCCCTTCATGAAGGGGCCATCAGGGACATAAGGTCTAACCTGAGAAATAGTCTGATCCTCACCCTGACTTCAGATGCACGAGATCTCGATTCAGGTCTGTATATTGTGCCTGCCATCTCCTCACCCAGAAACCTAAGCCTAGCTTGTGTCCTCAGACTTCCGTCCTCAGACTAATGGCCCACAAGCCCTCCAGTTTGGCAATCCAGAATTACAATGCAGCACTTAGCTTGCCCTCCAGAAGAAAAACATTGCCCTCTGGCGCTACCGAGAAACCCCAAATGAAGATCAACCTGCACGCCACTTGGCTGAACCCAAAATATATAGGCTGACCTGGGCACTAATGCCCTTTCTGACAGAGCCTGAGCCTGGATCTCCTGGCACCACCCAGACAGCTTGCCGCTCACTGAGCACATCGGACCAGCCATTGCCTTAGGATGTTATATCTTCCCAAACGCGGTTTTCAGGATTCAGATCCTAGACCTTATCTCCAATCACTGCCCAGGTTTGAAAATGATGCAGAAATCAGAACTCCTTCCCGATGGCAAGAAACCTTGTGGTTGGCTTGTTGTCCAACGTTCAGTGTAGTGCAAACCTGTTTGTCCGTGGAGGCCCCGCCATTGCTCGCGGGCCACATAGGTGGCAAACTCACATTGTGACCCTCAGCCTTAGCCCAGTCCTCATGTAAGGCCTCTCAGTGGCTGGATGGAGAGACAGCATATTGGGCTTGCCATGCCCCTAGGCCCCAATTTTTAACCATAGTTCGGGTTGTCCCTTCACTCTTCCCCAGGGCTCTGCTGTGGAACTCCTCTTTTGGTGGGACACCTGAGGTAACAACCCTGAAGGGAATACTCCATCCAACAGATTGACGAAAAACAATTGGGATCGGGCCAAGTCCACAGAGAGCAAGTTTCGTCCATGGCCCATGAGGCCTCCCCGACATTCCACGGCCATCGCTGATACAAAATCCAGAGACAAAAGCCTGAGCAAGCGCCTCAGAATCGCACTATCTTCATATCCTGAAGATGTCTTCTCATGGTTTTTAGATCGGGCCTGCCATACCTACGTCCCCAAACATAAGCTGAGTTTGTGTTTTCAGACTTCTGTCCTCAAAGTCCTGGGCCACACACCATCCAGGCTGGGGACCCTGGAGCCACACATTAGGACTGTGCCTACCCTATCCATGGGAATTCTGCCCATTCCATTGTCCAAAATCGTACAAATTAGGAGAACCCTCCAAAGTCCCTGAGGCCATCCCAATAGTATAGGTCGCCCGGGACAAAAAAGGGCCGTCTGACACCAGCTGAGCATCTACCTCCACTCATACCCTAGATGGATGTCCCCAGAGAAGAAGATTGAACCAGACAGGACCCTAGGCCAAAATCGGATCCATTGCTTTGGTTTACAGGCATGTCTCCTCAAAACCCTGGATTCCAATACCAGCATTGGGGTTTTCCTGAGGCACCCATCAGAACAAACCTCGTCTCCACAAGGAAACTTGTGCATGGGAGCTATGTCAAAAGCTTAGGAGAATACTTCAGGGTCCCGGTGCCACCGCCCCATTCCAAGGCCCTCATGGACACAAACACACATTAGACCCATCCTCAGGAAAGTCCATTTCAACTCAGCCACCCCGGTTGCTCCCGCAGAGCCATCAGATCTAAACTGTCTTGTCGCTAGCAGACCATTGGAATGCGAGGCGGGCTTCCCAGGCATCCATCCTCGAACGTTGTTCTGGACTCATCCATATGGGATGTCCAGGAGCTGTCCAAACAGGTCTCAATTGTCCCGCAGAAGGAATCCTAGGAGGGGGCATCCCACCACTCCCAACGTGGGAAAACCTCCACGGCCTCGAGATTCGGCTCCCTTCATGAAGGGGCCGTCATGAACAGAAAATCCAAGCTGAGCCAACGTCTGATCCTCGCTCTGACTTCAGATGCATGAGATATTGCTTCAGATCTTCAGGAGGTACATGCCGTGACTTCGCCCTGAATCCCAAGTCTAGCTTGTGTTCTCAGACTTCCGTCCTCACACTCCGGCCCCGAAGCCCACAAGTTTGGCAATTCAGGACCATCATTGCAGCTCTCTGCCTGCCCTCTAGAAACAAAATATTGCCTAATGAGCTGCCCGGGCACCTTAAATGAGAATAAACCTACATGGCACTCGAATGTACCCAAATTATATAGTCTAACCTGGGCAGTAATGCACTGTCACACAACCTGAGCCAGAACCTCCTGAGCAACACCCAGACAGCTGACCGCACCCTGAGCCCATAAGACCCGCCGTGGCCTTAGGTCATCATCTCTTCCCTACCTAAGTTTTCAGGCTTCAGAACCTAGACCTTATCTCCAATCACTGCCCAGGGGTGAGTGTGATGCAGAAATCAGAACTCCTCTTTATCCACGGCAAGAAACCTTGTGGTTGCCATGTTGTCCAAGGTTCAGTGTAGGAGAAACCAGCATTCACCCTGAGGTCCCGCCCATTCTTGAGTGCGACAAGGACATAAACACGCATTGTGACCCTCAGCATGAGTCGGGTCCTCTAGTAAGTCCTCTCAGTGGCTAGACCATTAGATGCCATAATGGCTTGACATGTCCCTAGGCCCCAAATTTAAACCAGATTTCTGGTTGTCCAATCGCCCCTCCCCAGGGCTCTACTCAGGAATCCCTCATTTGGTGGGACAACTGAGTTTGAAAAACAAAACAAAACAAAACAACAACAACAACAAAAAAAAACGGACTTCTTCCATCCCACAGAATGACCTCAAACTCTCTGGACGGGGCCAAACCCCCAGAGAGTAAGACTCGCCCATTTCCCATGAAGTCACCCGGATATTTCATGACCATGAATGGAACGATATCCAGAGATAAAAACTTGAGCAAGAGCCTCACACTCGGCCTTTTTTCATATCCCGAAGAGTTCTCCTCATGGTCTGTAGATCAGTCCTGCCATACCTATGACCCGAAACATAAGCCGAGTTTGTGTTTTCAGACAACTGTCCAAACAGCCCAGGCCTACACACCCTACAGGCTCAGGCCCCTGAAGCCAACCCGAGGACTGTACTTGCCCTCTCCAAGGGAATTCTGTGTGCCCATTCCAATGGCCACAACCCTACTAATAGGATCAACCTCCAAAGTCCCTGAGGCCATCCCAATAGTGGTGGCTTCCCAGGACAAACAGGAGCAATCTGAGCCCATCTGACAACCTACCTGCACTCAGACTCCTAGACTGATATCCCCAGAGGTAAAAAGGAACGAACAGGCCCCTAGGCCCTAATCGGATCCATTGCTTTGGTTTCCAGGCATCTTCCTCAGAGGCCTGGATTTCAGTACCAGCATTTGGCTGTTTCTTGGCTCACCCATCAGAACAAAACTCATCTACACATGGGAAACTTGCACGTGGGAGGTGTGTCAAAGCCTCTTTTTAGGAGAACCCTTCAGGGCCCCAGTGCCACCGCTTCATTCCAAGGTCTCCATAGACACAAAATCATAGTAGACACATCCCCGGGGAGAGTCCAATTCAACTCAGCATATTCGGTTGCCCCACGAGATCCAGCAGATCTAACTTGTCTTGTTGCTAGGATACAAAAGGAAGACGAGGTGGCCTACCCCGCCATCCATCCTTAGAACCCTGCTCGGAATCATTGGCCTGGAGCCAACCAACAGGTCTCAAAATTGTCCTGCAGAAGAACCTTTGCAGTTGTGAGCTTCTCACAACTCCCATGGCGAGAAACCCCCCTGGCCTCGTGATCCCCCCCCCCTTCATGAAGGGGCCATCAGGGACATAAGGTCTAACCTGAGAAATAGTCTGATCCTCACCCTGACTTCAGATGCACGAGATCTCGATTCAGGTCTGTATATTGTGCCTGCCATCTCCTCACCCAGAAACCTAAGCCTAGCTTGTGTCCTCAGACTTCCGTCCTCAGACTAATGGCCCACAAGCCCTCCAGTTTGGCAATCCAGAATTACAATGCAGCACTTAGCTTGCCCTCCAGAAGAAAAACATTGCCCTCTGGCGCTACCGAGAAACCCCAAATGAAGATCAACCTGCACGCCACTTGGCTGAACCCAAAATATATAGGCTGACCTGGGCACTAATGCCCTTTCTGACAGAGCCTGAGCCTGGATCTCCTGGCACCACCCAGACAGCTTGCCGCTCACTGAGCACATCGGACCAGCCATTGCCTTAGGATGTTATATCTTCCCAAACGCGGTTTTCAGGATTCAGATCCTAGACCTTATCTCCAATCACTGCCCAGGTTTGAAAATGATGCAGAAATCAGAACTCCTTCCCGATGGCAAGAAACCTTGTGGTTGGCTTGTTGTCCAACGTTCAGTGTAGTGCAAACCTGTTTGTCCGTGGAGGCCCCGCCATTGCTCGCGGGCCACATAGGTGGCAAACTCACATTGTGACCCTCAGCCTTAGCCCAGTCCTCATGTAAGGCCTCTCAGTGGCTGGATGGAGAGACAGCATATTGGGCTTGCCATGCCCCTAGGCCCCAATTTTTAACCATAGTTCGGGTTGTCCCTTCACTCTTCCCCAGGGCTCTGCTGTGGAACTCCTCTTTTGGTGGGACACCTGAGGTAACAACCCTGAAGGGAATACTCCATCCAACAGATTGACGAAAAACAATTGGGATCGGGCCAAGTCCACAGAGAGCAAGATTCGTCCATGGCCCATGAGGCCTCCCCGACATTCCACGGCCATCGCTGATACAAAATCCAGAGACAAAAGCCTGAGCAAGCGCCTCAGAATCGCACTATCTTCATATCCTGAAGATGTCTTCTCATGGTTTTTAGATCGGGCCTGCCATACCTACGTCCCCAAACATAAGCTGAGTTTGTGTTTTCAGACTTCTGTCCTCAAAGTCCTGGGCCACACACCATCCAGGCTGGGGACCCTGGAGCCACACATTAGGACTGTGCCTACCCTATCCATGGGAATTCTGCCCATTCCATTGTCCAAAATCGTACAAATTAGGAGAACCCTCCAAAGTCCCTGAGGCCATCCCAATAGTATAGGTCGCCCGGGACAAAAAAGGGCCGTCTGACACCAGCTGAGCATCTACCTCCACTCATACCCTAGATGGATGTCCCCAGAGAAGAAGATTGAACCAGACAGGACCCTAGGCCAAAATCGGATCCATTGCTTTGGTTTACAGGCATGTCTCCTCAAAACCCTGGATTCCAATACCAGCATTGGGGTTTTCCTGAGGCACCCATCAGAACAAACCTCGTCTCCACAAGGAAACTTGTGCATGGGAGCTATGTCAAAAGCTTAGGAGAATACTTCAGGGTCCCGGTGCCACCGCCCCATTCCAAGGCCCTCATGGACACAAACACACATTAGACCCATCCTCAGGAAAGTCCATTTCAACTCAGCCACCCCGGTTGCTCCCGCAGAGCCATCAGATCTAAACTGTATTGTCACTAGCAGACCATTGGAATGCGAGGCGGGCTTCCCAGGCATCCATCCTCGAACGTTGGTCTGGACTCATCCATATGGGATGTCCAGGAGCTGTCCAAACAGGTCTCAATTGTCCCGCAGAAGGAATCCTAGGAGGGGGCATCCCACCACTCCCAACGTGGGAAAACCTCCACGGCCTCGAGATTCGGCTCCCTTCATGAAGGGGCCGTCATGAACAGAAAATCCAAGCTGAGCCAACGTCTGATCCTCGCTCTGACTTCAGATGCATGAGATATTGCTTCAGATCTTCAGGAGGTACATGCCGTGACTTCGCCCTGAATCCCAAGTCTAGCTTGTGTTCTCAGACTTCCGTCCTCACACTCCGGCCCCGAAGCCCACAAGTTTGGCAATTCAGGACCATCATTGCAGCTCTCTGCCTGCCCTCTAGAAACAAAATATTGCCTAATGAGCTGCCCGGGCACCTTAAATGAGAATAAACCTACATGGCACTCGAATGTACCCAAATTATATAGTCTAACCTGGGCAGTAATGCACTGTCACACAACCTGAGCCAGAACCTCCTGAGCAACACCCAGACAGCTGACCGCACCCTGAGCCCATAAGACCCGCCGTGGCCTTAGGTCATCATCTCTTCCCTACCTAAGTTTTCAGGATTCAGAACCTAGACCTTATCTCCAATCACTGCCCAGGGGTGAGTGTGATGCAGAAATCAGAACTCCTCTTTATCCACGGCAAGAAACCTTGTGGTTGCCATGTTGTCCAAGGTTCAGTGTAGGAGAAACCAGCATTCACCCTGAGGTCACGCCCATTCTTGAGTGCGACAAGGACATAAACACGCATTGTGACCCTCAGCATGAGTCGGGTCCTCTAGTAAGTCCTCTCAGTGGCTAGACCATTAGATGCCATAATGGCTTGACATGTCCCTAGGCCCCAAATTTAAACCAGATTTCTGGTTGTCCAATCGCCCCTCCCCAGGGCTCTACTCAGGAATCCCTCATTTGGTGGGACAACTGAGTTTGAAAAACAAAACAAAACAAAACAACAACAACAACAAAAAAAAACGGACTTCTTCCATCCCACAGAATGACCTCAAACTCTCTGGACGGGGCCAAACCCCCAGAGAGTAAGACTCGCCCATTTCCCATGAAGTCACCCGGATATTTCATGACCATGAATGGAACGATATCCAGAGATAAAAACTTGAGCAAGAGCCTCACACTCGGCCTTTTTTCATATCCCGAAGAGTTCTCCTCATGGTCTGTAGATCAGTCCTGCCATACCTATGACCCGAAACATAAGCCGAGTTTGTGTTTTCAGACAACTGTCCAAACAGCCCAGGCCTACACACCCTACAGGCTCAGGCCCCTGAAGCCAACCCGAGGACTGTACTTGCCCTCTCCAAGGGAATTCTGTGTGCCCATTCCAATGGCCACAACCCTACTAATAGGATCAACCTCCAAAGTCCCTGAGGCCATCCCAATAGTGGTGGCTTCCCAGGACAAACAGGAGCAATCTGAGCCCATCTGACAACCTACCTGCACTCAGACTCCTAGACTGATATCCCCAGAGGTAAAAAGGAACGAACAGGCCCCTAGGCCCTAATCGGATCCATTGCTTTGGTTTCCAGGCATCTTCCTCAGAGGCCTGGATTTCAGTACCAGCATTTGGCTGTTTCTTGGCTCACCCATCAGAACAAAACTCATCTACACATGGGAAACTTGCACGTGGGAGGTGTGTCAAAGCCTCTTTTTAGGAGAACCCTTCAGGGCCCCAGTGCCACCGCTTCATTCCAAGGTCTCCATAGACACAAAATCATAGTAGACACATCCACGGGGAGAGTCCAATTCAACTCAGCATATTCGGTTGCCCCACGAGATCCAGCAGATCTAACTTGTCTTGTTGCTAGGAGACAAAAGGAAGACGAGGTGGCCTACCCCGCCATCCATCCTTAGAACCCTGCTCAGAATCATTGGCCTGGAGCCAACCAACAGGTCTCAAAATTGTCCTGCAGAAGAACCTTTGCAGTTGTGAGCTTCTCACAACTCCCATGGCGAGAAACCCCCCTGGCCTCGTGATCCCCCCCCCCTTCATGAAGGGGCCATCAGGGACATAAGGTCTAACCTGAGAAATAGTCTGATCCTCACCCTGACTTCAGATGCACGAGATCTCGATTCAGGTCTGTATATTGTGCCTGCCATCTCCTCACCCAGAAACCTAAGCCTAGCTTGTGTCCTCAGACTTCCGTCCTCAGACTAATGGCCCACAAGCCCTCCAGTTTGGCAATCCAGAATTACAATGCAGCACTTAGCTTGCCCTCCAGAAGAAAAACATTGCCCTCTGGCGCTACCGAGAAACCCCAAATGAAGATCAACCTGCACGCCACTTGGCTGAACCCAAAATATATAGGCTGACCTGGGCACTAATGCCCTTTCTGACAGAGCCTGAGCCTGGATCTCCTGGCACCACCCAGACAGCTTGCCGCTCACTGAGCACATCGGACCAGCCATTGCCTTAGGATGTTATATCTTCCCAAACGCGGTTTTCAGGATTCAGATCCTAGACCTTATCTCCAATCACTGCCCAGGTTTGAAAATGATGCAGAAATCAGAACTCCTTCCCGATGGCAAGAAACCTTGTGGTTGGCTTGTTGTCCAACGTTCAGTGTAGTGCAAACCTGTTTGTCCGTGGAGGCCCCGCCATTGCTCGCGGGCCACATAGGTGGCAAACTCACATTGTGACCCTCAGCCTTAGCCCAGTCCTCATGTAAGGCCTCTCAGTGGCTGGATGGAGAGACAGCATATTGGGCTTGCCATGCCCCTAGGCCCCAATTTTTAACCATAGTTTGGGTTGTCCCTTCACTCTTCCCCAGGGCTCTGCTGTGGAACTCCTCTTTTGGTGGGACACCTGAGGTAACAACCCTGAAGGGAATACTCCATCCAACAGATTGACGAAAAACAATTGGGATCGGGCCAAGTCCACAGAGAGCAAGATTCGTCCATGGCCCATGAGGCCTCCCCGACATTCCACGGCCATCGCTGATACAAAATCCAGAGACAAAAGCCTGAGCAAGCGCCTCAGAATCGCACTATCTTCATATCCTGAAGATGTCTTCTCATGGTTTTTAGATCGGGCCTGCCATACCTACGTCCCCAAACATAAGCTGAGTTTGTGTTTTCAGACTTCTGTCCTCAAAGTCCTGGGCCACACACCATCCAGGCTGGGGACCCTGGAGCCACACATTAGGACTGTGCCTACCCTATCCATGGGAATTCTGCCCATTCCATTGTCCAAAATCGTACAAATTAGGAGAACCCTCCAAAGTCCCTGAGGCCATCCCAATAGTATAGGTCGCCCGGGACAAAAAAGGGCCGTCTGACACCAGCTGAGCATCTACCTCCACTCATACCCTAGATGGATGTCCCCAGAGAAGAAGATTGAACCAGACAGGACCCTAGGCCAAAATCGGATCCATTGCTTTGGTTTACAGGCATGTCTCCTCAAAACCCTGGATTCCAATACCAGCATTGGGGTTTTCCTGAGGCACCCATCAGAACAAACCTCGTCTCCACAAGGAAACTTGTGCATGGGAGCTATGTCAAAAGCTTAGGAGAATACTTCAGGGTCCCGGTGCCACCGCCCCATTCCAAGGCCCTCATGGACACAAACACACATTAGACCCATCCTCAGGAAAGTCCATTTCAACTCAGCCACCCCGGTTGCTCCCGCAGAGCCATCAGATCTAAACTGTCTTGTCGCTAGCAGACCATTGGAATGCGAGGCGGGCTTCCCAGGCATCCATCCTCGAACGTTGGTCTGGACTCATCCATATGGGATGTCCAGGAGCTGTCCAAACAGGTCTCAATTGTCCCGCAGAAGGAATCCTAGGAGGGGGCATCCCACCACTCCCAACGTGGGAAAACCTCCACGGCCTCGAGATTCGGCTCCCTTCATGAAGGGGCCGTCATGAACAGAAAATCCAAGCTGAGCCAACGTCTGATCCTCGCTCTGACTTCAGATGCATGAGATATTGCTTCAGATCTTCAGGAGGTACATGCCGTGACTTCGCCCTGAATCCCAAGTCTAGCTTGTGTTCTCAGACTTCCGTCCTCACACTCCGGCTCCGAAGCCCACAAGTTTGGCAATTCAGGACCATCATTGCAGCTCTCTGCCTGCCCTCTAGAAACAAAATATTGCCTAATGAGCTGCCCGGGCACCTTAAATGAGAATAAACCTACATGGCACTCGAATGTACCCAAATTATATAGTCTAACCTGGGCAGTAATGCACTGTCACACAACCTGAGCCAGAACCTCCTGAGCAACACCCAGACAGCTGACCGCACCCTGAGCCCATAAGACCCGCCGTGGCCTTAGGTCATCATCTCTTCCCTACCTAAGTTTTCAGGCTTCAGAACCTAGACCTTATCTCCAATCACTGCCCAGGGGTGAGTGTGATGCAGAAATCAGAACTCCTCTTTATCCACGGCAAGAAACCTTGTGGTTGCCATGTTGTCCAAGGTTCAGTGTAGGAGAAACCAGCATTCACCCTGAGGTCCCGCCCATTCTTGAGTGCGACAAGGACATAAACACGCATTGTGACCCTCAGCATGAGTCGGGTCCTCTAGTAAGTCCTCTCAGTGGCTAGACCATTAGATGCCATAATGGCTTGACATGTCCCTAGGCCCCAAATTTAAACCAGATTTCTGGTTGTCCAATCGCCCCTCCCCAGGGCTCTACTCTGGAATCCCTCATTTGGTGGGACAACTGAGTTTGAAAAACAAAACAAAACAAAACAACAACAACAACAAAAAAAAAACGGACTTCTTCCATCCCACAGAATGACCTCAAACTCTCTGGACGGGGCCAAACCCCCAGAGAGTAAGACTCGCCCATTTCCCATGAAGTCACCCGGATATTTCATGACCATGAATGGAACGATATCCAGAGATAAAAACTTGAGCAAGAGCCTCACACTCGGCCTTTTTTCATATCCCGAAGAGTTCTCCTCATGTTCTGTAGATCAGTCCTGCCATACCTATGACCCGAAACATAAGCCGAGTTTGTGTTTTCAGACAACTGTCCAAACAGCCCAGGCCTACACACCCTACAGGCTCAGGCCCCTGAAGCCAACCCGAGGACTGTACTTGCCCTCTCCAAGGGAATTCTGTGTGCCCATTCCAATGGCCACAACCCTACTAATAGGATAAACCTCCAAAGTCCCTGAGGCCATCCCAATAGTGGTGGCTTCCCAGGACAAACAGGAGCAATCTGAGCCCAACTGACAACCTACCTGCACTCAGACTCCTAGACTGATATCCCCAGAGGTAAAAAGGAACGAACAGGCCCCTAGGCCCTAATCGGATCCATTGCTTTGGTTTCCAGGCATCTTCCTCAGAGGCCTGGATTTCAGTACCAGCATTTGGCTGTTTCTTGGCTCACCCATCAGAACAAAACTCATCTACACATGGGAAACTTGCACGTGGGAGGTGTGTCAAAGCCTCTTTTTAGGAGAACCCTTCAGGGCCCCAGTTCCACCGCTTCATTCCAAGGTCTCCATAGACACAAAATCATAGTAGACACATCCACGGGGAGAGTCCAATTCAACTCAGCATATTCGGTTGCCCCACGAGATCCAGCAGATCTAACTTGTCTTGTTGCTAGGAGACAAAAGGAAGACGAGGTGGCCTACCCCGCCATCCATCCTTAGAACCCTGCTCGGAATCATTGGCCTGGAGCCAACCAACAGGTCTCAATTGTCCTGCAGAAGAACCTTTGCAGTTGTGAGCTTCTCACAACTCCCATGGCGAGAAACCCCCCTGGCCTCGTGATCCCCCCCCCCCTTCATGAAGGGGCCATCAGGGACATAAGGTCTAACCTGAGAAATAGTCTGATCCTCACCCTGACTTCAGATGCACGAGATCTCGATTCAGGTCTGTATATTGTGCCTGCCATGTCCTCACCCAGAAACCTAAGCCTAGCTTGTGTCCTCAGACTTCCGTCCTCAGACTAATGGCCCACAAGCCCTCCAGTTTGGCAATCCAGAATTACAATGCAGCACTTAGCTTGCCCTCCAGAAGAAAAACATTGCCCTCTGGCGCTACCGAGAAACCCCAAATGAAGATCAACCTGCACGCCACTTGGCTGAACCCAAAATATATAGGCTGACCTGGGCACTAATGCCCTTTCTGACAGAGCCTGAGCCTGGATCTCCTGGCACCACCCAGACAGCTTGCCGCTCACTGAGCACATCGGACCAGCCATTGCCTTAGGATGTTATATCTTCCCAAACGCGGTTTTCAGGATTCAGATCCTAGACCTTATCTCCAATCACTGCCCAGGTTTGAAAATGATGCAGAAATCAGAACTCCTTCCCGATGGCAAGAAACCTTGTGGTTGGCTTGTTGTCCAACGTTCAGTGTAGTGCAAACCTGTTTGTCCGTGGAGGCCCCGCCATTGCTCGCGGGCCACATAGGTGGCAAACTCACATTGTGACCCTCAGCCTTAGCCCAGTCCTCATGTAAGGCCTCTCAGTGGCTGGATGGAGAGACAGCATATTGGGCTTGCCATGCCCCTAGGCCCCAATTTTTAACCATAGTTCGGGTTGTCCCTTCACTCTTCCCCAGGGCTCTGCTGTGGAACTCCTCTTTTGGTGGGACACCTGAGGTAACAACCCTGAAGGGAATACTCCATCCAACAGATTGACGAAAAACAATTGGGATCGGGCCAAGTCCACAGAGAGCAAGATTCGTCCATGGCCCATGAGGCCTCCCCGACATTCCACGGCCATCGCTGATACAAAATCCAGAGACAAAAGCCTGAGCAAGCGCCTCAGAATCGCACTATCTTCATATCCTGAAGATGTCTTCTCATGGTTTTTAGATCGGGCCTGCCATACCTACGTCCCCAAACATAAGCTGAGTTTGTGTTTTCAGACTTCTGTCCTCAAAGTCCTGGGCCACACACCATCCAGGCTGGGGACCCTGGAGCCACACATTAGGACTGTGCCTACCCTATCCATGGGAATTCTGCCCATTCCATTGTCCAAAATCGTACAAATTAGGAGAACCCTCCAAAGTCCCTGAGGCCATCCCAATAGTATAGGTCGCCCGGGACAAAAAAGGGCCGTCTGACACCAGCTGAGCATCTACCTCCACTCATACCCTAGATGGATGTCCCCAGAGAAGAAGATTGAACCAGACAGGACCCTAGGCCAAAATCGGATCCATTGCTTTGGTTTACAGGCATGTCTCCTCAAAACCCTGGATTCCAATACCAGCATTGGGGTTTTCCTGAGGCACCCATCAGAACAAACCTCGTCTCCACAAGGAAACTTGTGCATGGGAGCTATGTCAAAAGCTTAGGAGAATACTTCAGGGTCCCGGTGCCACCGCCCCATTCCAAGGCCCTCATGGACACAAACACACATTAGACCCATCCTCAGGAAAGTCCATTTCAACTCAGCCACCCCGGTTGCTCCCGCAGAGCCATCAGATCTAAACTGTCTTGTCGCTAGCAGACCATTGGAATGCGAGGCGGGCTTCCCAGGCATCCATCCTCGAACGTTGGTCTGGACTCATCCATATGGGATGTCCAGGAGCTGTCCAAACAGGTCTCAATTGTCCCGCAGAAGGAATCCTAGGAGGGGGCATCCCACCACTCCCAACGTGGGAAAACCTCCACGGCCTCGAGATTCGGCTCCCTTCATGAAGGGGCCGTCATGAACAGAAAATCCAAGCTGAGCCAACGTCTGATCCTCGCTCTGACTTCAGATGCTTGAGATATTGCTTCAGATCTTCAGGAGGTACATGCCGTGACTTCGCCCTGAATCCCAAGTCTAGCTTGTGTTCTCAGACTTCCGTCCTCACACTCCGGCCCCGAAGCCCACAAGTTTGGCAATTCCGGACCATCATTGCAGGTCTCTGCCTGCCCTCTAGAAACAAAATATTGCCTAATGAGCTGCCCGGGCACCTTAAATGAGAATAAACCTACATGGCACTCGAATGTACCCAAATTATATAGTCTAACCTGGGCAGTAATGCACTGTCACACAACCTGAGCCAGAACCTCCTGAGCAACACCCAGACAGCTGATCGCACCCTGAGCCCATAAGACCCGCCGTGGCCTTAGGTCATCATCTCTTCCCTACCTAAGTTTTCAGGCTTCAGAACCTAGACCTTATCTCCAATCACTGCCCAGGGGTGAGTGTGATGCAGAAATCAGAACTCCTCTTTATCCACGGCAAGAAACCTTGTGGTTGCCATGTTGTCCAAGGTTCAGTGTAGGAGAAACCAGCATTCACCCTGAGGTCCCGCCCATTCTTGAGTGCGACAAGGACATAAACACGCATTGTGACCCTCAGCATGAGTCGGGTCCTCTAGTAAGTCCTCTCAGTGGCTAGACCATTAGATGCCATAATGGCTTGACATGTCCCTAGGCCCCAAATTTAAACCAGATTTCTGGTTGTCCAATCGCCCCTCCCCAGGGCTCTACTCTGGAATCCCTCATTTGGTGGGACAACTGAGTTTGAAAAACAAAACAAAACAAAACAACAACAACAACAAAAAAAAAACGGACTTCTTCCATCCCACAGAATTACCTCAAACTCTCTGGACGGGGCCAAACCCCCAGAGAGTAAGACTCGCCCATTTCCCATGAAGTCACCCGGATATTTCATGACCATGAATGGAACGATATCCAGAGATAAAAACTTGAGCAAGAGCCTCACACTCGGCCTTTTTTCATATCCCGAAGAGTTCTCCTCATGTTCTGTAGATCAGTCCTGCCATACCTATGACCCGAAACATAAGCCGAGTTTGTGTTTTCAGACAACTGTCCAAACAGCCCAGGCCTACACACCCTACAGGCTCAGGCCCCTGAAGCCAACCCGAGGACTGTACTTGCCCTCTCCAAGGGAATTCTGTGTGCCCATTCCAATGGCCACAACCCTACTAATAGGATAAACCTCCAAAGTCCCTGAGGCCATCCCAATAGTGGTGGCTTCCCAGGACAAACAGGAGCAATCTGAGCCCAACTGACAACCTACCTGCACTCAGACTCCTAGACTGATATCCCCAGAGGTAAAAAGGAACGAACAGGCCCCTAGGCCCTAATCGGATCCATTGCTTTGGTTTCCAGGCATCTTCCTCAGAGGCCTGGATTTCAGTACCAGCATTTGGCTGTTTCTTGGCTCACCCATCAGAACAAAACTCATCTACACATGGGAAACTTGCACGTGGGAGGTGTGTCAAAGCCTCTTTTTAGGAGAACCCTTCAGGGCCCCAGTTCCACCGCTTCATTCCAAGGTCTCCATAGACACAAAATCATAGTAGACACATCCACGGGGAGAGTCCAATTCAACTCAGCATATTCGATTGCCCCACGAGATCCAGCAGATCTAACTTGTCTTGTTGCTAGGAGACAAAAGGAAGACGAGGTGGCCTACCCCGCCATCCATCCTTAGAACCCTGCTCGGAATCATTGGCCTGGAGCCAACCAACAGGTCTCAATTGTCCTGCAGAAGAACCTTTGCAGTTGTGAGCTTCTCACAACTCCCATGGCGAGAAACCCCCCTGGCCTCGTGATCCCCCCCCCCTTCATGAAGGGGCCATCAGGGACATAAGGTCTAACCTGAGAAATAGTCTGATCCTCACCCTGACTTCAGATGCACGAGATCTCGATTCAGGTCTGTATATTGTGCCTGCCATGTCCTCACCCAGAAACCTAAGCCTAGCTTGTGTCCTCAGACTTCCGTCCTCAGACTAATGGCCCACAAGCCCTCCAGTTTGGCAATCCAGAATTACAATGCAGCACTTAGCTTGCCCTCCAGAAGAAAAACATTGCCCTCTGGCGCTACCGAGAAACCCCAAATGAAGATCAACCTGCACGCCACTTGGCTGAACCCAAAATATATAGGCTGACCTGGGCACTAATGCCCTTTCTGACAGAGCCTGAGCCTGGATCTCCTGGCACCACCCAGACAGCTTGCCGCTCACTGAGCACATCGGACCAGCCATTGCCTTAGGATGTTATATCTTCCCAAACGCGGTTTTCAGGATTCAGATCCTAGACCTTATCTCCAATCACTGCCCAGGTTTGAAAATGATGCAGAAATCAGAACTCCTTCCCGATGGCAAGAAACCTTGTGGTTGGCTTGTTGTCCAACGTTCAGTGTAGTGCAAACCTGTTTGTCCGTGGAGGCCCCGCCATTGCTCGCGGGCCACATAGGTGGCAAACTCACATTGTGACCCTCAGCCTTAGCCCAGTCCTCATGTAAGGCCTCTCAGTGGCTGGATGGAGAGACAGCATATTGGGCTTGCCATGCCCCTAGGCCCCAATTTTTAACCATAGTTCGGGTTGTCCCTTCACTCTTCCCCAGGGCTCTGCTGTGGAACTCCTCTTTTGGTGGGACACCTGAGGTAACAACCCTGAAGGGAATACTCCATCCAACAGATTGACGAAAAACAATTGGGATCGGGCCAAGTCCACAGAGAGCAAGATTCGTCCATGGCCCATGAGGCCTCCCCGACATTCCACGGCCATCGCTGATACAAAATCCAGAGACAAAAGCCTGAGCAAGCGCCTCAGAATCGCACTATCTTCATATCCTGAAGATGTCTTCTCATGGTTTTTAGATCGGGCCTGCCATACCTACGTCCCCAAACATAAGCTGAGTTTGTGTTTTCAGACTTCTGTCCTCAAAGTCCTGGGCCACACACCATCCAGGCTGGGGACCCTGGAGCCACACATTAGGACTGTGCCTACCCTATCCATGGGAATTCTGCCCATTCCATTGTCCAAAATCGTACAAATTAGGAGAACCCTCCAAAGTCCCTGAGGCCATCCCAATAGTATAGGTCGCCCGGGACAAAAAAGGGCCGTCTGACACCAGCTGAGCATCTACCTCCACTCATACCCTAGATGGATGTCCCCAGAGAAGAAGATTGAACCAGACAGGACCCTAGGCCAAAATCGGATCCATTGCTTTGGTTTACAGGCATGTCTCCTCAAAACCCTGGATTCCAATACCAGCATTGGGGTTTTCCTGAGGCACCCATCAGAACAAACCTCGTCTCCACAAGGAAACTTGTGCATGGGAGCTATGTCAAAAGCTTAGGAGAATACTTCAGGGTCCCGGTGCCACCGCCCCATTCCAAGGCCCTCATGGACACAAACACACATTAGACCCATCCTCAGGAAAGTCCATTTCAACTCAGCCACCCCGGTTGCTCCCGCAGAGCCATCAGATCTAAACTGTCTTGTCGCTAGCAGACCATTGGAATGCGAGGCGGGCTTCCCAGGCATCCATCCTCGAACGTTGGTCTGGACTCATCCATATGGGATGTCCAGGAGCTGTCCAAACAGGTCTCAATTGTCCCGCAGAAGGAATCCTAGGAGGGGGCATCCCACCACTCCCAACGTGGGAAAACCTCCACGGCCTCGAGATTCGGCTCCCTTCATGAAGGGGCCGTCATGAACAGAAAATCCAAGCTGAGCCAACGTCTGATCCTCGCTCTGACTTCAGATGCATGAGATATTGCTTCAGATCTTCAGGAGGTACATGCCGTGACTTCGCCCTGAATCCCAAGTCTAGCTTGTGTTCTCAGACTTCCGTCCTCACACTCCGGCCCCGAAGCCCACAAGTTTGGCAATTCCGGACCATCATTGCAGGTCTCTGCCTGCCCTCTAGAAACAAAATATTGCCTAATGAGCTGCCCGGGCACCTTAAATGAGAATAAACCTACATGGCACTCGAATGTACCCAAATTATATAGTCTAACCTGGGCAGTAATGCACTGTCACACAACCTGAGCCAGAACCTCCTGAGCAACACCCAGACAGCTGATCGCACCCTGAGCCCAT
This sequence comes from Mustela lutreola, assembly GCF_030435805.1. Lineage (NCBI taxonomy): Eukaryota > Metazoa > Chordata > Mammalia > Carnivora > Mustelidae > Mustela > Mustela lutreola. Next base: position 176,477,287 of record NC_081294.1, read on the forward strand.
AAGACCCGCCGTGGCCTTAGGTCATCATCTCTTCCCTACCTAAGTTTTCAGGCTTCAGAACCTAGACCTTATCTCCAATCACTGCCCAGGGGTGAGTGTGATGCAGAAATCAGAACTCCTCTTTATCCACGGCAAGAAATCTTGTGGTTGCCATGTTGTCCAAGGTTCAGTGTAGGAGAAACCAGCATTCACCCTGAGGTTACGCCCATTCTTGAGTGCGACGAGGGCATAAACACGCATTGTGACCATCAACGTGAGTCCTGTCCTCTAGGACGTCCTCTCAGTGGCTGGACCACTAGATGTCATAATGGGCTTGACATGTCCCTAGGCCCCAATTTTTAACCAGATTTCTGGTTGTCCAGTCGCCCCTCCCCAGGGCTCTACACTGGAATCCCTCATTTGGTGGGACACCTGAGGTTGAAAATCAAAACAAAACAAATCAACAACAACAGAACAACGGACTTCTTCCATCCCACAGAATGACCGCAAACTCTTTGGACGGGGCCAAACCCCCAGAGAGTAAGACTCGTCCATTTCCCATGAAGTCACCCGGAAATTTCTCGACCATGAGAGACACGATATCCAGCGACAAAAACTTGAGCAAGAGCCTCACACTCGCCCTTTTTTCATATCCCGAAGAGTTCTCCTCATGGTCTGTAGATCAGTCCTGCCATACCTATGACCCGAAACATAAGCCGAGTTTGTGTTTTCAGACAACTGTCCAAACAGCCCTGGCCTACACACCCTACAGGATCAGGCCCCTGGAGCCAAACCTGACGACTGTGCTTGCCCTCTCCAAGGGAATTGTATGTGCCCATTCCAATGGCCACAACCCTACTAAGAGGATAAACCTCCAAAGTCCTTGAGGCCATCCCAATATTTGTGGCTTCCCAGGACAAAAAGGGGCAATCTGGGCCCATGTGAGCACCTACCGGCTCTCAGACCCGTAAACTGATGTCCCCAGAGGTAAAAAGGAACCAACAGGCCCCTAGGCACCTATCGGATCCATTGCTTTGGTTTCCAGGCATCTCTCCTCAGAGGCCTTGATTTCAATAACAGCATATGGCTGTTTCTTGACTCACCCATCAAACAAATCTCATCTACACATGGGAAACTTGCACGATGGAGCTGTGTGAAAGCCTCTCTTTAGGAGAAACCTTCAGGGCCTCAGGGCCACCGCTTCATTCCACGGTCTCCATAGACACAAAATCATATTAGGACACATCCACGGGAGAGTCCATTTCAACTCAGCCTCCTCGGATGCTACCCCAGATCCAGCATATCTAACCTGTCTTGTTGCTTGGAGACAATTGGAATGCGAGGTGGGCTACACAGCCATGCATCCTAAGAACCCTGCTCGGAATCGTTGTCCTGGAGCCAACCAACAGGTCTCAATTGTCCTGCAGAAGAATCTTTGCAGTTGGGAGCTTCTCACAACTCCCATCGTGGGAAAACCCCCATGGCCTCGAGATCCACCCGCCCCCCCCCTTCAAGAAGGGGCCATCAGGGACAGAATGTCCAAACTGAGCGATCGTCTGATCCTCGCCCTGACTTCAGATGCACGAGATCTCGATTCAGGTCTGCAGATTGTGCCTGCCATATCCTCACCCAGAAACCTAGGCCTAGCCTGGGTTCTCAGAGTTCCGTTCTCAGACTACTGGCCCACAAGCCATCCAGTTTGGCAATCCAGAACTACAATGCAGCACTCTGCCTGCCCTCCAGAAAAAAACATTTCCCTCCGGGGCTACCGAGAAACACCAAATGAGGATCAACCTGCACGCCGTTCGGCTGTACCCCAAATATATAGGCTGACCTGGGCACTAATGCCCTTTCTGACACAGCCTGAGCCTGGACCTCCTGGCCCCACCCACACAGCTGGCCGCACACTGAGCACATCGGACCCGCCATGGCCTTAGGTCGTCATCTCTTCTCAACCTCGGTTTTCAGGCTTCAGAACCTAGACCTTATCTCCAATCACGGCCAGGGTTGAAAATGATGTAGACATCAGAACTCTTTCCCCATGGCAAGAAAACTTCCGGATGGCATGTTGTCCAAGGTTCTGTGTAGTTGAAACAAGTGTGGCCTTGAGGCCCCGCCCATGATTGCGGGCAACATTGGTCACAAACACACATTGTGACCCTCAGCCTGAGCCCAGTCCTCAGGTATGGCCTCTCAGTGGCTGGATGGAGAGACAGCATATTGGGCTTGCCATGCCCCTAGACCCCAATTTTTAACCATAGTTCGGGTTGTCCCTTCACTCTTCCCCAGGGCTCTGCTTTGGAATTCCTCTCTTGGTGGGACACCTGACGAAACAAACCTGAAAGGAGTCCTCCCATCCCACAGATTGACGAAAAACAATTGGGATCAGGCCAAGTCCACAGAGAGCAAGATTCGTCCATGGCCCATGAGGCCTCCGCAACATTCCACGGCCATCGCTGATACAAAATCCAGAGACAAAAGCCTGAGCACACGCCTCAGACTCGCTCATTCTTCATATCCTGAAGAGTTCTTCAGATAAGAACCTACACGGCACTCGAATGCACCGAAAATATATAGTCTCACCTGGGCACTAATGCACTGTCTGACAACCTGAGCCCGGACCTCGTGACCAACAACCAGACAGCTGACCGCACACTGAGCACATCAGACCCGCCATGGCCTTAGGTCATCATCTCTTCCCTACCTCAGTTTTCAGGCTTCAGAACCTAGACCTTATCTCCAATCACTGCCCAGGGGTGAATGTGAGGCAGAAATCAGAACTCTTCCTTACCCATGGCAAGAAACCTTGTGGTTGGCATGATGTCCAACGTTCAGTGTAGGAGAAACCAGCTTTCACCCTGAGGCCCCGCCCATTCTTGAGTGCGACGAGGGCATAAACACGCATTGTGACCATCAACGTGAGTCCTGTCCTCTAGGACGTCCTCTCAGTGGCTGGACCACTAGATGTCATAATGGGCTTGACATGTCCCTAGGCCCCAATTTTTAACCAGATTTCTGGTTGTCCAGTCGCCCCTCCCCAGGGCTCTACTCTGGAATCCCTCATTTGGTGGGACACCTGAGGTTGAAAATCAAAACAAAACAAATCAACAACAACAGAACAACGGACTTCTTCCATCCCACAGAATGACCGCAAACTCTTTGGACGGGGCCAAACCCCCAGAGAGTAAGACTCGTCCATTTCCCATGAAGTCACCCGGAAATTTCTCGACCATGAGAAACACGATATCCAGAGACAAAAACTTGAGCAAGAGCCTCACACTCGCCCTTTTTTCATATCCCGAAGAGTTCTCCTCATGGTCTGTAGATCAGTCCTGCCATACCTATGACCCGAAACATAAGCCGAGTTTGTGTTTTCAGACAACTGTCCAAACAGCCCTGGCCTACACACCCTACAGGATCAGGCCCCTGGAGCCAAACCTGACGACTGTGCTTGCCCTCTCCAAGGGAATTGTATGTGCCCATTCCAATGGCCACAACCCTACTAAGAGGATAAACCTCCAAAGTCCCTGAGGCCATCCCAATATTTGTGGCTTCCCAGGACAAAAAGGGGCAATCTGCGCCCGTCTGAGCACCTACCGGCTCTCAGACCCGTAAACTGATGTCCCCAGAGGTAAAAAGGAACCAACAGGCCCCTAGGCACCTATCGGATCCATTGCTTTGGTTTCCAGGCATCTCTCCTCAGAGGCCTTGATTTCAATAACAGCATATGGCTGTTTCTTGACTCACCCATCAAACAAATCTCATCTACACATGGGAAACTTGCACGATGGAGCTGTGTGAAAGCCTCTCTTTAGGAGAAACCTTCAGGGCCTCAGGGCCACCGCTTCATTCCACGGTCTCCATAGACACAAAATCATATTAGGACACATCCACGGGAGAGTCCATTTCAACTCAGCCTCCTCGGATGCTACCCCAGATCCAGCATATCTAACCTGTCTTGTTGCTTGGAGACAATTGGAATGCGAGGAGGGCTACACAGCCATGCATCCTAAGAACCCTGCTCGGAATCGTCCTGGAGCCAACCAACAGGTCTCAATTGTCCTGCAGAAGAATCTTTGCAGTTGGGAGCTTCTCACAACTCCCATCGTGGGAAAACCCCCATGGCCTCGAGATCCACCCGCCCCCCCCCTTCAAGAAGGGGCCATCAGGGACAGAATGTCCAACCTGAGCGATCGTCTGATCCTCGCCCTGACTTCAGATGCACGAGATCTCGATTCAGGTCTGCAGATTGTGCCTGCCATATCCTCACCCAGAAACCTAGGCCTAGCCTGGGTTCTCAGACTTCCGTTCTCAGACTACTGGCCCACAAGCCATCCAGTTTGGCAATCCAGAACTACAATGCAGCACTCTGCCTGCCCTCCAGAAAAAAACATTTCCCTCCGTGGCTACCGAGAAACACCAAATGAGGATCAACCTGCACGCCGTTCGGCTGTACCCCAAATATATAGGCTGACCTGGGCACTAATGCCCTTTCTGACACAGCCTGAGCCTGGACCTCCTGGCCCCACCCACACAGCTGGCCGCACACTGAGCTCATCGGACCCGCCATGGCCTTAGGTCGTCATCTCTTCTCAACCTCGGTTTTCAGGCTTCAGAACCTAGACCTTATCTCCAATCACGGCCAGGGTTGAAAATGATGTAGACATCAGAACTCTTTCCCCATGGCAAGAAAACTTCCGGATGGCATGTTGTCCAAGGTTCTGTGTAGTTGAAACAAGTGTGGCCTTGAGGCCCCGCCCATGATTGCGGGCAACATTGGTCACAAACACACATTGTGACCCTCAGCCTGAGCCCAGTCCTCAGGTATGGCCTCTCAGTGGCTGGATGGAGAGACAGCATATTGGGCTTGCCATGCCCCTAGACCCCAATTTTTAACCATAGTTCGGGTTGTCCCTTCACTCTTCACCAGGGCTCTGCTTTGGAATTCCTCTCTTGGTGGGACACCTGACGAAACAAACCTGAAAGGAGTCCTCCCATCCCACAGATTGACGAAAAACAATTGGGATCAGGCCAAGTCCACAGAGAGCAAGATTCGTCCATGGCCCATGAGGCCTCCGCAACATTCCACGGCCATCGCTGATACAAAATTCAGAGACAAAAGCCTGAGCACACGCCTCAGACTCGCTCATTCTTCATATCCTGAAGAGTTCTTCAGATAAGAACCTACACGGCACTCGAATGCACCGAAAATATATAGTCTAACCTGGGCACTAATGCACTGTCTGACAACCTGAGCCCGGACCTCGTGACCAACAGCCAGACAGCTGACCGCACCATGAGCAGATCAGACCCGCCATGGCCTTAGGTCATCATCTCTTCCCTACCTCAGTTTTCAGGCTTCAGAACCTAGACCTTATCTCCAATCACTGCCCAGGGGTGAATGTGAGGCAGAAATCAGAACTCTTCCTTACCCATGGCAAGAAACCTTGTGGTTGGCATGATGTCCAACGTTCAGTGTAGGAGAAACCAGCTTTCACCCTGAGGCCCCGCCCATTCTTGAGTGCGACGAGGGCATAAACACGCATTGTGACCATCAACGTGAGTCCTGTCCTCTAGGACGTCCTCTCAGTGGCTGGACCACTAGATGTCTTAATGGGCTTGACATGTCCCTAGGCCCCAATTTTTAACCAGATTTCTGGTTGTCCAGTCGCCCCTCATCAGGGCTCTACTCTGGAATCCCTCATTTGGTGGGACACCTGAGGTTGAAAATCAAAACAAAACAAATCAACAACAACAGAACAACGGACTTCTTCCATCCCACAGGATGACCGCAAACTCTTTGGACGGGGCCAAACCCCCAGAGAGTAAGACTCGTCCATTTCCCATGAAGTCACCCGGAAATTTCTCGACCATGAGAAACACGATATCCAGAGACAAAAACTTGAGCAAGAGCCTCACACTCGCCCTTTTTTCATATCCCGAAGAGTTCTCCTCATGGTCTGTAGATCAGTCCTGCCATACCTATGACCCGAAACATAAGCCGAGTTTGTGTTTTCAGACAACTGTCCAAACAGCCCTGGCCTACACACCCTACAGGATCAGGCCCCTGGAGCCAAACCTGACGACTGTGCTTGCCCTCTCCAAGGGAATTGTATGTGCCCATTCCAATGGCCACAACCCTACTAAGAGGATAAACCTCCAAAGTCCCTGAGGCCATCCCAATATTTGTGGCTTCCCAGGACAAAAAGGGGCAATCTGGGCCCATGTGAGCACCTACCGGCTCTCAGACCCGTAAACTGATGTCCCCAGAGGTAAAAAGGAACCAACAGGCCCCTAGGCACCTATCGGATCCATTGCTTTGGTTTCCAGGCATCTCTCCTCAGAGGCCTTGATTTCAATAACAGCATATGGCTGTTTCTTGACTCACCCATCAAACAAATCTCATCTACACATGGGAAACTTGCACGATGGAGCTGTGTGAAAGCCTCTCTTTAGGAGAAACCTTCAGGGCCTCAGGGCCACCGCTTCATTCCACGGTCTCCATAGACACAAAATCGTATTAGGACACATCCACGGGAGAGTCCATTTCAACTCAGCCTCCTCGGATGCTACCCCAGATCCAGCATATCTAACCTGTCTTGTTGCTTGGAGACAATTGGAATGCGAGGTGGGCTACACAGCCATGCATCCTAAGAACCCTGCTCGGAATCGTTGTCCTGGAGCCAACCAACAGGTCTCAATTGTCCTGCAGAAGAATCTTTGCAGTTGGGAGCTTCTCACAACTCCCATCGTGGGAAAACCCCCATGGCCTCGAGATCCACCCGCCCCCCCCCTTCAAGAAGGGGCCATCAGGGACAGAATGTCCAACCTGAGCGATCCTCTGATCCTCGCCCTGACTTCAGATGCACGAGATCTCGATTCAGGTCTGCAGATTGTGCCTGCCATATCCTCACCCAGAAACCTAGGCCTAGCCTGGGTTCTCAGAGTTCCGTTCTCAGACTACTGGCCCACAAGCCATCCAGTTTGGCAATCCAGAACAACAATGCAGCACTCTGCCTGCCCTCCAGAAAAAAACATTTCCCTCCGGGGCTACCGAGAAACACCAAATGAGGATCAACCTGCACGCCGTTCGGCTGTACCCCAAATATATAGGCTGACCTGGGCACTAATGCCCTTTCTGACACAGCCTGAGCCTGGACCTCCTGGCCCCACCCACACAGCTGGCCGCACACTGAGCACATCGGACCCGCCATGGCCTTAGGTCGTCATCTCTTCTCAACCTCGGTTTTCAGGCTTCAGAACCTAGACCTTATCTCCAATCACGGCCAGGGTTGAAAATGATGTAGACATCAGAACTCTTTCCCCATGGCAAGAAAACTTCCGGATGGCATGTTGTCCAAGGTTCTGTGTAGTTGAAACAAGTGTGGCCTTGAGGCCCCGCCCATGATTGCGGGCAACATTGGTCACAAACACACATTGTGACCCTCAGCCTGAGCCCAGTCCTCAGGTATGGCCTCTCAGTGGCTGGATGGAGAGACAGCATATTGGGCTTGCCATGCCCCTAGACCCCAATTTTTAACCATAGTTCGGGTTGTCCCTTCACTCTTCCCCAGGGCTCTGCTTTGGAATTCCTCTCTTGGTGGGACACCTGACGAAACAAACCTGAAAGGAGTCCTCCCATCCCACAGATTGACGAAAAACAATTGGGATCAGGCCAAGTCCACAGAGAGCAAGATTCGTCCATGGCCCATGAGGCCTCCGCAACATTCCACGGCCATCGCTGATACAAAATCCAGAGACAAAAGCCTGAGCACACGCCTCAGACTTGCTCATTCTTCATATCCTGAAGAGTTCTTCAGATAAGAACCTACACGGCACTCGAATGCACCGAAAATATATAGTCTAACCTGGGCACTAATGCACTGTCTGACAACCTGAGCCCGGACCTCGTGACCAACAGCCCGACAGCTGACCGCACCATGAGCAGATCAGAACCGCCATGGCCTTAGGTCATCATCTCTTCCCCACCTCAGTTTTCAGGCTTCAGAACCTAGACCTTATCTCCAATCACTGCCCAGGGGTGAATGTGAGGCAGAAATCAGAACTCTTCCTTACCCATGGCAAGAAACCTTGTGGTTGGCATGATGTCCAACGTTCAGTGTAGGAGAAACCAGCTTTCACCCTGAGGCCCCGCCCATTCTTGAGTGCGACGAGGGCATAAACACGCATTGTGACCATCAACGTGAGTCCTGTCCTCTAGGACGTCCTCTCAGTGGCTGGACCACTAGATGTCATAATGGGCTTGACATGTCCCTAGGCCCCAATTTTTAACCAGATTTCTGGTTGTCCAGTCGCCCCTCCCCAGGGCTCTACTCTGGAATCCCTCATTTGGTGGGACACCTGAGGTTGAAAATCAAAACAAAACAAATCAACAACAACAGAACAACGGACTTCTTCCATCCCACAGAATGACCGCAAACTCTTTGGACGGGGCCAAACCCCCAGAGAGTAAGACTCGTCCATTTCCCATGAAGTCACCCGGAAATTTCTCGACCATGAGAGACACGATATCCAGAGACAAAAACTTGAGCAAGAGCCTCACACTCGCCCTTTTTTCATATCCCGAAGAGTTCTCCTCATGGTCTGTAGATCAGTCCTGCCATACCTATGACCCGAAACATAAGCCGAGTTTGTGTTTTCAGACAACTGTCCAAACAGCCCTGGCCTACACACCCTACAGGATCAGGCCCCTGGAGCCAAACCTGACGACTGTGCTTGCCCTCGCCAAGGGAATTGTATGTGCCCATTCCAATGGCCACAACCCTACTAAGAGGATAAACCTCCAAAGTCCCTGAGGCCATCCCAATATTTGTGGCTTCCCAGGACAAAAAGGGGCAATCTGGGCCCATCTGAGCACGTACCGGCTCTCAGACCCGTAAACTGATGTCCCCAGAGGTAAAAAGGAACCAACAGGCCCCTAGGCACCTATCGGATCCATTGCTTTGGTTTCCAGGCATCTCTCCTCAGAGGCCTTGATTTCAATAACAGCATATGGCTGTTTCTTGACTCACCCATCAAACAAATCTCATCTACACATGGGAAACTTGCACGATGGAGCTGTGTGAAAGCCTCTCTTTAGGAGAAACCTTCAGGGCCTCAGGGCCACCGCTTCATTCCACGGTCTCCATAGACACAAAATCATATTAGGACACATCCACGGGAGAGTCCATTTCAACTCAGCCTCCTCGGATGCTACCCCAGATCCAGCATATCTAACCTGTCTTGTTGCTTGGAGACAATTGGAATGCGAGGTGGGCTACACAGCCATGCATCCTAAGAACCCTGCTCGGAATCGTTGTCCTGGAGCCAACCAACAGGTCTCAATTGTCCTGCAGAAGAATCTTTGCAGTTGGGAGCTTCTCACAACTCCCATCGTGGGAAAACCCCCATGGCCTCGAGATCCACCCGCCCCCCCCCTTCAAGAAGGGGCCATCAGGGACAGAATGTCCAACCTGAGCGATCGTCTGATCCTCGCCCTGACTTCAGATGCACGAGATCTCGATTCAGGTCTGCAGATTGTGCCTGCCATATCCTCACCCAGAAACCTAGGCCTAGCCTGGGTTCTCAGACTTCCGTTCTCAGACTACTGGCCCACAAGCCATCCAGTTTGGCAATCCAGAACTACAATGCAGCACTCTGCCTGCCCTCCAGAAAAAAACATTTCCCTCCGGGGCTACCGAGAAACACCAAATGAGGATCAACCTGCACGCCGTTCGGCTGTACCCCAAATATATAGGCTGACCTGGGCACTAATGCCCTTTCTGACACAGCCTGAGCCTGGACCTCCTGGCCCCACCCACACAGCTGGCCGCACACTGAGCTCATCGGACCCGCCATGGCCTTAGGTCGTCATCTCTTCTCAACCTCGGTTTTCAGGCTTCAGAACCTAGACCTTATCTCCAATCAAGGCCAGGGTTGAAAATGATGTAGACATCAGAACTCTTTCCCCATGGCAAGAAAACTTCCGGATGGCATGTTGTCCAAGGTTCTGTGTAGTTGAAACAAGTGTGGCCTTGAGGCCCCGCCCATGATTGCGGGCAACATTTGTCACAAACCCACATTGTGACCCTCAGCCTGAGCCCAGTCCTCAGGTATGGCCTCTCAGTGGCTGGATGGAGAGACAGCATATTGGGCTTGCCATGCCCCTAGACCCCAATTTTTAACCATAGTTCGGGTTGTCCCTTCACTCTTCCCCAGGGCTCTGCTTTGGAATTCCTCTCTTGGTGGGACACCTGACGAAACAAACCTGAAAGGAGTCCTCCCATCCCACAGATTGACGAAAAACAATTGGGATCAGGCCAAGTCCACAGAGAGCAAGATTCGTCCATGGCCCATGAGGCCTCCGCAACATTCCACGGCCATCGCTGATACAAAATCCAGAGACAAAAGCCTGAGCACACGCCTCAGACTCGCTCATTCTTCATATCCTGAAGAGTTCTTCAGATAAGAACCTACACGGCACTCGAATGCACCGAAAATATATAGTCTCACCTGGGCACTAATGCACTGTCTGACAACCTGAGCCCGGACCTCGTGACCAACAGCCAGACAGCTGACCGCACACTGAGCACATCAGACCCGCCATGGCCTTAGGTCATCATCTCTTCCCTACCTCAGTTTTCAGGCTTCAGAACCTAGACCTTATCTCCAATCACTGCCCAGGGGTGAATGTGAGGCAGAAATCAGAACTCTTCCTTACCCATGGCAAGAAACCTTGTGGTTGGCATGATGTCCAACGTTCAGTGTAGGAGAAACCAGCTTTCACCCTGAGGCCCCGCCCATTCTTGAGTGCGACGAGGGCATAAACACGCATTGTGACCCTCAACGTGAGTCCTGTCCTCTAGGACGTCCTCTCAGTGGCTGGACCACTAGATGTCATAATGGGCTTGACATGTCCCTAGGCCCCAATTTTTAACCAGATTTCTGGTTGTCCAGTCGCCCCTCCCCAGGGCTCTACTCTGGAATCCCTCATTTGGTGGGACACCTGAGGTTGAAAATCAAAACAAAACAAATCAACAACAACAAAACAACGGACTTCTTCCATCCCACAGAATGACCGCAAACTCTTTGGACGGGGCCAAACCCCCAGAGAGTAAGACTCGTCCATTTCCCATGAAGTCACCCGGAAATTTCTCGACCATGAGAGACACGATATCCAGAGACAAAAACTTGAGCAAGAGCCTCACACTCGCCCTTTTTTCATATCCCGAAGAGTTCTCCTCATGGTCTGTAGATCAGTCCTGCCATACCTATGACCCGAAACATAAGCCGAGTTTGTGTTTTCAGACAACTGTCCAAACAGCCCTGGCCTACACACCCTACAGGATCAGGCCCCTGGAGCCAAACCTGACGACTGTGCTTGCCCTCTCCAAGGGAATTGTATGTGCCCATTCCAATGGCCACAACCCTACTAAGAGGATAAACCTCCAAAGTCCCTGAGGCCATCCCAATATTTGTGGCTTCCCAGGACAAAAAGGGGCAATCTGCGCCCGTCTGAGCACCTACCGGCTCTCAGACCCGTAAACTGATGTCCCCAGAGGTAAAAAGGAACCAACAGGCCCCTAGGCACCTATCGGATCCATTGCTTTGGTTTCCAGGCATCTCTCCTCAGAGGCCTTGATTTCAATAACAGCATATGGCTGTTTCTTGACTCACCCATCAAACAAATCTCATCTACACATGGGAAACTTGCACGATGGAGCTGTGTGAAAGCCTCTCTTTAGGAGAAACCTTCAGGGCCTCAGGGCCACCGCTTCATTCCACGGTCTCCATAGACACAAAATCATATTAGGACACATCCACGGGAGAGTCCATTTCAACTCAGCCTCCTCGGATGCTACCCCAGATCCAGCATATCTAACCTGGCTTGTTGCTTGGAGACAATTGGAATGCGAGGTGGGCTACACAGCCATGCATCCTAAGAACCCTGCTCGGAATCGTTGTCCTGGAGCCAACCAACAGGTCTCAATTGTCCTGCAGAAGAATCTTTGCAGTTGGGAGCTTCTCACAACTCCCATCGTGGGAAAACCCCCATGGCCTCGAGATCCACCCGCCCCCCCCCCTTCAAGAAGGGGCCATAAGGGACAGAATGTCCAACCTGTGCGATCGTCTGATCCTCGCCCTGACTTCAGATGCACGAGATCTCGATTCAGGTCTGCAGATTGTGCCTGCCATATCCTCACCCAGAAACCTAGGCCTAGCCTGGGTTCTCAGACTTCCGTTCTCAGACTACTGGCCCACAAGCCATCCAGTTTGGCAATCCAGAACTACAATGCAGCACTCTGCCTGCCCTCCAGAAAAAAACATTTCCCTCCGGGGCCACCGAGAAACACCAAATGAGGATCAACCTGCACGGCGTTCGGCTGTACCCCAAATATATAGGCTGACCTGGGCACTAATGCCCTTTCTGACACAGCCTGAGCCTGGACCTCCTGGCCCCACCCACACAGCTGGCCGCACAGTGAGCACATCGGACCCGCCATGGCCTTAGGTCGTCATCTCTTCTCAACCTCGGTTTTCAGGCTTCAGAACCTAGACCTTATCTCCAATCACGGCCAGGGTTGAAAATGATGTAGACATCAGAACTCTTTCCCCATGGCAAGAAAACTTCCGGATGGCATGTTGTCCAAGGTTCTGTGTAGTTGAAACAAGTGTGGCCTTGAGGCCCCGCCCATGATTGCGGGCAACATTGGTCACAAACACACATTGTGACCCTCAGCCTGAGCCCAGTCCTCAGGTATGGCCTCTCAGTGGCTGGATGGAGAGACAGCATATTGGGCTTGCCATGCCCCTAGACCCCAATTTTTAACCATAGTTCGGGTTGTCCCTTCACTCTTCCCCAGGGCTCTGCTTTGGAATTCCTCTCTTGGTGGGACACCTGACGAAACAAACCTGAAAGGAGTCCTCCCATCCCACAGATTGACGAAAAACAATTGGGATCAGGCCAAATCAACAGAGAGCAAGATTCGTCCATGGCCCATGAGGCCTCCGCAACATTCCACGGCCATCGCTGATACAAAATCCAGAGACAAAAGCCTGAGCACACGCCTCAGACTCGCTCATTCTTCATATCCTGAAGAGTTCTTCAGATAAGAACCTACACGGCACTCAAATGCACCGAAAATATATAGTCTAACCTGGGCACTAATGCACTGTCTGACAACCTGAGCCCGGACCTCGTGACCAACAGCCAGACAGCTGACCGCACACTGAGCACATCAGACCCGCCATGGCCTTAGGTCATCAACTCTTCCCTACCTCAGTTTTCAGGCTTCAGAACCTAGACCTTATCTCCAATCACTGCCCAGGGGTGAATGTGAGGCAGAAATCAGAACTCTTCCTTACCCATGGCAAGAAACCTTGTGGTTGGCATGATGTCCAACGTTCAGTGTAGGAGAAACCAGCTTTCACCCTGAGGCCCCGCCCATTCTTGAGTGCGACGAGGGCATAAACACGCATTGTGACCCTCAACGTGAGTCCTGTCCTCTAGGACGTCCTCTCAGTGGCTGGACCACTAGATGTCATAATGGGCTTGACATGTCCCTAGGCCCCAATTTTTAACCAGATTTCTGGTTGTCCAGTCGCCCCTCCCCAGGGCTCTACTCTGGAATCCCTCATTTGGTGGGACACCTGAGGTTGAAAATCAAAACAAAACAAATCAACAACAACAGAACAACGGACTTCTTCCATCCCACAGAATGACCGCAAACTGTTTGGACGGGGCCAAACCCCCAGAGAGTAAGACTCGTCCATTTCCCATGAAGTCACCCGGAAATTTCTCGACCATGAGAGACACGATATCCAGAGACAAAAACTTGAGCAAGAGCCTCACACTCGCCCTTTTTTCATATCCCGAAGAGTTCTCCTCATGGTCTGTAGATCAGTCCTGCCCTACCTATGACCCGAAACATAAGCCGAGTTTGTGTTTTCAGACAACTGTCCAAATAGCCCTGGCCTACACACCCTACAGGATCAGGCCCCTGGAGCCAAACCTGACGACTGTGCTTGCCCTCTCCAAGGGAATTGTATGTGCCCATTCCAATGGCCACAACCCTACTAAGAGGATAAACCTCCAAAGTCCCTGAGGCCATCCCAATATTTGTGGCTTCCCAGGACAAAAAGGGGCAATCTGGGCCCGTCTGAGCACCTACCGGCTCCCAGACCCGTAAACTGATGTCCCCAGAGGTAAAAAGGATCCAACAGGCCACTAGGCACCTATCAGATCCATTGCTTTGGTTTCCAGGCATCTCTCCTCAGAGGCCTTGATTTCAATAACAGCATATGGCTGTTTCTTGACTCACCCATCAAACAAATCTCATCTACTCATGGGAAACTTGCACGATGGAGCTGTGTGAAAGCCTCTCTTTAGGAGAAACCTTCAGGGCCTCAGGGCCACCGCTTCATTCCACGGTCTCCATAGACACAAAATCATATTAGGACACATCCACGGGAGAGTCCATTTCAACTCAGCCTCCTCGGATGCTACCCCAGATCCAGCATATCTAACCTGTCTTGTTGCTTGGAGACAATTGGAATGCGAGGTGGGCTACACAGCCATGCATCCTAAGAACCCTGCTCGGAATCGTTGTCCTGGAGCCAACCAACAGGTCTCAATTGTCCTGCAGAAGAATCTTTGCAGTTGGGAGCTTCTCACAACTCCCATCGTGGGAAAACCCCCATGGCCTCGAGATCCACCCGCCCCCCCCCTTCAAGAAGGGGCCATCAGGGACAGAATGTCCAACCTGAGCGATCCTCTGATCCTCGCCCTGACTTCAGATGCACGAGATCTCGATTCAGGTCTGCAGATTGTGCCTGCCATATCCTCACCCAGAAACCTAGGCCTAGCCTGGGTTCTCAGAGTTCCGTTCTCAGACTACTGGCCCACAAGCCATCCAGTTTGGCAATCCAGAACTACAATGCAGCACTCTGCCTGCCCTCCAGAAAAAAACATTTCCCTCCGGGGCTACCGAGAAACACCAAATGAGGATCAACCTGCACGCCGTTCGGCTGTACCCCAAATATATAGGCTGACCTGGGCACTAATGCCCTTTCTGACACAGCCTGAGCCTGGACCTCCTGGCCCCACCCACACAGCTGGCCGCACACTGAGCACATCGGACCCGCCATGGCCTTAGGTCGTCATCTCTTCTCAACCTCGGTTTTCAGGCTTCAGAACCTAGACCTTATCTCCAATCACGGCCAGGGTTGAAAATGATGTAGACATCAGAACTCTTTCCCCATGGCAAGAAAACTTCCGGATGGCATGTTGTCCAAGGTTCTGTGTAGTTGAAACAAGTGTGGCCTTGAGGCCCCGCCCATGATTGCGGGCAACATTGGTCACAAACCCACATTGTGACCCTCAGCCTGAGCCCAGTCCTCAGGTATGGCCTCTCAGTGGCTGGATGGAGAGACAGCATATTGGGCTTGCCATGCCCCTAGACCCCAATTTTTAACCATAGTTCGGGTTGTCCCTTCACTCTTCCCCAGGGCTCTGCTTTGGAATTCCTCTCTTGGTGGGACACCTGACGAAACAAACCTGAAAGGAGTCCTCCCATCCCACAGATTGACGAAAAACAATTGGGATCAGGCCAAGTCCACAGAGAGCAAGATTCGTCCATGGCCCATGAGGCCTCCGCAACATTCCACGGCCATCGCTGATACAAAATCCAGAGACAAAAGCCTGAGCACACGCCTCAGACTCGCTCATTCTTCATATCCTGAAGAGTTCTTCAGATAAGAACCTACACGGCACTCGAATGCACCGAAAATATATAGTCTAACCTGGGCACTAATGCACTGTCTGACAACCTGAGCCCGGACCTCGTGACCAACAGCCAGACAGCTGACCGCACACTGAGCACATCAGACCCGCCATGGCCTTAGGTCATCAACTCTTCCCTACCTCAGTTTTCAGGCTTCAGAACCTAGACCTTATCTCCAATCACTGCCCAGGGGTGAATGTGAGGCAGAAATCAGAACTCTTTCTTACCCATGGCAAGAAACCTTGTGGTTGGCATGATGTCCAACGTTCAGTGTAGGAGAAACCAGCTTTCACCCTGAGGCCCCGCCCATTCTTGAGTGCGACGAGGGCATAAACACGCATTGTGACCCTCAACGTGAGTCCTGTCCTCTAGGACGTCCTCTCAGTGGCTGGACCACTAGATGTCATAATGGGCTTGACATGTCCCTAGGCCCCAATTTTTAACCAGATTTCTGGTTGTCCAGTCGCCCCTCATCAGGGCTCTCCTCTGGAATCCCTCATTTGGTGGGACACCTGAGGTTGAAAATCAAAACAAAACAAATCAACAACAACAGAACAACGGACTTCTTCCATCCCACAGAATGACCGCAAACTCTTTGGACGGGGCCAAACCCCCAGAGAGTAAGACTCGTCCATTTCCCATGAAGTCACCCGGAAATTTCTCGACCATGAGAGACACGATATCCAGAGACAAAAACTTGAGCAAGAGCCTCACACTCGCCCTTTTTTCATATCCCGAAGAGTTCTCCTCATGGTCTGTAGATCAGTCCTGCCATACCTATGACACGAAACATAAGCCGAGTTTGTGTTTTCAGACAACTGTCCAAACAGCCCTGGCCTACACACCCTACAGGATCAGGCCCCTGGAGCCAAACCTGACGACTGTGCTTGCCCTCTCCAAGGGAATTGTATGTGCCCATTCCAATGGCCACAACCCTACTAAGAGGATAAACCTCCAAAGTCCCTGAGGCCATCCCAATATTTGTGGCTTCCCAGGACAAAAAGGGGCAATCTGCGCCCGTCTGAGCACCTACCGGCTCTCAGACCCGTAAACTGATGTCCCCAGAGGTAAAAAGGAACCAACAGGCCCCTAGGCACCTATCGGATCCATTGCTTTGTTTTCCAGGCATCTCTCCTCAGAGGCCTTGATTTCAATAACAGCATATGGCTGTTTCTTGACTCACCCATCAAACAAATCTCATCTACACATGGGAAACTTGCACGATGGAGCTGTGTGAAAGCCTCTCTTTAGGAGAAACCTTCAGGGCCTCAGGGCCACCGCTTCATTCCACGGTCTCCATAGACACAAAATCATATTAGGACACATCCACGGGAGAGTCCATTTCAACTCAGCCTCCTCGGATGCTACCCCAGTTCCAGCATATCTAACCTGTCTTGTTGCTTGGAGACAATTGGAATGCGAGGTGGGCTACACAGCCATGCATCCTAAGAACCCTGCTCGGAATCGTTGTCCTGGAGCCAACCAACAGGTCTCAATTGTCCTGCAGAAGAATCTTTGCAGTTGGGAGCTTCTCACAACTCCCATCGTGGGAAAACACCCATGGCCTCGAGATCCACCCGCCCCCCCCCCCTTCAAGAAGGGGCCATCAGGGACAGAATGTCCAACCTGAGCGATCGTCTGATCCTCGCCCTGACTTCAGATGCACGAGATCTCGATTCAGGTCTGCAGATTGTGCCTGCCATATCCTCACCCAGAAACCTAGGCCTAGCCTGGGTTCTCAGACTTCCGTTCTCAGACTACTGGCCCACAAGCCATCCAGTTTGGCAATCCAGAACTACAAAGCAGCACTCTGCCTGCCCTCCAGAAAAAAACATTTCCCTCCGGGGCCACCGAGAAACACCAAATGAGGATCAACCTGCACGCCGTGCGGCTGTACCCCAAATATATAGGCTGACCTGGGCACTAATGCCCTTTCTGACACAGCCTGAGCCTGGACCTCCTGGCCCCACCCACACAGCTGGCCGCACACTGAGCACATCGGACCCGCCATGGCCTTAGGTCGTCATCTCTTCTCAACCTCGGTTTTCAGGCTTCAGAACCTAGACCTTATCTCCAATCACGGCCAGGGTTGAAAATGATGTAGACATCAGAACTCTTTCCCCATGGCAAGAAAACTTCCGGATGGCATGTTGTCCAAGGTTCTGTGTAGTTGAAACAAGTGTGGCCTTGAGGCCCCGCCCATGATTGCGGGCAACATTGGTCACAAACACACATTGTGACCCTCAGCCTGAGCCCAGTCCTCAGGTATGGCCTCTCAGTGGCTGGATGGAGAGACAGCATATTGGGCTTGCCATGCCCCTAGACCCCAATTTTTAACCATAGTTCGGGTTGTCCCTTCACTCTTCCCCAGGGCTCTGCTTTGGAATTCCTCTCTTGGTGGGACACCTGACGAAACAAACCTGAAAGGAGTCCTCCCATCCCACAGATTGACGAAAAACAATTGGGATCAGGCCAAGTCCACAGAGAGCAAGATTCGTCCATGGCCCATGAGGCCTCCGCAACATTCCACGGCCATCGCTGATACAAAATCCAGAGACAAAAGCCTGAGCACACGCCTCAGACTCGCTCATTCTTCATATCCTGAAGAGTTCTTCAGATAAGAACCTACACGGCACTCGAATGCACCGAAAATATATAGTCTAACCTGGGCACTAATGCACTGTCTGACAACCTGAGCCCGGACCTCGTGACCAACAGCCAGACAGCTGACCGCACACTGAGCACATCAGACCCGCCATGGCCTTAGGTCATCATCTCTTCCCTACCTCAGTTTTCAGGCTTCAGAACCTAGACCTTATCTCCAATCACTGCCCAGGGGTGAATGTGAGGCAGAAATCAGAACTCTTCCTTACCCATGGCAAGAAACCTTGTGGTTGGCATGATGTCCAACGTTCAGTGTAGGAGAAACCAGCTTTCACCCTGAGGCCCCGCCCATTCTTGAGTGCGACGAGGGCATAAACACGCATTGTGACCATCAACGTGAGTCCTGTCCTCTAGGACGTCCTCTCAGTGGCTGGACCACTAGATGTCATAATGGGCTTGACATGTCCCTAGGCCCCAATTTTTAACCAGATTTCTGGTTGTCCAGTCGCCCCTCCCGAGGGCTCTACTCTGGAATCCCTCATTTGGTGGGACACCTGAGGTTGAAAATCAAAACAAAACAAATCAACAACAACAGAACAACGGACTTCTTCCATCCCACAGAATGACCGCAAACTCTTTGGACGGGGCCAAACCCCCAGAGAGTAAGACTCGTCCATTTCCCATGAAGTCACCCGGAAATTTCTCGACCATGAGAGACACGATATCCAGAGACAAAAACTTGAGCAAGAGCCTCACACTCGCCCTTTTTTCATATCCCGAAGAGTTCTCCTCATGGTCTGTAGATCAGTCCTGCCATACCTATGACCCGAAACATAAGCCGAGTTTGTGTTTTCAGACAACTGTCCAAACAGCCCTGGCCTACACACCCTACAGGATCAGGCCCCTGGAGCCAAACCTGACGACTGTGCTTGCCCTCTCCAAGGGAATTGTATGTGCCCATTCCAATGGCCACAACCCTACTAAGAGGATAAACCTCCAAAGTCCCTGAGGCCATCCCAATATTTGTGGCTTCCCAGGACAAAAAGGGGCAATCTGCGCCCGTCTGAGCACCTACCGGCTCTCAGACCCGTAAACTGATGTCCCGAGAGGTAAAAAGGAACCAACAGGCCCCTAGGCACCTATCGGATCCATTGCTTTGTTTTCCAGGCATCTCTCCTCAGAGGCCTTGATTTCAATAACAGCATATGGCTGTTTCTTGACTCACCCATCAAACAAATCTCATCTACACATGGGAAACTTGCACGATGGAGCTGTGTGAAAGCCTCTCTTTAGGAGAAACCTTTAGGGCCTCAGGGCCACCGCTTCATTCCACGGTCTCCATAGACACAAAATCATATTAGGACACATCCACGGGAGAGTCCATTTCAACTCAGCCTCCTCGGATGCTACCCCAGTTCCAGCATATCTAACCTGTCTTGTTGCTTGGAGACAATTGGAATGCGAGGTGGGCTACACAGCCATGCATCCTAAGAACCCTGCTCGGAATCGTTGTCCTGGAGCCAACCAACAGGTCTCAATTGTCCTGCAGAAGAATCTTTGCAGTTGGGAGCTTCTCACAACTCCCATCGTGGGAAAACACCCATGGCCTCGAGATCCACCCCCCCCCCCTTCAAGAAGGGGCCATCAGGGACAGAATGTCCAACCTGAGCGATCGTCTGATCCTCGCCCTGACTTCAGATGCACGAGATCTCGATTCAGGTCTGCAGATTGTGCCTGCCATATCCTCACCCAGAAACCTAGGCCTAGCCTGGGTTCTCAGACTTCCTTTCTCAGACTACTGGCCCACAAGCCATCCAGTTTGGCAATCCAGAACTACAATGCAGCACTCTGCCTGCCCTCCAGAAAAAAACATTTCCCTCCGGGGCTACCGCGAAACACCAAATGAGGATCAACCTGCACGCCGTTCGGCTGTACCCCAAATATATAGGCTGACCTGGGCACTAATGCCCTTTCTGACACAGCCTGAGCCTGGACCTCCTGGCCCCACCCACACAGCTGGCCGCACACTGAGCACATCGGACCCGCCATGGCCTTAGGTCGTCATCTCTTCTCAACCTCGGTTTTCAGGCTTCAGAACCTAGACCTTATCTCCAATCACGGCCAGGGTTGAAAATGATGTAGACATCAGAACTCTTTCCCCATGGCAAGAAAACTTCCGGATGGCATGTTGTCCAAGGTTCTGTGTAGTTGAAACAAGTGTGGCCTTGAGGCCCCGCCCATGATTGCGGGCAACATTGGTCACAAACACACATTGTGACCCTCAGCCTGAGCCCAGTCCTCAGGTATGGCCTCTCAGTGGCTGGATGGAGAGACAGCATATTGGGCTTGCCATGCCCCTAGACCCCAATTTATAACCATAGTTCGGGTTGTCCCTTCACTCTTCCCCAGGGCTCTGCTTTGGAATTCCTCTCTTGGTGGGACACCTGACGAAACAAACCTGAAAGGAGTCCTCCCATCCCACAGATTGACGAAAAACAATTGGGATCAGGCCAAGTCCACAGAGAGCAAGATTCGTCCATGGCCCATGAGGCCTCCGCAACATTCCACGGCCATCGCTGATACAAAATCCAGAGACAAAAGCCTGAGCACACGCCTCAGACTCGCTCATTCTTCATATCCTGAAGAGTTCTTCAGATAAGAACCTACACGGCACTCGAATGCACCGAAAATATATAGTCTAACCTGGGCACTAATGCACTGTCTGACAACCTGAGCCCGGACCTCGTGACCAACAGCCAGACAGCTGACCGCACACTGAGCACATCAGACCCGCCATGGCCTTAGGTCATCATCTCTTCCCTACCTCAGTTTTCAGGCTTCAGAACCTAGACCTTATCTCCAAACCTCAGTTTTCAGGCTTCAGAACCTAGACCTTATCTCCAATCACTGCCCAGGGGTGAATGTGAGGCAGAAATCAGAACTCTTCCTTACCCATGGCAAGAAACCTTGTGGTTGGCATGATGTCCAACGTTCAGTGTAGGAGAAACCAGCTTTCACCCTGAGGCCCCGCCCATTCTTGAGTGCGACGGGGGCATAAACACGCATTGTGACCATCAACGTGAGTCCTGTCCTCTAGGACGTCCTCTCAGTGGCTGGACCACTAGATGTCATAATGGGCTTGACATGTCCCTAGGCCCCAATTTTTAACCAGATTTCTGGTTGTCCAGTCGCCCCTCATCAGGGCTCTACTCTGGAATCCCTCATTTGGTGGGACACCTGAGGTTGAAAATCAAAACAAAACAAATCAACAACAACAGAACAACGGACTTCTTCCATCCCACAGAATGACCGCAAACTCTTTGGACGGGGCCAAACCCCCAGAGAGTAGGACTCGTCCATTTCCCATGAAGTCACCCGGAAATTTCTCGACCATGAGAGACACGATATCCAGAGACAAAAACTTGAGCAAGAGCCTCACACTCGCCCTTTTTTCATATCCCGAAGAGTTCTCCTCATGGTCTGTAGATCAGTCCTGCCATACCTATGACCCGAAACATAAGCCGAGTTTGTGTTTTCAGACAACTGTCCAAACAGCCCTGGCCTACACACCCTACAGGATCAGGCCCCTGGAGCCAAACCTGACGACTGTGCTTGCCCTCTCCAAGGGAATTGTATGTGCCCATTCCAATGGCCACAACCCTACTAAGAGGATAAACCTCCAAAGTCCCTGAGGCCATCCCAATATTTGTGGCTTCCCAGGACAAAAAGGGGCAATCTGCGCCCGTCTGAGCACCTACCGGCTCTCAGACCCGTAAACTGATGTCCCGAGAGGTAAAAAGGAACCAACAGGCCCCTAGGCACCTATCGGATCCATTGCTTTGGTTTCCAGGCATCTCTCCTCAGAGGCCTTGATTTCAATAACAGCATATGGCTGTTTCTTGACTCACCCATCAAACAAATCTCATCTACACATGGGAAACTTGCACGATGGAGCTGTGTGAAAGCCTCTCTTTAGGAGAAACCTTCAGGGCCTCAGGGCCACCGCTTCATTCCACGGTCTCCATAGACACAAAATCATATTAGGACACATCCACGGGAGAGTCCATTTCAACTCAGCCTCCTCGGATGCTACCCCAGTTCCAGCATATCTAACCTGTCTTGTTGCTTGGAGACAATTGGAATGCGAGGTGGGCTACACAGCCATGCATCCTAAGAACCCTGCTCGGAATCGTTGTCCTGGAGCCAACCAACAGGTCTCAATTGTCCTGCAGAAGAATCATTGCAGTTGGGAGCTTCTCACAACTCCCATCGTGGGAAAACCCCCATGGCCTCGAGATCCACCCGCCCCCCCCCCTTCAAGAAGGGGCCATCAGGGACAGAATGTCCAACCTGAGCGATCGTCTGATCCTCGCCCTGACTTCAGATGCACGAGATCTCGATTCAGGTCTGCAGATTGTGCCTGCCATATCCTCACCCAGAAACCTAGGCCTAGCCTGGGTTCTCAGACTTCCGTTCTCAGACTACTGGCCCACAAGCCATCCAGTTTGGCAATCCAGAACTACAAAGCAGCACTCTGCCTGCCCTCCAGAAAAAAACATTTCCCTCCGGGGCCACCGAGAAACACCAAATGAGGATCAACCTGCACGCCGTTCGGCTGTACCCCAAATATATAGGCTGACCTGGGCACTAATGCCCTTTCTGACACAGCCTGAGCCTGGACCTCCTGGCCCCACCCACACAGCTGGCCGCACACTGAGCACATCGGACCCGCCATGGCCTTAGGTCGTCATCTCTTCTCAACCTCGGTTTTCAGGCTTCAGAACCTAGACCTTATCTCCAATCACGGCCAGGGTTGAAAATGATGTAGACATCAGAACTCTTTCCCCATGGCAAGAAAACTTCCGGATGGCATGTTGTCCAAGGTTCTGTGTAGTTGAAACAAGTGTGGCCTTGAGGCCCCGCCCATGATTGCGGGCAACATTGGTCACAAACACACATTGTGACCCTCAGCCTGAGCCCAGTCCTCAGGTATGGCCTCTCAGTGGCTGGATGGAGAGACAGCATATTGGGCTTGCCATGCCCCTAGACCCCAATTTATAACCATAGTTCGGGTTGTCCCTTCACTCTTCCCCAGGGCTCTGCTTTGGAATTCCTCTCTTGGTGGGACACCTGACGAAACAAACCTGAAAGGAGTCCTCCCATCCCACAGATTGACGAAAAACAATTGGGATCAGGCCAAGTCCACAGAGAGCAAGATTCGTCCATGGCCCATGAGGCCTCCGCAACATTCCACGGCCATCGCTGATACAAAATCCAGAGACAAAAGCCTGAGCACACGCCTCAGACTCGCTCATTCTTCATATCCTGAAGAGTTCTTCAGATAAGAACCTACACGGCACTCGAATGCACCGAAAATATATAGTCTAACCTGGGCACTAATGCACTGTCTGACAACCTGAGCCCGGACCTCGTGACCAACAGCCAGACAGCTGACCGCACACTGAGCACATCAGACCCGCCATGGCCTTAGGTCATCAACTCTTCCCTAACTAAGTTTTCAGGCTTCAGAACCTAGACCTTATCTCCAAACCTCAGTTTTCAGGCTTCAGAACCTAGACCTTATCTCCAATCACTGCCCAGGGGTGAATGTGAGGCAGAAATCAGAACTCTTCCTTACCCATGGCAAGAAACCTTGTGGTTGGCATGATGTCCAACGTTCAGTGTAGGAGAAACCAGCTTTCACCCTGAGGCCCCGCCCATTCTTGAGTGCGACGGGGGCATAAACACGCATTGTGACCATCAACGTGAGTCCTGTCCTCTAGGACGTCCTCTCAGTGGCTGGACCACTAGATGTCATAATGGGCTTGACATGTCCCTAGGCCCCAATTTTTAACCAGATTTCTGGTTGTCCAGTCGCCCCTCATCAGGGCTCTACTCTGGAATCCCTCATTTGGTGGGACACCTGAGGTTGAAAATCAAAACAAAACAAATCAACAACAACAGAACAACGGACTTCTTCCATCCCACAGAATGACCGCAAACTCTTTGGACGGGGCCAAACCCCCAGAGAGTAGGACTCGTCCATTTCCCATGAAGTCACCCGGAAATTTCTCGACCATGAGAGACACGATATCCAGAGACAAAAACTTGAGCAAGAGCCTCACACTCGCCCTTTTTTCATATCCCGAAGAGTTCTCCTCATGGTCTGTAGATCAGTCCTGCCATACCTATGACCCGAAACATAAGCCGAGTTTGTGTTTTCAGACAACTGTCCAAACAGCCCTGGCCTACACACCCTACAGGATCAGGCCCCTGGAGCCAAACCTGACGACTGTGCTTGCCCTCTCCAAGGGAATTGTATGTGCCCATTCCAATGGCCACAACCCTACTAAGAGGATAAACCTCCAAAGTCCCTGAGGCCATCACAATATTTGTGGCTTCCCAGGACAAAAAGGGGCAATCTGCGCCCGTCTGAGCACCTACCGGCTCTCAGACCCGTAAACTGATGTCCCCAGAGGTAAAAAGGAACCAACAGGCCCCTAGGCACCTATCGGATCCATTGCTTTGGTTTCCAGGCATCTCTCCTCAGAGGCCTTGATTTCAATAACAGCATATGGCTGTTTCTTGACTCACCCATCAAACAAATCTCATCTACACATGGGAAACTTGCACGATGGAGCTGTGTGAAAGCCTCTCTTTAGGAGAAACCTTCAGGGCCTCAGGGCCACCGCTTCATTCCACGGTCTCCATAGACACAAAATCATATTAGGACACATCCACGGGAGAGTCCATTTCAACTCAGCCTCCTCGGATGCTACCCCAGTTCCAGCATATCTAACCTGTCTTGTTGCTTGGAGACAATTGGAATGCGAGGTGGGCTACACAGCCATGCATCCTAAGAACCCTGCTCGGAATCGTTGTCCTGGAGCCAACCAACAGGTCTCAATTGTCCTGCAGAAGAATCATTGCAGTTGGGAGCTTCTCACAACTCCCATCGTGGGAAAACCCCCATGGCCTCGAGATCCACCCGCCCCCCCCCCTTCAAGAAGGGGCCATCAGGGACAGAATGTCCAACCTGAGCGATCGTCTGATCCTCGCCCTGACTTCAGATGCACGAGATCTCGATTCAGGTCTGCAGATTGTGCCTGCCATATCCTCACCCAGAAACCTAGGCCTAGCCTGGGTTCTCAGACTTCCGTTCTCAGACTACTGGCCCACAAGCCATCCAGTTTGGCAATCCAGAACTACAAAGCAGCACTCTGCCTGCCCTCCAGAAAAAAACATTTCCCTCCGGGGCCACCGAGAAACACCAAATGAGGATCAACCTGCACGCCGTTCGGCTGTACCCCAAATATATAGGCTGACCTGGGCACTAATGCCCTTTCTGACACAGCCTGAGCCTGGACCTCCTGGCCCCACCCACACAGCTGGCCGCACACTGAGCACATCGGACCCGCCATGGCCTTAGGTCGTCATCTCTTCTCAACCTCGGTTTTCAGGCTTCAGAACCTAGACCTTATCTCCAATCACGGCCAGGGTTGAAAATGATGTAGACATCAGAACTCTTTCCCCATGGCAAGAAAACTTCCGGATGGCATGTTGTCCAAGGTTCTGTGTAGTTGAAACAAGTGTGGCCTTGAGGCCCCGCCCATGATTGCGGGCAACATTGGTCACAAACACACATTGTGACCCTCAGCCTGAGCCCAGTCCTCAGGTATGGCCTCTCAGTGGCTGGATGGAGAGACAGCATATTGGGCTTGCCATGCCCCTAGACCCCAATTTATAACCATAGTTCGGGTTGTCCCTTCACTCTTCCCCAGGGCTCTGCTTTGGAATTCCTCTCTTGGTGGGACACCTGACGAAACAAACCTGAAAGGAGTCCTCCCATCCCACAGATTGACGAAAAACAATTGGGATCAGGCCAAGTCCACAGAGAGCAAGATTCGTCCATGGCCCATGAGGCCTCCGCAACATTCCACGGCCATCGCTGATACAAAATCCAGAGACAAAAGCCTGAGCACACGCCTCAGACTCGCTCATTCTTCATATCCTGAAGAGTTCTTCAGATAAGAACCTACACGGCACTCGAATGCACCGAAAATATATAGTCTAACCTGGGCACTAATGCACTGTCTGACAACCTGAGCCCGGACCTCGTGACCAACAGCCAGACAGCTGACCGCACACTGAGCACATCAGACCCGCCATGGCCTTAGGTCATCATCTCTTCCCTACCTCAGTTTTCAGGCTTCAGAACCTAGACCTTATCTCCAATCACTGCCCAGTGGTGAATGTGAGGCAGAAATCAGAACTCTTCCTTACCCATGGCAAGAAACCTTGTGGTTGGCATGATGTCCAACATTCAGTGTAGGAGAAACCAGCTTTCACCCTGAGGCCCCGCCCATTCTTGAGTGCGACGAGGGCATAAACACGCATTGTGACCATCAACGTGAGTCCTGTCCTCTAGGACGTCCTCTCAGTGGCTGGACCACTAGATGTCATAATGGGCTTGACATGTCCCTAGGCCCCAATTTTTAACCAGATTTCTGGTTGTCCAGTCGCCCCTCCCCAGGGCTCTACTCTGGAATCCCTCATTTGGTGGGACACCTGAGGTTGAAAATCAAAACAAAACAAATCAACAACAACAGAACAACGGACTTCTTCCATCCCACAGAATGACCGCAAACTCTTTGGACGGGGCCAAACCCCCAGAGAGTAAGACTCGTCCATTTCCCATGAAGTCACCCGTAAATTTCTCGACCATGAGAGACACGATATCCAGAGACAAAAACTTGAGCAAGAGCCTCACACTCGCCCTTTTTTCATATCCCGAAGAGTTCTCCTCATGGTCTGTAGATCAGTCCTGCCCTACCTATGACCCGAAACATAAGCCGAGTTTGTGTTTTCAGACAACTGTCCAAACAGCCCTGGCCTACACACCCTACAGGATCAGGCCCCTGGAGCCAAACCTGACGACTGTGCTTGCCCTCTCCAAGGGAATTGTATGTGCCCATTCCAATGGCCACAACCATACTAAGAGGATAAACCTCCAAAGTCCCTGAGGCCATCCCAATATTTGTGGCTTCCCAGGACAAAAAGGGGCAATCTGGGCCCATGTGAGCACCTACCGGCTCTCAGACCCGTAAACTGATGTCCCCAGAGGTAAAAAGGAACCAACAGGCCCCTAGGCACCTATCGGATCCATTGCTTTGGTTTCCAGGCATCTCTCCTCAGAGGCCTTGATTTCAATAACAGCATATGGCTGTTTCTTGACTCACCCATCAAACAAATCTCATCTACACATGGGAAACTTGCACGATGGAGCTGTGTGAAAGCCTCTCTTTAGGAGAAACCTTCAGGGCCTCAGGGCCACCGCTTCATTCCACGGTCTCCATAGACACAAAATCATATTAGGACACATCCACGGGAGAGTCCATTTCAACTCAGCCTCCTCGGATGCTACCCCAGTTCCAGCATATCTAACCTGTCTTGTTGCTTGGAGACAATTGGAATGCGAGGTGGGCTACACAGCCATGCATCCTAAGAACCCTGCTCGGAATCGTTGTCCTGGAGCCAACCAACAGGTCTCAATTGTCCTGCAGAAGAATCTTTGCAGTTGGGAGCTTCTCACAACTCCCATCGTGGGAAAACCCCCATGGCCTCGAGATCCACCCGCCCCCCCCCTTCAAGAAGGGGCCATCAGGGACAGAATGTCCAACCTGAGCGATCGTCTGATCCTCGCCCTGACTTCAGATGCACGAGATCTCGATTCAGGTCTGCAGATTGTGCCTGCCATATCCTCACCCAGAAACCTAGGCCTAGCCTGGGTTCTCAGACTTCCGTTCTCAGACTACTGGCCCACAAGCCATCCAGTTTGGCAATCCAGAACTACAAAGCAGCACTCTGCCTGCCCTCCAGAAAAAAACATTTCCCTCCGGGGCCACCGAGAAACACCAAATGAGGATCAACCTGCACGCCGTTCGGCTGTACCCCAAATATATAGGCTGACCTGGGCACTAATGCCCTTTCTGACACAGCCTGAGCCTGGACCTCCTGGCCCCACCCACACAGCTGGCCGCACACTGAGCACATCGGACCCGCCATGGCCTTAGGTCGTCATCTCTTCTCAACCTCGGTTTTCAGGCTTCAGAACCTAGACCTTATCTCCAATCACGGCCAGGGTTGAAAATGATGTAGACATCAGAACTCTTTCCCCATGGCAAGAAAACTTCCGGATGGCATGTTGTCCAAGGTTCTGTGTAGTTGAAACAAGTGTGGCCTTGAGGCCCCGCCCATGATTGCGGGCAACATTGGTCACAAACACACATTGTGACCCTCAGCCTGAGCCCAGTCCTCAGGTATGGCCTCTCAGTGGCTGGATGGAGAGACAGCATATTGGGCTTGCCATGCCCCTAGACCCCAATTTTTAACCATAGTTCGGGTTGTCCCTTCACTCTTCCCCAGGGCTCTGCTTTGGAATTCCTCTCTTGGTGGGACACCTGACGAAACAAACCTGAAAGGAGTCCTCCCATCCCACAGATTGACGAAAAACAATTGGGATCAGGCCAAATCAACAGAGAGCAAGATTCGTCCATGGCCCATGAGGCCTCCGCAACATTCCACGGCCATCGCTGATACAAAATCCAGAGACAAAAGCCTGAGCACACGCCTCAGACTCGCTCATTCTTCATATCCTGAAGAGTTCTTCAGATAAGAACCTACACGGCACTCAAATGCACCGAAAATATATAGTCTAACCTGGGCACTAATGCACTGTCTGACAACCTGAGCCCGGACCTCGTGACCAACAGCCAGACAGCTGACCGCACAATGAGCACATCAGACCCGCCATGGCCTTAGGTCATCAACTCTTCCCTACCTCAGTTTTCAGGCTTCAGAACCTAGACCTTATCTCCAATCACTGCCCAGGGGTGAATGTGAGGCAGAAATCAGAACTCTTCCTTACCCATGGCAAGAAACCTTGTGGTTGGCATGATGTCCAACGTTAGGTGTAGGAGAAACCAGCTTTCACCCTGAGGCCCCGCCCATTCTTGAGTGCGACGAGGGCATAAACACGCATTGTGACCCTCAACGTGAGTCCTGTCCTCTAGGACGTCCTCTCAGTGGCTGGACCACTAGATGTCATAATGGGCTTGACATGTCCCTAGGCCCCAATTTTTAACCAGATTTCTGGTTGTCCAGTCGCCCCTCCCCAGGGCTCTACTCTGGAATCCCTCATTTGGTGGGACACCTGAGGTTGAAAATCAAAACAAAACAAATCAACAACAACAGAACAACGGACTTCTTCCATCCCACAGAATGACCGCAAACTCTTTGGACGGGGCCAAACCCCCAGAGAGTAAGACTCGTCCATTTCCCATGAAGTCACCCGGAAATTTCTCGACCATGAGAGACACGATATCCAGAGACAAAAACTTGAGCAAGAGCCTCACACTCGCCCTTTTTTCATATCCCGAAGTGTTCTCCTCATGGTCTGTAGATCAGTCCTGCCATACCTATGACCCGAAACATAAGCCGAGTTTGTGTTTTCAGACAACTGTCCAAACAGCCCTGGCCTACACACCCTACAGGATCAGGCCCCTGGAGCCAAACCTGACGACTGTGCTTGCCCTCTCCAAGGGAATTGTATGTGCCCATTCCAATGGCCACAACCCTACTAAGAGGATAAACCTCCAAAGTCCCTGAGGCCATCCCAATATTTGTGGCTTCCCAGGACAAAAAGGGGCAATCTGGGCCCGTCTGAGCACCTACCGGCTCTCAGACCCGTAAACTGATGTCCCCAGAGGTAAAAAGGAACCAACAGGCCCCTAGGCACCTATCGGATCCATTGCTTTGGTTTCCAGGCATCTCTCCTCAGAGGCCTTGATTTCAATAACAGCATATGGCTGTTTCTTGACTCACCCATCAAACAAATCTCATCTACTCATGGGAATCTTGCACGATGGAGCTGTGTGAAAGCCTCTCTTTAGGAGAAACCTTCAGGGCCTCAGGGCCACCGCTTCATTCCACGGTCTCCATAGACACAAAATCATATTAGGACACATCCACGGGAGAGTCCATTTCAACTCAGCCTCCTCGGATGCTACCCCAGATCCAGCATATCTAACCTGTCTTGTTGCTTGGAGACAATTGGAATGCGATGTGGGCTACACAGCCATGCATCCTAAGAACCCTGCTCGGAATCGTTGTCCTGGAGCCAACCAACAGGTCTCAATTGTCCTGCAGAAGAATCTTTGCAGTTGGGAGCTTCTCACAAATCCCATCGTGGGAAAACACCCATGGCCTCGAGATCCACCCGCCCCCCCCCCCTTCAAGAAGGGGCCATCAGGGACAGAATGTCCAACCTGAGCGATCGTCTGATCCTCGCCCTGACTTCAGATGCACGAGATCTCGATTCAGGTCTGCAGATTGTGCCTGCCATATCCTCACCCAGAAACCTAGGCCTAGCCTGGGTTCTCAGACTTCCGTTCTCAGACTACTGGCCCACAAGCCATCCAGTTTGGCAATCCAGAACTACAATGCAGCACTCTGCCTGCCCTCCAGGAAAAAACATTTCCCTCCGGGGCCACCGAGAAACACCAAATGAGGATCAACCTGCACGCCGTTCGGCTGTACCCCAAATATATAGGCTGACCTGGGCACTAATGCCCTTTCTGACACAGCCTGAGCCTGGACCTCCTGGCCCCACCCACACAGCTGGCCGCACACTGAGCACATCGGACCCGCCATGGCCTTAGGTCGTCATCTCTTCTCAACCTCGGTTTTCAGGCTTCAGAACCTAGACCTTATCTCCAATCACGGCCAGGGTTGAAAATGATGTAGACATCAGAACTCTTTCCCCATGGCAAGAAAACTTCCGGATGGCATGTTGTCCAAGGTTCTGTGTAGTTGAAACAAGTGTGGCCTTGAGGCCCCGCCCATGATTGCGGGCAACATTGGTCACAAACACACATTGTGACCCTCAGCCTGAGCCCAGTCCTCAGGTATGGCCTCTCAGTGGCTGGATGGAGAGACAGCATATTGGGCTTGCCATGCCCCTAGACCCCAATTTATAACCATAGTTCGGGTTGTCCCTTCACTCTTCCCCAGGGCTCTGCTTTGGAATTCCTCTCTTGGTGGGACACCTGACGAAACAAACCTGAAAGGAGTCCTCCCATCCCACAGATTGACGAAAAACAATTGGGATCAGGCCAAGTCCACAGAGAGCAAGATTCGTCCATGGCCCATGAGGCCTCCGCAACATTCCACGGCCATCGCTGATACAATATCCAGAGACAAAAGCCTGAGCACACGCCTCAGACTCGCTCATTCTTCATATCCTGAAGAGTTCTTCAGATAAGAACCTACACGGCACTCGAATGCACCGAAAATATATAGTCTAACCTGGGCACTAATGCACTGTCTGACAACCTGAGCCCGGACCTCGTGACCAACAGCCAGACAGCTGACCGCACACTGAGCACATCAGACCCGCCATGGCCTTAGGTCATCAACTCTTCCCTACCTCAGTTTTCAGGCTTCAGAACCTAGACCTTATCTCCAATCACTGCCCAGGGGTGAATGTGAGGCAGAAATCAGAACTCTTCCTTACCCATGGCAAGAAACCTTGTGGTTGGCATGATGTCCAACGTTCAGTGTAGGAGAAACCAGCTTTCACCCTGAGGCCCCGCCCATTCTTGAGTGCGACGAGGGCATAAACACGCATTGTGACCCTCAACGTGAGTCCTGTCCTCTAGGACGTCCTCTCAGTGGCTGGACCACTAGATGTCATAATGGGCTTGACATGTCCCTAGGCCCCAATTTTTAACCAGATTTCTGGTTGTCCAGTCGCCCCTCCCCAGGGCTCTACTCTGGAATCCCTCATTTGGTGGGACACCTGAGGTTGAAAATCAAAACAAAACAAATCAACAACAACAGAACAACGGACTTCTTCCATCCCACAGAATGACCGCAAACTCTTTGGACGGGGCCAAACCCCCAGAGAGTAAGACTCGTCCATTTCCCATGAAGTCACCCGGAAATTTCTCGACCATGAGAGACACGATATCCAGAGACAAAAACTTGAGCAAGAGCCTCACACTCGCCCTTTTTTCATATCCCGAAGAGTTCTCCTCATGGTCTGTAGATCAGTCCTGCCCTACCTATGACCCGAAACATAAGCCGAGTTTGTGTTTTCAGACAACTGTCCAAACAGCCCTGGCCTACACACCCTACAGGATCAGGCCCCTGGAGCCAAGCCTGACGACTGTGCTTGCCCTCTCCAAGGGAATTGTATGTGCCCATTCCAATGGCCACAACCCTACTAAGAGGATAAACCTCCAAAGTCCCTGAGGCCATCCCAATATTTGTGGCTTCCCAGGACAAAAAGGGGCAATCTGGGCCCATGTGAGCACCTACCGGCTCTCAGACCCGTAAACTGATGTCCCCAGAGGTAAAAAGGAACCAACAGGCCCCTAGGCACCTATCGGATCCATTGCTTTGGTTTCCAGGCATCTCTCCTCAGAGGCCTTGATTTCAATAACAGCATATGGCTGTTTCTTGACTCACCCATCAAACAAATCTCATCTACACATGGGAAACTTGCACGATGGAGCTGTGTGAAAGCCTCTCTTTAGGAGAAACCTTCAGGGCCTCAGGGCCACCGCTTCATTCCACGGTCTCCATAGACACAAAATCATATTAGGACACATCCACGGGAGAGTCCATTTCAACTCAGCCTCCTCGGATGCTACCCCAGTTCCAGCATATCTAACCTGTCTTGTTGCTTGGAGACAATTGGAATGCGAGGTGGGGTACACAGCCATGCATCCTAAGAACCCTGCTCGGAATCGTTGTCCTGGAGCCAACCAACAGGTCTCAATTGTCCTGCAGAAGAATCTTTGCAGTTGGGAGCTTCTCACAACTCCCATCGTGGGAAAACCCGCATGGCCTCGAGATCCACCCGCCCCCCCCCTTCAAGAAGGGGCCATCAGGGACAGAATGTCCAACCTGAGCGATCGTCTGATCCTCGCCCTGACTTCAGATGCACGAAATCTCGATTCAGGTCTGCAGATTGTGCCTGCCATATCCTCACCCAGAAACCTAGGCCTAGCCTGGGTTCTCAGACTTCCGTTCTCAGACTACTGGCCCACAAGCCATCCAGTTTGGCAATCCAGAACTACAATGCAGCACTCTGCCTGCCCTCCAGAAAAAAACATTTCCCTCCGGGGCCACCGAGAAACACCAAATGAGGATCAACCTGCACGCCGTTCGGCTGTACCCCAAATATATAGGCTGACCTGGGCACTAATGCCCTTTCTGACACAGCCTGAGCCTGGACCTCCTGGCCCCACCCACACAGCTGGCCGCACACTGAGCACATCGGACCCGCCATGGCCTTAGGTCGTCATCTCTTCTCAACCTCGGTTTTCAGGCTTCAGAACCTAGACCTTATCTCCAATCACGGCCAGGGTTGAAAATGATGTAGACATCAGAACTCTTTCCCCATGGCAAGAAAACTTCCGGATGGCATGTTGTCCAAGGTTCTGTGTAGTTGAAACAAGTGTGGCCTTGAGGCCCCGCCCATGATTGCGGGCAACATTGGTCACAAACACACATTGTGACCCTCAGCCTGAGCCCAGTCCTCAGGTATGGCCTCTCAGTGGCTGGATGGAGAGACAGCATATTGGGCTTGCCATGCCCCTAGACCCCAATTTTTTTTTTTTTTTTTTTTTTTTTTTTTTTTAATATTTTATTTATTTATTTGTCAGAGGTAGAGGGGGAGAGAGCGAGTGAGCACAGGCAGACAGAGAGGCAGGCAGAGGCAGAGGGAGAAGCAGGCTCCCTGCTGAGCAAGGAGCCCGATATGGGACTCGATCCCAGGGCGCTGGGATCATGACCTGAGCCGAAGGCAGATGCTTAACCACCTGAGCCACCCAGGCGTCCCAAGACCCCAATTTTTAACCATAGTTCGGGTTGTCCCTTCACTCTTCCCCAGGGCTCTGCTTTGGAATTCCTCTCTTGGTGGGACACCTGACGAAACAAACCTGAAAGGAGTCCTCCCATCCCACAGATTGACGAAAAACAATTGGGATCAGGCCAAGTCCACAGAGAGCAAGATTCGTCCATGGCCCATGAGGCCTCCGCAACATTCCACGGCCATCGCTGATACAAAATCCAGAGACAAAAGCCTGAGCACACGCCTCAGACTCGCTCATTCTTCATATCCTGAAGAGTTCTTCAGATAAGAACCTACACGGCACTCGAATGCACCGAAAATATATAGTCTAACCTGGGCACTAATGCACTGTCTGACAACCTGAGCCCGGACCTCGTGACCAACAGCCAGACAGCTGACCGCACACTGAGCACATCAGACCCGCCATGGCCTTAGGTCATCATCTCTTCCCTACCTCAGTTTTCAGGCTTCAGAACCTAGACCTTATCTCCAATCACTGCCCAGGGGTGAATGTGAGGCAGAAATCAGAACTCTTCCTTACCCATGGCAAGAAACCTTGTGGTTGGCATGATGTCCAACGTTCAGTGTAGGAGAAACCAGCTTTCACCCTGAGGCCCCGCCCATTCTTGAGTGCGACGAGGGCATAAACACGCATTGTGACCATCAACGTGAGTCCTGTCCTCTAGGACGTCCTCTCAGTGGCTGGACCACTAGATGTCATAATGGGCTTGACATGTCCCTAGGCCCCAATTTTTAACCAGATTTCTGGTTGTCCAGTCGCCCCTCCCCAGGGCTCTACTCTGGAATCCCTCATTTGGTGGGACACCTGAGGTTGAAAATCAAAACAAAACAAATCAACAACAACAGAACAACGGACTTCTTCCATCCCACAGAATGACCGCAAACTCTTTGGACGGGGCCAAACCCCCAGAGAGTAAGACTCGTCCATTTCCCATGAAGTCACCCGGAAATTTCTCGACCATGAGAGACACGATATCCAGAGACAAAAACTTGAGCAAGAGCCTCACACTCCCCTTTTTTCATATCCCGAAGAGTTCTCCTCATGGTCTGTAGATCAGTCCTGCCATACCTATGACCCGAAACATAAGCCGAGTTTGTGTTTTCAGACAACTGTCCAAACAGCCCTGGCCTACACACCCTACAGGATCAGGCCCCTGGAGCCAAACCTGTCGACTGTGCTTGCCCTCTCCAAGGCAATTGTATGTGCCCATTCCAATGGCCACAACCCTACTAAGAGGATAAACCTCCAAAGTCCCTGAGGCCATCCCAATATTTGTGGCTTCCCAGGACAAAAAGGGGCAATCTGGGCCCGTCTGAGCACCTACCGGCTCTCAGACCCGTAAACTGATGTCCCCAGAGGTAAAAAGGAACCAACAGGCCCCTAGGCACCTATCGGATCCATTGCTTTGGTTTCCAGGCATCTCTCCTCAGAGGCCTTGATTTCAATAACAGCATATGGCTGTTTCTTGACTCACCCATCAAACAAATCTCATCTACACATGGGAAACTTGCACGATGGAGCTGTGTGAAAGCCTCTCTTTAGGAGAAACCTTCAGGGCCTCAGGGCCACCGCTTCATTCCACGGTCTCCATAGACACAAAATCATATTAGGACACATCCACGGGAGAGTCCATTTCAACTCAGCCTCCTCGGATGCTACCCCAGTTCCAGCATATCTAACCTGTCTTGTTGCTTGGAGACAATTGGAATGCGAGGTGGGCTACACAGCCATGCATCCTAAGAACCCTGCTCGGAATCGTTGTCCTGGAGCCAACCAACAGGTCTCAATTGTCCTGCAGAAGAATCTTTGCAGTTGGGAGCTTCTCACAACTCCCATCGTGGGAAAACCCCCATGGCCTCGAGATCCACCCGCCCCCCCCCCTTCAAGAAGGGGCCATCAGGGACAGAATGTCCAACCTGAGCGATCGTCTGATCCTCGCCCTGACTTCAGATGCTCGAGATCTCGATTCAGGTCTGCAGATTGTGCCTGCCATATCCTCACCCAGAAACCTAGGCCTAGCCTGGGTTCTCAGACTTCCGTTCTCAGACTACTGGCCCACAAGCCATCCAGTTTGGCAATCCAGAACTACAATGCAGCACTCTGCCTGCCCTCCAGAAAAAAACATTTCCCTCCGGGGCTACCGAGAAACACCAAATGAGGATCAACCTGCACGCCGTTCGGCTGTACCCCAAATATATAGGCTGACCTGGGCACTAATGCCCTTTCTGACACAGCCTGAGCCTGGACCTCCTGGCCCCACCCACACAGCTGGCCGCACACTGAGCACATCGGACCCGCCATGGCCTTAGGTCGTCATCTCTTCTCAACCTCGGTTTTCAGGCTTCAGAACCTAGACCTTATCTCCAATCACGGCCAGGGTTGAAAATGATGTAGACATCAGAACTCTTTCCCCATGGCAAGAAAACTTCCGGATGGCATGTTGTCCAAGGTTCTGTGTAGTTGAAACAAGTGTGGCCTTGAGGCCCCGCCCATGATTGCGGGCAACATTGGTCACAAACACACATTGTGACCCTCAGCCTGAGCCCAGTCCTCAGGTATGGCCTCTCAGTGGCTGGATGGAGAGACAGCATATTGGGCTTGCCATGCCCCTAGACCCCAATTTTTAACCATAGTTCGGGTTGTCCCTTCACTCTTCCCCAGGGCTCTGCTTTGGAATTCCTCTCTTGGTGGGACACCTGACGAAACAAACCTGAAAGGAGTCCTCCCATCCCACAGATTGACGAAAAACAATTGGGATCAGGCCAAGTCCACAGAGAGCAAGATTCGTCCATGGCCCATGAGGCCTCCGCAACATTCCACGGCCATCGCTGATACAAAATCCAGAGACAAAAGCCTGAGCACACGCCTCAGACTCGCTCATTCTTCATATCCTGAAGAGTTCTTCAGATAAGAACCTACACGGCACTCGAATGCACCGAAAATATATAGTCTAACCTGGGCACTAATGCACTGTCTGACAACCTGAGCCCGGACCTCGTGACCAACAGCCAGACAGCTGACCGCACACTGAGCACATCAGACCCGCCATGGCCTTAGGTCATCATCTCTTCCCTACCTCAGTTTTCAGGCTTCAGAACCTAGACCTTATCTCCAATCACTGCCCAGGGGTGAATGTGAGGCAGAAATCAGAACTCTTCCTTACCCATGGCAAGAAACCTTGTGGTTGGCATGATGTCCAACATTCAGTGTAGGAGAAACCAGCTTTCACCCTGAGGCCCCGCCCATTCTTGAGTGCGACGAGGGCATAAACACGCATTGTGACCATCAACGTGAGTCCTGTCCTCTAGGACGTCCTCTCAGTGGCTGGACCACTAGATGTCATAATGGGCTTGACATGTCCCTAGGCCCCAATTTTTAACCAGATTTCTGGTTGTCCAGTCGCCCCTCCCCAGGGCTCTACTCTGGAATCCCTCATTTGGTGGGACACCTGAGGTTGAAAATCAAAACAAAACAAATCAACAACAACAGAACAACGGACTTCTTCCATCCCACAGAATGACCGCAAACTCTTTGGACGGGGCCAAACCCCCAGAGAGTAAGACTCGTCCATTTCCCATGAAGTCACCCGGAAATTTCTCGACCATGAGAGACACGATATCC
This sequence comes from Mustela lutreola, assembly GCF_030435805.1. NCBI lineage: Eukaryota > Metazoa > Chordata > Mammalia > Carnivora > Mustelidae > Mustela > Mustela lutreola. The sequence continues at coordinate 176,515,214 of NC_081294.1, forward strand.
AGAGACAAAAACTTGAGCAAGAGCCTCACACTCGCCCTTTTTTCATATCCCGAAGAGTTCTCCTCATGGTCTGTAGATCAGTCCTGCCATACCTATGACCCGAAACATAAGCCGAGTTTGTGTTTTCAGACAACTGTCCAAACAGCCCTGGCCTACACACCCTACAGGATCAGGCCCCTGGAGCCAAACCTGACGACTGTGCTTGCCCTCTCCAAGGCAATTGTATGTGCCCATTCCAATGGCCACAACCCTACTAAGAGGATAAACCTCCAAAGTCCCTGAGGCCATCCCAATATTTGTGGCTTCCCAGGACAAAAAGGGGCAATCTGGGCCCATGTGAGCACCTACCGGCTCTCAGACCCGTAAACTGATGTCCCCAGAGGTAAAAAGGAACCAACAGGCCCCTAGGCACCTATCGGATCCATTGCTTTGGTTTCCAGGCATCTCTCCTCAGAGGCCTTGATTTCAATAACAGCATATGGCTGTTTCTTGACTCACCCATCAAACAAATCTCATCTACACATGGGAAACTTGCACGATGGAGCTGTGTGAAAGCCTCTCTTTAGGAGAAACCTTCAGGGCCTCAGGGCCACCGCTTCATTCCACGGTCTCCATAGACACAAAATCATATTAGGACACATCCACGGGAGAGTCCATTTCAACTCAGCCTCCTCGGATGCTACCCCAGTTCCAGCATATCTAACCTGTCTTGTTGCTTGGAGACAATTGGAATGCGAGGTGGGGTACACAGCCATGCATCCTAAGAACCCTGCTTGGAATCATTGTCCTGGAGCCAACCAACAGGTCTCAATTGTCCTGCAGAAGAATCTTTGCAGTTGGGAGCTTCTCACAACTCCCATCGTGGGAAAACCCCCATGGCCTCGAGATCCACCCGCCCCCCCCCCTTCAAGAAGGGGCCATCAGGGACAGAATGTCCAACCTGAGCGATCGTCTGATCCTCGCCCTGACTTCAGATGCACGAGATCTCGATTCAGGTCTGCAGATTGTGCCTGCCATATCCTCACCCAGAAACCTAGGCCTAGCCTGGGTTCTCAGACTTCCGTTCTCAGACTACTGGCCCACAAGCCATCCAGTTTGGCAATCCAGAACTACAAAGCAGCACTCTGCCTGCCCTCCAGAAAAAAACATTTCCCTCCGGGGCCACCGAGAAACACCAAATGAGGATCAACCTGCACGCCGTTCGGCTGTACCCCAAATATATAGGCTGACCTGGGCACTAATGCCCTTTCTGACACAGCCTGAGCCTGGACCTCCTGGCCCCACCCACACAGCTGGCCGCACACTGAGCACATCGGACCCGCCATGGCCTTAGGTCGTCATCTCTTCTCAACCTCGGTTTTCAGGCTTCAGAACCTAGACCTTATCTCCAATCACGGCCAGGGTTGAAAATGATGTAGACATCAGAACTCTTTCCCCATGGCAAGAAAACTTCCGGATGGCATGTTGTCCAAGGTTCTGTGTAGTTGAAACAAGTGTGGCCTTGAGGCCCCGCCCATGATTGCGGGCAACATTGGTCACAAACACACATTGTGACCCTCAGCCTGAGCCCAGTCCTCAGGTATGGCCTCTCAGTGGCTGGATGGAGAGACAGCATATTGGGCTTGCCATGCCCCTAGACCCCAATTTTTAACCATAGTTCGGGTTGTCCCTTCACTCTTCCCCAGGGCTCTGCTTTGGAATTCCTCTCTTGGTGGGACACCTGACGAAACAAACCTGAAAGGAGTCCTCCCATCCCACAGATTGACGAAAAACAATTGGGATCAGGCCAAGTCCACAGAGAGCAAGATTCGTCCATGGCCCATGAGGCCTCCGCAACATTCCACGGCCATCGCTGATACAAAATCCAGAGACAAAAGCCTGAGCACACGCCTCAGACTCGCTCATTCTTCATATCCTGAAGAGTTCTTCAGATAAGAACCTACACGGCACTCGAATGCACCGAAAATATATAGTCTAACCTGGGCACTAATGCACTGTCTGACAACCTGAGCCCGGACCTCGTGACCAACAGCCAGACAGCTGACCGCACACTGAGCACATCAGACCCGCCATGGCCTTAGGTCATCAACTCTTCCCTACCTCAGTTTTCAGGCTTCAGAACCTAGACCTTATCTCCAATCACTGCCCAGGGGTGAATGTGAGGCAGAAATCAGAACTCTTCCTTACCCATGGCAAGAAACCTTGTGGTTGGCATGATGTCCAATGTTCAGTGTAGGAGAAACCAGCTTTCACCCTGAGGCCCCGCCCATTCTTGAGTGCGACGAGGGCATAAACACGCATTGTGACCATCAACGTGAGTCCTGTCCTCTAGGACGTCCTCTCAGTGGCTGGACCACTAGATGTCATAATGGGCTTGACATGTCCCTAGGCCCCAATTTTTAACCAGATTTCTGGTTGTCCAGTCGCCCCTCCCCAGGGCTCTACTCTGGAATCCCTCATTTGGTGGGACACCTGAGGTTGAAAATCAAAACAAAACAAATCAACAACAACAGAACAACGGACTTCTTCCATCCCACAGAATGACCGCAAACTCTTTGGACGGGGCCAAACCCCCAGAGAGTAAGACTCGTCCATTTCCCATGAAGTCACCCGGAAATTTCTCGACCATGAGAGACACGATATCCAGAGACAAAAACTTGAGCAAGAGCCTCACACTCGCCCTTTTTTCATATCCCGAAGAGTTCTCCTCATGGTCTGTAGATCAGTCCTGCCATACCTATGACCCGAAACATAAGCCGAGTTTGTGTTTTCAGACAACTGTCCAAACAGCCCTGGCCTACACACCCTACAGGATCAGGCCCCTGGAGCCAAACCTGTCGACTGTGCTTGCCCTCTCCAAGGCAATTGTATGTGCCCATTCCAATGGCCACAACCCTACTAAGAGGATAAACCTCCAAAGTCCCTGAGGCCATCCCAATATTTGTGGCTTCCCAGGACAAAAAGGGGCAATCTGGGCCCGTCTGAGCACCTACCGGCTCTCAGACCCGTAAACTGATGTCCCCAGAGGTAAAAAGGAACCAACAGGCCCCTAGGCACCTATCGGATCCATTGCTTTGGTTTCCAGGCATCTCTCCTCAGAGGCCTTGATTTCAATAACAGCATATGGCTGTTTCTTGACTCACCCATCAAACAAATCTCATCTACACATGGGAAACTTGCACGATGGAGCTGTGTGAAAGCCTCTCTTTAGGAGAAACCTTCAGGGCCTCAGGGCCACCGCTTCATTCCACGGTCTCCATAGACACAAAATCATATTAGGACACATCCACGGGAGAGTCCATTTCAACTCAGCCTCCTCGGATGCTACCCCAGTTCCAGCATATCTAACCTGTCTTGTTGCTTGGAGACAATTGGAATGCGAGGTGGGCTACACAGCCATGCATCCTAAGAACCCTGCTCGGACTCGTTGTCCTGGAGCCAACCAACAGGTCTCAATTGTCCTGCAGAAGAATCTTTGCAGTTGGGAGCTTCTCACAACTCCCATCGTGGGAAAACCCCCATGGCCTCGAGATCCACCCGCCCCCCCCCCTTCAAGAAGGGGCCATCAGGGACAGAATGTCCAACCTGAGCGATCGTCTGATCCTCGCCCTGACTTCAGATGCTCGAGATCTCGATTCAGGTCTGCAGATTGTGCCTGCCATATCCTCACCCAGAAACCTAGGCCTAGCCTGGGTTCTCAGACTTCCGTTCTCAGACTACTGGCCCACAAGCCATCCAGTTTGGCAATCCAGAACTACAATGCAGCACTCTGCCTGCCCTCCAGAAAAAAACATTTCCCTCCGGGGCTACCGAGAAACACCAAATGAGGATCAACCTGCACGCCGTTCGGCTGTACCCCAAATATATAGGCTGACCTGGGCACTAATGCCCTTTCTGACACAGCCTGTGCCTGGAACTCCTGGCCCCACCCACACAGCTGGCCGCACACTGAGCACATCGGACCCGCCATGGCCTTAGGTCGTCATCTCTTCTCAACCTCGGTTTTCAGGCTTCAGAACCTAGACCTTATCTCCAATCACGGCCAGGGTTGAAAATGATGTAGACATCAGAACTCTTTCCCCATGGCAAGAAAACTTCCGGATGGCATGTTGTCCAAGGTTCTGTGTAGTTGAAACAAGTGTGGCCTTGAGGCCCCGCCCATGATTGCGGGCAACATTGGTCACAAACACACATTGTGACCCTCAGCCTGAGCCCAGTCCTCAGGTATGGCCTCTCAGTGGCTGGATGGAGAGACAGCATATTGGGCTTGCCATGCCCCTAGACCCCAATTTTTAACCATAGTTCGGGTTGTCCCTTCACTCTTCCCCAGGGCTCTGCTTTGGAATTCCTCTCTTGGTGGGACACCTGACGAAACAAACCTGAAAGGAGTCCTCCCATCCCACAGATTGACGAAAAACAATTGGGATCAGGCCAAGTCCACAGAGAGCAAGATTCGTCCATGGCCCATGAGGCCTCCGCAACATTCCACGGCCATCGCTGATACAAAATCCAGAGACAAAAGCCTGAGCACACGCCTCAGACTCGCTCATTCTTCATATCCTGAAGAGTTCTTCAGATAAGAACCTACACGGCACTCGAATGCACCGAAAATATATAGTCTAACCTGGGCACTAATGCACTGTCTGACAACCTGAGCCCGGACCTCGTGACCAACAGCCAGACAGCTGACCGCACACTGAGCACATCAGACCCGCCATGGCCTTAGGTCATCATCTCTTCCCTACCTCAGTTTTCAGGCTTCAGAACCTAGACCTTATCTCCAATCACTGCCCAGGGGTGAATGTGAGGCAGAAATCAGAACTCTTCCTTACCCATGGCAAGAAACCTTGTGGTTGGCATGATGTCCAACGTTCAGTGTAGGAGAAACCAGCTTTCACCCTGAGGCCCCGCCCATTCTTGAGTGCGACGAGGGCATAAACACGCATTGTGACCATCAACGTGAGTCCTGTCCTCTAGGACGTCCTCTCAGTGGCTGGACCACTAGATGTCATAATGGGCTTGACATGTCCCTAGGCCCCAATTTTTAACCAGATTTCTGGTTGTCCAGTCGCCCCTCCCCAGGGCTCTACTCTGGAATCCCTCATTTGGTGGGACACCTGAGGTTGAAAATCAAAACAAAACAAATCAACAACAACAGAACAACGGACTTCTTCCATCCCACAGAATGACCGCAAACTCTTTGGACGGGGCCAAACCCCCAGAGAGTAAGACTCGTCCATTTCCCATGAAGTCACCCGGAAATTTCTCGACCATGAGAGACACGATATCCAGAGACAAAAACTTGAGCAAGAGCCTCACACTCCCCTTTTTTCATATCCCGAAGAGTTCTCCTCATGGTCTGTAGATCAGTCCTGCCATACCTATGACCCGAAACATAAGCCGAGTTTGTGTTTTCAGACAACTGTCCAAACAGCCCTGGCCTACACACCCTACAGGATCAGGCCCCTGGAGCCAAACCTGTCGACTGTGCTTGCCCTCTCCAAGGCAATTGTATGTGCCCATTCCAATGGCCACAACCCTACTAAGAGGATAAACCTCCAAAGTCCCTGAGGCCATCCCAATATTTGTGGCTTCCCAGGACAAAAAGGGGCAATCTGGGCCCGTCTGAGCACCTACCGGCTCTCAGACCCGTAAACTGATGTCCCCAGAGGTAAAAAGGAACCAACAGGCCCTTAGGCACCTATCGGATCCATTGCTTTGGTTTCCAGGCATCTCTCCTCAGAGGCCTTGATTTCAATAACAGCATATGGCTGTTTCTTGACTCACCCATCAAACAAATCTCATCTACACATGGGAAACTTGCACGATGGAGCTGTGTGAAAGCCTCTCTTTAGGAGAAACCTTCAGGGCCTCAGGGCCACCGCTTCATTCGACGGACTCCATAGACACAAAATCATATTAGGACACATCCACGGGAGAGTCCATTTCAACTCAGCCTCCTCGGATGCTACCCCAGTTCCAGCATATCTAACCTGTCTTGTTGCTTGGAGACAATTGGAATGCGAGGTGGGCTACACAGCCATGCATCCTAAGAACCCTGCTCGGAATCGTTGTCCTGGAGCCAACCAACAGGTCTCAATTGTCCTGCAGAAGAATCTTTGCAGTTGGGAGCTTCTCACAACTCCCATCGTGGGAAAACCCCCATGGCCTCGAGATCCACCCGCCCCCCCCCCCCTTCAAGAAGGGGCCATCAGGGACAGAATGTCCAACCTGAGCGATCGTCTGATCCTCGCCCTGACTTCAGATGCACGAGATCTCGATTCAGGTCTGCAGATTGTGCCTGCCATATCCTCACCCAGAAACCTAGGCCTAGCCTGGGTTCTCAGAGTTCCGTTCTCAGACTACTGGCCCACAAGCCATCCAGTTTGGCAATCCAGAACTACAAAGCAGCACTCTGCCTGCCCTCCAGAAAAAAACATTTCCCTCCGGGGCCACCGAGAAACACCAAATGAGGATCAACCTGCACGCCGTTCGGCTGTACCCCAAATATATAGGCTGACCTGGGCACTAATGCCCTTTCTGACACAGCCTGAGCCTGGACCTCCTGGCCCCACCCACACAGCTGGCCGCACACTGAGCACATCGGACCCGCCATGGCCTTAGGTCGTCATCTCTTCTCAACCTCGGTTTTCAGGCTTCAGAACCTAGACCTTATCTCCAATCACGGCCAGGGTTGAAAATGATGTAGACATGAGAACTCTTTCCCCATGGCAAGAAAACTTCCGGATGGCATGTTGTCCAAGGTTCTGTGTAGTTGAAACAAGTGTGGCCTTGAGGCCCCGCCCATGATTGCGGGCAACATTGGTCACAAACACACATTGTGACCCTCAGCCTGAGCCCAGTCCTCAGGTATGGCCTCTCAGTGGCTGGATGGAGAGACAGCATATTGGGCTTGCCATGCCCCTAGACCCCAATTTTTAACCATAGTTCGGGTTGTCCCTTCACTCTTCCCCAGGGCTCTGCTTTGGAATTCCTCTCTTGGTGGGACACCTGACGAAACAAACCTGAAAGGAGTCCTCCCATCCCACAGATTGACGAAAAACAATTGGGATCAGGCCAAGTCCACAGAGAGCAAGATTCGTCCATGGCCCATGAGGCCTCCGCAACATTCCACGGCCATCGCTGATACAAAATCCAGAGACAAAAGCCTGAGCACACGCCTCAGACTCGCTCATTCTTCATATCCTGAAGAGTTCTTCAGATAAGAACCTACACGGCACTCGAATGCACCGAAAATATATAGTCTAACCTGGGCACTAATGCACTGTCTGACAACCTGAGCCCGGACCTCGTGACCAACAGCCAGACAGCTGACCGCACACTGAGCACATCAGACCCGCCATGGCCTTAGGTCATCATCTCTTCCCTACCTCAGTTTTCAGGCTTCAGAACCTAGACCTTATCTCCAATCACTGCCCAGGGGTGAATGTGAGGCAGAAATCAGAACTCTTCCTTACCCATGGCAAGAAAACTTGTGGTTGGCATGATGTCCAACGTTCAGTGTAGGAGAAACCAGCTTTCACCCTGAGGCCCCGCCCATTCTTGAGTGCGACGAGGGCATAAACACGCATTGTGACCATCAACGTGAGTCCTGTCCTCTAGGACGTCCTCTCAGTGGCTGGACCACTAGATGTCATAATGGGCTTGACATGTCCCTAGGCCCCAATTTTTAACCAGATTTCTGGTTGTCCAGTCGCCCCTCCCCAGGGCTCTACTCTGGAATCCCTCATTTGGTGGGACACCTGAGGTTGAAAATCAAAACAAAACAAATCAACAACAACAGAACAACGGACTTCTTCCATCCCACAGAATGACCGCAAACTCTTTGGACGGGGCCAAACCCCCAGAGAGTAAGACTCGTCCATTTCCCATGAAGTCACCCGGAAATTTCTCGACCATGAGAGACACGATATCCAGAGACAAAAACTTGAGCAAGAGCCTCACACTCGCCCTTTTTTCATATCCCGAAGAGTTCTCCTCATGGTCTGTAGATCAGTCCTGCCATACCTATGACCCGAAACATAAGCCGAGTTTGTGTTTTCAGACAACTGTCCAAACAGCCCTGGCCTACACACCCTACAGGATCAGGCCCCTGGAGCCAAACCTGATGACTGTGCTTGCCCTCTCCAAGGGAATTGTATGTGCCCATTCCAATGGCCACAACCCTACTAAGAGGATAAACCTCCAAAGTCCCTGAGGCCATCCCAATATGTGTGGCTTCCCAGGACAAAAAGGGGCAATCTGGGCCCATGTGATCACCTACCGGCTCTCAGACCCGTAAACTGATGTCCCCAGAGGTAAAAAGGAACCAACAGGCCCCTAGGCACCTATCGGATCCATTGCTTTGGTTTCCAGGCATCTCTCCTCAGAGGCCTTGATTTCAATAACAGCATATGGCTGTTTCTTGACTCACCCATCAAACAAATCTCATCTACACATGGGAAACTTGCACGATGGAGCTGTGTGAAAGCCTCTCTTTAGGAGAAACCTTCAGGGCCTCAGGGCCACCGCTTCATTCCACGGTCTCCATAGACACAAAATCATATTAGGACACATCCACGGGAGAGTCCATTTCAACTCAGCCTCCTCGGATGCTACCCCAGTTTCAGCATATCTAAGCTGTCTTGTTGCTTGGAGACAATTGGAATGCGAGGTGGGCTACACAGCCATGCATCCTAAGAACCCTGCTCGGAATCGTTGTCCTGGAGCCAACCAACAGGTCTCAATTGTCCTGCAGAAGAATCTTTGCAGTTGGGAGCTTCTCACAACTCCCATCGTGGGAAAACCCCCATGGCCTCGAGATCCACCCGCCCCCCCCCTTCAAGAAGGGGCCATCAGGGACAGAATGTCCAACCTGAGCGATCGTCTGATCCTCGCCCTGACTTCAGATGCACGAGATCTCGATTCAGGTCTGCAGATTGTGCCTGCCATATCCTCACCCAGAAACCTAGGCCTAGCCTGGGTTCTCAGACTTCCGTTCTCAGACTACTGGCCCACAAGCCATCCAGTTTGGCAATCCAGAACTACAAAGCAGCACTCTGCCTGCCCTCCAGAAAAAAACATTTCCCTCCGGGGCCACCGAGAAACACCAAATGAGGATCAACCTGCACGCCGTTCGGCTGTACCCCAAATATATAGGCTGACCTGGGCACTAATGCCCTTTCTGACACAGCCTGAGCCTGGACCTCCTGGCCCCACCCACACAGCTGGCCGCACACTGAGCACATCGGACCCGCCATGGCCTTAGGTCGTCATCTCTTCTCAACCTCGGTTTTCAGGCTTCAGAACCTAGACCTTATCTCCAATCACGGCCAGGGTTGAAAATGATGTAGACATCAGAACTCTTTCCCCATGGCAAGAAAACTTCCGGATGGCATGTTGTCCAAGGTTCTGTGTAGTTGAAACAAGTGTGGCCTTGAGGCCCCGCCCATGATTGCGGGCAACATTGGTCACAAACACACATTGTGACCCTCAGCCTGAGCCCAGTCCTCAGGTATGGCCTCTCAGTGGCTGGATGGAGAGACAGCATATTGGGCTTGCCATGCCCCTAGACCCCAATTTTTAACCATAGTTCGGGTTGTCCCTTCACTCTTCCCCAGGGCTCTGCTTTGGAATTCCTCTCTTGGTGGGACACCTGACGAAACAAACCTGAAAGGAGTCCTCCCATCCCACAGATTGACGAAAAACAATTGGGATCAGGCCAAGTCCACAGAGAGCAAGATTCGTCCATGGCCCATGAGGCCTCCGCAACATTCCACGGCCATCGCTGATACAAAATCCAGAGACAAAAGCCTGAGCACACGCCTCAGACTCGCTCATTCTTCATATCCTGAAGAGTTCTTCAGATAAGAACCTACACGGCACTCGAATGCACCGAAAATATATAGTCTAACCTGGGCACTAATGCACTGTCTGACAACCTGAGCCCGGACCTCGTGACCAACAGCCAGACAGCTGACCGCACACTGAGCACATCAGACCCGCCATGGCCTTAGGTCATCATCTCTTCCCTACCTCAGTTTTCAGGCTTCAGAACCTAGACCTTATCTCCAATCACTGCCCAGGGGTGAATGTGAGGCAGAAATCAGAACTCTTCCTTACCCATGGCAAGAAAACTTGTGGTTGGCATGATGTCCAACGTTCAGTGTAGGAGAAACCAGCTTTCACCCTGAGGCCCCGCCCATTCTTGAGTGCGACGAGGGCATAAACACGCATTGTGACCCTCAACGTGAGTCCTGTCCTCTAGGACGTCCTCTCAGTGGCTGGACCACTAGATGTCATAATGGGCTTGACATGTCCCTAGGCCCCAATTTTTAACCAGATTTCTGGTTGTCCAGTCGCCCCTCCCCAGGGCTCTACTCTGGAATCCCTCATTTGGTGGGACACCTGAGGTTGAAAATCAAAACAAAACAAATCAACAACAACAGAACAACGGACTTCTTCCATCCCACAGAATGACCGCAAACTCTTTGGACGGGGCCAAACCCCCAGAGAGTAAGACTCGTCCATTTCCCATGAAGTCACCCGGAAATTTCTCGACCATGAGAGACACGATATCCAGAGACAAAAACTTGAGCAAGAGCCTCACACTCGCCCTTTTTTCATATCCCGAAGAGTTCTCCTCATGGTCTGTAGATCAGTCCTGCCATACCTATGACCCGAAACATAAGCCGAGTTTGTGTTTTCAGACAACTGTCCAAACAGCCCTGGCCTACACACCCTACAGGATCAGGCCCCTGGAGCCAAACCTGACGACTGTGCTTGCCCTCTCCAAGGGAATTGTATGTGCCCATTCCAATGGCCACAACCCTACTAAGAGGATAAACCTCCAAAGTCCCTGAGGCCATCCCAATATTTGTGGCTTCCCAGGACAAAAAGGGGCAATCTGGGCCCATGTGAGCACCTACCGGCTCTCAGACCCGTAAACTGATGTCCCCAGAGGTAAAAAGGAACCAACAGGCCCCTAGGCACCTATCGGATCCATTGCTTTGGTTTCCAGGCATCTCTCCTCAGAGGCCTTGATTTCAATAACAGCATATGGCTGTTTCTTGACTCACCCATCAAACAAATCTCATCTACACATGGGAAACTTGCACGATGGAGCTGTGTGAAAGCCTCTCTTTAGGAGAAACCTTCAGGGCCTCAGGGCCACCGCTTCATTCCACGGTCTCCATAGACACAAAATCATATTAGGACACATCCACGGGAGAGTCCATTTCAACTCAGCCTCCTCGGATGCTACCCCAGTTCCAGCATATCTAACCTGTCTTGTTGCTTGGAGACAATTGGAATGCGAGGTGGGCTACACAGCCATGCATCCTAAGAACCCTGCTCGGAATCGTTGTCCTGGAGCCAAACAACAGGTCTCAATTGTCCTGAAGAAGAATCTTTGCAGTTGGGAGCTTCTCACAACTCCCATCGTGGGAAAACCCCCATGGCCTCGAGATCCACCCGCCCCCCCCCCTTCAAGAAGGGGCCATCAGGGACAGAATGTCCAACCTGAGTGATCGTCTGATCCTCGCCCTGACTTCAGATGCACGAGATCTCGATTCAGGTCTGCAGATTGTGCCTGCCATATCCTCACCCAGAAACCTAGGCCTAGCCTGGGTTCTCAGACTTCCGTTCTCAGACTACTGGCCCACAAGCCATCCAGTTTGGCAATCCAGAACTACAATGCAGCACTCTGCCTGCCCTCCAGAAAAAAACATTTCCCTCCGGGGCCACCGAGAAACACCAAATGAGGATCAACCTGCACGCCGTTCGGCTGTACCCCAAATATATAGGCTGACCTGGGCACTAATGCCCTTTCTGACACAGCCTGAGCCTGGACCTCCTGGCCCCACCCACACAGCTGGCCGCACACTGAGCACATCGGACCCGCCATGGCCTTAGGTCGTCATCTCTTCTCAACCTCGGTTTTCAGGCTTCAGAACCTAGACCTTATCTCCAATCACGGCCAGGGTTGAAAATGATGTAGACATCAGAACTCTTTCCCCATGGCAAGAAAACTTCCGGATGGCATGTTGTCCAAGTTTCTGTGTAGTTGAAACAAGTGTGGCCTTGAGGCCCCGCCCATGATTGCGGGCAACATTGGTCACAAACACACATTGTGACCCTCAGCCTGAGCCCAGTCCTCAGGTATGGCCTCTCAGTGGCTGGATGGAGAGACAGCATATTGGGCTTGCCATGCCCCTAGACCCCAATTTTTAACCATAGTTCGGGTTGTCCCTTCACTCTTCCCCAGGGCTCTGCTTTGGAATTCCTCTCTTGGTGGGACACCTGACGAAACAAACCTGAAAGGAGTCCTCCCATCCCACAGATTGACGAAAAACAATTGGGATCAGGCCAAGTCCACAGAGAGCAAGATTCGTCCATGGCCCATGAGGCCTCCGCAACATTCCACGGCCATCGCTGATACAAAATCCAGAGACAAAAGCCTGAGCACACGCCTCAGACTCGCTCATTCTTCATATCCTGAAGAGTTCTTCAGATAAGAACCTACACGGCACTCGAATGCACCGAAAATATATAGTCTAACCTGGGCACTAATGCACTGTCTGACAACCTGAGCCCGGACCTCGTGACCAACAGCCAGACAGCTGACCGCACACTGAGCACATCAGACCCGCCATGGCCTTAGGTCATCATCTCTTCCCTACCTCAGTTTTCAGGCTTCAGAACCTAGACCTTATCTCCAATCACTGCCCAGGGGTGAATGTGAGGCAGAAATCAGAACTCTTCCTTACCCATGGCAAGAAACCTTGTGGTTGGCATGATGTCCAACGTTCAGTGTAGGAGAAACCAGCTTTCACCCTGAGGCCCCGCCCATTCTTGAGTGCGACGAGGGCATAAACACGCATTGTGACCATCAACGTGAGTCCTGTCCTCTAGGACGTCCTCTCAGTGGCTGGACCACTAGATGTCATAATGGGCTTGACATGTCCCTAGGCCCCAATTTTTAACCAGATTTCTGGTTGTCCAGTCGCCCCTCCCCAGGGCTCTACTCTGGAATCCCTCATTTGGTGGGACACCTGAGGTTGAAAATCAAAACAAAACAAATCAACAACAACAGAACAACGGACTTCTTCCATCCCACAGAATGACCGCAAACTGTTTGGACGGGGCCAAACCCCCAGAGAGTAAGACTCGTCCATTTCCCATGAAGTCACCCGGAAATTTCTCGACCATGAGAGACACGATATCCAGAGACAAAAACTTGAGCAAGAGCCTCACACTCGCCCTTTTTTCATATCCCGAAGAGTTCTCCTCATGGTCTGTAGATCAGTCCTGCCCTACCTATGACCCGAAACATAAGCCGAGTTTGTGTTTTCAGACAACTGTCCAAACAGCCCTGGCCTACACACCCTACAGGATCAGGCCCCTGGAGCCAAACCTGACGACTGTGCTTGCCCTCTCCAAGGGAATTGTATGTGCCCATTCCAATGGCCACAACCCTACTAAGAGGATAAACCTCCAAAGTCCCTGAGGCCATCCCAATATTTGTGGCTTCCCAGGACAAAGAGGGGCAATCTGGGCCCATGTGAGCACCTACCGGCTTTCAGACCCGTAAACTGATGTCCCCAGAGGTAAAAAGGAACCAACAGGCCCCTAGGCACCTATCGGATCCATTGCTTTGGTTTCCAGGCATCTCTCCTCAGAGGCCTTGATTTCAATAACAGCATATGGCTGTTTCTTGACTCACCCATCAAACAAATCTCATCTACACATGGGAAACTTGCACGATGGAGCTGTGTGAAAGCCTCTCTTTAGGAGAAACCTTCAGGGCCTCAGGGCCACCGCTTCATTCCACGGTCTCCATAGACACAAAATCATATTAGGACACATCCACGGGAGAGTCCATTTCAACTCAGCCTCCTCGGATGCTACCCCAGTTCCAGCATATCTAACCTGTCTTGTTGCTTGGAGACAATTGGAATGCGAGGTGGGCTACACAGCCATGCATCCTAAGAACCCTGCTCGGAATCGTTGTCCTGGAGCCAAACAACAGGTCTCAATTGTCCTGAAGAAGAATCTTTGCAGTTGGGAGCTTCTCACAACTCCCATCGTGGGAAAACCCCCATGGCCTCGAGATCCACCCGCCCCCCCCCTTCAAGAAGGGGCCATCAGGGACAGAATGTCCAACCTGAGCGATCGTCTGATCCTCGCCCTGACTTCAGATGCACGAGATCTCGATTCAGGTCTGCAGATTGTGCCTGCCATATCCTCACCCAGAAACCTAGGCCTAGCCTGGGTTCTCAGACTTCCGTTCTCAGACTACTGGCCCACAAGCCATCCAGTTTGGCAATCCAGAACTACAATGCAGCACTCTGCCTGACCTCCAGAAAAAAACATTTCCCTCCGGGGCCACCGAGAAACACCAAATGAGGATCAACCTGCACGCCGTTCGGCTGTACCCCAAATATATAGGCTGACCTGGGCACTAATGCCCTTTCTGACACAGCCTGAGCCTGGACCTCCTGGCCCCACCCACACAGCTGGCCGCACACTGAGCACATCGGACCCGCCATGGCCTTAGGTCGTCATCTCTTCTCAACCTCGGTTTTCAGGCTTCAGAACGTAGACCTTATCTCCAATCACGGCCAGGGTTGAAAATGATGTAGACATCAGAACTCTTTCCCCATGGCAAGAAAACTTCCGGATGGCATGTTGTCCAAGGTTCTGTGTAGTTGAAACAAGTGTGGCCTTGAGGCCCCGCCCATGATTGCGGGCAACATTGGTCACAAACACACATTGTGACCCTCAGCCTGAGCCCAGTCCTCAGGTATGGCCTCTCAGTGGCTGGATGGAGAGACAGCATATTGGGCTTGCCATGCCCCTAGACCCCAATTTTTAACCATAGTTCGGGTTGTCCCTTCACTCTTCCCCAGGGCTCTGCTTTGGAATTCCTCTCTTGGTGGGACACCTGACGAAACAAACCTGAAAGGAGTCCTCCCATCCCACAGATTGACGAAAAACAATTGGGATCAGGCCAAGTCCACAGAGAGCAAGATTCGTCCATGGCCCATGAGGCCTCCGCAACATTCCACGGCCATCGCTGATACAAAATCCAGAGACAAAAGCCTGAGCACACGCCTCAGACTCGCTCATTCTTCATATCCTGAAGAGTTCTTCAGATAAGAACCTACACGGCACTCGAATGCACCGAAAATATATAGTCTAACCTGGGCACTAATGCACTGTCTGACAACCTGAGCCCGGACCTCGTGACCAACAGCCAGACAGCTGACCGCACACTGAGCACATCAGACCCGCCATGGCCTTAGGTCATCATCTCTTCCCTACCTCAGTTTTCAGGCTTCAGAACCTAGACCTTATCTCCAATCACTGCCCAGGGGTGAATGTGAGGCAGAAATCAGAACTCTTCCTTACCCATGGCAAGAAACCTTGTGGTTGGCATGATGTCCAACGTTCAGTGTAGGAGAAACCAGCTTTCACCCTGAGGCCCCGCCCATTCTTGAGTGCGACGAGGGCATAAACACGCATTGTGACCATCAACGTGAGTCCTGTCCTCTAGGACGTCCTCTCAGTGGCTGGACCACTAGATGTCATAATGGGCTTGACATGTCCCTAGGCCCCAATTTTTAACCAGATTTCTGGTTGTCCAGTCGCCCCTCCCCAGGGCTCTACTCTGGAATCCCTCATTTGGTGGGACACCTGAGGTTGAAAATCAAAACAAAACAAATCAACAACAACAGAACAACGGACTTCTTCCATCCCACAGAATGACCGCAAACTCTTTGGACGGGGCCAAACCCCCAGAGAGTAAGACTCGTCCATTTCCCATGAAGTCACCCGGAAATTTCTCGACCATGAGAGACACGATATCCAGAGACAAAAACTTGAGCAAGAGCCTCACACTCCCCTTTTTTCATATCCCGAAGAGTTCTCCTCATGGTCTGTAGATCAGTCCTGCCATACCTATGACCCGAAACATAAGCCGAGTTTGTGTTTTCAGACAACTGTCCAAACAGCCCTGGCCTACACACCCTACAGGATCAGGCCCCTGGAGCCAAACCTGACGACTGTGCTTGCCCTCTCCAAGGGAATTGTATGTGCCCATTCCAATGGCCACAACCCTACTAAGAGGATAAACCTCCAAAGTCCCTGAGGCCATCCCAATATTTGTGGCTTCCCAGGACAAAAAGGGGCAATCTGGGCCCATCTGAGCACCTACCGGCTCTCAGACCCGTAAACTGATGTCCCCAGAGGTAAAAAGGAACCAACAGGCCCCTAGGCACCTATCGGATCCATTGCTTTGGTTTCCAGGCATCTCTCCTCAGAGGCCTTGATTTCAATAACAGCATATTGGCTGTTTCTTGACTCACCCATCAAACAAATCTCATCTACACATGGGAAACTTGCACGATGGAGCTGTGTGAAAGCCTCTCTTTAGGACAAACCTTCAAGGCCTCAGGGCCACCGCTTCATTCCACGGTCTCCATAGACACAAAATCATATTAGGACACATCCACGGGAGAGTCCATTTCAACTCAGCCTCCTCGGATGCTACCCCAGATCCAGCATATCTAACCTGTCTTGTTGCTTGGAGACAATTGGAATGCGAGGTGGGCTACACAGCCATGCATCCTAAGAACCCTGCTCGGAATCGTTGTCCTGGAGCCAACCAACAGGTCTCAATTGTCCTGCAGAAGAATCTTTGCAGTTGGGAGCTTCTCACAACTCCCATCGTGGGAAAACCCCCATGGCTTCGAGATCCACCCGCCCCCCCCCCTTCAAGAAGGGGCCATCAGGGACAGAATGTCCAACCTGAGCGATCGTCTGATCCTCGCCCTGACTTCAGATGCACGAGATCTCGATTCAGGTCTGTAGATTGTGCCTGCCATATCCTCACCCAGAAACCTAGGCCTAGCCAGGGTTCTCAGACTTCCGTTCTCAGACTACTGGCCCACAAGCCATCCAGTTTGGCAATCCAGAACTACAATGCAGCACTCTGCCTGCCCTCCAGAAAAAAACATTTCCCTCCGGGGCTACCGAGAAACACCAAATGAGGATCAACCTGCACGCCGTTCGGCTGTACCCCAAATATATAGGCTGACCTGGGCACTAATGCCCTTTCTGACACAGCCTGAGCCTGGACCTCCTGGCCCCACCCACACAGCTGGCCGCACACTGAGCACATCGGACCCGCCATGGCCTTAGGTCGTCATCTCTTCTCAACCTCGGTTTTTAGGCTTCAGAACGTAGACCTTATCTCCAATCACGGCCAGGGTTGAAAATGATGTAGACATCAGAACTCTTTCCCCATGGCAAGAAAACTTCCGGATGGCATGTTGTCCAAGGTTCTGTGTAGTTGAAACAAGTGTGGCCTTGAGGCCCCGCCCATGATTGCGGGCAACATTGGTCACAAACACACATTGTGACCCTCAGCCTGAGCCCAGTCCTCAGGTATGGCCTCTCAGTGGCTGGATGGAGAGACAGCATATTGGGCTTGCCATGCCCCTAGACCCCAATTTTTAACCATAGTTCGGGTTGTCCCTTCACTCTTCCCCAGGGCTCTGCTTTGGAATTCCTCTCTTGGTGGGACACCTGACGAAACAAACCTGAAAGGAGTCCTCCCATCCCACAGATTGACGAAAAACAATTGGGATCAGGCCAAGTCCACAGAGAGCAAGATTCGTCCATGGCCCATGAGGCCTCCGCAACATTCCACGGCCATCGCTGATACAAAATCCAGAGACAAAAGCCTGAGCACACGCCTCAGACTCGCTCATTCTTCATATCCTGAAGAGTTCTTCAGATAAGAACCTACACGGCACTCGAATGCACCGAAAATATATAGTCTAACCTGGGCACTAATGCACTGTCTGACAACCTGAGCCCGGACCTCGTGACCAACAGCCAGACAGCTGACCGCACACTGAGCACATCAGACCCGCCATGGCCTTAGGTCATCATCTCTTCCCTACCTCAGTTTTCAGGCTTCAGAACCTAGACCTTATCTCCAATCACTGCCCAGGGGTGAATGTGAGGCAGAAATCAGAACTCTTCCTTACCCATGGCAAGAAACCTTGTGGTTGGCATGATGTCCAACGTTCAGTGTAGGAGAAACCAGCTTTCACCCTGAGGCCCCGCCCATTCTTGAGTGCGACGAGGGCATAAACACGCATTGTGACCATCAACGTGAGTCCTGTCCTCTAGGACGTCCTCTCAGTGGCTGGACCACTAGATGTCATAATGGGCTTGACATGTCCCTAGGCCCCAATTTTTAACCAGATTTCTGGTTGTCCAGTCGCCCCTCCCCAGGGCTCTACTCTGGATTCCTCATTTGGTGGGACACCTGAGGTTGAAAATCAAAACAAAACAAATCAACAACAACAGAACAACGGACTTCTTCCTTCCCACAGAATGACCGCAAACTCTTTGGACGGGGCCAAACCCCCAGAGAGTAAGACTCGTCCATTTCCCATGAAGTCACCCGGAAATTTCTCGACCATGAGAGACACGATATCCAGAGACAAAAACTTGAGCAAGAGCCTCACACTCGCCCTTTTTTCATATCCCGAAGAGTTCTCCTCATGGTCTGTAGATCAGTCCTGCCATACCTATGACCCGAAACATAAGCCGAGTTTGTGTTTTCAGACAACTGTCCAAACAGCCCTGGCCTACACACCCTACAGGATCAGGCCCCTGGAGCCAAACCTGACGACTGTGCTTGCCCTCTCCAAGGGCATTGTATGTGCCCATTCCAATGGCCACAACCCTACTAAGAGGATAAACCTCCAAAGTCCCTGAGGCCATCCCAATATTTGTCGCTTCCCAGGACAAAAAGGGGCAATCTGGGCCCATCTGAGCACCTACCGGCTCTCAGACACGTAAACTGATGTCCCCAGAGGTAAAAAGGAACCAACAGGCCCCTAGGCACCTATCGGATCCATTGCTTTGGTTTCCAGGCATCTCTCCTCAGAGGCCTTGATTTCAATAACAGCATATGGCTGTTTCTTGACTCACCCATCAAACAAATCTCATCTACACATGGGAAACTTGCACGATGGAGCTGTGTGAAAGCCTCTCTTTAGGAGAAACCTTCAGGGCCTCAGGGCCACCGCTTCATTCCACGGTCTCCATAGACACAAAATCATATTAGGACACATCCACGGGAGAGTCCATTTCAACTCAGCCTCCTCGGATGCTACCCCAGATCCAGCATATCTAACCTGTCTTGTTGCTTGGAGACAATTGGAATGCGAGGTGGGCTACACAGCCATGCATCCTAAGAACCCTGCTCGGAATCGTTGTCCTGGAGCCAACCAACAGGTCTCAATTGTCCTGCAGAAGAATCTTTGCAGTTGGGAGCTTCTCACAACTCCCATCGTGGGAAAACCCCCATGGCCTCGAGACCACCCGCCCCCCCCCCTTCAAGAAGGGGCCATCAGGGACAGAATGTCCAACCTGAGCGATCGTCTGATCCTCGCCCTGATTTCAGATGCACGAGATCTCGATTCAGTTCTGCAGATTGTGCCTGCCATATCCTCACCCAGAAACCTAGGCCTAGCCTGGGTTCTCAGACTTCCGTTCTCAGACTACAGGCCCACAAGCCATCCAGTTTGGCAATCCAGAACTACAATGCAGCACTCTGCCTGCCCTCCAGAAAAAAACATTTCCCTCCGGGGCTACCGAGAAACACCAAATGAGGATCAACCTGCACGCCGTTCGGCTGTACCCCAAATATATAGGCTGACCTGGGCACTAATGCCCTTTCTGACACAGCCTGAGCCTGGACCTCCTGGCCCCACCCACACAGCTGGCCGCACACTGAGCACATCGGACCCGCCATGGCCTTACGTCGTCATCTCTTCTCAACCTCGGTTTTCAGGCTTCAGAACCTAGACCTTATCTCCAATCACGGCCAGGGTTGAAAATGATGTAGACATCAGAACTCTTTCCCCATGGCAAGAAAACTTCCGGATGGCATGTTGTCCAAGGTTCTGTGTAGTTGAAACAAGTGTGGCCTTGAGGCCCCGCCCATGATTGCGGGCAACATTGGTCACAAACACACATTGTGACCCTCAGCCTGAGCCCAGTCCTCAGATATGGCCTCTCAGTGGCTGGATGGAGAGACAGCATATTGGGCTTGCCATGCCCCTAGACCCCAATTTTTAACCATAGTTCGGGTTGTCCCTTCACTCTTCCCCAGGGCTCTGCTTTGGAATTCCTCTCTTGGTGGGACACCTGACGAAACAAACCTGAAAGGAGTCCTCCCATCCCACAGATTGACGAAAAACAATTGGGATCAGGCCAAGTCCACAGAGAGCAAGATTCGTCCATGGCCCATGAGGCCTCCGCAACATTCCACGGCCATCGCTGATACAAAATCCAGAGACAAAAGCCTGAGCACACGCCTCAGACTCGCTCATTCTTCATATCCTGAAGAGTTCTTCAGATAAGAACCTACACGGCACTCGAATGCACCGAAAATATATAGTCTAACCTGGGCACTAATGCACTGTCTGACAACCTGAGCCCGGACCTCGTGACCAACAGCCAGACAGCTGACCGCACACTGAGCACATCAGACCCGCCATGGCCTTAGGTCATCATCTCTTCCCTACCTCAGTTTTCAGGCTTCAGAACCTAGACCTTATCTCCAATCACTGCCCAGGGGTGAATGTGAGGCAGAAATCAGAACTCTTCCTTACCCATGGCAAGAAACCTTGTGGTTGGCATGATGTCCAACGTTCAGTGTAGGAGAAACCAGCTTTCACCCTGAGGCCCCGCCCATTCGTGAGTGCAACGAGGGCATAAACACGCATTGTGACCATCAACGTGAGTCCTGTCCTCTAGGACGTCCTCCCAGTGGCTGGACCACTAGATGTCATAATGGGCTTGACATGTCCCTAGGCCCCAATTTTTAACCAGATTTCTGGTTGTCCAGTCGCCCCTCCCCATGGCTCTACTCTGGAATCCCTCATTTGGTGGGACACCTGAGGTTGAAAATCAAAACAAAACAAATCAACAACAACAGAACAACGGACTTCTTCCTTCCCACAGAATGACCGCAAACTCTTTGGACGGGGCCAAACCCCCAGAGAGTAAGACTCGTCCATTTCCCATGAAGTCACCCGGAAATTTCTCGACCATGAGAGACACGATATCCAGAGACAAAAACTTGAGCAAGAGCCTCACACTCGCCCTTTTTTCATATCCCGAAGAGTTCTCCTCATGGTCTGTAGATCAGTCCTGCCATACCTATGACCCGAAACATAAGCCGAGTTTGTGTTTTCAGACAACTGTCCAAACAGCCCTGGCCTACACACCCTACAGGATCAGGCCCCTGGAGCCAAACCTGACGACTGTGCTTGCCCTCTCCAAGGGAATTGTATGTGCCCATTCCAATGGCCACAACCCTACTAAGAGGATAAACCTCCAAAGTCCCTGAGGCCATCCCAATATTTGTGGCTTCCCAGGACAAAAAGGGGCAATCTGGGCCCATCTGAGCACCTACCGGCTCTCAGACCCGTAAACTGATGTCCCCAGAGGTAAAAAGGAACCAACAGGCCCCTAGGCACCTATCGGATCCATTGCTTTGGTTTCCAGGCATCTCTCCTCAGAGGCCTTGATTTCAATAACAGCATATTGGCTGTTTCTTGACTCACCCATCAAACAAATCTCATCTACACATGGGAAACTTGCACGATGGAGCTGTGTGAAAGCCTCTCTTTAGGACAAACCTTCAAGGCCTCAGGGCCACCGCTTCATTCCACGGTCTCCATAGACACAAAATCATATTAGGACACATCCACGGGAGAGTCCATTTCAACTCAGCCTCCTCGGATGCTACCCCAGATCCAGCATATCTAACCTGTCTTGTTGCTTGGAGACAATTGGAATGCGAGGTGGGCTACACAGCCATGCATCCTAAGAACCCTGCTCGGAATCGTTGTCCTGGAGCCAACCAACAGGTCTCAATTGTCCTGCAGAAGAATCTTTGCAGTTGGGAGCTTCTCACAACTCCCATCGTGGGAAAACCCCCATGGCTTCGAGATCCACCCGCCCCCCCCCCTTCAAGAAGGGGCCATCAGGGACAGAATGTCCAACCTGAGCGATCGTCTGATCCTCGCCCTGACTTCAGATGCACGAGATCTCGATTCAGGTCTGTAGATTGTGCCTGCCATATCCTCACCCAGAAACCTAGGCCTAGCCTGGGTTCTCAGACTTCCGTTCTCAGACTACTGGCCCACAAGCCATCCAGTTTGGCAATCCAGAACTACAATGCAGCACTCTGCCTGCCCTCCAGAAAAAAACATTTCCCTCCGGGGCTACCGAGAAACACCAAATGAGGATCAACCTGCACGCCGTTCGGCTGTACCCCAAATATATAGGCTGACCTGGGCACTAATGCCCTTTCTGACACAGCCTGAGCCTGGACCTCCTGGCCCCACCCACACAGCTGGCCGCACACTGAGCACATCGGACCCGCCATGGCCTTACGTCGTCATCTCTTCTCAACCTCGGTTTTCAGGCTTCAGAACCTAGACCTTATCTCCAATCACGGCCAGGGTTGAAAATGATGTAGACATCAGAACTCTTTCCCCATGGCAAGAAAACTTCCGGATGGCATGTTGTCCAAGGTTCTGTGTAGTTGAAACAAGTGTGGCCTTGAGGCCCCGCCCATGATTGCGGGCAACATTGGTCACAAACACACATTGTGACCCTCAGCCTGAGCCCAGTCCTCAGGTATGGCCTCTCAGTGGCTGGATGGAGAGACAGCATATTGGGCTTGCCATGCCCCTAGACCCCAATTTTTAACCATAGTTCGGGTTGTCCCTTCACTCTTCCCCATGGCTCTGCTTTGGAATTCCTCTCTTGGTGGGACACCTGACGAAACAAACCTGAAAGGAGTCCTCCCATCCCACAGATTGACGAAAAACAATTGGGATCAGGCCAAGTCCACAGAGAGCAAGATTCGTCCATGGCCCATGAGGCCTCCGCAACTTTCCACGGCCATCGCTGATACAAAATCCAGAGACAAAAGCCTGAGCACACGCCTCAGACTCGCTCATTCTTCATATCCTGAAGAGTTCTTCAGATAAGAACCTACACGGCACTCGAATGCACCGAAAATATATAGTCTAACCTGGGCACTAATGCACTGTCTGACAACCTGAGCCCGGACCTCGTGACCAACAGCCAGACAGCTGACCGCACACTGAGCACATCAGACCCGCCATGGCCTTAGGTCATCATCTCTTCCCTACCTCAGTTTTCAGGCTTCAGAACCTAGACCTTATCTCCAATCACTGCCCAGGGGTGAATGTGAGGCAGAAATCAGAACTCTTCCTTACCCATGGCAAGAAACCTTGTGGTTGGCAGGATGTCCAACGTTCAGTGTCGGAGAAACCAGCTTTCACCCTGAGGCCCCGCCCATTCTTGAGTGCGACGAGGGCATAAACACGCATTGTGACCATCAACGTGAGTCCTGTCCTCTAGGACGTCCTCTCAGTGGCTGGACCACTAGATGTCATAATGGGCTTGACATGTCCCTAGGCCCCAATTTTTAACCAGATTTCTGGTTGTCCAGTCGCCCCTCCCCAGGGCTCTACTCTGGATTCCTCATTTGGTGGGACACCTGAGGTTGAAAATCAAAACAAAACAAATCAACAACAACAGAACAACGGACTTCTTCCTTCCCACAGAATGACCGCAAACTCTTTGGACGGGGCCAAACCCCCAGAGAGTAAGACTCGTCCATTTCCCATGAAGTCACCCGGAAATTTCTCGACCATGAGAGACACGATATCCAGAGACAAAAACTTGAGCAAGAGCCTCACACTCGCCCTTTTTTCATATCCCGAAGAGTTCTCCTCATGGTCTGTAGATCAGTCCTGCCATACCTATGACCCGAAACATAAGCCGAGTTTGTGTTTTCAGACAACTGTCCAAACAGCCCTGGCCTACACACCCTACAGGATCAGGCCCCTGGAGCCAAACCTGACGACTGTGCTTGCCCTCTCCAAGGGCATTGTATGTGCCCATTCCAATGGCCACAACCCTACTAAGAGGATAAACCTCCAAAGTCCCTGAGGCCATCCCAATATTTGTCGCTTCCCAGGACAAAAAGGGGCAATCTGGGCCCATCTGAGCACCTACCGGCTCTCAGACCCGTAAACTGATGTCCCCAGAGGTAAAAAGGAACCAACAGGCCCCTAGGCACCTATCGGATCCATTGCTTTGGTTTCCAGGCATCTCTCCTCAGAGGCCTTGATTTCAATAACAGCATATGGCTGTTTCTTGACTCACCCATCAAACAAATCTCATCTACACATGGGAAACTTGCACGATGGAGCTGTGTGAAAGCCTCTCTTTAGGAGAAACCTTCAGGGCCTCAGGGCCACCGCTTCATTCCACGGTCTCCATAGACACAAAATCATATTAGGACACATCCACGGGAGAGTCCATTTCAACTCAGCCTCCTCGGATGCTACCCCAGATCCAGCATATCTAACCTGTCTTGTTGCTTGGAGACAATTGGAATGCGAGGTGGGCTACACAGCCATGCATCCTAAGAACCCTGCTCGGAATCGTTGTCCTGGAGCCAACCAACAGGTCTCAATTGTCCTGCAGAAGAATCTTTGCAGTTGGGAGCTTCTCACAACTCCCATCGTGGGAAAACCCCCATGGCCTCGAGACCACCCGCCCCCCCCCCTTCAAGAAGGGGCCATCAGGGACAGAATGTCCAACCTGAGCGATCGTCTGATCCTCGCCCTGATTTCAGATGCACGAGATCTCGATTCAGTTCTGCAGATTGTGCCTGCCATATCCTCACCCAGAAACCTAGGCCTAGCCTGGGTTCTCAGACTTCCGTTCTCAGACTACAGGCCCTCAAGCCATCCAGTTTGGCAATCCAGAACTACAATGCAGCACTCTGCCTGCCCTCCAGAAAAAAACATTTCCCTCCGGGGCTACCGAGAAACACCAAATGAGGATCAACCTGCACGCCGTTCGGCTGTACCCCAAATATATAGGCTGACCTGGGCACTAATGCCCTTTCTGACACAGCCTGAGCCTGGACCTCCTGGCCCCACCCACACAGCTGGCCGCACACTGAGCACATCGGACCCGCCATGGCCTTACGTCGTCATCTCTTCTCAACCTCGGTTTTCAGGCTTCAGAACCTAGACCTTATCTCCAATCACGGCCAGGGTTGAAAATGATGTAGACATGAGAACTCTTTCCCCATGGCAAGAAAACTTCCGGATGGCATGTTGTCCAAGGTTCTGTGTAGTTGAAACAAGTGTGGCCTTGAGGCCCCGCCCATGATTGCGGGCAACATTGGTCACAAACACACATTGTGACCCTCAGCCTGAGCCCAGTCCTCAGGTATGGCCTCTCAGTGGCTTGACGGAGAGACAGCATATTGGGCTTGCCATGCCCCTAGACCCCAATTTTTAACCATAGTTCGGGTTGTCCCTTCACTCTTCCCCAGGGCTCTGCTTTGGAATTCCTCTCTTGGTGGGACACCTGACGAAAAAAACCTGAAAGGAGTCCTCCCATCCCACAGATTGACGAAAAACAATTGGGATCAGGCCAAGTCCACAGAGAGCAAGATTCGTCCATGGCCCATGAGGCCTCCGCAACATTCCACGGCCATCGCTTATACAAAATCCAGAGACAAAAGCCTGAGCACGCGCCTCAGACTCGCTCATTCTTCATATCCTGAAGAGTTCTTCAGATAAGAACCTACACGGCACTCGAATGCACCGAAAATATATAGTCTAACCTGGGCACTAATGCACTGTCTGACAACCTGAGCCCGGACCTCGTGACCAACAGCCAGACAGCTGACCGCACCATGAGCAGATCAGACCCGCCATGGCCTTAGGTCATCATCTCTTCCCTACCTCAGTTTTCAGGCTTCAGAACCTAGACCTTATCTCCAATCACTGCCCAGGGGTGAATGTGAGGCAGAAATCAGAACTCTTCCTTACCCATGGCTAGAAACCTTGTGGTTGGCATGATGTCCAACGTTCAGTGTAGGAGAAACCAGCTTTCACCCTGAGGCCCCGCCCATTCTTGAGTGCGACGAGGGCATAAACACGCATCGTGACCATCAACGTGAGTCCTGTCCTCTAGGACGTCCTCTCAGTGGCTGGACCACTAGATGTCATAATGGGCTTGACATGTCCCTAGGCCCCAATTTTTAACCAGATTTCTGGTTGTCCAGTCGCCCCTCCCCAGGGCTCTACTCTGGAATCCCTCATTTGGTGGGACACCTGAGGTTGAAAATCAAAACAAAACAAATCAACAACAACAGAACAACGGACTTCTTCCTTCCCACAGAATGACCGCAAACTCTTTGGACGGGGCCAAACCCCCAGAGAGTAAGACTCGTCCATTTCCCATGAAGTCACCCGGAAATTTCTCGACCATGAGAGACACGATATCCAGAGACAAAAACTTGAGCAAGAGCCTCACACTCGCCCTTTTTTCATATCCCGAAGAGTTCTCCTCATGGTCTGTAGATCAGTCCTGCCATACCTATGACCCGAAACATAAGCCGAGTTTGTGTTTTCAGACAACTGTCCAAACAGCCCTGGCCTACACACCCTACAGGATCAGGCCCCTGGAGCCAAACCTGACGACAGTGCTTGCCCTCTCCAAGGGCATTGTATGTGCCCATTCCAATGGCCACAACCCTACTAAGAGGATAAACCTCCAAAGTCCCTGAGGCCATCCCAATATTTGTCACTTCCCAGGACAAAAAGGGGCAATCTGGGCCCATCTGAGCACCTACCGGCTCTCAGACCCGTAAACTGATGTCCCCAGAGGTAAAAAGGAACCAACAGGCCCCTAGGCACCTATCGGATCCATTGCTTTGGTTTCCAGGCATCTCTCCTCAGAGGCCTTGATTTCAATAACAGCATATGGCTGTTTCTTGACTCACCCATCAAACAAATCTCATCTACACATGGGAAACTTGCACGATGGAGCTGTGTGAAAGCCTCTCTTTAGGAGAAACCTTCAGGGCCTCAGGGCCACCGCTTCATTCCACGGTCTCCATAGACACAAAATCATATTAGGACACATCCACGGGAGAGTCCATTTCAACTCAGCCTCCTCGGATGCTACCCCAGATCCAGCATATCTAACCTGTCTTGTTGCTTGGAGACAATTGGAATGCGAGGTGGGCTACACAGCCATTCATCCTAAGAACCCTGCTCGGAATCGTTGTCCTGGAGCCAACCAACAGGTCTCAATTGTCCTGCAGAAGAATCTTTGCAGTTGGGAGCTTCTCACAACTCCCATCGTGGGAAAACCCCCATGGCCTCGAGACCACCCGCCCCCCCCCTTCAAGAAGGGGCCATCAGGGACAGAATGTCCAACCTTAGCGATCGTCTGATCCTCGCCCTGATTTCAGATGCACGAGATCTCGATTCAGTTCTGCAGATTGTGCCTGCCATATCCTCACCCAGAAACCTAGGCCTAGCCTGGGTTCTCAGACTTCCGTTCTCAGACTACAGGCCCACAAGCCATCCAGTTTGGCAATCCAGAACTACAATGCAGCACTCTGCCTGCCCTCCAGAAAAAAACATTTCCCTCCGGGGCTACCGAGAAACACCAAATGAGGATCAACCTGCACGCCGTTCGGCTGTACCCCAAATATATAGGCTGACCTGGGCACTAATGCCCTTTCTGACACAGCCTGAGCCTGGACCTCCTGGCCCCACCCACACAGCTGGCCGCACACTGAGCACATCGGACCCGCCATGGCCTTACGTCGTCATCTCTTCTCAACCTCGGTTTTCAGGCTTCAGAACCTAGACCTTATCTCCAATCACGGCCAGGGTTGAAAATGATGTAGACATCAGAACTCTTTCCCCATGGCAAGAAAACTTCCGGATGGCATGTTGTCCAAGGTTCTGTGTAGTTGAAACAAGTGTGGCCTTGAGGCCCCGCCCATGATTGCGGGCAACATTGGTCACAAACACACATTGTGACCCTCAGCCTGAGCCCAGTCCTCAGGTATGGCCTCTCAGTGGCTGGATGGAGAGACAGCATATTGGGCTTGCCATGCCCCTAGACCCCAATTTTTAACCATAGTTCGGGTTGTCCCTTCACCTTTCCCCAGGGCTCTGCTTTGGAATTCCTCTCTTGGTGGGACACCTGACGAAACAAACCTTAAAGGAGTCCTCCCATCCCACAGATTGACGAAAAACAATTGGGATCAGGCCAAGTCCACAGAGAGCAAGATTCGTCCATGGCCCATGAGGCCTCCGCAACATTCCACGCCCATCGCTGATACAAAATCCAGAGACAAAAGCCTGAGCACACGCCTCAGACTCGCTCATTCTTCATATCCTGAAGAGTTCTTCAGATAAGAACCTACACGGCACTCGAATGCACCGAAAATATATAGTCTCACCTGGGCACTAATGCACAGTCTGACAACCTGAGCCCGGACCTCGTGACCAACAGCCAGACAGCTGACCGCACACTGAGCACATCAGAACCGCCATGGCCTTAGGTCATCATCTCTTCCCTACCTCAGTTTTCAGGCTTCAGAACCTAGACCTTATCTCCAATCACTGCCCAGGGGTGAATGTGAGGCAGAAATCAGAACTCTTCCTTACCCATGGCAAGAAACCTTGTGGTTGGCATGATGTCCAACGTTCAGTGTCGGAGAAACCAGCTTTCACCCTGAGGCCCCGCCCATTCTTGAGTGCGACGAGGGCATAAACACGCATTGTGACCATCAACGTGAGTCCTGTCCTCTAGGACGTCCTCTCAGTGGCTGGACCACTAGATGTCATAATGGGCTTGACATGTCCCTAGGCCCCAATTTTTAACCAGATTTCTGGTTGTCCAGTCGCCCCTCCCCAGGGCTCTACTCTGGAATCCCTCATTTGGTGGGACACCTGACGTTGAAAATCAAAACAAAACAAATCAACAACAACAGAACAACGGACTTCTTCCATCCCACAGAATGACCGCCAACTCTTTGGACGGGGCCAAACCCCCAGAGAGTAGGACTCGTCCATTTCCCATGAAGTCACCCGGAAATTTCTCGACCATGAGAGACACGATATCCAGAGACAAAAACTTGAGCAAGAGCCTCACACTCGCCCTTTTTTCATATCCCGAAGAGTACTCCTCATGGTCTGTAGATCAGTCCTGCCATACCTATGACCCGAAACATAAGCCGAGTTTGTGTTTTCAGACAACTGTCCAAACAGCCCTGGCCTACACACCCTACAGGATCAGGCCCCTGGAGCCAAACCTGACGACTGTGCTTGCCCTCTCCAAGGGAATTGTATGTGCCCATTCCAATGGCCACAACCCTACTAAGAGGATAAACCTCCAAAGTCCCTGAGGCCATCCCAATATTTGTGGCTTCCCAGGACAAAAAGGGGCAATCTGCGCCCGTCTGAGCACCTACCGGCTCTCAGACCCGTAAACTGATGTCCCCAGAGGTAAAAAGGAACCAACAGGCCCCTAGGCACCTATCGGATCCATTGCTTTGGTTTCCAGGCATCTCTCCTCAGAGGCCTTGATTTCAATAACAGCATATGGCTGTTTCTTGACTCACCCATCAAACAAATCTCATCTACACATGGGAAACTTGCACGATGGAGCTGTGTGAAAGCCTCTCTTTAGGAGAAACCTTCAGGGCCTCAGGGCCACCGCTTCATTCCACGGTCTCCATAGACACAAAATCATATTAGGACACATCCACGGGAGAGTCCATTTCAACTCAGCCTCCTCGGATGCTACCCCAGATCCAGCATATCTAACCTGTCTTGTTGCTTGGAGACAATTGGAATGCGAGGTGGGCTACACAGCCATGCATCCTAAGAACCCTGCTCGGAATCGTTGTCCTGGAGCCAACCAACAGGTCTCAATTGTCCTGCAGAAGAATCTTTGCAGTTGGGAGCTTCTCACAACTCCCATCGTGGGAAAACCCCCATGGCCTCGAGATCCACCCGCCCCCCCCCTTCAAGAAGGGGCCATCAGGGACAGAATGTCCAAACTGAGCGATCGTCTGATCCTCGCCCTGACTTCAGATGCACGAGATCTCGATTCACGTCTGTAGATTGTGCCTGCCATATCCTCACCCAGAAACCTAGGCCTAGCCTGGGTTCTCAGACTTCCGTTCTCAGACTAC
Organism: Mustela lutreola; assembly: GCF_030435805.1. Taxonomy (NCBI): domain Eukaryota; kingdom Metazoa; phylum Chordata; class Mammalia; order Carnivora; family Mustelidae; genus Mustela; species Mustela lutreola. The sequence goes on from NC_081294.1 coordinate 176,545,377, forward strand.
TGGCCCACAAGCCATCCAGTTTGGCAATCCAGAACTACAATGCAGCAATCTGTCTGCCCTCCAGAAAAAACATTTCCCTCCGGGGCTACCGAGAAACACCAAATGAGGATCAACCTGCGCGCCGTTCGGCTGTACCCCAAATATATAGGCTGACCTGGGCACTAATGCCCTTTCTGACACAGCCTGAGCCTGGACCTCCTGGCCCCACCCACACAGCTGGCCGCACACAGAGCACATCGGACCCGCCATGGCCTTAGGTCGTCATCTCTTCTCAACCTCGGTTTTCAGGCTTCAGAACCTAGACCTTATCTCCAATCACGGCCAGGGTTGAAAATGATGTAGACATCAGAACTCTTTCCCCATGGCAAGAAAACTTCCGGATGGCATGTTGTCCAAGGTTCTGTGTAGTTGAAACAAGTGTGGCCTTGAGGCCCCGCCCATGATTGCGGGCAACATTGGTCACAAACACACATTGTGACCCTCAGCCTGAGCCCAGTCCTCAGGTATGGCCTCTCAGTGGCTGGATGGAGAGACAGCATATTGGGCTTGCCATGCCCCTAGACCCCAATTTTTAACCATAGTTCGGGTTGTCCCTTCACTCTTCCCCAGGGCTCTGCTTTGGAATTCCTCTCTTGGTGGGACACCTGACGAAACAAACCTGAAAGGAGTCCTCCCATCCCACAGATTGACGAAAAACAATTGGGATCAGGCCAAGTCCACAGAGAGCAAGATTCGTCCATGGCCCATGAGGCCTCCGCAACATTCCACGGCCATCGCTGATACAAAATCCAGAGACAAAAGCCTGAGCACACGCCTCAGACTCGCTCATTCTTCATATCCTGAAGAGTTCTTCAGATAAGAACCTACACGGCACTCGAATGCACCGAAAATATATAGTCTAACCTGGGCACTAATGCACTGTCTGACAACCTGAGCCCGGACCTCGTGACCAACAGCCAGACAGCTGACCGCACCATGAGCAGATCAGACCCGCCATGGCCTTAGGTCATCATCTCTTCCCTACCTCAGTTTTCAGGCTTCAGAACCTAGACCTTATCTCCAATCACTGCCCAGGGGTGAATGTGAGGCAGAAATCAGAACTCTTCCTTACCCATGGCAAGAAACCTTGTGGTTGGCATGATGTCCAACGTTCAGTGTCGGAGAAACCAGCTTTCACCCTGAGGCCCCGCCCATTCTTGAGTGCGACGAGGGCATAAACACGCATTGTGACCATCAACGTTAGTCCTGTCCTCTAGGACGTCCTCTCAGTGGCTGGACCACTAGATGTCATAATGGGCTTGACATGTCCCTAGGCCCCAATTTTTAACCAGATTTCTGGTTGTCCAGTCGCCCCTCCCCATGGCTCTACTCTGGAATCCCTCATTTGGTGGGACACCTGAGGTTGAAAATCAAAACAAAACAAATCAACAACAACAGAACAACGGACTTCTTCCATCCCACAGAATGACCGCCAACTCTTTGGACGGGGCCAAACCCCCAGAGAGTAGGACTCGTCCATTTCCCATGAAGTCACCCGGAAATTTCTCGACCATGAGAGACACGATATCCAGAGACAAAAACTTGAGCAAGAGCCTCACACTCGCCCTTTTTTCATATCCCGAAGAGTACTCCTCATGGTCTGTAGATCAGTCCTGCCATACCTATGACCCGAAACATAAGCCGAGTTTGTGTTTTCAGACAACTGTCCAAACAGCCCTGGCCTACACACCCTCAGGATCAGGCCCCTGGAGCCAAACCTGACGACTGTGCTTGCCCTCTCCAAGGGAATTGTATGTGCCCATTCCAATGGCCACAACCCTACTAAGAGGATAAACCTCCAAAGTCCCTGAGGCCATCCCAATATTTGTGGCTTCCCAGGACAAAAAGGGGCAATCTGCGCCCGTCTGAGCACCTACCGGCTCTCAGACCCGTAAACTGATGTCCCCAGAGGTAAAAAGGAACCAACAGGCCCCTAGGCACCTATCGGATCCATTGCTTTGGTTTCCAGGCATCTCTCCTCAGAGGCCTTGATTTCAATAACAGCATATGGCTGTTTCTTGACTCACCCATCAAACAAATCTCATCTACACATGGGAAACTTGCACGATGGAGCTGTGTGAAAGCCTCTCTTTAGGAGAAACCTTCAGGGCCTCAGGGCCACCGCTTCATTCCACGGTCTCCATAGACACAAAATCATATTAGGACACATCCACGGGAGAGTCCATTTCAACTCAGCCTCCTCGGATGCTACCCCAGATCCAGCATATCTAACCTGTCTTGTTGCTTGGAGACAATTGGAATGCGAGGTGGGCTACACAGCCATTCATCCTAAGAACCCTGCTCGGAATCGTTGTCCTGGAGCCAACCAACAGGTCTCAATTGTCCTGCAGAAGAATCTTTGCAGTTGGGAGCTTCTCACAACTCCCATCGTGGGAAAACCCCCATGGCCTCGAGACCACCCGCCCCCCCCCCTTCAAGAAGGGGCCATCAGGGACAGAATGTCCAACCTTAGCGATCGTCTGATCCTCGCCCTGATTTCAGATGCACGAGATCTCGATTCAGTTCTGCAGATTGTGCCTGCCATATCCTCACCCAGAAACCTAGGCCTAGCCTGGGTTCTCAGACTTCCGTTCTCAGACTACAGGCCCACAAGCCATCCAGTTTGGCAATCCAGAACTACAATGCAGCACTCTGCCTGCCCTCCAGAAAAAAACATTTCCCTCCGGGGCTACCGAGAAACACCAAATGAGGATCAACCTGCACGCCGTTCGGCTGTACCCCAAATATATAGGCTGACCTGGGCACTAATGCCCTTTCTGACACAGCCTGAGCCTGGACCTCCTGGCCCCACCCACACAGCTGGCCGCACACTGAGCACATCGGACCCGCCATGGCCTTACGTCGTCATCTCTTCTCAACCTCGGTTTTCAGGCTTCAGAACCTAGACCTTATCTCCAATCACGGCCAGGGTTGAAAATGATGTAGACATCAGAACTCTTTCCCCATGGCAAGAAAACTTCCGGATGGCATGTTGTCCAAGGTTCTGTGTAGTTGAAACAAGTGTGGCCTTGAGGCCCCGCCCATGATTGCGGGCAACATTGGTCACAAACACACATTGTGACCCTCAGCCTGAGCCCAGTCCTCAGGTATGGCCTCTCAGTGGCTTGACGGAGAGACAGCATATTGGGCTTGCCATGCCCCTAGACCCCAATTTTTAACCATAGTTCGGGTTGTCCCTTCACTCTTCCCCAGGGCTCTGCTTTGGAATTCCTCTCTTGGTGGGACACCTGACGAAAAAAACCTGAAAGGAGTCCTCCCATCCCACAGATTGACGAAAAACAATTGGGATCAGGCCAAGTCCACAGAGAGCAAGATTCGTCCATGGCCCATGAGGCCTCCGCAACATTCCACGGCCATCGCTGATACAAAATCCAGAGACAAAAGCCTGAGCACGCGCCTCAGACTCGCTCATTCTTCATATCCTGAAGAGTTCTTCAGATAAGAACCTACACGGCACTCGAATGCACCGAAAATATATAGTCTAACCTGTGCACTAATGCACTGTCTGACAACCTGAGCCCGGACCTCGTGACCAACAGCCAGACAGCTGACCGCACCATGAGCAGATCAGACCCGCCATGGCCTTAGGTCATCATCTCTTCCCTACCTCAGTTTTCAGGCTTCAGAACCTAGACCTTATCTCCAATCACTGCGCAGGGGTGAATGTGAGGCAGAAATCAGAACTCTTCCTTACCCATGGCAAGAAACCTTGTGGTTGGCATGATGTCCAACGTTCAGTGTAGGAGAAACCAGCTTTCACCCTGAGGCCCCGCCCATTCTTGAGTGCGACGAGGGCATAAACACGCATTGTGACCATCAACGTGAGTCCTGTCCTCTAGGACGTCCTCTCAGTGGCTGGACCACTAGATGTCATAATGGGCTTGACATGTCCCTAGGCCCCAATTTTTAACCAGATTTCTGGTTGTCCAGTCGCCCCTCCCCAGGGCTCTACACTGGAATCCCTCATTTGGTGGGACACCTGAGGTTGAAAATCAAAACAAAACAAATCAACAACAACAGAACAACGGACTTCTTCCATCCCACAGAATGACCGCAAACTCTTTGGACGGGGCCAAACCCCCAGAGAGTAAGACTCGTCCATTTCCCATGAAGTCACCCGGAAATTTCTCGACCATGAGAGACACGATATCCAGAGACAAAAACTTGAGCAAGAGCCTCACACTCGCCCTTTTTTCATATCCCGAAGAGTTCTCCTCATGGTCTGTAGATCAGTCCTGCCATACCTATGACCCGAAACATAAGCCGAGTTTGTGTTTTCAGACAACTGTCCAAACAGCCCTGGCCTACACACCCTACAGGATCAGGCCCCTGGAGCCAAACCTGACGACTGTGCTTGCCCTCTCCAAGGGCATTGTATGTGCCCATTCCAATGGCCACAACCCTACTAAGAGGATAAACCTCCAAAGTCCCTGAGGCCATCCCAATATTTGTCGCTTCCCAGGACAAAAAGGGGCAATCTGGGCCCATCTGAGCACCTACCGGCTCTCAGACCCGTAAACTGATGTCCCCAGAGGTAAAAAGGAACCAACAGGCCCCTAGGCACCTATCGGATCCATTGCTTTGGTTTCCAGGCATCTCTCCTCAGAGGCCTTGATTTCAATAACAGCATATGGCTGTTTCTTGACTCACCCATCAAACAAATCTCATCTACACATGGGAAACTTGCACGATGGAGCTGTGTGAAAGCCTCTCTTTAGGAGAAACCTTCAGGGCCTCAGGGCCACCGCTTCATTCCACGGTCTCCATAGACACAAAATCATATTAGGACACATCCACGGGAGAGTCCATTTCAACTCAGCCTCCTCGGATGCTACCCCAGATCCAGCATATCTAACCTGTCTTGTTGCTTGGAGACAATTGGAATGCGAGGTGGGCTACACAGCCATGCATCCTAAGAACCCTGCTCGGAATCGTTGTCCTGGAGCCAACCAACAGGTCTCAATTGTCCTGCAGAAGAATCTTTGCAGTTGGGAGCTTCTCACAACTCCCATCGTGGGAAAACCCCCATGGCCTCGAGACCACCCGCCCCCCCCCCTTCAAGAAGGGGCCATCAGGGACAGAATGTCCAACCTGAGCGATCGTCTGATCCTCGCCCTGATTTCAGATGCACGAGATCTCGATTCAGTTCTGCAGATTGTGCCTGCCATATCCTCACCCAGAAACCTAGGCCTAGCCTGGGTTCTCAGACTTCCGTTCTCAGACTACAGGCCCTCAAGCCATCCAGTTTGGCAATCCAGAACTACAATGCAGCACTCTGCCTGCCCTCCAGAAAAAAACATTTCCCTCCGGGGCTACCGAGAAACACCAAATGAGGATCAACCTGCACGCCGTTCGGCTGTACCCCAAATATATAGGCTGACCTGGGCACTAATGCCCTTTCTGACACAGCCTGAGCCTGGACCTCCTGGCCCCACCCACACAGCTGGCCGCACACTGAGCACATCGGACCCGCCATGGCCTTACGTCGTCATCTCTTCTCAACCTCGGTTTTCAGGCTTCAGAACCTAGACCTTATCTCCAATCACGGCCAGGGTTGAAAATGATGTAGACATGAGAACTCTTTCCCCATGGCAAGAAAACTTCCGGATGGCATGTTGTCCAAGGTTCTGTGTAGTTGAAACAAGTGTGGCCTTGAGGCCCCGCCCATGATTGCGGGCAACATTGGTCACAAACACACATTGTGACCCTCAGCCTGAGCCCAGTCCTCAGGTATGGCCTCTCAGTGGCTTGACGGAGAGACAGCATATTGGGCTTGCCATGCCCCTAGACCCCAATTTTTAACCATAGTTCGGGTTGTCCCTTCACTCTTCCCCAGGGCTCTGCTTTGGAATTCCTCTCTTGGTGGGACACCTGACGAAAAAAACCTGAAAGGAGTCCTCCCATCCCACAGATTGACGAAAAACAATTGGGATCAGGCCAAGTCCACAGAGAGCAAGATTCGTCCATGGCCCATGAGGCCTCCGCAACATTCCACGGCCATCGCTTATACAAAATCCAGAGACAAAAGCCTGAGCACGCGCCTCAGACTCGCTCATTCTTCATATCCTGAAGAGTTCTTCAGATAAGAACCTACACGGCACTCGAATGCACCGAAAATATATAGTCTAACCTGGGCACTAATGCACTGTCTGACAACCTGAGCCCGGACCTCGTGACCAACAGCCAGACAGCTGACCGCACCATGAGCAGATCAGACCCGCCATGGCCTTAGGTCATCATCTCTTCCCTACCTCAGTTTTCAGGCTTCAGAACCTAGACCTTATCTCCAATCACTGCCCAGGGGTGAATGTGAGGCAGAAATCAGAACTCTTCCTTACCCATGGCAAGAAACCTTGTGGTTGGCATGATGTCCAACGTTCAGTGTAGGAGAAACCAGCTTTCACCCTGAGGCCCCGCCCATTCTTGAGTGCGACGAGGGCATAAACACGCATTGTGACCATCAACGTGAGTCCTGTCCTCTAGGACGTCCTCTCAGTGGCTGGACCACTAGATGTCATAATGGGCTTGACATGTCCCTAGGCCCCAATTTTTAACCAGATTTCTGGTTGTCCAGTCGCCCCTCCCCAGGGCTCTACTCTGGAATCCCTCATTTGGTGGGACACCTGAGGTTGAAAATCAAAACAAAACAAATCAACAACAACAGAACAACGGACTTCTTCCATCCCACAGAATGACCGCAAACTCTTTGGACGGGGCCAAACCCCCAGAGAGTAAGACTCGTCCATTTCCCATGAAGTCACCCGGAAATTTCTCGACCATGAGAGACACGATATCCAGAGACAAAAACTTGAGCAAGAGCCTCACACTCGCCCTTTTTTCATATCCCGAAGAGTTCTCCTCATGGTCTGTAGATCAGTCCTGCCATACCTATGACCCGAAACATAAGCCGAGTTTGTGTTTTCAGACAACTGTCCAAACAGCCCTGGCCTACACACCCTACAGGATCAGGCCCCTGGAGCCAAACCTGACGACTGTGCTTGCCCTCTCCAAGGGCATTGTATGTGCCCATTCCAATGGCCACAACCCTACTAAGAGGATAAACCTCCAAAGTCCCTGAGGCCATCCCAATATTTGTGGCTTCCCAGGACAAAAAGGGGCAATCTGGGCCCATCTGAGCACCTACCGGCTCTCAGACCCGTAAACTGATGTCCCCAGAGGTAAAAAGGAACCAACAGGCCCCTAGGCACCTATCGGATCCATTGCTTTGGTTTCCAGGCATCTCTCCTCAGAGGCCTTGATTTCAATAACAGCATATGGCTGTTTCTTGACTCACCCATCAAACAAATCTCATCTACACATGGGAAACTTGCACGATGGAGCTGTGTGAAATCCTCTCTTTAGGAGAAACCTTCAGTGCCTCAGGGCCACCGCTTCATTCCACGGTCTCCATAGACACAAAATCATATTAGGACACATCCACGGGAGAGTCCATTTCAACTCAGCCTCCTCGGATGCTACCCCAGATCCAGCATATCTAACCTGTCTTGTTGCTTGGAGACAATTGGAATGCGAGGTGGGCTACACAGCCATGCATCCTAAGAACCCTGCTCGGAATCGTTGTCCTGGAGCCAACCAACAGGTCTCAATTGTCCTGCAGAAGAATCTTTGCAGTTGGGAGCTTCTCACAACTCCCATCGTGGGAAAACCCCCATGGCCTCGAGATCCACCCGCCCGCCCCCTTCAAGAAGGGGCCATCAGGGACAGAATGTCCAACCTGAGCGATCGTCTGATCCTCGCCCTGACTTCAGATGCACGAGATCTCGATTCAGGTCTGTAGATTGTGCCTGCCATATCCTCACCCAGAAACCTAGGCCTAGCCTGGGTTCTCAGACTTCCGTTCTCAGACTACTGGCCCACAAGCCATCCAGTTTGGCAATCCAGAACTACAATGCAGCACTCTGCCTGCCCTCCAGAAAAAAACATTTCCCTCCGGGGCTACCGAGAAACACCAAATGAGGATCAACCTGCACGCCGTTCGGCTGTACCCCAAATATATAGGCTGACCTGGGCACTAATGCCCTTTCTGACACAGCCTGAGCCTGGACCTCCTGGCCCCACCCACACAGCTGGCCGCACACTGAGCACATCGGACCCGCCATGGCCTTACGTCGTCATCTCTTCTCAACCTCGGTTTTCAGGCTTCAGAACCTAGACCTTATCTCCAATCACGGCCAGGGTTGAAAATGATGTAGACATCAGAACTCTTTCCCCATGGCAAGAAAACTTCCGGATGGCATGTTGTCCAAGGTTCTGTGTAGTTGAAACAAGTGTGGCCTTGAGGCCCCGCCCATGATTGCGGGCAACATTGGTCACAAACACACATTGTGACCCTCAGCCTGAGCCCAGTCCTCAGGTATGGCCTCTCAGTGGCTGGATGGAGAGACAGCATATTGGGCTTGCCATGCCCCTAGACCCCAATTTTTAACCATAGTTCGGGTTGTCCCTTCACCTTTCCCCAGGGCTCTGCTTTGGAATTCCTCTCTTGGTGGGACACCTGACGAAACAAACCTTAAAGGAGTCCTCCCATCCCACAGATTGACGAAAAACAATTGGGATCAGGCCAAGTCCACAGAGAGCAAGATTCGTCCATGGCCCATGAGGCCTCCGCAACATTCCACGCCCATCGCTGATACAAAATCCAGAGACAAAAGCCTGAGCACACGCCTCAGACTCGCTCATTCTTCATATCCTGAAGAGTTCTTCAGATAAGAACCTACACGGCACTCGAATGCACCGAAAATATATAGTCTCACCTGGGCACTAATGCACAGTCTGACAACCTGAGCCCGGACCTCGTGACCAACAGCCAGACAGCTGACCGCACACTGAGCACATCAGAACCGCCATGGCCTTAGGTCATCATCTCTTCCCTACCTCAGTTTTCAGGCTTCAGAACCTAGACCTTATCTCCAATCACTGCCCAGGGGTGAATGTGAGGCAGAAATCAGAACTCTTCCTTACCCATGGCAAGAAACCTTGTGGTTGGCATGATGTCCAACGTTCAGTGTCGGAGAAACCAGCTTTCAGCCTGAGGCCCCGCCCATTCTTGAGTGCGACGAGGGCATAAACACGCATTGTGACCATCAACGTGAGTCCTGTCCTCTAGGACGTCCTCTCAGTGGCTGGACCACTAGATGTCATAATGGGCTTGACATGTCCCTAGGCCCCAATTTTTAACCAGATTTCTGGTTGTCCAGTCGCCCCTCCCCAGGGCTCTACTCTGGAATCCCTCATTTGGTGGGACACCTGACGTTGAAAATCAAAACAAAACAAATCAACAACAACAGAACAACGGACTTCTTCCATCCCACAGAATGACCGCCAACTCTTTGGACGGGGCCAAACCCCCAGAGAGTAGGACTCGTCCATTTCCCATGAAGTCACCCGGAAATTTCTCGACCATGAGAGACACGATATCCAGAGACAAAAACTTGAGCAAGAGCCTCACACTCGCCCTTTTTTCATATCCCGAAGAGTACTCCTCATGGTCTGTAGATCAGTCCTGCCATACCTATGACCCGAAACATAAGCCGAGTTTGTGTTTTCAGACAACTGTCCAAACAGCCCTGGCCTACACACCCTACAGGATCAGGCCCCTGGAGCCAAACCTGACGACTGTGCTTGCCCTCTCCAAGGCAATTGTATGTGCCCATTCCAATGGCCACAACCCTACTAAGAGGATAAACCTCCAAAGTCCCTGAGGCCATCCCAATATTTGTGGCTTCCCAGGACAAAAAGGGGCAATCTGCGCCCGTCTGAGCACCTACCGGCTCTCAGACCCGTAAACTGATGTCCCCAGAGGTAAAAAGGAACCAACAGGCCCCTAGGCACCTATCGGATCCATTGCTTTGGTTTCCAGGCATCTCTCCTCAGAGGCCTTGATTTCAATAACAGCATATGGCTGTTTCTTGACTCACCCATCAAACAAATCTCATCTACACATGGGAAACTTGCACGATGGAGCTGTGTGAAAGCCTCTCTTTAGGAGAAACCTTCAGGGCCTCAGGGCCACCGCTTCATTCCACGGTCTCCATAGACACAAAATCATATTAGGACACATCCACGGGAGAGTCCATTTCAACTCAGCCTCCTCGGATGCTACCCCAGATCCAGCATATCTAACCTGTCTTGTTGCTTGGAGACAATTGGAATGCGAGGTGGGCTACACAGCCATGCATCCTAAGAACCCTGCTCGGAATCGTTGTCCTGGTGCCAACCAACAGGTCTCAATTGTCCTGCAGAAGAATCTTTGCAGTTGGGAGCTTCTCACAACTCCCATCGTGGGAAAACCCCCATGGCCTCGAGATCCACCCGCCCCCCCCCTTCAAGAAGGGGCCATCAGGGACAGAATGTCCAAACTGAGCGATCGTCTGATCCTCGCCCTGACTTCAGATGCACGAGATCTCGATTCACGTCTGTAGATTGTGCCTGCCATATCCTCACCCAGAAACCTAGGCCTAGCCTGGGTTCTCAGACTTCCGTTCTCAGACTACTGGCCCACAAGCCATCCAGTTTGGCAATCCAGAACTACAATGCAGCAATCTGTCTGCCCTCCAGAAAAAACATTTCCCTCCGGGGCTACCGAGAAACACCAAATGAGGATCAACCTGCGCGCCGTTCGGCTGTACCCCAAATATATAGGCTGACCTGGGCACTAATGCCCTTTCTGACACAGCCTGAGCCTGGACCTCCTGGCCCCACCCACACAGCTGGCCGCACACAGAGCACATCGGACCCGCCATGGCCTTAGGTCGTCATCTCTTCTCAACCTCGGTTTTCAGGCTTCAGAACCTAGACCTTATCTCCAATCACGGCCAGGGTTGAAAATGATGTAGACATCAGAACTCTTTCCCCATGGCAAGAAAACTTCCGGATGGCATGTTGTCCAAGGTTCTGTGTAGTTGAAACAAGTGTGGCCTTGAGGCCCCTCCCATGATTGCGGGCAACATTGGTCACAAACACACATTGTGACCCTCAGCCTGAGCCCAGTCCTCAGGTATGGCCTCTCAGTGGCTGGATGGAGAGACAGCATATTGGGCTTGCCATGCCCCTAGACCCCAATTTTTAACCATAGTTCGGGTTGTCCCTTCACTCTTCCCCAGGGCTCTGCTTTGGAATTCCTCTCTTGGTGGGACACCTGACGAAACAAACCTGAAAGGAGTCCTCCCATCCCACAGATTGACGAAAAACAATTGGGATCAGGCCAAGTCCACAGAGAGCAAGATTCGTCCATGGCCCATGAGGCCTCCGCAACATTCCACGGCCATCGCTGATACAAAATCCAGAGACAAAAGCCTGAGCACACGCCTCAGACTCGCTCATTCTTCATATCCTGAAGAGTTCTTCAGATAAGAACCTACACGGCACTCGAATGCACCGAAAATATATAGTCTAACCTGGGCACTAATGCACTGTCTGACAACCTGAGCCCGGACCTCGTGACCAACAGCCAGACAGCTGACCGCACCATGAGCAGATCAGACCCGCCATGGCCTTAGGTCATCATCTCTTCCCTACCTCAGTTTTCAGGCTTCAGAACCTAGACCTTATCTCCAATCACTGCCCAGGGGTGAATGTGAGGCAGAAATCAGAACTCTTCCTTACCCATGGCAAGAAACCTTGTGGTTGGCATGATGTCCAACGTTCAGTGTCGGAGAAACCAGCTTTCACCCTGAGGCCCCGCCCATTCTTGAGTGCGACGAGGGCATAAACACGCATTGTGACCATCAACGTGAGTCCTGTCCTCTAGGACGTCCTCTCAGTGGCTGGACCACTAGATGTCATAATGGGCTTGACATGTCCCTAGGCCCCAATTTTTAACCAGATTTCTGGTTGTCCAGTCGCCCCTCCCCATGGCTCTACTCTGGAATCCCTCATTTGGTGGGACACCTGAGGTTGAAAATCAAAACAAAACAAATCAACAACAACAGAACAACGGACTTCTTCCATCCCACAGAATGACCGCCAACTCTTTGGACGGGGCCAAACCCCCAGAGAGTAGGACTCGTCCATTTCCCATGAAGTCACCCGGAAATTTCTCGACCATGAGAGACACGATATCCAGAGACAAAAACTTGAGCAAGAGCCTCACACTCGCCCTTTTTTCATATCCCGAAGAGTACTCCTCATGGTCTGTAGATCAGTCCTGCCATACCTATGACCCGAAACATAAGCCGAGTTTGTGTTTTCAGACAACTGTCCAAACAGCCCTGGCCTACACACCCTCAGGATCAGGCCCCTGGAGCCAAACCTGACGACTGTGTTTGCCCTCTCCAAGGGAATTGTATGTGCCCATTCCAATGGCCACAACCCTACTAAGAGGATAAACCTCCAAAGTCCCTGAGGCCATCCCAATATTTGTGGCTTCCCAGGACAAAAAGGGGCAATCTGCGCCCGTCTGAGCACCTACCGGCTCTCAGACCCGTAAACTGATGTCCCCAGAGGTAAAAAGGAACCAACAGGCCCCTAGGCACCTATCGGATCCATTGCTTTGGTTTCCAGGCATCTCTCCTCAGAGGCCTTGATTTCAATAACAGCATATGGCTGTTTCTTGACTCACCCATCAAACAAATCTCATCTACACATGGGAAACTTGCACGATGGAGCTGTGTGAAAGCCTCTCTTTAGGAGAAACCTTCAGGGCCTCAGGGCCACCGCTTCATTCCACGGTCTCCATAGACACAAAATCATATTAGGACACATCCACGGGAGAGTCCATTTCAACTCAGCCTCCTCGGATGCTACCCCAGATCCAGCATATCTAACCTGTCTTGTTGCTTGGAGACAATTGGAATGCGAGGTGGGCTACACAGCCATTCATCCTAAGAACCCTGCTCGGAATCGTTGTCCTGGAGCCAACCAACAGGTCTCAATTGTCCTGCAGAAGAATCTTTGCAGTTGGGAGCTTCTCACAACTCCCATCGTGGGAAAACCCCCATGGCCTCGAGACCACCCGCCCCCCCCCCCTTCAAGAAGGGGCCATCAGGGACAGAATGTCCAACCTTAGCGATCGTCTGATCCTCGCCCTGATTTCAGATGCACGAGATCTCGATTCAGTTCTGCAGATTGTGCCTGCCATATCCTCACCCAGAAACCTAGGCCTAGCCTGGGTTCTCAGACTTCCGTTCTCAGACTACAGGCCCACAAGCCATCCAGTTTGGCAATCCAGAACTACAATGCAGCACTCTGCCTGCCCTCCAGAAAAAAACATTTCCCTCCGGGGCTACCGAGAAACACCAAATGAGGATCAACCTGCACGCCGTTCGGCTGTACCCCAAATATATAGGCTGACCTGGGCACTAATGCCCTTTCTGACACAGCCTGAGCCTGGACCTCCTGGCCCCACCCACACAGCTGGCCGCACACTGAGCACATCGGACCCGCCATGGCCTTACGTCGTCATCTCTTCTCAACCTCGGTTTTCAGGCTTCAGAACCTAGACCTTATCTCCAATCACGGCCAGGGTTGAAAATGATGTAGACATCAGAACTCTTTCCCCATGGCAAGAAAACTTCCGGATGGCATGTTGTCCAAGGTTCTGTGTAGTTGAAACAAGTGTGGCCTTGAGGCCCCGCCCATGATTGCGGGCAACATTGGTCACAAACACACATTGTGACCCTCAGCCTGAGCCCAGTCCTCAGGTATGGCCTCTCAGTGGCTTGACGGAGAGACAGCATATTGGGCTTGCCATGCCCCTAGACCCCAATTTTTAACCATAGTTCGGGTTGTCCCTTCACTCTTCCCCAGGGCTCTGCTTTGGAATTCCTCTCTTGGTGGGACACCTGACGAAAAAAACCTGAAAGGAGTCCTCCCATCCCACAGATTGACGAAAAACAATTGGGATCAGGCCAAGTCCACAGAGAGCAAGATTCGTCCATGGCCCATGAGGCCTCCGCAACATTCCACGGCCATCGCTGATACAAAATCCAGAGACAAAAGCCTGAGCACGCGCCTCAGACTCGCTCATTCTTCATATCCTGAAGAGTTCTTCAGATAAGAACCTACACGGCACTCGAATGCACCGAAAATATATAGTCTAACCTGGGCACTAATGCACTGTCTGACAACCTGAGCCCGGACCTCGTGACCAACAGCCAGACAGCTGACCGCACCATGAGCAGATCAGACCCGCCATGGCCTTAGGTCATCATCTCTTCCCTACCTCAGTTTTCAGGCTTCAGAACCTAGACCTTATCTCCAATCACTGCGCAGGGGTGAATGTGAGGCAGAAATCAGAACTCTTCCTTACCCATGGCAAGAAACCTTGTGGTTGGCATGATGTCCAACGTTCAGTGTAGGAGAAACCAGCTTTCACCCTGAGGCCCCGCCCATTCTTGAGTGCGACGAGGGCATAAACACGCATTGTGACCATCAACGTGAGTCCTGTCCTCTAGGACGTCCTCTCAGTGGCTGGACCACTAGATGTCATAATGGGCTTGACATGTCCCTAGGCCCCAATTTTTAACCAGATTTCTGGTTGTCCAGTCGCCCCTCCCCAGGGCTCTACACTGGAATCCCTCATTTGGTGGGACACCTGAGGTTGAAAATCAAAACAAAACAAATCAACAACAACAGAACAACGGACTTCTTCCATCCCACAGAATGACCGCCAACTCTTTGGACGGGGCCAAACCCCCAGAGAGTAAGACTCGTCCATTTCCCATGAAGTCACCCGGAAATTTCTCGACCATGAGAGACACGATATCCAGAGACAAAAACTTGAGCAAGAGCCTCACACTCGCCCTTTTTTCATATCCCGAAGAGTTCTCCTCATGGTCTGTAGATCAGTCCTGCCATACCTATGACCCGAAACATAAGCCGAGTTTGTGTTTTCAGACAACTGTCCAAACAGCCCTGGCCTACACACCCTACAGGATCAGGCCCCTGGAGCCAAACCTGACGACTGTGCTTGCCCTCTCCAAGGGCATTGTATGTGCCCATTCCAATGGCCACAACCCTACTAAGAGGATAAACCTCCAAAGTCCCTGAGGCCATCCCAATATTTGTGGCTTCCCAGGACAAAAAGGGGCAATCTGGGCCCATCTGAGCACCTACCGGCTCTCAGACCCGTAAACTGATGTCCCCAGAGGTAAAAAGGAACCAACAGGCCCCTAGGCACCTATCGGATCCATTGCTTTGGTTTCCAGGCATCTCTCCTCAGAGGCCTTGATTTCAAAGACAGCATATGGCTGTTTCTTGACTCACCCATCAAACAAATCTCATCTACACATGGGAAACTTGCACGATGGAGCTGTGTGAAAGCCTCTCTTTAGGAGAAACCTTCAGGGCCTCAGGGCCACCGCTTCATTCCACGGTCTCCATAGACACAAAATCATATTAGGACACATCCACGGGAGAGTCCATTTCAACTCAGCCTCCTCGGATGCTACCCCAGATCCAGCATATCTAACCTGTCTTGTTGCTTGGAGACAATTGGAATGCGAGGTGGGCTACACAGCCATGCATCCTAAGAACCCTGCTCGGAATCGTTGTCCTGGAGCCAACCAACAGGTCTCAATTGTCCTGCAGAAGAATCTTTGCAGTTGGGAGCTTCTCACAACTCCCATCGTGGGAAAACCCCCATGGCCTCGAGATCCACCCGCCCCCCCCCTTCAAGAAGGGGCCATCAGGGACAGAATGTCCAACCTGAGCGATCGTCTGATCCTCGCCCTGACTTCAGATGCACGAGATCTCGATTCAGGTCTGTAGATTGTGCCTGCCATATCCTCACCCAGAAACCTAGGCCTAGCCTGGGTTCTCAGACTTCCGTTCTCAGACTACTGGCCCACAAGCCATCCAGTTTGGCAATCCAGAACTACAATGCAGCACTCTGCCTGCCCTCCAGAAAAAAACATTTCCCTCCGGGGCTACCGAGAAACACCAAATGAGGATCAACCTGCGCGCCGTTCGGCTGTACCCCAAATATATAGGCTGACCTGGGCACTAATGCCCTTTCTGACACAGCCTGAGCCTGGACCTCCTGGCCCCACCCACACAGCTGGCCGCACACAGAGCACATCGGACCCGCCATGGCCTTAGGTCGTCATCTCTTCTCAACCTCGGTTTTCAGGCTTCAGAACCTAGACCTTATCTCCAATCACGGCCAGGGTTGAAAATGATGTAGACATCAGAACTCTTTCCCCATGGCAAGAAAACTTCCGGATGGCATGTTGTCCAAGGTTCTGTGTAGTTGAAACAAGTGTGGCCTTGAGGCCCCGCCCATGATTGCGGGCAACATTGGTCACAAACACACATTGTGACCCTCAGCCTGAGCCCAGTCCTCAGGTATGGCCTCTCAGTGGCTGGATGGAGAGACAGCATATTGGGCTTGCCATGCCCCTAGACCCCAATTTTTAACCATAGTTCGGGTTGTCCCTTCACCTTTCCCCAGGGCTCTGCTTTGGAATTCCTCTCTTGGTGGGACACCTGACGAAACAAACCTGAAAGGAGTCCTCCCATCCCACAGATTGACGAAAAACAATTGGGATCAGGCCAAGTCCACAGAGAGCAAGATTCGTCCATGGCCCATGAGGCCTCCGCAACATTCCACGCCCATCGCTGATACAAAATCCAGAGACAAAAGCCTGAGCACACGCCTCAGACTCGCTCATTCTTCATATCCTGAAGAGTTCTTCAGATAAGAACCTACACGGCACTCGAATGCACCGAAAATATATAGTCTCACCTGGGCACTAATGCACTGTCTGACAACCTGAGCCCGGACCTCGTGACCAACAGCCAGATAGCTGACCGCACCATGAGCAGATCAGACCCGCCATGGCCTTAGGTCATCATCTCTTCCCTACCTCAGTTTTCAGGCTTCAGAACCTAGACCTTATCTCCAATCACTACCCAGGGGTGAATGTGAGGCAGAAATCAGAACTCTTCCTTACCCATGGCAAGAAACCTTGTGGTTGGCATGATGTCCAACGTTCAGTGTAGGAGAAACCAGCTTTCACCCTGAGGCCCCGCCCATTCTTGAGTGCGACGAGGGCATAAACACGCATCGTGACCATCAACGTGGGTCCTGTCCTCTAGGACGTCCTCTCAGTGGCTGGACCACTAGATGTCATAATGGGCTTGACATGTCCCTAGGCCCCAATTTTTAACCAGATTTCTGGTTGTCCAGTCGCCCCTCCCCAGGGCTCTACTCTGGAATCCCTCATTTGGTGGGACACCAGAGGTTGAAAATCAAAACAAAACAAATCAACAACAACAGAACAACGGACTTCTTCCATCCCACAGAATGACCGCCAACTCTTTGGACGGGGCCAAACCCCCAGAGAGTAAGACTCGTCCATTTCCCATGAAGTCACCCGGAAATTTCTCGACCATGAGAGACACGATATCCAGAGACAAAAACTTGAGCAAGAGCCTCACACTCGCCCTTTTTTCATATCCCGAAGAGTTCTCCTCATGGTCTGTAGATCAGTCCTGCCATACCTATGACCCGAAACATAAGCCGAGTTTATGTTTTCAGACAACTGTCCAAACAGCCCTGGCCTACACACCCTACAGGATCAGGCCCCTGGAGCCAAACCTGACGACTGTGCTTGCCCTCTCCAAGGGAATTGTATGTGCCCATTCCAATGGCCACAACCCTACTAAGAGGATAAACCTCCAAAGTCCCTGAGGCCATCCCAATATTTGTCGCTTCCCAGGACAAAAAGGGGCAATCTGGGCCCATCTGAGCACCTACCGGCTCTCAGACCCGTAAACTGATATCCCCAGTGGTAAAAAGGAACCAACAGGCCCCTAGGCACCTATCGGATCCATTGCTTTGGTTTCCAGGCATCTCTCCTCAGAGGCCTTGATTTCAATAACAGCATATGGCTGTTTCTTGACTCACCCATCAAACAAATCTCATCTAAACATGGGAAACTTGCACGATGGAGCTGTGTGAAAGCCTCTCTTTAGGAGAAACCTTCAGGGCCTCAGGGCCACCGCTTCATTCCACGGTCTCCATAGACACAAAATCATATTAGGACACATCCACGGGAGAGTCCATTTCAACTCAGCCTCCTCGGATGCTACCCCAGATCCAGCATATCTAACCTGTCTTGTTGCTTGGAGACAATTGGAATGCGAGGTGGGCTACACAGCCATGCATCCTAAGAACCCTGCTCGGAATCGTTGTCCTGGAGCCAACCAACAGGTCTCAATTGTCCTGCAGAAGAATCTTTGCAGTTGGGAGCTTCTCACAACTCCCATCGTGGGAAAACCCCCATGGCCTCGAGATCCACCCGCCCCCCCCCCTTCAAGAAGGGGCCATCAGGGACAGAATGTCCAACCTGAGCGATCGTCTGAACCTCGCCCTGACTTCAGATGCACGAGATCTCGATGCAGGTCTGTAGATTGTGCCTGCCATATCCTCACCCAGAAACCTAGGCCTAGCCTGGGTTCTCAGACTTCCGTTCTCAGACTACTGGCCCACAAGCCATCCAGTTTGGCAATCCAGAACTACAATGCAGCACTCTGCCTGCCCTCCAGAAAAAAACATTTCCCTCCGGGGCTACCGAGAAACACCAAATGAGGATCAACCTGCACGCCGTTCGGCTGTACCCCAAATATATAGGCTGACCTGGGCACTAATGCCCTTTCTGACACAGCCTGAGCCTGGACCTCCTGGCCCCACCCACACAGCTGGCCGCACACTGAGCACATCGGACACGCCATGGCCTTAGGTCGTCATCTCTTCTCAACCTCGGTTTTCAGGCTTCAGAACTTAGATCTTATCTCCAATCACGGCCAGGGTTGAAAATGATGTAGACATCAGAACTGTTTCCCCATGGCAAGAAAACTTCCGGATGGCATGTTGTCCAGGGTTCTGTGTAGTTGAAACAAGTGTGGCCTTGAGGCCCCGCCCATGATTGCGGGCAACATTGGTCACAAACACACATTGTGACTCTCAGCCTGAGCCCAGTCCTCAGGTATGGCCTCTCAGTGGCTGGATGGAGAGACAGTATATTGGGCTTGCCATGCCCCTAGACCCCAATTTTTAACCATAGTTCGGGTTGTCCCTTCACTCTTCCCCAGGGCTCTGCTTTGGAATTCCTCTCTTGGTGGGACACCTGACGAAACAAACCTGAAAGGAGTCCTCCCATCCCACAGATTGACGAAAAACAATTGGGATCAGGCCAAGTCCACAGAGAGCAAGATTCGTCCATGGCCCATGAGGCCTCCGCAACATTCCACGGCCATCGCTGATACAAAATCCAGAGACAAAAGCCTGAGCACACGCCTCAGACTCGCTCATTCTTCATATCCTGAAGAGTTCTTCAGATAAGAACCTACACGGCACTCGAATGCACCGAAAATATATAGTCTCACCTGGGCACTAATGCACTGTCTGACAACCTGAGCCCGGACCTCGTGACCAACAGCCAGACAGCTGACCGCACACTGAGCACATCAGAACCGCCATGGCCTTAGGTCATCATCTCTTCCCTACCTCAGTTTTCAGGCTTCAGAACCTAGACCTTATCTCCAATCACTGCCCAGGGGTGAATGTGAGGCAGAAATCAGAACTCTTCCTTACCCATGGCAAGAAACCTTGTGGTTGGCATGATGTCCAACGTTCAGTGTCGGAGAAACCAGCTTTCACCCTGAGGCCCCGCCCATTCTTGAGTGCGACGAGGGCATAAACACGCATTGTGACCATCAACGTGAGTCCTGTCCTCTAGGACGTCCTCTCAGTGGCTGGACCACTAGATGTCATAATGGGCTTGCCATGCCCCTAGACCCCAATTTTTAACCATAGTTCGGGTTGTCCCTTCACTCTTCCCCAGGGCTCTGCTTTGGAATTCCTCTCTTGGTGGGACACCTGACGAAACAAACCTGAAAGGAGTCCTCCCATCCCACAGATTGACGAAAAACAATTGGGATCAGGCCAAGTCCACAGAGAGCAAGATTCGTCCATGGCCCATGAGGCCTCCGCAACATTCCACGGCCATCGCTGATACAAAATCCAGAGACAAAAGCCTGAGCACACGCCTCAGACTCGCTCATTCTTCATATCCTGAAGAGTTCTTCAGATAAGAACCTACACGGCACTCGAATGCACCGAAAATATATAGTCTAACCTGGGCACTAATGCACTGTCTGACAACCTGAGCCCGGACCTCGTGACCAACAGCCAGACAGCTGACCGCACACTGAGCACATCAGACCCGCCATGGCCTTAGGTCATCAACTCTTCCCTACCTCAGTTTTCAGGCTTCAGAACCTAGACCTTATCTCCAATCACTGCCCAGGGGTGAATGTGAGGCAGAAATCAGAACTCTTCCTTACCCATGGCAAGAAACCTTGTGGTTGGCATGATGTCCAACGTTCAGTGTCGGAGAAACCAGCTTTCACCCTGAGGCCCCGCCCATTCTTGAGTGCGACGAGGGCATAAACACGCATTGTGACCATCAACGTGAGTCCTGTCCTCTAGGACGTCCTCTCAGTGGCTGGACCACTAGATGTCATAATGGGCTTGACATGTCCCTAGGCCCCAATTTTTAACCAGATTTCTGGTTGTCCAGTCGCCCCTCCCCAGGGCTCTACTCTGGAATCCCTCATTTGGTGGGACACCTGAGGTTGAAAATCAAAACAAAA
This sequence comes from Mustela lutreola, assembly GCF_030435805.1. Taxonomy (NCBI): domain Eukaryota; kingdom Metazoa; phylum Chordata; class Mammalia; order Carnivora; family Mustelidae; genus Mustela; species Mustela lutreola. The sequence continues at coordinate 176,566,056 of NC_081294.1, forward strand.
CAAATCAACAACAACAGAACAACGGACTTCTTCCATCCCACAGAATGACCGCAAACTCTTTGGACGGGGCCAAACCCCCAGAGAGTAAGACTCGTCCATTTCCCATGAAGTCACCCGGAAATTTCTCGACCATGAGAGACACGATATCCAGAGACAAAAACTTGAGCAAGAGCCTCACACTCGCCCTTTTTCATATCCCGAAGAGTTCTCCTCATGGTCTGTAGATCAGTCCTGCCATACCTATGACCCGAAACATAAGCCGAGTTTGTGTTTTCAGACAACTGTCCAAACAGCCCTGGCCTACACACCCTACAGGATCAGGCCCCTGGAGCCAAACCTGTCGACTGTGCTTGCCCTCTCCAAGGCAATTGTATGTGCCCATTCCAATGGCCACAACCCTACTAAGAGGATAAACCTCCAAAGTCCCTGAGGCCATCCCAATATTTGTGGCTTCCCAGGACAAAAAGGGGCAATCTGGGCCCGTCTGAGCACCTACCGGCTCTCAGACCCGTAAACTGATGTCCCCAGAGGTAAAAAGGAACCAACAGGCCCCTAGGCACCTATCGGATCCATTGCTTTGGTTTCCAGGCATCTCTCCTCAGAGGCCTTGATTTCAATAACAGCATATGGCTGTTTCTTGACTCACCCATCAAACAAATCTCATCTACACATGGGAAACTTGCACGATGGAGCTGTGTGAAAGCCTCTCTTTAGGAGAAACCTTCAGGGCCTCAGGGCCACCGCTTCATTCCACGGTCTCCATAGACACAAAATCATATTAGGACACATCCACGGGAGAGTCCATTTCAACTCAGCCTCCTCGGATGCTACCCCAGTTCCAGCATATCTAACCTGTCTTGTTGCATGGAGACAATTGGAATGCGAGGTGGGCTACACAGCCATGCATCCTAAGAACCCTGCTCGGAATCGTTGTCCTGGAGCCAACCAACAGGTCTCAATTGTCCTGCAGAGGAATCTTTGCAGTTGGGAGCTTCTCACAACTCCCATCGTGGGAAAACCCCCATGGCCTCGAGATCCACCCGCCCCCCCCCCCTTCAAGAAGGGGCCATCAGGGACAGAATGTCCAACCTGAGCGATCGTCTGATCCTCGCCCTGACTTCAGATGCTCGAGATCTCGATTCAGGTCTGCAGATTGTGCCTGCCATATCCTCACCCAGAAACCTAGGCCTAGCCTGGGTTCTCAGACTTCCGTTCTCAGACTACTGGCCCACAAGCCATCCAGTTTGGCAATCCAGAACTACAATGCAGCACTCTGCCTGCCCTACAGAAAAAAACATTTCCCTCCGGGGCTACCGAGAAACACCAAATGAGGATCAACCTGCACGCCGTTCGGCTGTACCCCAAATATATAGGCTGACCTGGGCACTAATGCCCTTTCTGACACAGCCTGAGCCTGGACCTCCTGGCCCCACCCACACAGCTGGCCGCACACTGAGCACATCGGACCCGCCATGGCCTTAGGTCGTCATCTCTTCTCAACCTCGGTTTTCAGGCTTCAGAACCTAGACCTTATCTCCAATCACGGCCAGGGTTGAAAATGATGTAGACATCAGAACTCTTTCCCCATGGCAAGAAAACTTCCGGATGGCATGTTGTCCAAGGTTCTGTGTAGTTGAAACAAGTGTGGCCTTGAGGCCCCGCCCATGATTGCGGGCAACATTGGTCACAAACACACATTGTGACCCTCAGCCTGAGCCCAGTCCTCAGGTATGGCCTCTCAGTGGCTGGATGGAGAGACAGCATATTGGGCTTGCCATGCCCCTAGACCCCAATTTTTAACCATAGTTCGGGTTGTCCCTTCACTCTTCCCCAGGGCTCTGCTTTGGAATTCCTCTCTTGGTGGGACACCTGACGAAACAAACCTGAAAGGAGTCCTCCCATCCCACAGATTGACGAAAAACAATTGGGATCAGGCCAAGTCCACAGAGAGCAAGATTCGTCCATGGCCCATGAGGCCTCCGCAACATTCCACGGCCATCGCTGATACAAAATCCAGAGACAAAAGCCTGAGCACACGCCTCAGACTCGCTCATTCTTCATATCCTGAAGAGTTCTTCAGATAAGAACCTACACGGCACTCGAATGCACCGAAAATATATAGTCTAACCTGGGCACTAATGCACTGTCTGACAACCTGAGCCCGGACCTCGTGACCAACAGCCAGACAGCTGACCGCACACTGAGCACATCAGACCCGCCATGGCCTTAGGTCATCATCTCTTCCCTACCTCAGTTTTCAGGCTTCAGAACCTAGACCTTATCTCCAATCACTGCCCAGGGGTGAATGTGAGGCAGAAATCAGAACTCTTCCTTACCCATGGCAAGAAACCTTGTGGTTGGCATGATGTCCAACATTCAGTGTAGGAGAAACCAGCTTTCAGCCTGAGGCCCCGCCCATTCTTGAGTGCGACGAGGGCATAAACACGCATTGTGACCATCAACGTGAGTCCTGTCCTCTAGGACGTCCTCTCAGTGGCTGGACCACTAGATGTCATAATGGGCTTGACATGTCCCTAGGCCCCAATTTTTAACCAGATTTCTGGTTGTCCAGTCGCCCCTCCCCAGGGCTCTACTCTGGAATCCCTCATTTGGTGGGACACCTGAGGTTGAAAATCAAAACAAAACAAATCAACAACAACAGAACAACGGACTTCTTCCATCCCACAGAATGACCGCAAACTCTTTGGACGGGGCCAAACCCCCAGAGAGTAAGACTCGTCCATTTCCCATGAAGTCACCCGGAAATTTCTCGACCATGAGAGACACGATATCCAGAGACAAAAACTTGAGCAAGAGCCTCACACTCGCCCTTTTTTCATATCCCGAAGAGTTCTCCTCATGGTCTGTAGATCAGTCCTGCCATACCTATGACCCGAAACATAAGCCGAGTTTGTGTTTTCAGACAACTGTCCAAACAGCCCTGGCCTACACACCCTACAGGATCAGGCCCCTGGGGCCAAACCTGACGACTGTGCTTGCCCTCTCCAAGGCAATTGTATGTGCCCATTCCAATGGCCACAACCCTACTAAGAGGATAAACCTCCAAAGTCCCTGAGGCCATCCCAATATTTGTGGCTTCCCAGGACAAAAAGGGGCAATCTGGGCCCATGTGAGCACCTACCGGCTCTCAGACCCGTAAACTGATGTCCCCAGAGGTAAAAAGGAACCAACAGGCCCCTAGGCACCTATCGGATCCATTGCTTTGGTTTCCAGGCATCTCTCCTCAGAGGCCTTGATTTCAATAACAGCATATGGCTGTTTCTTGACTCACCCATCAAACAAATCTCATCTACACATGGGAAACTTGCACGATGGAGCTGTGTGAAAGCCTCTCTTTAGGAGAAACCTTCAGGGCCTCAGGGCCACCGCTTCATTCCACGGTCTCCATAGACACAAAATCATATTAGGACACATCCACGGGAGAGTCCATTTCAACTCAGCCTCCTCGGATGCTACCCCAGTTCCAGCATATCTAACCTGTCTTGTTGCTTGGAGACAATTGGAATGCGAGGTGGGCTACACAGCCATGCATCCTAAGAACCCTGCTCGGAATCATTGTCCTGGAGCCAACCAACAGGTCTCAATTGTCCTGCAGAAGAATCTTTGCAGTTGGGAGCTTCTCACAACTCCCATCGTGGGAAAACCCCCATGGCCTCGAGATCCACCCGCCCCCCCCCTTCAAGAAGGGGCCATCAGGGACAGAATGTCCAACCTGAGCGATCGTCTGATCCTCGCCCTGACTTCAGATGCACGAGATCTCGATTCAGGTCTGCAGATTGTGCCTGCCATATCCTCACCCAGAAACCTAGGCCTAGCCTGGGTTCTCAGACTTCCGTTCTCAGACTACTGGCCCACAAGCCATCCAGTTTGGCAATCCAGAACTACAAAGCAGCACTCTGCCTGCCCTCCAGAAAAAAACATTTCCCTCCGGGGCCACCGAGAAACACCAAATGAGGATCAACCTGCACGCCGTTCGGCTGTACCCCAAATATATACGCTGACCTGGGCACTAATGCCCTTTCTGACACAGCCTGAGCCTGGACCTCCTGGCCCCACCCACACAGCTGGCCGCACACTGAGCACATCGGACCCGCCATGGCCTTAGGTCGTCATCTCTTCTCAACCTCGGTTTTCAGGCTTCAGAACCTAGACCTTATCTCCAATCACGGCCAGGGTTGAAAATGATGTAGACATCAGAACTCTTTCCCCATGGCAAGAAAACTTCCGGATGGCATGTTGTCCAAGGTTCTGTGTAGTTGAAACAAGTGTGGCCTTGAGGCCCCGCCCATGATTGCGGGCAACATTGGTCACAAACACACATTGTGACCCTCAGCCTGAGCCCAGTCCTCTGGTATGGCCTCTCAGTGGCTGGATGGAGAGACAGCATATTGGGCTTGCCATGCCCCTAGACCCCAATTTTTAACCATAGTTCGGGTTGTCCCTTCACTCTTCCCCAGGGCTCTGCTTTGGAATTCCTCTCTTGGTGGGACACCTGACGAAACAAACCTGAAAGGAGTCCTCCCATCCCACAGATTGACGAAAAACAATTGGGATCAGGCCAAGTCCACAGAGAGCAAGATTCGTCCATGGCCCATGAGGCCTCCGCAACATTCCACGGCCATCGGTGATACAAAATCCAGAGACAAAAGCCTGAGCACACGCCTCAGACTCGCTCATTCTTCATATCCTGAAGAGTTCTTCAGATAAGAACCTACACGGCACTCGAATGCACCGAAAATATATAGTCTAACCTGGGCACTAATGCACTGTCTGACAACCTGAGCCCGGACCTCGTGACCAACAGCCAGACAGCTGACCGCACACTGAGCACATCAGACCCGCCATGGCCTTAGGTCATCAACTCTTCCCTACCTCAGTTTTCAGGCTTCAGAACCTAGACCTTATCTCCAATCACTGCCCAGGGGTGAATGTGAGGCAGAAATCAGAACTCTTCCTTACCCATGGCAAGAAACCTTGTGGTTGGCATGATGTCCAACGTTCAGTGTAGGAGAAACCAGCTTTCAGCCTGAGGCCCCGCCCATTCTTGAGTGCGACGAGGGCATAAACACGCATTGTGACCATCAACGTGAGTCCTGTCCTCTAGGACGTCCTCTCAGTGGCTGGACCACTAGATGTCATAATGGGCTTGACATGTCCCTAGGCCCCAATTTTTAACCAGATTTCTGGTTGTCCAGTCGCCCCTCCCCAGGGCTCTACTCTGGAATCCCTCATTTGGTGGGACACCTGAGGTTGAAAATCAAAACAAAACAAATCAACAACAACAGAACAACGGACTTCTTCCATCCCACAGAATGACCGCAAACTCTTTGGACGGGGCCAAACCGCCAGAGAGTAAGACTCGTCCATTTCCCATGAAGTCACCCGGAAATTTCTCGACCATGAGAGACACGATATCCAGAGACAAAAACTTGAGCAAGAGCCTCACACTCGCCCTTTTTTCATATCCCGAAGAGTTCTCCTCATGGTCTGTAGATCAGTCCTGCCATACCTATGACCCGAAACATAAGCCGAGTTTGTGTTTTCAGACAACTGTCCAAACAGCCCTGGCCTACACACCCTACAGGATCAGGCCCCTGGAGCCAAACCTGTCGACTGTGCTTGCCCTCTCCAAGGCAATTGTATGTGCCCATTCCAATGGCCACAACCCTACTAAGAGGATAAACCTCCAAAGTCCCTGAGGCCATCCCAATATTTGTGGCTTCCCAGGACAAAAAGGGGCAATCTGGGCCCGTCTGAGCACCTACCGGCTCTCAGACCCGTAAACTGATGTCCCCAGAGGTAAAAAGGAACCAACAGGCCCCTAGGCACCTATCGGATCCATTGCTTTGGTTTCCAGGCATCTCTCCTCAGAGGCCTTGATTTCAATAACAGCATATGGCTGTTTCTTGACTCACCCATCAAACAAATCTCATCTACACATGGGAAACTTGCACGATGGAGCTGTGTGAAAGCCTCTCTTTAGGAGAAACCTTCAGGGCCTCAGGGCCACCGCTTCATTCCACGGTCTCCATAGACACAAAATCATATTAGGACACATCCACGGGAGAGTCCATTTCAACTCAGCCTCCTCGGATGCTACCCCAGTTCCAGCATATCTAACCTGTCTTGTTGCTTGGAGACAATTGGAATGCGAGGTGGGCTACACAGCCATGCATCCTAAGAACCCTGCTCGGAATCGTTGTCCTGGAGCCAACCAACAGGTCTCAATTGTCCTGCAGAAGAATCTTTGCAGTTGGGAGCTTCTCACAACTCCCATCGTGGGAAAACCCCCATGGCCTCGAGATCCACCCGCCCCCCCCCCTTCAAGAAGGGGCCATCAGGGACAGAATGTCCAACCTGAGCGATCGTCTGATCCTCGCCCTGACTTCAGATGCTCGAGATCTCGATTCAGGTCTGCAGATTGTGCCTGCCATATCCTCACCCAGAAACCTAGGCCTAGCCTGGGTTCTCAGACTTCCGTTCTCAGACTACTGGCCCACAAGCCATCCAGTTTGGCAATCCAGAACAACAATGCAGCACTCTGCCTGCCCTCCAGAAAAAAACATTTCCCTCCGGGGCTACCGAGAAACACCAAATGAGGATCAACCTGCACGCCGTCGGCTGTACCCCAAATATATAGGCTGACCTGGGCACTAATGCCCTTTCTGACACAGCCTGAGCCTGGACCTCCTGGCCCCACCCACACAGCTGGCCGCACACTGAGCACATCGGACCCGCCATGGCCTTAGGTCGTCATCTCTTCTCAACCTCGGTTTTCAGGCTTCAGAACCTAGACCTTATCTCCAATCACGGCCAGGGTTGAAAATGATGTAGACATCAGAACTCTTTCCCCATGGCAAGAAAACTTCCGGATGGCATGTTGTCCAAGGTTCTGTGTAGTTGAAACAAGTGTGGCCTTGAGGCCCCGCCCATGATTGCGGGCAACATTGGTCACAAACACACATTGTGACCCTCAGCCTGAGCCCAGTCCTCAGGTATGGCCTCTCAGTGGCTGGATGGAGAGACAGCATATTGGGCTTGCCATGCCCCTAGACCCCAATTTTTAACCATAGTTCGGGTTGTCCCTTCACTCTTCCCCAGGGCTCTGCTTTGGAATTCCTCTCTTGGTGGGACACCTGACGAAACAAACCTGAAAGGAGTCCTCCCATCCCACAGATTGACGAAAAACAATTGGGATCAGGCCAAGTCCACAGAGAGCAAGATTCGTCCATGGCCCATGAGGCCTCCGCAACATTCCACGGCCATCGCTGATACAAAATCCAGAGACAAAAGCCTGAGCACACGCCTCAGACTCGCTCATTCTTCATATCCTGAAGAGTTCTTCAGATAAGAACCTACACGGCACTCGAATGCACCGAAAATATATAGTCTAACCTGGGCACTAATGCACTGTCTGACAACCTGAGCCCGGACCTCGTGACCAACAGCCAGACAGCTGACCGCACACTGAGCACATCAGACCCGCCATGGCCTTAGGTCATCATCTCTTCCCTACCTCAGTTTTCAGGCTTCAGAACCTAGACCTTATCTCCAATCACTGCCCAGGGGTGAATGTGAGGCAGAAATCAGAACTCTTCCTTACCCATGGCAAGAAACCTTGTGGTTGGCATGATGTCCAACGTTCAGTGTAGGAGAAACCAGCTTTCACCCTGAGGCCCCGCCCATTCTTGAGTGCGACGAGGGCATAAACACGCATTGTGACCATCAACGTGAGTCCTGTCCTCTAGGACGTCCTCTCAGTGGCTGGACCACTAGATGTCATAATGGGCTTGACATGTCCCTAGGCCTCAAATTTTAACCAGATTTCTGGTTGTCCAGTCGCCCCTCCCCAGGGCTCTACTCTGGAATCCCTCATTTGGTGGGACACCTGAGGTTGAAAATCAAAACAAAACAAATCAACAACAACAGAACAACGGACTTCTTCCATCCCACAGAATGACCGCAAACTCTTTGGACGGGGCCAAACCCCCAGAGAGTAAGACTCGTCCATTTCCCATGAAGTCACCCGGAAATTTCTCGACCATGAGAGACACGATATCCAGAGACAAAAACTTGAGCAAGAGCCTCACACTCGCCCTTTTTTCATATCCCGAAGAGTTCTCCTCATGGTCTGTAGATCAGTCCTGCCATACCTATGACCCGAAACAGAAGCCGAGTTTGTGTTTTCAGACAACTGTCCAAACAGCCCTGGCCTACACACCCTACAGGATCAGGCCCCTGGAGCCAAACCTGACGACTGTGCTTGCCCTCTCCAAGGCAATTGTATGTGCCCATTCCAATGGCCACAACCCTACTAAGAGGATAAACCTCCAAAGTCCCTGAGGCCATCCCAATATTTGTGGCTTCCCAGGACAAAAAGGGGCAATCTGGGCCCATGTGAGCACCTACCGGCTCTCAGACCCGTAAACTGATGTCCCCAGAGGTAAAAAGGAACCAACAGGCCCCTAGGCACCTATCGGATCCATTGCTTTGGTTTCCAGGCATCTCTCCTCAGAGGCCTTGATTTCAATAACAGCATATGGCTGTTTCTTGACTCACCCATCAAACAAATCTCATCTACACATGGGAAACTTGCACGATGGAGCTGTGTGAAAGCCTCTCTTTAGGAGAAACCTTCAGGGCCTCAGGGCCACCGCTTCATTCCACGGTCTCCATAGACACAAAATCATATTAGGACACATCCACGGGAGAGTCCATTTCAACTCAGCCTCCTCGGATGCTACCCCAGTTCCAGCATATCTAAGCTGTCTTGTTGCTTGGAGACAATTGGAATGCGAGGTGGGCTACACAGCCATGCATCCTAAGAACCCTGCTCGGAATCGTTGTCCTGGAGCCAACCAACAGGTCTCAATTGTCCTGCAGAAGAATCTTTGCAGTTGGGAGCTTCTCACAACTCCCATCGTGGGAAAACCCCCATGGCCTCGAGATCCACCCGCCCCCCCCCCTTCAAGAAGGGGCCATCAGGGACAGAATGTCCAACCTGAGCGATCGTCTGATCCTCGCCCTGACTTCAGATGCACGAGATCTCGATTCAGGTCTGCAGATTGTGCCTGCCATATCCTCACCCAGAAACCTAGGCCTAGCCTGGGTTCTCAGACTTCCGTTCTCAGACTACTGGCCCACAAGCCATCCAGTTTGGCAATCCAGAACTACAAAGCAGCACTCTGCCTGCCCTCCAGAAAAAAACATTTCCCTCCGGGGCCACCGAGAAACACCAAATGAGGATCAACCTGCACGCCGTTCGGCTGTACCCCAAATATATAGGCTGACCTGGGCACTAATGCCCTTTCTGACACAGCCTGAGCCTGGACCTCCTGGCCCCACCCACACAGCTGGCCGCACACTGAGCACATCGGACCCGCCATGGCCTTAGGTCGTCATCTCTTCTCAACCTCGGTTTTCAGGCTTCAGAACCTAGACCTTATCTCCAATCACGGCCAGGGTTGAAAATGATGTAGACATCAGAACTCTTTCCCCATGGCAAGAAAACTTCCGGATGGCATGTTGTCCAAGGTTCTGTGTAGTTGAAACAAGTGTGGCCTTGAGGCCCCGCCCATGATTGCGGGCAACATTGGTCACAAACACACATTGTGACCCTCAGCCTGAGCCCAGTCCTCAGGTATGGCCTCTCAGTGGCTGGATGGAGAGACAGCATATTGGGCTTGCCATGCCCCTAGACCCCAATTTTTAACCATAGTTCGGGTTGTCCCTTCACTCTTCCCCAGGGCTCTGCTTTGGAATTCCTCTCTTGGTGGGACACCTGACGAAACAAACCTGAAAGGAGTCCTCCCATCCCACAGATTGACGAAAAACAATTGGGATCAGGCCAAGTCCACAGAGAGCAAGATTCGTCCATGGCCCATGAGGCCTCCGCAACATTCCACGGCCATCGCTGATACAAAATCCAGAGACAAAAGCCTGAGCACACGCCTCAGACTCGCTCATTCTTCATATCCTGAAGAGTTCTTCAGATAAGAACCTACACGGCACTCGAATGCACCGAAAATATATAGTCTAACCTGGGCACTAATGCACTGTCTGACAACCTGAGCCCGGACCTCGTGACCAACAGCCAGACAGCTGACCGCACACTGAGCACATCAGACCCGCCATGGCCTTAGGTCATCATCTCTTCCCTACCTCAGTTTTCAGGCTTCAGAACCTAGACCTTATCTCCAATCACTGCCCAGGGGTGAATGTGAGGCAGAAATCAGAACTCTTCCTTACCCATGGCAAGAAAACTTGTGGTTGGCATGATGTCCAACGTTCAGTGTAGGAGAAACCAGCTTTCACCCTGAGGCCCCGCCCATTCTTGAGTGCGACGAGGGCATAAACACGCATTGTGACCATCAACGTGAGTCCTGTCCTCTAGGACGTCCTCTCAGTGGCTGGACCACTAGATGTCATAATGGGCTTGACATGTCCCTAGGCCCCAATTTTTAACCAGATTTCTGGTTGTCCAGTCGCCCCTCCCCAGGGCTCTACTCTGGAATCCCTCATTTGTTGGGACACCTGAGGTTGAAAATCAAAACAAAACAAATCAACAACAACAGAACAACGGACTTCTTCCATCCCACAGAATGACCGCAAACTCTTTGGACGGGGCCAAACCCCCAGAGAGTAAGACTCGTCCATTTCCCATGAAGTCACCCGGAAATTTCTCGACCATGAGAGACACGATATCCAGAGACAAAAACTTGAGCAAGAGCCTCACACTCGCCCTTTTTTCATATCCCGAAGAGTTCTCCTCATGGTCTGTAGATCAGTCCTGCCATACCTATGACCCGAAACATAAGCCGAGTTTGTGTTTTCAGACAACTGTCCAAACAGCCCTGGCCTACACACCCTACAGGATCAGGCCCCTGGAGACAAACCTGACGACTCTGCTTGCCCTCTCCAAGGGAATTGTATGTGCCCATTCCAATGGCCACAACCCTACTAAGAGGATAAACCTCCAAAGTCCCTGAGGCCATCCCAATATTTGTGGCTTCCCAGGACAAAAAGGGGCAATCTGGGCCCATGTGAGCACCTACCGGCTCTCAGACCCGTAAACTGATGTCCCCAGAGGTAAAAAGGAACCAACAGGCCCCTAGGCACCTATCGGATCCATTGCTTTGGTTTCCAGGCATCTCTCCTCAGAGGCCTTGATTTCAATAACAGCATATGGCTGTTTCTTGACTCACCCATCAAACAAATCTCATCTACACATGGGAAACTTGCACGATGGAGCTGTGTGAAAGCCTCTCTTTAGGAGAAACCTTCAGGGCCTCAGGGCCACCGCTTCATTCCACGGTCTCCATAGACACAAAATCATATTAGGACACATCCACGGGAGAGTCCATTTCAACTCAGCCTCCTCGGATGCTACCCCAGTTCCAGCATATCTAACCTGTCTTGTTGCTTGGAGACAGTTGGAATGCGAGGTGGGCTACACAGCCATGCATCCTAAGAACCCTGCTCGGAATCTTTGTCCTGGAGCCAACCAACAGGTCTCAATTGTCCTGCAGAAGAATCCTTGCAGTTGGGAGCTTCTCACAACTCCCATCGTGGGAAAACCCCCATGGCCTCGAGATCCACCCGCCCCCCCCCCTTCAAGAAGGGGCCATCAGGGACAGAATGTCCAACCTGAGTGATCGTCTGATCCTCGCCCTGACTTCAGATGCACGAGATCTCGATTCAGGTCTGCAGATTGTGCCTGCCATATCCTCACCCAGAAACCTAGGCCTAGCCTGGGTTCTCAGACTTCCGTTCTCAGACTACTGGCCCACAAGCCATCCAGTTTGGCAATCCAGAACTACAATGCAGCACTCTGCCTGCCCTCCAGAAAAAAACATTTCCCTCCGGGGCCACCGAGAAACACCAAATGAGGATCAACCTGCACGCCGTTCGGCTGTACCCCAAATATATAGGCTGACCTGGGCACTAATGCCCTTTCTGACACAGCCTGAGCCTGGACCTCCTGGCCCCACCCACACAGCTGGCCGCACACTGAGCACATCGGACCCGCCATGGCCTTAGGTCGTCATCTCTTCTCAACCTCGGTTTTCAGGCTTCAGAACCTAGACCTTATCTCCAATCACGGCCAGGGTTGAAAATGATGTAGACATCAGAACTCTTTCCCCATGGCAAGAAAACTTCCGGATGGCATGTTGTCCAAGGTTCTGTGTAGTTGAAACAAGTGTGGCCTTGAGGCCCCGCCCATGATTGTGGGCAACATTGGTCACAAACACACATTGTGACCCTCAGCCTGAGCCCAGTCCTCAGGTATGGCCTCTCAGTGGCTGGATGGAGAGACAGCATATTGGGCTTGCCATGCCCCTAGACCCCAATTTTTAACCATAGTTCGGGTTGTCCCTTCACTCTTCCCCAGGGCTCTGCTTTGGAATTCCTCTCTTGGTGGGACACCTGACGAAACAAACCTGAAAGGAGTCCTCCCATCCCACAGATTGACGAAAAACAATTGGGATCAGGCCAAGTCCACAGAGAGCAAGATTCGTCCATGGCCCATGAGGCCTCCGCAACATTCCACGGCCATCGCTGATACAAAATCCAGAGACAAAAGCCTGAGCACACGCCTCAGACTCGCTCATTCTTCATATCCTGAAGAGTTCTTCAGATAAGAACCTACACGGCACTCGAATGCACCGAAAATATATAGTCTAACCTGGGCACTAATGCACTGTCTGACAACCTGAGCCCGGACCTCGTGACCAACAGCCAGACAGCTGACCGCACACTGAGCACATCAGACCCGCCATGGCCTTAGGTCATCATCTCTTCCCTACCTCAGTTTTCAGGCTTCAGAACCTAGACCTTATCTCCAATCACTGCCCAGGGGTGAATGTGAGGCAGAAATCAGAACTCTTCCTTACCCATGGCAAGAAAACTTGTGGTTGGCATGATGTCCAACGTTCAGTGTAGGAGAAACCAGCTTTCACCCTGAGGCCCCGCCCATTCTTGAGTGCGACGAGGGCATAAACACGCATTGTGACCATCAACGTGAGTCCTGTCCTCTAGGACGTCCTCTCAGTGGCTGGACCACTAGATGTCATAATGGGCTTGACATGTCCCTAGGCCCCAATTTTTAACCAGATTTCTGGTTGTCCAGTCGCCCCTCCCCAGGGCTCTACTCTGGATTCCTCATTTGGTGGGACACCTGAGGTTGAAAATCAAAACAAAACAAATCAACAACAACAGAACAACGGACTTCTTCCATCCCACAGAATGACCGCAAACTCTTTGGACGGGGCCAAACCCCCAGAGAGTAAGACTCGTCCATTTCCCATGAAGTCACCCGGAAATTTCTCGACCATGAGAGACACGATATCCAGAGACAAAAACTTGAGCAAGAGCCTCACACTCGCCCTTTTTTCATATCCCGAAGAGTTCTCCTCATGGTCTGTAGATCAGTCCTGCCCTACCTATGACCCGAAACATAAGCCGAGTTTGTGTTTTCAGACAACTGTCCAAACAGCCCTGGCCTACACACCCTACAGGATCAGGCCCCTGGAGCCAAACCTGACGACTGTGCTTGCCCTCTCCAAGGCAATTGTATGTGCCCATTCCAATGGCCACAACCCTACTAAGAGGATAAACCTCCAAAGTCCCTGAGGCCATCCCAATATTTGTGGCTTCCCAGGACAAAAAGGGGCAATCTGGGCCCATGTGAGCACCTACCGGCTCTCAGACCCGTAAACTGATGTCCCCAGAGGTAAAAAGGAACCAACAGGCCCCTAGGCACCTATCGGATCCATTGCTTTGGTTTCCAGGCATCTCTCCTCAGAGGCCTTGATTTCAATAACAGCATATGGCTGTTTCTTGACTCACCCATCAAACAAATCTCATCTACACATGGGAAACTTGCACGATGGAGCTGTGTGAAAGCCTCTCTTTAGGAGAAACCTTCAGGGCCTCAGGGCCACCGCTTCATTCCACGGTCTCCATAGACACAAAATCATATTAGGACACATCCACGGGAGAGTCCATTTCAACTCAGCCTCCTCGGATGCTACCCCAGTTCCAGCATATCTAACCTGTCTTGTTGCTTGGAGACAATTGGAATGCGAGGTGGGCTACACAGCCATGCATCCTAAGAACCCTGCTCGGAATCGTTGTCCTGGAGCCAACCAACAGGTCTCAATTGTCCTGCAGAAGAATCTTTGCAGTTGGGAGCTTCTCACAACTCCCATCGTGGGAAAACCCCCATGGCCTCGAGATCCACCCGCCCCCCCCCCTTCAAGAAGGGGCCATCAGGGACAGAATGTCCAACCTGAGCGATCGTCTGATCCTCGCCCTGACTTCAGATGCACGAGATCTCGATTCAGGTCTGCAGATTGTGCCTGCCATATCCTCACCCAGAAACCTAGGCCTAGCCTGGGTTCTCAGACTTCCGTTCTCAGACTACTGGCCCACAAGCCATCCAGTTTGGCAATCCAGAACTACAATGCAGCACTCTGCCTGACCTCCAGAAAAAAACATTTCCCTCCGGGGCCACCGAGAAACACCAAATGAGGATCAACCTGCACGCCGTTCGGCTGTACCCCAAATATATAGGCTGACCTGGGCACTAATGCCCTTTCTGACACAGCCTGAGCCTGGACCTCCTGGCCCCACCCACACAGCTGGCCGCACACTGAGCACATCGGACCCGCCATGGCCTTAGGTCGTCATCTCTTCTCAACCTCGGTTTTCAGGCTTCAGAACCTAGACCTTATCTCCAATCACGGCCAGGGTTGAAAATGATGTAGACATCAGAACTCTTTCCCCATGGCAAGAAAACTTCCGGATGGCATGTTGTCCAAGGTTCTGTGTAGTTGAAACAAGTGTGGCCTTGAGGCCCCGCCCATGATTGCGGGCAACATTGGTCACAAACACACATTGTGACCCTCAGCCTGAGCCCAGTCCTCAGGTATGGCCTCTCAGTGGCTGGATGGAGAGACAGCATATTGGGCTTGCCATGCCCCTAGACCCCAATTTTTAACCATAGTTCGGGTTGTCCCTTCACTCTTCCCCAGGGCTCTGCTTTGGAATTCCTCTCTTGGTGGGACACCTGACGAAACAAACCTGAAAGGAGTCCTCCCATCCCACAGATTGACGAAAAACAATTGGGATCAGGCCAAGTCCACAGAGAGCAAGATTCGTCCATGGCCCATGAGGCCTCCGCAACATTCCACGGCCATCGCTGATACAAAATCCAGAGACAAAAGCCTGAGCACACGCCTCAGACTCGCTCATTCTTCATATCCTGAAGAGTTCTTCAGATAAGAACCTACACGGCACTCGAATGCACCGAAAATATATAGTCTAACCTGGGCACTAATGCACTGTCTGACAACCTGAGCCCGGACCTCGTGACCAACAGCCAGACAGCTGACCGCACACTGAGCACATCAGACCCGCCATGGCCTTAGGTCATCATCTCTTCCCTACCTCAGTTTTCAGGCTTCAGAACCTAGACCTTATCTCCAATCACTGCCCAGGGGTGAATGTGAGGCAGAAATCAGAACTCTTCCTTACCCATGGCAAGAAACCTTGTGGTTGGCAGGATGTCCAACGTTCAGTGTCGGAGAAACCAGCTTTCACCCTGAGGCCCCGCCCATTCTTGAGTGCGACGAGGGCATAAACACGCATTGTGACCATCAACGTGAGTCCTGTCCTCTAGGACGTCCTCTCAGTGGCTGGACCACTAGATGTCATAATGGGCTTGACATGTCCCTAGGCCCCAATTTTTAACCAGATTTCTGGTTGTCCAGTCGCCCCTCCCCAGGGCTCTACTCTGGAATCCCTCATTTGGTGGGACACCTGAGGTTGAAAATCAAAACAAAACAAATCAACAACAACAGAACAACGGACTTCTTCCATCCCACAGAATGACCGCAAACTCTTTGGACGGGGCCAAACCCCCAGAGAGTAAGACTCGTCCATTTCCCATGAAGTCACCCGGAAATTTCTCGACCATGAGAGACACGATATCCAGAGACAAAAACTTGAGCAAGAGCCTCACACTCCCCTTTTTTCATATCCCGAAGAGTTCTCCTCATGGTCTGTAGATCAGTCCTGCCATACCTATGACCCGAAACATAAGCCGAGTTTGTGTTTTCAGACAACTGTCCAAACAGCCCTGGCCTACACACCCTACAGGATCAGGCCCCTGGAGCCAAACCTGACGACTGTGCTTGCCCTCTCCAAGGGAATTGTATGTGCCCATTCCAATGGCCACAAACCTACTAAGAGGATAAACCTCCAAAGTCCCTGAGGCCATCCCAATATTTGTGGCTTCCCAGGACAAAAAGGGGCAATCTGGACCCATCTGAGTACGTACCGGCTCTCAGACCCGTAAACTGATGTCCCCAGAGGTAAAAAGGAACCAACAGGCCCCTAGGCACCTATCGGATCCATTGCTTTGGTTTATAGGCATCTCTCCTCAGAGGCCTTGATTTCAATAACAGCATATGGCTGTTTCTTGACTCACCCATCAAACAAATCTCATCTACACATGGGAAACTTGCACGATGGAGCTGTGTGAAAGCCTCTCTTTAGGAGAAACCTTCAGGGCCTCAGGGCCACCGCTTCATTCCACGGTCTCCATAGACACAAAATCATATTAGGACACATCCACGGGAGAGTCCATTTCAACTCAGCCTCCTCGGATGCTACCCCAGATCCAGCATATCTAACCTGTCTTGTTGCTTGGAGACAATTGGAATGCGAGGTGGGCTACACAGCCATGCATCCTAAGAACCCTGCTCGGAATCGTTGTCCTGGAGCCAACCAACAGGTCTCAATTGTCCTGCAAAAGAATCTTTGCAGTTGGGAGCTTCTCACAACTCCCATCGTGGGAAAACCCCCATGGCCTCGAGATCCACCCGCCCCCCCCCTTCAAGAAGGGGCCATCAGGGACAGAATGTCCAACCTGAGCGATCGTCTGATCCTCGCCCTGACTTCAGATGCACGAGATCTCGATTCAGGTCTGCAGATTGTGCCTGCCATATCCTCACCCAGAAACCTAGGCCTAGCCTGGGTTCTCAGACTTCCGTTCTCAGACTACTGGCCCACAAGCCATCCAGTTTGGCAATCCAGAACTACAATGCAGCACTCTGCCTGCCCTCCAGAAAAAAACATTTCCCTCCGGGGCTACCGAGAAACACCAAATGAGGATCAACCTGCACGCCGTTCGGCTGTACCCCAAATATATAGGCTGACCTGGGCACTAATGCCCTTTCTGACACAGCCTGTGCCTGGAACTCCTGGCCCCACCCACACAGCTGGCCGCACACTGAGCACATCGGACCCGCCATGGCCTTAGGTCGTCATCTCTTCTCAACCTCGGTTTTCAGGCTTCAGAACCTAGACCTTATCTCCAATCACGGCCAGGGTTGAAAATGATGTAGACATCAGAACTCTTTCCCCATGGCAAGAAAACTTCCGGATGGCATGTTGTCCAAGGTTCTGTGTAGTTGAAACAAGTGTGGCCTTGAGGCCCCGCCCATGATTGCGGGCAACATTGGTCACAAACACACATTGTGACCCTCAGCCTGAGCCCAGTCCTCAGGTATGGCCTCTCAGTGGCTGGATGGAGAGACAGCATATTGGGCTTGCCATGCCCCTAGACCCCAATTTTTAACCATAGTTCGGGTTGTACCTTCACTCTTCCCCAGGGCTCTGCTTTGGAATTCCTCTCTTGGTGGGACACCTGACGAAACAAACCTGAAAGGAGTCCTCCCATCCCACAGATTGACGAAAAACAATTGGGATCAGGCCAAGTCCACAGAGAGCAAGATTCGTCCATGGCCCATGAGGCCTCCGCAACATTCCACGGCCATCGCTGATACAAAATCCAGAGACAAAAGCCTGAGCACACGCCTCAGACTCGCTCATTCTTCATATCCTGAAGAGTTCTTCAGATAAGAACCTACACGGCACTCGAATGCACCGAAAATATATAGTCTAACCTGGGCACTAATGCACTGTCTGACAACCTGAGCCCGGACCTCGTGACCAACAGCCAGACAGCTGACCGCACACTGAGCACATCAGACCCGCCATGGCCTTAGGTCATCATCTCTTCCCTACCTCAGTTTTCAGGCTTCAGAACCTAGACCTTATCTCCAATCACTGCCCAGGGGTGAATGTGAGGCAGAAATCAGAACTCTTCCTTACCCATGGCAAGAAACCTTGTGGTTGGCATGATGTCCAACGTTCAGTGTAGGAGAAACCAGCTTTCACCCTGAGGCCCCGCCCATTCTTGAGTGCGACGAGGGCATAAACACGCATTGTGACCATCAACGTGAGTCCTGTCCTCTAGGACGTCCTCTCAGTGGCTGGACCACTAGATGTCATAATGGGCTTGACATGTCCCTAGGCCCCAATTTTTAACCAGATTTCTGGTTGTCCAGTCGCCCCTCCCCAGGGCTCTACTCTGGAATCCCTCATTTGGTGGGACACCTGAGGTTGAAAATCAAAACAAAACAAATCAACAACAACAGAACAACGGACTTCTTCCTTCCCACAGAATGACCGCAAACTCTTTGGACGGGGCCAAACCCCCAGAGAGTAAGACTCGTCCATTTCCCATGAAGTCACCCGGAAATTTCTCGACCATGAGAGACACGATATCCAGAGACAAAAACTTGAGCAAGAGCCTCACACTCGCCCTTTTTTCATATCCCGAAGAGTTCTCCTCATGGTCTGTAGATCAGTCCTGCCATACCTATGACCCGAAACATAAGCCGAGTTTGTGTTTTCAGACAACTGTCCAAACAGCCCTGGCCTACACACCCTACAGGATCAGGCCCCTGGAGACAAACCTGACGACTCTGCTTGCCCTCTCCAAGGGAATTGTATGTGCCCATTCCAATGGCCACAACCCTACTAAGAGGATAAACCTCCAAAGTCCCTGAGGCCATCCCAATATTTGTGGCTTCCCAGGACAAAAAGGGGCAATCTGGGCCCATCTGAGCACCTACCGGCTCTCAGACCCGTAAACTGATGTCCCCAGAGGTAAAAAGGAACCAACAGGCCCCTAGGCACCTATCGGATCCATTGCTTTGGTTTATAGGCATCTCTCCTCAGAGGCCTTGATTTCAATAACAGCATATGGCTGTTTCTTGACTCACCCATCAAACAAATCTCATCTACACATGGGAAACTTGCACGATGGAGCTGTGTGAAAGCCTCTCTTTAGGAGAAACCTTCAGGGCCTCAGGGCCACCGCTTCATTCCACGGTCTCCATAGACACAAAATCATATTAGGACACATCCACGGGAGAGTCCATTTCAACTCAGCCTCCTCGGATGCTACCCCAGATCCAGCATATCTAACCTGTCTTGTTGCTTGGAGACAATTGGAATGCGAGGTGGGCTACACAGCCATGCATCCTAAGAACCCTGCTCGGAATCGTTGTCCTGGAGCCAACCAACAGGTCTCAATTGTCCTGCAGAAGAATCTTTGCAGTTGGGAGCTTCTCACAACTCCCATTGTGGGAAAACCCCCATGGCCTCGAGATCCACCCGCCCCCCCCCCTTCAAGAAGGGGCCATCAGGGACAGAATGTCCAACCTGAGCGATCGTCTGATCCTCGCCCTGACTTCAGATGCACGAGATCTCGATTCAGGTCTGAAGATTGTGCCTGCCATATCCTCACCCAGAAACCTAGGCCTAGCCTGGGTTCTCAGACTTCCGTTCTCAGACTACTGGCCCACAAGCCATCCAGTTTGGCAATCCAGAACTACAATGCAGCACTCTGCCTGCCCTCCAGAAAAAAACATTTCCCTCCGGGGCTACCGAGAAACACCAAATGAGGATCAACCTGCACGCCGTTCGGCTGTACCCCAAATATATAGGCTGACCTGGGCACTAATGCCCTTTCTGACACAGCCTGTGCCTGGAACTCCTGGCCCCACCCACACAGCTGGCCGCACACTGAGCACATCGGACCCGCCATGGCCTTAGGTCGTCATCTCTTCTCAACCTCGGTTTTCAGGCTTCAGAACCTAGACCTTATCTCCAATCACGGCCAGGGTTGAAAATGATGTAGACATCAGAACTCTTTCCCCATGGCAAGAAAACTTCCGGATGGCATGTTGTCCAAGGTTCTGTGTAGTTGAAACAAGTGTGGCCTTGAGGCCCCGCCCATGATTGCGGGCAACATTGGTCACAAACACACATTGTGACCCTCAGCCTGAGCCCAGTCCTCAGATATGGCCTCTCAGTGGCTGGATGGAGAGACAGCATATTGGGCTTGCCATGCCCCTAGACCCCAATTTTTAACCATAGTTCGGGTTGTCCCTTCACTCTTCCCCAGGGCTCTGCTTTGGAATTCCTCTCTTGGTGGGACACCTGATGAAACAAACCTGAAAGGAGTCCTCCCATCCCACAGATTGACGAAAAACAATTGGGATCAGGCCAAGTCCACAGAGAGCAAGATTCGTCCATGGCCCATGAGGCCTCCGCAACATTCCACGGCCATCGCTGATACAAAATCCAGAGACAAAAGCCTGAGCACACGCCTCAGACTCGCTCATTCTTCATATCCTGAAGAGTTCTTCAGATAAGAATCTACACGGCACTCGAATGCACCGAAAATATATAGTCTAACCTGGGCACTAATGCACTGTCTGACAACCTGAGCCCGGACCTCGTGACCAACAGCCAGACAGCTGACCGCACACTGAGCACATCAGACCCGCCATGGCCTTAGGTCATCATCTCTTCCCTACCTCAGTTTTCAGGCTTCAGAACCTAGACCTTATCTCCAATCACTGCCCAGGGGTGAATGTGAGGCAGAAATCAGAACTCTTCCTTACCCATGGCAAGAAACCTTGTGGTTGGCATGATGTCCAACGTTCAGTGTAGGAGAAACCAGCTTTCACCCTGAGGCCCCGCCCATTCTTGAGTGCGACGAGGGCATAAACACGCATTGTGACCATCAACGTGAGTCCTGTCCTCTAGGACGTCCTCTCAGTGGCTGGACCACTAGATGTCATAATGGGCTTGACATGTCCCTAGGCCCCAATTTTTAACCAGATTTCTGGTTGTCCAGTCGCCCCTCCCCATGGCTCTACTCTTGAATCCCTCATTTGGTGGGACACCTGAGGTTGAAAATCAAAACAAAACAAATCAACAACAACAGAACAACGGACTTCTTCCTTCCCACAGAATGACCGCAAACTCTTTGGACGGGGCCAAACCCCCAGAGAGTAAGACTCGTCCATTTCCCATGAAGTCACCCGGAAATTTCTCGACCATGAGAGACACGATATCCAGAGACAAAAACTTGAGCAAGAGCCTCACACTCGCCCTTTTTTCATATCCCGAAGAGTTCTCCTCATGGTCTGTAGATCAGTCCTGCCATACCTATGACCCGAAACATAAGCCGAGTTTGTGTTTTCAGACAACTGTCCAAACAGCCCTGGCCTACACACCCTACAGGATCAGGCCCCTGGAGCCAAACCTGACGACTGTGCTTGCCCTCTCCAAGGGAATTTTATGTGCCCATTCCAATGGCCACAACCCTACTAAGAGGATAAACCTCCAAAGTCCCTGAGGCCATCCCAATATTTGTGGCTTCCCAGGACAAAAAG
Source organism: Mustela lutreola (assembly GCF_030435805.1). Lineage (NCBI taxonomy): Eukaryota > Metazoa > Chordata > Mammalia > Carnivora > Mustelidae > Mustela > Mustela lutreola. The sequence continues at coordinate 176,587,679 of NC_081294.1, forward strand.
GGGCAATCTGGGCCCATCTGAGCACCTACCGGCTCTCAGACCCGTAAACTGATGTCCCCAGAGGTAAAAAGGAACCAACAGGCCCCTAGGCACCTATCGGATCCATTGCTTTGGTTTCCAGGCATCTCTCCTCAGAGGCCTTGATTTCAATAACAGCATATTGGCTGTTTCTTGACTCACCCATCAAACAAATCTCATCTACACATGGGAAACTTGCACGATGGAGCTGTGTGAAAGCCTCTCTTTAGGACAAACCTTCAAGGCCTCAGGGCCACCGCTTCATTCCACGGTCTCCATAGACACAAAATCATATTAGGACACATCCACGGGAGAGTCCATTTCAACTCAGCCTCCTCGGATGCTACCCCAGATCCAGCATATCTAACCTGTCTTGTTGCTTGGAGACAATTGGAATGCGAGGTGGGCTACACAGCCATGCATCCTAAGAACCCTGCTCGGAATCGTTGTCCTGGAGCCAACCAACAGGTCTCAATTGTCCTGCAGAAGAATCTTTGCAGTTGGGAGCTTCTCACAACTCCCATCGTGGGAAAACCCCCATGGCTTCGAGATCCACCCACCCCCCCCCCTTCAAGAAGGGGCCATCAGGGACAGAATGTCCAACCTGAGCGATCGTCTGATCCTCGCCCTGACTTCAGATGCACGAGATCTCGATTCAGGTCTGTAGATTGTGCCTGCCATATCCTCACCCAGAAACCTAGGCCTAGCCTGGGTTCTCAGACTTCCGTTCTCAGACTACTGGCCCACAAGCCATCCAGTTTGGCAATCCAGAACTACAATGCAGCACTCTGCCTGCCCTCCAGAAAAAAACATTTCCCTCCGGGGCTACCGAGAAACACCAAATGAGGATCAACCTGCACGCCGTTCGGCTGTACCCCAAATATATAGGCTGACCTGGGCACTAATGCCCTTTCTGACACAGCCTGAGCCTGGACCTCCTGGCCCCACCCACACAGCTGGCCGCACACTGAGCACATCGGACCCGCCATGGCCTTAGGTCGTCATCTCTTCTCAACCTCGGTTTTTAGGCTTCAGAACGTAGACCTTATCTCCAATCACGGCCAGGGTTGAAAATGATGTAGACATCAGAACTCTTTCCCCATGGCAAGAAAACTTCCGGATGGCATGTTGTCCAAGGTTCTGTGTAGTTGAAACAAGTGTGGCCTTGAGGCCCCGCCCATGATTGCGGGCAACATTGGTCACAAACACACATTGTGACCCTCAGCCTGAGCCCAGTCCTCAGGTATGGCCTCTCAGTGGCTGGATGGAGAGACAGCATATTGGGCTTGCCATGCCCCTAGACCCCAATTTTTAACCATAGTTCGGGTTGTCCCTTCACTCTTCCCCAGGGCTCTGCTTTGGAATTCCTCTCTTGGTGGGACACCTGACGAAACAAACCTGAAAGGAGTCCTCCCATCCCACAGATTGACGAAAAACAATTGGGATCAGGCCAAGTCCACAGAGAGCAAGATTCGTCCATGGCCCATGAGGCCTCCGCAACATTCCACGGCCATCGCTGATACAAAATCCAGAGACAAAAGCCTGAGCACACGCCTCAGACTCGCTCATTCTTCATATCCTGAAGAGTTCTTCGGATAAGAACCTACACGGCACTCGAATGCACCGAAAATATATAGTCTAACCTGGGCACTAATGCACTGTCTGACAACCTGAGCCCGGACCTCGTGACCAACAGCCAGACAGCTGACCGCACACTGAGCACATCAGACCCGCCATGGCATTAGGTCATCATCTCTTCCCTACCTCAGTTTTCAGGCTTCAGAACCTAGACCTTATCTCCAATCACTGCCCAGGGGTGAATGTGAGGCAGAAATCAGAACTCTTCCTTACCCATGGCAAGAAACCTTGTGGTTGGCATGATGTCCAACGTTCAGTGTAGGAGAAACCAGCTTTCACCCTGAGGCCCCGCCCATTCTTGAGTGCGACGAGGGCATAAACACGCATTGTGACCATCAACGTGAGTCCTGTCCTCTAGGACGTCCTCTCAGTGGCTGGACCACTAGATGTCATAATGGGCTTGACATGTCCCTAGGCCCCAATTTTTAACCAGATTTCTGGTTGTCCAGTCGCCCCTCCCCAGGGCTCTACTCTGGATTCCTCATTTGGTGGGACACCTGAGGTTGAAAATCAAAACAAAACAAATCAACAACAACAGAACAACGGACTTCTTCCTTCCCACAGAATGACCGCAAACTCTTTGGACGGGGCCAAACCCCCAGAGAGTAAGACTCGTCCATTTCCCATGAAGTCACCCGGAAATTTCTCGACCATGAGAGACACGATATCCAGAGACAAAAACTTGAGCAAGAGCCTCACACTCGCCCTTTTTTCATATCCCGAAGAGTTCTCCTCATGGTCTGTAGATCAGTCCTGCCATACCTATGACCCGAAACATAAGCCGAGTTTGTGTTTTCAGACAACTGTCCAAACAGCCCTGGCCTACACACCCTACAGGATCAGGCCCCTGGAGCCAAACCTGACGACTGTGCTTGCCCTCTCCAAGGGCATTGTATGTGCCCATTCCAATGGCCACAACCCTACTAAGAGGATAAACCTCCAAAGTCCCTGAGGCCATCCCAATATTTGTCGCTTCCCAGGACAAAAAGGGGCAATCTGGGCCCATCTGAGCACCTACCGGCTCTCAGACCCGTAAACTGATGTCCCCAGAGGTAAAAAGGAACCAACAGGCCCCTAGGCACCTATCGGATCCATTGCTTTGGTTTCCAGGCATCTCTCCTCAGAGGCCTTGATTTCAAAGACAGCATATGGCTGTTTCTTGACTCACCCATCAAACAAATCTCATCTACACATGGGAAACTTGCACGATGGAGCTGTGTGAAAGCCTCTCTTTAGGAGAAACCTTCAGGGCCTCAGGGCCACCGCTTCATTCCACGGTCTCCATAGACACAAAATCATATTAGGACACATCCACGGGAGAGTCCATTTCAACTCAGCCTCCTCGGATGCTACCCCAGATCCAGCATATCTAACCTGTCTTGTTGCTTGGAGACAATTGGAATGCGAGGTGGGCTACACAGCCATGCATCCTAAGAACCCTGCTCGGAATCGTTGTCCTGGAGCCAACCAACAGGTCTCAATTGTCCTGCAGAAGAATCTTTGCAGTTGGGAGCTTCTCACAACTCCCATCGTGGGAAACCCCCCATGGCCTCGAGACCACCCGCCCCCCCCCCCTTCAAGAAGGGGCCATCAGGGACAGAATGTCCAACCTGAGCGATCGTCTGATCCTCGCCCTGATTTCAGATGCACGAGATCTCGATTCAGTTCTGCAGATTGTGCCTGCCATATCCTCACCCAGAAACCTAGGCCTAGCCTGGGTTCTCAGACTTCCGTTCTCAGACTACAGGCCCACAAGCCATCCAGTTTGGCAATCCAGAACTACAATGCAGCACTCTGCCTGCCCTCCAGAAAAAAACATTTCCCTCCGGGGCTACCGAGAAACACCAAATGAGGATCAACCTGCACGCCGTTCGGCTGTACCCCAAATATATAGGCTGACCTGGGCACTAATGCCCTTTCTGACACAGCCTGAGCCTGGACCTCCTGGCCCCACCCACACAGCTGGCCGCACACTGAGCACATCGGACCCGCCATGGCCTTACGTCGTCATCTCTTCTCAACCTCGGTTTTCAGGCTTCAGAACCTAGACCTTATCTCCAATCACGGCCAGGGTTGAAAATGATGTAGACATCAGAACTCTTTCCCCATGGCAAGAAAACTTCCGGATGGCATGTTGTCCAAGGTTCTGTGTAGTTGAAACAAGTGTGGCCTTGAGGCCCCGCCCATGATTGCGGGCAACATTGGTCACAAACACACATTGTGACCCTCAGCCTGAGCCTAGTCCTCAGGTATGGCCTCTCAGTGGCTTGACGGAGAGACAGCATATTGGGCTTGCCATGCCCCTAGACCCCAATTTTTAACCATAGTTCGGGTTGTCCCTTCACTCTTCCCCAGGGCTCTGCTTTGGAATTCCTCTCTTGGTGGGACACCTGACGAAAAAAACCTGAAAGGAGTCCTCCCATCCCACAGATTGACGAAAAACAATTGGGATCAGGCCAAGTCCACAGAGAGCAAGATTCGTCCATGGCCCATGAGGCCTCCGCAACATTCCACGGCCATCGCTGATACAAAATCCAGAGACAAAAGCCTGAGCACGCGCCTCAGACTCGCTCATTCTTCATATCCTGAAGAGTTCTTCAGATAAGAACCTACACGGCACTCGAATGCACCGAAAATATATAGTCTCACCTGGGCACTAATGCACTGTCTGACAACCTGAGCCCGGACCTCGTGACCAACAGCCAGACAGCTGACCGCACCATGAGCAGATCAGACCCGCCATGGCCTTAGGTCATCATCTCTTCCCTACCTCAGTTTTCAGGCTTCAGAACCTAGACCTTATCTCCAATCACTGCCCAGGGGTGAATGTGAGGCAGAAATCAGAACTCTTCCTTACCCATGGCAAGAAACCTTGTGGTTGGCATGATGTCCAACGTTCAGTGTAGGAGAAACCAGCTTTCACCCTGAGGCCCCGCCCATTCTTGAGTGCGACGAGGGCATAAACACGCATTGTGACCATCAACGTGAGTCCTGTCCTCTAGGACGTCCTCTCAGTGGCTGGACCACTAGATGTCATAATGGGCTTGACATGTCCCTAGGCCCCAATTTTTAACCAGATTTCTGGTTGTCCAGTCGCCCCTCCCCAGGGCTCTACTCTGGAATCCCTCATTTGGTGGGACACCTGAGGTTGAAAATCAAAACAAAACAAATCAACAACAACAGAACAACGGACTTCTTCCATCCCACAGAATGACCGCAAACTCTTTGGACGGGGCCAAACCCCCAGAGAGTAAGACTCGTCCATTTCCCATGAAGTCACCCGGAAATTTCTCGACCATGAGAGACACGATATCCAGAGACAAAAACTTGAGCAAGAGCCTCACACTCGCCCTTTTTTCATATCCCGAAGAGTTCTCCTCATGGTCTGTAGATCAGTCCTGCCATACCTATGACCCGAAACATAAGCCGAGTTTGTGTTTTCAGACAACTGTCCAAACAGCCCTGGCCTACACACCCTACAGGATCAGGCCCCTGGAGCCAAACCTGACGACTGTGCTTGCCCTCTCCAAGGGCATTGTATGTGCCCATTCCAATGGCCACAACCCTACTAAGAGGATAAACCTCCAAAGTCCCTGAGGCCATCCCAATATTTGTGGCTTCCCAGGACAAAAAGGGGCAATCTGGGCCCATCTGAGCACCTACCGGCTCTCAGACCCGTAAACTGATGTCCCCAGAGGTAAAAAGGAACCAACAGGCCCCTAGGCACCTATCGGATCCATTGCTTTGGTTTCCAGGCATCTCTCCTCAGAGGCCTTGATTTCAAAGACAGCATATGGCTGTTTCTTGACTCACCCATCAAACAAATCTCATCTACACATGGGAAACTTGCACGATGGAGCTGTGTGAAAGCCTCTCTTTAGGAGAAACCTTCAGGGCCTCAGGGCCACCGCTTCATTCCACGGTCTCCATAGACACAAAATCATATTAGGACACATCCACGGGAGAGTCCATTTCAACTCAGCCTCCTCGGATGCTACCCCAGATCCAGCATATCTAACCTGTCTTGTTGCTTGGAGACAATTGGAATGCGAGGTGGGCTACACAGCCATGCATCCTAAGAACCCTGCTCGGAATCGTTGTCCTGGAGCCAACCAACAGGTCTCAATTGTCCTGCAGAAGAATCTTTGCAGTTGGGAGCTTCTCACAACTCCCATCGTGGGAAAACCCCCATGGCCTCGAGATCCACCCGCCCCCCCCCTTCAAGAAGGGGCCATCAGGGACAGAATGTCCAACCTGAGCGATCGTCTGATCCTCGCCCTGACTTCAGATGCACGAGATCTCGATTCAGGTCTGTAGATTGTGCCTGCCATATCCTCACCCAGAAACCTAGGCCTAGCCTGGGTTCTCAGACTTCCGTTCTCAGACTACTGGCCCACAAGCCATCCAGTTTGGCAATCCAGAACTACAATGCAGCACTCTGCCTGCCCTCCAGAAAAAAACATTTCCCTCCGGGGCTACCGAGAAACACCAAATGAGGATCAACCTGCGCGCCGTTCGGCTGTACCCCAAATATATAGGCTGACCTGGGCACTAATGCCCTTTCTGACACAGCCTGAGCCTGGACCTCCTGGCCCCACCCACACAGCTGGCCGCACACAGAGCACATCGGACCCGCCATGGCCTTAGGTCGTCATCTCTTCTCAACCTCGGTTTTCAGGCTTCAGAACCTAGACCTTATCTCCAATCACGGCCAGGGTTGAAAATGATGTAGACATCAGAACTCTTTCCCCATGGCAAGAAAACTTCCGGATGGCATGTTGTCCAAGGTTCTGTGTAGTTGAAACAAGTGTGGCCTTGAGGCCCCGCCCATGATTGCGGGCAACATTGGTCACAAACACACATTGTGACCCTCAGCCTGAGCCCAGTCCTCAGGTATGGCCTCTCAGTGGCTGGAAGGAGAGACAGCATATTGGGCTTGCCATGCCCCTAGACCCCAATTTTTAACCATAGTTCGGGTTGTCCCTTCACCTTTCCCCAGGGCTCTGCTTTGGAATTCCTCTCTTGGTGGGACACCTGACGAAACAAACCTGAAAGGAGTCCTCCCATCCCACAGATTGACGAAAAACAATTGGGATCAGGCCAAGTCCACAGAGAGCAAGATTCGTCCATGGCCCATGAGGCCTCCGCAACATTCCACGCCCATCGCTGATACAAAATCCAGAGACAAAAGCCTGAGCACACGCCTCAGACTCGCTCATTCTTCATATCCTGAAGAGTTCTTCAGATAAGAACCTACACGGCACTCGAATGCACCGAAAATATATAGTCTCACCTGGGCACTAATGCACTGTCTGACAACCTGAGCCCGGACCTCGTGACCAACAGCCAGATAGCTGACCGCACCATGAGCAGATCAGACCCGCCATGGCCTTAGGTCATCATCTCTTCCCTACCTCAGTTTTCAGGCTTCAGAACCTAGACCTTATCTCCAATCACTACCCAGGGGTGAATGTGAGGCAGAAATCAGAACTCTTCCTTACCCATGGCAAGAAACCTTGTGGTTGGCATGATGTCCAACGTTCAGTGTAGGAGAAACCAGCTTTCACCCTGAGGCCCCGCCCATTCTTGAGTGCGACGAGGGCATAAACACGCATCGTGACCATCAACGTGGGTCCTGTCCTCTAGGACGTCCTCTCAGTGGCTGGACCACTAGATGTCATAATGGGCTTGACATGTCCCTAGGCCCCAATTTTTAACCAGATTTCTGGTTGTCCAGTCGCCCCTCCCCAGGGCTCTACTCTGGAATCCCTCATTTGGTGGGACACCTGAGGTTGAAAATCAAAACAAAACAAATCAACAACAACAGAACAACGGACTTCTTCCATCCCACAGAATGACCGCCAACTCTTTGGACGGGGCCAAACCCCCAGAGAGTAAGACTCGTCCATTTCCCATGAAGTCACCCGGAAATTTCTCGACCATGAGAGACACGATATCCAGAGACAAAAACTTGAGCAAGAGCCTCACACTCGCCCTTTTTTCATATCCCGAAGAGTTCTCCTCATGGTCTGTAGATCAGTCCTGCCATACCTATGACCCGAAACATAAGCCGAGTTTATGTTTTCAGACAACTGTCCAAACAGCCCTGGCCTACACACCCTACAGGATCAGGCCCCTGGAGCCAAACCTGACGACTGTGCTTGCCCTCTCCAAGGGAATTGTATGTGCCCATTCCAATGGCCACAACCCTACTAAGAGGATAAACCTCCAAAGTCCCTGAGGCCATCCCAATATTTGTGGCTTCCCAGGACAAAAAGGGGCAATCTGGGCCCATCTGAGCACCTACCGGCTCTCAGACCCGTAAACTGATGTCCCCAGAGGTAAAAAGGAACCAACAGGCCCCTAGGCACCTATCGGATCCATTGCTTTGGTTTCCAGGCATCTCTCCTCAGAGGCCTTGATTTCAATAACAGCATATGGCTGTTTCTTGACTCACCCATCAAACAAATCTCATCTACACATGGGAAACTTGCACGATGGAGCTGTGTGAAAGCCTCTCTTTAGGAGAAACCTTCAGGGCCTCAGGGCCACCGCTTCATTCCACGGTCTCCATAGACACAAAATCATATTAGGACACATCCACGGGAGAGTCCATTTCAACTCAGCCTCCTCGGATGCTACCCCAGATCCAGCATATCTAACCTGTCTTGTTGCTTGGAGACAATTGGAATGCGAGGTGGGCTACACAGCCATGCATCCTAAGAACCCTGCTCGGAATCGTTGTCCTGGAGCCAACCAACAGGTCTCAATTGTCCTGCAGAAGAATCTTTGCAGTTGGGAGCTTCTCACAACTCCCATCGTGGGAAAACCCCCATGGCCTCGAGATCCACCCGCCCCCCCCCCTTCAAGAAGGGGCCATCAGGGACAGAATGTCCAACCTGAGCGATCGTCTGATCCTCGCCCTGACTTCAGATGCACGAGATCTCGATGCAGGTCTGTAGATTGTGCCTGCCATATCCTCACCCAGAAACCTAGGCCTAGCCTGGGTTCTCAGACTTCCGTTCTCAGACTACTGGCCCACAAGCCATCCAGTTTGGCAATCCAGAACTACAATGCAGCACTCTGCCTGCCCTCCAGAAAAAAACATTTCCCTCCGGGGCTACCGAGAAACACCAAATGAGGATCAACCTGCACGCCGTTCGGCTGTACCCCAAATATATAGGCTGACCTGGGCACTAATGCCCTTTCTGACACAGCCTGAGCCTGGACCTCCTGGCCCCACCCACACAGCTGGCCGCACACTGAGCACATCGGACCCGCCATGGCCTTAGGTCGTCATCTCTTCTCAACCTCGGTTTTCAGGCTTCAGAACTTAGATCTTATCTCCAATCACGGCCAGGGTTGAAAATGATGTAGACATCAGAACTCTTTCCCCATGGCAAGAAAACTTCCGGATGGCATGTTGTCCAGGGTTCTGTGTAGTTGAAACAAGTGTGGCCTTGAGGCCCCGCCCATGATTGCGGGCAACATTGGTCACAAACACACATTGTGACTCTCAGCCTGAGCCCAGTCCTCAGGTATGGCCTCTCAGTGGCTGGATGGAGAGACAGTATATTGGGCTTGCCATGCCCCTAGACCCCAATTTTTAACCATAGTTCGGGTTGTCCCTTCACTCTACCCCAGGGCTCTGCTTTGGAATTCCTCTCTTGGTGGGACACCTGACGAAACAAACCTGAAAGGAGTCCTCCCATCCCACAGATTGACGAAAAACAATTGGGATCAGGCCAAGTCCACAGAGAGCAAGATTCGTCCATGGCCCATGAGGCCTCCGCAACATTCCACGGCCATCGCTGATACAAAATCCAGAGACAAAAGCCTGAGCACACGCCTCAGACTCGCTCATTCTTCATATCCTGAAGAGTTCTTCAGATAAGAACCTACACGGCACTCGAATGCACCGAAAATATATAGTCTCACCTGGGCACTAATGCACTGTCTGACAACCTGAGCCCGGACCTCGTGACCAACAGCCAGACAGCTGACCGCACACTGAGCACATCAGAACCGCCATGGCCTTAGGTCATCATCTCTTCCCTACCTCAGTTTTCAGGCTTCAGAACCTAGACCTTATCTCCAATCACTGCCCAGGGGTGAATGTGAGGCAGAAATCAGAACTCTTCCTTACCCATGGCAAGAAACCTTGTGGTTGGCATGATGTCCAACGTTCAGTGTAGGAGAAACCAGCTTTCACCCTGAGGCCCCGCCCATTCTTGAGTGCGACGAGGGCATAAACACGCATTGTGACCATCAACGTGAGTCCTGTCCTCTAGGACGTCCTCTCAGTGGCTGGACCACTAGATGTCATAATGGGCTTGACATGTCCCTAGGCCCCAATTTTTAACCAGATTTCTGGTTGTCCAGTCGCCCCTCCCCAGGGCTCTACTCTGGAATCCCTCATTTGGTGGGACACCTGACGTTGAAAATCAAAACAAAACAAATCAACAACAACAGAACAACGGACTTCTTCCATCCCACAGAATGACCGCCAACTCTTTGGACGGGGCCAAACCCCCAGAGAGTAGGACTCGTCCATTTCCCATGAAGTCACCCGGAAATTTCTCGACCATGAGAGACACGATATCCAGAGACAAAAACTTGAGCAAGAGCCTCACACTCGCCCTTTTTTCATATCCCGAAGAGTACTCCTCATGGTCTGTAGATCAGTCCTGCCATACCTATGACCCGAAACATAAGCCGAGTTTGTGTTTTCAGACAACTGTCCAAACAGCCCTGGCCTACACACCCTACAGGATCAGGCCCCTGGAGCCAAACCTGACGACTGTGCTTGCCCTCTCCAAGGGAATTGTATGTGCCCATTCCAATGGCCACAACCCTACTAAGAGGATAAACCTCCAAAGTCCCTGAGGCCATCCCAATATTTGTGGCTTCCCAGGACAAAAAGGGGCAATCTGCGCCCGTCTGAGCACCTACCGGCTCTCAGACCCGTAAACTGATGTCCCCAGAGGTAAAAAGGAACCAACAGGCCCCTAGGCACCTATCGGATCCATTGCTTTGGTTTCCAGGCATCTCTCCTCAGAGGCCTTGATTTCAATAACAGCATATGGCTGTTTCTTGACTCACCCATCAAACAAATCTCATCTACACATGGGAAACTTGCACGATGGAGCTGTGTGAAAGCCTCTCTTTAGGAGAAACCTTCAGGGCCTCAGGGCCACCGCTTCATTCCACGGTCTCCATAGACACAAAATCATATTAGGACACATCCACGGGAGAGTCCATTTCAACTCAGCCTCCTCGGATGCTACCCCAGATCCAGCATATCTAACCTGTCTTGTTGCTTGGAGACAATTGGAATGCGAGGTGGGCTACACAGCCATGCATCCTAAGAACCCTGCTCGGAATCGTTGTCCTGGAGCCAACCAACAGGTCTCAATTGTCCTGCAGAAGAATCTTTGCAGTTGGGAGCTTCTCACAACTCCCATCGTGGGAAAACCCCCATGGCCTCGAGATCCACCCGCCCCCCCCCTTCAAGAAGGGGCCATCAGGGACAGAATGTCCAAACTGAGCGATCGTCTGATCCTCGCCCTGACTTCAGATGCACGAGATCTCGATTCAGGTCTGTAGATTGTGCCTGCCATATCCTCACCCAGAAACCTAGGCCTAGCCTGGGTTCTCAGACTTCCGTTCTCAGACTACTGGCCCACAAGCCATCCAGTTTGGCAATCCAGAACTACAATGCAGCAATCTGTCTGCCCTCCAGAAAAAACATTTCCCTCCGGGGCTACCGAGAAACACCAAATGAGGATCAACCTGCGCGCCGTTCGGCTGTACCCCAAATATATAGGCTGACCTGGGCACTAATGCCCTTTCTGACACAGCCTGAGCCTGGACCTCCTGGCCCCACCCACACAGCTGGCCGCACACAGAGCACATCGGACCCGCCATGGCCTTAGGTCGTCATCTCTTCTCAACCTCGGTTTTCAGGCTTCAGAACCTAGACCTTCTCTCCAATCACGGCCAGGGTTGAAAATGATGTAGACATCAGAACTCTTTCCCCATGGCAAGAAAACTTCCGGATGGCATGTTGTCCAAGGTTCTGTGTAGTTGAAACAAGTGTGGCCTTGAGGCCCCTCCCATGATTGCGGGCAACATTGGTCACAAACACACATTGTGACCCTCAGCCTGAGCCCAGTCCTCAGGTATAGCCTCTCAGTGGCTGGATGGAGAGACAGCATATTGGGCTTGCCATGCCCCTAGACCCCAATTTTTAACCATAGTTCGGGTTGTCCCTTCACTCTTCCCCAGGGCTCTGCTTTGGAATTCCTCTCTTGGTGGGACACCTGACGAAACAAACCTGAAAGGAGTCCTCCCATCCCACAGATTGACGAAAAACAATTGGGATCAGGCCAAGTCCACAGAGAGCAAGATTCGTCCATGGCCCATGAGGCCTCCGCAACATTCCACGGCCATCGCTGATACAAAATCCAGAGACAAAAGCCTGAGCACACGCCTCAGACTCGCTCATTCTTCATATCCTGAAGAGTTCTTCAGATAAGAACCTACACGGCACTCGAATGCACCGAAAATATATAGTCTAACCTGGGCACTAATGCACTGTCTGACAACCTGAGCCCGGACCTCGTGACCAACAGCCAGACAGCTGACCGCACCATGAGCAGATCAGACCCGCCATGGCCTTAGGTCATCATCTCTTCCCTACCTCAGTTTTCAGGCTTCAGAACCTAGACCTTATCTCCAATCACTGCCCAGGGGTGAATGTGAGGCAGAAATCAGAACTCTTCCTTACCCATGGCAAGAAACCTTGTGGTTGGCATGATGTCCAACGTTCAGTGTCGGAGAAACCAGCTTTCACCCTGAGGCCCCGCCCATTCTTGAGTGCGACGAGGGCATAAACACGCATTGTGACCATCAACGTGAGTCCTGTCCTCTAGGACGTCCTCTCAGTGGCTGGACCACTAGATGTCATAATGGGCTTGACATGTCCCTAGGCCCCAATTTTTAACCAGATTTCTGGTTGTCCAGTCGCCCCTCCCCAGGGCTCTACTCTGGAATCCCTCATTTGGTGGGACACCTGAGGTTGAAAATCAAAACAAAACAAATCAACAACAACAGAACAACGGACTTCTTCCATCCCACAGAATGACCGCCAACTCTTTGGACGGGGCCAAACCCCCAGAGAGTAGGACTCGTCCATTTCCCATGAAGTCACCCGGAAATTTCTCGACCATGAGAGACACGATATCCAGAGACAAAAACTTGAGCAAGAGCCTCACACTCGCCCTTTTTTCATATCCCGAAGAGTACTCCTCATGGTCTGTAGATCAGTCCTGCCATACCTATGACCCGAAACATAAGCCGAGTTTGTGTTTTCAGACAACTGTCCAAACAGCCCTGGCCTACACACCCTACAGGATCAGGCCCCTGGAGCCAAACCTGACGACTGTGCTTGCCCTCTCCAAGGGAATTGTATGTGCCCATTCCAATGGCCACAACCCTACTAAGAGGATAAACCTCCAAAGTCCCTGAGGCCATCCCAATATTTGTGGCTTCCCAGGACAAAAAGGGGCAATCTGCGCCCGTCTGAGCACCTACCGGCTCTCAGACCCGTAAACTGATGTCCCCAGAGGTAAAAAGGAACCAACAGGCCCCTAGGCACCTATCGGATCCATTGCTTTGGTTTCCAGGCATCTCTCCTCAGAGGCCTTGATTTCAAAGACAGCATATGGCTGTTTCTTGACTCACCCATCAAACAAATCTCATCTACACATGGGAAACTTGCACGATGGAGCTGTGTGAAAGCCTCTCTTTAGGAGAAACCTTCAGGGCCTCAGGGCCACCGCTTCATTCCACGGTCTCCATAGACACAAAATCATATTAGGACACATCCACGGGAGAGTCCATTTCAACTCAGCCTCCTCGGATGCTACCCCAGATCCAGCATATCTAACCTGTCTTGTTGCTTGGAGACAATTGGAATGCGAGGTGGGCTACACAGCCATGCATCCTAAGAACCCTGCTCGGAATCGTTGTCCTGGAGCCAACCAACAGGTCTCAATTGTCCTGTAGAAGAATCTTTGCAGTTGGGAGCTTCTCACAACTCCCATCGTGGGAAAACCCCCATGGCCTCGAGATCCACCCGCCCCCCCCCTTCAAGAAGGGGCCATCAGGGACAGAATGTCCAAACTGAGCGATCGTCTGATCCTCGCCCTGACTTCAGATGCACGAGATCTCGATTCAGGTCTGTAGATTGTGCCTGCCATATCCTCACCCAGAAACCTAGGCCTAGCCTGGGTTCTCAGACTTCCGTTCTCAGACTACTGGCCCACAAGCCATCCAGTTTGGCAATCCAGAACTACAATGCAGCACTCTGCCTGCCCTCCAGAAAAAAACATTTCCCTCCGGGGCTACCGAGAAACACCAAATGAGGATCAACCTGCGCGCCGTTCGGCTGTACCCCAAATATATAGGCTGACCTGGGCACTAATGCCCTTTCTGACACAGCCTGAGCCTGGACCTCCTGGCCCCACCCACACAGCTGGCCGCACACAGAGCACATCGGACCCGCCATGGCCTTAGGTCGTCATCTCTTCTCAACCTCGGTTTTCAGGCTTCAGAACCTAGACCTTATCTCCAATCACGGCCAGGGTTGAAAATGATGTAGACATCAGAACTCTTTCCCCATGGCAAGAAAACTTCCGGATGGCAAGTTGTCCAAGGTTCTGTGTAGTTGAAACAAGTGTGGCCTTGAGGCCCCGCCCATGATTGCGGGCAACATTGGTCACAAACACACATTGTGACCCTCAGCCTGAGCCCAGTCCTCAGGTATGGCCTCTCAGTGGCTGGATGGAGAGACAGCATATTGGGCTTGCCATGCCCCTAGACCCCAATTTTTAACCATAGTTCGGGTTGTCCCTTCACTCTTCCCCAGGGCTCTGCTTTGGAATTCCTCTCTTGGTGGGACACCTGACGAAACAATCCTGAAAGGAGTCCTCCCATCCCACAGATTGACGAAAAACAATTGGGATCAGGCCAAGTCCACAGAGAGCAAGATTCGTCCATGGCCCATGAGGCCTCCGCAACATTCCACGCCCATCGCTGATACAAAATCCAGAGACAAAAGCCTGAGCACACGCCTCAGACTCGCTCATTCTTCATATCCTGAAGAGTTCTTCAGATAAGAACCTACACGGCACTCGAATGCACCGAAAATATATAGTCTAACCTGGGCACTAATGCACTGTCTGACAACCTGAGCCCGGACCTCGTGACCAACAGCCAGACAGCTGACCGCACCATGAGCAGATCAGACCCGCCATGGCCTTAGGTCATCATCTCTTCCCTACCTCAGTTTTCAGGCTTCAAAACCTAGACCTTATCTCCAATCACTGCCCAGGGGTGAATGTGAGGCAGAAATCAGAACTCTTCCTTACCCATGGCAAGAAACCTTGTGGTTGGCATGATGTCCAACGTTCAGTGTAGGAGAAACCAGCTTTCACCCTGAGGCCCCGCCCATTCTTGAGTGCGACGAGGGCATAAACACGCATCGTGACCATCAACGTGAGTCCTGTCCTCTAGGACGTCCTCTCAGTGGCTGGACCACTAGATGTCATAATGGGCTTGACATGTCCCTAGGCCCCAATTTTTAACCAGATTTCTGGTTGTCCAGTCGCCCCTCCCCAGGGCTCTACTCTGGAATCCCTCATTTGGTGGGACACCTGAAGTTGAAAATCAAAACAAAACAAATCAACAACAACAGAACAACGGACTTCTTCCTTCCCACAGAATGACCGCAAACTCTTTGGACGGGGCCAAACCCCCAGAGAGTAAGACTCGTCCATTTCCCATGAAGTCACCCGGAAATTTCTCGACCATGAGAGACACGATATCCAGAAACAAAAACTTGAGCAAGAGCCTCACACTCGCCCTTTTTTCATATCCCGAAGAGTTCTCCTCATGGTCTGTAGATCAGTCCTGCCATACCTATGACCCGAAACATAAGCCGAGTTTGTGTTTTCAGACAACTGTCCAAACAGCCCTGGCCTACACACCCTACAGGATCAGGCCCCTGGAGCCAAACCTGACGACAGTGCTTGCCCTCTCCAAGGGCATTGTATGTGCCCATTCCAATGGCCACAACCCTACTAAGAGGATAAACCTCCAAAGTCCCTGAGGCCATCCCAATATTTGTCGCTTCCCAGGACAAAAAGGGGCAATCTGGGCCCATCTGAGCACCTACCGGCTCTCAGACCCGTAAACTGATGTCCCCAGAGGTAAAAAGGAACCAACAGGCCCCTAGGCACCTATCGGATCCATTGCTTTGGTTTCCAGGCATCTCTCCTCAGAGGCCTTGATTTCAATAACAGCATATGGCTGTTTCTTGACTCACCCATCAAACAAATCTCATCTACACATGGGAAACTTGCACGATGGAGCTGTGTGAAAGCCTCTCTTTAGGAGAAACCTTCAGGGCCTCAGGGCCACCGCTTCATTCCACGGTCTCCATAGACACAAAATCATATTAGGACACATCCACGGGAGAGTCCATTTCAACTCAGCCTCCTCGGATGCTACCCCAGATCCAGCATATCTAACCTGTCTTGTTGCTTGGAGACAATTGGAATGCGACGTGGGCTACACAGCCATTCATCCTAAGAACCCTGCTCGGAATCGTTGTCCTGGAGCCAACCAACAGGTCTCAATTGTCCTGCAGAAGAATCTTTGCAGTTGGGAGCTTCTCACAACTCCCATCGTGGGAAAACCCCCATGGCCTCGAGACCACCCGCCCCCCCCCCTTCAAGAAGGGGCCATCAGGGACAGAATGTCCAACCTTAGCGATCGTCTGATCCTCGCCCTGATTTCAGATGCACGAGATCTCGATTCAGTTCTGCAGATTGTGCCTGCCATATCCTCACCCAGAAACCTAGGCCTAGCCTGGGTTCTCAGACTTCCGTTCTCAGACTACAGGCCCACAAGCCATCCAGTTTGGCAATCCAGAACTACAATGCAGCACTCTGCCTGCCCTCCAGAAAAAAACATTTCCCTCCGGGGCTACCGAGAAACACCAAATGAGGATCAACCTGCACGCCGTTCGGCTGTACCCCAAATATATAGGCTGACCTGGGCACTAATGCCCTTTCTGACACAGCCTGAGCCTGGACCTCCTGGCCCCACCCACACAGCTGGCCGCACACTGAGCACATCGGACCCGCCATGGCCTTACGTCGTCATCTCTTCTCAACCTCGGTTTTCAGGCTTCAGAACCTAGACCTTATCTCCAATCACGGCCAGGGTTGAAAATGATGTAGACATCAGAACTCTTTCCCCATGGCAAGAAAACTTCCGGATGGCATGTTGTCCAAGGTTCTGTGTAGTTGAAACAAGTGTGGCCTTGAGGCCCCGCCCATGATTGCGGGCAACATTGGTCACAAACACACATTGTGACCCTCAGCCTGAGCCCAGTCCTCAGGTATGGCCTCTCAGTGGCTTGACGGAGAGACAGCATATTGGGCTTGCCATGCCCCTAGACCCCAATTTTTAACCATAGTTCGGGTTGTCCCTTCACTCTTCCCCAGGGCTCTGCTTTGGAATTCCTCTCTTGGTGGGACACCTGACGAAAAAAACCTGAAAGGAGTCCTCCCATCCCACAGATTGACGAAAAACAATTGGGATCAGGCCAAGTCCACAGAGAGCAAGATTCGTCCATGGCCCATGAGGCCTCCGCAACATTCCACGGCCATCGCTGATACAAAATCCAGAGACAAAAGCCTGAGCACGCGCCTCAGACTCGCTCATTCTTCATATCCTGAAGAGTTCTTCAGATAAGAACCTACACGGCACTCGAATGCACCGAAAATATATAGTCTAACCTGGGCACTAATGCACTGTCTGACAACCTGAGCCCGGACCTCGTGACCAACAGCCAGACAGCTGACCGCACACTGAGCACATCAGACCCGCCATGGCCTTAGGTCATCATCTCTTCCCTACCTCAGTTTTCAGGCTTCAGAACCTAGACCTTATCTCCAATCACTGCCCAGGGGTGAATGTGAGGCAGAAATCAGAACTCTTCCTTACCCATGGCAAGAAACCTTGTGGTTGGCATGATGTCCAACGTTCAGTGTAGGAGAAACCAGCTTTCACCCTGAGGCCCCGCCCATTCTTGAGTGCGACGAGGGCATAAACACGCATTGTGACCATCAACGTGAGTCCTGTCCTCTAGGACGTCCTCTCAGTGGCTGGACCACTAGATGTCATAATGGGCTTGACATGTCCCTAGGCCCCAATTTTTAACCAGATTTCTGGTTGTCCAGTCGCCCCTCCCCAGGGCTCTACTCTGGAATCCCTCATTTGGTGGGACACCTGAGGTTGAAAATCAAAACAAAACAAATCAACAACAACAGAACAACGGACTTCTTCCATCCCACAGAATGACCGCAAACTCTTTGGACGGGGCCAAACCCCCAGAGAGTAAGACTCGTCCATTTCCCATGAAGTCACCCGGAAATTTCTCGACCATGAGAGACACGATATCCAGAGACAAAAACTTGAGCAAGAGCCTCACACTCGCCCTTTTTTCATATCCCGAAGAGTTCTCCTCATGGTCTGTAGATCAGTCCTGCCATACCTATGACCCGAAACATAAGCCGAGTTTGTGTTTTCAGACAACTGTCCAAACAGCCCTGGCCTACACACCCTACAGGATCAGGCCCCTGGAGCCAAACCTGACGACTGTGCTTGCCCTCTCCAAGGGCATTGTATGTGCCCATTCCAATGGCCACAACCCTACTAAAAGGATAAACCTCCAAAGTCCCTGAGGCCATCCCAATATTTGTGGCTTCCCAGGACAAAAAGGGGCAATCTGGGCCCATCTGAGCACCTACCGGCTCTCAGACCCGTAAACTGATGTCCCCCGAGGTAAAAAGGAAACAACAGGCCCCTAGGCACCTATCGGATCCATTGCTTTGGTTTCCAGGCATCTCTCCTCAGAGGCCTTGATTTCAAAGACAGCATATGGCTGTTTCTTGACTCACCCATCAAACAAATCTCATCTACACATGGGAAACTTGCACGATGGAGCTGTGTGAAAGCCTCTCTTTAGGAGAAACCTTCAGGGCCTCAGGGCCACCGCTTCATTCCACGGTCTCCATAGACACAAAATCATATTAGGACACATCCACGGGAGAGTCCATTTCAACTCAGCCTCCTCGGATGCTACCCCAGATCCAGCATATCTAACCTGTCTTGTTGCTTGGAGACAATTGGAATGCGAGGTGGGCTTCACAGCCATGCATCCTAAGAACCCTGCTCGGAATCGTTGTCCTGGAGCCAACCAACAGGTCTCAATTGTCCTGCAGAAGAATCTTTGCAGTTGGGAGCTTCTCACAACTCCCATCGTGGGAAAACCCCCATGGCCTCGAGATCCACCCGCCCCCCCCCCTTCAAGAAGGGGCCATCAGGGACAGAATGTCCAACCTGAGCGATCGTCTGATCCTCGCCCTGACTTCAGATGCACGAGATCTCGATTCAGGTCTGTAGATTGTGCCTGCCATATCCTCACCCAGAAACCTAGGCCTAGCCTGGGTTCTCAGACTTCCGTTCTCAGACTACTGGCCCACAAGCCATCCAGTTTGGCAATCCAGAACTACAATGCAGCACTCTGCCTGCCCTCCAGAAAAAAACATTTCCCTCCGGGGCTACCGAGAAACACCAAATGAGGATCAACCTGCGCGCCGTTCGGCTGTACCCCAAATATATAGGCTGACCTGGGCACTAATGACCTTTCTGACACAGCCTGAGCCTGGACCTCCTGGCCCCACCCACACAGCTGGCCGCACACAGAGCACATCGGACCCGCCATGGCCTTAGGTCGTCATCTCTTCTCAACCTCGGTTTTCAGGCTTCAGAACCTAGACCTTATCTCCAATCACGGCCAGGGTTGAAAATGATGTAGACATCAGAACTCTTTCCCCATGGCAAGAAAACTTCCGGATGGCATGTTGTCCAAGGTTCTGTGTAGTTGAAACAAGTGTGGCCTTGAGGCCCCGCCCATGATTGCGGGCAACATTGGTCACAAACACACATTGTGACCCTCAGCCTGAGCCCAGTCCTCAGGTATGGCCTCTCAGTGGCTGGATGGAGAGACAGCATATTGGGCTTGCCATGCCCCTAGACCCCAATTTTTAACCATAGTTCGGGTTGTCCCTTCACCTTTCCCCAGGGCTCTGCTTTGGAATTCCTCTCTTGGTGGGACACCTGACGAAACAAACCTGAAAGGAGTCCTCCCATCCCACAGATTGACGAAAAACAATTGGGATCAGGCCAAGTCCACAGAGAGCAAGATTCGTCCATGGCCCATGAGGCCTCCGCAACATTCCACGCCCATCGCTGATACAAAATCCAGAGACAAAAGCCTGAGCACACGCCTCAGACTCGCTCATTCTTCATATCCTGAAGAGTTCTTCAGATAAGAACCTACACGGCACTCGAATGCACCGAAAATATATAGTCTCACCTGGGCACTAATGCACTGTCTGACAACCTGAGCCCGGACCTCGTGACCAACAGCCAGATAGCTGACCGCACCATGAGCAGATCAGACCCGCCATGGCCTTAGGTCATCATCTCTTCCCTACCTCAGTTTTCAGGCTTCAGAACCTAGACCTTATCTCCAATCACTACCCAGGGGTGAATGTGAGGCAGAAATCAGAACTCTTCCTTACCCATGGCAAGAAACCTTGTGGTTGGCATGATGTCCAACGTTCAGTGTAGGAGAAACCAGCTTTCACCCTGAGGCCCCGCCCATTCTTGAGTGCGACGAGGGCATAAACACGCATCGTGACCATCAACGTGGGTCCTGTCCTCTAGGACGTCCTCTCAGTGGCTGGACCACTAGATGTCATAATGGGCTTGACATGTCCCTAGGCCCCAATTTTTAACCAGATTTCTGGTTGTCCAGTCGCCCCTCCCCAGGGCTCTACTCTGGAATCCCTCATTTGGTGGGACACCTGAGGTTGAAAATCAAAACAAAACAAATCAACAACAACAGAACAACGGACTTCTTCCATCCCACAGAATGACCGCCAACTCTTTGGACGGGGCCAAACCCCCAGAGAGTAAGACTCGTCCATTTCCCATGAAGTCACCAGGAAATTTCTCGACCATGAGAGACACGATATCCAGAGACAAAAACTTGAGCAAGAGCCTCACACTCGCCCTTTTTTCATATCCCGAAGAGTTCTCCTCATGGTCTGTAGATCAGTCCTGCCATACCTATGACCCGAAACATAAGCCGAGTTTATGTTTTCAGACAACTGTCCAAACAGCCCTGGCCTACACACCCTACAGGATCAGGCCCCTGGAGCCAAACCTGACGACTGTGCTTGCCCTCTCCAAGGGAATTGTATGTGCCCATTCCAATGGCCACAACCCTACTAAGAGGATAAACCTCCAAAGTCCCTGAGGCCATCCCAATATTTGTGGCTTCCCAGGACAAAAAGGGGCAATCTGGGCCCATCTGAGCACCTACCGGCTCTCAGACCCGTAAACTGATGTCCCCAGAGGTAAAAAGGAACCAACAGGCCCCTAGGCACCTATCGGATCCATTGCTTTGGTTTCCAGGCATCTCTCCTCAGAGGCCTTGATTTCAATAACAGCATATGGCTGTTTCTTGACTCACCCATCAAACAAATCTCATCTACACATGGGAAACTTGCACGATGGAGCTGTGTGAAAGCCTCTCTTTAGGAGAAACCTTCAGGGCCTCAGGGCCACCGCTTCATTCCACGGTCTCCATAGACACAAAATCATATTAGGACACATCCACGGGAGAGTCCATTTCAACTCAGCCTCCTCGGATGCTACCCCAGATCCAGCATATCTAACCTGTCTTGTTGCTTGGAGACAATTGGAATGCGAGGTGGGCTACACAGCCATGCATCCTAAGAACCCTGCTCGGAATCATTGTCCTGGAGCCAACCAACAGGTCTCAATTGTCCTGCAGAAGAATCTTTGCAGTTGGGAGCTTCTCACAACTCCCATCGTGGGAAAACACCCATGGCCTCGAGATCCACCCGCCCCCCCCCCTTCAAGAAGGGGCCATCAGGGACAGAATGTCCAACCTGAGCGATCGTCTGATCCTCGCCCTGACTTCAGATGCACGAGATCTCGATGCAGGTCTGTAGATTGTGCCTGCCATATCCTCACCCAGAAACCTAGGCCTAGCCTGGGTTCTCAGACTTCCGTTCTCAGACTACTGGCCCACAAGCCATCCAGTTTGGCAATCCAGAACTACAATGCAGCACTCTGCCTGCCCTCCAGAAAAAAACATTTCCCTCCGGGGCTACCGAGAAACACCAAATGAGGATCAACCTGCACGCCGTTCGGCTGTACCCCAAATATATAGGCTGACCTGGGCACTAATGCCCTTTCTGACACAGCCTGAGCCTGGACCTCCTGGCCCCACCCACACAGCTGGCCGCACACTGAGCACATCGGACCCGCCATGGCCTTAGGTCGTCATCTCTTCTCAACCTCGGTTTTCAGGCTTCAGAACTTAGATCTTATCTCCAATCACGGCCAGGGTTGAAAATGATGTAGACATCAGAACTCTTTCCCCATGGCAAGAAAACTTCCGGATGGCATGTTGTCCAGGGTTCTGTGTAGTTGAAACAAGTGTGGCCTTGAGGCCCCGCCCATGATTGCGGGCAACATTGGTCACAAACACACATTGTGACTCTCAGCCTGAGCCCAGTCCTCAGGTATGGCCTCTCAGTGGCTGGATGGAGAGACAGTATATTGGGCTTGCCATGCCCCTAGACCCCAATTTTTAACCATAGTTCGGGTTGTCCCTTCACTCTTCCCCAGGGCTCTGCTTTGGAATTCCTCTCTTGGTGGGACACCTGACGAAACAAACCTGAAAGGAGTCCTCCCATCCCACAGATTGACGAAAAACAATTGGGATCAGGCCAAGTCCACAGAGAGCAAGATTCGTCCATGGCCCATGAGGCCTCCGCAACATTCCACGGCCATCGCTGATACAAAATCCAGAGACAAAAGCCTGAGCACACGCCTCAGACTCGCTCATTCTTCATATCCTGAAGAGTTCTTCAGATAAGAACCTACACGGCACTCGAATGCACCGAAAATATATAGTCTCACCTGGGCACTAATGCACTGTCTGACAACCTGAGCCCGGACCTCGTGACCAACAGCCAGACAGCTGACCGCACACTGAGCACATCAGAACCGCCATGGCCTTAGGTCATCATCTCTTCCCTACCTCAGTTTTCAGGCTTCAGAACCTAGACCTTATCTCCAATCACTGCCCAGGGGTGAATGTGAGGCAGAAATCAGAACTCTTCCTTACCCATGGCAAGAAACCTTGTGGTTGGCATGATGTCCAACGTTCAGTGTCGGAGAAACCAGCTTTCACCCTGAGGCCCCGCCCATTCTTGAGTGCGACGAGGGCATAAACACGCATTGTGACCATCAACGTGAGTCCTGTCCTCTAGGACGTCCTCTCAGTGGCTGGACCACTAGATGTCATAATGGGCTTGACATGTCCCTAGGCCCCAATTTTTAACCAGATTTCTGGTTGTCCAGTCGCCCCTCCCCAGGGCTCTACTCTGGAATCCCTCATTTGGTGGGACACCTGACGTTGAAAATCAAAACAAAACAAATCAACAACAACAGAACAACGGACTTCTTCCATCCCACAGAATGACCGCCAACTCTTTGGACGGGGCCAAACCCCCAGAGAGTAGGACTCGTCCATTTCCCATGAAGTCACCCGGAAATTTCTCGACCATGAGAGACACGATATCCAGAGACAAAAACTTGAGCAAGAGCCTCACACTCGCCCTTTTTTCATATCCCGAAGAGTACTCCTCATGGTCTGTAGATCAGTCCTGCCATACCTATGACCCGAAACATAAGCCGAGTTTGTGTTTTCAGACAACTGTCCAAACAGCCCTGGCCTACACACCCTACAGGATCAGGCCCCTGGAGCCAAACCTGACGACTGTGCTTGCCCTCTCCAAGGGAATTGTATGTGCCCATTCCAATGGCCACAACCCTACTAAGAGGATAAACCTCCAAAGTCCCTGAGGCCATCCCAATATTTGTGGCTTCCCAGGACAAAAAGGGGCAATCTGCGCCCGTCTGAGCACCTACCGGCTCTCAGACCCGTAAACTGATGTCCCCAGAGGTAAAAAGGAACCAACAGGCCCCTAGGCACCTATCGGATCCATTGCTTTGGTTTCCAGGCATCTCTCCTCAGAGGCCTTGATTTCAATAACAGCATATGGCTGTTTCTTGACTCACCCATCAAACAAATCTCATCTACACATGGGAAACTTGCACGATGGAGCTGTGTGAAAGCCTCTCTTTAGGAGAAACCTTCAGGGCCTCAGGGCCACCGCTTCATTCCACGGTCTCCATAGACACAAAATCATATTAGGACACATCCACGGGAGAGTCCATTTCAACTCAGCCTCCTCGGATGCTACCCCAGATCCAGCATATCTAACCTGTCTTGTTGCTTGGAGACAATTGGAATGCGAGGTGGGCTACACAGCCATGCATCCTAAGAACCCTGCTCGGAATCGTTGTCCTGGAGCCAACCAACAGGTCTCAATTGTCCTGCAGAAGAATCTTTGCAGTTGGGAGCTTCTCACAACTCCCATCGTGGGAAAACCCCCATGGCCTCGAGATCCACCCGCCCCCCCCCTTCAAGAAGGGGCCATCAGGGACAGAATGTCCAAACTGAGCGATCGTCTGATCCTCGCCCTGACTTCAGATGCACGAGATCTCGATTCACGTCTGTAGATTGTGCCTGCCATATCCTCACCCAGAAACCTAGGCCTAGCCTGGGTTCTCAGACTTCCGTTCTCAGACTACTGGCCCACAAGCCATCCAGTTTGGCAATCCAGAACTACAATGCAGCAATCTGTCTGCCCTCCAGAAAAAACATTTCCCTCCGGGGCTACCGAGAAACACCAAATGAGGATCAACCTGCACGCCGTTCGGCTGTACCCCAAATATATAGGCTGACCTGGGCACTAATGCCCTTTCTGACACAGCCTGAGCCTGGACCTCCTGGCCCCACCCACACAGCTGGCCGCACACAGAGCACATCGGACCCGCCATGGCCTTAGGTCGTCATCTCTTCTCAACATCGGTTTTCAGGCTTCAGAACCTAGACCTTATCTCCAATCACGGCCAGGGTTGAAAATGATGTAGACATCAGAACTCTTTCCCCATGGCAAGAAAACTTCCGGATGGCATGTTGTCCAAGGTTCTGTGTAGTTGAAACAAGTGTGGCCTTGAGGCCCCTCCCATGATTGCGGGCAACATTGGTCACAAACACACATTGTGACCCTCAGCCTGAGCCCAGTCCTCAGGTATGGCCTCTCAGTGGCTGGATGGAGAGACAGCATATTGGGCTTGCCATGCCCCTAGACCCCAATTTTTAACCATAGTTCGGGTTGTCCCTTCACTCTTCCCCAGGGCTCTGCTTTGGAATTCCTCTCTTGGTGGGACACCTGACGAAACAAACCTGAAAGGAGTCCTCCCATCCCACAGATTGACGAAAAACAATTGGGATCAGGCCAAGTCCACAGAGAGCAAGATTCGTCCATGGCCCATGAGGCCTCCGCAACATTCCACGGCCATCGCTGATACAAAATCCAGAGACAAAAGCCTGAGCACACGCCTCAGACTCGCTCATTCTTCATATCCTGAAGAGTTCTTCAGATAAGAACCTACACGGCACTCGAATGCACCGAAAATATATAGTCTAACCTGGGCACTAATGCACTGTCTGACAACCTGAGCCCGGACCTCGTGACCAACAGCCAGACAGCTGACCGCACCATGAGCAGATCAGACCCGCCATGGCCTTAGGTCATCATCTCTTCCCTACCTCAGTTTTCAGGCTTCAGAACCTAGACCTTATCTCCAATCACTGCCCAGGGGTGAATGTGAGGCAGAAATCAGAACTCTTCCTTACCCATGGCAAGAAACCTTGTGGTTGGCATGATGTCCAACGTTCAGTGTCGGAGAAACCAGCTTTCACCCTGAGGCCCCGCCCATTCTTGAGTGCGACGAGGGCATAAACACGCATTGTGACCATCAACGTGAGTCCTGTCCTCTAGGACGTCCTCTCAGTGGCTGGACCACTAGATGTCATAATGGGCTTGACATGTCCCTAGGCCCCAATTTTTAACCAGATTTCTGGTTGTCCAGTCGCCCCTCCCCAGGGCTCTACTCTGGAATCCCTCATTTGGTGGGACACCTGAGGTTGAAAATCAAAACAAAACAAATCAACAACAACAGAACAACGGACTTCTTCCATCCCACAGAATGACCGCCAACTCTTTGGACGGGGCCAAACCCCCAGAGAGTAGGACTCGTCCATTTCCCATGAAGTCACCCGGAAATTTCTCGACCATGAGAGACACGATATCCAGAGACAAAAACTTGAGCAAGAGCCTCACACTCGCCCTTTTTTCATATCCCGAAGAGTACTCCTCATGGTCTGTAGATCAGTCCTGCCATACCTATGACCCGAAACATAAGCCGAGTTTGTGTTTTCAGACAACTGTCCAAACAGCCCTGGCCTACACACCCTACAGGATCAGGCCCCTGGAGCCAAACCTGACGACTGTGCTTGCCCTCTCCAAGGGAATTGTATGTGCCCATTCCAATGGCCACAACCCTACTAAGAGGATAAACCTCCAAAGTCCCTGAGGCCATCCCAATATTTGTGGCTTCCCAGGACAAAAAGGGGCAATCTGCGCCCGTCTGAGCACCTACCGGCTCTCTGACCCGTAAACTGATGTCCCCAGAGGTAAAAAGGAACCAACAGGCCCCTAGGCACCTATCGGATCCATTGCTTTGGTTTCCAGGCATCTCTCCTCAGAGGCCTTGATTTCAAAGACAGCATATGGCTGTTTCTTGACTCACCCATCAAACAAATCTCATCTACACATGGGAAACTTGCACGATGGAGCTGTGTGAAAGCCTCTCTTTAGGAGAAACCTTCAGGGCCTCAGGGCCACCGCTTCATTCCACGGTCTCCATAGACACAAAATCATATTAGGACACATCCACGGGAGAGTCCATTTCAACTCAGCCTCCTCGGATGCTACCCCAGATCCAGCATATCTAACCTGTCTTGTTGCTTGGAGACAATTGGAATGCGAGGTGGGCTACACAGCCATGCATCCTAAGAACCCTGCTCGGAATCGTTGTCCTGGAGCCAACCAACAGGTCTCAATTGTCCTGCAGAAGAATCTTTGCAGTTGGGAGCTTCTCACAACTCCCATCGTGGGAAAACCCCCATGGCCTCGAGATCCACCCGCCCCCCCCCTTCAAGAAGGGGCCATCAGGGACAGAATGTCCAAACTGAGCGATCGTCTGATCCTCGCCCTGACTTCAGATGCACGAGATCTCGATTCACGTCTGTAGATTGTGCCTGCCATATCCTCACCCAGAAACCTAGGCCTAGCCTGGGTTCTCAGACTTCCGTTCTCAGACTACTGGCCCACAAGCCATCCAGTTTGGCAATCCAGAACTACAATGCAGCACTCTGCCTGCCCTCCAGAAAAAAACATTTCCCTCCGGGGCTACCGAGAAACACCAAATGAGGATCAACCTGCGCGCCGTTCGGCTGTACCCCAAATATATAGGCTGACCTGGGCACTAATGCCCTTTCTGACACAGCCTGAGCCTGGACCTCCTGGCCCCACCCACACAGCTGGCCGCACACAGAGCACATCGGACCCGCCATGGCCTTAGGTCGTCATCTCTTCTCAACCTCGGTTTTCAGGCTTCAGAACCTAGACCTTATCTCCAATCACGGCCAGGGTTGAAAATGATGTAGACATCAGAACTCTTTCCCCATGGCAAGAAAACTTCCGGATGGCATGTTGTCCAAGGTTCTGTGTAGTTGAAACAAGTGTGGCCTTGAGGCCCCGCCCATGATTGCGGGCAACATTGGTCACAAACACACATTGTGACCCTCAGCCTGAGCCCAGTCCTCAGGTATGGCCTCTCAGTGGCTGGATGGAGAGACAGCATATTGGGCTTGCCATGCCCCTAGACCCCAATTTTTAACCATAGTTCGGGTTGTCCCTTCACTCTTCCCCAGGGCTCTGCTTTGGAATTCCTCTCTTGGTGGGACACCTGACGAAACAATCCTGAAAGGAGTCCTCCCATCCCACAGATTGACGAAAAACAATTGGGATCAGGCCAAGTCCACAGAGAGCAAGATTCGTCCATGGCCCATGAGGCCTCCGCAACATTCCACGGCCATCGCTGATACAAAATCCAGAGACAAAAGACTGAGCACACGCCTCAGACTCGCTCATTCTTCATATCCTGAAGAGTTCTTCAGATAAGAACCTACACGGCACTCGAATGCACCGAAAATATATAGTCTCACCTGGGCACTAATGCACTGTCTGACAACCTGAGCCCGGACCTCGTGACCAACAGCCAGACAGCTGACCGCACCATGAGCAGATCAGACCCGCCATGGCCTTAGGTCATCATCTCTTCCCTACCTCAGTTTTCAGGCTTCAAAACCTAGACCTTATCTCCAATCACTGCCCAGGGGTGAATGTGAGGCAGAAATCAGAACTCTTCCTTACCCATGGCAAGAAACCTTGTGGTTGGCATGATGTCCAACGTTCAGTGTAGGAGAAACCAGCTTTCACCCTGAGGCCCCGCCCATTCTTGAGTGCGACGAGGGCATAAACACGCATCGTGACCATCAACGTGGGTCCTGTCCTCTAGGACGTCCTCTCAGTGGCTGGACCACTAGATGTCATAATGGGCTTGACATGTCCCTAGGCCCCAATTTTTAACCAGATTTCTGGTTGTCCAGTCGCCCCTCCCCAGGGCTCTACTCTGGAATCCCTCATTTGGTGGGACACCTGAGGTTGAAAATCAAAACAAAACAAATCAACAACAACAGAACAACGGACTTCTTCCATCCCACAGAATGACCGCAAACTCTTTGGACGGGGCCAAACCCCCAGAGAGTAGGACTCGTCCATTTCCCATGAAGTCACCCGGAAATTTCTCGACCATGAGAGACACGATATCCAGAGACAAAAACTTGAGCAAGAGCCTCACACTCGCCCTTTTTTCATATCCCGAAGAGTTCCCCTCATGGTCTGTAGATCAATCCTGCCATACCTATGACCCGAAACATAAGCCGAGTTTGTGTTTTCAGACAACTGTCCAAACAGCCCTGGCCTACACACCCTACAGGATCAGGCCCCTGGAGCCAAACCTGACGACTGTGCTTGCCCTCTCCAAGGGAATTGTATGTGCCCATTCCAATGGCCACAACCCTACTAAGAGGATAAACCTCCAAAGTCCCTGAGGCCATCCCAATATTTGTGGCTTCCCAGGACAAAAAGGGGCAATCTTGGCCCATCTGAGCACCTACCGGCTCTCAGACCCGTAAACTGATGTCCCCAGAGGTAAAAAGGAACCAACAGGCCCCTAGGCACCTATCGGATCCATTGCTTTGGTTTCCAGGCATCTCTCCTCAGAGGCCTTGATTTCAAAGACAGCATATGGCTGTTTCTTGACTCACCCATCAAACAAATCTCATCTACACATGGGAAACTTGCACGATGGAGCTGTGTGAAAGCCTCTCTTTAGGAGAAACCTTCAGGGCCTCAGGGCCACCGCTTCATTCCACGGTCTCCATAGACACAAAATCATATTAGGACACATCCACGGGAGAGTCCATTTCAACTCAGCCTCCTCGGATGCTACCCCAGATCCAGCATATCTAACCTGTCTTGTTGCTTGGAGACAATTGGAATGCGAGGTGGGCTACACAGCCATGCATCCTAAGAACCCTGCTCGGAATCGTTGTCCTGGAGCCAACCAACAGGTCTCAATTGTCCTGCAGAAGAATCTTTGCAGTTGGGAGCTTCTCACAACTCCCATCGTGGGAAAACCCCCATGGCCTCGAGATCCACCCGCCCCCCCCCTTCAAGAAGGGGCCATCAGGGACAGAATGTCCAAACTGAGCGATCGTCTGATCCTCGCCCTGACTTCAGATGCACGAGATCTCGATTCAGGTCTGTAGATTGTGCCTGCCATATCCTCACCCAGAAACCTAGGCCTAGCCTGGGTTCTCAGACTTCCGTTCTCAGACTACTGGCCCACAAGCCATCCAGTTTGGCAATCCAGAACTACAATGCAGCACTCTGCCTGCCCTCCAGAAAAAAAACATTTCCCTCCGGGGCTACCGAGAAACACCAAATGAGGATCAACCTGCGCGCCGTTCGGCTGTACCCCAAATATATAGGCTGACCTGGGCACTAATGCCCTTTCCTACACAGCCTGAGCCTGGACCTCCTGGCCCCACCCACACAGCTGGCCGCACACAGAGCACATCGGACCCGCCATGGCCTTAGGTCGTCATCTCTTCTCAACCTCGGTTTTCAGGCTTCAGAACCTAGACCTTATCTCCAATCACGGCCAGGGTTGAAAATGATGTAGACATCAGAACTCTTTCCCCATGGCAAGAAAACTTCCGGATGGCATGTTGTCCAGGGTTCTGTGTAGTTGAAACAAGTGTGGCCTTGAGGCCCCGCCCATGATTGCGGGCAACATTGGTCACAAACACACATTGTGACCCTCAGCCTGAGCCCAGTCCTCAGGTATGGCCTCTCAGTGGCTGGATGGAGAGACAGCATATTGGGCTTGCCATGCCCCTAGACCCCAATTTTTAACCATAGTTCGGGTTGTCCCTTCACTCTTCCCCAGGGCTCTGCTTTGGAATTCCTCTCTTGGTGGGACACCTGACGAAACAAACCTGAAAGGAGTCCTCCCATCCCACAGATTGACGAAAAACAATTGGGATCAGGCCAAGTCCACAGAGAGCAAGATTCGTCCATGGCCCATGAGGCCTCCGCAACATTCCACGGCCATCGCTGATACAAAATCCAGAGACAAAAGCCTGAGCACACGCCTCAGACTCGCTCATTCTTCATATCCTGAAGAGTTCTTCAGATAAGAACCTACACGGCACTCGAATGCACCGAAAATATATAGTCTCACCTGGGCACTAATGCACTGTCTGACAACCTGAGCCCGGACCTCGTGACCAACAGCCAGACAGCTGACCGCACACTGAGCACATCAGACCCGCCATGGCCTTAGGTCATCATCTCTTCCCTACCTCAGTTTTCAGGCTTCCGAACCTAGACCTTATCTCCAATCACTGCCGAGGGGTGAATGTGAGGCAGAAATCAGAACTCTTCCTTACCCATGGCAAGAAACCTTGTGGTTGGCATGGCTGACCTGGGCACTAATGCCCTTTCTGACACAGCCTGAGCCTGGACCTCCTGGCCCCACCCACACAGCTGGCCGCACACTGAGCACATCGGACCCGCCATGGCCTTAGGTCGTCATCTCTTCTCAACCTCGGTTTTCAGGCTTCAGAACCTAGACCCTACCTCCAGTCACGGCCAGGGTTGAAAATGATGTAGACATCAGAACTCTTTCCCCATGGCAAGAAAACTTCCGGATGGCATGTTGTCCAAGGTTCTGTGTAGTTGAAACAAGTGTGGCCTTGAGGCCCCGCCCATGATTGCGGGCAACATTGGTAACAAACACACATTGTGACCCTCAGCCTGAGCCCAGTCCTCAGGTATGGCCTCTCAGTGGCTGGATGGAGAGACAGCATATTGGGCTTGCCATGCCCCTAGACCCCAATTTTTAACCATAGTTCGGGTTGTCCCTTCACTCTTCCCCAGGGCTCTGCTTTGGAATTCCTCTCTTGGTGGGACACCTGACGAAACAAACCTGAAAGGAGTCCTCCCATCCCACAGATTGACGAAAATCAATTGGGATCAGGCCAAGTCAAAAGAGAGCAAGATTCGTCCATGGCCCATGAGGCCTCCGCAACATTCCACGGCCATCGCTGATACAAAATCCAGAGACAAAAGCCTGAGCACACGCCTCAGACTCGCTCATTCTTCATATCCTGAAGAGTTCTTCAGATAAGAACCTACACGGCACTCGAATGCACCGAAAATATATAGTCTAACCTGGGCACTAATGCACTGTCTGACAACCTGAGCCCGGACCTCGTGACCAACAGCCAGACAGCTGACCACACCATGAGCAGATCAGACCCGCCATGGCCTTAGGTCATCATCTCTTCCCTACCTCAGTTTTCAGGCTTCAGAACCTAGACCTTATCTCCAATCACTGCCCAGGGGTGAATGTGAGGCAGAAATCAGAACTCTTCCTTACCCATGGCAAGAAACCTTGTGGTTCGCATGATGTCCAACGTTCAGTGTAGGAGAAACCAGCTTTCACCCTGAGGCCCCGCCCATTCTTGAGTGCGACGAGGGCATAAACACGCATCGTGACCATCAACGTGGGTCCTGTCCTCTAGGACGTCCTCTCAGTGGCTGGACCACTAGATGTCATAATGGGCTTGACATGTCCCTAGGCCCCAATTTTTAACCAGATTTCTGGTTGTCCAGTCGCCACTCCCCAGGGCTCTACTCTGGAATCCCTCATTTGGTGGGACACCTGACGTTGAAAATCAAAACAAAACAAATCAACAACAACAGAACAACGGACTTCTTCCATCCCACAGAATGACCGCCAACTCTTTGGACGGGGCCAAACCCCCAGAGAGTAAGACTCGTCCATTTCCCATGAAGTCACCCGGAAATTTCTCGACCATGAGAGACACGATATCCAGAGACAAAAACTTGAGAAAGAGCCTCACACTCGCCCTTTCTTCATATCCCGAAGAGTTCTCATGGTCTGTAGATCAGTCCTGCCATACCTATGACCCGAAACATAAGCCGAGTTTGTGTTTTCAGACAACTGTCCAAACAGCCCTGGCCTACACACCCTACAGGATCAGGCCCCTGGAGCCAAACCTGACGACTGTGCTTGCCCTCTCCAAGGGAATTGTATGTGCCCATTCCAATGGCCACAACCCTACTAAGAGGATAAACCTCCAAAGTCCCTGAGGCCATCCCAATATTTGTGGCTTCCCAGGACAAAAAGGGGCAATCTGGGCCCGTCTGAGCACCTACCGGCTCTCAGACCCGTAAACTGATGTCCCCAGAGGTAAAAAGGAACCAACAGGCCCCTAGGCACCTATCGGATCCATTGCTTTGGTTTCCAGGCATCTCTCCTCAGAGGCCTTGATTTCAATAACAGCATATGGCTGTTTCTTGACTCACCCATCAAACAAATCTCATCTACACATGGGAAACTTGCACGATGGAGCTTTGTGAAAGCCTCTCATTAGTAGAAACCTTCAGGGCCTCAGGGCCACCGCTTCATTCCACGGTCTCCATAGACACAAAATCATATTAGGACACATCCACGGGAGAGTCCATTTCAACTCAGCCTCCTCGGATGCTACCCCAGATCCAGCATATCTAACCTGTCTTGTTGCTTGGAGACAATTGGAATGCGAGGTGGGCTACACAGCCATGCATCCTAAGAACCCTGCTCGGAATCGTTGTCCTGGAGCCAACCAACAGGTCTCAATTGTCCTGCAGAAGAATCTTTGCAGTTGGGAGCTTCTCACAACTCCCATCGTGGGAAAACCCCCATGGCCTCGAGATCCACCCGCCCCCCCCCCTTCAAGAAGGGGCCATCAGGGACAGAATGTCCAACCTGAGCGATCGTCTGATCCTCGCCCTGACTTCAGATGCACGAGATCTCGATTCAGGTCTGTAGATTGTGCCTGCCATATCCTCACCCAGAAACCTAGGCCTAGCCTGGGTTCTCAGACTTCCGTTCTCAGACTACTGGCCCACAAGCCATCCAGTTTGGCAATCCAGAACTACAATGCAGCACTCTGCCTGCCCTCCAGAAAAAAACATTTCCCTCCGGGGCTACCGAGAAACACCAAATGAGGATCAACCTGCACGCCGTTCGGCTGTACCCCAAATATATAGGCTGACCTGGGCACTAATGCCCTTTCTGACACAGCCTGAGCCT
The DNA here is from genome assembly GCF_030435805.1 of Mustela lutreola. NCBI lineage: Eukaryota > Metazoa > Chordata > Mammalia > Carnivora > Mustelidae > Mustela > Mustela lutreola. Next base: position 176,621,348 of record NC_081294.1, read on the forward strand.
GGACCTCCTGGCCCCACCCACACAGCTGGCCGCACACTGAGCACATCGGACCCGCCATGGCCTTAGGTCGTCATCTCTTCTCAACCTCGGTTTTCAGGCTTCAGAACCTAGACCCTACCTCCAATCACGGCCAGGGTTGAAAATGATGTAGACATCAGAACTCTTTCCCCATGGCAAGAAAACTTCCGGATCGCATGTTGTCCAAGGTTCTGTGTAGTTGAAACAAGTGTGGCCTTGAGGCCCCGCCCATGATTGCGGGCAACAGGGTCACAAACACACATTGTGACCCTCAGCCTGAGCCCGGTCCTCAGGTATGACCTCTCAGTGGCTGGATGGAGAGACAGCATATTGGGCTTGCCATGCCCCTAGACCCCAATTTTTAACCATAGTTCGGGTTGTCCCTTCACTCTTCCCCAGGGCTCTGCTTTGGAATTCCTCTCTTGGTGGGACACCTGACGAAACAAACCTGAAAGGAGTCCTCCCATCCCACAGATTGACGAAAAACAATTGGGATCAGGCCAAGTCCACAGAGAGCAAGATTCGTCCATGGCCCATGAGGCCTCCGCAACATTCCACAGCCATCGCTGATACAAAATCCAGAGACAAAAGCCTGAGCACACGCCTCAGACTCGCTCATTCTTCATATCCTGAAGAGTTCTTCAGATAAGAACCTACACGGCACTCGAATGCACCGAAAATATATAGTCTCACCTGGGCACTAATGCACTGTCTGACAACCTGAGCCCGGGCCTCGTGACCAACAGCCAGACAGCTGACCGCACACTGAGCACATCAGACCCGCCATGGCCTTAGGTCATCATCTCTTCCCTACCTCAGTTTTCAGGCTTCAGAACCTAGACCTTATCTCCAATCACTGCCCAGGGGTGAATGTGAGGCAGAAATCAGAACTCTTCCTTACCCATGGCAAGAAACCTTGTGGTTGGCATGATGTCCAACGTTCAGTGTAGGAGAAACCAGCTTTCACCCTGAGGCCCCGCCCATTCTTGAGTGCGACGAGGGCATAAACACGCATCGTGACCATCAACGTGAGTCCTGTCCTCTAGGACGTCCTCTCAGTGGCTGGACCACTAGATGTCATAATGGGCTTGACATGTCCCTAGGCCCCAATTTTTAACCAGATTTCTGGTTGTCCAGTCGCCCCTCCCCAGGGCTCTACTCTGGAATCCCTCATTTGGTGGGACACCTGAGGTTGAAAATCAAAACAAAACAAATCAACAACAACAGAACAACGGACTTCTTCCATCCCACAGAATGACCGCAAACTCTTTGGACGGGGCCAAACCCCCAGAGAGTAAGACTCGTCCATTTCCCATGAAGTCACCCGGAAATTTCTCGACCATGAGAGACACGATATCCAGAGACAAAAACTTGAGCAAGAGCCTCACACTCGCCCTTTCTTCATATCCCGAAGAGTTCTCCTCATGGTCTGTAGATCAGTCCTGCCATACCTATGACCCGAAACATAAGCCGAGTTTGTGTTTTCAGACAACTGTCCAAACAGCCCTGGCCTACACACCCTACAGGATCAGGCCCCTGGAGCCAAACCTGACGACTGTGCTTGCCCTCTCCAAGGGAATTGTATGTGCCCATTCCAATGGCGACAACCCTACTAAGAGGATAAACCTCCAAAGTCCCTGAGGCTATCCCAATATTTGTGGCTTCCCAGGACAAAAAGGGGCAATCTTGGCCCATCTGAGCACCTACCGGCTCTCAGACCCGTAAACTGATGTCCCCAGAGGTAAAAAGGAACCAACAGGCCCCTAGGCACCTATCGGATCCATTGCTTTGGTTTCCAGGCATCTCTCCTCAGAGGCCTTGATTTCAATAACAGCATATGGCTGTTTCTTGACTCACCCATCAAACAAATCTCATCTACACATGGGAAACTTGCACGATGGAGCTGTGTGAAAGCCTCTCTTTAGGAGAAACCTTCAGGGCCTCAGGGCCACCGCTTCATTCCACGGTCTCCATAGACACAAAATCATATTAGGACACATCCACGGGAGAGTCCATTTCAACTCAGCCTCCTCGGATGCTACCCCAGATCCAGCATATCTAACCTGTCTTGTTGCTTGGAGACAATTGGAATGCGAGGTGGGCTACACAGCCATGCATCCTAAGAACCCTGCTCGGAATCGTTGTCCTGGAGCCAACCAACAGGTCTCAATTGTCCTGCAGAAGAATCTTTGCAGTTGAGAGCTTCTCACAACTCCCATCGTGGGAAAACCCCCATGGCCTCGAGATCCACCCGCCCCCCTCCCTTCAAGAAGGGGCCATCAGGGACAGAATGTCCAACCTGAGCGATCGTCTGATCCTCGCCCTGACTTCAGATGCACGAGATCTCGATTCAGGTCTGTAGATTGTGCCTGCCATATCCTCACCCAGAAACCTAGGCCTAGCCTGGGTTCTCAGACTTCCGTTCTGACTACTGGCCCACAAGCCATCCAGTTTGGCAATCCAGAACTACAATGCAGCACTCTGCCTGCCCTCCAGAAAAAAACATTTCCCTCCGGGGCTACCGAGAAACACCAAATGAGGATCAACCTGCACGCCGTTCGGCTGTACCCCAAATATATAGGCTGACCTGGGCACTAATGCCCTTTCTGACACAGCCTGAGCCTGGACCTCCTGGCCCCACCCACACAGATGGCCACACACTGAGCACATCGGACCCGCCATGGCCTTAGGTCGTCATCTCTTCTCAACCTCGGTTTTCAGGCTTCAGAACCTAGACCCTACCTCCAATCACGGCCAGGGTTGAAAATGATGTAGACATCAGAACTCTTTCCCCATGGCAAGAAAACTTCCGGATGGCATGTTGTCCAAGGTTCTGTGTAGTTGAAACAAGTGTGGCCTTGAGGCCCCGCCCATGATTGCGGGCAACATTGGTCACAAACTCACATTGTGACCCTCAGCCTGAGCCCAGTCCTCAGGTATGGCCTCTCAGTGTCTGGATGGAGAGACAGCATATTGGGCTTGCCATGCCCCTAGACCCCAATTTTTAACCATAGTTCGGGTTGTCCCTTCACTCTTCCCCAGGGCTCTGCTTTGGAATTCCTCTCTTGGTGGGACACCTGACGAAACAAACCTGAAAGGAGTCCTCCCATCCCACAGATTGACGAAAATCAATTGGGATCAGGCCAAGTCCACAGAGAGAAAGATTCTTCCATGGCCCATGAGGCCTCCGCAACATTCCACGGCCATCGCTGATACAAAATCCAGAGACAAAAGCCTGAGCACACGCCTCAGACTCGCTCATTCTTCATATCCTGAAGAGTTCTTCAGATAAGAACCTACACGGCACTCGAATGCACCGAAAATATATAGTCTCACCTGGGCACTCATGCACTGTCTGACAACCTGAGCCCGGACCTCGTGACCAACAGCCAGACAGCTGACCGCACACTGAGCACATCAGACCCGCCATGGCCTTAGGTCATCATCTCTTCCCTACCTCAGTTTTCAGGCTTCAGAACCTAGACCTTATCTCCAATCACTGCCCAGGGGTGAATGTGAGGCAGAAATCAGAACTCTTCCTTACCCATGGCAGGAAACCTTGTGGTTGGAATGATGTCCAACGTTCAGTGTAGGAGAAACCAGCTTTCACCCTGAGGCCCCGCCCAACTTGAGTGCGACGAGGGCATAAACACGCATCGTGACCATCAACGTGAGTCCTGTCCTCTAGGACGTCCTCTCAGTGGCTGGACCACTAGATGTCATAATGGGCTTGACATGTCCCTAGGCCCCAATTTTTAACCAGATTTCTGGTTGTCCAGTCGCCCCTCCCCAGGGCTCTACTCTGGAATCCCTCATTTGGTGGGACACCTGTCGTTGAAAATCAAAACAAAACAAATCAACAACAACAGAAAAACGGACTTCTTCCATCCCACAGAATGACCGCCAACTCTTTGGACGGGGCCAAACCCCCAGAGAGTAAGACTCGTCCATTTCCCATGAAGTCACCCGGAAATTTCTCGACCATGAGAGACACGATATCCAGAGACAAAAACTTGAGCAAGAGCCTCACACTCGCCCTTTCTTCATATCCCGAAGAGTTCTCCTCATGGTCTGTAGATCAGTCCTGCCATACCTATGACCCGAAACATAAGCCGAGTTTGTGTTTTCAGACAACTGTCCAAACAGCCCTGGCCTACACACCCTACAGGATCAGGCCCCTGGAGCCAAACCTGACGACTGTGCTTGCCCTCTCCAAGGGAATTGTATGTGCCCATTCCAATGGCCACAAACCTACTAAGAGGATAAACCTCCAAAGTCCCTGAGGCCATCCCAATATTTGTGGCTTCCCAGGACAAAAAGGGGCAATCTTGGCCCATCTGAGCACCTACCGGCTCTCAGACCCGTAAACTGATGTCCCCAGAGGTAAAAAGGAACCAACAGGCCCCTAGGCATCTATCGGATCCATTGCTTTGGTTTCCAGGCATCTCTCCTCAGAGGCCTTGATTTCAATAACAGCATATGGCTGTTTCTTGACTCACCCATCAAACAAATCTCATCTACACATGGGAAACTTGCACGATGGAGCTGTGTGAAAGCCTCTCTTTAGGAGAAACCTTCAGGGCCTCAGGGCCACCGCTTCATTCCACGGTCTCCATAGACACAAAATCATATTAGGACTAATCCACGGGAGAGTCCATTTCAACTCAGCCTCCTCGGATGCTACCCCAGATCCAGCATATCTAACCTGTCTTGTTGCTTGGAGACAATTGGAATGCGAGGTGGGCTACACAGCCATGCATCCTAAGAACCCTGCTCGGAATCGTTGTCCTGGAGCCAACCAACAGGTCTCAATTGTCCTGCAGAAGAATCTTTGCAGTTGGGAGGTTCTCACAACTCCCATCGTGGGAAAATCCCCATGGCCTCGAGATCCACCCGCCCCCCCCTTCAAGAAGGGGCCATCAGGGACAGAATGTCCAACCTGAGCGATCGTCTGATCCTCGCCCTGACTTCAGATGCACGAGATCTCGATTCAGGTCTGTAGATTGTGCCTGCCATATCCTCACCCAGAAACCTAGGCCTAGCCTGGGTTCTCAGACTTCCGTTCTCAGACTACTGGCCCACAAGCCATCCAGTTTGGCAATCCAGAACTACAATGCAGCACTCTGCCTGCCCTCCAGAAAAAAACATTTCCCTCCGGGGCTACCGAGAAACACCAAATGAGGATCAACCTGCACGCCGTTTGGCTGTACCCCAAATATATAGGCTGACCTGGGCACTAATGCCCTTTCTGACACAGCCTGAGCCTGGACCTCCTGGCCCCACCCACACAGCTGGCCGCACACTGAGCACATCGGACCCGCCATGGCCTTAGGTCGTCATCTCTTCTCAACCTCGGTTTTCAGGCTTCAGAACCTAGACCTTATCTCCAATCACGCCAGGGTTGAAAATGATGTAGACATCAGAACTCTTTCCCCATGGCAAGAAAACTTCCGGATGGCATGTTGTCCAAGGTTCTGTGTAGTTGAAACAAGTGTGGCCTTGAGGCCCCGCCCATGATTGCGGGCAACATTGGTCACAAACACACATTGTGACCCTCAGCCTGAGCCCAGTCCTCAGGTATGGCCTCTCAGTGGCTGGATGGAGAGACAGCATATTGGGCTTGCCATGCCCCTAGACCCCAATTTTTAACCATAGTTCAGGTTGTCCCTTCACTCTTCCCCAGGGCTCTGCTTTGGAATTCCTCTCTTGGTGGGACACCTGACGAAACAAACCTGAAAGGAGTCCTCCCATCCCACAGATTGACGAAAAACAATTGGGATCAGGCCAAGTCCACAGAGAGCAAGATTCGTCCATGGCCCATGAGGCCTCCGCAACATTCCACGGCCATCGCTGATACAAAATCCAGAGACAAAAGCCTGAGCACACGCCTCAGACTCGCTCATTCTTCATATCCTGAAGAGTTCTTCAGATAAGAACCTACACGGCACTCGAATGCACCGAAAATATATAGTCTAACCTGGGCACTAATGCACTGTCTGACAACCTGAGCCCGGACCTCGTGACCAACAGCCAGACAGCTGACCGCACCATGAGCAGATCAGACCCGCCATGGCCTTAGGTCATCATCTCTTCCCTACCTCAGTTTTCAGGCTTCAGAACCTAGACCTTATCTCCAATCACTGCCCAGGGGTGAATGTGAGGCAGAAATCACAACTCTTCCTTACCCATGGCAAGAAACCTTGTGGTTGGCATGATGTCCAACGTTCAGTGTAGGAGAAACCAGCTTTCACCCTGAGGCCCCGCCCATTCTTGAGTGCGACGAGGGCATAAACACGCATTGTGACCATCAACGTGAGTCCTGTCCTCTAGGACGTCCTCTCATTGGCTGGACCACTAGATGTCATAATGGGCTTGACATGTCCCTAGGCCCCAATTTTTAACCAGATTTCTGGTTGTCCAGTCGCCCCTCCCCAGGGCTCTACTCTGGAATCCCTCATTTGGTGGGACACCTGAGGTTGAAAATCAAAACAAAACAAATCAACAACAACAGAACAACGGACTTCTTCCATCCCACAGAATGACCGCAAACTCTTTGGACGGGGCCAAACCCCCAGAGAGTAAGACTCGTCCATTTCCCATGAAGTCACCCGGAAATTTCTCGACCATGAGAGACACGATATCCAGAGACAAAAACTTGAGCAAGAGCCTCACACTCGCCCTTTCTTCATATCCCGAAGAGTTCTCCTCATGGTCTGTAGATCAGTCCTGCCATACCTATGACCCGAAACAGAAGCCGAGTTTGTGTTTTCAGACAACTGTCCAAACAGCCCTGGCCTACACACCCTACAGGATCAGGCCCCTGGAGCCAAACCTGACGACTGTGCTTGCCCTCTCCAAGGGAATTGTATGTGCCCATTCCAATGGCCACAACCCTACTAAGAGGATAAACCTCCAAAGTCCCTGAGGCCATCCCAATATTTGTGGCTTCCCAGGACAAAAAGGGGCAATCTTGGCCCATCTGAGCACCTACCGGCTCTCAGACCCGTAAACTGATGTCCCCAGAGGTAAAAAGGAACCAACAGGCCCCTAGGCATCTATCGGATCCATTGCTTTGGTTTCCAGGCATCTCTCCTCAGAGGCCTTGATTTCAATAACAGCATATGGCTGTTTCTTGACTCACCCATCAAACAAATCTCATCTACACATGGGAAACTTGCACGATGGAGCTGTGTGAAAGCCTCTCTTTAGGAGAAACCTTCAGGGCCTCAGGGCCACCGCTTCATTCCACGGTCTCCATAGACACAAAATCATATTAGGACACATCCACGGGAGAGTCCATTTCAACTCAGCCTCCTCGGATGCTACCCCAGATCCAGCATATCTAACCTGTCTTGTTGCATGGAGACAATTGGAATGCGAGGTGGGCTACACAGCCATGCATCCTAAGAACCCTGCTCGGAATCGTTGTCCTGGAGCCAACCAACAGGTCTCAATTGTCCTGCAGAATAATCTTTGCAGTTGGGAGGTTCTCACAACTCCCATCGTGGGAAAATCCCCATGGCCTCGAGATCCACCCGCCCCCCCCTTCAAGAAGGGGCCATCAGGGACAGAATGTCCAACCTGAGCGATCGTCTGAACCTCGCCCTGACTTCAGATGCACGAGATCTCGATTCAGGTCTGTAGATTGTGCCTGCCATATCCTCACCCAGAAACCTAGGCCTAGCCTGGGTTCTCAACTTCCGTTCTCAGACTACTGGCCCACAAGCCATCCAGTTTGGCAATCCAGAACTACAATGCAGCACTCTGCCTGCCCTCCAGAAAAAAACATTTCCCTCCGGGGCTACCGAGAAACACCAAATGAGGATCAACCTGCACGCCGTTCGGCTGTACCCCAAATATATAGGCTGACCTGGGCACTAATGCCCTTTCTGACACAGCCTGAGCCTGGACCTCCTGGCCCCACCCACACAGCTGGCCGCACACTGAGCACATCGGACCCGCCATGGCCTTAGGTCGTCATCTCTTCTCAACCTCGGTTTTCAGGCTTCAGAACCTAGACCTTATCTCCAATCACGGCCAGGGTTGAAAATGATGTAGACATCAGAACTCTTTCCTCATGGCAAGAAAACTTCCGGATGGCATGTTGTCCAAGGTTCTGTGTAGTTGAAACAAGTGTGGCCTTGAGGCCCCGCCCTTGATTGCGGGCAACATTGGTCACAAACACACATTGTGACCCTCAGCCTGAGCCCAGTCCTCAGGTATGGCCTCTCAGTGGCTGGATGGAGAGACAGCATATTGGGCTTGCCATGCCCCTAGACCCCAATTTTTAACCATAGTTCGGGTTGTCCCTTCACTCTTCCCCAGGGCTCTGCTTTGGAATTCCTCTCTTGGTGGGACACCTGACGAAACAAACCTGAAAGGAGTCCTCCCATCCCACAGATTGACGAAAAACAATTGGGATCAGGCCAAGTCCACAGAGAGCAAGATTCGTCCATGGCCCATGAGGCCTCCGCAACATTCCACGGCCATCGCTGATACAAAATCCAGAGACAAAAGCCTGAGCACACGCCTCAGACTCGCTCATTCTTCATATCCTGAAGAGTTCTTCAGATAAGAACCTACACGGCACTCGAATGCACCGAAAATATATAGTCTAACCTGGGCACTAATGCACTGTCTGACAACCTGAGCCCGGACCTCGTGACCAACAGCCAGACAGCTGACCGCACACTGAGCACATCAGACCCGCCATGGCCTTAGGTCATCATCTCTTCCCTACCTCAGTTTTCAGGCTTCAGAACCTAGACCTTATCTCCAATCACTGCCCAGGGGTGAATGTGAGGCAGAAATCACAACTCTTCCTTACCCATGGCAAGAAACCTTGTGGTTGGCATGATGTCCAACGTTCAGTGTAGGAGAAACCAGCTTTCACCCTGAGGCCCCGCCCATTCTTGAGTGCGACGAGGGCATAAACACGCATTGTGACCATCAACGTGAGTCCTGTCCTCTAGGACGTCCTCTCAGTGGCTGGACCACTAGATGTCATAATGGGCTTGACATGTCCCTAGGCCCCAATTTTTAACCAGATTTCTGGTTGTCCAGTCGCCCCTCCCCAGGGCTCTACTCTGGAATCCCTCATTTGGTGGGACACCTGAGGTTGAAAATCAAAACAAAACAAATCAACAACAACAGAACAACGGACTTCTTCCATCCCACAGAATGACCGCAAACTCTTTGGACGGGGCCAAACCCCCAGAGAGTAAGACTCGTCCATTTCCCATGAAGTCACCCGGAAAATTCTCGACCATGAGAGACACGATATCCAGAGACAAAAACTTGAGCAAGAGCCTCACACTCGCCCTTTCTTCATATCACGAAGAGTTCTCCTCATGGTCTGTAGATCAGTCCTGCCATACCTATGACCCGAAACATAAGCCGAGTTTGTGTTTTCAGACAACTGTCCAAACAGCCCTGGCCTACACACCCTACAGGATCAGGCCCCTGGAGCCAAACCTGACGACTGTGCTTGCCCTCTCCAAGGGAATTGTATGTGCCCATTCCAATGGCCACAACCCTACTAAGAGGATAAACCTCCAAAGTCCCTGAGGCCATCCCAATATTTGTGGCTTCCCAGGAAAAACATGGGCAATCTGGGCCTATTTGAGCACCTACCGGCTCTCAGACCCGTAAACTGATGTCCCCAGAGGTAAAAAGGAACCAACAGGCCCCTAGGCACCTATCGGATCCATTGCTTTGGTTTCCAGGCATCTCTCCTCAGAGGCCTTGATTTCAATAACAGCATATGGCTGTTTCTTGACTCACCCATCAAACAAATCTCATCTACACATGGGAAACTTGCACGATGGAGCTGTGTGAAAGCCTCTCTTTAGGAGAAACCTTCAGGGCCTCAGGGCCACCGCTTCATTCCACGGTCTCCATAGACACAAAATCATATTAGGACACATCCACGGGAGAGTCCATTTCAACTCAGCCTCCTCGGATGCTACCCCAGATCCAGCATATCTAACCTGTCTTGTTGCTTGGAGACAATTGGAATGCGAGGTGGGCTACACAGCCATGCATCCTAAGAACCCTGCTCGGAATCGTTGTCCTGGAGCCAACCAACAGGTCTCAATTGTCCTGCAGAAGAATCTTTGCAGTTGGGAGCTTCTCACAACTCCCATCGTGGGAAAACCCCCATGGCCTCGAGATCCACCCGCCCCCCTCCCTTCAAGAAGGGGCCATCAGGGACAGAATGTCCAAACTGAGCGATCGTCTGATCCTCGCCCTGACTTCAGATGCACGAGATCTCGATTCAGGTCTGTAGATTGTGCCTGCCATATCCTCACCCAGAAACCTAGGCCTAGCCTGGGTTCTCAGACTTCCGTTCTCAGACTACTGGCCCACAAGCCATCCAGTTTGGCAATCCAGAACTACAATGCAGCACTCTGCCTGCCCTCCAGAAAAAAAACATTTCCCTCCGGGGCTACCGAGAAACACCAAATGAGGATCAACCTGCGCGCCGTTCGGCTGTACCCCAAATATATAGGCTGACCTGGGCACTAATGCCCTTTCCTACACAGCCTGAGCCTGGACCTCCTGGCCCCACCCACACAGCTGGCCGCACACAGAGCACATCGGACCCGCCATGGCCTTAGGTCGTCATCTCTTCTCAACCTCGGTTTTCAGGCTTCAGAACCTAGACCTTATCTCCAATCACGGCCAGGGTTGAAAATGATGTAGACATCAGAACTCTTTCCCCATGGCAAGAAAACTTCCGGATGGCATGTTGTCCAGGGTTCTGTGTAGTTGAAACAAGTGTGGCCTTGAGGCCCCGCCCATGATTGCGGGCAACATTGGTCACAAACACACATTGTGACCCTCAGCCTGAGCCCAGTCCTCAGGTATGGCCTCTCAGTGGCTGGATGGAGAGACAGCATATTGGGCTTGCCATGCCCCTAGACCCCAATTTTTAACCATAGTTCGGGTTGTCCCTTCACTCTTCCCCAGGGCTCTGCTTTGGAATTCCTCTCTTGGTGGGACACCTGACGAAACAAACCTGAAAGGAGTCCTCCCATCCCACAGATTGACGAAAAACAATTGGGATCAGGCCAAGTCCACAGAGAGCAAGATTCGTCCATGGCCCATGAGGCCTCCGCAACATTCCACGGCCATCGCTGATACAAAATCCAGAGACAAAAGCCTGAGCACACGCCTCAGACTCGCTCATTCTTCATATCCTGAAGAGTTCTTCAGATAAGAACCTACACGGCACTCGAATGCACCGAAAATATATAGTCTCACCTGGGCACTAATGCACTGTCTGACAACCTGAGCCCGGACCTCGTGACCAACAGCCAGACAGCTGACCGCACACTGAGCACATCAGACCCGCCATGGCCTTAGGTCATCATCTCTTCCCTACCTCAGTTTTCAGGCTTCCGAACCTAGACCTTATCTCCAATCACTGCCGAGGGGTGAATGTGAGGCAGAAATCAGAACTCTTCCTTACCCATGGCAAGAAACCTTGTGGTTGGCATGGCTGACCTGGGCACTAATGCCCTTTCTGACACAGCCTGAGCCTGGACCTCCTGGCCCCACCCACACAGCTGGCCGCACACTGAGCACATCGGACCCGCCATGGCCTTAGGTCGTCATCTCTTCTCAACCTCGGTTTTCAGGCTTCAGAACCTAGACCCTACCTCCAGTCACGGCCAGGGTTGAAAATGATGTAGACATCAGAACTCTTTCCCCATGGCAAGAAAACTTCCGGATGGCATGTTGTCCAAGGTTCTGTGTAGTTGAAACAAGTGTGGCCTTGAGGCCCCGCCCATGATTGCGGGCAACATTGGTAACAAACACACATTGTGACCCTCAGCCTGAGACCAGTCCTCAGGTATGGCCTCTCAGTGGCTGGATGGAGAGACAGCATATTGGGCTTGCCATGCCCCTAGACCCCAATTTTTAACCATAGTTCGGGTTGTCCCTTCACTCTTCCCCAGGGCTCTGCTTTGGAATTCCTCTCTTGGTGGGACACCTGACGAAACAAACCTGAAAGGAGTCCTCCCATCCCACAGATTGACGAAAATCAATTGGGATCAGGCCAAGTCAAAAGAGAGCAAGATTCGTCCATGGCCCATGAGGCCTCCGCAACATTCCACGGCCATCGCTGATACAAAATCCAGAGACAAAAGCCTGAGCACACGCCTCAGACTCGCTCATTCTTCATATCCTGAAGAGTTCTTCAGATAAGAACCTACACGGCACTCGAATGCACCGAAAATATATAGTCTAACCTGGGCACTAATGCACTGTCTGACAACCTGAGCCCGGACCTCGTGACCAACAGCCAGACAGCTGACCACACCATGAGCAGATCAGACCCGCCATGGCCTTAGGTCATCATCTCTTCCCTACCTCAGTTTTCAGGCTTCAGAACCTAGACCTTATCTCCAATCACTGCCCAGGGGTGAATGTGAGGCAGAAATCAGAACTCTTCCTTACCCATGGCAAGAAACCTTGTGGTTCGCATGATGTCCAACGTTCAGTGTAGGAGAAACCAGCTTTCACCCTGAGGCCCCGCCCATTCTTGAGTGCGACGAGGGCATAAACACGCATCGTGACCATCAACGTGGGTCCTGTCCTCTAGGACGTCCTCTCAGTGGCTGGACCACTAGATGTCATAATGGGCTTGACATGTCCCTAGGCCCCAATTTTTAACCAGATTTCTGGTTGTCCAGTCGCCACTCCCCAGGGCTCTACTCTGGAATCCCTCATTTGGTGGGACACCTGACGTTGAAAATCAAAACAAAACAAATCAACAACAACAGAACAACGGACTTCTTCCATCCCACAGAATGACCGCCAACTCTTTGGACGGGGCCAAACCCCCAGAGAGTAAGACTCGTCCATTTCCCATGAAGTCACCCGGAAATTTCTCGACCATGAGAGACACGATATCCAGAGACAAAAACTTGAGAAAGAGCCTCACACTCGCCCTTTCTTCATATCCCGAAGAGTTCTCATGGTCTGTAGATCAGTCCTGCCATACCTATGACCCGAAACATAAGCCGAGTTTGTGTTTTCAGACAACTGTCCAAACAGCCCTGGCCTACACACCCTACAGGATCAGGCCCCTGGAGCCAAACCTGACGACTGTGCTTGCCCTCTCCAAGGGAATTGTATGTGCCCATTCCAATGGCCACAACCCTACTAAGAGGATAAACCTCCAAAGTCCCTGAGGCCATCCCAATATTTGTGGCTTCCCAGGACAAAAAGGGGCAATCTGGGCCCGTCTGAGCACCTACCGGCTCTCAGACCCGTAAACTGATGTCCCCAGAGGTAAAAAGGAACCAACAGGCCCCTAGGCACCTATCGGATCCATTGCTTTGGTTTCCAGGCATCTCTCCTCAGAGGCCTTGATTTCAATAACAGCATATGGCTGTTTCTTGACTCACCCATCAAACAAATCTCATCTACACATGGGAAACTTGCACGATGGAGCTTTGTGAAAGCCTCTCATTAGTAGAAACCTTCAGGGCCTCAGGGCCACCGCTTCATTCCACGGTCTCCATAGACACAAAATCATATTAGGACACATCCACGGGAGAGTCCATTTCAACTCAGCCTCCTCGGATGCTACCCCAGATCCAGCATATCTAACCTGTCTTGTTGCTTGGAGACAATTGGAATGCGAGGTGGGCTACACAGCCATGCATCCTAAGAACCCTGCTCGGAATCGTTGTCCTGGAGCCAACCAACAGGTCTCAATTGTCCTGCAGAAGAATCTTTGCAGTTGGGAGCTTCTCACAACTCCCATCGTGGGAAAACCCCCATGGCCTCGAGATCCACCCGCCCCCCCCCCTTCAAGAAGGGGCCATCAGGGACAGAATGTCCAACCTGAGCGATCGTCTGATCCTCGCCCTGACTTCAGATGCACGAGATCTCGATTCAGGTCTGTAGATTGTGCCTGCCATATCCTCACCCAGAAACCTAGGCCTAGCCTGGGTTCTCAGACTTCCGTTCTCAGACTACTGGCCCACAAGCCATCCAGTTTGGCAATCCAGAACTACAATGCAGCACTCTGCCTGCCCTCCAGAAAAAAACATTTCCCTCCGGGGCTACCGAGAAACACCAAATGAGGATCAACCTGCACGCCGTTCGGCTGTACCCCAAATATATAGGCTGACCTGGGCACTAATGCCCTTTCTGACACAGCCTGAGCCTGGACCTCCTGGCCCCACCCACACAGCTGGCCGCACACTGAGCACATCGGACCCGCCATGGCCTTAGGTCGTCATCTCTTCTCAACCTCGGTTTTCAGGCTTCAGAACCTAGACCCTACCTCCAATCACGGCCAGGGTTGAAAATGATGTAGACATCAGAACTCTTTCCCCATGGCAAGAAAACTTCCGGATCGCATGTTGTCCAAGGTTCTGTGTAGTTGAAACAAGTGTGGCCTTGAGGCCCCGCCCATGATTGCGGGCAACAGGGTCACAAACACACATTGTGACCCTCAGCCTGAGCCCGGTCCTCAGGTATGACCTCTCAGTGGCTGGATGGAGAGACAGCATATTGGGCTTGCCATGCCCCTAGACCCCAATTTTTAACCATAGTTCGGGTTGTCCCTTCACTCTTCCCCAGGGCTCTGCTTTGGAATTCCTCTCTTGGTGGGACACCTGACGAAACAAACCTGAAAGGAGTCCTCCCATCCCACAGATTGACGAAAAACAATTGGGATCAGGCCAAGTCCACAGAGAGCAAGATTCGTCCATGGCCCATGAGGCCTCCGCAACATTCCACAGCCATCGCTGATACAAAATCCAGAGACAAAAGCCTGAGCACACGCCTCAGACTCGCTCATTCTTCATATCCTGAAGAGTTCTTCAGATAAGAACCTACACGGCACTCGAATGCACCGAAAATATATAGTCTCACCTGGGCACTAATGCACTGTCTGACAACCTGAGCCCGGGCCTCGTGACCAACAGCCAGACAGCTGACCGCACACTGAGCACATCAGACCCGCCATGGCCTTAGGTCATCATCTCTTCCCTACCTCAGTTTTCAGGCTTCAGAACCTAGACCTTATCTCCAATCACTGCCCAGGGGTGAATGTGAGGCAGAAATCAGAACTCTTCCTTACCCATGGCAAGAAACCTTGTGGTTGGCATGATGTCCAACGTTCAGTGTAGGAGAAACCAGCTTTCACCCTGAGGCCCCGCCCATTCTTGAGTGCGACGAGGGCATAAACACGCATCGTGACCATCAACGTGAGTCCTGTCCTCTAGGACGTCCTCTCAGTGGCTGGACCACTAGATGTCATAATGGGCTTGACATGTCCCTAGGCCCCAATTTTTAACCAGATTTCTGGTTGTCCAGTCGCCCCTCCCCAGGGCTCTACTCTGGAATCCCTCATTTGGTGGGACACCTGAGGTTGAAAATCAAAACAAAACAAATCAACAACAACAGAACAACGGACTTCTTCCATCCCACAGAATGACCGCAAACTCTTTGGACGGGGCCAAACCCCCAGAGAGTAAGACTCGTCCATTTCCCATGAAGTCACCCGGAAATTTCTCGACCATGAGAGACACGATATCCAGAGACAAAAACTTGAGCAAGAGCCTCACACTCGCCCTTTCTTCATATCCCGAAGAGTTCTCCTCATGGTCTGTAGATCAGTCCTGCCATACCTATGACCCGAAACATAAGCCGAGTTTGTGTTTTCAGACAACTGTCCAAACAGCCCTGGCCTACACACCCTACAGGATCAGGCCCCTGGAGCCAAACCTGACGACTGTGCTTGCCCTCTCCAAGGGAATTGTATGTGCCCATTCCAATGGCGACAACCCTACTAAGAGGATAAACCTCCAAAGTCCCTGAGGCTATCCCAATATTTGTGGCTTCCCAGGACAAAAAGGGGCAATCTTGGCCCATCTGAGCACCTACCGGCTCTCAGACCCGTAAACTGATGTCCCCAGAGGTAAAAAGGAACCAACAGGCCCCTAGGCACCTATCGGATCCATTGCTTTGGTTTCCAGGCATCTCTCCTCAGAGGCCTTGATTTCAATAACAGCATATGGCTGTTTCTTGACTCACCCATCAAACAAATCTCATCTACACATGGGAAACTTGCACGATGGAGCTGTGTGAAAGCCTCTCTTTAGGAGAAACCTTCAGGGCCTCAGGGCCACCGCTTCATTCCACGGTCTCCATAGACACAAAATCATATTAGGACACATCCACGGGAGAGTCCATTTCAACTCAGCCTCCTCGGATGCTACCCCAGATCCAGCATATCTAACCTGTCTTGTTGCTTGGAGACAATTGGAATGCGAGGTGGGCTACACAGCCATGCATCCTAAGAACCCTGCTCGGAATCGTTGTCCTGGAGCCAACCAACAGGTCTCAATTGTCCTGCAGAAGAATCTTTGCAGTTGGGAGCTTCTCACAACTCCCATCGTGGGAAAACCCCCATGGCCTCGAGATCCACCCGCCCCCCTCCCTTCAAGAAGGGGCCATCAGGGACAGAATGTCCAACCTGAGCGATCGTCTGATCCTCGCCCTGACTTCAGATGCACGAGATCTCGATTCAGGTCTGTAGATTGTGCCTGCCATATCCTCACCCAGAAACCTAGGCCTAGCCTGGGTTCTCAGACTTCCGTTCTGACTACTGGCCCACAAGCCATCCAGTTTGGCAATCCAGAACTACAATGCAGCACTCTGCCTGCCCTCCAGAAAAAAACATTTCCCTCCGGGGCTACCGAGAAACACCAAATGAGGATCAACCTGCACGCCGTTCGGCTGTACCCCAAATATATAGGCTGACCTGGGCACTAATGCCCTTTCTGACACAGCCTGAGCCTGGACCTCCTGGCCCCACCCACACAGATGGCCACACACTGAGCACATCGGACCCGCCATGGCCTTAGGTCGTCATCTCTTCTCAACCTCGGTTTTCAGGCTTCAGAACCTAGACCCTACCTCCAATCACGGCCAGGGTTGAAAATGATGTAGACATCAGAACTCTTTCCCCATGGCAAGAAAACTTCCGGATGGCATGTTGTCCAAGGTTCTGTGTAGTTGAAACAAGTGTGGCCTTGAGGCCCCGCCCATGATTGCGGGCAACATTGGTCACAAACTCACATTGTGACCCTCAGCCTGAGCCCAGTCCTCAGGTATGGCCTCTCAGTGTCTGGATGGAGAGACAGCATATTGGGCTTGCCATGCCCCTAGACCCCAATTTTTAACCATAGTTCGGGTTGTCCCTTCACTCTTCCCCAGGGCTCTGCTTTGGAATTCCTCTCTTGGTGGGACACCTGACGAAACAAACCTGAAAGGAGTCCTCCCATCCCACAGATTGACGAAAATCAATTGGGATCAGGCCAAGTCCACAGAGAGAAAGATTCTTCCATGGCCCATGAGGCCTCCGCAACATTCCACGGCCATCGCTGATACAAAATCCAGAGACAAAAGCCTGAGCACACGCCTCAGACTCGCTCATTCTTCATATCCTGAAGAGTTCTTCAGATAAGAACCTACACGGCACTCGAATGCACCGAAAATATATAGTCTCACCTGGGCACTAATGCACTGTCTGACAACCTGAGCCCGGACCTCGTGACCAACAGCCAGACAGCTGACCGCACACTGAGCACATCAGACCCGCCATGGCCTTAGGTCATCATCTCTTCCCTACCTCAGTTTTCAGGCTTCAGAACCTAGACCTTATCTCCAATCACTGCCCAGGGGTGAATGTGAGGCAGAAATCAGAACTCTTCCTTACCCATGGCAGGAAACCTTGTGGTTGGAATGATGTCCAACGTTCAGTGTAGGAGAAACCAGCTTTCACCCTGAGGCCCCGCCCAACTTGAGTGCGACGAGGGCATAAACACGCATCGTGACCATCAACGTGAGTCCTGTCCTCTAGGACGTCCTCTCAGTGGCTGGACCACTAGATGTCATAATGGGCTTGACATGTCCCTAGGCCCCAATTTTTAACCAGATTTCTGGTTGTCCAGTCGCCCCTCCCCAGGGCTCTACTCTGGAATCCCTCATTTGGTGGGACACCTGTCGTTGAAAATCAAAACAAAACAAATCAACAACAACAGAACAACGGACTTCTTCCATCCCACAGAATGACCGCCAACTCTTTGGACGGGGCCAAACCCCCAGAGAGTAAGACTCGTCCATTTCCCATGAAGTCACCCGGAAATTTCTCGACCATGAGAGACACGATATCCAGAGACAAAAACTTGAGCAAGAGCCTCACACTCGCCCTTTCTTCATATCCCGAAGAGTTCTCCTCATGGTCTGTAGATCAGTCCTGCCATACCTATGACCCGAAACATAAGCCGAGTTTGTGTTTTCAGACAACTGTCCAAACAGCCCTGGCCTACACACCCTACAGGATCAGGCCCCTGGAGCCAAACCTGACGACTGTGCTTGCCCTCTCCAAGGGAATTGTATGTGCCCATTCCAATGGCCACAACCCTACTAAGAGGATAAACCTCCAAAGTCCCTGAGGCCATCCCAATATTTGTGGCTTCCCAGGACAAAAAGGGGCAATCTTGGCCCATCTGAGCACCTACCGGCTCTCAGACCCGTAAACTGATGTCCCCAGAGGTAAAAAGGAACCAACAGGCCCCTAGGCATCTATCGGATCCATTGCTTTGGTTTCCAGGCATCTCTCCTCAGAGGCCTTGATTTCAATAACAGCATATGGCTGTTTCTTGACTCACCCATCAAACAAATCTCATCTACACATGGGAAACTTGCACGATGGAGCTGTGTGAAAGCCTCTCTTTAGGAGAAACCTTCAGGGCCTCAGGGCCACCGCTTCATTCCACGGTCTCCATAGACACAAAATCATATTAGGACTAATCCACGGGAGAGTCCATTTCAACTCAGCCTCCTCGGATGCTACCCCAGATCCAGCATATCTAACCTGTCTTGTTGCTTGGAGACAATTGGAATGCGAGGTGGGCTACACAGCCATGCATCCTAAGAACCCTGCTCGGAATCGTTGTCCTGGAGCCAACCAACAGGTCTCAATTGTCCTGCAGAAGAATCTTTGCAGTTGGGAGGTTCTCACAACTCCCATCGTGGGAAAATCCCCATGGCCTCGAGATCCACCCGCCCCCCCCTTCAAGAAGGGGCCATCAGGGACAGAATGTCCAACCTGAGCGATCGTCTGATCCTCGCCCTGACTTCAGATGCACGAGATCTCGATTCAGGTCTGTAGATTGTGCCTGCCATATCCTCACCCAGAAACCTAGGCCTAGCCTGGGTTCTCAGACTTCCGTTCTCAGACTACTGGCCCACAAGCCATCCAGTTTGGCAATCCAGAACTACAATGCAGCACTCTGCCTGCCCTCCAGAAAAAAACATTTCCCTCCGGGGCTACCGAGAAACACCAAATGAGGATCAACCTGCACGCCGTTTGGCTGTACCCCAAATATATAGGCTGACCTGGGCACTAATGCCCTTTCTGACACAGCCTGAGCCTGGACCTCCTGGCCCCACCCACACAGCTGGCCGCACACTGAGCACATCGGACCCGCCATGGCCTTAGGTCGTCATCTCTTCTCAACCTCGGTTTTCAGGCTTCAGAACCTAGACCTTATCTCCAATCACGCCAGGGTTGAAAATGATGTAGACATCAGAACTCTTTCCCCATGGCAAGAAAACTTCCGGATGGCATGTTGTCCAAGGTTCTGTGTAGTTGAAACAAGTGTGGCCTTGAGGCCCCGCCCATGATTGCGGGCAACATTGGTCACAAACACACATTGTGACCCTCAGCCTGAGCCCAGTCCTCAGGTATGGCCTCTCAGTGGCTGGATGGAGAGACAGCATATTGGGCTTGCCATGCCCCTAGACCCCAATTTTTAACCATAGTTCAGGTTGTCCCTTCACTCTTCCCCAGGGCTCTGCTTTGGAATTCCTCTCTTGGTGGGACACCTGACGAAACAAACCTGAAAGGAGTCCTCCCATCCCACAGATTGACGAAAAACAATTGGGATCAGGCCAAGTCCACAGAGAGCAAGATTCGTCCATGGCCCATGAGGCCTCCGCAACATTCCACGGCCATCGCTGATACAAAATCCAGAGACAAAAGCCTGAGCACACGCCTCAGACTCGCTCATTCTTCATATCCTGAAGAGTTCTTCAGATAAGAACCTACACGGCACTCGAATGCACCGAAAATATATAGTCTAACCTGGGCACTAATGCACTGTCTGACAACCTGAGCCCGGACCTCGTGACCAACAGCCAGACAGCTGACCGCACCATGAGCAGATCAGACCCGCCATGGCCTTAGGTCATCATCTCTTCCCTACCTCAGTTTTCAGGCTTCAGAACCTAGACCTTATCTCCAATCACTGCCCAGGGGTGAATGTGAGGCAGAAATCACAACTCTTCCTTACCCATGGCAAGAAACCTTGTGGTTGGCATGATGTCCAACGTTCAGTGTAGGAGAAACCAGCTTTCACCCTGAGGCCCCGCCCATTCTTGAGTGCGACGAGGGCATAAACACGCATTGTGACCATCAACGTGAGTCCTGTCCTCTAGGACGTCCTCTCATTGGCTGGACCACTAGATGTCATAATGGGCTTGACATGTCCCTAGGCCCCAATTTTTAACCAGATTTCTGGTTGTCCAGTCGCCCCTCCCCAGGGCTCTACTCTGGAATCCCTCATTTGGTGGGACACCTGAGGTTGAAAATCAAAACAAAACAAATCAACAACAACAGAACAACGGACTTCTTCCATCCCACAGAATGACCGCAAACTCTTTGGACGGGGCCAAACCCCCAGAGAGTAAGACTCGTCCATTTCCCATGAAGTCACCCGGAAATTTCTCGACCATGAGAGACACGATATCCAGAGACAAAAACTTGAGCAAGAGCCTCACACTCGCCCTTTCTTCATATCCCGAAGAGTTCTCCTCATGGTCTGTAGATCAGTCCTGCCATACCTATGACCCGAAACAGAAGCCGAGTTTGTGTTTTCAGACAACTGTCCAAACAGCCCTGGCCTACACACCCTACAGGATCAGGCCCCTGGAGCCAAACCTGACGACTGTGCTTGCCCTCTCCAAGGGAATTGTATGTGCCCATTCCAATGGCCACAACCCTACTAAGAGGATAAACCTCCAAAGTCCCTGAGGCCATCCCAATATTTGTGGCTTCCCAGGACAAAAAGGGGCAATCTTGGCCCATCTGAGCACCTACCGGCTCTCAGACCCGTAAACTGATGTCCCCAGAGGTAAAAAGGAACCAACAGGCCCCTAGGCATCTATCGGATCCATTGCTTTGGTTTCCAGGCATCTCTCCTCAGAGGCCTTGATTTCAATAACAGCATATGGCTGTTTCTTGACTCACCCATCAAACAAATCTCATCTACACATGGGAAACTTGCACGATGGAGCTGTGTGAAAGCCTCTCTTTAGGAGAAACCTTCAGGGCCTCAGGGCCACCGCTTCATTCCACGGTCTCCATAGACACAAAATCATATTAGGACACATCCACGGGAGAGTCCATTTCAACTCAGCCTCCTCGGATGCTACCCCAGATCCAGCATATCTAACCTGTCTTGTTGCATGGAGACAATTGGAATGCGAGGTGGGCTACACAGCCATGCATCCTAAGAACCCTGCTCGGAATCGTTGTCCTGGAGCCAACCAACAGGTCTCAATTGTCCTGCAGAATAATCTTTGCAGTTGGGAGGTTCTCACAACTCCCATCGTGGGAAAATCCCCATGGCCTCGAGATCCACCCGCCCCCCCCTTCAAGAAGGGGCCATCAGGGACAGAATGTCCAACCTGAGCGATCGTCTGAACCTCGCCCTGACTTCAGATGCACGAGATCTCGATTCAGGTCTGTAGATTGTGCCTGCCATATCCTCACCCAGAAACCTAGGCCTAGCCTGGGTTCTCAACTTCCGTTCTCAGACTACTGGCCCACAAGCCATCCAGTTTGGCAATCCAGAACTACAATGCAGCACTCTGCCTGCCCTCCAGAAAAAAACATTTCCCTCCGGGGCTACCGAGAAACACCAAATGAGGATCAACCTGCACGCCGTTCGGCTGTACCCCAAATATATAGGCTGACCTGGGCACTAATGCCCTTTCTGACACAGCCTGAGCCTGGACCTCCTGGCCCCACCCACACAGCTGGCCGCACACTGAGCACATCGGACCCGCCATGGCCTTAGGTCGTCATCTCTTCTCAACCTCGGTTTTCAGGCTTCAGAACCTAGACCTTATCTCCAATCACGGCCAGGGTTGAAAATGATGTAGACATCAGAACTCTTTCCTCATGGCAAGAAAACTTCCGGATGGCATGTTGTCCAAGGTTCTGTGTAGTTGAAACAAGTGTGGCCTTGAGGCCCCGCCCTTGATTGCGGGCAACATTGGTCACAAACACACATTGTGACCCTCAGCCTGAGCCCAGTCCTCAGGTATGGCCTCTCAGTGGCTGGATGGAGAGACAGCATATTGGGCTTGCCATGCCCCTAGACCCCAATTTTTAACCATAGTTCGGGTTGTCCCTTCACTCTTCCCCAGGGCTCTGCTTTGGAATTCCTCTCTTGGTGGGACACCTGACGAAACAAACCTGAAAGGAGTCCTCCCATCCCACAGATTGACGAAAAACAATTGGGATCAGGCCAAGTCCACAGAGAGCAAGATTCGTCCATGGCCCATGAGGCCTCCGCAACATTCCACGGCCATCGCTGATACAAAATCCAGAGACAAAAGCCTGAGCACACGCCTCAGACTCGCTCATTCTTCATATCCTGAAGAGTTCTTCAGATAAGAACCTACACGGCACTCGAATGCACCGAAAATATATAGTCTAACCTGGGCACTAATGCACTGTCTGACAACCTGAGCCCGGACCTCGTGACCAACAGCCAGACAGCTGACCGCACACTGAGCACATCAGACCCGCCATGGCCTTAGGTCATCATCTCTTCCCTACCTCAGTTTTCAGGCTTCAGAACCTAGACCTTATCTCCAATCACTGCCCAGGGGTGAATGTGAGGCAGAAATCACAACTCTTCCTTACCCATGGCAAGAAACCTTGTGGTTGGCATGATGTCCAACGTTCAGTGTAGGAGAAACCAGCTTTCACCCTGAGGCCCCGCCCATTCTTGAGTGCGACGAGGGCATAAACACGCATTGTGACCATCAACGTGAGTCCTGTCCTCTAGGACGTCCTCTCAGTGGCTGGACCACTAGATGTCATAATGGGCTTGACATGTCCCTAGGCCCCAATTTTTAACCAGATTTCTGGTTGTCCAGTCGCCCCTCCCCAGGGCTCTACTCTGGAATCCCTCATTTGGTGGGACACCTGAGGTTGAAAATCAAAACAAAACAAATCAACAACAACAGAACAACGGACTTCTTCCATCCCACAGAATGACCGCAAACTCTTTGGACGGGGCCAAACCCCCAGAGAGTAAGACTCGTCCATTTCCCATGAAGTCACCCGGAAAATTCTCGACCATGAGAGACACGATATCCAGAGACAAAAACTTGAGCAAGAGCCTCACACTCGCCCTTTCTTCATATCACGAAGAGTTCTCCTCATGGTCTGTAGATCAGTCCTGCCATACCTATGACCCGAAACATAAGCCGAGTTTGTGTTTTCAGACAACTGTCCAAACAGCCCTGGCCTACACACCCTACAGGATCAGGCCCCTGGAGCCAAACCTGACGACTGTGCTTGCCCTCTCCAAGGGAATTGTATGTGCCCATTCCAATGGCCACAACCCTACTAAGAGGATAAACCTCCAAAGTCCCTGAGGCCATCCCAATATTTGTGGCTTCCCAGGAAAAACATGGGCAATCTGGGCCTATTTGAGCACCTACCTTCACTCAGACCCTTAGACTGATGTCCCCTGAGGGGAAAAGGAATGAACAGGCCCCTAGGCACCTATCGGATCCATTGCTTTGGTTTCCAGGCATCTCTCCTCAGAGGCCTTGATTTCAATAACAGCATATGGCTGTTTCTTGTCTCACCCATCAAACAAATCTCATCTACACATGGGAAACTTGCACGATGGAGCTGTGTGAAAGCCTCTCTTTAGGAGAAACCTTCAGGGCCTCAGGGCCACCGCTTCATTCCACGGTCTCCATAGACACAAAATCATATTAGGACACATCCACGGGAGAGTACATTTCAACTCAGCCTCCTCGGATGCTACCCCAGATCCAGCATATCTAACCTGTCTTGTTGCTTGGAGACAATTGGAATGCGAGGTGGGCTACACAGCCATGAATCCTAAGAACCCTGCTCGGAATCGTTGTCCTGGAGCCAAACAACAGGTATCAATTGTCCTGCAGAAGAATCTTTGCAGTTGGGAGCTTCTCACAACTCCCATCGTGGGAAAATCCCCATGGCCTCGAGATCCACCCGCCCCCCCCCCCTTCAAGAAGGGGCCATCAGGGACAGAATGTCCAACCTGAGCGATCGTCTGATCCTCGCCCTGACTTCAGATGCACGAGATCTCGATTCAGGTCTGTAGATTGTGCCTGCCATATCCTCACCCAGAAACCTAGGCCTAGCCTGGGTTCTCAGACTTCCGTTCTCAGACTACTGGCCCACAAGCCATCCAGTTTGGCAATCCAGAACTACAATGCAGCACTCTGCCTGCCCTCCAGAAAAAAACATTTCCCTCCGGGGCTACCGAGAAACACCAAATGAGGATCAACCTGCACGCCGTTCGGCTGTACCCCAAATATATAGGCTGACCTGGGCACTAATGCCCTTTCTGACACAGCCTGAGCCTGGACCTCCTGGCCCCACCCACACAGCTGGCCGCACACTGAGCACATCGGACCCGCCATGGCCTTACGTCGTCATCTCTTCTCAACCTCGGTTTTCAGGCTTCAGAACCTAGACCTTATCTCCAATCACGGCCAGGGTTGAAAATGATGTAGACATCAGAACTCTTTCCCCATGGCAAGAAAACTTCCGGATGGCATGTTGTCCAAGGTTCTGTGTAGTTGAAACAAGTGTGGCCTTGAGGCCCCGCCCATGATTGCGGGCAACATTGGTCACAAACACACATTGTGACCCTCAGCCTGAGCCCAGTCCTCAGGTATGGCCTCTCAGTGGCTGGATGGAGAGACAGCATATTGGGCTTGCCATGCCCCTAGACCCCAATTTTTAACCATAGTTCGGGTTGTCCCTTCACTCTTCCCCAGGGCTCTGCTTTGGAATTCCTCTCTTGGTGGGACACCTGACGAAACAAACCTTAAAGGAGTCCTCCCATCCCACAGATTGACGAAAAACAATTGGGATCAGGCCAAGTCCACAGAGAGCAAGATTCGTCCATGGCCCATGAGGCCTCCGCAACATTCCACGGCCATCGCTGATACAAAATCCAGAGACAAAAGCCTGAGCACACGCCTCAGACTCGCTCATTCTTCATATCCTGAAGAGTTCTTCAGATAAGAACCTACACGGCACTCGAATGCACCGAAAATATATAGTCTAACCTGGGCACTAATGCACTGTCTGACAACCTGAGCCCGGACCTCGTGACCAACAGCCAGACAGCTGACCGCACCATGAGCACATCAGACCCGCCATGGCCTTAGGTCATCATCTCTTCCCTACCTCAGTTTTCAGGCTTCAGAACCTAGACCATATCTCCAATCACTGCCCAGGGGTGAATGTGAGGCAGAAATCAGAACTCTTCCTTACCCATGGCAAGAAACCTTGTGGTTGGCATGATGTCCAACGTTCAGTGTAGGAGAAACCAGCTTTCACCCTTAGGCCCCGCCCATTCTTGAGTGCGACGAGGGCATAAACACGCATCGTGACCATCAACGTGAGTCCTGTCCTCTAGGACGTCCTCTCAGTGGCTGGACCACTAGATGTCATAATGGGCTTGACATGTCCCTAGTCCCCAATTTTTAACCAGATTTCTGGTTGTCCAGTCGCCCCTCCCCAGGGCTCTACTCTGGAATCCCTCATTTGGTGGGACACCTGACTTTGAAAATCAAAACAAAACAAATCAACAACAACAGAACAACGGACTTCTTCCATCCCACAGAATGACCGCAAACTCTTTGGACGGGGCCAAACCCCCAGAGAGTAAGACTCGTCCATTTCCCATGAAGTCACCCGGAAATTTCTCGACCATGAGAGACACGATATCCAGAGACAAAAACTTGAGCAAGAGCCTCACACTCGCCCTTTTTTCATATCCCGAAGAGTTCTCCTCATGGTCTGTAGATCAGTCCTGCCATACCTATGACCCGAAACATAAGCCGAGTTTGTGTTTTCAGACAACTGTCCAAACAGCCCTGGCCTACACACCCTACAGGATCAGGCCCCTGGAGCCAAACCTGAGGACTGTGCTTGCCCTCTCCAAGGGAATTGTATGTGCCCATTCCAATGGCCACAACCCTACTAAGAGGATAAACCTCCAAAGTCCCTGAGGCCATCCCAATATTTGTGGCTTCCCAGGACAAAAAGGGGCAATCTGGGCCCATCTGAGCACCTACCGGCTCTCAGACCCGTAAACTGATGTCCCCAGAGGTAAAAAGGAACCAACAGGCCCCTAGGCAACTATCGGATCCATTGCTTTGGTTTCCAGGCATCTCTCCTCAGAGGCTTTGATTTCAATAACAGCATATGGCTGTTTCTTGACTCACCCATCAAACAAATCTCATCTACACATGGGAAACTTGCACGATGGAGCTGTGTGAAAGCCTCTCTTTAGGAGAAACCTTCAGGGCCTCAGGGCCACCGCTTCATTCCACGGTCTCCATAGACACAAAATCATATTAGGACACATCCACGGGAGAGTCCATTTCAACTCAGCCTCCTCGGATGCTACCCCAGATCCAGCATATCTAACCTGTCTTGTTGCTTGGAGACAATTGGAATGCGAGGTGGGCTACACAGCCATGCATCCTAAGAACCCTGCTCGGAATCGTTGTCCTGGAGCCAACCAACAGGTCTCAATTGTCCTGCAGAAGAATCTTTGCAGTTGGGAGCTTCTCACAACTCCCATCGTGGGAAAACCCCCATGGCCTCGAGATCCACCCGCCCCCCCCCCTTCAAGAAGGGGCCATCAGGGACAGAATGTCCAACCTGAGCGATCGTCTGATCCTCGCCCTGACTTCAGATGCACGAGATCTCGATTCAGGTCTGTAGATTGTGCCTGCCATATCCTCACCCAGAAACCTAGGCCTAGCCTGGGTTCTCAGACTTCCGTTCTCAGACTACTGGCCCACAAGCCATCCAGTTTGGCAATCCAGAACTACAATGCAGCACTCTGCCTGCCCTCCAGAAAAAAACATTTCCCTCCGGGGCTACCGAGAAACACCAAATGAGGATCAACCTGCACGCCGTTCGGCTGTACCCCAAATATATAGGCTGACCTGGGCACTAATGCCCTTTCTGACACAGCCTGAGCCTGGACCTCCTGGCCCCACCCACACAGCTGGCCGCACACTGAGCACATCGGACCCGCCATGGCCTTAGGTCGTCATCTCTTCTCAACCTCGGTTTTCAGGCTTCAGAACCTAGACCCTACCTCCAATCACGGCCAGGGTTGAAAATGATGTAGACATCAGAACTCTTTCCCCATGGCAAGAAAACTTCCGGATGGCATGTTGTCCAAGGTTCTGTGTAGTTGAAACAAGTGTGGCCTTGAGGCCCCGCCCATGATTGCGGGCAACATTGGTCACAAACACACATTGTGACCCTCAGCCTGAGCCCAGTCCTCAGGTATGGCCTCTCAGTGGCTGGATGGAGAGACAGCATATTGGGCTTGCCATGCCCCTAGACCCCAATTTTTAACCATAGTTCGGGTTGTCCCTTCACTCTTCCCCAGGGCTCTGCTTTGGAATTCCTCTCTTGGTGGGACACCTGACGAAACAAACCTGAAAGGAGTCCTCCCATCCCACAGATTGACGAAAAACAATTGGGATCAGGCCAAGTCCACAGAGAGCAAGATTCGTCCATGGCCCATGAGGCCTCCGCAACATTCCACGGCCATCGCTGATACAAAATCCAGAGACAAAAGCCTGAGCACACGCCTCAGACTCGCTCATTCTTCATATCCTGAAGAGTTCTTCAGATAAGAACCTACACGGCACTCGAATGCACCGAAAATATATAGTCTCACCTGGGCACTAATGCACTGTCTGACAACCTGAGCCCGGACCTCGTGACCAACAGCCAGACAGCTGACCGCACACTGAGCACATCAGACCCGCCATGGCCTTAGGTCATCATCTCTTCCCTACCTCAGTTTTCAGGCTTCAGAACCTAGACCTTATCTCCAATCACTGCCCAGGGGTGAATGTGAGGCAGAAATCAGAACTCTTCCTTACCCATGGCAAGAAACCTTGTGGTTGGAATGATGTCCAACGTTCAGTGTAGGAGAAACCAGCTTTCACCCTGAGGCCCCGCCCATTCTTGAGTGCGACGAGGGCATAAACACGCATTGTGACCATCAACGTGAGTCCTGTCCTCTAGGACGTCCTCTCAGTGGCTGGACCACTAGATGTCATAATGGGTTTGACATGTCCCTAGGCCCCAATTTTTAACCAGATTTCTGGTTGTCCAGTCGCCCCTCCCCAGGGCTCTACTCTGGAATCCCTCATTTGGTGGGACACCTGACGTTGAAAATCAAAACAAAACAAATCAACAACAGAACAACGGACTTCTTCCATCCCACAGAATGACCGCAAACTCTTTGGACGGGGCCAAACCCCCAGAGAGTAAGACTCGTCCATTTCCCATGAAGTCACCCGGAAATTTCTCGACCATGAGAGACACGATATCCAGAGACAAAAACTTGAGCAAGAGCCTCACACTCGCCCTTTCTTCATATCCCGAAGAGTTCTCCTCATGGTCTGTAGATCAGTCCTGCCATACCTATGACCCGAAACATAAGCCGAGTTTGTGTTTTCAGACAACTGTCCAAACAGCCCTGGCCTACACACCCTACAGGATCAGGCCCCTGGAGCCAAACCTGACGACTGTGCTTGCCCTCTCCAAGGGAATTGTATGTGCCCATTCCAATGGCCACAACCCTACTAAGAGGATAAACCTCCAAAGTCCCTGAGGCCATCCCAATATTTGTGGCTTCCCAGGACAAAAAGGGGCAATCTTGGCCCATCTGAGCACCTACCGGCTCTCAGACCCGTAAACTGATGTCCCCAGAGGTAAAAAGGAACCAACAGTCCCCTAGGCACCTATCGGATCCATTGCTTTGGTTTCCAGGCATCTCTCCTCAGAGGCCTTGATTTCAATAACAGCATATGGCTGTTTCTTGACTTACCCATCAAACAAATCTCATCTACACATGGGAAACTTGCACGATGGAGCTGTGTGAAAGCCTCTCATTAGTAGAAACCTTCAGGGCCTCAGGGCCACCGCTTCATTCCACGGTCTCCATAGACACAAAATCATATTAGGACACATCCACGGGAGAGTCCATTTCAACTCAGCCTCCTCGGATGCTACCCCAGATCCAGCATATCTAACCTGTCTTGTTGCTTGGAGACAATTGGAATGCGAGGTGGGCTACACAGCCATGCATCCTAAGAACCCTGCTCGGAATCGTTGTCCTGGAGCCAACCAACAGGTCTCAATTGTCCTGCAGAAGAATCTTTGCAGTTGGGAGCTTCTCACAACTCCCATCGTGGGAAAACCCCCATGGCCTCGAGATCCACCCGCCCCCCCCCCTTCAAGAAGGGGCCATCAGGGACAGAATGTCCAACCTGAGCGATCGTCTGATCCTCGCCCTGACTTCAGATGCACGAGATCTCGATTCAGGTCTGTAGATTGTGCCTGCCATATCCTCACCCAGAAACCTAGGCCTAGCCTGGGTTCTCAGACTTCCGTTCTCAGACTACTGGCCCACAAGCCATCCAGTTTGGCAATCCAGAACTACAATGCAGCACTCTGCCTGCCCTCCAGAAAAAAACATTTCCCTCCGGGGCTACCGAGAAACACCAAATGAGGATCAACCTGCACGCCGTTCGGCTGTACCCCAAATATATAGGCTGACCTGGGCACTAATGCCCTTTCTGACACAGCCTGAGCCTGGACCTCCTGGCCCCACCCACACAGCTGGCCGCACACTGAGCACATCGGACCCGCCATGGCCTTACGTCGTCATCTCTTCTCAACCTCGGTTTTCAGGCTTCAGAACCTAGACCTTATCTCCAATCACGGCCAGGGTTGAAAATGATGTAGACATCAGAACTCTTTCCCCATGGCAAGAAAACTTCCGGATGGCATGTTGTCCAAGGTTCTGTGTAGTTGAAACAAGTGTGGCCTTGAGGCCCCGCCCATGATTGCGGGCAACATTGGTCACAAACACACATTGTGACCCTCAGCCTGAGCCCAGTCCTCAGGTATGGCCTCTCAGTGGCTGGATGGAGAGACAGCATATTGGGCTTGCCATGCCCCTCGACCCCAATTTTTAACCATAGTTCGGGTTGTCCCTTCACTCTTCCCCAGGGCTCTGCTTTGGAATTCCTCTCTTGGTGGGACACCTGACGAAACAATCCTGAAAGGAGTTCTCCCATCCCACAGATTGACGAAAATCAATTGGGATCAGGCCAAGTCCACAGAGAGCAAGATTCGTCCATGGCCCATGAGGCCTCCGCAACATTCCACGGCCATCGCTGATACAAAATCCAGAGACAAAAGCCTGAGCACAAGCCTCAGACTCGCTCATTCTTCATATCCTGAAGAGTTCTTCAGATAAGAACCTACACGGCACTCGAATGCACCGAAAATATATAGTCTCACCTGGGCACTAATGCACTGTCTGACAACCTGAGCCCGGACCTCGTGACCAACAGCCAGACAGCTGACCGCACACTGAGCACATCAGACCCGCCATGGCCTTAGGTCATCATCTCTTCCCTACCTCAGTTTTCAGGCTTCAGAACCTAGACCTTATCTCCAATCACTGCCCAGGGGTGAATGTGAGGCAGAAATCAGAACTCTTCCTTACCCATGGCAAGAAAACTTGTGGTTGGCATGATGTCCAACGTTCAGTGTAGGAGAAACCAGCTTTCACCCTGAGGCCCCGCCCATTCTTGAGTGCGACGAGGGCATAAACACGCATCGTGACCATCAACGTAAGTCCTGTCCTCTAGGACGTCCTCTCAGTGGCTGGAACACTAGATTTCATAATGGGCTTGACATGTCCCTAGGCCCCAATTTTTAACCAGATTTCTGGTTGTCCAGTCGCCCCTCCCCAGGGCTCTACTCTGGAATCCCTCATTTGGTGGGACACCTGAGGTTGAAAATCAAAACAAAACAAATCAACAACAACAGAACAACGGACTTCTTCCATCCCACAGAATGACCGCAAACTCTTTGGACGGGGCCAAACCCCCAGAGAGTAAGACTCGTCCATTTCCCATGAAGTCACCCGGAAATTTCTCGACCATGAGAGACACGATATCCAGAGACAAAAACTTGAGCAAGAGCCTCACACTCGCCCTTTCTTGATATCCCGAAGAGTTCTCCTCATGGTCTGTAAATCAGTCCTGCCATACCTATGACCCGAAACATAAGCCGAGTTTGTGTTTTCAGACAACTGTCCAAACAGCCCTGGCCTACACACCCTACAGGATCAGGCCCCTGGAGCCAAACCTGACGACTGTGCTTGCCCTCTCCAAGGGAATTGTATGTGCCCATTCCAATGGCCACAACCCTACTAAGAGGATAAACCTCCAAAGTCCCTGAGGCCATCCCAATATTTGTGGCTTCCCAGGAAAAACATGGGCAATCTGGGCCTATTTGAGCACCTACCTTCACTCAGACCCTTAGACTGATGTCCCCTGAGGTGAAAAGGAATGAACAGGCCCCTAGGCACCTATCGGATCCATTGCTTTGGTTTCCAGGCATCTCTCCTCAGAGGCCGGGATTTCAATAACAGCATATGGCTGTTTCTTGACTCACCCATCAGAACAAATCTCATCTACACATGGGAAACTTGCACGATGGAGCTGTGTAAAAGCCTCTCTTTTGGATCAACCTTCAGGGCCCCAGTGCCACAGCTTCATTCCAAGGTCTCCATAGACACAATGTAATATTAGGACACATCCACGGGAGAGTCCATTTCAACTGAGCCTCCTCGATTGCTCCCCCAGATCCAGCAGATCTAACCCGTCTTGTAGCTTGGAGACAATTGGAATGCGAGGTGGGCTACCCAGCCATCCATCCTTAGAACCATGCTCGGAATCGTTGTCCTGGAGCCAAACAACAGGTCTCAATTGTCCTGCAGAAGAATCTTTGCAGTTGGGATCTTCTCAGAACTCCCATCCTCATAAAACCCCCATGGCCTCTTGATCCACCCCCCCTTCAAGAAGGGGCCATCAGGGACAGAATGTCCAATCTGAGCAATCGTCTGATCCTCGCCCTGATTTCAGATGCACGAGATCTCGATTCAGGTCTGTAGATTGTGCCTGCCATATCCTCACCCAGAAACCTAGTCCTAGCTTGGGTTCTCAGACTTCCGTCCTCAGACTACTGGCCCATAAGCCCTCCAGTTTGGCAATATAGAACTACAATGCAGCACTCTGCCTGCCCTCCAGAAGAAAAACATTGCCATCTAGGGCTACCCAGAATCCCCCAATGAGGATCAACCTGCACGCCTTTCGGCTGTAACCCAAATATATAGGCAGACCTGGGCACTAATGCCCTTTCTGACACAGGCTGAGTCTGGACCTCCTGGCCCCACACAGACGCTGGCCGCACACTGAGAACATCGGACCCTCCATGGCCTTAGGTAGTGATCTCTTCTCAACCACGGTTTTCAGGCTTCAGAACCTAGACCTTATCCCCAATCACCGCCCGGGTTTGAAAATGATGCAGAAATCAGAACTCTTTCCCCATGGCAAGAAACCTTGTGGTTGGCATGTTGTACAAGGTTCATTGTACTTGAAACCAGTGTGGCCCATGAGGCCCCGCCTATGCTTGCTGGCCACTTTGGTCACAAACACACATTGTGACCCTCAGCCTGAGCCCAATCGTCCGGTAAGGCCTCTCAGTGGCTGGATGGAGAGACAGCATATTGGGCTTGCCATGCCTCTAGGCCCCAATTTTTAACCGTAGTTCGGCTTGTCCCTTCACTCTTATCCCAGGGCTCTGCTTTGGTATTCCACTTTTGGTGGGACCCTGAGGCAACAAACCTGAAAGGAGTCCTCCCATCCCACAGATTGACGAAAAACAATTGGGATCGGGCCAAATCCACAGAGAGCAAGATTCGTCCATGGCCCATGAGGCCTCCCCAACATTCCACGGCCATCGCTGATACAAAATCCAGAGACAAAAGCCTGAGCACGCGCCTCAGACTCGCTCATTCTTCATATCCTGAAGAGTTCTTCAGATAAGAACCTACACGGCACTCGAATGCACCCAGAATATATAGTCTAACCTGGGCACTAATGCACTGTCTGAAAACCTGAGCCCGGACCTCGTGACCAACACCCAGACAGCTGACCGCACCCTGAGCACATCAGACCCGCCATGGCCTTAGCTCATCATCTCTTCCCTACCTCAGTTTTCAGGCTTCAGATCCTAGACCTTATCTCCAATCACTGCCCAAGGGACACTGTGATGCAGAAATCAGAACTCTTCCTTACCCATGGCAAGAAAACTTGTGGTTGGCATGTTGTCCAATGTTCACTTTAGGAGAAACCAGCATTCACCCTGAGGCCCCGCCCATTCTTGAGTGCGACGAGGGCATAAATACCCATTGTGACCCTCAGCGTGAGTCCTGTCCCCTAGTATGTCCTCTCAGTGGCTGGACCATTAGATGTCATAATGGGCTTGACATGTCCCTAGGCCCCAATTTTTAACCAGATTTCTGTTTGTCCAGTCGCCCCTCCCCAGGGCTCTACTCTGGAATCCCTCATTTGGTGGGACACCTGAGGTTGAAAAACAAAACAAAACAAATTAACAACAACAGAACAACAGACTTCTTCCATCCCACAGAAGGACCCCAAACTCTTTGGACGGGGCCAAACCCCCAGAGAGTAAGACTCGTCCATTTCCCATGAAGTCACCCGGAAATTTCTCAACCATGAGAGACACCATATCCAGAGACAAAAACTTGAGCAAGAGGCTCACACTCGCCCTATTTTCATATCCCGAAGAGTTCTCCTCATGGTCTGTAGATCAGTCCTGCCATACCTATGACCCGAAACATAAGCCGAGTTTGTGTTTTCAGACAACTGTCCAAAACCCTGGCCTACACACCCTACAGGATCAGGCCCCTGGAGCCAAACCTGACGACTGTGCTTGCCCTCTCCAAGGGAATTATATGTGCCCATTCCAATGGCCACAACCCTACTAAGAGGATAAACCTCCAAAGTCCCTGAGGCCATCCCAATATTTGTGGCTTCCCAGGACAAAAAGGGGCATTCTGGGCCCATCTGAGCACGTACGGGCACTCAAACCCGTAGACTGATGTTCCCAGGGGTAAAAAGGAACGAACAGGCCCATAGGCACCTATCGGATCCATTGCTTTGGTTTCCAGGCATCTCTCCTCAGAGGCCTGGATTTCAATAACAGCATATGGCTGTTTCTTGACTCACCCATCAGAACAAATCTCATCTACATATGGGAAACTTGCACGATGGAGCTGTGTGAAAGTCTCTCTTTAGGAGAACCCTTCAGGGCCCCAGTGCCACCGCTTCATTCCAAGGTCTCCATAGACACAAAATCATATTAGGACACATCCACGGGAGAGTCTATTTCAACTCAGCCTCCTCGGTTGCTCCCCCAGATCCAGCAGATCTAACCTGACTTGTTGCTTGGAGACAATTGGAAGGCGAGGTGGGCTACCCATCCATCCATCCTAGAACCCTGCTCAGAAACGTGTCCTGGAGCCAACCAACAGGTCTCAATTGTCCTGCAGAAGAATCTTTGCAGTTGGGAGCTTCTCACAACTCCCAACGTGGGAAAACACCATGGCCTCGTTATTCACCCCCCCCCTTCAAGAAGGGGCCATCAGGGACAGAATGTCCAACCTGAGCGATCGTCTGATCCTCGCCCTGATTTCAGATGCACGGGATCTCGATTCAGGTCTGTAGATTGTGCCTGCCATATCCTCACGCAGAAACCTAGGCCTTGCTTGGGTTCTCAGACTTCCGTCCTCAGACTACTGGCCCAGAAGCCCTCGAGTTTGGCAATATAGAAATACAATGCAGCACTCTGCCTGCCGTCCAGAAGAAAAACATTGCCCTCTAGGGCTACCCAGAAACCCCCAAAGAGGATCAACCTTCACGGCATTCGGCTGTACCCCAAATATATAGGCTGACCTGGGCACTAATGCCCTTTCTGACACAGCCTGAGCCTGGACCTCCTGGCCCCACCCAGAAAGCTGGCCGCACACTGAGCACATCGGACCCGCCTTGGCCTTAGATCGTCATCTCTTCTCAACCTCGGTTTTCAGGCTTTAGAACCTAGACCTTATCCGCAATCACGGGCTGGGTTTGAAAATGATGCATAATTAAGAACTCTTTGCCCATGGCAAGAAACCTTGTGGTTGGCATGTTGTCCAAGGTTCATTGTACTTGAAACCAGTGTGGCACATGAGGCCCCGCCCATGTTGCCGGCAACATTGGTCACAAACACACATTGTGACCCTCAGCCTGATCCCAGTCCTCTGGTAAGGCCTCTCAGTGGCTGGATGGAGAGACAGCATATTGGGCGTGCCATGCTCCTAGGCCCCAATTTATAACCATAGTTCGGGTTCTCCCATCACTCATCCCCAGGGCACTGCTTTGGAATTCCACTTTTGGTGGGAAACCAGAGGTAACAAACCTGAAAGGAGTCCTCCCATCCCACAGATTGACGAAAAGCAATTGGGATCGGGCCAAATCCAGAGAGAGCAAGATTCGTCCATGGCCCATGAGTCCTCCCCAACATTCCACTGCCATCGATGATACAAAATCCAGAGACAAAAGCCTGAGCACGCGCCTCAGACTCGCTCATTCTTCATATCCTGAAGAGTTCTTCAGATAAGAACCTACACGGCACTCGAATGAACCGAAAATATATAGTCTAACCTGGGCACTAATGCACTGTCTGACAACCTGAGCCCGGACCTCGTGACCAACACCCAGACAGCTGACCGCACACTGAGCACATCAGATCCGCATGGCCTTAAGTCATCATCTCTTCCCTACCTCAGTTTTCAGGCTTCAGATCCTAGACCTTATCTCCAATCACTGCCCACGGGTCACTGTGATGCAGAAATCAGAACTCCTCCTTACCCATGGAAAGAAACCTTGTGGTTGGCATGTTGTCCAACGTTCAGTGTAGGAGAAACCAGCATTCATACTGAGGCCCCGCCCAACCTTGAGTGCGACGAGGGCATAAACACGCATTGTGACGCTCAGCGTGAGTCCTGTCGTCTAGTATGTCCTCTCAGTGGCTTGACCATTAGATGTCATAATGGGCTTGACATGTCCCTAGGCCCCAATATTTATCCAGATTTCTGGTTGTCCAGGCGCCCCTCCCCAGGGCTCTACTCTGGAATCCCTCATTTGGTGGGACACCTGAGGTTGAAAAACAAAATAAAACAAATCAACAACAACAGAACAACGGACTTCTTCCATACCACAGAATGACCCCAAACTCTTTGGACGGGGCCAAACCCCCAGAGAGTAAGACTCGTCCATTTCCTATGAAGTCACCCGGAAATTTCACGACCATGAGTGACACGATATCCAGAGACAAAAACTTGAGCGCAGCCTCACACTCGCCCTTTCTTCATATCCCGAAGAGTTCTCCTCATGGTCTGTAGATCAGTCCTGCCATACCTATGACCCGAAACATAAGCCGAGTTTGTGTTTTCAGACAACTGTCCAAACAGCCCTGGCCTACACACCCTACAGGCTCAGGCCCCTGGAGCCAAACCTGACGACTGTGCTTGCCCTCTCCAAGGGAATTGTATGTGCCCATTCCAATGGCCACCACCCTACAAAGAGGAAAAACCTCCAAAGTCCCTGAGGCCATCCCAATATTTGTGGCTTCCCAGGACAAACAGGGGCAATCTGAGCACATCTGAGCACCTACCCGCACTCAAACCCGTAGACTGATGTCCCCTGAGGTAAAAAGGAATGAACAGGCCCCTAGGCACCTATCAGATCCATTGCTTTGGTTTCCAGGCATCTCTCCTCAGAGGCCTGGATTTCAATAACAGCATATGGCTGTTTCTTGACTCACCCATCAGAACAAATCTCATCTACATATGGGAAACTTGCACGATGGAGCTGTGTGAAAGCCTCTCTTTAGGAGAACCCTTCAGGGCCCCAGAGCCACCGCTTCATTCCAAAGTCTCCACAGACACAAAATCATATTAAGACTAATCCACAGTAGAGTCCATTTCAACTCAGCCTCCTCGGTTGCTCCCCCAGATCCAGCAGATCTAACCTGTCTTGTTGCTTGGAGACAATTGGAATGCGAGGTGGGCTGCCCAGCCATCCATCCATAGATCCCTGCTCAGAATCATTGTCCTGTAGCCAACCAACATGTATCAATTGTCCTGCAGAACAATCTTTATAGTTTGGAGCTTCTCACAACTTCCATCGTCAGAAAACTCCCATGGCCTCGTGATTCACCCCCCCTTCAAGTAGGGGCCATCAGGGACAGAAGGTCCAACCTGAGCGATCATCTGATCCTCGCCCTGACTTCAGATGCATGAGATCTCGATTCAGGTCTGTAGATTGTGCCTGCCATATCCTCACCCAGAAACCTAGGCCTAGCTTGGGTTCTCAGACTTCCGTCCTCAGACTACTGGCCCACAAGCCCTCCAGTTTGGCAATCCAGAACTACAATGCTGCACTCTGCCGGCCCTCCAGAAGAAAAACATTGCCCTCTGGGGCTACCCAGAAACCCCAAATGAGGATAAACCTGCACCCCATTCGGCTGTACCCCAAAGATATAGGTTGACCAGGGCACTAATGCCCTTTCTGACACAGCCTGAGTCTGGACCTCCTAGCCCCACACAGACGCTGGCCGCACACTGAGCACATCGGACCCTCCATGGCCTTAGGTAGTCATCTCTTCTCAACCTCGGTTTTCAGGCTTCAGAACCTAGACCTTATCCCCAATCACCGCCCGGGTTTGAAAATGATGCAGAAATCAGAACTCTTTCCCCATGGCAAGAAACCTTGTGGTTGGCATGTTGTACAAGGTTCATTTTACTTGAAACCAGTGTGGCCCATGAGGCCCCGCCTATGCTTGCGGGCCACATTGTTCCAAACACACATTGTGACCCTCAGCCTGAGACTAGTCCTCCGGTAAGGCCTCTCAGTGGCTGGATGGAGAGACAGCATATTGGGCTTGCCATGCCTCTAGGCCCCAATTTTTAACTGTAGTTCGGGTTGTCCCTACACTCTTCCCCAGGGTTCTGCTTTGGAATTCCTCTTTTGGTGGGACATCTGAGGCAACAAACCTGAAAGGAGTCCTCCCATCCACAGATTGACGAAAAACAATTGGGATCGGGCCAAATCTACAAAGAGCAAGATTCTTCCATGGCCCATGAGGCCTCCCCAACATTCCACGGCCATCGCTGATACAAAATCCAGAGACAAAAGACTGAGCACGAGCCTCAGACTCGCTCATTCTTCATATCCTGAAGATTTCTTCAGATAAGAACGTACACGGCACTCTGAGGCACCACAATATATAGTCTAACCTGGGCACTAATGCACTGTCTGACAACCTGAGCCCGGACCTCGTGACCAACACCCAGACAGCTGACCGCACACTGAGCACATCAGACCCGCCATGGCCATAGGTCATCATCTCTTCCCTACCTCAGTTTTCAGGCTTCAGGACCTAGACCTTATCTCCAATCACTGCCCACGGGTCACTGTGATGCAGAAATCAGAACTCCTCCTTACCCATGGAAAGAAACCTTGTGGTTGGCATGTTGTCCAACGTTCAGTGTAGGAGAAACCAGCATTCATACTGAGGCCCCGCCCATTCTTGAGTGCGACGCGGGCATAAACACGCATTGTGACCCTCAGCGTGAATCCTGTCCTCTAGTATGTCCTCTCAGTGGCTGGACCATTAGATGTCATAATGGGCTTGACATGTCCCTAGGCCCCAATATTTATCCAGATTTCTGATTGTCCAGGCGCCCCTCCCCAGGGCTCTACTCTGGAATCCCTCATTTGGTGGGACACCTGAGGTTGAAAAACAAAATAAAACAAATCAACAACAACAGAACAACGGACTTCTTCCATACCACAGAATGACCCCAAACTCTTTGGACGGGGCCAAACCCCCAGAGAGTAAGACTCGTCCATTTCCTATGAAGTCACCCGGAAATATCACGACCATGAGTGACACGATATCCAGAGACAAAAACTTGAGCGCAGCCTCACACTCGCCCTTTTTTCATATCTCGAAGTGTTTGCCTCATGGTCTTTAGATCAATCCTGCCATACCTATGACCCGAAACATAAGCCGAGTTTGTGTTTTCAGACAACTGTCAAAACAGCCCTGGCCTACACACCCTACAGGCTCAGGCCCCTGGAGCCAAACCTGACGACTGTGCTTGCCCTCTCCAAGGGAATTGTATGTGCCCATTCCAATGGCCACAACCCTACTAAGAGGAAAAACCTCCAAAGTCCCTGAGGCCATCCCAATATTTGTGGCTTCCCAGGACAAACAGGGGCAATCTGGGCCCATTTGAGCACCTACCCGCACTCAAACCCGTAGACTGATGTCCCCTGAGGTAAAAAGGAATGAACAGGCCCCTATGCACCTATCAGATCCATTGCTTTGGTTTCCAGGCATCTCTCCTCAGAGGCCTGGATTTCAATAACAGCATATGTCTGTTCTTGACTCACCCATCAGAACAAATCTCATCTACATATGGGAAACTTGCACGATGGAGCTGTGTGAAAGCCTCTCTTTAGGAGAACCCTTCAGGGCCCCAGAGCCACCGCTTCATTCCAAAGTCTCCACAGACACAAAATCATATTAAGACACATCCACAGGAGAGTATATTTCAACTCAGCCTCCTCGGTTTCTCCCCCAGATCCAGCAGATCTAACCTGTCTTGTTGCTTGGAGACAATTGGAATGCGAGGTGGGCTGCCCAGCCATCCATCCATAGATCCCTGCTCGGAATCATTGTCCTGTAGCCAAGCAACAGGTCTCAATTGTCCTGCAGAAGAATCTTTATAGTTTGGAGCTTCTCACAACTTCCATCGTCAGAAAACTCCCATGGCCTCGTGATTCACCCCCCCTTCACGTAAGGGCCATCAGGGACAGAATGTCCAACCTGAGCGATCATCTGATCCTCGCCCTGACTTCAGATGCATGAGATCTCGATTCAGGTCTGTAGATTGTGCCTGCCATATCCTCACACAGAAACCTAGGCCTAGCTTGGGTTCTCAGACTTCCGTCCTCAGACTACTGGCCCACAAGCCCTCCAGTTTGGCAATCCAGAACTACAATGCTGCACTCTGCTGGCCCTCCAGAAGAAAAACATTGCCCTCTGGGGCTACCCAGAAACCCCAAATGAGGATAATCCTGCACCCCATTCGGCTGTACCCCAAAGATATAGGCTGACCAGGGCACTAATGCCCTTTCTGACACAGCCTGAGTCTGGACCTCCTAGCCCCACACAGACGCTGGCCGCACACTGAGCACATCGGACCCTCCATGGCCTTAGGTAGTCATCTCTTCTCAACCTCGGTTTTCAGGCTTCAGAACCTAGACCTTATCCCCAATCACGGCCCGGGTTTGAAAATGATGCAGAAATCAGAACTCTTTCCCCATGGCAAGAAACCTTGTGGTTGGCATGTTGTACAAGGTTCATTTTACTTGAAACCAGTGTGGCCCATGAGGCCCCGCCTATGCTTG
Organism: Mustela lutreola; assembly: GCF_030435805.1. NCBI lineage: Eukaryota > Metazoa > Chordata > Mammalia > Carnivora > Mustelidae > Mustela > Mustela lutreola. The sequence goes on from NC_081294.1 coordinate 176,662,220, forward strand.
CGGGCCACATTGGTCACAAACACACATTGTGACCCTCAGCCTGAGACTAGTCCTCCGGTAAGGCCTCTCAGTGGCTGGATGGAGAGACAGCATATTGGGCTTGCCATGCCTCTAGGCCCCAATTTTTAACTGTAGTTCGGGTTGTCCCTACACTCTTCCCCAGGGCTCTGCTTTGGAATTCCTCTTTTGGTGGGACATCTGAGGCAACAAACCTGAAAGGAGTCCTCACATCCACAGATTGACGAAAAACAATTGGGATCGGGCCAAATCTACAGAGAGCAAGATTCGTCCATGGCCCATGAGGCCTCCCCAACATTCCACGGCCATCGCTGATACAAAATCCAGAGACAAAAGACTGAGCACGAGCCTCAGACTCGCTCATTCTTCATATCCTGAAGAGTTCTTCAGATAAGAACGTACACGGCACTCTGAGGCACCACAATATATAGTCTAACCTGGGCACTAATGCACTGTCTGACAACCTGAGCCCGGACCTCGTGACCAACACCCAGACAGCTGACCGCACACTGAGCACATCAGACCCGCCATGGCCTTAGGTCATCATCTCTTCCCTACCTCAGTTTTCAGGCTTCAGAACCTAGACCTTATCTCCAATCACTGTCCAGGGGTGAATGTGAGGCAGAAATCAGAACTCTTCCTTACCCATGGCAAGAAACCTTGTGGTTGGCATGTTGTCCAACGTTCAGTGTAGGAGAAACCAGCCTTTACCCTGAGGCCCCGCCCATTCTTGAGTGCGACAAGGGTATAAACACGTATTGTGACCCTCAGCGTGAGTCCTGTCCTCTAGTACGTCCTCTCAGTGGCTGGACCATTAGATGTCATAATGGGCTTGACAGGTCCCTAGGCCCCAATTTTTAACCAGATTTCTGGTTGTCCAGTCGCCCCTCCCCAGGGCTCTACTCTGGAATCCCTCATTTGGTGGGACACCAGAGGTTGAAAAACAAAACAAAACAAATCAACAACAACAGAACAACGGACCTCTTCCATCCCACAGAATGAACCCAAACTCTTTGGACGGGGCCAAACCCCCAGAGAGTAAGACACGTCCATTTCCCATGAAGTCACCCGGAAATGTCACGACCATGAATGACACGATATCCAGAGACAAAAACTTGAGCAAGAGCCTCACACTCGCCCTTTTTTCATATCCCGAAGAGTTCTCCTCATGGTCTGTAGATCAGTCCTGCCATACCTATGACCCGATACATAAGCCGAGTTTATGTTTTCAGACAACTGTCCAAACAGCCCTGGCCTATACATCCTACAGGCTAAGGCCCCTGGAGCCAAACATGAAGACTGTGCTTGCCCTCTCCAATGGAATTGTATGTGCCCATTCCAATGGCCACAGCCCTACTAATCGGATAAACCTCCAAAGTCCCTGAGGCCATCCCTATATTTGGGGCTTCCCAGGACAAACAGGGGCAATCTGGGCCCATCTGAGCACGTACGGGCACTCAAACCCGTAGACTGATGTCCCCAGAGGTAAAAAGGAATGAACAGGCCCATAGGCACCTCTCGGATCCATTGCTTTGGTTTCCAGGCATCTCTCCTTAGAGATCCTTAGAACCCTTAGAATCCTGCTCTTGCGTCGTTCCTTATGGGACATCCTTGAGCCATCCAACAGGTGTCGACTCTCCCACAGGAGTCCTTGTGCATGGACCACCTCACAACTCATATCATGGAAAGCTTCCAAGGTCACATGATGCCCCCCATCTTCATGAAGGCGGATCATGGAAAGAAACTCCAACCTGACCCAACGGCTGATCTTCGCCTTGACTTCAGATGCACGAGATCTTGAGTAAGCTCTTCAGAGTGCACCTGCTGTGCCCTCACCCCAAAACCTCAGCATAGCTAGTGTTCTCAGACTTCCGTCCTCACTCTCCTGGACCACACGCCCTCCATTTTGGGATTTCCGATGACACAGTGCTGCACTCTGCCTGTCCTCTAGAAGAAAAACGTTGCCCTATGGGTGTACCCAGAAACCTCAAATGAGGATAAACCTGCATGCCACTCAACTGTACACCAATTATATAGTCTAGCCTGTACACTAATGCCCTGTCTGACACAACCTGAGGCCTGAATTCCCAACCGACACCCAGACAGCTTGCCGTACACTGAGAACATCTGAACCGCCATGGCCTTAGGTTGCCATCTCTTTCCAACCTGATTTTCAGGCTACAGAAACCTAGACCTTATCTCTACTCATTTCCCATGGGTGAACGTGATGCAGAAATCATAACTCCTCCTTCCCTCTCGCCAGAATCTTGTGGTTGGCATCTTATCCAAAGTTCAGTGTAGGACCCCTGTAGGGCCTACAGTAGTAGTAGTAGGGCCCCTGAGGGTAGTGTAGGGTCCCTGAGGCCCTGCCCATGCTTAAGAGCTGCGGTGGGCACAAACACACATTGGGACCCTCAGTTTGAGCCCTGTCCTCAAGTAAAGCCTCTCAGTGGCTGGACCATGAGCCCGCATATGGGGCCTGCCATGCCCCAAGTCACCCAATCTTAACCAGAGGTAGAGACATCTAGTCACCCCTACTCAGGGCTCTGCTCTGGACCCCTCTTTGGTGGGACATTTGAGGTAAGTAAACACAGAAAGGATTCCTCCCACCCACAGAATGACCCCAATCACTTGGGATCAGGCCATCCCCAGAGAGAAAGACTCCTCCATGGCCCATGAGGCCAGCCCGACGTTCCACGGCCACTATTGACACAAAATTCAGAGACATAAGCCTCACCCTTAGGTCATAGCCCAAAAAATTCTCCTCATAGTATGTAGATCGGGCCTGCCATACCTACGTCCCCAAACCGTGTTTCAGACTTCTATCCTGACATCCCTGTCCAACACACCCTCCAGGCTGAGGCCCCTGGAGCCACACCTCAGGACTGTGCCTGCCCTCTCCAAGGAAATTCTTCCCATTCCATTGGCCACAACCCTACTGATTAGGAGAAACCTCCAAAGTCCCAGAGGCCATTCCAATAGTGTAGGCCGCCCAGTACAAAGAGGGGTGATCTGTCACAAGCTGAGCAACGACCTCAACTCACCCGTAGACAGATATCCCAAGAGAAAGGTATTAAACTGGACAGGCCCCTAGAACGTAATTGGTTCCATTGCTTTTGTTTCTAAGCATCTCTCCTCAGAGGCCTGTTTTCCAATATCAGCATATGAGGGATTCCAGAGATACCAATCAGAACAAAACTTGTCTCCACATGGGAAACTTATCCTTTGGAGCTCTGTAAAAACCTCCAGTTAGGAGAAAGCTTCAGGTAACCGGAGCCACCGCCCTATTCCAAGGTCTCCATGGACACAAACCCGCATTATGACCATTCGGCAGGAGAGTACATTTGAACTCAGCCCCGTTGATTACTCCCCCAGAGCCAGAATATCAAACCTGCCTTGTCGCTAGGAGACAACTTGAATGCAAAGCAGACTCTCTAGGCATCCATCGTTGGAATCCTGCTCTGGCGCCGTTCCATATGGGATGTCCTGGGAGCCTTCCAACAGGTCTTGACTGCCCTGCAGAAGGAATCCTCGCAGATTGGAGCATCTCACAACTCCTATCGTGGGAAAACCTACATGGCCTCATGAGATGCTCCCCTTTATAAAGGGGCCATCATGGACAGAAACTCCAACCTGAGCCAACTTCTGATCCATTGGTTTGGTTTCTATGTATCTCTCCTCAGAGGCCTGGTTTCCAATATCAGAATATGGGGGTTTCCTAAGGAAACAATCAGAACAGATCTCATCTCCACATGAGAAACTTGCTCTTTGGAGCTGTGTCAATACCTCAGGTTAAGAGGATCCTTCAGGGCGCTGGCACCATGGCCCAATTCCAAGGTCTCCAAGGACACAAACTTACATTATGATCCATCCCCAGGAGAGTCCATTTCAAATCAGCCCCCTCGGCTGCTCACCCAGAGCCAGCAGATCAAACCTGCCTTGTCACTAGGAGACAGTTGGAATGCGAGGTGGGCTGCCCAGGCATCCATCCTTAGAACCCTGCTCTGGAGAATTTCTTTATGGGACGTCTTGAATCCAACCAACCTGTCTTGACTGTCTCGCAGAATGAATCCTTGTGGTTTGAAGCATCACACAATCCCACTGTGAGAAAACCTCCATTTCCTCATGATGCCCCACACCTTCATACATGGGCCATCATGGACAGAAACTCCATCCTAAGCCAAAGTCTGATCCGCGCCCTGAATTCAGAAGCACGAGATCTCGATTCAGCACTTGAGAGTGTGCCTGCTGTGCCCTCGCCCCGAAACCGAAGCCTAACTTGTGTTCTCAGACTTCCGTCTTCACAATCCTGGCCACACCCCTCCAGTTTGGCAATTCTGGAGACACAATGCAGCACTCTGCCTGCCCTCCAGAAGAAAAATGGTGCCCTATAGGGCTAACCAGAAACGCCAAATGAGTAACAACCTGCATGCCACTCGACCATACCCCAATTATACAATCTAGCCTGTGCACTAAAGCCCTGTCTGACACAGCCTGAAGGCAGACCTCCAGTCCAACACCCAGACAGCTGGCCGTACACTGAGCATATCAAACCCACAATGGCTTTCGGCCATCATCTCTACCCAACCTCAGTTTTCACCTTCAGAACCTAGACCTTATCTCCACTCACTGCTCAGGAGTGAACGTGATACAAGAATCAGAACTTCTCCTTCGCCATGGCAAGAAACCTTGTGGTTGGCATGTGGTCCAACGTTCATTGTAGGAGAAAGCAGCATGGACTATGAGGCCCCACCTATGCCTGAGGGCTACAATTTGCACAAACACACATTGTGACCCTCAGCGTGAGCCCTATCCTCATGTAAAGCCTATTAGTGACTGGAACAACAGCCCACATATGGGGCTTGCCAAGCCCCCAGTCCCCCAATCTGAACCAGAGTTGGAGATGTCTAGTCACCCCTACTCAGGGCACTGCTCTGGAATCCCTCTTTGGTGGGACACCTGAGGTAAAAAAAAAAAAAAAAATACAGAAAGGACTCTTCCCATCCACAGAATGATCCCAACCACTTGGGATCAGGCCAAATCACCAGAGAAAGACTTGTCCATGGCCCTTGAGGACACCCCGACATTCCACGGCCACCGTAGGCACAAAATCCAGAGACAAGAGCCTGAGCAAACGCCACATACTCGCCCTTTGTTCATAGCCCGGAAAATTCTCACGGTCTGTAGATCGAGCCTTCATACATACATCCCCAAACCTAAGCTGAGTTTGTGTTTTCAGACTTCTGTCCCCACAGTCCTGGCCCACACACCATCCAAGCTGGGGCCCCTGGAGCCACACCTGAGGACTGTGGCTTCCTTGTCCAGGGCAATTCTGCCATTTCCATTGGCCACAACCCTATAGATTAGGAGAAACCTCCAAACTCCCCGAGGCCATCCCAATAGTGTTGGTTGCCCAGGACAAACAGGGATGATCTTTCACAAGTTAGGAAACTACCTCCACTCAGACCCAGAGACAGATATCCCCATAAAATAAGATTGAACTGGACAGGCACTTAGGCCCTAATCAGATCCATTGCTTTTGTTTCCAGGCATCTCTCCTCAGAGGCCTGGTTACCAATACCAGCTTATGGGGGATTACTGAGGCACTCAGAAAAATCTCGTCTCCACATAGGAAATGTACTCTTTGGAGCTCTATAAAAACCTCTGTTTAGGAGAATCTTTCAGGGCCCCGGATCAAGCGCCCCATTCCAAGGTCCCCATGGACTTAAACCCACATTATGATCTATCCTCGGTAGAGTCCATGTCAACTCATCCCCCTTGGTTTCTCCCCCAGGGCCTGCAGATCAAACCTGCCTTGTTGCTAGGAGACAACTAGAATGGGAGGCGGGCTGCCCAGGCATCCATCCTTAGAACCCTACTCTGGAGTCGTTCCATATGGGACATCCTAGAGCCATCCAACAGGTCTCAAGTGTCCCACAGAAGGAATCTTTGCAGTCTGGTGCATCTCACAACTCCCATTGTGGGAAAATCTTCATGGCCTCTTGAGACGCTCCACTTTATAAAGGGGCCATCATGGACAGAAACTCCAACCTGAGCAAACGTCTGATATTCGCCCTGGCTTCAGGTGCATGAGATCTTGATTCAGCTCTGCAGAGTGTGCCTTCTGTGCCCTCACCCCAAAAACTAAGCCTAGCTTGTGTTCTCAGACTACCGTCCTCACACCCCTGGCCCAAAAGCGCTACAATTTGGCAATACTGGGGCCACAATGCAGCACTCTGCCTGCCCTCCAGAAGAAAAACGTTGCCTTATGGAGCTACCTAGAAACCCGAATGAGGATCAACTGAACGCCACTCGACTGCACCCCAAATATACAGTCTACACTGTCTAATGCCCTATCTGACACAGCATGAGCCCACACCTCCAGACCTACGCTCCACAGCTAGCCACACACTGAGCTCATTGTACCCATCAGGTCCTTAGGTCTTCATCTCTTCCCAACCTCTTTTTTCGGGTTTCAGAACCTAGACCTAAACTCCAATTACTGTCCAGGGGTGAACGTGATGCAGAAATCACAACTCTTCCTTCGCCATGGCCGGAAACCTTGTGGTTGGCATATTCTCCAACGTTCAGTGTAGGAGAATCCAGCGTGGCCCATGAGGCCCTTCCCATGCTTGAGGGCCTTGTTGGGCACAAATAGGCCTTGTGACCCTCAGCATGAGCCCTGTCCTCAAGGAAGACCTCTCAGTGTCTGAATCAAGAGCCCACATATTGGACTTGCCATGCCCCTAGGCCCCCAAACTTAAACAGAGGTGGGGTTATCCAGTTGTCCCTCCCAAGGACTCTGCTCTGGAATCCCTCTTTTATTGGCACACATGAGGTACATAAAATAAAATAAAAAACAGAAAGGACACCTCCCATCCCACAGAATGTACCCAAACTCTTGGGATTGGGTCAAATCCTCAGAGAAGGAAAGCCGTCCACAACCCATGAGGCCACGCCAGCATTCGACCCACATTGTTGACACAAATCCAGAGACAAAACCTGAGCAAGCACCTCAAACTCACCCTTTTTCATATCCCGAAGTGTTATCACGGTCTGTAGATTGGGCGTGCCATACCTATGTCCCCAATCCTAAGCAGAATTTGTGTTTTCAGACTTCTGTCCCCACAGGCCTGGCCCACACACCCTCAAGGCTGGGCCCCTAGAGCCAAAATCAGAACTGTGCCTGCCCTCTCCAGGGGATTTCTGCCCATTCCATTGGCCACAACCCTATAGATTAGGAGAAACTCCAAAATCCCGAGGCCATTCCCAATATTATAGGCTGCCCAGGACAAACAGGGGCGATCTGACACAAGCCGAGCAACTACCTCCCCTCAGATCCATAGACACGTATCCCCAGGAAAGAGATTGAACCGGACAGGCACCAAGGCCCTAATCATATCCATCGCTTTTTTTTCCAGGCATCTCTCCTCAGAGGCCTGGTTTCCAATACCAGCATATGGGAGATCCCTTAGGCACTCATCAAAACAATTCTCTTCTCTACATAGGAAACGTACTCTTTAGAGCTCCATCAAAACCTCCGGTTATGAACATCCCTCAAGGCCCCGGATCAAGCACCCCATTCCAAGGTCTCCATGGACACAAATGCACATTATGACCCATCCTCAACTCACCCATTTCAACACACCCGCCTCGGTTACTCCCCTAGATCCAGTAGATCGAATTTGCCTTGGCGCTATGAGACACCTGGAATGGGAGGCAGGCTGCCCAGGTATCCATCCTTAGAAACCTGCTCTGGATAACTTCCTTATGGGATGTCCTGGAGCCATCCAGCAGGTCTCGACTGTACCACGGAAGGAATCATTGCGGTTTGCAGCATCTCACAATTCCCATCGTGGGAAAACCTCCATGGCCTCGTGACACCCTCCCCTTCATGAAGGGGCCGTCATGGACAGAAACTCCAACCTGAGCCAACATCTGATCCTAGCTCTGTCTTCAGGTACACGGGATCTCGAATCATCTCTGCAGAGGGTTCCTGCCGTCCCCTCATCCCGAAATCTAAGTCTGGCTTGTGTTCTCAGAATTTTTTCCTCACACTCCTGGCCCACAAGCCTTCCAGTTTGGGAATTCTGGAGCCACTATGTGGCACTGTGTCTTCCTTCCAGAAGAAAAACGTTGCCCTCTGGGGCTACCCAGTAACCACAAATGAGTACCAACCTGCACGAAACTCGACTGCACCCCAATGATACAGTCTAGCCTGGGCACTAATTCCCTGTCTGCCACAGCCTGAGCCTGCACCTCCCAACCCACACTCAACAGCTGGCCGAACACTGAGCACATCAGACACACCATGGTCTTAGGTCTTCTTCTCTCCCAACCCGAGTATTCAGGATTCAGAACCTAGACCTTAAATCCAATCACAGTCCAGGAGTGAAAGTGTTGCAGAAATTAGACCTCCTTCTTCCCCATGGCCAGAAATCTTGTGGTTGCCATATTGTGCAACGTTCAGTGTAGGAGAAACCAGCATGGTACATTAGGCCACGCCCTGACTTGAGGGGCTCCTTGGGCACAGAAACACATTGTGAAACTCAATGTGAGCCCTATGCTCAAGGAAGGACTCTCAGTGTCTGGACCAAGAGCCCACATATGGGGCTTGCCATGTTCTTAGGTCCCAATGTTAACCAGAGTTCTGGTTGTCCAGTCGCCCCTCCCCAGGACTCTGCTGTGGAATCCCTCTTTTGGTGCTCCACCTGAGGTAAAAAAAAAAAAAAAAAAAAAAAACAGAAAGGCCTCCTCCCTTCCCGCAGAATGACCCCAAACTCTTGGGATTGGGTCAAATCCCCAGAAAGGGAGCCTCATCGATGGCCCATGAGGACACCCAGACATTCCATGGCAATCGGTGACACATATCCAGAAAAAAATAAGCATGAGCAAGCACCTCACTTTCGCCCTTTGTTCATATCCCGAAGAGTTCTCCTCACGGTCTATATATCGGGCCGGCCATACCTACAGACCCAAACCTAAGTGGAGTTTGTGTTTTCAGACTTTTGTCCAAATAGCCCTGGACCACACACGCTCCACACTTGGGTCCCTGGAGCCACACCTCAGGACTGTGCTTCCCTTTCAAGAGAATTCTTCCCATTCCATTGGCCACAACCTTGCAAATTAGGAAAAACCTCCAAAGTTACCGAGGCCATCCCAATAGTGTAGGCCGCCCAGGACAAACAGGTGTGATCTCAAACCAGCTGAGCAACTACCTCCACTCAGACAAAAGATGTCCCCAGAGAAGAATATTGAACCGAACAGGCCCCTAGGCCCTAATCAGATCCATTGCTTTGGTTTCCAGGCATCTCTCCTCAGAGGCCTCATTTCCAATACCAGCAAATGGTGGTTTCCTGAGGCACCAATAAGAACAAATCTCGTCTCCCCATGGAAAACTTGCTCATTGGAGCTTTGTTATCACCTCTGGTTAGGAGAATCCTTCAGGGCCCTGGTGCCACTGCCCCATACCAAGGTCTCAATGGACTCAAACCAACATTAAGACCATCCTCAGGAAAGTCCATTTCAACTCATTTAAGACCATCCTCAGGAAAGTCCATTCCAACTCAGCCCCCTCTGATGCTACCCCAAGCCAGCAGATCAAACGTTTCTTGTTGCTAGGAGACAATTGGAATTGAGGCTGTCTGCCCAGGCATCCATACTTAGAACCCTGTTCTGGAAAAATACCTTATGAGACGTCCTGGAGCCATCCAACAAATCTTCATTGTCCCACAGAAGGAATCCTTGCGGTTTGGAGCATCTCACAACTCTAATAGTGGGAAAACCCCCATGGCCTCGTAATGCCCCCCCCTTCATGAAGGGGCCAACATGGACAGAAACTCAAACCTGAGCCAAAGTCTGATCCTCAATCTGACTTCAGACTCATGAGATCTCAATTCAGCTCTGCAGAGTGTGCCTGCCTTGTCCATTCCCCGAAACCTAAGCCTAGCTTGTGTTCTCAGACTTCCGTCCTCACTCTCCTGGCCCATAAGCCCTCCAGTTTGGGAATTCCGAAGCCACAATGCAGCACTCTGCCTGCCCTCCAGAAGAAAAACTTTGCCCTATGCTGCTAATAAGAAACCCCAAATGATTATGTAATGCATGCCACTCGACTGTAAAGCAATTATACAGCCTACCCTGAATACGAATGCCCTGTCTGGCACAGCCTGAGACAAGACATCCCAAACGACACCTAGACAGCTGGCTCCAACCTGGACACAAGGGACCCGCTATGGCTGTAGTTCGTCATCTCTTCCCAACCTCGGTTTTCAGGCTTCAGAACCTAGACCTTATCTCCAATCGCTGCCCAGGGGTGAACGTGATGCAGAAATTAGAATTCCTCCTTCCCCATGGCCAGAAACCTTGTGGTTGGCATGTTGTCCAACGTTCAATGTGGGAAAACCTGCATTGTCGGAAAGGCCACGCCAGTGCTTGAGGGCCGCCTAGGGCACAGACATGCATTGTGACCTGTAGCGTGAGTCCCGTATTAAAGCAACGCCTCTCAGTGGCTGGACCAAGATCCTGCATATGGGTCTTGTCATATCCATAGGCCCCCAGGCTTAACCAGAGAGCGAGTATTCCAGTTGTCAGTACCCACTGCTATGCTCCAGAATCCCTCTACTGGGGGGACACATGAAGCAGAAAACAGGACTCTTCCCTTCCCACAGAATGACCCCAAACTCTTGGGGGCTGGACAAACTGCCAGAGAGGGAGACTTCTACGACCCATGAGGCAACTCCTACATTAAACGGCCATTGTGGACAAAATATCCAGAGACAAAAGACTGAGTGACTGCCTCCCTCTCACCCTTCTTTCATATCCAGAGGAGCTCCCCTCACGGACTGTAGATCAGGCCTGCCATAACCTCGGGCCCAAACCTGAGCTGAGTTTGGGTTTTTGGATGTCTGTCTGCACAGCCGTGGCCCACACCGCCTCCAGCCTGGGGTCTCTGGAGCCACACCACAGAACTGTGCCTGCTCTCTCCTAAGAAACTGCCCGTTCCATTGGCCACAACTCTACAAAATAGTAGAAACCTCAAGGTCCCCAAGGACATCCCACTACCGCAAGCCGCACTGGACAAACAGGGGCATTATGACACCAGCTGAGCAACTACTACCTCCATGCAGACACACAGACTGATATCCGCAGAGACAGAAGATTGAACCAGACAGGCCCCTAGGCCCTATTATGAACTCTTGCTTTGGTGTCCAGGTATCACTCCTCAGAGGCCTGGGTTCGAAGACCAGCATATGGGGCTATCCTGAGGCACCAGACAGAACACCTCTCATCTCCACATGGAAAGCTTCCTTGTTGGAGTTGTGTCAAACCCTTCGGGTTGGAGAATCCTGCAGAGTCCCTTAGCTATTGCCACATTCCAAGGTCTCCATGGCCATCAACCCACATTATAACTCATCCTCAGGAAAGTCCATTTAAACGCAGCCTTCTGGGTAGCTCACCCAAGAGCCCGCAGATTGAGCGTGCCGTGTCTCGACCAGGCAATGGGAAGGTGAGTTGGCGTTTTTCGGCATCCATGCTTAGGCCCCTGCTCTCGAGTCTTTCTGTATGGGGCATCCGGGAACCATCCAATAGTACTCGACTGTCCTGAAGAAGGAAACTTTGAAGTTTGGAGCAGCTCACAACTCCCAGTGTAGGGAAACCTCCCTGGCCTCATGACGCCCCCACCCCCTTCAGGAAGGGGCCGTCATGGACACAAACTCCAGCTTGAAGCAACATCTGATACTCGCCCTGACCTCAGATGCAGGAGTTCTCGATTCAGCCTCTGCACAGTGGGCCCAAACCTCGTGCTAACTTGTGTTTTCAGACTTCCTTCCTCACACTCCTGGCAAACATGTCCTCAAGACTTGGAATTCTGGAACCAAAATGCAGCTGTATGCTGGCCCTCCAGAAGAAAAACGTTGCTCTATGGGGATCTCCATAAACCCCAAATGAGGATCAACCTGCTCGGTTCTCGACCTCACCCCAATTGGATTGTTCGGGTTGTCCATTCATCCCTCCCCAGAGCTCTGCTTTGAAATCCCTCTTTAGGTGGGACACCTGAGGTAACAAAACTAAAAGGACTCCTCCCATCCTTCAGATTGACCCAAAACAATTGGGATTGGACTAAATTCACAGAGAGGAAGTCTCGTCCATGGCCCATGAGGCCTCCCCGAGATTCCACAGCCATCGTTGACAAGAAATCCAGAGACAAAAGTCTGAGCAAGCGCCTCACACTCGCTCTTTTGTCGTATCCCGAAGAGTTCTCCTCACGGTCTGTAGATCGGGCCCGCCATACCTACTTCCCAAACGTAAGCCGAGTTTGTGTTTTCAGACTTCTGTCCCCACATTCCTGGCCCACAGACCCTTCAGGCTGGGGCCCCTGGAGCCACACATCAGGACTGTGCCTGTCCATACCACGGGTATTCTGCCCATTCCATTGTCCACAATCGTACAAATTAGGAAAAACCTCCAGAGTCCCCAAGGACATCCCAATAATGTAGGCCGCCCAGGACAAACAAGGGTCATCTGAAACCAGCTGACCATCTACCTCTACTCAGCGTAGATGGATGTCCCCAGAGAAGAAGATTGAATCAGACAGGCCCCTAGGCCTGAATCATATTCATTGCTTTCGGTTACAGGTATATCTCCTCAGAGGCCTGGTTTCCAATATTAGCATATGGGGATTTCATGAGGCAGCAATCAGAACAAATCTCTTCTCCACATGGGAAAATTATCCTTTGAAGATGTCTCAAAACCTCCAGTTAGGAGAATCCTTCAGGGCCTGTGTGCCACTGCCCCATTACAAGGTCTCCATGGACAGAAATCCACATTAGAACCCATCCGCAGGAAATTCCATTTCAACTCAGCTCCCTTGTTTGCTCCCCCAGAGCGAGCAGACTGAACCTGTCTTGACTAGGAGACAATTGGAATGCAAGGCGGGCTGCCCAACCATCCATCCTTAGAGCTCTGCTCTGGCGTCGTTCCGTATGGGATGTCCTGGAGCCATCCAACAGGTCTCAAATGTCCAGCAGAAGGAATCCTTGAGTTTTGGAGCATCTCACAACTCCCAACCTGGGAAAATCTAGATGGCTTTGTGATGCCCCCCCCATTTATGAAGGGGAAATCATGGACAGGAACTCCAACCTAAGACAACGTCTGATCTTCACCCTGAATTCAGATGCACGAGATCTCGATGCAGCTCTGCAGAGTGTACTTTCCTTGCCCTCGCCCTGAAACCTATGACTAGCTTGTGTTCTCAGACTTCCGTCCTCACACTCCTGGCCCCGAAGCCCTCACATTTGGAAATTCGGGACACAAAATGAAGCATTCTGCCTGCCTTCCAGAAGAAAAATTTTGACCTATGGAGTTTCTCACATAACCCAAATGAGGATAGACTTACACGTCACTCGAATGTACCCAAATTAGATAGTCTAACCTGGCCACTAATACACTGTCTGATACAGAGTGAGCCCGGACATCCTGACCAAAACCGAGACAGCTGACCGCACACTGAGAACATCACACCCGCCATGGTCTTAGCTCGTTATCTCTTCCAACCTAACATTTCAGGCTTCAGAACTTAGACCTTAACTCCAAGAACTGACAAGGTTTGAATGTGATGCAGAAATCAAACTCCTCCTTACCCAAGGCAAGAAGCCTTGTGGTTGGAAAGTTGTCCAACGATCAGTGTAGGAGAAACCAGCATTAACCCTGAGGCTCCGCCCATTCTTGAGTGCGACGAGGGCATAAACATGCATTGTGACACTCAGAGTGAGTCCTATCCTCTAGTAAGTCCTCTCAGTGGCTAGACCTTTGATGTCATAATGGGCTTGACATGTCCCTAGGACCCAATTTTTAACCAGATTTCTGGTTGTCCAGTCGCCCCTCCCCAGGGCTTTACGCTGGAATCCTCATTTGGTGGGACACCTGAGGTTAAAAAACAAAACAAAACAACAAAAAAACAACAACAACAACAACAACAACAACAACAAAAAACGGACTTCTTCCATCCGACAGAATGACCTCAAACTCTTTGGACAAGGTCAAACCCCAGAGAATAAGACTCACCATTTCCCATGAGTCACCCGGAAATTTCACGACCATGAGTGACACGATATCCAGAAACAAAAACTTGAGCAAGAGCCTAACACTCGACCTTTTTTCATATCCTGAAGAGTTCTCCTCAAGGTCTGTAGATCAGTCCTGCCATACCTATGACCCGAAACATAAGCCGAGTTTGTGTTTTCAGACAACTGTCCAAAGAGCCCTGGCCTAAACACCCTACAGGTTCAGGCCCCTGGAGCCAACCTGAGGACTGTACTTGCCCTCTCCGAGGGAATTGTGTGTGCCCATTCCAATGGCCACAACCCTACTACTAGGATAAACCTACAAAGTCCTGAGGCCATCCCAATAGTGGTGGCTTCCCAGGACAAACAGGAGTAATCTGAGCCTATCTGAGAACCTACCTGCACTTAGACCCATAGACTGATGTCCCCAGAGGTAAAAAGGAACGAACAGGCCCCTAGGCACCTATCGGATCCATTGCTTTGGTTTCCAGGCATCTCTCCTCAGAGGCCTGGATTTCAATAAGAGCATATGGCTGTTTATTGACTCACCCATCAGAACAAATCTCATCTACACATGGGAAACTTGCACGATGGAGCTGTGTGAAAGCCTCTCTTTAGGAGAACCCACATGGCCCCAGTGCGACCGCTTCATTCCAAGGTCTCCATAGACACAAAATCATATTAGGACACATCCACGGGAGAGTCCATTTCAACTCAGCCTACTCGGTTGCTCACCCAGATCCAGCAGATCTAACCTTTCTTGTTGCTTGGATACAATTGGAATGCGAGGTGGCCTACCCAGCCATCCGTCCTTAGAACCCTGCTTGGAATCGTTGTACTGGAGCCAACCAACAGGTTTCAATTGTCCTACAGAAGAATCCTTGCAGTTGGGAACTTCTCACAACTCCCATCGGGGGAAAACCCTCAAGGCCTCGTGATCCACCCCCCCCTTCAAGAAGGGGCCATCAGGGACAGAATGTCCAACCTGAGCGATCGTCTGATCCTCGCCCTGAATTCAGATGCATGAGACCTAGATTCAGGTCTGTAGATTGTGCCAGCCATATACTCACCCAGAAACCTAGGCCTAGCTTGGGTTCTCAGACTTCCGTCCTCAGACTACTGGCCCACAAGCCTTCCAGTTTGGCAATCCAGAACTACAATGTAGCACACTGCCTGCCCTCCAGAAGAAAAACATTGCCCTCTGGGGCTACCCAGAAACCCCAAATGAGGATCAACCTGCACGCCATTCGGCTGTACCCCAAATATATAGGCTGACCAGGGCACTAATGCCCTTTCTGACACAGCCTGAGCCTGGACCTCCTGGCCCCACCCAGACAGCTGTCCGCACACTGAGTACATCGGACCCGTCATGGCCTTAGGTCGTCATCTCTTCTCAACCGCGGTTTTCAGGCGTCAGAACCTAGACCTTATCTCCAATCACGGCCCGAGTTTGAAAATGATGCAGACATCAGAACTCTTTCCCCATGGCAAGAAACCTTATGGATGGTATGTTTTGCAAGTTTCAGTGTCGTTGAAACCAGTGTGGCCCATGAGGCCCCGCCCATGATTGCGGGCCACATTGGTCACAAACACACATTCTGACCCTCAGCCAGAGCCCTGTCCTCAGGAAAGGCCTCTCAGTGACTGGATGGAGAGACAACATATTGGGCTTGCCATGCCCCTAGGCCCCAATTTTTAAACATAGTTCGGGTTGTCCCTTCACTCTTCCCCAGGGCTCTGCTTTGAAAACAAAACAAAACAAAACAAATCAACAGCAACAGAACAATGGAGTTCTTCCATCCCACAGAATGACGCCAAACTCTTTGGAGGGGCCAACCCCCAGAGAGTAAGACTCGTCCATTTCCCATGAAGTCACCCGGAAATTTCACGACCATGAGTGACACGATATCCAGAGACAAAAACTTGAGCAAGAGCCTCACACTCGCCCTTTTTTCATATCCCGAAGAGTTCTACTCATGGTCTGAATATCAGTCCTGCCATACCTATGACCCGGAACGTAAGCCGAGTTTGTGTTTTCAGACAACTGTCCAAACAACCCTGGCCTACACACCCTACAGGCTCAGGCCCCTGGAGCCAAACCAGACGACTCTGATTTCCCTCTCCAAGGGTATTGTATCTGCCCATTCCAATGGCCACAACCCTACTACATTGTGACCCTCAGCATGAGCCGAGTCCTCAGGTAAGGCCTCTAAGATTGAAGAAAAACAATTGGGAACGGGCCAAGTCCACAGAGAGCAAGATTAGTCCATTGCCCATGAGGCCTCCCCAACATTCCCCGGCCATTGCTGATACAAAATCCAGAGACAAAAGCCTGAGCACGCGCCTCAGACTCGCTCATTCTTTATATCCTGAAGAGTTCTTCAGATAAGAACCTACCTCAGTTTTCAGGCTTCAGAACCTAGACCTTATCTCCAATCACTGCCCAGGGGTGACTGTGATGCAGAAATCAGTACTCTTCCTTACCCATGGCAAGAAACCTTGTGGTAGGCATGTTGCCCAATGTTCAGTGTAGGAGAAACCAGCATTCACCCTGAGGCCCCGCCTATTCTTGAGTGCGACGAGGGCATAAACATGAATTGTGACCCTCAGCGTGAGTCCTGTCCTTGTTGTCCAGTCGCCCCTCCCCAGGGCTCTAATCTGGAATTCCTCATTTGGTGGGACACCTGAGGTTGAAAAACAAAATAAAACAAATCAACAGCAACAGAACAATAGACTTCTTACATCCCACAGAATGACCCCAAACTCTTTGGACGGGGCCAACCCCCAGAGAATAAGACTCGTCCATTTCCCATGAAGTCACCCGGAAATTTCACGACCATGAGTGACACGATATCCAGAGAAAAAAACTTGAGCAAGAGCCTCAAACTCGCCCTTTTTTCATATCCCGAAGAGTTCTCCTCATGGTCTGTAGATCAGGCCTGCCATACCTATGACCCGAATCATAAGCGGAGGTTGTGTTTTCAGACAACTGTCCAAACAGCCCTGGCCTACACACCCTACAGGCTCGGGCCCCTGGCGCCAAACCTGACGACTGTGATTGCCCTCTCTTAGGGAATTGTATGTGCCCATTCCAATGGCCACAACCCTACTAAGAGGATAAACCTCCAAAGTCCCTGAGGCCATCCCAATATTTGTGGCTTCGCAGGACAAATGGGGAAATCTGGGCCTATCTGAGGACCTAACGGCACTCAGACCCGTAGACTGATGTCCCCAGAGAAAAAAAGGTACGAACAGGCCCTTAGGCTCCTATTAGATCCATTGCTTTGGTTTTCAGGCATCTAACCTCAGAGGCCTGGATTTCAATAATAGTATATGGCTTTCTTGACTCACCCATCAGAACAAATCTCATCTACACATAGGAAACTTGCACGATGGAGCTATGTGAAAGCCTCTCTTTAGGAGACCCTTCAGGGCCCCAGTGCCACCGCTTCATTCCAAGTTCTCCATAGACACAAAATCATATTAGGACACATCCACGGGAGAGTACATTCAACTCAGCCTCCTCGGTTGCTCTCCCATATCCAGCAGATCTAACCTGTCTTGTTGCTTGGAGACAATTGGAAGGCGAGGTGGTCTACCCAGCCATCCATCCTTAGAACCCTGCTCGGAATCGTTGTCCTGGAGCCAACCAACAGGTTTCAATTGTCCTGCAGAAGAATCTTTGCAGTTGGGACCTTCTCACAACTCCCATCGTGAGAAAACACTCAAGGCCTCGTGATCCACACCCCCACCTTGAAGAAAGGGCCATCAGGGACAGAATGTCCAACCTGAGCGATTGACTGATCCTCGCCCTGACTTCAGATGCACGAGATCTCGATTCAGGTCTGTAGATTGTGCCTGCCATATCCTCACCCTGAAACCTAGGCCTAGCTTGGGATAAGACCTCCGTCCTCAGACTACTGGCCCACAAGTCCTCCATTTTGGCAATCCAGAACTACAATGCAGCACTCTGCCTGCCCTCCAGAAGAAAAACATTGCCCTCTGGGGCTACCCAGAAATCCCAAATGAGGATCAACGTGGCACACCATTCGGTTGTACCCCAAATATATAGGCTGACCTGGGCACTAATGCCCTTTCTGACACAGACTGATCTTGGACCTCCTGGCCCCACCCAGACAGCTCGCTGCACACTGAGCACATCGGACCCGCCATGGCCTTAGGTCGTCATCTCTTCTCAACCTCGGCTTTCAGGCTTCAGAACCTAGACCTTATCTCCAATCACGGCCCGGATTTGAAAATGATGCAGATATCAGAACTCTTTCCCCATGGCAAGACACCTTGTGGTTGGCATGTTGTCCAAGATTCAGTGTAGTTGAAACCAGTGTGGCCCATGAGGCTCCGCCCATGCTTGCGGGCCACATTGGTCACAAACACACATTGTGACCCTCAGCCTGAGCCAGTCCTCAGGTAAGGCCTCTTAGTGGCTGGAAGGAGAGAGAGCATATTGGGCTTGGTATGCCCCTAGGCCCCAATTTTTGACCGTAGTTCGGGTTGTCCCTTCACTCTTCCCCAGGCTCTGCTTTAGAATTCCTCTTTTGGTGGGACACCTGAGGTAACAAACCTGAAAGGAGTCCTGCCATCCCACAGATTGACAAAAAACAATTGGGATCGGCCAAATCCACAGAGAGCAAGATTCGTCCATGGCCCATGAGGCCTCCCCAACATTCCACGGCCATCGCTGATACAAAATCCAGAGACAAAAGCGTGAGCATGCCCCTCAGACTCGCTCAATCTTCATATCCTGAAGAGTTCTTCAGATAAGAACCTACAGGGCACTCGAAGGCACCCAAAATATATAGTCAAACCTGGGCACTAATGCACTGTCTGACAACCTGAGCCCGGACCTCGTGACCAACACCCAGACAGCTGACCGCACACTGAGCACATCAGACCCGCCATGGCCTTAGGTCATATTCTCTTCCCTACCTCAGTTTTCAGGCTTCAGAACCTAGACCTTATCCACAATCACTGCCCAGGGGTGACAGTGATGCAGAAATCAGAATTCTTCCTTACCCATGGCAAGAAACCTCGTGGTTGGCATGTTGTCCAACGTTCAGTGTATGAGAAAAAAGCATTCACACTGAGGCCCCGCCCATTCTTGAGTGCGACAAGGGCATAAACACGCATTGTGACCCTCAGCGTGAATCCTGTCCTTCAGTACGTCCTCTCAGTGGCTGGACCATTAGATGTCATAATGGGCTTGACATGTCCCTAGGGCCCAATTTTTAACTAGATTTCCGGTTGTCCAGTCGCCACTCCCCAGGGCTCTACTCTGGAATCCCTCATTTTGTGGAACACCTGAGGTTGAAAAACAAAACAAAACAAATCAACAACAACAGAGCAACCGACTTCTTCCATCACACAGAATGACCCCAAACTCTTTGGACGGGGCCACACCCCCATAGAGTAAGACTCGTCCATTTCCCATGAAGTCACCCGGAAATTTAACGTCCATGTGTGACACGATATCCAGAGACAAAAACTAGATCAGAGCCTCAAACTCGCCCTTTTTTCATATCCCGAAGAGTTCTCCTCATAGTCTGTAGATCGGTCCTGCCATACCTATAACCCAAAACATAAGCCGAGTTTGTTTTCAGACAACTGTCCAAACAGCCCTGGCCTACACACCCTACAGGCTCAGGCCCCTGGAGCCAAACCTGACAACTGTGATTGCCCTCTCCAAGGGAATTGTATCTGCCCACTCCAATGGCCACAACACTTCTAATAGGATAAACCTCCAAAGTCCCTGAGGCCATCCCAATATTTGTGGCTTCCCAGGACAAAGGGCGCAATCTGGGTCCATCTGAGAACCTACCGGCACTCAGACCCGTAGACTGATGTGCCCAGAGGTAAAAGGAACGAACAGGCCCCTAGGCACCTATCGGATCCATTGCTTTGGTTTCCAGGCATCTCTACTCAGAGGCCTGGATTTCAATGACAGCATATGGCTTTCTTGACTCACCCATCAGAACAAATCTCATCTACACATGGGAAACTTGCACGATGGAGCTATATGAAAGCCTCTCTTTAGGAGAACCCATCAGGGCCCCAGTGCCACGGCTTCATTCCAAGGTCTCCATAGACACAAAATCATATTAGGACACATCCACGGGAGAGTCCATTTCAACTCAGCCTCCTCGGTTGCTCCCCCAGATCCAGCAGATCTAACCTTTCTTGTTGCTTGGAGACTATTGGAATGCGAGGTTGGCTACCCAGCCATCCATCCTTAGAACCCTGCTCGGAATCGTTGTCCTGGAGCCAACCAACAGGTCTCAATTGTCCTGCAGAAGAATTTTGCAATTGGGAGCTTCTAAAAACTCCCATCGTGGGAAAACATCCATGGTTTAGTGATCAATCCCGCCTTCAAAAAGTGTCCATCAGGGACAGAATGTCAAACCTGAGCGATCGTCTGATCCTCGTTCTGACTTCAGATGCACGAGATCCCGATTCAGGTCTGTAAATTGTGCCTGCCATATCCTCACCCAGAAACCTAGGCCTAGCTTGGGTTCTCAGACTTCCGTCCTCAGACTACTGGCCCACAAGCCCTCCAGTTGGGCAATCCAGAACTACAATGCAGTACTCTGCCTGCCCTCCAGAAGAAAAACAATGCCCTCTGGGGCTACCCAGAAACCCCAAATGAGGATCAACCTCCACGGCATTCGTCTGTAAACCAAATATATAGGCTGACATGGGCACTAATGCCCTTTCTGACACAGCCTGAGCCTGGACCTCCTGGCCTCACACAGAAAGCTGGCCGCACACTGAGCACATCGGACCCGCCATGGCCTTAGGTCGTCATCTCTTCTCAACCTCGGTTTTCAGGGTTCAGAACCTAGACCTTATCTCCAATCACGGCCCGGGTTTGAAAATGATGCAGAAATCAGAACTCTTTCCCCATGGCGAGAAACCTTGTGGTTGGCATGTTGTCCAAGGTTCAGTGTAGTTGAAACCAGTGTGGCCCATGAGGCCCCGCCCATGCTTGCGGGCCACATTGGTCACAAACACACATTGTGACCCTCAGCCTGAGCGAAGTCCTCAGGTAAGGCCTCTCAGTGGCTGGATGGAGAGACAGCATATTGGGCTTGCCATGCCCCTAGTCCTCAATTTTTAACCATAGTTCGGATTGTCCCTTCATTCTTCCCCAGGGCTCTGCTTTCGAATTCCTCTTTTGATGGCACACCTGAGTTAACAAACCTGAAAGGAGTCCTCCCATCCCACTGATTGACGAAAAACAATTGGGATCAGGCCAAGTCCACAGAGAGAAAGATTAGTCCATGGCCCATGAAGCCTCCCCAACATTCCACGGCCATCACTGATAAAAAATCCAGAGACAGAAGCCTGAGCACGCGCCTCAGACTCGCTCATTCTTCATATCCTGAAGAGGTCTTCAATAAGAACTTACACGGCACTCAATTGCACCCAAAATATATAGTCTAACCTGGGCACTAATGCACGGTCTGACAACCTGTGCCCGGACCTCGTGACCAACACTCAGACAGCTGACTGCACACTGAGCACATCAGACCCGCTAAGGCCTTAGGTCATCATTCCTTCCCTACCTCAATTTTCAGGCTTCAGAACCTAGACCTTATCTACAATAACTGCCCAGGGCTGACTGTGATGCAGAAATCAGAACTCTTCCTTACCCATGGCAAGAAACCTTGTGGTTGGCATGTTGTCCAACGTTCAGTGTAGGACAAACGAGCATTCACCCTGAGGCCCCGCCCAACCTTGAGTGCGACGAGGGCAGAAAAACGCATTGTGACCCTCAGGGTGAGTCCTGTCCACTAGTAGGTCCTCTCAGTGGCTGGACCATTAGATGTCATAATGGGCTTGACATGTCCTAGGCCCCAATTTTTAACCACATTTCTGTTTGTCCAGTCGCCCCTCCCCAGGGCTCTACTCTGGAATCCCTCATTTGGTGGGACACTTGAGGTTGAAAAACAAAACAAAACAAATCCACAACAACAGAACAACGGACTTCTTCCATCCCACAGAAAGACCCCAAACTCTTTGGACGGGGCCAAACCCCTAGAGAGTAAGACTCGTCCATTTCCCATGAAGTCACCCGGAAAATTCACGACCATGAGTGACACGATATCCAGAGACAAAACTTGAGCAAGAGCCTCACACTCGCCCTTTTTACAAATCCCGAAGAGTTCTCCTCATGGTCTATAGATCAGTCCTGCCATACCTAAACCGAAACATAAGCCGAGTTTGTGTTTTCAGACAACTGTCCAAACAGCCCTGGCCTACACACCCTACAGGCTCAGGCCCCTGGAGACCTACCTGACGACTGTGCTTGACATCTCCAAGGGAAATGTATGTGCCCATTCCAATGGCCAGAACCCTACTGAGAGGATAAACCTCCAAAGTCCCTCAGGCCATCACAATATTTGTGGCTTCCCAGGACAAACAGGGGCAATCTGGGCCCATCTGAGCGCCTACCGGCACTCAGACCAGTAGACTGATGTCCCCAGAGGTAAAAAGGAACGAAAAGGCCCCTAGGCACCTATCGGATCCATTGGTTTGGCTTCCAGTCATCTCTCCTCAGAGGCCTGGATTTCAATAACAGCATATGGCTGTTTCTTGATTCACCCATCAGAACAAATCTCATCTACACATGGGAAACTTGCACGATGGAGCTGTGTGAAAGCCTCTTTTTAGGAGAACCCTTCAGGGCCCCAGTGCCACCGCTTCATTCCAAGGTCTCCATAGACACAAAATCATATTAGGACACATCCACGGGAGAGTCCATTTCAACTCAGCCTCCTCGGTTGCTCCCCCAGATCCAGCAGATCTAACCTGTCTTTTTGCTTGGAGACAATTGGAATGCGAGGTGGGCTACCCAGCCATCCATCCTTAGAACCCTGCTCGGATTCATTGTCCTGGAGCCAACCAACAGGTCTCAATTGTCCTGCAGAAGAATCTTTGCAGTTGGGAGCTTCTCACAACTCCCATGGTGGGAAAACCCCCATGGCCTCGTGATCCACCCCCCCTTCAAGAAGGGGCCATCAGGGACAGAATGTCCAACCTGAGCGATCGTCTGATCCTCGCCCTGACTTCAGATGCACGAGATCTCGATTCAGGTCTGTAGATTGTGCCTGCCATATCCTCACTCAGAAACCTATGCTAGCTTGGGTTCTCTGACTTCCGTCCTCAGACTACTGGCCCACAAGCCCTCCAATTTGGCAATCCAGAAATACAATGCAGCACTCTGACTGCCCTCCAGAAGAAAAACATTTCCCTCTGGGGCGACCCAGAAATCCCCCATGAGGATCAACCTGTACGGCATTTGGCTGTACCCAAATATATAGGCTGACCTGGGCACTAATGCCCTTTCTGACACAGCCTGAGCCTGGACCTCCTGGCCCCACCCAGACAGCTGGCCACACACTGAGCACATCGGACCCGCCATGGCCTTATGTCGTCATCTCTTCTCAACCTCGGTTTTCAGGCTTCAGAACCCATAAGGCCTCCCCAACATTCCACGGCCATCGCTGATACAAAATCCAGAGACAAAAGCCTGCACACGCGCCTCAGACATGCTCATTCTTCATATCCTGATGACTTCTCAGATAAGAACCTACAAGGCACTCGAATGCACACAAAATATATAGTCTAACCTGGGCACTAATGCACTGTCTGACAACCTGAGCCCAGACCTCGTGACCAACACCCAGACAGCTGACCGCACACTGAGCTCATCAGACCCGCCATGGCCTTAGGTCATCATCTCTTCCCTACCTCAGTTTTCAGGCTTCAGAACCTAGACCTTATCTCCAATCACTGCCCAGGGCTGACTGTGATGCAGAATCAGAACACTTCCTTACCCATGGCAAGAAACCTTGTGGTTGGCATGTTGTCCAACTTTCAGTGTAGGACAAACCAGCATTCACACTGAGGCCCCGCCGAACCTTGAGTGCGAACAGGGCATAAACACGCATTGTGACCCTCAGGGTGAGTCCGTTCCTCTAATACGTCCTCTCAGTGGCTGGATCATTAGAGTCATAATGGGCTTGACATGTCCCTAGGCCCCAATTTATAACCATAGTTCGGGTTGTCCCTTCACACTTCCCGAGGGCTCTGCTTTGGAATTCCTCTTTTGGTGGGACACCTGAGGTAACAAACATGAAAGGAGTCCTCCCATCCCACAGATTGACGAAAAACAATTGGGATCGGGCCAAATCCACAGTGAGCAAGATTCGTCCATGGCCCATGAGGCCTCGCCACCATTACACGGCCATCGCTGATACAAAATCCAGAGACAAAAGCCTGAGCACATGCCTCAGACTAGCTCATTTTTCATATCCTGAAGAGTTCTTCAGATAAGAACCTACACGGCACTCGAAGGCACCCAAAATATATAGTCTAAACTGGTCACTAATGCACTGTCTGACAACCAGAGCCTGGACCTCGTAACCAACACACAGACAGCTGACCGCACACTGAGCACATCAGTCCCGCCATGGCCTTCGGTCATCATCTCTTCCCTACCTCAGTTTTCAGGCTTCAGAACCTAGACCTTATCTCCAATCACTGCCGAGGGGTGACTGTGATGCAGAAATCAGAACTCTTCCTTACACATGGCAAGAAAACTTGTGGTTGGCACGTAGTCCAACGTTCAGTGTAGGAGAAACCAGCATTCACACTGAGGCCCCGCCCATTCTTGAGTGCGACGAGGGCATAAACAGTCATTGTGAAACTCAGCGTGAGTCCTGTCCTCTAGTACGTCCTCTCAGTGGATGGACCATTAGATGTCATAATGGGCTTGACATGTCCCTAGGCCCCAATTTTCAACCAAATTTCTGGTTGTCCAGTCGCCCCTCCCCAGGGCTCTACTCTGGAATCCCTCATTTGGTGGGACACCTGAGGTTGAAAAACAAAACAAAACAAATCAACAACATCAGAACAACGGACTTCTTCCGTCCCACAGAATGACCCCAAACTCTTTGGAAGGGGACAAACCCCCAGAGAGTAAGACTCGTCCATTTCCCATGAAGTCACCCGGAAATTTCACGACCATGAGTGACACGATATACAGAGACAAAAAATTTGATCAAGAGCCTCACACTCGCCCTTGTTTCATATCCCGAAGTGTTCGCCTCATGGTCTGTAGATCCGTTCTGCCATACCTATGACACGAAACATAAGCCGAGTTTGTGTTTTCAGACAACTGTCCAAACAGCCGTGGCCTACACACCCTACAGGCTCAGGCCCCGAGAGCCAAACCTGACGACTGTGCTTGCCCTCTCCAAGGGAATTGTATGTGCCCATTCCAATGGCCACAACCCTACTAAGAGGATAAACCTCCAAAGTCCCTGAGGCCATCCCAATATTTGTGGTTTCCCAGAACTAACAGGGGCAATCTGGGCCCATGTGAGCACCTACCGGCACTCTGACCCGTAGACTGACGTCTCCAAAGGTAAAAAGGAACGAAAAGGCTCCTAGGCACCTATCGGATCCTTTGCTTTGGCTTCCAGGCATCTCTCCTCAGAGGCCTGTATTTCAATAACAGCATATGGCTGTTTCTTGACTCACCCATCAGAACAAATCTCATCTACACATGGGAAACTTGCACGATGGAGCTGTATGAAAGCCTCTCTTTAGGAGAACCCTTCAGGTCCCCAGGGCCACCGATTCATTCCAAGGACTCCACAGACACAAAATCATATTAGGACACATCCACGGGAGAGTCCATTTCAACCCAGCCTCCTCGGTTGCTCCCCCAGATCCAGCAGATCTCACCTGTCTTTTTGCTTGTAGACAATTGGAATGCGAGGTGGGCTACCCAGCCATCCATCCTTAGAAACATTCTCGGATTCATTGTCCTGGAGCCGACCAACAGGTCTCAATTGTCCTGCAGATGAATCTTTGCAGTTGGGAGCTTCTCACAACTCCCATCGTGGGAAAAACCCCATGGCATCGTGATCCACCCGCCTTCAAGAAGGGGCCATCAGGGACAGAATGTACAACCTGAGCGATCGTCTAATCCTCGTTCTGACTTCAGATACACGAGATCTCGATTCAGGTCTGTAGATTGTGCCTGCCATATCCTCACCCAGAAACCTAGGCCTAGCTTTGGTTCTCAGACTTCCGTCCTCAGTTACTGGTCCACTAGCCCTCCCGTTTGGCAATCCAGAACTGCAATGCAGCACTCTGCCTGCCCTCCATAAGAAAAACATTGCCCTCTGCGGCTACCCAGAAACCCCAAACGAGAATCAACCTGCACGGCATTCAGCTGTACCCCAAATATATAGGCTGACCTGGGCACTAATGCCCTTTCTGACACAGCCTGAACCTGTACCACCTGGCCCCAGCCAGACAGCTGGTCACACAGTGAGCACATCGGACCCGCCATGGCCTTAGGTCGTCATCTCTTCTCAACCACGGTTTTCAGGCTTCAGAACCTAGACCTTATCTCCAATCACGGCCCGGGTTTGAAAATGATCCAGAAAACAGAACTCTTTCCCCATGGAAAGAAACCTTGTGGTTGGCATTTTGGCCAAGTTTCAGTGTCGTTGAATCAGTGTGGCCCATGAGGCCCCGCCCATGCTTTCGGGCCACATTGGTCACAAACACACACTGTGACCCTCAGCCTGAGCCCAGACCTCTGGTAAGGCCTCTCAGTGGTTGCCGGGAGAGACAGCATATTTGGCTTGCCATGCCCCTAGGCCCCAATTTTTAACGATAGTTTGGGTTGTCCCTTCACTCTTCCCCAGGGCTCTGCTTTGGAATTCCTCTTTTGGTGGGACACCTGAGGTAACAAACCTGAAAGGAGTCCTCCCATCCCACAGATTGGCGAAAAACAATTGGGATTGGGCCAAATCCACAGAGAGCAAGATTCGTCCATGGCCCATGAGGCCTCCCCAACATTCCACGGCCATCGCTGATACAAAATCCAGAGACAAAAGCCTGCGCACGTGCCTCAGAATCACTCACTCTTAATATCCTGAAGAGTTCTTCAGATAAGAACCTACACGGCACTCGAAGGCACCCAAAATATATAGTCTAACCTGGGCACTAATGCACTGTCTGACAACCCGAGCCCGGACCTCGTGACCAACACCCAGACAGCTAACTGCACACTGAGCACATCAGACCCGCCATGGCCTTAGGTCATCATCTCTTCCCTACCTCAGTTTTCAGGCTTCAGAACCTAGACCTTATCTCCAATCACTGCCCAGCGGTGACTTTGATGCAGAAATCAGAACTCTTCCTTACCCATGGCAAGAAACCTTGTTGTTGGCATGTTGTCCAACGTTCAGTGTAGGAGAAACCAGCCTTCACCCTGAGGCCCCGCCCATTCTTGAGTGCGACGAGGGCATAAACACGCATTGTGACCCTCAGTGTGAGTCCTGTCCTCTAGTACGTCCTCTCAGTGGCTGGACCATTAGATGTCATAATGGGCTTGACATGTCCCTAGGCCCCAATTTTTACCCAGATTTCTGGTTGTCCAGTCGCCCCGCCCAGGGCTCTACTCTGGAATCCCTCATTTTGTGGGACACCTGAGGTTGAAAAACAAAACAATATAAATCAACAACAACAGAGCATCGGACTTCTTCCATCCCACAGAATGACCCCAAACTCTTTGTACTGTGCCAAACCTCCAGAGAGTAAGACACGTCCATTTCCCATGAAGTCACCCGGAAATTTCACGACCATGAGTGACACGATATCCAGAGACAAAAACTTGAGCAATAGCCTCACACTCGCCCTTTTTTCATATCCCGAAGTGTTCTGCTCATGGTCTGTAGATTAGTTCTGCCATACCTATGACCGGAAACATAAGCCGAGTTTGTGTTTTCAGACAACTGTCCAAACACCCCTGGCCTACACACCCTACAGGATCCAGCCTCTGGATCCAAACCTGACGACTGTGATTGCCCTCTCCAAGGGAATTGTATGTGCCCATTCCAATGGCCACAACCCTACTAATAGTATAAAACTCCAAAGTCCCTGAGGCATTCTCAATATTTTGGCTTCCCAGGACAAATCCGGCAATCTCGGCCCATCTGAGCACCTACCGGCACACAGACCTGTAGACTGATGTACCCAGAGGTAAAAAGGAACGAACAGGCCCCTAGGCACCTATCGGATCCATTGCTTTGGTTTCCAGGCATTTCTCCTCAGAGGCCGGGATTTCAATAACAGCATATGGCTTTCTTGACTCACCCATCAGAACAAATCTCATCTACACATGGGAAACTTGCACGATGGAGCTATGTGAAAGCCTCTACTTAGGAGAACCCTTCAGGGCCCCAGTGCCACCGCTTCATTCCAAGGTCTCCATAGACACAAAACCATATTAGGACACAAACATGGGAGAGTCCATTTCAACTCAGCCTCCTCGGTTGCTCCCCTAGATCCAGCAGATCTAACTTGTATTGTTGCTTGGAGACAATTGGAATTCGAGGTGGGCTACACAGACATCCATCCTTAGAACCCTGCTCGGAAACGTTGTCCTGGAGCCAACCAACAGATCTCAATTGTCCTGCAGAAGAATCTTTGCAGTTGGGAGCTTCTCACAACTCCCATCGTGGGAAAACACCCATGGCCTCGTGATCCACCCACTCTTCAAGAAGGGGCCATCAGGGACAGAATGTCCAAACTGAGCGATCGTCTGACCCTCGCCATGACTTCAGATGCACGAGATCTCGATTCAGGTCTGTAGATTGTGCCTGCCATATCCTCACCCAGAAACCTACCCTAGCTTGGGTTCTCAGACTTCCGTCCTCAGACTACTGGCCCGCACACCCTCCAGTTTGGCAATCCAGAACTACAATGCAGCACTCTGCCTACCTTCCAGAAGGAAAACATTGCCCTCTGGGGCTACCCAGAAACCCCAAATGAGGATCAACGTGCACGCCATTCGGCTGTACCCCACATATATAGGCTGACCAGGGCACTAATGCCCTTTCTGACACAGCCTGAGCCTGGACCTCCTGGCCCCACCCAGACAGGTGGCCGCACACTGAGCACATTGGACCTGACATGGCCTTAGGTCGTCATCTCTTCTCAACCTCGGTTTTAGGCTTCAGAACCTAGACCTTATCTCCAATCACGGCCCGGGTTTGAAAATGATGCAGAAATCAGAACTCTTTGCCCATGGCAAGAAACCTTGTGGTTGGCATGTTGTCCAAGGTTCAGTGTAGTTGAAACCAGTGTGGCCCATTTGGCCCCGCCCATGCTTGCGGGCTACATTGGTCACAAACACACATTGTGACCCTCAGCCTGAGCCCAGTCCTCAGGTAAGGCCTCTCAGTGGCTGGATGGAGAGACAGCATATTGGGCTTTCCATGCCCCTAGGCCCCAATTTTTAACCGTAGTTCGGCTTTTTTCTTCAGTCTTCCTCAGGGCTCTGCTTTGGAATTCCTCTTTTGGTGGGACACCTGAGATAACAAACCTGAAAGGAGTCCTCCCATCCCACAGATTGACGAAAAACAATTGGGATCGGCCAAATCCACAGAGAGCAAGATTCGTCCATGGCCCATGAGGCCTCCCCAACATTCCACGGCCATCGCTGATACAAAATCCAGAGACAAAAGCCTGAGCACGCGCCTCAGACTCGCTCATTCTTCATATCCTGAAGAGTTCTTCAGATAAGAACCTACACGGCACTCGAATGCACCCAAAATATATAGTCTAACCTGGGCACTAATGCACTGTCTGACAACCTGAGCCTGGACCTCGTGACCAACACCCAGACAGCTGACTGCACACTGAGCACATCAGACCCGCCATGGCCTTCGGTCATCATCTCTTCCCTACCTCAGTTTTCAGGCTTCAGAACCTAGACCTTATCTCCAATCCCTGCCCAGGGGTGACTGATGCAGAAATCAGAACTCTTCATCACTCATGGCAAGAAACCATGTGGTTGGCATGTTGTCCTACGTTCAGTTTAGGAGAAACCAGCATTCACCCTGAGGCCCCGCCCATTCTTGAGTGCGAGACGAGGGCATAAACACGCAAGTGAACCTCAACGTGAGTCCTGTCCTCTAGTACGTCCTCTCAGTGGCTGGACCATTAGATGTCATAATGGGCTTGACATGTCCCTAGGCCCCAATTTTTACCCAGATTTCTGGTTGTCCAGTCGCCCCTCCCCAGGGCTCTACTCTGGAATCCCTCATTTGGTGGGACACCTGAGGTTGAAAATCAAATCAAAACAAATCAACAACAACAGAACAACGGACTTCTTCCATCCCACAGAATGACCCCAAACTCTTTGGACGGGGCCAAACCCCCAGAGAGTAAGACTCGTCCATTTCCCATGAAGTCACCCGGAAATTTCACGACCATGAGTGACTCGATATCCAGAGACAAAAACTTGAGCAGAACCTCACACTCGCCCTTTTTTCATATCCTGAAGAGTTCTCCTCATGGTCTGTAGATGAGTCCTGCCATACCTATGACCCGAAACATAAGCCGAGTCTGTGTTTTCAGACAACTGTCCAAACAGCCCTGGCCTACACACCCTACAGGCTCAGGCCCCTGGAGCCAAACCTGACGACTGTGATTGCCCTCTCCAAGTGTATTGTATCTGCCCATTCCAATGGCCACAACCCTACTAAGAGTATAAATCTCCAAAGTCCCTGAGGCCATCCCTATATTTGGGGCTTCCCAGGACAAACAGGGGCAATCTGGGCCCATCTGAGCACCTACCGGCTCTCAGACCCGTAGACTGATGTGCCCAGAGGTAAAAAGGAACGAACAGGCCCCTAGGCACCTATCGGATCCATTGCTTTGGTTTCCAGGCATTTCTCCTCAGAGGCCGGGATTTCAATAACAGCATATTCCTGTTTCTTGACTCACACATCAGAACAAATCTCATCTACACATAGGAAACTTGCACGATGGAGCTATGTGAAAGCCTCTCTTTAGGAGAACCCTTCAGGGCCCCAGTGCCACCGCTTCATTCCAAGGTCTCCATAGGCACCAAATCATATTAGGACACATCCACGGGAGAGTCCATTTCATCTCAGCCTCCTGGGTTGCTCCCCCAGATCCAGCACATCTAACCTGACTTGCTTCTTGGAGACAATTGGAATGCGAGGTGGGCTACCCAACCATTCGTCCTTAGAACCCTGCTCTAAATCGTTGTCCTGGAGCCAACCAACAGGTCTCAATTGTCCTGCAGAAGAATCTTTGCAGTTGGGAGCTTCTCACAACTCCCATCGTGGGAAAACCCCCATGGCCTCGTGATCCACCCACCCTTCAAGAAGGGGCCATCAGGGACAGAATGTCCAACCTGAGCGATCGTCTGACCCTCGCCATGACTTCAGATGCACGAGATCTCGATTCAGGTCTGTAGATTGTGCCTGCCATATCCTCACCCAGAAACCTACCCTAGCTTGGGTTCTCAGACTTCCGTCCTCAGACTACTGGCCCGCACGCCCTCCAGTTTGGCAATCCAGAACTACAATGCAGCACTCTGCCTACCTTCCAGAAGAAAAACATTGCCCTCTGGGGCTAGACAGAAACCCCAAATGAAGATCAACCTGCACGCCGTTCGGCTGTACCCCACATATATAGGCTGACCAGGGCACTAATGCCCTTTCTGCGACAGCCTGAGCCTGGACCTCCTGGCCCCACCCAGACAGGTGGCCGCACACTGAGCACATTGGACCTGACATGGCCTTAGGTCGTCATCTCTTCTCAACCTCGGTTTTAGGCTTCAGAATTTAGACCTTATCTCCAATCACGGCCCGGGTTTGAAAATGATGCAGAAATCAGAATTCTTTCCCCATGGCAAGAAACCTTGTGGTTGGCATGTTGTCCAAGGTTCAGTGTAGTTGAAACCAGTGTGGCCCATGAGGCCCCGCCCATGCTTGCGGGCCACATTGGTCACAAACACACATTGTGACCCTCAGCCTGAGCCCAGTCCTCAGGTAAGGCCTCTCAGTGGCTGGATGGAGAGACAGCATATTGGGCTTGCCATGCCCCTAGGCCCCAATTTTTAACCGTAGTTCGGCTTTTGTCTTCAGTCTTCCTCAGGGTTCTGTTTTGGAATTCTTCTTTTGGTGGGACACCTGAGGTAACAAACCTGAAAGGAGTCCTCCCATCCCACAGATTGACGAAAAGCAATTGGGATCGGCCAAATCCACAGAGAGCAAGATTTGTCCATGGCCCATGAGGCCTCCCCAACATTCCACGGCCATCGCTGATACAAAATCCAGAGACAAAAGCCTGAGCACGCGCCTCAGACTCGCTCATTCTTCATATCCTGAAGATGTCTTCTCATGGTTTGTAGATCGGGACTGCCATACCTACGTCCCCAAATATAAGCTGAGTTTGTGTTTTCAGACTTCTGTCCTCAAAGTCCTGGGCCAAACACCATCCAGGCTGGGGACCCTGGTGCCACACATTAGGACTGTGCCTACCCAATCCATGGGAATTCTGCCCATTCCATTGTCCAAAATCGTACGAGTTAGGAGAACCCTCCAAAGTCCCTGAGGCCATCCCAATAGTATAGGTCGCCCGGGACAAAAAAGGGCCGTCTGACACCAGCTGAGCATCTACCTCCACTCATACCCTAGATGGATGTCCCCAGAGAAGAAGATTGAACCAGACAGGACCCTAGGCCAAAATCGGATCCATTGCTTTGGTTTACAGGCATGTCTCCTCAAAACCCTGGTTTCCAATACCAGCATTGGGGTTTTCCTGAGGCATCCATCAGAACAAACCTCGTCTCCACAAGGAAACTTGTGCATGGGAGCTATGTCAAAAGCTTAGGAGAATACTTCAGGGTCCCGGTGCCACCGCCCCATTCAAAGGCCCTCATGGACACAAAGACACATTAGACCCATCCTCAGGAAAGTCCATTTCAACTCAGCCATCCCGGTTGCTCCCGCAGAGCCATCAGATCTAAACTGTCTTGTCGCTAGGAGACCATTGGAATGCGAGGCGGGCTTCCCAGGCATCCATCCTCGAACGTTGGTCTGGACTCATCCATATGGGATGTCCTGGAGCTGTCCAACAGGTCTCAATTGTCCCGCAGAAGGAATCCTAGGAGGGGGCATCCCACCACTACAAACGTGGGAAAATCTCCACGGCCTCGGGATTCGGCTCCCTTCATGAAGGGGCCGTCATGAACAGAAAATCCAAGCTGAGCCAACGTCTGATTCTCACTCTGACATCAGATGCATGAGATATTGCTTCAGATCTTCAGGGGGTACATGCCGTGCCCTCGCCCTGAAACCCAAGTCTCGCTGTCCCTAGGACCCAATTTTAACGAGATTTCTTGTTGTCCATTCGCCAACGTTCAGTGTAGGCGAAACCAGCATTCACCCTGAGGCCCCGTCCATTCTTGAGAGCGACGAGGGCATAAACACGCATTGTGACGCTCAGCGTGAATCCTGTCCTCTAGTACGTCCTCACAGTGGCTGGACCATTAGATGTCATAATGGGCTTAACATGTCCCTAGGCCCCAATTTTTAACCAGATTTCTGGTTGTCCAGTCGCCCCTCCCAAGGGCTCTACTCTGGAACCCCTTATTTGGTGGGACCCCTGAGTTTGAAAAACAAAACTAAACAAAACAACAACAACAAAAAACGGACTTCTTCCATCCCACAGAATGAGCCCAAAGTCTTTGGATTGGGCCAAACCCCCAGAGAGTAAGACTCGTCCATTTCCCATGAAGCCACCCGGAAATTTCACGACTATGTGTCACACGATATCCAGAGACAAAAACTGAGCAAGAGCCTCACACTCGCCCTTTTTTCATATCCCGAGGAGTTCTCCTCATGGTCTGTAGATCAGTCCTGCCATACCTATGACTCGAAACATAAGCCGAGTTTGTGTTTTCAGACAACTGTCCAAACAGTCCTGGCCTACACAGCCTACAGGCTTAGGCCACTGGAGCCAAGCTGAGGACTGTACTTGCCCTCTCCAAGGGAATTCTGTGTGCCCATTCCAATGGCCACAACGCTACTAATAGGATAAAACTCCAAAGTCCCTGAGGCCATCCCAATAGTGGTGGCTTCCCAGGACAAACAGGAGCAAACTGAGCCCATCTGAGAAACTACCTGCACTCAGACTTGTAGACTGATATCCCCAGAGGTAAAAAGGAACAAACAGGCCCCTAGGCCCTAATCAGATCCATTCCTTTGGTTTCCAGGCATCTCTCCTCAGAGGCCTGGATTTCAGTACCAGCATATGGCTGTTTCTTGACTCACCCACCAGAACAAATCTCATCTACACATGGGAAACTTGCACGATGGAGCTGTGTGAAAGCCTCTCTTTAGGAGAACCCTTCACGGCCCAGGTGCCATCGCTTCATTCCAAGGTATCCATAGACACAAAAACACATTAGGACCCATCCACAGGAGAGTCCTTTTCAACTCAGCGTATTCGGTTGCTCCGCGAGATCCAGCAGATCTAACTTGTCTTGTAGCTAGGAGACAATTGGAATGCAAGGTGGGCTACCCAGCCATCCATCCTTAGAACCCTGCTCGGAATCGTTGTCCTGGAGCCAACCAACATGTCTCAATTGTCCTGCAGAAGAATCTTTGAAGTTGGGAGCTTCTCACAACTCCCATCGTGAGAGAACACCCATGGCCTCGGGATCCCCCCCCCCTTCATGAAGTGGCCCTCAGGGACATAAGGTCCAACCTGAGTGATGGTCTGATCCTCACCCTGACTTCAGATGCACGAGATCTCGGTTCAGATCTGTAAATTGTGCCTGCCATGTCCTCACCCAGAAACCTAAGCCTAGCTTGTGTCCTCAGACTTACATCCTCAGACTAATGGCCCACAAGCCCTCCAGTTTGGCAATCCAGAATTATAATGCAGCACTCTGCCTGCCCTCCAGAAGAAAAACATTGCCTTCTGGGGCTACCCAGAAACCCCAAATGAAGATCAACCTGCACGCCACTTGGCTGTACCCAAAATATATAGGCTGACCTGGGCAATAATGCCCTTTATGACAGAGGCTGAGGCTTGACCTCCTGGCCTCACCCATACAGCTGGCCACTCACTGAACACATTGTACCAGCCATTGCCTTAGGTCGTTATCTCATCCCAGCCTCGGTTTTCAGGACTTAGAACCTAGACCTTTTCTCCAATCACTGCCCATGTTTGAAAATGATGCAGAAATCAGAACTCTTTCCCAATGGCAAGAAACCTTGTGGTAGGTTTGTTGTATAATGTTCAGTGTATTGGATACCAGTGTGTCCAATGAGGTCCCGCCATTGCTCACGGGCCACATAGGTGGGAAACACACATTGTGACCCTCAGCCTTAGCCGAGTACTCAGGTAAGGCCTCTCAGTGGCTGGATGAAGAGACAGCATATTGGGCTTGCCATGCCCCTAGGCCTCAATTTTAAACAATAGTTCGGTTTGTCCCTTCACTCTTCCCCAGGGCTCTGCTTTGGAACTCCTCTTTTGGTGGGACACCTGAGGTAACAACCCTGAAAGGAGTACTCCATCCAACAGATTGACAAAAACAATTGGGATTGGGCCTAATCCACAGAGAGCAAGATTCGTCCATGGCCCATGAGGCCTCCTCGACATTCCACGGCCATCGGTGAAACAAAATCCAGAGACAAAAGCCTGAGCAAGCGCCTCAGACTCGCACTTTCTTCATATCCTGAAGATGTCCTCTCATGGTTTGTAGATCGGGCCTGCCAAACCTACGTCCCCAAATATAAGCTGAGTTTGTGTTTTCAGACTTCTGTCCTCAAAGTCCTGGGCCACACACCATCCAGGCTGGGGACCCTGGAGCCACACATTAGGACTGTGCCTACCCAATCCATGGGAATTCTGCCCATTCCATTGTCCAAAATCGTACAAATTAGGAGAAACCTCCAAAGTCTCTGAGGCCATCCCAATAGTATAGGTCGCCCGGGACAAAAAAGGTCAGTCTGTCACCAGCTGAGCATCTACCTCCACTCATACCCTAGATGGATGTCCCCAGAGAAAAAGATTGAACCAGACAGGACCCTAGGCCAAAATCGGATCCATTGCTTTGGTTTACAGGCATGTCTCCTCAAAACCCTGGATTCCAATACCAGCATTGGGTTTTTCCTGAGGCACCCATCAGAACAAACCTCGTCTCCACAGGAAACTTGTGCATGGGAGCTCTGTCAAAAGCTTGGAGAATACTTCAGGGTCCCGGTGCCACCACCCCATTTAAAGGCCCTCATGGACACAAATACACATTAGACCCATCCTCAGGAAAGTCCATTTCAACTCAGCCACCCCGGTTGCTCCCGCAGAGCCATCAGATCTAAACTGTCTTGTCGCTAGGAGACCATTGGAATGGGAGGCGGGCTTCCCAGGCATCCATCCTCGAACGTTGGTCTGGACTCATCCATATGGGATGTCCTGGAGCTGTCCAACAGGTCTCAATTGTCCCGCAGAAGGAATCCTAGGAGGGGGCATCCCACCACTCCAAACGTGGGAAAATCTCCACGGCCTCGAGATTCGGCTCCCTTCATGAAGGGGCCGTCATGAACAGAAAATCCAAGCTGAGCCAACGTCTGATCCTCGCTGTGACTTCAGATGCATGAGATATTGCTTCAGATCTTCAGGAGGTACATGCCGTGCCCTCGCCCTGAATCCCAAGTCTAGCTTGTGTTCTCAGACTTCCGTCCTCACACTCCTGGCCCCGAAGCCCACAAGTTAGGCAATTCCGGATCATCATTGCAGCACTCTGCCGGCCCTCGAGAAACAAAATATTGCACAATGAGCTGCCCGGGCACATTAAATGAGAATAAACCTACACGGCACTCGAATGAATCCAAATTATATAGTCTAACCTGGGCAGTAATGCACTGTCTGACACAACCTGAGCCGGGACCTCCTGAGGAACACCCAGACAGCTGACCGCACCCTGAGCCCATAAGACCCGCCGTGGCCTTAGGTCATCATCTCTTCCCGACCTTAGTTTTCAGGCTTCAGAACCTAGACATTATCTCCAATCACTGCCCAGGGGTGAGTGTGATGCAGAAATCAGAACTCCTGCTTACCCATGGCAAGAAACCTTGTGGTTGGCATGTTGTCCAACGTTCAGTGTAGGGGAAACGAGCATTCACCCTAGGGCCCCGCCCATTCTTGAGTGCGACGAGGGCATAAACACGCATTGTGACCCTCAGCGTGAGTCCTGTCCTCTAGTAAGTCCTCTCAGTGGCTAGAACATTAGATGCCATAATGGCTTGACATGTCCCTAGGCCCCAAATTTAAACCAGATTTCTGGTTGTCCAATCGCCCCTCCCCAGGGCTCTACTCTGGAATCCCTCATTTGGTGGGGTTTGAAAAACAAAAAAAAAAAAAAACAAATCAACAACAACAAAAAAAGGAATTCTTCCATCCCACAGAGTGACCCCAAACTCCTTGGACGGGGCCAAACCCCCAGAGAGTAAACTCGGCCATTTCCCATGAAGTCACCCGGAAATTTCACTACCATGAGTGACCCAATATCCAAGACAAAAACTTGAGCAAGAGCCTCAAACTCGCCCTTTTTACATATCCCGAAGTGTTCTCCTCATGGTCTGTAGATCAGTCCTGCCATACCTATGACCCGAAACATAAGCCGAGTTTGTGTTTTCAGACAACTCTCCCAACAGTTCTGGCCTACACACCCTACAGGCTCAGGCCCCTGAGGCCAAACCTGAAGACTGCGCTTGCCCTCTCCAAGGGAATTGTATGTGCCCATTCCAATGGCCACAACCTTACTAAGAGGATAAACCTCTAAAATTCCTGAGGCCATCCCAATAGTTGTGGCTTCCCAGGACAAACAGGGGCAATCTGAGCACATCTGAGCACCTACCTGCACTCAGACCCGTAGAGTGATTTCCCCAGAGGTAATAAGGAATGAACAGGCCGCTAGGCACCTATCGGATCCATTGCTTTGGTTTCGAGGCATCTCTCCTCAGAGGCATGGATTTCAATAACAGCATATGGCTGTTTCTTGATTCACCCATCAGAACAAATCTCATCTACACAATGGAAACTTGCACGATGGAGCTGTGTGAAAGCCTCTCTTTAGGAGAACCCTTCATGGCCCTAGTGCCACCGCTTCATTCCAAGGTCTCCATAGACACAAAATCATATTCGGTCACAACCACGGGAGAGTCCATTTCAACTCAGCTTCCTCGGTTGCTCCCCCAGATACAGCAGATCTGACCTGTCTTGTTGCTTGGAGACAATTGGAATGCGAGGTGGGCTACCCAGCCATCCATCCTTAGAACCCTGCTCGGAATCGTTGTCCTGGAGCAAACCAACAGGTCTCAATTGTCCTGCAAAAGAATCTTTGCAATTGGGTCCTTCTCACAACTCCCATCGTCGGAAAACCCCCATGGCTTCGTGATCCCCGCCCTTCAAGAAGAGGCCCTCAGGGACAGAATGTCCAATCTGAGCGATCGTCTGTACCTCGCCCTGAATTCAGATGCACGAGATCTAGATTCAGAACTGTAGATTGTGCCTGCCATATCCTCTCCCAGAAACCTAAGCCTAGCTTGGGTTCTTAGACTTCCGTCCTCAGACTACTGGCCCACAAGCCCTCCAATTTGGCAATTTAGAACTACAATGCAGCACACTGCCTGCCCTCCAGAAGAAAAACATTGCCCTCTGGGGCTACCCAGAAACCCCAAATGGGGATCAACCTGCACGCCATTCGGCTGTACCCCAAATATATAGGCTGACCTGGGCACTAATGCCCTTTCTGACGCAGCCCGAGCCTGGACCTCCTGGCCCCACCCAGACAGCTGGCCGCACACTGAGCATATCGGACCCGCCATGGCCTTAGGTCGTCATCTCTTCTCAACCTTGGTTTTCAGGCTTCAGAACCTAGACCTTATCTCCAATCTCGGCCCGGGTTTGAAAATGATGCAGAAATCAGAACTCTTTCCCCATGGCAAGAAACCTTGTGGTTGGCATGTTGTCCAAGGTTCAGTGTAGTTGAAACCAGTGTGGCCCACGTGGCCCCGCCCATGCTTGCTGGCCATATTGGTCACAAACACACATTGTGACCCTCAGCATGAGCCCAGTCCTCAGGTAAGGCCTCTCAGTGGCTGGATGGAGAGACAGCATATTGGGCTTGCCATGCCCCTAGGCCCCAATTTTTTACCGTAGTTCGGGTTGTCCCTTCACTCTTCCCCAGGGCTCTGCTATGGAATTCCTCTTTTTGTTGTACACCTGATGTAACAAACCTGAAAGGAGTCCTGCCATCCGACAGATTGACGAAAAACAATTGGGATCGGGCCAAATCCACAGAGAGCAAGATACGTCCATAGCCCTGGAGGCCTCCCCAACATTCCACGGCCATCGCTGATACAAAATCCAGATTCAAAAGACTGAGCACGCGCCTCAGACTCGCTCATTCTTCATATCCTGAAGAGTTCTTCAGATAAGAACCTACACGGCACTCGAATGCACCCAAAATATATAGTCTAACCTGGGCACTAATGCACTGTCTGACAACCTGAGCCCGGACCTCGTGACCAACACCCAGACAGCTGACCGCACACTGAGCACATCAGACCCGCCATGACCTTAGCTCATCATCTCTTCCCTACCTCAGTTTTCAGGCTTCAGAATCTAGACCTTATCTCCAATCACTGCCCATGGGTGATTGTGATGCAGAAATCAGAACTCTTCCTTACCCATGGCAAGAAACCTTGTGGTTGGCAATTTGTCCAATGTTCAGGGTAGGAGAAACCACCATTCACCCTGAGGCCCGCCCATTTTTGAGTGCGACGAGGGCATAAACACGCATTGTACCCTCAGCGTGAGTGCTGTCCTCTAGTACGTCCTCTCAGTGGCTAGACCATTAGATGTCATAATGTGCTTGACATGTCCCTAGGCCCCAATTTTTAAGCAGCTTTCTGGTTGTCCAGTCACAACTCCCCAGGGCTCTACTCTGGATACCCTCATTTGCTGGGACACCTGAGGTAGAAAAACAAAACAAAACAAATCAACAACAACAACAAAAAAACAGACTTCTTCCATCCCACAGAGTGACCCCAAACTCCTTGGACGGGGCCAAACCCCCAGAGAGTAAACTCGTCCATTTCCCATGAAGTCACCCGGAAATTTCACTACCATGAGTGACCCAATATCCAAGACAAAAACTTGAGCAAGAGCCTCAAACTCGCCCTTTTTACATATCCCAAAGTGTTCTCCTCATGGTCTGTAGATCAGTCCTGCCATACCTATGACCCGAAACATAAGCCGAGTTTGTGTTTTCAGACAACTCTCCCAACAGTTCTGGCCTACACACCCTACAGGCTCAGGCCCCTGAGGCCAAACCTGAAGACTGCACTTGCCCTCTCCAAGGGAATTGTATGTGCCCATTCCAATGGCCACAACCTTACTAAGAGGATAAACCTCTAAAATTCCTGAGGCCATCCCAATAGTTGTGGCTTCCCAGGACAAACAGGGGCAATCTGAGCACATCTGAGCACCTACCTGCACTCAGACCCGTAGAGTGATTTCCCCAGAGGTAATAAGGAATGAACAGGCCGCTAGGCACCTATCGGATCCATTGCTTTGGTTTCGAGGCATCTCTCCTCAGAGGCATGGATTTCAATAACAGCATATGGCTGTTTCTTGATTCACCCATCAGAACAAATCTCATCTACACAATGGAAACTTGCACGATGGAGCTGTGTGAAAGCCTCTCTTTAGGAGAACCCTTCAGGGCCCTAGTGCCACCGCTTCATTCCAAGGTCTCCATAGACACAAAATCATATTAGGTCACAACCACGGGAGAGTCCATTTCAACTCAGCTTCCTCGGTTGCTCCCCCAGATACAGCAGATCTGACCTGTCTTGTTGCTTGGAGACAATTGGAATGCGAGGTGGGCTACCCAGCCATCCATCCTTAGAACCCTGCTCGGAATCGTTGTCCTGGAGCAAACCAACAGGTCTCAATTGTCCTGCAAAAGAATCTTTGCAATTGGGTCCTTCTCACAACTCCCATCGTCGGAAAACCCCCATGGATTCGTGATCCCCGCCCTTCAAGAAGGGGCCCTCAGGGACAGAATGTCCATTCTGAGCGATCGTCTGTACCTCGCCCTGAATTCAGATGCACGAGATCTAGATTCAGAACTGTAGATTGTGCCTGCCATATCCTCTCCCAGAAACCTAAGCCTAACTTGGGTTCTTAGACTTCCGTCCTCAGACTACTGGCCCACAAGCCCTCCAATTTGGCAATTTAGAACTACAATGCAGCACACTGCCTGCCCTCCAGAAGAAAAACATTGCCCTCTGGGGCTTTCCAGAAACCCCAAATGAGGATCAACCTGCACGCCATTCGGCTGTACCCCAAATATATAGGCTGACCTGGGCACTAATGCCCTTTCTGACGCAGCCCGAGCCTGGACCTCCTGGCCCCACCCAGACAGCTGGCCGCACACTGAGCATATCGGACCCGCCATGGCCTTAGGTCGTCATCTCTTCTCAACCTTGGTTTTCAGGCTTCAGAACCTAGACCTTATCTCCAATCTCGGCCCGGGTTTGAAAATGATGCAGAAATCAGAACTCTTTCACCATGGCAAGAAACCTTGTGGTTGGCATGTTGTCCAAGGTTCAGTGTAGTTGAAACCAGTGTGGCCCATGTGGCCCCGCCCATGCTTGCTGGCCATATTGGTCACAAACACACATTGTGACCCTCAGCATGAGCCCAGTCCTCAGGTAAGGCCTCTCAGTGGCTGGATGGAGAGACAGCATATTGGGCTTGCCATGCCCCTAGGCCCCAATTTTTTACCGTAGTTCGGGTTGTCCCTTCACTCTTCCCCAGGGCTCTGCTATGGAATTCCTCTTTTTGTTGTACACCTGATGTAACAAACCTGAAAGGAGTCCTGCCATCCGACAGATTGACGAAAAACAATTGGGATCGGGCCAAATCCACAGAGAGCAAGATACGTCCATAGCCCTGGAGGCCTCCCCAACATTCCACGGCCATCGCTGATACAAAATCCAGATTCAAAAGACTGAGCACGCGCCTCAGACTCGCTCATTCTTCATATCCTGAAGAGTTCTTCAGATAAGAACCTACACGGCACTCGAATGCACCCAAAATATATAGTCTAACCTGGGCACTAATGCACTGTCTGACAACCTGAGCCCGGACCTCGTGACCAACACCCAGACAGCTGACCGCACACTGAGCACATCAGACCCGCCATGACCTTAGCTCATCATCTCTTCCCTACCTCAGTTTTCAGGCTTCAGAATCTAGACCTTATCTCCAATCACTGCCCATGGGTGATTGTGATGCAGAAATCAGAACTCTTCCTTACCCATGGCAAGAAACCTTGTGGTTGGCAATTTGTCCAATGTTCAGGGTAGGAGAAAACTCCATTCACCCTGAGGCCCGCCCATTTTTGAGTGCGACGAGGGCATAAACACGCATTGTACCCTCAGCGTGAGTGCTGTCCTCTAGTACGTCCTCTCAGTGGCTGGACCATTAGATGTCATAATGTGCTTGACATGTCCCTAGGCCCCAATTTTTAAGCAGCTTTCTGGTTGTCCAGTCACAACTCCCCAGGGCTCTACTCTGGATACCCTCATTTGCTGGGACACCTGAGGTAGAAAAACAAAACAAAACAAATCAACAACAACAACAAAAAAACAGACTTCTTCCATCCCACAGAGTGACCCCAAACTCCTTGGAAGGGGCCAAACCCCCAGAGAGTAAACTCGTCCATTTCCCATGAAGTCATCCGGAAATTTCACTACCATGAGTGACCCAATATCCAAGACAAAAACTTGAGCAAGAGCCTCAAACTCGCCCTTTTTACATATCCCGAAGTGTTCTCCTCATGGTCT
Source organism: Mustela lutreola (assembly GCF_030435805.1). Lineage (NCBI taxonomy): Eukaryota > Metazoa > Chordata > Mammalia > Carnivora > Mustelidae > Mustela > Mustela lutreola. Next base: position 176,705,091 of record NC_081294.1, read on the forward strand.
GTAGATCAGTCCTGCCATACCTATGACCCGAAACATAAGCCGAGTTTGTGTTTTCAGACAACTCTCCCAACAGTTCTGGCCTACACACCCTACAGGCTCAGGCCCCTGAGGCCAAACCTGAAGACTGCGCTTGCCCTCTCCAAGGGAATTGTATGTGCCCATTCCAATGGCCACAACCTTACTAAGAGGATAAACCTCTAAAATTCCTGAGGCCATCCCAATAGTTGTGGCTTCCCAGGACAAACAGGGGCAATCTGAGCACATCTGAGCACCTACCTGCACTCAGACCCGTAGAGTGATTTCCCCAGAGGTAATAAGGAATGAACAGGCCGCTAGGCACCTATCGGATCCATTGCTTTGGTTTCGAGGCATCTCTCCTCAGAGGCATGGATTTCAATAACAGCATATGGCTGTTTCTTGATTCACCCATCAGAACAAATCTCATCTACACAATGGAAACTTGCACGATGGAGCTGTGTGAAAGCCTCTCTTTAGGAGAACCCTTCAGGGCCCTAGTGCCACCGCTTCATTCCAAGGTCTCCATAGACACAAAATCATATTAGGTCACAACCACGGGAGAGTCCATTTCAACTCAGCTTCCTCGGTTGCTCCCCCAGATACAGCAGATCTGACCTGTCTTGTTGCTTGGAGACAATTGGAATGCGAGGTGGGCTACCCAGCCATCCATCCTTAGAACCCTGCTCGGAATCGTTGTCCTGGAGCAAACCAACAGGTCTCAATTGTCCTGCAAAAGAATCTTTGCAATTGGGTCCTTCTCACAACTCCCATCGTCGGAAAACCCCCATGGCTTCGTGATCCCCGCCCTTCAAGAAGGGGCCCTCAGGGACAGAATGTCCAATCTGAGCGATCGTCTGTATCTCGCCCTGAATTCAGATGCACGAGATCTAGATTCAGAACTGTAGATTGTGCCTGCCATATCCTCTCCCAGAAACCTAAGCTTAGCTTTGGTTCTTAGACTTCCGTCCTCAGACTACTGGCCCACAAGCCCTCCAATTTGGCAATTTAGAACTACAATGCAGCACACTGCCTGCCCTCCAGAAGAAAAATATTGCCCTCTGGGGCTACCCAGAAACCCCAAATGAGGATCAACCTGCACACCATTCGGCTGTACCCCAAATATATAGGCTGACCTGGGCACTAATGCCCTTTCTGACGCAGCCCGAGCCTGGACCTCCTGGCCCCACCCAGACAGCTGGCCGCACACTGAGCATATCGGACCCGCCATTGCCTTAGGTCGTCATCTCTTCTCAACCTTGGTTTTCAGGCTTCAGAACCTAGACCTTATCTCCAATCTCGGCCCGGGTTTGAAAATGATGCAGAAATCAGAACTCTTTCCCCATGGCAAGAAACCTTGTGGTTGGCATGTTGTCCAAGCTTCAGTGTAGTTGAAACCAGTGTGGCCCACGTGGCCCCGCCCATGCTTGCTGGCCATATTGGTCACAAACACACATTGTGACCCTCAGCATGAGCCCAGTCCTCAGGTAAGGCCTCTCAGTGGCTGGATGGAGAGACAGCATATTGGGCTTGCCATGCCCCTAGGCCCCAATTTTTTACCGTAGTTCGGGTTGTCCCTTCACTCTTCCCCAGGGCTCTGCTATGGAATTCCTCTTTTTGTTGTACACCTGATGTAACAAACCTGAAAGGAGTCCTGCCATCCGACAGATTGACGAAAAACAATTGGGATCGGGCCAAATCCACAGAGAGCAAGATACGTCCATAGCCCTGGAGGCCTCCCCAACATTCCACGGCCATCGCTGATACAAAATCCAGATTCAAAAGACTGAGCACGCGCCTCAGACTCGCTCATTCTTCATATCCTGAAGAGTTCTTCAGATAAGAACCTACACGGCACTCGAATGCACCCAAAATATATAGTCTAACCTGGGCACTAATGCACTGTCTGACAACCTGAGCCCGGACCTCGTGACCAACACCCAGACAGCTGACCGCACACTGAGCACATCAGACCCGCCATGACCTTAGCTCATCATCTCTTCCCTACCTCAGTTTTCAGGCTTCAGAATCTAGACCTTATCTCCAATCACTGCCCATGGGTGATTGTGATGCAGAAATCAGAACTCTTCCTTACCCATGGCAAGAAACCTTGTGGTTGGCAATTTGTCCAATGTTCAGGGTAGAAGAAACCTCCATTCACCCTGAGGCCCGCCCATTTTTGAGTGCGACGAGGGCATAAACACGCATTGTACCCTCAGCGTGAGTGCTGTCCTCTAGTACGTCCTCTCAGTGGCTGGACCATTAGATGTCATAATGTGCTTGACATGTCCCTAGGCCCCAATTTTTAAGCAGCTTTCTGGTTGTCCAGTCACAACTCCCCAGGGCTCTACTCTGGATACCCTCATTTGCTGGGACACCTGAGGTAGAAAAACAAAACAAAACAAATCAACAACAACAACAAAAAAACAGACTTCTTCCATCCCACAGAGTGACCCCAAACTCCTTGGACGGGGCCAAACCCCCAGAGAGTAAACTCGTCCATTTCCCATGAAGTCACCCGGAAATTTCACTACCATGAGTGACCCAATATCCAAGACAAAAACTTGAGCAAGAGCCTCAAACTCGCCCTTTTTACATATCCCGAAGTGTTCTCCTCATGGTCTGTAGATCAGTCCTGCCATACCTATGACCCGAAACATAAGCCGAGTTTGTGTTTTCAGACAACTCTCCCAACAGTTCTGGCCTACACACCCTACAGGCTCAGGCCCCTGAGGCCAAACCTGAAGACTGCGCTTGCCCTCTCCAAGGGAATTGTATGTGCCCATTCCAATGGCCACAACCTTACTAAGAGGATAAACCTCTAAAATTCCTGAGGCCATCCCAATAGTTGTGGCTTCCCAGGACAAACAGGGGCAATCTGAGCACATCTGAGCACCTACCTGCACTCAGACCCGTAGAGTGATTTCCCCAGAGGTAATAAGGAATGAACAGGCCGCTAGGCACCTATCGGATCCATTGCTTTGGTTTCGAGGCATCTCTCCTCAGAGGCATGGATTTCAATAACAGCATATGGCTGTTTCTTGATTCACCCATCAGAACAAATCTCATCTACACAATGGAAACTTGCACGATGGAGCTGTGTGAAAGCCTCTCTTTAGGAGAACCCTTCAGGGCCCTAGTGCCACCGCTTCATTCCAAGGTCTCCATAGACACAAAATCATATTAGGTCACAACCACGGGAGAGTCCATTTCAACTCAGCTTCCTCGGTTGCTCCCCCAGATACAGCAGATCTGACCTGTCTTGTTGCTTGGAGACAATTGGAATGCGAGGTGGGCTACCCAGCCATCCATCCTTAGAACCCTGCTCGGAATCGTTGTCCTGGAGCAAACCAACAGGTCTCAATTGTCCTGCAAAAGAATCTTTGCAATTGGGTCCTTCTCACAACTCCCATCGTCGGAAAACCCCCATGGCTTCGTGATCCCCGCCCTTCAAGAAGGGGCCCTCAGGGACAGAATGTCCAATCTGAGCGATCGTCTGTATCTCGCCCTGAATTCAGATGCACGAGATCTAGATTCAGAACTGTAGATTGTGCCTGCCATATCCTCTCCCAGAAACCTAAGCTTAGCTTGGGTTCTTAGACTTCCGTCCTCAGACTACTGGCCCACAAGCCCTCCAATTTGGCAATTTAGAACTACAATGCAGCACACTGCCTGCCCTCCAGAAGAAAAATATTGCCCTCTGGGGCTACCCAGAAACCCCAAATGAGGATCAACCTGCACGCCATTCGGCTGTACCCCAAATATATAGGCTGACCTGGGCACTAATGCCCTTTCTGACGCAGCCCGAGCCTGGACCTCCTGGCCCCACCCAGACAGCTGGCCGCACACTGAGCATATCGGACCCGCCATGGCCTTAGGTCGTCATCTCTTCTCAACCTTGGTTTTCAGGCTTCAGAACCTAGACCTTATCTCCAATCTCGGCCCGGGTTTGAAAATGATGCAGAAATCAGAACTCTTTCCCCATGGCAAGAAACCTTGTGGTTGGCATGTTGTCCAAGGTTCAGTGTAGTTGAAACCAGTGTGGCCCACGTGGCCCCGCCCATGCTTGCTGGCCATATTGGTCACAAACACACATTGTGACCCTCAGCATGAGCCCAGTCCTCAGGTAAGGCCTCTCAGTGGCTGGATGGAGAGACAGCATATTGGGCTTGCCATGCCCCTAGGCCCCAATTTTTTACCGTAGTTCGGGTTGTCCCTTCACTCTTCCCCAGGGCTCTGCTATGGAATTCCTCTTTTTGTTGTACACCTGATGTAACAAACCTGAAAGGAGTCCTGCCATCCGACAGATTGACGAAAAACAATTGGGATCGGGCCAAATCCACAGAGAGCAAGATACGTCCATAGCCCTGGAGGCCTCCCCAACATTCCACGGCCATCGCTGATACAAAATCCAGATTCAAAAGACTGAGCACGCGCCTCAGACTCGCTCATTCTTCATATCCTGAAGAGTTCTTCAGATAAGAACCTACACGGCACTCGAATGCACCCAAAATATATAGTCTAACCTGGGCACTAATGCACTGTCTGACAACCTGAGCCCGGACCTCGTGACCAACACCCAGACAGCTGACCGCACACTGAGCACATCAGACCCGCCATGACCTTAGCTCATCATCTCTTCCCTACCTCAGTTTTCAGGCTTCAGAATCTAGACCTTATCTCCAATCACTGCCCATGGGTGATTGTGATGCAGAAATCAGAACTCTTCCTTACCCATGGCAAGAAACCTTGTGGTTGGCAATTTGTCCAATGTTCAGGGTAGAAGAAACCTCCATTCACCCTGAGGCCCGCCCATTTTTGAGTGCGACGAGGGCATAAACACGCATTGTACCCTCAGCGTGAGTGCTGTCCTCTAGTACGTCCTCTCAGTGGCTGGACCATTAGATGTCATAATGTGCTTGACATGTCCCTAGGCCCCAATTTTTAAGCAGCTTTCTGGTTGTCCAGTCACAACTCCCCAGGGCTCTACTCTGGATACCCTCATTTGCTGGGACACCTGAGGTAGAAAAACAAAACAAAACAAATCAACAACAACAACAAAAAAACAGACTTCTTCCATCCCACAGAGTGACCCCAAACTCCTTGGAAGGGGCCAAACCCCCAGAGAGTAAACTCGTCCATTTCCCATGAAGTCACCCGGAAATTTCACTACCATGAGTGACCCAATATCCAAGACAAAAACTTGAGCAAGAGCCTCAAACTCGCCCTTTTTACATATCCCGAAGTGTTCTCCTCATGGTCTGTAGATCAGTCCTGCCATACCTATGACCCGAAACATAAGCCGAGTTTGTGTTTTCAGACAACTCTCCCAACAGTTCTGGCCTACACACCCTACAGGCTCAGGCCCCTGAGGCCAAACCTGAAGACTGCGCTTGCCCTCTCCAAGGGAATTGTATGTGCCCATTCCAATGGCCACAACCTTACTAAGAGGATAAACCTCTAAAATTCCTGAGGCCATCCCAATAGTTGTGGCTTCCCAGGACAAACAGGGGCAATCTGAGCACATCTGAGCACCTACCTGCACTCAGACCCGTAGAGTGATTTCCCCAGAGGTAATAAGGAATGAACAGGCCGCTAGGCACCTATCGGATCCATTGCTTTGGTTTCGAGGCATCTCTCCTCAGAGGCATGGATTTCAATAACAGCATATGGCTGTTTCTTGATTCACCCATCAGAACAAATCTCATCTACACAATGGAAACTTGCACGATGGAGCTGTGTGAAAGCCTCTCTTTAGGAGAACCCTTCAGGGCCCTAGTGCCACCGCTTCATTCCAAGGTCTCCATAGACACAAAATCATATTAGGTCACAACCACGGGAGAGTCCATTTCAACTCAGCTTCCTCGGTTGCTCCCCCAGATACAGCAGATCTGACCTGTCTTGTTGCTTGGAGACAATTGGAATGCGAGGTGGGCTACCCAGCCATCCATCCTTAGAACCCTGCTCGGAATCGTTGTCCTGGAGCAAACCAACAGGTCTCAATTGTCCTGCAAAAGAATCTTTGCAATTGGGTCCTTCTCACAACTCCCATCGTCGGAAAACCCCCATGGCTTCGTGATCCCCGCCCTTCAAGAAGGGGCCCTCAGGGACAGAATGTCCAATCTGAGCGATCGTCTGTATCTCGCCCTGAATTCAGATGCACGAGATCTAGATTCAGAACTGTAGATTGTGCCTGCCATATCCTCTCCCAGAAACCTAAGCTTAGCTTGGGTTCTTAGACTTCCGTCCTCAGACTACTGGCCCACAAGCCCTCCAATTTGGCAATTTAGAACTACAATGCAGCACACTGCCTGCCCTCCAGAAGAAAAATATTGCCCTCTGGGGCTACCCAGAAACCCCAAATGAGGATCAACCTGCACGCCATTCGGCTGTACCCCAAATATATAGGCTGACCTGGGCACTAATGCCCTTTCTGACGCAGCCCGAGCCTGGACCTCCTGGCCCCACCCAGACAGCTGGCCGCACACTGAGCATATCGGACCCGCCATGGCCTTAGGTCGTCATCTCTTCTCAACCTTGGTTTTCAGGCTTCAGAACCTAGACCTTATCTCCAATCTCGGCCCGGGTTTGAAAATGATGCAGAAATCAGAACTCTTTCCCCATGGCAAGAAACCTTGTGGTTGGCATGTTGTCCAAGGTTCAGTGTAGTTGAAACCAGTGTGGCCCACGTGGCCCCGCCCATGCTTGCTGGCCATATTGGTCACAAACACACATTGTGACCCTCAGCATGAGCCCAGTCCTCAGGTAAGGCCTCTCAGTGGCTGGATGGAGAGACAGCATATTGGGCTTGCCATGCCCCTAGGCCCCAATTTTTTACCGTAGTTCGGGTTGTCCCTTCACTCTTCCCCAGGGCTCTGCTATGGAATTCCTCTTTTTGTTGTACACCTGATGTAACAAACCTGAAAGGAGTCCTGCCATCCGACAGATTGACGAAAAACAATTGGGATCGGGCCAAATCCACAGAGAGCAAGATACGTCCATAGCCCTGGAGGCCTCCCCAACATTCCACGGCCATCGCTGATACAAAATCCAGATTCAAAAGACTGAGCACGCGCCTCAAACTCGCTCATTCTTCATATCCTGAAGAGTTCTTCAGATAAGAACCTACACGGCACTCGAATGCACCCAAAATATATAGTCTAACCTGGGCACTAATGCACTGTCTGACAACCTGAGCCCGGACCTCGTGACCAACACCCAGACAGCTGACCGCACACTGAGCACATCAGACCCGCCATGACCTTAGCTCATCATCTCTTCCCTACCTCAGTTTTCAGGCTTCAGAGTCTAGACCTTATCTCCAATCACTGCCCATGGGTGATTGTGATGCAGAAATCGGAACTCTTCCTTACCCATGGCAAGAAACCTTGTCGTTGGCAATTTGTCCAATGTTCAGGGTAGGAGAAACCACCATTCACCCTGAGGCCCGCCCATTTTTGAGTGCGACGAGGGCATAAACACGCATTGTACCCTCAGCGTGAGTGCTGTCCTCTAGTACGTCCTCTCAGTGGCTGGACCATTAGATGTCATAATGTGCTTGACATGTCCCTAGGCCCCAATTTTTAAGCAGCTTTCTGGTTGTCCAGTCACAACTCCCCAGGGCTCTACTCTGGATACCCTCATTTGCTGGGACACCTGAGGTAGAAAAACAAAACAAAACAAATCAACAACAACAACAAAAAAACAGACTTCTTCCATCCCACAGAGTGACCCCAAACTCCTTGGACGGGGCCAAACCCCCAGAGAGTAAACTCGTCCATTTCCCATGAAGTCACCCGGAAATTTCACTACCATGAGTGACCCAATATCCAAGACAAAAACTTGAGCAAGAGCCTCAAACTCGCCCTTTTTACATATCCCGAAGTGTTCTCCTCATGGTCTGTAGATCAGTCCTGCCATACCTATGACCCGAAACATAAGCCGAGTTTGTGTTTTCAGACAACTCTCCCAACAGTTCTGGCCTACACACCCTACAGGCTCAGGCCCCTGAGGCCAAACCTGAAGACTGCGCTTGCCCTCTCCAAGGGAATTGTATGTGCCCATTCCAATGGCCACAACCTTACTAAGAGGATAAACCTCTAAAATTCCTGAGGCCATCCCAATAGTTGTGGCTTCCCAGGACAAACAGGGGCAATCTGAGCACATCTGAGCACCTACCTGCACTCAGACCCGTAGAGTGATTTCCCCAGAGGTAATAAGGAATGAACAGGCCGCTAGGCACCTATCGGATCCATTGCTTTGGTTTCGAGGCATCTCTCCTCAGAGGCATGGATTTCAATAACAGCATATGGCTGTTTCTTGATTCACCCATCAGAACAAATCTCATCTACACAATGGAAACTTGCACGATGGAGCTGTGTGAAAGCCTCTCTTTAGGAGAACAGTTCAGGGCCCTAGTGCCACCGCTTCATTCCAAGGTCTCCATAGACACAAAATCATATTAGGTCACAACCACGGGAGAGTCCATTTCAACTCAGCTTCCTCGGTTGCTCCCCCAGATACAGCAGATCTGACCTGTCTTGTTGCTAGGAGACAATTGGAATGCGAGGTGGGCTACCCAGCCATCCATCCTTAGAACCCTGCTCGTAATCGTTGTCCTGGAGCAAACCAACAGGTCTCAATTGTCCTGCAAAAGAATCTTTGCAATTGGGTCCTTCTCACAACTCCCATCGTCGGAAAACCCCCATGGCTTCGTGATCCCCGCCCTTCAAGAAGGGGCCCTCAGGGACAGAATGTCCAATCTGAGCGATCGTCTGTACCTCGCCCTGAATTCAGATGCACGAGATCTAGATTCAGAACTGTAGATTGTGCCTGCCATATCCTCTCCCAGAAACCTAAGCCTAGCTTGGGTTGTTAGACTTCCGTCCTCAGACTACTGGCCCACAAGCCCTCCAATTTGGCAATTTAGAACTACAATGCAGCACACTGCCTGCCCTCCAGAAGAAAAACATTGCCCTCTGGGGCTACCTAGAAACCCCAAATGAAGATCAACCTGCACGCCATTCGGCTGTACCCCAAATATATAGGCTGACCTGGGCACTAATGCCCTTTCTGACGCAGCCCGAGCCTGGACCTCCTGGCCCCACCCAGACAGCTGGCCGCACACTGAGCATATCGGACCCGCCATGGCCTTAGGTCGTCATCTCTTCTCAACCTTGGTTTTCAGGCTTCAGAACCTAGACCTTATCTCCAATCTCGGCCCGGGTTTGAAAATGATGCAGAAATCAGAACTCTTTCCCCATGGCAAGAAACCTTGTGGTTGGCATGTTGTCCAAGGTTCAGTGTAGTTGAAACCAGTGTGGCCCATGTGGCCCCGCCCATGCTTGCTGGCCATATTGGTCACAAACACACATTGTGACCCTCAGCATGAGCCCAGTCCTCAGGTAAGGCCTCTCAGTGGCTGGATGGAGAGACAGCATATTGGGCTTGCCATGCCCCTAGGCCCCAATTTTTTACCGTAGTTCGGGTTGTCCCTTCACTCTTCCCCAGGGCTCTGCTCATGAATTCCTCTTTTTGTTGTACACCTGATGTAACAAACCTGAAAGGAGTCCTGCCATCCGACAGATTGACGAAAAACAATTGGGATCGGGCCAAATCCACAGAGAGCAAGATACGTCCATAGCCCTGGAGGCCTCTCCAACATTCCACGGCCATCGCTGATACAAAATCCAGATTCAAAAGACTGAGCACACGCCTCAAACTCGCTCATTCTTCATATCCTGAAGAGTTCTTCAGATAAGAACCTACACGGCACTCGAATGCACCCAAAATATATAGTCTAACCTGGGCACTAATGCACTGTCTGACAACCTGAGCCCGGACCTCGTGACCAACACCCAGACAGCTGACCGCACACTGAGCACATCAGACCCGCCATGACCTTAGCTCATCATCTCTTCCCTACCTCAGTTTTCAGGCTTCAGAGTCTAGACCTTATCTCCAATCACTGCCCATGGGTGATTGTGATGCAGAAATCGGAACTCTTCCTTACCCATGGCAAGAAACCTTGTCGTTGGCAATTTGTCCAATGTTCAGGGTAGGAGAAACCACCATTCACCCTGAGGCCCGCCCATTTTTGAGTGCGACGAGGGCATAAACACGCATTGTACCCTCAGCGTGAGTGCTGTCCTCTAGTACGTCCTCTCAGTGGCTGGACCATTAGATGTCATAATGTGCTTGACATGTCCCTAGGCCCCAATTTTTAAGCAGCTTTCTGGTTGTCCAGTCACAACTCCCCAGGGCTCTACTCTGGATACCCTCATTTGCTGGGACACCTGAGGTAGAAAAACAAAACAAAACAAATCAACAACAACAACAAAAAAACAGACTTCTTCCATCCCACAGAGTGACCCCAAACTCCTTGGAAGGGGCCAAACCCCCAGAGAGTAAACTCGTCCATTTCCCATGAAGTCACCCGGAAATTTCACTACCATGAGTGACCCAATATCCAAGACAAAAACTTGAGCAAGAGCCTCAAACTCGCCCTTTTTACATATCCCGAAGTGTTCTCCTCATGGTCTGTAGATCAGTCCTGCCATACCTATGACCCGAAACATAAGCCGAGTTTGTGTTTTCAGACAACTCTCCCAACAGTTCTGGCCTACACACCCTACAGGCTCAGGCCCCTGAGGCCAAACCTGAAGACTGTGCTTGCCCTCTCCAAGGGAATTGTATGTGCCCATTCCAATGGCCACAACCTTACTAAGAGGATAAACCTCTAAAATTCCTGAGGCCATCCCAATAGTTGTGGCTTCCCAGGACAAACAGGGGCAATCTGAGCACATCTGAGCACCTACCTGCACTCAGACCCGTAGAGTGATTTCCCCAGAGGTAATAAGGAATGAACAGGCCGCTAGGCACCTATCGGATCCATTGCTTTGGTTTCGAGGCATCTCTCCTCAGAGGCATGGATTTCAATAACAGCATATGGCTGTTTCTTGATTCACCCATCAGAACAAATCTCATCTACACAATGGAAACTTGCACGATGGAGCTGTGTGAAAGCCTCTCTTTAGGAGAACCCTTCAGGGCCCTAGTGCCACCGCTTCATTCCAAGGTCTCCATAGACACAAAATCATATTAGGTCACAACCACGGGAGAGTCCATTTCAACTCAGCTTCCTCGGTTGCTCCCCCAGATACAGCAGATCTGACCTGTCTTGTTGCTTGGAGACAATTGGAATGCGAGGTGGGCTACCCAGCCATCCATCCTTAGAACCCTGCTCGGAATCGTTGTCCTGGAGCAAACCAACAGGTCTCAATTGTCCTGCAAAAGAATCTTTGCAATTGGGTCCTTCTCACAACTCCCATCGTCGGAAAACCCCCATGGCTTCGTGATCCCCGCCCTTCAAGAAGGGGCCCTCAGGGACAGAATGTCCAATCTGAGCGATCGTCTGTACCTCGCCCTGAATTCAGATGCACGAGATCTAGATTCAGAACTGTAGATTGTGCCTGCCATATCCTCTCCCAGAAACCTAAGCCTAGCTTGGGTTCTTAGACTTCCGTCCTCAGACTACTGGCCCACAAGCCCTCCAATTTGGCAATTTAGAACTACAATGCAGCACACTGCCTGCCCTCCAGAAGAAAAACATTGCCCTCTGGGGCTACCCAGAAACCCCAAATGAGGATCAACCTGCACGCCATTCGGCTGTACCCCAAATATATAGGCTGACCTGGGCACTAATGCCCTTTCTGACGCAGCCCGAGCCTGGTCCTCCTGGCCCCACCCAGACAGCTGGCCGCACACTGAGCATATCGGACCCGCCATGGCCTTAGGTCGTCATCTCTTCTCAACCTTGGTTTTCAGGCTTCAGAACCTAGACCTTATCTCCAATCTCGGCCCGGGTTTGAAAATGATGCAGAAATCAGAACTCTTTCCCCATGGCAAGATACCTTGTGGTTGGCATGTTGTCCAAGGTTCAGTGTAGTTGAAACCAGTGTGGCCCATGTGGCCCCGCCCATGCTTGCTGGCCATATTGGTCACAAACACACATTGTGACCCTCAGCATGAGCCCAGTCCTCAGGTAAGGCCTCTCAGTGGCTGGATGGAGAGACAGCATATTGGGCTTGCCATGCCCCTAGGCCCCAATTTTTTACCGTAGTTCGGGTTGTCCCTTCACTCTTCCCCAGGGCTCTGCTATGGAATTCCTCTTTTTGTTGTACACCTGATGTAACAAACCTGAAAGGAGTCCTGCCATCCGACAGATTGACGAAAAACAATTGGGATCGGGCCAAATCCACAGAGAGCAAGATACGTCCATAGCCCTGGAGGCCTCCCCAACATTCCACGGCCATCGCTGATACAAAATCCAGATTCAAAAGACTGAGCACGCGCCTCAGACTCGCTCATTCTTCATATCCTGAAGAGTTCTTCAGATAAGAACCTACACTGCACTCGAATGCACCCAAAATATATAGTCTAACCTGGGCACTAATGCACTGTCTGACAACCTGAGCCCGGACCTCGTGACCAACACCCAGACAGCTGACCGCACACTGAGCACATCAGACCCGCCATGACCTTAGCTCATCATCTCTTCCCTACCTCAGTTTTCAGGCTTCAGAATCTAGACCTTATCTCCAATCACTGCCCATGGGTGATTGTGATGCAGAAATCGGAACTCTTCCTTACCCATGGCAAGAAACCTTGTGGTTGGCAATTTGTCCAATGTTCAGGGTAGGAGAAACCACCATTCACCCTGAGGCCCGCCCATTTTTGAGTGCGACGAGGGCATAAACATGCATTGTACCCTCAGTGTGAGTGCTGTCCTCTAGTACGTCCTCTCAGTGGCTGGACCATTAGATGTCATAATGTGCTTGACATGTCCCTAGGCCCCAATTTTTAAGCAGCTTTCTGGTTGTCCAGTCACAACTCCCCAGGGCTCTACTCTGGATACCCTCATTTGCTGGGACACCTGAGGTAGAAAAACAAAACAAAACAAATCAACAACAACAACAAAAAAACAGACTTCTTCCATCCCACAGAGTGACCCCAAACTCCTTGGAAGGGGCCAAACCCCCAGAGAGTAAACTCGTCCATTTCCCATGAAGTCACCCGGAAATTTCACTACCATGAGTGACCCAATATCCAAGACAAAAACTTGAGCAAGAGCCTCAAACTCGCCCTTTTTACATATCCCGAAGTGTTCTCCTCATGGTCTGTAGATCAGTCCTGCCATACCTATGACCCGAAACATAAGCCGAGTTTGTGTTTTCAGACAACTCTCCCAACAGTTCTGGCCTACACACCCTACAGGCTCAGGCCCCTGAGGCCAAACCTGAAGACTGCGCTTGCCCTCTCCAAGGGAATTGTATGTGCCCATTCCAATGGCCACAACCTTACTAAGAGGATAAACCTCTAAAATTCCTGAGGCCATCCCAATAGTTGTGGCTTCCCAGGACAAACAGGGGCAATCTGAGCACATCTGAGCACCTACCTGCACTCAGACCCGTAGAGTGATTTCCCCAGAGGTAATAAGGAATGAACAGGCCGCTAGGCACCTATCGGATCCATTGCTTTGGTTTCGAGGCATCTCTCCTCAGAGGCATGGATTTCAATAACAGCATATGGCTGTTTCTTGATTCACCCATCAGAACAAATCTCATCTACACAATGGAAACTTGCACGATGGAGCTGTGTGAAAGCCTCTCTTTAGGAGAACCCTTCAGGGCCCTAGTGCCACCGCTTCATTCCAAGGTCTCCATAGACACAAAATCATATTAGGTCACAACCACGGGAGAGTCCATTTCAACTCAGCTTCCTCGGTTGCTCCCCCAGATACAGCAGATCTGACCTGTCTTGTTGCTTGGAGACAATTGGAATGCGAGGTGGGCTACCCAGCCATCCATCCTTAGAACCCTGCTCGGAATCGTTGTCCTGGAGCAAACCAACAGGTCTCAATTGTCCTGCAAAAGAATCTTTGCAATTGGGTCCTTCTCACAACTCCCATCGTCGGAAAACCCCCATGGCTTCGTGATCCCCGCCCTTCAAGAAGGGGCCCTCAGGGACAGAATGTCCAATCTGAGCGATCGTCTGTACCTTGCCCTGAATTCAGATGCACGAGATCTAGATTTAGAACTGTAGATTGTGCCTGCCATATCCTCTCCCAGAAACCTAAGCCTAGCTTGGGTTCTTAGACTTCCGTCCTCAGACTACTGGCCCACAAGCCCTCCAATTTGGCAATTTAGAACTACAATGCAGCACACTGCCTGCCCTCCAGAAGAAAAACATTGCCCTCTGGGGCTACCCAGAAACCCCAAATGAGGATCAACCTGCACGCCATTCGGCTGTACCCCAAATATATAGGCTGACCTGGGCACTAATGCCCTTTCTGACGCAGCCCGAGCCTGGACCTCCTGGCCCCACCCAGACAGCTGGCCGCACACTGAGCATATCGGACCCGCCATGGCCTTAGGTCGTCATCTCTTCTCAACCTTGGTTTTCAGGCTTCAGAACCTAGACCTTATCTCCAATCTCGGCCCGGGTTTGAAAATGATGCAGAAATCAGAACTCTTTCCCCATGGCAAGAAACCTTGTGGTTGGCATGTTGTCCAAGGTTCAGTGTAGTTGAAACCAGTGTGGCCCACGTGGCCCCGCCCATGCTTGCTGGCCATATTGGTCACAAACACACATTGTGACCCTCAGCATGAGCCCAGTCCTCAGGTAAGGCCTCTCAGTGGCTGGATGGAGAGACAGCATATTGGGCTTGCCATGCCCCTAGGCCCCAATTTTTTACCGTAGTTCGGGTTGTCCCTTCACTCTTCCCCAGGGCTCTGCTATGGAATTCCTCTTTTTGTTGTACACCTGATGTAACAAACCTGAAAGGAGTCCTGCCATCCGACAGATTGACGAAAAACAATTGGGATCGGGCCAAATCCACAGAGAGCAAGATACGTCCATAGCCCTGGAGGCCTCCCCAACATTCCACGGCCATCGCTGATACAAAATCCAGATTCAAAAGACTGAGCACGCGCCTCAAACTCGCTCATTCTTCATATCCTGAAGAGTTCTTCAGATAAGAACCTACACGGCACTCGAATGCACCCAAAATATATAGTCTAACCTGGGCACTAATGCACTGTCTGACAACCTGAGCCCGGACCTCGTGACCAACACCCAGACAGCTGACCGCACACTGAGCACATCAGACCCGCCATGACCTTAGCTCATCATCTCTTCCCTACCTCAGTTTTCAGGCTTCAGAATATAGACCTTATCTCCAATCACTGCCCATGGGTGATTGTGATGCAGAAATCAGAACTCTTCCTTACCCATGGCAAGAAACCTTGTGGTTGGCAATTTGTCCAATGTTCAGGGTAGGAGAAACCACCATTCACCCTGAGGCCCGCCCATTTTTGAGTGCGACGAGGGCATAAACACGCATTGTACCCTCAGCGTGAGTGCTGTCCTCTAGTACGTCCTCTCAGTGGCTGGACCATTAGATGTCATAATGTGCTTGACATGTCCCTAGGCCCCAATTTTTAAGCAGCTTTCTGGTTGTCCAGTCACAACTCCCCAGGGCTCTACTCTGGATACCCTCATTTGCTGGGACACCTGAGGTAGAAAAACAAAACAAAACAAATCAACAACAACAACAAAAAAACAGACTTCTTCCATCCCACAGAGTGACCCCAAACTCCTTGGACGGGGCCAAACCCCCAGAGAGTAAACTCGTCCATTTCCCATGAAGTCACCCGGAAATTTCACTACCATGAGTGACCCAATATCCAAGACAAAAACTTGAGCAAGAGCCTCAAACTCGCCCTTTTTACATATCCCGAAGTGTTCTCCTCATGGTCTGTAGATCAGTGCTGCCATACCTATGACCCGAAACATAAGCCGAGTTTGTGTTTTCAGACAACTCTCCCAACAGTTCTGGCCTACACACCCTACAGGCTCAGGCCCCTGAGGCCAAACCTGAAGACTGCGCTTGCCCTCTCCAAGGGAATTGTATGTGCCCATTCCAATGGCCACAACCTTACTAAGAGGATAAAACTCTAAAATTCCTGAGGCCATCCCAATAGTTGTGGCTTCCCAGGACAAACAGGGGCAATCTGAGCACATCTGAGCACCTACCTGCACTCAGACCCGTAGAGTGATTTCCCCAGAGGTAATAAGGAATGAACAGGCCGCTAGGCACCTATCGGATCCATTGCTTTGGTTTCGAGGCATCTCTCCTCAGAGGCATGGATTTCAATAACAGCATATGGCTGTTTCTTGATTCACCCATCAGAACAAATCTCATCTACACAATGGAAACTTGCACGATGGAGCTGTGTGAAAGCCTCTCTTTAGGAGAACCCTTCAGGGCCCTAGTGCCACCGCTTCATTCCAAGGTCTCCATAGACACAAAATCATATTAGGTCACAACCACGGGAGAGTCCATTTCAACTCAGCTTCCTCGGTTGCTCCCCCAGATACAGCAGATCTGACCTGTCTTGCTGCTTGGAGACAATTGGAATGCGAGGTGGGCTACCCAGCCATCCATCCTTAGAACCCTGCTCAGAATCGTTGTCCTGGAGCAAACCAACAGGTCTCAATTGTCCTGCAAAAGAATCTTTGCAATTGGGTCCTTCTCACAACTCCCTTCGTCGGAAAACCCCCATGGCTTCGTGATCCCCGCCCTTCAAGAAGGGGCCCTCAGGGACAGAATGTCCAATCTGAGTGATCGTCTGTACCTCGCCCTGAATTCAGATGCACGAGATCTAGATTCAGAACTGTAGATTGTGCCTGCCATATCCTCTCCCAGAAACCTAAGCCTAGCTTGGGTTCTTAGACTTCCGTCCTCAGACTACTGGCCCACAAGCCCTCCAATTTGGCAATTTAGAACTACAATGCAGCACACTGCCTGCCCTCCAGAAGAAAAACATTGCCCTCTGGGGCTACCCAGAAACCCCAAATGAGGATCAACCTGCACGCCATTCGGCTGTACCCCAAATATATAGGCTGACCTGGGCACTAATGCCCTTTCTGACGCAGCCCGAGCCTGGACCTCCTGGCCCCACCCAGACAGCTGGCCGCACACTGAGCATATCGGACCCGCCATGGCCTTAGGTCGTCATCTCTTCTCAACCTTGGTTTTCAGGCTTCAGAACCTAGACCTTATCTCCAATCTCGGCCCGGGTTTGAAAATGATGCAGAAATCAGAACTCTTTCCCCATGGCAAGAAACCTTGTGGTTGGCATGTTGTCCAAGGTTCAGTGTAGTTGAAACCAGTGTGGCCCATGTGGCCCCGCCCATGCTTGCTGGCCATATTGGTCACAAACACACATTGTGACCCTCAGCATGAGCCCAGTCCTCAGGTAAGGCCTCTCAGTGGCTGGATGGAGAGACAGCATATTGGGCTTGCCATGCCCCTAGGCCCCAATTTTTTACCGTAGTTCGGGTTGTCCCTTCACTCTTCCCCAGGGCTCTGCTCATGAATTCCTCTTTTTGTTGTACACCTGATGTAACAAACCTGAAAGGAGTCCTGCCATCCGACAGATTGACGAAAAACAATTGGGATCGGGCCAAATCCACAGAGAGCAAGATACGTCCATAGCCCTGGAGGCCTCCCCAACATTCCACGGCCATCGCTGATACTAAATCCAGATTCAAAAGACTGAGCACGCGCCTCAGACTCGCTCATTCTTCATATCCTGAAGAGTTCTTCAGATAAGAACCTACACGGCACTCGAATGCACCCAAAATATATAGTCTAACCTGGGCACTAATGCACTGTCTGACAACCTGAGCCCGGACCTCGTGACCAACACCCAGACAGCTGACCGCACACTGAGCACATCAGACCCGCCATGACCTTAGCTCATCATCTCTTCCCTACCTCAGTTTTCAGGCTTCAGAATATAGACCTTATCTCCAATCACTGCCCATGGGTGATTGTGATGCAGAAATCAGAACTCTTCCTTACCCATGGCAAGAAACCTTGTGGTTGGCAATTTGTCCAATGTTCAGGGTAGGAGAAACCACCATTCACCCTGAGGCCCGCCCATTTTTGAGTGCGACGAGGGCATAAACACGCATTGTACCCTCAGCGTGAGTGCTGTCCTCTAGTACGTCCTCTCAGTGGCTGGACCATTAGATGTCATAATGTGCTTGACATGTCCCTAGGCCCCAATTTTTAAGCAGTTTTCTGGTTGTCCAGTCACAACTCCCCAGGGCTCTACTCTGGATACCCTCATTTGCTGGGACACCTGAGGTAGAAAAACAAAACAAAACAAATCAACAACAACAAAAAAAACGGACTTCTTCCATCCCACAGAATGACCCAAAACTCTTTGGACGGGGCCAAACCCCCAGAGAGTAAACTCGTCCATTTCCCATGAAGTCACCCGGAAATTTCACTACCATGAGTGACCCAATATCCAAGACAAAAACTTGAGCAAGAGCCTCAAACTCGCCCTTTTTACATATCCCGAAGTGTTCTCCTCATGGTCTGTAGATCAGTCCTGCCATACCTATGACCCGAAACATAAGCCGAGTTTGTCTTTTAGACAACTGCCCAAGCTACCCTGTCTTACACACCCTACAGGCTCAGGCCCCTGGAGCCAAACATGACGACTGTGCTTGACCTCTCCAAGGGAATTGTATGTGCCCTTTCCAATGGCCTCAACCTTACTAATAGGATAAACCTTCCAAAGTCTCTGAGGCCATACCAATATTTGTGGCTTCCCAGGACAAACAGGGGCAATCTGTCCCATCTGAGCTCCTACTGTCACTCAGACCCAAAGACTGATGTCCCCAGAGGAAAAAAGGAACGAACAGGCCCCTAGGCCTTTCGGATCAATTGATTTGGATTCCAGGCATCTCTCCTCAGAGGCCTGGATTTCAGTAACAGCATATGGTTGTTTCTTGACTCACCCATCAGAACAAATCTCATCTAAACATGGGAAACTTGCACGATGGAGCTATGTGAAAGCCTCTCTTTAGGAGAACCATTCAGGGCCCCAGTGCCACCGCTTCTTTCCAAGGTCTCCATAGACACAAAATCATATTAGGACACATCCACGGGAGAGTCCATTAAAACTCAGCCTCCTCGGTTGCTCCCGCAGATCCAGCAGATCTAACCGATATTGTTTTTGGAGACAATTAGAATGCGAGGTTGGCTGCCCAGCCATCCATCCTTAGATCCCTGCTCGGAATCGTTGTCCTGGAGCCAACCAACAGGTCTCAATTGTTGCAGAAGAATCTTTGCAGTTGGGAGCTTCTCACACCTCCCATCGTGGGAAAACCCCCAGGGCCTCGTGATCCACCTCCCATTCAAGAAGGGGCCATCAGGGACAGAATGTCCAACCTGAGCGATCGTCTGATCATCGCCCTGACTTCAGATGCACGAGAAATCAATTCAGGTCTGTAGATTGTGCCTGCCATATCCTCACCCAGAAACCGAGGCCTAGCTTGGGTTCTCAGACTTCCGTCCTCAGACTACTGGCCCACAAGCCCTCCAGTTTGGCAATCCAGAACTACAATGCAGCACTCTGCCTGCCCTCCAGAAGAAGAACATTGCCCTCTGGGGCTACTCAGAAATCCCAAATAAGGAACAACGGGGCACAGCATTCGGCTGTACCCCAAATATATAGGCTGTCCTGGGCACTAATGCCCTTTCTGATACAGCCAGAGCCTGGACCTCCGGGCCCCACCCAGACAGCTGGCCGCACACTGAGCACATCGGACCCGCCATGGCCAGAGGTCGTCATCAATTCTCAACCTCGATTTTCAGGCTTCAGAACCTAGACCATATCTCCAAACATGGCCCGGGTTTGAAAATGATGCAGAAATCAGAACTCTTTTCCCATGGCAAGACACGTTGTGGTTGGCATGTTTTCCAAGGTTCAGTGTACTTGAAACCAGTGTGGCCCATGAGGCCCCGCCCATGCTTGCGGGACACATTGGTCACAAACACACATTGTGACCCTCAGCCTGAGCCCAGTCCACAGGTAAGGCCTCTCAGTGGCTGGATGGAGAGACAGCATATTGGGCTTGCCATGCCCCTAGGCCTCTATTTTTAACCATAGTTCGGGTTGTCCCTTCACTCTTCCCCATGGCTCTGCTTTGGAATTCCTCTTTTGGTGGGACACCTGAGGTAACAAACCTGAAAGGACTCCTCCCATCCCACAGACTGACGAAAAACAATTGGGATCGGGCCAAATCCACAGAGAGCAAGATTCGTCCATGGCCCATAAGGCCTCCCCAACATTCCACGGCCATCGCTGATACAGAATCCAGAGACAAAAGCCTGAGCACGCGCCTCAGACTCGCTCATTCTTCATATCCTGAAGAGTTCTTCAGATAAGAACCTACACAGCACTCGAATGCACCCAAAATATATAGTCTTACATGGGCACTAATGCACTGTCTGACAACCTGAGCCCGGACCTCGTGACCAACACCCAGACAGCAGACCGCACACTAAGCACATCAGACCCGCCATGGCCTTAGGTCATCATCTCTTCCCTACTCAGTTTTCAGGCTTCAGAACCTACCCTTATCTCCAATCACTGCCCAGGGGTGACTGTGATGCAGAAATCAGAACTATTCCTTAACCATGGCAAGAAACCTTGTGGTTGGCATGTTGTCCAACGTTCAGTGTAGGAGAAACCAGCATTCACCCTGAGGCCCCGCCCATTCTTGAGTGCGACGAGGGCATAAACACGCATTGTGAACCTCAGCGTGAGTCCTGTCCTCTAGTACGTCCTCTCAGTGGCTGGACCATTAGATGTCATAATGGGCTTGACATGTCCCTAGTCCCCAATTTTTAACCAGATTTCTGGTTGTCAGTCGCCCCTCCCCAGGGCTCTACTCTGGATACCCTCATTTGCTGGGACACCTGAGGTAGAAAAACAAAACAAAACAAATCAACAACAACAAAAAAAACGGACTTCTTCCATCCCACAGAATGACCCAAAACTCTTTGGACGGGGCCAAACCCCCAGAGAGTAAACTCGTCCATTTCCCATGAAGTCACCCGGAAATTTCACTACCATGAGTGACCCAATATCCAAGACAAAAACTTGAGCAAGAGCCTCAAACTCGCCCTTTTTACATATCCCGAAGTGTTCTCCTCATGGTCTGTAGATCAGTCCTGCCATACCTATGACCCGAAACATAAGCCGAGTTTGTCTTTTAGACAACTGCCCAAGCTACCCTGTCTTACACACCCTACAGGCTCAGGCCCCTGGAGCCAAACATGACGACTGTGCTTGACCTCTCCAAGGGAATTGTATGTGCCCTTTCCAATGGCCTCAACCTTACTAATAGGATAAACCTTCCAAAGTCTCTGAGGCCATACCAATATTTGTGGCTTCCCAGGACAAACAGGGGCAATCTGTCCCATCTGAGCTCCTACTGTCACTCAGACCCAAAGACTGATGTCCCCAGAGGAAAAAAGGAACGAACAGGCCCCTAGGCCTTTCGGATCAATTGATTTGGATTCCAGGCATCTCTCCTCAGAGGCCTGGATTTCAGTAACAGCATATGGTTGTTTCTTGACTCACCCATCAGAACAAATCTCATCTAAACATGGGAAACTTGCACGATGGAGCTATGTGAAAGCCTCTCTTTAGGAGAACCATTCAGGGCCCCAGTGCCACCGCTTCTTTCCAAGGTCTCCATAGACACAAAATCATATTAGGACACATCCACGGGAGAGTCCATTAAAACTCAGCCTCCTCGGTTGCTCCCGCAGATCCAGCAGATCTAACCGATATTGTTTTTGGAGACAATTAGAATGCGAGGTTGGCTGCCCAGCCATCCATCCTTAGATCCCTGCTCGGAATCGTTGTCCTGGAGCCAACCAACAGGTCTCAATTGTTGCAGAAGAATCTTTGCAGTTGGGAGCTTCTCACACCTCCCATCGTGGGAAAACCCCCAGGGCCTCGTGATCCACCTCCCATTCAAGAAGGGGCCATCAGGGACAGAATGTCCAACCTGAGCGATCGTCTGATCATCGCCCTGACTTCAGATGCACGAGAAATCAATTCAGGTCTGTAGATTGTGCCTGCCATATCCTCACCCAGAAACCGAGGCCTAGCTTGGGTTCTCAGACTTCCGTCCTCAGACTACTGGCCCACAAGCCCTCCAGTTTGGCAATCCAGAACTACAATGCAGCACTCTGCCTGCCCTCCAGAAGAAGAACATTGCCCTCTGGGGCTACTCAGAAATCCCAAATAAGGAACAACGGGGCACAGCATTCGGCTGTACCCCAAATATATAGGCTGTCCTGGGCACTAATGCCCTTTCTGATACAGCCAGAGCCTGGACCTCCGGGCCCCACCCAGACAGCTGGCCGCACACTGAGCACATCGGACCCGCCATGGCCAGAGGTCGTCATCAATTCTCAACCTCGATTTTCAGGCTTCAGAACCTAGACCATATCTCCAAACATGGCCCGGGTTTGAAAATGATGCAGAAATCAGAACTCTTTTCCCATGGCAAGACACGTTGTGGTTGGCATGTTTTCCAAGGTTCAGTGTACTTGAAACCAGTGTGGCCCATGAGGCCCCGCCCATGCTTGCGGGACACATTGGTCACAAACACACATTGTGACCCTCAGCCTGAGCCCAGTCCACAGGTAAGGCCTCTCAGTGGCTGGATGGAGAGACAGCATATTGGGCTTGCCATGCCCCTAGGCCTCTATTTTTAACCATAGTTCGGGTTGTCCCTTCACTCTTCCCCATGGCTCTGCTTTGGAATTCCTCTTTTGGTGGGACACCTGAGGTAACAAACCTGAAAGGACTCCTCCCATCCCACAGACTGACGAAAAACAATTGGGATCGGGCCAAATCCACAGAGAGCAAGATTCGTCCATGGCCCATAAGGCCTCCCCAACATTCCACGGCCATCGCTGATACAGAATCCAGAGACAAAAGCCTGAGCACGCGCCTCAGACTCGCTCATTCTTCATATCCTGAAGAGTTCTTCAGATAAGAACCTACACAGCACTCGAATGCACCCAAAATATATAGTCTTACATGGGCACTAATGCACTGTCTGACAACCTGAGCCCGGACCTCGTGACCAACACCCAGACAGCAGACCGCACACTAAGCACATCAGACCCGCCATGGCCTTAGGTCATCATCTCTTCCCTACTCAGTTTTCAGGCTTCAGAACCTACCCTTATCTCCAATCACTGCCCAGGGGTGACTGTGATGCAGAAATCAGAACTATTCCTTAACCATGGCAAGAAACCTTGTGGTTGGCATGTTGTCCAACGTTCAGTGTAGGAGAAACCAGCATTCACCCTGAGGCCCCGCCCATTCTTGAGTGCGACGAGGGCATAAACACGCATTGTGAACCTCAGCGTGAGTCCTGTCCTCTAGTACGTCCTCTCAGTGGCTGGACCATTAGATGTCATAATGGGCTTGACATGTCCCTAGTCCCCAATTTTTAACCAGATTTCTGGTTGTCAGTCGCCCCTCCCCAGGGCTCTACTCTGGAATCTCTCATTGTGGGACACATGAGGTTGAAAAACAAAACAAAACAAATCAACAACAACAGAACAACGGACTTCTTCCATCCCACAGAATGACCGCAAACTCTTTGGACGGGGCCACCCCCCAGAGAGTAAGACTCGTACATTTCCCATGAAGTCACCTGGAAATTTCAAGACCATGAGTGACACGATATCCAGGGACAAAAACTTGAGCAAGAGCCTCACACTCGCCCTTTTTTCATATCCCGAAGAGTTCTCCTCATGGTCTGTAGATCAGTCCTGCCATACCTATGACCCGAAACATAAGCCGAGTTTGTGTTTTCAGACAACTGTCCAAACAGCCCTGGCCTACACACCCTACAGGCTCTGGCCCCTGGAGCCAAACCGGACGACTGTGGTTGCCCTCTCCAAGGGAATTTTATGTGCCCATTCCAATGGCCACAACCCTAATAATAGGATAAACCTCCAAAGTCCCTGAGGCCATCCCAATATTTGTGCCTTCCCAGGACAAACAGGGGCAATCTGGGCCCATCTGAGCACCTACCGGCACTCAGACCTGTAGATTGATATCCCCAGAGGTAAAAAGTAAGGAACAGGCCCCTACGCACCTATCGGATCCGTTGCTTTGGTTTCCAGGCATCTCTTCTCAAAGGCCTGGATTTCAATAACAGCATATGGCTGTTTCTTGACTCACCCATCAGAACAAATCTCATCTACACATGGGAAACGTGCACGATGGAGCTGTGTGAAAGCCTCTGTTTAGTAGAACCTTTCAGGGCCCCAGTGCCACCGCTTCATTCCAAGGTCTCCATAGACACAAAATCATATTAGGACACATCCACGAGAGAGTCCATTTCAACTCAGCCTCCTCAGTTACTCCCCCAGATCCAGCATATCTAACCTATCTTGTTGCTTGGAGACAATTGGAATGCGAGTTGGGCTA
The DNA here is from genome assembly GCF_030435805.1 of Mustela lutreola. Taxonomy (NCBI): domain Eukaryota; kingdom Metazoa; phylum Chordata; class Mammalia; order Carnivora; family Mustelidae; genus Mustela; species Mustela lutreola. The sequence continues at coordinate 176,729,501 of NC_081294.1, forward strand.
CCCAGCCATCCATCCTTCGAACCGTGCTCAGAATCCTTGTCCTGGAGCCAACCAACAGGTCTAAATTGTCCTGCAGAAGAATCTTTGCAGTTGGGAGCTTCTCACAACTCCCATCGTGGGAAAACCCCCATGGCCTCGTGATCCACCCCCCCTTCAAGAAGGGGCCATCAGGGACAGAATGTCAAACCTAGGCGATCGTCTGATCCTCGCCCTGACTTCAGATGCACGAGATCTCGATTCAGGTCTGCAGATTGTGCCTGCCATATCCTCACCCAGAAACCTAGGCCTAGCTTGGGTTCTCAGACTTCCGTCCTCAGACTACTGGCCCACAAGCCCTCCAGTTTGGCAATCCAGAACTACAATGCAGCACTCTGCCTGCCCTCCAGAAAAAAACATTGCCCTCTGGGGCTACCCAGAAACCCCAAATGAGGATCAACCTGCACACCATTCGGCTGTACCCCAAATATATAGGCTGACCTTGGCACTAATGCCCTTTCTGCGACAGCCTGAGCCTGGACCTCCTGGCCCCACCCAGACAGCTGGCCGCACACTGAGCACATCGGACCCGCCATGGCCTTAGGTCGTCATCTCTTCTCAACCTCGATTTTCAGGCTTCAGAACCTAGACCTTATCTCCAATCACTGCTCAGGGGTGACTGTGGTGCAGAAATCAGAACTCCTGCTACCCAAGGCAAGAAACCTTGTGGTTGCCATGTTGTCCTACGTTCAGTGTAGGAGAAACCAGCATTCACCCTGAGTCCCCGCCCATTCTTGATTGCGACGAGGGCATAAACACGCATTGTGACCCTCAGCGTGAGTCCTGTCCTCTAGTATGTCCTCTCAGTGGCTGGACCATTAGATGTCATCATGGGCCTGACATGTCCCTAGGCCCCAATTTTTGACCAGATTTCTGGTTGTCCAGTCGCCCATCCCCAAGGCTCTACTCTGGAATCCCACATTTGGTGGGACACCTGAGGTTAAAAAACAAAATAAAACCAATCAACAACAAAAACAAACGGACCTCTTCCATCCCACAGAATGACCCCAAACTCTTTGGAAGGGGAAAAAATCCCCAGAGAGTAAGACTCGTCCAATTCCTATGAAGTCACCCGGAAATGTCACGACCATGAGTGACACGATATCCAGAGACAAAAACTTGAGCAAGAGCCTCATACTCGCCCTTTTTTCTTATCCCAAAGAGTTCTCCTCATTTTCCTTTGATCAGTCCTGCCATACCTATGACCCGAAACATAAGCCGAGTTTGTGTTTTCAGACAACTGTCGAGACAACTCTGGCCTACACACCCTACAGGCTCAGGCCCTGGGAGCCAAACCTGAGGACTTTTTTTGCCCTCTCCAAGGGAATTGTATGTGCCCATTCAAATGGCCACAACCCTACTAATAGGATAAACCTCCAAAGTTCCTGAGGCCAACCCAATAGTTGTGGCTTAGCAGGACAAACAGGGGCAATCTGAGCCCATCTGAGCACCTACCTGCACTCAGACCCGTAGAGTGATTTCCCCGAAGTAAAAAGGAACGAACAGGCCCCTAGGCACTAATCAGATTCTTTTTTTCTTTTCCAGGCATTTCTCCTCAGAGGCCTGGATTTCAATACCAGCATATGGCTGTTTCTTGACTCACCCATCAGAACAAATCTCATGTACACAGGGGAAACCTGCACGTTGGAGCTGTGTCAAAGCCTCTGTTTAGGAGAACCCTTCAGGGCCCCAGTGCCACCGCTTCATTCCAAGGTCTCCATAGACACAAAGACATATTAAGACTCATCCACGGGAGAGTCCATTTCAACTCAGCCGCCTCGGTTGCTCCCCCAGATCCAGCATCTAACTTGTCTTGTTGCTTGGGGACAATTGGAATGCGAGGTGGGCTACCCAGCTATCCATCCTTAGAACCCTGCTCAGAATCGTTGTCCTGGAGCCAACCAACAGGTCTCAATTGTCCTGCAGAAAAATCTTTGCAGTTGGGAGCTTCTCACAACTCCCATTTGGGAAAAACCCATGGCCTCGTGATCCACTCACCCCTTCAAGAAGGGGCCATCAGGGACAGAAAGTCAAACCTTAGCGGTCGTCTGATCCTCGATCGGACTTCAGATGCACGAGATCTCAATTCAGGTCTGTAGATTGTGCCTGCCATATCCTCACCCAGAAACCGAGGCCTAGCTTGGGTTCTCAGACAACCGTCCTCAGACTACTGGCCCACAAGCCTTCCAATTTGGCAATCCAGAACTACAATGCAGCACTCTGCCTGCCCTCCAGACGAAAAACATTGCCCTCTGGGGCTACCCAGTAACCCCAAATGAGGATCAACCTGCACGCCATTAGGCTCTACCCCAAATATATAGGCTGACCTGGGCACTAATGCCCTTCTGACACAGCCTGAGCCTGGACCTCCTGGCCCCACCCAGACAGCTGGCCGCACATTGAGCACATCGGACCCGCCATGGCCTTATGTCGTCATCTCTTCTCAACCTCGGTTTTCAGGCTTCAGAACCTAGACCTTATCTCCAATCACTGCCCGGGTTTGAAAATGATGCAGAAATCAGAACTCTTTCGCCAGGGCAAGAAACCTTGTGTTTGGCATGTTGTCCAACGTTCTGTGTCTTTGAAACCAGTGTGGCCCATGAGGCCCTCCCCATGCTTGCAGGCCACATTGGTCACAAACACACATTGTGACCCTCAGCCTGGGTCCAGTCCTCAGGTAAGGCCTCTCAGTGGTTAGATGGAGAGACAGCATATTGGGCTTGCCATGCCCCTAGGCCCCAATTTTTACCATAGTTCAGGGTGTCCCTTCACTCTTCCCCAGGGCTCTGCTTTGGAATTCGTCTTTTGGTGGGACACCTGAGGTAACAAACCTGAAAGGAGTCCTGCCATCCGACAGATTGATGAAAAACAATTGGGATCGGGCCAAATCCACAGAGAGGAAGATTCGTCCATGGCCCATGAGACCTCCCCAACATTCCAGGGCCATCGCTGATACAAAATCCAGAGACAAAAGCCTGAGCAAGTGCCTCAGACTCGCTCATTCTTCATATCCTGAAGAGTTCTTCCCATGGTTGTAGATCGGGCGTGCCTTACCTACGTCCCAAACCTAAGCTGAGTTTGTGTTATCAAACTTCTTCCTCAAAGTCCTGTGCCACACACCCTCCAAGCTGGGGCCCCCTGAGCCACTCATTAGGACTGTGCCTACCCAATCCATGGGAATTCTGCCCATTCCATTGTCCAAAATCGTAGAAATTAGGAGAACCCTCCAAAGCCCCAGAGGCCATCCCAATGGTGTAGGTCACCCGGCACAAACAAGGGCGGTCTGACACCAGCTGAGCATCTATCTCCACTCATTCCATAGATGGATGTCCCCAGAGAAGAAGATTGAACCAGACAGGACCCTAGGCCATAATCGGATCCATTGCTTTGGTTTACAGGCATGTCTCCTCAAATGCCTGCATTCCAATACTAGCATAGGGGTTTTCCTGAGGCACCCATCAGAACAAATCTCGTCTCCACAAGGAAACTTGTGTATGGGAGCTATGTCAAAAGCTTAGGAGAATACTTCAGGGTCCCGGTGCCACAGCCTCATTCCAGGGTACTCATGGATACAAACACACTTTAGGACCCATCCTCAGGAATGTCCATTTCAACTCAGCCACCCAGTTTGCTCCCGCAGAGCCATCAGATCTAAACTTCCTAGTTGCTAGGAGAAAATTGCAATGCGAGGCGCTCGTCCCAGGAATCCATCCTCGAACGGTGCCCTGGAGTCATTCCATATGGGATGTCCTGGACCTGTCCAACAGGTCTCAATTGTCCCGCAGAAGGAATCCTTGAAGGGGGCACCCCACAACTCCCAACGTGGGAAAACCTCCATGGCCTTGAGATTCCGCTCCCTTCATGAAGGGGCTGTCATGCACAGAAACTCCAACCTGAGCCAACGTCTGATCCTCGCCCTGTTTTCAGATGCATGAGATCTTGATTCCGATGTGTAGGGGGTACCTGCCGTGCCCTCGCCCTAAAACCCAAGTATAGGTTGTGTTCTCATACTTCCGTCCTCACACTCCTGGCTCCGAAACCCTCAAGTTTGGCAATTCCGGACCCACAAATCAGCACTCTGCCTGCCCTCTAGAAAAAAAAAAAATATTGCCTAATGAGCTGCCCAGGCAGCTTAAATCAGGTTCAACCAACACGGCACTCGCATGTACCCAAATTATATAGTCTAACCTGGGCACTAATGCACTTTCTGACACAACCTGAGCCCGGACCTCCTGACCAACACCCAGACAGCTGACCGCACACTGAGCACATCAGACCCGCCATGGCCTTAGGTCATCATCTCTTCCCTACCTCAGTTTTCAGGCTTCAGAACCTAGACCTTATGTCCAATCCCTGCCCAGGGGTGAGTGTGATGCAGAAATCAGAACTCCTCCTTACCCATGGCAAGAAACCTTGTGGTTGGCATTATGTCCAACGTTCAGTGTAGGAGAAACCAGCATTCACCCTGAGGTCCCGCCGATTCTTGAGTGTGACGAGGGCATAAACATGCATTGTGACCCTCAGCGTGAGTCCTGCCCTCAACTATGTCCTCTTAGTGACTGGACCATTAGATGTCATAATGGGCTTGACATGTCCCTAGGCCCCAATATTTAACCAGATTTCTGGTTGTCCAGTCGCCCCTCCCCAGGGCTCTACTCTGGAATCCCTCATTTGGTGGGACACCTGAGGTTAAAAAACAAAACAATACAAAACAACAGCAACAAAAAAACGGACTTCTTCCATCCCACAGAATGACCCTAAACTCTTTGGATGGGGCCACACCTCCAGAGAGTAAGACTCTTCCATTTCCCATGAAGTCACCCAGAAATTTCATGAACATCGGTGACACGATATCCAAAGACAAAAACTTGAACAAGAGCCTCACACTCGCCCTTTTTTCATATCCCGAAGAGTTCTCCTCATGGTCTGTAGATCAGTCCTGCCATACCTATGACCCGAAACAGAAGCCGAGTTTGTGTTTTCAGACAACGGTCTAAACAGCCCTGCCTACACACCCTACAGGCTCAGGCCCCTGGAGCCAAACCTGACGACTGTGCTTGCCCTCACCAAGGGATTTCTGTGTGCCCATTGCAATGGCCACAACCCTACTAATAGGATCAAACTCCAAAGTCCCTGAGGCCATCTCAATAGTGGTGGCTTCCCAGGACAAACAGGGGCAATCTGAGCCCATCAGAGCACCTACCTGCACTCAGACCCCTAGACTGATGTCCCCAGCGGGAAAAGGAACGAACAGACCCCTAGGCACTAATCGGATCCATTGCTTTGGTTTCCAGGCATCTCTCCTCAGAGGCCTGGATTTCAATACCCGAATATGGCTGTTTCTTGACTCACATATCAGAACAAATCTCCTCTACACATGGGAAACTTGCACATTGGAGCTTGGTCAAAGCTTCTCTTTAGGAGAACCCTTCAGCGCCCCAGTGCCAACGCTTCATTCCAAGGTCTTCATAGACACAAAAACACATTAGGACCCATCCACAGGAGAGTCCATTTCAATTCAGCCTCCTCGGTTGCTCCCCCAGATCCAGCAGATCTAACATGTCTTGTTGCTAGGAGACAATTGGAATGCGAGGTGGACTACCCAGCCATCCATCCTTACTACCCTGTTCGGAATCCTTGGCCTGGAGCCAACAGACCGGTCTCAATTGTCCTGCAGACGAATCTTTGCAGTTTGGAGCTTCTCACAACTCCCATCTTGGGAAACCCCCATGGCCTCGTGATCAACCCCCCCTTCATGAAGGGTCCATCAGGGACAGAACCTCCAACCTGAGCGATCGTCTGAACCTCGCCCTACTTCAGATCCACGAGATCTCGAGTCAGGTCTGTAGATTGTGCCTGCCATGTCCTCACCCAGAAACCTAAGCCTAGCTTGTGTTCTCAGACTTCCGTCCTCAGACTACGGGCCCACAAGCCCTCCAGTTTGGCAATCCAGAACTACAATGCAACACTCTGCCTGCCCTCCAGAAGAAAAACATTGCCCTCTGGGGCTACGCAGAAACACCAAATGAGGATCAACCTGCACGCCACTTGGCTGTACCCCAAATATATAGGCTGACCAGGGCACTGATGCCCTTTCAGAAACAACCTGAGCCTGGACATCCAGGCCACATCTAGACAGCTGGCCGCACTCTGAGCACACCAGACCCGCCATGGCCTTAGGTCGTCGTCTCTTCTCAACCTCGATTATCAAGCTTCAGAAACTATAACTTATCTCAAAACACTGCCCATGGTTGAAAATGATGCAGAAATCAGAACTCCATCCCCATGGCAAGAAACCTTGCGGTTGCCATGTTGTCCAACGTTCAGTGTAGTTGAAACCAGTGTGGCCCATGAGGCCCCGCCAATACTCGCGGGCCACATTGGTCACAAACACACATTGTGACACTCAGCCTGAGCCCAGTCCTCAAGTAAGTCCTCTCAGTGGCTGGACCCTGAGCCCGCATATGGGGCATGCCATGCCCCTGGCCCCAATTTTTAACCATAGTTCGCTTTGTCCCTTCACACTTCCCTAGGGCTCTGCTTTGGAATTCCTCTTTTGGTGGGACACCTGAGGTAACAAACCTGAAAGGAGTCCTCCCATCCCACAGATTGACGAAAAACAATTGGGTTCGGGCCAAATCCACAGAGAGGAAGATTCGTCCATGGCCCATGAGGCTTCCCCGACATTCCACGGCCAACGCTGATACAAAATCCAGAGACAAAAGCCTGAGAAAGCGCCTCAGACTCGCTGTTTCTTCATATCCTAAAGAGTTCGTCTCATGGTTTGTCGATCAGGCATGCCATACCTACGTCCCCAAACCTAAGCTGAGTTTGTGTTTTCAGACTTCTGTCCTCAAAATCCTGGGCCACACACCCTCAACGCTGGGGCCTTGGAGTCATAAATTAGGACTGCACCTACCCAATCCGTGTGAATTCTGCCCATTCCATTGTCCCAAACCGTACAAATTAAGAGAACCCTCCAAAGTCCCTGAGGCCATCCCAATAGTGTAGGTCGCCCGGCACAAACAAGGGCTGTCTGACACCAGCTGAGCATCTATCTCCACTCATTCCATAGATGGATGTCCCCAGAGAAGAAGATTGAACCAGACAGGACCCTAGGCCATAATTGGATCCATTGCTTTTGTTTACAGGCATGTCTCCTCAAAAGCCTGGATTCCAATACTAGCATAGGGGTTTTCCTGAGGCACCCATCAGAACAAATCTCGTCTCCACAAGGAAACTTGTGTATGGGAGCTATGTCAAAAGCTTAGGAGAATACTTCAGGGTCCCGGTGCCACAGCCTCATTCCAAGGCCCTCATGGATACAAACACACTTTAGGACCCATCCTCAGGAAAGTCCATTTCAACTCAGCCACCCAGGTTGCTCCCGCAGAGCCATCAGATCTAAACTGCCTTGTTGCTAGGAGACAATTACAATGCGAGGCGCTCGTCCCAGGCATCCATCCTCGAACGGTGCCCTAGAGTCATTCCATATGGGATGTCCAGGACCTGTCCAACAGGTGTCAATTGTCCCGCAGAAGGAATCCTTGAAGGGGGCATCCCACAACTCCCAACGTGGGAAAACCTCCATGGCCTCGAGATTCCGCTCCCTTCATGAAGGGGCCGTCATGCACAGAAACTTCAACCTGAGCCAACGTCTGATCCTCGCTCTGACTTCAGATGCATGAGATCTTGGTTCCGATGTGTAGGGGGTACCTGCCGTGCCCTCGACCTGAAACCCAAGTCTAGCTTGTTTTCTCAGACTTCCGTCCTCACACTCCTAGCCCAGAAGCACTCAAGTTTGGCAATTCCAGACCCACAATGCAGCACTCTGCCTGCCCTCTAGAAAAACAAATATTGTCTAATGAGCTGCCCAGGCAGCTTAAATGAGGATCAACCTACACGGCACTCGAATGTACCCAAATTAAATAGTCTAACCTGGGCACTAATGCACTTTCTGACACAACCTGAGCCCGGACCTCCTGACCAACACCCAGATAGCTGACCGCACATTGAGCACATCAGACCCGCCATGGCCTTAAGTCATCATCTCTTCCCTACCTCAGTTTTCAGGCTTCAGAACCTAGACCTTATGTCAAATCCCTGCCCAGGGGTGAGTGTGATGCAGAAATCAGAACTCCTCCTTACCCATGGCAAGAAACCTTGTGGTTGGCATTATGTCCAACGTTCAGTTTAGGAGAAACCAGCATGCACCCTGAGGTCCCGCCCATTCTTGAGTGTGACGAGGGCATAAAAATGCATTGTGACCTTCTGCGTGAGTCCTGCCCTCTAGTATGTCCTCTTAGAGACTGGACAATTAGATGTCATAATGGGCTTGACATGTTCCTAGGCCACAGTATTTAACCAGATTTCTGGTTGTCCAGTCGCCCCTCCCAAGGGCTCTACTCTGGAATCCCTCATTTGATGGGAACCCTGAGGTTAAAAAACAAAACAAAACAAAACAAAACAACATCAACAAATAAACGGACTTATTCCATCCCACAGAATGACCCCAAACTCTTTGGACGGGGCCACACCTCCAGAGAGTAAGACTTATCCATTTCCCATGAAGTCACCAGGAAATTTCATGAACCTGGGTGACACGATATCCAGAGACAAAAACTTGATCAAGAGCCTCACACTCGCCCTTTTTTCATATCTCGAAGAGTTCTCCTCATGGTCTGTAGATCAGTGTTGTCATACCTTTGAACCGAAACAGAAGCCGAGTTTGTGTTTTCAGACAGCAGTCTAAACAGCCCTGGCCTACACACCCTACAGGCTCAGGCCTCTGGAGCCAAACCTGAGGACTATACTTGCCCTCTTCAAGGGATTTCTGTGTGCCCATTGGAATGGCCACTACCCTACTAATAGGATCAACCTCCAAAGTCCCTGAGGCCATCTCAATAGTGGTCACTTCCCAGGACAAACAGGGGCAATCTGAGCCCCTCTGAGCACCTACCTGCACTCATACCCATAGACTGATGTCCCCAGAGGGAAAAGGGAATGAACAGACCCCTAGGCACTAATCGGATCCATTGCTTTGGTTTCCAGGCATCTCTCCTCAGAGGCCTGGTTTTCAATACCCGAATATGGCTGTTTCTTGACTCACCCATCAGAACAAATCTCCTCTACAAATGGGAAACTTGCACATTGGAGCTTGGTCAAAGCTTCTCTTTAGGAGTACCCTTCAGGGCCCCAGTGCCACCGCTTCATTCCAAGGTCTTCATAGACACAAAAACACATTAGGACCCATCCTCTGGAGATTCCATTTTAACTCAGCCTCCTCGGTGGCTCCCCCAGATCCAGCAGATCTAACATGTCTTGTTGCTAGGACACAATTGGAATGCGAGGTGGGCTACCCTTCCATCCATCCTTAGTACCCAGCTCGGAATTGTTGGCCTGGAGCCAACCAACAGGTCTCAATTGTCCTGCAGAAGAATCTTTGCAGTTTGGAGCTTCTCACAACTCCCATCTTGGGAAACACCCATGGCCTCGTGATCCACCCCCTGTTCAAGAAGCGTCCATCAGGGACAGAACCTCCAACCTGAGCGATCGTCTGATCCTCGCTCTGATCAGATCCACGAGATCACGAGTCAGGTCTGTAGATTGTGCCTGCCATGTCCTCACCCAGAAACCTAAGCCTAGCTTGTGTTCTCAGACATCCGTCCTCAGACTACGGGCCCACAAGCCCTCCAGTTTGGCAAACCAAAACTACAATGCAACACTCTGCCTGCCCTCTAGAAGAAAAATAATGCCCCCTGGGGCTACCCAGATACCCCAAATGAGGATCAACCTGCACGCCACTTGGCTATACCCCAAATATATAGGCTGACCTGGGCACTGGTGCCCTTTCAGACACAACCTGAGCCTGGACCTCCTGGCCCCACCCAGACAGCTGGCCGCACTCTGAGCATATCGGACCCGCCATGGCCTTAGGTCGTCATCTCTTCTCAACCTCGATTTTCAGGCTTCAGAAACTATAACTTATCTCAAAACACTGCCCACGGTTGAAAATGATGCAGAAATCAGAACTCCATCCCCATGGCAAGAAACCTTGTGGTTGCCATGTTGTCCAACGTTCAGTGTAGTTGAAACCAGTGTGGCCCATGAGGCCCCGCCAATTCTCGCGGGCCACATTGGTCACAAACACACATTGTGACCCTCAGCCTGAGCCCAGTCCTCAAGTAAGGCCTCTCAGTGGCTGGACCCTGAGCCCGCATATTGGGCCTGCCATGCCCCTGGCCCCAATTTTTAACCATAGTTCGCTTTGTCCCTTCACTCTTCCCTAGGGCTCTGATTTGGAATTCCTCTTTTGGTGGGACACCTGAGGTAACAAACCTGAAAGGAGTCCTCCCATCCCACAGATTGACGAAAAACAATTGGGATCGGGCCAAATCCACAGAGAGGAAGATTCGTCCATGGTCCCTGAGGCCTCCCCGACATTCCACGGCCAACGCTGATACAAAATCCAGAGACAAAAGAATGAGCAAGCGCCTCAGACTCGCTGTTTCTTCATATCCTGAAGAGTTCTTCTCATGGTTTGTCGATCGGGTCCGCCATACCTACATCCGCAAACCTTAGCTGAGTTTGTGTTTTTAGACTTCTGTCCTCAATGTCCTGGGCAACACACACTCCAGACTGGGCCCCTGGAGTCAAACATTAGGACTGCGCCTACCCAATCCATGGGAATTCTGCCCATTCCATTGTCCCAAACCGTACAAATTAGGAGAACCCTCCAAAGTCCCTGAGGCCATCCCAATAGTGTAGGTCACCCGGCACAAACAAGGGCGGTCTGACACCAGCTGAGCAACTATCTCCACTCATTCCATAGATGGATGTCCCCAGAGAAGAAGATTGAACCAGACAGGACCCTAGGCCATAATCGGATCCATTGCTTTGGTTTACAGGAATGTCTCCTCAAAAGCCTGGATTCCAATGTTAGCATAGGGGTTTTCCTGAGGCACCCATCAGAACAAATCTCGTCTCCACAAGGAAACTTGTGCATGGGAGCTATGTCAAAAGCTTAGGAGAATACTTCAGGGTCCCGGTGCCACCGCCTCATTCCAAGGCCCTCATGGATAGAAACACACTTTAGGACCCATCCTCAGGAAAGTCCATTTCAACTCAGCCACCCAGGTTGCTCCCGCAGAGCCATCAGATCTAAACTTCCTAGTTGCTAGGAGAAAATTGCATGCGAGGCGCTCGTCCCAGGCATCCATCCTCGAACGGTGCCCTGGAGTCATTCCATATGGGATGTCCTGGACCTGTCCAACAGGTCTCCATTGTCCCGCAGAAGGAATCCTGGAAGGGGGCATCCCACAACTCCCAACGTGGGAAATGCTTCATGGCCTTGAGATTCAGCTCCCTTCATGAAGGGGCCGTCATGCACAGAAACTCCAACCTGCCAACGTCTGATCCTTGCCCTGACTTCAGATGCAAGAGATCTTGGTTCTGATGTGTAGGGGGTACCTGCCGTGCCCTCGCCCTGAAACCCAAGTCTAGCTTGTGTTCTCAGACTTCCATCCTCACACTCCTGGCCCCGAAGCACTCAAGTTTGGCCATTCCGGACCCACAATGCATCACTCTGCCTGCCCTCTAGAAAAAAAAAAAAAATATTGCCTGATGAGCTGCCCAGGCAGCTTAAATGAGTATCAACCTACATGGCACTCGAATGTACCCAAATTATAGAGTCTAACCGGGGCACTAATGCACTTTCTGACACAAACTGAGCCCGGACCTCCTGACCAACACCCAGACAGCTGACCGCACACTGAGCAAATCAGACCCGCCATGGCCTTAGGTCATCATTTCTTCCCTACCTCAGTTTTCATGCTTCCGAACCTAGACTTTATCTCCAATCCCTGCCCAGGGTGAGTGTGATGCAGAAATCAGAACTCCTCCTTACCCAGGAAAGAAATCTTGTGGTTGGCATGTTGTCCAACGATCAGTGTAGGGGAGACCAGCATTCTCCCTGAGGTCCCGCCCATTCTTGAATGTGACGAGGGCATAAACATGCATTGTGACCCTCAGCGTGAGTCCTGCCCTCTAGTATGTCCTCTTAGAGACTGGACAATTAGATGTCATAATGGGCTTGACATGTCCATAGGCCACAATATTTAACCAGATTTTTGGTTGTCCAGTCGCCCCTCCCCAGGGCTCTACTCTGGAATCCCTCATTTGGTGGGACACCTGAGGTTAATAATCAAATCAAAACAAAACAAAACAACAACAACAACAAAAAAAAAACGGACTTATTCCATCCCACAGAATGACCCCAAACTCTGTGGACGGTGCCGCACCTCCAGAGAGTAAGACTCGTCCATTTCCCATGAAGTCACCCGGAAATTTCATGAACATGGGTGACACGATATCCAGAGACAAAAACTTGAGCAAGAGCCTCACACTCGCCCTTTTTTCATATCCCGAAGAGTTCTCCTCATGGTCTGTAGATAAGCCCTCCATACCTATGACCCGAAACAGAAGCCGAGTTTGTGTTTTCAGACAACGGTCTAAACAGCCCTGGCCTACACACCCTACAGGCTCAGGCCCCTGGAGCCAAACCTGAGGACAGTACTTGCCCTCTCCAAGGGATTTCTGTGTGCCCATTGCAATGGCCACAACCCTACTAATAGGATCAACCTCCAAAGTCCCTGAGCCCATCTCAATATTGGTGGCTTCCCAGGACAAACAGGGGCAATCTGAGCCCATCTGAGCACCTACCTGCACTCAGACCCGTAGACTGATGTCCCCAGAGGGAAAAAGGAACGTACAAACCCCTAGGCACTAATCGGATCCATTGCTTTGTTTTTCAGGCATCTCTCCTCAGAGGCCTGGATGTCAATAACCGAATATGGCTGTTTCTTGACTCACCCATCAGAACAAATCTCCTCTACACATGGGAAACTTGCACATTGGAGCTTGGTCCAAGCTTCTCTTTAGGAGAACCCTTCAGGGCCCCAGTGCCACCGCTTCATTCTTTGTCTTTGAGACATACCTGAAAGAAGTTGTTATGGCCAGTGTTGAAGAGGTTAATGTCTATGTTCTCCTCTAGGATTCTGATGGATTCCTGTCTCACATTGAAGTCTTTTATGCATTATGTGTTTACCTTTGTGTATGGTGTAAAAGGATGGTCGATTTTCATTTTTTACATATAGCTGTCCAGTTTTCCAACCACCATTTATTGAAGAGACTCTCATTTTTCCACTGTATATTTTTTTCCTGATTATTTGAAGACTATTTGACCATAGTGCTGATGATCCCTCTTTGAACTCTACACCGTTCTAGTGGTCTATGTGATTGTTTTTATGCCAGTCCCATGCTGCCTTGGTGATCACATCATCATAGTAACCCTTGAAATCAGGCAACATTATGCTCCCAGTTTTATTTTTCTTTTGGCATTTCTTAGCAATACGGGGTCTTTTCTGATTCCACACAAATTTTAGGCATGTGTTTGCTACAGGTCTTTGAATGATACCGATGGTATTTTCATCCAAATGGCATTAAAAGGATCAATTGCACTAGGCAGTATAGATATTTTTTCCCACAAGATGGTTTTTTTTAAATTTATTAATTTATTTTCAGCATAACAGTATTCATTGTTTTTGTACCACACCCAGCACTCCATGCAATCCATGCCCTTTATTATACCCTCCACCTGGTACCCCAACCTCCCAATCCCCGCCCCTTCAAAACCCTCAGTTTTTTAATTAATTTATTTTTTTCAGCATAACAGTATTTATTACTTTTTGCACCACACCCAGTGCTCCATGCAATCCGTGCCCTCTATAATACCCACCACCTTGTACTCCAACGTCCCACCCCCTGCCACTTCAAACCCCTCAGATTTTTTTTCAGAGTCCATTGTCTCTCATGGTTCACCTCCCCTTCCAATTTCCCTCAACTACCTTTTTCTATCTCCCCATGTCCTCCATGCTATTTGTAATGCTCCACAACTAAGTGAAACCATATGATAAATGACTCTCTCTGCTTCACTTATTTCACTCAGCATTATCTCTTCCAGTCCCATCCATGTTGCTACCAAAGTTGGGTATTCGTCTTTTCTGATGGAAGCATAATACTCCATAGTGTATATGGACCACATCTTCCTTATCCATTCGTCCATTGAAGGGCATCTTGGTTCTATCCACAGTTTGGTGACCGTGGCCATTGCTGCTATAATCATTGGGGTACAGATGGCCCTTCTTTTCATGACATCTGTATCTTTGGGGTAAATACCCAGGAGTGCAATTGCAGGGTCATAGAGAAGTTCTATTTTTTTATTTCTTGAGAAATCTCCACACTGTTCTCCAAAGAGGCTGCACCAACTTGCATTCCAACCAACAGTGAAAGAGGGTTCACATTCCCCCACATCCCCTCCAACACATATTGTTTCCTGTCTTGCTAATTTTGGCTATTCTAACTGGTGTAAGATGATATCTCAATGTGGTATTAATTTGCTAGTGATGATGAACATTTTTCATGTGTCTGATAGCCATTTGTACGTCTTCAATGGAGAAGTGTCTTGTCATATCTTCTGCCCATTTTTTAATATGATTGTCTGTTTTGTGTGTGTTGAGTTTGAGGAGTTCTTTATAGATCCTGGATATCAACCTTTTGTCTGTACTTTCATGTGCAAATATCTTCTCCCATTCCGTGGGTTACCTCTTTGTTTTCTTGACTGTTTCCTTTGCTGTGCAGAAGCTTTTGATTTTGATGAAGCCCCAAAAGTTCATTTTCACTTTTGTTTCCCTTGCCTTTGGAGACATATCTTGAAAGAAGTTGCTGTGGCTGATATCAAAGAGATTTCTGCCTATGTTCTTCTCTAGGATTCTGATGGATTCCTGCCTCACATTGAGGTCTTTTATCCATTTTGAGTTTATCTTTGTGTACGGTGTAAGAGAATGGTCGAGTTTCATTTTTCTACATATAGCTGCCTATTGTTCCCAGCACCATTTATTGAAGAGACTGACTTTTTCCCACTGTCTATTTTTTCCTCTTTTTTCGAAGATTATTTGACCATATAGTTGAGGGTCCATATCTGGGCTCTCTACTCTGTTCCACTGGTCTGTGTCTGTTTTCATGCGAGTTCCATGCTGTCTTGGTGATCACAGCTTTGTAGTAAACTTGAAATCAGGTATTGTCATACCCCCATTTTATTTTTGTTTTTCAAAATTTCCTTAGTGATTCGGGATCTCTTCTGATTCCATACAAATTTGTGGATTATTTGCTCCAGCTCTTTGAAAAATACTGGTAGAATTTTGATTGGAATAGCATTAAAAGTAGAGATTGCTCCAGGCATTATCGACATTGTAGCAATGTTTATTCTTCCGATCCAAGAGCATGGAATGGTCTATCATCTTTTAGGGTCTTCTTCAATTTCTTTCATGAGAATTCTGTAGTTCCTTGAGTACAGAACATTTATCTCTTTGTTTAGGATTATTCCCAGGTATCTTATGGTTCTTAGTGCTATAGTAAATGGAATGATTCTCTGATTTCCCTTTCTGTATTTTCATTATTAGTGCATAAAAAAGCCACTGATTTCTGTGGATACAGGATACATTGACTTTGTATCCTGCCACGTTGCTGAATTGCTGTATGAGTTCTAGTAGTTTGGGGGTGGAGTCTTTTGGGTTTTCCATATAAAGAATCACGTCATCTGCAAAGAGAGAGAGTTTGACTTCTTCAGTGCCAATTTGGATACCTTTTATTTTTCTTTGTTGTCTGATTGCTGTTGCTAGGACTTCTAATACTATGTTGAACAAGACTGGTGAGAGTGGGCATCCTTGTCGTGATCCTGATTTCAACGGGAAGGCTGCAAGCTTTTTCCCATCGAGGATGATATTTGCTGTGGGTATTTCATAGATAGATATGATGAAGTTCAGGAATGTTCCCTCTATCCCTATACTTTGCAGCGTTTTAATCACGATTGGATGCTGGATTTTTTCAAATGATTTTTCTGCATCAATTGAGAGGACCATGTGGTTCTTCCCTCTTCTCATATTAATTTTTTCAATGACATTGATTGATTTATGAATGTTGAACCATCCTTGTAGCCCAGGGATGAATCCCACCTGGTCATGGTAGATAATCTTTTTAATGTGCTGTTTGACCCTGTTTGCAAGGATCTTGTTGAGAATCTTAGCATCCATATTCATCAGTGATATAGGTCTGAAATTATCCATTTTGGTAGGGTCTTTGCCTGGTTTGGGGAACAGGGTAATTCTGGCTTCATAGAAAGAGTGTGGAAGTTTTCCTTCTGCTTCAATTTTTTGAAACAGCTTCAGGAGAATAGATGTTATTTCTTCTTTGAAAGTTTGGTAGAATTCCCCAAGCAATCCGTCAGGTCTTGGGCTCTTGTTTCTTGGGAGGTTTTTGATCACTGCTTATATCTCGTTACTAGATATCGGTCGATTCAGGTTGTCGATCTCTTCCTGGTTCAATTTTGGAAGTTTATAGTTTTCCAAGAATGCATCCATTTCATCAAGGTTGCTAAGCTTATTGGCATATAAGAATTGATAATAACTTCTGATGATTGTTTCTACTTCCTCATTGTTAGTTGTGATCTCTCCGTTTTCATTTATAATTTTGTGAATTTGGGCTTTCTCTCTTTTCTTTTGGATTAGTGTGGCCAGTGCCTTATTGATCTTATTTATTTTTTCAAAAAAACCAACTTCTAGTTTCATTGATACATTCTACTGTATCTTTGGTTTCTACCTCATTGATCTCAGCTCTAATCTTGATGATTTCTCTTCTTATGTGTGGAGTTAGTTTGATTTTTTTGTTGATTCTCCAGTTCTTTAAGGTGTAGAGACATCTGGTGTATTCTGGATTTTTCAGAATTTTGAGGGAGGCTTGGATGTCTATGTATTTCCCTCTTAGAACCGCCTTTGCTGTATCCCATAGGGTTTGGATCGAAGTGTCTTTATTCTCATTGGTTTCCATTTGTTTCAGTTCTTCTTTGATCTCCTGGTTGATCCAAGCATTCTTAAGCAAGATGGTCTTTAGCTTCCAGGTGTTTGAGTTTCTACTGTACTTTTCCTTGTGATTAAGCTCCAGTTTCAAAGCATTATGATCTGAGAATATGCAGGGGAAAATCTCAGTCTTTTGATATCAGTTTAGTCCTGATTTATGACCCAGCATGTGGTCTATTCTTGAGAAGGTTTCCTGTGCTCTTGAGAAGAATGAGTATTCTTTTGTTTTAGGGTGGAATGTTCTGAATATATCTATGAGATCCATCTGTTCCAATGTGTCATTCAATGCTCTTGTTTCTTTATTGATTTTCTGCTTCAATGATCTGTCTATTTCTGAGAGAGGCATGTTAAGATCTCCTATGATTAGTGTATTCATATCAATATGACTCTTTATCTTGATTAACAGTTTTCTTCTGTAATCGGATGCTCCCATATTGGAGGCATAGATATTTACAATTGTTTGATCATCTTGGTGGATTGTCCCCTTAAGAATTCTGTAGTGTCCTTCTGTATCTCTGACTAGAGCCTTTAGTTTAAAATCTAATTTATCTGATATGAGAATCACTACCCCGACCTTCTTTTGAGGCCCATTGGCATGAAAGATGCTTCTCCGTCCCTTCACTTTCAGTCTGGGTGTATCTTTAGGTTCAAAATGGGTCTCTTGTAGAGAACATATGGATGGGTTCTGTCGTTTTATCCAATCTGCAACCCTGTGCTGTTTTATGGGTGCATTTAGGCCATTCACATTGAGATTGATTATTGATAGATATGTTTTTATTGACTTCGAGTTACCTTTGAAGTCTTTCTTTCTGTAGATTGTCTCTATATTTCTCTTCCATGCTATTCTTAGGATTTTTACTCTTTTATAGAACCCCCCTTATTATTTACTGCAGTGTTGGCTTGGAGGTAGCATAGTCTTTTAAGTCTTGCCGGTCTTGTAAACTCTATATCTCCATCCATTCTGAATGTCAGTCTTGATGGATAAAGTATTCTTGGCTGCATGTTCTTCTCATTTAGTGCCCTGAATATATCTTGCCAGCCCTCTCTGGCTTGCCAGGCTTCTGTGGACAGGTCTGATGTTATATTGATGGGCTTTCCTATGTAAGTAAGGAGCCTCTTTGCCCTAGCAGCTTTCAGGAGATTATACCTACAATTATAATTCCTCAATTTGACTATCAGGTGTCGTTTTTTTTTTTTTTTTTGAATGTATAATCTTGGGTGGAGACCATTTAGCCTCTAGTACATGAATTCTGGTTCCATTCGCGAGATTGGGGAAATTTTCTTGAAGGACTTGTTCCACTATATCTTCTAGATCTTTCTTTCTTCTCCCCTTCAGGGATTCCAGTAATTCTGAGGTTGGAACGTTTCATGGCATCATTTATTTCCCTGATTCTGTTTTCGTGATTTCTAAGCTGTTTGTTCCAGACTTCCTCCTGATCCTTTCTCTCTATCTGTTTGTCCTCCAGATCACTAATTCTATCTTCTGTCGCAGTTACCCTGGCTTTGAGAGAGTTTAGATTAGATTGGAACTCATTGAGAGCATTGTGGACCTCCTCCCTGGTAGCTTTAAGCTCCGCCCTAACATAGTGAACATCATGTCTCATCGCTTTCAGCTTGGCCCTAATCAATTATGTTTGGTCATCCATGCCTTTCTCCAAACTAGCTATTGCCTGGATAATTGTTAACCTGAATTCTCTTTCCAACATATTGTCTATGTTGATAGCCATTAGCTCTAGTGCAGAAGGTCCATCCCCTGTATTTTTCTTCTGTTGGGCATTCCTCCTCCTAGTCATTTTGGTGAGAGATGACTGAACAGATGTAGCTGGATGTATCAACCATGGTGCAGTCAAGGTGCACCCTGGAACACGTCTGAACAATCAGGATTCCCCACCCAAATGAGAGACAAAAGAAAAGAAAAAGGAAAAGAAAAACAAAAAAAGAGATAGAGAGAGAGACAGGAAAGAGAGGGAAGATGAAAGAGAAAGTTCAGCCTAAATGGGCCCCAAGGTAAGATTTATGAAGTAGACAAACAAAAAGTCTGATAAAAGTATATGACAAGAGAAAAGAATATATATATATATATATATATATATATATATATATATATATATACACACACAAAAAAAGGAAGAACCTAGTCAAAAAGAACCCCACGTGTAAGATTTATATACTATCAGGACAAACACAAAAACACAGAAACACTGGTGGAAGATAAAGATTGGAGAGTGGTTATAAATTCTCAGTGAGTGCGAGGAAGGTTGTTTTAATTCTTCCTGGATGTATCTTGATATCTTTGTTAAAGGACTCAACTTTCCTAAGATAAAGGGGTATTAAAAATTAATTACCTATAGGGGTAGTATTGATTGGGGAAAGGGGACTACTTTGAAGTTTAACTCTATATGAAAAATAGAAGATAAAAATAAAGGAAAAAACTAAACTAAACTAAAATATAAAAAAAAAGTAGGAATAAAAAAATAGAAATGCAAAATAAAAACATAGGTGTATGTATCAAAAAGTTCAGGTTAGAAAGTTATTATGTAATTTGATGTACTGAACAGCTCGCTGTGATGGTAAATAGGTTAATAAAATTACATATATATATATATATATATATATATATATATATATATATATACCAGAATAGTGGGAATGAATGAAAAAGAAAACTTTTCCTATGAAGTAGTGGTTGTACTCTTGTAGTCCTTTTTTATTTTTTTCTCTCTTTTTTTTTTCTTTCTTGGTTTGTTTTCTGGGGGAGGGGCCTGCCACGTGGGTTGACAGTTAGTGATGTTCCCTGAGTTAAGTTTCCCGCCCCCCTCAAGGTGGTGGGCTCTGAGGAAACTGTTTTTTTTTTTTTTTTTTCAGACTTTTGTTCTCTGGAGGTTTTTATGTTTATTCACTTTTTTTCTCACTTTGACTGCTTTTGATGGTTTTTGTAGTTTTAGAGGAAAATAAATCACACCCTGATCTCCCTCTCAGAGAGAAGCCTCAGTCTGGCTGCAGAGTCTAAATAAGTTCCCCCATGGGCCACTTGCAGAGCAGGTTTCAAGTCGCTGTCCCTAGGGTACCCAAAGCCAAGGAAGTGGCGGCTGTCTGGGCAGCTCCAGACCGCCAGAGAGGTTCCAAGCAGCAATCACACACTGAGATATTCCTGCTGGCCCGGGCTGGGAGTGCCTGGTCTTTCTGGGTCTAAGAGCACCGGGCTTGCATGCACCAATTTCAGGGGAGGCTGAGGTTCACGCGCAGGTCTCAGGCTCTGAGAACAAGGTGCAGATCCAAGAGCACCAGTTTGGGCCTTCAAGCACCTCTCTCAGGGGAGAGTTTGGTGCAGGCTCTGAAACAATGGCGCATATGAAAGGGCACTGGCTGGGCCTTTATACCTCTCTCAGGGGAGTATGTCAGGCTCTATAGCAGGGCTCACACATTCTGCCATCCAGCGTGGCTCCCATCCCCTCAAGGGAGCCAGAACCCATGCATTCTCAGGTGCGCTGGTGGCTTAGGGACCAACACCTGGTTTCTTGGCTGCACTCTCTCTGGCTCAGCACCAGGGGAGGCTGTCCTGGGACCAGGGACTTAAGCCCCGCCCCTGTCGCTAGCCATCCCAATTCCCACAATTCCCCCCCCCCGGAGATTCTTAGCTCTTTTGGAGTGCTTTCCACCAGTCTCCAAGTTAATGCTGGTCCCCAGATGCAGGGAAATCTCGCTCCTATTGGGGTATTACTTTCCAACTGGTCGCCTCTGGTGGCTCCCTCCCCCTTTTGTTTATCTTCTGATATCAGTCCCCCATTCCCACTCCGCGTTACCTGCCCACTGGTGTCTTCTGCCCCTGTAGAGATCCAGACGTGTATAATACTGATCTCAGGCTAATTTCATGGGTGATTGGAGTTCTTTGGTAGGTAATCAGCTCACTTTGGGGTACAGGTTGAAAAGTCATCTCCTCCTACTTCCCCACCATCTTGTCGACCTCTCTCTGCTTCAATTTTTTGAAACAGTTTCAGGAGAATAGGTGTTATTTCTTCTTTGAATGTTTCATAGAATTCCCAAATGAATCCATCAGGGCCTGGGTTCTTCTTTTTTGGGAGGTTTTTGATCACCGCTTCAACCTCATTAGTAGATATTGGTCTTCAGATTGTCAGTTTCTTCCTGGTTCAATTTTGGGAGTTTATAGTTTTCCAGGAATGCATCCATTTCATCTAGGTTGCTTAGCTTATTGGCATATAACTATTGATAACTTCTGATAGTTGTTTCTATTTCCTTGGTGTTCATTGTGATCTCTCCCTTTTCATTCATAATTTTATGAATTTGAGCTTTCTCTCTTTTGTTTTGGGTTAGTGTGGCCAGTGGTTTATCGATCTTATTGATTCTTTCAAAAACCAGCTTCTAGTTTCACTGATATGTTCTACTGTATCTCTGCTTTCTACCTCATTGATCTCAGCTCTAATCTTGATTATTTCCCTTCTTGTGTGTGGAGTTGGTTTGTTTTGTTGTTGATTCTCCAGTTCTTTAAGGTGTAAAGACAGCTGCTGTGTTCTGGATTTTTCAGTTTTGTTTTTTGTTTGTTTGTTTGTTTGTTTGTTTGTTTGTTTGTTTGAGGGATGCTTGGATGGCTATGTATTACCCCCTTAGGACCGCCTTTGCTGTATTCCACAGGTTTTGGATCGAAGTGTCTTCATTCTCATTGGTTTCCATTTGTTTTAGTTCTTCTTTGATCTCCTGGTTGATCCAAGCATTCTTAAGCAAGGTGGTCTTTAGCTTCCAGGTGTTTGAGTTCCTTCTGAACTTTTCCTTGTGATTAAGCTCCAGTTTCAAAGCATTATGATCTGAGAATATGCAGGGGAAAATCTCAGTCTTTTGATATCAGTTTAGTCCTGATTTATGACCCAGCATGTGGTCTATTCTTGAGAAGGTTTCCTGTGCTCTTGAGAAGAATGAGTATTCTTTTGTTTTAGGGTGGAATGTTCTGAATATATCTATGAGATCCATCTGTTCCAATGTGTCATTCAATGCTCTTGTTTCTTTATTGATTTTCTGCTTCAATGATCTGTCTATTTCTGAGAGAGGCATGTTAAGATCTCCTATGATTAGTGTATTCATATCAATATGACTCTTTATCTTGATTAACAGTTTTCTTCTGTAATCGGATACTCCCATATTGGAGGCATAGATATTTACAATTGTTTGATCATCTTGATGGATAGTCCCTTTAAGGATTATGTAGTGTCCTTCTGTATCTCTGACTAGAGCCTTTAGTTTAAAATCTAATTTATCTGATATGAGAATCGCTACCCCGACCTTCTTTTGAGGCCCACTGGCATGAAAGATGCTTCTCCGTCCCTTCACTTTCAGTCTGGGTGTATCTTTAGGTTCAAAATGGGTCTCTTGTAGACAACATATGGATGGGTCCTGTCATTTAATCCAGTCTGCAACCCTGTGCCATTTTATGTGCACATTTAGGCCATTCACATTTAGGATGATTATTGATAGATACGTTTTTATTGACATCGTGTTACATTCGAAGTCTTTCTTTCTGTAGATGGTCTCTATATTTCTGTTCATACTACTCTGGGTTTTTTTCCTCTTTTATACAACCCCCTTAATATTTCCTGCAGTGTCGGCTTGGTGGTTGCATAGTCTTTTAAGTCTTGCGGATCTTGGAAACTCTTTATCTCTCCATCCATTTTGAATGTCAGTCTTGCTGGGTAAAGTATTCTTGGCTGCATGTTCTTCTCATTCAATGCCCTGAATATATCTTGCCAGCCCTCTCTGGCTTGCCAGTTGTCTGTTTAGAGGTCTGACATTATTCTGATGGGCTTTCCTCTGTACGTAAGGATCTTCTTTGTCCTAGCTACTTTCAAGAGGTTCTGCCTACAATTATATTTCTTCATTCTTACTACTAGGTGTCTCTAGGACTTTTGAGAATCTGTAATCTTGGGGGGAAACCGTTCGGCCTCTAGTACAGGAATGCTGGTTCCATTCACGAGATTTGGAAAATTTTCATGAAAACTTGTCCACTATATCTTCTAAAGTTCTTTCTTTATCCTCTCCTTCAGGGATTCTAATAATTCTGACGTTGGAACATTTCATGGCATCATTTATTTCCGTGATTCTGTTTTCATGGCTCTAAGCTGTTTGTTTAAGGCTTCCTCCTGATACTTTTTCTCTATCTGTTCATTCTCCAGATCACTAATTCTATCCTCTGTCTCAGTTACTCTAGCTTTGAGAGAATTTAGATTAGAGTGGAACTCATTGAGAGCATTGTGAAGCTCGTCCCTGGTAGTTTTCAGCTCTTCCCTAATATTGAAAACGTGATCCCTGGTCGTTTTAAGTTCGGCTCTAATCAATTCCTTTTGGTCACTCATGGCTTTCTCCAACCTAGCTATTGCTTGGATAATTGTTAGCCTGAATTCTCTTTCTGACACATTGTCTATGTTGATAGCCATTAGCTCTGTTGCAGAAGGTCCATTTTTTGTATTTTTCTTCTGTTGGGCATTCCTCCTCCTAGTCATTTTGGTGAGAGATGGCTGAATGGGTGTAGCTGGATGTATCGACAGTGGTGCAGTCAAGGTGTACCCTGGAATGCTTCTGATCAATCAGAGTTACCCACCCAAATGAGAGGAAAAAGAAAAGGAAAAGAAAAAAAGAGAGAGGGAGAGAGACAAGAATGAAAGGTGAGATAAAAGAGAAGGTTCAGCCCAAATGGGTTCCAAGGTAAGATTTATGAAGTTTACAAACAAAAACAGACAAACAAAAAGACTGATAAAAGTATATGAGAAGAGAAAAAATATATATATATATTTGCATATATATATGCAAATAAAGGAATAACCTCATCAGAATGAACCCCGAGTGTAAGATTTATATACTATCAGGAGAAACACAAAAACACAGAAGTAGGGGCGCCTGGGTGGCTCAGTGAGTTAAGCTGCTGCCTTCGGCTCAGGTCATGATCTCAGGGTCCTGGGATCGAGTCCCGCATAGGGCTCTCTGCTCAGCAGGGAGCCTGCTTCCTCCTCTCTCTCTCTCTGCCTGCCTCTCTGCCTACTTGTGATATCTCTCTGTCAAATATATAAATAAAAAAAAACACGAAATACTGGTGGAAGAAAAAGATTGTAGAGTGCTGTAAATTTTCAGTGTGGGTGAGGAAGGTTTTATTTATTATTTTTTTTTTTTGGTGTTGTTTTTTTCCGGATGTATCTTGATAGATTTGTTAAAGACTCCACTTTCCTAAGATAAAGGGGGATTAGGAATTGTTTTACCTATAGGGGTGGCATTGATTGGGGAAAGGGGATTGCCTTGAAGTTTAATTCTATATGAATATTAGAAAATTAAAATTAAAAAAGGAATAAACTAGACTAAACTAAACTAAAATTAAAAAAAATAAATTTAAAAAACAGAAATGCAAAAGGAAAACACAGGTGTATGTATCAAAAAGTTCAGATTAGAAGGTTATTATGGAATTTGATGTACTGGACATCTCACTGTGATGGTAAATAGGTTAAAAAATTTTCTATATAATAATAAAAAATTATCTTTAAAAAAATGAGCCAGGATAGTGGGAACAAATTAATAATAAAAATTGTCCTATGAAGTAGTGGTGGTTGTTCTCTTGTTGTCTTTTTTTTTTTTCCTTTCCCAGTTGGTTTCCTGGGGGAGGGGCCTGCCACGTGGGTTTTCAGTCAATGATGTTCTGAGTTAAGTCCTCCCACTCCCCTCAAGGGGGTGGGCTCTTAGGAAACTGTTTTTTCAGGCTTTTGTTCTCTGGAGGTTTTTATATTTGTTCACT
Organism: Mustela lutreola; assembly: GCF_030435805.1. Classification (NCBI taxonomy): domain Eukaryota; kingdom Metazoa; phylum Chordata; class Mammalia; order Carnivora; family Mustelidae; genus Mustela; species Mustela lutreola. Next base: position 176,754,290 of record NC_081294.1, read on the forward strand.
TTTGTTTTTCTCTCTTTTCTTGAGGGATTTTGATGGTTTTTGTAGGTTTAGAGGAAAGCAAACTGTACCCTGACCTCCGTCTCAGAGAGAAGCCTCAATCTGGCTGCAGAGCCCAAATAAATCCCCCCTTCAACACTGGCAGAGCAGGTTCCCAGTCGCGGTCCCTGGGGACTCAAGATTTTTTGCTTGTACCCAAAACCACAGCAGTGGCGGCTGTCTGGGCAGCTCCAGACTGCCAGAGAAGTTCCAAGCAGCAATCGCACACTGAGATTTTCCCACTGGCACAAGCTGGGAGTGCCTGGTCTTTCCAGGTCCAAGAGCACCAGGCTGGTGCCTGTGCCATCTCTGTCTGGGGAGGGCACAGGGCATGACTCGGACTCTGATGGCATGGCAGGGCACTTGCATGGGGACTGCAAAAAGGCTGTGCTTCTGTTGGCTGGCGAGGCTCCCAGCCCCTCATGGGAGCTGGGCACCACACACTCTCAGGCGAGCTTGCTGGTGGTTCAGGGACCAAGACCTGGTTTCTCTGCCGCACTCTTTCTGGCTCTGCACCAGGGGTGGCTGTCCTGGGTCTGGGGACTTAAGCCCCTGACCCTAACACCCTGATTCCTGCAATTTCTCCCCAGTGATCCTTTGCTCTTCTTGAGTGCTTTCTACCATACTTCTGAGATAATGCTGGTCCCCAGACGCAGGGCACTCTCGTATTGGGATATTACTTTCCAGTGGGTCACCTCTGGTAGCACCCTCCCCTTTTGTTTATCTTCCAATATCAGTCCGACTTTCCCACTCCGCTTTACCTGCCCACTGGCGTCTTCTGCTCCGGTAGAGATCCAGACGTGTATAATTCGGGTCTCAGGCTGATTTTGTTGGTGAGTGGAGTTCAACAGAAGTAATCAGCTCACTTTAGGGTCCAGGTTGAAAGGGAGCTGCCTCCTACTTCTCCGCCATCTTGTCTCCAGTATAAACATTTTAACAATGTTTTTTTTTTAATAAATTGATTTCTTTATTTTCAGAAAAACAGTGTTCATTATTTTTTTCACCAACCCAGTGCTCCATGCAATCTGTGCCCTCTATAATACCCACCACTTGGTACCCCAAGCTCCCACCCCCCCTCCACTTCAAACCGCTCAGTTGTTTTTCAGAGTCCATAGTCTCTCATGATTCACCTCCCCTTCCAATTCCCCCCAACAACCTTCTCCTCTCTAAGACCCCTTGTCCTCCATGATATTTGTTATGCTGCACAAATAAGTGAAACCATATGATAATTGACTCTCTCTGCCTTTCTTCATTCAGCATAATCTCTTCTAGTCCCGTCCATGCTGCTACAAAAGTTGGGTATTCATCCTTTCTAATGGAGGCATAATACTCCATAGTGTATATGGACCACATCTTCCTTATCCATTCGTCCGTTGAAGGACAAATTCGTTCTTTCATAGTTTGGCGACCGTGGCCTTTGCTGCTATAAACATTTGGGTACAGATGGCCCTTCTTTTCACGACATCTGTATCTTTGGGGTAAATACCCAGGAGTGCAATTGCAGGGTCAGAGGGAAGTTCTATTTTTAATTTCTTGAGGAATCTCCACACTGTTCTCCAAAGAGGCTGCACCAACTTGCATTCCCACCAACAGTGTAAAATGGTTCCCCTTTCTCCACATCCTCTCCAAGACATGTTGTTTCTTGTTTTGTTAATTTTGGCCATTCTAACTGGTGTAAGGTGATATCTCAATGTGGTTTTAATTTGAATCACCCTGAGGGCTAGTGATGATGTACATTTTTTCATGTGTCTGATTGCCATTTGTATGTCTTCATTGGAGAATTGTCTGTTCATATCTTCTGCCCATTTTTTGATATGCTTGCCTATTTCCTATGTGTTGAGTTTGAGGAGTTCATTATAGATCCTGGATATCAACCTTTTGTCTGTACTGTCATTTGCAAATATCTTATCACATTCCGTGGGTTGCATCTTTGCATTTTTGAATCTTTCCTTTGCTGTGCAGAAGCTTTTGATTTTGATGAAGTCCCAAAAGTTTATTTTGGCTTTTGTTTCCTTTGCCTTTGGAGACATATCTTGAAAGAAGTTGCTGTGGCTGATATAGAAGATATTACTGCCTATGTTCTCCTCTATGGTTCTGATGGATTCCTGTCTTACGTTGAGGTCTTTTATCCATTTTAACAATGTTTATTCTTCTGATCCATGAGCATGGAATGGTCTTCTGTCTTTTTTGTTTTCTTCAATTTTTTTCATGAGTGTTCTGTAGTTCCTCGAGAAAAATCCTTTACTTCTTTGGGATGGTTTATTCCCAGGTGTCTTATGGTTTCAGTGCTGTAGTAAATGGAATTTATTCTCTAATGTCCCTTTCTGTATTTTCATTGATAATGTAGAAGAAGGCCACTGATTTCTGTACAATGATTTTTTTAAAGATTTTATTTATTTGACAGACAGAGATCACAAGTAGGCAGAGAGGCAGGTAGAAAGAGAGAGAGGAGGAAGCAGGCTCTCCGCGGAGCGGACAGCCTGATGCGGGACTCGATCCCAGGGTCCTGGGATCATGACCTGAGCCGAAGGAAGAGGCTTTAACCCACTGAGCCACCCAGGCACCCCTGTAAAATGATTTTGTATCCTGCCACATTATTTAGTTGCTGTATGAGTTCTGGTAGTTTGGAGGTGGGGTGTTTTGGGTTTTCCATATAAAGTATGTCATCTGTGAGGAGAGAGTGTTTGACTTCTTCATTACCAATTTGGATACCTTTTATTTCTCTTTGTTGTCTGATTGTTGCTAGGATTTCAAATAGTTTGTAGAACAAGAGTGGTGAGAGTGGGCATCCTTGTCATGTTCCTGATCTCAAAGGGAAGCCTGTCAGCTTTTACCCATCGAGGATGATATTCACTGTGGGTTTTTCATAGAAACATTTTATGAAGTTGACTAATGTTCCCTCTATCCCTATACTTTGAAGCACTTTATTCAGGACCGGATGCTGGATTTTGTCTAATGCTTTTTCTTCATCAATGGAGAGGACCATGTGGTTCTCCTCTCTACACTTCATAATTTGTTCTATGACATTGATTGATTTGTGAATGCTGAACCATCCTTGCAACCCAGGGATAGATCCCACCTGGTCATGGTGGATCATCTTTTGAATGTACTGTTGGATCCTGTGAGCTAGGATCTTGTTGAGAATCTTAGTATCCATATTTATCAGTGATATTGGTCTGAAATTCTCCCTTTTGGTGAGGTCTTTGCCTGGTTTGTGGAGCAGGGTAATGCTGCCTTCATAAAAAGGGTCTGGAAGTTTTCCTTCTGCTTAATTTTTGGAACGAGCTTCAGGAGAAGACATGCTATTTCTTCTATGAAAGTCTGGTAGATTTCTCCTGTGAATCCATCAAGTCCTGGGCTCTTGTTTATTGGGAGGTTTTTGATCACTGCTTCAATCTGGTTACTGGGTAAAAGTCTATTCATGTTGTGAATTCCTTCCCGGTTCAATTTTGGGATTATACTTTTCTAAAAATGCATCCATTTCACAAAGGTTGCTTAGCATATTGGCATACAACTGTTTAATTTTTTTAATTATTTTCAGTGTAACCGTATTCTATGTTTTAGCACAACACCCAGTGTTCCATGCACTCCATACCTCATTGTTTTGTTGACTGTTTCCTTTGCTGTGTAGAAGATTTTGATCTTTATGAAGTCCCAAATGTTCATCTTCACTTTTTTTTTCCTTTGCCTTTGGAGACATATTTTGAAAGAAGTTGCTATGGCCAATGTTGAAGAGGTTTCTGCCTATGTTCTCCTCCAAGATTCTGATGGATTCCTGCCTCAGGTTGAGGTCTCTTATCCATTCCGAGTTTCTCTTTGTGTATGGTGTCAGAGAATGGTCGAGTTTCATTCATCTACACAAAGCTGTCCCAATTTTCTCAGTGGCATTTATTGAAAATACTTTTTTCTTTCCTTTGTATATATTTTCCTGCTTTCTTGAAAATTATTTGACTATAGATTGATGGTCCATATCTGAGCTCTCTACTCTGTTACACTGGTCTAATGGCCTGTTTTTATGCCAGTCCCCTGCTGTCTTGGTGATCACAGCTTTGTAGTAACCCTTGAAACCAGGCAACAGGGTGCACCCAGTTTTGTTCTTTTCTTTTTGGCATTTCCTTAGCAATACGGGATCTCCTCTGATTCCACACCAATTTTAGGCTTGTGTTTGCTCCAGCTCTTTGAAAAATACCGGAGGAATTTTGATCAGAATGGCATTAAAATGATAGATTTCTCTAGGCTGTATAGACTTTTTAAGACTGTTTATTCTTCTGATCCATGAGCATGGAATGGTCTTCCATCTTTATGGTTTTCTTCCATTTATTTCATGAGTGTTCTGTAGTTCCCTGAATATAGATTGCTTATCATTTTGGTTTGGTTTATTCCCAGGTATCTTATGGTTTTGGAGCTGTAGTAAATGGAATTGATTCTCCCTTTCTGTATTTTTATTGTTAAAGGATAAGAAAACCACTGATTTTTGTACAAAGATTTTGTATCCTCCCGCATTATTGAAGTGCTGTATGAGTTCTAGTAGTTTTGGGGTGGAGTCTTTTGGGTTTTCCATATAAAGTATGTCATCTATGAAGAGAGAGTTTGACTTCTTCATTGCCAATTTGGATACATTTTATTTCTCCTTGTTGTCTGATTGCTGTTGCTAGGACTTCAAATAATATGTTGAATAAGAGTGGAGAGAGTGGGCATCCCTGTCATGATTCTGATCTCTAAGGGAAGGCTGTCAGCTTTTACCCATTGAGGATGGTATTCACTGTGGTGTTTTCATAGATACACTTAAGGAAGCTGATGAAGGTTCCCTCTATCCCTACTTTGAAGTGTTTTATTCAGGAACAAAAGCCGGATTTTCTCAAATGTGTTCTTTTCACCAATTGAGATGACCATGTGGTTTTTCTGTCTTCGCTTATTAATTTGTTTATGACATTGATTGATTTGCGAATGTTGAACCATCCTTGCAACCCAGGGATAGATCCCACCTGGTCATGGTGGATCATCTTTTGAATATACTGTTGGATCCTATGAGCTTGCATATTGTTGAGAATCTTAGTATCCATATTCATCAGTGATATTGGTCTGAAATTCTCCTTTTTGGTGAGGTCTTTTCCTGCTTTGGGGATCAGGGTAATGCTGGCTACATAAGAAGAGTCTGGAAGTTTTCTTCTGCTTCCATTTTTGGAAAGATCTTCAGGTGAATAGGTGTTATTTCTACTCTGAAAGTTTGGTAGAGATGCCCAGGGAAGCTGTCTGTTCCTGAGCTCTTGTTTTTTGGGAGGTTTTTGATCACTACTTCAATCTCGTTACTGGATAATGGTCTATTCAGGTTCTACATTGCTTACTGGTTCAATTTTGGAATTTTGTACTTTCCTAGGAATGCAGCCATTTCACCTAGGTTGCTTAGCATATTAGCATACAACTGTTTTTTTTTTCTTTATAATTTCTTTTATGTGTAACATTATTCTTTGTTTTTCCACCACGGTTAGTGATCTATGTAATCCCTGCCCTCTCTCTTATACATACCAATAGCTTCTGCCAACCTCTCACTCCCCGCTCTTTCAAAGCTCTCATATTCTTTTTCAGAGTCCATAGTCTGATAGTATCATAGTATTATAGAGGGCATGGATTGCATGAAGCACTGGGCATGGTGAAAAAATAATGGAATACTTTTTTTCTGAGAAAATAAATTAATTTAATTAAAAAAAATATATGTCTCCAAAGGCAAAGGAAACAAAGCGAAAATGAACTTTGGAAATTCATCAAAATCAAAAGCTTCTGCACAGCAAAGGAAACATTCATGAAAACAATGGTAAACGATGGAATGGGAGAAGATAATTTCAAACCATTTTTTAACTGGATTATTTGTATTTCGGGGTGTTAAATTGTAGCCATTCCACATATTTTGGACACTATCCCCATACTGCATAGGTTTTTTTTTTTTTAATAAATATTTTCTCCCTTTCAGTATGTTGTCTTTTTTTTTTTAATTAAATATATTTATTTTCAGCATAACAGTATTCATTATTTTTTTTTACCACACCAGTGCTCCATGCAGTCCGTGCCCTCTACAGTACCTACCACCTGGTACCCCAACCTCCCACACCCTTATTACTTCTTCCTTGCTCTTCTGCTGTGTGGAAACTTTATTGTGCTACAGTCCCAGTTGTTTATTTTTGCCTTTATTTCCTTGCCTCAGGAGACAGTCTAGAAAATGTTTGCTTTGGTCCATGTCAGGAAGTTACGGTCTGTGCCCTCTTTGATTTTTATGGTTTCCAGTCTCCCACTGAGGCCTTGAAACTGTTTTGAACTTCTATGTCTGTTTGGCATAAGGAAGCAGAGTAATTGCATTCTTCTGTGCATAGCTGTCCAGTTTTCCCAACACTATAGAGACTGTTGTTTTCCTTTCTATATTCTTGCCTGCTCTGTGGAAGACTAATAGGCCACAGAATTGCGGGTTTATATCTGAGCTTCTATCCTGTTCCCTAGGTCACTGTGTGTATTTTTGTGCCAGTGCCATAGTTTGGATGACCACAGCTATGTAGTATGACTTGAAATCTGGAATTGTGATTCCTCCAGCATTGTTTTTCTTCTCAACATTGCATTGTCTGTTCAGTATCTTTGGTGGTTCCATACAAATTTTTAGGAGTGTTTGCTTGACTTCTTTTTGTTTAACTTAATTCAATGAGCCAACTTATAGGACACCATTAGTGTTATAGGACACTATAACACTTATAGGACAACTTATAGGACACCAACTTATAGGACACCTGTAGTGTTCAATAATAGATCAAATGTGTATACTGCCCAGTGCTCATTGCATCATGGGTCCTCTTTAAGGCCTACCACCCAGTTGCCCCATCCCCCACGCCACTGCCCTCCAGGAATCCTGAGTTCGTTTCTGTAATGAAGAGTCTCTCATGGTTTTTCTCCCTCTCTGACGACTTCACATTCAGTTCCCCCTTCCCCTCTGATCCTCTGTGTTGTTTCTTCTATTTTACACAGGTGAACCCATGTGACGCTTGCTTTTCTCTGATAGCCTTATTTCACTCAGCGTAATACCCACCAGTTCCTTCCAGGTGGATGCGATGGTTAGTCTTCATCCTCTATGATGGATGAATAGTATTCTGTTGTAGATATGAACCACATCTTCTTTATCCATTCATCTGTCCATGGACATCAGCGCTCTGTCCATAGTTTGGCTAGAGTGGATAATGCTATAATGAACACTGGGGGGGGGATGCCACTATTTTTCACTCAATCTGTATTTCCTTACGATTTTATTTATTGACTTGATGGAGATAGAGAGAGATCACAAGCAGGCAGAGAGACAGGCAGAGGGAGGGGGGAAGCAGGCTCCCTTCTGAGCAGACAGCCTGATGTGGATCTTGATCCCAGGACCCTGAGATCCTGGAGGCTTGACCCACTGAGCCACCCAGATGCCCCAAAATCTGTATCTTTGGGTTAAATACCAAGCAGTGCAATTGCTGTGTTGTCTATTTTTAAGGTTGGGAAGAAACTCGATAACATGTGGCAGAGTGGTTGTAAGAGGGTGCATTGCCACCAGCAGTGTAAGAGTGTTCCCCTCTAACCATGTCCTCGCTAGCATTTGTTTTCCCTGCCTTGATCATTTTAGATATGCCAGCTGATGTGAGGTGGTATCTCACTGTGGTTTTGATTTGTATTTTCCTGATGGCTATTGCTGTAGAACACTTTTTTGTGTGTCTCTTGGTCACTTGTATGGCCTCTTAGTAAAAAGGTATGTTTGTGTTTTTGCCTATGTCTTCAGCTAGATTAGGGGTAGTCCCAGGATCATGGAAGGTTTGATCTGCTTAGGTATGGAGACCTTCAGAGACATCTGAATTGAAGGCCAGAGTTAAGGAGAATATCAGGCCCAGGCTCTGTGTTCAGTCTGGTATGAAAATATAAATAAGCAGGGAGTGGTGTATAAACATTTTAGGCCTCTAGGGACAGATGCCCGAAAACACTTGCTAGGGTTAGGGTTTGGGCATTGGGCATGGCAGGCGTGATCTTCAGATGCTGAGGTGAGCCCCCTGGGATGTGAAGTTAGGGAGAATGTCAGGTGTTTGCTCAGGCTATAGTTTGTGTTCATGAAAGGCACTAAATGTGGGGTTGTGTTAATGGGGTCTTGGAGATTTCTTCCACTCTGGGTTTTTTTGTTTTGTTTTGCTTTTTTGTTTTTGTTTTGTAGCTCCAAATAGCAAAGTTTCATTCTGGGAGACAGGATATGTCCTGAATTCTGGCTCAATTATCCCCCATGTGGATATGCTGAGAACAGGGCTCAGGGTATGGATAACTGAATTCCTAACTTAGGGTTAAGTAAGACCTATGGTCATGGCAGCCTTGATCTACTGGTTCTAGGGTGAGCTACAGAAAGGGTTTATTTGATGGGCGCATCCCAGGCTGTGCCAGACTGTATTAGTGACAATGGTGGCCTACAAATGTGGGGTGGAATTGGAGGAGGTAGTGCATGTTTCTCCTAAACTGGGGGCAGTGCATCTTCATATGCCAGGGTTTCCATCTGGAGGGCAGTCAAAGTCTTGTGGTGTGGCTCAGAGTCGTCAGTCTGGAGGGCTTATGGATCAGGACTCTGGGGAAGAAGTCTGAACATCCAAGCGAGGGATAGGGTTAAGGCTTAGGGATGGCAGGCCTGATATGTAGATGCTGAGTTTAGCTCCCTGGGATCTGAAATTAGGTCACATGTCAGGTGGTCACTCAGGCTTGAGTTTATGTCCATATGGAACTGGCCAAATGGGGCCATGGAAATTTCTCCCGTTCTGTGGGTTTTGTGTAGTTCCAAATAGCACAGTTTCATTCTGGAGGAAAGAAGGAGTAGTGTTTATGTCTCAGCGGTCCCCTGTATGGAAGTATTCGAGAGATGAGCGCTGGGTATGGATGCCTAAAAACCCTATGGACGGCTGAAAACCCTGGAGTTAGAATTGCAGCCTAGAGGAATGGCAGACCTGATCTGCTGGCTCTGAGGTGAGATACCCAAGAGGATAATTTGAGGAGCACAGGCTGTGCCAGACTGCACGTTAGTGCCCAGGTTGGCTTAAATTCGAGGTTGGAATTGAGAGCCTTGCAGCTTTCTCCTAAACAGGAGTTTCTGTGCAGCTCCATAGGACATGGTATCCTTCTGCAGGGCAGGCAGAGTCCTGTGGTGTTTCTCCAGGGTCCCCAATCTGGAGAGCTTTTGGGAAAAACTCTTGGGATAAAAGTCTGAATACCCAACCTAGGTTTAGGGTTAGGGACTAGGGCATGGCAGGCCTGAAATGCAGATGCTGAGAAGAGCTCCCCGGATTTCAACTTAAGGAGAATGTCAGGTGGTCACTCAGGCGGGAGTTGATGTCCATGAGGGACACCAAATACTGGGGCTGGCCTCATGTGGCCATGGATGTTTCTCCTGCTCCAGGGAGTTTGCACAGCTCCAAATAGCAAGATTTCCTTCTGGGGGACAGGAGGAGCCGTGTTTTCAGGATCAGGGGTACACCATGTTGAGGGATTCGAGTGCAGGATTCCAGGTATGGATGCCAGAAAACCCAGCCTATTGCTGGCTTAGGGCCTAGGGCATTGGCAGGCCAGATATGTTGGCTTTCAGGCGAGCTCCTCAGAGGGATGAGTTGACAACCAGGATTAGGCCTGAAAACAGAAGCTAGGGTAAGGATAGGACTAGTGGCATGAAAGGTCTAATCTTCTGGCTCTGGGACCAGCTACTTGGGTGGCTGACTGGAGGACGAGGCTCAAACTCTGTGTCCGAATGTGAATCACTATCCAGGGATGACCTCCATAAGTGGGGTTGGCCTTGGGGACCATGGAGGTTTCTCCAAAACTGGGAGTTTTGTGAAGATCCATAGGGCATGGTTAACTTATGAAAGGCATTGCTGAGTGCTGTGATGTGGCTCCAGAGTCCCCAGTCTGGAGGGCTTGGAGGCCGGGCATCTTGGGATGGAAGCCTGAAAACCCAACCTAGGTTAGGGTTGGGGCCTAGAGACATGGCATGACTGATCTCTCAGAACTGAGGAGGGCTCCCTGAAGGGCTGAGTTGAGGGCGGGCATCAGGCGGTAGATCAGAGTCTTGAGGTTTTGGGTCCATGGGCCTTAGATGCTGGTTTTGCCCTCTGGGGGTATGCATGTTTCTCCCGCTCTGAGGTTTCTGTACAGCTCTAAATGGCACCATTTCTCCCTAGGTGGCCAGCGGAGTGCCTGCATGAGTCTCAGGCATCTGCAATATGCAGGACTTTGGTGCTTACCCTCTGTACAACACGCCTAGGGTAAGGATTAGGGCCTGCGGCATTACAGGCCCAATCTGCCAGCACTGAGTCTGGCTCCTCTCAGGGCTGAGTTGAGGCCATTTCTCCAGCCCTGTGGCGGAATCCGGCTTTATGGCTGGGGACTGCTGATGGTTGTGGGACATGCAGATTTCTCCTGCTCTGAGAGTTATGCACATCTCCTATGGGAACTGTTTCCTCCTGGGTAGCAGCCAGAGTCCTGGGGTGTGGCTCGGGTGTCCCCAATCTGAAGGGCTTGGGGGCCAGTTCTGTGGGGACAGAATTCTGAAAAGTCAGCATAGGGTTAGGGAATGGGGCATGGCTGATCCAATCTGCTGGTGCTGAGGCAGGTTCCCTGACAGGCTGAGTTGAGGATGGGGGTCAAGCGGCATGTCAGACTCTGGATTTTTTTGTTGTGTGGGCCATCTGCGGTGAGGGTGGCCTCAGGAATCCATGTGGGTCTCTCACAGTCTGAAGGTTCAGGAAGGCTCCAAATGAAAGGGTTTCCCTTCGATGCCAGACAGAGTCCTTAGGTGTGGCCATGGTTCCTAATCTGGAGTGCTTGTTGGCAAGGTCTCTGGGCACGGAAGCCTGAAAACACAAACTGGGGGTTGGGTTAGGACTTAGGAGTATCCAAGCCCCATCTTCCAGCCCTGAGGTGAGAACCCTGGGGTTTGAGTCAAGCCCAGGAATCAGGAAACACGTCAGGCTGTGAGTTTGTGATTGGGGGTTGGTGCTGAGGTTGGGGATGTCCTCAGGGAAGCATGCAGGTTGCTCCATGTGGGTTGTTCCTAGGGTTCTGCGTAGCTTAGAATGGCACGCTTTTCTTCTGGATTGCAGACAGACTCGTGGGGTGTGATCTAGAGGTCCTAAACTGGAGGGGAAGTGCCAATGTGGCTTTAGACCTGTGGAGGGTTTGGGAGCTGCATTAGGAGTTCGTGGAAGGCTCAGCAGTGCCGATTAACGCCACTGGAGGGAGAAGTGAGCTGTGGTGCGAGAGAGCGTAGTAAAGGTGGCAATGCAGCTTGCCACCCCTGGAGGCACTGGAGGCAGTGCCGAGCTGCTGTGGGAAACACACCAGAAGAGGAGTCTGTGCAGCTTGCTGGCTCTGAGGGCAGTGGTGAGGTGCTGGGTGAGAAACCCTGAAACGTGAGGCACTGCAGCTTATTTTTACAGGATGTAGTGCTGAGCTGAAGACTCTCTGTTTCCCCAGTCTCAAGAGTGGTGGTAACAACTGCTGGAGCCGGGCCCCCACTCAGCATTGTGAAACATTGCCCCAGGTTTGCTGGTAATGTGCTGTCAGGATAGTTCCCGAGGGTCCTCCTGGAACTATCCAGGAGAGCCAGGGAGAGCCAAACCCGTTTCATGGTGCCTTTGGAACCGAAGACTTGAGTGTCTACTTAGAAGAGTCTATTTGCTTCTCTATAAAGGACAAGGGCATTGGCCGGCTTGAGAAGGAAGTGAAAGAACACTTAAGAATCAAGCATGTGTCTCTCCTTCCTTCTCCCAGGAATCGGAGCAGGTGTGTAGGCTTTAGGTGGGAGGTGCCTACTTATCCGCACCTGACGACCCTTCTCTCTTGTTCCATGAGACGTGAAGTTTGGAAATCAGCGTCTGAATCCATCATGCAGCTTGTCCCAGGACGTCAGCATTCAGAGAAAAGGGCAGGCCGGTGGGGCACAGTGGCACATCCATGCCAGCATGGGAGGTAAAATTTCTCTTTCACCCCAAACATCCTGGGTTTTCTCTCCTCTCCAATGGAGCCAAAAAGTCACATGAGCGCAGCTGTCAGAAATGGAGAGTGGGTGCTAGGGTTCCTGAGTTTCCTTGCAGGGAGCACCTGGCAGGGGATCTCATTTTCTCTGTTGGCTTCTGGCTTACACGGTATTTGGAACATCTCTTTCTAATCAAATCCCCTGGATTCAAAGGGGGGAAGATGAGATGAACTTGGTGTGTGTTTGAAACATAGACCTCATTCCTTCATCTAACAGTGTTGATTCCATGGGTCCTAGGCTGTGGTGGAATGGCCAGCATCTAGATTTAGGTGGATGTGTGTGGTCAGAGAGAAGCTTGGATGATGGCTTCTCCTTTGTCCATCATGATGTATCCTAAGGGATTCATGTTTTTTATCCAAAGAGTTCCAAGGAGGGCAGAGGGAAAATTCAAAAGGATTCCAAGGAGCCTTGGATGATTGAAAACAGAAGCTTGGCTGTCTAGTTTCACTCGGTCGACCATTTAGAGAGTTGGACATGGCATCCTTTCTCTGCAGTTTCATGGGTGGTGAAGTCAGGAGAGTCTTTGGTAATTCCCCTGGATAGAGGCATTCTGATGGCCTCACAGGGCATGGCATCAGGAACCCTGGGTTGAATTTCTGGGGTTGCTTGATGGACGTTGGGTGAGTCATGTTATCCCCAAGTTTTTTGTTTCCTCCTTAGGAAATTGCTGGCAGGGAATGTTCTGCTTCCAGCAAAACCCTCCTGCACTGTCAGTGGGCATGTGGGTTGTTGCAGCCACTCTAGAAAAGAGCATCGTGGTTCCTTTGAAAGCTAAGAACTGAACAGCCCTAGAATCCAGCAGTTGCCCTCCTAGGTATCTCCCTATAAGGGAGGGTACACACTGTGATGAGCTCTGGGTGTTCTGTGCAGGTGAGGAATCACAAAATCCTACCACTGAAGCAAAGGAATGAACACTGCATGGAAACATATTGGAACTGAAATAAAGGAAGGAAAGAAGAAGGCCACGTTCTACTTCATGAAGAGCGAGGTAAAAATGGAGTGATTTTTCTTCTCCTTTTCTGTCAATGATCAATTTCAATAACACTGTGGTGGGATACACTAGTTTCCGATTGCATAAGGAGCCCTCAGAAAGCTGCCAGGGAAAGTTTAGACCTCAGAACATGTCCATGTTCCATTGATATGTTCCTTCCAGTTTGCATGTACAATGGTAAGTGGAGAGAAATAGGGCAAAAGAGGAAAGGAGGGGCTGAATATTCAGGAGCTTAAGTCAGAGGCTTTAACCCACTGAGTCACCCAGGCTTCCCATCCTTCCCACTTTCTCAAGAAAGCCCTGGGCCTGTTTAAGTTGAGAAGATGGAGAGGAGATCCCAGCTTTGCAGCAGGCAGGGTAGTTCCAGGTCTTCCTAGAGCTGACAGGGTTCACTGAGGAGAGCTGAGCTGTGGGTGTGACAGATCCAAACTGCTGGTCCAGAGGCGGTATCTCTGAGGAGCTGTGTTGAAAATGGGGTTCAGGTGGCGTACGAGGCTAGGGGGGGGCTGAATAACATAGGGGAGTACTCATGTGGACACACAGGTTTCTCTCTTTCTGACAGTTCCTTGCAAGTCCAAACAGACTGGTTTCCTTCTAGGTGGCAGGTGGACTCCTATGGTTTGACTCTAGGGTTCCCAACCCAGAGGGCTTGCTGGACAGACCCCTGTAGAAGGAAGCATGAAAACACAACTTAGGGTTAGGGTAATGGCCTTGGGGAATTGCAGCTCTGATCCACCAGCGGTGATTCAGATTCCCCTCAGGGTTGAGTTGAGGGAGCTCATCGTGCAGTGTGGCAGAATCTGGGTTTCTGGCCGGGGGGGGGGGGGGCTACTGATGTTGAGAGTGTTTTAGAAGGGTGTGCATGTTTCTTCCTCTCTGAGGTCACTGCAGAGCTCTAAATGGCACAGTTTCCGCCCGCATGGCAGTCGGATTCTTGGGTTTTCACAGAGGGGTCCTTAATCTGGGGAGTTTGGGGGCCAGGCCTCTTGAATTGAAAGCCTGAAAACAGAAACTAAAGTTATGGCAGGGCCTCAGGGCAAGGCAGGCTTGATCTGCTGGTGCTGAGGCAGGCTTTCCAGTGGGCTGACGTCAGGCTGGGCATCAGGCATATCAGATTCCAAGTTTGTGTCTAGGGAGGCTATAGAAACTGGGAGCATCCTCAGAGTGGCATGCAAGTTTCTCCCAGTCTGAGGGTTCTGCTGAGCTCCAAAGGGCACAGTTTCCTCATGTGTGTGGGGCGCAGCCCTGGGGTGTCACTGAGGCATGCTTTATGCCACTGTGAGTCTCACAGGTGCCCATCATCAGGCTTAGGGAAAAGGCCTCTGGACATGGAAGCCTGTACACCCACATAGGGTTAGTGTTAGGGCCTTTGGGCACGGCAGGCCCAATGTACTGGTGCTAATGCGGGCTCTCCACAGGGCTGAGTCCAGGCCATACATCTGGAGGCACAGCAGAATCCGGATTTATGGCCATAAGGTCTCTCATGTTGAGGGAGGCTTTAGGGGGGCTTGCAGGTTTCTCCCTGTCTGAGGGTTTGGTGCAGCCCCAAACCACAAGAAGTCTGCCCACGTGGTCAGTGGAGTCACATGGTGTCACTCTGCTGTCCTTAATCATGGGGATGTGGGAGCCAGGTATCTTTGGATAGAAACCTAAAAACCCAAATTAGGTTTATGGTAAGGGCATAGGGTCATGGCAGGTCTGAACTTTTCTTGCTGAGGTAGGGTCCCTGGTGTGCTGAGTTGAGAACAGGCACCAGGCAGGGGGTTGGATTCCGGGTTTGAGTCCAGGGGTTGAACAATGCTGTGTGTGGCCTTGCGGGGTCTTGCAGGTTTCATAGCTCTGAGGAATGTGTGCACCTCCCAATGGCACTACTGCACCCTAGGAACAAGGGGAGTGCCAGAGTGAGTCTCAGGCATCCCCAATCTGGGGGGTGTGGGTGCCAGGCCTCAGGGTATGGAAGCTTGTATACTCCACCAAGTGTTCGGGTTAGAACCTAGGGACATGGCAGGCCCAAATTGGCAATGCTGAAATTGGCTCCCATCGAGGCAGAGTTTAGGACATTCATCTGGCCACCTGAAGAATCAGGGTTTGTCTCTGGGGGGCCACTGATGGTAGGAGTGGCTTTAGGGGGACATGCAGGTTTCTGCCCCTCTGAAGGTTTAGCGCAGCTCCAAGTGGCATGGGTTCCATCCATGTGGAGAGTGGATTCCTGAGGTGTTGCTCAGGGGTCCTTAATTCAGGGGGCCTGGGGGTTAGGCCCCTTGGAATGGAAGCCCGAAAACCCAAAGAAAGGTTAGAGTTAGGGCCTTGGAACATTGCAGGCCATATATACTGAATCTGAGGGGGCCTGCCCACAGGGATGAATTGGGGACACACCTCTTCCATCACAAGTATATGGCTTTATGGCCGAGGGGGGGCATGATGGTCAGGGAAGCTTTATGGGTGCAAGCAGGTTTCACCCCCTTGGAGGGCTTGACACAACTCCAATCAGCAGGAATCCCTACCACGTGGCAGGTGGAGTGGTGGGGTGTCACTCAGACCTCCTTTATCCGAGGGGATTTGGGGCCAGGAGCCTTAGAATGGAAGCATGAATAATGAAACTACAGTTTATTTAGAGACTAGGGGCATGGTATGTCAGATCTTCTGGGACCGAGGCAGTCACCCAGGGCTCAGTAGGGAGAGTCATTGGCCTTGCATCCACTGGCTTGTGGAGGGCTTTCCCTGAGTTCTTGCCAAGCTCACTGAGGACAGGACTCTAGAAAAGGCCGTGTTCAGGCAGACATGAGCTGCACAAAGTGAGGTCTCCAGGGAATTTCCTGCCAATTCTCATGAGCATTCTACCTAAACCCATATGGTGAGAATAGGCTGCCATTAATGGGTTATTTGGACCACCCGTCTCTGGTGGACTATAGTTGTTTCTTGCACAGTGCTTGCATAGCCATCAGGAAAACATGCAGAGACTATGCTGCTGATGGTGTGGAAAGGCCTTGTTGGGGGCAGGGCAGGCATGGGTCTCCACATACAATGGTTGACTCAGGCTCCAAAACCACGGTTTTCAAATTGGTGGCAAGAGGACTAATGGGGTGGGTTTCAGATTTCCTGCAGTTGAGGGTTCGAGAGACAGGACCCTGCGAAGGTAAGACTGAAAACTAGGTGAGGGTTAGGACCAAGGAATAGGGGCATGGCAGACCCCATCTCCCAGCTCCAGGGAGGGAACCCACGGTTGCCAAGGAGCAGGAGGCATTGGCCTCATCTCCAACTGATTCATGGAGGGCTTTTTGGCAGGGTCCGAGTCATGACAACATGGGATCCTGGGCCAGGCCCAACAGGCGGCCCTGCAGACATGTGTCACCCGAATCGAGAACGCAGGGTGTTTTCCGGCCAAATCTCAAGAACGTTTTGCTCAAATCTGGATCAATTTGGGCAGAACACTCATCAGAATTGGCCGGGGTTGGGCAGCCCTGAGGACCGCCCTGTCCCCATGACCGTGGGCCCTTCCTCAGGCGGGCCATGTCGCAGTCATCGAGTAAAGGCACTGAGATGATGAGGGCCACCCAGGGGCCCTAGTGCAGGGGAAATTTCCCGGAGCAGAATGAGGAAGAGGGTGTGGCATCCACCTCTGACTTTTCCAGCCACTGGGGCACCGATGCTTGGGAGTGGCCTCAGTGGGGGCATGAAGATTTCTCTGCCCCCAAGGCATTTCCAAAGTTCTAAAAGGCACTATTTCCACCTGGGTGGCAGGTGGATATGTGGCATGGGACTCAGGGTTTTCCAATTGGAGGGCCCGAGGGAGAGGATCCTGGAAACAGAAGGCCAAGAAAGAAGGCAAGGGTTAATTCCTGGGCCACGGGGCTGTACCAGTCGAATTGGACAGTGCAATGGAGGGAACCCCCAGAGGTTAAGGAGCAGGAGGTGTCAAACTCAACTGAACCGGACTCACGGAGGGCTTTCTGGCCGGGTTCAGACGTAACATTCGGGATCCCAGGCCAGGCCCAGGGGGCAGCCCTGCAGACGTGTGGTGCCCAAAGCTTGTTTGCCGGGCATTTTCTGGACAGTTCTCTCGAGCATTCTGCTCTAATTGGGATCGATTTGGGCAGAACATTCGTGAGAATTGGCCGGCGATAGGCAACCCTGCACATTGCCCCATTCCCCATGGCTGAGGGGCCCTTTCTCGCTCAGGGCATGTCGCAGCCCCCCAGAAAACACGCTGAGACACAGCGACCCACCCGGGGGCCCTGGCGGAGGGGAGTGTTCCAGGAGTAAAGTTGAGGGAGGGT
This sequence comes from Mustela lutreola, assembly GCF_030435805.1. NCBI lineage: Eukaryota > Metazoa > Chordata > Mammalia > Carnivora > Mustelidae > Mustela > Mustela lutreola. Next base: position 176,771,658 of record NC_081294.1, read on the forward strand.
TTGTGGCGGGGCGTCTGCACCCGACTCTTTGGGTGACTTGGGAGCCCAAGGATGGGTCTGGCCTCAGTGGAGGCAGGAATGTATCTCTCACTCAGAGGCTTGTCTGCAGCTCCAAAAGGCACCTTGACATAGGATCTTAGGATGCTCGTGGCACAGGACTCAGGCTTTCCCAGTTGGGGCACCGAGGAACAGGACCCAGGAAACTGAAGGTTGAGCAAGCAGGCGAGGGCTTGTGCTTGGGCATCAGGGCTGTCCCAGACCCATGGGCCAGGTCCAGGGAGGGGACCCCTGGAGGCTGAGGAGCAGGAGGCATCTGCTTGGCCTGTGCCAGACTCAGAAGACGTTCAAGCAGAGTTCGACGTGACGACTGGGGATGACGGCCGATACCTACAGGGCTGCCCGGCAGACTTTCGGCGCCCAAAGCGATTTAGGCGGACCTTTTCCAGCCAATACTAACGAGCGTTCTGCCTAAACCAACCCCGGTTGGGCAGAACGCTCATGAGGATTGGCTGGTGTTGGATTGCCCTCTGGACCACCCTTCTCCCCATGGCTGAGGGCCCTTTCTCGCTGGGGGCATGTCACGGCCACCAGGAAAATGCGCTGAGACAAGGCCCACCTGGGGGCCTTGGTGTAGGGGAGCGTTCCTGAAGCAGAGTTGAGGGACGGGTGGTGGCTGGGCTCATGATGCCGGGCCATGCCCAGGGAGCTGCCGTGCAGATGCGCGGTGCCCAAAGTGAGTTGGCCTGGCGTTTTCGGGCCAATTCTCATGAGCGTTCTGCCCAAACCGGGATGGGTTTGGACAGAATGATTGTGAGAATTGGCTGGCATTGGGCAGCCCTGCGGACCACTCTACTCCACATGGCCGAGGGCCCTTTCTTGCTCGGGGCATGTCACAGTGACCCAGAAAACTTGCCAAGACGATGTGTCCCATCCGGGGGCACTGGCCCATGGGAGCGTTCCTGGAGTAGAGTTGAGGGTTGCGGAGGCGTGGCACAGGACTCCTTGTTCCCCAGGTGGAGGCCCGGAGGGACAGGCCCCTGGAAACCAAATGCAGGGAAAGCAGGTGAGGTTTCATGCCCGGGCCTAGTGGCAGGACTAGCCCCATCGACAGCTCCAGGGAGGGTACCCCCAGAAGCTGAGGAGCAGGAGGCATCAGCGTCACTGGAGCCTGCCATCTGGAGGGTTTTCTGGCGGGGTTCTGACATGACTGCTCGTGGTGCCCGGCAAGACCCGGGGGCTGCCCTGCCGACTTGTGGCGCCCAAAGTGATTTTGCCAGGTGTTTTCCAGCCAGTTCTCACAAGCGTTCTCTTGCTCTGAGTCTTGTCCGAAGAGCAGAAAGGCACCGTGTGCACCGGGGTGGGATAGGGAGGCGTGGCAGGAGACTCAGGGTTCCCCAGTTGGAGGCACCAAAGGACAGGTCCCTGGAAATGGAAGACTGAGGAAGCAGGCCAGGGTTCTTGTCCAGACCTCTGCTCAGGCCGAGCCCCAATGGACAATATCAGGGATGGGATGCTCGGAGGATGAGGAACAGGAGGCGATAGCTTCACCACAGACTGACTACTGGATCGCTTTCTGGCATGTTTCAGACAGGACAGCTTGCCATGCCATGCCAGGACCAGGGGGCGGCCCTGCAGACGTGCTGCACCTGAAGCCAGTTCGCCGGCATGTTCCAGCCCATTCTCAGGAGCACTCTGCCTAAACTGATCCCAGCTTGGGAAGAATGCTCCTGAGAATTGGCCAGCATGGGGCTGCTCTGCGGACCACCCTACTCCCAGTGGCTGAGGGCCCTTTCTCGCTCAGGGCATGACACAACCGCCCGAAAAACGTGTCAATACGATGCAGCCCACCCGGGGACCCTTGCGCAGGGGAGGGTTCCAGGAGACGTGTTTAGGGATGGGTTGTGGCCGGGCGTCTGCCTATGACTTTTCATCCAGGAAAGGGATGCCCAAGGATGGGGCTGATCTCAGTGTGGGCAGGAGGTTTCTCTCCCTCTGAAATTGGCACAAGCGCCAAAAGGCACCGATTGTGATGAAGCGGGCATGGCGGAGGGGGAGGCATCTCGTACACTCAATATTCCCCAGTTGGTGGCCGCATGGGAAAGGACCGTGGAAACGAAAGGCTAAGGAAGCAGGCGAGGGTTTGTGCCCGGGCCTCGGGGCAGCCTTGACAGCGCAAGGGCGGGGACCTTCAGAGGCTGAGGAGCAGGAGGCTTAGGCCTTGCTGGAGCGTGCCCATGGTTGGCTTTCTGGCGAGGTTCGGAGGCAACTGCTCGTGTTGCTGTGCCAGGCACAGGGGGCGACCCTGCAGACCTGGGATGCTCAAAGCGAATTCACTGGATGTTTTCCTGCCAATTCTCACGAGCGTTCTGCCCAAACTGGGATAGGTTTGGGCAGAACGCTCGTGAGAATTGGCCAGCGTTGGGCAGCCCTGTGGACCGCCCTGCTCTCCATGGCCCAGGGCCCTTTCTCGCCCAGGGCATGTTGCGGCCGCCAGGAAATTGCACGGAAAAGATGCGGCCCAACCGGGGCCGCCAGCGCAGTGGAGAGTTCCGGGAGCAGATTTGAAGGACAGGTGGCGGCCGGGCGTATGCCTCCGTCTTTCGGGAAGATGGGGTGCCCAAGGATGGGGATGATCTCATTTTGGGCAGGCAGGTTTATCTCACTCTGAGGGTTGTCTGAAGCACCGGGGGGTGCCGTTGGCGCCTGCTTGGTTGGGAGATGAGTGGCTGCGGGAACAGGGCTCCCGCTATGGAGGCCACGAGGGACAGGACTCCAGAAGCAGAAGGCTGGGGAAGCAAGCGAGCGTTCGAGCCCAGGCTTCGTGACAGGCACGCCCCCATGGTATATCGCCAGGGAAGGGACCCCCGCAGGCTGAGGAATGCAGGCGTTGCCTTCACCTCAGCCCGGCTCACGGAGTGCCTCTTGGAGGGGTTGGGTGCGGGCACTCACAAAGCCCGGCCAGTCCCCGGGCGGGCGGCCCTGCAGATATGCGGCACATGAAGAGCCTTCGCTGGGCGTTTTCCGGCCAATTCTCACGAGCCTGCCTCTCTGCCTACTTGTGATCTCACTCTGTCAAATAAATAAATAAAATCTTTAAAAAAATAAATAAAAAGATAGCCAGCTCCTGAGTAAGGGGGGATTTCAGATATTTGATCACACTGGAGTTTGTGTCTATTATGTCCGACAAATGGAGGGGTGGTGTCAAGAGGCTATGGAGAATTTCCCACATTTGGGCAGAACGCTCGTGAGAATTGGCTGGAAAACGCCGGGCGAATCTCCTCGGGCGCCGCACGTCTGCAGGACCACCCCCCCGGGGCCTGGCCGGGCATTGTGAGTACCCGCTCCCACACCCTGCCAGGAGGCACTCCGTGAGACGGACTGCGGCGAGGACAACGCCTGCGGATCCTTGGCCTGCGGGGGACCCGTCCTTGGTGCTATTCCATGTGTCAGGGCCCATCACGAAGCTCGGGTTCGAACCCTCGCTCGCTGCCCCAGCCTTCTGATTCCGGGGTCCTGTTCCTCATGGCCTCCATATCGGGAACCCTGAGTCCCGCACCCACGCATCTCCCAACCACGCAGGCGCCAATTTCGCCTCCCGGCGCTTTGGACAACCCTCGGAATGAGGGAAACCTGCGTGCCCAAAATGAGGTCATCCCCATTCTTGGGAGCCCCATTTTCCCGAAAGACGGAGGCGCTCGCCACGCGGCCATCAGTCCTTCAACTCTGCTCGCGGAACGCTCCACTACGCCGCCCCCCCCCCCGGGGGGGGGCAGCGTCTACCCCATGCGATGCCCGGGCGGCCGCAACATGCCCTTGGCGAGAAAGTGCCCTGGGCACTGGAGAGCAGGGCGGTCAGCAGGGCTGCCCAACGCCGGCCAATTCTCACGAGCGTTCTGCCCAAACTGATCCCACTTTGATGGGAAAATGCCCGGCGAAGTAAACTCGGGCGCTGCACTTCTGCTGGGCCACCCCCCGGGGCCTGGATCGGCATTGTAGTGCCCGCGCCCGCACTCTCCAAGAGGCACTCCGCGAGACGGACAGTGGCGAGGACAATGCCTGTGGATTCTAAACCTGCGGGTGTACCGTCCTTGGCGTTAAACCATGGGTCGGGGCCCATCACGAAGCCCGGGTTCGAACGCTCGCTCGCTTCCCCAGCCTTCTGCTTCCGGGGTTTTGTTCCTTGTGGCCTCCATATCGGAAACTCTGAGTCCCGAAGCCACACATCTCCCAACCACGCAGGCGCCAACTGCGCCTCCCGGCGCTTCTGACGAACCTCAGAATGAGAGAAAGCTGCGTGCCCAAAATGAGGTCATACCCATCCTTGGGCGCCCCATTTCCTGAAAGAGGGAGGCGCACGCCCGGCCGACATCCGTCCTTCAACTCTGCTCCCGGAACGCTCCTCTGCGCCGGCACCCCCGGTTAGGCAGCGTCTACCCCGTGCGATTTCCGGGCGGAGGCAACATGCCCTGGGCGAGAAAGGGCCCTGGGCCATGGAGAGAATGGCGGTCCGCAGGAATGCCCAACACAGGCCAATTCTCACGAGCATTCTGCCCAAACGGATCCCGGTTTGGGCTGAAAGCTCGTGAAAATTGGCAGGAAAATGCCCAGCGAATTCACCTCGGGTGCGGCACATCTGAAGGGCCACCGCCCCCCCCCCCCCGCCCGAGGCCTGGCTGGCATTGTGAGTGCCTGCTCCTGCAACCCACCAAGAGGCACTCCGTGAGACGGACTGCGGCGAGGACAACGCCTGCGGATCCTTGGGCTGCGGGGGTCCCGTTCCTGGCGCTACACAATGGACCCGGGCCCATCACGAAGCCCGGGCTCGAACGCTCGTTGCTTCCCCAGCCTTCTGCTTCTGGGGTCCTGTTCCTCGTGGCCTCCATATCGGGAACCCTGAGTCCCACAGCCACGCATCTCCCAAGCACGCAGGCCCCAACAGCGCCTCCCGGCTCTTCTGACAACCCTCGGAGTGAGAGAAATCTGCGTGCCCAAAATGAGGTCATCCCCATCCTTGGGCGCTCCATTCCCGAAAGATGGAGGCACAGGCACCATCGCCATTCGTCCTTCAACTCTGCTCCAAGTACGCTCACTGCGCCGGCGCCGCCTGGTGGGCCACCTCTGTCCCGTGCGATTTCCGGGCAGGCCGCAACATGACCTGGGCGAGAAAGGGCCGTGGGCCATGGAGAGTATGGCGGTCCGCAGGGCTGCCCAAGGCCGGCCAATTCTCACGAGCGTTCTGCTCAAACCGATCCTGGTTTGGGCAGAACGCTCGTGAGAATTGGCCGGAAAACGCCTGGCGAATTCACCTCGGTCGCCGCACGTCTGCTGGGCCGCCCCCCGGGGCGTGGCTGGGCATTGTGAGTGCCCGCTCCTGCACCCTGCCAAGAGGCACACCGTGAGACGGACTGCGGTGAGGACAACGGCCGCGATCCCTGGCCTGCGGGGATCCCGTCCCTGGTGCAGTACCATGTGTCAGGGCCCATCACGAAGCTCGGGCTCGACCGTCGCTCGCTGCCCCAGCCTTCTGATTCCGGGGTCCTGTACCTCATGGCCTCCATATCAGGAACCCTGAGTCCCTCACCCACGCATCTCCCAACCACGCAGGCGCCAATTTCGCCTCCCGGCGCTTTGGACAACACTCGGAATGAGGGAAACCGGCGTGCACAAAATGAGGTCATCCCCATTCTTGGGAGCATCGGTTTTCAGGCTTCAGAACCTAGACCTTATCTCCAATCACTGCCCGGGTTTGAAAATGATGCAGAAATCAGAACTCTTTCCCCATGGCAAGAAACCTTGTGGTTGGCATGTTGTCCAAGGTTCAGTGTAGTTGAAAACAGTGTGGCCCATGAGGCCCCGCCCATGCTTGCGGGCCACATTGGTCACAAATTGAACACATCAGACCCGCCATGGCCTTACGTCGCCATTTCTTCATATCCCGAAGAGTTCTCCTCATGGTCTGTAGATCAGTCCTGCCATACCTATGACCCGAAACATAAGCCGAGTTTGTGTTTTCAGATAACTGTCCAAACAGCCCTGGCCTACACACCCTACAGGCTTAGGCCCCTGGAGCCAAACCTGACGACTGTGCTTGCCCTCTCCAAGGGAATTGTATGTGCCCATTCCAAAGGCCACAACCCTACTAATAGGATAAACCTCCAAAGTCCCTGAGGCCATCCCAATATTTGTGGCTTCCCAGGACAATCAGGGGACATCTGGGCCCATCTGAGCACGTACCGGCACTCAGACCAGGAGACTGATGTCTCCAGAGGTAAAAAGGAACGAACAGGCCCTTAGGCACCTATCGGATCCATTGCTTTGGTTTCCAGGCATCTCTCCTCAGAGGCCTGGATTTCAGTAACAGCTTAAGGCTGTTTCTTGACTCACCCATCAGAACAAATCTCATCTACACATGGGAAACTTGCACGATGGAGCTGTGTGAAAGCCTCTTTTTAAGAGAACCCTTCAGGGCCCCAGTGCCACCGCTTCATTCCAAGGTCTCCATAGACGCAAAATCATATTAGGATACATCCACGGGAGAGTCCATTTCAACTCAGCCTCCTCGGTTGCTCCCCCAGATCCAGCAGATCTAACATGTCTTGTTGCTTGGAGACAATTGGAATGCGAGGTGGGCTACCCAGACATCCATCCTTAGAACCCTGCTCGGAATCGGTGTCCTGGATCCAACCAACCTAAGCCTAGATTGTGTTCTCAGACTTCTGTCCTCAGACTACGGGCCCACAAGCCCTACAGATTGGCAATCCAGAACTACAATGCAACACTCTGCCTGCACTCCAGAAGAAAAACATTGCCCCCTGGGGCTAACCAGAAACCCCAAATGAGGATCAACCTCCACGCCACTTGGCTGTACCCCAAATACATAGGATGACCTGGGCACTGATGCCCTTTCAGACACAACCTGAGCCTGGAACTCCAGGCCACACCCAGACAGCTGGCCGCACTCTGAGCACATCGGATCCGCCATGGCCTTAGGTCGTCATCTCTTCTCAACCTCGATTTTCAGGCTTCAGAAACTATAACTTATCTCAAAACACTGCCCACGGTTGAAAATGATGCAGAAATCAGAACTCCATCCCCATGGCAAGAAACCTTGCGGTTGCCATGTTGTCCAACATTCAGTGTAGTTGAAACCAGTGTGGCCCATGATTCCCCGCCCATGCTCACAGGCAACACTGGTCACAAACACACATTGTGACCCTCAGCCTGAGCCCAGTCCTCAAGTAAGGCCTCTCAGTGGCTGGACCCTGAGCCCGCATATGGGGACTGCCATGCCCCTGGCCCCGATTTTTAACCATAGTTCGCTTTGTCCCTTCACTCTTCCCTAGGGCTCTGATTTGGAATTCCTCTTTTGGTGGGACACCTGAGGTAACAAACCTGAAAGGAGTCCTCCCATCCCACATATTGATGAAAAACAATTGGGATCGGGCCAAATCCACAGAGAGGAAGATTCGTCCATGGCCCCTGAGGCCTCCCCGACATTCCACGGCCAACGCTGATACAAAATCCAGAGACAAGAGAATGAGCAAGCGCCTCAGACTCGCTGTTTCTTCATATCCTGAAGAGTTCTTCTCATGGTTTGTCGTTCGGGTCCGCCATACCTACATCCGCAAACCTTAGCTGAGTTTGTGTTTTTAGACTTCTGTCCTCAATGTCCTGGGCAACACACACTCCAGACTGGGCCCCTGGAGTCACACATTAGGACTGCGCCTACCCAATCCATGGGAATTCTGCCCATTCCATTGTCCCAAACCGTACAAATTAGGAGAACCCTCCAAAGTCCCTGAGGCCATCCCAATTGTGTATGTCACCCGTCACAAACAAGGGCAGTCTGACACCAGCTGAGCAACTATCTCCACTCATTCCATAGATGGATGTCCCCAGAGAAGAAGATTGAACCAGACAGGACCCTAGGCCATAATCGGATCCATTGCTTTTGTTTACAGGCATGTCTCCTCTAAAGCCTGGATTCCAATATTGGCATAGGGGTTTTCCTGAGGCACCCATCAGAACAAATCTCGTCTCCACAAGGAAACTTGTGTATGGGAGCTATGTCAAAAGCTTAGGAGAATACTTCAGGGTCCCGGTGCCACCGCCTCATTCCAAGGCCCTCATGGATACAAACACACTTTAGTACCCATCCTCAGGAAAGTCCATTTCAACTCAGCCACCCAGGTTGCTCCCGCAGAGCCATCAGACCTAAACTGCCTTGTTGCTAGGAGACAATTGCAATGCGAGGGGCTCGTCCCAGGCATCCATCCTCGAACGGTGCCCTGGAGTCATTCCATATGGGATGTCCTGGACCTGTCCAACAGGTCTCAATTGTCCCGTAGAAGGAATCCTTGAAGGGGGCATCCCACAACTCCCAACGTGGGAAAACCTCCATGGCCTCGAGATTCCGCTCCCTTCATGAAGGGACCCTCATGCACAGAAACTGCAACGTGAGCCAACGTCTGATCCTCGCTCTGACTTCAGATGCATGAGATCTTGGTTCCGATGTGTCGGGGGTACCTGCCGTGCCCTCGCCCTGAAACCCAAGTCTAGCTTGTGTTCTCAGACTTCCGTCCTCACACTCCTAGTCCGAAGCACTCAAGTTTGGCAATTCCAGACCAACAATGCAGCACTCTGCCTGCCCTCTAGAAAAAAAAAAAAAAAAATATATATATATATATATATATATATATATATATATATATATACCCTAAAGAGCTGCAACCTACACGGCACTCGAATGTACCCAAATTATAGAGTCTAACCGGAGCACTAATGCACTTTCTGACACAACCTGAGCCCGGACCTCCTGACCAAAACCCAGACAGCTGACCGCACACTGAGCACATCAGACCTGCCATGGCCTTAGGTCATCATCTCTTCCCTACCTCAGTTTTCAGGCTTCAGAACCTAGACCTAATCTCCAAACCCTACCCAGAAATCAGAATTCCTCCTTACCCATGGCAAGAAACCTTTTGGTTGGCACGTTGTCCAACGTTCAGTGTAGGAGAAACCAGCATTCACCCTGAGGACCCGCCCATTCTTGAGTGTGATGAGGGCATACACATGCATTGTGACCCTCAGCGTGAGTCCTGCCCTCTAGTATGTCCTCTTAGTGACTGGACCATTAGATGTCATAATGGGCTTGACATGTACCTAGGCCCCAATATTTAACCAGATTTCTGGTTGTCCAGTCGCCCCTCTCCAGGGTTCTACTCTGGAATCCCTCATTTGGTGGGACACCTGAGGTTAAAAAACAAAACAAAACAAAACAACAACAACCAAAAAATGGACTTATTCCATCCCACAGAATGACCCCAATCTCTTCGGACGGGGCCACACCTCCAGAGGGTAAGACTCGTCCATTTCCCATGATGTCACCAGGAAATTTCATGAACATGGGTGACACGATATCCAGAGACAAAAACTTGAGCAAGAGCCTCACACTCGCCCTTTTTTCATATCCCGAAGAGTTCTCCTCATGGTCTGTAGATCAGTCCTGCCATACCTATGACCCGAAACAGAAGCCGGTTTGTGTTTTCAGACAATGGTCTAAACAGCCCTGGCCTACACACCCTACAGGCTCAGGCCCCTGGAGCCAAACCTGAGGACTGTACTTGCCCTCTCCAAGGGATTTCTGTGTGCCCATTGCAATGGCCAGAAGCCTACTAATAGGATCAACCTCCAAAGTCCCTGAGGCCATCTCAATAGTGGTGGCTTCCCAGGACAAACAGGGGCAATCTGAGCCCATCTGAGCACCTACCTGCACTCAGACCCGTAGACTGATGTCCCCAGAGGGAAAAAGGAACGAACAGACCCCTAGGCACTAATCGGATCCATTGCTTTGGTTTCCAGGCATCTCTCCTCAGAGGCCTGGATTTCAATACCCGAATATGGCTGTTTCTTGACTCACCCATCAGAACTAATCTCCTCTACACATGGGAAACTTGCACATTGGAGCTTGGTCGAAGCTTCTCTTTACGAGAACCCTTCAGGGCCCCAGTGCCACCGCTTCATTCCAAGGTCTTCATAGACACAAAAACACATTAGGACCCATCCATAGGAGAGTCCATTTGAACTCAGCCTCCTCGGTTGCTCCCCCAGATCCAGCAGATCTAACATGTCTTGTTGCTAGGACACAATTGTTATGCGAGGTGGGCTACCCATCCATCCATCCTTAGTACCCTGCTCGGAATCGTTGGCCTGAGCCAACCAACAGGTCTCAATTGTCCTGCAGAAGAATCTTTGCAGTTTGGAGCTTCTCACAACTCCCATCTTGGGAAACCCCCATGGCCTCGTGATCCACCCCCACTTCATGAAGGGTCCATCAGGGACAGAACCTCCAACCTGAGAGATCGTCTGATCCTCGCCCTGACTTCAGATCCACGAGATCTCGAGTCAGGTCCGCAGATTGTGCCTGCCATGTCCTCACCCAGAAACCTAAGCCTAGATTGTGTTCTCAGACTTCCGTCCTCAGACTACGGGCCCACAAGCCCTCCAGATTGGCAATCCAGAACTACAATGCAACACTCAGCCTGCACTCCAGAAGAAAAACATTGGCCCCTGGGGCTAACCAGAAACCCCAAATGACGATCAACCTGAACGCCACTTGGCTGTACCCCAAATACATAGGCTGACCTGGGCACTGATGCCCTTTCAGACACAACCTGAGCCTGGACCTCCAGGCCACACCCAGACAGCTGGCCGCACTCTGAGCACATCGGATCCGCCATGGCCTTAGGTCGTCATCTCTTCACAATCTCGATTTTCAGGCTTCAGAAATTATAACTTATCTCAAAACACTGCCCACGGTTGAAAATGATGCAGAAATCAGAACTCCATCCCCATGGCAAGAAACCTTGCGGTTGCCATGTTGTCCAACATTCAATGTAGTTGAAACCAGTGTGGCCCATGATTCCCCGCCCATGCTCGCGGGCAACATTGGTCACAAACACACATTGTGACCCTCAGCCTGAGCCCAGTCCTCAACTAAGGTCTCTCAGTGGCTGGACCCTGAGCCCGCATATGGGGCCTGCCATGCCCCTGGCCCCGATTTTTAACCATAGTTCGCTTTGTCCCTTCACCCTTCCCTAGGGCTCTGATTTGGAATTCTTCTTTTGGTGGGACACCTGAGGTAACAAACCTGAAAGGAGTCCTCCCATCCCACAGATTGACGAAAAATATTTGGGATCGGGCCAAATCCAGAGACAGGAAGATTCGTCCATGGCCCCTGAGGCCTCCCGGACATTCCACGGCCAACGCGGATACAAAATCCAGAGACAAAAGAATGAGCAAGCGCCTCAGACTCGCTGTTTCTTCATACCCTGAAGAGTTCTTCTCATGGTTTGTCGATCGGGTCCGCCATACCTACATCCGCAAACCTTAGCTGAGTTTGTGTTTTTAGACTTCTGTCCTCAATGTCCTGGGCAACACACACTCCAGACTGGGCCCATGGAGTCACACATTAGGACTGCGCCTACCCAATCCATGGGAATTCTGCCCATTCCATTGTCCCAAACCGTACAAATTAGGAGAACCCTCCAAAGTCCCTGAGGCCATCCCAATAGTGTAGGTCACCGGCACAAACAAGGGCGGACTGACACCAGCTGAGCAACTATCTCCACTCATTCCATAGATGGATGTCCCCAGAGAAGAAGATTGAACCAGACAGGACCCTAGGCCATAATCGGATCCATTGCTTTGGTTTACAGGCATGTCTCCTCAAAAGCCTGGTTTCCAATATTAGCATAGGGGTATTCCTGAGGCACCCATCAGAACAAATCTCGTCTCCACAAGGAAACTTGTGTATGGGAGCTATGTCAAAAGCTTAGGAGAATACTTCAGGATCCCGGTGCCACCGCCTCATTCCAAGGCCCTCATGGATACAAACACACTTTAGGACCCATCCTCAGGAAAGTCCATTTCAACTCAGCCACCCAGGTTGCTCCCGCAGAGCCATCAGATCTAAACTGCCTTGTTGCTAGGAGACAATTGCAATGCGAGGCGCTCGTCCCAGGCATCCATCCTCGAACGGTGCCCTGGAGTCATTCCATATGGGATGTCCTGGACCTGTCCAACAGGTCTCAATTGTCCCGCAGAAGGAATCCTTGAAGGGGGCATCCCACAACTCCCAACGTGGGAAACCCTCCATGGCCACGAGATTCCGCTCCCTTCATGAAGGGACCGTCATGCACAGAAACTCCAACCTGAGCCAACGTCTGATCCTCGCTCTGACTTCAGATGCATGAGATCTTGGTTCCGATGTGTAGGGGGTACCTGCCGTGCCCTCGACCTGAAACCCAAGTCTAGCTTGTGTTCTCAGACTTCCGTCCTCACACTCCTGGTCCGAAGCACTCAAGTTTGGCAACTCCGGACCCACAATGCAGCACTCTGCCTGCCCTCTAGAAAAAAAAAAAAATATATATTGCCTAATGAGCTGCAACCTACACGGCACTCGAATGTACCCAAATTATAGAGTCTAACCGGGGCACTAATGCACTTTCTGACACAACCTGAGCCCGGACCTCCTGACCAACACCCAGACAGCTGACCGCACACTGAGCACATCAGACCTGCCATGTCCTTAGGTCATCATCTCTTCCCTACCTCAGTTTTCAGGCTTCAGAACCTAGACCTTATCTCCAATCCCTGCCCAGAAATCAGAATTCCTCCTTACCCATGGCAAGAAACCTTTTGGTTGGCACGTTGTCCAATGTTCAGTGTAGGAGAAACCAGCATTCACCCTGAGGACCCGCCCATTCTTGAGTGTGATGAGGGCATAAACATGCATTGTGACCCTCAGCGTGAGTCGTGCCCTCTAGTATGTCCTCTTAGTGACTGGACCATTAGATGTCATAATGGGCTTGACATGTACCTAGGCCCCAATATTTAACCAGATTTCTGGTTGTCCCGTCGCCCCTCCCCAGGGCTCTACTCTGGAATCCCTCATTTGGTGGGACACCTGAGGTTAAAAAACAAAACAAAACAAAACAAAACAACAACAACAAAAAAATGGACTTATTCCATCCCACAGAATGACCCCAAACTCTTCGGACGGGGCCACACCTCCAGAGAGTAAGACTCGTCCATTTCCCATGAAGTCACCTGGAAATTTCATGAACATGGGTGACACGATATCCAGAGACAAAAACTTGAGCAAGAGCCTCACACTCGCCCATTTTTCCTATCCTGAAGAGTTCTCCTTATGGTCTGTTGATCAGTCCTGCCATACCTATGACCCGAAACAGAAGCCGAGTTTGTGTTTTCAGACAACAGTCTAAACAGCCCTGGCCTACACACCCTACAGGCTCAGGACCCTGGAGCCAAACCTGAGGACTGTACTTGCCCTCTCCAAGGGATTTCTGTGTGCCCATTGCAATGGCCACAACCCTACTAATAGGATCAACCTCCAAAGTCCCTGAGGCCATCTCAATAGTGGTGGCTTCCCAGGACAAACAGGGGCAATCTGAGCCCATCTGAGCACCTACCTGCACTCAGACCCGTAGACTGATGTCCCCAGAGGGAAAAAGGAACGAACAGACCCCTAGGCATTAATCGGATCCATTGCTTTGGTTTCCAGGCATCTCTCCTCAGAGGCCTGGATTTCAATACCCGAATATGGCTGTTTCTTGACTCACCCATCAGAACTAATCTCCTCTACACATGGGAAACTTGCACATTGGAGCTTGGTCGAAGCTTCTCTTTACGAGAACCCTTCAGGGCCCCAGTGCCACCGCTTCATTCCAAGGTCTTCATAGACACAAAAACACATTAGGACCCCTCCATAGGAGAGTCCATTTGAACTCAGCCTCCTCGGGTGCTCCCCCAGATCCAGCAGATCTAACATGTCTTGTTGCTAGGAGACAATTGGAATGCGAGGTGGGCTACCCATCCATCCATCCTTAGTACCCTGCTCGGATTCGTTGGCCTGATCCAACCAACAGGTCTCAATTGTCCTGCAGAAGAATCTTTGCAGTTTGGAGCTTCTCACAACTCCCATCTTGGAAAACCCCCATGGCCTAGTGATCCACCCCCCCCTTCATGAAGGGTCCATCAGGGACAGAACCTCCAACCTGAGAGATCGTCTGATCCTCGCCCTGACTTCAGATCCACGAGATCTCGAGTCAGGTCTGTAGATTGTGCCTGCCATGTCCTCACCCAGAAACCTAAGCCTAGATTGTGTTCTCAGACTTCCGTCCTCAGACTACTTGCCCACAAGCCCTCCAGATTGGCAATCCAGAACTACAATGCAACACTCTGCCTGCACTCCAGAAGAAAAACATTGGCCCCTGGGGCTAACCAGAAACCCCAAATGAGGATCAACCTGCACGCCACTTGGATGTACCCCAAATACATAAGCTGACCTGGGCACCTATACCCTTTCAGACACAACCTGAGCCTGGACCTCCAGGCCACACCCAGACAGCTGGCCGCACTCTGAGCACATTGGATCCGCCATGGCCTTAGGTCGTCATCTCTTCTCAACCTCGATTTTCAGGCTTCAGAAACTATAACTTATCTCAAAACACTGCCCACGGTTGAAAAAATGCAGAAATCAGAACTCCAACCCCATGGCAAGGAACCTTGCGGTTGCCATGTTGTCCAACATTCAGTGTAGTTGAAACCAGTGTGGCCCATGATTCCCCGCCCATGCTCGCGGACAACATTGGTCACAAGCACACATTGTGACCCTCAGCCTGAGCCCAGTCCTCAACTAAGGTCTCTCAGTGGCTGGACCCTGAGCCCGCATATGGGGCCTGCCATGCCCCTGGCCCCGATTTTTAACCATAGTTCGCTTTGTCCCTTCACCCTTCCCTAGGGCTCTGATTTGGAATTCTTCTTTTGGTGGGACACCTGAGGTAACAAACCTGAAAGGAGTCCTCCCATCCCACAGATTGACGAAAAACAATTGGGATCGGGCCAAATCCACAGAGAGGAAGATTCGTCCATGGCCCCTGAGGCCTCCCCGACATTCCACGGCCAACGCTGATACAAAATCCAGAGACAAAAGAATGAGCAAGCGCCTCAGACTCGCTGTTTCTTCATATCCTGAAGAGTTCTTCTCATGGTTTGTCGATCGGGTCCGCCATACCTACCTCCGCAAACCTTAGCTGAGTTTGTGTTTTTAGACTTCTGTCCTCAATGTCCTGGGCAACACACACTCCAGACTGGGCCCCTGGAGTCACACATTAGGACTGCGCCTACCCAATCCATGGGAATTCTGCCCATTCCTTTGTCCCAAACCGTACAAATTAGGAGAACCCTCCAAAGTCCCTGAGGCCATCCCAATAGTGTAGGTCACCCGGCACAAACAAGGGCGGTCTGACACCAGCTGAGCAACTATCTCCACTCATTCCATAGATGGATGTCCCCAGAGAAGAAGATTGAACCAGACAGGACCCTAGGCCATAATCGGATCCATTGCTTTGGTATACAGGCATGTCTCCTCAAAAGCCTGGATTCCAATATTAGCCTAGGGGTTTTCGTGAGGCACCCATCAGAACAAATCTCGTCTCCACAAGGAAACTTGTGTATGGGAGCTATGTCAAAAGCTTAGGAGAATACTTCAGGGTCCCGGTGCCACCGCCTCATTCCAAGGCCCTCATGGATACAAACACACTTTAGGACCCATCCTCAGGAAAGTCCATTTCAACTCAGCCACCCAGGTTGCTCCCGCAGAGCCATCATATCTAAACTGCCTTGTTGCTAGGAGACAATTGCAATGCGAGGCGCTCGTCTCAGGCATCCATCCTCGAACGGTGCCCTGGAGTCATTCCATATGGGATGTCCTGGACCTGTCCAACAGGTCTCAATTGTCCCGCAGAAGGAATCCTTGAAGGGGGCATCCCACAACTCCCAACGTGGGAAACCCTCCATGGCCTCGAGATTCCGCTCCCTTCATGAAGGGACCGTCATGCACAGAAACTCCAACCTGAGCCAACGTCTGATCCTCGCTCTGACTTCAGATGCATGAGATCTTGGTTCCGATGTGTAGGGGTTACCTGCCGTGCCCTCGCCCTGAAACCCAAGTCGAGCTTGTGTTCTCAGACTTCCGTCCTCACACTCCTGGTCCGAAGCACTCAAGTTTGGCAATTCCGGACCCACAATGCAGCACTCTGCCTGCCCTCTAGAAAAAAAAAAAAATATTCCCTAATGAGCTGCAACCTACACGGCACTCGAATGTACCCAAATTATATAGTCTAATCTGGGCACTAATTCACTTTCTGACACAACCTGAGCCCGGACCTCCTGACCAACACCCAGACAGCTGACCGCACACTGAGCACATCCGACCTGCCATGGCCTTAGGTCATCATCTCTTCCCTACCTCAGTTTTCAGGCTTCAGAACCTAGACCTAATCTCCAATCCCTACCCAGAAATCAGAATTCCTCCTTACCCATGGCAAGAAACCTTTTGGTTGGCACGTTGTCCAACGTTCAGTGTAGGAGAAACCAGCATTCATCCTGAGGACCCTCCCATTCTTGAGTGTGATGAGGGCATAAACATGCATTGTGACCCTCAGCGTGAGTCGTGCCCTCTAATATGTCCTCTTAGTGACTGGACCATTAGATGTCATAATGGGCTTGACATGTACCTAGGCCCCAATATTTAACCAGATTTCTGGTTGTCCCGTCGCCCCTCCCCAGGGCTCTACTCTGGAATCCCTCATTTGGTGGGACACCTGATGTTAAAAAACAAAACAAAACAAAACAAAACAACAACAACAAAAAAATGGACTTATTCCATCCCACAGAATGACCCCAAACTCTTCGGACGGGGCCACACCTCCAGAGAGTAAGACTCGTCCATTTCCCATGAAGTCACCCGGAAATTTCATGAACATGGGTGACACGACATCCAGAGACAAAAACTTGAGCAAGAGCCTCACACTCGCCCTTTTTTCATATCCCGAAGAGTTCTCCTCATGGTCTGTTGATCAGTCCTGCCATACCTATGACCCGAAACAGAAGCCGAGTTTGTGTTTTCAGACAACGGTCTAAAGAGCCCTGGCCTACACACCCTACAGGCTCAGGCCCCTGGAGCCAAACCTGAGGACTGTACTTGCCCTCTCCAAGGGATTTCTGTGTGCCCATTGCAATGGCCACAACCCTACTAATAGGATCAACCTCCAAAGTCCCTGAGGCCATCTCAATAGTGGTGGCTTCCCAGGACAAACAGGGGCAATCTGAGCCCCTCTGAGCACCTACCTGCACTCAGACCCGTAGACTGATGTCCCCAGAGGGAAAAAGGAACGACCAGACCCCTAGGCACTAATCGGATCCATTGCTTTGGTTTCCAGGCATCTCTCCTCTGAGGCCTGGATTTCAATACCCGAATATGGCTGTTTCTTGACTCACCCATCAGAACTAATCTCCTCTACACATGGGAAACTTGCACATTGGAGCTTGGTCGAAGCTTCTCTTTAGGAGAACCCTTCAGGGCCCCAGTGCCACCGCTTCATTCCAAGGTCTTCATAGACACAAAAACACATTAGGACCCATCCATAGGAGAGTCCATTTGAACTCAGCCTCCTCGGTTGCTCCCCCAGATCCAGCAGATCTAACATGTCTTGTTGCTAGGAGACAATTGGAATGCGAGGTGGGCTACCCATCCATCCATCCTTAGTACCCTGCTCGGAATCGTTGGCCTGAGCCAACCAACAGGTCTCAATTGTCCTGCAGAATTATCTTTGCAGTTTGGAGCTTCTCACAACTCCCATCTTGGGAAACCCCCATGGCCTCGTGATCCACCCCCCCTTCATGAAGGGTCCATCAGGGACAGAACCTCCAACCTGAGAGATCGTCTGATCCTCGCCCTGACTTCAGATCCACGAGATCTCGAGTCAGATCTGCAGATTGTGCCTGCCATGTCCTCACCCAGAAACCTAAGCCTAGATTGTGTTCTCAGACTTCCGTCCTCAGACTACGGGCCCACAAGCCCTCCAGATTGGCAATCCAGAACTACAATGCAACACTCTGCCTGCACTCCAGAAGAAAAACATTGGCCCCTGGGGCTAACCAGAAACCCCAAATGAGGATAAACCTGCACGCCACTTGGCTGTACCCCAAATACATAGGCTGACCTGGGCACTGATGCCCTTTCAGACACAACCTGAGCCTGGACCTCCAGGCCACACCCAGACAGCTGGCCGCACTCTGAGCACATCGGATCCGCCATGGCCTTAGGTCGTCATCTCTTCTCAACCTCGATTTTCAGGCTTCAGAAACTATAACTTATTTCAAAACACTGCCCACGGTTGAAAATGATGCAGAAATCAGAACTCCATCCCCATGGCAAGAAACCTTGCGGTTGCCATGTTGTCCAACATTCAGTGTAGTTGAAACCAGTGTGGCCCATGATTCCCCGCCCATCCTCGCGGGCAACATTGGTCACAAACACACATTGTGACCCTCAGCCTGAGCCCAGTCCTCAACTAAGGTCTCTCAGTGGCTGGACCCTGAGCCCGCATATGGGGCCTGCCATGCCCCTGGCCCCGATTTTTAACCATAGTTCGCTTTGTCCCTTCACCCTTCCCTAGGGCTCTGATTTGGAATTCCTCTTTTGGTGGGACACCTGAGGTAACAAACCTGAAAGGAGTCCTCCCATCCCACAGATTGACGAAAAACAATTGGGATCGGGCCAAATCCACAGAGAGGAAGATTCGTCCATGGCCCCTGAGGCCTCCCCGACATTCCTCGGCCAACGCGGATACAAAATCCAGAGACAAAAGAATGAGCAAGCGCCTCAGACTCGCTGTTTCTTCATATCCTGAAGAGTTCTTCTCATGGTTTGTCGATCGGGTCCGCCATACCTACATCCGCAAACCTTAGCTGAGTTTGTGTTTTTAGACTTCTGTCCTCAATGTCCTGGGCAACACACACTCCTGACTGGGCCCCTGGAGACACACATTAGGACTGCGCCTACCCAATCCATGGGAATTCTGCCCATTCCATTGTCCCAAACCGTACAAATTAGGAGAACCCTCCAAAGTCCCTGAGGCCATCCCAATAGTGTAGGTCACCCGGCACAAACAAGGGCGGTCTGACACCAGCTGAGCAACTATCTCCACTCATTCCATAGATGGATGTCCCCAGAGAAGAAGATTGAACCAGACAGGACCCTAGGCCATAATCGGATCCATTGCTTTGGTTTACAGGCATGTCTCCTCAAAAGCCTGGATTCCAATATTAGCATAGTGGTTTTCGTGAGGCACCCATCAGATCAAATCTCGTCTCCACAAGGAAACTTGTGTATGGGAGCTATGTCAAAAGCTTAGGAGAATACTTCAGGGTCCCGGTGCCACCGCCTCATTCCAAGGCCCTCATGGATACAAACACACTTTAGGACCCATCCTCAGGAAAGTCCATTTCAACTCAGCCACCCAGGTTGCTCCCGCAGAGCCATCAGATCTAAACTGCCTTGTTGCTAGGAGACAATTGCAATGCGAGGCACTCGTCTCAGGCATCCATCCTCGAACGGTGCCCTGGAGTCATTCCATATGGGATGTCCTGGACCTGTCCAACAGGTCTCAATTGTCCCGCAGAAGGAATCCTTGAAGGGGGCATCCCACAACTCCCAACGTGGGAAACCCTCCATGGCCTCGAGATTCCGCTCCCTTCATGAAGGGACCGTCATGCACAGAAACTCCAACCTGAGCCAACGTCTGATCCTCGCTCTGACTTCAGATGCATGAGATCTTGGTTCCGATGTGTAGGGGGTACCTGCCGTGCCCTCGCCCTGAAAGCCAAGTCTAGCTTGGGTTCACAGACTTCCGTCCTCACACTCCTGGTCCGAAGCACTCAAGTTTGGCAACTCCGGACCCACAATGCAGCACTCTGCCTGCCCTCTAGAAAAAAAAATATATATATTGCCTAATGAGCTGCAACCTACACGGCACTCGAATGTACCCAAATTATGTAGTCTAACCTGGGCACTAATGAACTTTCTGACACAACCTGAGCCCGGACCTCCTGACCAACACCCAGACAGCTGACCGCACACTGAGCACATCAGACCTGCCATGGCCTTAGGTCATCATCTCTTCCCTACCTCAGTTTTCAGGCTTCAGAAATAGACCTTATCTCTAATCCCTGCCCAGAAATCAGAATTCCTCCTTACCCATGGCAAGAAACCTTTTGGTTGGCACGTTGTCCAACGTTCAGTGTAGGAGAAACCAGCATTCACCCTGAAGACCCGCCCATTCTTGAGTGTGATGAGGGCATAAACATGCATTGTGACCCTCAGCGTGAGTCGTGCCCTCTAGTATGTCCTCTTAGTAACTGGACCATTAGATGTCATAATGTGAGTGACATGTACCTAGGCCCCAATATTTAACCGGATTTCTGGTTGTCCAGTCGCCCCTCTCCAGGGCTCTACTCTGGAATCCCTCATTTGGTGGGACACCTGAGGTTAAAAAACAAAACAAAACAAAACAAAACAACAACAACAAAAAAATGGACTTATTCCATCCCACAGAATGACCCCAAACTCTTCGGACGGGGCCACACCTCCAGAGGGTAAGACTCGTCCATTTCCCATGAAGTCACCCGGAAATTTCATGAACATGGGTGACACGATATACAGAGACAAAAACTTGAGCAAGAGCCTCACACTCGCCCTTTTTTCATATCCCGAAGAGTTCTCCTCATGGTCTGTAGATCAGTCCTGCCATACCTATGACCCGAAACTGAAGCCGAGTTTCTGTTTTCAGACAACGGTCTAAACAGCCCTGGCCTACACACCCTACAGGCTCAGGCCCCTGGAGCCAAACCTGAGGACTGTACTTGCCCTCTCCAAGGGATTTCTGTGTGCCCATTGGAATGGCCACAACCCTACTAATAGGATCAACCTCCAAAGTCCCTGAGGCCATCTCAATAGTGGTGGCTTCCCAGGACAAACAGGGGCAATCTGAGCCCATCTGAGCACCTACCTGCACTCAGACCCGTAGACTGATGTCCCCAGAGGGAAAAAGGAACGAACAGACCCCTAGGCACTAATCGGATCCATTGCTTTGGTTTCCAGGCATCTCTCCTCTGAGGCCTGGATTTCAATACCCGAATATGGCTGTTTCTTGACTCACCCATCAGAACTAATCTCCTCTACACATGGGAAACTTGCACATTGGAGCTTGGTCGAAGCTTCTCTTTGGGAGAACCCTTCAGGGACCCAGTGCCACCGCTTCATTCCAAGGTCTTCATGGACACAAAAACACATTAGGACCCATCCATAGGAGAGTCCATTTGAACTCAGCCTCCTCGGTTGCTCCCCCAGATCCAGCAGATCTAACATGTCTTGTTGCTAGGAGACAATTGGAATGCGAGGTGGGCTACCCATCCATCCATCCTTAGAACCCTGCTCGGAATCGTTGGCCTGAGTCAACCATCAGGTCTCAATTGTCCTGCAGAAGAATCTTTGCAGTTTGGAGCTTCTCACAACTCCCATCTTTGGATACCCCCATGGCCTGGTGATCCACCCCCACTTCATGAAGGGTCCATCAGGGACAGAACCTCCAACCCGAGAGATCGTCTGATCCTCGCCCTGTCTTCAGATCCACGAGATCTCGAGTCAGGTCTGCAGATTGTGCCTGCCATGTCCTCACCCAGAAACCTAAGCCTAGATTGTGTTCTCAGACTTCCGTCCTCAGACTACGGGCCCACAAGCCCTCCAGATTGGCAATCCAGAACTACAATGCAACACTCTGCCTGGACTCCAGAAGAAAAACATTGCCCCCTGGGGCTAACCAGAAACCCCAAATGAGGATCAACCTGCACGCCACTTGGCTGTACCCCAAATACATAGGCTGACCTGGGCACTGATGCCCTTTCAGACACAACCTGAGCCTGGACCTCCAGGCCAAACCCAGACAGCTGGCCGCACTCTGAACACATCGGATCCGCCATGGCCTTAGGTCGTCATCTCTTCTCAACCTCGATTTTCAGGCTTCAGAAACTAAAACTTATCTCAAAACACTGCCCACGGTTGAAAATGATGCAGAAATCAGAACTCCATCCCCATGGCAAGAAACCTTGCGGTTGCCATGTTGTCCAACATTCAGTGTAGTTGAAACCAGTGTGGCCCATGATTCCCCGCCCATGCTCGCGGGCAACATTGGTCACAAACACACATTGTGACCCTCAGCCTGAGCCCAGTCCTCAACTAAGGTCTCTCAGTGGCTGGACATTGAGCCCGCATATGGGGCCTGCCATGCCCCTGGCCCCGATTTTTAACCATAGTTCGCTTTGTCCCTTCACCCTTTCCAAGGGCTCTGATTTGGTATTCCTCTTTTGGTGGGAGACCAGAGGTAACAAACCTGAAAGGAGTCCTCCCATCCCACAGATTGACGAAAAACAATTGGGATCGGGCCAAATCCACAGAGAGGAAGATTCGTCCATGGCCCCTGAGGCCTCCCCGACATTCCCCGGCCAACGCGGATACAAAATCCAGAGACAAAAGAATGAGCAAGCGCCTCAGACTCGCTGTTTCTTCATATCCTGAAGAGTTCTTCTCATGGTTTGTCGATCGGGTCTGGCATACCTACATCCGCAAACCTTAGCTGAGTTTGTGTTTTTAGACTTCTGTCCTCAATGTCCTGGGCAACACACAGTCCAGACTGGGCCCCTGGAGTCACACATTAGGACTGCGCCTACCCAATCCATGGGAATTCTGCCCATTCCATTGTCCCAAACCGTACAAATTAGGAGAACCCTCCAAAGTCCCTGAGGCCATCCCAATAGTGTAGGTCACCCGGCACAAACAAGGGCGGTCTGACACCAGCTGAGCAACTATCTCCAACATTCCATAGATGGATGTCCCCAGAGAAGAAGATTGAACCAGACAGGACCCTAGGCCATAATCGGATCCATTGCTTTGGTTTACAGGCATGTCTCCTCAAAAGCCTGGGTTCCAATATTAGCATACGGGTTTTCCTGAGGCACCCATCAGAACAAATCTCGTCCCCACAAGGAAACTTGTGTATGGGAGCTATGTCAAAAGCTTAGGAGAATACTTCAGGGTCCCGGTGCCACCGCCTCATTCCAAGGCCCTCATGGATACAAACACACTTTAGGACCCATCCTCAGGAAAGTCCATTTCAACTCAGCCACCCAGGTTGCTCCCGCAGAGCCATCAGATCTAAACTGCCTTGTTGCTAGGAGACAATTGCAATGCGAGGCGCTCGTCCCAGGCATCCATCCTCGAACGGTGCCCTGGAGTCATTCCATATGGGATGTCCTGGACCTGTCCAACAGGTCTCAATTGTCCCGCAGAAGGAATCCTTGAAGGGGGCATCCTACAACTCCCAACGTGGGAAACCATCTTTGGCCTCGAGATTCTGCTCCCTTCATGAAGGGACCGTCATGCACAGAAACTCCAACCTGAGCCAACGTCTGATCCTCGCTCTGAATTCAGATGCATGAGATCTTGTTTCCGATGTGTAGGGGGTACCTGCCGTGCCCTCGCCCTGAAACCCAAGTCTAGCTTGTGTTCTCAGACTTCCGTCCTCACACTCCTGGTCCGAAGCACTCAAGTTTGGCAATTCCGGACCCACAATGCAGCACTCTGCCTGCCCTCTAGAAAAAAAAAATATATATATATATATATATATATATATATATATATATATATATTGCCTAATGAGCTGCAACCTACACGGCACTCGAATGTACCCAAATTATGGAGTCTAACCTGGGCACTAATGCACTTTCTGACCCAACCTGAGCCCGGAACTCCTGACCAACACCCAGACAGCTGACCGCACACTGAGCACATCAGACCTGCCATGGCCTTAGGTCATCATCTCTTCCCTACCTCAGTTTTCAGGCTTCAGAACCTAGACCTTATCTCCAATCCCTGCCCAGAAATCAGAATTCCTCCTTACCCATGGCAAGAAACCTTTTGGTTGGCACGTTGTCCAACGTTCAGTGTAGGAGAAACCAGCATTCTCCCTGAGGACCCGCCCATTCTTGAGTGTGATGAGGGCATAAACATGCACTGTGACCCTCAGCATGAGTCGTGCCCTCTAGTATGTCCTCTTAGTGACTGGACCATTAGATGTCATAATGGGCTTGACATGTATAGAGGCCCCAATATTTAACCAGATTTCTGGTTGTCCAGTCGCCCCTCTCCAGGGCTCTACTCTGGAATCCCTCATTTGGTGGGAAACCTGAGGTTAAAAAACAAAACAAAACAAAACAAAACAAAACAACAACAACAAAAAAATGGACTTATTCCATCCCACAGAATGACCCCAAACTCTTCGGACGGGGCCACACCAGCAGAGGGTAAGACTCGTCCATTTCCCATGAAGTCACCCGGAAATTTCATGAACATGGGTGACACGATATCCAGAGACAAAAACTTGAGCAAGAGCCTCACACTCGACCTTTTTTCATATCCCGAAGAGTTCTCCTCATGGTCTGTAGATCAGTCCTGCCATACCTATGACTCGAAACAGAAGCCGAGTTTGTGTTTTCAGACAACGGTCTAAACAGCCCTGGCCTACACACCCTACAGGCTCAGGCCCCTGGAGCCAAACCTGAGGACAGTACTTGCCCTCTCCAAGGGATTTCTGTGTGCCCATTGCAATGGCCACAACCCTACTAATAGGATCAACCTCCAAAGTCCCTGAGGCCATCTCAATAGTGGTGGCTTCCCAGGACAAACAGGGGCAATCTGAGCCCATCTGAGCACCTACCTGCACTCAGACCCGTAGACTGATGTCCCCAGAGGGAAAAAGGAACGAACAGACCCCTAGGCACTAATCGGATCCATTGCTTTGGTTTCCAGGCATCTCTCCTCAGAGGCCTGGATTTCAATATCCGAATATGACTGTTTCTTGACTCACCCATCAGAACTAATCTCCTCTACACATGGGAAACTTGCACATTGGAGCTTGGTCGAAGCTTCTCTTTAGGAGAAGCCTTCAGGGCCCCAGTGCCACCGCTTCATTCCAAGGTCTTCATAGACACAAAAACACATTAGGACCCATCCATAGGAGAGTCCATTTGAACTCAGCCTCCTCGGTTGCTCCCCCAGATCCAGCAGATCTAACATGTCTTGTTGCTAGGAGACAACTGGAATGCGAGGTGGGCTACCCATCCATCCATCCTTAGTACCCTGCTCGGAATCGTTGGCCTGAGCCAACCAACAGGTCTCAATTGTCCTGCAGAAGAATCTTTGCAGTTTGGAGCTTCTCACAACTCCCATCTTGGGAAACCCCCATGGCCTCGTGATCCACCCCCACTTCATGAAGGGTCCATCAGGGACAGAACCTCCAACCTGAGAGATCGTCTGATCCTCGCCCTGACTTCAGATCCACGAGATCTCGAGTCAGGTCTGTAGATTGTGCCTGCCATGTCCTCACCCAGAAACCTAAGCCTAGATTGTGTTCTCAGACTTCCGTCCTCAGACTACGGGCCCACAAGGCCTCCAGATTGGCAATCCAAAACTACAATGCAACACTCTGCCTGCACTCCAGAAGAAAAACATTGCCCCCTGGGGCTAACCAGAAACCCCAAATGAGGATAAACCTGCACGCCACTTGGCTGTACCCCAAATACATAGGCTGACCTGGGCACTGATGCCCTTTCAGACACAACCTGAGCCTGGACCTCCAGGCCACACCCAGACAGCTGGCCGCACTCTGAGCACATCGGATCCGCCATGGCCTTAGGTCGTCAACTCTTCTCAACCTCGATTTTCAGGCTTCAGAAACTATAACTTATCTAAAAACACTGCCCACGGTTGAAAATGATGCAGAAATCAGAACTCCATCCCCATGGCAAGAAACCTTGCGGTTGCCATGTTGTCCAACATTCAGTGTAGTTGAAACCAGTGTGGCCCATGATTCCCCGCCCAGGCTCGCGGGCAATATTGGTCAAAAACACACATTGTGACCCTCAGCCTGAGCCCAGTCCTCAAGTAAGGCCTCTCAGTGGCTGGACCCTGAGCCCGCATATGGGGCCTGCCATGCCCGTGGCCCCGATTTTTAACCATAGTTCGCTTTGTCCCTTCACTCTTCCCTAGGGCTCTGATTTGGAATTCCTCTTTTGGTGGACACCTGAGGTAACAAACCTGAAAGGAGTCCTCCCATCCCACAGATTGACGAAAAACAATTGGGATCGTGCCAAATCCACAGAGAGGAAGATTCGTCCATGGCCCCTGAGGCCTCCCCGACATTCCACGGCCAACGCGGATACAATATCCAGAGACAAAAGAATGAGCAAGCGCCTCAGACTCGCTGTTTCTTCATATCCTGAAGAGTTCTTCTCATGGTTTGTCGATCGGGTCCGCCATACCTACATCCGCAAACCTTAGCTGAGTTTGTGTTTTTAGACTTCTGTCCTCAATGTCCTGGGCAACACACACTCCAGACTGGGCCCCTGGAGTCACACATTAGGACTGCGCTTACCCAATCCATGGGAATTCTGCCCATTCCATTGTCCCAAACCGTACAAATTAGGAGAACCCTCCAAAGTCCCTGAGGCCATCCCAATAGTGTAGGTCACCCGGCACAAACAAGGGCGGTCTGACACCAGCTGAGCAACTATCTCCACTCATTCCATAGATGGATGTCCCCAGAGAAGAAGATTGAACCAGACAGGACCCTAGGCCATAATCGGATCCATTGCTTTGGTTTACAGGCATGTCTCCTCAAAAGCCTGGATTCCAATATAAGCATAGGGGTTTTCCTGAAGCACCCATCAGAACAAATCTCGTCTCCACAAGGAATCTTCTGTATGGGAGCAATGTCAAAAGCTTAGGAGAATACTTCAGGGTCCCGGTG
Source organism: Mustela lutreola (assembly GCF_030435805.1). NCBI lineage: Eukaryota > Metazoa > Chordata > Mammalia > Carnivora > Mustelidae > Mustela > Mustela lutreola. The sequence continues at coordinate 176,798,447 of NC_081294.1, forward strand.
CCACCGCCTCATTCCAAGGCCCTCATGGATACAAACACACTTTAGGACCCATCCTCAGGAAAGTCCATTTCAACTCAGCCACCCAGGTTGCTCCCGCAGAGCCATCAGATCTAAACTGCCTTGTTGCTAGGAGACAATTGCAATGCAAGGCGCTCGTCCCAGGCATCCATCCTCGAACGGTGCCCTGGAGTCATTCCATATGGGATGTCCTGGACCTGTCCAACAGGTCTCAATTATCCCGCAGAAGGAATCCTTGAAGGGGGCATCCCACAACTCCCAACGTGGGAAAACCTCCATGGCCTCGAGATTCCGCTCCCTTCATGAAGGGACCGTCATGCACAGAAACTCCAACCTGAGCCAACGTCTGATCCTCGCTCTGACTTCAGATGCATGAGATCTTGGTTCCGATGTGTAGGGGGTACCTGCCGTGCCCTCGCCCTGAAACCCAAGTCTAGCTTGTGTTCTCAGACTTCCGTCCTCACACTCCTGGTCCGAAGCACTCAAGTTTGGCAATTCCGGACCCACAATGCAGCACTCTGCCTGCCCTCTAGAAAAAAAAACAAAATATTGCCTAATGAGCTGCAACCTACACGGCACTCGAATGTACCCAAATTATATAGTCTAACCTGGGCACTATTGCACTTTCTTACAAAACCTGATCCCGGACCTCCTGACCAACACCCAGACAGCTGACCGCACACTGAGCACATCAGACCTGCCATGGCCTTAGGTCATCATCTCTTCCCTACCTCAGTTTTCAGGCTTCAGAACCTAGACCTTATCTCCAATCCCTGCCCAGAAATCAGAATTCCTCCTTACCCATGGCAAGAAACCTTTTGGTTGGCACGTTGTCCAACGTTCAGTGTAGGAGAAACCAGCATTCACCCTGAGGACCCGCCCATTCTTGAGTGTGATGAGGGCATAAACATGCATTGTGACCCTCAGCGTGAGTCCTGCCCTCTAGTATGTCCTCTTAGTGACTGGACCATTAGATGTCATAATGGGCTTGACATGTATAGAGGCCCCAATATTTAACCAGATTTCTGGTTGTCCAGTCGCCCCTCTCCAGGGCTCGACTCTGGAATCCCTCATTTGGTGGGACACCTGAGATTAAAAAACAAAACAAAACAAAACAAAACAACAACAACCAAAAAATGGACTTATTCCTTCCCACAGAATGACCCCAAACTCTTCGGACGGGGCCACACCTCCAGAGGGTAAGACTCGTCCATTTCCCATGAAGTCACCCGGAAATTTCATGAACATGGGTGACACGATATCCAGAGACAAAAACTTGAGCAAGAGCCTCACACTCGCCCTTTTTTCATATCCCGAAGAGTTCTCCTCATGGTCTGTAGATCAGTCCTGCCATACCTATGACCCGAAACAGAAGCCGAGTTTGTGTTTTCAGACAACCGTCTAAACAGCCCTGGCCTACACACCCTACAGGCTCAGGCCCCTGGAGCCAAACGTGAGGACTGTACTTGCCCTCTCCAAGGGATTTCTGTGTGCCCATTGCAATGGCCACAACCCTACTAATAGGATCAACCTCCAAAGTCCCTGAGGCCATCTCAATAGTGGTGGCTTCCCAGGACAAACAGGGGCAATCTGAGCCCATCTGAGCACCTACCTGCACTCAGACCCGTAGACTGATGTCCCCAGAGGGAAAAAGGAACGAACAGACCCCTAGTCACTAATCCGATCCATTGCTTTGGTTACCAGGCATCTCTCCTCAGAGGCCTGGATTTCAATACCCGAATATAGCTGTTTCTTGACTCACCCATCAGAACTAATCTCCTCTACACATGGGAAACTTGCACATTGGAGCTTGGTCGAAGCTTCTCTTTAGAAGAACACTTCAGGGCCCCAGTGCCACCGCTTCATTCCAAGGTCTTCATAGACACAAAAACACATTAGGACCCATCCATAGGAGAGTCCATTTGAACTCAGCCTCCTCGGTTGCTCCCCCAGATCCAGCAGATCTAACATGACTTGTTGCTAGGAGACAATTGGAATGCGAGGTGGGCTACCCATCCATCCATCCTTGGTACCCTGCACGGAATCGTTGGCCTGAGCCAACCAACAGGTCTCAATTGTCCTGCAGAAGAATCTTTGCAGTTTGGAGCTTCTCACAACTCCCATCTTGGGAAACCCCCAAGGCCTCGTGATCCACTACCCCTTCATGAAGGGTCCATAAGGGACAGAACCTCCAACCTGAGAGATCGTCTGATTCTCGCCCTGAGTTCAGATCCACGAATCTCGAGTCAGGTCTGTAGATTGTGCCTGCCATGTCCTCACCCAGAAACCTAAGCCTAGATTGTGTTCTCAGACTTCTGTCCTCAGACTACGGGCCCACAAGCCCTCCAGATTGGCAATCCAGAACTACAATGCAACACTCTGCCTGCACTCCAGAAGAAAAACATTGCCCCCTGGGGCTAACCAGAAACCCCAAATGAGGATCAAACTGCACGGCACTTGGCAGTACCAAAAAACATAGGCTGACCCGGGCACTGATGCCCTTTCAGACTCAACCTGAGCCTGGACCTCCAGGCTACACCCAGACAGCTGGCCGCACTCTGAGCACATCGGATCCGCCATGGCCTTAGGTCGTCATCTCTTCTCAACCTCGATTTTCAGGCTTCAGAAACTATAACTTATCTCAAAACACTGCCCACGGTTGAAAATGATGCAGAAATCAGAACTCCATCCACATGGCAAGAAACCTTGCGGTTGCCATGTTGTCCAACATTCAGTGTAGTTGAAACCAGTGTGGCCCATGATTCCCCGCCCATGCTCGCGGGCAACATTGGTCACAAACACACATTGTGACCCTCAGCCGGAGCCCAGTCCTCAAGTAAGGCCTCTCAGTGGCTGGACCCTGAGCCCGCATATGGGGCCTGCCATGCCCCTGGCCCCGATGTTTAACCATAGTTCGCTTTGTCCCTTCAGTCTTCCCTAGGGCTCTGATTTGGAATTCCTCTTTTGGTGGGACACCTGAGGTAACAAACCTGAAAGGAGTCCTCCCATCCCACAGATTGACAAAAAACAATTGGGATCGGGCCAAATCCACAGAGAGGAAGATTCGTCCATGGCCCTTGAGGCCTCCCCGACATTCCACGGCCAACGCTGATACAAAATCCAGAGACAAAAGAATGAGCAAGCGCCTCAGACTCGCTGTTTCTTCATATCCTGAAGAGTTCTTCTCATGGTTTGTCGATCGGGTCCGCCATACCTACATCCGCAAACCTTAGCTGAGTTTGTGTTTTTAGACTTCTGTCCTCAATGTCCTGGGCAACACACACTCCAGACTGGGCCCCTGGAGTCACACATTAGGACTGCGCCTACCCAATCCATGGGAATTCTGCCCATTCCATTGTCCCAAACCGTACAAAATTAGGAGAACCCTCCAAAGTCCCTGAGGCCATCCCAATAGTGTAGGTCACCCGGCACAAACAAGGGCGGTCTGACACCAGCTGAGCAACTATCTCCACTCATTCCATAGATGGATGTCCCCAGAGAAGAAGATTGAACCAGACAGGACCCTAGGCCATAATCGGATCCATTGCTTTGGTTTACAGGCATGTCTCCTCAAAAGCCTGGATTCCAATATTAGCATAGGGGTTTTCCTGAGGCACCCATCAGAACAAATCTCGTCTCCACAAGGAAACTTGTGTATGGGAGCTATGTCAAAAGCTTAGGAGAATACTTCAGGGTCCCGGTGCCACCGCCTCATTCCAAGGCCCTCATGGATACAAACACACTTTAGGACCCATCCTCAGGAAAGTCCATTTCAACTCAGCCACCCAGGTTGCTCCCGCAGAGCCATCAGATCTAAACTGCCTTGTTGCTAGGAGAATATTGCAATGCGAGGCACTCGTCCCAGGCATCCATCCTCGAACGGTGCCCTGGAGTCATTCCATATGGGATGTCCTGGACCTGTCCAACAGGTCTCAATTGTCCCGCAGAAGGAATCCTTGAAGGGGGCATCCCACAACTCGCAACGTGGGAAAACCTCCATGGCCTCGAGATTCCGCTCCCTTCATGAAGGGACCATCATGCACAGAAACTCCAACCTGAGCCAACGTCTGATCCTCGCTCTGACTTCAGATGCATGAGATCTTGGTTACGATGTGTAGGGGGTACCTGCCGTGCCCTCGCCCTGAAAGCCAAGTCTAGCTTGTGTTCTCAGACTTCCGTCCTCACACTCCTGGTCCGAAGCACTCAACTTTGGCAATTCCGGACCCACAATGCAGCACTCTGCCTGCCCTCTAGAAAAAAAAACAAAATATTGCCTAATGAGCTGCAACCTACACAGCACTCGAATGTACCCAAATTAAATAGTCTAACCTGGGCACTAATGCACTTTCTTACAAAACCTGAGCCCGGACCTCCTGACCAACACCCAGACAGCTGACCGCACACTGAGCACATCAGACCTGCCATGGCCTTAGGTCATCATCTCTTCCCTACCTCAGTTTTCAGGCTTCAGAACCTAGACCTTATCTCCAATCCCTGCCCAGAAATCAGAATTCCTCCTTACCCATGGCAAGAAACCTTTTGGTTGGCACGTTGTCCAACGTTCAGTGTAGGAGAAACCAGCATTCACCCTGAGGACCCGCCCATTCTTGAGTGTGATGAGGGTATAAACATGCATTGTGACCCTCACCGTGAGTCGTGCCCTCTAGTATGTCCTCTAGTGACTGGACCATTAGATGTCATAATGGGCTTGACATGTACCTGGGCCCAAATATTTAACCAGATTTCTGGTTGTCCAGTCGCCCCTCTGCAGGGCTCTACTCTGGAATCCCTCATTTGGTGGGACACCTGAGGTTAAAAAACAAAACAAAACAAAACAAAACAACAACAACAAAAAATGGACTTATTCCATCCCACAGAATGACCCCATACTCTTCGGAAGGGGCCACACCTCCAGAGGGTAAGAATCGACCATTTCCCATGAAGTCACCCGGAAATTTCATGAACATGGGTGACACGATATCCAGAGACAAAAACTTGAGCAAGAGCCTCACACTCTCCCTTTAGTCATATCCCGAAGAGTTCTCCTCATGGTCTGTAGATCAGTCCTGCCATACCTATGACCCGAAACAGAAGCCGAGTTTGTGTTTTCAGACAACGGTCTAAACAGCCCTGGCCTACACACCCTACAGGCTCAGGCCCCTGGAGCCAAACCTGAGGACTGTACTTGCCCTCTCCAAGGGATTTCTGTGTGCCCATTGCAATGGCCACAACCCTACTAATAGGATCAACCTCCAAAGTCCCTGAGGCCATCTCAATAGTGGTGGCTTCGCAGGACATACAGGGGCAATCTGAGCCCATCTGAGCACCTACCTGCACTCAGACCCGTAGACTGATGTCCCCAGAGGGAAAAAGGAATGAACAGACCCCTAGTCACTAATCCGATCCATTGCTTTGGTTTCCAGGCATCTCTCCTCAGAGGCCTGGATTTCAATACCCGAATATAGCTGTTTCTTGACTCACCCATCAGAACTAATCTCCTCTACACATGGGAAACTTGCACATTGGAGCTTGGTCGAAGGTTCTCTTTAGGAGAACCCTTCAGGGCCCCAGTGCCACCGCTTCATTCCAAGGTCTTCATAGACACAAAACACATTAGGACCCATCCAAAGGAGAGTCCATTTGAACTCAGCCTCCTCGGTTGCTCCCCCAGATCCAGCAGATCTAACATGTCTTGTTGCTAGGAGACAATTGGAATGCGAGGTGGGCTACCCATCCATCCATCCTTAGTACCCTGCTCGGAATCGTTGGCCTGAGCCAACCAACAGGTCTCAATTGTCCTGCAGAAGAATCTTTGCAGTTTGGAGCTTCTCACAACTCCCATCTTGGGAAACCCCCAAGGCCTCGTGATCCACCCCCCCTTCATGAAGGGTCCATCAGGGACAGAACCTCCAAACTGAGAGATCGTCTGATTCTCGCCCTGACTTCAGATCCACAAGATCTCGTGTCAGGTCTGTAGATTGTGCCTGCCATGTCCTCACCCAGAAACCTAAGCCTAGATTTTGTTCTCAGACTTCTGTCCTCAGACTACGGGCCCAGAAGCCCTCCAGATTGGCAATCCAGAACTACAATGCAACATTCTGCCTGCACTCCAGAAGGAAAACATTGCCACCTGGGGCTAACCAGAAACCCCAAATGAGGATCAACCTGCACGCCACTTGGCAGTACCCCAAATACATAGGCTGACCCGGGCACTGATGCCCTTTCAGACACAACCTGAGCCTGGACCTCCAGGCCACACCCAGACAGCTGGCCGCACTCTGAGCACATCGGATCCGCCATGGCCTTAGGTCGACATCTCTTCTCAACCTCGATTTTCAGGCTTCAGAAACTATAACTTATCTCAAAACACTGCCCACGGTTGAAAATGATGCAGAAATCAGAACTCCATCCCCATGGCAAGAAACCTTGCGGTTGCCATGTTGTCCAACATTCAGTGTAGTTGAAACCAGTGTGGCCCATGATTCCCCGCCCATGCTCGCAGGCAACATTGGTCACACACACACATTGTGACCCTCAGCCTGAGCCCAGTCCTCAAGTAAGGCCTCTCAGTGGCTGGACCCTGAGCCCGCATATGGGGCCTGCAATGCCCCTGGCCCCGATGTTTAGCCATAGTTCACTTTGTCCCTTCACTCTTCCCTAGGGCTCTGATATGGAATTCCTCTTTTGGTGGGACACCTGAGGTAACAAACCTGAAAGGAGTCCTCCCATCCCACAGATTGACGAAAAACAATTGGGATCGGGCCAAATCCACAGAGAGGAAGATTCGTCCATGGCCCCTGAGGCCTCCCCGACATTCCACGGCCAACGCTGATACAAAATCCAGAGACAAAAGAATGAGCAAGCGCCTCAGACTCGCTGTTTCTTCATATCCTGAAGAGTTCTTCTCATGGTTTGTCGATCGGGTCCGCCATACCTACATCCGCAAACCTTAGCTGAGTTTGTGTTTTTAGACTTCTGTCCTCAATGTCCTGGGCAACACACACTCCAGACTGGGCCCCTGGAGTCACACATTAGGACTGCGCCTACCCAATCCATGGGAATTCTGCCCATTCCATTGTCCCAAACCGTACAAATTAGGAGAACCCTCCAAAGTCCCTGAGGCCATCCCAATAGTGTAGGTCACCCGGCACAAACAAGGGCGGTCTGACACCAGCTGAGCAACTATCTCCACTCATTCCATAGATGGATGTCCCCAGAGAAGAAGATTGAACCAGACAGGACCCTAGGCCATAATCGGATCCATTGCTTTGGTTTACAGGCATGTCTCCTCAAAAGCCTGGATTCCAATATTAGCATAGGGGTTTTCCTGAGGCACCCATCAGAACAAATCTCGTCTCCACAAGGAAACTTGTGTATGGGAGCTATGTCAAAAGCTTAGGAGAATACTTCAGGGTCCCGGTGCCACCGCCTCATTCCAAGGCCCTCATGGATACAAACACACTTTAGGACCCATCCTCAGGAAAGTCCATTTCAACTCAGCCACCCAGGTTGCTCCCGCAGAGCCATCAGATCTAAACTGCCTTGTTGCTAGGAGACAATTGCAATGCGAGGCGCTCGTCTCAGGCATCCATCCTCGAACGGTGCCCTGGAGTCATTCCATATGGGATGTCCTGGACCTGTCCAACAGGTCTCAATTGTCCCGCAGAAGGAATCCTTGAAGGGGGCATCCCACAACTCCCAACGTGGGAAAACCTCCATGGCCTCGAGATTCCGCTCCCTTCATGAAGGGACCGTCATGCACAGAAACTCCAACCTGAGCCAACGTCTGATCCTCGCTCTGACTTCAGATGCATGAGATCTTGGTTCCGATGTGTAGGGGGTACCTGCCGTGCCCCCGCCCTGAAACCCAAGACTAGCTTGTGTTCTCAGACTTCCGTCTTCACACTCCTGGTCGGAAGCACTCAAGTTTGGCAATTCCGGACCCACAATGCAGCACTCTGCCTGCCCTCTAGAAAAAAAAAAAAATATTGCCTAATGAGCTGCAACCTACACGGCACTCGAATGTACCCAAATTATATAGTCTAACCTGGGCACTAATGCACTTTCTGACACAACCTGAGCCCGGACCTCCTGACCAACACCCAGACAGCTGACCGCACTCTGAGCACATCAGACCTGCCATGGCCTTAGGTCATCATCTCTTCCCTACCTCAGTTTTAAGGCTTCAGAACCTAGACCTTATCTCCAATCCCTGCCCAGAAATCAGAATTCCTCCTTACCCATGGCAAGAAACCTTTTGGTTGGCACGTTGTCCAATGTTCAGTGTAGGAGAAACCAGCATTCACCCTGAGGACCCGCCCATTCTTGAGTGTGATGAGGGCATAAACATGCATTGTGACCCTCAGCGTGAGTCCTGCCCTCTAGTATGTCCTCTTAGTGACTGGACTATTAGATGTCATAATGGGCTTGACATGTACCTAGGCCCCAATATTTAACCAGATTTCTGGTTGTCCAGTCGCCCCTCTCTGGGCTCTACTCTGGAATCCCTCATTTGGTGGGACACCTGAGGTTAAAAAACAAAACAAAACAAAACAAAACAACAACAAAAAAATGGACGTATTCCATCCCACAGAATGACCCCAAACTCTTCGGACGGGGCCACACCTCCAGAGGGTAAGACTCGTCCCTTTCCCATGAAGTCACACGGAAATTTCATGAACATGGGTGACACGATATCCAGAGACAAAAACTTGAGCAAGAGCCTCACACTCGCCCTTTTTTCATATCCCGAAGAGTTCTCCTTATGGTCTGTAGATCAGTCCTGCCATACCTATGACCCGAAACAGAAGCCGAGTTTGTGTTTTCAGACAACGGTCTGAACAGCCCTGGCCTACACACCCTACAGGCTCAGGCCCCTGGAGCCAAACCTGAGGACTGTACTTGCCCTCTCCAAGGGATTTCTGTTTGCCCATTGCAATGGCCACAACCCTACTAATAGGATCAACCTCCAAAGTCCCTGAGGCCATCTCAATAGTGTTGGCTTCCCAGGACAAACAGGGGCAATCTGAGCCCACCTGAGCACCCTCCTGCACTCAGACCCGTAGACTGATGTCCCCAGAGGGAAAAAGGAACGAACAGACCCCTAGGCACTAATCGGATCCATTGCTTTGTTTTCCAGGCCTCTCTCCTCAGAGGCCTGGATTTCAATACCCGAATATGGCTGTTTCTTGACTCACCCATCAGAACTAATCTCCTCTACACATGGGAAACTTGCACATTGGAGCTTGGTCGAAGCTTCTCTTTAGGAGAAGCCTTCAGGGCCCCAGTGCCACCGCTTCATTCCAAGGTCTTCATAGACACAAAAACACATTAGGACCCATCCATAGGAGAGTCCATTTGAACTCAGCCTCCTCGGTTGCTCCCCCAGATCCAGCAGATCTAACATGTCTTGTTGCTAGGAGACAATTGGAATGCGAGGTGGGCTACCCATCCATCCATCCTTAGAACCCTGCTCGGAATCGTTGGCCTGAGCCAACCAACAGGCCTCAATTGTCCTGCAGAAGAATCTTTGCAGTTTGGAGCTTCTCACAACTCCCATCTTGGGAAACCCCCATGGCCTCGTGATCCACCCCCCCTTCATGAAGGGTCCATCAGGGACAGAATCTCCAACCTGAGGGATCCTCTGATTCTCGCCCTGAGTTCAGATCCACGAGATCTCGAGTCAGGTCTGTAGATTGTGCCTACCATGTCCTCACCCAGAAACCTAAGCCTAGATTTTGTTCTCAGACTTCTGTCCTCAGACTACGGGCCCACAAGCCCTCCAGATTGGCAATCCAGAACTACAATGCAACACTCTGCCTGCACTCCAGAAGAAAAACATTGCCCCCTGGGGCTAACCAGAAACCCCAAGTGAGGATCAACCTGCATGCCACTTGGCTGTACCCCAAATACATAGGCTGACCTGGGCACTGATGCCCTTTCAGACACAACCTGAGCCTAGACCTCCAGGCCACACCCAGACAGCTGGCCGCTCTCTGAGCACATCGGATCCGCCATGGCCTTAGGTCGTCATCTCTTCTCAACCTCGATTTTCAGGCTTCAGAAACTATAACTTATCTCAGAACACTGCCCACGGTTGAAAATGATGCAGAAATCAGAACTCCATCCCCACGGCAAGAAAACTTGCGGTTGCCATCTTGTCCAACATTCAGTGTAGTTGAAACCAGTGTGGCCCATGATTCCCCGCCCATGCTCGCGGGCAACATTGGTCACAAACACACATTGTGACCCTCAGCCTGAGCCCAGTCCTCAAGTAAGGCCTCTCAGTGGCTGGACCCTGAGCCCGCATATGGGGCCTGCCATGCCCCTGGCCCCGATTTTTAACCATAGTTCGCTTTGTCCCTTCACTCTTCCCTAGGGCTCTGATTTGGAATTCCTCTTTTGGTGGGACACCTGAGGTAACAAACCTGAAAGGAGTCCTCCCATCCCACAGATTGACGAAAAACAATTGGGATCGGGCCAAATCCACAGAGAGGAAGATTCGTCCATGGCCCCTGAGGCCTCCCCGACATTCCACGGCCAACGCTGATACAAAATCCAGAGACAAAAGAATGAGCAAGCGCCTCAGACTCGCTGTTTCTTCATATCCTGAAGAGTTCTTCTCATGGTTTGTCGATCGGGTCCGCCATACGTACATCCGCAAACCTTAGCTGAGTTTGTGTTTTTAGACTTCTGTCCTCAATGTCCTGGGCAACACACACTCCAGACTGGGCCCCTGGAGTCACACATTAGGACTGCGCCTACCCAATCCATGGGAATTCTGCCCATTCCATTGTCCCAAACCGTACAAATTAGGAGAACCCTCCAAAGTCCCAATAGTGTAGGTCACTCGGCACAAACAAGAGCGGTCTGACACCAGCTGAGCAACTATCTCCACTCATTCCATAGATGGATGTCCCCAGAGAAGAAGATTGAACCAGACAGGACCCTAGGCCATAATCGGATCCATTGCTTTGGTTTACAGGCATGTCTCCTCAAAAGCCTGGATTCCAATATTAGCATAGGGGTTTTCCTGAGGCACCCATCAGAACAAATCTCGTCTCCACAAGGAAACTTGTGTATGGGAGCTATGTCAAAAGCTTAGGAGAATACTTCAGGGTCCCGGTGCCACCGCCTCATTCCAAGGCCCTCATGGATACAAACAAGTTTAGGACCCATCCTCAGGAAAGTCCATTTCAACTCAGCCACCCAGGTTGCTCCGGCAGAGCCATCAGATCTAAACTGCCTTGTTGCTAGGAGACAATTGCAATGCGAGGCGCTCGTCCCAGGCATCCATCCTCGAACGGTGCCCTGGAGTCATTCTATATGGAATGTCCTGGTCCTGTCCAACAGGTCTCAATTGTCCCGCAGAAGGAATCCTTGAAGGGGGCATCCCACAACTCGCAACGTGGGAAAACCTCCATGGCCTCGAGATTCCGCTCCCTTCATGAAGGGACCGTCATGCACAGAAACTCCAACCTGAGCCAACGTCTGATCCTCGCTCTGACTTCAGATGCATGAGATCTTGGTTCCGATGTGTAGGGGGTACCTGCCATGCCCTCGCCCTGAAACCCAAGTCTAGCTTGTGTTCTCAGACTTCCGTCCTCACACTCCTGGTCCGAAGCACTCAAGTTTGGCAATTCTGGACCCACAATGCAGCACTCTGCCTGCCCTCTAGAAAAAAAAAAAAAAGATATTGCCTAATGAGCTGCAACCTACACGGCACTCGAATGTACCCAAATTATATAGTATAACCTGGGCACTAATGCACTTTCTGACACAACCTGAGCCCGGACCTCCTGACCAACACCCAGACAGCTGACCGCACACTGAGCACATCAGACCTGCCATGGCCTTAGGTCATCATCTCTTCCCTACCTCAGTTTTCAGGCTTCAGAACCTAGACCTTATCTCCAATCCCTGCCCAGAAATCAGAATTCCTCCTTACCCATGGCAAGAAACCTTTTGGTTGGCACGTTGTCCAACGTTCAGTGTAGTAGATACCAGCATTCACCCGGAGGACCCGCCCATTCTTGAGTGTGATGAGGGCATAAACATGCATTGTGACCCTCAGCGTGAGTCCTGCCCTCTAGTATGTCCTCTTAGTGACTGGTCCATTAGATGTCATAATGGGCTTGACATGTACCTAGGCCCCAATATATAACCAGATTTCTGGTTGTCCAGTCGCCCCTCTCCAGGGCTCTACTCTGGAATCCCTCATTTGGTGGGACACCTGAGGTTTAAAAAACAAAACAAAACAAAACAAAACAAAACAACAACAAAAAAATGGACGTATTCCATCCCACAGAATGACCCCAAACTCTTCGGACGGGGCCACACCTCCAGAGGGTAAGACTCGACCATTTCCCATGAAGTCACCCAGAAATTTCATGAACATGGGTGACACGATATCCAGAGACAAAAACTTGAGCAAGAGCCTCACACTCGCCCTTTTTTCATATCCTGAAGAGTTCTCCTCATGGTCTGTAGATCAGTCCAGCCATACCTATAACCCGAAACAGAAGCCGAGTTTGTGTTTTCAAACAACGGTCTAAACAGCCCTGGCCTACACACCCTACAGGCTCAGGCCCCTGGAGCCAAACCTGAGGACTGTACTTGCCCTCTCCAAGGGATTTCTGTGTGCCCATTGCAATGGCCACAACCCTATTAATAGGATCAACCTCCAAAGTCCCTGAGGCCATCACAATAGTGGTGGCTTCCCAGGACCAACAGGGGCAATCTGAGCCCATCTGAGCACCTACCTGCACTCAGACCCGTAGACTGATGTCCCCAGAGGGAAAAAGGAACGAACAGACCCCTAGGCACTAATCGGATCCATTGCTTTGGTTTCCAGGCATCTCTCCTCAGAGGCCTGGATTTCAATACCCGAATATGGCTGTTTCTTGACTCACCCATCAGAACTAATCTCCTCTACACATGGGAAACTTGCACATTGGAGCTTGGTCGAAGCTTCTCTTTAGGAGAACCCTTCAGGGCCCCAGTGCCACCGCTTCATTCCAAGGTCTTCATAGACACAAAAACACATTAGGACCCATCCATACGAGAGTCCATTTGAACTCAGCCTCCTCGGTTGCTCCCCCAGATCCAGCAGATCTAACATGTCTTGTTGCTAGGAGACAATTGGAATGCGAGGTGTGCTACCCATCCATCCATCCTTAGTACCCAGCTTGGAATCGTTGCCCTGAGCCAAACAACAGGTCTCAATTTTCCTGCAGAAGAATCTTTGCAGTTTGGAGCTTCTCACAACTCCCATCTTGGGAAACCCCCATGGCCTCATGATCCACCCCCCCTTTATGTAGGGTCCATCAGGGACAGAACCTCCAACCTGAGAGATCGTCTGATCCTCGCCCTGACTTCAGATCCACGAGATCTCGAGTCAGGTCTGTAGATTGTGCCTGCCATGTCCTCACCCAGAAACCTAAGCCTAGATTGTGCTCTTAGACTTCTGTCCTCAGACTACGGGCCCACAAGCCCTCCAGATTGGCAATCCAGAACTACAATGCAACACTCTGCCTGCACTCCAGAAGAAAAACATTGCCCCCTGGGGCTAACCAGAAACCCCAAATGAGGATCAACCTGCACGCCACTTGGCTGTACCCCAAATACATAGGCTGACCTGGGCACTGATGCCCTTTCAGACACAACCTGAGCCTGGACCTCCAGGCCACACCCAGACAGCTGGCCGCACTCTGAGCACATCGGATCCGCCATGGCCTTAGGTCGTCATCTCTTCTCAACCTCGATTTTCAGGCTTCAGAAACTATAACTTATCTCAAAACACTGCCCACGGTTGAAAATGATGCAGAAATCAGAACTCCATCCCCATGGCAAGAAACCTTGCGGTTGCCATATTGTCCAACATTCACTGTAGTTGAAACCAGTGTGGCCCATGATTCCCCGCCCATGCTCGCGGGCAACATTGGTCACAAGCACACATTGTGACCCTCAGCCTGAGCCCAGTCCTCAAGTAAGGCCTCTCAGTGGCTGGACCCTGACCCCGCATATGGGGCCTGCCATGCCCCTGGCCCCGATTTTTAACCATAGTTCGCTTTGTCCCTTCACTCTTCCCTAGGGCTCTGATTTGGAATTCCTCTTTTGGTGGGACACCTGAGGTAACAAACCTGAAAGGAGTCCTCCCATCCCACAGATTGACGAAAAACAATTGGGATCGGGCCAAATCCACAGAGAGGAAGATTCGTCCATGGCCCCTGAGGCCTCCCCGACATTCCACGGCCAACGCTGATACAAAATCCAGAGACAAAAGAAAGAGCAAGCGCCTCAGACTCGCTGTTTCTTCATATCCTGAAGAGTTCTTCTCATGGTTTGTCGATCGGGTCCGCCATACCTACATCCGCAAACCTTAGCTGGGTTTGTGTTTTTAGACTTCTGTCCTCTATGTCCTGGGCAACACACACTCCAGACTGGGCCCCTAGAGTCACACATTAGGACTGCGCCTACCCAATCCATGGGAATTCTGCCCATTCCATTGTCCCAAACCGTACAAATTAGGAGAACCCTCCAAAGTCCCTGAGGCCATCCCAATAGTGTAGGTCACCCGGCACAAACAAGGGCGGTCTGACACCAGCTGAGCAACTATCTCCACTCATTCCATAGATGGATGTCCCCAGAGAAGAAGATTGAACCAGACAGGACCCTAGGCCATAATCGGATCCATTGCTTTGGTTTACAGGCATGTCTCCTCAAAAGCCTGGATTCCAATATTAGCATAGGGGTTTTCCTGAGGCACCCATCAGAACAAATCTCGTCTCCACAAGGAAACTTGTGTATGGGAGCTATGTCAAAAGCTTAGGAGAATACTTCAGGGTCCCGGTGCCACCGCCTCATTCCAAGGCCCTCATGGATACAAACACACTTTAGGACCCATCCTCAGGAAAGTCCATTTCAACTCAGCCACCCAGGTTGCTCCCGCAGAGCCATCAGATCTAAACTGCCTTGTTGCTAGGAGACTATTGCAATGCGAGGCGCTCGTCCCAGGCATCCATCCTCGAACGGTGCCCTGGAGTCATTCCATGTGGGATGTCCTGGACCTGTCCAACAGGTCTCAATTGTCCCGCAGAAGGAATCCTTGAAGGGGGCATCCCACAACTCCCAACGTGGGAAACCCTCCATGGCCTCGAGATTCCGCTCCCTTCATGAAGGGACCGTCATGAACAGAAATTCCAACCTGAGCCAACGTCTGATCCTTGCTCTGACTTCAGATGCATGAGATCTTGGTTCCGATGTGTAGGGGGTACCTGCCGTGCCCTCGCCCTGAAACCCAAGTCTAGCTTGTGTTCTCAGACTTCCGTCCTCACACTCCTGGTCCGAAGCACTCAAGTTTGGCAATTCCGGACCCACAATGCAGCACTCTGCCTGCCCTCTAGAAAAAAAAAAAAAAATATATATATATATATATATATATATATATATATATATATATATATTGCCTAATGAGCTGCAACCTACTCGGCACTCGATGTACCCAAATTATATAGTCTAACCTGGGCACTAATGCACTTTCTGACACAACCTGAGCCCGGACCTTCTGACCAACACCCAGACAGCTGACCGCACACTGAGCACATCAGACCTGCCATGGCCTTAGGTCATCATCTCTTCCCTACCTCAGTTTTCAGGCTTCAGAACCTAGACCTTATCTCCAATCCCTGCCCAGAAATCAGAATTCCTCCTTACCCATGGCAAGAAACCTTTTGGTTGGCACGTTGTCCAACGTTCAGTGTAGGAGGAACCAGCATTCACCCTGAGGACCCGCCCATTCTTGAGTGTGATGAGGGCATACACATACATTGTGACCCTCAGCGTGAGTCCTGCCCTCTAGTATGTCCTCTTAGTGACTGGACCATTAGATGTCATAATGGGCTTGACATGTACCTAGGCCCCAATATTTAACCAGATTTCTGGTTGTCCAGTCGCCCCTCTCCAGGGCTCTACTCTGGAATCCCTCATTTGGTGGGACACCTGAGGTTAAAAAAACAAAACAAAACAAAACAAAACAAAACAACAACAACAAAAAATGGACTTATTCCATCCCACAGAATGACCCCATACTCTTCGGACGGGGCCACACCTCCAGAGGGTAAGACTCGTCCATTTCCCCTGAAGTCACCCGGAAATTTCATGAACATGTGTGTCACGATATCCAGAGACAAAAACTTGAGCAAGAGCCTCAAACTCGCCCTTTTTTCATATCCCGAAGAGTTCTCCTCATGGTCTGTAGATCAGTCCTGCCATACCTATGACCCGAAACAGAAGCCGAGTTTGTGTTTTCAGACAACGGTCTAAAAAGCCTTGGCCTACACACCCTACAGGCTCAGGCCCCTGGAGCCAAACCTGAGGACTGTACTTGCCCTCTCCAAGGGATTTCTGTGTGCCCATTGCAATGGCCACAACCCTACTAATAGGATCAACCTCCAAAGTCCCATAGGCCATCTCAATAGTGGTGGCTTCCCAGGACAAACTGGGGCAATCTGAGCCCATCTGAACACACACCTGCACTCAGACCCGTAGACTGATGTCCCCAGAGGGAAAAAGGAACGAACAGACCCTTAGGCACTAATCGGATCCATTGCTTTGGTTTCCAGGCATCTCTCCTCAGAGGCCTGGATTTCAATACCCGAATAGGGCTGTTTCTTTACTCACCCATCAGAACTAATCTCCTCTACACATGGGAAACTTACACATTGGACCTTGGTCGAAGCTTCTCTTTAGGAGAACCCTTCAGGGCCCCAGTGCCACCGCTTAATTCCAAGGTCTTCATAGACACAAAAACACATTAGGACCCATCCATAGGAGAGTCCATTTGAACTCAGCCTCCTCGGTTGCTCCCCCAGATTCAGCAGATCTAACATGTCTTGTTGCTAGGAGACAATTGGAATGCGAGGTGGGCTACCCATCCATCCGTCCTTAGTACCCTGCTTGGAATCGTTGCCCTGAGCCAAACAACAGGTCTCAATTGTCCTGCAGAAGAATCTTTGCAGTTTGGAGCTTCTCACAACTCCCATCTTGGGAAACCCCCATGGCCTCGTGATCCACCCCCCCTTTATGTAGGGTCCATCAGGTACAGAACCTCCAACCTGAGAGATCGTCTGATCCTCACCCTGACTTCAGATCCACGAGATCTCGAGTCAGGTCTGTAGATTGTGCCTGCCATGTCCTCACCCAGAAACCTAAGCCTGGATTGTGTTCTCAGACTTCTGTCCTCAGACTACGGGCCCACAAGCCCTCCAGATTGGCAATCCAGAACTACAATGCAACACTCTGCCTGCACTCCAGAAGAAAAACATTGCCACCTGGCGCTAACCAGAAACCCCAAATGAGGATCAACCTGCACGCCACTTGGCTGTACCCCAAATACATAGGCTGACCTGGGCACTGATGCCCTTTCAGACACAACCTGAGCCTGGACCTCCAGGACACACCCAGACAGCTGGCCGCACTCTGAGCACATCGGATCCGCCATGGCCTTAGGTCGTCATCTCTTCTCAACCTCGATTTTCAGGCTTCAGAAACTATAACTTATCTCAAAACACTGCCCACGGTTGAAAATGATGCAGAAATCAGAACTCCATCCCCATGGCAAGAAACCTTGCGGTTGCCATGTTGTCCAACATTCAGTGTAGTTGAAACCAGTGTGGCCCAAGATTCCCCGCCCATGCTCGCGGGCAACATTGGTCACAAGCACACATTTTGACCCTCAGCCTGAGCCCAGTCCTCAACTAAGGTCTCTCAGTGGCTGGACCCTGAGCCCGCATATGGGGCCTGCCATGCCCCTGGCCCCGATTTTTAACCATAGTTCGCTTTGTCCCTTCACTCTTCCCTAGGGCTCTGATTTGGAATTCCTCTTTTGGTGGGACACCTGAGGTAACAAACCTGAAAGGACTCCTCCCATCCCACAGATTGACGAAAAACAATTGGGATCGGGCCTAATCCACAGAGAGGAAGATTCGTCCATGGCCCCTGAGGCCTCCCCGACATTCCACGGCCAACGCTGATACAAAATCCAGAGACAAAAGAATGAGCAAGCGCCTCAGACTCGCTGTTTCTATATATCCTGAAGAGTTCTTCTCATGGTTTGTCGATCGGGTCCGCCATACCTACATCCGCAAACCTTAGCTGAGTTTGTGTTTTTAGACTTCTGTCCTCAATGTCCTGGGCAACACACACTCCAGACTGGGCCCCTGGAGTCACACATTAGGACTGCGCCTACCCAATCCATGGGATTTCTGCCCATTCCATTGTCCCAAACCGTACAAATTAGGAGAAACCTCCAAAGTCCCTGAGGCCATCCCAATAGTGTAGGTCACCCGGCACAAACAAGGGCGGTCTGACACCAGCTGAGCAACTATCTCCACTCATTCCATAGATGGATGTCCCCAGAGAAGAATATTGAACCAGACAGGACCCTAGGCCATAATCGGATCCATTGCTTTGGTTTACAGGCATGTCTCCTCAAAAGCCTGGATTCCAATATTAGCATAGGGGTTTTCCTGAGGCACCCATCAGAACAAATCTCGTCTCCACAAGGAAACTTGTGTATGGGAGCTATGTCAAAAGCTTAGGAGAATACTTCAGGGTCCCGGTGCCACCGCCTCATTCCAAGGCCCTCATGGATACAAACACACTTTAGGACCCATCCTCAGGAAAGTCCATTTCAACTCAGCCACCCAGGGTGCTCCCGCAGAGCCATCAGATCTAAACTGCCTTGTTGCTAGGAGACAATTGCAATGCGAGGCGCTCGTCCCAGGCATCCATCCTCGAACGGTGCCCTGGAGTCATTCCATATGGGATGTCCTGGACCTGTCCAACAGGTCTCAATTGTCCCGCAGAAGGAATCCTTGAAGGGGGCATCCCACAACTCCCAACGTGGGAAAACCTCCATGGCCTCGAGATTCCGCTCCCTTCATGAAGGGACCGTCATGCACAGAAACTCCAACCTGAGCCAACGTCTGATCCTCGCTCTGACTTCAGATGCATGAGATCTTGGTTCCGATGTGTAGGGGGTACCTGCCGTGCCCTCGCCCTGAAACCCAAGTCTAGCTTGAGTTCTCAGACTTCCGTCCTCACACTCCTGGTCCGAAGCACTCAAGTTTGGCAATTCCGGACCCACAATGCAGCACTGTGCCTGCCCTCTAGAAAAAAAAAAAAAAAATTGCCTAATGAGCTGCAACCTACACGGCACTCGAATGTACCAAAATTATATAGTCTAACCTGGGCACTAATGCATTTTCTGACACAACCTGAACCCGGACCTCCTGACCAACACCCAGACAGCTGACCGCACACTGAGCACATCAGACCTGCCATGGCCTTAGGTCATCATCTCTTCCCTACCTCAGTTTTCAGGCTTCAGAACCTAGACCTTATCTCCAAACCCTGCCCAGAAATCAGAATTCCTCCTTACCCATGGCAAGAAACCTTTTGGTTGGCATGTTGTCCAACGTTCAGTGTAGGAATAACCAGCATTCACCCTGAGGACCCGCCCATTCTTGAGTGTGATGAGGGCAAAAACATGCATTGTGACCCTCAGCGTGAGTCCTGCCCTCTTGTATGTCCTCTTAGTGACTGGAGCATTAGATGTCATAATGGGCTTGACATGTACCTAGGCCCCAATATATAACCAGATTTCTGGTTGTCCAGTCGCTCCTCTCCAGGGCTCTACTCTGGAATCCCTCATTTGGTGGGACACCTGAGGTTAAAAAACAAAACAAAACAAAACAACAACAAAAAAATGGACTTATTCCATCCCACAGAATGACCCCAAACTCTTCGGACGGGGCCACACCTCCAGAGGGTAAGACTCGTCCATTTCCCATGAAGTCACCCGGAAATTTCATGAACATGGGTGACACGATATCCAGAGACAACAACTTGAGCAAGAGCCTCACACTCGCCCTTTTTTCATATCCCGAAGAGTTCTCCTCATGGTCTGTAGATTAGTCCTGCCATACCTATGCCCCAAAAAGAAGCCGAGTTTGTGTTTTCAGACAACGGACTAAAGAGCCCTGGCCTACACCCCCTAAAGGCTCAGGCCCCTGGAGCCAAACCTGAGGACTGTACTTGCCCTCTCCAAGGGATTTCTGTGTGCCCATTGCAATGGCCACAACCCTACTAATAGGATCAACCTCCAAAGTCCCTGAGGCCATCTCAATAGTGGTGGCTTCCCAGGACAAACAGGGGCAATCTGAGCCCATCTGAGCACCTACTTGCACTCAGACCCGTAGACTGATGTCCCCAGAGGGAAAAAGGAACGAACAGACCCCTAGGCACTAATCGGATCCATTGCTTTGGTTTCCAGGCATCTCTCCTCAGAGGCCTGGATTTCAATACCCGAATAGGGCTGTTTCTTGACTCACCCATCAGAACTAATCTCCTCTACACATGGGAAACTTGCACATTGGAGATTGGTCGAAGCTTCTCTTTAGGAGAACCCTTCAGGGCCCCAGTGCCACCGCTTCATTCCAAGGTCTTCATAGACACAAAAACACATTAGGACCCATCCATAGGAGAGTCCATTTGAACTCAGCCTCCTCGGTTGCTCCCCCAGATCCAGAAGATCTAACATGTCTTGTTGCTAGGAGACAATTGGAATGCGAGGTGGGCTACCCATCCATCCATCCTTAGTACCCTGCTCGGAATCGTTGGCCTGAGCCAACCAACAGGTCTCAATTGTCCTGCAGAAGAATCTTTGCAGTTTGGAGCTTCTCACAACTCCCATCTTGGGAAACCCCCATGGCCTCGTGATCCACCCCCCCTTTATGAAGGGTCCATCAGGGACAGAACCTCCAACCTGAGAGATCGTCTGATCCTCGCCCTGACTTCAGATCCACGAGATCTCGAGTCAGGTCTGTAGATTGTGCCTGCCATGTCCTCACCCAGAAACCTAAGCCTAGATTGTGTTCTCAGACTTCTGTCCTCAGACTACGGGCCCACAAGCCCTCCAGATTGGCAATCCAGAACTACAATGCAACACTCTGCCTGCACTCCAGAAGAAAAACATTGCCCCCTGGGGCTAACCAGAAACCCCAAATGAGGATCAACCTGCACGGCACTTGGCAGTACCAAAAAACATAGGCTGACCCGGGCACTGATGCCCTTTCAGACTCAACCTGAGCCTGGACCTCCAGGCCACACCCAGACAGCTGGCCGCACTCTGAGCACATCGGATCCGCCATGGCCTTAGGTCGTCATCTCTTCTCAACCTCGATTTTCAGGCTTCAGAAACTATAACTTACCTCTAAACACTGCCCACGGTTGAAAATGATGCAGAAATCAGAACTCCATCCCCATGGCAAGAAACCTTGCGGTTGCCATGTTGTCCAACATTCAGTGTAGTTGAAACCAGTGTGGCCCATGATTCCCCGCCCATGCTCTCGGGCAACATAGGTCACAAACACACATTGTGACCATCAGCCTGAGCCCAGTCGTCAAGTAAGGCCTCTCAGTGGCTGGACCCTGAGCCCGCATATGGGGCCTGCCATGCCCCTGGCCCCGATTTTTAACCATAGTTCGCTTTGTCCCTTCACTCTTCCCTAGGGCTCTGATTTGGAATTCCTCTTTTGGTGGGACACCTGAGGTAACAAACCTGAAAGGAGTCCTCCCATCCCACAGATTGACGAAAAACAATTGGGATCGGGCCAAATCCACAGAGAGGAAGATTCGTCCATGGCCCCTGAGGCCTCCCCGACATTCCACGGCCAACGCTTATACAAAATCCAGAGACAAAAGAATGAGCAAGCGCCTCAGACTCGCTGTTTCTTCATATCCTGAAGAGTTCTTCTCATGGTTTCTCGATCGGGTCCGCAATACCTACATCCGCAAACCTTAGCTGAGTTTGTGTTTTTAGACTTCTGTCCTCAATGTCCTGGGCAACACACACTCCAGACTGGGCCCCTGGAGTCACACATTAGGACTGCGCCTGCCCAATCCATGGGAATATTGCCCATTCCATTTTCCCAAACCATACAAATTAGGAGAACCTCCAAAGACCCTGAGGCCATCCCAATAGTGTAGGTCACCCGGCACAAACAAGGGCGGTCTGACACCAGCTGAGCAACTATCTCCACTCATTCCATAGATGGATGTCCCCAGAGAAGAAGATTGAACCAGACAGGACCCTAGGCCATAATCGGATCCATTGCTTTGGTTTACAGGCATGTCTCCTCAAAAGCCTGGATTCCAATATTAGCATAGGGGTTTTCCTGAGGCACCCATCAGAACAAATCTCGTCTCCACAAGGAAACTTGTGTATGGGAGCTATGTCAAAAGCTTAGGAGAATACTTCAGGGTCCCGGTGCCACCGCCTCATTCCAAGGCCCTCATGGATACAAACACACTTTAGGACCCATCCTCAGGAAAGTCCATTTCAACTCAGCCACCCAGGGTGCTCCCGCAGAGCCATCAGATCTAAACTGCCTTGTTGCTAGGAGACAATTGCAATGCGAGGCGCTCGTCCCAGGCATCCATCCTCGAACGGTGCCCTGGAGTCATTCCATATGGGATGTCCTGACCTGTCCAACAGGTCTCAATTGTCCCGCAGAAGGAATCCTTGAAGGGGGCATCCCACAACTCCCAACGTGGGAAAACCTCCAAGGCCTCGAGATTCCGCTCCCTTCATGAAGGGACCGTCATGCACAGAAACTCCAACCTGAGCCAACGTCTGATCCTCGCTCTGACTTCAGATGCATGAGATCTTGGTTCCGATGTGTAGGGGGTACCTGCCGTGCCCTCGCCCTGAAACCCAAGTCTAGCTTGTGTTCTCAGACTTCCGTCATCACACTCCTGGTCCGAAGCACTCAAGTTTGGCAATTCTGGACCCACAATGCAGCACTCTGCCTGCCCTCTAGAAAAAAAAAATATATATATATTGCCTAATGAGCTGCAACCTACACGGCACTCGATGTACCCAAATTATATAGTCTAACCTGGGCACTAATGCACTTTCTGACACAACCTGAGCCCGGACCTCCTGACCAACACCCAGACAGCTGACCGCACACTGAGCACATCAGACCTGCCATGGCCTTAGGTCATCATCTCTTCCCTACCTCAGTTTTCAGGCTTCTGAACCTAGACCTTATCTCCAATCCCTGCCCAGAAATCAGAATTCCTCCTTACCCATGGCAAAAAACCTTTTGGTTGGCACGTTGTCCAACGTTCAGTGTAGGAGAAACCAGCATTCACTCTGAGGACCCACCCATTCTTGAGTGTGATGAGGGCATAAACATGCATTGTGACCCTCAGCGTGAGTCCTGCCCTCTAGTATGTCCTCTTAGTGACTGGACCATTAGATGTCATAATGGGCTTGACATGTACCTAGGCCACAATATTTAACCAGATTTCTGGTTGTCCAGTCGCCCCTCCCCAGGGCTCTACTCTGGAATCACTCATTTGGTGGGACACCTGAGGTTGAAAAACAAAACAAAACAAAACAAAACAAAACAACAACAACAAAAAAAAATTGGACTTATTCCATCCCACAGAATGACCCCAAACTCTTCGGACGGGGCCACACCTCCAGAGAGTAAGACTCGTCCATTTCCCATGAAGTCACCCGGAAATCTCATGAACATGGTTGACACGATATCCAGAGACTAAAACTTGAGCAAGAGCCTCACACTCGCCCTTTTTCATATCCCGAAGAGTTCTCCTCATGGTCTGTAGATCAGTCCTGCCATACCTATGACCCGAAACAGAAGCCGAGTTTGTGTTTTCAGACAACGGTCTAAAGAGCCCTGGCCTACCCACCCTACAGGCTCAGGCCCCTGGAGCCAAACCTGAGGACTGTACTTGCCCTCTCCAAGGGATTACTGTGTGCCCATTGCAATGGCCACAACCCTACTAATAGGATCAACTTCCAAAGTCCCTGAGGCCATCTCAATAGTGGTGGCTTCCCAGGACAAACAGGGGAAATCTGAGACAATCTGAGAACCTACCTGCACTCAGACCCGTAGACTGATGTCCCCAGAGGGAAAAAGGAACGAACAGACCCTTAGGCACTAATCGGATCCATTGCTTTGGTTTCCAGGCATCTCTCCTCAGAGGCCTGGATTTCAATACCCGAATAGGGCTGTTTCTTGACTCACCCATCAGAACTAATCTCCTCTACACATGGGAAACTTGCACATTGGAGCTTGGTCGAAGCTTCTCTTTAGGAGAACCCTTCAGGGCCCCAGTGCCACCGCTTATTTCCAAGGTCTTCATAGACACAAAAACACTTTAGGACCCATCCATAGGAGAGTCCATTTGAACTCAGCCTCCTCGGTTGCTCCCCCAGATCCAGCAGATCTAACATGTCTTGTTGCTAGGAGACAATTGGAATTCGAGGTGGGCTACCCATCCATCCATCCTTAGTACCCTGCTCGGAATCGTTGGCCTGAGCCAACCAACAGGTCTCAATTGTCCTGCAGAAGAATCTTTGCAGTTTGGAGCTTCTCACAACTCCCATCTTGGGAAACCCCCATGGCCTCGTGATCCACCCCCCCTTTATGAAGGGTCCATCAGGGACAGAACCTCCAACCTGAGAGATCGTCTGATCCTAGCTCTGACTTCAGATCCACGAGATCTCGAGTCAGGTCTATAGATTGTGCCTGCCATGTCCTCACCCAGAGACCTAAGCCTAGATTGTGTTCTCAGACGTCTGTCCTCAGACTACGGGCCCACAAGCCCTCCAAATTGGCAATCCAGAACTACAATGCAACACTCTGCCTGCACTCAAGAAGAAAAACATTGCCCCCTGGGGCTAACCAGAAACCCCAAGTGAGGATCAACCTGCACGCCACTTGGCTGTACCCCAAATACATAGGCTGACCTGGGCACTGATGCCCTTTCAGACACAACCTGAGCCTGGACCTCCAGGCCACACCCAGACAGCTGGCCGTACTCTGAGCACATCGGATCCGCCATGGCCTTAGGTCGTCATCTCTTCTCAACCTCGATTTTCAGGCTTCAGAAACTATAACTTATCTCAAAACACTGCCCACGTTTGAAAATGATGCAGAAATCAGAACTCCATCCCCATGGCAAGAAACCTTGCGGTTGCCATGTTGTCCAACATTCAGTGTAGTTGAAACCAGTGTGGCCCATGATTCCCCGCCCATGCTCGCGGGCAACATTGGTCACAAACACACATTGTGACCCTCAGCCTGAGCCCAGTCCTCAAGTAAGGCCTCTCAGTGGCTGGACCCTGAGCCCCCATATGGGGCCTGCCATGCCCCTGGCCCCGATTTTTAACCATAGTTCGCTTTGTCCCTTCACTCTTCCCTAGGGCTCTGATTTGGAATTCCTCTTTTGGTGGGACACCTGAGGTAACAAACCTGAAAGGAGTCCTCCCATCCCACAGATTGACGAAAAACAATTGGGATCGGGCCAAATCCACAGAGAGGAAGATTCGTCCATGGCCCCTGAGGCCTCCCCGACATTCCACGGCCAACGCTGATACAAAATCCAGAGACAAAAGAATGAGCAAGCGCCTCAGACTCGCTGTTTCTTCATATCCTGAAGAGTTCTTCTCATGGTATGTCGATCGGATCCGCCATACCTACATCCGCAAACCTTAGCTGAGTTTGTGTTTTTAGACTTCTGTCCTCAATGTCCTGGGCAACACACACTCCAGACTGGGCCCCTGGAGTCACACATTAGGACTGCGCCTACCCAATCCATGGGAATTCTGCCCATTCCATTGTCCCAAACCGTACAAATTAGGAGAACCCTCCAAAGTCCCTGAGGCCATCCCAATAGTGTAGGTCACCCGGCACAAACAAGGGCGGTCTGACACCAGCTGAGCAACTATCTCCACTCATTCCATAGATGGATGTCCCCAGAGAAGAAGATTGAACCAGACAGGACCCTAGGCCATAATCGGATCCATTGCTTTGGTTTACAGGCATGTCTCCTCAAAAGCCTGGATTCCAATATTAGCATAGGGGTTTTCCTGAGGCACCCATCAGAACAAATCTCGTCTCCACAAGGAAACTTGTGTATGGGAGCTATGTCAAAAGCTTAGGAGAATACTTCAGTGTCCCGGTGCCACCGCCTCATTCCAAGGCCCTCATGGATACAAACACACTTTAGGACCCATCCTCAGGAAAGTCCATTTCAACTCAGCCACCCAGGTTGCTCCTGCAGAGCCATCAGATCTAAACTGCCTTGTTGCTAGGAGACAATTGCAATGCGAGGCGCTCGTCCCAGGCATCCATCCTCGAACGGTGCCCTGGAGTCATTCCATATGGGATGTCCTGGACCTTTCCAACAGGTCTCAATTGTCCCGCAGAAGGAATACTTGAAGGGGGCATCCCACAACTCCCAACGTGGGAAAACCTCCATGGCCTCGAGATTCCGCTCCCTTCATGAAGGGACCGTCATGCACAGAAACTCCAACCTGAGCCAACGTCTGATCCTCGCTCTGACTTCAGATGCATGAGATCTTGGTTCCGATGTGTAGGGGGTACCTGCCGTGCCCTCTCCCTGAAACCGAAGTCTAGCTTGTGTTCTCAGACTTCCGTCCTCACACTCCTGGTCCGAAGCACTCAAGTTTGGCAATTCTGGACCCACAATGCAGCACTCTGCCTGCCCTCTAGAAAAAAAAAATATATATATATATATTGCCTAATGAGCTGCAACCTACACGGCACTCGATGTACCCAAATTATATAGTCTAACGTGGGCACTAATGCACTTTCTGACACAACCTGAACTCGGACCTCCTGACCAACACCCAGACAGCTGACCGCACACTGAGCACAACAGACCTGCCATGAACTTAGGTCATCATCTCTTCCCTACCTCACTTTTCAGGCTTCAGAACCTAGACCTTATCTCCAATCCCTGCCCAGAAATCAGAATTCCTCCTTACCCATGGCAAGAAACCTTTTGGTTGGCACGTTGTCCAACGTTCAGTGTAGGAGAAACCAGCATTCACCCTGAGGACCCGCCCATTCTTGAGTGTGATGAGGGCATAAACATGCATTGTGACCCTCAGCGTGAGTCCTGCCCTCTAGTATGCCCTCTTAGTGACTGGACCATTAGATGTCATAATGGGCTTGACATGTACCTAAGCCCCAATATTTAACCAGATTTCTGGTTGTCCAGTCGCCCCTCCCCAGGGCTCTACTCTGGAATCACTCATTTCGTGGGACACCTGAGGTTGAAAAACAAAACAAAACAAAACAAAACAAAACAAAACAAAACAACAACAACAAAAAAATGGACTTATTCCATCCCACAGAATGACCTCAAACTCTTCGGACGGGGCCACACCTCCAGAGAGTAAGACTCGTCCATTTCCCATGAATTCACCCGGAAATCTCATGAACATGGTTGACACGATATCCAGAGACAAAAACTTGAGCAAGAGCCTCACACTCGCCCTTTTTTCATATCCCGAAGTGTTCTCCTCATGGTCTGTAAATCAGTCCTGCCATACCTATGACCCGAAACAGAAGCCGAGTTTGTGTTTTCAGACAACGGTCTAAAGAGCCCTGGCCTACACATCCTACAGGCTCAGGCCCCTGGAGCCAAACCTGAGGACTGTACTTGCCCTCTCCAAGGGATTACTGTGTGCCCATTGCAATGGCCACAACCCTACTAATAGGATCAACTTCCAAAATCCCTGAGGCCATCTCAATAGTGGTGGCTTCCCAGGACAAACAGGGGAAATCTGAGCCCATCTGAGCACCTACCTGCACTCAGACCCGTAGACTGATGTCCCCAGAGGGAAAAAGGAAAGAACAGACCCCTAGGCACTAATCGGATCCATTGCTTTGATTTCCAGGCATCTCTCCTCAGAGGCCTGGATTTCAATACCCGAATAGGGCTGTTTCTTGACTCACCCATCAGAACTAATCTCCTCTACACTTGGGAAACTTGCACATTGGAGATTGGTCGAAGCTTCTCTTTAGGAGAACCCTTCAGGGCCCCAGTGCCACCGCTTCATTCCAAGGTCTTCATAGACACAAAAACACATTAGGACCCATCCATAGGAGAGTCCATTTGAACTCAGCCTCCTCGGTTGCTCCCCCAGATCCAGCAGATCTAACATGTCTTGTTGCTAGGAGACAATTGGAATGCGAGGTAGGCTACCCATCCATCCATCCTTAGTACCCTGCTCGGAATCGTTGGGCTGAGCCAAACAACAGGTCTCAATTGTCCTGCAGAAGAATCTTTGCAGTTTGGAGCTTCTCACAACTCCCATCTTGGGAAACCCCCATGGCCTCGTGATCCACCCCCCCTTTATGAAGGGTCCATCAGGGACAGAACCTCCAACCTGAGAGATCGTCTGATCCTCGCCCTGACTTCAGATCCACGAGATCTCGAGTCAGGTCTGTAGATTGTGCCTGCCATGTCCTCACCCAGAAACCTAAGCCTAGATTTTGTTCTCAGACTTCTGTCCTCAGACTACGGGCCCACAAGCCCTCCAGATTGGCAATCCAGAACTACAATGCAACACTCTGCCTGCACTCCAGAAGAAAAACATTGCCCCCTGGGGCTAACCAGAAACCCCAAGTGAGGATCAACCTGCACGCCACTTGGCTGTACCCCAAATACATAGGCTGACCCGGGCACTGATGCCCTTTCAGACACAACCTGAGCCTGGACCTCCAGGCCACACCCAGACAGCTGGCCGCACTCTGAGCACATCGGATCCGCCATGGCCTTAGGTCGTCATCTCTTCTCAACCTCGATTTTCAGGCTTCAGAAACTATAACTTATCTCAAAACACTGCCCACGGTTGAAAATGATGCAGAAATCAGAACTCCATCCCCATGGCAAGAAACCTTGTGGTTTCCATGTTGTCCAACATTCAGTGTAGTTGAAACCAGTGTGGCCCATGATTCCCCGCCCATGCTCGCGGGCAACATTGGTCACAAACACACATTGTGACCCTCAGCCTGAGCCCAGTCCTCAAGTAAGGCCTCTCAGTGGCTGGACCCTGAGCCCGCATATGGGGCCTGCCATGCCCCTGGCCCCAATTTTTAACCATAGTTCGCTTTGTCCCTTCACTCTTCCCTAGGGCTCTGATTTGGAATTCCTCTTTTGGTGGGACACCTGAGGTAACAAACCTGAAAGGAGTCCTCCCATCCCACAGATTGACGAAAAACAATTGGGATCGGGCCAAATCCACAGAGAGGAAGATTCGTCCATGGCCCCTGAGGCCTCCCCGACATTCCACGGCCAACGCTGATACAAAATCCAGAGACAAAAGAATGAGCAAGCGCCTCAGACTCGCTGTTTCTTCATATCCTGAAGAGTTCTTCTCATGGTTTGTCGATCGGGTCCGCCATACCTACATCCGCAAACCTTAGCTGAGTTTGTGTTTTTAGACTTCTGTCCTCAATGTCCTGGGCAACACACACTCCTGACTGGGCCCCTGGAGTCACACATTAGGACTGCGCCTACCCAATCCATGGGATTTCTGCCCATTCCATTGTCCCAAACCGTACAAATTAGGAGAACCCTCCAAAGTCCCTGAGGCCATCCCAATAGTGTAGGTCACCCGGCACAAACAAGGGCGGTCTGACACCAGCTGAGCAACTATCTCCACTCATTCCATAGATGGATGTCCCCAGAGAAGAAGATTGAACCAGACAGGACCCTAGGCCATAATCGGATCCATTGCTTTGGTTTACAGGCCTGTCTCCTCAAAAGCCTGGATTCCAATATTAGCATAGGGGTTTTCCTGAGGCACCCATCAGAACAAATCTCGTCTCCACAAGGAAACTTGTGTATGGGAGCTATGTCAAAAGCTTAGGAGAATACTTCAGGGTCCCGGTGCCACCGCCTCATTCCAAGGCCCTCATGGATACAAACACACTTTAGGACCCATCCTCAGGAAAGTCCATTTCAACTCAGCCACCCAGGGTGCTCCCGCAGAGCCATCAGATCTAAACTGCCTTGTTGCTAGGAGACAATTGCAATGCGAGGCGCTCGTCCCAGGCATCCATCCTCGAACGGTGACCTGGAGTCATTCCATATGGGATGTCCTGGACCTGTCCAACAGGTCTCAATTGTCCCGCAGAAGGAATCCTTGAAGGGGGCATCCCACAACTCCCAACGTGGGAAAACCTCCATGGCCTCGAGATTCCGCTCCCTTCATGAAGGGACCGTCATGCACAGAAACTCCAACCTGAGCCAACGTCTGATCCTCGCTCTGACTTCAGATGCATGAGATCTTGGTTCCGATGTGTAGGGGGTACCTGCCGTGCCCTCGCCCTGAAACCCAAGTCTAGCTTGTGTTCTCAGACTTCCGTCCTCACACTCCTGGTCCGAAGCACTCAAGTTTGGCAATTCTGGACCCACAATGCAGCACTCTGCCTGCCCTCTAGAAAAAAAATATATATATATATATATTGCCTAATGAGCTGCAACCTACAAGGCACTCGATGTACCCAAATTATATAGTCTAACGTGGGCACTAATGCACTTTCTGACACAACCTGATCCCGGACCTCCTGACCAACACCCAGACAGCTGACCGCACACTGAGCACATCAGACCTGCCATGGCCTTAGGTCATCATCTCTTCCCTACCTCAGTTTTCAGGCTTCAGAACCTAGACCTTATCTCCAATCCCTGCCCAGAAATCAGAATTCCTCCTTACCCATGGCAAGAAACCTTTTGGTTGGCACGTTGTCCAACGTTCAGTGTAGGAGAAACCAGCATTCACCCTGAGGACCCGCCCATTCTGGAGTGTGATGAGGGCATAAACATGCATTGTGACCCTCAGCGTGAGTCCTGCCCTCTAGTATGTCCTCTTAGTGACTGGACCATTAGATGTCATAATGGGCTTGACATGTACCTAGGCCCCAATATTTAACCAGATTTCTGGTTGTCCAGTCGCCCCTCCCCAGGGCTCTACTCTGGAATCACTCATTTCGTGGGACACCTGAGGTTGAAAAACAAAACAAAACAAAACAAAACAAAACAAAACAACAACAACAACAAAAAAAATGGACTTATTCCATCCCACAGAATGACCCCAAACTCTTCGGACGGGGCCACACCTCCAGAGAGTAAGACTCGTCCATTTCCCATGAAGTCACCCGGAAATCTCATGAACATGGTTGACACGATATCCAGAGACAAAAACTTGAGCAAGAGCCTCACACTCGCCCTTTTTTCATATCCCGAAGAGTTCTCCTCATGGTCTGTAGATCAGTCCTGCCATACCTATGACCCGAAACAGAAGCCGAGTTTGTGTTTTCAGACAACGGTCTAAAGAGCCCTGGCCTACACACCCTACAGGCTCAGGCCCCTGGAGCCAAACCTGAGGACTATACTTGCCCTCTCCAAGGGATTACTGTGTGCCCATTGCAATGGCCACAACCCTACTAATAGGATCAACTTCCAAAATCCCTGAGGCCATCTCAATAGTGGTGGCTTCCCAGGACAAACAGGGGAAATCTGAGCCCATCTGAGCACCTACCTGCACTCAGACCCGTAGACTGATGTCCCCAGAGGGAAAAAGGAACGAACAGACCCCTAGGCACTAATCGGATCCATTGCTTTGGTTTCCAGGCATCTCTCCTCAGAGGCCTGGATTTCAATACCCGAATAGGGCTGTTTCTTGACTCACCCATCAGAACTAATCTCCTCTACACATGGGAAACTTGCACATTGGAGATTGGTCGAAGCTTCTCTTTAGGAGAACCCTTCAGGGCCCCAGTGCCACCGCTTCATTCCAAGGTCTTCATAGACACAAAAACACATTAGGACCCATCCATAGGAGAGTCCATTTGAACTCAGCCTCCTCGGTTGCTCCCCCAGATCCAGCAGATCTAACATGTCTTGTTGCTAGGAGACAATTGGAATGCGAGGTGGGCTACCCATCCATCCATCCTTAGTACCCTGCTCGGAATCATTGGCCTGAGCCAAACAACAGGTCTCAATTGTCCTGCAGAAGAATCTTTGCAGTTTGGAGCTTCTCACAACTCCCATCTTGGGAAACCCCCATGGCCTCGTGATCCACCCCCCCTTTATGAAGGGTCCATCAGGGACAGAACCTCCAACCTGAGAGATCGTCTGATCCTCGCCCTGACTTCAGATCCACGAGATCTCGAGTCAGGTCTGTAGATTGTGCCTGCCATGTCCTCACCCAGAAACCTAAGCCTAGATTGTGTTCTCAGACTTCTGTCCTCAGACTACGGGCCCACAAGCCCTCCAGATTGGCAATCCAGAACTACAATGCAACACTCTGCCTGCACTCCAGAAGAAAAACATTGCCCCCTGGGGCTAACCAGAAACCCGAAGTGAGGATCAACCTGCACGCCACTTGGCTGTACCCCAAATACATAGGCTGACCCGGGCACTGATGCCCTTTCAGACACAACCTGAGCCTGGACCTCCAGGCCACACCCAGACAGCTGGCCGCACTCTGAGCACATCGGATCCACCATGGCCTTAGGTCGTCATCTCTTCTCAACCTCGATTTTCAGGCTTCAGAAACTATAACTTATCTCAAAACACTGCCCACGGTTGAAAATGATGCAGAAATCAGAACTCCATCCCCATGGCAAGAAACCTTGCGGTTGCCATGTTGTCCAACATTCAGTGTAGTTGAAACCAGTGTGGCCCATGATTCCCCGCCCATGCTCGCGGGCAACATTGGTCACAAACACACATTGTGACCCTCAGCCTGAGCCCAGTCCTCAAGTAAGGCCTCTCAGTGGCTGGACCCTGAGCCCGCATATGGGGCCTGCCATGCCCCTGGCCCCGATTTTTAACCATAGTTCGCTTTGTCCCTTCACTCTTCCCTAGGGCTCTGATTTGGAATTCCTCTTTTGGTGGGACACCTGAGGTAACAAACCTGAAAGGAGTCCTCCCATCCCACAGATTGACGAAAAACAATTGGGATCGGGCCAAATCCACAGAGAGGAAGATTCGTCCATGGCCCCTGAGGCCTCCCCGACATTCCACGGCCAAGGCTGATACAAAATCCAGAGACAAAAGAATGAGCAAGCGCCTCAGACTCGCTGTTTCTTCATATCCTGAAGAGTTCTTCTCATGGTTTGTCGATCGGGTCCGCCATACCTACATCCGCAAACCTTAGCTGAGTTTGTGTTTTTAGACTTCTGTCCTCAATGTCCTGGGCAACACACACTCCTGACTGGGCCCCTGGAGTCACACATTAGGACTGCGCCTACCCAATCCATGGGATTTCTGCCCATTCCATTGTCCCAAACCGTACAAATTAGGAGAACCCTCCAAAGTCCCTGAGGCCATCCCAATAGTGTAGGTCACCCGGCACAAACAAGGGCGGTCTGACACCAGCTGAGCAACTATCTCCACTCATTCCATAGATGGATGTCCCCAGAGAAGAAGATTGAACCAGACAGGACCCTAGGCCATAATCGGATCCATTGCTTTGGTTTACAGGCCTGTCTCCTCAAAAGCCTGGATTCCAATATTAGCATAGGGGTTTTCCTGAGGCACCCATCAGAACAAATCTCGTCTCCACAAGGAAACTTGTGTATGGGAGCTATGTCAAAAGCTTAGGAGAATACTTCAGGGTCCCGGTGCCACCGCCTCATTCCAAGGCCCTCATGGATACAAACACACTTTAGGACCCATCCTCAGGAAAGTCCATTTCAACTCAGCCACCCAGGGTGCTCCCGCAGAGCCATCAGATATAAACTGCCTTGTTGCTAGGAGACAATTGCAATGCGAGGCGCTCGTCCCAGGCATCCATCCTCGAACGGTGACCTGGAGTCATTCCATATGGGATGTCCTGGACCTGTCCAACAGGTCTCAATTGTCCCGCAGAAGGAATCCTTGAAGGGGGCATCCCACAACTCCCAACGTGGGAAAACCTCCATGGCCTCGAGATTCCGCTCCCTTCATGAAGGGACCGTCATGCACAGAAACTCCAACCTGAGCCAACGTCTGATCCTCGCTCTGACTTCAGATGCATGAGATCTTGGTTCCGATGAGTAGGGGGTACCTGCCGTGCCCTCGCCCTGAAACCCAAGTCTAGCTTGTGTTCTCAGACTTCCGTCCTCACACTCCTGGTCCGAAGCACTCAAGTTTGGCAATTCTGGACCCACAATGCAGCACTCTGCCTGCCCTCTAGAAAAAAAAATATATATATATATTGCCTAATGAGCTGCAACCTACACGGCACTCGATGTACCCAAATTATATAGTCTAACGTGGGCACTAATGCACTTTCTGACACAACCTGATCCCGGACCTCCTGACCAACACCCAGACAGCTGACCGCACACTGAGCACATCAGACCTGCCATGGCCTTAGGTCATCATCTCTTCCCTACCTCAGTTTTCAGGCTTCAGAACCTAGACCTTATCTCCAATCCCTGCCCAGAAATCAGAATTCCTCCTTACCCATGGCAAGAAACCTTTTGGTTGGCACGTTGTCCAACGTTCAGTGTAGGAGAAACCAGCATTCACCCTGAGGACCCGCCCATTCTTGAGTGTGATGAGGGCATAAACATGCATTGTGACCCTCAGCGTGAGTCCTGCCCTCTAGTATGTCCTCTTAGTGACTGGACCATTAGATGTCATAATGGGCTTGACATGTACCTAGGCCCCAATATTTAACCAGATTTCTGGTTGTCCAGTCGCCCCTCCCCAGGGCTCTACTCTGGAATCACTCATTTCGTGGGACACCTGAGGTTGAAAAACAAAACAAAACAAAACAAAACAAAACAAAACAACAACAACAACAAAAAAAAATGGACTTATTCCATCCCACAGAATGACCCCAAACTCTTCGGACGGG
The DNA here is from genome assembly GCF_030435805.1 of Mustela lutreola. Taxonomy (NCBI): domain Eukaryota; kingdom Metazoa; phylum Chordata; class Mammalia; order Carnivora; family Mustelidae; genus Mustela; species Mustela lutreola. The sequence goes on from NC_081294.1 coordinate 176,833,236, forward strand.
GCCACACCTCCAGAGAGTAAGACTCGTCCATTTCCCATGAAGTCACCCGGAAATCTCATGAACATGGTTGACACGATATCCAGAGACAAAAACTTGAGCAAGAGCCCCACACTCGCCCTTTTTTCATATCCCGAAGAGTTCTCCTCATGGTCTGTAGATCAGTCCTGCCATACCTATGACCCAAAACAGAAGCCGAGTTTGTGTTTTCAGACAACGGTCTAAAGAGCCCTGGCCTACACACCCTACAGGCTCAGGCCCCTGGAGCCAAACCTGAGGACTATACTTGCCCTCTCCAAGGGATTACTGTGTGCCCATTGCAATGGCCACAACCCTACTAATAGGATCAACTTCCAAAGTCCCTGAGGCCATCTCAATAGTGGTGGCTTCCCAGGACAAACGGGAAATCTGAGCCCATCTGAGCACCTACCTGCACTCAGACCCGTAGACTGATGTCCCCAGAGGGAAAAAGGAACGAACAGACCCCTAGGCACTAATCGGATCCATTGCATTGATTTCCAGGCATCTCTCCTCAGAGGCCTGGATTTCAATACCCGAATAGGGCTGTTTCTTGACTCACCCATCAGAACTAATCTCCTCTACACATGGGAAACTTGCACATTGGAGATTGGTCGAAGCTTCTCTTTAGGAGAACCCTTCAGGGCCCCAGTGCCACCGCTTCATTCCAAGGTCTTCATAGACACAAAAACACATTAGGACCCATCCATAGGAGAGTCCATTTGAACTCAGCCTCCTCGGTTGCTCCCCCAGATCCAGCAGATCTAACATGTCTTGTTGCTAGGAGACAATTGGAATGCGAGGTGGGCTACCCATCCATCCATCCTTAGTACCCTGCTCGGAATCATTGGCCTGAGCCAAACAACAGGTCTCAATTGTCCTGCAGAAGAATCTTTGCAGTTTGGAGCTTCTCACAACTCCCATCTTGGGAAACCCCCATGGCCTCGTGATCCACCCCCCCTTTATGAAGGGTCCATCAGGGACAGAACCTCCAACCTGAGAGATCGTCTGATCCTCGCCCTGACTTCAGATCCACGAGATCTCGAGTCAGGTCTGTAGATTGTGCCTGCCATGTCCTCACCCAGAAACCTAAGCCTAGATTGTGTTCTCAGACTTCTGTCCTCAGACTACGGGCCCACAAGCCCTCCAGATTGGCAATCCAGAACTACAATGCAACACTCTGCCTGCACTCCAGAAGAAAAACATTGCCCCCTGGGGCTAACCAGAAACCCGAAGTGAGGATCAACCTGCACGCCACTTGGCTGTACCCCAAATATATAGGCTGACCCGGGCACTGATGCCCTTTCAGACACAACCTGAGCCTGGAACTCCAGGCCACACCCAGACAGCTGGCCGCACTCTGAGCACATCGGATCCGCCATGGCCTTAGGTCGTCATCTCTTCTCAACCTCGATTTTCAGGCTTCAGAAACTATAACTTATCTCAAAACACTGCCCACGGTTGAAAATGATGCAGAAATCAGAACTCCATCCCCATGGCAAGAAACCTTGCGGTTGCCATGTTGTCCAACATTCAGTGTAGTTGAAACCAGTGTGGCCCATGATTCCCCGCCCATGCTCGCGGGCAACATTGGTCACAAACACACATTGTGACCCTCAGCCTGAGCCCAGTCCTCAAGTAAGGCCTCTCAGTGGCTGGACCCTGAGCCCGCATATGGGGCCTGCCATGCCCCTGGCCCCGATTTTTAACCATAGTTCGCTTTGTCCCTTCACTCTTCCCTAGGGCTCTGATTTGGAATTCCTCTTTTGGTGGGACACCTGAGGTAACAAACCTGAAAGGAGTCCTCCCATCCCACAGATTGACGAAAAACAATTGGGATCGGGCCAAATCCACAGAGAGGAAGATTCGTCCATGGCCCCTGAGGCCTCCCCGACATTCCACGGCCAAGGCTGATACAAAATCCAGAGACAAAAGAATGAGCAAGCGCCTCAGACTCGCTGTTTCTTCATATCCTGAAGAGTTCTTCTCATGGTTTGTCGATCGGGTCCGCCATACCTACATCCGCAAACCTTAGCTGAGTTTGTGTTTTTAGACTTCTGTCCTCAATGTCCTGGGCAACACACACTCCTGACTGGGCCCCTGGAGTCACACATTAGGACTGCGCCTACCCAATCCATGGGATTTCTGCCCATTCCATTGTCCCAAACCGTACAAATTAGGAGAACCCTCCAAAGTCCCTGAGGCCATCCCAATAGTGTAGGTCACCCGGCACAAACAAGGGCGGTCTGACACCAGCTGAGCAACTATCTCCACTCATTCCATAGATGGATGTCCCCAGAGAAGAAGATTGAACCAGACAGGACCCTAGGCCATAATCGGATCCATTGCTTTGGTTTACAGGCCTGTCTCCTCAAAAGCCTGGATTCCAATATTAGCATAGGGGTTTTCCTGAGGCACCCATCAGAACAAATCTCGTCTCCACAAGGAAACTTGTGTATGGGAGCTATGTCAAAAGCTTAGGAGAATACTTCAGGGTCCCGGTGCCACCGCCTCATTCCAAGGCCCTCATGGATACAAACACACTTTAGGACCCATCCTCAGGAAAGTCCATTTCAACTCAGCCACCCAGGGTGCTCCCGCAGAGCCATCAGATCTAAACTGCCTTGTTGCTAGGAGACAATTGCAATGCGAGGCGCTCGTCCCAGGCATCCATCCTCGAACGGTGACCTGGAGTCATTCCATATGGGATGTCCTGGACCTGTCCAACAGGTCTCAATTGTCCCGCAGAAGGAATCCTTGAAGGGGGCATCCCACAACTCCCAACGTGGGAAAACCTCCATGGCCTCGAGATTCCGCTCCCTTCATGAAGGGACCGTCATGCACAGAAACTCCAACCTGAGCCAACGTCTGATCCTCGCTCTGACTTCAGATGCATGAGATCTTGGTTCCGATGAGTAGGGGGTACCTGCCGTGCCCTCGCCCTGAAACCCAAGTCTAGCTTGTGTTCTCAGACTTCCGTCCTCACACTCCTGGTCCGAAGCACTCAAGTTTGGCAATTCTGGACCCACAATGCAGCACTCTGCCTGCCCTCTAGAAAAAAATATATATATATATATTGCCTAATGAGCTGCAACCTACACGGCACTCGATGTACCCAAATTATATAGTCTAACGTGGGCACTAATGCACTTTCTGACACAACCTGATCCCGGACCTCCTGACCAACACCCAGACAGCTGACCGCACACTGAGCACATCAGACCTGCCATGGCCTTAGGTCATCATCTCTTCCCTACCTCAGTTTTCAGGCTTCAGAACCTAGACCTTATCTCCAATCCCTGCCCAGAAATCAGAATTCCTCCTTACCCATGGCAAGAAACCTTTTGGTTGGCACGTTGTCCAACGTTCAGTGTAGGAGAAACCAGCATTCACCCTGAGGACCCGCCCATTCTTGAGTGTGATGAGGGCATAAACATGCATTGTGACCCTCAGCGTGAGTCCTGCCCTCTAGTATGTCCTCTTAGTGACTGGACCACTAGATGTCATAATGGGCTTGACATGTACCTAGGCCCCAATATTTAACCAGATTTCTGGTTGTCCAGTCGCCCCTCCCCAGGGCTCTACTCTGGAATCACTCATGTCGTGGGACACCTGAGGTTGAAAAACAAAACAAAACAAAACAAAACAACAACAACAAAAAAAAAATGGACTTATTCCATCCCACAGAATGACCCCAAACTCTTCGGACGGGGCCACACCTCCAGAGAGTAAGACTCGTCCATTTCCCATGAAGTCACCCGGAAATCTCATGAACATGGTTGACACGATATCCAGAGACAAAAACTTGAGCAAGAGCCTCACACTCGCCCTTTTTTCATATCCCGAAGAGTTCTCCTCATGGTCTGTAGATCAGTCCTGCCATACCTATGACCCGAAACAGAAGCCGAGTTTGTGTTTTCAGACAACGGTCTAAAGAGCCCTGGCCTACACACCGTACAGGCTCAGGCCCCTGGAGCCAAACCTGAGGACTATACTTGCCCTCTCCAAGGGATTACTGTGTGCCCATTGCAATGGCCACAACCCTACTAATAGGATCAACTTCCAAAGTCCCTGAGGCCATCTCAATAGTGGTGGCTTCCCAGGACAAACAGGGGAAATCTGAGCCCATCTGAGCACCTACCTGCACTCAGACCCGTAGACTGATGTCCCCAGAGGGAAAAAGGAACGAACAGACCCCTAGGCACTAATCGGATCCATTGCATTGATTTCCAGGCATCTCTCCTCAGAGGCCTGGATTTCAATACCCGAATAGGGCTGTTTCTTGACTCACCCATCAGAACTAATCTCCTCTATACATGGGAAACTTGCACATTGGAGATTGTTCGAAGCTTCTCTTTAGGAGAACCCTTCAGGACCCCAGTGCCACCGCTTCATTCCAAGGTCTTCATAGACACAAAAACACATTAGGACCCATCCATAGGAGAGTCCATTTGAACTCAGCCTCCTCGGTTGCTCCCCCAGATCCAGCAGATCTAACATGTCTTGTTGCTAGGAGACAATTGGAATGCGAGGTGGGCTACCCATCCATCCATCCTTAGTACCCTGCTCGGAATCGTTGGCCTGAGCCAAACAACAGGTCTCAATTGTCCTGCAGAAGAATCTTTGCAGTTTGGAGCTTCTCACAACTCCCATCTTGGGAAACCCCCATGGCCTCGTGATCCACCCCCCCTTTATGAAGGGTCCATCAGGGACAGAACCTCCAACCTGAGAGATCGTCTGATCCTCGCCCTGACTTCACATCCACGAGATCTCGAGTCAGGTCTGTAGATTGTTCCTGCCATGTCCTCACCCAGAAACCTAAGCCTAGATTGTGTTCTCAGACTTCTGTCCTCAGACTACGGGCCCACAAGCCCTCCAGATTGGCAATCCAGAACTACAATGCAACACTCTGCCTGCACTCCAGAAGAAAAACATTGCCCCCTGGGGCTAACCAGAAACCCCAAGTGAGGATCAACCTGCACGCCACTTGGCTGTACCCCAAATACATAGGCTGACCCGGGCACTGATGCCCTTTCAGACACAACCTGAGCCTGGACCTCCAGGCCACACCCAGACAGCTGGCCGCACTCTGAGCACATCGGATCCACCATGGCCTTAGGTCGTCATCTCTTCTCAACCTCGATTTTCAGGCTTCAGAAACTATAACTTATCTCAAAACACTGCCCACGGTTGAAAATGATGCAGAAATCAGAACTCCATCCCCATGGCAAGAAACCTTGCGGTTGCCATGTTGTCCAACATTCAGTGTAGTTGAAACCAGTGTGGCCCATGATTCCCCGCCCATGCTCGCGGGCAACATTGGTCACAAACACACATTGTGACCCTCAGCCTGAGCCCAGTCCTCAAGTAAGGCCTCTCAGTGGCTGGACCCTGAGCCCGCATATGGGGCCTGCCATGCCCCTGGCCCCGATTTTTAACCATAGTTCGCTTTGTCCCTTCACTCTTCCCTAGGGCTCTGATTTGGAATTCCTCTTTTGGTGGGACACCTGAGGTAACAAACCTGAAAGGAGTCCTCCCATCCCACAGATTGACGAAAAACAATTGGGATCGGGCCAAATCCACAGAGAGGAAGATTCGTCCATGGCCCCTGAGGCCTCCCCGACATTCCACGGCCAACGCTGATACAAAATCCAGAGACAAAAGAATGAGCAAGCGCCTCAGACTCGCTGTTTCTTCATATCCTGAAGAGTTCTTCTCATGGTTTGTCGATCGGGTCCGCCATACCTACATCCGCAAACCTTAGCTGAGTTTGTGTTTTTAGACTTCTGTCCTCAATGTCCTGGGCAACACACACTCCTGACTGGGCCCCTGGAGTCACACATTAGGACTGCGCCTACCCAATCCATGGGATTTCTGCCCATTCCATTGTCCCAAACCGTACAAATTAGGAGAACCCTCCAAAGTCCCTGAGGACATCCCAATAGTGTAGGTCACCCGGCACAAACAAGGGCGGTCTGACACCAGCTGAGCAACTATCTCCACTCATTCCATAGATGGATATCCCCAGAGAAGAAGATTGAACCAGACAGGACCCTAGGCCATAATTGGATCCATTGCTTTGGTTTACAGGCCTGTCTCCTCAAAAGCCTGGATTCCAATATTAGCATAGGGGTTTTCCTGAGGCACCCATCAGAACAAATCTCGTCTCCACAAGGATACTTGTGTATGGGAGCTATGTCAAAAGCTTAGGAGAATACTTCAGGGTCCCGGTGCCACCGCCTCATTCCAAGGCCCTCATGGATACAAACACACTTTAGGACCCATCCTCAGGAAAGTCCATTTCAACTCACCACCCAGGTTGCTCCCGCAGAGCCATCAGATCTAAACTGCCTTGTTGCTAGGAGACAATTGCAATGCGAGGCGCTCGTCCCAGGCATCCATCCTCGAACGGTGCCCTGGAGTCATTCCATATGGGATGTCCTGGACCTGTCCAACAGGTCTCAATTGTCCCGCAGTAGGAATCCTTGAAGGGGGCATCCCACAACTCCCAACGTGGGAAAACCTCCATGGCCTCGAGATTCCGCTCCCTTCATGAAGGGACCGTCATGCACAGAAACTCCATCCTGAGCCAACGTCTGATCCTCGCTCTGACTTCAGATGCATGAGATCTTGGTTCCGATGAGTAGGGGGTACCTGCCGTGCCCTCGCCCTGAAACCCAAGTCTAGCTTGTGTTCTCAGACTTCCGTCCTCACACTCCTGGTCCGAAGCACTCAAGTTTGGCAATTCTGGACCCACAATGCAGCACTCTGCCTGCCCTCTAGAAAAAAAAAATATATATATATATTGCCTAATGAGCTGCAACCTACAAGGCACTCGATGTACCCAAATTATATAGTCTAACCTGGGCACTAATGCACTTTCTGACACAACCTGATCCCGGACCTCCTGACCAACACCCAGACAGCTGACCGCACACTGAGCACATCAGACCTGCCATGGCCTTAGGTCATCATCTCTTCCCTACCTCAGTTTTCAGGCTTCAGAACCTAGACCTTATCTCCAATCCCTGCCCAGAAATCAGAATTCCTCCTTACCCATGGCAAGAAACCTTTTGGTTGGCACGTTGTCCAACGTTCAGTGTAGGAGAAACCAGCATTCACCCTGAGGACCCGCCCATTCTTGAGTGTGATGAGGGCATAAACATGCATTGTGACCCTCAGCGTGAGTCCTGCCCTCTAGTATGTCCTCTTAGTGACTGGACCACTAGATGTCATAATGGGCTTGACATGTACCTAGGCCCCAATATTTAACCAGATTTCTGGTTGTCCAGTCGCCCCTCCCCAGGGCTCTACTCTGGAATCACTCATGTCGTGGGACACCTGAGGTTGAAAAACAAAACAAAACAAAACAAAACAACAACAACAACAAAAAAATGGACTTATTCCATCCCACAGAATGACCCCAAACTCTTCGGACGGGGCCACACCTCCAGAGAGTAAGACTCGTCCATTTCCCATGAAGTCACCCGGAAATCTCATGAACATGGTTGACACGATATCCAGAGACAAAAACTTGAGCAAGAGCCCCACACTCGCCCTTTTTTCATATCCCGAAGAGTTCTCCTCATGGTCTGTAGATCAGTCCTGCCATACCTATGACCCAAAACAGAAGCCGAGTTTGTGTTTTCAGACAACGGTCTAAAGAGCCCTGGCCTACACACCCTACAGGCTCAGGCCCCTGGAGCCAAACCTGAGGACTATACTTGCCCTCTCCAAGGGATTACTGTGTGCCCATTGCAATGGCCACAACCCTACTAATAGGATCAACTTCCAAAGTCCCTGAGGCCATCTCAATAGTGGTGGCTTCCCAGGACAAACGGGAAATCTGAGCCCATCTGAGCACCTACCTGCACTCAGACCCGTAGACTGATGTCCCCAGAGGGAAAAAGGAACGAACAGACCCCTAGGCACTAATCGGATCCATTGCATTGATTTCCAGGCATCTCTCCTCAGAGGCCTGGATTTCAATACCCGAATAGGGCTGTTTCTTGACTCACCCATCAGAACTAATCTCCTCTACACATGGGAAACTTGCACATTGGAGATTGGTCGAAGCTTCTCTTTAGGAGAACCCTTCAGGGCCCCAGTGCCACCGCTTCATTCCAAGGTCTTCATAGACACAAAAACACATTAGGACCCATCCATAGGAGAGTCCATTTGAACTCAGCCTCCTCGGTTGCTCCCCCAGATCCAGCAGATCTAACATGTCTTGTTGCTAGGAGACAATTGGAATGCGAGGTGGGCTACCCATCCATCCATCCTTAGTACCCTGCTCGGAATCATTGGCCTGAGCCAAACAACAGGTCTCAATTGTCCTGCAGAAGAATCTTTGCAGTTTGGAGCTTCTCACAACTCCCATCTTGGGAAACCCCCATGGCCTCGTGATCCACCCCCCCTTTATGAAGGGTCCATCAGGGACAGAACCTCCAACCTGAGAGATCGTCTGATCCTCGCCCTGACTTCAGATCCACGAGATCTCGAGTCAGGTCTGTAGATTGTGCCTGCCATGTCCTCACCCAGAAACCTAAGCCTAGATTGTGTTCTCAGACTTCTGTCCTCAGACTACGGGCCCACAAGCCCTCCAGATTGGCAATCCAGAACTACAATGCAACACTCTGCCTGCACTCCAGAAGAAAAACATTGCCCCCTGGGGCTAACCAGAAACCCGAAGTGAGGATCAACCTGCACGCCACTTGGCTGTACCCCAAATACATAGGCTGACCCGGGCACTGATGCCCTTTCAGACACAACCTGAGCCTGGACCTCCAGGCCACACCCAGACAGCTGGCCGCACTCTGAGCACATCGGATCCACCATGGCCTTAGGTCGTCATCTCTTCTCAACCTCGATTTTCAGGCTTCAGAAACTATAACTTATCTCAAAACACTGCCCACGGTTGAAAATGATGCAGAAATCAGAACTCCATCCCCATGGCAAGAAACCTTGCGGTTGCCATGTTGTCCAACATTCAGTGTAGTTGAAACCAGTGTGGCCCATGATTCCCCGCCCATGCTCGCGGGCAACATTGGTCACAAACACACATTGTGACCCTCAGCCTGAGCCCAGTCCTCAAGTAAGGCCTCTCAGTGGCTGGACCCTGAGCCCGCATATGGGGCCTGCCATGCCCCTGGCCCCGATTTTTAACCATAGTTCGCTTTGTCCCTTCACTCTTCCCTAGGGCTCTGATTTGGAATTCCTCTTTTGGTGGGACACCTGAGGTAACAAACCTGAAAGGAGTCCTCCCATCCCACAGATTGACGAAAAACAATTGGGATCGGGCCAAATCCACAGAGAGGAAGATTCGTCCATGGCCCCTGAGGCCTCCCCGACATTCCACGGCCAACGCTGATACAAAATCCAGAGACAAAAGAATGAGCAAGCGCCTCAGACTCGCTGTTTCTTCATATCCTGAAGAGTTCTTCTCATGGTTTGTCGATCGGGTCCGCCATACCTACATCCGCAAACCTTAGCTGAGTTTGTGTTTTTAGACTTCTGTCCTCAATGTCCTGGGCAACACACACTCCTGACTGGGCCCCTGGAGTCACACATTAGGACTGCGCCTACCCAATCCATGGGATTTCTGCCCATTCCATTGTCCCAAACCGTACAAATTAGGAGAACCCTCCAAAGTCCCTGAGGCCATCCCAATAGTGTAGGTCACCCGGCACAAACAAGGGCGGTCTGACACCAGCTGAGCAACTATCTCCACTCATTCCATAGATGGATGTCCCCAGAGAAGAAGATTGAACCAGACAGGACCCTAGGCCATAATCGGATCCATTGCTTTGGTTTACAGGCCTGTCTCCTCAAAAGCCTGGATTCCAATATTAGCATAGGGGTTTTCCTGAGGCACCCATCAGAACAAATCTCGTCTCCACAAGGAAACTTGTGTATGGGAGCTATGTCAAAAGCTTAGGAGAATACTTCAGGGTCCCGGTGCCACCGCCTCATTCCAAGGCCCTCATGGATACAAACACACTTTAGGACCCATCCTCAGGAAAGTCCATTTCAACTCAGCCACCCAGGGTGCTCCCGCAGAGCCATCAGATCTAAACTGCCTTGTTGCTAGGAGACAATTGCAATGCGAGGCGCTCGTCCCAGGCATCCATCCTCGAACGGTGACCTGGAGTCATTCCATATGGGATGTCCTGGACCTGTCCAACAGGTCTCAATTGTCCCGCAGAAGGAATCCTTGAAGGGGGCATCCCACAACTCCCAACGTGGGAAAACCTCCATGGCCTCGAGATTCCGCTCCCTTCATGAAGGGACCGTCATGCACAGAAACTCCAACCTGAGCCAACGTCTGATCCTCGCTCTGACTTCAGATGCATGAGATCTTGGTTCCGATGAGTAGGGGGTACCTGCCGTGCCCTCGCCCTGAAACCCAAGTCTAGCTTGTGTTCTCAGACTTCCGTCCTCACACTCCTGGTCCGAAGCACTCAAGTTTGGCAATTCTGGACCCACAATGCAGCACTCTGCCTGCCCTCTAGAAAAAAATATATATATATATATTGCCTAATGAGCTGCAACCTACACGGCACTCGATGTACCCAAATTATATAGTCTAACGTGGGCACTAATGCACTTTCTGACACAACCTGATCCCGGACCTCCTGACCAACACCCAGACAGCTGACCGCACACTGAGCACATCAGACCTGCCATGGCCTTAGGTCATCATCTCTTCCCTACCTCAGTTTTCAGGCTTCAGAACCTAGACCTTATCTCCAATCCCTGCCCAGAAATCAGAATTCCTCCTTACCCATGGCAAGAAACCTTTTGGTTGGCACGTTGTCCAACGTTCAGTGTAGGAGAAACCAGCATTCACCCTGAGGACCCGCCCATTCTTGAGTGTGATGAGGGCATAAACATGCATTGTGACCCTCAGCGTGAGTCCTGCCCTCTAGTATGTCCTCTTAGTGACTGGACCACTAGATGTCATAATGGGCTTGACATGTACCTAGGCCCCAATATTTAACCAGATTTCTGGTTGTCCAGTCGCCCCTCCCCAGGGCTCTACTCTGGAATCACTCATGTCGTGGGACACCTGAGGTTGAAAAACAAAACAAAACAAAACAAAACAACAACAACAAAAAAAAAATGGACTTATTCCATCCCACAGAATGACCCCAAACTCTTCGGACGGGGCCACACCTCCAGAGAGTAAGACTCGTCCATTTCCCATGAAGTCACCCGGAAATCTCATGAACATGGTTGACACGATATCCAGAGACAAAAACTTGAGCAAGAGCCTCACACTCGCCCTTTTTTCATATCCCGAAGAGTTCTCCTCATGGTCTGTAGATCAGTCCTGCCATACCTATGACCCGAAACAGAAGCCGAGTTTGTGTTTTCAGACAACGGTCTAAAGAGCCCTGGCCTACACACCGTACAGGCTCAGGCCCCTGGAGCCAAACCTGAGGACTATACTTGCCCTCTCCAAGGGATTACTGTGTGCCCATTGCAATGGCCACAACCCTACTAATAGGATCAACTTCCAAAGTCCCTGAGGCCATCTCAATAGTGGTGGCTTCCCAGGACAAACAGGGGAAATCTGAGCCCATCTGAGCACCTACCTGCACTCAGACCCGTAGACTGATGTCCCCAGAGGGAAAAAGGAACGAACAGACCCCTAGGCACTAATCGGATCCATTGCATTGATTTCCAGGCATCTCTCCTCAGAGGCCTGGATTTCAATACCCGAATAGGGCTGTTTCTTGACTCACCCATCAGAACTAATCTCCTCTATACATGGGAAACTTGCACATTGGAGATTGTTCGAAGCTTCTCTTTAGGAGAACCCTTCAGGACCCCAGTGCCACCGCTTCATTCCAAGGTCTTCATAGACACAAAAACACATTAGGACCCATCCATAGGAGAGTCCATTTGAACTCAGCCTCCTCGGTTGCTCCCCCAGATCCAGCAGATCTAACATGTCTTGTTGCTAGGAGACAATTGGAATGCGAGGTGGGCTACCCATCCATCCATCCTTAGTACCCTGCTCGGAATCGTTGGCCTGAGCCAAACAACAGGTCTCAATTGTCCTGCAGAAGAATCTTTGCAGTTTGGAGCTTCTCACAACTCCCATCTTGGGAAACCCCCATGGCCTCGTGATCCACCCCCCCTTTATGAAGGGTCCATCAGGGACAGAACCTCCAACCTGAGAGATCGTCTGATCCTCGCCCTGACTTCACATCCACGAGATCTCGAGTCAGGTCTGTAGATTGTGCCTGCCATGTCCTCACCCAGAAACCTAAGCCTAGATTGTGTTCTCAGACTTCTGTCCTCAGACTACGGGCCCACAAGCCCTCCAGATTGGCAATCCAGAACTACAATGCAACACTCTGCCTGCACTCCAGAAGAAAAACATTGCCCCCTGGGGCTAACCAGAAACCCCAAGTGAGGATCAACCTGCACGCCACTTGGCTGTACCCCAAATACATAGGCTGACCCGGGCACTGATGCCCTTTCAGACACAACCTGAGCCTGGACCTCCAGGCCACACCCAGACAGCTGGCCGCACTCTGAGCACATCGGATCCACCATGGCCTTAGGTCGTCATCTCTTCTCAACCTCGATTTTCAGGCTTCAGAAACTATAACTTATCTCAAAACACTGCCCACGGTTGAAAATGATGCAGAAATCAGAACTCCATCCCCATGGCAAGAAACCTTGCGGTTGCCATGTTGTCCAACATTCAGTGTAGTTGAAACCAGTGTGGCCCATGATTCCCCGCCCATGCTCGCGGGCAACATTGGTCACAAACACACATTGTGACCCTCAGCCTGAGCCCAGTCCTCAAGTAAGGCCTCTCAGTGGCTGGACCCTGAGCCCGCATATGGGGCCTGCCATGCCCCTGGCCCCGATTTTTAACCATAGTTCGCTTTGTCCCTTCACTCTTCCCTAGGGCTCTGATTTGGAATTCCTCTTTTGGTGGGACACCTGAGGTAACAAACCTGAAAGGAGTCCTCCCATCCCACAGATTGACGAAAAACAATTGGGATCGGGCCAAATCCACAGAGAGGAAGATTCGTCCATGGCCCCTGAGGCCTCCCCGACATTCCACGGCCAACGCTGATACAAAATCCAGAGACAAAAGAATGAGCAAGCGCCTCAGACTCGCTGTTTCTTCATATCCTGAAGAGTTCTTCTCATGGTTTGTCGATCGGGTCCGCCATACCTACATCCGCAAACCTTAGCTGAGTTTGTGTTTTTAGACTTCTGTCCTCAATGTCCTGGGCAACACACACTCCTGACTGGGCCCCTGGAGTCACACATTAGGACTGCGCCTACCCAATCCATGGGATTTCTGCCCATTCCATTGTCCCAAACCGTACAAATTAGGAGAACCCTCCAAAGTCCCTGAGGACATCCCAATAGTGTAGGTCACCCGGCACAAACAAGGGCGGTCTGACACCAGCTGAGCAACTATCTCCACTCATTCCATAGATGGATATCCCCAGAGAAGAAGATTGAACCAGACAGGACCCTAGGCCATAATTGGATCCATTGCTTTGGTTTACAGGCCTGTCTCCTCAAAAGCCTGGATTCCAATATTAGCATAGGGGTTTTCCTGAGGCACCCATCAGAACAAATCTCGTCTCCACAAGGATACTTGTGTATGGGAGCTATGTCAAAAGCTTAGGAGAATACTTCAGGGTCCCGGTGCCACCGCCTCATTCCAAGGCCCTCATGGATACAAACACACTTTAGGACCCATCCTCAGGAAAGTCCATTTCAACTCACCACCCAGGTTGCTCCCGCAGAGCCATCAGATCTAAACTGCCTTGTTGCTAGGAGACAATTGCAATGCGAGGCGCTCGTCCCAGGCATCCATCCTCGAACGGTGCCCTGGAGTCATTCCATATGGGATGTCCTGGACCTGTCCAACAGGTCTCAATTGTCCCGCAGTAGGAATCCTTGAAGGGGGCATCCCACAACTCCCAACGTGGGAAAACCTGCATGGCCTCGAGATTCCGCTCCCTTCATGAAGGGACCGTCATGCACAGAAACTCCATCCTGAGCCAACGTCTGATCCTCGCTCTGACTTCAGATGCATGAGATCTTGGTTCCGATGAGTAGGGGGTACCTGCCGTGCCCTCGCCCTGAAACCCAAGTCTAGCTTGTGTTCTCAGACTTCCGTCCTCACACTCCTGGTCCGAAGCACTCAAGTTTGGCAATTCTGGACCCACAATGCAGCACTCTGCCTGCCCTCTAGAAAAAAAAAATATATATATATATTGCCTAATGAGCTGCAACCTACAAGGCACTCGATGTACCCAAATTATATAGTCTAACCTGGGCACTAATGCACTTTCTGACACAACCTGATCCCGGACCTCCTGACCAACACCCAGACAGCTGACCGCACACTGAGCACATCAGACCTGCCATGGCCTTAGGTCATCATCTCTTCCCTACCTCAGTTTTCAGGCTTCAGAACCTAGACCTTATCTCCAATCCCTGCCCAGAAATCAGAATTCCTCCTTACCCATGGCAAGAAACCTTTTGGTTGGCACGTTGTCCAACGTTCAGTGTAGGAGAAACCAGCATTCACCCTGAGGACCCGCCCATTCTTGAGTGTGATGAGGGCATAAACATGCATTGTGACCCTCAGCGTGAGTCCTGCCCTCTAGTATGTCCTCTTAGTGACTGGACCACTAGATGTCATAATGGGCTTGACATGTACCTAGGCCCCAATATTTAACCAGATTTCTGGTTGTCCAGTCGCCCCTCCCCAGGGCTCTACTCTGGAATCACTCATGTCGTGGGACACCTGAGGTTGAAAAACAAAACAAAACAAAACAAAACAACAACAACAACAAAAAAATGGACTTATTCCATCCCACAGAATGACCCCAAACTCTTCGGACGGGGCCACACCTCCAGAGAGTAAGACTCGTCCATTTCCCATGAAGTCACCCGGAAATCTCATGAACATGGTTGACACGATATCCAGAGACAAAAACTTGAGCAAGAGCCCCACACTCGCCCTTTTTTCATATCCCGAAGAGTTCTCCTCATGGTCTGTAGATCAGTCCTGCCATACCTATGACCCAAAACAGAAGCCGAGTTTGTGTTTTCAGACAACGGTCTAAAGAGCCCTGGCCTACACACCCTACAGGCTCAGGCCCCTGGAGCCAAACCTGAGGACTATACTTGCCCTCTCCAAGGGATTACTGTGTGCCCATTGCAATGGCCACAACCCTACTAATAGGATCAACTTCCAAAGTCCCTGAGGCCATCTCAATAGTGGTGGCTTCCCAGGACAAACGGGAAATCTGAGCCCATCTGAGCACCTACCTGCACTCAGACCCGTAGACTGATGTCCCCAGAGGGAAAAAGGAACGAACAGACCCCTAGGCACTAATCGGATCCATTGCATTGATTTCCAGGCATCTCTCCTCAGAGGCCTGGATTTCAATACCCGAATAGGGCTGTTTCTTGACTCACCCATCAGAACTAATCTCCTCTACACATGGGAAACTTGCACATTGGAGATTGGTCGAAGCTTCTCTTTAGGAGAACCCTTCAGGGCCCCAGTGCCACCGCTTCATTCCAAGGTCTTCATAGACACAAAAACACATTAGGACCCATCCATAGGAGAGTCCATTTGAACTCAGCCTCCTCGGTTGCTCCCCCAGATCCAGCAGATCTAACATGTCTTGTTGCTAGGAGACAATTGGAATGCGAGGTGGGCTACCCATCCATCCATCCTTAGTACCCTGCTCGGAATCATTGGCCTGAGCCAAACAACAGGTCTCAATTGTCCTGCAGAAGAATCTTTGCAGTTTGGAGCTTCTCACAACTCCCATCTTGGGAAACCCCCATGGCCTCGTGATCCACCCCCCCTTTATGAAGGGTCCATCAGGGACAGAACCTCCAACCTGAGAGATCGTCTGATCCTCGCCCTGACTTCAGATCCACGAGATCTCGAGTCAGGTCTGTAGATTGTGCCTGCCATGTCCTCACCCAGAAACCTAAGCCTAGATTGTGTTCTCAGACTTCTGTCCTCAGACTACGGGCCCACAAGCCCTCCAGATTGGCAATCCAGAACTACAATGCAACACTCTGCCTGCACTCCAGAAGAAAAACATTGCCCCCTGGGGCTAACCAGAAACCCGAAGTGAGGATCAACCTGCACGCCACTTGGCTGTACCCCAAATACATAGGCT
Organism: Mustela lutreola; assembly: GCF_030435805.1. Lineage (NCBI taxonomy): Eukaryota > Metazoa > Chordata > Mammalia > Carnivora > Mustelidae > Mustela > Mustela lutreola. Next base: position 176,849,447 of record NC_081294.1, read on the forward strand.
GACCCGGGCACTGATGCCCTTTCAGACACAACCTGAGCCTGGACCTCCAGGCCACACCCAGACAGCTGGCCGCACTCTGAGCACATCGGATCCACCATGGCCTTAGGTCGTCATCTCTTCTCAACCTCGATTTTCAGGCTTCAGAAACTATAACTTATCTCAAAACACTGCCCACGGATGAAAATGATGCAGAAATCAGAACTCCATCCCCATGGCAAGAAACCTTGCGGTTGCCATGTTGTCCAACATTCAGTGTAGTTGAAACCAGTGTGGCCCATGATTCCCCGCCCATGCTCGCGGGCAACATTGGTCACAAACACACATTGTGACCCTCAGCCTGAGCCCAGTCCTCAAGTAAGGCCTCTCAGTGGCTGGACCCTGAGCCCGCATATGGGGCCTGCCATGCCCCTGGCCCCGATTTTTAACCATAGTTCGCTTTGTCCCTTCACTCTTCCCTAGGGCTCTGATTTGGAATTCCTCTTTTGGTGGGACACCTGAGGTAACAAACCTGAAAGGAGTCCTCCCATCCCACAGATTGACGAAAAACAATTGGGATCGGGCCAAATCCACAGAGAGGAAGATTCGTCCATGGCCCCTGAGGCCTCCCCGACATTCCACGGCCAAGGCTGATACAAAATCCAGAGACAAAAGAATGAGCAAGCGCCTCAGACTCGCTGTTTCTTCATATCCTGAAGAGTTCTTCTCATGGTTTGTCGATCGGGTCCGCCATACCTACATCCGCAAACCTTAGCTGAGTTTGTGTTTTTAGACTTCTGTCCTCAATGTCCTGGGCAACACACACTCCTGACTGGGCCCCTGGAGTCACACATTAGGACTGCGCCTACCCAATCCATGGGATTTCTGCCCATTCCATTGTCCCAAACCGTACAAATTAGGAGAACCCTCCAAAGTCCCTGAGGCCATCCCAATAGTGTAGGTCACCCGGCACAAACAAGGGCGGTCTGACACCAGCTGAGCAACTATCTCCACTCATTCCATAGATGGATGTCCCCAGAGAAGAAGATTGAACCAGACAGGACCCTAGGCCATAATCGGATCCATTGCTTTGGTTTACAGGCCTGTCTCCTCAAAAGCCTGGATTCCAATATTAGCATAGGGGTTTTCCTGAGGCACCCATCAGAACAAATCTCGTCTCCACAAGGAAACTTGTGTATGGGAGCTATGTCAAAAGCTTAGGAGAATACTTCAGGGTCCCGGTGCCACCGCCTCATTCCAAGGCCCTCATGGATACAAACACACTTTAGGACCCATCCTCAGGAAAGTCCATTTCAACTCAGCCACCCAGGGTGCTCCCGCAGAGCCATCAGATCTAAACTGCCTTGTTGCTAGGAGACAATTGCAATGCGAGGCGCTCGTCCCAGGCATCCATCCTCGAACGGTGACCTGGAGTCATTCCATATGGGATGTCCTGGACCTGTCCAACAGGTCTCAATTGTCCCGCAGAAGGAATCCTTGAAGGGGGCATCCCACAACTCCCAACGTGGGAAAACCTCCATGGCCTCGAGATTCCGCTCCCTTCATGAAGGGACCGTCATGCACAGAAACTCCAACCTGAGCCAACGTCTGATCCTCGCTCTGACTTCAGATGCATGAGATCTTGGTTCCGATGAGTAGGGGGTACCTGCCGTGCCCTCGCCCTGAAACCCAAGTCTAGCTTGTGTTCTCAGACTTCCGTCCTCACACTCCTGGTCCGAAGCACTCAAGTTTGGCAATTCTGGACCCACAATGCAGCACTCTGCCTGCCCTCTAGAAAAAAAAATATATATATATATTGCCTAATGAGCTGCAACCTACACGGCACTCGATGTACCCAAATTATATAGTCTAACGTGGGCACTAATGCACTTTCTGACACAACCTGATCCCGGACCTCCTGACCAACACCCAGACAGCTGACCGCACACTGAGCACATCAGACCTGCCATGGCCTTAGGTCATCATCTCTTCCCTACCTCAGTTTTCAGGCTTCAGAACCTAGACCTTATCTCCAATCCCTGCCCAGAAATCAGAATTCCTCCTTACCCATGGCAAGAAACCTTTTGGTTGGCACGTTGTCCAACGTTCAGTGTAGGAGAAACCAGCATTCACCCTGAGGACCCGCCCATTCTTGAGTGTGATGAGGGCATAAACATGCATTGTGACCCTCAGCGTGATTCCTGCCCTCTAGTATGTCCTCTTAGTGACTGGACCACTAGATGTCATAATGGGCTTGACATGTACCTAGGCCCCAATATTTAACCAGATTTCTGGTTGTCCAGTCGCCCCTCCCCAGGGCTCTACTCTGGAATCACTCATGTCGTGGGACACCTGAGGTTGAAAAACAAAACAAAACAAAACAAAACAACAACAACAACAAAAAAATGGACTTATTCCATCCCACAGAATGACCCCAAACTCTTCGGACGGGGCCACACCTCCAGAGAGTAAGACTCGTCCATTTCCCATGAAGTCACCCGGAAATCTCATGAACATGGTTGACACGATATCCAGAGACAAAAACTTGAGCAAGAGCCTCACACTCGCCCTTTTTTCATATCCCGAAGAGTTCTCCTCATGGTCTGTAGATCAGTCCTGCCATACCTATGACCCGAAACAGAAGCCGAGTTTGTGTTTTCAGACAACGGTCTAAAGAGCCCTGGCCTACACACCGTACAGGCTCAGGCCCCTGGAGCCAAACCTGAGGACTATACTTGCCCTCTCCAAGGGATTACTGTGTGCCCATTGCAATGGCCACAACCCTACTAATAGGATCAACTTCCAAAGTCCCTGAGGCCATCTCAATAGTGGTGGCTTCCCAGGACAAACAGGGGAAATCTGAGCCCATCTGAGCACCTACCTGCACTCAGACCCGTAGACTGATGTCCCCAGAGGGAAAAAGGAACGAACAGACCCCTAGGCACTAATCGGATCCATTGCATTGATTTCCAGGCATCTCTCCTCAGAGGCCTGGATTTCAATACCCGAATAGGGCTGTTTCTTGACTCACCCATCAGAACTAATCTCCTCTATACATGGGAAACTTGCACATTGGAGATTGTTCGAAGCTTCTCTTTAGGAGAACCCTTCAGGACCCCAGTGCCACCGCTTCATTCCAAGGTCTTCATAGACACAAAAACACATTAGGACCCATCCATAGGAGAGTCCATTTGAACTCAGCCTCCTCGGTTGCTCCCCCAGATCCAGCAGATCTAACATGTCTTGTTGCTAGGAGACAATTGGAATGCGAGGTGGGCTACCCATCCATCCATCCTTAGTACCCTGCTCGGAATCGTTGGCCTGAGCCAAACAACAGGTCTCAATTGTCCTGCAGAAGAATCTTTGCAGTTTGGAGCTTCTCACAACTCCCATCTTGGGAAACCCCCATGGCCTCGTGATCCACCCCCCCTTTATGAAGGGTCCATCAGGGACAGAACCTCCAACCTGAGAGATCGTCTGATCCTCGCCCTGACTTCACATCCACGAGATCTCGAGTCAGGTCTGTAGATTGTGCCTGCCATGTCCTCACCCAGAAACCTAAGCCTAGATTGTGTTCTCAGACTTCTGTCCTCAGACTACGGGCCCACAAGCCCTCCAGATTGGCAATCCAGAACTACAATGCAACACTCTGCCTGCACTCCAGAAGAAAAACATTGCCCCCTGGGGCTAACCAGAAACCCCAAGTGAGGATCAACCTGCACGCCACTTGGCTGTACCCCAAATACATAGGCTGACCCGGGCACTGATGCCCTTTCAGACACAACCTGAGCCTGGACCTCCAGGCCACACCCAGACAGCTGGCCGCACTCTGAGCACATCGGATCCACCATGGCCTTAGGTCGTCATCTCTTCTCAACCTCGATTTTCAGGCTTCAGAAACTATAACTTATCTCAAAACACTGCCCACGGTTGAAAATGATGCAGAAATCAGAACTCCATCCCCATGGCAAGAAACCTTGCGGTTGCCATGTTGTCCAACATTCAGTGTAGTTGAAACCAGTGTGGCCCATGATTCCCCGCCCATGCTCGCGGGCAACATTGGTCACAAACACACATTGTGACCCTCAGCCTGAGCCCAGTCCTCAAGTAAGGCCTCTCAGTGGCTGGACCCTGAGCCCGCATATGGGGCCTGCCATGCCCCTGGCCCCGATTTTTAACCATAGTTCGCTTTGTCCCTTCACTCTTCCCTAGGGCTCTGATTTGGAATTCCTCTTTTGGTGGGACACCTGAGGTAACAAACCTGAAAGGAGTCCTCCCATCCCACAGATTGACGAAAAACAATTGGGATCGGGCCAAATCCACAGAGAGGAAGATTCGTCCATGGCCCCTGAGGCCTCCCCGACATTCCACGGCCAACGCTGATACAAAATCCAGAGACAAAAGAATGAGCAAGCGCCTCAGACTCGCTGTTTCTTCATATCCTGAAGAGTTCTTCTCATGGTTTGTCGATCGGGTCCGCCATACCTACATCCGCAAACCTTAGCTGAGTTTGTGTTTTTAGACTTCTGTCCTCAATGTCCTGGGCAACACACACTCCTGACTGGGCCCCTGGAGTCACACATTAGGACTGCGCCTACCCAATCCATGGGATTTCTGCCCATTCCATTGTCCCAAACCGTACAAATTAGGAGAACCCTCCAAAGTCCCTGAGGACATCCCAATAGTGTAGGTCACCCGGCACAAACAAGGGCGGTCTGACACCAGCTGAGCAACTATCTCCACTCATTCCATAGATGGATATCCCCAGAGAAGAAGATTGAACCAGACAGGACCCTAGGCCATAATCGGATCCATTGCTTTGGTTTACAGGCATGTCTCCTCAAAAGCCTGGATTCCAATATTAGCATAGGGGTTTTCCTGAGGCACCCATCAGAACAAATCTCGTCTCCACAAGGAAACTTGTGTATGGGAGCTATGTCAAAAGCTTAGGAGAATACTTCAGGGTCCCGGTGCCACCGCCTCATTCCAAGGCCCTCCTGGATACAAACACACTTTAGGACCCATCCTCAGGAAAGTCCATTTCAACTCAGCCACCCAGGTTGCTCCCGCAGAGCCATCAGATCTAAACTGCCTTGTTGCTAGGAGACAATTGCAATGCGAGGCGCTCGTCCCAGGCATCCATCCTCGAACGGTGCCCTGGAGTCATTCCATATGGGATGTCCTGGACCTGTCCAACATGTCTCAATTGTCCCGCAGAAGGAATCCTTGTAGGGGGCATCCCACAACTCCCAACGTGGGAAAACCTCCATGGCCTCGAGATTCCGCTCCCTTCATGAAGGGACCGTCATGCACAGTAACTCCAACCTGAGCCAACGTCTGATCCTCGCTCTTACATCAGATGCATGAGATCTTGGTTCCGATGTGTAGGGGGTACCTGCCGTGCCCTTGCCGTGAAACCCAAGTCTAGCTTGTGTTCTCAGACTTCCGTCCTCACACTCCTGGTCCGAAGCACTCAAGTTTGGCAATTCCGGACCCACAATGCAGCACTCTGCCTGCCCTCTAGAAAAAAAAAAAAATATATTGCCTAATAGCTGCAACCTACACGGCACTCGATGTACCCAAATTATATAGTCTAACGTGGGCACTAATGCACTTTCTGACACAACCTGATCCCGGACCTCCTGACCAACACCCAGAGAGCTGACCGCACACTGAGCACATCAGACCTGCCATGGCCTTAGGTCATCATCTCTTCCCTACCTCAGTTTTCAGGCTTCAGAACCTAGACCTTATCTCCAATCCCTACCCAGAAATCAGAATTCCTCCTTACCCATGGCAAGAAAACTTTTGGTTGGCACGTTGTCCAACGTTCAGTGTAGGAGAAACCAGTATTCACCCTGAGGACCCGCCCATTCTTGAGTGTGATGAGGGCATAAACATGCATTGTGACCCTCAGCGTGAGTCCTGCCCTCTAGTATGTCCTCTTAGTGACTGGACCATTAGATGTCATAATGGGCTTGACATGTACCTAGGCCCCAATATTTAACCAGATTTCTGGTTGTCCAGTCGCCCCTCCCCTGGGCTCTACTCTGGAATCCCTCATTTGGTGGGACACCTGAGGTTAAAAAACAAAATAAAACAAAACAACAATAACAAAAAAATGGACTTATTCCATCCCACAGAATGACCCCAAACTCTTCGGACGGGGCCACACCTCCAGAGGGTAAGACTCGTCTATTTCCCATGAAGTCACCCGGAAATCTCATGAACATGGGTGACACGATATCCAGAGACAAAAACTTGAGCAAGAGCCTCACACTCGCCCTTTTTTCATATCCCGAAGAGTTCTCCTCATGGTCTGTAGATCAGTCCTGCCATACCTATGACCCGAAACAGAAGCCGAGTTTGTGTTTTCAGACAACGGTCTAAACAGCCCTGGCCTACACACCCTACAGGCTCAGGCCCCTGGAGCCAAACCTGAGGACTGTACTTGCCCTCTCCAAGGGATTTCTGTGTGCCCATTGCAATGGCCACAACCCTACTAATAGGATCAACCTCCAAAGTCCCTGAGGCCATCTCAATAGTGGTGGCTTCCCAGGACAAACAGGGGCAATCTGATCCCATCTGAGCACCTACCTGCACTCAGACCCGTAGACTGATGTCCCCAGAGGGAAAAAGGAACAAACAGACACCTAGGCACTAATCGGTTCCATTGCTTTGGTTTCCAGGCATCTCTCCTCAGAGGCCTGGATTTCAATACCCGAATAGGGCTGTTTCTTGACTCACCCATCAGAACTAATCTCCTCTACACCTGGGAAACTTGCACATTGGAGCTTGGTCGAAGCTTCTCTTTAGGAGAACCTTTCAGGGCCCCAGTGCCACCGCTTCATTCCAAGGTCTTCATAGACACAAAAACACATTAGGACCCAACCATAGGAGAGTTCATTTGAACTCAGCCTCCTCGGTTGCTCCCCCAGATCCAGCAGATCTAACATGTCTTGTTGCTAGGAGACAATTGGAATGCGAGGTGGGCTACCCATCCATCCATCCTTAGTACCCTGCTCGGAATCGTTGGCCTGAGCCAAACAACAGGTCTCAATTGTCCTGCAGAAGAATCTTTGCAGTTTGGAGCTTCTCACAACTCCCATCTTGGGAAACCCCCATGGCCTCGTGATCCACCCCCCCTTTATGAAGGGTCCATCAGGGACAGAACCTCCAACCTGAGAGATCGTCTGATCCTCGCCCTGTGTTCGGATCCACGAGATCTCGAGTCAGGTCTGTAGATTGTGCCTGCCATGTCCTCACCCAGAAACCTAAGCCTAGATTGTGTTCTCAGACTTCTGTCCTCAGACGACGGGCCCACAAGCCCTCCAGATTGGCAATCCAGAACTACAATGCAACACTCTGCCTGCACTCCAGAAGAAAAACATTGCCCCCTGGGGCTAACCAGAAACCCCAAGTGAGGATCAACCTGCACGCCACTTGGCTGTACCCCAAATACATAGGCTGACCCGGGCACTGATGCCCTTTCAGACACAACCTGAGCCTGGACCTCCAGGCCACACCCAGACAGCTGGCCGCACTCTGAGCACATCGGATCCGCCATGGCCTTAGGTCGTCATCTCTTCTCAACCTCGATTTTCAGGCTTCAGAAACTATAACTTATCTCAAAACACTGCCCACGGTTGAAAATGATGCAGAAATCAGAACTCCATCCCCATGGCAAGAAACGTTGCGGTTGCCATGTTGTCCAACATTCAGTGTAGTTGAAACCAGTGTGGCCCATGATTCCCCGCCCATGCTCGCGGGCAACATTGGTCACAAACACACATTGTGACCCTCAGCCTGAGCCCAGTCCTCAAGTAAGGCCTCTCAGTGGCTGGACCCTGAGCCCGAATATGGGGCCTGCCATGCCCCTGGCCCCAATTTTTAACCATAGTTCGCTTTGTCCCTTCACTCTTCCCTAGGGCTCTGATTTGGAATTCCTCTTTTGGTGGGACACCTGAGGTAACAAACCTGAAAGGAGTCCTCCCATCCCACAGATTGACGAAAAACAATTGGGATCGGGCCAAATCCACAGAGAGGAAGATTCGTCCATGGCCCCTGAGGCCTCCCCGACATTCCTCGGCCAACGCTGATACAAAATCCAGAGACAAAAGAATGAGCAAGCGCCTCAGACTCGCTGATTCTTCATATCCTGAAGAGTTCTTCTCATGGTTTGTCGATCGGGTCCGCCATACCTACATCCGCAAACCTTAGCTGAGTTTGTGTTTTTAGACTTCTGTCCTCAATGTCCTGGGCAACACACACACCAGACTGGGCCCCTGGAGTCACACATTAGGACTGCGCCTACCCAATCCATGGGAATTCTGCCCATTCCATTGTCCCAAACCGTACAAATTAGGAGAACCCTCCAAAGTCCCTGAGGCCATCCCAATAGTGTAGGTCACCCGGCACAAACAAGGGCGGTCTGACACCAGCTGAGCAACTATCTCCACTCATTCCATAGATGGATGTCCCCAGAGAAGAAGATTGAACCAGACAGGACCCTAGGCCATAATCGGATCCATTGCTTTGGTTTACAGGCATGTCTCCTCAAAAGCCTGGATTCTAATATTAGCATAGGGGTTTTCCTGAGGCACCCATCAGAACAAATCTCGTCTCCACAAGGAAACTTGTGTATGGGAGCTATGTCAAAAGCTTAGGAGAATACTTCAGGGTCCCGGTGCCACCGCCTCATTCCAAGGCCCTCATGGATACAAACACACTTTAGGACCCATCCTCAGGAAAGTCCATTTCAACTCAGCCACCCAGGTTGCTCCCGCAGAGCCATCAGATCTAAACTGCCTTGTTGCTAGGAGACAATTGCAATGCGAGGCGCTCGTCCCAGGCATCCATCCTCGAACGGTACCCTGGAGTCATTCCATTTGGGATGTCCTGGACCTGTCCAACAGGTCTCAATGGTCCCGCAGAAGGAATCCTTAAAGGGGGCATCCCACAACTCCCAACGTGGGAAACCCTCCATGGCCTCGAGATTCCGCTCCCTTCACGAAGGGGCCATCATGCACAGAAACTCCAACCTGAGCCAACGTCTGATCCTCGCTCTGACTTCAGATGCATGAGATCTTGGTTCCGATGTGTAGGGGGTACCTGCCGTGCCCTCGCCCTGAAACCCAAGTCTAGCTTGTGTTCTCAGACTTCCGTCCTCACACTCCTGGTCCGAAGCACTCAAGTTTGGCAATTCTGGACCCACAATGCAGCACTCTGCCTGCCCTCTAGAAAAAAAAAAAATATATATATATATATTGCCTAATGAGCTGCAACCTACACGGCACTCGATGTACCCAAATTATATAGTCTAACCTGGGCACTAATGCACTTTCTGACACAACCTGATCCCGGACCTCCTGACCAACACCCAGACAGCTGACCGCACACTGAGCACATCAGACCTGCCATGGCCTTAGTTCATCATCTCTTCCCTACCTCAGTTTTCAGGCTTCAGAACCTAGACCTTATCTCCAATCCCTGCCCAGAAATCAGAATTCCTCCTTACCCATGGCAAGAAACCTTTTGGTTGGCACGTTGTCCAACGTTCAGTGTAGGAGAAACCAGTATTCACCCTGAGGACCCGCCCATTCTTGAGTGTGATGAGGGCATAAACATGCATTGTGACCCTCAGCGTGAGTCCTGCCCTCTAGTATGTCCTCTTAGTGACTGGACCATTAGATGTCATAATGGGCTTGACATGTACCTAGGCCCCAATATTTAACCAGATTTCTGGTTGTCCAGTCGCCCCTCCCCAGGGCTCTACTCTGGAATCACTCATTTCGTGGGACACCTGAGGTTGAAAAACAAAACAAAACAAAACAAAACAAAACAACAACAACAACAAAAAAAATGGACTTATTCCATCCCACAGAATGACCCCAAACTCTTCGGACGGGGCCACACCTCCAGAGAGTAAGACTCGTCCATTTCCCATGAAGTCACCCGGAAATCTCATGAACATGGTTGACACGATATCCAGAGACAAAAACTTGAGCAAGAGCCTCACACTCGCCCTTTTTTCATATCCCGAAGAGTTCTCCTCATGGTCTGTAGATCAGTCCTGCCATACCTATGACCCGAAACAGAAGCCGAGTTTGTGTTTTCAGACAACGGTCTAAACAGCCACGGCCTACACACCCTACAGGCTCAGGCCCCTGGAGCCAAACCTGAGGACTATACTTGCCCTCTACAAGGGATTACTGTGTGCCCATTGCAATGGCCACAACCCTACTAATAGGATCAACTTCCAAAGTCCCTGAGGCCATCTCAATAGTGGTGGCTTCCCAGGACAAACAGGGGAAATCTGAGCCCATCTGAGCACCTACCTGCACTCAGACCCGTAGACTGATGTCCCCAGAGGGAAAAAGGAACGAACAGACACCTAGGCACTAATCGGTTCCATTGCCTTGGTTTCCAGGCATCTCGCCTCAGAGGCCTGGATTTCAATACCCGAATAGGGCTGTTTCTTGACTCACCCATCAGAACTAATCTTCTCTACACCTGGGAAACTTGCACATTGGAGCTTGGTCGAAGCTTCTCTTTAGGAGAACCCTTCAGGGCCCCAGTGCCACCGCTTCATTCCAAGGTCTTCATAGACACAAAAACACATTAGGACCCAACCATAGGAGAGTTCATTTGAACTCAGCCTCCTCGGTTGCTCCCCCAGATCCAGCAGATCTAACATGTCTTGTTGCTAGGAGACAATTGGAATGCGAGGTGGGCTACCCATCCATCCATCCTTAGTACCCTGCTCTGAATCGTTGGCCTGAGCCAAACAACAGGTCTCAATTGTCCTGCAGAAGAATCGTTGCAGTTTGGAGCTTCTCACAACTCCCATCTTGGGAAACCCCCATGGCCTCGTGATCCACCCCCCCTTTATGAAGGGTCCATCAGGGTCAGAACCTCCAACCTGAGAGATCGTCTGATCCTCGCCCTGACTTCGGATCCACGAGATCTCGAGTCAGGTCTGTAGATTGTGCCTGCCATGTCCTCACCCAGAAACCTAAGCCTAGATTGTGTTCTCAGACTTCTGTCCTCAGACTACGGGCCCACAAGCCCTCCAGATTGGCAATCCAGAACTACAATGCAACACTCTGCCTGCACTCCAGAAGAAAAACATTGCCCCCTGGGGCTAACCAGAAACCCCAAGTGAGGATCAACCTGCACGCCACTTGGCTGTACCCCAAATACATAGGCTGACCCGGGCACTGATGCCCTTTCAGACACAACCTGAGCCTGGACCTCCAGGCCACACCCAGACAGCTGGCCGCACTCTGAGCACATCGGATCCGCCATGGCCTTAGGTCGTCATCTCTTCTCAACCTCGATTTTCAGGCTTCAGAAACTATAACTTATCTCAAAACACTGCCCACGGTTGAAAATGATGCAGAAATCAGAACTCCATCCCCATGGCAAGAAACCTTGCGGTTGCCATGTTGTCCAACATTCAGTGTAGTTGAAACCAGTGTGGCCCATGATTCCCCGCCCATGCTCGCGGGCAACATTGGTCACAAACACACATTGTTACCCTCAGCCTGAGCCCAGTCCTCAAGTAAGGCCTCTCAGTGGCTGGACCCTGAGCCCGCATATGGGGCCTGCCATGCCCCTGGCCCCGATTTTTAACCATAGTTCGCTTTGTCCCTTCACTCTTCCCTAGGGCTCTGATTTGGAATTCCTCTTTTGGTGGGACACCTGAGGTAACAAACCTGAAAGGAGTCCTCCCATCCCACAGATTGACGAAAAACAATTGGGATCGGGCCAAATCCACAGAGAGGAAGATTCGTCCATGGCCCCTGAGGCCTCCCCGACATTCCACGGCCAACGCTGATACAAAATCCAGAGACAAAAGAATGAGCAAGCGCCTCAGACTCGCTGTTTCTTCATATCCTGAAGAGTTCTTCTCATGGTTTGTCGATCGGGTCCGCCATACCTACATCCGCAAACCTTAGCTGAGTTTGTGTTTTTAGACTTCTGTCCTCAATGTCCTGGGCAACACACACTCCAGACTGGGCCCCTGGAGTCACACATTAGGACTGCGCCTACCCAATCCATGGGAATTCTGCCCATTCCATTGTCCCAAACCGTACAAATTAGGAGAACCCTCCAAAGTCCCTGAGGCCATCCCAATAGTGTAGGTCACCCGGCACAAACAAGGGCGGTCTGACACCAGCTGAGCAACTATCTCCACTCATTCCATAGATGGATGTCCCCAGAGAAGAAGATTGAACCAGACAGGACCCTAGGCCATAATCGGATCCATTGCTTTGGTTTACAGGCATGTCTCCTCAAAAGCCTGGATTCCAATATTAGCATAGGGGTTTTCCTGAGGCACCCATCAGAACAAATCTCGTCTCCACAAGGAAACTTGTGTATGGGAGCTATGTCAAAAGCTTAGGAGAATACTTCAGGGTCCCGGTGCCACCGCCTCATTCCAAGGCCCTCATGGATACAAACACACTTTAGGACCCATCCTCAGGAAAGTCCATTTCAACTCAGCCACCCAGGTTCTCCCGCAGAGCCATCAGATCTAAACTGCCTTGTTGCTAGGAGACAATTGCAATGCGAGGCGCTCGTCCCAGGCATCCATCCTCGAACGGTGCCCTGGAGTCATTCCATATGGGATGTCCTGGACCTGTCCAACAGGTCTCAATTGTCCCGCAGAAGGAATCCTTGAAGGGGGCATCCCACAACTCCCAACGTGGGAAACCCTCCATGGCCTCGAGATTCCGCTCCCTTCACGAAGGGGCCATCATGCACAGTAACTCCAACCTGAGCCAACGTCTGATCCTCGCTCTGACTTCAGATGCATGAGATCTTGGTTCCGATGTGTAGGGGGTACCTGCCGTGCCCTCGCCCTGAAACCCAAGTCTAGCTTGTGTTCTCAGACTTCCGTCCTCACACTCCTGGTCCGAAGCACTCAAGTTTGGCAATTCTGGACCCACAATGCAGCACTCTGCCTGCCCTCTAGAAAAAAAAAAAAATATATATATATATATTGCCTAATGAGCTGCAACCTACACGGCACTCGATGTACCCAAATTATATAGTCTAACCTGGGCACTAATGCACTTTCTGACACAACCTGATCCCGGACCTCCTGACCAACACCCAGACAGCTGACCGCACACTGAGCACATCAGACCTGCCATGGCTTAGGTCATCATCTCTTCCCTACCTCAGTTTTCAGGCTTCAGAACCTAGACCTTATCTCCAATCCCTGCCCAGAAATCAGAATTCCTCCTTACCCATGGCAAGAAACCTTTTGGTTGGCACGTTGTCCAACGTTCAGTGTAGGAGAAACCAGCATTCACCCTGAGGACCCGCCCATTCTTGAGTGTGATGAGGGCATAAACATGCATTGTGACCCTCAGCGTGAGTCCTGCCCTCTAGTATGTCCTCTTAGTGACTGGACCATTAGATGTCATAATGGGCTTGACATGTACCTAGGCCCCAATATGTAACCAGATTTCTGGTTGTCCAGTCGCCCCTCCCCTGGGCTCTACTCTGGAATCACTCATTTCGTGGGACACCTGAGGTTGAAAAACAAAACAAAACAAAACAAAACAAAACAAAACAAAACAACAACAACAACAAAAAAAATGGACTTATTCCATCCCACAGAATGACCCCAAACTATTCGGACGGGGCCACACCTCCAGAGAGTAAGACTCGTCCATTTCCCGTGAAGTCACCCGGAAATCTCATGAACATGGTTGACACGATATCCAGAGACAAAAACTTGAGCAAGAGCCTCACACTCGCCCTTTTTTCATATCCCGAAGAGTTCTCCTCATGGTCTGTAGATCAGTCCTGCCATACCTATGACCCGAAACAGAAGCCGAGTTTGTGTTTTCAGACAACGGTCTAAAGAGCCCTGACCTACACACCCTACAGGCTCAGGCCCCTGGAGCCAAACCTGAGGACTATACTTGCCCTCTACAAGGGATTACTGTGTGCCCATTGCAATGGCCACAACCCTACTAATAGGATCAACTTCCAAAGTCCCTGAGGCCATCTCAATAGTGGTGGCTTCCCAGGACAAACAGGGGAAATCTGAGCCCATCTGAGCACCTACCTGCACTCAGACCCGTAGACTGATGTCCCCAGAGGGAAAAAGGAACGAACAGACCCCTAGGCACTAATCGGATCCATTGCATTGATTTCCAGGCATCTCTCCTCAGAGGCCTGGATTTCAATACCCGAATAGGGCTGTTTCTTGACTTACCCATCAGAACTAATCTCCTCTACACATGGGAAACTTGCACAATGGAGATTGGTCGAAGCTTCTCTTTAGGAGAACCCTTCAGGGCCCCAGTGCCACCGCTTCATTCCAAGGTCTTCATAGACACAAAAACACATTAGGACCCATCCATAGGAGAGTCCATTTGAACTCAGCCTCCTCGGTTGCTCCCCCAGATCCAGCAGATCTAACATGTCTTGTTGCTAGGAGACAATTGGAATGCGAGGTGGGCTACCCATCCATCCATCCTTAGTACCCTGCTCGGAATCGTTGGCCTGAGCCAAACAACAGGTCTCAATTGTCCTGCAGAAGAATCTTTGCAGTTTGGAGCTTCTCACAACTCCCATCTTGGGAAACCCCCATGGCCTCGTGATCCACCCCCCCTTTATGAAGGGTCCATCAGGGACAGAACCTCCAACCTGAGAGATCGTCTGATCCTCGCCCTGACTTCAGATCCACGAGATCTCGAGTCAGGTCTGTAGATTGTGCCTGCCATGTCCTCACCCAGAAACCTAAGCCTAGATTGTGTTCTCAGGCTTCTGTCCTCAGACTACGGGCCCACAAGCCCTCCAGATTGGCAATCCAGAACTACAATGCAACACTCTGCCTGCACTCCAGAAGAAAAACATTGCCCCCTGGGGCTAACCAGAAACCCCAAGTGAGGATCAACCTGCACGCCACTTGGCTGTACCCCAAATACATAGGCTGACCCGGGCACTGATGCCCTTTCAGACACAACCTGAGCCTGGACCTCCAGGCCACACCCAGACAGCTGGCCGCACTCTGAGCACATCGGATCCACCATGGCCTTAGGTCGTCATCTCTTCTCAACCTCGATTTTCAGGCTTCAGAAACTATAACTTATCTCAAAACACTGCCCACGGTTGAAAATGATGCAGAAATCAGAACTCCATCCCCATGGCAAGAAACGTTGCGGTTGCCATGTTGTCCAACATTCAGTGTAGTTGAAACCAGTGTGGCCCATGATTCCCCGCCCATGCTCGCGGGCAACATTGGTCACAAACACACATTGTGACCCTCAGCCTGAGCCCAGTCCTCAAGTAAGGCCTCTCAGTGGCTGGACCCTGAGCCCGCATATGGGGCCTGCCATGCCCCTGGCCCCGATTTTTAACCATAGTTCGCTTTGTCCCTTCACTCTTCCCTAGGGCTCTGATTTGGAATTCCTCTTTTGGTGGGACACCTGAGGTAACAAACCTGAAAGGTGCCCTCCCATCCCACAGATTGACGAAAAACAATTGGGATCGGGCCAAATCCACAGAGAGGAAGATTCGTCCATGGCCCCTGAGGCCTCCCCGACATTCCACGGCCAACGCTGATACAAAATCCAGAGACAAAAGAATGAGCAAGCGCCTCAGACTCGCTGTTTCTTCATATCCTGAAGAGTTCTTCTCATGGTTTGTCGATCGGGTCCGCCATACCTACATCCGCAAACCTTAGCTGAGTTTGTGTTTTTAGACTTCTGTCCTCAATGTCCTGGGCAACATACACTCCAGACTGGGCCCCTGGAGTCACACATTAGGACTGCGCCTACCCAATCCATGGGATTTCTGCCCATTCCATTGTCCCTAACCGTACAAATTAGGAGAACCCTCCAAAGTCCCTGAGGCCATCCCAATAGTGTAGGTCACCCGGCACAAACAAGGGCGGTCTGACACCAGCTGAGCAACTATCTCCACTCATTCCATAGATGGATGTCCCCAGAGAAGAAGATTGAACCAGACAGGACCCTAGGCCATAATCGGATCCATTGCTTTGGTTTACAGGCATGTCTCCTCAAAAGCCTGGATTCCAATATTAGCATAGGGGTTTTCCTGAGGCACCCATCAGAATAAATCTCGTCTCCACAAGGAAACTTGTGTATGGGAGCTATGTCAAAAGCTTAGGAGAATACTTCAGGGTCCCGGTGCCACCGCCTCATTCCAAGGCCCTCATGGATACAAACACACTTTAGGACCCATCTTCAGGAAAGTCCATTTCAACTCAGCCACCCAGGTTGCTCCCGCAGAGCCATCAGATCTAAACTGCCTTGTTGCTAGGAGACAATTGCAATGCGAGGCGCTCGTCCCAGGCATCCATCCTCGAACGGTGCCCTGGAGTCATTCCATATGGGATGTCCTGGACCTGTCCAACAGGTCTCAATTGTCCCGCAGAAGGAATCCTTGAAGGGGGCATCCCACAACTCCCAACGTGGGAAACCCTCCATGGCCTCGAGATTCCGCTCCCTTCACGAAGGGGCCATCATGCACAGAAACTCCAACCTGAGCCAACGTCTGATCCCCGCTCTGACTTCAGATGCATGAGATCTTGGTTCCGATGTGTAGGGGGTACCTGCCGTGCCCTCGCCCTGAAACCCAAGTCTAGCTTGTGTTCTCAGACTTCCGTCCTCACACTCCTGGTCCGAAGCACTCAAGTTTGGCAATTCTGGACCCACAATGCAGCACTCTGCCTGCCCTCTAGAAAAAAAAAAAATATATATATATATATATTGCCTAATGAGCTGCAACCTACACGGCACTCGATGTACCCAAATTATATAGTCTAACCTGGGCACTAATGCACTTTCTGACACAACCTGAGCCCGGACCTCCTGACCAACACCCAGACAGCTGACCGCACACTGAGCACATCAGACCTGCCATGGCTTAGGTCATCATCTCTTCCCTACCTCAGTTTTCAGGCTTCAGAACCTAGACCTTATCTCCAATCCCTGCCCAGAAATCAGAATTCCTCCTTACCCATGGCAAGAAACCTTTTGGTTGGCACGTTGTCCAACGTTCAGTGTAGGAGAAACCAGCATTCACCCTGAGGACCCGCCCATTCTTGAGTGTGATGAGGGCATAAACATGCATTGTGACCCTCAGCGTGAGTCCTGCCCTCTAGTATGTCCTCTTAGTGACTGGACCATTAGATGTCATAATGGGCTTGACATGTACCTAGGCCCCAATATTTAACCAGATTTCTGGTTGTCCAGTCGCCCCTCCCCTGGGCTCTACTCTGGAATCACTCATTTCGTGGGACACCTGAGGTTGAAAAACAAAACAAAACAAAACAAAACAAAACAAAACAAAACAACAACAACAACAAAAAAAATGGACTTATTCCATCCCACAGAATGACCCCAAACTCTTCGGACGGGGCCACACCTCCAGAGAGTAAGACTCGTCCATTTCCCATGAAGTCACCCGGAAATCTCATGAACATGGTTGACACGATATCCAGAGACAAAAACTTGAGCAAGAGCCTCACACTCGCCCTTTTTTATATCCCGAAGAGTTCTCCTCATGGTCTGTAGATCAGTCCTGCCATACCTATGACCCGAAACAGAAGCCGAGTTTGTGTTTTCAGACAACGGTCTAAAGAGCCCTGGCCTACACACCCTACAGGCTCAGGCCCCTGGAGCCAAACCTGAGGACTATACTTGCCCTCTACAAGGGATTACTGTGTGCCCATTGCAATGGCCACAACCCTACTAATAGGATCAACTTCCAAAGTCCCTGAGGCCATCTCAATAGTGGTGGCTTCCCAGGACAAACAGGGGAAATCTGAGCCCATCTGAGCACCTACCTGCACTCAGACCCGTAGACTGATGTCCCCAGAGGGAAAAAGGAACGAACAGACCCCTAGGCACTAATCGGATCCATTGCATTGATTTCCAGGCATCTCTCCTCAGAGGCCTGGATTTCAATACCCGAAGAGGGCTGTTTCTTGACTTACCCATCAGAACTAATCTCCTCTACACATGGGAAACTTGCACAATGGAGATTGGTCGAAGCTTCTCTTTAGGAGAACCCTTCAGGGCCCCAGTGCCACCGCTTCATTCCAAGGTCTTCATAGACACAAAAACACATTAGGACCCATCCATAGGAGAGTCCATTTGAACTCAGCCTCCTCGGTTGCTCCCCCAGATCCAGCAGATCTAACATGTCTTGTTGCTAGGAGACAATTGGAATGCGAGGTGGGCTACCCATCCATCCATCCTTAGTACCCTGCTCGGAATCATTGGCCTGAGCCAAACAACAGGTCTCAATTGTCCTGCAGAAGAATCTTTGCAGTTTGGAGCTTCTCACAACTCCCATCTTGGGAAACCCCCATGGCCTCGTGATCCACCCCCCCTTTATGAAGGGTCCATCAGGGACAGAACCTCCAACCTGAGAGATCGTCTGATCCTCGCCCTGACTTCAGATCCACGAGATCTCGAGTCAGGTCTGTAGATTGTGCCTGCCATGTCCTCACCCAGAAACCTAAGCCTAGATTGTGTTCTCAGGCTTCTGTCCTCAGACTACGGGCCCACAAGCCCTCCAGATTGGCAATCCAGAACTACAATGCAACACTCTGCCTGCACTCCAGAAGAAAATCATTGCCCCCTGGGGCTAACCAGAAACCCCAAGTGAGGATCAACCTGCACGCCACTTGGCTGTACCCCAAATACATAGGCTGACCCGGGCACTGATGCCCTTTCAGACACAACCTGAGCCTGGACCTCCAGGCCACACCCAGACAGCTGGCCGCACTCTGAGCACATCGGATCCACCATGGCCTTAGGTCGTCATCTCTTCTCAACCTCGATTTTCAGGCTTCAGAAACTATAACTTATCTCAAAACACTGCCCACGGTTGAAAATGATGCAGAAATCAGAACTCCATCCCCATGGCAAGAAACGTTGCGGTTGCCATGTTGTCCAACATTCAGTGTAGTTGAAACCAGTGTGGCCCATGATTCCCCGCCCATGCTCGCGGGCAACATTGGTCACAAACACACATTGTGACCCTCAGCCTGAGCCCAGTCCTCAAGTAAGGCCTCTCAGTGGCTGGACCCTGAGCCCGCATATGGGGCCTGCCATGCCCCTGGCCCCGATTTTTAACCATAGTTCGCTTTGTCCCTTCACTCTTCCCTAGGGCTCTGATTTGGAATTCCTCTTTTGGTGGGACACCTGAGGTAACAAACCTGAAAGGTGTCCTCCCATCCCACAGATTGACGAAAAACAATTGGGATCGGGCCAAATCCACAGAGAGGAAGATTCGTCCATGGCCCCTGAGGCCTCCCCGACATTCCACGGCCAACGCTGATACAAAATCCAGAGACAAAAGAATGAGCAAGCGCCTCAGACTCGCTGTTTCTTCATATCCTGAAGAGTTCTTCTCATGGTTTGTCGATCGGGTCCGCCATACCTACATCCGCAAACCTTAGCTGAGTTTGTGTTTTTAGACTTCTGTCCTCAATGTCCTGGGCAACACACACTCCTGACTGGGCCCCTGGAGTCACACATTAGGACTGCGCCTACCCAATCCATGGGATTTCTGCCCATTCCATTGTCCCAAACCGTACAAATTAGGAGAACCCTCCAAAGTCCCTGAGGCCATCCCAATAGTGTAGGTCACCCGGCACAAACAAGGGCGGTCTGACACCAGCTGAGCAACTATCTCCACTCATTCCATAGATGGATGTCCCCAGAGAAGAAGATTGAACCAGACAGGACCCTAGGCCATAATTGGATCCATTGCTTTGGTTTACAGGCATGTCTCCTCAAAAGCCTGGATTCCAATATTAGCATAGGGGTTTTCCTGAGGCACCCATCAGAACAAATCTCGTCTCCACAAGGAAACTTGTGTATGGGAGCTATGTCAAAAGCTTAGGAGAATACTTCAGGGTCCCGGTGCCACCGCCTCATTCCAAGGCCCTCATGGATACAAACACACTTTAGGACCCATCCTCAGGAAAGTCCATTTCAACTCAGCCACCCAGGTTGCTCCCGCAGAGCCATCAGATCTAAACTGCCTTGTTGCTAGGAGACAATTGCAATGCGAGGCGCTCGTCCCAGGCATCCATCCTCGAACGGTGCCCTGGAGTCATTCCATATGGGATGTCCTGGACCTGTCCAACAGGTCTCAATTGTCCCGCAGAAGGAATCCTTGAAGGGGGCATCCCACAACTCCCAACGTGGGAAAACCTCCATGGCCTCGAGATTCCGCTCCCTTCATGAAGGGACCGTCATGCACAGAAACTCCAACCTGAGCCAACGTCTGATCCTCGCTCTGACTTCAGATGCATGAGATCTTGGTTCCGATGTGTAGGGGGTACCTGCCGTGCCCTCGCCCTGAAACCCAAGTCTAGCTTGTGTTCTCAGACTTCCGTCCTCACACTCCTGGTCCGAAGCACTCAAGTTTGGCAATTCTGGACCCACAATGCAGCACTCTGCCTGCCCTCTAGAAAAAAAAATATATATATATATTGCCTAATGAGCTGCAACCTACACGGCACTCGTAGTACCCAAATTATATAGTCTAACCTGGGCACTAATGCACTTTCTGACACAACCTGATCCCGGACCTCCTGACCAAGACCCAGACAGCTGACCGCACACTGAGCACATCAGACCTGCCATGGCCTTAGGTCATCATCTCTTCCCTACCTCAATTTTCAGGCTTCAGAACCTAGACCTCATCTCCAATCCCTGCCCAGAAATCAGAATTCCTCCTTACCCATGGCAAGAAACCTTTTGGTTGGCACGTTGTCCAACGTTCAGTGTAGGAGAAACCAGCATTCACCCTGAGGACCCGCCCATTCTTGAGTGTGATGAGGGCATAAACATGCATTGTAACCCTCAGCGTGAGTCCTGCCCTCTAGTATGTCCTCTTAGTGACTGGACCATTAGATGTCATAATGGGCTTGACATGTACCTAGGCCCCAATATTTAACCAGATTTCTGGTTGACAAGTCGCCCCTCCCCAGGGCTCTACTCTGGAATCACTCATTTCGTGGGACACCTGAGGTTGAAAAACAAAACAAAACAAAACAAAACAAAACAAAACAACAACAACAAAAAAAAATGGACTTATTCCATCCCACAGAATGACCCCAAACTCTTCGGACGGGGCCACACCTCCAGAGAGTAAGACTCGTCCATTTCCCATGAAGTCACCCAGAAATCTCATGAACATGGTTGACACGATATCCAGAGACAAAAACTTGAGCAAGAGCCTCACACTCGCCCTTTTTTCATATCCCGAAGAGTTCTCCTCATGGTCTGTAGATCAGTCCTGCCATACCTATGACCCGAAACAGAAGCCGAGTTTGTGTTTTCAGACAACGGTCTAAAGAGCCCTGGCCTACACACCCTACAGGCTCAGGCCCCTGGAGCCAAACCTGAGGACTGTACTTGCCCTCTCCAAGGGATTACTGTGTGCCCATTGCAATGGCCACAACCCTACTAATAGGATCAACTTCCAAAGTCCCTGAGGCCATCTCAATAGTGGTGGCTTCCCAGGACAAACAGGGGAAATCTGAGCCCATCTGAGCACCTACCTGCACTCAGACCCGAAGACTGATGTCCCCAGAGGGAAAATGGAACGAACAGACACCTAGGCACTAATCGGATCCATTGCTTTGATTTCCAGGCATCTCTCCTCAGAGGCCTGGATTTCAATACCCGAATAGGGCTGTTTCTTGACTCACCCATCAGAACTAATCTCCTCTACACATGGGAAACTTGCACATTGGAGATTGGTCGAAGCTTCTCTTTAGGAGAACCCTTCAGGGCCCCAGTGCCACCGCTTCATTCCAAGGTCTTCATAGACACAAAAACACATTAGGACCCATCCATAGGAGAGTCCATTTGAACTCAGCCTCCTCGGTTGCTCCCCCAGATCCAGCAGATCTAACATGTCTTGTTGCTAGGAGACAATTGGAATGCGAGGTGGGCTACCCATCCATCCATCCTTAGTACCCTGCTCGGAATCGTTGGCCTGAGCCAAACAACAGGTCTCAATTGTCCTGCAGAAGAATCTTTGCAGTTTGGAGCTTCTCACAACTCCCAACTTGGGAAACCCCCATGGCCTCGTGATCCACCCCCCCTTTATGAAGGGTCCATCAGGGACAGAACCTCCAACCTGAGAGATCGTCTGATCCTCGCCCTGACTTCAGATCCACGAGATCTCGAGTCAGGTCTGTAGATTGTGCCTGCCATGTCCTCACCCAGAAACCTAAGCCTAGATTGTGTTCTCAGGCTTCTGTCCTCAGACTACGGGCCCACAAGCCCTCCAGATTGGCAATCCAGAACTACAATGCAACACTCTGCCTGCACTCCAGAAGAAAAACATTGCCCCCTGGGGCTAACCAGAAACCCCAAGTGAGGATCAACCTGCACGCCACTTGGCTGTACCCCAAATACATAGGCTGACCCGGGCACTGATGCCCTTTCAGACACAACCTGAGCCTGGACCTCCAGGCCACACCCAGACAGCTGGCCGCACTCTGAGCACATCGGATCCACCATGGCCTTAGGTCGTCATCTCTTCACAACCTCGATTTTCAGGCTTCATAAACTATAACTTATCTCAAAACACTGCCCACGGTTGAAAATGATGCAGAAATCAGAACTCCATCCCCATGGCAAGAAACGTTGCGGTTGCCATGTTGTCCAACATTCAGTGTAGTTGAAACCAGTGTGGCCCATGATTCCCCGCCCATGCTCGCGGGCAACATTGGTCACAAACACACATTGTGACCCTCAGCCTGAGCCCAGTCCTCAAGTAAGGCCTCTCAGTGGCTGGACCCTGAGCCCGCATATGGGGCCTGCCATGCCCCTGGCCCCGATTTTTAACCATAGTTCGCTTTGTCCCTTCACTCTTCCCTAGGGCTCTGATTTGGAATTCCTCTTTTGGTGGGACACCTGAGGTAACAAACCTGAAAGGTGTCCTCCCATCCCACAGATTGACGAAAAACAATTGGGATCGGGCCAAATCCACAGAGAGGAAGATTCGTCCATGGCCCCTGAGGCCTCCCCGACATTCCACGGCCAAGGCTGATACAAAATCCAGAGACAAAAGAATGAGCAAGCGCCTCAGACTCGCTGTTTCTTCATATCCTGAAGAGTTCTTCTCATGGTTTGTCGATCGGGTCCGCCATACCTACATCCGCAAACCTTAGCTGAGTTTGTGTTTTTAGACTTCTGTCCTCAATGTCCTGGGCAACACACACTCCTGACTGGGCCCCTGGAGTCACACATTAGGACTGCGCCTACCCAATCCATGGGATTTCTGCCCATTCCATTGTCCCAAACCGTACAAATTAGGAGAACCCTCCAAAGTCCCTGAGGCCATCCCAATAGTGTAGGTCACCCGGCACAAACAAGGGCGGTCTGACACCAGCTGAGCAACTATCTCCACTCATTCCATAGATGGATGTCCCCAGAGAAGAAGATTGAACCAGACAGGACCCTAGGCCATAATTGGATCCATTGCTTTGGTTTACAGGCATGTCTCCTCAAAAGCCTGGATTCCAATATTAGCATAGGGGTTTTCCTGAGGCACCCATCAGAACAAATCTCGTCTCCACAAGGAAACTTGTGTATGGGAGCTATGTCAAAAGCTTAGGAGAATACTTCAGGGTCCCGGTGCCACCGCCTCATTCCAAGGCCCTCATAGATACAAACACACTTTAGGACCCATCCTCAGGAAAGTCCATTTCAACTCAGCCACCCAGGTTGCTCCCGCAGAGCCATCAGATCTAAACTGCCTTGTTGCTAGGAGACAATTGCAATGCGAGGCGCTCGTCCCAGGCATCCATCCTCGAACGGTGCCCTGGAGTCATTCCATATGGGATGTCCTGGACCTGTCCAACAGGTCTCAATTGTCCCGCAGAAGGAATCCTTGAAGGGGGCATCCCACAACTCCCAACGTGGGAAAACCTCCATGGCCTCGAGATTCCGCTCCCTTCATGAAGGGACCGTCATGCACAGAAACTCCAACCTGAGCCAACGTCTGATCCTCGCTCTGACTTCAGATGCATGAGATCTTGGTTCCGATGTGTAGGGGGTACCTGCCGTGCCCTCGCCCTGAAACCCAAGTCTAGCTTGTGTTCTCAGACTTCCGTCCTCACACTCCTGGTCCGAAGCACTCAAGTTTGGCAATTCTGGACCCACAATGCAGCACTCTGCCTGCCCTCTAGAAAAAAAAATATATATATATATTGCCTAATGAGCTGCAACCTACACGGCACTCGTAGTACCCAAATTATATAGTCTAACCTGGGCACTAATGCACTTTCTGACACAACCTGATCCCGGACCTCCTGACCAAGACCCAGACAGCTGACCGCACACTGAGCACATCAGACCTGCCATGGCCTTAGGTCATCATCTCTTCCCTACCTCAATTTTCAGGCTTCAGAACCTAGACCTCATCTCCAATCCCTGCCCAGAAATCAGAATTCCTCCTTACCCATGGCAAGAAACCTTTTGGTTGGCACGTTGTCCAACGTTCAGTGTAGGAGAAACCAGCATTCACCCTGAGGACCCGCCCATTCTTGAGTGTGATGAGGGCATAAACATGCATTGTAACCCTCAGCGTGAGTCCTGCCCTCTAGTATGTCCTCTTAGTGACTGGACCATTAGATGTCATAATGGGCTTGACATGTACCTAGGCCCCAATATTTAACCAGATTTCTGGTTGACAAGTCGCCCCTCCCCAGGGCTCTACTCTGGAATCACTCATTTCGTGGGACACCTGAGGTTGAAAAACAAAACAAAACAAAACAAAACAAAACAAAACAACAACAACAAAAA
Source organism: Mustela lutreola (assembly GCF_030435805.1). Classification (NCBI taxonomy): domain Eukaryota; kingdom Metazoa; phylum Chordata; class Mammalia; order Carnivora; family Mustelidae; genus Mustela; species Mustela lutreola. The sequence goes on from NC_081294.1 coordinate 176,874,256, forward strand.
AAAATGGACTTATTCCATCCCACAGAATGACCCCAAACTCTTCGGACGGGGCCACACCTCCAGAGAGTAAGACTCGTCCATTTCCCATGAAGTCACCCAGAAATCTCATGAACATGGTTGACACGATATCCAGAGACAAAAACTTGAGCAAGAGCCTCACACTCGCCCTTTTTTCATATCCCGAAGAGTTCTCCTCATGGTCTGTAGATCAGTCCTGCCATACCTATGACCCGAAACAGAAGCCGAGTTTGTGTTTTCAGACAACGGTCTAAAGAGCCCTGGCCTACACACCCTACAGGCTCAGGCCCCTGGAGCCAAACCTGAGGACTGTACTTGCCCTCTCCAAGGGATTACTGTGTGCCCATTGCAATGGCCACAACCCTACTAATAGGATCAACTTCCAAAGTCCCTGAGGCCATCTCAATAGTGGTGGCTTCCCAGGACAAACAGGGGAAATCTGAGCCCATCTGAGCACCTACCTGCACTCAGACCCGAAGACTGATGTCCCCAGAGGGAAAATGGAACGAACAGACACCTAGGCACTAATCGGATCCATTGCTTTGATTTCCAGGCATCTCTCCTCAGAGGCCTGGATTTCAATACCCGAATAGGGCTGTTTCTTGACTCACCCATCAGAACTAATCTCCTCTACACATGGGAAACTTGCACATTGGAGATTGGTCGAAGCTTCTCTTTAGGAAACCCTCCAGGGCCCCAGTGCCCCCGCTTCATTCCAAGGTCTTCATAGACACAAAAACACATTAGGACCCATCCATAGGAGAGTCCATTTGAACTCAGCCTCCTCGGTTGCTCCCCCAGATCCAGCAGATCTAACATGTCTTGTTGCTAGGAGACAATTGGAATGCGAGGTGGGCTACCCATCCATCCATCCTTAGTACCCTGCTCTGAATCGTTGGCCTGAGCCAAACAACAGGTCTCAATTGTCCTGCAGAAGAATCTTTGCAGTTTGGAGCTTCTCACAACTCCCATCTTGGGAAACCCCCATGGCCTCGTGATCCACCCCCCCTTTATGAAGGGTCCATCAGGGACAGAACCTCCAACCTGAGAGATCGTCTGATCCTCGCCCTGACTTCAGATCCACGAGATCTCGAGTCAGGTCTGTAGATTGTGCCTGCCATGTCCTCACCCAGAAACCTAAGCCTAGATTGTGTTCTCAGGCTTCTGTCCTCAGACTACGGGCCCACAAGCCCTCCAGATTGGCAATCCAGAACTACAATGCAACACTCTGCCTGCACTCCAGAAGAAAAACATTGCCCCCTGGGGCTAACCAGAAACCCCAAGTGAGGATCAACCTGCACGCCACTTGGCTGTACCCCAAATACATAGGCTGACCTGGGCACTGATGCCCTTTCAGACACAACCTGAGCCTGGACCTCCAGGCCAAACCCAGACAGCTGGCCGTAATCTGAGCACATCGGATCCGCCATGGCCTTAGGTCGTCATCTCTTCACAACCTCGATTTTCAGGCTTCAGAAACTATAACTTATCTCAAAACACTGCCCACGGTTGAAAATGATGCAGAAATCAGAACTCCATCCCCATGGCAAGAAACCTTGCGGTTGCCATGTTGTCCAACATTCAGTGTAGTTGAAACCAGTGTGGCCCATGATTCCCCGCCCATGCTCGCGGGCAACATTGGTCACAAACACACATTGTGACCCTCAGCCTGAGCCCAGTCCTCAAGTAAGGCCTCTCAGTGGCTGGACCCTGAGCCCGCATATGGGGCCTGCCATGCCCCTGGCCCCAATTTTTAACCATAGTTCGCTTTGTCCCTTCACTCTTCCCTAGGGCTCTGATTTGGAATTCCTCTTTTGGTGGGACACCTGAGGTAACAAACCTGAAAGGAGTCCTCCCATCCCACAGATTGACGAAAAACAATTGGGATCGGGCCAAATCCACAGAGAGGAAGATTCGTCCATGGCCCCTGAGGCCTCCCCGACATTCCACGGCCAACGCTGATACAAAATCCAGAGACAAAAGAATGAGCAAGCGCCTCAGACTCGCTGTTTCTTCATATCCTGAAGATTTCTTCTCATGGTTTGTCGATCGGGTCCGCCATACCTACATCCGCAAACCTTAGCTGAGTTTGTGTTTTTAGACTTCTGTCCTCAATGTCCTGGGCAACACACACTCCAGACTGGGCCCCTGGAGTCACACATTAGGACTGCGCCTACCCAATCCATGGGAATTCTGCCCATTCCATTGTCCCAAACCGTACAAATTAGGAGAACCCTCCAAAGTCCCTGAGGACATCCCAATAGTGTAGGTCACCCGGCACAAACAAGGGCGGTCTGACACCAGCTGAGCAACTATCTCCACTCATTTCATAGATGGATGTCCCCAGAGAAGAAGATTGAACCAGACAGGACCCTAGGCCATAATCGGATCCATTGCTTTGGTTTACAGGCATGTCTCCTCAAAAGCCTGGATTCCAATATTAGCATAGGGGTTTTCGTGAGGCACCCATCAGAACAAATCTCGTCTCCACAAGGAAACTTGTGTATGGGAGCTATGTCAAAAGCTTAGGAGAATACTTCAGGGTCCCGGTGCCACCGCCTCATTCCAAGGCCCTCCTGGATACAAACACACTTTAGGACCCATCCTCAGGAAAGTCCATTTCAACTCAGCCACCCAGGTTGCTCCCGCAGAGCCATCAGATCTAAACTGCCTTGTTGCTAGGAGACAATTGCAATGCGAGGCGCTCGTCCCAGGCATCCATCCTCGAACGGTGCCCTGGAGTCATTCCACATGGGATGACCTGGACCTGTCCAACAGGTCTCAATTGTCCCGCAGAAGGAATCCTTGAAGGGGGCATCCCACAACTCCCAACGTGGGAAAACCTCCATGGCCTCGAGATTCCGCTCCCTTCATGAAGGGACCGTCATGCACAGAAACTCCAACCTGAGCCAACGTCTGATCCTCGCTCTGACATCAGATGCATGAGATCTTGGTTCCGATGTGTAGGGGGTACCTGCCGTGCCCTTGCCCTGAAACCCAAGTCTAGCTTGTGTTCTCAGACTACCGTCCTCACACTCCTGGTCCGAAGCACTCAAGTTTGGCAATTCCGGACCCACAATGCAGCACTCTGCCTGCCCTCTAAAAAAAAAAAAAAATATTGCCTAATGAGCAGCAACCTACACGGCACTCGAATGTACCCAAATTATATAGTCTAACCTGGGCACTAATGCACTTTCTGACACAACCTGAGCCCGGACCTCCTGACCATCACCCAGACAGCTGACCGCACACTGAGCACATCAGACCTGCCATGGCCTTAGGTCATCATCTCTTCCCTACCTCAGTTTTCAGGCTTCAGAACCTAGACCTTATCTCCAATCCCTACCCAGAAATCAGAATTCCTCCTTACCCATGGCAAGAAAACTTTTGGTTGGCACGTTGTCCAACGTTCAGTGTAGGAGAAACCAGTATTCACCCTGAGGACCCGCCCATTCTTGAGTGTGATGAGGGCATAAACATGCATTGTGACCCTCAGCGTGAGTCCTGCCCTCTAGTATGTCCTCTTAGTGACTGGACCATTAGATGTCATAATGGGCTTGACATGTCCCTAGGCCCCAATATTTAACCAGATTTCTGGTTGTCCAGTCGCCCCTCCCCAGGGCTCTACTCTGGAATCCCTCATTTGGTGGGACACCTGAGGTTAAAAAACAAAACAAAACAAAACAACAACAACAAAAAAATGGACTTATTCCATCCCACAGAATGACCCCAAACTCTTCGGACGGGGCCACACCTCCAGAGGGTAAGACTCGTCTATTTCCCATGAAGTCACCCGGAAATATCATGAACATGGGTGACACGATATCCAGAGACAAAAACTTGAGCAAGAGCCTCACACTCGCCCTTTTTTCAAATCCCGAAGAGTTCTCCTCATGGTCTGTAGATCAGTCCTGCCATACCTATGACCGAAACAGAAGCCGAGTTTGTGTTTTCAGACAACGGTCTAAAGAGGCCTGGCCTACACACCCTACAGGCTCAGGCCCCTGGAGCCAAACCTGAGGACTGTACTTGCCCTCTCCAAGGGATTTCTGTGTGCCCATTGCAATGGCCACAACCCTACTAATAGGATCAACCTCCAAAGTCCCTGAGGCCATCTCAATAGTGGTGGCTTCCCAGGACAAAGAGGGGCAATCTGAGCCCATCTGAGCACCTACCTGCACTCAGACCCGTAGACTGATGTCCCCAGAGGGAAAAAGGAACGAACAGACACCTAGGCACTAATCGGTTCCATTGCTTTGGTTTCCAGGCATCTCGCCTCAGAGGCCTGGATTTCAATACCCGAATAGGGCTGTTCCTTACTCACCCATCAGAACTAATCTCCTCTACACCTGGGAAACTTGCACATTGGAGCTTGGTCGAAGCTTCTCTTTAGGAGAACCCTTCAGGGCCCCAGTGCCACCGCTTCATTCCAAGGTCTTCATAGACACAAAAACACATTAGGACCCAACCATAGGAGAGTTCATTTGAACTCAGCCTCCTCGGTTGCTCCCCCAGATCCAGCAGATCTAACATGTCTTGTTGCTAGGAGACAATTGGAATGTGAGGTGGGCTACCCATCCATCCATCCTTAGTACCCTGCTCGGAATCGTTGGCCTGAGCCAAACAACAGGTCTCAATTGTCCTGCAGAAGAATCTTTGCAGTTTGGAGTTTCTCACAACTCCCATCTTGGGAAACCCCCATGGCCTCGTGATCCACCCCCCCTTTATGAAGGGTCCATCAGGGACAGAACCTCTAACCTGAGAGATCGTCTGATCCTCGCCCTGACTTCGGATCCACGAGATCTCGAGTCAGGTCTGTAGATTGTGCCTGCCATGTCCTCACCCAGAAACCTAAGCCTAGATTGTGTTCTCAGACTTCTGTCCTCAGACTACGGGCCCACAAGCCCTCCAGATTGGCAATCCAGAACTACAATGCAACACTCTGCCTGCACTCCAGAAGAAAAACATTGCCCCCTGGGGCTAACCAGAAACCCCAAGTGAGGATCAACCTGCACGCCACTTGGCTGTACCCCAAATACATAGGCTGACCTGGGCACTGATGCCCTTTCAGACACAACCTGAGCCTGGACCTCCAGGCCACACCCAGACAGCTGGCCGCACTCTGAGCACATCGGATCCGCCATGGCCTTAGGTCGTCATCTCTTCTCAACCTCGATTTTCAGGCTTCAGAAACTATAACTTATCTCAAAACACTGCCCACGGTTGAAAATGATGCAGAAATCAGAACTCCATCCCCATGGCAAGAAACCTTGCGGTTGCCATGTTGTCCAACATTCAGTGTAGTTGAAACCAGTGTGGCCCATGATTCCCCGCCCATGCTCGCGGGCAACATTGGTCACAAACACACATTGTGACCCTCAGCCTGAGCCCAGTCCTCAAGTAAGGCCTCTCAGTGGCTGGACCCTGAGCCCGCATATGGGGCCTGCCATGCCCCTGGCCCCAATTTTTAACCATAGTTCGCTTTGTCCCTTCACTCTTCCCTAGGGCTCTGATTTGGAATTCCTCTTTTGGTGGGACACCTGAGGTAACAAACCTGAAAGGAGTCCTCCCATCCCACAGATTGACGAAAAACAATTGGGATCGGGCCAAATCCACAGAGAGGAAGATTCGTCCATGGCCCCTGAGGCCTCCCCGACATTCCACGGCCAACGCTGATACAAAATCCAGAGACAAAAGAATGAGCAAGCGCCTCAGACTCGCTGTTTCTTCATATCCTGAAGAGTTCTTCTCATGGTTTGTCGATCGGGTCCGCCATACCTACATCCGCAAACCTTAGCTGAGTTTGTGTTTTTAGACTTCTGTCCTCAATGTCCTGGGCAACACACACTCCAGACTGGGCCCCTGGAGTCACACATTAGGACTGCGCCTACCTAATCCATGGGAATTCTGCCCATTCCATTGTCCCAAACCGTACAAATTAGGAGAACCCTCCAAAGTCCCTGAGGCCATCCCAATAGTGTAGGTCACCCGGCACAAACAAGGGCGGTCTGACACCAGCTGATCAACTATCTCCACTCATTCCATAGATGGATGTCCCCAGAGAAGAAGATTGAAACAGACAGGACCCTAGGCCATAATCGGATCCATTGCTTTGGTTTACAGGCATGTCTCCTCAAAAGCCTGGATTCCAATATTAGCATAGGGGTTTTCCTGAGGTACCCATCAGAACAAATCTCGTCTCCACAAGGAAACTTGTGTATGGGAGCTATGTCAAAACCTTAGGAGAATACTTCAGGGTCCCGGTGCCACCGCCTCATTCCAAGGCCCTCCTGGATACAAACACACTTTAGGACCCATCCTCAGGAAAGTCCATTTCAACTCAGCCACCCAGGTTGCTCCCGCAGAGCCATCAGATCTAAACTGCCTTGTTACTAGGAGACAATTGCAATGCGAGGCGCTCGTCCCAGGCATCCATCCTCGAACGGTGCCCTGGAGTCATTCCATATGGGATGTCCTGGACCTGTCCAACAGGTCTCAATTGTCCCGCAGAAGGAATCCTTGAAGGGGGCATCCCACAACTCGCAACGTGGGAAAACCTCCATGGCCTCGAGATTCCGCTCCCTTCATGAAGGGACCGTCATGCACAGAAACTCCAACCTGAGCCAACGTCTGATCCTCGCTCTGACTTCAGATGCATGAGATCTTGGTTCCGATGTGTAGGGGGTACCTGCCGTGCCCTCGCCCCGAAACCCAAGTCTAGCTTGTGTTCTCAGACTTCCGTCCTCACACTCCTGGTCCGAAGCACTCAAGTTTGGCAATTCCGGACCCACAATGCAGCACTCTGCCTGCCCTCTAGAAAAAAAAACAAAATATTGCCTAATGAGCTGCAACCTACACGGCACTCGAATGTACCCAAATTATATAGTCTAACCTGGGCACTATTGCACTTTCTTACAAAACCTGATCCAGGACCTCCTGACCAACACCCAGACAGCTGACCGCACACTGAGCACATCAGACCTGCCATGGCCTTAGGTCATCATCTCTTCCCTACCTCAGTTTTCAGGCTTCAGAACCTAGACCTTATCTCCAATCCCTGCCCAGAAATCAGAATTCCTCCTTACCCATGGCAAGAAACCTTTTGGTTGGCACGTTGTCCAACGTTCAGTGTAGGAGAAACCAGCATTCACCCTGAGGACCCACCCATTCTTGAGTGTGATGAGGGCATAAACATGCATTGTGACCCTCAGCGTGAGTCGTGCCCTCTAGTATGTCCTCTTAGTGACTGGACCATTAGATGTCATAATGGGCTTGACATGTACCTGGGACCAAATATTTAACCAGATTTCTGGTTGTCCAGTCGCCCCTCTGCAGGGCTCTACTCTGGAATCCCTCATTTGGTGGGACAACTAAGGTTAAAAAACAAAACAAAACAAAACAACAACAACAACAACAAAAAATGGACTTATTCCATCTCACAGAATGACCCCATACTCTTCGGACGGGGCCACACCTCCAGAGGGTAAGACTCGTCCATTTCCCATGAAGTCACCCGGAAATTTCATGAACATGGGTGACACGATATCCAGAGACAAAAACTTGAGCAAGAGCCTCACACTCGCCCTTTTTTCATATCCCGAAGAGTTCTCCTCATGGTCTGTAGATCAGTCATGCCATACCTATGACCCGAAACAGAAGCCGAGTTTGTGTTTTCAGACAACGGTCTAAAGAGCCCTGGCCTACACACCCTACAGGCTCAGGCCCCTGGAGCCAAACCTGAGGACTGTACTTGCCCTCTCCAAGGGATTACTGTGTGCCCATTGCAATGGCCACAACCCTACTAATAGGATCAACTTCCAAAGTCCCTGAGGCCATCTCAATAGTGGTGGCTTCCCAGGACAAACAGGGGCAATCTGAGCCCATCTGAGCACCTACCTGCACTCAGACCCGTAGACTGTTGTCCCCAGAGGGAAAAAGGAACGAACAGACCCCTAGGCACTAATCGGTTCCATTGCTTTGGTTTCCAGGCATCTCTCCTCAGAGGCCTGGATTTCAATACCCGAATAGGGCTGTTTCTTGACTCACCCATCAGAACTAATCTCCTCTACACATGGGAAACTTGCACATTGGAGCTTGGTCGAAGCTTCTCTTTAGGAGAACCCTTCAGGGCCCCAGTGCCACCGCTTCATTCCAAGGTCTTCATAGACACAAAAACACATTAGGACCCATCCATAGGAGAGTTCATTTGAACTCATCCTCCTCGGTTGCTCCCCCAGATCCAGCAGATCTAACATGTCTTGTTGCTAGGAGACAATTGAAATGCGAGGTGGGCTACCGATCCATCCATCCTTAGTACCCTGCTCGGAATCGTTGGCCTGAGCCAAACAACAGGTCTCAATTGTCCTGCAGAAGAATCTTTGCAGTTTGGAGCTTCTCACAACTCCCATCTTGGGAAACCCCCATGGCCTCGTGATCCACCCCCCTTTTATGAAGGGTCCATCAGGGACAGAACCTCCAACCTGAGAGATCGACTGATCCTCGCCCTGACTTCAGATCCACGAGATCTCGAGTCAGGTCTGTAGATTGTGCCTGCCATGTCCTCACCCAGAAACCTAAGCCTAGATTGTGTTCTCAGACTTCTGTCCTCAGACTATGGGCCCACAAGCCCTCCAGATTGGCAATCCAGAACTACAATGCAACACTCTGCCTGCACTCCAGAAGAAAAACATTGCCCCCTGGGGCTAACCAGAAACCGCAAGTGAGGATCAACCTGCACGCCACTTGGCTGTACCCCAAATACATAGGCTGACCTGGGCACTGATGCCCTTTCAGACACAACCTGAGCCTGGACCTCCAGGCCACACCAGACAACTGGCCGCACTCTGAGCACATCGGATCCGCCATGGCCTTAGGTCGTCATCTCTTCTCAAACTCGATTTTCAGGCTTCAGAAACTATAACTTATCTCAAAACACTGCCCACGGTTGAAAATGATGCAGAAATCAGAACACCATCCCCATGGCAAGAAACCTTGCGGTTGCCATGTTGTCCAACATTCAGTGTAGTTGAAACCAGTGTGGCCCATGATTCCCCGCCCATGCTCGCGGGCAACATTGGTCACAAACACACATTGTGACCCTCAGCCTGAGCCCAGTCCTCAAGTAAGGCCTCTCAGTGGCTGGACCCTGAGCCCGCATATGGGGCCTGCCATGCCCCTGCCCCAATTTTTAACCATAGTTCGCTTTGTCCCTTCACTCTTCCCTAGGGCTCTGATTTGGAATTCCTCTTTTGGTGGGACACCTGAGGTAACAAACCTGAAAGGAGTCCTCCCATCCCACAGATTGACGAAAAACAATTGGGATCGGGCCAAATCCACAGAGAGGAAGATTCGTCCATGGCCCCTGAGGCCTCCCCGACATTCCACGGCCAACGCTGATACAAAATCCAGAGACAAAAGAATGAGCAAGCGCCTCAGACTCGCTGTTTCTTCATATCCTGAAGAGTTCTTCTCATGGTTTGTCGATCGGGTCCGCCATACCTACATCCGCAAACCTTAGCTGAGTTTGTGTTTTTAGACTTCTGTCCTCAATGTCCTGGGCAACACACACTGCCGACTGGGCCCCTGGAGTCACACATTAGGACTGCGCCTACCCAATCCATGGGAATTCTGCCCATTCCATTGTCCCAAACCGTACAAATTAGGAGAACCCTCCAAAGTCCCTGAGGCCATCCCAATAGTGTAGGTCACCCGGCACAAACAAGGGCGGTCTGACACCAGCTGAGCAACTATCTCCACTCATTCCAAAGATGGATGTCCCCAGAGAAGAAGATTGAACCAGACAGGACCCTAGGCCATAATCGGATCCATTGCTTTGGTTTACAGGCATGTCTCCTCAAAAGCCTGGATTCCAATATTAGCATAGGGGTTTTCCTGAGGCACCCATCAGAACAAATCTCGTCTCCACAAGGAAACTTGTGTATAAGAGCAATGTCAAAAGCTTAGGAGAATACTTCAGGGTCCCGGTACCACCGCCCCATTCCAATGCCCTCATGGATACAAACACACTTTAGGACCCATCCTCAGGAAAGTCCATTTCAACTCAGCCACCCAGGTTGCTCCCGCAGAGCCATCAGATCTAAACTGCCTTGTTGCTAGGAGACAATTGCATTGCGAGGCGCTCGTCCCAGGCATCCATCCTCGAACGGTGCCCTGGAGTCATTCCATATGGGATGTCCTGGACCTGTCCAACAGGTCTCAATTGTCCCGCAGAAGGAATCCTTGAAGGGGGCATCCCACAACTCGCAACGTGGGAAAACCTCCATGGCCTCGAGATTCCGCTCCCTTCATGAAGGGACCGTCATGCACAGAAACTCCAACCTGAGCCAACGTCTGATCCTCGCTCTGACTTCAGATGCATGGGATCTTGGTTCCGATGTGTAGGGGGTACCTGCCGTACCCTCGCCCTGAAACCCAAGTCTAGCTTGTGTTCTCAGACTTCCGTCCTCACACTCCTGGTCCGAAGCACTCAAGTTTGGCAATTCCGGACCCACAATGCAGCACCCTGCCTGCCCTCTAGAAAAAAATATATATATATATATTGCCTAATGAGCTGCAACCTACACGGCACTCGAATGTACCAAATTATATAGTCTAACCTGGGCACTAATGCACTTTCTGACACAACCTTAGCCCGGACCTCCTGACCAACACCCAGACAGCTGACCGCACACTGAGCACATCAGACCTGCCATGGCCTTAGGTCATCATCTCTTCCCTACCTCAGTTTTCAGGCTTCAGATCCTAGACCTTATCTCCAATCCATGCCCAGAAATCAGAATTCTTCCTTCCCCATGGCAAGAAAACTTTTGGTTGGCACGTTGTCCAACGTTCAGTGTAGGAGAAACCAGCATTCACCCTGAGGACCCGCCCATTCTTGAGTGTGATGAGGGCATAAACATGCATTGTGAACCTCAGCGTGAGTCCTGCCCTCTAGTATGTCCTCTTAGTGACCGGACCATTAGAAGTCATAAAGGGCTTGACATGTACCTAGGCCCCAATATTTAACCAGATTTCTGGTTGTCCAGTCGCCCCTCTCCAGGGCTCTACTCTGGAATCCCTCATTTGGTGGGACACCTGAGGTTAAAAAAACAAAACAAAACAACACAGAACAACAACAACAAAAAAATGGACTTATTCTATCCCACAGAGTGACCCCAAACTCTTCGGACGGGACCACATCTCCAGAGGGTAAGACTAGTCCATTTCCCATGAAGTCACCCGGAAATCTCATGAATATGGGTGACACGATATCCAGAGACAAAAACGTGAGCAAGAGCCTCACACTCGCCCTTTTTTCATATCCCGAAGAGTTCTCCTCATGGTCTGTAGATCAGTCCTGCCATACCTATGACCCGAAACAGAAGCCGAGTTTGTGTTTTCAGACAACGGTCTAAACAGCCCTGGCCTACACACCCTACAGGCTCAGGCCCATGGAGCCAAACCTGAGGACTGTACTTGCCCTCCTCAAGGGATTTCTGTGTGCCCATTGCAATGGCCACAACCCTACTAATAGGATCAACCTCCAAATTCCCTGAGGCCATCTCAATAGTGGTGGCTTCCCAGGACAAAGAGGGGCAATCTGAGCCCATCTGAGCACCTACCTGCACTCAGACCCGTAGACTGATGTCCCCAGAGGGAAAAAGGAACGAACAGACCCCTAGGCACTAATCGGATCCATTGCTTTGGTTTCCAGGCATCTCTCATCAGAGGCCTGGATTTCAATACCCGAATGGGGCTGTTTCTTGACTCACCCATCAGAACTAATCTCCTCTACACATGGGAAACTTGCACATTGGAGCTTGGTCGAAGCTTCTCTTTAGGAGAACCCTTCAGGGCCCCAGTGCCACCGCTTCATTCCAAGGTCTTCATAGACACAAAAACACATTAGGACCCAACCATAGGAGAGTTCATTTGAACTCAGCCTCCTCGGTTGCTCCCCCAGATCCAGCAGATCTAACATGTCTTGTTGCTAGGAGACAATTGGAATGCGAGGTGGGCTACCGATCCATCCATCCTTAGTACCCTGCTCGGAATCGTTGGCCTGAGCCAACCAACAGGTCTCAATTGTCCTGCAGAAGAATCTTTGCAGTTTGGAGCTTCTCACAACTCCCATCTTGGGAAACCCCCATGGCCTCGTGATCCACCCCCCCTTTATGAAGGGTCCATCAGGGACAGAACCTCCAACCTGAGAGATCGTCTGATCCTCGCCCTGACTTCAGATCCACGAGATCTCGAGTCAGGTCTGTAGATTGTGCCTGCCATGTCCTCACCCAGAAACCTAAGCCTATATTGTGTTCTCAGACTTCTGTCCTCAGACGACGGGCCCACAAGCCCTCCAGATTGGCAATCCAGAACTACAATGCAACACTCTGCCTGCACTCCAGAAGAAAAACATTGCCCCCTGGGGCTAACCAGAAACCGCAAGTGAGGATCAACCTGCACGCCACTTGGCTGTACCCCAAATACATAGGCTGACCTGGGCACTGATGCCCTTTCAGACACAACCTGAGCCTGGACCTCCAGGCCACACCCAGACAGCTGGCCGCACTCTGAGCACATCGGATCCGCCATGGCCTTAGGTCGTCATCTCTTCTCAACCTCGATTTTCAGGCTTCAGAAACTATAACTTATCTCAAAACACTGCCCACGGTTGAAAATGATGCAGAAATCAGAACTCCATCCCCATGACAAGAAACCTTGCGGTTGCCATGTTGTCCAACATTCAGTGTAGTTGAAACCAGTGTGGCCCATGATTCCCCGCCCATGCTCGCGGGCAACATTGGTCACAAACACACATTGTGACCCTCAGCCTGAGCCCAGTCCTCAAGTAAGGCCTCTCAGTGGCTGGACCCTGAGCCCGCATATGGGGCCTGCCATGCCCCTGGCCCCAATTTTTAACCATAGTTCGCTTTGTCCCTTCACTCTTCCCTAGGGCTCTGATTTGGAATTCCTCTTTTGGTGGGACACCTGAGGTAACTAACCTGAAAGGTGTCCTCCCATCCCACAGATTGACGAAAAACAATTAGGATCGCGCCAAATGCACAGAGAGGAAGATTCGGCCATGGCCCCTGAGGCCTTCCCGACATTCCACGGCCAACGCTGATACAAAATCCAGAGACAAAAGAATGAGCAAGCGCCTCAGAATCGCTGTTTCTTCATATCCTGAAGAGTTCTTCTCATGGTTTGTCGATCGGGTCCGCCATACCTACATCTGCAAACCTTAGCTGAGTTTGTGTATTTAGACTTCTGTCCTCAATGTCCTGGGCAACACACACTCCAGACTGGGCCCCTGGAGTCACACATTAGGACTGCGCCTACCCAATCCATGGGAATTCTGCCCATTCCATTGTCCCAAACCGTACAAATTAGGAGAACCCTCCAAAGTCCCTGAGGCCATCCCAATAGTGTAGGTCACCCGGCACAAACAAGGGCGGTCTGACACCAGCTGAGCATCTATCTCCACTCATTCCATAGATGGATGTCCCCAGAGAAGAAGATTGAAACAGACAGGACCCTAGGCCATAATCGGATCCATTGCTTTGGTTTACAGGCATGTCTCCTCAAAAGCCTGGATTCCAATATTAGCATAGGGGTTTTCGTGAGGCACCCATCAGAACAAATCTCGTCTCCACAAGGAAACTTGTGTATGGGAGCTATGTCAAAAGCTTAGGAGAATACTTCAGGGTCCCGGTGCCACCGCCTCATTCCAAGGCCCTCATGGATACAAACACACTTTAGGACCCATCCTCAGGAAAGTCCATTTCAACTCAGCCACCCAGGTTGCTCCCGCAGAGCCATCAGATCTAAACTGCCTTGTTGCTAGGAGACAATTGCAATGCGAGGCGCTCGTCCCAGGCATCCATCCTCGAACGGTGCCCTGGAGTCATTCCATATGGGATGTCCTGGACCTGTCCAACAGGTCTCAATTGTCCCGCAGAAGGAATCCTTGAAGGGGGCATCCCACAACTCCCAACGTGGGAAACCCTCCATGGCCTCGAGATTCCGCTCCCTTCATGAAGGGGCCATCATGCACAGAAACTCCAACCTGAGCCAACGTCGGATCCTCGCTCTGACTTCAGATGCATGAGATCTTGGTTCCGATGTGTAGGGGGTACATGCCGTGCCCTCGCCCTGAAACCCAAGTCTAGCTTGTGTTCTCAGACTTCCGTCCTCACACTCCTGGTCCGAAGCACTCAAGTTTGGCAACTCCGTACCCACAATGCAGCACTCTGCCTGCCCTCTAGAAAAAAAAAAAATATTGCCTAATGAGCAGCAACCTACACGGCACTCGATGTACCCAAATTATATAGTCTAACCGGGGCACTAATGCACTTTCTGACACAACCTGAGCCCGGACATCCTGACCAACACCCAGACAGCTGACCGCAAACTGAGCACATCAGACCTGCCATGGCCTTAGGTCATCATCTCTTCCCTACCTCAGTTTTCAGGCTTCAGAACCTAGACCTTATCTCCAATCCCTGCCCAGAAATCAGAATTCCTCCTTACCCATGGCAAGAAAACTTTTGGTTGGCACGTTGTCCAACGTTCAGTGTAGGAGAAACCAGCATTCACCCTGAGGACCCGCCCATTCTTGAGTGTGATAAGGGCATAAACATGCATTGTGACCCTCAGCGTGAGTCCTGCCCTCTAGTATGTCCTCTTAGTGACCGGACCATTAGAAGTCATAATGGGCTTGACATGTACCTAGGCCCCAATATTTAACCAGATTTCTGGTTGTCCAGTCGCCCCTCTCCAGGGCTCTACTCTGGAATCCCTCATTTGGTGGGACACCTGAGGTTAAAAAACAAAACAAAACAAAACTACAACAACAAAAAAATGGACTTATTCCATCCCACAGAATGACCCCAAACTCTTCGGACGGGGCCACACCTCCAGAGGGTAAGACTCGTCCATTTCCCATGAAGTCACCCGGAAATTTCATGAACATGGGTGACACGATATCCAGAGACAAAAACTTGAGCAAGAGCCTC
This sequence comes from Mustela lutreola, assembly GCF_030435805.1. NCBI lineage: Eukaryota > Metazoa > Chordata > Mammalia > Carnivora > Mustelidae > Mustela > Mustela lutreola. The sequence goes on from NC_081294.1 coordinate 176,889,288, forward strand.
ACACTCGCCCTTTTTTCATATCCCGAAGAGTTCTCCTCATGGTCTGTAGATCAGTCCTGCCATACCTATGACCCGAAAGAGAAGCCGAGTTTGTGTTTTCAGACAACGGTCTAAACAGCCCTGGCCTACACACCCTACAGGCTCAGGCCCCTGGAGCCAAACCTGAGGACTGTACTTGCCCTCTCCAAGGGATTTCTGTGTGCCCATTGCAATGGCCACATCCCTACTAATAGGATCAACCTCCAAAGTCCCTGAGGCCATCTCAATAGTGGTGGCTTCCCAGGACAAACAGGGGCAATCTGAGCCCATCTGAGCACCTACCTACACTCAGACCCGTAGACTGATGTCCCCAGAGAGAAAAAGGAACGAACAGACCCCTAGGCACTAATCGGATCCATTGCTTTGGTTTCCAGGCATCTCTCCTCTGAGGCCTGGATTTCAATACCCAAATATGGCTGTTTCTTGACTCACCCATCAGAACTAATCTCCTCTACACATGGGAAACTTGCACATTGGAGCTTGGTCGAAGCTTCTATTTAGGAGAACCCTTCAGGGGCCCAGTGCCAGCGCTTCATTCCAAGGTCTTCATAGACACAAAAACACATTAGGACCCATCCATAGGAGAGTCCATTTGAACTCAGCCTCCTCGGTTGCTCCCCCAGATCCAGCAGATCTAACATGTCTTGTTGCTAGGAGACAATTGGAATGCGAGGTGGGCTACCCATCCATCCATCCTTAGTACCCTGCTCGGAATCGTTGGCCTGAGCCAACCAACAGGTCTCAATTGTCCTGCAGAAGAATCTTTGCAGTTTGGAGCTTCTCACAACTCCCATCTTGGGAAACCCCCATGGCCTCGTGATCCAACCCCCTTTATGAAGGGTCTATCAGGGACAGAACCTCCAACCTGAGAGATCGTCTGTTCCTCGCCCTGACTTCAGATCCATGAGATCTCGAGTCAGGTCTGTAGATTGTGCCTGCCATGTCCTCACCCAGAAACCTAAGCCTAGATTGTGTTCTCAGACTTCTGTCCTCAGACTACGGGCCCACAAGCCCTCCAGATTGACAATCCAGAACTACAATGCAACACTCTGCCTGCACTCCAGAAGAAAAACATTGCCCCCTGGGGCTAACCAGAAACCCCAAGTGAGGATCAACCTGCACGCCACTTGGCTGTACCCCAAATACATAGGCTGACCTGGGCACTGACGCCCTTTCAGACACAACCTGAGCCTGGACCTCCAGGCCACACCCAGACAGCTGGCCGCACTCTGAGCACATCGGATCCGCCATGGCCTTAGGTCGTCATCTCTTCTCAACCTCGATTTTCAGGCTTCAGAAACTATAACTTATCTCAAAACACTGCCCACGGTTGAAAATGATGCAGAAATCAGAACTCCATCCCCATGGCAAGAAACCTTGCGGTTGCCATGTTGTCCAACATTCAGTGTAGTTGAAACCAGTGTGGCCCATGATTCCCCGCCCATGCTCGCGGGCAACATTGGTCACAAACACACATTGTGACCCTCAGCCTGAGCCCAGTCCTCAAGTAAGGCCTCTCAGTGGCTGGACCCTGAGTCCGCATATGGGGCCTGCCATGCCCCTGGCCCCAATTTTTAACCATAGTTCGCTTTGTCCCTTCACTCTTCCCTAGGGCTCTGATTTGGAATTCCTCTTTTGGTGGGACACCTGAGGTAACAAACCTGAAAGGAGTCCTCCCATCCCACAGATTGACGAAAAACAATTGGGATCGGGCCAAATCCACAGAGAGGAAGATTCGTCCATGGCCCCTGAGGCCTCCCCGACATTCCACGGCCAACGCTGATACAAAATCCAGAGACAAAAGAATGAGCAAGCGCCTCAGACTCGCTGTTTCTTCATATCCTGAAGAGTTCTTCTCATGGTTTGTCGATCGGGTCCGCCATACCTACATCCGCAAACCTTAGCTGAGTTTGTGTTTTTAGACTTCTGTCCTCAATGTCCTGGGCAACACACACTCCAGACTGGGCCCCTGGAGTCACACATTAGGACTACGCCTACCCAATCCATGGGAATTCTGCCCATTCCATTGTCCCAAACCGTACAAATTAGGAGAACCCTCCAAAGTCCCTGAGGCCATCCCAATAGTGTAGGTCACCCGGCAAAAACAAGGGCGGTCTGACACCAGCTGAGCAACTATCTCCACTCATTCCATAGATGGATGTCCCCAGAGAAGAAGATTGAACCAGACAGGACCCTAGGCCATAATCGGATCCATTGCTTTGGTTTACAGGCATGTCTCCTCAAAAGCCTGGATTCCAATATTAGCATAGGGGTTTTCCTGATTCACCCATCAGAACAAATCTCGTCTCCACAAGGAAACTTGTGTATGGGAGCTGTGTCAAAAGCTTAGGAGAATACTTCAGGGTCCCGGTGCCACCGCCTCATTCCAAGGCCCTCATGGATACAAACACACTTTAGGACCCATCCTCAGGAAAGTCCATTTCAACTCAGCCACCCAGGTTGCTCCCGCAGAGCCATCAGATTTAAACTGCCTTGTTGCTAGGAGAAAATTGCAATGCGAGGCGCTCGTCCCAGGCATCCATCCTCGAACGGTGCCCTGGAGTCATTCCATATGGGATGTCCTGGACCTGTCCAACAGGTCTCAATTGTCCCGCAGAAGGAATCCTTGAAGGGGTCATCCCACAACTCCCAACGTGGGAAAACCTCCATGGCCTCGAGATTCCGCTCCCTTCATGAAGGGACCGTCATGCACAGAAACTCCAACCTGAGCCAACGTCTGATCCTCGCTCTGACTTCAGATGCATGAGATCTTGGTTCCGATGTGTAGGGGGTACCTGCCGTGCCCTCGCCCCGAAACCCAAGTCTAGCTTGTGTTCTCAGACTTCCGTTCTCACACTCCTGGTCCGAAGCACTCAAGTTTGGCAATTCCGGACCCACAATGCAGCACTCTGCCTGCCCTCTAGAAAAAATAATATATATATATATATTGCCTAATGAGCTGCAACCAACACGGCACTCGAATGTACCCAAATTATATAGTCTAACCTGTGCACTAATGCACTTTCTGACACAACCTGAGCCCGGACCTCCTGACCAACACCCAGACAGCTGACCGCACACTGAGCACATCAGACCTGCCATGGCCTTAGGTCATCATCTCTTCCCTACCTCAGTTTTCAGGCTTCAGAACCTAGACCTTATCTCCAATCCATGCCCAGAAATCAGAATTCTTCCTTACCCATGGCAAGAAAACTTTTGGTTGGCACGTTGTCCAACGTTCAGTGTAGGAGAAACCAGCATTCACCCTGAGGACCCGCCCATTCTTGAGGGTGATGAGGGCATAAACATGCATTGTGACCCTCAGCGTGAGTCCTGCCCTCTAGTATGTCCTCTTAGTGACCGGACCATTAGAAGTCATAAAGGGCTTGACATGTACCTAGGCCCCAATATTTAACCAGATTTCTGGTTGTCCAGTCGCCCCTTCGAGGGCTCTACTCTGGAATCCCTCATTTGGTGGGACACCTGAGGTTAAAAAAACAAAACAAAACAAAACAGAACAACAACAAAAAAAAATGGACTTATTCCATCCCACAGAATGACCCCAAACTCTTCGGACGGTGCCACATCTCCAGAGGGTAAGACTAGTCCATTTCCCATGAAGTCACCCGGAAATCTCATGAACATGGGTGACACGATATCCAGAGACAAAAACGTGAGCAAAGCCTCACACTCGCCCTTTTTTCATATTCCGAAGAGTTCTCCTTATGGTCTGTAGATCAGTCCTGCCATACCTATGACCCGAAACAGAAGCCGAGTTTGTGTTTTCAGACAACGGTCTAAACAGCCCTGGCCTACACACCCTACAGGCTCAGGCCCCTGGAGCCAAACCTGAGGACTGTACTTGCCCTCTCCAAGGGATTTCTGTGTGCCCATTGCAATGGCCACAACCCTACTAATAGGATCAACCTCCAAAGTCCCTGAGGCCATCTCAATAGTGGTGGCTTCCCAGGACAAACAAGTGAAATCTGAGCCCATCTGAGCACCTACCTGCACTCAGACCCGTAGACTGATTTCCCCAGAGGGAAAAAGGAACGAACAGAACCCTAGGCACTAATCGGATCCATTGCTTTGGTTTCCAGGCATCTCTCCTCAGAGGCCTGGATTTCAATACCCGAATAGGGCTGTTTCTTGACTCACCCATCAGAACTAATCTCCTCTACACATGGGAAACTTGCACATTGGAGCTTGGTCGAAGCTTCTCTTTAGGAGAACCCTTCAGGGCCCCAGTGCCACCGCTTCATTCCAAGGTCTTCATAGACACAAAAACACATTAGGACCCAACCATAGGAGAGTTCATTTGAACTCAGCCTCCTCGGTTGCTCCCCCAGATCCAGCAGATCTAACATGTCTTGTTGCTAGGAGACAATTGGAATGCGAGGTGGGCTACCGATCCATCCATCCTTAGTACCCTGCTCGGAATCGTTGGCCTGAGCCAAACAACAGGTCTCAATTGTCCTGCAGAAGAATCTTTGCAGTTTGGAGCTTCTCACAACTCCCATCTTGGGAAACCCCCATGGCCTCGTGATCCACCCCCCCTTTATGAAGGTTCCATCAGGGACAGAACCTCCAACCTGAGAGATCGTCTGATCCTCGCCCTGACTTCAGATCCACGAGATCTCGAGTCAGGTCTGTAGATTGTGCCTGCCATGTCCTCACCCAGAAACCTAAGCCTAGATTGTGTTCTCAGACTTCTGTCCTCAGACTACGGGCCCACAAGCCCTCCAGATTGGCAATCCAGAACTACAATGCAACACTCTGCCTGCACTCCAGAAGAAAAACATTGCCCCCTGGGGCTAACCAGAAACCCCAAGTGAGGATCAACCTGCACGCCACTTGGCTGTACCCCAAATACATAGGCTGACCTGGGCACTGATGCCCTTTCAGACACAACCTGAGCCTGGACCTCCAGGCCACACCCAGACAGCTGGCCGCAGTCTGAGCACATCGGATCCACCATGGCCGTAGGTCGTCATCTCTTCTCAACCTCGATTTTCAGGCTTCAGAAACTAAAACTTATCTCAAAACACTGCCCAAGGTTGAAAATGATGCAGAAATCAGAACTCCATCCCCATGGCAAGAAACCTTGCGGTTGCCATGTTGTCCAACATTCAGTGTAGTTGAAACCAGTGTGGCCCATGATTCCCCGCCCATGCTCGCGGGCAACATTGGTAACAAACACACATTGTGACCCTCAGCGTGAGCCCAGTCCTCAAGTAAGGCCTCTCAGTGGCTGGACCCTGAGCCCGCATATGGGGCCTGCCATGCCCCTGGCCCCAATTTTTAACCATAGTTCGCTATGTCCCTTCACTCTTCCCTAGGGCTCTGATTTGGAATTCCTCTTTTGGTGGGACACCTGAGGTAACAAACCTGAAAGGAGTCCTCCCATCCCACAGATTGACGAAAAACAATTGGGATCGGGCCAAATGCACAGAGAGGAAGATTCGTCCATGGCCCCTGAGGCCTTCCCGACATTCCACGGCCAACGCTGATACAAAATCCAGAGACAAAAGAATGAGCAAGCGCCTCAGACTCGCTGTTTCTTCATATCCTGAAGAGTTCTTCTCATGGTTTGTCGATCGGGTCCGCCATACTTACATCCGCAAACCTTAGCTGAGTTTGTGTTTTTAGACTTCTGTCCTCAATGTCCTGGGCAACACACACTCCAGACTGGGCCCCTGGAGTCACACATTAGGACTGCGCCTACCCAATCCATGGGAATTCTGCCCATTCCATTGTCCCTAACCGTACAAATTAGGAGAACCCTCCAAAGTCCCAATAGTGTACGTCACCCGGCACAAACAAGGGCGGTCTGACACCAGCTGAGCAACTATCTCCACTCATTCCATAGATGGATGTCCCCAGAGAAGAAGATTGAACCAGACAGGACCCTAGGCCATAATCGGATCCATTGCTTTGGTTTACAGGCATGTCTCCTCAAAAGCCTGGATTCCAATATTAGCATAGGGGTTTTCCTGAGGCACCCATCAGAACAAATCTCGTCTCCACAAGGAAACTTGTGTATGGGAGCTATGTCAAAAGCTTAGGAGAATACTTCAGGGTCCCGGTGCCACCGCCTCATTCCAAGGCCCTCATGGATACAAACACACTTTAGGACCCATCCTCAGGAAAGTCCATTTCAACTCAGCCACCCAGGTTGCTCCCGCAGAGCCATCAGATCTAAACTGCCTTGTTGCTAGGAGACAATTGCAATGCGAGGCGCTCGTCCCAGGCATCCATCCTCGAACGGTGCCCTGGAGTCATTCCATATGGGATGTCCTGGACCTGTCCAACAGGTCTCAATTGTCCCGCAGAAGGAATCCTTGAAGGGGGCATCCCACAACTCCCAACGTGGGAAACCCTCCATGGCCTCGAGATTCCGCTCCCTTCATGAAGGGGCCATCATGCACAGAAACTCCAACCTGAGCCAACGTCGGATCCTCGCTCTGACTTCAGATGCATGAGATCTTGGTTCCGATGTGTAGGGGGTACCTGCCGTGCCCTTGCCCTGAAACCCAAGTCTAGCTTGTGTTCTCAGACTTCCGTCCTCACACTCCTGGTCCGAAGCACTCAAGTTTGGCAACTCCGTACCCACAATGCAGCACTCTGCCTGCCCTCTAGAAAAAAAAAAATATTGCCTAATGAGCAGCAACCTACACGGCACTCGATGTACCCAAATTATATAGTCTAACCGGGGCACTAATGCACTTTCTGACACAACCTGAGCCCGGACATCCTGACCAACACCCAGACAGCTGACCGCAAACTGAGCACATCAGACCTGCCATGGCCTTAGGTCATCATCTCTTCCCTACCTCAGTTTTCAGGCTTCAGAACCTAGACCTTATCTCCAATCCCTGCCCAGAAATCAGAATTCCTCCTTACCCATGGCAAGAAAACTTTTGGTTGGCACGTTGTCCAACGTTCAGTGTAGGAGAAACCAGCATTCACCCTGAGGACCCGCCCATTCTTGAGTGTGATAAGGGCATAAACATGCATTGTGACCCTCAGCGTGAGTCCTGCCCTCTAGTATGTCCTCTTAGTGACCGGACCATTAGAAGTCATAATGGGCTTGACATGTACCTAGGCCCCAATATTTAACCAGATTTCTGGTTGTCCAGTCGCCCCTCTCCAGGGCTCTACTCTGGAATCCCTCATTTGGTGGGACACCTGAGGTTAAAAAACAAAACAAAACAAAACTACAACAACAAAAAAATGGACTTATTCCATCCCACAGAATGACCCCAAACTCTTCGGACGGGGCCACACCTCCAGAGGGTAAGACTCGTCCATTTCCCATGAAGTCACCCGGAAATTTCATGAACATGGGTGACACGATATCCAGAGACAAAAACTTGAGCAAGAGCCTCACACTCGCCCTTTTTTCATATCCCGAAGAGTTCTCCTCATGGTCTGTAGATCAGTCCTGCCATACCTATGACCCGAAAGAGAAGCCGAGTTTGTGTTTTCAGACAACGGTCTAAACAGCCCTGGCCTACACACCCTACAGGCTCAGGCCCCTGGAGCCAAACCTGAGGACTGTACTTGCCCTCTCCAAGGGATTTCTGTGTGCCCATTGCAATGGCCACATCCCTACTAATAGGATCAACCTCCAAAGTCCCTGAGGCCATCTCAATAGTGGTGGCTTCCCAGGACAAACAGGGGCAATCTGAGCCCATCTGAGCACCTACCTACACTCAGACCCGTAGACTGATGTCCCCAGAGAGAAAAAGGAACGAACAGACCCCTAGGCACTAATCGGATCCATTGCTTTGGTTTCCAGGCATCTCTCCTCTGAGGCCTGGATTTCAATACCCAAATATGGCTGTTTCTTGACTCACCCATCAGAACTAATCTCCTCTACACATGGGAAACTTGCACATTGGAGCTTGGTCGAAGCTTCTATTTAGGAGAACCCTTCAGGGGCCCAGTGCCAGCGCTTCATTCCAAGGTCTTCATAGACACAAAAACACATTAGGACCCATCCATAGGAGAGTCCATTTGAACTCAGCCTCCTCGGTTGCTCCCCCAGATCCAGCAGATCTAACATGTCTTGTTGCTAGGAGACAATTGGAATGCGAGGTGGGCTACCCATCCATCCATCCTTAGTACCCTGCTCGGAATCGTTGGCCTGAGCCAACCAACAGGTCTCAATTGTCCTGCAGAAGAATCTTTGCAGTTTGGAGCTTCTCACAACTCCCATCTTGGGAAACCCCCATGGCCTCGTGATCCAACCCCCTTTATGAAGGGTCTATCAGGGACAGAACCTCCAACCTGAGAGATCGTCTGTTCCTCGCCCTGACTTCAGATCCATGAGATCTCGAGTCAGGTCTGTAGATTGTGCCTGCCATGTCCTCACCCAGAAACCTAAGCCTAGATTGTGTTCTCAGACTTCTGTCCTCAGACTACGGGCCCACAAGCCCTCCAGATTGACAATCCAGAACTACAATGCAACACTCTGCCTGCACTCCAGAAGAAAAACATTGCCCCCTGGGGCTAACCAGAAACCCCAAGTGAGGATCAACCTGCACGCCACTTGGCTGTACCCCAAATACATAGGATGACCTGGGCACTGACGCCCTTTCAGACACAACCTGAGCCTGGACCTCCAGGCCACACCCAGACAGCTGGCCGCACTCTGAGCACATCGGATCCGCCATGGCCTTAGGTCGTCATCTCTTCTCAACCTCGATTTTCAGGCTTCAGAAACTATAACTTATCTCAAAACACTGCCCACGGTTGAAAATGATGCAGAAATCAGAACTCCATCCCCATGGCAAGAAACCTTGCGGTTGCCATGTTGTCCAACATTCAGTGTAGTTGAAACCAGTGTGGCCCATGATTCCCCGCCCATGCTCGCGGGCAACATTGGTCACAAACACACATTGTGACCCTCAGCCTGAGCCCAGTCCTCAAGTAAGGCCTCTCAGTGGCTGGACCCTGAGTCCGCATATGGGGCCTGCCATGCCCCTGGCCCCAATTTTTAACCATAGTTCGCTTTGTCCCTTCACTCTTCCCTAGGGCTCTGATTTGGAATTCCTCTTTTGGTGGGACACCTGAGGTAACAAACCTGAAAGGAGTCCTCCCATCCCACAGATTGACGAAAAACAATTGGGATCGGGCCAAATCCACAGAGAGGAAGATTCGTCCATGGCCCCTGAGGCCTCCCCGACATTCCACGGCCAACGCTGATACAAAATCCAGAGACAAAAGAATGAGCAAGCGCCTCAGACTCGCTGTTTCTTCATATCCTGAAGAGTTCTTCTCATGGTTTGTCGATCGGGTCCGCCATACCTACATCCGCAAACCTTAGCTGAGTTTGTGTTTTTAGACTTCTGTCCTCAATGTCCTGGGCAACACACACTCCAGACTGGGCCCCTGGAGTCACACATTAGGACTACGCCTACCCAATCCATGGGAATTCTGCCCATTCCATTGTCCCAAACCGTACAAATTAGGAGAACCCTCCAAAGTCCCTGAGGCCATCCCAATAGTGTAGGTCACCCGGCAAAAACAAGGGCGGTCTGACACCAGCTGAGCAACTATCTCCACTCATTCCATAGATGGATGTCCCCAGAGAAGAAGATTGAACCAGACAGGACCCTAGGCCATAATCGGATCCATTGCTTTGGTTTACAGGCATGTCTCCTCAAAAGCCTGGATTCCAATATTAGCATAGGGGTTTTCCTGATTCACCCATCAGAACAAATCTCGTCTCCACAAGGAAACTTGTGTATGGGAGCTGTGTCAAAAGCTTAGGAGAATACTTCAGGGTCCCGGTGCCACCGCCTCATTCCAAGGCCCTCATGGATACAAACACACTTTAGGACCCATCCTCAGGAAAGTCCATTTCAACTCAGCCACCCAGGTTGCTCCCGCAGAGCCATCAGATTTAAACTGCCTTGTTGCTAGGAGAAAATTGCAATGCGAGGCGCTCGTCCCAGGCATCCATCCTCGAACGGTGCCCTGGAGTCATTCCATATGGGATGTCCTGGACCTGTCCAACAGGTCTCAATTGTCCCGCAGAAGGAATCCTTGAAGGGGTCATCCCACAACTCCCAACGTGGGAAAACCTCCATGGCCTCGAGATTCCGCTCCCTTCATGAAGGGACCGTCATGCACAGAAACTCCAACCTGAGCCAACGTCTGATCCTCGCTCTGACTTCAGATGCATGAGATCTTGGTTCCGATGTGTAGGGGGTACCTGCCGTGCCCTCGCCCCGAAACCCAAGTCTAGCTTGTGTTCTCAGACTTCCGTTCTCACACTCCTGGTCCGAAGCACTCAAGTTTGGCAATTCCGGACCCACAATGCAGCACTCTGCCTGCCCTCTAGAAAAAATAATATATATATATATATATTGCCTAATGAGCTGCAACCAACACGGCACTCGAATGTACCCAAATTATATAGTCTAACCTGTGCACTAATGCACTTTCTGACACAACCTGAGCCCGGACCTCCTGACCAACACCCAGACAGCTGACCGCACACTGAGCACATCAGACCTGCCATGGCCTTAGGTCATCATCTCTTCCCTACCTCAGTTTTCAGGCTTCAGAACCTAGACCTTATCTCCAATCCATGCCCAGAAATCAGAATTCTTCCTTACCCATGGCAAGAAAACTTTTGGTTGGCACGTTGTCCAACGTTCAGTGTAGGAGAAACCAGCATTCACCCTGAGGACCCGCCCATTCTTGAGGGTGATGAGGGCATAAACATGCAATGTGACCCTCAGCGTGAGTCCTGCCCTCTAGTATGTCCTCTTAGTGACCGGACCATTAGAAGTCATAAAGGGCTTGACATGTACCTAGGCCCCAATATTTAACCAGATTTCTGGTTGTCCAGTCGCCCCTTCCAGGGCTCTACTCTGGAATCCCTCATTTGGTGGGACACCTGAGGTTAAAAAAACAAAACAAAACAAAACAGAACAACAACAAAAAAAAATGGACTTATTCCATCCCACAGAATGACCCCAAACTCTTCGGACGGTGCCACATCTCCAGAGGGTAAGACTAGTCCATTTCCCATGAAGTCACCCGGAAATCTCATGAACATGGGTGACACGATATCCAGAGACAAAAACGTGAGCAAAGCCTCACACTCGCCCTTTTTTCATATTCCGAAGAGTTCTCCTTATGGTCTGTAGATCAGTCCTGCCATACCTATGACCCGAAACAGAAGCCGAGTTTGTGTTTTCAGACAACGGTCTAAACAGCCCTGGCCTACACACCCTACAGGCTCAGGCCCCTGGAGCCAAACCTGAGGACTGTACTTGCCCTCTCCAAGGGATTTCTGTGTGCCCATTGCAATGGCCACAACCCTACTAATAGGATCAACCTCCAAAGTCCCTGAGGCCATCTCAATAGTGGTGGCTTCCCAGGACAAACAAGTGAAATCTGAGCCCATCTGAGCACCTACCTGCACTCAGACCCGTAGACTGATTTCCCCAGAGGGAAAAAGGAACGAACAGACCCCTAGGCACTAATCGGATCCATTGCTTTGGTTTCCAGGCATCTCTCCTCAGAGGCCTGGATTTCAATACCCGAATAGGGCTGTTTCTTGACTCACCCATCAGAACTAATCTCCTCTACACATGGGAAACTTGCACATTGGAGCTTGGTCGAAGCTTCTCTTTAGGAGAACCCTTCAGGGCCCCAGTGCCACCGCTTCATTCCAAGGTCTTCATAGACACAAAAACACATTAGGACCCAACCATAGGAGAGTTCATTTGAACTCAGCCTCCTCGGTTGCTCCCCCAGATCCAGCAGATCTAACATGTCTTGTTGCTAGGAGACAATTGGAATGCGAGGTGGGCTACCGATCCATCCATCCTTAGTACCCTGCTCGGAATCGTTGGCCTGAGCCAAACAACAGGTCTCAATTGTCCTGCTGAAGAATCTTTGCAGTTTGGAGCTTCTCACAACTCCCATCTTGGGAAACCCCCATGGCCTCGTGATCCACCCCCCCTTTATGAAGGTTCCATCAGGGACAGAACCTCCAACCTGAGAGATCGTCTGATCCTCGCCCTGACTTCAGATCCACGAGATCTCGAGTCAGGTCTGTAGATTGTGCCTGCCATGTCCTCACCCAGAAACCTAAGCCTAGATTGTGTTCTCAGACTTCTGTCCTCAGACTACGGGCCCACAAGCCCTCCAGATTGGCAATCCAGAACTACAATGCAACACTCTGCCTGCACTCCAGAAGAAAAACATTGCCCCCTGGGGCTAACCAGAAACCCCAAGTGAGGATCAACCTGCACGCCACTTGGCTGTACCCCAAATACATAGGCTGACCTGGGCACTGATGCCCTTTCAGACACAACCTGAGCCTGGACCTCCAGGCCACACCCAGACAGCTGGCCGCACTCTGAGCACATCGGATCCACCATGGCCGTAGGTCGTCATCTCTTCTCAACCTCGATTTTCAGGCTTCAGAAACTAAAACTTATCTCAAAACACTGCCCAAGGTTGAAAATGATGCAGAAATCAGAACTCCATCCCCATGGCAAGAAACCTTGCGGTTGCCATGTTGTCCAACATTCAGTGTAGTTGAAACCAGTGTGGCCCATGATTCCCCGCCCATGCTCGCGGGCAACATTGGTCACAAACACACATTGTGACCCTCAGCGTGAGCCCAGTCCTCAAGTAAGGCCTCTCAGTGTCTGGACCCTGAGCCCGCATATGGGGCCTGCCATGCCCCTGGCCCCAATTTTTAACCATAGTTCGCTATGTCCCTTCACTCTTCCCTAGGGCTCTGATTTGGAATTCCTCTTTTGGTGGGACACCTGAGGTAACAAACCTGAAAGGAGTCCTCCCATCCCACAGATTGACGAAAAACAATTGGGATCGGGCCAAATGCACAGAGAGGAAGATTCGTCCATGGCCCCTGAGGCCTTCCCGACATTCCACGGCCAACGCTGATACAAAATCCAGAGACAAAAGAATGAGCAAGCGCCTCAGACTCGCTGTTTCTTCATATCCTGAAGAGTTCTTCTCATGGTTTGTCGATCGGGTCCGCCATACTTACATCCGCAAACCTTAGCTGAGTTTGTGTTTTTAGACTTCTGTCCTCAATGTCCTGGGCAACACACACTCCAGACTGGGCCCCTGGAGTCACACATTAGGACTGCGCCTACGCAATCCATGGGAATTCTGCCCATTCCATTGTCCCTAACCGTACAAATTAGGAGAACCCTCCAAAGTCCCAATAGTGTACGTCACCCGGCACAAACAAGGGCGGTCTGACACCAGCTGAGCAACTATCTCCACTCATTCCATAGATGGATGTCCCCAGAGAAGAAGATTGAACCAGACAGGACCCTAGGCCATAATCGGATCCATTGCTTTGGTTTACAGGCATGTCTCCTCAAAAGCCTGGATTCCAATATTAGCATAGGGGTTTTCCTGAGGCACCCATCAGAACAAATCTCGTCTCCACAAGGAAACTTGTGTATGGGAGCTATGTCAAAAGCTTAGGAGAATACTTCAGGGTCCCGGTGCCACCGCCTCATTCCAAGGCCCTCATGGATACAAACACATTTTAGGACCCATCCTCAGGAAAGTCCATTTCAACTCAGCCACCCAGGTTGCTCCCGCAGAGCCATCAGATCTAAACTGCCTTGTTGCTAGGAGACAATTGCAATGCGAGGCGCTCGTCCCAGGCATCCATCCTCGAACGGTGCCCTGGAGTCATTCCATATGGGATGTCCTGGACCTGTCCAACAGGTCTCAATTGTCCCGCAGAAGGAATCCTTGAAGGGGGCATCCCACAACTCCCAACGTGGGAAAACCTCCATGGCCTCGAGATTCCGCTCCCTTCATGAAGGGACCGTCATGCACAGAAACTCCAACCTGAGCCAACGTCTGACCCTCGCTCTGACTTCAGATGCATGAGATCTTGGTTCCGATGTGTAGGGGGTACCTGCCGTGCCCTTGCCCTGAAACCCAAGTCTAGCTTGTGTTCTCAGACTTCCGTCCTCACACTCCTGGTCCGAAGCACTCAAGTTTGGCAATTCCGGACCCACAATGCAGCACTCTGCCTGCCCTCTAGAAAAAAATATATATATATATATATTGCCTAATGAGCTGCAACCTACACGGCACTCGAATGTACCCAAATTATATAGTCTAACCTGGGCACTAATGCACTTTCTGACACAACCTTAGCCCGGACCTCTTGACCAAGACCCAGACAGCTGACCGCACACTGAGCACATCAGACCTGCCATGGCCTTAGGTCATCATCTCTTCCCTACCTCAGTTTTCAGGCTTCAGATCCTAGACCTTATCTCCAATCCATGCCCAGAAATCAGAATTCTTCCTTACCCATGGCAAGAAAACTTTTGATTGGCACGTTGTCCAACGTTCAGTGTAGGAGAAACCAGCATTCACCCTGAGGACCCGCCCATTCTTGAGTGTGATGAGGGCATAAACATGCATTGTGAACCTCAGCGTGAGTCCTGCCCTCTAGTATGTCCTCTTAGTGACCGGACCATTAGAAGTCATAAAGGGCTTGACATGTACCTAGAATATTTAACCAGATTTCTGGTTGTCCAGTCGCCCCTCTCCAGGGCTCTACTCTGGAATCCCTCATTTGGTGGGACACCTGAGGTTAAAAAAACAAAACAAAACAAAACAGAACAACAACAACAAAAAAATGGACTTATTCCATCCCTCAGAATGACCCCAAACTCTTCGGACGGGGCCACATCTCCAGAGGGTAAGACTAGTCCATTTCCCATGAAGTCACCCGGAAATCTCATGAACATGGGTGACACGATATCCAGAGACAAAAACGTGAGCAAGAGCCTCACACTCGCCCTTTTTTCATATCCCGAAGAGTTCTCCTCATGGTCTGTAGATCAGTCCTGCCATACCTATGACCCGAAACAGAAGCCGAGTTTGTGTTTTCAGACAACGGTCTAAACAGCCCTGGCCTACACACCCTACAGGCTCAGGCCCCTGGAGCCAAACCTGAGGACTGTACTTGCCCTCTCCAAGGGATTTCTGTGTGCCCATTGCAATGGCCACAACCCTACTAATAGGATCAACCTCCAAAGTCCCTGAGGCCATCTCAATAGTGGTGGCTTCCCAGGACAAACAGGGGCAATCTGAGCCCATCTGAGCACCTACCTGCACTCAGACCCGTAGACTTATGTCCCCAGAGGGAAAAAGGAACGAACAGACCCCTAGGCACTAATCGGATCCATTGCTTTGGTTTCCAGGCATCTCTCCTCAGAGGCCTGGATTTCAATACCCGAATAGGGCTGTTTCTTGACTCACCCATCAGAACTAATCTCCTCTACACATGGGAAACTTGCACATTGGAGCTTGGTCGAAGCTTCTCTTTAGGAGAACGCTTCAGGGCCCCAGTGCCACCGCTTCATTCCAAGGTCTTCATAGACACAAAAACACATTAGGACCCAACCATAGGAGAGTTCATATGAACTCTGCCTCCTCGGTTGCTCCCCCAGATCCAGCAGATCTAACATGTCTTGTTGCTAGGAGACAATTGGAATGCGAGGTGGGCTACCGATCCATCCATCCTTAGTACCCTGCTCGGAATCGTAGGCCTGAGCCAAACAACAGGTCTCAATTGTCCTGCAGAAGAATCTTTGCAGTTTGGAGCTTCTCACAACTCCCATCTTGGGAAACCCCCATGGCCTCGTGATCCACCCCCCCTTTATGAAGGGTCCATCAGGGACAGAACCTCCAACCTGAGAGATCGTCTGATCCTCGCCCTGACTTCAGATCCACGAGATCTCGAGTCAGGTCTGTAGATTGTGCCTGCCATGTCCTCACCCAGAAACCTAAGCCTAGATTGTGTTCTCAGACTTCTGTCCTCAGACTACGGGCCCACAAGCCCTCCAGATTGGCAATCCAGAACTACAATGCAACACTCTGCCTGCACTCCAGAAGAAAAACATTGCCCCCTGGGGCTAACCAGAAACCCCAAGTGAGGATCAACCTGCACGCCACTTGGCTGTACCCCAAATACATAGGCTGACCTGGGCACTGACGCCCTTTCAGACACAACCTGAGCCTGGACCTCCAGGCCACACCCAGACAGCTGGCCGCACTCTGAGCACATCGGATCTGCCATGGCCTTAGGTCGTCATCTCTTCTCAACCTCGATTTTCAGGCTTCAGAAACTATAACTTATCTCAAAACACTGCCCACGGTTGAAAATGATGCAGAAATCAGAACTCCATCCCCATGGCAAGAAACCTTGCGGTTGCCATGTTGTCCAACATTCAGTGTAGTTGAAACCAGTGTGGCCCATGATTCCCCGCCCATGCTCGCGGGCAACATTGGTCACAAACACACATTGTGACCCTCAGCCTGAGCCCAGTCCTCAAGTAAGGCCTCTCAGTGGCTGGACCCTGAGCCCGCATATGGGGCCTGCCAAGCCCCTGGCCCCAATTTTTAACCATAGTTCGCTTTGTCCCTTCACTCTTCCCTAGGGCTCTGATTTGGAATTCCTCTTTTGGTGGGACACCTGAGGTAACAAACCTGAAAGGAGTCCTCCCATCCCACAGGTTGACGAAAAACAATTGGGATCGGGCCAAATCCACAGAGAGGAAGATTCGTCCATGGCCCCTGAGGCCTCCCCGACATTCCACGGCCAACGCTGATACAAAATCCAGAGACAAAAGAATGAGCAAGCGCCTCAGACTCGCTGTTTCTTCATATCCTGAAGAGTTCTTCTCATGGTTTGTCGATCGGGTCCGCCATACCTACATCTGCAAACCTTAGCTGAGTTTGTGTTTTTAGACTTCTGTCCTCAATGTCCTGGGCAACACACACTCCAGACTGGGCCCCTGGAGTCACACATTAGGACTGCGCCTACCCAATCCATGGGAATTCTGCCCATTCCATTGTCCCAAACCGTACAAATTAGGACAACCCTCCAAAGTCCCTTAGGCCATCCCAATAGTGTAGGTCACCCGGCACAAACAAGGGCGGTCTGACACCAGCTGAGCAACTATCTCCACTCATTCCATAGATGGATGTCCCCAGAGAAGAAGATTGAACCAGACAGGACCCTAGGCCATAATCGGATCCATTGCTTTGGTTTACAGGCATGTCTCCTCAAAAGCCTGGATTCCAATATTAGCATAGGGGTTTTCCTGAGGCACCCATCAGAACAAATCTCGTCTCCACAAGGAAACTTGTGTATGGGAGCTATGTCAAAAGCTTAGGAGAATACTTCAGGGTCCCGGTGCCACCGCCTCATTCCAAGGCCCTCATGGATACAAACACACTTTAGGACCCATCCTCAGGAAAGTCCATTTCAACTCAGCCACCCAGGTTGCTCCCGCAGAGCCATCAGATCTAAACTGCCTTGTTGCTAGGAGACAATTGCAATGCGAGGCGCTCGTCCCAGGCATCCATCCTCGAACGGTGCCCTGGAGTCATTCCATATGGGATGTCCTGGACCTGTCCAACAAGTCTCAATTGTCCCGCAGAAGGAATCCTTGAAGGGGGCATCCCACAACTCCCAACGTGGGAAAACCTCCATGGCCTCGAGATTCCGCTCCCTTCATGAAGGGACCGTCATGCACAGAAACTCCAACCTGAGCCAACGTCTGATCCTCGCTCTGACTTCAGATGCATGAGATCTTGGTTCCGATGTGTAGGGGGTGCCTGCCGTGCCCTCGCCCTGAAACCCATGTCTAGCTTGTGTTCTCAGACTTCCGTCCTCACACTCCTGGTCCGAAGCACTCAAGTTTGGCAATTCCGGACCCACAATGCAGCACTCTGCCTGCCCTCTAGAAAAAAAAAAAAATATATTGCCTAATGAGCTGCAACCTACAAGGCACTCGAATGTACCCAAATTATATAGTCTAACCTGGGCACTAATGCACTTTCTGACACAACCTGAGCCTGGACCTGCTGACCAACACCCAGACAGCTGACCGCACACTGAGCACATCAGACCTGCCATGGCCTTAGGTCATCATCTCATCCCTACCTCAGTTTTCAGGCTTCCGAACCTAGACCTTATCTCCAATCCCTGCCCAGAAATCAGAATTCCTCCTTACCCATGGCAAGAAACCTTTTGGTTAGCACGTTGTCCATCGTTCAGTGTAAGAGATACCAGCATTCACCCTGGGGACCCGCCAATTCTAGAGTGTGATGAGGGCATAAACATGCATTGTGACCCTCAGCGTGAGTCCTGCCCTCTAGTATGTCCTCTTAGTGACCGGACCATTAGAAGTCATAATGGGCTTGACATGTACCTAGGCCCCAATATTTAAACAGATTTCTGGTTGTCCAGTCGCCCCTCTCCAGGGCTCTACTCTGGAATCCCTCATTTGGTGGGACACCTGAGGTTAAAAAACAAAACAAAACAAAACAGAACAACAACAACAAAAAAATGGACTTATTCCATCCCACAGAATGACCCCAAACTCTTCGGACGGGGCCACATCTCCAGAGGGTAAGACTCGTCCATTTCCCATGAAGTCACCCGGAAATCTCATGAACATGGGTGACACGATATCCAGAGACAAAAACTTGAGCAAGAGCCTCACACTCGCCCTTTTTTCATATCCCGAAGAGTTCTACTCATGGTCTGTAGATCAGTCCTGCCATACCTATGACCCGAAACAGAAGCCGAGTTTGTGTTTTCAGACAACGGTCTAAACAGCCCTGGCCTACACACCCTACAGGCTCAGGCCCCTGGAGCCAAACCTGAGGACTGTACTTGCCCTCTCCAAGGGATTTCTGTGTGCCCATTGCAATGGCCACAACCCTACTAATAGGATCAACCTCCAAAGTCCCTGAGGCCATCTCAATAGTGGTGGCTTCCCAGGACAAACAGGGGCAATCTGAGCCCATCTGAGCACCTACCTGCACTCAGACCCGTAGACTGAAGTCCCCAGAGGGAAAAAGGAACGAACAGACCCCTAGGCACTAATCGGATCCATTGCTTTGGTTTCCAGGCATCTCTCCTCAGAGGTCTGGATTTCAATACCCGAATAGGGCTGTTTCTTGACTCACCCATCAGAACTAATCTCCTCTACACATGGGAAACTTGCACATTGGAGCTTGGTCGAAGCTTCTCTTTAGGAGAACCGTTCAGGGCCCCAGTGCCACCGCTTCATTCCAAGGTCTTCATAGACACAAAAACACATTAGGACCCAACCATAGGAGAGTTCATTTGAACTCAGCCTCCTCGGTTGCTCCCCCAGATCCAGCAGATCTAACATGTCTTGTTGCTAGGAGACAATTGGAATGCGAGGTGGGCTACCGATCCATCCAAACTTAGTACCCTGCTCGGAATCGTTGGCCTGAGCCAAACAACAGGTCTCAATTGTCCTGCAGAAGAATCTTTGCAGTTTGGAGCTTCTCACAACTCCCATCTTGGGAAACCCCCATGGCCTCGTGATCCACCCCCCCTTTATGAAGGGTCCATCAGGGACAGAACCTCCAACCTGAGAGATCGTCTGATCCTCGCCCTGACTTCAGATCCACGAGGTCTCGAGTCAGGTCTGTAGATTGTGCCTGCCATGTCCTCACCCAGAAAACTAAGCCTAGATTGTGTTCTCAGACTTCTGTCCTCAGACTACGGGCCCACAAGCCCTCCAGATTGGCAATCCAGAACTACAATGCAACACTCTGCCTGCACTCCAGAAGAAAAACATTGCCCCCTGGGGCTAACCAGAAACCCCAAGTGAGGATCAACCTGCACGGCACTTGGCTGTACCCCAAAAACATAGGCTGACCTGGGCACTGATGCCCTTTCAGACACAACCTGAGCCTGGACCTCCAGGCCACACCCAGACAGCTGGCCGCACTCTGAGCACATCGGATCCGCCATGGCCTTAGGTCGTCAACTCTTCTCAACCTCGATTTTCAGGCTTCAGAAACTATAACTTATCTCAAAACACTGCCCACGGTTGAAAATGATGCAGAAATCAGAACTCCATCCCCATGGCAAGAAACCTTGCGGTTGCCATGTTGTCCAACACTCAGTGTAGTTGAAACCAGTGTGGCCCATGATTCCCCGCCCATGCTCGCGGGCAACATTGGTCACAAACACACATTGTGACCCTCAGCCTGAGCCCAGTCCTCAAGTAAGGCCTCTCAGTGGCTGGACCCTGAGCCCGCATATGGGGCCTGCCATGCCCCTGGCCCCGATTTTTAACCATAGTTCGCTTTGTCCCTTCACTCTTCCCTAGGGCTCTGAGGGACACCTGAGGTAACAAACCTGAAAGGAGTCCTCCCATCCCACAGACTGACCAAAAACAATTTTGATCGGGCCAAATCCACAGAGAGGAAGATTCGTCCATGGCCCCTGAGGCCTCCCCGACATTCCACGGCCAACGCTGATACAAAATCCAGAGACAAAAGAATGAGCAAGTGCCTCAGACTCGCTGTTTCTTCATATCCTGAAGAGTTCTTCTCATGGGTTGTCGATCGGTTCCGCCATACCTACATCCGCAAACCTTAGCTGAGTTTGTGTTTTTAGACTTCTGTCCTCAATGTCCTGGGCAACACACACTCCAGACTGGGCCCCTGGAGTCACACATTAGGACTGCGCCTACCCAATCCATGGGAATTCTGCCCATTCCATTGTCCCAAACCGTACAAATTAGGAGAACATTCCAAAGTCCCTGAGGCCATCCCAATAGTGTAGGTCACCCGGCACAAACAAGGGCGGTCTGACACCAGCTGAGCAACTATCTCCACTCATTCCATAGATGGATGTCCCCAGAGAAGAAGATTGAACCAGACAGGACCCTAGGCCATAATCGGATCCATTGCTTTGGTTTACAGGCATGTCTCCTCAAAAGCCTGGATTCCAATATTAGCATAGGGGTTTTCCTGAGGCACCCATCAGAACAAATCTCGTCTCCACAAGGAAACTTGTGTATGGGAGCTATGTCAAAAGCTTAGGAGAATACTTCAGGGTCCCGGTGCCACCGCCTCATTCCACGGCCCTCATGGATACAAACACACTTTAGGACCCATCCTCAGGAAAGTCCATTTCAACTCAGCCACCCAGGTTGCTCCCGCAGAGCCATCAGATCTAAACTGCCTTGTTGCTAGGAGACAATTGCAATGCGAGGCGCTCGTCCAAGGCATCCATCCTCGAACGGTGCCCTGGAGTCATTCCATATGGGATGTCCTGGACCTGTCCAACAGGTCTCAATTGTCCCGCAGAAGGAATCCTTGAAGGGGGCATCCCACAACTCCCAACGTGGGAAAACCTCCATGGCCTCGAGATTCCGCTCCCTTCATGAAGGGACCGTCATGCACAGAAACTCCAACCTGAGCCAACGTCTGATCCTCGCTCTGACTTCAGATGCATGAGATCTTGGTTCCGATGTGTAGGGGGTACCTGCCGTGCCCTCGCCCTGAAACCCAAGTCTAGCTTGTGTTCTCAGACTTCCGTCCTCACACTCCTGGTCCGAAGCAATCAAGTTTGGCAACTCCGTACCCACAATGCAGCACTCTGCCTGCCCTCTAGAAAAAAAATATATATATATATATATTGCCTAATGAGCAGCAACCTATACGGCACTCGATGTACCCAAATTATATAGTCTAACCGGGGCACTAATGCACTTTCTGACACAACCTGAGCCCGGACCTCCTGACCAACACCCAGACAGATGACCGCTCACTGAGCACATCAGACCTGCCATGGCCTTAGGTCATCATCTCTTCCCTACCTCAGTTTTCAGGCTTCAGAACCTAGACCTTATCTCCAATCCCTGCCCAGAAATCAGAATTCCTCCTTACCCATGGCAAGAAACCTTTTGGTTGGCACGTTGTCCAACGTTCAGTGTAGAAGAAACCAGCATTCACCGTGAGGACCCGCCCATTCTTGAGTGTGATGAGGGCATAAACATGCATTGTGACCCTCAGCGTGAGTCCTGCCCTCTAGTATGTCCCCTTAGTGACTGGACCATTAGATGTCATAATGGGCTTGACATGTACCTAGGCCCCAATATTTAACCAGATTTCTGGTTGTCCAGTCGCCCCTCCCCAGGGCTCTACTCTGGAATCCCTCATTTGGTGGGAAACCTGAGGTTAAAAAACAAACCAAAACAAAACAACAACAATAAAAAAATGGACTAATTCCATCCCACAGAATGACCCCAAACTCTTCGGACGGCGCCACACCTCCAGAGGGTAAGACTCGTCCATTTCCCATGAAGTCACCCAGAAATTAAATGAACATGTGTGACATGATATCCAGAGACAAAAACTTGAGCAAGAGCCTCACACTCGCCCTTTTTTCATATCCTGAAGAGTTCTCCTCATGGTCTGTAGATCAGTCCTGCCATACCTATGACCAGAAACAGAAGCAGAGTTTGTGTTTTCAGACAACGGTCTAAACAGCCCTGGCCTACACACCCTACAGGCTCAGGCCCCTGGAGCCAAACCTGAGGACTGTACTTGCCCTCTCCAAGGGATTTCTGTGTGCCCATTGCAATGGCCACAACCCTACTAATAGGATCAACCTCCAAAGTCCCTGAGGCCATCTCAATAGTGGTGGCTTCCCAGGACAAACAGGGGCAATCTGAGCCCATCTGAGCACCTACCTGCACTCAGACCCTTAGACTGATGTCCCCAGAGGGAAAAAGGAACGAACAGACCCCTAGGCACTTATCGGATCCATTGCTTTGGTTTCCAGGCATCTCTCCTCAGAGGCCTGGATTTCAATACCCGAATAGGGCTGTTTCTTGACTCACCCATCAGAACTAATCTCCTCTACACATGGGAAACTTGCACATTGGAGCTTGGTCGAAGCTTCTATTTAGGAGAACCCTTCAGGGGCCCAGTGCCAGCGCTTCATTCCAAGGTCTTCATAGACACAAAAACACATTAGGACCCATCCATAGGAGAGTCCATTTGAACTCAGCCTCCTCGGTTGCTCCCCCAGATCCAGCAGATCTAACATGTCTTGTTGCTAGGAGACAATTGGAATGCGAGGTGGGCTACCCATCCATCCATCCTTAGTACCCTGCTCGGAATCGTTGGCCTGAGCCAACCAACAGGTCTCAATTGTCCTGCAGAAGAATCTTTGCAGTTTGGAGCTTCTCACAACTCCCATCTTGGGAAACCCCCATGGCCTCGTGATCCAACCCCCTTTATGAAGGGTCTATCAGGGACAGAACCTCCAACCTGAGAGATCGTCTGTTCCTCGCCCTGACTTCAGATCCATGAGATCTCGAGTCAGGTCTGTAGATTGTGCCTGCCATGTCCTCACCCAGAAACCTAAGCCTAGATTGTGTTCTCAGACTTCTGTCCTCAGACTACGGGCCCACAAGCCCTCCAGATTGGCAATCCAGAACTACAATGCAACACTCTGCCTGCACTCCAGAAGAAAAACATTGCCCCCTGGGGCTAACCAGAAACCCCAAGTGAGGATCAACCTGCACGCCACTTGGCTGTACCCCAAATACATAGGCTGACCTGGGCACTGACGCCCTTTCAGACACAACCTGAGCCTGGACCTCCAGGCCACACCCAGACAGCTGGCCGCACTCTGAGCACATCGGATCCGCCATGGCCTTAGGTCGTCATCTCTTCTCAACCTCGATTTTCAGGCTTCAGAAACTATAACTTATCTCAAAACACTGCCCACGGTTGAAAATGATGCAGAAATCAGAACTCCATCCCCATGGCAAGAAACCTTGCGGTTGCCATGTTGTCCAACATTCAGTGTAGTTGAAACCAGTGTGGCCCATGATTCCCCGCCCATGCTCGCGGGCAACATTGGTCACAAACACACATTGTGACCCTCAGCCTGAGCCCAGTCCTCAAGTAAGGCCTCTCAGTGGCTGGACCCTGAGTCCGCATATGGGGCCTGCCATGCCCCTGGCCCCAATTTTTAACCATAGTTCGCTTTGTCCCTTCACTCTTCCCTAGGGCTCTGATTTGGAATTCCTCTTTTGGTGGGACACCTGAGGTAACAAACCTGAAAGGAGTCCTCCCATCCCACAGATTGACGAAAAACAATTGGGATCGGGCCAAATCCACAGAGAGGAAGATTCGTCCATGGCCCCTGAGGCCTCCCCGACATTCCACGGCCAACGCTGATACAAAATCCAGAGACAAAAGAATGAGCAAGCGCCTCAGACTCGCTGTTTCTTCATATCCTGAAGAGTTCTTCTCATGGTTTGTCGATCGGGTCCGCCATACCTACATCCGCAAACCTCTGCTGAGTTTGTGTTTTTAGACTTCTGTCCTCAATGTCCTGGGCAACACACACTCCAGACTGGGCCCCTGGAGTCATACATTAGGACTGCGCCTACCCAATCCATGGGAATTCTGCCCATTCCATTGTCCCAAACCGTACAAATTAGGAGAACCCTCCAAAGTCCCTGAGGCCATCCCAATAGTGTAGGTCACCCGGCAAAAACAAGGGCGGTCTGACACCAGCTGAGCAACTATCTCCACTCATTCCATAGATGGATGTCCCCAGAGAAGAAGATTGAACCAGACAGGACCCTAGGCCATAATCGGATCCATTGCTTTGGTTTACAGGCATGTCTCCTCAAAAGCCTGGATTCCAATATTAGCATAGGGGTTTTCCTGATTCACCCATCAGAACAAATCTCGTCTCCACAAGGAAACTTGTGTATGGGAGCTGTGTCAAAAGCTTAGGAGAATACTTCAGGGTCCCGGTGCCACCGCCTCATTCCAAGGCCCTCATGGATACAAACACACTTTAGGACCCATCCTCAGGAAAGTCCATTTCAACTCAGCCACCCAGGTTGCTCCCGCAGAGCCATCAGATTTAAACTGCCTTGTTGCTAGGAGAAAATTGCAATGCGAGGCGCTCGTCCCAGGCATCCATCCTCGAACGGTGCCCTGGAGTCATTCCATATGGGATGTCCTGGACCTGTCCAACAGGTCTCAATTGTCCCGCAGAAGGAATCCTTGAAGGGGTCATCCCACAACTCCCAACGTGGGAAAACCTCCATGGCCTCGAGATTCCGCTCCCTTCATGAAGGGACCGTCATGCACAGAAACTCCAACCTGAGCCAACGTCTGATCCTCGCTCTGACTTCAGATGCATGAGATCTTGGTTCCGATGTGTAGGGGGTACCTGCCGTGCCCTCGCCCCGAAACCCAAGTCTAGCTTGTGTTCTCAGACTTCCGTCCTCACACTCCTGGTCCGAAGCACTCAAGTTTGGCAATTCCGGACCCACAATGCAGCACTCTGCCTGCCCTCTAGAAAAAATAATATATATATATATATATTGCCTAATGAGCTGCAACCAACACGGCACTCGAATGTACCCAAATTATATAGTCTAACCTGTGCACTAATGCACTTTCTGACACAACCTGAGCCCGGACCTCCTGACCAACACCCAGACAGCTGACCGCACACTGAGCACATCAGACCTGCCATGGCCTTAGGTCATCATCTCTTCCCTACCTCAGTTTTCAGGCTTCAGAACCTAGACCTTATCTCCAATCCATGCCCAGAAATCAGAATTCTTCCTTACCCATGGCAAGAAAACTTTTGGTTGGCACGTTGTCCAACGTTCAGTGTAGGAGAAACCAGCATTCACCCTGAGGACCCGCCCATTCTTGAGGGTGATGAGGGCATAAACATGCATTGTGACCCTCAGCGTGAGTCCTGCCCTCTAGTATGTCCTCTTAGTGACCGGACCATTAGAAGTCATAAAGGGCTTGACATGTACCTAGGCCCCAATATTTAACCAGATTTCTGGTTGTCCAGTCGCCCCTCTCCAGGGCTCTACTCTGGAATCCCTCATTTGGTGGGACACCTGAGGTTAAAAAAACAAAACAAAACAAAACAGAACAACAACAAAAAAAAAATGGACTTATTCCATCCCACAGAATGACCCCAAACTCTTCGGACGGTGCCACATCTCCAGAGGGTAAGACTAGTCCATTTCCCATGAAGTCACCCGGAAATCTCATGAACATGGGTGACACGATATCCAGAGACAAAAACGTGAGCAAAGCCTCACACTCGCCCTTTTTTCATATCCCGAAGAGTTCTACTCATGGTCTGTAGATCAGTCCTGCCATACCTATGACCCGAAACAGAAGCCGAGTTTGTGTTTTCAGACAACGGTCTAAACAGCCCTGGCCTACACACCCTACAGGCTCAGGCCCCTGGAGCCAAACCTGAGGACTGTACTTGCCCTCTCCAAGGGATTTCTGTGTGCCCATTGCAATGGCCACAACCCTACTAATAGGATCAACCTCCAAAGTCCCTGAGGCCATCTCAATAGTGGTGGCTTCCCAGGACAAACAAGTGAAATCTGAGCCCATCTGAGCACCTACCTGCACTCAGACCCGTAGACTGATTTCCCCAGAGGGAAAAAGGAACGAGCAGACCCCTAGGCACTAATCGGATCCATTGCTTTGGTTTCCAGGCATCTCTCCTCAGAGGCCTGGATTTCAATACCCGAATAGGGCTGTTTCTTGACTCACCCATCAGAACTAATCTCCTCTACACATGGGAAACTTGCACATTGGAGCTTGGTCGAAGCTTCTCTTTAGGAGAACGCTTCAGGGCCCCAGTGCCACCGCTTCATTCCAAGGTCTTCATAGACACAAAAACACATTAGGACCCAACCATAGGAGAGTTCATTTGAACTCAGCCTCCTCGGTTGCTCCCCCAGATCCAGCAGATCTAACATGTCTTGTTGCTAGGAGACAATTGGAATGCGAGGTGGGCTACCGATCCATCCATCCTTAGTACCCTGCTCGGAATCGTTGGCCTGAGCCAAACAACAGGTCTCAATTGTCCTGCAGAAGAATCTTTGCAGTTTGGAGCTTCTCACAACTCCCATCTTGGGAAACCCCCATGGCCTCGTGATCCACCCCCCCTTTATGAAGGTTCCATCAGGGACAGAACCTCCAACCTGAGAGATCGTCTGATCCTCGCCCTGACTTCAGATCCACGAGATCTCGAGTCAGGTCTGTAGATTGTGCCTGCCATGTCCTCACCCAGAAACCTAAGCCTAGATTGTGTTCTCAGACTTCTGTCCTCAGACTACGGGCCCACAAGCCCTCCAGATTGGCAATCCAGAACTACAATGCAACACTCTGCCTGCACTCCAGAAGAAAAACATTGCCCCCTGGGGCTAACCAGAAACCCCAAGTGAGGTTCAACCTGCACGCCACTTGGCTGTACCCCAAATACATAGGCTGACCTGGGCACTGATGCCCTTTCAGACACAACCTGAGCCTGGACCTCCAGGCCACACCCAGACAGCTGGCCGCACTCTGAGCACATCGGATCCACCATGGCCGTAGGTCGTCATCTCTTCTCAACCTCGATTTTCAGGCTTCAGAAACTAAAACTTATCTCAAAACACTGCCCAAGGTTGAAAATGATGCAGAAATCAGAACTCCAACCCCATGGCAAGAAACCATGCGGTTGCCATGTTGTCCAACATTCAGTGTAGTTGAAACCAGTGTGGCCCATGATTCCCCGCCCATGCTCGCGGGCAACATTGGTCACAAACACACATTGTGACCCTCAGCGTGAGCCCAATCCTCAAGTAAGGCCTCTCAGTGGCTGGACCCTGAGCCCGCATATGGGGCCTGCCATGCCCCTGGCCCCAATTTTTAACCATAGTTCGCTTTGTCCCTTCACTCTTCCCTAGGGCTCTGATTTGGAATTCCTCTTTTGGTGGGACACCTGAGGTAACAAACCTGAAAGGAGTCCTCCCATCCCACAGATTGACGAAAAACAATTGGGATCGGGCCAAATGCACAGAGAGGAAGATTCGTCCATGGCCCCTGAGGCCTTCCCGACATTCCACGGCCAACGCTGATACAAAATCCAGAGACAAAAGAATGAGCAAGCGCCTCAGACTCGCTGTTTCTTCATATCCTGAAGAGTTCTTCTCATGGTTTGTCGATCGGGTCCGCCATACTTACATCCGCAAACCTTAGCTGAGTTTGTGTTTTTAGACTTCTGTCCTCAATGTCCTGGGCAACACACACTCCAGACTGGGCCCCTGGAGTCACACATTAGGACAGCGCCTACCCAATCCATGGGAATTCTGCCCATTCCATTGTCCCTAACCGTACAAATTAGGAGAACCCTCCAAAGTCCCAATAGTGTAGGTCACCCGGCACAAACAAGGGCGGTCTGACACCAGCTGAGCAACTATCTCCACTCATTCCATAGATGGATGTCCCCAGAGAAGAAGATTGAACCAGACAGGACCCTAGGCCATAATCGGATCCATTGCTTTGGTTTACAGGCATGTCTCCTCAAAAGCCTGGATTCCAATATTAGCATAGGGGTTTTCCTGAGGCACCCATCAGAACAAATCTCGTCTCCACAAGGAAACTTGTGTATGGGAGCTATGTCAAAAGCTTAGGAGAATACTTCAGGGTCCCGGTGCCACCGCCTCATTCCAAGGCCCTCATGGATACAAACACACTTTAGGACCCATCCTCAGGAAAGTCCATTTCAACTCAGCCACCCAGGTTGCTCCCGCAGAGCCATCAGATCTAAACTGCCTTGTTGCTAGGAGACAATTGCAATGCGAGGCGCTCGTCCCAGGCATCCATCCTCGAACGGTGCCCTGGAGTCATTCAATATGGGATGTCCTGGACCTGTCCAACAAGTCTCAATTGTCCCGCAGAAGGAATCCTTGAAGGGGGCATCCCACAACTCCCAACGTGGGAAAACCTCCATGGCCTCGAGATTCCGCTCCCTTCATGAAGGGACCGTCATGCACAGAAACTCCAACCTGAGCCAACGTCTGATCCTCGCTCTGACTTCAGATGCATGAGATCTTGGTTCCGATGTGTAGGGGGTGCCTGCCGTGCCCTCGCCCTGAAACCCATGTCTAGCTTGTGTTCTCAGACTTCCGTCCTCACACTCCTGGTCCGAAGCACTCAAGTTTGGCAATTCCGGACCCACAATGCAGCACTCTGCCTGCCCTCTAGAAAAAAAAAAATATATATTGCCTAATGAGCTGCAACCTACAAGGCACTCGAATGTACCCAAATTATATAGTCTAACCTGGGCACTAATGCACTTTCTGACACAACCTGAGCCTGGACCTGCTGACCAACACCCAGACAGCTGACCGCACACTGAGAACATCAGACCTGCCATGGCCTTAGGTCATCATCTCATCCCTACCTCAGTTTTCAGGCTTCCGAACCTAGACCTTATCTCCAATCCCTGCCCAGAAATCAGAATTCCTCCTTACCCATGGCAAGAAACCTTTTGGTTAGCACGTTGTCCATCGTTCAGTGTAAGAGATACCAGCATTCACCCTGGGGACCCGCCAATTCTAGAGTGTGATGAGGGCATAAACATGCATTGTGACCCTCAGCGTGAGTCCTGCCCTCTAGTATGTCCTCTTAGTGACCGGACCATTAGAAGTCATAATGGGCTTGACATGTACCTAGGCCCCAATATTTAAACAGATTTCTGGTTGTCCAGTCGCCCCTCTCCAGGGCTCTACTCTGGAATCCCTCATTTGGTGGGACACCTGAGGTTAAAAAACAAAACAAAACAAAACAGAACAACAACAACAAAAAAATGGACTTATTCCATCCCACAGAATGACCCCAAACTCTTCGGACGGGGCCACATCTCCAGAGGGTAAGACTCGTCCATTTCCCATGAAGTCACCCGGAAATCTCATGAACATGGGTGACACGATATCCAGAGACAAAAACGTGAGCAAGAGCCTCACACTCGCCCTTTTTTCATATCCCGAAGAGTTCTACTCATGGTCTGTAGATCAGTCCTGCCATACCTATGACCCGAAACAGAAGCCGAGTTTGTGTTTTCAGACAACGGTCTAAACAGCCCTGGCCTACACACCCTACAGGCTCAGGCCCCTGGAGCCAAACCTGAGGACTGTACTTGCCCTCTCCAAGGGATTTCTGTGTGCCCATTGCAATGGCCACAACCCTACTAATAGGATCAACCTCCAAAGTCCCTGAGGCCATCTCAATAGTGGTGGCTTCCCAGGACAAACAGGGGCAATCTGAGCCCATCTGAGCACCTACCTGCACTCAGACCCGTAGACTGAAGTCCCCAGAGGGAAAAAGGAACGAACAGACCCCTAGGCACTAATCGGATCCATTGCTTTGGTTTCCAGGCATCTCTCCTCAGAGGTCTGGATTTCAATACCCGAATAGGGCTGTTTCTTGACTCACCCATCAGAACTAATCTCCTCTACACATGGGAAACTTGCACATTGGAGCTTGGTCGAAGCTTCTCTTTAGGAGAACCCTTCAGGGCCCCAGTGCCACCGCTTCATTCCAAGGTCTTCATAGACACAAAAACACATTAGGACCCAACCATAGGAGAGTTCATTTGAACTCAGCCTCCTCGGTTGCTCCCCCAGATCCAGCAGATCTAACATGTCTTGTTGCTAGGAGACAATTGGAATGCGAGGTGGGCTACCGATCCATCCAAACTTAGTACCCTGCTCGGAATCGTTGGCCTGAGCCAAACAACAGGTCTCAATTGTCCTGCAGAAGAATCTTTGCAGTTTGGAGCTTCTCACAACTCCCATCTTGGGAAACCCCCATGGCCTCGTGATCCACCCCCCCTTTATGAAGGGTCCATCAGGGACAGAACCTCCAACCTGAGAGATCGTCTGATCCTCGCCCTGACTTCAGATCCACGAGGTCTCGAGTCAGGTCTGTAGATTGTGCCTGCCATGTCCTCACCCAGAAACCTAAGCCTAGATTGTGTTCTCAGACTTCTGTCCTCAGACTACGGGCCCACAAGCCCTCCAGATTGGCAATCCAGAACTACAATGCAACACTCTGCCTGCACTCCAGAAGAAAAACATTGCCCCCTGGGGCTAACCAGAAACCCCAAGTGAGGATCAACCTGCACGGCACTTGGCTGTACCCCAAAAACATAGGCTGACCTGGGCACTGATGCCCTTTCAGACACAACCTGAGCCTGGACCTCCAGGCCACACCCAGACAGCTGGCCGCACTCTGAGCACATCGGATCCGCCATGGCCTTAGGTCGTCAACTCTTCTCAACCTCGATTTTCAGGCTTCAGAAACTATAACTTATCTCAAAACACTGCCCACGGTTGAAAATGATGCAGAAATCAGAACTCCATCCCCATGGCAAGAAACCTTGCGGTTGCCATGTTGTCCAACACTCAGTGTAGTTGAAACCAGTGTGGCCCATGATTCCCCGCCCATGCTCGCGGGCAACATTGGTCACAAACACACATTGTGACCCTCAGCCTGAGCCCAGTCCTCAAGTAAGGCCTCTCAGTGGCTGGACCCTGAGCCCGCATATGGGGCCTGCCATGCCCCTGGCCCCGATTTTTAACCATAGTTCGCTTTGTCCCTTCACTCTTCCCTAGGGCTCTGAGGGACACCTGAGGTAACAAACCTGAAAGGAGTCCTCCCATCCCACAGACTGACCAAAAACAATTTTGATCGGGCCAAATCCACAGAGAGGAAGATTCGTCCATGGCCCCTGAGGCCTCCCCGACATTCCACGGCCAACGCTGATACAAAATCCAGAGACAAAAGAATGAGCAAGTGCCTCAGACTCGCTGTTTCTTCATATCCTGAAGAGTTCTTCTCATGGTTTGTCGATCGGTTCCGCCATACCTACATCCGCAAACCTTAGCTGAGTTTGTGTTTTTAGACTTCTGTCCTCAATGTCCTGGGCAACACACACTCCAGACTGGGCCCCTGGAGTCACACATTAGGACTGCGCCTACCCAATCCATGGGAATTCTGCCCATTCCATTGTCCCAAACCGTACAAATTAGGAGAACCCTCCAAAGTCCCTGAGGCCATCCCAATAGTGTAGGTCACCCGGCACAAACAAGGGCGGTCTGACACCAGCTGAGCAACTATCTCCACTCATTCCATAGATGGATGTCCCCAGAGAAGAAGATTGAACCAGACAGGACCCTAGGCCATAATCGGATCCATTGCTTTGGTTTACAGGCATGTCTCCTCAAAAGCCTGGATTCCAATATTAGCATAGGGGTTTTCCTGAGGCACCCATCAGAACAAATCTCGTCTCCACAAGGAAACTTGTGTATGGGAGCTATGTCAAAAGCTTAGGAGAATACTTCAGGGTCCCGGTGCCACCGCCTCATTCCAAGGCCCTCATGGATACAAACACACTTTAGGACCCATCCTCAGGAAAGTCCATTTCAACTCAGCCACCCAGGTTGCTCCCGCAGAGCCATCAGATCTAAACTGCCTTGTTGCTAGGAGACAATTGCAATGCGAGGCGCTCGTCCAAGGCATCCATCCTCGAACGGTGCCCTGGAGTCATTCCATATGGGATGTCCTGGACCTGTCCAACAGGTCTCAATTGTCCCGCAGAAGGAATCCTTGAAGGGGGCATCCCACAACTCCCAACGTGGGAAAACCTCCATGGCCTCGAGATTCCGCTCCCTTCATGAAGGGACCGTCATGCACAGAAACTCCAACCTGAGCCAACGTCTGATCCTCGCTCTGACTTCAGATGCATGAGATCTTGGTTCCGATGTGTGGGGGGTACCTGCCGTGCCCTCGCCCTGAAACCCAAGTCTAGCTTGTGTTCTCAGACTTCCGTCCTCACACTCCTGGTCCGAAGCACTCAAGTTTGGCAACTCCGTACCCACAATTCAGCACTCTGCCTGCCCTCTAGAAAAAAAAAATATATATATATATATATTGCCTAATGAGCAGCAACCTATACGGCACTCGATGTACCCAAATTATATAGTCTAACCGGGGCACTAATGCACTTTCTGACACAACCTGAGCCCGGACCTCCTGACCAACACCCAGACAGCTGACCGCACACTGAGCACATCAGACCTGCCATGGCCTTAGGTCATCATCTCTTCCCTACCTCAGTTTTCAGGCTTCAGAACCTAGACCTTATCTCCAATCCCTGCCCAGAAATCAGAATTCCTCCTTACCCATGGCAAGAAACCTTTTGGTTGGCACGTTGTCCAACGTTCAGTGTAGAAGAAACCAGCATTCACCGTGAGGACCCGCCCATTCTTGAGTGTGATGAGGGCATAAACATGCATTGTGACCCTCAGCGTGAGTCCTGCCCTCTAGTATGTCCCCTTAGTGACTGGACCATTAGATGTCATAATGGGCTTGACATGTACCTAGGCCCCAATATTTAACCAGATTTCTGGTTGTCCAGTCGCCCCTCCCCAGGGCTCTACTCTGGAATCCCTCATTTGGTGGGAAACCTGAGGTTAAAAAACAAACCAAAACAAAACAACAACAATAAAAAAATGGACTAATTCCATCCCACAGAATGACCCCAAACTCTTCGGACGGCGCTACACCTCCAGAGGGTAAGACTCGTCCATTTCCCATGAAGTCACCCAGAAATTAAATGAACATGTGTGACATGATATCCAGAGACAAAAACTTGAGCAAAGCCTCACACTCGCCCTTTTTTCATATCCTGAAGAGTTCTCCTCATGGTCTGTAGATCAGTCCTGCCATACCTATGACCCGAAACAGAAGCAGAGTTTGTGTTTTCAGACAACGGTCTAAACAGCCCTGGCCTACACACCCTACAGGCTCAGGCCCCTGGAGCCAAACCTGAGGACTGTACTTGCCCTCTCCAAGGGATTTCTGTGTGCCCATTGCAATGGCCACAACCCTACTAATAGGATCAACCTCCAAAGTCCCTGAGGCCATCTCAATAGTGGTGGCTTCCCAGGACAAACAGGGGCAATCTGAGCCCATCTGAGCACCTACCTGCACTCAGACCCTTAGACTGATGTCCCCAGAGGGAAAAAGGAACGAACAGACCCCTAGGCACTAATCGGATCCATTGCTTTGGTTTCCAGGCATCTCTCCTCAGAGGCCTGGATTTCAATACCCGAATAGGGCTGTTTCTTGACTCACCCATCAGAACTAATCTCCTCTACACATGGGAAACTTGCACATTGGAGCTTGGTCGAAGCTTCTATTTAGGAGAACCCTTCAGGGCCCAAGTGCCACCGCTTCATTCCAAGGTCTTCATAGACACAAAAACACATTAGGACCCTTCCATAGGAGAGTCCATTTGAACTCAGCCTCCTCGGTTGCTCCCCCAGATCCAGCAGAACTAACATGTCTTGTTGCTAGGAGACAATTGGAATGCGAGGTGGGCTACCGATCCACCCATCTTTAGTACCCTGCTCGGAATCGTTGGCCTGAGCCAAACAACAGGTCTCAATTGTCCTGCAGAAGAATCTTTGCAGTTTGGAGCTTCTCACAAC
The DNA here is from genome assembly GCF_030435805.1 of Mustela lutreola. Lineage (NCBI taxonomy): Eukaryota > Metazoa > Chordata > Mammalia > Carnivora > Mustelidae > Mustela > Mustela lutreola. The sequence continues at coordinate 176,923,556 of NC_081294.1, forward strand.
TCCCATCTTGGGAAACCCCCATGGCCTCGTGATCCACCCCCCCCTTTATGAAGGGTCCATCAGGGACAGAACCTCCAACCTGAGAGATCGTCTGATCCTCGCCCTGACTTCAGATCCACGAGATCTCGAGTCAGGTCTGTAGATTGTGCCTGCCATGTCCTCACCCAGAAACCTAAGCCTAGATTGTGTTCTCAGACTTCTGTCCTCAGACTACGGGCCCACAAGCCCTCCAGATTGGCAATCCAGAATTACAATGCAACACTCTGCCTACACTCCAGAAGAAAAACATTGCCCCCTGGGGCTAACCAGAAACCCCAAATGAGGATCAACCTGCACGCCACTTGGCTGTACCCCAAATACATAGGCTGACCTGGGCACTGATGCCCTTTCAGACACAACCTGAGCCTGGACCTCCAGGCCACACCCAGACAGCTGGCCGCACTCTGAGCACATCGGATCCGCCATGGCCTTAGGTCGTCATCTCTTCTCAACCTCGATTTTCAGGCTTCAGAAACTATAACTTATCTCAAAACACTGCCCACAGTTGAAAATTATGCAGAAATCAGAACTCCATCCCCATGGCAAGAAACCTTGCGGTTGCCATGTTGTCCAACATTCAGTGTAGTTGAAACCAGTGTGGCCCTTGATTCCCCGCCCATGCTCGTGGGCAACATTGGTCACAAACACACATTGTGACCCTCAGCCTGAGCCCAGTCCTCAAGTAAGGCCTGTCAGTGGCTGGACACTGAGCCCGCATATGGGGCCTGCCATGCCCCTGGCCCCGATTTTTAACCATAGTTCGCTTTGTCCCTTCACTCTTCCCTAGGGCTCTGATTTGGAATTCCTCTTTTGGTGGGATTGGTTTGGGCAGTACGCTCGTGAGAATTGGCCGGCGTAGGACAGCCCTGCGGACCGCCGTGCTCTCCATGGCCCAGGGCCCTTTCTCGCCCAGGGCATGTTGCTGCCTCCAAGAAATGGCTCGGAAAAGACGCGGCCCACCCCGGCACGCCGGCGCATTGGAGCGTTCCCGGAGCATAGTTGAAGAACGGGTAGTGGCCTGGTGTGCGCCTCTGTCTTTCGGGTAGATGGGCCGGCCAAGGATGGGGATGACCTCATCTTGGTCATAAAGGTTTATCTCACTCTGAGGGTTGTCCGAAGCACCAGAGGGGCCGATGGAGACTGCGTGGTTGGGAGATGCGTGGCTGCGGGTCTAAGGTTTTCCCATATGGAGGCCATGAGGGACAGGCCCCCGGAAGCAGGTTGGGGAAGCAGGCGAGTGTTCCAGACCGGATTTCGTGATGGGCCTGGCCCCGAGGTAGAGCGCAGGGATGGGACCCCGGCAAGTCGAGGATCCACGGGCGTTGTCCCCACTGCATTCCATCTTGTGGAGTGCCTCTTGGCGGCGATCGGGTGCGGGCACTCACATTGCCCTTCAGGGCAGCGAGGTGGGGGCGGCCCAGCAGACGTGCGGCGCCCGAATGACTTCGCCGGGCTTTTTCCGGCCAATTCTCACGAGCGTTCTGCCCAAACCAGGATTGGTTTGGGCAGAACGCTCGTGAGAATTGGCCGGCGTAGGACAGCCCTGCGGACCGCCGTGCTCTCCATGGCCCAGGGCCCTTTCTCGCCAAGGGCATGTTGCTGCCGCCAAGAAATGGCTCGGAAAAGACGCGGCCCAACCCGGCACGCCGGCGCATTGGAGCGTTCCCGGAGCTGAGTTGAAGAACGGGTTGTGGCCTGGTGTGCACCTCTGTCTTTCCGGTAGATGGGCCGGGGAGGATGGGGATGACCTCATCTTGGTCATACAGGTTGATCTCACTCTGAGGGTTGTCCGAAGCACCAGAGGGGCCGATGGAGACTGCGTGGTTGGGAGATGCGTGGCTGCGGGTCTAAGGGTTTCCCATATGGAGGCCATGAGGGAGAGGACCACGGAAGCAGGTTGGGGAAGCAGGCGAGTGTTCCAGACCGGACTTCGTGATGGGCCTGGCCCATCCCTGGTAGAGCGCAGGGATGGGACACCGGCAAGTCGAGGATCCACGGGCGTTGTCCCCGCTGCATTCCATCTTGTGGAGTACCTCTTGGCGGCGATCGGGTGCGGGCACTCACAGTGCCCTTCAGGGCCCCGAGGTGGGGGCGGCCCAGCAGACGTGCGGCACCCGAATTACTTCGCCGGGCTTTTTCCGGCCAATTCTCACGAGCGTTCTGCCCAAACCAGGATTGGTTTGGGCAGAACGCTCGTGAGAATTGGCCGGCGTAGGACAGCCCTGCGGACCGCCGTGCTCTCCATGGCCTAGGGCCCTTTCTCGCCAGGGCATGTTGCGGCCGCCAAAAATGGCTCGGAAAAGACGCGGCCCACCCCGGCACGCCGGCGCAATGGAGCGTTCCCGGAGCAGAGTTGAAGAACGGGTGGTGGCCTGGAGTGCGCCTCTGTCTTTCGGGTAGATGGGACGGCCAAGGATGGGGATGACCTCTTTTGGTCATACAGGTTTATCTCACTCTGAGGGTTGTCCGAAGCACCAGAGGGGCCGATGGAGACTGTGTGGTTGGGAGATGCGTGGCTGCGGGTCTAAGGGTTTCCCTTATGGAGGCCATGAGGGACAGGACCCCGGAAGCATGTTGGGGAAGCAGGCGAGTGTTCCAGACCGGACTTCGTGATGGGCCTGGCCCCGTGGTAGTGCGCAGGGATGGGACCCCGGCCAGTCGAGGATCCACGGGCGTTGTCCTCGCTGCATTCCATCTTGTGGAGTGCCTCTTGGCGGCGATCGGGTGCGGGCACTCACAGTGCCCTTCAGGACCCCTAGGTGGGGGCGGCAAAGCAGACGTGCGTCGCCCGAATGAGTTCGCCGGGCTCTTTCCGGCCAATTCTCTCGAGCGTTCTGCCCAAACCAGTATTGGTTTGGGCAGATCGCTCGTGAGAATTGGCCGGCGTTTGACAGCCCTTTGGACCGCCGTGCTCTCCATGGCCCAGGGCCCTTTCTCGCCCAGGGCATGTTGCTGCCACCAAGAAATGGCTCGGAAAAGACGCGGCCCACCCCGGCACGCCGGCGCATTGGAGCGTTCCCGGAGCAGAGTTGAAGAACGGGTGGTGGCCAGGTGTGCGCCTCTGTCTTTCGGGTAGATGGGCCGGCCAAGGATGGGGATGACCTCATCTTGGTCATACAGGTTTATGTCACTTTGAGGGTTGTCCGAAGCACCAGAGGGGCCGATGGAGACTGCGTGGTTGGGAGATGCGTGGCTGCGGGTCTAAGGGTTTCCCTTATGGAGGCCATGAGGGACAGGACCCCGGAAGCAGGTTGGGGAAGCAGGCGAGTGTTCCAGACCGGACTTCGTGATGGGCCTGGCCCCGTGGTAGACCGCAGGGAAGGGACCCCGGCAAGTCGAGGATCCACGGGCGTTGTCCCCGCTGCATTCCATCTTGTGGAGTGCCTCTTGGCGGCGATCGGGTGCGGGCACTCACAGTGCCCTTCAGGGCCCCAAGGTGGGGGCGGCTCAGCAGACGTGCGGCGCCCGAATGTCTTCGCCCGGCTTTTTCCGGCCAATTCTCACGAGCGTTCTGCCCAAACCAGGATTGGTTTGGGCAGAACGCTCGTGAGAATTGGCCGGCGTAGGACAGCCCTGCGGACCGCCGTGCTCTCCATGGCCCAGGGCCCTTTCTCGCCCAGGGCATGTTGCTGCCGCCAAGAAATGGCTCGGAAAAGACGCGGCCCACCCGGGCACGCCGGCGCATTGCAGCGTTCCCGGAGCAGAGTTGAAGAACGGGTGGTGGCCTTGTGTGCGCCTCTGTCTTTCGGGTAGATGGGCTGGCCAATGATGGGGATGACCTCATCATGGTCCTACAGGTTTATGTCACTCTGAGGGTTGTCCGAAGCACCAGAGGGGCCGATGGTGACTGCGTGGTTGGGAGATGCGTGGCTGCGGGTCTAAGGGTTTCCCATATGGAGGCCATGAGGGACAGGACCCCGAAAGCAGGTTGGGGTAGCAGGCGAGTGTTCCAGACCGGACTTCGTGATGGGCCTGGCCCCGTGGTAGAGCGCAGGGATGGGACCCCGGCCAGTCGAGGATCCACGGGCGTTGTCCTCGCTGCATTCCATCTTGTGGAGTGCCTCTTGGCGGCGATCGGGTGCGGGCACTCACAGTGCCCTTCAGGGCCCCTAGGTGGGGGCGGCTAAGCAGACGTGCGGCGCCCGAATGACTTCGCCGGGCTCTTTCCGGCCAATTCTCTCGAGCGTTCTGCCCACTGGTTTGGGCAGAACGCTCGTGAGAATTGGCCGGCGTAGGACAGCCCTGCGGACCGCCGTGCTCTCCATGGCCCAGGGCCCTTTCTCGCCAGGGCATGTTGCGGCCGCCAAAAATGGCTCGGAAAAGACGCGGCCCACCCCGGCACGCCGGCGCAATGGAACGTTCCCGGAGCAGAGTTAAAGAACGGGTGGTGGCCTGGAGTGCGCCTCTGTCTTTCGGGTAGATGGGACGGCCAAGGATGTGGATGACCTCATCTTGGTCATACAGGTTTATCTCACTCTGAGGGTTGTCCGAAGCACCAGAGGGGCCGATGGAGACTGCGTGGTTGGGAGATGCGTGGCTGCGGGTCTAAGGGTTTCCCAATGGAGGCCATGAGGGACAGGACCCCGGAAGCAGGTTGGGGAAGCAGGCGAGTGTTCCAGACCGGACTTCGTGATGGGCCTGGCCCCGTGGTAGAGCGCAGGGATGGGACCCCGGCCAGTCGAGGAACCACGGGCGTTGTCCTCGCTGCATTCCATCTTCTGGAGTGCCTCTTGGCGGCGATCGGGTGCGGGCACTCACAGTGCCCTTCAGGGCCCCTAGGTGGGGGCGGCAAAGCAGACGTGCGGGGCCCGAATGACTTCGCCGGGCTCTTTCCGGCCAATTCTCTCGAGCGTTCTACCCAAACCAGTATTGGTTTGGGCAGAACGCTCGAGAGAATTGGCCGGCGTAGGACAGCCCTGCGGACCGCCGTGCTCTCCATGGCCCAGGGCCCTTTCTCGCCCAGGGCATGTTGCTGCCGCCAAGAAATGGCTCGGAAAAGACGCGGCCCACCCCGGCACGCCGGCGCATTGGAGCGTTCCCGGAGCAGAGTTGAAGAACGGGTGGTGGCCAGGTGTGCGCCTCTGTCTTTCGGGTAGATGGGTCGGCCAAGGATGGGGATGACCTCATCTTGGTCATACAGGTTTATGTCACTTTGAGGGTTGTCCGAAGCACCAGAGGGGCCGATGGAGACTGCGTGGTTGGGAGATGCGTGGCTGCGGGTCTAAGGGTTTCCCTTATGGAGGCCATGAGGGACAGGACCCCGGAAGCAGGTTGGGGAAGCAGGCGAGTGTTCCAGACCGGACTTCGTGATGGGCCTGGCCCCGTGGTAGAGCGCAGGGATGGGACCCCGGCCAGTCGAGGAACCACGGGCGTTGTCCTCGCTGCATTCCATCTTCTGGAGTGCCTCTTGGCGGCGATCGGGTGCGGGCACTCACAGTGCCCTTCAGGGCCCCTAGGTGGGGGCGGCAAAGCAGACGTGCGGCGCCCGAATGACTTCGCCGGGCTCTTTCCGGCCAATTCTCTCGAGCGTTCTACCCAAACCAGTATTGGTTTGGGCAGAACGCTCGAGAGAATTGGCCGGCGTAGGACAGCCCTGCGGACCGCCGTGCTCTCCATGGCCCAGGGCCCTTTCTCGCCCAGGGCATGTTGCTGCCGCCAAGAAATGGCTCGGAAAAGACGCGGCCCACCCCGGCACGCCGGCGCATTGGAGCGTTCCCGGAGCAGAGTTGAAGAACGGGTGGTGGCCAGGTGTGCGCCTCTGTCTTTCGGGTAGATGGGCCGGCCAAGGATTGGGATGACCTCATCTTGGTCATACAGGTTTATGTCACTTTGAGGGTTGTCCGAAGCACCAGAGGGGCCGATGGAGACTGCGTGGTTGGGAGATGCGTGGCTGGGGGTCTAAGGGTTTCCCTTATGGAGGCCATGAGGGACAGGACCCCGGAAGCAGGTTGGGGAAGCAGGCGAGTGTTCCAGACAGGACTTCGTGATGGGCCTGGCCCCGTGGTAGAGCGCAGGGAAGGGACTCCGGCAAGTCGAGGATCCACGGGCGTTGTCCCCGCTGCATTCCATCTTGTGGAGTGCCTCTTGGCGGCGATCAGGTGCGGGCACTCACAGTGCCCTTCAGGGCCCCTAGGTGGGGGCGGCAAAGCAGACGTGCGGCGTCCGAATGACTTCGCCGGGCTCTTTCCGGCCAATTCTCTCGAGCGTTCTGCCCAAACCAGGATTGGTTTGGGCAGAACGCTCGTGAGAATTGGCCGGCGTAGGACAGCCCTGCGGACCGCCGTGCTCTCCATGGCCCAGGGCCCTTTCTCGCCAGGGCATGTTGCGGCCGCCAAAAATGGCTCGGAAAAGACGCGGCCCACACCGGCACGCCGGCGCAATGGAGCGTTCCCGGAGCAGAGTTGAAGAACGGGTGGTGGCCTGGAGTGCGCCTCTGTCTTTCGGGTAGATGGGACGGCCAAGGATGGGGATGACCTCATTTGGTCATACAGGTTTATCTCACTCTGAGGGTTGTCCGAAGCACCAGAGGGGCCGATGGAGACTGCGTGGTTGAGAGATGCGTGGCTGCGGGTCTAAGGGTTTCCCTTATGGAGGCCATGAGGGACAGGACCCCGGAAGCAGGTTGGGGAAGCAGGCGAGTGTTCCAGACCGGACTTCGTGATGGGCCTGGCCCCGTGGTAGAGCGCAGGGATGGGACCCCGGCCAGTCGAGGATCCACGGGCGTTGTCCTCGCTGCATTCCATCTTGTGGAGTGCCTCTTGGCGGCGATCGGGTGCGGGCACTCACAGTGCCCTTCAGGGCCCCTAGGTGGGGGCGGCAAAGCAGACGTGCGGTGCCCAAATGAGTTCGCCGGGCTCTTTCCGGCCAATTCTCTCGAGCGTTCTGCCCAAACCAGTATTGGTTTGGGCAGAACGCTCGTGAGAATTGGCCGGCGTAGGACAGCCCTGCGGACCGCCGTGCTCTCCATGGCCCAGGGCCCTTTCTCGCCCAGGGCATGTTGCTGCCGCCAAGAAATGGCTCGGAAAAGACGCGGCCCACCCCGGGACGCCGGCGCATTGGAGCGTTCCCGGAGCAGAGTTGAAGAACGGGTGGTGGCCAGGTGTGCGCCTCTGTCTTTCGGGTAGATGGGCCGGCCAAGGATGGGGATGACCTCATCTTGGTCATACAGGTTTATGTCACTTTGAGGGTTGTCCGAAGCACCAGAGGGGCCGATGGAGACTGCGTGGTTGGGAGATGCGTGGCTGCGGGTCTAAGTGTTTCCCTTATGGAGGCCATGAGGGACAGGACCCCGGAAGCAGGTTGGGGAAGCAGGCGAGTGTTCCAGACCGGACTTCGTGATGGGCCTGGCCCCGTGGTAGAGCGCAGGGAAGGGACCCCGGCAAGTCGAGGATCCACGGGCGTTGTCCCCGCTGCATTCCATCTTGTGGAGTGCCTCTTGGCGGCGATCGGGTGCGGGCACTCACATTGCCCTTCAGGGCCCCAAGGTGGGGGCGGCCCAGCTGACGTGCGGCGCACGAATGACTTAGCCGGGCTCTTTCCGGCCAATTCTCTCGAGCGTTCTGCCCAAACCAGGATTGGTTTGGGCAGAACGCTCGTGAGAATTGGCCGGCGTAGGACAGCCCTGCGAACCGCCGTGCTCTCCATGGCCCAGGGCCCTATCTCGCCCAGGGCATGTTGCTGCCGCCAAGAAATGGCTCGGAAAAGACGCGGCCCACCCGGGCACGCCGGCGCATTGCAGCGTTCCCGGAGCAGAGTTGAAGAACGGGTGATGGCCTGGTGTGCGCCCTGTCTTTCGGGTAGATGGGCCTGCCAAGGATGGGGATGACCTCATCTTGGTCATACAGGTTTATGTCACTCTGAGGGTTGTCCGAAGCACCAGAGGGGCCGATGGAGACTGCGTGGTTGGGAGATGCGTGGCTTCGGGTCTAAGGGTTTCCCATATGGAGGCCAAGAGGGACAGGATCCCAGAAGCAGGTTGGGGAAGCAGGCGAGTGTTCCAGACCGGACTTCGTGATGGGCCTGGCCCCGTGGTAGAGCGCAGGGATGGGACCCCGGCCAGTCGAGGATCCACGGGCGTTGTCCTCGCTGCATTCCATCTTGTGGATTGCCTCTTGGCGGCGATCGGGTGCGGGCACTCACAGTGCCCTTCAGGGCCCCTAGGTGGGGGCGGCAAAGCAGACGTGCGGCGCCCGAATGACTTCGCCGGGCTCTTTCCGGCCAATTCTCACGAGCGTTCTGCCCAAAACAGGATTGGTTTTGGCAGAACGCTCGTGAGAATTGGCCGGCGTAGGACAGCCCTGCGGACCGCCGTGCTCTTCATGGCCCAGGGCCCTTTCTCGCCCAGGGCATGTTGCTGCCGCCAAAAATGGCTCGGAAAAAACGCGGCCCACCCCGGCATGCCGGCGCAATGGAGCGTTCCCGGAGCAGAGTTGAAGAACGGGTGGTGGCCTGGAGTGCGCCTCTGTCTTTCGGGTAGATTGGAAGGCCAAGGATGGGGATGACCTCATCTTGGTCATACAGGTTTATCTCACTCTGAGGGTTGTCCGAAGCACCAGACGGGCCGATGGAGACTGCGTGGTTGGGAGATGCGTGGCTGCGGGTCTAAGTGTTTCCCATATGGAGGCCATGAGGGACAGGACCCCGGAAGCAGGTTGGGGAAGCAGGCGAGTGTTCCAGACCGGACTTCGTGATAGGCCTGGCCCCGTGGTAGAGCGCAGGGATGGGACCCCGGCCAGTCGAGGATCCTCGGGCGTTGTCCTCGCTGCATTCCATCTTGTGGAGTGCCTCTTGGCGGCGATCGGGTGCGGGCACTCACAGTGCCCTTCAGGGCCCCTAGGTGGGGGCGGCAAAGCAGACGTGCGGCGCCCGAATGACTTAGCCGGGCTCTTTCCGGCCAATTCTCTCGAGCGTTCTGCCCAAACCAGTATTGGTTTCGGCAGAACGCTCGTGAGAATTGGCCGGCGTAGGACAGCCCTGCGGACCGCCGTGCTCTCCATGGCCCAGGGCCCTTTCTCGCCAGGGCATGTTGCTGCCGCCAAGAAATGGCTCGGAAAAGACGCGGCCCACCCGGGCACGCCGGCGCATTGCAGCGTTCCCGGAGCAGAGTTGAAGAACGGGTGGTGGCCTGGTGTGCGCCTCTGTCTTTCGGGTAGATGGGCCGGCCAAGGATGGGGATGACCTCATCTTGGTCATACAGGTTTATATCACTCAGAGGGTTGTCCGAAGCACCAGAGGGGCCGATGGAGACTGCGTGGTTGGGAGATGCGTGGCTGCGGGTCTAACGGTTTCCCATATGGAGGCCATGAGGGAGAGGACCCCGGAAGCAGGTTGGGGAAGCAGGCGAGTGTTCCACACCGGACTTCGTGATGGGCCTGGCCCCGTGGTAGAGCGCAGGGATGGGACCCCGCCAAGTCGAGGATCCACGGGCGTTGTCCTCGCTGCATTCCATCTTGTGGAGTGCCTCTTGGCGGCGATCGGGTGCGGGCACTCACAGTGCCCTTCAGGGCCCCGAGGTGGGGGCGGCCCAGCAGACGTGCAGCGCCCGAATGACTTGGCCGGGCTTTCTCCGGCCAATTCTCACGAGCGTTCTGCCCAAACCAGGATTGGTTTGGGCAGAACGCTCGTGAGAATTGGCCGGCGTAGGACAGCCCTGCGGACCGCCGTGCTCTCCATGGCCCAGGGCCCTTTCTGGCCCAGGGCATGTTGCTGCCGACAAGAAATGGCTCGGAAATGACGCGACCCACCCCGGCACGCCGGAGCAGAGTTGAAGAACGGGTGGTGGCCTTGTGTGCGCCTCTGTCTTTCGGGTAGATGGGCTGGCCAATGATGGGGATGAACTCATCATGGTCCTACAGGTTTATGTCACTCTGAGGGTTGTCCGAAGCACCAAAGGGGCCGATGGAGACTGCGTGGTTGGGAGATGCGTGGCTGCGGGTCTAAGGGTTTCCCATATGGAGGCCATGAGGGACAGGACCCCGAAAGCAGGTTGGGGTAGCAGGCGAGTGTTCGAGACCGGACTTCGTGATGGGCCTGGCCCCGTGGTAAAGCGCAGGGATGGGACCCCGGCCAGTCGAGGATCCACGGGCGTTGTCCTCGCTGCATTCCATCTTGTGGAGTGCCTCTTGGCGGCGATCGGGTGCGGGCACTCACAGTGCCCTTCAGGGCCCCTAGGTGGGGGCGGCAAAGCAGACGTGCGGCGCCCGAATGACTTCGCCGGGCTCTTTCCGGCCAATTCTCTCGAGCGTTCTACCCAAACCAGTATTGGTTTGGGCAGAACGCTCGAGAGAATTGGCCGGCATAGGACAGCCCTGCGGACCGCCGTGCTCTCCATGGCCCAGGGCCCTTTCTCGCCCAGGGCATGTTGCTGCCGCCAAGAAATGGCTCGGAAAAGACGCGGCCCACCCCGGCACGCCGGCGCATTGGAGCGTTCCCGGAGCAGAGTTGAAGAACGGGTGGTGGCCAGGTGTGCGCCTCTGTCGTTCGGGTAGATGGGCCGGCCAAGGATGGGGATGACCTCATCTTGGTCATACAGGTTTATCTCACTCTGAGGGTTGTCCGAAGCACCAGACGGGCCGATGGAGACTGCGTGGTTGGGAGATGCGTGGCTGCGGGTCTAAGTGTTTCCCATATGAAGGCCATGAGGGACAGGACCCCGGAAGCAGGTTGGGGAAGCAGGCGAGTGTTCCAGACCGGACTTCGTGATGGGCCTGGCCCCGTGGTAGAGCGCAGGGATGGGACCCCGGCCAGTCGAGGATCCTCGGGCGTTGTCCTCGCTGCATTCCATCTTGTGGAGTGCCTCTTGGCGGCGATCGGGTGCGGGCACTCACAGTGCCCTTCAGGGCCCCTAGGTGGGGGCGGCAAAGCAGACGTGCGGCGCCCGAATGACTTAGCCGGGCTCTTTCCGGCCAATTCTCTCGAGCGTTCTGCCCAAACCAGTATTGGTTTCGGCAGAACGCTCGTGAGAATTGGCCGGCGTAGGACAGCCCTGCGGACCGCCGTGCTCTCCATGGCCCAGGGCCCTTTCTCGCCAGGGCATGTTGCTGCCGCCAAGAAATGGCTCGGAAAAGACGCGGCCCACCCGGGCACGCCGGCGCATTGCAGCGTTCCCCGAGCAGAGTTGAAGAACGGGTGGTGGCCTGGTGTGCGCCTCTGTCTTTCGGGTAGATGGGCCGGCCAAGGATGGGGATGACCTCATCTTGGTCATACAGGTTTATATCACTCAGAGGGTTGTCCGAAGCACCAGAGGGGCCGATGGAGACTGCGTGGTTGGGAGATGCGTGGCTGCGGGTCTAAGGGTTTCCCTTATGGAGGCCATGAGGGACAGGACCCCGGAAGCAGGTTGGGGAAGCAGGCGAGTGTTCCACACCGGACTTCGTGATGGGCCTGGCCCCGTGGTAGAGCGCAGGGATGGGACCCCGCCAAGTCGAGGATCCACGGGCGTTGTCCTCGCTGCATTCCATCTTGTGGAGTGCCTCTTGGCGGCGATCGGGTGCGGGCACTCACAGTGCCCTTAAGGGCCCCGAGGTTGGGGCGGCCCAGCAGACGTGCAGCGCCCGAATGACTTGGCCGGGCTTTTTCCGGCCAATTCTCACGAGCGTTCTGCCCAAACCAGGATTGGTTTGGGCAGAACGCTCGTGAGAATTGGCCGGCGTAGGACAGCCCTGCGGACCGCCGTGCTCTCCATGGCCCAGGGCCCTTTCTGGCCCAGGGCATGTTGCTGCCGACAAGAAATGGCTCGGAAATGACGCGACCCACCCCGGCACGCCGGAGCAGAGTTGAAGAACGGGTGGTGTCCTTGTGTGCGCCTCTGTCTTTCGGGTAGATGGGCTGGCCAATGATGGGGATGAACTCATCATGGTCCTACAGGTTTATGTCACTCTGAGGGTTGTCCGAAGCACCAGAGGGGCCGATGGAGACTGCGTGGTTGGGAGATGCGTGGCTGCGGGTCTAAGGGTTTCCCATATGGAGGCCATGAGGGACAGGACCCCGAAAGCAGGTTGGGGTAGCAGGCGAGTGTTCCAGACCGGACTTCGTGATGGGCCTGGCCCCGTGGTAAAGCGCAGGGATGGGACCCCGGCCAGTCGAGGATCCACGGGCGTTGTCCTCGCTGCATTCCATCTTGTGGAGTGCCTCTTGGCGGCGATCGGGTGCGGGCACTCACAGTGCCCTTCAGGGCCCCTAGGTGGGGGCGGCAAAGCAGACGTGCGGCGCCCGAATGACTTCGCCGGGCTCTTTCCGGCCAATTCTCTCGAGCGTTCTGCCCAAAACAGGATTGGTTTGGGCAGAACGCTCGTGAGAATTGGCCGGCGTAGGACAGCCCTGCGGACCGCCGTGCTCTTCATGGCCCAGGGCCCTTTCTCGCCCAGGGCATGTTGCTGCCGCCAAGAAATGGCTCGGAAAAGACGCGGCCCACCCGGGCACGCCGGCGCATTGCAGCGTTCCCGGAGCAGAGTTGAAGAACGGGTGGTGGCCAGGTGTGCGCCTCTGTCTTTCGGGTAGATGGGCCGGCCAAGGATGGGGATGACCTCATCTTGGTCATACAGGTTTATGTCACTTTGAGGGTTGTCCGAAGCACCAGAGGGGCCGATGGAGACTGCGTGGTTGGGAGATGCGTGGCTGCGGGTCTAAGGGTTTCCCTTATGGAGGCCATGAGGGACAGGACCCCGGAAGCAGGTTGGGGAAGCAGGCGAGTGTTCCAGACCGGACTTCGTGATGGGCCTGGCCCCGTGGTAGAGCGCAGGGAAGGGACCCCGGCAATTCGAGGATCCACGGGCGTAGTCCCCGCTGCATTCCATCTTGTGGAGTGCCTCTTGGCGGCGATCAGGTGCGGGCACTCACAGTGCCCTTCAGGGCCCCTAGGTGGGGGCGGCAAAGCAGACGTGCGGCGCCCGAATGACTTCGCCGGGCTCTTTCCGGCCAATTCTCTCGAGCGTTCTGCCCAAACCAGGATTGGTTTGGGCAGAACGCTCGTGAGAATTGGCCGGCGTAGGACAGCCCTGCGGACCGCCGTGCTCTCCATGGCCCAGGGCCCTTTCTCGCCAGGGCATGTTGCGGCCGCCAAAAATGGCTCGGAAAAGACGCGGCCCACCCCGGCACGCCGGCGCAATGGAGCGTTCCCGGAGCAGAGTTGAAGAACGGGTGGTGGCCTGGAGTGCGCCTCTGTCTTTCGGGTAGATGGGACGGCCAAGGATGGGGATGACCTCATCTTGGTCATACAGGTTTATCTCACTCTGAGGGTTGTCCGAAGCACCAGAGGGGCCGATGGAGACTGCGTGGTTGGGAGATGCGTGGCTGCGGGTCTAAGGGTTTCCCATATGGAGGCCATGAGGGACAGGACCCCGGAAGCAGGTTGGGGAAGCAGGCGAGTGTTCCAGACCGGACTTCGTGATGGGCCTGGCCCCGTGGTAGAGCGCAGGGATGGGACCCCGGCCAGTCGAGGATCCACGGGCGTTGTCCTCGCTGCATTCCATCTTGTGGAGTGCCTCTTGGCGGCGATCGGGTGCGGGCACTCACAGTGCCCTTCAGGGCCCCTAGGTGGGGGCGGCAAAGCAGACGTGCAGCGCCCGAATGACTTCGCCGGGCTCTTTCCGGCCAATTCTCTCGAGCGTTCTACCCAAACCAGTATTGGTTTGGGCAGAACGCTCGAGAGAATTGGCCGGCGTAGGACAGCCCTGCGGACCGCCGTGCTCTCCATGGCCCAGGGCCCTTTCTCGCCCAGGGCATGTTGCTGCCGCCAAGAAATGGCTCGGAAAAGACGCGGCCCACCCCGGCACGCCGGCGCATTGGAGCGTTCCCGGAGCAGAGTTGAAGAACGGGTGGTGGCCAGGTGTGCGCCTCTGTCTTTCGGGTAGATGGGCCGGCCAAGGATGGGGATGACCTCATCTTGGTCATACAGGTTTATGTCACTTTGAGGGTTGTCCGAAGCACCAGAGGGGCCGATGGAGACTGCGTGGTTGGGAGATGCGTGGCTGCGGGTCTAAGGGTTTCCCTTATGGAGGCCATGAGGGACAGGACCCCGGAAGCAGGTTGGGGAAGCAGGCGAGTGTTCCAGACCGGACTTCGTGATGGGCCTGGCCCCGTGGTAGAGCGCAGGGAAGGGACCCCGGCAAGTCGAGGATCCACGGGCGTTGTCCCCGCTGCATTCCATCTTGTGGAGTGCCTCTTGGCGGCGATCAGGTGCGGGCACTCACAGTGCCCTTCAGGGCCCCTAGGTGGGGGCGGCAAAGCAGACGTGCGGCGCCCGAATGACTTCGCCGGGCTCTTTCCGGCCAATTCTCTCGAGCGTTCTGCCCAAACCAGGATTGGTTTGGGCAGAACGCTCGTGAGAATTGGCCGGCGTAGGACAGCCCTGCGGACCGCCGTGCTCTCCATGGCCCAGGGCCCTTTCTCGCCAGGGCATGTTGCGGCCGCCAAAAATGGCTCGGAAAAGACGCGGCCCACCCCGGCACGCCGGCGCAATGGAGCGTTCCCGGAGCAGAGTTGAAGAACGGGTGGTGGCCTGGAGTGCGCCTCTGTCTTTCGGGTAGATGGGACGGCCAAGGATGGGGATGACCTCATTTGTTCATACAGGTTTATCTCACTCTGAGGGTTGTCCGAAGCACCAGAGGGGCCGATGGAGACTGCGTGGTTGAGAGATGCGTGGCTGCGGGTCTAAGGGTTTCCCTTATGGAGGCCATGAGGGACAGGACCCAGGAAGCAGGTTGGGGAAGCAGGTGAGTGTTCCAGACCGGACTTCGTGATGGGCCTGGCCCCGTGGTAGAGCGCAGGGATGGGACCCTGGCCAGTCGAGGATCCACGGGCGTTGTCCTCGCTGCATTCCATCTTGTGGAGTGCCTCTTGGCGGCGATCGGGTGCGGGCACTCACAGTGCCCTTCAGGGCCCCTAGGTGGGGGCGGCAAAGCAGACGTGCGGCGCCCAAATGAGTTCGCCGGGCTCTTTCTGGTCAATTCTCTCGAGCGTTCTGCCCAAACCAGTATTGGTTTGGGCAGAACGCTCGAGAGAATTGGCCGGCGTAGGACAGCCCTGCGGACCGCCGTGCTCTCCAAGGCCCAGGGCCCTTTCTCGCCCAGGGCACGTTGCTGCCGCCAAGAAATGGCTCGGAAAAGACGCGGCCCACCCCGGGACGCCGGCGCATTGGAGCGTTCCCGGAGCAGAGTTGAAGAACGGGTGGTGGCCAGGTGTGCGCCTCTGTCTTTCGGGTAGATGGGCCGGCCAAGGATGGGGATGACCTCATCTTGGTCATACAGGTTTATGTCACTTTGAGGGTTGTCCGAAGCACCAGAGGGGCCGATGGAGACTGCGTGGTTGGGAGATGCGTGGCTGCGGGTCTAAGTGTTTCCCTTATGGAGGCCATGAGGGACAGGACCCCGGAAGCAGGTTGGGGAAGCAGGCGAGTGTTCCAGACCGGACTTCGTGATGGGCCTGGCCCCGTGGTAGAGCGCAGGGAAGGGACCCCGGCAAGTCGAGGATCCACGGGCGTTGTCCCCGCTGCATTCCATCTTGTGGAGTGCCTCTTGGCGGCGATCGGGTGCGGGCACTCACATTGCCCTTCAGGGCCCCAAGGTGGGGGCGGCCCAGCAGACGTGCGGCGCCCGAATGACTTCGCCCGGCTTTTTCCGGCCAATTCTCACGAGCGTTCTGCCCAAACCAGGATTGGTTTGGGCAGAACGCTCGTGAGAATTGGCCGGTGTAGGACAGCCCTGCGGACCGCCGTGCTCTCCATGGCCCAGGGCCCTTTCTCGCCCAGGGCATGTAGCTGCCGCCAAGAAATGGCTCGGAAAAGACGCGGCCCACCCGGGCACGCCGGCGCATTGCAGCGATCCCGGAGCAGAGTTGAAGAACGGGTGGTGGCCAGGTGTGCGCCTCTGTCTTTCGGGTAGATGGGCCGGCCAAGGATGGGGATGACCTCATCTTGGTCATACAGGTTTATGTGACTTTGAGGGTTGTCCGAAGCACCAGAGGGGCCGATGGAGACTGCGTGGTTGGGAGATGCGTGGCTGCGGGTCTAAGGGTTTCCCTTATGGAGGCCATGAGGGACAGGACCCCGGAAGCAGGTTGGGGAAGCAGGCGAGTGTTCCAGACCGGACTTCGTGATGGGCCTGGCCCCGTGGTAGAGCGCAGGGAAGGGACCCCGGCAAGTCGAGGATCCACGGGCGTTGTCCCCGCTGCATTCCATCTTGTGGAGTGCCTCTTGGCGGCGATCGGGTGCGGGCACTCACATTGCCCTTCAGGGCCCCAAGGTGGGGGCGGCCCAGCAGACGTGCGGCGCCCGAATGACTTCGCCCGGCTTTTTCCGGCCAATTCTCACGAGCGTTCTGCCCAAACCAGGATTGGTTTGGGCAGAACGCTCGTGAGAATTGGCCGGCGTAGGACAGCCCTGCGGACCGCCGTGCTCTCCATGGCCCAGGGCCCTTTCTCGCCCAGGGCATGTAGCTGCCGCCAAGAAATGGCTCGGAAAAGACGCGGCCCACCCGGGCACGCCGGCGCATTGCAGCGATCCCGGAGCAGAGTTGAAGAACGGGTGATGGCCTGGTGTGCGCCTCTGTCTTTCGGGTAGATGGGCCGGCCAAGGATGGGGATGACCTCATCTTGGTCATACAGGTTTATGTCACTCTGAGGGTTGTCCGAAGCACCAGAGGGGCCGATGGAGACTGCGTGGTTGGGAGATGCGTGGCTTCGGGTCTAAGGGTTTCCCATATGGAGGCCAAGAGGGACAGGATCCCAGAAGCAGGTTGGGGAAGCAGGCGAGTGTTCCAGACCGGACTTCGTGATGGGCCAGGCCCCGTGGTAGAGCGCAGGGATGGGACCCCGGCCAGTCGAGGATCCACGGGCGTTGTCCTCGCTGCATTCCATCTTGTGGAGTGCCTCTTGGCGGCGATCGGGTGCGGGCACTCACAGTGCCCTTCAGGGCCCCTAGGTGGGGGCGGCAAAGCAGACGTGCGGCGCCCGAATGACTTCGCCGGGCTCTTTCCGGCCAATTCTCTCGAGCGTTCTGCCCAAAACAGGATTGGTTTGGGCAGAACGCTCGTGAGAATTGGCCGGCGTAGGACAGCCCTGCGGACCGCCGTGCTCTTCATGGCCCAGGGCCCTTTCTCGCCCAGGGCATGTTGCTGCCGCCAAAAATGGCTCGGAAAAAACGCGGCCCACCCCGGCATGCCGGCGCAATGGAGCGTTCCCGGAGCAGAGTTGAAGAACGGGTGGTGGCCTGGAGTGCGCCTCTGTCTTTCGGGTAGATTGGAAGGCCAAGGATGGGGATGACCTCATCTTGGTCATACAGGTTTATCTCACTCTGAGGGTTGTCCGAAGCACCAGACGGGCCGATGGAGACTGCGTGGTTGGGAGATGCGTGGCTGCGGGTCTAAGTGTTTCCCATATGGAGGCCATGAGGGACAGGACCCCGGAAGCAGGTTGGGGAAGCAGGCGAGTGTTCCAGACCGGACTTCGTGATGGGCCTGGCCCCGTGGCAGAGCGCAGGGATGGGACCCCGGCCAGTCGAGGATCCACGGGCGTTGTCCTCGCTGCATTCCATCTTTGGAGTGCCTCTTGGCGGCGATCGGGTGCGGGCACTCACAGTGCCCTTCAGGGCCCCTAGGTGGGGGCGGCAAAGCAGACGTGCGGCGCCCGAATGACTTAGCCGGGCTCTTTCCGGCCAATTCTCTCGAGCGTTCTGCCCCAACCAGTATTGGTTTGGGCAGAACGCTCGTG
Organism: Mustela lutreola; assembly: GCF_030435805.1. Taxonomy (NCBI): domain Eukaryota; kingdom Metazoa; phylum Chordata; class Mammalia; order Carnivora; family Mustelidae; genus Mustela; species Mustela lutreola. The sequence goes on from NC_081294.1 coordinate 176,941,298, forward strand.
AGAATTGGCCGGCGTAGGACAGCCCTGCGGACCGCCGTGCTCTCCATGGCCCAGGGCCCTTTCTCGCCAGGGCATGTTGCTGCCGCCAAGAAATGGCTCGGAAAAGACGCGGCCCACCCCGGCACGCCGGCGCAATGGAGCGTTCCCGGAGCAGAGTTGAAGAAACGGTGGTGGCCTGGTGTGCGCCTCTGTCTTTCGGGTAGATGGGCCGGCCAAGGATGGGGATGACCTCATCTTGGTCCTACAGGTTTATGTCACTCTGAGGGTTGTCCGAAGCACCAGAGGGGTCGATGGAGACTGCGTGGTTGGGAGATGCGTGGCTGCGGGTCTAAGGGTTTCCCATATGGAGGCCATGAGGGACAGGACCCCGGAAGCAGGTTGGGGTAGCAGGGGAGTGTTCCAGACCGGACTTCGTGATGGGCCTGGCCCCGTGGTAGAGCGCAGGGATGGGACCCCGGCAAGTCGAGGATCAACGGGCGTTGTCCTCGCTGCATTCCATCTTGTGGAGTGCCTCTTGGCGGCGATCGGGTGCGGGCACTCACAGTGCCCTTCAGGGCCCCTAGGTGGGGGCGGCAAAGCAGACGTGCGGCGCCCAAATGAGTTCGCCGGGCTCTTTCCGGTCAATTCTCTCGAGCGTTCTGCCCAAACCAGTATTGGTTTGGGCAGAATGCTCGTGAGAATTGGCCGGCGTAGGACAGCCCTGCGGACCGCCGTGCTCTCCATGGCCCAGGGCCCTTTCTCGCCCAGGGCACGTTGCTGCCGCCAAGAAATGGCTCGGAAAAGACGCGGCCCACCCCGGGACGCCGGCGCATTGGAGCGTTCCCGGAGCAGAGTTGAAGAACGGGTGGTGGCCAGGTGTGCGCCTCTGTCTTTCGGGTAGATGGGCCGGCCAAGGATGGGGATGACCTCATCTTGGTCATACAGGTTTATGTCACTTTGAGGGTTGTCCGAAGCACCAGAGGGGCCGATGGAGACTGCGTGGTTGGGAGATGCGTGGCTGCGGGTCTAAGTGTTTCCCTTATGGAGGCCATGAGGGACAGGACCCCGAAAGCAGGTTGGGGAAGCAGGCGAGTGTTCCAGACCGGACTTCGTGATGGGCCTGGCCCCGTGGTAGAGCGCAGGGAAGGGACCCCGGCAAGTCGAGGATCCACGGGCGTTGTCCCCGCTGCATTCCATCTTGTGGAGTGCCTCTTGGCGGCGATCGGGTGCGGGCACTCACATTGCCCTTCAGGGCCGCAAGGTGGGGGCGGCCCAGCAGATGTGCGGCGCCCGAATGACTTCGCCCGGCTTTTTCCGGCCAATTCTCACGAGCGTTCTGCCCAAACCAGGATTGGTTTGGGCAGAACGCTCGTGAGAATTGGCCGGCGTAGGACAGCCCTGCGGACCGCCGTGCTCTCCATGGCCCAGGGCCCTTTCTCGCCCAGGGCATGTAGCTGCCGCCAAGAAATGGCTCGGAAAAGACGCGGCCCACCCGGGCACGCCGGCGCATTGCAGCGATCCCGGAGCAGAGTTGAAGAACGGGTGATGGCCTGGTGTGGGCCTCTGTCTTTCGGGTAGATGGGCCGGCCAAGGATGGGGATGACCTCCTCTTGGTCATACAGGTTTATGTCACTCTGAGGGTTGTCCGAAGCACCAGAGGGGCCGATGGAGACTGCGTGGTTGGGAGATGCGTGGCTTCGGGTCTAAGGGTTTCCCATATGGAGGCCAAGAGGGACAGGATCCCAGAAGCAGGTTGGGGAAGCAGGCGAGTGTTCCAGACCGGACTTCGTGATGGGCCTGGCCCCGTGGTAGAGCGCAGGGATGGGACCCCGGCCAGTCGAGGATCCACGGGCGTTGTCCTCGCTGCATTCCATCTTGTGGAGTGCCTCTTGGCGGCGATCGGGTGCGGGCACTCACAGTGCCCTTCAGGGCCCCTAGGTGGGGGCGGCAAAGCAGACGTGCGGCGCCCGAATGACTTCGCCGGGCTCTTTCCGGCCAATTCTCTCGAGCGTTCTGCCCAAAACAGGATTGGTTTGGGCAGAACGCTCGTGAGAATTGGCCGGCGTAGGACAGCACTGCGGACCGCCGTGCTCTTCATGGCCCAGGGCCCTTTCTCGCCCAGGGCATGTTGCTGCCGCCAAAAATGGCTCGGAAAAAACGCGGCCCACCCCGGCATGCCGGCGCAATGGAGCGTTCCAGGAGCAGAGTTGAAGAACGGGTGGTGGCCTGGAGTGCGCCTCTGTCTTTCGGGTAGATTGGAAGGCCAAGGATGGGGATGACCTCATCTTGGTCATACAGGTTTATCTCACTCTGAGGGTTGTCCGAAGCACCAGACGGGCCGATGGAGACTGCGTGGTTGGGAGATGCGTGGCTGCTGGTCTAAATGTTTCCCATATGGAGGCCATGAGGGACAGGACCCCGGAAGCAAGTTGGGGAAGCAGGCGAGTGTTCCAGACCGGACTTCGTGATGGGCCTGGCCCCGTGGTAGAGCGCAGGGATGGGACCCTGGCCAGTCGAGGATCCACGGGCGTTGTCCTCGCTGCATTCCATCTTGTGGAGTGCCTCTTGGCGGCGATCGGGTGCGGGCACTCACAGTGCCCTTCAGGGCCCCTAGGTGGGGGCGGCAAAGCAGACGTGCGGCGCCCAAATGAGTTCGCCGGGCTCTTTCCGGTCAATTCTCTCGAGCGTTCTGCCCAAACCAGTATTGGTTTGGGCAGAACGCTCGAGAGAATTGGCCGGCGTAGGACAGCCCTGCGGACCGCCGTGCTCTCCAAGGCCCAGGGCCCTTTCTCGCCCAGGGCACGTTGCTGCCGCCAAGAAATGGCTCGGAAAAGACGCGGCCCACCCCGGGACGCCGGCGCATTGGAGCGTTCCCGGAGCAGAGTTGAAGAACGGGTGGTGGCCAGGTGTGCGCCTCTGTCTTTCGGGTAGATGGGCCGGCCAAGGATGGGGATGACCTCATCTTGGTCATACAGGTTTATGTCACTTTGAGGGTTGTCCGAAGCACCAGAGGGGCCGATGGAGACTGCGTGGTTGGGAGATGCGTGGCTGCGGGTCTAAGTGTTTCCCTTATGGAGGCCATGAGGGACAGGACCCCGGAAGCAGGTTGGGGAAGCAGGCGAGTGTTCCAGACCGGACTTCGTGATGGGCCTGGCCCCGTGGTAGAGCGCAGGGAAGGGACCCCGGCAAGTCGAGGATCCACGGGCGTTGTCCCCGCTGCATTCCATCTTGTGGAGTGCCTCTTGGCGGCGATCGGGTGCGGGCACTCACATTGCCCTTCAGGGCCCCAAGGTGGGGGCGGCCCAGCAGACGTGCGGCGCCCGAATGACTTCGCCCGGCTTTTTCCGGCCAATTCTCACGAGCGTTCTGCCCAAACCAGGATTGGTTTGGGCAGAACGCTCGTGAGAATTGGCCGGTGTAGGACAGCCCTGCGGACCGCCGTGCTCTCCATGGCCCAGGGCCCTTTCTCGCCCAGGGCATGTAGCTGCCGCCAAGAAATGGCTCGGAAAAGACGCGGCCCACCCGGGCACGCCGGCGCATTGCAGCGATCCCGGAGCAGAGTTGAAGAACGGGTGGTGGCCAGGTGTGCGCCTCTGTCTTTCGGGTAGATGGGCCGGCCAAGGATGGGGATGACCTCATCTTGGTCATACAGGTTTATGTGACTTTGAGGGTTGTCCGAAGCACCAGAGGGGCCGATGGAGACTGCGTGGTTGGGAGATGCGTGGCTGCGGGTCTAAGTGTTTCCCTTATGGAGGCCATGAGGGACAGGACCCCGGAAGCAGGTTGGGGAAGCAGGCGAGTGTTCCAGACCGGACTTCGTGATGGGCCTGGCCCCGTGGTAGAGCGCAGGGAAGGGACCCCGGCAAGTCGAGGATCCACGGGCGTTGTCCCCGCTGCATTCCATCTTGTGGAGTGCCTCTTGGCGGCGATCGGGTGCGGGCACTCACATTGCCCTTCAGGGCCCCAAGGTGGGGGCGGCCCAGCAGACGTGCGGCGCCCGAATGACTTCGCCCGGCTTTTTCCGGCCAATTCTCACGAGCGTTCTGCCCAAACCAGGATTGGTTTGGGCAGAACGCTCGTGAGAATTGGCCGGCGTAGGACAGCCCTGCGGACCGCCGTGCTCTCCATGGCCCAGGGCCCTTTCTCGCCCAGGGCATGTAGCTGCCGCCAAGAAATGGCTCGGAAAAGACGCGGCCCACCCGGGCACGCCGGCGCATTGCAGCGATCCCGGAGCAGAGTTGAAGAACGGGTGATGGCCTGGTGTGCGCCTCTGTCTTTCGGGTAGATGGGCCGGCCAAGGATGGGGATGACCTCATCTTGGTCATACAGGTTTATGTCACTCTGAGGGTTGTCCGAAGCACCAGAGGGGCCGATGGAGACTGCGTGGTTGGGAGATGCGTGGCTTCGGGTCTAAGGGTTTCCCATATGGAGGCCAAGAGGGACAGGATCCCAGAAGCAGGTTGGGGAAGCAGGCGAGTGTTCCAGACCGGACTTCGTGATGGGCCAGGCCCCGTGGTAGAGCGCAGGGATGGGACCCCGGCCAGTCGAGGATCCACGGGCGTTGTCCTCGCTGCATTCCATCTTGTGGAGTGCCTCTTGGCGGCGATCGGGTGCGGGCACTCACAGTGCCCTTCAGGGCCCCTAGGTGGGGGCGGCAAAGCAGACGTGCGGCGCCCGAATGACTTCGCCGGGCTCTTTCCGGCCAATTCTCTCGAGCGTTCTGCCCAAAACAGGATTGGATTGGGCAGAACGCTCGTGAGAATTGGCCGGCGTAGGACAGCCCTGCGGACCGCCGTGCTCTTCATGGCCCAGGGCCCTTTCTCGCCCAGGGCATGTTGCTGCCGCCAAAAATGGCTCGGAAAAAACGCGGCCCACCCCGGCATGCCGGCGCAATGGAGCGTTCCCGGAGCAGAGTTGAAGAACGGGTGGTGGCCTGGAGTGCGCCTCTGTCTTTCGGGTAGATTGGAAGGCCAAGGATGGGGATGACCTCATCTTTGTCATACAGGTTTATCTCACTCTGAGGGTTGTCCGAAGCACCAGACGGGCCGATGGAGACTGCGTGGTTGGGAGATGCGTGGCTGCGGGTCTAAGTGTTTCCCATATGGAGGCCATGAGGGACAGGACCCCGGAAGCAGGTTGGGGAAGCAGGCGAGTGTTCCAGACCGGACTTCGTGATGGGCCTGGCCCCGTGGCAGAGCGCAGGGATGGGACCCCGGCCAGTCGAGGATCCACGGGCGTTGTCCTCGCTGCATTCCATCTTTGGAGTGCCTCTTGGCGGCGATCGGGTGCGGGCACTCACAGTGCCCTTCAGGGCCCCTAGGTGGGGGCGGCAAAGCAGACGTGCGGCGCCCGAATGACTTAGCCGGGCTCTTTCCGGCCAATTCTCTCGAGCGTTCTGCCCCAACCAGTATTGGTTTGGGCAGAACGCTCGTGAGAATTGGCCGGCGTAGGACAGCCCTGCGGACCGCCGTGCTCTCCATGGCCCAGGGCCCTTTCTCGCCCAGGGCACGTTGCTGCCGCCAAGAAATGGCTCGGAAAAGACGCGGCCCACCCCGGGACGCCGGCGCATTGGAGCGTTCCCGGAGCAGAGTTGAAGAACGGGTGGTGGCCAGGTGTGCGCCTCTGTTTTTCGGGTAGATGGGCCGGCCAAGGATGGGGATGACCTCATCTTGGTCATACAGGTTTATGTCACTTTGAGGGTTGTCCGAAGCACCAGAGGGGCCGATGGAGACTGCGTGGTTGGGAGATGCGTGGCTGCGGGTCTAAGTGTTTCCCTTATGGAGGCCATGAGGGACAGGACCCCGGAAGCAGGTTGGGGAAGCAGGCGAGTGTTCCAGACCGGACTTCGTGATGGGCCTGGCCCCGTGGTAGAGCGCAGGGAAGGGACCCCGGCAAGTCGAGGATCCACGGGCGTTGTCCCCGCTGCATTCCATCTTGTGGAGTGCCTCTTGGCGGCGATCGGGTGCGGGCACTCACATTGCCCTTCAGGGCCGCAAGGTGGGGGCGGCCCAGCAGACGTGCGGCGCCCGAATGACTTCGCCCGGCTTTTTCCGGCCAATTCTCACGAGCGTTCTGCCCAAACCAGGATTGGTTTGGGCAGAACGCTCGTGAGAATTGGCCGGCGTAGGACAGCCCTGCGGACCGCCGTGCTCTCCATGGCCCAGGGCCCTTTCTCGCCCAGGGCATGTAGCTGCCGCCAAGAAATGGCTCGGAAAAGACGCGGCCCACCCGGGCACGCCGGCGCATTGCAGCGATCCCGGAGCAGAGTTGAAGAACGGGTGATGGCCTGGTGTGGGCCTCTGTCTTTCGGGTAGATGGGCCGGCCAAGGATGGGGATGACCTCCTCTTGGTCATACAGGTTTATGTCACTCTGAGGGTTGTCCGAAGCACCAGAGGGGCCGATGGAGACTGCGTGGTTGGGAGATGCGTGGCTTCGGGTCTAAGGGTTTCCCATATGGAGGCCAAGAGGGACAGGATCCCAGAAGCAGGTTGGGGAAGCAGGCGAGTGTTCCAGACCGGACTTCGTGATGGGCCTGGCCCCGTGGTAGAGCGCAGGGATGGGACCCCGGCCAGTCGAGGATCCACGGGCGTTGTCCTCGCTGCATTCCATCTTGTGGAGTGCCTCTTGGCGGCGATCGGGTGCGGGCACTCACAGTGCCCTTCAGGGCCCCTAGGTGGGGGCGGCAAAGCAGACGTGCGGCGCCCGAATGACTTCGCCGGGCTCTTTCCGGCCAATTCTCTCGAGCGTTCTGCCCAAAACAGGATTGGTTTGGGCAGAACGCTCGTGAGAATTGGCCGGCGTAGGACAGCACTGCGGACCGCCGTGCTCTTCATGGCCCAGGGCCCTTTCTCGCCCAGGGCATGTTGCTGCCGCCAAAAATGGCTCGGAAAAAACGCGGCCCACCCCGGCATGCCGGCGCAATGGAGCGTTCCAGGAGCAGAGTTGAAGAACGGGTGGTGGCCTGGAGTGCGCCTCTGTCTTTCGGGTAGATTGGAAGGCCAAGGATGGGGATGACAACATCTTGGTCATACAGGTTTATCTCACTCTGAGGGTTGTCCGAAGCACCAGACGGGCCGATGGAGACTGCGTGGTTGGGAGATGCGTGGCTGCTGGTCTAAATGTTTCCCATATGGAGGCCATGAGGGACAGGACCCCGGAAGCAAGTTGGGGAAGCAGGCGAGTGTTCCAGACCGGACTTCGTGATGGGCCTGGCCCCGTGGCAGAGCGCAGGGATGGGACCCCGGCCAGTCGAGGATCCACGGGCGTTGTCCTCGCTGCATTCCATCTTGTGGAGTGCCTCTTTGCGGCGATCGGGTGCGGGCACTCACAGTGCCCTTCAGGGCCCCTAGGTGGGGGCGGCAAAGCAGACGTGCGGCGCCCGAATGACTTCGCCGGGCTCTTTCCGGCCAATTCTCTCGAGCGTTCTGCCCAAACCAGTATTGGTTTGGGCAGAACGCTCGTGAGAATTGGCCGGCGTAGGACAGCCCTGCGGAACGCCGTGCTCTCCATGGCCCAGGGCCCTTTCTCGCCAGGGCATGTTGCTGCCGCCAAGAAATGGCTCGGAAAAGACGCGGCCCACCCCGGCACGCCGGCGCAATGGAGCGTTCCCGGAGCAGATTTGAAGAAACGGTGGTGGCCTGGTGTGCGCCTCTGTCTTTCGGGTAGATGGGCCGGCCAAGGATGGGGATGACCTCATCTTGGTCATACAGATTTATGTCACTCTGAGGGTTGTCCGAAGCACCAGAGGGGCCGATGGAGACTGCGTGGTTGGGAGATGCGTGGCTGCGGATCTAAGGGTTTCCCATATGGAGGCCAAGAGGGACAGGATCCCGGAAGCAGGTTGGGGAAGCAGGCGAGTGTTCCAGACCGGACTTCGTGATGGGCCTGGCCCCGTGGTAGAGCGCAGGGAAGGGACCCCGGCAAGTCGAGGCTCCACGGGCGTTGTCCCCGCTGCATTCCATCTTGTGGAGTGCCTCTGGCGGCGATCGGGTGCGGGCACTCACATTGCCCTTCAGGGCCCCAAGGTGGGGGCGGCCCAGCAGACGTGCGGCGCCCGAATGACTTCGCCCGGATTTTTCCGGCCAATTCTCACGAGCGTTCTGCCCAAACCAGGATTGGTTTGGGCAGAACGCTCGTGAGAATTGGCCGGCGTAGGACAGCCCTGCAGACCGCCGTGCTCTCCATGGCCCAGGGCCCTTTCTCGCCCAGGGCATGTTGCTGCCGCCAAGAAATGGCTCGTAAAAGACGCGGCCCACCCGGGCACGCCGGCGCATTGCAGCGTTCCCGGAGCAGAGTTGAAGAACGGGTGGTGGCCTGGTGTGCGCCTCTCTCTTTCGGGTAGATGGGCCGGCCAAGGATGGGGATGACCTCATCTTGGTCATAAAGGTTTATGTCACTCTTAGGGTTGTCCGAATTACCAGAGGGGCCGATGGAGACTGCGTGGTTGGGAGATTCGTGGCTTCGGGTCTAAGGGTTTCCCATATGGAGGCCAAGAGGGACAGGATCCCGGAAGCAGGTTGGGGAAGCAGGCGAGTGTTCCAGACCGGACTTCGTGATGTGCTTGGCCCCGTGGTAGAGCGCAGGGATGGGACCCCGGCCAGTCGAGGATCCACGGGCGTTGTCCTCGCTGCATTCCATCTTGTGGAGTGCCTCTTGGCGGCGATCGGGTGCGCGCACTCACAGTGCCCTTCAGGGCCCCTAGGTGGGGGCGGCAAAGCAGACGTGCGGCGCCCGAATGACTTCGCCGGGCTCTTTCCGGCCAATTCTCTCGAGCGTTCTGCCCAAACCAGGATTGGTTTGGCAGAACGCTTGTGAGAATTGGCTGGCGTAGGACAGCCCTGCGGACCGCCGTGCTCTCCATGGCCCCGGGCCCTTTCTCGCCCAGGGCATGTTGCTGGCACCAAGAAATGGCTCGGAAAAGACGCGGCCCACCCCGGCATGCCGGCCCATTGGAGCGTTCCCGGAGCAGAGTTGAAGAACGGGTGTTGGCCTGGTGTGTGCCTCTGTCTTTCGGGTAGATGGGCCTGCCAAGGATGAGGTTGACCTCATCTTGGTCATACAGGTGTATCTCACTCTGATGGTTGTCCGAAGCACCAGAGGGGCCGATGGAGACTGCGTGGTTGGGAGATGCGTGGCTGCGGGTCTAACGGTTTCCCATATGGAGGCCATGAGGGAGAGGACCCCGGAAGCAGGTTAGGGAAGCAGGCGAGTGTTCCAGACCGGACTTCGTGATGGGCCTGGCCCCGTGGTAGAGTGCAGGGATGGGACCCCGCCAAGTCGAGGATCCACGGGCGTTGTCCTCGCTGCATTCCATCTTGTGGAGTGCCTCTTGGCGGCGATCGGGTGCGGGCACTCACAGTGCCCTTCAGGGCCCCGAGGTGGGGGCGGCCCAGCAGACGTGCGGCGCCCGAATGAATTGGCCGGTCTTTTTCCGGCCAATTCTCACGAGCGTTCTGCCCAAACCAGGATTGGTTTGGGCAGAACGCTCGTGAGAATTGGCCGGCATAGGACAGCCCTGCGGACCGCCGTGCTCTCCATGGCCCAGGGCCCTTTCTGGCCCAGGGCATGTTGCTGCCGACAAGAAATGGCTCGGAAATGACGCGACCCACCCCGGCACGCCGGAGCAGAGTTGAAGAACGGGTGGTGGCCTTGTGTGCGCCTCTGTCTTTCGGGTAGATGGGCTGGCCAATGATGGGGATGACCTCATCATGGTCCTACTGGTTTATGTCACTCTGAGGGTTGTCCGAAGCACCAGAGGGGCCGATGGAGACTGCGTGGTTGGGAGATGCGTGGCTGCGGGTCTAAGGGTTTCCCATATGGAGGCCATGAGGGACAGGACCCCGAAAGCAGGTTGGGGTAGCAGGCGAGTGTTCCAGACCGGACTTCGTGATGGGCCTGGCCCCGTGGTAAAGCGCAGGGATGGGACCCCGGCCAGTCGAGGATCCACGGGCGTTGTCCTCGCTGCATTCCATCTTGTGGAGTGCCTCTTGGCGGCGATCGGGTGCGGGCACTCACAGTGCCCTTCAGGGCCCCTAGGTGGGGGCGGCAAAGCAGACGTGCGGCGCCCGAATGACTTCGCCGGGCTCTTTCCGGCCAATTCTCTCGAGCGTTCTACCCAAACCAGGATTGGTTTGGGCAGAACGCTCGAGAGAATTGGCCGGCGTAGGACAGCCCTGCGGACCGCCGTGCTCTCCATGGCCCAGGGCCCTTTCTCGCCCAGGGCATGTTGCTGCCGCCAAGAAATGGCTCGGAAAAGACGCGGCCCACCCCGGCACGCCGGCGCATTGGAGCGTTCCCGGAGCAGAGTTGAAGAACGGGTGGTGGCCAGGTGTGCGCCTGTGTCTTTCGGGTAGATGGGCCGGCCAAGGATGTGGATGACCTCATCTTGGTCATACAGGTTTATGTCACTTTGAGGGTTGTCCGAAGCACCAGAGGGGCCGATGGAGACTGCGTGGTTGGGAGATGCGTGGCTGCGGGTCTAAGGGTTTCCCTTATGGAGGCCATGAGGGACAGGACCCCGGAAGCAGGTTGGGGAAGCAGGCGAGTGTTCCAGACCGGACTTCGTGATGGGCCTGGCCCCGTGGTAGAGCGCAGGGAAGCGACCCCGGCAAGTCGAGGATCCACGGGCGTTGTCCCCGCTGCATTCCATCTTGTGGAGTGCCTCTTGGCGGCGATCAGGTGCGGCACTCACAGTGCCCTTCAGGGCCCCTAGGTGGGTGCGGCAAAGCAGACGTGCGGCGCCCGAATGACTTCGCCGGGCTCTTTCCGGCCAATTCTCTCGAGCGTTCTGCCCAAACCAGGATTGGTTTGGGCAGAACGCTCGTGAGAATTGGCCGGCGTAGGACAGCCCTGCGGACCGCCGTGCTCTCCATGGCCCAGGGCCCTTTCTCGCCAGGGAATGTTGCGGCCGCCCAAAATGGCTCGGAAAAGACGCGGCCCACCCCGGCACGCCGGCGCAATGGAGCGTTCCCGGAGCAGAGTTGAAGAACGGGTTGTGGCTTGGAGTGCGCCTCTGTCTTTCGGGTAGATGGGACGGCCAAGGACGGGGATGACCTCATCTTGGTCATACAGGTTTATCTCACTCTGAGGGTTGTCCGAAGCACCAGAGGGGCCGATGGAGACTGCGTGGTTGGGAGATGCGTGGCTGCGGGTCTAAGGGTTTCCCATATGGAGGCCATGAGGGACAGGACCCCGGAAGCAGGTTGGGGAAGCAGGCGAGTGTTCCAGACCGGACTTCGTGATTGGCCTGGCCCCGTGTTAGTGCGCAGGGATGGGACCCCGGCCAGTCGAGGATCCACGGGCGTTGTCCTCGCTGCATTCCATCTTGTGGAGTGCCTCTTGGCGGCGATCGGGTGCGGGCACTCACAGTGCCCTTCAGGGCCCCTAGGTGGGGGCGGCAAAGCAGACGTGCGGCGCCCGAATGACTTCGCCGGGCTCTTTCCGGCCAATTCTTTCGAGCGTTCTGCCCAAACCAGTAGCAGAACGCTCGTGATAATTGGCCGGCGTAGGACAGCCTTGCGGACCGCCGTGCTCTCCATGGCCCAGGGCCCTTTCTCGCCAGGGCATGTTGCGGCCGCCAAAAATGGCTCGGAAAAGACGCGGCCCACCCCGGCACGCCGGCGCAATGGAGCGTTCCCGGAGCAGAGTTGAAGAACGGGTGGTGGCCTGGAGTGCGCCTCTGTCTTTCGGGTAGATGGGACGGCCAAGGATGGGGATGACCTCATTTGGTCATACAGGTTTATCTCACTCTGAGGGTTGTCCGAAGCACCAGAGGGGCCGATGGAGACTGCGTGGTTGAGAGATGCGTGGCTGCGGGTCTAAGGGTTTCCCTTATGGAGGCCATGAGGGACAGGACCCCGGAAGCAGGTTGGGGAAGCAGGCGAGTGTTCCAGACCGGACTTCGTGATGGGCCTGGCCCCGTGGTAGAGCGCAGGGATGGGACCCCGGCCAGTCGAGGATCCACGGGCGTTGTCCTCGCTGCATTCCATCTTGTGGAGTGCCTCTTGGCGGCGATCGGGTGCGGGCACTCACAGTGCCCTTCAGGGCCCCTAGGTGGGGGCGGCAAAGCAGACGTGCGGCGCCCAAATGAGTTCGCCGGGCTCTTTCCGGCCAATTCTCTCGAGCGTTCTGCCCAAACCAGTATTGGTTTGGGCAGAACGCTCGTGAGAATTGGCCGGCGTAGGACAGCCCTGCGGACCGCCGTGCTCTCCATGGCCCAGGGCCCTTTCTCGCCCAGGGCACGTTGCTGCCGCCAAGAAATGGCTCGGAAAAGACGCGGCCCACCCCGGGACGCCGGCGCATTGGAGCGTTCCCGGAGCAGAGTTGAAGAACGGGTGGTGGCCAGGTGTGCGCCTCTGTCTTTCGGGTAGATGGGCCGGCCAAGGATGGGTATGACCTCATCTTGGTCATACAGGTTTATGTCACTTTGAGGGTTGTCCGAAGCACCAGAGGGGCCGATGGAGACTGCGTGGTTGGGAGATGCGTGGCTGCGGGGCTAAGTGTTTCCCTTATGGAGGCCATGAGGGACAGGACCCCGGAAGCAGGTTGGGGAAGCAGGCGAGTGTTACAGACCGGACTTCGTGATGGGCCTGGCCCCGTGGTAGAGCGCAGGGAAGGGACCCCGGCAAGTCGAGGATCCACGGGCGTTGTCCCCGCTGCATTCCATCTTGTGGAGTGCCTCTTGGCGGCGATCGGGTGCGGGCACTCACAGTGCCCTTCAGGGCCCCTAGGTGGGGGCGGCAAAGCAGACGTGCGGCGCCCGAATGACTTCGCCGGGCTCTTTCCGGCCAATTCTCTCGAGCGTTCTGCCCAAACCAGGATTGGTTTGTCAGAACGCTTGTGAGAATTGGCCGTCGTAGGACAGCCCTGCGGACCGCCGTGCTCTCCATGGCCCAGGGCCCTTTCTCGCCCAGGGCATGTTGCTGCCGCCAAGAAATGGCTCGGAAAAGACGCGGCCAACCACGGCACGGCGGCCCATTGGAGCGTTCCCGGAGCAGAGTTGAAGAACGGGTGGTGGCCTGGTGTGCGCCTCTGTCTTTCGGGTAGATGGGCCGGCCAAGAATGGGGATGACCTCATCTTGGTCATACAGGTTTATGTCACTCTGAGGGTTGTCCGAAGCACCAGAGGGGCCGATGGAGACTGCGTGGTTGGGAGATGCGTGGCTTCGGGTCTAAGGGTTTCCCATATGGAGGCCAAGAGGGACAGGATCCCAGAAGCAGGTTGGGGAAGCAGGCGAGTGTTCCAGACCGGACTTCGTGATGGGCCTGGCCCCGTGGTAGAGCGCAGGGATGGGACCCCGGCCAGTCGAGGATCCACGGGCGTTGTCCTCGCTGCATTCCATCTTGTGGAGTGCCTCTTGGCAGCGATCGGGTGCGGGCACTCACAGTGCCCTTCAGGGCCCCTAGGTGGGGGCGGCAAAGCAGACGTGCGGCGCCCGAATGACTTCGCCGGGCTCTTTCCGGCCAATTCTCTCGAGCGTTCTGCCCAAAACAGGATTGGTTTGGGCAGAACGCTCGTGAGAATTGGCCGGCGTAGGACAGCCCTGCGGACCGCCGTGCTCTTCATGGCCCAGGGCCCTTTCTCGCCCAGGGCATGTTGCTGCCGCCAAAAATGGCTCGGAAAAAACGCGGCCCACCCCGGCATGCCGGCGCAATGGAGCGTTCCCAGAGCAGAGTTGAAGAACGGGTGGTGGCCTGGAGTGCGCCTCTGTCTTTCGGGTAGATTGGAAGGCCAAGGATGGGGATGACCTCATCTTGGTCATACAGGTTTATCTCACTCTGAGGGTTGTCCGAAGCACCAGACGGGCCGATGGAGACTGCGTGGTTGGGAGATGCGTGGCTGCGGGTCTAACGGTTTCCCATATGGAGGCCATGAGGGAGAGGACCCCGGAAGCAGGTTGGGGAAGCAGGCGAGTGTTCCACACCGGACTTCGTGATGGGCCTGGCCCCGTGGTAGAGCGCAGGGATGGGACCCCGCCAAGTCGAGGATCCACGGGCGTTGTCCTCGCTGCATTCCATCTTGTGGAGTGCCTCTTGGCGGCGATCGGGTTCGGGCACTCAGAGTGCCCTTCAGGGCCCCGAGGTGGGGGCGGCCCAGCAGACGTGCAGCGCCCGAATGACTTGGCCGGGCTTTTTCCGGCCAATTCTCACGAGCGTTCTGCCCAAACCAGAATTGGTTTAGGCAGAACGCTCGTGAGAATTGGCCGGCGTAGGACAGCCCTGCGGACCGCCGTGCTCTCCATGGCCCAGGGCCCTTTCTGGCCCAGGGCATGTTGCTGCCGACAAGAAATGGCTCGGAAATGACGCGACCCACCCCGGCACGCCGGAGCAGAGTTGAAGAACGGGTGGTGGCCTTGTGTGCGCCTCTGTCTTTCGGGTAGATGGGCTGGCCAATGATGGGGATGAACTCCTCATGGTCCTACAGGTTTATGTCACTCTGAGGGTTGTCCGAAGCACCAGAGGGGCCGATGGAGACTGCGTGGTTGGGAGATGCGTGGCTGCGGGTCTAAGGGTTTCCCATATGGAGGCCATGAGGGACAGGACCCCGAAAGCAGGTTGGGGTAGCAGGCGAGTGTTCCAGACCGGACTTCGTGATGGGCCTGGCCCCGTGGTAAAGCGCAGGGATGGGACCCCGGCCAGTCGAGGATCCACGGGCGTTGTCCTCGCTGCATTCCATCTTGTGGAGTGCCTCTTGGCGGCGATCGGGTGCGGGCACTCACAGTGCCCTTCAGGGCCCCTAGGTGGGGGCGGCAAAGCAGACGTGCGGCGCCCGAATGACTTCGCCGGGCTCTTTCCGGCCAATTCTCTCGAGCGTTCTGCCCAAACCAGTATTGGTTTGGGCAGAACGCTCGAGAGAATTGGCCGGCGTAGGACAGCCCTGCGGACCGCCGTGCTCTCCATGGCCCAGGGCCCTTTCTCGCCCAGGGCATGTTGCTGCCGCCAAGAAATGGCTCGGAAAAGACGCGGCCCACCCCGGCACGCCGGCGCATTGGAGCGTTCCCGGAGCAGAGTTGAAGAACGGGTGGTGGCCAGGTGTGCGCCTCTGTCTTTCGGGTAGATGGGCCGGCCAAGGATGGGGATGACCTCATCTTGGTCATACAGGTTTATGTCACTTTGAGGGTTGTCCGAAGCACCAGAGGGGCCGATGGAGACTGCGTGGTTGGGAGATGCGTGGCTGCGGGTCTAAGGGTTTCCCTTATGGAGGCCATGAGGGACAGGACCCCGGAAGCAGGTTGGGGAAGCAGGCGAGTGTTCCAGACCGGACTTCGTGATGGGCCTGGCCCCGTGGTAGAGCGCAGGGAAGGGACCCCGGCAATTCGAGGATCCACGGGCGTTGTCCCCGCTGCATTCCATCTTGTGGAGTGCCTCTTGGCGGCGATCAGTTGCGGGCACTCACAGTGCCCTTCAGGGCCCCTAGGTGGGGGCGGCAAAGCAGACGTGCGGCGCCCGAATGACTTCGCCGGGCTCTTTCCGGCCAATTCTCTCGAGCGTTCTGCCCAAACCAGGATTGGTTTGGGCAGAACGCTCGTGAGAATTGGCCGGCGTAGGACAGCCCTGCGGACCGCCGTGCTCTCCATGGCCCAGGGCCCTTTCTCGCCAGGGCATGTTGCGGCCGCCAAAAATGGCTCGGAAAAGACGCGGCCCACCCCGGCACGCCGGCGCAATGGAGCGTTCCCGGAGCAGAGTTGAAGAACGGGTGGTGGCCTGGAGTGCGCCTCTGTCTTTCGGGTAGATGGGACGGCCAAGGATGGGGATGACCTCATCTTGGTCATACAGGTTTATCTCACTCTGAGGGTTGTCCGAAGCACCAGAGGGGCCGATGGAGACTGCGTGGTTGGGAGATGCGTGGCTGCGGGTCTAAGGGTTTCCCATATGGAGGCCATGAGGGACAGGACCCCGGAAGCAGGTTGGGGAAGCAGGCGAGTGTTCCAGACCGGACTTCGTGATGGGCCTGGCCCCGTGGTAGAGCGCAGGGATGGGACCCCGGCCAGTCGAGGATCCACGGGCGTTGTCCTCGCTGCATTCCATCTTGTGGAGTGCCTCTTGGCGGCGATCGGGTGCGGGCACTCACAGTGCCCTTCAGGGCCCCTAGGTGGGGGCGGCAAAGCAGACGTGCGGCGCCCGAATGACTTCGCCGGGCTCTTTCCGGCCAATTCTCTCGAGCGTTCTACCCAAAGCAGTATTGGTTTGGGCAGAACGCTCGAGAGAATTGGCCGGCGTAGGACAGCCCTGCGGACCGCCGTGCTCTCCATGGCCCAGGGCCCTTTCTCGCCCAGGGCATGTTGCTGCCGCCAAGAAATGGCTCGGAAAAGACGCGGCCCACCCCGGCACGCCGGCGCATTGGAGCGTTCCCGGAGCAGAGTTGAAGAACGGGTGGTGGCCAGGTGTGCGCCTCTGTCTTTCGGGTAGATGGGCCGGCCAAGGATGGGGATGACCTCATCTTGGTCATACAGGTTTATGTCACTTTGAGGGTTGTCCGAAGCACCAGAGGGGCCGATGGAGACTGCGTGGTTGGGAGATGCGTGGCTGCGGGTCTAAGGGTTTCCCTTATGGAGGCCATGAGGGACAGGACCCCGGAAGCAGGTTGGGGAAGCAGACGAGTGTTCCAGACCGGACTTCGTGATGGGCCTGGCCCCGTGGTAGAGCGCAGGGAAGGGACCCCGGCAAGTCGAGGATCCACGGGCGTTGTCCCCGCTGCATTCCATCTTGTGGAGTGCCTCTTGGCGGCGATCAGGTGCGGGCACTCACAGTGCCCTTCAGGGCCCCTAGGTGGGGGCGGCAAAGCAGACGTGCGGCGCCCGAATGACTTCGCCGGGCTCTTTCCGGCCAATTCTCTCGAGCGTTCAGCCCAAACCAGGATTGGTTTGGGCAGAACGCTCGTGAGAATTGGCCGGCGTAGGACAGCCCTGCGGACCGCCGTGCTCTCCATGGCCCAGGGCCCTTTCTCGCCAGGGCATGTTGCGGCCGCCAAAAATGGCTCGGAAAAGACGCGGCCCACCCCGGCACGCCGGCGCAATGGAGCGTTCCCGGAGCAGAGTTGAAGAACGGGTGGTGGCCTGGAGTGCGCCTCTGTCTTTCGGGTAGATGGGACGGCCAAGGATGGGGATGACCTCATTTGGTCATACAGGTTTATCTCACTCTGAGGGTTGTCCGAAGCACCAGAGGGGCCGATGGAGACTGCGTGGTAGAGAGATGCGTGGCTGCGGGTCTAAGGGTTTCCCTTATGGAGGCCATGAGGGACAGGACCCCGGAAGCAGGTTGGGGAAGCAGGCGAGTGTTCCAGACCGGACTTCGTGATGGGCCTGGCCCCGTGGTAGAGCGCAGGGATGGGACCCCGGCCAGTCGAGGATCCACGGGCGTTGTCCTCGCTGCATTCCATCTTGTGGAGTGCCTCTTGGCGGCGATCGGGTGCGGGCACTCACAGTGCCCTTCAGGGCCCCTAGGTGGGGGCGGCAAAGCAGACGTGCGGCGCCCAAATGAGTTCGCCGGGCTCTTTCCGGTCAATTCTCTCGAGCGTTCTGCCCAAACCAGTATTGGTTTGGGCAGAACGCTCGTTTGAATTGGCCGGCGTAGGACAGCCCTGCGGACCGCCGTGCTCTCCATGGCCCAGGGCCCTTTCTCGCCTAGGGCACGTTGCTGCCGCCAAGAAATGGCTCGGAAAAGACGCGGCCCACCCCGGGACGCCGGCGCATTGGAGCGTTCCCGGAGCAGAGTTGAAGAACGGGTGGTGGCCAGGTGTGCGCCTCTGTCTTTCGGGTAGATGGGCCGGCCAAGGATGGGGATGACCTCATCTTGGTCATACAGGTTTATGTCACTTTGAGGGTTGTCCGAAGCACCAGAGGGGCCGATGGAGACTGCGTGGTTGGGAGATGCGTGGCTGCGGGTCTAAGTGTTTCCCTTATGGAGGCCATGAGGGACAGGACCCCGGAAGCAGGTTGGGGAAGCAGGCGAGTGTTCCAGACCGGACTTCGTGATGGGCCTGGCCCCGTGGTAGAGCGCAGGGAAGGGACCCCGGCAAGTCGAGGATCCACGGGCGTTGTCCCCGCTGCATTCCATCTTGTGGAGTGCCTCTTGGCGGCGATCGGGTGCGGGCACTCACATTGCCCTTCAGGGCCCCAAGGTGGGGGCGGCCCAGCAGACGTGCGGCGCCCGAATGACTTCGCCCGGCTTTTTCCGGCCAATTCTCACGAGCGTTCTGCCCAAACCAGGATTGGTTTGGGCAGAACGCTCGTGAGAATTGGCCGGCGTAGGACAGCCCTGCGGACCGCCGTGCTCTCCATGGCCCAGGGCCCTTTCTCGCCCAGGGCATGTAGCTGCCGCCAAGAAATGGCTCGGAAAAGACGCGGCCCACCCGGGCACGCCGGCGCATTGCAGCGATCCCGGAGCAGAGTTGAAGAACGGGTGATGGCCTGGTGTGCGACTCTGTCTTTCGGGTAGATGGGCCGGCCAAGGATGTGGATGACCTCATCTTGGTCATACAGGTTTATGTCACTCTGAGGGTTGTCCGAAGCACCAGAGGGGCCGATGGAGACTGCGTGGTTGGGAGATGCGTGGCTTCGGGTCTAAGGGTTTCCCATATGGAGGCCAAGAGGGACAGGATCCCAGAAGCAGGTTGGGGAAGCAGGCGAGTGTTCCAGACCGGACTTCGTGATGGGCCAGGCCCCGTGGTAGAGCGCAGGGATGGGACCCCGGCCAGTCGAGGATCCACGGGCGTTGTCCTCGCTGCATTCCATCTTGTGGAGTGCCTCTTGGCGGCGATCGGGTGCGGGCACTCACAGTGCCCTTCAGGGCCCCTAGGTGGGGGCGGCAAAGCAGACGTGCGGCGCCCGAATGACTTCGCCGGGCTCTTTCCGGCCAATTCTCTCGAGCGTTCTGCCCAAAACAGGATTGGTTTGGGCAGAACGCTCGTGAGAATTGGCCGGCGTAGGACAGCCCTGCGGACCGCCGTGCTCTTCATGGCCCAGGGCCCTTTCTCGCCCAGGGCATGTTGCTGCCGCCAAAAATGGCTCGGAAAAGACGCGGCCCACCCCGGCATGCCGGCGCAATGGAGCGTTCCCGGAGCAGAGTTGAAGAACGGGTGGTGGCCTGGAGTGCGCCTCTGTCTTTCGGGTAGATTGGAAGGCCAAGGATGGGGATGACCTCATCTTGGTCATACAGGTTTATCTCACTCTGAGGGTTGTCCGAAGCACCAGACGGGCCGATGGAGACTGCGTGGTTGGGAGATGCGTGGCTGCGGGTCTAAGTGTTTCCCATATGGAGGCCATGAGGGACAGGACCCCGGAAGCAGGTTGGGGAAGCAGGCGAGTGTTCCAGACCGGACTTCGTGATGGGCCTGGCCCCGTGGCAGAGCGCAGGGATGGGACCCCGGCCAGTCGAGGATCCACGGGCGTTGTCCTCGCTGCATTCCATCTTTGGAGTGCCTCTTGGCGGCGATCGGGTGCGGGCACTCACAGTGCCCTTCAGGGCCCCTAGGTGGGGGCGGCAAAGCAGACGTGCGGCGCCCAAATGAGTTCGCCGGGCTCTTTCCGGTCAATTCTCTCGAGCGTTCTGCCCAAACCAGTATTGGTTTGGGCAGAACGCTCGTTTGAATTGGCCGGCGTAGGACAGCCCTGCGGACCGCCGTGCTCTCCATGGCCCAGGGCCCTTTCTCGCCCAGGGCACGTTGCTGCCGCCAAGAAATGGCTCGGAAAAGACGCGGCCCACCCCGGGACGCCGGCGCATTGGAGCGTTCCCGGAGCAGAGTTGAAGAACGGGTGGTGGCCAGGTGTGCGCCTCTGTCTTTCGGGTAGATGGGCCGGCCAAGGATGGGGATGACCTCATCTTGGTCATACAGGTTTATGTCACTTTGAGGGTTGTCCGAAGCACCAGAGGGGCCGATGGAGACTGCGTGGTTGGGAGATGCGTGGCTGCGGGTCTAAGTGTTTCCCTTATGGAGGCCATGAGGGACAGGACCCCGGAAGCAGGTTGGGGAAGCAGGCGAGTGTTCCAGACCGGACTTCGTGATGGGCCTGGCCCCGTGGTAGAGCGCAGGGAAGGGACCCCGGCAAGTCGAGGATCCACGGGCGTTGTCCCCGCTGCATTCCATCTTGTGGAGTGCCTCTTGGCGGCGATCGGGTGCGGGCACTCACATTGCCCTTCAGGGCCGCAAGGTGGGGGCGGCCCAGCAGACGTGCGGCGCCCGAATGACTTCGCCCGGCTTTTTCCGGCCAATTCTCACGAGCGTTCTGCCCAAACCAGGATTGGTTTGGGCAGAACGCTCGTGAGAATTGGCCGGCGTAGGACAGCCCTGCGGACCGCCGTGCTCTCCATGGCCCAGGGCCCTTTCTCGCCCAGGGCATGTAGCTGCCGCCAAGAAATGGCTCGGAAAAGACGCGGCCCACCCGGGCACGCCGGCGCATTGCAGCGATCCCGGAGCAGAGTTGAAGAACGGGTGATGGCCTGGTGTGCGCCTCTGTCTTTCGGGTAGATGGGCCGGCCAAGGATGGGGATGACCTCATCTTGGTCATACAGGTTTATGTCACTCTGAGGGTTGTCCGAAGCACCAGAGGGGCCGATGGAGACTGCGTGGTTGGGAGATGCGTGGCTTCGGGTCTAAGGGTTTCCCATATGGAGGCCAAGAGGGACAGGATCCCAGAAGCAGGTTGGGGAAGCAGGCGAGTGTTCCAGACCGGACTTCGTGATGGGCCTGGCCCCGTGGTAGAGCGCAGGGATGGGACCCCGGCCAGTCGAGGATCCACGGGCGTTGTCCTCGCTGCATTCCATCTTGTGGAGTGCCATTGGCAGCGATCGGGTGCGGGCACTCACAGTGCCCTTCAGGGCCCCTAGGTGGGGGCGGCAAAGCAGACGTGCGGCGCCCGAATGACTTCGCCGGGCTCTTTCCGGCCAATTCTCTCGAGCGTTCTGCCCAAAACAGGATTGGTTTGGGCAGAACGCTCGTGAGAATTGGCCGGCGTAGGACAGCCCTGCGGACCGCCGTGCTCTTCATGGCCCAGGGCCCTTTCTCGCCCAGGGCATGTTGCTGCCGCCAAAAATGGCTCGGAAAAAACGCGGCCCACCCCGGCATGCCGGCGCAATGGAGCGTTCCCAGAGCAGAGTTGAAGAACGGGTGGTGGCCTGGAGTGCGCCTCTGTCTTTCGGGTAGATTGGAAGGCCAAGGATGGGGATGACCTCATCTTGGTCATACAGGTTTATCTCACTCTGAGGGTTGTCCGAAGCACCAGACGGGCCGATGGAGACTGCGTCGTTGGGAGATGCGTGGCTGCGGGTCTAACGGTTTCCCATATGGAGGCCATGAGGGAGAGGACCCCGGAAGCAGGTTGGGGAAGCAGGCGAGTGTTCCACACCGGACTTCGTGATGGGCCTGGCCCCGTGGTAGAGCGCAGGGATGGGACCCCTCCAAGTCGAGGATCCACGGGCGTTGTCCTCGCTGCATTCCATCTTGTGGAGTGCCTCTTGGCGGCGATCGGGTGCGGGCACTCACAGTGCCCTTCAGGGCCCCGAGGTGGGGGCGGCCCAGCAGACGTGCAGCGCCCGAATGACTTGGCCGGGCTTTTTCCGGCCAATTCTCACGAGCGTTCTGCCCAAACCAGGATTGGTTTAGGCAGAACGCTCGTGAGAATTGGCCGGCGTAGGACAGCCCTGCGGACCGCCGTGCTCTCCATGGCCCAGGGCCCTTTCTGGCCCAGGGCATGTTGCTGCCGACAAGAAATGGCTCGGAAATGACGCGACCCACCCCGGCACGCCGGAGCAGAGTTGAAGAACGGGTGGTGGCGTTGTGTGCGCCTCTGTCTTTCGGGTAGATGGGCTGGCCAATGATGGGGATGAACTCATCATGGTCCTACAGGTTTATGTCACTCTGAGGGTTGTCCGAAGCACCAGAGGGGCCGATGGAGACTGCGTGGTTGGGAGATGCGTGGCTGCGGGTCTAAGGGTTTCCCATATGGAGGCCATTAGGGACAGGACCCCGAAAGCAGGTTGGGGTAGCAGGCGAGTGTTCCAGACCGGACTTCGTGATGGGCCTGGCCCCGTGGTAAAGCGCAGGGATGGGACCCCGGCCAGTCGAGGATCCACGGGCGTTGTCCTCGCTGCATTCCATCTTGTGGAGTGCCTCTTGGCGGCGATCGGGTGCGGGCACTCACAGTGCCCTTCAGGGCCCCTAGGTGGGGGCGGCAAAGCAGACGTGCGGCGCCCGAATGACTTCGCCGGGCTCTTTCCGGCCAATTCTCTCGAGCGTTCTGCCCAAACCAGTATTGGTTTGGGCAGAACGCTCGAGAGAATTGGCCGGCGTAGGACAGCCCTGCGGACCGCCGTGCTCTCCATGGCCCAGGGCCCTTTCTCGCCCAGGGCATGTTGCTGCCGCCAAGAAATGGCTCGGAAAAGACGCGGCCCACCCCGGCACGCCGGCGCATTGGAGCGTTCCCGGAGCAGAGTTGAAGAACGGGTGGTGGCCAGGTGTGCGCCTCTGTCTTTCGGGTAGATGGGCCGGCCAAGGATGGGGATGACCTCATCTTGGTCATACAGGTTTATGTCACTTTGAGGGTTGTCCGAAGCACCAGAGGGGCCGATGGAGACTGCGTGGTTGGGAGATGCGTGGCTGCGGGTCTAAGGATTTCCCATATGGAGGCCATGAGGGACAGGACCCCGGAAGCAGGTTGGGGAAGCAGGCGAGTGTTCCAGACCGGACTTCGTGATGGGCCTGGCCCCGTGGTAGAGCGCAGGGATGGGACCCCGGCCAGTCGAGGATCCACGGGCGTTGTCCTCGCTGCATTCCATCTTGTGGAGTGCCTCTTGGCGGCGATCGGGTGCGGGCACTCACAGTGCCCTTCAGGGCCCCTAGGTGGGGGCGGCAAAGCAGACGTGCGGCGCCCGAATGACTTCGCCGGGCTCTTTCCGGCCAATTCTCTCGAGCGTTCTACCCAAACCAGTATTGGTTTGGGCAGAACGCTCGAGAGAATTGGCCGGCGTAGGACAGCCCTGCGGACCGCCGTGCTCTCCATGGCCCAGGGCCCTTTCTCGCCCAGGGCATGTTGCTGCCGCCAAGAAATGGCTCGGAAAAGACGCGGCCCACCCCGGCACGCCGGCGCATTGGAGCGTTCCCGGAGCAGAGTTGAAGAACGGGTGGTGGCCAGGTGTGCGCCTCTGTCTTTCGGGTAGATGGGCCGGCCAAGGATGGGGATGACCTCATCTTGGTCATACAGGTTTATGTCACTTTGAGGGTTGTCCGAAGCACCAGAGGGGCCGATGGAGACTGCGTGGTTGGGAGATGCGTGGCTGCGGGTCTAAGGGTTTCCCTTATGGAGGCCATGAGGGACAGGACCCCGGAAGCAGGTTGGGGAAGCAGGCGAGTGTTCCAGACCGGACTTCGTGATGGGCCTGGCCCCGTGGTAGAGCGCAGGGAAGGGACCCCGGCAAGTCGAGGATCCACGGGCGTTGTCCCCGCTGCATTCCATCTTGTGGAGTGCCTCTTGGCGGCGATCAGGTGCGGGCACTCACAGTGCCCTTCAGGGCCCCTAGGTGGGGGCGGCAAAGCAGACGTGCGGCGCCCGAATGACTTCGCCGGGCTCTTTCCGGCCAATTCTCTCGAGCGTTCTGCCCAAACCAGGATTGGTTTGGGCAGAACGCTCGTGAGAATTGGCCGGCGTAGGACAGCCCTGCGGACCGCCGTGCTCTCCATGGCGCAGGGCCCTTTCTCGCCAGGGCATGTTGCGGCCGCCAAAAATGGCTCGGAAAAGACGCGGCCCACCCCGGCACGCCGGCGCAATGGAGCGTTCCCGGAGCAGAGTTGAAGAACGGGTGGTGGCCTGGAGTGCGCCTCTGTCTTTCGGGTAGATGGGACGGCCAAGGATGGGGATGACCTCATTTGGTCATACAGGTTTATCTCACTCTGAGGGTTGTCCGAAGCACCAGAGGGGCCGATGGAGACTGCGTGGTTGAGAGATGCGTGGCTGCGGGTCTAAGGGTTTCCCTTATGGAGGCCATGAGGGACAGGACCCCGGAAGCAGGTTGGGGAAGCAGGCGAGTGTTCCAGACCGGACTTCGTGATGGGCCTGGCCCCGTGGTAGAGCGCAGGGATGGGACCCCGGCCAGTCGAGGATCCACGGGCGTTGTCCTCGCTGCATTCCATCTTGTGGAGTGCCTCTTGGCGGCGATCGGGTGCGGGCACTCACAGTGCCCTTCAGGGCCCCTAGGTGGGGGCGGCAAAGCAGACGTGCGGCGCCCAAATGAGTTCGCCGGGCTCTTTCCGGTCAATTCTCTCGAGCGTTCTGCCCAAACCAGTATTGGTTTGGGCAGAACGCTCGTGAGAATTGGCCGGCGTAGGCCAGCCCTGCGGACCGCCGTGCTCTCCATGGCCCAGGGCCCTTTCTCGCCCAGGGCACGTTGCTGCCGCCAAGAAATGGCTCGGAAAAGACGCGGCCCACCCCGGGACGCCGGCGCATTGGAGCGTTCCCGGAGCAGAGTTGAAGAACGGGTGGTGGCCAGGTGTGCGCCTCTGTCTTTCGGGTAGATGGGCCGGCCAAGGATGGGGATGACCTCATCTTGGTCATACAGGTTTATGTCACTTTGAGGGTTGTCCGAAGCACCAGAGGGGCCGATGGAGACTGCGTGGTTGGGAGATGCGTGGCTGCGGGTCTAAGTGTTTCCCTTATGGAGGCCATGAGGGACAGGACCCCGGAAGCAGGTTGGGGAAGCAGGCGAGTGTTCCAGACCGGACATCGTGATGGGCCTGGCCCCGTGGTAGAGCGCAGGGAAGGGACCCCGGCAAGTCGAGGATCCACGGGCGTTGTCCCCGCTGCATTCCATCTTGTGGAGTGCCTCTTGGCGGCGATCGGGTGCGGGCACTCACATTGCCCTTCAGGGCCCCAAGGTGGGGGCGGCCCAGCAGACGTGCGGCGCCCGAATGACTTCGCCCGGCTTTTTCCGGCCAATTCTCACGAGCGTTCTGCCCAAACCAGGATTGGTTTGGGCAGAACGCTCGTGAGAATTGGCCGGCGTAGGACAGCCCTGCGGACCGCCGTGCTCACCATGGCCCAGGGCCCTTTCTCGCCCAGGGCATGTAGCTGCCGCCAAGAAATGGCTCGGAAAAGACGCGGCCCACCCGGGCACGCCGGCGCATTGCAGCGATCCCGGAGCAGAGTTGAAGAACGGGTGATGGCCTGGTGTGCGACTCTGTCTTTCGGGTAGATGGGCCGGCCAAGGATGGGGATGACCTCATCTTGGTCATACAGGTTTATGTCACTCTGAGGGTTGTCCGAAGCACCAGAGGGGCCGATGGAGACTGCGTGGTTGGGAGATGCGTGGCTTCGGGTCTAAGGGTTTCCCATATGGAGGCCAAGAGGGACAGGATCCCAGAAGCAGGTTGGGGAAGCAGGCGAGTGTTCCAGACCGGACTTCGTGATGGGCCAGGCCCCGTGGTAGAGCGCAGGGATGGGACCCCGGCCAGTCGAGGATCCACGGGCGTTGTCCTCGCTGCATTCCATCTTGTGGAGTGCCTCTTGGCGGCGATCGGGTGCGGGCACTCACAGTGCCCTTCAGGGCCCCTAGGTGGGGGCGGCAAAGCAGACGTGCGGCGCCCGAATGACTTCGCCGGGCTCTTTCAGGCCAATTCTCTCGAGCGTTCTGCCCAAACCAGGATTGGTTTGGGCAGAACGCTCGTGAGAATTGGCCGGCGTAGGACAGCCCTGCGGACCGCCGTGCTCTCCATGGCCCAGGGCCCTTTCTCGCCAGGGCATGTTGCGGCCGCCAAAAATGGCTCGGAAAAGACGCGGCCCACCCCGGCACGCCGGCGCAATGGAGCGTTCCCGGAGCAGAGTTGAAGAACGGGTGGTGGCCTGGAGTGCGCCTCTGTCTTTCGGGTAGATGGGACGGCCAAGGATGGGGATGACCTCATCTTGGTCATACAGGTTTATGTCACTTTGAGGGTTGTCCGAAGCACCAGAGCGGCCGATGGAGACTGCGTGGTTGGGAGATGCGTGGCTGCGGGTCTAAGGATTTCCCATATGGAGGCCATGAGGGACAGGACCCCGGAAGCAGGTTGGGGAAGCAGGCGAGTGTTCCAGACCGGACTTCGTGATGGGCCTGGCCCCGTGGTAGAGCGCAGGGATGGGACCCCGGCCAGTCGAGGATCCACGGGCGTTGTCCTCGCTGCATTCCATCTTGTGGAGTGCCTCTTGGCGGCGATCGGGTGCGGGCACTCACAGTGCCCTTCAGGGCCCCTAGGTGGGGGCGGCAAAGCAGACGTGCGGCGCCCGAATGACTTCGCCGGGCTCTTTCCGGCCAATTCTCTCGAGCGTTCTACCCAAACCAGTATTGGTTTGGGCAGAACGCTCGAGAGAATTGGCCGGCGTAGGACAGCCCTGCGGACCGCCGTGCTCTCCATGGCCCAGGGCCCTTTCTCGCCCAGGGCATGTTGCTGCCGCCAAGAAATGGCTCGGAAAAGACGCGGCCCACCCCGGCACGCCGGCGCATTGGAGCGTTCCCGGAGCAGAGTTGAAGAACGGGTGGTGGCCAGGTGTGCGCCTCTGTCTTTCGGGTAGATGGGCCGGCCAAGGATGGGGATGACCTCATCTTGGTCATACAGGTTTATGTCACTTTGAGGGTTGTCCGAAGCACCAGAGGGGCCGATGGAGACTGCGTGGTTGGGAGATGCGTGGCTGCGGGTCTAAGGGTTTCCCTTATGGAGGCCATGAGGGACAGGACCCCGGAAGCAGGTAGGGGAAGCAGGCGAGTGTTCCAGACCGGACTTCGTGATGGGCCTGGCCCCGTGGTAGAGCGCAGGGAAGGGACCCCGGCAAGTCGAGGATCCACGGGCGTTGTCCCCGCTGCATTCCATCTTGTGGAGTGCCTCTTGGCGGCGATCAGGTGCGGGCACTCACAGTGCCCTTCAGGGCCCCTAGGTGGGGGCGGCAAAGCAGACGTGCGGCGCCCGAATGACTTCGCCGGGCTCTTTCCGGCCAATTCTCTCGAGCGTTCTGCCCAAACCAGGATTGGTTTGGGCAGAACGCTCGTGAGAATTGGCCGGCGTAGGACAGCCCTGCGGACCGCCGTGCTCTCCATGGCCCAGGGCCCTTTCTCGCCAGGGCATGTTGCGGCCGCCAAAAATGGCTCGGAAAAGACGCGGCCCACCCCGGCACGCCGGCGCAATGGAGCGTTCCCGGAGCAGAGTTGAAGAACGGGTGGTGGCCTGGAGTGCGCCTCTGTCTTTCGGGTAGATGGGACGGCCAAGGATGGGGATGACCTCATTTGGTCATACAGGTTTATCTCACTCTGAGGGTTGTCCGAAGCACCAGAGGGGCCGATGGAGACTGCGTGGTTGAGAGATGCGTGGCTGCGGGTCTAAGGGTTTCCCTTATGGAGGCCATGAGGGACAGGAGCCCGGAAGCAGGTTGGGGAAGCAGGCGAGTGTTCCAGACCGGACTTCGTGATGGGCCTGGCCCCGTGGTAGAGCGCAGGGATGGGACCCCGGCCAGTCGAGGATCCACGGGCGTTGTCCTCGCTGCATTCCATCTTGTGGAGTGCCTCTTGGCGGCGATCGGGTGCGGGCACTCACAGTGCCCTTCAGGGCCCCTAGGTGGGGGCGGCAAAGCAGACGTGCGGCGCCCAAATGAGTTCGCCGGGCTCTTTCCGGTCAATTCTCTCGAGCGTTCTGCCCAAACCAGTATTGGTTTGGGCAGAACGCTCGTGAGAATTGGCCGGCGTAGGACAGCCCTGCGGACCGCCGTGCTCTCCATGGCCCAGGGCCCTTTCTCGCCCAGGGCACGTTGCTGCCGCCAAGAAATGGCTCGGAAAAGACGCGGCCCACCCCGGGACGCCGGCGCATTGGAGCGTTCCCGGAGCAGAGTTGACGAACGGGTGGTGGCCAGGTGTGCGCCTCTGTCTTTCGGGTAGATGGGCCGGCCAAGGATGGGGATGACCTCATCTTGGTCATACAGGTTTATGTCACTTTGAGGGTTGTCCGAAGCACCAGAGGGGCCGATGGAGACTGCGTGGTTGGGAGATGCGTGGCTGCGGGTCTAAGTGTTTCCCTTATGGAGGCCATGAGGGACAGGACCCCGGAAGCAGGTTGGGGAAGCAGGCGAGTGTTCCAGACCGGACATCGTGATGGGCCTGGCCCCGTGGTAGAGCGCAGGGAAGGGACCCCGGCAAGTCGAGGATCCACGGGCGTTGTCCCCGCTGCATTCCATCTTGTGGAGTGCCTCTTGGCGGCGATCGGGTGCGGGCACTCACATTGCCCTTCAGGGCCCCAAGGTGGGGGCGGCCCAGCAGACGTGCGGCGCCCGAATGACTTCGCCCGGCTTTTTCCGGCCAATTCTCACGAGCGTTCTGCCCAAACCAGGATTGGTTTGGGCAGAACGCTCGTGAGAATTGGCCGGCGTAGGACAGCCCTGCGGACCGCCGTGCTCACCATGGCCCAGGGCCCTTTCTCGCCCAGGGCATGTAGCTGCCGCCAAGAAATGGCTCGGAAAAGACGCGGCCCACCCGGGCACGCCGGCGCATTGCAGCGATCCCGGAGCAGAGTTGAAGAACGGGTGATGGCCTGGTGTGCGACTCTGTCTTTTGGGTAGATGGGCCGGCCAAGGATGGGGATGACCTCATCTTGGTCATACAGGTTTATGTCACTCTGAGGGTTGTCCGAAGCACCAGATGGGCCGATGGAGACTGCGTGGTTGGGAGATGCGTGGCTTCGGGTCTAAGGGTTTCCCATATGGAGGCCAAGAGGGACAGGATCCCAGAAGCAGGTTGGGGAAGCAGGCGAGTGTTCCAGACCGGACTTCGTGATGGGCCAGGCCCCGTGGTAGAGCGCAGGGATGGGACCCCGGCCAGTCGAGGATCCACGGGCGTTGTCCTCGCTGCATTCCATCTTGTGGAGTGCCTCTTGGCGGCGATCGGGTGCGGGCACTCACAGTGCCCTTCAGGGCCCCTAGGTGGGGGCGGCAAAGCAGACGTGCGGCGCCCGAATGACTTCGCCGGGCTCTTTCCGGCCAATTCTCTCGAGCGTTCTGCCCAAAACAGGATTGGTTTGGGCAGAACGCTCGTGAGAATTGGCCGGCGTAGGACAGCCCTGCGGACCGCCGTGCTCTTCATGGCCCAGGGCCCTTTCTCGCCCAGGGCATGTTGCTGCCGCCAAAAATGGCTCGGAAAAAACGCGGCCCACCCCGGCATGCCGGCGCAATGGAGCGTTCCCGGAGCAGAGTTGAAGAACGGGTGGTGGCCTGGAGTGCGCCTCTGTCTTTCGGGTAGATTGGAAGGCCAAGGATGGGGATGACCTCATCTTGGTCATACAGGTTTATCTCACTCTGAGGGTTGTCCGAAGCACCAGACGGGCCGATGGAGACTGCGTGGTTGGGAGATGCGTGGCTGCGGGTCTAAGTGTTTCCCATATGGAGGCCATGAGGGACAGGACCCCGGAAGCAGGTTGGGGAAGCAGGCGAGTGTTCCAGACCGGACTTCGTGATGGGCCTGGCCCCGTGGCAGAGCGCAGGGATGGAATCCCGGCCAGTCGAGGATCCACGGGCGTTGTCCTCGCTGCATTCCATCTTTGGAGTGCCTCTTGGCGGCGATCGGGTGCGGGCACTCACAGTGCCCTTCAGGGCCCCTAGGTG
The DNA here is from genome assembly GCF_030435805.1 of Mustela lutreola. Taxonomy (NCBI): domain Eukaryota; kingdom Metazoa; phylum Chordata; class Mammalia; order Carnivora; family Mustelidae; genus Mustela; species Mustela lutreola. The sequence goes on from NC_081294.1 coordinate 176,970,875, forward strand.
GGGGCGGCAAAGCAGACGTGCGGCGCCCGAATGACTTAGCCGGGCTCTTTCCGGCCAATTCTCTCGAGCGTTCTGCCCAAACCAGTATTGGTTTGGGCAGAACGCTCGTGAGAATTGGCCGGCGTAGGACAGCCCTGCGGACCGCCGTGCTCTCCATGGCCCAGGGCCCTTTCTCGCCAGGGCATGTTGCTGCCGCCAAGAAATGGCTCGGAAAAGACGCGGCCCACCCCGGCACGCCGGCGCAATGGAGCGTTCCCGGAGCAGAGTTGAAGAAACGGTGGTGGCCTGGTGTGCGCCTCTGTCTTTCGGGTAGATGGGCCGGCCAAGGATGGGGATGACCTCATCTTGGTCCTACAGGTTTATGTCACTCTGAGGGTTGTCCGAAGCACCAGAGGGGTCGATGGAGACTGCGTGGTTGGGAGATGCGTGGCTGCGGGTCTAAGGGTTTCCCATATGGAGGCCATGAGGGACAGGACCCCGGAAGCAGGTTGGGGTAGCAGGGGAGTGTTCCAGACCGGACTTCGTGATGGGCCTGGCCCCGTGGTAGAGCGCAGGGATTGGACCCCGGCAAGTCGAGGATCAACGGGCGTTGTCCTCGCTGCATTCCATCTTGTGGAGTGCCTCTTGGCGGCGATCGGGTGCGGGCACTCACAGTGCCCTTCAGGGCCCCTAGGTGGGGGCGGCAAAGCAGACGTGCGGCGCCCAAATGAGTTCGCCGGGCTCTTTCCGGTCAATTCTCTCGAGCGTTCTGCCCAAACCAGTATTGGTTTGGGCAGAACGCTCGTGAGAATTGGCCGGCGTAGGACAGCCCTGCGGACCGCCGTGCTCTCCATGGCCCAGGGCCCTTTCTCGCCCAGGGCACGTTGCTGCCGCCAAGAAATGGCTCGGAAAAGACGCGGCCCACCCCGGGACGCCGGCGCATTGGAGCGTTCCCGGAGCAGAGTTGAAGAACGGGTGGTGGCCAGGTGTGCGCCTCTGTCTTTCGGGTAGATGGGCCGGCCAAGGATGGGGATGACCTCATCTTGGTCATACAGGTTTATGTCACTTTGAGGGTTGTCCGAAGCACCAGAGGGGCCGATGGAGACTGCGTGGTTGGGAGATGCGTGGCTGCGGGTCTAAGTGTTTCCCTTATGGAGGCCATGAGGGACAGTACCCCGGAAGCAGGTTGGGGAAGCAGGCGAGTGTTCCAGACCGGACTTCGTGATGGGCCTGGCCCCGTGGTAGAGCGCAGGGAAGGGACCCCGGCAAGTCGAGGATCCACGGGCGTTGTCCCCGCTGGATTCCATCTTGTGGAGTGCCTCTTGGCGGCGATCGGGTGCGGGCACTCACATTGCCCTTCAGGGCCGCAAGGTGGGGGCGGACCAGCAGACGTGCGGCGCCCGAATGACTTCGCCCGGCTTTTTCCGGCCAATTCTCACGAGCGTTCTGCCCAAACCAGGATTGGTTTGGGCAGAACGCTCGTGAGAATTGGCCGGCGTAGGACAGCCCTGCGGACCGCCGTGCTCTCCATGGCCCAGGGCCCTTTCTCGCCCAGGGCATGTAGCTGCCGCCAAGAAATGGCTCGGAAAAGACGCGGCCCACCCGGGCACGCCGGCGCATTGCAGCGATCCCGGAGCAGAGTTGAAGAACGGGTGATGGCCTGGTGTGCGCCTCTGTCTTTCGGGTAGATGGGCCGGCCAAGGATGGGGATGACCTCCTCTTGGTCATACAGGTTTATGTCACTCTGAGGGTTGTCCGAAGCACCAGAGGGGCCGATGGAGACTGCGTGGTTGGGAGATGCGTGGCTTCGGGTCTAAGGGTTTCCCATATGGAGGCCAAGAGGGACAGGATCCCAGAAGCAGGTTGGGGACGCAGGCGAGTGTTCCAGACCGGACTTCGTGATGGGCCTGGCCCCGTGGTAGAGCGCAGGGATGGGACCCCGGCCAGTCGAGGATCCACGGGCGTTGTCCTCGCTGCATTCCATCTTGTGGAGTGCCTCTTGGCGGCGATCGGGTGCGGGCACTCACAGTGCCCTTCAGGGCCCCTAGGTGGGGGCGGCAAAGCAGACGTGCGGCGCCCGAATGACTTCGCCGGGCTCTTTCTGGCCAATTCTCTCGAGCGTTCTGCCCAAAACAGGATTGGTTTGGGCAGAACGCTCGTGAGAATTGGCCGGCGTAGGACAGCCCTGCGGACCGCCGTGCTCTTCATGGCCCAGGGCCCTTTCTCGCCCAGGGCATGTTGCTGCCGCCAAAAATGGCTCGGAAAAAACGCGGCCCACCCCGGCATGCCGGCGCAATGGAGCGTTCCCGGAGCAGAGTTGAAGAACGGGTGGTGGCCTGGAGTACGCCTCTGTCTTTCGGGTAGATTGGAAGGCCAAGGATGGGGATGACCTCATCTTGGTCATACAGGTTTATCTCACTCTGAGGGTTGTCCGAAGCACCAGACGGGCCGATGGAGACTGCGTGGTTGGGAGATGCGTGGCTGCTGGTCTAAGTGTTTCCCATATGGAGGCCATGAGGGACAGGACCCCGGAAGCAAGTTGGGGAAGCAGGCGAGTGTTCCAGACCGGACTTCGTGATGGGCCTGGCCCCGTGGCAGAGCGCAGGGATGGGACCCCGGCCAGTCGAGGATCCACGGGCGTTGTCCTCGCTGCATTCCATCTTGTGGAGTGCCTCTTGGCGGCGATCGGGTGCGGGCACTCACAGTGCCCTTCAGGGCCCCTAGGTGGGGGCGGCAAAGCAGACGTGCGGCGCCCGAATGACTTAGCCGGGCTCTTTCCGGCCAATTCTCTCGAGCGTTCTGCCCAAACCAGTATTGGTTTGGGCAGAACGCTCGTGAGAATTGGCCGGCGTAGGACAGCCCTGCGGACCGCCGTGCTCTCCATGGCCCAGGGCCCTTTCTCGCCAGGGCATGTTGCTTCCGCCAAGAAATGGCTCGGAAAAGACGCGTCCCACCCCGGCACGCCGGCGCAATGGAGCGTTCCCGGAGCAGAGTTGAAGAAACGGTGGTGGCCTGGTGTGCGCCTCTGTCTTTCGGGTAGATGGGCCGGCCAAGGATGGGGATGACCTCATCTTGGTCATACAGGTTTATGTCACTCTGAGGGTTGTCCGAAGCACCAGAGGGGCCGATGGAGACTGCGTGGTTGGGAGATGCGTGGCTGCGGGTCTAAGGGTTTCCCATATGGAAGCCAAGAGGGACAGGACCCCGGAAGCAGGTTGGGGAAGCAGCGAGTGTTCCAGACCGGACTTCCTGATGGCCCTGGCCACGTGGTAGCGCAGGGATGGGACCCCGGCCATTCGAGGATCCACGGGCGTTGTCCTCGCTGCATTCCATCTTGTGGAGTGCCTCTTGGCGGCGATCGGGTGCGGGCACTCACAGTGCCCTTCAGGGCCCCGAGGTGGGGGCGGCCCAGCAGACGTGCGGCGCCCGAATGACTTTGCCGGGCTTTTTCCGGCCAATTCTCACGAGCGTTCTGCCCAAACCAGGATTGGGCAGAACGCTCGTGAGAATTGCCCGGCGTAGGACAGCCCTGCGGACCGCCGTGCTCTCCATGGCCCAGGGCCCTTTCTCGCCCAGGGCATGTTGCTGCCGCCAAGAAATGGCTAGGAAAAGACGCGGCCCACCCCGGCACGCTGGCGCATTGGAGCGTTCCCGGAGCAGAGTTGAAGAACGGGTGGTGGCCTGCTGTGCGCCTCTGTCTCTCGGGTAGATGGGCCGGCCAAGGATGGGGATGACCTCATTTGGTCATACAGGTTTATCTCACTCTGAGGGTTGTCCGAAGCACCAGAGGGGCCGATGGAGACTGCGTGGTTGGGAGATGCGTGGCTGCGGGTCTAAGGGTTTCCCATATGGAGGCCAAAGGAACAGGAACCCGGAAGCAGGTTGGGGAAGCAGGCGAGTGTTCCAGACCGGACTTCGTGATGGGCCTGGCCCCGTGGTAGAGCGCAGGGATGGGACCCCGGCAAGTCGAGGATTCACGGGCGTTGTCCTCGCTGCATTCCATCTTGTGGAGTGCCTCTTGGCGGCGATCGGGTGCGGGCACTCAATGTGCCCTTCAGGGCCCCGAGGTGGGGGCGGCCCAGCAGACGTGCGGCGCCCGAATGACTTCGCCGGGCTTTTTCCGGCCAATTCTCACGAGCGTTCTGCCCAAACCAGGCTTGGTTAGGGCAGAACGCTCGTGAGAATTGGCCGGCGTAGGACAGCCCTGCGTACCGCCGTGCTCTCCATGGCCCAGGGCCCTTTCTCGCCCAGGGCATGTTGCTGCCTCCAAAAAATGGCTCGGAAAAGACGCGGCCCACCCCGGCACGACGGCGCATTGGAGCGTTCCCAGAGCAGAGTTGAAGAACGGGTGGTGGCCTGGTGTCCGCCTCTGTCTCTCGGGTAGATGGGCCGGCCAAGGATGGGGATGACCTCATCTTGGTCATACAGGTTGATCTTTCTCTGAGGACTGTCCGAAGCACCAGAGGGGCCGACGGAGACTGCGTGGTTGGGAGATGCGTGGCTGCGGGTCTAAGGGTTTCCCATATGGAGGCCATGAGGGACAGGACCCCGGAAGCAGGTTGGGGAAGCAGGCGAGTGTTGCAGACCGGACTTCGTGATGGGCCTGGCCCCGTGGTATAGCGCAGGGATGGGACCCCGGCAAGTCCAGGATCCACGGGCGTTGTCATCGCTGCAATCCATCTTGTGGAGTGCCTCTTGGCGGCGATCGGGTGCGGCACTCACAGTGCCCTTCAGGGCCCCGAGGTGGGGGCGGCCCAGCAGACGTGCGGTGCCCGAATGACTTCGCCGGGCTTTTTCCGTCCAATTCTCACGAGCGTTCTGCCCATACCAGGATTGGTTTGGGCAGAACGCTCGTGAGAATTGGCCGGCGTAGGACAGCCCTGCGGACCGCCGTGCTCTCCATGGCCCAGGGCCCTTTCTCGCCCAGGGCATGTTGCTGCCGCCAAGAAATGGCTCGGAAAAGATGCGGCCCACCCCGGCACGCCGGCACATTGGAGCGTTCCCGGAGCAGATTTGAAGAACGGGTGGTGGCCTGGTGTGCGCCTCTGTCTCTCGGGTAGATGGGCCCGCCAAGGATGGGGATGACCTCATCTAGGTCATACAGGTTGATCTCACTCTGAGGGTTGTGCGAAGCACCAGAGGGGCCGATGGAGACTGCGTGGTTGGGAGATGCGTGGCTGCGGGTCTAAGGGTTTCCCTTATGGAGGCCATGAGGACAGGACCCCGGAAGCAGGTTGGGGAAGCAGGCGATGTTCCTGACCGGACTTCGTGATGGGCCTGGCCCCGTGGAAGAGCGCAGGGTTGGGACCCCGGCCAGTAGAGGATCCACGGGCGTTGTCCTCGCTGCATTCCATCTTGTGGAGTGCCTCTTGGCGGCGATCGGGTTCGGGCACTCACAGTGCCCTTCAGGGCCCCGAGGTGGGGACGGCCCAGGAGACGTGCGGCGCCCGAAAGAATTCGCCGGGCTTTTTCCGTCCAATTCTCACGAGCGTTCTGCCCATACCAGGATTGGTTTGGGCAGAACGCTCGTGAGAATTGGCCGGCGTAGGACAGCCCTGCGGACCGCCGTGCTCTCCATGGCCCAGGGCCCTTTCTCGCCCAGGGCATGTTGCTGCCTCCAAAAAATGACTCGGAAAAGACGCGGCCCACCCCGGCACGCCGGCGCATTGGAGCGTTCCCAGAGCAGAGTTGAAGAACGGGTGGTGGCCTGGTGTGCGCCTCTGTCTCTCGGGTAGATGGGCCGGCCAAGGATGGGGATGACCTCATCTTGGTCATACAGGTTGATCTCTCTCTGAGGACTGTCCGAAGCACCAGACGGGCCGATGGAGACTGCGTGGTTGGGAGATGCGTGCCTGCGGGTCTAAGGGTTTCCCATATGGAGGCCATGAGGGACAGGACCCCGGAAGCAGGTTGAGGAAGCAGGCGAGTGTTGCAGACCGGACTTCGTGATGGGCCTGGCCCCGTGGTAGAGCGCAGGGATGGGACCCCGGCAAGTCGAGGATCCACGGGCGTTGTCCTCGCTGCATTCCATCTTGTGGAGTGCTTCTTGTCGGCGATCGGGTTCGGGCACTCACAGTGCCCTTCAGGGCCCCGAGGTGGGGGCGGCCCAGCAGACGTGCGGCGCCCGAATGACTTCGCCGGGCTTTTTCCGGCCAATTCTCACGAGCGTTCTGCCCATACCAGGATTGGTTTGGGTAGAACGCTCGTGAGAATTGGCCGGCGTAGGACAGCCTAGCGGACCGCCGTGCTCTCCATGGCCCAGGGCCCTTTCTCGCCCAGGACATGTTGCTGCCGCCAGAAATGGCTCGGAAATGACGCGGCCCACCCCGGCACGCCGGCGCATTGGTGCGTTCCCGGAGCAGAGTTGAAGAACGGGTGGTGGCCTGGTGTGCGCCTCTGTCTTTCGGGTAGATGGTCCTGCCAAGGATGGGGATGACATCATCTTGGTCCTACAGGTTTATCTCACTCTGAGGGTTGTCCGAAGCACAAGAGGGGCCGATGGAGACTGCGTGGTTGGGAGATGCGTGGCTGCGGGTCTAAGGGTTTCCCTTATGGAGGCCATGAGGGACAGGACCCCGGAAGCAGGTTGGGGAAGCAGGCGAGTGTTCCTGACCGGACTTCGTGATGGGCCTGGCCCCGTGGTAGAGCGCAGGGTTGGGACCCCGGCCAGTAGAGGATCCACGGGCGTTGTCCTCGCTGCATTCCATCTTGTGGAGTGCCTCTTGGCGGCGATCGGGTGCGGGCACTCACAGTGCCCTTCAGGGCCCCGAGGTGGGGGCGGCCCAGCAGACGTGCAGCGCCCGAATGACATGGCCGGGCTTTTTCCGGCCAATTCTCACGAGCGTTCTGCCCAAACCAGGATTGGTTTAGGCAGAACGCTCGTGAGAATTGGCCGGCGTAGGACAGCCCTGCGGACCGCCGTGCTCTCCATGGCCCAGGGCCCTTTCTGGCCCAGGGCATGTTGCTGCCGACAAGAAATGGCTCGGAAATGACGCGACCCACCCCGGCACGCCGGAGCAGAGTTGAAGAACGGGTGGTGGCCTTGTGTGCGCCTCTGTCTTTCGGGTAGATGGGCTGGCCAATGATGGGGATGAACTCATCATGGTCCTACAGGTTTATGTCACTCGAGGGTTGTCCGAAGCACCAGAGGGGCCGATGGAGACTGCGTGGTTGGGAGATGCGTGGCTGCGGGTCTAAGGGTTTCCCATATGGAGGCCATGAGGGACAGGACCCCGAAAGCAGGTTGGGGTAACAGGCGAGTGTTCCAGACCGGACTTCGTGATGGGCCTGGCCCCGTGGTAAAGCGCAGGGATGGGACCCCGGCCAGTCGAGGATCCACGGGCGTTGTCCTCGCTGCATTCCATCTTGTGGAGTGCCTCTTGGCGGCGATCGGGTGCGGGCACTCACAGTGCCCTTCAGGGCCCCTAGGTGGGGGCGGCAAAGCAGACGTGCGGCGCCCGAATGACTTCGCCGGGCTCTTTCCGGCCAATTCTCTCGAGCGTTCTGCCCAAACCAGTATTGGTTTGGGCAGAACGCTCGAGAGAATTGGCCGGCGTAGGACAGCCCTGCGGACCGCCGTGCTCTCCATGGCCCAGGGCCCTTTCTCGCCCAGGGCATGTTGCTGCCGCCAAGAAATGGCTCGGAAAAGACGCGGCCCACCCCGGCACGCCGGCGCATTGGAGCGTTCCCGGAGCAGAGTTGAAGAACGGGTGGTGGCCAGGTGTGCGCCTCTGTCTTTCGGGTAGATGGGCCGGCCAAGGATGGGGATGACCTCATCTTGGTCATACAGGTTTATGTCACTTTGAGGGTTGTCCGAAGCAACAGAGGGGCCGATGGAGACTGCGTGGTTGGGAGATGCGTGGCTGCGGGTCTAAGGGTTTCCCTTATGGAGGCCATGAGGGACAGGACCCCGGAAGCAGGTTGGGGAAGCAGGCGAGTGTTCCAGACCGGACTTCGTGATGGGCCTGGCCCCGTGGTAGAGCGCAGGGAAGGGACCCCGGCAAGTCGAGGATCCACGGGCGTTGTCCCCGCTGCATTCCATCTTGTGGAGTGCCTCTTGGCGGCGATCAGGTGCGGGCACTCACAGTGCCCTTCAGGGCCCCTAGGTGGGGGCGGCAAAGCAGACGTGCGGCGCCCGAATGACTTCGCCGGGCTCTTTCCGGCCAATTCTCTCGAGCGTTCTGCCCAAACCAGGATTGGTTTGGGCAGAACGCTCGTGAGAATTGGCCGGCGTAGGACAGCCCTGCGGACCGCCGTGCTCTCCATGGCCCAGGGCCCTTTCTCGCCAGGGCATGTTGCGGCCGCCAAAAATGGCTCGGAAAAGACGCGGCCCACCCCGGCACGCCGGCGCAATGGAGCGTTCCCGGAGCAGAGTTGAAGAACGGGTGGTGGCCAGGTGTGCGCCTCTGTCTTTCGGGTAGATGGGCCGGCCAAGGATGGGGATGACCTCATCTTGGTCATACAGGTTTATGTCACTTTGAGGGTTGTCCGAAGCACCAGAGGGGCCGATGGAGACTGCGTGGTTGGGAGATGCGTGGCTGCGGGTCTAAGGGTTTCCCTTATGGAGGCCATGAGGGACAGGACCCCGGAAGCAGGTTGGGGAAGCAGGCGAGTGTTCCAGACCGGACTTCGTGATGGGCCTGGCCCCGTGGTAGAGCGCAGGGAAGGGACCCCGGCAAGTCGAGGATCCACGGGCGTTGTCCCCGCTGCATTCCATCTTGTGGAGTGCCTCTTGGCGGCGATCAGGTGCGGGCACTCACAGTGCCCTTCAGGGCCCCTAGGTGGGGGCGGCAAAGCAGACGTGCGGCGCCCGAATGACTTCGCCGGGCTCTTTCCGGCCAATTCTCTCGAGCGTTCTGCCCAAAACAGGATTGGTTTGGGCAGAACGCTCGTGAGAATTGGCCGGCGTAGGACAGCCCTGCGGACCGCCGTGCTCTCCATGGCCCAGGGCCCTTTCTCGCCAGGGCATGTTGCGGCCGCCAAAAATGGCTCGGAAAAGACGCGGCCCACCCCGGCACGCCGGCGCAATGGAGCGTTCCCGGAGCAGAGTTGAAGAACGGGTGGTGGCCTGGAGTGCGCCTCTGTCTTTCGGGTAGATGGGACGGCCAAGGATGGGGATGACCTCATTTGGTCATACAGGTTTATCTCACTCTGAGGGTTGTCCGAAGCACCAGAGGGGCCGATGGAGACTGCGTGGTTGAGAGATGCGTGGCTGCGGGTCTAAGGGTTTCCCTTATGGAGGCCATGAGGGACAGGACCCCGGAAGCAGGTTGGGGAAGCAGGCGAGTGTTCCAGACCGGACTTCGTGATGGGCCTGGCCCCGTGGTAGAGCGCAGGGATGGGACCCCGGCCAGTCGAGGATCCACGGGCGTTGTCCTCGCTGCATTCCATCTTGTGGAGTGCCTCTTGGCGGCGATCGGGTGCGGGCACTCACAGTGCCCTTCAGGGCCCCTAGGTGGGGGCGGCAAAGCAGACGTGCGGCGCCCAAATGAGTTCGCCGGGCTCTTTCCGGTCAATTCTCTCGAGCGTTCTGCCCAAACCAGTATTGGTTTGGGCAGAACGCTCGTGAGAATTGGCCGGCGTAGGACAGCCCTGCGGACCGCCGTGCTCTCCATGGCCCAGGGCCCTTTCTCGCCCAGGGCACGTTGCTGCCGCCAAGAAATGGCTCGGAAAAGACGCGGCCCACCCCGGGACGCCGGCGCATTGGAGCGTTCCCGGAGCAGAGTTGAAGAACGGGTGGTGGCCAGGTGTGCGCCTCTGTCTTTCGGGTAGATGGGCCGGCCAAGGATGGGGATGACCTCATCTTGGTCATACAGGTTTATGTCACTTTGAGGGTTGTCCGAAGCACCAGAGGGGCCGATGGAGACTGCGTGGTTGGGAGATGCGTGGCTGCGGGTCTAAGTGTTTCCCTTATGGAGGCCATGAGGGACAGGACCCCGGAAGCAGGTTGGGGAAGCAGGCGAGTGTTCCAGACCGGACATCGTGATGGGCCTGGCCCAGTGGTAGAGCGCAGGGAAGGGACCCCGGCAAGTCGAGGATCCACGGGCGTTGTCCCCGCTGCATTCCATCTTGTGGAGTGCCTCTTGGCGGCGATCGGGTGCGGGCACTCACATTGCCCTTCAGGGCCCCAAGGTGGGGGCGGCCCAGCAGACGTGCGGCGGCCGAATGACTTCGCCCGGCTTTTTCCGGCCAATTCTCACGAGCGTTCTGCCCAAACCAGGATTGGTTTGGGCAGAACGCTCGTGAGAATTGGCCGGCGTAGGACAGCCCTGCGGACCGCCGTGCTCTCCATGGCCCAGGGCCCTTTCTCGCCCAGGGCATGTAGCTGCCGCCAAGAAATGGCTCGGAAAAGACGCGGCCCACCCGGGCACGCCGGCGCATTGCAGCGATCCCGGAGCAGAGTTGAAGAACGGGTGATGGCCTGGTGTGCGACTCTGTCTTTCGGGTAGATGGGCCGGCCAAGGATGGGGATGACCTCATCTTGGTCATACAGGTTTATGTCACTCTGAGGGTTGTCCGAAGCACCAGAGGGGCCGATGGAGACTGCGTGGTTGGGAGATGCGTGGCTTCGGGTCTAAGGGTTTCCCATATGGAGGCCAAGAGGGACAGGATCCCAGAAGCAGGTTGGGGAAGCAGGCGAGTGTTCCAGACCGGACTTCGTGATGGGCCAGGCCCCGTGGTAGAGTGCAGGGATGGGACCCCGGCCAGTCGAGGATCCACGGGCGTTGTCCTCGCTGCATTCCATCTTGTGGAGTGCCTCTTGGCGGCGATCGGGTGCGGGCACTCACAGTGCCCTTCAGGGCCCCTAGGTGGGGGCGGCAAAGCAGACGTGCGGCGCCCGAATGACTTCGCCGGGCTCTTTCCGGCCAATTCTCTCGAGCGTTCTGCCCAAACCAGGATTGGTTTGGGCAGAACGCTCGTGAGAATTGGCCGGCGTAGGACAGCCCTGCGGACCGCCGTGCTCTTCATGGCCCAGGGCCCTTTCTCGCCCAGGGCATGTTGCTGCCGCCAAAAATGGCTCGGAAAAAACGCGGCCCACCCCGGCATGCCGGCGCAATGGAGCGTTCCCGGAGCAGAGTTGAAGAACGGGTGGTGGCCTGGAGTGCGCCTCTGTCTTTCGGGTAGATTGGAAGGCCAAGGATGGGGATGACCTCATCTTGGTCATACAGGTTTATCTCACTCTGAGGGTTGTCCGAAGCACCAGACGGGCCGATGGAGACTGCGTGGTTGGGAGATGCGTGGCTGCGGGTCTAAGTGTTTCCCATATGGAGGCCATGAGGTACAGGACCCCGGAAGCAGGTTGGGGAAGCAGGCGAGTGTTCCAGACCGGACTTCGTGATGGGCCTGGCCCCGTGGCAGAGCGCAGGGATGGGATCCCGGCCAGTCGAGGATCCACGGGCGTTGTCCTCGCTGCATTCCATCTTTGGAGTGCCTCTTGGCGGCGATCGGGTGCGGGCACTCACAGTGCCCTTCAGGGCCCCTAGGTGGGGGCGGCAAAGCAGACGTGCGGCGCCCGAATGACTTCGCCGGGCTCTTTCCGGCCAATTCTCTCGAGCGTTCTGCCCAAACCAGGATTGGTTTGGGCAGAACGCTCGTGAGAATTGGCCGGCGTAGGACAGCCCTGCGGACCGCCGTGCTCTCCATGGCCCAGGGCCCTTTCTCGCCAGGGCATGTTGCTGCCGCCAAGAAATGGCTCGGAAAAGACGCGGCCCACCCCGGCACGCCGGCGCAATGGAGCGTTCCCGGAGCAGAGTTGAAGAAACGGTGGTGGCCTGGTGTGCGCCTCTGTCTTTCGGGTAGATGGGCCGGCCAAGGATGGGGATGACCTCATCTTGGTCCTACAGGTTTATGTCACTCTGAGGGTTGTCCGAAGCACCAGAGGGGTCGATGGAGACTGCGTGGTTGGGAGATGCGTGGCTGCGGGTCTAAGGGTTTCCCATATGGAGGCCATGAGGGACAGGACCCCGGAAGCAGGTTGGGGTAGCAGAGGAGTGTTCCAGACCGGACTTCGTGATGGGCCTGGCCCCGTGGTAGAGCGCAGGGATGGGACCCCGGCAAGTCGAGGATCAACGGGCGTTGTCCTCGCTGCATTCCATCTTGTGGAGTGCCTCTTGGAGGCGATCGGGTGCGGGCACTCACAGTGCCCTTCAGGGCCCCTAGGTGGGGGCGGCAAAGCAGACGTGCGGCGCCCAAATGAGTTCGCCGGGCTCTTTCCGGTCAATTCTCTCGAGCGTTCTGCCCAAACCAGTATTGGTTTGGGCAGAACGCTCGTGAGAATTGGCCGGCGTAGGACAGCCCTGCGGACCGCCGTGCTCTCCATGGCCCAGGGCCCTTTCTCGCCCAGGGCACGTTGCTGCCGCCAAGAAATGGCTCGGAAAAGACGCGGCCCACCCCGGGACGCCGGCGCATTGGAGCGTTCCCGGAGCAGAGTTGAAGAACGGGTGGTGGCCAGGTGTGCGCCTCTGTCTTTCGGGTAGATGGGCCGGCCAAGGATGGGGATGACCTCATCTTGGTCATACAGGTTTATGTCACTTTGAGGGTTGTCCGAAGCACCAGAGGGGCCAATGGAGACTGCGTGGTTGGGAGATGCGTCGCTGCGGGTCTAAGTGTTTCCCTTATGGAGGCCATGAGGGACAGGACCCCGGAAGCAGGTTGGGGAAGCAGGCGAGTGTTCCAGACCGGACTTCGTGATGGGCCTGGCCCCGTGGTAGAGCGCAGGGAAGGGACCCCGGCAAGTCGAGGATCCACGGGCGTTGTCCCCGCTGCATTCCATCTTGTGGAGTGCCTCTTGGCGGCGATCGGGTGCGGGCACTCACATTGCCCTTCAGGGCCGCAAGGTGGGGGCGGCCCAGCAGACGTGCGGCGCCCGAATGACTTCGCCCGGCTTTTTCCGGCCAATTCTCACGAGCGTTCTGCCCAAACCAGGATTGGTTTGGGCAGAACGCTCGTGAGAATTGGCCGGCGTAGGACAGCCCTGCGGACCGCCGTGCTCTCCATGGCCCAGGGCCCTTTCTCGCCCAGGGCATGTAGCTGCCGCCAAGAAATGGCTCGGAAAAGACGCGGCCCACCCGGGCACGCCGGCGCATTGGAGCGATCCCGGAGCAGAGTTGAAGAACGGGTGATGGCCTGGTGTGCGCCTCTGTCTTTCGGGTAGATGGGCCGGCCAAGGATGGGGATGACCTCCTCTTGGTCATACAGGTTTATGTCACTCTGAGGGTTGTCCGAAGCACCAGAGGGGCCGATGGAGACTGCGTGGTTGGGAGATGCGTGGCTTCGGGTCTAAGGGTTTCCCATATGGAGGCCAAGAGGGACAGGATCCCAGAAGCAGGTTGGGGACGCAGGCGAGTGTTCCAGACCGGACTTCGTGATGGGCCTGGCCCCGTGGTAGAGCGCAGGGATGGGACCCCGGCCAGTCGAGGATCCACGGGCGTTGTCCTCGCTGCATTCCATCTTGTGGAGTGCCTCTTGGCGGCGATCGGGTGCGGGCACTCACAGTGCCCTTCAGGGCCCCTAGGTGGGGGCGGCAAAGCAGACGTGCGGCGCCCGAATGACTTCGCCGGGCTCTTTCCGGCCAATTCTCTCGAGCGTTCTGCCCAAAACAGGATTGGTTTGGGCAGAACGCTCGTGAGAATTGACCGGCATAGGACAGCCCTGCGGACCGCCGTGCTCTTCATGGCCCAGGGCCCTTTCTCGCCCAGGGCATGTTGCTGCCGCCAAAAATGGCTCGGAAAAAACGCGGCCCACCCCGGCATGCCGGCGCAATGGAGCGTTCCCGGAGCAGAGTTGAAGAACGGGTGGTGGCCAGGTGTGCGCCTCTGTCTTTCGGGTAGATGGGCCGGCCAAGGATGGGGATGACCTCATCTTGGTCATACAGGTTTATGTCACTTTGAGGGTTGTCCGAAGCACCAGAGGGGCCGATGGAGACTGCGTGGTTGGGAGATGCGTGGCTGCGGGTCTAAGGGTTTCCCTTATGGAGGCCATGAGGGACAGGACCCCGGAAGCAGGTTGGGGAAGCAGGCGAGTGTTCCAGACCGGACTTCGTGATGGGCCTGGCCCCGTGGTAGAGCGCAGGGAAGGGACCCCGGCAAGTCGAGGATCCACGGGCGTTGTCCCCGCTGCATTCCATCTTGTGGAGTGCCTCTTGGCGGCGATCAGGTGCGGGCACTCACAGTGCCCTTCAGGGCCCCTAGGTGGGGGCGGCAAAGCAGACGTGCGGCGCCCGAATGACTTCGCCGGGCTCTTTCCGGCCAATTCTCTCGAGCGTTCTGCCCAAACCAGGATTGGTTTGGGCAGAACGCTCGTGAGAATTGGCCGGCGTAGGACAGCCCTGCGGACCGCCGTGCTCTCCATGGCCCAGGGCCCTTTCTCGCCAGGGCATGTTGCGGCCGCCAAAAATGGCTCGGAAAAGACGCGGCCCACCCCGGCACGCCGGCGCAATGGAGCGTTCCCGGAGCAGAGTTGAAGAACGGGTGGTGGCCTGGAGTGCGCCTCTGTCTTTCGGGTAGATGGGACGGCCAAGGATGGGGATGACCTCATTTGGTCATACAGGTTTATCTCACTCTGAGGGTTGTCCGAAGCACCAGAGGGGCCGATGGAGACTGCGTGGTTGAGAGATGCGTGGCTGCGGGTCTAAGGGTTTCCCTTATGGAGGCCATGAGGGACAGGACCCCGGAAGCAGGTTGGGGAAGCAGGCGAGTGTTCCAGACCGGACTTCGTGATGGGCCTGGCCCCGTGGTAGAGCGCAGGGATGGGACCCCGGCCAGTCGAGGATCCACGGGCGTTGTCCTCGCTGCATTCCATCTTGTGGAGTGCCTCTTGGCGGCGATCGGGTGCGGGCACTCACAGTGCCCTTCAGGGCCCCTAGGTGGGGGCGGCAAAGCAGACGTGCGGCGCCCGAATGACTTCGCCGGGCTCTTTCCGGCCAATTCTTTCGAGCGTTCTGCCCAAACCAGTAGCAGAACGCTCGTGAGAATTGGCCGGCGTAGGACAGCCCTGCGGACCGCCGTGCTCTCCATGGCCCAGGGCCCTTTCTCGCCAGGGCATGTTGCTGCCGCCAAGAAATGCCTCGGAAAAGACGCGGCCCACCCCGGCACGCCGGCGCAATGGAGCGTTCCCGGAGCAGAGTTGAAGAAAGGGTGGGGGCCTGGTGTGCGCCTCTGTCTTTCGGGTAGATGGGCCGGCCAAGGATGGGGATGACCTCATCTTGGTCATACAGGTTTATCTCACTCTGAGGGTTGTCCGAAGCACCAGAGGGGCCGATGGAGACTGCGTGGTTGGGAGATGCGTGGCTGCGGGTCTAAGGGTTTCCCATATGGAGGCCATGAGGGACAGGACCCCGGGAGCAGGTTGGGGAAGCAGGCGAGTGTTCCAGACCGGATTTCGTGATGGGCCTGGCCCCGTGGTAGAGCGCAGGGATGGGACCCCGGCCAGTCGAGGATCCACGGGCGTTGTCCTCGCTGCATTCCATCTTGTGGAGTGCCTCTTGGCGGCGATCGGGTGCGGGCACTCACAGTGCCCTTCAGGGCCCCTAGGTGGGGGCGGCAAAGCAGACGTGCGGCGCCCAAATG
This sequence comes from Mustela lutreola, assembly GCF_030435805.1. Taxonomy (NCBI): domain Eukaryota; kingdom Metazoa; phylum Chordata; class Mammalia; order Carnivora; family Mustelidae; genus Mustela; species Mustela lutreola. The sequence continues at coordinate 176,986,420 of NC_081294.1, forward strand.
AGTTTGCCGGGCTCTTTCCGGCCAATTCTCTCGAGCGTCCTGCCCAAACCAGTATTGGTTTGGGCAGAACGCTCGTGAGAATTGGCCGGCGTAGGACAGCCCTGCGGACCGCCATGCTCTCCATGGCCCAGGGCCCTTTCTCGCCCAGGGCATGTTGCTGCCGCCAAGAAATGGCTCGGAAAAGACGCGGCCCACCCCGGCACGCCGGCGCATTGGAGCGTTCCCGGAGCAGAGTTGAAGAACGGGTGGTGGCCAGGTGTGCGCCTCTGTCTTTCGGGTAGATGGGCCGGCCAAGGATGGGGATGACCTCATCTTGGTCATACAGGTTTATGTCACTTTGAGGGTTGTCCGAAGCACCAGAGGGGCCGATGGAGACTGCGTGGTTGGGAGATGCGTGGCTGCGGGTCTAAGGGTTTCCCTTATGGAGGCCATGAGGGACAGGACCCCGGAAGCAGGTTGGGGAAGCAGGCGAGTGTTCCAGACCGGACTTCGTGATGGGCCTGGCCCCGTGGTAGAGCGCAGGGAAGGGACCCCGGCAAGTCGAGGATCCACGGGCGTTGTCCCCGCTGCATTCCATCTTGTGGAGTGCCTCTTGGCGGCGATCGGGTGCGGGCACTCACATTGCCCTTCAGGGCCGCAAGGTGGGGGCGGCCCAGCAGACGTGCGGCGCCCGAATGACTTCGCCCGGCTTTTTCCGGCCAATTCTCACGAGCGTTCTGCCCAAACCAGGATTGGTTTGGGCAGAACGCTCGTGAGAATTGGCCGGCGTAGGACAGCCCTGCGGACCGCCGTGCTCTCCATGGCCCAGGGCCCTTTCTCGCCCAGGGCATGTAGCTGCCGCCAAGAAATGGCTCGGAAAAGACGCGGCCCACCCGGGCACGCCGGCGCATTGCAGCGATCCCGGAGCAGAGTTGAAGAACGGGTGATGGCCTGGTGTGCGCCTCTGTCTTTCGGGTAGATGGGCCGGCCAAGGATGGGGATGACCTCATCTTGGTCATACAGGTTTATGTCACTCTGAGGGTTGTCCGAAGCACCAGAGGGGCCGATGGAGACTGCGTGGTTGGGAGATGCGTGGCTTCGGGTCTAAGGGTTTCCCATATGGAGGCCAAGAGGGACAGGATCCCAGAAGCAGGTTGGGGAAGCAGGCGAGTGTTCCAGACCGGACTTCGTGATGGGCCTGGCCCCGTGGTAGAGCGCAGGGATGGGACCCCGGCCAGTCGAGGATCCACGGGCGTTGTCCTCGCTGCATTCCATCTTGTGGAGTGCCTCTTGGCAGCGATCGGGTGCGGGCACTCACAGTGCCCTTCAGGGCCCCTAGGTGGGGGCGGCAAAGCAGACGTGCGGCGCCCGAATGACTTCGCCGGGCTCTTTCCGGCCAATTCTCTCGAGCGTTCTGCCCAAAACAGGATTGGTTTGGGCAGAACGCTCGTGAGAATTGGCCGGCGTAGGACAGCCCTGCGGACCGCCGTGCTCTTCATGGCCCAGGGCCCTTTCTCGCCCAGGGCATGTTGCTGCCGCCAAAAATGGCTCGGAAAAAACGCGGCCCACCCCGGCATGCCGGCGCAATGGAGCGTTCCCAGAGCAGAGTTGAAGAACGGGTCGTGGCCTGGAGTGCGCCTCTGTCTTTCGGGTAGATTGGAAGGCCAAGGATGGGGATGACCTCATCTTGGTCATACAGGTTTATCTCACTCTGAGGGTTGTCCGAAGCACCAGACGGGCCGATGGAGACTGCGTGGTTGGGAGATGCGTGGCTGCGGGTCTAACGGTTTCCCATATGGAGGCCATGAGGGAGAGGACCCCGGAAGCAGGTTGGGGAAGCAGGCGAGTGTTCCACACCGGACTTCGTGATGGGCCTGGCCCCGTGGTAGAGCGCAGGGATGGGACCCCGCCAAGTCGAGGATCCACGGGCGTTGTCCTCGCTGCATTCCATCTTGTGGAGTGCCTCTTGGCGGCGATCGGGTGCGGGCACTCACAGTGCCCTTCAGGGCCCCGAGGTGGGGGCGGCCCAGCAGACGTGCGGCGCCCGAATGACTTGGCCGGGCTTTTTCCGGCCAATTCTCACGAGCGTTCTGCCCAAACCAGGATTGGTTTAGGCAGAACGCTCGTGAGAATTGGCCGGCGTAGGACAGCCCTGCGGACCGCCGTGCTCTCCATGGCCCAGGGCCCTTTCTGGCCCAGGGCATGTTGCTGCCGACAAGAAATGGCTCGGAAATGACGCGGCCCACCCCGGCACGCCGGCGCATTGGAGCGTTCCCGGAGCAGAGTTGAAGAACGGGTGGTGGCCAGGTGTGCGCCTCTGTCTTTCGGGTAGATGGGCCGGCCAAGGATGGGGATGACCTCATCTTGGTCATACAGGTTTATGTCACTTTGAGGGTTGTCCGAAGCAACAGAGGGGCCGATGGAGACTGCGTGGTTGGGAGATGCGTGGCTGCGGGTCTAAGGGTTTCCCTTATGGAGGCCATGAGGGACAGGACCCCGGAAGCAGGTTGGGGAAGCAGGCGAGTGTTCCAGACCGGACTTCGTGATGGGCCTGGCCCCGTGGTAGAGCGCAGGGAAGGGACCCCGGCAAGTCGAGGATCCACGGGCGTTGTCCCCGCTGCATTCCATCTTGTGGAGTGCCTCTTGGCGGCGATCAGGTGCGGGCACTCACAGTGCCCTTCAGGCCCCTAGGTGGGGGCGGCAAAGCAGACGTGCGGCGCCCGAATGACTTCGCCGGGCTCTTTCCGGCCAATTCTCTCGAGCGTTCTGCCCAAACCAGGATTGGTTTGGGCAGAACGCTCGTGAGAATTGGCCGGCGTAGGACAGCCCTGCGGACCGCCGTGCTCTCCATGGCCCAGGGCCCTTTCTCGCCAGGGCATGTTGCGGCCGCCAAAAATGGCTCGGAAAAGACGCGGCCCACCCCGGCACGCCGGCGCAATGGAGCGTTCCCGGAGCAGAATGAAGAACGGGTGGTGGCCTGGAGTGCGCCTCTGTCTTTCGGGTAGATGGGACGGCCAAGGATGGGGATGACCTCATCTTGGTCATACAGGTTTATCTCACTCTGAGGGTTGTCCGAAGCACCAGAGGGGCCGATGGAGACTGCGTGGTTGGGAGATGCGTGGCTGCGGGTCTAAGGGTTTCCCATATGGAGGCCATGAGGGACAGGACCCCGGAAGCAGGTTGGGGAAGCAGGCGAGTGTTCCAGACCGGACTTCGTGATGGGCCTGGCCCCGTGGTAGAGCGCAGGGATGGGACCCCGGCCAGTCGAGGATCCACGGGCGTTGTCCTCGCTGCATTCCATCTTGTGGAGTGCCTCTTGGCGGCGATCGGGTGCGGGCACTCACAGTGCCCTTCAGGGCCCCTAGGTGGGGGCGGCAAAGCAGACGTGCGGCGCCCGAATGACTTCGCCGGGCTCTTTCCGGCCAATTCTCTCGAGCGTTCTACCCAAACCAGTATTGGTTTGGGCAGAACGCTCGAGAGAATTGGCCGGCGTAGGACAGCCCTGCGGACCGCCGTGCTCTCCATGGCCCAGGGCCCTTTCTCGCCCAGGGCATGTTGCTGCCGCCAAGAAATGGCTCGGAAAAGACGCGGCCCACCCCGGCACGCCGGCGCTTTGGAGCGTTCCCGGAGCAGAGTTGAAGAACGGGTGGTGGCCAGGTGTGCGCCTCTGTCTTTTGGGTAGATGGGCCGGCCAAGGATGGGGATGACCTCATCTTGGTCATACAGGTTTATGTCACTTTGAGGGTTGTCCGAAGCACCAGAGGGGCCGATGGAGACTGCGTGGTTGGGAGATGCGTGGCTGCGGGTCTAAGGGTTTCCCTTATGGAGGCCATGAGGGACAGGACCCCGGAAGCAGGTTGGGGAAGCAGGCGAGTGTTCCAGACCGGACTTCGTGATGGGCCTGGCCCCGTGGTAGAGCGCAGGGAAGGGACCCCGGCAAGTCGAGGATCCACGGGCGTTGTCCCCGCTGCATTCCATCTTGTGGAGTGCCTCTTGGCGGCGATCAGGTGCGGGCACTCACAGTGCCCTTCAGGGCCCCTAGGTGGGGGCGGCAAAGCAGACGTGCGGCGCCCGAATGACTTCGCCGGGCTCTTTCCGGCCAATTCTCTCGAGCGTTCTGCCCAAACCAGGATTGGTTTGGGCAGAACGCTCGTGAGAATTGGCCGGCGTAGGACAGCCCTGCGGACCGCCGTGCTCTCCATGGCCCAGGGCCCTTTCTCGCCAGGGCATGTTGCGGCCGCCAAAAATGGCTCGGAAAAGACGCGGCCCACCCCGGCACGCCGGCGCAATGGAGCGTTCCCGGAGCAGAGTTGAAGAACGGGTGGTGGCCTGGAGTGCGCCTCTGTCTTTCGGGTAGATGGGACGGCCAAGGATGGGGATGACCTCATTTGGTCATACAGGTTTATCTCACTCTGAGGGTTGTCCGAAGCACCAGAGGGGCCGATGGAGACTGCGTGGTTGAGAGATGCGTGGCTGCGGGTCTAAGGGTTTCCCTTATGGAGGCCATGAGGGACAGGACCCCGGAAGCAGGTTGGGGAAGCAGGCGAGTGTTCCAGACCGGACTTCGTGATGGGCCTGGCCCCGTGGTAGAGCGCAGGGATGGGACCCCGGCCAGTCGAGGATCCACGGGCGTTGTCCTCGCTGCATTCCATCTTGTGGAGTGCCTCTTGGCGGCGATCGGGTGCGGGCACTCACAGTGCCCTTCAGGGCCCCTAGGTGGGGGCGGCAAAGCAGACGTGCGGCGCCCAAATGAGTTCGCCGGGCTCTTTCCGGTCAATTCTCTCGAGCGTTCTGCCCAAACCAGTATTGGTTTGGGCAGAACGCTCGTGAGAATTGGCCGGCGTAGGACAGCCCTGCGGACCGCCGTGCTCTCCATGGCCCAGGGCCCTTTCTCGCCCAGGGCACGTTGCTGCCGCCAAGAAATGGCTCGGAAAAGACGCGGCCCACCCCGGGACGCCGGCGCATTGGAGCGTTCCCGGAGCAGAGTTGAAGAACGGGTGGTGGCCAGGTGTGCGCCTCTGTCTTTCGGGTAGATGGGCCGGCCAAGGATGGGGATGACCTCATCTTGGTCATACAGGTTTATGTCACTTTGAGGGTTGTCCGAAGCACCAGAGGGGCCGATGGAGACTGCGTGGTTGGGAGATGCGTGGCTGCGGGTCTAAGTGTTTCCCTTATGGAGGCCATGAGGGACAGGACCCCGGAAGCAGGTTGGGGAAGCAGGCGAGTGTTCCAGACCGGACTTCGTGATGGGCCTGGCCCCGTGGTAGAGCGCAGGGAAGGGACCCCGGCAAGTCGAGGATCCACGGGCGTTGTCCCCGCTGCATTCCATCTTGTGGAGTGCCTCTTGGCGGCGATCGGGTGCGGGCACTCACAGTGCCCTTCAGGGCCCCTAGGTGGGGGCGGCAAAGCAGACGTGCGGCGCCCGAATGACTTCGCCGGGCTCTTTCCGGCCAATTCTCTCGAGCGTTCTGCCCAAAACAGGATTGGTTTGGGCAGAACGCTCGTGAGAATTGGCCGGCGTAGGACAGCCCTGCGGACCGCCGTGCTCTTCATGGCCCAGGGCCCTTTCTCGCCCAGGGCATGTTGCTGCCGCCAAAAATGGCTCGGAAAAAACGCGGCCCACCCCGGCATGCCGGCGCAATGGAGCGTTCCCAGAGCAGAGTTGAAGAACGGGTGGTGGCCTGGAGTGCGCCTCTGTCTTTCGGGTAGATTGGAAGGCCAAGGATGGGGATGACCTCATCTTGGTCATACAGGTTTATCTCACTCTGAGGGTTGTCCGAAGCACCAGACGGGCCGATGGAGACTGCGTGGTTGGGAGATGCGTGGCTGCGGGTCTAACGGTTTCCCATATGGAGGCCATGAGGGAGAGGACCCCGGAAGCAGGTTGGGGAAGCAGGCGAGTGTTCCACACCGGACTTCGTGATGGGCCTGGCCCCGTGGTAGAGCGCAGGGATGGGACCCCGCCAAGTCGAGGATCCACGGGCGTTGTCCTCGCTGCATTCCATCTTGTGGAGTGCCTCTTGGCGGCGATCGGGTGCGGGCACTCACAGTGCCCTTCAGGGCCCCGAGGTGGGGGCGGCCCAGCAGACGTGCGGCGCCCGAATGACTTGGCCGGGCTTTTTCCGGCCAATTCTCACGAGCGTTCTGCCCAAACCAGGATTGGTTTAGGCAGAACGCTCGTGAGAATTGGCCGGCGTAGGACAGCCCTGCGGACCGCCGTGCTCTCCATGGCCCAGGGCCCTTTCTGGCCCAGGGCATGTTGCTGCCGACAAGAAATGGCTCGGAAATGACGCGGCCCACCCCGGCACGCCGGCGCATTGGAGCGTTCCCGGAGCAGAGTTGAAGAACGGGTGGTGGCCAGGTGTGCGCCTCTGTCTTTCGGGTAGATGGGCCGGCCAAGGATGGGGATGACCTCATCTTGGTCATACAGGTTTATGTCACTTTGAGGGTTGTCCGAAGCAACAGAGGGGCCGATGGAGACTGCGTGGTTGGGAGATGCGTGGCTGCGGGTCTAAGGGTTTCCCTTATGGAGGCCATGAGGGACAGGACCCCGGAAGCAGGTTGGGGAAGCAGGCGAGTGTTCCAGACCGGACTTCGTGATGGGCCTGGCCCCGTGGTAGAGCGCAGGGAAGGGACCCCGGCAAGTCGAGGATCCACGGGCGTTGTCCCCGCTGCATTCCATCTTGTGGAGTGCCTCTTGGCGGCGATCAGGTGCGGGCACTCACAGTGCCCTTCAGGCCCCTAGGTGGGGGCGGCAAAGCAGACGTGCGGCGCCCGAATGACTTCGCCGGGCTCTTTCCGGCCAATTCTCTCGAGCGTTCTGCCCAAACCAGGATTGGTTTGGGCAGAACGCTCGTGAGAATTGGCCGGCGTAGGACAGCCCTGCGGACCGCCGTGCTCTCCATGGCCCAGGGCCCTTTCTCGCCAGGGCATGTTGCGGCCGCCAAAAATGGCTCGGAAAAGACGCGGCCCACCCCGGCACGCCGGCGCAATGGAGCGTTCCCGGAGCAGAATGAAGAACGGGTGGTGGCCTGGAGTGCGCCTCTGTCTTTCGGGTAGATGGGACGGCCAAGGATGGGGATGACCTCATCTTGGTCATACAGGTTTATCTCACTCTGAGGGTTGTCCGAAGCACCAGAGGGGCCGATGGAGACTGCGTGGTTGGGAGATGCGTGGCTGCGGGTCTAAGGGTTTCCCATATGGAGGCCATGAGGGACAGGACCCCGGAAGCAGGTTGGGGAAGCAGGCGAGTGTTCCAGACCGGACTTCGTGATGGGCCTGGCCCCGTGGTAGAGCGCAGGGATGGGACCCCGGCCAGTCGAGGATCCACGGGCGTTGTCCTCGCTGCATTCCATCTTGTGGAGTGCCTCTTGGCGGCGATCGGGTGCGGGCACTCACAGTGCCCTTCAGGGCCCCTAGGTGGGGGCGGCAAAGCAGACGTGCGGCGCCCGAATGACTTCGCCGGGCTCTTTCCGGCCAATTCTCTCGAGCGTTCTACCCAAACCAGTATTGGTTTGGGCAGAACGCTCGAGAGAATTGGCCGGCGTAGGACAGCCCTGCGGACCGCCGTGCTCTCCATGGCCCAGGGCCCTTTCTCGCCCAGGGCATGTTGCTGCCGCCAAGAAATGGCTCGGAAAAGACGCGGCCCACCCCGGCACGCCGGCGCTTTGGAGCGTTCCCGGAGCAGAGTTGAAGAACGGGTGGTGGCCAGGTGTGCGCCTCTGTCTTTTGGGTAGATGGGCCGGCCAAGGATGGGGATGACCTCATCTTGGTCATACAGGTTTATGTCACTTTGAGGGTTGTCCGAAGCACCAGAGGGGCCGATGGAGACTGCGTGGTTGGGAGATGCGTGGCTGCGGGTCTAAGGGTTTCCCTTATGGAGGCCATGAGGGACAGGACCCCGGAAGCAGGTTGGGGAAGCAGGCGAGTGTTCCAGACCGGACTTCGTGATGGGCCTGGCCCCGTGGTAGAGCGCAGGGAAGGGACCCCGGCAAGTCGAGGATCCACGGGCGTTGTCCCCGCTGCATTCCATCTTGTGGAGTGCCTCTTGGCGGCGATCAGGTGCGGGCACTCACAGTGCCCTTCAGGGCCCCTAGGTGGGGGCGGCAAAGCAGACGTGCGGCGCCCGAATGACTTCGCCGGGCTCTTTCCGGCCAATTCTCTCGAGCGTTCTGCCCAAACCAGGATTGGTTTGGGCAGAACGCTCGTGAGAATTGGCCGGCGTAGGACAGCCCTGCGGACCGCCGTGCTCTCCATGGCCCAGGGCCCTTTCTCGCCAGGGCATGTTGCGGCCGCCAAAAATGGCTCGGAAAAGACGCGGCCCACCCCGGCACGCCGGCGCAATGGAGCGTTCCCGGAGCAGAGTTGAAGAACGGGTGGTGGCCTGGAGTGCGCCTCTGTCTTTCGGGTAGATGGGACGGCCAAGGATGGGGATGACCTCATTTGGTCATACAGGTTTATCTCACTCTGAGGGTTGTCCGAAGCACCAGAGGGGCCGATGGAGACTGCGTGGTTGAGAGATGCGTGGCTGCGGGTCTAAGGGTTTCCCTTATGGAGGCCATGAGGGACAGGACCCCGGAAGCAGGTTGGGGAAGCAGGCGAGTGTTCCAGACCGGACTTCGTGATGGGCCTGGCCCCGTGGTAGAGCGCAGGGATGGGACCCCGGCCAGTCGAGGATCCACGGGCGTTGTCCTCGCTGCATTCCATCTTGTGGAGTGCCTCTTGGCGGCGATCGGGTGCGGGCACTCACAGTGCCCTTCAGGGCCCCTAGGTGGGGGCGGCAAAGCAGACGTGCGGCGCCCAAATGAGTTCGCCGGGCTCTTTCCGGTCAATTCTCTCGAGCGTTCTGCCCAAACCAGTATTGGTTTGGGCAGAACGCTCGTGAGAATTGGCCGGCGTAGGACAGCCCTGCGGACCGCCGTGCTCTCCATGGCCCAGGGCCCTTTCTCGCCCAGGGCACGTTGCTGCCGCCAAGAAATGGCTCGGAAAAGACGCGGCCCACCCCGGGACGCCGGCGCATTGGAGCGTTCCCGGAGCAGAGTTGAAGAACGGGTGGTGGCCAGGTGTGCGCCTCTGTCTTTCGGGTAGATGGGCCGGCCAAGGATGGGGATGACCTCATCTTGGTCATACAGGTTTATGTCACTTTGAGGGTTGTCCGAAGCACCAGAGGGGCCGATGGAGACTGCGTGGTTGGGAGATGCGTGGCTGCGGGTCTAAGTGTTTCCCTTATGGAGGCCATGAGGGACAGGACCCCGGAAGCAGGTTGGGGAAGCAGGCGAGTGTTCCAGACCGGACATCGTGATGGGCCTGGCCCCGTGGTAGAGCGCAGGGAAGGGACCCCGGCAAGTCGAGGATCCACGGGCGTTGTCCCCGCTGCATTCCATCTTGTGGAGTGCCTCTTGGCGGCGATCGGGTGCGGGCACTCACATTGCCCTTCAGGGCCCCAAGGTGGGGGCGGCCCAGCAGACGTGCGGCGCCCGAATGACTTCGCCCGGCTTTTTCCGGCCAATTCTCACGAGCGTTCTGCCCAAACCAGGATTGGTTTGGGCAGAACGCTCGTGAGAATTGGCCGGCGTAGGACAGCCCTGCGGACCGCCGTGCTCTCCATGGCCCAGGGCCCTTTCTCGCCCAGGGCATGTAGCTGCCGCCAAGAAATGGCTCGGAAAAGACGCGGCCCACCCGGGCACGCCGGCGCATTGCAGCGATCCCGGAGCAGAGTTGAAGAACGGGTGATGGCCTGGTGTGCGACTCTGTCTTTCGGGTAGATGGGCCGGCCAAGGATGGGGATGACCTCATCTTGGTCATACAGGTTTATGTCACTCTGAGGGTTGTCCGAAGCACCAGAGGGGCCGATGGAGACTGCGTGGTTGGGAGATGCGTGGCTTCGGGTCTAAGGGTTTCCCATATGGAGGCCAAGAGGGACAGGATCCCAGAAGCAGGTTGGGGAAGCAGGCGAGTGTTCCAGACCGGACTTCGTGATGGGCCAGGCCCCGTGGTAGAGCGCAGGGATGGGACCCCGGCCAGTCGAGGATCCACGGGCGTTGTCCTCGCTGCATTCCATCTTGTGGAGTGCCTCTTGGCGGCGATCGGGTGCGGGCACTCACAGTGCCCTTCAGGGCCCCTAGGTGGGGGCGGCAAAGCAGACGTGCGGCGCCCGAATGACTTCGCCGGGCTCTTTCCGGCCAATTCTCTCGGGCGTTCTGCCCAAAACAGGATTGGTTTGGGCAGAACGCTCGTGAGAATTGGCCGGCGTGGACAGCCCTGCGGACCGCCGTGCTCTTCATGGCCCAGGGCCCTTTCTCGCCCAGGGCATGTTGCTGCCGCCAAAAATGGCTCGGAAAAAACGCGGCCCACCCCGGCATGCCGGCGCAATGGAGCGTTCCCGGAGCAGAGTTGAAGAACGGGTGGTGGCCTGGAGTGCGCCTCTGTCTTTCGGGTAGATTGGAAGGCCAAGGATGGGGATGACCTCATCTTGGTCATACAGGTTTATCTCACTCTGAGGGTTGTCCGAAGCACCAGACGGGCCGATGGAGACTGCGTGGTTGGGAGATGCGTGGCTGCGGGTCTAAGTGTTTCCCATATGGAGGCCATGAGGGACAGGACCCCGGAAGCAGGTTGGGGAAGCAGGCGAGTGTTCCAGACCGGACTTCGTGATGGGCCTGGCCCCGTGGCAGAGCGCAGGGATGGGATCCCGGCCAGTCGAGGATCCACGGGCGTTGTCCTCGCTGCATTCCATCTTTGGAGTGCCTCTTGGCGGCGATCGGGTGCGGGCACTCACAGTGCCCTTCAGGGCCCCTAGGTGGGGGCGGCAAAGCAGACGTGCGGCGCCCGAATGACTTCGCCGGGCTCTTTCCGGCCAATTCTCTCGAGCGTTCTGCCCAAAACAGGATTGGTTTGGGCAGAACGCTCGTGAGAATTGGCCGGCGTAGGACAGCCCTGCGGACCGCCGTGCTCTTCATGGCCCAGGGCCCTTTCTCGCCCAGGGCATGTTGCTGCCGCCAAAAATGGCTCGGAAAAAACGCGGCCCACCCCGGCATGCCGGCGCAATGGAGCGTTCCCGGAGCAGAGTTGAAGAACGGGTGGTGGCCTGGAGTGCGCCTCTGTCTTTCGGGTAGATTGGAAGGCCAAGGATGGGGATGACCTCATCTTGGTCCTACAGGTTTATGTCACTCTGAGGGTTGTCCGAAGCACCAGAGGGGTCGATGGAGATTGCGTGGTTGGGAGATGCGTGGCTGCGGGTCTAAGGGTTTCCCATATGGAGGCCATGAGGGACAGGACCCCGGAAGCAGGTTGGGGTAGCAGGGGAGTGTTCCAGACCGGACTTCGTGATGGGCCTGGCCCCGTGGTAGAGCGCAGGGATGGGACCCCGGCAAGTCGAGGATCAACGGGCGTTGTCCTCGCTGCATTCCATCTTGTGGAGTGCCTCTTGGCGGCGATCGGGTGCGGGCACTCACAGTGCCCTTCAGGGCCCCTTGGTGGGGGCGGCAAAGCAGACGTGCGGCACCCAAATGAGTTCGCCGGGCTCTTTCCGGTCATTCTCTCGAGCGTTCTGCCCAAACCAGTATTGGTTTGGGCAGAACGCTCGTGAGAATTGGCCGGCGTAGGACAGCCGTGCGGACCGCCGTGCTCTCCATGGCCCAGGGCCCTTTCTCGCCCAGGGCACGTTGCTGCCGCCAAGAAATGGCTCGGAAAAGACGCGGCCCACCCCGGGACGCCGGCGCATTGGAGCGTTCCCGGAGCAGAGTTGAAGAACGGGTGGTGGCCAGGTGTGCGCCTCTGTCTTTCGGGTAGATGGGCCGGCCAAGGATGGGGATGACCTCATCTTGGTCATACAGGTTTATGTCACTTTGAGGGTTGTCCGAAGCACCAGAGGGGCCGATGGAGACTGCGTGGTTGGGAGATGCGTGGCTGCGGGTCTAAGTGTTTCCCTTATGGAGGCCATGAGGGACAGGACCCCGGAAGCAGGTTGGGGAAGCAGGTGAGTGTTCCAGACCGGACTTCGTGATGGGCCTGGCCCCGTGGTAGAGCGCAGGGAAGGGACCCCGGCAAGTCGAGGATCCACGGGCGTTGTCCCCGCTGCATTCCATCTTGTGGAGTGCCTCTTGGCGGCGATCGGGTGCGGGCACTCACATTGCCCTTCAGGGCCGCAAGGTGGGGGCGGCCCAGCAGACGTGCGGCGCCCGAATGACTTCGCCCGGCTTTTTCCGGCCAATTCTCACGAGCGTTCTGCCCAAACCAGGATTGGTTTGGGCAGAACGCTCGTGAGAATTGGCCGGCGTAGGACAGCCCTGCGGACCGCCGTGCTCTCCATGGCCCAGGGCCCTTTCTCGCCCAGGGCATGTAGCTGCCGCCAAGAAATGGCTCGGAAAAGACGCGGCCCACCCGGGCACGCCGGCGCATTGCAGCGATCCCGGAGCAGAGTTGAAGAACGGGTGATGGCCTGGTGTGCGCCTCTGTCTTTCGGGTAGATGGGCCGGCCAAGGATGGGGATGACCTCCTCTTGGTCATACAGGTTTATGTCACTCTGAGGGTTGTCCGAAGCACCAGAGGGGCCGATGGAGACTGCGTGGTTGGGAGATGCGTGGCTTCGGGTCTAAGGGTTTCCCATATGGAGGCCAAGAGGGACAGGATCCCAGAAGCAGGTTGGGGACGCAGGCGAGTGTTCCAGACCGGACTTCGTGATGGGCCTGGCCCCGTGGTAGAGCGCAGGGATGGGACCCCGGCCAGTCGAGGATCCACGGGCGTTGTCCTCGCTGCATTCCATCTTGTGGAGTGCCTCTTGGCGGCGATCGGGTGCGGGCACTCACAGTGCCCTTCAGGGCCCCTAGGTGGGGGCGGCAAAGCAGACGTGCGGCGCCCGAATGACTTCGCCGGGCTCTTTCCGGCCAATTCTCTCGAGCGTTCTGCCCAAAACAGGATTGGTTTGGGCAGAACGCTCGTGAGAATTGGCCGGCGTAGGACAGCCCTGCGGACCGCCGTGCTCTCCATGGCCCCGGGCCCTTTCTCGCCCAGGGCATGTTGCTGGCACCAAGAAATGGCTCGGAAAAGACGCGGCCCACCCCGGCATGCCGGCCCATTGGAGCGTTCCCGGAGCAGAGTTGAAGAACGGGTGTTGGCCTGGTGTGTGCCTCTGTCTTTCGGGTAGATGGGCCTGCCAAGGATGAGGTTGACCTCATCTTGGTCATACAGGTTTATCTCACTCTGATGGTTGTCCGAAGCACCAGAGGGGCCGATGGAGACTGCGTGGTTGGGAGATGCGTGGCTGCTGGTCTAAGTGTTTCCCATATGGAGGCCATGAGGGACAGGACCCCGGAAGCAAGTTGGGGAAGCAGGCGAGTGTTCCAGACCGGACTTCGTGATGGGCCTGGCCCCGTGGCAGAGCGCAGGGATGGGACCCCGGCCAGTCGAGGATCCACGGGCGTTGTCCTCGCTGCATTCCATCTTGTGGAGTGCCTCTTGGCGGCGATCGGGTGCGGGCACTCACAGTGCCCTTCAGGGCCCCTAGGTGGGGGCGGCAAAGCAGACGTGCGGCGCCCGAATGACTTAGCCGGGCTCTTTCCGGCCAATTCTCTCGAGCGTTCTGCCCAAACCAGTATTGGTTTGGGCAGAACACTCGTGAGAATTGGCCGGCGTAGGACAGCCCTGCGGACCGCCGTGCTCTCCATGGCCCAGGGCCCTTTCTCGCCAGGGCATGTTGCTGCCGCCAAGAAATGGCTCGGAAAAGACGCGGCCCACCCCGGCACGCCGGCGCAATGGAGCGTTCCCGGAGCAGAGTTGAAGAAACGGTGGTGGCCTGGTGTGCGCCTCTGTCTTTCGGGTAGATGGGCCGGCCAAGGATGGGGATGACCTCATCTTGGTCATACAGGTTTATGTCACTCTGAGGGTTGTCCGAAGCACCAGAGGGGCCGATGGTGACTGCGTGGTTGGGAGATGCGTGGCTGCGGGTCTAAGGGTTTCCCATATGGAGGCCAAGAGGGACAGGATCCCGGAAGCAGGTTCGGGAAGCAGGCGAGTGTTCCAGACCGGACTTCGTGATGGGCCTGGCCCCGTGGTAGAGCGCAGGGATGGGACCCCGGCCAGTCGAGGATCCACGGGCGTTGTCCTCGCTGCATTCCATCTTGTGGAGTGCCTCTTGGCGGCGATCGGGTGCGCGCACTCACAGTGCCCTTCAGGGCCCCTAGGTGGGGGCGGCAAAGCAGACGTGCGGCGCCCGAAAGACTTCGCCGTGCTCTTTCCGGCCAATTCTCTCGAGCGTTCTGCCCAAACCAGGATTGGTTTGGCAGAACGCTTGTGAGAATTGGCCGGCGTAGGACAGCCCTGCGGACCGCCGTGCTCTCCATGGCCCCGGGCCCTTTCTCGCCCAGGGCATGTTGCTGGCACCAAGAAATGGCTCGGAAAAGACGCGGCCCACCCCGGCATGCCGGCCCATTGGAGCGTTCCCGGAGCAGAGTTGAAGAACGGGTGTTGGCCTGGTGTGTGCCTCTGTCTTTCGGGTAGATGGGCCTGCCAAGGATGAGGTTGACCTCATCTTGGTCATACAGGTTTATCTCACTCTGATGGTTGTCCGAAGCACCAGAGGGGCCGATGGAGACTGCGTGGTTGGGAGATGCGTGGCTGCGGGTCTAACGGTTTCCCATATGGAGGCCATGAGGGAGAGGACCCCGGAAGCAGGTTAGGGAAGCAGGCGAGTGTTCCAGACCGGATTTCGTGATGGGCCTGGCCCCGTGGTAGAGCGCAGGGATGGGACCCCGCCAAGTCGAGGATCCACGGGCGTTGTCCTCGCTGCATTCCATCTTGTGGAGTGCCTCTTGGCGGCGATCGGGTGCGGGCACTCACAGTGCCCTTCAGGGCCCCGAGGTGGGGGCGGCCCAGCAGACGTGCGGCGCCCGAATGAATTGGCCGGTCTTTTTCCGGCCAATTCTCACGAGCGTTCTGCCCAAACCAGGATTGGTTTGGGCAGAACGCTCGTGAGAATTGGCCGGCGTAGGACAGCCCTGCGGACCGCCGTGCTCTCCATGGCCCAGGGCCCTTTCTGGCCCAGGGCATGTTGCTGCCGACAAGAAATGGCTCGGAAATGACGCGACCCACCCCGGCACGCCGGAGCAGAGTTGAAGAACGGGTGGTGGCCTTGTGTGCGCCTCTGTCTTTCGGGTAGATGGGCTGGCCAATGATGGGGATGACCTCATCATGGTCCTACTGGTTTATGTCACTCTGAGGGTTGTCCGAAGCACCAGAGGGGCCGATGGAGACTGCGTGGTTGGGAGATGCGTGGCTGCGGGTCTAAGGGTTTCCCATATGGAGGCCATGAGGGACAGGACCCCGAAAGCAGGTTGGGGTAGCAGGCGAGTGTTCCAGACCGGACTTCGTGATGGGCCTGGCCCCGTGGTAAAGCGCAGGGATGGGACTCCGGCCAGTCGAGGATCCACGGGCGTTGTCCTCGCTGCATTCCATCTTGTGGAGTGCCTCTTGGCGGCGATCGGGTGCGGGCACTCACAGTGCCCTTCAGGGCCCCTAGGTGGGGGCGGCAAAGCAGACGTGCGGCGCCCGAATGACTTCGCCGGGCTCTTTCCGGCCAATTCTCTCGAGCGTTCTACCCAAACCAGTATTGGTTTGGGCAGAACGCTCGAGAGAATTGGCCGGCGTAGGACAGCCCTGCGGACCGCCGTGCTCTCCATGGCCCAGGGCCCTTTCTCGCCCAGGGCATGTTGCTGCCGCCAAGAAATGGCTCGGAAAAGACGCGGCCCACCCCGGCACGCCGGCGCTTTGGAGCGTTCCCGGAGCAGAGTTGAAGAACGGGTGGTGGCCAGGTGTGCGCCTCTGTCTTTCGGGTAGATGGGCCGGCCAAGGATGGGGATGACCTCATCTTGGTCATACAGGTTTATGTCACTTTGAGGGTTGTCCGAAGCACCAGAGGGGCCGATGGAGACTGCGTGGTTGGGAGATGCGTGGCTGCGGGTCTAAGGGTTTCCCTTATGGAGGCCATGAGGGACAGGACCCCGGAAGCAGGTTGGGGAAGCAGGCGAGTGTTCCAGACCGGACTTCGTGATGGGCCTGGCCCCGTGGTAGAGCGCAGGGAAGGGACCCCGGCAAGTCGAGGATCCACGGGCGTTGTCCCCGCTGCATTCCATCTTGTGGAGTGCCTCTTGGCGGCGATCAGGTGCGGGCACTCACAGTGCCCTTCAGGGCCCCTAGGTGGGGGCGGCAAAGCAGACGTGCGGCGCCCGAATGACTTCGCCGGGCTCTTTCCGGCCAATTCTCTCGAGCGTTCTGCCCAAACCAGGATTGGTTTGGGCAGAACGCTCGTGAGAATTGGCCGGCGTAGGACAGCCCTGCGGACCGCCGTGCTCTCCATGGCCCAGGGCCCTTTCTCGCCAGGGCATGTTGCGGCCGCCAAAAATGGCTCGGAAAAGACGCGGCCCACCCCGGCACGCCGGCGCAATGGAGCGTTCCCGGAGCAGAGTTGAAGAACGGGTGGTGGCCTGGAGTGCGCCTCTGTCTTTCGGGTAGATGGGACGGCCAAGGATGGGGATGACCTCATTTGGTCATACAGGTTTATCTCACTCTGAGGGTTGTCCGAAGCACCAGAGGGGCCGATGGAGACTGCGTGGTTGAGAGATGCGTGGCTGCGGGTCTAAGGGTTTCCCTTATGGAGGCCATGAGGGACAGGACCCCGGAAGCAGGTTGGGGAAGCAGGCGAGTGTTCCAGACCGGACTTCGTGATGGGCCTGGCCCCGTGGTAGAGCGCAGGGATGGGACCCCGGCCAGTCGAGGATCCACGGGCGTTGTCCTCGCTGCATTCCATCTTGTGGAGTGCCTCTTGGCGGCGATCGGGTGCGGGCACTCACAGTGCCCTTCAGGGCCCCTAGGTGGGGGCGGCAAAGCAGACGTGCGGCGCCCGAATGACTTCGCCGGGCTCTTTCCGGCCAATTCTTTCGAGCGTTCTGCCCAAACCAGTAGCAGAACGCTCGTGAGAATTGGCCGGCGTAGGACAGCCCTGCGGACCGCCGTGCTCTCCATGGCCCAGGGCCCTTTCTCGCCAGGGCATGTTGCTGCCGCCAAGAAATGCCTCGGAAAAGACGCGGCCCACCCCGGCACGCCGGCGCAATGGAGCGTTCCCGGAGCAGAGTTGAAGAAAGGGTGGGGGCCTGGTGTGCGCCTCTGTCTTTCGGGTAGATGGGCCGGCCAAGGATGGGGATGACCTCATCTTGGTCATACAGGTTTATCTCACTCTGAGGGTTGTCCGAAGCACCAGAGGGGCCGATGGAGACTGCGTGGTTGGGAGATGCGTGGCTGCGGGTCTAAGGGTTTCCCATATGGAGGCCATGAGGGACAGGACCCCGGGAGCAGGTTGGGGAAGCAGGCGAGTGTTCCAGACCGGATTTCGTGATGGGCCTGGCCCCGTGGTAGAGCGCAGGGATGGGACCCCGGCCAGTCGAGGATCCACGGGCGTTGTCCTCGCTGCATTCCATCTTGTGGAGTGCCTCTTGGCGGCGATCGGGTGCGGGCACTCACAGTGCCCTTCAGGGCCCCTAGGTGGGGGCGGCAAAGCAGACGTGCGGCGCCCAAATGAGTTTGCCGGGCTCTTTCCGGCCAATTCTCTCGAGCGTCCTGCCCAAACCAGTATTGGTTTGGGCAGAACGCTCGTGAGAATTGGCCGGCGTAGGACAGCCCTGCGGACCGCCATGCTCTCCATGGCCCAGGGCCCTTTCTCGCCCAGGGCATGTTGCTGCCGCCAAGAAATGGCTCGGAAAAGACGCGGCCCACCCCGGCACGCCGGCGCATTGGAGCGTTCCCGGAGCAGAGTTGAAGAACGGGTGGTGGCCAGGTGTGCGCCTCTGTCTTTCGGGTAGATGGGCCGGCCAAGGATGGGGATGACCTCATCTTGGTCATACAGGTTTATGTCACTTTGAGGGTTGTCCGAAGCACCAGAGGGGCCGATGGAGACTGCGTGGTTGGGAGATGCGTGGCTGCGGGTCTAAGGGTTTCCCTTATGGAGGCCATGAGGGACAGGACCCCGGAAGCAGGTTGGGGAAGCAGGCGAGTGTTCCAGACCGGACTTCGTGATGGGCCTGGCCCCGTGGTAGAGCGCAGGGAAGGGACCCCGGCAAGTCGAGGATCCACGGGCGTTGTCCCCGCTGCATTCCATCTTGTGGAGTGCCTCTTGGCGGCGATCGGGTGCGGGCACTCACATTGCCCTTCAGGGCCGCAAGGTGGGGGCGGCCCAGCAGACGTGCGGCGCCCGAATGACTTCGCCCGGCTTTTTCCGGCCAATTCTCACGAGCGTTCTGCCCAAACCAGGATTGGTTTGGGCAGAACGCTCGTGAGAATTGGCCGGCGTAGGACAGCCCTGCGGACCGCCGTGCTCTCCATGGCCCAGGGCCCTTTCTCGCCCAGGGCATGTAGCTGCCGCCAAGAAATGGCTCGGAAAAGACGCGGCCCACCCGGGCACGCCGGCGCATTGCAGCGATCCCGGAGCAGAGTTGAAGAACGGGTGATGGCCTGGTGTGCGCCTCTGTCTTTCGGGTAGATGGGCCGGCCAAGGATGGGGATGACCTCATCTTGGTCATACAGGTTTATGTCACTCTGAGGGTTGTCCGAAGCACCAGAGGGGCCGATGGAGACTGCGTGGTTGGGAGATGCGTGGCTTCGGGTCTAAGGGTTTCCCATATGGAGGCCAAGAGGGACAGGATCCCAGAAGCAGGTTGGGGAAGCAGGCGAGTGTTCCAGACCGGACTTCGTGATGGGCCTGGCCCCGTGGTAGAGCGCAGGGATGGGACCCCGGCCAGTCGAGGATCCACGGGCGTTGTCCTCGCTGCATTCCATCTTGTGGAGTGCCTCTTGGCAGCGATCGGGTGCGGGCACTCACAGTGCCCTTCAGGGCCCCTAGGTGGGGGCGGCAAAGCAGACGTGCGGCGCCCGAATGACTTCGCCGGGCTCTTTCCGGCCAATTCTCTCGAGCGTTCTGCCCAAAACAGGATTGGTTTGGGCAGAACGCTCGTGAGAATTGGCCGGCGTAGGACAGCCCTGCGGACCGCCGTGCTCTTCATGGCCCAGGGCCCTTTCTCGCCCAGGGCATGTTGCTGCCGCCAAAAATGGCTCGGAAAAAACGCGGCCCACCCCGGCATGCCGGCGCAATGGAGCGTTCCCAGAGCAGAGTTGAAGAACGGGTCGTGGCCTGGAGTGCGCCTCTGTCTTTCGGGTAGATTGGAAGGCCAAGGATGGGGATGACCTCATCTTGGTCATACAGGTTTATCTCACTCTGAGGGTTGTCCGAAGCACCAGACGGGCCGATGGAGACTGCGTGGTTGGGAGATGCGTGGCTGCGGGTCTAACGGTTTCCCATATGGAGGCCATGAGGGAGAGGACCCCGGAAGCAGGTTGGGGAAGCAGGCGAGTGTTCCACACCGGACTTCGTGATGGGCCTGGCCCCGTGGTAGAGCGCAGGGATGGGACCCCGCCAAGTCGAGGATCCACGGGCGTTGTCCTCGCTGCATTCCATCTTGTGGAGTGCCTCTTGGCGGCGATCGGGTGCGGGCACTCACAGTGCCCTTCAGGGCCCCTAGGTGGGGGCGGCCCAGCAGACGTGCGGCGCCCGAATGACTTGGCCGGGCTTTTTCCGGCCAATTCTCACGAGCGTTCTGCCCAAACCAGGATTGGTTTAGGCAGAACGCTCGTGAGAATTGGCCGGCGTAGGACAGCCCTGCGGACCGCCGTGCTCTCCATGGCCCAGGGCCCTTTCTGGCCCAGGGCATGTTGCTGCCGACAAGAAATGGCTCGGAAATGACGCGGCCCACCCCGGCACGCCGGCGCATTGGAGCGTTCCCGGAGCAGAGTTGAAGAACGGGTGGTGGCCAGGTGTGCGCCTCTGTCTTTCGGGTAGATGGGCCGGCCAAGGATGGGGATGACCTCATCTTGGTCATACAGGTTTATGTCACTTTGAGGGTTGTCCGAAGCAACAGAGGGGCCGATGGAGACTGCGTGGTTGGGAGATGCGTGGCTGCGGGTCTAAGGGTTTCCCTTATGGAGGCCATGAGGGACAGGACCCCGGAAGCAGGTTGGGGAAGCAGGCGAGTGTTCCAGACCGGACTTCGTGATGGGCCTGGCCCCGTGGTAGAGCGCAGGGAAGGGACCCCGGCAAGTCGAGGATCCACGGGCGTTGTCCCCGCTGCATTCCATCTTGTGGAGTGCCTCTTGGCGGCGATCAGGTGCGGGCACTCACAGTGCCCTTCAGGCCCCTAGGTGGGGGCGGCAAAGCAGACGTGCGGCGCCCGAATGACTTCGCCGGGCTCTTTCCGGCCAATTCTCTCGAGCGTTCTGCCCAAACCAGGATTGGTTTGGGCAGAACGCTCGTGAGAATTGGCCGGCGTAGGACAGCCCTGCGGACCGCCGTGCTCTCCATGGCCCAGGGCCCTTTCTCGCCAGGGCATGTTGCGGCCGCCAAAAATGGCTCGGAAAAGACGCGGCCCACCCCGGCACGCCGGCGCAATGGAGCGTTCCCGGAGCAGAATGAAGAACGGGTGGTGGCCTGGAGTGCGCCTCTGTCTTTCGGGTAGATGGGACGGCCAAGGATGGGGATGACCTCATCTTGGTCATACAGGTTTATCTCACTCTGAGGGTTGTCCGAAGCACCAGAGGGGCCGATGGAGACTGCGTGGTTGGGAGATGCGTGGCTGCGGGTCTAAGGGTTTCCCATATGGAGGCCATGAGGGACAGGACCCCGGAAGCAGGTTGGGGAAGCAGGCGAGTGTTCCAGACCGGACTTCGTGATGGGCCTGGCCCCGTGGTAGAGCGCAGGGATGGGACCCCGGCCAGTCGAGGATCCACGGGCGTTGTCCTCGCTGCATTCCATCTTGTGGAGTGCCTCTTGGCGGCGATCGGGTGCGGGCACTCACAGTGCCCTTCAGGGCCCCTAGGTGGGGGCGGCAAAGCAGACGTGCGGCGCCCGAATGACTTCGCCGGGCTCTTTCCGGCCAATTCTCTCGAGCGTTCTACCCAAACCAGTATTGGTTTGGGCAGAACGCTCGAGAGAATTGGCCGGCGTAGGACAGCCCTGCGGACCGCCGTGCTCTCCATGGCCCAGGGCCCTTTCTCGCCCAGGGCATGTTGCTGCCGCCAAGAAATGGCTCGGAAAAGACGCGGCCCACCCCGGCACGCCGGCGCTTTGGAGCGTTCCCGGAGCAGAGTTGAAGAACGGGTGGTGGCCAGGTGTGCGCCTCTGTCTTTTGGGTAGATGGGCCGGCCAAGGATGGGGATGACCTCATCTTGGTCATACAGGTTTATGTCACTTTGAGGGTTGTCCGAAGCACCAGAGGGGCCGATGGAGACTGCGTGGTTGGGAGATGCGTGGCTGCGGGTCTAAGGGTTTCCCTTATGGAGGCCATGAGGGACAGGACCCCGGAAGCAGGTTGGGGAAGCAGGCGAGTGTTCCAGACCGGACTTCGTGATGGGCCTGGCCCCGTGGTAGAGCGCAGGGAAGGGACCCCGGCAAGTCGAGGATCCACGGGCGTTGTCCCCGCTGCATTCCATCTTGTGGAGTGCCTCTTGGCGGCGATCAGGTGCGGGCACTCACAGTGCCCTTCAGGGCCCCTAGGTGGGGGCGGCAAAGCAGACGTGCGGCGCCCGAATGACTTCGCCGGGCTCTTTCCGGCCAATTCTCTCGAGCGTTCTGCCCAAACCAGGATTGGTTTGGGCAGAACGCTCGTGAGAATTGGCCGGCGTAGGACAGCCCTGCGGACCGCCGTGCTCTCCATGGCCCAGGGCCCTTTCTCGCCAGGGCATGTTGCGGCCGCCAAAAATGGCTCGGAAAAGACGCGGCCCACCCCGGCACGCCGGCGCAATGGAGCGTTCCCGGAGCAGAGTTGAAGAACGGGTGGTGGCCTGGAGTGCGCCTCTGTCTTTCGGGTAGATGGGACGGCCAAGGATGGGGATGACCTCATTTGGTCATACAGGTTTATCTCACTCTGAGGGTTGTCCGAAGCACCAGAGGGGCCGATGGAGACTGCGTGGTTGAGAGATGCGTGGCTGCGGGTCTAAGGGTTTCCCTTATGGAGGCCATGAGGGACAGGACCCCGGAAGCAGGTTGGGGAAGCAGGCGAGTGTTCCAGACCGGACTTCGTGATGGGCCTGGCCCCGTGGTAGAGCGCAGGGATGGGACCCCGGCCAGTCGAGGATCCACGGGCGTTGTCCTCGCTGCATTCCATCTTGTGGAGTGCCTCTTGGCGGCGATCGGGTGCGGGCACTCACAGTGCCCTTCAGGGCCCCTAGGTGGGGGCGGCAAAGCAGACGTGCGGCGCCCAAATGAGTTCGCCGGGCTCTTTCCGGTCAATTCTCTCGAGCGTTCTGCCCAAACCAGTATTGGTTTGGGCAGAACGCTCGTGAGAATTGGCCGGCGTAGGACAGCCCTGCGGACCGCCGTGCTCTCCATGGCCCAGGGCCCTTTCTCGCCCAGGGCACGTTGCTGCCGCCAAGAAATGGCTCGGAAAAGACGCGGCCCACCCCGGGACGCCGGCGCATTGGAGCGTTCCCGGAGCAGAGTTGAAGAACGGGTGGTGGCCAGGTGTGCGCCTCTGTCTTTCGGGTAGATGGGCCGGCCAAGGATGGGGATGACCTCATCTTGGTCATACAGGTTTATGTCACTTTGAGGGTTGTCCGAAGCACCAGAGGGGCCGATGGAGACTGCGTGGTTGGGAGATGCGTGGCTGCGGGTCTAAGTGTTTCCCTTATGGAGGCCATGAGGGACAGGACCCCGGAAGCAGGTTGGGGAAGCAGGCGAGTGTTCCAGACCGGACATCGTGATGGGCCTGGCCCCGTGGTAGAGCGCAGGGAAGGGACCCCGGCAAGTCGAGGATCCACGGGCGTTGTCCCCGCTGCATTCCATCTTGTGGAGTGCCTCTTGGCGGCGATCGGGTGCGGGCACTCACATTGCCCTTCAGGGCCCCAAGTTGGGGGCGGCCCAGCAGACGTGCGGCGCCCGAATGACTTCGCCCGGCTTTTTCCGGCCAATTCTCACGAGCGTTCTGCCCAAACCAGGATTGGTTTGGGCAGAACGCTCGTGAGAATTGGCCGGCGTAGGACAGCCCTGCGGACCGCCGTGCTCTCCATGGCCCAGGGCCCTTTCTCGCCCAGGGCATGTAGCTGCCGCCAAGAAATGGCTCGGAAAAGACGCGGCCCACCCGGGCACGCCGGCGCATTGCAGCGATCCCGGAGCAGAGTTGAAGAACGGGTGATGGCCTGGTGTGCGACTCTGTCTTTCGGGTAGATGGGCCGGCCAAGGATGGGGATGACCTCATCTTGGTCATACAGGTTTATGTCACTCTGAGGGTTGTCCGAAGCACCAGAGGGGCCGATGGAGACTGCGTGGTTGGGAGATGCGTGGCTTCGGGTCTAAGGGTTTCCCATATGGAGGCCAAGAGGGACAGGATCCCAGAAGCAGGTTGGGGAAGCAGGCGAGTGTTCCAGACCGGACTTCGTGATGGGCCAGGCCCCGTGGTAGAGCGCAGGGATGGGACCCCGGCCAGTCGAGGATCCACGGGCGTTGTCCTCGCTGCATTCCATCTTGTGGAGTGCCTCTTGGCGGCGATCGGGTGCGGGCACTCACAGTGCCCTTCAGGGCCCCTAGGTGGGGGCGGCAAAGCAGACGTGCGGCGCCCGAATGACTTCGCCGGGCTCTTTCCGGCCAATTCTCTCGGGCGTTCTGCCCAAAACAGGATTGGTTTGGGCAGAACGCTCGTGAGAATTGGCCGGCGTGGACAGCCCTGCGGACCGCCGTGCTCTTCATGGCCCAGGGCCCTTTCTCGCCCAGGGCATGTTGCTGCCGCCAAAAATGGCTCGGAAAAAACGCGGCCCACCCCGGCATGCCGGCGCAATGGAGCGTTCCCGGAGCAGAGTTGAAGAACGGGTGGTGGCCTGGAGTGCGCCTCTGTCTTTCGGGTAGATTGGAAGGCCAAGGATGGGGATGACCTCATCTTGGTCATACAGGTTTATCTCACTCTGAGGGTTGTCCGAAGCACCAGACGGGCCGATGGAGACTGCGTGGTTGGGAGATGCGTGGCTGCGGGTCTAAGTGTTTCCCATATGGAGGCCATGAGGGACAGGACCCCGGAAGCAGGTTGGGGAAGCAGGCGAGTGTTCCAGACCGGACTTCGTGATGGGCCTGGCCCCGTGGCAGAGCGCAGGGATGGGATCCCGGCCAGTCGAGGATCCACGGGCGTTGTCCTCGCTGCATTCCATCTTTGGAGTGCCTCTTGGCGGCGATCGGGTGCGGGCACTCACAGTGCCCTTCAGGGCCCCTAGGTGGGGGCGGCAAAGCAGACGTGCGGCGCCCGAATGACTTCGCCGGGCTCTTTCCGGCCAATTCTCTCGAGCGTTCTGCCCAAAACAGGATTGGTTTGGGCAGAACGCTCGTGAGAATTGGCCGGCGTAGGACAGCCCTGCGGACCGCCGTGCTCTTCATGGCCCAGGGCCCTTTCTCGCCCAGGGCATGTTGCTGCCGCCAAAAATGGCTCGGAAAAAACGCGGCCCACCCCGGCATGCCGGCGCAATGGAGCGTTCCCGGAGCAGAGTTGAAGAACGGGTGGTGGCCTGGAGTGCGCCTCTGTCTTTCGGGTAGATTGGAAGGCCAAGGATGGGGATGACCTCATCTTGGTCCTACAGGTTTATGTCACTCTGAGGGTTGTCCGAAGCACCAGAGGGGTCGATGGAGATTGCGTGGTTGGGAGATGCGTGGCTGCGGGTCTAAGGGTTTCCCATATGGAGGCCATGAGGGACAGGACCCCGGAAGCAGGTTGGGGTAGCAGGGGAGTGTTCCAGACCGGACTTCGTGATGGGCCTGGCCCCGTGGTAGAGCGCAGGGATGGGACCCCGGCAAGTCGAGGATCAACGGGCGTTGTCCTCGCTGCATTCCATCTTGTGGAGTGCCTCTTGGCGGCGATCGGGTGCGGGCACTCACAGTGCCCTTCAGGGCCCCTTGGTGGGGGCGGCAAAGCAGACGTGCGGCACCCAAATGAGTTCGCCGGGCTCTTTCCGGTCAATTCTCTCGAGCGTTCTGCCCAAACCAGTATTGGTTTGGGCAGAACGCTCGTGAGAATTGGCCGGCGTAGGACAGCCCTGCGGACCGCCGTGCTCTCCATGGCCCAGGGCCCTTTCTCGCCCAGGGCACGTTGCTGCCGCCAAGAAATGGCTCGGAAAAGACGCGGCCCACCCCGGGACGCCGGCGCATTGGAGCGTTCCCGGAGCAGAGTTGAAGAACGGGTGGTGGCCAGGTGTGCGCCTCTGTCTTTCGGGTAGATGGGCCGGCCAAGGATGGGGATGACCTCATCTTGGTCATACAGGTTTATGTCACTTTGAGGGTTGTCCGAAGCACCAGAGGGGCCGATGGAGACTGCGTGGTTGGGAGATGCGTGGCTGCGGGTCTAAGTGTTTCCCTTATGGAGGCCATGAGGGACAGGACCCCGGAAGCAGGTTGGGGAAGCAGGCGAGTGTTCCAGACCGGACTTCGTGATGGGCCTGGCCCCGTGGTAGAGCGCAGGGAAGGGACCCCGGCAAGTCGAGGATCCACGGGCGTTGTCCCCGCTGCATTCCATCTTGTGGAGTGCCTCTTGGCGGCGATCGGGTGCGGGCACTCACATTGCCCTTCAGGGCCGCAAGGTGGGGGCGGCCCAGCAGACGTGCGGCGCCCGAATGACTTCGCCCGGCTTTTTCCGGCCAATTCTCACGAGCGTTCTGCCCAAACCAGGATTGGTTTGGGCAGAACGCTCGTGAGAATTGGCCGGCGTAGGACAGCCCTGCGGACCGCCGTGCTCTCCATGGCCCAGGGCCCTTTCTCGCCCAGGGCATGTAGCTGCCGCCAAGAAATGGCTCGGAAAAGACGCGGCCCACCCGGGCACGCCGGCGCATTGCAGCGATCCCGGAGCAGAGTTGAAGAACGGGTGATGGCCTGGTGTGCGCCTCTGTCTTTCGGGTAGATGGGCCGGCCAAGGATGGGGATGACCTCCTCTTGGTCATACAGGTTTATGTCACTCTGAGGGTTGTCCGAAGCACCAGAGGGGCCGATGGAGACTGCGTGGTTGGGAGATGCGTGGCTTCGGGTCTAAGGGTTTCCCATATGGAGGCCAAGAGGGACAGGATCCCAGAAGCAGGTTGGGGACGCAGGCGAGTGTTCCAGACCGGACTTCGTGATGGGCCTGGCCCCGTGGTAGAGCGCAGGGATGGGACCCCGGCCAGTCGAGGATCCACGGGCGTTGTCCTCGCTGCATTCCATCTTGTGGAGTGCCTCTTGGCGGCGATCGGGTGCGCGCACTCACAGTGCCCTTCAGGGCCCCTAGGTGGGGGCGGCAAAGCAGACGTGCGGCGCCCGAATGACTTAGCCGGGCTCTTTCCGGCCAATTCTCTCGAGCGTTCTGCCCAAACCAGTATTGGTTTGGGCAGAACGCTCGTGAGAATTGGCCGGCGTAGGACAGCCCTGCGGACCGCCGTGCTCTCCATGGCCCAGGGCCCTTTCTCGCCAGGGCATGTTGCTGCCGCCAAGAAATGGCTCGGAAAAGACGCGGCCCACCCCGGCACGCCGGCGCAATGGAGCGTTCCCGGAGCAGAGTTGAAGAAACGGTGGTGGCCTGGTGTGCGCCTCTGTCTTTCGGGTAGATGGGCCGGCCAAGGATGGGGATGACCTCATCTTGGTCATACAGGTTTATGTCACTCTGAGGGTTGTCCGAAGCACCAGAGGGGCCGATGGTGACTGCGTGGTTGGGAGATGCGTGGCTGCGGGTCTAAGGGTTTCCCATATGGAGGCCAAGAGGGACAGGATCCCGGAAGCAGGTTCGGGAAGCAGGCGAGTGTTCCAGACCGGACTTCGTGATGGGCCTGGCCCCGTGGTAGAGCGCAGGGATGGGACCCCGGCCAGTCGAGGATCCACGGGCGTTGTCCTCGCTGCATTCCATCTTGTGGAGTGCCTCTTGGCGGCGATCGGGTGCGCGCACTCACAGTGCCCTTCAGGGCCCCTAGGTGGGGGCGGCAAAGCAGACGTGCGGCGCCCGAAAGACTTCGCCGTGCTCTTTCCGGCCAATTCTCTCGAGCGTTCTGCCCAAACCAGGATTGGTTTGGCAGAACGCTTGTGAGAATTGGCCGGCGTAGGACAGCCCTGCGGACCGCCGTGCTCTCCATGGCCCCGGGCCCTTTCTCGCCCAGGGCATGTTGCTGGCACCAAGAAATGGCTCGGAAAAGACGCGGCCCACCCCGGCATGCCGGCCCATTGGAGCGTTCCCGGAGCAGAGTTGAAGAACGGGTGTTGGCCTGGTGTGTGCCTCTGTCTTTCGGGTAGATGGGCCTGCCAAGGATGAGGTTGACCTCATCTTGGTCATACAGGTTTATCTCACTCTGATGGTTGTCCGAAGCACCAGAGGGGCCGATGGAGACTGCGTGGTTGGGAGATGCGTGGCTGCGGGTCTAACGGTTTCCCATATGGAGGCCATGAGGGAGAGGACCCCGGAAGCAGGTTAGGGAAGCAGGCGAGTGTTCCAGACCGGATTTCGTGATGGGCCTGGCCCCGTGGTAGAGCGCAGGGAAGGGACCCCGGCAAGTCGAGGATCCACGGGCGTTGTCCCCGCTGCATTCCATCTTGTGGAGTGCCTCTTGGCGGCGATCGGGTGCGGGCACTCACATTGCCCTTCAGGGCCCCAAGGTGGGGGCGGCCCAGCAGACGTGCGGCGCCCGAATGACTTCGCCCGGCTTTTTCCGGCCAATTCTCACGAGCGTTCTGCCCAAACCAGGATTGGTTTGGGCAGAACGCTCGTGAGAATTGGCCGGCGTAGGACAGCCCTGCGGACCGCCGTGCTCTCCATGGCCCAGGGCCCTTTCTGGCCCAGGGCATGTTGCTGCCGACAAGAAATGGCTCGGAAATGACGCGACCCACCCCGGCACGCCGGAGCAGAGTTGAAGAACGGGTGGTGGCCTTGTGTGCGCCTCTGTCTTTCGGGTAGATGGGCTGGCCAATGATGGGGATGACCTCATCATGGTCCTACTGGTTTATGTCACTCTGAGGGTTGTCCGAAGCACCAGAGGGGCCGATGGAGACTGCGTGGTTGGGAGATGCGTGGCTGCGGGTCTAAGGGTTTCCCATATGGAGGCCATGAGGGACAGGACCCCGAAAGCAGGTTGGGGTAGCAGGCGAGTGTTCCAGACCGGACTTCGTGATGGGCCTGGCCCCGTGGTAAAGCGCAGGGATGGGACTCCGGCCAGTCGAGGATCCACGGGCGTTGTCCTCGCTGCATTCCATCTTGTGGAGTGCCTCTTGGCGGCGATCGGGTGCGGGCACTCACAGTGCCCTTCAGGGCCCCTAGGTGGGGGCGGCAAAGCAGACGTGCGGCGCCCGAATGACTTCGCCGGGCTCTTTCCGGCCAATTCTCTCGAGCGTTCTACCCAAACCAGTATTGGTTTGGGCAGAACGCTCGAGAGAATTGGCCGGCGTAGGACAGCCCTGCGGACCGCCGTGCTCTCCATGGCCCAGGGCCCTTTCTCGCCCAGGGCATGTTGCTGCCGCCAAGAAATGGCTCGGAAAAGACGCGGCCCACCCCGGCACGCCGGCGCTTTGGAGCGTTCCCGGAGCAGAGTTGAAGAACGGGTGGTGGCCAGGTGTGCGCCTCTGTCTTTCGGGTAGATGGGCCGGCCAAGGATGGGGATGACCTCATCTTGGTCATACAGGTTTATGTCACTTTGAGGGTTGTCCGAAGCACCAGAGGGGCCGATGGAGACTGCGTGGTTGGGAGATGCGTGGCTGCGGGTCTAAGGGTTTCCCTTATGGAGGCCATGAGGGACAGGACCCCGGAAGCAGGTTGGGGAAGCAGGCGAGTGTTCCAGACCGGACTTCGTGATGGGCCTGGCCCCGTGGTAGAGCGCAGGGAAGGGACCCCGGCAAGTCGAGGATCCACGGGCGTTGTCCCCGCTGCATTCCATCTTGTGGAGTGCCTCTTGGCGGCGATCAGGTGCGGGCACTCACAGTGCCCTTCAGGGCCCCTAGGTGGGGGCGGCAAAGCAGACGTGCGGCGCCCGAATGACTTCGCCGGGCTCTTTCCGGCCAATTCTCTCGAGCGTTCTGCCCAAACCAGGATTGGTTTGGGCAGAACGCTCGTGAGAATTGGCCGGCGTAGGACAGCCCTGCGGACCGCCGTGCTCTCCATGGCCCAGGGCCCTTTCTCGCCAGGGCATGTTGCGGCCGCCAAAAATGGCTCGGAAAAGACGCGGCCCACCCCGGCACGCCGGCGCAATGGAGCGTTCCCGGAGCAGAGTTGAAGAACGGGTGGTGGCCTGGAGTGCGCCTCTGTCTTTCGGGTAGATGGGACGGCCAAGGATGGGGATGACCTCATTTGGTCATACAGGTTTATCTCACTCTGAGGGTTGTCCGAAGCACCAGAGGGGCCGATGGAGACTGCGTGGTTGAGAGATGCGTGGCTGCGGGTCTAAGGGTTTCCCTTATGGAGGCCATGAGGGACAGGACCCCGGAAGCAGGTTGGGGAAGCAGGCGAGTGTTCCAGACCGGACTTCGTGATGGGCCTGGCCCCGTGGTAGAGCGCAGGGATGGGACCCCGGCCAGTCGAGGATCCACGGGCGTTGTCCTCGCTGCATTCCATCTTGTGGAGTGCCTCTTGGCGGCGATCGGGTGCGGGCACTCACAGTGCCCTTCAGGGCCCCTAGGTGGGGGCGGCAAAGCAGACGTGCGGCGCCCGAATGACTTCGCCGGGCTCTTTCCGGCCAATTCTTTCGAGCGTTCTGCCCAAACCAGTAGCAGAACGCTCGTGAGAATTGGCCGGCGTAGGACAGCCCTGCGGACCGCCGTGCTCTCCATGGCCCAGGGCCCTTTCTCGCCAGGGCATGTTGCTGCCGCCAAGAAATGCCTCGGAAAAGACGCGGCCCACCCCGGCACGCCGGCGCAATGGAGCGTTCCCGGAGCAGAGTTGAAGAAAGGGTGGGGGCCTGGTGTGCGCCTCTGTCTTTCGGGTAGATGGGCCGGCCAAGGATGGGGATGACCTCATCTTGGTCATACAGGTTTATCTCACTCTGAGGGTTGTCCGAAGCACCAGAGGGGCCGATGGAGACTGCGTGGTTGGGAGATGCGTGGCTGCGGGTCTAAGGGTTTCCCATATGGAGGCCATGAGGGACAGGACCCCGGGAGCAGGTTGGGGAAGCAGGCGAGTGTTCCAGACCGGATTTCGTGATGGGCCTGGCCCCGTGGTAGAGCGCAGGGATGGGACCCCGGCCAGTCGAGGATCCACGGGCGTTGTCCTCGCTGCATTCCATCTTGTGGAGTGCCTCTTGGCGGCGATCGGGTGCGGGCACTCACAGTGCCCTTCAGGGCCCCTAGGTGGGGGCGGCAAAGCAGACGTGCGGCGCCCAAATGAGTTTGCCGGGCTCTTTCCGGCCAATTCTCTCGAGCGTCCTGCCCAAACCAGTATTGGTTTGGGCAGAACGCTCGTGAGAATTGGCCGGCGTAGGACAGCCCTGCGGACCGCCATGCTCTCCATGGCCCAGGGCCCTTTCTCGCCCAGGGCATGTTGCTGCCGCCAAGAAATGGCTCGGAAAAGACGCGGCCCACCCCGGCACGCCGGCGCATTGGAGCGTTCCCGGAGCAGAGTTGAAGAACGGGTGCTGGCCAGGTGTGCGCCTCTGTCTTTCGGGTAGATGGGCCGGCCAAGGATGGGGATGACCTCATCTTGGTCATACAGGTTTATGTCACTTTGAGGGTTGTCCGAAGCACCAGAGGGGCCGATGGAGACTGCGTGGTTGGGAGATGCGTGGCTGCGGGTCTAAGGGTTTCCCTTATGGAGGCCATGAGGGACAGGACCCCGGAAGCAGGTTGGGGAAGCAGGCGAGTGTTCCAGACCGGACTTCGTGATGGGCCTGGCCCCGTGGTAGAGCGCAGGGAAGGGACCCCGGCAAGTCGAGGATCCACGGGCGTTGTCCCCGCTGCATTCCATCTTGTGGAGTGCCTCTTGGCGGCGATCGGGTGCGGGCACTCACAGTGCCCTTCAGGGCCCCTAGGTGGGGGCGGCAAAGCAGACGTGCGGCCCCCGAATGAGTTCGCCGGGCTCTTTCCGGCCAATTCTCTCGAGCGTTCTGCCCAAACCAGGATTGGTTTGGGCAGAACGCTCGTGAGAATTGGCCGGCGTAGGACAGCCCTGCGGACCGCCGTGCTCTTCATGGCCCAGGGCCCTTTCTCGCCCAGGGCATGTTGCTGCCGCCAAAAATGGCTCGGAAAAGACGCGGCCCACCCCGGCACGCCGGCGCAATGGAGCGTTCCCGGAGCAGAGTTGAAGAACGGGTGGTGGCCTGGAGTGCGCCTCTGTCTTTCGGGTAGATGGGCCGGCCAAGGATGGGGATGACCTCATCTTGGTCATACAGGTTTATCTCACTCTGAGGGTTGTCCGAAGCACCAGAGGGGCCGATGGAGACTGCGTGGTTGGGAGATGCGTGGCTGCGGGTCTAAGGGTTTCCCATATGGAGGCCATGAGGGACAGGACCCCGGAAGCAGGTTGGGGAAGCAGGCGAGTGTTCCAGACCGGACTTCGTGATGGGCCTGGCCCCGTGGTAGAGCGCAGGGAAGGGACCCCGGCAAGTCGAGGATCCACGGGCGTTGTCCCCGCTGCATTCCATCTTGTGGAGTGCCTCTTGGCGGCGATCGGGTGCGGGCACTCACAGTGCCCTTCAGGGCCCCTAGGTGGGGGCGGCAAAGCAGACGTGCGGCGCCCGAATGACTTAGCCGGGCTCTTTCCGGCCAATTCTCTCGAGCGTTCTGCCCAAACCAGTATTGGTTTGGGCAGAACGCTCGTGAGAATTGGCCGGCGTAGGATAGCCCTGCGGACCGCCGTGCTCTCCATGGCCCAGGGCCCTTTCTCGCCAGGGCATGTTGCTGCCGCCAAGAAATGGCTCGGAAAAGACGCGGCCCACCCCGGCACGCCGGCGCAATGGAGCGTTCCCGGAGCAGAGTTGAAGAAACGGTGGTGGCCTGGTGTGCGCCTCTGTCTTTCGGGTAGATGGGCCTGCCAAGGATGGGGATGACCTCATCTTGGTCATACAGGTTTATTTCACTCTGAGGGTTGTCCGAAGCACCAGAGGGGCCGATGGAGACTGCGTGGTTGGGAGATGCGTGGCTTCGGGTCTAAGTGTTTCCCATATGGAGGCCAAGAGGGACAGGATCGCAGAAGCAGGTTGGGGAAGCAGGCGAGTGTTCCAGACCGGACTTCGTGATGGGCCTGGCCCCGTGGTAGAGCGCAGGGATGGGACCCCGGCCAGTCGAGGATCCACGGGCGTTGTCCTCGCTGCATTCCATCTTGTGGAGTGCCTCTTGGCGGCGATCGGGTGCGGGCACTCACATGGCCCTTCAGGGCCCCAAGGTGGGGGCGGCCCAGCACACGTGCGGCGCCCGAATGAATTCGCCCGGCTTTTTCCGGCCAATTCTCACGAGCGTTCTGCCCAAACCAGGATTGGTTTGGGCAGAACGCTCGTTAGAATTGGCCGGCGTAGGACAGCCCTGCGGACCGCCGTGCTCTCCATGGCCCAGGGCCCTTTCTCGCCCAGGGCATGTTGCTGCCGCCAAGAAATGGCTCGGAAAAGACGCGGCCCACCCGGGCACGCCGGCGCATTGCAGCGTTCCCGGAGCAGAGTTGAAGAACGGGTGATGGCCTGGTGTGCGCCTCTGTCTTTCGGGTAGATGGGCCGGCCAAGGATGGGGATGACCTCATCTTGGTCATACAGGTTTATGTCACTCTGAGGGTTGTCCGAAGCACCAGAGGGGCCGATGGAGACTGCGTGGTTGGGAGATGCGTGGCTTCGGGTCTAAGTGTTTCCCATATGGAGGCCAAGAGGGACAGGATCCCAGAAGCAGGTTGGGGAAGCAGGCGAGTGTTCCAGACCGGACTTCGTGATGGGACTGGCCCCGTGGTAGAGCGCAGGGATGGGACCCCGGCCAGTCGAGGATCCACGGGCGTTGTCCTCGCTGCATTCCATCTTGTGGAGTGCCTCTTGGCGGCGATCGGGTGCGGGCACTCACAGTGCCCTTCAGGGCCCCTAGGTGGGGGCGGCAAAGCAGACGTGCGGCGCCCGAATGACTTCGCCGGGCTCTTTCCGGCCAATTCTCTCGAGCGTTCTGCCCAAAACAGGATTGGTTTGGGCAGAACGCTCGTGAGAATTGCCCGGCTTAGGACAGCCCTGCGGACCGCCGTGCTCTTCATGGCCCAGGGCCCTTTCTCGCCCAGGGCATGTTGCTGCCGCCAAAAATGGCTCGGAAAAGACGCGGCCCACCCCGGCACGCCGGCGCAATGGAGCGTTCCCGGAGCAGAGTTGAAGAACGGGTGGTGGCCTGGAGTGCGCCTCTGTCTTTCGGGTAGATGGGCCGGCCAAGGATGGGGATGACCTCATCTTGGTCATACAGGTTTATCTCACTCTGAGGGTTGTCCGAAGCACCAGAGGGGCCGATGGAGACTGCGTGGTTGGGAGATGCGTGGCTGCGGGTCTAAGGGTTTCCCATATGGAGGCCATGAGGGACAGGACCCCGGAAGCAGGTTGGGGAAGCAGGCGAGTGTTCCAGACCGGACTTCGTGATGGGCCTGGCCCCGTGGTAGAGCGCAGGGATGGGACCCCGGCCAGTCGAGGATCCACGGGCGTTGTCCTCGCTGCATTCCATCTTGTGGAGTGCCTCTTGGCGGCGATCGGGTGCGGGCACTCACAGTGCCCTTCAGGGCCCCTAGGTGGGGGCGGCAAAGCAGACGTGCGGCGCCCGAATGACTTCGCCGGGCTCTTTCCGGCCAATTCTCTCGAGCGTTCTACCCAAAGCAGTATTGGTTTGGGCAGAACGCTCGAGAGAATTGGCCGGCGTAGGACAGCCCTGCGGACCGCCGTGCTCTCCATTGCCCAGGGCCCTTTCTCGCCCAGGGCATGTTGCTGCCGCCAAGAAATGGCTCGGAAAAGACGCGGCCCACCCCGGCACGCCGGCGCATTGGAGCGTTCCCGGAGCAGAGTTGAAGAACGGGTGGTGGCCAGGTGTGCGCCTCTGTCTTTCGGGTAGATGGGCCGGCCAAGGATGGGGATGACCTCATCTTGGTCATACAGGTTTATGTCACTTTGAGGGTTGTCCGAAGCACCAGAGGGGCCGATGGAGACTGCGTGGTTGGGAGATGCGTGGCTGCGGGTCTAAGGGTTTCCCTTATGGAGGCCATGAGGGACAGGACCCCGGAAGCAGGTTGGGGAAGCAGGCGAGTGTTCCAGACCGGACTTCGTGATGGGCCTGGCCCCGTGGTAGAGCGCAGGGAAGGGACCCCGGCAAGTCGAGGATCCACGGGCGTTGTCCCCGCTGCATTCCATCTTGTGGAGTGCCTCTTGGCGGCGATCAGGTGCGGGCACTCACAGTGCCCTTCAGGGCCCCTAGGTGGGGGCGGCAAAGCAGACGTGCGGCGCCCAAATGACTTCGCCGGGCTCTTTCCGGCCAATTCTCTCGAGCGTTCAGCCCAAACCAGGATTGGTTTGGGCAGAACGCTCGTGAGAATTGGCCGGCGTAGGACAGCCCTGCGGACCGCCGTGCTCTCCATGGCCCAGGGCCCTTTCTCGCCAGGGCATGTTGCGGCCGCCAAAAATGGCTCGGAAAAGACGCGGCCCACCCCGGCACGCCGGCGCAATGGAGCGTTCCCGGAGCAGAGTTGAAGAACGGGTGGTGGCCTGGAGTGCGCCTCTGTCTTTCGGGTAGATGGGACGGCCAAGGATGGGGATGACCTCATTTGGTCATACAGGTTTATCTCACTCTGAGGGTTGTCCGAAGCACCAGAGGGGCCGATGGAGACTGCGTGGTTGAGAGATGCGTGGCTGCGGGTCTAAGTGTTTCCCTTATGGAGGCCATGAGGGACAGGACCCCGGAAGCAGGTTGGGGAAGCAGGCGAGTGTTCCAGACCGGACTTCGTGATGGGCCCGGCCCCGTGGTAGAGCGCAGGGATGGGACCCCGGCCAGTCGAGGATCCACGGGCGTTGTCCTCGCTGCATTCCATCTTGTGGAGTGCCTCTTGGCGGCGATCGGGTGCGGGCACTCACAGTGCCCTTCAGGGCCCCTAGGTGGGGGCGGCAAAGCAGACGTGCGGCGCCCAAATGAGTTCGCCGGGCTCTTTCCGGTCAATTCTCTCGAGCGTTCTGCCCAAACCAGTATTGGTTTGGGCAGAACGCTCGTGAGAATTGGCCGGCGTAGGACAGCCCTGCGGACCGCCGTGCTCTCCATGGCCCAGGGCCCTTTCTCGCCCAGGGCACGTTGCTGCCGCCAAGAAATGGCTCGGAAAAGACGCGGCCCACCCCGGGACGCCGGCGCATTGGAGCGTTCCCGGAGCAGAGTTGAAGAACGGGTGGTGGCCAGGTGTGCGCCTCTGTCTTTCGGGTAGATGGGCCGGCCAAGGATGGGGATGACCTCATCTTGGTCATACAGGTTTATGTCACTTTGAGGGTTGTCCGAAGCACCAGAGGGGCCGATGGAGACTGCGTGGTTGGGAGATGCGTGGCTGCGGGTCTAAGTGTTTCCCTTATGGAGGCCATGAGGGACAGGACCCCGGAAGCAGGTTGGGGAAGCAGGCGAGTGTTCCAGACCGGACTTCGTGATGGGCCTGGCCCCGTGGTAGAGCGCAGGGAAGGGACCCCGGCAAGTCGAGGATCCACGGGCGTTGTCCCCGCTGCATTCCATCTTGTGGAGTGCCTCTTGGCGGCGATCGGGTGCGGGCACTCACATTGCCCTTCAGGGCCCCAAGGTGGGGGCGGCCCAGCAGACGTGCGGCGCCCGAATGACTTCGCCCGGCTTTTTCCGGCCAATTCTCACGAGCGTTCTGCCCAAACCAGGATGGGTTTGGGCAGAACGCTCGTGAGAATTGGCCGGCGTAGGACAGCCCTGCGGACCGCCGTGCTCTCCATGGCCCAGGGCCCTTTCTCGCCCAGGGCATGTAGCTGCCGCCAAGAAATGGCTCGGAAAAGACGCGGCCCACCCGGGCACGCCGGCGCATTGCAGCGATCACGGAGCAGAGTTGAAGAACGGGTGATGGCCTGGTGTGCGACTCTGTCTTTCGGGTAGATGGGCCGGCCAAGGATGTGGATGACCTCATCTTGGTCATACAGGTTTATGTCACTCTGAGGGTTGTCCGAAGCACCAGAGGGGCCGATGGAGACTGCGTGGTTGGGAGATGCGTGGCTTCGGGTCTAAGGGTTTCCCATATGGAGGCCAAGAGGGACAGGATCCCAGAAGCAGGTTGGGGAAGCAGGCGAGTGTTCCAGACCGGACTTCGTGATGGGCCAGGCCCCGTGGTAGAGCGCAGGGATGGGACCCCGGCCAGTCGAGGATCCACGGGCGTTGTCCTCGCTGCATTCCATCTTGTGGAGTGCCTCTTGGCGGCGATCGGGTGCGGGCACTCACAGTGCCCTTCAGGGCCCCTAGGTGGGGGCGGCAAAGCAGACGTGCGGCGCCCGAATGACTTCGCCGGGCTCTTTCCGGCCAATTCTCTCGAGCGTTCTGCCCAAAACAGGATTGGTTTGGGCAGAACGCTCGTGAGAATTGGCCGGCGTAGGACAGCCCTGCGGACCGCCGTGCTCTTCATGGCCCAGGGCCCTTTCTCGCCCAGGGCATGTTGCTGCCGCCAAAAATGGCTCGGAAAAAACGCGGCCCACGCCGGCAAGCCGGCGCAATGGAGCGTTCCCGGAGCAGAGTTGAAGAACGGGTGGTGGCCTGGAGTGCGCCTCTGTCTTTCGGGTAGATTGGAAGGCCAAGGATGGGGATGACCTCATCTTGGTCATACAGGTTTATCTCACTCTGAGGGTTGTCCGAAGCACCAGACGGGCCGATGGAGACTGCGTGGTTGGGAGATGCGTGGCTGCGGGTCTAAGTGTTTCCCATATGGAGGCCATGAGGGACAGGACCCCGGAAGCAGGTTGGGGAAGCAGGCGAGTGTTCCAGACCGGACTTCGTGATGGGCCTGGCCCCGTGGCAGAGCGCAGGGATGGGACCCCGGCCAGTCGAGGATCCACGGGCGTTGTCCTCGCTGCATTCCATCTTTGGAGTGCCTCTTGGCGGCGATCGGGTGCGGGCACTCACAGTGCCCTTCAGGGCCCCTAGGTGGGGGCGGCAAAGCAGACGTGCGGCGCCCGAATGACTTAGCCGGGCTCTTTCCGGCCAATTCTCTCGAGCGTTCTGCCCCAACCAGTATTGGTTTGGGCAGAACGCTCGTGAGAATTGGCCGGCGTAGGACAGCCCTGCGGACCGCCGTGCTCTCCATGGCCCAGGGCCCTTTCTCGCCAGGGCATGTTGCTGCCGCCAAGAAATGGCTCGGAAAAGACGCGGCCCACCCCGGCACGCCGGCGCAATGGAGCGTTCCCGGAGCAGAGTTGAAGAAACGGTGGTGGCCTGGTGTGCGCCTCTGTCTTTCGGGTAGATGGGCCGGCCAAGGATGGGGATGACCTCATCTTGGTCCTACAGGTTTATGTCACTCTGAGGGTTGTCCGAAGCACCAGAGGGGTCGATGGAGACTGCGTGGTTGGGAGATGCGTGGCTGCGGGTCTAAGGGTTTCCCATATGGATGCCATGAGGGACAGGACCCCGGAAGCAGGTTGGGGTAGCAGGGGAGTGTTCCAGACCGGACTTCGTGATGGGCCTGGCCCCGTGGTAGAGCGCAGGGATGGGACCCCGGCAAGTCGAGGATCAACGGGCGTTGTCCTCGCTGCATTCCATCTTGTGGAGTGCCTCTTGGCGGCGATCGGGTGCGGGCACTCACAGTGCCCTTCAGGGCCCCTAGGTGGGGGCGGCAAAGCAGACGTGCGGCGCCCAAATGAGTTCGCCGGGCTCTTTCCGGTCAATTCTCTCGAGCGTTCTGCCCAAACCAGTATTGGTTTGGGCAGAACGCTCGTGAGAATTGGCCGGCGTAGGACAGCCCTGCGGACCGCCGTGCTCTCCATGGCCCAGGGCCCTTTCTCGCCCAGGGCACGTTGCTGCCGCCAAGAAATGGCTCGGAAAAGACGCGGCCCACCCCGGGACGCCGGCGCATTGGAGCGTTCCCGGAGCAGAGTTGAAGAACGGGTGGTGGCCAGGTGTGCGCCTCTGTCTTTCGGGTAGATGGGCCGGCCAAGGATGGGGATGACCTCATCTTGGTCATACAGGTTTATGTCACTTTGAGGGTTGTCCGAAGCACCAGAGGGGCCGATGGAGACTGCGTGGTTGGGAGATGCGTGGCTGCGGGTCTAAGTGTTTCCCTTATGGAGGCCATGAGGGACAGGACCCCGGAAGCAGGTTGGGGAAGCAGGCGAGTGTTCCAGACCGGACTTCGTGATGGGCCTGGCCCCGTGGTAGAGCGCAGGGAAGGGACCCCGGCAAGTCGAGGATCCACGGGCGTTGTCCCCGCTGCATTCCATCTTGTGGAGTGCCTCTTGGCGGCGATCGGGTGCGGGCACTCACATTGCCCTTCAGGGCCGCAAGGTGGGGGCGGCCCAGCAGACGTGCGGCGCCCGAATGACTTCGCCCGGCTTTTTCCGGCCAATTCTCACGAGCGTTCTGCCCAAACCAGGATTGGTTTGGGCAGAACGCTCGTGAGAATTGGCCGGCGTAGGACAGCCCTGCGGACCGCCGTGCTCTCCATGGCCCAGGGCCCTTTCTCGCCCAGGGCATGTAGCTGCCGCCAAGAAATGGCTCGGAAAAGACGCGGCCCACCCGGGCACGCCGGCGCATTGCAGCGATCCCGGAGCAGAGTTGAAGAACGGGTGATGGCCTGGTGTGCGCCTCTGTCTTTCGGGTAGATGGGCCGGCCAAGGATGGGGATGACCTCATCTTGGTCATACAGGTTTATGTCACTCTGAGGGTTGTCCGAAGCACCAGAGGGGCCGATGGAGACTGCGTGGTTGGGAGATGCGTGGCTTCGGGTCTAAGGGTTTCCCATATGGAGGCCAAGAGGGACAGGATCCCAGAAGCAGGTTGGGGAAGCAGGCGAGTGTTCCAGACCGGACTTCGTGATGGGCCTGGCCCCGTGGTAGAGCGCAGGGATGGGACCCCGGCCAGTCGAGGATCCACGGGCGTTGTCCTCGCTGCATTCCATCTTGTGGAGTGCCTCTTGGCAGCGATCGGGTGCGGGCACTCACAGTGCCCTTCAGGGCCCCTAGGTGGGGGCGGCAAAGCAGACGTGCGGCGCCCGAATGACTTCGCCGGGCTCTTTCCGGCCAATTCTCTCGAGCGTTCTGCCCAAAACAGGATTGGTTTGGGCAGAACGCTCGTGAGAATTGGCCGGCGTAGGACAGCCCTGCGGACCGCCGTGCTCTTCATGGCCCAGGGCCCTTTCTCGCCCAGGGCATGTTGCTGCCGCCAAAAATGGCTCGGAAAAAACGCGGCCCACCCCGGCATGCCGGCGCAATGGAGCGTTCCCAGAGCAGAGTTGAAGAACGGGTGGTGGCCTGGAGTGCGCCTCTGTCTTTCGGGTAGATTGGAAGGCCAAGGATGGGGATGACCTCATCTTGGTCATACAGGTTTATCTCACTCTGAGGGTTGTCCGAAGCACCAGACGGGCCGATGGAGACTGCGTGGTTGGGAGATGCGTGGCTGCGGGTCTAACGGTTTCCCATATGGAGGCCATGAGGGAGAGGACCCCGGAAGCAGGTTGGGGAAGCAGGCGAGTGTTCCACACCGGACTTCGTGATGGGCCTGGCCCCGTGGTAGAGCGCAGGGATGGGACCCCGCCAAGTCGAGGATCCACGGGCGTTGTCCTCGCTGCATTCCATCTTGTGGAGTGCCTCTTGGCGGCGATCGGGTGCGGGCACTCACAGTGCCCTTCAGGGCCCCGAGGTGGGGGCGGCCCAGCAGACGTGCGGCGCCCGAATGACTTGGCCGGGCTTTTTCCGGCCAATTCTCACGAGCGTTCTGCCCAAACCAGGATTGGTTTAGGCAGAACGCTCGTGAGAATTGGCCGGCGTAGGACAGCCCTGCGGACCGCCGTGCTCTCCATGGCCCAGGGCCCTTTCTGGCCCAGGGCATGTTGCTGCCGACAAGAAATGGCTCGGAAATGACGCGGCCCACCCCGGCACGCCGGCGCATTGGAGCGTTCCCGGAGCAGAGTTGAAGAACGGGTGGTGGCCAGGTGTGCGCCTCTGTCTTTCGGGTAGATGGGCCGGCCAAGGATGGGGATGACCTCATCTTGGTCATACAGGTTTATGTCACTTTGAGGGTTGTCCGAAGCACCAGAGGGGCCGATGGAGACTGCGTGGTTGGGAGATGCGTGGCTGCGGGTCTAAGGGTTTCCCTTATGGAGGCCATGAGGGACAGGACCCCGGAAGCAGGTTGGGGAAGCAGGCGAGTGTTCCAGACCGGACTTCGTGATGGGCCTGGCCCCGTGGTAGAGCGCAGGGAAGGGACCCCGGCAAGTCGAGGATCCACGGGCGTTGTCCCCGCTGCATTCCATCTTGTGGAGTGCCTCTTGGCGGCGATCAGGTGCGGGCACTCACAGTGCCCTTCAGGGCCCCTAGGTGGGGGCGGCAAAGCAGACGTGCGGCGCCCAAATGACTTCGCCGGGCTCTTTCCGGCCAATTCTCTCGAGCGTTCAGCCCAAACCAGGATTGGTTTGGGCAGAACGCTCGTGAGAATTGGCCGGCGTAGGACAGCCCTGCGGACCGCCGTGCTCTCCATGGCCCAGGGCCCTTTCTCGCCAGGGCATGTTGCGGCCGCCAAAAATGGCTCGGAAAAGACGCGGCCCACCCCGGCACGCCGGCGCAATGGAGCGTTCCCGGAGCAGAGTTGAAGAACGGGTGGTGGCCTGGAGTGCGCCTCTGTCTTTCGGGTAGATGGGACGGCCAAGGATGGGGATGACCTCATTTGGTCATACAGGTTTATCTCACTCTGAGGGTTGTCCGAAGCACCAGAGGGGCCGATGGAGACTGCGTGGTTGAGAGATGCGTGGCTGCGGGTCTAAGTGTTTCCCTTATGGAGGCCATGAGGGACAGGACCCCGGAAGCAGGTTGGGGAAGCAGGCGAGTGTTCCAGACCGGACTTCGTGATGGGCCCGGCCCCGTGGTAGAGCGCAGGGATGGGACCCCGGCCAGTCGAGGATCCACGGGCGTTGTCCTCGCTGCATTCCATCTTGTGGAGTGCCTCTTGGCGGCGATCGGGTGCGGGCACTCACAGTGCCCTTCAGGGCCCCTAGGTGGGGGCGGCAAAGCAGACGTGCGGCGCCCAAATGAGTTCGCCGGGCTCTTTCCGGTCAATTCTCTCGAGCGTTCTGCCCAAACCAGTATTGGTTTGGGCAGAACGCTCGTGAGAATTGGCCGGCGTAGGACAGCCCTGCGGACCGCCGTGCTCTCCATGGCCCAGGGCCCTTTCTCGCCCAGGGCACGTTGCTGCCGCCAAGAAATGGCTCGGAAAAGACGCGGCCCACCCCGGGACGCCGGCGCATTGGAGCGTTCCCGGAGCAGAGTTGAAGAACGGGTGGTGGCCAGGTGTGCGCCTCTGTCTTTCGGGTAGATGGGCCGGCCAAGGATGGGGATGACCTCATCTTGGTCATACAGGTTTATGTCACTTTGAGGGTTGTCCGAAGCACCAGAGGGGCCGATGGAGACTGCGTGGTTGGGAGATGCGTGGCTGCGGGTCTAAGTGTTTCCCTTATGGAGGCCATGAGGGACAGGACCCCGGAAGCAGGTTGGGGAAGCAGGCGAGTGTTCCAGACCGGACTTCGTGATGGGCCTGGCCCCGTGGTAGAGCGCAGGGAAGGGACCCCGGCAAGTCGAGGATCCACGGGCGTTGTCCCCGCTGCATTCCATCTTGTGGAGTGCCTCTTGGCGGCGATCGGGTGCGGGCACTCACATTGCCCTTCAGGGCCCCAAGGTGGGGGCGGCCCAGCAGACGTGCGGCGCCCGAATGACTTCGCCCGGCTTTTTCCGGCCAATTCTCACGAGCGTTCTGCCCAAACCAGGATGGGTTTGGGCAGAACGCTCGTGAGAATTGGCCGGCGTAGGACAGCCCTGCGGACCGCCGTGCTCTCCATGGCCCAGGGCCCTTTCTCGCCCAGGGCATGTAGCTGCCGCCAAGAAATGGCTCGGAAAAGACGCGGCCCACCCGGGCACGCCGGCGCATTGCAGCGATCACGGAGCAGAGTTGAAGAACGGGTGATGGCCTGGTGTGCGACTCTGTCTTTCGGGTAGATGGGCCGGCCAAGGATGTGGATGACCTCATCTTGGTCATACAGGTTTATGTCACTCTGAGGGTTGTCCGAAGCACCAGAGGGGCCGATGGAGACTGCGTGGTTGGGAGATGCGTGGCTTCGGGTCTAAGGGTTTCCCATATGGAGGCCAAGAGGGACAGGATCCCAGAAGCAGGTTGGGGAAGCAGGCGAGTGTTCCAGACCGGACTTCGTGATGGGCCAGGCCCCGTGGTAGAGCGCAGGGATGGGACCCCGGCCAGTCGAGGATCCACGGGCGTTGTCCTCGCTGCATTCCATCTTGTGGAGTGCCTCTTGGCGGCGATCGGGTGCGGGCACTCACAGTGCCCTTCAGGGCCCCTAGGTGGGGGCGGCAAAGCAGACGTGCGGCGCCCGAATGACTTCGCCGGGCTCTTTCCGGCCAATTCTCTCGAGCGTTCTGCCC
This sequence comes from Mustela lutreola, assembly GCF_030435805.1. NCBI lineage: Eukaryota > Metazoa > Chordata > Mammalia > Carnivora > Mustelidae > Mustela > Mustela lutreola. The sequence goes on from NC_081294.1 coordinate 177,029,002, forward strand.
AAAACAGGATTGGTTTGGGCAGAACGCTCGTGAGAATTGGCCGGCGTAGGACAGCCCTGCGGACCGCCGTGCTCTTCATGGCCCAGGGCCCTTTCTCGCCCAGGGCATGTTGCTGCCGCCAAAAATGGCTCGGAAAAAACGCGGCCCACGCCGGCAAGCCGGCGCAATGGAGCGTTCCCGGAGCAGAGTTGAAGAACGGGTGGTGGCCTGGAGTGCGCCTCTGTCTTTCGGGTAGATTGGAAGGCCAAGGATGGGGATGACCTCATCTTGGTCATACAGGTTTATCTCACTCTGAGGGTTGTCCGAAGCACCAGACGGGCCGATGGAGACTGCGTGGTTGGGAGATGCGTGGCTGCGGGTCTAAGTGTTTCCCATATGGAGGCCATGAGGGACAGGACCCCGGAAGCAGGTTGGGGAAGCAGGCGAGTGTTCCAGACCGGACTTCGTGATGGGCCTGGCCCCGTGGCAGAGCGCAGGGATGGGACCCCGGCCAGTCGAGGATCCACGGGCGTTGTCCTCGCTGCATTCGATCTTTGGAGTGCCTCTTGGCGGCGATCGGGTGCGGGCACTCACAGTGCCCTTCAGGGCCCCTAGGTGGGGGCGGCAAAGCAGACGTGCGGCGCCCGAATGACTTAGCCGGGCTCTTTCCGGCCAATTCTCTCGAGCGTTCTGCCCCAACCAGTATTGGTTTGGGCAGAACGCTCGTGAGAATTGGCCGGCGTAGGACAGCCCTGCGGACCGCCGTGCTCTCCATGGCCCAGGGCCCTTTCTCGCCAGGGCATGTTGCTGCCGCCAAGAAATGGCTCGGAAAAGACGCGGCCCACCCCGGCACGCCGGCGCAATGGAGCGTTCCCGGAGCAGAGTTGAAGAAACGGTGGTGGCCTGGTGTGCGCCTCTGTCTTTCGGGTAGATGGGCCGGCCAAGGATGGGGATGACCTCATCTTGGTCCTACAGGTTTATGTCACTCTGAGGGTTGTCCGAAGCACCAGAGGGGTCGATGGAGACTGCGTGGTTGGGAGATGCGTGGCTGCGGGTCTAAGGGTTTCCCATATGGATGCCATGAGGGACAGGACCCCGGAAGCAGGTTGGGGTAGCAGGGGAGTGTTCCAGACCGGACTTCGTGATGGGCCTGGCCCCGTGGTAGAGCGCAGGGATGGGACCCCGGCAAGTCGAGGATCAACGGGCGTTGTCCTCGCTGCATTCCATCTTGTGGAGTGCCTCTTGGCGGCGATCGGGTGCGGGCACTCACAGTGCCCTTCAGGGCCCCTAGGTGGGGGCGGCAAAGCAGACGTGCGGCGCCCAAATGAGTTCGCCGGGCTCTTTCCGGTCAATTCTCTCGAGCGTTCTGCCCAAACCAGTATTGGTTTGGGCAGAACGCTCGTGAGAATTGGCCGGCGTAGGACAGCCCTGCGGACCGCCGTGCTCTCCATGGCCCAGGGCCCTTTCTCGCCCAGGGCACGTTGCTGCCGCCAAGAAATGGCTCGGAAAAGACGCGGCCCACCCCGGGACGCCGGCGCATTGGAGCGTTCCCGGAGCAGAGTTGAAGAACGGGTGGTGGCCAGGTGTGCGCCTCTGTCTTTCGGGTAGATGGGCCGGCCAAGGATGGGGATGACCTCATCTTGGTCATACAGGTTTATGTCACTTTGAGGGTTGTCCGAAGCACCAGAGGGGCCGATGGAGACTGCGTGGTTGGGAGATGCGTGGCTGCGGGTCTAAGTGTTTCCCTTATGGAGGCCATGAGGGACAGGACCCCGGAAGCAGGTTGGGGAAGCAGGCGAGTGTTCCAGACCGGACTTCGTGATGGGCCTGGCCCCGTGGTAGAGCGCAGGGAAGGGACCCCGGCAAGTCGAGGATCCACGGGCGTTGTCCCCGCTGCATTCCATCTTGTGGAGTGCCTCTTGGCGGCGATCGGGTGCGGGCACTCACATTGCCCTTCAGGGCCGCAAGGTGGGGGCGGCCCAGCAGACGTGCGGCGCCCGAATGACTTCGCCCGGCTTTTTCCGGCCAATTCTCACGAGCGTTCTGCCCAAACCAGGATTGGTTTGGGCAGAACGCTCGTGAGAATTGGCCGGCGTAGGACAGCCCTGCGGACCGCCGTGCTCTCCATGGCCCAGGGCCCTTTCTCGCCCAGGGCATGTAGCTGCCGCCAAGAAATGGCTCGGAAAAGACGCGGCCCACCCGGGCACGCCGGCGCATTGCAGCGATCCCGGAGCAGAGTTGAAGAACGGGTGATGGCCTGGTGTGCGCCTCTGTCTTTCGGGTAGATGGGCCGGCCAAGGATGGGGATGACCTCATCTTGGTCATACAGGTTTATGTCACTCTGAGGGTTGTCCGAAGCACCAGAGGGGCCGATGGAGACTGCGTGGTTGGGAGATGCGTGGCTTCGGGTCTAAGGGTTTCCCATATGGAGGCCAAGAGGGACAGGATCCCAGAAGCAGGTTGGGGAAGCAGGCGAGTGTTCCAGACCGGACTTCGTGATGGGCCTGGCCCCGTGGTAGAGCGCAGGGATGGGACCCCGGCCAGTCGAGGATCCACGGGCGTTGTCCTCGCTGCATTCCATCTTGTGGAGTGCCTCTTGGCAGCGATCGGGTGCGGGCACTCACAGTGCCCTTCAGGGCCCCTAGGTGGGGGCGGCAAAGCAGACGTGCGGCGCCCGAATGACTTCGCCGGGCTCTTTCCGGCCAATTCTCTCGAGCGTTCTGCCCAAAACAGGATTGGTTTGGGCAGAACGCTCGTGAGAATTGGCCGGCGTAGGACAGCCCTGCGGACCGCCGTGCTCTTCATGGCCCAGGGCCCTTTCTCGCCCAGGGCATGTTGCTGCCGCCAAAAATGGCTCGGAAAAAACGCGGCCCACCCCGGCATGCCGGCGCAATGGAGCGTTCCCAGAGCAGAGTTGAAGAACGGGTGGTGGCCTGGAGTGCGCCTCTGTCTTTCGGGTAGATTGGAAGGCCAAGGATGGGGATGACCTCATCTTGGTCATACAGGTTTATCTCACTCTGAGGGTTGTCCGAAGCACCAGACGGGCCGATGGAGACTGCGTGGTTGGGAGATGCGTGGCTGCGGGTCTAACGGTTTCCCATATGGAGGCCATGAGGGAGAGGACCCCGGAAGCAGGTTGGGGAAGCAGGCGAGTGTTCCACACCGGACTTCGTGATGGGCCTGGCCCCGTGGTAGAGCGCAGGGATGGGACCCCGCCAAGTCGAGGATCCACGGGCGTTGTCCTCGCTGCATTCCATCTTGTGGAGTGCCTCTTGGCGGCGATCGGGTGCGGGCACTCACAGTGCCCTTCAGGGCCCCGAGGTGGGGGCGGCCCAGCAGACGTGCGGCGCCCGAATGACTTGGCCGGGCTTTTTCCGGCCAATTCTCACGAGCGTTCTGCCCAAACCAGGATTGGTTTAGGCAGAACGCTCGTGAGAATTGGCCGGCGTAGGACAGCCCTGCGGACCGCCGTGCTCTCCATGGCCCAGGGCCCTTTCTGGCCCAGGGCATGTTGCTGCCGACAAGAAATGGCTCGGAAATGACGCGGCCCACCCCGGCACGCCGGCGCATTGGAGCGTTCCCGGAGCAGAGTTGAAGAACGGGTGGTGGCCAGGTGTGCGCCTCTGTCTTTCGGGTAGATGGGCCGGCCAAGGATGGGGATGACCTCATCTTGGTCATACAGGTTTATGTCACTTTGAGGGTTGTCCGAAGCAACAGAGGGGCCGATGGAGACTGCGTGGTTGGGAGATGCGTGGCTGCGGGTCTAAGGGTTTCCCTTATGGAGGCCATGAGGGACAGGACCCCGGAAGCAGGTTGGGGAAGCAGGCGAGTGTTCCAGACCGGACTTCGTGATGGGCCTGGCCCCGTGGTAGAGCGCAGGGAAGGGACCCCGGCAAGTCGAGGATCCACGGGCGTTGTCCCCGCTGCATTCCATCTTGTGGAGTGCCTCTTGGCGGCGATCAGGTGCGGGCACTCACAGTGCCCTTCAGGCCCCTAGGTGGGGGCGGCAAAGCAGACGTGCGGCGCCCGAATGACTTCGCCGGGCTCTTTCCGGCCAATTCTCTCGAGCGTTCTGCCCAAACCAGGATTGGTTTGGGCAGAACGCTCGTGAGAATTGGCCGGCGTAGGACAGCCCTGCGGACCGCCGTGCTCTCCATGGCCCAGGGCCCTTTCTCGCCAGGGCATGTTGCGGCCGCCAAAAATGGCTCGGAAAAGACGCGGCCCACCCCGGCACGCCGGCGCAATGGAGCGTTCCCGGAGCAGAATGAAGAACGGGTGGTGGCCTGGAGTGCGCCTCTGTCTTTCTGGTAGATGGGACGGCCAAGGATGGGGATGACCTCATCTTGGTCATACAGGTTTATCTCACTCTGAGGGTTGTCCGAAGCACCAGAGGGGCCGATGGAGACTGCGTGGTTGGGAGATGCGTGGCTGCGGGTCTAAGGGTTTCCCATATGGAGGCCATGAGGGACAGGACCCCGGAAGCAGGTTGGGGAAGCAGGCGAGTGTTCCAGACCGGACTTCGTGATGGGCCTGGCCCCGTGGTAGAGCGCAGGGATGGGACCCCGGCCAGTCGAGGATCCACGGGCGTTGTCCTCGCTGCATTCCATCTTGTGGAGTGCCTCTTGGCGGCGATCGGGTGCGGGCACTCACAGTGCCCTTCAGGGCCCCTAGGTGGGGGCGGCAAAGCAGACGTGCGGCGCCCGAATGATTTCGCCGGGCTCTTTCCGGCCAATTCTCTCGAGCGTTCTACCCAAACCAGTATTGGTTTGGGCAGAACGCTCGAGAGAATTGGCCGGCGTAGGACAGCCCTGCGGACCGCCGTGCTCTCCATGGCCCAGGGCCCTTTCTCGCCCAGGGCATGTTGCTGCCGCCAAGAAATGGCTCGGAAAAGACGCGGCCCACCCCGGCACGCCGGCGCTTTGGAGCGTTCCCGGAGCAGAGTTGAAGAACGGGTGGTGGCCAGGTGTCTCCTCTGTCTTTTGGGTAGATGGGCCGGCCAAGGATGGGGATGACCTCATCTTGGTCATACAGGTTTATGTCACTTTGAGGGTTGTCCGAAGCACCAGAGGGGCCGATGGAGACTGCGTGGTTGGGAGATGCGTGGCTGCGGGTCTAAGGGTTTCCCTTATGGAGGCCATGAGGGACAGGACCCCGGAAGCAGGTTGGGGAAGCAGGCGAGTGTTCCAGACCGGACTTCGTGATGGGCCTGGCCCCGTGGTAGAGCGCAGGGAAGGGACCCCGGCAAGTCGAGGATCCACGGGCGTTGTCCCCGCTGCATTCCATCTTGTGGAGTGCCTCTTGGCGGCGATCAGGTGCGGGCACTCACAGTGCCCTTCAGGGCCCCTAGGTGGGGGCGGCAAAGCAGACGTGCGGCGCCCGAATGACTTCGCCGGGCTCTTTCCGGCCAATTCTCTCGAGCGTTCTGCCCAAACCAGGATTGGTTTGGGCAGAACGCTCGTGAGAATTGGCCGGCGTAGGACAGCCCTGCGGACCGCCGTGCTCTCCATGGCCCAGGGCCCTTTCTCGCCAGGGCATGTTGCGGCCGCCAAAAATGGCTCGGAAAAGACGCGGCCCACCCCGGCACGCCGGCGCAATGGAGCGTTCCCGGAGCAGAGTTGAAGAACGGGTGGTGGCCTGGAGTGCGCCTCTGTCTTTCGGGTAGATGGGACGGCCAAGGATGGGGATGACCTCATTTGGTCATACAGGTTTATCTCACTCTGAGGGTTGTCCGAAGCACCAGAGGGGCCGATGGAGACTGCGTGGTTGGGAAATGCGTGGCTTCGGGTCTAAGGGTTTCCCATATGGAGGCCAAGAGGGACAGGATCCCAGAAGCAGGTTGGGGAAGCAGGCGAGTGTTCCAGACCGGACTTCGTGATGGGCCTGGCCCCGTGGTAGAGCGCAGGGATGGGACCCCGGCCAGTCGAGGATCCACGGGCGTTGTCCTCGCTGCATTCCATCTTGTGGAGTGCCTCTTGGCAGCGATCGGGTGCGGGCACTCACAGTGCCCTTCAGGGCCCCTAGGTGGGGGCGGCAAAGCAGACGTGCGGCGCCCGAATGACTTCGCCGGGCTCTTTCCGGCCAATTCTCTCGAGCGTTCTGCCCAAACCAGGATTGGTTTGGGCAGAACGCTCGTGAGAATTGGCCGGCGTAGGACAGCCCTGCGGACCGCCGTGCTCTTCATGGCCCAGGGCCCTTTCTCGCCCAGGGCATGTTGCTGCCGCCAAAAATGGCTCGGAAAAAACGCGGCCCACCCCGGCATGCCGGCGCAATGGAGCGTTCCCAGAGCAGAGTTGAAGAACGGGTGGTGGCCTGGAGTGCGCCTCTGTCTTTCGGGTAGATTGGAAGGCCAAGGATGGGGATGACCTCATCTTGGTCATACAGGTTTATCTCACTCTGAGGGTTGTCCGAAGCACCAGACGGGCCGATGGAGACTGCGTGGTTGGGAGATGCGTGGCTGCGGGTCTAACGGTTTCCCATATGGAGGCCATGAGGGAGAGGACCCCGGAAGCAGGTTGGGGAAGCAGGCGAGTGTTCCACACCGGACTTCGTGATGGGCCTGGCCCCGTGGTAGAGCGCAGGGATGGGACCCCGCCAGGTCGAGGATCCACGGGCGTTGTCCTCGCTGCATTCCATCTTGTGGAGTGCCTCTTGGCGGCGATCGGGTGCGGGCACTCACAGTGCCCTTCAGGGCCCCGAGGTGGGGGCGGCCCAGCAGACGTGCAGCGCCCGAATGACTTGGCCGGGCTTTTTCCGGCCAATTCTCACGAGCGTTCTGCCCAAACCAGGATTGGTTTAGGCAGAACGCTCGTGAGAATTGGCCGGCGTAGGACAGCCCTGCGGACCGCCGTGCTCTCCATGGCCCAGGGCCCTTTCTGGCCCAGGGCATGTTGCTGCCGCCAAGAAATTGCTCGGAAAAGACGCGGCCCACCCCGGCACGCCGGCGCATTGGAGCGTTCCCGGAGCAGAGTTGAAGAACGGGTGGTGGCCAGGTGTGCGCCTCTGTCTTTCGGGTAGATGGGCCGGCCAAGGATGGGGATGACCTCATCTTGGTCATACAGGTTTATGTCACTTTGAGGGTTGTCCGAAGCACCAGAGGGGCCGATGGAGACTGCGTGGTTGGGAGATGCGTGGCTGCGGGTCTAAGGGTTTCCCTTATGGAGGCCATGAGGGACAGGACCCCGGAAGCAGGTTGGGGAAGCAGGCGAGTGTTCCAGACCGGACTTCGTGATGGGCCTGGCCCCGTGGTAGAGCGCAGGGAAGGGACCCCGGCAAGTCGAGGATCCACGGGCGTTGTCCCCGCTGCATTCCATCTTGTGGAGTGCCTCTTGGCGGCGATCAGGTGCGGGCACTCACAGTGCCCTTCAGGGCCCCTAGGTGGGGGCGGCAAAGCAGACGTGCGGCGCCCGAATGACTTCGCCGGGCTCTTTCCGGCCAATTCTCTCGAGCGTTCTGCCCAAACCAGGATTGGTTTGGGCAGAACGCTCGTGAGAATTGGCCGGCGTAGGACAGCCCTGCGGACCGCCGTGCTCTCCATGGCCCAGGGCCCTTTCTCGCCAGGGCATGTTGCGGCCGCCAAAAATGGCTCGGAAAAGACGCGGCCCACCCCGGCACGCCGGAGCAATGGAGCGTTCCCGGAGCAGAGTTGAAGAACGGGTGGTGGCCTGGAGTGCGCCTCTGTCTTTCGGGTAGATGGGACGGCCAAGGATGGGGATGACCTCATCTTGGTCATACAGGTTTATCTCACTCTGAGGGTTGTCCGAAGCACCAGAGGGGCCGATGGAGACTGCGTGGTTGGGAGATGCGTGGCTGCGGGTCTAAGGGTTTCCCATATGGAGGCCATGAGGGACAGGACCCCGGAAGCAGGTTGGGGAAGCAGGCGAGTGTTCCAGACCGGACTTCGTGATGGGCCTGGCCCCGTGGTAGAGCGCAGGGATGGGACCCCGGCCAGTCGAGGATCCACGGGCGTTGTCCTCGCTGCATTCCATCTTGTGGAGTGCCTCTTGGCGGCGATCGGGTGCGGGCACTCACAGTGCCCTTCAGGGCCCCTAGGTGGGGGCGGCAAAGCAGACGTGCGGCGCCCGAATGACTTCGCCGGGCTCTTTCCGGCCAATTCTCTCGAGCGTTCTACCCAAAGCAGTATTGGTTTGGGCAGAACGCTCGAGAGAATTGGCCGGCGTAGGACAGCCCTGCGGACCGCCGTGCTCTCCATTGCCCAGGGCCCTTTCTCGCCCAGGGCATGTTGCTGCCGCCAAGAAATGGCTCGGAAAAGACGCGGCCCACCCCGGCACGCCGGCGCATTGGAGCGTTCCCGGAGCAGAGTTGAAGAACGGGTGGTGGCCAGGTGTGCGCCTCTGTCTTTCGGGTAGATGGGCCGGCCAAGGATGGGGATGACCTCATCTTGGTCATACAGGTTTATGTCACTTTGAGGGTTGTCCGAAGCACCAGAGGGGCCGATGGAGACTGCGTGGTTGGGAGATGCGTGGCTGCGGGTCTAAGGGTTTCCCTTATGGAGGCCATGAGGGACAGGACCCCGGAAGCAGGTTGGGGAAGCAGGCGAGTGTTCCAGACCGGACTTCGTGATGGGCCTGGCCCCGTGGTAGAGCGCAGGGAAGGGACCCCGGCAAGTCGAGGATCCACGGGCGTTGTCCCCGCTGCATTCCATCTTGTGGAGTGCCTCTTGGCGGCGATCAGGTGCGGGCACTCACAGTGCCCTTCAGGGCCCCTAGGTGGGGGCGGCAAAGCAGACGTGCGGCGCCCAAATGACTTCGCCGGGCTCTTTCCGGCCAATTCTCTCGAGCGTTCAGCCCAAACCAGGATTGGTTTGGGCAGAACGCTCGTGAGAATTGGCCGGCGTAGGACAGCCCTGCGGACCGCCGTGCTCTCCATGGCCCAGGGCCCTTTCTCGCCAGGGCATGTTGCGGCCGCCAAAAATGGCTCGGAAAAGACGCGGCCCACCCCGGCACGCCGGCGCAATGGAGCGTTCCCGGAGCAGAGTTGAAGAACGGGTGGTGGCCTGGAGTGCGCCTCTGTCTTTCGGGTAGATGGGACGGCCAAGGATGGGGATGACCTCATTTGGTCATACAGGTTTATCTCACTCTGAGGGTTGTCCGAAGCACCAGAGGGGCCGATGGAGACTGCGTGGTTGAGAGATGCGTGGCTGCGGGTCTAAGTGTTTCCCTTATGGAGGCCATGAGGGACAGGACCCCGGAAGCAGGTTGGGGAAGCAGGCGAGTGTTCCAGACCGGACTTCGTGATGGGCCCGGCCCCGTGGTAGAGCGCAGGGATGGGACCCCGGCCAGTCGAGGATCCACGGGCGTTGTCCTCGCTGCATTCCATCTTGTGGAGTGCCTCTTGGCGGCGATCGGGTGCGGGCACTCACAGTGCCCTTCAGGGCCCCTAGGTGGGGGCGGCAAAGCAGACGTGCGGCGCCCAAATGAGTTCGCCGGGCTCTTTCCGGTCAATTCTCTCGAGCGTTCTGCCCAAACCAGTATTGGTTTGGGCAGAACGCTCGTGAGAATTGGCCGGCGTAGAACAGCCCTGCGGACCGCCGTGCTCTCCATGGCCCAGGGCCCTTTCTCGCCCAGGGCACGTTGCTGCCGCCAAGAAATGGCTCGGAAAAGACGCGGCCCACCCCGGGACGCCGGCGCATTGGAGCGTTCCCGGAGCAGAGTTGAAGAACGGGTGGTGGCCAGGTGTGCGCCTCTGTCTTTCGGGTAGATGGGCCGGCCAAGGATGGGGATGACCTCATCTTGGTCATACAGGTTTATGTCACTTTGAGGGTTGTCCGAAGCAACAGAGGGGCCGATGGAGACTGCGTGGTTGGGAGATGCGTGGCTGCGGGTCTAAGTGTTTCCCTTATGGAGGCCATGAGGGACAGGACCCCGGAAGCAGGTTGGGGAAGCAGGCGAGTGTTCCAGACCGGACTTCGTGATGGGCCTGGCCCCGTGGTAGAGCGCAGGGAAGGGACCCCGGCAAGTCGAGGATCCACGGGCGTTGTCCCCGCTGCATTCCATCTTGTGGAGTGCCTCTTGGCGGCGATCGGGTGCGGGCACTCACATTGCCCTTCAGGGCCCCAAGGTGGGGGCGGCCCAGCAGACGTGCGGCGCCCGAATGACTTCGCCCGGCTTTTTCCGGCCAATTCTCACGAGCGTTCTGCCCAAACCAGGATGGGTTTGGGCAGAACGCTCGTGAGAATTGGCCGGCGTAGGACAGCCCTGCGGACCGCCGTGCTCTCCATGGCCCAGGGCCCTTTCTCGCCCAGGGCATGTAGCTGCCGCCAAGAAATGGCTCGGAAAAGACGCGGCCCACCCGGGCACGCCGGCGCATTGCAGCGATCACGGAGCAGAGTTGAAGAACGGGTGATGGCCTGGTGTGCGACTCTGTCTTTCGGGTAGATGGGCCGGCCAAGGATGTGGATGACCTCATCTTGGTCATACAGGTTTATGTCACTCTGAGGGTTGTCCGAAGCACCAGAGGGGCCGATGGAGACTGCGTGGTTGGGAGATGCGTGGCTTCGGGTCTAAGGGTTTCCCATATGGAGGCCAAGAGGGACAGGATCCCAGAAGCAGGTTGGGGAAGCAGGCGAGTGTTCCAGACCGGACTTCGTGATGGGCCAGGCCCCGTGGTAGAGCGCAGGGATGGGACCCCGGCCAGTCGAGGATCCACGGGCGTTGTCCTCGCTGCATTCCATCTTGTGGAGTGCCTCTTGGCGGCGATCGGGTGCGGGCACTCACAGTGCCCTTCAGGGCCCCTAGGTGGGGGCGGCAAAGCAGACGTGCGGCGCCCGAATGACTTCGCCGGGCTCTTTCCGGCCAATTCTCTCGAGCGTTCTGCCCAAAACAGGATTGGTTTGGGCAGAACGCTCGTGAGAATTGGCCGGCGTAGGACAGCCCTGCGGACCGCCGTGCTCTTCATGGCCCAGGGCCCTTTCTCGCCCAGGGCATGTTGCTGCCGCCAAAAATGGCTCGGAAAAAACGCGGCCCACGCCGGCAAGCCGGCGCAATGGAGCGTTCCCGGAGCAGAGTTGAAGAACGGGTGGTGGCCTGGAGTGCGCCTCTGTCTTTCGGGTAGATTGGAAGGCCAAGGATGGGGATGACCTCATCTTGGTCATACAGGTTTATCTCACTCTGAGGGTTGTCCGAAGCACCAGACGGGCCGATGGAGACTGCGTGGTTGGGAGATGCGTGGCTGCGGGTCTAAGTGTTTCCCATATGGAGGCCATGAGGGACAGGACCCCGGAAGCAGGTTGGGGAAGCAGGCGAGTGTTCCAGACCGGACTTCGTGATGGGCCTGGCCCCGTGGCAGAGCGCAGGGATGGGACCCCGGCCAGTCGAGGATCCACGGGCGTTGTCCTCGCTGCATTCCATCTTTGGAGTGCCTCTTGGCGGCGATCGGGTGCGGGCACTCACAGTGCCCTTCAGGGCCCCTAGGTGGGGGCGGCAAAGCAGACGTGCGGCGCCCGAATGACTTAGCCGGGCTCTTTCCGGCCAATTCTCTCGAGCGTTCTGCCCCAACCAGTATTGGTTTGGGCAGAACGCTCGTGAGAATTGGCCGGCGTAGGACAGCCCTGCGGACCGCCGTGCTCTCCATGGCCCAGGGCCCTTTCTCGCCAGGGCATGTTGCTGCCGCCAAGAAATGGCTCGGAAAAGACGCGGCCCACCCCGGCACGCCGGCGCAATGGAGCGTTCCCGGAGCAGAGTTGAAGAAACGGTGGTGGCCTGGTGTGCGCCTCTGTCTTTCGGGTAGATGGGCCGGCCAAGGATGGGGATGACCTCATCTTGGTCCTACAGGTTTATGTCACTCTGAGGGTTGTCCGAAGCACCAGAGGGGTCGATGGAGACTGCGTGGTTGGGAGATGCGTGGCTGCGGGTCTAAGGGTTTCCCATATGGATGCCATGAGGGACAGGACCCCGGAAGCAGGTTGGGGTAGCAGGGGAGTGTTCCAGACCGGACTTCGTGATGGGCCTGGCCCCGTGGTAGAGCGCAGGGATGGGACCCCGGCAAGTCGAGGATCAACGGGCGTTGTCCTCGCTGCATTCCATCTTGTGGAGTGCCTCTTGGCGGCGATCGGGTGCGGGCACTCACAGTGCCCTTCAGGGCCCCTAGGTGGGGGCGGCAAAGCAGACGTGCGGCGCCCAAATGAGTTCGCCGGGCTCTTTCCGGTCAATTCTCTCGAGCGTTCTGCCCAAACCAGTATTGGTTTGGGCAGAACGCTCGTGAGAATTGGCCGGCGTAGGACAGCCCTGCGGACCGCCGTGCTCTCCATGGCCCAGGGCCCTTTCTCGCCCAGGGCACGTTGCTGCCGCCAAGAAATGGCTCGGAAAAGACGCGGCCCACCCCGGGACGCCGGCGCATTGGAGCGTTCCCGGAGCAGAGTTGAAGAACGGGTGGTGGCCAGGTGTGCGCCTCTGTCTTTCGGGTAGATGGGCCGGCCAAGGATGGGGATGACCTCATCTTGGTCATACAGGTTTATGTCACTTTGAGGGTTGTCCGAAGCACCAGAGGGGCCGATGGAGACTGCGTGGTTGGGAGATGCGTGGCTGCGGGTCTAAGTGTTTCCCTTATGGAGGCCATGAGGGACAGGACCCCGGAAGCAGGTTGGGGAAGCAGGCGAGTGTTCCAGACCGGACTTCGTGATGGGCCTGGCCCCGTGGTAGAGCGCAGGGAAGGGACCCCGGCAAGTCGAGGATCCACGGGCGTTGTCCCCGCTGCATTCCATCTTGTGGAGTGCCTCTTGGCGGCGATCGGGTGCGGGCACTCACATTGCCCTTCAGGGCCGCAAGGTGGGGGCGGCCCAGCAGACGTGCGGCGCCCGAATGACTTCGCCCGGCTTTTTCCGGCCAATTCTCACGAGCGTTCTGCCCAAACCAGGATTGGTTTGGGCAGAACGCTCGTGAGAATTGGCCGGCGTAGGACAGCCCTGCGGACCGCCGTGCTCTCCATGGCCCAGGGCCCTTTCTCGCTCAGGGCATGTAGCTGCCGCCAAGAAATGGCTCGGAAAAGACGCGGCCCACCCGGGCACGCCGGCGCATTGCAGCGATCCCGGAGCAGAGTTGAAGAACGGGTGATGGCCTGGTGTGCGCCTCTGTCTTTCGGGTAGATGGGCCGGCCAAGGATGGGGATGACCTCATCTTGGTCATACAGGTTTATGTCACTCTGAGGGTTGTCCGAAGCACCAGAGGGGCCGATGGAGACTGCGTGGTTGGGAGATGCGTGGCTTCGGGTCTAAGGGTTTCCCATATGGAGGCCAAGAGGGACAGGATCCCAGAATCAGGTTGGGGAAGCAGGCGAGTGTTCCAGACCGGACTTCGTGATGGGCCTGGCCCCGTGGTAGAGCGCAGGGATGGGACCCCGGCCAGTCGAGGATCCACGGGCGTTGTCCTCGCTGCATTCCATCTTGTGGAGTGCCTCTTGGCAGCGATCGGGTGCGGGCACTCACAGTGCCCTTCAGGGCCCCTAGGTGGGGGCGGCAAAGCAGACGTGCGGCGCCCGAATGACTTCGCCGGGCTCTTTCCGGCCAATTCTCTCGAGCGTTCTGCCCAAAACAGGATTGGTTTGGGCAGAACGCTCGTGAGAATTGGCCGGCGTAGGACAGCCCTGCGGACCGCCGTGCTCTTCATGGCCCAGGGCCCTTTCTCGCCCAGGGCATGTTGCTGCCGCCAAAAATGGCTCGGAAAAAACGCGGCCCACCCCGGCATGCCGGCGCAATGGAGCGTTCCCAGAGCAGAGTTGAAGAACGGGTGGTGGCCTGGAGTGCGCCTCTGTCTTTCGGGTAGATTGGAAGGCCAAGGATGGGGATGACCTCATCTTGGTCATACAGGTTTATCTCACTCTGAGGGTTGTCCGAAGCACCAGACGGGCCGATGGAGACTGCGTGGTTGGGAGATGCGTGGCTGCGGGTCTAACGGTTTCCCATATGGAGGCCATGAGGGAGAGGACCCCGGAAGCAGGTTGGGGAAGCAGGCGAGTGTTCCACACCGGACTTCGTGATGGGCCTGGCCCCGTGGTAGAGCGCAGGGATGGGACCCCGCCAAGTCGAGGATCCACGGGCGTTGTCCTCGCTGCATTCCATCTTGTGGAGTGCCTCTTGGCGGCGATCGGGTGCGGGCACTCACAGTGCCCTTCAGGGCCCCGAGGTGGGGGCGGCCCAGCAGACGTGCGGCGCCCGAATGACTTGGCCGGGCTTTTTCCGGCCAATTCTCACGAGCGTTCTGCCCAAACCAGGATTGGTTTAGGCAGAACGCTCGTGAGAATTGGCCGGCGTAGGACAGCCCTGCGGACCGCCGTGCTCTCCATGGCCCAGGGCCCTTTCTGGCCCAGGGCATGTTGCTGCCGACAAGAAATGGCTCGGAAATGACGCGGCCCACCCCGGCACGCCGGCGCATTGGAGCGTTCCCGGAGCAGAGTTGAAGAACGGGTGGTGGCCAGGTGTGCGCCTCTGTCTTTCGGGTAGATGGGCCGGCCAAGGATGGGGATGACCTCATCTTGGTCATACAGGTTTATGTCACTTTGAGGGTTGTCCGAAGCAACAGAGGGGCCGATGGAGACTGCGTGGTTGGGAGATGCGTGGCTGCGGGTCTAAGGGTTTCCCTTATGGAGGCCATGAGGGACAGGACCCCGGAAGCAGGTTGGGGAAGCAGGCGAGTGTTCCAGACCGGACTTCGTGATGGGCCTGGCCCCGTGGTAGAGCGCAGGGAAGGGACCCCGGCAAGTCGAGGATCCACGGGCGTTGTCCCCGCTGCATTCCATCTTGTGGAGTGCCTCTTGGCGGCGATCAGGTGCGGGCACTCACAGTGCCCTTCAGGCCCCTAGGTGGGGGCGGCAAAGCAGACGTGCGGCGCCCGAATGACTTCGCCGGGCTCTTTCCGGCCAATTCTCTCGAGCGTTCTGCCCAAACCAGGATTGGTTTGGGCAGAACGCTCGTGAGAATTGGCCGGCGTAGGACAGCCCTGCGGACCGCCGTGCTCTCCATGGCCCAGGGCCCTTTCTCGCCAGGGCATGTTGCGGCCGCCAAAAATGGCTCGGAAAAGACGCGGCCCACCCCGGCACGCCGGCGCAATGGAGCGTTCCCGGAGCAGAATGAAGAACGGGTGGTGGCCTGGAGGGCGCCTCTGTCTTTCGGGTAGATGGGACGGCCAAGGATGGGGATGACCTCATCTTGGTCATACAGGTTTATCTCACTCTGAGGGTTGTCCGAAGCACCAGAGGGGCCGATGGAGACTGCGTGGTTGGGAGATGCGTGGCTGCGGGTCTAAGGGTTTCCCATATGGAGGCCATGAGGGACAGGACCCCGGAAGCAGGTTGGGGAAGCAGGCGAGTGTTCCAGACCGGACTTCGTGATGGGCCTGGCCCCGTGGTAGAGCGCAGGGATGGGACCCCGGCCAGTCGAGGATCCACGGGCGTTGTCCTCGCTGCATTCCATCTTGTGGAGTGCCTCTTGGCGGCGATCGGGTGCGGGCACTCACAGTGCCCTTCAGGGCCCCTAGGTGGGGGCGGCAAAGCAGACGTGCGGCGCCCGAATGACTTCGCCGGGCTCTTTCCGGCCAATTCTCTCGAGCGTTCTACCCAAACCAGTATTGGTTTGGGCAGAACGCTCGAGAGAATTGGCCGGCGTAGGACAGCCCTGCGGACCGCCGTGCTCTCCATGGCCCAGGGCCCTTTCTCGCCCAGGGCATGTTGCTGCCGCCAAGAAATGGCTCGGAAAAGACGCGGCCCACCCCGGCACGCCGGCGCTTTGGAGCGTTCCCGGAGCAGAGTTGAAGAACGGGTGGTGGCCAGGTGTGCGCCTCTGTCTTTTGGGTAGATGGGCCGGCCAAGGATGGGGATGACCTCATCTTGGTCATACAGGTTTATGTCACTTTGAGGGTTGTCCGAAGCACCAGAGGGGCCGATGGAGACTGCGTGGTTGGGAGATGCGTGGCTGCGGGTCTAAGGGTTTCCCTTATGGAGGCCATGAGGGACAGGACCCCGGAAGCAGGTTGGGGAAGCAGGCGAGTGTTCCAGACCGGACTTCGTGATGGGCCTGGCCCCGTGGTAGAGCGCAGGGAAGGGACCCCGGCAAGTCGAGGATCCACGGGCGTTGTCCCCGCTGCATTCCATCTTGTGGAGTGCCTCTTGGCGGCGATCAGGTGCGGGCACTCACAGTGCCCTTCAGGGCCCCTAGGTGGGGGCGGCAAAGCAGACGTGCGGCGCCCGAATGACTTCGCCGGGCTCTTTCCGGCCAATTCTCT
The DNA here is from genome assembly GCF_030435805.1 of Mustela lutreola. Taxonomy (NCBI): domain Eukaryota; kingdom Metazoa; phylum Chordata; class Mammalia; order Carnivora; family Mustelidae; genus Mustela; species Mustela lutreola. The sequence goes on from NC_081294.1 coordinate 177,045,210, forward strand.
CGAGCGTTCTGCCCAAACCAGGATTGGTTTGGGCAGAACGCTCGTGAGAATTGGCCGGCGTAGGACAGCCCTGCGGACCGCCGTGCTCTCCATGGCCCAGGGCCCTTTCTCGCCAGGGCATGTTGCGGCCGCCAAAAATGGCTCGGAAAAGACGCGGCCCACCCCGGCACGCCGGCGCAATGGAGCGTTCCCGGAGCAGAGTTGAAGAACGGGTGGTGGCCTGGAGTGCGCCTCTGTCTTTCGGGTAGATGGGACGGCCAAGGATGGGGATGACCTCATTTGGTCATACAGGTTTATCTCACTCTGAGGGTTGTCCGAAGCACCAGAGGGGCCGATGGAGACTGCGTGGTTGAGAGATGCGTGGCTGCGGGTCTAAGGGTTTCCCTTATGGAGGCCATGAGGGACAGGACCCCGGAAGCAGGTTGGGGAAGCAGGCGAGTGTTCCAGACCGGACTTCGTGATGGGCCTGGCCCCGTGGTAGAGCGCAGGGATGGGACCCCGGCCAGTCGAGGATCCACGGGCGTTGTCCTCGCTGCATTCCATCTTGTGGAGTGCCTCTTGGCGGCGATCGGGTGCGGGCACTCACAGTGCCCTTCAGGGCCCCTAGGTGGGGGCGGCAAAGCAGACGTGCGGCGCCCAAATGAGTTCGCCGGGCTCTTTCCGGTCAATTCTCTCGAGCGTTCTGCCCAAACCAGTATTGGTTTGGGCAGAACGCTCGTGAGAATTGGCCGGCGTAGGACAGCCCTGCGGACCGCCGTGCTCTCCATGGCCCAGGGCCCTTTCTCGCCCAGGGCACGTTGCTGCCGCCAAGAAATGGCTCGGAAAAGACGCGGCCCACCCCGGGACGCCGGCGCATTGGAGCGTTCCCGGAGCAGAGTTGAAGAACGGGTGGTGGCCAGGTGTGCGCCTCTGTCTTTCGGGTAGATGGGCCGGCCAAGGATGGGGATGACCTCATCTTGGTCATACAGGTTTATGTCACTTTGAGGGTTGTCCGAAGCACCAGAGGGGCCGATGGAGACTGCGTGGTTGGGAGATGCGTGGCTGCGGGTCTAAGTGTTTCCCTTATGGAGGCCATGAGGGACAGGACCCCGGAAGCAGGTTGGGGAAGCAGGCGAGTGTTCCAGACCGGACATCGTGATGGGCCTGGCCCCGTGGTAGAGCGCAGGGAAGGGACCCCGGCAAGTCGAGGATCCACGGGCGTTGTCCCCGCTGCATTCCATCTTGTGGAGTGCCTCTTGGCGGCGATCGGGTGCGGGCACTCACATTGCCCTTCAGGGCCCCAAGGTGGGGGCGGCCCAGCAGACGTGCGGCGCCCGAATGACTTCGCCCGGCTTTTTCCGGCCAATTCTCACGAGCGTTCTGACCAAACCAGGATTGGTTTGGGCAGAACGCTCGTGAGGATTGGCCGGCGTAGGACAGCCCTGCGGACCGCCGTGCTCTCCATGGCCCAGGGCCCTTTCTCGCCCAGGGCATGTAGCTGCCGCCAAGAAATGGCTCGGAAAAGACGCGGCCCACCCGGGCACGCCGGCGCATTGCAGCGATCCCGGAGCAGAGTTGAAGAACGGGTGATGGCCTGGTGTGCGACTCTGTCTTTCGGGTAGATGGGCCGGCCAAGGATGGGGATGACCTCATCTTGGTCATACAGGTTTATGTCACTCTGAGGGTTGTCCGAAGCACCAGAGGGGCCGATGGAGACTGCGTGGTTGGGAGATGCGTGGCTTCGGGTCTAAGGGTTTCCCATATGGAGGCCAAGAGGGACAGGATCCCAGAAGCAGGTTGGGGAAGCAGGCGAGTGTTCCAGACCGGACTTCGTGATGGGCCAGGCCCCGTGGTAGAGCGCAGGGATGGGACCCCGGCCAGTCGAGGATCCACGGGCGTTGTCCTCGCTGCATTCCATCTTGTGGAGTGCCTCTTGGCGGCGATCGGGTGCGGGCACTCACAGTGCCCTTCAGGGCCCCTAGGTGGGGGCGGCAAAGCAGACGTGCGGCGCCCGAATGACTTCGCCGGGCTCTTTCCGGCCAATTCTCTCGGGCGTTCTGCCCAAAACAGGATTGGTTTGGGCAGAACGCTCGTGAGAATTGGCCGGCGTGGACAGCCCTGCGGACCGCCGTGCTCTTCATGGCCCAGGGCCCTTTCTCGCCCAGGGCATGTTGCTGCCGCCAAAAATGGCTCGGAAAAAACGCGGCCCACCCCGGCATGCCGGCGCAATGGAGCGTTCCCGGAGCAGAGTTGAAGAACGGGTGGTGGCCTGGAGTGCGCCTCTGTCTTTCGGGTAGATTGGAAGGCCAAGGATGGGGATGACCTCATCTTGGTCATACAGGTTTATCTCACTCTGAGGGTTGTCCGAAGCACCAGACGGGCCGATGGAGACTGCGTGGTTGGGAGATGCGTGGCTGCGGGTCTAAGTGTTTCCCATATGGAGGCCATGAGGGACAGGACCCCGGAAGCAGGTTGGGGAAGCAGGCGAGTGTTCCAGACCGGACTTCGTGATGGGCCTGGCCCCGTGGCAGAGCGCAGGGATGGGATCCCGGCCAGTCGAGGATCCACGGGCGTTGTCCTCGCTGCATTCCATCTTTGGAGTGCCTCTTGGCGGCGATCGGGTGCGGGCACTCACAGTGCCCTTCAGGGCCCCTAGGTGGGGGCGGCAAAGCAGACGTGCGGCGCCCGAATGACTTCGCCGGGCTCTTTCCGGCCAATTCTCTCGAGCGTTCTGCCCAAAACAGGATTGGTTTGGGCAGAACGCTCGTGAGAATTGGCCGGCGTAGGACAGCCCTGCGGACCGCCGTGCTCTTCATGGCCCAGGGCCCTTTCTCGCCCAGGGCATGTTGCTGCCGCCAAAAATGGCTCGGAAAAAACGCGGCCCACCCCGGCATGCCGGCGCAATGGAGCGTTCCCGGAGCAGAGTTGAAGAACGGGTGGTGGCCTGGAGTGCGCCTCTGTCTTTCGGGTAGATTGGAAGGCCAAGGATGGGGATGACCTCATCTTGGTCCTACAGGTTTATGTCACTCTGAGGGTTGTCCGAAGCACCAGAGGGGTCGATGGAGATTGCGTGGTTGGGAGATGCGTGGCTGCGGGTCTAAGGGTTTCCCATATGGAGGCCATGAGGGACAGGACCCCGGAAGCAGGTTGGGGTAGCAGGGGAGTGTTCCAGACCGGACTTCGTGATGGGCCTGGCCCCGTGGTAGAGCGCAGGGATGGGACCCCGGCAAGTCGAGGATCAACGGGCGTTGTCCTCGCTGCATTCCATCTTGTGGAGTGCCTCTTGGCGGCGATCGGGTGCGGGCACTCACAGTGCCCTTCAGGGCCCCTTGGTGGGGGCGGCAAAGCAGACGTGCGGCACCCAAATGAGTTCGCCGGGCTCTTTCCGGTCAATTCTCTCGAGCGTTCTGCCCAAACCAGTATTGGTTTGGGCAGAACGCTCGTGAGAATTGGCCGGCGTAGGACAGCCGTGCGGACCGCCGTGCTCTCCATGGCCCAGGGCCCTTTCTCGCCCAGGGCACGTTGCTGCCGCCAAGAAATGGCTCGGAAAAGACGCGGCCCACCCCGGGACGCCGGCGCATTGGAGCGTTCCCGGAGCAGAGTTGAAGAACGGGTGGTGGCCAGGTGTGCGCCTCTGTCTTTCGGGTAGATGGGCCGGCCAAGGATGGGGATGACCTCATCTTGGTCATACAGGTTTATGTCACTTTGAGGGTTGTCCGAAGCACCAGAGGGGCCGATGGAGACTGCGTGTTTGGGAGATGCGTGGCTGCGGGTCTAAGTGTTTCCCTTATGGAGGCCATGAGGGACAGGACCCCGGAAGCAGGTTGGGGAAGCAGGCGAGTGTTCCAGACCGGACTTCGTGATGGGCCTGGCCCCGTGGTAGAGCGCAGGGAAGGGACCCCGGCAAGTCGAGGATCCACGGGCGTTGTCCCCGCTGCATTCCATCTTGTGGAGTGCCTCTTGGCGGCGATCGGGTGCGGGCACTCACATTGCCCTTCAGGGCCGCAAGGTGGGGGCGGCCCAGCAGACGTGCGGCGCCCGAATGACTTCGCCCGGCTTTTTCCGGCCAATTCTCACGAGCGTTCTGCCCAAACCAGGATTGGTTTGGGCAGAACGCTCGTGAGAATTGGCCGGCGTAGGACAGCCCTGCGGACCGCCGTGCTCTCCATGGCCCAGGGCCCTTTCTCGCCCAGGGCATGTAGCTGCCGCCAAGAAATGGCTCGGAAAAGACGCGGCCCACCCGGGCACGCCGGCGCATTGCAGCGATCCCGGAGCAGAGTTGAAGAACGGGTGATGGCCTGGTGTGCGCCTCTGTCTTTCGGGTAGATGGGCCGGCCAAGGATGGGGATGACCTCCTCTTGGTCATACAGGTTTATGTCACTCTGAGGGTTGTCCGAAGCACCAGAGGGGCCGATGGAGACTGCGTGGTTGGGAGATGCGTGGCTTCGGGTCTAAGGGTTTCCCATATGGAGGCCAAGAGGGACAGGATCCCAGAAGCAGGTTGGGGACGCAGGCGAGTGTTCCAGACCGGACTTCGTGATGGGCCTGGCCCCGTGGTAGAGCGCAGGGATGGGACCCCGGCCAGTCGAGGATCCACGGGCGTTGTCCTCGCTGCATTCCATCTTGTGGAGTGCCTCTTGGCGGCGATCGGGTGCGGGCACTCACAGTGCCCTTCAGGGCCCCTAGGTGGGGGCGGCAAAGCAGACGTGCGGCGCCCGAATGACTTCGCCGGGCTCTTTCCGGCCAATTCTCTCGAGCGTTCTGCCCAAAACAGGATTGGTTTGGGCAGAACGCTCGTGAGAATTGGCCGGCGTAGGACAGCCCTGCGGACCGCCGTGCTCTCCATGGCCCCGGGCCCTTTCTCGCCCAGGGCATGTTGCTGGCACCAAGAAATGGCTCGGAAAAGACGCGGCCCACCCCGGCATGCCGGCCCATTGGAGCGTTCCCGGAGCAGAGTTGAAGAACGGGTGTTGGCCTGGTGTGTGCCTCTGTCTTTCGGGTAGATGGGCCTGCCAAGGATGAGGTTGACCTCATCTTGGTCATACAGGTTTATCTCACTCTGATGGTTGTCCGAAGCACCAGAGGGGCCGATGGAGACTGCGTGGTTGGGAGATGCGTGGCTGCTGGTCTAAGTGTTTCCCATATGGAGGCCATGAGGGACAGGACCCCGGAAGCAAGTTGGGGAAGCAGGCGAGTGTTCCAGACCGGACTTCGTGATGGGCCTGGCCCCGTGGCAGAGCGCAGGGATGGGACCCCGGCCAGTCGAGGATCCACGGGCGTTGTCCTCGCTGCATTCCATCTTGTGGAGTGCCTCTTGGCGGCGATCGGGTGCGGGCACTCACAGTGCCCTTCAGGGCCCCTAGGTGGGGGCGGCAAAGCAGACGTGCGGCGCCCGAATGACTTAGCCGGGCTCTTTCCGGCCAATTCTCTCGAGCGTTCTGCCCAAACCAGTATTGGTTTGGGCAGAACGCTCGTGAGAATTGGCCGGCGTAGGACAGCCCTGCGGACCGCCGTGCTCTCCATGGCCCAGGGCCCTTTCTCGCCAGGGCATGTTGCTGCCGCCAAGAAATGGCTCGGAAAAGACGCGGCCCACCCCGGCACGCCGGCGCAATGGAGCGTTCCCGGAGCAGAGTTGAAGAAACGGTGGTGGCCTGGTGTGCGCCTCTGTCTTTCGGGTAGATGGGCCGGCCAAGGATGGGGATGACCTCATCTTGGTCATACAGGTTTATGTCACTCTGAGGGTTGTCCGAAGCACCAGAGGGGCCGATGGTGACTGCGTGGTTGGGAGATGCGTGGCTGCGGGTCTAAGGGTTTCCCATATGGAGGCCAAGAGGGACAGGATCCCGGAAGCAGGTTCGGGAAGCAGGCGAGTGTTCCAGACCGGACTTCGTGATGGGCCTGGCCCCGTGGTAGAGCGCAGGGATGGGACCCCGGCCAGTCGAGGATCCACGGGCGTTGTCCTCGCTGCATTCCATCTTGTGGAGTGCCTCTTGGCGGCGATCGGGTGCGCGCACTCACAGTGCCCTTCAGGGCCCCTAGGTGGGGGCGGCAAAGCAGACGTGCGGCGCCCGAAAGACTTCGCCGTGCTCTTTCCGGCCAATTCTCTCGAGCGTTCTGCCCAAACCAGGATTGGTTTGGCAGAACGCTTGTGAGAATTGGCCGGCGTAGGACAGCCCTGCGGACCGCCGTGCTCTCCATGGCCCCGGGCCCTTTCTCGCCCAGGGCATGTTGCTGGCACCAAGAAATGGCTCGGAAAAGACGCGGCCCACCCCGGCATGCCGGCCCATTGGAGCGTTCCCGGAGCAGAGTTGAAGAACGGGTGTTGGCCTGGTGTGTGCCTCTGTCTTTCGGGTAGATGGGCCTGCCAAGGATGAGGTTGACCTCATCTTGGTCATACAGGTTTATCTCACTCTGATGGTTGTCCGAAGCACCAGAGGGGCCGATGGAGACTGCGTGGTTGGGAGATGCGTGGCTGCGGGTCTAACGGTTTCCCATATGGAGGCCATGAGGGAGAGGACCCCGGAAGCAGGTTAGGGAAGCAGGCGAGTGTTCCAGACCGGATTTCGTGATGGGCCTGGCCCCGTCGTAGAGCGCAGGGATGGGACCCCGCCAAGTCGAGGATCCACGGGCGTTGTCCTCGCTGCATTCCATCTTGTGGAGTGCCTCTTGGCGGCGATCGGGTGCGGGCACTCACAGTGCCCTTCAGGGTCCCGAGGTGGGGGCGGCCCAGCAGACGTGCGGCGCCCGAATGAATTGGCCGGTCTTTTTCCGGCCAATTCTCACGAGCGTTCTGCCCAAACCAGGATTGGTTTGGGCAGAACGCTCGTGAGAATTGGCCGGCGTAGGACAGCCCTGCGGACCGCCGTGCTCTCCATGGCCCAGGGCCCTTTCTGGCCCAGGGCATGTTGCTGCCGACAAGAAATGGCTCGGAAATGACGCGACCCACCCCGGCACGCCGGAGCAGAGTTGAAGAACGGGTGGTGGCCTTGTGTGCGCCTCTGTCTTTCGGGTAGATGGGCTGGCCAATGATGGGGATGACCTCATCATGGTCCTACTGGTTTATGTCACTCTGAGGGTTGTCCGAAGCACCAGAGGGGCCGATGGAGACTGCGTGGTTGGGAGATGCGTGGCTGCGGGTCTAAGGGTTTCCCATATGGAGGCCATGAGGGACAGGACCCCGAAAGCAGGTTGGGGTAGCAGGCGAGTGTTCCAGACCGGACTTCGTGATGGGCCTGGCCCCGTGGTAAAGCGCAGGGATGGGACTCCGGCCAGTCGAGGATCCACGGGCGTTGTCCTCGCTGCATTCCATCTTGTGGAGTGCCTCTTGGCGGCGATCGGGTGCGGGCACTCACAGTGCCCTTCAGGGCCCCTAGGTGGGGGCGGCAAAGCAGACGTGCGGCGCCCGAATGACTTCGCCGGGCTCTTTCCGGCCAATTCTCTCGAGCGTTCTACCCAAACCAGTATTGGTTTGGGCAGAACGCTCGAGAGAATTGGCCGGCGTAGGACAGCCCTGCGGACCGCCGTGCTCTCCATGGCCCAGGGCCCTTTCTCGCCCAGGGCATGTTGCTGCCGCCAAGAAATGGCTCGGAAAAGACGCGGCCCACCCCGGCACGCCGGCGCTTTGGAGCGTTCCCGGAGCAGAGTTGAAGAACGGGTGGTGGCCAGGTGTGCGCCTCTGTCTTTCGGGTAGATGGGCCGGCCAAGGATGGGGATGACCTCATCTTGGTCATACAGGTTTATGTCACTTTGAGGGTTGTCCGAAGCACCAGAGGGGCCGATGGAGACTGCGTGGTTGGGAGATGCGTGGCTGCGGGTCTAAGGGTTTCCCTTATGGAGGCCATGAGGGACAGGACCCCGGAAGCAGGTTGGGGAAGCAGGCGAGTGTTCCAGACCGGACTTCGTGATGGGCCTGGCCCCGTGGTAGAGCGCAGGGAAGGGACCCCGGCAAGTCGAGGATCCACGGGCGTTGTCCTCGCTGCATTCCATCTTGTGGAGTGCCTCTTGGCGGCGATCAGGTGCGGGCACTCACAGTGCCCTTCAGGGCCCCTAGGTGGGGGCGGCAAAGCAGACGTGCGGCGCCCGAATGACTTCGCCGGGCTCTTTCCGGCCAATTCTCTCGAGCGTTCTGCCCAAACCAGGATTGGTTTGGGCAGAACGCTCGTGAGAATTGGCCGGCGTAGGACAGCCCTGCGGACCGCCGTGCTCTCCATGGCCCAGGGCCCTTTCTCGCCAGGGCATGTTGCGGCCGCCAAAAATGGCTCGGAAAAGACGCGGCCCACCCCGGCACGCCGGCGCAATGGAGCGTTCCCGGAGCAGAGTTGAAGAACGGGTGGTGGCCTGGAGTGCGCCTCTGTCTTTCGGGTCTATGGGACGGCCAAGGATGGGGATGACCTCATTTGGTCATACAGGTTTATCTCACTCTGAGGGTTGTCCGAAGCACCAGAGGGGCCGATGGAGACTGCGTGGTTGAGAGATGCGTGGCTGCGGGTCTAAGGGTTTCCCTTATGGAGGCCATGAGGGACAGGACCCCGGAAGCAGGTTGGGGAAGCAGGCGAGTGTTCCAGACCGGACTTCGTGATGGGCCTGGCCCCGTGGTAGAGCGCAGGGATGGGACCCCGGCCAGTCGAGGATCCACGGGCGTTGTCCTCGCTGCATTCCATCTTGTGGAGTGCCTCTTGGCGGCGATCGGGTGCGGGCACTCACAGTGCCCTTCAGGGCCCCTAGGTGGGGGCGGCAAAGCAGACGTGCGGCGCCCGAATGACTTCGCCGGGCTCTTTCCGGCCAATTCTTTCGAGCGTTCTGCCCAAACCAGTAGCAGAACGCTCGTGAGAATTGGCCGGCGTAGGACAGCCCTGCGGACCGCCGTGCTCTCCATGGCCCAGGGCCCTTTCTCGCCAGGGCATGTTGCTGCCGCCAAGAAATGCCTCGGAAAAGACGCGGCCCACCCCGGCACGCCGGCGCAATGGAGCGTTCCCGGAGCAGAGTTGAAGAAAGGGTGGGGGCCTGGTGTGCGCCTCTGTCTTTCGGGTAGATGGGCCGGCCAAGGATGGGGATGACCTCATCTTGGTCATACAGGTTTATCTCACTCTGAGGGTTGTCCGAAGCACCAGAGGGGCCGATGGAGACTGCGTGGTTGGGAGATGCGTGGCTGCGGGTCTAAGGGTTTCCCATATGGAGGCCATGAGGGACAGGACCCCGGGAGCAGGTTGGGGAAGCAGGCGAGTGTTCCAGACCGGATTTCGTGATGGGCCTGGCCCCGTGGTAGAGCGCAGGGATGGGACCCCGGCCAGTCGAGGATCCACGGGCGTTGTCCTCGCTGCATTCCATCTTGTGGAGTGCCTCTTGGCGGCGATCGGGTGCGGGCACTCACAGTGCCCTTCAGGGCCCCTAGGTGGGGGCGGCAAAGCAGACGTGCGGCGCCCAAATGAGTTTGCCGGGCTCTTTCCGGCCAATTCTCTCGAGCGTCCTGCCCAAACCAGTATTGGTTTGGGCAGAACGCTCGTGAGAATTGGCCGGCGTAGGACAGCCCTGCGGACCGCCATGCTCTCCATGGCCCAGGGCCCTTTCTCGCCCAGGGCATGTTGCTGCCGCCAAGAAATGGCTCGGAAAAGACGCGGCCCACCCCGGCACGCCGGCGCATTGGAGCGTTCCCGGAGCAGAGTTGAAGAACGGGTGGTGGCCAGGTGTGCGCCTCTGTCTTTCGGGTAGATGGGCCGGCCAAGGATGGGGATGACCTCATCTTGGTCATACAGGTTTATGTCACTTTGAGGGTTGTCCGAAGCACCAGAGGGGCCGATGGAGACTGCGTGGTTGGGAGATGCGTGGCTGCGGGTCTAAGGGTTTCCCTTATGGAGGCCATGAGGGACAGGACCCCGGAAGCAGGTTGGGGAAGCAGGCGAGTGTTCCAGACCGGACTTCGTGATGGGCCTGGCCCCGTGGTAGAGCGCAGGGAAGGGACCCCGGCAAGTCGAGGATCCACGGGCGTTGTCCCCGCTGCATTCCATCTTGTGGAGTGCCTCTTGGCGGCGATCGGGTGCGGGCACTCACATTGCCCTTCAGGGCCGCAAGGTGGGGGCGGCCCAGCAGACGTGCGGCGCCCGAATGACTTCGCCCGGCTTTTTCCGGCCAATTCTCACGAGCGTTCTGCCCAAACCAGGATTGGTTTGGGCAGAACGCTCGTGAGAATTGGCCGGCGTAGGACAGCCCTGCGGACCGCCGTGCTCTCCATGGCCCAGGGCCCTTTCTCGCCCAGGGCATGTAGCTGCCGCCAAGAAATGGCTCGGAAAAGACGCGGCCCACCCGGGCACGCCGGCGCATTGCAGCGATCCCGGAGCAGAGTTGAAGAACGGGTGATGGCCTGGTGTGCGCCTCTGTCTTTCGGGTAGATGGGCCGGCCAAGGATGGGGATGACCTCATCTTGGTCATACAGGTTTATGTCACTCTGAGGGTTGTCCGAAGCACCAGAGGGGCCGATGGAGACTGCGTGGTTGGGAGATGCGTGGCTTCGGGTCTAAGGGTTTCCCATATGGAGGCCAAGAGGGACAGGATCCCAGAAGCAGGTTGGGGAAGCAGGCGAGTGTTCCAGACCGGACTTCGTGATGGGCCTGGCCCCGTGGTAGAGCGCAGGGATGGGACCCCGGCCAGTCGAGGATCCACGGGCGTTGTCCTCGCTGCATTCCATCTTGTGGAGTGCCTCTTGGCAGCGATCGGGTGCGGGCACTCACAGTGCCCTTCAGGGCCCCTAGGTGGGGGCGGCAAAGCAGACGTGCGGCGCCCGAATGACTTCGCCGGGCTCTTTCCGGCCAATTCTCTCGAGCGTTCTGCCCAAAACAGGATTGGTTTGGGCAGAACGCTCGTGAGAATTGGCCGGCGTAGGACAGCCCTGCGGACCGCCGTGCTCTTCATGGCCCAGGGCCCTTTCTCGCCCAGGGCATGTTGCTGCCGCCAAAAATGGCTCGGAAAAAACGCGGCCCACCCCGGCATGCCGGCGCAATGGAGCGTTCCCAGAGCAGAGTTGAAGAACGGGTGGTGGCCAGGTGTGCGCCTCTGTCTTTCGGGTAGATGGGCCGGCCAAGGATGGGGATGACCTCATCTTGGTCATACAGGTTTATGTCACTTTGAGGGTTGTCCGAAGCACCAGAGGGGCCGATGGAGACTGCGTGGTTGGGAGATGCGTGGCTGCGGGTCTAAGGGTTTCCCTTATGGAGGCCATGAGGGACAGGACCCCGGAAGCAGGTTGGGGAAGCAGGCGAGTGTTCCAGACCGGACTTCGTGATGGGCCTGGCCCCGTGGTAGAGCGCAGGGAAGGGACCCCGGCAAGTCGAGGATCCACGGGCGTTGTCCCCGCTGCATTCCATCTTGTGGAGTGCCTCTTGGCGGCGATCGGGTGCGGGCACTCACAGTGCCCTTCAGGGCCCCTAGGTGGGGGCGGCAAAGCAGACGTGCGGCCCCCGAATGAGTTCGCCGGGCTCTTTCCGGCCAATTCTCTCGAGCGTTCTGCCCAAACCAGGATTGGTTTGGGCAGAACGCTCGTGAGAATTGGCCGGCGTAGGACAGCCCTGCAGACCGCCGTGCTCTTCATGGCCCAGGGCCCTTTCTCGCCCAGGGCATGTTGCTGCCGCCAAAAATGGCTCGGAAAAGACGCGGCCCACCCCGGCACGCCGGCGCAATGGAGCGTTCCCGGAGCAGAGTTGAAGAACGGGTGGTGGCCTGGAGTGCGCCTCTGTCTTTCGGGTAGATGGGCCGGCCAAGGATGGGGATGACCTCATCTTGGTCATACAGGTTTATCTCACTCTGAGGGTTGTCCGAAGCACCAGAGGGGCCGATGGAGACTGCGTGGTTGGGAGATGCGTGGCTGCGGGTCTAAGGGTTTCCCATATGGAGGCCATGAGGGACAGGACCCCGGAAGCAGGTTGGGGAAGCAGGCGAGTGTTCCAGACCGGACTTCGTGATGGGCCTGGCCCCGTGGTAGAGCGCAGGGAAGGGACCCCGGCAAGTCGAGGATCCACGGGCGTTGTCCCCGCTGCATTCCATCTTGTGGAGTGCCTCTTGGCGGCGATCGGGTGCGGGCACTCACAGTGCCCTTCAGGGCCCCTAGGTGGGGGCGGCAAAGCAGACGTGCGGCGCCCGAATGACTTCGCCGGGCTCTTTCCGGCCAATTCTCTCGAGCGTTCTGCCCAAACCAGTATTGGTTTGGGCAGAACGCTCGTGAGAATTGGCCGGCGTAGGATAGCCCTGCGGACCGCCGTGCTCTCCATGGCCCAGGGCCCTTTCTCGCCAGGGCATGTTGCTGCCGCCAAGAAATGGCTCGGAAAAGACGCGGCCCACCCCGGCACGCCGGCGCAATGGAGCGTTCCCGGAGCAGAGTTGAAGAAACGGTGGTGGCCTGGTGTGCGCCTCTGTCTTTCGGGTAGATGGGCCTGCCAAGGATGGGGATGACCTCATCTTGGTCATACAGGTTTATTTCACTCTGAGGGTTGTCCGAAGCACCAGAGGGGCCGATGGAGACTGCGTGGTTGGGAGATGCGTGGCTTCGGGTCTAAGTGTTTCCCATATGGAGGCCAAGAGGGACAGGATCGCAGAAGCAGGTTGGGGAAGCAGGCGAGTGTTCCAGACCGGACTTCGTGATGGGCCTGGCCCCGTGGTAGAGCGCAGGGATGGGACCCCGGCCAGTCGAGGATCCACGGGCGTTGTCCTCGCTGCATTCCATCTTGTGGAGTGCCTCTTGGCGGCGATCGGGTGCGGGCACTCACATTGCCCTTCAGGGCCCCAAGGTGGGGGCGGCCCAGCACACGTGCGGCGCCCGAATGAATTCGCCCGGCTTTTTCCGGCCAATTCTCACGAGCGTTCTGCCCAAACCAGGATTGGTTTGGGCAGAACGCTCGTTAGAATTGGCCGGCGTAGGACAGCCCTGCGGACCGCCGTGCTCTCCATGGCCCAGGGCCCTTTCTCGCCCAGGGCATGTTGCTGCCGCCAAGAAATGGCTCGGAAAAGACGCGGCCCACCCGGGCACGCCGGCGCATTGCAGCGTTCCCGGAGCAGAGTTGAAGAACGGGTGATGGCCTGGTGTGCGCCTCTGTCTTTCGGGTAGATGGGCCGGCCAAGGATGGGGATGACCTCATCTTGGTCATACAGGTTTATGTCACTCTGAGGGTTGTCCGAAGCACCAGAGGGGCCGATGGAGACTGCGTGGTTGGGAGATGCGTGGCTTCGGGTCTAAGTGTTTCCCATATGGAGGCCAAGAGGGACAGGATCCCAGAAGCAGGTTGGGGAAGCAGGCGAGTGTTCCAGACCGGACTTCGTGATGGGCCTGGCCCCGTGGTAGAGCGCAGGGATGGGACCCCGGCCAGTCGAGGATCCACGGGCGTTGTCCTCGCTGCATTCCATCTTGTGGAGTGCCTCTTGGCGGCGATCGGGTGCGGGCACTCACAGTGCCCTTCAGGGCCCCTAGGTGGGGGCGGCAAAGCAGACGTGCGGCGCCCGAATGACTTCGCCGGGCTCTTTCCGGCCAATTCTCTCGAGCGTTCTGCCCAAAACAGGATTGGTTTGGGCAGAACGCTCGTGAGAATTGCCCGGCTTAGGACAGCCCTGCGGACCGCCGTGCTCTTCATGGCCCAGGGCCCTTTCTCGCCCAGGGCATGTTGCTGCCGCCAAAAATGGCTCGGAAAAGACGCGGCCCACCCCGGCACGCCGGCGCAATGGAGCGTTCCCGGAGCAGAGTTGAAGAACGGGTGGTGGCCTGGAGTGCGCCTCTGTCTTTCGGGTAGATTGGAAGGCCAAGGATGGGGATGACCTCATCTTGGTCATACAGGTTTATGTCACTCTGAGGGTTGTCCGAAGCACCAGAGGGGCCGATGGAGACTGCGTGGTTGGGAGATGCGTGGCTGCGGGTCTAAGGGTTTCCCATATGGAGGCCAAGAGGGACAGGATCCCGGAAGCAGGTTGGGGAAGCAGGCGAGTGTTCCAGACCGGACTTCGTGATGGGCCTGGCCCCGTGGTAGAGCGCAGGGATGGGACCCCGGCCAGTCGAGGATCCACGGGCGTTGTCCTCGCTGCATTCCATCTTGTGGAGTGCCTCTTGGCGGCGATCGGGTGCGGGCACTCACAGTGCCCTTCAGGGCCCCTAGGTGGGGGCGGCAAAGCAGACGTGCGGCGCCCGAATGACTTCGCCGGGCTCTTTCCGGCCAATTCTCTCGAGCGTTCTGCCCAAAACAGGATTGGTTTGGGCAGAACGCTCGTGAGAATTGCCCGGCTTAGGACAGCCCTGCGGACCGCCATGCTCTCCATGGCCCAGGGCCCTTTCTCGCCCAGGGCATGTTGCTGCCGCCAAGAAATGGCTCGGAAAAGACGCGGCCCACCCCGGGACGCCGGCGCATTGGAGCGTTCCCGGAGCAGAGTTGAAGAACGGGTGATGGCCAGGTGTGCGCCTCTGTCTTTCGGGTAGATGGGCCGGCCAAGGATGGGGATGACCTCATCTTGGTCATACAGGTTTATGTCACTTTGAGGGTTGTCCGAAGCACCAGAGGGGCCGATGGAGACTGCGTGGTTGGGAGATGCGTGGCTGCGGGTCTAAGTGTTTCCCTTATGGAGGCCATGAGGGACAGGACCCCGGAAGCAGGTTGGGGAAGCAGGCGAGTGTTCCAGACCGGACATCGTGATGGGCCTGGCCCCGTGGTAGAGCGCAGGGAAGGGACCCCGGCAAGTCGAGGATCCACGGGCGTTGTCCCCGCTGCATTCCATCTTGTGGAGTGCCTCTTGGCGGCGATCGGGTGCGGGCACTCACATTGCCCTTCAGGGCCCCAAGGTGGGGGCGGCCCAGCAGACGTGCGGCGCCCGAATGACTTCGCCCGGCTTTTTCCGGCCAATTCTCACGAGCGTTCTGCCCAAACCAGGATTGGTTTGGGCAGAACGCTCGTGAGAATTGGCCGGCGTAGGACAGCCCTGCGGACCGCCGTGCTCTCCATGGCCCAGGGCCCTTTCTCGCCCAGGGCATGTAGCTGCCGCCAAGAAATGGCTCGGAAAAGACGCGGCCCACCCGGGCACGCCGGCGCATTGCAGCGATCCCGGAGCAGAGTTGAAGAACGGGTGATGGCCTGGTGTGCGACTCTGTCTTTCGGGTAGATGGGCCGGCCAAGGATGGGGATGACCTCATCTTGGTCATACAGGTTTATGTCACTCTGAGGGTTGTCCGAAGCACCAGAGGGGCCGATGGAGACTGCGTGGTTGGGAGATGCGTGGCTTCGGGTCTAAGGGTTTCCCATATGGAGGCCAAGAGGGACAGGATCCCAGAAGCAGGTTGGGGAAGCAGGCGAGTGTTCCAGACCGGACTTCGTGATGGGCCAGGCCCCGTGGTAGAGCGCAGGGATGGGACCCCGGCCAGTCGAGGATCCACGGGCGTTGTCCTCGCTGCATTCCATCTTGTGGAGTGCCTCTTGGCGGCGATCGGGTGCGGGCACTCACAGTGCCCTTCAGGGCCCCTAGGTGGGGGCGGCAAAGCAGACGTGCGGCGCCCGAATGACTTCGCCGGGCTCTTTCCGGCCAATTCTCTCGGGCGTTCTGCCCAAAACAGGATTGGTTTGGGCAGAACGCTCGTGAGAATTGGCCGGCGTGGACAGCCCTGCGGACCGCCGTGCTCTTCATGGCCCAGGGCCCTTTCTCGCCCAGGGCATGTTGCTGCCGCCAAAAATGGCTCGGAAAAAACGCGGCCCACCCCGGCATGCCGGCGCAATGGAGCGTTCCCGGAGCAGAGTTGAAGAACGGGTGGTGGCCTGGAGTGCGCCTCTGTCTTTCGGGTAGATTGGAAGGCCAAGGATGGGGATGACCTCATCTTGGTCATACAGGTTTATCTCACTCTGAGGGTTGTCCGAAGCACCAGACGGGCCGATGGAGACTGCGTGGTTGGGAGATGCGTGGCTGCGGGTCTAAGTGTTTCCCATATGGAGGCCATGAGGGACAGGACCCCGGAAGCAGGTTGGGGAAGCAGGCGAGTGTTCCAGACCGGACTTCGTGATGGGCCTGGCCCCGTGGCAGAGCGCAGGGATGGGATCCCGGCCAGTCGAGGATCCACGGGCGTTGTCCTCGCTGCATTCCATCTTTGGAGTGCCTCTTGGCGGCGATCGGGTGCGGGCACTCACAGTGCCCTTCAGGGCCCCTAGGTGGGGGCGGCAAAGCAGACGTGCGGCGCCCGAATGACTTCGCCGGGCTCTTTCCGGCCAATTCTCTCGAGCGTTCTGCCCAAAACAGGATTGGTTTGGGCAGAACACTCGTGAGAATTGGCCGGCGTAGGACAGCCCTGCGGACCGCCGTGCTCTTCATGGCCCAGGGCCCTTTCTCGCCCAGGGCATGTTGCTGCCGCCAAAAATGGCTCGGAAAAAACGCGGCCCACCCCGGCATGCCGGCGCAATGGAGCGTTCCCGGAGCAGAGTTGAAGAACGGGTGGTGGCCTGGAGTGCGCCTCTGTCTTTCGGGTAGATTGGAAGGCCAAGGATGGGGATGACCTCATCTTGGTCCTACAGGTTTATGTCACTCTGAGGGTTGTCCGAAGCACCAGAGGGGTCGATGGAGATTGCGTGGTTGGGAGATGCGTGGCTGCGGGTCTAAGGGTTTCCCATATGGAGGCCATGAGGGACAGGACCCCGGAAGCAGGTTGGGGTAGCAGAGGAGTGTTCCAGACCGGACTTCGTGATGGGCCTGGCCCCGTGGTAGAGCGCAGGGATGGGACCCCGGCAAGTCGAGGATCAACGGGCGTTGTCCTCGCTGCATTCCATCTTGTGGAGTGCCTGTTGGCGGGGATCGGGTGCGGGCACTCACAGTGCCCTTCAGGGCCCCTAGGTGGGGGCGGCAAAGCAGACGTGCGGCGCCCAAATGAGTTCGCCGGGCTCTTTCCGGTCAATTCTCTCGAGCGTTCTGCCCAAACCAGTATTGGTTTGGGCAGAACGCTCGTGAGAATTGGCCGGCGTAGGACAGCCCTGCGGACCGCCGGGCTCTCCATGGCCCAGGGCCCTTTCTCGCCCAGGGCACGTTGCTGCCGCCAAGAAATGGCTCGGAAAAGACGCGGCCCACCCCGGGACGCCGGCGCATTGGAGCGTTCCCGGAGCAGAGTTGAAGAACGGGTGGTGGCCAGGTGTGCGCCTCTGTCTTTCGGGTAGATGGGCCGGCCAAGGATGGGGATGACCTCATCTTGGTCATACAGGTTTATGTCACTTTGAGGGTTGTCCGAAGCACCAGAGGGGCCGATGGAGACTGCGTGGTTGGGAGATGCGTGGCTGCGGGTCTAAGTGTTTCCCTTATGGAGGCCATGAGGGACAGGACCCCGGAAGCAGGTTGGGGAAGCAGGCGAGTGTTCCAGACCGGACTTCGTGATGGGCCTGGCCCCGTGGTAGAGCGCAGGGAAGGGACACCGGCAAGTCGAGGATCCACGGGCGTTGTCCCCGCTGCATTCCATCTTGTGGAGTGCCTCTTGGCGGCGATCGGGTGCGGGCACTCACATTGCCCTTCAGGGCCGCAAGGTGGGGGCGGCCCAGCAGACGTGCGGCGCCCGAATGACTTCGCCCGGCTTTTTCCGGCCAATTCTCACGAGCGTTCTGCCCAAACCAGGATTGGTTTGGGCAGAACGCTCGTGAGAATTGGCCGGCGTAGGACAGCCCTGCGGACCGCCGTGCTCTCCATGGCCCAGGGCCCTTTCTCGCCCAGGGCATGTAGCTGCCGCCAAGAAATGGCTCGGAAAAGACGCGGCCCACCCGGGCACGCCTGCGCATTGCAGCAATCCCGGAGCAGAGTTGAAGAACGGGTGATGGCCTGGTGTGCGCCTCTGTGTTTCGGGTAGATGGGCCGGCCAAGGATGGGGATGACCTCCTCTTGGTCATACAGGTTTATGTCACTCTGAGGGTTGTCCGAAGCACCAGAGGGGCCGATGGAGACTGCGTGGTTGGGAGATGCGTGGCTTCGGGTCTAAGGGTTTCCCATATGGAGGCCAAGAGGGACAGGATCCCAGAAGCAGGTTGGGGACGCAGGCGAGTGTTCCAGACCGGACTTCGTGATGGGCCTGGCCCCGTGGTAGAGCGCAGGGATGGGACCCCGGCCAGTCGAGGATCCACGGGCGTTGTCCTCGCTGCATTCCATCTTGTGGAGTGCCTCTTGGCGGCGATCGGGTGCGGGCACTCACAGTGCCCTTCAGGGCCCCTAGGTGGGGGCGGCAAAGCAGACGTGCGGCGCCCGAATGACTTCGCCGGGCTCTTTCCGGCCAATTCTCTCGAGCGTTCTGCCCAAAACAGGATTGGTTTGGGCAGAACGCTCGTGAGAATTGGCCGGCGTAGGACAGCCCTGCGGACCGCCGTGCTCTCCATGGCCCCGGGCCCTTTCTCGCCCAGGGCATGTTGCTGGCACCAAGAAATGGCTCGGAAAAGACGCGGCCCACCCCGGCATGCCGGCCCATTGGAGCGTTCCCGGAGCAGAGTTGAAGAACGGGTGTTGGCCTGGTGTGTGCCTCTGTCTTTCGGGTAGATGGGCCTGCCAAGGATGAGGTTGACCTCATCTTGGTCATACAGGTTTATCTCACTCTGATGGTTGTCCGAAGCACCAGAGGGGCCGATGGAGACTGCGTGGTTGGGAGATGCGTGGCTGCTGGTCTAAGTGTTTCCCATATGGAGGCCATGAGGGACAGGACCCCGGAAGCAAGTTGGGGAAGCAGGCGAGTGTTCCAGACCGGACTTCGTGATGGGCCTGGCCCCGTGGCAGAGCGCAGGGATGGGACCCCGGCCAGTCGAGGATCCACGGGCGTTGTCCTCGCTGCATTCCATCTTGTGGAGTGCCTCTTGGCGGCGATCGGGTGCGGGCACTCACAGTGCCCTTCAGGGCCCCTAGGTGGGGGCGGCAAAGCAGACGTGCGGCGCCCGAATGACTTAGCCGGGCTCTTTCCGGCCAATTCTCTCGAGCGTTCTGCCCAAACCAGTATTGGTTTGGGCAGAACGCTCGTGAGAATTGGCCGGCGTAGGACAGCCCTGCGGACCGCCGTGCTCTCCATGGCCCAGGGCCCTTTCTCGCCAGGGCATGTTGCTGCCGCCAAGAAATGGCTCGGAAAAGACGCGGCCCACCCCGGCACGCCGGCGCAATGGAGCGTTCCCGGAGCAGAGTTGAAGAAACGGTGGTGGCCTGGTGTGCGCCTCTGTCTTTCGGGTAGATGGGCCGGCCAAGGATGGGGATGACCTCATCTTGGTCATACAGGTTTATGTCACTCTGAGGGTTGTCCGAAGCACCAGAGGGGCCGATGGTGACTGCGTGGTTGGGAGATGCGTGGCTGCGGGTCTAAGGGTTTCCCATATGGAGGCCAAGAGGGACAGGATCCCGGAAGCAGGTTCGGGAAGCAGGCGAGTGTTCCAGACCGGACTTCGTGATGGGCCTGGCCCCGTGGTAGAGCGCAGGGAAGGGACCCCGGCAAGTCGAGGCTCCACGGGCGTTGTCCCCGCTGCATTCCATCTTGTGGAGTGCCTCTTGGCGGCGATCGGGTGCAGGCACTCACATTGCCCTTCAGGGCCCCAAGGTGGGGGCGGCCCAGCAGACGTGCGGCGCCCGAATGACTTCGCCCGGATTTTTCCGGCCAATTCTCACGAGCGTTCTGCCCAAACCAGGATTGGTTTGGGCAGAACGCTCGTGAGAATTGGCCGGCGTAGGACAGCCCTGCAGACCGCCGTGCTCTCCATGGCCCAGGGCCCTTTCTCGCCCAGGGCATGTTGCTGCCGCCAAGAAATGGCTCGGAAAAGACGCGGCCCACCCGGGCACGCCGGCGCATTGGAGCGTTCCCGGAGCAGAGTTGAAGAACGGGTGGTGGCCTGGTGTGCGCCTCTGTCTTTCGGGTAGATGGGCCGGCCAAGGATGGGGATGACCTCATCTTGGTCATAAAGGTTTATGTCACTCTTAGGGTTGTCCGAATTACCAGAGGGGCCGATGGAGACTGCGTGGTTGGGAGATGCGTGGCTTCGGGTCTAAGGGTTTCCCATATGGAGGCCAAGAGGGACAGGATCCCGGAAGCAGGTTGGGGAAGCAGGCGAGTGTTCCAGACCGGACTTCGTGATGGGCCTGGCCCCGTGGTAGAGCGCAGGGATGGGACCCCGGCCAGTCGAGGATCCACGGGCGTTGTCCTCGCTGCATTCCATCTTGTGGAGTGCCTCTTGGCGGCGATCGGGTGCGCGCACTCACAGTGCCCTTCAGGGCCCCTAGGTGGGGGCGGCAAAGCAGACGTGCGGCGCCCGAAAGACTTCGCCGTGCTCTTTCCGGCCAATTCTCTCGAGCGTTCTGCCCAAACCAGGATTGGTTTGGCAGAACGCTTGTGAGAATTGGCCGGCGTAGGACAGCCCTGCGGACCGCCGTGCTCTCCATGGCCCCGGGCCCTTTCTCGCCCAGGGCATGTTGCTGGCACCAAGAAATGGCTCGGAAAAGACGCGGCCCACCCCGGCATGCCGGCCCATTGGAGCGTTCCCGGAGCAGAGTTGAAGAACGGGTGTTGGCCTGGTGTGTGCCTCTGTCTTTCGGGTAGATGGGCCTGCCAAGGATGAGGTTGACCTCATCTTGGTCATACAGGTTTATCTCACTCTGATGGTTGTCCGAAGCACCAGAGGGGCCGATGGAGACTGCGTGGTTGGGAGATGCGTGGATGCGGGTCTAACGGTTTCCCATATGGAGGCCATGAGGGAGAGGACCCCGGAAGCAGGTTAGGGAAGCAGGCGAGTGTTCCAGACCGGATTTCGTGATGGGCCTGGCCCCGTGGTAGAGCGCAGGGATGGGACCCCGCCAAGTCGAGGATCCACGGGCGTTGTCCTCGCTGCATTCCATCTTGTGGAGTGCCTCTTGGCGGCGATCGGGTGCGGGCACTCACAGTGCCCTTCAGGGCCCCGAGGTGGGGGCGGCCCAGCAGACGTGCGGCGCCCGAATGAATTGGCCGGTCTTTTTCCGGCCAATTCTCACGAGCGTTCTGCCCAAACCAGGATTGGTTTGGGCAGAACGCTCGTGAGAATTGGCCGGCGTAGGACAGCCCTGCGGACCGCCGTGCTCTCCATGGCCCAGGGCCCTTTCTGGCCCAGGGCATGTTGCTGCCGACAAGAAATGGCTCGGAAATGACGCGACCCACCCCGGCACGCCGGAGCAGAGTTGAAGAACGGGTGGTGGCCTTGTGTGCGCCTCTGTCTTTCGGGTAGATGGGCTGGCCAATGATGGGGATGACCTCATCATGGTCCTACTGGTTTATGTCACTCTGAGGGTTGTCCGAAGCACCAGAGGGGCCGATGGAGACTGCGTGGTTGGGAGATGCGTGGCTGCGGGTCTAAGGGTTTCCCATATGGAGGCCATGAGGGACAGGACCCCGAAAGCAGGTTGGGGTAGCAGGCGAGTGTTCCAGACCGGACTTCGTGATGGGCCTGGCCCCGTGGTAAAGCGCAGGGATGGGACTCCGGCCAGTCGAGGATCCACGGGCGTTGTCCTCGCTGCATTCCATCTTGTGGAGTGCCTCTTGGCGGCGATCGGGTGCGGGCACTCACAGTGCCCTTCAGGGCCCCTAGGTGGGGGCGGCAAAGCAGACGTGCGGCGCCCGAATGACTTCGCCGGGCTCTTTCCGGCCAATTCTCTCGAGCGTTCTACCCAAACCAGTATTGGTTTGGGCAGAACGCTCGAGAGAATTGGCCGGCGTAGGACAGCCCTGCGGACCGCCGTGCTCTCCATGGCCCAGGGCCCTTTCTCGCCCAGGGCATGTTGCTGCCGCCAAGAAATGGCTCGGAAAAGACGCGGCCCACCCCGGCACGCCGGCGCATTGGAGCGTTCCCGGAGCAGAGTTGAAGAACGGGTGGTGGCCAGGTGTGCGCCTCTGTCTTTCGGGTAGATGGGCCGGCCAAGGATGGGGATGACCTCATCTTGGTCATACAGGTTTATGTCACTTTGAGGGTTGTCCGAAGCACCAGAGGGGCCGATGGAGACTGCGTGGTTGGGAGATGCGTGGCTTCGGGTCTAAGGGTTTCCCTTATGGAGGCCATGAGGGACAGGACCCCGGAAGCAGGTTGGGGAAGCAGGCGAGTGTTCCAGACCGGACTTCGTGATGGGCCTGGCCCCGTGGTAGAGCGCAGGGATGGGACCCCGGCCAGTCGAGGATCCACGGGCGTTGTCCTCGCTGCATTCCATCATGTGGAGTGCCTCTTGGCGGCGATCGGGTGCGGGCACTCACAGTGCCCTTCAGGGCCCCTAGGTGGGGGCGGCAAAGCAGACGTGCGGCGCCCGAATGTCTTCGCCGGGCTCTTTCCGGCCAATTCTCTCGAGCGTTCTGCCCAAAACAGGATTGGTTTGGGCAGAACGCTCGTGAGAATTGGCCGGCGTAGGAGAGCCCTGCGGACCGCCGTGCTCTTCATGGCCCAGGGCCCTTTCGCGCCCAGGGCATGTTGCTGCCGCCAAAAATGGCTCGGAAAAGACGCGGCCCACCCCAGCATGCCGGCGCAATGGAGCGTTCCCGGAGCAGAGTTGAAGAACGGGTGGTGGCCTGGAGAGCGCCTCTGTCTTTCGGGTAGATTGGAAGGCCAAGGATGGGGATGACCTCATCTTGGTCATACAGGTTTATCTCACTCTGAGGGTTGTCCGAAGCACCAGACGGGCCGATGGAGACTGCGTGGTTGGGAGATGCGTGGCTGCGGGTCTAAGTGTTTCCCATATGGAGGCCATGAGGGACAGGACCCCGGAAGCAGGTTGGGGAAGCAGGCGAGTGTTCCAGACCGGACTTCGTGATGGGCCTGGCCCCGTGGTAGAGCGCAGGGATGGGACCCCGGCCAGTCGAGGATCCACGGGCGTTGTCCTCGCTGCATTCCATCTTGTGCAGTGCCTCTTGGCGGCGATCGGGTGCGGGCACTCACAGTGCCCTTCAGGGCCCCTAGGTGGGGGCGGCAAAGCAGACGTGCGGCGCCCGAATGACTTAGCCGGGCTCTTTCCGGCCAATTCTCTCGAGCGTTCTGCCCAAACCAGTATTGGTTTGGGCAGAACGCTCGTGAGAATTGGCCGGCGTAGGACACCCCTGCGGACCGCCGTGCTCTCCATGGCCCAGGGCCCTTTCTCGCCCAGGGCATGTTGCTGCCGCCAAGAAATGGCTCGGAAAAGACGCGGCCCACCCGGGCACGCCGGCGCATTGGAGCGTTCCCGGAGCAGAGTTGAAGAACGGGTGGTGGCCTGGTGTGCGCCTCTGTCTTTCGGGTAGATGGGCCGGCCAAGGATGGGGATGACCTCATCTTGGTCATAAAGGTTTATGTCACTCTGAGGGTTGTCCGAAGCACCAGAGGGGCC
Source organism: Mustela lutreola (assembly GCF_030435805.1). NCBI lineage: Eukaryota > Metazoa > Chordata > Mammalia > Carnivora > Mustelidae > Mustela > Mustela lutreola. Next base: position 177,068,493 of record NC_081294.1, read on the forward strand.
GATGGAGACTGCGTGGTTGGGAGATGCGTGGCTTCGGGTCTAAGGGTTTCCCATGTGGAGGCCAAGAGGGACAGGATCCCGGAAGCAGGTTGGGGAAGCAGGCGAGTGTTCCAGACCGGACTTCGTGATGGGCCTGGCCCCGTGGTAGAGCGCAGGGATGGGACCCCGGCCAGTCGAGGATCCACGGGCGTTGTCCTCGCTGCATTCCATCTTGTGGAGTGCCTCTTGGCGGCGATCGGGTGCGCGCACTCACAGTGCCCTTCAGGGCCCCGAGGTGGGGGCGGCCCAGCAGACGTGCGGCGCCCGAAAGACTTGGCCGGGCTTTTTACGGCCAATTCTCACGAGCGTTCTGCCCAAACCAGGATTGGTTTGGGCAGAACGCTCGTGAGAATTGGCCGGCGTAGGACAGCCCTGCGGACCGCCGTGCTCTCCATGGCCCAGGGCCCTTTCTGGCCCAGGGCATGTTGCTGCCGACAAGAAATGGCTCGGAAATGACGCGACCCACCCCGGCACGCCGGAGCAGAGTTGAAGAACGGGTGGTGGCCTGGTGTGCTCCTCTGTCTTTCGGGTAGATGGGCCTGCCAATGATGGGGATGACCTCATCTTGTCCTACAGGTTTATGTCACTCTGAGGGTTGTCCGAAGCACCAGAGGGGCCGATGGAGACTGCGTGGTTGGGAGATGCGTGGCTGCGGGTATAAGGGTTTCCCATATGAATGCCATGAGGGACAGGATCCCGGAAGCAGGTTGGGGAAGCAGGCGAGTGTTCCAGACCGGACTTCGAGATGGGCCTGGCCCCGTGGTAGAGCGCAGGGATGGGACCCCGGCATTCGAGGATCCACGGGCGTTGTGCTGGCTGCATTCCATCTTGTGGAGTGCCCTGGCGGCGATCGGGTGCGGGCACTCACAGTGCCCTACAGGGCCCCGAGCTGGGGGCGGCCCAGCAGACGTGCGGCGCCCGAATGACTTCGGCGGGCTTTTTCCGGCCAATTCTCACGAGCGTTCTGCCCAAACCAGGATTGGTTTGGGCAGAACGCTCGTGAGAATTGGCCGGCGTAGGACAGCCCTGCGGACCGCCGTGCTCTCCATGGCCCAGGGCCCTTTCTCGCCCAGGGCATGTTGCTACCGCCAAGAAAAGGCTCGGAAAAGACGCGGCCCACCCCGGCACGCCGGCGTATTGGAGCGTTTCCGGAGCAGAGTTGAAGAACGGGTGGTGGCCTGGTGTGCGCCTCTGTCTTTCGGGTAGATGGGCCGGCCAAGGATGGGGATGACCTCATCTTGGTCATACAGGTTTATGTCACTCTGAGGGTTGTCCGAAGCACCAGAGGGGCCGATGGAGACTGCGTGGTTGGGAGATGCGTGGCTGCGGGTCTAAGGGTTTCCCATAGGGAGGCCATGAGTGACAGGACCCCGGAAGCAGGTTGGGGAAGCTGGCGAGTGTTCCAGACCGGACTTCGTGATGGGCCTGGCCCCGTGATACAGCGCAGGGATGGGACCCCGGCCAGTCGAGGATCCACGGGCATTGTCCCCGCTGCATATCATCTTGTGGAGTGCCTCTTGGCGGCGATCGGGTGCGGGCACTCACAGTGCCCTTCAGGGCCCCGAGGTGGGGGCGGCCCAGCAGACGTGCGGCGCCCGAATGACTTCGCCGGGCTTTTTCCGGCCAGTTCTCACGAGCGTTCTGCCCCACCAGGATTGGTTTGGGCAGAACGCTCGTGAGAATTGGCCGGCGTAGGACAGCCATGCGAACCGCCGTGCTCTCCATGGCACAGGGCCCTTTCTCGACCAGGGCATGTTGCTGCCGCCAAGAAATGGCTCGGAAAGACGCGGCCCACCCCGGCACGCCAGCGCATTGGAGCGTTCCCGGAGCAGAGTTGAAGAACGGGTGGTGGCCTGGTGTGCGCCTCTGTCTCTCGGGTAGATGGGCCGGCCAAGGATGGGGATGACCTCATCATGGTCCTACAGGTTTATGTCACTCTGAGGGTTGTCCGAAGCACCAGAGGGGCCGATGGAGACTGCGTGGTTGGGAGATGCGTGGCTGCGGGTCTAAGGGTTTCCCATATGGAGGCCATGAGGGACAGGACCCCGGAAGCAGGTTGGGGTAGCAGGCGAGTGTTCCAGACCGGACTTCGTGATGGGCCTGGCCCCGTGGTAGAGCGCAGGGATGGGAACCCGGCCAATCGAGGATCCACGGGCGTTGTCCTCGGTGCATTCCATCTTGTGGAGTACCTCTTGGCGGCGATCGGGTGCGGGCACTCACAGTGCCCTTCAGGGCCCCGATGTGGGGGCGGCCCAGCAGACGTGCGGCGCCCGAATGACTTCGCCGGGCTTTTTCCGGCCAATTCTCACGAGCGTTCTGCCCCACCAGGATTGGTTTGGGCAGAACGCTCGTGAGAATTGGCCGGCGTAGGACAGCCCTGCGGACCGCCGTGCTCTCCATGGCACAGGGCCCTTTCTCGCCCAGGGCATGTTGCTGCCGCCAAGAAATTGCTCGGAAAGACGCGGCCCACCCCGGCACGCCAGCGCATTAGAGCGTTCCCGGAGCAGAGTTGAAGAACGGGTGGTGGCCTGGTGTGCGCCTCTGTGTTTCGGGTAGATGGGCCGGCCAAGGATGGGGATGACCTCATCATGGTCCTACAGGTTTATGTCACTCTGAGGGTTGTCCGAAGCACCAGAGGGGTCGATGGAGACTGCGTGGTTGGGAGATGCGTGGCTGCGGGTCTAAGGGTTTCCCATATGGAGGCCATGAGGGACAGGACCCCGGAAGCAGGTTGGGGTAGCAGGGGAGTGTTCCAGACCGGACTTCGTGATGGGCCTGGCCCCGTGGTAGAGCGCAGGGATGTGACCCCGGCAAGTCGAGGATCCACGGGCGTTGTCCTCGCTGCATTCCATCTTGTGGAGTGCCTCTTGGCGGCGATCGGGTGCGGGCACTCACAGTGCCCTTCAGGGCCCCGAGGTGGGGGCGGCCCTGCAGACGTGCGGCGCCCGAATGACTTTGCCGGGCTTTTTCCGGCCAATTCTCACGAGCGTTCTGCCCAAACCAGGATTGGTTTGGGCAGAACGCTCGTGAGAATTGGCCGGCGTAGTACAGCCCTGCGGACCGCCGTGCTCTCCATGGCCCAGGGCCCTTTCTCGCCCAGGGCATGTTGCTGCCGCCAAGAAATGGCTCGGAAAAGACGCGGCCCACCCCGGCACGCCGGCGCATTGGAGCGTTCCCGGAGCAGAGTTGAAGAACGGGTGGTGGCCTGGTGTGCGCCTCTGTCTTTCGGGTAGATGGGCCTGCCAAGGATGGGGATGACCTCATCTTGGTCATACAGGTTTATTTCACTCTGAGGGTTGTCTGAAGCACCAGAGGGGCCGATGGAGACTGCCTGGTTGGGAGATGCGTGGCTGCGGGACTAAGGGTTTCCCATATGGAGGCCATGAGGGACAGGACCCCGGAAGCAGGTTGGGGAAGCAGGCGAGTGTTCCAGACCGGACTTCCTGATGGGCCTGGCCCCGTGGTAGAGCGTAGGGATGGGTCCCCGGCAAGTCGAGGATCCACGGGCGTTGTCCTCGCTGCATTCCATCTTCTGGAGTGCCTCTTGGCGGCGATCGGGTGCGGGCACTCACAGTGCCTTTCAGGGCCCCGAGGTAGGGGCGGCCCAGCAGACGTGCGGCGCCCGAATGACTTCGCCGGGCTTTTTCCGGCCAATTCTCACGAGCGTACTGCCCAAACCAGGATTTGGGCAGAACGCTCGTGAGAATTGGCCGGCTTAGGACAGCCCTGCGGACCGCCATGCTCTCCATGGCCCAGGGCCCTTTCTCGCCCAGGGCATGTTGCTGCCGCCAAAAAAGGCTCGGAAAAGACGCGGCCCACCCCGGCACGCCGGTGCAATGGAGTGTTCCCAGAGCAGAGTTGAAGAACGGGTGGTGGCCTGGTGTGCGCCTCTGTCTTTCGGGTAGATGGGCCGGCCAATGATGGGGATGACCTCATCATGGTCCTACAGTTTTATGTCACTCTGAGGGTTGTCCGAAGCACCAGAGGGACCGATGGAGACTGCGTGGTTGGGAGATGCGTGGCTGCGGGTCTAAGGGTTTCCCATATGGAGGCCATGAGGAACAGGAACCCGGAAGCAGGTTGGGGAAGCAGGCGAGTGTTCCAGACCGGACTTCGTGATGGGCCTGGCCCCGTGGTAGAGCGCAGGGATGGGACCCCGGCAAGTCGAGGATTCACGGGCGTTGTCCTCGCTGCATTCCATCTTGTGGAGTGCCTCTTGGCGGCGATCGGGTGCGGGCACTCACAGTGCCCTTCAGGGCCCCGAGGTGGGGGCGGCCCAGCAGACGTGCGGCGCCCGAATGACTTCGCCGGGCTTTTTCTCGCCAATTCTCACGAGCGTTCTGTCCAAACCAGGATTGGTTTGGGCAGAACGCTCGTGAGAATTGGCCGGCGTAGGACAGCCCTGCGGACTGCCGTGCTCTCCATGGCCCAGGGCCCTTTCTCGCCCAGGGCATGTTGCTGCCGCCAAGAAATGGCTCGGAAAAGACGCGGCCCACCCGGGCACGCCGCCGCATTGGAGCATTCCCGGAGCAGATTTGAATAACGGGTGGTGGCCTGGTGTGCGCCTTTGTCTCTCGGGTAGATGGGCCGGCCAAGGATGGGGATGACCTCATCTTGGTCATACAGGTTGATCTCACTCTGAGGGTTGTCCGAAGCACCAGAGGGGCCGATGGAGACTGCGTGGTTGGGAGATGCGTGGCTGCGGGTCTAAGGGTTTCCCTTATGGAGGCCATGAGGGACAGGACCCCGGAAGCAGGTTGGGGAAGCAGGCGAGTGTTCCAGACCGGACTTCGTGATGGGCCTGGCCCCGTGGTAGAGCGCAGGGTTGGGACCCCGGCAAGTCGAGGATCCACGGGCGTTGTCCTCGCTGCATTCCATCTTGTGGTGTGCCTCTTGGCGGCGATCGGTTTCGGGCACTCACAGTGCCCTTCAGGGCCCCGAGGTGGGGACGGCCCAGCAGACGTGCGGCGCCCGAATGACTTCGCCGGGCTTTTTCCTTCCAATTCTCACGAGCGTTCTGCCCATACCAGGATTGGTTTGGGCAGAACGCTCGTGAGAATTGCCCGGCGTAGGACAGCCCTGCGGACCGCCGTGCTCTCCATGGCCCCGGGCCCTTTCTCGCCCAGGGAATGTTGCTCCCGCCAAGAAATGGCTCGGAAAAGACGCGGCCCACCCCGGCACGCCGGCGCATTGGAGCGTTCCCAGAGCAGAGTTGAAGAACGGGTGGTGGCCTGGTGTGCGCCTCTGTCTCTCGGGTAGATGGGCCGGCCAAGGATGGGGATGACCTCATTTGGTCATACAGGTTTATCTCACTCTGAGGGTTGTCCGAAGCACCAGAGGGGCCGATGGAGACTGCGTGGTTGGGAGATGCGTGGCTGCGGGTCTAAGGGATTCCCATATGGAGGCCATGAGGAACAGGAACCCGGAAGCAGGTTGGGGAAGCCGACGAGTGTTCCAGACCGGACTTCGTGATGGGCCTGGCCCCGTGGTAGAGCGCAGGGATGGGACCCCGGCAAGTCGAGGATCCACGGGCGTTGTCCCCGCTGCATTCCATCTTGTGCAGTGCCTCTTGGCGGCGATCGGGTGCGGGCACTCACATTGCCCTTCAGGGCCCCAAGGTGGGGGCGGCCCAGCACACGTGCGGCGCCCGAATGAATTCGCCCGGCTTTTTCCGGCCAATTCTCACGAGCGTTCTGCCCAAACCAGGATTGGTTTGGGCAGAACGCTCGTGAGAATTGGCCGGCGTAGGACAGCCCTGCGGACCGCCGTGCTCTCCATGGCCCAGGGCCCTTTCTCGCCCAGGGCATGTTGCTGCCGCCAAGAAATGGCTCGGAAAAGACGCGGCCCACCCGGGCACGCCGGCGCATTGCAGCGTTCCCGGAGCAGAGTTGAAGAACGGGTGATGGCCTGGTGTGCGCCTATGTCTTTCGGGTAGATGGGCCGGCCAAGGATGGGGATGACCTCATCTTGGTCATACAGGTTTATCTCACTCTGAGGGTTGTCCGAAGCACCAGAGGGGCCGATGGAGACTGCGTGGTTGGGAGATGCGTGGCTGCGGGTCTAAGGGTTTCCCATATGGAGGCCATGATTGACAGGACCCCGGAAGCAGGTTGGGGAAGCAGGCGAGTGTTCCAGACCGGACTTCGTGATGGGCCTGGCCCCGTGGTAGAGCGCAGGGAAGGGACCCCGGCAAGTCGAGGATCCACGGGCGTTGTCCCCGCTGCATTCCATCTTGTGGAGTGCCTCTTGGCGGCGATCGGGTGCGGGCACTCACAGTGCCCTTCAGGGCCCCTAGGTGGGGGCGGCAAAGCAGACGTGCGGCGCCCGAATGACTTAGCCGGGCTCTTTCCGGCCAATTCTCTCGAGCGTTCTGCCCAAACCAGTATTGGTTTGGGCAGAACGCTCGTGAGAATTGGCCGGCGTAGGACAGCCCTGCGGACCGCCGTGCTCTCCATGGCCCAGGGCCCTTTCTCGCCAGGGCATGTTGCTGCCGCCAAGAAATGGCTCGGAAAAGACGCGGCCCACCCCGGCACGCCGGCGCAATGGAGCGTTCCCGGAGCAGAGTTGAAGAAACGGTGGTGGCCTGGTGTGCGCCTCTGTCTTTCGGGTAGATGGGCCTGCCAAGGATGGGGATGACCTCATCTTGGTCATACAGGTTTATTTCACTCTGAGGGTTGTCCGAAGCACCAGAGGGGCCGATGGAGACTGCGTGGTTGGGAGATGCGTGGCTTCGGGTCTAAGTGTTTCCCATATGGAGGCCAAGAGGGACAGGATCGCAGAAGCAGGTTGGGGAAGCAGGCGAGTGTTCCAGACCGGACTTCGTGATGGGCCTGGCCCCGTGGTAGAGCGCAGGGATGGGACCCCGGCCAGTCGAGGATCCACGGGCGTTGTCCTCGCTGCATTCCATCTTGTGGAGTGCCTCTTGGCGGCGATCGGGTGCGGGCACTCACATTGCCCTTCAGGGCCCCAAGGTGGGGGCGGCCCAGCACACGTGCGGCGCCCGAATGAATTCGCCCGGCTTTTTCCGGCCAATTCTCACGAGCGTTCTGCCCAAACCAGGATTGGTTTGGGCAGAACGCTCGTGAGAATTGGCCGGCGTAGGACAGCCCTGCGGACCGCCGTGCTCTCCATGGCCCAGGGCCCTTTCTCGCCCAGGGCATGTTGCTGCCGCCAAGAAATGGCTCGGAAAAGACGCGGCCCACCCGGGCACGCCGGCGCATTGCAGCGTTCCCGGAGCAGAGTTGAAGAACGGGTGATGGCCTGGTGTGCGCCTCTGTCTTTCGGGTAGATGGGCCGGCCAAGGATGGGGATGACCTCATCTTGGTCATACAGGTTTATGTCACTCTGAGGGTTGTCCGAAGCACCAGAGGGGCCGATGGAGACTGCGTGGTTGGGAGATGCGTGGCTTCGGGTCTAAGTGTTTCCCATATGGAGGCCAAGAGGGACAGGATCCCAGAAGCAGGTTGGGTAAGCAGGCGAGTGTTCCAGACCGGACTTCGTGATGGGCCTGGCCCCGTGGTAGAGCGCAGGGATGGGACCCCGGCCAGTCGAGGATCCACGGGCGTTGTCCTCGCTGCATTCCATCTTGTGGAGTGCCTCTTGGCAGCGATCGGGTGCGGGCACTCACAGTGCCCTTCAGGGCCCCTAGGTGGGGGCGGCAAAGCAGACGTGCGGCGCCCGAATGACTTCGCCGGGCTCTTTCCGGCCAATTCTCTCGAGCGTTCTGCCCAAAACAGGATTGGTTTGGGCAGAACGCTCGTGAGAATTGGCCGGCTTAGGACAGCCCTGCGGACCGCCGTGCTCTTCATGGCCCAGGGCCCTTTCTCGCCCAGGGCATGTTGCTGCCGCCAAAAATGGCTCGGAAAAGACGCGGCCCACCCCGGCACGCCGGCGCAATGGAGCGTTCCCGGAGCAGAGTTGAAGAACGGGTGGTGGCCTGGAGTGCGCCTCTGTCTTTCGGGTAGATTGGAAGAACAAGGATGGGGATGACCTCATCTTGGTCATACAGGTTTATGTCACTCTGAGGGTTGTCCGAAGCACCAGAGGGGCCGATGGAGACTGCGTGGTTGGGAGATGCGTGGCTGCGGGTCTAAGGGTTTCCCATATGGAGGCCAAGAGGGACAGGATCCCGGAAGCAGGTTGGGGAAGCAGGCGAGTGTTCCAGACCGGACTTCGTGATGGGCCTGGCCCCGTGGTAGAGCGCAGGGATGGGACCCCGGCCAGTCGAGGATCCACGGGCGTTGTCCTCGCTGCATTCCATCTTGTGGAGTGCCTCTTGGCGGCGATCGGGTGCGGGCACTCACAGTGCCCTTCAGGGCCCCTAGGTGGGGGCGGCAAAGCAGACGTGCGGCGCCCGAATGACTTCGCCGGGCTCTTTCCGGCCAATTCTCTCGAGCGTTCTGCCCAAAACAGGATTGGTTTGGGCAGAACGCTCGTGAGAATTGGCCGGCTTAGGACAGCCCTGCGGACCGCCGTGCTCTTCATGGCCCAGGGCCCTTTCTCGCCCAGGGCATGTTGCTGCCGCCAAAAATGGCTCGGAAAAGACGCGGCCCACCCCGGCATGCCGGCGCAATGGAGCGTTCCCGGAGCAGAGTTGAAGAACGGGTGGTGGCCTGGAGTGCGCCTCTGTCTTTCGGGTAGATTGGAAGGCCAAGGATGGGGATGACCTCATCTTGGTCATACAGGTTTATGTCACTCTGAGGGTTGTCCGAAGCACCAGAGGGGCCGATGGAGACTGCGTGGTTGGGAGATGCGTGGCTGCGGGTCTAAGGGTTTCCCATATGGAGGCCAAGAGGGACAGGATCCCGGAAGCAGGTTGGGGAAGCAGGCGAGTGTTCCAGACCGGACTTCGTGATGGGCCTGGCCCCGTGGTAGAGCGCAGGGATGGGACCCCGGCCAGTCGAGGATCCACGGGCGTTGTCCTCGCTGCATTCCATCTTGTGGAGTGCCTCTTGGCGGCGATCGGGTGCGGGCACTCACAGTGCCCTTCAGGGCCCCTAGGGGGGGGCGGCAAAGCAGACGTGCGGCGTCCGAATGACTTCGCCGGGCTCTTTCCGGCCAATTCTCTCGAGCGTTCTGCCCAAAACAGTATTGGTTTGGGCAGAACGCTCGTGAGAATTGGCCGGCGTAGGACAGCCCTGCGGACCGCCGTGCTCTCCATGGCCCAGGGCCCTTTCTCGCCAGGGCATGTTGCTGCCGCCAAGAAATGGCTCGGAAAAGACGCGGCCCACCCCGGCACGCCAGCGCAATGGAGCGTTCCCGGAGCAGAGTTGAAGAAAGTGTGGTGGCCTGGTGTGCGCCTCTGTCTTTCGGGTAGATGGGCCGGCCAAGGATGGGGATGACCTCATCTTGGTCATACAGGTTTATCTCACTCTGAGGGTTGTCCGAAGCACCAGAGGGGCCGATGGAGACTGCGTGGTTGGGAGATGCGTGGCTGCGGGTCTAAGGGTTTCCCATATGGAGGCCATGAGGGACAGGACCCCGGAAGCAGGTTGGGGAAGCAGGCGAGTGTTCCAGACCGGACTTCGTGATGGGCCTGGCCCCGTGGTAGAGCGCAGGGATGGGACCCCGGCAAGTCGAGGTTCCACGGGCGTTGTCCTCGCTGCATTCCATCTTGTGGAGTGCCTCTTGGCGGCGATCGGGTGCGGGCACTCACAGTGCCCTTCAGGGCCCCTAGGTGGGGGCGGCAAAGCAGACGTGCGGCGCCCAAATGAGTTCGCCGGGCTCTTTCCGGCCAATTCTCTCGAGCGTTCTGCCCAAAACAGGATTGGTTTGGGCAGAACGCTCGTGAGAATTGGCCGGTGTAGGACAGCCCTGCGGACCGCCGTGCTCTTCATGGCCCAGGGCCCTTTCGCGCCCAGGGCATGTTGCTGCCGCCAAAAATGGCTCGGAAAAGACGCGGCCCACCCCAGCATGCCGGCGCAATGGAGCGTTCCCGGAGCAGAGTTGAAGAACGGGTGGTGGCCTGGAGAGCGCCTCTGTCTTTCGGGTAGATTGGAAGGCCAAGGATGGGGATGACCTCATCTTGGTCATACAGGTTTATCTCACTCTGAGGGTTGTCCGAAGCACCAGACGGGCCGATGGAGACTGCGTGGTTGGGAGATGCGTGGCTGCGGGTCTAAGTGTTTCCCATATGGAGGCCATGAGGGACAGGACCCCGGAAGCAGGTTGGGGAAGCAGGCGAGTGTTCCAGACCGGACTTCGTGATGGGCCTGGCCCCGTGGTAGAGCGCAGGGATGGGACCCCGGCCAGTCGAGGATCCACGGGCGTTGTCCTCGCTGCATTCCATCTTGTGCAGTGCCTCTTGGCGGCGATCGGGTGCGGGCACTCACAGTGCCCTTCAGGGCCCCTAGGTGGGGGCGGCAAAGCAGACGTGCGGCGCCCGAATGACTTAGCCGGGCTCTTTCCGGCCAATTCTCTCGAGCGTTCTGCCCAAACCAGTATTGGTTTGGGCAGAACGCTCGTGAGAATTGGCCGGCGTAGGACAGCCCTGCGGACCGCCGTGCTCTCCATGGCCCAGGGCCCTTTCTCGCCCAGGGCATGTTGCTGCCGCCAAGAAATGGCTCGGAAAAGACGCGGCCCACCCGGGCACGCCGGCGCATTGGAGCGTTCCCGGAGCAGTGTGAAGAACGGGTGGTGGCCTGGTGTGCGCCTCTGTCTTTCGGGTAGATGGGCCGGCCAAGGATGGGGATGACCTCATCTTGGTCATAATTTTTATGTCACTCTGAGGGTTGTCCGAAGCACCAGAGGGGCCGATGGAGACTGCGTGGTTGGGAGATGCGTGGCTTCGGGTCTACGGGTTTCCCATATGGAGGCCAAGAGGGACAGGATCCCGGAAGCAGGTTGGGGAAGCAGGCGAGTGTTCCAGACCGGACTTCGTGATGGGCCTGGCCCCGTGGTAGAGCGCAGGGATGGGACCCCGGCCAGTCGAGGATCCACGGGCGTTGTCCTCGCTGCATTCCATCTTGTGGAGTGCCTCTTGGCGGCGATCGGGTGCGCGCACTCACAGTGCCCTTCAGGGCCCCGAGGTGGGGGCGGCCCAGCAGACGTGCGGCGCCCGAATGACTTGGCCGGGCTTTTTACGGCCAATTCTCACGAGCGTTCTGCCCAAACCAGGATTGGTTTGGGCAGAACGCTCGTGAGAATTGGCCGGCGTAGGGCAGCCCTGCGGACCGCCGTGCTCTCCATGGCCCAGGGCCCTTTCTGGCCCAGGGCATGTTGCTGCCGCCAAGAAATTGCTCGGAAAGACGCGGCCCACCCCGGCACGCCAGCGCATTAGAGCGTTCCCGGAGCAGAGTTGAAGAACGGGTGGTGGCCTGGTGTGCGCCTCTGTGTTTCGGGTAGATGGGCCGGCCAAGGATGGGGATGACCTCATCATGGTCCTACAGGTTTATGTCACTCTGAGGGTTGTCCGAAGCACCAGAGGGGTCGATGGAGACTGCGTGGTTGGGAGATGCGTGGCTGCGGGTCTAAGGGTTTCCCATATGGAGGCCATGAGGGACAGGACCCCGGAAGCAGGTTGGGGTAGCAGGGGAGTGTTCCAGACCGGACTTCGTGATGGGCCTGGCCCCGTGGTAGAGCGCAGGGATGTGACCCCGGCAAGTCGAGGATCCACGGGCGTTGTCCTCGCTGCATTCCATCTTGTGGAGTGCCTCTTGGCGGCGATCGGGTGCGGGCACTCACAGTGCCCTTCAGGGCCCCGAGGTGGGGGCGGCCCTGCAGACGTGCGGCGCCCGAATGACTTTGCCGGGCTTTTTCCGGCCAATTCTCACGAGCGTTCTGCCCAAACCAGGATTGGTTTGGGCAGAACGCTCGTGAGAATTGGCCGGCGTAGTACAGCCCTGCGGACCGCCGTGCTCTCCATGGCCCAGGGCCCTTTCTCGCCCAGGGTATGTTGCTGCCGCCAAGAAATGGCTCGGAAAAGACGCGGCCCACCCCGGCACGCCGGCGCATTGGAGCGTTCCCGGAGCAGAGTTGAAGAACGGGTGGTGGCCTGGTGTGCGCCTCTGTCTTTCGGGTAGATGGGCCTGCCAAGGATGGGGATGACCTCATCTTGGTCATACAGGTTTATTTCACTCTGAGGGTTGTCTGAAGCACCAGAGGGGCCGATGGAGACTGCCTGGTTGGGAGATGCGTGGCTGCGGGACTAAGGGTTTCCCATATGGAGGCCATGAGGGACAGGACCCCGGAAGCAGGTTGGGGAAGCAGGCGAGTGTTCCAGACCGGACTTCCTGATGGGCCTGGCCCCGTGGTAGAGCGTAGGGATGGGTCCCCGGCAAGTCGAGGATCCACGGGCGTTGTCCTCGCTGCATTCCATCTTCTGGAGTGCCTCTTGGCGGCGATCGGGTGCGGGCACTCACAGTGCCTTTCAGGGCCCCGAGGTAGGGGCGGCCCAGCAGACGTGCGGCGCCCGAATGACTTCGCCGGGCTTTTTCCGGCCAATTCTCACGAGCGTACTGCCCAAACCAGGATTTGGGCAGAACGCTCGTGAGAATTGGCCGGCTTAGGACAGCCCTGCGGACCGCCATGCTCTCCATGGCCCAGGGCCCTTTCTCGCCCAGGGCATGTTGCTGCCGCCAAAAATGGCTCGGAAAAGACGCGGCCCACCCCGGCACGCCGGTGCAATGGAGTGTTCCCAGAGCAGAGTTGAAGAACGGGTGGTGGCCTGGTGTGCGCCTCTGTCTTTCGGGTAGATGGGCCGGCCAATGATGGGGATGACCTCATCATGGTCCTACAGGTTTATGTCACTCTGAGGGTTGTCCGAAGCACCAGAGGGACCGATGGAGACTGCGTGGTTGGGAGATGCGTGGCTGCGGGTCTAAGGGTTTCCCATATGGAGGCCATGAGGAACAGGAACCCGGAAGCAGGTTGGGGAAGCAGGCGAGTGTTCCAGACCGGACTTCGTGATGGGCCTGGCCCCGTGGTAGAGCGCAGGGATGGGACCCCGGCAAGTCGAGGATTCACGGGCGTTGTCCTCGCTGCATTCCATCTTGTGGAGTGCCTCTTGGCGGCGATCGGGTGCGGGCACTCACAGTGCCCTTCAGGGCCCCGAGGTGGGGGCGGCCCAGCAGACGTGCGGCGCCCGAATGACTTCGCCGGGCTTTTTCTCGCCAATTCTCACGAGCGTTCTGTCCAAACCAGGATTGGTTTGGGCAGAACGCTCGTGAGAATTGGCCGGCGTAGGACAGCCCTGCGGACTGCCGTGCTCTCCATGGCCCAGGGCCCTTTCTCGCCCAGGGCATGTTGCTGCCGCCAAGAAATGGCTCGGAAAAGACGCGGCCCACCCGGGCACGCCGCCGCATTGGAGCATTCCCGGAGCAGATTTGAATAACGGGTGGTGGCCTGGTGTGCGCCTTTGTCTCTCGGGTAGATGGGCCGGCCAAGGATGGGGATGACCTCATCTTGGTCATACAGGTTTATGTCACTTTGAGGGTTGTCCGAAGCACCAGAGGGGCCGATGGAGACTGCGTGGTTGGGAGATGCGTGGCTGCGGGTCTAAGTGTTTCCCTTATGGAGGCCATGAGGGACAGGACCCCGGAAGCAGGTTGGGGAAGCAGGCGAGTGTTCCAGACCGGACTTCGTGATGGGCCTGGCCCCGTGGTAGAGCGCAGGGAAGGGACACCGGCAAGTCGAGGATCCACGGGCGTTGTCCCCGCTGCATTCCATCTTGTGGAGTGCCTCTTGGCGGCGATCGGGTGCGGGCACTCACATTGCCCTTCAGGGCCGCAAGGTGGGGGCGGCCCAGCAGACGTGCGGCGCCCGAATGACTTCGCCCGGCTTTTTCCGGCCAATTCTCACGAGCGTTCTGCCCAAACCAGGATTGGTTTGGGCAGAACGCTCGTGAGAATTGGCCGGCGTAGGACAGCCCTGCGGACCGCCGTGCTCTCCATGGCCCAGGGCCCTTTCTCGCCCAGGGCATGTAGCTGCCGCCAAGAAATGGCTCGGAAAAGACGCGGCCCACCCGGGCACGCCTGCGCATTGCAGCAATCCCGGAGCAGAGTTGAAGAACGGGTGATGGCCTGGTGTGCGCCTCTGTCTTTCGGGTAGATGGGCCGGCCAAGGATGGGGATGACCTCCTCTTGGTCATACAGGTTTATGTCACTCTGAGGGTTGTCCGAAGCACCAGAGGGGCCGATGGAGACTGCGTGGTTGGGAGATGCGTGGCTTCGGGTCTAAGGGTTTCCCATATGGAGGCCAAGAGGGACAGGATCCCAGAAGCAGGTTGGGGACGCAGGCGAGTGTTCCAGACCGGACTTCGTGATGGGCCTGGCCCCGTGGTAGAGCGCAGGGATGGGACCCCGGCCAGTCGAGGATCCACGGGCGTTGTCCTCGCTGCATTCCATCTTGTGGAGTGCCTCTTGGCGGCGATCGGGTGCGGGCACTCACAGTGCCCTTCAGGGCCCCTAGGTGGGGGCGGCAAAGCAGACGTGCGGCGCCCGAATGACTTCGCCGGGCTCTTTCCGGCCAATTCTCTCGAGCGTTCTGCCCAAAACAGGATTGGTTTGGGCAGAACGCTCGTGAGAATTGGCCGGCGTAGGACAGCCCTGCGGACCGCCGTGCTCTCCATGGCCCCGGGCCCTTTCTCGCCCAGGGCATGTTGCTGGCACCAAGAAATGGCTCGGAAAAGACGCGGCCCACCCCGGCATGCCGGCCCATTGGAGCGTTCCCGGAGCAGAGTTGAAGAACGGGTGTTGGCCTGGTGTGTGCCTCTGTCTTTCGGGTAGATGGGCCTGCCAAGGATGAGGTTGACCTCATCTTGGTCATACAGGTTTATCTCACTCTGATGGTTGTCCGAAGCACCAGAGGGGCCGATGGAGACTGCGTGGTTGGGAGATGCGTGGCTGCTGGTCTAAGTGTTTCCCATATGGAGGCCATGAGGGACAGGACCCCGGAAGCAAGTTGGGGAAGCAGGCGAGTGTTCCAGACCGGACTTCGTGATGGGCCTGGCCCCGTGGCAGAGCGCAGGGATGGGACCCCGGCCAGTCGAGGATCCACGGGCGTTGTCCTCGCTGCATTCCATCTTGTGGAGTGCCTCTTGGCGGCGATCGGGTGCGGGCACTCACAGTGCCCTTCAGGGCCCCTAGGTGGGGGCGGCAAAGCAGACGTGCGGCGCCCGAATGACTTAGCCGGGCTCTTTCCGGCCAATTCTCTCGAGCGTTCTGCCCAAACCAGTATTGGTTTGGGCAGAACGCTCGTGAGAATTGGCCGGCGTAGGACAGCCCTGCGGACCGCCGTGCTCTCCATGGCCCAGGGCCCTTTCTCGCCAGGGCATGTTGCTGCCGCCAAGAAATGGCTCGGAAAAGACGCGGCCCACCCCGGCACGCCGGCGCAATGGAGCGTTCCCGGAGCAGAGTTGAAGAAACGGTGGTGGCCTGGTGTGCGCCTCTGTCTTTCGGGTAGATGGGCCGGCCAAGGATGGGGATGACCTCATCTTGGTCATACAGGTTTATGTCACTCTGAGGGTTGTCCGAAGCACCAGAGGGGCCGATGGTGACTGCGTGGTTGGGAGATGCGTGGCTGCGGGTCTAAGGGTTTCCCATATGGAGGCCAAGAGGGACAGGATCCCGGAAGCAGGTTCGGGAAGCAGGCGAGTGTTCCAGACCGGACTTCGTGATGGGCCTGGCCCCGTGGTAGAGCGCAGGGAAGGGACCCCGGCAAGTCGAGGCTCCACGGGCGTTGTCCCCGCTGCATTCCATCTTGTGGAGTGCCTCTTGGCGGCGATCGGGTGCGGGCACTCACATTGCCCTTCAGGGCCCCAAGGTGGGGGCGGCCCAGCAGACGTGCGGCGCCCGAATGACTTCGCCCGGATTTTTCCGGCCAATTCTCACGAGCGTTCTGCCCAAACCAGGATTGGTTTGGGCAGAACGCTCGTGAGAATTGGCCGGCGTAGGACAGCCCTGCAGACCGCCGTGCTCTCCATGGCCCAGGGCCCTTTCTCGCCCAGGGCATGTTGCTGCCGCCAAGAAATGGCTCGGAAAAGACGCGGCCCACCCGGGCACGCCGGCGCATTGCAGCGTTCCCGGAGCAGAGTTGAAGAACGGGTGGTGGCCTGGTGTGCGCCTCTGTCTTTCGGGTAGATGGGCCGGCCAAGGATGGGGATGACCTCATCTTGGTCATAAAGGTTTATGTCACTCTTAGGGTTGTCCGAATTACCAGAGGGGCCGATGGAGACTGCGTGGTTGGGAGATGCGTGGCTTCGGGTCTAAGGGTTTCCCATATGGAGGCCAAGAGGGACAGGATCCCGGAAGCAGGTTGGGGAAGCAGGCGAGTGTTCCAGACCGGACTTCGTGATGGGCCTGGCCCCGTGGTAGAGCGCAGGGATGGGACCCCGGCCAGTCGAGGATCCACGGGCGTTGTCCTCGCTGCATTCCATCTTGTGGAGTGCCTCTTGGCGGCGATCGGGTGCGCGCACTCACAGTGCCCTTCAGGGCCCCTAGGTGGGGGCGGCAAAGCAGACGTGCGGCGCCCGAAAGACTTCGCCGTGCTCTTTCCGGCCAATTCTCTCGAGCGTTCTGCCCAAACCAGGATTGGTTTGGCAGAACGCTTGTGAGAATTGGCCGGCGTAGGACAGCCCTGCGGACCGCCGTGCTCTCCATGGCCCCGGGCCCTTTCTCGCCCAGGGCATGTTGCTGGCACCAAGAAATGGCTCGGAAAAGACGCGGCCCACCCCGGCATGCCGGCCCATTGGAGCGTTCCCGGAGCAGAGTTGAAGAACGGGTGTTGGCCTGGTGTGTGCCTCTGTCTTTCGGGTAGATGGGCCTGCCAAGGATGAGGTTGACCTCATCTTGGTCATACAGGTTTATCTCACTCTGATGGTTGTCCGAAGCACCAGAGGGGCCGATGGAGACTGCGTGGTTGGGAGATGCGTGGCTGCGGGTCTAACGGTTTCCCATATGGAGGCCATGAGGGAGAGGACCCCGGAAGCAGGTTAGGGAAGCAGGCGAGTGTTCCAGACCGGATTTCGTGATGGGCCTGGCCCCGTGGTAGAGCGCAGGGATGGGACCCCGCCAAGTCGAGGATCCACGGGCGTTGTCCTCGCTGCATTCCATCTTGTGGAGTGCCTCTTGGCGGCGATCGGGTGCGGGCACTCACAGTGCCCTTCAGGGCCCCGAGGTGGGGGCGGCCCAGCAGACGTGCGGCGCCCGAATGAATTGGCCGGTCTTTTTCCGGCCAATTCTCACGAGCGTTCTGCCCAAACCAGGATTGGTTTGGGCAGAACGCTCGTGAGAATTGGCCGGCGTAGGACAGCCCTGCGGACCGCCGTGCTCTCCATGGCCCAGGGCCCTTTCTGGCCCAGGGCATGTTGCTGCCGACAAGAAATGGCTCGGAAATGACGCGACCCTCCCCGGCACGCCGGAGCAGAGTTGAAGAACGGGTGGTGGCCTTGTGTGCGCCTCTGTCTTTCGGGTAGATGGGCTGGCCAATGATGGGGATGACCTCATCATGGTCCTACTGGTTTATGTCACTCTGAGGGTTGTCCGAAGCACCAGAGGGGCCGATGGAGACTGCGTGGTTGGGAGATGCGTGGCTGCGGGTCTAAGGGTTTCCCATATGGAGGCCATGAGGGACAGGACCCCGAAAGCAGGTTGGGGTAGCAGGCGAGTGTTCCAGACCGGACTTCGTGATGGGCCTGGCCCCGTGGTAAAGCGCAGGGATGGGACTCCGGCCAGTCGAGGATCCACGGGCGTTGTCCTCGCTGCATTCCATCTTGTGGAGTGCCTCTTGGCGGCGATCGGGTGCGGGCACTCACAGTGCCCTTCAGGGCCCCTAGGTGGGGGCGGCAAAGCAGACGTGCGGCGCCCGAATGACTTCGCCGGGCTCTTTCCGGCCAATTCTCTCGAGCGTTCTACCCAAACCAGTATTGGTTTGGGCAGAACGCTCGAGAGAATTGGCCGGCGTAGGACAGCCCTGCGGACCGCCGTGCTCTCCATGGCCCAGGGCCCTTTCTCGCCCAGGGCATGTTGCTGCCGCCAAGAAATGGCTCGGAAAAGACGCGGCCCACCCCGGCACGCCGGCGCATTGGAGCGTTCCCGGAGCAGAGTTGAAGAACGGGTGGTGGCCAGGTGTGCGCCTCTGTCTTTCGGGTAGATGGGCCGGCCAAGGATGGGGATGACCTCATCTTGGTCATACAGGTTTATGTCACTTTGAGGGTTGTCCGAAGCACCAGAGGGGCCGATGGAGACTGCGTGGTTGGGAGATGCGTGGCTGCGGGTCTAAGGGTTTCCCTTATGGAGGCCATGAGGGACAGGACCCCGGAAGCAGGTTGGGGAAGCAGGCGAGTGTTCCAGACCGGACTTCGTGATGGGCCTGGCCCCGTGGTAGAGCGCAGGGATGGGACCCCGGCCAGTCGAGGATCCACGGGCGTTGTCCTCGCTGCATTCCATCATGTGGAGTGCCTCTTGGCGGCGATCGGGTGCGGGCACTCACAGTGCCCTTCAGGGCCCCTAGGTGGGGGCGGCAAAGCAGACGTGCGGCGCCCGAATGTCTTCGCCGGGCTCTTTCCGGCCAATTCTCTCGAGCGTTCTGCCCAAAACAGGATTGGTTTGGGCAGAACGCTCGTGAGAATTGGCCGGCGTAGGACAGCCCTGCGGACCGCCGTGCTCTTCATGGCCCAGGGCCCTTTCGCGCCCAGGGCATGTTGCTGCCGCCAAAAATGGCTCGGAAAAGACGCGGCCCACCCCAGCATGCCGGCGCAATGGAGCGTTCCCGGAGCAGAGTTGAAGAACGGGTGGTGGCCTGGAGAGCGCCTCTGTCTTTCGGGTAGATTGGAAGGCCAAGGATGGGGATGACCTCATCTTGGTCATACAGGTTTATCTCACTCTGAGGGTTGTCCGAAGCACCAGACGGGCCGATGGAGACTGCGTGGTTGGGAGATGCGTGGCTGCGGGTCTAAGTGTTTCCCATATGGAGGCCATGAGGGACAGGACCCCGGAAGCAGGTTGGGGAAGCAGGCGAGTGTTCCAGACCGGACTTCGTGATGGGCCTGGCCCCGTGGTAGAGCGCAGGGATGGGACCCCGGCCAGTCGAGGATCCACGGGCGTTGTCCTCGCTGCATTCCATCTTGTGCAGTGCCTCTTGGCGGCGATCGGGTGCGGGCACTCACAGTGCCCTTCAGGGCCCCTAGGTGGGGGCGGCAAAGCAGACGTGCGGCGCCCGAATGACTTAGCCGGGCTCTTTCCGGCCAATTCTCTCGAGCGTTCTGCCCAAACCAGTATTGGTTTGGGCAGAACGCTCGTGAGAATTGGCCGGCGTAGGACAGCCCTGCGGACCGCCGTGCTCTCCATGGCCCAGGGCCCTTTCTCGCCCAGGGCATGTTGCTGCCGCCAAGAAATGGCTCGGAAAAGACGCGGCCCACCCGGGCACGCCGGCGCATTGGAGCGTTCCCGGAGCAGAGTTGAAGAACGGGTGGTGGCCTGGTGTGCGCCTCTGTCTTTCGGGTAGATGGGCCGGCCAAGGATGGGGATGACCTCATCTTGGTCATAAAGGTTTATGTCACTCTGAGGGTTGTCCGAAGCACCAGAGGGGCCGATGGAGACTGCGTGGTTGGGAGATGCGTGGCTTCGGGTCTAAGGGTTTCCCATGTGGAGGCCAAGAGGGACAGGATCCCGGAAGCAGGTTGGGGAAGCAGGCGAGTGTTCCAGACCGGACTTCGTGATGGGCCTGGCCCCGTGGTAGAGCGCAGGGATGGGACCCCGGCCAGTCGAGGATCCACGGGCGTTGTCCTCGCTGCATTCCATCTTGTGGAGTGCCTCTTGGCGGCGATCGGGTGCGCGCACTCACAGTGCCCTTCAGGGCCCCGAGGTGGGGGCGGCCCAGCAGACGTGCGGCGCCCGAATGACTTGGCCGGGCTTTTTACGGCCAATTCTCACGAGCGTTCTGCCCAAACCAGGATTGGTTTGGGCAGAACGCTCGTGAGAATTGGCCGGCGTAGGACAGCCCTGCGGACCGCCGTGCTCTCCATGGCCCAGGGCCCTTTCTGGCCCAGGGCATGTTGCTGCCGACAAGAAATGGCTCGGAAATGACGCGACCCACCCCGGCACGCCGGAGCAGAGTTGAAGAACGGGTGGTGGCCTGGTGTGCTCCTCTGTCTTTCGGGTAGATGGGCCTGCCAATGATGGGGATGACCTCATCTTGTCCTACAGGTTTATGTCACTCTGAGGGTTGTCCGAAGCACCAGAGGGGCCGATGGAGACTGCGTGGTTGGGAGATGCGTGGCTGCGGGTATAAGGGTTTCCCATATGAATGCCATGAGGGACAGGATCCCGGAAGCAGGTTGGGGAAGCAGGCGAGTGTTCCAGACCGGACTTCGAGATGGGCCTGGCCCCGTGGTAGAGCGCAGGGATGGGACCCCGGCATTCGAGGATCCACGGGCGTTGTGCTGGCTGCATTCCATCTTGTGGAGTGCCCTGGCGGCGATCGGGTGCGGGCACTCACAGTGCCCTACAGGGCCCCGAGCTGGGGGCGGCCCAGCAGACGTGCGGCGCCCGAATGACTTCGCCGGGCTTTTTCCGGCCAGTTCTCACGAGCGTTCTGCCCCACCAGGATTGGTTTGGGCAGAACGCTCGTGAGAATTGGCCGGCGTAGGACAGCCATGCGAACCGCCGTGCTCTCCATGGCACAGGGCCCTTTCTCGACCAGGGCATGTTGCTGCCGCCAAGAAATGGCTCGGAAAGACGCGGCCCACCCCGGCACGCCAGCGCATTGGAGCGTTCCCGGAGCAGAGTTGAAGAACGGGTGGTGGCCTGGTGTGCGCCTCTGTCTCTCGGGTAGATGGGCCGGCCAAGGATGGGGATGACCTCATCATGGTCCTACAGGTTTATGTCACTCTGAGGGTTGTCCGAAGCACCAGAGGGGCCGATGGAGACTGCGTGGTTGGGAGATGCGTGGCTGCGGGTCTAAGGGTTTCCCATATGGAGGCCATGAGGGACAGGACCCCGGAAGCAGGTTGGGGTAGCAGGCGAGTGTTCCAGACCGGACTTCGTGATGGGCCTGGCCCCGTGGTAGAGCGCAGGGATGGGAACCCGGCCAATCGAGGATCCACGGGCGTTGTCCTCGGTGCATTCCATCTTGTGGAGTACCTCTTGGCGGCGATCGGGTGCGGGCACTCACAGTGCCCTTCAGGGCCCCGATGTGGGGGCGGCCCAGCAGACGTGCGGCGCCCGAATGACTTCGCCGGGCTTTTTCCGGCCAATTCTCACGAGCGTTCTGCCCCACCAGGATTGGTTTGGGCAGAACGCTCGTGAGAATTGGCCGGCGTAGGACAGCCCTGCGGACCGCCGTGCTCTCCATGGCACAGGGCCCTTTCTCGCCCAGGGCATGTTGCTGCCGCCAAGAAATTGCTCGGAAAGACGCGGCCCACCCCGGCACGCCAGCGCATTAGAGCGTTCCCGGAGCAGAGTTGAAGAACGGGTGGTGGCCTGGTGTGCGCCTCTGTGTTTCGGGTAGATGGGCCGGCCAAGGATGGGGATGACCTCATCATGGTCCTACAGGTTTATGTCACTCTGAGGGTTGTCCGAAGCACCAGAGGGGTCGATGGAGACTGCGTGGTTGGGAGATGCGTGGCTGCGGGTCTAAGGGTTTCCCATATGGAGGCCATGAGGGACAGGACCCCGGAAGCAGGTTGGGGTAGCAGGGGAGTGTTCCAGACCGGACTTCGTGATGGGCCTGGCCCCGTGGTAGAGCGCAGGGATGTGACCCCGGCAAGTCGAGGATCCACGGGCGTTGTCCTCGCTGCATTCCATCTTGTGGAGTGCCTCTTGGCGGCGATCGGGTGCGGGCACTCACAGTGCCCTTCAGGGCCCCGAGGTGGGGGCGGCCCTGCAGACGTGCGGCGCCCGAATGACTTTGCCGGGCTTTTTCCGGCCAATTCTCACGAGCGTTCTGCCCAAACCAGGATTGGTTTGGGCAGAACGCTCGTGAGAATTGGCCGGCGTAGTACAGCCCTGCGGACCGCCGTGCTCTCCATGGCCCAGGGCCCTTTCTCGCCCAGGGCATGTTGCTGCCGCCAAGAAATGGCTCGGAAAAGACGCGGCCCACCCCGGCACGCCGGCGCATTGGAGCGTTCCCGGAGCAGAGTTGAAGAACGGGTGGTGGCCTGGTGTGCGCCTCTGTCTTTCGGGTAGATGGGCCTGCCAAGGATGGGGATGACCTCATCTTGGTCATACAGGTTTATTTCACTCTGAGGGTTGTCTGAAGCACCAGAGGGGCCGATGGAGACTGCCTGGTTGGGAGATGCGTGGCTGCGGGACTAAGGGTTTCCCATATGGAGGCCATGAGGGACAGGACCCCGGAAGCAGGTTGGGGAAGCAGGCGAGTGTTCCAGACCGGACTTCCTGATGGGCCTGGCCCCGTGGTAGAGCGTAGGGATGGGTCCCCGGCAAGTCGAGGATCCACGGGCGTTGTCCTCGCTGCATTCCATCTTCTGGAGTGCCTCTTGGCGGCGATCGGGTGCGGGCACTCACAGTGCCTTTCAGGGCCCCGAGGTAGGGGCGGCCCAGCAGACGTGCGGCGCCCGAATGACTTCGCCGGGCTTTTTCCGGCCAATTCTCACGAGCGTACTGCCCAAACCAGGATTTGGGCAGAACGCTCGTGAGAATTGGCCGGCTTAGGACAGCCCTGCGGACCGCCATGCTCTCCATGGCCCAGGGCCCTTTCTCGCCCAGGGCATGTTGCTGCCGCCAAAAATGGCTCGGAAAAGACGCGGCCCACCCCGGCACGCCGGTGCAATGGAGTGTTCCCAGAGCAGAGTTGAAGAACGGGTGGTGGCCTGGTGTGCGCCTCTGTCTTTCGGGTAGATGGGCCGGCCAATGATGGGGATGACCTCATCATGGTCCTACAGTTTTATGTCACTCTGAGGGTTGTCCGAAGCACCAGAGGGACCGATGGAGACTGCGTGGTTGGGAGATGCGTGGCTGCGGGTCTAAGGGTTTCCCATATGGAGGCCATGAGGAACAGGAACCCGGAAGCAGGTTGGGGAAGCAGGCGAGTGTTCCAGACCGGACTTCGTGATGGGCCTGGCCCCGTGGTAGAGCGCAGGGATGGGACCCCGGCAAGTCGAGGATTCACGGGCGTTGTCCTCGCTGCATTCCATCTTGTGGAGTGCCTCTTGGCGGCGATCGGGTGCGGGCACTCACAGTGCCCTTCAGGGCCCCGAGGTGGGGGCGGCCCAGCAGACGTGCGGCGCCCGAATGACTTCGCCGGGCTTTTTCTCGCCAATTCTCACGAGCGTTCTGTCCAAACCAGGATTGGTTTGGGCAGAACGCTCGTGAGAATTGGCCGGCGTAGGACAGCCCTGCGGACTGCCGTGCTCTCCATGGCCCAGGGCCCTTTCTCGCCCAGGGCATGTTGCTGCCGCCAAGAAATGGCTCGGAAAAGACGCGGCCCACCCGGGCACGCCGCCGCATTGGAGCATTCCCGGAGCAGATTTGAATAACGGGTGGTGGCCTGGTGTGCGCCTTTGTCTCTCGGGTAGATGGGCCGGCCAAGGATGGGGATGACCTCATCTTGGTCATACAGGTTGATCTCACTCTGAGGGTTGTCCGAAGCACCAGAGGGGCCGATGGAGACTGCGTGGTTGGGAGATGCGTGGCTGCGGGTCTAAGGGTTTCCCTTATGGAGGCCATGAGGGACAGGACCCCGGAAGCAGGTTGGGGAAGCAGGCGAGTGTTCCAGACCGGACTTCGTGATGGGCCTGGCCCCGTGGTAGAGCGCAGGGTTGGGACCCCGGCAAGTCGAGGATCCACGGGCGTTGTCCTCGCTGCATTCCATCTTGTGGTGTGCCTCTTGGCGGCGATCGGTTTCGGGCACTCACAGTGCCCTTCAGGGCCCCGAGGTGGGGACGGCCCAGCAGACGTGCGGCGCCCGAATGACTTCGCCGGGCTTTTTCCTTCCAATTCTCACGAGCGTTCTGCCCATACCAGGATTGGTTTGGGCAGAACGCTCGTGAGAATTGCCCGGCGTAGGACAGCCCTGCGGACCGCCGTGCTCTCCATGGCCCCGGGCCCTTTCTCGCCCAGGGAATGTTGCTCCCGCCAAGAAATGGCTCGGAAAAGACGCGGCCCACCCCGGCACGCCGGCGCATTGGAGCGTTCCCAGAGCAGAGTTGAAGAACGGGTGGTGGCCTGGTGTGCGCCTCTGTCTCTCGGGTAGATGGGCCGGCCAAGGATGGGGATGACCTCATTTGGTCATACAGGTTTATCTCACTCTGAGGGTTGTCCGAAGCACCAGAGGGGCCGATGGAGACTGCGTGGTTGGGAGATGCGTGGCTGCGGGTCTAAGGGATTCCCATATGGAGGCCATGAGGAACAGGAACCCGGAAGCAGGTTGGGGAAGCCGACGAGTGTTCCAGACCGGACTTCGTGATGGGCCTGGCCCCGTGGTAGAGCGCAGGGATGGGACCCCGGCAAGTCGAGGATCCACGGGCGTTGTCCCCGCTGCATTCCATCTTGTGGAGTGCCTCTTGGCGGCGATCGGGTGCGGGCACTCACAGTGCCCTTCAGGGCCCCAAGGTGGGGGCGGCCCAGCACACGTGCGGCGCCCGAATGAATTCGCCCGGCTTTTTCCGGCCAATTCTCACGAGCGTTCTGCCCAAACCAGGATTGGTTTGGGCAGAACGCTCGTGAGAATTGGCCGGCGTAGGACAGCCCTGCGGACCACCGTGCTCTCCATGGCCCAGGGCCCTTTCTCGCCCAGGGCATGTTGCTGCCGCCAAGAAATGGCTCGGAAAAGACGCGGCCCACCCGGGCACGCCGGCGCATTGCAGCGTTCCCGGAGCAGAGTTGAAGAACGGGTGATGGCCTGGTGTGCGCCTATGTCTTTCGGGTAGATGGGCCGGCCAAGGATGGGGATGACCTCATCTTGGTCATACAGGTTTATCTCACTCTGAGGGTTGTCCGAAGCACCAGAGGGGCCGATGGAGACTGCGTGGTTGGGAGATGCGTGGCTGCGGGTCTAAGGGTTTCCCATATGGAGGCCATGATTGACAGGACCCCGGAAGCAGGTTGGGGAAGCAGGCGAGTGTTCCAGACCGGACTTCGTGATGGGCCTGGCCCCGTGGTAGAGCGCAGGGAAGGGACCCCGGCAAGTCGAGGATCCACGGGCGTTGTCCCCGCTGCATTCCATCTTGTGGAGTGCCTCTTGGCGGCGATCGGGTGCGGGCACTCACAGTGCCCTTCAGGGCCCCTAGGTGGGGGCGGCAAAGCAGACGTGCGGCGCCCGAATGACTTAGCCGGGCTCTTTCCGGCCAATTCTCTCGAGCGTTCTGCCCAAACCAGTATTGGTTTGGGCAGAACGCTCGTGAGAATTGGCCGGCGTAGGACAGCCCTGCGGACCGCCGTGCTCTCCATGGCCCAGGGCCCTTTCTCGCCAGGGCATGTTGCTGCCGCCAAGAAATGGCTCGGAAAAGACGCGGCCCACCCCGGCACGCCGGCGCAATGGAGCGTTCCCGGAGCAGAGTTGAAGAAACGGTGGTGGCCTGGTGTGCGCCTCTGTCTTTCGGGTAGATGGGCCTGCCAAGGATGGGGATGACCTCATCTTGGTCATACAGGTTTATTTCACTCTGAGGGTTGTCCGAAGCACCAGAGGGGCCGATGGAGACTGCGTGGTTGGGAGATGCGTGGCTTCGGGTCTAAGTGTTTCCCATATGGAGGCCAAGAGGGACAGGATCGCAGAAGCAGGTTGGGGAAGCAGGCGAGTGTTCCAGACCGGACTTCGTGATGGGCCTGGCCCCGTGGTAGAGCGCAGGGATGGGACCCCGGCCAGTCGAGGATCCACGGGCGTTGTCCTCGCTGCATTCCATCTTGTGGAGTGCCTCTTGGCGGCGATCGGGTGCGGGCACTCACATTGCCCTTCAGGGCCCCAAGGTGGGGGCGGCCCAGCACACGTGCGGCGCCCGAATGAATTCGCCCGGCTTTTTCCGGCCAATTCTCACGAGCGTTCTGCCCAAACCAGGATTGGTTTGGGCAGAACGCTCGTGAGAATTGGCCGGCGTAGGACAGCCCTGCGGACCGCCGTGCTCTCCATGGCCCAGGGCCCTTTCTCGCCCAGGGCATGTTGCTGCCGCCAAGAAATGGCTCGGAAAAGACGCGGCCCACCCGGGCACGCCGGCGCATTGCAGCGTTCCCGGAGCAGAGTTGAAGAACGGGTGATGGCCTGGTGTGCGCCTCTGTCTTTCGGGTAGATGGGCCGGCCAAGGATGGGGATGACCTCATCTTGGTCATACAGGTTTATGTCACTCTGAGGGTTGTCCGAAGCACCAGAGGGGCCGATGGAGACTGCGTGGTTGGGAGATGCGTGGCTTCGGGTCTAAGTGTTTCCCATATGGAGGCCAAGAGGGACAGGATCCCAGAAGCAGGTTGGGTAAGCAGGCGAGTGTTCCAGACCGGACTTCGTGATGGGCCTGGCCCCGTGGTAGAGCGCAGGGATGGGACCCCGGCCAGTCGAGGATCCACGGGCGTTGTCCTCGCTGCATTCCATCTTGTGGAGTGCCTCTTGGCAGCGATCGGGTGCGGGCACTCACAGTGCCCTTCAGGGCCCCTAGGTGGGGGCGGCAAAGCAGACGTGCGGCGCCCGAATGACTTCGCCGGGCTCTTTCCGGCCAATTCTCTCGAGCGTTCTGCCCAAAACAGGATTGGTTTGGGCAGAACGCTCGTGAGAATTGGCCGGCTTAGGACAGCCCTGCGGACCGCCGTGCTCTTCATGGCCCAGGGCCCTTTCTCGCCCAGGGCATGTTGCTGCCGCCAAAAATGGCTCGGAAAAGACGCGGCCCACCCCGGCACGCCGGCGCAATGGAGCGTTCCCGGAGCAGAGTTGAAGAACGGGTGGTGGCCTGGAGTGCGCCTCTGTCTTTCGGGTAGATTGGAAGAACAAGGATGGGGATGACCTCATCTTGGTCATACAGGTTTATGTCACTCTGAGGGTTGTCCGAAGCACCAGAGGGGCCGATGGAGACTGCGTGGTTGGGAGATGCGTGGCTGCGGGTCTAAGGGTTTCCCATATGGAGGCCAAGAGGGACAGGATCCCGGAAGCAGGTTGGGGAAGCAGGCGAGTGTTCCAGACCGGACTTCGTGATGGGCCTGGCCCCGTGGTAGAGCGCAGGGATGGGACCCCGGCCAGTCGAGGATCCACGGGCGTTGTCCTCGCTGCATTCCATCTTGTGGAGTGCCTCTTGGCGGCGATCGGGTGCGGGCACTCACAGTGCCCTTCAGGGCCCCTAGGTGGGGGCGGCAAAGCAGACGTGCGGCGCCCGAATGACTTCGCCGGGCTCTTTCCGGCCAATTCTCTCGAGCGTTCTGCCCAAAACAGGATTGGTTTGGGCAGAACGCTCGTGAGAATTGGCCGGCTTAGGACAGCCCTGCGGACCGCCGTGCTCTTCATGGCCCAGGGCCCTTTCTCGCCCAGGGCATGTTGCTGCCGCCAAAAATGGCTCGGAAAAGACGCGGCCCACCCCGGCATGCCGGCGCAATGGAGCGTTCCCGGAGCAGAGTTGAAGAACGGGTGGTGGCCTGGAGTGCGCCTCTGTCTTTCGGGTAGATTGGAAGGCCAAGGATGGGGATGACCTCATCTTGGTCATACAGGTTTATGTCACTCTGAGGGTTGTCCGAAGCACCAGAGGGGCCGATGGAGACTGCGTGGTTGGGAGATGCGTGGCTGCGGGTCTAAGGGTTTCCCATATGGAGGCCAAGAGGGACAGGATCCCGGAAGCAGGTTGGGGAAGCAGGCGAGTGTTCCAGACCGGACTTCGTGATGGGCCTGGCCCCGTGGTAGAGCGCAGGGATGGGACCCCGGCCAGTCGAGGATCCACGGGCGTTGTCCTCGCTGCATTCCATCTTGTGGAGTGCCTCTTGGCGGCGATCGGGTGCGGGCACTCACAGTGCCCTTCAGGGCCCCTAGGGGGGGGCGGCAAAGCAGACGTGCGGCGTCCGAATGACTTCGCCGGGCTCTTTCCGGCCAATTCTCTCGAGCGTTCTGCCCAAAACAGTATTGGTTTGGGCAGAACGCTCGTGAGAATTGGCCGGCGTAGGACAGCCCTGCGGACCGCCGTGCTCTCCATGGCCCAGGGCCCTTTCTCGCCAGGGCATGTTGCTGCCGCCAAGAAATGGCTCGGAAAAGACGCGGCCCACCCCGGCACGCCAGCGCAATGGAGCGTTCCCGGAGCAGAGTTGAAGAAAGTGTGGTGGCCTGGTGTGCGCCTCTGTCTTTCGGGTAGATGGGCCGGCCAAGGATGGGGATGACCTCATCTTGGTCATACAGGTTTATCTCACTCTGAGGGTTGTCCGAAGCACCAGAGGGGCCGATGGAGACTGCGTGGTTGGGAGATGCGTGGCTGCGGGTCTAAGGGTTTCCCATATGGAGGCCATGAGGGACAGGACCCCGGAAGCAGGTTGGGGAAGCAGGCGAGTGTTCCAGACCGGACTTCGTGATGGGCCTGGCCCCGTGGTAGAGCGCAGGGATGGGACCCCGGCAAGTCGAGGTTCCACGGGCGTTGTCCTCGCTGCATTCCATCTTGTGGAGTGCCTCTTGGCGGCGATCGGGTGCGGGCACTCACAGTGCCCTTCAGGGCCCCTAGGTGGGGGCGGCAAAGCAGACGTGCGGCGCCCAAATGAGTTCGCCGGGCTCTTTCCGGCCAATTCTCTCGAGCGTTCTGCCCAAAACAGGATTGGTTTGGGCAGAACGCTCGTGAGAATTGGCCGGTGTAGGACAGCCCTGCGGACCGCCGTGCTCTTCATGGCCCAGGGCCCTTTCGCGCCCAGGGCATGTTGCTGCCGCCAAAAATGGCTCGGAAAAGACGCGGCCCACCCCAGCATGCCGGCGCAATGGAGCGTTCCCGGAGCAGAGTTGAAGAACGGGTGGTGGCCTGGAGAGCGCCTCTGTCTTTCGGGTAGATTGGAAGGCCAAGGATGGGGATGACCTCATCTTGGTCATACAGGTTTATCTCACTCTGAGGGTTGTCCGAAGCACCAGACGGGCCGATGGAGACTGCGTGGTTGGGAGATGCGTGGCTGCGGGTCTAAGTGTTTCCCATATGGAGGCCATGAGGGACAGGACCCCGGAAGCAGGTTGGGGAAGCAGGCGAGTGTTCCAGACCGGACTTCGTGATGGGCCTGGCCCCGTGGTAGAGCGCAGGGATGGGACCCCGGCCAGTCGAGGATCCACGGGCGTTGTCCTCGCTGCATTCCATCTTGTGCAGTGCCTCTTGGCGGCGATCGGGTGCGGGCACTCACAGTGCCCTTCAGGGCCCCTAGGTGGGGGCGGCAAAGCAGACGTGCGGCGCCCGAATGACTTAGCCGGGCTCTTTCCGGCCAATTCTCTCGAGCGTTCTGCCCAAACCAGTATTGGTTTGGGCAGAACGCTCGTGAGAATTGGCCGGCGTAGGACAGCCCTGCGGACCGCCGTGCTCTCCATGGCCCAGGGCCCTTTCTCGCCCAGGGCATGTTGCTGCCGCCAAGAAATGGCTCGGAAAAGACGCGGCCCACCCGGGCACGCCGGCGCATTGGAGCGTTCCCGGAGCAGTGTGAAGAACGGGTGGTGGCCTGGTGTGCGCCTCTGTCTTTCGGGTAGATGGGCCGGCCAAGGATGGGGATGACCTCATCTTGGTCATAATTTTTATGTCACTCTGAGGGTTGTCCGAAGCACCAGAGGGGCCGATGGAGACTGCGTGGTTGGGAGATGCGTGGCTTCGGGTCTACGGGTTTCCCATATGGAGGCCAAGAGGGACAGGATCCCGGAAGCAGGTTGGGGAAGCAGGCGAGTGTTCCAGACCGGACTTCGTGATGGGCCTGGCCCCGTGGTAGAGCGCAGGGATGGGACCCCGGCCAGTCGAGGATCCACGGGCGTTGTCCTCGCTGCATTCCATCTTGTGGAGTGCCTCTTGGCGGCGATCGGGTGCGCGCACTCACAGTGCCCTTCAGGGCCCCGAGGTGGGGGCGGCCCAGCAGACGTGCGGCGCCCGAATGACTTGGCCGGGCTTTTTACGGCCAATTCTCACGAGCGTTCTGCCCAAACCAGGATTGGTTTGGGCAGAACGCTCGTGAGAATTGGCCGGCGTAGGGCAGCCCTGCGGACCGCCGTGCTCTCCATGGCCCAGGGCCCTTTCTGGCCCAGGGCATGTTGCTGCCGCCAAGAAATTGCTCGGAAAGACGCGGCCCACCCCGGCACGCCAGCGCATTAGAGCGTTCCCGGAGCAGAGTTGAAGAACGGGTGGTGGCCTGGTGTGCGCCTCTGTGTTTCGGGTAGATGGGCCGGCCAAGGATGGGGATGACCTCATCATGGTCCTACAGGTTTATGTCACTCTGAGGGTTGTCCGAAGCACCAGAGGGGTCGATGGAGACTGCGTGGTTGGGAGATGCGTGGCTGCGGGTCTAAGGGTTTCCCATATGGAGGCCATGAGGGACAGGACCCCGGAAGCAGGTTGGGGTAGCAGGGGAGTGTTCCAGACCGGACTTCGTGATGGGCCTGGCCCCGTGGTAGAGCGCAGGGATGTGACCCCGGCAAGTCGAGGATCCACGGGCGTTGTCCTCGCTGCATTCCATCTTGTGGAGTGCCTCTTGGCGGCGATCGGGTGCGGGCACTCACAGTGCCCTTCAGGGCCCCGAGGTGGGGGCGGCCCTGCAGACGTGCGGCGCCCGAATGACTTTGCCGGGCTTTTTCCGGCCAATTCTCACGAGCGTTCTGCCCAAACCAGGATTGGTTTGGGCAGAACGCTCGTGAGAATTGGCCGGCGTAGTACAGCCCTGCGGACCGCCGTGCTCTCCATGGCCCAGGGCCCTTTCTCGCCCAGGGTATGTTGCTGCCGCCAAGAAATGGCTCGGAAAAGACGCGGCCCACCCCGGCACGCCGGCGCATTGGAGCGTTCCCGGAGCAGAGTTGAAGAACGGGTGGTGGCCTGGTGTGCGCCTCTGTCTTTCGGGTAGATGGGCCTGCCAAGGATGGGGATGACCTCATCTTGGTCATACAGGTTTATTTCACTCTGAGGGTTGTCTGAAGCACCAGAGGGGCCGATGGAGACTGCCTGGTTGGGAGATGCGTGGCTGCGGGACTAAGGGTTTCCCATATGGAGGCCATGAGGGACAGGACCCCGGAAGCAGGTTGGGGAAGCAGGCGAGTGTTCCAGACCGGACTTCCTGATGGGCCTGGCCCCGTGGTAGAGCGTAGGGATGGGTCCCCGGCAAGTCGAGGATCCACGGGCGTTGTCCTCGCTGCATTCCATCTTCTGGAGTGCCTCTTGGCGGCGATCGGGTGCGGGCACTCACAGTGCCTTTCAGGGCCCCGAGGTAGGGGCGGCCCAGCAGACGTGCGGCGCCCGAATGACTTCGCCGGGCTTTTTCCGGCCAATTCTCACGAGCGTACTGCCCAAACCAGGATTTGGGCAGAACGCTCGTGAGAATTGGCCGGCTTAGGACAGCCCTGCGGACCGCCATGCTCTCCATGGCCCAGGGCCCTTTCTCGCCCAGGGCATGTTGCTGCCGCCAAAAATGGCTCGGAAAAGACGCGGCCCACCCCGGCACGCCGGTGCAATGGAGTGTTCCCAGAGCAGAGTTGAAGAACGGGTGGTGGCCTGGTGTGCGCCTCTGTCTTTCGGGTAGATGGGCCGGCCAATGATGGGGATGACCTCATCATGGTCCTACAGGTTTATGTCACTCTGAGGGTTGTCCGAAGCACCAGAGGGACCGATGGAGACTGCGTGGTTGGGAGATGCGTGGCTGCGGGTCTAAGGGTTTCCCATATGGAGGCCATGAGGAACAGGAACCCGGAAGCAGGTTGGGGAAGCAGGCGAGTGTTCCAGACCGGACTTCGTGATGGGCCTGGCCCCGTGGTAGAGCGCAGGGATGGGACCCCGGCAAGTCGAGGATTCACGGGCGTTGTCCTCGCTGCATTCCATCTTGTGGAGTGCCTCTTGGCGGCGATCGGGTGCGGGCACTCACAGTGCCCTTCAGGGCCCCGAGGTGGGGGCGGCCCAGCAGACGTGCGGCGCCCGAATGACTTCGCCGGGCTTTTTCTCGCCAATTCTCACGAGCGTTCTGTCCAAACCAGGATTGGTTTGGGCAGAACGCTCGTGAGAATTGGCCGGCGTAGGACAGCCCTGCGGACTGCCGTGCTCTCCATGGCCCAGGGCCCTTTCTCGCCCAGGGCATGTTGCTGCCGCCAAGAAATGGCTCGGAAAAGACGCGGCCCACCCGGGCACGCCGCCGCATTGGAGCATTCCCGGAGCAGATTTGAATAACGGGTGGTGGCCTGGTGTGCGCCTTTGTCTCTCGGGTAGATGGGCCGGCCAAGGATGGGGATGACCTCATCTTGGTCATACAGGTTTATGTCACTTTGAGGGTTGTCCGAAGCACCAGAGGGGCCGATGGAGACTGCGTGGTTGGGAGATGCGTGGCTGCGGGTCTAAGTGTTTCCCTTATGGAGGCCATGAGGGACAGGACCCCGGAAGCAGGTTGGGGAAGCAGGCGAGTGTTCCAGACCGGACTTCGTGATGGGCCTGGCCCCGTGGTAGAGCGCAGGGAAGGGACACCGGCAAGTCGAGGATCCACGGGCGTTGTCCCCGCTGCATTCCATCTTGTGGAGTGCCTCTTGGCGGCGATCGGGTGCGGGCACTCACATTGCCCTTCAGGGCCGCAAGGTGGGGGCGGCCCAGCAGACGTGCGGCGCCCGAATGACTTCGCCCGGCTTTTTCCGGCCAATTCTCACGAGCGTTCTGCCCAAACCAGGATTGGTTTGGGCAGAACGCTCGTGAGAATTGGCCGGCGTAGGACAGCCCTGCGGACCGCCGTGCTCTCCATGGCCCAGGGCCCTTTCTCGCCCAGGGCATGTAGCTGCCGCCAAGAAATGGCTCGGAAAAGACGCGGCCCACCCGGGCACGCCTGCGCATTGCAGCAATCCCGGAGCAGAGTTGAAGAACGGGTGATGGCCTGGTGTGCGCCTCTGTCTTTCGGGTAGATGGGCCGGCCAAGGATGGGGATGACCTCCTCTTGGTCATACAGGTTTATGTCACTCTGAGGGTTGTCCGAAGCACCAGAGGGGCCGATGGAGACTGCGTGGTTGGGAGATGCGTGGCTTCGGGTCTAAGGGTTTCCCATATGGAGGCCAAGAGGGACAGGATCCCAGAAGCAGGTTGGGGACGCAGGCGAGTGTTCCAGACCGGACTTCGTGATGGGCCTGGCCCCGTGGTAGAGCGCAGGGATGGGACCCCGGCCAGTCGAGGATCCACGGGCGTTGTCCTCGCTGCATTCCATCTTGTGGAGTGCCTCTTGGCGGCGATCGGGTGCGGGCACTCACAGTGCCCTTCAGGGCCCCTAGGTGGGGGCGGCAAAGCAGACGTGCGGCGCCCGAATGACTTCGCCGGGCTCTTTCCGGCCAATTCTCTCGAGCGTTCTGCCCAAAACAGGATTGGTTTGGGCAGAACGCTCGTGAGAATTGGCCGGCGTAGGACAGCCCTGCGGACCGCCGTGCTCTCCATGGCCCCGGGCCCTTTCTCGCCCAGGGCATGTTGCTGGCACCAAGAAATGGCTCGGAAAAGACGCGGCCCACCCCGGCATGCCGGCCCATTGGAGCGTTCCCGGAGCAGAGTTGAAGAACGGGTGTTGGCCTGGTGTGTGCCTCTGTCTTTCGGGTAGATGGGCCTGCCAAGGATGAGGTTGACCTCATCTTGGTCATACAGGTTTATCTCACTCTGATGGTTGTCCGAAGCACCAGAGGGGCCGATGGAGACTGCGTGGTTGGGAGATGCGTGGCTGCTGGTCTAAGTGTTTCCCATATGGAGGCCATGAGGGACAGGACCCCGGAAGCAAGTTGGGGAAGCAGGCGAGTGTTCCAGACCGGACTTCGTGATGGGCCTGGCCCCGTGGCAGAGCGCAGGGATGGGACCCCGGCCAGTCGAGGATCCACGGGCGTTGTCCTCGCTGCATTCCATCTTGTGGAGTGCCTCTTGGCGGCGATCGGGTGCGGGCACTCACAGTGCCCTTCAGGGCCCCTAGGTGGGGGCGGCAAAGCAGACGTGCGGCGCCCGAATGACTTAGCCGGGCTCTTTCCGGCCAATTCTCTCGAGCGTTCTGCCCAAACCAGTATTGGTTTGGGCAGAACGCTCGTGAGAATTGGCCGGCGTAGGACAGCCCTGCGGACCGCCGTGCTCTCCATGGCCCAGGGCCCTTTCTCGCCAGGGCATGTTGCTGCCGCCAAGAAATGGCTCGGAAAAGACGCGGCCCACCCCGGCACGCCGGCGCAATGGAGCGTTCCCGGAGCAGAGTTGAAGAAACGGTGGTGGCCTGGTGTGCGCCTCTGTCTTTCGGGTAGATGGGCCGGCCAAGGATGGGGATGACCTCATCTTGGTCATACAGGTTTATGTCACTCTGAGGGTTGTCCGAAGCACCAGAGGGGCCGATGGTGACTGCGTGGTTGGGAGATGCGTGGCTGCGGGTCTAAGGGTTTCCCATATGGAGGCCAAGAGGGACAGGATCCCGGAAGCAGGTTCGGGAAGCAGGCGAGTGTTCCAGACCGGACTTCGTGATGGGCCTGGCCCCGTGGTAGAGCGCAGGGAAGGGACCCCGGCAAGTCGAGGCTCCACGGGCGTTGTCCCCGCTGCATTCCATCTTGTGGAGTGCCTCTTGGCGGCGATCGGGTGCGGGCACTCACATTGCCCTTCAGGGCCCCAAGGTGGGGGCGGCCCAGCAGACGTGCGGCGCCCGAATGACTTCGCCCGGATTTTTCCGGCCAATTCTCACGAGCGTTCTGCCCAAACCAGGATTGGTTTGGGCAGAACGCTCGTGAGAATTGGCCGGCGTAGGACAGCCCTGCAGACCGCCGTGCTCTCCATGGCCCAGGGCCCTTTCTCGCCCAGGGCATGTTGCTGCCGCCAAGAAATGGCTCGGAAAAGACGCGGCCCACCCGGGCACGCCGGCGCATTGCAGCGTTCCCGGAGCAGAGTTGAAGAACGGGTGGTGGCCTGGTGTGCGCCTCTGTCTTTCGGGTAGATGGGCCGGCCAAGGATGGGGATGACCTCATCTTGGTCATAAAGGTTTATGTCACTCTTAGGGTTGTCCGAATTACCAGAGGGGCCGATGGAGACTGCGTGGTTGGGAGATGCGTGGCTTCGGGTCTAAGGGTTTCCCATATGGAGGCCAAGAGGGACAGGATCCCGGAAGCAGGTTGGGGAAGCAGGCGAGTGTTCCAGACCGGACTTCGTGATGGGCCTGGCCCCGTGGTAGAGCGCAGGGATGGGACCCCGGCCAGTCGAGGATCCACGGGCGTTGTCCTCGCTGCATTCCATCTTGTGGAGTGCCTCTTGGCGGCGATCGGGTGCGCGCACTCACAGTGCCCTTCAGGGCCCCTAGGTGGGGGCGGCAAAGCAGACGTGCGGCGCCCGAAAGACTTCGCCGTGCTCTTTCCGGCCAATTCTCTCGAGCGTTCTGCCCAAACCAGGATTGGTTTGGCAGAACGCTTGTGAGAATTGGCCGGCGTAGGACAGCCCTGCGGACCGCCGTGCTCTCCATGGCCCCGGGCCCTTTCTCGCCCAGGGCATGTTGCTGGCACCAAGAAATGGCTCGGAAAAGACGCGGCCCACCCCGGCATGCCGGCCCATTGGAGCGTTCCCGGAGCAGAGTTGAAGAACGGGTGTTGGCCTGGTGTGTGCCTCTGTCTTTCGGGTAGATGGGCCTGCCAAGGATGAGGTTGACCTCATCTTGGTCATACAGGTTTATCTCACTCTGATGGTTGTCCGAAGCACCAGAGGGGCCGATGGAGACTGCGTGGTTGGGAGATGCGTGGCTGCGGGTCTAACGGTTTCCCATATGGAGGCCATGAGGGAGAGGACCCCGGAAGCAGGTTAGGGAAGCAGGCGAGTGTTCCAGACCGGATTTCGTGATGGGCCTGGCCCCGTGGTAGAGCGCAGGGATGGGACCCCGCCAAGTCGAGGATCCACGGGCGTTGTCCTCGCTGCATTCCATCTTGTGGAGTGCCTCTTGGCGGCGATCGGGTGCGGGCACTCACAGTGCCCTTCAGGGCCCCGAGGTGGGGGCGGCCCAGCAGACGTGCGGCGCCCGAATGAATTGGCCGGTCTTTTTCCGGCCAATTCTCACGAGCGTTCTGCCCAAACCAGGATTGGTTTGGGCAGAACGCTCGTGAGAATTGGCCGGCGTAGGACAGCCCTGCGGACCGCCGTGCTCTCCATGGCCCAGGGCCCTTTCTGGCCCAGGGCATGTTGCTGCCGACAAGAAATGGCTCGGAAATGACGCGACCCTCCCCGGCACGCCGGAGCAGAGTTGAAGAACGGGTGGTGGCCTTGTGTGCGCCTCTGTCTTTCGGGTAGATGGGCTGGCCAATGATGGGGATGACCTCATCATGGTCCTACTGGTTTATGTCACTCTGAGGGTTGTCCGAAGCACCAGAGGGGCCGATGGAGACTGCGTGGTTGGGAGATGCGTGGCTGCGGGTCTAAGGGTTTCCCATATGGAGGCCATGAGGGACAGGACCCCGAAAGCAGGTTGGGGTAGCAGGCGAGTGTTCCAGACCGGACTTCGTGATGGGCCTGGCCCCGTGGTAAAGCGCAGGGATGGGACTCCGGCCAGTCGAGGATCCACGGGCGTTGTCCTCGCTGCATTCCATCTTGTGGAGTGCCTCTTGGCGGCGATCGGGTGCGGGCACTCACAGTGCCCTTCAGGGCCCCTAGGTGGGGGCGGCAAAGCAGACGTGCGGCGCCCGAATGACTTCGCCGGGCTCTTTCCGGCCAATTCTCTCGAGCGTTCTACCCAAACCAGTATTGGTTTGGGCAGAACGCTCGAGAGAATTGGCCGGCGTAGGACAGCCCTGCGGACCGCCGTGCTCTCCATGGCCCAGGGCCCTTTCTCGCCCAGGGCATGTTGCTGCCGCCAAGAAATGGCTCGGAAAAGACGCGGCCCACCCCGGCACGCCGGCGCATTGGAGCGTTCCCGGAGCAGAGTTGAAGAACGGGTGGTGGCCAGGTGTGCGCCTCTGTCTTTCGGGTAGATGGGCCGGCCAAGGATGGGGATGACCTCATCTTGGTCATACAGGTTTATGTCACTTTGAGGGTTGTCCGAAGCACCAGAGGGGCCGATGGAGACTGCGTGGTTGGGAGATGCGTGGCTGCGGGTCTAAGGGTTTCCCTTATGGAGGCCATGAGGGACAGGACCCCGGAAGCAGGTTGGGGAAGCAGGCGAGTGTTCCAGACCGGACTTCGTGATGGGCCTGGCCCCGTGGTAGAGCGCAGGGATGGGACCCCGGCCAGTCGAGGATCCACGGGCGTTGTCCTCGCTGCATTCCATCATGTGGAGTGCCTCTTGGCGGCGATCGGGTGCGGGCACTCACAGTGCCCTTCAGGGCCCCTAGGTGGGGGCGGCAAAGCAGACGTGCGGCGCCCGAATGTCTTCGCCGGGCTCTTTCCGGCCAATTCTCTCGAGCGTTCTGCCCAAAACAGGATTGGTTTGGGCAGAACGCTCGTGAGAATTGGCCGGCGTAGGACAGCCCTGCGGACCGCCGTGCTCTTCATGGCCCAGGGCCCTTTCGCGCCCAGGGCATGTTGCTGCCGCCAAAAATGGCTCGGAAAAGACGCGGCCCACCCCAGCATGCCGGCGCAATGGAGCGTTCCCGGAGCAGAGTTGAAGAACGGGTGGTGGCCTGGAGAGCGCCTCTGTCTTTCGGGTAGATTGGAAGGCCAAGGATGGGGATGACCTCATCTTGGTCATACAGGTTTATCTCACTCTGAGGGTTGTCCGAAGCACCAGACGGGCCGATGGAGACTGCGTGGTTGGGAGATGCGTGGCTGCGGGTCTAAGTGTTTCCCATATGGAGGCCATGAGGGACAGGACCCCGGAAGCAGGTTGGGGAAGCAGGCGAGTGTTCCAGACCGGACTTCGTGATGGGCCTGGCCCCGTGGTAGAGCGCAGGGATGGGACCCCGGCCAGTCGAGGATCCACGGGCGTTGTCCTCGCTGCATTCCATCTTGTGCAGTGCCTCTTGGCGGCGATCGGGTGCGGGCACTCACAGTGCCCTTCAGGGCCCCTAGGTGGGGGCGGCAAAGCAGACGTGCGGCGCCCGAATGACTTAGCCGGGCTCTTTCCGGCCAATTCTCTCGAGCGTTCTGCCCAAACCAGTATTGGTTTGGGCAGAACGCTCGTGAGAATTGGCCGGCGTAGGACAGCCCTGCGGACCGCCGTGCTCTCCATGGCCCAGGGCCCTTTCTCGCCCAGGGCATGTTGCTGCCGCCAAGAAATGGCTCGGAAAAGACGCGGCCCACCCGGGCACGCCGGCGCATTGGAGCGTTCCCGGAGCAGAGTTGAAGAACGGGTGGTGGCCTGGTGTGCGCCTCTGTCTTTCGGGTAGATGGGCCGGCCAAGGATGGGGATGACCTCATCTTGGTCATAAAGGTTTATGTCACTCTGAGGGTTGTCCGAAGCACCAGAGGGGCCGATGGAGACTGCGTGGTTGGGAGATGCGTGGCTTCGGGTCTAAGGGTTTCCCATGTGGAGGCCAAGAGGGACAGGATCCCGGAAGCAGGTTGGGGAAGCAGGCGAGTGTTCCAGACCGGACTTCGTGATGGGCCTGGCCCCGTGGTAGAGCGCAGGGATGGGACCCCGGCCAGTCGAGGATCCACGGGCGTTGTCCTCGCTGCATTCCATCTTGTGGAGTGCCTCTTGGCGGCGATCGGGTGCGCGCACTCACAGTGCCCTTCAGGGCCCCGAGGTGGGGGCGGCCCAGCAGACGTGCGGCGCCCGAATGACTTGGCCGGGCTTTTTACGGCCAATTCTCACGAGCGTTCTGCCCAAACCAGGATTGGTTTGGGCAGAACGCTCGTGAGAATTGGCCGGCGTAGGACAGCCCTGCGGACCGCCGTGCTCTCCATGGCCCAGGGCCCTTTCTGGCCCAGGGCATGTTGCTGCCGACAAGAAATGGCTCGGAAATGACGCGACCCACCCCGGCACGCCGGAGCAGAGTTGAAGAACGGGTGGTGGCCTGGTGTGCTCCTCTGTCTTTCGGGTAGATGGGCCTGCCAATGATGGGGATGACCTCATCTTGTCCTACAGGTTTATGTCACTCTGAGGGTTGTCCGAAGCACCAGAGGGGCCGATGGAGACTGCGTGGTTGGGAGATGCGTGGCTGCGGGTATAAGGGTTTCCCATATGAATGCCATGAGGGACAGGATCCCGGAAGCAGGTTGGGGAAGCAGGCGAGTGTTCCAGACCGGACTTCGAGAT
The DNA here is from genome assembly GCF_030435805.1 of Mustela lutreola. Taxonomy (NCBI): domain Eukaryota; kingdom Metazoa; phylum Chordata; class Mammalia; order Carnivora; family Mustelidae; genus Mustela; species Mustela lutreola. The sequence goes on from NC_081294.1 coordinate 177,107,732, forward strand.
GGGCCTGGCCCCGTGGTAGAGCGCAGGGATGGGACCCCGGCATTCGAGGATCCACGGGCGTTGTGCTGGCTGCATTCCATCTTGTGGAGTGCCCTGGCGGCGATCGGGTGCGGGCACTCACAGTGCCCTACAGGGCCCCGAGCTGGGGGCGGCCCAGCAGACGTGCGGCGCCCGAATGACTTCGCCGGGCTTTTTCCGGCCAGTTCTCACGAGCGTTCTGCCCCACCAGGATTGGTTTGGGCAGAACGCTCGTGAGAATTGGCCGGCGTAGGACAGCCATGCGAACCGCCGTGCTCTCCATGGCACAGGGCCCTTTCTCGACCAGGGCATGTTGCTGCCGCCAAGAAATGGCTCGGAAAGACGCGGCCCACCCCGGCACGCCAGCGCATTGGAGCGTTCCCGGAGCAGAGTTGAAGAACGGGTGGTGGCCTGGTGTGCGCCTCTGTCTCTCGGGTAGATGGGCCGGCCAAGGATGGGGATGACCTCATCATGGTCCTACAGGTTTATGTCACTCTGAGGGTTGTCCGAAGCACCAGAGGGGCCGATGGAGACTGCGTGGTTGGGAGATGCGTGGCTGCGGGTCTAAGGGTTTCCCATATGGAGGCCATGAGGGACAGGACCCCGGAAGCAGGTTGGGGTAGCAGGCGAGTGTTCCAGACCGGACTTCGTGATGGGCCTGGCCCCGTGGTAGAGCGCAGGGATGGGAACCCGGCCAATCGAGGATCCACGGGCGTTGTCCTCGGTGCATTCCATCTTGTGGAGTACCTCTTGGCGGCGATCGGGTGCGGGCACTCACAGTGCCCTTCAGGGCCCCGATGTGGGGGCGGCCCAGCAGACGTGCGGCGCCCGAATGACTTCGCCGGGCTTTTTCCGGCCAATTCTCACGAGCGTTCTGCCCCACCAGGATTGGTTTGGGCAGAACGCTCGTGAGAATTGGCCGGCGTAGGACAGCCCTGCGGACCGCCGTGCTCTCCATGGCACAGGGCCCTTTCTCGCCCAGGGCATGTTGCTGCCGCCAAGAAATTGCTCGGAAAGACGCGGCCCACCCCGGCACGCCAGCGCATTAGAGCGTTCCCGGAGCAGAGTTGAAGAACGGGTGGTGGCCTGGTGTGCGCCTCTGTGTTTCGGGTAGATGGGCCGGCCAAGGATGGGGATGACCTCATCATGGTCCTACAGGTTTATGTCACTCTGAGGGTTGTCCGAAGCACCAGAGGGGTCGATGGAGACTGCGTGGTTGGGAGATGCGTGGCTGCGGGTCTAAGGGTTTCCCATATGGAGGCCATGAGGGACAGGACCCCGGAAGCAGGTTGGGGTAGCAGGGGAGTGTTCCAGACCGGACTTCGTGATGGGCCTGGCCCCGTGGTAGAGCGCAGGGATGTGACCCCGGCAAGTCGAGGATCCACGGGCGTTGTCCTCGCTGCATTCCATCTTGTGGAGTGCCTCTTGGCGGCGATCGGGTGCGGGCACTCACAGTGCCCTTCAGGGCCCCGAGGTGGGGGCGGCCCTGCAGACGTGCGGCGCCCGAATGACTTTGCCGGGCTTTTTCCGGCCAATTCTCACGAGCGTTCTGCCCAAACCAGGATTGGTTTGGGCAGAACGCTCGTGAGAATTGGCCGGCGTAGTACAGCCCTGCGGACCGCCGTGCTCTCCATGGCCCAGGGCCCTTTCTCGCCCAGGGCATGTTGCTGCCGCCAAGAAATGGCTCGGAAAAGACGCGGCCCACCCCGGCACGCCGGCGCATTGGAGCGTTCCCGGAGCAGAGTTGAAGAACGGGTGGTGGCCTGGTGTGCGCCTCTGTCTTTCGGGTAGATGGGCCTGCCAAGGATGGGGATGACCTCATCTTGGTCATACAGGTTTATTTCACTCTGAGGGTTGTCTGAAGCACCAGAGGGGCCGATGGAGACTGCCTGGTTGGGAGATGCGTGGCTGCGGGACTAAGGGTTTCCCATATGGAGGCCATGAGGGACAGGACCCCGGAAGCAGGTTGGGGAAGCAGGCGAGTGTTCCAGACCGGACTTCCTGATGGGCCTGGCCCCGTGGTAGAGCGTAGGGATGGGTCCCCGGCAAGTCGAGGATCCACGGGCGTTGTCCTCGCTGCATTCCATCTTCTGGAGTGCCTCTTGGCGGCGATCGGGTGCGGGCACTCACAGTGCCTTTCAGGGCCCCGAGGTAGGGGCGGCCCAGCAGACGTGCGGCGCCCGAATGACTTCGCCGGGCTTTTTCCGGCCAATTCTCACGAGCGTACTGCCCAAACCAGGATTTGGGCAGAACGCTCGTGAGAATTGGCCGGCTTAGGACAGCCCTGCGGACCGCCATGCTCTCCATGGCCCAGGGCCCTTTCTCGCCCAGGGCATGTTGCTGCCGCCAAAAATGGCTCGGAAAAGACGCGGCCCACCCCGGCACGCCGGTGCAATGGAGTGTTCCCAGAGCAGAGTTGAAGAACGGGTGGTGGCCTGGTGTGCGCCTCTGTCTTTCGGGTAGATGGGCCGGCCAATGATGGGGATGACCTCATCATGGTCCTACAGTTTTATGTCACTCTGAGGGTTGTCCGAAGCACCAGAGGGACCGATGGAGACTGCGTGGTTGGGAGATGCGTGGCTGCGGGTCTAAGGGTTTCCCATATGGAGGCCATGAGGAACAGGAACCCGGAAGCAGGTTGGGGAAGCAGGCGAGTGTTCCAGACCGGACTTCGTGATGGGCCTGGCCCCGTGGTAGAGCGCAGGGATGGGACCCCGGCAAGTCGAGGATTCACGGGCGTTGTCCTCGCTGCATTCCATCTTGTGGAGTGCCTCTTGGCGGCGATCGGGTGCGGGCACTCACAGTGCCCTTCAGGGCCCCGAGGTGGGGGCGGCCCAGCAGACGTGCGGCGCCCGAATGACTTCGCCGGGCTTTTTCTCGCCAATTCTCACGAGCGTTCTGTCCAAACCAGGATTGGTTTGGGCAGAACGCTCGTGAGAATTGGCCGGCGTAGGACAGCCCTGCGGACTGCCGTGCTCTCCATGGCCCAGGGCCCTTTCTCGCCCAGGGCATGTTGCTGCCGCCAAGAAATGGCTCGGAAAAGACGCGGCCCACCCGGGCACGCCGCCGCATTGGAGCATTCCCGGAGCAGATTTGAATAACGGGTGGTGGCCTGGTGTGCGCCTTTGTCTCTCGGGTAGATGGGCCGGCCAAGGATGGGGATGACCTCATCTTGGTCATACAGGTTGATCTCACTCTGAGGGTTGTCCGAAGCACCAGAGGGGCCGATGGAGACTGCGTGGTTGGGAGATGCGTGGCTGCGGGTCTAAGGGTTTCCCTTATGGAGGCCATGAGGGACAGGACCCCGGAAGCAGGTTGGGGAAGCAGGCGAGTGTTCCAGACCGGACTTCGTGATGGGCCTGGCCCCGTGGTAGAGCGCAGGGTTGGGACCCCGGCAAGTCGAGGATCCACGGGCGTTGTCCTCGCTGCATTCCATCTTGTGGTGTGCCTCTTGGCGTTGATCGGTTTCGGGCACTCACAGTGCCCTTCAGGGCCCCGAGGTGGGGACGGCCCAGCAGACGTGCGGCGCCCGAATGACTTCGCCGGGCTTTTTCCTTCCAATTCTCACGAGCGTTCTGCCCATACCAGGATTGGTTTGGGCAGAACGCTCGTGAGAATTGCCCGGCGTAGGACAGCCCTGCGGACCGCCGTGCTCTCCATGGCCCCGGGCCCTTTCTCGCCCAGGGAATGTTGCTCCCGCCAAGAAATGGCTCGGAAAAGACGCGGCCCACCCCGGCACGCCGGCGCATTGGAGCGTTCCCAGAGCAGAGTTGAAGAACGGGTGGTGGCCTGGTGTGCGCCTCTGTCTCTCGGGTAGATGGGCCGGCCAAGGATGGGGATGACCTCATTTGGTCATACAGGTTTATCTCACTCTGAGGGTTGTCCGAAGCACCAGAGGGGCCGATGGAGACTGCGTGGTTGGGAGATGCGTGGCTGCGGGTCTAAGGGATTCCCATATGGAGGCCATGAGGAACAGGAACCCGGAAGCAGGTTGGGGAAGCCGACGAGTGTTCCAGACCGGACTTCGTGATGGGCCTGGCCCCGTGGTAGAGCGCAGGGATGGGACCCCGGCAAGTCGAGGATCCACGGGCGTTGTCCCCGCTGCATTCCATCTTGTGGAGTGCCTCTTGGCGGCGATCGGGTGCGGGCACTCACAGTGCCCTTCAGGGCCCCAAGGTGGGGGCGGCCCAGCACACGTGCGGCGCCCGAATGAATTCGCCCGGCTTTTTCCGGCCAATTCTCACGAGCGTTCTGCCCAAACCAGGATTGGTTTGGGCAGAACGCTCGTGAGAATTGGCCGGCGTAGGACAGCCCTGCGGACCACCGTGCTCTCCATGGCCCAGGGCCCTTTCTCGCCCAGGGCATGTTGCTGCCGCCAAGAAATGGCTCGGAAAAGACGCGGCCCACCCGGGCACGCCGGCGCATTGCAGCGTTCCCGGAGCAGAGTTGAAGAACGGGTGATGGCCTGGTGTGCGCCTATGTCTTTCGGGTAGATGGGCCGGCCAAGGATGGGGATGACCTCATCTTGGTCATACAGGTTTATCTCACTCTGAGGGTTGTCCGAAGCACCAGAGGGGCCGATGGAGACTGCGTGGTTGGGAGATGCGTGGCTGCGGGTCTAAGGGTTTCCCATATGGAGGCCATGATTGACAGGACCCCGGAAGCAGGTTGGGGAAGCAGGCGAGTGTTCCAGACCGGACTTCGTGATGGGCCTGGCCCCGTGGTAGAGCGCAGGGAAGGGACCCCGGCAAGTCGAGGATCCACGGGCGTTGTCCCCGCTGCATTCCATCTTGTGGTGTGCCTCTTGGCGGCGATCGGGTGCGGGCACTCACAGTGCCCTTCAGGGCCCCTAGGTGGGGGCGGCAAAGCAGACGTGCGGCGCCCGAATGACTTAGCCGGGCTCTTTCCGGCCAATTCTCTCGAGCGTTCTGCCCAAACCAGTATTGGTTTGGGCAGAACGCTCGTGAGAATTGGCCGGCGTAGGACAGCCCTGCGGACCGCCGTGCTCTCCATGGCCCAGGGCCCTTTCTCGCCAGGGCATGTTGCTGCCGCCAAGAAATGGCTCGGAAAAGACGCGGCCCACCCCGGCACGCCGGCGCAATGGAGCGTTCCCGGAGCAGAGTTGAAGAAACGGTGGTGGCCTGGTGTGCGCCTCTGTCTTTCGGGTAGATGGGCCTGCCAAGGATGGGGATGACCTCATCTTGGTCATACAGGTTTATTTCACTCTGAGGGTTGTCCGAAGCACCAGAGGGGCCGATGGAGACTGCGTGGTTGGGAGATGCGTGGCTTCGGGTCTAAGTGTTTCCCATATGGAGGCCAAGAGGGACAGGATCGCAGAAGCAGGTTGGGGAAGCAGGCGAGTGTTCCAGACCGGACTTCGTGATGGGCCTGGCCCCGTGGTAGAGCGCAGGGATGGGACCCCGGCCAGTCGAGGATCCACGGGCGTTGTCCTCGCTGCATTCCATCTTGTGGAGTGCCTCTTGGCGGCGATCGGGTGCGGGCACTCACATTGCCCTTCAGGGCCCCAAGGTGGGGGCGGCCCAGCACACGTGCGGCGCCCGAATGAATTCGCCCGGCTTTTTCCGGCCAATTCTCACGAGCGTTCTGCCCAAACCAGGATTGGTTTGGGCAGAACGCTCGTGAGAATTGGCCGGCGTAGGACAGCCCTGCGGACCGCCGTGCTCTCCATGGCCCAGGGCCCTTTCTCGCCCAGGGCATGTTGCTGCCGCCAAGAAATGGCTCGGAAAAGACGCGGCCCACCCGGGCACGCCGGCGCATTGCAGCGTTACCGGAGCAGAGTTGAAGAACGGGTGATGGCCTGGTGTGCGCCTCTGTCTTTCGGGTAGATGGGCCGGCCAAGGATGGGGATGACCTCATCTTGGTCATACAGGTTTATGTCACTCTGAGGGTTGTCCGAAGCACCAGAGGGGCCGATGGAGACTGCGTGGTTGGGAGATGCGTGGCTTCGGGTCTAAGTGTTTCCCATATGGAGGCCAAGAGGGACAGGATCCCAGAAGCAGGTTGGGTAAGCAGGCGAGTGTTCCAGACCGGACTTCGTGATGGGCCTGGCCCCGTGGTAGAGCGCAGGGATGGGACCCCGGCCAGTCGAGGATCCACGGGCGTTGTCCTCGCTGCATTCCATCTTGTGGAGTGCCTCTTGGCAGCGATCGGGTGCGGGCACTCACAGTGCCCTTCAGGGCCCCTAGGTGGGGGCGGCAAAGCAGACGTGCGGCGCCCGAATGACTTCGCCGGGCTCTTTCCGGCCAATTCTCTCGAGCGTTCTGCCCAAAACAGGATTGGTTTGGGCAGAACGCTCGTGAGAATTGGCCGGCTTAGGACAGCCCTGCGGACCGCCGTGCTCTTCATGGCCCAGGGCCCTTTCTCGCCCAGGGCATGTTGCTGCCGCCAAAAATGGCTCGGAAAAGACGCGGCCCACCCCGGCACGCCGGCGCAATGGAGCGTTCCCGGAGCAGAGTTGAAGAACGGGTGGTGGCCTGGAGTGCGCCTCTGTCTTTCGGGTAGATTGGAAGAACAAGGATGGGGATGACCTCATCTTGGTCATACAGGTTTATGTCACTCTGAGGGTTGTCCGAAGCACCAGAGGGGCCGATGGAGACTGCGTGGTTGGGAGATGCGTGGCTGCGGGTCTAAGGGTTTCCCATATGGAGGCCAAGAGGGACAGGATCCCGGAAGCAGGTTGGGGAAGCAGGCGAGTGTTCCAGACCGGACTTCGTGATGGGCCTGGCCCCGTGGTAGAGCGCAGGGATGGGACCCCGGCCAGTCGAGGATCCACGGGCGTTGTCCTCGCTGCATTCCATCTTGTGGAGTGCCTCTTGGCGGCGATCGGGTGCGGGCACTCACAGTGCCCTTCAGGGCCCCTAGGTGGGGGCGGCAAAGCAGACGTGCGGCGCCCGAATGACTTCGCCGGGCTCTTTCCGGCCAATTCTCTCGAGCGTTCTGCCCAAAACAGGATTGGTTTGGGCAGAACGCTCGTGAGAATTGGCCGGCTTAGGACAGCCCTGCGGACCGCCGTGCTCTTCATGGCCCAGGGCCCTTTCTCGCCCAGGGCATGTTGCTGCCGCCAAAAATGGCTCGGAAAAGACGCGGCCCACCCCGGCATGCCGGCGCAATGGAGCGTTCCCGGAGCAGAGTTGAAGAACGGGTGGTGGCCTGGAGTGCGCCTCTGTCTTTCGGGTAGATTGGAAGGCCAAGGATGGGGATGACCTCATCTTGGTCATACAGGTTTATGTCACTCTGAGGGTTGTCCGAAGCACCAGAGGGGCCGATGGAGACTGCGTGGTTGGGAGATGCGTGGCTGCGGGTCTAAGGGTTTCCCATATGGAGGCCAAGAGGGACAGGATCCCGGAAGCAGGTTGGGGAAGCAGGCGAGTGTTCCAGACCGGACTTCGTGATGGGCCTGGCCCCGTGGTAGAGCGCAGGGATGGGACCCCGGCCAGTCGAGGATCCACGGGCGTTGTCCTCGCTGCATTCCATCTTGTGGAGTGCCTCTTGGCGGCGATCGGGTGCGGGCACTCACAGTGCCCTTCAGGGCCCCTAGGTGGGGGCGGCAAAGCAGACGTGCGGCGTCCGAATGACTTCGCCGGGCTCTTTCCGGCCAATTCTCTCGAGCGTTCTGCCCAAAACAGTATTGGTTTGGGCAGAACGCTCGTGAGAATTGGCCGGCGTAGGACAGCCCTGCGGACCGCCGTGCTCTCCATGGCCCAGGGCCCTTTCTCGCCAGGGCATGTTGCTGCCGCCAAGAAATGGCTCGGAAAAGACGCGGCCCACCCCGGCACGCCGGCGCAATGGAGCGTTCCCGGAGCAGAGTTGAAGAAAGTGTGGTGGCCTGGTGTGCGCCTCTGTCTTTCGGGTAGATGGGCCGGCCAAGGATGGGGATGACCTCATCTTGGTCATACAGGTTTATCTCACTCTGAGGGTTGTCCGAAGCACCAGAGGGGCCGATGGAGACTGCGTGGTTGGGAGATGCGTGGCTGCGGGTCTAAGGGTTTCCCATATGGAGGCCATGAGGGACAGGACCCCGGAAGCAGGTTGGGGAAGCAGGCGAGTGTTCCAGACCGGACTTCGTGATGGGCCTGGCCCCGTGGTAGAGCGCAGGGATGGGACCCCGGCAAGTCGAGGTTCCACGGGCGTTGTCCTCGCTGCATTCCATCTTGTGGAGTGCCTCTTGGCGGCGATCGGGTGCGGGCACTCACAGTGCCCTTCAGGGCCCCTAGGTGGGGGCGGCAAAGCAGACGTGCGGCGCCCAAATGAGTTCGCCGGGCTCTTTCCGGCCAATTCTCTCGAGCGTTCTGCCCAAAACAGGATTGGTTTGGGCAGAACGCTCGTGAGAATTGGCCGGTGTAGGACAGCCCTGCGGACCGCCGTGCTCTTCATGGCCCAGGGCCCTTTCGCGCCCAGGGCATGTTGCTGCCGCCAAAAATGGCTCGGAAAAGACGCGGCCCACCCCAGCATGCCGGCGCAATGGAGCGTTCCCGGAGCAGAGTTGAAGAACGGGTGGTGGCCTGGAGAGCGCCTCTGTCTTTCGGGTAGATTGGAAGGCCAAGGATGGGGATGACCTCATCTTGGTCATACAGGTTTATCTCACTCTGAGGGTTGTCCGAAGCACCAGACGGGCCGATGGAGACTGCGTGGTTGGGAGATGCGTGGCTGCGGGTCTAAGTGTTTCCCATATGGAGGCCATGAGGGACAGGACCCCGGAAGCAGGTTGGGGAAGCAGGCGAGTGTTCCAGACCGGACTTCGTGATGGGCCTGGCCCCGTGGTAGAGCGCAGGGATGGGACCCCGGCCAGTCGAGGATCCACGGGCGTTGTCCTCGCTGCATTCCATCTTGTGCAGTGCCTCTTGGCGGCGATCGGGTGCGGGCACTCACAGTGCCCTTCAGGGCCCCTAGGTGGGGGCGGCAAAGCAGACGTGCGGCGCCCGAATGACTTAGCCGGGCTCTTTCCGGCCAATTCTCTCGAGCGTTCTGCCCAAACCAGTATTGGTTTGGGCAGAACGCTCGTGAGAATTGGCCGGCGTAGGACAGCCCTGCGGACCGCCGTGCTCTCCATGGCCCAGGGCCCTTTCTCGCCCAGGGCATGTTGCTGCCGCCAAGAAATGGCTCGGAAAAGACGCGGCCCACCCGGGCACGCCGGCGCATTGGAGCGTTCCCGGAGCAGAGTTGAAGAACGGGTGGTGGCCTGGTGTGCGCCTCTGTCTTTCGGGTAGATGGGCCGGCCAAGGATGGGGATGACCTCATCTTGGTCATAAAGGTTTATGTCACTCTGAGGGTTGTCCGAAGCACCAGAGGGGCCGATGGAGACTGCGTGGTTGGGAGATGCGTGGCTTCGGGTCTACGGGTTTCCCATATGGAGGCCAAGAGGGACAGGATCCCGGAAGCAGGTTGGGGAAGCAGGCGAGTGTTCCAGACCGGACTTCGTGATGGGCCTGGCCCCGTGGTAGAGCGCAGGGATGGGACCCCGGCCAGTCGAGGATCCACGGGCGTTGTCCTCGCTGCATTCCATCTTGTGGAGTGCCTCTTGGCGGCGATCGGGTGCGCGCACTCACAGTGCCCTTCAGGGCCCCGAGGTGGGGGCGGCCCAGCAGACGTGCGGCGCCCGAATGACTTGGCCGGGCTTTTTACGGCCAATTCTCACGAGCGTTCTGCCCAAACCAGGATTGGTTTGGGCAGAACGCTCGTGAGAATTGGCCGGCGTAGGGCAGCCCTGCGGACCGCCGTGCTCTCCATGGCCCAGGGCCCTTTCTGGCCCAGGGCATGTTGCTGCCGACAAGAAATGGCTCGGAAATGACGCGACCCACCCCGGCACGCCGGAGCAGAGTTGAAGAACGGGTGGTGGCCTGGTGTGCGCCTCTGTCTTTCGGGTAGATGGGCCTGCCAATGATGGGGATGACCTCATCTTGTCCTACAGGTTTATGTCACTCTGAGGGTTGTCCGAAGCACCAGAGGGGCCGATGGAGACTGCGTGGTTGGGAGATGTGTGGCTGCGGGTATAAGGGTTTCCCATATGAATGCCATGAGGGACAGGATCCCGGAAGCAGGTTGGGGAAGCAGGCGAGTGTTCCAGACCGGACTTCGAGATGGGCCTGGCCCCGTGGTAGAGCGCAGGGATGGGACCCCGGCATTCGAGGATCCACGGGCGTTGTGCTGGCTGCATTCCATCTTGTGGAGTGCCCTGGCGGCGATCGGGTGCGGGCACTCACAGTGCCCTACAGGGCCCCGAGCTGGGGGCGGCCCAGCAGACGTGCGGCGCCCGAATGACTTCGGCGGGCTTTTTCCGGCCAATTCTCACGAGCGTTCTGCCCAAACCAGGATTGGTTTGGGCAGAACGCTCGTGAGAATTGGCCGGCGTAGGACAGCCCTGCGGACCGCCGTGCTCTCCATGGCCCAGGGCCCTTTCTCGCCCAGGGCATGTTGCTACCGCCAAGAAAAGGCTCGGAAAAGACGCGGCCCACCCCGGCACGCCGGCGCATTGGAGCGTTTCCGGAGCAGAGTTGAAGAACGGGTGGTGGCCTGGTGTGCGCCTCTGTCTTTCGGGTAGATGGGCCGGCCAAGGATGGGGATGACCTCATCTTGGTCATACAGGTTTATGTCACTCTGAGGGTTGTCCGAAGCACCAGAGGGGCCGATGGAGACTGCGTGGTTGGGAGATGCGTGGCTGCGGGTCTAAGGGTTTCCCATAGGGAGGCCATGAGTGACAGGACCCCGGAAGCAGGTTGGGGAAGCTGGCGAGTGTTCCAGACCGGACTTCGTTTTGGGCCTGGCCCCGTGATACAGCGCAGGGATGGGACCCCGGCCAGTCGAGGATCCACGGGCATTGTCCCCGCTGCATATCATCTTGTGGAGTGCCTCTTGGCGGCGATCGGGTGCGGGCACTCACAGTGCCCTTCAGGGCCCCGAGGTGGGGGCGGCCCAGCAGACGTGCGGCGCCCGAATGACTTCGCCGGGCTTTTTCCGGCCAGTTCTCACGAGCGTTCTGCCCCACCAGGATTGGTTTGGGCAGAACGCTCGTGAGAATTGGCCGGCGTAGGACAGCCATGCGAACCGCCGTGCTCTCCATGGCACAGGGCCCTTTCTCGACCAGGGCATGTTGCTGCCGCCAAGAAATGGCTCGGAAAGACGCGGCCCACCCCGGCACGCCAGCGCATTGGAGCGTTCCCGGAGCAGAGTTGAAGAACGGGTGGTGGCCTGGTGTGCGCCTCTGCCTCTCGGGTAGATGGGCCGGCCAAGGATGGGGATGACCTCATCATGGTCCTACAGGTTTATGTCACTCTGAGGGTTGTCCGAAGCACCAGAGGGGCCGATGGAGACTGCGTGGTTGGGAGATGCGTGGCTGCGGGTCTAAGGGTTTCCCATATGGAGGCCATGAGGGACAGGACCCCGGAAGCAGGTTGGGGTAGCAGGCGAGTGTTCCAGACCGGACTTCGTGATGGGCCTGGCCCCGTGGTAGAGCGCAGGGATGGGAACCCGGCCAATCGAGGATCCACGGGCGTTGTCCTCGGTGCATTCCATCTTGTGGAGTACCTCTTGGCGGCGATCGGGTGCGGGCACTCACAGTGCCCTTCAGGGCCCCGATGTGGGGGCGGCCCAGCAGACGTGCGGCGCCCGAATGACTTCGCCGGGCTTTTTCCGGCCAATTCTCACGAGCGTTCTGCCCCACCAGGATTGGTTTGGGCAGAACGCTCGTGAGAATTGGCCGGCGTAGGACAGCCCTGCGGACCGCCGTGCTCTCCATGGCACAGGGCCCTTTCTCGCCCAGGGCATGTTGCTGCCGCCAAGAAATTGCTCGGAAAGACGCGGCCCACCCCGGCACGCCAGCGCATTAGAGCGTTCCTGGAGCAGAGTTGAAGAACGGGTGGTGGCCTGGTGTGCGCCTCTGTGTTTCGGGTAGATGGGCCGGCCAAGGATGGGGATGACCTCATCATGGTCCTACAGGTTTATGTCACTCTGAGGGTTGTCCGAAGCACCAGAGGGGTCGATGGAGACTGCGTGGTTGGGAGATGCGTGGCTGCGGGTCTAAGGGTTTCCCATATGGAGGCCATGAGGGACAGGACCCCGGAAGCAGGTTGGGGTAGCAGGGGAGTGTTCCAGACCGGACTTCGTGATGGGCCTGGCCCCGTGGTAGAGCGCAGGGATGTGACCCCGGCAAGTCGAGGATCCACGGGCGTTGTCCTCGCTGCATTCCATCTTGTGGAGTGCCTCTTGGCGGCGATCGGGTGCGGGCACTCACAGTGCCCTTCAGGGCCCCGAGGTGGGGGCGGCCCTGCAGACGTGCGGCGCCCGAATGACTTTGCCGGGCTTTTTCCGGCCAATTCTCACGAGCGTTCTGCCCAAACCAGGATTGGTTTGGGCAGAACGCTCGTGAGAATTGGCCGGCGTAGTACAGCCCTGCGGACCGCCGTGCTCTCCATGGCCCAGGGCCCTTTCTCGCCCAGGGTATGTTGCTGCCGCCAAGAAATGGCTCGGAAAAGACGCGGCCCACCCCGGCACGCCGGCGCATTGGAGCGTTCCCGGAGCAGAGTTGAAGAACGGGTGGTGGCCTGGTGTGCGCCTCTGTCTTTCGGGTAGATGGGCCTGCCAAGGATGGGGATGACCTCATCTTGGTCATACAGGTTTATTTCACTCTGAGGGTTGTCTGAAGCACCAGAGGGGCCGATGGAGACTGCCTGGTTGGGAGATGCGTGGCTGCGGGACTAAGGGTTTCCCATATGGAGGCCATGAGGGACAGGACCCCGGAAGCAGGTTGGGGAAGCAGGCGAGTGTTCCAGACCGGACTTCCTGATGGGCCTGGCCCCGTGGTAGAGCGTAGGGATGGGTCCCCGGCAAGTCGAGGATCCACGGGCGTTGTCCTCGCTGCATTCCATCTTCTGGAGTGCCTCTTGGCGGCGATCGGGTGCGGGCACTCACAGTGCCTTTCAGGGCCCCGAGGTAGGGGCGGCCCAGCAGACGTGCGGCGCCCGAATGACTTCGCCGGGCTTTTTCCGGCCAATTCTCACGAGCGTACTGCCCAAACCAGGATTTGGGCAGAACGCTCGTGAGAATTGGCCGGCTTAGGACAGCCCTGCGGACCGCCATGCTCTCCATGGCCCAGGGCCCTTTCTCGCCCAGGGCATGTTGCTGCCGCCAAAAATGGCTCGGAAAAGACGCGGCCCACCCCGGCACGCCGGTGCAATGGAGTGTTCCCAGAGCAGAGTTGAAGAACGGGTGGTGGCCTGGTGTGCGCCTCTGTCTTTCGGGTAGATGGGCCGGCCAATGATGGGGATGACCTCATCATGGTCCTACAGGTTTATGTCACTCTGAGGGTTGTCCGAAGCACCAGAGGGACCGATGGAGACTGCGTGGTTGGGAGATGCGTGGCTGCGGGTCTAAGGGTTTCCCATATGGAGGCCATGAGGAACAGGAACCCGGAAGCAGGTTGGGGAAGCAGGCGAGTGTTCCAGACCGGACTTCGTGATGGGCCTGGCCCCGTGGTAGAGCGCAGGGATGGGACCCCGGCAAGTCGAGGATTCACGGGCGTTGTCCTCGCTGCATTCCATCTTGTGGAGTGCCTCTTGGCGGCGATCGGGTGCGGGCACTCACAGTGCCCTTCAGGGCCCCGAGGTGGGGGCGGCCCAGCAGACGTGCGGCGCCCGAATGACTTCGCCGGGCTTTTTCTCGCCAATTCTCACGAGCGTTCTGTCCAAACCAGGATTGGTTTGGGCAGAACGCTCGTGAGAATTGGCCGGCGTAGGACAGCCCTGCGGACTGCCGTGCTCTCCATGGCCCAGGGCCCTTTCTCGCCCAGGGCATGTTGCTGCCGCCAAGAAATGGCTCGGAAAAGACGCGGCCCACCCGGGCACGCCGCCGCATTGGAGCATTCCCGGAGCAGATTTGAATAACGGGTGGTGGCCTGGTGTGCGCCTTTGTCTCTCGGGTAGATGGGCCGGCCAAGGATGGGGATGACCTCATCTTGGTCATACAGGTTGATCTCACTCTGAGGGTTGTCCGAAGCACCAGAGGGGCCGATGGAGACTGCGTGGTTGGGAGATGCGTGGCTGCGGGTCTAAGGGTTTCCCTTATGGAGGCCATGAGGGACAGGACCCCGGAAGCAGGTTGGGGAAGCAGGCGAGTGTTCCAGACCGGACTTCGTGATGGGCCTGGCCCCGTGGTAGAGCGCAGGGTTGGGACCCCGGCAAGTCGAGGATCCACGGGCGTTGTCCTCGCTGCATTCCATCTTGTGGTGTGCCTCTTGGCGGCGATCGGTTTCGGGCACTCACAGTGCCCTTCAGGGCCCCGAGGTGGGGACGGCCCAGCAGACGTGCGGCGCCCGAATGACTTCGCCGGGCTTTTTCCTTCCAATTCTCACGAGCGTTCTGCCCATACCAGGATTGGTTTGGGCAGAACGCTCGTGAGAATTGGCCGGCGTAGGTCAGCCCTGCGGACCGCCGTGCTCTCCATGGCCCCGGGCCCTTTCTCGCCCAGGGCATGTTGCTGCCGCCAAGAAATGGCTCGGAAAAGACGCGGCCCACCCGGGCACGCCGCCGCATTGGAGCATTCCCGGAGCAGATTTGAATAACGGGTGGTGGCCTGGTGTGCGCCTTTGTCTCTCGGGTAGATGGGCCGGCCAGGGATGGGGATGACCTCATCTTGGTCATACAGGTTGATCTCACTCTGAGGGTTGTCCGAAGCACCAGAGGGGCCGATGGAGACTGCGTGGTTGGGAGATGCGTGGCTGCGGGTCTAAGGGTTTCCCTTATGGAGGCCATGAGGGACAGGACCCCGGAAGCAGGTTGGGGAAGCAGGCGAGTGTTCCAGACCGGACTTCGTGATGGGCCTGGCCCCGTGGTAGAGCGCAGGGTTGGGACCCCGGCAAGTCGAGGATCCACGGGCGTTGTCCTCGCTGCATTCCATCTTGTGGTGTGCCTCTTGGCGGCGATCGGTTTCGGGCACTCACAGTGCCCTTCAGGGCCCCGAGGTGGGGACGGCCCAGCAGACGTGCGGCGCCCGAATGACTTCGCCGGGCTTTTTCCTTCCAATTCTCACGAGCGTTCTGCCCATACCAGGATTGGTTTGGGCAGAACGCTCGTGAGAATTGGCCGGCGTAGGACAGCCCTGCGGACCGCCGTGCTCTCCATGGCCCCGGGCCCTTTCTCGCCCAGGGAATGTTGCTCCCGCCAAGAAATGGCTCGGAAAAGACGCGGCCCACCCCGGCACGCCGGCGCATTGGAGCGTTCCCAGAGCAGAGTTGAAGAACGGGTGGTGGCCTGGTGTGCGCCTCTGTCTCTCGGGTAGATGGGCCGGCCAAGGATGGGGATGACCTCATTTGGTCATACAGGTTTATCTCACTCTGAGGGTTGTCCGAAGCACCAGAGGGGCCGATGGAGACTGCGTGGTTGGGAGATGCGTGGCTGCGGGTCTAAGGGATTCCCATATGGAGGCCATGAGGAACAGGAACCCGGAAGCAGGTTGGGGAAGCCGGCGAGTGTTCCAGACCGGACTTCGTGATGGGCCTGGCCCCGTGGTAGAGCGCAGGGATGGGACCCCGGCAAGTCGAGGATTCACGGGCGTTGTCCTCGCTGCATTCCATCTTGTGGAGTGCCTCTTGGCGGCGATCGGGTGCGGGCACTCACAGTGCCCTTCAGGGCCCCGAGTTGGGGGCGGCCCAGCAGACGTGCGGCGCCCGAATGACTTCGCCGGGCTTTTTCCGGCCAATTCTCACGAGCGTTCTGCCCAAACCAGGATTGGTTTGGGCAGAACGCTCGTGAGAATTGGCCGGCGTAGGACAGCCCTGCGGACCGCCGTGCTCTCCATGGCCCAGGGCCCTTTCTCGCCCAGGGCATGTTGCTGCCGCCAAGAAATGTCTCGGAAAAGACGCGGCCCACCCGGGCACGCCGGCGCATTGGAGCGTTCCCGGAGAAGATTTGAATAACAGGTGGTGGCCTGGTGTGCGCCTCTGTCTCTCGGGTAGATGGGCCGGCCAAGGATGGGGATGACCTCATCTTGGTCATACAGGTTGATCTCACTCTGAGGGTTGTCCGAAGCACCAGAGGGGCCGATGGAGACTGCGTGGTTGGGAGATGCGTGGCTGCGGTTCTAAGGGTTTCCCATATGGAGGCCATGAGGGACTGGACCCCGGAAGTAGGTTGGGGAAGCTGGCGAGTGTTCCAGACCGGACTTCGTGATGGGCCTGGCCCCGTGGTACAGCGCAGGGATGGGACCCCGGCCAGTCGAGGATCCACGGGCATTGTCCCCGCTGCATATCATCTTGTGGAATGCCTCTTGGCGGCGATCGGGTGCGGGCACTCACAGTGCCTTTCAGGGCCCCGAGTTGGGGGCGGCCCAGCAGACGTGCGGCACCCGAATGACTTCGCCGGGCTTTTTCCGGCCAATTCTCACGAGCGTTCTGCCCAAACAAGGATTGGTTTGGGCAGAACGCTCGTGAGAATTGGCCGGCGTAGGACAGCCCTGCGGACCGCCATGCTCTCCATGGCCCAGGGCCCTTTCTCGCCCAGGGCATGTTGCTGCCGCCAAGAAATGGCTCGGAAAAGACGCAGCCCACCCCGTCACGCCGGCGCATTGGAGCGTTCCCGGAGCAGAGTTGAAGAACGGGTGGTGGCCTGGAGTGCGCTCTGTCTCTCGGGTAGATGGGCCGGCCAAGGATGGGGATGACCTCATCTTGGTCCTACAGGTTTATCTCACTCTGAGTGTTGTCCGAAGCACCAGAGGGGCCGATGGAGACTGCGTGGTTGGGAGATGCGTGGCTGCGGGTCTAAGGGTTTCCCATATGGAGGCCATGAGGGACAGGACCCCGGAAGCAGGTTGGGGAAGCAGGCGAGTGTTCCAGACCGGACTTCGTGATGGGCCTGGCCCCGTGGTAGAGCGCAGGGATGGGACCCCGGCAAGTCGAGGATCCACGGGCGTTGTCCTCACTGCATTCCATCTTGTGGAGTGCCTCTTGGCGGCGATCGGGTGCGGGCACTCACAGTGCACTTCAGGGCCCCGAGGTGGGGGCGGCCCAGCAGACGTGCGGCGCCCGAATGACTTCGCCGGGCTTTTTCCTTCAAATTCTCACGAGCGTTCTGCCCATACCAGGATTGGTTTGGGCAGAACGCTCGTGAGAATTGGCCGGCGTAGGACAGCCCTGCGGACCGCCGTGCTCTCCATGGCCCCGGGCCCTTTCTCGCCCAGGGCATGTTGCTGCCGCCAAGAAATGGCTCGGAAAAGACGCGGCCCACCCCGGCACGCCGGCGCATTGGAGCGTTCCCAGAGCAGAGTTGAAGAACGGGTGGTGGCCTGGTGTGCGCCTCTGTCTCTCGGGTAGATGGGCGGCCAAGGATGGGGATGACCTCATTTGGTCATACAGGTTGATCTCACTCTGAGGTTTGTCCGAAGCACCAGAGGGGCCGATGGAGACTGCGTGGTTGGGAGATGCGTGGCTGCGGGTCTAAGGATTTCCCATATGGAGGCCATGAGGAACAGGAACCCGTAAGCAGGTTGGGGAAGCAGGCTAGTGTTCCAGACCGGACTTCGTGATGGGCCTGGCCCCGTGGTAGAGCGCAGGGATGGGACCCCGGCAAGTCGAGGATTCACGGGCGTTGTCCTCGCTGCATTCCATCTTGTGGAGTGCCTCTTGGCGGCGATCGGGTGCGGGCACTCACAGTGCCCTTCAGGGCCCCGAGGTGGGGGCGGCCCAGCAGACGTTTGGCGCCCGAATGACTTCGCCGGGCTTTTTCCGGCCAATTCTCACGAGCGTTCTTCCCAAACCAGGATTGGTTTGGGCAGAACGCTCGTGAGAATTGGCCGGCGTAGGACAGCCCTGCGGACCGCCGTGCTCTCCATGGCACAGGGCCCTTTCTCGCCCAGGGCATGTTGCTGCCGCCAAGAAATTGCTCGGAAAGACGCGGCCCACCCCGGCACGCCAGCGCATTAGAGCGTTCCCGGAGCAGAGTTGAAGAACGGGTGGTGGCCTGGTGTGCGCCTCTGTGTTTCGGGTAGATGGGCCGGCCAAGGATGGGGATGACCTCATCATGGTCCTACAGGTTTATGTCACTCTGAGGGTTGTCCGAAGCACCAGAGGGGTCGATGGAGACTGCGTGGTTGGGAGATGCGTGGCTGCGGGTCTAAGGGTTTCCCATATGGAGGCCATGAGGGACAGGACCCCGGAAGCAGGTTGGGGTAGCAGGGGAGTGTTCCAGACCGGACTTCGTGATGGGCCTGGCCCCGTGGTAGAGCGCAGGGATGTGACCCCGGCAAGTCGAGGATCCACGGGCGTTGTCCTCGCTGCATTCCATCTTGTGGAGTGCCTCTTGGCGGCGATCGGGTGCGGGCACTCACAGTGCCCTTCAGGGCCCCGAGGTGGGGGCGGCCCTGCAGACGTGCGGCGCCCGAATGACTTTGCCGGGCTTTTTCCGGCCAATTCTCACGAGCGTTCTGCCCAAACCAGGATTGGTTTGGGCAGAACGCTCGTGAGAATTGGCCGGCGTAGTACAGCCCTGCGGACCGCCGTGCTCTCCATGGCCCAGGGCCCTTTCTCGCCCAGGGCATGTTGCTGCCGCCAAGAAATGGCTCGGAAAAGACGCGGCCCACCCCGGCACGCCGGCGCATTGGAGCGTTCCCGGAGCAGAGTTGAAGAACGGGTGGTGGCCTGGTGTGCGCCTCTGTCTTTCGGGTAGATGGGCCTGCCAAGGATGGGGATGACCTCATCTTGGTCATACAGGTTTATTTCACTCTGAGGGTTGTCTGAAGCACCAGAGGGGCCGATGGAGACTGCCTGGTTGGGAGATGCGTGGCTGCGGGACTAAGGGTTTCCCATATGGAGGCCATGAGGGACAGGACCCCGGAAGCAGGTTGGGGAAGCAGGCGAGTGTTCCAGACCGGACTTCCTGATGGGCCTGGCCCCGTGGTAGAGCGTAGGGATGGGTCCCCGGCAAGTCGAGGATCCACGGGCGTTGTCCTCGCTGCATTCCATCTTCTGGAGTGCCTCTTGGCGGCGATCGGGTGCGGGCACTCACAGTGCCTTTCAGGGCCCCGAGGTAGGGGCGGCCCAGCAGACGTGCGGCGCCCGAATGACTTCGCCGGGCTTTTTCCGGCCAATTCTCACGAGCGTACTGCCCAAACCAGGATTTGGGCAGAACGCTCGTGAGAATTGGCCGGCTTAGGACAGCCCTGCGGACCGCCATGCTCTCCATGGCCCAGGGCCCTTTCTCGCCCAGGGCATGTTGCTGCCGCCAAAAATGGCTCGGAAAAGACGCGGCCCACCCCGGCACGCCGGTGCAATGGAGTGTTCCCAGAGCAGAGTTGAAGAACGGGTGGTGGCCTGGTGTGCGCCTCTGTCTTTCGGGTAGATGGGCCGGCCAATGATGGGGATGACCTCATCATGGTCCTACAGGTTTATGTCACTCTGAGGGTTGTCCGAAGCACCAGAGGGACCGATGGAGACTGCGTGGTTGGGAGATGCGTGGCTGCGGGTCTAAGGGTTTCCCATATGGAGGCCATGAGGAACAGGAACCCGGAAGCAGGTTGGGGAAGCAGGCGAGTGTTCCAGACCGGACTTCGTGATGGGCCTGGCCCCGTGGTAGAGCGCAGGGATGGGACCCCGGCAAGTCGAGGATTCACGGGCGTTGTCCTCGCTGCATTCCATCTTGTGGAGTGCCTCTTGGCGGCGATCGGGTGCGGGCACTCACAGTGCCCTTCAGGGCCCCGAGGTGGGGGCGGCCCAGCAGACGTGTGGCGCCCGAATGACTTCGCCGGGCTTTTTCTCGCCAATTCTCACGAGCGTTCTGTCCAAACCAGGATTGGTTTGGGCAGAACGCTCGTGAGAATTGGCCGGCGTAGGACAGCCCTGCGGACTGCCGTGCTCTCCATGGCCCAGGGCCCTTTCTCGCCCAGGGCATGTTGCTGCCGCCAAGAAATGGCTCGGAAAAGACGCGGCCCACCCGGGCACGCCGCCGCATTGGAGCATTCCCGGAGCAGATTTGAATAACGGGTGGTGGCCTGGTGTGCGCCTTTGTCTCTCGGGTAGATGGGCCGGCCAAGGATGGGGATGACCTCATCTTGGTCATACAGGTTGATCTCACTCTGAGGGTTGTCCGAAGCACCAGAGGGGCCGATGGAGACTGCGTGGTTGGGAGATGCGTGGCTGCGGGTCTAAGGGTTTCCCTTATGGAGGCCATGAGGGACAGGACCCCGGAAGCAGGTTGGGGAAGCAGGCGAGTGTTCCAGACCGGACTTCGTGATGGGCCTGGCCCCGTGGTAGAGCGCAGGGTTGGGACCCCGGCAAGTCGAGGATCCACGGGCGTTGTCCTCGCTGCATTCCATCTTGTGGTGTGCCTCTTGGCGGCGATCGGTTTCGGGCACTCACAGTGCCCTTCAGGGCCCCGAGGTGGGGACGGCCCAGCAGACGTGCGGCGCCCGAATGACTTCGCCGGGCTTTTTCCTTCCAATTCTCACGAGCGTTCTGCCCATACCAGGATTGGTTTGGGCAGAACGCTCGTGAGAATTGGCCGGCGTAGGACAGCCCTGCGGACCGCCGTGCTCTCCATGGCCCCGGGCCCTTTCTCGCCCAGGGAATGTTGCTCCCGCCAAGAAATGGCTCGGAAAAGACGCGGCCCACCCCGGCACGCCGGCGCATTGGAGCGTTCCCAGAGCAGAGTTGAAGAACGGGTGGTGGCCTGGTGTGCGCCTCTGTCTCTCGGGTAGATGGGCCGGCCAAGGATGGGGATGACCTCATTTGGTCATACAGGTTTATCTCACTCTGAGGGTTGTCCGAAGCACCAGAGGGGCCGATGGAGACTGCGTGGTTGGGAGATGCGTGGCTGCGGGTCTAAGGGATTCCCATATGGAGGCCATGAGGAACAGGAACCCGGAAGCAGGTTGGGGAAGCCGGCGAGTGTTCCAGACCGGACTTCGTGATGGGCCTGGCCCCGTGGTAGAGCGCAGGGATGGGACCCCGGCAAGTCGAGGATTCACGGGCGTTGTCCTCGCTGCATTCCATCTTGTGGAGTGCCTCTTGGCGGCGATCGGGTGCGGGCACTCACAGTGCCCTTCAGGGCCCCGAGTTGGGGGCGGCCCAGCAGACGTGCGGCGCCCGAATGACTTCGCCGGGCTTTTTCCGGCCAATTCTCACGAGCGTTCTGCCCAAACCAGGATTGGTTTGGGCAGAACGCTCGTGAGAATTGGCCGGCGTAGGACAGCCCTGCGGACCGCCGTGCTCTCCATGGCCCAGGGCCCTTTCTCGCCCAGGGCATGTTGCTGCCGCCAAGAAATGTCTCGGAAAAGACGCGGCCCACCCGGGCACGCCGGCGCATTGGAGCGTTCCCGGAGAAGATTTGAATAACAGGTGGTGGCCTGGTGTGCGCCTCTGTCTCTCGGGTAGATGGGCCGGCCAAGGATGGGGATGACCTCATCTTGGTCATACAGGTTGATCTCACTCTGAGGGTTGTCCGAAGCACCAGAGGGGCCGATGGAGACTGCGTGGTTGGGAGATGCGTGGCTGCGGTTCTAAGGGTTTCCCATATGGAGGCCATGAGGGACTGGACCCCGGAAGTAGGTTGGGGAAGCTGGCGAGTGTTCCAGACCGGACTTCGTGATGGGCCTGGCCCCGTGGTAGAGCGCAGGGAAGGGACCCCGGCAAGTCGAGGATCCACGGGCGTTGTCCCCGCTGCATTCCATCTTGTGGAGTGCCTCTTGGCGGCGATCGGGTGCGGGCACTCACATTGCCCTTCAGGGCCCCAAGGTGGGGGCGGCCCAGCACACGTGCGGCGCCCGAATGAATTCGCCCGGCTTTTTCCGGCCAATTCTCACGAGCGTTCTGCCCAAACCAGGATTGGTTTGGGCAGAACGCTCGTGAGAATTGGCCGGCGTAGGACAGCCCTGCGGACCGCCGTGCTCTCCATGGCCCAGGGCCCTTTCTCGCCCAGGGCATGTTGCTGCCGCCAAGAAATGGCTCGGAAAAGACGCGGCCCACCCGGGCACGCCGGCGCATTGCAGCGTTCCCGGAGCAGAGTTGAAGAACGGGTGATGGCCTGGTGTGCGCCTATGTCTTTCGGGTAGATGGGCCGGCCAAGGATGGGGATGACCTCATCTTGGTCATACAGGTTTATGTCACTCTGAGGGTTGTCCGAAGCACCAGCGGGGCCGATGGAGACTGCGTGGTTGGGAGATGCGTGGCTTCGGGTCTAAGTGATTCCCATATGGAGGCCAAGAGGGACAGGATCCCAGAAGCAGGTTGGGGAAGCAGGCGAGTGTTCCAGACCGGACTTCGTGATGGGCCTGGCCCCGTGGTAGAGCGCAGGGATGGGACCCCGGCCAGTCGAGGATCCACGGGCGTTGTCCTCGCTGCATTCCATCTTGTGGAGTGCCACTTGGCGGCGATCGGGTGCGGGCACTCACAGTGCCCTTCAGGGCCCCTAGGTGGGGGCGGCAAAGCAGACGTGCGGCGTCCGAATGAGTTCGCCGGGCTCTTTCCGGCCAATTCTCTCGAGCGTTCTGCCCAAACCAGGATTGGTTTGGGCAGAACGCTCGTGAGAATTGGCCGGCGTAGGACAGCCCTGCGGACCGCCGTGCTCTTCATGGCCCAGGGCCCTTTCTCGCCCAGGGCATGTTGCTGCCGCCAAAAATGGCTCGGAAAAGACGCAGCCCACCCCGGCACGCCGGCGCAATGGAGCGTTCCCGGAGCAGAGTTGAAGAACGGGTGGTGGCCTGGAGTGCGCCTCTGTCTTTCGGGTAGATTGGAAGGCCAAGGATGGGGATGACCTCATCTTGGTCATACAGGTTTATGTCACTCTGAGGGTTGTCCGAAGCACCAGAGGGGCCGATGGAGACTGCGTGGTTGGGAGATGCGTGGCTGCGGGTCTAAGGGTTTCCCATATGGAGGCCAAGAGGGACAGGATCCCGGAAGCAGGTTGGGGAAGCAGGCGAGTGTTCCAGACCGGACTTCGTGATGGGCCTGGCCCCGTGGTAGAGCGCAGGGATGGGACCCCGGCCAGTCGAGGATCCACGGGCGTTGTCCTCGCTGCATTCCATCTTGTGGAGTGCCTCTTGGCGGCGATCGGGTGCGGGCACTCACAGTGCCCTTCAGGGCCCCTAGGTGGGGGCGGCAAAGCAGACGTGCGGCGCCCGAATGACTTCGCCGGGCTCTTTCCGGCCAATTCTCTCGAGCGTTCTGCCCAAAACAGGATTGGTTTGGGCAGAACGCTCGTGAGAATTGGCCGGCTTAGGACAGCCCTGCGGACCGCCGTGCTCTTCATGGCCCAGGGCCCTTTCTCGCCCAGGGCATGTTGCTGCCGCCAAAAATGGCTCGGAAAAGACGCGGCCCACCCCGGCACGCCGGCGCATTGGAGCGTTCCCGGAGCAGAGTTGAAGAACGGGTGGTGGCCTGGTGTGCGCCTCTGTCTTTCGGGTAGATGGGCCGGCCAAGGATGGGGATGACCTCATCTTGGTCATAAAGGTTTATGTCACTCTGAGGGTTGTCCGAAGCACCAGAGGGGCCGATGGAGACTGCGTGGTTGGGAGATGCGTGGCTGCGGGTCTAAGGGTTTCCCATATGGAGGCCAAGAGGGACAGGATCCCGAAAGCAGGTTGGGGAAGCAGGCGAGTGTTCCAGACCGGACTTCGTGATGGGCCTGGCCCCTTGGTAGAGCGCAGGGATGGGACCCCGGCCAGTCGAGGATCCACGGGCGTTGTCCTCGCTGCATTCCATCTTGTGGAGTGCCTCTTGGCGGCGATCGGGTGCGGGCACTCACAGTGCCCTTCAGGGCCCCTAGGTGGGGGCGGCAAAGCAGACGTGCGGCGTCCGAATGACTTCGCCGGGCTCTTTCCGGCCAATTCTCTCGAGCGTTCTGCCCAAAACAGTATTGGTTTGGGCAGAACGCTCGTGAGAATTGGCCGGCGTAGGACAGCCCTGCGGACCGCCGTGCTCTCCATGGCCCAGGGCCCTTTCTCGCCAGGGCATGTTGCTGCCGCCAAGAAATGGCTCGGAAAAGACGCGGCCCACCCCGGCACGCCGGCGCAATGGAGCGTTCCCGGAGCAGAGTTGAAGAAAGTGTGGTGGCCTGGTGTGCGCCTCTGTCTTTCGGGTAGATGGGCCGGCCAAGGATGGGGATGACCTCATCTTGGTCATACAGGTTTATCTCACTCTGAGGGTTGTCCGAAGCACCAGAGGGGCCGATGGAGACTGCGTGGTTGGGAGATGCGTGGCTGCGGGTCTAAGGGTTTCCCATATGGAGGCCATGAGGGACAGGACCCCGGAAGCAGGTTGGGGAAGCAGGCGAGTGTTCCAGACCGGACTTCGTGATGGGCCTGGCCCCGTGGTAGAGCGCAGGGATGGGACCCCGGCAAGTCGAGGTTCCACGGGCGTTGTCCTCGCTGCATTCCATCTTGTGGAGTGCCTCTTGGCGGCGATCGGGTGCGGGCACTCACAGTGCCCTTCAGGGCCCCTAGGTGGGGGCGGCAAAGCAGACGTGCGGCGCCCAAATGAGTTCGCCGGGCTCTTTCCGGCCAATTCTCTCGAGCGTTCTGCCCAAACCAGTATTGGTTTGGGCAGAACGCTCGTGAGAATTGGCCGGCGTAGGACAGCCCTGCGGACCGCCGTGCTCTCCATGGCCCAGGGCCCTTTCTCGCCCAGGGCATGTTGCTGCCGCCAAGAAATGGCTCGGAAAAGACGCGGCCCACCCCGGCACGCCGGCGCATTGGAGCGTTCCCGGAGCAGAGTTGAAGAACGGGTGATGGCCTGGTGTGCGCCTCTGTCTTTCGGGTAGATGGGCCGGCCAAGGATGGGGATGACCTCATCTTGGTCATACAGGTTTATGTCACTCTGAGGGTTGTCCGAAGCACCAGAGGGGCCGATGGAGACTGCGTGGTTGGGAGATGCGTGGCTTCGGGTCTAAGGGTTTCCCATATGGAGGCCAAGAGGGACAGGATCCCAGAAGCAGGTTGGGGAAGCAGGCGAGTGTTCCAGACCGGACTTCGTGATGGGCCTGGCCCCGTGGTAGAGCGCAGGGATGGGACCCCGGCCAGTCGAGGATCCACGGGCGTTGTCCTCGCTGCATTCCATCATGTGGAGTGCCTCTTGGCGGCGATCGGGTGCGGGCACTCACAGTGCCCTTCAGGGCCCCTAGGTGGGGGCGGCAAAGCAGACGTGCGGCGCCCGAATGTCTTCGCCGGGCTCTTTCCGGCCAATTCTCTCGAGCGTTCTGCCCAAAACAGGATTGGTTTGGGCAGAACGCTCGTGAGAATTGGCCGGCGTAGGACAGCCCTGCGGACCGCCGTGCTCTTCATGGACCAGGGCCCTTTCGCGCCCAGGGCATGTTGCTGCCGCCAAAAATGGCTCGGAAAAGACGCGGCCCACCCCAGCATGCCGGCGCAATGGAGCGTTCCCGGAGCAGAGTTGAAGAACGGGTGGTGGCCTGGAGAGCGCCTCTGTCTTTCGGGTAGATTGGAAGGCCAAGGATGGGGATGACCTCATCTTGGTCATACAGGTTTATCTCACTCTGAGGGTTGTCCGAAGCACCAGACGGGCCGATGGAGACTGCGTGGTTGGGAGATGCGTGGCTGCGGGTCTAAGTGTTTCCCATATGGAGGCCATGAGGGACAGGACCCCGGAAGCAGGTTGGGGAAGCAGGCGAGTGTTCCAGACCAGACTTCGTGATGGGCCTGGCCCCGTGGTAGAGCGCAGGGATGGGACCCCGGCCAGTCGAGGATCCACGGGCGTTGTCCTCGCTGCATTCCATCTTGTGCAGTGCCTCTTGGCGGCGATCGGGTGCGGGCACTCACAGTGCCCTTCAGGGCCCCTAGGTGGGGGCGGCAAAGCAGACGTGCGGCGCCCGAATGACTTAGCCGGGCTCTTTCCGGCCAATTCTCTCGAGCGTTCTGCCCAAACCAGTATTGGTTTGGGCAGAACGCTCGTGAGAATTGGCCGGCGTAGGACAGCCCTGCGGACCGCCGTGCTCTCCATGGCCCAGGGCCCTTTCACGCCCAGGGCATGTTGCTGCCGCCAAGAAATGGCTCGGAAAAGACGCGGCCCACCCGGGCACGCCGGCGCATTGGAGCGTTCCCGGAGCAGAGTTGAAGAACGGGTGGTGGCCTGGTGTGCGCCTCTGTCTTTCGGGTAGATGGGCCGGCCAAGGATGGGGATGACCTCATCTTGGTCATAAAGGTTTATGTCACTCTGAGGGTTGTCCGAAGCTCCAGAGGGGCCGATGGAGACTGCGTGGTTGGGAGATGCGTGGCTTCGGGTCTAAGGGTTTCCCATATGGAGGCCAAGAGGGACAGGATCCCAGAAGCAGGTTGGGGAAGCAGGCGAGTGTTCCAGACCGGACTTCGTGATGGGCCTGGCCCCGTGGTAGAGCGCAGGGATGGGACCCCGGCCAGTCGAGGATCCACGGGCGTTGTCCTCGCTGCATTCCATCTTGTGCAGTGCCTCTTGGCGGCGATCGGGTGCGGGCACTCACAGTGCCCTTCAGGGCCCCTAGGTGGGGGCGGCAAAGCAGACGTGCGGCGCCCGAATGACTTAGCCGGGCTCTTTCCGGCCAATTCTCTCGAGCGTTCTGCCCAAACCAGTATTGGTTTGGGCAGAACGCTCGTGAGAATTGGCCGGCGTAGGACAGCCCTGCGGACCGCCGTGCTCTCCATGGCCCAGGGCCCTTTCTCGCCCAGGGCATGTTGCTGCCGCCAAGAAATGGCTCGGAAAAGACGCGGCCCACCCGGGCACGCCGGCGCATTGGAGCGTTCCCGGAGCAGAGTTGAATAACGGGTGGTGGCCTGGTGTGCGCCTCTGTCTTTCGGGTAGATGGGCCGGCCAAGGATGGGGATGACCTCATCTTGGTCATAAAGGTTTATGTCACTCTGAGGGTTGTCCGAAGCACCAGAGGGGCCGATGGAGACTGCGTGGTTGGGAGATGCGTGGCTTCGGGTCTAAGGGTTTCCCATGTGGAGGCCAAGAGGGACAGGATCCCGGAAGCAGGTTGGGGAAGCAGGCGAGTGTTCCAGACCGGACTTCGTGATGGGCCTGGCCCCGTGGTAGAGCGCAGGGATGGGACCCCGGCCAGTCGAGGATCCACGGGCGTTGTCCTCGCTGCATTCCATCTTGTGGAGTGCCTCTTGGCGGCGATCGGGTGCGCGCACTCACAGTGCCCTTCAGGGCCCCGAGGTGGGGGCGGCCCAGCAGACGTGCGGCGCCCGAATGACTTGGCCGGGCTTTTTACGGCCAATTCTCACGAGCGTTCTGCCCAAACCAGGATTGGTTTGGGCAGAACGCTCGTGAGAATTGGCCGGCGTAGGACAGCCCTGCGGACCGCCGTGCTCTCCATGGCCCAGGGCCCTTTCTGGCCCAGGGCATGTTGCTGCCGACAAGAAATGGCTCGGAAATGACGCGACCCACCCCGGCACGCCGGAGCAGAGTTGAAGAACGGGTGGTGGCCTGGTGTGCGCCTCTGTCTTTCGGGTAGATGGGCCTGCCAATGATGGGGATGACCTCATCTTGTCCTACAGGTTTATGTCACTCTGAGGGTTGTCCGAAGCACCAGAGGGGCCGATGGAGACTGCGTGGTTGGGAGATGCGTGGCTGCGGGTATAAGGGTTTCCCATATGAATGCCATGAGGGACAGGATCCCGGAAGCAGGTTGGGGAAGCAGGCGAGTGTTCCAGACCGGACTTCGAGATGGGCCTGGCCCCGTGGTAGAGCGCAGGGATGGGACCCCGGCATTCGAGGATCCACGGGCGTTGTGCTGGCTGCATTCCATCTTGTGGAGTGCCCTGGCGGCGATCGGGTGCGGGCACTCACAGTGCCCTACAGGGCCCCGAGCTGGGGGCGGCCCAGCAGACGTGCGGCGCCCGAATGACTTCGGCGGGCTTTTTCCGGCCAATTCTCACGAGCGTTCTGCCCAAACCAGGATTGGTTTGGGCAGAACGCTCGTGAGAATTGGCCGGCGTAGGACAGCCCTGCGGACCGCCGTGCTCTCCATGGCCCAGGGCCCTTTCTCGCCCAGGGCATGTTGCTACCGCCAAGAAAAGGCTCGGAAAAGACGCGGCCCACCCCGGCACGCCGGCGCATTGGAGCGTTTCCGGAGCAGAGTTGAAGAACGGGTGGTGGCCTGGTGTGCGCCTCTGTCTTTCGGGTAGATGGGCCGGCCAAGGATGGGGATGACCTCATCTTGGTCATACAGGTTTATGTCACTCTGAGGGTTGTCCGAAGCACCAGAGGGGCCGATGGAGACTGCGTGGTTGGGAGATGCGTGGCTGCGGGTCTAAGGGTTTCCCATAGGGAGGCCATGAGTGACAGGACCCCGGAAGCAGGTTGGGGAAGCTGGCGAGTGTTCCAGACCGGACTTCGTGATGGGCCTGGCCCCGTGATACAGCGCAGGGATGGGACCCCGGCCAGTCGAGGATCCACGGGCATTGTCCCCGCTGCATATCATCTTGTGGAGTGCCTCTTGGCGGCGATCGGGTGCGGGCACTCACAGTGCCCTTCAGGGCCCCGAGGTGGGGGCGGCCCAGCAGACGTGCGGCGCCCGAATGACTTCGCCGGGCTTTTTCCGGCCAGTTCTCACGAGCGTTCTGCCCCACCAGGATTGGTTTGGGCAGAACGCTCGTGAGAATTGGCCGGCGTAGGACAGCCATGCGAACCGCCGTGCTCTCCATGGCACAGGGCCCTTTCTCGACCAGGGCATGTTGCTGCCGCCAAGAAATGGCTCGGAAAGACGCGGCCCACCCCGGCACGCCAGCGCATTGGAGCGTTCCCGGAGCAGAGTTGAAGAACGGGTGGTGGCCTGGTGTGCGCCTCTGTCTCTCGGGTAGATGGGCCGGCCAAGGATGGGGATGACCTCATCATGGTCCTACAGGTTTATGTCACTCTGAGGGTTGTCCGAAGCACCAGAGGGGCCGATGGAGACTGCGTGGTTGGGAGATGCGTGGCTGCGGGTCTAAGGGTTTCCCATATGGAGGCCATGAGGGACAGGACCCCGGAAGCAGGTTGGGGTAGCAGGCGAGTGTTCCAGACCGGACTTCGTGATGGGCCTGGCCCCGTGGTAGAGCGCAGGGATGGGAACCCGGCCAATCGAGGATCCACGGGCGTTGTCCTCGGTGCATTCCATCTTGTGGAGTACCTCTTGGCGGCGATCGGGTGCGGGCACTCACAGTGCCCTTCAGGGCCCCGATGTGGGGGCGGCCCAGCAGACGTGCGGCGCCCGAATGACTTCGCCGGGCTTTTTCCGGCCAATTCTCACGAGCGTTCTGCCCCACCAGGATTGGTTTGGGCAGAACGCTCGTGAGAATTGGCCGGCGTAGGACAGCCCTGCGGACCGCCGTGCTCTCCATGCACAGGGCCCTTTCTCGCCCAGGGCATGTTGCTGCCGCCAAGAAATTGCTCGGAAAGACGCGGCCCACCCCGGCACGCCAGCGCATTAGAGCGTTCCCGGAGCAGAGTTGAAGAACGGGTGGTGGCCTGGTGTGCGCCTCTGTGTTTCGGGTAGATGGGCCGGCCAAGGATGGGGATGACCTCATCATGGTCCTACAGGTTTATGTCACTCTGAGGGTTGTCCGAAGCACCAGAGGGGTCGATGGAGACTGCGTGGTTGGGAGATGCGTGGCTGCGGGTCTAAGGGTTTCCCATATGGAGGCCATGAGGGACAGGACCCCGGAAGCAGGTTGGGGTAGCAGGGGAGTGTTCCAGACCGGACTTCGTGATGGGCCTGGCCCCGTGGTAGAGCGCAGGGATGTGACCCCGGCAAGTCGAGGATCCACGGGCGTTGTCCTCGCTGCATTCCATCTTGTGGAGTGCCTCTTGGCGGCGATCGGGTGCGGGCACTCACAGTGCCCTTCAGGGCCCCGAGGTGGGGGCGGCCCTGCAGACGTGCGGCGCCCGAATGACTTTGCCGGGCTTTTTCCGGCCAATTCTCACGAGCGTTCTGCCCAAACCAGGATTGGTTTGGGCAGAACGCTCGTGAGAATTGGCCGGCGTAGTACAGCCCTGCGGACCGCCGTGCTCTCCATGGCCCAGGGCCCTTTCTCGCCCAGGGCATGTTGCTGCCGCCAAGAAATGGCTCGGAAAAGACGCGGCCCACCCCGGCACGCCGGCGCATTGGAGCGTTCCCGGAGCAGAGTTGAAGAACGGGTGGTGGCCTGGTGTGCGCCTCTGTCTTTCGGGTAGATGGGCCTGCCAAGGATGGGGATGACCTCATCTTGGTCATACAGGTTTATTTCACTCTGAGGGTTGTCTGAAGCACCAGAGGGGCCGATGGAGACTGCCTGGTTGGGAGATGCGTGGCTGCGGGACTAAGGGTTTCCCATATGGAGGCCATGAGGGACAGGACCCCGGAAGCAGGTTGGGGAAGCAGGCGAGTGTTCCAGACCGGACTTCCTGATGGGCCTGGCCCCGTGGTAGAGCGTAGGGATGGGTCCCCGGCAAGTCGAGGATCCACGGGCGTTGTCCTCGCTGCATTCCATCTTCTGGAGTGCCTCTTGGCGGCGATCGGGTGCGGGCACTCACAGTGCCTTTCAGGGCCCCGAGGTAGGGGCGGCCCAGCAGACGTGCGGCGCCCGAATGACTTCGCCGGGCTTTTTCCGGCCAATTCTCACGAGCGTACTGCCCAAACCAGGATTTGGGCAGAACGCTCGTGAGAATTGGCCGGCTTAGGACAGCCCTGCGGACCGCCATGCTCTCCATGGCCCAGGGCCCTTTCTCGCCCAGGGCATGTTGCTGCCGCCAAAAATGGCTCGGAAAAGACGCGGCCCACCCCGGCACGCCGGTGCAATGGAGTGTTCCCAGAGCAGAGTTGAAGAACGGGTGGTGGCCTGGTGTGCGCCTCTGTCTTTCGGGTAGATGGGCCGGCCAATGATGGGGATGACCTCATCATGGTCCTACAGGTTTATGTCACTCTGAGGGTTGTCCGAAGCACCAGAGGGACCGATGGAGACTGCTTGGTTGGGAGATGCGTGGCTGCGGGTCTAAGGGTTTCCCATATGGAGGCCATGAGGAACAGGAACCCGGAAGCAGGTTGGGGAAGCAGGCGAGTGTTCCAGACCGGACTTCGTGATGGGCCTGGCCCCGTGGTAGAGCGCAGGGATGGGACCCCGGCAAGTCGAGGATTCACGGGCGTTGTCCTCGCTGCATTCCATCTTGTGGAGTGCCTCTTGGCGGCGATCGGGTGCGGGCACTCACAGTGCCCTTCAGGGCCCCGAGGTGGGGGCGGCCCAGCAGACGTGCGGCGCCCGAATGACTTCGCCGGGCTTTTTCTCGCCAATTCTCACGAGCGTTCTGTCCAAACCAGGATTGGTTTGGGCAGAACGCTCGTGAGAATTGGCCGGCGTAGGACAGCCCTGCGGACTGCCGTGCTCTCCATGGCCCAGGGCCCTTTCTCGCCCAGGGCATGTTGCTGCCGCCAAGAAATGGCTCGGAAAAGACGCGGCCCACCCGGGCACGCCGCCGCATTGGAGCATTCCCGGAGCAGATTTGAATAACGGGTGGTGGCCTGGTGTGCGCCTTTGTCTCTCGGGTAGATGGGCCGGCCAAGGATGGGGATGACCTCATCTTGGTCATACAGGTTGATCTCACTCTGAGGGTTGTCCGAAGCACCAGAGGGGCCGATGGAGACTGCGTGGTTGGGAGATGCGTGGCTGCGGGTCTAAGGGTTTCCCTTATGGAGGCCATGAGGGACAGGACCCCGGAAGCAGGTTGGGGAAGCAGGCGAGTGTTCCAGACCGGACTTCGTGATGGGCCTGGCCCCGTGGTAGAGCGCAGGGTTGGGACCCCGGCAAGTCGAGGATCCACGGGCGTTGTCCTCGCTGCATTCCATCTTGTGGTGTGCCTCTTGGCGGCGATCGGTTTCGGGCACTCACAGTGCCCTTCAGGGCCCCGAGGTGGGGACGGCCCAGCAGACGTGCGGCGCCCGAATGACTTCGCCGGGCTTTTTCCTTCCAATTCTCACGAGCGTTCTGCCCATACCAGGATTGGTTTGGGCAGAACGCTCGTGAGAATTGGCCGGCGTAGGACAGCCCTGCGGACCGCCGTGCTCTCCATGGCCCAGTGCCCTTTCTCGCCCAGGGCATGTTGCTGCCGCCAAGAAATGTCTCGGAAAAGACGCGGCCCACCCGGGCACGCCGGCGCATTGGAGCGTTCCCGGAGAAGATTTGAATAACAGGTGGTGGCCTGGTGTGCGCCTCTGTCTCTCGGGTAGATGGGCCGGCCAAGGATGGGGATGACCTCATCTTGGTCATACAGGTTGATCTCACTCTGAGGGTTGTCCGAAGCACCAGAGGGGCCGATGGAGACTGCGTGGTTGGGAGATGCGTGGCTGCGGTTCTAAGGGTTTCCCATATGGAGGCCATGAGGGACTGGACCCCGGAATTAGGTTGGGGAAGCTGGCGAGTGTTCCAGACCGGACTTCGTGATGGGCCTGGCCCCGTGGTAGAGCGCAGGGAAGGGACCCCGGCAAGTCGAGGATCCACGGGCGTTGTCCCCGCTGCATTCCATCTTGTGGAGTGCCTCTTGGCGGCGATCGGGTGCGGGCACTCACATTGCCCTTCAGGGCCCCAAGGTGGGGGCGGCCCAGCACACGTGCGGCGCCCGAATGAATTCGCCCGGCTTTTTCCGGCCAATTCTCACGAGCGTTCTGCCCAAACCAGGATTGGTTTGGGCAGAACGCTCGTGAGAATTGGCCGGCGTAGGACAGCCCTGCGGACCGCCGTGCTCTCCATGGCCCAGGGCCCTTTCTCGCCCAGGGCATGTTGCTGCCGCCAAGAAATGGCTCGGAAAAGACGCGGCCCACCCGGGCACGCCGGCGCATTGCAGCGTTCCCGGAGCAGAGTTGAAGAACGGGTGATGGCCTGGTGTGCGCCTATGTCTTTCGGGTAGATGGGCCGGCCAAGGATGGGGATGACCTCATCTTGGTCATACAGGTTTATCTCACTCTGAGGGTTGTCCGAAGCACCAGAGGGGCCGATGGAGACTGCGTGGTTGGGAGATGCGTGGCTGCGGGTCTAAGGGTTTCCCATATGGAGGCCATGAGGGACAGGACCCCGGAAGCAGGTTGGGGAAGCAGGCGAGTGTTCCAGACCGGACTTCGTGATGGGCCTGGCCCCGTGGTAGAGCGCAGGGAAGGGACCCCGGCAAGTCGAGGATCCACGGGCGTTGTCCCCGCTGCATTCCATCTTGTGGAGTGCCTCTTGGCGGCGATCGGGTGCGGGCACTCACAGTGCCCTTCAGGGCCCCTAGGTGGGGGCGGCAAAGCAGACGTGCGGCGCCCGAATGACTTAGCCGGGCTCTTTCCGGCCAATTCTCTCGAGCGTTCTGCCCAAACCAGTATTGGTTTGGGCAGAACGCTCGAGAGAATTGGCCGGCGTAGGACAGCCCTGCGGACCGCCGTGCTCTCCATGGCCCAGGGCCCTTTCTCGCCAGGGCATGTTGCTGCCGCCAAGAAATGGCTCGGAAAAGACGCGGCCCACCCCGGCACGCCGGCGCAATGGAGCGTTCCCGGAGCAGAGTTGAAGAAACGGTGGTGGCCTGGTGTGCGCCTCTGTCTTTCGGGTAGATGGGCCTGCCAAGGATGGGGATGACCTCATCTTGGTCATACAGGTTTATTTCACTCTGAGGGTTGTCCGAAGCACCAGAGGGGCCGATGGAGACTGCGTGGTTGGGAGATGCGTGGCTTCGGGTCTAAGTGTTTCCCATATGGAGGCCAAGAGGGACAGGATCGCAGAAGCAGGTTGGGGAAGCAGGCGAGTGTTCCAGACCGGACTTCGTGATGGGCCTGGCCCCGTGGTAGAGCGCAGGGATGGGACCCCGGCCAGTCGAGGATCCACGGGCGTTGTCCTCGCTGCATTCCATCTTGTGGAGTGCCTCTTGGCGGCGATCGGGTGCGGGCACTCACATTGCCCTTCAGGGCCCCAAGGTGGGGGCGGCCCAGCACACGTGCGGCGCCCGAATGAATTCGCCCGGCTTTTTCCGGCCAATTCTCACGAGCGTTCTGCCCAAACCAGGATTGGTTTGGGCAGAACGCTCGTGAGAATTGGCCGGCGTTGGACAGCCCTGCGGACCGCCGTGCTCTCCATGGCCCAGGGCCCTTTCTCGCCCAGGGCATGTTGCTGCCGCCAAGAAATGGCTCGGAAAAGACGCGGCCAACCCCGGCACGACGGCGCATTGGAGCGTTCCCGGAGCAGAGTTGAAGAACGGGTGGTGGCCTGGTGTGCGCCTCTGTCTCTCGGGTAGATGGGCCGGCCAAGGGTGTGGATGACCTCATCTTGGTCATACCGGTTTATCTCACTCTGAGGGTTGTCCGAAGCACCAGAGGGGCCGATGGAGACTGCGTGGTTGGGAAATGCATGCCTGCGGGTCTAAGGGTTTCCCATATGGAGGCCATGAGAGACAGGACCCGGAAGCAGGTTGGGGAAGCAGGCGCGTGTCCCAGACCGGACTTCGTGATGGGCCTGGCCCCATGGTAGAGCGCAGGGATGGGACCCCTGTAAGTGGAGGATCCACGGGCGTTGTCCTCGCTGCATTCCATCTTGTGGAGTGCCTCTTGGCGGCGATCGGGTGCGGGCACTCACAGTGCCCCTCAGGGCCCCGAGGTGGGGGTGGCCCAGCAGACGTGCGGCGCCCGAATGACTTCACCGGGCTTTTTCCGGCCAATTCTCACGAGCGTTCTGCCCAAACCAGGATTGGTTTGGGCAGAACGCTCGTGAGAATTGGCCGGCGTAGGACAGCCCTGCGGACCGCGGTGCTCTCCATGGCCCAGGGCCCTTTCTCGCCCAGGGCATGTTGCTGCCGCCAAGAAATGGCTCGGAAAAGACGCGGCCCACCCCGGCACGCCGGCGCATTGGAGCGTTCCCGGAGCAGAGTTGAAGAACGGGTGGTGGCCTGGTGTGCGCCTCTGTCCTTCGGGTAGATGGGCCGGCCAAGGATGGGGATGACCTCATCTTGGTCATACAGGTTTATCTCCCTCTGACGGTTGTCCGAAGCACCAGAGGGGGCGATGGAGACTGCGTGGTTGGGAGATGCGTGGCTGCGGGTCTAAGGGTTTCCCATATGGAGGCCATGAGGGACAGGACTCGGAAGCAGGTTGGAGAAGCAGGCGAGTGTTCCAGACCGGACTTCGTGATGGGCCTGGCCCCGTGGTAGAGCGCACGGATGGGACCCCGGCAAGTCGAGGATCCACGGGCGTTGTCCCCGCTGCATTCCATCTTGTGGAGTGCCTCTTGGCGGCGATCGGGTGCGGGCACTCACAGTGCCCTTCAGGGTCCCGAGGTGGGGGCGGCCCAGCAGACGTGCGGCGCCCGAATGACTTCGCCGGGCTTTTTCGGCCAATTCTCACGAGCGTTCTGCCCAAACCAATCATGGTTTGGGCAGAACGCTCGTGAGAATTGGCCGGCGTAGGAAAGCCCTGCGGACCGCCGTGCTCTCCATGGCCCAGGGCCCTTTCTCGCCCAGGGCATGTTGCTGACGCCAAGAAATGGCTCGAAAAACACGCGGCCCACCCCGGCACGCAGGCGCATTGGAGCGTTCCTGGAGCAGAGTTGAAGAACGGGTTGTGGCCTGGTGTGCGCCTCTGTCTTTCGGGTAGATGGGCCGGCCAAGGATGGGGATGACCTCATCTTGGTCATACAGGTTGAACTCACTCTGAGGGTTGTCCGAAGCACCAGAGGGGCCGATGGAGACTGCGTGGTTGGGAGATGCGTGGCTGCGGGTCTAAGGTTTTCCCATATGGAGGCCATGAGGGACAGGACCCCGGAAGCAGGTTGGGGAAGCAGGCAAGTGTTCCAGACTGGACTTCGTGATGGGCCAGGCCCCGTGGTAGAGCGCCGGGATGGGACCGGGGCAAGTCGAGGATCCACGGGCGATGTCCTCGCTGCATTCCATCTTGTGGTGTGCCTCTTGGCGGCGATCTGATGGGGGCACTCACAGTGCCCTTCAGGGCCCCGAGGTGGGGGCGGCCCAGCAGACGTGCGGCGCCCGAATGACTTCGCCGGGCTTTTTCCGGCCAATTCTCACGAGTGTTCTGCCCAAACCAAACCTGGTTTGGGCCGAATGCTCGTGAGAATTGGCCGGCGTAAGACAGCCCTGTGGAGCGCCTTGCTCTCCATGGCCCAGGGCCCTTTCTCGCCCAAGGCATGTTGCTGCCGCAAAGAAATGGCTCGGAAAAGACGCGGCCCACCCCGGCACACCGAAGCCTTGGAGCGTTCTCGGAGCAGAGTTGAAGAACTGGTGGTGGCCTCGTGTGCGCCTTTTTCTCTAGGGTAGACGGGCAGGCCAAGGATGGGGATGACCTCATCTTGGTCATACCGGTTTATCTCACTCTGAGGGTTGTCCGAAGCACTAGAGGGTCCGATGGAGACTGCGTGGTTGGGAGATGCGTGGCTGCGGGTCTAAGGGTTTCCGATATGGAGGCCATGAAGGATAGGACCCCGGAAGCAGGTTGGGGAAGCAGGCGCGTGTCCCAGACCGGACTTCGTGATGGGCCTGGCCCCATGGTAGAGCGCAGGGATGGGACCCCTGCAAGTCGAGGATCCACGGGCGTTGTCCTCGCTGCATTCCGTCTTGTGGAGTGCCCCTTGGCGGCAATCGGGTGTGGGCACTCACCATGCCCTTCAAGGCCCCGAGGTGGGGGCGTCCCAGCAGACGTGCGGCGCCCGAATGATTTCACCGGGATTTTTCCGGCCAATTCTCACGAGCGTTCTGCTCAAACCAGGATTGGTTTGGGCAGAACGCTCGTGAGAATTGGCCGGCATAGGACAGCCCTGCGGACCGCCGTGCTCTCCATGGCCCAGGGCCCTTTCTCGCCCAGGGCATGTTTCTGCCGCCAAGAAATGGCTCTGAAAACACGCGGCCCACCCCGGCACGCCGGCGCATTGGAGCGTTCCTGGAGCAGAGTTGAAGAACGGGTGGTGGCCTGGTGTGCGCCTCTGTCTTTCGGGTACATGGGCCGGCCAAGGATGGGGATGACCTCATCTTGGTCATACCGGATTATCTCACTCTGAGGGTTGTCCGAAGCTCTAGAGGGGCCGATGGAGACTGCGTGGTTGGGAGATGCGTGGCTGCGGGTCTAAGGGTTTCCGATTTGGAGGCCATGAGGGACAGGACCCCGGAAGAAGGTTGGGGAAGCAGGCGAGTGTCCCAGACCGGACTTCGTGATGGGCCTGGCCCCATGGTAGAGCGCAGGGATGGGACCCCTGCAAGTGGAGGATCCACGGGCGTTGTCCTCGCTGCATTCCGTCTTGTGGAGTGCCCCTTGGTGGCGATCGGGTGCGGGCACTCACCATGCCCTTCAAGGCCCCGAGGTGGGGGCGGCCCAGCAGACGTGCGGCGCCCGAATGACTTCGCCCGGCTTTAACCGGCCAATTCTCACGAGCGTTCTGCCCAAACCAGGACGCTCGTGAGAATTGGCCGGCGTAGGACAGCCCTGCGGACCGCCGTGCTCTCCATGGCCCAGGGCCCTTTCTCGCCCAGGGCATGTTGCTGCCGCCAAGAAATGGCTCGGAAAAGACGCTGCCAACCCCGGCACGACGGCGCATTGGAGCGTTCCCGGAGCAGAGTTGAAGAACGGGTGGTGGCCTGGTGTGCGCCTCTGTCTCTCGGATAGACCGGCCGGCCAAGGATGGGAATGACCTCATCTTGGTCATACCGGTTTATCTCACTCTGAGGGTTGTCCGAAGCACTAGAGGGGCCGATGGAGACTGCGTGGTTGAGAGATGCATGCCTGCGGGTCTAAGTGTTTCCAATATGGAGGCCATGAGGGACAGGACCCCGGAAGCAGGTTGGGGAAGCAGGCGAGTGTCCCAGACCGGACTTCGTGATGGGCCTGGACCCATGGTAGAGCGCAGGGATGGGACGCCTGCAAGTCGAGGATCCACGGGCGTTGTCCTCGCTGCATTCCGTCTTGTGGTGTGCCCCTTGGCGGCGATCGGGTGCGGGCACTCACCATGCCCTTCAAGGCCCCGAGGTGGGGGCGGCCCAGCAGACGTGCGGCGCCCGAATGACTTCGCCGGGCTTTTTCCAGCCAATTCTCACGAGCGTTCTGCCCAAACCAGGATTGGTTTGGGCAGAACGGTCGTGAGAATTGGCCGGCGTAGGACAGCCCTGCGGACCGCCGTGCTCTCTATGGCCCAGGGCCCTTTCTCGCCCAGGGCATGTTGCTGCCGCCAAGAAATGGCTCAGAAAACACTCGGCCCACCCCGGCACGCCGGCGCATTGGAGCGTTCCCGGAGCAGAGTTGAAGAACGGGTGGTGGCCTGGTGTGCGCCTCTGTCTTTCGGGTAGATGGGCCGGCCAAGGATGGGGATGACCTCATCTTGGTCATACCGGTTTATCTCACTCTGAGGGTTGTCCGAAGCACCAGAGGGGCCGATGGAGACTGCGTGGTTGGGAGATGCATGGCTGCGGGTCTAAGGGTTTCCGATATGGAGGCCATGAGGGACAGGACCCCGGAAGCAGGTTGGGGAAGCAGGCGAGTGTCACAGACCGGACTTCGTGATGGGCCTGGCCCCGTGGTAGAGCGCAGGGATGGGACCCCTGCAAGTCGAGGATCCACGGGCGTTGTCCTCGCTGCATTCCGTCTTGTGGAGTGCCTCTTGGCGGCGATCGGGTGCGGGCACTCACAGTGCCCCTCAGGGCCCCGAGGTGGGGGTGGCCCAGCAGACGTGCGGCGCCCGAATGACTTCACCGGGCTTTTTCCGGCCAATTCTCACGAGCGTTCTGCCCAAACCAGGATTGGTTTGGGCAGAACGCTCGTGAGAATTGGCCGGCGTAGGACAGCCCTGCGGACCGCGGTGCTCTCCATGGCCCAGGGCCCTTTCTCGCCCAGGGCATGTTGCTGCCGCCAAGAAATGGCTCGGAAAAGACGCGGCCCACCCCGGCACGCCGGCGCATTGGAGCGTTCCCGGAGCAGAGTTGAAGAACGGGTGGTGGCCTGGTGTGCGCCTCTGTCCTTCGGGTAGATGGGCCGGCCAAGGATGGGGATGACCTCATCTTGGTCATACAGGTTTATCTCCCTCTGACGGTTGTCCGAAGCACCAGAGGGGGCGATGGAGACTGCGTGGTTGGGAGATGCGTGGCTGCGGGTCTAAGGGTTTCCCATATGGAGGCCATGAGGGACAGGACTCGGAAGCAGGTTGGAGAAGCAGGCGAGTGTTCCAGACCGGACTTCGTGATGGGCCTGGCCCCGTGGTAGAGCGCACGGATGGGACCCCGGCAAGTCGAGGATCCACGGGCGTTGTCCCCGCTGCATTCCATCTTGTGGAGTGCCTCTTGGCGGCGATCGGGTGCGGGCACTCACAGTGCCCTTCAGGGTCCCGAGGTGGGGGCGGCCCAGCAGACGTGCGGCGCCCGAATGACTTCGCCGGGCTTTTTCGGCCAATTCTCACGAGTGTTCTGCCCAAACCAATCATGGTTTGGGCAGAACGCTCGTGAGAATTGGCCGGCGTAGGAAAGCCCTGCGGACCGCCGTGCTCTCCATGGCCCAGGGCCCTTTCTCGCCCAGGGCATGTTGCTGACGCCAAGAAATGGCTCGAAAAACACGCGGCCCACCCCGGCACGCAGGCGCATTGGAGCGTTCCCGGAGCAGAGTTGAAGAACGGGTTGTGGCCTGGTGTGCGCCTCTGTCTTTCGGGTAGATGGGCCGGCCAAGGATGGGGATGACCTCATCTTGGTCATACAGGTTGAACTCACTCTGAGGGTTGTCCGAAGCACCAGAGGGGCCGATGGAGACTGCGTGGTTGGGAGATGCGTGGCTGCGGGTCTAAGGTTTTCCCATATGGAGGCCATGAGGGACAGGACCCCGGAAGCAGGTTGGGGAAGCAGGCAAGTGTTCCAGACTGGACTTCGTGATGGGCCAGGCCCCGTGGTAGAGCGCCGGGATGGGACCGGGGCAAGTCGAGGATCCACGGGCGATGTCCTCGCTGCATTCCATCTTGTGGTGTGCCTCTTGGCGGCGATCTGATGGGGGCACTCACAGTGCCCTTCAGGGCCCCGAGGTGGGGGCGGCCCAGCAGACGTGCGGCGCCCGAATGACTTCGCCGGGCTTTTTCCGGCCAATTCTCACGAGTGTTCTGCCCAAACCAAACCTGGTTTGGGCCGAATGCTCGTGAGAATTGGCCGGCGTAGGACAGCCCTGTGGAGCGCCTTGCTCTCCATGGCCCAGGGCCCTTTCTCGCCCAAGGCATGTTGCTGCCGCAAAGAAATGGCTCGGAAAAGACGCGGCCCACCCCGGCACACCGAAGCCTTGGAGCGTTCTCGGAGCAGAGTTGAAGAACGGGTGGTGGCCTCGTGTGCGCCTTTTTCTCTAGGGTAGACGGGCAGGCCAAGGATGGGGATGACCTCATCTTGGTCATACCGGTTTATCTCACTCTGAGGGTTGTCCGAAGCACTAGAGGGTCCGATGGAGACTGCGTGGTTGGGAGATGCGTGGCTGCGGGTCTAAGGGTTTCCGATATGGAGGCCATGAAGGACAGGACCCCGGAAGCAGGTTGGGGAAGCAGGCGCGTGTCCCAGACCGGACTTCGTGATGGGCCTGGCCCCATGGTAGAGCGCAGGGATGGGACCCCTGCAAGTCGAGGATCCACGGGCGTTGTCCTCGCTGCATTCCGTCTTGTGGAGTGCCCCTTGGCGGCAATCGGGTGTGGGCACTCACCATGCCCTTCAAGGCCCCGAGGTGGGGGCGTCCCAGCAGACGTGCGGCGCCCGAATGATTTCACCGGGATTTTTCCGGCCAATTCTCACGAGCGTTCTGCTCAAACCAGGATTGGTTTGGGCAGAACGCTCGTGAGAATTGGCCGGCATAGGACAGCCCTGCGGACCGCCGTGCTCTCCATGGCCCAGGGCCCTTTCTCGCCCAGGGCATGTTTCTGCCGCCAAGAAATGGCTCTGAAAACACGCGGCCCACCCCGGCACGCCGGCGCATTGGAGCGTTCCTGGAGCAGAGTTGAAGAACGGGTGGTGGCCTGGTGTGCGCCTCTGTCTTTCGGGTACATGGGCCGGCCAAGGATGGGGATGACCTCATCTTGGTCATACCGGATTATCTCACTCTGAGGGTTGTCCGAAGCTCTAGAGGGGCCGATGGAGACTGCGTGGTTGGGAGATGCGTGGCTGCGGGTCTAAGGGTTTCCGATTTGGAGGCCATGAGGGACAGGACCCCGGAAGAAGGTTGGGGAAGCAGGCGAGTGTCCCAGACCGGACTTCGTGATGGGCCTGGCCCCATGGTAGAGCGCAGGGATGGGACCCCTGCAAGTGGAGGATCCACGGGCGTTGTCCTCGCTGCATTCCGTCTTGTGGAGTGCCCCTTGGTGGCGATCGGGTGCGGGCACTCACCATGCCCTTCAAGGCCCCGAGGTGGGGGCGGCCCAGCAGACGTGCGGCGCCCGAATGACTTCGCCCGGCTTTAACCGGCCAATTCTCACGAGCGTTCTGCCCAAACCAGGACGCTCGTGAGAATTGGCCGGCGTAGGACAGCCCTGCGGACCGCCGTGCTCTCCATGGCCCAGGGCCCTTTCTCGCCCAGGGCATGTTGCTGCCGCCAAGAAATGGCTCGGAAAAGACGCTGCCAACCCCGGCACGACGGCGCATTGGAGCGTTCCCGGAGCAGAGTTGAAGAACGGGTGGTGGCCTGGTGTGCGCCTCTGTCTCTCGGATAGACCGGCCGGCCAAGGATGGGAATGACCTCATCTTGGTCATACCGGTTTATCTCACTCTGAGGGTTGTCCGAAGCACTAGAGGGGCCGATGGAGACTGCGTGGTTGAGAGATGCATGCCTGCGGGTCTAAGTGTTTCCAATATGGAGGCCATGAGGGACAGGACCCCGGAAGCAGGTTGGGGAAGCAGGCGAGTGTCCCAGACCGGACTTCGTGATGGGCCTGGACCCATGGTAGAGCGCAGGGATGGGACGCCTGCAAGTCGAGGATCCACGGGCGTTGTCCTCGCTGCATTCCGTCTTGTGGTGTGCCCCTTGGCGGCGATCGGGTGCGGGCACTCACCATGCCCTTCAAGGCCCCGAGGTGGGGGCGGCCCAGCAGACGTGCGGCGCCCGAATGACTTCGCCGGGCTTTTTCCAGCCAATTCTCACGAGCGTTCTGCCCAAACCAGGATTGGTTTGGGCAGAACGGTCGTGAGAATTGGCCGGCGTAGGACAGCCCTGCGGACCGCCGTGCTCTCCATGGCCCAGGGCCCTTTCTCGCCCAGGGCATGTTGCTGCCGCCAAGAAATGGCTCAGAAAACACTCGGCCCACCCCGGCACGCCGGCGCATTGGAGCGTTCCCGGAGCAGAGTTGAAGAACGGGTGGTGGCCTGGTGTGCGCCGCTGTCTTTCGGGTAGATGGGCCGGCCAAGGATGGGGATGACCTCATCTTGGTCATACCGGTTTATCTCACTCTGAGGGTTGTCCGAAGCACCAGAGGGGCCGATGGAGACTGCGTGGTTGGGAGATGCATGGCTGCGGGTCTAAGGGTTTCCGATATGGAGGCCATGAGGGACAGGACCCCGGAAGCAGGTTGGGGAAGCAGGCGAGTGTCACAGACCGGACTTCGTGATGGGCCTGGCCCCGTGGTAGAGCGCAGGGATGGGACCCCTGCAAGTCGAGGATCCACGGGCGTTGTCCTCGCTGCATTCCGTCTTGTGGAGTGCCCCTTGGCGGCGATCGGGTGCGGGCACTCACCATGCCCTTCAGGGTCCCGAGGTGGGGGTGGCCCAGCAGACGTGCGGCGCCCGATGTCTTCGCCGGGCTTTTTCCGGCCAATTCTCACGAGCGTTCTGCCCAAACCAGGATTGGTTTGGGCAGAACGCTCGTGAGAATTGGCCGGCGTAGGACAGCCCTGCGGACCGCGGTGCTCTCCATGGCCCAGGGCCCTTTCTCGCCCAGGGCATGTTGCTGCCGCCAAGAAATGGCTCGGAAAAGACGCGGCCCACCCCGGCACGCCGGCGCATTGGAGCGTTCCCGGAGCAGAGTTGAAGAACGGGTGGTGGCCTGGTGTGCGCCTCTGTCTTTCGGGTAGATGGGCCGGCCAAGGATGGGGATGACCTCATCTTGGTCATACAGGTTTATCTCCCTCTGACGGTTGTCCGAAGCACCAGAGGGGGCGATGGAGACTGCGTGGTTGGGAGATGCGTGGCTGCGGGTCTAAGGGTTTCCCATATGGAGGCCATGAGGGACAGGACCCGGAAGCAGGTTGGAGAAGCAGGCGAGTGTTCCAGACCGGACTTCGTGATGGGCCTGGCCCCGTGGTAGAGCGCACGGATGGGACCCCAGCAAGTCGAGGAACCACGGGCGTTGTCCCCGCTGCATTCCATCTTGTGGAGTACCTCTTGGCGGCGATCGGGTGCGGGCACTCACAGTGCCCTTCAGGGTCCCGAGGTGGGGGCGGCCCAGCAGACGAGCGGCGCCCAAATGACTTCGCCGGGCTTTTTCCGGCCAATTCTCACGATCGTTCTGCCCAAACCAATAATGGTTTGGGCAGAACACTCGTGAGAATTGGCCGGCGTAGGAAAGCCCTGCGGACCGCTGTGCTCTCCATGGCCCAGGGCCCTTTCTCGCCCAGGGCATGTTGCTGACGCCAAGAAATGGCTCGAAAAACACGCGGCCCACCGCGGCACGCAGGCGCATTGGAGCGTTCCCGGAGCAGAGTTGAAGAACGGGTAGTGGCCTGGTGTGCGCCACTGTCTTTCGGGTAGTTGGGCCGGCCAAGGATGGGGATGACCTCATCTTGGTCATACCGGTTTATCTCACTCTGAGGGTTGTCCGAAGCACTAGAGGGGCCGATGGAGACTGCGTGGTTGGGAGATGCGTGGCTGCGGGTCTAAGGGTTTCCGATATGGAGGCCATGAGGGACAGGACCCGGGAAGCAGGTTGGGGAAGCAGGCGCGTGTCCCAGACCGGACTTCGTGATGGGCCTGGCCCCATGGTAGAGCGCAGGGATGGGACCTCTGCAAGTGGAGGATCCACGGGCGTTGTCCTCGCTGTATTCCGTCTTGTGGAGTGCCCCTTGGCGGCGATTGGGTGCGGGCACTCACCATGCCCTTCAAGGCCCCGAGGTGGGGGCGGCCCAGCAGACGTGCGGCGCCCGAATGACTTCGCCGGGCTTTTTCCAGCCAATTCTCACGAGCGTTCTGCCCAAACCAGGATTGGTTTGAGCAGAACGCTCGTGAGAATTGGCCGGCGTAGGACAGCCCTGCGGACCGCCGTGCTCTCCATGGCCCAGGGCCCTGTCTCGCCCAGGGCATGTTGCTGCCGCGAAGAAATGGCTCGGAAAACACGCGGCCCACCCCGGCACGCCGGCGCATTGGAGCGTTCCCGGAGCAGAGTTGAAGAACAGGTGGTGGCCTGGTGTGCGCCTCTGTCTCACGGGTAGACGGGCCGGCCAAAGATGGGGATGACCTCATCTTGGTCATACCGGTGTATCTCATTCTGAGGGTTGTCCGAAGCACCAGAGGGGCCGATGGAGACTGCGTGGTTGGGAGATGCGTGGCTGCGGGTCTAAGTGTTTCCGATATGGAGGCCATGAGGGACAGGACCCGGGAAGCAGGTTGGGGAAGCAGGCGCGTGTCCCAGACCGGACTTCGTGATGGGCCTCGCCCCATGGTAGAGCGCAGGGATGGGACCCCTGCAAGTGGAGGATCCACGGGCGTTGTCCTCGCTGTATTCCGTCTTGTGGAGTGCCCCTTGGCGGCGATTGGGTGCGGGCACTCACCCTGCCCTTCAAGGCCCCGAGGTGGGGGCGGCCCAGCAGACGTGCGGCGCCCGAATGACTTCGCCGGGCTTTTTCCAGCCAATTCTCACGAGCGTTCTGCCCAAACCAGGATTGGTTTGGGCAGAACGCTCGTGAGAATTGGCCGGCGTAGGACAGCCGTGCGGACCGCCGTGCTCTCCATGGCCCAGGGCCCTTTCTCGCCCAGGGCATGTTGCTGCCGCCAAGAAATG
This sequence comes from Mustela lutreola, assembly GCF_030435805.1. Lineage (NCBI taxonomy): Eukaryota > Metazoa > Chordata > Mammalia > Carnivora > Mustelidae > Mustela > Mustela lutreola. Next base: position 177,152,632 of record NC_081294.1, read on the forward strand.
GCTCGGAAAAGACGCTGCCAACCCCGGCACGACGGCGCATTGGAGCGTTCCCGGAGCAGAGTTGAAGAACGGGTGGTGGCCTGGTGTGCGCCTCTGTCTCTCGGATAGACGGGCCTGCCAAGGATGGGGATGACCTCATCTTGGTCATACCGGTTTATCTCACTCTGAGGGTTGTCCGAAGCACCAGAGGGGCCGATGGAGACTGCGTGGTTGGGAGATGCGTGGCTGCGGGTCTAAGTGTTTCCGATATGGAGGCCATGAGGGACAGGACCCGGGAAGCAGGTTGGGGAAGCAGGCGCGTGTCCCAGACCGGACTTCGTGATGGGCCTGGCCCCATGAGAGCGCAGGGATGGGACCCCTGCAAGTGGAGGATCCACGGGCGTTGTCCTCGCTGCATTCCGTCTTGTGGAGTGCCCCTTGGCGGCAATCGGGTGCGGGCACTCACCATGCCCTTCAAGGCCCCGAGGTGGGGGCGGCCCAGCAGACGTGCGGCGCCCGAATGACTTCGCCGGGTTTTTTCCGGCCAATTCTCACGAGCGTTCTGCCCAAACCAGGATTTGGTTTGGGCAGAACGCTCGTGAGAATTGGCCGGCGTAGGACAGCCCTGCGGAACGCCACGCTCTCCATGGCCCAGGGCCCTTTCTCGCCCAGGGCATGTTGCTGCCGCCAAGAAATGGCTCGGATAAGACGCGGCAAACCCCGGCACGCCGGCGCATTGGAGCGTTCCCGGAGCAGAGTTGAAGAACGGGTGGTGGCCTGTTGTGCGCCTCTGTCTCTCGGGTAGACGGTCCGGCCAAGGATGGGGATGACCTCATCTTGGTCATACCGGTTTATCTCACTCTGAGGGTTGTCCGAAGCACCAGAGGGGCCGATGGAGACTGCATGGTTGGGAGATGCGTGACTGCGGGTCTAAGGGTTTCCGATATGGAGGCCATGAGGGTCAGGACCCCGGAAGCAGGTTGGGGAAGCAGGCGAGTGTCCCAGACCGGACTCCGTGATGGGCCTGGCCCCATGGTAGAGCGCAGGGATGGGACCCCTGTAAGTGGAGGATCCACGGGCGTTGTCCTCGATGCATTCCGTCTTGTGGAGTGCCCCTTGGCGGCGATCGGGTGCGGGCACTCACCATGCCCTTCAAGGCCCCGAGGTGGCGGCGGACCAGCAGACGTGCGGCGCCCGAATGACTTCGCCTGGCTTTTTCCGGCCAATTCTCACGAGCGTTCTGCCCAAACCAGGATTGGTTTGGGCAGAACGCTCGTGAGAATTGGCCGGCGTATTACAGCCCTGTGGACCGCCGTGCTCTCCATGGCCCGGGGCCCTTTCTCGCCCAGGGCATGTTGCTGCCGCCAAAAAATGGCTCGGAAAAGACGCTGCCAACCCCGGCACGACGGCGCATTGGAGCGTTCCCGGAGCAGAGTTGAAGAACGGGTGGTGGCCTGGTGTGCGCCTCTGTCTCACGGATAGACGGGGCGGCCAAAGATGGGGATGACCTCATCTTGGTCATATCGGTGTATCTCACTCTGAGGGTTGTCCGAAGCACCAGAGGGGCCGATGGAGACAGCGTGGTTGGGAGATGCGTGGCTGCGGGTCTAAGGGTTTCCGATATGGAGGCCATGAGGGACAGGACCCGGGAAGCAGGTTGGGGAAGCAGGCGCGTGTCCCAGACCGGACTTCGTGATGGGCCTGGCCCCATGGTAGAGCGCAGGGATGGGACCCCTGCAAGTGGAGGATCCACGGGCGTTGTCCTCGCTGTATTCCGTCTTGTGGAGTGCCCCTTGGCGGCGATTGGGTGCGGGCACTCACCATGCCCTTCAAGGCCCCGAGGTGGGGGCGGCCCAGCAGACGTGCGGCGCCGGAATGACTTCGCCGGGCTTTTTCCAGCCAATTCTCACGAGCGTTCTGCCCAAACCAGGATTGGTTTGGGAAGAACGCTCGTGAGAATTGGCCGGCGTAGGACAGCCCTGCGGACCGCCGTGCTCTCCATGGCCCAGGGCCCTTTCTCGCCCAGGGCATGATGCTGCCGCCAAGAAATGGCTCGGAAAAGACGCTGCCAACCCCGGCACGACGGCGCATTGGAGCGTTCCCGGAGCAGAGTTGAAGAACGGGTGGTGGCCTGGTGTGCGCCTCTGTCTCTCGGATAGACGGGCCTGCCAATGATGGGGATGACCTCATCTTGGTCATACCGGTTTATCTCACTCTGAGGGTTGTCCGAAGCACTAGAGGGGCCGATGGAGACTGCGTGGTTGGGAGATGCGTGGCTGCGGGTCTAAGGGTTTCCTATATGGAGGCCATGAGGGACAGGACCCGGGAAGCAGGTTGGGGAAGCAGGCGCGTGTCCCAGACCGGACTTCGTGATGGGCCTGGCCCCATGGTAGAGCGCAGGGATGGGACCCCTGCAAGTGGAGGATCCACGGGCGTTGTCCTCGCTGCATTCCGTCTTGTGGAGTGCCCCTTGGCGGCGATCGGGTGCGGGCACTCACCATGCCCTTCAAGGCCCCGAGGTGGGGGCGGCCCAGCAGACGTGCGGCGCCCGAATCACTTCGCCGGGCTTTTTCCGGCCAATTCTCACGAGCGTTCTGCCAAACCAGGATTGGTTTGGGCAGAACGCTCGTGAGAATTGGCCGGCGTAGGACAGCCCTGCGGACCGCCGTGCTCTCCATGGCCCAGGGCCCTTTCTCGACCAGGGCATGTTGCTGCCGCCAAGAAATGGCTCGGAAAAGACGCGGCCCACCCCGGCACGCCGGCGCATTGGAGCGTTCTCGGAGCAGAGTTGAAGAACGGGTGGTGGCCTGGTGTGCGCCTCTGTCTTTAGGGTAGACGGGCCGGCCAAGGATGGGGATGACCTCATCTTGGTCATACCGGTTTATCTCACTCTGAGGGTTGTCCGAAGCACCAGAGGGGCCGATGGAGACTGCGTGGTTGGGAGATGCGTGGCTGCGGGTCTAAGGGTTTCCGATATGGAGGCCGTGAGGGACAGGACCCCGGAAGCAGGTTGGGGAAGCATGCGCGTGTCCCGACCGGACTTCGTGATGGGCCTAGCCCCATGGTAGAGCGCAGGGATGGGGCCCCTGCAAGTGGAGGATCCACGGGCGTTGTCCTCGCTGCATTCCGTCTTGTGGAGTGCCCCTTGGCGGCGATCGGGTGCGGGCACTCACCATGCCCTTCAAGGCCCCGAGGTGGGGGCGGCCCAGCAGACGTGCGGCGCCCGAATCACTTCGCCGGGCTTTTTCCGGCCAATTCTCACGAGCGTTCTGCCCAAACCAGGATTGGTTTGGGCAGAACGCTCGTGAGAATTGGCCGGCGTTGGACAGCCCTGCGGACCGCCGTGCTCTCCATGGCCCAGGGCCCTTTCTCGCCCAGGGCATGTTGCTGCCGCCAAGAAATGGCTCGGAAAAGACGCGGCCAACCCCGGCACGACGGCGCATTGGAGCGTTCCCGGAGCAGAGTTGAAGAACGGGTGGTGGCCTGGTGTGCGCCTCTGTCTCTCGGGTAGATGGGCCGGCCAAGGGTGTGGATGACCTCATCTTGGTCATACCGGTTTATCTCACTCTGAGGGTTGTCCGAAGCACCAGAGGGGCCGATGGAGACTGCGTGGTTGGGAGATGCATGCCTGCGGGTCTAAGGGTTTCCCATATGGAGGCCATGAGAGACAGGACCCGGAAGCAGGTTGGGGAAGCAGGCGCGTGTCCCAGACCGGACTTCGTGATGGGCCTGGCCCCATGGTAGAGCGCAGGGATGGGACCCCTGTAAGTGGAGGATCCACGGGCGTTGTCCTCGCTGCATTCCATCTTGTGGAGTGCCTCTTGGCGGCGATCGGGTGCGGGCACTCACAGTGCCCCTCAGGGCCCCGAGGTGGGGGTGGCCCAGCAGACGTGCGGCGCCCGAATGACTTCACCGGGCTTTTTCCGGCCAATTCTCACGAGCGTTCTGCCCAAACCAGGATTGGTTTGGGCAGAACGCTCGTGAGAATTGGCCGGCGTAGGACAGCCCTGCGGACCGCGGTGCTCTCCATGGCCCAGGGCCCTTTCTCGCCCAGGGCATGTTGCTGCCGCCAAGAAATGGCTCGGAAAAGACGCGGCCCACCCCGGCACGCCGGCGCATTGGAGCGTTCCCGGAGCAGAGTTGAAGAACGGGTGGTGGCCTGGTGTGCGCCTCTGTCCTTCGGGTAGATGGGCCGGCCAAGGATGGGGATGACCTCATCTTGGTCATACAGGTTTATCTCCCTCTGACGGTTGTCCGAAGCACCAGAGGGGGCGATGGAGACTGCGTGGTTGGGAGATGCGTGGCTGCGGGTCTAAGGGTTTCCCATATGGAGGCCATGAGGGACAGGACTCGGAAGAAGGTTGGAGAAGCAGGCGAGTGTTCCAGACCGGACTTCGTGATGGGCCTGGCCCCGTGGTAGAGCGCACGGATGGGACCCCGGCAAGTCGAGGATCCACGGGCGTTGTCCCCGCTGCATTCCATCTTGTGGAGTGCCTCTTGGCGGCGATCGGGTGCGGGCACTCACAGTGCCCTTCAGGGTCCCGAGGTGGGGGCGGCCCAGCAGACGTGCGGCGCCCGAATGACTTCGCCGGGCTTTTTCGGCCAATTCTCACGAGTGTTCTGCCCAAACCAATCATGGTTTGGGCAGAACGCTCGTGAGAATTGGCCGGCGTAGGAAAGCCCTGCGGACCGCCGTGCTCTCCATGGCCCAGGGCCCTTTCTCGCCCAGGGCATGTTGCTGACGCCAAGAAATGGCTCGAAAAACACGCGGCCCACCCCGGCACGCAGGCGCATTGGAGCGTTCCCGGAGCAGAGTTGAAGAACGGGTTGTGGCCTGGTGTGCGCCTCTGTCTTTCGGGTAGATGGGCCGGCCAAGGATGGGGATGACCTCATCTTGGTCATACAGGTTGAACTCACTCTGAGGGTTGTCCGAAGCACCAGAGGGGCCGATGGAGACTGCGTGGTTGGGAGATGCGTGGCTGCGGGTCTAAGGTTTTCCCATATGGAGGCCATGAGGGACAGGACCCCGGAAGCAGGTTGGGGAAGCAGGCAAGTGTTCCAGACTGGACTTCGTGATGGGCCAGGCCCCGTGGTAGAGCGCCGGGATGGGACCGGGGCAAGTCGAGGATCCACGGGCGATGTCCTCGCTGCATTCCATCTTGTGGTGTGCCTCTTGGCGGCGATCTGATGGGGGCACTCACAGTGCCCTTCAGGGCCCCGAGGTGGGGGCGGCCCAGCAGACGTGCGGCGCCCGAATGACTTCGCCGGGCTTTTTCCGGCCAATTCTCACGAGTGTTCTGCCCAAACCAAACCTGGTTTGGGCCGAATGCTCGTGAGAATTGGCCGGCGTAGGACAGCCCTGTGGAGCGCCTTGCTCTCCATGGCCCAGGGCCCTTTCTCGCCCAAGGCATGTTGCTGCCGCAAAGAAATGGCTCGGAAAAGACGCGGCCCACCCCGGCACACCGAAGCCTTGGAGCGTTCTCGGAGCAGAGTTGAAGAACGGGTGGTGGCCTCGTGTGCGCCTTTTTCTCTAGGGTAGACGGGCTGGCCAAGGATGGGGATGACCTCATCTTGGTCATACCGGTTTATCTCACTCTGAGGGTTGTCCGAAGCACTAGAGGGTCCGATGGAGACTGCGTGGTTGGGAGATGCGTGGCTGCGGGTCTAAGGGTTTCCGATATGGAGGCCATGAAAGACAGGACCCCGGAAGCAGGTTGGGGAAGCAGGCGCGTTTCCCGACCGGACTTCGTGATGGGCCTGGCCCCATGGTAGAGCGCAGGGATGGGACCCCTGCAAGTCGAGGATCCACGGGCGTTGTCCTCGCTGCATTCCGTCTTGTGGAGTGCCCCTTGGCGGCAATCGGGTGTGGGCACTCACCATGCCCTTCAAGGCCCCGAGGTGGGGGCGTCCCAGCAGACGTGCGGCGCCCGAATGATTTCACCGGGATTTTTCCGGCCAATTCTCACGAGCGTTCTGCTCAAACCAGGATTGGTTTGGGCAGAACGCTCGTGAGAATTGGCCGGCATAGGACAGCCCTGCGGACCGCCGTGCTCTCCATGGCCCAGGGCCCTTTCTCGCCCAGGGCATGTTTCTGCCGCCAAGAAATGGCTCTGAAAACACGCGGCCCACCCCGGCACGCCGGCGCATTGGAGCGTTCCTGGAGCAGAGTTGAAGAACGGGTGGTGGCCTGGTGTGCGCCTCTGTCTTTCGGGTACATGGGCCGGCCAAGGATGGGGATGACCTCATCTTGGTCATACCGGATTATCTCACTCTGAGGGTTGTCCGAAGCTCTAGAGGGGCCGATGGAGAATGCGTGGTTGGGAGATGCGTGGCTGCGGGTCTAAGGGTTTCCGATTTGGAGGCCATGAGGGACAGGACCCCGGAAGAAGGTTGGGGAAGCAGGCGAGTGTCCCAGACCGGACTTCGTGATGGGCCTGGCCCCATGGTAGAGCGCAGGGATGGGACCCCTGCAAGTGGAGGATCCACGGGCGTTGTCCTCGCTGCATTCCGTCTTGTGGAGTGCCCCTTGGTGGCGATCGGGTGCGGGCACTCACCATGCCCTTCAAGGCCCCGAGGTGGGGGCGGCCCAGCAGACGTGCGGCGCCCGAATGACTTCGCCCGGCTTTAACCGGCCAATTCTCACGAGCGTTCTGCCCAAACCAGGACGCTCGTGAGAATTGGCCGGCGTAGGACAGCCCTGCGGACCACCGTGCTCTCCATGGCCCAGGGCCCTTTCTCGCCCAGGGCATGTTGCTGCCGCCAAGAAATGGCTCGGAAAAGACGCTGCCAACCCCGGCACGACGGCGCATTGGAGCGTTCCCGGAGCAGAGTTGAAGAACGGGTGGTGGCCTGGTGTGCGCCTCTGTCTCTCGGATAGACCGGCCGGCCAAGGATGGGAATGACCTCATCTTGGTCATACCGGTTTATCTCACTCTGAGGGTTGTCCGAAGCACTAGAGGGGCCGATGGAGACTGCGTGGTTGAGAGATGCATGCCTGCGGGTCTAAGTGTTTCCAATATGGAGGCCATGAGGGACAGGACCCCGGAAGCAGGTTGGGGAAGCAGGCGAGTGTCCCAGACCGGACTTCGTGATGGGCCTGGACCCATGGTAGAGCGCAGGGATGGGACGCCTGCAAGTCGAGGATCCACGGGCGTTGTCCTCGCTGCATTCCGTCTTGTGGTGTGCCCCTTGGCGGCGATCGGGTGCGGGCACTCACCATGCCCTTCAAGGCCCCGAGGTGGGGGCGGCCCAGCAGACGTGCGGCGCCCGAATGACTTCGCCGGGCTTTTTCCAGCCAATTCGCACGAGCGTTCTGCCCAAACCAGGATTGGTTTGGGCAGAACGGTCGTGAGAATTGGCCGGCGTAGGACAGCCCTGCGAACCGCCGTGCTCTCCATGGCCCAGGGCCCTTTCTCGCCCAGGGCATGTTGCTGCCGCCAAGAAATGGCTCAGAAAACACTCGGCCCACCCCGGCACGCCGGCGCATTGGAGCGTTCCCGGAGCAGAGTTGAAGAACGGGTGGTGGCCTGGTGTGCGCCTCTGTCTTTCGGGTAGATGGGCCGGCCAAGGATGGGGATGACCTCATCTTGGTCATACCGGTTTATCTCACTCTGAGGGTTGTCCGAAGCACCAGAGGGGCCGATGGAGACTGCGTGGTTGGGAGATGCATGGCTGCGGGTCTAAGGGTTTCCGATATGGAGGCCATGAGGGACAGGACCCCGGAAGCAGGTTGGGGAAGCAGGCGAGTGTCACAGACCGGAATTCGTGATGGGCCTGGCCCCGTGGTAGAGCGCAGGGATGGGACCCCTGCAAGTCGAGGATCCACGGGCGTTGTCCTCGCTGCATTCCGTCTTGTGGAGTGCCCCTTGGCGGCGATCGGGTGCGGGCACTCACCATGCCCTTCAGGGTCCCGAGGTGGGGGTGGCCCAGCAGACGTGCGGCGCCCGATGTCTTCGCCGGGCTTTTTCCGGCCAATTCTCACGAGCGTTCTGACCAAACCAGGATTGGTTTGGGCAGAACGCTCGTGAGAATTGGCCGGCGTAGGACAGCCCTGCGGACCGCGGTGCTCTCCATGGCCCAGGGCCCTTTCTCGCCCAGGGCATGTTGCTGCCGCCAAGAAATGGCTCGGAAAAGACGCGGCCCACCCCGGCACGCCGGCGCATTGGAGCGTTCCCGGAGCAGAGTTGAAGAACGGGTGGTGGCCTGGTGTGCGCCTCTGTCTTTCGGGTAGATGGGCCGGCCAAGGATGGGGATGACCTCATCTTGGTCATACAGGTTTATCTCCCTCTGACGGTTGTCCGAAGCACCAGAGGGGGCGATGGAGACTGCGTGGTTGGGAGATGCGTGGCTGCGGGTCTAAGGGTTTCCCATATGGAGGCCATGAGGGACAGGACCCGGAAGCAGGTTGGAGAAGCAGGCGAGTGTTCCAGACCGGACTTCGTGATGGGCCTGGCCCCGTGGTAGAGCGCACGGATGGGACCCCAGCAAGTCGAGGATCCACGGGCGTTGTCCCCGCTGCATTCCATCTTGTGGAGTGCCTCTTGGCGGCGATCGGGTGCGGGCACTCACAGTGCCCTTCAGGGTCCCGAGGTGGGGGCGGCCCAGCAGACGAGCGGCGCCCAAATGACTTCGCCGGGCTTTTTCCGGCCAATTCTCACGATCGTTCTGCCCAAACCAATAATGGTTTGGGCAGAACACTCGTGAGAATTGGCCGGCGTAGGAAAGCCCTGCGGACCGCCGTGCTCTCCATGGCCCAGGGCCCTTTCTCGCCCAGGGCATGTTGCTGACGCCAAGAAATGGCTCGAAAAACACGCGGCCCACCCCGGCACGCAGGCGCATTGGAGCGTTCCCGGAGCAGAGTTGAAGAACGGGTAGTGGCCTGGTGTGCGCCACTGTCTTTCGGGTAGATGGGCCGGCCAAGGATGGGGATGACCTCATCTTGGTCATACCGGTTTATCTCACTCTGAGGGTTGTCCGAAGCACTAGAGGGGCCGTAGGAGACTGCGTGGTTGGGAGATGCGTGGCTGCGGGTCTAAGGGTTTCCGATATGGAGGCCATGAGGGACAGGACCCGGGAAGCAGGTTGGGGAAGCAGGCGCGTGTCCCAGACCGGACTTCGTGATGGGCCTGGCCCCATGGTAGAGCGCAGGGATGGGACCCCTGCAAGTGGAGGATCCACGGGCGTTGTCCTCGCTGCATTCCGTCTTGTGGAGTGCCCCTTGGCGGCGATCGGGTGCGGGCACTCACCATGCCCTTCAAGGCCCCGAGGTGGGGGCGGCCCAGCAGACGTGCGGCGCCCGAATGACTTCGCCGGGCTTTTTCCAGCCAATTCTCACGAGCGTTCTGCCCAAACCAGGATTGGTTTGGGCAGAACGCTCGTGAGAATTGGCCGGCGTAGGACAGCCCTGCGGACCGCCGTGCTCTCCATGGCCCAGGGCCCTGTCTCGCCCAGGGCATGTTGCTGCCGCGAAGAAATGGCTCGGAAAACACGCGGCCCACCCCGGCACGCCGGCGCATTGGAGCGTTCCCGGAGCAGAGTTGAAGAACAGGTGGTGGCCTGGTGTGCGCCTCTGTCTCACGGGTAGACGGGCCGGCCAAAGATGGGGATGACCTCATCTTGGTCATACCGGTGTATCTCATTCTGAGGGTTGTCCGAAGCACCAGAGGGGCCGATGGAGACTGCATGGTTGGGAGATGCGTGGCTGCGGGTCTAAGTGTTTCCGATATGGAGGCCATGAGGGACAGGACCCGGGAAGCAGGTTGGGGAAGCAGGCGCGTGTCCCAGACCGGACTTCGTGATGGGCCTGGCCCCATGGTAGAGCGCAGGGATGGGACCCCTGCAAGTGGAGGATCCACGGGCGTTGTCCTCGCTGCATTCCGTCTTGTGGAGTGCCCCTTGGCGGCGATCGGGTGCGGGCACTCACCATGCCCTTCAAGGCCCCGAGGTGGGGGCGGCCCAGCAGACGTGCGGCGCCCGAATGACTTCGCCGGGTTTTTTCCGGCCAATTCTCACGAGCGTTCTGCGCAAACCAGGATTGGTTTGGGCAGAACGCTCGTGAGAATTGGCCGGCGTCGGACAGCCCTGCGGACCGCCGTGCTCTCCATGGGGCAGGGCCCTTTCTCGCCCAGGGCATGTTGCTGCCGCCAAGAAATGGCTCGGAAAAGACGCGTACAACCCCGGGACGACGGCGCATTGGAGCGTTGCCGGAGCAGAGTTGAAGAACGGGTGGTGGCCTGGTGTGCGTCTCTGTCTCTCGGATAGACGGGCTGGCCAAGGATGGGGATGACCTCATCTTGGTCATACCGGTTTATCTCACTCTGAGGGTTGTCCGAAGCACTAGAGGTGCCGATGGAGACTGCGTGGTTGGGAGATGCGTGGCTGCGGGTCTAAGGGTTTCCGATATGGAGGCCATGAGGGACAGGACCCCGGAAGCAGGTTGGGGAAGCAGGCCCGTGTCCCAGACCGGACTTCGTGATGGGCCTGGCCCCATGGTAGAGCGCAGGGATGGGACCCCTGCAAGTGGAAGATCCACGGGCGTTGTCCTCGTTGCATTCCGTCTTGTGGAGTGCCCCTTGGCGGCGATCGGGTGCGGGCACTCACCATGCCCTTCAAGGCCCCGAGGTGGGGGCGGCCCAGCAGACGTGCGGCGCCCGAATGACTTCGCCGGGCTTTTTCCAGCCAATTCTCACGAGCGTTCTGCCAAACCAGGATTGGTTTGGGCAGAACGCTCGTGAGAATTGGCCGGCGTAGGACAGCCCTGCAGACCGCCGTGCTCTCCATGGCCCAGGGCCCTTTCTCGACCAGGGCATGTTGCTGCCGCCAAGAAATGGCTCGGAAAAGACGCGGCCCACACCGGCACGCCGGCGCATTGGAGCGTTCCCGGAGCAGAGTTGAAGAACGGGTGGTGGCCTGGTGTGCGCCTCTGTCTTTAGGGTAGACGGGCCGGCCAAGGATGGGGATACCTCATCTTGGTCATACCGGTTTATCTCACTCTGAGGGTTGTCCGAAGCACCAGAGGGGCCGATGGAGACTGCGTGGTTGGGAGATGCGTGGCTGCGGGTCTAAGGGTTTCCGATATGGAGGCCGTGAGGGACAGGACCCCGGAAGCAGGTTGGGGAAGCATGCGCGTGTCCCGACCGGACATCGTGATGGGCCTAGCCCCATGGTAGAGCGCAGAGATGGGGCCCCTGCAAGTGGAGGATCCACGGGCGTTGTCCTCGCTGCATTCCGTCTTGTGGAGTGCCCCTTGGCGGCGATCGGGTGCGGGCACTCACCATGCCCTTCAAGGCCCCGAGGTGGGGGCGGCCCAGCAGACGTGCGGCGCCCGAATCACTTCGCCGGGCTTTTTCCGGCCAATTCTCACGAGCGTTCTGCCCAAACCAGGATTGGTTTGGGCAGAACGCTCGTGAGAATTGGCCGGCGTCGGACAGCCCTGCGGACCGCCGTGCTCTCCATGGCCCAGGGCCCTTTCTCGCCCAGGGCATGTTGCTGCCGCCAAGAAATGGCTCGGAAAAGACGCGGCCAACCCCGGCACGACGGCGCATTGGAGCGTTCCCGGAGCAGAGTTGAAGAACGGGTGGTGGCCTGGTGTGCGCCTCTGTCTCTCGGGTAGATGGGCCGGCCAAGGGTGTGGATGACCTCATCTTGGTCATACCGGTTTATCTCACTCTGAGGGTTGTCCGAAGCACCAGAGGGGCCGATGGAGACTGCGTGGTTGGGAGATGCATGCCTGCGGGTCTAAGGGTTTCCCATATGGAGGCCATGAGAGACAGGACCCGGAAGCAGGTTGGGGAAGCAGGCGCGTGTCCCAGACCGGACTTCGTGATGGGCCTGGCCCCATGGTAGAGCGCAGGGATGGGACCCCTGTAAGTGGAGGATCCACGGGCGTTGTCCTCGCTGCATTCCATCTTGTGGAGTGCCTCTTGGCGGCGATCGGGTGCGGGCACTCACAGTGCCCCTCAGGGCCCCGAGGTGGGGGTGGCCCAGCAGACGTGCGGCGCCCGAATGACTTCACCGGGCTTTTTCCGGCCAATGCTCACGAGCGTTCTGCCCAAACCAGGATTGGTTTGGGCAGAACGCTCGTGAGAATTGGCCGGCGTAGGACAGCCCTGCGGACCGCGGTGCTCTCCATGGCCCAGGGCCCTTTCTCGCCCAGGGCATGTTGCTGCCGCCAAGAAATGGCTCGGAAAAGACGCGGCCCACCCCGGCACGCCGGCGCATTGGAGCGTTCCCGGAGCAGAGTTGAAGAACGGGTGGTGGCCTGGTGTGCGCCTCTGTCCTTCGGGTAGATGGGCCGGCCAAGAATGGGGATGACCTCATCTTGGTCATACAGGTTTATCTCCCTCTGACGGTTGTCCGAAGCACCAGAGGGGGCGATGGAGACTGCGTGGTTGGGAGATGCGTGGCTGCGGGTCTAAGGGTTTCCCATATGGAGGCCATGAGGGACAGGACTCGGAAGCAGGTTGGAGAAGCAGGCGAGTGTTCCAGACCGGACTTCGTGATGGGCCTGGCCCCGTGGTAGAGCGCACGGATGGGACCCCGGCAAGTCGAGGATCCACGGGCGTTGTCCCCGCTGCATTCCATCTTGTGGAGTGCCTCTTGGCGGCGATCGGGTGCGGGCACTCACAGTGCCCTTCAGGGTCCCGAGGTGGGGGCGGCCCAGCAGACGTGCGGCGCCCGAATGACTTCGCCGGGCTTTTTCGGCCAATTCTCACGAGTGTTCTGCCCAAACCAATCATGGTTTGGGCAGAACGCTCGTGAGAATTGGCCGGCGTAGGAAAGCCCTGCGGACCGCCGTGCTCTCCATGGCCCAGGGCCCTTTCTCGCCCAGGGCATGTTGCTGACGCCAAGAAATGGCTCGAAAAACACGCGGCCCACCCCGGCACGCAGGCGCATTGGAGCGTTCCCGGAGCAGAGTTGAAGAACGGGTTGTGGCCTGGTGTGCGCCTCTGTCTTTCGGGTAGATGGGCCGGCCAAGGATGGGGATGACCTCATCTTGGTCATACAGGTTGAACTCACTCTGAGGGTTGTCCGAAGCACCAGAGGGGCCGATGGAGACTGCGTGGTTGGGAGATGCGTGGCTGCGGGTCTAAGGTTTTCCCATATGGAGGCCATGAGGGACAGGACCCCGGAAGCAGGTTGGGGAAGCAGGCAAGTGTTCCAGACTGGACTTCGTGATGGGCCAGGCCCCGTGGTAGAGCGCCGGGATGGGACCGGGGCAAGTCGAGGATCCACGGGCGATGTCCTCGCTGCATTCCATCTTGTGGTGTGCCTCTTGGCGGCGATCTGATGGGGGCACTCACAGTGCCCTTCAGGGCCCCGAGGTGGGGGCGGCCCAGCAGACGTGCGGCGCCCGAATGACTTCGCCGGGCTTTTTCCGGCCAATTCTCACGAGTGTTCTGCCCAAACCAAACCTGGTTTGGGCCGAATGCTCGTGAGAATTGGCCGGCGTAGGACAGCCCTGTGGAGCGCCTTGCTCTCCATGGCCCAGGGCCCTTTCTCGCCCAAGGCATGTTGCTGCCGCAAAGAAATGGCTCGGAAAAGACGCGGCCCACCCCGGCACACCGAAGCCTTGGAGCGTTCTCGGAGCAGAGTTGAAGAACGGGTGGTGGCCTCGTGTGCGCCTTTGTCTCTAGGGTAGACGGGCTGGCCAAGGATGGGGATGACCTCATCTTGGTCATACCGGTTTATCTCACTCTGAGGGTTGTCCGAAGCACTAGAGGGTCCGATGGAGACTGCGTGGTTGGGAGATGCGTGGCTGCGGGTCTAAGGGTTTCCGATATGGAGGCCATGAAGGACAGGACCCCGGAAGCAGGTTGGGGAAGCAGGCGCGTGTCCCAGACCGGACTTCGTGATGGGCCTGGCCCCATGGTAGAGCGCAGGGATGGGACCCCTGCAAGTCGAGGATCCACGGGCGTTGTCCTCGCTGCATTCCGTCTTGTGGAGTGCCCCTTGGCGGCAATCGGGTGTGGGCACTCACCATGCCCTTCAAGGCCCCGAGGTGGGGGCGTCCCAGCAGACGTGCGGCGCCCGAATGATTTCACCGGGATTTTTCCGGCCAATTCTCACGAGCGTTCTGCTCAAATCAGGATTGGTTTGGGCAGAACGCTCGTGAGAATTGGCCGGCATAGGACAGCCCTGCGGACCGCCGTGCTCTCCATGGCCCAGGGCCCTTTCTCGCCCAGGGCATGTTTCTGCCGCCAAGAAATGGCTCTGAAAACACGCGGCCCACCCCGGCACGCCGGCGCATTGGAGTGTTCCTGGAGCAGAGTTGAAGAACGGGTGGTGGCCTGGTGTGCGCCTCTGTCTTTCGGGTACATGGGCCGGCCAAGGATGGGGATGACCTCATCTTGGTCATACCGGATTATCTCACTCTGAGGGTTGTCCGAAGCTCTAGAGGGGCCGATGGAGACTGCGTGGTTGGGAGATGCGTGGCTGCGGGTCTAAGGGTTTCCGATTTGGAGGCCATGAGGGACAGGACCCCGGAAGAAGGTTGGGGAAGCAGGCGAGTGTCCCAGACCGGACTTCGTGATGGGCCTGGCCCCATGGTAGAGCGCAGGGATGGGACCCCTGCAAGTGGAGGATCCACGGGCGTTGTCCTCGCTGCATTCCGTCTTGTGGAGTGCCCCTTGGTGGCGATCGGGTGCGGGCACTCACCATGCCCTTCAAGGCCCCGAGGTGGGGGCGGCCCAGCAGACGTGCGGCGCCCGAATGACTTCGCCCGGCTTTAACCGGCCAATTCTCACGAGCGTTCTGCCCAAACCAGGACGCTCGTGAGAATTGGCCGGCGTAGGACAGCCCTGCGGACCGCCGTGCTCTCCATGGCCCAGGGCCCTTTCTCGCCCAGGGCATGTTGCTGCCGCCAAGAAATGGCTCGGAAAAGACGCTGCCAACCCCGGCACGACGGCGCATTGGAGCGTTCCCGGAGCAGAGTTGAAGAACGGGTGGTGGCCTGGTGTGCGCCTCTGTCTCTCGGATAGACCGGCCGGCCAAGGATGGGAATGACCTCATCTTGGTCATACCGGTTTATCTCACTCTGAGGGTTGTCCGAAGCACTAGAGGGGCCGATGGAGACTGCGTGGTGGAGAGATGCATGCCTGCGGGTCTAAGGGTTTCCGATATGGAGGCCATGAGGGACAGGACCCCGGAAGCAGGTTGGGGAAGCAGGCGAGTGTCACAGACCGGACTTCGTGATGGGCCTGGCCCCGTGGTAGAGCGCAGGGATGGGACCCCTGCAAGTCGAGGATCCACGGGCGTTGTCCTCGCTGCATTCCGTCTTGTGGAGTGCCCCTTGGCGGCGATCGGGTGCGGGCACTCACCATGCCCTTCAGGGTCCCGAGGTGGGGGTGGCCCAGCAGACGTGCGGCGCCCGATGTCTTCGCCGGGCTTTTTCCGGCCAATTCTCACGAGCGTTCTGCCCAAACCAGGATTGGTTTGGGCAGAACGCTCGTGAGAATTGGCCGGCGTAGGACAGCCCTGCGGACCGCCGTGCTCTCCATGGCCCAGGGCCCTTTCTCGCCCAGGGCATGTTGCTGCCGCCAAGAAATGGCTCGGAAAAGACGCGGCCCACCCCGGCACGCCGGCGCATTGGAGCGTTCCCGGAGCAGAGTTGAAGAACGGGTGGTGGCCTGGTGTGCGCCTCTGTCTTTCGGGTAGATGGGCCGGCCAAGGATGGGGATGACCTCATCTTGGTCATACAGGTTTATCTCCCTCTGACGGTTGTCCGAAGCACCAGAGGGGGCGATGGAGACTGCGTGGTTGGGAGATGCGTGGCTGCGGGTCTAAGGGTTTCCCTTATGGAGGCCATGAGGGACAGGACCCCGGAAGCAGGTTGGGGAAACAGGCGAGTGTTCCTGACCGGACTTCGTGATGGGCCTGGCCCCGTGGTAGAGCGCAGGGTTGGGACCCCGGCCAGTAGAGGATCCACGGGCGTTGTCCCCGCTGCATTCCATCTTGTGGAGTGCCTCTTGGCGGCGATCGGGTTCGGGCACTCACAGTGCCCTTCAGGGCCCCGAGGTGGGGGCGGCCCAGCAGACGTGCGGCGCCCGAATGACTTCGCCGGGCTTTTTCCGGCCAATTCTCACGAGCGTTCTGCCCATACCAGGATTGGTTTGGGTAGAACGCTCGTGAGAATTGGCCGGCGTAGGACAGCCCTGCGGACCGCCGTGCTCTCCATGGCCCAGGGCCCTTTCTCGCCCAGGACATGTTGCTGCCGCCAGAAATGGCTCGGAAATGACGCGGCCCACCCCGGCACGCCGGCGCATTGGAGCGTTCCCGGAGCAGAGTTGAAGAACGGGTGGTGGCCTGGTGTGCGCCTCTGTCTTTCGGGTAGATGGTCCTGCCAAGGATGGGGATGACATCATCTTGGTCCTACAGGTTTATCTCACCTGAGGGTTGTCCGAAGCACCAGAGGGGCCGATGGAGACTGCGTGGTTGGGAGATGCGTGGCTGCGGGTCTAAGGGTTTCCCTTATGGAGGCCATGAGGGACAGGACCCCGGAAGCAGGTTGGGGAAGCAGGCGAGTGTTCCTGACCGGACTTCGTGATGGGCCTGGCCCCGTGGTAGAGCGCAGGGTTGGGACCCCGGCCAGTAGAGGATCCACGGGCGTTGTCCTCGCTGCATTCCATCTTGTGGAGTGACTCTTGGTGGCGATCGGGTGCGGGCACTCACAGTGCCCTTCAGGGCACCGAGGTGGGGGCGGCCCAGCAGACGTGCGGCGCCCGAATGACTTCGCCGGGCTTTTTCCGGCCAATTCTCACGAGCGTTCTGCCCATACCAGGATTGGTTTGGGCAGAACGCTCGTGAGAATTGGCCGGCGTAGGACAGCCCTTCGGACCGCCGTGCTCTCCATGGCCCAGGGCCCTTTCTCGCCCAGGGCATGTTGCTGCCGCCAAGAAATGGCTCGGAAAAGACGCGGCCCACCCCGGCATGCCGGCGCATTGGAGCGTTCCCGGAGCAGATTTGAATAACGGGTGGTAGCCTGGTGTGCGCCTCTGTCTCTCGGGTAGATGGGCCGGCCAAGAATGGGGATGACCTCATCTTGGTCATACAGGTTGATTTCACTCTGAGGGTTGTCCGAAGCACCAGAGGGGCCGATGGAGACTGCGTGGTTGGGAGATGCGTGGCTGCGGGGCTAAGGGTTTCCCTTATGGAGGCCATGAGGGACAGGACCCCAGAAGCAGGTTGGGGAAGCAGGCGAGTGTTCCAGACCGGACTTCGTGATGGGCCTGGCCCCGTGGTAGAGCGCAGGGTTGGGACCCCGGCAAGTCGAGGATCCACGGGCGTTGTCCTCGCTGCATTCCATCTTGTGGAGTGCCTCTTGGCGGCGATCGGGTTCGGGCACTCACAGTGCCCTTCAGGACCCCGAGGTGGGGACGGCCCAGCAGACGTGCGGCGCCCGAATGACTTCGCCGGGCTTTTTCCTTCCAATTCTCACGAGCGTTCTGCCCATACCAGGATTGGTTTGGGCAGAACGCTCGTGAGAATTGGCCGGCGTAGGACAGCCCTGCGGACCGCCGTGCTCTCCATGGCCCAGGGCCCTTTCTCGCCCAGGGCATGTTGCTGCCGCCAAGAAATGGCTCGGAAAAGACGCGGCTCACCCCGGCACGCCGGCGCATTGGAGCGTTCCCAGAGCAGAGATGAAGAACGGGTGGTGGCCTGGTGTGCGCCTCTGTCTCTCGGGTAGATGGGACGGCCAAGGATGGGGATGACCTCATCTTGGTCATACAGGTTGATCTCTCTCTGAGGACTGTCCGAAGCACCAGACGGGCCGATGGAGACTGCGTGGTTGGGAGATGCGTGCCTGCGGGTCTAAAGGTTTCCCATATGGAGGCCATGAGGGACAGGACCCCGGAAGCAGGTTGGGGAAGCAGGCGAGTGTTGCAGACCGGACTTCGTGATGGGCCTGGCCCCGTGGTATAGCGCAGGGATGGGACCCCGGCAAGTCGAGGATCCACGGGCGTTGTCCTCGCTGCATTCCATCTTGTGGAGTGCCTCTTGGCGGCGATCGGGTGCGGCACTCACAGTGCCCTTCAGGGCCCCGAGGTGGGGGCGGCCCAGCAGACGTGCGGCGCCCGAATGACTTCGCCGGGCTTTTTCCGGCCAATTCTCACAAGCGTTCTGCCCAAACCAGGATTGGTTTGGGCAGAAGGCTCGTGAGAATTGGCCGGCGTAGGACAGCCCTGCGGACCGCCGTGCTCTCCATGGCCCAGGGCCCTTTCTCGCCCAGGGCATGTTGCTGCCGCCAAGAAATGGCTCGGAAAAGACGCGGCCCACCCGGGCACGCCGGCGCATTGCAGCGTTCCCGGAGCAGAGATGAAGAACGGGTGGTGGCCTGGTGTGCGCCTCTGTCTTTCGGGTAGATGGGCCGGCCAAGGATGGGTATGACCTCATCTTGGTCATACAGGTTTATATCACTCTGAGGGTTGTCCGAAGCACCAGAGGGGCCGATGGAGACTGCGTGGTTGGGAGATGCGTGGCTGCGGGTCTAAGGGTTTCCCATATGGAAGCCAAGAGGGACAGGACCCCGGAAGCAGGTTGGGGAAGCAGCGAGTGTTCCAGACCGGACTTCCTGATGGCCCTGGCCACGTGGTAGCGCAGGGATGGGACCCCAGCCATTCGAGGATCCACGGGCGTTGTCCTCGCTGCATTCCATCTTGTGGAGTGCCTCTTGGCGGCGATCGGGTGCGGGCACTCACAGTGCCCTTCAGGGCCCCGAGGTGGGGGCGGCCCAGCAGACGTGCGGCGCCCGAATGACTTTGCCGGGCTTTTTCCGGCCAATTCTCACGAGCGTTCTGCCCAAACCAGGATTGGGCAGAACGCTCGTGAGAATTGCCCGGCGTAGGACAGCCCTGCGGACCGCCGTGCTCTCCATGGCCCAGGGCCCTTTCTCGCCCAGGGCATGTTGCTGCCGCCAAGAAATGGCTAGGAAAAGACGCGGCCCACCCCGGCACGGTGGCGCATTGGAGCGTTCCCGGAGCAGAGTTGAAGAACGGGTGGTGGCCTGCTGTGCGCCTCTGTCTCTCGGGTAGATGGGCCGGCCAAGGATGGGGATGACCTCATTTGGTCATACAGGTTTATCTCACTCTGAGGGTTGTCCGAAGCACCAGAGGGGCCGATGGAGACTGCGTGGTTGGGAGATGCGTGGCTGCGGGTCTAAGGGTTTCCCATATGGAGGCCAAAGGAACAGGAACCCGGAAGCAGGTTGGGGAAGCAGGCGAGTGTTCCAGACCGGACTTCGTGATGGGCCTGGCCCCGTGGTAGAGCGCAGGGATGGGACCCCGGCAAGTCGAGGATTCACGGGCGTTGTCCTCGCTGCATTCCATCTTGTGGAGTGCCTCTTGGCGGCGATCGGGTGCGGGCACTCACAGTGCCCTTCAGGGCCCCGAGGTGGGGGCGGCCCAGCAGACGTGCGGCGCCCGAATGACTTCGCCGGGATTTTTCCGGCCAATTCTCACGAGCGTTCTGCCCTAACCAGGCTTGGTTAGGGCAGAACGCTCTTGAGAATTGGCCGGCGTAGGACAGCCCTGCGTACCGCCGTGCTCTCCATGGCCCAGGGCCCTTTCTCGCCCAGGGCATGTTGCTGCCTCCAAAAAATGGCTCGGAAAGGACGCGGCCCACCCCGGCACGACGGCGCATTGGAGCGTTCCCAGAGCAGAGTTGAAGAACGGATGGTGGCCTGGTGTGCGCCTCTGTCTCTCGGGTAGATGGGCCGGCCAAGGATGGGGATGACCTCATCTTGGTCATACAGGTTGATCTTTCTCTGAGGACTGTCTGAAGCACCAGAGGGGCCGATGGAGACTGCGTGGTTGGGAGATGCGTGGCTGCGGGTCTAAGGGTTTCCCATATGGAGGCCATGAGGGACAGGACCCCTGAAGCAGGTTGGGGAAGCAGGCGAGTGTTGCAGACCGGACTTCGTGATGGGCCTGGCCCCGTGGTATAGCGCAGGGATGGGACCCCGGCAAGTCCAGGATCCACGGGCGTTGTATCGCTGCAATCCATCTTGTGGAGTGCCTCTTGGCGGCGATCGGGTGCGGCACTCACAGTGCCCTTCAGGGCCCCGAGGTGGGGGCGGCCCAGCAGACGTGCGGTGCCCGAATGACTTCGCCGGGCTTTTTCCGTCCAATTCTCACGAGCGTTCTGCCCATACCAGGATTGTTTTGGGCAGAACGCTCGTGAGAATTGGCCGGCGTAGGACAGCCCTGCGGACCGCCGTGCTCTCCATGGCCCAGGGCCCTTTCTCGCCCAGGGCATGTTGCTGCCGCCAAGAAATGGCTCGGAAAAGATGCGGCCCACCCCGGCACGCCGGCACATTGGAGCGTTCCCGGAGCAGATTTGAAGAACGGGTGGTGGCCTGGTGTGTGCCTCTGTCTCTCGGGTAGATGGGCCGGCCAAGGATGGGGATGACCTCATCTAGGTCATACAGGTTGATCTCACTCTGAGGGTTGTGCGAAGCACCAGAGGGGCCGATGGAGACTGCGTGGTTGGGAGATGCGTGGCTGCGGGTCTAAGGGTTTCCCTTATGGAGGCCATGAGGACAGGACCCCGGAAGCAGGTTGGGGAAGCAGGCGATGTTCCTGACCGGACTTCGTGATGGGCCTGGCCCCGTGGAAGAGCGCAGGGTTGGGACCCCGGCCAGTAGAGGATCCACGGGCGTTGTCCTCGCTGCATTCCATCTTGTGGAGTGCCTCTTGGCGGCGATCGGGTTCGGGCACTCACAGTGCCCTTCAGGGCCCCGAGGTGGGGACGGCCCAGGAGACGTGCGGCGCCCGAATGAATTCGCCGGGCTTTTTCCAGCCAATTCTCACAAGCGTTCTGCCCATACCAGGATTGGTTTGGGCAGAACGCTCGTGAGAATTGGCCGGCGTAGGACAGCCCTGCGGACCGCCGTGCTCTCCATGGCCCAGGGCCCTTTCTCGCCCAGGGCATGTTGCTGCCTCCAAAAAATGACTCGGAAAAGACGCGGCCCACCCCGGCACGCCGGCGCATTGGAGCGTTCCCGGAGCAGAGTTGAAGAACGGGTGGTGGCCTGGTGTGCGCCTCTGTCTCACGGAAAGACGGGGCGGCCAAAGATGGGGATGACCTCATCTTGGTCATATCGGTGTATCTCACTCTGAGGGTTGTCCGAAGCACCAGAGGGGCCGATGGAGACTGCGTGGTTGGGAGATGCGTGGCTGCGGGTCTAAGGGTTTCCGATATGGAGGCCATGAGGGACAGGACCCGGGAAGCAGGTTGGGGAAGCAGGCGCGTGTCCCAGACCGGACTTCGTGATGGGCCTGGCCCCATGAGAGCGCAGGGATGGGACCCCTGCAAGTGGAGGATCCACGGGCGTTGTCCTCGCTGCATTCCGTCTTGTGGAGTGCCCCTTGGCGGCAATCGGGTGCGGGCACTCACCATGCCCTTCAAGGCCCCGAGGTGGGGGCGGCCCAGCAGACGTGCGGCGCCCGAATGAATTCGCCGGGCTATTTCCGGCCAATTCTCACGAGCGTTCTGCCCAAACCAATCCTGGTTTGGGCAGAACGCTCGTGAGAATTGGCCGGTGTAGGACAGCCCTGTGGACCGCCGTGCTCTCCATGGCCCAGGGCCCTTTCTCGCCCAGGGCATGTTGCTGCCGCCAAGAAATGGCTCGGAAAAGACGCGGCCAACCCCGGCATGACGGCGCATTGGAGCGTTCCCGGAGCAGAGTTGAAGAACGGGTGGTGGCCTGGTGTGCGCCTCTGTCTCTCGGGTAGACGGTCCGGCCAAGGATGGGGATGACCTCATCTTGGTCATACCGGTTTATCTCACTCTGAGGGTTGTCCGAAGCACCAGAGGGGCCGATGGAGACTGCATGGTTGGGAGATGCGTGACTGCGGGTCTAAGGGTTTCCGATATGGAGGCCATGAGGGTCAGGACCCCGGAAGCAGGTTGGGGAAGCAGGCGAGTGTCCCAGACCGGACTCCGTGATGGGCCTGGCCCCATGGTAGAGCGCAGGGATGGGACCCCTGTAAGTGGAGGATCCACGGGCGTTGTCCTCGATGCATTCCGTCTTGTGGAGTGCCCCTTGGCGGCGATCGGGTGCGGGCACTCACCATGCCCTTCAAGGCCCCGAGGTGGCGGCGGACCAGCAGACGTGCGGCGCCCGAATGACTTCGCCTGGCTTTTTCCGGCCAATTCTCACGAGCGTTCTGCCCAAACCAGGATTGGTTTGGGCAAAACGCTCGTGAGAATTGGCCGGCGTATTACAGCCCTGTGGACCGCCGTGCTCTCCATGGCCCAGGGCCCTTTCTCGCCCAGGGCATGTTGCTGCCGCCAAAAAAAAGCTCGGAAAAGACGCTGCCAACCCCGGCACGACGGCGCATTGGAGCGTTCCCGGAGCAGAGTTGAAGAACGGGTGGTGGCCTGGTGTGCGCCTCTGTCTCACGGATAGACGGGGCGGCCAAAGATGGGGATGACCTCATCTTGGTCATATCGGTGTATCTCACTCTGAGGGTTGTCCGAAGCACCAGAGGGGCCGATGGAGACAGCGTGGTTGGGAGATGCGTGGCTGCGGGTCTAAGGGTTTCCTATATGGAGGCCATGAGGGACAGGACCCGGGAAGCAGGTTGGGGAAGCAGGCGCGTGTCCCAGACCGGACTTCGTGATGGGCCTGGCCCCATGGTAGAGCGCAGGGATGGGACCCCTGCAAGTGGAGGATCCACGGGCGTTGTCCTCGCTGCATTCCGTCTTGTGGAGTGCCCCTTGGCGGCGATCGGGTGCGGGCACTCACCATGCCCTTCAAGGCCCCGAGGTGGGGGCGGCCCAGCAGACGTGCGGCGCCCGAATCACTTCGCCGGGCTTTTTCCGGCCAATTCTCACGAGCGTTCTGCCCAAACCAGGATTGGTTTGGGCAGAACGCTCGTGAGAATTGGCCGGCGTAGGACAGCCCTGCGGACCGCCGTGCTCTCCATGGCCCAGGGCCCTGTCTCGCCCAGGGCATGTTGCTGCCGCGAAGAAATGGCTCGGAAAACACGCGGCCCACCCCGGCACGCCGGCGCATTGGAGCGTTCCCGGATCAGAGTTGAAGAACAGGTGGTGGCCTGGTGTGCGCCTCTGTCTCACGGGTAGACGGGCCGGCCAAAGATGGGGATGACCTCATCTTGGTCATACCGGTGTATCTCATTCTGAGGGTTGTCCGAAGCACCAGAGGGGCCGATGGAGACTGCGTGGTTGGGAGATGCGTGGCTGCGGGTCTAAGGGTTTCCGATATGGAGGCCATGAGGGTCAGGACCCCGGAAGCAGGTTGGGGAAGCAGGCGAGTGTCCCAGACCGGACTCCGTGATGGGCCTGGCCCCATGGTAGAGCGCAGGGATGGGACCCCTGTAAGTGGAGGATCCACGGGCGTTGTCCTCGATGCATTCCGTCTTGTGGAGTGCCCCTTGGCGGCGATCGGGTGCGGGCACTCACCATGCCCTTCAAGGCCCCGAGGTGGCGGCGGACAGGCAGACGTGCGGCGCCCGAATGACTTCGCCTGGCTTTTTCCGGCCAATTCTCACGAGCGTTCTGCCCAAACCAGGATTGGTTTGGGCAGAACGCTCGTGAGAATTGGCCGGCGTATTACAGCCCTGTGGACCGCCGTGCTCTCCATGGCCCAGGGCCCTTTCTCGCCCAGGGCATGTTGCTGCCGCCAAAAAATGGCTCGGAAAAGACGCTGCCAACCCCGGCACGACGGCGCATTGGAGCGTTCCCGGAGCAGAGTTGAAGAACGGGTGGTGGCCTGGTGTGCGCCTCTGTCTCACGGATAGACGGGGCGGCCAAAGATGGGGATGACCTCATCTTGGTCATATCGGTGTATCTCACTCTGAGGGTTGTCCGAAGCACCAGAGGGGCCGATGGAGACAGCGTGGTTGGGAGATGCGTGGCTGCGGGTCTAAGGGTTTCCGATATGGAGGCCATGAGGGACAGGACCCGGGAAGCAGGTTGGGGAAGCAGGCGCATGTCCCAGACCGGACTTCGTGATGGGCCTGGCCCCATGGTAGAGCGCAGGGATGGGACCCCTGCAAGTGGAGGATCCACGGGCGTTGTCCTCGCTGTATTCCGTCTTGTGGAGTGCCCCTTGGCGGCGATTGGGTGCGGGCACTCACCATGCCCTTCAAGGCCCCGAGGTGGGGGCGGCCCAGCAGACGTGCGGCGCCCGAATGACTTCGCCGGGCTTTTTCCAGCCAATTCTCACGAGCGTTCTGCCCAAACCAGGATTGGTTTGGGCAGAACGCTCGTGAGAATTGGCCGGCGTAGGACAGCCCTGCGGACCGCCGTGCTCTCCATGGCCCAGGGCCCTTTCTCGCCCAGGGCATGATGCTGCCGCCAAGAAATGGCTCGGAAAAGACGCTGCCAACCCAGGCACGACGGCGCATTGGAGCGTTCCCGGAGCAGAGTTGAAGAACGGGTGGTGGCCTGGTGTGCGCCTCTGTCTCTCGGATAGACGGGCCTGCCAATGATGGGGATGACCTCATCTTGGTCATACCGGTTTATCTCACTCTGAGGGTTGTCCGAAGCACTAGAGGGGCCGATGGAGACTGCGTGGTTGGGAGATGCGTGGCTGCGGGTCTAAGGGTTTCCTATATGGAGGCCATGAGGGACAGGACCCGGGAAGCAGGTTGGGGAAGCAGGCGCGTGTCCCAGACCGGACTTCGTGATGGGCCTGGCCCCATGGTAGAGCGCAGGGATGGGACCCCTGCAAGTGGAGGATCCACGGGCGTTGTCCTCGCTGCATTCCGTCTTGTGGAGTGCCCCTTGGCGGCGATCGGGTGCGGGCACTCAGCATGCCCTTCAAGGCCCCGAGGTGGGGGCGGCCCAGCAGACGTGCGGCGCCCGAATCACTTCGCCGGGCTTTTTCCGGCCAATTCTCACGAGCGTTCTTCCCAAACCAGGATTGGTTTGGGCAGAACGCTCGTGAGAATTGGCCGGCGTAGGACAGCCCTGCGGACCGCCGTGCTCTCCATGGCCCAGGGCCCTGTCTCGCCCAGGGCATGTTGCTGCCGCGAAGAAATGGCTCGGAAAACACGCGGCCCACCCCGGCACGCCGGCGCATTGGAGCGTTCCCGGAGCAGAGTTGAAGAACGGGTGGTGGCCTGGTGTGCGCCTCTGTCTCTCGGGTAGACGGTCCGGCCAAGGATGGGGATGACCTCATCTTGGTCATACCGGTTTATCTCACTCTGAGGGTTGTCCGAAGCACCAGAGGGGCCGATGGAGACTGCGTGGTTGGGAGATGCGTGGCTGCGGGTCTAAGGGTTTCCGATATGGAGGCCGTGAGGGACAGGACCCCGGAAGCAGGTTGGGGAAGCAGGCGCGTGTCCCGACCGGACTTCGTGATGGGCCTAGCCCCATGGTAGAGCACAGGGATGGGACCCCTGCAAGTGGAGGATCCACGGGCGTTGTCCTCGGTGCATTCCGTCTTGTGGAGTGCCCCTTGGCGGCGATCGGGTGCGGGCACTCACCATGCCCTTCAAGGCCCCGAGGTTGGGGCGGCCCAGCAGACGTGCGGCGCCCGAATGACTTCGCCGGGCTTTTTCCGGCCAATTCTCACGAGCGTTCTGCCCAAACCAGGATTGGTTTGGGCAGAACGCTCGTGAGAATTGGCCGGCGTCGGACAGCCCAGCGGACCGCCGTGCTCTCCATGGCCCAGGGCCCTTTCTCGCCCAGGGCATGTTGCTGCCGCCAAGAAATGGCTCGGAAAACACGTGGCCAACCCCGGCACGACGGCGCATTGGAGCGTTCCCGGAGCAGAGTTGAAGAACGGGTGGTGGCCTGGTGTGCGCCTCTGTCTCTCGGATAGACGGGCTGGCCAAGGATGGGGATGACCTCATATTGGTCATACCGGTTTATCTCACTCTGAGGGTTGTCCGAAGCACTAGAGGGGCCGATGGAGACTGCGTGGTTGGGAGATGCGTGGCTGCGGGTTTAAGGGTTTCCGATATGGAGGCCATGAGGGACAGGACCCCGGAAGCAGGTTGGGGAAGCAGGCGATTGTCCCAGTCCGGACTTCGTGATGGGCCTGGCCCCATGGTAGAGCGCAGGGATGGGACCACTGCAAGTCGAGGATCCACGGGCGTTGTCCTCGCTGCATTCCGTCTTGTGGTGTGCCCCTTGGCGGCGATCGGGTGCGGGCACTCACCATGCCCTTCAAGGCCCCGAGGTGGGGGCGGCCCAGCAGACGTGCGGCGCCCGAATGACTTCGCCGGGCTTTTTCCAGCCAATTCTCACGAGCGTTCTGCCCAAACCAGGATTGGTTTGGGCAGAACGCTCGTCAGAATTGGCCGGCGTATTACAGCCCTGTGGACCGCCGTGCTCTCCATGGCCCAGGGCCCTTTCTCGCCCAGGGCATGTTGCTGCCGCCAAAAAATGGCTCGGAAAAGACGCTGCCAACCCCGGCACGACGGCGCATTGGAGCGTTCCCGGAGCAGAGTTGAAGAACGGGTGGTGGCCTGGTGTGCGCCTCTGTCTCACGGATAGACGGGGCGGCCAAAGATGGGGATGACCTCATCTTGGTCATATCGGTGTATCTCACTCTGAGGGTTGTCCGAAGCACCAGAGGGGCCGATGGAGACAGCGTGGTTGGGAGATGCGTGGCTGCGGGTCTAAGGGTTTCCGATATGGAGGCCGTGAGGGACAGGACCCCGGAAGCAGGTTGGGGAAGCATGCGCGTGTCCCGACCGGACTTCGTGATGGGCCTAGCCCCATGGTAGAGCGCAGGGATGGGGCCCCTGCAAGTGGAGGATCCACGGGCGTTATCCTCGCTGCATTCCGTCTTGTGGAGTGCCCCTTGGCGGCGATCGGGTGCGGGCACTCACCATGCCCTTCAAGGCCCCGAGGTGGGGGCGGCCCAGCAGACGTGCGGCGCCCGAATCACTTCGCCGGGCTTTTTCCGGCCAATTCTCACGAGCGTTCTGCCCAAACCAGGATTGGTTTGGGCAGAACGCTCGTGAGAATTGGCCGGCGTTGGACAGCCCTGCGGACCGCCGTGCTATCCATGGCCCAGGGCCCTTTCTCGCCCAGGGCATGTTGCTGCCGCCAAGAAATGGCTCGGAAAAGACGCGGCCAACCCCGGCACGACGGCGCATTGGAGCGTTCCCGGAGCAGAGTTGAAGAACGGGTGGTGGCCTGGTGTGCGCCTCTGTCTCTCGGGTAGATGGGCCGGCCAAGGGTGTGGATGACCTCATCTTGGTCATACCGGTTTATCTCACTCTGAGGGTTGTCCGAAGCACCAGAGGGGCCGATGGAGACTGCGTGGTTGGGAGATGCATGCCTGCGGGTCTAAGGGTTTCCCATATGGAGGCCATGAGAGACAGGACCCGGAAGCAGGTTGGGGAAGCAGGCGCGTGTCCCAGACCGGACTTCGTGATGGGCCTGGCCCCATGGTAGAGCGCAGGGATGGGACCCCTGTAAGTGGAGGATCCACGGGCGTTGTCCTCGCTGCATTCCATCTTGTGGAGTGCCTCTTGGCGGCGATCGGGTGCGGGCACTCACAGTGCCCCTCAGGGCCCCGAGGTGGGGGTGGCCCAGCAGACGTGCGGCGCCCGAATGACTTCACCGGGCTTTTTCCGGCCAATTCTCACGAGCGTTCTGCCCAAACCAGGATTGGTTTGGGCAGAACGCTCGTGAGAATTGGCCGGCGTAGGACAGCCCTGCGGACCGCGGTGCTCTCCATGGCCCAGGGCCCTTTCTCGCCCAGGGCATGTTGCTGCCGCCAAGAAATGGCTCGGAAAAGACGCGGCCCACCCCGGCACGCCGGCGCATTGGAGCGTTCCCGGAGCAGAGTTGAAGAACGGGTTGTGGCCTGGTGTGCGCCTCTGTCTTTCGGGTAGATGGGCCGGCCAAGGATGGGGATGACCTCATCTTGGTCATACAGGTTGAACTCACTCTGAGGGTTGTCCGAAGCACCAGAGGGGCCGATGGAGACTGCGTGGTTGGGAGATGCGTGGCTGCGGGTCTAAGGTTTTCCCATATGGAGGCCATGAGGGACAGGACCCCGGAAGCAGGTTGGGGAAGCAGGCAAGTGTTCCAGACTGGACTTCGTGATGGGCCAGGCCCCGTGGTAGAGCGCCGGGATGGGACCGGGGCAAGTCGAGGATCCACGGGCGATGTCCTCGCTGCATTCCATCTTGTGGTGTGCCTCTTGGCGGCGATCTGATGGGGGCACTCACAGTGCCCTTCAGGGCCCCGAGGTGGGGGCGGCCCAGCAGACGTGCGGCGCCCGAATGACTTCGCCGGGCTTTTTCCGGCCAATTCTCACGAGTGTTCTGCCCAAACCAAACCTGGTTTGGGCCGAATGCTCGTGAGAATTGGCCGGCGTAGGACAGCCCTGTGGAGCGCCTTGCTCTCCATGGCCCAGGGCCCTTTCTCGCCCAAGGCATGTTGCTGCCGCAAAGAAATGGCTCGGAAAAGACGCGGCCCACCCCGGCACACCGAAGCCTTGGAGCGTTCTCGGAGCAGAGTTGAAGAACGGGTGGTGGCCTCGTGTGCGCCTTTTTCTCTAGGGTAGACGGGCTGGCCAAGGATGGGGATGACCTCATCTTGGTCATACCGGTTTATCTCACTCTGAGGGTTGTCCGAAGCACTAGAGGGTCCGATGGAGACTGCGTGGTTGGGAGATGCGTGGCTGCGGGTCTAAGGGTTTCCGATATGGAGGCCATGAAGGACAGGACCCCGGAAGCAGGTTGGGGAAGCAGGCGCGTGTCCCAGACCGGACTTCGTGATGGGCCTGGCCCCATGGTAGAGCGCAGGGATGGGACCCCTGCAAGTCGAGGATCCACGGGCGTTGTCCTCGCTGCATTCCGTCTTGTGGAGTGCCCCTTGGCGGCAATCGGGTGTGGGCACTCACCATGCCCTTCAAGGCCCCGAGGTGGGGGCGTCCCAGCAGACGTGCGGCGCCCGAATGATTTCACCGGGATTTTTCCGGCCAATTCTCACGAGCGTTCTGCTCAAACCAGGATTGGTTTGGGCAGAACGCTCGTGAGAATTGGCCGGCATAGGACAGCCCTGCGGACCGCCGTGCTCTCCAAAGCCCAGGGCCCTTTCTCGCCCAGGGCATGTTTCTGCCGCCAAGAAATGGCTCTGAAAACACGCGGCCCACCCCGGCACGCCGGCGCATTGGAGCGTTCCTGGAGCAGAGTTGAAGAACGGGTGGTGGCCTGGTGTGCGCCTCTGTCTTTCGGGTACATGGGCCGGCCAAGGATGGGGATGACCTCATCTTGGTCATACCGGATTATCTCACTCTGAGGGTTGTCCGAAGCTCTAGAGGGGCCGATGGAGACTGCGTGGTTGGGAGATGCGTGGCTGCGGGTCTAAGGGTTTCCGATTTGGAGGCCATGAGGGACAGGACCCCGGAAGAAGGTTGGGGAAGCAGGCGAGTGTCCCAGACCGGACTTCGTGATGGGCCTGGCCCCATGGTAGAGCGCAGGGATGGGACCCCTGCAAGTGGAGGATCCACGGGCGTTGTCCTCGCTGCATTCCGTCTTGTGGAGTGCCCCTTGGTGGCGATCGGGTGCGGGCACTCACCATGCCCTTCAAGGCCCCGAGGTGGGGGCGGCCCAGCAGACGTGCGGCGCCCGAATGACTTCGCCCGGCTTTAACCGGCCAATTCTCACGAGCGTTCTGCCCAAACCAGGACGCTCGTGAGAATTGGCCGGCGTAGGACAGCCCTGCGGACCGCCGTGCTCTCCATGGCCCAGGGCCCTTTCTCGCCCAGGGCATGTTGCTGCCGCCAAGAAATGGCTCGGAAAAGACGCTGCCAACCCCGGCACGACGGCGCATTGGAGCGTTGCCGTAGCAGAGTTGAAGAACGGGTGGTGGCCTGGTGTGCGCCTCTGTCTCTCGGATAGACCGGCCGGCCAAGGATGGGAATGACCTCATCTTGGTCATACCGGTTTATCTCACTCTGAGGGTTGTCCGAAGCACTAGAGGGGCCGATGGAGACTGCGTGGTTGAGAGATGCATGCCTGCGGGTCTAAGTGTTTCCAATATGGAGGCCATGAGGGACAGGACCCCGGAAGCAGGTTGGGGAAGCAGGCGAGTTTCCCAGACCGGACTTCGTGATGGGCCTGAACCGATGGTAGAGCGCAGGGATGGGACGCCTGCAAGTCGAGGATCCACGGGCGTTGTCCTCGCTGCATTCCGTCTTGTGGTGTGCCCCTTGGCGGCGATCGGGTGCGGGCACTCACCATGCCCTTCAAGGCCCCGAGGTGGGGGCGGCCCAGCAGACGTGCGGCGCCCGAATGACTTCGCCGGGCTTTTTCCAGCCAATTCTCACGAGCGTTCTGCCCAAACCAGGATTGGTTTGGGCAGAACGGTCGTGAGAATTGGCCGGCGTAGGACAGCCCTGCGGACCGCCGTGCTCTCCATGGCCCAGGGCCCTTTCTCGCCCAGGGCATGTTGCTGCCGCCAAGAAATGGCTCAGAAAACACTCGGCCCACCCCGGCACGCCGGCGCATTGGAGCGTTCCCGGAGCAGAGTTGAAGAACGGGTGGTTGCCTGGTGTGCGCCTCTGTCTTTCGGGTAGATGGGCCGGCCAAGGATGGGGATGACCTCATCTTGGTCATACCGGTTTATCTCACTCTGAGGGTTGTCCGAAGCACCAGAGGGGCCGATGGAGACTGCGTGGTTGGGAGATGCATGGCTGCGGGTCTAAGGGTTTCCGATATGGAGGCCATGAGGGACAGGACCCCGGAAGCAGGTTGGGGAAGCAGGCGAGTGTCACAGACCGGACTTCGTGATGGGCCTGGCCCCGTGGTAGAGCGCAGGGATGGGACCCCTGCAAGTCGAGGATCCACGGGCGTTGTCCTCACTGCATTCCGTCTTGTGGAGTGCCCCTTGGCGGCGATCGGGTGCGGGCACTCACCATGCCCTTCAGGGTCCCGAGGTGGGGGTGGCCCAGCAGACGTGCGGCGCCCGATGTCTTCGCCGGGCTTTTTCCGGCCAATTCTCACGAGCGTTCTGCCCAAACCAGGATTGGTTTGGGCAGAACGCTCGTGAGAATTGGCCGGCGTAGGACAGCCCTGCGGACCGCGGTGCTCTCCATGGCCCAGGGCCCTTTCTCGCCCAGGGCATGTTGCTGCCGCCAAGAAATGGCTCGGAAAAGACGCGGCCCACCCCGGCACGCCGGCGCATTGGAGCGTTCCCGGAGCAGAGTTGAAGAACGGGTGGTGGCCTGGTGTGCGCCTCTGTTTTTCGGGTAGATGGGCCGGCCAAGGATGGGGATGACCTCATCTTGGTCATACAGGTTTATCTCCCTCTGACGGTTGTCCGAAGCACCAGAGGGGGCGATGGAGACTGCGTGGTTGGGAGATGCGTGGCTGCGGGTCTAAGGGTTTCCCATATGGAGGCCATGAGGGACAGGACCCGGAAGCAGGTTGGAGAAGCAGGCGAGTGTTCCAGACCGGACTTCGTGATGGGCCTGGCCCCGTGGTAGAGCGCACGGATGGGACCCCAGCAAGTCGAGGATCCACGGGCGTTGTCCCCGCTGCATTCCATCTTGTGGAGTGCCTCTTGGCGGCGATCGGGTGCGGGCACTCACAGTGCCCTTCAGGGTCCCGAGGTGGGGGCGGCCCAGCAGACGAGCGGCGCCCAAATGACTTCGCCGGGCTTTTTCCGGCCAATTCTCACGATCGTTCTGCCCAAACCAATAATGGTTTGGGCAGAACACTCGTGAGAATTGGCCGGCGTAGGAAAGCCCTGCGGACCGCTGTGCTCTCCATGGCCCAGGGCCCTTTCTCGCCCAGGGCATGTTGCTGACGCCAAGAAATGGCTCGAAAAACACGCGGCCCACCGCGGCACGCAGGCGCATTGGAGCGTTCCCGGAGCAGAGTTGAAGAACGGGTAGTGGCCTGGTGTGCGCCACTGTCTTTCGGGTAGATGGGCCGGCCAAGGATGGGGATGACCTCATCTTGGTCATACCGGTTTATCTCACTCTGAGGGTTGTCCGAAGCACTAGAGGGGCCGATGGAGACTGCGTGGTTGGGAGATGCGTGGCTGCGGGTCTAAGGGTTTCCGATATGGAGGCCATGAGGGACAGGACCCGGGAAGCAGGTTGGGGAAGCAGGCGCGTGTCCCAGACCGGACTTCGTGATGGGCCTGGCCCCATGGTAGAGCGCAGGGATGGGACCTCTGCAAGTGGAGGATCCACGGGCGTTGTCCTCGCTGTATTCCGTCTTGTGGAGTGCCCCTTGGCGGCGATTGGGTGCGGGCACTCACCATGCCCTTCAAGGCCCCGAGGTGGGGGCGGCCCAGCAGACGTGCGGCGCCCGAATGACTTCGCCGGGCTTTTTCCAGCCAATTCTCACGAGCGTTCTGCCCAAACCAGGATTGGTTTGGGCAGAACGCTCGTGAGAATTGGCCGGCGTAGGACAGCCCTGCGGACCGCCGTGCTCTCCATGGCCCAGGGCCCTGTCTCGCCCAGGGCATGTTGCTGCCGCGAAGAAATGGCTCGGAAAACACGCGGCCCACCCCGGCACGCCGGCGCATTGGAGCGTTCCCGGAGCAGAGTTGAAGAACAGGTGGTGGCCTGGTGTGCGCCTCTGTCTCACGGGTAGACGGGCCGGCCAAAGATGGGGATGACCTCATCTTGGTCATACCGGTGTATCTCATTCTGAGGGTTCTCCGAAGCACCAGAGGGGCCGATGGAGACTGCGTGGTTGGGAGATGCGTGGCTGCGGGTCTAAGTGTTTCCGATATGGAGGCCATGAGGGACAGGACCCGGGAAGCAGGTTGGGGAAGCAGGCGCGTGTCCCAGACCGGACTTCGTGATGGGCCTCGCCCCATGGTAGAGCGCAGGGATGGGACCCCTGCAAGTGGAGGATCCACGGGCGTTGTCCTCGCTGCATTCCGTCTTGTGGAGTGCCCCTTGGCGGCGATCGGGTGCGGGCACTCACCATGCCCTTCAAGGCCCCGAGGTGGGGGCGGCCCAGCAGACGTGCGGCGCCCGAATGACTTCGCCGGGTTTTTTCCGGCCAATTCTCACGAGCGTTCTGCGCAAACCAGGATTGGTTTGGGCAGAACGCTCGTGAGAATTGGCCGGCGTCGGACAGCCCTGCGGACCGCCGTGCTCTCCATGGGGCAGGGCCCTTTCTCGCCCAGGGCATGTTGCTGCCGCCAAGAAATGGCTCGGAAAAGACGCGTACAACCCCGGGACGACGGCGCATTGGAGCGTTGCCGGAGCAGAGTTGAAGAACGGGTGGTGGCCTGGTGTGCGTCTCTGTCTCTCGGATAGACGGGCTGGCCAAGGATGGGGATGACCTCATCTTGGTCATACCGGTTTATCTCACTCTGAGGGTTGTCCGAAGCACTAGAGGTGCCGATGGAGACTGCGTGGTTGGGAGATGCGTGGCTGCGGGTCTAAGGGTTTCCGATATGGAGGCCATGAGGGACAGGACCCCGGAAGCAGGTTGGGGAAGCAGGCCCGTGTCCCAGACCGGACTTCGTGATGGGCCTGGCCCCATGGTAGAGCGCAGGGATGGGACCCCTGTAAGTGGAGGATCCACGGGCGTTGTCCTCGCTGCATTCCGTCTTGTGGAGTGCCCCTTGGCGGCGATCGGGTGCTGGCACTCACCATGCCCTTCAAGGCCCCGAGGTGGGGGCGGCCCAGCAGACGTGCGGCGACCAAATGACTTCGCCGGGCTTTTCCCGGCCAATTCTCACGAGCGTTCTGCCCAAACCAGGATTGGTTTGGGCAGAACGCTCGTGAGAATTGGCCGGCGTAGGACAGCCCTGCGGAACGCCACGCTCTCCATGGCCCAGGGCCCTTTCTCGCCCAGGGCATGTTGCTGCCGCCAAGAAATGGCTCGGATAAGACGCGGCAAACCCCGGCACGCCGGCGCATTGGAGCGTTACCGGAGCAGAGTTGAAGAACGGGTGGTGGCCTGGTGTGAGCCTCTGTCTTTCGGGTAGATGGGCCGGCCAAGGATGGGGATGACCTCATCTTGGTCATACCGGTTTATCTCACTCTGAGGGTTGTCCGAAGCACCAGAGGGGCCGATGGAGACTGCGTAGTTGGGAGATGCATGGCTGCGGGCCTAAGGATTTCCCATATGGAGGCCATGAGGGACAGGACCCGGAAGCAGGTTGGGGAAGCAGGCGAGTGTTACAGACCGGACTTCGTGATGGGCCTGGCCCCGTTGTAGAGCGCAGGGATGGGACCCTGGCAAGGCGAGGATCCACAGGCGTTGTCCTCGCTGCATTCCATCTTGTGGAGTGCCTCTTGGCGGCGATCTGGTGCGGGCACTCACAGTGCCCTTCAGGGCCCCGAGGTGGGGGCGGCCCAGCAGACGTGCGGCGCCCGAATGACTTCGCCGGGCTTTTTCCGGCCAATTCTCACGAGCGTTCTGCCCAAACCAATCCTGGTTTGGGCAGAACGCTCGTGAGAATTGGCCGGCGTATTACAGCCCTGTGGACCGCCGTGCTCTCCATGGCCCAGGGCCCTTTCTCGCCCAGGGCATGTTGCTGCCGCCAAAAAATGGCTCGGAAAAGACGCTGCCAACCCCGGCACGACGGCGCATTGGAGCGTTCCCGGAGCAGAGTTGAAGAACGGGTGGTGGCCTGGTGTGCGCCTCTGTCTCACGGAAAGACGGGGCGGCCAAAGATGGGGATGACCTCATCTTGGTCATATCGGTGTATCTCACTCTGAGGGTTGTCCGAAGCACCAGAGGGGCCGATGGAGACTGCGTGGTTGGGAGATGCGTGGCTGCGGGTCTAAGTGTTTCCGATATGGAGGCCATGAGGGACAGGACCCGGGAAGCAGGTTGGGGAAGCAGGCGCGTGTCCCAGACCGGACTTCGTGATGGGCCTGGCCCCATGGTAGAGCGCAGGGATGGGACCCCTGCAAGTGGAGGATCCACGGGCGTTGTCCTCGCTGTATTCCGTCTTGTGGAGTGCCCCTTGGCGGCGATTGGGTGCGGGCACTCACCATGCCCTTCAAGGCCCCGAGGTGGGGGCGGCCCAGCAGACGTGCGGCGCCCGAATGACTTCGCCGGGTTTTTTCCGGCCAATTCTCACGAGCGTTCTGCCCAAACCAGGATTGGTTTGGGCAGAACGCTCGTGAGAATTGGCCGGCGTCGGACAGCCCTGCGGACCGCCGTGCTCTCCATGGGGCAGGGCCCTTTCTCGCCCAGGGCATGTTGCTGCCGCCAAGAAATGGCTCGGAAAAGACGCGTACAACCCCGGGACGACGGCGCATTGGAGCGTTGCCGGAGCAGAGTTGAAGAACGGGTGGTGGCCTGGTGTGCGTCTCTGTCTCTCGGATAGACGGGCTGGCCAAGGATGGGGATGACCTCATCTTGGTCATACCGGTTTATCTCACTCTGAGGGTTGTCCGAAGCACTAGAGGTGCCGATGGAGACTGCGTGGTTGGGAGATGCGTGGCTGCGGGTCTAAGGGTTTCCGATATGGAGGCCATGAGGGACAGGACCCCGGAAGCAGGTTGGGGAAGCAGGCCCGTGTCCCAGACCGGACTTCGTGATGGGCCTGGCCCCATGGTAGAGCGCAGGGATGGGACCCCTGCAAGTGGAGGATCCACGGGCGTTGTCCTCGCTGCATTCCGTCTTGTGGAGTGCCCCTTGGCGGCGATCGGGTGCGGGCACTCACCATGCCCTTCAAGGCCCCGAGGTGGGGGCGGACCCGCAGACGTGCGGCGCCCGAATGACTTCGCCTGGCTTTTTCCGGCCAATTCTCACGAGCGTTCTGCCCAAACCAGGATTGGTTTGGGCAGAACGCTCGTGAGAATTGGCCGGCGTAGTACAGCCCTGTGGACCGCCGTGCTCTCCATGGCCCAGGGCCCTTTCTCGCCCAGGGCATGTTGCTGCCGCCAAAAAATGGCTCGGAAAAGACGCTGCCAACCCCGGCACGACGGCGCATTGGAGCGTTCCCGGAGCAGAGTTGAAGAACGGGTGGTGGCCTGGTGTGCGCCTCTGTCTCACGGATAGACGGGGCGGCCAAAGATGGGGATGACCTCATCTTGGTTATACCGGTGTATCTCACTCTGAGGGTTGTCCGAAGCACCAGAGGGGCCGATGGAGACTGCGTGGTTGGGAGATGCGTGGCTGCGGGTCTAAGGGTTTCCGATATGGAGGCCATGAGGGACAGGACCCGGGAAGCAGGTTGGGGAAGCAGGCGCGTGTCCCAGACCGGACTTCGTGATGGGCCTGGCCCCATGGTAGAGCGCAGGGATGGGACCCCTGCAAGTGGAGGATCCACGGGCGTTGTCCTCGCTGTATTCCGTCTTGTGGAGTGCCCCTTGGCGGCGATTGGGTGCGGGCACTCACCCTGCCCTTCAAGGCCCCGAGGTGGGGGCGGCCCAGCAGACGTGCGGCGCCCGAATGACTTCGCCGGGCTTTTTCCAGCCAATTCTCACGAGCGTTCTGCCCAAACCAGGATTGGTTTGGGCAGAACGCTCGTGAGAATTGGCCGGCGTAGGACAGCCGTGCGGACCGCCGTGCTCTCCATGGCCCAGGGCCCTTTCTCGCCCAGGGCATGTTGCTGCCGCCAAGAAATGGCTCGGAAAAGACGCTGCCAACCCCGGCACGACGGCGCATTGGAGCGTTCCCGGAGCAGAGTTGAAGAACGGGTGGTGGCCTGGTGTGCGCCTCTGTCTCTCGGATAGGCGGGCCTGCCAAGGATGGGGATGACCTCATCTTGGTCATACCGGTTTATCTCACTCTGAGGGTTGTCCGAAGCACCAGAGGGGCCGATGGAGACTGCGTGGTTGGGAGATGCGTGGCTGCGGGTCTAAGTGTTTCCGATATGGAGGCCATGAGGGACAGGACCCGGGAAGCAGGTTAGGGAAGAAGGCGCGTGTCCCAGACCGGACTTCGTGATGGGCCTGGCCCCATGGTAGAGCGCAGGGATGGGACCCCTGCAAGTGGAGGATCCACGGGCGTTGTCCTCGCTTCATTCCGTCTTGTGGAGTGCCCCTTGGCGGCGATCGGGTGCGGGCACTCACCATGCCCTTCAAGGCCCCGAGGTGGGGGCGGCCCAGCAGACGTGCGGCGACCAAATGACTTCGCCGGGCTTTTCCCGGCCAATTCTCACGAGCGTTCTGCCCAAACCAGGATTGGTTTGGGCAGAACGCTCGTGAGAATTGGCCGGCGTAGGACAGCCCTGCGGAACGCCACGCTCTCCATGGCCCAGGGCCCTTTCTCGCCCAGGGCATGTTGCTGCCGCCAAGAAATGGCTCGGATAAGACGCGGCAAACCCCGGCACGCCGGCGCATTGGAGCGTTACCGGAGCAGAGTTGAAGAACGGGTGGTGGCCTGGTGTGAGCCTCTGTCTCACGGGTAGATGGGCCGGCCAAAGATGGGGATGAACTCATCTTGGTTATACCGGTGTATCTCACTCTGAGGGTTGTCCGAAGCACCAGAGGGGCCGATGGAGACTGCGTGGTTGGGAGATGCGTGGCTGCGGGTCTAAGGGTTTCCGATATGGAGGCCATGAGGGACAGGACCCGGGAAGCAGGTTGGGGAAGAAGGCGCGTGTCCCAGACCGGACTTCGTGATGGGCCTGGCCCCATGGTAGAGCGCAGGGATGGGACCCCTGCAAGTGGAGGATCCACGGGCGTTGTCCTCGCTGTATTCCGTCTTGTGGAGTGCCCCTTGGCGGCGATTGGGTGCGGGCACTCACCCTGCCCTTCAAGGCCCCGAGGTGGGGGCGGCCCAGCAGACGTGCGGCGCCCGAATGACTTCGCCGGGCTTTTTCCAGCCAATTCTCACGAGCGTTCTGCCCAAACCAGGATTGGTTTGGGCAGAACGCTCGTGAGAATTGGCCGGCGTAGGACAGCCGTGCGGACCGCCGTGCTCTCCATGGCCCAGGGCCCTTTCTCGCCCAGGGCATGTTGCTGCCGCCAAGAAATGGCTCGGAAAAGACGCTGCCAACCCCGGCACGACGGCGCATTGGAGCGTTCCCGGAGCAGAGTTGAAGAACGGGTGGTGGCCTGGTGTGCGCCTCTGTCTCTCGGATAGACGGGCCTGCCAAGGATGGGGATGACCTCATCTTGGTCATACCGGTTTATCTCACTCTGAGGGTTGTCCGAAGCACCAGAGGGGCCGATGGAGACTGCGTGGTTGGGAGATGCGTGGCTGCGGGTCTAAGTGTTTCCGATATGGAGGCCATGAGGGACAGGACCCGGGAAGCAGGTTGGGGAAGAAGGCGCGTGTCCCAGACCGGACTTCGTGATGGGCCTGGCCCCATGGTAGAGCGCAGGGATGGGACCCCTGCAAGTGGAGGATCCACGGGCGTTGTCCTCGCTGCATTCCGTCTTGTGGAGTGCCCCTTGGCGGCAATCGGGTGCGGGCACTCACCATGCCCTTCAAGGCCCCGAGGTGGGGGCGGCCCAGCAGACGTGCGGCGCCCGAATGACTTCGCCGGGTTTTTTCCGGCCAATTCTCACGAGCGTTCTGCCCAAACCAGGATTGGTTTGGGCAGAACGCTCGTGAGAATTGGCCGGCGTCGGACAGCCCTGCGGACCGCCGTGCTCTCCATGGCCCAGGGCCCTTTCTCGCCCAGGGCATGTTGCTGCCGCCAAGAAATGGCTTGGAAAAGACGCGTACAACCCCGGGACGACGGCTCATTGGAGCGTTGCCGTAGCAGAGTTGAAGAACGGGTGGTGGCCTGGTGTGCGTCTCTGTCTCTCGTATAGACGGGCTGGCCAAGGATGGGGATGACCTCATCTTGGTCATACCGGTTTATCTCACTCTGAGGGTTGTCCGAAGCACTAGAGGTGCCGATGGAGACTGCGTGGTTGGGAGATGCGTGGCTGCGGGTCTAAGGGTTTCCGATATGGAGGCCATGAGGGACAGGACCCCGGAAGCAGGTTTGGGAAGCAGGCCCGTGTCCCAGACCGGACTTCGTGATGGGCCTGGCAGGGATGGGACCCCTGTAAGTGGAAGATCCACGGGCGTTGTCCTCGCTGCATTCCGTCTTGTGGAGTGCCCCTTGGCGGCGATCGGGTGCGGGCACTCACCATGCCCTTCAAGGCCCCGAGGTGGGGGCGGCCCAGCAGACGTGCGGCGACCAAATGACTTCGCCGGGCTTTTCCCGGCCAATTCTCACGAGCGTTCTGCCCAAACCAGGATTGGTTTGGGCAGAACGCTCGTGAGAATTGGCCGGCGTAGGACAGCCCTGCGGAACGCCACGCTCTCCATGGCCCAGGGCCCTTTCTCGCCCAGGGCATGTTGCTGCCGCCAAGAAATGGCTCGGATAAGACGCGGCAAACCCCGGCACGCCGGCGCATTGGAGCGTTACCGGAGCAGAGTTGAAGAACGGGTGGTGGCCTGGTTTGAGCCTCTGTCTTTCGGGTAGATGGGCCGGCCAAGAATGGGGATGACCTCATCTTGGTCATACCGGTTTATCTCACTCTGAGGGTTGTCCGAAGCACCAGAGGGGCCGATGGAGACTGCGTAGTTGGGAGATGCATGGCTGCGGGCCTAAGGATTTCCCATATGGAGGCCATGAGGGACAGGACCCGGAAGCAGGTTGGGGAAGCAGGCGAGTGTTACAGACCGGACTTCGTGATGGGCCTGGCCCCGTTGTAGAGCGCAGGGATGGGACCCTGGCAAGTCGAGGATCCACAGGCGTTGTCCTCGCTGCATTCCATCTTGTGGAGTGCCTCTTGGCGGCGATCTGGTGCGGGCACTCACAGTGCCCTTCAGGGCCCCGAGGTGGGGGCGGCCCAGCAGACGTGCGGCGCCCGAATGACTTCGCCGGGCTTTTTCCAGCCAATTCTCACGAGCGTTCTGCCCAAACCAATCCTGGTTTGGGCAGAACGCTCGTGAGAATTGGCCGGTGTAGGACAGCCCTGTGGACCGCCGTGCTCTCCATGGCCCAGGGCCCTTTCTCGCCCAGGGCATGTTGCTGCCGCCAATAAATGGCTCGGAAAAGACGCGGCCAACCCCGGCACGACGGCGCATTGGAGCGTTCCCGGAGCAGAGTTGAAGAACGGGTGGTGGCCTGGTGTGCGCCTCTGTCACTCGGGTAGACGGTCCGGCCAAGGATGGGGATGACCTCATCTTGGTCATACCGGTTTATCTCACTCTGAGGGTTGTCCGAAGCACCAGAGGGGCCGATGGAGACTGCATGGTTGGGAGATGCGTGACTGCGGGTCTAAGGGTTTCCGATATGGAGGCCATGAGGGTCAGGACCCCGGAAGCAGGTTGGGGAAGCAGGCGAGTGTCCCAGACCGGACTCCGTGATGGGCCTGGCCCCATGGTAGAGCGCAGGGATGGGACCCCTGTAAGTGGAGGATCCACGGGCGTTGTCCTCGATGCATTCCGTCTTGTGGAGTGCCCCTTGGCGGCGATCGGGTGCGGGCACTCACCATGCCCTTCAAGGTCCCGAGGTGGCGGCGGACCAGCAGACGTGCGGCGCCCGAATGACTTCGCCTGGCTTTTTCCGGCCAATTCTCACGAGCGTTCTGCCCAAACCAGGATTGGTTTGGGCAGAACGCTCGTGAGAATTGGCCGGAGTATTACAGCCCTGTGGACCGCCGTGCTCTCCATGGCCCAGGGCCCTTTCTCGCCCAGGGCATGTTGCTGCCGCCAAAAAATGGCTCGGAAAAGACGCTGCCAACCCCGGCACGACGGCGCATTGGAGCGTTCCCGGAGCAGAGTTGAAGAACGGGTGGTGGCCTGGTGTGCGCCTCTGTCTCACGGATAGACGGGGCGGCCAAAGATGGGGATGACCTCATCTTGGTCATATCGGTGTATCTCACTCTGAGGGTTGTCCGAAGCACCAGAGGGGCCGATGGAGACAGCGTGGTTGGGAGATGCGTGGCTGCGGGTCTAAGGGTTTCCGATATGGAGGCCATGAGGGACAGGACCCGGGAAGCAGGTTGGGGAAGCAGGCGCGTGTCCCAGACCGGACTTCGTGATGGGCCTGGCCCCATGGTAGAGCGCAGGGATCGGACCCCTGCAAGTGGAGGATCCACGGGCGTTGTCCTCGCTGTATTCCGTCTTGTGGAGTGCCCCTTGGCGGCGATTGGGTGCGGGCACTCACCATGCCCTTCAAGGCCCCGAGGTGGGGGCGGCCCAGCAGACGTGCGGCGCCCGAATGACTTCGCCGGGCTTTTTCCAGCCAATTCTCACGAGCGTTCTGCCGAAACCAGGATTGGTTTGGGCAGAACGCTCGTGAGAATTGGCCGGCGTAGGACAGCCCTGCGGACCGCCGTGCTCTCCATGGCCCAGGGCCCTTTCTCGCCCAGGGCATGTTGCTGCCGCCAAGAAATGGCTCGGAAAAGACGCTGCCAACCCCGGCACGACGGCGCATTGGAGCGTTCCCGGAGCAGAGTTGAAGAACGGGTGGTGGCCTGGTGTGCGCCTCTGTCTCTCGGATAGACGGGCCTGCCAATGATGGGGATGACCTCATCTTGGTCATACCGGTTTATCTCACTCTGAGGGTTGTCCGAAGCACTAGAGGGGCCGATGGAGACTGCGTGGTTGGGAGATGCGTGGCTGCGGGTCTAAGGGTTTCCTATATGGAGGCCATGAGGGACAGGACCCGGGAAGCAGGTTGGGGAAGCAGGCGCGTGTCCCAGACCGGACTTCGTGATGGGCCTGGCCCCATGGTAGAGCGCAGGGATGGGACCCCTGCAAGTGGAGGATCCACGGGCGTTGTCCTCGCTGCATTCCGTCTTGTGGAGTGCCCCTTGGCGGCGATCGGGTGCGGGCACTCACCATGCCCTTCAAGGCCCCGAGGTGGGGGCGGCCCAGCAGACGTGCGGCGCCCGAATCACTTCGCCGGGCTTTTTCCGGCCAATTCTCACGAGCGTTCTGCCCAAACCAGGATTGGTTTGGGCAGAACGCTCGTGAGAATTGGCCGGCGTCGGACAGCCCTGCGGACCGCCGTGCTCTCCATGGCCCAGGGCCCTTTCTCGCCCAGGGCATGTTGCTGCCGCCAAGAAATGGCTCGGAAAAGACGCGGCCAACCCCGGCACGACGGCGCATTGGAGCGTTCCCGGAGCAGAGGTGAAGAACGGGTGGTGGCCTGGTGTGCGCCTCTGTCTCTCGGATAGACCGGCCGGCCAAGGATGGGAATGACCTCATCTTGGTCATACCGGTTTATCTCACTCTGAGGGTTGTCCGAAGCACTAGAGGGGCCGATGGAGACTGCGTGGTTGAGAGATGCATGCCTGCGGGTCTAAGTGTTTCCAATATGGAGGCCATGAGGGACAGGACCCCGGAAGCAGGTTGGGGAAGCAGGAGAGTGTCCCAGACCGGACTTCGTGATGGGCCTGGCCCCATGGTAGAGCGCAGGGATGGGACGCCTGCAGTCGAGGATCCACGGGCGTTGTGCTCGCTGCATTCCGTCTTGTGGTGTGCCCCTTGGCGGCGATCGGGTGCGGGCACTCACCATGCCCTTCAAGGCCCCGAGGTGGGGGCGGCCCAGCAGACGTGCGGCGCCCGAATGACTTCGCCGGGCTTTTTCCAGCCAATTCTCACGAGCGTTCTGCCCAAACCAGGATTGGTTTGGGCAGAACGGTCGTGAGAATTGGCCGGCGTAGGACAGCCCTGCGGACCGCCGTGCTCTCCATGGCCCAGGGCCCTTTCTCGCCCAGGGCATGTTGCTGCCGCCAAGAAATGGCTCAGAAAACACTCGGCCCACCCCGGCACGCCGGCGCATTGGAGCGTTCCCGGAGCAGAGTTGAAGAACGGGTGGTGGCCTGGTGTGCGCCTCTGTCTTTCGGGTAGATGGGCCGGCCAAGGATGGGGATGACCTCATCTTGGTCATACCGGTTTATCTCACTCTGAGGGTTGTCCGAAGCACCAGAGGGGCCGATGGAGACTGCGTGGTTGGGAGATGCATGGCTGCGGGTCTAAGGGTTTCCGATATGGAGGCCATGAGGGACAGGACCCCGGAAGCAGGTTGGGGAAGCAGGCGAGTGTCACAGACCGGACTTCGTGATGGGCCTGGCCCCGTGGTAGAGCGCAGGGATGGGACCCCTGCAAGTCGAGGATCCACGGGCGTTGTCCTCGCTGCATTCCGTCTTGTGGAGTGCCCCTTGGCGGCGATCGGGTGCGGGCACTCACCATGCCCTTCAGGGTCCCGAGGTGGGGGTGGCCCAGCAGACGTGCGGCGCCCGATGTCTTCGCCGGGCTTTTTCCGGCCAATTCTCACGAGCGTTCTGCCCAAACCAGGATTGGTTTGGGCAGAACGCTCGTGAGAATTGGCCGGCGTAGGACAGCCCTGCGGACCGCGGTGCTCTCCATGGCCCAGGGCCCTTTCTCGCCCAGGGCATGTTGCTGCCGCCAAGAAATGGCTCGGAAAAGACGCGGCCCACCCCGGCACGCCGGCGCATTGGAGCGTTCCCGGAGCAGAGTTGAAGAACGGGTGGTGGCCTGGTGTGCGCCTCTGTCTTTCGGGTAGATGGGCCGGCCAAGGATGGGGATGACCTCATCTTGGTCATACAGGTTTATCTCCCTCTGACGGTTGTCCGAAGCACCAGAGGGGGCGATGGAGACTGCGTGGTTGGGAGATGCGTGGCTGCGGGTCTAAGGGTTTCCCATATGGAGGCCATGAGGGACAGGACCCGGAAGCAGGTTGGAGAAGCAGGCGAGTGTTCCAGACCGGACTTCGTGATGGGCCTGGCCCCGTGGTAGAGCGCACGGATGGGACCCCAGCAAGTCGAGGATCCACGGGCGTTGTCCCCGCTGCATTCCATCTTGTGGAGTGCCTCTTGGCGGCGATCGGGTGCGGGCACTCACAGTGCCCTTCAGGGCCCCGAGGTGGGGGCGGCCCAGCAGACGTGCGGCGCCCGAATGACTTCGCCGGGCTTTTTCCGGCCAATTCTCACGAGCGTTCTGCCCAAACCAATCCTGGTTTGGGCAGAACGCTCGTGAGAATTGGCCGGCGTATTACAGCCCTGTGGACCGCCGTGCTCTCCATGGCCCAGGGCCCTTTCTCGCCCAGGGCATGTTGCTGCCGCCAAAAAATGGCTCGGAAAAGACGCTGCCAACCCCGGCACGACGGCGCATTGGAGCGTTCCCGGAGCAGAGTTGAAGAACGGGTGG
The DNA here is from genome assembly GCF_030435805.1 of Mustela lutreola. Taxonomy (NCBI): domain Eukaryota; kingdom Metazoa; phylum Chordata; class Mammalia; order Carnivora; family Mustelidae; genus Mustela; species Mustela lutreola. The sequence continues at coordinate 177,196,608 of NC_081294.1, forward strand.
TGGCCTGGTGTGCGCCTCTGTCTCACGGAAAGACGGGGCGGCCAAAGATGGGGATGACCTCAACTTGGTCATATCGGTGTATCTCACTCTGAGGGTTGTCCGAAGCACCAGAGGGGCCGATGGAGACTGCGTGGTTGGGAGATGCGTGGCTGCGGGTCTAAGGGTTTCCGATATGGAGGCCATGAGGGACAGGACCCGGGAAGCAGGTTGGGGAAGCAGGCGCGTGTCCCAGACCGGACTTCGTGATGGGCCTGGCCCCATGGTAGAGCGCAGGGATGGGACCCCTGCAAGTGGAGGATCCACGGGCGTTGTCCTCGCTGTATTCCGTCTTGTGGAGTGCCCCTTAGCGGCGATTGGGTGCGGGCACTCACCATGCCCTTCAAGGCCCCGAGGTGGGGGCGGCCCAGCAGACGTGCGGCGCCCGAATGACTTCGCCGGGCTTTTTCCAGCCAATTCTCACGAGCGTTCTGCCCAAACCAGGATTGGTTTGGGCAGAACGCTCGTGAGAATTGGCCGGCGTAGGACAGCCCTGCGGACCGCCGTGCTCTCCATGGCCCAGGGCCCTTTCTCGCCCAGGGAATGTTGCTGCCGCCAAGAAATGGCTCGGAAAAGACGCTGCCAACCCCGGCACGACGGCGCATTGGAGCGTTCCCGGAGCAGAGTTGAAGAACGGGTGGTGGCCTGGTGTGCGCCTCTGTCTCTCGGATAGACGGGCTGGCCAAGGATGGGGATGACCTCATATTGGTCATACCGGTTTATCTCACTCTGAGGGTTGTCCGAAGCACTAGAGGGGCCGATGGAGACTGCGTGGTTGGGAGATGCGTGGCTGCGGGTTTAAGGGTTTCCGATATGGAGGCCATGAGGGACAGGACCCCGGAAGCAGGTTGGGGAAGCAGGCGAGTGTCCCAGTCCGGACTTCGTTTTGGGCCTGGCCCCAAGGTAGAGCGCAGGGATGGGACCACTGCAAGTCGAGGATCCACGGGCGTTGTCCTCGCTGCATTCCGTCTTGTGGTGTGCCCCTTGGCGGCGATCGGGTGCGGGCACTCACCATGCCCTTCAAGGCCCCGAGGTGGGGGCGGCCCAGCAGACGTGCGGCGCCCGAATGACTTCGCCGGGCTTTTTCCAGCCAATTCTCACGAGCGTTCTGCCAAACCAGGATTGGTTTGGGCAGAACGCTCGTGAGAATTGGCCGGCGTAGGACAGCCCTGCAGACCGCCGTGCTCTCCATGGCCCAGGGCCCTTTCTCGACCAGGGCATGTTGCTGCCGCCACGAAATGGCTCGGAAAAGACGCGGCCCACCCCGGCACGCCGGCGCATTGGAGCGTTCCCGGAGCAGAGTTGAAGAACGGGTGGTGGCCTGGTGTGCGCCTCTGTCTTTAGGGTAGACGGGCCGGCCAAGGATGGGGATGACCTCATCTTGGTCATACCGGTTTATCTCACTCTGAGGGTTGTCCGAAGCACCAGAGGGGCCGATGGAGACTGCGTGGTTGGGAGATGCGTGGCTGCGGGTCTAAGGGTTTCCGATATGGAGGCCGTGAGGGACAGGACCCCGGAAGCAGGTTGGGGAAGCATGCGCGTGTCCCGACCGGACTTCGTGATGGGACTAGCCCCATGGTAGAGCGCAGAGATGGGGCCCCTGCAAGTGGAGGATCCACGGGCGTTGTCCTCGCTGCATTCCGTCTTGTGGAGTGCCCCTTGGCGGCGATCGGGTGCGGGCACTCACCATGCCCTTCAAGGCCCCGAGGTGGGGGCGGCCCAGCAGAAGTGCGGCGCCCGAATCACTTCGCCGGGCTTTTTCCGGCCAATTCTCACGAGCGTTCTGCCCAAACCAGGATTGGTTTGGGCAGAACGCTCGTGAGAATTGGCCGGCGTCGGACAGCCCTGCGGACCGCCGTGCTCTCCATGGCCCAGGGCCCTTTCTCGCCCAGGGCATGTTGCTGCCGCCAAGAAATGGCTCGGAAAAGACGCGGCCAACCCCGGCACGACGGCGCATTGGAGCGTTCCCGGAGCAGAGTTGAAGAACGGGTGGTGGCCTGGTGTGCGCCTCTGTCTCTCGGGTAGATGGGCCGGCCAAGGGTGTGGATGACCTCATCTTGGTCATACCGGTTTATCTCACTCTGAGGGTTGTCCGAAGCACCAGAGGGGCCGATGGAGACTGCGTGGTTGGGAGATGCATGCCTGCGGGTCTAAGGGTTTCCCATATGGAGGCCATGAGAGACAGGACCCGGAAGCAGGTTGGGGAAGCAGGCGCGTGTCCCAGACCGGACTTCGTGATGGGCCTGGCCCCATGGTAGAGCGCAGGGATGGGACCCCTGTAAGTGGAGGATCCACGGGCGTTGTCCTCGCTGCATTCCATCTTGTGGAGTGCCTCTTGGCGGCGATCGGGTGCGGGCACTCACAGTGCCCCTCAGGGCCCCGAGGTGGGGGTGGCCCAGCAGACGTGCGGCGCCCGAATGACTTCACCGGGCTTTTTCCGGCCAATTCTCACGAGCGTTCTGCCGAAACCAGGATTGGTTTGGGCAGAACGCTCGTGAGAATTGGCCGGCGTAGGACAGCCCTGCGGACCGCGGTGCTCTCCATGACCCAGGGCCCTTTCTCGCCCAGGGCATGTTGCTGCCGCCAAGAAATGGCTCGGAAAAGACGCGGCCCACCCCGGCACGCCGGCGCATTGGAGCGTTCCCGGAGCAGAGTTGAAGAACGGGTGGTGGCCTGGTGTGCGCCTCTGTCCTTCGGGTAGATGGGCCGGCCAAGGATGGGGATGACCTCATCTTGGTCATACAGGTTTATCTCCCTCTGACGGTTGTCCGAAGCACCAGAGGGGGCGATGGAGACTGCGTGGTTGGGAGATGCGTGGCTGCGGGTCTAAGGGTTTCCCATATGGAGGCCATGAGGGACAGGACTCGGAAGCAGGTTGGAGAAGCAGGCGAGTGTTCCAGACCGGACTTCGTGATGGGCCTGGCCCCGTGGTAGAGCGCACGGATGGGACCCCGGCAAGTCGAGGATCCACGGGCGTTTTCCCCGCTGCATTCCATCTTGTGGAGTGCCTCTTGGCGGCGATCGGGTGCGGGCACTCACAGTGCCCTTCAGGGTCCCGAGGTGGGGGCGGCCCAGCAGACATGCGGCGCCCGAATGACTTCGCCGGGCTTTTTCGGCCAATTCTCACGAGCGTTCTGCCCAAACCAATCATGGTTTGGGCAGAACGCTCGTGAGAATTGGCCGGCGTAGGAAAGCCCTGCGGACCGCCGTGCTCTCCATGGCCCAGGGCCCTTTCTCGCCCAGGGCATTTTGCTGACGCCAAGAAATGGCTCGAAAAACACGCGGCCCACCCCGGCACGCAGGCGCATTGGAGCGTTCCCGGAGCAGAGTTGAAGAACGGGTTGTGGCCTGGTGTGCGCCTCTGTCTTTCGGGTAGATGGGCCGGCCAAGGATGGGGATGACCTCATCTTGGTCATACAGGTTGAACTCACTCTGAGGGTTGTCCGAAGCACCAGAGGGGCCGATGGAGACTGCGTGGTTGGGAGATGCGTGGCTGCGGGTCTAAGGTTTTCCCATATGGAGGCCATGAGGGACAGGACCCCGGAAGCAGGTTGGGGAAGCAGGCAAGTGTTCCAGACTGGACTTCGTGATGGGCCAGGCCCCGTGGTAGAGCGCCGGGATGGGACCGGGGCAAGTCGAGGATCCACGGGCGATGTCCTCGCTGCATTCCATCTTGTGGTGTGCCTCTTGGCGGCGATCTGATGGGGGCACTCACAGTGCCCTTCAGGGCCCCGAGGTGGGGGCGGCCCAGCAGACGTGCGGCGCCCGAATGACTTCGCCGGGCTTTTTCCGGCCAATTCTCACGAGTGTTCTGCCCAAACCAAACCTGGTTTGGGCCGAATGCTCGTGAGAATTGGCCGGCGTAGGACAGCACTGTGGAGCGCCTTGCTCTCCATGGCCCAGGGCCCTTTCTCGCCCAAGGCATGTTGCTGCCGCAAAGAAATGGCTCGGAAAAGACGCGGCCCACCCCGGCACACCGAAGCCTTGGAGCGTTCTCGGAGCAGAGTTGAAGAACGGGTGGTGGCCTCGTGTGCGCCTTTGTCTCTAGGGTAGACGGGCTGGCCAAGGATGGGGATGACCTCATCTTGGTCATACCGGTTTATCTCACTCTGAGGGTTGTCCGAAGCACTAGAGGGTCCGATGGAGACTGCGTGGTTGGGAGATGCGTGGCTGCGGGTCTAAGGGTTTCCGATATGGAGGCCATGAAGGACAGGACCCCGGAAGCAGGTTGGGGAAGCAGGCGCGTGTCCCAGACCGGACTTCGTGATGGGCCTGGCCCCATGGTAGAGCGCAGGGATGGGACCCCTGCAAGTCGAGGATCCACGGGCGTTGTCCTCGCTGCATTCCGTCTTGTGGAGTGCCCCTTGGCGGCAATCGGGTGTGGGCACTCACCATGCCCTTCAAGGCCCCGAGGTGGGGGCGTCCCAGCAGACGTGCGGCGCCCGAATGATTTCACCGGGATTTTTCCGGCCAATTCTCACGAGCGTTCTGCTCAAACCAGGATTGGTTTGGGCAGAACGCTCGTGAGAATTGGCCGGCATAGGACAGCCCTGCGGACAGCCGTGCTCTCCATGGCCCAGGGCCCTTTCTCGCCCAGGGCATGTTTCTGCCGCCAAGAAATGGCTCTGAAAACACGCGGCCCACCCCGGCACGCCGGCGCATTGGAGCGTTCCTGGAGCAGAGTTGAAGAACGGGTGGTGGCCTTGTGTGCGCCTCTGTCTTTCGGGTACATGGGCCGGCCAAGGATGGGGATGACCTCATCTTGGTCATACCGGATTATCTCACTCTGAGGGTTGTCCGAAGCTCTAGAGGGGCCGATGGAGACTGCGTGGTTGGGAGATGCGTGGCTGCGGGTCTAAGGGTTTCCGATTTGGAGGCCATGAGGGACAGGACCCCGGAAGAAGGTTGGGGAAGCAGGCGAGTGTCCCAGACCGGACTTCGTGATGGGCCTGGCCCCATGGTAGAGCGCAGGGATGGGACCCCTGCAAGTGGAGGATCCACGGGCGTTGTCCTCGCTGCATTCCGTCTTGTGGATTGCCCCTTGGTGGCGATCGGGTGCGGGCACTCACCATGCCCTTCAAGGCCCCGAGGTGGGGGCGGCCCAGCAGACGTGCGGCTTCCGAATGACTTCGCCCGGCTTTAACTGGCCAATTCTCACGAGCGTTCTGCCCAAACCAGGACGCTCGTGAGAATTGGCCGGCGTAGGACAGCCCTGCGGACCGCCGTGCTCTCCATGGCCCAGGGCCCTTTCTCGCCCAGGGCATGTTGCTGCCGCCAAGAAATGGCTCGGAAAAGACGCTGCCAACCCCGGCACGACGGCGCATTGGAGCGTTCCCGGAGCAGAGTTGAAGAACGGGTGGTGGCCTGGTGTGCGCCTCTGTCTCTCGGATAGACCGGCCGGCCAAGGATGGGAATGACCTCATCTTGGTCATACCGGTTTATCTCACTCTGAGGGTTGTCCGAAGCACTAGAGGGGCCGATGGAGACTGCGTGGTTGAGAGATGCATGCCTGCGGGTCTAAGTGTTTCCAATATGGAGGCCATGAGGGACAGGACCCCGGAAGCAGGTTGGGGAAGCAGGAGAGTGTCCCAGACCGGACTTCGTGATGGGCCTGGCCCCATGGTAGAGCGCAGGGATGGGACGCCTGCAGTCGAGGATCCACGGGCGTTGTGCTCGCTGCATTCCGTCTTGTGGTGTGCCCCTTGGCGGCGATCGGGTGCGGGCACTCACCATGCCCTTCAAGGCCCCGAGGTGGGGGCGGCCCAGCAGACGTGCGGCGCCCGAATGACTTCGCCGGGCTTTTTCCAGCCAATTCTCACGAGCGTTCTGCCCAAACCAATCCTGGTTTGGGCAGAACGGTCGTGAGAATTGGCCGGCGTAGGACAGCCCTGCGGACCGCCGTGCTCTCCATGGCCCAGGGCCCTTTCTCGCCCAGGGCATGTTGCTGCCGCCAAGAAATGGCTCAGAAAACACTCGGCCCACCCCGGCACGCCGGCGCATTGGAGCGTTCCCGGAGCAGAGTTGAAGAACGGGTGGTGGCCTGGTGTGCGCCTCTGTCTTTCGGGTAGATGGGCCGGCCAAGGATGGGGATGACCTCATCTTGGTCATACCGGTTTATCTCACTCTGAGGGTTGTCCGAAGCACCAGAGGGGCCGATGGAGACTGCGTGGTTGGGAGATGCATGGCTGCGGGTCTAAGGGTTTCCGATATGGAGGCCATGAGGGACAGGACCCCGGAAGCAGGTTGGGGAAGCAGGCGAGTGTCACAGACCGGACTTCGTGATGGGCCTGGCCCCGTGGTAGAGCGCAGGGATGGGACCCCTGCAAGTCGAGGATCCACGGGCGTTGTCCTCGCTGCATTCCGTCTTGTGGAGTGCCCCTTGGCGGCGATCGGGTGCGGGCACTCACCATGCCCTTCAGGGTCCCGAGGTGGGGGTGGCCCAGCAGACGTGCGGCGCCCGATGTCTTCGCCGGGCTTTTTCCGGCCAATTCTCACGAGCGTTCTGCCCAAACCAGGATTGGTTTGGGCAGAACGCTCGTGAGAATTGGCCGGCGTAGGACAGCCCTGCGGACCGCGGTGCTCTCCATGGCCCAGGGCCCTTTCTCGCCCAGGGCATGTTGCTGCCGCCAAGAAATGGCTCGGAAAAGACGCGGCCCACCCCGGCACGCCGGCGCATTGGAGCGTTCCCGGAGCAGAGTTGAAGAACGGGTGGTGGCCTGGTGTGCGCCTCTGTCTTTCGGGTAGATGGGCCGGCCAAGGATGGGGATGACCTCATCTTGGTCATACAGGTTTATCTCCCTCTGACGGTTGTCCGAAGCACCAGAGGGGGCGATGGAGACTGCGTGGTTGGGAGATGCGTGGCTGCGGGTCTAAGGGTTTCCCATATGGAGGCCATGAGGGACAGGACCCGGAAGCAGGTTGGAGAAGCAGGCGAGTGTTCCAGACCGGACTTCGTGATGGGCCTGGCCCCGTGGTAGAGCGCACGGATGGGACCCCAGCAAGTCGAGGATCCACGGGCGTTGTCCCCGCTGCATTCCATCTTGTGGAGTGCCTCTTGGCGGCGATCGGGTGCGGGCACTCACAGTGCCCTTCAGGGTCCCGAGGTGGGGGCGGCCCAGCAGACGAGCGGCGCCCAAATGACTTCGCCGGGCTTTTTCCGGCCAATTCTCACGATCGTTCTGCCCAAACCAATAATGGTTTGGGCAGAACACTCGTGAGAATTGGCCGGCGTAGGAAAGCCCTGCGGACCGCTGTGCTCTCCATGGCCCAGGGCCCTTTCTCGCCCAGGGCATGTTGCTGACGCCAAGAAATGGCTCGAAAAACACGCGGCCCACCCCGGCACGCAGGCGCATTGGAGCGTTCCCGGAGCAGAGTTGAAGAACGGGTAGTGGCCTGGTGTGCGCCAATGTCTTTTGGGTAGATGGGCCGGCCAAAGATGGGGATGACCTCATCTTGGTCATACCGGTTTATCTCACTCTGAGGGTTGTCCGAAGCACTAGAGGGGCCGATGGAGACTGCGTGGTTGGGAGATGCGTGGCTGCGGGACTAAGGGTTTCCGATATGGAGGCCATGAGGGACAGGACCCGGGAAGCAGTTTGGGGAAGCAGGCGCGTGTCCCAGACCGGACTTCGTGATGGGCCTGGCCCCATGGTAGAGCGCAGGGATGGGACCCCTGCAAGTGGAGGATCCACGGGCGTTGTCCTCGCTGTATTCCGTCTTGTGGAGTGCCCCTTGGCGGCGATTGGGTGCGGGCACTCACCATGCCCTTCAAGGCCCCGAGGTGGGGGCGGCCCAGCAGACGTGCGGCGCCCGAATGACTTCGCCGGGCTTTTTCCAGCCAATTCTCACGAGCGTTCTGCCCAAACCAGGATTGGTTTGGGCAGAACGCTCGTGAGAATTGGCCGGCGTAGGACAGCCCTGCGGACCGCCGTGCTCTCCATGGCCCAGGGCCCTTTCTCGCCCAGGGCATGTTGCTGCCGCCAAGAAATGGCTCGGAAAAGACGCTGCCAACCCCGGCACGACGGCGCATTGGAGCGTTCCCGGAGCAGAGTTGAAGAACGGGTGGTGGCCTGGTGTGCGCCTCTGTCTCTCGGATAGACGGGCCTGCCAATGATGGGGATGACCTCATCTTGGTCATACCGGTTTATCTCACTCTGAGGGTTGTCCGAAGCACTAGAGGGGCCGATGGAGACTGCGTGGTTGGGAGATGCGTGGCTGCGGGTCTAAGGGTTTCCTATATGGAGGCCATGAGGGACAGGACCCGGGAAGCAGGTTGGGGAAGCAGGCGCGTGTCCCAGACCGGACTTCGTGATGGGCCTGGCCCCATGGTAGAGCGCAGGGATGGGACCCCTGCAAGTGGAGGATCCACGGGCGTTGTCCTCGCTGCATTCCGTCTTGTGGAGTGCCCCTTGGCGGCGATCGGGTGCGGGCACTCATCATGCCCTTCAAGGCCCCGAAGTGGGGGCGGCCCAGCAGACGTGCGGCGCCCGAATCACTTCGCCGGGCTTTTTCCGGCCAATTCTCACGAGCGTTCTGCCCAAACCAGGATTGGTTTGGGCAGAACGCTCGTGAGAATTGGCCGGCGTAGGACAGCCCTGCGGACCGCCGTGCTCTCCATGGCCCAGGGCCCTGTCTCGCCCAGGGCATGTTGCTGCCGCGAAGAAATGGCTCGGAAAACACGCGGCCCACCCCGGCACGCCGGCGCATTGGAGCGTTCCCGGAGCAGAGTTGAAGAACAGGTGGTGGCCTGGTGTGCGTCTCTGTCTCTCGGATAGACGGGCTGGCCAAGGATGGGGATGACCTCATCTTGGTCATACCGGTTTATCTCACTCTGAGGGTTGTCCGAAGCACTAGAGGTGCCGATGGAGACTGCGTGCTTGGGAGATGCGTGGCTGCGGGTCTAAGGGTTTCCGATATGGAGGCCATGAGGGACAGGACCCCGGAAGCAGGTTGGGGAAGCAGGCCCGTGTCCCAGACCGGACTTCGTGATGGGCCTGGCCCCATGGTAGAGCGCAGGGATGGGACCCCTGTAAGTGGAGGATCCACGGGCGTTGTCCTCGCTGCATTCCGTCTTGTGGAGTGCCCCTTGGCGGCGATCGGGTGCGGGCACTCACCATGCCCTTCAAGGCCCCGAGGTGGGGGCGGCCCAGCAGACGTGCGGCGACCAAATGACTTCGCCGGGCTTTTCCCGGCCAATTCTCACGAGCGTTCTGCCCAAACCAGGATTGGTTTGGGCAGAACGCTCGTGAGAATTGGCCGGCGTAGGACAGCCCTGCGGAACGCCACGCTCTCCATGGCCCAGGGCCCTTTCTCGCCCAGGGCATGTTGCTGCCGCCAAGAAATGGCTCGGATAAGACGCGGCAAACCCCGGCACGCCGGCGCATTGGAGCGTTACCGGAGCAGAGTTGAAGAACGGGTGGTGGCCTGGTGTGAGCCTCTGTCTTTCGGGTAGATGGGCCGGCCAAGGATGGGGATGACCTCATCTTGGTCATACCGGTTTATCTCACTCTGAGGGTTGTCCGAAGCACCAGAGGGGCCGATGGAGACTGCGTAGTTGGGAGATGCATGGCTGCGGGCCTAAGGATTTCCCATATGGAGGCCATGAGGGACAGGACCCGGAAGCAGGTTGGGGAAGCAGGCGAGTGTTACAGACCGGACTTCGTGATGGGCCTGGCCCCGTTGTAGAGCGCAGGGATGGGACCCTGGCAAGTCGAGGATCCACAGGCGTTGTCCTCGCTGCATTCCATCTTGTGGAGTGCCTCTTGGCGGCGATCTGGTGCGGGCACTCACAGTGCCCTTCAGGGCCCCGAGGTGGGGGCGGCCCAGCAGACGTGCGGCGCCCGAATGACTTCGCCGGGCTTTTTCCGGCCAATTCTCACGAGCGTTCTGCCCAAACCAATCCTGGTTTGGGCAGAACGCTCGTGAGAATTGGCCGGCGTATTACAGCCCTGTGGACCGCCGTGCTCTCCATGGCCCAGGGCCCTTTCTCGCCCAGGGCATGTTGCTGCCGCCAAAAAATGGCTCGGAAAAGACGCTGCCAACCCCGGCACGACGGCGCATTGGAGCGTTCCCGGAGCAGAGTTGAAGAACGGGTGGTGGCCTGGTGTGCGCCTCTGTCTCACGGAAAGACGGGGCGGCCAAAGATGGGGATGACCTCATCTTGGTCATATCGGTGTATCTCACTCTGAGGGTTGTCCGAAGCACCAGAGGGGCCGATGGAGACTGCGTGGTTGGGAGATGCGTGGCTGCGGGTCTAAGGGTTTCCGATATGGAGGCCATGAGGGACAGGACCCGGGAAGCAGGTTGGGGAAGCAGGCGCGTGTCCCAGACCGGACTTCGTGATGGGCCTGGCCCCATGGTAGAGCGCAGGGATGGGACCCCTGCAAGTGGAGGATCCACGGGCGTTGTCCTCGCTGTATTCCGTCTTGTGGAGTGCCCCTTAGCGGCGATTGGGTGCGGGCACTCACCATGCCCTTCAAGGCCCCGAGGTGGGGGCGGCCCAGCAGACGTGCGGCGCCCGAATGACTTCGCCGGGCTTTTTCCAGCCAATTCTCACGAGCGTTCTGCCCAAACCAGGATTGGTTTGGGCAGAACGCTCGTGAGAATTGGCCGGCGTAGGACAGCCCTGCGGACCGCCGTGCTCTCCATGGCCCAGGGCCCTTTCTCGCCCAGGGAATGTTGCTGCCGCCAAGAAATGGCTCGGAAAAGACGCTGCCAACCCCGGCACGACGGCGCATTGGAGCGTTCCCGGAGCAGAGTTGAAGAACGGGTGGTGGCCTGGTGTGCGCCTCTGTCTCTCGGATAGACGGGCCTGCCAATGATGGGGATGACCTCATCTTGGTCATACCGGTTTATCTCACTCTGAGGGTTGTCCGAAGCACTAGAGGGGCCGATGGAGACTGCGTGGTTGGGAGATGCGTGGCTGCGGGTCTAAGGGTTTCCGATATGGAGGCCATGAGGGACAGGACCCGGGAAGCAGGTTGGGGAAGCAGGCGCGTGTCCCAGACCGGACTTCGTGATGGGCCTGGCCCCATGGTAGAGCGCAGGGATGGGACCCCTGCAAGTGGAGGATCCACGGGCGTTGTCCTCGCTGCATTCCGTCTTGTGGAGTGCCCCTTGGCGGCGATCGGGTTCGGGCACTCACCATGCCCTTCAAGGCCCCGAGGTGGGGGCGGCCCAGCAGACGTGCGGCGCCCGAATCACTTCGCCGGGCTTTTTCCGGCCAATTCTCACGAGCGTTCTGCCCAAACCAGGATTGGTTTGGGCAGAACGCTCGTGAGAATTGGCCGGCGTAGGACAGCCCTGCGGACCGCCGTGCTCTCCATGGCCCAGGGCCCTGTCTCGCCCAGGGCATGTTGCTGCCGCGAAGAAATGGCTCGGAAAACACGCGGCCCACCCCGGCACGCCGGCGCATTGGAGCGTTCCCGGAGCAGAGTTGAAGAACAGGTGGTGGCCTGGTGTGCGCCTCTGTCTCACGGGTAGACGGGCCGGCCAAAGATGGGGATGACCTCATCTTGGTCATACCGGTGTATCTCATTCTGAGGGTTGTCCGAAGCACCAGAGGGGCCGATGGAGACTGCGTGGTTGGGAGATGCGTGGCTGCGGGTCTAAGTGTTTCCGATATGGAGGCCATGAGGGACAGGACCCGGGAAGCAGGTTGGGGAAGCAGGCGCGTGTCCCAGACCGGACTTCGTGATGGGCCTGGCCCCATGGTAGAGCGCAGGGATGGGACCCCTGCAAGTGGAGGATCCACGGGCGTTGTCCTCGCTGCATTCCGTCTTGTGGAGTGCCCCTTGGCGGCGATCGGGTGCGGGCACTCACCATGCCCTTCAAGGCCCCGAGGTGGGGGCGGCCCAGCAGACGTGCGGCGCCCGAATGACTTCGCCTGGTTTTTTCCGGCCAATTCTCACGAGCGTTCTGCCCAAACCAGGATTGGTTTGGGCAGAACGCTCGTGAGAATTGGCCGGCGTAGGACAGCCCTGCGGACCGCCGTGCTCTCCATGGGGCAGGGCCCTTTCTCGCCCAGGGCATGTTGCTGCCGCCAAGAAATGGCTCGGAAAAGACGCGTACAACCCCGGGACGACGGCGCATTGGAGTGTTGCCGGAGCAGAGTTGAAGAACGGGTGGTGTCCTGGTGTGCGTCTCTGTCTCTCGGATAGACGGGCTGGCCAAGGATGGGGATGACCTCATCTTGGTCATACCGGTTTATCTCACTCTGAGGGTTGTCCGAAGCACTAGAGGTGCCGATGGAGACTGCGTGGTTGGGAGATGCGTGGCTGCGGGTCTAAGGGTTTCCGATATGGAGGCCATGAGGGACAGGACCCCGGAAGCAGGTTGGGGAAGCAGGCCCGTGTCCCAGACCGGACTTCGTGATGGGCCTGGCCCCATGGTAGAGCGCAGGGATGGGACCCCTGTAAGTGGAGGATCCACGGGCGTTGTCCTCGATGCATTCCGTCTTGTGGAGTGCCCCTTGGAGGTGATCGGGTGCGGGCACTCACCATGCCCTTCAAGGCCCCGAGGTGGGGGCGGACCCGCAGACGTGCGGCGCCCGAATGACTTCGCCTGGCTTTTTCCGGCCAATTCTCACTAGCGTTCTGCCCAAACCAGGATTGGTTTGGGCAGAACGCTCGTGAGAATTGGCCGGCGTATTACAGCCCTGTGGACCGCCGTGCTCTCCATGGCCCAGGGCCCTTTCTCGCCCAGGGCATGTTGCTGCCGCCAAAAAATGGCTCGGAAAAGACGCTGCCAACCCCGGCACGACGGCGCATTGGAGCGTTCCCGGAGCAGAGTTGAAGAACGGGTGGTGGCCTGGTGTGCGCCTCTGTCTCACGGATAGACGGGGCGGCCAAAGATGGGGATGACCTCATCTTGGTTATACCGGTGTATCTCACTCTGAGGGTAGTCCGAAGCACCAGAGGGGCCGATGGAGACTGCGTGGTTGGGAGATGCGTGGCTGCGGGTCTAAGGGTTTCCGATATGGAGGCCATGAGGGACAGGACCCGGGAAGCAGGTTGGGGAAGCAGGCGCGTGTCCCAGACCGGACTTCGTGATGGGCCTGGCCCCATGGTAGAGCGCAGGGATGGGACCCCTGCAAGTGGAGGATCCACGGGCGTTGTCCTCGCTGTATTCCGTCTTGTGGAGTGCCCCTTGGCGGCGATTGGGTGCGGGCACTCACCCTGCCCTTCAAGGCCCCGAGGTGGGGGCGGCCCAGCAGACGTGCGGCGCCCGAATGACTTCGCCGGGCTTTTTCCAGCCAATTCTCACGAGCGTTCTGCCCAAACCAGGATTGGTTTGGGCAGAACGCTCGTGAGAATTGGCCGGCGTAGGACAGCCGTGCGGACCGCCGTGCTCTCCATGGCCCAGGGCCCTTTCTCGCCCAGGGCATGTTGCTGCCGCCAAGAAATGGCTCGGAAAAGACGCTGCCAACCCCGGCACGACGGCGCATTGGAGCGTTCCCGGAGCAGAGTTGAAGAACGGGTGGTGGCCTGGTGTGCGCCTCTGTCTCTCGGATAGACGGGCCTGCCAAGGATGGGGATGACCTCATCTTGGTCATACCGGTTTATCTCACTCTGAGGGTTGTCCGAAGCACCAGAGGGGCCGATGGAGACTGCGTGGTTGGGAGATGCGTGGCTGCGGGTCTAAGTGTTTCCGATATGGAGGCCATGAGGGACAGGACCCGGGACGCAGGTTGGGGAAGAAGGCGCGTGTCCCAGACCGGACTTCGTGATGGGCCTGGCCCCATGGTAGAGCGCAGGGATGGGACCCCTGCAAGTGGAGGATCCACGGGCGTTGTCCTCGCTGCATTCCGTCTTGTGGAGTGCCCCTTGGCGGCAATCGGGTGCGGGCACTCACCATGCCCTTCAAGGCCCCGAGGTGGGGGCGGCCCAGCAGACGTGCGGCGCCCGAATGACTTCGCCGGGTTTTTTCCGGCCAATTCTCACGAGCGTTCTGCCCAAACCAGGATTGGTTTGGGCAGAACGCTCGTGAGAATTGGCCGGCGTCGGACAGCCCTGCGGACCGCCGTGCTCTCCATGGCCCAGGGCCCTTTCTCGCCCAGGGCATGTTGCTGCCGCCAAGAAATGGCTTGGAAAAGACGCGTACAACCCCGGGACGACGGCTCATTGGAGCGTTGCCGTAGCAGAGTTGAAGAACGGGTGGTGGCCTGGTGTGCGTCTCTGTCTCTCGGATAGACGGGCTGGCCAAGGATGGGGATGACCTCATCTTGGTCATACCGGTTTATCTCACTCTGAGGGTTGTCCGAAGCACTAGAGGTGCCGATGGAGACTGCGTGGTTGGGAGATGCGTGGCTGCGGGTCTAAGGGTTTCCGATATGGAGGCCATGAGGGACAGGACCCCGGAAGCAGGTTTGGGAAGCAGGCCCGTGTCCCAGACCGGACTTCGTGATGGGCCTGGCAGGGATGGGACCCCTGTAAGTGGAAGATCCACGGGCGTTGTCCTCGCTGCATTCCGTCTTGTGGAGTGCCCCTTGGCGGCGATCGGGTGCGGGCACTCACCATGCCCTTCAAGGCCCCGAGGTGGGGGCGGCCCAGCAGACGTGCGGCGACCAAATGACTTCGCCGGGCTTTTCCCGGCCAATTCTCACGAGCGTTCTGCCCAAACCAGGATTGGTTTGGGCAGAACGCTCGTGAGAATTGGCCGGCGTAGGACAGCCCTGCGGAACGCCACGCTCTCCATGGCCCAGGGCCCTTTCTCGCCCAGGGCATGTTGCTGCCGCCAAGAAATGGCTCGGATAAGTCGCGGCAAACCCCGGCACGCCGGCGCATTGGAGCGTTACCGGAGCAGAGTTGAAGAACGGGTGGTGGCCTGGTGTGAGCCTCTGTCACTCGGGTAGACGGTCCGGCCAAGGATGGGGATGACCTCATCTTGGTCATACCGGTTTATCTCACTCTGAGGGTGTCCGAAGCACCAGAGGGGCCGATGGAGACTGCGTAGTTGGGAGATGCATGGCTGCGGGTCTAAGGATTTCCCATATGGAGGCCATGAGGGACAGGACCCGGAAGCAGGTTGGGGAAGCAGGCGAGTGTTACAGACCGGACTCCGTGATGGGCCTGGCCCCATGGTAGAGCGCAGGGATGGGACCCCTGTAAGTGGAGGATCCACGGGCGTTGTCCTCGATGCATTCCGTCTTGTGGAGTGCCCCTTGGCGGCGATCGGGTGCGGGCACTCACCATGCCCTTCAAGGCCCCGAGGTGGCGGCGGACCAGCAGACGTGCGGCGCCCGAATGACTTCGCCTGGCTTTTTCCGGCCAATTCTCACGAGCGTTCTGCCCAAACCAGGATTGGTTTGGGCAGAACGCTCGTGAGAATTGGCCGGCGTATTACAGCCCTGTGGACCGCCGTGCTCTCCATGGCCCAGGGCCCTTTCTCGCCCAGGGCATGTTGCTGCCGCCAAAAAATGGCTCGGAAAAGACGCTGCCAACCCCGGCACGACGGCGCATTGGAGCGTTCCCGGAGCAGAGTTGAAGAACGGGTGGTGGCCTGGTGTGCGCCTCTGTCTCACGGATAGACGGGGCGGCCAAAGATGGGGATGACCTCATCTTGGTCATATCGGTGTATCTCACTCTGAGGGTTGTCCGAAGCACCAGAGGGGCCGATGGAGACAGCGTGGTTGGGAGATGCGTGGCTGCGGGTATAAGGGTTTCCGATATGGAGGCCATGAGGGACAGGACCCGGGAAGCAGGTTGGGGAAGCAGGCGCGTGTCCCAGACCGGACTTCGTGATGGGCCTGGCCCCATGGTAGAGCGCAGGGATGGGACCCCTGCAAGTGGAGGATCCACGGGCGTTGTCCTCGCTGTATTCCGTCTTGTGGAGTGCCCCTTGGCGGCGATTGGGTGCGGGCACTCACCATGCCCTTCAAGGCCCCGAGGTGGGGGCGGCCCAGCAGACGTGCGGCGCCCGAATGACTTCGCCGGGCTTTTTCCAGCCAATTCTCACGAGCGTTCTGCCCAAACCAGGATTGGTTTGGGCAGAACGCTCGTGAGAATTGGCCGGCGTAGGACAGCCCTGCGGACCGCCGTGCTCTCCATGGCCCAGGGCCCTTTCTCGCCCAGGGCATGTTGCTGCCGCCAAGAAATGGCTCGGAAAAGACGCTGCCAACCCCGGCACGATGGCGCATTGGAGCGTTCCCGGAGCAGAGTTGAAGAACGGGTGGTGGCCTGGTGTGCGCCTCTGTCTCTCGGATAGACGGGCCTGCCAATGATGGGGATGACCTCATCTTGGTCATACCGGTTTATCTCACTCTAGGGGTTGTCCGAAGCACTAGAGGGGCCGATGGAGACTGCGTGGTTGGGAGATGCGTGGCTGCGGGTCTAAGGGTTTCCTATATGGAGGCCATGAGGGACAGGACCCGGGAAGCAGGTTGGGGAAGCAGGCGCGTGTCCCAGACCGGACTTCGTGATGGGCCTGGCCCCATGGTAGAGCGCAGGGATGGGACCCCTGCAAGTGGAGGATCCACGGGCGTTGTCCTCGCTGCATTCCGTCTTGTGGAGTGCCCCTTGGCGGCGATCGGGTGCGGGCACTCACCATGCCCTTCAAGGCCCCGAGGTGGGGGCGGCCCAGCAGACGTGCGGCGCCCGAATCACTTCGCCGGGCTTTTTCCGGCCAATTCTCACGAGCGTTCTGCCCAAACCAGGATTGGTTTGGGCAGAACGCTCGTGAGAATTGGCCGGCGTAGGACAGCCCTGCGGACCGCCGTGCTCTCCATGGCCCAGGGCCCTGTCTCGCCCAGGGCATGTTGCTGCCGCGAAGAAATGGCTCGGAAAACACGCGGCCCACCCCGGCACGCCGGCGCATTGGAGCGTTCCCGGAGCAGAGTTGAAGAACGGGTGGTGGCCTGGTGTGCGCCTCTGTCTCTCGGGTAGACGGTCCGGCCAAGGATGGGGATGACCTCATCTTGGTCATACCGGTTTATCTCACTCTGAGGGTTGTCCGAAGCACCAGAGGGGCCGATGGAGACTGCGTGGTTGGGAGATGCGTGGCTGCGGGTCTAAGGGTTTCCGATATGGAGGCCGTGAGGGACAGGACCCCGGAAGCAGGTTGGGGAAGCAGGCGCGTGTCCCGACCGGACTTCGTGATGGGCCTAGCCCCATGGTAGAGCACAGGGATGGGACCCCTGCAAGTGGAGGATCCACGGGCGTTGTCCTCGCTGCATTCCGTCTTGTGGAGTGCCCCTTGGCGGCGATCGGGTGCGGGCACTCACCATGCCCTTCAAGGCCCCGAGGTGGGGGCGGCCCAGCAGACGTGCGGCGCCCGAATGACTTCGCCGGGCTTTTTCCGGCCAATTCTCACGAGCGTTCTGCCCAAACCAGGATTGGTTTGGGCAGAACGCTCGTGAGAATTGGCCGGCGTCGGACAGCCCAGCGGACCGCCGTGCTCTCCATGGCCCAGGGCCCTTTCTCGCCCAGGGCATGTTGCTGCCGCCAAGAAATGGCTCGGAAAACACGCGGCCAATCCCGGCACGACGGCGCATTGGAGCGTTCCCGGAGCAGAGTTGAAGAACGGGTGGTGGCCTGGTGTGCGCCTCTGTCTCTCGGATAGACGGGCTGGCCAAGGATGGGGATGACCTCATCTTGGTCATACCGGTTTATCTCACTCTGAGGGTTGTCCGAAGCACTAGAGGGGCCGATGGAGACTGCGTGGTTGGGAGATGCGTGGCTGCGGGTTTAAGGGTTTCTGATATGGAGGCCATGAGGGACAGGACCCCGGAAGCAGGTTGGGGAAGCAGGCGAGTGTCCCAGTCCGGACTTCGTGATGGGCCTGGCCCCATGGTAGAGCGCAGGGATGGGACCACTGCAAGTCGAGGATCCACGGGCGTTGTCCTCGCTGCATTCCGTCTTGTGGTGTGCCCCTTGGCGGCGATCGGGTGCGGGCACTCACCATGCCCTTCAAGGCCCCGAGGTGGGGGCGGCCCAGCAGACGTGCGGCGCCCGAATGACTTCGCCGGGCTTTTTCCAGCCAATTCTCACGAGCGTTCTGCCCAAACCAGGATTGGTTTGGGCAGAACGCTCGTGAGAATTGGCCGGCGTAGGACAGCCCTGCGGACCGCCGTGCTCTCCATGGCCCAGGGCCCTTTCTCGCCCAGGGCATGTTGCTGCCGCCAAGAAATGGCTCGGAAAAGACGCGGCCCACCCCGGCACGCCGGCGCATTGGAGCGTTCCCGGAGCAGAGTTGAAGAACGGGTGGTGGCCTGGTGTGCGCCTCTGTCTTTAGGGTAGACGGGCCGGCCAAGGATGGGGATGACCTCATCTTGGTCATACCGGTTTATCTCACTCTGAGGGTTGTCCGAAGCACCAGAGGGGCCGATGGAGACTGCGTGGTTGGGAGATGCGTGGCTGCGGGTCTAAGGTTTTCCCATATGGAGGCCATGAGGGACAGGACCCCGGAAGCAGGTTGGGGAAGCAGGCAAGTGTTCCAGACTGGACTTCGTGATGGGCCAGGCCCCGTGGTAGAGCGCCGGGATGGGACCGGGGCAAGTCGAGGATCCACGGGCGATGTCCTCGCTGCATTCCATCTTGTGGTGTGCCTCTTGGCGGCGATCTGATGGGGGCACTCACAGTGCCCTTCAGGGCCCCGAGGTGGGGGCGGCCCAGCAGACGTGCGGCGCCCGAATGACTTCGCCGGGCTTTTTCCGGCCAATTCTCACGAGTGTTCTGCCCAAACCAAACCTGGTTTGGGCCGAATGCTCGTGAGAATTGGCCGGCGTAGGACAGCCCTGTGGAGCGCCTTGCTCTCCATGGCCCAGGGCCCTTTCTCGCCCAAGGCATGTTGCTGCCGCAAAGAAATGGCTCGGAAAAGACGCGGCCCACCCCGGCACACCGAAGCCTTGGAGCGTTCTCGGAGCAGAGTTGAAGAACGGGTGGTGGCCTCGTGTGCGCCTTTGTCTCTAGGGTAGACGGGCTGGCCAAGGATGGGGATGACGTCATCTTGGTCATACCGGTTTATCTCACTCTGAGGGTTGTCCGAAGCACTAGAGGGGCCGATGGAGACTGCGTGGTTGGGAGATGCGTGGCTCCGGGTCTAAGGGTTTCCGATATGGAGGCCATGAAGGACAGGACCCCGGAAGCAGGTTGGGGAAGCAGGCGCGTGTCCCAGACCGGACTTCGTGATGGGCCTGGCCCCGTGGTAGAGCGCAGGGATGGGACCCCTGCAAGTCGAGGATCCACGGGCGTTGTCCTCGCTGCATTCCGTCTTGTGGAGTGCCCCTTGGCGGCAATCGGGTGCGGGCACTCACCATGCCCTTCAAGGCCCCGAGGTGGGGGCGTCCTAGCAGACGTGCGGCGCCCGAATGATTTCACCGGGATTTTTCCGGCCAATTCTCACGAGCGTTCTGCTCAAAGCAGGATTGGTTTGGGCAGAACGCTCGTGAGAATTGGCCGGCATAGGACAGCCCTGCGGACCGCCGTGCTCTCCATGGCCCAGGGCCCTTTCTCGCCCAGGGCATGTTTCTGCCGCCAAGAAATGGCTCTGAAAACACGCGGCCCACCCCGGCACGCCGGCGCATTGGAGCGTTCCTGGAGCAGAGTTGAAGAACGGGTGGTGGCCTGGTGTGCGCCTCTGTCTTTCGGGTACATGGGCCGGCCAAGGATGGGGATGACCTCATCTTGGTCATACCGGATTATCTCACTCTGAGGGTTGTCCGAAGCTCTAGAGGGGCCGATGGAGACTGCGTGGTTGGGAGATGCGTGGCTGCGGGTCTAAGGGTTTCCGATTTGGAGGCCATGAGGGACAGGACC
The DNA here is from genome assembly GCF_030435805.1 of Mustela lutreola. NCBI lineage: Eukaryota > Metazoa > Chordata > Mammalia > Carnivora > Mustelidae > Mustela > Mustela lutreola. The sequence goes on from NC_081294.1 coordinate 177,216,395, forward strand.
CCGGAAGAAGGTTGGGGAAGCAGGCGAGTGTCCCAGACCGGACTTCTTGATGGGCCTGGCCCCATGGTAGAGCGCAGGGATGGGACCCCTGCAAGTGGAGGATCCACGGGCGTTGTCCTCGCTGCATTCCGTCTTGTGGAGTGCCCCTTGGTGGCGATCGGGTGCGGGCACTCACCATGCCCTTCAAGGCCCCGAGGTGGGGGCGGCCCAGCAGACGTGCGGCGCCCGAATGACTTCGCCGGGCTTTTTCCAGCCAATTCTCACGAGCGTTCTGCCCAAACCAGGATTGGTTTGGGCAGAACGCTCGTGAGAATTGGCCGGCGTAGGACAGCCCTGCGGACCGCCGTGCTCTCCATGGCCCAGGGCCCTTTATCGCCCAGGGCATGTTGCTGCCGCCAAGAAATGGCTCGGAAAAGACGCTGCCAACCCCGGCACGACGGCGCATTGGAGCGTTCCCGGAGCAGAGTTGAAGAACGGGTGGTGGCCTGGTGTGCGCCTCTGTCTCTCGGATAGACCGGCCGGCCAAGGATGGGAATGACCTCATCTTGGTCATACCGGTTTATCTCACTCTGAGGGTTGTCCGAAGCACTAGAGGGGCCGATGGAGACTGCGTGGTTGAGAGATGCATGCCTGCGGGTCTAAGTGTTTCCAATATGGAGGCCATGAGGGACAGGACCCCGGAAGCAGGTTGGGGAAGCAGGCGAGTGTCCCAGACCGGACTTCGTGATGGGCCTGGCCCCATGGTAGAGCGCAGGGATGGGACGCCTGCAAGTCGAGGATCCACGGGCGTTGTCCTCGCTGCATTCCGTCTTGTGGTGTGCCCCTTGGCGGCGATCGGATGCGGGCACTCACCATGCCCTTCAAGGCCCCGAGGTGGGGGCGGCCCAGCAGACGTGCGGCGCCCGAATGACTTCGCCGGGCTTTTTCCAGCCAATTCTCACGAGCGTTCTGCCCAAACCAGGATTGGTTTGGGCAGAACGGTCGTGAGAATTGGCCGGCGTAGGACAGCCCTGCGGACCGCCGTGCTCTCCATGGCCCAGGGCCCTTCCTCGCCCAGGGCATGTTGCTGCCGCCAAGAAATGGCTCAGAAAACACTCGGCCCACCCCGGCACGCCGGCGCATTGGAGCGTTCCCGGAGCAGAGTTGAAGAACGGGTGGTGGCCTGGTGTGCGCCTCTGTCTTTCGGGTAGATGGGCCGGCCAAGGATGGGGATGACCTCATCTTGGTCATACAGGTTTATCTCCCTCTGACGGTTGTCCGAAGCACCAGAGGGGGCGATGGAGACTGCGTGGTTGGGAGATGCGTGGCTGCGGGTCTAAGGGTTTCCCATATGGAGGCCATGAGGGACAGGACCCGGAAGCAGGTTGGAGAAGCAGGCGAGTGTTCCAGACCGGACTTCGTGATGGGCCTGGCCCCGTGGTAGAGCGCACGGATGGGACCCCAGCAAGTCGAGGATCCACGGGCGTTGTCCCCGCTGCATTCCATCTTGTGGAGTGCCTCTTGGCGGCGATCGGGTGCGGGCACTCACAGTGCCCTTCAGGGTCCCGAGGTGGGGGCGGCCCAGCAGACGAGCGGCGCCCAAATGACTTCGCCGGGCTTTTTCCGGCCAATTCTCACGATCGTTCTGCCCAAACCAATAATGGTTTGGGCAGAACACTCGTGAGAATTGGCCGGCGTAGGAAAGCCCTGCGGACCGCTGTGCTCTCCATGGCCCAGGGCCCTTTCTCGCCCAGGGCATGTGGCTGACGCCAAGAAATGGCTCGAAAAACACGCGGCCCACCCCGGCACGCAGGCGCATTGGAGCGTTCCCGGAGCAGAGTTGAAGAACGGGTTGTGGCCTGGTGTGCGCCACTGTCTTTCGGGGAGATGGGCCGGCCAAGGATGGGGATGACCTCATCTTGGTCATACAGGTTGAACTCACTCTGAGGGTTGTCCGAAGCACCAGAGGGGCCGATGGAGACTGCGTGGTTGGGAGATGCGTGGCTGCGGGTCTAAGGGTTTCCGATATGGAGGCCATGAGGGACAGGACCCCGGAAGCAGGTTGGGGAAGCAGGCCCGTGTCCCAGACCGGACTTCCTGATGGGCCTGGCCCCATGGTAGAGCGCAGGGATGGGACCCCTGCAAGTCGAGGATCCACGGGCGTTGTCCTCGCTGCATTCCGTCTTGTGGAGTGCCCCTTGGCGGCGATCGGGTGCGGGCACTCACCATGCCCTTCAAGGCGCGGGGTGGGGGCGGCCCAGCAGACGTGCGGCGCCCGAATGACTTCGCCGGGCTTTTTCCGGCCAATTCTCACGAGCGTTCTGCCCAAACCAATCCTGGTTTGGGCAGAACGCTCGTGAGAATTGGCCGGCGTCGGACAGCCCTGCGGACTGCCGTGCTCTCCATGGCCCAGGGCCCTTTCTCGCCCAGGGCATGTTGCTGCCGCCAAGAAATGGCTCGGAAAAGACGCGGCCAACCCCGGGACGACGGCGCATTGGAGCGTTCCCGGAGCAGAGTTGAAGAACAGGTGGTGGCCTGGTGTGCGTCTCTGTCTCTCGGATAGATGGGCTGGCCAAGGATGGGGATGACCTCATCTTGGTCATACCGGTTTATCTCACTCTGAGGGTTGTCCGAAGCACTAGAGGTGCCGATGGAGACTGCGTGGTTGGGAGATGCGTGGCTGCGGGTCTAAGGGTTTCCGATATGGAGGCCATGAGGGACAGGACCCCGGAAGCAGGTTGGGGAAGCAGGCCCGTGTCCCAGACCGGACTTCGTGATGGGCCTGGCCCCATGGTAGAGCGCAGGGATGGGACCCCTGTAAGTGGAGGATCCACGGGCGTTGTCCTCGCTGCATTCCGTCTTGTGGAGTGCCCCTTGGCGGCGATCGGGTGCGGGCACTCACCATGCCCTTCAAGGCCCCGAGGTGGGGGCGGCCCAGCAGACGTGCGGCGACCAAATGACTTCGCCGGGCTTTTCCCGGCCAATTCTCACGAGCGTTCTGCCCAAACCAGGATTGGTTTGGGCAGAACGCTCCTGAGAATTGGCCGGCGTAGGACAGCCCTGCGGAACGCCACGCTCTCCATGGCCCAGGGCCCTTTCTCGCCCAGGGCATGTTGCTGCCGCCAAGAAATGGCTCGGATAAGACGCGGCAAACCCCGGCACGCCGGCGCATTGTAGCGTTCCCGGAGCAGAGTTGAAGAACGGGTGGTGGCCTGGTGTGAGCCTCTGTCTTTCGGGTAGATGGGCCGGCCAAGGATGGGGATGACCTCATCTTGGTCATACAGGTTTATCTCCCTATGACGGTTGTCCGAAGCACCAGAGGGGACGATGGAGACTGCGTGGTTGTGAGATGCGTGGCTGCGGGTCTAAGGGTTTCCCATATGGAGGCCATGAGGGACAGGACCCGGAAGCAGGTTGGAGAAGCAGGCGAGTGTTCCAAACCGGACTTCGTGATGGGCCTGGCCCCGTGGTAGAGCGCACGGATGGGACCCCAGCAAGTCGAGGATCCACGGGCGTTGTCCCCGCTGCATTCCATCTTGTGGAGTGCCTCTTGGCGGCGATCGGGTGCGGGCACTCACCATGCCCTTCAAGGCCCCGAGGTGGGGGCGGCCCAGCAGACGTGCGGCGCCCGAATGACTTCGCCGGGCTTTTTCCGGCCAATTTCACGAGCGTTCTGCCCAAACCAAACCTGGTTTGGGCAGAATGCTCGTGAGAATTGGCCGGCGTAGGACAGCCCTGCGGACGGCCGTGCTCTCCATGGCCCAGGGCCCTTTCTCGCCCAGGGCATGTTGCTGCCGCCAAGAAATGGCTCAGAAAAGACGCTGCCAACCCCGGCACGACGGCGCATTGGAGCGTTCCCGGAGCAGAGTTGAAGAACGGGTGGTGGCCTGGTGTGCGCCTCTGTCTCTAGGGTAGACGGTCCGGCCAAGGATGGGGATGACCTCATCTTGGTCATACCGGTTTATCTCACTCTGAGGGTTGTCCGAAGCACCAGAGGGGCCGATGGAGACTGCGTGGTTGGGAGATGCGTGGCTGCGGGTCTAAGGGTTTCCGATATGGAGGCCATGAGGGTCAGGACCCCGGAAGCAGGTTGGGGAAGCAGGCGCGTGTCCCAGACCGGACTTCGTGATGGGCCTGGCCCCATGGTAGTGCGCAGGGATGGGACCCCTGTAAGTGGAGGATCCACGGGCGTTGTCCTCGCTGCATTCCGTCTTGTGGAGTGCCCCTTGGCGGCGATCGGGTGCGGGCACTCACCATGCCCTTCAAGGCCCCGAGGTGGGGGCGGCCCAGCAGACGTGCGGCGCCCGAATGACTTCGCCTGGCTTTTTCCGGCCAATTCTCACGAGCGTTCTGCCCAAACCAGGATTGGTTTGGGCAGAACGCTCGTGAGAATTGGCCGGCGTAGCACAGCCCTGTGGACCGCCGTGCTCTCCATGGCCCAGGGCCCTTTCTCGCCCAGGGCATGTTGCTGCCGCCAAGAAATGGCTCGGAAAAGACGCTGCCAACCCCGGCACGACGGCGCATTGGAGCGTTCCCGGAGCAGAGTTGAAGAACAGGTGGTGGCCTGGTGTGCGCCTCTGTCTCACGGGTAGACGGGCCGGCCAAAGATGGGGATGACCTCATCTTGGTCATACCGGTGTATCTCATTCTGACGGTTGTCCGAAGCACCAGAGGGGCCGATGGAGACTGCGTGGTTGGGAGATGCGTGGCTGCGGGTCTAAGTGTTTCCGATATGGAGGCCATGAGGGACAGGACCCGGGAAGCAGGTTGGGGAAGCAGGCGCGTGTCCCAGACCGGACTTCGTGATGGGCCGGGCCCCATGGTAGAGCGCAGGGATGGGACCCCTGCAAGTGGAGGATCCACGGGCGTTGTCCTCGCTGCATTCCGTCTTGTGGAGTGCCCCTTGGCGGCGATCGGGTGCGGGCACTCACCATGCCCTTCAAGGCCCCGAGGTGGGGGCGGCCCAGCAGACGTGCGGCGCCCGAATGACTTCGCCGGGTTTTTTCCGGGCAATTCTCACGAGCGTTCTGCCCAAACCAGGATTGGTTTGGGCAGAACGCTCGTGAGAATTGGCCGGCGTCGGACAGCCCTGCGGACCGCCGTGCTCTCCATGGCCCAGGGCCCTTTCTCGCCCAGAGCATGTTGCTGCCGCCAAGAAATGGCTCGGAAAAGACGCTGCCAACCCCGGCACGACGGCGCATTGGAGCGTTCCCGGAGCAGAGTTGAAGAACGGGTGGTGGCCTGGTGTGCGTCTCTGTCTCTCGGATAGACGGGCTGGCCAAGGATGGGGATGACCTCATCTTGGTCATACCTGTTTATCTCACTCTGAGGGTTGTCCGAAGCACTAGAGGTGCCGATGGAGACTGCGTGGTTGGGAGATGCGTGGCTGCGGGTCTAAGGGTTTCCGATATGGAGGCCATGAGGGACAGGACCCCGGAAGCAGGTTGGGGAAGCAGGCCCATGTCCAATACCGGACTTCGTGATGGGCCTGGCCCCATGGTAGAGCGCAGGGATGGGACCCCTGCAAGTGGAGGATCCACGGGCGTTGTCCTCGCTGCATTCCGTCTTGTGGAGTGCCCCTTGGCGGCGATCGGGTGCGGGCACTCACCATGCCCTTCAAGGCCCCGGGGTGGGGGCGGCCCAGCAGACGTGCGGCGCCCGAATGACTTCGCCGGTTTTTTTCCGGCCAATTCTCACGAGCGTTCTGCCCAAACCAGGATTGGTTTGGGCAGAACGCTCGTGAGAATTGGCCGGCGTCGGACAGCCCTGCGGACCGCCGTGCTCTCCATGGCCCAGGGCCCTTTCTCGCCCAGGGCATGTTGCTGCCGCCAAGAAATGGCTCGGAAAAGACGCTGCCAACCCCGGCACGACGGCGCATTGGAGCGTTCCCGGAGCAGAGTTGAAGAACGGGTGGTGGCCTGGTGTGCGTCTCTGTCTCTCGGATAGACGGGCTGGCCAAGGATGGGGATGACCTCATCTTGGTCATACCGGTTTATCTCACTCTGAGGGTTGTCCGAAGCACTAGAGGTGCCGATGGAGACTGCGTGGTTGGGAGATGCGTGGCTGCGGGTCTAAGGGTTTCCGATATGGAGGCCATGAGGGACAGGACCCCGGAAGCAGGTTGGGGAAGCAGGCCCGTGTCCCAGACCGGACTTCGTGATGGGCCTGGCCCCATGGTAGAGCGCAGGGATGGGACCCCTGTAAGTGGAGGATCCACGGGCGTTGTCCTCGCTGCATTCCGTCTTGTGGAGTGCCCCTTGGTGGCGATCGGGTGCGGGCACTCACCATGCCCTTCAAGGCCCCGAGGTGGGGGCGGCCCAGCAGACGTGCGGCGACCAAATGATTTCGCCGGGCTTTTCCCGGCCAATTCTCACGAGCGTTCTGCCCAAACCAGGATTGGTTTGGGCAGAACGCTCGTGAGAATTGGCCGGCGTAGGACAGCCCTGCGGAATGCCACGCTCTCCATGGCCCAGGGCCCTTTCTCGCCCAGGGCATGTTGCTGCCGCCAAGAAATGGCTCGGATAAGACGCGGCAAACCCCGGCACGCCGGCGCATTGGAGCGGTCCCGGAGCAGAGTTGAAGAACGGGTGGTGGCCTGGTGTGAGCCTCTGTCTTTCGGGTAGATGGGCCGGCCAAGGATGGGGATGACCTCATCTTGGTCATACCGGTTTATCTCACTCTGAGGGTTGTCCGAAGCACCAGAGGGGCCGATGGAGACTGCGTAGTTGGGAGATGCATGGCTGCGGGCCTAAGGATTTCCCATATGGAGGCCATGAGGGACAGGACCCGGAAGCAGGTTGGGGAAGCAGGCGAGTGTTACAGACCGGACTTCGTGATGGGCCTGGCCCCGTTGTAGAGCGCAGGGATGGGACCCTGGCAAGTCGAGGATCCACGGGCGTTGTCCTCGCTGCATTCCATCTTCTGGAGTGCCTCTTGGCGGCGATCTGGTGCGGGCACTCACAGTGCCCTTCAGGGCCCCGAGGTGGGGGCGGCCCAGCAGACGTGCGGCGCCCGAATGACTTCGCCGGGCTTTTTCCGGCCAATTCTCACAAGCGTTCTGCCCAAACCAATCCTGGTTTGGGCAGAACGCTCGTGAGAATTGGCCGGTGTAGGACAGCCCTGTGGACCGCCGTGCTCTCCATGGCCCAGGGCCCTTTCTCGCCCAGGGCATGTTGCTGCCGCCAAGAAATGGCTCGGAAAAGACGCGGCCAACCCCGGCACGACGGCGCATTGGAGCGTTCCCGGAGCAGAGTTGAAGAACGGGTGGTGGCCTGGTGTGCGCCTCTGTCTCTCGGGTAGACGGTCCGGCCAAGGATGGGGATGACCTCATCTTGGTCATACCGGTTTATCTCACTCTGAGGGTTGTCCGAAGCACCAGAGGGGCCGATGGAGACTGCATGGTTGGGAGATGCGTGACTGCGGGTCTAAGGGTTTCCGATATGGAGGCCATGAGGGACAGGACCCGGGAATCAGGTTGGGGAAGCAGGCGCGTGTCCCAGACCGGACTTCGTGATGGGCCTGGCCCCATGGTAGAGCGCAGGGATGGGACCCCTGCAAGTCGAGGATCCCCGGGCGTTGTCCTCGCTGCATTCCGTCTTGTGGAGTGCCCCTTGGCGGCGATCGGGTGCGGGCACTCACCATGCCCTTCAAGGCCCCGAGATGGGGGCGGCCCAGCAGACGTGCGGCGCCCGAATGACTTCGCCTGGCTTTTTCCGGCCAATTCTCACGAGCGTTCTGCCCAAACCAGGATTGGTTTGGGCAGAACGCTCGTGAGAATTGGCCGGCGTAGCACAGCCCTGTGGACCGCCGTGCTCTCCAGGGCCCAGGGCCCTTTCTCGCCCAGGGCATGTTGCTGCCGCCAAGAAATGGCTCGGAAAAGACGCTGCCAACCCCGGCACGACGGCGCATTGGAGCGTTCCCGGAGCAGAGTTGAAGAACAGGTGGTGGCCTGGTGTGCGCCTCTGTCTCACGGGTAGACGGGCCGGCCAAAGATGGGGATGACCTCATCTTGGTCATACCGGTGTATCTCATTCTGAGGGTTGTCCAAAGCACCAGAGGGGCCGATGGAGACTGCGTGGTTGGGAGATGCGTGGCTGCGGGTCTAAGTGTTTCCGATATGGAGGCCATGAGGGACAGGACCCGGGAAGCAGGTTGGGGAAGCAGGCGCGTGCCCAAACCGGACTTCGTGATGGGCCTGGCCCCATGGTAGAGCGCAGGGATGGGACCCCTGCAAGTGGAGGATCCACGGGCGTTGTCCTCGCTGCATTCCGTCTTGTGGAGTGCCCCTTGGCGGCGATCGGGTGCGGGCACTCACCATGCCCTCCAAGGCCCCGAGGTGGGGGCGGCCCAGCAGACGTGCGGCGCCCGAATGACTTCGCCGGGTTTTTTCCGGCCAATTCTCACGAGCGTTCTGCCCAAACCAGGATTGGTTTGGGCAGAACTCTCGTGAGAATTGGCCGGCGTCAGACAGCCCTGCGGACCGCCGTGCTCTCCATGGCCCAGGGCCCTTTCTCGCCCAGGGCATGTTGCTGCCGCCAAGAAATGGCTCGGAAAAGACGCTGCCAACCCCGGCACGACGGCGCATTGGAGCGTTGCCGGAGCAGAGTTGAAGAACGGGTGGTGGCCTGGTGTGCGTCTCTGTCTCTCGGATAGACGGGCTGGCCAAGGATGGGGATGACCTCATCTTGGTCATACCGGTTTATCTCACTCTGAGGGTTGTCCGAAGCACTAGAGGTGCCGATGGAGACTGCGTGGTTGGGAGATGCGTGGCTGCGGGTCTAAGGGTTTCCGATATGGAGGCCATGAGGGACAGGACCCCGGAAGCAGGTTGGGGAAGCAGGCCCGTGTCCCAGACCGGACTTCGTGATGGGCCTGGCCCCATGGTAGAGCGCAGGGATGGGACCCCTGTAAGTGGAAGATCCACGGGCGTTGTCCTCGCTGCATTCCATCTTGTGGAGTGCCCCTTGGCGGCGATCGGGTGCGGGCACTCACCATGCCCTTCAAGGCCCCGAGGTGGGGGCTGCCCAGCAGACGTGCGGCGTCCGAATGACTTCGCCGGGCTTTAACCGGCCAATTCTCACGAGCGTTCTGCCCAAACCAGGACGCTCGTGAGAATTGGCCGGCGTAGGACAGCCCTGCGGACCGCCGTGCTCTCCATGGCCCAGGGCCCTTTATCGCCCAGGGCATGTTGCTGCCGCCAAGAAATGGCTCGGAAAAGACGCTGCCAACCCCGGCACGACGGCGCATTGGAGCGTTCCCGGAGCAGAGTTGAAGAACGGGTGGTGGCCTGGTGTGCGCCTCTGTCTCTCGGATAGACGCGCCGGCCAAGGATGGGAATGACCTCATCTTGGTCATACCGGTTTATCTCACTCTGAGGGTTGTCCGAAGCACTAGAGGGGCCGATGGAGACTGCGTGGTTGGGAGATGCGTGGCTGCGGGTCTAAGGGTTTCCTATATGGAGGCAATGAGGGACAGGACCCGGGAAACAGGTTGGGGAAGCAGGCGCGTGTCCCAGACCGGACTTCGTGATGGGCCTGGCCCCATGGTAGAGCGCAGGGATGGGACCCCTGCAAGTGGAGGATCCACGGGCGTTGTCCTCGCTGCATTCCGTCTTGTGGAGTGCCCCTTGGCGACGATCGGGTGCCGGCACTCACCATGCCCTTCAAGGCCCCGAGGTGGGGGCGGCCCAGCAGACGTGCGGCGCCCGAATGACTTCACCGGGCTTTTTCCGGCCAATTCTCACGAGAGTCCTGATTGGATTGGGCAGAACGCTCGTGAGAATTGGCCGGCGTAGGACAGCCCTGCGGACCGCCGTGCTCTCCATGGCCCAGGGCCCTTTCTCGCCCAGGGCATGTTGCTGCGGCCAAGAAATGGCTCGGAAAAGACGCGGCCAACCCCGGCACGACGGCGCATTGGAGCGTTCCCGGAGGAGAGTTGAAAAACGGGTGGTGGCCTGGTGTGCGCCTCTGTCTCTAGGGTAGACGGGCCGGCCAAAGATGGGGATGACCTCATCTTGGTCATACCGGTTTATCTCACTCTGAGGGTTGTCCGAAGCACCAGAGGGGCCGATGGAGACTGCGTGGTTGGGAGATGCGTGGCTGCGGGTCTAAGGGTTTCCGATATGGAGGCCATGAGGGACAGGACCCCGGAAGCAGGTTGCGGAAGCAGGCGAGTGTCCCAGACCGGACTTCGTGATGGGCCTGGCCCCATGGTAGAGCGCAGGGATGGGACCCCTGCAAGTCGAGGATCCACGGGCGTTGTCCTCGCTGCATTCCGTCTTGTGGAGTGCCCCTTGGCGGCGATCGGGTGCGGGCACTCACCATGCCCTTCAAGGCCCCGAGGTGGGGGCGTCCCAGCAGACGTGCGGCGCCCGAATGACTTCGCCGTGCTTTTTCCGGCCAATTCTCACGAGCGTTCTGCCCAAACCAGCATTGGTTTGGGCAGAACGCTCGTGAGAATTGGCCGGCGTAGGACAGCCCTGCGGACCGCCGTGCTCTCCATGGCCCAGGGCCCTTTCTCGCCCAGGGCATGTTGCTGCCGCCAAGAAATGGCTCGGAAAAGACGCGGCCAACCCCGGCACGCCGGCGCATTGGAGCGTTCCTGGAGCAGAGTTGAAGAACGGGTGGTGGCCTGGTGTGCGCCTCTGTCTTTCGGGTAGATGGGCCGGCCAAGGATGGGGATGACCTCATCTTGGTCATACCGGTTTATCTCACTCTGAGGGTTGTCCGAAGCACCAGAGGGGCCGATGGAGATTGCGTGGTTGGGAGATGCATGGCTGCGGGTCTAAGGGTTTCCCATATGGAGGCCATGAGGGACAGGAACCGGAAGCAGGATGGGGAAGCAGGCGAGTGTTCCAGACCAGACTTCGTGATGGGCCTGGCCCCGTGGTAGAGCGCAGGGATGGGACCCTGGCAAGTCGAGGATCCAAGGGCGTTGTCCTCGCTGCATTCCATCTTGTGGAGTGCCTCTTGGTTGCGATCTGGTGCGGGCACTCACAGTGCCCTTCAGGGCCCCGAGGTGGGGGCGGCCCAGCAGACGTGCGGCGCCCGAATGACTTCGCCGGGCTTTTTCCGGCCAATTCTCACGAGAGTCCTGATTGGTTTGGGCAGAACGCTCGTGAGAATTGGCCGGCGTAGGACAGCCCTGTGGACCGCCGTGCTCTCCATGGCCCAGGGCCCTTTCTCGCCCAGGGCATGTTGCTGCCGCCAAGAAATGGCTCGGAAAAGACGCGGCCAACCCCGGCACGACGGCGCATTGGAGCGTTCCCGGAGGAGAGTTGAAAAACGGGTGGTGGCCTGGTGTGCGCCTCTGTCTCTAGGGTAGACGGGCCGGCCAAAGATGGGGATGACCTCATCTTGGTCATACCGGTTTATCTCACTCTGAGGGTTGTCCGAAGCACCAGAGGGGCCGATGGAGACTGCGTGGTTGGGAGATGCGTGGCTGCGGGTCTAAGGGTTTCCGATATGGAGGCCATGAGGGACAGGACCCCGGAAGCAGGTTGCGGAAGCAGGCGAGTGTCCCAGACCGGACTTCGTGATGGGCCTGGCCCCATGGTAGAGCGCAGGGATGGGACCCCTGCAAGTCGAGGATCCACGGGCGTTGTCCTCGCTGCATTCCGTCTTGTGGAGTGCCCCTTGGCGGCGATCGGGTGCGGGCACTCACCATGCCCTTCAAGGCCCCGAGGTGGGGGCGGCCCAGCAGACATGCGGCGCCCGAATGACTTCGCCGGGTTTTTTCCGGCCAATTCTCACGAGCGTTCTGCCCAAACCAGGACGCTCGTGAGAATTGGCCGGCGTAGGACAGCCCTGCGGACCGCCGTGCTCTCCATGGCCCAGGGCCCTTTCTCGCCCAGGGCATGTTGCTGCCGCCAAGAAATGGCTCGGAAAAGACGCTGCCAACCCCGGCACGACGGCGCATTGGAGCGTTCCCGGAGCAGAGTTGAAGAACGGGTGGTGGCCTGGTGTGCGCCTCTGTCTCTCGGATAGACGGGCCGGCCAAGGATGGGAATGACCTCATCTTGGTCATACCGGTTTATCTCACTCTGAGGGTTGTCCGAAGCACTAGAGGGGCCGATGGAGACTGCGTGGTTGGGAGATGCGTGGCTGCGGGTCTAAGGGTTTCCTATATGGAGGCAATGAGGGACAGGACCCGGGAAACAGGTTGGGGAAGCAGGCGCGTGTCCCAGACCGGACTTCGTGATGGGCCTGGCCCCATGGTAGAGCGCAGGGATGGGACCCCTGCAAGTGGAGGATCCACGGGCGTTGTCCTCGCTGCATTCCGTCTTGTGGAGTGCCCCTTGGCGGCGATCGGGTGCTGGCACTCACCATGCCCTTCAAGGCCCCGAGGTGGGGGCGGCCCAGCAGACGTGCGGCGCCCGAATGACTTCACCGGGCTTTTTCCGGCCAATTCTCATGAGAGTCCTGATTGGTTTGGGCAGAACGCTCGTGAGAATTGGCCGGCGTAGGACAGCCCTGCGGACCGCCGTGCTCTCCATGGCCCAGGGCCCTTTCTCGCCCAGGGCATGTTGCTGCCGCCAAGAAATGGCTCGGAAAAGACGCGGCCAACCCCCGCACGACGGCGCATTGGAGCGTTCCCGGAGGAGAGTTGAAAAACGGGTGGTGGCCTGGTGTGCGCCTCTGTCTCTAGGGTAGACGGGCCGGCCAAAGATGGGGATGACCTCATCTTGGTCAAACCGGTTTATCTCACTCTGAGGGTTGTCCGAAGCACTAGAGGTGCCGATGGAGACTGCGTGGTTGGGAGATGCGTGGCTGCGGGTCTAAGGGTTTCCGATATGGAGGCCATGAGGGACAGGACCCCGGAAGCAGGTTGGGGAAGCAGGCCCATGTCCCAGACCGGACTTCGTGATGGGCCTGGCCCCATGGTAGAGCGCAGGGATGGGACCCCTGCAAGTGGAGGATCCACGGGTGTTGTCCTCGCTGCATTCCGTCTTGTGGAGTGCCCCTTGGCGGCGATCGGGTGCGGGCACTCACCATGCCCTTCAAGGCCCCGAGGTGGGGGCGGCCCAGCAGACGTGCGGCGCCCGAATCACTTCGCCGGGCTTTTTCCGGCCAATTCTCACGAGCGTTCTGCCCAAACCAATCCTGGTTTGGGCAGAACGCTCGTGAGAATTGGCCGGCGTAGGACAGCCCTGCGGACCGCCGTGCTCTCCATGGCCCAGGGCCCTTTCTCGCCCAGGGCATGTTTCTGCCGCCAAGAAATGGCTCTGAAAACACGCGGCCCACCCCGGCACGCCGGCGCATTGGAGCGTTCCTGGAGCAGAGTTGAAGAACGGGTGGTGGCCTGGTGTGCGCCTCTGTCTTTCGGGTAGATGGGCCGGCCAAGGATGGGGATGACCTCATCTTGGTCATACCGGTTTATCTCACTCTGAGGGTTGTCCGAAGCACCAGAGGGGCCGATGGAGATTGCGTGGTTGGGAGATGCATGGCTGCGGGTCTAAGGGTTTCCCATATGGAGGCCATGAGGGACAGGAACCGGAAGCAGGATGGGGAAGCAGGCGAGTGTTCCAGACCAGACTTCGTGATGGGCCTGGCCCCGTGGTAGAGCGCAGGGATGGGACCCTGGCAAGTCGAGGATCCAAGGGCGTTGTCCTCGCTGCATTCCATCTTGTGGAGTGCCTCTTGGTTGCGATCTGGTGCGGGCACTCACAGTGCCCTTCAGGGCCCCGAGGTGGGGGCGGCCCAGCAGACGTGCGGCGCCCGAATGACTTCGCCGGGCTTTTTCCGGCCAATTCTCACGAGAGTCCTGATTGGTTTGGGCAGAACGCTCGTGAGAATTGGCCGGCGTCGGACAGCCCTGTGGACCGCCGTGCTCTCCATGGCCCAGGGCCCTTTCTCGCCCAGGGCATGTTGCTGCCGCCAAGAAATGGCTCGGAAAAGACGCGGCCAACCCCGGCACGATGGCGCATTGGAGCGTTCCCGGAGGAGAGTTGAAAAACGGGTGGTGGCCTGGTGTGCGCCTCTGTCTCTAGGGTAGACGGGCCGGCCAAAGATGGGGATGACCTCATCTTGGTCATACCGGTTTATCTCACTCTGAGGGTTGTCCGAAGCACCAGAGGGGCCGATGGAGACTGCGTGGTTGGGAGATGCGTGGCTGCGGGTCTAAGGGTTTCCGATATGGAGGCCATGAGGGACAGGACCCCGGAAGCAGGTTGCGGAAGCAGGCGAGTGTCCCAGACCGGACTTCGTGATGGGCCTGGCCCCATGGTAGAGCGCAGGGATGGGACCCCTGCAAGTCGAGGATCCACGGGCGTTGTCCTCGCTGCATTCCGTCTTGTGGAGTGCCCCTTGGCGGCGATCGGGTGCGGGCACTCACCATGCCCTTCAAGGCCCCGAGGTGGGGGCGTCCCAGCAGACGTGCGGCGACCGAATGACTTCGCCGGGCTTTTTCCGGCCAATTCTCACGAGCGTTCTGCCCAAACCAGCATTGGTTTGGGCAGAACGCTCGTGAGAATTGGCCGGCGTAGGACAGCCCTGCGGACCGCCGTGCTCTCCATGGCCCAGGGCCCTTTCTCGCCCCGACCATGTTGCTGCCGCCAAGAAATGGCTCGGAAAAGACGCGGCCAACCCCAGCACGACGGCGCATTGGAGCGTTCCCGGAGCAGAGTTGAAGAACGGGTGGTGGCCTGGTGTGCGCCTCTGTCTCAAGGATAGACGGGCCGGCCAAGGATGGGATGACCTCATCTTGGTCATACCGGTTTATCTCACTCTGAGTGTTGTCCGAAGCACCAGAGGGGCCGATGGAGACTGCGTGGTTGGGAGATGCGTGGCTGCGGGTCTAAGGGTTTCCGATATGGAGGCCATGAGGGACAGAACCCCGGAAGCAGGTTGGGGAAGCAGGCCCGTGTCCCAGACCGGACTTCGTGATGGGCCTGGCCCCATGGTAGAGCGCAGGGATGGGACCCCTGTAAGTGGAGGATCCACGGGCGTTGTCCTCGCTGCATTCCGTCTTGTGGAGTGCCCCTTGGCGGCGATCGGGTGCGGGCACTCACCATGCCCTTCAAGGCCCCGAGGTGGGGGCGGCCCAGCAGACATGCGGCGCCCGAATGACTTCGCCGGGTTTTTTCCGGCCAATTCTCACGAGCGTTCTGCCCAAACCAGGACGCTCGTGAGAATTGGCCGGCGTAGGACAGCCCTGCGGACCGCCGTGCTCTCCATGGCCCAGGGCCCTTTCTCGCCCAGGGCATGTTGCTGCCGCCAAGAAATGGCTCGGAAAAGACGCTGCCAACCCCGGCACGACGGCGCATTGGAGCGTTCCCGGAGCAGAGTTGAAGAACGGGTGGTGGCCTGGTGTGCGCCTCTGTCTCTCGGATAGACGGGCCGGCCAAGGATGGGAATGACCTCATCTTGGTCATACCGGTTTATCTCACTCTGAGGGTTGTCCGAAGCACTAGAGGGGCCGATGGAGACTGCGTGGTTGGGAGATGCGTGGCTGCGGGTCTAAGGGTTTCCTATATGGAGGCAATGAGGGACAGGACCCGGGAAACAGGTTGGGGAAGCAGGCGCGTGTCCCAGACCGGACTTCGTGATGGGCCTGGCCCCATGGTAGAGCGCAGGGATGGGACCCCTGCAAGTGGAGGATCCACGGGCGTTGTCCTCGCTGCATTCCGTCTTGTGGAGTGCCCCTTGGCGGCGATCGGGTGCTGGCACTCACCATGCCCTTCAAGGCCCCGAGGTGGGGGCGGCCCAGCAGACGTGCGGCGCCCGAATGACTTCACCGGGCTTTTTCCGGCCAATTCTCACGAGAGTCCTGATTGGTTTGGGCAGAACGCTCGTGAGAATTGGCCGGCGTAGGACAGCCCTGCGGACCGCCGTGCTCTCCATGGCCCAGGGCCCTTTCTCGCCCAGGGCATGTTGCTGCCGCCAAGAAATGGCTCGGAAAAGACGCGGCCAACCCCCGCACGACGGCGCATTGGAGCGTTCCCGGAGGAGAGTTGAAAAACGGGTGGTGGCCTGGTGTGCGCCTCTGTCTCTAGGGTAGACGGGCCGGCCAAAGATGGGGATGACCTCATCTTGGTCATACCGGTTTATCTCACTCTGAGGGTTGTCCGAAGCACCAGAGGGGCCGATGGAGACTGCGTGGTTGGGAGATGCGTGGCTGCGCGTCTAAGGATTTCCGATATGGAGGCCATGAGGGACAGGACCCCGGAAGCAGGTTGCGGAAGCAGGCGAGTGTCCCAGACCGGACTTCGTGATGGGCCTGGCCCCATGGTAGAGCGCAGGGATGGGACCCCTGCAAGTCGAGGATCCACGGGCGTTGTCCTCGCTGCATTCCGTCTTGTGGAGTGCCCCTTGGCGGCGATCGGGTGCGGGCACTCACCATGCCCTTCAAGGCCCCGAGGTGGGGGCGTCCCAGCAGACGTGCGGCGCCCGAATGACTTCGCCGGGCTTTTTCGGGCCAATTCTCACGAGCGTTCTGCCCAAACCAGCATTGGTTTGGGCAGAACGCTCGTGAGAATTGGCCGGCGTAGGACAGCCCTGCGGACCGCCGTGCTCTCCATGGCCCAGGGCCCTTTCTCGCCCAGACCATGTTGCTGCCGCCAAGAAATGGCTCGGAAAAGAAGCGGCCAACCCCAGCACGACGGCGCATTGGAGCGTTCCCGGAGCAGAGTTGAAGAACGGGTGGTTGCCTGGTGTGCGCCTCTGTCTCAAGGATAGACGGGCCGGCCAAGGATGGGGTGACCTCATCTTGGTCATACAGGTTTATCTCACTTTGAGGGTTGTCCGAAGCACCAGATGGGCCGATCGAGACTGCGTGGTTGGGAGATGCGTGGCTGCGGGTCTAATGGTTTCCCATATGGAGGCTATGAGGGACAGGACACCGGAAGCAGGTTGGGGAAGCAGGCGCGTGTCCCAGACCGGACTTCATGATGGGCCTGGCCCCGTGGTAGAGCGCAGGGATGTGACCCCTGCAATTCGAGGATCCACGGGCGTTGTCCTCGCTGCATTCCGTCTTGTGGAGTGCCCTTTGGCGGCGATCGGGTGCGGGCACTCACCATGCCCTTCAAGGCCCCGAGGTGGGGGCGGCCCAGCAGACGTGCGGCGCCCGAATGACTTCGCCGGCCTTTTCCGGCCAATTCTCACGAGCGTTCTGCCCAAACCAGGATTGGTTTGGGCAGAACGCTCGTGAGAATTGGCCGGCGTCGGACAGCCCAGCGGACCGCCGTGCTCTCCATGGCCCAGGGCCCTTTCTCGCCCAGGGCATGTTGCTGCCGCCAAGAAATGGCTCGGAAAAGACGCGGCAAACCCCGGCACGCCGGCGCATTGGAGCGTTCCCGGAGCAGAGTTGAAGAACGGGTGGTGGCCTGGTGTGCGCCTCTGTCTCTCGGATAGACGGGCTGGCCAAGGATGGGGATGACCTCATCTTGGTCATACCGGTTTATCTCACTCTGAGGGTTGTCCGAAGCACTAGAGGGGCCGATGGAGACTGCGTGGTTGGGAGATGCGTGGCTGCGGGTTTAAGGGTTTCCGATATGGAGGCCATGAGGGACAGGACCCCGGAAGCAGGTTGGGGAAGCAGGCGCGTGTCCCGACTGGACATCGTGATGGCCTAGCCCCATGGTAGAGCGCTGGGATGGGACCCCTGAAATGGAGGATCCACGGGCGTTGTCCTCGCTGCATTCCGTCTTGTGGAGTGCCCCTTGGCGGCGATCGGGTGCGGGCACTTACCATGCCCTTCAAGGCCCCGAGGTGGGGGCGGCCCAGCAGACGTGCAGCGCCCGAATGACTTCGCCGGGCTTTTTCGGCCAATTCTCACGAGCGTTCTGCCCAAACCAATCATGGTTTGGGCAGAACGCTCGTGAGAATTGGCCGGCGTAGGAAAGCCCTGCGGACCGCCGTGCTCTCCATGGCCCAGGGCCCTTTCTCGCCCAGGGCATTTTGCTGACGCCAAGAAATGGCTCGAAAAACACGCGGCCCACCCCGGCACGCAGGCGCATTGGAGCGTTCCCGGAGCAGAGTTGAAGAACGGGTTGTGGCCTGGTGTGCGCCACTGTCTTTCGGGTAGATGGGCCGGCCAAGGATGGGGATGACCTCATCTTGGTCATACAGGTTGAACTCACTCTGAGGGGTGTCCGAAGCACCAGAGGGGCCGATGGAGACTGCGTGGTTGGGAGATGCGTGGCTGCGGGTCTAAGGTTTTCCCATATGGAGGCCATGAGGGACAGGACCCCGGAAGCAGGTTGGGGAAGCAGGCAAGTGTTCCAGACTGGACTTCGTGATGGGCCAGGCCCCGTGGTAGAGCGCCGGGATGGGACCGGGGCAAGTCGAGGATCCACGGGCGATGTCCTCGCTGCATTCCATCTTGTGGTGTGCCTCTTGGCGGCGATCTGATGGGGGCACTCACAGTGCCCTTCAGGGCCCCGAGGTGGGGGCGGCCCAGCAGACGTGCGGCGCCCGAATGACTTCGCCGGGCTTTTTCCGGCCAATTCTCACGAGTGTTCTGCCCAAACCAAACCTGGTTTGGGCCGAATGCTCGTGAGAATTGGCCGGCGTAGGACAGCACTGTGGAGCGCCTTGCTCTCCATGGCCCAGGGCCCTTTCTCGCCCAAGGCATGTTGCTGCCGCAAAGAAATGGCTCGGAAAAGACGCGGCCCACCCCGGCACACCGAAGCCTTGGAGCGTTCTCGGAGCAGAGTTGAAGAACGGGTGGTGGCCTCGTGTGCGCCTTTGTCTCTAGGGTAGACGGGCTGGCCAAGGATGGGGATGACCTCATCTTGGTCATACCGGTTTATCTCACTCTGAGGGTTGTCCGAAGCACTAGAGGGTCCGATGGAGACTGCGTGGTTGGGAGATGCGTGGCTGCGGGTCTAAGGGTTTCCGATATGGAGGCCATGAAGGACAGGACCCCGGAAGCAGGTTGGGGAAGCAGGCGCGTGTCCCAGACCGGACTTCGTGATGGGCCTGGCCCCATGGTAGAGCGCAGGGATGGGACCCCTGCAAGTCGAGGATCCACGGGCGTTGTCCTCGCTGCATTCCGTCTTGTGGAGTGCCCCTTGGCGGCAATCGGGTGTGGGCACTCACCATGCCCTTCAAGGCCCCGAGGTGGGGGCGTCCCAGCAGACGTGCGGCGCCCGAATGATTTCACCGGGATTTTTCCGGCCAATTCTCACGAGCGTTCTGCTCAAACCAGGATTGGTTTGGGCAGAACGCTCGTGAGAATTGGCCGGCATAGGACAGCCCTGCGGACAGCCGTGCTCTCCATGGCCCAGGGCCCTTTCTCGCCCAGGGCATGTTTCTGCCGCCAAGAAATGGCTCTGAAAACACGCGGCCCACCCCGGCACGCCGGCGCATTGGAGCGTTCCTGGAGCAGAGTTGAAGAACGGGTGGTGGCCTTGTGTGCGCCTCTGTCTTTCGGGTACATGGGCCGGCCAAGGATGGGGATGACCTCATCTTGGTCATACCGGATTATCTCACTCTGAGGGTTGTCCGAAGCTCTAGAGGGGCCGATGGAGACTGCGTGGTTGGGAGATGCGTGGCTGCGGGTCTAAGGGTTTCCGATTTGGAGGCCATGAGGGACAGGACCCCGGAAGAAGGTTGGGGAAGCAGGCGAGTGTCCCAGACCGGACTTCGTGATGGGCCTGGCCCCGTGGTAGAGCGCAGGGATGTGACCCCTGCAATTCGAGGATCCACGGGCGTTGTCCTCGCTGCATTCCGTCTTGTGGAGTGCCCTTTGGCGGCGATCGGGTGCGGGCACTCACCATGCCCTTCAAGGCCCCGAGGTGGGGGCGGCCCAGCAGACGTGCGGCGCCCGAATGACTTCGCCGGCCTTTTCCGGCCAATTCTCACGAGCGTTCTGCCCAAACCAGGATTGGTTTGGGCAGAACGCTCGTGAGAATTGGCCGGCGTCGGACAGCCCAGCGGACCGCCGTGCTCTCCATGGCCCAGGGCCCTTTCTCGCCCAGGGCATGTTGCTGCCGCCAAGAAATGGCTCGGAAAAGACGCGGCAAACCCCGGCACGCCGGCGCATTGGAGCGTTCCCGGAGCAGAGTTGAAGAACGGGTGGTGGCCTGGTGTGCGCCTCTGTCTCTCGGATAGACGGGCTGGCCAAGGATGGGGATGACCTCATCTTGGTCATACCGGTTTATCTCACTCTGAGGGTTGTCCGAAGCACTAGAGGGGCCGATGGAGACTGCGTGGTTGGGAGATGCGTGGCTGCGGGTTTAAGGGTTTCCGATATGGAGGCCATGAGGGACAGGACCCCGGAAGCAGGTTGGGGAAGCAGGCGCGTGTCCCGACTGGACATCGTGATGGCCTAGCCCCATGGTAGAGCGCTGGGATGGGACCCCTGAAATGGAGGATCCACGGGCGTTGTCCTCGCTGCATTCCGTCTTGTGGAGTGCCCCTTGGCGGCGATCGGGTGCGGGCACTTACCATGCCCTTCAAGGCCCCGAGGTGGGGGCGGCCCAGCAGACGTGCAGCGCCCGAATGACTTCGCCGGGCTTTTTCGGCCAATTCTCACGAGCGTTCTGCCCAAACCAATCATGGTTTGGGCAGAACGCTCGTGAGAATTGGCCGGCGTAGGAAAGCCCTGCGGACCGCCGTGCTCTCCATGGCCCAGGGCCCTTTCTCGCCCAGGGCATTTTGCTGACGCCAAGAAATGGCTCGAAAAACACGCGGCCCACCCCGGCACGCAGGCGCATTGGAGCGTTCCCGGAGCAGAGTTGAAGAACGGGTTGTGGCCTGGTGTGCGCCACTGTCTTTCGGGTAGATGGGCCGGCCAAGGATGGGGATGACCTCATCTTGGTCATACAGGTTGAACTCACTCTGAGGGGTGTCCGAAGCACCAGAGGGGCCGATGGAGACTGCGTGGTTGGGAGATGCGTGGCTGCGGGTCTAAGGTTTTCCCATATGGAGGCCATGAGGGACAGGACCCCGGAAGCAGGTTGGGGAAGCAGGCAAGTGTTCCAGACTGGACTTCGTGATGGGCCAGGCCCCGTGGTAGAGCGCCGGGATGGGACCGGGGCAAGTCGAGGATCCACGGGCGATGTCCTCGCTGCATTCCATCTTGTGGTGTGCCTCTTGGCGGCGATCTGATGGGGGCACTCACAGTGCCCTTCAGGGCCCCGAGGTGGGGGCGGCCCAGCAGACGTGCGGCGCCCGAATGACTTCGCCGGGCTTTTTCCGGCCAATTCTCACGAGTGTTCTGCCCAAACCAAACCTGGTTTGGGCCGAATGCTCGTGAGAATTGGCCGGCGTAGGACAGCACTGTGGAGCGCCTTGCTCTCCATGGCCCAGGGCCCTTTCTCGCCCAAGGCATGTTGCTGCCGCAAAGAAATGGCTCGGAAAAGACGCGGCCCACCCCGGCACACCGAAGCCTTGGAGCGTTCTCGGAGCAGAGTTGAAGAACGGGTGGTGGCCTCGTGTGCGCCTTTGTCTCTAGGGTAGACGGGCTGGCCAAGGATGGGGATGACCTCATCTTGGTCATACCGGTTTATCTCACTCTGAGGGTTGTCCGAAGCACTAGAGGGTCCGATGGAGACTGCGTGGTTGGGAGATGCGTGGCTGCGGGTCTAAGGGTTTCCGATATGGAGGCCATGAAGGACAGGACCCCGGAAGCAGGTTGGGGAAGCAGGCGCGTGTCCCAGACCGGACTTCGTGATGGGCCTGGCCCCATGGTAGAGCGCAGGGATGGGACCCCTGCAAGTCGAGGATCCACGGGCGTTGTCCTCGCTGCATTCCGTCTTGTGGAGTGCCCCTTGGCGGCAATCGGGTGTGGGCACTCACCATGCCCTTCAAGGCCCCGAGGTGGGGGCGTCCCAGCAGACGTGCGGCGCCCGAATGATTTCACCGGGATTTTTCCGGCCAATTCTCACGAGCGTTCTGCTCAAACCAGGATTGGTTTGGGCAGAACGCTCGTGAGAATTGGCCGGCATAGGACAGCCCTGCGGACAGCCGTGCTCTCCATGGCCCAGGGCCCTTTCTCGCCCAGGGCATGTTTCTGCCGCCAAGAAATGGCTCTGAAAACACGCGGCCCACCCCGGCACGCCGGCGCATTGGAGCGTTCCTGGAGCAGAGTTGAAGAACGGGTGGTGGCCTTGTGTGCGCCTCTGTCTTTCGGGTACATGGGCCGGCCAAGGATGGGGATGACCTCATCTTGGTCATACCGGATTATCTCACTCTGAGGGTTGTCCGAAGCTCTAGAGGGGCCGATGGAGACTGCGTGGTTGGGAGATGCGTGGCTGCGGGTCTAAGGGTTTCCGATTTGGAGGCCATGAGGGACAGGACCCCGGAAGAAGGTTGGGGAAGCAGGCGAGTGTCCCAGACCGGACTTCGTGATGGGCCTGGCCCCATGGTAGAGCGCAGGGATGGGACCCCTGCAAGTGGAGGATCCACGGGCGTTGTCCTCGCTGCATTCCGTCTTGTGGATTGCCCCTTGGTGGCGATCGGGTGCGGGCACTCACCATGCCCTTCAAGGCCCCGAGGTGGGGGCGGCCCAGCAGACGTGCGGCTTCCGAATGACTTCGCCCGGCTTTAACTGGCCAATTCTCACGAGCGTTCTGCCCAAACCAGGACGCTCGTGAGAATTGGCCGGCGTAGGACAGCCCTGCGGACCGCCGTGCTCTCCATGGCCCAGGGCCCTTTCTCGCCCAGGGCATGTTGCTGCCGCCAAGAAATGGCTCGGAAAAGACGCTGCCAACCCCGGCACGACGGCGCATTGGAGCGTTCCCGGAGCAGAGTTGAAGAACGGGTGGTGGCCTGGTGTGCGCCTCTGTCTCTCGGATAGACCGGCCGGCCAAGGATGGGAATGACCTCATCTTGGTCATACCGGTTTATCTCACTCTGAGGGTTGTCCGAAGCACTAGAGGGGCCGATGGAGACTGCGTGGTTGAGAGATGCATGCCTGCGGGTCTAAGTGTTTCCAATATGGAGGCCATGAGGGACAGGACCCCGGAAGCAGGTTGGGGAAGCAGGAGAGTGTCCCAGACCGGACTTCGTGATGGGCCTGGCCCCATGGTAGAGCGCAGGGATGGGACGCCTGCAGTCGAGGATCCACGGGCGTTGTGCTCGCTGCATTCCGTCTTGTGGTGTGCCCCTTGGCGGCGATCGGGTGCGGGCACTCACCATGCCCTTCAAGGCCCCGAGGTGGGGGCGGCCCAGCAGACGTGCGGCGCCCGAATGACTTCGCCGGGCTTTTTCCAGCCAATTCTCACGAGCGTTCTGCCCAAACCAATCCTGGTTTGGGCAGAACGGTCGTGAGAATTGGCCGGCGTAGGACAGCCCTGCGGACCGCCGTGCTCTCCATGGCCCAGGGCCCTTTCTCGCCCAGGGCATGTTGCTGCCGCCAAGAAATGGCTCAGAAAACACTCGGCCCACCCCGGCACGCCGGCGCATTGGAGCGTTCCCGGAGCAGAGTTGAAGAACGGGTGGTGGCCTGGTGTGCGCCTCTGTCTTTCGGGTAGATGGGCCGGCCAAGGATGGGGATGACCTCATCTTGGTCATACCGGTTTATCTCACTCTGAGGGTTGTCCGAAGCACCAGAGGGGCCGATGGAGACTGCGTGGTTGGGAGATGCAAGGCTGCGGGTCTAAGGGTTTCCGATATGGAGGCCATGAGGGACAGGACCCCGGAAGCAGGTTGGGGAAGCAGGCGAGTGTCACAGACCGGACTTCGTGATGGGCCTGGCCCCGTGGTAGAGCGCAGGGATGGGACCCCTGCAAGTCGAGGATCCACGGGCGTTGTCCTCGCTGCATTCCGTCTTGTGGAGTGCCCCTTGGCGGCGATCGGGTGCGGGCACTCACCATGCCCTTCAGGGTCCCGAGGTGGGGGTGGCCCAGCAGACGTGCGGCGCCCGATGTCTTCGCCGGGCTTTTTCCGGCCAATTCTCACGAGCGTTCTGCCCAAACCAATAATGGTTTGGGCAGAACACTCGTGAGAATTGGCCGGCGTAGGAAAGCCCTGCGGACCGCTGTGCTCTCCATGGCCCAGGGCCCTTTCTCGCCCAGGGCATGTTGCTGACGCCAAGAAATGGCTCGAAAAACACGCGGCCCACCCCGGCACGCAGGCGCATTGGAGCGTTCCCGGAGCAGAGTTGAAGAACGGGTAGTGGCCTGGTGTGCGCCAATGTCTTTCGGGTAGATGGGCCGGCCAAAGATGGGGATGACCTCATCTTGGTCATACCGGTTTATCTCACTCTGAGGGTTGTCCGAAGCACTAGAGGGGCCGATGGAGACTGCGTGGTTGGGAGATGCGTGGCTGCGGGACTAAGGGTTTCCGATATGGAGGCCATGAGGGACAGGACCCGGGAAGCAGTTTGGGGAAGCAGGCGCGTGTCCCAGACCGGACTTCGTGATGGGCCTGGCCCCATGGTAGAGCGCAGGGATGGGACCCCTGCAAGTGGAGGATCCACGGGCGTTGTCCTCGCTGTATTCCGTCTTGTGGAGTGCCCCTTGGCGGCGATTGGGTGCGGGCACTCACCATGCCCTTCAAGGCCCCGAGGTGGGGGCGGCCCAGCAGACGTGCGGCGCCCGAATGACTTCGCCGGGCTTTTTCCAGCCAATTCTCACGAGCGTTCTGCCCAAACCAGGATTGGTTTGGGCAGAACGCTCGTGAGAATTGGCCGGCGTAGGACAGCCCTGCGGACCGCCGTGCTCTCCATGGCCCAGGGCCCTTTCTCGCCCAGGGCATGTTGCTGCCGCCAAGAAATGGCTCGGAAAAGACGCTGCCAACCCCGGCACGACGGCACATTGGAGCGTTCCCGGAGCAGAGTTGAAGAACGGGTGGTGGCCTGGTGTGCGCCTCTGTCTCTCGGATAGACGGGCCTGCCAATGATGGGGATGACCTCATCTTGGTCATACCGGTTTATCTCACTCTGAGGGTTGTCCGAAGCACTAGAGGGGCCGATGGAGACTGCGTGGTTGGGAGATGCGTGGCTGCGGGTCTAAGGGTTTCCTATATGGAGGCCATGAGGGACAGGACCCGGGAAGCAGGTTGGGGAAGCAGGCGCGTGTCCCAGACCGGACTTCGTGATGGGCCTGGCCCCATGGTAGAGCGCAGGGATGGGACCCCTGCAAGTGGAGGATCCACGGGCGTTGTCCTCGCTGCATTCCGTCTTGTGGAGTGCCCCTTGGCGGCGATCGGGTGCGGGCACTCATCATGCCCTTCAAGGCCCCGAAGTGGGGGCGGCCCAGCAGACGTGCGGCGCCCGAATCACTTCGCCGGGCTTTTTCCGGCCAATTCTCACGAGCGTTCTGCCCAAACCAGGATTGGTTTGGGCAGAACGCTCGTGAGAATTGGCCGGCGTAGGACAGCCCTGCGGACCGCCGTGCTCTCCATGGCCCAGGGCCCTGTCTCGCCCAGGGCATGTTGCTGCCGCGAAGAAATGGCTCGGAAAACACGCGGCCCACCCCGGCACGCCGGCGCATTGGAGCGTTCCCGGAGCAGAGTTGAAGAACAGGTGGTGGCCTGGTGTGCGTCTCTGTCTCTCGGATAGACGGGCTGGCCAAGGATGGGGATGACCTCATCTTGGTCATACCGGTTTATCTCACTCTGAGGGTTGTCCGAAGCACTAGAGGTGCCGATGGAGACTGCGTGGTTGGGAGATGCGTGGCTGCGGGTCTAAGGGTTTCCGATATGGAGGCCATGAGGGACAGGACCCCGGAAGCAGGTTGGGGAAGCAGGCCCGTGTCCCAGACCGGACTTCGTGATGGGCCTGGCCCCATGGTAGAGCGCAGGGATGGGACCCCTGTAAGTGGAGGATCCACGGGCGTTGTCCTCGCTGCATTCCGTCTTGTGGAGTGCCCCTTGGCGGCGATCGGGTGCGGGCACTCACCATGCCCTTCAAGGCCCCGAGGTGGGGGCGGCCCAGCAGACGTGCGGCGACCAAATGACTTCGCCGGGCTTTTCCCGGCCAATTCTCACGAGCGTTCTGCCCAAACCAGGATTGGTTTGGGCAGAACGCTCGTGAGAATTGGCCGGCGTAGGACAGCCCTGCGGAACGCCACGCTCTCCATGGCCCAGGGCCCTTTCTCGCCCAGGGCATGTTGCTGCCGCCAAGAAATGGCTCGGATAAGACGCGGCAAACCCCGGCACGCCGGCGCATTGGAGCGTTACCGGAGCAGAGTTGAAGAACGGGTGGTGGCCTGGTGTGAGCCTCTGTCTTTCGGGTAGATGGGCCGGCCAAGGATGGGGATGACCTCATCTTGGTCATACCGGTTTATCTCACTCTGAGGGTTGTCCGAAGCACCAGAGGGGCCGATGGAGACTGCGTAGTTGGGAGATGCATGGCTGCGGGCCTAAGGATTTCCCATATGGAGGCCATGAGGGACAGGACCCGGAAGCAGGTTGGGGAAGCAGGCGAGTGTTACAGACCGGACTTCGTGATGGGCCTGGCCCCGTTGTAGAGTGCAGGGATGGGACCCTGGCAAGTCGAGGATCCACAGGCGTTGTCCTCGCTGCATTCCATCTTGTGGAGTGCCTCTTGGCGGCGATCTGGTGCGGGCACTCACAGTGCCCTTCAGGGCCCCGAGGTGGGGGCGGCCCAGCAGACGTGCGGCGCCCGAATGACTTCGCCGGGCTTTTTCCGGCCAATTCTCACGAGCGTTCTGCCCAAACCAATCCTGGTTTGGGCAGAACGCTCGTGAGAATTGGCCGGCGTATTACAGCCCTGTGGACCGCCGTGCTCTCCATGGCCCAGGGCCCTTTCTCGCCCAGGGCATGTTGCTGCCGCCAAAAAATGGCTCGGAAAAGACGCTGCCAACCCCGGCACGACGGCGCATTGGAGCGTTCCCGGAGCAGAGTTGAAGAACGGGTGGTGGCCTGGTGTGCGCCTCTGTCTCACGGAAAGACGGGGCGGCCAAAGATGGGGATGACCTCATCTTGGTCATATCGGTGTATCTCACTCTGAGGGTTGTCCGAAGCACCAGAGGGGCCGATGGAGACTGCGTGGTTGGGAGATGCGTGGCTGCGGGTCTAAGGGTTTCCGATATGGAGGCCATGAGGGACAGGACCCGGGAAGCAGGTTGGGGAAGCAGGCGCGTGTCCCAGACCGGACTTCGTGATGGGCCTGGCCCCATGGTAGAGCGCAGGGATGGGACCCCTGCAAGTGGAGGATCCACGGGCGTTGTCCTCGCTGTATTCCGTCTTGTGGAGTGCCCCTTAGCGGCGATTGGGTGCGGGCACTCACCATGCCCTTCAAGGCCCCGAGGTGGGGGCGGCCCAGCAGAGGTGCGGCGCCCGAATGACTTCGCCGGGCTTTTTCCAGCCAATTCTCACGAGCGTTCTGCCCAAACCAGGATTGGTTTGGGCAGAACGCTCGTGAGAATTGGCCGGCGTAGGACAGCCCTGCGGACCGCCGTGCTCTCCATGGCCCAGGGCCCTTTCTCGCCCAGGGAATGTTGCTGCCGCCAAGAAATGGCTCGGAAAAGACGCTGCCAACCCCGGCACGACGGCGCATTGGAGCGTTCCCGGAGCAGAGTTGAAGAACGGGTGGTGGCCTGGTGTGCGCCTCTGTCTCTCGGATAGACGGGCCTGCCAATGATGGGGATGACCTCATCTTGGTCATACCGGTTTATCTCACTCTGAGGGTTGTCCGAAGCACTAGAGGGGCCGATGGAGACTGCGTGGTTGGGAGATGCGTGGCTGCGGGTCTAAGGGTTTCCGATATGGAGGCCATGAGGGACAGGACCCGGGAAGCAGGTTGGGGAAGCAGGCGCGTGTCCCAGACCGGACTTCGTGATGGGCCTGGCCCCATGGTAGAGCGCAGGGATGGGACCCCTGCAAGTGGAGGATCCACGGGCGTTGTCCTCGCTGCATTCCGTCTTGTGGAGTGCCCCTTGGCGGCGATCGGGTTCGGGCACTCACCATGCCCTTCAAGGCCCCGAGGTGGGGGCGGCCCAGCAGACGTGCGGCGCCCGAATCACTTCGCCGGGCTTTTTCCGGCCAATTCTCACGAGCGTTCTGCCCAAACCAGGATTGGTTTGGGCAGAACGCTCGTGAGAATTGGCCGGCGTAGGACAGCCCTGCGGACCGCCGTGCTCTCCATGGCCCAGGGCCCTGTCTCGCCCAGGGCATGTTGCTGCCGCGAAGAAATGGCTCGGAAAACACGCGGCCCACCCCGGCACGCCGGCGCATTGGAGCGTTCCCGGAGCAGAGTTGAAGAACAGGTGGTGGCCTGGTGTGCGCCTCTGTCTCACGGGTAGACGGGCCGGCCAAAGATGGGGATGACCTCATCTTGGTCATACCG
Organism: Mustela lutreola; assembly: GCF_030435805.1. Taxonomy (NCBI): domain Eukaryota; kingdom Metazoa; phylum Chordata; class Mammalia; order Carnivora; family Mustelidae; genus Mustela; species Mustela lutreola. The sequence goes on from NC_081294.1 coordinate 177,244,571, forward strand.
GTGTATCTCATTCTGAGGGTTGTCCGAAGCACCAGAGGGGCCGATGGAGACTGCGTGGTTGGGAGATGCGTGGCTGCGGGTCTAAGTGTTTCCGATATGGAGGCCATGAGGGACAGGACCCGGGAAGCAGGTTGGGGAAGCAGGCGCGTGTCCCAGACCGGACTTCGTGATGGGCCTGGCCCCATGGTAGAGCGCAGGGATGGGACCCCTGCAAGTGGAGGATCCACGGGCGTTGTCCTCGCTGCATTCCGTCTTGTGGAGTGCCCCTTGGCGGCGATCGGGTGCGGGCACTCACCATGCCCTTCAAGGCCCCGAGGTGGGGGCGGCCCAGCAGACGTGCGGCGCCCGAATGACTTCGCCTGGTTTTTTCCGGCCAATTCTCACGAGCGTTCTGCCCAAACCAGGATTGGTTTGGGCAGAACGCTCGTGAGAATTGGCCGGCGTCGGACAGCCCTGCGGACCGCCGTGCTCTCCATGGGGCAGGGCCCTTTCTCGCCCAGGGCATGTTGCTGCCGCCAAGAAATGGCTCGGAAAAGACGCGTACAACCCCGGGACGACGGCGCATTGGAGTGTTGCCGGAGCAGAGTTGAAGAACGGGTGGTGGCCTGGTGTGCGTCTCTGTCTCTCGGATAGACGGGCTGGCCAAGAATGGGGATGACCTCATCTTGGTCATACCGGTTTATCTCACTCTGAGGGTTGTCCGAAGCACTAGAGGTGCCGATGGAGACTGCGTGGTTGGGAGATGCGTGGCTGCGGTCTAAGGGTTTCCGATATGGAGGCCATGAGGGACAGGACCCCGGAAGCAGGTTGGGGAAGCAGGCCCGTGTCCCAGACCGGACTTCGTGATGGGCCTGGCCCCATGGTAGAGCGCAGGGATGGGACCCCTGTAAGTGGAGGATCCACGGGCGTTGTCCTCGATGCATTCCGTCTTGTGGAGTGCCCCTTGGCGGCGATCGGGTGCGGGCACTCACCATGCCCTTCAAGGCCCCGAGGTGGGGGCGGACCCGCAGACGTGCGGCGCCCGAATGACTTCGCCTGGCTTTTTCCGGCCAATTCTCACTAGCGTTCTGCCCAAACCAGGATTGGTTTGGGCAGAACGCTCGTGAGAATTGGCCGGCGTATTACAGCCCTGTGGACCGCCGTGCTCTCCATGGCCCAGGGCCCTTTCTCGCCCAGGGCATGTTGCTGCCGCCAAAAAATGGCTCGGAAAAGACGCTGCCAACCCCGGCACGACGGCGCATTGGAGCGTTCCCGGAGCAGAGTTGAAGAACGGGTGGTGGCCTGGTGTGCGCCTCTGTCTCACGGATAGACGGGGCGGCCAAAGATGGGGATGACCTCATCTTGGTTATACCGGTGTATCTCACTCTGAGGGTAGTCCGAAGCACCAGAGGGGCCGATGGAGACTGCGTGGTTGGGAGATGCGTGGCTGCGGGTCTAAGGGTTTCCGATATGGAAGCCATGAGGGACAGGACCCGGGAAGCAGGTTGGGGAAGCAGGCGCGTGTCCCAGACCGGACTTCGTGATGGGCCTGGCCCCATGGTAGAGCGCAGGGATGGGACCCCTGCAAGTGGAGGATCCACGGGCGTTGTCCTCGCTGTATTCCGTCTTGTGGAGTGCCCCTTGGCGGCGATTGGGTGCGGGCACTCACCCTGCCCTTCAAGGCCCCGAGGTGGGGGCGGCCCAGCAGACGTGCGGCGCCCGAATGACTTCGCCGGGCTTTTTCCAGCCAATTCTCACGAGCGTTCTGCCCAAACCAGGATTGGTTTGGGCAGAACGCTCGTGAGAATTGGCCGGCGTAGGACAGCCGTGCGGACCGCCGTGCTCTCCATGGCCCAGGGCCCTTTCTCGCCCAGGGCATGTTGCTGCCGCCAAGAAATGGCTCGGAAAAGACGCTGCCAACCCCGGCACGACGGCGCATTGGAGCGTTCCCGGAGCAGAGTTGAAGAACGGGTGGTGGCCTGGTGTGCGCCTCTGTCTCTCGGATAGACGGGCCTGCCAAGGATGGGGATGACCTCATCTTGGTCATACCGGTTTATCTCACTCTGAGGGTTGTCCGAAGCACCAGAGGGGCCGATGGAGACTGCGTGGTTGGGAGATGCGTGGCTGCGGGTCTAAGTGTTTCCGATATGGAGGCCATGAGGGACAGGACCCGGGACGCAGGTTGGGGAAGAAGGCGCGTGTCCCAGACCGGACTTCGTGATGGGCCTGGCCCCATGGTAGAGCGCAGGGATGGGACCCCTGCAAGTGGAGGATCCACGGGCGTTGTCCTCGCTGCATTCCGTCTTGTGGAGTGCCCCTTGGCGGCAATCGGGTGCGGGCACTCACCATGCCCTTCAAGGCCCCGAGGTGGGGGCGGCCCAGCAGACGTGCGGCGCCCGAATGACTTCGCCGGGTTTTTTCCGGCCAATTCTCACGAGCGTTCTGCCCAAACCAGGATTGGTTTGGGCAGAACGCTCGTGAGAATTGGCCGGCGTCGGACAGCCCTGCGGACCGCCGTGCTCTCCATGGCCCAGGGCCCTTTCTCGCCCAGGGCATGTTGCTGCCGCCAAGAAATGGCTTGGAAAAGACGCGTACAACCCCGGGACGACGGCTCATTGGAGCGTTGCCGTAGCAGAGTTGAAGAACGGGTGGTGGCCTGGTGTGCGTCTCTGTCTCTCGGATAGACGGGCTGGCCAAGGATGGGGATGACCTCATCTTGGTCATACCGGTTTATCTCACTCTGAGGGTTGTCCGAAGCACTAGAGGTGCCGATGGAGACTGCGTGGTTGGGAGATGCGTGGCTGCGGGTCTAAGGGTTTCCGATATGGAGGCCATGAGGGACAGGACCCCGGAAGCAGGTTTGGGAAGCAGGCCCGTGTCCCAGACCGGACTTCGTGATGGGCCTGGCAGGGATGGGACCCCTGTAAGTGGAAGATCCACGGGCGTTGTCCTCGCTGCATTCCGTCTTGTGGAGTGCCCCTTGGCGGCGATCGGGTGCGGGCACTCACCATGCCCTTCAAGGCCCCGAGGTGGGGGCGGCCCAGCAGACGTGCGGCGACCAAATGACTTCGCCGGGCTTTTCCCGGCCAATTCTCACGAGCGTTCTGCCCAAACCAGGATTGGTTTGGGCAGAACGCTCGTGAGAATTGGCCGGCGTAGGACAGCCCTGCGGAACGCCATGCTCTCCATGGCCCAGGGCCCTTTCTCGCCCAGGGCATGTTGCTGCCGCCAAGAAATGGCTCGGATAAGTCGCGGCAAACCCCGGCACGCCGGCGCATTGGAGCGTTACCGGAGCAGAGTTGAAGAACGGGTGGTGGCCTGGTGTGAGCCTCTGTCACTCGGGTAGACGGTCCGGCCAAGGATGGGGATGACCTCATCTTGGTCATACCGGTTTATCTCACTCTGAGGGTGTCCGAAGCACCAGAGGGGCCGATGGAGACTGCGTAGTTGGGAGATGCATGGCTGCGGGTCTAAGGATTTCCCATATGGAGGCCATGAGGGACAGGACCCGGAAGCAGGTTGGGGAAGCAGGCGAGTGTTACAGACCGGACTCCGTGATGGGCCTGGCCCCATGGTAGAGCGCAGGGATGGGACCCCTGTAAGTGGAGGATCCACGGGCGTTGTCCTCGATGCATTCCGTCTTGTGGAGTGCCCCTTGGCGGCGATCGGGTGCGGGCACTCACCATGCCCTTCAAGGCCCCGAGGTGGCGGCGGACCAGCAGACGTGCGGCGCCCGAATGACTTCGCCTGGCTTTTTCCGGCCAATTCTCACGAGCGTTCTGCCCAAACCAGGATTGGTTTGGGCAGAACGCTCGTGAGAATTGGCCGGCGTATTACAGCCCTGTGGACCGCCGTGCTCTCCATGGCCCAGGGCCCTTTCTCGCCCAGGGCATGTTGCTGCCGCCAAAAAATGGCTCGGAAAAGACGCTGCCAACCCCGGCACGACGGCGCATTGGAGCGTTCCCGGAGCAGAGTTGAAGAACGGGTGGTGGCCTGGTGTGCGCCTCTGTCTCACGGATAGACGGGGCGGCCAAAGATGGGGATGACCTCATCTTGGTCATATCGGTGTATCTCACTCTGAGGGTTGTCCGAAGCACCAGAGGGGCCGATGGAGACAGCGTGGTTGGGAGATGCGTGGCTGCGGGTCTAAGGGTTTCCGATATGGAGGCCGTGAGGGACAGGACCCCGGAAGCAGGTTGGGGAAGCAGGCGCGTGTCCCGACCGGACTTCGTGATGGGCCTAGCCCCATGGTAGAGCACAGGGATGGGACCCCTGCAAGTGGAGGATCCACGGGCGTTGTCCTCGCTGCATTCCGTCTTGTGGAGTGCCCCTTGGCGGCGATCGGGTGCGGGCACTCACCATGCCCTTCAAGGCCCCGAGGTGGGGGCGGCCCAGCAGACGTGCGGCGCCCGAATGACTTCGCCGGGCTTTTTCCGGCCAATTCTCACGAGCGTTCTGCCCAAACCAGGATTGGTTTGGGCAGAACGCTCGTGAGAATTGGCCGGCGTCGGACAGCCCAGCGGACCGCCGTGCTCTCCATGGCCCAGGGCCCTTTCTCGCCCAGGGCATGTTGCTGCCGCCAAGAAATGGCTCGGAAAACACGCGGCCAATCCCGGCACGACGGCGCATTGGAGCGTTCCCGGAGCAGAGTTGAAGAACGGGTGGTGGCCTGGTGTGCGCCTCTGTCTCTCGGATAGACGGGCTGGCCAAGGATGGGGATGACCTCATCTTGGTCATACCGGTTTATCTCACTCTGAGGGTTGTCCGAAGCACTAGAGGGGCCGATGGAGACTGCGTGGTTGGGAGATGCGTGGCTGCGGGTTTAAGGGTTTCTGATATGGAGGCCATGAGGGACAGGACCCCGGAAGCAGGTTGGGGAAGCAGGCGAGTGTCCCAGTCCGGACTTCGTGATGGGCCTGGCCCCATGGTAGAGCGCAGGGATGGGACCACTGCAAGTCGAGGATCCACGGGCGTTGTCCTCGCTGCATTCCGTCTTGTGGTGTGCCCCTTGGCGGCGATCGGGTGCGGGCACTCACCATGCCCTTCAAGGCCCCGAGGTGGGGGCGGCCCAGCAGACGTGCGGCGCCCGAATGACTTCGCCGGGCTTTTTCCAGCCAATTCTCACGAGCGTTCTGCCCAAACCAGGATTGGTTTGGGCAGAACGCTCGTGAGAATTGGCCGGCGTAGGACAGCCCTGCGGACCGCCGTGCTCTCCATGGCCCAGGGCCCTTTCTCGCCCAGGGCATGTTGCTGCCGCCAAGAAATGGCTCGGAAAAGACGCGGCCAACCCCGGCACGACGGCGCATTGGAGCGTTCCCGGAGCAGAGTTGAAGAACGGGTGGTGGCCTGGTGTGCGCCTCTGTCTCTCGGGTAGATGGGCCGGCCAAGGGTGTGGATGACCTCATCTTGGTCATACCGGTTTATCTCACTCTGAGGGTTGTCCGAAGCACCAGAGGGGCCGATGGAGACTGCGTGGTTGGGAGATGCATGCCTGCGGGTCTAAGGGTTTCCCATATGGAGGCCATGAGAGACAGGACCCGGAAGCAGGTTGGGGAAGCAGGCGCGTGTCCCAGACCGGACTTCGTGATGGGCCTGGCCCCATGGTAGAGCGCAGGGATGGGACCCCTGTAAGTGGAGGATCCACGGGCGTTGTCCTCGCTGCATTCCATCTTGTGGAGTGCCTCTTGGCGGCGATCGGGTGCGGGCACTCACAGTGCCCCTCAGGGCCCCGAGGTGGGGGTGGCCCAGCAGACGTGCGGCGCCCGAATGACTTCACCGGGCTTTTTCCGGCCAATTCTCACGAGCATTCTGCCCAAACCAGGATTGGTTTGGGCAGAACGCTCGTGAGAATTGGCCGGCGTAGGAAAGCCCTGCGGACCGCGGTGCTCTCCATGGCCCAGGGCCCTTTCTCGCCCAGGGCATGTTGCTGCCGCCAAGAAATGGCTCGGAAAAGACGCGGCCCACCCCGGCACGCCGGCGCATTGGAGCGTTCCCGGAGCAGAGTTGAAGAACGGGTGGTGGCCTGGTGTGCGCCTCTGTCTTTCGGGTAGATGGGCCGGCCAAGGATGGGGATGACCTCATCTTGGTCATACAGGTTGAACTCACTCTGAGGGTTGTCCGAAGCACCAGAGGGGCCGATGGAGACTGCGTGGTTGGGAGATGCGTGGCTGCGGGTCTAAGGTTTTCCCATATGGAGGCCATGAGGGACAGGACCCCGGAAGCAGGTTGGGGAAGCAGGCAAGTGTTCCAGACTGGACTTCGTGATGGGCCAGGCCCCGTGGTAGAGCGCCGGGATGGGACCGGGGCAAGTCGAGGATCCACGGGCGATGTCCTCGCTGCATTCCATCTTGTGGTGTGCCTCTTGGCGGCGATCTGATGGGGGCACTCACAGTGCCCTTCAGGGCCCCGAGGTGGGGGCGGCCCAGCAGACGTGCGGCGCCCGAATGACTTCGCCGGGCTTTTTCCGGCCAATTCTCACGAGTGTTCTGCCCAAACCAAACCTGGTTTGGGCCGAATGCTCGTGAGAATTGGCCGGCGTAGGACAGCCCTGTGGAGCGCCTTGCTCTCCATGGCCCAGGGCCCTTTCTCGCCCAAGGCATGTTGCTGCCGCAAAGAAATGGCTCGGAAAAGACGCGGCCCACCCCGGCACACCGAAGCCTTGGAGCGTTCTCGGAGCAGAGTTGAAGAACGGGTGGTGGCCTCGTGTGCGCCTTTGTCTCTAGGGTAGACGGGCTGGCCAAGGATGGGGATGACCTCATCTTGGTCATACCGGTTTATCTCACTCTGAGGGTTGTCCGAAGCACTAGAGGGGCCGATGGAGACTGCGTGGTTGGGAGATGCGTGGCTCCGGGTCTAAGGGTTTCCGATATGGAGGCCATGAAGGACAGGACCCCGGAAGCAGGTTGGGGAAGCAGGCGCGTGTCCCAGACCGGACTTCGTGATGGGCCTGGCCCCGTGGTAGAGCGCAGGGATGGGACCCCTGCAAGTCGAGGATCCACGGGCGTTGTCCTCGCTGCATTCCGTCTTGTGGAGTGCCCCTTGGCGGCAATCGGGTGCGGGCACTCACCATGCCCTTCAAGGCCCCGAGGTGGGGGCGTCCTAGCAGACGTGCGGCGCCCGAATGATTTCACCGGGATTTTTCCGGCCAATTCTCACGAGCGTTCTGCTCAGAGCAGGATTGGTTTGGGCAGAACGCTCGTGAGAATTGGCCGGCATAGGACAGCCCTGCGGACCGCCGTGCTCTCCATGGCCCAGGGCCCTTTCTCGCCCAGGGCATGTTTCTGCCGCCAAGAAATGGCTCTGAAAACACGCGGCCCACCCCGGCACGCCGGCGCATTGGAGCGTTCCTGGAGCAGAGTTGAAGAACGGGTGGTGGCCTGGTGTGCGCCTCTGTCTTTCGGGTACATGGGCCGGCCAAGGATGGGGATGACCTCATCTTGGTCATACCGGATTATCTCACTCTGAGGGTTGTCCGAAGCTCTAGAGGGGCCGATGGAGACTGCGTGGTTGGGAGATGCGTGGCTGCGGGTCTAAGGGTTTCCGATTTGGAGGCCATGAGGGACAGGACCCCGGAAGAAGGTTGGGGAAGCAGGCGAGTGTCCCAGACCGGACTTCTTGATGGGCCTGGCCCCATGGTAGAGCGCAGGGATGGGACCCCTGCAAGTGGAGGATCCACGGGCGTTGTCCTCGCTGCATTCCGTCTTGTGGAGTGCCCCTTGGTGGCGATCGGGTGCGGGCACTCACCATGCCCTTCAAGGCCCCGAGGTGGGGGCGGCCCAGCAGACGTACGGCTTCCGAATGACTTCGCCGGGCTTTAACAGGCCAATTCTCACGAGCGTTCTGCCCAAACCAGGACGCTCGTGAGAATTGGCCGGCGTAGGACAGCCCTGCGGACCGCCGTGCTCTCCATGGCCCAGGGCCCTTTATCGCCCAGGGCATGTTGCTGCCGCCAAGAAATGGCTCGGAAAAGACGCTGCCAACCCCGGCACGACGGCGCATTGGAGCGTTCCCGGAGCAGAGATGAAGAACGGGTGGTGGCCTGGTGTGCGCCTCTGTCTCTCGGATAGACCGGCCGGCCAAGGATGGGAATGACCTCATCTTGGTCATACCGGTTTATCTCACTCTGAGGGTTGTCCGAAGCACTAGAGGGGCCGATGGAGACTGCGTGGTTGAGAGATGCATGCCTGCGGGTCTAAGTGTTTCCAATATGGAGGCCATGAGGGACAGGACCCCGGAAGCAGGTTGGGGAAGCAGGCGAGTGTCCCAGACCGGACTTCGTGATGGGCCTGGCCCCATGGTAGAGCGCAGGGATGGGACGCCTGCAAGTCGAGGATCCACGGGCGTTGTCCTCGCTGCATTCCGTCTTGTGGTGTGCCCCTTGGCGGCGATCGGGTGCGGGCACTCACCATGCCCTTCAAGGCCCCGAGGTGGGGGCGGCCCAGCAGACGTGCGGCGCCCGAATGACTTCGCCGGGCTTTTTCCAGCCAATTCTCACGAGCGTTCTGCCCAAACCAGGATTGGTTTGGGCAGAACGGTCGTGAGAATTGGCCGGCGTAGGACAGCCCTGCGGACCGCCGTGCTCTCCATGGCCCAGGGCCCTTTCTCGCCCAGGGCATGTTGCTGCCGCCAAGAAATGGCTCAGAAAACACTCGGCCCACCCCGGCACGCCGGCGCATTGGAGCGTTCCCGGAGCAGAGTTGAAGAACGGGTGGTGGCCTGGTGTGCGCCTCTGTCTTTCGGGTAGATGGGCCGGCCAAGGATGGGGATGACCTCATCTTGGTCATACAGGTTTATCTCCCTCTGACGGTTGTCCGAAGCACCAGAGGGGGCGATGGAGACTGCGTGGTTGGGAGATGCGTGGCTGCGGGTCTAAGGGTTTCCCATATGGAGGCCATGAGGGACAGGACCCGGAAGCAGGTTGGAGAAGCAGGCGAGTGTTCCAGACCGGACTTCGTGATGGGCCTGGCCCCGTGGTAGAGCGCACGGATGGGACCCCAGCAAGTCGAGGATCCACGGGCGTTGTCCCCGCTGCATTCCATCTTGTGGAGTGCCTCTTGGCGGCGATCGGGTGCGGGCACTCACAGTGCCCTTCAGGGTCCCGAGGTGGGGGCGGCCCAGCAGACGTGCGGCGCCCGAATGACTTCGCCGGCCTTTTCCGGCCAATTCTCACGAGCGTTCTGCCCAAACCAGGATTGGTTTGGGCAGAACGCTCGTGAGAATTGGCCGGCGTCGGACAGCCCAGCGGACCGCCGTGCTCTCCATGGCCCAGGGCCCTTTCTCGCCCAGGGCATGTTGCTGCCGCCAAGAAATGGCTCGGAAAAGACGCGGCAAACCCCGGCACGCCGGCGCATTGGAGCGTTCCCGGAGCAGAGTTGAAGAACGGGTGGTGGCCTGGTGTGCGCCTCTGTCTCTCGGATAGACGGGCTGGCCAAGGATGGGGATGACCTCATCTTGGTCATACCGGTTTATCTCACTCTGAGGGTTGTCCGAAGCACTAGAGGGGCCGATGGAGACTGCGTGGTTGGGAGATGCGTGGCTGCGGGTTTAAGGGTTTCCGATATGGAGGCCATGAGGGACAGGACCCCGGAAGCAGGTTGGGGAAGCAGGCGCGTGTCCCGACTGGACATCGTGATGGCCTAGCCCCATGGTAGAGCGCTGGGATGGGACCCCTGAAATGGAGGATCCACGGGCGTTGTCCTCGCTGCATTCCGTCTTGTGGAGTGCCCCTTGGCGGCGATCGGGTGCGGGCACTTACCATGCCCTTCAAGGCCCCGAGGTGGGGGCGGCCCAGCAGACGTGCAGCGCCCGAATGACTTCGCCGGGCTTTTTCGGCCAATTCTCACGAGCGTTCTGCCCAAACCAATCATGGTTTGGGCAGAACGCTCGTGAGAATTGGCCGGCGTAGGAAAGCCCTGCGGACCGCCGTGCTCTCCATGGCCCAGGGCCCTTTCTCGCCCAGGGCATTTTGCTGACGCCAAGAAATGGCTCGAAAAACACGCGGCCCACCCCGGCACGCAGGCGCATTGGAGCGTTCCCGGAGCAGAGTTGAAGAACGGGTTGTGGCCTGGTGTGCGCCACTGTCTTTCGGGTAGATGGGCCGGCCAAGGATGGGGATGACCTCATCTTGGTCATACAGGTTGAACTCACTCTGAGGGGTGTCCGAAGCACCAGAGGGGCCGATGGAGACTGCGTGGTTGGGAGATGCGTGGCTGCGGGTCTAAGGTTTTCCCATATGGAGGCCATGAGGGACAGGACCCCGGAAGCAGGTTGGGGAAGCAGGCAAGTGTTCCAGACTGGACTTCGTGATGGGCCAGGCCCCGTGGTAGAGCGCCGGGATGGGACCGGGGCAAGTCGAGGATCCACGGGCGATGTCCTCGCTGCATTCCATCTTGTGGTGTGCCTCTTGGCGGCGATCTGATGGGGGCACTCACAGTGCCCTTCAGGGCCCCGAGGTGGGGGCGGCCCAGCAGACGTGCGGCGCCCGAATGACTTCGCCGGGCTTTTTCCGGCCAATTCTCACGAGTGTTCTGCCCAAACCAAACCTGGTTTGGGCCGAATGCTCGTGAGAATTGGCCGGCGTAGGACAGCACTGTGGAGCGCCTTGCTCTCCATGGCCCAGGGCCCTTTCTCGCCCAAGGCATGTTGCTGCCGCAAAGAAATGGCTCGGAAAAGACGCGGCCCACCCCGGCACACCGAAGCCTTGGAGCGTTCTCGGAGCAGAGTTGAAGAACGGGTGGTGGCCTCGTGTGCGCCTTTGTCTCTAGGGTAGACGGGCTGGCCAAGGATGGGGATGACCTCATCTTGGTCATACCGGTTTATCTCACTCTGAGGGTTGTCCGAAGCACTAGAGGGTCCGATGGAGACTGCGTGGTTGGGAGATGCGTGGCTGCGGGTCTAAGGGTTTCCGATATGGAGGCCATGAAGGACAGGACCCCGGAAGCAGGTTGGGGAAGCAGGCGCGTGTCCCAGACCGGACTTCGTGATGGGCCTGGCCCCATGGTAGAGCGCAGGGATGGGACCCCTGCAAGTCGAGGATCCACGGGCGTTGTCCTCGCTGCATTCCGTCTTGTGGAGTGCCCCTTGGCGGCAATCGGGTGTGGGCACTCACCATGCCCTTCAAGGCCCCGAGGTGGGGGCGTCCCAGCAGACGTGCGGCGCCCGAATGATTTCACCGGGATTTTTCCGGCCAATTCTCACGAGCGTTCTGCTCAAACCAGGATTGGTTTGGGCAGAACGCTCGTGAGAATTGGCCGGCATAGGACAGCCCTGCGGACAGCCGTGCTCTCCATGGCCCAGGGCCCTTTCTCGCCCAGGGCATGTTTCTGCCGCCAAGAAATGGCTCTGAAAACACGCGGCCCACCCCGGCACGCCGGCGCATTGGAGCGTTCCTGGAGCAGAGTTGAAGAACGGGTGGTGGCCTTGTGTGCGCCTCTGTCTTTCGGGTACATGGGCCGGCCAAGGATGGGGATGACCTCATCTTGGTCATACCGGATTATCTCACTCTGAGGGTTGTCCGAAGCTCTAGAGGGGCCGATGGAGACTGCGTGGTTGGGAGATGCGTGGCTGCGGGTCTAAGGGTTTCCGATTTGGAGGCCATGAGGGACAGGACCCCGGAAGAAGGTTGGGGAAGCAGGCGAGTGTCCCAGACCGGACTTCGTGATGGGCCTGGCCCCATGGTAGAGCGCAGGGATGGGACCCCTGCAAGTGGAGGATCCACGGGCGTTGTCCTCGCTGCATTCCGTCTTGTGGATTGCCCCTTGGTGGCGATCGGGTGCGGGCACTCACCATGCCCTTCAAGGCCCCGAGGTGGGGGCGGCCCAGCAGACGTGCGGCTTCCGAATGACTTCGCCCGGCTTTAACTGGCCAATTCTCACGAGCGTTCTGCCCAAACCAGGACGCTCGTGAGAATTGGCCGGCGTAGGACAGCCCTGCGGACCGCCGTGCTCTCCATGGCCCAGGGCCCTTTCTCGCCCAGGGCATGTTGCTGCCGCCAAGAAATGGCTCGGAAAAGACGCTGCCAACCCCGGCACGACGGCGCATTGGAGCGTTCCCGGAGCAGAGTTGAAGAACGGGTGGTGGCCTGGTGTGCGCCTCTGTCTCTCGGATAGACCGGCCGGCCAAGGATGGGAATGACCTCATCTTGGTCATACCGGTTTATCTCACTCTGAGGGTTGTCCGAAGCACTAGAGGGGCCGATGGAGACTGCGTGGTTGAGAGATGCATGCCTGCGGGTCTAAGTGTTTCCAATATGGAGGCCATGAGGGACAGGACCCCGGAAGCAGGTTGGGGAAGCAGGAGAGTGTCCCAGACCGGACTTCGTGATGGGCCTGGCCCCATGGTAGAGCGCAGGGATGGGACGCCTGCAGTCGAGGATCCACGGGCGTTGTGCTCGCTGCATTCCGTCTTGTGGTGTGCCCCTTGGCGGCGATCGGGTGCGGGCACTCACCATGCCCTTCAAGGCCCCGAGGTGGGGGCGGCCCAGCAGACGTGCGGCGCCCGAATGACTTCGCCGGGCTTTTTCCAGCCAATTCTCACGAGCGTTCTGCCCAAACCAATCCTGGTTTGGGCAGAACGGTCGTGAGAATTGGCCGGCGTAGGACAGCCCTGCGGACCGCCGTGCTCTCCATGGCCCAGGGCCCTTTCTCGCCCAGGGCATGTTGCTGCCGCCAAGAAATGGCTCAGAAAACACTCGGCCCACCCCGGCACGCCGGCGCATTGGAGCGTTCCCGGAGCAGAGTTGAAGAACGGGTGGTGGCCTGGTGTGCGCCTCTGTCTTTCGGGTAGATGGGCCGGCCAAGGATGGGGATGACCTCATCTTGGTCATACCGGTTTATCTCACTCTGAGGGTTGTCCGAAGCACCAGAGGGGCCGATGGAGACTGCGTGGTTGGGAGATGCATGGCTGCGGGTCTAAGGGTTTCCGATATGGAGGCCATGAGGGACAGGACCCCGGAAGCAGGTTGGGGAAGCAGGCGAGTGTCACAGACCGGACTTCGTGATGGGCCTGGCCCCGTGGTAGAGCGCAGGGATGGGACCCCTGCAAGTCGAGGATCCACGGGCGTTGTCCTCGCTGCATTCCGTCTTGTGGAGTGCCCCTTGGCGGCGATCGGGTGCGGGCACTCACCATGCCCTTCAGGGTCCCGAGGTGGGGGTGGCCCAGCAGACGTGCGGCGCCCGATGTCTTCGCCGGGCTTTTTCCGGCCAATTCTCACGAGCGTTCTGCCCAAACCAATAATGGTTTGGGCAGAACACTCGTGAGAATTGGCCGGCGTAGGAAAGCCCTGCGGACCGCTGTGCTCTCCATGGCCCAGGGCCCTTTCTCGCCCAGGGCATGTTGCTGACGCCAAGAAATGGCTCGAAAAACACGCGGCCCACCCCGGCACGCAGGCGCATTGGAGCGTTCCCGGAGCAGAGTTGAAGAACGGGTAGTGGCCTGGTGTGCGCCAATGTCTTTCGGGTAGATGGGCCGGCCAAAGATGGGGATGACCTCATCTTGGTCATACCGGTTTATCTCACTCTGAGGGTTGTCCGAAGCACTAGAGGGGCCGATGGAGACTGCGTGGTTGGGAGATGCGTGGCTGCGGGACTAAGGGTTTCCGATATGGAGGCCATGAGGGACAGGACCCGGGAAGCAGTTTGGGGAAGCAGGCGCGTGTCCCAGACCGGACTTCGTGATGGGCCTGGCCCCATGGTAGAGCGCAGGGATGGGACCCCTGCAAGTGGAGGATCCACGGGCGTTGTCCTCGCTGTATTCCGTCTTGTGGAGTGCCCCTTGGCGGCGATTGGGTGCGGGCACTCACCATGCCCTTCAAGGCCCCGAGGTGGGGGCGGCCCAGCAGACGTGCGGCGCCCGAATGACTTCGCCGGGCTTTTTCCAGCCAATTCTCACGAGCGTTCTGCCCAAACCAGGATTGGTTTGGGCAGAACGCTCGTGAGAATTGGCCGGCGTAGGACAGCCCTGCGGACCGCCGTGCTCTCCATGGCCCAGGGCCCTTTCTCGCCCAGGGCATGTTGCTGCCGCCAAGAAATGGCTCGGAAAAGACGCTGCCAACCCCGGCACGACGGCACATTGGAGCGTTCCCGGAGCAGAGTTGAAGAACGGGTGGTGGCCTGGTGTGCGCCTCTGTCTCTCGGATAGACGGGCCTGCCAATGATGGGGATGACCTCATCTTGGTCATACCGGTTTATCTCACTCTGAGGGTTGTCCGAAGCACTAGAGGGGCCGATGGAGACTGCGTGGTTGGGAGATGCGTGGCTGCGGGTCTAAGGGTTTCCTATATGGAGGCCATGAGGGACAGGACCCGGGAAGCAGGTTGGGGAAGCAGGCGCGTGTCCCAGACCGGACTTCGTGATGGGCCTGGCCCCATGGTAGAGCGCAGGGATGGGACCCCTGCAAGTGGAGGATCCACGGGCGTTGTCCTCGCTGCATTCCGTCTTGTGGAGTGCCCCTTGGCGGCGATCGGGTGCGGGCACTCATCATGCCCTTCAAGGCCCCGAAGTGGGGGCGGCCCAGCAGACGTGCGGCGCCCGAATCACTTCGCCGGGCTTTTTCCGGCCAATTCTCACGAGCGTTCTGCCCAAACCAGGATTGGTTTGGGCAGAACGCTCGTGAGAATTGGCCGGCGTAGGACAGCCCTGCGGACCGCCGTGCTCTCCATGGCCCAGGGCCCTGTCTCGCCCAGGGCATGTTGCTGCCGCGAAGAAATGGCTCGGAAAACACGCGGCCCACCCCGGCACGCCGGCGCATTGGAGCGTTCCCGGAGCAGAGTTGAAGAACAGGTGGTGGCCTGGTGTGCGTCTCTGTCTCTCGGATAGACGGGCTGGCCAAGGATGGGGATGACCTCATCTTGGTCATACCGGTTTATCTCACTCTGAGGGTTGTCCGAAGCACTAGAGGTGCCGATGGAGACTGCGTGGTTGGGAGATGCGTGGCTGCGGGTCTAAGGGTTTCCGATATGGAGGCCATGAGGGACAGGACCCCGGAAGCAGGTTGGGGAAGCAGGCCCGTGTCCCAGACCGGACTTCGTGATGGGCCTGGCCCCATGGTAGAGCGCAGGGATGGGACCCCTGTAAGTGGAGGATCCACGGGCGTTGTCCTCGCTGCATTCCGTCTTGTGGAGTGCCCCTTGGCGGCGATCGGGTGCGGGCACTCACCATGCCCTTCAAGGCCCCGAGGTGGGGGCGGCCCAGCAGACGTGCGGCGACCAAATGACTTCGCCGGGCTTTTCCCGGCCAATTCTCACGAGCGTTCTGCCCAAACCAGGATTGGTTTGGGCAGAACGCTCGTGAGAATTGGCCGGCGTAGGACAGCCCTGCGGAACGCCACGCTCTCCATGGCCCAGGGCCCTTTCTCGCCCAGGGCATGTTGCTGCCGCCAAGAAATGGCTCGGATAAGACGCGGCAAACCCCGGCACGCCGGCGCATTGGAGCGTTACCGGAGCAGAGTTGAAGAACGGGTGGTGGCCTGGTGTGAGCCTCTGTCTTTCGGGTAGATGGGCCGGCCAAGGATGGGGATGACCTCATCTTGGTCATACCGGTTTATCTCACTCTGAGGGTTGTCCGAAGCACCAGAGGGGCCGATGGAGACTGCGTAGTTGGGAGATGCATGGCTGCGGGCCTAAGGATTTCCCATATGGAGGCCATGAGGGACAGGACCCGGAAGCAGGTTGGGGAAGCAGGCGAGTGTTACAGACCGGACTTCGTGATGGGCCTGGCCCCGTTGTAGAGCGCAGGGATGGGACCCTGGCAAGTCGAGGATCCACAGGCGTTGTCCTCGCTGCATTCCATCTTGTGGAGTGCCTCTTGGCGGCGATCTGGTGCGGGCACTCACAGTGCCCTTCAGGGCCCCGAGGTGGGGGCGGCCCAGCAGACGTGCGGCGCCCGAATGACTTCGCCGGGCTTTTTCCGGCCAATTCTCACGAGCGTTCTGCCCAAACCAATCCTGGTTTGGGCAGAACGCTCGTGAGAATTGGCCGGCGTATTACAGCCCTGTGGACCGCCGTGCTCTCCATGGCCCAGGGCCCTTTCTCGCCCAGGGCATGTTGCTGCCGCCAAAAAATGGCTCGGAAAAGACGCTGCCAACCCCGGCACGACGGCGCATTGGAGCGTTCCCGGAGCAGAGTTGAAGAACGGGTGGTGGCCTGGTGTGCGCCTCTGTCTCACGGAAAGACGGGGCGGCCAAAGATGGGGATGACCTCATCTTGGTCATATCGGTGTATCTCACTCTGAGGGTTGTCCGAAGCACCAGAGGGGCCGATGGAGACTGCGTGGTTGGGAGATGCGTGGCTGCGGGTCTAAGGGTTTCCGATATGGAGGCCATGAGGGACAGGACCCGGGAAGCAGGTTGGGGAAGCAGGCGCGTGTCCCAGACCGGACTTCGTGATGGGCCTGGCCCCATGGTAGAGCGCAGGGATGGGACCCCTGCAAGTGGAGGATCCACGGGCGTTGTCCTCGCTGTATTCCGTCTTGTGGAGTGCCCCTTAGCGGCGATTGGGTGCGGGCACTCACCATGCCCTTCAAGGCCCCGAGGTGGGGGCGGCCCAGCAGAGGTGCGGCGCCCGAATGACTTCGCCGGGCTTTTTCCAGCCAATTCTCACGAGCGTTCTGCCCAAACCAGGATTGGTTTGGGCAGAACGCTCGTGAGAATTGGCCGGCGTAGGACAGCCCTGCGGACCGCCGTGCTCTCCATGGCCCAGGGCCCTTTCTCGCCCAGGGAATGTTGCTGCCGCCAAGAAATGGCTCGGAAAAGACGCTGCCAACCCCGGCACGACGGCGCATTGGAGCGTTCCCGGAGCAGAGTTGAAGAACGGGTGGTGGCCTGGTGTGCGCCTCTGTCTCTCGGATAGACGGGCCTGCCAATGATGGGGATGACCTCATCTTGGTCATACCGGTTTATCTCACTCTGAGGGTTGTCCGAAGCACTAGAGGGGCCGATGGAGACTGCGTGGTTGGGAGATGCGTGGCTGCGGGTCTAAGGGTTTCCGATATGGAGGCCATGAGGGACAGGACCCGGGAAGCAGGTTGGGGAAGCAGGCGCGTGTCCCAGACCGGACTTCGTGATGGGCCTGGCCCCATGGTAGAGCGCAGGGATGGGACCCCTGCAAGTGGAGGATCCACGGGCGTTGTCCTCGCTGCATTCCGTCTTGTGGAGTGCCCCTTGGCGGCGATCGGGTTCGGGCACTCACCATGCCCTTCAAGGCCCCGAGGTGGGGGCGGCCCAGCAGACGTGCGGCGCCCGAATCACTTCGCCGGGCTTTTTCCGGCCAATTCTCACGAGCGTTCTGCCCAAACCAGGATTGGTTTGGGCAGAACGCTCGTGAGAATTGGCCGGCGTAGGACAGCCCTGCGGACCGCCGTGCTCTCCATGGCCCAGGGCCCTGTCTCGCCCAGGGCATGTTGCTGCCGCGAAGAAATGGCTCGGAAAACACGCGGCCCACCCCGGCACGCCGGCGCATTGGAGCGTTCCCGGAGCAGAGTTGAAGAACAGGTGGTGGCCTGGTGTGCGCCTCTGTCTCACGGGTAGACGGGCCGGCCAAAGATGGGGATGACCTCATCTTGGTCATACCGGTGTATCTCATTCTGAGGGTTGTCCGAAGCACCAGAGGGGCCGATGGAGACTGCGTGGTTGGGAGATGCGTGGCTGCGGGTCTAAGTGTTTCCGATATGGAGGCCATGAGGGACAGGACCCGGGAAGCAGGTTGGGGAAGCAGGCGCGTGTCCCAGACCGGACTTCGTGATGGGCCTGGCCCCATGGTAGAGCGCAGGGATGGGACCCCTGCAAGTGGAGGATCCACGGGCGTTGTCCTCGCTGCATTCCGTCTTGTGGAGTGCCCCTTGGCGGCGATCGGGTGCGGGCACTCACCATGCCCTTCAAGGCCCCGAGGTGGGGGCGGCCCAGCAGACGTGCGGCGCCCGAATGACTTCGCCTGGTTTTTTCCGGCCAATTCTCACGAGCGTTCTGCCCAAACCAGGATTGGTTTGGGCAGAACGCTCGTGAGAATTGGCCGGCGTCGGACAGCCCTGCGGACCGCCGTGCTCTCCATGGGGCAGGGCCCTTTCTCGCCCAGGGCATGTTGCTGCCGCCAAGAAATGGCTCGGAAAAGACGCGTACAACCCCGGGACGACGGCGCATTGGAGTGTTGCCGGAGCAGAGTTGAAGAACGGGTGGTGGCCTGGTGTGCGTCTCTGTCTCTCGGATAGACGGGCTGGCCAAGGATGGGGATGACCTCATCTTGGTCATACCGGTTTATCTCACTCTGAGGGTTGTCCGAAGCACTAGAGGTGCCGATGGAGACTGCGTGGTTGGGAGATGCGTGGCTGCGGGTCTAAGGGTTTCCGATATGGAGGCCATGAGGGACAGGACCCCGGAAGCAGGTTGGGGAAGCAGGCCCGTGTCCCAGACCGGACTTCGTGATGGGCCTGGCCCCATGGTAGAGCGCAGGGATGGGACCCCTGTAAGTGGAGGATCCACGGGCGTTGTCCTCGATGCATTCCGTCTTGTGGAGTGCCCCTTGGCGGCGATCGGGTGCGGGCACTCACCATGCCCTTCAAGGCCCCGAGGTGGGGGCGGACCCGCAGACGTGCGGCGCCCGAATGACTTCGCCTGGCTTTTTCCGGCCAATTCTCACTAGCGTTCTGCCCAAACCAGGATTGGTTTGGGCAGAACGCTCGTGAGAATTGGCCGGCGTATTACAGCCCTGTGGACCGCCGTGCTCTCCATGGCCCAGGGCCCTTTCTCGCCCAGGGCATGTTGCTGCCGCCAAAAAATGGCTCGGAAAAGAAGCTGCCAACCCCGGCACGACGGCGCATTGGAGCGTTCCCGGAGCAGAGTTGAAGAACGGGTGGTGGCCTGGTGTGCGCCTCTGTCTCACGGATAGACGGGGCGGCCAAAGATGGGGATGACCTCATCTTGGTTATACCGGTGTATCTCACTCTGAGGGTAGTCCGAAGCACCAGAGGGGCCGATGGAGACTGCGTGGTTGGGAGATGCGTGGCTGCGGGTCTAAGGGTTTCCGATATGGAGGCCATGAGGGACAGGACCCGGGAAGCAGGTTGGGGAAGCAGGCGCGTGTCCCAGACCGGACTTCGTGATGGGCCTGGCCCCATGGTAGAGCGCAGGGATGGGACCCCTGCAAGTGGAGGATCCACGGGCGTTGTCCTCGCTGTATTCCGTCTTGTGGAGTGCCCCTTGGCGGCGATTGGGTGCGGGCACTCACCCTGCCCTTCAAGGCCCCGAGGTGGGGGCGGCCCAGCAGACGTGCGGCGCCCGAATGACTTCGCCGGGCTTTTTCCAGCCAATTCTCACGAGCGTTCTGCCCAAACCAGGATTGGTTTGGGCAGAACGCTCGTGAGAATTGGCCGGCGTAGGACAGCCGTGCGGACCGCCGTGCTCTCCATGGCCCAGGGCCCTTTCTCGCCCAGGGCATGTTGCTGCCGCCAAGAAATGGCTCGGAAAAGACGCTGCCAACCCCGGCACGACGGCGCATTGGAGCGTTCCCGGAGCAGAGTTGAAGAACGGGTGGTGGCCTGGTGTGCGCCTCTGTCTCTCGGATAGACGGGCCTGCCAAGGATGGGGATGACCTCATCTTGGTCATACCGGTTTATCTCACTCTGAGGGTTGTCCGAAGCACCAGAGGGGCCGATGGAGACTGCGTGGTTGGGAGATGCGTGGCTGCGGGTCTAAGTGTTTCCGATATGGAGGCCATGAGGGACAGGACCCGGGACGCAGGTTGGGGAAGAAGGCGCGTGTCCCAGACCGGACTTCGTGATGGGCCTGGCCCCATGGTAGAGCGCAGGGATGGGACCCCTGCAAGTGGAGGATCCACGGGCGTTGTCCTCGCTGCATTCCGTCTTGTGGAGTGCCCCTTGGCGGCAATCGGGTGCGGGCACTCACCATGCCCTTCAAGGCCCCGAGGTGGGGGCGTCCCAGCAGACGTGCGGCGCCCGAATGACTTCGCCGGGTTTTTTCCGGCCAATTCTCACGAGCGTTCTGCCCAAACCAGGATTGGTTTGGGCAGAACGCTCGTGAGAATTGGCCGGCGTCGGACAGCCCTGCGGACCGCCGTGCTCTCCATGGCCCAGGGCCCTTTCTCGCCCAGGGCATGTTGCTGCCGCCAAGAAATGGCTTGGAAAAGACGCGTACAACCCCGGGACGACGGCTCATTGGAGCGTTGCCGTAGCAGAGTTGAAGAACGGGTGGTGGCCTGGTGTGCGTCTCTGTCTCTCGGATAGACGGGCTGGCCAAGGATGGGGATGACCTCATCTTGGTCATACCGGTTTATCTCACTCTGAGGGTTGTCCGAAGCACTAGAGGTGCCGATGGAGACTGCGTGGTTGGGAGATGCGTGGCTGCGGGTCTAAGGGTTTCCGATATGGAGGCCATGAGGGACAGGACCCCGGAAGCAGGTTTGGGAAGCAGGCCCGTGTCCCAGACCGGACTTCGTGATGGGCCTGGCAGGGATGGGACCCCTGTAAGTGGAAGATCCACGGGCGTTGTCCTCGCTGCATTCCGTCTTGTGGAGTGCCCCTTGGCGGCGATCGGGTGCGGGCACTCACCATGCCCTTCAAGGCCCCGAGGTGGGGGCGGCCCAGCAGACGTGCGGCGACCAAATGACTTCGCCGGGCTTTTCCCGGCCAATTCTCACGAGCGTTCTGCCCAAACCAGGATTGGTTTGGGCAGAACGCTCGTGAGAATTGGCCGGCGTAGGACAGCCCTGCGGAACGCCACGCTCTCCATGGCCCAGGGCCCTTTCTCGCCCAGGGCATGTTGCTGCCGCCAAGAAATGGCTCGGATAAGTCGCGGCAAACCCCGGCACGCCGGCGCATTGGAGCGTTACCGGAGCAGAGTTGAAGAACGGGTGGTGGCCTGGTGTGAGCCTCTGTCACTCGGGTAGACGGTCCGGCCAAGGATGGGGATGACCTCATCTTGGTCATACCGGTTTATCTCACTCTGAGGGTGTCCGAAGCACCAGAGGGGCCGATGGAGACTGCGTAGTTGGGAGATGCATGGCTGCGGGTCTAAGGATTTCCCATATGGAGGCCATGAGGGACAGGACCCGGAAGCAGGTTGGGGAAGCAGGCGAGTGTTACAGACCGGACTCCGTGATGGGCCTGGCCCCATGGTAGAGCGCAGGGATGGGACCCCTGTAAGTGGAGGATCCACGGGCGTTGTCCTCGATGCATTCCGTCTTGTGGAGTGCCCCTTGGCGGCGATCGGGTGCGGGCACTCACCATGCCCTTCAAGGCCCCGAGGTGGCGGCGGACCAGCAGACGTGCGGCGCCCGAATGACTTCGCCTGGCTTTTTCCGGCCAATTCTCACGAGCGTTCTGCCCAAACCAGGATTGGTTTGGGCAGAACGCTCGTGAGAATTGGCCGGCGTATTACAGCCCTGTGGACCGCCGTGCTCTCCATGGCCCAGGGCCCTTTCTCGCCCAGGGCATGTTGCTGCCGCCAAAAAATGGCTCGGAAAAGACGCTGCCAACCCCGGCACGACGGCGCATTGGAGCGTTCCCGGAGCAGAGTTGAAGAACGGGTGGTGGCCTGGTGTGCGCCTCTGTCTCACGGATAGACGGGGCGGCCAAAGATGGGGATGACCTCATCTTGGTCATATCGGTGTATCTCACTCTGAGGGTTGTCCGAAGCACCAGAGGGGCCGATGGAGACAGCGTGGTTGGGAGATGCGTGGCTGCGGGTATAAGGGTTTCCGATATGGAGGCCATGAGGGACAGGACCCGGGAAGCAGGTTGGGGAAGCAGGCGCGTGTCCCAGACCGGACTTCGTGATGGGCCTGGCCCCATGGTAGAGCGCAGGGATGGGACCCCTGCAAGTGGAGGATCCACGGGCGTTGTCCTCGCTGTATTCCGTCTTGTGGAGTGCCCCTTGGCGGCGATTGGGTGCGGGCACTCACCATGCCCTTCAAGGCCCCAAGGTGGGGGCGGCCCAGCAGACGTGCGGCGCCCGAATGACTTCGCCGGGCTTTTTCCAGCCAATTCTCACGAGCGTTCTGCCCAAACCAGGATTGGTTTGGGCAGAACGCTCGTGAGAATTGGCCGGCGTAGGACAGCCCTGCGGACCGCCGTGCTCTCCATGGCCCAGGGCCCTTTCTCGCCCAGGGCATGTTGCTGCCGCCAAGAAATGGCTCGGAAAAGACGCTGCCAACCCCGGCACGACGGCGCATTGGAGCGTTCCCGGAGCAGAGTTGAAGAACGGGTGGTGGCCTGGTGTGCGCCTCTGTCTCTCGGATAGACGGGCCTGCCAATGATGGGGATGACCTCATCTTGGTCATACCGGTTTATCTCACTCTAGGGGTTGTCCGAAGCACTAGAGGGGCCGATGGAGACTGCGTGGTTGGGAGATGCGTGGCTGCGGGTCTAAGGGTTTCCTATATGGAGGCCATGAGGGACAGGACCCGGGAAGCAGGTTGGGGAAGCAGGCGCGTGTCCCAGACCGGACTTCGTGATGGGCCTGGCCCCATGGTAGAGCGCAGGGATGGGACCCCTGCAAGTGGAGGATCCACGGGCGTTGTCCTCGCTGCATTCCGTCTTGTGGAGTGCCCCTTGGCGGCGATCGGGTGCGGGCACTCACCATGCCCTTCAAGGCCCCGAGGTGGGGGCGTCCCAGCAGACGTGCGGCGCCCGAATGACTTCGCCGGGCTTTTTCCGGCCAATTCTCACGAGCGTTCTGCCCAAACCAGCATTGGTTTGGGCAGAACGCTCGTGAGAATTGGCCGGCGTAGGACAGCCCTGCGGACCGCCGTGCTCTCCATGGCCCAGGGCCCTTTCTCGCCCAGGGCATGTTGCTGCCGCGAAGAAATGGCTCGGAAAACACGCGGCCCACCCCGGCACGCCGGCGCATTGGAGCGTTCCCGGAGCAGAGTTGAAGAACGGGTGGTGGCCTGGTGTGCGCCTCTGTCTCTCGGGTAGACGGTCCGGCCAAGGATGGGGATGACCTCATCTTGGTCATACCGGTTTATCTCACTCTGAGGGTTGTCCGAAGCACCAGAGGGGCCGATGGAGACTGCGTGGTTGGGAGATGCGTGGCTGCAGGTCTAAGGGTTTCCGATATGGAGGCCGTGAGGGACAGGACCCCGGAAGCAGGTTGGGGAAGCAGGCGCGTGTCCCGACCGGACTTCGTGATGGGCCTAGCCCCATGGTAGAGCACAGGGATGGGACCCCTGCAAGTGGAGGATCCACGGGCGTTGTCCTCGCTGCATTCCGTCTTGTGGAGTGCCCCTTGGCGGCGATCGGGTGCGGGCACTCACCATGCCCTTCAAGGCCCCGAGGTGGGGGCGGCCCAGCAGACGTGCGGCGCCCGAATGACTTCGCCGGGCTTTTTCCGGCCAATTCTCACGAGCGTTCTGCCCAAACCAGGATTGGTTTGGGCAGAACGCTCGTGAGAATTGGCCGGCGTCGGACAGCCCAGCGGACCGCCGTGCTCTCCATGGCCCAGGGCCCTTTCTCGCCCAGGGCATGTTGCTGCCGCCAAGAAATGGCTCGGAAAACACGCGGCCAATCCCGGCACGACGGCGCATTGGAGCGTTCCCGGAGCAGAGTTGAAGAACGGGTGGTGGCCTGGTGTGCGCCTCTATCTCTCGGATAGACGGGCTGGCCAAGGATGGGGATGACCTCATCTTGGTCATACCGGTTTATCTCACTCTGAGGGTTGTCCGAAGCACTAGAGGGGCCGATGGAGACTGCGTGGTTGGGAGATGCGTGGCTGCGGGTTTAAGGGTTTCTGATATGGAGGCCATGAGGGACAGGACCCCGGAAGCAGGTTGGGGAAGCAGGCGAGTGTCCCAGTCCGGACTTCGTGATGGGCCTGGCCCCATGGTAGAGCGCAGGGATGGGACCACTGCAAGTCGAGGATCCACGGGCGTTGTCCTCGCTGCATTCCGTCTTGTGGTGTGCCCCTTGGCGGCGATCGGGTGCGGGCACTCACCATGCCCTTCAAGGCCCCGAGGTGGGGGCGGCCCAGCAGACGTGCGGCGCCCGAATGACTTCGCCGGGCTTTTTCCAGCCAATTCTCACGAGCGTTCTGCCCAAACCAGGATTGGTTTGGGCAGAACGCTCGTGAGAATTGGCCGGCGTAGGACAGCCCTGCGGACCGCCGTGCTCTCCATGGCCCAGGGCCCTTTCTCGCCCAGGGCATGTTGCTGCCGCCAAGAAATGGCTCGGAAAAGACGCGGCCAACCCCGGCACGACGGCGCATTGGAGCGTTCCCGGAGCAGAGTTGAAGAACGGGTGGTGGCCTGGTGTGCGCCTCTGTCTCTCGGGTAGATGGGCCGGCCAAGGGTGTGGATGACCTCATCTTGGTCATACCGGTTTATCTCACTCTGAGGGTTGTCCGAAGCACCAGAGGGGCCGATGGAGACTGCGTGGTTGGGAGATGCATGCCTGCGGGTCTAAGGGTTTCCCATATGGAGGCCATGAGAGACAGGACCCGGAAGCAGGTTGGGGAAGCAGGCGCGTGTCCCAGACCGGACTTCGTGATGGGCCTGGCCCCATGGTAGAGCGCAGGGATGGGACCCCTGTAAGTGGAGGATCCACGGGCGTTGTCCTCGCTGCATTCCATCTTGTGGAGTGCCTCTTGGCGGCGATCGGGTGCGGGCACTCACAGTGCCCCTCAGGGCCCCGAGGTGGGGGTGGCCCAGCAGACGTGCGGCGCCCGAATGACTTCACCGGGCTTTTTCCGGCCAATTCTCACGAGCGTTCTGCCCAAACCAGGATTGGTTTGGGCAGAACGCTCGTGAGAATTGGCCGGCGTAGGAAAGCCCTGCGGACCGCGGTGCTCTCCATGGCCCAGGGCCCTTTCTCGCCCAGGGCATGTTGCTGCCGCCAAGAAATGGCTCGGAAAAGACGCGGCCCACCCCGGCACGCCGGCGCATTGGAGCGTTCCCGGAGCAGAGTTGAAGAACGGGTGGTGGCCTGGTGTGCGCCTCTGTCTTTCGGGTAGATGGGCCGGCCAAGGATGGGGATGACCTCATCTTGGTCATACAGGTTGAACTCACTCTGAGGGTTGTCCGAAGCACCAGAGGGGCCGATGGAGACTGCGTGGTTGGGAGATGCGTGGCTGCGGGTCTAAGGTTTTCCCATATGGAGGCCATGAGGGACAGGACCCCGGAAGCAGGTTGGGGAAGCAGGCAAGTGTTCCAGACTGGACTTCGTGATGGGCCAGGCCCCGTGGTAGAGCGCCGGGATGGGACCGGGGCAAGTCGAGGATCCACGGGCGATGTCCTCGCTGCATTCCATCTTGTGGTGTGCCTCTTGGCGGCGATCTGATGGGGGCACTCACAGTGCCCTTCAGGGCCCCGAGGTGGGGGCGGCCCAGCAGACGTGCGGCGCCCGAATGACTTCGCCGGGCTTTTTCCGGCCAATTCTCACGAGTGTTCTGCCCAAACCAAACCTGGTTTGGGCCGAATGCTCGTGAGAATTGGCCGGCGTAGGACAGCCCTGTGGAGCGCCTTGCTCTCCATGGCCCAGGGCCCTTTCTCGCCCAAGGCATGTTGCTGCCGCAAAGAAATGGCTCGGAAAAGACGCGGCCCACCCCGGCACACCGAAGCCTTGGAGCGTTCTCGGAGCAGAGTTGAAGAACGGGTGGTGGCCTCGTGTGCGCCTTTGTCTCTAGGGTAGACGGGCTGGCCAAGGATGGGGATGACCTCATCTTGGTCATACCGGTTTATCTCACTCTGAGGGTTGTCCGAAGCACTAGAGGGGCCGATGGAGACTGCGTGGTTGGGAGATGCGTGGCTCCGGGTCTAAGGGTTTCCGATATGGAGGCCATGAAGGACAGGACCCCGGAAGCAGGTTGGGGAAGCAGGCGCGTGTCCCAGACCGGACTTCGTGATGGGCCTGGCCCCGTGGTAGAGCGCAGGGATGGGACCCCTGCAAGTCGAGGATCCACGGGCGTTGTCCTCGCTGCATTCCGTCTTGTGGAGTGCCCCTTGGCGGCAATCGGGTGCGGGCACTCACCATGCCCTTCAAGGCCCCGAGGTGGGGGCGTCCTAGCAGACGTGCGGCGCCCGAATGATTTCACCGGGATTTTTCCGGCCAATTCTCACGAGCGTTCTGCTCAGAGCAGGATTGGTTTGGGCAGAACGCTCGTGAGAATTGGCCGGCATAGGACAGCCCTGCGGACCGCCGTGCTCTCCATGGCCCAGGGCCCTTTCTCGCCCAGGGCATGTTTCTGCCGCCAAGAAATGGCTCTGAAAACACGCGGCCCACCCCGGCACGCCGGCGCATTGGAGCGTTCCTGGAGCAGAGTTGAAGAACGGGTGGTGGCCTGGTGTGCGCCTCTGTCTTTCGGGTACATGGGCCGGCCAAGGATGGGGATGACCTCATCTTGGTCATACCGGATTATCTCACTCTGAGGGTTGTCCGAAGCTCTAGAGGGGCCGATGGAGACTGCGTGGTTGGGAGATGCGTGGCTGCGGGTCTAAGGGTTTCCGATTTGGAGGCCATGAGGGACAGGACCCCGGAAGAAGGTTGGGGAAGCAGGCGAGTGTCCCAGACCGGACTTCTTGATGGGCCTGGCCCCATGGTAGAGCGCAGGGATGGGACCCCTGCAAGTGGAGGATCCACGGGCGTTGTCCTCGCTGCATTCCGTCTTGTGGAGTGCCCCTTGGTGGCGATCGGGTGCGGGCACTCACCATGCCCTTCAAGGCCCCGAGGTGGGGGCGGCCCAGCAGACGTACGGCTTCCGAATGACTTCGCCGGGCTTTAACCGGCCAATTCTCACGAGCGTTCTGCCCAAACCAGGACGCTCGTGAGAATTGGCCGGCGTAGGACAGCCCTGCGGACCGCCGTGCTCTCCATGGCCCAGGGCCCTTTATCGCCCAGGGCATGTTGCTGCCGCCAAGAAATGGCTCGGAAAAGACGCTGCCAACCCCGGCACGACGGCGCATTGGAGCGTTCCCGGAGCAGAGTTGAAGAACGGGTGGTGGCCTGGTGTGCGCCTCTGTCTCTCGGATAGACCGGCCGGCCAAGGATGGGAATGACCTCATCTTGGTCATACCGGTTTATCTCACTCTGAGGGTTGTCCGAAGCACTAGAGGGGCCGATGGAGACTGCGTGGTTGAGAGATGCATGCCTGCGGGTCTAAGTGTTTCCAATATGGAGGCCATGAGGGACAGGACCCCGGAAGCAGGTTGGGGAAGCAGGCGAGTGTCCCAGACCGGACTTCGTGATGGGCCTGGCCCCATGGTAGAGCGCAGGGATGGGACGCCTGCAAGTCGAGGATCCACGGGCGTTGTCCTCGCTGCATTCCGTCTTGTGGTGTGCCCCTTGGCGGCGATCGGGTGCGGGCACTCACCATGCCCTTCAAGGCCCCGAGGTGGGGGCGGCCCAGCAGACGTGCGGCGCCCGAATGACTTCGCCGGGCTTTTTCCAGCCAATTCTCACGAGCGTTCTGCCCAAACCAGGATTGGTTTGGGCAGAACGGTCGTGAGAATTGGCCGGCGTAGGACAGCCCTGCGGACCGCCGTGCTCTCAATGGCCCAGGGCCCTTTCTCGCCCAGGGCATGTTGCTGCCGCCAAGAAATGGCTCAGAAAACACTCGGCCCACCCCGGCACGCCGGCGCATTGGAGCGTTCCCGGAGCAGAGTTGAAGAACGGGTGGTGGCCTGGTGTGCGCCTCTGTCTTTCGGGTAGATGGGCCGGCCAAGGATGGGGATGACCTCATCTTGGTCATACAGGTTTATCTCCCTCTGACGGTTGTCCGAAGCACCAGAGGGGGCGATGGAGACTGCGTGGTTGGGAGATGCGTGGCTGCGGGTCTAAGGGTTTCCCATATGGAGGCCATGAGGGACAGGACCCGGAAGCAGGTTGGAGAAGCAGGCGAGTGTTCCAGACCGGACTTCGTGATGGGCCTGGCCCCGTGGTAGAGCGCACGGATGGGACCCCAGCAAGTCGAGGATCCACGGGCGTTGTCCCCGCTGCATTCCATCTTGTGGAGTGCCTCTTGGCGGCGATCGGGTGCGGGCACTCACAGTGCCCTTCAGGGTCCCGAGGTGGGGGCGGCCCAGCAGACGAGCGGCGCCCAAATGACTTCGCCGGGCTTTTTCCGGCCAATTCTCACGATCGTTCTGCCCAAACCAATAATGGTTTGGGCAGAACACTCGTGAGAATTGGCCGGCGTAGGAAAGCCCTGCGGACCGCTGTGCTCTCCATGGCCCAGGGCCCTTTCTCGCCCAGGGCATGTGGCTGACGCCAAGAAATGGCTCGAAAAACACGCGGCCCACCCCGGCACGCAGGCGCATTGGAGCGTTCCCGGAGCAGAGTTGAAGAACGGGTTGTGGCCTGGTGTGCGCCACTGTCTTTCGGGGAGATGGGCCGGCCAAGGATGGGGATGACCTCATCTTGGTCATACAGGTTGAACTCACTCTGAGGGTTGTCCGAAGCACCAGAGGGGCCGATGGAGACTGCGTGGTTGGGAGATGCGTGGCTGCGGGTCTAAGGGTTTCCGATATGGAGGCCATGAGGGACAGGACCCCGGAAGCAGGTTGGGGAAGCAGGCCCGTGTCCCAGACCGGACTTCCTGATGGGCCTGGCCCCATGGTAGAGCGCAGGGATGGGACCCCTGCAAGTCGAGGATCCACGGGCGTTGTCCTCGCTGCATTCCGTCTTGTGGAGTGCCCCTTGGCGGCGATCGGGTGCGGGCACTCACCATGCCCTTCAAGGCGCGGGGTGGGGGCGGCCCAGCAGACGTGCGGCGCCCGAATGACTTCGCCGGGCTTTTTCCGGCCAATTCTCACGAGCGTTCTGCCCAAACCAATCCTGGTTTGGGCAGAACGCTCGTGAGAATTGGCCGGCGTCGGACAGCCCTGCGGACTGCCGTGCTCTCCATGGCCCAGGGCCCTTTCTCGCCCAGGGCATGTTGCTGCCGCCAAGAAATGGCTCGGAAAAGACGCGGCCAACCCCGGGACGACGGCGCATTGGAGCGTTCCCGGAGCAGAGTTGAAGAACGGGTGGTGGCCTGGTGTGCGTCTCTGTCTCTCGGATAGATGGGCTGGCCAAGGATGGGGATGACCTCATCTTGGTCATACCGGTTTAACTCACTCTGAGGGTTGTCCGAAGCACTAGAGGTGCCGATGGAGACTGCGTGGTTGGGAGATGCGTGGCTGCGGGTCTAAGGGTTTCCGATATGGAGGCCATGAGGGACAGGACCCCGGAAGCAGGTTGGGGAAGCAGGCCCGTGTCCCAGACCGGACTTCGTGATGGGCCTGGCCCCATGGTAGAGCGCAGGGATGGGACCCCTGTAAGTGGAGGATCCACGGGCGTTGTCCTCGCTGCATTCCGTCTTGTGGAGTGCCCCTTGGCGGCGATCGGGTGCGGGCACTCACCATGCCCTTCAAGGCCCCGAGGTGGGGGCGGCCCAGCAGACGTGCGGCGACCAAATGACTTCGCCGGGCTTTTCCCGGCCAATTCTCACGAGCGTTCTGCCCAAACCAGGATTGGTTTGGGCAGAACGCTCGTGAGAATTGGCCGGCGTAGGACAGCCCTGCGGAACGCCTGCTCTCCATGGCCCAGGGCCCTTTCTCGCCCAGGGCATGTTGCTGCCGCCAAGAAATGGCTCGGATAAGACGCGGCAAACCCCGGCACGCCGGCGCATTGTAGCGTTCCCGGAGCAGAGTTGAAGAACGGGTGGTGGCCTGGTGTGAGCCTCTGTCTTTCGGGTAGATGGGCCGGCCAAGGATGGGGATGACCTCATCTTGGTCATACAGGTTTATCTCCCTATGACGGTTGTCCGAAGCACCAGAGGGGACGATGGAGACTGCGTGGTTGTGAGATGCGTGGCTGCGGGTCTAAGGGTTTCCCATATGGAGGCCATGAGGGACAGGACCCGGAAGCAGGTTGGAGAAGCAGGCGAGTGTTCCAAACCGGACTTCGTGATGGGCCTGGCCCCGTGGTAGAGCGCACGGATGGGACCCCAGCAAGTCGAGGATCCACGGGCGTTGTCCCCGCTGCATTCCATCTTGTGGAGTGCCTCTTGGCGGCGATCGGGTGCGGGCACTCACCATGCCCTTCAAGGCCCCGAGGTGGGGGCGGCCCAGCAGACGTGCGGCGCCCGAATGACTTCGCCGGGCTTTTTCCGGCCAATTTCACGAGCGTTCTGCCCAAACCAAACCTGGTTTGGGCAGAATGCTCGTGAGAATTGGCCGGCGTAGGACAGCCCTGCGGACGGCCGTGCTCTCCATGGCCCAGGGCCCTTTCTCGCCCAGGGCATGTTGCTGCCGCCAAGAAATGGCTCAGAAAAGACGCTGCCAACCCCGGCACGACGGCGCATTGGAGCGTTCCCGGAGCAGAGTTGAAGAACGGGTGGTGGCCTGGTGTGCGCCTCTGTCTCTAGGGTAGACGGTCCGGCCAAGGATGGGGATGACCTCATCTTGGTCATACCGGTTTATCTCACTCTGAGGGTTGTCCGAAGCACCAGAGGGGCCGATGGAGACTGCGTGGTTGGGAGATGCGTGGCTGCGGGTCTAAGGGTTTCCGATATGGAGGCCATGAGGGTCAGGACCCCGGAAGCAGGTTGGGGAAGCAGGCGCGTGTCCCAGACCGGACTTCGTGATGGGCCTGGCCCCATGGTAGTGCGCAAGGATGGGACCCCTGTAAGTGGAGGATCCACGGGCGTTGTCCTCGCTGCATTCCGTCTTGTGGAGTGCCCCTTGGCGGCGATCGGGTGCGGGCACTCACCATGCCCTTCAAGGCCCCGAGGTGGGGGCGGCCCAGCAGACGTGCGGCGCCCGAATGACTTCGCCTGGCTTTTTCCGGCCAATTCTCACGAGCGTTCTGCCCAAACCAGGATTGGTTTGGGCAGAACGCTCGTGAGAATTGGCCGGCGTAGCACAGCCCTGTGGACCGCCGTGCTCTCCATGGCCCAGGGCCCTTTCTCGCCCTGGGCATGTTGCTGCCGCCAAGAAATGGCTCGGAAAAGACGCTGCCAACCCCGGCACGACGGCGCATTGGAGCGTTCCCGGAGCAGAGTTGAAGAACAGGTGGTGGCCTGGTGTGCGCCTCTGTCTCACGGGTAGACGGGCCGGCCAAAGATGGGGATGACCTCATCTTGGTCATACCGGTGTATCTCATTCTGACGGTTGTCCGAAGCACCAGAGGGGCCGATGGAGACTGCGTGGTTGGGAGATGCGTGGCTGCGGGTCTAAGTGTTTCCGATATGGAGGCCATGAGGGACAGGACCCGGGAAGCAGGTTGGGGAAGCAGGCGAGTGTCACAGACCGGACTTCGTGATGGGCCTGGCCCCGTGGTAGAGCGCAGGGATGGGACCCCTGCAAGTCGAGGATCCACGGGCGTTGTCCTCGCTGCATTCCGTCTTGTGGAGTGCCCCTTGGCGGCGATCGGGTGCGGGCACTCACCATGCCCTTCAGGGTCCCGAGGTGGGGGTGGCCCAGCAGACGTGCGGCGCCCGATGTCTTCGCCGGGCTTTTTCCGGCCAATTCTCACGAGCGTTCTGCCCAAACCAGGATTGGTTTGGGCAGAACGCTCGTGAGAATTGGCCGGCGTAGGACAGCCCTGCGGACCGCGGTGCTCTCCATGGCCCAGGGCCCTTTCTCGCCCAGGGCATGTTGCTGCCGCCAAGAAATGGCTCGGAAAAGACGCGGCCCACCCCGGCACGCCGGCTAATTGGAGCGTTCCCGGAGCAGAGTTGAAGAACGGGTGGTGGCCTGGTGTGCGCCTCTGTCTTTCGGGTAGATGGGCCGGCCAAGGATGGGGATGACCTCATCTTGGTCATACAGGTTTATCTCCCTCTGACGGTTGTCCGAAGCACCAGAGGGGGCGATGGAGACTGCGTGGTTGGGAGATGCGTGGCTGCGGGTCTAAGGGTTTCCCATATGGAGGCCATGAGGGACAGGACCCGGAAGCAGGTTGGAGAAGCAGGCGAGTGTTCCAGACCGGACTTCGTGATGGGCCTGGCCCCGTGGTAGAGCGCACGGATGGGACCCCAGCAAGTCGAGGATCCACGGGCGTTGTCCCCGCTGCATTCCATCTTGTGGAGTGCCTCTTGGCGGCGATCGGGTGCGGGCACTCACAGTGCCCTTCAGGGTCCCGAGGTGGGGGCGGCCCAGCAGACGAGCGGCGCCCAAATGACTTCGCCGGGCTTTTTCCGGCCAATTCTCACGATCGTTCTGCCCAAACCAATAATGGTTTGGGCAGAACACTCGTGAGAATTGGCCGGCGTAGGAAAGCCCTGCGGACCGCTGTGCTCTCCATGGCCCAGGGCCCTTTCTCGCCCAGGGCATGTTGCTGACGCCAAGAAATGGCTCGAAAAACACGCGGCCCACCCCGGCACGCAGGCGCATTGGAGCGTTCCCGGAGCAGAGTTGAAGAACGGGTAGTGGCCTGGTGTGCGCCAATGTCTTTCGGGTAGATGGGCCGGCCAAAGATGGGGATGACCTCATCTTGGTCATACCGGTTTATCTCACTCTGAGGGTTGTCCGAAGCACTAGAGGGGCCGATGGAGACTGCGTGGTTGGGAGATGCGTGGCTGCGGGACTAAGGGTTTCCGATATGGAGGCCATGAGGGACAGGACCCGGGAAGCAGTTTGGGGAAGCAGGCGCGTGTCCCAGACCGGACTTCGTGATGGGCCTGGCCCCATGGTAGAGCGCAGGGATGGGACCCCTGCAAGTGGAGGATCCACGGGCGTTGTCCTCGCTGTATTCCGTCTTGTGGAGTGCCCCTTGGCGGCGATTGGGTGCGGGCACTCACCATGCCCTTCAAGGCCCCGAGGTGGGGGCGGCCCAGCAGACGTGCGGCGCCCGAATGACTTCGCCGGGCTTTTTCCAGCCAATTCTCACGAGCGTTCTGCCCAAACCAGGATTGGTTTGGGCAGAACGCTCGTGAGAATTGGCCGGCGTAGGACAGCCCTGCGGACCGCCGTGCTCTCCATGGGGCAGGGCCCTTTCTCGCCCAGGGCATGTTGCTGCCGCCAAGAAATGGCTCGGAAAAGACGCGTACAACCCCGGGAAGACGGCGCATTGGAGCGTTGCCGGAGCAGAGTTGAAGAACGGGTGGTGGCCTGGTGTGCGTCTCTGTCTCTCGGATAGACGGGCTGGCCAAGGATGGGGATGACCTCATCTTGGTCATACCGGTTTATCTCACTCTGAGGGTTGTCCGAAGCACTAGAGGTGCCGATGGAGACTGCGTGGTTGGGAGATGCGTGGCTGCGGGTCTAAGGGTTTCCGATATGGAGGCCATGAGGGACAGGACCCCGGAAGCAGGTTGGGGAAGCAGGCCCGTGTCCCAGACCGGACTTCGTGATGGGCCTGGCCCCATGGTAGAGCGCAGGGATGGGACCCCTGTAAGTGGAGGATCCACGGGCGTTGTCCTCGCTGCATTCCGTCTTGTGGAGTGCCCCTTGGCGGCGATCGGGTGCGGGCACTCACCATGCCCTTCAAGGCCCCGAGGTGGGGGCGGCCCAGCAGACGTGCGGCGACCAAATGACTTCGCCGGGCTTTTCCCGGCCAATTCTCACGAGCGTTCTGCCCAAACCAGGATTGGTTTGGGCAGAACGCTCGTGAGAATTGGCCGGCGTAGGACAGCCCTGCGGAACGCCACGCTCTCCATGGCCCAGGGCCCTTTCTCGCCCAGGGCATGTTGCTGCCGCCAAGAAATGGCTCGGATAAGACGCGGCAAACCCCGGCACGCCGGCGCATTGGAGCGTTACCGGAGCAGAGTTGAAGAACGGGTGGTGGCCTGGTGTGAGCCTCTGTCTTTCGGGTAGATGGGCCGGCCAAGGATGGGGATGACCTCATCTTGGTCATACCGGTTTATCTCACTCTGAGGGTTGTCCGAAGCACCAGAGGGGACGATGGAGACTGCGTAGTTGGGAGATGCATGGCTGCGGGCCTAAGGATTTCCCATATGGAGGCCATGAGGGACAGGACCCGGAAGCAGGTTGGGGAAGCAGGCGAGTGTTACAGACCGGACTTCGTGATGGGCCTGGCCCCGTTGTAGAGCGCAGGGATGGGACCCTGGCAAGTCGAGGATCCACAGGCGTTGTCCTCGCTGCATTCCATCTTGTGGAGTGCCTCTTGGCGGCGATCTGGTGCGGGCACTCACAGTGCCCTTCAGGGCCCCGAGGTGGGGGCGGCCCAGCAGACGTGCGGCGCCCGAATGACTTCGCCGGGCTTTTTCCGGCCAATTCTCACGAGCGTTCTGCCCAAACCAATCCTGGTTTGGGCAGAACGCTCGTGAGAATTGGCCGGCGTATTACAGCCCTGTGGACCGCCGTGCTCTCCATGGCCCAGGGCCCTTTCTCGCCCAGGGCATGTTGCTGCCGCCAAAAAATGGCTCGGAAAAGACGCTGCCAACCCCGGCACGACGGCGCATTGGAGCGTTCCCGGAGCAGAGTTGAAGAACGGGTGGTGGCCTGGTGTGCGCCTCTGTCTCACGGAAAGACGGGGCGGCCAAAGATGGGGATGACCTCATCTTGGTCATATCGGTGTATCTCACTCTGAGGGTTGTCCGAAGCACCAGAGGGGCCGATGGAGACTGCGTGGTTGGGAGATGCGTGGCTGCGGGTCTAAGGGTTTCCGATATGGAGGCCATGAGGGACAGGACCCGGGAAGCAGGTTGGGGAAGCAGGCGCGTGTCCCAGACCGGACTTCGTGATGGGCCTGGCCCCATGGTAGAGCGCAGGGATGGGACCCCTGCAAGTGGAGGATCCACGGGCGTTGTCCTCGCTGTATTCCGTCTTGTGGAGTGCCCCTTAGCGGCGATTGGGTGCGGGCACTCACCATGCCCTTCAAGGCCCCGAGGTGGGGGCGGCCCAGCAGACGTGCGGCGCCCGAATGACTTCGCCGGGCTTTTTCCAGCCAATTCTCACGAGCGTTCTGCCCAAACCAGGATTGGTTTGGGCAGAACGCTCGTGAGAATTGGCCGGCGTAGGACAGCCCTGCGGACCGCCGTGCTCTCCATGGCCCAGGGCCCTTTCTCGCCCAGGGAATGTTGCTGCCGCCAAGAAATGGCTCGGAAAAGACGCTGCCAACCCCGGCACGACGGCGCATTGGAGCGTACCCGGAGCAGAGTTGAAGAACGGGTGGTGGCCTGGTGTGCGCCTCTGTCTCTCGGATAGACGGGCCGGCCAAGGATGGGGATGACCTCATCTTGGTCATACCGGTTTATCTCACTCTGAGGGTTGTCCGAAGCACTAGAGGGGCCGATGGAGACTGCGTGGTTGGGAGATGCGTGGCTGCGGGTCTAAGGGTTTCCGATATGGAGGCCATGAGGGACAGGACCCGGGAAGCAGGTTGGGGAAGCAGGCGCGTGTCCCAGACCGGACTTCGTGATGGGCCTGGCCCCATGGTAGAGCGCAGGGATGGGACCCCTGCAAGTGGAGGATCCACGGGCGTTGTCCTCGCTGCATTCCGTCTTGTGGAGTGCCCCTTGGCGGCGATCGGGTTCGGGCACTCACCATGCCCTTCAAGGCCCCGAGGTGGGGGCGGCCCAGCAGACGTGCGGCGCCCGAATCACTTCGCCGGGCTTTTTCCGGCCAATTCTCACGAGCGTTCTGCCCAAACCAGGATTGGTTTGGGCAGAACGCTCGTGAGAATTGGCCGGCGTAGGACAGCCCTGCGGACCGCCGTGCTCTCCATGGCCCAGGGCCCTGTCTCGCCCAGGGCATGTTGCTGCCGCGAAGAAATGGCTCGGAAAACACGCGGCCCACCCCGGCACGCCGGCGCATTGGAGCGTTCCCGGAGCAGAGTTGAAGAACAGGTGGTGGCCTGGTGTGCGCCTCTGTCTCACGGGTAGACGGGCCGGCCAAAGATGGGTTTGACCTCATCTTGGTCATACCGGTGTATCTCATTCTGAGGGTTGTCCGAAGCACCAGAGGGGCCGATGGAGACTGCGTGGTTGGGAGATGCGTGGCTGCGGGTCTAAGTGTTTCCGATATGGAGGCCATGAGGGACAGGACCCGGGAAGCAGGTTGGGGAAGCAGGCGCGTGTCCCAGACCGGACTTCGTGATGGGCCTGGCCCCATGGTAGAGCGCAGGGATGGGACCCCTGCAAGTGGAGGATCCACGGGCGTTGTCCTCGCTGCATTCCGTCTTGTGGAGTGCCCCTTGGCGGCGATCGGGTGCGGGCACTCACCATGCCCTTCAAGGCCCCGAGGTGGGGGCGGCCCAGCAGACGTGCGGCGCCCGAATGACTTCGCCTGGTTTTTTCCGGCCAATTCTCACGAGCGTTCTGCCCAAACCAGGATTGGTTTGGGCAGAACGCTCGTGAGAATTGGCCGGCGTCGGACAGCCCTGCGGACCGCCGTGCTCTCCATGGGGCAGGGCCCTTTCTCGCCCAGGGCATGTTGCTGCCGCCAAGAAATGGCTCGGAAAAGACGCGTACAACCCCGGGACGACGGCGCATTGGAGTGTTGCCGGAGCAGAGTTGAAGAACGGGTGGTGGCCTGGTGTGCGTCTCTGTCTCTCGGATAGACGGGCTGGCCAAGGATGGGGATGACCTCATCTTGGTCATACCGGTTTATCTCACTCTGAGGGTTGTCCGAAGCACTAGAGGTGCCGATGGAGACTGCGTGGTTGGGAGATGCGTGGCTGCGGGTCTAAGGGTTTCCGATATGGAGGCCATGAGGGACAGGACCCCGGAAGCAGGTTGGGGAAGCAGGCCCGTGTCCCAGACCGGACTTCGTGATGGGCCTGGCCCCATGGTAGAGCGCAGGGATGGGACCCCTGTAAGTGGAGGATCCACGGGCGTTGTCCTCGATGCATTCCGTCTTGTGGAGTGCCCCTTGGCGGCGATCGGGTGCGGGCACTCACCATGCCCTTCAAGGCCCCGAGGTGGGGGCGGACCCGCAGACGTGCGGCGCCCGAATGACTTCGCCTGGCTTTTTCCGGCCAATTCTCACTAGCGTTCTGCCCAAACCAGGATTGGTTTGGGCAGAACGCTCGTGAGAATTGGCCGGCGTATTACAGCCCTGCGGACCGCCGTGCTCTCCATGGCCCAGGGCCCTTTCTCGCCCAGGGCATGTTGCTGCCGCCAAGAAATGGCTTGGAAAAGACGCGTACAACCCCGGGACGACGGCTCATTGGAGCGTTGCCGTAGCAGAGTTGAAGAACGGGTGGTGGCCTGGTGTGCGTCTCTGTCTCTCGGATAGACGGGCTGGCCAAGGATGGGGATGACCTCATCTTGGTCATACCGGTTTATCTCACTCTGAGGGTTGTCCGAAGCACTAGAGGTGCCAATGGAGACTGCGTGGTTGGGAGATGCGTGGCTGCGGGTCTAAGGGTTTCCGATATGGAGGCCATGAGGGACAGGACCCCGGAAGCAGGTTTGGGAAGCAGGCCCGTGTCCCAGACCGGACTTCGTGATGGGCCTGGCAGGGATGGGACCCCTGTAAGTGGAAGATCCACGGGCGTTGTCCTCGCTGCATTCCGTCTTGTGGAGTGCCCCTTGGCGGCGATCGGGTGCGGGCACTCACCATGCCCTTCAAGGCCCCGAGGTGGGGGCGGCCCAGCAGACGTGCGGCGACCAAATGACTTCGCCGGGCTTTTCCCGGCCAATTCTCACGAGCGTTCTGCCCAAACCAGGATTGGTTTGGGCAGAACGCTCGTGAGAATTGGCCGGCGTAGGACAGCCCTGCGGAACGCCACGCTCTCCATGGCCCAGGGCCCTTTCTCGCCCAGGGCATGTTGCTGCCGCCAAGAAATGGCTCGGATAAGTCGCGGCAAACCCCGGCACGCCGGCGCATTGGAGCGTTACCGGAGCAGAGTTGAAGAACGGGTGGTGGCCTGGTGTGAGCCTCTGTCACTCGGGTAGACGGTCCGGCCAAGGATGGGGATGACCTCATCTTGGTCATACCGGTTTATCTCACTCTGAGGGTGTCCGAAGCACCAGAGGGGCCGATGGAGACTGCGTAGTTGGGAGATGCATGGCTGCGGGTCTAAGGATTTCCCATATGGAGGCCATGAGGGACAGGACCCGGAAGCAGGTTGGGGAAGCAGGCGAGTGTTACAGACCGGACTCCGTGATGGGCCTGGCCCCATGGTAGAGCGCAGGGATGGGACCCCTGTAAGTGGAGGATCCACGGGCGTTGTCCTCGATGCATTCCGTCTTGTGGAGTGCCCCTTGGCGGCGATCGGGTGCGGGCACTCACCATGCCCTTCAAGGCCCCGAGGTGGCGGCGGACCAGCAGACGTGCGGCGCCCGAATGACTTCGCCTGGCTTTTTCCGGCCAATTCTCACGAGCGTTCTGCCCAAACCAGGATTGGTTTGGGCAGAACGCTCGTGAGAATTGGCCGGCGTATTACAGCCCTGTGGACCGCCGTGCTCTCCATGGCCCAGGGCCCTTTCTCGCCCAGGGCATGTTGCTGCCGCCAAAAAATGGCTCGGAAAAGACGCTGCCAACCCCGGCACGACGGCGCATTGGAGCGTTCCCGGAGCAGAGTTGAAGAACGGGTGGTGGCCTGGTGTGCGCCTCTGTCTCACGGATAGACGGGGCGGCCAAAGATGGGGATGACCTCATCTTGGTCATATCGGTGTATCTCACTCTGAGGGTTGTCCGAAGCACCAGAGGGGCCGATGGAGACAGCGTGGTTGGGAGATGCGTGGCTGCGGGTATAAGGGTTTCCGATATGGAGGCCATGAGGGACAGGACCCGGGAAGCAGGTTGGGGAAGCAGGCGCGTGTCCCAGACCGGACTTCGTGATGGGCCTGGCCCCATGGTAGAGCGCAGGGATGGGACCCCTGCAAGTGGAGGATCCACGGGCGTTGTCCTCGCTGTATTCCGTCTTGTGGAGTGCCCCTTGGCGGCGATTGGGTGCGGGCACTCACCATGCCCTTCAAGGCCCCGAGGTGGGGGCGGCCCAGCAGACGTGCGGCGCCCGAATGACTTCGCCGGGCTTTTTCCAGCCAATTCTCACGAGCGTTCTGCCCAAACCAGGATTGGTTTGGGCAGAACGCTCGTGAGAATTGGCCGGCGTAGGACAGCCCTGCGGACCGCCGTGCTCTCCATGGCCCAGGGCCCTTTCTCGCCCAGGGCATGTTGCTGCCGCCAAGAAATGGCTCGGAAAAGACGCTGCCAACCCCGGCACGACGGCGCATTGGAGCGTTCCCGGAGCAGAGTTGAAGAACGGGTGGTGGCCTGGTGTGCGCCTCTGTCTCTCGGATAGACGGGCCTGCCAATGATGGGGATGACCTCATCTTGGTCATACCGGTTTATCTCACTCTAGGGGTTGTCCGAAGCACTAGAGGGGCCGATGGAGACTGCGTGGTTGGGAGATGCGTGGCTGCGGGTCTAAGGGTTTCCTATATGGAGGCCATGAGGGACAGGACCCGGGAAGCAGGTTGGGGAAGCAGGCGCGTGTCCCAGACCGGACTTCGTGATGGGCCTGGCCCCATGGTAGAGCGCAGGGATGGGACCCCTGCAAGTGGAGGATCCACGGGCGTTGTCCTCGCTGCATTCCGTCTTGTGGAGTGCCCCTTGGCGGCGATCGGGTGCGGGCACTCACCATGCCCTTCAAGGCCCCGAGGTGGGGGCGGCCCAGCAGACGTGCGGCGCCCGAATCACTTCGCCGGGCTTTTTCCGGCCAATTCTCACGAGCGTTCTGCCCAAACCAGGATTGGTTTGGGCAGAACGCTCGTGAGAATTGGCCGGCGTAGGACAGCCCTGCGGACCGCCGTGCTCTCCATGGCCCAGGGCCCTGTCTCGCCCAGGGCATGTTGCTGCCGCGAAGAAATGGCTCGGAAAACACGCGGCCCACCCCGGCACGCCGGCGCATTGGAGCGTTCCCGGAGCAGAGTTGAAGAACGGGTGGTGGCCTGGTGTGCGCCTCTGTCTCTCGGGTAGACGGTCCGGCCAAGGATGGGGATGACCTCATCTTGGTCATACCGGTTTATCTCACTCTGAGGGTTGTCCGAAGCACCAGAGGGGCCGATGGAGACTGCGTGGTTGGGAGATGCGTGGCTGCGGGTCTAAGGGTTTCCGATATGGAGGCCGTGAGGGACAGGACCCCGGAAGCAGGTTGGGGAAGCAGGCGCGTGTCCCGACCGGACTTCGTGATGGGCCTAGCCCCATGGTAGAGCACAGGGATGGGACCCCTGCAAGTGGAGGATCCACGGGCGTTGTCCTCGCTGCATTCCGTCTTGTGGAGTGCCCCTTGGCGGCGATCGGGTGCGGGCACTCACCATGCCCTTCAAGGCCCCGAGGTGGGGGCGGCCCAGCAGACGTGCGGCGCCCGAATGACTTCGCCGGGCTTTTTCCGGCCAATTCTCACGAGCGTTCTGCCCAAACCAGGATTGGTTTGGGCAGAACGCTCGTGAGAATTGGCCGGCGTCGGACAGCCCAGCGGACCGCCGTGCTCTCCATGGCCCAGGGCCCTTTCTCGCCCAGGGCATGTCGCTGCCGCCAAGAAATGGCTTGGAAAAGACGCGGCCCACCCCGGCACGACGGCGCATTGGAGCGTTCCCGGAGCAGAGTTGAAGAACGGGTGGTGGCCTGGTGTGCGCCTCTGTCTCTCGGATAGACGGGCTGGCCAAGGATGGGGATGACCTCATCTTGGTCATACCGGTTTATCTCACTCTGAGGGTTGTCCGAAGCACTAGAGGGGCCGATGGAGACTGCGTGGTTGGGAGATGCGTGGCTGCGGGTTTAAGGGTTTCTGATATGGAGGCCATGAGGGACAGGACCCCGGAAGCAGGTTGGGGAAGCAGGCGAGTGTCCCAGTCCGGACTTCGTGATGGGCCTGGCCCCATGGTAGAGCGCAGGGATGGGACCACTGCAAGTCGAGGATCCACGGGCGTTGTCCTCGCTGCATTCCGTCTTGTGGTGTGCCCCTTGGCGGCGATCGGGTGCGGGCACTCACCATGCCCTTCAAGGCCCCGAGGTGGGGGCGGCCCAGCAGACGTGCGGCGCCCGAATGACTTCGCCGGGCTTTTTCCAGCCAATTCTCAGGAGCGTTCTGCCCAAACCAGGATTGGTTTGGGCAGAACGCTCGTGAGAATTGGCCGGCGTAGGACAGCCCTGCGGACCGCCGTGCTCTCCATGGCCCAGGGCCCTTTCTCGCCCAGGGCATGTTGCTGCCGCCAAGAAATGGCTCGGAAAAGACGCGGCCCACCCCGGCACGCCGGCGCATTGGAGCGTTCCCGGAGCAGAGTTGAAGAACGGGTGGTGGCCTGGTGTGCGCCTCTGTCTTTAGGGTAGACGGGCCGGCCAAGGATGGGGATGACCTCATCTTGGTCATACCGGTTTATCTCACTCTGAGGGTTGTCCGAAGCACCAGAGGGGCCGATGGAGACTGCGTGGTTGGGAGATGCGTGGCTGCGGGTCTAAGGGTTTCCGATATGGAGGCCGTGAGGGACAGGACCCCGGAAGCAGGTTGGGGAAGCAGGCGCGTGTCCCGACCGGACTTCGTGATGGGCCTAGCCCCATGGTAGAGCGCAGGGATGGGGCCCCTGCAAGTGGAGGATCCACGGGCGTTGTCCTCGCTGCATTCCGTCTTGTGGAGTGCCCCTTGGCGGCGATCGGGTGCGGGCACTCACCATGCCCTTCAAGGCCCCGAGGTGGGGGCGGCCCAGCAGACGTGCGGCGCCCGAATGACTTCGCCGGGCTTTTTCCGGCCAATTCTCACGAGCGTTCTGCCCAAACCAGGATTGGTTTGGGCAGAACGCTCGTGAGAATTGGCCGGCGTCGGACAGCCCTGCGGACCGCCGTGCTCTCCATGGCCCAGGGCCCTTTCTCGCCCAGGGCATGTTGCTGCCGCCAAGAAATGGCTCGGAAAAGACGCGGCCAACCCCGGCACGACGGCGCATTGGAGCGTTCCCGGAGCAGAGTTGAAGAACGGGTGGTGGCCTGGTGTGCGCCTCTGTCTCTCGGGTAGATGGGCCGGCCAAGGGTGTGGATGACCTCATCTTGGTCATACCGGTTTATCTCACTCTGAGGGTTGTCCGAAGCACCAGAGGGGCCGATGGAGACTGCGTGGTTGGGAGATGCATGCCTGCGGGTCTAAGGGTTTCCCATATGGAGGCCATGAGAGACAGGACCCGGAAGCAGGTTGGGGAAGCAGGCGCGTGTCCCAGACCGGACTTCGTGATGGGCCTGGCCCCATGGTAGAGCGCAGGGATGGGACCCCTGTAAGTGGAGGATCCACGGGCGTTGTCCTCGCTGCATTCCATCTTGTGGAGTGCCTCTTGGCGGCGATCGGGTGCGGGCACTCACAGTGCCCCTCAGGGCCCCGAGGTGGGGGTGGCCCAGCAGACGTGCGGCGCCCGAATGACTTCACCGGGCTTTTTCCGGCCAATTCTCACGAGCGTTCTGCCCAAACCAGGATTGGTTTGGGCAGAACGCTCGTGAGAATTGGCCGGCGTAGGAAAGCCCTGCGGACCGCGGTGCTCTCCATGGCCCAGGGCCCTTTCTCGCCCAGGGCATGTTGCTGCCGCCAAGAAATGGCTCGGAAAAGACGCGGCCCACCCCGGCACGCCGGCGCATTGGAGCGTTCCCGGAGCAGAGTTGAAGAACGGGTGGTGGCCTGGTGTGCGCCTCTGTCTTTCGGGTAGATGGGCCGGCCAAGGATGGGGATGACCTCATCTTGGTCATACAGGTTGAACTCACTCTGAGGGTTGTCCGAAGCACCAGAGGGGCCGATGGAGACTGCGTGGTTGGGAGATGCGTGGCTGCGGGTCTAAGGTTTTCCCATATGGAGGCCATGAGGGACAGGACCCCGGAAGCAGG
Source organism: Mustela lutreola (assembly GCF_030435805.1). Lineage (NCBI taxonomy): Eukaryota > Metazoa > Chordata > Mammalia > Carnivora > Mustelidae > Mustela > Mustela lutreola. Next base: position 177,287,232 of record NC_081294.1, read on the forward strand.
TTGGGGAAGCAGGCAAGTGTTCCAGACTGGACTTCGTGATGGGCCAGGCCCCGTGGTAGAGCGCCGGGATGGGACCGGGGCAAGTCGAGGATCCACGGGCGATGTCCTCGCTGCATTCCATCTTGTGGTGTGCCTCTTGGCGGCGATCTGATGGGGGCACTCACAGTGCCCTTCAGGGCCCCGAGGTGGGGGCGGCCCAGCAGACGTGCGGCGCCCGAATGACTTCGCCGGGCTTTTTCCGGCCAATTCTCACGAGTGTTCTGCCCAAACCAAACCTGGTTTGGGCCGAATGCTCGTGAGAATTGGCCGGCGTAGGACAGCCCTGTGGAGCGCCTTGCTCTCCATGGCCCAGGGCCCTTTCTCGCCCAAGGCATGTTGCTGCCGCAAAGAAATGGCTCGGAAAAGACGCGGCCCACCCCGGCACACCGAAGCCTTGGAGCGTTCTCGGAGCAGAGTTGAAGAACGGGTGGTGGCCTCGTGTGCGCCTTTGTCTCTAGGGTAGACGGGCTGGCCAAGGATGGGGATGACCTCATCTTGGTCATACCGGTTTATCTCACTCTGAGGGTTGTCCGAAGCACTAGAGGGGCCGATGGAGACTGCGTGGTTGGGAGATGCGTGGCTCCGGGTCTAAGGGTTTCCGATATGGAGGCCATGAAGGACAGGACCCCGGAAGCAGGTTGGGGAAGCAGGCGCGTGTCCCAGACCGGACTTCGTGATGGGCCTGGCCCCGTGGTAGAGCGCAGGGATGGGACCCCTGCAAGTCGAGGATCCACGGGCGTTGTCCTCGCTGCATTCCGTCTTGTGGAGTGCCCCTTGGCGGCAATCGGGTGCGGGCACTCACCATGCCCTTCAAGGCCCCGAGGTGGGGGCGTCCTAGCAGACGTGCGGCGCCCGAATGATTTCACCGGGATTTTTCCGGCCAATTCTCACGAGCGTTCTGCTCAAAGCAGGATTGGTTTGGGCAGAACGCTCGTGAGAATTGGCCGGCATAGGACAGCCCTGCGGACCGCCGTGCTCTCCATGGCCCAGGGCCCTTTCTCGCCCAGGGCATGTTTCTGCCGCCAAGAAATGGCTCTGAAAACACGCGGCCCACCCCGGCACGCCGGCGCATTGGAGCGTTCCTGGAGCAGAGTTGAAGAACGGGTGGTGGCCTGGTGTGCGCCTCTGTCTTTCGGGTACATGGGCCGGCCAAGGATGGGGATGACCTCATCTTGGTCATACCGGATTATCTCACTCTGAGGGTTGTCCGAAGCTCTAGAGGGGCCGATGGAGACTGCGTGGTTGGGAGATGCGTGGCTGCGGGTCTAAGAGTTTCCAATTTGGAGGCCATGAGGGACAGGACCCCGGAAGAAGGTTGGGGAAGCAGGCGAGTGTCCCAGACCGGACTTCTTGATGGGCCTGGCCCCATGGTAGAGCGCAGGGATGGGACCCCTGCAAGTGGAGGATCCACGGGCGTTGTCCTCGCTGCATTCCGTCTTGTGGAGTGCCCCTTGGTGGCGATCGGGTGCGGGCACTCACCATGCCCTTCAAGGCCCCGAGGTGGGGGCGGCCCAGCAGACGTACGGCTTCCGAATGACTTCGCCGGGCTTTAACCGGCCAATTCTCACGAGCGTTCTGCCCAAACCAGGACGCTCGTGAGAATTGGCCGGCGTAGGACAGCCGTGCGGACCGCCGTGCTCTCCATGGCCCAGGGCCCTTTATCGCCCAGGGCATGTTGCTGCCGCCAAGAAATGGCTCGGAAAAGACGCTGCCAACCCCGGCACGACGGCGCATTGGAGCGTTCCCGGAGCAGAGTTGAAGAACGGGTGGTGGCCTGGTGTGCGCCTCTGTCTCTCGGATAGACCGGCCGGCCAAGGATGGGAATGACCTCATCTTGGTCATACCGGTTTATCTCACTCTGAGGGTTGTCCGAAGCACTAGAGGGGCCGATGGAGACTGCGTGGTTGAGAGATGCATGCCTGCGGGTCTAAGTGTTTCCAATATGGAGGCCATGAGGGACAGGACCCCGGAAGCAGGTTGGGGAAGCAGGCGAGTGTCCCAGACCGGACTTCGTGATGGGCCTGGCCCCATGGTAGAGCGCAGGGATGGGACGCCTGCAAGTCGAGGATCCACGGGCGTTGTCCTCGCTGCATTCCGTCTTGTGGTGTGCCCCTTGGCGGCGATCGGGTGCGGGCACTCACCATGCCCTTCAAGGCCCCGAGGTGGGGGCGGCCCAGCAGACGTGCGGCGCCCGAATGACTTCGCCGGGCTTTTTCCAGCCAATTCTCACGAGCGTTCTGCCCAAACCAGGATTGGTTTGGGCAGAACGGTCGTGAGAATTGGCCGGCGTAGGACAGCCCTGCGGACCGCCGTGCTCTCCATGGCCCAGGGCCCTTTCTCGCCCAGGGCATGTTGCTGCCGCCAAGAAATGGCTCAGAAAACACTCGGCCCACCCCGGCACGCCGGCGCATTGGAGCGTTCCCGGAGCAGAGTTGAAGAACGGGTGGTGGCCTGGTGTGCGCCTCTGTCTTTCGGGTAGATGGGCCGGCCAAGGATGGGGATGACCTCATCTTGGTCATACAGGTTTATCTCCCTCTGACGGTTGTCCGAAGCACCAGAGGGGGCGATGGAGACTGCGTGGTTGGGAGATGCGTGGCTGCGGGTCTAAGGGTTTCCCATATGGAGGCCATGAGGGACAGGACCCGGAAGCAGGTTGGAGAAGCAGGCGAGTGTTCCAGACCGGACTTCGTGATGGGCCTGGCCCCGTGGTAGAGCGCACGGATGGGACCCCAGCAAGTCGAGGATCCACGGGCGTTGTCCCCGCTGCATTCCATCTTGTGGAGTGCCTCTTGGCGGCGATCGGGTGCGGGCACTCACAGTGCCCTTCAGGGTCCCGAGGTGGGGGCGGCCCAGCAGACGAGCGGCGCCCAAATGACTTCGCCGGGCTTTTTCCGGCCAATTCTCACGATCGTTCTGCCCAAACCAATAATGGTTTGGGCAGAACACTCGTGAGAATTGGCCGGCGTAGGACAGCCCTGCGGACGGCCGTGCTCTCCATGGCCCAGGGCCCTTTCTCGCCCAGGGCATGTTGCTGCCGCCAAGAAATGGCTCAGAAAAGACGCTGCCAACCCCGGCACGACGGCGCATTGGAGCTTTCCCGGAGCAGAGTTGAAGAACGGGTGGTGGCCTGGTGTGCGCCTCTGTCTCTAGGGTAGACGGTCCGGCCAAGGATGGGGATGACCTCATCTTGGTCATACCGGTTTATCTCACTCTGAGGGTTGTCCGAAGCACCAGAGGGGCCGATGGAGACTGCGTGGTTGGGAGATGCGTGGCTGCGGGTCTAAGGGTTTCCGATATGGAGGCCATGAGGGTCAGGACCCCGGAAGCAGGTTGGGGAAGCAGGCGCGTGTCCCAGACCGGACTTCGTGATGGGCCTGGCCCCATGGTAGTGCGCAGGGATGGGACCCCTGTAAGTGGAGGATCCACGGGCGTTGTCCTCGCTGCATTCCGTCTTGTGGAGTGCCCCTTGGCGGCGATCGGGTGCGGGCACTTACCATGCCCTTCAAGGCCCCGAGGTGGGGGCGGCCCAGCAGACGTGCGGCGCCCGAATCACTTCGCCGGGCTTTTTCCGGCCAATTCTCACGAGCGTTCTGCCCAAACCAATCCTGGTTTGGGCAGAACGCTCGTGAGAATTGGCCGGCGTAGGACAGCCCTGCGGACCGCCGTGCTCTCCATGGCCCAGGGCCCTTTCTCGCCCAGGGCATGTTTCTGCCGCCAAGAAATGGCTCTGAAAACACGCGGCCCACCCCGGCACGCCGGCGCATTGGAGCGTTCCTGGAGCAGAGTTGAAGAACGGGTGGTGGCCTGGTGTGCGCCTCTGTCTTTCGGGTAGATGGGCCGGCCAAGGATGGGGATGACCTCATCTTGGTCATACCGGTTTATCTCACTCTGAGGGTTGTCCGAAGCACCAGAGGGGCCGATGGAGATTGCGTGGTTGGGAGATGCGTGGCTGCGGGTCTAAGGGTTTCCCATATGGAGGCCATGAGGGACAGGAACCGGAAGCAGGATGGGGAAGCAGGCGAGTGTTCCAGACCAGACTTCGTGATGGGCCTGGCCCCATGGTAGAGCGCAGGGATGGGACCCCTGCAAGTGGAGGATCCACGGGCGTTGTCCTCGCTGCATTCCGTCTTGTGGAGTGCCCCTTGGCGGCGATCGGGTGCGGGCACTCACCATGCCCTTCAAGGCCCCGGGGTGGGGGCGGCCCAGCAGACGTGCGGCGCCCGAATGACTTCGCCGGTTTTTTTCCGGCCAATTCTCACGAGCGTTCTGCCCAAACCAGGATTGGTTTGGGCAGAACGCTCGTGAGAATTGGCCGGCGTCGGACAGCCCTGCGGACCGCCGTGCTCTCCATGGCCCAGGGCCCTTTCTCGCCCAGGGCATGTTGCTGCCGCCAAGAAATGGCTCGGAAAAGACGCTGCCAACCCCGGCACGACGGCGCATTGGAGCGTTCCCGGAGCAGAGTTGAAGAACGGGTGGTGGCCTGGTGTGCGTCTCTGTCTCTCGGATAGACGGGCTGGCCAAGGATGGGGATGACCTCATCTTGGTCATACCGGTTTATCTCACTCTGAGGGTTGTCCGAAGCACTAGAGGTGCCGATGGAGACTGCGTGGTTGGGAGATGCGTGGCTGCGGGTCTAAGGGTTTCCGATATGGAGGCCATGAGGGACAGGACCCCGGAAGCAGGTTGGGGAAGCAGGCCCGTGTCCCAGACCGGACTTCGTGATGGGCCTGGCCCCATGGTAGAGCGCAGGGATGGGACCCCTGTAAGTGGAGGATCCACGGGCGTTGTCCTCGCTGCATTCCGTCTTGTGGAGTGCCCCTTGGCGGCGATCGGGTGCGGGCACTCACCATGCCCTTCAAGGCCCCGAGGTGGGGGCGGCCCAGCAGACATGCGGCGCCCGAATGACTTCGCCGGGTTTTTTCCGGCCAATTCTCACGAGCGTTCTGCCCAAACCAGGACGCTCGTGAGAATTGGCCGGCGTAGGACAGCCCTGCGGACCGCCGTGCTCTCCATGGCCCAGGGCCCTTTCTCGCCCAGGGCATGTTGCTGCCGCCAAGAAATGGCTCGGAAAAGACGCTGCCAACCCCGGCACGACGGCGCATTGGAGCGTTCCCGGAGCAGAGTTGAAGAACGGGTGGTGGCCTGGTGTGCGCCTCTGTCTCTCGGATAGACGGGCCGGCCAAGGATGGGAATGACCTCATCTTGGTCATACCGGTTTATCTCACTCTGAGGGTTGTCCGAAGCACTAGAGGGGCCGATGGAGACTGCGTGGTTGGGAGATGCGTGGCTGCGGGTCTAAGGGTTTCCTATATGGAGGCAATGAGGGACAGGACCCGGGAAACAGGTTGGGGAAGCAGGAGAGTGTCCCAGACCGGACTTCGTGATGGGCCTGGCCCCATGGTAGAGCGCAGGGATGGGACCCCTGCAAGTGGAGGATCCACGGGCGTTGTCCTCGCTGCATTCCGTCTTGTGGAGTGCCCCTTGGCGGCGATCGGGTGCTGGCACTCACCATGCCCTTCAAGGCCCCGAGGTGGGGGCGGCCCAGCAGACGTGCGGCGCCCGAATGACTTCACCGGGCTTTTTCCGGCCAATTCTCACGAGAGTCCTGATTGGTTTGGGCAGAACGCTCGTGAGAATTGGCCGGCGTAGGACAGCCCTGCGGACCGCCGTGCTCTCCATGGCCCAGGGCCCTTTCTCGCCCAGGGCATGTTGCTGCCGCCAAGAAATGGCTCGGAAAAGACGCGGCCAACCCCCGCACGACGGCGCATTGGAGCGTTCCCGGAGGAGAGTTGAAAAACGGGTGGTGGCCTGGTGTGCGCCTCTGTCTCTAGGGTAGACGGGCCGGCCAAAGATGGGGATGACCTCATCTTGGTCATACCGGTTTATCTCACTCTGAGGGTTGTCCGAAGCACCAGAGGGGCCGATGGAGACTGCGTGGTTGGGAGATGCGTGGCTGCGGGTCTAAGGATTTCCGATATGGAGGCCATGAGGGACAGGACCCCGGAAGCAGGTTGCGGAAGCAGGCGAGTGTCCCAGACCGGACTTCGTGATGGGCCTGGCCCCATGGTAGAGCGCAGGGATGGGACCCCTGCAAGTCGAGGATCCACGGGCGTTGTCCTCGCTGCATTCCGTCTTGTGGAGTGCCCCTTGGCGGCGATCGGGTGCGGGCACTCACCATGCCCTTCAAGGCCCCGAGGTGGGGGCGTCCCAGCAGACGTGCGGCGCCCGAATGACTTCGCCGGGCTTTTTCGGGCCAATTCTCACGAGCGTTCTGCCCAAACCAGCATTGGTTTGGGCAGAACGCTCGTGAGAATTGGCCGGCGTAGGACAGCCCTACGGACCGCCGTGCTCTCCATGGCCCAGGGCCCTTTCTCGCCCAGACCATGTTGCTGCCGCCAAGAAATGTCTCGGAAAAGAAGCGGCCAACCCCAGCACGACGGCGCATTGGAGCGTTCCCGGAGCAGAGTTGAAGAACGGGTGGTTGCCTGGTGTGCGCCTCTGTCTCAAGGATAGACGGGCCGGCCAAGGATGGGGTGACCTCATCTTGGTCATACAGGTTTATCTCATTTTGAGGGTTGTCCGAAGCACCAGATGGGCCGATCGAGACTGCGTGGTTGGGAGATGCGTGGCTGCGGGTCTAATGGTTTCCCATATGGAGGCTATGAGGGACAGGACACCGGAAGCAGGTTGGGGAAGCAGGCGCGTGTCCCAGACCGGACTTCATGATGGGCCTGGCCCCGTGGTAGAGCGCAGGGATGTGACCCCTGCAATTCGAGGATCCACGGGCGTTGTCCTCGCTGCATTCCGTCTTGTGGAGTGCCCTTTGGCGGCGATCGGGTGCGGGCACTCACCATGCCCTTCAAGGCCCCGAGGTGGGGGCGGCCCAGCAGACGTGCGGCGCCCGAATGACTTCGCCGGCCTTTTCCGGCCAATTCTCACGAGCGTTCTGCCCAAACCAGGATTGGTTTGGGCAGAACGCTCGTGAGAATTGGCCGGCGTCGGACAGCCCAGCGGACCGCCGTGCTCTCCATGGCCCAGGGCCCTTTCTCGCCCAGGGCATGTTGCTGCCGCCAAGAAATGGCTCGGAAAAGACGCGGCAAACCCCGGCACGCCGGCGCATTGGAGCGTTCCCGGAGCAGAGTTGAAGAACGGGTGGTGGCCTGGTGTGCGCCTCTGTCTCTCGGATAGACGGGCTGGCCAAGGATGGGGATGACCTCATCTTGGTCATACCGGTTTATCTCACTCTGAGGGTTGTCCGAAGCACTAGAGGGGCCGATGGAGACTGCGTGGTTGGGAGATGCGTGGCTGCGGGTTTAAGGGTTTCCGATATGGAGGCCATGAGGGACAGGACCCCGGAAGCAGGTTGGGGAAGCAGGCGCGTGTCCCGACTGGACATCGTGATGGCCTAGCCCCATGGTAGAGCGCTGGGATGGGACCCCTGAAATGGAGGATCCACGGGCGTTGTCCTCGCTGCATTCCGTCTTGTGGAGTGCCCCTTGGCGGCGATCGGGTGCGGGCACTTACCATGCCCTTCAAGGCCCCGAGGTGGGGGCGGCCCAGCAGACGTGCGGCGCCCGAATGACTTCGCCGGGCTTTTTCGGCCAATTCTCACGAGCGTTCTGCCCAAACCAATCATGGTTTGGGCAGAACGCTCGTGAGAATTGGCCGGCGTAGGAAAGCCCTGCGGACCGCCGTGCTCTCCATGGCCCAGGGCCCTTTCTCGCCCAGGGCATTTTGCTGACGCCAAGAAATGGCTCGAAAAACACGCGGCCCACCCCGGCACGCAGGCGCATTGGAGCGTTCCCGGAGCAGAGTTGAAGAACGGGTTGTGGCCTGGTGTGCGCCACTGTCTTTCGGGTAGATGGGCCGGCCAAGGATGGGGATGACCTCATCTTGGTCATACAGGTTGAACTCACTCTGAGGGGTGTCCGAAGCACCAGAGGGGCCGATGGAGACTGCGTGGTTGGGAGATGCGTGGCTGCGGGTCTAAGGTTTTCCCATATGGAGGCCATGAGGGACAGGACCCCGGAAGCAGGTTGGGGAAGCAGGCAAGTGTTCCAGACTGGACTTCGTGATGGGCCAGGCCCCGTGGTAGAGCGCCGGGATGGGACCGGGGCAAGTCGAGGATCCACGGGCGATGTCCTCGCTGCATTCCATCTTGTGGTGTGCCTCTTGGCGGCGATCTGATGGGGGCACTCACAGTGCCCTTCAGGGCCCCGAGGTGGGGGCGGCCCAGCAGACGTGCGGCGCCCGAATGACTTCGCCGGGCTTTTTCCGGCCAATTCTCACGAGTGTTCTGCCCAAACCAAACCTGGTTTGGGCCGAATGCTCGTGAGAATTGGCCGGCGTAGGACAGCACTGTGGAGCGCCTTGCTCTCCATGGCCCAGGGCCCTTTCTCGCCCAAGGCATGTTGCTGCCGCAAAGAAATGGCTCGGAAAAGACGCGGCCCACCCCGGCACACCGAAGCCTTGGAGCGTTCTCGGAGCAGAGTTGAAGAACGGGTGGTGGCCTCGTGTGCGCCTTTGTCTCTAGGGTAGACGGGCTGGCCAAGGATGGGGATGACCTCATCTTGGTCATACCGGTTTATCTCACTCTGAGGGTTGTCCGAAGCACTAGAGGGTCCGATGGAGACTGCGTGGTTGGGAGATGCGTGGCTGCGGGTCTAAGGGTTTCCGATATGGAGGCCATGAAGGACAGGACCCCGGAAGCAGGTTGGGGAAGCAGGCGCGTGTCCCAGACCGGACTTCGTGATGGGCCTGGCCCCATGGTAGAGCGCAGGGATGGGACCCCTGCAAGTCGAGGATCCACGGGCGTTGTCCTCGCTGCATTCCGTCTTGTGGAGTGCCCCTTGGCGGCAATCGGGTGTGGGCACTCACCATGCCCTTCAAGGCCCCGAGGTGGGGGCGTCCCAGCAGACGTGCGGCGCCCGAATGATTTCACCGGGATTTTTCCGGCCAATTCTCACGAGCGTTCTGCTCAAACCAGGATTGGTTTGGGCAGAACGCTCGTGAGAATTGGCCGGCATAGGACAGCCCTGCGGACAGCCGTGCTCTCCATGGCCCAGGGCCCTTTCTCGCCCAGGGCATGTTTCTGCCGCCAAGAAATGGCTCTGAAAACACGCGGCCCACCCCGGCACGCCGGCGCATTGGAGCGTTCCTGGAGCAGAGTTGAAGAACGGGTGGTGGCCTTGTGTGCGCCTCTGTCTTTCGGGTACATGGGCCGGCCAAGGATGGGGATGACCTCATCTTGGTCATACCGGATTATCTCACTCTGAGGGTTGTCCGAAGCTCTAGAGGGGCCGATGGAGACTGCGTGGTTGGGAGATGCGTGGCTGCGGGTCTAAGGGTTTCCGATTTGGAGGCCATGAGGGACAGGACCCCGGAAGAAGGTTGGGGAAGCAGGCGAGTGTCCCAGACCGGACTTCGTGATGGGCCTGGCCCCATGGTAGAGCGCAGGGATGGGACCCCTGCAAGTGGAGGATCCACGGGCGTTGTCCTCGCTGCATTCCGTCTTGTGGATTGCCCCTTGGTGGCGATCGGGTGCGGGCACTCACCATGCCCTTCAAGGCCCCGAGGTGGGGGCGGCCCAGCAGACGTGCGGCTTCCGAATGACTTCGCCCGGCTTTAACTGGCCAATTCTCACGAGCGTTCTGCCCAAACCAGGACGCTCGTGAGAATTGGCCGGCGTAGGACAGCCCTGCGGACCGCCGTGCTCTCCATGGCCCAGGGCCCTTTCTCGCCCAGGGCATGTTGCTGCCGCCAAGAAATGGCTCGGAAAAGACGCTGCCAACCCCGGCACGACGGCGCATTGGAGCGTTCCCGGAGCAGAGTTGAAGAACGGGTGGTGGCCTGGTGTGCGCCTCTGTCTCTCGGATAGACCGGCCGGCCAAGGATGGGAATGACCTCATCTTGGTCATACCGGTTTATCTCACTCTGAGGGTTGTCCGAAGCACTAGAGGGGCCGATGGAGACTGCGTGGTTGAGAGATGCATGCCTGCGGGTCTAAGTGTTTCCAATATGGAGGCCATGAGGGACAGGACCCCGGAAGCAGGTTGGGGAAGCAGGAGAGTGTCCCAGACCGGACTTCGTGATGGGCCTGGCCCCATGGTAGAGCGCAGGGATGGGACGCCTGCAGTCGAGGATCCACGGGCGTTGTGCTCGCTGCATTCCGTCTTGTGGTGTGCCCCTTGGCGGCGATCGGGTGCGGGCACTCACCATGCCCTTCAAGGCCCCGAGGTGGGGGCGGCCCAGCAGACGTGCGGCGCCCGAATGACTTCGCCGGGCTTTTTCCAGCCAATTCTCACGAGCGTTCTGCCCAAACCAATCCTGGTTTGGGCAGAACGGTCGTGAGAATTGGCCGGCGTAGGACAGCCCTGCGGACCGCCGTGCTCTCCATGGCCCAGGGCCCTTTCTCGCCCAGGGCATGTTGCTGCCGCCAAGAAATGGCTCAGAAAACACTCGGCCCACCCCGGCACGCCGGCGCATTGGAGCGTTCCCGGAGCAGAGTTGAAGAACGGGTGGTGGCCTGGTGTGCGCCTCTGTCTTTCGGGTAGATGGGCCGGCCAAGGATGGGGATGACCTCATCTTGGTCATACCGGTTTATCTCACTCTGAGGGTTGTCCGAAGCACCAGAGGGGCCGATGGAGACTGCGTGGTTGGGAGATGCATGGCTGCGGGTCTAAGGGTTTCCGATATGGAGGCCATGAGGGACAGGACCCCGGAAGCAGGTTGGGGAAGCAGGCGAGTGTCACAGACCGGACTTCGTGATGGGCCTGGCCCCGTGGTAGAGCGCAGGGATGGGACCCCTGCAAGTCGAGGATCCACGGGCGTTGTCCTCGCTGCATTCCGTCTTGTGGAGTGCCCCTTGGCGGCGATCGGGTGCGGGCACTCACCATGCCCTTCAGGGTCCCGAGGTGGGGGTGGCCCAGCAGACGTGCGGCGCCCGATGTCTTCGCCGGGCTTTTTCCGGCCAATTCTCACGAGCGTTCTGCCCAAACCAGGATTGGTTTGGGCAGAACGCTCGTGAGAATTGGCCGGCGTAGGACAGCCCTGCGGACCGCGGTGCTCTCCATGGCCCAGGGCCCTTTCTCGCCCAGGGCATGTTGCTGCCGCCAAGAAATGGCTCGGAAAAGACGCGGCCCACCCCGGCACGCCGGCGCATTGGAGCGTTCCCGGAGCAGAGTTGAAGAACGGGTGGTGGCCTGGTGTGCGCCTCTGTCTTTCGGGTAGATGGGCCGGCCAAGGATGGGGATGACCTCATCTTGGTCATACAGGTTTATCTCCCTCTGACGGTTGTCCGAAGCACCAGAGGGGGCGATGGAGACTGCGTGGTTGGGAGATGCGTGGCTGCGGGTCTAAGGGTTTCCCATATGGAGGCCATGAGGGACAGGACCCGGAAGCAGGTTGGAGAAGCAGGCGAGTGTTCCAGACCGGACTTCGTGATGGGCCTGGCCCCGTGGTAGAGCGCACGGATGGGACCCCAGCAAGTCGAGGATCCACGGGCGTTGTCCCCGCTGCATTCCATCTTGTGGAGTGCCTCTTGGCGGCGATCGGGTGCGGGCACTCACAGTGCCCTTCAGGGTCCCGAGGTGGGGGCGGCCCAGCAGACGAGCGGCGCCCAAATGACTTCGCCGGGCTTTTTCCGGCCAATTCTCACGATCGTTCTGCCCAAACCAATAATGGTTTGGGCAGAACGCTCGTGAGAATTGGCCGGCGTAGGACAGCCCTGCGGACCGCCGTGCTCTCCATGGCCCAGGGCCCTGTCTCGCCCAGGGCATGTTGCTGCCGCGAAGAAATGGCTCGGAAAACACGCGGCCCACCCCGGCACGCCGGCGCATTGGAGCGTTCCCGGAGCAGAGTTGAAGAACAGGTGGTGGCCTGGTGTGCGTCTCTGTCTCACGGATAGACGGGCTGGCCAAGGATGGGGATGACCTCATCTTGGTCATACCGGTTTATCTCACTCTGAGGGTTGTCCGAAGCACCAGAGGGGCCGATGGAGACTGCGTGGTTGGGAGATGCGTGGCTGCGGGTCTAAGTGTTTCCGATATGGAGGCCATGAGGGACAGGACCCGGGAAGCAGGTTGGGGAAGCAGGCCCGTGTCCCAGACCGGACTTCGTGATGGGCCTGGCCCCATGGTAGAGCGCAGGGATGGGACCCCTGTAAGTGGAGGATCCACGGGCGTTGTCCTCGCTGCATTCCGTCTTGTGGAGTGCCCCTTGGCGGCGATCGGGTGCGGGCACTCACCATGCCCTTCAAGGCCCCGAGGTGGGGGCGGCCCAGCAGACGTGCGGCGACCAAATGACTTCGCCGGGCTTTTCCCGGCCAATTCTCACGAGCGTTCTGCCCAAACCAGGATTGGTTTGGGCAGAACGCTCGTGAGAATTGGCCGGCGTAGGACAGCCCTGCGGAACGCCACGCTCTCCATGGCCCAGGGCCCTTTCTCGCCCAGGGCATGTTGCTGCCGCCAAGAAATGGCTCGGATAAGACGCGGCAAACCCCGGCACGCCGGCGCATTGGAGCGTTACCGGAGCAGAGTTGAAGAACGGGTGGTGGCCTGGTGTGAGCCTCTGTCTTTCGGGTAGATGGGCCGGCCAAGGATGGGGATGACCTCATCTTGGTCATACCGGTTTATCTCACTCTGAGGGTTGTCCGAAGCACCAGAGGGGCCGATGGAGACTGCGTAGTTGGGAGATGCATGGCTGCGGGCCTAAGGATTTCCCATATGGAGGCCATGAGGGACAGGACCCGGAAGCAGGTTGGGGAAGCAGGCGAGTGTTACAGACCGGACTTCGTGATGGGCCTGGCCCCGTTGTAGAGCGCAGGGATGGGACCCTGGCAAGTCGAGGATCCACAGGCGTTGTCCTCGCTGCATTCCATCTTGTGGAGTGCCTCTTGGCGGCGATCTGGTGCGGGCACTCACAGTGCCCTTCAGGGCCCCGAGGTGGGGGCGGCCCAGCAGACGTGCGGCGCCCGAATGACTTCGCCGGGCTTTTTCCGGCCAATTCTCACGAGCGTTCTGCCCAAACCAATCCTGGTTTGGGCAGAACGCTCGTGAGAATTGGCCGGCGTATTACAGCCCTGTGGACCGCCGTGCTCTCCATGGCCCAGGGCCCTTTCTCGCCCAGGGCATGTTGCTGCCGCCAAAAAATGGCTCGGAAAAGACGCTGCCAACCCCGGCACGACGGCGCATTGGAGCGTTCCCGGAGCAGAGTTGAAGAACGGGTGGTGGCCTGGTGTGCGCCTCTGTCTCACGAAAAGACGGGGCGGCCAAAGATGGGGATGACCTCATCTTGGTCATATCGGTGTATCTCACTCTGAGGGTTGTCCGAAGCACCAGAGGGGCCGATGGAGACTGCGTGGTTGGGAGATGCGTGGCTGCGGGTCTAAGGGTTTCCGATATGGAGGCCATGAGGGACAGGACCCGGGAAGCAGGTTGGGGAAGCAGGCGCGTGTCCCAGACCGGACTTCGTGATGGGCCTGGCCCCATGGTAGAGCGCAGGGATGGGACCCCTGCAAGTGGAGGATCCACGGGCGTTGTCCTCGCTGTATTCCGTCTTGTGGAGTGCCCCTTAGCGGCGATTGGGTGCGGGCACTCACCATGCCCTTCAAGGCCCCGAGGTGGGGGCGGCCCAGCAGACGTGCGGCGCCCGAATGACTTCGCCGGGCTTTTTCCAGCCAATTCTCACGAGCGTTCTGCCCAAACCAGGATTGGTTTGGGCAGAACGCTCGTGAGAATTGGCCGGCGTAGGACAGCCCTGCGGACCGCCGTGCTCTCCATGGCCCAGGGCCCTTTCTCGCCCAGGGAATGTTGCTGCCGCCAAGAAATGGCTCGGAAAAGACGCTGCCAACCCCGGCACGACGGCGCATTGGAGCGTTCCCGGAGCAGAGTTGAAGAACGGGTGGTGGCCTGGTGTGCGCCTCTGTCTCTCGGATAGACGGGCCTGCCAATGATGGGGATGACCTCATCTTGGTCATACCGGTTTATCTCACTCTGAGGGTTGTCCGAAGCACTAGAGGGGCCGATGGAGACTGCGTGGTTGGGAGATGCGTGGCTGCGGGTCTAAGGGTTTCCGATATGGAGGCCATGAGGGACAGGACCCGGGAAGCAGGTTGGGGAAGCAGGCGCGTGTCCCAGACCGGACTTCGTGATGGGCCTGGCCCCATGGTAGAGCGCAGGGATGGGACCCCTGCAAGTGGAGGATCCACGGGCGTTGTCCTCGCTGCATTCCGTCTTGTGGAGTGCCCCTTGGCGGCGATCGGGTTCGGGCACTCACCATGCCCTTCAAGGCCCCGAGGTGGGGGCGGCCCAGCAGACGTGCGGCGCCCGAATCACTTCGCCGGGCTTTTTCCGGCCAATTCTCACGAGCGTTCTGCCCAAACCAGGATTGGTTTGGGCAGAACGCTCGTGAGAATTGGCCGGCGTAGGACAGCCCTGCGGACCGCCGTGCTCTCCATGGCCCAGGGCCCTGTCTCGCCCAGGGCATGTTGCTGCCGCGAAGAAATGGCTCGGAAAACACGCGGCCCACCCCGGCACGCCGGCGCATTGGAGCGTTCCCGGAGCAGAGTTGAAGAACAGGTGGTGGCCTGGTGTGCGCCTCTGTCTCACGGGTAGACGGGCCGGCCAAAGATGGGGATGACCTCATCTTGGTCATACCGGTGTATCTCATTCTGAGGGTTGTCCGAAGCACCAGAGGGGCCGATGGAGACTGCGTGGTTGGGAGATGCGTGGCTGCGGGTCTAAGTGTTTCCGATATGGAGGCCATGAGGGACAGGACCCGGGAAGCAGGTTGGGGAAGCAGGCGCGTGTCCCAGACCGGACTTCGTGATGGGCCTGGCCCCATGGTAGAGCGCAGGGATGGGACCCCTGCAAGTGGAGGATCCACGGGCGTTGTCCTCGCTGCATTCCGTCTTGTGGAGTGCCCCTTGGCGGCGATCGGGTGCGGGCACTCACCATGCCCTTCAAGGCCCCGAGGTGGGGGCGGCCCAGCAGACGTGCGGCGCCCGAATGACTTCGCCTGGTTTTTTCCGGCCAATTCTCACGAGCGTTCTGCCCAAACCAGGATTGGTTTGGGCAGAACGCTCGTGAGAATTGGCCGGCGTCGGACAGCCCTGCGGACCGCCGTGCTCTCCATGGGGCAGGGCCCTTTCTCGCCCAGGGCATGTTGCTGCCGCCAAGAAATGGCTCGGAAAAGACGCGTACAACCCCGGGACGACGGCGCATTGGAGTGTTGCCGGAGCAGAGTTGAAGAACGGGTGGTGGCCTGGTGTGCGTCTCTGTCTCTCGGATAGACGGGCTGGCCAAGGATGGGGATGACCTCATCTTGGTCATACCGGTTTATCTCACTCTGAGGGTTGTCCGAAGCACTAGAGGTGCCGATGGAGACTGCGTGGTTGGGAGATGCGTGGCTGCGGGTCTAAGGGTTTCCGATATGGAGGCCATGAGGGACAGGACCCCGGAAGCAGGTTGGGGAAGCAGGCCCGTGTCCCAGACCGGACTTCGTGATGGGCCTGGCCCCATGGTAGAGCGCAGGGATGGGACCCCTGTAAGTGGAGGATCCACGGGCGTTGTCCTCGATGCATTCCGTCTTGTGGAGTGCCCCTTGGCGGCGATCGGGTGCGGGCACTCACCATGCCCTTCAAGGCCCCGAGGTGGGGGCGGACCCGCAGACGTGCGGCGCCCGAATGACTTCGCCTGGCTTTTTCCGGCCAATTCTCACTAGCGTTCTGCCCAAACCAGGATTGGTTTGGGCAGAACGCTCGTGAGAATTGGCCGGCGTATTACAGCCCTGTGGACCGCCGTGCTCTCCATGGCCCAGGGCCCTTTCTCGCCCAGGGCATGTTGCTGCCGCCAAAAAATGGCTCGGAAAAGACGCTGCCAACCCCGGCACGACGGCGCATTGGAGCGTTCCCGGAGCAGAGTTGAAGAACGGGTGGTGGCCTGGTGTGCGCCTCTGTCTCACGGATAGACGGGGCGGCCAAAGATGGGGATGACCTCATCTTGGTTATACCGGTGTATCTCACTCTGAGGGTAGTCCGAAGCACCAGAGGGGCCGATGGAGACTGCGTGGTTGGGAGATGCGTGGCTGCGGGTCTAAGGGTTTCCGATATGGAGGCCATGAGGGACAGGACCCGGGAAGCAGGTTGGGGAAGCAGGCGCGTGTCCCAGACCGGACTTCGTGATGGGCCTGGCCCCATGGTAGAGCGCAGGGATGGGACCCCTGCAAGTGGAGGATCCACGGGCGTTGTCCTCGCTGTATTCCGTCTTGTGGAGTGCCCCTTGGCGGCGATTGGGTGCGGGCACTCACCCTGCCCTTCAAGGCCCCGAGGTGGGGGCGGCCCAGCAGACGTGCGGCGCCCGAATGACTTCGCCGGGCTTTTTCCAGCCAATTCTCACGAGCGTTCTGCCCAAACCAGGATTGGTTTGGGCAGAACGCTCGTGAGAATTGGCCGGCGTAGGACAGCCGTGCGGACCGCCGTGCTCTCCATGGCCCAGGGCCCTTTCTCGCCCAGGGCATGTTGCTGCCGCCAAGAAATGGCTCGGAAAAGACGCTGCCAACCCCGGCACGACGGCGCATTGGAGCGTTCCCGGAGCAGAGTTGAAGAACGGGTGGTGGCCTGGTGTGCGCCTCTGTCTCTCGGATAGACGGGCCTGCCAAGGATGGGGATGACCTCATCTTGGTCATACCGGTTTATCTCACTCTGAGGGTTGTCCGAAGCACCAGAGGGGCCGATGGAGACTGCGTGGTTGGGAGATGCGTGGCTGCGGGTCTAAGTGTTTCCGATATGGAGGCCATGAGGGACAGGACCCGGGACGCAGGTTGGGGAAGAAGGCGCGTGTCCCAGACCGGACTTCGTGATGGGCCTGGCCCCATGGTAGAGCGCAGGGATGGGACCCCTGCAAGTGGAGGATCCACGGGCGTTGTCCTCGCTGCATTCCGTCTTGTGGAGTGCCCCTTGGCGGCAATCGGGTGCGGGCACTCACCATGCCCTTCAAGGCCCCGAGGTGGGGGCGGCCCAGCAGACGTGCGGCGCCCGAATGACTTCGCCGGGTTTTTTCCGGCCAATTCTCACGAGCGTTCTGCCCAAACCAGGATTGGTTTGGGCAGAACGCTCGTGAGAATTGGCCGGCGTCGGACAGCCCTGCGGACCGCCGTGCTCTCCATGGCCCAGGGCCCTTTCTCGCCCAGGGCATGTTGCTGCCGCCAAGAAATGGCTTGGAAAAGACGCGTACAACCCCGGGACGACGGCTCATTGGAGCGTTGCCGTAGCAGAGTTGAAGAACGGGTGGTGGCCTGGTGTGCGTCTCTGTCTCTCGGATAGACGGGCTGGCCAAGGATGGGGATGACCTCATCTTGGTCATACCGGTTTATCTCACTCTGAGGGTTGTCCGAAGCACTAGAGGTGCCGATGGAGACTGCGTGGTTGGGAGATGCGTGGCTGCGGGTCTAAGGGTTTCCGATATGGAGGCCATGAGGGACAGGACCCCGGAAGCAGGTTTGGGAAGCAGGCCCGTGTCCCAGACCGGACTTCGTGATGGGCCTGGCAGGGATGGGACCCCTGTAAGTGGAAGATCCACGGGCGTTGTCCTCGCTGCATTCCGTCTTGTGGAGTGCCCCTTGGCGGCGATCGGGTGCGGGCACTCACCATGCCCTTCAAGGCCCCGAGGTGGGGGCGGCCCAGCAGACGTGCGGCGACCAAATGACTTCGCCGGGCTTTTCCCGGCCAATTCTCACGAGCGTTCTGCCCAAACCAGGATTGGTTTGGGCAGAACGCTCGTGAGAATTGGCCGGCGTAGGACAGCCCTGCGGAACGCCACGCTCTCCATGGCCCAGGGCCCTTTCTCGCCCAGGGCATGTTGCTGCCGCCAAGAAATGGCTCGGATAAGTCGCGGCAAACCCCGGCACGCCGGCGCATTGGAGCGTTACCGGAGCAGAGTTGAAGAACGGGTGGTGGCCTGGTGTGAGCCTCTGTCACTCGGGTAGACGGTCCGGCCAAGGATGGGGATGACCTCATCTTGGTCATACCGGTTTATCTCACTCTGAGGGTTGTCCGAAGCACCAGAGGGGCCGATGGAGACTGCGTGGTTGGGAGATGCGTGGCTGCGGGTCTAAGGGTTTCCGATATGGAGGCCGTGAGGGACAGGCCCCCGGAAGCAGGTTGGGGAAGCAGGCGCGTGTCCCGACCGGACTTCGTGATGGGCCTAGCCCCATGGTAGAGCACAGGGATGGGACCCCTGCAAGTGGAGGATCCACGGGCGTTGTCCTCGCTGCATTCCGTCTTGTGGAGTGCCCCTTGGCGGCGATCGGGTGCGGGCACTCACCATGCCCTTCAAGGCCCCGAGGTGGGGGCGGCCCAGCAGACGTGCGGCGCCCGAATGACTTCGCCGGGCTTTTTCCGGCCAATTCTCACGAGCGTTCTGCCCAAACCAGGATTGGTTTGGGCAGAACGCTCGTGAGAATTGGCCGGCGTCGGACAGCCCAGCGGACCGCCGTGCTCTCCATGGCCCAGGGCCCTTTCTCGCCCAGGGCATGTTGCTGCCGCCAAGAAATGGCTCGGAAAACACGCGGCCAATCCCGGCACGACGGCGCATTGGAGCGTTCCCGGAGCAGAGTTGAAGAACGGGTGGTGGCCTGGTGTGCGCCTCTGTCTCTCGGATAGACGGGCTGGCCAAGGATGGGGATGACCTCATCTTGGTCATACCGGTTTATCTCACTCTGAGGGTTGTCCGAAGCACTAGAGGGGCCGATGGAGACTGCGTGGTTGGGAGATGCGTGGCTGCGGGTTTAAGGGTTTCTGATATGGAGGCCATGAGGGACAGGACCCCGGAAGCAGGTTGGGGAAGCAGGCGAGTGTCCCAGTCCGGACTTCGTGATGGGCCTGGCCCCATGGTAGAGCGCAGGGATGGGACCACTGCAAGTCGAGGATCCACGGGCGTTGTCCTCGCTGCATTCCGTCTTGTGGTGTGCCCCTTGGCGGCGATCGGGTGCGGGCACTCACCATGCCCTTCAAGGCCCCGAGGTGGGGGCGGCCCAGCAGACATGCGGCGCCCGAATGACTTCGCCGGGCTTTTTCCAGCCAATTCTCACGAGCGTTCTGCCCAAACCAGGATTGGTTTGGGCAGAACGCTCGTGAGAATTGGCCGGCGTAGGACAGCCCTGCGGACCGCCGTGCTCTCCATGGCCCAGGGCCCTTTCTCGCCCAGGGCATGTTGCTGCCGCCAAGAAATGGCTCGGAAAAGACGCGGCCCACCCCGGCACGCCGGCGCATTGGAGCGTTCCCGGAGCAGAGTTGAAGAACGGGTGGTGGCCTGGTGTGCGCCTCTGTCTTTAGGGTAGACGGGCCGGCCAAGGATGGGGATGACCTCATCTTGGTCATACCGGTTTATCTCACTCTGAGGGTTGTCCGAAGCACCAGAGGGGCCGATGGAGACTGCGTGGTTGGGAGATGCGTGGCTGCGGGTCTAAGGGTTTCCGATATGGAGGCCGTGAGGGACAGGACCCCGGAAGCAGGTTGGGGAAGCAGGCGCGTGTCCCGACCGGACTTCGTGATGGGCCTAGCCCCATGGTAGAGCGCAGGGATGGGGCCCCTGCAAGTGGAGGATCCACGGGCGTTGTCCTCGCTGCATTCCGTCTTGTGGAGTGCCCCTTGGCGGCGATCGGGTGCGGGCACTCACCATGCCCTTCAAGGCCCCGAGGTGGGGGCGGCCCAGCAGACGTGCGGCGCCCGAATGACTTCGCCGGGGTTTTTCCGGCCAATTCTCACGAGCGTTCTGCCCAAACCAGGATTGGTTTGGGCAGAACGCTCGTGAGAATTGGCCGGCGTCGGACAGCCCTGCGGACCGCCGTGCTCTCCATGGCCCAGGGCCCTTTCTCGCCCAGGGCATGTTGCTGCCGCCAAGAAATGGCTCGGAAAAGACGCGGCCAACCCCGGCACGACGGCGCATTGGAGCGTTCCCGGAGCAGAGTTGAAGAACGGGTGGTGGCCTGGTGTGCGCCTCTGTCTCTCGGGTAGATGGGCCGGCCAAGGGTGTGGATGACCTCATCTTGGTCATACCGGTTTATCTCACTCTGAGGGTTGTCCGAAGCACCAGAGGGGCCGATGGAGACTGCGTGGTTGGGAGATGCATGCCTGCGGGTCTAAGGGTTTCCCATATGGAGGCCATGAGAGACAGGACCCGGAAGCAGGTTGGGGAAGCAGGCGCGTGTCCCAGACCGGACTTCGTGATGGGCCTGGCCCCATGGTAGAGCGCAGGGATGGGACCCCTGTAAGTGGAGGATCCACGGGCGTTGTCCTCGCTGCATTCCATCTTGTGGAGTGCCTCTTGGCGGCGATCGGGTGCGGGCACTCACAGTGCCCCTCAGGGCCCCGAGGTGGGGGTGGCCCAGCAGACGTGCGGCGCCCGAATGACTTCACCGGGCTTTTTCCGGCCAATTCTCACGAGCGTTCTGCCCAAACCAGGATTGGTTTGGGCAGAACGCTCGTGAGAATTGGCCGGCGTAGGAAAGCCCTGCGGACCGCGGTGCTCTCCATGGCCCAGGGCCCTTTCTCGCCCAGGGCATGTTGCTGCCGCCAAGAAATGGCTCGGAAAAGACGCGGCCCACCCCGGCACGCCGGCGCATTGGAGCGTTCCCGGAGCAGAGTTGAAGAACGGGTGGTGGCCTGGTGTGCGCCTCTGTCTTTCGGGTAGATGGGCCGGCCAAGGATGGGGATGACCTCATCTTGGTCATACAGGTTGAACTCACTCTGAGGGTTGTCCGAAGCACCAGAGGGGCCGATGGAGACTGCGTGGTTGGGAGATGCGTGGCTGCGGGTCTAAGGTTTTCCCATATGGAGGCCATGAGGGACAGGACCCCGGAAGCAGGTTGGGGAAGCAGGCAAGTGTTCCAGACTGGACTTCGTGATGGGCCAGGCCCCGTGGTAGAGCGCCGTGATGGGACCGGGGCAAGTCGAGGATCCACGGGCGATGTCCTCGCTGCATTCCATCTTGTGGTGTGCCTCTTGGCGGCGATCTGATGGGGGCACTCACAGTGCCCTTCAGGGCCCCGAGGTGGGGGCGGCCCAGCAGACGTGCGGCGCCCGAATGACTTCGCCGGGCTTTTTCCGGCCAATTCTCACGAGTGTTCTGCCCAAACCAAACCTGGTTTGGGCCGAATGCTCGTGAGAATTGGCCGGCGTAGGACAGCCCTGTGGAGCGCCTTGCTCTCCATGGCCCAGGGCCCTTTCTCGCCCAAGGCATGTTGCTGCCGCAAAGAAATGGCTCGGAAAAGACGCGGCCCACCCCGGCACACCGAAGCCTTGGAGCGTTCTCGGAGCAGAGTTGAAGAACGGGTGGTGGCCTCGTGTGCGCCTTTGTCTCTAGGGTAGACGGGCTGGCCAAGGATGGGGATGACCTCATCTTGGTCATACCGGTTTATCTCACTCTGAGGGTTGTCCGAAGCACTAGAGGGGCCGATGGAGACTGCGTGGTTGGGAGATGCGTGGCTCCGGGTCTAAGGGTTTCCGATATGGAGGCCATGAAGGACAGGACCCCGGAAGCAGGTTGGGGAAGCAGGCGCGTGTCCCAGACCGGACTTCGTGATGGGCCTGGCCCCGTGGTAGAGCGCAGGGATGGGACCCCTGCAAGTCGAGGATCCACGGGCGTTGTCCTCGCTGCATTCCGTCTTGTGGAGTGCCCCTTGGCGGCAATCGGGTGCGGGCACTCACCATGCCCTTCAAGGCCCCGAGGTGGGGGCGTCCTAGCAGACGTGCGGCGCCCGAATGATTTCACCGGGATTTTTCCGGCCAATTCTCACGAGCGTTCTGCTCAAAGCAGGATTGGTTTGGGCAGAACGCTCGTGAGAATTGGCCGGCATAGGACAGCCCTGCGGACCGCCGTGCTCTCCATGGCCCAGGGCCCTTTCTCGCCCAGGGCATGTTTCTGCCGCCAAGAAATGGCTCTGAAAACACGCGGCCCACCCCGGCACGCCGGCGCATTGGAGCGTTCCTGGAGCAGAGTTGAAGAACGGGTGGTGGCCTGGTGTGCGCCTCTGTCTTTCGGGTACATGGGCCGGCCAAGGATGGGGATGACCTCATCTTGGTCATACCGGATTATCTCACTCTGAGGGTTGTCCGAAGCTCTAGAGGGGCCGATGGAGACTGCGTGGTTGGGAGATGCGTGGCTGCGGGTCTAAGGGTTTCCGATTTGGAGGCCATGAGGGACAGGACCCCGGAAGAAGGTTGGGGAAGCAGGCGAGTGTCCCAGACCGGACTTCTTGATGGGCCTGGCCCCATGGTAGAGCGCAGGGATGGGACCCCTGCAAGTGGAGGATCCACGGGCGTTGTCCTCGCTGCATTCCGTCTTGTGGAGTGCCCCTTGGTGGCGATCGGGTGCGGGCACTCACCATGCCCTTCAAGGCCCCGAGGTGGGGGAGGCCCAGCAGACGTACGGCTTCCGAATGACTTCGCCGGGCTTTAACCGGCCAATTCTCACGAGCGTTCTGCCCAAACCAGGACGCTCGTGAGAATTGGCCGGCGTAGGACAGCCCTGCGGACCGCCGTGCTCTCCATGGCCCAGGGCCCTTTATCGCCCAGGGCATGTTGCTGCCGCCAAGAAATGGCTCGGAAAAGACGCTGCCAACCCCGGCACGACGGCGCATTGGAGCGTTCCCGGAGCAGAGTTGAAGAACGGGTGGTGGCCTGGTGTGCGCCTCTGTCTCTCGGATAGACCGGCCGGCCAAGGATGGGAATGACCTCATCTTGGTCATACCGGTTTATCTCACTCTGAGGGTTGTCCGAAGCACTAGAGGGGCCGATGGAGACTGCGTGGTTGAGAGATGCATGCCTGCGGGTCTAAGTGTTTCCAATATGGAGGCCATGAGGGACAGGACCCCGGAAGCAGGTTGGGGAAGCAGGCGAGTGTCCCAGACCGGACTTCGTGATGGGCCTGGCCCCATGGTAGAGCGCAGGGATGGGACGCTTGCAAGTCGAGGATCCACGGGCGTTGTCCTCGCTGCATTCCGTCTTGTGGTGTGCCCCTTGGCGGCGATCGGGTGCGGGCACTCACCATGCCCTTCAAGGCCCCGAGGTGGGGGCGGCCCAGCAGACGTGCGGCGCCCGAATGACTTCGCCGGGCTTTTTCCAGCCAATTCTCACGAGCGTTCTGCCCAAACCAGGATTGGTTTGGGCAGAACGGTCGTGAGAATTGGCCGGCGTAGGACAGCCCTGCGGACCGCCGTGCTCTCCATGGCCCAGGGCCCTTTCTCGCCCAGGGCATGTTGCTGCCGCCAAGAAATGGCTCAGAAAACACTCGGCCCACCCCGGCACGCCGGCGCATTGGAGCGTTCCCGGAGCAGAGTTGAAGAACGGGTGGTGGCCTGGTGTGCGCCTCTGTCTTTCGGGTAGATGGGCCGGCCAAGGATGGGGATGACCTCATCTTGGTCATACAGGTTTATCTCCCTCTGACGGTTGTCCGAAGCACCAGAGGGGGCGATGGAGACTGCGTGGTTGGGAGATGCGTGGCTGCGGGTCTAAGGGTTTCCCATATGGAGGCCATGAGGGACAGGACCCGGAAGCAGGTTGGAGAAGCAGGCGAGTGTTCCAGACCGGACTTCGTGATGGGCCTGGCCCCGTGGTAGAGCGCACGGATGGGACCCCAGCAAGTCGAGGATCCACGGGCGTTGTCCCCGCTGCATTCCATCTTGTGGAGTGCCTCTTGGCGGCGATCGGGTGCGGGCACTCACAGTGCCCTTCAGGGTCCCGAGGTGGGGGCGGCCCAGCAGACGAGCGGCGCCCAAATGACTTCGCCGGGCTTTTTCCGGCCAATTCTCACGATCGTTCTGCCCAAACCAATAATGGTTTGGGCAGAACACTCGTGAGAATTGGCCGGCGTAGGAAAGCCCTGCGGACCGCTGTGCTCTCCATGGCCCAGGGCCCTTTCTCGCCCAGGGCATGTGGCTGACGCCAAGAAATGGCTCGAAAAACACGCGGCCCACCCCGGCACGCAGGCGCATTGGAGCGTTCCCGGAGCAGAGTTGAAGAACGGGTTGTGGCCTGGTGTGCGCCACTGTCTTTCGGGGAGATGGGCCGGCCAAGGATGGGGATGACCTCATCTTGGTCATACCGGTTTATCTCACTCTGAGGGTTGTCCGAAGCACCAGAGGGGCCGATGGAGACTGCGTGGTTGGGAGATGCGTGGCTGCGGGTCTAAGGGTTTCCGATATGGAGGCCATGAGGGACAGGACCCCGGAAGCAGGTTGGGGAAGCAGGCCCGTGTCCCAGACCGGACTTCCTGATGGGCCTGGCCCCATGGTAGAGCGCAGGGATGGGACCCCTGCAAGTCGAGGATCCACGGGCGTTGTCCTCGCTGCATTCCGTCTTGTGGAGTGCCCCTTGGCGGCGATCGGGTGCGGGCACTCACCATGCCCTTCAAGGCGCGGGGTGGGGGCGGCCCAGCAGACGTGCGGCGCCCGAATGACTTCGCCGGGCTTTTTCCGGCCAATTCTCACGAGCGTTCTGCCCAAACCAATCCTGGTTTGGGCAGAACGCTCGTGAGAATTGGCCGGCGTCGGACAGCCCTGCGGACTGCCGTGCTCTCCATGGCCCAGGGCCCTTTCTCGCCCAGACCATGTTGCTGCCGCCAAGAAATGGCTCGGAAAAGACGCGGCCAACCCCGGGACGACGGCGCATTGGAGCGTTCCCGGAGCAGAGTTGAAGAACGGGTGGTGGCCTGGTGTGCGTCTCTGTCTCTCGGATAGATGGGCTGGCCAAGGATGGGGATGACCTCATCTTGGTCATACCGGTTTATCTCACTCTGAGGGTTGTCCGAAGCACTAGAGGTGCCGATGGAGACTGCGTGGTTGGGAGATGCGTGGCTGCGGGTCTAAGGGTTTCCGATATGGAGGCCATGAGGGACAGGACCCCGGAAGCAGGTTGGGGAAGCAGGCCCGTGTCCCAGACCGGACTTCGTGATGGGCCTGGCCCCATGGTAGAGCGCAGGGATGGGACCCCTGTAAGTGGAGGATCCACGGGCGTTGTCCTCGCTGCATTCCGTCTTGTGGAGTGCCCCTTGGCGGCGATCGGGTGCGGGCACTCACCATGCCCTTCAAGGCCCCGAGGTGGGGGCGGCCCAGCAGACGTGCGGCGACCAAATGACTTCGCCGGGCTTTTCCCGGCCAATTCTCACGAGCGTTCTGCCCAAACCAGGATTGGTTTGGGCAGAACGCTCGTGAGAATTGGCCGGCGTAGGACAGCCCTGCGGAACGCCACGCTCTCCATGGCCCAGGGCCCTTTCTCGCCCAGGGCATGTTGCTGCCGCCAAGAAATGGCTCGGATAAGACGCGGCAAACCCCGGCACGCCGGCGCATTGTAGCGTTCCCGGAGCAGAGTTGAAGAACGGGTGGTGGCCTGGTGTGAGCCTCTGTCTTTCGGGTAGATGGGCCGGCCAAGGATGGGGATGACCTCATCTTGGTCATACAGGTTTATCTCCCTATGACGGTTGTCCGAAGCACCAGAGGGGACGATGGAGACTGCGTGGTTGTGAGATGCGTGGCTGCGGGTCTAAGGGTTTCCCATATGGAGGCCATGAGGGACAGGACCCGGAAGCAGGTTGGAGAAGCAGGCGAGTGTTCCAAACCGGACTTCGTGATGGGCCTGGCCCCGTGGTAGAGCGCACGGATGGGACCCCAGCAAGTCGAGGATCCACGGGCGTTGTCCCCGCTGCATTCCATCTTGTGGTGTGCCTCTTGGCGGCGATCGGGTGCGGGCACTCACCATGCCCTTCAAGGCCCCGAGGTGGGGGCGGCCCAGCAGACGTGCGGCGCCCGAATGACTTCGCCGGGCTTTTTCCGGCCAATTTCACGAGCGTTCTGCCCAAACCAAACCTGGTTTGGGCAGAATGCTCGTGAGAATTGGCCGGCGTAGGACAGCCCTGCGGACGGCCGTGCTCTCCATGGCCCAGGGCCCTTTCTCGCCCAGGGCATGTTGCTGCCGCCAAGAAATGGCTCAGAAAAGACGCTGCCAACCCCGGCACGACGGCGCATTGGAGCGTTCCCGGAGCAGAGTTGAAGAACGGGTGGTGGCCTGGTGTGCGCCTCTGTCTCTAGGGTAGACGGTCCGGCCAAGGATGGGGATGACCTCATCTTGGTCATACCGGTTTATCTCACTCTGAGGGTTGTCCGAAGCACCAGAGGGGCCGATGGAGACTGCGTGGTTGGGAGATGCGTGGCTGCGGGTCTAAGGGTTTCCGATATGGAGGCCATGAGGGTCAGGACCCCGGAAGCAGGTTGGGGAAGCAGGCGCGTGTCCCAGACCGGACTTCGTGATGGGCCTGGCCCCATGGTAGTGCGCAAGGATGGGACCCCTGTAAGTGGAGGATCCACGGGCGTTGTCCTCGCTGCATTCCGTCTTGTGGAGTGCCCCTTGGCGGCGATCGGGTGCGGGCACTCACCATGCCCTTCAAGGCCCCGAGGTGGGGGCGGCCCAGCAGACGTGCGGCGCCCGAATGACTTCGCCTGGCTTTTTCCGGCCAATTCTCACGAGCGTTCTGCCCAAACCAGGATTGGTTTGGGCAGAACGCTCGTGAGAATTGGCCGGCGTAGCACAGCCCTGTGGACCGCCGTGCTCTCCATGGCCCAGGGCCCTTTCTCGCCCAGGGCATGTTGCTGCCGCCAAGAAATGGCTCGGAAAAGACGCTGCCAACCCCGGCACGACGGCGCATTGGAGCGTTCCCGGAGCAGAGTTGAAGAACAGGTGGTGGCCTGGTGTGCGCCTCTGTCTCACGGGTAGACGGGCCGGCCAAAGATGGGGATGACCTCATCTTGGTCATACCGGTGTATCTCATTCTGACGGTTGTCCGAAGCACCAGAGGGGCCGATGGAGACTGCGTGGTTGGGAGATGCGTGGCTGCGGGTCTAAGTGTTTCCGATATGGAGGCCATGAGGGACAGGACCCGGGAAGCAGGTTGGGGAAGCAGGCGCGTGTCCCAGACCGGACTTCGTGATGGGCCGGGCCCCATGGTAGAGCGCAGGGATGGGACCCCTGCAAGTGGAGGATCCACGGGCGTTGTCCTCGCTGCATTCCGTCTTGTGGAGTGCCCCTTGGCGGCGATCGGGTGCGGGCACTCACCATGCCCTTCAAGGCCCCGAGGTGGGGGCGGCCCAGCAGACGTGCGGCGCCCGAATGACTTCGCCGGGTTTTTTCCGGGCAATTGTCACGAGCGTTCTGCCCAAACCAGGATTGGTTTGGGCAGAACGCTCGTGAGAATTGGCCGGCGTCGGACAGCCCTGCGGACCGCCGTGCTCTCCATGGCCCAGGGCCCTTTCTCGCCCAGAGCATGTTGCTGCCGCCAAGAAATGGCTCGGAAAAGACGCTGCCAACCCCGGCACGACGGCGCATTGGAGCGTTCCCGGAGCAGAGTTGAAGAACGGGTGGTGGCCTGGTGTGCGTCTCTGTCTCTCGGATAGACGGGCTGGCCAAGGATGGGGATGACCTCATCTTGGTCATACCTGTTTATCTCACTCTGACGGTTGTCCGAAGCACTAGAGGTGCCGATGGAGACTGCGTGGTTGGGAGATGCGTGGCTGCGGGTCTAAGGGTTTCCGATATGGAGGCCATGAGGGACAGGACCCCGGAAGCAGGTTGGGGAAGCAGGCCCATGTCCCAGACCGGACTTCGTGATGGGCCTGGCCCCATGGTAGAGCGCAGGGATGGGACCCCTGCAAGTGGAGGATCCACGGGCGTTGTCCTCGCTGCATTCCGTCTTGTGGAGTGCCCCTTGGCGGCGATCGGGTGCGGGCACTCACCATGCCCTTCAAGGCCCCGGGGTGGGGGCGGCCCAGCAGACGTGCGGCGCCCGAATGACTTCGCCGGTTTTTTTCCGGCCAATTCTCACGAGCGTTCTGCCCAAACCAGGATTGGTTTGGGCAGAACGCTCGTGAGAATTGGCCGGCGTCGGACAGCCCTGCGGACCGCCGTGCTCTCCATGGCCCAGGGCCCTTTCTCGCCCAGGGCATGTTGCTGCCGCCAAGAAATGGCTCGGAAAAGACGCTGCCAACCCCGGCACGACGGCGCATTGGAGCGTTCCCGGAGCAGAGTTGAAGAACGGGTGGTGGCCTGGTGTGCGTCTCTGTCTCTCGGATAGACGGGCTGGCCAAGGATGGGGATGACCTCATCTTGGTCATACCGGTTTATCTCACTCTGAGGGTTGTCCGAAGCACTAGAGGTGCCGATGGAGACTGCGTGGTTGGGAGATGCGTGGCTGCGGGTCTAAGGGTTTCCGATATGGAGGCCATGAGGGACAGGACCCCGGAAGCAGGTTGGGGAAGCAGGCCCGTGTCCCAGACCGGACTTCGTGATGGGCCTGGCCCCATGGTAGAGCGCAGGGATGGGACCCCTGTAAGTGGAGGATCCACGGGCGTTGTCCTCGCTGCATTCCGTCTTGTGGAGTGCCCCTTGGTGGCGATCGGGTGCGGGCACTCACCATGCCCTTCAAGGCCCCGAGGTGGGGGCGGCCCAGCAGACGTGCGGCGACCAAATGATTTCGCCGGGCTTTTCCCGGCCAATTCTCACGAGCGTTCTGCCCAAACCAGGATTGGTTTGGGCAGAACGCTCGTGAGAATTGGCCGGCGTAGGACAGCCCTGCGGAACGCCACGCTCTCCATGGCCCAGGGCCCTTTCTCGCCCAGGGCATGTTGCTGCCGCCAAGAAATGGCTCGGATAAGACGCGGCAAACCCCGGCACGCCGGCGCATTGGAGCGTTCCCGGAGCAGAGTTGAAGAACGGGTGGTGGCCTGGTGTGAGCCTCTGTCTTTCGGGTAGATGGGCCGGCCAAGGATGGGGATGACCTCATCTTGGTCATACCGGTTTATCTCACTCTGAGGGTTGTCCGAAGCACCAGAGGGGCCGATGGAGACTGCGTAGTTGGGAGATGCATGGCAGCGGGCCTAAGGATTTCCCATATGGAGGCCATGAGGGACAGGACCCGGAAGCAGGTTGGGGAAGCAGGCGAGTGTTACAGACCGGACTTCGTGATGGGCCTGGCCCCGTTGTAGAGCGCAGGGATGGGACCCTGGCAAGTCGAGGATCCACGGGCGTTGTCCTCGCTGCATTCCATCTTCTGGAGTGCCTCTTGGCGGCGATCTGGTGCGGGCACTCACAGTGCCCTTCAGGGCCCCGAGGTGGGGGCGGCCCAGCAGACGTGCGGCGCCCGAATGACTTCGCCGGGCTTTTTCCGGCCAATTCTCACAAGCGTTCTGCCCAAACCAATCCTGGTTTGGGCAGAACGCTCGTGAGAATTGGCCGGTGTAGGACAGCCCTGTGGACCGCCGTGCTCTCCATG
Organism: Mustela lutreola; assembly: GCF_030435805.1. Lineage (NCBI taxonomy): Eukaryota > Metazoa > Chordata > Mammalia > Carnivora > Mustelidae > Mustela > Mustela lutreola. The sequence continues at coordinate 177,316,583 of NC_081294.1, forward strand.
GCCCAGGGCCCTTTCTCGCCCAGGGCATGTTGCTGCCGCCAAGAAATGGCTCGGAAAAGACGCGGCCAACCCCGGCACGACGGCGCATTGGAGCGTTCCCGGAGCAGAGTTGAAGAACGGGTGGTGGCCTGGTGTGCGCCTCTGTCTCTCGGGTAGACGGTCCGGCCAAGGATGGGGATGACCTCATCTTGGTCATACCGGTTTATCTCACTCTGAGGGTTGTCCGAAGCACCAGAGGGGCCGATGGAGACTGCATGGTTGGGAGATGCGTGACTGCGGGTCTAAGGGTTTCCGATATGGAGGCCATGAGGGACAGGACCCGGGAATCAGGTTGGGGAAGCAGGCGCGTGTCCCAGACCGGACTTCGTGATGGGCCTGGCCCCATGGTAGAGCGCAGGGATGGGACCCCTGCAAGTCGAGGATCCGCGGGCGTTGTCCTCGCTGCATTCCGTCTTGTGGAGTGCCCCTTGGCGGCGATCGGGTGCGGGCACTCACCATGCCCTTCAAGGCCCCGAGATGGGGGCGGCCCAGCAGACGTGCGGCGCCCGAATGACTTCGCCTGGCTTTTTCCGGCCAATTCTCACGAGCGTTCTGCCCAAACCAGGATTGGTTTGGGCAGAACGCTCGTGAGAATTGGCCGGCGTAGCACAGCCCTGTGGACCGCCGTGCTCTCCAGGGCCCAGGGCCCTTTCTCGCCCAGGGCATGTTGCTGCCGCCAAGAAATGGCTCGGAAAAGACGCTGCCAACCCCGGCACGACGGCGCATTGGAGCGTTCCCGGAGCAGAGTTGAAGAACAGGTGGTGGCCTGGTGTGCGCCTCTGTCTCACGGGTAGACGGGCCGGCCAAAGATGGGGATGACCTCATCTTGGTCATACCGGTGTATCTCATTCTGAGGGTTGTCCAAAGCACCAGAGGGGCCGATGGAGACTGCGTGGTTGGGAGATGCGTGGCTGCGGGTCTAAGTGTTTCCGATATGGAGGCCATGAGGGACAGGACACGGGAAGCAGGTTGGGGAAGCAGGCGCGTGCCCAAACCGGACTTCGTGATGGGCCTGGCCCCATGGTAGAGCGCAGGGATGGGACCCCTGCAAGTGGAGGATCCACGGGCGTTGTCCTCGCTGCATTCCGTCTTGTGGAGTGCCCCTTGGCGGCGATCGGGTGCGGGCACTCACCATGCCCTCCAAGGCCCCGAGGTGGGGGCGGCCCAGCAGACGTGCGGCGCCCGAATGACTTCGCCGGGTTTTTTCCGGCCAATTCTCACGAGCGTTCTGCCCAAACCAGGATTGGTTTGGGCAGAACTCTCGTGAGAATTGGCCGGCGTCAGACAGCCCTGCGGACCGCCGTGCTCTCCATGGCCCAGGGCCCTTTCTCGCCCAGGGCATGTTGCTGCCGCCAAGAAATGGCTCGGAAAAGACGCTGCCAACCCCGGCACGACGGCGCATTGGAGCGTTGCCGGAGCAGAGTTGAAGAACGGGTGGTGGCCTGGTGTGCGTCTCTGTCTCTCGGATAGACGGGCTGGCCAAGGATGGGGATGACCTCATCTTGGTCATACCGGTTTATCTCACTCTGAGGGTTGTCCGAAGCACTAGAGGTGCCGATGGAGACTGCGTGGTTGGGAGATGCGTGGCTGCGGGTCTAAGGGTTTCCGATATGGAGGCCATGAGGGACAGGACCCCGGAAGCAGGTTGGGGAAGCAGGCCCGTGTCCCAGACCGGACTTCGTGATGGGCCTGGCCCCATGGTAGAGCGCAGGGATGGGACCCCTGTAAGTGGAAGATCCACGGGCGTTGTCCTCGCTGCATTCCGTCTTGTGGAGTGCCCCTTGGCGGCGATCGGGTGCGGGCACTCACCATGCCCTTCAAGGCCCCGAGGTGGGGGCTGCCCAGCAGACGTGCGGCGTCCGAATGACTTCGCCGGGCTTTAACCGGCCAATTCTCACGAGCGTTCTGCCCAAACCAGGACGCTCGTGAGAATTGGCCGGCGTAGGACAGCCCTGCGGACCGCCGTGCTCTCCATGGCCCAGGGCCCTTTATCGCCCAGGGCATGTTGCTGCCGCCAAGAAATGGCTCGGAAAAGACGCTGCCAACCCCGGCACGACGGCGCATTGGAGCGTTCCCGGAGCAGAGTTGAAGAACGGGTGGTGGCCTGGTGTGCGCCTCTGTCTCTCGGATAGACGCGCCGGCCAAGGATGGGAATGACCTCATCTTGGTCATACCGGTTTATCTCACTCTGAGGGTTGTCCGAAGCACTAGAGGGGCCGATGGAGACTGCGTGGTTGGGAGATGCGTGGCTGCGGGTCTAAGGGTTTCCTATATGGAGGCAATGAGGGACAGGACCCGGGAAACAGGTTGGGGAAGCAGGCGCGTGTCCCAGACCGGACTTCGTGATGGGCCTGGCCCCATGGTAGAGCACAGGGATGGGACCCCTGCAAGTGGAGGATCCACGGGCGTTGTCCTCGCTGCATTCCGTCTTGTGGAGTGCCCCTTGGCGACGATCGGGTGCCGGCACTCACCATGCCCTTCAAGGCCCCGAGGTGGGGGCGGCCCAGCAGACGTGCGGCGCCCGAATGACTTCACCGGGCTTTTTCCGGCCAATTCTCACGAGAGTCCTGATTGGATTGGGCAGAACGCTCGTGAGAATTGGCCGGCGTAGGACAGCCCTGCGGACCGCCGTGCTCTCCATGGCCCAGGGCCCTTTCTCGCCCAGGGCATGTTGCTGCCGCCAAGAAATGGCTCGGAAAAGACGCGGCCAACCCCGGCACGACGGCGCATTGGAGCGTTCCCGGAGGAGAGTTGAAAAACGGGTGGTGGCCTGGTGTGCGCCTCTGTCTCTAGGGTAGACGGGCCGGCCAAAGATGGGGATGACCTCATCTTGGTCATACCGGTTTATCTCACTCTGAGGGTTGTCCGAAGCACCAGAGGGGCCGATGGAGACTGCGTGGTTGGGAGATGCGTGGCTGCGGGTCTAAGGGTTTCCGATATGGAGGCCATGAGGGACAGGACCCCGGAAGCAGGTTGCGGAAGCAGGCGAGTGTCCCAGACCGGACTTCGTGATGGGCCTGGCCCCATGGTAGAGCGCAGGGATGGGACCCCTGCAAGTCGAGGATCCACGGGCGTTGTCCTCGCTGCATTCCGTCTTGTGGAGTGCCCCTTGGCGGCGATCGGGTGCGGGCACTCACCATGCCCTTCAAGGCCCCGAGGTGGGGGCGTCCCAGCAGACGTGCGGCGCCCGAATGACTTCGCCGTGCTTTTTCCGGCCAATTCTCACGAGCGTTCTGCCCAAACCAGCATTGGTTTGGGCAGAACGCTCGTGAGAATTGGCCGGCGTAGGACAGCCCTGCGGACCGCCGTGCTCTCCATGGCCCAGGGCCCTTTCTCGCCCAGGGCATGTTGCTGCCGCCAAGAAATGGCTCGGAAAAGACGCGGCCAACCCCGGCACGCCGGCGCATTGGAGCGTTCCCGGAGCAGAGTTGAAGAACGGGTGGTGGCCTGGTGTGCGCCTCTGTCTCTCGGATAGACGGGCTGGCCAAGGATGGGGATGACCTCATCTTGGTCATACCGGTTTATCTCACTCTGAGGGTTGTCCGAAGCACTAGAGGGGCCGATGGAGACTGCGTGGTTGGGAGATGCGTGGCTGCGGGTTTAAGGGTTTCCGATATGGAGGCCATGAGGGACAGGACCCCGGAAGCAGGTTGGGGAAGCAGGCGCGTGTCCCGACTGGACATCGTGATGGGCCTAGCCCAATGGTAGAGCGCTGGGATGGGACCCCTGCAAGTGGAGGATCCACGGGCGTTGTCCTCGCTGCATTCCGTCTTGTGGAGTGCCCCTTGGCGGCGATCGGGTGCGGGCACTTACCATGCCCTTCAAGGCCCCGAGGTGGGGGCGGCCCAGCAGACGTGCGGCGCCCGAATCACTTCGCCGGGCTTTTTCCGGCCAATTCTCACGAGCGTTCTGCCCAAACCAATCCTGGTTTGGGCAGAACGCTCGTGAGAATTGGCCGGCGTAGGACAGCCCTGCGGACCGCCGTGCTCTCCATGGCCCAGGGCCCTTTCTCGCCCAGGGCATGTTTCTGCCGCCAAGAAATGGCTCTGAAAACACGCGGCCCACCCCGGCACGCCGGCGCATTGGAGCGTTCCTGGAGCAGAGTTGAAGAACGGGTGGTGGCCTGGTGTGCGCCTCTGTCTTTCGGGTAGATGGGCCGGCCAAGGATGGGGATGACCTCATCTTGGTCATACCGGTTTATCTCACTCTGAGGGTTGTCCGAAGCACCAGAGGGGCCGATGGAGATTGCGTGGTTGGGAGATGCATGGCTGCGGGTCTAAGGGTTTCCCATATGGAGGCCATGAGGGACAGGAACCGGAAGCAGGATGGGGAAGCAGGCGAGTGTTCCAGACCAGACTTCGTGATGGGCCTGGCCCCGTGGTAGAGCGCAGGGATGGGACCCTGGCAAGTCGAGGATCCAAGGGCGTTGTCCTCGCTGCATTCCATCTTGTGGAGTGCCTCTTGGTTGCGATCTGGTGCGGGCACTCACAGTGCCCTTCAGGGCCCCGAGGTGGGGGCGGCCCAGCAGACGTGCGGCGCCCGAATGACTTCGCCGGGCTTTTTCCGGCCAATTCTCACGAGAGTCCTGATTGGTTTGGGCAGAACGCTCGTGAGAATTGGCCGGCGTAGGACAGCCCTGTGGACCGCCGTGCTCTCCATGGCCCAGGGCCCTTTCTCGCCCAGGGCATGTTGCTGCCGCCAAGAAATGGCTCGGAAAAGACGCGGCCAACCCCGGCACGACGGCGCATTGGAGCGTTCCCGGAGGAGAGTTGAAAAACGGGTGGTGGCCTGGTGTGCGCCTCTGTCTCTAGGGTAGACGGGCCGGCCAAAGATGGGGATGACCTCATCTTGGTCATACCGGTTTATCTCACTCTGAGGGTTGTCCGAAGCACCAGAGGGGCCGATGGAGACTGCGTGGTTGGGAGATGCGTGGCTGCGGGTCTAAGGGTTTCCGATATGGAGGCCATGAGGGACAGGACCCCGGAAGCAGGTTGCGGAAGCAGGCGAGTGTCCCAGACCGGACTTCGTGATGGGCCTGGCCCCATGGTAGAGCGCAGGGATGGGACCCCTGCAAGTCGAGGATCCACGGGCGTTGTCCTCGCTGCATTCCGTCTTGTGGAGTGCCCCTTGGCGGCGATCGGGTGCGGGCACTCACCATGCCCTTCAAGGCCCCGAGGTGGGGGCGTCCCAGCAGACGTGCGGCGACCGAATGACTTCGCCGGGCTTTTTCCGGCCAATTCTCACGAGCGTTCTTCCCAAACCAGCATTGGTTTGGGCAGAACGCTCGTGAGAATTGGCCGGCGTAGGACAGCCCTGCGGACCGCCGTGCTCTCCATGGCCCAGGGCCCTTTCTCGCCCAGACCATGTTGCTGCCGCCAAGAAATGGCTCGGAAAAGACGCGGCCAACCCCAGCACGACGGCGCATTGGAGCGTTCCCGGAGCAGAGTTGAAGAACGGGTGGTGGCCTGGTGTGCGCCTCTGTCTCAAGGATAGACGGGCCGGCCAAGGATGGGATGACCTCATCTTGGTCATACCGGTTTATCTCACTCTGAGTGTTGTCCGAAGCACCAGAGGGGCCGATGGAGACTGCGTGGTTGGGAGATGCGTGGCTGCGGGTCTAAGGGTTTCCGATATGGAGGCCATGAGGGACAGAACCCCGGAAGCAGGTTGGGGAAGCAGGCCCGTGTCCCAGACCGGACTTCGTGATGGGCCTGGCCCCATGGTAGAGCGCAGGGATGGGACCCCTGTAAGTGGAGGATCCACGGGCGTTGTCCTCGCTGCATTCCGTCTTGTGGAGTGCCCCTTGGCGGCGATCGGGTGCGGGCACTCACCATGCCCTTCAAGGCCCCGAGGTGGGGGCGGCCCAGCAGACATGCGGCGCCCGAATGACTTCGCCGGGTTTTTTCCGGCCAATTCTCACGAGCGTTCTGCCCAAACCAGGACGCTCGTGAGAATTGGCCGGCGTAGGACAGCCCTGCGGACCGCCGTGCTCTCCATGGCCCAGGGCCCTTTCTCGCCCAGGGCATGTTGCTGCCGCCAAGAAATGGCTCGGAAAAGACGCTGCCAACCCCGGCACGACGGCGCATTGGAGCGTTCCCGGAGCAGAGTTGAAGAACGGGTGGTGGCCTGGTGTGCGCCTCTGTCTCTCGGATAGACGGGCCGGCCAAGGATGGGAATGACCTCATCTTGGTCATACCGGTTTATCTCACTCTGAGGGTTGTCCGAAGCACTAGAGGGGCCGATGGAGACTGCGTGGTTGGGAGATGCGTGGCTGCGGGTCTAAGGGTTTCCTATATGGAGGCAATGAGGGACAGGACCCGGGAAACAGGTTGGGGAAGCAGGCGCGTGTCCCAGACCGGACTTCGTGATGGGCCTGGCCCCATGGTAGAGCGCAGGGATGGGACCCCTGCAAGTGGAGGATCCACGGGCGTTGTCCTCGCTGCATTCCGTCTTGTGGAGTGCCCCTTGGCGGCGATCGGGTGCTGGCACTCACCATGCCCTTCAAGGCCCCGAGGTGGGGGCGGCCCAGCAGACGTGCGGCGCCCGAATGACTTCACCGGGCTTTTTCCGGCCAATTCTCACGAGAGTCCTGATTGGTTTGGGCAGAACGCTCGTGAGAATTGGCCGGCGTAGGACAGCCCTGCGGACCGCCGTGCTCTCCATGGCCCAGGGCCCTTTCTCGCCCAGGGCATGTTGCTGCCGCCAAGAAATGGCTCGGAAAAGACGCGGCCAACCCCCGCACGACGGCGCATTGGAGCGTTCCCGGAGGAGAGTTGAAAAACGGGTGGTGGCCTGGTGTGCGCCTCTGTCTCTAGGGTAGACGGGCCGGCCAAAGATGGGGATGACCTCATCTTGGTCATACCGGTTTATCTCACTCTGAGGGTTGTCCGAAGCACTAGAGGTGCCGATGGAGACTGCGTGGTTGGGAGATGCGTGGCTGCGGGTCTAAGGGTTTCCGATATGGAGGCCATGAGGGACAGGACCCCGGAAGCAGGTTGGGGAAGCAGGCCCATGTCCCAGACCGGACTTCGTGATGGGCCTGGCCCCATGGTAGAGCGCAGGGATGGGACCCCTGCAAGTGGAGGATCCACGGGTGTTGTCCTCGCTGCATTCCGTCTTGTGGAGTGCCCCTTGGCGGCGATCGGGTGCGGGCACTCACCATGCCCTTCAAGGCCCCGAGGTGGGGGCGGCCCAGCAGACGTGCGGCGCCCGAATGACTTCGCCGGTTTTTTTCCGGCCAATTCTCACGAGCGTTCTGCCCAAACCAGGATTGGTTTGGGCAGAACGCTCGTGAGAATTGGCCGGCGTAGGACAGCCCTGCGGACCGCCGTGCTCTCCATGGCCCAGGGCCCTTTCTCGCCCAGGGCATGTTGCTGCCGCCAAGAAATGGCTCGGAAAAGACGCGGCCAACCCCGGCACGACGGCGCATTGGAGCGTTCCCGGAGGAGAGTTGAAAAACGGGTGGTGGCCTGGTGTGCGCCTCTGTCTCTAGGGTAGACGGGCCGGCCAAAGATGGGGATGACCTCATCTTGGTCATACCGGTTTATCTCACTCTGAGGGTTGTCCGAAGCACCAGAGGGGCCGATGGAGACTGCGTGGTTGGGAGATGCGTGGCTGCGGGTCTAAGGGTTTCCGATATGGAGGCCATGAGGGACAGGACCCCGGAAGCAGGTTGGGGAAGCAGGCCCATGTCCCAGACCGGACTTCGTGATGGGCCTGGCCCCATGGTAGAGCGCAGGGATGGGACCCCTGCAAGTGGAGGATCCACGGGCGTTGTCCTCGCTGCATTCCGTCTTGTGGAGTGCCCCTTGGCGGCGATCGGGTGCGGGCACTCACCATGCCCTTCAAGGCCCCGGGGTGGGGGCGGCCCAGCAGACGTGCGGCGCCCGAATGACTTCGCCGGTTTTTTTCCGGCCAATTCTCACGAGCGTTCTGCCCAAACCAGGATTGGTTTGGGCAGAACGCTCGTGAGAATTGGCCGGCGTCGGACAGCCCTGCGGACCGCCGTGCTCTCCATGGCCCAGGGCCCTTTCTCGCCCAGGGCATGTTGCTGCCGCCAAGAAATGGCTCGGAAAAGACGCTGCCAACCCCGGCACGACGGCGCATTGGAGCGTTCCCGGAGCAGAGTTGAAGAACGGGTGGTGGCCTGGTGTGCGTCTCTGTCTCTCGGATAGACGGGCTGGCCAAGGATGGGGATGACCTCATCTTGGTCATACCGGTTTATCTCACTCTGAGGGTTGTCCGAAGCACTAGAGGTGCCGATGGAGACTGCGTGGTTGGGAGATGCGTGGCTGCGGGTCTAAGGGTTTCCGATATGGAGGCCATGAGGGACAGGACCCCGGAAGCAGGTTGGGGAAGCAGGCCCGTGTCCCAGACCGGACTTCGTGATGGGCCTGGCCCCATGGTAGAGCGCAGGGATGGGACCCCTGTAAGTGGAGGATCCACGGGCGTTGTCCTCGCTGCATTCCGTCTTGTGGAGTGCCCCTTGGTGGCGATCGGGTGCGGGCACTCACCATGCCCTTCAAGGCCCCGAGGTGGGGGCGGCCCAGCAGACGTGCGGCGACCAAATGATTTCGCCGGGCTTTTCCCGGCCAATTCTCACGAGCGTTCTGCCCAAACCAGGATTGGTTTGGGCAGAACGCTCGTGAGAATTGGCCGGCGTAGGACAGCCCTGCGGAACGCCACGCTCTCCATGGCCCAGGGCCCTTTCTCGCCCAGGGCATGTTGCTGCCGCCAAGAAATGGCTCGGATAAGACGCGGCAAACCCCGGCACGCCGGCGCATTGGAGCGTTCCCGGAGCAGAGTTGAAGAACGGGTGGTGGCCTGGTGTGAGCCTCTGTCTTTCGGGTAGATGGGCCGGCCAAGGATGGGGATGACCTCATCTTGGTCATACCGGTTTATCTCACTCTGAGGGTTGTCCGAAGCACCAGAGGGGCCGATGGAGACTGCGTAGTTGGGAGATGCATGGCAGCGGGCCTAAGGATTTCCCATATGGAGGCCATGAGGGACAGGACCCGGAAGCAGGTTGGGGAAGCAGGCGAGTGTTACAGACCGGACTTCGTGATGGGCCTGGCCCCGTTGTAGAGCGCAGGGATGGGACCCTGGCAAGTCGAGGATCCACGGGCGTTGTCCTCGCTGCATTCCATCTTCTGGAGTGCCTCTTGGCGGCGATCTGGTGCGGGCACTCACAGTGCCCTTCAGGGCCCCGAGGTGGGGGCGGCCCAGCAGACGTGCGGCGCCCGAATGACTTCGCCGGGCTTTTTCCGGCCAATTCTTACGAGCGTTCTGCCCAAACCAATCCTGGTTTGGGCAGAACGCTCGTGAGAATTGGCCGGTGTAGGACAGCCCTGTGGACCGCCGTGCTCTCCATGGCCCAGGGCCCTTTCTCGCCCAGGGCATGTTGCTGCCGCCAAGAAATGGCTCGGAAAAGACGCGGCCAACCCCGGCACGACGGCGCATTGGAGCGTTCCCGGAGCAGAGTTGAAGAACGGGTGGTGGCCTGGTGTGCGCCTCTGTCTCTCGGGTAGACGGTCCGGCCAAGGATGGGGATGACCTCATCTTGGTCATACCGGTTTATCTCACTCTGAGGGTTGTCCGAAGCACCAGAGGGGCCGATGGAGACTGCATGGTTGGGAGATGCGTGACTGCGGGTCTAAGGGTTTCCGATATGGAGGCCATGAGGGACAGGACCCGGGAATCAGGTTGGGGAAGCAGGCGCGTGTCCCAGACCGGACTTCGTGATGGGCCTGGCCCCATGGTAGAGCGCAGGGATGGGACCCCTGCAAGTCGAGGATCCGCGGGCGTTGTCCTCGCTGCATTCCGTCTTGTGGAGTGCCCCTTGGCGGCGATCGGGTGCGGGCACTCACCATGCCCTTCAAGGCCCCGAGATGGGGGCGGCCCAGCAGACGTGCGGCGCCCGAATGACTTCGCCTGGCTTTTTCCGGCCAATTCTCACGAGCGTTCTGCCCAAACCAGGATTGGTTTGGGCAGAACGCTCGTGAGAATTGGCCGGCGTAGCACAGCCCTGTGGACCGCCGTGCTCTCCAGGGCCCAGGGCCCTTTCTCGCCCAGGGCATGTTGCTGCCGCCAAGAAATGGCTCGGAAAAGACGCTGCCAACCCCGGCACGACGGCGCATTGGAGCGTTCCCGGAGCAGAGTTGAAGAACAGGTGGTGGCCTGGTGTGCGCCTCTGTCTCACGGGTAGACGGGCCGGCCAAAGATGGGGATGACCTCATCTTGGTCATACCGGTGTATCTCATTCTGAGGGTTGTCCAAAGCACCAGAGGGGCCGATGGAGACTGCGTGGTTGGGAGATGCGTGGCTGCGGGTCTAAGTGTTTCCGATATGGAGGCCATGAGGGACAGGACCCCGGAAGCAGGTTGGGGAAGCAGGCGCGTGCCCAAACCGGACTTCGTGATGGGCCTGGCCCCATGGTAGAGCGCAGGGATGGGACCCCTGCAAGTGGAGGATCCACGGGCGTTGTCCTCGCTGCATTCCGTCTTGTGGAGTGCCCCTTGGCGGCGATCGGGTGCGGGCACTCACCATGCCCTCCAAGGCCCCGAGGTGGGGGCGGCCCAGCAGACGTGCGGCGCCCGAATGACTTCGCCGGGTTTTTTCGGGCCAATTCTCACGAGCGTTCTGCCCAAACCAGGATTGGTTTGGGCAGAACTCTCGTGAGAATTGGCCGGCGTCAGACAGCCCTGCGGACCGCCGTGCTCTCCATGGCCCAGGGCCCTTTCTCGCCCAGGGCATGTTGCTGCCGCCAAGAAATGGCTCGGAAAAGACGCTGCCAACCCCGGCACGACGGCGCATTGGAGCGTTGCCGGAGCAGAGTTGAAGAACGGGTGGTGGCCTGGTGTGCGTCTCTGTCTCTCGGATAGACGGGCTGGCCAAGGATGGGGATGACCTCATCTTGGTCATACCGGTTTATCTCACTCTGAGGGTTGTCCGAAGCACTAGAGGTGCCGATGGAGACTGCGTGGTTGGGAGATGCGTGGCTGCGGGTCTAAGGGTTTCCGATATGGAGGCCATGAGGGACAGGACCCCGGAAGCAGGTTGGGGAAGCAGGCCCGTGTCCCAGACCGGACTTCGTGATGGGCCTGGCCCCATGGTAGAGCGCAGGGATGGGACCCCTGTAAGTGGAAGATCCACGGGCGTTGTCCTCGCTGCATTCCGTCTTGTGGAGTGCCCCTTGGCGGCGATCGGGTGCGGGCACTCACCATGCCCTTCAAGGCCCCGAGGTGGGGGCTGCCCAGCAGACGTGCGGCGTCCGAATGACTTCGCCGGGCTTTAACCGGCCAATTCTCACGAGCGTTCTGCCCAAACCAGGACGCTCGTGAGAATTGGCCGGCGTAGGACAGCCCTGCGGACCGCCGTGCTCTCCATGGCCCAGGGCCCTTTATCGCCCAGGGCATGTTGCTGCCGCCAAGAAATGGCTCGGAAAAGACGCTGCCAACCCCGGCACGACGGCGCATTGGAGCGTTCCCGGAGCAGAGTTGAAGAACGGGTGGTGGCCTGGTGTGCGCCTCTGTCTCTCGGATAGACGCGCCGGCCAAGGATGGGAATGACCTCATCTTGGTCATACCGGTTTATCTCACTCTGAGGGTTGTCCGAAGCACTAGAGGGGCCGATGGAGACTGCGTGGTTGGGAGATGCGTGGCTGCGGGTCTAAGGGTTTCCTATATGGAGGCAATGAGGGACAGGACCCGGGAAACAGGTTGGGGAAGCAGGCGCGTGTCCCAGACCGGACTTCGTGATGGGCCTGGCCCCATGGTAGAGCGCAGGGATGGGACCCCTGCAAGTGGAGGATCCACGGGCGTTGTCCTCGCTGCATTCCGTCTTGTGGAGTGCCCCTTGGCGACGATCGGGTGCCGGCACTCACCATGCCCTTCAAGGCCCCGAGGTGGGGGCGGCCCAGCAGACGTGCGGCGCCCGAATGACTTCACCGGGCTTTTTCCGGCCAATTCTCACGAGAGTCCTGATTGGATTGGGCAGAACGCTCGTGAGAATTGGCCGGCGTAGGACAGCCCTGCGGACCGCCGTGCTCTCCATGGCCCAGGGCCCTTTCTCGCCCAGGGCATGTTGCTGCCGCCAAGAAATGGCTCGGAAAAGACGCGGCCAACCCCGGCACGACGGCGCATTGGAGCGTTCCCGGAGGAGAGTTGAAAAACGGGTGGTGGCCTGGTGTGCGCCTCTGTCTCTAGGGTAGACGGGCCGGCCAAAGATGGGGATGACCTCATCTTGGTCATACCGGTTTATCTCACTCTGAGGGTTGTCCGAAGCACCAGAGGGGCCGATGGAGACTGCGTGGTTGGGAGATGCGTGGCTGCGGGTCTAAGGGTTTCCGATATGGAGGCCATGAGGGACAGGACCCCGGAAGCAGGTTGCGGAAGCAGGCGAGTGTCCCAGACCGGACTTCGTGATGGGCCTGGCCCCATGGTAGAGCGCAGGGATGGGACCCCTGCAAGTCGAGGATCCACGGGCGTTGTCCTCGCTGCATTCCGTCTTGTGGAGTGCCCCTTGGCGGCGATCGGGTGCGGGCACTCACCATGCCCTTCAAGGCCCCGAGGTGGGGGCGTCCCAGCAGACGTGCGGCGCCCGAATGACTTCGCCGTGCTTTTTCCGGCCAATTCTCACGAGCGTTCTGCCCAAACCAGCATTGGTTTGGGCAGAACGCTCGTGAGAATTGGCCGGCGTAGGACAGCCCTGCGGACCGCCGTGCTCTCCATGGCCCAGGGCCCTTTCTCGCCCAGGGCATGTTGCTGCCGCCAAGAAATGGCTCGGAAAAGACGCGGCCAACCCCGGCACGCCGGCGCATTGGAGCGTTCCCGGAGCAGAGTTGAAGAACGGGTGGTGGCCTGGTGTGCGCCTCTGTCTCTCGGATAGACGGGCTGGCCAAGGATGGGGATGACCTCATCTTGGTCATACCGGTTTATCTCACTCTGAGGGTTGTCCGAAGCACTAGAGGGGCCGATGGAGACTGCGTGGTTGGGAGATGCGTGGCTGCGGGTTTAAGGGTTTCCGATATGGAGGCCATGAGGGACAGGACCCCGGAAGCAGGTTGGGGAAGCAGGCGCGTGTCCCGACTGGACATCGTGATGGGCCTAGCCCAATGGTAGAGCGCTGGGATGGGACCCCTGCAAGTGGAGGATCCACGGGCGTTGTCCTCGCTGCATTCCGTCTTGTGGAGTGCCCCTTGGCGGCGATCGGGTGCGGGCACTTACCATGCCCTTCAAGGCCCCGAGGTGGGGGCGGCCCAGCAGACGTGCGGCGCCCGAATCACTTCGCCGGGCTTTTTCCGGCCAATTCTCACGAGCGTTCTGCCCAAACCAATCCTGGTTTGGGCAGAACGCTCGTGAGAATTGGCCGGCGTAGGACAGCCCTGCGGACCGCCGTGCTCTCCATGGCCCAGGGCCCTTTCTCGCCCAGGGCATGTTTCTGCCGCCAAGAAATGGCTCTGAAAACACGCGGCCCACCCCGGCACGCCGGCGCATTGGAGCGTTCCTGGAGCAGAGTTGAAGAACGGGTGGTGGCCTGGTGTGCGCCTCTGTCTTTCGGGTAGATGGGCCGGCCAAGGATGGGGATGACCTCATCTTGGTCATACCGGTTTATCTCACTCTGAGGGTTGTCCGAAGCACCAGAGGGGCCGATGGAGATTGCGTGGTTGGGAGATGCATGGCTGCGGGTCTAAGGGTTTCCCATATGGAGGCCATGAGGGACAGGAACCGGAAGCAGGATGGGGAAGCAGGCGAGTGTTCCAGACCAGACTTCGTGATGGGCCTGGCCCCGTGGTAGAGCGCAGGGATGGGACCCTGGCAAGTCGAGGATCCAAGGGCGTTGTCCTCGCTGCATTCCATCTTGTGGAGTGCCTCTTGGTTGCGATCTGGTGCGGGCACTCACAGTGCCCTTCAGGGCCCCGAGGTGGGGGCGGCCCAGCAGACGTGCGGCGCCCGAATGACTTCGCCGGGCTTTTTCCGGCCAATTCTCACGAGAGTCCTGATTGGTTTGGGCAGAACGCTCGTGAGAATTGGCCGGCGTAGGACAGCCCTGTGGACCGCCGTGCTCTCCATGGCCCAGGGCCCTTTCTCGCCCAGGGCATGTTGCTGCCGCCAAGAAATGGCTCGGAAAAGACGCGGCCAACCCCGGCACGACGGCGCATTGGAGCGTTCCCGGAGGAGAGTTGAAAAACGGGTGGTGGCCTGGTGTGCGCCTCTGTCTCTAGGGTAGACGGGCCGGCCAAAGATGGGGATGACCTCATCTTGGTCATACCGGTTTATCTCACTCTGAGGGTTGTCCGAAGCACCAGAGGGGCCGATGGAGACTGCGTGGTTGGGAGATGCGTGGCTGCGGGTCTAAGGGTTTCCGATATGGAGGCCATGAGGGACAGGACCCCGGAAGCAGGTTGCGGAAGCAGGCGAGTGTCCCAGACCGGACTTCGTGATGGGCCTGGCCCCATGGTAGAGCGCAGGGATGGGACCCCTGCAAGTCGAGGATCCACGGGCGTTGTCCTCGCTGCATTCCGTCTTGTGGAGTGCCCCTTGGCGGCGATCGGGTGCGGGCACACACCATGCCCTTCAAGGCCCCGAGGTGGGGGCGTCCCAGCAGACGTGCGGCGACCGAATGACTTCGCCGGGCTTTTTCCGGCCAATTCTCACGAGCGTTCTGCCCAAACCAGCATTGGTTTGGGCAGAACGCTCGTGAGAATTGGCCGGCGTAGGACAGCCCTGCGGACCGCCGTGCTCTCCATGGCCCAGGGCCCTTTCTCGCCCAGACCATGTTGCTGCCGCCAAGAAATGGCTCGGAAAAGACGCGGCCAACCCCAGCACGACGGCGCATTGGAGCGTTCCCGGAGCAGAGTTGAAGAACGGGTGGTGGCCTGGTGTGCGCCTCTGTCTCAAGGATAGACGGGCCGGCCAAGGATGGGATGACCTCATCTTGGTCATACCGGTTTATCTCACTCTGAGGGTTGTCCGAAGCACCAGAGGGGCCGATGGAGACTGCGTGGTTGGGAGATGCGTGGCTGCGGGTCTAAGGGTTTCCGATATGGAGGCCATGAGGGACAGAACCCCGGAAGCAGGTTGGGGAAGCAGGCCCGTGTCCCAGACCGGACTTCGTGATGGGCCTGGCCCCATGGTAGAGCGCAGGGATGGGACCCCTGTAAGTGGAGGATCCACGGGCGTTGTCCTCGCTGCATTCCGTCTTGTGGAGTGCCCCTTGGCGGCGATCGGGTGCGGGCACTCACCATGCCCTTCAAGGCCCCGAGGTGGGGGCGGCCCAGCAGACATGCGGCGCCCGAATGACTTCGCCGGGTTTTTTCCGGCCAATTCTCACGAGCGTTCTGCCCAAACCAGGACGCTCGTGAGAATTGGCCGGCGTAGGACAGCCCTGCGGACCGCCGTGCTCTCCATGGCCCAGGGCCCTTTCTCGCCCAGGGCATGTTGCTGCCGCCAAGAAATGGCTCGGAAAAGACGCTGCCAACCCCGGCACGACGGCGCATTGGAGCGTTCCCGGAGCAGAGTTGAAGAACGGGTGGTGGCCTGGTGTGCGCCTCTGTCTCTCGGATAGACGGGCCGGCCAAGGATGGGAATGACCTCATCTTGGTCATACCGGTTTATCTCACTCTGAGGGTTGTCCGAAGCACTAGAGGGGCCGATGGAGACTGCGTGGTTGGGAGATGCGTGGCTGCGGGTCTAAGGGTTTCCTATATGGAGGCAATGAGGGACAGGACCCGGGAAACAGGTTGGGGAAGCAGGCGCGTGTCCCAGACCGGACTTCGTGATGGGCCTGGCCCCATGGTAGAGCGCAGGGATGGGACCCCTGCAAGTGGAGGATCCACGGGCGTTGTCCTCGCTGCATTCCGTCTTGTGGAGTGCCCCTTGGCGGCGATCGGGTGCTGGCACTCACCATGCCCTTCAAGGCCCCGAGGTGGGGGCGGCCCAGCAGACGTGCGGCGCCCGAATGACTTCACCGGGCTTTTTCCGGCCAATTCTCACGAGAGTCCTGATTGGTTTGGGCAGAACGCTCGTGAGAATTGGCCGGCGTAGGACAGCCCTGCGGACCGCCGTGCTCTCCATGGCCCAGGGCCCTTTCTCGCCCAGGGCATGTTGCTGCCGCCAAGAAATGGCTCGGAAAAGACGCGGCCAACCCCCGCACGACGGCGCATTGGAGCGTTCCCGGAGGAGAGTTGAAAAACGGGTGGTGGCCTGGTGTGCGCCTCTGTCTCTAGGGTAGACGGGCCGGCCAAAGATGGGGATGACCTCATCTTGGTCATACCGGTTTATCTCACTCTGAGGGTTGTCCGAAGCACTAGAGGTGCCGATGGAGACTGCGTGGTTGGGAGATGCGTGGCTGCGGGTCTAAGGGTTTCCGATATGGAGGCCATGAGGGACAGGACCCCGGAAGCAGGTTGGGGAAGCAGGCCCATGTCCCAGACCGGACTTCGTGATGGGCCTGGCCCCATGGTAGAGCGCAGGGATGGGACCCCTGCAAGTGGAGGATCCACGGGTGTTGTCCTCGCTGCATTCCGTCTTGTGGAGTGCCCCTTGGCGGCGATCGGGTGCGGGCACTCACCATGCCCTTCAAGGCCCCGAGGTGGGGGCGGCCCAGCAGACGTGCGGCGCCCGAATGACTTCGCCGGTTTTTTTCCGGCCAATTCTCACGAGCGTTCTGCCCAAACCAGGATTGGTTTGGGCAGAACGCTCGTGAGAATTGGCCGGCGTAGGACAGCCCTGCGGACCGCCGTGCTCTCCATGGCCCAGGGCCCTTTCTCGCCCAGGGCATGTTGCTGCCGCCAAGAAATGGCTCGGAAAAGACGCGGCCAACCCCGGCACGACGGCGCATTGGAGCGTTCCCGGAGGAGAGTTGAAAAACGGGTGGTGGCCTGGTGTGCGCCTCTGTCTCTAGGGTAGACGGGCCGGCCAAAGATGGGGATGACCTCATCTTGGTCATACCGGTTTATCTCACTCTGAGGGTTGTCCGAAGCACCAGAGGGGCCGATGGAGACTGCGTGGTTGGGAGATGCGTGGCTGCGGGTCTAAGGGTTTCCGATATGGAGGCCATGAGGGACAGGACCCCGGAAGCAGGTTGCGGAAGCAGGCGAGTGTCCCAGACCGGACTTCGTGATGGGCCTGGCCCCATGGTAGAGCGCAGGGATGGGACCCCTGCAAGTCGAGGATCCACGGGCGTTGTCCTCGCTGCATTCCGTCTTGTGGAGTGCCCCTTGGCGGCGATCGGGTGCGGGCACTCACCATGCCCTTCAAGGCCCCGAGGTGGGGGCGTCCCAGCAGACGTGCGGCGCCCGAATGACTTCGCCGTGCTTTTTCCGGCCAATTCTCACGAGCGTTCTGCCCAAACCAGCATTGGTTTGGGCAGAACGCTCGTGAGAATTGGCCGGCGTAGGACAGCCCTGAGGACCGCCGTGCTCTCCATGGCCCAGGGCCCTTTCTCGCCCAGGGCATGTTGCTGCCGCCAAGAAATGGCTCGGAAAAGACGCGGCCAACCCCGGCACGCCGGCGCATTGGAGCGTTCCCGGAGCAGAGTTGAAGAACGGGTGGTGGCCTGGTGTGCGCCTCTGTCTCTCGGATAGACGGGCTGGCCAAGGATGGGGATGACCTCATCTTGGTCATACCGGTTTATCTCACTCTGAGGGTTGTCCGAAGCACTAGAGGGGCCGATGGAGACTGCGTGGTTGGGAGATGCGTGGCTGCGGGTTTAAGGGTTTCCGATATGGAGGCCATGAGGGACAGGACCCCGGAAGCAGGTTGGGGAAGCAGGCGCGTGTCCCGACTGGACATCGTGATGGGCCTAGCCCAATGGTAGAGCGCTGGGATGGGACCCCTGCAAGTGGAGGATCCACGGGCGTTGTCCTCGCTGCATTCCGTCTTGTGGAGTGCCCCTTGGCGGCGATCGGGTGCGGGCACTTACCATGCCCTTCAAGGCCCCGAGGTGGGGGCGGCCCAGCAGACGTGCGGCGCCCGAATCACTTCGCCGGGCTTTTTCCGGCCAATTCTCACGAGCGTTCTGCCCAAACCAATCCTGGTTTGGGCAGAACGCTCGTGAGAATTGGCCGGCGTAGGACAGCCCTGCGGACCGCCGTGCTCTCCATGGCCCAGGGCCCTTTCTCGCCCAGGGCATGTTTCTGCCGCCAAGAAATGGCTCTGAAAACACGCGGCCCACCCCGGCACGCCGGCGCATTGGAGCGTTCCTGGAGCAGAGTTGAAGAACGGGTGGTGGCCTGGTGTGCGCCTCTGTCTTTCGGGTAGATGGGCCGGCCAAGGATGGGGATGACCTCATCTTGGTCATACCGGTTTATCTCACTCTGAGGGTTGTCCGAAGCACCAGAGGGGCCGATGGAGATTGCGTGGTTGGGAGATGCATGGCTGCGGGTCTAAGGGTTTCCCATATGGAGGCCATGAGGGACAGGAACCGGAAGCAGGATGGGGAAGCAGGCGAGTGTTCCAGACCAGACTTCGTGATGGGCCTGGCCCCGTGGTAGAGCGCAGGGATGGGACCCTGGCAAGTCGAGGATCCAAGGGCGTTGTCCTCGCTGCATTCCATCTTGTGGAGTGCCTCTTGGTTGCGATCTGGTGCGGGCACTCACAGTGCCCTTCAGGGCCCCGAGGTGGGGGCGGCCCAGCAGACGTGCGGCGCCCGAATGACTTCGCCGGGCTTTTTCCGGCCAATTCTCACGAGAGTCCTGATTGGTTTGGGCAGAACGCTCGTGAGAATTGGCCGGCGTAGGACAGCCCTGTGGACCGCCGTGCTCTCCATGGCCCAGGGCCCTTTCTCGCCCAGGGCATGTTGCTGCCGCCAAGAAATGGCTCGGAAAAGACGCGGCCAACCCCGGCACGACGGCGCATTGGAGCGTTCCCGGAGGAGAGTTGAAAAACGGGTGGTGGCCTGGTGTGCGCCTCTGTCTCTAGGGTAGACGGGCCGGCCAAAGATGGGGATGATCTCATCTTGGTCATACCGGTTTATCTCACTCTGAGGGTTGTCCGAAGCACCAGAGGGGCCGATGGAGACTGCGTGGTTGGGAGATGCGTGGCTGCGGGTCTAAGGGTTTCCGATATGGAGGCCATGAGGGACAGGACCCCGGAAGCAGGTTGCGGAAGCAGGCGAGTGTCCCAGACCGGACTTCGTGATGGGCCTGGCCCCATGGTAGAGCGCAGGGATGGGACCCCTGCAAGTCGAGGATCCACGGGCGTTGTCCTCGCTGCATTCCGTCTTGTGGAGTGCCCCTTGGCGGCGATCGGGTGCGGGCACTCACCATGCCCTTCAAGGCCCCGAGGTGGGGGCGTCCCAGCAGACGTGCGGCGACCGAATGACTTCGCCGGGCTTTTTCCGGCCAATTCTCACGAGCGTTCTGCCCAAACCAGCATTGGTTTGGGCAGAACGCTCGTGAGAATTGGCCGGCGTAGGACAGCCCTGCGGACCGCCGTGCTCTCCATGGCCCAGGGCCCTTTCTCGCCCAGACCATGTTGCTGCCGCCAAGAAATGGCTCGGAAAAGACGCGGCCAACCCCAGCACGACGGCGCATTGGAGCGTTCCCGGAGCAGAGTTGAAGAACGGGTGGTGGCCTGGTGTGCGCCTCTGTCTCAAGGATAGACGGGCCGGCCAAGGATGGGATGACCTCATCTTGGTCATACCGGTTTATCTCACTCTGAGTGTTGTCCGAAGCACCAGAGGGGCCGATGGAGACTGCGTGGTTGGGAGATGCGTGGCTGCGGGTCTAAGGGTTTCCGATATGGAGGCCATGAGGGACAGAACCCCGGAAGCAGGTTGGGGAAGCAGGCCCGTGTCCCAGACCGGACTTCGTGATGGGCCTGGCCCCATGGTAGAGCGCAGGGATGGGACCCCTGTAAGTGGAGGATCCACGGGCGTTGTCCTCGCTGCATTCCGTCTTGTGGAGTGCCCCTTGGCGGCGATCGGGTGCGGGCACTCACCATGCCCTTCAAGGCCCCGAGGTGGGGGCGGCCCAGCAGACATGCGGCGCCCGAATGACTTCGCCGGGTTTTTTCCGGCCAATTCTCACGAGCGTTCTGCCCAAACCAGGACGCTCGTGAGAATTGGCCGGCGTAGGACAGCCCTGCGGACCGCCGTGCTCTCCATGGCCCAGGGCCCTTTCTCGCCCAGGGCATGTTGCTGCCGCCAAGAAATGGCTCGGAAAAGACGCTGCCAACCCCGGCACGACGGCGCATTGGAGCGTTCCCGGAGCAGAGTTGAAGAACGGGTGGTGGCCTGGTGTGCGCCTCTGTCTCTCGGATAGACGGGCCGGCCAAGGATGGGAATGACCTCATCTTGGTCATACCGGTTTATCTCACTCTGAGGGTTGTCCGAAGCACTAGAGGGGCCGATGGAGACTGCGTGGTTGGGAGATGCGTGGCTGCGGGTCTAAGGGTTTCCTATATGGAGGCAATGAGGGACAGGACCCGGGAAACAGGTTGGGGAAGCAGGCGCGTGTCCCAGACCGGACTTCGTGATGGGCCTGGCCCCATGGTAGAGCGCAGGGATGGGACCCCTGCAAGTGGAGGATCCACGGGCGTTGTCCTCGCTGCATTCCGTCTTGTGGAGTGCCCCTTGGCGGCGATCGGGTGCTGGCACTCACCATGCCCTTCAAGGCCCCGAGGTGGGGGCGGCCCAGCAGACGTGCGGCGCCCGAATGACTTCACCGGGCTTTTTCCGGCCAATTCTCACGAGAGTCCTGATTGGTTTGGGCAGAACGCTCGTGAGAATTGGCCGGCGTAGGACAGCCCTGCGGACCGCCGTGCTCTCCATGGCCCAGGGCCCTTTCTCGCCCAGGGCATGTTGCTGCCGCCAAGAAATGGCTCGGAAAAGACGCGGCCAACCCCCGCACGACGGCGCATTGGAGCGTTCCCGGAGGAGAGTTGAAAAACGGGTGGTGGCCTGGTGTGCGCCTCTGTCTCTAGGGTAGACGGGCCGGCCAAAGATGGGGATGACCTCATCTTGGTCATACCGGTTTATCTCACTCTGAGGGTTGTCCGAAGCACCAGAGGGGCCGATGGAGACTGCGTGGTTGGGAGATGCGTGGCTGCGGGTCTAAGGGTTTCCGATATGGAGGCCATGAGGGACAGGACCCCGGAAGCAGGTTGCGGAAGCAGGCGAGTGTCCCAGACCGGACTTCGTGATGGGCCTGGCCCCATGGTAGAGCGCAGGGATGGGACCCCTGCAAGTCGAGGATCCACGGGCGTTGTCCTCGCTGCATTCCGTCTTGTGGAGTGCCCCTTGGCGGCGATCGGGTGCGGGCACTCACCATGCCCTTCAAGGCCCCGAGGTGGGGGCGTCCCAGCAGACGTGCGGCGCCCGAATGACTTCGCCGGGCTTTTTCGGGCCAATTCTCACGAGCGTTCTGCCCAAACCAGCATTGGTTTGGGCAGAACGCTCGTGAGAATTGGCCGGCGTCGGACAGCCCAGCGGACCGCCGTGCTCTCCATGGCCCAGGGCCCTTTCTCGCCCAGGGCATGTTGCTGCCGCCAAGAAATGGCTCGGAAAAGACGCGGCCAACCCCGGCACGCCGGCGCATTGGAGCGTTCCCGGAGCAGAGTTGAAGAACGGGTGGTGGCCTGGTGTGCGCCTCTGTCTCTCGGATAGACGGGCTGGCCAAGGATGGGGATGACCTCATCTTGGTCATACCGGTTTATCTCACTCTGAGGGTTGTCCGAAGCACTAGAGGGGCCGATGGAGACTGCGTGGTTGGGAGATGCGTGGCTGCGGGTTTAAGGGTTTCCGATATGGAGGCCATGAGGGACAGGACCCCGGAAGCAGGTTGGGGAAGCAGGCGCGTGTCCCGACTGGACATCGTGATGGGCCTAGCCCAATGGTAGAGCGCTGGGATGGGACCCCTGCAAGTGGAGGATCCACGGGCGTTGTCCTCGCTGCATTCCGTCTTGTGGAGTGCCCCTTGGCGGCGATCGGGTGCGGGCACTTACCATGCCCTTCAAGGCCCCGAGGTGGGGGCGGCCCAGCAGACGTGCGGCGCCCGAATCACTTCGCCGGGCTTTTTCCGGCCAATTCTCACGAGCGTTCTGCCCAAACCAATCCTGGTTTGGGCAGAACGCTCGTGAGAATTGGCCGGCGTAGGACAGCCCTGCGGACCGCCGTGCTCTCCATGGCCCAGGGCCCTTTCTCGCCCAGGGCATGTTTCTGCCGCCAAGAAATGGCTCTGAAAACACGCGGCCCACCCCGGCACGCCGGCGCATTGGAGCGTTCCTGGAGCAGAGTTGAAGAACGGGTGGTGGCCTGGTGTGCGCCTCTGTCTTTCGGGTAGATGGGCCGGCCAAGGATGGGGATGACCTCATCTTGGTCATACCGGTTTATCTCACTCTGAGGGTTGTCCGAAGCACCAGAGGGGCCGATGGAGATTGCGTGGTTGGGAGATGCATGGCTGCGGGTCTAAGGGTTTCCCATATGGAGGCCATGAGGGACAGGAACCGGAAGCAGGATGGGGAAGCAGGCGAGTGTTCCAGACCAGACTTCGTGATGGGCCTGGCCCCGTGGTAGAGCGCAGGGATGGGACCCTGGCAAGTCGAGGATCCAAGGGCGTTGTCCTCGCTGCATTCCATCTTGTGGAGTGCCTCTTGGTTGCGATCTGGTGCGGGCACTCACAGTGCCCTTCAGGGCCCCGAGGTGGGGGCGGCCCAGCAGACGTGCGGCGCCCGAATGACTTCGCCGGGCTTTTTCCGGCCAATTCTCACGAGAGTCCTGATTGGTTTGGGCAGAACGCTCGTGAGAATTGGCCGGCGTAGGACAGCCCTGTGGACCGCCGTGCTCTCCATGGCCCAGGGCCCTTTCTCGCCCAGGGCATGTTGCTGCCGCCAAGAAATGGCTCGGAAAAGACGCGGCCAACCCCGGCACGACGGCGCATTGGAGCGTTCCCGGAGGAGAGTTGAAAAACGGGTGGTGGCCTGGTGTGCGCCTCTGTCTCTAGGGTAGACGGGCCGGCCAAAGATGGGGATGACCTCATCTTGGTCATACCGGTTTATCTCACTCTGAGGGTTGTCCGAAGCACCAGAGGGGCCGATGGAGACTGCGTGGTTGGGAGATGCGTGGCTGCGGGTCTAAGGGTTTCCGATATGGAGGCCATGAGGGACAGGACCCCGGAAGCAGGTTGCGGAAGCAGGCGAGTGTCCCAGACCGGACTTCGTGATGGGCCTGGCCCCATGGTAGAGCGCAGGGATGGGACCCCTGCAAGTCGAGGATCCACGGGCGTTGTCCTCGCTGCATTCCGTCTTGTGGAGTGCCCCTTGGCGGCGATCGGGTGCGGGCACTCACCATGCCCTTCAAGGCCCCGAGGTGGGGGCGTCCCAGCAGACGTGCGGCGACCGAATGACTTCGCCGGGCTTTTTCCGGCCAATTCTCACGAGCGTTCTGCCCAAACCAGCATTGGTTTGGGCAGAACGCTCGTGAGAATTGGCCGGCGTAGGACAGCCCTGCGGACCGCCGTGCTCTCCATGGCCCAGGGCCCTTTCTCGCCCAGACCATGTTGCTGCCGCCAAGAAATGGCTCGGAAAAGACGCGGCCAACCCCAGCACGACGGCGCATTGGAGCGTTCCCGGAGCAGAGTTGAAGAACGGGTGGTGGCCTGGTGTGCGCCTCTGTCTCAAGGATAGACGGGCCGGCCAAGGATGGGATGACCTCATCTTGGTCATACCGGTTTATCTCACTCTGAGTGTTTTCCGAAGCACCAGAGGGGCCGATGGAGACTGCGTGGTTGGGAGATGCGTGGCTGCGGGTCTAAGGGTTTCCGATATGGAGGCCATGAGGGACAGAACCCCGGAAGCAGGTTGGGGAAGCAGGCCCGTGTCCCAGACCGGACTTCGTGATGGGCCTGGCCCCATGGTAGAGCGCAGGGATGGGACCCCTGTAAGTGGAGGATCCACGGGCGTTGTCCTCGCTGCATTCCGTCTTGTGGAGTGCCCCTTGGCGGCGATCGGGTGCGGGCACTCACCATGCCCTTCAAGGCCCCGAGGTGGGGGCGGCCCAGCAGACATGCGGCGCCCGAATGACTTCGCCGGGTTTTTTCCGGCCAATTCTCACGAGCGTTCTGCCCAAACCAGGACGCTCGTGAGAATTGGCCGGCGTAGGACAGCCCTGCGGACCGCCGTGCTCTCCATGGCCCAGGGCCCTTTCTCGCCCAGGGCATGTTGTTGCCGCCAAGAAATGGCTCGGAAAAGACGCTGCCAACCCCGGCACGACGGCGCATTGGAGCGTTCCCGGAGCAGAGTTGAAGAACGGGTGGTGGCCTGGTGTGCGCCTCTGTCTCTCGGATAGACGGGCCGGCCAAGGATGGGAATGACCTCATCTTGGTCATACCGGTTTATCTCACTCTGAGGGTTGTCCGAAGCACTAGAGGGGCCGATGGAGACTGCGTGGTTGGGAGATGCGTGGCTGCGGGTCTAAGGGTTTCCTATATGGAGGCAATGAGGGACAGGACCCGGGAAACAGGTTGGGGAAGCAGGCGCGTGTCCCAGACCGGACTTCGTGATGGGCCTGGCCCCATGGTAGAGCGCAGGGATGGGACCCCTGCAAGTGGAGGATCCACGGGCGTTGTCCTCGCTGCATTCCGTCTTGTGGAGTGCCCCTTGGCGGCGATCGGGTGCTGGCACTCACCATGCCCTTCAAGGCCCCGAGGTGGGGGCGGCCCAGCAGACGTGCGGCGCCCGAATGACTTCACCGGGCTTTTTCCGGCCAATTCTCACGAGAGTCCTGATTGGTTTGGGCAGAACGCTCGTGAGAATTGGCCGGCGTAGGACAGCCCTGCGGACCGCCGTGCTCTCCATGGCCCAGGGCCCTTTCTCGCCCAGGGCATGTTGCTGCCGCCAAGAAATGGCTCGGAAAAGACGCGGCCAACCCCCGCACGACGGCGCATTGGAGCGTTCCCGGAGGAGAGTTGAAAAACGGGTGGTGGCCTGGTGTGCGCCTCTGTCTCTAGGGTAGACGGGCCGGCCAAAGATGGGGATGACCTCATCTTGGTCATACCGGTTTATCTCACTCTGAGGGTTGTCCGAAGCACTAGAGGTGCCGATGGAGACTGCGTGGTTGGGAGATGCGTGGCTGCGGGTCTAAGGGTTTCCGATATGGAGGCCATGAGGGACAGGACCCCGGAAGCAGGTTGGGGAAGCAGGCCCATGTCCCAGACCGGACTTCGTGATGGGCCTGGCCCCATGGTAGAGCGCAGGGATGGGACCCCTGCAAGTGGAGGATCCACGGGTGTTGTCCTCGCTGCATTCCGTCTTGTGGAGTGCCCCTTGGCGGCGATCGGGTGCGGGCACTCACCATGCCCTTCAAGGCCCCGAGGTGGGGGCGGCCCAGCAGACGTGCGGCGCCCGAATGACTTCGCCGGTTTTTTTCCGGCCAATTCTCACGAGCGTTCTGCCCAAACCAGGATTGGTTTGGGCAGAACGCTCGTGAGAATTGGCCGGCGTAGGACAGCCCTGCGGACCGCCGTGCTCTCCATGGCCCAGGGCCCTTTCTCGCCCAGGGCATGTTGCTGCCGCCAAGAAATGGCTCGGAAAAGACGCGGCCAACCCCGGCACGACGGCGCATTGGAGCGTTCCCGGAGGAGAGTTGAAAAACGGGTGGTGGCCTGGTGTGCGCCTCTGTCTCTAGGGTAGACGGGCCGGCCAAAGATGGGGATGACCTCATCTTGGTCATACCGGTTTATCTCACTCTGAGGGTTGTCCGAAGCACCAGAGGGGCCGATGGAGACTGCGTGGTTGGGAGATGCGTGGCTGCGGGTCTAAGGGTTTCCGATATGGAGGCCATGAGGGACAGGACCCCGGAAGCAGGTTGGGGAAGCAGGCCCATGTCCCAGACCGGACTTCGTGATGGGCCTGGCCCCATGGTAGAGCGCAGGGATGGGACCCCTGCAAGTGGAGGATCCACGGGCGTTGTCCTCGCTGCATTCCGTCTTGTGGAGTGCCCCTTGGCGGCGATCGGGTGCGGGCACTCACCATGCCCTTCAAGGCCCCGGGGTGGGGGCGGCCCAGCAGACGTGCGGCGCCCGAATGACTTCGCCGGTTTTTTTCCGGCCAATTCTCACGAGCGTTCTGCCCAAACCAGGATTGGTTTGGGCAGAACGCTCGTGAGAATTGACCGGCGTCGGACAGCCCTGCGGACCGCCGTGCTCTCCATGGCCCAGGGCCCTTTCTCGCCCAGGGCATGTTGCTGCCGCCAAGAAATGGCTCGGAAAAGACGCTGCCAACCCCGGCACGACGGCGCATTGGAGCGTTCCCGGAGCAGAGTTGAAGAACGGGTGGTGGCCTGGTGTGCGTCTCTGTCTCTCGGATAGACGGGCTGGCCAAGGATGGGGATGACCTCATCTTGGTCATACCGGTTTATCTCACTCTGAGGGTTGTCCGAAGCACTAGAGGTGCCGATGGAGACTGCGTGGTTGGGAGATGCGTGGCTGCGGGTCTAAGGGTTTCCGATATGGAGGCCATGAGGGACAGGACCCCGGAAGCAGGTTGGGGAAGCAGGCCCGTGTCCCAGACCGGACTTCGTGATGGGCCTGGCCCCATGGTAGAGCGCAGGGATGGGACCCCTGTAAGTGGAGGATCCACGGGCGTTGTCCTCGCTGCATTCCGTCTTGTGGAGTGCCCCTTGGTGGCGATCGGGTGCGGGCACTCACCATGCCCTTCAAGGCCCCGAGGTGGGGGCGGCCCAGCAGACGTGCGGCGACCAAATGATTTCGCCGGGCTTTTCCCGGCCAATTCTCACGAGCGTTCTGCCCAAACCAGGATTGGTTTGGGCAGAACGCTCGTGAGAATTGGCCGGCGTAGGACAGCCCTGCGGAACGCCACGCTCTCCATGGCCCAGGGCCCTTTCTCGCCCAGGGCATGTTGCTGCCGCCAAGAAATGGCTCGGATAAGACGCGGCAAACCCCGGCACGCCGGCGCATTGGAGCGTTCCCGGAGCAGAGTTGAAGAACGGGTGGTGGCCTGGTGTGAGCCTCTGTCTTTCGGGTAGATGGGCCGGCCAAGGATGGGGATGACCTCATCTTGGTCATACCGGTTTATCTCACTCTGAGGGTTGTCCGAAGCACCAGAGGGGCCGATGGAGACTGCGTAGTTGGGAGATGCATGGCAGCGGGCCTAAGGATTTCCCATATGGAGGCCATGAGGGACAGGACCCGGAAGCAGGTTGGGGAAGCAGGCGAGTGTTACAGACCGGACTTCGTGATGGGCCTGGCCCCGTTGTAGAGCGCAGGGATGGGACCCTGGCAAGTCGAGGATCCACGGGCGTTGTCCTCGCTGCATTCCATCTTCTGGAGTGCCTCTTGGCGGCGATCTGGTGCGGGCACTCACAGTGCCCTTCAGGGCCCCGAGGTGGGGGCGGCCCAGCAGACGTGCGGCGCCCGAATGACTTCGCCGGGCTTTTTCCGGCCAATTCTCACAAGCGTTCTGCCCAAACCAATCCTGGTTTGGGCAGAACGCTCGTGAGAATTGGCCGGTGTAGGACAGCCCTGTGGACCGCCGTGCTCTCCATGGCCCAGGGCCCTTTCTCGCCCAGGGCATGTTGCTGCCGCCAAGAAATGGCTCGGAAAAGACGCGGCCAACCCCGGCACGACGGCGCATTGGAGCGTTCCCGGAGCAGAGTTGAAGAACGGGTGGTGGCCTGGTGTGCGCCTCTGTCTCTCGGGTAGACGGTCCGGCCAAGGATGGGGATGACCTCATCTTGGTCATACCGGTTTATCTCACTCTGAGGGTTGTCCGAAGCACCAGAGGGGCCGATGGAGACTGCATGGTTGGGAGATGCGTGACTGCGGGTCTAAGGGTTTCCGATATGGAGGCCATGAGGGACAGGACCCGGGAATCAGGTTGGGGAAGCAGGCGCGTGTCCCAGACCGGACTTCGTGATGGGCCTGGCCCCATGGTAGAGCGCAGGGATGGGACCCCTGCAAGTCGAGGATCCGCGGGCGTTGTCCTCGCTGCATTCCGTCTTGTGGAGTGCCCCTTGGCGGCGATCGGGTGCGGGCACTCACCATGCCCTTCAAGGCCCCGAGATGGGGGCGGCCCAGCAGACGTGCGGCGCCCGAATGACTTCGCCTGGCTTTTTCCGGCCAATTCTCACGAGCGTTCTGCCCAAACCAGGATTGGTTTGGGCAGAACGCTCGTGAGAATTGGCCGGCGTAGCACAGCCCTGTGGACCGCCGTGCTCTCCAGGGCCCAGGGCCCTTTCTCGCCCAGGGCATGTTGCTGCCGCCAAGAAATGGCTCGGAAAAGACGCTGCCAACCCCGGCACGACGGCGCATTGGAGCGTTCCCGGAGCAGAGTTGAAGAACAGGTGGTGGCCTGGTGTGCGCCTCTGTCTCACGGGTAGACGGGCCGGCCAAAGATGGGGATGACCTCATCTTGGTCATACCGGTGTATCTCATTCTGAGGGTTGTCCAAAGCACCAGAGGGGCCGATGGAGACTGCGTGGTTGGGAGATGCGTGGCTGCGGGTCTAAGTGTTTCCGATATGGAGGCCATGAGGGACAGGACCCCGGAAGCAGGTTGGGGAAGCAGGCGCGTGCCCAAACCGGACTTCGTGATGGGCCTGGCCCCATGGTAGAGCGCAGGGATGGGACCCCTGCAAGTGGAGGATCCACGGGCGTTGTCCTCGCTGCATTCCGTCTTGTGGAGTGCCCCTTGGCGGCGATCGGGTGCGGGCACTCACCATGCCCTCCAAGGCCCCGAGGTGGGGGCGGCCCAGCAGACGTGCGGCGCCCGAATGACTTCGCCGGGTTTTTTCCGGCCAATTCTCACGAGCGTTCTGCCCAAACCAGGATTGGTTTGGGCAGAACTCTCGTGAGAATTGGCCGGCGTCAGACAGCCCTGCGGACCGCCGTGCTCTCCATGGCCCAGGGCCCTTTCTCGCCCAGGGCATGTTGCTGCCGCCAAGAAATGGCTCGGAAAAGACGCTGCCAACCCCGGCACGACGGCGCATTGGAGCGTTGCCGGAGCAGAGTTGAAGAACGGGTGGTGGCCTGGTGTGCGTCTCTGTCTCTCGGATAGACGGGCTGGCCAAGGATGGGGATGACCTCATCTTGGTCATACCGGTTTATCTCACTCTGAGGGTTGTCCGAAGCACTAGAGGTGCCGATGGAGACTGCGTGGTTGGGAGATGCGTGGCTGCGGGTCTAAGGGTTTCCGATATGGAGGCCATGAGGGACAGGACCCCGGAAGCAGGTTGGGGAAGCAGGCCCGTGTCCCAGACCGGACTTCGTGATGGGCCTGGCCCCATGGTAGAGCGCAGGGATGGGACCCCTGTAAGTGGAAGATCCACGGGCGTTGTCCTCGCTGCATTCCGTCTTGTGGAGTGCCCCTTGGCGGCGATCGGGTGCGGGCACTCACCATGCCCTTCAAGGCCCCGAGGTGGGGGCTGCCCAGCAGACGTGCGGCGTCCGAATGACTTCGCCGGGCTTTAACCGGCCAATTCTCACGAGCGTTCTGCCCAAACCAGGACGCTCGTGAGAATTGGCCGGCGTAGGACAGCCCTGCGGACCGCCGTGCTCTCCATGGCCCAGGGCCCTTTATCGCCCAGGGCATGTTGCTGCCGCCAAGAAATGGCTCGGAAAAGACGCTGCCAACCCCGGCACGACGGCGCATTGGAGCGTTCCCGGAGCAGAGTTGAAGAACGGGTGGTGGCCTGGTGTGCGCCTCTGTCTCTCGGATAGACGCGCCGGCCAAGGATGGGAATGACCTCATCTTGGTCATACCGGTTTATCTCACTCTGAGGGTTGTCCGAAGCACTAGAGGGGCCGATGGAGACTGCGTGGTTGGGAGATGCGTGGCTGCGGGTCTAAGGGTTTCCTATATGGAGGCAATGAGGGACAGGACCCGGGAAACAGGTTGGGGAAGCAGGCGCGTGTCCCAGACCGGACTTCGTGATGGGCCTGGCCCCATGGTAGAGCGCAGGGATGGGACCCCTGCAAGTGGAGGATCCACGGGCGTTGTCCTCGCTGCATTCCGTCTTGTGGAGTGCCCCTTGGCGACGATCGGGTGCCGGCACTCACCATGCCCTTCAAGGCCCCGAGGTGGGGGCGGCCCAGCAGACGTGCGGCGCCCGAATGACTTCACCGGGCTTTTTCCGGCCAATTCTCACGAGAGTCCTGATTGGATTGGGCAGAACGCTCGTGAGAATTGGCCGGCGTAGGACAGCCCTGCGGACCGCCGTGCTCTCCATGGCCCAGGGCCCTTTCTCGCCCAGGGCATGTTGCTGCCGCCAAGAAATGGCTCGGAAAAGACGCGGCCAACCCCGGCACGACGGCGCATTGGAGCGTTCCCGGAGGAGAGTTGAAAAACGGGTGGTGGCCTGGTGTGCGCCTCTGTCTCTAGGGTAGACGGGCCGGCCAAAGATGGGGATGACCTCATCTTGGTCATACCGGTTTATCTCACTCTGAGGGTTGTCCGAAGCACCAGAGGGGCCGATGGAGACTGCGTGGTTGGGAGATGCGTGGCTGCGGGTCTAAGGGTTTCCGATATGGAGGCCATGAGGGACAGGACCCCGGAAGCAGGTTGCGGAAGCAGGCGAGTGTCCCAGACCGGACTTCGTGATGGGCCTGGCCCCATGGTAGAGCGCAGGGATGGGACCCCTGCAAGTCGAGGATCCACGGGCGTTGTCCTCGCTGCATTCCGTCTTGTGGAGTGCCCCTTGGCGGCGATCGGGTGCGGGCACTCACCATGCCCTTCAAGGCCCCGAGGTGGGGGCGTCCCAGCAGACGTGCGGCGCCCGAATGACTTCGCCGTGCTTTTTCCGGCCAATTCTCACGAGCGTTCTGCCCAAACCAGCATTGGTTTGGGCAGAACGCTCGTGAGAATTGGCCGGCGTAGGACAGCCCTGCGGACCGCCGTGCTCTCCATGGCCCAGGGCCCTTTCTCGCCCAGGGCATGTTGCTGCCGCCAAGAAATGGCTCGGAAAAGACGCGGCCAACCCCGGCACGCCGGCGCATTGGAGCGTTCCCGGAGCAGAGTTGAAGAACGGGTGGTGGCCTGGTGTGCGCCTCTGTCTCTCGGATAGACGGGCTGGCCAAGGATGGGGATGACCTCATCTTGGTCATACCGGTTTATCTCACTCTGAGGGTTGTCCGAAGCACTAGAGGGGCCGATGGAGACTGCGTGGTTGGGAGATGCGTGGCTGCGGGTTTAAGGGTTTCCGATATGGAGGCCATGAGGGACAGGACCCCGGAAGCAGGTTGGGGAAGCAGGCGCGTGTCCCGACTGGACATCGTGATGGGCCTAGCCCAATGGTAGAGCGCTGGGATGGGACCCCTGCAAGTGGAGGATCCACGGGCGTTGTCCTCGCTGCATTCCGTCTTGTGGAGTGCCCCTTGGCGGCGATCGGGTGCGGGCACTTACCATGCCCTTCAAGGCCCCGAAGTGGGGGCGGCCCAGCAGACGTGCGGCGCCCGAATCACTTCGCCGGGCTTTTTCCGGCCAATTCTCACGAGCGTTCTGCCCAAACCAATCCTGGTTTGGGCAGAACGCTCGTGAGAATTGGCCGGCGTAGGACAGCCCTGCGGACCGCCGTGCTCTCCATGGCCCAGGGCCCTTTCTCGCCCAGGGCATGTTTCTGCCGCCAAGAAATGGCTCTGAAAACACGCGGCCCACCCCGGCACGCCGGCGCATTGGAGCGTTCCTGGAGCAGAGTTGAAGAACGGGTGGTGGCCTGGTGTGCGCCTCTGTCTTTCGGGTAGATGGGCCGGCCAAGGATGGGGATGACCTCATCTTGGTCATACCGGTTTATCTCACTCTGAGGGTTGTCCGAAGCACCAGAGGGGCCGATGGAGATTGCGTGGTTGGGAGATGCATGGCTGCGGGTCTAAGGGTTTCCCATATGGAGGCCATGAGGGACAGGAACCGGAAGCAGGATGGGGAAGCAGGCGAGTGTTCCAGACCAGACTTCGTGATGGGCCTGGCCCCGTGGTAGAGCGCAGGGATGGGACCCTGGCAAGTCGAGGATCCAAGGGCGTTGTCCTCGCTGCATTCCATCTTGTGGAGTGCCTCTTGGTTGCGATCTGGTGCGGGCACTCACAGTGCCCTTCAGGGCCCCGAGGTGGGGGCGGCCCAGCAGACGTGCGGCGCCCGAATGACTTCGCCGGGCTTTTTCCGGCCAATTCTCACGAGAGTCCTGATTGGTTTGGGCAGAACGCTCGTGAGAATTGGCCGGCGTAGGACAGCCCTGTGGACCGCCGTGCTCTCCATGGCCCAGGGCCCTTTCTCGCCCAGGGCATGTTGCTGCCGCCAAGAAATGGCTCGGAAAAGACGCGGCCAACCCCGGCACGACGGCGCATTGGAGCGTTCCCGGAGGAGAGTTGAAAAACGGGTGGTGGCCTGGTGTGCGCCTCTGTCTCTAGGGTAGACGGGCCGGCCAAAGATGGGGATGACCTCATCTTGGTCATACCGGTTTATCTCACTCTGAGGGTTGTCCGAAGCACCAGAGGGGCCGATGGAGACTGCGTGGTTGGGAGATGCGTGGCTGCGGGTCTAAGGGTTTCCGATATGGAGGCCATGAGGGACAGGACCCCGGAAGCAGGTTGCGGAAGCAGGCGAGTGTCCCAGACCGGACTTCGTGATGGGCCTGGCCCCATGGTAGAGCGCAGGGATGGGACCCCTGCAAGTCGAGGATCCACGGGCGTTGTCCTCGCTGCATTCCGTCTTGTGGAGTGCCCCTTGGCGGCGATCGGGTGCGGGCACTCACCATGCCCTTCAAGGCCCCGAGGTGGGGGCGTCCCAGCAGACGTGCGGCGACCGAATGACTTCGCCGGGCTTTTTCCGGCCAATTCTCACGAGCGTTCTGCCCAAACCAGCATTGGTTTGGGCAGAACGCTCGTGAGAATTGGCCGGCGTAGGACAGCCCTGCGGACCGCCGTGCTCTCCATGGCCCAGGGCCCTTTCTCGCCCAGACCATGTTGCTGCCGCCAAGAAATGGCTCGGAAAAGACGCGGCCAACCCCAGCACGACGGCGCATTGGAGCGTTCCCGGAGCAGAGTTGAAGAACGGGTGGTGGCCTGGTGTGCGCCTCTGTCTCAAGGATAGACGGGCCGGCCAAGGATGGGATGACCTCATCTTGGTCATACCGGTTTATCTCACTCTGAGTGTTGTCCGAAGCACCAGAGGGGCCGATGGAGACTGCGTGGTTGGGAGATGCGTGGCTGCGGGTCTAAGGGTTTCCGATATGGAGGCCATGAGGGACAGAACCCCGGAAGCAGGTTGGGGAAGCAGGCCCGTGTCCCAGACCGGACTTCGTGATGGGCCTGGCCCCATGGTAGAGCGCAGGGATGGGACCCCTGTAAGTGGAGGATCCACGGGCGTTGTCCTCGCTGCATTCCGTCTTGTGGAGTGCCCCTTGGCGGCGATCGGGTGCGGGCACTCACCATGCCCTTCAAGGCCCCGAGGTGGGGGCGGCCCAGCAGACATGCGGCGCCCGAATGACTTCGCCGGGTTTTTTCCGGCCAATTCTCACGAGCGTTCTGCCCAAACCAGGACGCTCGTGAGAATTGGCCGGCGTAGGACAGCCCTGCGGACCGCCGTGCTCTCCATGGCCCAGGGCCCTTTCTCGCCCAGGGCATGTTGCTGCCGCCAAGAAATGGCTCGGAAAAGACGCTGCCAACCCCGGCACGACGGCGCATTGGAGCGTTCCCGGAGCAGAGTTGAAGAACGGGTGGTGGCCTGGTGTGCGCCTCTGTCTCTCGGATAGACGGGCCGGCCAAGGATGGGAATGACCTCATCTTGGTCATACCGGTTTATCTCACTCTGAGGGTTGTCCGAAGCACTAGAGGGGCCGATGGAGACTGCGTGGTTGGGAGATGCGTGGCTGCGGGTCTAAGGGTTTCCTATATGGAGGCAATGAGGGACAGGACCCGGGAAACAGGTTGGGGAAGCAGGCGCGTGTCCCAGACCGGACTTCGTGATGGGCCTGGCCCCATGGTAGAGCGCAGGGATGGGACCCCTGCAAGTGGAGGATCCACGGGCGTTGTCCTCGCTGCATTCCGTCTTGTGGAGTGCCCCTTGGCGGCGATCGGGTGCTGGCACTCACCATGCCCTTCAAGGCCCCGAGGTGGGGGCGGCCCAGCAGACGTGCGGCGCCCGAATGACTTCACCGGGCTTTTTCCGGCCAATTCTCACGAGAGTCCTGATTGGTTTGGGCAGAACGCTCGTGAGAATTGGCCGGCGTAGGACAGCCCTGCGGACCGCCGTGCTCTCCATGGCCCAGGGCCCTTTCTCGCCCAGGGCATGTTGCTGCCGCCAAGAAATGGCTCGGAAAAGACGCGGCCAACCCCCGCACGACGGCGCATTGGAGCGTTCCCGGAGGAGAGTTGAAAAACGGGTGGTGGCCTGGTGTGCGCCTCTGTCTCTAGGGTAGACGGGCCGGCCAAAGATGGGGATGACCTCATCTTGGTCATACCGGTTTATCTCACTCTGAGGGTTGTCCGAAGCACTAGAGGTGCCGATGGAGACTGCGTGGTTGGGAGATGCGTGGCTGCGGGTCTAAGGGTTTCCGATATGGAGGCCATGAGGGACAGGACCCCGGAAGCAGGTTGGGGAAGCAGGCCCATGTCCCAGACCGGACTTCGTGATGGGCCTGGCCCCATGGTAGAGCGCAGGGATGGGACCCCTGCAAGTGGAGGATCCACGGGTGTTGTCCTCGCTGCATTCCGTCTTGTGGAGTGCCCCTTGGCGGCGATCGGGTGCGGGCACTCACCATGCCCTTCAAGGCCCCGAGGTGGGGGCGGCCCAGCAGACGTGCGGCGCCCGAATGACTTCGCCGGTTTTTTTCCGGCCAATTCTCACGAGCGTTCTGCCCAAACCAGGATTGGTTTGGGCAGAACGCTCGTGAGAATTGGCCGGCGTAGGACAGCCCTGCGGACCGCCGTGCTCTCCATGGCCCAGGGCCCTTTCTCGCCCAGGGCATGTTGCTGCCGCCAAGAAATGGCTCGGAAAAGACGCGGCCAACCCCGGCACGACGGCGCATTGGAGCGTTCCCGGAGGAGAGTTGAAAAACGGGTGGTGGCCTGGTGTGCGCCTCTGTCTCTAGGGTAGACGGGCCGGCCAAAGATGGGGATGACCTCATCTTGGTCATACCGGTTTATCTCACTCTGAGGGTTGTCCGAAGCACCAGAGGGGCCGATGGAGACTGCGTGGTTGGGAGATGCGTGGCTGCGGGTCTAAGGGTTTCCGATATGGAGGCCATGAGGGACAGGACCCCGGAAGCAGGTTGCGGAAGCAGGCGAGTGTCCCAGACCGGACTTCGTGATGGGCCTGGCCCCATGGTAGAGCGCAGGGATGGGACCCCTGCAAGTCGAGGATCCACGGGCGTTGTCCTCGCTGCATTCCGTCTTGTGGAGTGCCCCTTGGCGGCGATCGGGTGCGGGCACTCACCATGCCCTTCAAGGCCCCGAGGTGGGGGCGTCCCAGCAGACGTGCGGCGCCCGAATGACTTCGCCGGGCTTTTTCCGGCCAATTCTCACGAGCGTTCTGCCCAAACCAGCATTGGTTTGGGCAGAACGCTCGTGAGAATTGGCCGGCGTAGGACAGCCCTGCGGACCGCCGTGCTCTCCATGGCCCAGGGCCCTTTCTCGCCCAGGGCATGTTGCTGCCGCCAAGAAATGGCTCGGAAAAGACGCGGCCAACCCCGGCACGCCGGCGCATTGGAGCGTTCCCGGAGCAGAGTTGAAGAACGGGTGGTGGCCTGGTGTGCGCCTCTGTCTCTCGGATAGACGGGCTGGCCAAGGATGGGGATGACCTCATCTTGGTCATACCGGTTTATCTCACTCTGAGGGTTGTCCGAAGCACTAGAGGGGCCGATGGAGACTGCGTGGTTGGGAGATGCGTGGCTGCGGGTTTAAGGGTTTCCGATATGGAGGCCATGAGGGACAGGACCCCGGAAGCAGGTTGGGGAAGCAGGCGCGTGTCCCGACTGGACATCGTGATGGGCCTAGCCCAATGGTAGAGCGCTGGGATGGGACCCCTGCAAGTGGAGGATCCACGGGCGTTGTCCTCGCTGCATTCCGTCTTGTGGAGTGCCCCTTGGCGGCGATCGGGTGCGGGCACTTACCATGCCCTTCAAGGCCCCGAGGTGGGGGCGGCCCAGCAGACGTGCGGCGCCCGAATCACTTCGCCGGGCTTTTTCCGGCCAATTCTCACGAGCGTTCTGCCCAAACCAATCCTGGTTTGGGCAGAACGCTCGTGAGAATTGGCCGGCGTAGGACAGCCCTGCGGACCGCCGTGCTCTCCATGGCCCAGGGCCCTTTCTCGCCCAGGGCATGTTTCTGCCGCCAAGAAATGGCTCTGAAAACACGCGGCCCACCCCGGCACGCCGGCGCATTGGAGCGTTCCTGGAGCAGAGTTGAAGAACGGGTGGTGGCCTGGTGTGCGCCTCTGTCTTTCGGGTAGATGGGCCGGCCAAGGATGGGGATGACCTCATCTTGGTCATACCGGTTTATCTCACTCTGAGGGTTGTCCGAAGCACCAGAGGGGCCGATGGAGATTGCGTGGTTGGGAGATGCATGGCTGCGGGTCTAAGGGTTTCCCATATGGAGGCCATGAGGGACAGGAACCGGAAGCAGGATGGGGAAGCAGGCGAGTGTTCCAGACCAGACTTCGTGATGGGCCTGGCCCCGTGGTAGAGCGCAGGGATGGGACCCTGGCAAGTCGAGGATCCAAGGGCGTTGTCCTCGCTGCATTCCATCTTGTGGAGTGCCTCTTGGTTGCGATCTGGTGCGGGCACTCACAGTGCCCTTCAGGGCCCCGAGGTGGGGGCGGCCCAGCAGACGTGCGGCGCCCGAATGACTTCGCCGGGCTTTTTCCGGCCAATTCTCACGAGAGTCCTGATTGGTTTGGGCAGAACGCTCGTGAGAATTGGCCGGCGTAGGACAGCCCTGTGGACCGCCGTGCTCTCCATGGCCCAGGGCCCTTTCTCGCCCAGGGCATGTTGCTGCCGCCAAGAAATGGCTCGGAAAAGACGCGGCCAACCCCGGCACGACGGCGCATTGGAGCGTTCCCGGAGGAGAGTTGAAAAACGGGTGGTGGCCTGGTGTGCGCCTCTGTCTCTAGGGTAGACGGGCCGGCCAAAGATGGGGATGACCTCATCTTGGTCATACCGGTTTATCTCACTCTGAGGGTTGTCCGAAGCACCAGAGGGGCCGATGGAGACTGCGTGGTTGGGAGATGCGTGGCTGCGGGTCTAAGGGTTTCCGATATGGAGGCCATGAGGGACAGGACCCCGGAAGCAGGTTGCGGAAGCAGGCGAGTGTCCCAGACCGGACTTCGTGATGGGCCTGGCCCCATGGTAGAGCGCAGGGATGGGACCCCTGCAAGTCGAGGATCCACGGGCGTTGTCCTCGCTGCATTCCGTCTTGTGGAGTGCCCCTTGGCGGCGATCGGGTGCGGGCACTCACCATGCCCTTCAAGGCCCCGAGGTGGGGGCGTCCCAGCAGACGTGCGGCGACCGAATGACTTCGCCGGGCTTTTTCCGGCCAATTCTCACGAGCGTTCTGCCCAAACCAGCATTGGTTTGGGCAGAACGCTCGTGAGAATTGGCCGGCGTAGGACAGCCCTGCGGACCGCCGTGCTCTCCATGGCCCAGGGCCCTTTCTCGCCCAGACCATGTTGCTGCCGCCAAGAAATGGCTCGGAAAAGACGCGGCCAACCCCAGCACGACGGCGCATTGGAGCGTTCCCGGAGCAGAGTTGAAGAACGGGTGGTGGCCTGGTGTGCGCCTCTGTCTCAAGGATAGACGGGCCGGCCAAGGATGGGATGACCTCATCTTGGTCATACCGGTTTATCTCACTCTGAGTGTTGTCCGAAGCACCAGAGGGGCCGATGGAGACTGCGTGGTTGGGAGATGCGTGGCTGCGGGTCTAAGGGTTTCCGATATGGAGGCCATGAGGGACAGAACCCCGGAAGCAGGTTGGGGAAGCAGGCCCGTGTCCCAGACCGGACTTCGTGATGGGCCTGGCCCCATGGTAGAGCGCAGGGATGGGACCCCTGTAAGTGGAGGATCCACGGGCGTTGTCCTCGCTGCATTCCGTCTTGTGGAGTGCCCCTTGGCGGCGATCGGGTGCGGGCACTCACCATGCCCTTCAAGGCCCCGAGGTGGGGGCGGCCCAGCAGACATGCGGCGCCCGAATGACTTCGCCGGGTTTTTTCCGGCCAATTCTCACGAGCGTTCTGCCCAAACCAGGACGCTCGTGAGAATTGGCCGGCGTAGGACAGCCCTGCGGACCGCCGTGCTCTCCATGGCCCAGGGCCCTTTCTCGCCCAGGGCATGTTGCTGCCGCCAAGAAATGGCTCGGAAAAGACGCTGCCAACCCCGGCACGACGGCGCATTGGAGCGTTCCCGGAGCAGAGTTGAAGAACGGGTGGTGGCCTGGTGTGCGCCTCTGTCTCTCGGATAGACGGGCCGGCCAAGGATGGGAATGACCTCATCTTGGTCATACCGGTTTATCTCACTCTGAGGGTTGTCCGAAGCACTAGAGGGGCCGATGGAGACTGCGTGGTTGGGAGATGCGTGGCTGCGGGTCTAAGGGTTTCCTATATGGAGGCAATGAGGGACAGGACCCGGGAAACAGGTTGGGGAAGCAGGCGCGTGTCCCAGACCGGACTTCGTGATGGGCCTGGCCCCATGGTAGAGCGCAGGGATGGGACCCCTGCAAGTGGAGGATCCACGGGCGTTGTCCTCGCTGCATTCCGTCTTGTGGAGTGCCCCTTGGCGGCGATCGGGTGCTGGCACTCACCATGCCCTTCAAGGCCCCGAGGTGGGGGCGGCCCAGCAGACGTGCGGCGCCCGAATGACTTCACCGGGCTTTTTCCGGCCAATTCTCACGAGAGTCCTGATTGGTTTGGGCAGAACGCTCGTGAGAATTGGCCGGCGTAGGACAGCCCTGCGGACCGCCGTGCTCTCCATGGCCCAGGGCCCTTTCTCGCCCAGGGCATGTTGCTGCCGCCAAGAAATGGCTCGGAAAAGACGCGGCCAACCCCCGCACGACGGCGCATTGGAGCGTTCCCGGAGGAGAGTTGAAAAACGGGTGGTGGCCTGGTGTGCGCCTCTGTCTCTAGGGTAGACGGGCCGGCCAAAGATGGGGATGACCTCATCTTGGTCATACCGGTTTATCTCACTCTGAGGGTTGTCCGAAGCACCAGAGGGGCCGATGGAGACTGCGTGGTTGGGAGATGCGTGGCTGCGGGTCTAAGGGTTTCCGATATGGAGGCCATGAGGGACAGGACCCCGGAAGCAGGTTGCGGAAGCAGGCGAGTGTCCCAGACCGGACTTCGTGATGGGCCTGGCCCCATGGTAGAGCGCAGGGATGGGACCCCTGCAAGTCGAGGATCCACGGGCGTTGTCCTCGCTGCATTCCGTCTTGTGGAGTGCCCCTTGGCGGCGATCGGGTGCGGGCACTCACCATGCCCTTCAAGGCCCCGAGGTGGGGGCGTCCCAGCAGACGTGCGGCGCCCGAATGACTTCGCCGGGCTTTTTCGGGCCAATTCTCACGAGCGTTCTGCCCAAACCAGCATTGGTTTGGGCAGAACGCTCGTGAGAATTGGCCGGCGTAGGACAGCCCTGCGGACCGCCGTGCTCTCCATGGCCCAGGGCCCTTTCTCGCCCAGACCATGTTGCTGCCGCCAAGAAATGGCTCGGAAAAGAAGCGGCCAACCCCAGCACGACGGCGCATTGGAGCGTTCCCGGAGCAGAGTTGAAGAACGGGTGGTTGCCTGGTGTGCGCCTCTGTCTCAAGGATAGACGGGCCGGCCAAGGATGGGGTGACCTCATCTTGGTCATACAGGTTTATCTCACTTTGAGGGTTGTCCGAAGCACCAGATGGGCCGATCGAGACTGCGTGGTTGGGAGATGCGTGGCTGCGGGTCTAATGGTTTCCCATATGGAGGCTATGAGGGACAGGACACCGGAAGCAGGTTGGGGAAGCAGGCGCGTGTCCCAGACCGGACTTCATGATGGGCCTGGCCCCGTGGTAGAGCGCAGGGATGTGACCCCTGCAATTCGAGGATCCACGGGCGTTGTCCTCGCTGCATTCCGTCTTGTGGAGTGCCCTTTGGCGGCGATCGGGTGCGGGCACTCACCATGCCCTTCAAGGCCCCGAGGTGGGGGCGGCCCAGCAGACGTGCGGCGCCCGAATGACTTCGCCGGCCTTTTCCGGCCAATTCTCACGAGCGTTCTGCCCAAACCAGGATTGGTTTGGGCAGAACGCTCGTGAGAATTGGCCGGCGTCGGACAGCCCAGCGGACCGCCGTGCTCTCCATGGCCCAGGGCCCTTTCTCGCCCAGGGCATGTTGCTGCCGCCAAGAAATGGCTCGGAAAAGACGCGGCAAACCCCGGCACGCTGGCGCATTGGAGCGTTCCCGGAGCAGAGTTGAAGAACGGGTGGTGGCCTGGTGTGCGCCTCTGTCTCTCGGATAGACGGGCTGGCCAAGGATGGGGATGACCTCATCTTGGTCATACCGGTTTATCTCACTCTGAGGGTTGTCCGAAGCACTAGAGGGGCCGATGGAGACTGCGTGGTTGGGAGATGCGTGGCTGCGGGTTTAAGGGTTTCCGATATGGAGGCCATGAGGGACAGGACCCCGGAAGCAGGTTGGGGAAGCAGGCGCGTGTCCCGACTGGACATCGTGATGGCCTAGCCCCATGGTAGAGCGCTGGGATGGGACCCCTGAAATGGAGGATCCACGGGCGTTGTCCTCGCTGCATTCCGTCTTGTGGAGTGCCCCTTGGCGGCGATCGGGTGCGGGCACTTACCATGCCCTTCAAGGCCCCGAGGTGGGGGCGGCCCAGCAGACGTGCGGCGCCCGAATCACTTCGCCGGGCTTTTTCCGGCCAATTCTCACGAGCGTTCTGCCCAAACCAATCCTGGTTTGGGCAGAACGCTCGTGAGAATTGGCCGGCGTAGGACAGCCCTGCGGACCGCCGTGCTCTCCATGGCCCAGGGCCCTTTCTCGCCCAGGGCATGTTTCTGCCGCCAAGAAATGGCTCTGAAAACACGCGGCCCACCCCGGCACGCCGGCGCATTGGAGCGTTCCTGGAGCAGAGTTGAAGAACGGGTGGTGGCCTGGTGTGCGCCTCTGTCTTTCGGGTAGATGGGCCGGCCAAGGATGGGGATGACCTCATCTTGGTCATACCGGTTTATCTCACTCTGAGGGTTGTCCGAAGCACCAGAGGGGCCGATGGAGATTGCGTGGTTGGGAGATGCATGGCTGCGGGTCTAAGGGTTTCCCATATGGAGGCCATGAGGGACAGGAACCGGAAGCAGGTTGGGGAAGCAGGCGAGTGTTCCAGACCAGACTTCGTGATGGGCCTGGCCCCGTGGTAGAGCGCAGGGATGGGACCCTGGCAAGTCGAGGATCCAAGGGCGTTGTCCTCGCTGCATTCCATCTTGTGGAGTGCCTCTTGGTTGCGATCTGGTGCGGGCACTCACAGTGCCCTTCAGGGCCCCGAGGTGGGGGCGGCCCAGCAGACGTGCGGCGCCCGAATGACTTCGCCGGGCTTTTTCCGGCCAATTCTCACGAGCGTTCTGCCCAAACCAATCCTGGTTTGGGCAGAACGCTCGTGAGAATTGGCCGGCGTCGGACAGCCCTGCGGACCGCCGTGCTCTCCAAGGCCCTGGGCCCTTTCTCGCCCAGGGCATGTTGCTGCCGCCAAGAAATGGCTCGGAAAACACGCGGCCAACCCCGGCACGACGGCGCATTGGAGCGTTCCCGGAGCAGAGTTGAAGAACGGGTGGTGGCCTGGTGTGCGCCTCTGTATCTCGGATAGACGGGCCGGCCAAGGATGGGGATGACCTCATCTTGGTCATACCGGATTATCTCACTCTGAGGGTTGTCCGAAGCACTAGAGGGGCCGATGGAGACTGCGTGGTTGGGAGATGTGTGGCTGCGGGTCTAAGGGTTTCCTATTTGGAGGCCATGAGGGACAGGACCCCGGAAGAAGTTTGGGGAAGCAGGCGAGTGTCCCAGACCGGACTTCGTGATGGGCCTGGCCCCATGGTTGAGCGCAGGGATGGGACCCCTGCAAGTCGAGGATCCACGGGCGTTGTCCTCGCTGCATTCCGTCTTGTGGAGTGCCCCTTGGCGGCGATCGGGTGCCGGCACTCACCATGCCCTTCAAGGCCCCGAGGTGGGGTCGGCCCAGCAGACGTGCAGCGCCCGAATGACTTCACCGGGCTTTTTCCGGCCAATTCTCACGAGAGTCCTGATTGGTTTGGGCAGAACGCTCGTGAGAATTGGCCGGCGTAGGACAGCCCTGCGGACCGCCGTGCTCTCCATGGCCCAGGGCCCTTTCTCGCCCAGGGCATGTTGCTGCCGCCAAGAAATGGCTCGGAAAAGACGCGGCCAACCCCGGCACGACGGCGCATTGGAGCGTTCCCGGAGGAGAGTTGAAAAACGGGTGGTGGCCTGGTGTGCGCCTCTGTCTCTAGGGTAGACGGGCCGGCCAAAGATGGGGATGACCTCATCTTGGTCATACCGGTTTATCTCACTCTGAGGGTTGTCCGAAGCACCAGAGGGGCCGATGGAGACTGCGTGATTGGGAGATGCGTGGCTGCGGGTCTAAGGGTTTCCGATATGGAGGCCATGAGGGACAGGACCCCGGAAGCAGGTTGCGGAAGCAGGCGAGTGTCCCAGACCGGACTTCGTGATGGGCCTGGCCCCATGGTAGAGCGCAGGGATGGGACCCCTGCAAGTCGAGGATCCACGGGCGTTGTCCTCGCTGCATTCCGTCTTGTGGAGTGCCCCTTGGCGGCGATCGGGTGCGGGCACTCACCATGCCCTTCAAGGCCCCGAGGTGGGGGCGTCCCAGCAGACGTGCGGCGACCGAATGACTTCGCCGGGCTTTTTCCGGCCAATTCTCACGAGCGTTCTGCCAAACCAGGATTGGTTTGGGCAGAACGCTCGTGAGAATTGTCCGGCGTAGGACAGCCCTGCGGACCGCCGTGTTCTCCATGGCCCAGGGCCCTTTCTCGCCCAGGGCATGTTGCTGCCGCCAAGAAATGGCTCGGAAAAGACGCGGCCAACCCAGGCACGACGGCGCATTGGAGCGTTCCCGGAGCAGAGTTGAAGAACGGGTGGTGGCCTGGTGTGCGCCTCTGTCTCTCGGGTGGACGGGCCGGCCAAGAATGGGGATGACCTCATCTTGGTCATACCGGTTTATCTCACTCTGAGGGTTGTCCGAAGCACCAGAGGGGCCGATGGATACTGCGTGGTTGGGAGATGCGTGGCTGCGGGTCTAAGGGTTTCCGATATGGAGGCCATGAGGGACAGGACCCCGGAAGCAGGTTGGGGAAGCAGGCCCGTGTCCCAGACCGGACTTCGTGATGTGCCTGGCCCCAAGGTAGAGCGCAGGGATGGGACCCCTGTAAGTGGAGGATCCACGGGCGTTGTCCTCGCTGCATTCCGTCTTGTGGAGTGCCCCTTGGCGGCGATCGGGTGCGGGCACTCACCATGCCCTTCAAGGCCCCGAGGTGGGGGCGGCCCAGCAGACGTGCGGCGCCCGAATGACTTCGCCGGGTTTTTTCCGGCCAATTCTCACGAGCGTTCTGCCCAAACCAGGACGCTCGTGAGAATTGGCCGGCGTAGGACAGCCCTGCGGACCGCCGTGCTCTCCATGGCCCAGGGCCCTTTCTCGCCCAGGGCATGTTGCTGCCGCCAAGAAATGGCTCGGAAAAGACGCTGCCAACCCCGGCACGACGGCGCATTGGAGCGTTCCCGGAGCAGAGTTGAAGAACGGGTGGTGGCCTGGTGTGCGCCTCTGTCTCTCGGATAGACGGGCCGGCCAAGGATGGGAATGACCTCATCTTGGTCATACCGGTTTATCTCACTCTGAGGGTTGTCCGAAGCACTAGAGGGGCCGATGGAGACTGCGTGGTTGGGAGATGCGTGGCTGCGGGTCTAAGGGTTTCCTATATGGAGGCAATGAGGGACAGGACCCGGGAAACAGGTTGGGGAAGCAGGCGCGTGTCCCAGACCGGACTTCGTGATGGGCCTGGCCCCATGGTAGAGCGCAGGGATGGGACCCCTGCAAGTGGAGGATCCACGGGCGTTGTCCTCGCTGCATTCCGTCTTGTGGAGTGCCCCTTGGCGGCGATCGGGTGCCGGCACTCACCATGCCCTTCAAGGCCCCGAGGTGGGGGCGGCCCAGCAGACGTGCGGCGCCCGAATGACTTCACCGGGCTTTTTCCGGCCAATTCTCACGAGAGTCCTGATTGGATTGGGCAGAACGCTCGTGAGAATTGGCCGGCGTAGGACAGCCCTGCGGACCGCCGTGCTCTCCATGGCCCAGGGCCCTTTCTCGCCCAGGGCATGTTGCTGCCGCCAAGAAATGGCTCGGAAAAGACGCGGCCAACCCCCGCACGACGGCGCATTGGAGCGTTCCCGGAGGAGAGTTGAAAAACGGGTGGTGGCCTGGTGTGCGCCTCTGTCTCTAGGGTAGACGGGCCGGCCAAAGATGGGGATGACCTCATCTTGGTCATACCGGTTTATCTCACTCTGAGGGTTGTCCGAAGCACCAGAGGGGCCGATGGAGACTGCGTGGTTGGGAGATGCGTGGCTGCGGGTCTAAGGGTTTCCGATATGGAGGCCATGAGGGACAGGACCCCGGAAGCAGGTTGCGGAAGCAGGCGAGTGTCCCAGACCGGACTTCGTGATGGGCCTGGCCCCATGGTAGAGCGCAGGGATGGGACCCCTGCAAGTCGAGGATCCACGGGCGTTGTCCTCGC
Organism: Mustela lutreola; assembly: GCF_030435805.1. NCBI lineage: Eukaryota > Metazoa > Chordata > Mammalia > Carnivora > Mustelidae > Mustela > Mustela lutreola. The sequence continues at coordinate 177,361,340 of NC_081294.1, forward strand.
TGCATTCCGTCTTGTGGAGTGCCCCTTGGCGGCGATCGGGTGCGGGCACTCACCATGCCCTTCAAGGCCCCGAGGTGGGGGCGTCCCAGCAGACGTGCGGCGCCCGAATGACTTCGCCGGGCTTTTTCCGGCCAATTCTCACGAGCGTTCTGCCCAAACCAGCATTGGTTTGGGCAGAACGCTCGTGAGAATTGGCCGGCGTAGGACAGCCCTGCGGACCGCCGTGCTCTCCATGGCCCAGGGCCCTTTCTCGCCCAGACCATGTTGCTGCCGCCAAGAAATGGTTCGGAATAGAAGCGGCCAACCCCAGCACGACGGCGCATTGGAGCGTTCCCGGAGCAGAGTTGAAGAACGGGTGGTTGCCTGGTGTGCGCCTCTGTCTCAAGGATAGACGGGCCGGCCAAGGATGGGGTGACCTCATCTTGGTCATACAGGTTTATCTCACTTTGAGGGTTGTCCGAAGCACCAGATGGGCCGATCGAGACTGCGTGGTTGGGAGATGCGTGGCTGCGGGTCTAAGGGTTTCCCATATGGAGGCTATGAGGGACAGGACACCGGAAGCAGGTTGGGGAAGCAGGCGCGTGTCCCAGACCGGACTTCAAGATGGGCCTGGCCCCGTGGTAGAGCGCAGGGATGTGACCCCTGCAATTCGAGGATCCACGGGCGTTGTCCTCGCTGCATTCCGTCTTGTGGAGTGCCCCTTGGCGGCGATCGGGTGCGGGCACTCACCATGCCCTTCAAGGCCCCGAGGTGGGGGCGGCCCAGCAGACGTGCGGCGCCCGAATGACTTCGCCGGCCTTTTCCGGCCAATTCTCACGAGCGTTCTGCCCAAACCAATCCTGGTTTGGGCAGAACGCTCGTGAGAAGTGGCCGGCGTCGGACAGCCCAGCGGACCGCCGTGCTCTCCATGGCCCAGGGCCCTTTCTCGCCCAGGGCATGTTGCTGCCGCCAAGAAATGGCTCTTAAAACACGCGGCCCACCCCGGCACGCCGGCGCATTGGAGCGTTCCTGGAGCAGAGTTGAAGAACGGGTGGTGGCCTGGTGTGCGCCTCTGTCTTTCGGGTAGATGGGCCGGCCAAGGATGGGGATGACCTCATCTTGGTCATACCGGTTTATCTCACTCTGAGGGTTGTCCGAAGCACCAGAGGTGCCGATGGAGATTGCGTGGTTGGGAGATGCATGGCTGCGGGTCTAAGGGTTTCCCATATGGAGGCCATGAGGGACAGGAACCGGAAGCAGGTTGGGGAAGCAGGCGAGTGTTCCAGACCAGACTTCGTGATGGGCCTGGCCCCGTGGTAGAGCGCAGGGATGGGACCCTGGCAAGTCGAGGATCCAAGGGCGTTGTCCTCGCTGCATTCCATCTTGTGGAGTGCCTCTTGGTTGCGATCTGGTGCGGGCACTCACAGTGCCCTTCAGGGCCCCGAGGTGGGGGCGGCCCAGCAGACGTGCGGCGCCCGAATGACTTCGCCGGGCTTTTTCCGGCCAATTCTCACGAGCGTTCTGCCCAAACCAATCCTGGTTTGGGCAGAACGCTCGTGAGAATTGGCCGGCGTCGGACAGCCCTGCGGACCGCCGTGCTCTCCAAGGCCCAGGGCCCTTTCTCGCCCAGGGCATGTTGCTGCCGCCAAGAAATGGCTCGGAAAACACGCGGCCAACCCCGGCACGACGGCGCATTGGAGCGTTCCCGGAGCAGAGTTGAAGAACGGGTGGTGGCCTGGTGTGCGCATCTGTATCTCGGATAGACGGGCCGGCCAAGGATGGGGATGACCTCATCTTGGTCATACCGGATTATCTCACTCTGAGGGTTGTCCGAAGCACTAGAGGGGCCGATGGAGACTGCGTGGTTGGGAGATGCGTGGCTGCGGGTCTAAGGGTTTCCGATTTGGAGGCCATGAGGGACAGGACCCCGGAAGAAGTTTGGGGAAGCAGGCGAGTGTCCCAGACCGGACTTCGTGATGGGCCTGGCCCCATGGTTGAGCGCAGGGATGGGACCCCTGCAAGTGGAGGATCCACGGGCGTTGTCCTCGCTGCATTCCGTCTTGTGGAGTGCCCCTTGGCGGCGATCGGGTGCCGGCACTCACCATGCCCTTCAAGGCCCCGAGGTGGGGTCGGCCCAGCAGACGTGCGGCGCCCGAATGACTTCACCGGGCTTTTTCCGGCCAATTCTCACGAGAGTCCTGATTGGTTTGGGCAGAACGCTCGTGAGAATTGGCCGGCGTAGGACAGCCCTGCAGACCGCCGTGCTCTCCATGGCCCAGGGCCCTTTCTCGCCCAGGGCATGTTGCTGCCGCCAAGAAATGGCTCGGAAAAGACGCGGCCAACCCCGGCACGACGGCGCATTGGAGCGTTCCCGGAGGAGAGTTGAAAAACGGGTGGTGGCCTGGTGTGCGCCTCTGTCTCTAGGGTAGACGGGCCGGCCAAAGATGGGGATGACCTCATCTTGGTCATACCGGTTTATCTCACTCTGAGGGTTGTCCGAAGCACCAGAGGGGCCGATGGAGACTGCGTGGTTGGGAGATGCGTGGCTGCGGGTCTAAGGGTTTCCGATATGGAGGCCATGAGGGACAGGACCCCGGAAGCAGGTTGCGGAAGCAGGCGAGTGTCCCAGACCGGACTTCGTGATGGGCCTGGCCCCATGGTAGAGCGCAGGGATGGGACCCCTGCAAGTCGAGGATCCACGGGCGTTGTCCTCGCTGCATTCCGTCTTGTGGAGTGCCCCTTGGCGGCGATCGGGTGCGGGCACTCACCATGCCCTTCAAGGCCCCGAGGTGGGGGCGTCCCAGCAGACGTGCGGCGACCGAATGACTTCGCCGGGCTTTTTCCGGCCAATTCTCACGAGCGTTCTGCCCAAACCAGCATTGGTTTGGGCAGAACGCTCGTGAGAATTGGCCGGCGTAGGACAGCCCTGCGGACCGCCATGCTCTCCATGGCCCAGGGCCCTTTCTCGCCCAGACCATGTTGCTGCCGCCAAGAAATGGCTCGGAAAAGACGCGGCCAACCCCAGCACGACGGCGCATTGGAGCATTCCCGGAGCAGAGTTGAAGAACGGGTGGTGGCCTGGTGTGCGCCTCTGTCTCTCGGGTGGACGGGCCGGCCAAGGATGGGGATGACCTCATCTTGGTCATACCGGTTTATCTCACGCTGAGCGTTGTCCGAAGCACCAGAGGGGCCGATGGAGACTGCGTGGTTGAGAGATGCATGCCTGCGGGTCTAAGTGTTTCCAATATGGAGGCCATGAGGGACAGGACCCCGGAAGTAGGTTGGGGAAGCAGGCGAGTGTCCCAGACCGGAATTCGTGATGGGCCTGGCCCCATGGTAGAGCGCAGGGATGGGACGCCTGCAAGTCGAGGATCCACGGGCGTTGTCCTCGCTGCATTCAGTCTTGTGGTGTGCCCCTTGGCGGCGATCGGGTGCGGGCACTCACCATGCCCTTCAAGGCCCCGAGGTGGGGGCGGCCCAGCAGACGTGCGGCGCCCGAATGACTTCGCCGGGTTTTTTCCGGCCAATTCTCACGAGCGTTCTGCCCAAACCAGGATTGGTTTGGGCAGAACGCTCGTGAGAATTGGCCGGCGTCGGACAGCCCTGCGGACCGCCGTGCTCTCCATGGCCCAGGGCCCTTTCTCGCCCAGGGCATGGTGCTGCCGCCAAGAAATGGCTCGGAAAAGACGCGTACAACCCCGGGACGACGGCGCATTGGAGCGTTGCCGGAGCAGAGTTGAAGAACGGGTGGTGGCCTGGTGTGCGTCTCTGTCTCTCGGATAGACGGGCTGGCCAAGGATGGGGATGACCTCATCTTGGTCATACCGGTTTATCTCACTCTGAGGGTTGTCCGAAGCACTAGAGGTGCCGATGGAGACTGCGTGGTTGGGAGATGCGTGGCTGCGGGTCTAAGGGTTTCCGATATGGAGGCCATGAGGGACAGGACCCCGGAAGCAGGTTGGGGAAGCAGGCCCGTGTCCCAGACCGGACTTCGTGATGGGCCTGGCCCCATGGTAGAGCGCAGGGATGGGACCCCTGTAAGTGGAGGATCCACGGGCGTTGTCCTCGCTGCATTCCGTCTTGTGGAGTGCCCCTTGGCGGCGATCGGGTGCGGGCACTCACCATGCCCTTCAAGGCCCCGAGGTGGGGGCGGCCCAGCAGACGTGCGGCGACCAAATGATTTCGCCGGGCTTTTCCCGGCCAATTCTCACGAGCGTTCTGCCCAAACCAGGATTGGTTTGGGAGAACGCTCGTGAGAATTGGCCGGCGTAGGACAGCCCTGCGGAACGCCACGCTCTCCATGGCCCAGGGCCCTTTCTCTCCCAGGGCATGTTGCTGCCGCCAAGAAATGGCTCGGATAAGACGCGGCAAACCCCGGCACGCCGGCACATTGGAGCGTTCCCGGAGCAGAGTTGAAGAACGGGTGGTGGCCTGGTGTGAGCCTCTGTCTTTCGGGTAGATGGGCCGGCCAAGGATGGGGATGACCTCATCTTGGTCATACCGGTTTATCTCACTCTGAGGGTTGTCCGAAGCACCAGAGGGGCCGATGGAGACTGCGTGGTTGGGAGATGCGTGGCTGCGGGTCTAAGGGTTTCCGATATGGAGGCCATGAGGGACAGGAACCGGAAGCAGGTTGGGGAAGCAGGCGAGTGTTCCAGACCGGACTTCGTGATGGGCCTGGCCCCGTGGAAGAGCGCACGGATGGGACCCCAGCAAGTCGAGGATCCACGGGCGTTGTCCCCGCTGCATTCCATCTTGTGGAGTGCCTCTTGGCGGCGATCGGGTGCGGGCACTCACAGTGCCCTTCAGGGTCCCGAGGTGGGGGCGGCCCAGCAGACGAGCGGCGCCCAAATGACTTCGCTGGGCTTTTTCCGGCCAATTCTCACGAGTGTTCTGCCCAAACCATTATTGGTCTGGGCAGAACAATCGTGAGAATTGGCCGGCGTAGGAAAGCCCTGCGGACCGCCGTGCTCTCCATGGCCCAGGGCCCTTTCTCGCCCAGGGCATGTTGCTGCCGCCAAGAAATGGCTCGGAAAAGACGCGGCCCACCCTGGCACGCAGGCGCATTGGAGCGTTCCCAGAGCAGAGTTGAAGAACGGGTTGTGGCCTGGTGTGCGCCACTGTCTTTCGGGTAGATGGGTCGGCCAAGGATGGGGATGACCTCATCTTGGTCATACAGGTTGAACTCACTCTGAGGGTTGTCCGAAGAACCAGAGGGGCCGATGGAGACTGCGTGGTTGGGAGATGCGTGGCTGCGGGTCTAAGGGTTTCCGATATGGAGGCCATGAGGGACAGGACCCCGGAAGCAGGTTGGGGAAGCAGGCGAGTGTCCCAGACCAGACATCGTGATGGGCCTGGCCCCATGGTAGAGCGCAGGGATGGGACGCCTGCAAGTCGAGGATCCACGGGCGTTGTCCTCGATGCATTCCGTCTTGTGGAGTGCCCCTTGGCGGCGATCGGGTGCGGGAACTCACCATGCCCTTCAAGGCCCCGAGGTTGGGGCGGCCCAGCAGACGTGCGGTGCCCGAATGACTTCGCCGGGCTTTTTCCGGATAATTCTCAAGAGCATTCTGCCAAACCAATCCTGGTTTGGGCAGAACGCTCGTGAGAATTGGCTGGCGTAGGAGAGCCCTGCGGACCGCCGTGCTCTCCATGGCCCAGGGCCCTTTCACGCCCAGGGCATGTTGCTGCCGCCAAGAAATGGCTCGGAAAAGACGCGGCCAACCCCGGCACGACGGCGCATTGGAGCGTTCCCGGAGCAGAGTTGAAGAACGGGTGGTGGCCTGGTGTGCGCCTCTGTCTCTCGGGTGGACGGGCCGGCCAAGGATGGGGATGACCTCATCTTGGTCATACCGGTTTATCTCACGCTGAGCGTTGTCCGAAGCACCAGAGGGGCCGATGGAGACTGCGTGGTTGAGAGATGCATGCCTGCGGGTCTAAGTGTTTCCAATATGGAGGCCATGAGGGACAGGACCCCGGAAGCAGGTTGGAGAAGCAGGCGAGTGTTCCAAACCGGACTTCGTGATGGGCCTGGCCCTGTGGTAGAGCGCACGGATGGGACCCCAGCAAGTCGAGGATCCACGGGCGTTGTCCCCGCTGCATTCCATCTTGTGGAGTGCCTCTTGGCGGCGATCGGGTGCGGGCACTCACCATGCCCTTCAAGGCCCCGAGGTGGGGGCGGCCCAGCAGACGTGCGGCGCCCGAATGACTTCGCCGGGCTTTTTCCGGCCAATTTCACGAGCGTTCTGCCCAAACCAATCCTGGTTTGGGCAGAATGGTCGTGAGAATTGGCCGGCGTAGGACAGCCCTGCGGACGGCCGTGCTCTCCATGGCCCAGGGCCCTTTCTCGCCCAGGGCATGTTGCTGCCGCCAAGAAATGGCTCAGAAAAGACGCTGCCAACCCCGTCACGACGGCGCATTGGAGCGTTCTCGGAGCAGAGGTGTAGAACGGGTGGTGGCCTGGTGTGCGCCGCTGTCTCTAGGGTAGACGGGCCGGCCAAAGATGGGGATGACCTCATCTTGGTCATACCGGTTTATCTCACTCTGAGGGTTGTCCGAAGAACCAGAGGGGCCGATGGAGACTGCGTGGTTGGGAGATGCGTGGCTGCGGGTCTAAGGGTTTCCGATATGGAGGCCGTGAGGGACAGGACCCCGGAAGCAGGTTGGGGAAGCAGGCGAGTGTCCCAGACCGGACTTTGTGATGGGCCTGGCCCCATGGTAGAGCGCAGGGATGGGATCCCTGCAAGTCGAGGATCCACGGGCGTTGTCCTCGCTGCATTCCGTCTTGTGCAGTGCCCCTTGGGGGCGATCGGGTGCGGGCACTCACCATGCCCTTCAGGGCCTTAGGTGGGTGCGGCGCAGCAGACGTGCGGCGCCCGAATGACTTCGCCGGGATTTTTCCGGCCAATTCTCACGAGCGTTCTGCCCAAACCAATCCTGGTTTGGGCAGAACGCTCGTGAGAATTGGCCGGCGTAGCACAGCCCTGTGGACCGCCGTGCTCTCCATGGCCCAGGGCCCTTTCTCGCCCAGGGCATGTTGCTGCCGCCAAGAAATGGCTCGGAAAAGACGCTGCCAACCCCGGCACGACGGCGCATTGGAGCGTTCCCGGAGCAGAGTTGAAGAACAGGTGGTGGCCTGGTGTGCGCCTCTGTCTCACGGGTAGACGGGCCGGCCAAAGATGGGGATGACCTCATCTTGGTCATACCGGTGTATCTCATTCTGAGGGTTGTCCGAAGCACCAGAGGGGCCGATGGAGACTGCGTGGTTGGGAGATGCGTGGCTGCGGGTCTAAGTGTTTCCGATATGGAGGCCATGAGGGACAGGACCCGGGAAGCAGGTTGGGGAAGCAGGCGCGTGTCCCAGACCGGACTTCGTGATGGGCCTGGCCCCATGGTAGAGCGCAGGGATGGGACCCCTGCAAGTGGAGGATCCACGGGCGTTGTCCTCGCTGCATTCCGTCTTGTGGAGTGCCCCTTGGCGGCGATCGGGTGCGGGCACTCACCATGCCCTTCAAGGCCCCGAGGTGGGGGCGGCCCAGCAGACGTGCGGCGCCCGAATGACTTCGCCGGGTTTTTTCCGGCCAATTCTCACGAGCGTTCTGCCCAAACCAGGATTGGTTTGGGCAGAACGCTCGTGAGAATTGGCCGGCGTCGGACAGCCCTGCGGACCGCCGTGCTCTCCATGGCCCAGGGCCCTTTCTCGCCCAGGGCATGTTGCTGCCGCCAAGAAATGGCTCGGAAAAGACGCGGCCAACCCCGGCACGACGGCGCATTGGAGCGTTCCCGGAGCAGAGTTGAAGAACGGGTGGTGGCCTGGTGTGCGCCTCTGTCTCTCGAATAGACGGTCCGGCCAAGGATGGGGATGACCTCATCTTGGTCATACCGGTTTATCTCACTCTGAGGGTTGTCCGAAGCACCACAGGGGCCGATGGAGACTGCATGGTTGGGAGATGCGTGACTGCGGGTCTAAGGGTTTCCGATATGGAGGCCATGAGGGTCAGGACCCCGGAAGCAGGTTGGGGAAGCAGGCGAGTGTCCCAGACCGGACTTCGTGATGGGCCTGGCCCCATGGAAGAGCGCAGGGATGGGACCCCTGTAAGTGGAGGATCCACGGGCATTGTCCTCGATGCATTCCGTCTTGTGGAGTGCCCCTTGGCGGCGATCGGGTGCGGGCACTCACCATGCCCTTCAAGGCCCCGAGGTGGGGGCGGACCAGCAGACATGTGGCGCCCGAATGACTTCGCCTGGCTTTTTCCGGCCAATTCTCACGAGCGTTCTGCCCAAACCAGGATTGGTTTGGGCAGAACGCTCGTGAGAATTGGCCGGCGTATTACAGCCCTGTGGACCGCCGTGCTCTCCATGGCCCAGGGCCCTTTCTCGCCCAGGGCATGTTGCTGCCGCCAAAAAATGGCTCGGAAAAGACGCTTCCAACCCCGGCACGACGGCGCATTGGAGCGTTCCCGGAGCAGAGTTGAAGAACGGGTGGTGGCCTGGTGTGCGCCTCTGTCTCACGGATAGACGGGGCGGCCAAAGATGGGGATGACCTCATCTTGGTCATACCGGTGTATCTCACTCTGAGGGTTGTCCGAAGCACCAGAGGGGCCGATGGAGACTGCGTGGTTGGGAGATGCGTGGCTGCGGGTCTAAGGGTTTCCGATATGGAGGCCATGAGGGACAGGACCCGGGAAGCAGGTTGGGGAAGCAGGCGCGTGTCCCAGACCGGACTTCGTGATGGGCCTGGCCCCATGGTAGAGTGCAGGGATGGGACCCCTGCAAGTGGAGGATCCACGGGCGTTGTCCTCGCTGTATTCCGTCTTGTGGAGTGCCCCTTGGCGGCGATTGGGTGCGGGCACTCACCATGCCCTTCAAGGCCCCGAGGTGTGGGCGGCCCAGCAGACGTGCGGCGCCCGAATGACTTCGCCGGGCTTTTTCCAGCCAATTCTCACGAACGTTCTGCCCAAACCAGGATTGGTTTGGGCAGAACGCTCGTGAGAATTGGCCGGCGTAGGACAGCCCTGCGGACCGCCGTGCTCTCCATGGCCCAGGGCCCTTTCTCGCCCAGGGCATGTTGCTGCCGCCAAGAAATGGCTCGGAAAAGACGCTGCCAACCCCGGCACGACGGCGCATTGGAGCGTTCCCGAAGCAGAGTTGAAGAACGGGTGGTGGCCTGGTGTGCGCCTCTGTCTCTCGGATAGACGGGCCTGCCAAGGATGGGGATGACCTCATCTTGGTCATACCGGTTTATCTCACTCTGAGGGTTGTCCGAAGCACTAGAGGGGCCGATGGAGACTGCGTGGTTGGGAGATGCGTGGTTGCGGGTCTAAGGGTTTCCTATATGGAGGCCATGAGGGACAGGACCCGGGAATCAGGTTGGGGAAGCAGGCGCGTGTCCCAGACCGGACTTCGTGATGGGCCTGGCCCCATGGTAGAGCGCAGGGATGGGACCCCTGCAAGTGTAGGATCCACGGGCGTTGTCCTCGCTGCATTCCGTCTTGTGGAGTGCCCCTTGGCGGCGATCGGGTGCGGACACTCACCATGCCCTTCAAGGCCCCGAGGTGGGGGCGGCCCAGCAGACGTGCGGCGCCCGAATCACTTCGCCGGGCTTTTTCCGGCCAATTCTCACGAGCGTTCTGCCCAAACCAGGATTGGTTTGGGCAGAACGCTCGTAGAATTGGCCGGCGTAGGACAGCCCTGCGGACCGCCGTGCTCTCCATGGCCCAGGGCCCTTTCTCGCCCAGGGCATGTTGCTGCCGCCAAGAAATGGCTCGGAAAAGACGCGGCCAACCCCAGCACGACGGCGCATTGGAGCTTTCCCGGAGCAGAGTTGAAGAACGGGTGGTGGCCTGGTGTGCGCCTCTGTCTCAAGGATAGACGGGCCGGCCAAGGATGGGGTGACCTCATCTTGGTCATACAGGTTTATCTCACTTTGAGTGTTGTCCGAAGCACCAGATGGGCCGATCGAGACTGCGTGGTTGGGAGATGCGTGGCTGCGGTTCTAAGGGTTTCCCATATGGAGGCCATGAGGGACAGGACACCGGAAGCAGGTTGGGGAAGCAGGCGCGTGTCCCAGACCGGACTTCGTGATGGGCCTGGCCCCATGGTAGAGCGCAGGGATGGGACCCCTGCAATTCGAGGATCCACGGGCGTTGTCCTCGCTGCTTTCCGTCTTGTGGAGTGCCCCTTGGCGGCGATCGGGTGCGGGGACTCACCATGCCCTTCAAGGCCCCGAGGTGGGGGCGGCCCAGCAGACGTGCGGCGCCCGAATGACTTCGCCGGGTTTTTTACGGCCAATTCTCACGAGCGTTCTGCCCAAACCAGGATTGGTTTGGGCAGAACGCTCGTGAGAATTGGCCGGCGTCGGACAGCCCTGCGGACCGCCGTGCTCTCCATGGCCCAGGGCCCTTTCTCGCCCAGGGCATGTTGCTGCCGCCAAGAAATGGCTCGGAAAAGACGCGTACAACCCCGGGACGACGGCTCATTGGAGCGTTGCCGGAGCAGAGTTGAAGAACGGGTGGTGGCCTGGTGTGCGTCTCTGTCTCTCGGATAGACGGGCTGGCCAAGGATGGGGATGACCTCATCTTGGTCATACCGGTTTATCTCACTCTGAGGGTTGTCCGAAGCACTAGAGGTGCCGATGGAGACTGCGTGGTTGGGAGATGCGTGGCTGCGGGTCTAAGGGTTTCCGATATGGAGGCCATGAGGGACAGGACCCCGGAAGCAGGTTGGGGAAGCAGGCCCGTGTCCCAGACCGGACTTCGTGATGGGCCTGGCCCCATGGTAGAGCGCAGGGATGGGACCCCTGTAAGTGGAAGATCCACGGGCGTTGTCCTCGCTGCATTCCGTCTTGTGGAGTGCCCCTTGGCGGCGATCGGGTGCGGGCACTCACCATGCCCTTCAAGGCCCCGAGGTGGGGGCGACCCAGCAGACGTGCGGCGACCAAATGACTTCGCCGGGCTTTTCCCGGCCAATTCTCACGAGCGTTCTGCCCAAACCAGGATTGGTTTGGGCAGAACGCTCGTGAGAATTGGCCGGCGTAGGACAGCCCTGCGGAACGCCACGCTCTCCATGGCCCAGGGCCCTTTCTCGCCCAGGGCATGTTGCTGCCGCCAAGAAATGGCTCGGATAAGATGCGGCAAACCCCGGCACGCCGGCGCATTGGAGCGTTACTGGAGCAGAGTTGAAGAACGGGTGGTGGCCTGGTGTGAGCCTCTGTCTTTCGGGTAGATGGGCCGGCCAAGGATGGGGATGACCTCATCTTGGTCATACCGGTTTCTCTCACTCTGAGGGTTGTCCGAAGCACCAGAGGGGCCGATGGAGACTGCGTAGTTGGGAGATGCATGGCTGCGGGCCTAAGGATTTCCCATATGGAGGCCATGAGGGACAGGACCCGGAAGCAGGTTGGGGAAGCAGGCGAGTGTTACAGACCGGACTTCGTGATGGGCCTGGCCCCGTTGTAGAGCGCAGGGATGGGACCCTGGCAAGTCGAGGATCCACGGGCGTTGTCCTCGCTGCATTCCATCTTGTGGAGTGCCTCTTGGCGGCGATCTGGTGCGGGCACTCACAGTGCCCTTCAGGGCCCCGAGGTGGGGGCGGCCCAGCAGACGTGCGGCGCCCGAATGACTTCGCCGGGCTTTTTCCGGCCAATTCTCACGAGCGTTCTGCCCAAACCAATCCTGGTTTGGGCAGAACGCTCGTGAGAATTGGCCGGTGTAGGACAGCCCTGTGGACCGCCGTGCTCTCCATGGCCCAGGGCCCTTTCTCGCCCAGGGCATGTTGCTGCCGCCAAGAAATGGCTCGGAAAAGACGCGGCCAACCCCGGCACGACGGCGCATTGGAGCGTTCCCGGAGCAGAGTTGAAGAACGGGTGGTGGCCTGGTGTGCGCCTCTGTCTCTCGGGTAGATGGTCCGGCCAAGGATGGGGATGACCTCATCTTGGTCATACCGGTTTATCTCACTCTGAGGGTTGTCCGAAGCACCAGAGGGGCCGATGGAGACTGCATGGTTGGGAGATGCGTGACTACGGGTCTAATGGTTTCCGATATGGAGGCCATGAGGGTCAGGACCCCGGAAGCAGGTTGGGGAAGCAGGCGAGTGTCCCAGACCGGACTTCGTGATGGGCCTGGCCCCATGGTAGAGCGCAGGGATGGGACCCCGTAAGTGGAGGATCCACGGGCGTTGTCCTCGATGCATTCCGTCTTGTGGAGTGCCCCTTGGCGGCGATCGGATGCGGGCACTCACCATGCCCTTCAAGGCCCCGAGGTGGGGGCGGACCAGCAGACGTGCGGCGCCCGAATGACTTCGCCTGGCTTTTTCCGGCCAATTCTCACGAGCGTTCTGCCCAAACCAGGATTGGTTTGGGCAGAACGCTCGTGAGAATTGGCCGGTGTATTACAGCCCTGTGGACCGCCGTGCTCTCCATGGCCCAGGGCCCTTTCTCGCCCAGGGCATGTTGCTGCCGCAAAAAAATGGCTCGGAAAAGACGCTGCCAACCCCGGCACGACGGCACATTGGAGCGTTCCCGGAGCAGAGTTGAAGAACGGGTGGTGGTCTGGTGTGCGCCTCTGTCTCACGGATATACGGGGCGGCCAAAGATGGGGATGACCTCATCTTGGTCATACCGGTGTATCTCACTCTGAGGGTTGTCCGAAGCACCAGAGGGGCCGATGGAGACTGCGTGGTTGGGAGATGCGTGGCTGCGGGTCTAAGGGTTTCCGATATGGAGGCCATGAGGGACAGGACCCGGAAAGCAGGTTGGGGAAGCAGGCGCGTGTCCCAGACCGGACTTCGTGATGGGCCTGGCCCCATGGTAGAGCGCAGGGATGGGACCCCTGCAAGTGGAGGATCCACGGGCGTTGTCCTCGCTGCATTCCGTCTTGTGGAGTGCCCCTTGGCGGCGATCGGGTGCGGGCACTCACCATGCCCTTCAAGGCCCCGAGGTGGGGGCGGCCCAGCAGACGTGCGGCGCCCGAATCACTTCGCCGGGCTTTTTCCGGCCAATTCTCACGAGCGTTCTGCCCAAACCAGGATTGGTTTGGGCAGAACGCTCGTGAGAATTGGCCGGCGTAGGACAGCCCTGCGGACCGCCGTGCTCTCCATGGCCCAGGGCCCTTTCTCGCCCAGGGCATGTTGCTGCCGCCAAGAAATGGCTCGGAAAAGACGCGGCCCACCCCGGCACGCCGGCGCATTGGAGCGTTCCCGGAGCAGAGTTGAAGAACGGGTGGTGGCCTGGTGTGCGCCTCTGTCCTTCGGGTAGATGGGCCGGCCAAGGATGGGGATGACCTCCTCTTGGTCATACAGGTTTATCTCCCTCTGACGGTTGTCCGAAGCACCAGAGGGGGCGATGGAGACTGCGTGGTTGGGAGATGCGTGGCTGCGGGTCTAAGGGTTTCCCATATGGAGGCCATGAGGGACAGGACTCGGAAGCAGGTTGGAGAAGCAGGTGAGTGTTCCAGACCGGACTTCGTGATGGGCCTGGCCCCGTGGTAGAGCGCACGGATGGGACCCCGGCAAGTCGAGGATCCACGGGCGTTGTCCCCGCTGCATTCCATCTTGTGGAGTGCCTCTTGGCGGCGATCGGGTGCGGGCACTCACAGTGCCCTTCAGGGTCCCGAGGTGGGGGCGGCCCAGCAGACGTGCGGCGCCCGAATGACTTCGCCGGGCTTTTTCGGCCAATTCTCACGAGTGTTCTGCCCAAACCATGATTGGTTTGGGCAGAACGCTCGTGAGAATTGGCCGGCGTAGGAAAGCCCTGCGGACCGCCGTGCTCTCCATGGCCCAGGGCCCTTTCTCGCCCAGGGCATGTTGCTGACGCCAAGAAATGGCTCGAAAAACACGCGGCCCACCCCGGCACGCAGGCGCATTGGAGCGTTCCCGGAGCAGAGTTGAAGAACGGGTTGTGGCCTGGTGTGCGCCTTTGTCTTTCGGGTAGATGGGCCGGCCAAGGATGGGGATGACCTCATCTTGGTCATACAGGTTGAACTCACTCTGAGGGTTGTCCGAAGCACCAGAGGGGCCGATGGAGACTGCGTGGTTGGGAGATGCGTGGCTGCGGGTCTAAGGTTTTCCCATATGGAGGCCATGAGGGACAGGACCCCGGAAGCAGGTTGGGGAAGCAGGCAAGTGTTCCAGACTGGACTTCGTGATGGGCCAGGCCCCGTGGTAGAGCGCCGGGATGGGTCCGGGGCAAGTCGAGGATCCACGGGCGTTGTCCTCGCTGCATTCCATCTTGTGGTGTGCCTCTTGGCGGCGATCTGATGGGGGCACTCACAGTGCCCTTCAGGGCCCCGAGGTGGGGGCGGCCCAGCAGACGTGCGGCGCCCGAATGACTTCGCCGGGCTTTTTCCGGCCAATTCTCACGAGCGTTCTGCCCAAACCAAACCTGGTTTGGGCCGAATGCTCGTGAGAATTGGCCGGCGTAGGACAGCCCTGTGGACCGCCGTGCTCTCCATGGCCCAGGGCCCTTTCTCGCCCAAGGCATGTTGCTGCCGCAAAGAAATGGCTCGGATAAGACGCGGCAAACCCGGCACGCCGGCGCATTGTAGCGTTCCCGGAGCAGAGTTGAAGAACGGGTGGTGGCCTGGTGTGAGCCTCTGTCTTTCGGGTAGATGGGCCGGCCAAGGATGGGGATGACCTCATCTTGGTCATACCGGTTTATCTCACTCTGAGGGTTGTCCGAAGCACCAGAGGGGCCGATGGAGACTGCGTGGTTGGGAGATGCATGGCTGCGGGTCTAAGGGTTTCCGATATGGAGGCCATGAGGGACAGGACCCCGGAAGCAGGTTGGGAAAGCAGGCGAGTGTCACAGACCGGACTTCATGATGGGCCTGGCCCCATGGTAGAGCGCAGGGATGGGACCCCTGCAAGTCGAGGATCCACGGGCGTTGTCCTCGCTGCATTCCGTCTTGTGGAGTGCCCCTTGGCGGCGATCGGGTGCGGGCACTCACCATGCCCTTCAAGGCCCCGAGGTGGGGGTGGCCCAGCAGACGTGCGGCGCCCGATGTCTTCGCCGGGCTTTTTCCGGCCAATTCTCACGAGCGTTCTGCCCAAACCAGGATTGGTTTGGGCAGAACGCTCGTTAGAATTGGCCGGCGTAGGACAGCCCTGCGGACCGCGGTGCTCTCCATGGCCCAGGGCCCTTTCTCGCCCAGGGCATGTTGCTGCCGCCAAGAAATGGCTCGGAAAAGACGCGGCCCACCCCGGCACGCCGGCGCATTGGAGCGTTCCCGGAGCAGAGTTGAAGAACGGGTGGTGGCCTGGTGTGCGCCTCTGTCTTTCGGGTAGATGGGCCGGTCAAGGATGGGGATGACCTCATCTTGGTCATACAGGTTTATCTCCCTATGACGGTTGTCCGAAGCACCAGAGGGGACGATGGAGACTGCGTGGTTGTGAGATGCGTGGCTGCGGGTCTAAGGGTTTCCCATATGGAGGCCATGAGGGACAGGACCCGGAAGCAGGTTGGAGAAGCAGGCGAGTGTTCCAAACCGGACTTCGTGATGGGCCTGGCCCCGTGGTAGAGCGCACGGATGGGACCCCAGCAAGTCGAGGATCCACGGGCGTTGTCCCCGCTGCATTCCATCTTGTGGAGTGCCTCTTGGCGGCGATCGGGTTCGGGCACTCACAGTGCCCTTCAGGGCCCCGAGGTGGGGGCGGCCCAGCAGACGTGCGGCGCCCGAATGACTTCGCCGGGTTTTTTCCGGCCAATTCTCACGAGCGTTCTGCCCAAACCAGGATTGGTTTGGGCAGAACTCTCGTGAGAATTGGCCGGCGTCGGACAGCCCTGCGGACCGCCGTGCTCTCCATGGCCCAGGGCCCTTTCTCGCCCAGGGCATGTTGCTGCCGCCAAGAAATGGCTCGGAAAAGACGCTGCCAACCCCGGCACGACGGCGCATTGGAGCGTTGCCGGAGCAGAGTTGAAGAACGGGTGGTGGCCTGGTGTGCGTCTCTGTCTCTCGGATAGACGGGCTGGCCAAGGATGGGGATGACCTCATCTTGGTCATACCGGTTTATCTCACTCTGAGGGTTGTCCGAAGCACTAGAGGTGCCGATGGAGACTGCGTGGTTGGGAGATGCGTGGCTGCGGGTCTAAGGGTTTCCGATATGGAGGCCATGAGGGACAGGACCCCGGAAGCAGGTTGGGGAAGCAGGCCCGTGTCCCAGACCGGACTTCGTGATGGGCCGGCCCCATGGTAGAGCGCAGGGATGGGACCCCTGTAAGTGGAAGATCCACGGGCGTTGTCCTCGCTGCATTCCGTCTTGTGGAGTGCCCCTTGGCGGCGATCGGGTGCGGGCACTCACCATGCCCTTCAAGGCCCCGAGGTGGGGGCTGCCCAGCAGACGTGCGGCGTCCGAATGACTTCGCCGGGCTTTAACCGGCCAATTCTCACGAGCGTTCTGCCCAAACCAGGACGCTCGTGAAAATTGGCCGGCGTAGGACAGCCCTGCGGACCGCCGTGCTCTCCATGGCCCAGGGCCCTTTATCGCCCAGGGCATGTTGCTGCCGCCAAGAAATGGCTCGGAAAAGACGCTGCCAACCCCGGCACGACGGCGCATTGGAGCGTTCCCGGAGCAGAGTTGAAGAACGGGTGGTGGCCTGGTGTGCGCCTCTGTCTCTCGGATAGACGCGCCGGCCAAGGATGGGAATGACCTCATCTTGGTCATACCGGTTTATCTCACTCTGAGTGTTGTCCGAAGCACTAGAGGGGCCGATGGAGACTGCGTGGTTGGGAGATGCGTGGCTGCGGGTCTAAGGGTTTCCTATATGGAGGCAATGAGGGACAGGACCCGGGAAACAGGTTGGGGAAGCAGGCGCGTGTCCCAGACCGGACTTCGTGATGGGCCTGGCCCCATGGTAGAGCGCAGGGATGGGACCCCTGCAAGTGGAGGATCCACGGGCGTTGTCCTCGCTGCATTCCGTCTTGTGGAGAGCCCCTTGGCGACGATCGGGTGCCGGCACTCACCATGCCCTTCAAGGCCCCGAGGTGGGGGCGGCCCAGCAGACGTGCGGCGCCCGAATGACTTCACCGGGCTTTTTCCGGCCAATTCTCACGAGAGTCCTGATTGGATTGGGCAGAACGCTCGTGAGAATTGGCCGGCGTAGGACAGCCCTGCGGACCGCCGTGCTCTCCATGGCCCAGGGCCCTTTCTCGCCCAGGGCATGTTGCTGCCGCCAAGAAATGGCTCGGAAAAGACGCGGCCAACCCCGGCACGACGGCGCATTGGAGCGTTCACGGAGGAGAGTTGAAAAACGGGTGGTGGCCTGGTGTGCGCCTCTGTCTCTAGGGTAGACGGGCCGGCCAAAGATGGGGATGACCTCATCTTGGTCATACCGGTTTATCTCACTCTGAGGGTTGTCCGAAGCACCAGAGGGGCCGATGGAGACTGCGTGGTTGGGAGATGCGTGGCTGCGGGTCTAAGGGTTTCCGATATGGAGGCCATGAGGGACAGGACCCCGGAAGCAGGTTGCGGAAGCAGGCGAGTGTCCCAGACCGGACTTCGTGATGGGCCTGGCCCCATGGTAGAGCGCAGGGATGGGACCCCTGCAAGTCGAGGATCCACGGGCGTTGTCCTCGCTGCATTCCGTCTTGTGGAGTGCCCCTTGGCGGCGATCGGGTGCGGGCACTCACCATGCCCTTCAAGGCCCCGAGGTGGGGGCGTCCCAGCAGACGTGCGGCGCCCGAATGACTTCGCCGTGCTTTTTCCGGCCAATTCTCACGAGCGTTCTGCCCAAACCAGCATTGGTTTGGGCAGAACGCTCGTGAGAATTGGCCGGCGTAGGACAGCCCTGCGGACCGCCGTGCTCTCCATGGCCCAGGGCCCTTTCTCGCCCAGGGCATGTTGCTGCCGCCAAGAAATGGCTCGGAAAAGACGCGGCCAACCCCGGCACGCCGGCGCATTGGAGCGTTCCCGGAGCAGAGTTGAAGAACGGGTGGTGGCCTGGTGTGCGCCTCTGTCTCTCGGATAGACGGGCTGGCCAAGGATGGGGATGACCTCATCTTGGTCATACCGGTTTATCTCACTCTGAGGGTTGTCCGAAGCACTAGAGGGGCCGATGGAGACTGCGTGGTTGGGAGATGCGTGGCTGCGGGTTTAAGGGTTTCCGATATGGAGGCCATGAGGGACAGGACCCCGGAAGCAGGTTGGGGAAGCAGGCGCGTGTCCCGACTGGACATCGTGATGGGCCTAGCCCCATGGTAGAGCGCTGGGATGGGACCCCTGCAAGTGGAGGATCCACGGGCGTTGTCCTCGCTGCATTCCGTCTTGTGGAGTGCCCCTTGGCGGCGATCGGGTGCGGGCACTAACCATGCCCTTCAAGGCCCCGAGGTGGGGGCGGCCCAGCAGACGTGCGGCGCCCGAATCACTTCGCCGGGCTTTTTCCGGCCAATTCTCACGAGCGTTCTGCCCAAACCAATCCTGGTTTGGGCAGAACGCTCGTGAGAATTGGCCGGCGTAGGACAGCCCTGCGGACCGCCGTGCTCTCCATGGCCCAGGGCCCTTTCTCGCCCAGGGCATGTTTCTGCCGCCAAGAAATGGCTCTGAAAACACGCGGCCCACCCCGGCACGCCGGCGCATTGGAGCGTTCCTGGAGCAGAGTTGAAGAACGGGTGGTGGCCTGGTGTGCGCCTCTGTCTTTCGGGTAGATGGGCCGGCCAAGGATGGGGATGACCTCATCTTGGTCATACCGGTTTATCTCACTCTGAGGGTTGTCCGAAGCACCAGAGGGGCCGATGGAGATTGCGTGGTTGGGAGATGCATGGCTGCGGGTCTAAGGGTTTCCCATATGGAGGCCATGAGGGACAGGAACCGGAAGCAGGATGGGGAAGCAGGCGAGTGTTCCAGACCAGACTTCGTGATGGGCCTGGCCCCGTGGTAGAGCGCAGGGATGGGACCCTGGCAAGTCGAGGATCCAAGGGCGTTGTCCTCGCTGCATTCCATCTTGTGGAGTGCCTCTTGGTTGCGATCTGGTGCGGGCACTCACAGTGCCCTTCAGGGCCCCGAGGTGGGGGCGGCCCAGCAGACGTGCGGCGCCCGAATGACTTCGCCGGGTTTTTTCCGGCCAATTCTCACGAGCGTTCTGCCCAAACCAGGACGCTCGTGAGAATTGGCCGGCGTAGGTCAGCCCTGCGGACCGCCGTGCTCTCCATGGCCCAGGGCCCTTTCTCGCCCAGGGCATGTTGCTGCCGCCAAGAAATGGCTCGGAAAAGACGCTGCCAACCCCGGCACGACAGCGCATTGGAGCGTTCCCGGAGCAGAGTTGAAGAACGGGTGGTGGCCTGGTGTGCGCCTCTGTCTCTCGGATAGACGGGTCGGCCAAGGATGGGAATGACCTCATCTTGGTCATACCGGTTTATCTCACTCTGAGGGTTGTCCGAAGCACTAGAGGGGCCGATGGAGACTGCGTGGTTGGGAGATGCGTGGCTGCGGGTCTAAGGGTTTCCTATATGGAGGCAATGAGGGACAGGACCCGGGAAACAGGTTGGGGAAGCATGCGCGTGTCCCAGACCGGACTTCGTGATGGGCCTGGCCCCATGGTAGAGCGCAGGGATGGGACCCCTGCAAGTGGAGGATCCACGGGCGTTGTCCTCGCTGCATTCCGTCTTGTGGAGTGCCCCTTGGCGGCGATCGGGTGCTGGCACTCACCATGCCCTTCAAGGCCCCGAGGTGGGGGCGGCCCAGCAGACGTGCGGCGCCCGAATGACTTCACCGGGCTTTTTCCGGCCAATTCTCACGAGAGTCCTGATTGGTTTGGGCAGAACGCTCGTGAGAATTGGCCGGCGTAGGACAGCCCTGCGGACCGCCGTGCTCTCCATGGCCCAGGGCCCTTTCTCGCCCAGGGCATGTTGCTGCCGCCAAGAAATGGCTCGGAAAAGACGCGGCCAACCCCCGCACGACGGCGCATTGGAGCGTTCCCGGAGGAGAGTTGAAAAACGGGTGGTGGCCTGGTGTGCGCCTCTGTCTCTAGGGTAGACGGGCCGGCCAAAGATGGGGATGACCTCATCTTGGTCATACCGGTTTATCTCACTCTGAGGGATGTCCGAAGCACCAGAGGGGCCGATGGAGACTGCGTGGTTGGGAGATGCGTGGCTGCGGGTCTAAGGGTTTCCGATATGGAGGCCATGAGGGACAGGACCCCGGAAGCAGGTTGCGGAAGCAGGCGAGTGTCCCAGACCGGACTTCGTGATGGGCCTGGCCCCATGGTAGAGCGCAGGGATGGGACCCCTGCAAGTCGAGGATCCACGGGCGTTGTCCTCGCTGCATTCCGTCTTGTGGAGTGCCCCTTGGCGGCGATCGGGTGCGGGCACTCACCATGCCCTTCAAGGCCCCGAGGTGGGGGCGTCCCAGCAGACGTGCGGCGCCCGAATGACTTCGCCGGGCTTTTTCGGGCCAATTCTCACGAGCGTTCTGCCCAAACCAGCATTGGTTTGGGCAGAACGCTCGTGAGAATTGGCCGGCGTAGGACAGCCCTGCGGACCGCCGTGCTCTCCATGGCCCAGGGCCCTTTCTCGCCCAGACCATGTTGCTGCCGCCAAGAAATGGTTCGGAATAGAAGCGGCCAACCCCAGCACGACGGCGCATTGGAGCATTCCCGGAGCAGAATTGAAGAACGGGTGGTTGCCTGGTGTGCGCCTCTGTCTCAAGGATAGACGGGCCGGCCAAGGATGGGGTGACCTCATCTTGGTCATACAGGTTTATCTCACTCTGAGGGTTGTCCGAAGCACCAGATGGGCCGATCGAGACTGCGTGGTTGGGAGATGCGTGGCTGCGGGTCTAAGGGTTTCCCATATGGAGGCTATGAGGGACAGGACACCGGAAGCAGGTTGGGGAAGCAGGCGCGTGTCCCAGACCGGACTTCAAGATGGGCCTGGCCCCGTGGTAGAGCGCAGGGATGTGACCCCTGCAATTCGAGGATCCACGGGCGTTGTCCTCGCTGCATTCCGTCTTGTGGAGTGCCCCTTGGCGGCGATCGGGTGCGGGCACTCACCATGCCCTTCAAGGCCCCGAGGTGGGGGCGGCCCAGCAGACGTGCGGCGCCCGAATGACTTCGCCGGCCTTTTCCGGCCAATTCTCACGAGCGTTCTGCCCAAACCAATCCTGGTTTGGGCAGAACGCTCGTGAGAAGTGGCCGGCGTCGGGTAGCCCAGCGGACCGCCGTGCTCTCCATGGCCCAGGGCCCTTTCTCGCCCAGGGCATGTTGCTGCCGCCAAGAAATGGCTCGGAAAAGACGCGGCCAACCCCGGCACGCCGGCGCATTGGAGCGTTCCCGGAGCAGAGTTGAAGAACGGGTGGTGGCCTGGTGTGCGCCTCTGTCTCTCGGATAGACGGGCTGGCCAAGGATGGGGATGACCTCATCTTGGTCATACCGGTTTATCTCACTCTGAGGGTTGTCCGAAGCACTAGAGGGGCCGATGGAGACTGCATGGTTGGGAGATGCGTGACTACGGGTCTAATGGTTTCCGATATGGAGGCCATGAGGGTCAGGACCCCGGAAGCAGGTTGGGGAAGCAGGCGCGTGTCCCGACTGGACATCGTGATGGGCCTAGCCCCATGGTAGAGCGCTGGGATGGGACCCCTGCAAGTGGAGGATCCACGGGCGTTGTCCTCGCTGCATTCCGTCTTGTGGAGTGCCCCTTGGCGGCGATCGGGTGCGGGCACTTACCATGCCCTTCAAGGCCCCGAGGTGGGGGCGGACCAGCAGACGTGCGGCGCCCGAATCACTTCGCCGGGCTTTTTCCGGCCAATTCTCACGAGCGTTCTGCCCAAACCAATCCTGGTTTGGGCAGAACGCTCGTGAGAATTGGCCGGCGTAGGACAGCCCTGTGGACCGCCGTGCTCTCCATGGCCCAGGGCCCTTTCTCGCCCAGGGCATGTTTCTGCCGCCAAGAAATGGCTCTGAAAACACGCGGCCCACCCCGGCACGCCGGCGCATTGGAGCGTTCCCGGAGCAGAGTTGAAGAACGGGTGGTGGTCTGGTGTGCGCCTCTGTCTCACGGATATACGGGGCGGCCAAAGATGGGGATGACCTCATCTTGGTCATACCGGTTTATCTCACTCTGAGGGTTGTCCGAAGCACCAGAGGTGCCGATGGAGATTGCGTGGTTGGGAGATGCATGGCTGCGGGTCTAAGGGTTTCCCATATGGAGGCCATGAGGGACAGGAACCGGAAGCAGGTTGGGGAAGCAGGCGAGTGTTCCAGACCAGACTTCGTGATGGGCCTGGCCCCGTGGTAGAGCGCAGGGATGGGACCCTGGCAAGTGGAGGATCCAAGGGCGTTGTCCTCGCTGCATTCCGTCTTGTGGAGTGCCCCTTGGCGGCGATCGGGTGCGGGCACTCACAGTGCCCTTCAGGGCCCCGAGGTGGGGGCGGCCCAGCAGACGTGCGGCGCCCGAATGACTTCGCCGGGCTTTTTCCGGCCAATTCTCACGAGCGTTCTGCCCAAACCAATCCTGGTTTGGGCAGAACGCTCGTGAGAATTGGCCGGCGTCGGACAGCCCTGCGGACCGCCGTGCTCTCCAAGGCCCAGGGCCCTTTCTCGCCCAGGGCATGTTGCTGCCGCCAAGAAATGGCTCGGAAAACACGCGGCCAACCCCGGCACGACGGCGCATTGGAGCGTTCCCGGAGCAGAGTTGAAGAACGGGTGGTGGCCTGGTGTGCGCATCTGTATCTCGGATAGACGGGCCGGCCAAGGATGGGGATGACCTCATCTTGGTCATACCGGATTATCTCACTCTGAGGGTTGTCCGAAGCACTAGAGGGGCCGATGGAGACTGCGTGGTTGGGAGATGCGTGGCTGCGGGTCTAAGGGTTTCCGATTTGGAGGCCATGAGGGACAGGACCCCGGAAGAAGTTTGGGGAAGCAGGCGAGTGTCCCAGACCGGACTTCGTGATGGGCCTGGCCCCATGGTTGAGCGCAGGGATGGGACCCCTGCAAGTGGAGGATCCACGGGCGTTGTCCTCGCTGCATTCCGTCTTGTGGAGTGCCCCTTGGCGGCGATCGGGTGCCGGCACTCACCATGCCCTTCAAGGCCCCGAGGTGGGGTCGGCCCAGCAGACGTGCGGCGCCCGAATGACTTCACCGGGCTTTTTCCGGCCAATTCTCACGAGAGTCCTGATTGGTTTGGGCAGAACGCTCGTGAGAATTGGCCGGCGTAGGACAGCCCTGCGGACCGCCGTGCTCTCCATGGCCCAGGGCCCTTTCTCGCCCAGGGCATGTTGCTGCCGCCAAGAAATGGCTCGGAAAAGACGCGGCCAACCCCGGCACGACGGCGCATTGTAGCGTTCCCGGAGGAGAGTTGAAAAACGGGTGGTGGCCTGGTGTGCGCCTCTGTCTCTAGGGTAGACGGGCCGGCCAAAGATGGGGATGACCTCATCTTGGTCATACCGGTTTATCTCACTCTGAGGGTTGTCCGAAGCACCAGAGGGGCCGATGGAGACTGCGTGGTTGGGAGATGCGTGGCTGCGGGTCTAAGTGTTTCCAATATGGAGGCCATGAGGGACAGGACCCCGGAAGTAGGTTGGGGAAGCAGGCGAGTGTCCCAGACCGGAATTCGTGATGGGCCTGGCCCCATGGTAGAGCGCAGGGATGGGACGCCTGCAAGTCGAGGATCCACGGGCGTTGTCCTCGCTGCATTCAGTCTTGTGGTGTGCCCCTTGGCGGCGATCGGGTGCGGGCACTCACCATGCCCTTCAAGGCCCCGAGGTGGGGGCGGCCCAGCAGACGTGCGGCGCCCGAATGACTTCGCCGGGCTTTTTCCGGCCAATTCTCACGAGCGTTCTGCCCAAACCAGGATTGGTTTGGGCAGAACGCTCGTGAGAATTGGCCGGCGTCGGACAGCCCTGCGGACCGCCGTGCTCTCCATGGCCCAGGGCCCTTTCTCGCCCAGGGCATGTTGCTGCCGCCAAGAAATGGCTCGGAAAAGACGCGTACAACCCCGGGACGACGGCGCATTGGAGCGTTGCCGGAGCAGAGTTGAAGAACGGGTGGTGGCCTGGTGTGCGTCTCTGTCTCTCGGATAGACGGGCTGGCCAAGGATGGGGATGACCTCATCTTGGTCATACCGGTTTATCTCACTCTGAGGGTTGTCCGAAGCACTAGAGGTGCCGATGGAGACTGCGTGGTTGGGAGATGCGTGGCTGCGGGTCTAAGGGTTTCCGATATGGAGGCCATGAGGGACAGGACCCCGGAAGCAGGTTGGGGAAGCAGGCCCGTGTCCCAGACCGGACTTCGTGATGGGCCTGGCCCCATGGTAGAGCGCAGGGATGGGACCCCTGTAAGTGGAGGATCCACGGGCGTTGTCCTCGCTGCATTCCGTCTTGTGGAGTGCCCCTTGGCGGCGATCGGGTGCGGGCACTCACCATGCCCTTCAAGGCCCCGAGGTGGGGGCGGCCCAGCAGACGTGCGGCGACCAAATGATTTCGCCGGGCTTTTCCCGGCCAATTCTCACGAGCGTTCTGCCCAAACCAGGATTGGTTTGGGAGAACGCTCGTGAGAATTGGCCGGCGTAGGACAGCCCTGCGGAACGCCACGCTCTCCATGGCCCAGGGCCCTTTCTCTCCCAGGGCATGTTGCTGCCGCCAAGAAATGGCTCGGATAAGACGCGGCAAACCCCGGCACGCCGGCACATTGGAGCGTTCCCGGAGCAGAGTTGAAGAACGGGTGGTGGCCTGGTGTGAGCCTCTGTCTTTCGGGTAGATGGGCCGGCCAAGGATGGGGATGACCTCATCTTGGTCATACCGGTTTATCTCACTCTGAGGGTTGTCCGAAGCACCAGAGGGGCCGATGGAGACTGCGTAGTTGGGAGATGCATGGCTGCGGGCCTAAGGATTTCCCATATGGAGGCCATGAGGGACAGGACCCGGAAGCAGGTTGGGGAAGCAGGCGAGTGTTACAGACCGGACTTCGTGATGGGCCTGGCCCCGTTGTAGAGCGCAGGGATGGGACCCTGGCAATTCGAGGATCCACGGGCGTTGTCCTCGCTGCATTCCATCTTGTGGAGTGCCTCTTGGCGGCGATCTGGTGCGGGCACTCACAGTGCCCTTCAGGGCCCCGAGGTGGGGGCGGCCCAGCAGACGTGCGGCGCCCGAATGACTTCGCCGGGCTTTTTCCGGCCAATTCTCACGAGCGTTCTGCCCAAACCAATCCTGGTTTGGGCAGAACGCTCGTGAGAATTGGCCGGTGTAGGACAGCCCTGTGGACCGCCGTGCTCTCCATGGCCCAGGGCCCTTTCTCGCCCAGGGCATGTTGCTGCCGCCAAGAAATGGCTCGGAAAAGACGCGGCCAACCCCGGCACGACGGCGCATTGGAGCGTTCCCGGAGCAGAGTTGAAGAACGGGTGGTGGCCTGGTGTGCGCCTCTGTCTCACGGATAGACGGGGCGGCCAAAGATGGGGATGACCTCATATTGGTCATACCGGTGTATCTCACTCTGAGGGTTGTCCGAAGCACCAGAGGGGCCGATGGAGACTGCGTGGTTGGGAGATGCGTGGCTGCGGGTCTAAGGGTTTCCGATATGGAGGCCATGAGGGACAGGACCCGGGAAGCAGGTTGGGGAAGCAGGCGCGTGTCCCAGACCGGACTTTGTGATGGGCCTGGCCCCATGGTAGAGCGCAGGGATGGGACCCCTGCAAGTGGAGGATCCACGGTCGTTGTCCTCGCTGTATTCCGTCTTGTGGAGTGCCCCTTGGCGGCGATTGGGTGCGGGCACTCACCATGCCCTTCAAGGCCCCGAGGTGGGGGCGGCCCAGCAGACGTGCGGCGCCCGAATGACTTCCCCGGGCTTTTTCCAGCCAATTCTCACGAGCGTTCTGCCCAAACCAGGATTGGTTTGGGCAGAACGCTCGTGAGAATTGGCCGGCGTCGGACAGCCCTGCGGACCGCCGTGCTCTCCATGGCCCAGGGCCCTTTCTCGCCCAGGGCATGTTGCTGCCGCCAAGAAATGGCTCGGAAAAGACGCGTACAACCCTGGCACGCCGGCGCATTGGAGCGTTCCCGGACCAGAGTTGAAGAACGGGTGGTGGCCTGGTGTGCGCCTCTGTCTTTCGGGTAGATGGGCCGGCCAAGGATGGGGATGACCTCATCTTGGTCATACAGGTTTATCTCCCTCTGACGGTTGTCCGAAGCACCAGAGGGGGCGATGGAGACTGCGTGGTTGGGAGATGCGTGGCTGCGGGTCTAAGGGTTTCCCATATGGAGGCCATGAGGGACAGGACCCGGGAGCAGGTTGGGGAAGCAGGCGAGTGTTCCAGACCGGACTTCGTGATGGGCCTGGCCCCGTGGTAGAGCGCACGGATGGGACCCCAGCAAGTCGAGGATCCACGGGCGTTGTCCCCGCTGCATTCCGTCTTGTGGAGTGCCTCTTGGCGGCGATCGGGTGCGGGCACTCACAGTGCCCTTCAGGGTCCCGAGGTGGGGGCGGCCCAGCAGACGAGCGGCGCCCGAATGACTTCGCTGGGCTTTTTCCGGCCAATTCTCACGAGTGTTCTGCCCAAACCATTATTGGTCTGGGCAGAACAATCGTGAGAATTGGCCGGCGTAGGAAAGCCCTGCGGACCGCCGTGCTCTCCATGGCCCAGGGTCCTTTCTCGCCTAGGGCATGTTGCTGACGCCAAGAAAGTGCTCGAAAAACACGCGGCCCACCCTGGCACGCAGGCGCATTGGAGCGTTCCCAGAGCAGAGTTGAAGAACGGGTTGTGGCCTGGTGTGCGCCACTGTCTTTCGGGTAGATGGGTCGGCCAAGGATGGGGATGACCTCATCTTGGTCATACAGGTTGAACTCACTCTGAGGGTTGTCCGAAGAACCAGAGGGGCCGATGGAGACTGCGTGGTTGGGAGATGCGTGGCTGCGGGTCTAAGGGTTTCCGATATGGAGGCCATGAGGGACAGGACCCCGGAAGCAGGTTGGGGAAGCAGGCGAGTGTCCCAGACCAGACATCGTGATGGGCCTGGCCACATGGTAGAGCGCAGGGATGGGACGCCTGCAAGTCGAAGATCCACGGGCGTTGTCCTCGATGCATTCCGTCTTGTGGAGTGCCCCTTGGCGGCGATCGGGTGCGGGAACTCACCATGCCCTTCAAGGCCCCGAGGTTGGGGCAGCCCAGCAGACGTGCGGTGCCCGAATGACTTCGCCGGGCTTTTTCCGGATAATTCTCAAGAGCATTCTGCCAAACCAATCCTGGTTTGGGCAGAACGCTCGTGAGAATTGGCTGGCGTAGGACAGCCCTGCGGACCGCCGTGCTCTCCATGGCCCAGGGCCCTTTCACGCCCAGGGCATGTTGCTGCCGCCAAGAAATGGCTCGGAAAAGACGCGGCCAACCCCGGCACGACGGCGCATTGGAGCGTTCCCGGAGCAGAGTTGAAGAACGGGTGGTGGCCTGGTGTGCGCCTCTGTCTCTCGGGTGGACGGGCCGGCCAAGGATGGGGATGACCTCATCTTGGTCATACCGGTTTATCTCACGCTGAGCGTTGTCCGAAGCACCAGAGGGGCCGATGGAGACTGCGTGGTTGAGAGATGCATGCCTGCGGGTCTAAGTGTTTCCAATATGGAGGCCATGAGGGACAGGACCCCGGAAGCAGGTTGGAGAAGCAGGCGAGTGTTCCAAACCGGACTTCGTGATGGGCCTGGCCCTGTGGTAGAGCGCACGGATGGGACCCCAGCAAGTCGAGGATCCACGGGCGTTGTCCCCGCTGCATTCCATCTTGTGGAGTGCCTCTTGGCGGCGATCGGGTGCGGGCACTCACCATGCCCTTCAAGGCCCCGAGGTGGGGGCGGCCCAGCAGACGTGCGGCGCCCGAATGACTTCGCCGGGCTTTTTCCGGCCAATTTCACGAGCGTTCTGCCCAAACCAATCCTGGTTTGGGCAGAATGCTCGTGAGAATTGGCCGGCGTAGGACAGCCCTGCGGACGGCCGTGCTCTCCATGGCCCAGGGCCCTTTCTCGCCCAGGGCATGTTGCTGCCGCCAAGAAATGGCTCAGAAAAGACGCTGCCAACCCCGGCACGACGGCGCATTGGAGCGTTCTCGGAGCAGAGTTGAAGAACGGGTGGTGGCCTGGTGTGCGCCGCTGTCTCTAGGGTAGACGGGCCGGCCAAAGATGGGGATGACCTCATCTTGGTCATACCGGTTTATCTCACTCTGAGGGTTGTCCGAAGAACCAGAGGGGCCGATGGAGACTGCATGGTTGGGAGATGCGTGGCTGCGGGTCTAAGGGTTTCCGATATGGAGGCCGTGAGGGACAGGACCCCGGAAGCAGGTTGGGGAAGCAGGCGAGTGTCCCAGACCGGACTTTGTGATGGGCCTGGCCCCATGGTAGAGCGCAGGGATGGGATCCCTGCAAGTCGAGGATCCACGGGCGTTGTCCTCGCTGCATTCCGTCTTGTGCAGTGCCCCTTGGGGGCGATCGGGTGCGGGCACTCACCATGCCCTTCAGGGCCCCAGGTGGGTGCGGCGCAGCATACGTGCGGCGCCCGAATGACTTCGCCGGGATTTTTCCGGCCAATTCTCACGAGCGTTCTGCCCAAACCAATCCTGGTTTGGGCAGAACGCTCGTGAGAATTGGCCGGCGTAGCACAGCCCTGTGGACCGCCGTGCTCTCCATGGCCCAGGGCCCTTTCTCGCCCAGGGCATGTTGCTGCCGCCAAGAAATGGCTCGGAAAAGACGCTGCCAACCCCGGCACGACGGCGCATTGGAGCGTTCCCGGAGCAGAGTTGAAGAACAGGTGGTGGCCTGGTGTGCGCCTCTGTCTCACGGGTAGACGGGCCGGCCAAAGATGGGGATGACCTCATCTTGGTCATACCGGTGTATCTCATTCTGAGGGTTGTCCGAAGCACCAGAGGGGCCGATGGAGACTGCGTGGTTGGGAGATGCGTGGCTGCGGGTCTAAGTGTTTCCGATATGGAGGCCATGAGGGACAGGACCCGGGAAGCAGGTTGGGGAAGCAGGCGCGTGTCCCAGACCGGACTTCGTGATGGGCCTGGCCCCATGGTAGAGCGCAGGGATGGGACCCCTGCAAGTGGAGGATCCACGGGCGTTGTCCTCGCTGCATTCCGTCTTGTGGAGTGCCCCTTGGCGGCGATCGGGTGCGGGCACTCACCATGCCCCTCAAGGCCCCGAGGTGGGGGCGGCCCAGCAGACGTGCGGCGCCCGAATGACTTCGCCGGGTTTTTTCCGGCCAATTCTCACGAGCGTTCTGCCCAAACCAGGATTGGTTTGGGCAGAACGCTCGTGAGAATTGGCCGGCGTCGGACAGCCCTGCGGACCGCCGTGCTCTCCATGGCCCAGGGCCCTTTCTCGCCCAGGGCATGTTGCTGCCGCCAAGAAATGGCTCGGAAAAGACGCGGCCAACCCCGGCACGACGGCGCATTGGAGCGTTCCCGGAGCAGAGTTGAAGAACGGGTGGTGGCCTGGTGTGCGCCTCTGTCTCTCGAATAGACGGTCCGGCCAAGGATGGGGATGACCTCATCTTGGTCATACCGGTTTATCTCACTCTGAGGGTTGTCCGAAGCACCACAGGGGCCGATGGAGACTGCATGGTTGGGAGATGCGTGACTGCGGGTCTAAGGGTTTCCGATATGGAGGCCATGAGGGTCAGGACCCCGGAAGCAGGTTGGGGAAGCAGGCGAGTGTCCCAGACCGGACTTCGTGATGGGCCTGGCCCCATGGAAGAGCGCAGGGATGGGACCCCTGTAAGTGGAGGATCCACGGGCATTGTCCTCGATGCATTCCGTCTTGTGGAGTGCCCCTTGGCGGCGATCGGGTGCGGGCACTCACCATGCCCTTCAAGGCCCCGAGGTGGGGGCGGACCAGCAGACGTGCGGCGCCCGAATGACTTCGCCTGGCTTTTTCCGGCCAATTCTCACGAGCGTTCTGCCCAAACCAGGATTGGTTTGGGCAGAACGCTCGTGAGAATTGGCCGGCGTATTACAGCCCTATGGACCGCCGTGCTCTCCATGGCCCAGGGCCCTTTCTCGCCCAGGGCATGTTGCTGCCGCCAAAAAATGGCTCGGAAAAGACGCTGCCAACCCCGGCACGACGGCGCATTGGAGCGTTCCCGGAGCAGAGTTGAAGAACGGGTGGTGGCCTGGTGTGCGCCTCTGTCTCACGGATAGACGGGGCGGCCAAAGATGGGGATGACCTCATCTTGGTCATACCGGTGTATCTCACTCTGAGGGTTGTCCGAAGCACCAGAGGGGCCGATGGAGACTGCGTGGTTGGGAGATGCGTGGCTGCGGGTCTAAGGGTTTCCGATATGGAGGCCATGAGGGACAGGACCCCGGAAGCAGGTTGCGGAAGCAGGCGAGTGTCCCAGACCGGACTTCGTGATGGGCCTGGCCCCATGGTAGAGCGCAGGGATGGGACCCCTGTAAGTGGAGGATCCACGGGCGTTGTCCTCGCTGCATTCCGTCTTGTGGAGTGCCCCTTGGCGGCGATCGGGTGCGGGCACTCACCATGCCCTTCAAGGCCCCGAGGTGGGGGCGGCCCAGCAGACGTGCGGCGCCCGAATGACTTCGCCGGGTTTTTTCCGGCCAATTCTCACGAGCGTTCTGCCCAAACCAGGACGCTCGTGAGAATTGGCCGGCGTAGGTCAGCCCTGCGGACCGCCGTGCTCTCCATGGCCCAGGGCCCTTTCTCGCCCAGGGCATGTTGCTGCCGCCAAGAAATGGCTCGGAAAAGACGCTGCCAACCCCGGCACGACGGCGCATTGGAGCGTTCCCGGAGCAGAGTTGAAGAACGGGTGGTGGCCTGGTGTGCGCCTCTGTCTCTCGGATAGACGGGTCGGCCAAGGATGGGAATGACCTCATCTTGGTCATACCGGTTTATCTCACTCTGAGGGTTGTCCGAAGCACTAGAGGGGCCGATGGAGACTGCGTGGTTGGGAGATGCGTGGCTGCGGGTCTAAGGGTTTCCTATATGGAGGCAATGAGGGACAGGACCCGGGAAACAGGTTGGGGAAGCATGCGCGTGTCCCAGACCGGACTTCGTGATGGGCCTGGCCCCATGGTAGAGCGCAGGGATGGGACCCCTGCAAGTGGAGGATCCACGGGCGTTGTCCTCGCTGCATTCCGTCTTGTGGAGTGCCCCTTGGCGGCGATCGGGTGCTGGCACTCACCATGCCCTTCAAGGCCCCGAGGTGGGGGCGGCCCAGCAGACGTGCGGCGCCCGAATGACTTCACCGGGCTTTTTCCGGCCAATTCTCACGAGAGTCCTGATTGGTTTGGGCAGAACGCTCGTGAGAATTGGCCGGCGTAGGACAGCCCTGCGGACCGCCGTGCTCTCCATGGCCCAGGGCCCTTTCTCGCCCAGGGCATGTTGCTGCCGCCAAGAAATGGCTCGGAAAAGACGCGGCCAACCCCCGCACGACGGCGCATTGGAGCGTTCCCGGAGGAGAGTTGAAAAACGGGTGGTGGCCTGGTGTGCGCCTCTGTCTCTAGGGTAGACGGGCCGGCCAAAGATGGGGATGACCTCATCTTGGTCATACCGGTTTATCTCACTCTGAGGGATGTCCGAAGCACCAGAGGGGCCGATGGAGACTGCGTGGTTGGGAGATGCGTGGCTGCGGGTCTAAGGGTTTCCGATATGGAGGCCATGAGGGACAGGACCCCGGAAGCAGGTTGCGGAAGCAGGCGAGTGTCCCAGACCGGACTTCGTGATGGGCCTGGCCCCATGGTAGAGCGCAGGGATGGGACCCCTGCAAGTCGAGGATCCACGGGCGTTGTCCTCGCTGCATTCCGTCTTGTGGAGTGCCCCTTGGCGGCGATCGGGTGCGGGCACTCACCATGCCCTTCAAGGCCCCGAGGTGGGGGCGTCCCAGCAGACGTGCGGCGCCCGAATGACTTCGCCGGGCTTTTTCGGGCCAATTCTCACGAGCGTTCTGCCCAAACCAGCATTGGTTTGGGCAGAACGCTCGTGAGAATTGGCCGGCGTAGGACAGCCCTGCGGACCGCCGTGCTCTCCATGGCCCAGGGCCCTTTCTCGCCCAGACCATGTTGCTGCCGCCAAGAAATGGTTCGGAATAGAAGCGGCCAACCCCAGCACGACGGCGCATTGGAGCGTTCCCGGAGCAGAATT
Source organism: Mustela lutreola (assembly GCF_030435805.1). Lineage (NCBI taxonomy): Eukaryota > Metazoa > Chordata > Mammalia > Carnivora > Mustelidae > Mustela > Mustela lutreola. The sequence continues at coordinate 177,393,375 of NC_081294.1, forward strand.
GAAGAACGGGTGGTTGCCTGGTGTGCGCCTCTGTCTCAAGGATAGACGGGCCGGCCAAGGATGGGGTGACCTCATCTTGGTCATACAGGTTTATCTCACTTTGAGGGTTGTCCGAAGCACCAGATGGGCCGATCGAGACTGCGTGGTTGGGAGATGCGTGGCTGCGGGTCTAAGGGTTTCCCATATGGAGGCTATGAGGGACAGGACACCGGAAGCAGGTTGGGGAAGCAGGCGCGTGTCCCAGACCGGACTTCAAGATGGGCCTGGCCCCGTGGTAGAGCGCAGGGATGTGACCCCTGCAATTCGAGGATCCACGGGCGTTGTCCTCGCTGCATTCCGTCTTGTGGAGTGCCCCTTGGCGGCGATCGGGTGCGGGCACTCACCATGCCCTTCAAGGCCCCGAGGTGGGGGCGGCCCAGCAGACGTGCGGCGCCCGAATGACTTCGCCGGCCTTTTCCGGCCAATTCTCACGAGCGTTCTGCCCAAACCAATCCTGGTTTGGGCAGAACGCTCGTGAGAAGTGGCCGGCGTCGGGTAGCCCAGCGGACCGCCGTGCTCTCCATGGCCCAGGGCCCTTTCTCGCCCAGGGCATGTTGCTGCCGCCAAGAAATGGCTCGGAAAAGACGCGGCCAACCCCGGCACGACGGCGCATTGGAGCGTTCCCGGAGCAGAGTTGAAGAACGGGTGGTGGCCTGGTGTGCGCCTCTGTCTCACGGATAGACGGGGCGGCCAAAGATGGGGATGACCTCATATTGGTCATACCGGTGTATCTCACTCTGAGGGTTGTCCGAAGCACCAGAGGGGCCGATGGAGACTGCGTGGTTGGGAGATGCGTGGCTGCGGGTCTAAGGGTTTCCGATATGGAGGCCATGAGGGACAGGACCCGGGAAGCAGGTTGGGGAAGCAGGCGCGTGTCCCAGACCGGACTTTGTGATGGGCCTGGCCCCATGGTAGAGCGCAGGGATGGGACCCCTGCAAGTGGAGGATCCACGGTCGTTGTCCTCGCTGTATTCCGTCTTGTGGAGTGCCCCTTGGCGGCGATTGGGTGCGGGCACTCACCATGCCCTTCAAGGCCCCGAGGTGGGGGCGGCCCAGCAGACGTGCGGCGCCCGAATGACTTCCCCGGGCTTTTTCCAGCCAATTCTCACGAGCGTTCTGCCCAAACCAGGATTGGTTTGGGCAGAACGCTCGTGAGAATTGGCCGGCGTCGGACAGCCCTGCGGACCGCCGTGCTCTCCATGGCCCAGGGCCCTTTCTCGCCCAGGGCATGTTGCTGCCGCCAAGAAATGGCTCGGAAAAGACGCGTACAACCCTGGCACGCCGGCGCATTGGAGCGTTCCCGGACCAGAGTTGAAGAACGGGTGGTGGCCTGGTGTGCGCCTCTGTCTTTCGGGTAGATGGGCCGGCCAAGGATGGGGATGACCTCATCTTGGTCATACAGGTTTATCTCCCTCTGACGGTTGTCCGAAGCACCAGAGGGGGCGATGGAGACTGCGTGGTTGGGAGATGCGTGGCTGCGGGTCTAAGGGTTTCCCATATGGAGGCCATGAGGGACAGGACCCGGGAGCAGGTTGGGGAAGCAGGCGAGTGTTCCAGACCGGACTTCGTGATGGGCCTGGCCCCGTGGTAGAGCGCACGGATGGGACCCCAGCAAGTCGAGGATCCACGGGCGTTGTCCCCGCTGCATTCCGTCTTGTGGAGTGCCTCTTGGCGGCGATCGGGTGCGGGCACTCACAGTGCCCTTCAGGGTCCCGAGGTGGGGGCGGCCCAGCAGACGAGCGGCGCCCGAATGACTTCGCTGGGCTTTTTCCGGCCAATTCTCACGAGTGTTCTGCCCAAACCATTATTGGTCTGGGCAGAACAATCGTGAGAATTGGCCGGCGTAGGAAAGCCCTGCGGACCGCCGTGCTCTCCATGGCCCAGGGTCCTTTCTCGCCCAGGGCATGTTGCTGACGCCAAGAAAGTGCTCGAAAAACACGCGGCCCACCCTGGCACGCAGGCGCATTGGAGCGTTCCCAGAGCAGAGTTGAAGAACGGGTTGTGGCCTGGTGTGCGCCACTGTCTTTCGGGTAGATGGGTCGGCCAAGGATGGGGATGACCTCATCTTGGTCATACAGGTTGAACTCACTCTGAGGGTTGTCCGAAGAACCAGAGGGGCCGATGGAGACTGCGTGGTTGGGAGATGCGTGGCTGCGGGTCTAAGGGTTTCCGATATGGAGGCCATGAGGGACAGGACCCCGGAAGCAGGTTGGGGAAGCAGGCGAGTGTCCCAGACCAGACATCGTGATGGGCCTGGCCACATGGTAGAGCGCAGGGATGGGACGCCTGCAAGTCGAAGATCCACGGGCGTTGTCCTCGATGCATTCCGTCTTGTGGAGTGCCCCTTGGCGGCGATCGGGTGCGGGAACTCACCATGCCCTTCAAGGCCCCGAGGTTGGGGCAGCCCAGCAGACGTGCGGTGCCCGAATGACTTCGCCGGGCTTTTTCCGGATAATTCTCAAGAGCATTCTGCCAAACCAATCCTGGTTTGGGCAGAACGCTCGTGAGAATTGGCTGGCGTAGGACAGCCCTGCGGACCGCCGTGCTCTCCATGGCCCAGGGCCCTTTCACGCCCAGGGCATGTTGCTGCCGCCAAGAAATGGCTCGGAAAAGACGCGGCCAACCCCGGCACGACGGCGCATTGGAGCGTTCCCGGAGCAGAGTTGAAGAACGGGTGGTGGCCTGGTGTGCGCCTCTGTCTCTCGGGTGGACGGGCCGGCCAAGGATGGGGATGACCTCATCTTGGTCATACCGGTTTATCTCACGCTGAGCGTTGTCCGAAGCACCAGAGGGGCCGATGGAGACTGCGTGGTTGAGAGATGCATGCCTGCGGGTCTAAGTGTTTCCAATATGGAGGCCATGAGGGACAGGACCCCGGAAGCAGGTTGGAGAAGCAGGCGAGTGTTCCAAACCGGACTTCGTGATGGGCCTGGCCCTGTGGTAGAGCGCACGGATGGGACCCCAGCAAGTCGAGGATCCACGGGCGTTGTCCCCGCTGCATTCCATCTTGTGGAGTGCCTCTTGGCGGCGATCGGGTGCGGGCACTCACCATGCCCTTCAAGGCCCCGAGGTGGGGGCGGCCCAGCAGACGTGCGGCGCCCGAATGACTTCGCCGGGCTTTTTCCGGCCAATTTCACGAGCGTTCTGCCCAAACCAATCCTGGTTTGGGCAGAATGCTCGTGAGAATTGGCCGGCGTAGGACAGCCCTGCGGACGGCCGTGCTCTCCATGGCCCAGGGCCCTTTCTCGCCCAGGGCATGTTGCTGCCGCCAAGAAATGGCTCAGAAAAGACGCTGCCAACCCCGGCACGACGGCGCATTGGAGCGTTCTCGGAGCAGAGTTGAAGAACGGGTGGTGGCCTGGTGTGCGCCGCTGTCTCTAGGGTAGACGGGCCGGCCAAAGATGGGGATGACCTCATCTTGGTCATACCGGTTTATCTCACTCTGAGGGTTGTCCGAAGAACCAGAGGGGCCGATGGAGACTGCATGGTTGGGAGATGCGTGGCTGCGGGTCTAAGGGTTTCCGATATGGAGGCCGTGAGGGACAGGACCCCGGAAGCAGGTTGGGGAAGCAGGCGAGTGTCCCAGACCGGACTTTGTGATGGGCCTGGCCCCATGGTAGAGCGCAGGGATGGGATCCCTGCAAGTCGAGGATCCACGGGCGTTGTCCTCGCTGCATTCCGTCTTGTGCAGTGCCCCTTGGGGGCGATCGGGTGCGGGCACTCACCATGCCCTTCAGGGCCCCAGGTGGGTGCGGCGCAGCATACGTGCGGCGCCCGAATGACTTCGCCGGGATTTTTCCGGCCAATTCTCACGAGCGTTCTGCCCAAACCAATCCTGGTTTGGGCAGAACGCTCGTGAGAATTGGCCGGCGTAGCACAGCCCTGTGGACCGCCGTGCTCTCCATGGCCCAGGGCCCTTTCTCGCCCAGGGCATGTTGCTGCCGCCAAGAAATGGCTCGGAAAAGACGCTGCCAACCCCGGCACGACGGCGCATTGGAGCGTTCCCGGAGCAGAGTTGAAGAACAGGTGGTGGCCTGGTGTGCGCCTCTGTCTCACGGGTAGACGGGCCGGCCAAAGATGGGGATGACCTCATCTTGGTCATACCGGTGTATCTCATTCTGAGGGTTGTCCGAAGCACCAGAGGGGCCGATGGAGACTGCGTGGTTGGGAGATGCGTGGCTGCGGGTCTAAGTGTTTCCGATATGGAGGCCATGAGGGACAGGACCCGGGAAGCAGGTTGGGGAAGCAGGCGCGTGTCCCAGACCGGACTTCGTGATGGGCCTGGCCCCATGGTAGAGCGCAGGGATGGGACCCCTGCAAGTGGAGGATCCACGGGCGTTGTCCTCGCTGCATTCCGTCTTGTGGAGTGCCCCTTGGCGGCGATCGGGTGCGGGCACTCACCATGCCCCTCAAGGCCCCGAGGTGGGGGCGGCCCAGCAGACGTGCGGCGCCCGAATGACTTCGCCGGGTTTTTTCCGGCCAATTCTCACGAGCGTTCTGCCCAAACCAGGATTGGTTTGGGCAGAACGCTCGTGAGAATTGGCCGGCGTCGGACAGCCCTGCGGACCGCCGTGCTCTCCATGGCCCAGGGCCCTTTCTCGCCCAGGGCATGTTGCTGCCGCCAAGAAATGGCTCGGAAAAGACGCGGCCAACCCCGGCACGACGGCGCATTGGAGCGTTCCCGGAGCAGAGTTGAAGAACGGGTGGTGGCCTGGTGTGCGCCTCTGTCTCTCGAATAGACGGTCCGGCCAAGGATGGGGATGACCTCATCTTGGTCATACCGGTTTATCTCACTCTGAGGGTTGTCCGAAGCACCACAGGGGCCGATGGAGACTGCATGGTTGGGAGATGCGTGACTGCGGGTCTAAGGGTTTCCGATATGGAGGCCATGAGGGTCAGGACCCCGGAAGCAGGTTGGGGAAGCAGGCGAGTGTCCCAGACCGGACTTCGTGATGGGCCTGGCCCCATGGAAGAGCGCAGGGATGGGACCCCTGTAAGTGGAGGATCCACGGGCATTGTCCTCGATGCATTCCGTCTTGTGGAGTGCCCCTTGGCGGCGATCGGGTGCGGGCACTCACCATGCCCTTCAAGGCCCCGAGGTGGGGGCGGACCAGCAGACGTGCGGCGCCCGAATGACTTCGCCTGGCTTTTTCCGGCCAATTCTCACGAGCGTTCTGCCCAAACCAGGATTGGTTTGGGCAGAACGCTCGTGAGAATTGGCCGGCGTATTACAGCCCTATGGACCGCCGTGCTCTCCATGGCCCAGGGCCCTTTCTCGCCCAGGGCATGTTGCTGCCGCCAAAAAATGGCTCGGAAAAGACGCTGCCAACCCCGGCACGACGGCGCATTGGAGCGTTCCCGGAGCAGAGTTGAAGAACGGGTGGTGGCCTGGTGTGCGCCTCTGTCTCACGGATAGACGGGGCGGCCAAAGATGGGGATGACCTCATCTTGGTCATACCGGTGTATCTCACTCTGAGGGTTGTCCGAAGCACCAGAGGGGCCGATGGAGACTGCGTGGTTGGGAGATGCGTGGCTGCGGGTCTAAGGGTTTCCGATATGGAGGCCATGAGGGACAGGACCCCGGAAGCAGGTTGCGGAAGCAGGCGAGTGTCCCAGACCGGACTTCGTGATGGGCCTGGCCCCATGGTAGAGCGCAGGGATGGGACCCCTGTAAGTGGAGGATCCACGGGCGTTGTCCTCGCTGCATTCCGTCTTGTGGAGTGCCCCTTGGCGGCGATCGGGTGCGGGCACTCACCATGCCCTTCAAGGCCCCGAGGTGGGGGCGGCCCAGCAGACGTGCGGCGCCCGAATGACTTCGCCGGGTTTTTTCCGGCCAATTCTCACGAGCGTTCTGCCCAAACCAGGACGCTCGTGAGAATTGGCCGGCGTAGGTCAGCCCTGCGGACCGCCGTGCTCTCCATGGCCCAGGGCCCTTTCTCGCCCAGGGCATGTTGCTGCCGCCAAGAAATGGCTCGGAAAAGACGCTGCCAACCCCGGCACGACGGCGCATTGGAGCGTTCCCGGAGCAGAGTTGAAGAACGGGTGGTGGCCTGGTGTGCGCCTCTGTCTCTCGGATAGACGGGTCGGCCAAGGATGGGAATGACCTCATCTTGGTCATACCGGTTTATCTCACTCTGAGGGTTGTCCGAAGCACTAGAGGGGCCGATGGAGACTGCGTGGTTGGGAGATGCGTGGCTGCGGGTCTAAGGGTTTCCTATATGGAGGCAATGAGGGACAGGACCCGGGAAACAGGTTGGGGAAGCATGCGCGTGTCCCAGACCGGACTTCGTGATGGGCCTGGCCCCATGGTAGAGCGCAGGGATGGGACCCCTGCAAGTGGAGGATCCACGGGCGTTGTCCTCGCTGCATTCCGTCTTGTGGAGTGCCCCTTGGCGGCGATCGGGTGCTGGCACTCACCATGCCCTTCAAGGCCCCGAGGTGGGGGCGGCCCAGCAGACGTGCGGCGCCCGAATGACTTCACCGGGCTTTTTCCGGCCAATTCTCACGAGAGTCCTGATTGGTTTGGGCAGAACGCTCGTGAGAATTGGCCGGCGTAGGACAGCCCTGCGGACCGCCGTGCTCTCCATGGCCCAGGGCCCTTTCTCGCCCAGGGCATGTTGCTGCCGCCAAGAAATGGCTCGGAAAAGACGCGGCCAACCCCCGCACGACGGCGCATTGGAGCGTTCCCGGAGGAGAGTTGAAAAACGGGTGGTGGCCTGGTGTGCGCCTCTGTCTCTAGGGTAGACGGGCCGGCCAAAGATGGGGATGACCTCATCTTGGTCATACCGGTTTATCTCACTCTGAGGGATGTCCGAAGCACCAGAGGGGCCGATGGAGACTGCGTGGTTGGGAGATGCGTGGCTGCGGGTCTAAGGGTTTCCGATATGGAGGCCATGAGGGACAGGACCCCGGAAGCAGGTTGCGGAAGCAGGCGAGTGTCCCAGACCGGACTTCGTGATGGGCCTGGCCCCATGGTAGAGCGCAGGGATGGGACCCCTGCAAGTCGAGGATCCACGGGCGTTGTCCTCGCTGCATTCCGTCTTGTGGAGTGCCCCTTGGCGGCGATCGGGTGCGGGCACTCACCATGCCCTTCAAGGCCCCGAGGTGGGGGCGTCCCAGCAGACGTGCGGCGCCCGAATGACTTCGCCGGGCTTTTTCGGGCCAATTCTCACGAGCGTTCTGCCCAAACCAGCATTGGTTTGGGCAGAACGCTCGTGAGAATTGGCCGGCGTAGGACAGCCCTGCGGACCGCCGTGCTCTCCATGGCCCAGGGCCCTTTCTCGCCCAGACCATGTTGCTGCCGCCAAGAAATGGTTCGGAATAGAAGCGGCCAACCCCAGCACGACGGCGCATTGGAGCGTTCCCGGAGCAGAATTGAAGAACGGGTGGTTGCCTGGTGTGCGCCTCTGTCTCAAGGATAGACGGGCCGGCCAAGGATGGGGTGACCTCATCTTGGTCATACAGGTTTATCTCACTTTGAGGGTTGTCCGAAGCACCAGATGGGCCGATCGAGACTGCGTGGTTGGGAGATGCGTGGCTGCGGGTCTAAGGGTTTCCCATATGGAGGCTATGAGGGACAGGACACCGGAAGCAGGTTGGGGAAGCAGGCGCGTGTCCCAGACCGGACTTCAAGATGGGCCTGGCCCCGTGGTAGAGCGCAGGGATGTGACCCCTGCAATTCGAGGATCCACGGGCGTTGTCCTCGCTGCATTCCGTCTTGTGGAGTGCCCCTTGGCGGCGATCGGGTGCGGGCACTCACCATGCCCTTCAAGGCCCCGAGGTGGGGGCGGCCCAGCAGACGTGCGGCGCCCGAATGACTTCGCCGGCCTTTTCCGGCCAATTCTCACGAGCGTTCTGCCCAAACCAATCCTGGTTTGGGCAGAACGCTCGTGAGAAGTGGCCGGCGTCGGGTAGCCCAGCGGACCGCCGTGCTCTCCATGGCCCAGGGCCCTTTCTCGCCCAGGGCATGTTGCTGCCGCCAAGAAATGGCTCGGAAAAGACGCGGCCAACCCCGGCACGCCGGCGCATTGGAGCGTTCCCGGAGCAGAGTTGAAGAACGGGTGGTGGCCTGGTGTGCGCCTCTGTCTCTCGGATAGACGGGCTGGCCAAGGATGGGGATGACCTCATCTTGGTCATACCGGTTTATCTCACTCTGAGGGTTGTCCGAAGCACTAGAGGGGCCGATGGAGACTGCGTGGTTGGGAGATGCGTGGCTGCGGGTTTAAGGGTTTCCGATATGGAGGCCATGAGGGACAGGACCCCGGAAGCAGGTTGGGGAAGCAGGCGCGTGTCCCGACTGGACATCGTGATGGGCCTAGCCCCATGGTAGAGCGCTGGGATGGGACCCCTGCAAGTGGAGGATCCACGGGCGTTGTCCTCGCTGCATTCCGTCTTGTGGAGTGCCCCTTGGCGGCGATCGGGTGCGGGCACTTACCATGCCCTTCAAGGCCCCGAGGTGGGGGCGGCCCAGCAGACGTGCGGCGCCCGAATCACTTCGCCGGGCTTTTTCCGGCCAATTCTCACGAGCGTTCTGCCCAAACCAATCCTGGTTTGGGCAGAACGCTCGTGAGAATTGGCCGGCGTAGGACAGCCCTGCGGACCGCCGTGCTCTCCATGGCCCAGGGCCCTTTCTCGCCCAGGGCATGTTTCTGCCGCCAAGAAATGGCTCTGAAAACACGCGGCCCACCCCGGCACGCCGGCGCATTGGAGCGTTCCTGGAGCAGAGTTGAAGAACGGGTGGTGGCCTGGTGTGCGCCTCTGTCTTTCGGGTAGATGGGCCGGCCAAGGATGGGGATGACCTCATCTTGGTCATACCCGTTTATCTCACTCTGAGGGTTGTCCGAAGCACCAGAGGTGCCGATGGAGATTGCGTGGTTGGGAGATGCATGGCTGCGGGTCTAAGGGTTTCCCATATGGAGGCCATGAGGGACAGGAACCGGAAGCAGGTTGGGGAAGCAGGCGAGTGTTCCAGACCAGACTTCGTGATGGGCCTGGCCCCGTGGTAGAGCGCAGGGATGGGACCCTGGCAAGTCGAGGATCCAAGGGCGTTGTCCTCGCTGCATTCCATCTTGTGGAGTGCCTCTTGGTTGCGATCTGGTGCGGGCACTCACAGTGCCCTTCAGGGCCCCGAGGTGGGGGCGGCCCAGCAGACGTGCGGCGCCCGAATGACTTCGCCGGGCTTTTTCCGGCCAATTCTCACGAGCGTTCTGCCCAAACCAATCCTGGTTTGGGCAGAACGCTCGTGAGAATTGGCCGGCGTCGGACAGCCCTGCGGACCGCCGTGCTCTCCAAGGCCCAGGGCCCTTTCTCGCCCAGGGCATGTTGCTGCCGCCAAGAAATGGCTCGGAAAACACGCGGCCAACCCCGGCACGACGGCGCATTGGAGCGTTCCCGGAGCAGAGTTGAAGAACGGGTGGTGGCCTGGTGTGCGCATCTGTATCTCGGATAGACGGGCCGGCCAAGGATGGGGATGACCTCATCTTGGTCATACCGGATTATCTCACTCTGAGGGTTGTCCGAAGCACTAGAGGGGCCGATGGAGACTGCGTGGTTGGGAGATGCGTGGCTGCGGGTCTAAGGGTTTCCGATTTGGAGGCCATGAGGGACAGGACCCCGGAAGAAGTTTGGGGAAGCAGGCGAGTGTCCCAGACCGGACTTCGTGATGGGCCTGGCCCCATGGTTGAGCGCAGGGATGGGACCCCTGCAAGTGGAGGATCCACGGGCGTTGTCCTCGCTGCATTCCGTCTTGTGGAGTGCCCCTTGGCGGCGATCGGGTGCCGGCACTCACCATGCCCTTCAAGGCCCCGAGGTGGGGGCGGCCCAGCAGACGTGCGGCGCCCGAATGACTTCACCGGGCTTTTTCCGGCCAATTCTCACGAGAGTCCTGATTGGTTTGGGCAGAACGCTCGTGAGAATTGGCCGGCGTAGGACAGCCCTGCGGACCGCCGTGCTCTCCATGGCCCAGGGCCCTTTCTCGCCCAGGGCATGTTGCTGCCGCCAAGAAATGGCTCGGAAAAGACGCGGCCAACCCCGGCACGACGGCGCATTGTAGCGTTCCCGGAGGAGAGTTGAAAAACGGGTGGTGGCCTGGTGTGCGCCTCTGTCTCTAGGGTAGACGGGCCGGCCAAAGATGGGGATGACCTCATCTTGGTCATACCGGTTTATCTCACTCTGAGGGTTGTCCGAAGCACCAGAGGGGCCGATGGAGACTGCGTGGTTGGGAGATGCGTGGCTGCGGGTCTAAGGGTTTCCGATATGGAGGCCATGAGGGACAGGACCCCGGAAGCAGGTTGCGGAAGCAGGCGAGTGTCCCAGACCGGACTTCGTGATGGGCCTGGCCCCATGGTAGAGCGCAGGGATGGGACCCCTGCAAGTCGAGGATCCACGGGCGTTGTCCTCGCTGCATTCCGTCTTGTGGAGTGCCCCTTGGCGGCGATCGGGTGCGGGCACTCACCATGCCCTTCAAGGCCCCGAGGTGGGGGCGTCCCAGCAGACGTGCGGCGACCGAATGACTTCGCCGGGCTTTTTCCGGCCAATTCTCACGAGCGTTCTGCCCAAACCAGCATTGGTTTGGGCAGAACGCTCGTGAGAATTGGCCGGCGTAGGACAGCCCTGCGGACCGCCGTGCTCTCCATGGCCCAGGGCCCTTTCTCGCCCAGACCATGTTGCTGCCGCCAAGAAATGGCTCGGAAAAGACGCGGCCAACCCCAGCACGACGGCGCATTGGAGCGTTCCCGGAGCAGAGTTGAAGAACGGGTGGTGGCCTGGTGTGCGCCTCTGTCTCTCGGGTGGACGGGCCGGCCAAGGATGGGGATGACCTCATCTTGGTCATACCGGTTTATCTCACGCTGAGCGTTGTCCGAAGCACCAGAGGGGCCGATGGAGACTGCGTGGTTGAGAGATGCATGCCTGCGGGTCTAAGTGTTTCCAATATGGAGGCCATGAGGGACAGGACCCCGGAAGTATGTTGGGGAAGCAGGCGAGTGTCCCAGACCGGAATTCGTGATGGGCCTGGCCCCATGGTAGAGCGCAGGGATGGGACGCCTGCAAGTCGAGGATCCACGGGCGTTGTCCTCGCTGCATTCAGTCTTGTGGTGTGCCCCTTGGCGGCGATCGGGTGCGGGCACTCACCATGCCCTTCAAGGCCCCGAGGTGGGGGCGGCCCAGCAGACGTGCGGCGCCCGAATGACTTCGCCGGGCTTTTTCCGGCCAATTCTCACGAGCGTTCTGCCCAAACCAGGATTGGTTTGGGCAGAACGCTCGTGAGAATTGGCCGGCGTCGGACAGCCCTGCGGACCGCCGTGCTCTCCATGGCCCAGGGCCCTTTCTCGCCCAGGGCATGTTGCTGCCGCCAAGAAATGGCTCGGAAAAGACGCGTACAACCCCGGGACGACGGCGCATTGGAGCGTTGCCGGAGCAGAGTTGAAGAACGGGTGGTGGCCTGGTGTGCGTCTCTGTCTCTCGGATAGACGGGCTGGCCAAGGATGGGGATGACCTCATCTTGGTCATACCGGTTTATCTCACTCTGAGGGTTGTCCGAAGCACCAGAGGTGCCGATGGAGACTGCGTGGTTGGGAGATGCGTGGCTGCGGGTCTAAGGGTTTCCGATATGGAGGCCATGAGGGACAGGACCCCGGAAGCAGGTTGGGGAAGCAGGCCCGTGTCCCAGACCGGACTTCGTGATGGGCCTGGCCCCATGGTAGAGCGCAGGGATGGGACCCCTGTAAGTGGAGGATCCACGGGCGTTGTCCTCGCTGCATTCCGTCTTGTGGAGTGCCCCTTGGCGGCGATCGGGTGCGGGCACTCACCATGCCCTTCAAGGCCCCGAGGTGGGGGCGGCCCAGCAGACGTGCGGCGACCAAATGATTTCGCCGGGCTTTTCCCGGCCAATTCTCACGAGCGTTCTGCCCAAACCAGGATTGGTTTGGGAGAACGCTCGTGAGAATTGGCCGGCGTAGGACAGCCCTGCGGAACGCCACGCTCTCCATGGCCCAGGGCCCTTTCTCTCCCAGGGCATGTTGCTACCGCCAAGAAATGGCTCGGATAAGACGCGGCAAACCCCGGCACGCCGGCACATTGGAGCGTTCCCGGAGCAGAGTTGAAGAACGGGTGGTGGCCTGGTGTGAGCCTCTGTCTTTCGGGTAGATGGGCCGGCCAAGAATGGGGATGACCTCATCTTGGTCATACCGGTTTATCTCACTCTGAGGGTTGTCCGAAGCACCAGAGGGGCCGATGGAGACTGCGTAGTTGGGAGATGCATGGCTGCGGGCCTAAGGATTTCCCATATGGAGGCCATGAGGGACAGGACCCGGAAGCAGGTTGGGGAAGCAGGCGAGTGTTACAGACCGGACTTCGTGATGGGCCTGGCCCCGTTGTAGAGCGCAGGGATGGGACCCTGGCAATTCGAGGATCCACGGGCGTTGTCCTCGCTGCATTCCATCTTGTGGAGTGCCTCTTGGCGGCGATCTGGTGCGGGCACTCACAGTGCCCTTCAGGGCCCCGAGGTGGGGGCGGCCCAGCAGACGTGCGGCGCCCGAATGACTTCGCCGGGCTTTTTCCGGCCAATTCTCACGAGCGTTCTGCCCAAACCAATCCTGGTTTGGGCAGAACGCTCGTGAGAATTGGCCGGTGTAGGACAGCCCTGTGGACCGCCGTGCTCTCCATGGCCCAGGGCCCTTTCTCGCCCAGGGCATGTTGCTGCCGCCAAGAAATGGCTCGGAAAAGACGCGGCCAACCCCGGCACGACGGCGCATTGGAGCGTTCCCGGAGCAGAGTTGAAGAACGGGTGGTGGCCTGGTGTGCGCCTCTGTCTCACGGATAGACGGGGCGGCCAAAGATGGGGATGACCTCATATTGGTCATACCGGTGTATCTCACTCTGAGGGTTGTCCGAAGCACCAGAGGGGCCGATGGAGACTGCGTGGTTGGGAGATGCGTGGCTGCGGGTCTAAGGGTTTCCGATATGGAGGCCATGAGGGACAGGACCCGGGAAGCAGGTTGGGGAAGCAGGCGCGTGTCCCAGACCGGACTTTGTGATGGGCCTGGCCCCATGGTAGAGCGCAGAGATGGGACCCCTGCAAGTGGAGGATCCACGGTCGTTGTCCTCGCTGTATTCCGTCTTGTGGAGTGCCCCTTGGCGGCGATTGGGTGCGGGCACTCACCATGCCCTTCAAGGCCCCGAGGTGGGGGCGGCCCAGCAGACGTGCGGCGCCCGAATGACTTCCCCGGGCTTTTTCCAGCCAATTCTCACGAGCGTTCTGCCCAAACCAGGATTGGTTTGGGCAGAACGCTCGTGAGAATTGGCCGGCGTCGGACAGCCCTGCGGACCGCCGTGCTCTCCATGGCCCAGGGCCCTTTCTCGCCCAGGGCATGTTGCTGCCGCCAAGAAATGGCTCGGAAAAGACGCGTACAACCCTGGCACGCCGGCGCATTGGAGCGTTCCCGGACCAGAGTTGAAGAACGGGTGGTGGCCTGGTGTGCGCCTCTGTCTTTCGGGTAGATGGGCCGGCCAAGGATGGGGATGACCTCATCTTGGTCATACAGGTTTATCTCCCTCTGACGGTTGTCCGAAGCACCAGAGGGGGCGATGGAGACTGCGTGGTTGGGAGATGCGTGGCTGCGGGTCTAAGGGTTTCCCATATGGAGGCCATGAGGGACAGGACCCGGGAGCAGGTTGGGGAAGCAGGCGAGTGTTCCAGACCGGACTTCGTGATGGGCCTGGCCCCGTGGTAGAGCGCACGGATGGGACCCCAGCAAGTCGAGGATCCACGGGCGTTGTCCCCGCTGCATTCCGTCTTGTGGAGTGCCTCTTGGCGGCGATCGGGTGCGGGCACTCACAGTGCCCTTCAGGGTCCCGAGGTGGGGGCGGCCCAGCAGACGAGCGGCGCCCGAATGACTTCGCTGGGCTTTTTCCGGCCAATTCTCACGAGTGTTCTGCCCAAACCATTATTGGTCTGGGCAGAACAATCGTGAGAATTGGCCGGCGTAGGAAAGCCCTGCGGACCGCCGTGCTCTCCATGGCCCAGGGTCCTTTCTCGCCCAGGGCATGTTGCTGACGCCAAGAAAGTGCTCGAAAAACACGCGGCCCACCCTGGCACGCAGGCGCATTGGAGCGTTCCCAGAGCAGAGTTGAAGAACGGGTTGTGGCCTGGTGTGCGCCACTGTCTTTCGGGTAGATGGGTCGGCCAAGGATGGGGATGACCTCATCTTGGTCATACAGGTTGAACTCACTCTGAGGGTTGTCCGAAGAACCAGAGGGGCCGATGGAGACTGCGTGGTTGGGAGATGCGTGGCTGCGGGTCTAAGGGTTTCCGATATGGAGGCCATGAGGGACAGGACCCCGGAAGCAGGTTGGGGAAGCAGGCGAGTGTCCCAGACCAGACATCGTGATGGGCCTGGCCACATGGTAGAGCGCAGGGATGGGACGCCTGCAAGTCGAAGATCCACGGGCGTTGTCCTCGATGCATTCCGTCTTGTGGAGTGCCCCTTGGCGGCGATCGGGTGCGGGAACTCACCATGCCCTTCAAGGCCCCGAGGTTGGGGCAGCCCAGCAGACGTGCGGTGCCCGAATGACTTCGCCGGGCTTTTTCCGGATAATTCTCAAGAGCATTCTGCCAAACCAATCCTGGTTTGGGCAGAACGCTCGTGAGAATTGGCTGGCGTAGGACAGCCCTGCGGACCGCCGTGCTCTCCATGGCCCAGGGCCCTTTCACGCCCAGGGCATGTTGCTGCCGCCAAGAAATGGCTCGGAAAAGACGCGGCCAACCCCGGCACGACGGCGCATTGGAGCGTTCCCGGAGCAGAGTTGAAGAACGGGTGGTGGCCTGGTGTGCGCCTCTGTCTCTCGGGTGGACGGGCCGGCCAAGGATGGGGATGACCTCATCTTGGTCATACCGGTTTATCTCACGCTGAGCGTTGTCCGAAGCACCAGAGGGGCCGATGGAGACTGCGTGGTTGAGAGATGCATGCCTGCGGGTCTAAGTGTTTCCAATATGGAGGCCATGAGGGACAGGACCCCGGAAGCAGGTTGGAGAAGCAGGCGAGTGTTCCAAACCGGACTTCGTGATGGGCCTGGCCCTGTGGTAGAGCGCACGGATGGGACCCCAGCAAGTCGAGGATCCACGGGCGTTGTCCCCGCTGCATTCCATCTTGTGGAGTGCCTCTTGGCGGCGATCGGGTGCGGGCACTCACCATGCCCTTCAAGGCCCCGAGGTGGGGGCGGCCCAGCAGACGTGCGGCGCCCGAATGACTTCGCCGGGCTTTTTCCGGCCAATTTCACGAGCGTTCTGCCCAAACCAATCCTGGTTTGGGCAGAATGCTCGTGAGAATTGGCCGGCGTAGGACAGCCCTGCGGACGGCCGTGCTCTCCATGGCCCAGGGCCCTTTCTCGCCCAGGGCATGTTGCTGCCGCCAAGAAATGGCTCAGAAAAGACGCTGCCAACCCCGGCACGACGGCGCATTGGAGCGTTCTCGGAGCAGAGTTGAAGAACGGGTGGTGGCCTGGTGTGCGCCGCTGTCTCTAGGGTAGACGGGCCGGCCAAAGATGGGGATGACCTCATCTTGGTCATACCGGTTTATCTCACTCTGAGGGTTGTCCGAAGAACCAGAGGGGCCGATGGAGACTGCATGGTTGGGAGATGCGTGGCTGCGGGTCTAAGGGTTTCCGATATGGAGGCCGTGAGGGACAGGACCCCGGAAGCAGGTTGGGGAAGCAGGCGAGTGTCCCAGACCGGACTTTGTGATGGGCCTGGCCCCATGGTAGAGCGCAGGGATGGGATCCCTGCAAGTCGAGGATCCACGGGCGTTGTCCTCGCTGCATTCCGTCTTGTGCAGTGCCCCTTGGGGGCGATCGGGTGCGGGCACTCACCATGCCCTTCAGGGCCCCAGGTGGGTGCGGCGCAGCATACGTGCGGCGCCCGAATGACTTCGCCGGGATTTTTCCGGCCAATTCTCACGAGCGTTCTGCCCAAACCAATCCTGGTTTGGGCAGAACGCTCGTGAGAATTGGCCGGCGTAGCACAGCCCTGTGGACCGCCGTGCTCTCCATGGCCCAGGGCCCTTTCTCGCCCAGGGCATGTTGCTGCCGCCAAGAAATGGCTCGGAAAAGACGCTGCCAACCCCGGCACGACGGCGCATTGGAGCGTTCCCGGAGCAGAGTTGAAGAACAGGTGGTGGCCTGGTGTGCGCCTCTGTCTCACGGGTAGACGGGCCGGCCAAAGATGGGGATGACCTCATCTTGGTCATACCGGTGTATCTCATTCTGAGGGTTGTCCGAAGCACCAGAGGGGCCGATGGAGACTGCGTGGTTGGGAGATGCGTGGCTGCGGGTCTAAGTGTTTCCGATATGGAGGCCATGAGGGACAGGACCCGGGAAGCAGGTTGGGGAAGCAGGCGCGTGTCCCAGACCGGACTTCGTGATGGGCCTGGCCCCATGGTAGAGCGCAGGGATGGGACCCCTGCAAGTGGAGGATCCACGGGCGTTGTCCTCGCTGCATTCCGTCTTGTGGAGTGCCCCTTGGCGGCGATCGGGTGCGGGCACTCACCATGCCCCTCAAGGCCCCGAGGTGGGGGCGGCCCAGCAGACGTGCGGCGCCCGAATGACTTCGCCGGGTTTTTTCCGGCCAATTCTCACGAGCGTTCTGCCCAAACCAGGATTGGTTTGGGCAGAACGCTCGTGAGAATTGGCCGGCGTCGGACAGCCCTGCGGACCGCCGTGCTCTCCATGGCCCAGGGCCCTTTCTCGACCAGGGCATGTTGCTGCCGCCAAGAAATGGCTCGGAAAAGACGCGGCCAACCCCGGCACGACGGCGCATTGGAGCGTTCCCGGAGCAGAGTTGAAGAACGGGTGGTGGCCTGGTGTGCGCCTCTGTCTCTCGAATAGACGGTCCGGCCAAGGATGGGGATGACCTCATCTTGGTCATACCGGTTTATCTCACTCTGAGGGTTGTCCGAAGCACCAGAGGGGCCGATGGAGACTGCGTGGTTGGGAGATGCGTGGCTGCGGGTCTAAGGGTTTCCGATATGGAGGCCATGAGGGACAGGACCCCGGAAGCAGGTTGCGGAAGCAGGCGAGTGTCCCAGACCGGACTTCGTGATGGGCCTGGCCCCATGGTAGAGCGCAGGGATGGGACCCCTGCAAGTCGAGGATCCACGGGCGTTGTCCTCGCTGCATTCCGTCTTGTGGAGTGCCCCTTGGCGGCGATCGGGTGCGGGCACTCACCATGCCCTTCAAGGCCCCGAGGTGGGGGCGTCCCAGCAGACGTGCGGCGACCGAATGACTTCGCCGGGCTTTTTCCGGCCAATTCTCACGAGCGTTCTGCCCAAACCAGCATTGGTTTGGGCAGAACGCTCGTGAGAATTGGCCGGCGTAGGACAGCCCTGCGGACCGCCGTGCTCTCCATGGCCCAGGGCCCTTTCTCGCCCAGACCATGTTGCTGCCGCCAAGAAATGGCTCGGAAAAGACGCGGCCAACCCCAGCAAGACGGCGCATTGGAGCGTTCCCGGAGCAGAGTTGAAGAACGGGTGGTGGCCTGGTGTGCGCCTCTGTCTCTCGGGTGGACGGGCCGGCCAAGGATGGGGATGACCTCATCTTGGTCATACCGGTTTATCTCACGCTGAGCGTTGTCCGAAGCACCAGAGGGGCCGATGGAGACTGCGTGGTTGAGAGATGCATGCCTGCGGGTCTAAGTGTTTCCAATATGGAGGCCATGAGGGACAGGACCCCGGAAGTAGGTTGGGGAAGCAGGCGAGTGTCCCAGACCGGAATTCGTGATGGGCCTGGCCCCATGGTAGAGCGCAGGGATGGGACGCCTGCAAGTCGAGGATCCACGGGCGTTGTCCTCGCTGCATTCAGTCTTGTGGTGTGCCCCTTGGCGGCGATCGGGTGCGGGCACTCACCATGCCCTTCAAGGCCCCGAGGTGGGGGCGGCCCAGCAGACGTGCGGCGCCCGAATGACTTCGCCGGGCTTTTTCCGGCCAATTCTCACGAGCGTTCTGCCCAAACCAGGATTGGTTTGGGCAGAACGCTCGTGAGAATTGGCCGGCGTCGGACAGCCCTGCGGACCGCCGTGCTCTCCATGGCCCAGGGCCCTTTCTCGCCCAGGGCATGTTGCTGCCGCCAAGAAATGGCTCGGAAAAGACGCGTACAACCCCGGGACGACGGCGCATTGGAGCGTTGCCGGAGCAGAGTTGAAGAACGGGTGGTGGCCTGGTGTGCGTCTCTGTCTCTCGGATAGACGGGCTGGCCAAGGATGGGGATGACCTCATCTTGGTCATACCGGTTTATCTCACTCTGAGGGTTGTCCGAAGCACTAGAGGTGCCGATGGAGACTGCGTGGTTGGGAGATGCGTGGCTGCGGGTCTAAGGGTTTCCGATATGGAGGCCATGAGGGACAGGACCCCGGAAGCAGGTTGGGGAAGCAGGCCCGTGTCCCAGACCGGACTTCGTGATGGGCCTGGCCCCATGGTAGAGCGCAGGGATGGGACCCCTGTAAGTGGAGGATCCACGGGCGTTGTCCTCGCTGCATTCCGTCTTGTGGAGTGCCCCTTGGCGGCGATCGGGTGCGGGCACTCACCATGCCCTTCAAGGCCCCGAGGTGGGGGCGGCCCAGCAGACGTGCGGCGACCAAATGATTTCGCCGGGCTTTTCCCGGCCAATTCTCACGAGCGTTCTGCCCAAACCAGGATTGGTTTGGGAGAACGCTCGTGAGAATTGGCCGGCGTAGGACAGCCCTGCGGAACGCCACGCTCTCCATGGCCCAGGGCCCTTTCTCTCCCAGGGCATGTTGCTACCGCCAAGAAATGGCTCGGATAAGACGCGGCAAACCCCGGCACGCCGGCACATTGGAGCGTTCCCGGAGCAGAGTTGAAGAACGGGTGGTGGCCTGGTGTGAGCCTCTGTCTTTCGGGTAGATGGGCCGGCCAAGGATGGGGATGACCTCATCTTGGTCATACCGGTTTATCTCACTCTGAGGGTTGTCCGAAGCACCAGAGGGGCCGATGGAGACTGCGTAGTTGGGAGATGCATGGCTGCGGGCCTAAGGATTTCCCATATGGAGGCCATGAGGGACAGGACCCGGAAGCAGGTTGGGGAAGCAGGCGAGTGTTACAGACCGGACTTCGTGATGGGCCTGGCCCCGTTGTAGAGCGCAGGGATGGGACCCTGGCAATTCGAGGATCCACGGGCGTTGTCCTCGCTGCATTCCATCTTGTGGAGTGCCTCTTGGCGGCGATCTGGTGCGGGCACTCACAGTGCCCTTCAGGGCCCCGAGGTGGGGGCGGCCCAGCAGACGTGCGGCGCCCGAATGACTTCGCCGGGCTTTTTCCGGCCAATTCTCACGAGCGTTCTGCCCAAACCAATCCTGGTTTGGGCAGAACGCTCGTGAGAATTGGCCGGTGTAGGACAGCCCTGTGGACCGCCGTGCTCTCCATGGCCCAGGGCCCTTTCTCGCCCAGGGCATGTTGCTGCCGCCAAGAAATGGCTCGGAAAAGACGCGGCCAACCCCGGCACGACGGCGCATTGGAGCGTTCCCGGAGCAGAGTTGAAGAACGGGTGGTGGCCTTGTGTGCGCCTCTGTCTCACGGATAGACGGGGCGGCCAAAGATGGGGATGACCTCATATTGGTCATACCGGTGTATCTCACTCTGAGGGTTGTCCGAAGCACCAGAGGGGCCGATGGAGACTGCGTGGTTGGGAGATGCGTGGCTGCGGGTCTAAGGGTTTCCGATATGGAGGCCATGAGGGACAGGACCCGGGAAGCAGGTTGGGGAAGCAGGCGCGTGTCCCAGACCGGACTTTGTGATGGGCCTGGCCCCATGGTAGAGCGCAGAGATGGGACCCCTGCAAGTGGAGGATCCACGGTCGTTGTCCTCGCTGTATTCCGTCTTGTGGAGTGCCCCTTGGCGGCGATTGGGTGCGGGCACTCACCATGCCCTTCAAGGCCCCGAGGTGGGGGCGGCCCAGCAGACGTGCGGCGCCCGAATGACTTCCCCGGGCTTTTTCCAGCCAATTCTCACGAGCGTTCTGCCCAAACCAGGATTGGTTTGGGCAGAACGCTCGTGAGAATTGGCCGGCGTCGGACAGCCCTGCGGACCGCCGTGCTCTCCATGGCCCAGGGCCCTTTCTCGCCCAGGGCATGTTGCTGCCGCCAAGAAATGGCTCGGAAAAGACGCGTACAACCCTGGCACGCCGGCGCATTGGAGCGTTCCCGGACCAGAGTTGAAGAACGGGTGGTGGCCTGGTGTGCGCCTCTGTCTTTCGGGTAGATGGGCCGGCCAAGGATGGGGATGACCTCATCTTGGTCATACAGGTTTATCTCCCTCTGACGGTTGTCCGAAGCACCAGAGGGGGCGATGGAGACTGCGTGGTTGGGAGATGCGTGGCTGCGGGTCTAAGGGTTTCCCATATGGAGGCCATGAGGGACAGGACCCGGGAGCAGGTTGGGGAAGCAGGCGAGTGTTCCAGACCGGACTTCGTGATGGGCCTGGCCCCGTGGTAGAGCGCACGGATGGGACCCCAGCAAGTCGAGGATCCACGGGCGTTGTCCCCGCTGCATTCCGTCTTGTGGAGTGCCTCTTGGCGGCGATCGGGTGCGGGCACTCACAGTGCCCTTCAGGGTCCCGAGGTGGGGGCGGCCCAGCAGACGAGCGGCGCCCGAATGACTTCGCTGGGCTTTTTCCGGCCAATTCTCACGAGTGTTCTGCCCAAACCATTATTGGTCTGGGCAGAACAATCGTGAGAATTGGCCGGCGTAGGAAAGCCCTGCGGACCGCCGTGCTCTCCATGGCCCAGGGTCCTTTCTCGCCCAGGGCATGTTGCTGACGCCAAGAAAGTGCTCGAAAAACACGCGGCCCACCCTGGCACGCAGGCGCATTGGAGCGTTCCCAGAGCAGAGTTGAAGAACGGGTTGTGGCCTGGTGTGCGCCACTGTCTTTCGGGTAGATGGGTCGGCCAAGGATGGGGATGACCTCATCTTGGTCATACAGGTTGAACTCACTCTGAGGGTTGTCCGAAGAACCAGAGGGGCCGATGGAGACTGCGTGGTTGGGAGATGCGTGGCTGCGGGTCTAAGGGTTTCCGATATGGAGGCCATGAGGGACAGGACCCCGGAAGCAGGTTGGGGAAGCAGGCGAGTGTCCCAGACCAGACATCGTGATGGGCCTGGCCACATGGTAGAGCGCAGGGATGGGACGCCTGCAAGTCGAAGATCCACGGGCGTTGTCCTCGATGCATTCCGTCTTGTGGAGTGCCCCTTGGCGGCGATCGGGTGCGGGAACTCACCATGCCCTTCAAGGCCCCGAGGTTGGGGCAGCCCAGCAGACGTGCGGTGCCCGAATGACTTCGCCGGGCTTTTTCCGGATAATTCTCAAGAGCATTCTGCCAAACCAATCCTGGTTTGGGCAGAACGCTCGTGAGAATTGGCTGGCGTAGGACAGCCCTGCGGACCGCCGTGCTCTCCATGGCCCAGGGCCCTTTCACGCCCAGGGCATGTTGCTGCCGCCAAGAAATGGCTCGGAAAAGACGCGGCCAACCCCGGCACGACGGCGCATTGGAGCGTTCCCGGAGCAGAGTTGAAGAACGGGTGGTGGCCTGGTGTGCGCCTCTGTCTCTCGGGTGGACGGGCCGGCCAAGGATGGGGATGACCTCATCTTGGTCATACCGGTTTATCTCACGCTGAGCGTTGTCCGAAGCACCAGAGGGGCCGATGGAGACTGCGTGGTTGAGAGATGCATGCCTGCGGGTCTAAGTGTTTCCAATATGGAGGCCATGAGGGACAGGACCCCGGAAGCAGGTTGGAGAAGCAGGCGAGTGTTCCAAACCGGACTTCGTGATGGGCCTGGCCCTGTGGTAGAGCGCACGGATGGGACCCCAGCAAGTCGAGGATCCACGGGCGTTGTCCCCGCTGCATTCCATCTTGTGGAGTGCCTCTTGGCGGCGATCGGGTGCGGGCACTCACCATGCCCTTCAAGGCCCCGAGGTGGGGGCGGCCCAGCAGACGTGCGGCGCCCGAATGACTTCGCCGGGCTTTTTTCGGCCAATTTCACGAGCGTTCTGCCCAAACCAATCCTGGTTTGGGCAGAATGCTCGTGAGAATTGGCCGGCGTAGGACAGCCCTGCGGACGGCCGTGCTCTCCATGGCCCAGGGCCCTTTCTCGCCCAGGGCATGTTGCTGCCGCCAAGAAATGGCTCAGAAAAGACGCTGCCAACCCCGGCACGACGGCGCATTGGAGCGTTCTCGGAGCAGAGTTGAAGAACGGGTGGTGGCCTGGTGTGCGCCGCTGTCTCTAGGGTAGACGGGCCGGCCAAAGATGGGGATGACCTCATCTTGGTCATACCGGTTTATCTCACTCTGAGGGTTGTCCGAAGAACCAGAGGGGCCGATGGAGACTGCATGGTTGGGAGATGCGTGGCTGCGGGTCTAAGGGTTTCCGATATGGAGGCCGTGAGGGACAGGACCCCGGAAGCAGGTTGGGGAAGCAGGCGAGTGTCCCAGACCGGACTTTGTGATGGGCCTGGCCCCATGGTAGAGCGCAGGGATGGGATCCCTGCAAGTCGAGGATCCACGGGCGTTGTCCTCGCTGCATTCCGTCTTGTGCAGTGCCCCTTGGGGGCGATCGGGTGCGGGCACTCACCATGCCCTTCAGGGCCCCAGGTGGGTGCGGCGCAGCATACGTGCGGCGCCCGAATGACTTCGCCGGGATTTTTCCGGCCAATTCTCACGAGCGTTCTGCCCAAACCAATCCTGGTTTGGGCAGAACGCTCGTGAGAATTGGCCGGCGTAGCACAGCCCTGTGGACCGCCGTGCTCTCCATGGCCCAGGGCCCTTTCTCGCCCAGGGCATGTTGCTGCCGCCAAGAAATGGCTCGGAAAAGACGCTGCCAACCCCGGCACGACGGCGCATTGGAGCGTTCCCGGAGCAGAGTTGAAGAACAGGTGGTGGCCTGGTGTGCGCCTCTGTCTCACGGGTAGACGGGCCGGCCAAAGATGGGGATGACCTCATCTTGGTCATACCGGTGTATCTCATTCTGAGGGTTGTCCGAAGCACCAGAGGGGCCGATGGAGACTGCGTGGTTGGGAGATGCGTGGCTGCGGGTCTAAGTGTTTCCGATATGGAGGCCATGAGGGACAGGACCCGGGAAGCAGGTTGGGGAAGCAGGCGCGTGTCCCAGACCGGACTTCGTGATGGGCCTGGCCCCATGGTAGAGCGCAGGGATGGGACCCCTGCAAGTGGAGGATCCACGGGCGTTGTCCTCGCTGCATTCCGTCTTGTGGAGTGCCCCTTGGCGGCGATCGGGTGCGGGCACTCACCATGCCCCTCAAGGCCCCGAGGTGGGGGCGGCCCAGCAGACGTGCGGCGCCCGAATGACTTCGCCGGGTTTTTTCCGGCCAATTCTCACGAGCGTTCTGCCCAAACCAGGATTGGTTTGGGCAGAACGCTCGTGAGAATTGGCCGGCGTCGGACAGCCCTGCGGACCGCCGTGCTCTCCATGGCCCAGGGCCCTTTCTCGCCCAGGGCATGTTGCTGCCGCCAAGAAATGGCTCGGAAAAGACGCGGCCAACCCCGGCACGACGGCGCATTGGAGCGTTCCCGGAGCAGAGTTGAAGAACGGGTGGTGGCCTGGTGTGCGCCTCTGTCTCTCGAATAGACGGTCCGGCCAAGGATGGGGATGACCTCATCTTGGTCATACCGGTTTATCTCACTCTGAGGGTTGTCCGAAGCACCACAGGGGCCGATGGAGACTGCATGGTTGGGAGATGCGTGACTGCGGGTCTAAGGGTTTCCGATATGGAGGCCATGAGGGTCAGGACCCCGGAAGCAGGTTGGGGAAGCAGGCGAGTGTCCCAGACCGGACTTCGTGATGGGCCTGGCCCCATGGAAGAGCGCAGGGATGGGACCCCTGTAAGTGGAGGATCCACGGGCATTGTCCTCGATGCATTCCGTCTTGTGGAGTGCCCCTTGGCGGCGATCGGGTGCGGGCACTCACCATGCCCTTCAAGGCCCCGAGGTGGGGGCGGACCAGCAGACGTGCGGCGCCCGAATGACTTCGCCTGGCTTTTTCCGGCCAATTCTCACGAGCGTTCTGCCCAAACCAGGATTGGTTTGGGCAGAACGCTCGTGAGAATTGGCCGGCGTATTACAGCCCTATGGACCGCCGTGCTCTCCATGGCCCAGGGCCCTTTCTCGCCCAGGGCATGTTGCTGCCGCCAAAAAATGGCTCGGAAAAGACGCTGCCAACCCCGGCACGACGGCGCATTGGAGCGTTCCCGGAGCAGAGTTGAAGAACGGGTGGTGGCCTGGTGTGCGCCTCTGTCTCACGGATAGACGGGGCGGCCAAAGATGGGGATGACCTCATCTTGGTCATACCGGTGTATCTCACTCTGAGGGTTGTCCGAAGCACCAGAGGGGCCGATGGAGACTGCGTGGTTGGGAGATGCGTGGCTGCGGGTCTAAGGGTTTCCGATATGGAGGCCATGAGGGACAGGACCCGGGAAGCAGGTTGGGGAAGCAGGCGCGTGTCCCAGACCGGACTTCGTGATGGGCCTGGCCCCATGGTAGAGCGCAGGGATGGGACCCCTGCAAGTGGAGGATCCACGGGCGTTGTCCTCGCTGCATTCCGTCTTGTGGAGTGCCCCTTGGCGGCGATCGGGTGCGGGCACTCACCATGCCCTTCAAGGCCCCGAGGTGGGGGCGGCCCAGCAGACGTGCGGCGACCAAATGTCTTCGCCGGGCTTTTCCCGGCCAATTCTCACGAGCGTTCTGCCCAAACCAGGATTGGTTTGGGCAGAACGCTCGTGAGAATTGGCCGGCGTAGGACAGCCCTGCGGAACGCCACGCTCTCCATGGCCCAGGGCCCTTTCTCGCCCAGGGCATGTTGCTGCCGCCAAGAAATGGCTCGGATAAGATGCGGCAAACCCCGGCACGCCGGCGCATTGGAGCGTTACTGGAGCAGAGTTGAAGAACGGGTGGTGGCCTGGTGTGAGCCTCTGTCTTTCGGGTAGATGGGCCGGCCAAGGATGGGGATGACCTCATCTTGGTCATACCGGTTTCTCTCACTCTGAGGGTTGTCCGAAGCACCAGAGGGGCCGATGGAGACTGCGTAGTTGGGAGATGCATGGCTGCGGGCCTAAGGATTTCCCATATGGAGGCCATGAGGGACAGGACCCGGAAGCAGGTTGGGGAAGCAGGCGAGTGTTACAGACCGGACTTCGTGATGGGCCTGGCCCCGTTGTAGAGCGCAGGGATGGGACCCTGGCAAGTCGAGGATCCACGGGCGTTGTCCTCGCTGCATTCCATCTTGTGGAGTGCCTCTTGGCGGCGATCTGGTGCGGGCACTCACAGTGCCCTTCAGGGCCCCGAGGTGGGGGCGGCCCAGCAGACGTGCGGCGCCCGAATGACTTCGCCGGGCTTTTTCCGGCCAATTCTCACGAGCGTTCTGCCCAAACCAATCCTGGTTTGGGCAGAACGCTCGTGAGAATTGGCCGGTGTAGGACAGCCCTGTGGACCGCCGTGCTCTCCATGGCCCAGGGCCCTTTCTCGCCCAGGGCATGTTGCTGCCGCCAAGAAATGGCTCGGAAAAGACGCGGCCAACCCCGGCACGACGGCGCATTGGAGCGTTCCCGGAGCAGAGTTGAAGAACGGGTGGTGGCCTGGTGTGCGCCTCTGTCTCTCGGGTAGACGGTCCGGCCAAGGATGGAGATGACCTCATCTTGGTCATACCGGTTTATCTCACTCTGAGGGTTGTCCGAAGCACCAGAGGGGCCGATGGAGACTGCATGGTTGGGAGATGCGTGACTACGGGTCTAAGGGTTTCCGATATGGAGGCCATGAGGGTCAGGACCCCGGAAGCAGGTTGGGGAAGCAGGCGAGTGTCCCAGACCGGACTTCGTGATGGGCCTGGCCCCATGGTAGAGCGCAGGGATGGGACCCCGTAAGTGGAGGATCCACGGGCGTTGTCCTCGATGCATTCCGTCTTGTGGAGTGCCCCTTGGCGGCGATCGGATGCGGGCACTCACCATGCCCTTCAAGGCCCCGAGGTGGGGGCGGACCAGCAGACGTGCGGCGCCCGAATGACTTCGCCTGGCTTTTTCCGGCCAATTCTCACGAGCGTTCTGCCCAAACCAGGATTGGTTTGGGCAGAACGCTCGTGAGAATTGGCCGGTGTATTACAGCCCTGTGGACCGCCGTTCTCTCCATGGCCCAGGGCCCTTTCTCGCCCAGGGCATGTTGCTGCCGCCAAAAAATGGCTCGGAAAAGACGCTGCCAACCCCGGCACGACGGCGCATTGGAGCGTTCCCGGAGCAGAGTTGAAGAACGGGTGGTGGCCTGGTGTGCGCCTCTGTCCTTCGGGTAGATGGGCCGGCCAAGGATGGGGATGACCTCCTCTTGGTCATACAGGTTTATCTCCCTCTGACGGTTGTCCGAAGCACCAGAGGGGGCGATGGAGACTGCGTGGTTGGGAGATGCGTGGCTGCGGGTCTAAGGGTTTCCCATATGGAGGCCATGAGGGACAGTACTCGGAAGCAGGTTGGAGAAGCAGGTGAGTGTTCCAGACCGGACTTCGTGATGGGCCTGGCCCCGTGGTAGAGCGCACGGATGGGACCCCGGCAAGTCGAGGATCCACGGGCGTTGTCCTCGCTGCATTCCGTCTTGTGGAGTGCCCCTTGGCGGCGATCGGGTGCGGGCACTCACAGTGCCCTTCAGGGTCCTGAGGTGGGGGCGGCCCAGCAGACGTGCGGCGCCCGAATGACTTCGCCGGGCTTTTTCGGCCAATTCTCACGAGCGTTCTGCCCAAACAATGATTGGTTTGGGCAGAACGCTCGTGAGAATTGGCCGGCGTAGGAAAGCCCTGCGGACCGCCGTGCTCTCCATGGCCCAGGGCCCTTTCTCGCCCAGGGCATGTTGCTGACGCCAAGAAATGGCTCGAAAAACACGCGGCCCACCCCGGCACGCAGGCGCATTGGAGCGTTCCCGGAGCAGAGTTGAAGAACGGGTTGTGGCCTGGTGTGCGCCTCTGTCTTTCGGGTAGATGGGCCGGCCAAGGATGGGGATGACCTCATCTTGGTCATACAGGTTGAACTCACTCTGAGGGTTGTCCGAAGCACCAGAGGGGCCGATGGAGACTGCGTGGTTGGGAGATGCGTGGCTGCGGGTCTAAGGTTTTCCCATATGGAGGCCATGAGGGACAGGACCCCGGAAGCAGGTTGGGGAAGCAGGCAAGTGTTCCAGACTGGACTTCGTGATGGGCCAGGCCCCGTGGTAGAGCGCCGGGATGGGACCGGGGCAAGTCGAGGATCCACGGGCGTTGTCCTCGCTGCATTCCATCTTGTGGTGTGCCTCTTGGCGGCGATCTGATGGGGGCACTCACAGTGCCCTTCAGGGCCCCGAGGTGGGGGCGGCCCAGCAGACGTGCGGCGCCCGAATGTCTTCGCCGGGCTTTTTCCGGCCAATTCTCACGAGCGTTCTGCCCAAACCAAACCTGGTTTGGGCCGAATGCTCGTGAGAATTGGCCGGCGTAGGACAGCCCTGTGGACCGCCGTGCTCTCCATGGCCCAGGGCCCTTTC
Source organism: Mustela lutreola (assembly GCF_030435805.1). Lineage (NCBI taxonomy): Eukaryota > Metazoa > Chordata > Mammalia > Carnivora > Mustelidae > Mustela > Mustela lutreola. The sequence continues at coordinate 177,420,973 of NC_081294.1, forward strand.
TCGCCCAAGGCATGTTGCTGCCGCAAAGAAATGGCTCGGAAAAGACGCGGCCCACCCCGGCACACCGACGCCTTGGAGCGTTCTCGGAGCGGAGTTGAAGAACGGGTGGTGGCCTCGTGTGCGCCTTTGTCTCTAGGGTAGACGGGCTGGCCAAGGATGGGGATGACCTCATCTTGGTCATACCGGTTTATCTCACTCTGAGGGTTGTCCGAAGCACTAGAGGGGCCGATGGAGACTGCGTGGTTGGGAGATGCGTGGCTGCGGGTCTAAGGGTTTCCGATATGGAGGCCATGAAGGACAGGACCCCGGAAGCAGGTTGGGGAAGCAGGCGCGTGTCCCAGACCGGACTTCGTGATGGGCCTGGCCCCATGGTAGAGCGCAGGGATGGGACCCCTGCAAGTCGAGGATCCACGGGCGTTGTCCTCGCTGCATTCCGTCTTGTGGAGTACCCCTTGGCGGCGATCGGGTGCGGGCACTCACCATGCCCTTCAAGGCCCCGAGGTGGGGGCGGCCCAGCAGACGTGCGGCGACCAAATGACTTCGCCGGGCTTTTCCCGGCCAATTCTCACGAGCGTTCTGCCCAAACCAGGATTGGTTTGGGCAGAACGCTCGTTAGAATTGGCCGGCGTGGACAGCCCTGCGGAACGCCACGCTCTCCATGGCCCAGGGCCCTTTCTCGCCCAGGGCATGTTGCTGCCGCCAAGAAATGGCTCGGATAAGACGCGGCAAACCCCGGCACGCCGGCGCATTGTAGCGTTCCCGGAGCAGAGTTGAAGAACGGGTGGTGGCGTGGTGTGAGCCTCTGTCTTTCGGGTAGATGGGCCGGCCAAGGATGGGGATGACCTCATCTTGGTCATACCGGTTTATCTCACTCTGAGGGTTGTCCGAAGCACCAGAGGGGCCGATGGAGACTGCGTGGTTGGGAGATGCATGGCTGCGGGTCTAAGGGTTTCCGATATGGAGGCCATGAGGGACAGGACCCCGGAAGCAGGTTGGGAAAGCAGGCGAGTGTCACAGACCGGACTTCATGATGGGCCTGGCCCCATGGTAGAGCGCAGGGATGGGACCCCTGCAAGTCGAGGATCCACGGGCGTTGTCCTCGCTGCATTCCGTCTTGTGGAGTGCCCCTTGGCGGCGATCGGGTGCGGGCACTCACCATGCCCTTCAAGGCCCCGAGGTGGGGGTGGCCCAGCAGACGTGCGGCGCCCGATGTCTTCGCCGGGCTTTTTCCGGCCAATTCTCACGAGCGTTCTGCCCAAACCAGGATTGGTTTGGGCAGAACGCTCGCTAGAATTGGCCGGCGTAGGACAGCCCTGCGGACCGCGGTGCTCTCCATGGCCCAGGGCCCTTTCTCGCCCAGGGCATGTTGCTGCCGCCAAGAAATGGCTCGGAAAAGACGCGGCCCACCCCGGCCCGCCGGCGCATTGGAGCGTTCCCGGAGCAGAGTTGAAGAACGGGTGGTGGCCTGGTGTGACCTCTGTCTTTCGGGTAGATGGGCCGGTCAAGGATGGGGATGACCTCATCTTGGTCATACAGGTTTATCTCCCTATGACGGTTGTCCGAAGCACCAGAGGGGACGATGGAGACTGCGTGGTTGTGAGATGCGTGGCTGCGGGTCTAAGGGTTTCCCATATGGAGGCCATGAGGGACAGGACCCGGAAGCAGGTTGGAGAAGCAGGCGAGTGTTCCAAACCGGACTTCGTGATGGGCCTGGCCCCGTGGTAGAGCGCACGGATGGGACCCCAGCAAGTCGAGGATCCACGGGCGTTGTCCCCGCTGCATTCCATCTTGTGGAGTGCCTCTTGGCGGCGATCGGGTGCGGGCACTCACCATGCCCTTCAAGGCCCCGAGGTGGGGGCGGCCCAGCAGACGTGCGGCGCCCGAATGACTTCGCCGGGCTTTTTCCGGCCAATTTCACGAGCGTTCTGCCCAAACCAATCCTGGTTTGGGCAGAATGCTCGTGAGAATTGGCCGGCGTAGGACAGCCCTGCGGACGGCCGTGCTCTCCATGGCCCAGGGACCTTTCTCGCCCAGGGCATGTTGCTGCCGCCAAGAAATGGCTCAGAAAAACGCTGCCAACCCCGGCACGACGGCGCATTGGAGCGTTCCCGGAGCAGAGTTGAAGAACTGGTGGTGGCCTGGTGTGCGCCTCTGTCTCTAGGGTAGACGGTCCGGCCAAGGATGGGGATGACCTCATCTTGGTCATACCGGTTTATCTCACTCTGAGGGTTGTCCGAAGCACCAGAGGGGCCGATGGAGACTGCGTGGTTGGGAGATGCGTGGCTGCGGGTCTAAGGGTTTCCGATATGGAGGCCATGAGGGTCAGGACCCCGGAAGCAGGTTGGGGAAGCAGGCGCGTGTCCCAGACCGGACTTCGTGATGGGCCTGGCCCCATGGTAGAGCGCAGGGATCGGACCCCTGTAAGTGGAGGATCCACGGGCGTTGTCCTCGCTGCATTCCGTCTTGCGGAGTGCCCCTTGGCGGCGATCGGGTGCGGGCACTCACCATGCCCTTCAAGGCCCCGAGGTGGGGGCGGCCCAGCAGACGTGCGGCACCCGAATGACTTCGCCTGGCTTTTTCCGGCCAATTCTCACGAGCGTTCTGCCCAAACAAGGATTGGTTTGGGCAGAATGCTCGTGAGAATTGGCCGGGGTAGCACAGCCCTGTGGACCGCCGTGCTCTCCATGGCCCAGGGCCCTTTCTCGCCCAGGGCATGTTGCTGCCGCCAAGAAATGGCTCGGAAAAGACGCTGCCAACCCCGGCACGACGGCGCATTGGAGCGTTCCCGGAGCAGAGTTGAAGAACAGGTGGTGGCCTGGTGTGCGCCTCTGTCTCACGGGTAGACGGGCCGGCCAAAGATGGGGATGACCTCATCTTGGTCATACCGGTGTATCTCATTCTGAGGGTTGTCCGAAGCACCAGAGGGGCCGATGGAGACTGCGTGGTTGGGAGATGCGTGGCTGCGGGTCTAAGTGTTTCCGATATGGAGGCCATGAGGGACAGGACCCGGGAAGCAGGTTGGGGAAGCAGGCGCGTGTCCCAGACCGGACTTCGTGATGGGCCTGGCCCCATGGTAGAGCGCAGGGATGGGACCCCTACAAGTGGAGGATCCACGGGCGTTGTCCTCGCTGCATTCCGTCTTGTGGAGTGCCCCTTGGCGGCGATCGGGTGCGGGCACTCACCATGCCCTTCAAGGCCCCGAGGTGGGGGCGGCCCAGCAGACGTGCGGCGACCAAATGATTTCGCCGGGCTTTTCCCGGCCAATTCTCACGAGCGTTCTGCCCAAACCAGGATTGGTTTGGGCAGAACGCTCGTGAGAATTGGCCGGCGTAGGACAGCCCTGCGGAACGCCACGCTCTCCATGGCCCAGGGCCCTTTCTCGCCCAGGGCATGTTGCTGCCGCCAAGAAATGGCTCGGATAAGACGCGGCAAACCCCGGCACGCCGGCGCATTGGAGCGTTCCCGGAGCAGAGTTGAAGAACGGGTGGTGGCCTGTTGTGAGCCTCTGTCTTTCGGGTAGATGGGCCGGCCAAGGATGGGGATGACCTCATCTTGGTCATACCGGTTTATCTCACTCTGAGGGTTGTCCGAAGCACCAGAGGGGCCGATGGAGACTGCGTAGTTGGGAGATGCATGGCTGCGGGCCTAAGGATTTCCCATATGGAGGCCATGAGGGACAGGACCCGGAAGCAGGTTGGGGAAGCAGGCGAGTGTTACAGACCGGACTTCGTGATGGGCCTGGCCCCGTTGTAGAGCGCAGGGATGGGACCCAGGCAAGTCGAGGATCCACGGGCGGTGTCCTCGCTGCATTCCATCTTCTGGAGTGCCTCTTGGCGGCGATCTGGTGCGGGCACTCACAGTGCCCTTCAGGGCCCCGAGGTGGGGGCGGCCCAGCAGACGTGCGGCGCCCGAATGACTTCGCCTGGCTTTTTCCGGCCAATTCTCACGAGCGTTCTGCCCAAACCAGGATTGGTTTGGGCAGAACGCTCGTGAGAATTGGCCGGCGTATTACAGCCCTGAGGACCGCCGTGCTCTCCATGGCCCAGGGCCCTTTCTCGCCCAGGGCATGTTGCTGCCGCCAAGAAATGGCTCGGAAAAGACGCGGCCAACCCCGGCACGACGGCGCATTGGAGCGTTCCCGGAGCAGAGTTGAAGAACGGGTGGTGGCCTGGTGTGCGCCTCTGTCTCTCGGGTGGACGGGCCGGCCAAGGATGGATATGACCTCATCTTGGTCATACCGGTTTATCTCACTCTGAGTGTTGTCCGAAGCACCAGAGGGGCCGATGGAGACTGCGTGGTTGGGAGATGCGTGGCTGCGGGTCTTAGGGTTTCCGATATGGAGGCCATGAGGGACAGGACCCCGGAAGCAGTTTGGGGAAGAAGGCGAGTGTCCCAGACCAGACTTCGTAATGGGCCTGGCCCCATGGTAGAGCGCAGGGATGGGACGCCTGCAAGTCGAGGATCCACGGGCGTTGTCCTCGATGCATTCCGTCTTGTGGAGTGCCTCTTGGCGGCGATCGGGTGCGGGAACTCACCATGCCCTTCAAGGCCCCGAGGTTGGGGCGGCCCAGCAGACGTGCGGTGCCCGAATGACTTCGCCGGGCTTTTTCCGGATAATTCTCAAGAGCATTCTGCCAAACCAATCCTGGTTTGGGCAGAACGCTCGTGAGAATTGGCCGGCGTAGGACAGCCCTGCGGACCGCCGTGCTCTCCATGGCCCAGGGCCCTTTCTCGCCCAGGGCATGTTGCTGCCGCCAAGAAATGGCTCGGAAAAGACGCGGCCAACCCCGGCACGACGGCGCATTGGAGCGTTCCCGGAGCAGAGTTGAAGAACGGGTGGTGGCCTGGTGTGCGCCTCTGTCTCTAGGGTAGACGGTCCGGCCAAGGATGGGGATGACCTCATCTTGGTCATACCGGTTTATCTCACTCTGAGGGTTGTCCGAAGCACCAGAGGGGCCGATGGAGACTGAGTGGTTGGGAGATGCGGGGCTGCGGGTCTAAGGGTTTCCGATATGGAGGCCATGAGGGACAGGACCCCGGAAGCAGTTTGGGGAAGCAGGCGAGTGTCCCAGACCGGACTTCGTGATGGGCCTGGCCCCATGGTAGAGCGCAGGGATGGGACCCCTGCAAGTCGAGGATCCACGGGCGTTGTCCTCGCTGCATTCCGTCTTGTGGAGTGCCTCTTGGCGGCGATCGGGTGCGGGCACTCACCATGCCCTTCAAGGCCCCGAGGTGGGGGCGGCCCAGCAGACGTGCGGCGCCCGAATGACTTCGCCAGGCTTTTTCCGGCCATTCTCACGAGCGTTCTGACAAACCAGGATTCGTTTGGGCAGAACTCTCGTGAGAATTGGCCGGCGTAGGACAGCCCTGCGGACCGCCGTGTTCTCCATGGCCCAGGGCCTTTCTCGCCCAGGGCATGTTGCTGCCGCCAAGAAATGGCTCGGAAAAGACGCGGCCAACCCTGGCACGACGGCGCATTTGAGCGTTCCCGGAGCAGAGTTGAAGAACGGGTGGTGGCCTGAGGTGCGCCTCTGTCTCTCGGGTGGACGGGCCGGCCAAGGATGGGGATGACCTCATCCTGGTCATACCGGTTTATCTCGCTCTGATTGTTGTCCGAAGCACCAGAGGGGCCGATGGAGACTGCGTGGTTGGGAGATGCGTGGCTGCGGGTCTAAGGGTTTCCGATATGGAGGCCATGAGGGACAGGACCCCGGAAGCAGGTTGGGGAAGCAGGCGCGTGTCCCAGACCAGACTTCGTGATGGGCCTGGCCCCGTGGTAGAGCGCAGGGATGGGACCCCGGCAAGTCGAGGATCCACGGGCGTTTTCCTCGCTGCATTCCATCTTGTGGAGTGCCTCTTGGCTGTGATCTGGTGCGGGCACTCACAGTGCCCTTCAGGGCCCCGAGGTGGGGGCGGCCTAGCAGACGTGCGGCGCCCGAATGACTTCGCCGGGCATTCTGGCCAATTCTCACGAGCGTTCTGCCCAAACCAGGATTGGTTTGGGCAGAACGCTCGTGAGAATTGGCCGGCGTAGGACAGCCCTGCGGAACGCCACGCTCTCCATGGCCCAGGGCCCTTTCTCGCCCAGGGCATGTTCCTGCCGCCAAGAAATGGCTCGGATAAGACGCGGCAAACCCCGGCACGCCGGCGCATTGGAGGGTTCCCAGAGCAGAGTTGAAGAACGGGTGGTGGCCTGGTGTGAGCCTCTGTCTTTCGGGTAGATGGGCCGGCCAAGGATGGGGATGACCTCATCTTGGTCATACCGGTTTCTCTCACTCTGAGGGTTGTCCGAAGCACCAGAGGGGCCGATGGAGACTGCGTAGTTGGGAGATGCATGGCTGCGGGCCTAAGGATTTCCCATATGGAGGCCATGAGGGACAGGACCCGGAAGCAGGTTGGGGAAGCAGGCGAGTGTTACAGACCGGACTTCGTGATGGGCCTGGCCCCGTTGTAGAGCGCAGGGATGGGACCCTGGCAAGTCGAGGATCCACGGGCGGTGTCCTCGCTGCATTCCATCTTCTGGAGTGCCTCTTGGCGGCGATCTGGTGCGGGCACTCACAGTGCCCTTCAGGGCCCCGAGGTGGGTGCGGCCCAGCAGACGTGCGGCGCCCGAATGACTTCGCCGGGCTTTTTCCGGCCAATTCTCACGAGCGTTCTGCCCAAACCAATCCTGGTTTGGGCAGAACGCTCGTGAGAATTGGCCGGTGTAGGACAGCCCTGTGAACCGCCGTGCTCTCCATGGCCCAGGGCCCTTTCTCGCCCAGGGCATGTTGCTGCCGCCAAGAAATGGCTCGGAAAAGACGCGGCCCACCCCGGCACGACGGCGCATTGGAGCGTTCCCGGAGCAGAGTTGAAGAACGGGTGGTGGCCTGGTGTGCGCCTCTGTCTCTCGGGTAGACGGGGCGGCCAAATATGGGGATGACCTCATCTTGGTCATACCGGTTTATCTCACTCTGAGGGTTGTCCGAAGCACCAGAGGGGCCGATGGAGACTGCTTGGTTGGGAGATGCGTGACTGCGGGTCTAAGGGTTTCCGATATGGAGGCCATGAGGGTCAGGACCCCGGAAGCAGGTTGGGGAAGCAGGCGCGTGTCCCAGACCGGACTTCGTGATGGGCCTGGCCCCATGGTAGAGCGCAGGGATGGGACCCCTGTAAGTGGAGGATCCACGGGCGTTGTCCTCGATGCATTCCGTCTTGTGGAGTGCCCCTTGGCGGCGATCGGGTGCGGGCACTCACCATGCCCTTCAAGGCCCCGAGGTGGGGGCGGACCAGCAGACGTGCGGCGCCCGAATGACTTCGCCTGGCTTTTTCCGGCCAATTCTCACGAGCGTTCTGCCCAAACCAGGATTGGTTTGGGCAGAACGCTCGTGAGATTTGGCCGGCGTATTACAGCCCTGTGGACCGCCGTGCTCTCCATGGCCCAGGGCCCTTTCTCGCCCAGGGCATGTTGCTGCCGCCAAAAAATGGCTCGGAAAAGACGCTGCCAACCCCGGCACGACGGCGCATTGGAGCGTTCCCGGAGCAGAGTTGAAGAACGGGTGGTGGCCTGGTGTGCGCCTCTGTCTCACGGATAGACGGGGCGGCCAAAGATGGGGATGACCTCATCTTGGTCATACCGGTGTATCTCACTCTGAGGGTTGTCCGAAGCTCCAGAGGGGCCGATGGAGACTGCGTGGTTGGGAGATGCGTGGCTGCGGGTCTAAGGGTTTCCGATATGGAGGCCATGAGGGACAGGACCCGGGAAGCAGGTTGGGGAAGCAGGCGCGTGTCCCAGACCGGACTTCGTGATGGGCCTGGACCCATGGTAGAGCGCAGCGATGGGACCCCTGCAAGTGGAGGATCCACGGGCGTTGTCCTCGCTGTATTCCGTCTTGTGGAGTGCCCCTTGGCGGCGATTGGGTGCGGGCACTCACCATGCCCTTCAAGGCCCCGAGGTGGGGGCGGCCCGGCAGACGTGCTGCGCCCGAATGACTTCGCCGGGCTTTTTCCAGCCAATTCTCATGAGCGTTCTGCCCAAACCAGGATTGGTTTGGGCAGAACGCTCGTGAGAATTGGCCGGCGTAGGACAGCCCTGCGGACCGCCGTGCTCTCCATGGCCCAGGGCCCTTTCTCGCCCAAGGCATGTTGCTGCCGCAAAGAAATGGCTCGGAAAAGACGCGGCCCACCCCGGCACACCGACGCCTTGGAGCGTTCTCGGAGCAGAGTTTAAGAACGGGTGGTGGCCTCTTGTGCGCCTTTGTCTCTAGGGTAGACGGGCCGGCCAAGGATGGGGATGACCTCATCTTGGTCATACCGGATTATCTCACTCTGAGGGTTGTCCGAAGCACTAGAGGGGCCGATGGAGACTGCGTGGTTGGGAGATGCGTGGCTGCGGGTCTAAGGGTTTCCGATTTGGAGGCCATGACGGACAGGACCCCGGAAGAAGGTTGGGGAAGCAGGCGAGTGTCCCAGACCGGACTTCGTGATGGGCCTGGCCCCGTGGTAGAGCGCAGGGATGGGACCCCTGCAAGTCGAGGATCCACGGGCGTTGTCCTCACTGCATTCCATCTTATGGAGTGCCTCTTGGCGGCGATCGGGTGCGGGCACTCACAGTGCCCTTCAGGGCCCCGAGGTGGGGGCGGCCCAGCAGACGTGCGGCGCCCGAATGACTTTGCCGGGCTTTTTCCGGCCAATTCTCACGAGCGTTCTGCCCAAACCAGGATTGGTTTGGGCAGAACGCTCGTGAGAATTGGCCGGCGTAGTACAGCCCTGCGGACCGCCGTGCTCTCCATGGCCCAGGGCCCTTTCTCGCCCAGGGCATGTTAGTGCCGCCAAGAAATGGCTCGGAAAAGACGCGGCCCACCCCGGCACGCCGGCGCATTGAAGCGTTCCCGGAACAGAGTTGAAGAACGGGTGGTGGCCTGGTGTGCGCCTCTGTCTTTCGGGTCGATGGGCCTGCCAAGGATGGGGATGACCTCATCTTGGTCATACAGGTTTATTTCACTCTGAGGATTGTCTGAAGCACCAGAGGGGCCGATGGAGACTGCCTGGTTGGGAGATGCTTGGCTGCGGGTCTAAGGGTTTCCCATATGGAGGCCATGAGGGACAGGACCCCGGAAGCAGTTTGGGGAAGCCGGCGAGTGTTCCAGACCGGACTTCGTGATGGGCCTGGCCCCGTGGTAGAGCGTAGGGATGGGTCCCCGGCAAGTCGAGGATCCACGGGCGTTGTCCTCGCTGCATTCCATCTTCTGGAGTGCCTCTTGGCGGCGATCGGGTGCGGGCACTCACAGTGCCTTTCAGGGCCCCGAGGTGGGGGCGGCCCAGCAGACGTGCGGCGCCCGAATGACTTCGCCGGGCTTTTTCCGGCCAATTCTCACGAGCGTTCTGCCCAAACCAGAATTGGTTTGGGCAGAACGCTCGTGAGAATTGGCCGGCGTGGGACAGCCCTGCGGACCGCCGTGCTCTCCATGGCCCAGGGCCCATTTTCGCCCAGGGCATGTTGCTGCCGCCAAGAAATGGCTCGGAAAAGACGCGGCCCACCCCGGCACGCCAGTGCAATGGAGTGTTCCCGGAGCAGAGTTGAAGAACGGGTGGTGGCCTGGTGTGCGCCTCTGTCTTTCGGGTAGATGGGCCGGCCAATGATGGGGATGACCTCATCATGGTCCTACAGGTTTATGTCACTCTGAGGGTTGTCCGAAGCACCAGAGGGGCCGATGGAGACTGCGTGGTTGGGAGATGCGTGGCTGCGGGTCTAAGGGTTTCCCATATGGAGGCCATGAGGGACAGGATCCCGGAAGCAGGTTGGGGAAGCAGGCGAGTGTTCCAGACCGGACTTCGTGATGGGCCTGGCCCCGTGGTAGAGCGCAGGGATGGGACCCCGGCAAGTCGAGGATTCACGGGCGTTGTCCTCGCTGCATTCCATCTTGTGGAGTGCCTCTTGGCGGCGATCGGGTGCGGGCACTCACAGTGCCCTTCAGGGCCCCGAGGTGGGGGCGGCCCAGCAGACGTGCGGCGCCCGAATGACTTCGCCGGGCTTTTTCCGGCCAATTCTCACGAGCATTCTGTCCAAACCAGGATTGGTTTGGGCAGAACGCTCGTGAGAATTGGCCGGCGTAGGACAGCCCTGCGGACCGCCGTGCTCTCCATGGCCCAGGGCCCTTTCTCGCCCAGGGCATGTTGCTGCCGCCAAGAAATGGCTCGGAAAAGACGCGGCCCACCCGGGCACGCCGGCGCATTGGAGCGTTCCCGGAGCAGATTTGAATAACGGGTGGTGGCCTGGTGTGCGCCTCTGTCTCTCGGGTAGATGGGCCGGCCAAGGATGGGGATGACCTCATCTTGGTCATACAGGTTGATCTCACTCTGAGGGTTGTCCGAAGCACCAGAGGGGCCGATGGAGACTGCGTGGTTGGGAGATGCGTGGCTGCGGGTCTAAGGGTTTCCTATATGGAGGCAATGAGGGACAGGACCCGGGAAACAGGTTGGGGAAGCAGGCGCGTGTCCCAGACCGGACTTCGTGATGGGCCTGACCCCGTGGTAGAGCGCAGGGATGTGACCCCTGCAATTCGAGGATACACGGGCGTTGTCCTCGCTGCATTCCGTCTTGTGGAGTGCCCCTTGGCGGCGATCGGGTGCGGGCACTCACCATGCCCTTCAAGGCCCCGAGGTTGGGGCGGCCCAGCAGACGTGCGGCGCCCGAATGACTTCGCCGGGCTTTTTCCGGCCAATTCTCACGAGCGTTCTGCCCAAACCAATCCTGGTTTGGGCAGAACGCTCGTGAGAAGTGGCCGGCATAGGACAGCCCTGCGGACCGCCGTGCTCTCCATGGCCCAGGGCCCTGTCTCGACCAGGGCATGTTGCTGCTGCGAAGAAATGGCTCGGAAAACACGCGGCCCACCCCGGCACGCCGGCGCATTGGAGCGTTCCCGGAGCAGAGTTGAAGAACGGGCGGTGGCCTGGTGTGCGCCTCTGTCTCTAGGGTAGACGGGCCGGCCAAGGATGGGGATGACCTCATCTTGGTCATATCGGTTTATCTCACTCTCAGTGTTGTCCGAAGCACCAGAGGGGCCGATGGAGACTGCGTGGTTGGGATATGCGTGGCTGCGGGTCTAAGGGTTTCCGATATGGAGGCCATGAGGGACAGGACCCCGGAAGCAGGTTGGGGAAGCAGGGGAGTGTCCCAGACCGGACTTCGTGATGGGCCTGGCCCCATGGTAGAGCGCAGGGATGGGACCCCTGCAAGTCGAGGATCCACGGGCGTTGTCCTCGCTGCATTCCGTCTTGTGGAGTGCCCCTTGGCGGCGATCGGGTGCGGGCACTCACCATGCCCTTCAAGGCCCCGAGGTAGGGGCGGCCCAGCAGACGTGCGGAGCCCGAATGACTTCGCCAGGCTTTTTCCGGCCAATTCTCACGAGCGTTCTGCCCAAACCAGGATTGGTTTGGGCAGAACGCTCGTGAGAATTGGCCGGCGTAGGACAGCCCTGCGGACCGCCGTGCTCTCCATGGCCCAGGGCCCTTTCTCGCCCAGGGCATGTTGCTGCCGCCAAGAAATGGCTCGGAAAAGACGCGGCCAACCCCGGCACGACGGCGCATTGGAGCGTTCCCGGAGCAGAGTTGAAGAACGGGTGGTGGCCTGGTGTGCGCCTCTGTCTCTCGGGTGGACGGGCCGGCCAAGGATGGGGATGACCTCATCTTGGTCATACCGGTTTATCTCACTCTGAGTGTTGTCCGAAGCACCAGAGGGGCCGATGGAGACTGCGTGGTTGAGAGATGCGTGGCTGCGGGTCTTAGGGTTTCCGATATGGAGGCCATGAGGGACAGGACCCCGGAAGCAGGTTGGGGAAGCAGGCGAGTGTCCCAGACCAGACTTCGTGATGGGCCTGGCCCCATGGTAGAGCGCAGGGATGGGACGCCTGAAAGTCGAGGATCCACGGGCGTTGTCCTCGATGCATTCCGTCTTGTGGAGTGCCTCTTGGCGGCGATCGGGTGCGGGAACTCACCATGCCCTTCAAGGCCCCGAGGTTGGGGCGGCCCAGCAGACGTGCGGTGCCCGAATGACTTCGCCGGGCTTTTTCCGGCCAATTCTCACGAGCATTCTGCCAAACCAATCCTGGTTTGGGCAGAACGCTCGTGAGAATTGGCCGGCGTAGGACAGCCCTGCGGACCGCCGTGCTCTCCATGGCCCAGGGCCCTTTCTCGCCCAGGGCATGTTGCTGCCGCCAAGAAATGGCTCGGAAAAGACGCGGCCAACCCCGGCACGACGGCGCATTGGAGCGTTCCCGGAGCAGAGTTGAAGAATGGGTGGTGGCCTGGTGTGCGCCTCTGTCTCTAGGGTAGACGGTCCGGCCAAGGATGGGGATGACCTCATCTTGGTCATACCGGTTTATCTCACTCTGAGGGTTGTCCGAAGCACCAGAGGGGCCGATGGAGACTGAGTGGTTGGGAGATGCGTGGCTGCGGGTCTAAGGGTTTCCGATATGGAGGCCATGAGGGACAGGACCCCGGAAGCAGGTTGGGGAAGCAGGCGAGTGTCCCAGACCGGACTTCGTGATGGGCCTGGCTCCATGGTAGAGCGCAGGGATGGGACCCCTGCAAGTCGAGGATCCACGGGCGTTGTCCTCGCTGCATTCCGTCTTGTGGAGTGCCCCTTGGCGGCGATCGGGTGCGGGCACTCACCATGCCCTTCAAGGCCCCGAGGTTGGGGCGGCCCAGCAGACGTGCGGTGCCCGAATGACTTCGCCGGGCTTTTTCCGGCCAATTCTCACGAGCATTCTGCCAAACCAATCCTGGTTTGGGCAGAACGCTCGTGAGAATTGGCCGGCGTCGGACAGCCCTGCGGACCGCCGTGCTCTCCATGGCCCAGGGCCCTTTCTCGCCCAGGGCATGTTGCTGCCGCCAAGAAATGGCTCGGAAAAGACGCGGCCAACCCCGGCACGACGGCGCATTGGAGCGTTCCCGGAGCAGAGTTGAAGAACGGGTGGTGGCCTGGTGTGCGCCTCTGTCTCTAGGGTAGACGGGCCGGCCAAGGATGGGGATGACCTCATCTTGGTCATATCGGTTTATCTCACTCTGAGTGTTGTCCGAAGCACCAGAGGGGCCGATTGAGACTGCGTGGTTGGGAGATGCGTGGCTGCGGGTCTAATGGTTTCCGATATGGAGGCCATGAGGGACAGGACCCCGGAAGCAGGTTGGGGAAGCAGGGGAGTGTCCCAGACCGGACTTCGTGATGGGCCTGGCCCCATGGTAGAGTGCAGGGATGGGACCCCTGCAAGTGGAGGAACCACGGGCGTTGTCCTCGCTGCATTCCGTCTTGTGGAGTGCCCCTTGGCGGCGATCGGGTGCGGGCACTCACCATGCCCTTCAAGGCCCCGAGGTGGGGGCGGCCCAGCAGACGTGCGGCGCCCGAATGAATTCGCCGGGATTTTTCCGGCCAATTCTCACGAGCGTTCTGCCCAAACCAGGATTGGTTTGGGAAGAACGCTCGTGAGAATTGGCCGGCGTCGGACAGCCCAGCGGACCGCCGTGCTCTCCATGGCCCAGGGCCCTTTCTCGCCCAGGGCATGTTGCTGCCGCCAAGAAATGGCTCTGAAAACACGCGGCCCACCCCGGCACGCCGGCGCATTGGAGCGTTCCCGGAGCAGAGTTGAAGAACGGGTGGTGGCCTGGTGTGCGCCTCTGTCTTTCGGGTAGATGGGCCGGCCAAGGATGGGGATGACCTCATCTTGGTCATACCGGTTTATCTCACTCTGAGGGTTGTCCGAAGCACCAGAGGGGCCGATGGAGACTGCCTGGTTGGGAGATGCGTGGCTGCGGGTCTAAGGGTTTCCCATATGGAGGCCATGAGGGACAGGACCCGGAAGCAGGTTGGGGAAGCAGGCTAGTGTTCCAGACCGGACTTCGTGATGGGCCTGGCCCCGTGGTAGAGCGCAGGGATGGGACCTCGGCAAGTCGAGGATCCACGGGCGTTGTCCTCGCTGCATTCCATCTTGTGGAGTGCCTCTTGGCGGCGATCTGGTGCGGGCACTCACAGTGCCCTTCAGGGCCCCGAGGTGGGGGCGGCCCAGCAGGCGTGCGGCGCCCGAATGACTTCGCCGGGCTTTTTCCGGCCAATTCTCACGAGCGTTCTGCCCAAACCAGGATTGGTTTGGGCAGAACGCTCGTGAGAATTGGCCGGCGTAGGACAGCCCTGCGGACCGCCGTGCTCTCCATGGCGCAGGGCCCTTTCTCGCCCAGGGCATGTTGCTGCCGCCAAGAAATGGCTCGGAAAACACGCGGCCCACCCCGGCACGCCGGCGCATTGGAGCGTTCCCGGAGCAGAGTTGAAGAACGGGTGGTGGCCTGGTGTGCGCCTCTGTCTTTCGGGTAGATGGGCCGGCCAAGGATGGGGATGACATCATCTTCGTCATACAGGTTGATCTCACTCTGAGGGTTGTCCGAAGCACCAGAGGGCCCGATGGAGACTGCGTGGTTGGGAGATGCGTGGCTGCGGGTCTAAGGGTTTCCGATATGGAGGCCATGAGGGACAGGACCCCGGAAGCAGTTTGGGGAAGCAGGCGAGTGTCCCAAACCGGACTTCGTGATGGGCCTGGCTCCATGGTAGAGCGCAGGGATGGGACCCCTGCAAGTCGAGGATCCACGGGCGTTGTCCTCGCTGCATTCTGTCTTGTGGAGTGCCCCTTGGCGGCGATCGGGTGCGGGCACTCACCATGCCCTTCAAGGCCCCGAGGTGGGGGCGGCCCAGCAGACGTGCGGCGCCCGAATGACTTCGCCGGGATTTTTCCGGCCAATTCTCATGAGCGTTCTGCCCAAACCAATCCTGGTTTGGGCCGAACGCTCGTGAGAATTTCCGGCGTAGGACAGCCCTGCGTACCGCCGTGCTCTCCATGGCCCAGGGCCCTTTCTCGCCCAGGGCATGTTGCTGCCGCCAAGAAATGGCTCGGAAAAGACGCTGCCAACCCCGGCACCCCGGCGCATTGGAGCGTTCCCGGAGCAGAGTTGAAGAACGGGTGGTGGCCTGGTGTGCACCTCTGTCTCTCGGGTAGACGGGCCGGCCAAGGATGGGGATGACCTCATCTTGGTCATACCGGTTTATCTCACTCTGAGGGTTGTCCGAAGCACCAGAGTGGCCTATGGAGACTGCGTGGTTGGGAGATGCGTGGCTGCGGGTCTAAGGGTTTCCGATATGGAGGCCATGAGGGACCGGACCCCGGAAGCAGTTTGGGGAAGCAGGCGAGTGTCCCAGACCGGACTTCGTGATGGGCCTGGCCCCATGGTAGAGCGCAGGGATGGGACCCCCGCCGGTCGAGGATCCAAAGGCGTTGTCCTTGCTGCATTCCGTCTTGTGGAGTGCCCCTGGTCGGCGTTCGGGTGCGGGCACTCACAGTGACCTTCAAGGCCCTGAGGATGGTGCGGCCCAGCAGACGTGCGGCGCCCGAATGACTTCGCCGGTCTTTTTCCGGCCAATTCTCACGAGCGTTCTTACCAAACCAGTACGCTCGTGAGAATTGGCCGGCGTAGGACAGCCCTGCGGACCGCCGTGCTCTCCATGGCCCAGGGCCCTTTCTCGCCCAGGGCATGTTGCTGCCGCCAAGAAATGGCTCGGAAAAGACGCGGCCAACCCCGGCACGACGGCGCATTGGAGCGTTTCCGGAGCAGAGTTGAAGAACGGGTGGTGGCCTGGTGTGCGCCTCTGTCTCTCGGGTGGATGGGCGGGCAAGGATGGGGATGACCTCATCTTGGTCATACCGGTTTATCTCACTCTGAGTGTTGTCCGAAGCACCAGAGGGGCCGATGGAGACTGCGTGGTTGGGAGATGCGTGTCTGCGGGTCTAAGGGTTTCCGATATGGAGGCCATGAGGGACAGGACCCCGGAAGCAGGTTGGGGAAGCAGGCGAGTGTCCCAGACCGGACTTCGTGATGGGCCTGGCCCCATGGTAGAGCGCAGGGATGGGACGCCTGCAAGTCGCGGATCCACGGGCGTTGTCCTCGCTCCATTCCGTTTTGTGGAGTGCCCCTTGGTGGCGATCGGGTGCGGGCACTCACAGTGACCTTCAAGGCCCTGAGGATGGTGCGGCCCAGCAGACGTGCGGCGCCTGAATGACTTCGCCGGGCTTTTTCCGGCCAATTCTCACGAGCGTTCTTACCAAACCAGGACGCTCGTGAGAATTGGCCGGCGTAGTCGGCCCTGTGGCCCTCCCAGTTCTCCATGGCCCAGGGCCCTTTCAGGCCCAGGGCATGTTGCTGCCGCCAAGAAATGGCACGTAAATACGCGGTCCACCCCGCCACGCCAGCGTAGTGCAGCGTTCCCAGAGCTGAGTTGAAGAACGGGTGGTGGCCTGGTGTGAGCCTCCGTCTTTCATGTAGATTGGGCGGCCAAGGATGTGGATGACCTCATCTCGGTCATACAGGTTTATCTCACTCTGAGGGTTGTCCGAAGCACCAGAGGGGCCGATGGAGACTGCGTTGTTGTGAGATGCGTGGCTGCGTGTCTAAGGGTTTCCGATATGGAGGGCACGAGGGACAGGACACCGGAAGCAGAAGTTTGGGGAAGCAGGCAGGCGTTCTTGACCGGATTTCGTGATGGGACTGGCCCCATGGTAGAGCGCCAGGGATGGGACCCCTGCAAGTCGAGGTTCCGCGGGCATTGTCCTCGCTGCATTCCATCTTGTGGAGTGCCCCTTGGCGGCGATCCGGTGCGGGCTCTCACAATGCCCTTCAAGCCCCGGGGGGGGGTGGGCGGCCCAGCTGACGTGCGAAGCCCGAATGACTTCGCCGGGGGTTTTCCGGCCAATTCTCACGAGCGTTCTGCCCAAACCAGGATTTTTTTTGGCAGAACGCTCGTGAGAATTGGCCGGCGTAGGACAGCCCTGCGGACCGCCGTGCTCTCCATGGCCCAGGGCCCTTTCTCGCCCAGGGCATGTTGCTGCCGCCAAGAAATGGCTCGGAAAAGACGCGGCCAACCCCGGCACGACGGCGCATTGGAGCGTTCCCGGAGCAGAGTTGAAGAACGGGTGGTGGCCTGGTGTGCGCCTCTGTCTCTAGGGTAGACGGGCCGGCCAAGGATGGGGATGACCTCATCTTGGTCATACCGGTTTATCTCACTCTGAGGGTTGTCCGAAGCACCAGAGGGGCCGATGGAGACTGAGTGGTTGGGAGATGCGTGGCTGCGGGTCTAAGGGTTTCCGATATGGAGGCCATGAGGGACAGGACCCCCGAAGCAGTTTGGGGAAGCAGGCGAGTGTCCCAGACCGGACTTCGTGATGGGCCTGGCCCCATGGTAGAGCGCAGGGATGGGACCCCTGCAAGTCGAGGATCCACGGGCGTTGTCCTCGCTGCATTCCGTCTTGTGGAGTGCCCCTTGGCGGCGAACGGGTGCGGGCACTCACCATGCCCTTCAAGGCCCCGAGGTGGGGGCGGCCCAGCAGACGTGCGGCGCCCGAATGACTTCGCCAGGCTTTTTCCGGCCATTCTCACGAGCGTTCTGACAAACCAGGATTCGTTTGGGCAGAACGCTCGTGAGAATTGGCCGGCGTAGGACAGCCCTGCGGACCGCCGTGCTCTCCATGGCCCAGGGCCCTTTCTCGCCCAGGGCATGTTGCTGCCGCCAAGAAATGGCTCGGAAAAGACGCGGCCAACCCCGGCACGACGGCGCATTTGAGCGTTCCCGGAGCAGAGTTGAAGAACGGGTGGTGGCCTGGTGTGCGCCTCTGTCTCTCGGGTGGACGGGCCGGCCAAGGATGGGGATGACCTCATCCTGGTCATACCGGTTTATCTCGCTCTGAGTGTTGTCCGAAGCACCAGAGGGGCCGATGGAGACTGCGTGGTTGGGAGATGCGTGGCTGCGGGTCTAAGGGTTTCCGATATGGAGGCCATGTGAGACAGGACCCCGGAAGCAGGTTGGGGAAGCAGGCGAGTGTCCCAGACCGGACTTCGTGATGGGCCTGGCCCCATGGTAGAGCGCAGGGATGGGACCCCTGCAAGTCGAGGATCCACGGGCGTTGTCCTCGCTGCATTCCGTCTTGTGGAGTGCCCCTTGGCGGCGATCGGGTGCGGGCACTCACCATGCCCTTCAAGGCCCCGAGGTGGGGGCGGCCCAGCAGACGTGCGGCGCCCGAATGACTGCCGGGCTTTTTCCGGCCAATTCTCACGAGCGTTCTGCCCAAACCAATCCTGGTTTGGGCAGAACGCTCGTGAGAATTGGCCGGCGTAGGACAGCCCTGCGGACGGCCGTGCTCTCCATGGCCCAGGGCCCTTTCTCGCCCAGGGCATGATTCTGCCGCCAAGAAATGGCTCGGAAAAGACGAGCCAACCCCGGCATGACGGCGCATTGGAGCGTTCCCGGAGCAGAGTTTAAGAATGGGTGGTGGCCTGGTGTGCGCCTCTGTCTCTAGGGTAGACGGTCCGGCCAAGGATGGGGATGACCTCATCTTGGTCATACCGGTTTATCTCACTCTGAGGGTTGTCCGAAGCACCAGAGGGGCCGATGGAGACTGCGTGGTTGGGAGATGCGTGGCTGCGGGTCTAAGGGTTTCCGATATGGATGCCATGAGGTTCAGGACCCCGGAAGCAGGTTGGGGAAGCAGGCGCGTGTCCCAGACCGGAATTCGTGATGGGCCTGGCCCCATGGTAGAGCGCAGGGATGGGACCCCTGTAAGTGGAGGATCCACGGGCGTTGTCCTCGCTGCATTCCGTCTTGTGGAGTGCCCCTTGGCGGCGATCGGGTGCGGGCACTCACCATGCCCTTCAAGGCCCCGAGGTGGGGGCGGCCCAGCAGACGTGCGGCGCCCGAATGACTTCGCCTGGCTTTTTCCGGCCAATTCTCACGAGCGTTCTGCCCAAACCAGGATTGGTTTGGGCAGAACGCTCGTGAGAATTGGCCGGCGTAGCACAGCCCTGCGGACGGCCGTGCTCTCCATGGCCCAGGGCCCTTTCTCGCCCAGGGCATGATTCTGCCGCCAAGAAATGGCTCGGAAAAGACGAGCCAACCCCGGCATGACGGCGCATTGGAGCGTTGCCGGAGCAGAGTTGAAGAACGGTTGGTGGCCTGGTGTGCGTCTCTGTCTCTCGGATAGACGGGCTGGCCAAGGATGGGGATGACCTCATCTTCGTCATACCGGTTTATCTCACTCTGAGGGTTGTCCGAAGCACTAGAGGTGCCGATGGAGACTGCGTGGTTGGGAGATGCGTGGCTGCGGGTCTAAGGGTTTCCGATATGGAGGCCATGAGGGACAGGACCCCGGAAGCAGGTTGGGGAAGCAGGCCCGTGTCCCAGACCGGACTTCGTGATGGGCCTGGCCCCATGGTAGAGCGCAGGGATGGGACCCCTGTAAGTGGAGGATCCACGGGCGTTGTCCTCGCTGCATTCCGTCTTGTGGAGTGCCCCTTGGCGGCGATCGGGTGCGGGCACTCACCATGCCCTTCAAGGCCCCGAGGTGGGGGCGGCCCAGCAGACGTGCGGCGACCAAATGACTTCGCCGGGCTTTTCCCGGCCAATTCTCACGAGCGTTCTGCCCAAACCAATCCTGGTTTGGGCAGAACGCTAGTGAGAATTGGCCGGCGCAGGACTGCCCTGCGGAACGCCACGCTCTCCATGGCCCAGGGCCCTTTCTCGCCCCGGGCATGTTGCTGCCGCCAAGAAATGGCTCGGATAAGACGCGGCAAACCCCGGCACGCCGGCGCATTGGAGCGTTCCCGGAGCAGAGTTGAAGAACCGGTGGTGGCCTGGTGTGAGCCTCTGTCTTTCGGGTAGTTGGGCCGGCCAAGGATGGGGATGACCTCATCTTGGTCATACCGGTTTATCTCACTCTGAGGGTTGTCCGAAGCACTAGAGGGGCATGGAGACTGCGTGGTTGGGAGATGCGTGGCTGCGGGTCTAAGGGTTTCCTATATGGAGGCAATGAGGGACAGGACCCGGGAAACAGGTTGGGGAAGCAGGCGCGTGTCCCAGACCGGACTTCGTGATGGGCCTGGCCCCATGGTAGAGCGCAGGGATGGGACCCCTGCAAGTGGAGGATCCACGGGCGTTGTCCTCGCTGCATTCCGTCTTGTGGAGTGCCCCTTGGCGGCGATCGGGTGCGGGCACTCACCATGCCCTTCAAGGCCCCGAGGTGGGGGCGGCCCAGCAGACGTGCGGCGCCCGAATGACTTCGCCGGACTTTTTCCGGCCAATTCTCACGAGCGTTCTGCCCAAACCAGCATTGGTTGGGGCAGAACGCTCGTGAGAATTGGCCGGCGTAGGACAGCCCTGCGGACCGCCGTGTTCTCCATGGTCCAGGGCCCTTTCTCGCCCAGGGCATGTTGCTGCCGCCAAGAAATGGCTCGGAAAAGAGGCGGCTAACCCCGGCACGACGGCGCATTGGAGCGTTCCCGGAGCAGAGTTGAAGAACGGGTGGTGGCCTGGTGTGCGCCTCTGTCTCTCGGATAGACGGGCCGGCCAAGGATGGGGATGACCTCATCTTGGTCATACCGGTTTATCTCACTCTGAATGTTGTCCGAAGCACCAGAGGGGCCGATGGAGACTGCGTGGTTGGGAGATGCGTGGCTGCGGGTCTAAGGGTTTCCGATATGGAGGCCATGAGGGACAGGACCCGGGAAGCAGGTTGGGGAAGCAGGCGCGTGTCCCAGACCAGACTTCGTGATGGGCCTGGCCCCATGGTGGAGCGCAGGGATGGGACCCCGGCAAGTCGAGGATCCACGGGCGTTGTCCTCGCTGCATTCCGTCTTGTGGAGTGCCCCTTGGCGGCGATCGGGTGCGGGCACTAACCATGCCCTTCAAGGCCCCGAGGTGGGGGCGGCCCAGCAGACGTGCGGCGCCCGAATGACTTCGCCAGGCTTTTTCCGGCCAATTCTCACGAGCGTTCTGCCAAACCAATCCTGGTTTGGGCAGAACGCTCGTGAGAATTGGCCGGCGTAGGACAGCCCTGCGGACCGCCGTGCTCTCCATGGCCCAGGGCCCTTTCTCGCCCAGGGCATGTCGCTGCCGCCAAGAAATGGTTCGGAAAAGACGCGGCCAACCCCGGCACGACGGCGCATTGGAGCGTTCCCGGAGCAGAGTTGAAGAACGGGTGGTGGCCTGGTGTGCGCCTCTGTCTCTCGGGTAGACGGGCCGGCCAAGGATGGGGATGACCTCATCTTGGTCATACCGGTTTATCTCACTCTGAGGGTTGTCCGAAGCACCAGAGGGGCCGATGGAGACTGCGTGGTTGGGAGATGCGTGGCTGCGGGTCTAAGGGTTTCCCATATGGAGGCCATGAGGGACAGGACCAGGGAAGCAGGTTGGGGAAGCAGGCGCGTGTCCCAGACCAGACTTCGTGATGGGCCTGGCCCCGTGGTAGAGCGCAGGGATGGGACCCCGGCAAGTCGAGGATCCACGGGCGTTTTCCTCGCTGCATTCCATCTTGTGGAGTGCCTCTTGGCGGCGATCTGGTGCGGGCACTCACAGTGCCCTTCAGGGCCCCGAGGTGGGGGCGGCCCAGCAGACGTGCGGCGCCCGAATGACTTCGCCGGGCTTTTTCGGGCCAATTCTCACGAACGTTCTCCCCAATCCAGCATTGGTTGGGGCAGAACGCTCGTGAGAATTGGCCGGCTTAGGACAGCCCTGCGGACCGCCGTGCTCTCCATGGCCCAGGGCCCTTTCTCGACCAGGGCATGTCGCTGCCGCCAAGAAATGGCTCGGAAAAGACGCGGCCAACCCCGGCACGACGGCGCATTGGAGCATTCCCGGAGCAGAGTTGAAGAACGGGTGGTGGCCTGGTGTGCGCCTCTGTCTCTCGGGTGGACGGGCCGGCCAAGGATGGGGATGACCTCATCTTGGTCATACCGGTTTATCTCACTCTGAGTGTTGTCCGAAGCACCAGAGGGGCCGATGGAGACTGCGTGGTTGGGAGATGCGTGGCTGCGGGTCTTAGTGTTTCCGATATGGAGGCCATGAGGGACAGGACCCCGGAAGCAGGTTGGGGAAGCAGGCGAGTGTCCCAGACCAGACTTCGTGATGGGCCTGGCCCCATGGTAGAGCGCAGGGATGGGACGCCTGCAAGTCGAGGATCCACGGGCGTTGTCCTCGATGCATTCCGTCTTGTGGAGTGCCTCTTGGCGGCGATCGGGTGCGGGAACTCACCATGCCCTTCAAGGCCCCGAGGTTGGGGCGGCCCAGCAGACGTGCGCTGCCCGAATGACTTCGCCGGGCTTTTTCCGGCCAATTCTCACGAGCATTCTGCCAAACCAATCCTGGTTTGGGCAGAACGCTCGTGAGAATTGGCCGGCGTAGGACAGCCCTGCGGACCGCCGTGCTCTCCATGGCCCAGGGCCCTTTCACGCCCAGGGCATGTTGCTGCCGCCAAGAAATGGCTCGGAAAAGACGCGGCCAACCCCGCACGACGGCGCATTGGAGCGTTCCCGGAGCAGAGTTGAAGAACGGGTGGTGGCCTGGTGTGCGCCTCTGTCTCTCGGGTGGACGGGCCGGCAAAGGATGGGGATGACCTCATCTTGGTCATACCGGTTTATCTCACTCTGAGCGTTGTCCGAAGCACCAGAGGGGCCGATGGAGACTGCGTGGTTGGGAGATGCATGCCTGCGGGTCTAAGTGTTTCCAATATGGAGGCCATGAGGGACAGGACCCCGGAAGCAGGTTGGGGAAGCAGGCGAGTGTCCCAGACCGGACTTCGTCATGGGCCTGGCCCCATGGTAGAGCGCAGGGATGGGACGCCTGCAAGTCGAGGATCCACGGGCGTTGTCCTCGCTGCATTCCGTCTTGTGGTGTGCCCCTTGGCGGCGATCGGGTGCGGGCACTCACCATGCCCTTCAAGGCCCCGAGGTGGGGGCGGCCCAGCAGACGTGCGGCGCCCGAATGACTTCGCCGGGCTTTTTCCGGCCAATTCTCACGAACGTTCTCCCCAAACCAGCATTGGTTGGGGCAGAACGCTCGTGAGAATTGGCCGGCTTAGGACAGCCCTGCGGACCGCCGTGCTCTCCATGGCCCAGGGCCCTTTCTCGACCAGGGCATGTCGCTGCCGCCAAGAAATGGCTCGGAAAAGACGCGGCCAACCCCGGCACGACGGCGCATTGGAGCGTTCCCGGAGCAGAGTTGAAGAACGGTTGGTGGCCTGGTGTGCGCCTCTGTCTCTCGGGTGGACGGGCCGGCCAAGGATGGGGATGACCTCATCTTGGTCATACCCGTTTATCTCACTCTGAGTGTTGTCCGAAGCACCAGAGGGGCCGATGGAGACTGCGTGGTTGGGAGATGCGTGGCTGCGGGTCTTAGGGTTTCCGATATGGAGGCCATGAGGGACAGGACCCCGGAAGCAGGTTGGGGAAGCAGGCGAGTGTCCCAGACCAGACTTCGTGATGGGCCTGGCCCCATGGTAGAGCGCAGGGATGGGACGCCTGCAAGTCGAGGATCCACGGGCGTTGTCCTCGATGCATTCCGTCTGTGGAGTGCCTCTTGGCGGCGATCGGGTGCGGGAACTCACCATGCCCTTCAAGGCCCCGAGGTGGGGGCGGCCCAGCAGACGTGCGGTGCCCGAATGACTTCGCCGGGCTTTTTCCGGCCAATTCTCACGAGCATTCTGCCAAACCAATCCTGGTTTGGGCAGAACGCTCGTGAGAATTGGCCGGCGTAGGACAGCCCTGCGGACCGCCGTGCTCTCCATGGCCCAGGGCCCTTTCACGCCCAGGGCATGTTGCTGCCGCCAAGAAATGGCTCGGAAAAGACGCGGCCAACCCCGCACGACGGCGCATTGGAGCGTTCCCGGAGCAGAGTTGAAGAACGGTTGGTGGCCTGGTGTGCGCCTCTGTCTCTCGGGTGGACGGGCCGGCCAAGGATGGGGATGACCTCATCTTGGTCATACCCGTTTATCTCACTCTGAGTGTTGTCCGAAGCACCAGAGGGGCCGATGGAGACTGCGTGGTTGGGAGATGCATGCCTGCGGGTCTAAGTGTTTCCAATATGGAGGCCATGAGGGACAGGACCCCGGAAGCAGGTTGGGGAAGCAGGCGAGTGTCCCAGACCGGACTTCGTGATGGGCCTGGCTCCATGGTAGAGCGCAGGGATGGGACGCCTGCAATTCGAGGATCCACGGGCGTTGTCCTCGCTGCATTCCGTCTTGTGGTGTGCCCCTTGGCGGCGATCGGGTGCGGGCACTCACCATGCCCTTCAAGGCCCCGAGGTGGGGGCGGCCCAGCAGACGTGCGGCGCCCGAATGACTTCGCCGGGCTTTTT
This sequence comes from Mustela lutreola, assembly GCF_030435805.1. Taxonomy (NCBI): domain Eukaryota; kingdom Metazoa; phylum Chordata; class Mammalia; order Carnivora; family Mustelidae; genus Mustela; species Mustela lutreola. The sequence continues at coordinate 177,445,163 of NC_081294.1, forward strand.
CCGGCCAATTCTCACGAGCATTCTGCCAAACCAATCCTGGTTTGGGCAGAACGCTCGTGAGAATTGGCCGGCGTAGGACAGCCCTGCGGACCGCCGTGCTCTCCATGGCCCAGGGCCCTTTCACGCCCAGGGCATGTTGCTGCCGCCAAGAAATGGCTCGGAAAAGACGCGGCCAACCCCGCACGACGGCGCATTGGAGCGTTCCCGGAGCAGAGTTGAAGAACGGGTGGTGGCCTGGTGTGCGCCTCTGTCTCTAGGGTAGACGGGCCGGCCAAGGATGGGGATGACCTCATCTTGGTCATACCGGTTTATCTCACTCTGAGGGTTGTCCGAAGCACCAGAGGGGCCGATGGAGATTGAGTGGTTGGGAGATGCGTGGCTGCGGGTCTAAGGGTTTCCGATATGGAGGCCATGAGGGACAGGACCCCGGAAGCAGGTTGGGGCAGCACGCGAGTGTCCCAGACCGGACTTCGTGATGGGCCTGGCCCCATGGTAGAGCGCAGGGATGGGACGCCTGCAAGTCGAGGACCAATGGCGTTGTCCTCGCTGCATTCCATCTTGTGGAGTGCCCCTTGGCGGCGAACGGGTGCGGGCACTCACCTTGCCCTTCAAGGCCCCGAGGTGGGGGCGGCCCAGCAGACGTGCGGCGCCCGAATGACTTTGCCGGGCTTTTTCCGGCCAATTCTCACGAGCGTTCTGCCCAAACCAGGATTGGTTTGGGCAGAACGCTCGAGAGAATTTGCCGGCGTAGGACAGCCCTGCGGACCGCCGTGCTCTCCATGGCCCAGGGCCCTTTCACGCCCAGGGCATGTGGCTGCCGCCAAGAAATGGCTCAGAATAGACGCGGCCAACCCCGGCACGACGGCGCATTGGAGCGTTCCCGGAGCAGAGTTGAAGAACGGGTGTTGGCCTGGTGTGCGCCTCTGTCTCTCGGGTGGACGTGCCGGCCAAGGATGGGGATGGCCTCATCTTGGTCATACCGGTTTATCTCACTCTGAGCGTTGTCCGAAGCACCAGAGGGGCCGATGGAGACTGCGTGGTTGGGAGATGCGTGGCTGCGGGTCTAAGTGTTTCTGATATGGAGGCCATGAGGGACAGGACCCCGGAAGCAGGTTGGGGAAGCAGGCGCGTGTCCCAGACCGGACTTCGTGATGGGCCTGGCCCCATGGTAGAGCGCAGGGATGGGACGCCTGCAAGTTGAGGATCCACGGGCGTTGTCCTCGCTGCATTCCGTCTTGTGGAGTGCCCCTTGGCGGCGATCGGGTGCGGGCACTCACCATGCCCTTCAAGGCCCCGAGGTCGGGGCGGCCCAGCAGACGTGCGGTGCCCGAATGACTTCGCTGGGCTTTTTCTGGCCAATTCTCACGAGCGTTCTGCTCAAACCAGGATTGGTTTGGGCAGAACGCTCGTGAGAATTGGCCGGCGTAGGACAGCCCTGCGGACCGCCGTGCTCTCCATGGCCCAGGGCCCTTTCTCGCCCAGGGCATGTTGCTGCCGCCAAGAAATGGCTCGGAAAAGACGCTGCCAACCCCGGCACGACGGCGCATTGGAGCGTTCCCGGAGCAGAGTTGAAGAACGGGTGGTGGCCTGGTGTGCGCCTCTGTCTCTAGGGTAGACGGGCCGGCCAAGGATGGGGATGACCTCATCTTGGTCATACCGGTTTATCTCACTCTGAGTGTTGTCCGAAGCACCAGAGGGGCCGATGGAGACTGCGTGGTTGGGAGATGCGTGGCTGCGGGTCTTAGGGTTTCCGATATGGAGGCCATGAGGGACAGGATCCCGGAAGCAGGTTGGGGAAGCAGGCGAGTGTCCCAGACCAGACTTCGTGATGGGCCTGGCCCCATGGTAGAGCGCAGGGATGGGACGCCTGCAAGTCGAGGATCCACGGGCGTTGTCCTCGATGCATTCCGTCTTGTGGAGTGCCCCTTGGCGGCGATCGGGTGCGGGAACTCACCATGCCCTTCAAGGCCCCGAGGTGGGGCGGCCCAGCAGACGTGCGGTGCCCGAATGACTTCGCCGGGCTTTTTCCGGCCAATTCTCACGAGCATTCTGCCAAACCAATCCTGGTTTGTGCAGAACGCTCGTGAGAATTGGCCGGCGTAGGACAGCCCTGCAGACCGCCGTGCTCTCCATGGCCCAGGGCCCTTTCACGCCCAGGGCATGTTGCTGCCGCCAAGAAATGGCTCGGAAAAGACGCGGCCAACCCCGGCACGACGGCGCATTGGAGCGTTCCCGGAGCAGAGTTGAAGAACGGGTGGTGGCCTGGTGTTTGCCTCTGTCTCTCGGGTGGACGGGCCGGCCAAGGATGGGGATGACCTCATCTTGGTCATACCGGTTTATCTCACTCTGAGCGTTGTCCGAAGCACCAGAGGGGCCGATGGAGACTGCGTGGTTGGGAGATGCATGCCTGCGGGTCTAAGTCTTTCCAATATGGAGGCCATGAGGGACAGGACCCCGGAAGCAGGTTGGGGAAGCAGGCGAGTGTCCCAGACCGGACTTCGTGATGGGCCTGGCCCCATGGTAGAGCGCAGGGATGGGACGCCTGCAAGTCGAGGATCCACGGGCGTTGTCCTCGCTGCATTCCGTCTTGTGGTGTGCCCCTTGGCGGCGATCGGGTGAGGGCACTCACCATGCCCTTCAAGGCCCCGAGGTGGGGGCGGCCCAGCAGACGTGCGGCGCCCGAATGACTTCGCCGGGCTTTTTCCAGCCAATTCTCACGAGCGTTCTGCCCAAACCAGGATTGGTTTGGGCAGAACGCTCGTGAGAATTGGCCGGCGTAGGACAGCCCTGCGGACCGCCGTGCTCTCCATGGCCCAGGGCCCTTTCTCGCCCAGGGCATGTTGCTGCCGCCAAGAAATGGCTCGGAAAACACGCGGCCCACCCCGGCACGCCGGCGCATTGGAGCGTTCCCGGAGCAGAGTTGAAGAACGGGTGGTGGCCTGGTGTGCGCCTCTGTCTTTCGGGTAGATGGGCCGGCCAAGGATGGGGATGACCTCATCTTCGTCATACAGGTTGATCTCACTCTGAGGGTTGTCCGAAGCACCAGAGGGCCCGATGGAGACTGCGTGGTTGGGAGATGCGTGGCTGCGGGTCTAAGGGTTTCCGATATGGAGGCCATGAGGGACAGGACCCCGGAAGCAGTTTGGGGAAGCAGGCGAGTGTCCCAAACCGGACTTCGTGATGGGCCTGGCTCCATGGTAGAGCGCAGGGATGGGACCCCTGCAAGTCGAGGATCCACGGGCGTTGTCCTCGCTGCATTCCGTCTTGTGGAGTGCCCCTTGGCGGCGATCGGGTGCGGGCACTCACCATGCCCTTCAAGGCCCCGAGGTGGGGGCGGCCCAGCAGACGTGCGGCGCCCGAATGACTTCGCCGGGATTTTTCCGGCCAATTCTCACGAGCGTTCTTACCAAACCAGTACGCTCGTGAGAATTGGCCGGCGTAGGACAGCCCTGCGGACCGCCGTGCTCTCCATGGCCCAGGGCCCTTTCTCGCCCAGGGCATGTTGCTGCCGCCAAGAAATGGCTCGGAAAAGACGCGGCCAACCCCGGCACGACGGCGCATTGGAGCGTTTCCGGAGCAGAGTTGAAGAACGGGTGGTGGCCTGGTGTGCGCCTCTGTCTCTCGGGTGGATGGGCGGGCAAGGATGGGGATGACCTCATCTTGGTCATACCGATTTATCTCACTCTGAGGGTTGTCCGAAGCACCAGATGGGCCGATGGAGACTGCGTGGTTGGGAGATGCGTGTCTGCGGGTCTAAGGGTTTCCGATATGGAGGCCATGAGGGACAGGACCCCGGAAGCAGGTTGGGGAAGCAGGCGAGTGTCCCAGACCGGACTTCGTGATGGGCCTGGCCCCGTGGTAGAGCGCAGGGATGGGACGCCTGCAATTCGACGATCCACGGGCGTTGTCCTCGCTCCATTCCGTTTTGTGGAGTGCCCCTTGGTGGCGATCGGGTGCGGGCACTCACAGTGACCTTCAAGGCCCTGAGGATGGTGCGGCCCAGCAGACGTGCGGCGCCTGAATGACTTCGCCGGGCTTTTTCCGGCCAATTCTCACGAGCGTTCTTACCAAACCAGGACGCTCGTGAGAATTGGCCGGCGTAGGGCGGCCCTGTGGCCCTCCCAGTTCTCCATGGCCCAGGGCCCTTTCAGGCCCAGGGCATGTTGCTGCCGCCAAGAAATGGCACGTAAATACGCGGTCCACCCCGCCACGCCAGCGTAGTGCAGCGTTCCCAGAGCTGAGTTGAAGAACGGGTGGTGGCCTGGTGTGAGCCTCCGTCTTTCATGTAGATTGGGCGGCCAAGGATGGGGATGACCTCATCTCGGTCATACAGGTTTATCTCACTCTGAGGGTTGTCCGAAGCACCAGAGGGGCCGATGGAGACTGCGTTGTTGTGAGATGCGTGGCTGCGTGTCTAAGGGTTTCCGATATGGAGGGCACGAGGGACAGGACACCGGAAGCAGAAGTTTGGGGAAGCAGGCAGGCGTTCTTGACCGGATTTCGTGATGGGACTGGCCCCATGGTAGAGCGCCAGGGATGGGACCCCTGCAAGTCGAGGTTCCGCGGGCATTGTCCTCGCTGCATTCCATCTTGTGGAGTGCCCCTTGGCGGCGATCCGGTGCGGGCTCTCACAATGCCCTTCAAGCCCCGGGGGGGGGGTGGGCGGCCCAGCTGACGTGCGAAGCCCGAATGACTTCGCCGGGCGTTTTCCGGCCAATTCTCACGAGCGTTCTGCCCAAACCAGGATTTTTTTTGGCAGAACGCTCGTGAGAATTGGCCGGCGTAGGTCAGCCCTGCGGACTGCCGTGCTCTCCATGGCCCAGGGCCCTTTCTCGCCCAGGGCATGTTGCTGCCGCCAAGAAATGGCTCGGAAAAGACGAAGCCCACCCGGGCACGCCGGTGCAGTGGAGCGTTCCTGGAGCAGAGTTGAAGGACGGGTGATGGCCTGGTGTGCGCCTCCGTCTTTCGGGTGATGGGGCGGCCAAGGATGGGGATGACCTCATCTTGGTCATACCGGTTTATCTCACTCTGAGGGTTGTCCGAAACACCAGGGGGCACCGATGGAGACTGCGTGGTTGGGAGATGCATGGCTGCGGGACTAAGGGTTTCCGATATGGAGGCCATGAGGAACAGGACCCCAGAAGCTGAAGGGTGGGGAAGCAGGCGAGCGTTCCAGACCGGACTTCGTGATGGGCCTGGACCCTTGGTAGAACGCCAGGGATGGGACCCCTGCAGGTCGAGGATCCACGGGCGTGTCCTCGCTGCATTCCATCTTGTGGAGTGCCTCTTGGCGGCGATCGGGAGCGGGCACTCACAATGCCCTTTATGGCCCGGAGGGGGGGGCGGCCCAGCAGACGTGCGGCGCCCGAATGAATTCGCCGGGCGATTTCCGGCCAATTCTCACGGGCGTTCTGCCCAAACCAGGATTGGTTTGGGCAAAACGCCCGTGAGAATTGGCCGGCGTAAGTCAGCCCTGCGGACCGCCGTGCTCTCCATGGCCCAGGGCCCTTTCTCACCCAAGGCATGTTCCTGCCGCCAGGAAATGGCACGAAAAGATGCGGCCCACCCGGGCACGCCGGCACAGTGGAGCGTTCCCGGAGCAGAGTTGAAGGACGGGTGGTGGCCTGGTGTGCGCCGCCGTCTTTCGGGTAGATTGGGCGGTTAAAAATGGGGATGACCTCATATTGGTCATACAGGTTTATCTCAGTCTGAGGGTTGTATGAAGCACCAGGATGCGCCGATGGAGACTGCGTGGTCGGGAGATGCGTGGCGGCGGGACTAAGGGTTTCCGATATGGAGGCCATGAGGGACAGTGGCTGCGGGTCTTAGGGTTTCCGATATGGAGGCCATGAGGGACAGGACCCCGGAAGCTGAAGTTTGGGAATGCAGGCGAGTGTTCCAGACCGGACTTCGTGATGGGCCTGGCCCCATGATAGAGAGCAGTGATGGGACCCCTCAGGTCGAGGAACCACGGGCATTGACTCCCTGCATTCCTTCTTGTGGAGTGCCTCTTGGCGGCGATCGGGTGCGGGCACTCATAATGCCCTTCAAGGCCCCGGGGGGGTGGCCCAGCAGACGTGCGGCTCCAGAATGACTTCGCCGGGTGTTTTCCGGCCCATTCTCACGAGCGTTCTGCCCAAACCAGGATCTCACGCTCGTGAGAATTGGCCGGCGTAGGGAAGCCCTGCGGACCGCCGTGCTCTCCATGGCCCAGGGCCCTTTCTCGCCCATGGTATGTTGCTGCAGCCAAGAAATGGCACGGAAAAGACGCGGCCTACCCCGGCACGCCGGCGCATTGGAGCGTTCCCGGAGCAGAGATGAAGGACGGTTGGTGGACTGGTGTGCGCTTCTGTCTTTCGGGTAGATGGGGCGGCCAAGGATGGGGATGACCTCATTTTGGTCATAAAGTTTTATCTCACTGTGAGTTTTGTCCGAAGCACCAGGAGGCGCCGATGGAGAATTCGTGGTTGGGAGATACGTGGTTTCGGGACTAAGGGTTTCCGATATGGAAGCTATGAGGGACAGGACCCTGGAAGCAGAAGGTTGGGGATGCAGGCGAGCGTTCCAGACCCGGACTTCGTGATGGGCCTGGCCCCATGGTAGAGCGCCAGGGATGGGACCACCGCATGTCGAGGTTCCACGGTCGTTGTCCTCGCTGCATTCCATTTGTGGAGTGCCACTTATTGGCGATCGGGTGCGGGCACTCACAATGCCCTTCACAGCCCCGGGGGGTTGACGGCCCAGCAGACGTGCGGTTCCCGAATGACTTCGCCGGGCGTTTTCCGGCCAATTCTCACGAGCGTTGTGCCCAAACCAGGATTGTTTTGGCAGAACGCTCGTGAGAATTGGCCGGCGTAGGGCAGCCCTGCTGACCGCCCTGCTCTCCATGGCCCAGGGCCCTTTCTCCCCAAGGGCATGTTGCTGCCACTAAGAAATGGCACGGAAAAGACGCACCCCCCCCGGGGACGCCGGGGCAGTGGAGGGTTCCCGGAGCAGAGTTGAAGGACGGGTGGTGGCCAGGTGTGCTCCTCTGTCTTTCGGGTAGATGGGGCGGCCAAGGATAGGGATGACCTCATTTTGGTCATAGGGTTTATCTCACTCTGAGGGATGTCCGAAGCACCAGGAGGCTCGATGGAGACTGCGTGGTTGGGAGATGCGTGGCTGCGGGACTAAGGGTTTCCGATATGGAGGCCATGAGGGACACGACCCCGGAAGCTGAAGGTTGGGGATGCAGGCGAGCGTTCCAGACCGGACTTCGTGATGGGCCTAGACCCATGGTAGAGCGCCAGGAATGGGACCTCCGAAGGACGAGGATCCACGGGTGTTGTCCTCGCTGCATTCCATCTTGTGGATTGCCTCTTGGCGGCGATCGGGTGCGGGCACTCACAATGCCCTTCATGGCCCGGAGGGGGGTGCGGCCCAGCAGACGTGCGGAGCCCAAATGAATTCGCCGGGCATTTTCCGGCCAATTCTCACGAGGGTTCTGCCCAAACCAGGGCAGAACGCTCATGAGAATTGGCTGGCGTAGGGCAGCCCTGTGGACCGCCGTGCTCTCCATGGCCCAGGGCCCTTTCTCGCGAGAGGGCATGTTCCTGCCGCCAAGAAATGGCACGGAAAAGATTCGGCCCACCCGGGCATGCTGGCACAGTGGAGCATTCCCGGAGCAGAGTTGAAGGACGGGTCGTGGCCTGGTGTGTGCCTCTGTCTTTTGGGTAGATGGGGCGGCCAAGGATGGGGATGACCTCATATTGGTCATGCAGGTTTATCTCACTCTGAGGGTTGTCCGAAGCACCAGGAAGCGCCTATGGAGACTGCATGGTTGGGTGATGTGTGGATTCGTGATGAAGGGTTTCCGATATGGAGGCCATGAGGGACAGGACCCCGGAAGCAGTAGGTTGAGGAAGCAGGCGAGCGTTGCAGACCGGACTTCGTGATGGGCCTGGCCCCATGGTAGAGCGCCAGGGATGGGACCCTCACAGGTCGAGGTTCCACGGGCGTTGTCCACGCTGCATTCCATCTTGTGGAGTGCCTCTTTGCGGCGATCGTGTGCAGGCCCGGGGCGGGGCGGCCCAGCAGACATGCGGCGCCCGAATGACTTCGCCGGGTTTTTTCCGGCCAATTCTCACGAGCGTTCTGGCCAAACCAGGATTGGCCAGAACGCTTGTGAGAATTGGTCAGCATAGGGCAGCCCTGCGGACCGCCCTGCTTTCCTTGGCCCAGGGCCCTTTCTCGCCCAGGGCATGTTCCTGCCGCCAAGAAATGGCACGGAAAAAACACGGCCGACCCGGGCACGCCAGCGGAGTGAAGCGTTCCCGAGCAGAGATAAATGACTGGTGGTGGACTTGTGTGCGCCTCTGTCTTTCGGGTAGATGGGCCGGCCAAGGATGGGGATGACCTCATTTTGGTCATACAGGTTTGTCTCACTCTGAGGGTTGTCCGAAGCACCAGGAGGCGCCAATGGAGACTGCGTTGGTGGGAGATGTGTGGCTGCGGGACTAAGGTTTTCCAATATGGAGGCCATGATTGACAGTGGCTGCGGGTCTAAGGGTTTCCGATATGGAGGCCATGAGGGACAGGACCCCGGAAGCAGAAGGTTGGGGAAGCAGGCGTGTGTTCCAGACCGGACTTCGTGATGGGCCTGGCCCCATGGTAGAGCGCCAGGGATAGGACCCCCGCAGGTCGAGGATCCACGGGCATTGTCCTCGCTGCATTCCATCTTGTGGAGTGCCTCTTGGCGGCGATCGGATGCGGGCACCTCAATGCCCTTCATGGCCCGGAGAGGGGGGCGGCCCAGCAGACGGCCCAGCAGGCGGCCCAGCAGACGGCCCAGCCCAGCAGGCCCAGGCCCCGAATGACTTCGCCGGGCGTTTTCCAGCCAATTCTCACGAGCGTTCTGCCCAAACCAGGATTGGTTTGGGCAGAGCGCTCGTGAGAATTGGCCGGCGTAGGGCAGCCCTGCGGACCGCCGTGCTCTCCATGGCCCAGGGCCCTTTCTCGCCCAGGGCATGTTGCTGCCGCCAAGAAATGGCACAGAAAAGACGCGCCCACCCCGGCACGCCGGCGCAGTGGAGCGTTCCTGGAGCAGAGTTGAAGAACGGGTGGTGGCCTGGTGTGCGCCTCCGTCTTTCGGGTATATTGGGCGCCCCAGGATGGGGATGACCTCATATTGGTCATACAGGTTTATCTCACTCTGAGGGTTGTACTGAAGGACCCCAGGTCAGAACTATAGTATAGCCTATAAGTTTTAACATTCTTTTTATAACCAGCTTATGCTAACTAAGAAACTGTGGCCAGCTGACCATAGATAAGGGAGTCAGCAAGCAGCATAACAGGATAACGAATAGCAAAAATCTGTGTTTAACCCAGCTGTTTCTGGCTTCTGTATAATAATGCTTCTAATGCTTTGCTAAGAAATGAAAAATTGCTTAAACCCTCGTTCGCTGTGTAATCAAATAAAGTTATACCCTTCCCCTGTTAAGAATTTCCCCTACTACTAAGTAAAATTGATAAGGGTTGCCTCCCGTACCAAGGCCGGAGACGCAACCCGTACCAAGGCCGGAGACGTATGGTTCAGCACGTACGCTAGCTGGAGACGTGCGGTTCAGCACGTATACAGATAAAGGTTAGAAACGTGCAATTCAACATGTACCCTCTACTGTACACTACCTGAACGGTGACTGGCCAGAATGTATGGTTGGTTTTAAAGGATTGGCTACCTATGTGTAGGCCTTACTGTAATGCTTTGAAATTACTGGCTAGAAAAGTGAGGGCTCTGATGTAATGGACTGTAAAATTCTATATTAAGGGACTCCCGAAACAGATCGGGGCTCTCAGGCACTGACCCATCCTGGTCAAGTGTCCCTGAGAGTCCGAGCATGCCCGAATAAAATCCTCTTGCTTATTGCATCCAGTGGTCTGTGAGTGTGTCCTTGGGGGCGGGTCCTCTAGGGTCTTTCATTTGGAGGTCCCACCGAGACCCACCGTGGACCCCAGCCCAACGACCACCGGTCCCACCGGGAGGTAAGCTGGCCGGCCATTGTCTCTGTCTGTTGTCTTGTCTGCTGTCTTGTCTGCCTGCTTCTTGTTTGTGTCTCGTTCAGTGTTCGGTATCGGAATTGTGCTATTACGCGTAATAGACCGGTGTTCGGTTCGGGGCAACTTGAGAAGGAGTTGACGGACTCAGACTTCTCCCCTGCCACCCTGGGAGACATCCCAGGGATTCGGGGAGCCCGATTTTTCGGTGCTCCAAGCGTATCCGAGGGATACATTCAATTTTTGGCCGAGGGAACAGCTTCTGCTTTCCCCCGACCGTCGGAATCGGTTTCGGTTTGGCGCCAAAGCCGCAAGGCACGTCTTGTGACCGGTCTGTTTGTCTTGTTCAGTGTTGTGGCTATTTGTTTCTTGCTTTATTCAGAATCTAAAATGGGACAATACGTTTAAGCCTTCTTCTAGTAAACCCAGGTCGCTGGGCCATCCCTAGCAAAGGGGACTCTAACCTTATTTCTGCATTATTCGTTTCAGAAGTAGAGATCAGTGATTCATCAGTTGGATATAACAGCCAGTGCTGATTACATCACGTGCCCTCCCCAATGTCCATCACCCAGATCGTTAGTATTGTGCAGAGAGAAAGATACACTCTCCCTGGCCATGCAGGAAACAGGGGGACCATTATTTCTGTTTCTCCCTCACTCACTTCCCATGTTAATGGCTATAACTGGAGCCAACTGGGGTTGGTCTAACTCGAGACAGAGACTATAAGGAATATTCCCAAGCAGCTGCCGAAACTCTCTTTGTTTCGGGGAAGTTTCCCTGTGTTCTCTGGCCTGACTTGGACTGCCTAACCCCTCCCCCCTGGCTGATGAGAAAGCATGGTGTCTGCTCCTCTGTTGGGCCTTATGAGCTCTAAAACCGGGAATCTTTTCTCTGCCTCCTGGCGGCGCTTTGTTTCTTCTGTTTCCCCCTTACGTGTTTCTGTACCAACGTGTGTGCAGCATGCATGACTGGCCTCTAGATCATGCACCACAGCTCCTTCTCTCTTCACTGTCAAGGAGCAAGAAGAGTACCCCCTGGACCTAACATCCCCCCATTCCAGATCTTCCCAACCATGTCTCAGGTAAACATTCAAAGTGGAGTGGGTCCAGGTGGAATGTAAATCAGTGTTGGAACTAAGTTAAGTCTGTTGGTTTAATTAAGATAAGACCTGTCTTTTAAGTTATCAGCAGTAAATGTGAAACTTTGAAGTTTACTGAAGGTCAAATAAGCTTGTGTTATTAAAATTTGTTAGCAAAGAAATAACTAAACTGATGGTTAATTGTCTGTCTCAAAGTTCTAATGGGTAATTGCTGAAGTAGCTTTCAAAGTCTTTGGTAATCTGAAAGTTTTAAAGTTTTGCTTGGATGACAAATGGAATTAAATTGTGGACATCTAGGTCCTAACCAAACAGGATAAAATGCTAAGTCGTTAATTACTGGATGTAGGTTTGTGCTTTTTGACTTCTTACTGCAAAGAAACTAAGAGTATTTAAATCTGTTGGTAAACTTGTTTGCCACTTAACTGATTCATAAATTTGCCACCTGAAGAATTCTGTTGTAACAGTTCACAATTGGTTAATAACTAAAGGTGTTTCTAAGAATACAAAGTTCTGCTTAGTGTAACTAAGACTGATGGAAATAAAAGGAAACTCTATATGTAGGAAAGTAGGAGATATGTAAGAAAGATTTAAGGAATGGGAATACATTTTGTTGAAGGTAAGGGAAGGTAATTTTGTCCTAAATGAGATGGTTGTTTGGAAGGAAATGGCTTGGGACAAAACCTGAATGCAAAGGAAAATTATAAAAGGTTTATGAACGGAAATCTTCACAAAAGAAATTTTAGATATGGTCAGGACAGACTAAAAAAGAAAGAAAATCAGCCTCCAAGGTAATTTAGCACTCTCCTGACCTGCCTCCACATAGATTATACTTCCAAGTATAAGGGCCATTTGGCCTTGAGAGATTAAGGAAACAGCCCAACCTTGAGGGACTGCGAAAACACCCTGTTACCATCCTCCATTGCCTGTAACCATAGAAACTCATTTTAATCTGTAAAGAGTGAAAAGGGAGACTGATCACCTCCCATTAGCCAGAGATGCCCAGAAGGGGAGGGTATCCAACCTGTTTGAATCTGAAGAGTGCCTGACTGTGTGAATGTGTCTGTATGGCTCCACCACTTCGGTTACGGAGTCTGAGTGGGCTGCACCTTGAGTCTTGCGGGGCGTCATATGGCATAATGGTCATCTACTCCACGGAGTAGCCTGGTCCGGGGTTTATACAGACAGGCCTTAGCTAAGACGATCCTAAATTCCCATGAGGGATGGGAACAAGACAGCAGGGGAAAGATCCCCCTCCTTTGTCTGCGACATCATTCATGATGGGAAGGAAACCCAGAAAACTCCTATCTTAATACTGCACACTTAGAAGTAAAATAAAAAAGGGAAAGACACTGGTATAAAAAGCTGGTTTTCTTTCTGTTTAAAAGGGGCAAAGTTTTCTTAGCTAATTGATCTGTTAAAAAGTGTAAATGGTTTTCTCTTTGCCTGCCTGGAAAATTCAGTTCCTATATTTTGTTTTATCAGGTGTTTAACATCCCTAATTATATTTAGGCATGTGTTTTTAAACTTTCTAAGGTTTTAGCAATTGTTGACAAGATTTAAACCAATGATAAACCTTGGGTTACGTTTGGGAAAATGCTATAACTATTCTAGAGATTCTATGCATTTCCTAAAGTTTTAATGTTTTGAGAGATCATCGCTTGATATTGTAATTATGAGAATGTTATGTGTCACAGAAATTGTAACCTGATTTTCTTGCAGCTAAATTGTAAACTCCCATGTCTCTTTAGCTCTAACCATATCCATTCTGAGTTTTTGTCATTTATAATCGTTTTAATTCTCTTGTAAAATGAGTTTTATCTTCAAGGAGATTCCTATAAAGGACTTTCAGGACAAATACAGATATTTGATATACTTGAAAATCCTAAAACTGAAATGGGTAAGAATTTCCAAAACTGACTAAAGCCGCATTCACCAGATTTAGTAATATGGAACTAAATGAACTAAAAGATTATAGTGTTGTGTCTCTTAATGTTTTGTCTTGTTTTAGACATTGCTGGTTCTCTAATGTTTGCTCTTCCAGACTAGGGATACTTTTTCTTAAGTTATCTGTAACTTACAGAGATGTAAAAGTGCTCAAGGCATTCAAATTTTCTCTCTATCTGAACCCTCTGAAACCAAAAGGTCTCAGTAAGTATTCTTTCTTCCATGGCAATCAGTCATTTGCATAAGTTCAATAAGAATCTGTTCTCCTTTAACAGGACACCATTGAGAACTGGTTATTTTACCAAGGCTTTGACTGGGATATCATATTTGAAAAGAGTCAGATATGAACAGACAGTTTAAAGGAACTAAGGTTGACTTTATGAAACCTGGAGCCATAAAGCCCCTTGGGACTGTTGGCCTGATACCTTGCTTACAGAGTTCCCAGCAGCCTCACCAGGTGAGTAAAGAATGTCACTCCTTGGTAGGTGCAATCTCAAAAGAGGAACTCGCCCAAATCGACAGGTATTGCAGGCATGCCTGATGGCAAGTACAGGGCTTGGCTTCTGGCCCGGAGAGGCTACTAAAAGTTCAACCTAGAGATTCCTTATAAGAAGTTCCAGCAAAGCAGATGCTAAAAGATCCATTGATCACATTCAACTGTTCTTGCTGAGCTTATGTAAATAATGGGCCAAGTTTGTCAAAACTGGAATTGTTTCACAAGTGAATTAGTCCTGATTTGGCTATCTCTGTAAATGAGGGTTATTTTAGAGAGAAAAATTATGCTTTAGTAACACACCTTTATGGATGTTGAATTCTAGATTTGATTGTCTTTAAATGTTTACCTAAGCTAAACAATTTGAGATAAACTTCAGAGAAGTTGTACAATAGCTTCTTTCGTTGATTTTACTGTTTTGTGGGGATATTAACAGACCCCATGGCACATGATGAAACAACTGGAATAATGAAATTGCCTAAAAGCCAGCATACCGCACTCCATAGGATTAACTATGGACTTGTGGAGACAATGGATGACCCCACTTTCTTTATGAGTGGATTGTATGATGCATGGGGGACTCCCCTTATCTCTTGACAAGTTTTCTCCCACTTAACAATGATCCTCTGTAATCAGGATATTGTTAAGGCTGGACCACTCAAAGGTCGTCTTATTGGTTTCATCCCTTAGTCATATTTATCCTAGAGGCCACCTCTGTTGAGGTGCAATTGCAAATAGATGCTTTAGCGAAACCTAGAACAGCAGGCCAGGATGGCACATGTGCAATTATCAAGACAGAATGTTGTGTGTACATCCCAGACTATCACAAAAATGTCACAGGACTAATAAAATATATGAATACCCAAATTAAGGCCCTACAAGATCCTTCTCTCTCTCTCAGTGAATGGTTAAGTTCCTGGTTTGAAGGAGGACTATGGCCAAATCTCCTTCTCGGGCTTCTCATTCTTATCGCCTTATTAACCTTAATATGTTGCTTTGTTCAGTGTTTCTCTACTTGGTGCCAAGACTCCATTGCTGCAATGACTTCACCACGACAGACGATCCTTGTCGCGCGAGAGGATGCCTCTTCACTGTCAGCGCTGGATTCAGCTGCCTCCACCTTTCGTAACTCCCTTATACATTCCTACCCTGATCAATATTGACCCCAGTAGGTAGGGACAGCTCTACGCCCCTATTCAGCACGAAAAAGTTACAGAAGATGAGACCTTCCACCTTCAACCACCTTAAAGATTTAAGGGTCAAAATTGTTCAGGGGGAAATGATAAGGGAGCAGGAGGCTGGCTGAGGATGAAGAAGGGGCTGATGCCTTGCACCTCCTCTCCACCCACTCCCCTTGGTAATATGTGTGAC